>NC_134324.1:9594560-14394560 GCF_964195595.1 Calonectris borealis
ATGAAACGCAAACCAAAGACTGCAGAGGCAACATTAGAAATTAAGATCTAAAGGTGACTCATTCTGTCACCTTCTGCAGGCTGCAGAACAGCCTTTCCTTGAGGATAAATACAATCTCTGTATCTGTACACTCAGCTGTTAATACTGTAAACGAAGTACAATGTTTTTCAGATTATTGAATCATTGCTGTCAGTAGAACAAGCAGCTCAAGCAGGCTGCCAAGGCAGGAGATGAAAGAAATCATTAATTTTACATTACTGGTTCATGCACAAATTTCTGAGTGGGGGTGATTAACTGCTGGAACAAGCCACCAAGGGGAGCGGGGGATTCTCCGGTTCCTGCTGTCTCCAGATGAAGGCTGGCTGCTTTCTGCAGGGGATGCTTTTGCCGGGCAAAGTTGTTGGACTCAGTGCAAGTGCAACCGGCGGGAGCCCACCACGTGCAGGGGGCCAGTGGAGAGATGTAATCATCTCAGCCACCCTTAACAGTTATGGCATGCTCTTAAAAAAGGTCTTGCTCTTAATGCAAGTTCTGAATCTTCACGGGTCAGTTCGTTCTGACCCTTTAAAGAAATATCTTTCAGCTGGCACCAGCCACTGGGCTAGCGATGCTGTCCCCTGTGCCTCCGGGGATGCTGCAATACGCTGCCTGCCTCCATCCCCTGCAGCGCTCAGCGGGATGGTGTGCGGGGGCCACTCTGTGCACGCCGTACAGCCTCCCCCAGAAGGGAAACGCAGGCATAGAGAGGTGCAGCACCTTGCTTTGGGGGTCAGAAAGGCCCCGGGGTGGGAGAGAGGCTGCTCTGAGGGTGTCAGTGTGGCAGAACTGCCTTTTGTCAGACTCAACTGCAAAAATGAGCTCTCCCGCCACTGCAACGCTCGATCATTTTATATATTGCCTTTGTGTGGCAGGTCACAGCAGAGGACATTGGTCCTGATTGCCCTTCGTCCCCATCTCTGACCCTGGCAGCGCTCACCTTCCTCGCAGACCTCGCGCGGGGGCTTGGGCACATCCCCTGCACTTTCATGCCGCTCTGTAGTTCCAGTCCTGGAAAATGGCTGTGATTAATTCCCAGCGCTGCTAATTAAGCAGGATGTACCTTGGATTTGCTCAACCAAAGGATTGGGGTATGGCTCGTTTGTTTTCTTTTACTCACGTTCAACCTGGCTCCTCAAGGGAGGGCTCAGCATCCAGGGGAGCAAAAAAGGTGCAGCCGGGAAGAGAGGGGACACATCTAGCACGTCTCAGGGGTGACCTGCTTGGTGAGACCTCAGAGAAGAGCCCATTTCTCAGGCCCTGAAGCCGAGGATGCCCCCTGCCATAGGCTGTTGTGTGAGGAAGAGTTTGCTGCTAATCATGGGGCTGAGTATTCCATGCTCCTTTCACCTGCCAAGCAGCAGAGATACCTGGGCATCTCATCACATCCCATCTCGCTCTCTGCCTGCGGCCACGGCTGGGACCTCTGCCCTCGGGTGCAAAGTCTCCCCTTCCTCGGTCCCATCTGAGCGCCAGGGTGGAGGTCTGAGCTCAGAGGTGCTGAGCATCAGACTCGGGGTCCTTCAGCCACTCATGGCTGGCAGGCAGTGGAGAGGCTGAGCTGTCACTGGCACATTATTTACTTGAAGTCATAATGGACCTGTTCTTTCCAGTACAGTCATGCTTTTGGCCTTAGAATACATGCAAAGATTAAAAAAAAAAAAATTACAGGGGGGTTATAAAAACATTTGTTGAAAGGATTTATATGTGCTGGCCAAGCTCTGCTTGCTATTCAGAACTGGAGGAAAGTAGGAACCTTAATGTTTACATCCGTACCAATTTAGGCTTTAATTTAGGCGATATAATGCAATCTATCTTTCTCTGGATTTTAATAGTTTTTCTATTATTTTGCTCCATGGATACTTGGAAATGTGAGCTCCTTTACTACGTGACTACTTAGACCAATAAAAGAGCTATTTACTTAACACATTAGTTTGCAGGCAGCCTTCTATGACTCTGCTTGTGGAGGCTGCGTGCCGTCCATGGCTGTGGGTATGAATATGCATAATTAATAAATGTTATTTGCTGGACATCTATTCCTGAGTGTCTCAGCTCTCCTTGACCGAGAAATTCTGTCTCTCTCACATCTAATGAAAGGTTTAGACTTTTTAATTTATTTTCTTAGATTAGACTCAGAAAATAACCTTATTATTCTAATAGGTAGATTAGTCCCTGAGGAAGATAGGAATAAATGAAAAAGTGATAGGTGAAAAATAGGCCAGAGCTGCTATTACAGAAGAGTTTTTCTGACCTTTTAATTTTTGGTTCAAAACCATGGGAAATCAGACTCTGTGAGCATGCAAAATGCAGCCAGCCGATCGTACCGCCCCAGTAGCTATTTTTCTGTGCAAAATGATAGAATTTCTACTAGAGCGAACATTTTCTCTGGAAACACATTTTAAGTGCGTGTTGCGTTAAAGCTATTTTAGATTGCGTCAAGTCCATAAAATACAATGTATGTGTTAAATCACATTTTGGACTGTACACACTAGAGGGAGCTATGGAAAAACCAATTCCCGGGCCGCTGCCAGGCTCCTGCTCTTCATTCCAAAGCCCTGGCCCCTGCCCGCCCCTGCCCTCTCCCCTGGGAAAATGGGTGTCTTTTAGGAGCAAGTCCTGAAAACAGCTGTTTGGGGATGTTGGAGGAGCAGGTTTTTTGAAAGTAAAGTGTATTGCTTGAATATGCTGATGTTTGTCAGAGTTTTAGATGGGAAAAAGGCTTTTATTTCCGTCACATCAAAATGTTGCATTTTGCGAATGTCCCTGGTGAGGTGATGTTGGTCCTTCTGGATGTTTACCCTGTATTCCTGCTCCACACTGAAACATTGTGTATACAGCCGGGAAATGCTTTTACACAGTATACCGCTCTCAGCAGAACAAATTGCCACTGTTGAAGGTATCCTGATCCCAATTAAAATGTTTCAGGGGATTGGAAATTATTTTTGCAGCCTTTTTTCATCTGAAATTCCAGCTTTTTCTCCTGCTTCCAGCACAGGAGCAGGAGTGGACCACGTGCCCATCACCCACAAATTTGCGTAATCTCTTCTTAAAAATCCCCTGCGCTCCCAATATCTGCAGCTTCCCACAGAGGAGAGTCCTTGGGGCTGGGGGAGAGGGAGCTCCTTTGCTTTTCTTCTGCCTGATCCCGCTTTGTGTCGGGAGACAGGGAATGGGATTTCCCAGCTCACCAGCAAAGTCCCAGCTTCCAACTGCCTCCCGGGCCCCCGTTTTCCTCAGCTGAATGATGCTTGTTTATAAAGGCTGACTTACAATGACAGAAATGCAGATAATCTTTTTTTCCCCTCCTCTGGGAGCTAATATTAGGAACTGGTGATATAATCCCCATGCACTGATGGAGCCTTCAGGAGGTTAATGCACTGCGACGCCAGGACGTGCCATACAGCTGCTCCGAGGGCTGTATTTTCACAGTGACTACTTGCCGTGACGGCTTTATGGAAAAGAGTGGGGCTGTTACTGGAACAAGGCTGAAATCAGTGCAGAGGTATGAGAATTTAGCCCATGCTGTTATTAATGGTCTTTACAGTGCTGCATATGTGAGGCCTGAATGATAACAGGCGCCGGCTGTTTGCTTTGCTGTGTTACAGTACAACGGCATCTTTGTTGCAGCTTTGATGAGCTGTCTATGCCGCAGCTCGGGTAAGGGCTGCTTTTCTGTCTGTAAGGAAACATCATCTCTGTTAAGGCAGAAATATTTCCCTCTGAACGACAAGAAAAGAAAAGCTGAGCAGTGGTCTTGTCAAGTGCTGTTCTGCTGATAAAACAGAAAATAGGACCGAAGTTTTCTCCCTCAAACAGGGTTATTCTCAGCAAAGAGCAGACTTCTCCTATTTATTTATTTCCTCTTGCTCCTGTGCTTTTTTTGTGTCCCCAGCTGTGTAAAGCTTCAAAGGGGCTCTGGGTCTGATGCTGCAATTCCCCAAAAGACCCGCCACTGGGGATAAAGAAATCCAGCAACAGGCTGGGAGAGAGAAGCAGACACTAGCTAACTAGTCAGGAAGGCTTTCCAGGATTTCAGCTGAACCGTGGCACAGCGGCGGATGCACGGCTCGGCGGGTGGGATACGGACACCGTCACATTTTGAGGACCACGGGTTTGAGCCGTGGTGGTGCGAGGAGTGGCAATCCTTCCCGGCCTCTCCCGCTCTCCCACGGTGATTAGTGCACTTTTTGTAAATCATAGAAAAAAAAAATATTAGCTGAGTAATGCTTAAACAAAGCATCTGTGTGTTTTGGTACGGTGGGGAGTATGCAGGCTGCGCTGCCCAGCCTGGCCCAAGATCAAATTTAGAGCAGCTTTTAGCTTCTGATGAAGCCTGAACGCGCTGCTGCCCGGAGCGGTGACACTGGAGGAAGCGGCGGAGACCCGTTTGGGAAAGGGAGATACCCTGTTAGCATCAGCCGCATCCCGAGTCCAGCGATGACCCAGGGAGGTTTATTTAAATCGGAGATGGAGACGTTATTCCAACGTGATCTGAAATGCACACCAGACACGGTATCCGTCGGTGTGTGATCTGCAGGGAAAGGTTTCCGGGGGGATGGAGCTGGTTGTGTTTGGAGGTGACGCCGCAATTCGGAGGGACACACTGGAGACAGTATACATTAGGGTTCCCCTGCATGCTGGGCACTGTTGGGAAACAATTTTGCTCCTTTTCGGATGCATCTCAGACTCTCCGAAGGCACAGCTAAGCGCTGAGTTTTGTCCTGTGTATTGTTCCCACTACTGTAGTTTAGTTAGTTTAGTTAGAAAAAAGGCAGCAAGGCTGACAGAAGCCGCTCTTTGCAATATGATTCAGCAACTGAAAGTAGAAACTCGGCTTTTTATGGCTCTTGTAGCAAGGCTTCCCGTTTAGCCCAGGAGTAGCAGCTGTTCTCCCGGTTTACAACACACAAACAGACCGCATTGTTTTCTGCTTTGCCTTTTTTATTACAGCAGATACTGGATGGGTAGCTAGTGAAAAAAAGCAGGGAAAGACCAGCCCAGCTGGTTGGCTTTCAGATATTTGGGACCTGTAGGAGCCTAGCACACACTCTTCTAGGCAAACACCACCCAGGTGCCCCCAGGACGATGCTGCTATCTCCGGGTGCGTGGGAAGGGGATCTTCGTCGGGACAGAGCGTGCAGGCGGATGGGTTAGCGAGCTGCCGGCCCCGGGGGAGCCTCATGTACACGGGACGTGTGCGAGCGCTGGGAGATGCCCCATGAGCCGGGCAAGAACCAGCCTGCGAGGTTGGCTCTGCACGGCTGGCGGGAATGCTGCAATCAAAAGGGACTTTTTTCCCTCAAGTCGTCAAACACGACTGCATTAATGCGAGGGAGCAGACAGCTGAGTAGGCAGGGGCCATTTTAACAACGTGGTAACGCCTTTTTTTTTTTTTTTTTTTTTTTTAAACCAAGATCACACCTGCAAATGGCTGAACCGATTTCTGTAACTCGGACTCCTCTGTGTCAGGCGCTCAGAGGGCGATCGCTTCCTCGGCTGATCCTTCTGCGATAAGCACTGGATTTTTTGAGAGCTTCCTCAAGCTCATCGACCCTCCCGGCTGCTCTCACAGTGTAGCAAAGCAAACGGGCTTCTGCCAAGGCTTACCAGGCAGGCTGCTCTGCGGGGCTCTCCTCTGCCTTCGGGTGACTTGAACGCTTGTGAATTGGCAGCAGGTCATTAGCCCTTGCTGGAGGCAGAGGCTGTGCCAACACGCTGGTTCCTTCAGCACATCGCTCCGCTGATTACAGCTTGACTCAGCCTTGCAGTGCTGCTGCTCTTCCCATCCGAGCCTCTCCTGGGAGCCAGAGGTTTCGGCAGGCACTTCTCCGGTGTAAGGTAGTGTCACTGGGGACTGGGGTTCATTTACCACGACCGTCTCGCATGTGCCCAAATTGGCTGCAGGCTCCGGCCATCGAGGGAGAGGAGCGAGTGCCAGCAGCCAGTGAGTCAGCGCGCTCCCTCGGTACTTGCTAGGCTTGGGTGGGGTTCCTCAGAAATGCCAGTTCACTTCCAGAGAAACATAAATCACTACGTTTATACAAGCTTCAGTTCTGCAGAACCCTGTTTAACAGCCAGGATGGGGTTTACAGTTAATTAAAAAAAAAAAAAAAAAAAAGGAAGAGGGCATGTGAAAGCAAAACCCAAATGTCTTTAACAATTATCCCAAGAGCAAAAACTTTCACTCTTCCTTCAGATGATGACAAACACTGGGGAGCAGCCGCCCCCGGAAACTCGGGCCCCTCCTGCCTCCCCTCCCTTTGAAGCTTGGTTTCCTTCCCTTCGGTGGGGTGGCAACGTGACTGGGGACAGCGTGTTCGTTACATGCTGGCACTCTCACTCTCTGCCGGGCTGTGCCCCTCTGCTTCTGCAGCCGCCCGTGTCCTGCCCTGCAGAGCAGCTCCTCCACGGCTGGTTAGGAGGGGGGTGCACGGGGCGGCCGCGGCCGATTGTGAGCTGTGAAGGAGCGAGTCCTCCATCCCCGTCTTGCCTGGCGCTGCACATCTCTGCGTGGGTGACGTGTGCGGGGCAGGGGGGACAGGAGCACTCTTTCGCCGGGGGAAGGGACCACGCGTTGTCCTATGGGTATCCCACCGCATCGATCAGCAAAGAAAAACTCCCAAACCCTTAAGTTTAACACATCTGGGCCTCCCTTATCTGCTCCCACATATTAATTGAGAGTATCTTTTCCTGCCCTCTCTTTGCTGGTCCAAGTCATCTCATTTAAAAACCTGACTACCCCATGGCTGGGGTCTTCTTTCTTGTACACGTACCTGGTGCTTGCAACCACCCGCAGCCTGTTGCCTCCCTTCCGAGTTCTTGTTCCCCTCTGGTGTTTCTACCTTCCACGTTACGTTCCTTCTCTTGCAAGTCCAAAGAACAAAGCTGTCCTCCCCACGCGCACAGGCACTCCTTCTTTTCCTAACTGAGCTCTGCAGTGCAGAGTTATTAATAAAAAATCACAACGTCATGAACAGCCCGCACCATCACATCTGTCAATGTCACCACCACGCGAGATTGTGTTTTTCCACCTTTTAGTGTCTCTTTGCTGCAGCGGTTGCTTAAAAAGAGGAGGAAAGCTGAGAAATCCCTCCCCGCTTGCCAGAAGAAGTGAGCGATGATTTCAGTTTGGGGTGTGGCAGTTTGATATCGTCATTCATGGTTATTAAAAACTGTTATTTGCGAACATTCAGCTGCTAAAAATAAAAGATTTCTAATACTCTACCAGGATTTTTCTTATTGAAGGTGTCAAACTGATCCTGGCTTGTTGGCCTTTTATGTAAAATGTCATTTTCTAAGCAGTGCTCGTGGCCCGTGTCTCTGCTTACCTCTCGGTAACACGTGTAAGATTAATATTCAGCAGTGGCCATTAAAAGCAGCTTCTGCTTGAGTGGGGTTAAGTTTTGAAGACTTATTTTCAGCATTTCCCATAGTCAGTACAATCCGTAGAGAAGTGCAGGAATACAGTGCAGCACCCTTTCACAGCAAATGCTGGGTTTTGCTGCCACGAGGGTGAGCGGATGGCAGACCCCGAGCCCCTCTGCCTTGGCACATTGAGGAATTCAGGACAAAACCTTCTGAAGAAAACTTTGCAGCAAGAAAATGCAACACAACAGCAGGTTAGAGACCGGGGCAGGACTTTATGGTGGGAGTCTGTCTTTCTGTGTTTTCCCTGGGGCTTGTTGCAGCAGGGATGGGAGCTCTAATGAGTTACCTCCCTGGTGCTCCTCATAGCAGCGTTTGGCTTGCTCTGTTGACCGTCTTGCAGCCTTTAACAGCAAGAAAAGGAATTAACTTGTAGCTTTCTTAGTACCCCAGAGGATTCACAGTACCACAAGAACGTGGGACAGGGGAAGGGGTCACAGCATCAGCCCGAAGCATCAGGTCCCTCCAGTGTGGGATGCAGAGGCCATGGGTCTCATGGCCACCCGCAAAGGGATCTGCAAGCGGGTGTGAAGGTGACAGTGGCCCGGAGAACGGCTGCAGCCTTCATTAGCCCTCTTGGCCCAAACACTTCTGAAATAGCCTCTTTCTGTATGTGTATACATTGCCACCGGGGCGCAGCTCAGCACACGGATTTGTTCATGTTACACATCCGCGGGCAGCCCATGTGCATGTTAGCGGTGGTTTTGCAGGGACAAGCAGGGCCACTGCCATGGCTGGCGCCCGAGGAGACGGCAGGGACAGGTGAGAGTCAGCAGCAGCCTGCGTTTCAGGGAGCACAGGAGCCCGGCTACCAGTGCGGGCGATGCGGCACGTGCCCTTCTGTGCTGCAGCCGCCACTCGTGAAAACGGGACCCAAATGGGTTTGTGAGGAGCAAGCCAAAGGTGGAATTAGAGCGTGACTGTGGTGTCCATGGGGAGGGTAATGGCAGCCCCAGACCAACTCACCGTGTAGGCAAACAGCTGCCAGGAGGGTTTGGTGGAGCCAGGGGGACAGGGTGACGGAGAAAGGGTGCAATGAGACTGGAGACTCCATCCAGTCCGCCTTGTTCACTGATACCTGGCTACCTGGGAATCTCATCACTTGAAGGGGTTTAAAATTAAACTGGTGTGGGCTAGGCAGAAGGTAGGAGATCTCTTCCAACTCTAAAAATCCGACTGCCTTGTGCTAGCTTGTGTGAGTGGTCATTTACTTCCCAGCTGGAGAGCTGCACGGTGAGTGCAGTGGAAGGAAATCCCGCTCCATGCTGGAATTGCTGTGGGTCACAGTGTTCGCAGATGCTAATTTCTCCGGTGCCTGGATGGCCATGCCTGCCCGGTGTCGCCAGTCCTGCCCTCCTGCACGTCTGTGCTTGGCCGCCCTGTGCAGTGCAGAGTATCAGGGATATTTCTTCCTCCATCGTTACAACTGCCTTACACCATGTGCTACTTTCTGCTGTTTTATTTATCAGTAAAGAGCAAAATGTTGCTTGCTCTCTGCAGCCTGATGGGTTGAGCGTGCTGTGGTGCATAATGTGGGAAGGACATCGAATCTACCTGCTCCTTCTGCTGTCCATGGGTTGTTCACAAAACCACCCTAATATCCCTTCCCTCCAGACGCCTGCCAAAGACACGAACCTCTCCTGCTTTGTAATTCCTGCCCAGGAGGTTTGGGACGCAGATGAGAAGCTGTAGACTGAGGGGCCCCAGTCTGGTCCTCTCTGGCTTCCTCCCCTTGCCTGGGGCAGCCCCAAACACAAAGGCTCGGGATATTCCTGTTTCTCCTCTCTGCAGCAGGATTTAAGGTTCACCCAGCCGGTCCTCTGCCTGTTCACAGAGTTGAGTGCACAACCCAGCTGAGTATCCAGCCTGGAATACAGGCCCTCCAAACCCACCAGCTAAGCAATCTGCTAAGTGCTGCAGTTTTGTGCAAATCCCAGCCCAAGTTACCCAAGCATGGGCACGGCCAGGCTGCCTCGAATGCATGCTGTGAGCAGATCACACGCTTCTACAGCGTGCAGCCAGCTGGAGATGTAAAGCACCTATATGGCCGCCCACAGAAAGGAGCCTGCCCTGCGCCAAATACGGAACGTGGCGTGAGTCAAAGTGAGGGACATCAGAAAATAATAGACTTCACATGAAGAAGAGCAATAATTTGCAGCTGTAAATCACCTTTCATCTACAGATCACAGAGGTGTCTCAGGCACTAATTAACGCAGCCTTGCAGCATCCCTGCCCCATAACTAGCGCGGGGCGATGGTTATTCCATCCGCTGGCACGTGGCCACGTGTCCTTGCAGGCACCTGCAAGAGGGAACTGGCTTGCAAGGTTGGTCCTGTTCCACTTCTCACGGCCGTGCTGGAGGTGCCCAGGCACCTGTGCCAAAATGCTGGTGTGTGTCCTGAGCGTGTGCAGGTTTGGTGTCTGCTTCCACAGCAGGCAGGTGAAGATGGGCCAGGGCTTTGCACCAGTGAATGGTCAGGGGGAGCAGAACCCACTCTGGATCCAATCCATTGATACCTTGCTTTTTATGTGGTATTTTCTATGTGGAAATAACTATTTAGCTCGAAGAAAACTTGAGCGAGGAAGGTAAGCCCCACCAGCAGCAAAGAGCCCTAGCAGGGTCGTAAATAAAGTACGGCAGGAAAGTTTCCAATCTCCTAAAGTTTTCAGAAATTTCTGTGTGTGTGTGTGTGTGTGTGTATTTAAAAAATACATATTCACAAAATATTTTCAGAAAAGCTAGAGTTCTTTAACCTTAGTAGTTATCTGTGTAAAGTTGGAGACACACCAAAGCACTTGTTAACTCGGGCATGGAGCAGAGAAGGCAGGTTCGGAAGGATCTGCACGTGGGGTTGTTCGTATTCCTCGGGCAGCACGTGGAAGCCTGGCCAGTCCCCTGCTTCCCTGCGTTGAGGCATCTTTCCTAGGGAAAATGAAACACGCTTTTCTGGGAAGAATTTAAGTGTGAGAGAGAGATAAGAAGTGGCATAATAAGGAAATTTCCCGGTTAGCTGTAGGTGTACCAGACTCGTCTTCCCTCCCCCTGGGCTGGGTATCTACAATACACACCCTGCAGCACGCCGGTGCCTGAAGGATACAACATGAGACTCTGGGCTACAAAACTTGTCTGAGTTTTCAGTGAGCAAAATGAAGCAGAAATTACTGGGCTGCATGTGGGAACTGAAAGGTAAGACTGTGAAATATGGGAGAGGGGAATCAGACTGGGTAGTCTCTCTCTGCATTCAAAACGTCTACGGACATTGTTGAAATACTGTGTGTGATCATTTTGCATGGCTGAAAATAGCTCTGCAAGGTGCCGAGCGACAGTGCAAGCCAGCCCCCGGCATCGCGCGGCTCCCAGCACCACTTTACTGTCACGCCAGGAGCTTTGCTGTACAAAGAAAGCACAACTGGAGTCTGCTGCTTTGTCCATGTTATAAGCAGGTAAATTAAAGGTTAGAGAGATTGTAATTTGCTTCAGGCCATAGAGAATATCGGGGCACGAGTGAGACCTGTGAGCCCTGGTTGACTATCCCTTGCTCCGACTTCTGCATGATGTGGAATTCATTTCCTTTGTTAAAAATAACCTTGTTTATAACCTCTGTTTCATGATTCAGCTTTTCTGCAGTCAACAACTGATCACCATCAAAGCAGGGTAGCATCAGATTTCAGGAGGAACATGCAATAGGCTGTTGCAGCTCAGGGATGCTCCTTGCAAAGGGCAGTTCGACTGAGGAGATGAGGGGATACCTTGTCAAAGGGCTGCTCTTTTTGGAGAGGAGCTCTCCTCTCTGAGATCGCTGTGCCAAATCCTAAACTGCCTGGAGCTCCTGTTGTGCAAATCCCCACCCACAGCTTCTGCCCTGCCAGAAACACCGGTGCCTCATCACCATGAATGTGGCCCTGTGCAGGCCCAAAGGTACAGACAAACATGGTTTTCCTGGTTCCTCTCCTCCTGCTTGCCTGTAGGTCAGAGCATCAGACATGCGTTGCGACCCGGAGCCCTACCAATGGCACAGCTACTGGTTTTACATCTACAGCAAGGCTCATTGCCAGGAAAAATCTCCTAGAAAGTCCCACACGCCAGCTTTTACTCCTTGCACTGCGGCGTGATGCGAGTGTCTCGCGAGCCGCACAGCTCTCCTGGCTTTTAAGGACCATGTTGCCAGGGTTTGCTCGCTGCTGCACAAATCAGGCTACGCAGCTGCAATCCTCATCCCATTTAGCAGACTGGGAAGTGGAGGTGCAAAATGACCAGGACCAGCATTTTCCAAAAGTGTCTGGTGATTTTAGCTAGCTGTGGATTAAGTTGCCACTTTCAGGTGGGTCAGCAACTGCTGGCTCAAGTGATGTGCCCATGGCCACACAGATAATCGGTAGCAGAGACCTAAACAGAAGCCAAACCCCTGAGACACAATCCTGTGACGTCTTTTTTAGAAGCTAATCCTTTGTCCTCGCAGCAAGAGGAATTTTCCATAAATGTGATTTTTTTTTACACATCGTTGTGTGTTTAATGTTTAACAGTGGGATCATTATGGTTTTATTATCAGTATGTAATGCTTTTTCATCTTCAACTGACTTTGCAAACATTAACTGATTGATCTCAGCTATGAATCAGTGGCGTAACTAGGAGGAGAGGCGAAGCGATCTGCTCCTGGTCACTGGGAAGTGGTTGTCAGAACAGGGTGTAGAAATCAGGGCTCCCGCTTTGCTGCTCAGACCACGAACACCGGCGGTTTTATTACAGTCATTTCCATTAGTGCGGCTGTCAGGGAGGGCCACTCTCTGTGCAATAAACAACCCTCGGCTGCTTCTTTCTGCTTCTGGTTGAGCTCACGCTTGACAAAACGTAGCAAATGTCGCTGAACCCGATAGAATGCTGATTTTAAAAAAAAATATGTGATTGACTTTGTTTTCTTCAGTGATCCAGTAGTTGCTGGTTGTTTTCAGCTCACCCTAACAAAATGCATAATTAAATTACCTGTATTTGTGGGAATTAGATGCTAAAGTCAGAAATGCGTGGGGTTGCTCGCAGCCAAAGTCTGTGAGGTTTTTAAGGGCCACATTGGCGAAGACTGACTTGAAGCATCCTGAAGACGGCTGCCAGGAAATTAGCTCCTCGTTTGCAGTATGCAGAACATGTACGACGGCTTTATGATTTACTCTCTCATCTGCTTCACATTGCGCCTATTTTCCCTCGCGACTGTCCTGGCGTACGCAATTTTCTGTTGCAAAACAGGAGTGAAAATGAGCACTGCAGTGTGGAAGAGCTGTGCCACTACCCAGGTAAGGGTGGCCAAGCCTGGCAGGGACACGGCCCCTCTGCGGGGGGGAGTGACAACAGCTTTGGGGATGGAGGGGACACAGCGGGGGGGGATGATGGTGGCTTTGAGGACAGATGAGATGTGGTTGGGGGGATGTGATGGTTGCTTGGGGGACAGCGGGGATACAACCCCTCAGTGAGGGGACTTTGGAGATAAGGGTGGGCGCAGTGGCGGGATGTGATGGTGGCTTTGGGGACAGCAGAGACACAGTGGGGAAGTGTGATGGTGGCTTTGGGGACAGGGTGGACACAGAGGGGGGATGTGATGGTAGCTTTGGGAACAGGAGGGACACAACGAGGAAGTGTGATGGTGTCTTTGGAGACAGGGTGGAGGTGTGATGATGGCTTTGGGACAGCGAGGAGGTATGATGGTGGCTTTGGGGACAGTGGGGACACAGCGAGGAGGTATGATGGTGGCTTTGGGGACAGTGGGGACACAGCGAGGAGGTATGATGGTGGCTTTGGGGACAGTGGGGATGCAGCCCCTCAGCAGGTGGCTGTGGTGGTGGCTTTGGAGACAGCGTGGACACGGCAGGCAAGGGTGCGGCGGTGGCTTTGGGATCCTGCAGGGAGGAAGAGGTGCGGGTGCGGGGCCCGGCTCCCCCTCCGGTGCGCCGGACTGTGCCGATGCCACGCCGGCGCGGGCGGCCGCGGCAACCCCGCAGCTGCGGGAGCAGCTGTCCGGGAGCCCCGAGGGGCAACACCGATCAGCAGATCCTCCCGCGGGGCCCGGGAGCGCCGCTGCTCGGGTGGGCCGCCGCCCGTCCCGCACCGGCGGCGGGTGCGCGGGGCCCGGCAGGGCGGGCGGGCGCCGGGTCGGGCCGGGCCTGCTCGGCGCGGCCGGCCGGTTGCCATGGCAGCAGCCAGGCGGCGCGGCGGCGCGCGCGGCCGGCGGGGCGCGGCGCGGCGCGGCCCCGGAGCGTACCATGTGCGCCCGGCGGCGGGAGGCGGCGGAGGGGCCACGACGGCGGCGGCTGCTGCTGCCCTGCTAGCTCCGCCACGGCGGGCCCGGCGACCAGGAGCCGCTGCGTCAATGTAACGGCGGCGGCGGGGCGGAGGGGAGGGGGGGGGGCGCCGCTGAGTGGCATTTCCACGCCGCGCGTGGCCGCCAGCCGCGGGGAAGGAGGGGGGGGCGGAGGGCGGGCGGGAGGCGTTAAAATGGCGGCGCGCAGCCGGCCCCCGCGCTAAACCGGCCCCCGTGGCTCGCCCCGTGCCGCCGCGCGTGGCACGGTGCGGCCGCCCGCTGCCTGCTAGCGCCGCCGCCGCCGCTGAGGTAAGGCCGGGCCCGGCCGCGGGGGGCCGGCTGCCCCCCGCCCAGCCGCGGGGCGCCCGGGGACGGGTCTGGCGCGCTCCGGGGAGGGGCGGGGGGGGCTCGTCCCGCGGCCGGGGCTCGGCGGCCGCGGGCGGTTGTCCGGGGAGCGGCGGCGGGCTGGCCCGGGGGTGCCGGCGCGGCTCCTTGGCGGCGCATCGCTCCTTTGTCTGCTGGCGGCGGGCTGGCCGGCCGGCCGCGGCCCCGCTCCGCCGGCTGCCGGAGCGTCTGCGGAGGGTGGCCGGCGCGTCGCGGTGCATTGCTAGGGTGTCGTTTCGTTCTTAAAAAAAACCCCAACAGCCCTAAAAAATCCCGCAGCAAAACTAGTTTTTGTAGCCGAAAGTGTTCCAGGCGCTGTCTTACCCATGAATGCCTCGTAGCGTAGCGAAATGGACTCAACTCAGGCAGGGCTGAAGTGGACTTTTACTTCTGAAAAAGGAGCACAAACTATCCGGAGGACTCCCCTACCTCCCCTACCGCTACAGCGATGAGAGAGGGGCCTGAGGGGAGGGGGGATTTTTTTTTTTGGTTGTGGGGTTTTTTCTTTTTTTTTGGACTCTTATGAAGACATGCGCATTTGTTCATTCTTGCCACCGCACTGGAGTCTGCCTAGAAACAAAGAACACAGCCTGGCGAAGTTGATGCTGGCTCGGAAAGTGTCTGGCTTTTTTTTTTTTTTTTGTGCCTCATTTACTTGTGGCACAGTTAAAAGCCTCGAGATATTTGCTTGAATTATTTCCATGTGCCTGCTGATGGAAACCTGCCCCCCCCTTCCACCCTTGCCCCCCTCGACCCTACCAGGCCAGGTCTACGCATTTCGGAAAGTGCAGCCATGATAGATAGAGCAACTTCTCCCATTTTCACCCAGCCCCGTGGTATGACAGTTCGCAGTAGGTGTGCCTTCCGACGGGGAGCCACCCCCTTGCTGAATCATCGTGGAGCGATGGCCGGACAGCTCGTCCGCTCAGGGAACAAAATATTCCCCTGTCGAGCATGAGGCGGTGGCGAGGCGAGGCGAGACGCAAGTAAGAGACCTGTTAGCATTCGGCTCAGGCGCGGGCGAACGGTTGCAGGGAGAAAACCTTTCCCTTTCGTGGCAGCGGGAGCTGCGGATGCGGTTTTGAGCTCAAAGGCAAGACGTGCGGTGCTGTAAGGAACGTCCCTGCCTTTGAGGTAATGAAACTCCGAGGGCCTGATCCTGCAGTTTTTGCTTCTCTCCTTTCTTGCACGGATAGGCTCCGTGCGAGATCAACACCTGGCTCAGGGAGCGACGTGCGAATTCGTGGTATTGTGCAGCAGCGGTTACGAGCAGTAATCCTGTAACTCATCTGCACAGACAAGTGTGTGAGCAGTAGTGTCGTGTCTGTGCTATTTACCTAAAACTAGTTTGTTCTGCACTGGTGAAAGTCGTTATCTTTGTTACCGCAAGGAGATGACGACTTCACCTTTGGGGGGCTTGGGGTACGCATGTGTCAGATGCTGAAGTGTTGCTAGGTATCCCTGCCTTTATTCAAAGGATGCCAAAAAGTATAGGAATGAGAGGTGGGGTGAGCAATTTTGAGCTGGGGTGCATCAGGCAAGAGTAAATTGCAGCAGTTGTTGGACATGTAATGTCATCCTGTAATTAGAGCGAGGTAATAGTCTATACCATGTTGAAACTATCGAGTGTCTGAGTTGGAGCAGTCTGAATTAAGCTAGTTCTTCTGGGATTACGCAGAAGCAGAAGTAATGCAGTTAAAGTTTCCATAGAGCAGCTTCCATGGGGTTGCAGAGATGTTTTCCCCCTATGGGTCCTCCTTGCGGGTATTTTGCTTTTAAGGTAGCACGTGGAGGCTGCAATGGTGCTGCTCTCCAGGTTGGAGAAATGCCTTACGTGGCACAGTCCTTCTCCTTGGAGCTTTATTTACAAACGAAGGTCCAAATCATGCATCTCAGCCCTGGGGTGGGGGGGGAACTCCTGAAGGAAGGACTTAGGCGTTCAGCTTTGTACAGAACTGAAGGATTTAAAGGACTCTGTAATTTGGTCTTAAAACTTCCCTGCCCCCGCTGCTCTCTATACCCCAGAAAAGATGTGTGTTAGCAAGTGGTCTGGTGGAGAGCCCGGAGGCTGTGGTCTTTCCAACGCTCCTGCCAGTGGGGCAGGATCCTCGCAAGGCTCTCGAGCTGCTCTGGTTTGCTGTAGGGTTGTACTAGTGCGGGGCCGTGGCGGTACAGTCATGCACAGGCAAACCTGGGAGGCTGTGCAGAGTTACGGTGTGTGGGCACCAGCCCTTCTCACGGATGCTGATTTCCCTTGGTGTGTGCGTGTGTATATATATAGACATGGTACATATTTAAATGAAGTCATTTTAAAGTAGTGATGGCCCAGAAAAGTTTGAGAGCTATTTCAGTGTTTGAGTGTTTCTCTTTGAAAGACAATGGGCTGTGCAGAAGCTTCTAGGTATTATGGGATGCGCTTACAGCAGGAGAAGGTGCAGTCTGCTCTCGGGCACAGTCAGTCTTCCCAGAAGCGGCTGAGTTTTATGTACGCGCCTGGTTCACCCTGTACACAGCTGTATGTCTGTCGTGGGTCTGGTGCTATCTTCCAGGTGGTTTGGGATATACCAGCAGGGGCCCAAAGCAGACCTGGTGGTCAGTGAGGAAATTAGCCCCTCGGTGCTATAACCTCTGTGCTGCTCAGCCTCCTGCAGCATCTGGCCAGGTCAGGAGAAGTCAGGGTGCCACATCCTTCCCACTGCTGTGGAGGAGTGAGGGATCCCCATGGAGAAGGAGGGAGCAGATCTGGGGCTGCCATTCCTCCCTCCCAGTGCTGGCCCACGTGCTGCAGGAAGGTTGCTGACAAGCAGGGATGCTGGGCAGTTGTCCATCTAAGGTCTTGGGGTGTCACATCCACATGGAGGATTTTCTAGTGGTTTCTGTGCCCAGTTCCACTTCACGAGCAGCGGTGGCCTGCTCTGCCTCTTCCTTCTCTGTTGGGGAATGGCTGGCATGAGGTTTAGTTGTTATTCTTAGATTTTTACAGACCTAGAAGTTTTCTCCTGGGCTTACCTCGTCTTAGCAAGATGAATACATGGAATTTAGAGTTTTGCACTTGTGCTGCCGCTAGAAGTGAGGTTTTGAGAGGCTGTTCTGCACATTTAAGGGAATCTCAAAGTGGGACTTAAAAACTTGTGACTGCAAAGCAGGGGGGAGGTTGGCTTTTGCAGTATAGCTCACAAATCAATTTTGAAGCTGGTGGAAAAAGTGGTCCTGCTTCCAGCCCTTTGCTCCAGTCTCTTCACCATCCTTGTGGATTAACAATAACCTTGCAGGATAACAAGAAAGAAAGCGATGCTCATTTTAGCCATCACTGCTTCCTTGGTTCGCTTCTCCATCTGGCCACAGAAACAATTGTGTTGGCGCAAGGACCTGGGGTGCACAGACAGGACAGGATGAGGCTGGGCTGCTGCTTTTTTTGCAGCACTGGCTTATTCCAAGTTAAACTGATGGAAAAACTGCATTGCTAGTGTCTTGCAAATGTATCTTTCTTCATGCACAAGTCAAACCATGGCTTTCCTAGTCACCAGTGCCCGCAGCTTAGTCAGGAGCCTGAAAGCAAATGAAGATTTTCTTTGTGGCTAATGCAGGCACAAAGGTGATGATGATGAATCTGCAGTCAGGATTTGGTGACTGATGCCTGCAGCAGGACACCCCTGCCGTGCCGGTGGTGAGAGCTTGGCTTTGGCAGTGGAGCAAACCATTGTGTGACTCAGACGTGTTGGGAAAGAGTATGCAGCCTTCATAGGAGCAGGCTTTTCTGACCATGAACATACTAGAAGTCACGTGTGGAAACTAAAATGAGTACTAGAAACACGAGGCTGCTCATTGAGAGGGAGGCTGTGCACTGAAAAGCAGCGTTTGCTTAGATCTCTGTTTCCAAAGGTAGTCATAGGAGCTGTGGCTCTCTTGCTGTGCTCTGAAAACAGAGCGCAAATGTCCAACCAAAGAACTGCCACCGCAGACATGGCGCCCCACATTTGGATTACCCCGGTCCAGCCTCTGAAAATTTTCTAGCAGGAAAAATGTGAGAAAAATCTTCTGCAACATGATAAAAATACTTAGTTGGGGAGTGATCGCAGCCTGGAAGCTGGGGGGGAGAGGATGTCTTTATTGAACAGTGTGTGTTTACTCTTAAAATCCCTTAAAAGCTCTGAAGCTCAAGTTTGCTTGATTTGCTGTGTTTGCCATATGTAATATTTCAGTGAGAAGTTTCAGTTCAGTGTGGATAAGTTGATGCAGGAGTTGTTCCCTTTTAGGTGACAAGGAACCAGTTACTCATGTGTAATGCACTGGTTTGCTTGTTAGACTCTTTTGTGAGTTTCTTTTTAATCGGTGTGTTCCAGACCTCTGGGCAGCACATGCATCCTTCTCTAGGGCAATGCTCAGGTCCTAATTTGTCATATGATTTAAGCACAGACTTGTCTCTCTTGCTGAAGTGCAGTCTTTAAGCCAGAGCATTTATAATAACAAAACATTTTGTAGTTCTCTGTTCACCTTTAATGCAGCATCACAAATACCCCAGACTTTGTATGCGTGTCTGCTCTTGGAACAGAGTTCCTCATTGTGCCCCCTAAGTATAGAAATGGTATAAATTGATCCTTTTAGTTTGTTTTCTCTAGGTTCCCATGTGTGTGCAAATTGCTGCTCTGGGATGGATGGTTTGCCTGAATTTGTGCTTGCAGTTGGGCACCTCTTGCCTGCTAAGCTGTGGCAGTACATGGTGTTCTTTTACAAGGTGTGTATCCTCCCCTTTTTCCATGCCATCTTCCAGGAAGCATTGTCTACCCGGAGTGATGTTATCTTCCCCCATTTTAAAAGGTGTCAGCAGATATTTATTTTTTCCCTTCTCCCATCCCGATGCTAAGTACCCACCATGGGAATGAGTCGTCCTGTATTACTCACATGGAGCAAATCTGTGGCTTGGCCTCCAAATTACATGGCCCTGCTCCGTGACGGTGAGGTCCTCTGGAGCCCAAGTAAAGGTGCCAGCATCTCTTCGTCTGTTTTGGGGTTTTTTTTTTTTTGTTTTGTTTTGTTTTTATAAAACACAAAGGCAGATAGTGAGCTGAAAAACGGGTGGCCTTCAGAGCTGGGTATTTTATGTCTGAGGGCTTCTGAATGCATAAAATCAGAGAGAATGTGTCTGTGTAATCCGATCTGCTCTTGAAAGCCTTGCGGAGGGCTGCATGCTGCAGACATAAGCTGTGTCAATAAGAACTCTATTCACCCTCAGAAAACAGCCTCGTGATCGGGTTTGACTGGCAGGCTTCCTAAGGGAGGGCCTTTTTTTGAGAAAGCTCCGATTTTTTGGCGGCACTTCTGACTGCCTTTTTGGACTCCCACTTACTGTTCTTTCCTTGGCGTGATAAACTTGGATTTTTTTTTTTTGCTGGGAGGTTGCTGGGGCAGAGGGAGGACTTCATGCAGCACGGTAACGGTGCTGCGGGCGGAGTTTCCTTCCTCGCAGTGCAACCCCTCTGCCAAAGCAGCATTTAGGAGCACGAAGGTGATGGATTTAAAATAATATGAGGTAGGACTGGAGGTTGCTGCGTGAAAGAGCGTACTCATGGGCATGCGCAGGGTACTTTCTTGTAGCACAATGGCACAGAATGCCTCCTTGTAAAAGTCTTGGATGGTAATGCACAAAATGTGTGGTTGTGCACGTTTATGTGCGTTTTCCCCTCACTTCTGCAGATGTCTGTATTACCCAGAAGTGTTGTTGGTTGAAATTCTGCTTTCGGTAATGCTGGCATAAATCTGCTGTGAAGGCAGTGTTGTACTAATGGCTGTAATTTGCTGGTTGCTATTATTTAAAAAAAAAATTCACGCGAGTCAAAAATCTTATTCTGCTTTAAGAAGTATTCAACACCTGGCGTGTAATCTTTTAAAATCTTGTAGGAAAAAATCTGCTTGAGCTAGTAAAAATGATAAGATTTTCTGAAAGCAGAGTTTTAATCAAAGTACCAGGTTCTGAGCTGCTGTTAGTGTATAGCGTTTGTGTAAATGGCATTTCTGTTGCATTACATGTGCGATATTCAATGTTTGCTCTGCTAAGGTCTTAAAGCCATTCTCTTTGGCATTGGCTTAGCAGTTTTAACGAAAGAGATGCCGGACTGTCAGTTTTGCATGTTTCTTTTTTCTTGCAGGTCCCTTGGTCTGTCTGTCACTTTTTTTTAAAGCTCCATCTCCTTACTCAAGTGATGATTTGAAGATTAGCTTATCTGTATGTCTTTCTGGGTTATTCCTGAAGCTGCAAATGAAAGCTTGAAAATATAATTAGGATGTAATACGCACAAGCTCAAAAAAAAAAAAAAACAAACCAAAACCTTGACAAAAAATAAAGTAATGCAAAGCTATTATTTAAAAGAAATGCAATTATGTTCTGAGCCAATTGAGGCTTGACTTAATTTCTTAGGGATTGCTGATGATGATGCAGTAAAACCAAAATTAACTCCTGAAATATGCCTGTCCTGAGTCAGGAATTTGGCTGGTGAAAATCAAGAGAGCCACCAAAAGAAGGGGAATCCCCTCAGGGGAGCCTGGCCCTGTGTGGTTTGCAAATGGGTGCAGCATTTGGGGTGATTCCTGCAATCCCTGTTTCCCTGGCTCTCCCCAGCCGATTCCCCTTCGATAAAGGCCTGATCTTGCCTGCGAGAGCTTTCGTAACAAACTCTGACTGGTTTAGGTGGGATTGGCCCCTGGGCAAACGGCGTGCAGACCCGGGCGGCCGCGGACGGGGCGAGCGTGGGCAGGAAACGTTGGTTTCTCTGCCGCTGCTGCTGCTCGTAACACGGGGAGGCCGCAGCTGGGTAATTTGTTTCTACTTCCTGTTCCCAATCTGTTTGGGTCAAAAGTAGCGGTGTTTTTCCATATTAAGATGTTTGGCTTCATTCTGCAAGCCAGCAATAAATTTCACACCGTGCACAACGTGTTTCTTATATTTCAGAGACTCTTTATTGCTGCTTTTGACTTTTAATTTGGATGGTGAAACCTTTATTAGTACCTTTTTTGTTGCATAGACCTGCTTTTCAAGGAAAACAAAGCTTTTTGGGTTTTTTTTTTTCTTTCTTTCTTTCTTTCTTTTTTGGAAAGAGCCTTTGAAATAGCTCGCAGGTCTGTTGCTGCGCAGAGGGAGGGAGCCGGCAGGTCTGGCTGCCGTGGCGGGCTCCTCGGCAGGCTCCCGGGGAGACAGGGGCACCTCAGCCCGCTTCTGCGCTCCTTGCTCACGAGGGGGTAATGCTGCTGCCGTTAATCGAGATGCTGGGACTTAATTCGTTGATGTTTGTGAAGCGTTTGGTGATCTTTCGGTGGAAGGTCCTGGGACCGTGGGGCGGGGGGGGCGGTGGCTGTGCTGCTCAGGGCTGTGATGCCAGGAGGGACGCGTGTGGGTTGATGGACCGGTCGTTAAAGCGGTCCTAAAGGCTGGAATGGCGAGCTGCCAAACGTCTCTGGCTCGCTGATGGGGAAACCTGCCCTGTAAAGGAAAACCGGCTCCTGCAAAAGAGCATCGCCTGCTCTGAGCCATGGCTGGCTGCCAGGCTGCTGCTGGGAGTTGTTCTCCAGAGCGCTGGGTTAGTCCACGGCGTGCAAAGTGTTACCACAGGCCATGAGATACAAAACTGATGGAGAAGAGAGGGTTGGGTCCTTCCCTGGCTGGGCTGGGCAGCAAAGGGCATTGGGTTTCTCTCCCCAAAATCTGGTTAAAACTCTTCATCAGTGCTGTTCACTCTTCTTCATCAAGCTGCTTGGTTGTAGGATCTCCTACCCTGTCTACAGCCAGCAAGTCAGGATGGATAGATCTTTTTATAGCCATACCAGGTATCAGTGGGATCCTTTTAAATACAGTCTGAATGTTTTTAAATAAATGGTGATGAGCAGTGCTGGCCCAGGGGGGCTTGTGTGGCATCTTCAGATACATTTCAGTAAGGTTATTTTTGAGGCAGAAAAAAGAAACAGTAGCACGGAGCCATCAATAGGATTACAGGTGGTCTATCCTCCTTTCTCTGAAGCCTCCAGCTGCTGGTGTTGTATCTGACCGAGGAAGCCAGGGCGCAGAGGTATCTTGTGAAGTGCCTCCACGCCCTCGGACAGACTGCCCAGGTTTTGGCACTGGTGTCTCCACCTTGCCTTTGCTGCGCTTGACTCCCAGATCCACAACTGAATGTCTCCGTCTTAGGTCCTTGGCTTTTCTCCAGACCAAGTCCACCACCCGTGAATTCGGCTTGACTTAATTAACTCAGTGAAGCACTTGGTGCGACAACCCTGTTGCCCTTCGTTGAGCATAGCCTTGGTAACGAGCTAACGTCGGCTGTGCCCCGAGCGCCCAGGCGTGGTCTGGCTAATGCAGCAGCACCTTTCACACGGTGCTGGAGGAAGCTACGCTACAGGTCATGTAAATGAGGCCGACCAGAGTGGGCTGCTCCTGCAGGAGGAACAGCAAACCTCTTCCCTCCTGCATATCTGCAGTGAGGTGACACCTCCCCTGCTGCTTCTGGACGCAGCCAGCCCCCACCACCTTGCTCAGAAGTGCAGGCAGGTTGTCCCCGCTCCTCTCCTGCCCGCTCTGCACGCCCCCTTGGACCAGTCTGCCCAGGGCGGCTGGCTTGGGTGGCTCCCACCCAGGACTGACCACCTTCACTATGATCTTCAGGGTCTCCAGAGCAGTCAGTTGAACAGCTGTGATCCACATTTCTTCTGAGACTGAGGAGATGAGTAGGGCATGCAGGGCGGATTCTGCATGAGGTTATATTGGCCTTGCTGAAGGGAGAGACCTGCTGGGTTGGGGATTTTCCAGCACCGGTGACTGTGTTGTAATATGACGCATTCAGTAGCTGATGCTCGGATACCAAGGTTGCAATGAGGATGCTGCTGCTGAAAGGCAGATTCATTCTGTGTCCTATGTTAGGTGGAAGGTTATCCTTCTGACAAGACCCTATTCGTAAGGTACAGGGAAGTTTCTGGTGTGTCTAACAACAGATTTATTTATTTTCTGTACAGTGCCACCATCTTGTTCCTCTGGGGATACCAGGATTTGTAAATTCAGCCCAGCTGTAGAGTGTGTCCTAGATGCCCATAGTTGGGCGATTACACCATTTTGCATACCAGCTTACATGAGAAACAGTTTCTCCCCCAGGTCTTGGAGCATCTCCACCTGCTCAGCCAACACGGGGGGTGCAGTACCTGGCGACTTCTGGGGGGGAAGAGCGTTTGGTTGCACAATGCACAACCCCTGTCATAGGGTCCGCACCCAGTTCTTCCCGTGTGTTTCTAATGTATATGACTTTGAGTGCACATAAGGAGAGAAGCAAACTTGTGGGGAACGTGTGTATTTGGGGGAATTGTGGAAGCCTCTTGAGAGGCGGGCATTGCTGAGGCAGAGCCATTGGCTGCTCAAGCTCCCAGGCTGTGCCGAGTGCCCTCGGCCTCCACAGGTGCCACGAGAAGCCGAGCCTGCCATTTCATGCCCTTCAAACAGGTTTTGGCACGGAAAGGTGCACTCTCTTTCCTCCCTGCTGCTGTCTTCATTCCTCTGCCTTGTGCTCAGTCTCATGAATGCTTGTCCTGCAGGGCAGGAACAAGACCTGGGCCCCATGGGAGGGCAGAGCTGCCCCAGCCGATGCAACCTGTACTTGGGTCAGCTGGAAATAGTGGTGAAAGCAGAGCTGCAGGATGCCCAGGCTTGCAGGGGAGCGTCTGCACGGGGGGGGCTCAGCCGGTCACTGACGGCCATTTGCAAGGTGCTGTTTTTTTTTTAATTCAATAAAGTGCTAACTATTATAGTTATGTACTGATTAAGACTAATGCTTAATACAGCCATTGCATAAGGCTGTGAGCTAAGGCAGGTGCCTTGTACCAGCAGTGACTCCCTTTTTGAACAAAAGGACTGGGCGGTTGAGATGGACTGATCCTGTGCTACGGTAGTTCACCGCAAACTACATTTCAAATAACTGCCCACCGATTCCTGCTCTGGAGGCTTGGGGATGTGTTGGCTTGCCCTCCTGCTGTGGGGACCAGGAGAGCAAACAGGGAGGGCCACAGCCCAGCCAAGCACTCCAGATTTGGGGCTGACAGGCAGGGATTTGCAGTTTATTTGCTGCGGAGTTCCCTTTCTTTCAGTAAAATGTAGATGCAAACACCTGTGAGAAGCTTTTAGCGCGAACATTCGTGATGTTCAGCAGCAAACACGTGGCTGGTGATTTGCTTGACTGAAGGCTTTCTTTTAAGCATCCTTGGATATTTGTTTGGCAATAGAACATTTGGGGAGAGGAATCCTACAGCTGAACTGGAACTTTTAAGTTTCAAAAGGAGTTTTTCCTCCTGAAAGTAAATCTGTGCCTGACTTTGCTCCTGTTACTGTGCTCCATCTTCAGTTTGCTGGTGCTGGCTTTAAAACCATTAAATTCCTAGAGGGGTAGCGCGGAGCAGTGTCTTCAGTTTGAGTCCAAATGTTAGCGAGGAGCAATTCAAATTCAGAATCGAGTTTTGGTCACCAGCAACAGATGCTTTTTTTGGTCCCCTTTGCCTGTGATGTGGGCTGGTGCTGTGGTGTGGCCAGGCTGGAGAGCGCTGTCGGCTCCCTCTCCTACGGAGAGCCCTGCGCTGAGCGGCACCCGCTCCTTCTGCAGGACTAACGCTGCTGCGGGAGTGAGACTTTCCCCTTGCCTGTTGATAGGTAAAAAAGCCATTAGGACAGCTGAACTTGTTTGCAGAGTTATGCAGCAATTACCTAAAAAAAACCTGGAAGATAGGATGCTTGTTAAATTAACATTACAAATGCCTTTTTTTTTTTAAGACGCCTAGTACAACAAAACTGCCAAGGGGCAGAAGTCCATTATGGTGATTGTAGTCCAAAAATAACATCCTTGTGATAGGCAGAAAGTGAAGCTGACTACAAATGGGAGCGATACTGGGAGGAAGGTAAAAAACTTAATATTCTGAATGATAGAAGAATGAATTTAAATTCATTTAATGTCAGTAATCTTTGTATTATTAGCCATAATCTGCTTCTGAGAAGCATACAGGCTTGACTTTTTTTTTTCCTCCTTGCCATAGAACTGCATTAATAAGAACAGAGTGTTTCTCCTGACCTCTGTCTTTAGACTATGAGCTCCCAAGAGCACAAATTTTTCTTCTGTATTTTTGAACAGCATCTGCAGGTAGTGAAAGCTGCCACAAATAAATAGCAATGCTGGGAGCATGTTACTGCAGTCCCAGATCACTTAGCAAGGGTCTAATCCTGCGTGATGCTTACAGGAGGGTGGAACTAGGGCTACAGTCTGATATTGGGTGCATGGGTGTTTTTAGGATGGTCTTAAACCTGTACGTTGCCAAAGTGGTTCTCAGCAGGGTGATCTTGGGAGGAAGCTTGCTGAGCTGGGAGAGCAGGAGGGGGGTGCAGGCTGCTGTATTTTGGATGTACATCTTTCTGGGGGGTGTACTGGAGGGGAGATTCAAATGCAACAGTATTGATGTACTTGATGCGGTATTGTTAGCTGGATTGTGGAGACAAAGAGGTGAGACGGGCCTTAGGATTGTTGTTTTGAGCCTTTAATGTGGGGAGAGAGTGCCGTGGCACAGCGGCAGCATCCAGCTCCTTTGGGTGGGAGGTTATCACGATCGACTTCGTGCATCTCCCTGTGCTGAGAGAGCTGCTGCAAGCGAGTTTGCTTAGCTTTCTGCAAGAATGTGATGTTGCTCATCCTGGAGAGTCAGGCAACAGAAACGAGAGAGAGAGAATTAAAATGTGAGATCTGCTTGCTCATGACCTGAATCCCCTAATCACAGTCTCGCGTAAGTGGAGGTCTTAGGCTGGGTTGAGTAGAGGGCATCTCCACACAAGAAAATGTACATCCGCCCTCCGCCTCCCAGAATTAGAGCTTACTGGTGATGAAATATAGTTGTAAGGGCCTTAAATCTTGCCTTAAACCGGACCCGCTGTGTGACATTGCTTCCCCTGCGGCAGGCATGTGGTAGGCGCCTCGGTGAAGATAGGTGTGTGTTAGCTGAGCTCCCCGGTCCCAGGAAACCTCCTCTGGGTGCCAGAAGCGCATCCCGGTGAGTCCATGCCCTCTGGAACTGGTCCTTAATTTGATGGACTTGGATTAGAGCCTTAGTTGTATTTAATTTAAGCTTTGTGCTGCTACTTTCTGTTCTTTAATCTGGGAGGTAACGTTGTGGCGGTTCATGCAGCAGTGTGGCCGCTTTCACCGAGCCTGTAATTTGCTGTTGACTGTGGATGTTTTTTGTGGGGTACCCTGCTAAAGCCAAGCCAGTGGTAATCCCATGCTTTCAGCTTCGTGTTCGGTTTGTTCCAGGTTGTAAGACTACAGCCAGCGATGTAAGGCTAGCTGTTTTGTCAAGTAGGTGACTAAACTGAAAAATCAATTTGAAAAAAAAAAAAAAAGGAATTTATTCCACTTTGGGTGGCTTCAGCAAAAAAACCTGAAAAAATTGTCATCCTGTTTTTGGCATGGAGGTCAAGGGAAGAGCTTTTTTTGGTGGAAAGATACATAGTTTGTTTATTTATTAGATGAGAGGTAGAGATGTTTCAGCTGAGGGGTGGAAGAAAAAAGAAAAGAAAAACAGGAGGGAAGAAGCCCAATGCTCCTTACCTTTTGTAGAGAAATGCTTCAGTTTTTCTTTTGAAGCAGTCTGGAAATTCAGGTTAGTCACTGTAAAACTGAATAAATAATTTCTCTGAAAAGCACTGCCTCACTTGCAATCATAGCAGATAGAAAGGCAGATTAAAATATTTCATAAAAGGACTTTAAAAGCACCTTTGGCTCCAATCTGTGGTAGTGTAAACTGAGGGAGCATCTCTGATTTTTCTGTTACCTGAGGATCTGGCTTTTATCTCGTTTTTAATCTCTTTTCCGCTCCCTCCCCTCCTCCTCCTGCGATATGAAAGGTGTGTCTGTATGGAGGATTTCTTGCAGCACACATTCAAGGACTGTTTCGGAGCTCAGAGAATTTGATCCGGAGGCTCCTCCTAGCCTCGGTGGGGTTTTGTTTTTACAGCTCCTGTGAACCAGGAGAGTATTGGTTCAGCATCATGTCAGATACAGATAATTGGGATTTTGAACATCCCCCACAAACACTTAAAGAAAACACTGTGCAAATGTCTTTGAGAGCCAAGAAACACCTGTGTTGTTGCCTAAAGGTTGAATCCACAGCTAGCTGCCTTCTTGGAATAAGCTGATAGCAGATTAGTTGCTAATATCTCATTCATGGGTTGATATTTCCACTGCTGCTATTGATATGTGACCGGGGTCGAGGTTTTTGGGTTACAAGGTGGAGTGCACGAGCCAGATCCTGCTCAGTCTTGATACCCCGTTTATATGATGTGTTTGGGCAAGACAGGACAAGCTGTTGTCCATCCACCTCCAGTCTGTGACTCCTGCGTGTTGGCCAGCAAGGAACGTGCCAAGTGTGACATACTGGAAGAGCTGTAAGCTAGCTCGTACTTCGACTGTACCATTGCAGCAAGTTGCTGGGCTCTGCCTGGTAAAGTACTGTTGGTGGGTGACATGGCAGCTGGTTGAAGTCCTTCATCTTCAGTTAGCGTCCTGTATTGATGTTCTGTGATCCTGCTGAAGGATTGTCCTGGTTTCAGCTGGCATAGTGTAAGCACTACTTAGCAACAACTAAAACATCAGTGTGTTATCAACATTATTCTCATACTAAATCCAAGACATAGCACTATGCCAGCTACGAGGCAGAAAATTAACTCTATCCCAGCCGAAACCAGGACAAGGGTGAATAAGTACTCAAGGCCAGGTTGGATGGGGCTTTGAGCAACCTGGTCTCGTGGAAGGCATGGCAGGGGGTTTTTTAAGGTCCCTTCCAACCCAAACTATTCTATTCTATCCTATTCTAGCCTTTAGATGAAGCTGGATGTATCAGATGCGGTTATGGTTTCGGTGCGAGGCCAGGGCTGCATCTGAGAAAACTTCGGGGACTGTTGATTGAAGGTTCGTGTCCTGTTGGGTGAGCTTTAGAGTAGGGGTTTACCTTGCAGATTATAAAGCGTGTTTCGCGTTTGCTTCTTCGCTCTTGAACGTATGTGTGTTTTTGAAGAACATGCAGTTCTGAGGGAGCTTCCCATCAATAATCGTTAGTGTTTGTGCAGTGTGATCAAAGGAGTCTCCTGGCTCTGCAGGCCGAAGGGGAGACTGAGTGTAGACAGGCCCACGTTTGAGTCCCTGTGTGTTCACTGTGCCCTCAAGGTAAAGGATTAGGCTTGCAGAAGAGGAACAAGGTCAGGTCTAGACCAAGAAGTAGACTCTGGAATCCAGCCAAGAGTGTAAGTAAGGTTTTTCCTGTAACAGCATCCTAGATGTGGCAGTTGTGTTGACTTAGTCGAAATGAGGCTGACATCTGTAGGTCAGGCCTGATTAAAAGGGAAGGAGGGTGGAGAATAGCTCTGTGGAGTAAAGAGGATTTAAAGATAATGGCGGGGGGAGATGTGTGGCCCTTACTTGCAGAATTTGGTTTGGCCTTGGGAATCTTACCCTGCCTGGGAGCAGGGAGAACCTGGTCCCTGGGTTCTTCGTTACGCCCCAGAGCACTGTGGCTGGTGCTCTTTTCTTCCCCAGTTCATGGACGTCTTCTGACCGATCCCTTCCCTCCGCGTCTGACTTTTTGGACAGAAGTCTGACTTAAGCTTCTGCTGTTCAAGGGAAGCCTCCCACACAAGCCTTTTGGCTTGCTGTAAAACGCTACCGTGAAGACAACACCCACCCCTCGCTTTGTTGTGTTACAGGGTTAAGTGTCCAGGTCTTTTGCTTGGTGCAGATGAAGGGTGCTGTATTGCTGAGCCGTGCTGTGTTGCTGAGCGTTATGTGCCGGAGGCTGCTTCAGAAAAAGTTTCTTTGCTCCTTTTGACCTCTGTTGCATCTTCCTGCCCACCTTCAGTTGGGGTGGCTGAGGATGCTGGAGACTCTCTCTTTGCTGAGAGAGGAAGAAAGAGGAGGATGATGGCACTTCAGAAGCAATAACCCCTCTGCTTGAGTAGAGTGGCATATTGTGTCCAAAATTGTGGTTCACAATCACTAGCTGCTGCTGAACTTGCACATTGAGCGCATTGCTCTCAGAAGTGCTTTGACACCAAGGATCCTCATCGTTTGGGATGGGTGACCTGAGGCACAGAGGGGTGAGGTGACGCTGCAAACAGTAGTATGAAGGAGCACGCCGCCGCCAGAGTCAGGAATGCGATTTATCTGTATTTCTTGTAGGAGACCTTCAGGGACTGGTCTGCTGTTCTGATTTTTCCATGATGATTCCTTTCAGTGGAAAAATGGCTTATTTGATTAGATGAAAACTTCTGTGGTAAAAATCTGAAAGGAAAAGGGTGCTTGGCTTCTCCCTGAAGCAGGAGTTTTAGTTTCTAAATGAAAAACTTTCTTAGCGAGATAAAAACAGAATTACTTTATGGGGAAAGTACTCGCTTCCCTGCCGGCTCTGCTGGGTGGCCTTCAGCCGTGAGGAAGTGGGGAAATTACCCTCAGCTCCCTTGGACCACGACCAGCCCTGGTGGTTTTCCAGTGAAGTAACTAGAGTTACACCAGGACTGCGCTTTGGCCCTCTAAATTTAAGGGATATATGAATCCGTAGGAAAATTTAATTTTAAATCCTGCCAGGGACAGCTTCCCTCCCTTTGGACCCGCAGCCTGCACGGCACCGCATCATGAAGCGCGCACTGTGTTGCGTGGCGAGGTTCTTCCCATTCAGGTGCTCAGTCCAGCTAAGCAGCACTGGTAACTGTGATGACCGCTCACGTGAATCCATTAATAACTTTTGTTCCCAGGGGAGTAACAACATAAGCACTTGTGCCCTTGCATAGAGTTCTGGGCCTCCCTGTCAGGAGACTGGCAATTATTTGATGATTTTGTAGAAAATAAATTATCTCGGCTCTCATTGTAGTCCCTAAATTCATTTTCAGCCGTGACAAGAGCCAGGGTTTAAGCCCGGGTCCCCAAAAGTAAAATGCAGTTAATTAGCCCACTCCATCACGTAGCCGTTCTCAGTTAACAAAGGCCGGACAGTTCTTGCTCACAAGCGGTGCTAACCTTCGAGCTGCAGGTATGGCAGCGTGCGCTTGCTCAGAGCCTGAAGTCCTTGTTTGCATTGCACTGCCCTGTTCAGCAGCGCTTCTTACCCCCTCTGCGCAGCCCCACTGTAATGCTGCCTGTCTCCAGTTGAGAGACTTCTGGCACCAGTATGTTTTAAGCTTGAATGATGGTTTGTGCTACGTCAGTGGCTGTGGGGTCCTACCAAGATCAGAGTCTGCTGCAGAATAAAGGGGGAGAGGGTTTCTACCCTGAGGAGCTTGTAGCCCTCAGGGCAAATACTCATTAGTGACATTAGCATTATTAACTGTAACTTGTGAATGGGGTTCAAGCAATGTCAGAGGAGCAAAGTGAGACAGCCGAAACAGCTTGATTTCTGGGCTGGAAGAAGGATGTGTGAGCCCTCATCTGGAGTCCTGGCTTGCTGTTCCCACCAGACCAGATCTCCTGGCTGGCTGGAAGCTTGTGTCTTGCATCAGACACTGATAAGCAAGAACTCTGCACTGAATGCTGCTGTGGTGGATCAGGTGTGGTGAGGTGTAGCTTGAAATAAACCAGCAAGAAAGAACTGCTGTCACTGGGGGACTCTGCTGCACTGCTCCTGGGAGATCAGGGGAGGTGTTGAACATTTTTGCTTGCCATCTCTCCATTGATTTGGGTTTAGAGGCTGGAGCAAGGCAGCATGCTTCCTGAGCAGCGTGATTCCTGAGCAGGGCAGGCTGTTGTGAAGTTTTCCTACCTGGCCACTGACCTCAGGTAGGTCACTTAACTCTGTTCTTCTGCAAAGGGACTGCTTGGATTAAAGTTTCTTGACGTTCGAGTCCTTTGCAGTATCATGATGTCATACAGTTTCAAAATACTATTTTTCTTCCTTGTGCAAATACCCAAATTTGACCATTGCCCCTGCAATGTCATAGGATTTAGTAAACTGGGGAGAAGGACAGTCCTGAGTCTAGCTATAACCATTGGCTGTATTCTGTAAGAATGTATCTGCAGTTTAAAAAGCATAGGGCCTTATTTTCAGACCCTGTCTATTTAGATCCAGGCTGTTCAGCACTTGGCTGCTTCCTGAAATCTGCACTTGCTGGTATTGTAATCCAGAGCTTGTGTGTGCAGGCAGTGCCATTTGGTTGAATGCAATCCTTGCACAAAAAATCATCTGTATGTAGATACTAGAATGTGAACAGTGATGGCTGTGTGAGTGGATGGCGGGTCAAGACCCCCTGAAAATAGAAACATATTGATGTTGTTAGCAAAAGCTGTGGAGCATGTTTTCCTTGAAAATTGTTATTCAATATTGTCCTTGGTGTCTTTTGAATTAAACATACTGTAAGAGTCGGTTTGCTGGAATTTTGACTGTTCTGGAGGATTGGATATTGTGTAGTCATTATCAACAGCCGGAGAAGGTAGCATGACCTACTGGACAGACAGCAAGATGCATAGGCACTAGCAGCAAGGAAATCTAAGACAAGAGAATGCATGGAAAAAATATGTACAAGGTAAAACTTGAGCAGCCAGCCCTTATGCAGCAAATAAAGCAAGGTCTTGCTGACCTTGGCAGCTGTACAGGGCAGCCTTTGCATAAGAATGACTTGTGCTTAATATACTAGAGAAATTATTCAGGGACAAATACTCCTGTTTTCTGCGGCACTGGGGACGCTATCTTCTTCCATCTCCAGTTGCAATACAGAAACACAAATGCATTGCAGACAAGGTAAGAGGAGCACCCGATTCCCCTCAAGCACTTCCAATTCTGCTTCCCATGGCCTGGAGAAGGAAATCTGGTACTGTTCTCCTGGCGAAGCTGGACCCTTCCAGTGCCTTATAGCAGCCACCTTTGAGAGCTGGCAGTGGCTGGATATAAAGGCAGCGTGATGGGTGTCTTCCTTGAAAGTGTCTTCCATGCAGTTTGTGTCTGCTAGTAAGATTTCTGCTAAGCTCAGGGATCAGAGAAGTGCTTTGCTCTCCATGTTGTGCTGTGGTGAGGCAAGCAGAGGGACCTAGACCTGCAGGCTGGTTAAATGCCAGGAGATACTGAGCCGGTAAAGCTTTGCTTTCCCTGACAGACCCGTCAGCATTTCCCGTGCCCCAGCGCTTGCGTGTAGCTCTTGGACAGGCCAAGCCCAGCTCACCCGCTGCTCAGCGTGGGCAGGAGTTACGATGGAGCCTATACACGGTGGCTCCCCGCATCAGAGCCCGGTCCCCCTCCAGCCGAGATGGAGGTGGGACAGATGGATGGTGAGCTGGCTGGAGTCTCCGCTCCCCATGTCCTGGGGCCAGGCCAGTCCCCGTGCCACCACCGGGGCCAGGTCTGCGCCTGCGCATCTCTGCCGGTGGTGTTGCTTACTAAACCTTGCTACTTATTCAGTACCGCTGTTTTTCATGGGTTTTTCTTTCTCTTCCTCTCCCACTGGAGAGATCAGCCCTGTAAACATCGTGTTCAAGAGCAAAGCTATCTTGAGAGTTTTGGCAGAGCAAGGTCTCCAAGGTCTCTCTATCGGGAGAGGGCCAGAGACTGTGTTTGTTGATATTGATCATGGGAAATGTAATTAATACGGGTAGAAAGTGTTAAACGTTAAATTAAAATGAGAGATTTAAAAGCAGTCGATAGATCAATTCTGAGGCTGGGATGAAATGCTCAGACTTTCAAACAATAATCAGATTTCCGATAAAATCTCCACTGCGTGTAATTAAAGGGGTTGAAATATTAAATCAGGTGTTAAGGGAGTGATATTTAGACGATGTTGAAAGAACAAAGATCCAGACAAAAAGAGCCCTCCTGTCTGCAGGCAGAGTTCCCGGCCGGGCAGAAATGGTGTGGAGCTTGGGGGATGTACTGAACTAGCGACTAAAACCACAAAAAGAGGAGAATGATGGGAAAACTGGTAAAATCCATGCTGCAGTGCTGAACATCTGCCTGGATGGAGGCGAGACCATTTGGACCTGATAGCTCCCTTGTATTCTGATAGCACTTCTAAGACCTTAGTCCATCCACGTGCACAGACATCTACACCCAAGGTCCTCTTGTGGGTGAGTCAGCCTTCCAAAGGAGTGAGGACAGCATGTTAAAACCCACCCCAGCAGGAAGTACTGGCATACAAAAGACTTCCCAAGAGTTAAAAATACTAATTACCAACTGCGATCATGTTTCAGTGATATCCCAGCTGGTCAATAAGAGCAAAGGCATGCAATTGATGTTTTGTTAAGAGGTAGAGTAGCAATTAAGGAGAGGGGTAAAGTTAGGCTCAGTGCTACTGCCAGTGGGATATATGGGGTGTTCTAGGGCACATGGCATTTCCAGGACATTTCTTTGAAGTTCCTGGTTTTCCCTTGCCCTATAATCCATAAAGAAATAAGCAGAAAAGGCTCCAGTTAAACTCCCTAGTTTAACTGGCCTATGAGTAATGGTACCAAACAAGTTCTGCTTTAGGGGCAGCATCAGGCTTTGCTCTTCCAGTCAGCTTAATTTTCTGATGCTGCGAGCTGTGCAGGAGGCTGTAGGAAGCATCCATTCCCCGAATATGTATCTTTGCTCTCATCCCTAAAGGGATAATTCAGAATATGGGACAGACATAGTACTTACTGCGGGCACTGCACCTGTCAAGGTAATATTACCATGGGATGGAGGATAAAAAACACTTCTCTTCTAGATAAGATGAATAAACTGGCTCATTAGCTCTGGGCACTTATTTGCTAACCTTGTCCTGTACCTGTGATGTGATTATCCGTGAAGAGGTAGCTGTAAGGCTCTCCAGAGCCTTGAAAGACGTGTGTTTTAAGAGTATGTTCTCATTTTGTTTTATAATCCCGGTGGCAGCCTCTGCTGTGTAGTTCCTGAGGTTTAAATGCTGATTAGGTTAATGGATTGTAATGTAACTCCACCCAGTTGGTCATCAGTCCCTTGAAAATGCCTTGTGATTGTGATCATTATTGCTTAATTGCAAGCCCTGCCTTACCCATAGATTGAGCCAGGCTCGAGCTTACCTTGCTCCTTGGAGGGCGAAGAGCGGGCGGGGAGGTGTCCACAGAGGAGCACTCTCTTGGAGATTTTATATAAAGGTCTCTAAAATTTCCACCGTAGCGTAGCTGGGCAGAGGTAACCTGATCTTTGGAAAAGTGCCTTTGTGCTGCAGCCTACAGAAGAGCTGCTTTATTAACAAAGCCTGAATGCGGGTTAGTTAAATTGTAGCCCGTGTATTCAAGGTCACTGTTAATTTTTTTAATTGCAAGCTTTCTCCCAAGTCTGGGATTGCAAATGAGACTTGCTGCATCGAGCTCCCAGAAAGCGTTGGAAATTGTGGCATTTCATCCTGTGATTACTCTGTGTCACCCTGACCCTCCCCTTTATCTAAGAGGAAAATAAGCTTTGTAAACTGCTGTGCATAGATTTTAACTTCATCGCTGATACTAGAAGTCCCTAAAAGGATGTGTCTCTGGGAAGAGAGCGGTGCTCAGACTGCAGCATATCATAAAACCAACCGGGGGGAAGGCAGGGAGATAAGGGCGTCATTGTGGCCAAGGACTCCAAAGGAGATCTTCCTCCTTCACGTGAGGCATGGTGGAGCTGCGGAGGTCCTTGCCAAAGGGTGTTGTGGGTGCATGAAGCTTGCACAAGTGCTGGGGAGACTGAGCAAGTACTACGCGAGGAGTTGGTTGGGAAATAGTGCGCAGGCAAACCACAGCAGGCTCAGGAAGTTCTCCGGCTTAGACATAGTGGTTTGCTGGAGAGCATCGGGGTGGGAGATCGTGCATGTCTGCCTTGCTGTTACTCTTGGGCATCTGTGGGTGCTGCTGGCTCCTTGTCTCCAGCTGGGCTTCAGGTGGAAGGAGGGTTGTTCCTCCACTCTCCTGCTGCCTGGGGGGCTTGCCCTCTCTGCCCGCACCTGCCTGTGGAGGACAGCAGAGGAAGGCCTCACAGGCAATGTACCACTCTGAAACATCGTGTTTGAGGACTTGCATGCTGGGGGGCAAGTCCAGCCTCCCGTGACTGCCTGTCAAGGCGCATTTTCTTGCCCTCCCTGAACCATTCTGGTTCTGGTTCCAGTCTGCTGGGTTGTTCCCATCTACGTCTTCAGCACAAGTAGGAGACCTGCAGCTCTGGGCAGCACAGGAGGGGTGAAAGGGTGCTTTGCACCTTGTCCTGCACGCTTTCCCCCTACTTAGCCTTCCCTTACTCCTTTCCCAGAGAGAGTATCAAGGAGCAGAGCAGAGATGCTAGCCTCTGGTCTTGTTGGATGCCTTGATGCTCCCTAAACTATACCCCCACCAGATATTCCCCTGGGTTAACTCTGTCCTTGCAGATTTTAAGGTGAAGCTCCTTGCAGTCTCATTCCTGGTGGGCAAAGTTGGCTGTTCCTCCGCTTCAGCTCTGGTGATCCTGGCAGAGCAACGTGTGCATGGTGCCTGTGTCAAGTCCCAGTCCTGTTTTTCCTGACCTGAATGCATGGAACAGCTTGTTCTCTGCTGTCTGTTAACCCTTACAAAGACTCTTCATCTTATTCTCCTTTGTTCTGCATTGGCTGTGCTTGGCAGGGTCAGCTCTGCACTTCGGGTTTAGGGGCAGAGCCTGTGAGGGAGTTAATTGCTGAGTGATGATGGCTCTCCCCGGCTGAAGATCTGCTCTCATGAGCTATTTAAGCCTCTGTTTCTTGTATCTCCTTGCCAATCAGATTAGCTGGTGCCAGGAAACAGACCACGGCCTGCTTGCTCTTGAATGCACCCTTTTTCCTCCTTACCTGTTTATCCCGGTCAAGCCACTTCCCGCTCCGCCTCGGTTCTTTTATTTAGCTTTGTTCCTTCCTTTTCATTTTCACAGCCTTACTCTGGCCTGTCTCTTCTCTCCCCGAGGCTGTCTTGCCGGGTTTTGACATCCAGCCTTAACAGCAGAGTAAATCCTGTTCCCTGTCGTACTGCTGGCTGCTGCCTTTGCAGTGCCGCGTGCCCCCCGCGCTGCTGCGTCAGGCTTTGTTTGCTCTTGATTGCCTCACCCTGTTGTAACACTCACCCTGTTGTAACTTGGATTCCCCTTCATGTGCAGAAGTAGAGAGATCCCCGGTTCAGCGGAGCTGCTGGAGGCACTTATCTTCCCAGGAAAGAAAGGGAAACAGGTTGAGGAGGAGAGCGTGGCTAAGAGCTGCCCAGCTGCAATCCGTCCCCGGGCTGCTGCTGCCCTGGCTGTCCGTGCACCCCCAGGCATCACTCTGCTCTTCTCCCAGCCGGACCCTTCCACCCTCTTCTTGCTGATTTCAGCAAGGGATTCGCTGTTGCAAAAATAAGCTCAAAACTCCCTCAAGCTCACAGGAGGGAGTTCCAGCCTCAAGTGTTCCAGCCTGGCCATGTGTGCCAGAACAGGCCCATCCGCTGCCTCTTGCAAGGCCCCACCTTTATCCTTATTCTAAAAATAAAATGCAAGGACATTCCTTCCTAGTTACTGTGTTCTGTTATTCTGACCTCATTAGACTTTTCCAACAGAAAATTTCATTGAACTCCTCTATTAGCGGTGAAAACAAACAAGACCATTGGACTTCCTCTGGAAAAAATGCATCTATATCACAGGGAATTGCAGGGAGCCAAATTTCCACTGCGAGTTTGTGCTGTACGCATATGTTCCCTCATATGCATTTAGTAAACAAAGTTGTCTTCACACTTAGAAGAATTTAAAACAATTTATCCTTTATATCTGAACTGATTTCCCTCCCCGATTTGAAATAAATTACTCTGTAATGTTACAAGGAGCAAAGTGCTGTTAGCTGGGGTTGCAAGAACAGCCGCTTTTTTCCAGACCCCCTAAGCTAAATATATTTGGAGGCTTATGTATGTGCATGTACGTAGGAATGATAGCCAGGTGATGGATTGCTAAGCGACATCATAAATTCAGTTCGTCGGACACCTTTGATTACCTCCTCTGCACTCTGCCCGTAATCATTCTCCTTCAAACATCCTTCTAATGTTCTTAACAGCAGCCAATTAAAACAAAGACTCCACTTGCCATCTATCCCCTCTTCCCTCTAACATCACCCAAGCTCCTTCCCTTGGGTCGGGAGAAATAAGTCCATTGATGGATGGTGGTTCAGAGTACACGCTTAAGGTTTGAGGGAATATTGTCCCTATTTTTTTTTTTTTTGCCTGCTGGTTTAGAAGTCAGCTTGGACAGACGCCCAACAGGCAGGGGTGGGTGCCTATGTGTTTGCATGTTGCTGGCCATGAGTGGCTGGGGGCTGCGGGGTGGTGGCACGTAGAAGGCACTGTTCATAGGTACATCTGCCCTGGCTAGCTAGAGCCCACCTTCTCAGGCTCCTGGTTTTGGTTCAGTAGTTTCATGCTGAGTCAGATGCTTTCTGGAAGAAAAGCATGCCACGGGCCTTAAGTGGGAAATTGGAAGTGATTCAGGTCACTAAGACTTCCACAGGGGAGAGAAGTTGGAGGCTGTCGTGTTACAGATGCAGGAAGTAAGGAGAGAATTGAAGATCTGAGGACTTCAGTTGGCATCCATGACTCAGGCATCTCAGGGAGAACAGAGGATGTTCAGTCCCTGAAAAGTTGATTCATCCACCTGGCAGAGAGATGAAGAGCAATGAATAACAGATTTTGGGGCGTGTGGAAGGCAGGAGAGGCCAACACACTAACTCTGAACGGCTTGGGAAGTGCCTCAAGGGCAACTTAGACTTCCCCTTGCCTGTTTCAGGGCTTAGCTCCTCTCCGTGTGCATCCCCAACCCCTCTGTGTCCCACAGGGGCACCAGGCCTGGCCACTAGCTGAGTGGGTGGCACTTGGTGCCAAAGTACGCTGCCAAAACTGGCCCTTACACCTTCCAGATGCTCCCCCGCATGTACTGCAGCAGTGCCTCCCTTCCATGCCGGGAGGCTGCTTATTGCTGCACAAGCAGGATTGGAGTTGTTGGACATGCCTTTCATCCTGTTGCAGCCTGCTGGATTAATGGGGCAGATATATGTGTGCGTGTGTGCATGCTTTCTGCTCCCCCTCCTGTATCCTATTTCGTACTATGATGACTGTGGGGTCTGAGACAGATCTATTAATCCAGTACTTGTACAGCCTTTACCATAGTAGTTTCTTAATGCCTGATTGCCGTTCCTGCGTTTTATCTGCCAAACGTCACTGAGAGAGAGGGACGTTACGGCCCCTGTTTGCAGAGGGATTAAGTGACTTGTCACTGGTGGCACCCGTGGCTGCAGCAGGGTTTGAGCCCCTGTTTCCAGGGTCCCAGTCTGGCACTTACAGACTAAAATATCTTTCCCATCTAAGTGGTGACCTGCGGCAACTACCTGCACGACGATAATGCCTTTGGGGTTTGGGACTAGGCTGCCCTGGATTTTTTACTGACATATGGAAGTGGAAAATGCACTCTCAGTTGTCGCTGTGTTTGCTCTCTCTGATTTCCTGCATGTTCTAACTTCTTTCTTTTAATCCTGAAAGAAATTATCCTAAATACATTGGATGCTTTTGTTACCGATCTTTCAGTCTCCTTCTGCCATCACGTATTTGATTGGCAACGTGAGGATGCTGTTAGAGGTCTGAGCTGAGGAATAAGACAAGGCTTCGCTTTTCCTGAGTCCTGAATCATTTCACAAATGTTTCTTGAGTACCTTTGTGCAGTATGCCCTTCCGCGTAGCCCATAAATGATAGGTGTTTCGTTATTGTGCATGAGTCCTCATTTTTAACACATCATGTAATTCAGATGGACTTGAATGTAGTAGCATAAAGACTTTGGAGGCCTGCCCTGTGCGAAGGGGAAAATTACTGTCTGGCCCAGAGTGGTGGCTTTGTGATGACTGCATTGTGTTCTGGTGTTCTGTGTTTGTACCAAACTGGTTTGCTGCCAAGTTACTTATGGCTTATCCAAGTGCTTAGTACAAAGAATGTTAAAAGAAAAACTATTTTTGTTTTCTGTGAATTCTTCCAGCTGAGGAAGAATTCAAACCAGTGTCCAAATGCTGTCTCCTCTTTCTGCAGGCCTGTGGTCACCAGGTAGGACAGCTAACACGTGAGTGCGTGAAACTACAGTGTGTGTGTGTAGGAGCACATACGTGCTTTGAGGAGATGCAGTATGGGACCCAAGTGGAAAATGCCTTCCTGTTGGAGAAAACCTGTCTCCTTGAGCAGCAGGCTCTGTGATTGAGATGTCTGGAGTGGGATTTTCCAGGCACAAATGCATGCGCACAGGCAGAGGCACCTATGAAGCACCAGACCTGGGCAGGTCTCCTCTGCATATGGAGCAAGTCTGATACCTCCCAAAAGCCCCAGGCCTCCTCTGCTGCATGGTGAATGGCTGAGCTGGGCTCCTGTTTCAGTATTTCTCCTGCTTAACGGAGTATATTGCCTGGCTTGAGGGCGAGGGCCATGCTTGGAGCTTAGGAGGGGCTCGTAGGTCGTTCCGGCCAGCAGAATCCCACGAAGGGCAGTTGGGTAAAAGCATTCCCTCCCCTCAGCTGTCCCCATCAGCCTGCCCAAACACGCGCGGACACTTATCTGATTGGCAAGGACCTTGGGGGTTTCTTGAACACTGAGTAGGATAATCAGATAGATTGTGGGATACATCTGCTTGATCCTATTTCTTACGATTACGTGGTGGGGAACAAGCCTTAATGAGCCTTGGCCTTTCCTGTCTCCTCTGTAAATTTGTTTGACTCAATTGAGCTCCCTTTGTGTGAGACAGCTCTCTTTGTGCTTGGAGATGGCAGCATGCACCTCTGAAGCTGGATGTGCTTTGAGACGGGTTTGGATTAGTTGACCTCCAGAGATCCCTGCCAACTTTTTTTTTTTTTCTTTCTTTTGTGTTTGCAGCTGGTGTAATTGTGGTCCTAACCCCTCCCAAGCAGTGCTGGCACTGGAGGGGATTTTAGCACCGCTTCACAGCAGTGCAGTAGCTGCTTCTGCACCGCAGAGGAAATGCTTCTTTCAGGTTAACTACCCTGCTCTAACGCGGCTCCCTGGCCCTTGGCACTGGGAAGCTGCCTCCCATAGGAGGCTAGAAGGGATTTGCCAGGCAGGTCCCAATAGAAGGGAGCATCCTTCTCCGCGTGTCTGTAACTGGGGAGCGATGGGCGCTGTGCTGGAGCCTGGCTCAAGCAAAACTCCTGCTTGGCTGCCTGATCAGCAGAGCATCCCCCAGGAATGCCCATATCCCCCAGGTGTGGGTCACAGTGGGTGTCCATCGCTCCTAGCAGAGGAATAGGGAAGGGGTCTTGTTCTGTAACTGGTCCCGAATAAGCTGATGGCAGGAAATCAAAAAGCCCAAAAGAACAAAAATGTGCGTGTGTGGTTATTCTAACAACAAATCTATTCAGCGGAACAGGGGGAAGCTCCCTCTGAGGCACCACATGCTGCCCTGGAACACCCTATGGAAAGGTATTTGTTCTGCCGAGGCACGTGTGTGGGTGCAGCAGAGCAGCTTCTGTGACTTTGTTCAAAAACAAACAAATAAACAAAAAAGCTCCTTAAATTGCAATGTTTTCGTAATGCGTTTTTGGGTTAGAAATCCCCAGCAGATAGTGGCAAATAGCTCCCAGCCGTTTCCCTGTGGAAGCATTTTGGAGAAGAGCTAATCCCGTAGGAGCAAAGGGGAGAGGAGTTCTTTGAACTTTGGTGGACAAGAGGTGATGGAGGTTGATGAAGAAGGAAAACAGATTGTGAAGATTTCAGGCAGCTGCAGGAATAGGAGCACCGTAGTCCACAGTGAAGAATGGTAGATTTCAGAAACAAAGGGATTTTTTTCAAATATTTCCTTAAACCTGGCATTTATTTTTCCTGTGATTGTTTGCTGCAGAGCGTGAATGTGGAGAATTGCATGTACGCAAGGGAGGATAAAGTTCCCCGAGTTTATTTTTCACTTTTTTTTTTCTCTGCAGCGAGGCTTCCTACCCTCACAGTACTTTATTTTATCTTCCCCCCACCCGTTCCTCAGCTGCCACCTCTCCAGGTAAGGGAGGTGCCTGGGCCAGGCTAGGTCATGCCAGGGCAGCTAAGAGCCATGGGGAGCACCCAGAGGCTGGACGATCCATTTTCCCAAGGATGGCAGCACTGCTGTCCCCACAGAGCACCGCAGCTATCTTCTGGGGTGCCATAAATCCAGGAGCTTTAGCAAGACAAGCCTCTTAAGAGGTGGGATGCAGTATGTGCGACTGCAGCCTTCCCCACTGAGGAGCAGGAGGATTTTTCTTGTGCTCCTCTTTCTTAGAGGTCACAACCAGCAACCCACACTCTGCAAAGTCGCTCTAAGCCAGCAGCATGAGCGAGTGTGGGGCAAGAAGGACGAGCATTAGTGGCTCCTTCAGCACAGAGATGTGTGGTGTTTGCATGCCCAAACATCCACCTTGTGCACGCAGCCACTTCTGTAGTGGGTTTGTGTCCTGCCAACGAGGCTTTTCCATTGCAGCAGCATCAGGGGGTTGTTTTATTTGCGCATGTGGCCTTCTAGGTTCTGCTGTTCTCTTCTGAACAGACGGCACTCGGGGCTGAGTTGACTTTTTGGCACGCGGTGTGATCCCTGGTGATTCACGGCCCCCAACATCTGTGATTAGACCTTGAACAGAAACTTTTCATGCATGGCCATGGTAGAGAAAACCTGCTCCTTTTCTGAATAACTAATAGAAGAACAAAAGAAGGTTTGTTTTCTTATAGCTGTGAAGGTCTACCTTAAATTAAGTAAACTGTTCCCTGAGGGAGAAAGTGTCCAGGTACAGAATGTTCACAAAGGAAATATTCAAAGTGTCTACCACGTCCTTAAAGTGTTTGCTTTAAAGTACGAGGGCCAGAGCGGAAAAATAGAATATTATTTTCTAATTTGAAAGCAAAAATACCTCTTGCAGGCGGTAGGAAATAAATTGACCTTCTTCGGGCTTGATACTGCAGCCCATTAAGCACACAGGCGATGAGAAGCTATGGAGAAGCCGCTGTTTGCAGAGATGGCTCCTGTCCCAAGTGCACAGCCCGTGTGAGCGCGGGGGGTGGGAGCCGGCCCACGTCGGAGGCAGCCCCGCTGCGTTCAAACTGTCGGCGTTGCAGCAGCAGAGGAATTGGAGTCTATAGGAATCTGAGCGCTGCTGGGTTTTATGTGATACAGGATAAGAGCCTTGCTAATCGGGACTTCAGCAATGGAGGATCCACACCTTGACCTTCTGGGTGTTATTTTTGTGGTTTCTTTTGCTGTTGTACAGCCTCGCTAGTTCCACTTTTAAACCAGTCCCAAGCCAAGCAGAGCTGCCCTGTGATCTGATCATGGCAGCACCTGACTTGCCATAGGCTTTTGTGAGGTCCAAAACGAGCTTCTCTAATGTCAGCCAACTGAACTAATGTCATCGTGTTCCTGGCTCGGTGGGTCCTAAATGAAGATTTTTTCTTTTTTTTTTTTCTTTTTTTTCTTTTTCCTCCTCACTGACTCTGAAAGCTCCCCACAAATGTGGATTATCTTTTCTCATGCATCACTGCCAATAAATGTACCAATATAGCATTCCCCAGTAAAATCTTGCCCTTGTGTATACCTTTTTGGTTTCTTTGAAGAGTAAGGATGCAGCTTCATGTGTTCTTCTTTGTTACTGCTGTGAAAGTGGAGGAGAAAGAAAGGGCTGGGGAAGATGCTCAGACTTGGTTTTCCATGGGAATGTGGAAATGCTGTTGGATGGTGGTGGTATTCTCTTAGACTTTTGTTTCTCTTTCAGAACAAAACAGTTCAATGTGCTATTTTCATTGTTCCCATTTCTCTTTGCCATGCAGTGTTTCCAGGAACAGAGCATTTATTTGGAAGATTTTTTGATAATGGCAACGTCTCACTGCTGTTTGAGTGAGGAGTTCTCCATTATGGCTTATCGAGGAGGGGGTGGTGGGTCCACCAAGCTCTTCTGTACCCATTAAGGTGCAATGAAAAGCTGACATTACAGAATCACCTCAAAGGTGCAAGGACTGATGAGTGAGAGTGTCGTTTGTGCTGCCAGCTGAATTTAGTGCTTTGAGGAAAGGCCATAAAAAAAAAAAAAGTCTTTTTTGGCTCCAACAACATCTAGACAGTCAGAGAACATTAATAGTTCAGGGATGGGATGTAAGTTGTAGTGGAATTGGTGAAAGATTTGAGGTCTGAATTTTGCAAGCTTAAGAGCACATTTTCTCTGTTGCTGTGCCTCCAGGGTGTCCGTCCATCCAGGCTGGCTGGGTTTGAGCTTTCATCGACCATAACTTGCAAAACTGGGTAAAGCGTGCTGCAGCCTGGCAGTATAGGGCTGAGCTCGGACTCGGCAGAGCGGGTCCTCCAATCCTCTGTCATTTGCTGGTGGTTTGTGTTGAGGAGAGGAGCATGGACAGCATCACTTACGCTAAAGGAAGGGCACGGCTGGAACTTGGCTTTGGGAAAGTTCCAGTGTCTCCGCACTGTCCCTATTCCATTCCAGGTGAAGGGGAATAGCTGCTGTTCTCACTCACCAGGACTGTCCTCACCACGACAGCACTTTTGCTTCCCATCTGAGCAGTCGTGACCCGGAAATCCTTGAGGAACAACAAATAAGGAACCCACCTTGCCACTTCTACTGAGTCATTTTTTTCTTCTCAAAAAAAAAAAAAAATCTCTTTAAATAGCATCATTTACGCTTGGGAGCAGCTTGAACCCACCCTGTCACGTAAATTACCATCTCTGAACGTGGCTGTCAGGAAGCGTCCTCGCAAGTTGACATTCATAGGGGGTGTCAGTTGAAGCGGATTGGTTTCATGGAAAGGAGGAGGTATTCAAGCGTCAAGTGAATACGCTCGTTCTCATGTTACCTCAAGCAGCGAGAGCATCTCAGTCCCACCAGAGACGAGCCCCGGCGTGACCCTTGCTCCTCAGACTGCCCTTGTTCCCTTTCCCTTTGGTAGCTACAAGGCTGGATCTGACATCTGGAGCAAGCCCCATCCTCCTGCATCTCAGGCAATTAGAGCCTGGCCCAGCAAGTGGCCCTGGAGCAGGGGCTTCAGGGATATTATAGTTTCCTTACAAGGGTAAAGACCACGGGCTTTTCTCTCTGCTCTGCTGCTTTCTCCAGCTTTGATGCCGTTGAAACGAGATTGGCCCATCTGGTAGCGGAGAAGATGAGCTCTGCCAGACAGATCTGGCTTGCTGAGCAGCAGCGCTGGGAAGGGTTCAAAAGGCAGCACCTACCCTTTGTTGTATTTCCTGCACGCTAACAAAGCCTGTGTTTTCTGGAGCTACTTTTTATCTTTGTTGTGTGTTGGTTTTGGCATGGATGCTTTTATTTCTCCCATTTGAAATGAGCGGGAGAACAAAGTGAATAAAATGCCAGTTCCCCCCTCCACCCCCCCAAAAAAAAAAGGGTAATATAAGGGAATTGTAAAGATGCATCGTGGTGAGAATGGTTGCAATTTTTGCTGCCAGGAGTTGAAACATGGAGAACTGAAGCTTTATAGTGTCAGTGGCGGGTTCCTGACTGATGTGTGTTACTCTTCGGCGGCATGCGCGGGAGCCTTGCTGCAGCAGTATACAGCACCGGGTGTGATGTCAGCCCTGTGTGCATGCGTTTTCAGCTTTCCCCGTGGCCACATGTAGAGGGAATTTGCAGCAATCCAAACATTGACAGAACTCTATTTGTTAACTTGCAGAAAAGCCTAGCTCGTGCTCCTCTGGACTGCGATCACGTAAGCTGAAATGCGATGACTGCTGCCTGTGTTTGCTGGCCTCCCAGCCTCGATAAACCTGTGAACCAGATTCATTTATTTAGGCCCTGATTCAGCAAAGCACTTAACTACATGCTTCAGGTTGTCTTCTTTCCAGTAAGATTGTCGGCATGCTCAAAGTTAAGCATGTGCTTAAGTGCTCTCCCGAGTGCACAGCAAACAAGTGCAGGGGGCAGCGTGTGTTGCTGCTGTGCTCTGCTGGTTGGCACCCAGGCTGCAGAATTGAGGCCCCTGGTATTAACATTTTATTCATTTATTTGGCTCCCCCCGGTACAGGAGCCCTAGTCCCAGGGTCTGAGATGATAGTCTGTCCTTCTGCAGGAAGGTGGATTGTTTCCGTAGCACAGAATATTCCTTGTGTCCCACTCTTGCGTGTTGAACAGACGAGTGTGCCCTTCTGCAGGGTGTGAGGCAGGGGGTCTCTCTTCTCAGTTTCCATCAGCAGGACATCCGCAAGTATTTCTTCAGGGTTGGTTGTTTTTGCTTTCCCCTAAGAGTTGTAAAAGAATAATATCAACCATGTTGCACGTATATGAATGTCTCTCAATATTTGTAGTTCAATATTTTGCAGACTTCTGTGACTTACCCCTTCATCTTGAGGACCCTGAGCAGCTTAGTGCAGGCAGGTACCTGTGTGTGTGCACCTGTGTGCTCCTGAGCTACATGGGTGAGAAGGTGAACGTTTGGTTTATTATGTTCTTCGGGATTTCTCAAGGTGGAAGGACTGGGAAGTGGTAGATGTTATTACACTGTTTGTGCTGTAACTGTGTGTTAAGTTCAGACCCACCATATTCAGGCCCCAGCGTTAACAGACCCTCACTTCCCTGGCTGTGGAATAGACACTTACTCCACAAGATGGGTGTATTTCGGTCTGCTCAGAGCAGCTTCTGAGAGAGCATTCTTTCTAATCCCCACCCATATCTGACCTGTTCTAGCTCGTTTTTAAGAGCTGCGCCCAGCCAGTCCCGAGCTCCCTGCAGAAAGGTTTACGCACACCTTTTCCTGCTTGCTGATCTCATTTGGACTGGGAGCCCACACATCAGTGAATGGGATTCCTGTATAAATTTGCCCCGTTTGCAAAATTGGAATTGATTTAGCACATCTCTGTTCCTTACGAAACCCAGAAGACATGAGCATGGCTTTTCTTCCTTCCCTTTGAAGTTTAAAACATGCCTAGCAAGTCTCTGTTCCCCACCTGATGTGCAAAAATGCAGAGGTCCTTCCAGAAGCATGGGTCAGGCTAACCTTTGTGCTGATGCTGTAAGCCGGATTGCAAGGATCTGGGCAGTTTTTGTTACGAACTTCACTTTAATTAGCCTACAAAATACTTGCAATGTAGGTTTAACAAATGTTGTTTTTTTTAAATGTGAAATAATTCAATCTGTGAATCAAACAGCCTCTGTGCCCCACCCCCTGCTGCTGATGACAGCCTCTTCCCACACTTTTTCCTTGGTAGCATTGTTTGACTGTTCCAGCTCCAGTAGGTTTCAGTTACTGATCAGTGTAATTGCAATAACACACCAATAATAAAAGAGGAATTTAAGCTTCCTTTTCTTGTAATTGAAGGCTCTTCTCCTGCGAAAGCTTGAAGTCTTAATAGCAGTCACACGAGCAACATCCTGCGCCTGTCAAGTGTTTGCAAAACTGGGCGGCAGTACTTTAGGAAGATAAAGGGCTGGATTTTGGGAACTTGGAAACAGCCCAGTCCTATCAGGCGGCATTGGTACAGCTAATATTAGAATGGGAAACTCTAGGGACAGCTTAACATTTTAGTGGATGCCAAGGAAGCCTTGAATAGGAATGCATTGAAAGTTGCTTGTTGTATAACATGAGTTGCTAGAGTCAGAGTAATTCGAGTTGCCTTTAGTCTGGTGGAAAACTACAGCTGTGAGCAATGAGTTAATTTTTTCCATGTGTGTGTGGCTTAGGTTTCCCTGTCAGGTTTGCTTTTAGTTTTGTAGGCTCTGAATCCACAGAGGAGTGACTGTGAACCAGTCGTTTGTCTTCATGTGCCATCCCAGGTTGCTGCTAGAACAGCTCTGCAGCTAGTGATGGGTTAAATAAAACGCCTTAAAAATGCGAAGTGGTTATGGGGCTGAGGTGTAGCAGCTCCTTCTGCTTTGTAGACAAGAAAGCCACCGGCTGCTTTTCCTGCCTGAACGTTTCCTACAGAAAAAGGGGGGTGGGGGAAAGAAAAAAAAAAAGAAAAAAAAAAAAAAGAAAAAAAATTGAGAAAGACTAAAGAGCAAAATATCTTTCCCTAGGCTGGGAGGGCTGCTTGGTGGATGCAGCCCACCCTGCGCCGCTGACTCTGCGGGACCCCTTGCCGGGGTGGCCGGGACATCGCCGGCCAGGCGCGTGGCGTCGCCGCGCCGAGGCTGGACGGAGACTGGGCTCGTCCCGTCTCCGCCCGGGCGCTGCCGGGCGCCGCGCGGGTTCTCGGGCTTTGGGCCGCCCCGCAGGCCGGGCCGTGGGGCTGAGGCGCTTTTCCCTGCGGCGGGCACAAAACCCAGCGTCTACCAGCCTGGGCCGCTATGAAACGGTCTCTTTTATTGGTCGACTGCCCGGGCCTGCTGCTGCAACGGTAAACGCCATTGGTCGCTTCCTCCTCCCATGCGCAGCTTGGTGCGGGAAATGCCCCTGGTGTCGACAATGGCTGCCGGGGCCGCGCCGCACCGCCGGGGGCCGGGCAGCCCCGCGCCCGCCTGAGCGGGGGCGGCCGTCGGCTCTTGGCTGATTCTATTTCTCTTTTTCCTGCAGGTTGCTGAAAAGTGCCTTTCCTGAAGCCACCGCTGCTTGGATTTCTGTCTAGGGCTGCCTCTCTCTGCCCCTCGCCCCCCTCTCTTTTTAATTCGGCGTTGCTTGCGGTTCGTGCCCTGACGGCAACTCCTCCAGCCTTGCCCTTTTTTTTTTTTTGCTCCCCATTTACACGCAGTTTGCTCAGCCATTTTATTTTTTTTTTCTTCCCCGAGTATGTAGCAAATATTTAAAAGAAAAGAAAGAAAGAGGAAAAAAAAATTCCGACGTCCTTTTGCTCGTTTTGATGCTCGCGAACCGTAATTTTTAGAAGCAAGAAATAGAAGGAAAAAAAAACCCCGAAGTTTTCTCCCCAAGGACCGAGACCATTCCACAAACTGAAGTGCTGCCAGCAGCATATGCTTTTTGCAAGAATAATTGAAACCATTAACTGGAGAGCACAGAATTCTTTTGAAAGTCTGCCAGTTATTTGCAAGTAACTTCGGCAGTGGCACAAAATATAACACTTATATTTTAACTTCTACAATTGCACTTTTAGGAGCTGGCCTCTAATTTGATTTTCAGTTGTTCTGATAAGATTTCTATTTTATGATTGGCTTTATGTTTAATTCTTGTTTAAACAAACACGATTTGACTTAAATGAAAACCTAAGTGCTGATGAATAGGAGTTCTACCAAAGCAACAAGTTAGTTATTTCTTCACGTTTAACTTGAATTCACTTTTTTACCCTTTTTTTAAAAAAAAAGAAGAAAAAAAAGATCAGCAGTAAATACTGCCCTGAAGAAGGGTGCGATTGCTTGCATTTTAATTTTTGTTTTTTAATATGGCTGTAAACGTTTCCCTGGTTCGTGATACAAAATGGCTGACGTTAGAAGTGTGTCGAGAGTTTCAGAGAGGTACTTGTTCTCGGTCTGATGCAGAGTGCAAGTTCGCCCATCCGTCACGGAGTTGCCATGTGGAAAATGGTCGAGTTATTGCCTGCTTTGACTCCCTAAAGGTGAGGACTGTCTAACGCGTGCATTACCTAAGCTCTCTTGCTTTTCCTTCTCTTCCGAATGGCTCGGCGTGCTGGGGTGTGGGATGTGCAGAACAACTGTTTATTGCTCTGTTTCTGCAGGGAGGATGCTGCTGATGCGGGAGGTAGCTCCTGAAATCTAGGTTGGGTCTGACATCAAGTGCAATTGCCTGGAGTGACAGGCATCACAGGGAGAGAGAGGATTTTATCCAGAGCGTTTTCCGATGGTAGCTCAGGTCTGATGTAGCTGTCCTCGAAATGGAGAATGCACGTTGTGGGCAGCAAATGAAACTGAAATGAGACGAGTAGAGAACTGAAACCCAGTGCCTTAATTTGTGTCCAGAGCACATCGGCTGCGCATTCAGCGCAGGGATCTGAAATGTGCTTTTAATGAGCAGAAATGAAAGCAGCATTTTAAGATAATGAATCAGCTTTATGTGTATTTCCTGGAGACAGAGTTGCAGATGCACTCTAACGCCGTCCTGTAGATGAGGAACAGCCAAAATATTTGGAGGGCAGCACTCCCAGAAAAATGGGCGTTGGGAAAAAGCTTTCTGCAAGGGACATGCAAGCGCAATGGCTCTGCTAGGCCTTCTGAGTTACAGCTGAGCCTTTTCGCTAGTGCTTGTCTTTGCAGGGTTGATTTTGCAGGCAGTAGGTGGCTCGTAGTTGCTTGTCACTGTTGGAGCTCCAGGGGTGACTTTCACAATTTACCAAATACCTGGGGTCTGAGTCAGGGCGGGGGACAGGGGTCTCACAGAAGGGGAGATGGACATCTCTGTTTGGGGTCGCTTCACTGCAGTTCTCGGGAAAGGAACATCCACTTTTTTTTTTCTTTTTCCCAAAAGTGTGGCTCCTCGAAGGTGTTTTAAAAAGGATGGTAAAAACCCTGAGACAATATGGATAACTGATTGCTTTTGAGAACTCTTGACATTGTGTTTAATGTTTTGATCAGAGCAATTAACCTGTTTGAGTTTCTAGAAGGAATCTGGTAGATTTTACAAGCTTAAAAGTTTTCCCTTGAACTTCAACTGTTGCTTGAAAAGATTTGGGTTTATTTTTGTGAACGTAATGAGTAACAGAACTGGTGGAATTATGTATGCAGAGGTTCAGACTGGGGCTGGATCCAGTCTAACACGGGTTTACCCATTTTATTACTGTTTGTGGCTTCTTCATATTTTCACTTCTGTTCCCTTTTACCAAGAAGTTCAAGCTTCCTATTTGCATTAGGTTTTGCTCTTTTTAATCTGATTATATGCAATGACTCTTAGTTATACAGTGACTTTCAAGTGTTCATTTACATTGCTGGTTTGCTGACAGCAGGAGACAAAAATATTTTTATCGGAGGGAAAAAAATGCCCTTGAAACTTTAGAATTGTAGCCAGTGGCAGTGCAGATACTTTGAATTAAGAGATTAATATGTTTACATTTTATAGCATTTATTTGTGAACTGAAAGGAGTGCTGTCGTGCCATGAAGGGTAGCACCATGCCCCTTGCAGAACTTGCCTGATGTTTGCAGCGTCCTGGGGAGGTGTCCCCTGTGCAGCCACCCAGCTTGGCTCGGCGCTGAGCTGCGCTGTCGTCCAGTGTCACCCGGCGGGTGACTGGTTGGGGTGCCGTGTCTGCACACACAGCTGGGGCTGTGAGATGTGCAGGACCAAGTGTATGGGCAGCTGGGGTTCAAATCCCACCCGCTGGCATGAGCGAACACTTCTCCTCCAACGGTGGGAAATGGGATGGGGAACACCATGTTGAGAAAGAAAAAAATGCCAAAGGAGTAGATCTTCCACAGCTCAGCGTGTTTCCTGTGTAGCTGGCTGTTAAGTAATGTTCTCATTGCAGTTTCCTCTTGACACAGTAGCAGATGCCCAGTATGTGCTAGTTAAGTGGCCTGAATTTTCCAGGGAACAGAATTTCTACATTTTTCAGGCTTAGGAAAGCCTCGTGAAGGGCTGACAGCTCTGCCTTTGGGAAGTACACCAGGAGGAGAGGTCAGACTACACAGAGCACGTGGCCAAGGGTTGATGGGGGGCTGTTTCTGCACCCCACTTCTCAAAGAAGAAGTGGGTCTTGAAGCCCTTCCTCCCTCCAGCCCCATGGCTCTCGCTGGGCAGAGCCCCGGTTCTGCTGTGCCACGGAGAGGTGCAGTCCGCAACGCCGCAGCCTCTGTGTGTGTGTGTGTACACCATGCGTTTCCCAGTGGAGATAACCGCCCTGGTGACTAAACTCTCGAACAATGGTCTTTCTGTTCTTGGGCTGGAGCTGGGCTTGCAAAGCCCTGTTTGCAGTGGCATCGAGGGGCTTGTGGTCATAACGGTGGCCTCCCTTACTGGTGACTAAAGAGATGTTACATTCTTAGACCTGTTAAAAAGAGGCTTTTCTTGCTCATCCTGTGGACATCTTTGTGCGCTCAGCTGCTGTTTCCCTCCGACAGCTGTTGAACACTGACCCTCTCTCCTGCGGAGGGCTTGATAGCTGCTTAGTGCTCTTTTCATCTTCTCATGCCCTGCATTAGCAGAACATCTGTGTTGCTTTATTGGAGACAGGATATAGGATGCTTGCAGCTAATAAGTTTTCCCGTTTTCTTGCAGTCGCCCAGGGCTTTGTTCAGAGGTTGCTTATCTGCATCCATTGTGTAGTGCTGTTCCTTGTTTTTTTTCTCACAGACCTCTTAAGCCTGAACAATGCCTTCATACAGAAACTTCTGATAACCCAGCGTATAGTGGTTTCACCTCGCTGGTCAGGTCACGCACAGCATCTATGCGCTTACTGCATCTCACTTTTTTTTTTTTTCTCAATCTCATATAGCAGTTCTGCCTCTGTTGCAGTGCTAAGAGCAGTAATGCCTCCAGAAGCAGTCAGGGTGCTTCAATGTGGGTTGTTTCATGGGTGAATGTGTGCTACCATGAGCTTGTGAAAAACACACAGGACTCCTGAGGGAAATGGGGGGCTTCACTGAAGCTCGGGTGGGGCTCACCAGGGCATGCTCTGCAGGAGCGATGTCTCGTTGTGCAAAGCATGTGTGCATGCTTTGGTCGTGAAGTACTGAGTCTTGGTTAGGTTGCAAGTGCAGGGCTGGATCTTGCTGTCCTGAGCTGTCATCGTTCAAAGGGGGAGTTTGCACATTTGTAGGCAGCAGAAGGAACCTTTCTCAAGCAGATTTATATGAAACTTAAAAATAGTTCCTTGTGAGAAGCTGTTCACAGATTTGAATCGGATGCCAAGAGAGTTCTCTCTCTCTACTCGCACTTCCCCCCTCATTATTCTGGAAGAACAGTATTGCCTGAATTAATTTGTGTGAATGGAAGGGCAAGCTGCACTGCTTGGTGGAGGGCAGTCCAGAGGCCGAAAGCCAGCCGCCGCTGGGCCACCCCCCTTCCATAAGTGACCATGAGGGCTGCTGGGCATTGGCCGATGCTCTGCGGTACCTCCTAGGCAGGTCCCATGGCACCTCCGAGATGTTTTCAGCAGAGGAGAGGAGCGTACTGTCATTGCTGTAAACCCAGATGGCCTTCGGGTTCATTCATCGGTTTCTCCCCCCGGGCTTGGTGGGCACCTTCCCGTGCGTAGCTGGTGCTTTTTGCAAGGGTCAGGACAGGGTTTGCTGGCTCGTGGCAGTTCGTACGCAGGCTTGTCGTGGCACTGCGGTGGCTGTCTGCAAGCGCTCAGTCATTAACCTTCCTATTCAGGCTGGATCAGGCGGGCGTGGTATGAGCCGTCTGATTCTTAATTCCCTGGCCAGCAAATCGTTAGTTGTGTGCTTCGGTTTCTAAAGATGTCAGGAAGGAAAAAAAAGCACCTTCATTGGTCACTAGAAACGCTAATTGAGCAGTAAGCTGAGAGACGGGTATTAGGAGATAGTGACGTATTATATAAAAATATGCAGGTAATGCACACCAGGTGTTCACAGAGGCTTTGATTTATACTGCTCACGGTTTGGGTATCTGCACTATGGACTCATGGTTTAAAAAAATATTACAAGCCCAGCTTTGTGGGGTGTGTTGTTTTTTTAAATTTGCTTTATGAATGTAGATGTTCCCATATGCAAATCAAAGTTGTGAAGAGCACTTTGAAAGACAGAAAATAGTGTAGTGAAAATTTCAGGGGTATGAATTTTGACTTTGGGAGGTCTAATTTAAAAAACATCGTTAAGCCATTGCGTGTTTCAAAGCAGTTCTCTTCTATATAAAAAAAGGCGAGTTGTCTGTGAACAGGCATAAAATCAGGAGTTGAAAGTACAGTTTTGTCTAAATTGTCTGTTTTCTAGAAGAAGTGTTATTATCTGGTAATAGTATTCAAAATTCCACGGCAATCTAAAAAGTTAGCTGTGCTTGGGCCATAAACGTACCATATGATCTTGAAATTGGTGTACCTGAGGCTCTTCCTTATAGTTTTCATGCTAATTTGTACCTGTTTTATGCTGACTTCACTAGAATTATTTCTGACTGCTACTGGTTTGCAATCAAATCTATTTTTTTCTTAAATTTAAATAAACTCCAAACTAGGAAACAACTAAAAACACCCACTAAACTTAGCATATGGTTACGCTCTTACAGAGGAAGAAGAAAGCAAACAAAGCCATAGAGATATTTTTGGAGACACTCTGACTGCATGTCTCAGCTCAGTGTAATGGAGATGCAAATAAACCAGATGAACAATGTTGAGCCAAGTCACCTTTGTGAGAAACCTTTTCTTTCCATCGGTCATTTAGGCACTTACCTGCATAGCGACAGCATTTGGCGATGAGAAGTAGATTTGCAGCAGCTTTCTGTCTTGTGCCGTAAGACACATGAGCATCCAGACATCATAAGTGCTTTTTATAACTACTGAAACAAACATCTAAAAGTGGGGAAAAACGTATTTAGACTTATTTATAAGAACTGTTGCTATTGTATTTCTCTTAAAGTAGAGTGGTACTTCAAGGACAATAAGAGAGCTTAAATGGAAAAAACAATATTTAGGTCTGATCTCTTCTGGTGTATGGGTTACAACAAGCTCCATGTTTTCGCAGCTTAATTTAATTGGCACACATGCTGTGTCTGCTCTCTGCAATGTCCCCAGAAGGTTTTCGGCACAGCTGTGGGATGGAGACTGCTGATGGAGAAGCTCACCTGGCGGTGCCTGTGGCTGAGCATCTCCCAAGCCTGCCCTGGTGTCTGGACTGCAGATGCTCTCTGTTGGGGTCAAGCTGGTTACTTGGATGGTGTGTGACTTCCCTAGGCACGTTCAGCTTTCCAGGGAAAGATATACCTTGTTGCTTTAATGTGCCTAACTGATCTTTCTGTAGGACAGAGGTCTGTGCAGAGCACGTTTGATTTATTTAGCGTTATCCATAGGTTTCTCTGATGTCCCAGCAGTCTCACTTCATTTATCTGTGACTTTTTGACAGCTGAACCATGACAAATGAGCACTGGTGAATCTTACTATCATAGTTTAAAAGGTTGCTGCCCATAGCTGTCCCTTTGCTTCTCCATTGCAGGTTACTGCCTCTACGGGAGGGTTAGCAGGAGGACAGAGTGCCTTAGATGCTGAATGTGAAGTCCAGCGTCTGAGCTGAAATCCCCTTGGTCCTGGCTCTGTGCGGAGGTGCTGGGTGATGAACGCGTGTAACTGGAAACAGGCTGGTGTTACCTGGTGACTCTACTGCAGGGACAGCAACAGACAGCAAGGGGCAGGAAGGTCTTACTCGTTGCCAGCCATTTGCAAAGATGTAAGGCAGAATTCCTTGTCTGTGCTTTAAAGCAAGCAGGTGATTTTTGAGACATGCTATGGAGGGAGAAGAGATTGGCCCTGTCCTTATCTCTGCTGGGTCTTTCTGCAGCTGAGCAGCCTCAGCAGGGAACACTTTATCTTGGCCTTTACATTTCCAAGGATGTGTGCCTTTTAAAACCTGGTGTTACCCAGGAGTAACATGGCAAGAAAGGTGGGATGTCCATAGGTTTCCTGGTGCATAGTCTAGTTCTGGTGCTAGCCTGGAGGGATGCTCCCTTCTCAGCTCATTGCTGGAAGAGCAGAGGAAGTCCTGGGAGTACTGTGTGGCTCTGATGGAAACTGTGAGAAGTGAGACCCATCCCAGCGTAGAAGGCTTCTCGGGGGCTCCTGGAGATACGAGCTGGAGGGGCCACACTGTTAACTGCCAGTCAGTCAGTACAGAGGTTGCTGCCATCAGTACAGAGGTGGATGTTAAGAGCCTGTGAGGAGGCTTGCAGGGAGCTGTCTGAAAGGAAATGCCCTCCAAAGCTGTCAGTGTGACACATGTAGTAGTAGCAGTAATTAAATACTTGGAGTTCACATTTTCTTAGCTTGGACACCTTCCTCCTGAAAGTGTTGGTCCCTCATATACCAGATTGGCCTACCTAACAGACCACAGACTCTTCGTCATGTGGAGCGTGGATATTAGATGACTTTGGGTTTTTGCTTTACAGTAGGTGCTCGGCAAATCTAAGCATGTGTGTTGCTTTCCCCATTTAAAGTTGCAGGACTCTTGTACAGGCTTGGTCGACGTGAATGCATTCATCAGCTGATATCAGTAACAACGAAAGTCACTTCTCTCCCTGGCTGACATGTTTTCCTGTGGAGAGGAGTATGTCTCTTCCCGCCATCCTCTCCCACCTCTGGTGGATCTCTTGCATTGTCCCACATCTGACTTCTTTAACGGCACACGGCAACGTGACTCTTTCCCTGCCCGTTGCGTGGCATTGCTGAAGCCAGGCCTGGGAGTGAGACTCTCCAAGGCAGTCTTCTCACCCTTGGGGTGGCTTTGGCCTGATGAGCATCAGAGCATTGGTGGGGAAGGACCCTGGTGGGTCTGGTGCCCATCTTTCGCTGCAAGGTGAAGTGATTGGGACTCTTCTGCCCTCCCATGGGTACCCATAAGCAGAGTGTCTTGGCAGCCTTCCTGGAGTGCCTGAGGGTGGGCAGCCCCCGCTGCGGCGGGGCCAGGGTTTGACTCATCAGGGGGACGCTGAACAGATCTCCTGTCTGTGGCAGTGCATGGTCAGAGGGTAACACCAGGTCCGGCCTTGTGTTTGTGGAAATGTCCTCTAAAGGTCTTCTGTTTCTGAACATGGAGAGCACTGTCTGTGCCCCAGACCTCCTGACCCCACGTATCTCCTGAGGGCTTGCCCGCAGAGGGACAGATGCCTTTGCTGTTACCCGATGTTTGGGGGTGCCAGTCTCATGCGTGGTGTCCCTGGGTCAGGTTCAAGAGGCTGGCAGAGGTGCGGGTGCAGGCTGGCACGTTGGGCAGCACTCTTGGTGCAAGGGGCAGGCACAGGACTTCTCTTCTTTCTTCCTGCAGCTAATGAATTAATTTATTACAGCTTTTTCTTGGGCCTCAGACTTTTGTGCATTTTCCCTTGAACATGTTGGAAAGCAGAGCAGTGGCTACAAATTTGTCCAGAGACCGCACTTCGGAGGCCAAGCAAATTCAGCAGAGGCGTTTTCCTGCCAGCCTCTGCTCTCCTCACCAGCCAGCCCTGGCAGCGCAGGGCCTCCACTCCTGTCTGTAGCTCACATTGCCCCGGTCTTCTCCCTGTGGCGCGAGCAAACCACCATCCCCAAAGGATAAAGCCAGCAGCATTTACGTTATTAATATCAGCCGAGAGTAACCTTGGTTTTCTGGTTGGTAAGATGATGGTAAAGTGCTGACTGCTGCTCACACTTGCCTAAAAAAGCAGGAGAGAAATTCTTTTGGGATGTGACTCTAAACCCTTCTGAGCTGCTGCGTGCGCTTAAGCAGATACATTTTGAAACCTTTTATGGGCATATTGCAATGTTGCACGGGCCGCGGCATGCCACCTCCTGCTCCTGAGGCTTACTTTCCTTTCTTAAGGGCAAAGCCCTCCAGTTTGAGGTTCCAGTTCTGCAAAATACTTAAGCCTGATTTTAAGCACTGTAGAATTCCTGTGGGCAGCAAAGATCTCCTTGCGCTGAAGTGAGCTGTTGCATCAGGTTTTGAGAGAGGGAAACGGTCCTCAGGCATTCTCCGAAGGGGGAGAGCTGCCTGTGGTCGTCTCCTCTGCCACCTTTGACTTTCCAGTTTGGGAGAGTTTCTTTGCACGTGCTCAGCGCATGCACCTGGAGCTTGCAGTCCTGCAAAGCCTGCTTGGATCTGCAAGCACAAGCTCTGTGCCTGTGACCCAGTGCAAATGCAGTGCGTTGCTCTGCAAGCCCCAAGGGTTTCCTCTGCACTGGAAGGAGGAAGACGGGGTGCTGAAGCCCAGCTAGCAAGCTGCGGCAGCTCTTGCGTTTACTCTTGCGTGGCTGTGAGTCAGAAGTTGGCCAAGGGAGCACGGAGAGTTGTGCATTTGTACATCAAGCTCTGGCACCTCAACGGGTGCCGTGCTACAAGCTGTGCCACTGCCAGATCCATGTGGGGAAGGAAGTTCAAGCTTTACATCTTCCAGCCCTGATCTATAGCAGTAGTTAACACTGGGATTCAAATAGACTCCCCAAACCGGCAAGTCCCTATCCCTGGAGAGAGTTTGGGGCAAAGAGGATCCTTTTAAACATGGAGGCACACTTGGCTGTGGTGTCCTGTCTTGCTGCTGTGTCAGTGAAGCTACCTAGCTACTTCTCTTGCTCATGATTGCATTAGCCCAGCGAAGCCAGCTGAGGGAAAGGTGGTGGAAGATGCCTTTGAGGAGAATGACTCTGAACGAGCATGTGGAGTTGGTGGATTTCTTCAGCGGCGTAGCATCAGTTTGATGTAATCCCTTTGCTGACAATAGCTTTCTGCCACTTGGCTCACCCATCTGAAGGAGGGTGCAGTAACATGCATTTATGTAATTGAGCTGTTTGGAAGCTTTAAAACAAATATAAACAAGATGTGCCAGGCTTTCCGGAGAGCCCATCATCTGACATCTCCCACAGAGCATTTAAATAAGTGGTTAGATTTCCAAGTGAGGAGCTGAGCTCTTTGAAAATATGCCCCTATAAATATTGTTATGCTGGTTATTAAAATAAATGCTTTGAGGCACTTGGGTGAATGTTGCCCCATACAGGCACAGTTTTACTTATGACTTATTAATGTTGTTTTACTGCTGTTCGTAAAACAGCAGAGAACCAGGCACTGACCCCCTTCTTTGCCCCATGTAGCCTCTTGTGCATGCCTGATGATGGCCTTTTGATTAGAGGAAAGGCCAGGGATTTGGAAAGCCAGCTTTCAAAGCCTTGCAATGATGCAGGCTGCTTTAAAGTGTTGTAATGTCAGTCTCTGTGCCTAATTGCACTTTTTGACCTCACAGGAGCAGTACAAAGAAAATGCCTTTGAAGACTGAGTGGAGCTGAGCTACCGTAGTAATAAGACTCTGGGTGTTTTAGACAAGTGTCCTAACTGAGTAAGCATTTCAAACCCTGGCTCCTTCTAAATGAATAGCTATCAAACACGGTTAGTTCTTCTGCAAGTTTACCTATTTGTTACGAAAGCTCCCTCTCCTGTAATGGCAGTGAAAATATTCGGCCAGTGTGTTAGGATAATAAAATCTTTCTGCTGTTCATGCTGTAGAAAGTACATAGCACAAAAGTAATGCTGATCTCTGTTGTCGGCAGCCTTGGCACTTTACTTCTTATTCTCTGGACATCTGGTTAGTGTTTGGCCTTGGTTTTGGGTTTCAGTGACGTGGTTACTCAGTGTCCCCACCATCAGAGGAGTTGGAGGCTGTCGATGCTGAAGTGATGGATTTTTAACCTCTCACTCTGTTTTTTTACCTCCTCTGTCTGAAGCCAGTGCCCGGGCATGGCTCTGTGCTGTTCTCTGCGTGCTTGAGCTCCGAGCTGGAAAGCTGGAGCTGGAGGTGCCTTTCTGCAACATTTAGCTTAAAGCTGTGGGGAAGGTGCGTGTTCCTGAGGGGGGACAATTGGCTTGCTGGGGCGTGAGCGTACTCAAACCAAGCAATTCCCCAAGTTTGTAGTGAAATGTTACGGCAGATGGCCCGCTTACAATGCAGGATATTATTAGAACCATGATCGGTGCTAATAAGGTCATTGGTGGTGGGGGAGGGGGTTGGTGTCTGACCTTGTTTGAAAGGTGGCAGCCTGCGCTCGGGGGGAGAAGTTTTCTCTTACTGTACTGGAATGTGAATGTTTAAAACTAATCTGGCTGCACAGTAGAGAGGAAGACCCACCGCCCGGCCCAGCACGCCTGCTGCGGGGATGCTGGGGACGCTGCTGGCCCCCACCCCTCACTGAGGTAGGTGTGCAGAGCACTGTTAAAAAGTGGAGATAAATTCTGCTTTAATTCACAATCCTGAGAAAGGGAACCAGGAGCAGTTTAGCTAGTCCTGCAGAGCGGGTCTGGTATCACAAGGCATTGCCCAGTCAGATGACTGATTAGTGGTGTGTACTGAGTTTTATCATGCCTCTGAACATACTCTGCGTTAACGCAGCACTTGCTTTTAGCTGGTCTCTCCTACACAGATACCAAAAAAACTACGGACAGGAGTGTTGGGATCTGCTGAGTTGCGTTAGCGATGCCCACATCTCTGCACACCAGGTTCTGATGAGGATTTAAGCCATTCGCCCAAACTGTGCTGCTTTAACTCTATTTGTCTCCTTACTTCTGCTTTGAGTGAGCAGCTCTGGGTGCTTACTGAGAGAAAACAGCTCTCGAACAGAGGGGCAGTTGGGAAAGCATGGAGTATCTAGCTGGGGTGGAGGAGATGGCCAGGGGCAGCACAGACACGGCGGAGCTGCAGGCAGCCTGCCTGAGAGTGCAGCCGTCATTAGACAGTGCTTCCCTAAGTCCGTATTATCCGCAGGGGCACGGCTGGTGCTGGGAACAGTCACACGGAGATTAGGTCCTTAAAGGGCCCCGCCATAACCGAGCAAAGTTTGAAAACAAAACCTCAGTGTGTAATCCCAAACGCGCTGGCCGATCCCGCTGACCAGCATTTCTTCGTCTTGCTGTCAGCTCCTGAAGGATCAGAGCATTGAGTAAAGCTTGCTTTCTTGCCGTGAAGTGATGCTTGATCCCACGTGGTCGGTTCGTGCAGCATTGTGCTGTGTGCAGTGCTTGGGCTCTGCTCCCGGGGTCCCTTCCACGTGGTGCTGCAGATACCAAGCGCTGGATGAGGTTGGCAGGAGGAAGCGAGAGCCTCGCAGGGTTGAACATTTCAGCCCATGCAGTAGCGCTTGAGTAGCCAGGGCAGTGGGGAGTTGAAAGCCAGACGTGTAGATGAGCCTTCAAGTAGGGCTTGGAAGGTCATCCAGATATGGCAGAGGTGATGGTCTTTGAGGTCAGCTGTAGGAAGGAAGGTGCTTTCCTCCCCGTGAGGAAATCTTGTTTCATAAAAGAGCAGATTTCCAAGACAGAGTTGTCTTTGGAGGGGATGTTGCTCCTTCCCAAATGCTGTAGGGGAAGGCATTAAAGATGCACCTGGTGCTTTCTGCAGGAGCACTCCCAAATCATGCTCCCATGGCGCAAGACTTGCAGCCTTATGCCCTGTTTCTCCTTTCTGCTCTGTTTCCTCCTCCCCTCCGGGCTTATTTGTCCCCGAGCCCTCCTGCAGCTCCCCTGTCCTCTCCGTCCCTGTCGTTAGGTGTGGTGTCTGCAGGGACTGAACAAGGCAACCCGGGAAGTCTTTTGCCCTCTGCCTCTCCTGTTGCTTCAGCAGTCATTTTTATTTCTCGGTGCATCTGGTGCACTTGCAGATGAAGAAGTAATCATCATGGTTACCGCCCCGCAGACGCTGGCTCCCTGCTGTGTCAGTCGTGTTGCCTGTAAAGCCTCCGTGGTGTGCTGCAGGGTGGGAGCTGGAGCAAGGCAAGCAGGCTGAGTGACTCAGAGGCACTCGGAGCAGGAGAGCCATAGGGTTGATAAAAGCAGGACAGGGGTGTCTGAAACCTTCACCGAGCTGCGAGAGACAGGCTGTGAGGGAAGGAGGTGGGGGTGACTCCGGGGAGGAGCAGAGCGGCTCCCCAGGGCACTCTCCTGCAGGACAGGGGAGCTTGGGGATGCGGCGAGGACCCCTGCCACCCATCACTGTCGGCTTTGTCAGCATCTAACGGCTGGCGCAGCGCAGCGGGGCGCGGATTACCCCGCAGCAGCAGCACAGCCTTCCTGCCAGCTCTGTGTCACACTTCTGTCACCGGAGCCCACTCCAACTGCTCCTAGCCACAGTTGGGAGAGTGAGGGGGGAAAAAAGTCCCTTGGGGGCCAAGAGGCAAATGGGCAGGATGGCTTTTAGCTAGCGATGCAGGGATGGGAAGGGCAGGCTGCCTGCTGCTGGGAGGCAGAAGCTCAGAAAGCATCAAGGGCATCGCAGCCACAGCTCCGCAGCTGCAGCAGTCCAGCACGGAGCGGCTGGCTTGCAGTCTCGGTGTTGCTGAGGCTTCCCCTAGCTGCCTGGGGTTTTTCCACTGAGTCTAGTGTGTTTAGACTGAAAACTCTTCAGACTGGGACCGTCTCATTCTGTGTTTGGGTAGTAATCAGAGCAGGACCCTGAGCTGTAGCATTGATGAGTATTTGTATTCCCACAGCCAAAAATCCCCTGCTGTGGCCTTGTGCGATAAAGCACAGATTGAATTAAGACGATTTTCATTGTTGTTTTGTGTTTCTCTGCGTGGGTCCACGGTAATGTAAAATCTTTAGAAGTCTTTACTCGCAATAGAGCTCACATAAGCTAGGACAGAAACACCACTGAAAATTTTTTTGTTGTTGTTTTATTGTGCTAATTCTCAGAGAATGAGTGTAAGCATCCTTTCAGACCTTAGCCCAGCCAGAGGGAAAGTGTTAGCGCTTTCCTTAATATTTCTTCTTTCTTTCTGTCAGAGGTACTTGCCCAAAAGTTTGCGTAGGGATTTCCACTGGGGCCTATCAGAAGTCCATCTATCTCGGTTTAAGCGAGTGAGAGCATTTTTTCCAGCCGGGTGTTCACTGACGGGTGTTCGCTGACGTCGGCACCGGTCGTGCTGCATTCCAGACTCGCTAATGACACTGGAGCTTCTTTGCAGCTACTCCTCTCACGTGGCTGGAGAGGCTGCAGATGTCCTCGGGAAAGGTCAGGCTTCCTTGCAGAAAAAACCTCTCCTAGCCCCATCAGTTATGGGCCCCATCTCACCTAAAAGCAAATGAATGTTTGCAACGCAGCTGGCTCATCCTGGCTGTACCCGATCAGGGCAGTGAAAGGTCTTTTTCTTGTTGGCCTTTTAGGAAGGGATTGTGCTGTGTCTGAAGGTATCTCTTGTCAGTGGCAGAAGCAGAATACATGAGGTCAGGTGTTTGCCTGCCTGCCTAAGGAAGTCATGTTGTTGAGATTGCTTTCTAATAGAAAACAGCCTTTAAAAGCTAATCCTTGCATTCCTCCTCGTCTACAAAGGATTGAGCGTCAGGCGGTCTGTACTGCACGGGTGACCGGGACAAGGATAAGCAGCTCAGAGTAGAAGTTGAGGGCAGGAGTTTGGAAAGCAGAGCAGTAATACGGAAAGGGCAGAAAAACCCCACAGTAATTTGATCAGTTTGCTTTTTGTGACTGAAGCCTGAATAAGCAAGCGTGTCCACATGGATATGCTTTAGTTGCTTCTGCCTCCCCCAGCTTTTCTCTCTGCTCTCAAACCTAAATAAGTGAATCTGGCAGTTATTAAAAACACAAACTCCAAAGGCCCAAGCAAATGAAATGAAGGCCCTGATCAGTTCCATTCCTGCTGGTCTGTTGGGACAGACGGACGAATGGACACACATGCGTGCAGACACATGACACATTCCTTTCTTAGCTGTTCCGGCACTTCTACCAGTGCCTCTCAGAGGAGAATTTAGGTTAGGATTTCTGACAGGGCAAAAGTTGCATCCTGCAGGAGAAAGTGGATGCACCCACCCAGTAAGGCTGTACAACCTTTTCAGTGTCCTGTCCTACAGCTCTTGTTACAGGAGAGGGAACAGATCTAATCAGCGGCTACATGGAATTAACCTTTCAGCGTCTGAAGTCATGGTTTCTACAAAATGCATTATCTGTTAATCCCCATTCCTGACATTGCGTGGAGAAAACAGAACTCTGTTTCTAGATTTTGGGGTCTTTGGGCTCTACATCACGTAGTGACTCTGAATTCTGGGTCTGTAGGTCAGCGTGGAGTACAGGGTGAGCAGAAAGCCGCCGTGAGCAGGCTGCCTTGCAGCCTCCATGTTGACTTACGTCCTGGGAAGGGTTTGTTGCTAGGAACAAGAGCACGCTTTGGCTGAGCGAGGTAGGGAGTGTGAATCTGCACAGACCCTCACGAGACTCGATAACAGACTGGGGGAACAGGGGTCTGTGAGGAATGTTGTTATTAGGACAGGTAGAAGTTTTGCTCTGGCTGAGGCTGTTTTAATAAATCCATCATAAATTAACAGGTTTTCAGATATTGGCACAGAACTTGGCATCCTGTCCCTTAAGGCTGGCTGCCTGCGTGGTACTTGTGACTAGCGCATGTGAACTGCGGTTAAATATGTCCCACTGCTTGCAGTTTTAGCCCAGAACTGTGTTGTTACAAAATTCTCCTTTTGCCCATAGAGATGGCAGTGCGTTATCTTTGGCATTGCAAGCCCATCGTGTTTACCTCCATGGAAAAAGGCCTGTCCTGTCGCTGCTGCAGCTTACTGCGCTCTCCGTGGGCTCAAGTCCTAACAAACATTTACACTGCCTTAACCTTCCTTTCACTTGAGATGGTAGCAAAAATCAGTCACATATCTGCTTTCTAGTGCCAGGCACTTCTTAAAGAGCACTTCTGAAGGTGTTTTCTTAAAAAAAAAAAATCCCCTCAGTGACTTAAATGTGCGTACGTTACTGGCTGTAATAAACAACGTGCTAAAATAAATCAAAGGCTCGGTCTGCAAAGGCTAACCGAGGTGGAATATCTGCCTGGGGCAAGCCAGGCTTTCTTTTTCTTTTTGTTTGTTTTTTTTTTTTTCTTTGTTTTTCTTCCTTCCTTTCTCTTCAAGCCTTGCTGCCTCCTAGATGAAGGAGGGCTGTGATTCAACGTTGCTTGGCCTGGATGCCCTCTTTGGAAGCCAGGGCCCCTGTGAGATGTGTGGTCCTGGCCTGCTGTGCTTAGCAGGCTGCAAGAGCTCTCTTGAAGGTGCTTTTTGTATCTGCACCTTTAATCCTCTGAACGGCAGCAAGTTCATTATACCATGGGCGTGAAATCTGAGGCCTGGCAGGGGCCGGAAAGATTTGGGGTCCTTGCTTGGAGATGAGTGAGAGCGTGTGGAGTCGGTGGCACACTGTCAGCCCTTCTCCTGGTCGTCTGGTAGCTTCTCCGCTAAGCTGGAGCGAAGGGGAGGTGGGGTGCTGGGCGCAAACCTGCCCGGCAGGTCTGGCTGAAACAGGAGCACGAGGCCACAGCTTGGTCTTTGGTGGACCTAACTGTAGCCAGAGAGGCACCGCTATGGGAGAAAGTGGCTGGAGGGGTGGGCTTCGATGTGCCGCAGGGAAGAGACAAATGGGAAGCAGTGAAGGGAGCCAAGCAATGGGGGAGAAAGGAGTGAGAATAGGAGAGGAGCTGGGGACATCAGTGGGCAGCCGTCAGGGGGAGCTGGCTTTGCTTTCTGGCTCTCTGCTGTTGGGCAGATCTCAGCCAAGAGCAGAAAGGTGTCCTCTGCCTTGGAGCATCAGACCCCTGTCTGACGGACGTCTGGGAGCAAATCTTGGCTTGCAGTGGCAACTGAGGGCATCACCCTCTGCTGTGTCTGCCTGCTCCCCTGCGGTCACCTCCTTCAGTGGCTTAAGCTAACGCACAGAGGGACTCCCGTGTCCTGTTCTGACATCTCTTGGTGTTTCCAGCCGACGGGTGGAAAGCCGGGGCGGCAGTGCCATGGTGTGCCCTAGCAGGGGTCACCAGCACGCTTAGCAGAGCCCAGCCAGCATTCTTCCCTGCTCAGGGTGCTGCTGCGTTACCCCCTGGCAGCCCCTCAGCAGCTGAGGCTGAAGCACATCCTGCAGAGTTATTTTTTCCAGACTGAAGATTCTCCCTGGGAATTGTCAGCCCAGATGGAATTAATTTTTTTTTTCAAGTTTTTTCATTATTTTTTGAAAACCAGGAATCTGTTTATGCCCATTAAGCTGTTGCTTTCTGAGCAAAGCAACAACACAAACAAAAAATGGGCTAATCCTCAGTTGGTAAATTGTTATAGTCTGCCAAGTTCTTAAAAAAAAAAAAAACCAAAAACCCAAAACCCAGCCACCTACAAATCTCCTTTTATTTGCAGTTTCATTTTGCTCTCCAAAATGCAGCGAGAAGGAGGTTTTCTGAGCATGGCTTTGCCCTCCGCAGGACAGGAGGGAGGGTTTGGGTCGGACACTTAGTTATCAGTCTCTGCGCTTCCCTGTTTGCCTTCTCCCTTGTGTAAACTCCAGGAGCGAGGCTGCTGGAGGTGGTCACGCGTCCAATATTTGTATTCATGAACATAGTGCTTTAACATTTATTCTCCTGGGCTTTAATGTACTTTGCCTCGTTCTGTCTACGTGTGGTTTGCCTGCTGCAATTGTAATATTCAACAGACACTGTAGGTAGAGAAAGGTCAGAAGCATCAACTTTCCATATGACCTTGACAGATTCAATCAGCCGGTGAAAGTTGTAGAATTGGATTATGGGATTTGCAATGAAAAAGTGGTTTAAGGGACAAGAGAAACTACACTTGGTATTTTCAAAAGCTGGCCTGGTGTAATAGCAATCAGGAGGGACAGAACTGAGGGAGACGAAAGGTGGAAGACATATGAGAAGTTTTATTTTGTTTGTTTTTCGGTGGGGTTTTGTGGTGGTTTTTTAATACAGTACTTGTGCAATATTGTTCCAGAGGTTGGTATGGTTTTTTGTAATTTATTACAGAAGAAAAATCAATGACATGCTAGTGTTTCTATCTTCCTGGTAGAATTGATTTCTTCACTTACAAGTAGTCCCACACTGAAACATTCACCCGCAGGAATATTAACGTTGCAGGATGTCACCTGCTTCGCCTCCTACTCAAAATATATGCAGTGATCCCAGGGCTAAGCATGCTTCTAAAGGCGTGCTCTTTACCGGGCGCTAAATGCCTGCCTTCGGAATTGTTATCGATCAGTTGCTTGAGGAGGTCTGTGGCCAGGGAAGTCTATAAAAGCTTATTTCGCTTGGAGAGAGCCTGTATTTGATACTGTATTAAAGAAACCTATTTTATTGTGCTTTTAACATTCCTGAACCTGGGAGAGTAGCGGAATAATACTTGGAAGACATTAAAAATGATCAGTTCAGAACTGTAAATTGATGATACTTCTATACTGTTTTAACCTCATTTCAGATATGTGGTGGTAACAGACCGATGCGGTTCACAAAATGTAGCCTAATCAAAACGTATCGGTGGATACAAAAGAAAAGAACTCGATGAAGTCTTTATTCCTATCTTTTGTGGAATAAGATGGCTGTTCATTGCAAGTAGTAATCTCTCAGATAAACATGTTTTTCTGCTCTGTGGCTCTACAACTCATAAAAAAATACACTTGGACAGTGCCATACCCTTTTAATATATATTTCTTAGACTTGGTAAACACTGTCCATTGCTTGGAGCAAGCAAAAATGTTCCACAAACCAAAAACCTTAAAATCAATACACGTTTTTCATTGAGCATAACAGAGCATACCATTGGCCTGAATGAAGAGAGCTTGGCAGGAGAACAGAGCTGGAAAGAAATGTCAAGATGTAAAAATATAATGAAGGAGCTACAGGGCTTTTCCCCAACAAAATAACTGCTCTGAGTTTGTAAGAACCTTCAAGTATAACAAACAGCTTGGAATGAAAATCCTGCGTGAAAGCAGGAGGACAGCCATGACCTCTTTGTGCTGTCCTGGGGAAATTCAGCAGAACATTGCTGTATTCAGCAATGTGCAAAAGTAAAACTTCACTCACAGCAGCTCTCGGCTTCCCTAATTGCCAGGTGAATGAGGATTTGGGAGTCTAGGCTGGTGCCTGTGACTGCTTAGGGTCTACTGGAATACAGTAGTTTCATGCCCCCCGTTTCTAATTAAAATAAAAAAAAACGGTGGGGTGATGGTACTTGTTTAAATACTTGAGCTCCATGCTAACGAGCCATCCTTTCTGTATGGAGCTGGATTTGCCTGCTGAGTTCAGTGGTTTGAAGTTCTTGGCGATAGCTGTGAGTAACTTGTCACTGGTTAAGGTGATACCAAAAAGGGAGACGAGGATGTAGAAATGCTGCTGTCCCTGCTTTGTTTTTCTCTCCTGCTCTGGTTTGAGCTGTGTAACAAAAACAAGCTTGACAAACGTTTTGAGGCTGCGGACTTTGTAGGAGAGTCCTAGATAAGCATATTTGAATCCCAGCAGAGTGCATCTGATCTTGAGAAACCCCCGTCCAAGTGCTTTGCAGTTTTATACACGCTATTTGAAAGGACCGGCATCTACAGTAGGATTTGTCCACGCTGTGCATCTATTTGTTCCCAGCATTTTGCATCTGATGACTGTCTCTTACCCTGGTGCGAGTGAAGCAATGTTATGTGCTCAGTATACTATTTTTTTTTTTATTGGTGAAATTGTTCAGCTGCTAAACTGTTTCTGCCACACGGTGGGAAGCATGTCCCCTGCTTGGGCAAAGTGCTGCTGTTCCTCACATGATGCCCATTGATGTCCTGTTGTAGATGGCCAAAGCCCTGTCAGCTTGGACGCATGCCTCAGCGGGTGTGCATCTGGTGGCAAGGGACAGCTTGCTTTCCAGTCCTGTGATGGAGGAGAGGGCTTCAGCACAGCGTATTCCCCCGAGCCAGTGGCACGCAGGGGCACAGCCTCTGCAGCCCTGGTTTGTGTCTGTGGTAGAGGTTGGCTTTCATAGACAAAGGCTGGAATGACAGAGAGGTGGAGGTGTTACAGGTCCTAGCAGTGTTTGTTCAGCAGTCCCCTCAGCTGGCTGTTGGCAGCTTTTGTCTGGACTCGAATACATTTGCAAAAATGATGCTGATGTTTTTCTTCCTCCTGTCCTTCCTTCCATCTCCCTGCAAAGCAAAAATACCCTAGCAGGGCAATCACAGGGGTGAGACGGGGAGGCTGAAGAGCAGCACCAATGTGCTAGCCAGGGATTTTTTTCTCTGCTTCCCATTCCTTCTGCATTTTTCTAACTTACTGGTCTGAAGTGGCTGTGTTTGCCCTACTTGCTTTTTTAAGGTTGCAGAGGAATATAATTTTTCTAATTCCAACCCCCTACAGTTATTTATTTACCTCCTGGTTATCCTCCCACGGCTCTGCCCCACAGCTGTAGGGAGAAGAGAACTGGGCAGACTGGGACTGAGCAGAATGCACCAGCCTCACTTCAGCGGGGTGAACACAGCACGTCTGCTTGGTTTGCTCAGGGGGCTTCCTAGCTGCCTTGCACTTGCACTGAGCTTTGCTTTGAGCTTTCAGTTCAAAAGGACCCCAAACTGTTGTCGTAGCTGCCGAATGTCACCTGCTTTCATGTGAAATCATGCAAAACATCAGGGTTCAGTCATTTCAGTCAAAATCAAGTCTAGGCTTGCTCAGAAAGGGCTTGACCTGACATTCATTGAAGCCATGAAATTGAGTCGCTGTTTCAGCGACGAGCTGGAGCTGCCTTGAGAGTGCTGGGAGCATTGGTAGCCCTGGGAGCTTGGGATAGATATTCAGGTTTTTCCACTGAAGCTGTGTGGAAAGGCAGGTCTGACTCTTCTCCTCTGTACCCCAACAAAAGACATGTCCCTGTTCAGCTGAGCAGCGCCGGGTCGGAGCTGACATGCTGCTGCCGCAGCTCAGAGCATCGTTCAGAACAGCTTAAATCTGAAGGGTTTCTCGAGCAAGTGCAGGGGAGCTGAGCTGGGCCAAAATAACACCCAGGGTGTTTTTAGCAGTTTTCTTCTCATCTGTCTGCGCAGGCTCAGGGAGGTGGCTCTTTGGACCCAGAGGTGGGAAGTTCAAAGAAGTTAGGCAAAGCTCATCCTAGATATGTTGCAAAACTGTGGTTTGTGCTTTTTATGAGCTGTTTGAATCCTATTTCCAGCAAATTATGTGTTCGTGAACCATACTCGTTCGTAGCTAGAATATGCATTTCACAGGGTCTATATCATCCATACCTGGAAGCTACCGGATTAACCTTAACTCTAACATTTTTATCCACATACATTGAAATTGAAACTTGTGTATGAGAGGAAGTCTACATTGCTTCCCTTCCCTTTGAGGCTGATTGCCATCTGGTAATGCTAACTAGAAGATATGTTTTGCTTTTTCTTTCAGCTCGGGATCTGTTCACAGCAGGATCCACACCATAACAGCAGTCCTTGGGCTCTCTGTAAATGGCTGTTACACCTGCATTTGAAAAATGTCAGCAACTACCTGTATTGTATTTTTTTTATTGCTGTTACAAGTAACTTCAGACCACCAGCTTCTTTGTACCCAACGTTGTGTACAAATGCATGCTTGATGTCAAGTAGGACTGCTGGCACAGGAGGGGTGCAGAGCACTAACTGTCAAGCATCCCTACAGGTGTCCAGAGAGGAGCAGAAAAAGCAGTAGTACTGGAAAGCCTTTGAGATGGGTTATTTCAGAGGGGTAGGGAGGATGGAGCGCTGGCATCAGATTTGGGAGTCTTTGACGTGGCACAAATCAGTTTCCAAACAAGACAGGGAACAAAGCATAGGAGAAACTTTTATGTGACAACCCACAACAGCTTGGAAAACTGAGTTCAGTGGCAGTCTGGAAGGATGTGCTTGGCCAGACTGTTCAGTTTTGTTTTGTTCTGATGACTTGAATGATGGAATAGAGAGAGTATGCTTGTTAAATTGGTAGGGTGCTCTGAGCTGAGAGGAACTACAGACACTTTAGAGAGCCCGATGTGGAGTTGCAGATAATCTTGACAGGTTGGAAGAATAGCCCATAAAAAAGGGGTGTGAGTTCAATAAAAGCGGTACGAAATACTGCATTTAAGCGAATCAGCTGCATGATACAGGATGCAGCATAGCTGGGTAGGCAGCAGTTCTGGAAAAGGCTTGTTGAGAGTTAATCAAAAATGTTACACTGTTAGAAGGAAAGAAAATGTCATGCAGGGATGTATAAGCAGCAATGTCATCTGCAGGACACGTGAAAAAAATCTTCGTACCTGCTCAGCACTGGTAAGGGGTTAGCTGGAGTGCAGTGCCCCATGCATGCGCACATGCAGGGGTGCGGGCTGACGGGGGGAGCAGCCTAATGAAAGGCTTGGAGACAGTGCTCACGAAGTTGAAAGAGCATGGTTTGCATAGTCTGGAGCAGAGAGGTTTGAGGACGGGGGATAGATATGACTGCAGCCTTTAAGTATGGGCCCCTCCTCAAAGAGGAAGGGAATAATTCCTGTTCTGGCCCTCTGGGGTAAGACAAGTTTTAGGCTTTAGTTACAGGAGCAGCAAAACTGCAGTTGAGGATCAGGAAGAGCTTTACAGCTGCAGGGAGAGCGATGTGTTGGGAGTCCCCTGTCTGGGAAATACACAAGTAATAGGTACAAAGAAAATAGGTGAAGCTGATCTGTGTAGGCCTAGGGGTGATGTGTCACTTCTTTACATCCTTCTAGACCTGCTTTTTAGGATCCTTGTAGGTGGGCTAACAGCCTTCCATGAGAACACATTTGAGGAGTGCTTTGTACATAATTACACTTTAAAACCTCTCTGTACAAGTAAGCTGCTCCAACACTGTGAGGAGAAAAGCATTGCTATTAAACAGAAGTTATCCAATGTACTGTGCCAGGGTCAATATTCAAGGGAGGTTGCAAGGTTGTACTTCTCACTGACTCGGCTGGCAGCATAACTTTTAACATTTCATTAGACTGTAGAAAGGAATTGCAGATAAGGTATGTACAGAGCTAGGCTTTGAACTGCAGCGAGTGACAGCTTGGCTGCATGAACACCTATCTGTGAGACATAACTCTCGCTAATGATCAGGCTGACTTGTTGGCTCCAGACTCCTTTGTTTTCCAGTTGAAAACATGCTATTTCCATGCTATTTGATGTTGTTTGCTGAGTGGAAGGTGTTTGCTCCAGCAGTGAGATGGACAGCTGTCTCCCTCCCTCCCTCTAGCACAGCTCTCTGCCTGTGCGGAAAGAGGAGTGTGATCCAGCATTGGAGATGGCAGGATGAGCTACGCAATCCAGCCAGCGTGCCAGTTGCTCAGCCCTGGAGCAGATTGCTTAGGGACAAACTGTAGCGAGCACGAAACACTTGAGTTGGGGTGGTGGATGGAGAGCGTTCCCAACACCCTGGTGGTTTGCTTTCCTGGAAGGGTAACTTTGAAGCTGCAAGTCCCTATAGGGTGGGCAAAGGATTTGGATCTTGGGCATTACCAGGTACCAAGTCTGCCTCCCAGTATCTCTTTTCTCTTAGAGAGCAGATGGCAGTAGAGGTAGACCTGGAGCAGCACGTGCTGCTCAGTACATGTTCTTAGCTGTGCTGCATGGACTCAGGGATGAAGCCCAGAGCTCCCCCCTTTGTGCCTGCCACTGTTGCATGACAATTCAAGCTCTGTGGGCAGTTCTGCAGCCTGGTGTCTGCGTGCTCTCCAGATGCGGGGGCCAACACAGTGGTGGCTGAGGTTGCATATGTGAAAGCCATGCAAGGCTCTGGCAGGAGTGAGGATCCCCCGCCAGGAGAAGGTCTCTGTGCATGTGCAGAGTGGGATGGAAAGCAGAGAGCGTTTCGTGCCTCGGCACTGGAGCGGCAGGCACTGACTAAGCAGGGCCAGCGCATCTCTGAATGTGCCTCCCCACTGAGTTCTTCTTGGGGGGGGTGCAAATCTGCTGCTTCATGCAGGGAAAAGTTATGCAGGCAAGCTGTGTTTTGGTGCCTGGTTTTGTGCAAAACATGGAAATCCTTTCCTGCCTGGTCTCTTTTCATTCTTTTTGCTGTCAGTCATTGCACGTCATCAGTGTCTGTGGAAAAGACAGCACGGTCAGGGCACAAGCCTACTGCAGCCTCCAGTGTGTGAAAAGCAACATTAGCTTAAAGATTTTCACATGAGAACTGCTGGTGATTGACGGGACATACAGTGCAGCCATTAAAACCAGAAACGTGTCTGCTCTGGAACCCCTCACTGGCTCCAGGATTAAAGAGACTGTAGCAAACTGCATTACTGGTACAAACATGAGCAAGCCTTGGGTTTGTGCTGGAAGCCTTGATTCTGCAGTGCAGTTCAGCTTGCTTCAGCAGCCAGCGAGAAGAGAATTTGTGCAGCATGCTTAGGGTAGGCTCATCCATCCTGGTGCAGTACCCAGCGTGCTCTTATTTGCATCCCTCTGAGCTAGGATGCAGATGACAAACAGCCAGGTGTAATGCAGGTTTTTCTACTGGATTTAAGTGTGCTGCCATCAGTGCTGCACTTGAAGCAGCTGGCTTTGTTGCACTGCAAGCTGCTGTCACGTTAGCTAGTGTCAGATGCCAGCCATTTAGAGTATGCGCCATCACAGCATGACTTAAGTTGGCAACACAGTCAATCACATGCCAGCAGCCTACTGTAAGGGTGGAGGAGTGTGTGGGAAGAAAGGGGGAGAAGATGCTTTTATAAAATCTTTAATGATTTATTTTTAATATCCATTTTTCAAGCCTTGGGAAGTGCAGTCCTTATGCTTTTCCCTCCTGGCTGTAGTTGGCAAAGAAGCTGACGAATATGGTCCTTCAGACTCCTTCCATTTTGCGAGGAGCCAGAAAATACAGCTATATTTAGCATGTTAAGCATGTTACCAAGGCCGGCAGCAGAGTCTGTTGCTGGGTGGTGATTCCCTGGCTGCAGGCTCGCGTGCCACCTGGGACAGGGTGGGAATGCACCTTCCCTGGAGTCAATACTCATGCTAAATTAACAGCAACAAACTCCTCTAGTTACAACAGTATGGCTGCACTGGTCCCAGCAGGCTCAGCACGCTGCTCGCTGATGCAGGTCAGTCTCTGAGCACCATGCCCCTTCCCGACACATGCAGTGACCCACTCCAGGTGCTAGGGTGGTGCTTTTTGGTGCAACGCCCAGCTTGGAGAGTGTCTCAGCAGGTCTCTCTGCGGGGCACTGGGACTGTCCTGTGCCCTGTCCTGAGCATTCAATGTGCTGGAGCCACAGCTAGTCACCGCAGCAAAACTGTGTCTTTTAGCATAAAGGTGCTCATCGGAAACTTAGGGGCCGGACTCCTGTTGTATTTTCTCATATTGTATTCCTAGGCCACCCAGGTATAAAATGGAGTTGTCCTTATTTGTCCCCAGCCCAGTATCCACACAGCAGATTTGCTACCAGTTCCCTGTTGTTTTCCCTGCTGTGTTGCAGCTGGTACAGAGAAGTGAATAATGGCAGTTCCGTTGTCCTGGTGGCTTTCGTAGAGCTGAAATTGGTCTTGAAGAGTGTATGTGTTGCTGAGAAGTACTGAGAACTGTGGGTGTTGTGATGGAAGTGTAAAAGAAGGGATTACTCCTACCAGTGTTGGGAGTTCAGAGGATATTAGAGGTGCCCATCACTTCAGAGTGAGACATCTTGAAAGTTGTTTCATAGCTGGATGTCTAAACTGGGAACGTTTTGTATCACTCTGTCACATCATCAGTTCCTAAAATTCATTATCTGAGAGATGAAGAACCTACTGTGGTGTTGGAGAGGGCAACGCAACTCAGCTGTGGCTTCTAACATGTCCTGGTGAAATGCAGTGGTTGATGATGCTCAGGATCAAAACGATGGCGAAGAGGAGCTGGACTGAAGGTGTGCAGCAGCGATTCATTTAGTCTTCCCGGAGCCCTAGAAGGCCTGACGGCCATGCTGCACTTCACAGCGTTCACTCTGCAGCGGCATCTGCAGAGCTCTCAGTTCCTTGCAAATACATGGCCTCATTGAAACCAGTAGCACTCTGTGTGGGCACTGGTTTTCTGCTTACAACTCTGTGTGCAGGATCAAGGCCTTGTGCTGTATGGGGGTTTTTTATTGGTAATAAAAACATTCTGTTTGTAGAACCCCCAGTTGGAATTAAACAAACTCTGTTTTGAGAAAAAAGTAGAACAAAGCTTCACATCAAGCTGGGGTGGCTGGTATCAATGACGTGCAAAATTTTAGTTGGAATAGCAAAGTCCTTTTCAAGTTGAAGAAGGCCCTGTAAGTATTGTTTACAACAAATAGTAGCTCTTTTTTCATCTCCTCCATTCCTGCAGTGTAGAAACATCTACACAGATTTATTCCAAATTTGGTAGAAATTAGTGTTTTCCCAACCCGAAGCACTTGTGCCAAGTTTCAACCAGGAGGAATTTCTAAGGCTGATGTGTAAGCCCTCGAAGGCTGGAGCTTAGAACAGCGCAGCTGCCTGGCCGTCGACAGCCTGCTGCTGCAGGGTCTGCTCCTGGTCTGCAGCCACCTGAGCAGCCCCGCAGAAGTTGTGGAGGTGGCGTGCTGCAGATACGCTCTGAGCCAGAATGCTGGACTCTTGTTGGGTCCCAGGTGATGGGAAGGGCTGTGGAGGGACCTGGTCCCGTGCAGCTGGAAAGATGCCATGAGAAGGATGACCCAAACCTACCTAGTGCTGATGAGTCTCCTTCTTCTTCCAGATTAATGCAGTTATTTACCTTGTGGTAGTGCTGGGTTGTCTGAGCACCAGCCAGCTGCGTGGTGCCATTTTACCCTCACTTTACATAGATGTAAGAAGGAGTCCGGTGAGGAAGGTTCATGTCCTTGGGGCCCGTGAGCAATTAACTCCCTGCTGGGGATCTGGGGCTGTTGGATTGCTGAGAAGCCAAAACAATAGCATTAAAAAGCCTCTTTCTTTTTGAATTGGGTTGTCGGGAGCCACTGGGCTCTTCTAGGAGCAAGGCAGAGTTTCACTCTGCAAGGGCAGGCTGCTGAAGTTTGGGAGTGTTTTTTCCTGTCCCAGCGGGTTTAGCCCATCACTTCTTGCATTTAATTATTTGCCTCTAAATAACAACACGGAGCCAGGAGTTTTGTTTAACTCTCTGGTCTCCTTGGAGCGGATGAGAAAGGAGCCTGTTTCTCATGATGCTCCATCGTACAGCCGATTTCATGGCACAGACAGGCTCTGCAGCCCTTTTCCCAGTGAAGCCGTTATCCCCGCCAGGAAAGGGGGCAGAGGAAAGCACACACAGATCTTCGGCTGGTCTCCAGTGACCTGCCCCTCGTGGCATGCTGAGGAGCCTGGCTGGGGGTTCAAAAGCAGCCCCTGTAGTAGGTCACGGTGTCGGCTTTGTGCAGTCGTACCCAGACTGCCCAGTGATTCCACCTGTCCATTTGTACAGGCGGAGATGGATCTTAAAAATCCCCAGGGGAGCATCCTGGATGCAGGCAGGGGCCCATCCCAGGGGGTTTCCACCGGTCTGTGCCCTGGCTGCAGTGGTGTGTAATGGGTGTACCCATGTGGACCTGATTATGGGCTTATGGCTCTGCTGCCTGTGATCCTGCCGACAGGAGCAGGTGTGTGGGGCCACCCGATGTGCCCCCTTTTTGAAAGCAAACTTAATTATATTGAGCCTGAGAACTCAGTGTAAGAGTGCCAGGGACAGGCTGGGTAATGGATGGTCCTGCTCCTTTGCTGGCTGCAGGAACAATTATTGGTTATCTGTCATGCAACAGCTCTCTGGTCAAGGCCCGGCCTTGTTTTATTAGGCTCTGAATAGCTACAGAAGAATTACTTCCTCAAAAAAATTCACCGTAAGTTATTTATAAAATTTATGCATAAAATTGCATAAAACGTTTCTTGTATTCTGTATGCCTCTGTTTCTTGAGGAGGGAGTAGACGGAGAAAGGGAGGGGCGGAAAACCCTATTTTTCAAGAATTATTTCATCTTAATGACAAAACTTGTTACTGGTTTTCTGTTTTCATTGATATTTATCTTCCTATGTCTACTTGCAAACACTCTTAAAGCATGGCACAGTTTATAGATGTTTTTTAAAAGTGATGGTCTCGGTTGATCTGAGGTGATCTGTAACATCAGTGATCCTTTGCTTTTTAGGAGCCACTGGCTTCTCTAGTGCTTATGTTTATTGGGGAGCGGGGGGGGAGTAGTCAGTGATGCAACATGCTGTGGCTTTCAACAAATGAAAGGGAAATTGTTTCAATTCTTCCTCCTGTGACTACCAGTTCTCAGCATCCCGGTACGTGCATGTTGAGGATCAGAGGTGCTGCTTTACAGAGCTGTCCTCTTAATGTTTTACCCAGCGCAGCTGGGGAAGTGGTGGAGACAGTTTTGTTTCTCGCTGTCTGGTTGTCAGGGCCAATTAAGTGGTCTGGTGTTGGGAGGGAGGGGAAAAACAACCCACACAAGAAAATGGGGATTTTTTTTGTTGTTGTTTCTGGAGCTGGGAGCTGTTGCCACTAAGTTCTGAAAATACTGGTATTTGTGTTAATGGTGGTTCGTGTGTGTTTTTTTTTTTTTTTTTTTTTACAGCAATCATTTTAACATCAGGAAGCCTAACTCTTGGGTTTAGCTTGATAGTATTCAGTTAGTGTTATGGCAGGAGAAATCATGTTGCTCTTCTCTTCACCTAGGTATTGCACTTCTACAGAAAAATCACAGAAGAGGCACATTGAGCTACCGCCTCGATGATTGTGTTGTTACAGTAACCCAAACAATCCTTAATTAAATTCTCTGGCTGCCCTGAGCGTTACATTCACTGAAATGCTGTTTCATTATGTTTTTTAGGGCCGGTGTACCCGAGAGAACTGCAAATATCTCCACCCTCCCCCGCACTTAAAAACACAACTTGAAATAAATGGACGCAACAACCTGATCCAGCAGAAGACAGCCGCAGCCATGTTTGCTCAGCAAATGCAGTTCATGCTACCAGGCGCGCAGCTACAGCCAATTGTAAGTTACAGCTGAATCAGGTTCACGCTGCTCCACGTTTCTTTCCTGTTTGCTCACGGAGGCCCCAGCCCTGTGCTTTTGCTCAGGTGGTTGTTCGTGCTGCACGGAGTTGGGCAGCATCTTCCAGAGGGATGTCTGATGCTACCTCTGCATCTTCTTGCAAGCTGTGGCTCCCCTTTCCTCTGATAACTAAGGATCTGTGAGATTCAGGGCATCAAGTGGAAGGGTCTTGCCACCAGTTAATTCATGTGCATCCCAGAAGTCCCGAGTGGCTCAATTCCAACGGATCCTATTTTGGATAGCTGTTTTACACTTGGGGTGAGGGTGCTGGAGTTCTTCCATGCTGTGGCAAGGGGCCAGTTGACTTCCCTTGGACTAGATGTGTTGTACTGGTGGGCTAAAATTGGGGAAGATGAATCCTACCCAGACCTTAATACATTTTTATGCCTGGGGGCGAGACCTGTTTCACTGCAGTTGCTCAGCAGAGAGTTGTGCTAATGTCACAGCCCTGTCACTTGTTTTTCACAGTAATACTGTTTTATACTAACAGCGGGAAAGATTTGCTTCCCTTCAGTAGGGAGGGAAGCCTATGGGAGACGGGTGTTTGCAGAGCAGGTAGTTTAGAGAAGCCTTCACTGCCTGTCCCTGCTGTAGCCTATAGCTTAAAACAGGTTTTCAGGCTGGAGAACCCTGTTACGCCAGGGAGAGGATGACTTGTGTCTGCTGGCTGGTGTATCTCAGATGGGGTGACATTTGTCAGCTGAGTTTGACTTTCACTGTATATATTTTAAGAAATGTCAGAGGTCTTGAAGCAGCTCTTCGGTGCTGACATAAATAAGCTGCACGTTTTTAACCGAGAGCCTAATTAGGAATTCTCCATTTAAAGTCAGGGCTGAATATCTTTCCTGGGGCAACGTGCACTTGATGTGCAGTTGTTGGGTGAGGTTCGCTCTGCTGTGCCACACGGGAGGTCTGGCTGGAACCCTAGGACAGACTCTTCCAGCCTGAAGACGTGCGAGTCTGTGAACCAACCTGCACTTGGCCCCTTGGCGTCCCAGCTACAGCGCCTGGTTTCACCCAAATGAGGCCCATTTTTGCCCAAACGAGGCTTCAGACTCAGCAGTGTCACCCCAGCGTTGACCAGCTGGAGCGTCTCTGGTTTATCCTCACAAGAGACCAGTGGAGGATTCTTCCTTGCTGGGTGCTGTTGTGCTGGTTGGTGTAAGAGCTTGCAATGATGCTGTATTTCAGGAGAGAAAGCTGGCCAGTGTCCCTCCATGATGGTGCTCTGCCACTGTACCTGGGCATTTCCCCAGTCTAGCGTGTTCCTCCTGTCTTGTGAAGGCTCTTCCATGTTCACCCTCACTTTGGTCATCCTGCGTGTGTGTTAGCAGCTTTATCTTCACCCTGCCGTGTAAGCTAGGGAAATGCTGTTTATTCTTCCCATTTTGAAGATGGAAAAGTGAGGCAGAAGAGAAGAGGGGCCACAGAAAAAGTCTTTAGTTGCTCTGCACCTTAAGTTCTAACCTGCTGTAATCTTTGCACCTCTTTTTGTGGAGTTCACTTTTCACAAAAGTACCTGTGCATGAGAAGGAAATCCTGAATTCCCACAAAATGGTAGCAGTGGTTTCCTAGCCCTGTACCAAAAGCAAACCTTTCCTGTTTGGGGTTTTCCTCTGTGGGGAATTCACAGTGGACGCTCTTTGGCTGGCTATTCAAAACGTCTTTGGGATTTCCTCTTTGGAAAGTTCCCATCTTCCCATTTTGCATTCTTGCAGGTCCAGTTCACTCCTCCTGCAATTTCACTCCTGCCTTTTAAATTGCCTCTGAGACTGAATCTGTCGGTTTGTCTGTTCAGTGCTCTCATTTCAGAGGTAACCTCATCTGATGAGAAAGGTCCCTGGTTTCTAAATTGTGCCATGAGAGAGACATGGGCAAAGAAGAAAAATAGAAATTTGTTCTGTAATGACTGCTCCCTTCCTGCTTTCCCACACTTTGCTCAGAGTAAACGAGCTCTTGGTGTAATTCCTGCTGCCCGACTTGCTCCACACCAATTTCAGGACAAACAAGAGATTGCTCTTTCACCTGCCTTTGATTTCCCAAAGATGCTGCCAGTGGAAGCAGGCTTTGAGAATTTTTTTTCCCCTCTAAATGAGAAGGGTGGGGCCTCCTTCTGGCTACACATGAAATTCTTCAAAGCAGAAAGTATTATCTCACATGCAGCAGCAGAACAAATCCCATGTGATCACAAAGCTGATCAACGGGATGCCTGCTTAATTGGGATGCTTGCCAGAGATGAGATTTGGAACAGCGTGCTTAGTAGCTCCAACACTAGCTGAATGCTTAGACATTTTAAAGTGCATTTTCACCAGAAAAGCTACTGTGTGTAGAGAAGAAGAAAAAAAAAAAGAAAAAAAACAACCACCAAAAACTCCCCCCCACCAAAACCAAAAAAACCCCACCAAAAAACACCCAGCACTTGACATAGCAGCTTTTCACCACGCTTCCCGAAATGGCATTGAATGTGTCTGTGAGCTTGCATCTAAACATTCACCACCAGATCTTCTTGCACCACTGCTGACATCCAGCAAGAGCTAATCTTCCTGTTGAACCAAGAGCCAGGACCCTGATGATGGCTGTTTAATGAAGGTGCTGCTTGGAGAAGAACCGTGTCCCAGGTGGGCTGCCTGCTGCTCACGGAAGCCTACTAGGTGTGAATTAATGGTTGCTAGCGTGAGCTTATTTCTCTGAAGTCTCTGGTTGCTCTCTGATGTTGCTGCTAACCGTTAGTGCAAAGCTGAGAATCACATGAATGTTTGGTGCCCGTGATGCAGTTTTAAACAAACTGTTTTGTACGGCGCTTTAAAACAAGTCAGCAAGGACATAGAGCAGACTATTTGCTCATGGTGTATTTGTCTGGGAGAGACCTTGGAGAGACCGTGTAGGTGCCAAGTAGGAAGACTCTAGCAAGTAAAGTTTTGACTTTTGAAAGTCCAAATTCACCTTGACTGCTGGCTTTGGTTGAGCTGTGCTGAAAGCTCTGTGGGCTGGTTTTGCGCCGCTGTCTCTGTTAGACTGCGTAAAAGTCAGGTTGAAGGTGGATGGAGCTGGGCTCTGGCATTGATATGGAGAGCCGTTTTGTCAACGCTGTGTCTGGTTTCTCAGATACGGTCACTTTGAGCCATACGTGCGCCAAAGTAAGACCACCCAAAAAGTGCTGCACCCTGGGCCTGATCCCTAGCCTCTTCCTTCTGCTTTGTCCCTTTGCAGCAGTGCGAGAGAGACTTTTGGAGCTGGCCACGGAGATGCTTCAGCACCGGCTCCAAATTGACGTCGTGGAGCAGGGCAGCGGCCTGCATGGCGCTGCCCCGTCACCTGTGTCTGAACACAGTGGGATAGAGCACTCCTGCCCTGCAGCTGCCTCTGCTGCTGCCCGGGGAAGTTGTTTCCCCTCCCGGAGCTCTCTTTGTTTTCAAGCTCTTCATCTTTTCTTCCTGTCAAGGTCTTCGTGGCCAGGACTATCTTGACAGCTCTGAGTCACCCATGCCGCTGAAGACAGCGCAGACTTTAACCCAGCCCTGTGTCCCCTCCTGGGGCAGCGGGGCCCGGCTGCCGCCCCTTGGTGCTGGTGGAGGGGTTAAAGCACAGGGTGACAACTGGCTTGACCAGTGACGCTTGGAACAAGTGCTGGAGCGGATTTCAGCGGGTGTTTTGGGCATGCATTTGTTCCATGCAGCAAAAACCTGATCTGTATCTCAGCCTCTAGTCAAAGGCACACTAGGGGTGAATAAACACGTGTACCCTGGCCCACCCAGGAGCTGGTGTCTGCCAGGAGACAGTGCTGTGGGGCGTTAACACCTGACTTTTACACTACAGCAGCCACAAATGAGAGGTCCTTTGAGCTAGGAGTGTGTCTTTGTGGTCTGACATGGGAAACGAGCATCTGTGCTGGTAGGTAGCTGGATGCTTTGGCCGGTTGGATTCACTCCAGTGTGCTCAGCCTTTACGTGAGAGGGGTGGTTTTACAAGCGGTTGCACTGGAGGGGAACACAGGTTTTTGCTTTTTCTGAACAGCATCAATTATGTTTTCAATATCAGGGTCTTCAGCTTTGTCAGTACAAGATCTTTATCTTCTACGTTTCTATCACCAGACTGTAATAAAAGCTGCCGCTGTTTTTTGTGTGCTTTCCATGTGTAGCTGCTTAGCAGCGACCTGTCTCCCCTCCTTCAGGCCATCAACACCTCTGTATTTATACTGGGTTTCTCATTTTCAGGCTTTCCCTTTTTAGGGTCTGAAGTAACTCAGAAGGAACACTTCCCGGCTGAGACAGCGCTTGTGTTCGACAAAACACCAGCCGCTCCTCTGCCTTCCTCTTCACACCCACTCTGTGTTTCTTCTCTAGCTTTAGTACGATTTCTGCTAGGCAAATTGAATGCAACTTCTAGTTTGTTAACAAAATCAGCTGTGCCAGGTTCTGTCACCACCAGTGGTGACAAATGCGCCTCCCTGGGGCGGTCCCTTCTCTCTGCTCACACCTTCAGCCCAACGGCTCCTGTGCTCAGGGTCTGTGAGGAGCTCAGAGCTGTTGGAGTCCTTGGCAGCCCTCCCCTCGAGATGTGTTCTCACAACAGCCATTTCAATGTCTGTCTTTTTTTTTTTTTTTTTTTGTTATTCTTACATTCTTTACTCAGTAAACCAGTCTTGTGAGCTGTTACCGGTCTGAACCCCTCTGCCATTGCACTGTCACCTGTTTCCCTCTGCTCAGGAGTTACTGGTAGTGTCTGCGTGTGCTATGGTTAATAAAAGGTGGTTTGCAAGGAAACCTGCCCCTGTATTTCCCGAATTTGCAAGAGCTTTAAGGGGGCAGCAGGGGTAAGTGTTGATACTTTCAATCTGGCTGTTTTGCCCTAGAGCACACCAGCAACTAAGTTGAGACTTTTTTTTTTTAGTGTACAGTCATAATATTGATCTGTCAGGTCTGCTGGCTGGGTGCAATCACAAGAGGTGGATGGGAGGCATGTTGAGGAGAGCAGTGCTGTTTGGAGTAAAAATTACAGTTTGGTTCTGGCTGCAAGGAAGAAACTCGCTCGAATTCCCTCAGGACAGGCCTGGCACAGGGGACCTGCACAGACGTAAAGGGAGGAGAGATTTGGCTGGCAGCATCTTTATTACTGGTACTGATGCATGAGCCAGACTGGATTTCCCAATCCAAGACAGGCAGTCGGGGCTGGCAATGAGCGCAGCCCATCTTTTCCCCTCATCAGCCACAATAAATACAGAGCTCCCTGATGCCAGCTTACAAAGGAGCAGTTTTCAGTGTGCTTAGCACACTTCAGACTTAAAAACCCCAGTGCTTCTGGGTATAACGTGTTGAGCGAGGTCTTCTCGTTCTCTGGCTGTGCATCTGCTGAAAACGCCTGCGTGGCTGCCGAGTGTCAGTCCCCTGCCCGCGGGCAGGGTGTGGAGCAGAGCTGTCACTTTCAGTCAGTGGCACCGGGCGTACGGTTCAGGCGGGTAGATGAAGCGGTTGTGAAACCTTGGGAACACCACAGCAGATGCCAGGGCATGGAAATGGGTGAACAATCAGAGGCAGCAATAAAAACTCATCCTGCTCCTTTGTGCACCCCTCTGCAGGTCTCCGGGACCACGGATAGATCCTGAATTGCTCTTCATGGACATCCTCCTCCGCTTTCTTCAGCTTGGGTTCAGATCCCTTAGCCCTTGCCAGTCGTTCCCAGTGCGGAGAGGGGCTGCTATTGAGGGAACTGCCTTGGAGATGGGGGCTGTGTTTCAGGGAGCAGGACCTGCCTCCCAGTTTGTAGTGGCTTTAGTGGAGGGGCTGGTGTATCATCTCTTTGCAAATGTTTCGCACCCCTTCCCACCGGTTTCTGGTGAATTCACTCAGTGTGAGGTGTTAGAAGCCCCCAGCCTTCCTCCCTGGCTGCACAAATGCTCTGGAATCCTCCACTTGAGCAGTGGGAGGAACATCTATCCTCTGTCTCAGAAACCAGCTAGGTCCTCGGGATGGCTCCCGTTCTGTTTGAGGCCAGGCAGGGGAAGCCTGCCTTAAAGGATCTGAAATTTTGGAGCAATGTGTGTGCCACACCTGCTCTGTCAGGGTACCGAGGACTTCTGCTGTATTGGGTGCTGGAAACACAATGGGTAGATTTGCCCACACATTTATAGAATCATAGAATCACTAAGGTTGGAAAAGACCTCTAAGATCATTGAGTCCAACCGTCAACCCAACACCACCATGTCCACTAAACCACGTCCCTAAGCGCCTCATCCACAGGTCTTTTAAATACCTCCAGGGATGGTGACTCAACCACTTCCCTGGGCAGCCTGTTCCAAGGCCTGACCACTCTTTCAGTAAAGAAATGTCCTAATGTCCCATCTAAACCTCCCTTGGCACAACTTGAGGCCATTTCCTCTCGTCCTATCGCTAGGACCACATGTGCTGCAAGGTTTGGGCTACTACAGGTATACAAAACAAGTGCTGACAACGTGTGTTGGGCCCCTGCATAACCCTGTGCAAGCTGGCCAGGCTGGAGAAACTCTGTAAAATAGCATTTGCAGTGCGAATGGTGGCAGAAGTTCAGCAGATGCTGCTGTAATTACTGGTGCTCACACAAAAGAAAACAGTCTCATGGATGTTGCCTTCTCACTAAAGTGTTCAGGGAGTCACAGCATTTGAAGATCCTTGAAGAGCTTTTCTAGCAGCAAAAGGTGTAAAATGTCTGGGAGCCACAGATAATTGAAAAAGAAAATGGTTTAATAAAGGGCCGTGGACAGGAGGATCTCTGGATTTAATGGTTAACGTCTCCTGTCAGCTGAAGCGGGGCTTGACTTAGACTCAAAAGAAGGGAAATTGGAAATCCCTCCCAGAGAGGATTATTTGGTTCTGCTACACTTAAAGCATCAAGCGTCGCTGATTCAGGAGGCCGTGTTTCCTCCTTGTTCTGGAGGAGAAAGTGGGACGTATGCTGGCAGTGACCTGTCATCTCCTTTCCCATCAGCTCAGGAGCTGCTTGCTGTCACTCTGACCTTAGGAAGGGGGCATCATTAAGCTGAATATAGGTTAGGACAGCTTGGCTGGTGTTACTGTGGGCTCGCTTCTTCCAGATCACAAGAAGCGAAGTGCTTCCTAGCTTATGAAAGTACTGGGATGAAGATGCTGTCGAGAAACACACTGTCCATGTGTGATTTCTTTTAGAAACCCACAGGACTAGAGGTACAAAAATAAAAGCAGGGAGGGGATGATGTGTGTGGCTAAAAGAACGCCCCAGGCCATTTTGTAAGCACACTTGCATTTATTGCTGAGTAGAGGCTCTAGCTACCAAGGACGGCATCACGTACGCCTGCAAATATGAGCAGCTTTAACTGTAACCCAGAGTTCACGGTGGAGCAGGTGACAGAAGGGAAAATAAAAATAGTTGCAAGTCACAGGCTCCTTTCCCTGGGGGCTGCTCGAGCAGGGGTGCTGCCTTGCAGGCTCTGGTCTTCAGGGTGGGCAGGGGGGATTTTTCATCAGCTGGAATTGGTTTCATTCCCAAACGCACATCGGATCTGGTGCTTCAAAGTCTCACAAACTCCCTGGCTATAGGGGATGTTCACAGACTTTAAACTGAGCACCTGCTTAGGAGCTTTGTGTGATCTCACCTGCCTGGCAGAACAGCAGCTCCTTTCCCGGACGAGCACTGCTGGAGCAGTTCAAGCCAGGGAGCTGCTCTGGCATTGAAGCTCTGCCGCGCTTGCAGGGCCTGCCAAACGCAATTTAGGGATCGGAAGCAGTCCAGATCTTTATCGCTTGTTCTCTCCTCATGGGGACATCGCTCCTCAGCATAGCTGGCGTCTTGGACCTTGTGCTGGCCCACCTGGGCCATCTCATCTACTCTTCCAAGCCCACAACCCACCGGCTCTTGCCGAAGCCATGAGGTCTGGCACATTGCAACGCTAATGAGTTTTGTGTGGGTGTCCTCTTGCTGCCATTCACGTGGAGCATAGGCTCGGGACAGTCCTGCAAAATTTTTTTTGCCTGGAGGCTGTTGACAGTCTGAAACAAACCCTGGATGTGTAGAATGCTAGACCTCCAAGCATACTGTAGCAGAGATGTCTCGCCTGACTCTGAATGGTCCCGTTTGTCTACGTGAGCCACACTAGCCATGACCACATCAGTGCAGGCTGATAGTGAATTGAACCACGTAGCTAAAAGTTACGTGCTGCAGCTTACCTTGAGGTCTCTGTACACCATTGCGGTGTAGACATACAGAAGCTGAGACATTTATTTGGGAATGAGAAGTCTGTTTAATTTGGGCCTGCCCTAATTGCTGGCATGAAATCCTTAATTGTGTCATTAAACTATAAAGATCATCAATATGCTTTGATCTGGCAAATAAAAATGCCTTGTGTTCAGGATGAGTCACAAATCTGTGAGTCAGGAGAAGCGAATGGATCGCAAGAAAATGGCAATAAATGAAGAGATTGGAGAGCACAGCATTTTGATGTTGCTAATCAAATTGTCTAAAAGGATTGAAATGCTGCAAGGCTTTGATGGGTAATCCATGACAGAGCTTTTTAACTAATATTTTGTTTTTCCTCTTTCTATACACAGACAACGTTTCCTGTGACTCCATCGCTTGCAACAAGCCCCACGATGGCTTTTAGTCCCTACCTGAGTCATGTTTCTCCTGGGATGGGCTTGGTTCCTGCAGAGCTTTTACCAAATACTCCTGTCCTGGTTTCTGGAAATCCTACTGTTACAGTACCAGGAGGCTCTGCTGGGCAGAAACTGATGCGTACGGATAAACTGGAGGTATTTGGACGTCTGATACGATACTGCTGACGGGAATGAACAGGGCATGTGTGCCTAGCTGTTGCTCTCTGCTAGAATGACCTGATGCCATACAGTGCAGCTTTCCTAACACAGGGCTGCTGTTCTTTGCTTGAGCACTCTCATGTGGGGCCTGATCCCAAATCCTTGGAAGTCACTGGAAATTTGGGAGCACTCACTCTTTTGATTTCAGTGGGCGTTAGAGCAGGGCTGGGATTGTTGTTTTCTGTGTGTGATCTGCCACACGTAAAAAAATGCAAGTGCATGGTCTACTGTTTCACTGAGTTAAGTGTGAGAAGTTTTGGAAGTAACAGACACTTCCCGTGGCTTGAGATGGTGTCGTGGGCTTATTGAGCTTTTACAGAAAGCTTTAAGCATTACACTGTTGGGAATGCTGGGTACGGGGCATTGGAAAGACGTCTCCTCCCCTGCCCCAGTTGGCTGGGCATGCTGGGGCTTAGTGTTGGAGGAGTTATAAATGTCATTCAAACCTTAAGAGGCTCTGCAGGAGATAAGGGCTGAGGACCTGAATTCAGAGGCCCCTGCAGGTGTAAATTATAACACAGGAAGATAGTGGAGAAGGGTGTAATTTCAAAACACATTGTTTTGTGTTATGTACTTTATATTGCCTTGCTGATTTCTTCCGTTCTCACATGACGTCTCACCTTTCCCCACACTCAGTCTGATAGTGCATGGTACGTGATCTACACCACCAGCTATAGCCCTCAACAATTTCTCTTAGTTCCTCAGACAAGGAAGCCTTCCAGATCCGTTTTGTGAAACCTTTTGCTCTGCCTTTGATGCTTCAGTGCTCACAACTTACGAGGATCTCCAAGATCTTCCTAAAGCTAGCAATTTTGGTAACACCTTATGAACACGTTACAGTGTAGTCAAACGCACAGTGATGTAAGCCGAGGGTCAGAGTTTTATTGTGGAGGGCAGTGAGACTATTTATGTGAAAGAGGCTCCTCATATTTAAGAAAAGGTACTTGTTGCAAATAACAGCAGCATGCAACACTCAGAATTAAATGTCCTACCCGAGAGTGTGCTCCAAAACAAATACATAATTCAGCTGTGAGACAAATGGCAGAGTTATTAACATTTAAGCATTAGAGGCAGGGGAAGAATCTTGAGCTCCAAAAGTTTTGGGAAAACAACGTTGACTTCCTAGGGTCACTTTCCATTCTGCACAGATTCTGTACCTTACTTGCATTTGACAACTGGCCTTGGTAACGTTGTGGGTTTTTTTCATACCCTGAACCAGTTGTGAGTAGCACCACTTGTCTCTGTGACTGTTGATATATGTGCTACCTAAGATAAGCGTGGATTTAGAATACACACATAGTTTAATGTGGCCAGCTGAACTGATGTTCTGTGTTGAAAATACTAAATGAAGAGTAACTTGATGTCCTGCTCAACAATGTGACTTTCTTTTAAGGTTTGTCGAGAGTTTCAGCGTGGAAATTGCACACGTGGTGAGAATGATTGCCGCTATGCTCACCCTATAGATATTGCAATGATAGACACAAATGAAAATACTGTTACAGTTTGCATGGATTACATCAAAGGTCGATGCTCTAGGGAGAAATGCAAGTACTTTCATCCCCCTGCACACCTGCAAGCCAAAATCAAGGCAGCTCAACACCAGGTGAACCAGACAGCTGCAGCTGCAATGGTAAGTAGAGCTCTTCTCAAGCTGTATTTCCATTGCTAAGAGATTTCATTTGTGTCATATGTGTCATTTGTGGAAAAGTAGAGTGCTTTGTAAATGGCTGACTAGAGCGCTGAGAGCATGTGCAATATGAATCCCATTTCTTCATCCTTTCTATGTGCTCACCATAGCATGAGGCCCTGAGTGGCACAGCACATCTCTCCAGTTAGGGACGTGGTGGCAAACCCTGTGATTTTCTGCCGTGACTTCATGAGGTGACATGAATGCAAGTGCAGCAGCAAACACCTTGCCTGGCTAAGTCGTAGGTGTCAGTTTAGCTTCTTCAGTACACAATGAAGGCAAAGAATGCCCATCCCATAATACATCCTTTGCAGGGAGATCCTGGCCTGTTGAGGTCAGTAGGAAAATTTCCACTGACTTAAAGCAGACGAGGTATCAAGTGTTCAGGCCTAGGAAACTGAGCAGCCTTGTGCCTGATACCTTTGCCAAGGCTTAATGAAATGACAAGACTCAAACCAAAGGTGACTTCCTGACCTGTTGGATACTTAGTTCCTGGTAGAGATGGTCCCACTTGCATTTTAATTTGAATTGTGACTTCTACTACCTACAATTCTAAAAACAAGTCAAGAAGACTTACTGGATCGAATTCTTAGCTGGGGTAAACATTTGCCATTCTGTTGAATTCAATTTAATGGCACTTGTTTATTCCTGAGCTGAGAGAGCTGGGGCTGTTCAACCTGGGGAGGGAAGAAGAGGCTCAGGGGCTCAGAGGCTTTATCTGTATAAATTCCTGATGGGGGAAGTAAAGAACATGGAGGCAGACTCTTCTGTGTGGTGCCCAGTGAAAGACAAGAGGCAATGGGCACAAAATGAAATACAGGAAGTTCCATTTAAATGTAAGAAAAAACTTCTTTACCGTGAGGGTGATCAAACATTGCAACAGGTTGCTCCATCCTTGGAGATACTCAAAACCTACCTGGATGCAGTCCTGAGCAAGCTGCTGTAGTTGACCTTGCTTTGAGCAGGGTGTTGGAGTAGATGATCTCCAGAGGTCCTTTCCAACCTCGTCCATTCTGTGATTTTTTTTTTTATTATTTTTATAATTAATATTAAAAAGGTTATTGTCTCCTTTCTAATTTGAGTAAGGCTACTAAAATTTTTCTAAATACCTTTTTTTTTAAAGACAGTAAAAGAGGTTGCTTTTCGTTCATGGTGAAATGTAACGCAAAACCGAGAAGATTCTAGAAATTAAACAACTGCCCTTCTTGTAGCATCAGTATTACCTGAAATGTAATTTGAAGAACCAGTTTATACTGCAGTATTTTGTTGTCCTGCACAGTTTATTAGATTTCTTACTATTCTTATTGTTGAACCAACAGCCCAGATCTGTTGAAACAGAACCTTCTGAAATGACACTCTTGTGTTCTTTACAACTGAATCTTTACTTTTTCACTAATTATCTAGGACACTGCTACTTAACCAAAGCCAGTGCATGTTTTATTCATGCTGCTGGCTTCTCTTAAAAATGTAATTAACCTTATTTGTATGTTGTTAACTAGAACCTTTAAAATATTTATTGATGGCTTGTTGCATCACCCCTGCCATCAAAACAGCTTACATTATTCATTGACTTTTCAAGGTTTGATGCATTTACTGTACCTGTTCCTGTTGAGGAATAAGACTTTAATAAAGGGAAGAATGGTGCCCAGTTTTCTTGGATCAAAAAACATATGCCAGACAAATGGGTGTACCTTCTAAAATAGATTTGGAATGTCTTCAAATCTAAATTCAGAAGATATTTCTGAGGGACCCAATCTTCTATTTACTTGACATGCACAAGTAGTAGCTTTACTCACTCCTGCTTGGCTGAAGTCTCTGCAGCACAGTCAGATGGACTGGGTCAGGCTCAGTTCCCAGTTCAGGACGGCACTTAAGCATGTGCTTGAACCACCCTTCTTTACTGGTGGTCCTTCCCTTGCCACAAGCGCTCCTGCTGACCTCCGCGTGGCGTGTAGCTGCAGAATTAGGGCTGAAGCCCAGCGCAAGTCCACCTGAAGGTGCTAATCCCCGAGCACTCCTCACCCGCTGTGCCAGCCACAGTGAAGAAGCTCTAGAGCATATGTCCCATGATGATATTTCTTTACTTTTAAAAGTTACTGAGGCAAAATAGCTGACTAGCCGCTAGGCCAGGTAATTACTCAGCCACCCCACGTTGTGCATGCCTCGTCTTTTTAATGTATTGTATAATGCATTCATTTTTTTTTTCTCTTCGCCTCCCCCAAATGTTGCTCTCTCTTGACACACCTCTGCTTGCTGTTTTTGTTACTGTGCTTGATTCCCCTCCCCGGCCCATTGCCATCATGTGCTCGCTGCCTGCTAATTAAGACTCAGCCAGCTGTCAGATCACTGAAGCGACCGCTCGAGGCAACCTTTGACCTGGTACTTGGACCTTTCACCTTCTCGCTTTGCACGTAACCATCTTAGTCTGCATGAAAGCCTTCCGCACTTGGTCGGTTGTGTTAGTGCCTGGGGAGACTGCCCATCCCGGCCAGAAATGTTGCAGTGTCCGTTCAGACATGCCAATCCTGCCCCTTGTCCTGGTTTCGACTGGGATAGAGTTAATTTTCTTCCTAGTAGCTGGAAGTAGCTTGGCGAATGGAGAGCCAAGGAATGATCAGCAAGACTCGCTCAGCCTTTAACAACCCTGCACACCAACCATTAACCCTCTGCGCTTTGCCTCCTGAAACCTGGATGCGTTTTGGAGGCAGTGAATAATCTTGGGGGGGGAGGCAGCGCTGGGTTTTGAGGTGTTTTTCCAAGCAGCAGCAGCTTTGGAGTCGTGAGATGCCAGGTTTCGGTGAGAATTGAACTCATTAGGACTGCAGCACGTTGGATATGCCAGAGGACTGGGTGGTGCAGGACAGATCCAGCAACTTTTTGCGGTATGCCCAACGGCACAGCCTTGCCTGGCAGTGTCATGCTGGTACTGCCCTGCAAAATGGTGTTCTGTGCAATGGGCACAGCACAAATTTAGGACTTCTCCAGTCGTGGTGGTTCCTGACATTAAGAGAAGCAGAGGGAGAGAGCTAAGCAGCACCCATAGAGATCTGTGCTGGGAACTGAAGCGGGCGCAGTGCAGGACTTTGGTCGTGTGTTCGGTAAGCTGGGGAGATGACTGCCGCTGCAGGTGGCTCTGTCTCTGGTTCCTCCCCCTATACCGCAGTGGGACGGTGTGTCAGCAAAGGGACCTCGCTGTGGGTGCCTTTTGCTTCAGGCACAGGATCCGCTCCCCAGGCTTCTGTCTGCAAACCATCTTCATATAAGCTACCTTTCATTATTTTCTGAGTCTCAGATATGTTTTACCTGTCTTCGTGACACTCATAGTGAGGCAAAAGCCATCCTCTCAGTCTGCTGTCAGTCCCGGCTCCATAGAAGACAACTCTTTCCTGTTCCCCCCAAATAATGAGGGATCCAATACATCCTACAAAAAACAGCTCCTGTTTCACAGCTTTAGCAGGGAGAGGGGAGAGTGGACACAGGGGAGCCCTGAAGCCTTCAAGCTGGTGTTGCTCCACATTCCCAGAGCTGGGAAGCAGAGGCTGATCTGCTCCCCTTCCTCTCTGAAAACTTGTTTTGGGGCTTTTTAAGTAGTCAAGAGGCTTGTTTCCCTGTTGGAGCTTTAGACAGCAGCAGTAGGAAATCTTGCTAGGGATCAGCTTCCGCCAGCAGTCGTGGAATTACGCTGTAAATGACATGACAGCCTCTCAATCCCCGGTGCTCGCGGCTGGCGCAGCCGCATCCCCAAAGCCAGCGTAGGCAGTGACCTGCACAGTGCCTTGCTGCCCTCTCCGAGAGCCACCTCTCCGAGGACACACAGTCTGGTGGAGGATGGGAAAGCCCTTTAACTCCCCTACCCTCCTGACCTCCTCCACTTAACAAAACCCCATCAGATAAGTTACTTTTAATAGTCTTCCTGCTCTGAAACAGCTGAAGGTTTGCAGCCACGTTGCTGGAATATGTCACCTCCTCTGAACCCTTTGGGAAGGCTGCACCAGAGAAGGATTCACAGTGGTGATAAGAGCATGTGTAATCTTCAGAGGAAACTGCTCAGATTGCTTCTGCTGCTTGCCAGGGAATGGGCACTACCTCTGCCCGCTCTCAGATCATTTTGAATTTGTCAAGGATGAAGCAGTGAGCCAGATGCAGACCCAGCCCCTCTTTGCTAAGTGCGAAGGGGTGAAAGTGTGATCTGCTCCCAGGAGATAGCCATCTGAGGGGAACTTTGAGGTGCAATTAAATTGTTTGTTGCAAAGATTTAATCCAGTTCTTGTCTTGCAAAAAATAACAAGAGAGGGTTGTTAACCAGCACGTGGGAAATTTTGATTTTGGCATGCAGTGCGTTTTTATCTGTCAGTCATGCTGAAAGATTGCCTTCCATGCCATGCAGAGAAGTGGCACAAACCTCTTTGTTCAGATGCTTGTGTTCCAGCAGGAATGTGGCTTTCCCAGCCCAAAAATGGGAGGGTGCCTGGCATTTTTGTAGTGCGAATTGTTCATTGGGATCAGTGCAGACTATCACATGGGGATTAACCCTTTCACCAGTGCAGATGATCTGATCGTGTTGCATAGGTTGCATACCCATGTGCGCACACAAACACATGGGCAAAAAAAAAAGTCAGAAGAGATTACTGTCAAAGATTACTGCTACATCTGTGATGGTCAGAGCTTGTCCAGAGGGAAATCACAAGCAGCAGGATGAGGTAAACTCACCAAGTTCTTTGCTACAAGTCTAGCTCCTGTCCTGCAGCGGGGAGGCACTTGCTGCAGAATTCAGTAAGGTCAAAATGTGAGGAGTCTCCTAGTGACTGCAGGACATGCGTGGGGGATTCCTTCAGAACCAGGGCATGGTGCAAGACAGAAATGTCTGCCTGTGAGCTGTTACAATTCCTGCAGGTCCTGAGACCGCTACAGAAATGCTGGCCCGCTTCAAATGAGATACACTTGTTTGCTCCAGTGTCCCTGCCAGATCCCTGTGCAGGAGCTGTATTGACCCAACTTCATCACGTGCAATTTTAAACACCTCTCCCAGGCATTTGTAGATAGACCTTTCAGTGAGTGTGCTCCTGACTTGGGGCTCTTACCTCAACGCAAGGGCTGAAGAAGTGGTGAAGCCAGATCCTTCTGTCCCTCTGGGCCCTCTTCCACATTCGTATCTGAAATCAGGCAGGTTGGCAACAGGAGGAGCGCATCTTCAGGGCATGCTCCTGTATGGATGCTCCCCCAGCTGCTGGGATGGGAGAGGTGACCCGGAAGGCTCTGTCAAACCAGAAGCAGACAGAGACGGGCTCCTGGCTCCTGTGCCCACAGAGCCCACGTGGCGGAGCTGGCCTTCAGGTTGCACAGCAGCTGCTGCAGTGTGCTTGTTTCTTTAGAAGGCTCTGGAAATGTTGCATTTATTTGGGTTTCTCCACCCAGCTCCACCCAGCTCCCAGTTCAGCGAGCAGTAGTGGGACTGCCGTACCTCCTTTCTCTCTCTTGGTCCCAAGGGGCTGTAGCAGGGTAGGAGGAAGGGTGATGTTAGAGAGACGATGGGGTAGACCATTGTGCCTTGACATCCCTATGGCCTGTTGGTGTTTGTATGCTCCCTCTAACTGCAACGCTGGGCTGAGGAATTGTCCTTAAAGAGCCGGGACATCACAGCGAGGTCTCAAAGCCATCAGCTGTTCTGCTTTTGGCACTGCCATTAAGGGATAATGGGCGTTTTGGGGTGGTGACAGCCTTTGGCCAAGAAGCAAGGAGTCAAAAGTCCATTATGTGCCTGGCACAGTTGCTTTGCTATAATTAGTAATTTTTTTTCTGAGGCAGATTTTGGAAGCGTCTGAAAAAGAATGTTTTGCAATCGTGCACAGTAAGGAGCATGAATTTAAGCAGCAAGTTCTTCAGTCACTGTAAATCTGCAAAACACCTCTGATGTAAGTGGAGCTACTCCAGTCTCTACAAGCTGCAAATCTGTTCCATGCCTGGAGGAACATTCATGTAGCCATCATTAAATAGGCGAGATGTAGATACAGTCAGATTTAACATAGATATCAATGACGGCTTCCCTAGAAATGGAAACTCTTAGATCTTTACCTAAAAGATCTCATCCTAAAATACAGATCTTAAGTAAAAGATTTCGGTGCCTGTGTCTGAGACTGTTGTCCCGTGTTTGACTGGTGTCTTTTGGTACTAGCCAGAAGAAGTCTGGAAGGATTAAGTCCTAGTGCTGGCACTGGATGCCCGCTAGCATTAGCAGAGGATGTGTGCATGTCTGAGGGCAGTTTTGCAAATGCAATTTCTTCTTCTAATTTTCTTTTTTTTAATATTAAAACCACCCAAAAGCCACCATGTGAATAGAGATAGGATGGAGTAATATTTTGCCTGGAAGTATCGTGCTTAACATTTCTCAGATGAGCAGTCTCCTATAGCAAATTAAATTTAAAGTGAAACCTGTTTCTAGTTGGTGACAAACTGTTGCAAGCTTTCACTTATATTCTGTTGTGTGTTGATCTTCATAACACTTTAAGATCTTTTTACTTGTGTATTTTCTTCCGAGTACTGTGTGTTTGTAGCCTTAACCTTCATTAGCTAAACCTTCTCCATTACCTACCCTTCACTGTCACCTATTAAAAAAAATAGGAGTGATAACCCTATTTTTCAGCCATTGCTTTGCTACATGATATAGACTGACACAACTAGGCAGAAATGACCTGATTCTGCATGACTTCCACGTGCGTAAATCTCATTGACGTCAATGGGAGCGTTACGTGCAAAAGGACTGCAGGGCATAATTAAAAAGGACCCTTTTCTATCACAATGTGGAGAAAAAAAATGTGGTTTCTACTTGGGTACAATGAAAAGCTGTAAATCATTAGAAACATTCCTGTCTCCTAAGAACCTGACATACTACTTTGCTGTTGAGACATGCTTGGATGAATGATGAGTAACTCACTGAGAAAAGTTCCTGAGTTGGGTTGATGCTTTTTGCCAAGTCTGATCATGAAACAGGTTTGACGGGCTGGAAGAAGCCCGGTGGTGTGGTAGAACAAAAGAGAGGATTTGCCTGATAGCAGGGCCCACCCAAATCCTCTTCCAACACCAGATTTGTCAATGGCTTTTTCCACTGAACTGTTGGAGGCCACCTTCTAGAAATTGGGAGCAAGTCCAAATCTGCTGGTGGTGAGCTGTGCCGCTGGTGCGAGCGGTGAAGAATCAGGCCTGCTCTTGACCATGTTGCTCAGCCTCTCTCCTAACAAGTGGAAATGCATTTTACTATGAATGTAACGTGTACATTATGCATGTAATTGGCAACAGCTGCCGCTTTACCACCTGGACATATGGGTCGGCTGCACACAAGCGTGCACACTTTCACACGTGCGCACATACATGTAGGCAGGTGTTGAAACAGACAGAGGCAAGCACCCCTTTTTCACAATGGCATTTGTTGCTTATGCTAATCTTCTTGTTTTTAAATAGTCATCTACTATATTTCTATTACCTGGTATTTTTTTTTAAATCCTTGTTGCCTGCAACTGCTCTTCGTAGTACCCTGTCCAGGTGATCACCTCTCCCCTTCCTGCTCCTCAAGCTTTTTTCTGCTGTGTGCCCAAGTCAGTCCTGCTGAAGAGCTCCCTTAGCATCTCTCCTCCTTGTGGACTCTGCCCCTTCTCCTGGTGCATTTACTAACTGCTTACCTAGTGAAGCTGTGGTTTCACCTACTACTTCTACTGTAATTTAGCTGTTCTTCTCTTCCTGTCTTGCTAAGTTGATGCAGTTGCAGGTGATTTGCAGCCAAGACCCCCTGTTATTTATTGCATGCGTGATCTACATCTGGGCCCTTTTTTTTACTCCACTTGTCTTTAATGACTCCCTTATCCACAGGCCCTGCCGCCTGGTGCACTTCAACCTTTACCAAAGAGGCCAGCACTTGAAAAAAACAATGGTGCCACCACAGTCTTTAACCCAAGCGTTTTCCACTACCAACAGGCTCTAGCCAACATGCAGTTGCAACAGCCTACATTCATCCCCACAGGTAAGTGTCTCCTTGCTTTCCCCACCATCGTAGTTTTCTTTTTTTATGACGTAGGTGTTGAGCTAATGAGCAGATTTGTAAGAGTCCTTAGCAAAAGAGTATTAGTTTGTAGTTTCGTGTTAAAAATGGATGAAAAGTTAATGTTTGTTGTTTGACTTTTTTTCCCTTCACCTACTACAATTCAGAGCTTTTCACTTGTAAAGATCCCTTCTTAGCCTTTTTTGTATGGTTTTGGGTTTTTTTAAGCAGTCGAACTAAGAAAAATGTCTGCATGTTTCTTGAATTCATACTTTCTGTTTCTTCTCCTTATGGTTCAACTGGTTAATCCCAAATTAATTCTTTGACTCTTGCGTAGCACTCTTATGGGCTCATGTTAAAATGTCTTGTGGACCTCTATGCCTGCTCACTTGAAGCTGCAGGTATCTTTCTGAGCTTCTATCTCAGTGACCTACATGTTCCAGCACCCATGATGTTTATAAAGGGAACGGTTCGTCTTTAGTAAATACAAATTACATAATCCTCTTTAAAGGCATATATTTCCCTCTTGCTTGTCTTTTGACCAGTACGATAGCCTAAGCTTTTTAAAAGCAATTTAACTCCCAGCTTTTATTGTACCTTTAAGGTCTCAGAGTAAAATTGAAAGATGCAGTTCAGTAATTCATATAGGACTCGAAATATTGATGTGGCAGATGTGACTGCTGACTAGCCAATTAACCTCTATTCACTGCAGCAAAATGAAAAACAAAACCTGCTTAGAGTAGTAAGTATTATAAGTGGCTGAATTGGGAATATTCCAGACTTGATAGCTCGTTTTTTAGTATCATTATTACCATTGCAGAGCATCATAAGAAAACGAACGCCCAATGTTTTTAATGTTTAATGCTGTATTCACTTGCTAGATGATATTTACAAAAATATACAAAGTGTTTCTCTGGGCTGGCCCCTCGAGGTGAACACGCGGCGGACCTGGACCTTGGCCTTGCCGTTCCTTGGGGCCAGGGGAAAAGCTTTAGAGGCAGTCCTGTGCTGAGACCGAACTGTCTCAGGGGTGAGTGTGGGCCCAGAGAGCTGGGACCTAAACCCTGTGCTCGTGTGGCCTTTCTGTTATGAGAGCACTTGGAGACCGTCAGAACTCTGCAGCTGCCAAGGTGTTCTTCCAGGGAAGGGGAGTCTTGCACGGGGAGGCGGAGGGAGGGACTCCAGCAGTAGTCTCCCCCCTTGTGCTCTGCAAAGTGCTCTTGGAGGGGATGGGCTGAGCTGACCTTGCCGCAGCTCTGTTAGCTGCCAAGTGAAATACTTCTTCAGGAAACACTGACACCTTTGAGAATGCCAAGTCCCCCAGCTGGCTACACGCTCCTCTTCCTCGAGGTCGCAGTTGCCAAAGTTGACATAAGGACATGCATTTCTGATGCGAGCACCATAAATTAGCTTTTACCCAGCACTCTCCCGGTGCTGTTGTGCCCTGTCTCACAGCAATGAAATTAAGTGCAGGGCTGATGCATAACAGGTCTATTTGCTGGCACCTGCTCTCGTCTGAGGACATTAATGCTGGGCAGAGCAGCAAATTTCCAGTCAGAGGACGGATCTCTGATGAATTTACGTTACGCATCCCCATTTTCCCTTATGCATCAGACTGCAGATCTGGTCTCAGCCTTTGCGGTGCTCTGGAAGGCGAAGCAGAGAAGTGGCACGTAGCAGCTCACACTGTGCAGAGGGGAAGCGAGCTGTTGCTTTTCTTAGTTTCTCATGTTCAGTTACTGAGAGATCAGCATCATGGGTTGCCTATGGGGGGGAAGGTCAGGGCGTCTGTTGAAAATGGCATCATCACTACAATTGTTTGAAGTCCAGGAAAAAACTGCCTCTTTCAGCTTAAACTAGAGACTTTGAGTCCCGGTCCCTGCTTGCAGGAGTAAATTGCTTTTGGAAAGTCAGTTTTAACATGAGTGTGATGTTCCTCTAAGGGCAATTTGTTTTCTGCTGACATGATCGGAAAGAAATCAACATACCCGATACCAAAAAAGACCCCAAACAACCCTGATTTCTAGGATAGATCATATAATTTAATACCAGAGTGGGAGAAGAAGTATATTCTCTACTACCCAAGAATTCAAGAATTAATTTGGTTTGCTATGATCTCTTAAAACTGAGTTTAAACTATTTATGTACCAATATGCAGAATCTGTTTGCATGTGCTTAAATACCAAATGCTGCAAAGAGAATACCTGCTTTTTAGTTAAAGTGATTTCTAACACTGAAGCTTCACTAATGAAATATCCCTTTTGTTCATCTTTCCACGCTTCAATGCATGGTGTGCAGGGTCAGTTCTGTGCATGACACCCACTGCAAGCGTTGGTAGGTTTTTCTACACAAACTTCTCAACTTTTCCTAATCTGAAAGAGACAGCAAGTTAGTATGCATCAGTGAGAACCTGGGTGGCTGAGTGGTGTGACTGTCTATCCGCTGTCTTCTTTGAGGCTTAAATGGTTGTATCCCTTTTAATTTCTGTGCAGTGCAGTGTTTCGTGTGACTAATAAGAGAATCCAAGGTGATGTGTTCCCACCCCTATTTAGTTCCGCTGCAGAGACAAAAATTTGTCACTGAAATGTCTTTACAACCCATTTAAGTCATCCAACAACAGGAAATAGCAATGGGAGGATCCTGTTGGTTTATTTTTTTGTATCAGGCATCAGGTGGATTAGAGTTTGGATTTTCGGTTGTCCTTCTGAGGACATTGTAGGAGACTGGTTTAATAAAGGCGCTAAGGAGGAACACATCTGAGAAGCAGGGCTTAGACTGTGGACTGGCTAAAGATTCATCTCTTTAGTGAAGTGTCAGCTGTGCAGGTACAGAGGACCGTAGGGAGGTACCGCTGCTGGTGCACGTGGGATGCAGTGAGGCGGCAGGGCTGAGTACATGCTCGTTGCTGCTGCAGGGATCCAGGATGTTCAGGCTCAGCATCTGGGTCTTACTGGGAACCTGTGCAGGTCTTTGCAGGACCTTCCCTTCTGTCTACAGTTGCTGGGCACAGCAGGGTGGGTGAAAGCTGAGCTTTCATCCTCCAGCCAAGGTTATACAAGACTACCAGCATCCAGGTGTGTGCCTGCTTCAGCCAGAGGGAGAGAGGTGGGAGCCGGAGCCCTGGGGAGGGTGCAGGGCTTTCGGGGAGTAGGTCTGAAAGCTTTGGCAGGAATGGCTAAGCACTCTGCTCTCAAACCTCCCCATCCCTACAGCGCAGGGAGGGCACACCGCTTGCATGTTGGGGAGCTGAGCCCTTCAAACACACCTCTGCCTGTAGGAAACCCCAACCCACATGCTCCAACGTCCCGTGGCTGGAGCGTGCCCAGCCGCAGGCACGCGTGCTGCCCGCTGGGGCTGGCAGGGGTGGAGGGGAAGGCAGGTCTGCCTCCCCGCCGCATGTTTGCGGGGACGGCCGGGCCTTCCTGCGGGCTCCCCGGCCCCGCAAACCCCCCCTGGGGTTTGGGGGATCCCTGAGGGGGCCCTGGAGCATCCCCTCCAGCACCGTGCTCTGCGGCACGCGCAGCTTCAGGAGGCTGCCGAGCTCCCTGCTGCCTTTCAGATGCTCTTTCTGCAAATTGTAGCTGTTCAGATGCATTTGTGTATTTTTCCCTCTCGGCCCCCTCCCCTCTCCATCCCCCCCACCCCGCAAGAGGGGAGTTTTGCCAAATCCTCTAGAATTAGGGTGGAAGGGAAGCACGCTGAATTTGTACGGAGAGAGCTCGGGCTGCCAGCCGCTCGCTTGCCGTGCCTCCAGCTCTGTCCCGTGCCGAAACATCGTCCCCGCTAGAGAGAGGCGAGAAAACCCGGTGAAAGGGCTGCGGCAGCCGCTGCAAAGTGCATCATGTACCTCTGGTTGCTGGCGGGGACGGGGTGGGGAGGGAAGGGGACAAGCTTTCCCAGGCGGGCGGGAGGGTGCGCTTGCCAAAATGTCCCCACCCAAAGGAACGTGCACTGGCTGTGTCTAACTCCCCACGGGTGCGAGCTGACGTGGGCTTTTGCTAGCACACCCGCCCTCTCCCCCCTTTGGAAATTTGGCCCTTGGAGTCTAATACATCATTGTTCTGCTTATAAATGTACTAAGTGTTGAGAATGTTTTGGTTTTTTCCTTAATTATAATTGTAATTGGCTTTTCCCCTTCTCTCTTGTTTATTTTTTTTCCCAACGCTGTCTTGCTTTGCACTGTGATTGCATGCTGCGCCCCGATGTGTCCTTCATGACGATGTCACATGGCTTGTTGCTGTGATTCCTGCCACGCCCCCAAATCCACCACATGTTGCCATGGTTACATAAAAAAAAAAAACCAAAAAAAAAAAATATATACGCTCCACCCTCCCGTATGTCGCTTCCATGGTTCCCTTCCGAAAGTGCCCATGATGCACGGTGCTACGCCCACCACTGTGTCTGCAGCAACAACTCCTGCCACCAGCGTCCCCTTCGCTGCAACAGCTACCGCCAATCAGGTTTGGCCCTTTCAATGGCTTTCTTTCACGTGTTCAGATCTCGAGGACCGGGCGAGGGCCGGATCCTGCGCGGGGCCGAGCGCCTTCCCGACCCGCTCGGCTCGGCGCAGGCTCGGGTGCGCAGAGGCAGCGTGTGTGTGCGTGTGTCCGGGGATCGGTGAGGGGGCACCGGCCGGTCCTGCCGTGTGCGGGATGGGCGGCGAGCCCGGCCGGAGCATAGGGATGGGCGATGGGCAGGGATGCAGGCGCTTCTCCAAAAACAACACCCCCCCCTCCCCGGGTCCTGAAAAACTGGGCTGTAAAACTGCCGACCATACTGTCGTGCAAGACCTGCAGCACTTCTGCTTTCAGTCTCAAGCAGAAATACCACCCCGAGCATCCTTCCCTGTGGTATTTTGGCATGTCCTCTCCTGGCTGGAAAGTGGAAGTGAAAATGCAAAGCGGCCTCTCCCCACCGCAAGATTGGACTCTAAAAACAACCAAAAACACCCCAAACCAACCAAAACCCAAAAAATCAGTGGCGAGGCTATGAAGTCTGAAGCTTATTGACACCAGTAACGTCACCCATCCCTACAGAAATGACTCTGGATGTGCAGTACGTGCCATTGTAGCACTGCCATAAGTGTACAGGATTTCATGCATGTCTGCCAAGCCATAATTCTCTCCAAAACTTTCCTCTGAAGATACTGAGTTGTGATGGCTGCTTCCGCACCAGTCCTGAACTGTATATGCACAACCTGTCCTAGTGATGCTTCCTGATAATTTGGTGTGCCACAACTTTTCCCAGTTAGACCAGAGACATTTCAAACACTTTTTCCCCTCCCCCCAATACTACTTTTAGCATTTTTATTAGTCATGCTCTCAGGTTTAGAGCTATTGCAAAGAAAACGGGGTGTCACTTTGTTCTGTAGGAGGCCGTTAGCCATGCTGAACGTCAGTAATATCTGAGGGGGCATCCTCTAGTCTTTTGTTAGTGCAAGGTCACGAGGCTTTCAGTAGAAGTTTTGCCTGCAAAAGTCCTAGGCAGTGTTTTACTGCTCGCAGTAGGGATTGCTAGTCTTTTTCTGTGCTTTGCTGTTATTTTCAGGTAGAGCAGGTCTTACTCGTATTGGTCATGAGAAGAAAGCAGAATTTCCTGTGCAGCGTTGCTCTGTGGCTGTATGAGTCCTGTTTCAGCCAGATAGTTTCAGGGCATTTCTGTCTTACTTGTAGTCTATGGAGTTAAAATCCCGGTACAATTACCACGTACTCCACGAGGCATCAGTACTGATGCAGCTACGTTGTACTCAATGTGTGGCAAAATAAAGACATCTTGGGAATGGATCCTGTTTTATAAGACACTGATGTACTTGCTAACCTGATACTGAAGACAGAATGAGCAGCCCGATCTCAAGACAATGTTTTAATGTGTTGTGTTCTTTGTTTTTTTTGCTGTAGATATCCCAGTTATCAGTAGATGAACTGAGTAGCAGCATGTTTGTTTCACAAATGTAGAAGTTCCCGATAGAACAGTAAGTTCCTTTTCAGTATTTCTCTTTACGGCTTTATACAAGGGCACTGCATCCCCCAAAAGGGGGGCTGGGTCAGGCAGAGCCTGCGGGACCCCAGTGGCTTCACGCTCTGCCAACTCAACAGAAATTCAGCAGCTGCAGCACAGATACGGACCAGTCCTATCGTTTATAACAAGCAATGTTTCCTTGTGTCTAAAATACCTGTTTTACGGTGTTCGCAGCCTCCCCTCTTGCATCCCCCTGAGTCTGACGGCTGTGTTTACAGGTTACTCTCGCTCTGCACGGCTCCCAGCTGCCTGCAGCTGCCTCAGGGATTTGTGCTATTGATGGTAAAGACTGCTCTGGTAATGAGTCAGCTGAAAAGGTGTAACTTCTCTTTTGCTGTTAGTGGCATATTTCCTTTCCTGAGGTAAGCAGGATTGGGTCATCATCAGCTGCGGTGCATCTGCAAGGCTGGCTTGGTCTGAGCAGAGATCTGCTGTTCAGCTGCAGTGGGGGGCCTGGCTCATGGTGGGTTTCTCCAGAGGTCCTCGTATGTGTTTAAGACCAGGATGAATGCCACAAGCAACATATCCTTCACCCTGCCTGCAGATCCTGGGCTTCCATAGGCTGCTAGGTTTCTCTGAGTGGGAATGATGGAGGACTTTTGTCCTTTTCTTTGACTTACAGAGTATTATTTCACAGCTGTGTCATTTTTCCATTGCTTTTCTTTGTGAGTGTTAGCTGATGTTCATGAGAGAAAATCCCTTGAGGGTTTCAGTTCATCACTGTATTTATTTACCCCAGGAGGGTAAAGAGCAGTTCAGCCAATTCAACATGAGGTCACCAGATTTTCCCAATGCAGGCCATTTAGTATACACAGGTATGCAACTGGTTTCTTCCTTAGGTCACATATTACAGGCAAGTACTTAAATGCTGGAAATTAATTTGGCAAGCAATTCTCTAATGATATCTTCAGCAGTCGACAGAAGTTATTCATCTTGGTGGTGGCCCTTATCTCTGGCGACCTTAATAAAGTACCATACATATAAATGACCGGCTGACTGTGGCCATGGACTCCTGTTCATGTAGGGGTGAACACCAAGCTATCCCCGTTAGTGAAAATATTCTGCATTACACAGTGTACTGCTCTCCCAGACAACAGACAGACAGACGTGACACCTGACATGTTAACCCATTTCCATAACACATGCAAAACAGCCCGTTCCACCCGATAAGGAGATCGTTTGCATCGGAAGAGCCTCGTTCTTTAACTCTTTGAGATTGTTTTCAGCATTTATTTCAGGAAACTTCCTTTTTCTGAATTCTTTTCACTTTTACATGTGTGTGTGCTTAAACTCGCACTGTCAATAGTTAGTGATTTCAGACTCGGGGAGGAACTTCCGTGGGATATATTTCTTTAGTAAGTAGGGAGCACAGCACAGTCTGTCGAACAAAGCGTCGGCTGTACTGTTAAGGACCGTGAAAAACCTTTGCTTGAAAGAAGTAGGGTCAACATATTGGATTTGGTGGGATTTCCTGGGGATCAGGCTACTGGGCATGGAGAGGGCCTGGGTCTGGGTCAGAGAAGAAGCCTGTTCTTCACGAGGGCAGTGTGAGCACGTGCCTGAGCCACCACTCTGCAGAAGCACTTGTCCTCTTAACACCTCGCAGCTGCGGGACATAAACCACCTTCGGAGGCTGGCAGAAAAGGGCTATGTCCCCCGGCATCCCCAGTGCTCACAGACCCACCAGCGACCATTTTCATGGAGCAGCATGTGTGTTTTGATCCCATTCCTGGGTTGCTGCCCGGCGGGTCCATGCATAAACTAAACTCGAGGACACATCGTTTCATGCTACCACCCGAGCATGTGAAATTGTGCCTGTGCGCAAGTGTTTTGCCAGACAAGGACCTTGGTTGGCACTCTGCAGTGCTGAGGGGCAATTCCCAAAGCTCCTGAGTGGGAGCTGGGTAATTGAAACACTTGCTGCTCTGGCAGATATTTTTCTTTTCCTCTGTGGTTGACGAGGTCCTGGTAGCCAGGCTGGCTAGGCTGGCTCTGCAGGAGACAAGTGTTGGGTCCCTCAGGGGAGGATTTTCACAAGTACATCCCAAGAGAGGCGATTTGCTCCCAGAAGAGGGTCCCCTGAGCACAGGTTTCTGTGTCTGTGTTTTTGTCTCCAGGCCTGATTCGCCTTTGGCTCGTGGCTCCTTAGAATCAGATTTTAATGTGACTATCTGTGGCTCTCTCCGAAGGAAACAGGAGCTAGCAGGGGTCAGGGATTCCTTTGGCCCTCTCCTGAGTTGCTCTCTACCTGCCATCCTGTTCAAAAATAAGACTATTATTCGCCCATCTCCCTCTTTCACTAATTGTCTTGTCAGTGTGTGTGAAGCGCACTGGAAATGGAAAGTCCTAAGTGCAGATTAAAGAGGATGCCAAGTGTGTTATTAGCAATTTCACCCTAGGTCAGAAAATTAAGGGAATAAAATGTTTTCTCTCTGCAACATACTAATGGCAACCTCTTGGGCAACACAGTGTAAATGTATCTTATTAGAATGACTTTTATTAAAATATAGATGTATCTCTCTCTAACTTCTCACTCTTTCTTTGTTGTTGTTTTTTCTTTCCCCTGCAGCAGACCATGTTGAAATCTGAACAGTAAAATTATGGAGCACCAGGACTTCTTGGTGGGAAGCTGCGCATGGCCTTTCTGTATATATCCCCTCTTCCCTCTATCGTTCTCTACCACCTCTACAGTAAGCCTGTTGCAGCCTACATGTTAACCAAAAACTGATCAATGGGAATGTCAAAAAAAAAAAAAAAAAAAAAGCACTATAGAAACAATTAACAAACAGCGCTCTGTTATATGAGATATACAAGTAGAAAATTATAATAGACTTTTATAACACATTACTTTAACACACTTAATCATTTTATGACTACCATCCTGATAAGTGCATCTGCACAGCGGACTGTTGGTTTACTGTATACTATCGATGGATAAATGTTTGTCTTGTTTTTAAAGTGTTATCTTACTGTTTTGTTTACATCATAGTCTATTGATTTGTTTTAAAGTGTACATCATTATCAAGTATACTCAATACCATTTTTTCATTATTGTTATGTCTTAAGTTTTCATATACTGTAGGTTTTATGGGGTTTTGTTTGTTTTTTACTAAAAATGTTATTGTGGGAAACAGGAATTATGTGCTTGAAAAACACGACACAGGAATGTTCTGCCCTTTGCTGGATTTTGCTGTTAATGTCAGCTAAAGTTGCTTGTGTTAAATGCTCCTTTTATCATTTAAAATTTGCCTTCAGATAGAGTCTCCAAATTTCTAGTACAAGTGATATGAAAGGACAGCTATCATTTTAGTCTAGTTCAGGGTATTTCTTTCAATACAATGAGCTGATTCTGGAAACTTTTGGTAAAAAACCCACAAAAGCCCAGGCTCAGCAAGGGGACAGGAACGATTTGCTCAGAGGGTGGTAAGCATCAAGGGATTTCTGCAGTTTTGTTGTCCATTGAAGTGCATTCTCAGCTGCAAACGGCGCACAATCTCTCTTGCTGTTCTCATGGTGCAGTCAAAACAACAAAAAAAAATAGGTGGTGAAGCGAGACAGCCTCAGTTAGGCAAAGACTCATTGCGTTGGAGAGGAGCAAATGCCAACTGTTAGCTGGAGCAGGCCCGTAGCCATGACTTAGCCCAGGCTGGGTAATACCATGCCTGGGGGCTTGTCTCCTCTCAGCATGCTGAAACATTTCGGCCTGAAATCTTAACGTGGCTCTTCTTGAAATTTTGTCAGCATGCACTGATTATTTAATCACCATTTTCCATAAGTGGGTGATTTTTTCCCCGTGATCTCTGGCCCTTTAAAGCAAACACAGCAGTAACAAAGCAGGAAAAAGCTCAGCATAAGCTTCCTACCGTAGATAAACGTTCATCTTAATGGAGCTCCTGTAGGTCAGTGGATTTATTTTGGCACCTTCAACCTGATCAAGAGCAATGTTTGCCACACAACAAGGGCTAGTTCTCAATACCTCCTTCTCATACGCACGAATAAAATGATTTCCAGCCCGTGCACCCTGGACAGCCCAGCCTGTCATTCGCTACGTTGCTGAACAATCTGGCTGCAGAATGCATTTTGGTTGAGGATACAGCCAAATTCATCCCTGTCATAGCTCTACAGTATCATTGGCATTATGGAAGAGATGGATTTGCTGCTGTAAATCCATGAACTCCATACAAGGAGAAAGAGAATCATTATTGAAACCAAGCAAGAGGCCAGCTCCCAGTGTCCAGAGGGCCGGCCACCCCGAGCTCACAGAGGTCCTGTAGGGTGCCAAATTCTGACAACCAGGTTTTCTTTTCTTTTCCAAGTTCCTTGGCCCTGCTTAGAGACTTTCCTTGCCCTCTCTCCTTGCGTGTGAGCGCAGATAGTTTGCTAGATGTGTATCTCCGTGGACCACAAGTGATGGAGGGGCACCTAGGGCACAGCCGGTGCGTCCCAGAGCAGGCTCTGACCGTCTGCCCGTGGAGACTCGTTCATAGCAAGAACCTTTGAAGAGCTCAGCTCAAAAAGGCCTTGAGCCAGAAAGAATCTCTCCATTCATTTCGGCAGGCTTTGAACCAAACCCTGAGAGAGGGGAAAAAACACCCACCCTGAGACTCTCCTTTATGAACCCTGTGTTTTGACAGTCGCTTGTGTCCGTAGATGTTCCCCAGCCATCAGCGTTCACAAGCAGCAGCGTTGCCTGAAATCAGTGACTCTCATTTATATTGGCGACCGCATACCTGTTCTTTTCACCACTGAGTTTCTGTTTCCCAAAACCATAACATTGTTAGTGGAAAAAGTGGATTTGAGTACTTCCTGTTTGAAATTATTTGTGTATCAAAAATGGGTTTTGCACAACCTGTGCCAGTGCCTCAACAAAGAACAGAGCTGATCTTCTTAAGCCAGAAAGGATGCATTCAAGCTTGTATGGCTTTATGAGTTCAAGGAGGTTGGAATTTTTTCAGTGCTAAATGGATTTTTGTATATCTTGACACTTTGATGTAACCTCCTATTTTATTTATCGACTTAAACATCTGGCATAGATGTGCATAGAATGTAAACCTAGAATACAGCTGTTTTCATGTCACATTTAAAGCACTGAAAAAAAAAAAGCGTTTAAGGATTATTTTTTATTAAAGAGGTCCAATGAGGGATGTTCAGGGTAGTTATATTAGGTGCCACAACAGTTTTTATATTGCTGGCAAATTTAGAGTTAATTTGTAAATGAGTTTAAGGAAAGAAAAGCTTGAAGCACTAAACTTCACCAAATTCAAAACAATCTCGGCAAAAATGCCATTTTGAGGTAGCACTATTTAAACTAGTTGTGCAATGACTTGCTCTAATTTTCTTTGTTCAAGAAAGAAAAGGAAAAAAAACCAGTCGCCAGACTATAAATTTCCTAAATAGACTATTACAAAGTCACCAAGCTAGTTAGTGACTCTAAACAAATGTCATAAAAGCATGAATATCATCCTTTATTTGACAAGAGATGTATGTAAGTTTGTTTAAATCGATATAATTTTAGTGACATTTTTATAAGCTTCCCACTTTCCATGAACCTATATTTTTTATTTATCCAAAGTTATTTCTCTTTGTCCATTTCTCTCAGCCTTATGCAAACAATATGCAAGAAATGCTGAAACTTGGATAAAACGGGTCATGCAGAGGGAAAATGAAAGCTGAGATTGATCATTTTCACGAAAAAAGGTTGTTAGTAGTTTCAATAAAAAGTACTACTACTAAACTGTAACATAAGCAGACAATAAAAGAGGGATTTAAAATAAAATGGATTCATAAAACTATTAAGATTATTTTTGTTAAATACAGTGTTTTTAGTAATTTGGAACATGATTTCACAATCAGCCGTGTTTTTTAGTTGGAAATTTCTAGCTGATGATTTTTGACTGTGTATGATGTTCTAGAAACCGATAACCTCCCTGGCCAGCCCGCGCCGGCCCCCTTCCCGAGCACTCCGAAGCGCTTTTCCTCTCTGCCATCCATCCTTGCCGTCTCGCACCACGCTCGGAGTGTTCCCGAACGGCGGCGCTGCCGGGCTGGCCGCCAACCGCAGCCGCGCCGGGTTCCCGCGGCGGGTCCTCCCGGCGTGCCGGTGGCGGCGGACGTCCCGCCGGAGCTGGGCCGGCACCGTCGAGGCGGCGATGGAGATGGGTATGTGTCTCGTGGGTGCAGCTGGCCGGAGGAGGAGACGCGCGTGCCTGGCGAGACGTCTTCTCCTCCGCCTCGCGGGCTGCCGGCGGGCGCGGTAGAGTAGCTCTAGGACAGGCGGGTCCACAACGATTGAGAAACTGGAGTCCTCGTTTTGTTTATCCCTTGTACATTTCACAGACATGAAAATTGAAAAAGGTGAAATTTATGAGGAAAATCTAATTTCCCATTCCTGTTGAATGGATTTAGTTTGATATTGACCTGATTTTACCATGTGCCTGTTGAAGGCCTTAGAGTATATACTGTATGTTAAAGACTGTAATAACTTTAAAAAAAAAAAAATAGTTGATAGCCTAATCCAAATGTAAATAGAGCTACAACACATTGTTACTAGGCTACAACGCATTAATTCATTCATATATTTTCATTTCTCTACCATTAGTTTTTAAGGTTTTCATTATTGCTTTTTTTGATATCTTTAGTAACTAATGAATTTAATTTTGAAGGAGAGTTAGAGAAAGTTTAAAATTTTTAATACATGTATTCAGCCCATTTAGTTATATTCTAAACCAACACTGAAGCATGGTAAGGTATAGAATACAGTCCATAACTAGTTTGTATAGTTTACAGTTTAAGAACAAAATTAACTTTGTATGTAACTCCTACAATGATAGATTCATTGTTAACTAATTATATTAAGTTGTTGTTGCTATGGCAACAAAACTACAACATGGCTACCTTTGTATACATTATTTGTGAAATTTTCACATGTAAATTAAAAGTGATGTGTAACAGTATGAGCTTGTTAAAGGTACAGTTCGATACTGTCAGATAAAGATATGATTGAATATTTTTAAAATCCCAAAGTCCCATGTGAACGCTGAATTTGTGTCTTTAAGGTCACTTTTTCAGTCAAGAAGTTTACAACACATGGATTTAGAGTCAGGTTTTATAGCTTGTAGAAATTGTTGTGTGGCAAGGGTTATTCCACAGTATTTTCACTTTGAAAACATGACAGCCTGCATTTACGACGTAGTGACCGGTCTTGCTTTCATTTCACGTTCATTCACACGGTGGGAATTCAGAATTAATCCGTTTCAGTACTGTAGCTCTGCCTGCAATTTTCTTTTCTCCAGAAATTGAGCACTCACGTGATTACGTTAAGATCAGGGCTAAATAATTAAGCATATAACTATTTTAATACTAATTTATATTAGCAAAAACTGTACATAAGAAAAAAAAATATTGTGGAATGACCCCGTAACAGTGTTGAAGATACAAATATGCTGCAGTTAAACTGATTCAGTTAGTGTACGAATGTGTGAGACACACCTTTTTTGCACTTATGTACATAGTCCACGAAAGAAATCCTTGGAACTTATTTTGAATATAAAAAGTCTGTAATAATACAGGAAAAGTTTGTAAAAGAGATAGGTATTACTAAGGCTTTGAAAAGGAGGAGTTTTTTGCTATAAAACTTATCTGAAAGCATGATGTTGCTTTGCTGTTGTAAAAGCTTTGTAGTTTGCCATAGCTTATTATACAGCAGACTGATAACAGGTCAGCTCCAACCTGCAGCACAGAGAAATGGGAAACAGTGCTTAATTAATTAGTAAGGTCACTAGCAAAGATTTGAGTTACTTTTTTTCTGTTTTAACCGGCCTACATTTTCAAACACACCCTAGGTCATGTTTTCTGGTAGGTTGTGTTCTTGGTGAATCCTATTAGGACTGATAGGTCCGCGGCGGCATACACACATTTTTCCTAGCACCTAATCCTATTTCTAGCTGGGAGTGTTTATCCGTTAGAGGTGACTGTCATTGCAGCGAGTGTTTTAAATCCCAGAGGGAATTTGAAATGTTGCAACTTGCTGATTTTTTTAATTTTTTTTTTTTTTTTTTACCGTTTTGGGGCAAGGTAACAAAGTGGAGGGACTGATGAGCAGTGGAAGGACAGGGGTGGCTTTGGATTGTCCTGGGCCGCTTTCCTCCGCTGTACGACAGCCGTGGTGTTCCTCTGAGAGAGCTGCCTGGTGCTGCCGGCTGGGTGTTGGGGCAGGGAGGTGGAGGCTGATGGTGGCCGCGTGGCCAGCTTGGTGCTTCTGACTGGGGTTAACAAGCCCCACTCAGTTGCCACCAAAGGAGAGCGCAGCCACGGTCCCCCAGCCTGCTGAGCAGCCTCTTGGTTCCCTTTCCTCTGTGCTGGTGGTACTGCCCGGGCTCTGCAGTACCGGGGGGATTCTGGAGAAGCTGAAGCGCCTGTGTTGACCCATTTATTTTTGATTAGAACAAGTCTCTCTTTCTGCAAAACCCAAGCCCCAGATTTGCTTCGGAAAGGTCACTGGTTTTGCTGTGAGGCTGGTCCCGACTCAAGCGATGAGTCGAGCACCCCAGAGCAGAACCGGTGGGTGGTGGCACCCGATGTGGCCGTCCCCCTTCCCTGCCTGTTCCAGGGTTGGGGGCCGTGGTGTCGCTGCCGAGCGCAAGACCTGCTCTTCGGCCACCGCTGCTGGCATCTCGGAGGTTTCCGACTCCTCGCGATGGCAGCGAGTGCCCGCATGGCACCACGGGGTTTGCTTAAGCGGGTGGTTTGCTGAATCGGAGCCGTAGCATCGTGCGGTCCCAGTGTCTTTAAAACGGGGAAAAAGTCAGATGTTGCCTCCTTCATGGGTGTTATAATAACCTAGATTTTAATAGGAAATAATCAGCTAATTCTAGCCACCATGCTATTAGGGCTTCCCTTTGCCATAATTTTTGTAATCAAGCTCTTTCTCATTTCTAGGATTATGAGAGAAAAATATTTTGCACTATGTGAAATGAATCGTAGCTGGTCAAACTTCTTTTCGTTGGGGTATGAGCATGATCATGACAACACTGCTAAAATCTTTGCTAGTGATCTTTACTGACATCCTCTATCGTCAAAAATAACTCTATATGCCTCTCAAATGAGATATTTAAACATGCAAAAATAACACAACTATTAAATAAAATGAAGTTATTTTTCCAAACACACAACAGAAAGAATTACCTGACACCGAATTACAAGGTTCCAGTTCTTTATTACTGTACACAGATGCTATTTGATAGTGGTGGAAGCCAAATGATTTTGTTGCCATGGCTTTTGTATCCTAGCAGATGAGGGGATGATAAGACCATTCTTAGATTGGATTATGGGATTTTTTTTTTCTTTCCAATTAGCTTTGTTTTAATTATATTTTATTTTAAATCATGAGAACGAACCGAGACTCCCCACACTCTTTATTATATCACCTGACAACAAATCACTATTTTTTTTTATAAATAGAGAATTGTATTTTAGGCAATCACTAAAATCAAAGCGAGAATGTTCTCCTAAATTGTAAATTTTTAATTTAAATATATAAAAACATTTATACTGTACTGTGTAAAGTAGATCTTTGAAGCACATTCTTCTTTTCATAGGCATTTCTGGTAAAACAAAGTAAGGGAAACATTAGATATCAATTTAATGGTATAGTTTAGAAAATATATACAAACGATTACAGTTAGCCCTGTGGAATTGTAAGAAATTAAAATATCATCGGATCCAGACAGGCGTAGGCTAATGCAATATTTCAGTTCCATAACACGATAGTTCATTCCCTCAACTGCTACCAACAGGGTGTACGCTTTGAATTTATTTTTCTTTTTGCCACGTTATATTGCTGTAGTGCTTGTACGTGCTTTAGAAATGTGCATAATGCTACTCATTTTAGTATGTTACTTCTATATTGTTATTGTTTATTTTTTGATCTTTTAATAAAGTGTATAAAATTCTTGGTTATGTTTTTTATGGATCCATATCTACACATTAATAGGAGTTTACTTTAAAAACTTTTCAAGTTCCAGTTTATTAGTCCCAAACTTTAAAGGTTCTGATGTAAAAATAATAACAGATGAATTTGATTCAATGTTATATCTAAAGTGTAGAACAACAGAATAAATTTCTTTCCAGAAAGTACCTTCAGTATTTTGAATTCTGTAGCCAGTGCCTCCTTTTTATTGGATGCATTCGGCCTATCATATTAAAGTTACTAACACAAGAAAGACATTTGTATTTTAGAAAAATAAAAAGTAAAACTTTCCAGATGCTGCCTTTTGGTTTCTCTTGTGCCTTAGACCTTCTGAGACACATGTGATGTGCTATGCTTGGTTTGTATTTTTCCGTGCTTCCTTTCTAACCCTATCTGTGATGTGATTAGAGAGATCAGAGCTGTGCATTTGAAGATAACCATGAAGAATAAATTGACTATCATTCAAAGGCCTGCAGCTTTTGTAGCACAGTGATGTGTGTATTAATTTTTCTCTTTCAGCATTTGTGTCAGATACCGTTTTGAACGTCCCAGTGCAATAATACAACAGTAAGCTCCCTTTGGCAGCGGCCTGGATTCCCCAGCTCTCCTCCAAGTGCCCAGCTCATCCCTGGGCTGCTTTGCCAGGCTCACGCCTCCGGCCGGCGCAGGCTGGGAATGCCTCTCGCCGTGGCCCAGAACAACCGCAGCTAAGCTTGGTCTAGACTTCTGCAAGAGAGAATTGCTTCTTGCCAGGTTTGGTTGTCCCTTCTGTAATGTTGCATAGATTTAGAGGTAAGAAAATTGCGCAGTGGCGTCGCCACCTGCGTGCCAGCAGCATTGCTGTAAAAGGGGGCTTTTGCCCTTAAACTGGCTTGAGATCACTGCTCGCTCCCTAAAAGCTTAAGCTTTTACTGGCCGGTCGCAACACGTGTTGGTTCAGCTGGAGGCACCAAGCCGGGTAGCGTGGCCGTGCCGGGCTGCAGCATCGCTCATCTCATGGGCAGCAGCAGAAGACGACATCGAGAAGCCCCTGAAGATGTGAGTAACTTAACTCTGCTGACACTGAGTGGTGGTCTGGCCTCGGCACCCAGGCTGCTGCGACGCGGGACACCAAGGTGACAGGCGAGCCCAGATCGTGCAACAGGAGGGGCTTGATGCCAACACGAGGGAGGGGAGCGCAGCACGGGAGGGACCTTTGGCCATTTTCCCCCGGGATTTCAAGAATCTGACTCTGGGGGAAAAACGAGTTTGAAAAATAAGTATTTCAGGGGATGCAGGTCTGCTAGAGCGGCTCGGGGCAGGAGCGGTGCGGCAAGGAGGCACGCTGCAGGAGGAGGCTGGGCAGGCACCGCTCCTCCCCATCACCTTTAGTAGGGCAAGTTGTTGACTTTGAGACGGGACAGACCGAGCCCAGGATGAATTATGTAAGTGGTTTTTTTCGTCAGCCTGTTTCCCTGACTTCTCCTTGCAGGTTAATTGACTCCATTTGTGTGTCAAGGCCACTTACGGCTTTTTTCTATAAATGACTCGTCTGATGGCACAATTAAATGTCTGAATTGTTCCTAACGCCAAAAAAGAGGGAGAACTGAAACTTTTCTAAGCAGTGGATGTTGTGGAAGGATGGGATCCTTCCCGAATGGTCATGAGTTTTTATTGCCAGCTTTCCTCTGGTTCGTTTTCTCTGCGGGAAGGGGACAGGGGCTTGCAAGGGATGCTTTCCTTGGAGCTGTGGGAAGGGCTGAGCCTTGGCTGCTTGGAGGCACCAGCTCCACCTGGGAGAAGCATCCCCCGCGGGGAGGGGTGGGGATGGCAGTCCCGCACTAGCACTGAAATTCAAAGGTGGCCCATTAACAGGAGACTTTAAATTGTGTTTCAAGCCTGAACAGCATCCCTGGGCCAGGGCTGTGGGATTTTACCCAGGGCCCATTCGCAGAAGTGACAGGAGGAGCTGCTGTAAACCCCTTCATAGATGCAGTTGGATTAAAGAATCTGAGCAAACTGTACGTGATACTGTATTTACAGCATGTGTCATTTGGAAATATTACAGCATCTAGCCTATCTATCTTCCTCTCCACTGGGGCACATTTGTGCAGGAAGGACAAGTTTAATAAAAATCTCCATTTAGCTCTTCAGCTGTTGAAGCTTCAGTGGGAAACATGAGGGAAAAGAATCTATTTTTCAAGGCTTGCCCCATATTCAGATGAGCCTTTGTGGTCCAAAGCCAGTTTTTATTCAATCTGGACTTGGTGCTGGATAAATAGATCACTTTGATCTATTTATTATGAGAAAAAGGAGACTGGAGAAAGAAATGTTTGGTTAATCCCTGATGAGTTGTGGATCTAAAATATCCTCCCCAATGCGAGCAGCCCGTTAACCCTTCCCAGGAGGGGTCGTGTCAGAGCGGGCTGCAGCACGAGGAGGAATCGCCCGTCGCCTCTCGCTTGTGCTCTGAGTGTTACTGCAGACGATGGACCAATGTGCCCCTTCCAGCCCAGGTGGGACCCTGCCTCGGGTGCATCTCCGAAATGGCAGCACATCCCAAAAAGCGATCCCTGTAAAGGGTCTGGAAGTCCTCTGGGGTGTCTGCGGGCAGGGGGACCTGCACGGAGCTGGAAAGAGCTGCAGCCTGAAGGCCATGGGGATGGGCTTGGAGGAGCAGGTGCCCAGCAAGCCGGCTCTGACAGGGTCCTGGGAGATGTTTGCTGCAAATGCTTTTGCCCTCTCCTCCTCGTTTTGCCTTTTTCAGGGTGGCTCTGCCAGTCCATTTAGCAGCAGCATGCTCTGTCCTCTCCCCAGCGGTTCCCACTGCCCTTGCCCTGGATCTGAAGGTGTAAATCCAGCCCCGAGGCGACGGCACTGCGACACCCGCGCCGGCTGCTGCAGCGAGGATCACCGCAGCCAGGCAGGAGGCCGTGGTACGATGCTGCCGCGCCGTTTATCTCTTCGCAGCTGCAGCTGGGTTGCACAGAGGTACTTCTGCTTTGCTCCACGGTGCATGTAAATTATTTGCTCGTAAATGTTATCTGCGCCTTCCCAAGGGAGCTGCTGCCTTCCTCCCCTCTGCAGCCATCGCGCGCTCGAAGCCTGTGTTTATAATCGATGCGGCTTCTGCTTTAATGCTTTAGGCCACCGTAATTCAGCTGATCTCCGTGGCAGTGTTTCTGCCGCAGCTCCTGTGTGTCCTGCACACGCCGTGGCAGCCGGCGGAGGGCTTTGCGGCCGTGTCCCCGCCGGCGGCCCCGCTTGCCCCGCAGCCCCGCCAGCCCTCCGTTCCTGCCCCCATGCCTGCAGTGCGGCGGCAGCCGGACGCCTGGAAGGGCTCCCGCTGGCAAGCAGCTCCTGGTGATCGCACTGGGGTGTCAAGGGGCGCTGGGCGGTGTTTTGGGGTGCGCATGTCTGCGCCAAAGCAAAGGTGCTCGCGGGTACTTTGCAAGGCTCACGGAAAACTCCTGCTGAAGAAAAATACCATTTGCTTTCCCCTGCAGAAACACAGGCTTGACTCAAAGCTGTCGGCCCTCTTGCCCTGCTGGGTGAACCTGCCCGAGGGTCACGCTGCCACGCCGGTAAGGAGACATGGGACGTTGCCCATTAAACCATCGCTGTTCTCAGAGCCGGCGTGCGGCAGCACCAGGGCAGGGTTAATGCAAAGGTAAGTCCGTGTATTTGCTGGGCTGCAGGGTGCTGGCAGCCACCCCAGCCCCATGACATTGGGGTGCACAGGAGGAGCGGGTGCTGGCTCGGCAGCTCCCCTGCTCCGAGCATCCTTCGGGCTTTGGGAGCTGCGTGTGCCCAGTTCTGCTCCCCCGGCCCCGTCGTGCCCCGCAGCAGGCGGTCGGGTCGGGTCGGGGTGGCAGGGGCAGGGGCAGGGGCAGGGGCAGGGGCAGGCAGGGCCCCAGCAGAGTCTGCAGTGGGAGGACAGGGGTGATGCGGGGAGGCAGGAATCCACATGTGGCGATGCTACTTGTGCTATTGCATAAATCAAGGGGATTTTGGAGAGGGTGATGAGGGCAGCTTGGGGCTCTGGGATGGGCAGGATGAGACCTTGGAAGTCTTTTTAATTCCCCACGTCACACAGTCCAAGGGTGGGGGCTGTGGCCAGATTCGGACCAGCAGGGTTGGGCAGAGGGTGGCCCGTGCTGGGGAGGGAGGTGGGCTGCAGCTCCCCCGCCAGGCTCTCGCCCCTCTGCCAGCTTTGCTCAATTATGGGAAATCCTTTAAGCTTTCGCATTAGTGCTGTATTTAGGTCTGCACTGTATTAGGGCTTGGCATGGGGAGTGGAGTCAGATTTCTCACTTAATAAAGAGTGTTTTAAAGGCATTTGTCATCGTGGGCCTGGTGCCGTGAGCCAGGATGCTGGGGTGGGGGGTGGGGGCTGCTGTGGGAGGTGAGGGTGCTGGGCTGGCTCCGCGACCTGCCGCGCTCAGCCCTGGGCTGCCTGTACCCGCACCCGCAGCCAGCCCTGCGCTCGCACCCCGAGTCCTGGGGCACTGGACAGAGGGACCTGGTCTGCCCCGATTACGCACCCAGCCAGGGTGCAGGTGGGGTTGTGCATCCCAGGGCTGCAGCCGGTGACCTCCCAGCCCGTCTGCATCGGCACAGCCGCCAGCAGCGCCCAGCCGCCCTCCCGCAAGGCTCCGGGGCTGCCGTGCTGGCGGGAGGCCTGTCCTGCTGGCAGTAAACGTGTCGTCGGACGGCGACCAGGGATAATGAGTCACGAACGCCCACTGCCAGCCAGCCCGGCCCGCCGGTCCCGGCGCAGGGCTGCAGCGTGCGGGCAGGAGCGGGGAGAGAAGAGCTGCTCCAGCCCGAGCTGCCCCGCTCCTCCTCTGCCTCTCCCCACCTCCAGCCTCATCAACCTGCATCTTCCACCAGATACCAAACAATGCAGCATTCCTCCAGCAGTGCTGGCCTGGGGCTGGGGTGGCAGCGTGGGGATGGGGTGGACCCCCCTGTACCCCTGCTTGCAGGTGCCCGGCACTGCCACAGCTCTGCCCACCGCTGTCAGACAGCTTGGCAAGGATGGGGCTGGGGGGCTGCCTGCCGAAACATGCGTCCCCCAGATTGCAAGTAGCTGAAGCTGGGGCTGGGCCAGCTCAGGGTGAGCTGCCGGGAGCAGTGGGAGCCTCCGGACTCCCCGTTTCAGTGTGGGTTTTCCCTTTAATTCCCTGGTAATTGTTGAGGCAGCGGAGTATTAGATCCAGATTTTGAGCTGCTGGTGGTGGTGTCTGTGGCAAACGTCCCATGCTCTTGTGGAGGGCAGAGCTCAGCCCTTGCTTTGCATTAGCAGGCGGGTGAGGTGCCCTCGAGCGCGTTCCCTCCCGGCTGTGCCCCCCGAGCGGCACTTCGGCATTTTGCTCCTTGTCTCCTAACTCCAGCCTGTGCAGCCACGCGAGGGCCCCGGCCCGGGAAAGCCAGGCTTCTGCACCAGACGTGGCTTTTGCAAGAAGGTCAGGAGACAAGTTGTGGTTGTGGCTTAAGCGATGTCCCCTGGGCGAGCCCGGTGTGAGTGCACGTGGCAGCCGCGTGGCCGGGGGCTCGGCTGGGAGTCCCAGCAGCCGCCCTCCCCTCCAGCCCTGCGGGATTGAGCCAGAAAATCAAAAATTTGCAGGATCTTCGTGGATCCAGCGCTCACGGCAGCTGCCCCTGAACCAGCCCCAGGAGCAAGAGCGGCCCCAGCGCATCCTCTCCCAAAACCACCGCCGGGGTCCCCGGGGAGGGCCCCAACCCCAGGCAGAAATCAGCCTGACAGGGAAAGCTTTTATTTTCTTTCCATCTTTGTCTTCTCCAGGGCTGGGCTTGATTATTCCTTTCAGCAACACGAAGTACTAGAGAGGCTCAGCAGCCAGAGATCAGTTTTCTCTGCTCTCGACGCAACGTCTCTGCGCATGGGGAAGCGGCTTTTTTCTCCCCCTTCCCATCATGCTGAGACTTGGCAGGCGATGCCAGGGATGGTGGCAGCCACCTCGACAGCGGGAGGGCAGCAGGGGACCCCGCAGAGCCGTGCAGCCCGGCCGCGCGCCAGCCCTCGCCTGGTGCAGTGCTGATGGAGGGTGTCAAAGCCTTTTGCTCGCAGCCTTGAAGAGCAACTAGATATTGCCGGGAAAGAAACCCCAGCTCCGCTCAGACATCAGCATCGCTTCGAGGTGCAGCACAGGGTGGGGACCCCCAGCTGCTGCCTCTGCTCCTGCTGTGCCGTCCCTTCTCGTTACCGCAAAGCACTGGCTAATGGAGGATGATTTTCTTTCTAGGGAACACGCAAAAATTTGTGTCAAGCAGGCGTAATATGCAAAGACCTCATGTTTAAGTGATCAGAATATAGCGGTGGCACAAGGTATGAAGACTAAACACAGAGGGATTCGAAACACTTTGCAATTTTTGCAATTGTGCAGCCAAGCTAAAAAAAAATAAAAAATTAAGAGACTTGCAGAATTTTAAGAGGATGTGGAAGAATTTGGGTTGGGATTAAATATTGGGGGAAAGCAGGAGATGAGAAAAGCCTGAGGGATGAGGCAGATGGACCAGCTCAAGGAGAGCTACCAGCCCGTGGATGAGGACTAGCCCAGGGATGAGCCTCGGCACTCTCCCCCCAGCATCCCCAGTCCACATCCCCACACTGGACCTGCCTCCAGGTCTGGCACAGCACAAGGCAGAGGCAAGAGCATCCTCTCCCCAGCACTGGCATAGCTGGGCTTGCCCGGGGGCTGCTGATGCCAAGATGCCCGTGGCTGTGGATGAACGAGGCAGAGGACCTTTGGCGTGAGCAGCGGCTCTGTTCATGCAGGGCTCTGTTTGTTTGTCCGTCTGTGCAGGGACGGCGAGGCGGCTGGCGGCCGCGGAGGCTGGGAGGGAGTGCCGGCCCCGTCAGAGCCACGCTCGCTTTCACCAGCCACGGGTTTGATCCTCTCCAGACTCTGCAAATTAGGAAATTCTTTGAAACACCAAAGCACCGCTCTGCAAAAACAAACCAGCCAGCAGCCCCTTGCTGCTGAAGGCGGAGATACAGCTGGGGTTTGGCTCACTGGCTTTTATCCACAAAATGAACTCGAGCAAGTTCTTAAACTGCAGAACAAAATACTAAAGACTGCGGGCAATTACAGCGGAGATCTCTGGAGTCCTCCCCAGCACAGGGAGCCCCAGCAAGGCTGTTGATGGCCCCCACTGCTTCTGATCCTGGCTGGCAAATATTAATTCTGTTTTTTTTTTTCCAAGTTGAGAAATTAACTGCTTCGCAACCCCATCCAATTTGAATACTCTAATTAAGCAGTTTTGGTGCTTTTCTTCTCCAAGGACTTTCCCCGGCCGAGCACTTTAACCCCTCAGCTCCTGTGCCGGGCTCCTGGAGCAGCCAGCCTCTGAGGTCTGCTGATTCGGCTCCCTCGGATGACGATGACGGATGCCACACATTATCCAGGCTGCAGCTTTCTGGGGTGTTCCGAAGACCCTCGCTGGTGCCTGGATTGCCTCCAAGCGGCCAGGTGTCGATTCCAGGGGGGCTGACAGGCTCTGGCACAGAGGACACGCAGCTTTGCACCGTCGGCCTCCCTGGCCAGGAAGGCTCATAAAGTGTCTCGTAATGAGCTCGCCGAGTTCTCGTTTCGCAGACAGCTTTGTTAGCTTTTTGCAAACGCAGTCTGGGGAGCTCTGCCTGGCTGGCCATTGCTCGCAGCTCTGCCAATGCACTTGTCTGGAAAGCCCTTTCCTCCGACCTCAGGTCGATCTCCTCCAGAAGCATCTCAGCCCCTGACCTGCCTCCACCCTCGTAAGAGCCCCGTGCGGCGTGCCATTTGGGGATGTGTGCCTGGCACGTGGACTCTCCGGTGACTTTGCCGTGTATGTGTGTCCTCAGCTGTGGCTGGGGAAAAGCGATGGGTGGGAAAGCAAGTGCCGTCAGTGGGCGAGCGAGGCCACGCCATGCGGATGTGCCACGCCATGCGGATGATGTGCCACGCCGCAGCAGTTGGTGACGGTGGCATTGCCCACCTGGGAAATGTAGCTCCCACGTGCCGTGAGGGCTGCCAGGACCCGGTTTTTGTGTGTGTGTGCATCCCGTCCCAACCAGAAGGGATGTTCCGGGTCGCCCCGGGAAAGAGGCACCAGTATTTCAGCAGAAACTTCCCCGTGTCACCAAACCGAGGCACCCAGGTCCCACTGGCAAGGCAAGGTGCTCGGCCATCTCGGTGACACCGCCTGTCCCAGGGCTGGAGATGAGACTGCCAGTTTTAATGGTCTCAGGTCATCCCGTGCTGGATGGGAGCACAACCCGGCAGCTCCCGCCCGGGGATTCAGCACGTTTTAATGAGCTCAGCGCCAGAGTCTGCACGGAGGAATTAACGATTCAGGATAATACTTGTCATTTTGCTACGAGGAAATTGTCAAGTGAAAAGTAATTTATTAAAAAGAAGAAAGAAATGTTTTTGCTTATTAAGATCAACATCATATTAAAGTATTTTCTCAATACCCCATTTGGGCTGAATTTTACGTTTTCTCTCTCTCTTTCTCTGAAATGGGAATAAAGCAGAGTCTCACTCTAAGTAATTGGCTGCTTCATTTTGCTAGCACATTTCATGCACAAGTCTGCACATTTCTGTGGCATTTAAATTGCAAATACTGCAGGAATATAACAAAAAAAGGAAAACCCATAAAATTTTAAAAGCGAATGAGAACTCTTCTGTTAGACGCCAGTTTAAAATTGCATTATTTTCACAAATCTTAAAAATATATGTTGAGAGTGTATTTATGTTCCCCCCTCCTTGCTTTTCACTTGGGGTTTAAGGCAACAAGTTTGGTTGTTCACTGTTGCATTTGAGCCTTAAGGAGCCTTTAGGAGCTATATTTTCAGTTTTACTCTACTACAATGTTGGCTAGAAACTTTAAAATATGTATGTATATATATTTCTAGGGAAAGGCTGTCCACGTGTTGGTGATTTGACAAGCTAAAGCTTGAGGACAGCCCCGTCCCCTCAGCTTTGCAGAAATTTGTGGAAGCTGGTACCCACGGAGAGAGTGCTGTGCTCATCATGTCATGCGCGTGGAGGACGGGCCACTTTTTGGGAGCCACGGAGCTGCAGCTCAGCACGAGCCCAACACGGATACGGTGAGCGATACCTGGAGGCGCTTCCCAGGCACTGCGGTACGGATTGGATTAGCTCGGACCATGAAGGGCAATGAGGAGATAGCTCAACATCTGGAGAAAATAGGAAGAGGAGTGACGCGTAAAACCAGCTTGCTTGCTGCACCACCAGCATCCTCGCACGGAGCGGTGACTCCTCACCACCCGCAGTCCCGCTTGCTGGCCCCGGTGCGGGATGCTGATCTTGCAGGCAGGAGATGCAGCATCAGAGGGGATAACCAGGAGAGAGGGCTGGTGCGGAGGTAAGGGGCTGCAGGCTGTGAGCGTGGCAGGGTGTAGCAACAGCGACTTCCCCTGCGGTGCTGCTTGTCAGCAACAGCCAGCTCCTGGGCCAAGCTTTTCTAAACAGTTGGTGATCTGGTACCATGCCTGGGGACCAAAGAGAGATGCTTCTCCTCCCAGAAATCTCAATAACCTCTTTGTTGTATCAATTACAACTCAGTGCAGCCCCACTTCTGCCCCAGAATAAGTAATTGCTTTGGAAAATGCCCTTTACCTTTTTTTAAGTGCCATCATGCCTTTTGTTGCTACTAAAATAATGGTTAAAAGCTGACGGATGGCAGAAAATAAGAAATTTCTGAGAAAGGTCCTCAGAATTTGCCTCTGAGTCATCTCTGTGTTGACAGGAAAAGCTGGCGAAGAAGAAAAGTATCTCTGCAGGTCGTACTGCCTGAAACAGCCCCAGAATTAGGAGTCTGGGCCAGGTGAACACATCCAACCCCTAAGACATATTTCACTGTAATCTGAGAGAGCTGAAATCGAAAGCTGTCATTACAGTTACGCGACTGGTATGACGGTAACCAGTACGACTCCTCGAAAGAGCCGCATGCGAGAGCAGCCCCCAGTGCTTCGGCAGCCGTACGAGCCCCAAGGAGCCAGTCCCTAACCTGCAGCTTACACGCTGAACACCATAAGGCACAATAAGTGGATTAGCAAAACCGCTGGAAAAGGCAGAGAAGAAACGACACGAGGTCTTAAGCTGGTTTTGCATGTATTTATGCAAATGATGTGCCCAGCTAGACGGTAACTTAGGTGAAATCCAGGCTATCCCTGCTGCGTTATCTACCCAGCCGCCTCTGCTCGGCAGCCTGCTGCAGGCTTCCTGGCAGGGAAGAGCCTGGTTTATAGCTCGGGCAGACACAGCGGGTCACAGCAGCGAGCTGGTCCATAATTACAGCGTGGACAGCCTGCGAGAGGCAGCGGCCGCAGCCGGGCAGCGTCCACGCCGTGGCTGGGGTGGGGAGGTGGTGCAGTCCCTCGCTGGCATCCGTGGGAGATGCTCCAGGCTCCTCACTCCCTCCAGAGCTCGGGGATGCTCCTCTGTCACCTCTCGGGGATGGCTCTGCAGGACAGGGCGCTGCCTGCCCTCCCTCCTGCCTCCCTGCCGGACACTGAACCGGGCAGGATCTGTCTCGCACGTTGGTGAGATGGGGATTGCAATTATTCCTGGCCCCTGCTTGTGCCATCTGTCCGTTCCCCGAACATCCCTGCAAGATGTGTGTCTTAGCAGGTTAATTTAATAAGAGCCTGCCTTTTTGTTGCTGGCTGTGGGCATGGCATAGAGCAGCTGAGACCATCAACAGCACAGAGCTGCTCTGGCAGCAATCAAATCCTGCCCAGATGCTCATTTGGGAGGTTTGTTTTGCTGAGAGAGGGCAAACCTTCCTGGGGCAGCGCTGAGGGCCGAGCTCTGTGCCTTTCTGCTTGGCAAGAGCTGCGGAGAAAGTGACAGCAGAGATCAAATCAGGCCTTTGACCCGGGATGTGCCGCACCTCACCGGTACGGAGGTGGTGATAGCGAGGGAGCGGCGGAGCGGCAGTATCGGCCGGAGGTGCCCTGCGTGGCTGGCTCAGGGCTTGGCCATTTATGGCAGAAGCAGCTATACCCATCCAGAGTTTCAAAACCTTTTACATCACCAGCTATTTTTGTGGCTCCAAGTACGTGGTAGCATAGAAGGCGGTGACATAGCTGCGCAAATTGTTTAATGAAGGGAACGACTCGCCTTACGGATAATGAACAGATGGGTGCACTTTGAGATCAGCCTTTCCCACACCCACCCCCTTGGGCTGTCCACTCAGTCCAGGAGTGAGGCATCGTTGGTTAAGTCAAATTGCACAAAAATGTATTTGTTTTTTCTTCGGCTTGCCCCATTACTGTGCTCTTTGCCCAGATTCCTCTCCCTTAGTCTTTCCTCCACCCAGGAGGGATGGACCAGCGGGCCACAAAGACATGCACATAATGAACCTAAGTGACCGTGTAATCTCATTATTGTCACCCTCATCCTCCCTTGCCCCTTTTCTCCCTCCCCGCCATTTGTCACTGTCGCTGATTGTGCCATGGTTAAAATTAGATGGGAAGCTCCTCTGCAAGCGACTGCATCTTTCCTTTACCCTGAGCACCTTGAGTGCATTAGGTACTTTGCAACTACTCATGATTTATAATAGGGTTGAAGTAGGAGGCAGCTTGTTTTAGTGCTCACCTTTTTACGTTTTTGAGCTGATTCACCAGCCACATGAGCATCTTCCATCCAAGCACGTCTACCTCATGCCAGCAATTCACTTGACAAAACAATTTTGGAGGCAATGGCAAAGGAAGGAGAGAGGTTATTACTTACATGTAATAAAGAAGAGTGACTCAAATTTGCTGTAACTTATGTAAGATTTGTTCTGGTGGCCAGAAGTCCTCACCGAGCTTTCTCCATACTGGACATGTTCTCTTTATGGAAAGAAAGTGAATAAAATGCTATTTGCGAAAACAGCCACAAGCAGAGCCACCTCCACAGTACCTTATATTGGAAGACGCTTTGCCTTGACCAGGCACCTCTCTAGGGCCCACTGGAAGCGTGGCACGGACACACCACAGACAGACGGCGCTGTCTGCCTCAGACTTTCGCTCAAACAGGTGATGCACAGAGGAAACGGACAAATCCCGCGTCTCACACGTGTCTGCTGAAATTCTGCAGACCGTGAGAAGCAGCAGCCTGGCGCCCAGAAACATATTTGGTTATATTAGAGGGCAGCTTCTCCTACGGGCGGGAATGCTTTGCACAAACGATCGAGTCAGGTCTGAATTGACTGAGGGATTTTATTTTAGAAAAAAACCAGCCGGTTATTCTTTTTAGTTACTTCCTCTTAACAACGGGGGAAATTCATTGATGGGGGAAACGCCAGGGCTAATTCCAAAAGTGCCCGGGGATGCATCTGGGTGGGCTGCGACGCCGAGCACGGCAGCGGCCGCTCCACCGGAGGTCATCCCGGCAGCTCGGCGGCTTCTGCTCCCGTGTGCGGCGCCCTGCTGACACCTGCTGTCGGCCGGCAGGAGTGAGGAAGCCGCCCGAGCTACCGAGCGCCCCGGAGCCACCACACACTAGTTGTTTGGAAGAGTTAGTGCCGGCTCTGGGAGGCTTGTCATGCAAAGGGCTCCGAGGGAAAGAAAACAGGACGAACACGCAAAATCTCTACGAAAGTTCACGGCAGCCAAGCTGTGAGATCCGGTGTCTTCTGCTGCAGCCGGAAAGGCCTAAGGATACAGGACAAAGCTTGTAAGTAGAGATAACATCTTTTGTAAGCCCACTTTATCTATAGCACGCTTTCAGGCACGTAAAATCATGATGGTGAACTTGCTCCCTCCACCCTCCCTGCCAGTCACTGTCGGTGCCACAGGCCGTCTGCCTTGCCCCGCGGGGCCGCAGCCTGCCTTGCCCCCGCCGCACCGCCAGCCCCTCCTCCTCATCAGCAACCCCCGTACTTCCCTGAGGCAGCGCGCTCAGGGGCGAGTTCTGCTCAAGTTTAACGGCTGAGCAAGAGCGGGCCAACGCGCTCCTCAAGAAAATTGACTTTTTCGGGAACTTTGCCGTGATTAAGCATGATTTATATGCAGGAAGGATCCAGTAAGGCTCCGGTGCGCCGGAGCCCGGGAGTAGCTCGGCCTCTCAGCAGGTGGCCGGCGGCAGGGCTGGGCCCGATCGGCCGCGGGGCCTGCGCTCATCCCGCGGGGACGTCCGGCCCTCCCGGGCCTGGCGTGAGGGGACACCGAGGAGGCGTGTGTGGCCGCACAGCTCGGGGACAGCCTGCCCGTGTGCCACATCCCCGCCCCGGCCCGGGCAGGCTTCCGCCGCCGCACCCGGGGGCTGCTGACAGGCGCCATGCTGGGGCGGAGCCCCCCTCCGAGGCCAGGCAGGGAGGACGCCTCGGTGCCACATGCAAATCCGTCCCCCCGCTGGAGGCGAGCAGGGCGCTTCGGTGCCACACTCAAACCCGTCCCCCGCGGCGGGTGTCGCCGCATTAAGCGTCCGGGCCCTGTTTGCGCGAACGGTGACGCGGCACGTCACGGGGCGTGCCCAGCCTGCGCTGCCGGAGCTCCGCGCCGGAAGTGACCGGGGAAAGCGGCGGGGAGGGGCGCGCCTCCGGGTGCCGCAGCATAACCCTTCCGGGCGGGGGCGGCCGCTGCCGGGCGGTTCCCGCGGCTGAGGCGCGGCGGGATGGAGTGAGGCGCGGCGGTAAGGAGCGGGGCGGCGGGCGGCGGCGGGGCCGAGCCAGGCCGGGCCCTAACGGCTGTCTCTCCCCCTCAGGACGGCGCGGGAGCAGCGGGGCCTCGCCCTTCTCCTCAGACGGGCCGGGGCTATGCGAGGGCCGCGCTGCCGCCTGCCCTAGGCCCGGGCCGCGGCGGCGGCGGGCCCGGCGGGGGAGCGGCGAGCGGCTGCGGGGCCCGATGCGGGAGTACAAGGTGGTGGTGCTGGGCAGCGGGGGGGTGGGGAAGTCCGCCCTGACGGTGCAGTTCGTCACCGGGACCTTCATCGAGAAGTACGACCCCACCATCGAGGACTTCTACCGCAAGGAGATCGAGGTGGACTCGTCCCCCTCGGTGCTGGAGATCCTCGACACGGCGGGTACCGAGCAGTTCGCCTCCATGCGCGATCTCTACATCAAGAACGGCCAGGGGTTCATCCTCGTCTACAGCCTGGTCAACCAGCAGTCCTTCCAGGTAACCTCGCCCGGGCCCTGGGCGGGGGCGGCGGCTCGGTGGGACGGGGAGGCGGCTGGCCCCAGCGTCCCCCCTTCGGACACAGCCGTTCCTGCCCTGGGGAAGGCGCTGAGCCGAGGAGGGGGTTTTAGGGTTAGCCATGTGTGGGTATTAAGCTCTTTATCTCCGAAGGGGCAAAAGTGAAAATGCCGCGCTTGAAAGTGCATTTGCCAGCTCTGCTTCCTGATGGAAAACTGCTTGCTTTGCAGGTACTTATCAGGGTGCCACCATTGTTAAATCCCACGCAGTGTCGGAGAACAATGACCCACTCCCACTTCCCCAAAAGAAATCTTTTGGCAGTCCCCGTCTATGAAGAAATCACTCGATATTAAAATCGAGACTTCCCCCTTTTTTTTTTCCCCTCCCTCTTAAAAGGCCTGTTTCTTCAGTTGGTCTTGAAGAGAGTCTTATTGTTCTGCAGTTGTGACTTGTTAAGTAAACTGCTATTTTCTGCTCTCCCCCCCCCCCCCCCCAATATTTCTGTCCAGCATAAGCGTGATGCTTTCAGAGCGTAGGTGGTGTACTGGAGAGGAGAAGCAAGCCATATGCGATAATTTGTGGGTCTGGATTTCATTTCTACTATTAAAACTCTCCAAAAAATGGAAATATCTCAGCCAGTAACTGGTCTAAGCTGCCTCTAGAAATGAGGCTTTATTTATGGAGAATAAGTGGGTTTAGCAGCACTGCATGCAGCGCAGGGATTTGCAACTACTGCGTTGGCTTCAGTTGCTGGGTTGGGTGTATTCCAGCTGCTTGGCAAAACCTTGCACACCCCCACTGAAGCAGAATGTTTGCTTCTGCTGAAGGCTGAACTTTATCTTAGCAGAGGCCTCGAAATAGCCCGTGTACGAGCTAAAGACATACTTTCTTTGGAAAACAATAGCAATGACATTGAGATGCTTCTCCCCTCGTTTTCGCTTATTTTGGGGACCAGTGAGTCCCCATTACTCGAGGAATGAACATATAGTTAGTAATCCACCCTGTTAATATTTAATTATTCTTGTCTGTCTATAGCATGTTTACTCTGAAGCCTGTAGGTGTAAACCACTCTCTGCAGTTCTTTTACACAGTGGTAACTTCAAATGCTTAAATTGCTTTGTCTTGGAACTATGCAAGAATTTGTAGAACTTAGTAGTACTGATAGTAGCTTAAAACACTCAGGGGGCAGAGGAGGTTGACTCAGGCTTTCAAGTGTAAACTCCTGATGTTAGCTCAGACTTGAATAAATGCATCTCTAGGTAATAAAATCTCTTTACAGCATCTACTTTGGTTACTTACGTGTGATTAAATGTGTTCACAATGAATTATTCGAAGCATTCCAGAAGTGAGAAGACTTTATTTAAATTACTTGCTTTCTCAAGCCGTAAACTAAACACAAGCTTCCTAAATGATTGTGTAATCGCATGCTCCTGCTAATGTTACAGGTCGTTAGACTTGAGACAATTTTTTCAGAAAACTGAAATCAACTTTCAAAGTAGCTGTACTGTATCTTCCTCTAACTGAACCGAAAGTCTCTCTTAGAGTACAGTAGTTGCTTTCTGTTTGTATATACGCATACATTTTATAAAATGTGTATGTATTTTCATTTATAAATGAAAAATAACTTTTATTAAAGACGGGGAGTAAGCTTTCTCCGAGTTCCAGGCTGCATGAATATGAAGTTAAGAAGTCTTCTGATGTATTTTGAATGTTCAGTTGCATGTGAGGGTTATTAAAATGTGCTTCTGTAGCGGTTATATAGCAATTTCATGTGATTACTTACACATGCTAACCGGTTGGATTGTTTGATCAGGACATCAAGCCGATGAGGGACCAGATTGTCCGGGTGAAGAGATACGAGAAAGTTCCTCTGATCCTAGTGGGGAATAAAGTGGATCTGGAGTCGGAGAGGGAGGTTTTATCTGCAGAAGGCAGAGCCCTGGCTCAGGAATGGGGCTGTCCCTTCATGGAGACATCAGCCAAGAGCAAAACAATGGTGGATGAACTGTTTGCTGAGATCGTCAGGCAAATGAACTATGCCTCCCTGCCTGAAAAACAAGATCAGTGTTGTACAACTTGCGTCGTCCAGTGAGAGAAATTAAGAAAAACCTCAATCATGGCCATACAGAGCAGGTTGGTGGAACAGTCATAACTAATTGAGGTGCATAAGCATGCTGTTTAAGTAAGCAGATAAAGCGTGACAGGGAGTCTGAAATTAAGCATTTTAACCTGGAGGTAGCCTTCCTCCAAAACAGATGGAAGCTTGTGCATTCGGTTGCATACGATTACTTGAGTCAAATGGACTTCTTGCGTTACTTCAGTAGGGTTAGTCAGGGAACACTGCATTTACTTGTGGTAATTTTACAATGACCTATTTTGCACCTATTTGGATTGTCAGTGCTGTATTTGACATTACATTATCCTTAATAACGTTTTGTGATGTTGCAGTGGGTTTTGTTATTGGTTGTAGTTGGTATCTGAATTATTTTCAAGTAATGGGAATTACCTTGGAGTTCAATGGGATTATTGTGACCAAGTTTCCCAGTAGTTTTGCTGAGAAGACTTAGAGCTTGTTTAAAAAAAAAAAATTCTATGGTACAGAAACCGAATGTACTTTGAGTACGTTTCTGCCTTATCAGTGGAATAAGTTTAAAAAAAAACCACCCTGAGTTGTGAGGAGTGGCATGAAGCCCACATGTACTAGTCAAGGACATGTGCAAAGTGCTCTTCATCTAAAATCTCCAGAGCAGAGAACACACTATAAAATGGCTTCCCAGTGCGACTCTTTCCTTTCCCAGTGACTCATAAGAGGTGTGGCAAGAGTGCAGTGTTCAGAGGGGCCTCTGTAAAACTTCCCCTGTCTCGGGTATTGCTTTGATATTTATTTTTTTCTGCAAGGATAGCTGCTCTTGGCGCTTCACACACGTGGTGGTCTTTTTCAGTACCTTTTTCACCTGGTGGTGTAAATGGTTCTGCTCCTCCCCCGCGCACAGCAGCTCTGTCATTCCTGTGCGAGGTGGTTCTGGACTCCCCCTGCTCTTGTTTTTCTTTGTAGCCCTTGTAGGTCTGGTTTCACTGTCGGCTTGAATCCATGTTGCTGAAAAGGGCTCTTCTACATCATTGGTACGCTCTGCGTGCAGCCATCTGGTCCATCAGACCTTCAGTTGTCTGTTGGGCCTCTCTTGGCAAACAACCCGATGTGATCTCGGAGGGCAAGTGCAGGGTTGAGGGAGGACATGAAAATGCAGGGGAAAGAACTGCCCCTCTTGAAGCTGCACTGATTGAGGCTTAGGCTCTGACTGCCGTGTTAGTAACTCTTGCTTGAGTCAAAGGAGCTTTTTGTGTCTGAGTGACAAGAGGGAAAATAGGTTATTACTGGAAGCTTTGGACTATGTATCTTCTTTAATCTTGAGTGCAGGGTCAGAGAGTGAAGTCTCAAAGCTTGTCTGAGATTGTTATCAAGTGCTCTGTGAATGTAAAATTTTAGACACTCATGACCCTAGCACTGTCATACTAAAGATAATACATGATGTTTTTATCTCCAATTCTGTGAAATAAGGAAAGGCTGCTGTCACCATGTAAGAGGTGTGTGTAAGTTCAAGATTTGCTTGCTGAAAGGCGAGCAAACTGCTTGTATTGGAGCAGAGAAAAATACAAATAGTCTTTCCTTGTACACTAATCCCTAACACATGCAGAGCCTTATAGGGTTATAGGAAGGAGTAAACCAAAGGAATTACTGCTTTTTTAACGGAGTGCTGTAGGGTTAATGTCTTGAATCATGTATAGTAATGAAATGTTTCAGCTATTTCTAAGGTAGCTTAAGGAATAAGAGTATGTGGACTTGAAGAATTGTGCCAAAGGTTATGGCAATCCCATGGGTTACTAGTGGCTCATCTTGTGCAGGTTGCTGTCATCAACTCTGACAAAATCAGGTCCTTTATCCATGAAATTTATACTTCCAGAATTGGTTACTTCTAAAGGAGGCTTCTTTGTAACCTGGCTGCTTCTGGATTTAGCATTAAATATCAAGTTTAATCTTAAAGGTGAAATTGAGGTGGAGGGCAGGACCGTATGTCATTCCTTTGAATCATAACATGTCTAGATTTGACGAGTTTCCTAAGCATGCTCTTGCTTCAGAAGAAACATCTGTATTCTTGTGATCTCTTGAGATAGAGGATCCTAAGCTTTTGTAATTCAGATTTCCTCTCCTTCATTCTGCCTAGCTCATAGTGTCACATCAAGCCTCTAGCAGCAAAATACTTCCTTGCTTCTAGGAGATGCTGCTTTTGCCCAATGTAGTCTTGTCACCTGTGCCAAACAAGTAAGTCTTTCATTCCTAAGCAGCTTCCTATTCAGTCCAGACCTTACCATGTCTGGAACCTCTTTTCTTATTACTCGTCCTGGCTCTTCACAGGCTTCATGCTCCCTATATTTCATTTCAGCCTGACACTTTTGGGATTTTTTCTTCTACTTGGCTCCCACTCTGTCCTTATTCTTTGAGTGGGTATAGGATCTCATTAACTTTATGATAAGCCTTTGCTGCCTGATAACTTCTGTCTGATGTGCTCTAGCGTAGGAGAGCTGCTGATGGTGTCTTGTGATAGCTGTAATCAGCTTTGTAATTATTCTGCTTATCTGTGATCCGGGGAACAATTGCTGCTTCTCAAACATCTGCTTTAGCAGTGACCCCTCCTAGGTAAAGTGGAACTGAGGAAGTGGAACCAGCTGTCTGAAGACCTGTGTGTAGGAAGTGGGCTTGAACTATAGCTCTGTCCTAGCATAATCTTCACCATCTGTCTCTGAGTTCTGTGGCCTGTCTGTGTCCAGGAGGAGTCTTAGGTCTGGATCAGTTAGTTCAGAATGAAGTACGTAGAAACAGTTTGTGTCTCTACAGTTCTAATGGAGAAGCCAATGGGAGGGGTGGGCGGTGGATTATGTGCTGGACCTGGTTTTATCTAAGACTGTTTCATTGTCAGTTTTAACTAGCAGGTACCACTTGCCTCTTTTTGGTACTGATACCTCAGCCTGTCTGTCAAGTATGATGTTGTGTAGGTTCTTTCATGACATTTTCAAGTAGCATTTGCTTAAACTACTGTTCCAGTCAGCTGCCTGGGGTGAAATGAAGGATGGAACATAACGACATAATCAGGATAACCTGTAGTTCCTTTTAAAAATGTGTGTTGTTCTTGCATCCTGTTTCCCCCCCTCCCCTTTCCTGCTTCTGCAGTGGTCTTCTGTCATCTCATTATTGCATTCGGAGATGTGGGATTTCCAGTAGCTGCTCTCTGTTTCTTGCTTTAGTATTTCTCTTGAATTTCAGTATGGCAGTGTTTTGTATTTTAAATCTTCTTTAAAATATGGCGCCTGTTACAGTGCTGGTGCATTAAAGGTTTTCTGTAGAGGTACTAATCAGATTGGGAACACTCTAATATTGGGGTGAAAGACTGATGCTGATTAGTGATTTCTGTCCCCTCCGTTCATGAGTAACTGATACTGGCAAGCGCTGAAGGAAGAGTACTCTGCTCTAGGGATAAAAACTGAAAGTATACTGTCTTCTGGTCTGTGTGACTATGCGACACAGACAAATTTATCCTACTAGATTGTCTAACGTCCCCCTCTCTCCTGCCTGCTCGCAGAAGAGAATAGTGTGTGCTATAGAAATTTCTTGGGCAAGTGAAGCCCGATAAGGTACTATATGGTGCTAATTGTAGTAACTAAGCACAAGTTAAATGGAAAGATGACAAATCTGAATTGGGAGGTCCCTAACCTGCAAATACAAGGATGCTGAAAGAGCATGTGGAGGAAAATACCATTACTTGCTTTCTCTGTTCTTACTATCTCCAGCAATTCTTTGCTGGCCACAGCACTGGATGCTGGATTTAGGTGAAGTTTTGGGATAGATCTAACTCTGGTAGGATGAGGAGCTGCATTGTGAATGGTTTGCCTCTCCTGTGCTCTAAGGAAAGATGAAACACCTATTAAGGAGGTGTAATCCATTCCCATTAAAAGCTAAATGTTTTTTTGCTGTTTTGACAGTACAGGGACCCTCCCCATCTAAAACTCGCGGACCAGCAACAGTGTGTGGGGACACACACGCTCACCAGAGCGGGTGAGAATTACTGTTAGCTGGAAAACAAGCAAGCAAGCAAGCAAAATCTGGCTGTTTGCTCCTGTCAGTGCAGGAGTACTGCTCTTGAATGTTGGGGGTGACCAGTTGTTAGGCCAGAAGGGGAACCCTGACTATGTCAGAGCACTCTGTCGTGACAAACTGTTAATTGAGAGCAAATGGACAGCTGAAAAGAAATGGTACAGTACAGTACGAAATGTAAGGTCCTGACTCCTACGAATAAATGACTTCAAGAATAGAGAAGACTCATCAAAATCCTTGAAAACCCAAGCATCAAGCTTCAATGAAGTGCGTGCATGTGCATATGAAGGACAGGTTTCTACAGACTCTGAGCTTTGACTGGGGCTTTCAGGATATCTCTGCAGATGAATCTTGTGAAGTGCAAGCAAGTTGAAGAAATACAAAGATGCATTGGTCACACTACTTACATTTGTGTGCTTGATTGAGAACAGTGGCATACAGTTATGTCCCTGCTGAGGCTAAGACTGATGAATGCTAAGGGGTTTTTTTAGTAGTAATTTAGAGGATCTGAATGCTGAGAATTCAGATGTCAAAACTGAATTAGTTGGCTCATCTACCTGTTCCCAGAACTTGTGCAAAATGCCATTACTCCATGTTACTGGGTGATGTAGTGCCTCCTTACCACCAATGTAAAGCCTAGTGTATGTATCTCTGTACAGGTGAAGTTAAATTTCCTACCTGTTTCAGATCTTTAGAAGCAATTTAGTATCCCACAGGGGCAGCTGTTCAAAGTTCATAGCAATAAGTTGTTACCTGCTTGCCTGTTGTATTACCAGAACTAGAGGAGGAGAACTTCAAGAATGCTGCTGTGTAAAGCAGTGCTTTGGAGCTCAGTATGGAAAACTACTGTGGGAGAAGCTGAGTTCACTTTGAATGTGTATTGAATATGGCTTTCATTAGTTATTTTGTTTAAATTGCAGATAAAACTCAGAGGAAACTTGCACAGATGCTGCTTTGGAGAACTTTCAGCCCAGGTTGCAGAGCTGAGCCTTGGTAAACCTGTCTCTATTACAGCACATTGCCATACATCTAAGTGCATAAGGTTGGTGGCCTCCAGGATCCACACACCTTAATCAGAATGCTTAGCATGTTTACCATAAGTTTAAAAATCTGTTCTTTATCTATCAGTCCTTTTATAGCTTTCTAAGTTCATATAATGGCTAATATGCAAGAGTTCATTTTTAATATTTTAATTGATTTCTTTAATCAATTTCTGAACTTGTATTTATTAAATACTTAAACTCAGTATTACCTACTCAATGCCTTTTAAAAGAAGAGAGTTTTAATGGAGAATAAATTGAGCCTTAAACAAATGGTTACTTCTGTATATTACCTCGCATCAGTGCTTATTTCTATTTGCAAAATTTTCTCTTACGATGTAGTCGGTCATTCTTTGAGACTTTTTGTTTACGTGTGACAGTGTCATAAAAGATACTGAAGGCACCTCTGTTGTATGGATGTAGTATCCCTTTTCTCGGCAAATGCAGCTGTGATATCGTGTTTGTAACTGGTCTGATTTGACAATAGGGATTACTTGGAATGGGATGTAAAGTCTCCAGCTGATGTTTCTTTTCTTGCAATCATGGGTTTCTTAGACTCATTTAATCAAAAATGACAATTGTAGCATTGAAAAATGGCAGCACACTTTTCCTTCTACTGAGTTTCTAAACTTGCTTGTTTACAAATAGCTTCTTTATGCCTTTGAAAAGGGATAATGTATCCTTCAAAATGGGCTGTATGCCTAGTCAGTCAGCTCAGCTTTGCCTGGCACATTGAGACATCTAGTAGACCTCTGCACATGTAAATCTAACGCAAATAAGATCACTTTACATTTTATAGTTCCTAATATTTGTCTTTCTGAATAATATTTTAAAGCAATATTTGTTAACGTTTTTCTTGCACTGTCACAAATTGCTTTTTAGTTTGGTTTTTTTCCCAATAAACAAGTTTAATATTAGAGACAAGTTGGTGTAACAAGGGGAGAAGCACCAGGTTTCAGTGATACTAACTGCAAGCGTGCTTTAAACAGCCATTGCCTTCCTTACTGTTTACCTGATCAACATTTTCTTTGAATACTTGAAAATTTTAACAATAACACAGGTATAAAGAGCAGAATGAAAATGTACAAAGAACAGATGAAATCTTTTTGTTCAGTTTTATTAACATGTTGCATACATGAGAGCTTTTTCTAGCAGTGGTTTAAAATGTGTAATTTTTTTTTGCAGAAATTTAATAACTGCAGCTCACCTACTGCACCAAAGTTCTAGGTTTTTAGGAGCCCAGCTTTAGTCATTTGAACATGCTTCTAGAAATGTACATTCTTTCCCTGTAATAGCTAAATAACTTTGAGAAAAGCTCCAGTAAAAGCAGTGATGGATATATGAGGTTAAGCAGTTTAAAACTCACGAATTGTATTGTGGATGATGGCATTTAAAACAATAAAAGATCACCGGTACAGTATCTCAACATTAATGTGTTTTATTGGTAATAATGCCGGCTGACTTTACAGTGTTAGCAGAAATAAAGATTCTGAGTCTACATTCAGTGTTGAATCCTTAAAAGAAGAGGACACCAGGTTTTCTGCTTGGGTATTGAAACACCTGATTTTTTTTTTTTTTTTTTCCTGTGGGGTTACTTGAAATTTTTTTTTTTCCCCTGTTTGTACAAACTTTATAAACAGGCTGAGGCTAATATTTAGGTTTGCACTTTAATATCAGAATTAAACCAAACCTTGTATTCAAAGTAGATTTTTTTTTTAAGTGGTGGTTGTTGATCTTTTTTGTAGGTTGTAAGGAAGTAATAGGAAATACAAGTAATTCATAAAGATCTTAGTTTTCCTTTGTCTAAGGGGGAAAAAGTTGGTTAATATTAATCAGTGGTTCATTCCTATGGGTAGTTATCAAACCAGTGTTCATTTTCATTGACCTCAGCACAAAAAAAAAAAAAAAAAAGAAAAAAAAACCTTAAAAAACTTGAACTAGCTTAGAGTGACAGGACTGGGAAAACGAGAGATGGTTTCTTCAGCACACTTTGGGGGGAAAAAGGGACCAAAAGTTATTTTAGGCTTCCTCAATAGATTGCATGTGAAGTTGCTTATTAGAGTAAGAGGCTAATAATAAATGCAATATGTATTGTCTTTACTATGGCATCTGTTTAGGAGTTGTTCAAATCACTGCAGTAGGGCTCTACAAATAAAAATGTAACCTAACATCATGTATCTAATGTACTGTATCTTTATCAGTGATAGGTGAAATCTGGAATAACAAGTGCAAAAATGGAACAATTACCTATAATGCTTTGTAAAAAGTTTTTTCCAGTAGAATTCATTCTTGTCATTTTGTAAGACAACCCTACAGTCCACCTGTTTGTAACTTTTTTAATAAAATAGATACCTGTATTACCAAACTGCGGTGACTAGTCTGTGTTCAATTTCTTCTAAAGTGGGCTGAACTGACAAGCTGCCTTTTTTCTCTCTCTTTTTTTTTTTTTTTTGAGGTACTGGTTATTCTAAACATAATAACCACATCTGAATTGTCGTGAATGACTCCTTCCGGTTCGGGGAAGCAGGGTGTACAGCTGTGCCCAGACTTGGTGTAAAGCTCGCAGTCTCAGGTGCTCTGAGTAGAGAGGAGGGGGAGCAAGGGCCGTGCGTTACCTTCCTGTGCGGGGCAGGGACTCCTCGGTGAGCTGGGGAGCCTGTTCAAGGCAGCGATGGTGCCTCTCCTCACAGGCCAGTATGATGAAGCTTTCTTCAAAAGCTTTGAAGCTTGTTCAAACAATCTGTCTTCGTCTTGTCCCAGTCTTTAATGTTTGTATCTTTCATATAGGCTTTTGTGGGTGTGGAGATGGCTGTGAGTCCTGACATCATCTTACAGTGTCTCTGTAGCTGCAGTGTCTCTATTTCTCCACCATAGAAATCCAGAACTGGCATCTTTCCACCATGCTAGCAAAGTAAGCGCTCTTGGAGCTCTGCCTCAGGAGAAGCAGAAGATTTTTCTAGAAAACCTTCCAGCTGAGAGTGCCCAAAGCAACTTGATGACAATTATCTTAAATGCTCAGTAAAAGCCTTGAGTTTGCTAAGTTGATGATTGTCATCTGGGCCATGTAACAAAAAGTGCATCTTAGAATTTACAGTCTTGGTACTGACCTTTAATACTGATTGCATTTGTAACTAAAGCCAAGTGTTAATGTAAAATGTGATTTAAACTTTAGGAAAAATTGCTACCTTAGTACCTTCAGGCCTCAGTGATGTGTCACAGGTAAAACCACCTAGCATACTTACCACCCCTCCTCCAGCTAAAGCAGCGTTAGCCTTATCTTGGAGGTAGGGTTCTATGCTGTTTCTTCTTCCTGCTCACACTTCCTTCACTGAGATGGAGGAGTAGTTTCCATCTCGAGAGGAAAATGACGAAGAAGGAGGGCAGACTCCCCTTCGAAGTGATTTTGGATGAAATGTGTGCTTCCCTGAACCTTACCGGGGGCTGGGGGTGAGGCATGCCCTGTTCTGACTAGTGTCAGTGAGTGTGGTAGCCGACACATTAGGACCGGTCTGCTTCGAGATGTAACAAGTGGGCTGATCACTGTCTGAGTCTGGTTTCTCATGCGGTTTAAAAGAAGTCATAATTGAGCAATAATATTCCCAATTCCTTGTTGCATTCGGTGTAACTAAGCGAGTTGCTTCCTGTTCCCACTCGGAGGCTGGGAAGTGAGTGCAAGTACAGCCAGGGAGTCCGTGTGACTTTACACCACTGGTTTGTTTTGAAGTGACGGTACAGCGTAGTCTGGGTTGGAGGTTTGAAGGAAGCATGCAAGATTTATGTTTAAGGCCATTATCTTTCAAAAGTCTTGGTGCTGAGAATGAACTCGGGTGCTGCTGTACAAATGGTTGAGTAGCGTCCTTTGTAAAATAGGTGTGATAGCGTCACAGCGTTGCTTTAAACCCAGGCTAGCTGTTTTTGGGGGCTGTATAGATAGCGCTTTGCAGGCAGCTTTTTCTTTGGTTTAACAGTTCCTGCTATAAAAGTGCACAGTTCTGCTATAGAAATGCACAGGCCGTGCAAAAAGCTCCCCAGTGTCCCACTTCTGCTGTGCAGTCAGAGGACAGGTATGTCCCCCCAGTGTGTTTGGAGAGCAGGAGCTAACCACAGCAGAGACTACAGGATTCCTCCCCACCCCGCTCCCCCGCCTAGCACGGGTGACACGTAAATGAATCGCTAACGAGGGCAGAGTTGGGCCTTGCAGCCTGGCTGGCTGCGCTCGGGTATGAACCACCAACCGCATGAACCCTGCGGTGGGGACAGCCCTAGGAGGAAGTACACGAGATACCCTGCGTGGGTGGAGGGTGAACCGCCGGCCACGCCTCGTGTCGAGCAGTATGCTGTTATCTGCCCTAATAGGCTTGGCTGTAATTACAGTTTGAAACTAGGTGGAAGTGTCTAGTCTTAATTAAAATGAGATATGGGTTCTACAACAATATATGTTGACCTGTTTAAGTTATCTCTGCTGAAAAGTCAGCAGTCCTGGTAGCTCGGTTTGCTGGTAGGCGCTCCGGTCGTTCGGTGAGTCACCGCTCACTTACCCGGCAGCTGGAGGAAGTGTGCATATAGCTACCGTAGCTGCGGGCGAGCTCTGTCAAGAGATGAGGTGGCCCTTGTGCTCTGCACTCTGTGAAAGTGAAATAATGTGGCTTTTAAGCAGCCACTTTTATCTCTGCCTGGTCAATATAGCTGCGAGGAGCAGAGAAGATGGACTTACAGCTGTAAATCGGCAACAAGGTTTTTCAATTCAAAAGTCATGTCCTACCTGTAGTGGTTTGTTGGGTCTGCTGAGGGCAGCATTGAGCTTACGATAGCTTGGCTGGCAGCGATGATACAGTTTGATTTCAAGATTGTAGGGGGTGAAATTTGTTGTTCTCCGTGGAAACAGTGTAATATGGAATCAACTTACTTGCCTCTGGTGCTCTCTTTCAAAGCTGAGGTTCTCTTCAAGTCCCTCCAAAAAGTCTGGAGCAATAATTGCAATAACTGCAATAATTGATGGGGAAGAGTCTCTCATGTTGCAGGAACCTGCAAAATACTCACTGATGGGCAGCCTTTGCTGTTTACGTTTGGTTTGTGATGCGGCCGTGCTCCTTGGTGTTGTGTTGGTTCCACCTGAGCGTGCTGTGACAGCTTTCTAACAGTGACTTACTTCCTCTAAATCAAGTTTCCAGTGATTAGGCTTGCGTGGGACGTGAGACTCTGGGACGCTGGCGGTTACTGGGTGACCTCAATTGTTCTTGCCTTGGAAGAAAAATGGTAATCGTAGCACTTCCCTCCTGGGGGCATAATGTGGAAGGCTGTGTTAAAGATGGGAAAGTGCTTGGACTTATCCGGAATCGGATGCACCAGCACTGTAGAATAATTTTGAAATTGGACTTCTTGCATGTAGATAAGTGGGCTGGAACCTAAAAAACAAACTTAAAAAATTTCTCAGATTTATGAAAAGCATTAGTATCTTTCATACATTTGTGATACTATAATGTAACTGGTTCGGACTTAGACTTCTTGTGCTTCTACTAAAAGGTATAACTGCTAAATGACTGCAACTCAGTAAACCAAACAGACGATCAGCTTTCTGGGAAATTTCTGGCTCGTCAAGTTAATTTTTTTTCTTTTTTTCCTGCCTCTAGGCTAACTAGTTCATCCGGTTTTATGTCCTTAGAAGATCTGCTTTGACATTAGATTTAAATTATCAGGTCAGCCCAGAAAAGAGAAAATATATTTGCTGTTTGTGACATTCCTTAAGGGCTACTTGTCCTTTTGGGAACTGGCAGATAGGGTGATTAATCATGAGCTTGGATTCATCCTACTGCTGTAATAGATCTTAGACCCTTTTTCTTAAAAGCAGATTAATAATGATGGTGTAATCAGCAACAGCATGGCTGCTGTGGGAAAACAAGAAGAAATAAACTGAATTTTCAGCAAAGTTGATTTATGTTGGAAAAGAGAGAAAGCTTCTCACAGAGCGTGGCTGAAGTGCAGGAGCGAGCTGCAGTTATGTGGAGGTGATGGAGAATTTTCAAAGATGACGTTAGATAACCACTGCTGGAGGAAGGAGCGTGTGTGGTGTGTATAGTTCCTGCCTCCACACGTTGGGTTGTCATGTGTGATCTCCTGAAGTCCCTTGCAGCCCTGTGGCTCTGTGACCGCAGCCCATTACTGATCCTGGCATCGGTTTCCATTCAATGTTCCAGGAATTTGCACAGACTTGCCAAATGCCCTATGTCTAATCTCAGTAATGCAGATGTATTTTTTAATAGGTTAAAAGAAGAAAGATTTTAGCTTCAGGGCCTGCCCAGTGTCAGACTGTGGTTAGAAGTACTTTGGAGTCCAGCTGTGTTCCTTTCTTTTAACTGTCTAAGCTGTTTCTCTATTAGTTGTTAGCACAGTATCTCAGGCCATCTGAATTGTTTCATCTCGGGGCCAAAATTAATAATTTAGAAAGGTTTTATGAATGTACCCCTGAAACCTTGGGCCAGTCATGATGTAGGAATGTTTCCTGTTCTTTGAAACGTCTGTCTTGTAGCTACCACTGTCTGCCAGAAGGCCCTGGAAGAGGAACCATGAGATGGGGATTACCTTTGATCGCTACAAAAGTACCAAGCTCCCAGCTTCAGATGGATGCTGCTCTATTGTTCTCCACTGCCTGCTCTGAAGAACGGCTTTGACACAACTTTAACTCTGCTTTGAGCTATATACCTGGAATTTGGCAGGGCTTGGTAGGACTGAAGTGTGATAAGGGTCTTTTGAGGAAGAATAAAAGGAAAAGAAGGGAGTAGGGGAAGAGAGGCTACCTGGGAGGGAAACATGTTAACAAAACTCAGGATCGAGATCCATATGGGTCTGATCATTTGGCCTGGAGGCACTTGGAGAACATGTGCATTTCTTTGCCTAGATGTAATCAAGGCTTACTCAAGTAGAGCTAACTGTATCGAGCCAAGAGGGAAACCACATCTGTCATGAAAATAAGCAATATAGTTCCTTAGAATTCCATCCTTTCCACTAGGATTCAGCCTCTTCACCCAGCATTGCAGACTCAATTTGGCAGCTTCCTCAGATAAAGCCTTTGGCCGTAGGACCCTTCCTGATGATGCTCAGCAGAGGTCTTCACCATCCTGGCCTTTAATTCCCTTTTGAAGAGTTGCTGCTGCTTCTAGTCTCGTAACTCTCTGTTGCCAGAGCTGCGTGAGCCGAGGAGCAGACGCTGCCCACCTGTCACTCAGATTTCTGTCCTGTGGTACATAGGGTCTTGTCGTGGTTTAACCCCAGCCGGCAACTAAGCCCCACCCAGCTGCTCACTCTCTCCCCCCTGGTGGGATGGGGGAGAGAATCGGAAGAGTAAAAGTCTATCCCAGAGTAAAAATCTACCCCAGGCAAAACCAGCACATTCTCCACCCCTTATTCCGTACCATTTACATCATGCTCAGGTCCCACACTATCCAGTACACCCTCATTAACCACCACCCCCCTTTCCATCCTTTGGTATAAGACACAGATACCATTCCCCTAGTCTATGGACTACCCTTGTAAAATGTCCATAAAATGCCCAGAAACGTCCACAAAGTGTCCACTGATTTCATTTAGTCCAAGACTTCGTGCTCCGTTATGGTGGTCACTCAGGACAGGAGAGGTGGTGTGTTGCGTGGAGATACTGGGCACCAAAGCCAGCTCAGGTTGGGTCACTGCTGCACTTGCACTGCTTCTTGTAAGGCTTCTCCTCCATTGGTTCGGGTGGTTCCTGCTATAGTAATTCCCATAACATGCAACTCAAATCCCAGGTTACAACAATTTAAAGGTATTTCCATTACAATCTCCATCCCGGTCTCTTTGGACCAGACCGTGGAGTTTAACATTGCAATGAACTCCTCCCCTTGCCCCTGCTCCAGCTTGGACTTACCCAGAGACTGCAGTCCCTTAGGGTTGTACCCACTCCGAGTGGAGCCTTATCTATGAGCCAGAGTCTCTTCAGAAGTAAACCTGCTCCAACATGGCCTTACCCATGGCTGCAGTCCCTCCAGGGGTGTACCTGCTCTGTCATGGGCTTATCCATGGCCACACGCTTTGAGGCGCTCCAGCATGACCTCATGCACAGCCACTGATGCTTCAAGGTGTACCTGCTGCAGCATGGACTTATCCACAGCCACAGATGCTTTGAGGTGCACCTTCTCCAGCGCGGACTTATCCTTGGGCCACAATCCCTTCAGAGGTACACCTGCTGCGGCACGGACATAACCACGGCCACAGATGCTTCGAGATGTACCTGCTCTGGTGTGGACTTCGCAGGGTCAGAGACCTTTCGGGGTGTCCTGCTCCCGCGTGGACTCATCCACAGGTCACAGTCCCTTTGACTCGAGTTCACACTGGAGTTCCAGCCCGTCCAGCACAGCAGCACAGAAGCAGTAGCGATGCCCTGGCCACCTGCCAGCCCAGGCGCATCGCCATTGCCGTTATCGGGATGTTCCCAGGCACAGCACAGTGAGGTGATCAGCAGCGCAGCAGCACAGCAAGCAGCGAAAGAAAAAAGCAGCCACTAACGAGCGCGAGGCTCTAATATACAGTAAGGCAAGCAAGCCCCATGGCAAGCACAGAAGCCTGTCAATTAATAGCTAAACAACAATAACAGCTATAAATTCGATCTAGCACATTCCAATCAAACCTGTCATTATCTTGAACCCTTTGAGCCCCACGTTGGGCGCCAAAAAGGGCTGTTGTGGTTTAACCCCAGCTGGCAACTCAGCCCCACCCAGCCGCTCGCTCACTCCCCCACAGTGGGATGGGGGAGAGAATCGGAAGAGTAAAAGTGAGAAAACTCATGGGTTGAGATAAAGACAGTTTAATAGGGAAAGCAAAAGTCGTGCGTGCACAAGCAAAGCAAAACAAGGAATTCATTCACCGCTTCCCATCGGCAGGCAGGTGTTCAGCCACCTCCAGGAACGCAGGGCTCCATCACGTGTAACAGTTACTTGGGAAGACAAACGCCATCACTCCGAACGTCCCCCCCTTCCTTCTTCTTCCCCCAGCTTTATATACTGAGCATGACGTCATATGGTATGGAATATCCCTTCAGTCAGTTGGGGTCAGCTGTCCCGGCTGTGTCCCCTCCCAACTCCTTGTGCCCCCCCAGCCTCCTCGCTGGTGGGGTGGGGTGAGGAGCAGAAAAGGCCTTGACTCTGTGTAGGCGCTGCTCAGCAGGAACTAAACCATCCCTGAATTATCAACACTGTTTCCAGCACAAATCCAAAACATAGCCCCATACTAGCTACTATAAAGAAAATTAACTCTATCCCAGCCAAAACCAGCACAGGTCTATGTCTTTTCCCTTGGGGCACAACCTAGGAAAGATCTGCACGTGACTCATGGAGAGCCTTAGGGAGGGGGGTGATTGATTGGTTTGACTTCCTGACAGCACTAGCGAGGACAGAGAGCCTGGGCATCCGGAGACCTTGTTGCAGGACGGCTGGATTACCGGTAAGCTTACGCTGCTTTATCTTGTTGGCGTGGGGATGTGCAAGTGGACCAGGAACAGTTCATGCTTGAAATAAATAAATTAAGGACAATATATGCAATCCTGTGCTTTGTACTACTACATAGATGTAGTGAGATGCATCTCCCTAGCTGGAAATGACTGAATGCCAAGAGATGCCCGAGTCTTTGGAAGCATCAGCTCCTTTGACTCGATACAGTCATGAGGCTTTCTTTCTCTGTATAAATTGCTTTCTCGTGTCTTCACAGTGATCTGTTTGAATTAAGCATCACTGAGTGTTTTTTATATAGCTGTGCCAACAACAGAGCGCAACTGGCATATTAAAAATGAGGTAATGTGGTCTTCTGGATAATACCAGAATCAGGCTATTATTTAGTTTCTTGTATAGCTTGTGCTATCATTTGCATTTACTTACAGCAAACTGCCTTCTTCGGTGCCTGGTAATAGTTTTTACGTAGTATATAAAATCTGAAAAAGGAAGAAAAATCAACAGTATACATCGATGCACGACAGAGTGTGTTACTGCTGTACTGAGTTGCTCATCCCTGCAAACTGAATTGTCACCTCTGTTTGTCGTTGGGCACAACCACCACGAGAGGGAGCTTGGAAGCAAAGAGCTGGGGTCGTCCTGGCCATAGGGCTCAGAGCGGGGCTGAGCTCTGTCCCTGGAAATCAAGCACGGTTCTGCACGGGCTGAAAACAGAAGAGATGGAAATAAATGTATATTTCAGGACTTTGGTAGCATGGTGTGAGTATATCTTAATAGGACTTCAAAGAAATTTTTGCACTTACAGTTAATTTGTCGGGTCTCTGGAATTGCAATAGTATTTGGAGTTTTTCGTGCATAATCAAGGTTATCTATGATTTCCTACTTTGTTATTACAGGTAGGTAAAAAGACCCATTTACCTCAGCTGCTAAAGCTGAAATAAAAATATAATCACAAGAATAAGATTTGATATGACTCTGCTTCCTTGAGCATCAGAAATGGTTACTAAAAAAAAAAAGCAGGGAGATTAGGGCAATTGACTTTTAATTTGGCTTAGTGCTTAAACTCAGCTAAACCTATTTCTTTTTTTATTATTATTGCAAACCGGTCTAGCAGCTGAAACGACACCATGCTTCTCACCAGGGTCAGGGTCACGCTCTGCTCCCACACACGTGCCTGCCGGTTGTACTGAACTCGGAGCTGCTGGTTTTGCTGGGATGCCTGCCTGCAGGAGAGCTGCCTGCACAGCAACCGAACCGCTCCCAAAACCCCTGTCCCTGTTTATCTTGTAATCCTTACCAGCTGAACACCGATGCAAATAATTTGTATAGCTAGCGTGTAATCGTGTCATCACCTGTACTGGAACCACCACCCGGTGTGAGACTGTCAGAGGGTGCAATTCTTCTTTAAACTTGGCTTAATTTCCAGCCTAACGCTGGGGGTGTTCACCTTCACTTCTCCTGTCAGTGTTCACGCACAGGAGCTGCTCCCCTCCTGTCGGTCTCCTCCAGTTTTGCAGACAAGTTATTAGTGCTGACGAGCACCAGGGTGTCTGTGGAGCTGCTTTCAGAGAGTAATATTTATGATGTTGCATTGCCGTAAGTACAGCTCTCAGTGGGAATGCTGGCGAGGTGAGGAGGCACCACAGTAGGATGTTCTTGGACAGGATTGGGGCAAATTGGAGAAAAAATGCTGCTGCGTAATGTCACCTTCTGGTATCAAAACAAAGTGCTGGTCAGAGAAGCCTGATCCCGCAGCTGGAAGCTAATGGGCAAAACCCACCTAAACCACGAAATTAAAAATGCAATTTCCATTTTCCCAGCAATTACTTATGAGTAATAACTTACAGCACAGTGATGTCAGACTATTTAGCTGATGTTTGGCAAGCAAAATTTTATGGAAATGCATCATTGTTTGTTATATTCAATAAATAGAATGGTTCTGGGGCAGAAGTCTTTAGACGGGCAGGACTTGGCGAGTCAACTGTAGCTGTTGAGATATGCTCAAGATATGATATGACTTGTGAAGTGAATGAAAAATGATAGTCATTGTTAAAGGTTTAAAGGCAGGACCAAGTGTGCCTAGCAGACTTTCTGTCTGAGTCGTCCCTGGCTTTTCCAGCCTGCTCCAGTATTTCTCCTGCCTCACAGTTTAAGGGTCTTTCCTAGGACCTAACTCAGGTCTTTCCTGCAATTTCTTTGTTTTCCCCATAGCTTGGGAGCACAGCCAATCTGTCCTTCTGGAATGGTCCCGCATGTATCAGAAGACCTTTGTTGTTCCCTCCTTCTTCTCTTTTTAAGCCAAACAAACTCAGTTCTTTCAGGCCTTGTTTTTTGAAAATGCCTTTTTTGGGGGGTATTTTATAAAAAAATTTAAAGCAACTAGTACCTAAATCAGGACCCCAGCTGAGAGTGAAACAATTCCTTTTGGTGTGGCAGCACGAATGTTGTAGGTTCCCTATTCTGGAAAGACATTTTGCAGTATTGGTGCTGTGTCCTGGATTTATTAAGCAGCTGATGATATTCCTCTCGTGTGCCTAGTGCTGTTCAGAAGGACTTTGGCTGTGCCTGAGCCTGCTCCCAGCGATGGCTGGCCAGCAGCCGTGTTGCTCGCTGGCCCTGCAGTTGGGAGGGCTATGGCTGGGTGAGAAGTGGATGTGGATGTTCTCCCAGCCGCTCCAGCTGAGGAAGAGGAGGTCTGATGTAAGTGTATGAAAGGCCACCACAGACCAAAGTCCGCCTAGGTGAGTCCCTGTCTCCGGCAGCTGCCAATAGCAAATGCTTTGAGTGTGAAAAACAGGGTGAGTGCTTCTCCTTCTCAGCAATGAGCCGGGTACGGGTTCTTGCCTTTTGGACCATGGTGTTTAAAATCCCCCGGCAGATCTCTATTCCATGACTTTATCTAGCCATCTTCTTTTCCTTTCCTCGAAACCGAATTTGAAGATAAGCATGACAAAGCAGATGGTACAGCAGCGCTAGAGCCGTGACCACAGTGATGCAGGGGGAGCAGCGTGCGGTCCCTTGGTGGCCGGGCACTTCTGCCCTGCCTCTGCCGGGAGCCTGCCCTCGCAGCCGCAGGTACTCACCCGTTACCCATCTTCTCTGCCAGAGTCCACTCCCTCAGAGCCCGCTCCTCTCTCAGGAGTGACTCGGGGAGGGACTGGGGAGGTTTGGGGCATTTCCTCGCCCATCCCCAGGGCCCAAAGCGAGGAAGACTGCTGAACTCGCTCGCTGCCCGGTGCCGGTGGCTCACCGTTTCGGGAGGCTCCGTGGAGCGTAACCGCAGTGACTCAGCTCTCCGTCAGACATCCTGCAGGCTCCCCCCGCTTCCGGGGCCAGCAGGGGAACAAACGAGCAAACCCTAAAGACCAGCATGAAAATTCAGCTTGGAAAAGGGGCAGTGGGGTTTGGGATGAAGGAGACTTCTTGTTTCTTGCTGTGCTCAGTCCATCCTGGCAAACACCAGGGTGTTTGAGAGACTGAAGAAGACCCTGATTCAAGGCAATACCATCCAGCCTAATATGGGGTCAGATGCACTTGGTGGACTGAAGTCCTCCCTGGGAGAGCTGGTGCAATGCAGGATGGTGGTAGTGGGGTCCAGAGTATTAAAAATCAAGGGCTGAGCTGGCTGAGCAAACAGCCCTGAAGCAGTACTCGCTCTGACGTGCTGCTGCTCAGACCATGCTGTGCTCCATGGCTGCTGCTCGGGGTCCCCTCCCTGCCTGCCAGTACGGCTGCACTCACTCTTCACCTTTTCCACGCTTTCCCGCACCATTTGCACATTATTCCCTGCTCCTGTGGATAAGGAGGACATGTGTGCCTGGCTGGAGGTCAGCACTGACTCAGACTGGGAGCCAGGGTTGCTCCTCCTGGGCTGCTGGTGCTCCCCATGTGTCCTGCTCCCGCCAGCCCCAAAGTCACCTCCAGAAGGAAGGAGATGGATGGGGGTAAAATGGGTCTCTTGTCTGCTGAGGCAGTGGATCTTATCTGCTCTCAGCAGCAATCCCCGCATCCTAGGTCACATCTCTTCTGGCCGTCCCTTACTCTCCTACTCCAAAAAAGCCCTCATTTACCTTGTTTGCCTCTGCTGGCTCCACACTGTCTGCATGAATGCCTCTTCAGGGTGGCTAGAGGCCCTGATAAACCCAACGCAGTCCTCTTCCTTCATGCCACAGTAGTGAAAAAACCCTTTTTCTTCCACCCACAACCGGGCTGGCTGGTGCTCGGCTTCTAATAGCATCCATGGAGCCCAGGGTCGGTGCCCCCAGCATGCCAGGAAAGCCTGTAGCAGAGAAGTTTGGCTTCTTCTGGGGTCTCCTCCATCACACCCCTGTGCATCCTTCCTGCCGGGCCAGTGCTCCTGCCGTGCTCCCAGTGCTGCCGTGGCAGAGCCGTGCCTGCGATGGGTGGGACGCTCACAGGAGTGCTGCTTTTCTCCTCCGTACCCATCAATATTTGATGGCATGAACATTTAAAACTGCAGAGAGAAAGTGCACTCAGCCGCCCCAGATGGTTTGTACGTGCCATCGCCCTTCTCCCGTGACACAAAGAGCTCAGACCCTGGGCCAAGGGCAGCACTGGGAATTTGGTCCTCGGATGCTCGGTACAGCCAGCCCCTCCCGGCCACTGGCAGAAGAAGAGCTCAGCTTCTTTATGGAGCAGATTCACACAGAAAAGCAGATTTGCTTTAACTTCTATGCTGCTTTTTTGTGCTGGTTAGTAGAAGACTAGTAAGTTTTTCTATAGCTAAAAAGCTCTGGTTTTTTCCTCTCTGCAGTCCAGACAGCAAGCTAAGTGTGTACCCCGACAGGCTCTGTCCTGACATCCCCAGGAATATTTGGGAAGCATAAGAGGGACCACAACAAATGGCTTGGGGTGACTTACAGTGGATGTTTCATTGGAAACCAGGAAGAAAGCAACAAGCGAAATCTCTGCAGCGCTTAATGTGGCTTTTTTGGTTTGCTGGGATGCATTTCCATCCCTCTGGGTCCCACAGGATCGTGCATGGTTGTGGCTTTTTCCAGCAGCAGCAGCAATAACGATCCCCTATGACAATCCAGCGCCTGTCTTTTGGCACTACTCAGTGTATTTATTTCTGCAAGAGGGGGGCTGCTGCCCAAACTCTGCTTTTGTCCAAATACTTAGTGAGAGGGGGGCTCTGCTGGACCAGAGCGGTCAGAAAGGTCAGGCAGTTCCTCACGGCCCCACAGTAGCTGGGGCAGAGAAACAGCGCGAGTGCAAGCCCCAAACACCCACCACGCTATGGGGAGGCTGCTCCTGGCAGCTGGGGCTGAGCCCTGGGGGGTTTCGTGGGTGGGCAGCTGGCTCTGGCAGTCGGAGGATGTGAGCTTTTCAGGTGTGAAACGGGAACCAGGTTGTCTCAAAGGCTTGTGAGACTTCACTAAGCTGCCAAACCAGGGTGTGAGCCAGGAATTAGCAGCAGGTCCTCCTCTGCCTCCCTAGCAAGGACTCCCACCTGGTTTCAGGTTCGGTTGGAAACATTTCCCGGTCTCAGGTGAAGTACCTCAACCATCGCCAGGTCTGCACACATCTGCTCAGCAGATAGGACCTTACCTGCCCACCTCATGGAGCTGCTGGCCAGCTGCTCTTTTAGTGCACCTTAACCAGACCAGAGAAAAGGTGACGCTGCTCGGTGACTTTGGCAGGAGAGTCGCTCGGATCTTCTTCCCTGACCGCGCGGTACGAAGTGTGGGCTCGCTTTGCCCTCGCATTGCTCACCACCAGCTGTGAACGCTCAGTGTTTATCTCAGCCCCATTAGTGTCACTCTTGCAGAGCTGCTGCACAGCCTTTCCCCTATTAATACACCCATAATTCACAGGGGGAAAATATCCTTTAAGTGGTGATATTTAAACCAGGGGAGGTATCAGTATTTTTTTTTTTTAAACTTGTTTTTAGGCATTCAGTTCCTTTGCTTCTGTGACTGCAGCCCTCTCCATCCAGCTGAGAGGGAAATTATGTGTGCAAGAGGAGTCAGGGCTCCCTGCCCGGCACATCGCTCACAGCGCTAGGACTGCCGCGCTTGCCGCACGCCCAGCCACATGCTCGAGGATGCTGCACCTGAAAGTCCAGTTTCTGGATGACTCCCAGAAGATCTTTGTAGTTGATGTAAGTGGGTATTGTATTCTTATTGGGTTTTTGTGCTAGTTAATGAAGTTGTTGCTGTTCTGAAGTATTGCATGCTCTCTGATAACTTCTGTTTTTCAGCTTTAAAAAAACCAACATCAAAAAAAAAAAAACAAAACAAAAAAAATGCCAACCCCCCAAAAAAAGGTTGTAGTGCTGATTGCTAAGTGTTTTTCAGCCACCAACACACTCCTGCTGTCCCCTCTTATTGGCATTATTTATAAAGAAGGAGGAATGGCTTTTACTCATCTGGTGTCATCTTTTGGAAATCAGGTAATATGAAGTGATGTTCTTGACAAGTATCGAGTTCTTCTCTCATTTGTCTGGCTGCCAGTATAAGCATTCAACAAGGAAGAAAAGTCTGGGAACAGAATAAAAATAGCATATTTAACCAAATTACCCCTGGTGAGAAACATCTGCATGCATCTCTTCCTGGCCTTTCCGTTGAAAAAGAAAACTGTGTGGTTTTGTGAATAGCTGAGGGAAAAAACTCACTGTATCTTATTTTCTGCATGACAGTGTCCCACAACACACTGTCATTAATAATTCACATTTAATAAATGCTAGCTCTGAAATAGGTTTTAAATGTTAAATATTAATATCTATAGTGTTAGATTTATATATATATGTCTATAGATAACTGAAACTAGATATATCTTGACTATGTGTTAGAAACACATCTTTTTACAAATGTGATTGAGCGTTTACTGTTGGTTAGGATTTGATAATCACAGTAGCTAATTGAATTAGCTAATTCAAGTAGATCTGTTCTAGCACTTACCTGCATCTCCTATGGGACCAGAGTGTTTAATATAAAATTGTTTTTTTTCCAAGTCCTATTACATTTCTTAGACTGTTCTGTCCTCTGGTTTTATAGCATAGCCTGAGAACTGCTCGGTCTCCGATGCACTGCTCCATTTCTTTGCGATAGCATTTTGCACGAAAGAGGACTGTAAAGCAATTCCATCCCTTGGAACAGTATGGAAGTTGTTTGATTTAGTTTAATTAATGTATCCTAGACCTGGAGTCAGCTTAAAAATGAGACTAGATTTTTTTAAATGCCCTTTTTTTTCATATTGATTAAATCAGGGCATAGTGAGAGACAGTTTAAAACATCCTGGTACAATGTTGCTGCATTTTTTTCCATCTCTGCTTTCCTATTTCCCCAAAACACTTACAGCACTATAGCTCTGCACAACATGTTACTGCTGCAAATAGCTTCCATTAGAGGAACTGGTCATCTCCTTTTTTAGCATGGAACGGTATTGGAAACCCCTTTTAGGCATTTCATGCATTTGATGTTGTATGGGTATGATAAATGCGTAGCTGAATTAGTGACTTCTCCATTATAAAAGGACCGCTTTGGGCTAAGTTTTGAGCAGATATTTCAAGCAACACTTCCTAAACCCCTCCTGACTTTGGAAAGCTCTTTTGAATGTGTGGCACTTCAGTATAATGGGAGGGAAAAGGACAAAAGAGAGAAAACATGGTGGGCGATTCCCCCTCTGCCTTGCGCTCGGTGTATGAATCTATACCTGCCTCGTGGGGGTATCACTGCTGCCTCACGTGCAGTGAGGTCTCATTTCCAGTCCGGCTTTGCATGGGAATGAGTTCCTCTCCCAGTGCTGGGCGCTGGTCCGAGAAGCCTTCTGCCTCCATCCACATCCTCGCTGACAGCTGGGACCTGGCACCTTCTCTGCGGTCGCTGAGCTCCCAGGATTTCCTTTGGCTGGGCGCTGGAGGTGATTCCTGGGATGGCGCTGACAAGCCAAGTCTGAGCCCCCAGGGCGGGGGAAGGCGGGGGCCTGGCATGTCTCCGAATGTCCCCTGTTGTGTCCTCCTTGCTGAACACCCCAGGGTTGAGCCATGGTGTGGGTGGGATCTTGCTGGGATGCTGCCAGCTGTGCCAGCGAGCCCCGCACCTTGCGCTGGGAGGGCACCGGGGTCCCCTGTCCCAGTGCCCGGGTGCAGGGACAGTCACAGGTCAGCCTTTAATGGGTTTCTTGCACTGAGAGGAAACACTGCAAAGCTGCCTTCCTTCTTCTTTCCCCCCCAGATACCTAGAGCTGTGACCTGGCATGTGCTCTTGCCCATAAAATCGCTCCTCTTCTCTCTGGAAAAGGTTTAAACAAAGCAGCCCTGATCCCGGGCAGCCTCGGGAGCCTTCCCAGAGCATCACAGAAAGGGCGAACCACTTTGCAGCCTGGGCAGACAAAGCCTGGGCATCTCTGCTAGTGGAATTTGCTACAGGGCAAGATGCAGTGAGAAGGAAAAAAAGAAAGAAAAGGCAAACCAAACAAACCCAGAAGAACTAATTTCTGGGGCTGAGTGAAGGACAAAGTCTCCCGTGGTCTCATGTCTCTTACGATGAGTAAAGGTGGGAAATCATTGACAGGAGGTGTGCAGAGCTGGCTGCGTGTGAGCTGGTCCAGCGAGGGCATGGGGAGCGTTGAGGCTGGTGGGTTTTAGTGCATGGCATTGCGTGCCAGCTGTGGCCATGCAGAAGACACCGACCAGGGGACACCTCCCAAGGTGGTGGGGAAAGATCATACCAAATCCCACGAGCTGTCTCTTGCCACTAAACCACAGACCTGGCTGCAGCAGCCGTGCTATGGGGATTCCTGCAGAAATGTGACTTTGCCGTTGGAGCGCAAGAGCTGCCAGGGTGTCCTTTGGGGACGGGTGTGAGCGTCCCCCTGTGTCATACCCATTGCTGTCTTCCTCTGGATGTGCCTCTTGCTTTCTTACCCTGCTTACAGTCCCAGCTGCTTCCACTGTGGAGAGGAGGGGCAAGCGCAGCCTCTCCTTTCCACCGTCTTCTACACAGGGGTTTCTGCCTGTGGGTGCTAGCCTGGCCCTGCAATGTCATCGAAGGCACATTTAGGGTCGGATGTGGGGTGCCCAGCCCCACATGTCATGCTCCTGCCTCGCGCTGCGCCCCTCCGGCACAGCCCCCTGCTCTTGCCTGATGCTGTCCCGAGCACAACCGTACCCCAGTGCTTGCAGCAGCGCGGGTCGGGGCCTCGGTACCCCACAAACCCAGGATGGGGCACCTGCAAGCACCACTCTGCAAGAGGAGAGCCTCTGCTTTTAAACCATCCCCTGCATCACAGGGCTGCTTCTCCCCAGTGAGCAGGTTTTCCAGGGGATGGAGCAGCTCATCTCCACTGCCCTGGGCAGTGCTGGGCTTGGAGGAGAGCGGGTCGCTCCCAGCAGACATGTGGTGGGTAATAACCCAGTAAGAAATGCTTGTCTTTCCTGGCTGCCTGACAAAGGCCTTTCATGCTAGAAAATTCTAGCTTGGAAAGAAACATTTAATTGTTTTAATTACGCTTGTGATCTAGTAATTTTGAGGAGAACCGGGAGTGCTGCAGAGTGAATGCTGTTATTACGCTATCACTTTTCAGCAGCCTTTCAGCACGGAGCCAGCAATTTCATCCCAGGAGAAGCCGTGAAAGGTGGTTATTAGTGTGCCTCACCGCCAGCAGCCGGGGTCCCTCCCGTCCCTGCTGGGAGCAGCCGCTGGCACGGGGAGCTGCAGCCTGCCTTCACCTCCATCACCCGAAATGCCATAATTTAGCAGCTGTCTAACCCGGCCTCTCTGCCCCAGCTTGCTTTTGCACTAACCCACGCTCATTTTTGGTCTGCATTGCACGAGTTGATAAAGGAGTAGCAGGTTTTTTGCTGGGGTGGGTCACTGCCAGGTTCATTTCTGGAGCATTTTCCAAAGTCAAGGGCCTCCCGGGTTGTTCCCCAGCCGCGTCACACAGCATGGCAACAAGTCAAGCAAAACACCCTCCAAGTGTTTCTGTTTACCAGGAATAACGACAGCCTGGCCTCCCTTATCAGCACGTAGTGCCACTTAATTAATATTGCTAAAGTGCACGGATGACCCAGGGCCCAAGGCACAGGATCTCCGCAGGGTCCTGTTGCTGTTAATTACCATTAACCATAATAGTAGCTTGTCCCTGGCAATCCGGTCACCAGCTGTCGGGGCACACAGGCTCGCAGCGCAGGTTTGAGGTTTGCTCCCGTTTGCTCTTAATCGAGCACATTTGCAAGGCTGTCCCTGGTTCAGGCGGATGCTTGTCCTGGGGATCGCTCACTGGTTTGCCAAGGATAGAGCTGCCCGGACAGTGATGGTTGCAAAAGGTGAGCCAAAAGCAAGATTTCTTTCCTCTTCCTTTCCTTTCTGGTTTACATTCCTTGATAAAGGAGAGAAGTGATGAGAAAGAATCTGATTTCCAAGAGCAGAGATAAGGGGCACACAGCGTGCAGTTGTCCTGTCCCACATGCTGAAGCCAACAGCATTTACTGAGTAAAGCTTTGCTGCAGCATGATCAGGAAAAATCCCACAGCTCCTCTCGGGGTGAAGGCAGGGAGCTAAAACTTCTCCCCCATCTCACTGAAATCCCGCCACCGCTGCTGTTGGCATTGCCTAACCCGCTGCTTCCATGGTGTGTTTGTTTGCTAGCAAAAATCCTGCGGAAAAGGGCTGTTCAACCTCACCTGCGGCCACCTCAACCTTGCGGAGAAGGAGTACTTTGGGCTGGAGTTTCGCAGCCAGGCTGGGAACCACGTGAGTGTGGCTCGCGGCGTGGGGCCCCGGTGCTGCACCGCGCCGCATCCTCGCAGCAGCCACTCGCATGGCTGGGGGCTTGCTAGCACCTCCCTGAAATACCAGATGGAAAATTTCAACAAAAACCCCTTGAAAATGGGAGTTACGAGGGGAGCCACAAGCTGGTTGGCAAAGCCCCGGTGACAGCCACGGCCATGGGGTTTATCCGTAGCCATCCGCGCGGGGCTGCGCAGCGGGGCAGCTTGCCGCAGCAGCTGAGCTGGCCAACGCTTTTGTGTTGCGTTCTAGCATGATGCTGCTGCTTCTATTCCCTGTCTCTTGTGCCGTTTATTCACCCAGTTCTTCATTGCCTTATTTCAGGTCTGGTTGGATCCACTAAAACCCATAACAAAGCAAGTCAAAAGTAAGTATTTCAAGAATAAAATTCTTCTAAATCACTGCCAGTGGCCCACTAGCGCAGACACATTAGTGCAGTGTTATTATTTGGGGACAGGGGCTCTGGATTCCAGCATTTACCTGAGCTCATTTTATAACGTGAGGCTGGGCAGAATTGTTTGCAAAGACACCACAGTCCGTATAAAATCCTGTAGAAATACCACTGCCTTTGCAATCTGGTATCTGCACCATTTTAGGCTTGAGCTGTTAATAACCTGACAGCTTGGCGGAGGAGCAGGGGCGGCTGCGTGCGTGCGTGTGCGCGCACGGCTGTGCTGGCAGAGCGGCAGGCATCGCTCTCCGCATGCCCTCCTTTCCCCTTTGCAGCTCTTAGCAGCCCAGATGCCTGCGTGGCGTGAGCCATGAAGCAGGGTTAGCCGAGTGCCTCGCAGGCTCTGCTGCTCCTCTCCAGCCCCCTGCCCCCACCATGCCGCTGCACGGAGATGCTGCAGAACCTGACCTGAATTCAGGCTCAGCATCCCCTGTTAACCAATGTTAACACAGTGCCCCTTTCAGCCCATGCCTATTTCCACCCCCGCGATGAACCAAATGATATTTTCCCCAAATATGTGATGCCCAGGAGGTGGTCAAGAGCATGAAGCCATGACCCCAGTATTTGCCACAGACAGGGAGGCTGCAGTACAGTGTTTGCATGAATTTCCCTGTAAGGGGAAAGCCTGATAAAAAGCCTCCCCTTTCTGGGTGCACCAGAAGTGGGATTATTTCAAGCACCAATTTCTTTTTCCATGTCCCTTCTGGCCTGCTCTTGCAGGACCCTGTCGCTCCAGGAGCCCCTGAGCTGTCCCACGGTGTCCTGGGACAGTCAGTGCCTATAAAATTGCCTCCCTCCCTCCATGTTCTTTGCCTTGGGCTTGGCTGCTTGCTCTCACTCATCCCACAAAAAAGCATTATCAAACAACGTCCTATGGAGCTGTTGCATCCCAAGTGCTTGGAGGGCTGGATTTAATCCACAGTCCTGCTGATGGCCACACTCCAGACAAGCACCCGTGGCACCACTCCACGGAAATCCCCTTCCTGGCAGGGGTCTTTGCAATTTAAAGAATTACTGAGGCATTTTCTCTTTAGTATTATTTAGGTGCCCAGCTCCCTGTTCGCTTCCACTGGTAATGCTGGGGGTCTGGGCAGGCAGGTCGTTTGGGCTGAGAGGGCCCAAAGGGCCCAGAGTAATTTACTCTGTAAGGAGACAGCATGTGTGAAGAGAGTTGTAAATGTTCTCAATAGACACGTAAAAGAAAACTTATGAAGATGTTGTGTTTTAAGATCCTAAGGAGGTTCTTTTCAAATTTATGGTGAAATTTTTCCCAGTGGACCCCGGCCACCTGAGAGAAGAGCTGACCAGGTACAGTACTTGTTCTATTGCTTTCTTACTGCACAGTCTATATTTTTGTAATTGTGAAGCACGCGTTTAATTCCTTATCTTCATCCACCTGAACCTGTCTGCAAGCAGTGCTTATCTTAAGTATTTAAAGAGTTCTGTACATTACAAAACAAAACCCGAGAGAGTATCTTTTCTTGATCCTGTTTTTAAACAAAATCCACTTGAAGGATCAGCTGTCTTAAGAGGCTGCAATTTGTTTACTGCCAAACGCTTTAGCAGTTGGGCACCGAGTCTGACTTTGCTCAGTCTAGCTCCTGCCTCAAGCTGTGTTCTGAAAGAAGAACTTTAATTTTATTTTTAAAAATGACATTGTTAGCTCTTACGTTTTAGAGAAAGCATTGCGAACAGGAACTAAGAATAAAACTAAAAGACAGTGATTCTGCAGAACATATTAGCCCCGAGAGATGCAAATGCCCTCCAAAGCATAAAGGAATGTTAACTCTGAAACCTACTAATGGGCATTTCAATGGCAGGGGCATACCGGTCATGGTGGTGCCCAGCTGCAGCCTTCTGCAGGGGCTGCGTGCTCCTCCTGTGACCCCACGGACCTGCATCCCTTGGGTTGAAGTGCAGGGATGGGCGAGTGCGGGGAGAGGCGCGGGGGCAGACAGCCCCCCGGCAGCAGAGCCCTCGGGGCTCAGGCCAGCACCAGGCTCTCTGCTGAGCCCGGCCCCGCCTCGGGGCATGTTCCTGTCCCCCTCCACAGGTACCTCTTCACCCTCCAGATCAAGAAGGACCTGGCACTGGGGCAGCTGCCCTGCAGCGACAAGAGCGCGGCGCTGCTTGTCTCCCACCTGCTGCAGTGTAAGGGCAGGCGAGTGCCCGCAGGGACGGTGCCCCTTCCCCGGGGAGGGGGGCCCAACGGGGCTTTGCTTTGGTTGTGTAGCCAGGGGTTCCCCCTGCAGTGACCCCTCGCAGCCTGACCCCGCTCTCCCCATGTTCCTCGCAGCTGAGCTGGGTGACTTCCACGAGGAGATGGACCAGCAGCACCTGGCGACCCACAGGTACCTGCCCAACCAGGAGTACCTGGACAACAAGATCATGCACTACCACCGGAGACACGGGTAAGGGCTGCTCCGCACCACGGCCGCCCACCCAAAGCACCCGACAGGCACCTGCCAACGGGGCCATTCCCATCAGCAGGCAGGGCTGGTGTGGTGCACATCCAAAATGGCATTTTTTCAGCCCATTTCCGCGACTGCCTTCTCACTCTTGTTGCTTCCTGGCGTGTTTGTGTCTCCAGCGGGAAGACGCCGGCTGAGTCAGACATTCAGCTGCTGGATGTGGCCAGGAAGCTGGAGATGTACGGGATTCGCCCGCACCCTGCCAGCGACGGCGAGGGGACGCAGATCAACCTGGCCGTGGCGCACATGGGGGTGCTGGTCCTGCGGGTGAGCCCGGGGCACGGGGCAGGCTGCCAGCACCCAGGTGGGGTGGCCTTTCCCCAGGGACATCACCTCCACTTGGGGCGACCCTTCTCCTCCCCACTGCGTGTTCCAAACCCTCCCAAATCCTACAAGAGGGAGCATGCCCCGGCAGACCTTGGGTGCGGAGGTGATGCTCCGGCGCATCGCTGCGGGGCTTGGCCCCACCATCCCCATCTGTGCCAGCTGCTCGCCGCCGTGCCTGCCCCGGCTCTGCTGGCCCTTGTCACGGCGAGCGCGGCCGTGTAAGCACCACAGGTTACACGGCTGCGTCACATGTGTTCACCGTATAATCTTCCAGCGAAAATAGCCACCTCACGTCTGTGCAATTACATAATGCTGTAATCACGGCGTAGCTGCAGAATAAATACAGACTTGCTCACAGCCAGCGTGAAGCAGTGCTCGCCTCCCACACCGGCTAATTTCAACCTAGGAACATCTTGCCAGAGCAGGAAAAAAAAAAGAATCCTAACTGTGGGTCTGCTGTTCATAATTAGCGCTGCCAGACCCAGTTATTTATTCAGAGCCATAAACACCCCTCATGCATGATTAGAGCATCTGTGAGCCCATTAAAATCTGGGCTCTCCCAGAAAGCTGAGAGGGTCTTGGTGCCACAGCATGGAGAAACACAATTTTACCTGGTCCTGCCATGCCACCAGTGTTGTGTGGCTGCGTCTAAATTGATGCATAATGGTAATGAGGGGTAAGGCACGCTTGCAGACTGCTTAAGCTGTGTCTAAAGGCGTGGGAGTGAGCTGAGTTCTGCTATGCTTCCCAGCAAAAGAGGAGGGTCTTATTTATTTTGGGGGGCTGATGTTGCATTAACTCACCTGACTCACCAGCTGGGATGGATGGGATGCTCTGCCTTCACCTCTGTGGGGTTTGTCTTGGGATCCTGGAGTTTTACAAATAACTTCAGTGGGCAGAGTTAAGCCCTGACTCTCAATTCCCATTTTTGGGACCAACTGATGGAGAGGAGGGTCAACCACCAAACCCTGGTGCCCCTTCCTCGGACCCCAGCAGCAGCGAGAGCTGCGTCGGGGTCTCATGCAATGTCCTGCAAACTCAGGCCCATCGTACTTCTGCAACTCTGACTTGCCCCGTCCTGCTTTAACTGCTGTGTCTGTCCTTGCAGGGCAATACAAAGATCAACACGTTCAACTGGTCCAAAATTCGCAAGCTGAGTTTCAAGAGGAAGCATTTTCTCATCAAGCTCCATGCAAACATCTCCGTAAGTACTGCGCTGCAGGCAGCTGCCAGGCTCAGGAGCAGGCAGCTGTGGATCGAGAATCAGCCACACAAAGTCTCCAATTTTGAATAAAATCCTTTTCTGCTGCTCATGGGTGAGTCTGCTTCTCCCCCGAGCGTGGCATGTGCCATCCCCGTGTCCCCCGCAGGGTGACACTGCACTGCCCGGAGCCCCCAGCAGCCCAGGTCCTTTGGGGGGGTCAGGAGGGCAAACAGCAGAGCCTGGCCCCGTGCCCCTGACACTGGCTTGCTTGTCTGCGGCTGCGCAGGTGCTGTGCAAGGACACGCTGGAGTTCACCATGGCGAGCCGGGACGCCTGCAAGGCTTTCTGGAAGACATGTGTGGAGTACCATGCCTTCTTCAGGTTGTCTGAAGAGCCCAAGTCAAAGCCCAAAGCCCTTCTCTGCAGCAAGGGCTCCAGTTTCCGCTACAGGTAAAGTCCCAGGGGAAAAACCAAACCGCTGGGGCTGGGAAGGGGTGGGGATGGCTCTGAGCCTCCCCTTTATGCCGGCCCTGGCTGGATACGAGGGGATGATGCCCAACAGCTGCTTTTCCTGGAGACACTGCTGCCTCGGTCCTGCTGCGTCCCCCCACCTCCCCTGGGATGCGGGGATGCCCAGGGCTGGGGCTGATGGTGCTGCTCACACCTTTCCCCCCTTGCTGCAGCGGGAGGACACAGAGGCAGCTGCTGGAGCACGGGAGGAAGGCGAAGATGAAGAGCCTGCCCTTTGAGAGGTACCGGGGGGCACGGAGGGACACAGTGCCCGGGGGGGGGCGGGGTGACGGGACCCTCCTGGCCATGCATCCACCCATGCTCTTGGCCTTGCAGGAAGCACTACACGTCCCGCTACGATGAGAGGCAGTGCCGCTCCTCTCCGGACCTCCTGACGGATGTCTCCAAGCAGGTATGTCCCCATGGCGTCAGCGATAGGTAGTGTCGTGCCCGGGGTGTCCTGGCATTGCAGCCCCGGCTGGCAGAGCTCAGCTGGAGGCCAAGCCAGACCCTCGGCTCCGGGGCTCACTGACAGCCCCGCTCTGCCCTCTGCCCAGCCGGGGGTCTGGGCACCCACACACCCTCTGCCCCTGCTCAGGTGGAGGAGCTGCGCCTGGCCTACGGCGGCCGGGGCTCCTACCATGCCAACGGGGTGCACGCCTCCGAGCCCACGCTGGACAGCCGGCGCCGGAGCTCCGCCGTGGACGTGACGTTTGCCGCCGAGCTGGAACGCTCCAAGCCCGAAGCGACCCCCGCCTTCCTGCCCCACTCCAAAAGCTCGTCCACCTTCCCCCTGCTCTACGCCGAGCTGGAGCTGGAGCGGGCGTGGGAGCCTGCCGACTTCTTCGGCCCCAGGAACCCGTTGACATCCTTTCGGCCTCACCATCAGTTCGCTGGAAACAGTAAAAGCACCTCGGTGGGCAACGTGCGGGAGGTGAGCGCCCGGCCGCTGGTGTACACGGACGTGCCCTGCCCCCTGCCCACGGCCACCCCAGCCCCGCAGGTCCTCTTCTACCTGGACAGGCCCCCGCAGCCCCCGTGCCATGCACCAGCGCCCGGCGAGGACGCAGCAGGACCAGTCGGTGGATGTGGCCCCGTAGCAGCAAAACCCCCCAGGCAGAGCCCAGGTGGGACCCAGCCCGGGGAGCTTCATCGCGAGGCTGCGTGCACGGCAGCGGACGCGAGCGTGTCCCCCGTTGGGGAGAGCATGTTGCTGGCTCGCTCCTTCGATTATGGCCTTCAGGAGCAGCCTCCCAAGCGGTCTTGGAGCCAGTCGGACATGAAAACCATCCGCTTCCCCTACGGCTCCGAGTTCAGGCCCCTGGGGCCGTGCCCTGTGCTGAGCAGCCGGAAAGCGGGCGCCTTTCGGCACGTGCCGGCCCAGCAAGGGCTGGCGCCAGGGCCGCGGCGCTCCGCCGAGCGCTACGTGGGCAGCAGCACCGAGTCCAGCGACTCCGACTCCGACCTCCTGGCCACGGACTACTGCTCCCTCTACGGCCGGGTGCTGCGGTCGCCCATGGCCCGGGTGCGGCTGTCCTCCGGCAGCCTCCAGCTGGATGAAGAGGATGAGGAGGTGTCCTTCGCCACTGGCGAAGAAGAGAGAACTTCCAGGGGGGCCTCCAGGTATTTCACCTAGGTGCCTGACACCAGCCAGAGGGAGCAGAGATGGCCGGCACTGACTCGGGGCTGCAGGAGGGTGACGCTTGCTTGCAGGGCTGCTTACTGCTTGCCAAACATTGATGGGCTTGTGTTGTGCGAGTGCTCTGAGCTGTAGAGGACGTGTTAATGGACAACAGGGGAATGTTCAGAAGAAGTACCCACCACCTGCACCATGCTTGGAAGCTGGAGTGTCTCTGCCACCACACGTGGGGTCCTCCTCCAGGCAGAAGGGCCAGGGCTCTCCTAAAGTCCTTCAAAGACCTTGCGTCCTCCCCAACCAGGCAGCTTCTGGCCATGCTTGGAGATCAGCCACTGGACTCTTTATCGGAGGGAGGGGGAAAAAGACAAAAGACATGTCACGGAAGAGGTTAAACATCTGTTTGTCACTGCTGCAGGGAAGCACACTGGTGGAAAGGGCGTTTGAGACCCATTTGGAGAGGAGCAGGATGGCTAAGGGAGGCTGCTGCAGGAGCTGATGCCCTGTGGACACAGCCAGTGCCCCAGCACAGAGCCCGTCTCCATCCTGCATCTCCTCCCTCCAACGCTGCAGGGAGCGCCTGGCCCTCGAGGACAGGGCTGCAGGTGTGGGGTGCTCCTTGCGATGCTTGGAGCAACGGAGGAAGCAAACAGCTCTGTCTTCTCCCCAGCCACTTTACAGCACTATCCTTCCCCAAGAAATATCCCATTGGTGCTTGTAAATCATTTAGCAGCATCCAACAGCAAGCTCTGAGAAGTGGGTTAATGAATGATATCGTATAGCTCTGCTTTTCTTAGGTCCATTAGCTGTCATTTTCTGGTAGCAGCTCCACAGCCCCTGGCACCTCAGTGCTCTGCTTAAATCTGGAGGAGTGAGGCATGTAAGGGGGTCCTTTGCTCCCCCAAATTAGGCCTCAGTTAAGCAGCATGGGGAAAAAGATCTCAGGAGGGGGTAGGAAAGAAACAGGCAGCTGGTGCTCACCCTTGGCATTGGGAAGGCTGCTGTAACCGTGGTGCTTCGAAACTTTCCCGTTTGCTATATGAGTGCAATGTTATTTTTACCAGGGCTGTTTCTAGCTATAAAGCTAGAAACCATCCATGGGGCAGCAGGAGGGGGATTCCCAATTTATCCATTGCTCCCTTGAAGGGAAAAGGTATAAAGATACTTCTTGGAAGTACTTTTATTACAAAAACTTATTATTACCCTAATAATCTACTCAGAAAACTGGAGAATGATGATACCGCCGTAAGATTTTAGGGGAGGATCTTGTTACCTTTCTTTAAGAACCCTGTAAGACATGACTGTAAGGAGAGGGACAGCCCAGTAAATCCATGGTTGAGAAACTACTGCAACCTGCGAGGATGGATTTCAGAAAGAAGGAAGCTGGGGCAAAGACAGAAAATAGGCTAAAATGTAAAAAGAACTGGGCTTATGGATCCTGCTCACCCTGTGTGTCGCTATTCTTTGTTTTGAAAGCTGGACAATAAAAATCAGTTCTTCACATCAGAGTTTTAGGTTCCTCCTTCTGCCTGGCCAGATCTGCACCCAAGCCCTGCAGGCACCCCCAGCCCACCTTCCCCTGCGTCTCCCATCTCCCAGGCAGCCCTCATTGCTCCACGGAGCTGCCAGGCTGGCTCCCTCTGTGCCTTCACTGTCTCAGTGACTAGGGAGACTCGCCGAGATCCCCGACTGCTGCTGAAAACAACCACATTCTTGGTTGGTTGCCCAAAGAAATGCATTAGATCAACAAGAGGGCACACTGTAAGGTTTGCTTTTGCTCCTGGTTACCCTGTGCTGAAGAAGCTGTGAAGCACAGGGACCCCCACATGCTGCTCTGGGGTCTATTAAAAAAGGGATAATCTTTCTGATAGAGAGTTGTTTCTTCCCTTTCCCAAAGCTCTGCACCTTGGAAGGAGCAAGAGCCACCACTCAATACAGCATTTAAGTATGGCAGTCTATATGCACGATTTGGTAGAGGGGAAAAAAAAAGCAGCAGTGTTTCAAATACAGACTGCACACACAGCCCTCAGAGAATGTCCCTTAAAGGGTTATACGTTAAGCACGCAGGCAAACCTACAATCACTGTTAGCTCCTGAAAGCATGTGGAGACACAGGTAAAGGCTGGCCCAGGTCAGCTTTACCTTGACCATGTCACAGGACACACAGTCCCACCGAGAGGGATCAAAGTACAGCCACACTGCCCAGATCTCCAGGAGCTGCCGGCTCTGGCATTCAGGACTATGCTGGGAAAACAGCATTGAGAGGGAGAAACAAGGACTTGGGAACTATTTTTGGATTTTTCCATTGACTAGAGAGCACTGTGGCACAGCGTGTGCACTGTGACTTAGCACACCCTACACGATGGTCAACAATAGCAGAGGAACAAAGCAGCTCCTAAGCGACAAAAATTAACATCTTCAAGCTAAATTCATTGCGTAAACTAGCTTTCTTGGGTTGCACTAAAATAAAGGAACAATCCCAGTAAGCAGTGGCTCACGTGTCAAGGAACAATTGAAGTAACCCTTGAGTAAGTCCTTCCCCACGGTCCCTGCTCAGCCCTATTCACCCAAAAGAGGTAAGAACATCTATTTAAGTGATTATGTTTCACTAGGGAAGAAAACGAGGATGGAGAGAGGACACAGAACGATTTGGTCTGCTGACTCAATGCATCAACTGGGGTTCATATAAAATATATCACTTATAAAGCTAATCTGAAAATTCAGATGCACCATCTTCAGCAACTTTTTAGGCATAGGTGTGTATATTAGGATATAAAAGTATACAAGGAACCTCAGTTTAGAGAAGCACTAAGACAGGTTTCAGTGTATTTACCTCATCTCTGTATTAAGTGTTACTTCATTTATTAGAAAAATGTGAAATAAGGCAAGCCAACATACATACCACTAAAACTTTGCAAAGAGGAAAATAATTTTATTCCAGTGTTAAGTCATAAAACAGTGTGATAAAAATCAGACCTTTAACAATTTCTAAACTTTGTGCAAACACATGAAGAACCTATGTACTTTCCTATTCAGCTATAGACATTCAATTGAATGCAAGAACAGGTGTTTACGATACTACATGCTTACTGTACAGCAGCGTACTAGAGGAGTCAGAGACCAAGGGTTTTAAGAATGGTTACATTGATAAAGGACTCATCTACCCAAGAACAAATACATTTCTCTATTCTGCGATTCAGACTACTTTGATAAGACTACTTCAATACCAATTCTTCTCAGTCTACAGTGGGAAGCCTAGCAAACCAAACAAGCAAGAAGATGGTTCCTGCATGAATATTTTGATATATCATTCCATTAGCTATCTGCCAGCAACAGAATACTGCTGATTAAGTTACACAGTTCATCAATAACTAACACATGGTGGGAAAAAGACAACTGTTCTCTGGAAACCAGTAATACAGACATCCATTCCTTAGAGTTAGATTATAGTCTTATAATGCACAGAGACTTTAGGCGCAGAAATGCCATATGCAGTACAATAAAAAACACTTCTTGAATGGACTTGAAGAGAACGAGGCTGTATTATACACACGTGGATGAGTTTTTCCCCACACTGTCCTATGAGGTAGGTATACATCCCACCCATTTCACAGGAAAAGAAGAGGCACCATAGTTCAGCAACTTGTTACAGTCATATCACAAATAGGACAGGTTCCAATTTCCCAAATAATTCACTAACCCTACCTACCCAGAATCGTTTATAGAGTTGCATAGATTAAAGACACTGTGTCAACAGGGTAGAGCCACCAGTTACAAAATTCGGGAGGAATTCCCACCACCTCTCCCCTCGGTCTCCTGCAGAAAAAAAGAACACCTTAAGGGAAGTGACATGGAAGTAAACGCATGTTTTTAATTCTGAGAAACTTGTATGGAGCTTTTTAAAATGAGATTTGGGTTGAGACTGCTGAAGTGAAAGCCGAGGTAACTGTGGCACAGGCCTTTTTGTACCTTCACTCCACAATGCCGAGTTCACAACGAAGTCAAGAGTCTTCTGACATCTCTACCACGTTGTCACGGGCTGTGCATGGTCGTCTGAGCACACCGATCCTGAAGACTCCTCTTTAGGAATGGAATCAAACTGAACCCTGGGGCTGCTCCATCTGTCTATAGCATTCCCTGTGGCGTAGCAGCTGGTAGGTGTCCTCTGGACAAGAACAGCATGGGGGGACCCAAACCTTTTCAAAGCAACCAGGCAACTCTGTGCAAGGAACATCTTTCTTGAACTAGAACACAAGTTTGTAAGAGGTATATCCACACCTCTGCACATCTATTAAAATCCAGAATAAAACGCACAACAGAACAAGCTCATGAAAGTTTACAGAACTTAAATATTTATTTTTAAACCATTTAAAACCCCCCAAAACATTGAAATAAGCTTCATCTATAAACAGATTTACAAGACTAACAACTACAGAAGCTAAAGGAGCACTACAATTTGTTTCTGTGATGCAGTTATTTTGTAAAGCTTCAGGTCAACTGTATTTACAACTTTTGCTGCTTTTACATTTATAAAAATATTTATTTAATCCATAACATTATTGTTTTCAAAAACTATTTCCAGACTTTTTTCTCAGATATAAATTCTAATCGAATTTCAGTTATATAGCAGATGAAAGTTTTAAACAGAAACATTTTTTTTAAAATTAAAACAAGGAGTTAAAAGTAATTTTTTACAGTGTAGGCACCATTGAAAATAATTGTCCTTGGCATATCTAACCACCATCTCTCACAAGTGTCCTTTATATAAAAACGATGTAATGGCAACATTTGACTAAAAATGCAGTATTTACTTGCACACCATTACTTTTTCAATATTTGGCAGATATATTTCAGATTCTTTAAAATGACTTTTGTGCAAAAACAAAATGTGCAGGTCTGAACCATAAAATAAACACACCCAGCCTTTATCAAAAATAAATTTACACCAACAGTTCCACAGCTAAGTACTGAAAAACAATCCCAGTTCAAAACTTCAGCATAATATACATACTGGGTTGAAAAAGGGAAAAAAAAAAAACAGAAGAGAAGATATTATCCATCTAGGAGTACCATAAATATATAACTGAAAGCAACTTTATAATCTTACCTACTTTTTATGAAAAAAAAAAAAAAAAAAGAAAAAAATCACTCCGTACTGCACAGTACTACCTTTTTGTGAAAGAATATCTATAACTCAGTTATTTGCATATTAACTGGTAAATACATATTTAAAATGCACTTTCAGAAAATTATAAACAAATTATGTTGATGTACTGTATTTAATGTATTTAAGAACAAAAATGCGTATAAATATCTTACAGGAGAAACAACACCACCACACAGAATGCTGGTGTTACACTTATACCTGCTTGTGAGGTATGTATCATGCGACGCTCGGCTTCTCTGGCTCCCTTCCACCCAGACATGTATACTCAGAGGAAAAAAATTAAATTAAGTTAAATTGGACTTCAGGTTTTGTCCATTATTGCCAAAAGCCCCACCCCCTCAACTGTATTGCTTTAAATTTTCCTACCATGATGATATAAGATTGAATTACTACTTCAAAACCTGTTCTAAAAGGTAATACATATACTGTACATCAGGATATACCTGTTGCTACATATCACCTGCAAACTATTGACATATTGCTCTCAAATATATTTAATCATAGAGCTGCCTAAAATACTGTACCAATTTAGAATTATAATAGATACTGTTGCAGGTTTATTTTTCAGGGCATGATAACTATATGCTGGTTGAAGCAGGTGCTACAGCAATATCCTTGCCACTACATTACATGTTTTGAATACGCTTGTGAAAAAGCTATTTTCTCTGAAGCTTGTTAGTGATTTACAAAAGTTTAACTCATGAATACAAAAGACCTGCACATCCCCATGTACAGGAACAAAATAGCATCAAAACATACTGTACTTGCACTTTCTATTAACTAAAGTAATGGTTATTTCTAAAAGCAAAACTGCACCTCAACGTTTATCAGATTAAACAGGTGAAACTACAATATTAAAAGTTGTTCTTTACAAAATAATTTCCTGAAAATATAAAACCATGTGCACTGCCACAAAATAGTTGAGTAGGTTCTTTCAAATCCTCAATCACCATCAATATGTTGCAAAGATCCAAAAGGCACAAGGAGCTCATGAGCTAAGCACTGCCAAGCTTGAAGTAGTTTTGGTGGGTTTCACTGGGTCCATACGAAACATCAGTCAATTATGTGAAGTTTCTTAGGATGAGTCGTTAACAGAAAATCTATGGATAAAAAAAAGCAATCAAGAATTTTGTTAATTACATTGCTTCAGCTTGGCAAACAGCATATAACTTTTTGCATCACTAAACTAGTACATGCCTTCATCTCAACAGATCATTCTTAAGAAAATATTCCCTAAAAAGACAGTTAAAGGTTCTCCTGCTCCCTACTTGCTATAAATATGCTTATGACAAAAATGCAGGCTAAATTAAAGGAAGCAAGGTACAACAACTACAGTAAAATCGCAGCACTAGAAGACCAAACAGATATAGTAATTGTTACTATTAGATTTAGTCTCAAACAGAAGTATTACGTATAAGTACTGAAGCTAAAAGTTTAAATCCCTGGAAATAGCGGATCTTTCACTTATCACTAAACTACTCAAACTTCCCCAACCTATGAAGTTCAGTGTCAACTAACCTTTCCTGTGCATAAGTACTTAATTTAATTTTTTTCTTTTACAATAAAGTTTTGGTGTTTTGTTTTGTTGGGTTTTTGTTTGTTTGTTTGTTTGTTTTTCCCAATGTATACAAAAAATTCCTTAACTTACTTCTGAAATTTCTCCATAAGTTTCTTCACCATCTTATCTGTGATCCCTGGACACGTTGCTTCTGCCATATTGATGCTTTTCTCAAGTTCCTCAATTGCTTTCTTTCTGCTAGCATTATTTGTGTCCTGCTGTTTGAGCTGAGTAGCAAACCAAAACAGATAAAACTTACAAAACTTATCAGACACTTGGGTAATACTTTCAAAGAAGTTTTTTAAGTCAAAACTTACCTCAGCAAACACAGGGGTGATTATCATAGTTAAACAACTCAGGGTTTTAACAAGATCCTGATCCTAAAAGTTAACAAATAAGGATTACATTAGCATATTCCTATACAACGTATATGCTGCATTTAACACAGCACATGTGATTTTGAAAGTTCAGTTAAATTCAAAGCAGCGCTTGAAATACATTACAGAAACAATGAAGGCACAGTACATCAACAAATGTTACGTGATGTGGAAACAGATGCCTGATGACACATCTGAAACAATGTCACATATCGTCAGAAAAACAGTTCAGTTTTTCCTCTCTAATATTATATAAGCCTTTAAATTCCCATCTCTATGAACAGATGCTGATCTATTAGTATGTGGTCTCTTTTGCATTTAAGGCTGACATGGGCATAGGAAATACCACTAACAATCATCATCTCTTGAACTACAAAAAGATAGTTCTTATGAAAAATGAATAATTACTAAGCTTTATAACTATTTTCCTTAAATTGACTTCAAACCCAGCACTTAGAAAGAACTCTTCAGACTGTACATACCGTCCCGTTCTGCAGCTTCTTTGCATCGGGCTTCTTTCGAACTGTAGTAAAGCTCCACTCAGGATGAGAGTTATTTTCTTTGTTACTGGACTCCCTGAAGAAAAAGGATACAATGTACATAATACTAGCCATAACATAACCCTAAGCAAGCATAGGTAACCCAAATACATAATAAATCTATACGGCTTAGTTCCCTGTTCCTTAAAATAAGGAGAAAAATGTGTATTGAAACATTAACTGAACTTTAAAAAAACAACTTCAGAGGCTGAATAAACTGAAATACGACCAAATCAAACAGAAGATGTTATCTACCCATAAAGCTTACCTTCTCCCATGGCATCCCATTTAAAAGAGTTATTTGATATCCAGAAAAGCAAGAGACTTACAGAATGTATGTTGTTCCACAGGCATTGTGCAAACTTCTCCATACACCTCAACCTTGCTCTGCAATATTTCTAATTGCGATTCATTGTTTTTGGTATAACCACTAGCCCTAGACTAGGAAATGCACAGCACTTAAACAGAACTGAAATTGAGTTCAGAGAGACAAAGACAGATATACAGAACAGATATCTCATTACACCGAGAAACCGCAATAAACCTACTTTAGTAACATTAGGAAAAAAAAAAGAAGCCCAAAAGAGACTAAACTGAAAATGAACTTACGAATCGGAACCATCGGAATCACTTTCATCACTACTATGTCCCTCTGCTTTCCATCTCTTAAACCTATCAATGAGTTCTGTCAGATATGAAGTCTTCTTGGCATTCTTCATAATGAATTTGTGCTTCAGAAGTTCTTTTGCAGTAGGGCGCTGTAAGAAACACTTAAATATTTAATGTTATGCTAACATGTCATGATTTTAAATGTTAATAGGGGAGATTTAGTAAGACAACTGACTTCTAGAGCTAAGTCATACAGTATCAGGAAATTAGTGAAACAGGAAGTCAAGAAAGGCCAGTAATCCACATTTACAAGCGCTCTAAAAATATGATCAAGTCACACACAGACTATACTGCTTATCCTTCTGTGCTAGAAGGTACACACCCAGGAAAATGACTAATCAAAATTCTCCAGTGCAACATTTCCTTGTAAGCAGAATTCAGACAGACAGCAAAAGTTCTGCTGGAGAAAAAGATTTAGGTTCTCTCCTCTGTTAAAGCTTCTCTTCTGACATTATCCTAGGTTTGAGTGTATTTTAGGAAGCTGCCTCTGTCACCTTCATTTCATTCCCCCTCCCCCTTTCAGTCTTTTAAACGAAAGAGACCAGGATGGAGAGATAGCTATTAAAAACACCACTACTATTAACAGTGGAAAGTATAGTCTCTAAAATTATTTCAATCAGTTATGATGCACTACACCAGCTAAATGCTTTGCAAGCATGAGAAAGTAAAAAACAAAACTAAAACATCTATCTATACACACACACACATATATCTACTCACAAATGTTGGGTCCTTATTCAGACATGCATCAATGAATTCTTTAAAAGGTTTACTGAATTCTCCTAATAAAGTCGGAGGATTGTTTTTCGGAATGAGAAACAGAACTCTCATCGGATGCATATCAGAGTTGGGAGGCTCCCCTTTGGCTAGTTCAATAGCAGTGATTCCCAGTGACCAGATGTCAGCCTGAGAAAGGGAAAAGTTACTTTTAGTCGAAAATTAAGGGCTATCACGACTAAGTATTTAATAACTGAAATCTTCACACATACTACATCTACATAATAAAATTAATTTCGGTCTAAGTAGACAATGCACAAAGATTCCTTTCTAATACTCGAAGGCTATAATTTCCAAAGACCTGGCTGCCTTAATCAGTCTTTAATAACTTTGACAAACATCTACAACATCACTTTTGTTGCACACTTTGTCATTGTTGTAACACTGTCAGCAAGTTAAACATGCACGTAAAGACACACGCTTTTGGAAAAAGCTTCAGAAACATTAATCTTCCTTTGATTTTTTTTCTATATAATGAACTACAAACTGCCACAAATTTCCTAGTCTAATTCAGTTTTTCTTTAGATAGCAAAGCTGCATGCTGATGTTACTTTTTAAACTGTAGATGCACTAAGGTATCCAACCTTGTTTGACACCTCACTCTAAAGGAACAAGGCAGAGTTGAATCAAATGCAGCAAGTGATCACTTGATTTCTTTCCTAACAGACTGCTCGATGAATTTAGCTAGAAAATTATCAACAGCTAGTTAGACCTCAAACATCAAGTTTACAGTGTAAGTTTCTGAAGAATAATAAAGTGGTATTTATTTTAGCTAAAGGTAAACATTATAAACAAATTCTGTCTTTCTATCAAAATATCTTATGAACTATAAAATTCTTTTCCGATTTAGAGATTTTTCCCAAGTGAAATATACATTACTTGCATCTTTTTACATGAGCTACTATAGCTATTAAGGTCACTAAAGGTGTTTCTCATTAAAAAGTGGCCGGCAATGGTTGACTACATTTGGCACATAGGTAATAAACCGAAGTTGCCCATAGAGTATACAAGGGTTACAATTTGCATCTCTCCAATATTCCTTTCCTATTCACAAGAACTAAAATATCTGTATTTAATATTGAAAAATTAAACTAGCTTATTGTTTATTACTGAAATATCATAACCAACAATTGTATATTGGCGCAAAATGTTTTGAAAGAAGAGATGGGGCTTGTAAATCTCTGCCACTACAAAAATGTATGAATTTCTATTTTATTTTCTGTCATTTTGAAGTAGGGAGAGAAGGAGAAAGGTTAAAATTCAGTCCAGATGCCAAAATATTCACTAGTATTAGTCTAGAAATTGAAGTGTATCCTGTCCAAACCCCCTCATCTGTCCTACCAAAGGCTTGCATCTTTCGTGCTTTCCCACCAGACTTTTGGCATGGAAAGAAAAGGGAGAGGGCATTGCTCTTGCAACGTATTGAGGAGATATGAAGGCAAAAGATTAGGTTGCTGGCAGAAAGTAAATGAAGGGGTGGTACAGCTGATTTATTCACAGGGCAAGCAGAAGAGGAATTATTCTCACTTCGACCGGACAACACGCATTTTTAAATCAGGGTAGAGTGCTTTTCCAAAATGCCCTAGGGAGCACATTACAGTTGTGCCACTGAAACCCTAAACATGAGAACTACAACTGCGTGCACATGCTCCTTCTTATCAGCAAGAACCCTTGTGATATGTACACAAATTCCTTCAAGTCTGAATGATCCTGGGAAAGTCTCCTGGAGTGTGAATATCTTCAGGACATCTCAGATATTCAACAGGTTTTTTTTTATGTGCACATCACAAGTAGAGTTACATGTTTACTATTTGAGAAAAACCAGTATGAAAGTATTACTTTGCATATACCAAGATTTTTACATTTCTTGCTCCTATTTAAGGTTGCATCTACAGAGCGTAGAAAGTCCAATGCTAGCACCGAAGTACACCGCCATTTCACTAAGCACACGCACTAGGTCGTCTTGTGGGCATACACATGGGAGAAGAGGGGACTGTTCACTCTTCATCGTCATTTCTAGCGGCAGTTCCCAACCCTCAGAAAAACATGGAGGTCTGCTTTTCTACTGCTAGTTCACATAGGGAAACTCTCCTTTGCAACTAGTCATCCATCAACAGCTCCCGTGAAAAAGAAATGTACAAGGTACCATAATGCCACCACAATACTACCACAGCTACCCATCCTGTAGTTCAAGTTACTTTTTTCCTTCTCAAGATCTGTCACCTGTATTAAAATCTTCAGCATTACACAGGTCCTCAGAAATACCATTAAAGAAATTATAAACATATAAACATAAAAATAAACATATAAACATAAAAATATAAACAGAGCTGTTTATAAAAATCTGAGAAGAGAGTAAAATTTCAGCCATCATCTTGGCTTTAAATAGGCTGGTATGTTCTGGTGGTTTCTGAGAGCTTTATTACTGTTTGAAATGGGAAACACTGAATTGAAATTAAAATAAAATCAACCAACCAACATACAACAGTGAAAGCATTGAGGCAGTTTCTCTGAAAGAATCTTAACATGAACGCATCAATTTACTTGGTGAGTTTACATGGGTCTCGCATGTGAGTGCAGTGACATGCAATTCCTGTATAAAACCAATGTAACTGTACTTTTAATTTTATCATTTGAAACCCTGTAATTTGCAATTATTTTTTTTCTCCATACTGATAGAGCTAAAAAAGACAAAAACCAAAGTCCTTTCTGTTGGATCTGCAGATACAAAGAAAAGGTATTCTAATCTCATACTTACTTTTGAATCATACGCTGACTGCTGAATAACCTCAGGGGCCATCCAAAACGGAGTTCCAACAAAGGTATTCCTCTTAATTTGCGTGTCTGTCAGCTGCCCAGCAACTCCGAAATCGGCAAGCTTAACATCGCCTTGTTCTGATAACAAGACATTGGCAGCTGCCAAGGGAAATAATGTAATCTGATTTAGAATACTGCTCTTGTGATTTTTAAGGGCTTTAGCAAAGTAACATTTACAACATTATGCACCTTTTATATCCCTGTGAATTTTCTTCTCTGAGTGTAGGTAGTCAAGACCTTTCAAGATTTCCTTTAGCATGGTAGCAATCTGGAACTCATCAAATGGACCAGCACGCAGCTTTAGAGAAAAGACACATTAAAATAATTTTAGTCTTATGTCTAATTTTTGCCTTGTTATTGATTTAATTAAATGTTAAACTTGAAAGATTTTTTTAAAAGAACTAACAGAATTCATAAAACATTCAATGAAGCATGTCAACATTCTATCAGAAATAGGTGCCTTTGGAATGATCATCTTCACATCTCCTCTGTTGATAATACATTGAAAATGCTGTTACTTTTCCAACGTATACAGTATGCACTCCCCTTAGCATGCAGTGCACATGAAAAGCTAGAACTAACTTTCCACAAAGTTATAGCTTCCTATAGACAGCAAACACAGCAGACTGAATTTTGCATTTTAGATTAAGTGAATTAAGAAACTCAGTTTATTTCAAAATAAATTAGTCTATTGACTATGGTTTTTAAATTTAATGATGCATTTTTTTCTTGTTCCAGCATTTTTGATTCCATGCTTGCTTTTGCACCAGGAACATAGTGTGTTACTATAAAGCTGCTAGTATGGAATAAGTGTAAACTTTGCACATTGGAAAGCTATGTAAATAAAGCAGAAGCAATTAAGGTGGGTGATTCTGCTATTAAAAAAAAACCAACAACAACACAGCACTGAAACAGAGAACACCATGAAATTATGGTATGGCAAAGTGAGGCAAATGAGGCAAAACTTAAAGTTTTATATTTCTAAAGGTTCAATGGTTTCAATAGTAAAAGCTATTTCACTATTTCTGACACTCACAGAAGACTATCAATTACTCAAAAGTGTTAAAGAGTATCTCACAGCCCCTTTCTCAAAAAAACTACTGCATGCTACACATAATTACCATGCTTTTGCATTCCTGTAGCTGAGTTGATGTGATGTGATTTCATAAAGAAGTTTAAATAGATTTGTGAAGTTAAGCACATACTTCAACTCTTGCAGACGGGACCACTGTTAGCAAATGTAATTAACATTATTCTGTAATACTGAAAACATGGTATTTTTCCTTCAGAATCACACAAACAAAGACTGAGTTGTATTATCTTACAGGAAAGGGTGGGTCCAAGCTTTACAGCTGAGGCAGAGCTGTACTGAAAGTATGGGGAAACCACATCCACATACAGTGGACTGTGCTCTTGTACTCTCTAAGCTACATTCTTCATGAATGCTACACTATCTTAAGTAAAAGGCACGTTCATGCTTAACTGAAAATACCTGAAAATGGAAAACCCAACACCTTCTAACCAGTTAAAATTAACTGTAGTCTGTGGGCACACACTTCATTCATTCCTGAGACCCAATCCCAAAGGAAACATTTTTTATTCAAGTGTAATGAATATTCTTGTGTGGGGGACAAAATGTGGGGGACAGACGATCCAAAAATCCACCACATATGGCAAGAACAGTACTTCTCATACTAAAAAAAAAATTGCCTTACTTTTGACTGAGAACAAATGGATGCTTCCTAATGCTTAGAGCCAAACAGGAAAAACAAAAGCAAAAAAATCAACATCAACTCAGTGTAACAGAACTAACATTCAAATTCACACTTTTTGGAGCATTACAATGTAGCATGATGTAATACCAGCTGCCGCCAGGGACCAGATTTTATAAAGAGATACGAAAGCACAATGAAATAAGGTTCACTAGTACTTATAATGTAAAAAAATCATATACTTACAAGATCCAAAGCTGATCCTCCGCCCAAGTATTCCATTATTATCCATAGTTTTGTGCCCTGCAAAGGAAGGCATGAGTTGTTAGAAGCCCAAGGCTGCCGTTAAAGAAAAAAAAAAAAAAAAAATTCAATAGACTACAAGCACACTATTAGGAAAATGCAAATGCAGAATCCCATTAATCACCAAGTTACATGTAATTACTTCTCGTGGCATGATCACACAGCTTCTGTGCAAGATGTCTAAATATCAATTAAAGTTTGACTTCTGTATTTGAAAAAGCAACAAAAAAGACCCCACCACTGATCATTTTCCACTAACTGCTATCTAAAGTGATTCCTCCTAAAGGAATGCAATTTAGAGAAAAAAAGTTATTTGGTGGTGGTTTAAGTTTAAACTAAGTGTTTTAATGTAAGATTGTAGTTCTTACAAAAGAGTGTCTTTGCATTACAATTATTAATTCCAGCCATTTGTGATACAGAAGCATCACAATTTTAACAGGCAACTTTCTTGTAACGTCACCACACCTCTCATCTGAGGAAAATACTCAGAACTTAAAATTGCTTTTGAGCAAGAGAGTGATCATGAACACACTTCGAAGACAACAGAAATTTAAAGCCTAATAGAGGTAACTGCTAGGTGCCTCTTCACCTACGTGGTAACTGTGCACATGTGTATCTAACACATCCACAAGCTCCAGCTTAAGTTGTCAGACCCAGCACAAAGTGGGAATTGACAGCCCTTGGACATGCTTGTACCTAAGGACTTACATCCTACCACAAAACATGCCTGCTACAATACGGGCAGCTCCCATTTTGAGATACAAAGCAGCACTAGAACCACCAGCCAGGAGAAATTGCACTGCCAGACCTGGAAACCTACAAAAATGTGCAGGTTTCCTAAGTTTTCAGATCAGAGGTTCGAGAAATCGGCCATTAAAAGATAAGAGCAATATAGTTCAATAAAAAGTATAACTTAAGGCACCTATCTTAGGAAATTTTTTTTTATTATTTCTAGTAATACTGCAAAGTTCATGTACTCCTTCACCATATGCTATCTGAATCTCAACCTCTGTGAATACATGAGTTTCTGCGCTTTCTTTGTGGAGGTGTCTCAACTACTCAATACTAGAAGTGACAAATTCTTCTAATACTGATTTCTAGATGCTGACTTTGCCCTTGGTACGTAGCTGCAAAAGGTCGCTGATTCATATAAACAAAACCGGAAAGATATGGTATCAGATCTACAGACTGTGTTTCAAAACTGGGATCTTCTGCTATTTGCTTGCCATTTCAGAAGAAACCCAAATATTAATCTATGGGCTACTACTCTAAGAAATTCTGCAAATAAAAACATTTCTATGTTTCAAATAAAAACCAGTTATTAAAAATACTCAGCTAAACAGACCTGGTGAAGTACGACACACGCTGTTTAAGTCTCCAGCAAATATTTACTAGTGCTAGTTTCTTATAACAGAGCACAAGCTTATGGCAGGAGTACTTTTTAAAGCCTCTTGCATTCTACATTGTATGCTTTCCCACCCTATTGCCTGACTAGTGACAGAAATCTAAAGAAAACTCAACAAGCAAATAAAGGTGCAGTTTCTGAAAATACCACATCCAATTTTCTTAACAAAGTGCGCTCTATTAGATTTATACTGAATTTAAAAACCACACCATTCATGAGAGTCTATTCCAATATTATGAGATCAGCAGGGAAGGGCTGGCTAATTTTAGCAGTTTTTATAAAGCCCAACTTTGTCAGCTGAGAAGACCTGCAAGGAACTCCAGTTTAAGGCAAACATTGTGGTTACCAGACATGTTTGGAGGATTTGACTATTACTTGAAAACAGTATAGGGTGAAAATGAATAAGTACTGTGTTTCTGAAATAATGTCTCAAAGAAATTGCTACTATCCACTGTAACAGGGTGGGGATATTTTCTAGCCAGGCATGAACAACCTTTTTCCTAGCTATTTTAGGTCAACCAAGTATAAATAGACAATGTAGAACAAACAGTATCTTTAGATTGTCTCAAAGGTTTGCAGCACAAAGTGCTGTACAATTTTGATGTAAGTCTCTGGATACTACTATAGGAGTTCTTCATATTCAAGCTGAAAAACTGAGAATAACTTCAGGCTTGCTTTAATTGCAAAAGAAAAGAGCAAGCCCAGGTGGCTGTAATAGTTACAAGGATAGATATTTAAACCCCTCGGCTAGAGGGCACTAATAGGGAAAACAATCATGAAATTTCAGTCATCAAGAGAAGACCTATCTCTATGGGATCAGATGGAAAGTACAGCTCAAGTATGTTATCAAGCTTCACAAATTTGCGTAACCAAAACATGCCAGAACAAGGGTAACATTTAATACCTTTCATCTTTTTCTTGCCTGAACTAAGGTAGTAATACATTTTGACAAGCCATTAGGCTTGAGGAAAACACTCATTTTAGCTATCTAACGTAACTTACACTGCTGTGCTGCAATGTACTATCACTTTCAATGTACTATCACTTGTGGTACCCTCCACAACCAATGTTTGATTTATTGAGATGTGACGTTAATTGCAATCAAAGTGCAATACAAGATGAGGAGACAAATTTACATCCTGACCTACCACAAATATGAACATCTACAGACATCTACATCAGAATTTATCTTACAGCTACAGAAGTTGCATTAATACAGCTGTAAGCTTGTACAATTCTACACGCATTTGTGAAAGACACAATATAAAACATTTTACTACCCTACACAAATATGTTTATTATAGTGCATTCTTTGACTATATTATATCACCTACCAGTATGTTCAAAAATTACTACTGATCTTGCCAGATATCCAAAGAAGAATTAAGAAAAAAATTACTAATACCTAAGCTCTAAGACTAATTCAATGGGAAACTCCCATTCAAACTCCAAAATTCAAGATATACAGGTACCCCAAATTACAAAGATACGGGGGTTTTGTACCTTTTTGTGTCACAATAACTGAAAACTGGCATCAACTTTACCCCAAGAACCTCAAGGAAGTAGACCTTGCCATCTTGTATCAATGATAAGATTTTTAAAGAGTAAAGTCTAGTAACAGACAAATAACATTGCACTGCTAGGTAAAAACAGTTTCATATTTTTAAAATCACATTTACAAGTCAGATGTACAAGCTGTAGCTAATGGGCAGCTAGGCTGCAGAACATGAGAGTATCTTACATGGCATCAGCTGAGCCTACTAAGTTACAAATTAGTAAGTCAATTAATTGAAATAAAGACACTCTTCCCCTCCCCCTTTCAGCAGCAGGAGCATCTGGAAGAGCCTGCATGTAGCTGGTAAGCCCCAGGCGCCCTGAGACTGGGCCGCTCCATCGCAGTCAGCCACAAGGCTGGCTTTGCATCCTAAAAGTGTGAGGAAACCGTAAAGCTGCAGAATATATAGAACAGACTGTACAAAAATAAAATCTCTCATCTGAAATGCTTGCAATTAGGAAACCCTCCTAGTTAACATGTCTTCTTTCGTGTTTTAGTCATAAACAACTTTTAATTATCAAATATGCTATTTTACTGGAAGAAAAACTGAAACCGACTATAAATTGACAAGAACGATCTGCTTATTCAAAGCTTACTTAAAATTGGTTAAAAAAACAAGAATCGGTTACAACAGAAGATGTTCCGTTACAGTTCAATTGGATGAACTGAGGCACACATGAAAAACCTGAAGCCAACACATGGTCTCAGCTGCAGTTCCTTCAAAGTAAAAACTACCAAATTTAAGATTTAAACCAGATCTAGATTACCCAACTAAGAAATATCAATAAGTGTTGTAGGCAACCTGAATGCCTTTGCACTGACGGTTTGCTTTGGTATAGTTAGGAAAATACCAAGTCTCTTTGATTTAAAGAGTGCAAAACTCCAAAACATTTCTAATGCCATTCCTAGAGCTTCAGAGAAAGCTACATGTATGATTAATATATTTTAGTAAACTAATTCTATTCCATAAACATGATCTGAAAGAGGGCAGACTGGGTCAACTGTTTTGTTTTCCTGTAAATAAAAAAGATGAAAAGGGAAAAAGAAACACTCTCTTAAATTATGAAATACCTTCTATTTACTGTGTGTTTATGCTCTTTTTAACCACTACCTTAAAAGGTAATTCTAGGAATATTTTCAGTGATCTTTATATATAAAAGTAAGTATTCACCAACAAATCTATGGGACTACTTTGAATATAATCTTCATATCAGTCATATCCATAGCAAACCACTATTAATCTCTGCAGCCTAGGATTTTGCTTTGTAAGAAATAAGATGTCTTAATTTTCAGAATATAACCTCAATGTTCTTTAACCTTTAATTATGAAGTCATTTGGTACACAACTGTACCTATTTCACTGTTTCCAAGAGATGTCTACGGTATATAGAGAAATTAAATCGTGAATTAAGTACTACACAGTTAAATCCTTAGACTGACAGCCATTCTCAGAGTAATAGCTAATAAAAAGTTAAAAGCTATAGCAATTAAAAAAAAAAAAAAGAGACAGATACAACTCTCAAAATACCTGTTATTACTAAAATGAAAAGGCAGCATAAAAGATTCTTTGCACATTTAACAAAGCTAATACACTCTTTCCCCTGAGGAATCTCAAGCTGAAAGATCTAGTATTAGTAACCAAGGATGAATCTAGCCTAAGAAAAATGTAAAGCCAAGATACTACTTAAACAGTCATTTTATTTATTTATTTTTAATTACAGAACTAAAAGTACTCATTTATTTGTGGACATTTTTATTCATTTACTTGGGGAACAGCAAGCAGTAGAATTACCTATCATGCTAATCTGGGATGAAAAACATTTCTATGAACCATTTTTTAGGGTTTGTAGTTTTTTGTTTGGTGGGTTTTTTTGGGTTTTTGTTTTGTTTTGTTTTGTTTTTTAAAGAGGAATTTATTAAAGGAATGGGAAAGTAACCAAAACTCCATAAGCTCTACACACAGAAATTTTCCTTCCTCCAAAATATTAGAACTGTGAAAAGTAAACAGGAGATCAGCATTAATCTTTCAGAATTTATCCATTTAGAATAGAAAGAACTCAAACAGTGGTGAGGAAAGTACTGCAGCATTAACATGATCCTATATTTGCCAGGAATTCTTAAAAAGTAAAAAACCCTAACCGGAAGTTGGAAGTTTTATAGCACTGATAGAATAGTTATACTTACATATCTAAGAAAAGGACTAAAAAGTGAAAGACTTGCATAACAAGGCCAAAGACAAACTGCTGTGATGCACAGATACTTAGGGAGATTTGCAGTACCCTTTTTGCTTTCGTACCTATGTTGCTGTAAATAATGAAAAGACTATTTTCTTGCCCTATTCAATCCATGACTTCTAACGCTTTTTCCACCCACCACCCCTCAAGCCCCGCCCCCCAACAAACAAAACAAACCCCTACCAAATCAAGGTTTCATTTCCCCATTTACAGCTGCTGAAATCGCTGTTTAATTCTGAAATTTAACAAAACACTTTTCCAAGCAAAAACACTTTCCAAGCTTTACCTTGACCTGTTTGTACTTCAGGGCAAGCAATTGGGCTTTTACAACACAAAGTTAAAATGATGGATACCCAGGAGGATAATATTTAGGACTTAGCTCATGACAGAAAAGAAAGGACTGTAAAAAAGACTGATCACGTCTGGATCTGCAGTACCATTTGTGCACTGCTCCAGGGGAACATTTTTAGCTGAATTCAAAGTTATCTTGAGAAGAACCAGCTTGTTCGAATACACTATGACATGGGAAAGCAAATTCTACAACATCTCAGAGCTCTATCACTTAATAACAAACAAAACAAAAATCCCACTGATTGAGCTCAGTAAAGAGAAGGAAAGAGAGGACATCAGTGACAACTTGTGTGTTCGCTTCAGCATGAAGAACCCACAGAATACTGAGTAACTAAGTAAACAGCAAAACCACCATAGCTGTCTTATCTTGGGCAAAATGAGAATTTAGTATTTGGAGTACAGAAAATTAAATCACGCACTTAGCATTAAAATATTAAAAATCCAATACTTTGGCAATTTAAAGAGGAAAAAACCAAATCTACAATGAACACTACTAAATAAATTCTGCAAATACTTTTATAGTATCACTGAAAGATACAGCACAAGTGTGACACAGGAATGTTTCTCAGAGATCTGTCTTTAGAAATGTCAAAAACCCCACTATACGTTAAGGAGCCAGAAATGCCTGCGGAGGGGGGAAAAAAAAAACAACCCCAACCAAAACACAAAAAAACCAAAAAAACAAACCCCCAAAAAACAACAACCAAAAAAAACCGAAACCCAAGCAAACAAACCAAAACCAACCAAACAAAAAAACCCAACAAAAACCAACACAAGTAAACAAAAAAAAGCAGACATTTAAGATAGCTCTAACTATGGTTAACACTTTAGCTTTTAATGAATGGTTTTAGTTTTTTAAAAATCATCTAAAACGTGTGCACTGCAGATCATTGAAGCAATATTTAGGGCGATTATACCTGGACAGTTTTGCAAGCTGAAAAGACTTACTCAACATTTTGGATTTCTGTAAGTTTTCATTTTTGTTTGTTTGTTTTTAAATTATGCCTTAGATAACATTTCACACAGTGGTTACATAACTGCTGATGTCAGTTTTACTTTGTCTCAGTATGCTACTATGCTGCATAACTACCAACACATCTCTACATGGTGCAGGGTTTCTTTCCATGTCAGAGAAAGTTTTTTGTTTCTATAGCTATGAAGGTATTTTTTCTTCCCCAGAAAGGCCAAAAAACTGTGCTAGGGATTGTGGAGGGAGGAGAGAAAACCAAGGTCCAAAAGCAATAGCAATGGCAAGAGGAATCCTCTATCAACTCCGTTCATTCTCTAGCCATTTTATGGAAATTTTAGCCTCAAAGAGCAAGCAGCAAAAGGAGCAAAACAAAGTGAAAAGCTCTGTCTGAAGAAAAACAAAAACATATTAAAAAAAGGTCAACTTGGCATGATAACTCTTCCTCAATTTTAGAATTTTTCCCTAGAGGCATTCAAAACAACTGGGTGCTAGCAAATCTTTGTGCAATACTATACATTACCTTTAAATATGATCCATAGTATTTTGTTACATAAGGACTATCACACTGACTTAAAACAGTTATCTCTTGCTGTATATCTTCTATTTCATCTTCTGCTTCCTCAAGGTCTATGATTTTTATAGCAACCACTTGCTGTGTCCGATTATCAATTCCTTTAAAGACTTCACCAAAGGAGCCTTTACCAATGCGTTCCAGTTTTGTGAATAGTTCTTCTGGGTCTGCTCTATGGTTCTAGAAAAAAAAGAAAAAAAGAAGAAAAAAGATATACGAGTTACTTAATTTACTTCCAAGTTATTAGCTCTCATTACTTCCCAAGAAGCACATCATCCAAATTTATCATCACTAGAATGCTCGCATCAGATAAATTTATTTCCTGCACACTAACTTCTAATTCAGCTATTAGTTACAGAACATACATTATGCAATGATGTCAAAGGTAAATGAGCCTCACCAGGAAGGGAGTCAGGTACAAACCTCATTTCACTTCCCCACATAACAACCCTTTAAAACGAAAGAACAGAGCTGTTCTTAATATTAATCCTATCTCTGCAGTAATTCAGAGGACTGGGGAGTGGAATTACTGGTACAGAAGCACTAACATCATCACCCAGGCAGAAGAGGCTGGGCTTTCTACCTGGCCCACAGCCTTGGGCAGACAAAGCATCCTATCAAGTAATACAGCGTGGAGCGAGTTGTGAGAGGACTGCACCGCCCGGTACTCACCGGCAGGTTCTGAGATAAGATCAGGCGTCTTCAGGGCAGCTAAAAGTGCTGACAGAAAGTAGAGCAAAAGGGACTGAGAGATGTTCAAAGAAGGAATAAGAAGGCTGGAGCAGAGTACTGAAACTGGGGTACTGATCAGAACTGGCTGGTATCACCCAAGCATGCCTTTAAAAGGGGAGCAGAGCACCAGGCAGCATAGCACCGCTGAGCACACCTGGCTTAGAGTCTCTGTTGATTCACTACTCTAATAATAAATTCAGCAGACTGATTATTATACAAAGATTTTAAATTTCTCAGCTCCATTCAAGTCGTCACGAAGGAAACAAAAAGGAAGCAAATTCTCATTTTCCCTTCAAGATAAAGCATGCTACGTGGCTGCTTAGAGAACCTTGTGTATCCAAAAACCACAGCAGTGACTTCTGAAGGATACGGACTACTTGCTCCCCAGCTGAAGAACACAAATCTTTAGATCATAGTAAGAAAGTTTGCAGAAAGGTGATTTTAGGAGGCAAGACTGACATTAACAGAACAGCCCACACTTTGCAGAACAACACAATTAAATATATTACTGCTGTCAGAACTGGGCAACTCATTGCACAAATCAATCTTTGAAAAAGAAACATCTGCCCAAAAAAGCCCTCTGATTCAACAGCAATATTTGAAAATATGAAAGAGATGCTTTGTTTTTCTCGCACTCCAAAACTCAGGACCAGCAAAAGAAGTGACAGTTTTGGCAAAAGCAGACATTCAACCCAGGGCACAGATTACCCTACATAACAAAATACTCAAGTATCAACATGAAACTCCGGAAAACATCTTTACACCAGTGTTCTTGCAAATGGATGCGAAAATCTTTACTTGGAAAAAAATACATTACTACTTTAACCTACTCCAAAATGGACAATCTCATTTCCTTGCTGGGCCCTCACTGTCGCTTCCTCCCTTCTACCAGAACCAGAATTTATTCCACAATATGGTGAGATGAATCAGGAAACAGATTTAGCTAAGAGTTAACCATATGATTTGTCAGGTTTATTTTCAGCAGAATCAGTTCACTGCTCATATATACCAAGCTGTCATTTGTACTATCACAAGAGGAGGGAACATGAAGTAGTATGGCAGATTCATGCTGAGCTGTGGAGTTAGATTTTTAGATTTTGCAAATATACAAGACACACTGCTGTTCCTGAGCAGCACATTAAAGCAAGAAGAATGAGGAATTTCCCCTTTGCCTACAATGAGCTAGTTGCTGCTCTGCTCCATTAACAAAAAACCCAAAACGCCAAGACCAAAACGCCTTTAGAGACATAACTAAGCAAAACATTCTGTATTTTCTTCTGTTGATAGATCCAGTGAAAGACTTAAAAGATGAACAAATACATAATAAAAGCAAATGAAAAATGACAGGATGGGTACTATTTTGATCTGAAATCTGGAATAACTAATATGATTATACTGGGAAAGAAAAAGACTGTAGGCTTCATAAAGCTTTTAGTTAGACAAAAAAAACCCAGTAATCTTCAAACTGCCCAAAGATAGCCATATTGCCATACATTACTGCATCAGCTCTGCCATCTTTTCATCGTTAAGACTAAAAAAATTTAAAAAAAAAAAAATTTTAAAAATCTGAATTTAAAATCCATTTTCAGATGAGTTTCAAAAAAATATTGTAGGGACATGTGTGGCAAAAGCAGCAGCAACTGCCACCCAGCCTTGCCCTGCTGCTAGAAAAGCTGTAGAATTGTCATTTAGCTAGCAACCTAATGTTCCTAAACTATAACATTAGTTCCAATAAGGAATAATTAACTGATAGTTCTCCATTTACAATGAACAGAGACACAGATACACCCCCTCCAAGAAACAACAGAGTTAAGAGAGAAGATTGGCAAAACCTTCCATTAACTCTAAAATACTCATCTTCAGAAAAACTAGCTTCATTTTGAGACACACTTGGAGCCTGGGATTCCAGGAATCATTCATGCTAACTAATAGCTATTGTTGATTTGAAATGAAACCTGTTAAACTCTTCCAGACAGATAAAAGAAAAGCAATTTAATCACAGATATAGTCAACTAATCCAACCCTTCACAAATGTTTGATGAACTCAAAGGGCAACACTTGAGTTTTGCTTGGGGAGAAACCTTAAGCAGAAAATTCCTGTGGGCTCCTCAGTGGAAATCCTCCTATACACCCACTTAACGGTCATCAACAAAACAAGCCAGGCCTCCAAACTCTCTCCCCCAAGCTATTTCAGGTGAATCAGAGCTTTAAAGGCTATTTTAACTTCCAACAACTCCTAATGCCATTACATGGGAGTGCTACAGTATAGGGAGAGATCGGGCATGGCTGGACCGCAGAACTCCGTGTACATCCCTGGGAGAGAGAGGTGGAACAGAGGGGCATCAGAGGAGAACAAACAGTGCGGGACTACTGGAGGAAAAAGTCACATCTTTCTATTCTGAGAAAATCCTCTCACAGCAAGCAAAGTCAGCTTTACAGCTTCCGTCACCAAGGCTGACAAGGAACTGTAGGACACTCCAGGATAAGGGCAAATATTTCTGACCAACTATGGCTAATATTGAGATAATGTCCTCTGGAAAGGCTTCAAACTTAGAACACTACATAACTTAAAATATGGCCTTAGAACAAAGACTGCATTTTGAAACAGATTTGCTTTTATCTTTCTTAATTTCCTTATCTTTCAGACTATTGTTCTACAGGAATGTTCTTCTACAACTAATAAAAAAAAAAACCACCAAAACTTTAAAAGATTACTTTTTAAACAAAGTTAAATTTATATAAAGCAGTAATGCCTACCCTCTTTCTCCTGGTATAGAAAAGGATGGAGATATATTTTATATAAATAAAAGTGTGTATGTGTGTATACACCCTCCCAATATATACCAATAAATTTTTGCAGCACAGCTGCCAGCTAAGCTTCTAATATGGTAGAAATTAAGATTTCTAACACTATTAACACTCCTGAGCAAAACACTCAAATGTTATTCCCTGTTCTTTCACAGATCTTTCATTGAACAGGAAAAAGGTTTAGAAGTTTTGAAAGTTGCCTGCATGAATAATTGTTGGGGTTTTTTTTAAAAATAAATACTGGTTTCTATGTCTGTTGGGCAGCAGATAGTAACAATACAATACAGTGTATGGACTCCATCATCACCTCTCCGAGGATAACACCTAGAAGTGGACAAATCAGGAATAGAATCTATTGCTCTTCCCCTCCCTAAGCCTGTTTCCACAGACAAAAGCAGCACCAAGTATGACAAGCACAGGCACATTCACATGCCAGCTTCAATCTTGCCAGCACGAGCAACAGTACCAGCACAAGCGTGACAATACAAGCACTCTGCATAGCTTAGGAAGGCCACCATTTCACCAGTCCAGCACAACTATACAGCCTGTGCTAGTGTTCAGTAAAATCTCTCCTCCTCTTATCCAACCATGTATGTGTTTACACACATATGTATGTACACACACGAAGTCCCACGATCATAGCATTATTCGGCTTGGAAGGGACCTCAGGAGGTCTAGGCCAACTGCCTGCTCAGAAGCCCCAAATAAAAAAAAATTTTGCGTAAGTTTTACCAGCATACCTGCAGCAATTGCATCAAGTATTCTGCCATTATGGCTTATATAAGCATTTTCTTTTTATTCTGATAAACACAGCTATGCAGCAATGTACTGGCTGCATTCTGCTACAAAACTGACTGGCTGACTCACCTTCCCACCTCTGACCCTTTCATGTACCTGTTCTCCAAATGCTGTGTTATTCCTTTGAAACAAAGTTAAAGCACACTGAATACCTAACTTTCAATGTTATACGGATATCTAACAACATACACCAAATTAGAAGAAACAATATCTATGTTAGACTGCTTCTGGATCTGTCAGTGCAGGACAGGTCTTTTACAGAAACAGGTCTTCTAAGAAGGTTCATTAATGAATTTTGTTAAAGACTACTGAGTACAACTGCATAAAAAAACAAAGCTTCAAAGAATCTTGGACAGAGACTGAGCTAATGCCTTGTATCTAACAAAATCAAACCCAGGATCCTCTAGGTCTCCCAAAGCAAATAATTTACCATAGTCTTGTGAGATTTCTTCTGAGTAGTCTGTCAATATGAGACCATATATCCTGTTGTCTTAGCAGTATTTCTAAAACCTGACCCAGAAATGCTGTTATACTATCTGGATTTTCAAGCATCTCCCAGGCTTTATTTGGAACAGAAGTTCCCTTAAAATTGTAGCAGTACTACAGAATAGCTCACCTACATTGGCAGACATTATTCAAATACGCATTAGATAAAGATGCAATAATTAGCTCAAACGATTTTATAAAAGGTTGGTAAGAGAAGACTAGAGTGTCTACTCATATGTTTTTCAAGTATCTGCTACTATGGTGCCCTAATACATACTGGTATCTTTGGAAGCCATCAGAATTACCTGTGTGTTTAAAAGACCGCCATTTCAAGCAATTGCTCACTAAAATGAAAACCTGATCTTCATAGCCAGGGAGAAGTCCAAGGTAAACTATAAGGAAAAGAGCCATCTTCCAGAAAGGTTGAGGAAAAGGAGGAGGTTATGTTATGGCAAAATATTTAAAACCAAACAAAAAACAACCCATTATCAAAAAAACACCCCAGTAATTAATTTGTTGTGCAGCCTCACAGTTACATTAGCATTAAAATGCCAGATCAGAAATGTATACCAACTTTGTTGCTGAAGCCAGCATGCACTGCACCATTTCTCTAAGTCCCACTGTCTGCACTGTCTGAACTATGGCTAACAATAAAATTAAATAGCAATTATGAGGCCTAGTTTATTATCCGTAAAATCTCCAAGATACCTTTTATTGTCTTAAGAATGAATACCTGAAATACCATGAGCGAAAAAGACACTTGAAAGTCAATAAAAGAAAAACAGATTAAAAGTTAAGACATTTAATCTATTTTCAGCATTTACCTCACTTTTACAAAATACTGCATCTGGGTTGAGCACATTGAAATCATACGTAATCAGTCCATTCATAGACGTTTATCTGTTCTCAGATAATAAAGTACCTCTAAGTTTTGTTTCTGTTCAGACCCCCCCAAAAAATTGAAATTAAGAGGGAATAAGATTGGTAAACCTGATAGGCTATGGGACTTCTTAGAGTAATGTCTTAATCAACAGATACATTCATCTTAATTGAATTTCTTTCCATACACTATCTGCATGTAGTTTCAGATATTATGTATATACACATTAATTATACACCATACATATTCTATTCTATAGCAATATATATTCACATACATTATATGTATTTCCATATTTTACTTGCGTAAGGAACGTTTTACTTCTTTACAATAAAGCTACCACAGGTAGTGATAGATTTTAATTCCTGGAGCTCCTCCCCACCTTTCCCCGCCAATTTTATTTTAAAATCTTATTACAATTAAAGTTACTCACACAAACAGTGCCATAGGCATGCGTGCATGTGTGTGTATATATATAAATTTAAATAGTTTGAAATTAATGAAGGCACAGGTGCAGTTCCATTATTACTTACAAAGAATCAGAAAAAAATGAACTTGCAGACACTCAAAACAAGGGTGGAACCTGTAGACATCTTTTTTCTCCATCTTGCCTATACACTCTTGTGTGTTGTTGACTTTGGCACGTAACTAAACTCTGATGCTACCCTTCAGTCCTGTCAAGACTCAAACGTCAGGATAGTAGATACTTCATTATATTAACTGGAACTGTATGATACATACTGAAGAAGAAAATTATTTTAACCACAAAACAATTTGACTTTGTAAAGTGTCAAACTTTTACATTGTCAAGCTTTTCTACATGGTAGCTAGCAAAAACTAGATCTGGGCTTTGTTGTCCTTAAATGGGATCTGACGTCTGCTACACGCTTCATGAAACATCTCCCTTATCTGACAAGGCCAAGACTCATTGCCATTTTTAGTGAGAACCTGGAGAACTTCAATATAAAACAAAAGCAAAAATAAGCAAGCAAAAAACCCATGTCGCTTTCTTTTCATCAAGTCAGCCATAAGGCGAGCTGCTTGAAAATTCATATGACTATCAAAATTTTAAAATCAGCATTCAAAACCCCCCCTTTCTCAGATTTTTAAAGAATCACCTTCATCTTCAAACCATCTCTGACCTGTGGCAGATGCAAGCTGTCAATTGTATTTGTGCTGAAAATGGAAACCACTGAACTCACTTCCTCTATTATTAGATATTCTTTCACTTTGGTAACACAACATGAAGCAGCTTAGGAAACAGCATAAATGAGCAAAAAGAAAGAATAACAAAATTTCCCAAAGATTAGCTCTTTGACACAGGCAATTAAAAAAATTTACACCAATTATTTATGAGGCGTATTCTGCATTGAGGAAAGGAAACACAAAGAGAAACTTCTCATGCCAGTGAGCTTCTCTGTAACTGAGTATCCTTACATTTCAAAAGGAGTCCCACTTAGCTTCCATTCTGTGTATCAATACCTTTTAACCACGCAGTATCTTTAAAAAAAAATCCTCAAACCACTGCATACGGCTGCATATCCTTCAGTCTGCTCACATCTCTGAGAAGCATTGGCTACCAAGAGTCAGAGGAATTAAGGAGAGAGAGGGCACAAATTATGTGGCTAGGTCTTTACTGTGATTTGAGAAAGTCCTAAGTGACTGAACGCTCTACAGCTAGGGAGGATGAACACCCTTAGATGGAGACAGAAATCAACAGGTTCTGGTATCCCAAAGTGTTCAAACACCGTTCTGCATTTATTAAAGTTCAACAAGCTGATCTTTCAAAACAAATAAAAACTCCTTTGTTGAACAGCGCAGGACAAGTGACTGCTGAATGGGTAATTAATCCACTAATGAACTAACTGCCTGTACACCTGAATTAGAAGTCAGAAGATAGAGGACTACTGCAATTTCTCATTGCTGAAGAACATTTGTAATCTCTCCATTTTATGAACTGCTTTGAAAAACCTAATCTGCAGAGAGATTACAAGAGCCACGTCTAATAGGTATACGGAAAAATAACCATTTATGGGCTGCAGCCTACTTTCAGCAGTATGCCTTTCCTTTCAGCAAGCAGCCTGCTTATCAGTACACAAACAATTTTTTTTTTATTTTTGCCACACCCATTTAAAGAAACAACTATATCAAAACTCTGCCAGCAATAAACTATATCATTACAGCATTTGGAACCATTTTCCTAATATTTAGAGGTTCGGTATATACAGCTAAATGGCAAGTGCTACACAAATTTCACATGCCTCCTCACTGCTCTCTTAGAAGCCATTTTAGCATTTTTTCTGTGCAAGTTAGAACTTGATACACAGATTTTCCTCCTGTAAATAAGATTAAACTCATACTATAATCCAGATAGAACAAAAATAACAACAAAATCCAGCTTTTTAACCTGCCAGTTCATAAACTAGAAAGCAGCAACAAAACCTCAAGTTTAAAACACACATGAGTATCTTTGTTAAATTTCTCTACTGAAGTAGTCATTACTTATTTACAGGTTAAACAAAATTAAAGCAAGGCAGAAAAACATTGGTTGAAAAAGGATGGCTCCAAAACACAATGCGGGTTAAAGAGCAGGCCACAAGTTTATTTACCACAGATAACTCTCCAGGCATAATCACTGCCTGCAATGAACCCCAAGTGGGAACCCACAGTTAGAGAGCATCACCATTCCTTTAGCTTTGGTAGGGACTATTTTGAGAAAGGAAGTCTGCTAGAATCCTAGATTTCTGTCCTCTCCCCAAGGCTAGACAACCACAAGCTTGAAAGCTGTACTCTCCTCTTGAATACTGGCCCTTGATCATATCAATCATACTGGACCTGAAGCTACAAGAAGCACACAATGAAAAACCAGAAATACAACTCCAAAATGAGCTACGAAGGAAGCAAGAAACCTACCCTGCCAGAACCAACCTGCCCGTTTCAGGAAACTCCTTTTTCAATTACTTTGCAGCTCATTCATAGCATGGCAAAGCATCTCATTACATAAAAGGCGAGGGGAAGGGGGAGGGGAAGAAGAGAAACACCCTGAAAAAAAATTCAGATTCTTCTTGCCAACTAGGCTGGAATAAAGCTGTGCAGGAATGTAAAAATGTTCTTGCTATGACCGGTTGCCAGATGACACCTTCCTAGGTGAGAGATCAACAGCAAGCTCACCTCGCTCCGCTCATAATTCTCTATAATGCTTCTAATTGATTTACATCAGTAGAAATTCAGTCTTTTTCATTCAGTGTTTTATATTTAGGCACTTTACAATACTCATGGTCATTTCAAGTTGTACACTGTTTTTACTATTCTGCATTCAGCTCCTAACACAGAAGCCTGCACTGAAATACAATTTGACATCTAGCAAAGCATAGACACCCTCTGATCCCCCCCAGTCAACAATGTTCAAATATTCAGAACATGTAACAGTACCCAGTTGAAAGGAAAGCCTGCAAAAGATGGGGGAGCAAGGAGGGAACAGAAAAAAACCCCACATTCTTCAAGACTGAACAGATGGTTCTTGACTTCTGGTTCATGAAAACAGTGAAGCCACCCTGGGCTCTTAGGCTCCCCCTTCCACACACAGCTGAAGTGTGAAACTTGCAGATAACTAGCATTTCTCATTCCTTGTTCTCCTTCATCAATGCATATAGAATTCATGCAGATCCAGGACAGATCACGCCACAAAGCTTTTCCAGATACACTGCCTCAATCAAGACCATTCAAATACAGATTCTGGCAAGACAAACTTGGCTTCACACTTCTGAGAGTCAGCTATGCAGTTCTTCAAAGCCTTCTTCAGAAAGAAAGACCTGAAGCCATGCTCTTTCCCAAGCTATGGACCTAATCAATATAGCCTATCTCTGCAAAACCACATGCACAAGATATGAGGAAGAATGAGACCGGTGAGATACTGTTACCTTGTCAGTCCCCTTATTAATAGTTTCTCTGATTGAGTTCTTTTTGCCAGATTTATTTGGCTAGCAATCCCTCTGGTAGAATGGATTTCAGTGAGTATCACTAGATGGGCACCCTTCCCATGAGTTTTAAGTCTCTCCTTCAGACCTAAGGAGTGTGCTCAGTGATCCTCATCTAATCAGCAGAACAGACTTGTTCTAGAAGAACTGCTAGAAGTTCAAATTTAAAGAACAAATGACAGTTCTTTAAATAGAGTAAAAACTGGTGAGGCAGTATTAGGAAGGAATTTGATTTTCAGTTATTGTAAGTCAGAACGAAATAGCAGGATTTGGAACAGTGGTTCCTGACATGATAGATACCTTACCAACTCTTTATTTCTGCAAAGACAACATACATGTAGCTACTAATTACACCATGTCAGAAAATTATTTGTTACAGAAGAATTTCAAAACCAACTTTGTACTGTTCATCCCCAACCCCATCCCTGAACTCTTCAAGTGTCTGTCAATTATTAAACTCAGTCCCTAAGAATAAATGAAAGACAAAACAATAGCTTCTTATCACTTTTCAGAGTTGGTGACTCTATCTTAAATCTGAAGGTAATCGCCAAAGAGCAAACGAGTGGGACTTTTACTAACAGGTTTAAAATTCACCCTTTCACTTTTGGAGATGACTGAAAACAATGAAAACTGAGGATAATACGCCTGTCTATTACTAAGATGTTTCATAGGTCTCATACAACAAATACTGCTGCAGAGGCACATTCAGTCATATATGTGACTTCATGGTGTGCCACAAAGTTACTATATATAAACAATCCTCCCCTCAAAATAAGCATCTAAGGAATTTTGTTTCTTTTTTTTAACAACAAATTGCAATATATTACTAAGCTACTACTGGCTATATATTCTCCTTTTTGAGGAAAAGAAGAAAAGAAAAAGAAAACTTTCATGTAAAGCATGACAGTAAGACACTGGACTTCAAAAACAGCCAGCATGAATCTTTTCAGCATTAAATTCAGCAGAAAAAAAACACTACAGAATAAAGTAACAATTATGTATTTTTAAAAGTTAGAAGTCTGGTTTCAGATGTAATGTTTTTACATTTTGGGGGCAATGATCCTCTGCCCAAAACTGAGAGTATATGATGGTACAGAACAGCAGAGAGATTAAGGTGAGACGAGTTGAGTTTGTTTTATGTACTCTCTGCAGCTTCAGCAGATTAGCCTCTGAATTCCAGGTCAGTGCACTTAACGTGTGTATAAAACTGTAAAATCTGCACAAAAAATACTAGTAAAAGACTGCTGTGGATTTTTTCTTCTAAGCCTGATAAAAGCGTCTGCTGAATTCCAGCTGATCATATACCTACACAGCTCCCATGTATCAAACACTTTCCAGAGCTCGCTCTGTCCTCCTCCTTTGATAACAGTAAGACAGTACAAGTCTGACTGATCCCTACTTTTCTTTGTCATCGGAATAACTTATCACAATGCACAAGATGGAAGAACCAAGTTCAGCTAATAAAGGCCAAGCTGAGTTAGCAGACTACTATTAGGTAGGATACAGCTTGTACATAAAGAACGACCAGGAAAGGAACAACTGCAGTGTTGAATTCCACAAATATTTTAATGCATATCTGCTTCAAGTAGCAAAGAGGCATGTTCTCCACAGGTCTTAAAATACTATCTTCCCGCAGTCTACCTGCACTGTGGCTCAAAGTACAAATCAAGGAACAGAAATTGCACACAGTATTCATCACCAAAACACTAGAGTCCATCCTAGCTTAATCATAAGAAATCCCCGTTTTCTAGGTGCTGTGGAAGTCTCCTGGCATCCTGCAAGTGCTAGACTTTCCAGTTTCCTTTAAGTTATGTCTCTGAATAATAAAAGTTTAAAGCGTTTTCAAACTCACTGTAGAAGCATCTGGATACAGCTCAGTTCCTATGAGAGGAATAAATTAACAGATCCTTGAATGGATCTTTCTTCAAAAGTTTAAGTTCCTCTAACGCCCGCCCTCTAAACATTTAAGCATTTGATAGTAACAGACTGCTTGGTCTTAACAGAAGTCATATTCTTGTAACTACAACGCATAAGGTCTACTAGAAATCTGACACACTTCCAGACTAGTTTTAGGCACCACACTAAGCGCCCATTTCTACAGGTGCACTAATTTAAGAGAAAATGTATTTTTTCTTGGTCTATGAAAAAGACCACTTCCAAAATTGAATGCTACCTCTCCTTTCCTTCTTCTATACCCATCCAATAAGTAGATGTTAAGTGATGTGCCTCCAAGCATCCTGCAGGGAGAGACTCTCCAGCTGCCAGGCTCAGGTTGTTCAGCAGGCAGCGCCCTACAGCCAGTCTGTTAACTGGCAGCACAGAGAGCAAAGCTCACCTTTACATCCAAGTTTGTATTTAATCAAGCAATCTTTCAATTGTGAATCAGAGTACACCGGCTGACAGGTCACATGCTTCTGGCTGCTCTGCTTTTAGAGGAAGTTAGGCTCTTTATTGCAGGATAGTCTGAGTGCCAATAAAAACAGATGGAGATCAGGTCTAAACAACCTTTCTGGCTACACTCAAGACTACTGCCATACAGGATCAGGAGACACCAACAAAGCCATGAGAAAGGAAACAAAAAGCATTTAGATGAGTAGGATAGCAGAGATAAAGAGAAATAAAGCCCCAAACCAGGTTCCAAAGACACGCACACTGACAAGAAGAAACACAAATGAGAAGAATCAACATTTCCATCAGTTAATGAATGAGTATTTCACAGACTTCAGATTTTGCACAACAAATTAGAATAGGAAAAGGGAAAGTTTATACATAGAAACTCTACCAGCTAAAAAAGACATTTATTACTTGAGTGATGTTCCATTGCTGAAGTTTAGACTAGTTTGGAAAATCAGGGTGTTGACAGAGAGACAGATTTCCTCACTGTCCACCTCAGAAAGGTTAATTGTTGCTCATTTGCAAGCTTACAAATAAGAGAGGCTGGAAAGTGTTAAGGTTTGGAGTACCTGTTTTCAGCACAGGCCCTGGACTGGTAAAAGATGCAGGTAGGCTCTAATATCTCTCTTGCAAGCCATATCCAGAAATGCTCTGTACGAGTTCAACTGGATTCCTTGAAGGTAGTGCCAGTGGATAAGTGTCTTACTGTGAGATCTCAAAGCATTCCAGACTAAGAACTAGTTTGAATATTTTTATCCCAAGGAACAAAGTTACAGTGACATTACTGAATAAAAACTCCAACCTGACATTCAAACTCATTGCAAACCATGTAACCAGGACTCCTTAATTGTGTTCACATAGCTCTATCAACCTTTCATTTTTCCCTCTCATCTTGGATTCTGTGTAAAATGCCGTAATTTGGGGTATCATGCTTAGCTTCAGAGCACTCATTTTATACATTCACTTGATTTTATTGAATAGGCTTAGAAGTTTGGCAGCTGGGTAAGTTAACATCATACAATTGGATCAAATGGAGCCTTTCCAAAGGAGCAAGGAAAATGAATGTGTTTAGGAAGTTGTTTGCACAGGCAAGAATTGTTAGGTATAAAATTTGGTTTTGTTAGGGACACAAGACAGGTTAAACAGAACGCAACCACTACATAAACAAATGGTTCTGTAACTACTCGTAAGGGCAACAGATAATACTACCTCTGGGTCTTCCATTGTTGCCAGGGTACTGAAAGTCAGACTCTGAGTTCACAAAAATAACTCTTCGTGACTTTCTGTAATTTTCCATGTTTGGTTTTTTTTTAAAGGGAACCTGACTCTTCATAAGATGAAAGATCTTAAAAACAGTCAAAAGAGCTTCTGTTATACTTTGGTGATAAACTGTCAAAGTCGTCTTCTTGGAGTATGGGAACTACATTATAAGTTATTTCTGGATTTTTGTTTTGTACTGTTTTTTTGTACAGTGAAATGGGATTGAAAGTGTAAGATTACAATAAAACTGAAAACTTCAAACCTGTAAGACATTCTCTGGCAAATTCAGTTTCCAACTTTATATTCAATAAAATGCTTCCCTCAACACAAAACAAGGGGTTTGACATTACAGGCACTTTCCCACAGTGATAGTTTTAACTTAACTATTAGATCTTCTTCCATTAGAGAAGAAACTGTTTATTCCTTCTTCAATTGATCACCATGCATTTACTTTAACACTGAACAGAAGCAGGGACGCTTTCATCATCACTTGGATGATCCTGACTGAAGAGTTCAAATAGGTTAAAAAACAAAAGAAGCTACCCTTATACCTCAGACTACCACTCTCTTCTAGAACACTTTAAAAAAAAAACAACAAACAAACCCAACTGTATTGTGACTCTTCTAAAAGAAGAGTAAGCAGAATAATTTTGCACCAAATTATATTTCTTTGTATTCTAAGACCTTTAGGACTCGTGTAATAGCTTTCATCAAAAAAAGTCACCAAGGGAAAAATATATTTTAATTCTATGCAGCTGTACATATCTAATAGTTAAAAAAAATGCTTTAAACCTACAGATATATCTTAAGGGATCTGGGTTAAACTAACAACAATACTACTGGAACTAAGTATGCTATTACATAAAGTTTACTGGTTCAACAATGTAAAACAGGACCTTAAATAATTTCAAGGTCCTTTTGTGATGACAGGGCAGCTATGGAAAATAGGACAGCAATACATTAAGCAGATATACAAGTGAGGAATTGATAAACTTGGATTTTGAAATAGAAGTCTCCCGAATATAAACACATTAAAAATGACAGAGGATATAAATAAAGAAGCTCAGGCTAAAGCCTCTAAATCTTTATCAAAAATTTCTTTAGCTTCCCGTTGTTAAGGCTGTACCGATACAACAGTAACCTTGACATATCAATGGAACAGGGAGGCCAAAGTGATTTATGTTCTCTTCTATGAACAGAAAGTCAGTGGATGACTAAAATTTAACTGACTTCAGAGAGCCTGCAAGTTATTAGAAATCAGAAAGGTAAACTAAACCCTGGTATTGTAACTAACATAAATTAATGTGTAAATACTGTTTATACATCAATTCTACACTTTCTAAAAGTGATGAGAATATTTGAACAAAAGAAATTTTAACTTTCGGTTCTGCAGCCTCCCGAACTCTTAACTGTGCATCTCACACACATAGAGATGTATCATAAAGGCTTCTATGTTATTTGAACTGAAAACCAGTATTATACAGGCATGACTATGTCACAAGTTAAGAGAAAGCTCAAAACACTGACTGGGCTGCTGGTGTCTGACAAGCAAAAGTCAACACTGAAATGAGTTTGTTCCTCAGCTCCTTTAAGTTTGATAAAGATCTCTGACCAAACTTGCATTAGACTGCTCAGTGGAGTAAAACAGAGTTAGAGGTATCCCACCTTTCCTATGAAAAACCAGTTATATAGGAGCTTGTTTGTTTTCTAAGCAGATACCACAACCATATAGAAACGGCACCAGGTCTCATTCCCAGCCGAAGAGAGGTGTAAGCTTCTGACAGATGACGGCTTCCACAGCAAGCTGGCCGCTGTGCTGCATCACCATCGGACCTCGCGTTTACCACCGTTCCATTACTTGCAAGGTCCTCGGAGAAGCTGCGCTACAGGCCCAGCGCCAAGCGCATGTTGGTGGGGAAGTCCTGCAGGAGGTACGCTTGCCAGCGAGCCTGATATGTCATTTACTGCACACCCACACACCCTGCGATTAACTTCATTTCGCCTTTAATCAGTTTTAGAAGCTCTTACGTGCTCCTGGATGCAGCGCGGCCAACCCTGAACAAAGGGGGAAGGGAGGGAGGAGAAACCCTTCGCCTCCGAGGGGCTGGCTGCAGGTACGCGGCCCCCCCGGGGCACGCTGAGGGAGCGGGGCCCCTCCAGGGCCTCCCGTTACCTCAGAGCACCCCCCTCCCTCGCCCGGCGAGGGCTCCGGCCCGCGCTCCTCCCTAGGCCGAGCGAGGCCTTTCCGCGGCCCCTCCGCGGCCAGGCCGCGCCGCCTGCCCCGCTTCGCCCACCCGCGGTCCCCCGGACCCGTCGCCCCAGCGGCGGCCTCCGCCCGGTGGGGCCGCAAGCGCCGCTTCCGGAGCCGGGGCCGAGCCCGAGCCCGAGCCCGTCGCCTCCATTTTGGGGCCGGCGCGGCGCGGAGCTCACCTGCATGCCGGGCACTTGCACCGCCACGGGCGAGTGGGCCATGGCGGGCTGCGGCGGCCGGGCGCCGCCCGCTGCTCCCCTCTCTCGGCCTCCCTGCTCCTGGGCGGCGGCGGCGGGGCCTGGAAGGACAAAGCGGCGGGGAGGCGGCTTTAGCGCGGGCCGCGCTCCCTCCTTCCCTCCCCGCGGCCCGCCCTGCCCGGCAGCCCCCGCCCGCCGCCGGCTCACCTCGCGGCCGCGGGGCTGGGGCCGAGCTGCGCGACGCGGGCGGGAAGGGGGTCCCTAGCGCCGCTCTCCCATGCCCGCCGGGCTCCTAGCAGCGGCCCTGCCGGCTGGCGCCGCTCGCCCTGCCCATGCCCCCCTCCCCGGTCCCGGCGCGGGGGCGGCTGCTCGGGGCCCCCCGGAGAGGCGCGCGGGGTGGCGGCTCTGGGCACGGCCGGGGCTGGGCTCAGAGCGCCATGTCGGGCTCCGGCAGGAGGCGGCGGCTGCTGTGCGGCGGCGGCGGCGGCTTCTTCCGTCTCAGCTCCGGCCTCGCGGGGCGGAGCCGCCGCCACCGCCGCCGCACGGGCCCCGGCGTCAGCTGCCCCCGCCTCCTCGGCCTCGGGCCGCCCGAGCCGGGCGGGCAGGGACCGTGGGACGGAGGGAGGGGCCGTGGCACCTCAGCTCCGGCAACCCCGCAGCGCTGGCCCGGGCCGGCCTCGGGGACGGGGCCGCCCGCGACGTTGCGCGGTGCCCAGGGCCCCTCGGGCACTGTCGCACCGGCCTGTCCCCCTCAGGCGCTGTCACAGGGTCCTGTCCTCCCACACACGCCCTCACAGCGCCTGTACCCCCGGACACATCGCCTCAGTCCCTTGTACCCCCAAACACCCTGTCACCACCACGCCTGTACCCTGGCTCCTGCGCCCCAGAGGCACGTAGGTGCACAGAATTGAGTGGATGTTTTATGGGTTTTGTCTGCTTTTGTGACACAAAGAGGTGGTGTCTTCTCGTCTCAGGGGTGCTCCTGGCAGCCAGCCGTGGCAAAGGGAGCGTGGGCAAGTCCGACGCAGCTGCGGAGGTTCAGGTCCCGGTTTGGGGTGGTTGGTTTTCTTGCCTCCCCAGGAGGATTTCCCACCCAGGCCAGCTCTCCACCAGCCCTGCCCCAGCTGCCGTGGAACCCTTGTGCCCCTCGCTGCCGCCTTCTTCCCCGGTGGGGTCGGCTGCCCACCACGTTCTGCCGGGGCCTTGGGAGGAGAAAATAACTGTTTTCAGGTGACATTTTTCCCATTCATATATGAGTCACCTATTCGTGTGTGTGATTCACATTCCTATACATCAAAGTTTTGCCAGCTACTCAAGCAAAGCTAAAACCGACATCTTTTATGTCACTGGTCTTCCCCTCACCCCTCTGAGCAAGAATATAGAAATCACGTGGGCCTGTCACACATATCCTCGTGGGTATGTGAGGACTTCCCTCAAATTCACAGGTTTATGGGTCTAAAAGCCAAGAAAACATAAGGTAAGCTGGAGATGTTGGCTTGTTGGCCATACTGGAGCCAACACCCACCCTGTTGAGAGGGTGGGTCCCTTTGGAAAGGATGTGATGGAAGGCGGTCTCCCTCCCTTACGACTCAGAGAAATATTGCATCGTGGCAAGGAACACAAAACACCTCTGTTTAAGGTAAGGTTGTGCAAAACAGGCTAAAGCCAAGATTTTCAAAGTTAGGCAGTCTTTCCATCCTTAACTCACTGTGGTTTGGACCAAAAAACAAACTCACAGTGATGTTAGTTAAGGACAGGCTCATGCTGGAATATTTTTTTTTCCAACTTGCCAGTTTGTTAAAATATTTACCTTCTTCCGCACTTTTAAAAAAATAACATAGCTTTAAAAGGCTCCTACGTGATAGTTATACGTCTAAGTTACCTAGGAGCCTATAAGGAGTTCATTTTAATGGGTGGAATATTTAAGGTAAGTGTTTTCTGAAAGTTTACTTAAATTAAATAATGTCTTTGATTAATAAACCTTTCTACTGACAAAAAGCTTAATTATGTACAGTGGTACATTACGTACAGTAAATAAATGAATGAACATCCACTCATGGAACTTCCGAATCCTGCCCAGTTCATTCTGCTCAAACACACTTAAATCACTTCTCCTCTTACCTTTTAATGATCTTTAGAACATGACCCCTGAAAAAATTCTGACAAATGAAATATAAGGATTTTTGTTTCACGCTGCTAATGCATTACCGTCTCTCTGTTCCTCTTCTGGCTCTGAGGCTCTGCTTTTCTTTTTCTATCCATTCATTACCTTGATTTTTCTCCCCAGAATCCCACTAACTGGTTATCTCAGCCTTGTCTGGATTTTATACTCTCCCTCACATATTTCCTCTGGAAGGCACCTGTTTACTTTGTATCAGAGAGAGTTCTAATTGCCAATCCACGCTTCCTGTTTTGGGGCCATATACTGTGCCTTTTGTGCATTTCTGACTTGCATGTAGCTTAATATAACATGAAAGGGACTGTAACAAATTTATTTAACAGAGTACGAGCAGGACAATTGCTAGCATATGATAAGTTATTCTCCCCAGTATTTAGATCTGTAGTTATCTCCCACCCATGGCAGACTGGCCAAGAGAACTGCAGTGGCAACACAAAGCAGAATGTTCAGCAAAAAGGCAACACTTGTTTATGCCATACTCGCTCAGAAAGCCCTGGGATGATACAGTGAGTAAAGCCAGGGAGGAAAATCTGTCAGGGAATCTTAAGTAATCAGCCAGCACGTAATGACTGAATCATCGAGCCAGGCTGTGAAGTGAGGTAGGCTGGCACCATAACATCTAAGAAAAGGGTTGTAATATTGTATGCCACTCTGTAATTAGCAAGCTCTAATTTGTGCATTAAGAAAGTCAGATGGTCAGTTGCTGATATTGCCGTATGAAAGACCTTCCCTTCCCTGCCCCCTCCCAGACTGCCCTCTAAATACCTGTTGCTGCTGTTTTCCAAAACTTAAAATGTGTCTATAATTCACTTAAGACAGCTCACAGCGCCTTGCAGTAGTGATGTGACCCAAGTCAGCCCTTCTACTGTTTCGTGCGTTTAACTACTATTTTTGTGTTGCTGGTGTGAAAATATAATTATTTTTACATCAGAAGACTGCAGGGAGCTAGTAAAAACATTGGGCTCTTTGAGAGTGCCTGCACCACGTTAGCTGGTTTAGACTTACCACAAAAAGTGGCAGAAATTTCTCTCAAAATTCCAAACGTAAATGAATAAAACGAAATTGCTTACACTGCTAAATAGAAAAATACTGCATCTTATAGGATTCCAGCGACTCCTCACAGTGATTTGCTGGGGTGAGGGAGGGAGCGGGTGTCTGACCTGGTTGCAGCAGAACTGATACAAACTCACCATTAGGAAAGACCCCAGCAGACTCACACGTGACTAGGAAATGTGATGCCCAGTTTCTATGCATCAGGGTGGATCTGGGTGTTTGAAACCCTTCAGTGCCTTTGCAAAGTTCAGCTGGCTGGTGCAGCGCTGGCCCGGGCTGTGGTGACGATCCCATGTGATGCATCCTCCTCACGCCTTTCTCTCAATACAAGCAGCACAGCTAACGGGTCATCACATAGAAGTGGAATACAGCATCCCAAGCTGGTAAAATTCAATGCCTTTCTTGTTTTTACATTTGAAACACCCTGCCAAAGATGTTGTGGAGGTTAAAAGTTGGCTGGGATCCGGAAAAAAAGGGCTGCATATTTATTTTATTAATGAGAACACCAGAGATGTAAAAGAAAGAACGAAAATGTTTTTGCAAGGATATAATTTCTCTGTTCTTCAACATAAATCAGTTTCTGATTCATGGGCATTAGGGAAATTGCTTTGTCTTAGAGGCAAGTTATTCAGCAGCTGTAGAATTTCCAGCACTGCCACTAGAAACTGCTGATACTCACTAACGTAGGAGATAGATGTAGCTCTCTTCGATCCCATATTACAACTTTGATATTTCTGTATCAAGTTAATAATCTAAAATTATAAAGCATTGCAGCTGAACTAGACACAGTACCATAATACATCCGCTTCTGCCCACCACTTTCCTTCCCACACCCTGTATCCATCCTCTTTGCCTCCCCTCATTCTCCAACTCCTGCAGCATCCGACCTTTCCTGTTGCCTCTGCGACCTGGCAGGGCTGTTTCCAGCTCCTGCAGCCTACGTGCACGCAGGTGAGTGCCAGGACATAAAGCAGAGGTTCCCCTTGTTCCCAGCACTGTGACAGCAGCCCCATGCCACCAGGAAAACTGGCTGGCAAAAGTCTTCTCCAGCTCTGGGTTGCCCCAGAGGAGCCAGCTCAGCCATTCTGCGGGACAGCGGGTGCAAGGAGCTCCTTCAGCACAAATGGATTATTTAGAGAATTCAGCTGCCAAGGTCCGCCAGTGTCAACTAAGTGTTCATAAATGGAGATTTTCACATAGTATGGCCAACTTGCGCATTTTCTCAGGAGACAACAATGGCACATCCTTGACACAAGGATGATGGCTTTACCACATTCCACGTCCTCTCTCAAAAGCAAGGGGGCAAAATGATATTTCTTAGCAGGGCAAAATGATACATCTTCCTGCAATCTTCTTCTTAGAAATGGCTGAACTATTTTTTAATTGACGCTTCCTGTACTTTTAAGGAAAATAATCAGGCTGCGGTAAATGCCTAGGATGGAAAAGGTGGGTGAGGGATGCTGGTTCACCATCTCCTTCAATGCAAGGACTAAGGATCATTAAATCAAACAAGCAGGTGCCAAGTTCAAAACAAACAAAAGTAGGCACTTCTTCACACAGGGTATAGTTTAGCTGGCGAACTCCTTGCTACAGGCCAAAAGTGACTGGACAATTTAATGGAAGAAAAAAAACAACATTGGGAAATACTATTTATAAAACTAGCACCTCTCGCTGAGGAAGTATGTGAGCTGCAAATCCCTGCAGGCAAGTGCAAGCTTTGTCCCTGTTCACTCTGTTCTCACGCACTTCCCTAAGCCCCTGCCACTGGCTCCAGCCAGAGGTGAGCTGCTGTGGTAGGTGGCCTTTGTTCTGGCACAACCGGCCTGTTCCCATGTTGAAGTTTCAACCTGAAGGGTAACGTTTGGCCAAACAGTACCCAGCTGAGACAGGAGGAACTGTCCTGTAATGGTAGGCAAAGCTACTTGCCAACAGAACAAGTAGACATCGTGCCCATGGTACTAGATGAGTCTGTAGCACTGTTTCATTTCTTTCCTGGGAGTTCTTCATTATTAAAATCTTTAATTTTCCATAACAGGAAAAAAAAAATCAGTAAGTTGTCTTTACGCAGGTACTAAGCTAATAGTGAATGTGTATTGTACCAGTGTGGTGAATGGTGAGTCACGACGTGACTAAGGATTATGATAAATTGACTGGACTTTTCACAAGTTCAAGGGCAAACTTTCCACCTTCATCACAGAAAGATCCTTGTACTGGTGAACTTTTTATTTCAATATAGTATTTGGCTTAAAGAAGCCAGTCTTCTGTAGGATAGTCCTGTGCTTCCAAGATTGCAACATAAGTAAGATGGGATTAGTGTTGTGTTACTGACCTCTTTATTACAAATATACTCTACTTACACTTCCGTCTGTAAATTAACCCCCCCACACACACATATATTTATAGGTAATTATATCCAATTCAGTAGTTTAACATCACAGAACATTGACCTTCTCAAATTAATCTCATATATTCTCCTCCCTGCTTGCAAATATATTTTATTCTTTTAAATAACTTTTCCCTGCTCTAATTTCCCCCTTAGCAGGAAACCAAAATTTCAGCAAAGCTTGCGTCTTGGAATACCAAAAATAGTTTGGCCACAACAGTGGAAGGGGTGAAGGAAGTGAGTGAGAGGCCCTGCCAGTGGGCAAACAAAATGCCAACCCCATCAGCACAGCGTCTTTGCATAGCCGGTCCAACCATTTCTTTTTTAAATTTTTTTTTTAGTAAAATACATACAGTATTTATAGAATTAAAAACATTTCTATATAAGGGAACAGCAACAAGAAGCTGGTTCTGGTGGAATTCCTATACTAACAAAGCACCCGCTCCAAAGGGGCGCGAGGCTGATAGCCCTGGGCCGGGCTGCGGGCAGGCTGCTCCTAGCACCCGCTTCTGCCAGCACCAAGAAAAGGGTGGGGAGAAAGAAAGAGACAAGATGGATTAAAGGAGAGAGAGAAAAGAGAAAAGAAAGAGGTAATTTTTAAAAGATTCCAACAGGAAAACTAAGGAGGAAATTAAAGGAAAGGGGAAAGGAAAAGGGAAAAAATAAATTCAGGAAGAAGTGGTATCTCTTTTCAGTAGTTCTCACCTGGAATTACTGTCCTAAAGAAAGAGATCTCCTTACCTTTTATACCACATCATGCTGGCTTCTCATGCTCTGAAGAAGAGGGTGGTCTCATCAGCTCAGCCCCCAGCCAAGTCTGCAGCAAGGGAGCGATCATTTGATGAAAGCAACTGGGAGGAACGAGAAAAATGAAGAGCTGGGAGCACTAGCTGTGAGCAGGAGACTGCTTTTCCCCAGCCTTGCCAGGCTTTCAGCACCAAAATGAAGCCACACAAACACACGTACACGCACACACACACATGCATGTGCATAGACACATGCACGCACATGCACACCCATTTTCAGCCAGTCTCCCCAGAGCCTCAACCATCCCTCCTGAGAGGCCAGGGCCATCAGCTTGCTTTGTGCCGCTCTGCCACATGCCTCTCAACCCCGTTCCCCTCTGCGCTGGCTGCAGCGACAACGCCTGCCTGTTGGGCCCTGACAGCGCTTGGCTCCTGGGAAGAAGTATTCATACACGATGGCAGCTCGAGAGAAAAGTTGAAAAGGAATCAAAGCCATCTCTGTTGAAATAAACATCTGCTCTGCGTTCAGTATCGTGGCAACAGGGCTCACAAAATGCACGGGCAACCCTCCAAGGGCTCCTGGCACATCACAGCTATCAGTACCTGCTGAAAACAGGCTGGCGGAGCGGTCATGGCACGGTGGGGAGCACAGACGGGGACGCTCAGAAGAGAAAACTTTGGTCAAAGCTAGAATAACTTCATAGTTCCCTTGGAGGAGTACAGCTTAGAAATCCACTGCCCCGCAGCGATGCTGGCAGTTAGGAAAAGATGGCGGCACCACGGTTCCTTCCATGCGGCTGGGGGGTGTGCTCATCACCCCAGCCCACGGACAGTTTCTTCCCAGTTGCCCCAATGCAGGCAGAGGAAGAAAGCAGTGGGATGCGGCTGTGGAAAAGCACTTGCCCCTGGAGACCATGCAAGGAGAGATGTGTGTTTGGTGGCTCTCAGTTAACACGCAATTCCCTGAGGAGCGGTCAGGGCAGGCAGAGACCTGTTGTCTTTGCCTCTGCCTACAGCTTCTGCAAGGTCAAACTGGGACATTGAATGCAAACCCCTCTGCTCCCCGTTTCTAGCTTTGCATTCCCATATCCCTGCAGAAGCCGCACTGTGACACAACGTTGAGCCAAGTCTGAACAGGGCAGTGAGCTCTGTCGGGACAGTATTAGTCACAGGCAGTGGACCCAAGTGCTGTACTTGTCGTATATACCCTTTGCTATTAATGACGATGCCTTAGTAGGGGGAAGACCACAGCTCCGCTCATGGAGACCCACCTGAGCCTCCAGCTGGAACTTAGTAACAATGGCAACGAGTCTTTTTAATGAGTGAATTGGATGTGGTTGAGCCAGGAACCAATCTGAAGGGACAGCCTGATAATACCACGGTTACTGAGCTCCTTCTCAGAGCAGAAACACATATGAAATGCAGGAATCCGATACCTTCCTGGGAGAGGGAACAGTGAGATATTTGTCTCCTGTCCAATTTACCGAAATTCCTCCCAGAGCACTAAGTGACAAACAGGGCCTTCACTGAGAGCTTCAAAAGGAAACTGCTGTTAGCATAAAAGACATCCTAAGTTGAGTTGGTTGTTAAAAGGGAACTTGAGCAAGAGGAAAGAATGGAACAAATCTCTTGGAAAAATGTCCAAAAGCCACTGGATTGTGGGAAATGAGGCTCAACATCTGGGTCCCAGTTGGGCTGTCACTCGGCAAGAACAGTAAGCACCCGGCTTTGGGTGCCCTGCTAGACATCACAGATGGTGGCTTCTGTGTAGAGAAAATCAGAAGATGCTCAAGACTTCAAAAAAGACAATAAGAAGGAAAGGGAGGTCACTGAGAAGCTGAGGTGAGGACAGTTTACAGTTTTGCTAATTTTACAACAAGATGGAGTAAAAGGATAACAGAAATGAAAAGGAAACACAGGGCTACCAGAAAATCCTGCTAGGTTTTCATTTCCATTTGAATATGTAAGTAGGGTGATCTGGAAAATTTCCTGCCTTCATGATCCCTGTTTCCAGGAAATGAACCCTCAAGCAATGTTGCACATCAACCCAGCTGCCAGCACGGGCTGCGACTAGCTGGGGGGCAAATGGGGTGATGACAGGGTTGACAATTCTCAGTCCCAGTCCTGCAATCAGACTGGTACAGGCAGAGACTGGTAGGTAAAATATAACTCCGTGCAAGGGCCATGGACTCTCTGGGTGAATGGGTGAGGCCGAGGCATCAGCGTGGTGAGCTTTGTGGGTCTAAGTGGGTTCAATGACAGAAGCTGCAGCCAGGAAGGGAAATTTCCCGTACAACCCTGTGTGTACGGAGTCATTTTTTCTGCCAACTAAGAGAAACCAAAGAGCAGATGACTCATAAGTACACATCTCTCCTGGCTGCTTTGGGAGCTCTCCTCTATCTGGTCCAACTGCTATGTACACTTATCCCTTGCGCTGACAAGGAAGTCGGACATAATACGTGGATCAAGGCCAGCAAGGCTACCGGTGAGATTGTAAATGGCATGACGGTGACAGCGTGACGTGTATGCTAGAAAGCTGCACCTATAAAATGCACAGTGCTTGGTGCGTCCTTCGTGTGTGCTAGTGCTTGACCACCTTTGCATCCAGGAAAGTGGGTGTATTTTTCAGTAAAACATAAATAATGGTGAGACCTAGTTAAGTACCACCTTCTACCAGCAGACGTTGAACAGCACACTCAGTCCAGGAAACTGCCACTACAAAGGTTAAATAATGGGGAGGATATGAGTGAGAAAGGGAAGAAGGGAAGAGGAAGCATCGCAGACCCTATTACCATTCACTGCTAACGAGCTGCTGAATACATGGGCCATTGGTTCCCTCTTTCTCAATATGTGAATGAGGAACGACAGCAAAATAACCTACCAGCGAGTGGGAAAGGATCCCCAGGAGATGTGTCAAGAGTGCACTCCAGAGCCTGATCTTCCTGCTATGTTTGGAGAGGCTGCCACGGGGCGAAATGTTTACCAGACTGACTCAGATACTAATGGGAGTCAGGGGATAAGTGGGAGAAGAGGGAAACAAAGAAGTCAGCGCCGCAGAGAACTTTCATAAGAGGGAAGTGAGGAAAGCTTGTTTATGAGCTACTTTGCCAGGAAGTCCTGTGACTAACCTTATTTCACACACCGATTTTATGGACCAAAATTGTATTTACAGCATGCAGGACAAAATGCACAACAAAGCTGAGAAAAGGTGGGCTCACTCTTCCTTTGTAAGGTTATAGCGAACTCCCTGAAAGCTCTCCTGCCCACCAGAGAGCAGCCCTCCAGAGCACGGCTTTGCCTTTGCAGCTCAGACTGGTGTGAGGGGGCCAGGAGCAGATTTTGTAACCCTGGGGAGGAAACAAACCCAGCAGAGCTGTGTGTTCTTGCAAAAAGAACTGTTCTTTTTGCAATTTAAAGAAAGAATATTTGATGTGCTGTAGTTTTGCACTGTGCCAGTCTGATTGCTCCTGTGCAGCACAACAGGGCATCTCTTCTCTTTCCATTCCCCCTCTCCTGCATCTGTCCTCTCCTCTTTGCACCCAAAGGAAAGCAAGACTATACCGCTCTACAGTTTCAATGGCAATTTATGGATCACATGGGAAATGTATAGGATTGCACAGGAGCCTTCTCTAGCAGAACTTTCCACTTTCTGCCCATACCACAATGTGGACAGAAGACCAGAGATGATCTGGGAGTTTGTGCAAGCCAAACAGGACGGACGCGAAGCACAGTGTCACCTTGAAAAGCCTCATGGCAGGCTGTACTCATGGCAGGGCAAGTCAAGGAAGATGCTGACAGACTGAAAAAATCAGAGGAGGAGAATAGGGAAGGCTCAAGGGCAACAGTGCTAATGCAGGAAGATTATAACAAAATAATGCTTGACTTGGTTAAACATCAACTCACAGATAAGAGGAACAAGCCAGCCTGGTGAAACGGTTTGCACAAGCCAAAAGAATGAACTGTTGGCTGAGGCCATATAGGTATGTGTAACATAAACAAACAAACAAATAAATGAAGTGATTTTTCAGAAGCAGGCTAAATAACAGGAAAAATGTTGCAGTGGCAAGAGGTATTAGCCTGGGCCATAGGGCCCAGTGAGTGGAACGAGGTGCATATGGCATCTCAGCTCTGTCACCGCTGTCTGCCCACGCTGCCTGCACCTGTGCGACTGACGCGGCGACGAGGGACTGGTGCGGGTGCTGCCGCGCAGGGTGAGCAGATGCTCTCGAATGTCCTCCCTGCCCCACATCCTGCTGCCAAGGAGGGGAAACCCTGCGAAGTGCCTCCCTCCCCTGCCAGCTCCTGGGGGAAGATGGGTCACCAATCTGCAAGTGTAAGGTCAGAAAGGGCAAGGAATGTACCCAGACTGGCCCAACATGGTGCCAGTCCACCGAGGTTTATGCTTCAGCTGCTTCCCACAACCTTTCCACAGCCCGTGAGCTGCTTGGTGGCAGCACCAAGCCCTGAGAAACAGGCTCAGCCATCAGATATTTGGTCTGATGCCCCCATGGATTAGGTAGGTCCCACCTGGCCAGTTTATCATCCTAGATGTCTTCTCTGGCACGTCTTCCCACGCTGCAGTTTCATGGTTTATGGCTGCTCTGATGGATGCATTGTTGGCTGCTGAGTGGCTTGTCCCAACCTAACGAGCAGCTTTTGAACTGCTTGCTCTTGGCAAGGTCATACTACCGCAGGGATGGACAACCCTGAGGCTATGTTTTGATCTGTAGCGCTTTTCTTTCACTTCTCCCTGATGTGGTGGGCAAAGGGGGTGGAAACCTCCTTTTCTCTGGTGTAGGGCTGTAGAGGGAGCAGGGACATGGCCAGCAGCAGTAGATCACCCCTGGCAGAGATGCACACCATGACACAGTACCACAGGAGCTGCGGGTTTGCACTCATCAGAACGCTGGGATCCTTGTGCCAAGTACCGATGGCCCCTGCGCCCATAACCCTCCCGCCCCTCCTGCTCCTGGCACAGGCAGCGTCACGAGGAACTTGTCATGTCCGGGTTAGACAGACACCATTCTCCTGCAGCCTTGCCTGCACGGTTGCATTCACCTCCTGGCTAATTATAGCTAGGGTAGATTGAAGCCTCTCCTGGTGTTTCCCTATCTGGCGCGGCACGTTTTGGTGGACAAGTAAGGGCCTGGCAGCGTATCCTGCTTCCCACCCACCTCCCCGTCCCCACCATGGCTCTGCACAGCCCTGACCATCCAGCGCTGCCACGCTGCAGCAGGGACCGTGCTGAACCTCACCTGCGGCTGCAGCGCTTCCCCTGGATTTCCCCAGCACTCTGCACGGTGGTTGCTGTAGGTGGTTTCTGTAGGTACTTTGCTGTGCTCCAGAGGTGCCTCTATAGGTGGATCCCATTTAACCCCTTTGATTAACATGCTTCTGCTATCAGCTGTAGCACCTCGCCTCCTTCCATCCGTGGTGTGCCTATGCTGGTACTCCTGTGGTATGCAAGTGCCTGAATTTTGGAGCAATTTGTGCCACCTGGATATCGCTGCTGGTACTCTATCAAAATGAAACACCAAAGCTCACACACACGTATGCAAATATTTGCATGCATGGCCTGCAGCCCCTGCTTTCCATTGCCACAATAAACACCCTGACGCATCCTACAGCACAGCTTCCTCAGCCTTTCGGTTTTGTCCCTGTTATTCTCCCAGCCCGGGCTTTGTTCCCGGGGAGGGACCTGAAAAGTGGGCCATGGCACAGAAAGACCGTGTGGTTCCCTGGGGTCCAATGTAGGTAACCCTTTGCCCCGGCCTGGCTTTTGAGACCTGTCTCCACGGGTGGCTGGTGCAGACCTGGGTGCACCTCTCCCTGCCGGGGACAGCGGTGATGCCCAGCCGGCCCTTGGCTCAGTGCATGCCCCTGGCACACACCAACGGGGAGGGCTACAGCTACAGCTTCCTTCTCCACAGGGCTCCCTGAAACTCCCTGGGCATTAAGGAGAGGGGGGCCCTTGTGAGGAGCTCTCTGCCACCTGCTCCTATTTTCTCACTCCAGCAAGATGGCAGGGATGGGGGAGTAGTTTGCCGCAGCTGATGCCAGGGCAAGAGCTCAGCATCTCCCACCTCCCTCCAAGTTTCTACTGTGTCTCCAGCCTGGGAAAGGAAAACACAGCCTGGCAGCATGCCCGGTCCAGCAGGGTGGAGGAGGATGAGGGTCAAAGTCAGACATTATTGGGTCAGGTAAGGTGGAGATGGGAGCCTCCCCCTCCTGGCCAGCCCCCAACCAGGGGACCATTCCCACAGACACTTGCCCTTCTCATTACAAAAGCCACTCTGAGGAACGGTGCTGTGTCCCTGCAAAGGTCCCATTCCCTGGAAAGCCACTCCACACCGCCCTTTCCACCCAAAAGTCCCCACTTTCCTCTGCTTTGGGGGATAAGGCAAAAGAGGGAAGGCGAGCAGCAATCGATGTCCTTCCGCAGCGTTAACCCTTACCCTGGTTAGCTGGGAGAGGCAGCAAAACTGCAACCAGATGTCTCAAAGAGGCAGCGAGCACCTGGTGAAGGGAGGCCTCTCCCCCAGTTATTTGGTAGATATTTATCACATAACACTGACACCTGCACCAGCACCGCCTTTGAAGCCGATTTGTTTAGGAAACAAAAATGAGAGAAAATAACCAAGTCACCCGAGGTGTCTGAGCACGAAAAGGAAGCTCAATAGTCAATTAGCTTCCCTCTGATGCCTGAAGTGGATGGCGATTTGGGGGGGAGGAGAGATAAGAGAGCAGATTAGCTGACTTTCATTCATTTGCAAGTCAGGCCGGTTCAGCAGGATTTCTGGCTGCTGACATCAGAGCGCTCCTCAACAGAAGGCAAGGCAAAGCCAAGATACGAAGTTTTGAGGAAATGCCAAAGAGATGGTCATTACTGGCTTATTAATAAAATGTCACCTTCCCTGTCATCTCGTGCTTTCGAACAGGGCCTGGGCACCCCGCTCTGCCCTCTGCCCCTGTGTACTTTAGTGTACTTTACTACTTCAGGCTGTCCTGGTGGAGCAGCCCCGGGTCCTTTCCTATTTATTTGTCCCATTGCACCCAATTTCTCTTGATCTGGCAGGAGCAGATATCATGTTTGTATTGTGTTGACAGATGTTCCTCCAGGCGCCAGCGCTGGATGTCCACAATCCCATGGGAAGCCTGTGGTGCAGAGGTAACCTGCCGACTGCAGAGAGATGTGTAGTGGCAGAGGTGGGGCTTCATCAGTGCCACATACTGCACGACCGCAGCACCCATCTTCTGCTAACGGGATCCCTAAAGCAGGGTGTAGCACATTGTCAAATATCCAAGAGTCACAAACATCCCAAGGTCACAGGTCATAGGCTGCTCGGTCCTGCTTGTTAGAAAACACAGATTCAGTTAAAGCAAAGCAAACAGATTTTGTTGAAGTATCAGAGAGTGGCTGTTGCCAGGGAGTAGGGGTCGAAGGTGGCTGCAAGAGCCCTCTCTGCAAAAGGGAACGTGGGTCCTGCTGCTGACACTGGATGACTCTTGAGTAATGCAGCCGTAGGCAGCTCTCACCCACTGCGCTCACTTAAAAAAAAAATTAAATTTCAGGAGATGGATCTGTAGGCAGCTCCTGGCAGGTGTACACCACAAGGGCCCCATCCACCCATCTGCTCCCCTCTCACCCTTGGGCTGCATTTTGCACCTCGGCCAAGCCCTCTTCTGGTCTCTCTGGGTTCTGCTCAGTGCCTGCGACAAGGGCTGTGGGCGAGTGGAGAAGTGGGAAGAGCAGGAGGACTCTGACACAAGAGCAGGAGGTTGGTGGGAGGCTGTAGACCAGGGACGTTCCCAGACGGAAGGTCCCTGTGCTCTGAGAAGTTCTTGGAGCTGTTAATCCCTCACAGCCAGACATCCCCCGGTTTATTCAAACACTGGAGGGATGCACTCCCTCTGCTCCTCCACCAAGCCAGGCACCCACCATCGGCCCCAGTGCTGGCCATGCCCTGCAATATGCACGAATGCCTTGGAGCACACCTGCATCCCCCCGGGCACTCTTGCACGCCCATGAGCACATTGGCCCCGGTGGCGTGACCGGCCAGAGGCTGCTGGGTGCCTGTGCATGCATGGGGTGGGGGGCCAGGTGTGCGCACACAGGGGGTGCAAGGGCACGTGCAGGGGCGGCCGGGCATGCATGGGGGGGGTCCTGGGCATGCACAAGGGCGGTCGGACATGTATGGGGGAGTCCTGGGCATGCACAGGGAGTGCTTGGGCATGCATGGGGGGGTGGCCTGGGCATGCCCGGGGGTGGCCGGGCGCGCAGGGAGTGCAGAGTGCAGCCTGTGCCGGAGGTGACAGGCTGGGAAGGGACAGGGTAGCCCAGGGAGGACCCGTTTGCGGGAGACTCCTGCCCCCCAGTGCCGGCTCCAGGCAGCGCCGGGCTCCCAGGGCCAGCCCCGCCCTGCCGCGGCTCCCGCCCGCGCCGGCTGGGGGGGCGTTGGCTTCGCAGCCAAATACCTTTTTAAACTTCGGTTTAACGAACAAAACCAAAACCCAACACCCCCCTCCCAAAACACCAAAACCGAAACAAACACCCAAGAACCGCCCCCCGAAAAATACCCCACAGCCATAGAAGCATCCCGAACGTGTGCGTGACAGGGACAAACTCCCCGCGGATGACACTAGCTCTGTCCCCCCTAAGCTGGCCGTGCCTTCTGGTCTCACGGCTGGTGACAGTGGCACCCCCCAGGCCTGTCCTGCCGCTCTCTGGTCATTAGTCACCTTTGCACTCAAGTTTTACATTTCCAGTTCTTGTGTAAACCTGAGGTTTTCGGCGGTGCGGGGGGTGGCTGAGTGCTTCCCCTCCTCTCCGGAGTAACTTCTGGACCTTCTGGCCACTTTCAGCTGATTTTGAGAAGCTGAAAAGGGTTCTCCATGGATCTGCTTCTACCAGCTTGTGAAGATGGGCGAGGGATGAGCGCTGTGAATGCATCCCAGGCAAGGGATAACAGCACATCTACCTGCCAAGGGGCCGTCAGGGAGTGCACAGGGTGAACCTGGGGGAATCAAGGCTTCATTCGTTTCAGTGCTCACAGCCTTTTTCTTTGGCATGGAAAGTATGACACCTTTCCCCTTGTCTACCCTCCGAGCTACGAAAATAAAATGTAACAGGAGCCCAAGCTCTTCCGAGGAGCTAGTTATCCTCCAGCATTAATAACTACAGACAGACATGTCCAAGTTGCAGCTGGCAATAGCATTGCCTCAGAGTATCTGTAAACAAGGTGCAGGTAACACCACGGCCTGCCAGGAATCTTGCAGTGTTTGACATTTTCCCAGAGCTCCATGTCCTGGAGACAAATGGCTACAGCCTCTGCCTACAAAGCAAAGCTTTTACCTTCCTTGTTATTAAGGGAGAGCCAGGAACTGACCTGATTGCACCAAAAAAGCAAAGAAGCCAGGAAAAAAAAAAGTATCAGTATGATGTGTCCCATCTGTATCTGTTGCATCAATCCTGATCAGTCAGTTTGGATTCTGTGCTTCTGGAGCTACAACATGCTAAAGCTTTCAATTTTACCCAGATTTAGCTTTAAAAATAGAAGCTTTTTGGTTTTTCTTTTTTTTCTTTTTTTTTCCTGGCGAAGTGGAAGGTTTTTCTCCTGCTACTCAGGATTCAAAACAGGACAACAAAATAAAATGCATTGTTTTAGCTTACACACAGCAGCGAGTTTCCTTAACTGTTTCTCTAGCATTCATTCAGAGGCATCTCACAACATTTAAGCAATGTAATAAAAGCATTAATTGTGTGCCAATTCCTGTAGAGGCCGCACACAACTCACTTATAATAGTGGTAAGGGCCTTGGTAGGAGGATCTGCTAACAAGTCTGTCCTTGTATCATGAGCTATGCATGCTGAAGAAAATGCTTCTTTTGCAAGCTTATTTCACTTACCTGACCTAGCAAGGAATAAAAGTGGAAACACAATTGCCAAGTCAGGAGATAAATGTAATAGAAGGACGATATAAGCAGAAGCACATTTATAAAATCATTCAGAAAATGCCTTTGCTTTGTCATGTCTGTTATTTAAATATGAAGAACCGTGGTCATATTCCAGATCATCCAGAAAGACACTTCATGCCCGTTACAGGAAGAAAATTTCCCCCTTGCACACTGGTGTTCAAGAGCTGGGTCAGTACAGACGGGAGGAAAAGCTGAAAGGCTGGGAGCAGCCCTGCCCAGGGGAGAGCACCCCAGGAGATGCTCGGGGAGGAATCGCGCGGCTGCAGCAAGCAGAGACCAGCTGCCTCCAGCTCCCTGCCCTGGCTGGCCCATGCCGCAGGCTGAGCGGAGCGGGATGTGTGCTGGCTCCTCGGCCGCTTCTCAGCTGAAGGAGCTGGGAATGCTATAGCTACTTCTGCTCTGAATCAGCCAGCATCGCACCCCTTTCTGGGCTGCCTAAGGGAAGGCAAATAGCTTGGCAAAGGTCTGCTCTGCACTAGTGACAAAGCTCTCGGCTGCTTCCTCTTCCCAGTTGCTTAAAAAAAAAAATATTTAAAAATTACATTTCCCAATCCCAGGCAGGGTGTTACATTTCCTCAAGAGGAAGCAACGTTGTATGACAGCTGAATCAGCTCTAGGTTGTGTAAACTACAACTCCGTCACCCAGAGAGAGACATCCACTCTAATCCCAGTGTTACTAACATTCACAAATCTGCATGGACCACCTCGTTGTTTGGTAAATTCTCAGCTCTGGAAGTCTTTGCTTAAATAAAATGAACACTACAAAACCCATGTGCATTAAGATGTTGTTGCTATACAGCTTTCGCACTTACAAATAAAATAAAAGGTTGCAGGTGTAAATAAGACCATTTAAAGACCAGTATCATGAAGTTGGGCCCTAGCAAGTTGAAAATGTCTTACTATTTACAGTGCATCTTACATGAGCACAACAGAGCCCTGAACCCTCTGGCTGCTGTTTGAATTTCAAAGTACACTTCCCATTTTTGTTCTACTTCAAGAGCACAGCAACAGAGCAAAAAATTTGATTACGTGCACTTTCAAATATTTTTTTTAAACATTTTTAAAATTACCACTGACAAGTGTGCAAAAATACATGGCGTGTAAAGAAAACAAGCCAATAAACTATTTAGGAGCGACATCGAGCCACCTTTGAGTGCAGTCTGCGCAGCAGAAAGCTGCGTGTCAGAATGGGTTGACGTGCACGCTGGCTCTGCCTCCCCACATTCCCACCAGGCACTTGTACCATATTTGGTAGAGTAATGAGGATGGAAGACCAGAAGGAAAAGCCTGGCTTGGCCGGCAGCTGACAATAAAGCCTGTTTTGTATATGATGTAATTTGTGGTCGCTGTCTTGGTGAGCGCTGATGCCTTTCATGTGCTCCGAGCATGCCTGGCCCTCCAGCCCTCACCCCACTGGGGATGAGGCTCTGAACCACGGCTTCCAGCACAACCGAGGGCATGAAAGCAACAAGCTAAAATGAGTCCTGATTAACAGGGGACAAAACAGACAAGAAAAGAGCCTTTGGATACCCTACAAGCTAAAGGAAGATGAAGTGCAGGCTCATGACCAGATGGGAAAGATCAGAACGAGCTGCAGCGAAGCTTGGTGCTGTCAACTTTTCTTTTGTTTTAGTCTTTACAAAAAGGATTATCTATAACCAGAGCAAATTAACTTTACAAGCAAACAAACATACATCCAGATGAACAGGCTGGAGAACATTCAGATAAAGTGGATGTCTTCAGGTGGGCAGGGCCTTATTAATCCTGCAGTACATAACGATCTAAACCCTGATGCAACCTGAAACCCGAGGAGTTTTCTTTGAGGCCTGTAGAAAACAGGAGAAGTCTTTAAAAACTGAAGGACAAACATCATGTTTGTCTTCAGAAAGGAAGCATCCAAGAAATTATTGGTTCATTTGTCCAGTTTTTATCCCTAGAGTAATTCTGGAACAAAGTAAACAATTTTTTTTTATCCCTTCTTCGCGTTGTTTACCAGCATCAAGAACAGTTTGTGCCAAACCAATCCAGTTTCCCTTTTTGATAGGCCTAACATGTGAGGCAACATCCTTCTAATCAGCTTGAGGAAATACAAGTTAATCGCTGAGATGGGTATGCAGCTAGCTGAAAAAAAACCTCTTAAAGAGCACTTGACCGCCCAGCAGGACGGCAAATGCTGCTCTTTTGCAGGAATCTGTCAGGTTAGCAGCTTTATTCAGAGTTTTAAACAATTTAATCATGTGAAAGAAGGCGCTCCATGGATTGTATCAAAGGAGGAATGGTTAGAAAGATGTTCAGGGACACAATTAGTGTATAAAAAAATCGCAGCAGTGTTCCAAATGGCACAGCAACACGAGCGACAAAAATGCAATCCAATAAAATTGTTAAAAGCATTCTTCTTAGGCCGGAGAAATCAATTTTGCAGTAAGGAGTGACTGACAGGGCAGCAGCGTTGCTAAAAAGCTCAGAAATCGTAGAAAGCTACAAACTGAGGAGCAGCTATACAACAATCCGTTGCCACAGAAAGAAGGAGAAGCTACTCCTTCTGGATGAACTTGGGGAAAGAGGACTGAGGGACAAATAAGGCAATTGTTCTGCTGGTTCGGGGATGATGCAGTCTGGCTTAGATAGCAACACACTTATCTCTAGGGAAGACCAACAAGGAGGATGAACGATTTAGAAAACATAACTGAGAAGATGAGGTTGAAAGATTCAGGCTTTTTTTTTCAAAGCAGAAAAGAGCAGAGACAGAAGTCAAGGCAGCGTGATCAGAGTGCAAACCAGATGCTAAACAACCGTGGTCGCTGGCGAGGGGAGGAAGGAGGAGAAGGCAATTTAATTTGCAGCAAGATCAATTTAGGTCAGTTGCTGGGGGAATTTTCTAATTAAGGAGAATACAGCAGTGAGACAGAACATTTGGGAGACTCTTTCACTGGAGATTTTTTTACAAGTTGGACAAACCTCCACCAAGAGCGCTCTGTCCTGGCACTGCTCAGCAGAAGAGCGCAGGGCAGGTGGTACCATGACAACTCTTCCAGCCCTACCTAAGCTTTAATAAACAGATGATCAATATCATTTAACATACATCCCAGAAACAACAAAAAAATAATGTTTCACACCTAATAAAAATTGCCCAGTGTTTCCAAGGCTGCAGGATTTTTGCTCCAAGCCAAGCTCAAACACAGCCCTTAAAGTCCCGCATACAGAAAGGCAGGTACCCTTCTCTCTGACTGATACGTTACCAGCTTTTCTACCTTTTATTCCCCCTAGGAAAACAAGAGACAAAGTCTTGTAGGCAATAAAAGCTCTATGAAAATCAGCTGTGGAAAAATGTCAACTAATGGCTCTGCTTTAGTACCTGCCGATGTAGTCAGGGTTATCTACAGTTGAATATTCTCCTAGAACATGATGGGATGTGAAGTTAAAACTAAATAGCCATACCCTGAATAACTTTCCCTGTAACCGACTTTGACATTTGAAGGACTGAGCAGTTTCACACCTTTTAAGAGTACCTAGCTGGCATTTGTGAAGTTTCTACACTGACATTTTGTGTGAAGGAAGGAAACTAGTGAGGCTAAGAGGCTTTGAAGTGCAGGAGGGAGAAAGGTTCCAACAAGCAAAACAGATAGACACAAGTTAATTTTGGTGCTCCCACTGCCATTGTCAAAAAAATCAATTTTTTGTTTCAACTTGCTACATTAAAACAGGTTCAGAAGAAGTGGCAATGACATAGCTAAGTGCCTTAAAAACACCTCATTTCTGGTATTTCAGACTTTACAGAACTACACGGTACATGTGCAGAGAGCTCTGAGACAGCAATTGCTGATAGCATGGGATCTAATCCATCTTTCATTAGATCTATAGGAAAGGATGCCCATTGCACACACCAGTTTGTTCCTAGCATGAAGCACATACTCAGTGGGGTATTCTTTTTAGCACAGAATATGTAGGGCCAGCTCTACTTTTAAAGCAAGACATTAGTCTAACTCCTGGTTCAAGCTGCTCCTAACTTTTGATCGAGCTTAGTAAATTCTGTCCCAGTTCCAAAAAATGACAGCACTTGAGCTTAACAAAACCTCTTTCTCACTAAGCTTTCAATCTCATCATGCTCTTAGCCAAGTCCATATTAGCAGTTTGAGCCAAATTAAATAGAGGAAAACTTCAGTGTAATAAGCTAAGAGTATGATTACTGGAAGTACTGGTTAACTGGAAAGCATCTCTTTGTAGATGCTTTGTGCAAGAGTCATCAAAATAATTGCAGTACTTTGGCAAAAGCCAAACAAGGAGCAGAGAGTATTACTAGAATACGCTGGCTGTTCTACAGCTCTGCGGTGACAGCAACGATCGTCTTTCCCTGCTGAGTTATTACCTTCAGAAGACTACTTGGCAATAATCAGAGTACAGCTGTAGAAGGTACGCTTCAGCGATAAACAACACAAGGTTTACGAGCAAAGAGAAAGGATTTCTTTAACCTAACCAACATAGTTGGGAACTGGGGTTGTTTAGCCTCGAGAAGAGGAGGCTGGGGGGAGACCTCATCGCGCTCTACAACTACCTGAAGGGAGGTTGTAGCGAGGTGGGGGTTGGTCTCTTCTCCCAAGTAACAAGAGATAGGACGAGGGGAAATGGCCTCAAGTTGCGCCAAGGGAGGTTTAGATGGGACATTAGGAGAAATTTCTTTACTGAAAGAGTGGTCAGGCCTTGGAACAGGCTGCCCAGGGCAGTGGTTGAGTCACCATCCCTGGAAGTATTTAAAAGACGTGTAGATGTGGTGCTTAGGGACATGGTTTAGTGGGCATGGTGGTGTTGGGTTGACGGTTGGACTCAAAGATCTTAGAGGTCTTTTCCAACCTTAATGATTCTATGATTTTATGATTCTATGATAGTTGGAGAACTGAGAGCAAAAAAAAACACCCCAAAAAACATCAGCGAGCTTTCAGGCTCTTACACGCTACAAACCTGAGGCAGAATTTCCGGACCTGAAAGAAAGTTTTTCTCTTTCCTGTGCCTCCCACCCAAACCCATATTGCTTTGCTGTGGTGATAGTGTGGATTTAGTTACATCAAAGTGATCTCAAATCTCCTACTTTCACCATGATTCAACACAGCTAGCAGGAAGCTCATCCAAATAGAGAGATTTTAATCTGGTTTTGCATTTGGATTTGAAGTATTATCTAGAAGCCACATTTCTACAGCTGGCAATACAACCGAGAGGGGTTGCTCCCATAAAACATTTTTTTGCAAATGTTGAGTAAAACTGAAGTATTTGAGAATCATCTTGATGAACCTTAATAACCCTGGCAGATCTGCTCCTCCCAGCTCCACCGTGCCCATTCCTGGACCTGAAGATCTCAGCTGCTGCCCGACCATGGTGCTGGGGTGAGAAGAAGGGAAGGAGGTTTCTGCACTGCCCTGACCATACCCGGGTTCCCACTCACCTACCTCCTGCTCTTGCTTGGGTGAAGGAAAAACCCTCCAAAACTGAAAGTTTCTTTTTTTTTTTTAAATGAAAAAATAAATCAACATTTCCCTTCCAGGGGAAATTCTGAATATTTGAAGTTCCAACTCAGAAGTAAGTTTATTGAATACTTTCCAGTGAATGGAAATACCCAATCTGTGAATAACTCTACCTAGTAAGCCATGAATCTACCTTGAATCACCATGGCTTACAATTCGGTGTGTTCATCTATTGATTCCTTTAAAGCTATCCAACTATGTCATGGCATTCCTTAATTGAAATAAATTAAAATTCACAAAAAAAAAGTGTTTACTTCTTCTAGCATGCCAAATACAGAAAACTTAATTTATATAACATGACATATTAAAATAAGAAAAGCTCACTTATGGGGAGTAATTAAAATCATTATTGCCACAAAAACTGTAGAATTGGAAAAGAAAAATCCAAATAACTTGCTTTTTAACTTCACAGTTTATTCCTTAATTTTGAATGATCTGCTCACTGAACTGAAGGGAACAAAGTATACTTTCTTTGAATCTTTCGAAGAAGCCATTTCTAATGTATTTATTTGGCACTTGAACACTTTGGGTCCAAGCAACTAGGTAATACCTTTCATCAGTTTAGCAACCTGGCATTTTCAATGACTTCAGCAGCTAACAGAGACATAAAATATCGGAGCCACGTTTGGTAAGGCTACAGCAACCTCAGTCAAATTCCAGTCTGAGAATTTATTAACTCTACAGTGTTATGAAAAAAACATGCCAATGTAAGAAAATAGCGTGGCATTGAGTACACACGGGGTGAGAGCACAAGTCTTGTGCACAGCTCCATCTCAGTTTCATTACCCCAGCCAAAAAAATTACAGTTGTACCATTCCCCACTGATGGCGTGGGCCGAGTTCACTTTTGAAAGGGAAGAGGGCAAAGCAACACTCAGCTTTTCTTCTCTGGGTTCTGCATGCCTCAAACATGGTTCCTCATTAACCCACTCCACCTCTTCTGTCTCAGTGTATTTTCTCAACCCAAGAACGAAATGCCATGCAATTATATTGAAAAACATTCAAACGTATTTATTCATTCTTTAAACAAACTTACAGATCAAGTAACTGCAGTGAAGAACAAACAAATGATAGCACAACTTGGAAAATTTCAAGCTAAAAAAACCCCCCTAACCATAAACAAGACACATTCAAGAAAATGTACTCCGACACTTACTTTACATGCCCAAACGCAGGCTCAAGAAATCCATCCATTAGGAAGTGTGTCAATCACTGTTCTTCAGGAAACAAAGAACTACCCACAACATTTCTATATAGTGATCTAAACCATCCTCTGCATTTAAGCGTTCCTTTTGGCCTCGTACCTTCCGCCTGTTTTTTCCACTCCTTTGGCTTTATGAATTTGAGTGTTTTTTTTTGTTTTTCAAACCAGTAAGCTTTGGTTTTATCATAAAGACCAAAACAAAAGTCAAAAGAATTTAAGGTAAAGTACCGAGGATCATCGTCGTAGATTGCTATACTGAAAGCCACAAAGTTTTTATTATACTGTTATGCTTACTTACCTTGAAATCATACATTTCTGTTTGTCTAGTGGTGTACGATGAGCAACATTCTAGATGAGGTAGATTTGAGAAATATTTATATTGCTGTAATGATATGAATGTTGTGGGGGACAGGGAGTGAAGCTGGCACAGGAATTTAATTACCCTTTCCCCCACACTATTCCTTTACCTCTGGAATATCAAATAGTGCTGCTAGCTGACTTTGTATAACCTGAGTTTTGTTTTATCTCACTGAAATCCCTGAGGCTTTATTCTTGTTTTGTCTCATTAACCAATTTTTATAATGTCTTTTTTTTTTTGCCTGATTGTAAGTAAAAGATTTAAGCTAATATGGGATCTGCTAGTTCTGCTACATTTCTCCTCTCCTTTCTACCACCCGTAATGAAAGGTAGATAAGAGATGTGGAAGAAAATGTGTATGAGAGGCTCAGGGGGACTGGGGAAAGAATTGGATTTATTAAGAGAGGGTGGGAATACATAAGAGGGTAAAGGATGTAAATCTGTAGCTAAAAAGCAAACGCCATTAGTTCTACTTCTCACAGAACAGTACGTTCTAAAAATGTACCATTTCATTTCAGGTATTTGATTGAATTGACTTTGAGGACAGGGCTGAACTTTAAAAGGTTAGTGACTATAGAGTTTGTTCCTAGCAAACTTCTGAGGAGGTCTCTTCCCAGTCTGCTAAGACCGTCTGTATCAACGACTGATGTGTCTGCACTTAGCTGGGAGGAGCAAGAAATTCCTCAACACTAACCATAACCAGCTTGCGTGGGTCCCTTTCTGCCCATGACATTACTTTCTGCCTCCAGCACAGTCAAGGTACTGCTGTTAACACCCTTGCAGCACAGGGTAGAAACTAATGCTCAGAATTCAGCGCACAGAAATGTCACAGTTGTGCCAGAAAACATCTGTTGAGCTTTGCTGGGTAAAGCAACCTCAAAACAAAACCATCAAAAAATGAACAAATCACTTAATGATTTTACAAAAAAAAAAATAGTCATCAAGCTGCTGCAGTAAAATACAGAAGAAATTCTTTTTTAAAAGTCAAATCAGCACCTTGTTTTAAATTGCTAAGCTCCTAGAGGAGAAGCTCACATCACAGCCTCATCACTATGGGAAGAATAACGCTTATCCCTTAGAAAGCAGGCCAAAGGTTGTCATCCTCTCCTCCCCCAAATCCATCAGCTCAGCAGTAAGGATGGGTCTTGAAGTCTTCTTTGAATTAATTTGGTTTCAGTGGTTTAGCACTTGCTGATCAATTTGATCACAGCTCCTTAGACTCATGCATCCATCCTGGTAATTTTGCTGGACAGACTCAGGATGACTTAGCTTCCAAAAATCAGGTGTTTTCGGGCCAATATGGCCAAAGTAGAATCACAGTCTGGTGAGACTCAATACAGTTATCTGCCACTGCACAACACAGGTAAAAAATTCTATTTATCATTCTAAACAAAGTCTAAGTAACTCAAGAAGTCCATGAAGGCAAGGCATCTGAGGACAGGCACTTGAAAGGATAAAAAACTAAGCCTTTTCTATGAATACCAGCTGGAAAGCGGAGAGGCTTTTCATACACATTTTTAAAGAAAAAACAACCCTCTTTTATGGGGTTTGACCAGGCCACAGCACGTCAACCAGAAGTGTAAGGTCAGTCCATAAATGCCCTCTGGAAAGTGCCCTGCCCTGGAGCGTACGAAACGGGCCATCCACAAACGGTCCACGCTCTGGCAGCCTACCTGGCAGCAGTTCCGCGTAGTAGCACTAACGAGCCATCTACTGTAAACGAGCCTCATCTCACCTGCTGCAAAATCGAGCCAAATACTTCAGAGAAGTCACAGTACTTGCTCCAAAGTACTCATTTACAGTCTAATGTGAGGCACAAACACAAGTGCAAATGACAAGTAATGGGGCAGAGCTGGCTGGAGCCAGAACGAGGGATGCTGCAACACAGTCAGGTGGAAGTTATGTACACGCTCATCTCAAATGATCCCAGATGAGTACTTCTAGCGGAGATGGAGGAATGGCCACTGTTAGTGATGTCTCTTCTGAGCATCAGAGAAGCAAGGCTCAGAAAGGACCCAGCGAGGTGACAGTTGGTGAATGTCTTGCCGGCCTCTTCACATCTACATTGTCACCTGAGGTACGGGAGCAGGAATGAAAGTTTCCTCATCTTCCACTGGTAAAGCAGAGTTTATCGGTTTTCTTTTTCAGAATTAGCACACTCAGGAGCTTCTATTACAATTAAAGAATGATTTTCTTCTTCCTTAATTAACCTGTCATAAGCATTCACAGAATCATCCTTTGCACAGCTCTGAAAGAGAACAACAACATTTTTAACAGCGCTTCTTCATGGCGAGCATTATTTTTTCAGCCCAATAAGACAGACCCGTTTCACAACGCATAGCTTATATTACAGTGAAAACGCCAAGGTAGCTGGGCAACAAATTGTGCTTATTAGGGTCATGGCTTAGGCCCGATTGGCAGAAGAGTTGTCCTCTCTGGAGACAAGGAAGAACTGAAGGTTGGCCCCCATCTTAAGAGTGCTTCCAACTACGGCTAACGGGTGAAGCTCAGGCAGGAAGATAGAGAAGTGAGGATAAACACGTTTAGTAGAGTTTTCACTGAGACCCTGAGCACATAGAGAATATCAAGATAATATTCAGAAGCAAGAACATAGCGTTACTTGGGGCAGTAACAAAGCACTTGTCAAAGCACGACAAACTGTTACAGCTACCATGCTTATGATCCTCATGGCCAAGAGTCCCATCTTAGTCCCATAATGACCAATACATGCTGAAATAGTTATCCAAAAGGTAGTAAACTAGGAGGCCAGATCCATGCTTTCCACATAGTTCTGGTTTATTATTAGGTGAACTCGGAACACTCCTGTGGAAAAAGGGAGTACTGGATTTTGGACTCTGACTCCATTTGCAATTGGGAGGCCACAAAAGGAGACTTATTTTCAAAAAGTCAGCGATTCCTTTAACTCCTGTTCAGCTGAGAACATCCAATGCACATGCAGCACCAGACACCCAGATAGTCATTATCCTCTACAAATGTTTCACAGGTGGCATCAATTTTGAGATGCCACAGGGAGTCAGAAGGTCCCTTCCATACAAGGACTCTGTTCAGAGAACAACATATATTGCCTCATGTCCAGGTTTGAATTAGGGCTTGTCAGTGTACTTCCCTTAGGATTTTTATAAAGAGCTACTGAGTTAGATTTGTTTAGAAATAAGAGTTTCCATAATCAGTATTATGTTTATTTTTTGTGAAAGAAAGGCCCATAGCAAGTCTTTTATCAACCAAAGCTTGAAGCAGCTATAGTTAGTTTTGTTCTTCAGCCAATGAGAAGCTCAGTGTCCTGATTTACTTCATAGCTATGTGACTGTGATAAATGTGAAAGTGCTAAAAATATAAGTTTCTGGAAGTCAAATATGAATAGCTTTATTTAGCATCATAATATAAGCAACTAGCAGAGAAAGACCTGAGCGTTCAGGAGAAGTAGTTTAATGGAGTTGCAAACAAACAAACATAAAACCAAAAAACCACCCCCCCCCCCCCCCAAAAAAAAAAACCCCAAAACAAAACACAACTTAACAACCAGAACCGCCCCCCCCCCCCCCCCGCAAAAAAAGCCAACCCTCAAACCAACCCAAAACACATTTAAGGGACTACTAGTCTGTGAAATAACAGAATAATGCAATTCTACTAATGTATCTAGAAAAGTATATGCAATTTGAGGGGAAAAAAAATACCCCTCAGGTTTGGGTAATTGTTTCTGAACAACTCTTACTATGGTAAATACTTAATCTTCATACGATATACTTACTTATATACAGTTGGTTTTAAGATAGACATAGGTACTAGGAAAAAGAAAATTGGAAGCCTAAGATTCCAATTCAATAGATTAGTTGGCCCAACAGCTTCTTACTAACCTGGGAATCCTCATTCTGCTCTCCAAACATGCGCTTAAGAATTTCTCTAGGGTCCGGGATTGGCGGAAGAATTAATATCTTCAGTCTTCAGAAAATTAAAAAGAAAAGCTTTAGATGAAAGATGCATTAATTTAAAAATCACCATTTCAATGTCATACTTGGGTGTGGTCAAGAAAATCTGTGGAATCAGCTTTGGCATCACTGGCCAGCTTTCATTCTCTGCAACTGTAGCCCCATTTCTCATTTTTACTCCCCAAACCAAAAGGAAATGGGAATATTCACACAGACAGATTCTAAATAACTTTCACTGTTGACAAAGACAGCAGCAAAAGTAGACTTTAAAGTAAAATATACTATATAAGCTTAATTTTGAATTTGGACTTCATTGCTTAAAGAGAGGGGATGCAATAGCTGTGCGACAAGAATCTACCTGTAAGCATACATAAGCAATGTTACCCAAGTGCAACCAGAGCAGGTGCGTGATCTATAACCTAATTCCAATGACTGAGGCACAACGGCGCTGCCGTTTTTGTTATGCAGTGCGAGTTACGGATAAAACAGCTGCTACTGAAACATGCCACATCACGGGCAGTTACCTGGAAGAGAGTTGAATTGTAACGTGGGTCAAAGACCAACCAGGATTAGGGATTGTAAGGAAAGAGAGATCGTTATTTACCTTTTTAGATAAACTAGTAGAATTATTGTAGATACTGCTACTATTAATGGGATGGTGATTATTAAAACCAAATAGAATGTAGAGTCCGCCTTCTCACCTGGAAAACAAAAATTGTACAAACTTAAGGATATTTTTGAAGGCTTTTTAGGAATAATGACAATGAATTAATTAATTCTCTAACTAATTCACAGACTGAATGTTTTTCAAATACACTAGCACTAGGCAAGGACTCATTTTTCAAAGCATGATACTATAACGTAGATACATTTGGCAAGAAAATGAAAACCAGCGAGACTCAGGGCTGAAAAACTGAGAGCACTGGAGAGGGGTTATTGCACAGCTACACGGAGGGCAACCCCATCAACGTATATATACCAGTACAGGCAGTAATTGATGGCACTGCTGAAGGCCTAGAGCTCTCTTGCCCTCTGTTCACATAAAATTAAATAGATACATAGGAAGATGATCTTCAACTCCCATTTACTTAGCAGACAAAAGGTATTAGACACCTTACAGATGAAGAATAAAGTGCAACAAATTGCAGGAACAATAGTTCTCACCAATACTCTTTTCTTCACTCCAGTCGCTACAGAGCTTGCTGCTGTAACACTCGGGCTTTGGTTTTGCTCTCACTTTGAAGACGTACTTGCTATTAGGATCAACGCTAGGAATTGACGTATAATTATTTTCAACCTAAGGTGAAAAGAAAAGGTAATTTGGCTTTGTTCAATTACCAGCGTATTCTCAGTCACTTACAAGCCCGTTTCCATTGTGCAGTTAATGTATTCTGAACCTTGTGACGGAAGATCTTTTTGTGAATTCTGAACTTCATAGAAAAGGACACCGTAGCATTTAACCAGCACAGACTGCCTAAACAGATTCCAAAGCTAAGATTTAAACTTATTCACTGCTACATCTATTATACAGCATTTGGCACCAATGATTAAACTAAGACTCAGAGTCTGGAACAGTGCCTTTTTTTTTTTTTTGGAGGAACATCTGTGATTTACACTGCCTTCCCCTCCCTGTCAGGGCAGCAATGCTGATGCAACTTTGGCCATGCAGAAGTCTTCTGTGATGCCTCTACAGACATGCAAACACACTAGCTGGGATCAAACTTCACTTATTTTTGATCCAAAATGCCAGTTTCTTGAGAAGTGTTGATATTACTGGATTTTGCTAAATTTGGGGTAGGACAAACAACTAAATATGCTCCGCAGGAGAAGACTGCCACCTTACTTTTAAATTTATCATGTTGTTTACCATTCTGACCAAACAGTACAGTCAGTTTGGCTACGCAGATACAGGCATGAGTACATCCAGACACTGAAGTCAATGCTTTTTATATGTACACTAAAATCAGTGTATCTAAGAGTGCACACCTTTTTCTTCCCCCGCATCCTCAGTCTTTTTACTCCCTTGCTTTTCTACATAACATTCTGTGTTCTTGTGTGCTCACACAATCAATTTTGCTTTATGGTAATCAAGTCACGTCATTCAAGAACATCAAGAACAAGGTAGTCATCTGACCGAGCGCAGACCAACGACAGGAACACCCAACACCAGCAGAGCAAAGTCCCGTATTGCTGAGAAGCAAACAGGTATAGGCACTGCAGCCCATTTCCTGATAAGCGTTGTTTAGTTTAGTGTATCTTTATCGGACTGTTCTTATACGTTACTGCTTTGCCACAAATGATGGCAAGGATTCAGAAGACTCGTATGAATTGCGTTGATATTACTACCAGAAACCTACTGTATGGGAGAAAAATCTTATGTCCACACAACACTTCCAGCTAGTGCACCAGACCCATTCACATGCAGCATAGATAATTTTTCAATTTTAAACAGCAAATATTTGAGTTACTGTGAATATCAACACAAATAATAAAAGATATATAGAAAAAAAAAATCAGTTAACTGTAAGTAATGAAAAATTACTCTAATTATCTGAGCTGTGTCCAAGTCACCGTTGTGATATTCAACTTCATAAAATAAACAATTTTCTGGAAAGGCGTCCGATTCACTCCATTCTACATATATTTCATCATTAATCTTTGACAGTGTAACTCGTCTTGGTGTAGCAGGTTTTACTGAAACGCAAAATGGAAGCATTAGTTAAAAAGTATATTTCACTGCTTATAAAAATTGTTCAAGTCCTGTATTGCATAATATTATACTTATACCAGTTTAGGAATAGAAAGAGGAAAAAGTTAGCACCAAAAAGTCAAGAAAGAATAAAAATAACCAAAGAATAAGAGTAAAAATCAGTGGAAAATGCCCCCCCCCCAAAAAAAAAACCCCAAACCCTGTCTACATAATTCCCAAATCAAAGATCAGTAGAAGAAGGGAGCGTCTAATCATGTTGTCTCATCCACAGCTTACGCGGTGCAAGCTTCTCAAACACAACGATATACTAGCAAACTACTTTTTTTAATTATTTTGTATAATGTGGTGTTAAACTTACCAAGGGTGGTAGGATTTTTACTTGCACACACAGGCCTAATTTCTTCAGAATCATCTCTAATCAAAATACTTATAGCTGGGTAAGTATTGGTGACTTTTGGGAAGCTAAGATTGAAAATGCATCCAAAGTTCCCTTGGTGCACAGAAAAGTTGTTGCACTTCTTACTGTTTTTCAAACCATCAAACCTATAAGAATAAAATTTTTTTTTTAAAATTCAAAAGAATAGGACAGCAAGGGGCAAGCTTGTTTTTAAACCTGTTACAAATTCTAAAGACTGATCTTGCATTAAAGCTGTGCTATAGCATATATAAAAGTAAAGCTAAGCAAAGTAAGCAGCTTCTCACTTATCTCAAGCTTTAGAAAGAATATTATTTTTGTAAAGAGTGTCAAGTAGCGGAAAGAGAGGCAGGTTTGCTTTATATCCAAGCACCAAAGATAACAGCTGCTTTCAGCTTTGGTTCATATTTTCCACATGGGAAAACAATTTCAAGGAAAGAAAAATCTTTAGAAAGCAAACTAATTTGGATCACTTCCCCTCAACAGAATTTCACTTCCATGATAGAATGAGCTGATCAATCTCCTTCAGCAATGCCTCAGGTATCGCAGCTCTTGCTTGAGACGGTCGAGTTTCTCCTATTGCCTGCATTTGCTTTTCAAAATGTCAGTATTCACTTCCAATAACAGAGAAGCTATGACAACCTTCTTCCTTGCTTCTCTTTGTTCCCCAAGTCCCAATAAAAATATGCCAGTAGCTTTTCCTCCCGAGAAAACTGATTATTTATTTATATATTTCAAAGTGATACAGAGTAAATCAGAGCTTTATTTAGGAGCGACTTCACATCTCAATATACAGAGGCTGAGGAAGCCAAAACTGCCTGTCCTTTTTTCAGGAGAGACCCCTTTTTTATCCACCCTTCTCACCTCCCTGCCCTGGGGCTGAGGAAGACGGGAGGCATTCAGAGCAGGCAGCACCCCGCCGAGGCATCGCTCCGCTCTCCTAAGCCTCCGTTTCAGCAAGTATTGCTGTGCACTGACTGGATTCGTTCGTTCTAAGCTAATGGCATATTCATGTTCACTATGCATGAAAAGATAGGGTTTTAGAGGAAAATATCAATGAAGAAAAATATAAAATGGAACTAAGCAATATTTTTTTAGGTCATTGTTCAGTCATATCTGGGGGGAAAAAAAAAACCCAAAATAAAGATGAAAAGCCCCAAACACACAACCAAAACCAAAACCTCACCTGCATTATGGAAAATGTATCTTTCAGTCCAAAAGTCAAGTGTTTCCTTAGTTCTCAACTTTAAAACTAGAAAAAAGAGTCTTTTTCTTTCTAAGCAGCATGAATCAAAACACTTTGCTGTCACTGCAGCTACATCTTTCATTAAAACTAAGGGGTAAGTTGAAAATATATAGCTCTAATTAAAGCATTATTCCAGTAAATATCCATATACCCAGAAATTCAGATCTTCAATGCCTCATTGGCACTGTTCTTGTAATAAAGAAAAAAATTATTTGAGTAGCAGTTTAGAGAGAGAACAGTCCTCCCTGCATTTAACTAAAGCAGCAAGTTTTCTGCTGTTTGCTGTCAAAATACGTTAAATCGAACAGTTAGCCTGCGAGACTGCCACTGGAAAGGAAGAGGAAAAAGTTTATTTAGTCAGTTCAGATAAGACAGAAAGCTGATGTAAAACTACAAGGGGCTTTCAGAAAGAAAACTTCAATATTTCTACAGAAGCTAATGCAATCTGGCATTTCACAAGCCCCGTCAACATGCAGAAGTATGCAGATTAGCGCGCGCAGATCTTGCCGCCAAGTTTGTGCTCACACCACAACTCTGTTCCTTTGGAACAAGAGTCTATTTACGGCAGTCAGCTGGCAAGCGTGGATGATGATAAAAAGATGTCCTCTATAACTTCCAAGGCAAATTGGTTATTTATGACACAGAAGATACAAACAGAACTACTGCTAAGTGTTATTAATGCTTTCATACCACTTTCCAATCATTTAAGAGCTGACATATACATTAGTGAGTGATTCTGACTGAAGTGGCCCATGTTTGTTGGGCTGCAAAGAAAGCAATTAATGTATTGATACTGATCTAGCTCAGTTCTTAATTCTTCCCTCTTTGAATCCACAATTAGAAAAAATTAGAAAGCAATAGCAGTTATTTTTAAATGGGCTACAGAAGCAGCCAGTGGTTCACATAATAGTTACATCAACGTCCCAAAAAGACTCAGCAACAGCAACCTCTTGACCCTTCAGCAGTGAAGTTTTCTGTCGGACAGGGCCCAACGCTAACTTGTACACAATGCCCTGGGACCTTTCAAAGCAACAAGCAGCAGACAAGCAGCTGTACTGCGCCCAGCTCTGGAGCCCTCAGCACCAGGCAGACATGGACCTGCTGGAGCGGGTCCAGAGGAGGCCACAAAAATGATCAGGGGGATGGAACGCCTCTCCGATGAAGAAAGGCTGAGAGAGTTGGGGTTGTTCAGCCTGGAGAAGAGAAGGCTCCGGGGAGACCTTACTGCAGCCTTTCAGTACTTAAAGGGGGCTTATAAGAAAGATGGGGACAGACTTTTTAGCAGGGCCTGTTGCAACAGGACAAGGGGGAATTGTTTTAAACTAAAAGAGGGTAGATTCAGACCAGATACAAGGAAGAAATTTTTTACAATGAGGGTGGTGAAACACTGGCACAGGTTGCCCAGAGAGGTGGTAGATGCCCCGTCCCTGGAAACATTCAAGGTCAGGTTGGACGGGGCTCTGAGCAACCTGATCTAGTTGACGATGTCCCTGCTCATGGCAGGTGGGTTGGACTAGATGACCTTTAAAGGTCCCTTCCAATCCAAACTATTCTATGATTCTATACAAGTAAAATGCGTAATGTAAAACTAAAAAGATTAGCGCTAAAGCAGTTCAGAGTTGGGAATAGAAAGTTCATACGAACCAGTAGAACAACGTATAATTGGTATCACTGCTTGCGTTCTCCCCGGGACGCCACGTACAAATCATGTACTCCAAATTGTGCCAAACACAGCTCAAATCAACAGCAGCAGTACCTGGAATACCTGCAAGGCAAGTTGGAAAGATCTCTTAAGATTTATTTTGCCAGCAAAGTCTTCTCCCCAATTTCCAGAAGTAAACCTTCCCTTTTTACATAACTGAAACTGTCTGGAAGGCAAAGATGGGTTACCTCTCAGCCTGCACTGCCTGTCTCAGCACAGCCAGTGATGAATTCCAGTTGTTTATCGCTTGCAATAGCCGAAATCTCAGCAGAGTAACTTCTAAATGCAAGCTAATCATAACAGTGAAACTCAGTTTCCACCATGTCTGAATTACTACTTAGCACTACCTGATGCTAAGGATGAGGTGTTGAGTCAGGAAACTGTTTTGTTCTGTTAAACTACAGATACTTTAAAAAAGAGTTAAAGTAACCGGCAATTATAGGGATAGCACTTAGCTTTGTTATAGTTATTACAGCCATCAACATTAAAAATAGTCAGCATTTAATTATAGTTGTCTTCTCCAGATACAATATTAGTTTCTCAGTATTCTGAATATGGAAATACCTGTAGATCTTAAATATGGACAAAAGGAACACTGGGTAAGTTGGATTTTTAACCAAGACCCATATACCTCTAGACATTCAACTTCTTCAACATATTGAAAACCCCAATTACAGAACATAAATACAGATAAGTACATAGCAATTGTGAATAGAGACATCAATGTATCTCCCAGGCAGAGCAATTTCAGAATAAAGTCTTTCATATTCAATCTTGCATAGTTCTTTATACTGTATTATCATTTTACAGCATATTGGATATTTTTTCCTTGTAACAAGTAGCAACATCTCCACTAACTAAAAATAAAATGCATGTCAATTGTATCAACAGTCCAGACTTTTATTGATAGCAAACCCCAAACCACCTTCTACTTCTAAGCTTGCATTCTCCCTGAAATATGTCTAAGAGTATAGGAAAATGAAACTAGTTTTCCTATTCCAAGAAGTATTTAAAAGTATTTTACCTGCAAGCAGACTTCTAAAAGCCACAGCCTGTTTAGTACATGCTGTCCTAATGATCTGCTTCCCTGACCTTCCAGAATACCCTTCTGACAGACATGCAGACAAGCCTGATAAGGTCTCAGATTCTCCTGTCCACATGCAGTTTTCATCCACATCGAGTCACGCTCCTGGGTTAGGCAGACTTTTACTACTCAAGGCAAGAGGCTCTATTTCCTTGCTGTACCTCCTAACCTCCAGCATCCAGCAGAATACATTATTCCTTAAAGTCTGCTTCCTAACAATTTTGCCATGGACCCCTTATTTCTGGATGTCAAGAAACAACAAAATATTTTTTCTCTATTCATTTTGCTATGCAGAGCGTTGTAGACCCCAATCATCTCTTTTGAAAAAGACAGAACCTTACTATAATTATTTAATTAACTTATTCAACAGGTTGTTAAACTTGCTAGATTCATCCCTCTAACATTTACAAGTGTAGGGTTATTTTAGGGACTTATGCTTGTAGAGAAAAATCATACAAAATAAACTGACTTAGATGTTAGTCATGGAGTCAGCAGGCTTAATACAACCTCAGTTATCTCTTATCCCACAACGACAGGACGGCAGGGAATGACAGGAATCACATCGTTGCCTTGGAAGTGCATTTACATTTTACAAGCTTGCCCATAAACTTTCAAGCATCAGAAGACTCCAGCTGTGTTTAAATGTAGTATAATCATTCTGTTTAAACACTATCAATTGAACTAGCCCTTGTGCCTGATATCTCCCTGTTTCTCTACGACGCATTTCTGCAATATTTTATTAAAATAGCAGAGAAAACGAGGCCGTGTCTCCTCAGGCCAAGCGGCACATCTGTCCCAGGTCTGGCTGCTGCACGTGGTGTTACCTTTTGGCAGAAGAGAGGTCTCCACCCATCGGCTGGGCTTGCTGGCGTTATCGTACTTGCATTCACTTCTCACTTTGAAACGCATTTCCTCATTCAAGAACGTATCCGTCACACGGAAGCGACTCTTACTCCATTCCTGGGTTTAGATGGGGGGGAAAGAAAACCAGAACATTTGGCATACCATATCAGACACGTGGGAATTACTATTAATGTAAGAATACGTTACAGCCCCTCAGAAAGGCTGCAACTCGAAGCCAAATGAGTGTCTGACAACGTGGGAAAGCCTCAGCATCACTTAGCTTTTCTTTTTCCTCATCAGGCACACTCAGAACTCACCAAAGGAAAACTACTGCCGCTCCAGTGACCTGTAGACATGAGCAAAGGCCACACAGAGATCAAGGAACAAGTATAACGTGGGAGCAAATGATCCTAGAGTAAGTCTTCACGGATAATGCAAAATAAGCATGTTTATACTACAGCTATATAAACAGGAGCTTACAGATCATCTTCATCTTTCTGTGTGTGTGCACATGAGCGCATGATGAACAGAAGAAAGAACATTTGAAGACGTAACCAAAAAGCAGTGGGAAGAGTTTGCAGGGATTTAAGGAGCAAAAGAAAAAAATTACCAATACAAATCCACAAATGGCTATTAAATACAGTGACACCACATCAGGCCCAAGTAGTCCATGAGCTTCCATTTTCAGAAGAGAGTATGTGTTTGTGTGAGAAAAAGGCTTATCCTTTTATTATACACTTTCTTGAGCTTGTTTTATTGGGCTAGGGGGGTGTCATTTACTCAGCTGGAAACAGGATACAAAAAAAATATCTTTGTTATGACCAACGAATGGTGTAATCACTTGTGTATTAAAAAAGAAAAATAAATATTGGCCCTAATGAGAGGGCAAGGAAATCAAACAGCAATGAACAGACCAGGTTCTACCAGCTGTAATGCCAAAAGATGCAGCAAGATGATACACAGTCTGGTTCATCCTGTCGTGTGAAACCACTGCCCCACAGCTCTTTCACGGCTGCTGACCTCAACATCCGTTAGACCCTTCCACAAACTCATTCAGCTCATTAACCAAGCAGACCTTCAACTTGTAATTTGTTAATGAACCCATCAGAAGAGGTAAACAGGTTTCTGCTGAGTTAGCAAGTTCAACTGGCTCATCTAAAGGTCCGATGAAGACCATTAGAGAAAAGGGTGTCAAAAATGAAATATCACCCCACAGTCGGTGCGTATTCAAGGCTTCAAATTCTCACCATTTGGAATTATGGACTGATAGCATATTATCTTACTGGCAATAAATTGTAAAAATATTTGTCCTACAGCCCCTTCAGTACCATGGCAATGCTGCTCTCACTCCTGACCAAACTGTTGTTAGTCCACACCAAGGATCACATCTGGGCTGCAAACCATCTAACACAGACATAAAAACAAAAGCCCAAAACAAAGAAGTTTTACAATTTCTGTTCCAGGAAACGAATGTGTTCCATGTTGTCTTCAGAACACAACCCCATGCCTAAGTGCAGGGACAGGGCAAATGTGGGAATATGTTAATACTTGGCCTTCCTCCAAAAGACGCTATGCTGTCAAATCACAGCTACACAAAGGTTAACGTGCAGCCTCTTTCTTAAATTGAGTTCAAAGTGAAGGAGGGCAGCCTTTGCAAATTCCCATTTAAGTCTTAAGGATGTAGACTGCCCTGTATATACCTCATTTTTTCCAGAAAGCTGCAAAAGCAAAGACTGAAACAAGTTTTTTCACATTATTATTATGGTACTTTTGCGTTATCAATAGCAGCTCAATTATCAGAGAGCGACAGACAGATTTTTCTGATCTGAAGATCCCACGTGTTGGTATGACTAATTTTTGAGGTTTTGATCCCATGACAAGAATTAAAGGCTATATTAAAACTGTATTTACATATATTTATATATGTATATATGCTTACACGCACACAGTTTTATTACAATAAGACATCTACTGGAACATAGCAGAGTTTAAAGAGGCGACGCACTTACTCTTTTGTCCTGAGGGACCTCATCAATCACAATGTCGCTGGAATACTCCAGGTCGCAGCTACTGCTGACGTTCTCTGGGGGGTTCCACGTCCAGTTTAGGGTGCAGATTTGGATAAATGAGTACTCCAGGTTGGATGGAGGTGGAAGAACTTTTGCTCCTAAAAGAAAGAAGTTATCAGTATAATAATCCTGTTCATCCACATTTTACCGTTAGCAATACTGACAGATTTTTAACTCTCCAACAGAAAAGAACACAAATGACTTCTCAACTTTGTCAGCTCGTATTTGTTATCAGATAAGTTACTGCCCACTAAATTGTTTCTACTATTCCTGTTATCTCAGTCCACCAATCATTTAAATAATTATAAGAAACACACACACAAAAAAAATCATTGAAAAAAGTAATTTTTAAGAAATCGCAGCATGCGACAATGTAGTGGTTGTGATAACGAAACTTATGCTCGGGGAGGGAAGATGAGTCTCATTTATCAGGTCTTTTCTGCTGCAAGTTTGCATCACGCATGCTAAATCTTTAGTAAAAATAGTATATACATTTTGTGGAGCAATTAATACTTTATTCTACCCCAAAATTATCCATCAATGCAGTTTTAGAGAGAAAACTTTAAAAAAGGCGATTACATCTTGCAAGCGACAGCAAGATAGAAGCGCAATTTAGCCCAATCGAAGCAAAACCAAGAACATTAAAAAACAACAAAGAAACCACAATGCTTTTTCAATTACTTACCTATTCAACTTTTAATGCTACGCTCTGGCACAGTGAGCAAAGCCAGTGTGGGATAAATAGTAATTTACTGCTGGTGCACTTCAGCGGTACATTTTTTGACCTCCCCAAAAGGAAGATAGAAGCAGAGAAAGAGCCACGACTCAGCGATAAGCGCTGGGATAAATCCATTTGTGCATTCACCCTTCCTTACTCTTGTGCACTGAGTCACAGACTACCCTATATCCAGCCACACAGCTTGAAGGTCACATTAGAAAACAAAGAAGCGAAATACGGTAGAAAATAGAAAACTGCCAGGAAAAATTAAAGTATGTGTCAGACTCCAATTCTAGAAAAGATTACCAATTGGTAATTCCCTAAGAAAATGAAAGTGAATTTTGTTTTTTTAAAGGGCTACTCTAATGAGTCCTAGTAGAAGATATTAAGTAAGAGGCCAAATGAGACGGCTTCTTAAGAGTATCTACGGGTATCATCACCGAGGCACCACCACCTATTTATCTGCAGAAAGAAAGTACCTTTGTTATGCAGTAGTTTCACAAACACTTCGAACTGACATCAACTAGAGCTGCAGGTCTTACTCATCCCAGGAAACCAGGCTCAACCCGCCCCAACATTTGGGAGAGCACATAAGGAAAGGGCAGAATAATTCCACCGAGATCAGTTTTCCCATCAAGGTCACGGTGCAGCCCCATTTCCTTCTGCTAGCGCAAGGAAGAGGGCAGACGGAAAGGCAAAACAGCTTCTTTCAGCAAGAATTCTGCTCAAAGCATCCATGACACCATTATCTTACATTTCCTGAGAGCCTTAGCTGCCAAAGCTTGAAGAAAATTCATCAAAGTCCTGGAGCTTTCTTAGGTCTTTGCATAGTTAAAGGACAGGCGACGGTAGAGATCAGACATTATTACCATCTGCGTGTCCGTGTGGATAACGTAAGCTCGCATGGAAAATGAGAATAATTACTAAGATTTACTGTGTTAGTCTGAATATGCTTAGCTTTTTTGAATACTTAAAACTTTTGAGATTTTTTTGTTTGTTTGTTCAGTTTTATAGCTGACCTTGGGAGCAGAGAGGAGAAATTTTTGTTCTTACAAGAATACAGTCTCCTCCGAGAAAACTCAGTCTAGCCAGAATATCTTTGCCTATTACCTGTTCCGCTAACAAAAACTTATGATGGGTTTTAAGAACAGCATCGGGGGCTTAAGTTTGGAAATACTGAGTCCTTCAGATCATGTAAAAAAGAAAAAAAAAAAAAAAGATTTAACAAGACTACACAGCTCCAAGCACTCTGTCTTTTCACGATCACACTTTTCATTACCTACAACAGCCACAAACCATTTAAAAAAATAGCATCATCTCTGATTGCCGTTCTGAAGTTCTAAACATTTCCTTTTAATAGGTTTGATTAGAAGTTATTGTGCTTAAGCTTGCAGATTTCTAACCTCACAAAGTAAGGACTGGGAATATTCAAGGTTTAGAAATAAATGAATAAATTGTATTAGCACAAAAAGCTTAAATCTAGTAGGTTTTAGCTTAGTCTATACAATTCTGAAGCTCATGCTTTAATGTTATACTCAGCTGAAGATTTGCTTTTATTCATAGGCTTGGCCAGTCTCATACTTTTGTTGTATAAAATATACATACAGTCTAATACTTTTGTTATTAAAATCTCATCGCTACAGCAATTTAGCAGAACAACTCAAAGACCAACTACAAAACATAGGCAAGACATTATTTCACTATTAAAAAACAAACCCACAGCGATGCTTCTAAGAAAATAAAGTGCAGCAGTAACTAGCAGAGATTAGCTGAGCAATCCTGCATAAAAACCATCTTATTTCTAAAAGCGATACTGTGGAAACATCAGCAAATACTTTGCATCAAGTATCGTAAAAGCGTTGTAAAGTATCATAATGTGATGGGTTGACCCTGGCTGGACGCCAGGTGCCCACCAAAGCCGTTCTATCCCTCCCCTCCTCAGCTGGACAGGGGAGAGAAAATACGAAAAACTCGTGGGTCGATAAGGGCAGGGAGAGATCATTCACCAACCACCGTCATGGGCAAAACAGATGCGACTTCGGGAAAAATTAATTTAATTTATTAACAATGAAATCAGAGTAGGATCTTAAATCTTAAAAACACCTTCCTCCCACCCCTCCCTTCTTCCCGGGCTCAACTTCACTCCCAAATTCTCTACCTCCTCCCCCCGAGCGGCGCAGGGGGACGGGAATGTGGTCAGTTCATCACACGTTGTCTCTGCCGCTCCTTCCTCCTCGGGGGGAGGACTCCTCACACTCTTCCCCTGCTCCAGCGTGGGGTCTCTCCCATGGGAGACAGTCCTCCACGAACCTCTCCAATGTGAGTCCCTCCCACAGGCTGCAGTTCTTCATGAACTTCTCCAACGTGGGTCCCTTCCACGGGGTGCAGTCCTTCAGGAACAGACTGCTCCAGCGTGGGTCCCCCACGGGGTCACAAGTCCTGCCAGCAAACCTGCTCCAGCCTGGGCTCCTCTCTCCACGGGTCCACAGGTCCTGCCAGGAGCCTACTCCAGCGTGGGCTCTCCAAGGGGTCACAGCCTCCTTTGGGCGCACCCCCCTGCTCTGGTGTGGGGTCCTCCAGGGGCTGCAGGTGGATATCTGCTCCACCGTGGACCTCCGTGGGCTGCAGGGGGACAGCCTGCTTCACCATGGTCTTCGCCATGGGCCGCAGGGGAATCTCTGCTCCGGCGCCTGGAGCACCTCCTCCCCTCCTTCTTCACTGACCTGGGTGTCTGCAGAGCTGTTTCTCTCACATATTCTCACTCTTCTCTCCAGCTGCAGGCGGTTGCACAGGTTTTTTTCCACCTTCTTGAATATGTTATCCCGGAGGCACTACCGCCATAGCTGATGGGCTCGGCCTTGGCCAGCGGCGGGTCCATCCTGGAGCCGACTGGCATTGGCTCTATTGGACATAGGGGAAGCTTCTAGTAGCTTCTCGCAGAAGCCACCCCTGTAGCCTGCCCCGCTACCAAAACCTTGCCACGCAAACCCAATACTTTGTATTTGTATTTTGTCCTCCTGTATTTTCTTAAGGTTGATTTTATAGTTATAAAATGAATTGTAGCCAGTTGAAAAATGACAATTCTCTAGTGTTTGCAACTGTATTTTTGCATAATGTTAGCAAAGACAGAACTAATAAGGCTTCGAGCCCCGTTTCTTATAAAACGCTCTCAGGCACACCCCCATCTTTCCTGAAACTAAAGTTCGTGCTTCCAAAAGCAGGGAAACTAAAAGTACCGGCAAACGTAATGGACAAAGCACACAGCAAGGGAAAGTGTTTCTGCCCAGAGCTCCCGCAATCGGCAGACCAGCTCCCGCAGTGCTGCCAGCGGCTGCCTTCGCCTTGCTTCCAGGAATCCGCCGCAAGACACACGCACAGAGAGAAGCCGGTGGGCTTCTGCTTTGGTTTTTAAGGCAGAGACAGTCTCGGGAACCGAAGATAGAGCTTAAAAGATTTCTGCTCACCCTGTCAAACGCTGCCTTACAGAGAGAGAAACGCAGATTTTTAAGGAACTCCGTTCCTCCGCCCGGCAAGAGGCAGGGCGCGCTACCGGCACTGCTCTTGCACACAGCTGGCGCGCTTCGGGCGATTTCTACTACAAAATGAAGGCATTTGACTTAGATACATGAAAATGTACGCACCGAGACCACAGCCGAGCGGGCACCGCAGCTCCCCCGGCCGCCCGACCCACGCACGGGAAGGTCCCCGCAGCGGCTCCCCCGCGGGTGTCCCAGCCCCGGCTCAGGCCGGCAGCGAGCGGCACGGCGGCCCCGGCTCCACCGGCCGGGGCGAGCGCCCGGGAGCGCAGCGGAGCGGGGCGAGCCCGGCTCGGGGCTGGCAGCCGCCCGGTGGTCCCGCTCCCCTTCCCGCTCCTACCTGCCGCCGTCCCCGCGGCGACCACCCAGCAGACGCCGAGGAGAAGCCGGCACGGCAGCGGGGCTCCGGGAGGACCCATGCCTCCGGCGTCCCTGCCGCCCGAGCGCGGCCCCTCGCTCCCACTTCCCGTCGCGGGGGCCGGGTCAGACGGGAAGAGCCGCGCCGCGGCCCGCCCAGGTAACCCGAGCCGAGCGGGGAGCGGCGGCCGGCAGCGGCGGCCCGCCCCCGCTACCTGGGCAGCACCGCCCCCGCACCGCCCCGCCCGCCCCGGGGCTGGGCTCCGGCCCCCACCGACCCCGGCACCGCTGGCCCCGGGCTGCCCGCTGCCGCGGGGCTGGGCTGCGTCTCCGCTGCGGCGAGGGGAGCTTCCCACGACATCCCCCAGCCCCGCGCTGCCGCCACCCCCTCCCTCTGTTGTCACCCCTTGTGTCACCCGCGCCTTCTTTCCGCTGGCTATCGCTGCCTCGGGCACCCACACCCCAGAGACGCTTTTCTTTCCCTTCTGTGCCTCCCAGGGGCCCTCCCCGGGATTCTTCTTTCTACAAACTTCCCCAAACGCCCTCTGCTTCAGCCCCTTCCAAACACGATATGGTCACCGGCAATTTTGCTCTCACTTTTATGGGTGTGATGCAGCAAGTAGTTTTCCCAAATTTTCACGGAAGTGGGAATATTGCGCAAGTGATATTTTGATACATTTCAGGATAAGAAAACATTTGGGATAAGGCTTTTTCTTCTGAACTAGATCTTTGTGGTAGCTAGCAAGCTTGCTGCTAGTTGCCACCCAAATACAGATAGTATAAAAATCGTGCAGATCCAGCAGAGAGGAAAATTTGGCGAAGTTTCAAGGCAAACCAAAATTCATTACTGAAAATCACTTATTCTTAAGCCAACGGAACATTTCAGTATTTACTCAGCTCTTCAAGGAGTTTTGCAAGAGTTCATCTGCTTTTTAGACGCTCATTTTAGAAAAAGGGAAGCAGGCCTTTTTATGACAGGGCGGGGAATATCCTGTGTTAATGTTGGTTTTTTTTTTTGCTTTTCTGTCTGTTTGTTTTTATACTCTTGGGAAAAGAAGAGGATTTAGCAGATTTCCTAGTTGCTGTTAGAAAGTGCCCAAGGGCCTGCAGTTATAATAAAATAAAAATTGTGGCTTAAAGCTCCAGGACGTGGAACGTTTAAGCTCTGTGACTGTGATCAGACTGTGCAACTACCTACAGCTGGCACGGACTATGCCTGCTAGTGATGACCTTTGTAGAGTAAAGCTGATCCGAGATACAGCGACTTCTCTCTTGCTTTCGGTTTCCTTGCTAATGTTTTCTTTTCTTCCTTCTTTCTGTTTTGTCCTCTCTTTCTCCTGGGAGAGCCAGTGCCAAACACACATCCAATGGTTCGCATGCTTTTGGCTGCCTGCCCATCGTCGGAGGCAGATGAAATGTTTTTCCCCGTCTCTCTCCCTCCTCCCCGAGCACTCGGCTTGTCATCACATTCCCATCCCGGTGCACGGCAATCAGAACTCCTGCCAAAGCCTTTGATCCCTGCCACCTACCCGAGACTTCCCGTTTCTCAACGTCCTGTCCTGCATCGTTCTGTTGCAAATCTCATGCTTGCTCATCATCTTCTCTGAAAATACGCCTGCGCTGCACTGACTAGAACTCATATAGACACACCTGGGGTATCTTTAAAATGATCTGTTAAATAAGTACATGTGGTATGGCTTCATGCTTGGTGTAAACTGATTTATGATCATGCTGGTGATCTGCCCTTGGCTGTGCGTTCCTGCTGTTTCCACCCATGCAACCAAAGCTAGTGATCGTGGGGCCGTGCAGCCCGTTTGCTGATGCATTAAAAAAAACAAACTAATAATTTTTTTCTGTACATGTTCTCTAAATCATATTAACAAATGACACTGATGCATGGTGTGGCTGCATGATTACTAGGTCGAACAAGAGGTAGCAGCAATGAGCAGCATGGGGCTGTGGGGAATTGTCCCTTTTGGGAGCAGAAGAGCCCTTAGTTGCCCCACACTGACGGTGAGATTCCTTCTTTATCATTTCTGATTTTGCAGAATTTTGCAGCTTCTGTGAATACTTTAGGTCTCAATTGAAATAATTATAGGCTCTTCAGAAGATGGCTGGGGTCAGTTCAAAAAAGGGCTCAGTCAATTAGAATGCAGCTGGATTTGAGGCACGAAAATCCAAAATTGTGAGCTGAAAAAACCCGGTCTGACTCACGGGGCCTCTCCCTTTTCGACCTCAGTGTTCTTTGGGGGACGTCTAGAGCTTTGTGATAGGTGTGTTCAAAACGGCCATGAACTCTGCAAGTTCTCTCCGAGCTGCTGCCCAAGCATCACTGGAAATCAGAAATTATGTGGAATAAAAACTACGTCCTTTGAAGAGCACTTCAGGGTAGATATGGAACCATGTATGCTTGTGCAAAAATGGTATCCCACTCCAATAAATTGCTACTGCAAGTCCATGATCAACTTTTCTGCTCACAGTTCCCTAAATACCAAGGTCTATTTAATTCATCTATTCGGCAAGGGAGTAACTCCTTTGCCTCTTATTACCCATGAAGGGAGGCAGGGCACAAACCTGGTTCTACAGCTGTTTGGCAAAGGCTTGCAAGAGCCCTGTACAGGAAGCCTCAGCAGTAGAAGACAGCAGTAAAAAAAGCAGTTTGTCCTTTATCCAATGGTCTGAGGTAAATAACAATAGTTATACCTGACTTCCATTACATCATGTAATAGCCAATACAACTGCCTGAGCATATATATTAGTATACTGGCCATTTAAGTTGAGTTAGTTGGAGTAGAGCGACAATAAATACATTCCCAAAGAGCGTTAGTCTGGGTTTGAAAATTGGAACTACAAACCAGAGCAAAAACCTGATCACAAACTTACTGAATATTCTTTAGGAAAGTAGGGTGATTTGACATTTCCTTACTAGTGATTCACATCTTATTTCTATTTATACATTTGTACGCACTCTATATCTGTCTCAGGTTTCCTGATGAATCGTATTTTTGGGATCCTCCGAGCTGGGTGTGTGGCATTTGTGCTCCTTCAGTATTTCTGAATCAACACCTTCTATTTGCCGCTGAATAATTAAGTGTTAACAATTTCATTTGGTGTACTTATATATTTGAAGATTCATTACAGTAATCTTCTTTAAAGGCAGCATCTGCGACAGCTCATTTGACCCCAGAACCTTACACTGGTATTAGCTTCAGATCACTCAGCGTGTTTTGAGAAGGGAAAAAATCTCCTAAGCAAAACATGTTTATTGCAACACTTATTTTTCCTGTTTTTGTAGTCTTTTATTTTAACCTGGAATAAACTTTCTTTTATCTGGATCAACTGAAATGTGATTTTGCCCTGGCTTCTTGTCAAAATCATTGATTCTTCAAGAAAAAGAAAATGAGAATAAAAAGAGCAATATAGCATTGTATTACTCGGTGTCAGAGGTACATCAGTTAACAACTGAGGCAAATGGGATGTAGCATTCTGTCGTCACAGAAGGTTGAAAAGGGCTTGTACAACACACGTATTATATACAACATGCACAATAAAAGCACTTCTGTTATGAATATGTAGTACCAGGTGTTAAATTTACATGAAAAGAGAGTAAATTACATCCAGAATAGCTGAAATATTATGTGTATATCATATTGGTTCACCGTTGCTTGACCCAAGCGTATTATTTAAAGGTTAAGTGAAGTCAAGTCTGTGGTTGCATAATAATTAGCTGTACACAGTATTCCTCAATCCAGTAAGAACCTCTTGTTTAATTAGAAGAACTCAGCTCAGTAAACATCAAATGAACACGTTACTCTCCCCAAGTGGGTAAACGGAGTAAGATGTGGTTTAATTTGTATAAGACTTTTGAGCCCATGACTTCCACTTACGTTTTCCTCCAGTCTTTTGGGCTGTGTTACGTCAAATTTTAGGGTATTCTGAAGCCTGCTGTGAAGTCCATGGGACTCTCTCTCTACAGGAAGGGAAAACAAACATATTTTATCTACTTTGAGACAAAAGGTGTTACGTTTATGCAAACTCTTATTCTGTATCAAAATACCATGTGGCATTTGTTCAAAAGGCTTCTGGAACAAAATAAACATGTTACACATTACAGATATTCTCATATCCATGATTTTCCCTTTCTTGGCCTATCTTATGAGAATTTCTGTTATCACAAGAAATTTAGAACATTGAGTAGTACATAGAAATATATCCTTGACTGCAATAAATTCTGCATTCCAGATTTTTTTTTGGGAAAGAAATGTAACTCTGAACTTATTTGTCTTAAAATACTACTTTCTAGTATATCTGCAGAGAGAGAAGCATTAAGTCAAAGAAAAGCATAAATGTTTACACTTTGCTTACTCTATCTAGGTGTATAAATCTCTAAAAGCATGTTCTTGTACATAAAGTGCTGGCAGACCCTGTGTTGCTTTGTATGTCCTGTTTGCAGACAGTCTGGCTCTAACACATACCATTCTCCAAAACAGTCCTGATACCGAGAGTAGCCAAGTGCTCTTGGTCTTCGTGGACAGATACTTTATCCTATTTCTTCTCTTTTTATGCAAACAATTGAGGGGTTGCAAAATTACCAGTGCATCCCTTCTAGAGACTCGACGTGTTATACAGCAATTTTGCAGCAGAAGTAATTAGAGGTGTATATATAATATATATATGTGTAGCTATATTGATATATAGCAAGAGTGCATGCCAGGTTGTAATTTGAAATATGTTTACTAATTTTTACAGACCAAAAAACTCCCACCATTCCTTAGGCGGTATAAGAAAAGCAAAAGTATTAATGAACAATAAACATTATATTCTTCCAAAAAAGGTAGCAAATAGGAAGTACCCAATGTGAGTATCACCTACATAAAACAGGCACATATATAGTATGCTCCCCAGATATATCTGTCAATTAAGCTATTTCAACCAGAAATAAGAAAAAATCTGGAGGACTTCTTTAAACTGGGACCATTACGTACGAAAAGGATAGGAAGAGAAAATGTGAACACCTTCTTGGCACCGTCGTCCAGATACGGAAGTAAAATATCTAATGACCACTCCCTACCATTTCTAGATTGGTGAAAATGTAAAGAAAAACCAAGCTGGTTTGTTACCGGTCTTTCTACAACCCATCTAAAAAGGACAAATTTTCCTTGTGAGATTTTTCTGTTAAAAATCCAGTCGAGTTATTTACCTGCAGGACAGAAGGCAGATCCTTAGGGCATGATCATTTTTGTTACTCTTCAAAACTGCATATAAGCATGTATTCTGAACTATACTGACTGTATATATTCTAATTGGACCGGTATTAAACACTTTTTTTGGCTGAATTACTGAGACAGCTTTCCAGTATATTGAAATGACAGGACAACAATACCAATGATAAATTGAGAAGTTCAGACAAAAATTCATCTTGGACCATTAAAGATATCCGAAGATATGAATAGGAAATTCACTGGAATTCCAGCAAAAATAAGGAATAACAATTGAAAATTCACCCAACTATGTTATTTCAGAACATTAAAGACATCAAAAAACATGAATAAGAATTTCACTGCAACTCCAGGAAAACTATTAGGTTAGCTGTAGTATTTAAAAGAGCTATAGTGCAAGAGCTTTTGGATGTCCACATCTCATCATTGCTCGTTTTATTCAAGATACGCCTTTAGTACCGATGTTTAGAGTTTAACTAGCTCCAAAAAAATCTTGTCATCTATCCACTATTAAACAGCTTCATTACCTTTTAGTAATCTGGAAAACTCTCACTATCTGCCATTAAATATTATTTGTTGAAAGATGAAAATCAGTATGGTAGTAACCATATTTAAACATACTAGTCTCTCTTCCTCTTTCTGCAAAGCTAAATTTAGAGCCTGCCTGGCATAAAAGCACATACAAGCAGAAATGTGGTCTGTTTGTTACTTAGGCACATCTATATTTTGCTTGCAACAGCTAATGGGTGAATTTATGGATCACAACATTATTTTCTCAGAAGACAATTAATTTTAGGTATTTAGAAGCATGCATAATAAACATTTTGAAACGTGGTTCAGTTACTATTTGAAGATAATTTATGTTACAGAAATTAGAAGCTTAACATTTTATAGACACTATAGCCAAGCTAAATACCCAGCTGGAGTCCTTTTATTATGCTATTTTGTTACATATCCTTAAAAAAACCCCACCCTTCCCATATGAACTACTGGAACCATATTTACAATTGATGGGATTTTGAAAAACACAGATGTTAAAAATGTTGCTGGGTAAAAGTATTACTGATCTGTTTTCTTCTTCCTGCATCTGAAAGTGTCTTATTAAAAAGAGAGATAATGTATTAAAGCTTTGGGGAGGGGAAGAAGGACTAAAAGAATTCTGGAAAATACATTTTCTCCAACCACCTGTCAGACAAAAATATCAGGTTTTCAGAAAACAGATCTGTTTAACAGGAGGGAACATGCATGTCATATGATGTTAAAAAACCCCCTCAGTTTTGTATGAGTTATTTTGATGCACCGCATTATTTTTTTTTAAAGGGCATCTCACAGATTATTAGAATTTTTCTTAAAGGTGTTAAAGCACTTTATAATTCCCAGCTCACTTTAAGGTGTCCTCAGAGTTTGTTTTTGTGTGAGACCATGAATGATAAAAAGAAAAACTCGTATCAAATGGCAAATCTTGTAGGTTGTCCTCAGTGAGTAAAATCCACCCTCCTGCCGTGAAAGGTTAGCCAAAATTGAAATCAGCTACAGTAAACTCAGCTCTCATGGAGGTTACTTTAGAATTATCTGCTCAGAGGATGTATGAAAATTATCATTTCTGACTTAGGTTTTAGTTATTTCAGACCAGGACAAGTTTACTCTCATTGTCTGAGTGCAACAGGGGCATCTGGACCCCAAGTCACTTTTTAGAAGAGGAAGGTCTCTTACTAGTGACTACAATTTCTCCTTCACGTTCCCTGTCCAACAAAGCTTTTAGCAGCAAATATGATATAATGCTAATTTCTGTATACTCTATACTCCTTCTATTTACAAAGTGGTTTTACATTTTATTATATTCCATTGTACAACTTTACATAGTACCGTTATCATTTCAATTCATAGTTCAGCAATTCAATACATATTTAGATAACTGCGTTTCCATGTCCTGTTATACATTTAGCTTAAAAAAAATAGTAGAAAACAAGCACAGTGGTGCAATGTCCAGGCACTTTCAATGTTGCTCAGCAAAATAAGCAAGCACCCTGTTTGAAAGCATGGCAACTTTTTTTGGGGAAAAAAAAAAAATTGAATCTTTGCTCATCATGGATTTTTTTAAACATCGTTTGTACAGTTCCAAGTTCCAAGTATTCCTGAGAAAGCTCTGTAAAATATGGCTGATATGTTTATATTTCAGCAGTGGGTCTGAGTGAGCAGTAACTTCCATCACCAGATGTTCCGCTGATCGCACAGAAGACATGTAGGGAGTCATGCACCCATGATGAATGCATTGTATCTTCATGGTAGATCTAGACAAAACAAAATAATCACAAATTCAGTAAAAGTTTCAGTTCATCATTATAACCAAGCTGTTTAAAAAGGTATGCAAAAGAGAGATCCAACCTTGTCTTCAAAGCTGTTTCGCAAAGGCAGCATAACAAAGAAATGAGAAAGAAGAGTAATTTAGCAATTTCTGTAGCATTCATATATACACTGTTCTGTGTATTACTGGATCATTTTTAGTTACAACTATCCAGCAGAGGAAAGAAACAATTCTCTGTATAGCAATTTTTTATTATATCTTAGCACTAACAGAATTCTAATAGTTTTTTTGGTAAGCCCAGGGAGTACCTGCAGCTAAATACAGCAAACACTCACTACCTCCACGCCACGTGGCAAGATTTTGTACTTTATAACCTGAAGGATGGTCTTACAGCAGGATCTAACTGGACTGGTAGAGCTGCTCTAGAGCTGACTGTGTATTTGTTTTTCACCCTGTGGTTCAGGGTGAAAAACAGTTCACCAGTCAACAAGTTAGTTAGCCTGAATTTACATTAGTGAAACTGAGATCACTGGCCATCATAAACAGTTTCTGGACATCCAGTTTTCTGCCGCTCTCTGAGGCTTCCTGTACCTGTTCAGCTGCAGTTTATCAGTTTTTTTGTGTTTACATTTCCCTAACTTAAAAGGTCACAGGCTGACCCAGGGAGTTACCCATCTGCCCTGCCATCTCAAACTAAGTGCACTGCCTGTGTTGGTTTGTGGCACTGACAATATTTAGAAAAGCGTACGTTCTTTGCAGCGAGAACCCTAAATTAATGTAATGTACTTTTTATGTTTAACTGAGTAATTCTGCAGAAGAGGAAAACACGTTCCATTAAGTTTAATTTGTTAGATACTTAGGTCATTTGATGGCAATACAAAGTTCAAGTCAGCTGTTACCTACATAATGTTGTACAACCATAAAGAATAGTGCTCGTAAACATGATCCTTCAAGGTGCCTTTTGATCTAATGCAAGAAGAAAGTGAAAAGTATATCCTTCCCAGCGAGCCCTTCACTTTGGCATTTCAGTTGCTGTAATATTTTGCCCGTTAACCAAAGACTACATGACAGTGGATATTTGTAAATCTATCAAGATAATAGGGAGCGTGCTTTAAGAATGCTTCTTTGTTCTAAGATAATCTTAACTATTGTACTGCGACAGTGCAGAACTGAGTGATTTGGTTTTGATTTGACTATTGCAGAATTCAGAAACCACAAAAGTTCCAGCAGCTGCATGCAAATTAAATGTCTTGGAAAGGTTTACTTGCAAACAGCTTAGAGTAGGCAGGTGGCAACTCCTATGAACGAGCATCTCTGAGCAAAATTCAGCAGTGGAGTATACATGGTATGTAACGTACATGAAAAAAATGAGTGCTGAATGTGCAAAATTAGTAGTTTGCACACTAAGAAAATGGTAGTCATGAACAGAATAGCAGGGAAATCTAATAAAAGCAAGGGGGATGCAGCGGTCACTTATTCTCAAATGGATCCTCCCTTATACTCCGACAACAAAATTCAGCCCCATCATGAGACTGTTTCCTTTAAATGATATTGTACTCTTCCATAACAAGACTCTGTCTGATTCCCATAAACATTATTTTATTGTAAATAAACCTAACTTACAAATAGCCTAGTGCAGTTGTATTATTTTGCCACTTGCACATTTTTGCCTTAGTTTGAACAACTGCTCAACTTATTGTGGAATTTGCCGACATATTTTTAGTGACTTAAAATTTTGCATTTTTAATTAAGTCACACATGGACTGTATGTTGAGTAACTGGGAGATTTTGAAAAAATTCTTCTAAATTTCAAGTACTATGAATCACAATGCAGTCTGTACCGTTCATTTTATGTGCTTTCTGCTAGAAATCTACCATGAGCTTTCTTTCGTCATAATGAAGGCAAAATTAGAGAGCAGAGGTATGGAGATTACTTCAGAAAGCCAGTTTTCACCTAATTTCACAGCATGATACTAGGTAGAAGTGCAACTGTTCTTTGAATCTCTCACCTCTCTGATGCTACTATTCAAATGCCTTTTCCTAGAAAGACCCAAGAAAATATTAAAACATAGGTCAGATAAATCAGCACAAATATTTTAACAGTGCATATAAATAGCATGTTGGCATTAGGCCAAAATTAAAAGAAAACATCCTTTAATGAAAAATAATTAAAAAAAAAAGGAACTTAAGCTGAATATAACTGAGGAAACAGAAATTTTGCCAGAGAATTTCGAGCTGTGACTTATCACAGGATTCTTACGATGTAGAAAATATGAGGCAAAACATGGCACAGGATTTCTGATGACCACAGCTGCCAGGAAACGAATGGTATGTGTCAGCGATGACTCCATGCTGAAGCACACTGTATACCAACACCAGGCTGAGACTTTCAATCAACAGAAACTGGTTTTAGGAATCCACCAAGTATATCATTTACTTCCCACATTCAGTTACTCGCCTTTTTATATTTAGCTAAATAACATGAAGGGTGATCAAGTTTTCAATTAGTTTTCAGTCAGTTTTCAGCATTAGCTAGTTTTCAAGCACAGAGAACCACCTCTGTGGGGTCCTGACGTGCAGTACGTGCCTGTTCGTGGATGATGTCAGAAAGCTCTTTCACCATATCCCGAAAGTTTGATTTTAGCCCCTCATGGTACTCCACTTGATCCTCCTTAATGAGTCGCTCGTTGAGCTCCAGAGCAATTCCACAGGCTTGTATAAACTTCCTGGGGAGGAAAGGAATGAACTTTGGGCATTACAATAGCCCAGTCTTCTACCAAAGCAAACAACCAAACAGATAGGCAAATCACATTTTTTTCCCCCTTTTTCTCCAACGTTTGGGACAAGTCACATTCTAGGACTGTGCCTAGAAATCCCTGGCACAGTGGATCCGGGAATGGGGAGGGACTGCAGGTGTTGGTTTTTCTGCTGGAGCTCCTTCGAGCCTGGATCCTCAGTAGATAGGACACGCACACCTGCAGTGCAACACAGTGGTCTCACACCTTCATCCCAACCTGTAGGATCACACACAGTTTGCAGATCCCAGATAAGCCCAACATGGACCGAGAGGTCCAGAAAGTAGCATGGCAAAGGCTCATCATTCCGAGGTGAAGCAGGAGGTGCCTGATTATATCTTGGGGGACATTTTCAAGTGGGAGGTAAACCTACCCTAAGGGACAGGAGTTAGAAAAACGCCTGTGCAAGTCACATAGTTTCAAAAATTAGCAACAGAAACAAGAAATGATGGTCCTCCATAAACTGGGAAGGGATTTGCTTTAAAATATTTCAAGTTCGTCATTATCTAGTAAAAAATCCCTTTGGAAAGACTGGGAAACAATGCACAATATGAAAGAACCCTGAACACAAGACTGTCAGACCTCTGGTTTTCAAACATACTTTCTTCACATGATAATCTCAAATACCCACACAAACCATTGAAGCAGGCGTTCAAGCAAATCTCCCCATGGAGAGCACAGCCCTGAGCTTGGGAACTCTTGACATACATAGTTACATTGGTTTTTTTCATATGTCTGAGCACCCACAACCCCGTGAGACCTGGATCTTTATAAGGCATACCTAAGCATTCAGCATCTGCTGATTTTGGAGATAGACAAAAACATAAGCAAAGCAGATACCATGTTCCAGCCAGCTGGCTAGTTTTTATTACATTAGAAATCCTACCTGAACATTTCTTTTAACTCATTCACCTTCTTAGTAGGATATTTGCTGGACTGGCTGTCACTTAGGAAAGCTCTGGCATAGGCCAAGGGACCAGCATTAACCTAGAACCAAAGAAGTAAGAAATCATTTAAGCTAGAACTTCTGTTCAGTTGCTAAAGGCAGTTGTGAAGGGAATAACAATTTTAAAAAAAAAAAAAAAATCACCCAACATTAGCATGTTATTTGAATGCCATAAACTGCATTACTAACGTCACCGGAGGCACCTGAAGTTTCAAAAGTTGAGTACTAGTTTTTCTATCTAGGTTTTTTAAGAACAAAAGTTAAATGGAGATAAAAAGAGAGATGCAATCGTTTTCCTCATACTTTCCTCTTATTTCCATTTGGAAAAGCAGTATCGTCTGAGTCTTAAAGTCATTTATCCAGCTTGAGAAGTCAGACTCACAAAAAGGCTGTTTGTGCCTGATACTTAGAGTACAACCTTCAAGAGTTAAGTATATTTCAGCATTCACCCATGGCCAACTATTGTGCAATTACACTTGGACTTGACACTGTAAACGCCACTGGACAAAATGCTTATTACCATGAGCCACCCGTTAATGTACCAGTATATGCGGCAGGGGAAGCTGTGCTGGCAGGTTGATGGCTGCAGTGCTGCAAACGAGGCAGTTAATGATTTCTGGAAAGTAAACGTGTTGCATCGTGAAAAGATGACTGACTCCGAAATGCGTGTATAAAAGTAATTTTGAATGGACATCAAGCCTTACCTGCACAGAAACACAGCCTTGCAATTTGAGTTGCAGCTGGATCATGTCAACATCACCAGCAGAGCAGAGTTTCTGCAGCTCTGCTGTCTTGTCTTTTATTTCATCAGTAGCGACATCAATTGGTTTTAAATTAACCTGATGTTCGTAATTGACTGGAATTCTCTTCTTCACGTATGGAAAGGAGTTCAGAGCTACCAGAAACAGCAAAGGAAATTTATAGATTGAAAAGTCATGCTGCAAATATGAGTACTCTTCAAAGAACATATACAGGCAGATCCTTGCCCTCAGGGTTTTACTCGGTGTGTGTGAAATCCCGAACAAGGCTATAATTTACCAGCACAATTTATTAATTTGTAAAAATTTGCACATAGAAATATAAGGTAAATTCCCCCTCCCAACCAGAATATTGTATCACAATTCTGATTAAGTATCTGAGAGAATTTCTGACTCTTTTGGTATGTTTTTATGAGCTAAAATAGTCTAAAACTAGTTGCTGATACATACTGTTTCGTGTTCAGACGGTTGTACTTACTAGTTAGAATGGTCCTTTTTTTACACTGTTCTTCCACACTGCCATGCTTTTTTCCAGATAAAGTGTAAGGAGTTTCAAATACAAATCTGTTGATGTTATGATTTCTTTCAAATTCAGTCTTTCTTTCAGAGATTTCTTTGTCTTCAAAATAGGGCTTCACATAAGTCACTTGAATATGGGCATACTTAGGATCAAGGTCTTTAACGTTGACCTGTGAAATAAGAGGGTTACTCACTAGAAAAGCAAAGGTTAATAACTTAACTTATAATTGGTTGATTTATCTACTGAGGTCTGATTTAAACTCATTCCCTGCTGACCCAGCCCCATTGCACGCAGGTGAATGACACGTAAAACACTCCCTTTGACCTCAGCTGTGATGTCTAGATCATCTGCTAGCAGACACACAAGACAACGTGGTGTGGCACAAGAAATACCTCATCTGGGTTAAACAAGCTGCATCTGGAACGGGTAGCCGTATTACCTTATCCATCAATGCAGCACATGCCTGAGCTACTTAGTCCTTATATGACCATGTTGCTTCCAGGTTATGAGCTAGCGTTCATGCAGTACTGTGGCACGCAAATCTGTGGGCTTGCACAAAGCAAGCTTTGGGGTCGCCGGTATTGTCTTTAGTAACCCGGACACATCTACAGTTGCAACCTAAGGGTGTGAACAGCCCTTGCAGGGAACATAAATGGGTATTCAGTAGGAAAGGGAAGGACCTACGGCTGCAAGGGCACAAAAGATTTTCTTTTAGAGTTGCGGTGTGAGAGCAACAAGAAGTAGCTCCGCTTCCAATCATCTGCTCCTCCGTGCTGGTTCCTAACATCTCCCAACAACAGGGCTCAGTCAGATGTGGACTGCAATTTCCCATTCATAATTCCCAATTCATTTATTTCCCCCTGGGAGCCACATCAGCCACATCAGCACCAAAACCTGTCAAGCTGTGCAAGATGTCCACACAGGAGGATGAGGATGCAAGGGGCAATGGGGCACAAGGTGCTTGTAAGAGGGTGGAAGACAAGGCTCACCCCCCCATTCCTACTGGCAGAAGGAAGGGATGCTCTGTCATCTCCCATCTTTAGCTCCACAGAGCAAAGCTCATCCTTCTGTACTCCCTTTGCACAGTGCTTAGAGCAGTGCAGTCCCAGGCCCTGAACAGTATTAGAATACAATTGATATTTTTGTCACACTCATCAGTGCACTCTCTAGTATGTGGCCCTGATGTTCACTGCTAATAGCATTTCCTTAGCTTGTTCATGCAGTTTAACTTTACCTTGTTAGAATCCTGGATAATTTTTACAGTCTCCGACCCAAATTTTTCTCCATAAAGTTTAAGAAGTCTGAAGGAGATCTCCGAGAGGCCTGTCAGCTTGGGTTCCTTATAGATGTATTCCTTCCCATCTTCTTCTTCAAAGAAAGTCTAGCATTAATCACAAACAAATAGTGAGGAATAGGTGGGTCTTTTCACTTGGAAAACTTTATTTTAGATTTGCTACTTCGAAAGCAACTTTCTACTAACATTTCAGAAAGTCAAGAAGGTTTAGAAGGCTATGGCTTGCATAAAGTCTGACTGAACTTGGCCTGTTTAACAGGTTCCTCCAAAAATTGTGTAAAAAAAAATCATAAAATTCCTAAACCAACACAAACACGTCATAGCTGAACACGAAGGCTTGACTATGACCAGTGAGAAATCTAAACAATGTGGAAGATGGGTTTGACCAGTGGTTGCCTTTTTGGAAGGCTGGAAAGAGGCAAGCAGGAGAAAAACCACAAGAACAAGGCATAGAGAAAGAGCAGAAAGTCACAAAAGTTGAGGAAGCCCTGATAGCAGAGCCACATGAACAGCCTGAAGAGAAGGATTTTGTGTAGGCTGAAAGGGACTTCAAGCAATAAATAAAGAAATGGGTTTCCTCTGCTTTGATTCCTCTTGTATTCAGGGAAGTGGAACTTGGTGTATTTGCTGTCAGTAGAGACAAAATTGCATTGAAGGTCGTGCCTGCATCACCAGTCCTCCCTGTAATGGAAACAGCATGAAAGCTTCCTGCTTTGGTGAGCTGTTCCAGTCAGAAGTCATGACAGAGTGTTAAAACTATCTCTGTGTAGCTGGCATATAAAGCCAGCAAAGCTTTAAAGTGCAAAACTGGATCAAGTATTGGTTGTCAGGATGATACGTTACATAGCTTAATTTTAGGGGCTGATCCCGTTATTTCTACAGCTTCTAGAAAACTAAGCTAGCAGTTGTTTCCTTTTATCTATTGCTAAGCTTATTTACTTCCTACATAACCGTATTTACTTTTTACTTTTGAAGATAAGATGAGGACAAAAATAAAATGTATCTTTGCTGCAACAAAAGTCAATGCTCCGATATGTTGCGCGTGTAATGACAGTGGTGTTCAAAGGTACAAACCCAAGATGGTTTCAGGGGTATTCATCATCTCCTCTAAAAGAAGGAACGAGGAAAGGCAGGGCTAATATAATTTACATAGCATTTCCTAAAGAGGGGTTCTGCATCTCCCGCATGGTTATGGGTCCACAAGCAGAAGCAGAGAGTATACAGGCACAAGGGAGATGAGGGGTAACACACTTCATTAGATTAACTGCTATAGCTGGAGAAAAAAAAAAAAACCACAACTGCTTTCAGGCTCAGACGACTTCATCAGATATGATAAGATCATGCTCCTTCTTGAGCCTCTGAGCCCCAGATCCTGTCCATTTTTCCAGCTACCTCACCTAACAAAAAATACTATCTATCTCTACAAGTATGGAACCAACACTGATACATATTTTGCCTCCAGTTTCTCCCATAACCTTTTACTCCACTAATATCTAGAAGGGAGCAGCAATTGTCTGTAGAAGAAAATGTCTGATATTACTACTGTTATATACTATGGTTATATACTGTTACTGGTTATATACTATACACACTAAATTGTGTTTTTGTAACTTATAGTAACTATAATTACAAAAAAAACCCTGGTGTTTTCTGAACCCCCTAAACCATTTCCTACCTGCTGAGTTGTTTTATGAAAAGCCCACCAGCAGATTCATAAACTTTATAATAAATCAGGTCCTCCTGGGGAGAGACACAAACCCTCGCCTCAAGGGTGCAATACCGAAATGCTGACGTAGACGCACTGGTGGCTGCACCAGAGGCTTTTCAGCTTCAGGTCTGGTGGAGCAGCCGCTTTAGGGGCCAGGATGCCTGGTGAGGGGTAGCTGGCAAGCCGGTGTATATACTTACTTGTCCATAAAAGGCCACTCTGAAAAAGGTTCCAAGAAGCCTCTTCCTTGTGTGCATTACTTCCAATATCTTAGCATATGCTCCGTGGAGCGTTCTGTACAGCTGAGTAAGTTTCTGGAAATCAAATCTTGACATCATTCAAGCAGAATTGTGCAAGCAGGAAATTCTAGCTAACACTGGAAGCTACCAAGATATCTGAACACAATCCTTTGAGAATTCAAACTTGAATTTCTAAAGAGGTTGAACTCATGCAGTTTTCTTTGAAAAAAACCTCAGTCTTAAGCACATGCTTAGCTTCAGGTCTGAACGGACACAGACTGCAATAAGACCACTACCCTTAGAGAGAAGGCTGAGCCTACTGTCTCAGCATGTTTCCTGACTGAGCCTTTAAGGGTAGAGCAGTATTTTACCCAGACATTCTTTTTTTGATTAAAACCAGCTTTATGATGAAAAAATAGATCGAGGCTTCCCCTAGCTTCAATTACATAGTTGGATGCAGTCCTGCTGTGGAGGAGGTCATGGGAAAGGGAGGGAAAGAGGAGCGCTATTCAGCAGTCGAGCAACAGCCTCACTGAAGCGTGGGTCACAGCAGGTTTTGGGAAGGAGGAAGGTGGAGGGCTGGTAACAGCTTCCTTCCTTCCTTTCCACTTGCGACTGAATTACCTGCAGATCAAGTCCTTTCTTTGAACAGTTCTTGCCCTGTTTGTAACCCTTAAAATGCTCAAGTCTCAAAAAGAATCTGGCTTTGAGCGTATAGGATGATGACAGCTTTATTTTAGGGGAAGGAAGGTAGGAATTATTCACTAAATATGAGACTGCTGTGTCTTTAGCTTTAATAATTACCCTCCAGACCATTGCTTTCACTAATTTGTTTAATGACCAGCAATGAAGCACAGTGTGTGCTTTACCGACACCAATTCATTAACTCGTAACTTCAAAACTAAAAAAGCCTCCTGTTTTTTTCTTAGCGATCTAGAAAATTATCTGATATATGCAAACTGGTTCAAAATACCTACCTCAAATTCACGCCGCTTTTCATAAATAGGAATGATCAGTTTGGAAACTTCAGAAATTGTTTCATAACGCTCTGCTTTCCACAGGCCGTCTACACATTGCTCCAGCAGCTCCACCAGGACTTCCTAAGAGAGCAACCAAACGGGTGTTGTTAATAGCAAAGTTAGAAGAGAAAACCATTTTAACTTCAGATACTTTAACAGGTCCCAGTATAAGTAACCACAGTTGCATAACTGTAAACCCTGTGTGTTCCTGGCCTTCCCAAAGGTGTTCTAAATTTTGGAATTAAAACAAAAAAAGAAAAAAGAACAAGTTATTCTTAAAAGTTCATTCATTCATAATAAATCATTAGCACAATAGCCAGCAAGTATGTCTTGGTTATTAAGCTACCTCCCCAGAAGAATGCCAAAACTCTGGGAGGGTATGGAGATGACAGCACTGGAAGTCACAGGTACATGTCTAAGAAACACACCCAAGGAACACGTGTGCAATAGCAGTGGGATGTGATGCTAAGGATCCTCAAGCCTAGTCTTGATGAATGGGCAATTGGGCAGCTGGGCTGCAGGGCCACCTCGCTCAGCCACGTGGCCCACCCAACGCAGTGGTACAGGGATGGTGCAGAAAAAATTGTGAGACTTTATGACTCACGGGAGGATCTACCCACTTCCCCAGTGCCCTGCTATGGTTTCTGGATTGTTCTGCTAACATGGTGTCCTGCAGCACAGCCCTAACTCAAGGGGAAACTAAGCTGACCTCTCACTCAGCAGAGCTTGACTTGCATTCTGTCCCTGCTTGGAAATACCACGCTGTGCTGCCCTGTGCTGGCAGAATTAGCATTTGCATAACATGGTAGGCAAAGATTGTGGTGTAGCTTTTTCAGTCTCAGTGCTAGAAAAGCCTTTCAATGGAACAAAGAACTTACACCAGTTTTACCTCTCTGAACTATACAGAGAAAATCCTTCAAGGCAGATTTTTCTTGGGAAATTGCTGTGGAACAGTCTTCCTTACAGATGCCAGTGCACAACTATAATTTGCTAGAGCTCAAGTGAACAAAGTCTAAAACTAAATCCTAATCAGCTATCGAATATCCTGTAGTCTATACTACAGGACCTCACCTCACTGTAATGTACATCCATCATCCCACCATCTTCTTTCATTGCACCTTCTTCATCAATGTTGGGAGTGATTTTCCTGAAGGCAGTGCATCCACTGGGGAAGAGTTCTGTAGCAGACAAAAGCAAATGGATTAGTGGAATAACATATCTCAAATGCATCATGATTTAATGGCCAGGGAAGCAGTCTAGCTGATAGCGAAGTCCTACAAGTATCAGAGGACCTGACTCCCATTTTTGCAACTGATTTGCTATATGAGACTGAAGACATCAGAACCTCCCCAGCCATTTGCCATGTGAGTCATTCCTAGTACGTAACTAACACCAAGCACAACAGATTTCCCAGTGTGCTATCTGGAAGTCATCTGTGACCAACCTAACTGGCTGCAACCAACTGAAAGTCAGGAGAGAAGGACAAGGGTATATCTTTGCATGGAAGATGCAAGAAGAAAGCTATTGCTGGATGCTGGAGAGCTGGGTGGTAAGTGAACAGGATTGTACACTCCTAGCAGAAAGCACAGTTATGTACCCCAAAACTTCGAGTAGTTCAGGCTTTACTGAACTCTTTCCAGCCTACGTATATGTAAAGAGTGCCAGTGACAGAGATAACTCAATGTATTCACTTGATATTCCTTTGGATTTGTTCCTCTTCTTTTTTAGAAGTTCTCCTTTACCACCGGTTGTGGTAAGCAGCCTCTGGGGTACAAATAAAGAACTGCCAACTTTCAATACTCTCCCCTCTGCAGCCATGTGAAATGTGTGTATGTATCAGAAAAACAAGTCCTGATTTTTCCCATTTAGCCAACACGAAGTACAGAATTTGGAGGGACTCCAAGCCCCCTGAGCAAGGCACTTAAGACCTTTCCGGCCAAGGCAGTGAATGTAATCAGCTTTTATGCAGCCTTAACTTTCTGAAATGTTAAGTGTCCATTTCAACAATTACACCCTTACATGGAAATGAGAAATGGGGTCAATATATCAACTGTGGAACAGATATTTGAAAGAAAACCTGCAAAGTGGTGTTACTTGAGAACACACAGGTCTGTCCTTCCTTCCTGTTTTGCATTAAACCACAACACTCTCTTTTTTCCTGATTGTTCATTGCATATTTGTATAGTTAAGCTATAGCCTCATTTTTTGACTGAATTTTGACAGGTTTATTCTATAGTTTTCTGTACTGCCTATAGTGATACTTTTGATGAACATATTAACAGCCAGTTTTTAACATGGGCTTCCCCTGTGAGCATATTTCCTAAAGTAAAATACAACTGAACATTTAAACCGAGACATGATGTGTCAGTTCTTATTTCACTCAGTAACGTACCAACATGACTGTCTAAGCAGATATGGCCAGCCTAGTAAATGCCTGTGTATGAACAATTGGATTCCTTTCTTAAAAACCCACTCATCTTCTTCTAGCTTTATCCACTGCATTATTTTTTTTTTTCCTTTTTAGCTTGTTTCTAAAATAATCATTCACCAAATCAAGAGAAACTTGTCTTTAAAAAGATTCTGATCCCCCAAAACCCACCATGCATCATCTTCCTCGTGCCTCCCAAACAGCACACACTTACTTTTCCTGTGCAAAAACTCTGCAACGAGGGCTGCTACATGCACATAACACATGGCTGCCTGCAAAGTACAAAGGGAAAATTAAAATATCATCTGTACATCTGTCTTGTTGTGCACCATGTTTTTAATTACATGAATTACCTCTGAAAAGTCTCCGTTTTTTACATGTATCTTTGCCATACTGTCCAGCCATGTTTTCCGGAGCTCTGGAGTACTTGCATAAGATTTGGCTAAACTGTACTGTAGATCTATCAACATTTCTGGATCCTTTTCATGTTCTTTCATTTGGGCAGTAGCCATAAGCACTGTACGGATTCTCTTTGTCAAATCTTTGACTTCGGAAGGAAAAGCAGTTGCCTGACACAAAAAAAATCTAATTAGAAGCAAATACAGAAATAAAAGGTGTTCCAGGCTTTGCCAAAAAAGGCCGTCGCTACCCTTTCAGCCAACACTCCGCTTACTGCCAATCTGAAAATGCCGAGATCGCAGGAGGTAAGACAAACTAGCTTTTACTTCTCGAGCTCACACCGCATAGAGTGTACAGCATTTCATAGTGAGAGGCATTTCAGCCTGGGCGTGCACAGGGCCAGGCTCTCCTGGTCACGCGCAGGATGCCAGGTTGGCTGTTCCCCTGCTACAGCGAGGCAGGTGCTTTGGCACCTTGCGGAGCTGCTGTGAGATCGAGACAGAAGTGCTCCGTGCATGAGAACGTCCCAGGATGGGACCGTAAACCATGCCTGAAGTATTTTTCAATGTCATTCAGCATCTAGCTTGTTAGTCTCTGATGTGGTCACTCTTCAATTCCTAAAGCACCGAAGGCATTTGTAGAGCTTCCCACCACAGGAATGTAATAAACAGAGAAAGAAACACAGGCTCCAGTCTGATCCCCTGCTCAGAGCAGGACCATCATCGAGTTAGAGCAAGGCTTCTCCGGCCAAGTTTTATAACCTCCAAGGACAGAAATCCCACCTCCTTTCTGGGCCCTGCCCCAGGGCTGCACTATGATCTTGGGAAATAATTTTTTTTTTTAAGTAAAGTTGGAATTTCCCTTGCAGCAACTTGTGCCCACTGCCTCTTGTCCTGCCACGCCACATCTCTGAGAAGAGCCTGACCTCCTTGTCTCTATAACCTCCCTTTTGGTAGTGGAAAGCAGCCGTTAGGTCCCCCCTCAGCTTTCTCTCCTCCATGATTAGCCTGGCTCATGTTCCCTCTCCTCGGGCTCCTGCTCCCTAGCTATCTGTGGCTGTGCGCAGCATCCTCTCCGGTGTACTGAAATCTCTTTTGTACTCTTGCACTTATATAAATACATATATTGGATATAACGAGGGTCTCATGATGTAAAATATGAGCAGCAAAGTATGGCTCAGTGAAACCCTTATAAACACCTGTGTTCAGAAGAGAACTGAGGTTTTTGCCAGGTATATCCTAACTGTAACTTTGTTATAGCCAAATTCAACACCTAACTGCGGTTCCCATTCCACCTTTAGGTCATAGGATAATCACAGAACTGTAAAAACGCTTCCCATTTTCCTCTATCCTACCTTGCCAGCTACACTGTATGCAAAGGAGCAAGCTGCAGTGATGATATATTGTTCAACGGGTTGGGAAGAAGCTGTTAATTCTAGCGCAAAGACAGACATTTATTTTTTAAAGACATACAACCATTAATCTCCATTAAAGAGTGCTTTCTTAATATTAATGACACTCAATTAACTAAACTTAATTCCTGCTAATTATTACCTTCAGGCAACAGAAGTATCAGGCCCTCCGTTGTCATTCCTCTCAAAGCTGGAAGTTCTTGGAAAGCTCTTTCAACACCCTTGCAAGCAGCACGCTTTGCAAAGCATAACCTGAATTGCAGAGCTCCTTCCTCTTGGTGTGAGGCCTCACTGATGGAGCATGACCTACCTGGGCAGCTGGCCCTATAACTGTTGGCATAATACTTGTTTACTGAGCAAACACAGTCCACTATGAGCTTATAAATCATAGTTCCACCCATTAGCCTTCCCCTTAAACATGATTTCCTTCAGTGCGTCCCCAGTCTTGCATTAATGGCTGACAGCACATGATGCGATTTAACGTCTCCAACTTACCTTCATAGGCCTGTCACTGTTTGCAAAGTTGTTAATGATGAGCAAGGAGTCCTGAAATCTTGTCCCACCGCTGAGTGCCACATCTGCTATTAATTGGCTCACTGCAATTATTATCTGTTGGGACAGGGTAGGGGCTTTATCTAAAGGAGCCCTATAGAGGAGCTTTATTGTCACAGTTACATAAAATGCTCATAGGAAAACATCACGTCTTTCCCACAACGTAAGCAACAGTTGCTGTTGTGGCTTTGCTGTCACATCTCCCAAGGACGAATATTCCCCAGAGGACCAAACAGCGAGTTCACAGAATGAACAATATAACCATTGTAATACAAATCCCTGTTTGTACACCTTCTTCTGTGATACATTACAACGCAGACGGTATTCATCTGCCCCACTAGGCATTTAAATTTGCTTCAAAAAAACAACGCTGCAAAAGCAGCTCCAGGAAAATCCCTTCTCCTGCCTCAAAGGCAGCTCTTCTTGCTCTCCTTTCTACCCCATCCCGGCCAGCCTCTGGGGCAGAGATGTGTCTTGTGTCCGTGATTTCAAAAACTCAACAGCCTGGAGTACGTGATGGCAGTGTATTTTACCCAAAGGGCCCTGGGCCAATCACTGGAAACAGGAATTAGACAAAGCCTGGAAATCAAGAGGATTTTTGTCCATATAACAATGGCAAGATCCTCTGCAGATATGAGGTGACATTGATACATCTGTTCATTAAATCTGAGGCGTCCTGCTCTCTAGCTTTTCCCCAGTCACTGACCTGAAGATGCGTTCTCAGAAACGTTCTCCTTTTGGTGAATTCAAAGTTATTTCTCATCAGGAGATACAGAAGAGCCGAGGCTTCGTTCCTCGTGGAGGACACCTTGGAAGTGCAACACTTCAGGATCTCGTAGCAGAGGGCAGCGCACATGTTCACCCTTCCCTTGAAAAACGCTGAGGGAAACTTCACAAGAGGCATGCAAAGATTAGAAAATACACCACTAAATTACACCCACAGGGCTCAGATGGGCAGGGGCATGGGGCAACACACTGGGCTCCAGCCTGGACCGCCTCAATAAAACGTCTGCCAGAGTTCTGAACCTGAAAATATTTGTGAGAATGAATTTGGGGTCTATTTTTAACCATGTTTCCTAGAGCAATATGAACTTTGCTGTCACCATTTTTGGGTTGTGCTTGTGTATGTCCGTCTATCCCCTCCCCCAACAACTTTTGGGTTCATTGGCAAATTCTCACCAAATTGGACAGACAGAAGTCTTATGTTCTTACAAAAGCCATAAACACCAGCAGTGGGGCAGAGATGTCCCATGGACATTCCCACCAAAGGCTGCCATCTGGGACATCAGAAAATCCGCCGGAACCCACTCAGAAGTCTGACCTTGCTGGGAAACATGACCTGCCATGCTCGCACAGCTACTTCTACACGTCCCCCGAAGAAAGCCTAAAATCATGCTTCCCCTCAGGAATGCAAACAAGAGACTTGCTTGTCCCAGAGAGCCTAAAATACACAGTGGCCTGCCCTGGCCCCCCAGACGGAGCCGGCCCCAGGGAGCAGCAGGATCAAACCAAACCGCAGCGTGAGCTACCTCGGTTAGCAACGGGGCTCAGAGATTTGCAGCAGGGTGAAGAAAAGCAGAAGGGGAAGACCAGCACCCCATACTGCTGTAGTACATCTATCACTTTACCGAACACCTACTTCCAAGCACGTCTGCGGGGGCAAGCTCAGCCGTGCCTGAAAAGCAGACGGCTGCAGCGGTGCCCTGCCCCGGCGGGCAGCAGCCTCCACGCAGGGCTCGCCGGAGCGGGGACCGCCAGTGTGCGTCCATCTGGCTGCGGTCACGCGTGGTGGCTGGCATGGGGGGACGACTGCACTTGGCTTCCTTCCACCCTGGCTGCAGTGGGCTGGGTGCAGGGAAGCAGAACAAGGAAGGGTTTTGTGCTGGCACGCAGCAGCCTCCGCAGCCACCGCAGAGACCTGGCTGGAGCGGGGTGAGACGCCAACACCTCCCGGAGGGAGCGGAGGCTGTTCGGACATCGCACAGCAGCACTCTGCTCCCTCTGCTGCAGATGGGAATCAGCCCCAGGGAATTTCCTGGCACAAAGAGGCAACAGAGACAACCATGGTTTTTATCTGTTCAGAGGAAAGATGCGCTCAGTTCATTCAAGACCCAATGGTCCTCATGGGGCATGGTCCATGAGCTACTTCTATCTGCTCCACTACCTTCTCCCCATGGGAGATGACAGTAAATACTGTCAGAGTATTCACTTACATCCTCCAAGTCAGAGCCTGGAGCTGTTACTGTGGCCCTCTACTCCTTGCATTAAGCATATATGATTCAGAAAAGTTTGTAGGTACTGCTGTGGCCACCACTATGGCATGCTGGTGAAAGGGTCTCAGAACAGGATTCTAGGAGCTGTGGCTAGCAAGACTACACCGTTGGGATTACACTGAGCCACACAGGTTACACGGCAGAATGAAGACACTTACCAAATACTTCGTGTTCACTGCCTCTGGCCAAAAATATTTTCATTTAAAAAACGGGAGAAAGAAAAGAAGCAAATAAACATCATAGTAACACAAGGCGAAGAGGATCATGTGCGCACTCGGGAAAGGAGCTATTAAGTAATTGCTGCCTGCTGTAATGCAATCCTTCTCCCATAGCGAGATGGGGTCATGCTCAGAACTGGGTTTAGCCCAGACTCGGCCACAGTGATGTGCGACTGGGCATGCATAGGCAGCACACGGGCACCCAAGAAGATATGGCTGGCACTTGCTTTCAGCAGGGACCACTGCTTGCCTGCAGAGGCTTTTCAGACATTTCCAACCCAATGCTAGGGAGAAAAACTTTGCCTGGGAATCTGCTACGGAAGAAGCCGCCCAAGATCCCTCCCTGTGTGCTCCCCTCCACACTGCACCAGCTCTGGAGGAAAACCTGTGCCCTGTTCATAGGGAACCTGCGTCCCCGCACAGCTCCTTCTGGAGACCAAGCACCAGGTTCCGGGCAGCAGACCCAAGGGTGTATGCCTGCTGGAGATCTGGCCAGGTGCTGCCTGCGGCAATCCAGCTGGCAGGAGAACACGAGCTGGGAAGAGCCACGAAACAGCACATGTGGCGATGACTCTGCGTGCGCTGGAGAAGCACATTTCTGATCCAGCCCTAATACGAAGGGCCAGAGCAGGAGTCAATGCAGTGAGCAGCTCCCAGAGAGGCCTCGGCACAAAAGGGACGTGAGGGCAGGGGAGCCACGGCAGCAGGCAGGACATGCTAAGTTGTCCTGGTTTCGTATGGGATAGTTAATTTTCTTCCTAGTAGCTGGTATAGTGCTGTGTTTTGAATTTAGCATGAAAATAAAGTTGATAACACACTGATGTTTTAGTTGTTGCTAAGTCCTGTTTATCTCATCAAGGACTTTTCAGCTTCCCATGCTCTGCCAGGTGCACAAGAAGCTGGGAGGGAGCATAGCCAGGACAGCTGACCCAACTGGCAAACGGGATATTCCATACCATATGACATCATGCTCAGTATATAAACTGAGGGAGTTGGTTGGGGGCGGATCGCTGCTCGGGGACTGGCTGGGCATTGGTCAGCGGGTGGTGAGCAATTGCATTGTGCATCACTCATTTTGTATATTCTATCATTATTATTATTTTCCCTTCCTTTTCTGTTCTATTAAACTGTCTTTATCTCAATCCACGAATTTTTCTTTTTTTTTGATTCTCTCCCCCATCCTACTGTGGAGGGAGTGAGCGAGCAGCTGTGTGGTGTTTGGCTGCCTGCCGAGTAAACCATAACACAAGTGCCCTTCACAGCTGCATGGGAGGCTGTAATGATGCTGCATCCTGAGAGCACTAACCGGGAGGGAAAGCACAGCTTGACATGGTCAGGGGGAATTGCTAACAGACAGGGAAAAGCTTCCCAAATCGGCTGTTGCAGGAAAGGAGCAAGGCTCTGCTGCCCTAGTTCTTCAGGGCCTGGGATTTGTGATGCCTCTAATGTGCCCTGCTAGTGTCAACGCACTGAGGGACAGGCAGGCATGGAGTGGGCAGCTACATGGGGTTTCCATCATTCTCACATCCACGTGTCTGAGCTGCTCTTTAATGCAGGGAAAATTACCTCAGCCCCCTCCTCTGTGCATATTTTCCTTCATAACTTTTAATTTTAAGACCATTCCCAAGCATGTATATATGTATTTATCTGCAAATGATGCTCTGAAAAGAAGGATTTAGTTGTTAAGAAAACCTAGAGGATAAAACAAGAGCAATCTAGCTTTTGTTGCTTCTTCCCAGCCGGTAAAACAGAGACAGCTTTCTTTCCAAATTCCCAGCACACATGCATGCAAGCAGGATTCATTCTAAAACCAAAACCAAACGTGCAAACAATTATAGAACTTGTTTGTTCTTTGCTTTCTTGCGACATTCCTTTTTTTTTATTTAAGTCTTTTGCCTATCAAGTAACCAGATTTAATGCAGAAAGCAAGCTATTTTTAAGACGGATTTTGGGATGCAGAATAAATCTCAGGAGTTTTTTCCCCTCCAGCAACCATTTGCTGTGACCCTAGATTAGAGGGGGATTCTTTTCATTGTAATTATTAGCTACAGAAACCCATAAAAATGACAAATTGTCCATTCTAGCTGCATCAAAGGTATAACTCACTTTTGGTTTTCTTGAAGTTAACACTAATTTATAGCTAACAGTGATATGCAGCCCAAAACAAAGCAGTGCAGCTTTCATATTTCAAAACAAACTTGCAGGAAAACAAGCCATCCTTGCCCTTGTCATGAAAGGCAGTGACCACCCCCCCGGCTATTTTATTGTCACTTTGGGCCTTAGAAAAGCCCTTCGGAGGACTTAAAAGGAAGTTTGGGACTCGTGGTTATGAAGTTGGCAAAGAAAACACTTCCTTATAGATACCATCTGCTGGGCTTATATCTTGCTTTTACAGAAGCAACACCGTGTCCTGTCATAGGGGAAATGTGATAAATTAACTGAAATCAATCCTTCATATCTTTGAAGACCCCAGTTGCCAAATTCAGTGTGGATTCAGGTTGGTATAAGTCCAAGAAAACGACCCCACTGCCCGTCCTCGCAGCAGGCAAGAACGCAGCCTGTGTTGCTGTAATCGGCATTTTGGAAAACGAGCGTGGAACCCCTGAAGGGCTCCAGGTTTTGAAGGCTGATGGTGAGATCAAATTGAGCAGGTGTGCAGGTTTGGCTTTGCATTTAAACAACCACAGAAAATCTGCCAGGGAGACAAGGAAGGTGTCTTATTTGCTATAGGCACAAACCAAATATTTCTGGCTAAACAAGCCTTCGACTAGTAAGGGGAGGAGATGTGCAGAGAGACTGTCTCTGAGTGGGGCGTGCGCAGATCTGCGGCAGGATGGATCTCAAGGCTAAGCAGATCACAGGCAAGCAGAAAACTCAAAAGAAAGGTAGAGCAATAAACATGTACCGGACCCTGTAGAAAAACTGAGTGATTCCTGCCAGTGCCAGTTGCCAATCTAGCAGGCTTTAAGAAGCCCCATGGAAAAACATCTCGTAGGAGACCACGCTGTCTGGAGCCAGATAGGTAGCTAGCAAGACTTCTTCATTTTCTGCTTCTCACGTGTTTGCTTAGGACAAACCAAAATCCAGCCCTAGACATACTCATACTAGCTTTTAGCTTCGTTGTGGGGTTATAGTAAAATGTACATAGCACAGACTTTTTCCACCTCTGAAAAACAGTTTAGCAGTCTCTTTCTTTAATCAAACTTTGCTCGGCAACTAGTGCAAGACCTCCTTTGCTGCATATCATTCACATACTGTGCTCTGCCTGGCTGCAATCTCACGCCACACGGATTTACCTCATTAATGAAGCGTTGCATTCAAATGATTTGACAGGTTTTAATTAATTTTGAATTTATGATAACCATGCAGCTTGGAAAGAATGGAGTTTGCATGTACATCTGGTCCCGAAAATGTACTTATGAGAAGTGGCAGGTTTTGACAAGCATGAAGGGAAATGTCAGCAATGGCATCAGTCACCGCTCTTATGTGGTTAGCTGCGGCTTTGATGCTGCTTGAGCTCAGGGGATTAAACAGCCTCGCTGCGTACCAGGGCTCAGAAAAGTGTAGAAAGAGGTTCAGCAATTAGTACCCTCTTTCGAACGCAATGGGAGAGAGTAGTTGTCAGTACAAGTATTATTCAAGCAATAGCATTGTCAGCAATGTTGACAGTTTGGGGCAAAGATTCAAGAAGCACCAGCTTTTGGTCGAACAGATACTAATCTTTAACAGCAGTTTTGTGACTAAGGCAAGTGAGGGAATTCCTCGCCATTTCTCCTTTTGTTTCCTGATATCCAACAGATAACAAGCAATTGTTAAAACAGATAACTTAACCTGGGCTGTTTTTTAAATCAGTGAAGAAGCTGTTTTCTAAAACACATCTCCAAACAGTACAAACTATCAGTTTAACAGGAGTTTAAGTGTACTGGTCTCTTCTGTCACACCTATATAAATTCTCCTGCACCTTTGGAGACATGTATTACATACCTTGCTAATGAAAGCTCTCAGAGAGGCGAACACATGCTTAAGAGCTGCTTCTGACTGCCCGTTTTTGAGAAAAGCCAGATGAATATCAAAAACCTTCTTCATGAGTGGATTGTGGCCATCGTTGCTTAAAAGCTGGGTCTGGAAAGCAACAAGAGAATTTATTTTGCAGAAATGTTGTGCCTGAAGCTGGAAATGACAGAGATAATTTTGCATAATCACTCACATCAATTCTTAAGCCAGGTAAGGAACAGGGCCTTCAGTAAAAATATAACCAATAAATGTGACAACCAATACAAACTGACACTAGTTGCTCAGAGGCTATTTTTATAGCAGAGAATAAAACAAAAATATTTTATCACTTTTGCATCTCTAATTCCAAAACCTAACGCAATAATCTGTACAACTTTCACCAGTTGCCTAGAGTTATTTTAAATAAAAAAGTCTGTTACCAACATAACTATGACACTATTTTTTCCATTTCTTTTAGATTTGTCACGAAGTGTGTTTCATTTGCAGCCCAAAAGAGAAAGAGAGGAAAAAAAAATAAAGACTATCACATCTTTTCACTAGACAGATTCATAGCTGTAGTAAGTCAGTACACTTCCCTTGTCTCCTGCAAAGTTTTGACAGTTTGCACCTTCTGGAGATACGGTAAAATGGAATTACTTGGAGAGGACTAATACAGTTTGGTGTCAGAGTTACCTTGCCTGTGCCTGCTGTCATCCTTGCAGCCAGGAAGCCTGGCACATCGTGGCCACCCAGCAAGGACATGGATGTCCCATATCGATAGGAGACAAATAGTCCCTATCTCCGATTTGTCTTTTGACATCTTATACATATCTTGTAGCAGGGTAAGTTTAGGATCCATACTTTTTAACTGAATTAATTTACTCCATCAGTGAGAACAGAGTCAGATCAGCACTTTTACTGCAGTACAGAGCACACTTCTGTGCGGTAACACCGTCTGACCATAAAAGCAAAGCAGAAGTCCATTAAAGCGGAAGGGAATCCAGTCTATCCTGTGGTTTCAAAATCACATTGTTTTGTGGTTCAGCCGTATTCAAAAAGAGGCAACTGAGAAACTCAAGCAAGTTTTAACTCTTGCATCCAAATCCTTCTGCTGTTGCCAACTTCTAAGGAGTAATTTAACATACGCTCCGGGATAGCTTTTTTGCTCTGTAACAAAGAAGAGCAAAGGATATGAAGCAGAGGATATGATGACCATTCTCTTCATGTTTTTCCATACAGCTGAAAAGGAAATCTTCATTGTGTTTACTCTGAAATCCGGAGTTGTTCTTGTGACATTACGCAAGACACATTGCTATTAGCAGGATTCCTCCAACCACACTTCGAGGAAGAGCTTTTCTGGAACAATATTTCAGTATTTTGCTGCCAGCCTGGGGTTCACTTCACCACAGAGGCTTTGATTCTTGTAGATGGCAATGACTGCTGGGAGTGTGAATCGCTATGTGGAGGAGAAGACTTCTACCAGTGGTCCTATCTGAACTGGTAACCATGGCTGGAATGCCTCAGCCCCAGAGACATTGATGTACAGTGATTCAAAGAAATCTGGGCCTCGCTTCTAGGCAATTTATGGTAGAAAACAGTGACTGTTCTAAGAATGCTAGACCTTCATTTCCCTTTCCTCTAGTCCCTCCTTTCTATGTGATGTACATTTCCTCTTATTCTATTTTTGTAATGCCTACACTCATGGTATAATGTTCACGTAATTTTCTCTGGTCTTGCAGTTTTGAAGAAATTGCAAGATTGCGTAAGTGCATAATTACTCTGAGACCTCGTGAAACACTCAGCGTTTTGGAAAAGAAACAACGTGCAAATTATTTGCTTTTGTAAAGCCCTCCATAATCTGCCACTCTAGGAGAATGGATCACCAAAATCAACACGCATACAGAAATACAGCAATACAGCACACTTTTCTTCAATGCTGACCTTGAAGCTCTGAGTGAAAAAAGAGATGGTGTCCAGGACTGTCAGGCACACTTCGGTGGCAATATTGCCCTCCAGTAATGCCTGGTGCACAATATCTGCTTCTGAGGTGCCTGCATCTGTGGACGGAAAGGAAATCAGGAGGAAAAGGTGTTCAACATTCCAGCTCCCAGATCTAAATGCTGATATAGGTAAGGTTATCCCCTTGCACTTCACTGGGTTTGGGAGATAAGGTAAGAATAGCAAAATGCTGAATTTGCCAGCTCCATTCAGAGAAGCTGCCTCAGCCTCTGCCAACTGAGAAAACCAATGATGTCAGTTATTTCCCTTTAATTTCGCTGTCTTTCAAGCCAGACAGAGAACAAGGTGTCCAAGTTGTATCTGCAGAGGGGAAACGGCAAGGTGCTTCAATGGGGCAAAATTTGCCCACGTGGAGAGGCTTAGAGCAGATCCCGGCCCAGGTGTCTGGGCAGGGCAGCTCTCCTGCCTGCCCTGCTCACTGCCCAAACCAGGGCATTGCCTGCACTCACGCCCAGCCAAGGAGCTGAGCCAAGACAGGCGAGAGGAAAAAGCCACGCAAGTCCTAAGTCCCAGGGGTGATTTTTAACCTGCTGGCTTAAATGTCACCCCCACCAATCTAGGAATGTTGCAGGGAGGAGTGGTGACCACTGTAATTCTGCAGATTTCGAATATTCTAAAGCAACAAGCAACAAGTAGAAAATGGCTACATGCAGTTTTCAGCAGGCTAATACTCCACAGTCCCATCTCGCTCTGCTGTACGTACTGTGGTTGAGCGTGAAGGAGGTCTCCAAGCTGCCCAGATGCTGGAGCCGCACCTGCATCCCCCCAGCTCTGCTGCGGAGTGCTGGCATCGTCTGGGATTTCCTATCGGCTCCCGTGTGCTTGGATAACCAGGCGTCGTGCACCCTGCAAGGGGAAGCGAAGGCTGCGGGTTTGGATGAGCAGCAGCAGCCACACCACTACAGGATTACATGAAGCACCAGGATGGAGACTAATCTGGTTTATCCCGGACAATCCCAGCAGGACTGACCAGGCTACCCTGGTCTCGCCTGCGCCAGATGGCCCTAGAGCTAATGAAACAGCAGTGCTGCTGCTCAGGGAGGAGAGGTGCAGCCGTGACTCGTGTCTCACCTGCAGCCGACTGCGGGGGACACTGCCAACCTGCGCGGGCAGCCAGGAGCGCCTGGGCCTGGGGGTCTCATGCAGGAGCTGGAGGGGAGGGAAGGGGCAGGGTGCTGAGACGAGGGGACTCTGCTTGCGGCATGGCGCTGAGCAGAGTCCCGGCCCCGCAGGCTTCCTGCCTGCTTGGGTTTGCCCGGCGTGGGTGTGAACGCTCCCTTCCTTCCTCGGCTGCGGCAGGGAGCACGGGGCCGGCCCCCCAACCCTGGCCCCGGCCGGAAGAATACAGTACCTGGCAATATTTCTCTTCCCCACGTATCTGAAGTGAAATAAACACACCCTAGAAAGAAAATAAAATATGTATCTGTTACAGATCCTGCAGATCGGGAACATTTAAAATCTACCCTGTCCTTGTCTGCAGACACACTCCACTGGGCATGAGCATTTGGGTCTGTATTTACAAGTCACTTGACCTCACACCCTCGGTTTCCAAACCCTATGGCACATCCTTGTCTCCTCACACTCTCCAAACCTGCTGCAAAGCGGAGGTTGTGCCGGTTACGGTGGGAGGCTGTGCCGTAAGCCCTGCTTGCCCGCGGGTGTTGGGACACCCTCTGCACAGCCCGGACCGAGCACAGGGCACCGCCACTTCACCGTGCTCCCTCAATATACACCTGTTTCTCCTCAGAGGGAGGAAAAGCTTTTCATTAGAACCTGGCCAGACACCTCTAGTGCTGCACAGGACCGCGTGCACCCTGCGAGGCAGCCGCACTCATGCCTTCTTCTTGGCTAACGCTGCCTGCACAAAGGCGCAGTGCTTGAATTGCAGCCTCGTGATACTCACTCCAGAAGCACAAGGACATTGATCAGCTCTTGGGGGGAGAATTTGTTCCAATAAGCTAAAAGAGTATCTGAAAGAAAAAAAAAAAAACAGCGCACTAAGATTTAAAAAAAATTAAAGGGGGACCTTACAGACCAACACTGCCAGTGATGGTTTCTTGTCTTTCTGGCTGCCCTCCAGTGAACAAGAGCCACCAACCTTCAGAGATCATCTTCACAATGTAGAGGTAGCACATCAGGAGTGTCCGGATCTCAAACTGGTCCAGCCGGCTGCAGTGCGACACGCTGCTCCTCGTGGAGCTTCTGCGGATCTAACGGGACACAGATGTGACGTGGAGGCCAGTGGCTCTGGGTGCCTGCGCCGTGCCCGAGCGGAGCACGGGGCCAGACACCGTGCAGCGTGGGCACAGCAAAGCCGGCACATACCAGATGTGCCAGCATTCCTCCCGTCCCCCTACATGTGCACCCCCACAGCACCATGCTTTGGAGACGTCTTATCCTTTGGGGTTGCTGCCCATCCAGTGATGAGCAGTCTGAAATCCTGGACACATGGCTGAACACTTCTCTGCCCAGAAAAAAAATGTCTGGGCAGAGAATGACGGCTTATCCAGCAAAACGCACAGCAGCCCTGCTTTCGCTTCCCCTGCTCTCTGCAGTGTCTAGGCTCACAGACATTTTTGAAGTCAGTTCTTGTCAAACAAAATAGTTCATTAGCTGCCACAGTTTAAAGCAAGAATCTAACTTTCTGTTGTAGACGAACACTTCAAAACAAAATGTCAGTTATTAAAAAAACAGGAAATTTCAGCTTAAGAAAATAACTTTTTTTCCCCCCGATTTTTGGAAGTGTCTCTTGGTTTTCATCCTACTTAATGACTTAGGCAAAGATAAGTGAAATCCTGCTGGTGAGTCAATCTGCGTGGGAAAAGCTTGGGCATTGTGTAGTGGGAAACACGACTTCTAAAGCTTTACCAAATCTTTTTGCATTCTCTGTGCTCGCCCTAGCTGTATCCTCCGACAAATGGATACTATTAAGCCCTAAGCAGGGCGCTTCTCTTAAAGCTGTGCCTCACATGTTCGGAGAGCGATCCACAGATCTTATTTGTTGTTTATTCTGGGACAAACTGTGGATGTGAGTCATAATAAAACAGAATTAAACATTCAGTTTAGAGTTGGAGATACAGTGCTATAGCCAGAGCTTTGCTGTTGACCATGCCAAACTATCAAGTCAGCACACAACTCACTCTGGGGGAACAGGCAATAAGCAACGTGTCTACCTCTGTAGAGCAGTGTTAAAGGTGTGCTCCTCCACGTGGCATTGCTTTTACATGGTTTTGTGGATATTGCATTCCCTAACAGAAAAGTTGTTTTCAACGACCCTGAAAAACGTACCTTCAAAGACACAGAAGAGGATGTCTAGCTGAGGGGAAGAGCTGAGCTGCACGCAATAACGCTTTCTGCAAACCCCGCCAGCAGGGTTAAAGCATATGCTCAGAGCTTTGCTGAATATGAACAGTTTGATAGTCAAGTGTTTGGCTATACTTGGTCTTGTAGCTTCATGATTCATGTGGGAGAGCTTGAAAGGCCCCACCTCTCCTAAGCATGTCAGGACACAGCCAGCAGGAGCCCAGACAATCTTTGCCTTGCTTGTTGTAAGGGCCAAAGTTTTTAAAGATGCATCAATGATTCACGCCAACCCAAGACATCTGGAAAGTGCCTTGAGGAAAACCAGGGGCTGGTTTGCACAAATACCTGATTTCCATGCGTGCAATCTGCCAACAAGGAGAGTACACCCTGTCTGAACAGTGGGGTCAGAGCTCTTTGTGGTGTGACCGCAGTCACCTTCTGCAAGTTTGGGGCTGTGCTCATTAGCCTGTGCTGATTTACTTACAAATACCTCATATTTCTCTTAAGTCAGTGGTCACTGGCAATCTCACATGATGGTGCTTTGCCTCCCAGCCATGTGTGGAAACCAGTTCCCAGCACCGTGCACTGGGCGCTGGCCAGGGTCAGACCCATCCACGCACAGGGAGCAGAGATTTGTCTGAGTATGGATAAACGTACCACGGGAGCAGAGATTTTCCCCACAGATTTTGCCTTTCATCCTTCATAAGTAATTTGTCAACAGTTATATTTTTGGCCCAGAGATGTTTGAAGAGGGAAAGCATACCAGACCCGTGCGTCTGACCACCTCTGTTAAATACGAATCTGTTTGTTCCCGAACAGAGATATTTAGAAGCTGGCATTTGAGGGCATTACCACGGGGAACTACTTTTCCCTCCCCCTTATTTAACACAGCCCACAGACTGGTGCACTGAGCACCGTTCTTTCTAACCCCAGATACGTTACATTTTCACTCTGATCCGGGGAACCAGTTGCCCCCTCTGAGTTCAGGGATCCTTTCGAGTCCTCTCGCTTTATTGCATGGCCATTTGTAAGTGCTGCTCCGCAGGCTGAAAAAAACCCAAGTCCCACAATTAACCCCTTTGTACCGGCATTCCTCAGCGCATCACGGACAGTGAGTGGAGGATGCGATTCGGACAGCACAGACGGGGCTTGCCAAAGCCCCATGTTGAAAGCTGATTAATCTGGAAAGGACAGTTGGGGTGACACCACGTCCAGGGAAAAGCATACAAACTCTGAGAGGTCTTTTGGCAGATGACTGTTTCAGGTTTTGGGTAATGGGTTTTGGGGGCTGGTAATGGTTACGTTCAAAATAAATGGGGAAGTTAAAGTTTAGAAAAATTAATTTACCCGGATCTTTGTCTGCAATCAGGCTGGATCTATTTGAGGGGGATGCAAAACTGCACATGAATTCATCCCTGGATGCCTGTAAAGCAATATAAAGTTTTTGTGACCAATGGAAGATAACACCTATTCTCTTATAGAAGAGAATAATGATATAAAAAGAGGCAAATTAGAGCAGCTTTTAAAATGCAAATGAAAAAAATTCTATTTCCTTACTTCCATAACAAGGGGACAAATGACCTGGGGAGGGGTACAAAGAATAGCAGAACATATTAAAGTAAGTCATAGCAGTTTTTTCCCTTTTGCTTTTCATCATTTGAGTTGAAATTTTGAATTGTTTTTCTCAAATGTCTTTTTGTTGTTGTTGTTTTGCCCGAACAAGGAGGAAAGTCTAGTCTGCAAGAGAACCACACCTCAGGCAAATGGACAACTCCCCGGAACAGCTGCTGGAGTCCGAGGCTGAGTCCTGTGGCAACTGATTGCACTTGGAGGGACTTACCTCACCTCACGACACTACACATACTGTAAAGAAACACATTAAATGATAGCAAGCAAAAGGGCAGGGACATCATACCCAGTGCTACAGACAGAACAAAGTCACAGGAAAAGCCGGATTAAAAGAAACAAGCACATTACGGGGCTGTGGGGAGAAAAGAACTACACTTATGTCTAAAGCTAAGCCTGGCTGCAGGCAGTGGAAGTCGCACAGGGGGTGTGCGGGGAGAGGAGGACCGAGGAGGAGGGCAAAGAGGCATCGCTGGGCTTTACTCACGGGGCTGGAGGCGGCCGTGCAGGAGTAGAGCGCCTCGCGGCTGGCCACTCGCTGGAGGTTCTCCAGGAGCAGCCCGAAGAGCGGCAGGTAGAGCTGGGCTATTTTTGCCTGCTGGTTCTGAAAAAAGACAGGGAGAAAAATGTAGGTAAGAGCCCAGGCTTTCAATGGAGTGAAAAAGGGAAACTCTTGAGCCAAAACACGTATACACATATATTTACACATTGTATATGGTGTCTGAGGACATGGGTTCTTTGGCTTCTCATCTCCACTTCTAGAGCTGCCAGGTAGGTATTACCCTTCTGGCAGCAAGCTTGGGGCACTCAGGGATTTTGGGAGCTGAATAATATTCCCAGTCATACAGGACGTGTGACAAACTAAATCCTGGACTTCCTAACTCTTTAACTGGCACTTCACTCACATGGCTTGATTTTCAAGTGCAACACCCAGGAGTAATGAAATAAAAACATTTGCTCCTCGCCTGGTGCTGGCTATTGCTTCCAGTCAGGAATTCTCCATAGCAAATGCTTCTAGTTAAAACAGTTTGTCGGAACAGATTGATTTGGATAAGTGATACAGATCAAAACTGGTGGTTGAGACTTTCTAAATGCAGGGCTTTCTTACAAGAATCCTATTTTTTATTCTGATTCAGTATGACGAAAGATAAAAGAAAAAAGAAATCTTTAAAATGCTCATGGGTTGAGAAGACCCTCTCTCAGCCATTGATGGAGCTGGAGTTTCCTTGGCTGGAGCGAGACTGCAGCAACAGACCCTGCCACGCTCAGCCTGTCCTGCCCGTGACGTGATTTTTTGCTTTGGTGTCTTGGGACACCAGCTGAGCACCCTGCCCGGGCTCCAGGCAGTTTCCTGGTCACGCAGCCTGGAGCACAACACATGTACAAAAATCCAGTGGGACAATTTTAAGACAGGTGGTGTTTTTGAGGAGGCAGGGATTGTGCTGCACGCCGAGGGGGCAAACTGAATTAGTGTGAGGATTTTCAGGCACCCAGAAGAGCAAAACCAGGCTGCCTCTGACCCAGTCTTGGCAGAAAGCTAGCAAATCTCTCCTGAAATATCAAGTCTTGCCAACTACCATGGGCTGCAGTTTTGTTTCCAGGCTGTGCAAGTCACGGGGGATCCTCACTGCAGAGAAAAGCAAGCCCACCTCCCACTCAGCCCTTCCAAACAGGCAGAGAAGGGAGAGGAGAGGAGCCGGCTCTGGGTCCACGCAGAGGGCAGGAGCCCTGGGCACATTCGGGTCACTTCTCCCAGCCCAGGAGGCTACCCACATTCCCAGATAAAACCCAGCAATGCAGCACACTAGGAGCAATTTGAAGAGCTAAACTCTAAACAGAGGCATGTTTTCAGCCTAGAGCAAGGACAGGTAGTGTCTGCACAGGTAGCTCAGCACTTTTAAGGACATATGGGTCAGCAGGGAGCAGCATCAAGAAAGTAAACAAGCCCATCTCCAGGCTCTTTCAGCAATACCACATGCTGAGTCTCTGACCGAAGAAAGCTGAGAAGTACCCAGCGGAAATCCAGCATCTCATGAGAATCCACAGATCCTCTCCTCTGATTCACTAATTAGTAAAACATGCAGCTGACTTGTAACAGAGATCAGTCCTGTTTCCTAATTATAGTATATTAATGCAGGATATTAATTTAAGCCCAAGACCAGAAGAACATCGACATTGCTTAATTTTGTTGAACAGCCTCTTGGCTAACGACACTCAAGTTCTTTAATGGCTCAGGGCTTTATTATCTAAATACTCAGCATGAATAAGAGTGCTGCAGTTATCTGACTGCATTGTTTGTGTTCCTAGGTCACTTCTCAGAGCTGTTACTGTAATGTCATAACTACCAGTTACTTACAACAGTTCCCTAAAAAGTAAAGAGAATACCCTTAGTGCACCATACAAGATTTAAAACTCTGACGTGTGTTTTTTCATAAAATTCAAGAACATTACTTTTAAAAGCCAAGAAAATATGCCTGACCTTGTGCTGGTATCTGTTGTCAAAGGCATGCTTTATCAAGAGATTTTTTAAGACTGAGATGGCCGTATATCTGATATCGTAGTTGTCCTGCAAGGCAACAGAGGCTTCTCTGAGAAGCATCCCCACCAGGAAATGATGCCTGCAATACTCATCAGTTAAACTGTATTCAAGATTTACATCTGAAAGAAACAGCAAGGCAATGGTTAAGGGAACTGTTCCGAGGATCTGTTCAGAGCAAGACATAAAGGTCATGTAAGCCACAACAGTCCGTGAGTACGGTTCACCACTCTCTCTCCTACAGCGCACTGATCTTTTAATAAAGCCTGAACTGACTACAGTTTTTTCCGCCACTGAGTTAAGTCATATCAAAGAACTTGGCATCTTCCAGTTCAGGCTAATCATTAATTTCAGCCCTCACCATTTCAACAGCAGCTAAATGAAGGATTTCTGCAGTGTGATGCTTTGCAAAGCTTAGCACTCCGAAGAGTAAAGTCAGAGATAGTTGAAACGGGGAAAGACAGCACAACTTATGGCCTGGGGGCTGCTTTGCTCCTGACTGGGGCTGATCCCGTAAATCCCCCAACTACGCAGGAATGGGGAGCTAACCTCCACGGAGCAGCTGTGAGGGTGGTAAGGGCCGTGGAGGTGGTGCGTTTATCACAGTCGCCCAGCCCTAGCAGTGCCGTCTCTGCAGCTTGTTCCACATCCTCTGTGCAATCTGCATTCCTTCTCGCCAGGTCAGAGAGCAGAGAAAAGGCAAATACTCCTGCTGGCATGAGGGATGCAAACAAGGACATGGTGCCAAGTGACCGCTGCTGCATCCTCCAGCAGTTTACACAGTCGGGGCTTTCCAGCCCCGCCGCAAGGACTGGGGAGCCAGGGCAGGGTTCCAGGCAGCTGCTTGCCTAAACTGTGAGACTCCCTTATCTTCCCACCAACAGATATTGAACACAGCTCCTTAAAAGCTGCACTGACTGCCAGGACAAAGGCAGCTCAGTACCTAATCACCTTGGTTAACTTAACTGCATCTCACATAGATTCAGGCTATATACTGTGATCGAAGGAGCAGCGGCTACAAGCATAAGGCATCATTTTCACTCACTTGCCTGGATCATGCAGCAGAGAAGCGACAGAGACAGAGATTTCAGTGCAGGGTGCGTGTGCACTCGGGCTGCTATGAATGACCTTGCCCTGACACTGTTATCTCTGTCAGGCAACCCATATGTCTAATCAGAGCTGCGGCAGGCACCGTTTGACTCTTGCATTATGGCACTAAGCCTCCCAGAGGGATATCTCCAAAGCTGTGCATTCTTCCCCCGAAGGGTACAAATGCTGTCTGCTCAGCTCAGACTTTTTTTTTTTTTTAAAAACCCACAGGTGTGAAAGTTTTTCTGTGGTAAGGCAGGGTGCATACACACAGCTTTGAAAATCCCAGCCAAAGAGTTCCAACAGTTCTGTGGCTGCAAAAGATATTTTTAAGTTTGTTGATTCATAAGTAGCATTTACTGGTTTGTGAAGTCTGATTCAGAGGAAAGAGAAAGCAATCTGGAGCATTATCTAGCTTTCATTGTTAGTCATGTTAGCAAATGCCTACGTGTGACATGTCATGGTTATTTCATTAGTTAGATGCAAGCAAATTGATTGGAAGCTGCGTGTTTAATTTGACATTAGAGGATTCAGTGATCCCAGTTGGACCTACCTACTGAAGTGAACCGTTCCACAGCAAATGAAAAAAAATCTAATTCATGTGTAAAAAGAAAAGGGACAAATAAAAAGACAGCAAAAATAAACAGGAATAAGTAATGCTCTAAATCTTGGAGAAACGGGACAGTACGTCATGTTTTAATATTATTTGTAAGGCTATTGCTTAACTCCCAGCTTCTGTGAATCTCTTGGGCTCTTTGCTATCACAAGGTTGCAAAAACAATTCTGTGCTGCTGGTTGTGAGGACAGGCTCGGGGGTTTGCTCTGGCTGATGAAACACACGTGTCCTCCACATGAGGCAGCAGGGATGCAGACCAGCAACCAGCCTTATTAGTTGAGATGTTTCAGAGAAACTGCTCCAAGATGCAACGCTCCAACTCAACAAGATGTGGTCGCAGGGACGTGCTCTGCCTGCAGGCCCATCTGCGCCAGCTTTTGCTGCAGAAGCCCTCTTTACCTACCTTCCTGGGGGCTATTCTTTCTTTTCCCAGAAAGAGAGAAGTAGGAGGCTGGGCACATCTCCTCTCTTCATTCAAGTACGCATTCAAGCACATCCTTGTGATGTGCACATCATACCTCCCCGCCTCTGAGCCCGCTGTCCCCTGTAATCACAGCTCTGTCCATAGAAACGGACAAGTTTGAATGGAGATGCATCGCTACGTGCCTCTGCCATGGCAGGCAGAGCACAGGCACCACTGCAAAGGCACTTCTGCTACCTGAGGATAGGCTGCTCTACTGTCAAGAGAGGTGTGTGAATGACAATTTCTACCACTTTTTTAAAATATATATCTTAAAAATAAAACCTCAACTAGGTAGGTCCTAGTCACAGTAAAACAGAGGAGGAAAAATGAGCTGTCTTACAGCTTTTTAGTTTAACCCTCACAAATGCAAAGGTGAATGTTAACCAAGAAAGAGCATCCTTATGTTATCATGCCACTAATAAGCAACGGGGAGGCACTGTGGTTGTGTTTTTTTTCCTCTTTCTCAGCCATTTCCAGCAGTGCACTTTGTTAAACTATGCCAGGCAAGTAGCCAAACTGATGTAAGTGTAAGATTAGCAGCTGGTCCAGAAAGCTCTGAGCGGTCAGAAATATACCAAAATAAGGGAAACTTAACAGTTTCTGCTGCTTCTGCCACCTGGGTGTAAAGGGAACCACTTTGGGATTTGTATGGCTGCACCCTGAGGCACAACTAAAGATCCCCTCGCCTGCAACTGAATAAGTCCATTGGGCTTTCAGACCGGGGAATCCCAAACCTCACTCTCCTCTCCGGTACTTATCTTGCCAGGCTGTTAGCACCCAAACCTGGCAGTCTTTACTGTATTTATCTAGCTGAGATGAGAAATTAGGACACAGAGAATGAGGCTATGTCTATAGCAATCTTAGGAGGCCGGCGAGGCACGCCGCTGGGCTCGGCGCTGCGTGTCCGCGCTGTCATCGGTAGCACAGTTGCAGCCATCCACGCTTGCACAGTGCCTCAGCTCAGCCCCTTGCAAACCCCGTCTGCCTTGTGGTGAGCAGCGTCAGGACCAAAGGGGACACGGTGTGACAGCGAGAGCAGCCTGGATACCTGGTGGTGCCACAGTACATGTGCCCTCACTAAGGATTGGCATGGGCTCAAGTTCTCCGTTGGCTGCTTTCAGCCCAGGATTGAGTACAAGCTTGAATGCACTGTGCACCGCCGTGCTCTTGCTCAAAATGAAAGCAGAAGGTAACCTAAATCACCTTCTTGTGGCCACAAAGAGAGCTGGCAGTGGCGCAGTGAATTCAATCTGTTCTCCTGTTTCTCCGTTCTCTACAGCACCGATCGATGAGACACCCTACTTCTCAGGGAATGCTGACACTTGTGGGAACAAAGGATTACACTTGCACAATTTGTGTATTTACTGAAATAGGGGCAGTTTCTTTTGGACATTGTTAGTCCCATGCAAACTTAAATATAGGAAATACTGAAAAGACTGATTACATACCGTTCTGGAGCAAAATGATATAAACTTGCCAGAACAGCATATTTTCCTGAGGTTAATGTAAATCAGGCTAACCAGGACATAAATTTCCTTGACACCAAACCAAATTCCATCTGGTCAGAAGTCATCAAGACTAATAAATTATAGCTCTCTAGCCAGTCTCTTGAGAAAGGACATACCTTGAACTCTTTGCAGCTTGGGTTTGGAAAAGGTCATTGGTAAGTTCAGAGGAATGTAGTGCTCGTGATTGCAAATGGTTTGAAGAAATTCAAACTTGTATTCAACTAGTAGCTGAGAAAAAAAAAAGACAAACACAAACTATGTTTTCAGTTTGACTCATTTGCTTCCAGTTCAATGTGTTTGTTGCAAAAGGATTGGGGAATCTAAATAGCATTTGGTGAAATTCAGTAATAATTGGCAAATTTTTGTACTGTTCCCCCTAAGTGTCAGTGCATGCGGCTGTCACTTGGGACTTCTTTACCTTTTTCTTCCAGACTATTAACCAATCTCTCCTTTAGTTCTGACTCTTTACATTGTTTTAAAGCTTAGCTGCATACAGTCTCTCAGCCCAGGCAAAGAGAAGGCCTCCAGAAGACTTCTGCCTCCAGAACACTCTGCAGGAACAGTGTCTACAAGACCTCCAAGATTTGTATAAAATAATCACTACAGAGCTTTGACTGACATAGATATGTACAACTGCAAACCACCTTTCAAGAAACATACTGCTTACCTTAGGGTCTTTTGGGCTGAATCCAGAAATGTAATCATTTATCAAGTTAAAAACAAATCCCCTGTCCATAAAGGTCAAACAACGCTGGAGAAAAAATAGCAATATGTGACCAATCATTAAAAATAAAAGCAATCATCCTAAATCATCTGCATACTACAGTCCTGCCAGCAGCCAGATTTGATCCTCTAGGCTGCTGCTGACTTTCCAAAATGTACTTGATCCTGTTTCTCTGAAATTATTTGAAAGACCTCACTTAAGTCTCCAGTGGACAACAGATATTTCCTCTAAGGTTTTGAACAGTTGCTAGGCATGACCGAAAACCCTAGATAGCATATAGAGTACCATAGTCTCTCTCTTGGAAAGCGAAAGTTTCTTTCCTAGGGAAGCTTATCCCCTCCAGAGTTTTCATCACTGAAGAAACCAAAGAGATGATAAAGTACAAACACATTTGTTTGCTTGCTGCTTATTTCTAATTGTTTTGTTTGGTTTTTTTCTGATAAAAGCCTGGGAGAAGGAAAGAAACTGCTGACCTTCAGGAAGTTAGCCAAGCTAAAGTTGACATTCCTGGACTCTTCGGGGATTTCGTTATAGCGAATGGTCACGTGAGGAATGATGGCGAGCAGCAACGAATGCAGGGCGTGCTGGTAGGAGTCGGGGAACCGCTGGCCTCTGGGCAGCTGAAACCAAAAGCACGTCGTACACTCAGTGCTGCACGCGAGCAGCTGGGGAGAACCGAGCGCAGGCACAAGTTCTCTTTAGCATTTGTTTGTGTTGTTTCCTAATAAAACATTGGCACAAAGCAAGCACTGGCTGAAACTGCAGTAGCTGGTAACAGAAAAGGAGGCTGCACGAGCCATAAAGAGATCTGGAATTTTTAAATTACAATTGAGAGTGAAAAGGGGAAGAAGGGAAAAGTAAAGAGGGAAAAAACCCAGGAAAGATCCGGCTAGCTGTTCAGCTTGTCAGGGTTTTTTAAATAGAGTTACATAGTTTTTCAGAAAAACTTTTGGAGGAGAGTTTGTTTGTGATGGCTCTGTAATGCAGCATCGAACAAATTTATTTTTACCTTGATTTTGTTTTCTTCCAGTAAGTACATTGCCATTGACTTCGCCAGTGCTTCAAAGAAAAACCACGAATACTAGAATGAACAAAGAATATTATTATTTTTCTTAGCAGGATCGAACATGTTTGATTATGTGGGGAAGCGGCAGTGTGGGAGGGACAGCTCACATTCAAACGGCATTTTGTAAGCATGGCTGTGCTTGCACAGCTAGCTTGGCATGGGTGCCTTTGCTACCTGGAGGAGTCCTGCCAGTCTTGGGGTGGGAATAGCTCCATCACCTCTGCACCCCAACGCACCCTGCAAGGAGCCAGCAGAGTTTGGGGTGCAAGTCCTGCAAAGGCCCAGAGAGGCAGAGACTCAATCTGCCTCCCGTGAGTCACGCCTCATGTGTGGCTTGAAGAAAATAGATAAAACTGGCAAAATGAAAAGCTTTTTGCTGTGTCCTGCCATGAGCCTTAACACAGCCAGGTTCCCTGCAAGAATTCATCTGTTTTAAGGGGAGGACCTCAAGGACATGGAAGCGAGGAGCTGCCCTGGTAGCTTTGCTCCTGTGGTGGGTTTGGATGGGTGAAAGTGTTGGGCTTTATACGAGACCCCCATTTCCTCCCTTTCACCCTTGGCAGCCAAGTACTGCCCATACTTCACCTTGAGTAGCTTATTGATGGCTAGAAAATCTGCCGACTGCTTCAGGATTGTGGCCATGGAAAGGACCAGGATTTCATGGGTCATCTTCGCCTGTGTGAGACTGGGTTTCTCAGCTCGGAAGACGTACTGAGGGAAGAGGAACAGCGTCAGCAGTGTGCCTGCTCCCAGCAGGGAGTTTTGCAGAGCGGTGTGTCATGACTGACCTTTATAAAGGAGCGCAAGTAGTGGTCTAGACCTTCTTCATGGCACTTGGACACAATGTGCAGAAGAACCCTGGGGAGAAATGTGGTTTGTGTTCAGCACGCAATGCGAGGGCAAGTTCCTCCAGCTCACAAAAGCAGACACTATCTGTGTCCTATCCTGCTTAATCTGAAAAGCCTCACCGCTGGCATGGCCTGATTTCCAGAGAGTCAGCACTTGCAGGCTAGCACCCCTCGCAGCTTCTGTGGCTGCACCATCCTTGCCACAGCACAGCCCCTCGACAGAGCACTCAGAGCTGAGGTGGCCAAAGCCTCTTCTCCACTTTGGTGCTGGACCAGGTGTTGCCCATACCAGCTGCCTTCAATGCTCGAGGCTCCCTGCACAAGGAGGTGAGGTGGAGCATTTCTCTGTGGGGGACACATCCTATTCTTTGGCCTCCATGCACGCCAGGATTAAAGCCTGCTGCTACTTAAATTCATGTTGCAGTGAGCATTAGGCACCTGAACAACGCTCAGGTGTTAGACAAGTTGAAAACAAAAATATTAAGCTAATCTGCTCTGCATCTAGTTCTCTTTGGCTGTGTCTACGGACCTACTATATGGAGAGCAAGCCCACTTGCCCCTCCTGCACATGCTACAGATTCATCCACGATGTACAGCTTATCATCTGTTAGGTCTGCCCTCACTGGGAGCCCTTTCCTAACAATAATACAAGTGACAATGAACAACTATACTACTACATCAAGTCTGCAAAATGAACACAAAAACCCCACAGAATCTCTGCTGAGAAGCGGGAAAAAAATTCTCCATCGTTGTTATAGTCTGATACCTTCCTGCATCCCCTGAATTTATTAGTTCTGGAAGGCTCTTTTTTACATCATATGCTCCTTGTTACATGCACTGGATTATTTTCGGGCTGTTGCCTTGCAGTTCACTGGGGACAGGCAGACCCTGGAGAACATGCCAGCCCTCTGGAAGCAGTCCAGGCGCTGATGAAGGCAGCAAGCGCCTGGTTTCCCAAGACAACATTGGGGATTTACATTCCAGTCCCAGCCAGAGGGAACAACAAACTATTGCACATTGTCACAGACCCCACAGGCCAAACCACAGGGAGGAGTTTACAAGCCATTTATCAGATAAAGCGGGTTTTAAATTCCACTCTGAAAGTCTGGATGAGAAAACAGTTGTCATTAAACAGACAGCTATTGACAAACAGCAAAGCATCAGGCCAAGCTTTGAAAAAATCTCTGGAAATGAAGGTGGGAGCTGGTCACCCAGCAGGTAGCCAGGGTCACTTGTTCCCCTGCCCTTGCCCTATGGTGATTCAAGCAGTGATTACAGTGCTCTGCGCAGGAGAAGTCCCCACAACCTGCACCCCACGGCGCAGGACTGTGATTGCAATGGGCCCTGCACCTCTGGGGGATCAGGGCTCAGCCTCTGACCTCCAGTTTCACGGGAGTGAGATGCTTTTGGTACATGGATGCATGGTACCTCCTAGAGTCAGAGGAAGATCTTCATGGAGCGGCATCCAGCATCCCCCTTTGCACTGCAGCACTTGACAGAGGAAGAACCACGGGAGGAAGATGGATGTTTTAATACATCCATCAGTTTAGGGGTGTCGGGGCCAGAGTTAGGCAGGAAAGGTGCTTTTGCACCTTTTGCTCCCTTTGGACCCTGCACAAGCCTGCAGGCAGCAGAAACGTTCTGCGGGGACCAAGCCCTAGTCGGTGCTGCCCTCTTGGGGCTGCAGGCACGGCAGAGCATCGCTAAAAAAACCACCGCCTGCTCCTGGCCAACATCCATATTCTGAGCCAACATGGATGTAGTGGCTACTTCTGCAGCGTAACACACCCAGCTCCAGGGGATTTTTAGCAATACTTCTGACGCAGGGGACTGGTGTGCATGATGAGGCTGGGGCATCGCTCCCGCAGGGAAACCACATCTGCTGCCTGCAGCTGGGATGTGTCCAGGGGCTCTGGAGCCTTTCGACACCCCAATAACTCATCTCCCAGAGCCATCCCTGCCAGCAAACCCTTTTTCTTTTAAAAAACAAAGCAGGTGTATCTTTAAAATACCACATTTTTCCCCATGCAGCTCCCAGGACAAGGGCCCCACACTGCCCATGCCACCCAGACGTGCCAGGAGAAGACAGCGGCTGGTGTTTCCCAGCATGGGAACAAGCAGCAGGGGACAGCCAATGCTGTCACTTAACACCTTGTACTGGGAAACCACACCCTGCTTTGCACTGTAGTTTGTGGTTTTGCGTTTGTAACTGAAGAAAATTAGATGGTTTACCAGACACTCACATGGTGCAGTTGACAGCTACTTCATCTTCCTGCGTCACATTTGTAAGGACTCTAAATAGTTGCATAAGAATTACAGGTAGAAACTGAATCATTACTTGGATCTCCATGGCGTGCAAACACTAAAACAAATGTTCAAAACACAGACACTTTTAGTTCAACATTTTGCAGATGTTAAATATTTATAGTCCACAGACATTTCAGTGGCAATAGGACAGGCATTAGCAAATGCTTCAGGCTGTGGGCTTCAGCCTGCCAGAGGACAGGAGAACTTGGACCCACAGCAACGCTTACTGCCTGCCTTCCAGCTGACAGATCCCAGCTGCATGCCTTCGGGGAGCAACATGAATCACTCGTGGCAGGTATTAATCCTCCTCTCAGATATGCCCAGACAGCTATGACTTAATTAGAGGTCACATGCTACGATTTGACCCCAATAACCCAGAATTTAAGGCTGAAGTTTTGCTCCCAATTCTTCTCATCACTTGTGACAGTTTTTTGAAGTGACTAAGTCCCATTGTCACAAATGCCTTCGGAGCACGGAAACCTGATGCCCAATGACTTGCAGTGAGACTTTCCCCCAAAGAGCACAGCTTGCTACTGGAAATGGGATTTAAGTGACTTGGTGAAGGTCAAGATCATCTGGTGCATATACTCTCCACTCATCTCATAGACCTTTTTTGCCTGAATCTCATGATACGAGTCTAGGAAAGACAGTGCGTTTCATTTTCAGTTTTCGAAGCTGCAAATCTAACTTAAATCTGTATCTAGTTATTTGAATTACTGAAATTATTGAGGTATTGGTGGTAAGAAGCCCTCACTTGTGGTTAGCATGTCTCCCTGTCTGCAGGCTGCAGCGAGGTCGCTGTGGCTGGGCAGGGCTGGGACCTATCCAGCCCCTTGACGAAAAGCTCACAACAAAGCAACCGTTCTTTTAGTGCTTGGCTTCAAAACCTGCCATTATTTCTATTTCTCAAAATATTTATACGTTATCTGAGACACACCCAGTAACTTTGTGATGATAAATGCCCACCACTGGAAATGGAGCTGTTGCTACGGCAGCACTCTCAAAAACAGGCAGTTATGGAAGGAAACAAGGACAGTAAACAGCCAAGAAATATATTCCCTGCAGAAGCCTTTGCTGGACCTGCTCCGAGGCCCTTACTCATGCCGCAGAGATTGCCAAAAACTAGGTCTGGGTCACAGGTCATCTGTGGTGAAATCTAACTAATTGATAATCTCATGGATCTTTTTTCAGCCTGAAAAAAAAATTCCTGTTTTGAATGGATAAATACCTGAAAACAAGGAACTGTGCTACAGTTTAAAGGTTTGAATCAGATCTAGGGCAGCAGGGGAGGAGTGCGCGAGCCCACCAGGAGGAGGGTTTGCCATGAGCACGGCAGAGCGATGCTGACTACTTGTTTCATCTGCTGCGAAAGGCAGTGGGAAGCAGCACGCAGACAGCGGACAGTTGTGTCAGCAAGCAGAGGTGAGGATCTTGCACAATGCGCCGGTCCCAGCACTGCAGCCAGTGTGTGTTCGTACACAGCAGGGCTCTGGGTATTTACTGATGGTCCGTAAAAACACAAACGAAGCCCACCAACAGGCACTGTTCACCTTTAGGTATTTAACAAGCTCTCCTGGGACCTCCTTAGCTCCCGCCTGAACCAGCTGGCAGTACTGGAAGAATTTGTGCAAGTGCATGTCCTGGAAGAGAAGAAAAACAAGTTCAATGCAGCAGCCTCAATATTTGTCAACCCCTACTCTGCAGCTGACACCCTAAAATCTGCTGTCATACCTGCGGCAGTGGGCCATGTCCCTCGCAAGCCCCATGTCACTACCAGCTTGGTCCCCAGCTGCCATCTCCCAGGACTACAGTACTGCTCCCTGCCTTTTCCAACGTACCCAGCCACTGCCCATCCCCTGACTCCCAACTAATCTCGAGATTAAGCACAAAACTGCCAGCAGTGTTAAAATTTTCCTGTGGTTGCGCTACCCTGAGCCCCAATCCCTGTCCAACACTGGCCTGGAGAAGCAGGAGCCCTCCTCTCCCAGCTGCGACTCTTCAAGACTGCCTCACCATCTGCCTCCTGACCTACTGTCCACCTGAGGCAGACTCTCCTTCCCGTGCTTCTCCATTCCTCTCCCTCCTCCTCCAAGGTTAGATTTAATTATTGGGTTATTTAACCCTGAAAAGCATCTGGGAATGTGATTTGGTGGGGAATGAAACTCCTGTGCTGCTCCCAGTCCTGTACAGAATCAGTAAGACCCTAAAACAGGTTTAGATGATGCTGAAAGCGAGTGGCTGTGAATGTAAATGCAGCTGATTACATCCAGCACAGGACAACAAGCCCTGCCAAGGGCACTTCCCCAAGAACACTGCTGACAGGAGGTGCCCCAGAGCATGTGCTGGGGATCTTTGCTGCACGTCACATGAAGCTTGGGGAAGTCCATCACTAACATAAGACCGCAGAACACACAAGGGCTTGGTAAAACAGCCTCAACTGGTTTCAAAAGGAAATAAGAACTCTTGTGACACTTGTTTTCTTGTGTCTGCTGTTGTTAGAAAACTTTTTTTTTTAAACTCAATGAACAGTCTAATATTTGGGGGAACCGCAGAAATAGCTGTCAGATTGCAGCAAAAATTTGAGCTTTAGTATACACTAAAAACACTGTGCTTTATTCCAGTTTAGATCCATGATTTAAGTTAGGTTGCTTTCGAACCTTTGAGGTTCCACCAGTTCTTCTCTCTTTTGCATCACCAAAGCAGCTCATTTGCTCAAATGTTTCCTTAGTCCTGCCAGTTACAGTGAAATTGGCCAAGAAAGCATCAGCCTGTCCCTAGGCTCATTCACTCACACAACTGCCTCATCAGATCCGGACAAAGGAGCAGATCCCTGCAGGTAATCCCAGACCTGCTGCTACAGAAGTATCTCAGTGCTGCCCTGCAAACACAGGTACCTCTTTCCCACAGCACCTATAGCATAGCAGTAGTAGAGATACAGCAATCGCTTCCTCTGCATTTGTGTTGAAAGTCTTTAAGAACGAGGTGCTCGACTTACCTGGGTGTAAATGGTCGAGTCCAAATGGATTCTGATTTTAAACAGTGGCTTTGCTCCATCCACCCACTTCGCATCCACGCCGGGCTGCTGTGAACAGACAACATTCAAGTACTTGGATTCAGACTGCGGTGAGAAGGTGGCTCTGTGCAGACAGACACCTGGTCAGAAGGTACAGGTTGGGGTGGAAGAATGGGTTCTCCTGCCCAGCACAAACACCAGTGACATGACTGCAGTCACGGCAGGGCAGAGAGGCCCCTGCAAGAACGTGCGCACAGAGCGTGTGCTCACTCTTCTGCTCTGCACCACCTGCAACAGCCCAGTCAAGCCTGCCCCAAAAATATTCTCTGAAACCTATATAACCATGGAAAGTGGAATTAAAAGTGTCCTGTCTCCCACTCCTAAGAACCTTAAGCTTTGGGGGCCGCCCTGTAGTAGGGATCTTTCCAGCTGAGCAGAGCACCAACAGAAGCCCAGAGCTTACAGTGGTAACAAAAGCTCAGCTTTCCTCTTCTTTTTATGTTTAAGCCCATTTTAAATGGCCTTCCTACCCGTCGTGACTCTGTGTCTCCGAGACCCAGGTAGCCAGGTGGAAGGTTGGATGAGACCGGCAAATGCTGCTCCAGGGTGACAATCCGTCCATCCTTCAGCAATGGGACCCAGGCATATCCCACTGCAGAGGCAACCATGGACCAGAGTTAGCAGACAGACAGTGATACGTCATTAGCTCAAGCTCCAAAAAGAGCTGTGTCTCACCCTGAGAAAATCCAACTTGCAGTTGCGCAAGCAGCTTCAGCGAGGCTGAGATCGACCATGTCAGCCTTGTTGGCACGTTTTACCCGGTGACTTGGTGAACGAAATTCAGACACAGCTCAACCAAGATCAGGAGTGGGTTTGAGGGGCGAGCCTTGTGCACCATGACGAGGGTCCTTCAGTGGCCCGAGGACCGGCTGAACGGAGAGGCATCCCAGCCAGTGGGACCTGGGTGCGCTCAGTCTCTTACACATGCCTAGTGTTGGCAGGATCGGCCCCCGAGGCCCTGATCTCGCGCCAGGTTTTTGTTGGTGACTTGACTGACAGTCGGCCCATTCATACAAGCCAAGTCAAGAACACGCAGAAATAGCTGTCAGATTGCAGCAAAAATTTGAGCTTTAGGATACACTAAAAACACTGTGCTTTATTCCAGTTTAGATCCATGATTTAAGTTAGGTTGCTTTCGAAAAAGAAAATTCAGATAGGCTAGTATTTTAATCAAATATTTTTTCATGTCCCTCCATTCATTTTATCTTGGATTCTTACACTCCAACAGAAGTAATTTAAGCGGTGAACATACCTTGAGTTTCAACGGTGTCCTGTTTTTTCGATGTTGCCTTTGTATTAATTTCACAGCTGACATGATAGAAGGTGAAAAGCAAATGATGCTTTTGATGGAGGTGAATTGGAAGCTCAATTTTAATCTAAAATGATGATATGATAGATAAGACTGTATTTTTAATTGTGGAGTAATATTTTAAGTTCTATTTTATTTCACAAATGCTATATTGTGTGCAGTTACACAAGACACATTCTTACCCATCTTAAATAACTCCTGGCTAACATTTTCATCACATTTGCACATTACTTATTAATGGGGGTGTGTGATTGGAGTGCACAAAGCGTGACAGTAAAGACAGCAGAAAACAAACTGGCATTAAAAATTGACAAAGTCTCTGCCTTTGCTGAGCTCTTCTACTGAGGCAAAGGGCTGACGATTATTTTTACCCGTATTTCACCCAGCCCTGGAAAAAAGAGATATCCTGAAAGGCCCCTTGGCTTTGTAGCATCCAGGAAAATCTGTTACTTCCCACCATTTCGTTTTTACCTCGTCATAGAACTCTGGACTCTGGTTGTGATGCAGCACGGCAGCATATGCGTTTGTGGTCAGGAGGTGGCCTCCAGGCTTGCCATATATACACTGGTAACACAAATGAAGAGCTGGATTCAGGGTTGCTGCCACCCTAAATTAGCCAGCCAAATTAAACGGCATGGAAACTCAGTGCTTTCTTACTGTCCTGCTCAGCCTGGCTGGCACACAGTACATAGCAGCGAGCCCCAGGTCCCTAGAAATAACAGGTACCCACCTTTAACGGCCTGGCATCAGCTTCATCGGAATCCCTGAACTCAACACAGACAGCAATATTCCTTGCCTGAAATGGGGGAGAACATGAGGACGGGCCATTGCTACAGGTCAGCAGCATCACCCAGACCACGCCGAGCCTGGCTGCAGCCAGACTCTCGGCTCTCTGGGTCGCTCACCTTTGCAAACACCTTCTGGTTCTCGTACTTCAAATGCAAGGGATAGATGTAGAGGTGGTTTTTGTAGACAGTGAAGGGATAACAGTATTTTGTAACTTCTGGGACCAGCTCCTCCACTTCAACTGCAATGTCCTCACAGCTCTTCTCAAAAGGCTTTATAGGAATATAAGAAGCTGTGACACAATCTAGAAGAGAAGGAAAGCTTGGATAAGTGCACACCCCACAAACATGGGAAGTACAGCCCACGGGAAAGGAAATTCATGGGTCTGAACCTCTGCCATTGCTCTCGAGCATCCGGTTCTCTTCACATCAGAGGATCGTGTGTGTTGACCAGGCAGCAGGACTTGGATCACTTCCATTGAAATGATAAGGGGAAATTCTCCCCTTGATCATGCAACATCTGTGGTCCTCAACTGCATTAGCAATACCAGGAAAAGATGGGTGCACGGGCACCATGGGGCTCTGCTCTCCTTGCCAATGGGGACTGCAGAAGTGGCACCTTCCTGTAGCTCTGGGCAAAGTCATGTGAATGACCCATGTCTGGGCAGGGATGGCTGCTCTGCACAGGACCCGCACCTTGAGTCTTCCAGGAATTTGACCCATTAAGTTACTGTTTTATAAATCATGCAAACATCACTTGACTGAAGCAGACAGGCTACTGAGATGATGACTTGACACTGATGTCTCAAAGTGCGTCAGTCCTACTACATCAGTCCTTTTCCACTCTCTGCTTCCGAAGGATGTTTGTCAGTTATGCTGCCTCCAAATATCAACGTGCAAACTAATTCACTGAGACTCACGTCCACCATGAGGGAGAGTTCATTTCAAGTGATGGCCTTTCAAAGAACAAAAGAATTAAGTCCACTAGAAAAGCCTTTTGGACAGGGGACCGGACTGCCAAAGGCAGGTGACACTGAGCACATCACGAGTCCTTTCTTTGCCTCAGTTTCTTTAAATGCAAAGTGAGGAACCACACTGACCATGTTTGTCAAGTCCTCTGGTGTTATGGATCAAAAATGTTATATGAGATTGGTGTAATAATAACAGCAAAAGCAGGCAGATGGCTTCCTTTAGATTTAGGATGTGATGGCCAAACTGCAAAGCAGATGCAGGTAAACCTCTGCACTTGGATCACATTCCGCCACAGAATCCATCAGAAAGACTTAAAAGCCAATGGTTGTGCTGAATTTCTCACCGCAGCCCCGAGATACCCTTGTTAATGAAACAGCAAAACTCCCCCTAGAAGCACTAACTCCTGAGGCTAGAGCCATCAGCATTTATTTTAAGATCCAAGATCCTTACTTGTGAAGTCGAGCGGGATGTCTTTGATGATGATATTCAACTGGGCTGGAATGACCTGAAGTTTTGTTTTCTCTGGTCTGCATTAGGGAGAAAGGAACAAGAGTGTGAACCTTGAAAACTCAGATGCTGAACACATCAGCAGGGCTTTTTGTTACCCTCTGAGTATTTTAGAAATTGTCATCTCATGCTTATGCTTAACTGTTTAAAAATGTATATTAAAATGCCTGCTCAGCCTCTGCACCAGTCTCTTACACTTACTTCTTATACTCTGCTAAAAGCTTCAGCATATCTTCATTCGACAGTTTGCTGCTGTCCTGCTTGTACAGAGGTGAGAATTTTCCTTCAGCATCGAGAGTGCCCTGGGAGTCTTTGAACACTGGTCTGCAGAAAAAAAGAGACACATTTCTTAAATGTTGGTAAATATGCAGACACTGAGGTCTTTGACACGTCAGGCTGAAGGGCACTTTGTCAGGCAAGAGGTTCACTGGCCTGTGACTGCTCCGAACACCGCCAGACCTCCTGATCACCTCCTCATGTGGTGCTTAGACCGCACACAGACTACAATCCACCGTGTCACATAAAATTGGATAGGACATCACCCATTTCCCTTCTCTCCAGCCAGGTGAGAAGTACACACCCAGCCCAGCTCCAAGCCTGGTCCACAATCACAAACGCCCTTCAATCCCCTCCCACTAACACCAACTGGTAAAGTATCTTCCTAGTTGCACATGGGATCAGAGCATGGAAGTCCTCTTAGGAGAGGAGTGGGCAATGAAGACCAGTCTCAGGACATACATCAGCTTCCTCCTGAACCCAGAGCAGCAGATTGGACTCTGCCCTGGATGAATACCGGCATCTTTGCCCTTGACTATCAAGGCTGCAGGTGTCTGTGTACAGCAGGAACATTAAGGCATCCGTATTCCCTTTCTGTGCAAACAGCTTCCTTGGAAACCCACAGGGAAACTGTTCCAGGGACATAGAGCAACACAGCTCCCCACACCAGGCTGTTGGCCACTCAACTCCTTGGTCTCCAAATGCAGCTTTTTACCCAGTACGAACAAATCTGAAGCTCGTCAAAGCCAATGCACACACAGAGCCCGCCGTGGGGCTGAGGCACCACTTGAAAGAGGGCTGAGGCACTGCGCAGGCTGTGTGCTGGCTCCCAGGAGCGAGCTGCATCCCAGAAATACCATCTTGAAGCTGAGCAGCCAGTGTCACAGCAAAGTCCAGCTCTGCTCTATTCTGTTCTATTCTATTCTATTCTATTCTATTCTATTCTATTCTAAGAATACATGTTGCAAGCTGTATACCACCAAATCCCAGCCCACTGTGACAGTCATGGTGTTCCCATGTCACTACTATCGCTTTTGTCAGCACCAAACAGCAATTTAGCAATAGGAGGCAGTGGCAGAGGGATGAACTCACCTTCGTCTGACGTGAGATTTAAGAGAGTTAGCACTGATGTACTTTATCAGTCACAGTAAAAGAACAGTGAGGGAATGGGATCACTACCTCCAGTCTTTCCCAAGAACATTAATTAAAGCAGAGTCTAAGATGGGAGACAAACCCCAGCTGATTACCACCGCCAGGCCAGGAGGTCCTCCACTCTCATCCTGTCCCTGGCAATGGCTGGTGCCAGGAGGGAATTTCTGCACCGATTCCCGCAGTAGCACGGTATGGGGTAATTCATCCCCAGGAATGTTCTGCCCTGACAGCAGTAGCTACAGGTCAGCAGGAAGGTTACTGTCTTCCCAGCACTGTTTACTTTTTAATATTTTGTTTCTAATTCTAGATAGAGCATTTCAGGCCAATCCCCATTCTGTCTTGGGAATCGGAGCCAGATTCTGCCCTCGGCTGCGACTTCACTGACTTCAGTCGCTTGGCCCTTCGCCCTCTCGGCCGGATCGTCTCCTGGATAACTCGCAGCAGCAGCTCCCGCCCTGGCCGAAGCGCACTCCGAGGTGACTAACCTGGCAGCCCAGCCGAAGGGCATCCTGTACTGCCCCAGACGGCTGCACACCTGCTTGGCCACCTTATGGACCTTCTGGGCAGCCTGCAAAACACAAGAGAGGTTAGCGTGTGCCACGGCTTCCATGCTGCCCTGGAAAAGGAGTACAGAGCGCTGCACTCTCCAGGGAGAAGAAACTTTCCGTACCCCACAACGCACAGCTCCTCAGGCACACAGCACAACAGTCGCCGAAACAGTCGATAGACATCCCTGTCACTTCACACCGTGCACATTTATTACTTTTGTAAAGCAATAGCCAACATGTTGTGGGCACAGTCATATTAAAACTCCCCTTGATTCTGCATTAAACTGTCAGGGTATTAGTATTTTATTTTCCAAAGGGTATTAGTAGTTATTTTCCAAAACTGACTGTAATTGGCTCATCTGTACAGGTTTACAAAGTGTGCCGAGGGAATGCCATCACACACCAGATTTTCCATACACTGATTTTCCAGGGACTAATTTTGACTGGCTGCAGCAAGGCAGCGTCAGCTCCACCTGGCATGCAGAGACTGACGCCAGCAGGACCAGGACAATGACCACCCTTTGCATAAGTTGCCCCATATCATCATGGCACTCTGCACGGAACAAGAAGAGGCAGTGCGAGCAGAATAAAGGGTGAAGCCCATGTTCTGCTGCTACTAAAACATTGCTGTTCCCAGACGGTGTGAGCCCGGACCAGTCCAAGACACTGTGTGTAGCACCATGTAGCAGTGCAGCCCCTTTCTCTGGGGATGAAGCGTCCCACTTTTTTGCTGCCAGCCCAGGCTTTGCCTTGTTGAAGTGTAACGGGGAAAGGTCCCCCTGCCCCAGCTGCTTGGATCTTTCTAAAATCCTCTGCCTCCTTCCAGGGGAACAGCGTAAGTAGCAGAATGATGAAGACCAGTATTTGCCAGAAAGCAGCTAAAGAGCAGCAGAAACAACCCATGTTTCACACCACACTACTCCCCGCAGCAGCAGACAGCATCACTAAGCAAATACTCTCACGGCCCCATCCAATACCTTCCCCGGGTCCGAGTTTTTCATGTACGGCTCTGCACAGTGCGTAATGCTGCCCTGCAGCACCTTCTCCACGCGGGCCACCAGGAAGATCTCCACGTGTGGGTCGGTCACGGAGAAAACCCCCTGCAATAGATAGACAGTAGGCTGTCAGAGAGCAGGACACCCTACCTGCACTGCTGGGTTTGGCCCCAATCATCTCGCTGTCCCCTCTCACAACCCACACAGACCCCGCTCTGGTTGCTGCTATGGGTGGGCCATGGGGCTCACAAGGCTTGAGCATGGTCAAGTCACAAAAAACTCTACCTGGTGCTTTGCCTATCACTGCCAGTGAGCCCGAAGTGGTAATCAGCTTGAGACACTGACCAAAACACGACAAAACCCCACAGCTCAAGAGAAAAGCTGACTTCTGCTTCTCCACACAGTGGATAACACCACACCGCAACGCTACTGAACAGCCACAGCCTCAACGGAGATACAGAACGAGAGGAGAAGGTCAGTTCTTCACCCGTTTTATGTAGCGCAGGCAAGACTCAGGGACTCCATGCACAAGGCTCTCGCCCGGCGATCGTCCTTTGGTGCCCTCCGCTCCGCACGCAGAGTTATCCAGCAGCATGTCACGGACAGACGGAGGGTTCAAGTCCACGTGGAAGTCAGCTGAAATCTTGCAATTATTTTTCAGGTCAAATAATGCCAAGCTTAGGAAAAAGGGCTCAACCTGGAAATTTGATTGAATACATGTGTCAAAAAAATGCATGGTACAGGCTCAAGGCTATTCACATGCATTGCCTTCCCTGCTAGGTTTGCATCCGTTTGTTCCTTTAGTTTTGTACATCAGCATTCTACAGAATTCTTACAGATAATCCGTGTTTATTTGCTTTATAAATACATAAAACCTTTTTTTTCCTACATCTTCTTGCATTTTGATCTAGTCAATTTGAACAAAGCTACTTTAAAACCATCAATGGCATATAATGAATGAAATCCATAGGGTTTTTTATATAAATTATAAACTATGAAGTTAGGAAGAAAAGACGACCCCAATCCATCAGTTAGAGCTGTTTATCTTTGCAATGAGAAAGAAATCAACTTCAGAATGTTTATGTTCACATGCTAAAGACCACTTCACTTATTGTCCAAAGTCAATCAGCTCTGCAAGACACTCAAAATGTTCCTCAGCTGCTGTATGCCGGGCGGCACAGGAGCACAGTTGGCTCTCCCAGCCACGAGAGCTCAAATCAAGGCTAACACTGCTGAGGAACTGCGTGTGCAAAATCTGCCAAGTCATTCGTAGCTATTGACCTTGACAGCACAAGGCAAGTGGCAACAATTCCATGTATTTTTAATTCAAAGATCCTAGCAGGCATGCGTCCATGTAAAGATAAAAGCAAAAGCCTAAGGATAAGACTGTAGTGTGTCCGAGACGTTACAGCATAACTTGGAGGCCTTACATCAATACTAAAAATGTGCTGATTAGGTCTGACTCTGGGCCTGATTAACAATGAATAACAAGCATCTCTGCTATCAGCAACACATTCATCTGCTGGGAGTTACCGAGGAGGATGAGCCTGGTGTACTACCTGTGAGCTGCCAAGATGAAACCATCACAGGGCAGCCTTTGCAATTCTAACAGGCATCAGACAAAGCACCATCAGCAGAGATCGGTCAGTGCCAGTGCTGCCTCCCGGCGATGCTATCTGCTGCTCTGGCACCCTTGCATAAAGCCTTGACTCCAGCCAGAGCAAACGCAGGACATGATAATAGGGATTATGTTTTGGGAGGAAAGACTGGAGGAGCCTGGTCTGTTCAGCCTTGCAGAACAAAGGCTGAGGAAGAGGTAATAGCTGTCTACAGACATCAGAGGCTCAGAAAATACAAGGAAGAGCTTTTTAGGCTAAGGCACAACTTTGGCACAATAACAAATGCATATAATAAAGTGGCTGTGAATACAGTTAAGCTGGGAGTCAGAAGAAGGTTTCAGAACAGGGAAATCTCTCCCATCAGGGGAAAAGAAATAAAACGCAGCAGTGAGTGGTTTGGAGATGGAGCTTAATCATTTACCAACAGGACTTTCACAGGGACCCAGAACGTAGCAGACACATGCTCCCCATTCCCTATGCCTCTGAACCGCTGGTTTCCCAGCAGTCCCAGTTCCTGGCAGGCTGAGGCACATCAGGACAGACCCTGTCCCCAAACGCATTTTTGGAACATCAAAATACCAAGGCAGACAAATCCTGCAATGACCCTGGGCCAACAGCCACCACCTGCCCAGGTCCCATCAGAGCTCACGGCAAAATGGGATGTTTTTATCCACTCAGATTAATCTGCCGAGGGTTTTTGTTGCCAGTGAGGAGAAAGAAGACAAAGCTGGACATGCCAGAGCTCTCCTTACGTTGGTGGGTCCTCCTTCCGACTTGTCGCTGAGCTGAGCGAGGAGGTTGAGGGAGAAGTCTTGGCAGCACACCACGAAGCGCCTGCTGCACTTTTCCTCAAATGGCTTCACGTCTGGCTCGATCCCCGAGAAGTCTAGCCTCTAGACAGCAAACAAACAAATCTGGTCTCATTAAAAAAGAAAATAACCCCCTGAATAATGTTAAGGGATCACATTACAGCCAATGCTATCTTAACCAAATTTTATTTTAAAGTGGTACAAAAGGTACAAGACATTCACAAATGAGTGCCATTTGGTGATGTTACACAAATGTGTTCAAGACATGAATTAATGGGGATGTATCAATTTTTAGCAATCTGGTTTGTAGAGCACAGAAAACTAAACCTCAGTATGATTTCAGTTCCTTCCTGCTTTGCTGTAACCCTGGGGATCTTCCCAAACACCATTTAGAGCTTGGGGAAGAAAGTGGAATATAAGCCGTCGTTACACTCAGAAAAGTATCTTCCACTCTGAAGATTTGACTAGCTTAAGAGATGTCCCTGTGCCTGAAATAGAGACAAGGCACACGCTGTTGGGATCGTGAACAACATCTTGAACTGGAAGGCATTTCTAGACGCACAGCAATAACCGGCATGGTTAGAAACAACAAAGACTGTCTGCAGAGCCGTCTGGGAAATCCAAACAGCCTTGATTATAATCACCTCCTTCATAACCCAGAATACCCATGCCTGGTCTGTGCCTCGATATCCGCCCTTCCCAGAGAGCAGACACGTATGCAATCAGAATACCATCAGCCAGATAAGGACCCGCAGCCTTCACCATACCCATCACACCGGGCACTGGGGACACAGAGCTGCCAAACACCCCTACATATCAGCACATCTCTCAGTAACAGTCTCGCACAGTCCTGTTCATTCTTCCCCCTCAAATCCTGCAGAAACCTGCATGCCAAACTTAGGGCGTTGATATCTCACGATCAAGTAATTTCAGCAAAATAGGCTGCAATTGTTAATCCGATTCTGGCAAACTCTTCCCATTGTTTCCCCTATTTCCTTTCAAAGAGGAAAGTACGTCGCAGGTATATGTTCCCGTTCCCAGTTTCCTTTGCACCAGGCATACAATCATGCACGTACGCACCAGCATTGACTGGGGCAGTGACTTTGAATGCCCAGTGTTATAGCAGGTCTGACTGACTCACACCAGAATGAAAAGCTCTGGTTATAGAGGGAGGGCAGTGAATTCAGCCTAACCATTTGGTTAGGTAAAAAAAGATATCTTAGATGCTCTGCACTGAATAATACTTCCATTTTTGTTATCTGACTAGAAATATAGGAAACTTCTCAAAACTCCTTTAAAAAAAAAAAAAAAAGCCTCCTGGATGCTTATCTTCTTCATGTTAAAGACCTTAAAAAACTGCCAAGAGAAAAGCTCATTTTGTACAACTAAACCTTTTAAAGACTAACTACATTTCCTTGTTAAACCAGAGTGTTCTTTTTCACAGGTGTGAACAAGCCAAAGCATGCCAGAAGGAGAACCAGAAACTATGAAATAACTTGGAACAATTCTTTAAAACTGTGTTAACAATTGCAGCTCATTCCACTGAAATCCCACACCTGGACCTTGGCAGACAGCTCAGCAAAGACGTCAAAGCCGAGAAGAAAACAATAGTTGACAATTGACAATAGTCAATGAAACCCTACTCCGGTGCATTAGAACATCATGGGGTGTTTTTTTCTGTTTGTATGTCCCCTACATTTGAAAACTCCCTGAAGACTGTAAACCCCTATCATGGTCTTTAACATCACTGCTCCCTAGTCCAGACATGCTGAGCCCACGCAGCGTTGCAGGTGTCCTTGCAATACCACTTCTACTGCTTCTGCAACCATGAGAACCTCCCAGAGGCCCAGATGATGGGTTTGAAATCCAGCAACATCAAGATGCACCACAGAAGCCAGCAAAGCTGGAGGGAGGCCATGTGTGGGGCTGCTGCGAGTCCTCCCTTTATTTGGGTATCACCTGAGCACTGACATCTTGTTCAGCTCTCACTGACAGGGACACGGGCTGCGCTTCTGTTCTCCAATCCACTGAAAAACACCCTGCCGCTGCAGGCGAACGCGGTGGCCATGCAAGGGAACAGGAACAACGGGAACACCAAGAGAGCTCTTACAGAGAGCAAAACCTGACATTTGCAAACATGGGAATGTTTACCTGGACTTCTGGGTCGAAAGAAAAGAGGTTTTGTCTTCCATCATTTCTGCTCAGTTTGTTCAGCTGATCTGTTTCTCTTCCATACTAGGACAAAGGAAAGCATTGATATTACTGCCTGGCCACACAGAGGCAAACATTTGTTATTTGGAAAGAACGGAAGCAAAACAAAATAAATATTTTTCAGGTTCCCTTCGTGATACATGAGACGATGCAAGGCTTCTCAGCTATAGTCACCAACACGGTGCAATGACAGTAAAGCGATGTGGCTCTGCCAAATGAGAGAGCAGGCAGAAGTAGACAACCCCACTCTGGATCACATAGGAGGTGGCTGTCACCTAACTACCCCTCGGCCAGGATGGTCACCCCTGCTGAGCAGGAATGAGCAGTACCGACCACCACGGCCCTTCATTTGCTCTAAGTCTGGTTCTTCCTTAGGGGCCCCACACTTGGAGGTGTGGAGCGTGCAGCCTCAAACCATGGAGCTCCATGGCAGGCAGATGAGATAACAGAGACCCCAGCAGCACTTGGTGCCTGCCCAGCTCCCCCAGAGCTGAAGACACAGAAAGTGGAAAACGCCCTTTACAGACATGGTGGAGAGAACTAGCTATGGGCTGGGAGAGCCATCTCTGCAAACACGGTACCTTCATCAGCTCCGGATGCATGCTTCTCTCCAGGCTCTCCAGGATGTTCTCTGATTTTCCCTGCGTGCTTGATTCATCATCTGCAAGGACACAAAAACCAGATGTTCAAAACAACTGCAGGAGCACCGCCCGGCCAGAGAGCATCCTGCAATATTTGCTTACAATAGCACAGAAACAGTTTATGGAGACTTTCCCATTCCTCAGGAGTAAGATTTTTCCATACATTACTAGTACCAGAGAGTACTATTACAGCCTGCTAGGTCTTTCCAAAGCAGAACTTCAGCACAGAGCCAATTTTCCAGGAGTCTTGAAACTTTGCCATGGATTTCCCATCCAGAGGAAGGGTCACGTTTCCCTCCACTTTTATTCCCCAGACTATTGTCTCCATTATACTAAGCCCTTTTGCGCGATATCATGTGTCAGCCACAATTCTTGCTATTAATCCAGAAAGAAAAGTATACACTTCTCCAGGCACACTGCTTGCATCCTGCTGGAGAAGGGTGAAGGTAGGTGTTTATTTACAAACTGACCTTGCGCAGATTCCACAGTATCTTTCTTCTCTTGCAGCAAACTCTCGGTATTGCTCTGAATGATCTTTCTCAGAGTTACCAGCCACTCTTCCATCTCCTGCTCAGTTTCAGCTGCAAGATAGTGGCTGTACTTGTCTATTGTCTTGAGTTCAAATGCGTAACGGCGCATTTTAGGACACTGAACAAAACCAAGAAAGAACAAGATTTGTATTACACTTTCCTCAACGACTCAGCACAGCACCTGCCGTAAGGCTCCTCTCTGTGAAAGCATCCTGAACTGAAATACCACGAAATACAACGCAAGCACCCTCCTTGACACAGCGCCTCTCCTGCAGTAATCACAAAGGGCTTCACGGCTGCGATCAAGCAGCACGCAGCTCCACGGTTGCCAGCTACTCTGAAAGCAGAAGAAAGCCAGACTGAGCCACAGACATTGCACTGAGGAGCAGGAGCAAGCGCCTTCTTATGTCATCGGACCTTTAATATTTACCCAGAGAAGCCAGGAACTGGATTTGTCTGACACAGTAAGTAACCTCGCACTCCAGGACAATTAGAGGCATCTATCTTAAAAGCAAGTGGTTCAATGCAACTTTTCTGAGCTCTGCTGGCCTTTAAACAGCATTTTCCAACCAGAAGCCAAGGCAAATCTGATGCAACTTGGGAAGTACATGCTGTACATCATGGAGGCGTGTGCACTACTGCTTTTACTTGTTCAGAAAGATAAACGGAAACGCGCAGCTCTGACTCATCCATGCTGAAGCAAACCGCCGGAGTAATTTAAGCTGCCCTGTACCAGCTCCACCACACTCAGTGCTTGAAGCTTCTGCAGAGACAGCAACGGCAGAAGGCACAGCAGCAATCCACTGCTGCACTTCACTCTCAGCATAACAAAGCAAACCCAGGTTTAAGCCCTGTACAAATACCTGCTCCTAAAACCTTACAAGCCCTTTGCAGGTCATAAGTCCCAAAGGGCTGCATGTTTGCATGGACTTATCGGGATGTAACTTAAGAAACAAGAAGCTGGTGTGAGCAGCAAACAGAGGAGGAAGGTGCCCAAGACTAAGTCACACCAATTACTTACCGGCTTCAACCCTCAGGGTGTCTTGGAAGGCACCTGACCTACGATAACCAGGTAAAGGAGATGGACAGAGCAGGGAGACAGCAGATGAGGTAACGATGAAATGCTTCCATATTACTCTGACAGCAGTTCTTCCACTTGCTGTCTTCCTGGCCGAAAGCATGGCACCTTTATGAAACACCTTGCCTGCCTTTTAATCAGATTAGCTGACAGAGCAAACCAGCTCTGGGTTAGTTGGTAAATCCATGCCTTCGCCCCTCAATGGCACAGACCTCAAGAGAGCATGCCTGTCTCGGAGCTAGCAATGCATAACCCCATGTACAGCCATGCAGAAAGCACACCTACCTGAACAACGTCATTGCAAGCATCCAAGAAAATACAGCCTTTGGATTCTTTTGAAATTTTCTCATCTTTGTAGGAATTAAGAATATAGGAGCCATCTGTGAGTTGTGACAAGTAAAAATACCTCCTCTTGAATACCTGCAAAAGTACGAAGTCTTGCTCATTCAAGTATTCACTCTGTTGTATATCACAAACCACAGCCACAGTTTCAGTATCTGCCCTCCTGCCATTGAGAAAATACTGTAACAAGAAACACTGACGACCCTAGTGTGTTGCAGATTCACCCCTTTGAATATGACTTGTTTTTATAAAGACAGATTTCATCATCTTCTTTAATTTTAATGTCCTTGTTGTTATTATAAGTTTGCCCATCTAAAGCAAAGCCCCAGGGCTTCCAGCTTGTCTCTCAGCTGGCTCCAGCCTCATTTATGTTTACAAAGTAATGCTGCACAGTAAATTCAGATCAGCGCATCGCTTGAAGATTCATCCCACCCTAGAGCAGGTATTTCCAGAGCCTTTTTGATGAAGTCCTCAGTTAGAATTACAAAGCAATTCTCCGGAAGACTTTGGAACAGACATGTGGAAATTCCTAGCACTAAAATGCAAACCAAGGGACACTGTAATCCATTCAACTCCTTGTTTTTTTGTGGGTTTGGTTTTTTTTTTTTAATACAAACCTGTTTTCATGAACTGGCTTTGGCTTAGTGTTCAATTCTCACCTCAAAAAGCAGTACATCAGGGAGAAGTGTTCCTATGTTTGGGCTACTGATTTTTATGAAAAAAAGCTCTCCAGTATCTCAGAACATCTTCCTTCATGTTTGTCAGCCAAAAGGCACTAGACTATAATTCTGGAGAACATTTTGGCAGCAATTATGGTAGCACCACATGCTGTCAGGTCTGTAAGGAGCAGGGTGCATGTCACAGTTGCTGGATATCTGTGTTCCGACAATCATGAAGGAAGCCGGGGCAAGCGGCACTGTGAGTATTTCCACGGTTCTGCATAACTGGAAGATCTATGAATTTTTCATCCCAGATGGGAGACTACTAGTAATTTCCTGCTCCCATCATTACTGACACTAGCACATGTTCAATAAAACCGCTCACTTGCACAGAACTGGAAGGGAGCATTGTGCCCTCTGAAAGGTAACCTCTGGCATCATTTAGATGAGTTGTTAGCTGTAAAGATGCTCCAAGGGGTGTCGAGCTTTAAGTTTTACAAGGTTTAACTAAACCTTAGTTCAACAAAGCGTAAAAATACATGGAAATCTCAGTATGCTAAGCGTTAAGCCAGCTTAAACACTGATTTAGCACTTCACTGAATCAATCTCAGAAACTTTGAGAGTGGATGCTACAGAAACCCATGATAGACCTCCCTCTACATATTACAGGGTTGATATCCTTCGTGGATTTCATGCTACACCATTTGCATCTTCTGAATTCTGTTGAAAAGGAGATGCAGAAGCAAGCAGCAAACACTATTCCTATGATCTTCCCTCCCTTGTAAGCACTGCTGTCAGAAAGAACTGTCAGAAGACTATGATCATTTGAAACGAATACTATAAACCTAGGAGCAGAGGGAACATCCCCTCTGATCAGGCTACAGACACTGATGGCGAGCGTTGCAATTGCAGAGGGATGGCTAGAGAACTGGGGAAGTCCATTTGGGCAGAGATGAAAGAAAGAAAGAGAGAGAATCTTGACACCATGGTTGTAGTGCAGCATACTGACACGCTGCAAAACAGACAGCAAGAGTGCTGGGCCAAACCAAGGAAGTTCTCTGCAAAGGAAAGGTTACTCTGGAATAAAGGTTGGCAGCTGTAGCCTAATTACAGTTTGCTCATGGGCTGGCTCTCCACGAAATACACTCTGCCCATGCTTAGCAGCAGTGTGAGCACATCACAGCAAAGAAAGAACCAGCACTCAAAAGATGGGCACGTCTGCTTCTGCAATAGCACAGCGGCTTCTCAAAGTGGTGATAAGGCTGAAGACATTCAAAGTCCTCAGATTTCTCACACATGCCTTAGGACGTGTTTTGTAAGACACAGAAGTGACCAGGACCAGCTCAGAAAATGGCTACTGATTTTCAGTACTTTGATTTCTGAGTTTCACAAGAGACTCTGTGGATCTTATTAATCGAACTGAAGCCAGTCTGAGGTGCTGAGCACTGAGGCCAACAGTACCACAAGAGGCTCAGCCAAGAATGGACCCAACTAACTGCTTCGAGCGTGTATGATACCTCCTCCAGAAGTTACAGGAGCAGAAATGGCTTCAACCTTGCTGCTTGGAAAAGCAGAGGATCAGAAAACTCTGTTCTGTCTACCACATTCAAGCTGACGAGGAGTCATTTTAAAACTGAAATTAAAATCGAGCCTCAGAACTGAGCTTTTTGAGATTTACTAATATCCTCACAAAGCAGCGAGCCTCACTGCAGCCATCCTTCAGCTGCACAGTTGAGCATAACTCCCTAATATTCTCTCTATGCCGTAACAAGGCAGCTGCGTGGTGGAACAACAGACGGGCTCATTACCACAGCAAAAACCTGCAGTGGAACTATTAAAAACCTCCATTGCAAAATCTAAGCAATGTCACGCCAGATCACGTACAGCGGAGAACAGGAGACAATGCAGCTGTTGCTTTTAGGTCAGTAATGCTCCATCTCCTCAGTGATATCACCCCTGCTTTTAGAGCAAAGACTTGTCATTTCAGTTGAAAGCTGGCCTTTCCTACCAGCAAGGAAACTATCAATTCACAAAATCTTTTTTGCAGGGCAGCTGTTTCAGTTATTTAAATTGCCTTCCTCTTCTGGGCCTCAGCTGCTCATTCAGAAAACAAACGTGCTTCGCTTTTTTGTTCAGCTTGCCTGTCATGATTTGGAGTGCATTGGTCTTATATTCCGGGGAGGGAAGGGTCAAAGGCTGTGGCCAGACTGGGTTTTTTTCCCGTCCACCTTGGGATACTTTACAAGAGGGATGGATGCCCATCCAAACACAAACCCACTCGTTGCACTCCTGCTAGCTTTAGAGATGTGGTCTGAACTTAATCTCGTGCCTCACCTCTAAACTTAATGACGATTGACATAACACTGGATCAAACTCACCTTCATGGTAACAGTGATCGTGCTATTTACATTTGCTTTGTGCAGCCAGCCTTGCTTTATCACACCACCCTTCTGGGAGCACAGGGATGAGGAATCCTGAAAGAGAGCAAAAGATGGGGGTCGGGTGAACTGCCTCCCACGCAAAATTCCCCTTGGACACACGGGATATGTCCACCCTGGAAAGCAACACTGTTTTAACTACAGCAATACAGTAACAGGTAGAATGTACACGTAACACGTACAGCTGCACGTACAGTGTTACCACAAAAAATTTCAGGGTTATCTCTTTCCAAGAAAGAGGCAAAACAAGCTAGTTTGAGTCACCTTTGAAAAGAAAGATTACATCTACGCTGATAGAGCTGCACAGCGATTTTGCAATGAGGAAATGTCTGTTGGTTCTTAGCGGTATTTCAAAAACCTGGGGAAGAAGGAAATTTTCAAAATGGTCTGTTTAGAAAGTTGCAAAATGCAGAACTCCTGACTTATATCGTCATTTCCTTTTGTATAAATCAATTCTCCATTTTAAATTTAGGTGAAAACCACCAAACCCCGATAGCTGAAATGTAACCGACTTGTTTCACATTTATCAAAACAAAAAGTTTCAGGTGACCCAACCAGGCTGTTCTTGGCGTACCAGCCGGGATTTCCATCTTTGCTCCTGTCCCGTGGTCCCAGAAGGGGAGAACGGCTCTCCATCCATACCTAACTGTGATCTCCGCTGGGGAGGAGGGAAATGAGATCCCAGACTGATGAAAAAACCTCGCCCTGGGACTTCCAGTGACTCAGCAGCAGAGGTGGACCTGGACTGCCTGCGGATGAGCTACAAAGGGAGTAGTTTGTATCGTCTCCTGCATTCTAAATGGCAGGTTTTCACTCTTTTCTTGTCAAACTTCCAATGACAAACTAAATCGTCTAATGCTTTATTTGCTTGGGTAAAACAACCCATGATTTCTCCTTTATAATCATTCACCTTTTTTCCAGCAAGAGATTTCTTTTACTTGAATTTCCATTACATAATTCTAATGTAAATGCTCCATCAGGAAACTGTAACAGAATCCTTCAGATATGGCCATGCCAAAAGAGATAAATGCCAAAATATCTGCCAAAGCACTGGGAATACTCTTCCACAGCCAACTTCCGTAACTTCACTTGTTTGAGTATTTGGGACACTGACCAGAAGCAAAAAAGGTCTCCATCAAATTTTGATAGCATATTTTCGTCCTTTTACTTTTTTCAGAGGCGTGCTGATAACATAGTGCACAACTCTGTCTCCAGCCCAAATTAGGTATCATTAAAGAGGTAACAGCTCAAGTTAATGATGTAATGCAAACCAACAACACAGCCAAAAAAATTAAGGCCAAACTTGAAAATACATTTCCATTTACGAAGAAGCCATCCCAGTCCAGACCTGAGGTGTGCTGGGACATACACAGCAATTGTGAGAAATGTGCATGAAACAGCCCCTTCAAATCTTCACCTCTGCAAGAAACTTCCCTTTTCCTCTGTAAGCTCCTCAGCAGCAGCATCTTGGTGCCATGTGGATTTTAAACAGTTCGCCTAAACTCTTCCCAGCGTAAACTAAAACTTCTTAATGTCACGTGCGTGAATTAAGCTTCACATAGTCCTTGAGACAGAAAAATGCTACCCCTCCCTTTTGTAGAAAATGCTATATGCACAGGGAAACCCGGCATCTGCATCGTCCAAAATGACCACCAGGTTTGAGATGTCCCAACTGTCACAGTCCCCAGCTCACCCCCATGGAAGAGCTCCAGGGCTGCAAACCTTCCCTGCAGCAGCTGAGCACAAACACGCCAACTTCCAGAGAAAGCAAACATTTGCACAGTGTATACAGAACGGGACCGACACACTGTGCGTATTTTGGGTAGAAGTGACTGATTAAGAATTGCAGGTTATCTGGCAGAGCAGAGAACTTTTTAAGAGGAGGACCCCGATATCGCAGGGTGGTTGAAAACCAAATTGCCCCCTTTTAATTCTGGATATGAAGAATTTTACTTAGTAATTGTTTGTCTTCCTTTTTTTCTCTTCCATTGCTGCACTGTTTCAAGTGAAAAAGCCATGAGAAATATTACGGCTAATCTTACAGATAATTTAGGAGACCCTTGGCTCCAAGAGATTATCTTGTCATACTTTGAAATAAATCACTGTCTCAGTTTTGGTCCCATCTTCACAGTATGAAGCATCTCACCAGAAAATCATTCCTGGGAACTGAATTCTGACTTTGCCTTGTGAAATCTGCTTTTTAACAGATCATAGAGAGGAATATGTTCTTAACAGCCTCCAAGAGGACAGGATGCTGTGTAAGACAAACAATAAATTCTACTCCTGACCTCCTGCCAGGAGTAGAAATCCATCGTGAACTGACTTACCTGTGCTTGTCAGTAATGCTAATTGTTTATATGAGATGTTTAAATTGTTTATCCTCACCTAGTCTGTCTTGGCTTTTGAAACTGCCTGAAGCAACATGCTGTGCACCTAAAAATGGTGCAGCTTCCCATCTATGCCAACAATAAACAACAAAATTGACTCCCTCAAGGGCAGAATGTATACAAAGTACCATGTTAAAAAAAAAAAAAAAAAAAAAAATCTCCTTACCTCGTCCTTTTCAAAGTCTTCATCAATTTCAAACACGTGGCTTGGAATCTTGTCTGGCCTAAAGGATTTGCTGAAATCACAACATATTTTCATTTTTAATGACTGGGAAACGAGGGTCCTCTGAGCCAGCAGCTGATGCTGGATCCAGAAGCAATAGCCAAGCTGCAGACTACAGAGCACAGCAGAACTGTCCTCCTGCAGAAGATAGGTTTCAAGAGACCTACAGCCCCTTACAGCTGGAGAAAGCTAACTTTTGAGTGCATTTCATGGAAATTAAGCACAAGCAGCATGTAATTAGCTTTCTCCGTGTTAGCTGTCTGATTCTGCAGAGTTTTTGCTGACTTGCATCCATGCAACACAGAGATGCAGCAGGCCAGTGTATCTTCCATCTTGCTAAAAAAGAAGCAAGATCAGACTGCAAGGTTATTAAAAAATTTTAATACGATTTGATTAACAGTGTTGCCCCATTGCTGCTTCACTTCCCTGCGAGATCCTCAGAACAGACCCATTTCAGCCAATTAACAAGAAAAAGCATTTAACAAGCTGCCAGCACACGAGCAGTCTGAACAGTGGTCCAGACATGCACGGAGCATGGAGAGCAAGAGCAGAGCAGGCACCACCACTGAGAAAATAACAAAAATTTTCAGCAGAAATCTGAGCTCTATACACCCATCTGAAAGACCCGATTAGCTTTGGGACTGGAACTGGCACAGCCCAGAATTTCAGAGCACATAACCCTCCAGCCAACATTAATAGCGATACCTCACCACCGGATAGAAGTTGTATGACAAGTTCTCTGTGACAGGGGGCACAAAGAGGATCTGCTCAGCACGGGAACACCGTGTCTAGCACACAGAGAACATCAGCCCAGGGGGACAATAAGGCTCCTGATTCGGGGTGAGCAGACACTGGCAACACTATTTATCCTACCACGTGCCCAGACCGTAGTCCATCCTCATCCTAGATGGAGGGGGCTGTTTGCACGCTGGTGGATAGGATGTGAAGTAATGACCCATGCTGGCAATATTGTCAGCATCTCCCTGATGCAGCTGAGCGACAACAGCATAACACGAGCCTCTGGCTCTCAAGCTTTCAGAGTGACCATACCTCTGGAGGGGAGGCTGCTTGTGGGGCAGGCATCAGGAAAAAGGGCAGACTGTTCCTCCTAAGCCTGATCAAACCCCAGCCCTGTGACCATGTATTAGTATTCCAAGGGAGCGCGACACTTACCATGGCAACATCCGAAAGTCTCCTGAGTATTCCTCATACTTGTAGCTTACCACGTGCCAGTCTGAGCTGTAGGTTTTAATGCACTGAAAGGAAAACAATACAGCTCTTTGAAAGCTACACCAAGGAAGAGAAAACCATGCACAAGTCTGAAAGGTTACAGACTGCTGGGTGAGGTAAGCACAAACGGAAAGGGTATGAACAGGGCTGCTTCACTTCTTTTGCATTGCAATACAGAATTTCATAAGGAAGCTTTTCAGCAGAGAGACAAAAAGCACACAGCATCTGGCCTGCCACACAGCTACTGATTTTGTATTTACATCGTTCCAAGGCTTTAAAAAAGGAGTAGTGATTTGGGAGGGGACTGTTTTCCAGAAACCATCAATTTTCTGCCCTCGGAAATGTAGTGCCTCTAACTCAACATCGACCATCGCCTGGCATTTAGTTTCACTGCACGTGGAGGGAATGGTCCTAGAGAGCAGCACTGTACAGAACAAACCCGTGGCACTCAGGATGCTCCGGGCAGGCTGTGTAGTCCACCCCTCGCCCTGCTGCACGCCCGCACCTTGCAGCTCAGGCAGGCGGTGCAAAGCCACGCACCCTGTCTGCGTCCAAAACCCTCTGGAAAGAAGCACCGCACAAGATACACATGCGAGAACTACCTCGTGCGGCCAGTCTGCCAGTGACCAGTGCTTCCCACTCGGGAAAAACCAAGTGATCTGCAACCTCGCAGACGAGGAGCTACAGCAGAGCATCTTGCCTAAGGGAGAAAGTGCCGAAGGCAGGTGATGCATGGACTTTTGCTCCTACCTCTTTGACAAAGAGACTCTGAGCTTTCTTTAGAGCATCTTCTGGCACTGTAGACTGGACAGTCCTTCTCTGTCGACTGATGACTGAGATCTGCAGGGAAAAAGAGAAGATGGTTTCAGTGCAAACTGGGTCTTCAGGCCATGATACTTGCTTTAAATAAATGTGGTGGGCCCAAATCGCCAGTGGGTCATTTTGGTTTTATGTGTCAGTAATGCAGCCAAAATCAACATGTGGTTAACAGTGGAAATTTTCCAAGGGAAGCAGGACTGGAGATGAGTGAGCCTCAAACATGAGAAACAGCCAGCGCAAACTCACAGATACATCTTCGATCGGAAATATCAGCAGGTCCCGGAGGGGATCACTGTAGATCTGAACTTTGCGTTGAAGGATCACGTTCTCATAGTCCAAGGGTTCAACCACTTTGGTTTTTTCCTGCAGGAAAAATAGAAGATGATAAAATTTACATATATATAAAATATATAAAATAACCAATATCTTGTGCCTAATGTAGCCTGACAGTTTCAAACCGTGTTACCAGTGGACTGCTCGTTAATTCAGCAATCTGATACTCGTGATATAGGTAACCACCGATGTGCGTGTTTTGCAGAGAGGGAAATGAGGGGTTAAGTTATTTGTGCCTGGTAATAAGCTATGGGAAGAAACAAAGCACTGTGCTGCTCTGGTCCAACCAGAGTCTCTAATTTCTTAATGGAGCAAGAAATCCTCCTGGACAGGCCACAGCTTTAACAGCTGCAAACTTCAGCGTCTTTATGTACGAGCAGCTCATCCGAGCAGCTCAGAAGAAATACGGCCTCCCACACTGGCTCCACTCAGCCTGAAGCTGGTTTTGCTCGAGGAGCTGATGAGAGTCGTGCTCTCTCTGGAAACGTGCGGCTGGCAAGATGAGAGCAAGCCAGCTACGACCTGCAGAGCAGGAATCTCGCCCCGTGGAAGGAAGAGCGGCATCCCTCTGGAAAGGCAGGAAAGCCCTCTCCGTAAATCACACCTCAGCCACAGCCAAAGGCTGGAAAAATCTGGGGCCTGGTTTTGCTCTGACTTACATTTCTGGGAAGCAAGATGAACTTCTCCAAAATCCCTGCAGTCACGAGTAAAAACTATTAGGAGAACGCCATTATGTTGGCTATTGCAGTATTTTTGTCTGTGTTATAAGTCCAGAAAACAGAACTTAAAAACGTGAGAAAAACACAAACTTCTGAAGTAGGAAAACGTCAGCTCAGCTGCCCCAATCTAGACTTCAGATTTCATAAGCGAGAGTCAGGCACTTAGCACTGCAGTCGTGAAAATTAAACTTTACACCAAAAGCAAACCCATGATTCTGCCTACGAACAGTCTTAATAAAAGGGGAAGCAAATTCGGATACATCAACTTTGCCTTGTTTTGAATTTTGACCACAAGGCAGTTGATGCCTGGCCGTGCCACGGGCAGGGTTTACGAGACCCTTCCAGCAGCCTCGTGATGCCTGGATGGCGCGTGCCTCTGGCCATGACACCCGTGCAGGATGGCGTGTTTGGGCTCTCCGCCTCGGAAGAGGAACATCGGATGCTTCCCCATCAGCAGCAAACTTCACCCCCAGCTGAGTGGTTTTGCCAGCGTGAACTATTCATGTAGCACGCTCCCCGCGTTAAAAATGAGACCAGTACAAGGTCTCTCGCTGAAGATGGCAAAACCTGCAGCCTGAGAAAATGAGTCCAAAATGAGGATCAAATGCTCAGCACCATATAACACACGGGGTAAATCGCTGCACCACCAAGCGTCCAAACAGCCCAATATTGCCTATGACGTGCGAGATAAGCGTCAATATTGCTCTTCCAAAAACAATCATAGCCAAAGGGTTTCTGTCCTGTGCCTTTGGCTCCTGAGTCTCTGGGATGCATTAAGTAATGTTTTCAAGCCCTTTGCAGCAAATGTGAGCCAGGGTTTTGCTTTAATGACAGCTGAGCATCTCCTGCGTTGAAGTGGAGCTGGTGCTGGGACTTTGGGGAGGCAGTTGTCACGCGAGGGGGTTACAGCCCCAGGCAAGAGCTATTTGGGGACAGTCATATTTTAATCTTGTTTTAATATTTTTCTGTTATGTTGCAGAAAATCTTTATACGATATCTTCTCATACACCAGCACCTTTAAAAAAAATCAAAGATTTGAAAAAAAATTTTCTTTCCTTTTTTGTCTTGTACATGGTAAAAAGAGAATAAAAATCCAGGGTCTGTAGCAGACCTGGATGGTCCATTGGGCTGGAACAGCGAAGGCAGTTGCCTATCTTAGACTGCCTCTGGCTTCTCTCAGCCAAAGGACCAGCTCCACCAAGCAGAGGCCATTCCTCTGTCCCAGATGCACGACTGGTGAGCTTTTAATACATTCAGAAAGCAAAACCAAGATGAAAGCTTTTCCCCACAGCACTTCAGAAATGCAAGGCGGGTACCTTTCACGCCGTGTTTCCCAGGACTGCATCCCAGCAATAGAACGACATCCCAGCATCTCTCTGATGGAGGACAGCACAGAGCCTATGTGCAATTAAGGCCCGTTTTACTAATGTAAGCGATGCCTGGGTCCACGCAGAGCGATTTCTGCACAGCCTTTTGCCGAGCACACGCTCTGCCGTGCTTCTGGCTGTCCACAAAGAAGTTCTTACTCTTGGCTGGGGAAAATATACCTCCTGCCCCAGACAGTTTTGCATTCAAAATGTCTCTTTTCCATGCTGCAGGAATCCAGCATGGATTAGCTCAGATATCTGAAGCAGTTCCCTCTTAATCGCTTTCTGGAAACTTTGCTTCACCGCTCGCACAGCCCTGAAAGAAACCTCAGTGCTGCGTTAGCACCAGCAGAAGCACTGCAGCCATCGCGGGAGAAGCCCACCAGATTACTGGTGGGAAAGACGAAGGTCACTCGGCAGAGAGCCCACGCTGGGTGCCAGAGCGGCCGGGCGCTGCTGCCCGGCTCCCCCAGCCACGGGGGATTTGGGGCATGGGGTGGTGAACGCTGCCAGCCCCAGTGCTGCGTGCTGCCAGCCTCACTGCACGTGGAGCACCTCTTGCTCCTGCATCCAGGACCTGAGCTGCACAGGAATCTCATAAAAAAGAAAGAGATCATCTGCAAAATAGGAGTCCCAAAAACCCAACAGGTAGATGACAAAAGGATCCCATTTTCTCTCAGTCTCATACTCTTTAAATGCTTAATTGAATTTGGTTAATCATCTGAAACACTGGTCTTATTTCAGGATAACACTATGTGCTTCTGAAAATTTGCCAAGCTTTGCAAATTAATATGAATTAACAGGAATCACAAGCTGCTCTCCCATTTGCAGGTCTGGGGCCAGGCGTCCCCAAAGCTCGGCCACCCCACGAGACCATGCAGGACCCTATGGACCAGGTGTACGTCTCTCTGCCGACCTGTCCGATTTACTTTTCTCACTGCTAATCACCGCGGCAAGCCCAGCAAAACTCAGCAGCATAAGCTGGTTAAAGCAGCACCACGAGCCCGAGCACTGCTTACCCCAACTCCCCGTCTCACCTCGCCCCGGCAGCAGCTGTAACAGTAAATTAGATTCCCTCTAAGAGCCTTTCACATCGCTATGGCATTAAATAGTGGCTTTGGGTACACAGAACTCAGGCCTTCCGATTACACAATATTTTTAGTCCTTTTTTTTGTTTGCAACGTGGTCCTGAAATTGGGACTCTGTTTCTAAAGTTGCTCTTTTTTAAAAGTTGGGTTTTTGATAACATTTCTTTTCTAGCTTTGACATCTCTGATGACCAGCAAGACAAAGTCCTGGCAGTGACCCTCGTGGGATGACAATTAAAGGGTAAGGACTGAAAAGGATCCCACATCCTCACGAGAGGCTTCAAAACCCGTACAGCACTGCCCACCGCAGATATGAAAAAGCTCCTTAAAATAACTCACTACAGCCCTTCCACTCTTGTGGATTTAGTGATATTGGACAAAACGCATTGTGCAGGCTGTTGCTGTGATCTGCATCCCGTGAGGCCATGCTGAGCCCCAGGACACGCGGCCAACGACCCAGGGAGCTCCCGGAGGTGAGGGATGCACGCCTGCAGGGCTGCAGAGAGCTGTCACCCAGACGCGCTTTGCAGCACCCACGGATAGGCATTTCTCCTCCAGAGCTGTTAGAACTGCAGTCCCTAGAGCTCTCCTTTCCCAAGCTGTGTGATGTCCCTGTCTCAGCACACACCTCCGTCACCTGCAGCACGGCGTTACGCCGGCCGTGCTCGCACCCAGCACGACGCGGCCAGGCTGTCACAGGAACCACAGCAATGTCTCTACAGTGAAACCCAAAGATGTAGGTCAAGCTGTTTGCAAGCAAAGCAGCTGCTCACGAAAGGATGTGGCCTGTCCCCTGCCCGCCATCGAGGAAACACAGACTCCTCTGTCCACCCCAAACCGTGCTGGCTGCCCAGCGGGGCCAGGCATGCCCATGCCCCTGCAAACAGACCTGCGGAGTAAGGAGGGAGCCATCACAAATATTTTTTGCCTTTTGGCCCACCCCAGTGCCCAGTGTCCCAACAGGGCTGGAGGTAAAGTTTTAAGCCCTGAAAATCAGATTTCAAAGTCTTTGTTTTTCTGACGAGCTTGGTTAAAGCACACACCTCCCGTCATCCAGGGCTCAGCCTCGCACTGCCCGGTGCTGTCACAACAGCAGATGGCACCCACCAAAGTCATTATGAAAGCAGAGGAAAAACTATTATACTAAAGCAATTAGTGTCTTAGAAACCACAAATTCCTCCACAGGGAAAGCCAATATTGAAGTACAAAGAAATGCTGCCAGCATTTGTCCAGCAACAAAATCAACCCATTTCTGCAGAAAAAAAAACGTGCAGTGCTGTCAAAGCAATCCTGTTCTCCGGCATACACACAGCAGCTATTTACCCAGGGCAGGCAGACGGGTGCACTGTGATGCTCCTCGGGTTCCTCCGACCTCTTGTACAAGAGCATGTGGGCAGGTTGGGGTGACCTGCCTTCTCCTGCGGCCCCCACAGTTGCAGCACCCCAGCTGCAGCTCCCAGCCCGAAGCACCGCAGCCCACTGCACTGGGATAAAAATCACGTGGGAATCACCTCTTAGAGGAAAACATAAACATGATTTTAAACAAAGATAACAGGAGAGCAGTGTACCCTCCTGGATAAGCCCACTCACCTCTCTTATAAAAAAAACACTGGTTCAAGCACCGCACACCAGCCTGTTCCCAAAAATGCATGTCGCACTGTCCGTCCCTCTGCTTCTGCCCTGAGACTGCTGCTCCCCTGAGCACGAGGAAGGGGTCATCTGCCGTCCTCGAGCCCCCGTCCAGGCTGAGTCATGAGGCTCCCCTTGGACAACGGCACAGGCGAAACAACAGCCTATCTATTAGAGTATTGACTCTCCACCAACAAACAAGTTGGCTGGCATTTTAACAGGAAATTCAATGAAATTACTTCAACAGAAACATGCCCGCAAACACCAACGCAAGGCTCTGTCTTTGGCCAAGCGCAAGCCCAAAGAGCCCGGCACAAGGAAAACCCCAAGCAAAGGTCCTCATCCTCAGTGCCCTCCTTGTCCTACCGCCCTTTGCCAGCCCGAGCCCAAACCCCCACTGGAGAGAAACCACCAGAGAGGGTCTGAAGGAAAGGTTTAGCAGGGGAATTACCCATTAACCAAGAGGGGAGAATCTTAAGAAGTCAGCTTAAATTGTCACCTTTCTGTATCCATTTGCAACGCTTATAAAATTCCTTATATTTGCTTGTTGTGAACAAAAGTTCACAACGACAGCTGGAGATATTCATGTGGGAAAGTACAGGAAAGGCCATTTCTATTTTAAACTTTTATTGCCTGAAAAACAGTAGCCACCTGTCTTCTAGTGTCCTGCGTTTGTATACCATACAAATGTGCCTATGTTTTTATTGTAAGTACATGATTAATGTTTTTCTGAGATCCTTTTCTCCCCGAATGACAACAGGTGTAATCCAAGTGATGTGAATGTACAGACAGTGAAGGAAAAATGTTTCATTTGAGGATTTTTTTAAAACAGTGGCCAAAGGAAAACTATCAGAAAGCTTTTGTAGTCTCAGTCCTTTCAGGCTGGCTCTCATTTAAAATAGTATCCAGAGAAGAAAATGGCAAACCCAGCTGGTTTGGCTCCGCTTTAACCCGTTTGCTCGTCCCTTTGCGTGGCACGAGCCCCATGTCGGCTGCCAGCGCACATTTCCCGTTGCACGGCGGAAGCCAAGCCCAGCGCAACCCCCAGCCCAGAGCAAGAGCTGCACCACGCTCGGCTTTCGCTTCTCACGGCGCTAACGGCCAGCACACGCGCACACACACACACGCACACGCACACACACACACGCACACGCACGCTGCTCCTTCTCCACCCGGCGCAGCCGGCCCTGCAACGCTTCCTCCGTGCCTTCCACTGAAAAACTTGCGGGTTCGGCAGCGCCCGGGACATGGTGATTTCTCACTTCCTCAGAAATGAAGCTCTACCCAGTGTCTGCATCCACACTCGCAAAGCAGCTAGAGAGACACAAGTGATCCGAATATTAAAAGTGATGGTTCTTTAGCTAAAGAAAGAAGAGGAAATAGCACCGACCACATGTACGTGTAGATGTATTGCCTCAGACTGTACAACTGTTCCCCAAAATTTAGCGAGCATTTTACAGCCTATCTATTTACTGCTTCATCTGTTGCAACCCTGTAATACATTTACGTGGAAAGCCTGGCAAAGCCTGAATTTTAAAACAAATCCCAAAGGACCAAGTAGGTGAATTACACAGAAAATAGGAAGCAAAGTCAATCTGGGGTCTTGATTAAAAGCTAAAGGGGGAAGAAAAGGAAGCGTACAACTACCCTTTGGACATACTAGTCACGGTCACATCAATTCTGAGACTGGCAACAGCCCAGGGCAGAGAAGGACCGCTTCCCACCGCAATGCGCAATCTGGAAATGCAAAGATATCTCGCAGACAGTGAAGAGAGCTCCCCATTTTTTATTTCGCTCATGAAACCTGACAGTACATGGGAGAATTTAAATGGCGCCTGGGAACTGAGAAAATTCACTTGGCAGCCCGTATGGGCACATGGAACGGAGGAATTTCTATCCATAGAAAAGCTTTTCCAAAGCCAAGGATTCAAAGATCTCAGGTCAGGGCTCTCTCAAATTGTGTGGCCTTTAATAGCTTTTTTTTTAAATAGCACATTTGTGACTCTTCACTTTTCCTGCCCCCAGTTCCTGCACTGCCATCTGATCCCATTTACACGCTCTAACTCAAGCTTGCAGGAAGGCTATAGAGCTTCATTTTAAAAAGCTGAGATTCACACGTAATTCATCATTCCAGGAACCTGGGCATAAGAAAGAACAATGAAAAAAGGGAAACCCTGACCTTGGCTATCCAGCGCCTGGAACCGCCATAACCCTGTGCAAAGCCAGAATAAAGTCTCTGCCCCAAAGACTTTGCATTCAAAAGCACACGAGAGGGGGCAGAGATGGAAACAGAAACGGGGGAGGAGGGGCAACAGGGAGGCAGTGTGAGTCAGCACACATGGCAGCAGGCACAACACGACGCAGCCTTGCCGCTGCCAAGAGGTTTGTGGGCTTCTTGGCAAAGCCACATTTTGGGAGGAAATCAGAAGAGAGGCAATGAAGCAGCTGTCACCAGGTGATGGGGAGCTTGTGCCCATGAGCCTGCTGCAAACCCAGCACTCAGCTGGAATCACAGCAGGGCCCAGGGCAAGATGCAGAGATGGGCTGTGGTAAAACCACACGGATGAAAAATAGTCAATAAAGCTGGGTATAAGCAGACTAAAACTATTTTTACACTGGCCAGAGAGAAGAAAGTTTAAAAACACAAGAGGAATGCCCTGGCTATGCTGAAGGCACAAAAATGCAGAGCTTGAGACGACGGGGGAAACGTCTGCACCTGGGACAGGGGAGAGAGAGAGGCTGTGGGATGGGCGTACAAACACACTGGGCATTTTGTGAAATGCCAAGGCAGGAAAACCTCCCGAGGAGGAGGAGGAGCAGCAGGGGAAGCAGGGAGAGGGAAGGGTGTCAGGAGCTGGTCCAAGGTGGTGCAGGGGCGGGTGGGATGGGGGATGCGGGTTTTGCTCAGCTGGGGATGGGGCCGTGCTGGAGGCCGGTGAGCGCAGACGCGATGTCATGGGAAGTGGGGCTTGTGGAAAGGCTGGGGCTGTGCGGCTGTGAGAGGTGGGAAGATGGGGACAGGGAGGCCGAGAGGCGATGGCGGAGTGGGTGTGCACTGCAGACAGGAGAGAGGAGCCCTGCGGGCAACCAGGAAGGGACAAAGGATGAGGTGAGGAAAAGGGGCCTGACAGGGAGAGATTGGGTGCCAACACGGCTCAGAGCAACACTCTGCCCCTCCCATGGGCAGCGAGCTAGCAACCTCCGAAACAGCACCATTCCTGACAGCTCCAATGTGTCTGCCCAGTGGGCACTGTCTGCTGCAGGACAGCCCGTCCTGCACCCCACTCCCTGCTCACCCAAATCCTGCATCCCAGAGCAAAGCTGGCAGCGCTACCTTGCATGGATGCTCACAGCACACGGATGCACGTGGATGCTCTGTAGCCCAGAGCAGAAAGAGGAAAGCAGGACACAGGCTTGCCCAGGCTGGACCAACACACAGGAGCAGATCTATGGCACACCAGTCCTCTGAGGGCTCTCCTCTCCCAGCAGCAAAGAGATCCTCCCTCGGGCAGCGTGGGCTCCCCAAGGAGTTAAGTGATGCCTTCAGCACCTCCTTTTTCCCCTGCAGTGCTCATGCTATACCCTGGAAGGAAATGTTTCCCCAGCTGCGGTCCAGGCAAGCAGACTCTCCCTTCCCCAGTCCCCAGCACCCCCACAACAAGCTGCAGGACTCGCTTTGTCTCTTTTACACCCCGAAGTGGGTACACGGGGCTAAGGGAGGCCAGCGGCTGGACAGCAGGAGACACAGCTGCAAGTGCATCACTTCCAGGGGTCTGATTAGATGGGGGTCTGTGTGAGAGCTCCCACGCTCCCAACTCCATACTGGAGTTATGTGCCAGTCTGCACCACACTCCAGCTCTGAAACACAGTGCAGGCAACACAAGGCTGCTGTACCCCTCTCTCCCCCTGCGTTAAATAGAGATGGCTGCGTCTGACAGGAGCTCTCAGAGAAATAAAAAGCTATGTGGCGGGGAAGGGGAAGGATGGGTGCGCAGTCCTGGCACCCTGCAAGAAAACACTTGCAGGGAAAATGACTCACACTTTCCATCCGAAAGCGCGGAGCAAGGGCCTGCCCCCTCTCCTGCCCTTCCCTCCACCCCACTCAAGTCCTGCGCAAAAGCATCTCACCGACTCACACCTCCCTCCTCCTGCCTCGATGGCCTCGGCTGGCAGCAGAACCTCAACTGAGCACTACGAAGGGCAGACTGGGCTCTGGGTATTTTGTAACTTGGATGCCTCCTTTTTCAATGTAATGCCCAGTTCTCTAGTGACAAAGCAAGCGTTTGCAGTTATCAGCGCTGTCTCCGAGAGTGGCGCAGCATCAGCGCAAGACACCAGCTTGAAGAAGCAGTCAAAAAATTGATGTCAGTGTAGACATACAAATATTTACCTGTCATTACTGGTTAGAGCTGGCAAATAAAACTAATTCAGGCCTTGAAATGGCTTAGAAATTACAGGAAGTCAGGATAATCAGCGTATGGCTCTTCATTTCCCTTCCACTTATTTAGAAGTGGACTCCACACTTCACAGCCTTCAGCAGATCACATTTTGAAACTTAGTTCTGCAGCCACAAGGGCCAGGAATGCTGTTTTTTCCTGAAAGCTTAAGATTCTTGCATAATCACTTAAGCAAAGGAAACAGCCGTCAGAAAGAAGCTGCGTTGCAATGCAGCCGTGAGGGTTCACAGCCCACCTGTGAGTGGCCCAGGCTGCCAGGCAGTGCTGCCGCCCCAGCCCATGTCACCTCACCTTCACACGTCACCTCTGAAAACGGTGCCCTGAACAAGTGCAGAGTCAATAGGAAAAGCACCGTCGGAGGCAAGCGGTAGCTGGGGGCATGGCCCATCTCTGGCATAAGCACACGCTCGAGGTGATCCAGCACCCCTCCTGCACAGGGCAGTGAGTTCGGGCAAGGATCTGAGATTGCTTTCAGTACCTTGTCCTCTGTGCCCTGACCTTCCTCAGGATCACCCAGTGCTCTGCGTGAGAGACATCAGTGACAGCTCAGTACAGACTGCCACGGCGTCTCCAGTCCCCAGACACAACACCTGAAGTCCCCTGTGTCCCTGCCCGCACAGGTACATCCTGGCTCAAATCCAGCCCTTCTGCACGAGGAGCAGAGGGAGGGACCACTGTGTCTCTACGTCAGCGGAGCTGCACCTGCATCCAGCTGAGCATCTGCCGCAGAGCATGAGAGATATGAAAACACAGCACAGCTTTGATTTTGTCCTCTGAAAATAATAGCATTAATAGAAATTGGCAAAAGGTTCTGGTTTCTATGGGACAGCTGAATTTCTGCCAGATATGACTTCTCAAAACATTCTGTAAGCACAGGCATGCTAAAAAAGGAAAATAGTAATTACAATGACAATAATACATGTTATTTATATAAGTTCTTAACTGGAGCATCCCAAAGTGCTTTTCAGATGTCACTGGTATTTCATCATTTATTTATGTAGTATCAGTTTTATATTTAGCATCCAGTTCCAGAATAGCCAGCTTCAGAACATCTTAAAGCAATTAATTCCACATAAGCAGAACCCCTCCCTTTCCTGCCTGCTCTTAAAAACTCTTGTTTTTCTCTCAAGAAACCACTTGCGCACGGGGCCAAGCCAACTGCGCAGCCCCTCCCCGAAAGCGAGCAAGCGAAACGCTCCTCGGCTTCGCTGGGGCACGAAGCAAGCCAAGCAACGCTGAAGCGACTTGCCCAAGCTCATACAGCAATGCCGGGGAAAAACAGAGCAGGAAGTCGCAAGACGGTTTTGGGTTGCCTTAGCAATACAGCAAACACCCCCAGCAGTGAAGTCAAACCCAGAGATGTCAGTGGTGGTTTAACCAGCTCAGGAAGTGTTTGTCTCAGCCCCCATCTATGCTCCGTCTTCGGGCTGCAGGCATCGCACGCAGGTGCAGACGGCTGCGTCGGCCGCAAAGTTAAACTCTTTTCTCCCCAGCAAACGCAGGAGGGCCTGTGGACGGGCTCTGCAAGGGACGGGCTCTGCAAGGGACGGGCTCTGCAATGCTTCAACCCACCCGCAATCAAAATGCCATTGTCGACAGAAGCACCTCAAAGTTTCCCCCAAATGACGACATCCGTACAAGCTCCACCATTATGAAAAGGGACAAGGGAGTGCTTAGGGCTCCCCAGGCACAGAGGAAAAGGCAGAACTGCGAGGGAAACCCGAGTCAAACGCAACTCTCCTGCACCCCCAAACTGCCACAGAAGGCGGCTGTCTGTTGGCAGCTGGGTTTGCCTCTCTGAAAACCAGCTTTGTGGGCGTTCAGCCCACCCCAGCCAGTACCATCATCTCCCTCCAAGAGATGGAGGCTCCTTTCTCCTCTCCTGACAGTGCCTTTCCTACCTGCCCCTATCATAAACCCAGCCCCTGCCAAGCCTCTCGTCTCCCTGTGCCCCTCCATCCCTTTCCAGCTGGCACAACGCTTCCCTGGAGTCACCGCTCCAGCTAACCTGGTGTCCCCAAGGGCCAAGCCGCAGAGCCGCCGGCTTGGCAGGCTGGCAGAGCCCTGGCGGGCGCGGGGCCAGCTGCCATCCCGAGCCGTGGCTTCCTCCAGACCTGCCGGGAGATGTGTCCTGCTCCACACAGACACTGCAGTGCAGCTCCCACCCACACCCCAGGCTCCTGACCAAAATACAGTTATATATATGGTTGTTACAGAGAGCAACGTATGGCACTTTGAAATCACCAGGTCCTAATACCGCACAGGACAGATGTCCTCTTTCTGCCTGCACCCGTGCAGTGTCCCTGCTCTGGGGACGAAGGGAACGGGCTGTGGTGGGGATTTCACCCAGCACGGAGCCAGAAGCAGGATGATGGAGCAGGGAGCACTCTGGACCAAAACAGGCAGGGTCTCCTTCCAGCTGCAGCCACTCCCCAGGGACAGCCCCGTGGCAGGAGATATTAATAGGGGAGAGAAAAAATTGCATTTCAGCAAGAAAGGAGAGAGGGGTGAGAAAGGGGTCAGGAACGAGCAGACCTGACCCCATTAGAGAAGCAGTGGGAGGCAGGGAAAAGCTGTAAAGATAAGTCAGGGCTGTGCTGAAGGAAAGAGAAGCCAGCAAGGGAGAGCTTTGATTTGTACTTTTCAAGGGAATGAAAGAGATGGAAGGAGATGGTGGCAGGGAAACATACTCCAGCATTTCTGAGATGACAGCAATGCCCACAAAGGCATATGAAACTACCCTTTTCTTCCTTGGACAGAACAGGAGTGAGGAGGCCAATTAACCAGGGAAGCTAAAGCACACGTGAGCCCCAAGCCTGGCTGCTGTTCAGCTGCTGTGTGTGACTGTGACTTGCATTCTCAGGCCACAGAAATGTCAAAAGCTTTGTATAATTTTGCATCATTAGCGATAATAAATCAGTGTGCAAAGGGCTAAGTGAAATGCTGTAAGAACCACCAAGCTGCATATATAAAAGGATGCTACAATATGGCTACAGCAGGTAGTCCAGGTTCAAACGCTCCTGGTCCTGGGTGGGGGTCTCTGCAAATATCTCCAAATAGCAGAAACAGCTGAAGCAAAGCCCGAGAGCCATCCCCTCGCTGGATTTTGAGTGCACCAAATCCCCAACCGCATTGCTGGCATTAGCTGCAGGCACCACCAACAACCATCTGTTCCAGGCGTTTCACTGCATTGACGGTAGCAGGTCGGGGCAGATGTGTCAATGCAGGGACACCTGCATTTTCATGACACTGTCCCTGGCACAGAACAAACCACACTCAGCCTTGCCCAACAAGTGCTAAAACCCCACTCACAGGGCTAGCAAAATATAATAGGAGGTATACGCACACGCGTGTAAGGGCTGGATGCTTTGCTCTCTTCCTAGAGCTTTCCTATAATGGACAGGAGGACACATACATTTAAATGATGCCTTAAGAAGGATAAGGTTTAGTGCCCGTCAAAAGCTTGTCATAGCCTCCAAAAACCTCAAGAAATGGACACATTGACTACAGCTCATCCTATAGTACCCATTCCTCAGCGCACAGGCATGCGTGGAGCAGCAAGGTATTGCTTCATCTCTTCTGGACTGGGTATTGGCAGGAGACATGCCAAAGACTTGCTAAGTGGCCCCAAATAGCTGCACAGTGTTCTTGGGGCCCTGCTCCTCTCCGTAAAAAGGTGCCCTTCATCCACTGCAAAACCGGTGTGTGCTCAGGCAGGAGCAAACCAGGCACTTCCACGGCACGCGCTGCCCAGGGCCACGCCGCGGCACTCAGCCAGCGCTGAGCTAAATTCAGCCCCTTACAGCACACGAGCCCCGATTCAGGAAAGCATGTGATTAATTTTAAGAATGCGTTTAAGTGTTTTCTTGAATAAGCCCCTATGAGCAATAATCACTCCGTAAGCACTTCCACAGAAGTCACCCGAGCGAGGTGCGGTGGCCGACTCCGGAGGCACCCTGCCGCAGCGGGCAAAACCTGCCCTGGCTGAACTGACAGAAAAACTCCCACCCACTCATGCAGGGGCAGAATTTCCTCCCATGTCTCATGTACGTCTCTTTTTCTATGTAAATTATGCAAACACAGCATATTGACTACACCCGAGGGGGAATATGCATATATTCTGTATCTCTCTTGAGCACCAAGATGACTACAAACGCTGCATATAAAGTCTTCACATTGATCAAAGTGAATTTAGCTTATTAAAAGAGGATTCTATGCAGAAAGCTGATTTCCTCTGCGTGAGTATAAATTCATACACTAATAATATAGTTTAAGCTGAAAAAAACCCACAGAAAGAACAAAATGCCTTTTTGCCTCCAGTCAAAACCTTCTTAATATCATCGTTAAGGAGCTTTTTATCTCCTTTTTGCATCTGCCTGAAACTGAGCCACCCATACAAGCTCAGCCCAGCCAGGATCAAACAAACCCATCTTCTCCTGGCACGCTGCCCACTGTCTCACGGGGCGGTTTCAGGGAGCGCATCCCACAGCACCACGTAACACAGGAGAGCAGACACTCGGTTTGAATACCTCTGTATGGCAAGAATCGATGCAGTTGTTTACAGGCAGAGGTTCTCTCACACTGCAATTGCTGGGAGTTCACGTGCGGACAGATGTGTGGCCGAGAGCTGTGAGCGTGCCTGGGTGCCACCGAGCTGTGCCTTGGGGTGCCCGGGGATGCACCACTGGGCTGGCTGGCCCTCCATGTGGGCAAATCCTTTGCAGCTGCTCCTTCTCAGATAAGATGCTCTGGGTCTGCATCCTTTGTAAATCTCTATGGCGAAGCAGTAAATGTATCTTCAGTTAATCTGTATAGAAATGACCTAAAGAAAATCAGAGTAATTGTGGGAGACTTAAAATTGCCACCAGATGACTTGGCAGCTCTGTGGGAAAATGGATTGTCTGGGTTTTGTCAAGTGCTTGCTCCTCTGAGCTCATGTCTCCCACACATTTTATTTCTCTGTCACGACACAGAGAACAACACCTTTGGAAAACTTGCAACTGCCTTGAGACACAGCCCTCTCCTCGCGGGGGCCCAGCCGCTGCCGAGCACATCGCTCCCAAAGAGAGAGGGGAGGCGCAGGGAGCTTGGCTCAGCCGTGGCCTTACATCCGCACAGGGAAACAAGTGACCACGTGCAGCTGATTCGGGTCCTGAGGCAGAAGGCAGAGCCGTTGCTGTTTTCCTGGCAGTGCCACAAGGCCCAAGATTACAGATCTCATTCACACACATGTGTGCTCTTAAGCTGCTCAACTCTACAATGCCCCACAGCACTTCCAGGGGAAGAGCAAAGACGGGGTGAAGGAGAGGTGCACAGGCACCTCCATCAGACCAGGGGACCGCACACCAGAGCACGCGCGTGCATCATCCTAGCAAGGCCTGGGCTCCGTCTTGCAACGCTCCCACGGCTGCCCAGGTCCCGTGTCGGCCGGCGCCTCGGTGCAGGTTTCTCCTGCCTTGCCACGCGACTTTCGCATTAATACTCAGCAACATCCTGAGTGTGGAGAGGATGGGAGGAGGGAGATTGCACTGAAGGTCTGAGCCAAAATCGCCCATGTCTATCCACTGCCAAAGGTCTCTGGCTGCTCTCCTTGAGGTCTAGCCTAGATATCTCTCCCAGGTATCATCAGCACTTTGTAGTCTGGCTCTGAAGTTGCACTTCCAGCACAGTATTTTACTGTTGGTGCCCCAAGGTTTAAGCTGCAGGTAAGCTCTTGGTTAAGAATGGTTTAAGTTATCACACTTAGGCTTTGACTGTTCCTCTCTTTAACCTAATCTTTTAGCGTGTCATTTATCCCACCTGCCAACTTAATGTTTTTGCTAAATATGTCTGTTTATTTAAACAGTGACGTTTGTTTGTCAGTTATTCTGCCAAAACTCCGTCCATAAGTTATAATCAGTAGCACACATCAGAGACCATTCAAAGCTAAAATTGATACAATCTGCCCTACAGCTTTGCAAAGAAAAGTGCACAGAGAGAACCAGGGTTCCCACACACCCTGGCTGCCCGCGGCACCCCGATGCTCCCAACTCCGCTCCGCAGGGCTGTGCGTGCTTTCAAGGGATTCCTGCTAAACTCTTTTTCCTCGCTGAGACCTCCCTTACACAGCCCGTCTGTGAACATGATGCAAAGCCAGAATGATAGCCGGGTCGCTGGGAACACCAGTGCAGTAAGAGGAAACAAAAGAGCCCCAAGTGAAAGCTGCACTTCACCCTTCCCCATCCACGGGGACCGAGAGTGCCTCTGAGCTCCCCACCACAGCTTATGCTTACTTTCGCTGCTACAGCTCCGGATTACAGCTCCGCTTATACCATGGCAGGAACAGCACTGTCTATATCCTAGCAGCTGGTCCAAAGGTCAATGGGTGGGACGTGGGTACCCCAGTACACCTCGGAAAGGGACACCTCCCTTTGCTGCTGATGTCCGACCACCACCATATCCAATGCTTTCCTCTCACAAGCACAAAGGAGCAAAGCCCTGCCAGAAGTCACCGACCAAACTCCCACCAACTTCACTCCAGCTTTGCAAACCAAAGAGAAGCGTAAATATTCTCCTATGCTAGACAAGCATAAACGGAAAACCAGGAACAGAAATAAGACGACATGAGCTTCACTGCACCTGCAGGACAGCAGTTTTGGAGCTGCATCATACCAGACATCACACTTGCACAGGCTGGCCACGCAGGAGCACAGCGCTCCTGGCTGGAGATGCATCTCCTTTAATGCACAAATTATGGCTTCATACAAGCTGACCGCTTCCATGACGTTAAAAGCTTTCCTCACTGAGACGTTTTCATTTACTAGTATTTCATTCACTGACTACAAACGGCTTCTTGCTCCAGACAGTTCCTTGTCCTGAGGGAGTGCCTTGAATGCCCAAAATGCCGAGCTCAATCTACGCATTGAAAGAGCCCTATAGAGCCCACTCCTCCTGCAGATGAAGTTGCATGTTCTGGTACCCGCAGCATTAGCTCTGCTCCCCACCCCTTCACCTCATCCATCCCTACCACCACAGATACCCGTGGTTTCAGCTATGATTGCCCCAAGGCAAGCAGACAGCCAAGGTACCTGACAGGAACACCGAGGGACAGGCAGGGTGCCCCCAGGGTCTCGGGGAGTATTAAACTATTCACATGCTTTTATTGACTTAACATCACCTGCTGTGTCCTGGCTGCTGGAAGGGGATGAGATCCTGCCAAGCAAGGTCCCTAGCGCGACTCCAGTCTGCCAGAAGGCCCCAGCTCCCGACACCCCGGACACACCACACCACACACTGCCAGCCTGCTCCATCCACTTACCGAGCACCAGCCCCTGCTCCCCATGTTCCCATCGACCACCCCCTGCCTCCCAGGGGCACCGGTGAGCTCGGCACTGCCCCAGGGTGAGGCAGAGCTGGGACTGCAGCCTGCTGGCACACCCCTGATGCTGGGGCCTTTGGTCCCCCCCACTCTGCCCGTGGCAGGAGGGGGCAGACGGGTAGGGGGTGCGCTCACACCGCGCTCTGCAGCTGCCCTGCTCATCTGCGCCAAGGCTGAGCCTCGCCTTGGGAGCAGGATCAGAAACTATGGCTTTTCAGTCTCCCACGCTCTCCATCACTCCCCACCATCGTTTCCCGGGATGCCCTCTCCACCCTCCCGACAGCCAGCACACCAGTGCACAGACATCCCTTCCTCATAAGGATGGCCTGGTAGATGGAAAGGAACCACCTTTTTCTTGGAGCAACCTGGAAAGCATGAACCTCATCCTTAATCACTGAGGGCAGCCATAGTGCCATCTGAGACAGCCTTATGAGCTTATGCCACCTCCTTCCCCGCTCTCTGAACACTGCAGTATCTTTATGGCTCTTCCTAGTGATGCAGAAGTACTAGGATTTATCCTTTGCTGCTGAACTGTCGAAAGCAGGAAACTCTGCCAAGACCTAGGAATCAGAGACACCTGCCCTCACCCTCCTCTGGCGCTTGGCTGCAAACACACGAGGCAGCGCAGCGGCTCTGGGGGATTTGCCTGGCAGAAAGAGAAGTTGGCAGGGACAGTGTGGGCAATGAAACCCTAGAGAGGATCAGAAGGAGAGCAGCTGCTGATGGATGCTGGACTCTGCCGGCTCCTTTGGGTTGCTGTCAAGGTTTTATTTATTTTCATCTGCAGTCCCACCCATCCCTTCCCTTTCTGACAGAAGGCACCTGGCGCAGGCACTGAGTAACCATTTGCCTGTAGGATACCAAAGCTCTTCAGGTCCTATACAAACAATTTCATTTTTAATGAGAGGTTCCATCAGCTTGTACAAGGCATTTTTCCCTATGTATTGTTGATGAAAGAGGGAAAGCAAATCACATGGAAGCCCGTAAGGATCCTTGAACAACTGCACATAGGAAGCAATAGCCACGGCACTAGGAAATCAGACTGGATTATCACCATGGCTTTTTTCAGCTTTAGAAATCAGTAAATTTACAAGAAAACTCTGTTTTTAAAAGAATTATTTAAAACACTCCATTTATTTAACAGCACATGCCATTTAATCTGACAGTAGAGAACTAATAGGAATTATTCACTGAACTTGTACTGCACTTTCTGCATATCCCATTGACTAACCTTCCACCAAAGTCAAGGTCAAAGTTGATTACATGCTAGAGTAATTCCATGAGCAGCAGTGAAATACATCCAACAAAGCCCAGGGAAGCTTTGAACTGACCCCAGCATCCACCCAGGGTACAGCAGCTAACGTTTGCACAGCTGTCAGCACAACAAAGACAACCTGCTGCAGCATCCCACATGCAGGGATGAAATGCATCTGATAAAGCACGTGACTTTCGCCCCAGACATTTGAGCGTGATTCCCGGGATACATTGGACTCGCAGCTTACGCCAATGCCTATGTCTCTCTCTCACCTTGCCAGGCCGTGGCCTTCAGTCCTGCCCTATTTATTTGCCAGTTTTACGTTGCCTGCACCCTATGCAGGGTGAGCTCCGTTACCTGTTTGCTCAATGCCCTGCACAGGCAGATTTTCATTAATTCCTGCTCTAACTAACCCCTGGCAGTAAAAGTGCCGGTTCCCAGCGATCCTCACCTCTCTGAACTGCGCTCAGATGGGCATGGTGACGGCAGGTGGCAAGTGGGGTGGAAGGTGGGATGGCGTGACACAACACATACAGAGAGGAACCCAAAGAGGGGATTCTGCCCCTGTCCTGCCCTTCCCCATCCCCTGCCTTGCCCAGCCGCGCCCTGCTCATCCCTTGCCCAGCGCTTCCCAACCCCTGCCCAGCCGTGCCCTGCGCGTCCCCTGCTCTGCCCAGCCCCGACCTAGCTCTGCCCCTTCTCCATCCCCTGCCCAGTCCCTTCCTTTTCCTCCTCCCTCGCCCTGCGCATCCCCTGCCCAACTCTGCCCCTTCCCCAGCCGCCGCCGGGCACCTCCCCGCTGCCCGCCCAGCGCCATGCCGCCGCTCCCGCGGGCCGGGCGCGGCCCCGCCCGGGAGCTGCCCAAGGTACCGCCGGGCCCGGGCGCGCTGGGCTGGGCCGGGCGGGGCTCCCGGCCGCGGCGCCCCCCGAGCCGCCCCGAGCCCCGCCGCGCTCACCAGGACGAAGGAGCTGCGCACCGCCTCCGAGACGCTCTGCCGCAGCTCGGCGGCCGTGCCCGGCTTGCTGAGCCGCTTCGTGAACTTCCTCACTTCCGACATGGCGACATGGTCCGCGCCGAGCGCTGCGGGGCCGCGCCGAGCCGAGCCGAGCCGCGCCGAGGGCTGCTGCCTCCCTGCCGGCGGGCGGGCGGGCGCGGCGGGGCCGGGCCGGGGGCGGGCGGAGCCGCTGGGCGGCGGGCGGGGCCGGGGAGGGCCCTGCTCGGCCCGCCCCGCCCCGCCCCGCCCGACCCCCGGCCCGGCCCCGCTTTGTCCCCGAGCAGGTGCCGCCCCGGGGCCGGCTGCCCCGTGTGCCCGCTCCCCCGCCCCGCCGGACACCCCTCCGGCTCCGGCACACGAAGCCCGGGCTGGGGCTCTGCGGGGGACAGCCGGCAGCCCCCGGGCTGGTGCGGTGCCACAGCCTGGCGCTGCCAGACCGTGCCTGCTCCGGGGAGGTGCTCCCCGGCCCCACCACAGCTGCGGGGGATGCTCCCTCGGTGGAGCTCCAGGGACGCAGCAGCAGTTTGCCCAGCAAGGGCACGCTGGTGCTGGGGCTCACCCGAAGGCAGCCAGCCTCTAGACGAAATTACTGGACATTTATAGCAACACTACGCCGAGGAGGCTCGGTGCCAAATGGGCCACCAGTCCCTTTGGATTGGTGGTCTCCATGCAGCTCTGCCCGAGGTGTGTCCCTGCTATACCAGCTGTGTTCCTGTAAGGCTAAGCTGGATCCAGGACAAGATCTTATTCCTGAGCATCTCCAACCTATAGGGTTTGCTGTAGGAGAGCACTTTGATTATAGAGGCCATGATCCCATTTGCCTGCCGGCTGCAAAAGCAAGAAGTAAGGATGTGGAAGGAAGGTTCCTTAGGACTGAAGTTAATTCCTAGTCCTTGTCACTTTGTTATTGTGCACTGTTTTTAAGGATGGTGATTTTGAAATTATAATAGAGATAGAGCGAGCCATTGGTCCTTTATGTTTTGTACATTAAAGCATTACTTTGAAATCTTTTTCCTTATTTTATTGTGTGCTGTGTCTTTCAGCAAGATACTGAATTGGATAGAGTTGCCATGTAATCATACTCTTAAGGAATTTACACATATTGTGCCATATGGCTGATTGAATACTATCTACAAGGACCTCATTGGAATTATAGGCATGCCGTAAGTCACACAACATATAGAGAAATTGTTTCGATTACGAGAGCCAATCTGTAGGGGGTAATGAATACAGCTATTATGATCCAAACCATTCAAAATGTTATTTGTGACTTCTAAAGCATGCAAGCCAGTTATTGTTCTGCTTTTTAGCAGTTCACTGAAGGGGCAGCAGACACCATTTCATATTAAACATTGCTCTGATTTTTTACACCAGAGGCAAAACAAATCTAAAAGTTTATTGTTAATTATCAAATATTTATTAGATGAGGGACAGGAAAAAAAGAGAGTTTATGAGCCGGAGAATTAGTATATTCATAAACACAAAGCTTTTCCAAATTTGTCTAAATTAAGAAGCAAAAAACCATTGTGATGCACAATTCCAGCTGCAGCGCACTGAGGTTCACTTCCTTATCCCCATACCCATGCACATTCTTGCAGAGATTTTCAACCACTTCAAATACAGCTTCAGCTGGGCTCTGGCTTATTGGTAAGTAAAATCATTAGGTCTCATTCACCTGGCCACGAGAGGACAGGTAACATAAGATGCTTGTCACAGAATGGGGTAGCCCCGTTCATCCTCAGCAGGCTGGGCACTGCAGGAGAGCACAAGCCAGCACCATACCAATGACCAGAGACCAACACTTCTGGCCGTGTCATTTCTGCCTTCCGTTTGCTACATTAGGAACAGCTCCGAGAACCGGAGTGTTTGCCAAGGGGCTGAGGAGAAGAGTGCTGTGACAGGTCACCTGACAAGAAATAAAATCATCCCTAGAGCACCCACCCCTTGTTTATCCAGTCAGAAGCAAAAGGTTCCTACTAAGGTTATGACCTTGGTTTGGTGCCAGCGAGGGGCTGCATCTGATCAGCTGCCCGTCAGCATCCCACTCAACTGAGCTAAGCAGCCATGGAAGACCAGTGAATAGCGAGGCTGTTTTTTGGAGCTAAGCGTGAAAACAAAAGGAAAATAGAAGCAATGGGAAGGACACATCACATGAAAACAACATGCAGAAAGCTGTGACTCCCTCTCAGGAAGACCAAATATCAGAATAAGAGTCTCAAGCACAAGGAGTACTAAGGCAAGACAACAGCAGCCACAGCATCACTGTGACAAGACAAGCTGAAAGTTGCAAGGATTGTGGTTTTCATTTCCTTTTTCATGGGGAAGAAAGGCCAGTAATGGTTTATCAGTATAAGAAAGGCACCCAAGAACATGCAGGGGCATTCTGGAGGTGCTGAGGAATTGCACTGCCTCAGATAGCCAAACTTTCTTGAACTCAGCCTGCCATGGGGAACTCACAGACCCAGCTGTGCTAACATTTTCACCTCTTTGTCGAGACCAGAGCCTCGAGCTCCCCGATGTCATTTTCATCCCAGGCCTTTCCAAAACATAAGCATTGAAATCGCTTCCATTCTCTTCCCATGTACACAACTGCAGCTTCTCTTTTGCCTTTAGCAGATTCAATCAAGAACCCTGAGCACCAAGCGCTCCAGCTGACGGGCTACAGCCGACGGATTGACTGCCCTTTTCCCAGGCACATGCATTTATTGGAAGCCCAGAAACAGCAAAGAACACCAGACTCTCTGAAGAAAGAACGAGTCCTTGCTGCAGGCTGAGACTGTCTTTAGGACACGCAGCTCTTCCTGCTTCCTTTGTCTGTCACCCTCTACTCACTACGTTCAGACAGGGAATTCCTCTTTCTGGGGAAAGAATCAAATTCAACAGAAATGTGCTCTGCTACTGGCCAGGCTTTATGACCCACCCAACCCATAAATAGCAACTCAGGAAGAGAGGAGAGGAGAGAGGGGAATCTGCTGAAACAACATGGAGTTCACAGGCAAGAAGGAACTCTTGGCTGACCCAAAACTCCCAGCCTGTAGCAGCCTTTGACTTTGACCATCTGCTTTAAAAAATCTGAACCATCCTTACAGCAAGCATGGAATTAATGACATGACATTAGAAAAACTGGAAATTTCAGTGTTTTTCATTATGTGTGTTGATGGTGAAAACCCATAATATCAGGGTGTGGGCGAAGAGCTGTCCAGGTTACTTCAGCCAGCAGCTAAAGAGGAGATTTGAAAGGACGGGAGGGATGATGCCACACTACAGACAATCTTTTCACTCTGGAAATCTTAACGTTCCCAGAGAAAACAGCATAGTCAGGCAACCCAAGATAACTGCAAAAGGAGACATATGCATCTTTACACAAATTTCTAGAAAGTTAAATTCTTAACCACACCCATTCCAGCCTTCAGACTATCTGGGGTTTGCTTCCCAAGGCATCAGGGGCACCCACACCTGCCTGGCTGATCAGAGGGTGAGCAGCAGCACCAGCTTGCAGCGACCAGTGAGGAAACATGCGGGAAGGTATAGCCAACATGGGCGAAACAAGACTCCTGCCACCTCCTCCCCAGAACTGGTGGCCAGCACAGACTACAAGAAAACAAAGAGGACATCGTATTAGACTGATAGTGGAATCCTTCCCACTTACCAGTAGCACTTTAGCACAGAGGATGCATTAAGGAAGAATCAATTTTTTTGGCTAACATCTATCAGTCTGCAGCTGATGCTGATATAAGGGGGCTCCTGGACCAGCTCTGAAAACCTCCCAAACGAGTTGAAGGGTTAGTGGCAGACTTAGGATTTCATTTCTCACAAGCCATCCAAGATAAAAAGCACTTAATATCATTAGACAATAATCCTCTGTTTTGCACTGCCTTTGCTGGTTATCTGTGGGCCTTTTTATCACCTGCAAATGGGCCTATCCCAGAAAAACACTTAACTATGTGATTAACCTTAAGCAGGTGATTAATCCCAGTGCTTCACTCCATTGGATAGGGGCCTGCGTTCCTGCAGCGAACCTGCAGGACTCAATAACCCAGATCCAGACATGCTTTTTTGCTGGGGAGGGAGAGGATTATAAATACCATTACATCTTCAGTTTCTCAGCTTCAAAATTCCTGTGAGATACAGCTGCGATATTTTAATGTATTTAAAATACTTCAAGATTTAAAACAACAATAAAAGTGGCCTTATAATCACATCTGCACATTTACGTCTTGATAACAAAGCCAAGACAGACTGCTCCAGGTCCACAAGCAATGCTTTTTGTGTCGCTTGTGCCACCTGTCAAGGCAAGGGAAAAGCTATGTATTTGGGTAATCCGATCAGACATCGCTCCTTAGCTACACACGCAGCCAGCCAGCACTTCTGGTGCGCTCAGAAGTCCAGTTGTGGCACCAGGACAGTTATAAACACTGTGCAAGGCTGGATATGGCAAGAGCAGTCGTTTGGACTCATAGCCACTGCTGTTACTCCCTGTGTGCCGTCTGTCCTGCCTACTGACTCCTGTCGCTTACCCTTAGAGGTGTCCGTGCGACTGCCAATAAGCAGCTACTTACTGCGGCTTCCCTAGGCCTGTGGAGGAAGCATGCTCCAGCCGCGCAGCAGGAAACTGATGCTTAACTCGGGGCTACAAAGCCCTTGCTGTTACAGGGCTGCCCTCTGCTGACTTACCCAGGATTGCACGGGCACAGCTGCTCGAAAGCGGGAGGAAAGCCAAGTCCAAGCACTGCCTTTCCCAGAAGGGCACCATCCGGGTGAGCACTCAACTCAGCAGGACCAAGCACCGCTGCACTTCGTGCCAGGGCTGCTGTGCTTCTTGCGTTCACCTGCCTCAGCTCCTGGGGATGGGAGTCGCGGCAGCCGCACTGCGTCCACGGCTGCTGGTGCATCCTGTGAGCTCCCACCAGCGACCACCTTCATGGAAGAGCATACGAGGGTCTGCAGGGACCATGGGTAAAGTCCTCCTTGCACTAAGGCTCAGTGAAGTAGCACTAAAAGGTACCACCAGTAATGGTGAATCCCTTTGACGTGCCATGCTAAGGAGCATAGCTATAAGCCTTAAAGAGACAATATTGGCCCAGTGGCCACCAGATTTTTGTATTTTGTTGAAGTACAATAAATAAAAGTCCTCCCAAGGTTTAGTTACTGGAAAATAAGATACTTTATCATAAAATGTGATTTAAGGAAATGAAACCAAGAGACATGCTGCTTCTGAAACACCTGGTGTCAATTATTTTCAGATACAGAACTTGATTTGATGGACCACAAATTTGATGGATCGCTACTCCAGTACATCTCTAAATCCCCCCTTAGTTTTTCTTAAGAGACTTTTTTTTTTTCCTGCCACAGAGAACTGGACAGAGATAAAACCTCCCCTAATCACTTCAAGTATTCTGTACACCCAGACGGTGGAAGGGAGAGGGGTCAAGACATGGTTGTTGGTGAGGGCCGTAGGAACCTACTGGGCTTACTGTACAAGTGGAGAGCGTCGACAGCTTCTGCAGAGCTGCTGCCTGCACCAGAACTTCACGAACGTGGTCATACACAGCAGCAACAGCGCTGCCTCGGCGGTCTCACTGCCCGTGCAGCTACATCGCTAACCCTAGTGAGCAGAGCATTGCAAAGACACGCTTTCCCTGGTGTGAGAACAACTTCTGGTAAATTGAGCCCACCAGAGAACACTTCAAGGGGCAGAGGTTTGGGTCTGTTCTAGTGTTTGACCACCCTGACAGGAAAAAAAAACCAACCCATTTTTTCCCATGTTTAAATGAAATTTCCTATATTTCATTTGTGCCCATTGCCTCTTATCCTTCTTGGATACCACCAAGAAGAATATGCAGTAGTCATCTTTATCCCGTCAGGAATTTATACACGCGGGTACGATCCCCCTGAGCTGCCTCTTTCCAGGCTGAACAGCCCCAGCTCTCTCAGGCTCTCCCCATGTGTCAGATGCTCCAAGCTCTTCATCATCTGAGTAGCCCTTTGCTGGAGTCTCTCCAGTATATCCATGTCTCTCTTGTACTGGGGAACTCATCAGTGCTGAAGAGAGGGGAAAGATCACCTCCTTTGAACTGCTGGCAATGCTCTTTTTCGTGTTGGCCCTCTTTTCTGCATCCTGGATTACAACTGAGCAGATGGGAGTGATGGTATGAAAGTACAGGGTTTGGTTTAAGAAGTAGAGCTGTACGGTAATGAAGCAGAATCCAGCTTTTGAGTACTCCCCTATTTACCTTCCTCTGCTTGAGGTCTTTAAAATCATTTACAGTAACTGCCACACAAGAGGATTATTAAGTTCTCGCACAACTCCCAGGAGCATCTCTCTAGCTTGGACAAAGACAGCAATTAAGAGGAGGATATACACAGCTGCTGGACATCCCACTTAAGGTCAAAATGCCATTGCTGTCTGGTCTCAGCCCAGTATTTTACAGTGTGAAAAGGCAGAAGAAAAAAGTGGTAAAACCTTCCTTGCACAGATACGCTAGGCCAAGTGGAAAACAGTATGAAGAGGTCACCATCATTCAAATAAATCTACTTCGCAATATGCTCTACAGCATGAAGTACTGCACTTAAATCAGGCCAATATAAGAATCTGCTCTTGAATATGTTTCCAGACAGCAAAAGCAAGGAGCTACAAGGGCAGCTGTATGGAACTCCTGCTCCTTGTGCAGGAACACATATGCCAGGAGTGGAGGTTGTGGCCATGGCAGGTTGGGGAGTGGTCTGGGCATTTCCAATTCTGTTTTCTGAATGCCTTGTGTAAATGTGACCCTCCAGGGTACGTGTATGACACTAGATCCATTACAGAGCTTTCCCCTGCCAGAACAATGCTTTGTCTTCACCTTGAAGACAAGAAGGCAGGAACAGGGCTGAAGTCCTGTTTTGAAGGGGATGCTTCCATAGGCAAATGTTTGATCAAGCCCAGAAGCAAGACAGGTCAAATAGGCATGAAGAACTGGTTGATTTAGGGACCTGGCTCTATCACAGTATTCAGAAGTGTGCTGATCACAGACGAGAGAACTGTAGGCAGAACAGGTTGCAGCACGATCTGGTCTAAAAGAAACTCTAATTGATACTTATTCTGGAACTCCGTGTCACTCCTGAGCAACTTTTCCACATGGAGGAATGAAATCTTGGCCAGCACCCCCACTACCCTCCCAAGTTTTGCACATCTTTCCTCAGAGGTAGAACAGTGATGGCTGGTTGGGGTTTTCCTATAGAAGGCAGTACAGTGAATTCTTCCAGGCAGCCGTCTCTCCTTCCAGACACAAAAGCTTCCCTAGCTTCAGCGACATCAGCAGAACTGACGCTGTCCTAAAGTAAAGCAGAGCACTTTTCCAGGTATGACAGCACCTCCCACCCATGTCTCACAAGACGTTCTCATGTGAGGAGGTCTGACGAGGTTAAGTCTACCTGTTGATAGCACTGATGTGGTTTTCTTATTTTTTGCCCATGACCTTTCATGCTTCACTGATGACAACATGCTTACTTCAGTTCTTCAGGATTCGGTAGGCAGATGTTATTCTCAAGGCACCCAAAGAGATCACCGTAACTGAATTGGATAATGTAACCACAGGATTTTCACACTTGTGAAAACACAGATTCATGGATTAGATTCTTAATCAAGGAAATCAAAGGTTAGCTTAGAGGAGAGAGCCTGCTGTTGCCTGACATTAAATTCACATTACAGAGGGGTTGTCAAATGCTACCTGGATTCTGAACATCTTGTAAGAATTTCCTGGGTTGGCATCGGAGCCAGAGGTTAATGGTCTTCTGTCATAAAAAAAAATCTGGGTTTGAAACAGAATGATGGAATAGAACAATGCCAGCCTGTTGTCTGGGTCTGGACTTGACTTAAAAATTATTCAGTGCTTTGAATTAGTCCAGCACCCAGTGGCTGCCCCCTTCAGACTGTATCCTATGCCACAGAAATTTATTTATGTTTACAGGCAACAGCCAGGTGCACCAAAAATAAAAAATGTGTTTTTTTTAAAAAAAACTTTTCTGGTTTAACAATAGCATTTCAGTATCAGGAAAGGTCCAAATGAGCAAAAGTGCCCAGACAGCAGATAGAAGCAATGGCTGGACAGAACTGAGCAAAGATTCCATTTTGATAACAACTTCATCCCTACGATCAATTTTCTGTATAGTTTTCCTCAGCTTAAGCTGAGTACCCATTTTGAAGTATGAGCTGTCAAGGTTACTGGCTGTTCCACAATGGATCTATTCAGGCCATGATCATTGCTCCTCAGGCAACCACTAACTTCCAGTCCAGTGCCCGATTCATTTTGTTTATCACAATGAGATCCAAAAGCCTGCCCTCCTATTGGTTGCCATATCTTTTGAATAAAGAAAAAAGCCCACCTAATCGTAATGATTTTTAGAACATCCAGCAATATTTGATAGGAAGTGTTTCTTATTCTTTCTTCAAAGCACGACAGGTCTTTAAGGTCTGTTTCTGCTCTGAATTAGCCTATTTCTCATTTGAAATCACATTTTTTCCAAGCTTGACTGCTTTAAACACAAATACCCAGTAATTTACTATGAGAAAAAAGAAAAACAAATTTAAATTTAAGTAAATGAACACATTCACTCATCAATTATTACTTGTTTCTATTATAGAGGAAATTAAAAGTAGAGAGCCAAATAGTAACTGGGAATATACTGACATGGTTTGTGGCAAGTAAGAAGCATCTTACCTACACCTGTGACAAATGACAGAAGTAGAGAAATATTATGCATTTTTGGAGGAGTCTATGTCCTCCTCAGACAACCCTAGCATCTATAGCGCACACGCTGGGGAAATACAGAACATGTTTGACACTGTGCTCACCTCCAGTACTAGAAAAATCGTCACTATGGGTACAAGCATAAAACCCACCAGCTCACCATGTAATTTGGGGAAAAACAACTCCACTGCAGTCTCAAAACCCACCTTTCACAAAATTCCCCAAAGCCAATCCAAGTACAATCTGAGTAGCACTGTGGATAATGCAGTTCAGAATATATATCTATAACATCTTGCAAGAAGTGTGACCTCAGTAAGAACTTACTGAATTTGTAGTAAGTTTTAGAAGAGTTTTTCCTGAGCAAGTACATACTGTAATAGTTAATGAGGCCTCCAACTGTCGAACCCTTTAATTGACAACAGTTTAGAGGAAGCTCCAGCAGTGCTGAGTTTGAGAAAATATTGTGCAAGGTCTTTCAGAGATTTCCATGAATCCAAGTCCTGAATCCAAGGCTAAAAGCCAGAGATCGGTGTTAAAGACACCGACCAACACTGATCCCAGCTTTGTGTCAGACCATTTAGCAGTTACTTTCATAAAAACAGAGCCTGTTGAAGAACTGAACAATTTAGACACAAATTCACCTAAGCAAAGCCCACTAGGACTAAGACAGAAATGGCATTGGGACATTTAGATATACAACCAGAGGAAGAAAGCGGAAAAAGAATGAAAGACTACAAGAAAACACTTCCTGTGAGGCTGGTCAAACACTGGGACAGGTTACCTAGGGAAACTGTGGAGTGTCCATCCCTGGAGATATTAAAAGCTCAACAGGACATGTCCATCCCTGGAGATATTAAAAGCAACTTGCTCTGACCCCGGTTGAGCAGGGGGCGTGGACTAGAGCTCCAGAAGTCTCCCTGTACCTTGAGGATTGCGTGATTCTGTAACAAACTGTTTTGATAATCACCATAATATAATGACAGCTTTTATTTCAGGAAGGTACTTAAGGATATGCTTAAATTTACGCATGAACCCTAGAAAAGTCAAAGGGGTTACAGTTACTGGAAGCACAAACTTATTTGCACAGCTCTAAGCATATGCTCATCTCTTAACTGCAGTTAAAGAAAAATTTACCCACAGGCTTAAACAAGTACTCAGGTCTTTTTCTGAATGGCCTTTTGTCTGTTCTTTTGTACGTAGCACTTGGCTTCACCAGTTTTTTGTGCTCCATTTACTTAGCATTATATTCTGATCCGATTTCCACACAGAAGCCTGAGACACTGTCACTAAAGCACATACAGGAAAAAATGACCATTTTCTAATTACGTGTAGCATCTTGGCAGCAGGCCAACGCCATTAGCAAAACACTAGGAAAGCAGAAGCCGCTATAGCAATTAGCATAAAGAACCTGGAATCACAACTCCACTACCACGTCCTCAAGAACTAGTCAACAGTTCCCTACAGCCTTCCAGTTTGTTCCCACATTCACAAAACGAAGCAATGTGCTTATATACAGTTCTCAAACAACATATATGTAACTAGAGAGAGAAAACACATAGAAAACAGACATTGACAAAACACAAATAAATTTGCATTGCTTGATATTCCAGTTAAAAGCAGCATGCAAGTTTTCTTCAGAGGATAGCAGCGTAGCATTCACTTACACTTGCAAGTTCACTTTGAATCGAGTTTGAAGAGTGGCCAGTTTCCAGCATTTTCCTGAACACACGTGCAGCAAATTGCTAATGGCAGGCATAAAAGCATACAGCAGCTTTCCCTGTTGCTGATAAGTCGATTCTGCTGTTTCTATGTCTAATGTTCTTATATTTAATAGTGTTAGCATCATGTCAGTGGCTGAGTTCAGCATTGCTTTCAGTTAAAAAATCAAAAAATCTCACCAACCAAAAGAAACAAATACCCCCACCCTTTTTAACTTGAGAAAACATGACTTGTGCAGCATTTAAAGAGCCCATTTTAGCATTATTCATCCACTTGAACTGTTGTTTTTGTCCTCTGCACATGTACTGGGCTTGATGCCCAGCACTGAAAGAGACAAAGGTAGTAGAGAAACAGCTTTGTTTCCATTCATAGCTGCTTGCTGCCAGAAGTAGCTGACAGGAGCTGGTTACAGTAGAAATTAGGCGTTGAAGGGAAGAGTTCAAGTGATCTATGACACTCCAATCAGCTCATTTTATTGATTCTTGGGAAGTGACTGAGTTAATTCAGACATCTCCTGCACTAAGGTCCTGTACAATGGCAATTCCTCACTTCTGCCTCCTGGGAATTGTCAATCATATTCTGTAAGCAAAATTTTGATTACATGGATGTCAACAACTTCTATTAAAGAACAAAAGGTTAAGTAGGCCCTGGGAAGAAGCAGTCCAGAGAGGAACCCTCCAACACAAGGGAAGTGTTTTATTTTAACAGACCTCCACCCATGCTTTGCTTGTGTTCAAAGGAACATCACTTCCAGTGCACCACCTGATGTACTTACAGGGAAGGCACTTGACTGAACAAAACAGGCTCAGCAGAGTAACTGACATTTACCTGCAACGTAACATTTACCTGCAAGGAGAACTTGGAGGCTCTAGACAAAAGCAGAACCCAGTTGTGTAAGGTACCAGACAAGCCTTAAGACCCAGTAGTGGACGAGATTAGACAGGACACAGCACCACTCAGACTGGAGTACCACTTAACTAATGCAACTTTTGGAAGGAGAGGGAAAGAGGCACTGATTTCTGAACCATTAAAAATGTGCACATAGTTCAACTGGGGAAAAAGCATAGAGAATACTAGATCACTGCAGAGGAGCACCAGAACTGAGAGTGCTAGAAGCTAAATATTGAGACAAATGGAAGTCAAACTTTGTTTACTGCCTGCAGAAGACTCTGGATAATGAAAAACAACAATAACCTTTTTTTATGATCATTCGAGTGCTTAAGGTGTTGTGTTGGACCTGTTGTTAATAGAGCTTCTGGCACCTAAAAGGAGAAACTACAGTTCAACATAGGTCTCCAAAGCAGTCATGATTTGGATCAGATATTCAAAAAACCCGAAACATTCCGATCATTAAGAGGTTACAGAGGAGACTGTTTGCATAGAACATTTAAAACAACCTGCCAAGAAGCATGCCATTAACGTTGCAGGATCCCTCCCAAAGCCCACTTAGTCCCAAATCTACACCAAACACTGCATGTTGACAGGAGCTAGGTCTTCAGTCACTCTGAAAAGCTGGGCTTGGACCCATCCTCTTATTTGTATTTCTTACCAGCTAATTAAATGCTCCCTCCTCTTGTTACTCATTACTAAATTTTGCCATTGTTATTTTAACTAAAATATGGGGAAAGCAGGACTGGGACAGCACCACACCTAAAAAAATAAGCATACCCCAAAAAAACAATGCAAAGCCCATATGCCTTTTCCTGCAGTCTGGGCTTCTAGTTCCAGAGACAGGAAGGCCATACATGCCAAAACACTAGAGGTACCTGTAAGCAAAGTGATGGTGGTTCATACCGCACAATGCAGCTTCTTAGCTTGCATTTATCACTGAACATGTAGAATATCTATAGCAAGCTCCAGAAGTGCCTGGGATCAGCTCACAGGAATCACAGTCCATTAGTCTTCTACATATATAACCTATTACAGAAACTCATTTTTGGAATCGCAAACCAAATGTCTTCTTGTGCCTTCCTCACTTGTCAATTCAGTGGAGCTCAAAGTAACAAAAAAATCTTGAAAGAGTTTAGCTTGTCTGATCTATACAGGTATTTTCAAATCTGAGTCTCAAACTTACTCCAAGTGAGTCAACTGAAAATAATTTTATATAGCGTGTACCATTTTTGTATTTATTTTGTCTGATGATATACCCCTTGCAAGTGCCTTTCTTGAAGACAATTTTACACAAAGTCATGGTCAAATTCACCTGAGTAAAAAAGAATTAAAAGAAGAGTGAGACTCATTTCCTGCCTTTCCATGCCTTCATTCTTGCACAAATGGAAAGGGAGGATTCTTTACACACTTTTGAAGTCTTCTCCTTACACTAAACTATCATATAACTACTCTTAATTCTGCTTAATATCCAGTTCCAGTACTCAATTCCCCATTACTTCAGAAAGAAAGCTGTCATCAAAAAAGTGACAAGATCAGGAAAAGTAGAACTCAAAAGTTAACAAGTACATGCAAGACCAATCGTCTGAGAAACAGGTCAAAACTACTTAGACAAAAGGCAAATTTGTGAATCAAAATGGAAAAGAAGCAACAATTTCCAAGTGTGTGACCAAGTTTAATGATACATCTGTTCTCTGAAACACTTGACCATCAATAACATTTCATGGGTTACGATGCCCAGAATGTTACTTCATAGGTGTTTTATATGAATATTTACAAAGACTTTCAAAATTCAGTGGCACTAAACAAACGAGAAGAACTTAAAACTTTAAGCTACAATGCTTAAAAAATGTAAACAGTTTATTTTACATAGTTGTAAAATATAAGAACTTTCTAATGCAGCTTAATTTTATCTGGAAGGTGGATATATCCTGGTGCCCGTGAACAAGGAATGAGAGAATTCTTTACACAAGTATTGTGCTCCAGTGTGCAAAAATTTATAAGAAAGGAATCTAAAGTCCACAACAATTAAAAGACAACAAAAAAATTTTCACGTCCTGAAGTTGAGAAATTTATAAAAACATTTACACATGGTTGCTGACCCATCAAAAACTTGCATAACTTAAAATTCTGAACAATAGCTACTACAAATTCAAGATCTTCCTCAAATGGAATTTTGTGCAAAGATCAGACTAGATCATTCATTATTTTTCCAGCCATACCGCCAACCTTCCCTTCCCATCCCCATTTCTAACATCTAGTGGCCACAAGCACCACTAAAATCCTTTGATATATGTTCAAATTAGTGCATGTAACCAAAAGGCACACACATGTGTGAATACGTTTTCGTGCAGAAACCTGTGCAGGTTCACAATTATGTTGCAAAACAACTGTTCGTAGAAAGTTTAGAGTCTAATGTTTGGCAGGATTATTCTTACACATTCCTTTCTATTCTACAAGCCCAGGTGTTAATAGGTAGACACTGCTTTCCAAGGATCCAATATTTGAGTAGCCTTAAAATAAAGATTTAAAAATAAATCAGCCTGTAACATTATTATATTAGATACTTTGTTTTTGCCCGCATTATTTATGGAATTTTAATCCCACAGTACCATAGCTTTATGCTGTCAGTTGCAAAACAACTAAGATACATATTTCTTTTTGTTAATGAAGACTTTGATTGCTCCAGTAAAGTCAGCCGACAAAAGCACTTCCGTGTGATCTGTCTTCAAAGCTCCTTAATAAGGAAAGAGAATAAACTGTTAGTTCATAAAAAAAAAATTTTAAAAATCAAGCTCTCATTAAAAGATAAGCTATCGCTGTAACACCCTTCTTCCTCTATCACGTTCCTGTTATCTAGCCAATACTTCAAGAAACATCTGCATTTCTAGGAGAAGGACTTTTTCATTATATATTGTTACAGCTCTACCTCCTAACTGCTCAAGCGTAAAAACAATAATCCTACAGTACACAGGACAACAGCTATGCCCCTCACTTCACATTCTCTCAGGTTTTAAGAATGCAACAGCTGCCAAATTGTTCAACTGCTAAGGTAGAAATATATATCGATGCCACTGCAAGGACTTTTCATCTCAAGAAACTCCCCTCCCAAATTGAAAGTATTCTTCATAATCTTTTCCTCCTCGTACCATGGTATCAAGCAGAGCTCATCTTAAACACCTACCAGAGGGTATGGTATCTGATGTTTCAGAATCTTCTGCCTTACTTTCAGCTTCTTGCTTTTCAGAAGTTTCCAGTGACACCATCAAACCAGGATTGGGAGCAAAAATCGCAGATGTGACCACTGCGTTGTGCGCTTCAGAAAGATAATCCAATTTTGATTACCTTGTTTCAAGGAATTGTTAATTTTACAAGAATAGCAGGCATAAATTTTAGTAAACATCCAAGAATCTCAGTACTAGTAGCACCAGATAAGCTCATGGTTCAAGGAGCAATTGTCATTGTTTTATAAGCTTAGGGATCTCAGAAGTTCCTGTAAGTGCCTAAAACTAACTGGCAAGAGCTCCAAAACACGTTTGAAATAAACATGGTCCTGCATTTCCCAAAAACTGTATGTGTGCAGGAGATAAGAAAGTTGTCTTTTTTTTTTTTAAATCCTGCCATGAAAGAAAAAACGTTTGCATTTGTTTTCAAAGCCACTTTTCCATAAAGGATCGAAGGATTGATAATTATTTTGATTTCTACACTTATACAATCAAGTTCTGCCAGCAAAACATTACATTCATTCAGAATCTCTTACTGAAGCTGGACAAACTCTTAGCTACTCTATCTCTTGCCATTCCAATCATACATCTGTAGAGTTTCCTGTGGACAAGGTTTTCTGACAGAGTCCATTTATTGGAAGTCCACCAATTACGATGCATCTTGCTAATAATTTGTTTAAACTAAATGAATAGTACTGCTGAGCAAATGAAAACTAGAAGATAAAAATATTTAATTTTTGAAATCATATGAACTTCGATAAAACAAAAATCAAAAGTTGATTTTTACCTTTAATGCCTTCCCAGAAATCATTACGGTCTCTTCTTACAGATGTAAACTTGCTCAAGTCATGGTATGTACTCCAAATATAAACGTATTTATCTTCTGAACCACTTACGATGTAGGTAAAGTCATGGCTAAAGATTCAAGGAAGGAAACACATTTCTTTTCTTAGCTGTTCAAGCAACTGTTACAATAGCTCTCCAGAGGACTAGCAGCTTTACAAGCGCAACCAGGCTAAGTTCACAATTCAAACTGATCCTTTATTTTAGTGACTGCAGCTCAAAAAAATACACAGTCCTTAAATGAATGTGAGTGCAAGCTTCCTGATGTTCTCCCTCTGGAAGAAAAAATAGTTCTCATAAATCGCACGCAGAAACTGTTCTGCTGCAGCTTCCGACACAGAAGAGGATTAGTCTAACAGCTGTACTCAGCAACAAGAAAATGGCATAATCTTTAAGAGTAATTTGCATCTGTTTGAATCTGGAACCTGTGTGAACACCCGAGACTGTGTAACAGGAATTGTTTACAATACAATCATGGGCAAAAAAAATCCACACAGGTGGAAGATGAAAGGCATTCAACAAGATTGTAACCAGATGACTGTATAATGCACACTGACAGAGACAAAACAGTACCTGCAAATCCAACTCAAGTATTTGCTTTTAACTTACCTCCTGCATGAATATGCTACATATCTAAACTCTAGCACTAGCTATGCTACAGCCCTGTAAGTAGAGATGACTTAATTTGGGAAATTAATCTTGAGCGGGGGGCTGGACAAGATGACCTCCAGAGGTCCCTTCCAACCTCAGCCATTCTGTGAAATACTGGGTCAGCCTTAAAGGTGCTTTCAAAGGCCAACAGCTGACAATCAAGGTTAAAATTGGCATTATTCCTTAAGCACTGCCACGCTTCTCTGCTCAAACATCCAGGTAAAACAGATACCTAAGCCTTTTTCCCCTTTGGCTTCTGCAAGACTCAAAAGAGGAAATAGAACAAATATTCTTCTCCCTCCACTCCCCCTCTTTTACTACCTTAAAACCCAGTATTTCCACAACAGTCACAGTAATAAACTCAGAAAAGCATCTTAGGACAGCACACAGAAAGAAGAAAAAAAGAATCCCAACTCAGATTTGCAGGCTGTTCCCTGACAGCGATGATACACAGGCAGTGACCAACAGCCTTGGGCAACAGTTGGGTGACCAACACATCTGCCACAATACCTGACAAAATTAAGGAAATAAAACCTACTCATCATGGAGGAGAGAAAAGATGCAGTGTCCCAGCTCCACCAGTTCTAGCACAGTTTCTGTATTTACAGCAATAGTAATGGACATGCATCGTACTGTCAATACGAAAGGATTCACTCATCCACAGAAGCCCCCTGCTCATAGGCAGCTTTGTCATTCTTGACCAGAGCCTTTAGTTACCTTTGTATTCCGAGCCAAGTGACATTTCAAAGGCTCAGCTGCGTACCAAGGTAAACAGATTATTTAAACGAAAGCCTCTGTACTTCAGCCACAGCACTTCCCAAATCCAACAACTCCATTGCTATAATACTGTCTTACCTAAAGCTGGCTTTGATTTGGCTGCTGCTGTTGACATAACCTTTGTATTTCATAGATAAAGACAGATCTCTTAGGTCATACAATCTGATTCTGGAATCATTCGATGTCACTAGTATCTAGAAAGCAAATAAATAAAATTTAGAAGTGGAAACCATTAGCATGCCCAAGAAAGAGCAACAGAGTTCATTCAAACAGTCAGAATTCCCAGTTCTTTTGATAAAAAAAGTGACATAGACAAAGAATAGGTCCAAAGAAGCAGAACAAGATTTAGGACAATGGCATTTTTCTCTCTCATCTTCTGTCAATGGACAGAAGACAACTTCACTGTCAAGATCATCCCGACTGGTCTGAACCAGAACAGCTGCTCTTTACTGAAGTAAAATGTGGGCCCAAAGAACAGTCATCAATTTGCAAAGTATATTTTGGAACACATTCCACAATAATATAGCAGAACAGCTATTCTAGTGAGGTAAATTTCTGGAGAGTCATGACCCATCAACCATGAAGCGTAGATCAGAGGCCATTATCTGCTATATAAGCAAACTGAGTTTTCCTTGGTTGATGTGAGTTTGCTTCCTTTTCACATTTTTCAGATCACAAGCCTAAATGTACTTATAAGGAACAGAGAAGTCTATGAAAGGGTTGTCAAAATGAGTAAGGGCATTCAGCTGATTAGCTTTTTTATGGTACCTTAGAAGTGGAGCAGACTGCAGGTTAGCAATAAGTCTCAAGATGACGCTAGGAAAAGGGTATAGCAGAGTAGCAGTCAAATAGTGACCCCTACTTATCTAATCATTTATGCCACAAAGTTGTGACAACTCTTGGAACACCATTACCATCAGATTACAAAACTTATTTGTCTTCAAAAGAGTTCATGCTGAGCTGTGCTTCATTACATCATCTAACATGCCAACACACAGCATTTGATGCAAACCCAAAGGCACTATTGATTTCTGAATCTTCTGCACGTCTTTGGAATTAAGTAATTTCTGTGTCACTGATAAGAACACAATATAAGTGATAATAGCTGCTGATCTACTATTCTAACAGAGCCAGCTGTTGACCCAACATCACCCCTGAAACTTTATATACAAGTGAGAAACTCTCCAGCTTTAGATTATGACTTTAATATTCAACAGCATGTTCTTTGCTTGATGAGAATTTGACCCTTTCAACGTAAGATTTCAGCTTAGACTGAATCTAAACAAAAGGACTGATTCTGAAGAACAGAGTACACTTGTTTGGATAACAGCTTCTGAGCTTTCTGCATTTTTTCAACTTCTGTATAAAGCACATTTCCAAATGAATATTATTTGAGAGGTTAACAACGCCTAAGAAATTTTCACTGAAAGCCATCTGTAAGCATTTTCTCACTTTTACATTAATCAGAGCATAATGTAATTTTTAAAAAAAAAGTGTATTTTACCACTATTTAGTATTGTATTAGTCTAAATCAGGAAAGAGTAGTGTTCATTTTAGTAGTGTTAAAAGACTTCTGATTTAAGTCAGTGACTACAAATAAGACTTAGCACAAACGTTATTAAGCATTAGATATAAATATCAGACTCCAGTACTGAGCCAAAGTTGCACTGAAAGACAGTACCTTATTTTCTCCAGGCAAGGGTTCAATGCCAGTAATTTTTCTTCCAACTCTATTTCGACCTCTGGTAGAACGCACGTGTATTTGTGTATGGTACTTCAAGTGCTGAAAAGACATTAAAATGTATCCTGATTTGAAGTAATTGTGTAAAAACTTTAAACTATTTTGCTTCAAGTTCTAATAGGTTTGTTTCTTGATATTTAAGTAAGCATGACTTTTATGTCTGTTTGTAATTTAACACGAAAAAAATACATGCTCTCAAAAACTTCTTACCTCCGTGTCATAGAAGATGCATCTTCCATCATACGTGCCTATGACTGCATATTTGCCATTCTGACAGAAGTTAGCAGCTGTAATCAATTTTGTCTGCCCATCTACTTCATTCCATAATGCCACTTTTTTGTCAGGAATGTTCCAGAGTCGGAGTTTCCCATCCAATGAACCACTTAAGAAGTATCTGTCATCCTGAGAGGACAAACTACATTAATCTCTGCTTGTGCTACGAGTATACCCTGATTTCCTTAAAACCTTCCCGCCCCATTTCCAAACAGCTTCTCTCCAGGACCTCCCAAATAAGAGCTCTCAGATAAGTTGATTATAATGTTTAAGAAGGCTGAAAAGACAATGTTAAAATTACTGGTAATTGGAGTTCTATTTCTTACAGATTGTCCTGGTTCCGGCTGGGACAGGGTTAACTTTCTTCCCAGTAGCTTGGGGGTGTTCTGTGTTTTGGGTTCGGTGTGAAAGGAGCGTTGATGGCCCATTGATGCTTTGGCTGTTGCTGGGTGGTGCTTGCACCGGGAGGGGGGAGCACAGCCGGGGTGGTGGACCCAGCTGGCCAATGGGGTATTCTATACCATGTGACATCATGCTCAGTATAAAAACCAGGGGTGTGGGGGGCTCGCCCCCGTTCATGACACACGGCCGGCAAGCAGTTGCATTGTACATCGCCTGATTTGTGTATTCTGTTATTGTTGTTGTTCTCATTGTTATTATTACTGTTCTACTTTGTTTTATCTCAATTATTAAACTGCTTCTATCTCAACCCGGGAGTTTTCCTACTTGTGCCCTCCCAATTCTCTCCCCCATCCCACCAGCAAGGGAGGTGAGCGAGCGGCTGCGTGGGGTTTATTTGCTGGCTGGGGTTAAACCACGACACAGATTTTTGACAAGACTGCATACACGCAGTGTGTATACCTCAAGTTAGAAAATTGTTCGCTGTTACCACAGTTACTTTTTTACCCTCTCAACATAAGTTAGAAAAATACTAAGCTCCTTTCAGAGTTCCTGATACATCTACCAGTTATGTATGTTCAGAGAACACTGAAAAACACTTTTCCTCTACTTGAGTTTTATTAATATTAGGAAGCTTTATTACAGCATTTTTCAAAAAATCATGAAATAAGATAGGTTGGAAGGGATCTCCGGAGGTCTCTGGTCCACCTCCCCTGCTGACAGCATGGACAGCCTCTAAAGTTTGATCAGGCTGTAGAAGGTTATATCCTGTTAAGTTTTAAACGTCCCCAAGGATTCTGTGGTCTTTGGACAATCTGTTCTATTTCATTATGATTTTTTCCACTAATAATTAATCACAACATCCCTCATTGGAAATTCTGACTTTTCACAAAGTTACTCAAAACTATACCAGCTGTGATGTTATAGCCAATAGACAATTCACTTTCCACATCATGCTTACAAATGGTTAAACCACATGCACATCCCTGGTGAAGTTTAATGAAGATGAACACTTAAAGTTCCAGAATATTATTCAATATGGATATTTTTAAAGTGCACAAACTCTATTATTCAAATTTTTTTTTTTTATTTGAAAATAAAGGGGGAGGACTCCTGTAATTTCAAATTCTGCCTCTCTAGAAGAAAGAGGGCAATCACACTTACCCTTGGATGGAATGCTATAGCAGTGACAAAATCTATATGCTGGAAACAGCAAAGACATTCTCTTCTTGATATGTGCCATAATCTGACAGTCTTGTCCATAGAAGAAGAAAGCAAGAAGTAATTCTGTGAAACAAGAGAATTCCATGGTTATTAATAGACACAAAAATAACAGAAAACACAGAGGCAATCTGGTCGGTAAAGTCTTACCAATTTCTCTTTTGCCATGAAATTCAACATTTTATCCTTTCACATAAAACGTTTTATCCAAATTGTCATTACTCATTGGTGCTTTCCTTAAGCCCAGGACACTGATGCTCAGTCACAGAAAGTTTTCTGAAGAATCTCAATGGAAATGAGTACTTGGAAAGTAGTTAAAGTATTCAGAGGAGAAACAGCCCAACAGGCTTCAGAGAAGGGGCGAGAGTCTCTCCTGCTGTCACACAGACTGTGTTCTTAAAATTACAACTGTATTCTAATGTGGAGAATTAACTGAATAACTTTATGTGAAACATTTTCAAAGTTAAGCACAAGGTAATTCTGTAATTTTAAGATATATGTATATATTCAGCAACTTTAGAACCTATACACTGCATAAAACCAGTGAAGCATACTGAAGACAATAAAAGGAGTAACACCATAAATCAAATCACACAGCTCCATGGAAATTCTTTCCATTCTAAACAATTTAGCTTCACGACTGAATACACAATTATAATTGTTACTAGCTTGATTTTTTTTTTTTAAAAAAAGACGATTTTTAATTAGAGAAGCCCAAGAAGTTTGTTCATTTTATCCCAACTATTTCAGCTGCAATAAGTGTTGTCTCTACAAATCTTTTCTCTTAACTTCAATGATTGTTTCATATTGTTTAGATGTATGGTTCCAATGGCAAGTGACAAAAGAAAACAATGAAAACACGAGAATTGTGTCATCTGTATTAAGGTGCCTTACTTTAGACCAGGAAAGATCAAGAAGATCTGCTGTATGCCCTTTGTATTTGCAAAACGGCCGTTGACGAAATGGGGCATTTTTATCATCTGGGTCTTCATCAACTCCACTGCAAATCTATCACAGAAGTGTATAGAAACATTACAAAATGTTAGCTGGAAAAACTAACAATAAAGCAATTACTGCTTACAAAAAGTACAGGGCCAATAACAATTTGAAGAACAACTCTTATGACTTTAAAATAAACAACACTGCAGTAATAAACAACCAAAGTATACTTCAAATACCATGGGCTGTGAAACATCATCTTGAAATTCCAAAATCAAGAAGCTCTACATTTTCCATCCATACAGCTTTTATTCAATGGGATAAGCTTGACAGCAATCTAAGCAAACATCTGAAGATAAGCTTTTGGAACAAAGTATATCAGTCTTGAAAACTGCATTCCAATTTAGAATATAAACTGTGAGTTAAAGTTTCCATGTTTCTAGTGCATATCAAGAATGATAACTTCCTAATACGAGACCCTTTCAGAATAAACAGGTGCAAAATAAAAAAACTCTAGAAGTTCCTATACAAAAACTCTCCAGCAAAAAAACCACTCAAACCAACATCCCTGGTGTGTGTGGCTAAGCAAGCCTATTCACTTACCTAAGGTAAGGAAAGATTCCCACCCCCCCCCCCCCAACCAATGCACATTAAATAAGACTATGCTAAAATCGTTGCTTAAACCCTGATTTTGTCATCTGTTTCTTGCACTACTGGAAACCAAAAATAGAGAAAAAAAAAAAAACAACTTAAATACATTAATTTTAATGGCAAGTTTACCAAAGTATCTGAACACTCTACAAGTAAGAGTGTCTTAATACTTTCGGTCAGTCATGTTCCATATTCTACACAGATGTGAAAAATTTAAAAACATCAGGTTTTATTATGCTTTTGAGTATCCCATTGTTGAGTTTGGCCTTCCTCAGAAAAGACATCATGAAGTCAGATGTTAACTGTAAGTAATGCTCCAAGGCAAAACGCTAAGACAGGAAATTCAACAATGTAGGTTTTTTCCCCCCTTAGCATTTCACTCAGAAATCTACTCTGGCAGAAGGCCACAGCAAAGCTATGCAGATTTTGTAATGCATTAAGTTTAGCGAAGTACTTTCTTGCTTGCACCCCATACACATTGGATAACAGTATTTGACTGAAGGTGTCTATTGATAAGGTGTCTTTGTCTATGCCTCAAAGACACAGGCCAAGAACTCTCTAATGTGTGTTTGGATAAAGCAACAATGAAGATCTGGCATTACAGAACAATGCGACCCCCCATCTCTTCCCCTCCCAATACCTAGTGTACATACCCCTGCATCAGTATCAGACTTGGAAGAATTCAGACTCTCTTGAGATGGGGAGGGAGAGACACGGCCTAGAACACAGGCAGAAACACCACGGTCAACTCTAAGTTCCCAAATAATTAGAATTTCTAATGGTTTAGAGTTCTAGCGATGCGTAGGAAGATACCTTCTGTGTTGTACTTCATTCGCATGTTATTGAAATAGTCAAAAGCATTCTTTAAAACCCATATTCTTACTACGTTGTCCTGTCCTGCAGATGCAAGTAATCGACCACAGTGAGAGAATTTCATTGTCCAAACAGCACCCTGTCAAAATAAAAAGATCATTGTTTAAATTACATGAAGTGCCTTTTTCCATATCAAAAAGTCTTTCTATAAAGTAACTGTATGTAAACTGACAAGATTTAGGACATATACAAGATACCACAAGTGAAATAAACTGTAGATCAACACGCTGAAATTGTAATTGTTAAGACTGGTGGATTGTGCAACATACTTGCAAAAACAGTTTGAAAGAAACAGCCCACAAGGCAGATTACCGTAGGAGAGGAGTTAAGGGAGCTCAGCGCTACCACAGCATTCTACATAAAAGTGGTACGGTTAGTAACAGTCAGCAAGCCAGGGTTATGAGTGACTTATAACCTGCTATTTGATTTGTAAAACTGGCAAGCACTTGTAGCTGCACTTGAAGTTAGCCCAAGCTGTGCTAACACTTTTTTTTTTTAAATAGAAATTGTGCTTGGTTACATCAATTCTGGCTACCATATATTTGCTAAATTCAGAACTAGCATGAGGATTTTGCAAAGCCTGTGAAGACAGCAATTCTTTCTCCCCTGCGAAGTCCAAAGAGTCAGTAGTCAACAAAACACAAGTAACATTCCATTTCCTCCTGTTATTTAATGGACAGCTATTAGGCATTTGACACCACCAACCTAGCATCTTTTAGGATGCTTTTGGGGAATTTCCTAGGTTTTAATAAGTCAAATACTGTCATGATGGAAACGAACACAGATGGATTACCAGTGGGACTGGAAACTTTAGTTGTGGATGACAAGCTTGAACGTTCCAGTCACCAAACTGATTGCTGTAAGTCATTATCCTTAGCCTAACACTTAAAGATGGGGGACTGTTTCAACTGTTGTCAGACAGTTGCTGTCAGCAGAAGAATCTGGGAAGTCAGGAATACTAGAATGTATTTCAGACTCTGCAGGGGAGCATGCACACTTCCAACAGCGATGAATAGATAGTTTTTCTGCCTCATTCTCCACAGGCATCTTTGCAAATATCATATTCCAGTCTCTCCCCTCCTTATCATTCTGATCCACATAACCCACTTTTGCCTCCAGAACCTATCTAGTATTTCTGTTCAATACCTGTGTTCATATCTCTAATAGGCAGACTAGTTTATTTGCTGAGTAGGTCAACCTTGCTGCTCTGTGCTCAGTTCTGGTAGTGGAACGTAGCCTATTTCAGCCTAAATTTGTAACGGCAGGAAACAAGAAACCAAGTACCACTTGATACCAAAACTCTTTCACGGAAAAGCTCTTGAGAATCCCTGAAGCCCAAGTATCTACAGACTTTTTTTTTTTCCTGAAGATCTGATCAAACCAGTCAAATTTTCATTTCTTGCCAGAATGTTATTTTCCAGAATGAAACTGCTCTTCAAGAAGAATAAACCTGAGAGTAATTTCTGGAGGTCACAAGTAGATGAAAACTAAAAGTTGAAACTCAGGCTGAACAGATTCAGCAAAACCACAGATGAAATTTGAGAGACCTACCATATGCTCTCCACTGAGATCCTGAACAACTTTAATTTGTTCAAAATCATAAGGTCCCTTGAAGCCATGTGCTGCTTTGAACTTAACTGGTCTTGTATATGGCATCCCTTCATCATCACTGGAAGAGGGATCATCTTGATCTGTATGGAAGACTAAGAGGAACAGAAATTCAGCAGTACATATCACAGCACACATTTAATCTATTAGTAAGCATTTGACAATTCTTTCTGATAGGAGATTAGTCTTGAATTAGCAAATTTTTATAGGCAATATTAAGATCTTAAAGGAAAACAAGAATACTGTTGCATCAAGGTCTAAAAATACATCTACATTAATTTTAGGTTGCAGTGAATCCAAACACTGAACACTCAAAGTAAGAACTGCTATCCATTTTTGTTCTGCCCCTTTCTTTGCACCGGGTCTTGCATTCAGCATATCCTGCACTAAGTGATTTCTGTCAGTTTAACGTATGCTGAAAACTATCCATTTCATTGTATTGGTTTCTCTGACTGAATACGCTGAAATGGCCTGGTGATTTGCCCACGAAGCATAAGAATTGCAAAAGAGCTGGGGCAAACAGCCAGTGGCAACATAAGATGCTAAAGTGCAGCAGTTCTATGTCATTATCTCAGGCTGTGGTTAGATGGGCTTACTGCAGTACTAGAAGTCTGTCTGAAAGAAACACTGATGAAACAAGAAGGGGAGAATACAGTTCTAGTTGGGAAATCTTCTAACAGGAGCTCAAATTATATGAGAATTCTAACGGTCACTGGTTATCAGAAAACAATCGGATTTTATTAAAGTAATAAAGACAACCCCCACTTCTACCTTTGCTGGAATAACTTTCCAGAAAGGTTTATATTTTGATATCCAGACAGCCTTCTAACAGCACAACAAAAATTATAGTATTCAACTGGTTTAGCCAAAAAGGTGTCTCTACTACTTTACAAGAATCCATCCTTGTAACCCGCCAGTCTCAGAATGCCTACCAAACTACAACCTTTAACTCTAAAAAGCCACATCAACTGTACAGTGGTAGTATACAGCAGTGTACGTCCCTCAGAGAGCTTTGATTCCTAGAAGCCCAAGGATAAACAGACTATCCTATCAAAAACCAAAAATATAAAAAAAGTCAGTGTCACTGACCTTCGTCTCGAACACTCTTAACTTTATTTACAGCACGTTCGCCGTATTCTTCAGCAAGGTGCTTTGCTCGCTTTACAGATTTGCCAAGGAACTTTTTCAGCTGGGTCCTTAAAAAGCAAGGGCACTTTTTCAACATGTAACACTGGCAAATTCTCATTTTTTTGCTATTATGAATCAATAGTTTTGATTTGAAATGCAATATTATCTATTTCCATTACTGCTCCTTAAAATAAGCATTTAATTTGCCAGCAGTCATGTAATCTTCAGTTTAACTGCAGAGCAATGGGCTTATGTAAATTCAGGTATCACTTGTACTTAAAAGGTAACTTGTTCAGAAGTCAGAAGGAGAGCTTCAGCTTAGAAAAACAAAACCTGCCTTTTCTTTGTAGGGACATGAAACAGCATCTTACGTTTTTTGTTTTAACCTCCCTCCATCAGAATCGGTTTGCTGTGTCTGCATTTTGTCTTCATCATCAGACTGCGCTGCATCGTTACTAGGAAATACAGAAGCGATTGTTTAATACGAAATCATAAGGAATCTAAAATTGAATGAAACATTAATAAAGTAGGATCTGCATTTTAGGATTCATCTTTATTCCTTCATGTAACACACTGGAAATACATGGGCGTGATGTTAATCAAGTAATAAAACGTATCTTTCAATTCTTTGGCATCTTGATACTAAAACTGTACACACACTCCAGATGCCAAAGATACATTACTCCCTTCCATAAATTCAAAACTTTAAGCTTACTGTGATGCTTTGAAAGCTAAGAGCAGACAAAATACATTACATTACTAGGAACTGGTAACATGCCACCTTGTTCTCATACCTTGTTTTCCATAGATCAAATAAACTAACACTGGTTAATTCTGAAACAAAAGTTTGTACACAGAAGAGTACAGTTCTACAGAAGGGAGCTTTCAATGACAATACAGCAATGCAAAAAACAAAATTGTCTGATGTATAATTCACATAAATTTAGGTCTTTGAAAAAAACATCTAGACTGACACAATTTCCTGATCATTAAGAAACTATATTTTTCTATCAAAGTTTACAAACAGACTCAGTTTTAAACATTAAAAGGGTCTAAAGCCCTGCTGAGGACAGGAAAACCTCAAAGTAGTCAGCTATACTGATGACCACAGATCTTCAGAGCACCAAAGTCTACTGAATTGAACATTGAAAAAGCTACAGGAGGTGGTAGCATGAACAACATATAGTATTTGAACATAAAACTCTGTTTAATTCAGTATAGAAATGACAACATTTAACACATCAAGTGCTAACTGTTCAGCTGGATTTTCAGAGATACTTGCCTGTCAAGATCCAGCTATATCATCAACTTTTACTTAACTTAAAAGAATTCAATGAACAGCCTAGTTCATAGAAAGCTGGGAATTAGCACTCAAATTAGTCAGACAGATAGACTGGGACTCTCTTTACTTGCACAAGAGCTGCCTCCACGTATGCAAAAACTATGAGCAACAGTATCAGAAAGAGCTGAAAGCTATCATCATTCATACCTGACGTATTCTTTCGTTCTCCTCATGATATGCAAAGTTAGGGGATTAATGCCTGTTGGCAACTTTTCTTCTGCCAAACTCAGGGGTATTTCTTCACCCGTATCAAGGTTTTTTATCATTACACTTGCTAGAATTTCCTATGGAAAAAATAAGATGTGAAATCAAGATGACTTGATTAGACTCCGATCTTCCAATCTTACAGATTATTTATCTTAATGAGAAATTTTGTAGCTATATATTTATTTTACAAAGACTAAGTTTAAGTTAAAATTGCCTTGAGCGTGCTAGTGCAAACATTATCAACCACTATACACAGATGAACAATTACATGTCATCACAAGCTTCAACTTCATAAATCAGAAATACAGCTGTACGGACATCAGTCACTGCCTGACACCTTCCATGCTAATATCAAACATATTATGTAATTAAAAGATTTTGAAGCCTTCCCCTTTCAGATATTCTAACAGTTGTAGCTTAGATTTAGTCAAAGACAACCTTTACCTACAGAGAAAAATTTAGACCTAACTAGTACTACAAAGGAAAAAGGGGTTTTGGAGCATTTCATGATCACACATCCAGCAAAAAAAGCTATACACACATATACACAAATAAAAACTGGCAGCAGCTTGACAACATCATTAGGATTAATGGAAGTTTTTAACTGAAGAAACTATTTCTTAATATTAGGAAAATCATTCTCCTATTGCTGACTCCTTCCCCTTTTAGATACATGACAAAACGCCAAGTTTGTTGGTGTTTCCTCATACTGAAATCTTGTAACATGTTTGCATAGCTACAAACACAAACTCATAGCATTTCAGATCTATTATAGCTCACACTTTCAAACGCTAATACTACATATGACTCAGGGACCACAAAGTGCTTAGGTGAACAAAGCCAGCATGCCATCACTCCTGTTTGCGTCCCTGGTCACAGCACATAGTGGTTCAGAGTGCAAAGAGAGACGTGACTACTCCAATTCATTTGACAGACTGGAAAAGCAAGCATAAGAATGTATTATGTACAGACCACATTCATTAATACCTCATCTGTGAGCTCTCTTCCAGAATTAGACCTGGGTCTTTGTGGTCCAAGTACCTCATTTGTTGTTTGGCCATCAGCTGCTTTCCCATTTTCCTGAAATTTTGCAGACAGAACACGTTACCTCTAGTGTAACACTAAAGTGATAGAAAATGTTACAGTTACTGAGCTTAAAATGGTTTCCCAATACCTGTGCAGTGACTATTTTATCTCCGCTGGTTGCACTTGCCAAATCCAAAGAAGGCTGAGAATCTTTGGGCATGCTTTCTGTCACTGTACTTGGAGTTAAAAGACCGCCAGCTCTGAAGTTCTCTCGAGAAACTGAAAAGAGATTCATAATAGAAAGAAGAGTATAACGCTTGCCATAGACAGTCTAAATATTGTTAGAATCCTAACATCATACTCCTGAACACCCTTTCTGAGAAGTTTGATTTTTTTAAACATCAACTGCCACCAATCTGCCTTATCAATTATATATTTCATATATAGTTGGAGGCACAGGCATGATTTCACACCTAGTCCTCTTAAGTTTTATTAACAATTATTTTTGTAGTCATTTCCCTAGTAACCCAGGACTACTCATTTTCGTGAGACCTCAGTCTACATCTTGACTTGTATTTCTATGCAAATACAGACTGCACACATTTTATTTGAAGCGTGTAACTTTTTTCAGTTTCTGTATTGATGAGGCAACTTCCTGCTACAGAAGTAGCTATTTTGGTAGGAAGCGTTAGTTTACAAGACAGTCCATGAATTAGCAACACTTGTAATGCAAAAGGGTATTTCTCCACTGTAAGAAGCTAAGATTGTTGAAGAATTTTTTTTTCCTCATTTAGATGTCAACTAAACTGAAATCACCAGATTGAATGATTCTTCACTCAAAACACAAAAATAGTAACCATGTAGATAACTAAAGCCATCTAAAATTGAATACTTGCCTTCTAAAACAGGTTTTTGCACTTCAAAATCCAGTTCACTCTTCTTCTTCCGGGGTGGTGGAGCTGGCCGTGCAGGTGGTGGTGGTCTTGGAGGAGGAACGTTTGTTGGAGGTGGTGGCCGTGCTGGGACAGGCTTCTTTGTGCTAGCAACTATATCAGGTTCTACAGTAAGCTGCCTTGGTGGTTTTGCTGGAGGCATCTCTTCTGCTGTAGAAAGGTCTTTGGTAGATAAATCTGAAGCCACTTGTTCTAAAGTATTTGCCTCTTTCTTGTCTGTTATGTCCTCATTTTTTGATGTTTCTTCTTGTGCTTCAGTTTCATCCATTTTATGGTCAGTTGCGTTTGTTACTTTTGTTAGTTTATGAGTTTCCTGTTGCTCAGAAGTAAACAAAAGTTTCCCTGACTCCAGTTCAGTGTCCTTACACACACTCTGATACATCGCTTCTCTAGGGTCTTCTTGTAATGATATTTTAGCAGCTAATACTTCTGGAATACTACTAACAATACCTGCTCCAGAAATCCAAGCATCTGCATCTGAAGTTGGAACAGTCAGTTCTTTTCCTCTAGAAGATAAAGAATCATCATCCAGTTGTTGTGCCTTCTGGCTTTCTTCTATAATACTGTCAATAATCTAAAAACCAAAACCAAAACCATTCTACTGTTAAATAGCAGGCATTTCTAGGGTACACTTACCAGTCAGTTTGTACAACACCCACAAGAACTCCCCCATGGAAGAGTTGCTTTGTATACAAAATATATTTTGTTTAAAAATTCTGGAGACTTAGGTGCAGAAACAGGCATAACTGAAAAATAAAACAAAGTGACTCATTTCCATTCCTCTTTAATATACTTTGAGAGAAAGTTAGGAAACAAGAGCTGTTCACTCTTCAGAGTTCTCATGCACTGCTAAATATGATCCTGTAAATTACACCAATAATTCAACACTGGTGAATCCAAAATATGTTTTTAGAACACTTAGTTTCATATTTACCCTTTAGATGGACACTCTTACTAACACTAACAACAAATTCTAACCTATGTTAGTTTCAGGATGAAGACTGATTATTAAATTATTTAATATCTCTAGTGTCATGCTGTAAGCGCAAAGCAATATTTAACTAACCTCTTTTGAATCATCTTGTTTCATTTCTTGTACAAAGGTTTCATTTCCAGCTTTGTGTAGCTTGCTGTCTGTATCCTATGGAAGAAAGATGGTAGATACCATAAGATGATGGTAGCAAGTCCTTTAGTAAGATGATCTAACAAAAATACAGCTACAACAAATTAAATAGCATAAAGGACTGCTACATTCTGCTACATTTTCAACATTACTGCTGTCAGATAGGTGTTTAAACAGTCATGCACAGTACACATGAAGAGTATTTCACACCATCATACACAGAGAGAAAGCCTGCACACTATGAAACAAAAAAGGCAGTTATCTTTAAGAGGTTTCAACCTCAACTAAAATAAAATTGAAGGTAGCATGAAGTTTAGAGAAACATACACATTTAATAATCTGCAGCAAGGAAAATCCATATTAAAATATTTTTTTCTTTATCAGTTTGTGGGAAAGGATGCAAGAACTGTATTATCACAACATATAATAGAAACTTTTTTAGAAATTTCCAGGTTAAGTCAGGCAGATCTATCAAGTAGTCACAAATATATCTTTGAGGTTCTGACACAGAATCTTACATTCTACAATTTATTCCTAGTGCACATTGTCTATTTTTGCCATCAGTTATCTTCATGCAGATCCTTCCGAAATCTAAATAAGCTGCAGCAGAGCAAATGAAATGACTGGATTTAGGCAAAAACCAAGAACATTTTCAGAACATTCGGATGAAAGACTACATGAATATTCAAAGCTGAGTACACTATTTATTCTTTATATATGTATAATCAATACTACCAGGATATTATACTACTGATGTGAAGTCAGCTTGCAGTTTAAGAAGTATAGTTTCGAGATGTGCAAATAGCACCAACACTTTGGCATATCGTACCAAACAAAGAACTAATAAAAGCAATTCACTAAAGGTGGCCTTGTGTGCCAAAATAATATAGTAAATCTTTGTAATAGTTTTAAGTCTTATTTAATTAAAAAAAAAAATTAAATAAATCATACTTAAGATAGGCAGCCCTAGGTATATAGATTACACTTTGGGCATGTTAAGCATGGGTATTCTACACAAAGTCTTAAAACAGAACTGAAATCATTCTAGTTGTGGGTGCACATATTCATCAATTCCTGAAAAATCTTAGGTTCAGAAAAGCACGTAGTTTATACCGTAGAAGGATACTGCTCTAATCAGAAGCCTGCTTTAACCTCAGTTAAAATGGTCTAGCAGGAACTTCATCATACGCCTTCTGTTCTAGCTGAATTATTGATCACATTGCCTATAAGCATATATATTAGCAATATCTAAAGGGGAATCTGATAGGATCCTTGATGTTGAAAGGGACCTGTGGAGATCCTGTAGTCCTCAAAGCAGAGCCAACTAGGACAAGTTGCTCGGAGATGTGTCCAGTCAGGTTTTGACTATATCTAAGGATGGAGACTGCACATCATCTCCGTGCAACTTGTTCCACTGTTTGACCATCCTGCACAGTCTATTTGGTGACCAAAGCTGCAAGAAAAAGCTTGTATTTGTCTCACAAAAGAGAAAAACTCCTCACAACTGGCTCAAAGAATTAAGTTACTGAGCTTAAAACATTAAGGAAAAACAAACACATCTCAGCTGATTCCCTGAGTTGAGATACAGAACTGCTGTTCTCCTCCCCTTTCTGCCTACAGATACGAAACTCTCTCCTGTTGTGGTCAGCAGTCCTCAACTGTCTCCCCACAAAGTTAAAGCCCCCAAAGGCTAGCTGTTATCATTACAAACTATTTTTGTTAGGCTATTAATTTAATTCTGCTTATACAGTTTTGGATAGGCACAAGATACCAAATCTCCATATTAAACAGGTATTTTAAAAGACCTTCCAATATTTTTTTGGACCTTGGCAAGATTTAGAGTGACTGTCTAGTACATATATCTAAGAAATTTTTCCTTAGACTTTTTTTAAACACTTAGTATGCTATAAAGATTCTGTTTGACTAGTTAACATACTACAATATGTTTGGAAAAAAACACACAACTCTTGTAGACATCCACCTTTGAGAGTTCTGACCTCAAGAAATGCCACATCATGCAGAGACAGCTGCAATTATAGAAAAATTCTTCCTCCCTCTCCACTCCCTTCCCCTCCTTCCACAAAGTTTTTCTAATCTAAATGCAAGTTCTACTTTGCTTTATCACTAAAATCTATCTTCAAAAGTATGACGACTTAAATACTTAAGTGTGATCAGTGTCTACAGAAGCCCATTATATTCATTTCTAATTTTATTGACATTAAACTCACACACCTGTTAAACTTTGGACTTAGGAAATATTTCTTACCCATTCCAAGACAAACTATATCATTAGTCACACATTCTCTCAACTGATATGGTACCAAGCAGAGAAGCAAGTATTTCTTCCACCCTCAAAAACTTAGCTTTGAACAAGCTTAGGAAGTGACTTAGGAAGATACTTAAAAAAAAACAACCTACAAGCAATGCACAGAACTTTAGAGCTAATAATTCAATCAACAAGACATTAAAGTTAGTTTTGAAGTTCATTGATTGCACTGAGTTTAGCCAGAATGATAAAGCAACATTTCTTGAAAGGCTGACACGTGTAATACTTAATCATTAAAAGGACATTAAACAGAACACAAAATAGGGGATAAGCCTCTGTTCCATAAGAGATACCATAAACTATGGTATCACTGTAAAAAGATTATTGATTCAGAGCAGAGTGCTGCTGACAAATCAGAAACACTATTTTCACTACGATTTCCCAACACTTTGCAGACAAAATGTCAAGCCTTCTTTAGTCTATATAACAGTGTTGCATAGCGTCACCTTTGGCCTTTCTAAGACCAGGAAATTAGTGTTATTTGTACAAGGTTCCAACTCCTCACTTTATTTAACGTGTGCCAGATTCAGTTGCACTGTCACTGTGCACAGATGCAGCATACCAATTACCTGCGTGGGAAGTAGCAATGCTGTCTCATTAAGCTAAAGATAGTGTTTTATCTTCACATAACCTAGAAGGAAGGCTTTTGAAGTACAAACACTAAGATTTTTCTTGTTTTGAAGACAGAAGAGAGCAAAGTCAACTATTTCATATAAATTGAGACCAAAAACCAAGTGCTGCAGAGACTTGCTTACTACTCACAAATCACTTGAAAGAGGGTAGTTTAGTAATTAAGTAGAGCTCAATTAAATTGCACATATACATTTTAGAATAAAATTAGCTTCAAGACATGTTAACGTACCCTAAATAAAAATAAAGTTGGAACTTCAAGAGACATAAGCGCAACAATTGCTAGCTACAACAAGGAAAGCCTATAATTTCCTGTCTGTGTAGATGTTAGGGGCTACCGTAGCACATCTATTTTAGGTACAAATGCTTAACATTATGTTAATCAACAAGCATTTGATTGATTTTAAGAAGAAACTCACCTTTAATACATGGGATCCAACTTTCGTTGGTGACCTGTTAGAAAGAGAAGACAGACTTAGGTACAGCTCCAAGAAAAAAATAATCTCTTGACGGTAAGCTTCATATTAAACAGTCTATAATACAGTCTTCCTTTACAGTGAATGTATACTTGATACTTTAGACCAGCAACAAAGTGAATGCTTCTCATACCACTCCTTAACACAAAAGGCTCCCAAACAGAGTTAAGTGCCCAACTGTCTACAACGCACAGATCCACAGCTTCTACAATCCCTGAAAGTTTCTCAGCAGAATCTTCTAGAAATCATATTTCTATCACCCTTTTCTAATAAACTGATGCTATTCCAAGTACAGATTTAAAAGCATTTCGCATTACAGAGAATTTAAAATTAGCATGTACAGGGAGCACAGGATGGACATCAAAGAAACCAAAGCTCTCAGAAAGCAGAAGTACAAATGCTCTAGTAGCTTGCAAATCAAGTGCCTGAACCCTAATCTGTAGGGTCAACACTATCATAGCCATTCTGCCCTTCAGCCTCTCTAGTAAACGTAAGGTCTTGTTTCTAATCACGACACTCGGTATAAATATAAGTATTTACATTATAACAGGAGGGAACTAGTTTTGCACTACTTTCCAAAATGCATACTCTGAAACAGTGAATTTGCATTAGCATCCACTCACACATACCCTCACATTTCACTGATTACATGAAAGAACAAGGTATCTTAGGGGAATGGTATCAAATAATTACTTCTCTTCAGGTCACCACTCAATCCAATCAGCGAACGGTCAACTCTTACTATATCCTGAACTTACATTTTCCACAAGATTTTCACAATTCCAGAAGATATTTAAATATTGAGTCACACTGCTTACTCTGACTACAGGATCTTACTCATATATAAAGATGTTGAAGGGCTGGACCAGATGATCTTTTGAGGTCCCTTCCAAACTGGGCTGTTCTATGATTTTATTAGTTTGTCAGTCACAAGCACAGACCAAGTTATAGATTACTTCCTTTAAAGCTTACTACCAAAAGAACTACAACTTGGATTGTACAAGCATCCCAGCTGGCTACCAAGGACAGTGACACTCAACAACTTTGAGTATCATCTTGTACCAAGCAATACAGACAAATATAGAGATCTCAGTCTATTTTGTCCCTCCTGCCTCCAAAATGATGGTTTCAAGGGACAATACCTTCTGAAAAAGAAAACGATTTCCACTTCATTTTTAAGAATTTCAGTTCTTCTCTTTACTGTCTGAAAGCACTTCATCACAAAAAGAAAAGATCACATTTATACAGCAGAGTTAAGTATAAACAAGGAAGTACAGTGGATTGGTATATAAAGACTGTATCATTTATAACTAATTTAACACCTTAAACCTAGATGCTTATGTCCAGATATTGCCACTTAAGATGCGCAATATCCATAACACTGTTTTGAGGCATAATTCTCCCAGAAGGTGCTAACTCCAGTGTGCAAAAAAGAGCAAAATCAGTATTTTGACCTGAAAAAACACAAACATCTTTTGTCTTCCCAAATACATTGCTGGGAAAGGCCATAGCCTGTGTGGAATTTCTGGTTACTGAAAGATTTTCAGTTCCATTATCAACTCTTGGATTTCCTTAGAAATAGCGGCAGATGTGTCAGTTCATTAAATCCACAAGATGACTTTAACAATGAAATATATTTATAATTACAACATTAATGCTTAGGCTTCAGCAAGGTGTAGGGTCCTATCGTACAGGGCACTGCTAAGACTTTACAACCTAAATAAAATGCAAATCCCTCAACTGCAAATAGATACTTCACTTTTCTGTTGTGACACTTACCACCAATTAGCATGTCATTTCTGGTACAGGCAAATCATTCCTCCACTGGTAACACAAAATATGAGGTTCAAAAGACATTGCTACCCTTTCAGACTTCTTTAGCTAATTAGTTTTGTGGAAAATACACACTCAAACTAAAACAGATGTTATTTTCCATTCTCATGTTTTACCTTGGGAAAAAGCTGCTCAAGTGATGAAGGTTACAGAGATAGCAGGTATAAAATACAGTGCTGATAGCTTGATATAGGCACACATACATGTCTGATGTGAAGGTGAAGCTTTGTCCTTGAAATTACATATAAAACATTGCAAAGCTTCCATAACTGTTTGGCTGTTACCACTTTCAGATCAGTTTATAATATAGCCAAGTAAGTTTAGTGGCTTGCCTGAGATTATTTGAGCTATGTGTTTACAAGCACCATCGCTCCCTTAGTCATGATTAGTTGCTGCTTATGTGCTATTACGTTTATAAAGACAAAGTCAGTCACAGAATAAGTTTGGTAACTGAAGTCTCTTGGTAGTTCAACATTACTCTGGAATGGTCTCGCCTTCCCAACCACCCGAAGTTACCTGCCTTCCCTGCTCCCAGTTTTACTTTAAGGCCACCAGTTTTATGGATGCAGTACCTGAAATGCTTGCATTTTTTAAAAGATATATAGAGCGGGAAAAATGTCTGAAATGATTTATATGAAGATAAATCCAACGATCAAACTTTGATTTTGCTTTGAAAGGTCTGTAGCTTTACAGGGTTATCAGGCAGAACATCAAGACTGAGATATGCCACAGAAAACGTAAGGCAAAAACTTAATTTTGTTTTCTAGTATGATTTTTTAGTAAATAGTGGATTTTAAAATTGATAACAATAGATCTTGTAGCCTGCGTTTCACACAAAGCACTTCTAACAAGTTTTCTTACATGATACACTGTAACACCAGTTTAACAAAGGAGGGTTTCAAGGTTATCTACACAGATTAAACAAAATTCAAAGAAAAATCCCATTTCACCTGCACAAACATAACCAGATGCCTGATTAATCTGAAAGTCAAATAAACTCCTGAAGAGCTTTTTTTTTTTTTATTTATTCAGCTGTCAAATTCATCCTAATGCTGACCAAACTGTAGGAAGCAGCCATTCCCACTATCAGGCAGCTCCAGCCTAGTACCTATTCGAAATAAGCTTCACATTTTCAACACATTGTTGCTAAGTTTTGTGACAGAAAACACAACATTTAGCCCATCAAAAAAACCAATTATGTGAATGACTGGTCTTGGTCAAATCCCAGAAGCACACTGCCTGCTTTCCTGGGAGGATGTACGTTGTTACAAAGCAGATGTGCCAACAGGCAGATGAAAAGAGGTCTGAAGTGTATGTATAGTAGCAGTACACTGCACAGAACATACAGCAACCAGCCCACTAGCTGTATTTACTGCTGTCCTTCAGCTTGCACAGGCACTTGATGTTTTCCTCCCTCTAACCTATGGCTGGCCTGGAAGCTACAATTATTCTTGATGTAGCTCTCCCTGGGAGTCCACACCTTCAAAACCACAAGGATTTGTTACTGCAATGCACTGTTTGGGCTGCCCTTGGAAAGCATTTGGGAACTTCAGCTAACTCTGATCGCAGAAATTTGTTTGCAGTACTGCAAGTTACTACATCAACATAACTAATGCCTCACACTCCATCTGTTTGCTGCCAAGATCAGTTTTGCATGTTGGCTAAAATACACACCAACAAAAAAGTTGTACTAAGCATGTTCCATGTGTCAACAGAGCACATCTTAACATTATCTAGCTTCCTACACAGAAGAAAACCAGATTCTTCAGGAAAAGCATTGAAGCAACTTCAAAAAGAGAGGACTACTGAAGTAGGAATTCAAGAATTTAAATTAAGGTACCAGAGGATATTTCTCATTATCTTGACATCTCTTGAATCCAGTGCCTTTTGCTTGGTTTCTCATAACAATTTTTAGGACACAAGTAGACTAGGAACAAACTTGCCCCTTACTGTTAGGCATATGACATTCAAACTATAAGGTTTGGCAGTTCTTGATTTCAGAGTGGGTGGATCACTTTTCTTATAAATAAAATATAAGAGGGTCTGTCACATGCCTGCATCCAAACAAGTGTGCCTTACTTCATATTTTCCTTCTTTCAAAACTGACATCCTCCTTCATGGGACAGTTCATGCCTCTGAATTTCAGGGTCCTTTTCTAAATCTCTTCTGTGGTTATAGTCTTTTGAAAGCAGAGTGACAGAGGTTAAATAAGGGCATCTTCTGTCACACTACGTCTCCACTCCTCTGGCTACACAACAAATAGATGCCCTCACTGACCAGTCCACAAAGGCACCTAGATCTTTTTTCTAGGGTCTAGAAAAGCATATCGAAACAGACATTGTTTGGGACCTAGTTAGCTAACAGATTGACTCTCTCCACACATCCTGTCAAAAGTAGAATTACATGTAAAAGGCAAGATCTACAGCAGAAGTGAACCATACAGGCCTGGCCAGAGGGGATACAATTGTCTCCAAACATCTGGTTTAAACACACTTCACTTTACAGAAGTCATCAATCCAGGAGAGCTATCTCAGTCCATTATAATCGGAAAGAAACATTTTGTAACAAGTTCTGCAATTTTTGCTAATTAATTCTTAAAGAGCACCAGTTATATATGTACTTGAGAATGCAGATATGGTGCTTTCCTTGAGAGAGGGGCTTAAGCATCAGTACCTATTGACTTACAGTAGGAATTGGGAGCTTACATCCAACTTGAAAATTCTACTCTTCCACATCACATGAGACAATTAATAAAACAAATAAATAGCAAAGAAGTCAGCAAGTTTACATAAACAGTTGTCACCACTTTCAGAATTTCTGTATCAGCAGTTATTAAACTTCCCCACACGGAACTCAGGGCAGGGGGAAAAAAGCTACAAACCCCCACATTTTTAATGAGGGCAAATATACCCACACCACTTTGCTGAAAACTGGCTATAGCACATGCTGCCAAAAAGGACTCCCAAGTGTTTTTGCTGATCATCAGAACACCAAATGCACAAGGAAATGCCTCAAACTACAGAGGGCAATATGTACTTGTTTTCAGTTGCCTCGCTCCCATGAGAGGTTTTTGATTTTTTTTTGTGGGTCCCAACTCAACGTCATTACACATGCACAGGTCTCAAAACTACAATCTACAAGCCTAGTTCCAAGAAGCGTCCAATGTAAATGTGAAATTAGCTCTTAAGAAATCTCAAAGCTTATTTAAAGAAAATACTCTCCGTATTGTTAGAACAGATTCAATAGCAGACTGAATTACAGATTCAGTATCTGTATTGCAAACTAAGCCCTCTGAGATCACCTCCTTACTTGACTCAAGCTGACAGAATTCTATTGACTTAATAATGCGTCCTTACAGGTTATGGAAGAGCAACAGAAAAATTAAAAGCATCTTTCATTTTAATTTCTAGTGAGTGACTTCATATTATCAAGTTCTGCTTAGATAGAGATGGGGGGAACCTGCAAAGACAGGTGGCATTATTTGTATCAAATAAAAGGTAGGATGTGCAGTTGGGCCAGATTTAATGGCTCACTCTGCCAAAAGGTCTGGTTCCTCCTTCCTGCCTGTGGCTCTAGCCACACAAATCCCATACCTTCACTCTCTCCTGTCCCCACCCTGCCAGGTTCCAGCTGTTTTAACTTCTAGAAACAGCAAAAACTATTCAATTTTTCAGCTGTTTTCAATTACTTTGAGTTAAAGCAACTCACAGAAGTCTGATGATCACTAGTGCCAGAGCAAGGTAAGCAGTTGGAGCAAAACCTCTTCAGCACAAGTGCTGCTAATTTGGCTTACCACATCTTGCGGAACTGTATGCCAAGACATGCTTTTCACCAGGCTACGTAAAAAGCTAAGTTCAGAAAAGCTTTGATACAGGATGTGTGGGTGAGGAGAACAGATCTAGTCTTTCCTTTGTTCTAGGCATCCAGTGACCACTGACACGCAGATTAAAACAAGCCCTTAGTCAATTATTAAAGCTTCAAATGAATGGATCCCACAATCCATATCTTATTACTCTTTGAAAAAGCTACAGGAAACCTCATCCTTCAAGGTCAAATAATGGAGAGGTTTCGTCCAGACTACGTGAAAAACAGAAGTGATACAAGCCATAACCTGTTCAGCACACAACCACAAAGAGATACTTAAAATTTAAAAAGAGGGAGCGTGTTTGGCTAACATCAACAATATGGTGATACAGTTAGTTTTGAGGTAACAGCACCAGGAAACTACATTATAAAATGCTATTAAGACTTCACTACACAGAACCATACACTGGCTAAACACAAGAAGCATTGAAGCAACACCATTAAAAACAAATGACAGAGCACACTAGAAGTTGTTTTACACACAGCAACAGTTAGCCTGTTGCTGAAGAAGCTCACTCTCTTCTTTTTCCTCAGAAAATCTGTTACTTTTATCATATTTCAGGGATTTGTTCTGTCGGTCCCGATTTCATCGCTGCACGTCTTTTCTAAAAACTACATCTTGCCAGCCCCAGGAAGGCAGATTATGATCTCATCAAGATAATGGCTACTGCCTCCCCATAAGCCTTAGAAAGTACATCGAGAACTGCTCAGTATCTTCGCAGCCTCTTGACTTTCGGGCTTGCCATTCGCTCAACCAACCCACCGCCGAGCTCAGCCCCGCCTGCCCGCGGCCAGGACGGCCGAGCACCCCGCTCCCCGGGCGCACAGCCCTGTGCTTTCAGGCTGGGGGACGCACGGCTCGGGGCAGACCCCCATTCCCTCCCCCCAGGAGCTCCCCAACGGCCGTAACGGTCAAGGGCGGTCGCCTCCCCCCAGGGCCGCGCTGAGGGAGGGGAGGGGAGGGGAAGGCAGGGCAGGGCGGCGGCCGCGCCGGACTCACGGCGCGGGGGAGGTGCCCGCCAGGTGCACGTCCTCGGGCGCATCGTAGAACTCCTCAGTGTCGCTGTCGGAGGCCATGACGGCGCCGGGCCGAGCCGCACCGCGCCGCGCCGGGCCGGGCCCAGCCGCCGGCAGCGCAGCGCAGCGCAGGGCGGCCGCCGCCACCTCAGGGCAGGACGGGCTGGCGGGCAGGCGGGCGGGGGCCGCGCGGCTCTCGCGAGAGCGGCGCCGGCCCCGCCCCCTGCCGGGCGGAAGTGGAAGCGGAGAAGGGAGGGAGGGGCCGGGCGCCCGGCGCGGTGGGCCTGTCCTCGCCGCGTGACGTTAGGGCGCGGGGCGACCTCGCCGCGTGCCCCCGCTGCGGCGCCGCCTCGCGGAGCAGCGGGCGGCGGCGGCGGCGGCGCGCGCAGCGCCAGAGGCCCCGCATGCAGCACCGTGCACCCCGCGGGGCCGCGTGCGCCCCGGGCAGCACCGCGCAGCCTGTGCAGCGCCGGGCACCCGGCACCCCTCACGGGCGGGAGCCACGCAGCCCTCGGCACGGGGGTGCCAGCCCTGCCCGCCCGGCGGCTGTGGCGGGCGCGGCAGCGGTGGCTCTGCAGCACGCTGCCCGTTTTTCGCTTGTCTCCCGATTGCTCTCTCAAGGAGGTTGCCCAACCAGCACCGTGCTGACTGTCACCTTTCAGGTGATGTGCTAATTGAGGTCGATAAATCAGATGCAAATATTTATCCCTGCTGTTAAACACTGTCAAAACAGTTAATAAAGGTTAATAAAGGCAAGCGAATACACCGTGGAAAACAAGAAAGGAGAGAGTCTGATTTTTCACTATCAGTCTGGCCATAGAGCGAAACCAGAATGAAGGTAATAGTGCAAATCAGATGGTAGGGAATTAAGATACTCTATTAGATGAATTGCTAAGAAATTTTTAAAGGATTTTTTCTCATTAACTTCTGTAACAAATGTTTGAAACCAGTAGCAGGAATTAAATTACAGGCTTCCTTATTTGTTTTTCCTTGTATTTTCCTTCCAATAAATTTTCATCTGATCTTCCGGTCAGTTTTCTTCTCCCATCAAATTACGAATCATCAGACAGCAATGACTCATGGAGGAAAGAGGCTTCCCTTGGAAACCTTTGAAATGCTTTTCCTTTTAATATCTGCACAGCAGTAAGTACCTTTTTCTGAGCCAAAGCAGTATTCCTTCATTGATATGTGTGATGATGACAGGTTAATTATAATTTTAGGCTTCCCTTGACATTCTCTGTGTTGACCTCCTGTACCCTTTGCTCTCTGGCACCCTTAGCTGGGTTATAGCTCTCTTTCTGAGTCTTCTCTGACTTCCAATAAGCACAGGGTTTCCCAAAGCAGCGACACAAACTAGAGCTCTCTATCTATGCACTTATTTTTGTAAAATGGGTAAAAGCTTAATATATTTGAGGCAGCTCCCATTGTCAAATTGGTCAACATAGAGGTGCTTGTGCATATGCAGGCACGCACACATGCACCTGCCCTTGCACGTGCTCATGGTGTGGGGCCACGTCCTCCCATTCCCTTAAAAAATTGGGAAGCTTCTCAGCCAAACTAGCAGAAGGACTGGGATGACAGGAAGGAGATGAATTGGAAATGCATGAGCAATTCTTCTGATTCCTCTTAAAAACAAGGAAGCATGAGCCTAACGTACACCTTAAGCTCTTAATGTTGAAGAATTTGGGCAAATAAGTAGTACAGAAAATTACTGACTTGTGATTCATTGCTCACTGTTCTTGCTCCAACTGACAGCCAAACACGACGATCGCATTAGAGTAAGTAGGATGGTCTCTAAATTATTAAAGACAGCAATGATGTAACCTTAGCTGGGAAGGCAGACGGCCCTAGAAACTGGGAAAAAAATGCTATTGAAAAGCATCTTGAATTGTTTATCGGTTTGTCAGTAACTCATGGCAGCTGCACGACTTCATGTTTTGTTACGCAGACGAAATTATATAGTTGCGGAATTAAGGAACATTCAAAGAAAGGCCCAATTCTGGCAATTAGTCATGTCTACATGATGATTAAAATTCAGCCTAACTGCAGTGATCTTGACCTTCCCACTCCACAAGCCCTTGCCTTTTGCATCGGAGTGGCTTCTCAGAGGCTGTTAGAGCCCCCAGACCATGGAGACAAATATAATATTGGCTACAAAGACCTTCTCTAGCGTCACTAAGCATCAGGAAATCCACTCGCCAAGACAAGAAGGCGTTATTGCCGGTGGTAGGTGCTGGCGGGGTGACGCTGGCTCCTAACTGCAGGGTGTTGCTGGGGCTTTGCAGAGCATTGCCTGGGCTGACTGCTGTTATCTTTGCTGTTTGTAGAGATCAGCAAGAGGACAATTGGGTGTAACAGGGACAAAGTTTCCAGAGATAGAAGATAAAGGTTATATTTGGTGTTTACAAATGACCTGGGTGTTTTCTCCCCAGCGTTGGCACAGCCCTTTCCCAGGCTGCGGGCAGGGATGAGTACCAGGGTGGCAGTGAGCGTTAGCAAGGGGTCGTCTCACCATGGAAGTGGCATGCTTTGGCTTGGAGGGACTGCAATGGCCAGCTCTGTAAGAACTGGGCTGTTAAATCCTCAGACTTATACCCAACATTGCCCCTGGGCCAGTTGTCCCAAAAGCCAAACCCATACGAAGAAGAAGAGGAGGTAATAGGTAAAAATCCTTTTGAATGGCAGACTCTTTGGCATAGCAGATAGTACATTTGCTAGGATTTTCTAATAAAAAATAATACACAATTAAATTACTTGAATTACTTTCTGGCTTCTACGTATTGCTCAACAGATAGTCTATGCATTTCACAGCCGAGTGAGCACAGACTGGTCTCAGTGCTTCCCCAGTACCCCATGGCTGAGCCCTGTGCCTGCTCCACTCCTGAGTAGGTGATGATGGTTTTTATCTTCTTTGGCTTAGAAGCGAACTTCCCCCAAGGACTCCCATGAATTAGAGCTCACGTGTCAGCTTGTCCCAAGCACCCTGCGGTGTCAGCAGGACCATCCTACCAAAATCACCACTGATGTGTGGAAGTTTCCCGGTCCTTTGCCACTGCCAGGCTGACTTCTAGCATGAAGGGTTGTGTCTGCTTAAGTGAGTGTGCTGCTGCCTTTCTAGTTCAGAGGCCCAGAAAGCACAGGAGTCCCTTTCAGTTGTCTCCTAGCTCATTTGCTAGCATTGCTGATGTTGGCACATAGGTCTTGCTCCCACTAAATCTTAATATACTCACTGCAAACAGATATAGGGTAGATTTGCAGCCTCCGCAAAATATTACCAGTCTCATGATTCATCTGGTCACCTAGGGACATAAGTTTTTAAAGCAAAATTATTTTTTATCATTGCATTAAAAAAATAAGGGCAAGAAGTATGTTTAGAGAGAACTCTGAGCTGGTTCCCTCCTGCAGCATAGCCAGCGGGCGATCTCCTGCATGCCCTCTGGGCGCCAGGAGAGGCAAGGGGGAGATGTGCTGGAAGAACTGATGGTCCCACATCGCCCATAGGGAGAAGAGGGTCAAAGTCAAGCCCAAAACGTGGCTGAACAAAGAATTGCACCGAGGTCTCCTGCATCGCATCCCAGGCCTTGGAGATGCTTATCTGTGTGCCCTTGCTCCCCTGGGATATGGACTTTGGTGAGAGTAGGAGAGGCAAAGATGACCAGAGGTGACGACTATGTGGAGCTGTGATGTGGGAATGGCATCAATAGTCAGATAAAAGAGGGTGATTCCCTCTGATTTAAAGTCCTGAGCACCAAGCCTGTGCTGGTCTGAGGAGCAGGAAAACAGGAAAAGCTGCATACCTTGAGCACGCAGGCAGGAGCATCTATCTTTGCCAACTTGTTTGACAGCCCATTGATGTAAATCATGATTTCTGGTTCTCTTTGTGAGAACTACTCCTTCCCGGTGCTGCAAACCACTGCTGAGTCACCGCCGCCGCTCAGGCAGCTTCCCCTGGCACCCGCCACCACAGCCGTCACGCGGTGGCACCCTGGGCCCTGCGCTGTCCCAGGGAGAGGGGTCACTGGGAGGTTTGGTGGGGTCACAACTGTCTTGCACAGGCAGCTTTGTGCAAACGGTGGTCACACAGGATAAGGTTTAACTATACGCCGAGCTAACAACAGCCTGGCCTTATCCTTAGAGGTGGGTGTCCTGTGGCTTCTGCTGCAGCAAACAGCATCCTGTATGTGTGTGTGTGCACATGCATAGGGGCATACACAGGCATACACATGCATAGGTATGCAGACACACATGGACGCAACATGTTGTTATAGCTGATGCACCAGGAAAGCATGCCAGGGAGCAAGGCAGCGTGATGCAGGACGCAGCAGCGGCTGAGCAGACCCTGAGGAGCTGTGGCCCAGCTACGACCATCCAACCGCTGCTTGTGCACAGCTTGGGCAGTCAGACAGAGCTTGTTTTCAGAGGTGCTTGTGTGTTTTGGTCTGGATTTCCATCACTTGTATCTCCTTTTGCTTTCTCTTGGTTTTTCCTCCACCTTGGTCCCAGGTAGAGGCCCAGCAGATATGCTGCTCCCTGGTGTTATCCCAACGGGCTGATATGCCCCATTGCTGCAGGCTGTTACAAACCTCCAGAAATTAGCACCACCCAAAACAGTGCGGGAGAGCTAGGAGGGTCGCGGGAGGATGAGAAGGGACGAGCAGTTTTGGGAGAGTATCGGCAATGAGAGGAAACAAGGGAAACTGGAGGAGGGAGGGAAGATCCCTGCGAGCAGGAAGCCAAACGCTATGGGGGAGCTCAAATCATCCTGCAAGGGGGTGAAGTAACGTGCTGAGAAATGCAAACACGGGGACAACTGGTGGAATGTGGTTCAGCACCTGCCTCCAGGCACGGAGGAGTGGAAAACCTGCACTGGGAAATGCTTCGTACCCAGCTGAGGGCTCTCACACAGCTCTCCCTGGGGCATCCAGGGAACAACAGCAACAAACTCCCCATAAATACCCAATCAGATCACTGCAAACACACCGACAAAAATATATCAAGCCAAATGTTTCCTGAAGAAGGTGTGGCAAGGGAGAGAGACGTGGCAACGTTGGCTGTGGCTGCTACTGTGTATGGCAGGTGTGGAAAGAGAGACGGTGGCACTCGCTGGCTGCTGATCTCTAAGTCACGCTGCAAGACCTGTGCCTGTGCTGTTTACACCAGCAGCGATGAAACAGGTTTGTATTAATGCGGGTTATGAGGCTGGCAGAGAGCACGTGATGCTATAACACGTGTCTTTCCTTTCTGGAAGCATGGGAAGTGCTCAGCAGCAGGCACGTTGTAGGAAAGAAAATATCCCACATAGCTGTGAAATGCAGATGAAGAAAATATTTTCCCTGAATGGACTGGGTAGTTTTTTCCTGTTGTGATTAAGAGGAAAAAGTGTTCTGACATAAAGAAACTTTGCAGAGTTGGTTATGTTGGAGGGTTCAGGCCCCTGCCGAACTGTGTTAGCAAGACAGGCTGCAGCATCCTTCTTTAGTGCTGGTTTTCTTCTGTTTGCAGCCCTGAAGGGAAAGGCAGATTTCCCTTTATTCCTGAAATGACAGGCCAGAGGAGTCACGTCCCAGAAGGACATAACCCAGGGCATAGATGACTCCAGATGGGTGGTGAGACTTTTCCGTAATACAACTTTTCTGGTCCTTCAGCGGTCCCAGTGCAGCCCTGCAGCCATGAGAGGAGCGGTCAGTCAGGGCTGCAGCCTCCTTCCTTACAGGGCCGTGCTTCCCGTGCCCGGAGGTGCTCAGCAGGGCATTTTTTATGCAATTGAAGTCATTGGCTTGATTTTTCTCTGCAAAGGCCAGTCCCATCCTGGGAAAACACAGCGGGGAGTCACCTTTCCATGGCCCAAGAGGTGGGAGGAAGAGGGGTCAGTGCCCGCCAGAACAGTGCCCCTTTTCTCCCAGCACAGGGGGAGCCCAGAGCGGACCCTGCCTCCATCCCTGCCTCCATCCCACAGGCGCGGGGACACAGTGCCTGGAGCCGCGCACTGGCGGCTGGTCCCTTGCAAGGAGGAGCCAGGATGGGCTGAGCAAAACTGGCAATGTCTGAGGGTTTGCCCTGCTTCCAGAACCAGAGCATCAAACCGGTTTGTTGGAAGTGGAATAGCCTTGTTATTTTTATGGGGAGCTACCCAAAGTGTGAAACAGGATGGAGTGTAGCTACTGAATCAAAGGTGAGGTGCAGGCTCGGTGCCTGCTGAACGGAGTAAGAAATGGTTGAGAAAGCCCCTTCTGTCTCTCGAAGCGCCCTCCCAAAACTCAGACTGCGCATGGATTTGTATTCAAAGAATTTTCCTGCTGCTCTGACTTGCACTACATCATCTGCTCCCACAAATAAACCAATTTAATTACACAGACATGCTCTTTATTCATTCTTCCTGGCACACTGACAATTTCTGCATGTGCAGATGAGTAGTGTCTCAGCTTTTGCCAATGCAAATGCTCTGTCCTCCAAATTGCCATGTTTTATTTTTGTCTGAAGATGCTCAGTAGATGCATATGCTTTCATATACAATTGTTACATTTTTGTTTTCTCTATGCTCCATATTTAAATGCCTAAAAGCGTACCGCTAGTTTATGAATCAGAGTTGGTGCATCACTGATTAGCAGAGCCGTGAGTTATGCTTTCCTCTGGAGATCTACTTTTGCTCTTCATTGCAGCTCACCAAAAGTCACGAGGAAAGCAATGCACACTAAAAGAGGGTGCATTTGCTGTTTTTGTAAGGAAGAATTGTGAGCAGCTTGCTTTGAACTGAATTTTGGCAGGTTTGAAAAGGTAATTTGCTACTTGTGAAGATTAAAAAAGAATCCAAAATTAATGCAATTGTTGAATGAGAAACAAATAGTAATAACATGGCTTTACAGAACACTCTTAAGTTTGAAAGGAAAGTAGAAATAGAAAAAATAATAAAATTATCTTTTCTGGAGAGAATTACATTGCATACGTTTTCTGTATGGGACCCAAATTCACACCAAAATGGCTGCATTCTAAAAACCCTCACAAAAATCAGTTAGATTTCTAAAGATACAATAACACCACAAAGTACTGTGGTGTCTAGAAGTTATAACTTTATATATGCCATTAACATGAAGCCAGTCAGTCCTAAGAAAACTTCTTTTCTGTCTCCTGTCATCACGCCTGTGTTTAATAACCCGTAGCCGCTTGCCTGGACGCTGCCTCTCTGATGTGGCTCAGGGCGAACTCAGACTCCCTTGGGCTACGACCAGCAGGTCAATGTTTTTAACTGAGATTTTATCAGCTATCGGTCTCTGGTTTAGACTCCGTTCCTCCACAGAACTATTGCAAATGGGACCCAGTTGCGTGAAGAGAAGGATGACTGTAAGGAATTTTACCTGGAGAAAAATAAAGCTGTTTTGTCAGCCGGAGGTATCTGCCGGGCAGAGCGGGAGCTGGGAGTTGGTAGCTCTGCAGGCAGGACCTGTGCTGGAGCTGGCTCTGGTTTAGGGCTTGCAGCTGGGATTTCAGTATTCTAAGTTTCACTACTAAAACTTTGGCTTTCCTGACCAACTTCTAGTGGTCCCATGGCTTGCTGGGGCTGTGGGCTCAGGAGTTCATGTGCGACCTCACTTGTGAGCCCAGATTTACTGGTGTGTGTATTTGCACCCTCCAGGACTGGGTTTCCAGATCTTCCCTCAAAACTTGCATCCTCTTCCACAAATGCACCAGCCGCTTTCTCCAGCAGCTCCGTTACCCATCCATAAAATGCCGAGCAAACACTGGCATTTTCTGGGAGGTCCCATAGAAATGCTGTAATGCCCAACCACGCCAGCATGAGTCAGGGTTGCCATGGCAGCCCCAGCTTTGAATTCTCATGCTTTCATGGTTTTCTGCCTCAACCTTAGTATTAGTTTAACCCCAGTTTATATATATATATCTGTATTTTGATGGTAATTACTAGTTACTTCTAGTGCTGCCTTCTGCTGCTTTTTTTCTTGATGGACTCCGGGTCCCAGAGGAAATTAAATAGTCCATTGCTGCTCTCTCCAGTGCCCAGAAACAGCACATTTATGAACCTGGCTGGCCAGATGTGGGAGGATAGTCTGAAATGGGCCTTTTGAGCTTTTATGGAAAGAATCTACCAAAACCCCACTCAATGAATCACCTGCACCGTTCCCGGAGATGAGCTGTACTCTCTGGTGCAAGAAGCGATGTTGGCAGAGGACAGAGACAGGCAGAGAAAACCAGGTGGTAGTGGAGAGGTGTCCATGAAAGGGGACAGTAAAAGCTGGAAGAGCGGCAGTGGAAAGCAGAGGTGCTGGGGTCAAATGAGCCAGAGCCCTCCCAGATCAGCGAAGTATTTGCTGTGGTACCTCCAGGGCACCCCAGAGACGGCACTGCAGCTAGCCTGTGTTTAATCTCCTTCTCTTTTCTGCTTTTTCCTTGCCAGCAGGGAGTGTGCCTTATTCTGCCATCGCGCTCTATTTGAAGGATAACACAGGGTGCGGCGAATCCCTGACGTACACTTCCATTTGTGCCCCTCTGCTGCTGAATATATTTTTTTAATTATAGCCAGCAGAAGCAATTTATTTATTTAGTGGTGTCCAGGAAACATACCCGAGGGAGATCTCTGAACATGACCGCAAAGCTGATAAGGATTAATGGTAGATGATAGAAGATTGGATAAAGCTATTCCCCCATTTGGGTCAATATCTGCTATTAATAGCATGAGCATTAAGTAAATGAATATCAGGTTATTATATGCTATTATATTTAAGGAGAGTCAGTATTTACTTTTCCTCTGAAGACTGCTGAAGACCACATTAACATCGTTGTATGCTCTGGCAGCCAGGAGAGCAGCCTGCCCTATCTCTGTGGCGGTGAGTTTAGCACAACCATCACATCTGAGCTTTAAAAGGAAACTATGTGGCCTGTGTGTTTGATTCTTAGACGAAGCTAACAGTATTTGACTTAGTCTCCACTGCTAGCAGAGAATGCATTATTAGTGGGGCTAAATCTCTTTCCTTCTGCAGGTGTTGATATCTGCTGTGGAAGCTAATAGAGACATCAGTAGTCATTTGTAAAAGCAGCTCCAAGAATCTAGTGTTGATATTGTTGTGGCTTATCCAGCAGCTCCGGGTCCCTGCTGTGCCCTTTGTGAGAAATAACAAAGCACCTCCTTTGCTGACACCTGCACTTTCATTCTCGCCTCCCTTAATTTCCTGCATTAATTAAAAAATAATAATAATAATAATCCCAGAAATATTTAGGAAGTGCAGAAACCCAGCTGCATCCTGCATGTGGTGGGCCAGTGTGTATGCATACGCGCAAGCCAGGAAGCCCCTCTCCCCCCTGAACAGCTGCCTCCATGTGGCTGCTTCCAAACCACTGCAGCCCAGCAGGATTTCTTCCGTTATCCCCAGGTTTCCTTTGCTGTTCATCAACTCTCCCCTGCTCTCCCACCACTCCAGCCTGCCTGGCACCAGCTGTGTGGGCTCTCCAGGGCCACGACTGCCTCTCTGCTTCCCCTGCAATGCTCTGCTAAGCCAGAGGCTGGAGATCCCCAGTACCCATCACCATGGAAATGAAACGAAACCATATTCAGCAATAACTTTTGGGTAGAAACAGAGGTAGACTGGGAAAGTCTACTTATCTGTTCGCCACTTTGAGTCACAGTATGGGCCTGCGGGAGCTGAAACTGCTCCAGAAATTCTTGAGGCTGTGCTAAAAAGAGCCTGATTTATTGTGCTTACTTTATAGAGGAGCAAAAACCTCCCTGGCAGTGGGCAATAAACAATCATCTATGGGGATGCAGAAAGCAGCAATGTTAAAGAATATAAAATTGAAGATATTTCTTAATGACGCAGTTATTTGAGAAAGCCGAAGCATCGAGCACTTCACGTACTGCAGCTGGGCAATGCCAAGCTTTAGATGAGCAACCTCGCTGGACCAGCATCTGCACCATCATGGGACAGCGAGAAACACCCTGCCCTACAGAACTCCCTGAAAACCAAGAGGGGACCTACAGATGCCAGGAGACAAAGCCAAAGAAGGCAACAATGAGCCCATGTTCTTTGTGTGAGAGGCAAAACTACCGGCGTGTTGTTTATCCCGTTATTTTATGGACTGCTAGGCTGAAAACCAGCACACCCGGTCCTCAGCAACGATGGGAACAAACCTGAGTGGTTTCCTGCACCAAACCCCTGGGGATGAGGAACATCTGTGTGCTCAAGATTAGGACCGGCATCCCACAGAAATGGTTTTCCCATTTTGGGGAAATTTTCAATATTTTAGACTTTTCTGTCCCTCTTCAGCCAAAAATTCAAAACTAGGGAGAAATGGAAATCTCAGACATTTCGTTTTGAACAGGGCTCCATAAATCATGCAGCCTACTAGGCAAAAGGGGTTACTTTAAGGTCTTTGTTTAGATCTTTGTTCTAAATTTACAGCTTTTGCTGGCTTTAAATAAAATCCTTGTAGTTGCTTATATACAACATTTTTCCTTTTCTTGGTTTAATTTTAGATGTGTACAGCTAAATGTTAAATATGCATTACTAAGTAATTGAAATGTCATAGTCCTAGATTAAACTCCTCTAGTGGAATTAAATTAAAGGTTTCTGCTCCTGGTTTAGAAGAGCACAGTGTGAATGTTTTATAGCAGCAGCAAAGCCAGAACTACAGGTTAGGCTCCCAATCTGTGTGCATGACTAACACCAGGAAAAACAAAACCAGTTTGAACTTTTAAAGGCTGGAGCCAAGAAACAATGAAGGAGACGTAACTTATTTTAGATCCAGCTTTCTGCTGGAAAGAAGCAGCTCCTGCTATGGCCCCAGGCTCTGGGGTGGTGCATGCCAGGGAGGATGCCTGGACCCTGCGTGGATGTATTCATCCCAGACATCCCATGGTGCTTGATTTGGTGGGACTGCCCTTGCTACTGCTCGCAGCAAAGCCGCTGAAGCTGTGCAGTCACCTCTCTATTTCTTGCTGTAAGTGATTTAGCAGCTCACACCCATAGCGATCACTATCCCGCCAACGCTTGTACCGCATTGCAGGGTCAGAGTTTCGGCAAACGTTCATTGGGTATAGGGAAAGAAATCCCACATAAATATCTGGTTGTGACTGCTCACCGCGTCCTCTGCGTGGAGCCAGCCCGGAGGCAAGGCATGCTCTCAGGTAAGCGTTCCGGGGAAAATTAAAACTCCTGAAGCAGCGAGGTGTTAAAGGCCAGCCCTCCCCATCGCGCCGGCTCTGGCCCTGCTGGCAGTGGGAGGGAAGCAGCCGGGAGTGGAGGCTAAGGAAAAACCTCCTCCAGGTTTTCCTGTGCCCCAGCCGACCCTGAGAAGAACAAGAGAGCTACTTATGTCTGCTCCCATATTTAGTACGGGAGGGAAACGCCCTCTCCAGCAGGAAGGCAGCATGCCTGACCCTCCTTTCTGTGTGTCCCAGCGTGCAGGACAGCACTGACCTTCACCGGAGGGGTGAGGGACACATCTCTGATGGCTTTCGGGGACGATATGGCACATTTGTCATTGTTGGTCTGAGGCAACTGGGAGCCCATCACTATCTTCAGCTCTGCCGTGGGACCTTCTGTCTGAGCTTGTGGCTGGGCAGGCGTTGGTGGTTATGGAAGGAAGCAGCAGAAATGCTCCCAACTCTGCGGGTTTGGTTTTAAACTTTCATTTGGGGAATGCTGAGTCTTTCAATAGCCACCTTGCTGCTCACACGGGCCAAAACCACCCTGTGGCATTCGGCTGGAAGGTGCTGTTCCCTGGTGGCCTCCGTTGCGTTTCCTCCTCAGCATTTCAGCCACCTTTGTGACATGCCAGCGAGTACAATTTCCCATTTCCTTCCTCAGCTAATCCTGAAAGGGACAATAAATAACAAAAGGAGTCTTTTATAAGCAGATATAAAGTACTCATGTCCGTGGCATGTTACTAAAGTTATATGGTGATTTGTTCTCAAACTATCTATTGGTATGATAGGTCCGTGCTACAGAATGTCTCATTTCTCCTTCAAGGTTTCCTCTGCAGCAGCGTCCTTCCTGCTGGAGGTGATTCCCCTCGGCTGGAGCTGATCAGGAAACAAACAAACAAAAAACCATTTTATGTGAAAAGAGATCAAGTTAAATAAAATTACAGAGTTTTTTAGAACAAGCCTCAAAAAGGTTAAGATTCTTTCCCTGAAAGAACAGAAGAGTTAAGAATCTTTGTAAATACATCTTTTTTTAACAGCTTCTTTCTAATGAATGTTTTGGACAAATGGCAACTATTTGGCATGATCCAAATCCCTGCCGGCCCCTGTGTGCTTTGTGTGCGCTGCATTTTTGGCAGTAAGAGCAAAGGACCACCACATGCAGAGCACCTGGTCCTGCAGGGGCTGGCACCAGCACTGCCAGCAACCACTGCAGAAGGCCTGGAGATGTCAGGAGTGTCCTTGAGGACAGAGCAGAGCTGGGGGAGGCAGACAAAAGTGCTGCAGGAAAAAAACCCAGTGCTGAGCGTTAGTGATCCCTTGGCAGAGTGGGGTGGGAGTCTTGGACAGCCTTGGAGCAGAGGATGTGGGAGAAGGAGGCCAGAGGAGGAAGGGGTCAGTGAGGGACCAAGGTTGGAGGAGTCTGAGAGAGGGCTGATCCCAGCAAAGAGTGAGAGGAGTAAGGACTGGAGGCAGGAGGTCCCCAGGCAGGCAGCATGGGGAAGGGTGCTGCGATATGGGGGGATAATTCCAGGTGTGTAGCAGTTGCAGATACCGCTCCTCCTGGGCGTTCGTGGGGTATCATGGCAGCATGGTGCAGCTGGCTCTGCAATGACCAATAAGTATCCTCTTTCCACAGCTGAAAAGGCAGCACAGAGGCGCAGAGGCTCAATCGCCCAGCTGTGGGGAGCAGGAGCTCTTTGTGGAGCCACAGCACATGAGCCGGGACAGCCAGCCCAAACTTACAGTCCCTGCTCTGGCTCTGAACCCTGCAATGCAGGGCTGCTCTGAGTTACACTGGAGCCAGTTGCTCGCAATGCCCTTTTCTGGAAAAGTGCCCTCATCCCGCTCTCATGGAGCCCCACTCATCCAGACTGGGAAATCAGGGCGCAAAGCAAAGTCCCATATAGCTGGCACAGCTCCCGGGGTAGAAGGATGGAAAACCAACACAGCACTTGTTCATGGGCACAGTCTCACTCCATAAAAAGAAGAATATAACCTGTGTCTACAGTATTTTGCTGACCATGCAGGATTGCATAGCAGTCAGTAAAGACACTCCAGACTAAGTGCTATTTACTGGTTGAAGGTGTCCTGTTGCTGGGGCTGGGGTGCATGTCAGGACAGGCTGTTGCTCTGCCCAACGGCATCAGTGGTGGAAAGAACATTTGCACTGAGAGCGATGGCCAGTGGCCAGGCTCGCGGGCTGCATTGGTGCACTCCGTGTGTGCTGGCAGGGCCAGGCTGCTTTACAGCAGCAGCAGCGTGCCCAAGCATGGCCGGCCTAACCCGGCTCCGCTCTAGCAGAAGTGTCCTGGGGACAGCATGGCTGGGATTAAATGCACGATTGTCCTTATTACCAGCGCCGCGCACACGGCCGTGCAAGGGGCTATAGTGACCACAGCCCGACCGCTGAGCAAACAGGTCAGCTCTGGAGCACGGTCAGGCCATCAGCAAACCTGGGCATTTTCCGCAGGGCAAGCGAGCAGGCTGGTAGCCAGCGCTGCTGGGAAGCCAGGGCGCGGCCGGAGCCCCATCCCGCCCCCAGCCCCATCTCCCAGCAGCGTGGCACATCCGCGGCAACTGGCTGCTTCTCACAGGGCTGACCCCCCACAGAGCAGAGGCGAGCGGCGCTGGCGGAAGGAAGCGAAGGCCCATTTGGGGGGGAGCAGGAGGGCCGGGCGGGCAGCCGGGGCCGGGGCGGCTCCCGGCGCGTCCCCAGACGGTGGCGCTGGGCCGCCGCCGTGCGCGCAGGCGGCCGCGGGCCGGGCTCCAGCCGCCCACCGGGGAGGTTGGCGTAACGCAAGCAGCCAGAAGGCAAAACTGGATGTGTGCTGCCCTGGGGTTTCTTCAGCAGCCCGCAAACTCCTGACGCGCAGGGGTCTGCGGGGGATTCCCCAGAGCAAGGGCATGTCGGAGAGGCAATAAATTAACTGGGTTGTAGTAGCAAAAGCAGAGGGTCATGGCTACGGATTTAAAAATATGGGAAAAGTGTTTTGTCTGGCTGAAATTACCTTGGTTTTGCTTCAAAGCAGCGCACGGCACTAAAGCCGCAGAGAGCAGCCGGCTGTGGTGGGGTTCAGGGGCAGCCCCGGCAAGGTGCCATGCGGAGGGCACAGCCCTGCCTGCGGGATGGGTGCGATGCCCCCAGCACCTGGGCACAGGGCAGGAGCAAAAAGCCCCTGCAACCACACCAGTGCCCCTGCCCACCCAGCCCAACCGGTCCTTCCATGGCTGGGCTGCACAGTGGGGCCCTAATTTCAAACCCCACTGGAGGCTTTGGGGCCACTGGTTCCCCTGGGTCAACATGGATTTGATACTCTGAGGGGGAAGGGACCATGTCCTGCCACTGGTATCTGATAGCTAAAGCCATCCTTAAGGGAAAATGGATCATGACTCCCTCCAGGGGATGCCGAAAGTAGCTAAGTCAAAGCCCTTTCTTTGCCTCTACATGAGAGTTGAGCTTGGGTGTGCTCACTCATTTGGGACATTTCAGCTTGCTTGTCTGTGTAGCAGCTCTTGGGTTATTTTGATTTTCTCTCCCTTTATTGCAAGAACTAAGACCCTGGTGGCTTTTCCCAGCTCATTTCTAGTTTGGTTCTTGGGTACCAGTTGAAATACTGGATGCAGCATGTCTGCAGTAAAGCAAGCTGAGGTCTGCCCCTGCCCCATGCCTGGTTTGGCTTGGCTGGTCTCTCTTCTAACTGAGAAATGCAGAAAGCCCATGGGATCTCCTGCACAGATATTTCAGAAAGGCTGAAAGAGAAAATCAATTTTAAATGGATTAACTCTTATGAGTGTACCTCTGTTTTCTTGAATATATATCACAGAGTAATTTAAATAGATTAACTCTTGTGAGTTTAGCTCTGTGTCCTGAATACTGTGGAATTAAGGAAATCTTGTTTTGTAAGATCTCTGGGAAGGACATTGATTCATCGCACAAAGCACAGGTCTCAGTACAGGTCAGTGTCTATTGGAAACAGCTTGCTCTATTGCTTAGGTTGCTGGTTGGTGTGCTTATCTCCCCTCACAACGTCTTAAAGCAGAGCAAACAACATTTCACTACACCCTTCCTCAGGCAGGAGTGAAAGGTAATTCTGCTATAAAAGAAAAGCATCACTGCTTCTGCAGAAATGACTTGGAAAAACGTACTGTTGCGGGGAAGAAATGCAATTTGATGCAGTAGAAATGGAACTCCCTGCTTCCTCGGTGTTGGGGCAAAGCAGCCCCTGGGTAGCAAGGGCAGGAGGGGGTCCAGCACTGGGTGCCGTGCTGAGGATGGCACCCATGGGTTCCTCTCCCCCTCCTGCCACGTGGGTTTGGGTGTTTCCACAGTGCCGCAGCACTGCCACGTGCAGATGGAATCACTGCAGGGGGGGGCCATGTGTGTGTGAATGCAAGAGTCACGCTGCAGGCGGGGGATATCTGCTGCCAGATCCCCCGTGGAGTCATTCTGCCTCTAGAGCTGAAGCAGCAGCAGGCCCCCGAGCATGTTCCATTTGGCATACAGGCTGCTGGAGTTTTGTCTGAATACCTGATTGGGAAGGCAGTTTGCAAAGCCGTGGAGGGCTGCTCCTACCTGGCACAGTGCTCGCAGGGCGATGCTGGCATCAAGAGAGTGGGCACTGCTGCAGCGCAGTGAATCCTGCAAGGATTGCCAGGGATAAGGGCGAGTGGGCTACACCACGGGAACACTCTGTGAGGTCCTTCGAATGCCTTATATTAACAGCCACATTTTTATCAACTGCTGTCATTAATGTTAGGAAAATCACTGCAAATGCATTGTTAAAATCCCAGCAAACACTCTTGCTGCCATCCCAGCCTCTAGATCTCCCAAATAATGTTGCAGAACTTAACAGATGCCCATCCATGGTATGCTTGCGGGCGACTGTCAGTGGTAAATCCACCGTCTGCCCTCAGCACAGGGTATATGAGAGAAGGCCTTAGCACTGACGTCCAGAGTTTGTCTGGTGTCCTACAGCAGGACAGAGTGATATAAATGGATTAACTTCTGTGAGTTCAAGGCAATTCCCTGTAACCAAAGGACCTCTGTACATCATTGTAATTGAGACTGAGGTGTACAAAGACACCAAGTAACCTCCGTCATGTGGAAAATCACATTCATTATCGGTTTTATCTCTCTCTGGCAAATGCTTCTCTGCAAGACGTTGTTTTTCTATTGCTTCTCAGGTGGTGCAGCCATCGCTGCTTTTAGATGTAAAACCTTGCAGCATAAGCGGGATGGATGAAAGATCACAGAGCAATGCTCCAACTGTGCCATTTGGCAGGGTAAGCCACGCACCCGTCTCTGCCTGTGCTGGCCTGAATCTGGCAGCTGCTGCAGGCAGGGACCCTGCTTCGCCCTCAGTGCTCCCTCTGGCCGTTGGGGCCACCACCTCCAATACAGTCCTGCTCCTTCAGTGCAGGCTGTGCGTGCCCCACATGGTGCTTGGAAACACAAGGTAGGATCCTCCTGCCTTGCAGATTTTAACCCCTTGTTTGTTTTTACAACAGCAAAATGAGCAGCTACTTCTACCAAGCCCATAAAGAAAGACTTGCCCTTTCTGGGGCCGAGTATACGTCCCCAGGCAGATAAGCTCCATGCATGCAGCACAAAGAAATATGTCAAGGAACAGAGAAAACACTTTAAGAGATAATATCTGTATATGAAAAGCCCAATGAGAACCTTGAAATAAAGGAGCCAGACCCTTCCCAGAGGAGCCACGGCTGGATGTGCGGGGGGCAGCTCAGCAGTGCCGGCTGCCTCCTCCCCAGGGCAGGAGGTCTCAGAAAGCCTCTTCTGGGGGCTCAGAAGCACTGGCTGGCAGCTGAGCACATGCAATTTGCAGTGCAATTCAGCAATAAGCGTGGGGTACCCTGCCTGCTTGCAGTAAAAGCAAATATTGACATTTTGGTGAGGAGGGAAGAGAAACTTGTAAATAGCATCTGGGATAAAACTTTATTTAAGCAGACAGAACCTTTATGCTCACAAGCAATGCGAAATCCAGCAAAGACCAAATGTCAGACCGTAGCCTTTAAAGAACAAGACAAATGACCACAGTAAAGGACACATTACAATAAGTAAAGCTGAAATCGTCAGCACCCCTCAGAGCACTTGGAGGAAACAGGGGCTGCTTCTGCAGAGCCCCTGTACCAGCATCCCCCCGTCATGATGCGAGGTGCAGTACGTGCAGCAGAAGCCAAGTTCCAGCTCATGCTACTGAGGATGACCCTGACCCAAAGGCAGATGATTTCTCCTCCTTCTCCAGTGCCTGGCAATGTCAGCAATGTGTTGCTTCGCAGCACAGAGCAGCTGCACCAGGGGGGGTTTCCATTGAGCTCTTCCAAGGCAGAAGAGTAGCATTTGCCCAGGGGCAAAATTATGGGGTTCACGCCAGCACCCCAATGCTGAACACAGCGATGTCCCCCCTGTGAAGCAAGACAGGCAGCCACCAACCCAAGGGGGATCTGGGCTGGAAGGAGCTTCTCTGTGTGAAAAAGGCACTGCAGAGCATGCTTTAAATGAAAAGGGGCAAGGCTGAGCAGGGCTGCGTAACAGTGCTGAGGCTTGTGGCATCCTTCGCGCCCGGGCAGTGCAGGTCCCGGCTGGATGCACTGGCAGGGCAGGGAAACACGCTCCGCGCTTTGCCAGCCATTCGCTTGTGCCTCTAGCTAGCACTAAAAATAGTTCACTTTCATCAACCTCAAGTTCATCACCAAAAGAGAGCAAGCAGATTTAATTCGTTTGAACAGAGCTTTGTCTAGTCTTCAAGAGGAAAAGTCAAGCCTGGCTTATTGCATTTATTATTACACAGGATGGAAACCTTTGGGGTGCAGTGGCAGGGCCAGGCGGGGACTTCTGATGGCAACTGTGACAGTCTGTCCTTATTCCTGCTAATGAGGGTCGGGCCAGATCCAGACCAGATCCGGATCCAGAACTGTGGCAGCAGTTCTGCTGAACCTGGGGATTACACCAATGCTCAAATTACTTCCCATTAGTCAAGGACTGAATAAAGCAAGCTCAGTAGGGCGTAAAGCCCATGCAAACACCCAGCACAGCACACCAAACTCTGCACACTCACATGAAGAAATGACTTGTTCTCTTCTGCATAGGTGTTGGCCAAGCAAGAGACTTTCACAGGGGGTGGCTATCACAGAGCCGTGGTCTCAGGGATACAGCAGAAAGCGTAGCTCAGTCTGCGTTTTGAAGCGTTTAACTCAGGCGGGTGCTAGGAAGAGCAGCTTGTTAGGAAACACAATGTTCTAACTTTTGGTGGATGCATCTGGCCCTCAGCATACTGAAATTTAAACTCCGGTGTCATCTCAGCTACTTACATTTGATTTACTCCTCAGCCAGGAATGATCTCTGTACTTCTGCCCATTCATTAGATCTAAAGAATAACCGTATTTCTTCCACCTGAGGACTCATCCAATTTTTTATGCTGATGTACACCGACACAAAACCAGTCAGGAATGTAAAACTATGGCAATATTTGCCTTGAGCCCACTAACTGAAGTACTCTGGGACGGAACCGTGCCTGGATGCCCACCCCAGGGCTCTGCGGTGCAGTGGTGCTGCGCTGCGCCGTGCTGAGCACAGGCACTCCTGTTACAGCACCACGGTCCTAATCAAAGGGAACATCATGGCTCTGGCTCAGGGACTGACTGCTGCTCCGATGCAGATAACACCACAGTCCTGGCTCGCAAGGAGACTATTGTGGGAAAATGCTAATGTGACTTTTGCTGCTTATTTGCTGTGGGCCGACACCAGCAATAAGAAACCACAAATTATACCTGGCTGTAGAAAAGACAAAGGCAACTCTGCAGAGTGACTTCAGAAATCAAGGAACATGACCCACAGACTTTCTGTAACGTAACAGTGTACAAGTGTACCCGTACCCTCTTCCAAATATCCTTTGAAATGTCCTTTGAAATGTCCTGGAGAGCTGACACCAGTCCGTCTCTGCTGCCACCATACCCTGGGCTGCACCATCCATCAGCAAGGCTCAAGCCCCAGTTTGTAACTTCAGCCTGAGCAGCCTCGTGGGAGCCAAGAGCTGTCTCAGGACACGATGCTCGGGCAGCTCTTTGTTCAGCAAAGGTCAGCAGTGATGAGGAGAGGCCTGGGGAAAGGCCAGCAGCTTGATATATTATTGTGCCCTGGATCAGGTCACTGTGTACGTATCATGCCTTTGTTAAACGGAAAATTAAAGAAACAAAAGAGTAAACTGGGAAATGCCAAAACATTTCAGTACTGTGCTGGGACTGCCTGCCCTGCCACGATGCCCAGGGAAGCATCATGTAAGGACTCAACTCCCAACCTCTCCCGGGATGCCAGGCACCTCCTCAGCCATCAGCCGCTCTAAAAGTATATCCTTGCTCCATAGATACGGCTGGGTGTTTGCTCAGTGTCACATACCTGCTCCCACTCGTGGAGAGGCATTTCAGGGCCTCCTGCCTGCACCATCCTCATGGGAGGCAGCCCCTGGCTGGGGTCAGGGTCAGGACCACCTTTCTCTTGACACGATGGTGGCTCAGGTTTTGATTTGATACTGCAGGATGGCAGGCATCAGACCTCGAATTGCTGGCTCAAAATGAAATATTTCATTTCTTGGTGGGAAAGAAGTGTTTCAGCACAACAAAAAGGTTCCAGTAGATACCGCATTATCTTCTGAGAAAGTTCAACTAGAAAATCCGGAGCTGAGTCATAGAATCATAGAATCATCGAATAGTTTGGATGGGAAGGGAGTCCTGCTGGCAACGCGCAGATGCAGTGGCTTCCCAGGGCTTGCTCAGAGCGAAGTTGCACCATCTTCTCACATGTGCGTAGATTTGTTTTGTGCTCTCTCGATCGCACCTTTTAAGATCAAGAAAAAAAATCAACATTATAAAAAAAAAAAAAATCCTGCCTTTCTGGTGGTTGGAAGCTGTTGCTCTGGAGGGGAGTGATTCATCTTTATCTACAGAGCAACAGCTTGCTCCAGCGCTTGCCGTGGGGATTACAGATGCCCCGGCAATGCTCAGGATGAATGAACCTGCCCTTCGTGGGTGGCCAGTGTGTGCCAGGAGCGAGTCAACCCCTCCCAATTTGGCCCCCATGGCCATCCTTCCACCACCAGCTGCAAGGCTCCAGAGAGGCTCTCAGGCGCCACCACCAGCCCTTACACCATTTTTCCCACCCACAGCAAGGAGCAGACCTGGCCTTAGACCACAGCCATGTCAGGGGTCTGCAGTGTCCACCCCACAGGGCTTGGGGCAGGGAAAACCCTGGGCCGAGCTGCTCTCCCCAAGCCCCACAACACCCAGCAGCCAAGAGCAGCAGGTGGCATTGCTGCAGGGAGGACCTTGCATACTGGTGCCTGAACCCTCCCATTCCCAGGGGTAACACTGCTGCTGATAGAAGACAATTTCCCACACATTCTGCAGTTTACATAGTGATTAGTTTCTATGCTAATTCCCAGGGGGGGTAGCTGAATTATAATTGGATATATGACGTAGCAAGGGTGTAACTTAACTCCTCAGAAGCCTTTTCTGAAGTAGATGGGTATCTTGATTATGCTGTCTGCATTTCTAGTCAAATGTTTGTTGAACAAGGCATATTTGTTATCTAGATCCAATGCACCCCCCCTCCTGCAGCCGGGTGCTGAGGCAGCAGCTCTGAGCCCATGGGAGAAACCACGTAGGTGCAGGCGGCTTCAGGAGCGGCGCGTCTGCCCCGGCACGACAGCCCCGGGCGTGCTCCTTGCGGACACGGGGCAGTGCACGGGGGCACGCGCAGGCACAGCTCCGCTCCTTGCTTCTCGGTCGCAAGCATTGCGGTTTGAAATATTGACAGCTTTTTTTTAATGTGTTTTTCTAAAAACCTTATATAATAGCTGGTTTTTTTTTTTTAAACTGACATTTTTCTGATACCCTTATCAAGTAACTGAAATATTTTTGAAACCATGTACAATTTCAATCACCCTTTGCATGTGTTCTGAAAGAAAAAATTATAGGGAAAAGAGGAGGGGAAAGAGCTGAGATTCACTTTCCTGGCTGGCAGTTGTGGAGCTGTTTGGCCAGCACACACCAATGGTGAGTGATGTTGGGGCCACAACTGGTGGGCAGACATGATGTGAAAGCAGGCTGGGAACATCCCTGTAACATCTCCTGGCCTGAACTGGCTTCCTTCAGGCCCAAGGAGACCTGGAAGAACACCCCAGACAGCTCATACCCATCCAGAGGAGACACCTCTCAAAACAAAACCCAGAGAAGGCAGCGTTGCGGCTCTGCTCAAAGCACAGCTCCATCTGCCCAGACCATTTAGGGCAGCATCTCCCTGCAATCAGGGAGAGATGAATGTGGAATGGAGCACTGAACTGGGGTGTCGAACTCAGCAGCCATTTCAAAATGCCAGGTAACACGATAAAAGCTTTAATCATTGAAGAAAACAGAGAGGGATAAAAATAGCACTGAATGCATGTAACACACTGTGGCACATCTGGTTACATGTGTCATTTTTAAGTACAGAAATTTTTTTGAAGGAGTGGGGACCTCTGATGTTCTGTTTGTGAAACTTTAGCAGACAGGCTTAATAGCATGGGAAACAACTAGAAAAATCATCTGAATACAAGTAGGCACAAGGAACTATATATATGCTACAAACATATATATTTTGGCAGCAAAGATTTAAGGGCATAACATCCACATCTGATTTCCAAAGAATCACTAGGTACTTATTTTTGTCAGCCAGTTTCTCCTTAGGGAATAATTAAAGGAAAAACATCCCAGGGGCAGCAAAGTAGTATCTCAACAAACGCCTGAAAAGACAAGCTGTGATTTTAAAGTTAGAGGAAGCATTTAAAAAGGCACAATAAGTACCTGCCAAGTGCTTAGATGTGGCTGGATTTCCACGGTCTATTTTCCCTTTGCTCCCTTGGGAATCTCTCCCCAGTGAGTGGCTTCACACCAACCAGGAGGCTCGGACATGTTCAACCCAGAGCGGCCGCACACAGCGAGAGCTGCGGTGAATGGCAGAGCTGGGGTGTTATCTGACCAGTGCTGGCAACAGCTACCTCTGATTTTCCCAGCGTTTAGAGGCTCTTAAAAGATTTATTGTTACTGGCCTCTTGGAGGTGTCAGCAAGTCTAGTGCTGAATGTGGGACTGATCTCCCCAAAGACACGGACTCCTTTTGCTTTGAATTAAGCTTAAATAAACAGAATTAAAGAGCATCTACCTCAGAGATTGCAGGGGAGCAATCCAGCAGAGAAAACAAAAGCAAGGTGGTAACGTTAGTGACAGCTTTTGAGCCGAAAGGCCCTGGAGGTTGTGTCTTTGTCCTAATTTTACACTATCGGTTTCATACCTTTCCTTGTATCCTGAGGAGTGTTATTACAAGACAGAAATAGCTGTGACTGAGAACAGAGCAATAGCTTTGTCTCTTCTACAGCAGAGACAATGACTACGGACCATTAAGCAAGCAAAACCGCCTTGAAATAATAAGCGAAACTGATGCGATTCATTCACGCTTGTAAACACAATTACATTCTGTGATGGTATGTGTACGTTCAAATGAATCTCAGTCCAAGGCTGATGGGAGAATGAAAAGGGACCGCTCCTCCCTGCAGCTCCCCGTGAGCCCCAGGCAGACCCCAAAGCAGGCAGAGCCCAGCCCCAGCGATGCCCCATCCTCCTCGAAGCGGGGCAGCTGCTTTGAACGGAGAGTTGCGAGGACGTAAGAGTCACACAAAGCACTTCAAATTGATGCAAAAACCCAGTATGGATGCAGCTCAGCGCTGCTGGACGGCTGCAGTGAGGGAGCACGTTAATGCCTGTGGCCATTGGTGTAACCGTGCCCGAGACGAGCGGGACAGAGGTAGCAGCAGACGTTTCAGTGAGGCCAAGGCGTATTTCAGAGCAGAAGCTCGAGGCTGACACAGTGCACCCATGTTTCTGCCTGCGTTCCCCTCCTATAGCCTTCTCCCTGCTTCTGTTGGCCATGTCTATCCTATTTGTTGGACTATGCACTTTATCTCCATTTTCTTTAAAAAAATGCAAGGAATTCCTATTTGAGAGCATTACCCCAAAAGCTGAAGCTGTGGCATAGAAAATAAAAAGCTTTTGTAGAAATAATTTTAAGTGTCCTTTTACAGGTCAAGGCTACTACAGAAGCAGCAGCAGCAAGAATGATGCTGGTGGGGGCCTCAGTGCAGTCTGTAAAGTTTCTCAATAATTAGTCAGCAGCGGCAGGTAAACAGATCTTGGTGGAAACCGTCTCTGCTCACCTTTTCTCAGACCCGCATCTCCCTTTGGAGGAGTTCACTGGTCGAGGCAGTGGTCTGCGCTGCACTGGGCATTAACTCTGTGTGCATATAATCAACCTGCATTTTCTCTCCACATGTTTCCTTGCCTGGAATTTCAACATCTCTTTTCTGACCTTCAGTGCTTTTTGTTGTAGATCCCATTGCTCAATAGCCTCCAGAAGCTGTCACAGGACAGCAGTTGACCTCTATCAGCTGCATTTTGAGTATCTCTTCCTAAAGATTTCCTTTCCCCAGCTAGCCATGTTTTCTCCCCATCATGATTCTTGGTCTCTTTTCATTTCTTACTTTACGACTTTTCCAGTAAGATACAGTATTGCAGAGGGCAGCTTTCTGCAGTTCTCCAGTACTCAAGTGCAGATGGTAACACCTCTTTTGTGGGGATGCTTTTCTTGGCTGAATTTTAGTGGCAGTTGTTACTCCTGCAGCTTGCAAATGCTCGCAAGGGCCAAAGGCAACATGCAGGACACTGGCATGTGTCCCCAGAATAGCACAGCTCAGTTGACTGGGGTCCCCCAAGGTCCAAAATGGCTCCTGTGGGTAGGGGGAGCCTGGAGGGTCACTCGTCCTCTGCTCCCTGAACGGAGCGGGCGGTGGGAGCCCTTCGGGGTGATTAACACAAATGCCTCAGTTTGCTCTACAGTGACTGGTGCCTTTGCATTTTTGCTTTGTGCATCTGTTACCCTCCATATTAATTGCTACAATTAAATGCTGCTCTACTGTTATTAAAGATTTATAAAATGCTGCCTGTTTTATCTTGGGGCTCCCGGGGAGGAGCTCGGCTGCCCCCGATTTCCCTTCATGACATTCCTACCCTGACCTTGGAGACGCTCTGTGCTGGGGCCCCTCCACGGAGCTGGGGTGAGGCAGGACCACGTCCGAGCCTCGTCCTGCCATCGCTGAGCACCAAGAGGTGGGGGAGTGAGCTCGGGCCAGCCTCCAGACACTGCCCCAGGAGGGTGAGCAATTTCTACCGCAATGCCACTGCCTGGAAGTGGCAGAAAGGCTTAAATCCCTCCTCACCACCTCGAGGAGCAGAGCCACCATGGCAGCTGGCGCTGCTGTGGTGCAAGGCTCCTCAGTGGCCTTTCATTTCTTAGGAGTATTATTTTTTCCTTTTACACAAGTAATATTTATGTTCTACATCACAGCCATTTCAAGGAATTGGCGTGTGGACCCTTGTTTGTTCATCTCTCCCATGCACGTTAAATGACTCATAAAATATACAAAGTGAATTATGAAATATCTTTGTGGAGATTGCTGGATAGGATCCCTAGAGCTAAGCCGGGAAAATGATTCCTCTTCCAACGATGAAGCGGTACGTACTAAGGAAGTTTTGCTCTTTAATGTAAAGTTGTTTCTTATACTGTTACGACTTTTTTTAAAGCAAGACCCCGCCTGAAAAAACAGGAAAAACAGAAAAATGGCTAGAAAATGCTTAGCAGTGGCATTCCTGGAGCTGCGGTGGTTTCTTTTGTGACATTGATAGAGCTGGAAAAACCAACTCACTTTTGCACATACAACCCCACTTCATGTCTGAAATAGCAGCCACATCTTCAAATGCAAGTGGAGAAGAAGTGCCCTGGGGTTAACTGATGACGATGGGCAGTTAAACTGTCTGGAAAAAAAAAAGGTCAGTCCCCATGGAGCAGCAGCGATGTGCTGCACGGGATGCGACACAGGCAGCTGAACTGCACCGCGCTCACAATTTCATATGGACAAGTAACATAAACAAGGGCTGGCCAGAGGGGGACATTCCTGCTCTGCAGATGGTTTCACAGCTTTGGGAAAAAAAATCAACCTTTTCCATAGGGAAAACGTGACAGTTCCTTCCAGGCACTGCCTCTGCAGCGAGCAGAGCTGCCAGAGTCCTTCCTCCTCCTTCTCGCCTGCCCCGGCAAGCGGCTGGGAGTGCAGGAGAGAGGCCCTCTCCTCCCACTGCGGCTCATGGGGACGGGGACGGAGCAGGGAGGGACGTGGTGCAGAGACTGCAATTATGCCTTGTGGGAAGCAGCTTCTGCAAAACCCAAATGTCTGCTGTTGCTCCTGGTGAGAAGCAGGTTCACATCAGCTGGGAAGCATGATGTGAACCTCTCCTCTCAAATACTAGAGGAATCTCTTCTGGCAACAGGATACTCTCCTTTTGAAAAACAAAAGCTAGAGACTATTTTTAGCATTTTGATTTCAGAGATCGGTATATTAAAATATTTATTGGATCTCCACTCTTGCAAGGGTGTGTCCATTTATAGCTGCTCCGTGTGTCTGATTGTGGTTTTTCTCATTCTTTTGTTGAGTTCCAGCTAAACCAGCAATTTTTACAACCCTCCTCTGCACATTTTCCATGTTCATGCTACACGTAGAATAACTGAGAACAATAGCACTCGTGGTGAGAACTAATCATGCCTAGAAAAGAAGCAAAGCGGGTGCAGTTGCTGTAGCAGAAGGAGGTTATATTAAATTGCTGCTCAGGAGGGGACAGAGCCTCCACTGACCACCACAGTCACCACCACCGGCACCTCTCATGCATCGGCAAGCTGTCAGGGATGCTCCGGGGACCAGGCATCCCGGTTGCTCTTGTATCTGGGGTGCTGTGTGGCCAAAAACTCCAGGCATGGGGTTGAGTGTATCTAATACCTTTTTGTTTCTGATACCTACTTTGTATTTTGCAGCACCAGGATGGAGTCATGCTGCAAAACCCAGGCAGGATGAACTAAGTGGGCCAACATATATTCAAATAAAATAAATTTGCAGCTGCCACTGAATCATATTCAAAGAGCAATTGATTTGGGGAGCTACAAAATGCACAGTGACTCATATGTTTTTTGAATTAGTCTGTGCTATTTATTTATTATGCATTTCAGCATATATAATATTTATTTTTTTGTTTGATTTCTGCAGGATATTTCTGCAACCACAGTGTGTATATACGTCTGTCTGTGGTCCACGCTCCCCGGCTACTTCGGAGGTGCCAGCCCGGAGGCTGCCTCCCATCTGCGGCACCAAGAAGGGAGCGAAGGGCTGTGGCTCCATGAAAAAACTTTCTGAGGGAGAGATGATTTCTTAGACTTCTTTAGCTAGAAAAAAACCAGGCACATTATTGGCCCTTCTCTTCTGAAACAAAAACAGTGAGCTGAAGTGCCTAAAACCTCCCACCTAGAGGTTGCTGTTCATTTAGACAACCCCCTCAGAGAGGTGTCTTTCTTTTAGATTCAGGTTACGCTGTCACAATCCCTCTTTATACTCAGATCTGTAAAACTTTGTCCTTACAGCAGTCCTCATTAAAATATAGTTTACATAGAAAATATGTGTGGTCCAGCACTGTCAGCATCAGGCAATGGTTTGAGCGGGTGTCACTGGGACATGGTCCATGTCTCTGTGACCTGGCTGGGAAGTTGTACCAGGCTGCTGGCAGGGGCTCGCAGACCCATGGGTGAAGAAAGGGATAATATATATATAGAGAGAGATGACCAATTATTTCAGAGGTGCGGTGGAACATCAACTATACAGTGAAACACTGAAGTTTGATTTTAATGTCTTTCCACTCAGCTGCAGGCTACAATTCAGTTAAAATTCAGATGCAGTGTATTAAAGTGCGATTCCTCACTACCCCTCAGGAGCTGCATAATAAAAAGCAGACAGCATCCAGGACACCTGCCTGCATTTCTAAGCATCAGCAGGGCCATGGGCGAGTATGAAGGATGCGGTGAGGCAGGAGCAGTAATTTCTCTTTCAGGCTTCCTTGACGATGATGTGGTGGGACCAGTGAAAGTCTCTGCTGTCAGAAATGTGTGTTTTTAATGGTAAGTCTGTTGATGACAAAAATATCACTGGAAGTACCTCAATGTCTTTTTTTTTCTCCTGAAAAGCCCATGGCCCCCCCCGGGTGCACATCTGCCCACGCGAGGAAAACCGACTGTGGCTGGCGTGCCCAGGGCGTGGGGGTGGAAAGGAACAGCAAGAGCCCCTCCGCCGGGCAGCGGCAGGAGTGCCAGGGCGGGGGGGGGAGGCAGAGGTTTGGCGTTAAATGGGTGTGACCCAGTACACCCAGCGTCCTCGGGAGGGCACCCGTGACATCAAGGGATCGTGCTCGGCCGTGGAACGGCAAAAGACCATCAGCTGCATCTTTAAGCATGGGCTGGACAGGGCTGCCTGCAAGGCACAGCCCGCTCCTGAGGGGAAATGTAAAAACACTTTTCTTCTCCCCCCTCTGCCCAGCCACCTGGATTAGAGCTTCCCCAAGGATCCCTCCCTGGCGCTGAAGGGATTGCTGGAGAGCAGACATCCTGGGTGTCTGAAAGAAAACGCAGTATCTGTCTCAGAAAGCCCCCAGAACCCCCAGCTGTGCAGGCTCCAATCGTCACATAAAAAACACTGTCACGGAGCCCAGATAACAAAACACTGGAGAAAAGACAATCAGGGCTCGCTTCTGCGCCGCTGGTTTTAATGGCACAAAGAGGAGCACTAGCTGTGCTTGCTCATCAGGCGCTTGCAACTATCTCCAGGAGCCTTTCAAGGATATTTTGAAAATGCTTGCGGTATAGTTTAATGGAAATTATTTTCAATGATTTGTTGAACCAAATGAAGCGCAGCTCCACTGAACCAGATATCCTACATATTTATTTTACTTTTGATGCTGTGTTTCACTGTTTTGTGTATGGGTTTGCCTCTGTACCCTGTGGACAGATGTTCTGTGTGATCCCCGTCCCATTATTCAGGAGCGATGTTTACAGCCATCACAACCCTGCAGCTGGGGCCAGCAGTAAATAAGGAGTTTCAAAAACAATTGGCCGGGTTCACCTCCAGTATTTATTGTGCTGCTGAGCACCTATAATTTCCCTGCCAATACTGACGACCTGTAATTTCCAACCCCCACTTTATGCCAATTAATTTTGTCTCATTGAAGGGAGGATTGCACGCTGAGAACTTCTGTAAAAACACAGAGAATCAAATTTTAAAATTAAAATAATATCTCCCCCCCCCGGCAACAAAACAAGCAGGGTCTTACAAGCTCTGGGGCACAGTGAGGAGGGCCAGTGGTGATCAAGATTTCTATCAGCATTGACCCTCTTTGCTGTGCCCCCTCTTTCTCATACACAAAATTTAGGATGACCTATCGACGGATACAGAGCTTGTATACGCAAGAGCTTTTGATCCTGCAATCTCTACGTGGCAATGCACTATATGAGAGATCAACTAGAACTGGTGAAACCATGATACTACAGCCTGATTGCTGTTGTTTACGGCCAAACATGCCTCACTAAATGAAGCCTATGTTAGAAAGCTCATAAAGAGAGTAAATCTCGGTGGTCAGAGCAGACACCCCCGGGCAGATCTTGCATAGCGATCAGTCTGTTCAGGAGCTGGGCTGTGAACCTTGCAAGGAGCTCAGGTTGTTTCTCTTCTGATGTGTGTTGTGTTGTTATTTTTGTTTGTGAGTTTTACCTTCGTTGTGCCATTTATGCAGGCTCAGTGAGGGTCTGTAAAATTTGCCTCTGTCCTCTCTGGTCTTACAGATCTTGGTCTTACCAATTCAGTATGCAAGTGGCTGAAAAGTTCCCCTGTTGCTAAAGTATTAGACTGAACGGCTTCTATTTTTTCCCTCCACAGTCAATATCCCTGTGCTGGACAGAAAGATAAGGGCATGGACTTTTAGTGCAGTCACAACTCAAAACTGAGGATTTATACCCGTACAGCTTTTGCAGTAAAATACCCTGTAATGAGAGAGCTGGTTTCATTATATTCTGCTGATTCGGTGCACGCTGCAGTATCGCAGTGCTGCAAGCACATATCACAATGATTTGTTTATCTCTGAAGAAATAACTTAGCAAATAAACCCTTCACTGTTGCTCCTGCAGTGCAGTTTAGCCCTAGTAGATGTGCCTAAATCTGCCTCAGGGCAGGAGAGCACATGAGTTTAACATGCGCTCCCTTGCTTTCAGGAATATCATGATGAGGCACTGCTACTGTGGCAACTTGAAACTTCTTTTTGAAGTATTGCTTTTGGAAATGTCCACTGGATAGGCCCACATTGTTCCCCTGACCAGGTTGAGGAGTAGCTCAGAGGGTCCTGAGATGCTTTACTACCGGGTGAGCTCAGCTGATGAATGGAGTGCTTCCACATCACTGACAGTTACTAAATTTGCTCCACTTGGAACCATTGAGCTGTTCTTGCTTGGAGACAGATTTGTTAATGTATTTCCTGACAGCAATCAATAATTTATTTTACATTCATTGTGATCTTTAATTGGAAGTGAACTTAAAGACGGATTGCTTGGATATAGGAACTATTGATTGCTGCAGAAAGCCCGCTTAGCAGCTTTCATTTTGGAGAACAGGAATATACAGTTGCTTGCACTGCTTTTGTGATGTCAGGGGAGGTAAGAGGTAGCTCTTCTGCCAGGACATAGCTAGCTTGTGTCATAACCAGCTTCGGTCAGATCTTATGACTTTCACATGAGCAGTGCTCCCAAAATCCACATGAGTGTTTGCAAAAGACAAGCAAAATCTGGCTTTTAATAATGTTCTCATGATACTAAAAATTATATATGACAGAAGTTTGATCTTGTTTTGATATCGTAGTGATAAATGATAATTAATTAAGACATACAGGAGTTGTTCGAGTTCTAAATTTTCTACCCTTAGTGCTAAAGAAACAGAGGTGCACTGTTTTCTTCTACATGGAAAGAAACGCCCAGATAGCAAGCTAGCGTATGGATTATGCCATGTACCTTGGGCAAAAGAGCAGTGCAGTGCTGCATTGCCTCATCAAAAGCCACTGCTCTCCCTATTGCTCCAGGGGGAATTATATATATCATCTGGCACAGGCCACTTTTCCTGCATCCTGGTTGAACTGTGTTGGCTGGAGCAGTTTCCTCTGCTGGCATTTGTTCCTTGTCCATCCCCACCTGTGGGAACGGGAAGGAAGATGAAAGTGATCTTCTTTATCCTGCTGCATTCCTGGCAAGATGAGGAGTGTTGTGCTCCCCGTTTCCTCTTTGTGATAAGAAAGACCTGTATCACCAGTTTTAGGAGTCAAAAGCAAGGTGATTTTACTGAAGTTTGAGAAAAAAAAAAATTCTAAATTTTTTTAAAATACCTGTCATGTTCTTAAAGCTGACCTGCAGTCATACGAGAGGAGTTAGTACCATTTGCCAGCGGGGAACAAAAGCACATAAGCGTGCAATAATAAACTGCTTAGCCTGGAGAATATAGAGTCTACAGAGGTGGAAGTAGTTATTTGCAGTGACTAGTAATCCTGTGAAAAAAGTGGTGTTGCAGTTATTGCTCAAACTAGAAGAACAGTGAGGACTTGCAGAAGACATTGATTAACCGAGCATTTCTGTTGGCTGTTGGAACTTGTATATGGTAAATGAGAACGTAATTATTTCATGAATCATAAAGCATCCCCATGCTAGCACATCAAAGCTCAATGCTGGTACATTCTACTCTATAGACATTTTAAAAAAAAAAAAGAGAGGTTGATGGGAATGATATTAAAAGCCCTATTGCAGTGCATTTACAAATGTGTAGAGTTGAAGCTGAGTATTGTATTTTGCTTTTTTCCTCTGACATTTGTTGGAAGCATTTTCTTACTTGCACTACTTCACTTATTGCCTAACAGTGGAAAAGAATTACATTTGGCTATTTTTTTCCAAGATAGTAAAAGCTAGGAAAAAAGCCAAACCTTGGAAAAGAGATGAAGATACAAAGGTAGCTTAAAAAAAAACAGATAACTGAGACTTTGGACTTTCTGAAAATCTATGACTCAAACTTCAAATTCCCACCTCTCTCCTGACTGTCTCAAAACATGTATAAGAAATTAAGTAAAGAGTAATTTAGAGAAATAGTATAACTAAAATATGAAGTTGCCCCACTCCTCTTTATAAAGAGTGGGAGAAAGCATTTATAAATATTAAGTGCCCTACTCCCCCACTCTCTCAAAGAGAACAAGCAAGAGAAGACTTTACAAGAAAATTCCTGTATGACTTACAAATGAAGGCTGTTTGTGGAAGAACACCTGAATTACCAAAGAAATGGCTTGGCTGAGTCCTGCTCCGAGTTCTCGGGCACAACCTGCAGCCTTCGCCCGCACCCCAAATGGCTCTCTGCCACCACTAAGGAGAAGTACTCACTGGTCGTTTGACAGTGATATTTTATTGTAATATTCTATAGCATAAAGAAATCTATTTTAAAAATAGCTATTCCTCCAAATCTAAAATTCTGCTTCGTTGAGATTAGCTGGAGGAAAAACATGATCAACTCCAAAATGAGTTTGGAGGAAATGACCAGTTCCACTGCTATTTATTTTCTTTGCGTGAAATCCTTCGAGGTAAGGGAAGACTTGGGGCTGGGACTGGCAGACTGCAGCTGGTGAAGGTTGTTATTTGTCAGTGCTTCTGTGCCCAAGGAAGGCTTCCAAAACAATTTAGTCAAATGAAGATGAGGAAGTCCCTGTTACAAATGTAAATGTTACAATCATACAAGAATTTACAAGACAAAGTGGGTAAAACATTTTTGTGTGTCCACCATGATACCTTATACTCTGGGAAATGGACCTCTGGCGATGAAAGGGAGTGATGGACTGTCTGATCCTCACTTCACCCATTTATACAAAGCTGCCATGATATAGCAGGTAAGATTTACTGGTATTTCTTAAAAGGAATAACTCGATCAGCACTCTTACCATGTATGAGTATAAAAAATAGGATTAAAATGTCAGTGTTACTTTTATTTTAGTCCTTTATGTTCTGAAACTATAGAGGTTATTGTAGCATGGGACAATGTAAGGATATAAGTGGCATATTTAGGTCAGATACTGTCTTTGTAGCTGCTATGTTAAATTTTGCAACCTCTCCAAATTCCTGAGGCACTTAAACCTCCGCTTGCACTGAATGGCCTCCTTTCTGCCTGAATGTTCATTACGGACTGTTCTCCCTGCAATAGTCTTCTTTGATTTCCCCATCTTTCCTTCCACTGCTTTCACATTTCATTTATCTTCCCAAACTCCTAAGGTTTGGATCAATTGTACACTGAATGTTTTTTGCTTTTTTCCCCCACATATGATGAATTTTAATGCTTTGTGGCCAAAACAATTCCCCCTTCCTACATATTTTAATATTTTGACCGCATCTCTCGAGTGAGATGCTCCATTTACATTCTCTGAGAACAGCAGTGATGTTTAAGCTGATTTCTTCCCTGTTCTGCTGCGTTTTTGCCTGGAAGAGATGGGCAGGCTGTCAAAACAGCCTGTGATTCTCTGCTGCCCCGGTAATTGTCATTTCCATGGTGGGAGACTATACAGAGGGCAAAGAGAGACGAGACATTAGAAGTGGTATCAACAAAAATTAGTCGTTAGGTTGGTGGTTTACCCTTTTACACAAATGGTTTTTACATTTGTGGAAATGACTGTGGATGGTGAAAAAAGGTTGAAAATCAAGACTTGCAGCACACGCAGGGTCTATCTGTATTATAATTGTAATTTAAAATGCTAATGTGTGCCAGCACGTACCAGGCAGTTATTTTCTCTTCCAAGCACAGGGAAAAACTCTGATATCTGGTAGGTTTGTAATGTAAAAGCACTGACTCTGCAGGGAGAGACATTTCAAATATCTTTTTCACCAAGCTTTGATATACTTTTAGTGTCATTTTCTTTTGAGGGCTGCCTGCAGCTGTCTCGCATGGCTCGGTGAGGTTCAGCTGGCTCTCGTCCTCCCAGCGCTGGGATGGCGAGGAAGGTAATACCTGTTTCTCTGCTCTAAAGCATGAGGCTGGAAGCTGGCGTTGTCCACTGTGGGCACCACGGGTGTTTGGTGCTTGCAGCTCTGGACAGGGAGGGAGGCCGTGGGGCCGTGTTTCCTTGCAGGAAATATCTGGGAAACGGGAGAGGCTTTCCTTGCTGGTGTTCCTGGAAAGTGGCTGGTGCCTCCTGGGTGCTGCTGGAAGCGGAAATGGAGTAGGACAACGTGGTAGAGCACTGCTGGGACAGTGAACCTCCCTCTAGGGATTTTTATTTCCTTGGGGAAATTTCCAATAGAAAGACTAGGATGTAGGTACGCTTTGCTCTGAAAAGATTTTTTTATGAGGCTCCACCTGCCTCAGCAAACATGATTTATTGCTGCTCAAATCCCTTTCTCCCTCCCGGAGGTTAGAGTAATACTCACGGAGCCGGTCCAGATGGTCGGCTGCCGAGCAGCTTCCGTCTCTACATCCCGGCCTTCGGGACGGGATGCCAGCCTGCGGGAACAGCCGTGAACCGGCTGCCTGCACTCAGCAGATGTTACTTTTTACTCCAGGTTAATAAAATGACTTGGAAAAACCGGCTCCGTAGGATTTGTTTTGCATTAGCAGGGACCAGAGTAGTCAGGGAACTTTGGAAATGCACTGTGTGTGGCTGGAATCAAGCTGTCTATAGCTGTGGGTGAGGGGGAAAGTCAAAGGTTTTAAAAATACTTTAAATTTATGATTTTTTATCACAAAATATTTTCAGTGCTTACTGCTTGACAAATATGCACCTCGCCTCTCATTTTAGAATGATTTTAATCTTGTGAGGCTGTTATTCTGGCATGAATATGCACATCTATCCAACACAGAACATTTTCAGTATAGAGAAAGTACAAAACCAGAAAGTAACTGTTTTCTAAACTGCAGCATGCAAAAGATAAGAGGAAATAAAAAGTGCTCATGCAGCACATGAGCTCGCTTCAAGAGCTGGAAACAGATTGATGCATCTCCATCTTCAGCATTGCACTTGGGGAAGGGGTCATGGATGGTACAGTTCACTTTGGCAGGCGATGCAAGTCGAAACAGCTGGAGAAATGCTGCTGTAAGTACACATTTACGGGTACTCCCACTGCAACTCCGCACACGCTCAAATTAAGTTCACCAGTGAATACCTGCAGAACTGCAAATCGCGAATCTACCTCGTCACAAGCAATTGAAGCTTAATAGAGCTTAGTTCCTCTTCTACCCAAGTTCTGTGCTTGGCTTCATAATAGATTCTGTTATAATTTACGGCAAATGTTCAGGGTGAATTGTTTCTAGCTTAGGTGGTGGTGGGTATGCGTTATCTTTTCTTTTTAGATAAAATGAAGTGGTAAAATTTCTGAACAGGAAATACTGTTGCTTAGTGGATATTGGTCTCTAGATATAATCTGTAATATCAATGCAAAATGATTGCGAGGTGATTCTAAACATGGTCTGTCTAAACTGGTAATTTTGTTCATTCTTTATACTGCTGTTAGATGCTGAGAACATATATTGCCTCAGAAAATTGTGTTCAGAATAGTTACCAAATGTCAGATTTGTGGGCATAAATATTTATTTATTTATGTTTTGACAAGAACTATGCTATAAGTAGACCTTAATAGGAAATGTTTTTGATTACAGTCTTGTGGTAAAGTTATGTATAAAGAACTTACCTTATAAATTGCTTTATATTAGTAATTTTGTATATTTGTCTTATGTCGTGTTGATACTGTGAGATGCCTATCAGAGAGTCTGCAAGCAAATTTAAGGTGGATTTCTTGCAGAGAAATACATAACAGACATCAAAGCTTTGTAGAAAAGTATGCTTAGAACAATTTTATTAATGACAGAATAACATTTGTACACGTATTTTCAATAAGAAATCCTTAGTGACAAAGCCTAGGTCTGCTGAACAGAGCTTTCCAGCTTTCCCCCGCCCAGCTGGGCTGTCATCTGCTGGGGGCTGCCAGAGGCACGTCTATGGGTTTTGGTGCTGAGAGCCCCCAGGTAAAGCCTCGGAAAACTCGCCTGGTTTTCAAGGTGGAACCATTAGAAGAGCACTATTAGCACTTGATTCGTTTGCCAAGTCCTTAGCAAAAAAAGTGGGTATATTCAACTGCGAAATGAGATGGAACCTGGGCTGTAAAAAAACCACCTTCTGCCACGTAAGAAAGCAAAGAGGGTCAGAAAGTTTCTATGTGGTTAGAAGCGTGGGGTCGGTTTGAAACTTGGACAAGAGCCCATATTAACTGTGCATTAGAGACATTATCTTGTCTTGGGAGTAAAAAGAGCTACAAGAACATTATATCTAGAGGGGCATGTGTTTGTAGCTACAGTCTATTTAAATGGCAAATTTCACTTTCTTTCTAATGGAAATAAACAAGTAAAAAGGTGAAGAACTCACTATTACAACCTGCTTTTTTTGTAAAACATTGTGAGTGAGCACATTCCAAGACTCGACTTACTCTTTTGGGAACATTTGTGAAATATCCAGCGTGTCACCATGTCCATGTCTCTTCTCAGCAGAGATGCGTTCCTCCCAAAGTTTTGTACAGATAAGTTGAGATTGGTGCTGGCTCATGCAAGAGGTCATTTTCAAGGACAGAAGTAGGAAAAATATACACAAAAAATACTTTCTTCTGCAAATGACATACTGAATTTCTTGTCAGCTTGGGTGTAGTGATGGGTTGGTTCTCTGTGCCTGAATTTGCTTCAGTTGCTGTTAATGATGTGAAAGAGAACAGAAGTGAACCTGAAACTGCCCATAGCAAAATCTGTTAGAGAGTTACTTAACCAGAATCTCTTTTGCTCTGAGATAGATGATGCACTGACATTGATAAGCCAGTTTTAAAAATTTCTAGATAAAAGACAGCTTTAAAAGCAAGCAGTGTTGGAGATATGCAACTCTCAAATGGTGTGGTATGGTCTCAAAGGTTGTTTAACTCTTTTAGGGTTAAAGCGGGCATCTTTCAAGCCAAGGGCATTTACCAAGCCGAAGTGCTATGAGGAGATGGTTACAGATTGGCTGGAAGGCTACCTATGGTTTCAAAATTAGTTTTGCATCAAGTTCTGCCCTGAATTGCATTGCTGAAATTCCTATAACTTCATTAGGGTTGACTGGGTTTAACTAAGGCATTATTTGCTCTAAGATTACCCACAGTCAAAAATTTGCTGAATGTTAGGAGTTCAGTAATTAAAGGTGTGTTTACAGGAAACAATACAGGCAGAACGGCAGAAGAACAACAGTTCCCGAATCAGAGCTGCAGCCACATGAAAGAGAGAAGACGACTGTGAAGAAACTTGAGGGTTACCTTCCCGCAGCATTACAGGAGCAGGTGAAGCAATTCTGAGCTTTCCAGTAGCAAACGCTATGGTCAGAAGAGCAACTTGGGGTTGGCCTTTCACTTGGAGATGATGCTGGTCCCAAATTAATCCCCTGGGGAACACTAGGAGAGGTTTTTGTACATCTATCACTTGCACTTGCTAAGTCACCAAGGACTGTTGCTGCTTCTTGCTGTCCCTGGAGACAGCCCCCGCTGGCAGAGCTCCTGCCCCTGTGCACCCCAGCCTCTCCCTCCATCCCCCCATCCCCCCATCCCCCCATTCATCCCTCCATCCCTCCATCCCTCCATCCCTCCATCCCCCCATCCCCCCATCCCCCCCTCCATCCTTCCATCCCCCCACCCCTCCATCCCCCCATCCCTCCATCCCTCCATCCCCCCATCCATCTCTCCATCCCCCCATCCCTCCATCCCCCCATCCATCCCCCCATCCCCCCATCCATCCCCCCATCCCTCCATCCACCCATCCACTCATCTCGCCCCCCTCACCGCCTCGCGGGCATAGAGACCACGCCCCTTTCCTCTAACCACGCCCATTTCACCGCCCCTCCCCGCCCCAGACACGCCCACTCACCTAGCCCCACCTGCCGCGCGCTGCCCCCCGCCCTCGCCGCTGCCCCTGGGCGCATGCGCACAGTCCCAGCGGCCCGCCATGTTGGCGCGGGCGGTGACGCGTGGTGCCGGGAGGCGGGGCCAGGCGGCGGCGGGCGGGCGCGGGGAGCGGGGCCGCGCTCCCGGGCCGCGCTCGGGACTTTGGGAACGCTCCGGAGCGGGGCCCGCGGCCGGGGCCGGGCGGGCAGCCGCAGCCCGCAGGTGAGAGGGGTGCGCGGGGACGCTCTCTGGTTCTGCCCCGCTCGGGGTCCCGGTGGGGCCGGGGGCCCTGTGTCCTGCGGGGCCTGTGCGGCCGGGGGTCGCGGGCCGGCGGAGCGGGGAGCGGGGCCGCCCTCTGAGCAGTGCGGGGCCGGGGCGGCAGGGAGGGGGCTCGCTTTCTGCCGGGGTGCTGCCCTGAGGACGGGAGGGAGGGAGCGCTGTTTGCGACGGGGGGTGCCCTGCGTGCAGCGAGGGGGTCCCTGCGTGCAGGAGGGGACGGGGGGGTCCCGGCTGCACTTGGCGGAGGGGAACCTCCCTGCAAGGGGAGGGCCAGCGTGTTGCAATGGGGGGGACCCGGTTTGCGAGGGAGGAAAAGAGGGGGTGCCCTCTTTGCAGTCGGGAGTGCCCTGCGGGGGGGAAGAAGGAGGGGTGCAGCGTATGCAAGGGGCAGAGCAAAAGTGTGCCGTGCCTCGGGGGTGTACAGTGGTTGGGGAGGAGGAGGTCAGCGAGGGCAGGCACAGGGGTCTTGCAGGACGGGGGTCCTGGGTGGGGATGGCGGGGAACAAAGCGGGACTGACCCGGCTGGGGGTCACAGCTGGCGGTTTGCTTCGCGCCCGGGCTGGTGTGCTTTGTGCCTCTCTGGAAGAGTGTCTTCAACTCTCCTTTTCCAGGCATTGTTTTGCAGTCATTGTAATCGTTTTCTTCCTTCTCCCGACCCTTTCTGCTCATCAGTGTTTATTGTTCCCTGGTCTTTAAATAGGCTGGTTGAGGTCTGGGTGCAGGAAGGAGTTTTGGGGATTAGTTCTGAGACGCAGCCATTAGAAGTGGGGATGTAACTGTAGGCTGTAATTAACTTGCCGGTTTCCTCTTTTCCCTGTTCACGTAAAATTTAGGTCAAGTCTGTTTTTACTAGGTACTGTTCAGGACTTTTTGCCTCCGTATGAAAAGTGCGATATTAACTTGAGAGCCCTTGGAGTCTTGGCTTGGGTCCCTTATATAATTCAGGAGATGCAAGGTGCACATCTTTTTCGGTTTTGTATGGCAAAGGGCTCTTTAGCTTGGATGTTCTGAGTGTTAATGAAACTAATGCTGACTTGGACCTGCTGTGAAGTCTGCATCAGAAATATCTCCCTTACCCATTTAAATATGGCTCATACATTTGAATAGAATGTGACAGAAGAGTCTTCCTTATTCTTTCCCCAGTGAGCTACACATAGAGATAATGCTAATGAAGAACCTTCAGGGCACTCTCCCCACTTCTCTGATTTCATGGTAAAGCCTGTTCTGCAATTTCATTTAATACTAGAATACGCTGCAGAGTGTTGATAGTAAAAAAAAAAAAAAAAAAAAAAAAAGTTTGGATAATAACTAGGATTAAATGCTATCCTGAATGCACTCCTTGTGATCTCTTTGATTCTATGATTTTCAAAATTGTGCTTCTAAACATTTTCCTTTACTTCTGAAGTTCAAAAAATTCTAGTGAGCTGCCAGCACAAATTAACATGCTGCTCTGCTTCAAAGAAGCAAGACTGTTTCTAGTGAGCCTTGGCTTGACACCGGGTGTCAAAAATGAATGAAAGTGACTTTGCCCCAGCTAGCATTTTTCTTTTTAATTTTAAAGAGTTTCTTCTGCTCTTCTGTAAAAGATTCACTAAACTGAAAGTCATCTGAGGCCATAGTTCATCTGTACCTAATCTGTAGCAGTAATGGTGGCTTGGGGAATTCTGCAACTTGTGGTGTCACTGGCACAGCTTTTGGTGATGCCAGGCATGAAGCAGATCAGCAAACTTACCCAGCTAGAAAAAAAGGATCATGCACAGACTCCCTCATCCAGTTAGCCGTGCGGTCCCACAAATGATAGGACAGCATGTCTGTGGGGAGATGATGGGCTCTGGGATCATCTCAAACAGCCAGTGAGGATTTGGCTCGCTCAAAGCAGGGCTGAGTGGGGTGAAGCAGAGAGGGAGTGTGTTCAGCTGATATTGCTACAGAGGCAGTGTGTGTGAGATTGATGATGAATCCTTCATTAAGCTCTAAGGGGGCTCAGAGGGGAAGTGAAATGTAGCTGCTGCAGAAAGGGCTCTTGTGCTGCCACGGGAACTGGCTAGAAGCACTGTGGGATTGAGCGTACAAAGTAAAGCCTTGCTTTTTTCCCCCCTAAATTCTAGTAACCTTAAGTGTGGTGTTTTTTTTTTTTTGCTTTTGTTTTGCAACAAGCTGAGAAACACGTTGGATTTCCTTAAAAAATAGAAATCATCAAACTGTCTCACGTTGGGTGTATCTCAGTGTAACATGATACTTGTATATGTTTCTTTGACAGTGGCGATCAAGCCCATGTCTGGATCTAAAGGCATAACCTCTGTTGTCTGAGTTAAAAGTTCCAATGATGTTACCTCAAGGGCTATATGTTCTTAGCGTAGTCCAGCTATTAGAAAGGGGTAATTAGTTCACACTACAAAGAAAGATGTTGGTAGAGACTCCAAATGAATTTGCAATGTGTTCTGCTAGGAGTGTTTCTGCTAGCACTATTATATCACCTCCACAAACACCACAAGTAAAGCTGTCAAAAATGCTCTGCTTTTTCATGGTTGTTATATTGCTGAAGTAGCTGTGATGCTTAGTATATGGCTTTTTTTTAGTTACTCTCTTAGTTGATATATCTGTGCTGGCAAAACTTTCTGAGCAACTGCACTATAGCAAAAATTGAACTATTATGAAGCATTTGTTTTAAGAGCTAGCAGCCTCAGAGAGAGAGTGTTTGGCTGTTTCACTGTATCAATAGTACAAAACTTTTCTAATGACTCTTAATAGCTTATGAAAGTTGACTTCGATGGCCTCGGGCTAGGTTCACAGGGATAGATGCCTTTATCACAGATCTGGCATAGCATATATGGGTGTGAGTGGGAGGTAAAAGCTTAAATAGATGGGGCAACATATGTTCTGCTTTCCTTTCAAGGTTCTCTACTTTCAGCTTTTTTTAATTCTCACAGCTGTATTGCATTGTCAGAATACTGGATGGAAACATTTTTATGGTTTTCTTTTTAACTATTTGTGATGCAGCAGATTTCTTAAAATTGGGAGATTAGAGCTTTATGGATAAACTAAAAACAGTGGAAGTGTGGAAGAAACTTTTCTTAGTGTATTTGCTATCCCTTAAGCAATGTGTCTTTAAAAAAACTAGGAAGTAATTAAGCAATGTTAGATAGTTGTCTCTGGAAGAAAAGGCGTGCTTTCAGTGGGCATTCAGGGTAATTGATAAATTTGCTGGTTTAATCTGAATTATTTTCATAAAACTTTGTCTCTAAGGGTTTTATACAGTAGTAAGCGTTTCGGGGTGAAAGCGCGCCTATGCCATATAGTGTGGATAGCCTGTGTCCTGTGTCAGAAGGATCTGACAAGGGAACTAAGCTGTAAGTGCATTGAGATGGGAGATACAGGGAATTGCAATGTGTGACTTGGTGTTGGTGACAGGAGCGTTTCAGAAGTGGATTTCTTGAAGTTATCTTTTGGATTGTGAGGTAGGAAGGGATCTGTTTGAACCCAAGAGGAGCTTGCAAGCTGGGACGACATTTAAGTCTGACTCCTTTAATTGGCCTGTGTGTTTCAGAAGACTAACGGTAAGAAAATTCAAAAGATTTCCCATATTCAGTGTCCTATAAAGAATTTGATGTCTTCCATGCCTATTTTGAGAAGCAGTTTTTAAGTGAATCAGGTGTACTAATTTTTTGAAGAATGCACCAGCTACTGATTTGTGTTGTCAACATTTTTGCTTTAGACTTGCTGTGGGAAATATGTCATTTTATTTCCTTTTGTGGAAACAGTGCTTTGTTGTAAATACTAATGACACTGGTCATATGATTTCGTGGGCCTTTTGTTTTAACTTCTTCTTTGTGATAGATGCAGCTGCCTGGCTGTGTTCTATAGTTGTGAAATGTGAGAGATTTGTTTGGCAATGCCAACACACTCTCTGTTTTTAAAGCTATTCTACTTGGTTTCTTTAATATGAAATATTTAAAATATGAGAAAGCTTATGTACAGGTGAAAGTAGAAATGAAAATAGATTGTGAACAGAAGTTTTGCTTTCAAAGAAGTTCTCGGAGCTTTTGCCTGGACTGGTAGTTGCTTAAATTTTGGGGAAAACTTAAAACCTTTTTCCATTGCCATATTAAAGAGCATCAGTCTTACCAGGTGCCCCATGCCTACTTGAACTGTCAGGTTGTGCGTTCTGCTGTTCCTTTCCAAGGGACCCTGCTCGGGGGGGTGCCCAGACAGTGGTGCACATGGAAGACCATCAAGAGGGCAAAACTGCTGATGTTTTTTTCTGCAGGTGTGGATGGGATCAGAAGCGGAACTGGTTGTCAGTAGTCGAAGCAGCAGGACTATTTACCCATGATGTCAGACACTTTGCTTTGGCTCCTTCTGCCTGCTGTCGTGTGTACTTGTTTGTCCTGCTTCTGGGAAGTCTCTTTATTTGCCTGAAGGTGGGAGGTATAAGCTGCTTTAGGACAGAGGTCCTGTCTAATCTGTTCCACTTTGCTAGAAGAAAAACTGTCGGCACAAAGCATGTGGGAACGTGTTGCACAGGTCTCATGGTTCAAACCAGGGATGGGATGATTTGAGTGCCTGTCCTAGCTCTGAGGACTTAAAAGTAAATGTTTTAATAGATATTGCAGTGCTCAGCATCTCAACGTGTTAGTCCCGTTACGAATGTAAATTTCCATCTTTGCACAGAAGCAAGGGAAGAACTTTGTTCCTTTATTCTTGGTGAGAAAAATAAACGGAGAGGGCCAATTTTATTAGTCTGTATTGTGCAGAAATTGCAGACCAGGATTTAGCAACATGACAAATGAAAACCATGGTATGTTGTAAACGAGCTTGATTACACCTCCATCTGGTCAAGTGCAAACTGTTGTTACAGGGAAGGTGAGGTTTCATGTCATGAAAAAAACAAAGCAGAATTTTTGAGGTGTATGAGTGATAATAATGAAATATTAGAGAGAATCCTGTAGGTTGAAGAAAGCAAGGATAAACATGTGAATTTCAACCCAGTTCCTTTTTCCTGATTGTTTTTTGCGATCTCCATGCGAGTGGTCTGTTCTAGTTTCAAGTTGAATATATTCCATATGCATTTCATTTAGCGTCGTGGGAACTTTGATTCTTTTGAATAACTGACCTTATCTGATAATGCTACTGTGAAATATCCGGCATGTTAAGATGATGATCTGAAATATCCAGCAGGTTTTTACTGTACTGGCACAAAACCCAGCTCTCTAAAGTTGAAGCTCTATTTCTGTAATACATTGTTGTAGTATATTTTCTATGTATTTAAATAATTCTGTAAGAAATAAATGCGAAACATTTCTTTTAAATTTTAAACTTCTTCATAAACCTGTTATGGATTGAAAATTAACCAGAAGATTCACCCCAAAGGGCAAAATCTGATGCTAGAGGCTTTGGAGGCAGTTTGGTGCTGCAGGTACCTCATCTGATGCATCTCTGGGTGGCCCTGCCTTGTGCCCTGATCTCCTGCTGCAGCTCCCTTGGCAGAGCCAACGCTTGTGTGATTGCAGGGCGATTTCTTTCATGCTGCTTATCTCATGGGAAACTAATCCACTCAGTAATGTTTTTATCAGTTTGCTAACTCACCCTGTGGCTACACCTTGCTATTGCTCTCACAGGTAGAAGCAGGACTGTTACAGCTGGAGGTGAGTGGAGGGAAAGCAGCTCTGCTTCTCCCAGCAGATGCTGGGGATGGAGCATCAAACTCAATGCGGCAGGACCGGGGCAGTGCTCCCACTTCAAACTAGTCATGTTTCCAGATGCCTTTAAAGAGCTGTTCCTGGGACTGCTGTTCCCCAGCTAGCTTTTCACCTCTGTAGGAGCTGAATGATCCACATAAATTCATGCTTTCAGTAAAATCTTTACATGAAAGCATGAATTCTGCACTACAGTAAGTTAGGCGGAAAGCCCTTGTTTCAGCTCTGGAGGAATCAAAACACTGCATCCCGCTCACAGATGTTATCTGGCTCTTGAAGGAAGCCGAGGAAGAAATGGGTTGCTCTTCTGCCTTGTCAACTTTTGGCTTCTCAGTCCCTGACTCTCAAGTAGCTTCAGTGTTACGAAACAGGCATGGTTCTGGGCAGGTTTATGGCTGCCCACAGATTTTGAATAAAGCAGAGGAAGTGAGTAGTACATCCGTTATTTAAAGAAAGCCGTGAGTGGCACTAGAATCCTACAGACGTTGGCATGTATTCTGTATATACATATTTTTTTGGAAGCTGATTATCTGCCACGGTGCCAGAGTTGTAGGAGACTTGTATTAATAGTTTATCGCCCTGCCTCTCCTCCCGGATCATCTTTCCACTCACTGCTGGTGAGTAACTTTTTAAGTAGTAGCAACTAGAAGTTACAAAATACATATGTGGTTGTATTGCTGTCACTTATTAACAACTATATTTTGCCTGTTTATGTTGGAAACTTTTAACAGGAACAGAATGTAACCAGTTTTGTTCTCGTTAACGTCGAATTTGTAATTTAGCAGTGATGTTGTTGCATCTAGAAATTTAAGCTGGGCCTTTGTGTTTTCTTTTCTAAGCTTGTTTTTATACAATGCAATTAAAGTATTTCCATCAGGGTATACGCCCTATGAGATACATTTTATATAAACTAAAGACTTTGCAAGCTTACACATTCAAACTGGAAATTATGAGTTAAACACTTGAGCTACAAAAGAATCAAAGGACAAATCTAGGTAATTCAGCAATATTGAATCTGAATTTACTAGATTGCTCAAGGTGCCTTTCTTTGCTCCTTCGGTGGCTATGCAAATCAGACCAGTCTCTTGTGGCTGCTCACATTTGTCACGGAGGAGTAACGGTAAATGCGTAAGTATTCACTCTCTAATCTTCATTAGACTTGGGCAATATAAAACACTGACATCTTTAATGGTAGAAGGGCTAGTGTGGGGAGTTTTGTAATCCCAGTGAGACTTGGTACCATATTTTCTGCCTGAGACTGAAAATTTTGTCCTTAATGTCCAAACAGGGAGTTTTGTTATTTAAAGGAGAGCAGTAATGAGATGATCATGTTATCAGATATCTTGGAGCTGGTGGAAGTGTCATTAACGCAACCAGTTATCTTAGTGATGGTGGTATCACTTGCTACGAGAAGGCCTGGCCCGTATCTTTGCAAGTAGGCTGATCTTTTTCAGGAATGGTTTAGTAGCTTATCTTAATGTAAGGTTGAATACGTGGAGGAGTTTGCAGTGAGGCTCTAAATGGACCATGCTACAACTACCCTAGCATCTCCTTTTAGCAAGAAGATAGAGACTCTGAGGCTTTGTTTTCCTATCACAATTCCTTAATTTTAATTTTTTTTCTTAATGCTCTTGCTGATCTATATCTGATGGCATCTAAGAGCCACAGTGCTGGACCAAGACCTTGGTATGATAGTGCTTCACGTGCTCAGAACAAAAAGGCAGTTTCTGTTCCCAAATCTTGTTATGCTACTGTAGTCTTTTTTCCACCTGTTATTTTTCTGGGGTTTGTGGGTGGGGTGGGTACAATGGAATAAAAAAAAATGTTTAACATTGTTGGCAACATCTTAGTAAGTATGTAGTCTAATTTTAGCCTGTGGTGATAGCATTTTTCTCTTTCAAAACTTGTAGCCTTGAGGCAATTTGATGGATTTTACCAGCATCTCTTGCCTTCCTTCAAGGGCAGAGGCTTGCATGCCGTGTTACCATTGGTGCTCATGTGGCTGTCCCCGCTTGTGGAGCTCTGGGAGCTAGGTGAACTTACTTCCCTGGAAAGGGCTGAGCAGATGTAAGCAAGACTTGCCCTTTTCTTAAAATTCATTCCTTGGGTGATGCCGAGTGTGCCAACAGCCCTAGTTTCTTTTGGGATGCTGGCAGGGGTTTCTTGTCTGGTTTATGCTAGGTTTGTTGTCCATCATTCCCGATCTGTAGAGGAGAAAATAAGGGGGGCTGTAAACCTTACCTCTGGCAGCTTAGACAGTTATGTGAGCTCTTCTGCAGAACGCCAACCAAAATAAGCCGGAGTGGTTTAAACAGCCTAAATAATCACTCTTTGTATCAGTTGATCCTGAGTAAATAGGTTAGAAAGTACTTAAGAGTAGCTCAGCTGGTAGCCTTCTGTCAGAGAGCAGGGACAAGCAGCTGAGGGTGCTGAGTTCTTCCACGGCACAGCTGTATCTAGAAGAGGAGATCCAAACCCAGGGCAGAGGTTCACAAGCTAAAAGGCTGTTCAACAGGCAGAAATGTGGCTTCTCCCCTGCAAATAACCCTGCGATTACGGGTGAAGTAAGAGAGTCCCAGTTCATCATCCTCGTAGGGAATGAGTTTATATTCTGGTTAGGCTGTAGTGATCTGCTGGTGTGGAATGAAAGAAGTAGTAGTTAAATTTAGAGATGGTTTTTGGGGATGCAGGGGATGGCAGTAGTGCTAGCACTCTTCCGACAGTGCTGCCAGGCTGGCGGGTGCCGTGGCATGTGGTGTGGGGTTGCTGTGCGACAGTGTCCTGTCTTCCCCACGTCTGTACAGAAAAGTCCACACTATGGTTATAACCAGCTCCCATTACTAGTTCAGATTGTTTATCCATTAGTAAAATTAATGGCAGGAGGGAGTCGGGCTGGAAAATGTGAATGTGCAAGAGAAGAGGTTGCATGGCAACACTTTACAGTCCCGAACATGGAGTCAAGAATAAATAATGGGGGAAAAAGAAATGAGAGGAGGAAAAAATGAGTGGGTTGGAGGAAAAAACGCTATCTTTGTATTGACTTTATTGTTTCAGTGCCATCCCAGATGTGTCTAACAAGTCTGACATTGTTCGAGATTTTCATTACTGAGGGCCTTTCATAAGGCCCTCCACTGTAAGCTTGTGTGTGCCATGGAGTAGCCTGACACGGCTTTGCAGAGACGCAGGTTATGCAAAATGCCCTGATAGGGGATGGTGGGAAGCCTGGATCTTACTCCTGGTTTTAGAGGGCTTCTGGCCACCAGAAACTACTTTCTAATGTCTTGTCTTTCTGGCTTTCTTCACCAAAACGACCTATGTAAGAGGCTTCCTGATGAATTGTGTGTGTCATTCCTGACACACAAATATTTTAATTCTGGAACATGGGTCTTTCTGATGGCTGCCATGCATAGATGAGCATATATAAAAAGCAAAATAATTTGAATCATTTCAAGGAGGAGTATCAAAAGGAAGAAAGCTTCATGAAATAAGACTGCAGTAGCCTCTCTAATCTTCAGGTAACTCCTTTGTTTTGGTTAAGAAGTTTGAATGTCCCATAGTGCTTCTTATCTGTTACTATTGGTTAACTTGTGGTTTCCTATGTGATTTTATTGTTAGTATTGTTTTAACTGGGTGAATAACTTTGAGTTGGCAAGGGCTTGTAATTGAAAAAATATTGTTCATTCATTGAATTATAGAAGTGACCCTCACTTATTGGTGCTAACTGAATGTGAGAATACAAGTTGCCAAGTGCAATGTTTCAATTTTTTTCTTTTCTGAGGAAACGCAGAGCACGCGAAAGCCAGCAACGTTGTTGCCAGTGTTTCCTCACTCTGCTTTATGTTAAAATGAATAAAAAAAATGACTTCCATTGCAAATGAAAATAGTGCTAACTGCTCTTCACATTTTGGGGTAACTGCCTGCTTTTTTCCTTTTCAATTGGACATCTTTTCAGCATTAAAAGAAAAGCAGTGTCTCCTCCCAAATCCTGCTCTCCAGTTGTTCATCCTGGCCAGTAAGATGACTTCCAAATGGCTGTGAAACCTTTCGCTGTAACTTTGTGCTATTTCAACTCCGTTGTAACTGGTGCTTCTTTTGCAAACCCAGCCAGATAGCTTCCTGCTGTGATAGCAACTGTGGGGTCAATTTGTGAAAAGCATGCTTGGCTTAGTATCATGATGCAAGGTATTACTTCTGTTAGGAGTTCTGTGACTTGTATGCATTTAGTGATTTACGTAAAATGGTAGCTCTGCTTCCGAGATATACAGAGAGACTGACTAGCTTAAAAGCAAAAATTAGCTCTACCTTTTTTTCTTCTGCACTGTTGTTGAAATTGATTTTTATTTGAAGCTGTGGCCTTGCAGAATTGTGTATGAAATACTCTGTATACATGGAAAAGAGCAGGACGCCGCAGACTTGTAGTGAACTTTCCCTCCAGGCAAGAAGTGGGGCTATCCAATTTTCCACTCGCAGGGGAGATAGAGCTCAAAGAGCTGCAGAAGCCAATAGTTAACTCTGTTGGAGATGCTGTACCCTGCAGTTCTTTAAAATAACATCTACAGTGAATAATAGTGTACAAACGTGTGTGACAATTTTTTTTCTCTTCCTGAACCTTGTTCTAGATGTCAAAATTAACCTGGACTACTTGGGAATGGCGAAACATAGCCCTGGGATCCTGCCATGAACAGTAAGAAAGTTGAGATGCTTTGTGTATGCAAATAATAATTTTTTTTTAATGGCTAAACCCCAGTGAAACTGTTCCTGTTCAATTAACATAACTAGGCAACACATTGTGTAGTTCAATGTGGATGTGCTCCCAGCTTTTCGTGGAGTGAAGAGGCAGTACAGTAAGTCAGGGTGGCTCAGTAGGGGAGCGCTCTTTGGGAAACAATACTGGGGAAGTCTCTGCAGCCAGTATGACGCTGGAGGTGGGAAGGCTACTAGGGTGGTGTGTTATGAAATTATTAAGGTGATAGCTGAAGGATGCTTTCCTGTAATGTGTAATTATATTGTGAGACTCCATTGTTATCTAGTGTATAATTATATCGAGACTCCATTGTCATAGGATATCTTGAATGCAAATTAGTTTGAAATGCGATTAGACAAATTAGCGGAAGGAAAAAGTGAATTGGGGAGTGGTAAAGACTGCATTCTGGATGCAGTTTGTGGGAGGAGGTCCCTAAAATGCTGCCTGAGGGAAGCTGTCAGAGTGCAGTGTCATTTTGTTCTCGCTGCTCCTGAATCAGCTGCCGTTAGACAGGTAGCTTGGCTAAATAGGTCTTCGGTCTGACCTTTCTTATCTGACTTCTGAGTGGTGCTTTCCTTGTATGAAACTTAGCGTTTACTAGATGTTGATTAAATGGTTCATGTATCCAAGAAAGCAGGCACCTTTAAAGATATTCTTGACTGTTGATCAAAATATTCAGATATTTTTGTGTTGCTGGTAGCCTGAAACTTTCTAGTTTGAAGGATACAAAAATAAATATTTATGTATGTGCATGCTCTGTATTCTTTATATAGCCTTTTCCAGATGTTGCAGTAGGCATCCTTAAATTGATGCATTGAAAATTATTCTGATGAATTTTCCCAGTACAAAATAGATGACTTATGAGAGACTGTGTGGGTGAGTAGCATGCTTGTAAAGTGTAAATTTTCAGCAGATGCTGTTGATGCTATTTGTCAGCCTTTGCTGGGACAGAAATTAGAAGGCTTTTGTATTGTTAAATATCATGATTTGGATATAGTCAATTGGAAATGAACAGCTCTTGCAAACTCTTGTATCGAAACTCTTCACAGCAGTTTAAATGCTTAACATGCAAATGTTCAAATGAAAAATATTTCATTTTCTTTTGTAGAACTCTCTGACCATGTTATGTTTAATTCTTCCGTGGGAGTGTTTTACCCAGGGCTTTCAAAAGCTGGTTGATATACTTGAATTGTTAGGCAACGTTAATATCTTGAAATCTCAGAACTCTCCTTTGATGAAAATACTATAATTGTTAAATTGTTGTGGATCAAATTATGTAGCCTTAGGTCATTTATTAGAACAATTGATAAAGACACAGGAAGCTGTTCAGTTCTTTGTACGAAATAGTGTATGCAGCACAAGGGGACACTGTTAAGACTGATTGCTTTCAGCTTTTTGAGAAGTTTGTTCAGCTTAGCTGAAAAAGACAAATGTATATATTTGCAGATTTTTAAATGGCTTTGAAATCTTACCAGAATGTGGCTAAAGCTTCAGTTTACTTTTTCTGATTGTGGATAGACTGTGCTAACAGTTTTAAGCTGTGCTGCTCAGAGGTAAAACATTCATTCATTTTTAAACTGTCCTATTTAGCAAGCTTCGCTGTTTGAAAGGTAAGCCAGGGAACTTCACTGTTCACAGGTTTGCTCTGACCAAAACCTCGTGATTTCTTGTGGAATTGAGAACAAATGTATGTAATGTCAGAGAGTAATCATGCACGTACAGTGTAGTTAAGAGGAATTTTAAGGATGGAAATGATTCTTGGTACAAGTTGAGACATCTAGAATGATCTTGGGTTTTTTATTCCCTTCCAATGAGTTATCTAAAAGTTGTGTGGCTTCTCTTCTGGCTCTTTTTTTGGGGTAATAACGGGGGCCAAAAGAGCTGGACTGTTGTTGTACTGGTGTTCAAGGTCCTCGTCCTTGGGAGGTTCTTAATATCCATTTCTAGGACAAGTAGCATTAGAAATCCAAATCTCATCTTTGCTGCTAATCCTGTAGTGTTAGAAAATGTCCACATGCTACTAAGTAATAAGCTAAATTACTAACATGTGAAACGCATCTTATTCAACCCTCATGTCATTTGTTTGGCTTATGATAGCCAGTGAGTGGTGTGTGTTATGTTGTGCTCTGGATAGCCTCATGACCTAGTGTTTCCTGAGTTATCAGTTCAGTGGTTGTGTCTTTTTAAGGTTTGCTCAAAACAGCTGTTAGAAAACAAAGGAAAACTAATGCCTTTAAGTTGATCTGCAGCCTGGTGTTCCCTTGGCTTCCACCTTCACCTGTGAACAGCACTCCAGAATTAGTAAGCTTGCTGATGGTGATTGGTGTTTGAAATCATGCTGACTAACTTGGTCCAGAAGTATTTTTCCCAGGCCTTTATTTGCATATGTAGATATTGTTTTTTCCAAGGATGTGGTTTAGATGAAGCCTGCAGGTAAAGGATGTGGCTGATGAAACTAACAGCAGGTAGGAAGGCTCATAGTTTAGTGGAAAGTGATTCCAAGGTGGCTTGTCGCATGGATACTGGATTGGTAGCTTAAGGAAATACCATGGATTTAGTTTCTCAGTGAAGCAGGTGGCTCTGATACTCTGCTGTGTGATATAGGAGAGGGGTACCAAAAGGTTTTACAGCAGAAAATTGGAAAGTGGGCTTTAATGTTCTGAGCTTTTTTGTTTTTATTGTCAGATAATGTATGCTGGCTATCCAAAAGTCACTTTTGAAGACTGGAAGATTTTAGTCTACTGAAGTGTGCATTGTTTTACTAGGAAGCTTCACAGGATTTCACCTCCTGTTGTTATCACTTGTTTTCAGTCTGGTGTGAACTGGCCTTTTCATTAACCCTTCCAGAGCAGCATTTAGTTGATACCTCTAAATCTGTGGCATACACTGCCCAGAACTGAGCTCCTGGCAAACGGCAGCAATCCATGTAGGCTAAGAGTCATAGCTGTAGTTTCAGGGCTCTTGAGAGATAATGACTGAAAACCTTCCTCCAGTCATAACCATGGAGGCAGAAGCCCACATTGCCTTTAGTAGAGGAGTGGCATGGAAGATGCTTGCTTTGTAGTTTGGACACCCACAGACAGGAGTATGGGCATCATCATCGGTAGGGACCTGCTCCGGGTTGTGGGTGTAGTGACAGCAGTAGGAGGACAACAGCATTTTAGGCAACTGCCACTGCCAGACCATCTGGGTGCCATGCACAGCTGTGAACGATGTTTGGAGCTGCAGCTGTGGATGAAGAGATGGTGCAGAAGTTTGGGCCAAGGGCAGAAGAGACAGAGCAGTGCTGCTGTCCAAGCCACAAAGCTGATGTGAACCCAGGACAGTTACTACCCTGTCAGGTCTGCATGGCTCTGGGAGGTGGCTTGTCTCACTTGTGCTGTCCGGTGTTTTGGGACACTGGTCCCTGCTGCCTCCTTGTCCCCTCCCTGTGCTGTCACCTGAAACTCCTGGTCACTGTGGTGTGTCATCTGCAGCTGCCTCCTTGTCCCCCTCTCCTTTGGTCCCAGGCTAGGATTGCTGTGTCTCGTTAGGGCTCAGCCTAATTGGAGAAAAGCCCATTCCCTGGGGTTGGATTGTTCTGTGCTGTAATTGCTGAAGCTTCTGATTTTGAGAGCATAACATAGGGGCATCCAATATGGCATAGCATCTCCCTGCTGCCTATGGTGCCATTATAAACTGTAGATATTTTACTTGGATGTGATTTATAAGCAGCGTATTAATGGGTTGATCTTCTTCAGAGAACTGTTTTCTCTTGCGGTGTGAATGAAATGCTATACTAATGAGAAGCTTTTTTTTAATATATAAAATATTACTGAAGACTTCTAAGTTTGTGTGAACATGCTGAAGCTTAGTTTACTTTGTCTTCCTAAAATAGGTTAATAAAATTTTTATTGAATGTATTTTTGAAGTACATTAACAAAGGACATTATGTAACGAGCATGGTAGCATTGCTTTTGATGATTAAAACTTCTTCACTTAATACAATTACTAAATTTCCATTAGGATAAGATCTGTTCTGCTACCTAGAGTTGTATTTCAACAGCTTATTGGCTTCCTCTGTGACACTGTGTTTTTCAAAATGCAGTACCTTGGCTGACTGAAGCAAATTGGTAGCTTCAGTTGTATCTTCTGTAGTCTAAGATACGGGGTTTCTTTTGTGCATGGACTTGTTTTTATTGAAAATGTTTAAATACTTATGTATTTCTAGTTTGTAGGTGGAAAATAGTAATGCTTCTACTTGTTAATCATTGATTATCAGGTGATACTTGATATATGTTAATGCTGCTCTCAGGTAATGCAACTCTGATGCCTATTATAAAAAATGGGAGGCTATGCTAAGGTCCAGAAACGTGCACAAAGTTCAAGCTGAAGATGCCTACATCAGGCTATTCTGCATCCTACTTTTATGGTAAAAATGCCTTTTTAGGCATATACTTCTCTGCATTCAGAGAGAGAGTCTCTTCTTATTACTTCTTATTTATAGATTAAAGCAGTTCTTTTAAGAGTATAGTTCAATGTCACATTTAATCAGCTGCTGCTAAAAGGGGCTTGCAGCTTTCTTCTGCTCTTTGCACGGTTGCTCAGTGGGTGCCGGGGGTGTTCGGCTGCCATGGGGTGAGTGGGATGAGTGAGACACCTTGCTTGTCTGATGGGAGGCAGCGTTGGCGATGCTGGGCACTGCTTGCCCTCTGACTGCCGTTTTCTGTTGAATTATGCAGCTGGTTGGTGTGTTAGGTTCAGCACAAGGTAGGCAAGTGGTAGTTAGGTCAGACTAAGTGTAATGTGGAACCGTGTGCTTCATTAATGTTCCTAGGCTAGAATTTAGCCTCTTGCTCCCTGTGGATTTAGTCAACAGTCTGTTTTTCAGCAGTTCTGTTTTGTTATGGTTTTAATTTTCGTTGGCTACTCTGCTAGAGAAAGGACTGCGTTAACATTGTAGGTCAGGCTAAATCACAGCATCTTCGTCTTTGTGATTTCTGAGCATCATTTGAAAACAGCTTGCCTTCTGTAGAAATGACGTGTTTGCTGAGGTCGGTCCTCTGATCCGATGAGTGTATTTTTCACGTTCACTGTCTGCTCATATGTTTGCCACTGAGGGCTTGTTCATTTAATGGCTTCCTAGACTGTGCCCCGCACACTTTATTGTACGCTCTTTGCCATGTCTTGTGTCACTAATTTGCTGTTGTTTCTGAAGAGCTGACTGTACAAGTAACCTACATAAGCCATGTGCATCATCTGTTAACTCTGAAAAATCTAGAGCTTTCTGATAGAAGATGAATATAACAGCAGCAACAAGAGCAAACACCACAAACCAAAGAGATCTGAGGAACTTGCACAGCAGTCAGAAATTCAGCCCCCAGCTCCTGGCAGGGGGAGGCAGGTTGGTGCTGGTGATCAGATTTGTCCTTTCTGTGGACATAGTGAGTAGCTGTAAAGTTGTAAGCAGAGGTGTGAGTCTCTCATATTTGTGTGTTGGGCGTGTAGAATCAATGGTGAGGATGGAAAAGTTGATAGCAGCTCTATCGTTAAAGTTGAAAGTTAACAAAAACTTTTCTGAGTATGAAAAATTTTATTTTTAACATGGAATTTGAATTATCTGAATTTCTGTGGTAATGAGACTTGGTAAACATTCCTCATGCACTTGCTGAATTTTGTACTTTATTGGAAGAAAACCTGTCAGTGGCCAGTTTTAGAACTTGTGTGGGTCAGCTTGCCCATCCTGCACTATTCGTTTTACCTGTAGCATTTCTTATGATTTTCTACTGCAAGCCACCCATGCAGCTCCAGAGAGGTAGTTTCTTTTGTCCCATCAGCAGTGATTTTAAAAAAAAAAAAGCCCCATATTTTAAAAAAAGAAAAATTTGGCTTTCACCTTGCAGTATAATTGGCTCAGCTTTCTTTCATAAGCAGAGTACTGTGAGTGGATAACATAAGCTGTTCTGCTAAAACCTCACCCCAGAGAAACCTCCAGGTGAGGGGAGGAGATATACAGACAGAAGGGATTTCATTTTTGAAGTCACTCTAATAGCTTTTTATTTGAAACTGGGCAACAAGGTTAAAGTTATTAGAAGTAGTACTGACTGTATGTAAATAGTTTGGTCAGTCTCATGTGTTAAACATCTTTGGAAGAAGGTGGAACTGATCTTTTCAGGAGTTCAGGTCTAGTTTTGTTGGGTACAGCACAAATTTACTGTGTGCTTTTTATTAACACTTATTTCTCCAAAAACTTTAACAAAATTGCAGCTAAGTTGACTTACTGTGACCTGTTTAGGGAAATTATGTAAAACGGAAGGATTAAAAAAGTTACTTTTATTTGTAGTTAATAATGAAAGGTCAGGTTCTCTTCCCAATCTTTAAGCAATCTGGAGTGAGCAGTGTAGTTGATACGTACAGATAAGCAACCCTGTTAAAGACCATATCAAAGGAGCATGGTTTTGACCTCACCAAGCAGGTGTATGGAAAGAAGATGCTTAACTATATACACAAACCCATCTGTAATGTATGCTTGGCCAAGAGGTTGCCAACTTAATTTATTTCTTAGAGTTAATTTAATCCCAATCTTAGAGTTTTGCGAAGTTGGGGGCCACCTGTCTTTTCATCCCTTCATACCGTTGTGTAGTGTATTTGCCCCATCAGAGAAGCCTGTGCAATGCCCACAGGATGGTAAAACAAGGAGTGAGACTGCAGCATCCATCCTAATTACATTAACCACACTGCACATCACGTAGGACTTTGCAAATAACCGAGTATGGTGGTAGGAAAGCAGTTCAGATGTACATGGTACTTCTTGAACATGTTCGTTTTATGATGGAGGATAGATAAAACATATCCTGTTTACTCAGCAGACTTCTTTAATAGAGGTAAACCTGAAGTTTATTTGAAACAAGAGGATGTCCCGAGGTGCAGCAACACCAGGAGTTAAGAACCACCTTATTTTACCAGCTGCTCTAGCATCAGTGGGAGGGAGTGGGCAAGTTAGATGCTGTTAAGCAATTCTGTTTGATGCTGTCTCCGTTATGGCACGTTTAAAGTATTGCAAAGCACACACTGAATTTATAATTCATGCTTACAAATGTTGTGTGCGATTTCCTTCCACTAAATGTCTAAGTCTGCTTGAACAAAATAAAATTTTAGACAGGCTTCTGAATTAGCTTTGCTTGTGACCTACTCTCTGAAGTCAGAATTTTATTCATAATGGTACAGAGCAATTGGAGGGGAGAAGATTTGCAGAAGTTTCTGTTTTCTGTTATATAAAAACTGGCCTGTTACTTCAAATCTGTTACATAGATTTACTGTTTTGTGACCATATCTAAAAATACTAATTTACTTTTGTATGTTAAAAGTATTAATTAAGAAATAGAAATCTCTGCTTTGGGCTGTGAATTAATAGTAAATTGCTTTAAAGAAATATCTAATTCATACAGCTACTAATTTTTTATCATTCACTTATGTTTATCAATGTAAAATATATAAAAGACCAAAAATCCGAAGTGTGGCTTTTTTCAGGGGTATTGCATAGTTTATATTTTGCAACGCTTACTGCTAAATGATGTCAGCAAATTGAAATGTTACAACTTTTTTACTGTCCCTTCAAGTAGAATCACGAGTTCACAAACTTGAATATAGTCTGTAGTCTTTCATTTTGGTTAATGGCTGTAAGATATCATGCTCTTGAGACATAAAAAAAATTGAACAAGGAGTTTTTGATCAACTATATTAGATCTTAAAAATGGAACTCATTAAAACTTTGGCCTCTTCTGCACATAAATAATTTGAGCTGTTTCTCTCCCTCTTAAAATAAAAGGTGGCTTTAATGAGTCACAGCTTCCATTTTAGTAAATTGTTCATGGGATAGGCAGGCTCAGGAACAACTGGGTTAAACCAAGAGATTATTTGAAAAATCTAGGGCATGTGCTCTCTCTCTTCACTTGATTAGTTTTCATAATTCATCCTTGCTTCCACAGCAAAGAGCAGTGTAATACATGCAAACAAGAAGCAGTTTTCTTTCTTTTGTGCTCCTTTATCTCTGTAATTTTACTGGAGAAAGTTAGTGAAAGGGGGGAAAAGTCATATTGTGTGTGAATGTTTAGAACGAATCTTGATTTGTTTTGTGAAAATCCATGGGATCTGAGAGGCAGATGCTATTGCGGGATGTCTGTCTGTGACTCTGCTTCAATTCTTTTCTGTTTGACTACAGGTGCGTGAAGGACAGAGGAGATATTTCTGCTTATCAGAGATGATGTGGAGAGACACTTTGTGAGTAACTGATGTGTGTTTTCTAAAAAGCCCAAAATGCTAATGTGGCAATTACTATTTTTTTTCCCTAACTTAGATTCTATCTGTGCCATTTGCCTAACAGTTTCACTTGGTTCTGGAAAGCTGTGAACATAGAGCCCTTCATGGAAACCACAGACAAAGCTGATTGTTGAAATAAAGAGCTGGAAGACAGAGCAATAGAATACATATGGTTTCATAAATGATTAACCATGACGCTTAACTTTTCTTCAGTGAGCAGTTTACCAAAGGCTTTTACTGTTGACTGCTGAATGTGTTCTAGACATCAGTAAAAACCCCTGACATGGGGTGGGTAACCTTCAGTAGGGTTAACGTGGTACTTACAGAAGCTGTTCTGTCAAGCTTACGGGTGCTACCTATTCTACATGACAGGTTATTAACACTTTATTGTCCTTGTCTAATTTTGATTGGAAGTCTGATATATTTGCCATAAAGAAGATGGGAATAGTAGCAGTCAATAGAAGCTTTCCTGAAAGTTTCAGTTCCTGTCTGCTGGAAGACAACAATATTCTGGGAGCATGCAGTTAAACTGCGCTCCCAAAATATTACAGGAAAGGAAGAACCTCTATGTCAGAATATAACTGTACCTAAATAAGTACTTAAAGGATTTACTTTTGTGGAAACAAGGTCACTTTTATGATCACAATTAAGTGATGCAATGTCTTATTTGTCAGCTGGACTCCATAAATACGCTATGTTTCTAGTGCTGTAGACTCATCAGCCAGCTCTTTCCTTTGGGGCGATTAGTCCCAGTGTTTCCTTTTTTTGCCAAATTTCCAGTAACAGTTGAGAATTAAAGCAGCATGTTATTTTAGGATTTTCCATGATAGTCTTTGTGCTTTTTTTTGTTTGTTTTAAGTATAATATGAGTAATGTGGTCTTGAGTGCTTTCTTTTACAGCATAAGTTTTGATACTCTGGAGCTACTGCTTTGTTCTAATGATAATTATTTAGGAGAACGGTACCTTTGTGGACAACTTCAGTGCTTTTCTTGGCACTAAAGAGCTTGAGTTAGAAGAACTGCTGTCACCTCAGGCACCTCAATTTCTAAATTCTATTGCATTTGTAGTGTTGATGCTACTCTGAAAATTTTGATTTTTTAAATTGAAAAATATCCTTTTATTATAATAGACTAGTAATTGCTTAAACTCCTAGGTAGGAACCAGTTTGGATTCTTACATGGGATTTGCCTTTTTTTGTTACCTAGATCTAAGAAAAAGGTTTTTAAATGGTTTTTAGGCTTCCCTCGTCCTGGAACCCTTTGCATATTTTCATAGATATGGTTTTGTGATTTGTAGTTTAATAACTACTTCAAAAAAATTGTCATTAATGCTTAATTTCCTTATTCTGGGATGAGGTTCGGCATCTGCAAATAGTGGCTGGTACTGCTTTCAGTCAAGAGAAAATCTGCTTCAAGATAATATTGGCTTGTAGTCATCTTTTCCTTGGCTTCTTCCAGGCTCTGCTTGCCAGTTCAGGAAGGCTGCGGGATCATTTCTTTGTAACGGTGTCCTGGCCAGGTGCTGGATTCTTTATGAAGCAGCAGGAGAAATCCTTGTGCTGATCCAGCTGACTTATCCAGGAAATACAGTGTTGATTTGATTTACTCTGTGACATTGAGATGACTCTCTTGTGGCCAAAGTCCATGAAGGCTTTGTCACAGTTGGCTGAGTAGTAGTGATAATATGGAATATTATTTAATAATATAACTTTTAAGAATAATAATTAATATTTTAAATAAAAATATTATGTTCTGTGATGCCTTTTACGGATAACTATAGTGGAGTATTTGATTCCTTGGTCGTGGCCCACGTTGTTCTCCTTGTTTTCAGATTTTGGTCAGGGCTCAAGCAGAGTCCCTGGATTAGATCTCGTGGGCACAGCAGCTCCTTGAACTGCTCTGGTCTGCCCCTGTCATCTTTTGGCAGTCCCACCTCTGACCCTGAGTAAGTCAGGTAGGACTTGCTCAGGGGGTCTACTACTTCCTTATGCTTGCTTCGTTCTTAAAAGTGTCCCTGTTTAAATTCTCCAAACTCAACAACAGAGATTTCTGCTGTTAGCAATGAGGTGAGGGGTTATCACCAAAGACTTGGTCTGGTTCAGATTCTTTTGTTTCAACTTTCTAGGCTGCTTCCTTAGGGCAAAGGAGCTTTTTCATAACTAAAAATCTTTACTCTTTAAAAAAAAAAGTTCTTTAAACTCTTGCTGTAGCTTTCTAGAAGGTATAAGGGTGCATGAAGGAAGTAGAAGTCGTGTGAATGTCTGGTATGTACAGGCTTGCATAAGTTTGATGTGATTTAGACAGGTACAGTGTGTTAGACAAGTACAGTTGTATTTACTTGCCAGCTGGGTATCACTCTTGGAAAAATTTGGAAAGCTTAGAAAAATTTGCAGTTGAGAAATAACTTCATTATTTTTTTAATAAGATATCTTTGTTATTAGCTTAATAAAATTGGAACTTGATTGTTCTTTTTTTTTTTACAAGAAATATAGTTTAGGTATAAATGTTCTAAGTATCAGTCTACATACCTTAAAATATTTTCATAGTGATGCCACAGTTAATGATAATACATACATTTTTCTTTGAGTGTATTTACAGATGTTGACTATATTTTAGTCTGGTAATTTTCAGAAAAGGCTCTGTGAAAAATACGTAACAGTTATTTTGTGGAGCTAGCACTTAATTTGTACAGATGGTTGCTGTTAAGGACCTTTTAGTTGCATAGCAGTCAGCTTTTCACGGTCTTCAGCATATGGCTGGGACAGGTTGTGCTCAGATACTTAAGAGAGCGGATAAGGCTTACAGCCAATGACACCCACCGTGAACAGTGTTTCTGGATTTGCCTACATTAAGACTCCTCTGTGTCAGCATTAGTAGCTGCAATAACAGGTAATATCTATCTGGCTAGTTCTGTTAGTTCTTACGGGATATTGCAACGGTGAATATGGGTAAGATATAATGGGACAGCTTGTGAATTGAATAGTTTAGTCCTTGTTGCAGGGTGGAGGTGCAGGAACTGGTTTCTTTTCCCAGTTCTACGTGATCATAACCTTGGCTTTAACCTCTGTGCTGTAATATCTCTTTCTGTGAGTGGTATTTATACAGTTATATAAAGTTTATGGGACGGATAATTGAAATTGCTGTTTACCTGTTATAGTTTTTATCATGGTTTATTACTGCGCAGTTTTAAATGTACAGGATTTCTGGTTAAAGTGGAAAAATGTTTCACTTTTACTCAAGTAGCAAGCTTTAAAGGGTTTAAAATATACTGCAACTTAGTCCATTAAGTTAAAACGTGGCTTTGTTAATAAAGTGAGAATGTACAATAAAGCTTTTTCACCTAGTAGTATTGACTCCTACATTTATAAACTTAAATATTAATTCGTAAGTATATTGGATAATATTTAACTTAAAACTGTGGAAATAATGTACTTCAACCAAAACACGGAGATGCACACCCATTCCCTATGCTGATTTTTTTCCCTGACAGGCTGAATGAGGGTGCCTTGTTCTACTTGACATCTGCCCGTGTCTGAGTAAGTCTAATTTGTACAATAGTAATAGGTACTTGAGCTGTGCCCTTGGTAATCAGTAGATTAGGGGCGTATGTGACAAGTTGGACACCGAAGGGACATGCTGTATCTAAGCTATTCAGTTTCCTCGTGAATGGACTAATATGTTCCATTGGCCTTCCCTGATCTTAGTAACCACATAAAGCTTTATGCTCTTAAAATAACTGACAGTCAGCAGCTGGTTTCTTACCAGGATTTTTTTCACTGCGACTGAGGAGAAAGTGGGATCCAAATGTCATGAGTCCTGTTGTCTTACCGGAGATAATACAGGTTTATCTTTTACTTGTATTTGCTGGATTGCTTTTGTGTGCTTTTTTTTTTTTTTTTAAATGCAGTGCTCATCTAATCAAACTTCTGGTGGTGGAATCAGTTTCACCAGCATGGATTTATTAAGTGTAGGTGGTGATGAATGAGCTTTAATATGCTGAAGTTGTAGCCATAAGTGACTTATATTGGAGAAAGGGTTTATGAGGGATGAAAAATGCAGGTGAAATGCAAGTCCTTTACTGAACACTGAAGATGTGGTAAATCTGTAAGGACTTAAACATTTTAAGAATGCTTTTACATCAAATCAATTGAATATTTTTGGGCCAACTAATAAGCTTGATAAAATTTTGATTAATCTTGCCATGATTATGTGAGAGTTTACATTCATTGTGCAAATCCAGGCATGAAACAGTTGATCAGCTAACTTAAAATTCAAAAGAATATTTTGTTTAAAACAATGCTTTAACAGACGCATCTCAGTGTTGTAAAAAATTCTGCTTTCTGCTACTTTACTTTCATTGCAGTGGGTTGAGACTGTCCTTGCACAGTGCCCTGACCTGGTGTCACGTGCAGCTGCTTGTGGGAACGGGTGGGTTTCAGGTCCCTGCCCCATTCTTGGGAAAGATGTTATGTCGTGTAACAAGGTAGTTTTTTCATCCTTGGAAATCTTCAGGTAAAAGCTAACTTTGCAGGCAGTAAAATAAGGGCATTGAAGAAGGGAAGGGGGCAAGGGAGAACCCTTCTGCCACCTGTAATGCGTGTTAGGTGCATGGGACTCACCAGCCTTATTCTTCACAACTTACTGTCCAAAACCTGAAATACGGCCTGAAATGGTGGATGTGCAAAGAGGTGCCCCGTCCACTACAGTCTGGAGAGCCGTGTCTGTGGGGTCTACTGGATGTGAAGTATTGGTGGGAAAGAGCTGTCTGTCTCTGCTCTTGATGAGGCTGTCAGCCCCAAACCCTTAGCAGATAGGCTGAGGGGTTAGTCTAGACACAGGGGTATAGGTTGGAGGCAGTGTCATCTTCAAGGTCATTGGTGTGGAAAGAGTAGTTGATTTGCTTCAGATAAACTGTAGAAATAATGTACAAAGAGAGGAGGGACCTCTGATGATGACTTGTGGCCCCACAAATCACAAACTAGTGGATTGAAGTTTGAGTGCTCCGAGCTTTTTTAAGTGCAGCTTTTATCCTGCGTGTCACTTAACGAGCGTATAAGCAGACAGGTTTGTTTTTAAACTTTAGTTACATAAATCTTTATATAAAATGCCACTCTGTATTTGCTTTGAAATTTAACAATGACTCTGGTATTGTCAGACTTGTCACTCTTAGAGTTCAAATTAGGAAGCCCATAACTGTCAAAACACGGATTGACTTGAGAGCCAAGATCCGTTAGGGCAGAGATGCCGGAGTACTTAGGCAATGAAATAATCCTGTTTTAGCTCGGGAGCACAGAAGCATGATTGTGCTCCTGCAAATGCTATGCAGAGCTTGAAATTGCTGAATGGTTTTGAGATTATAGGTTTGATTGCATTAAGACTTGTATAAAGGTTTTTCTTTCCCCATGTAATGGCTCTAGAGGCTTATTTTGCTGTCTGTACAATGTCTTATTAAAGGTTGCTGTAGCTATGTAGTGAAACAGTTTGTATTCTGATTTGGTGCAGGCACCCTTCCGAACAATTTTGGGACATGTTTTAGGATGATGAGGGCAAGGCAGTAGATCTTCTGGAGCTTTACACTCTGCAGATTGGTTGTATTTCCATTGCCAGCTCGCATTCTGCATGTTAGAGTGTATTTTTCACAAGCCAGATGTTTACATTGCTTTAATAATGCTCTGTTGTGTGCTGTACAAGCTAGTTTTGCAGTACAATGGTTTACATAAAACAAGAATTACTTGCACTGATTTTAAATATGGTTTTGTATTATGGAGTTCAGTGTAGTGGATCCTGTTCTATTAAACAGTCTCACTTCCTTTTTAGTATATGCGGCTTACCTGAAATTACAGTGCTTGTAAATGGCATTTCAGGAAGTCTGAACTGATCCAGCATATGCCTACTGCTGAATTTTAATGAAGTCCTATATGAAGTGTGGGGTTTTTTTTTTTTTAGTAACAGACGCTTCCTTAAATTTTAGACTTTGGACAGTTTCACACAACTTTTGTTTTTACCAAGGAGCCAAAACTGAATAGCTTTGGAAAATGTATGTTGATTTATTTTTTTTAAAAACATAGTAAGGAACACTGTCGTAGTGTCTTTTCAATTAAAGAGAAAAATCCATGGGGAATCTTTTTTAAAATGTTTGTCTGATGCCCTCTTTAACACTTGCTCCTAAGCAATGCTGACTCAACAGATGTTGTATCTGGGTGTTTGCAGCTGGATCAGAATAGCCTCTGATGGAAAGGCCTGAGTCTCTGCTGTTACCGTGCTAGCAGAGTTCTCAGCAATCAGCTTGCTTCTCCTGTCATGTTTCGTTTTGATGGCTTTTGAGCAGAGATAATCAGCTTTTTGTACTGGGTTTGCAAAAGGCAAAGTGCTACCTTAACAATTGCTGCTTGCTTGCACTTGTAATGCTTACCTGTGCTATGTCAGTCTTGAGCTCCTGGTTCTTGCTGCAGGGGCTTACAGGCAGTCTACCTTACTGGATGCAGTCTCGTGTTTTAAATTAAAAAAATAAAAATTTAAAAATTGAAGAAAAGTATGAACTTTCCTATGAAGCAGATTGCTCATTTTTTACTTCATCTAGATGAACGACTGATTCTGCAACAAGTTTAGATCTTTTTTCTTTTCAATTTAATGAGCCTATGCTTTTACTTAATTTTGTGTGTATGTGAAACTGCAGTGAAACGTACAGCTCAATATCTAGTTTTCAGAAACTCTCCTTAGGTAATTTATTATTTGAATACTCACCTGACAAGCAATGCTGGTATACAAAGGTAAAACAAAATATCTTTCATCCAAAATGCTTGTAACTCGGAGTGCAAAAAGAGAGCAGGTGCAGACGGGGCTCTATAGAAAATCAAACCGAGTGACTAAGAAGAAATAGTTGCAATGTCTCAGCGCTCCAACCAAGGGCAAGTGCCATGTGTCATTGCCGACTTGGTGGTTATTTTGAAGGAGAACTTACCGCTGCTTTTTTTTTTAAGGCACCTTTGTGCGTAAGGGGTCACATGAAAGAAAACACAGAGGTGCTTGTTAGATGGGTTGCCAAAGGTTGATCTAATTAAGGGGAGCAAATGTTGTAAGAACAGCAAAGCTGAGCCCTGAAGGGCATTAGAAAGCAGCTTTTCATGCTCGATGTGGTGAGAGAAGCAGGAACATTGGATGGATGTGCTGTAGTAAATTAACGTGGTTGAAGGGATAAGGCAGGAAGACATTTCAGAAATTTCAAAGGTTTAAGAAATGTGGAGTTTTTCTGAAACCAGAATAATTTAATTTTGTGAAAGATGGATTTTACCTGAGTAGAAAACAAGGGAGAAAAGATTGCATCTTGAAGATGTTGGAGAAATGGGTCTGGAAAAAATTGTTATGTATTTGACAGTAATTCTTTATACAGGCAGCATACACTTGTGAAAGATGACTTTTTTCACAGTTTATCCTAATTGATTTGATGACATAAATTGATAAAAGTAATTTATCAATGTAACTGCATTTGTTTAAGGCTCTTGCTAGCCTGAATGTGCAAGTTCTTTAGAGAAACAGCACCCTTCATGTTTCCTATATCTTCAATCTCTTGCCAAGGGAAAAGATCCTGCAAACAAAACCCTCTTTCTTTACTCCCCCCTAGCAAACAAATTACCAGTCAGGCAAAATTGCACATCCCTAATGATGTAGTACTGCAGGCAAGATGAAAAGCATAAATGTCGATCTGTCCAAAGACTTGTAGTAGTACGTAGGTAGAAAAGAAGAAATGAAAAGATTATTTTGATATAAATATTGTCACATTTACCCAAGGCTACATAATATTGAAATGTCTGAAGACTTAGTTCAACTCTCGAATTTCATTTTCATTCTTAATGCTTTGTTGGCAAAGAGAACAACTAGTAAAGTTCAGTGATTTTTATGTTTTTTTAACACAGAATATTTTCATTGTCTGGAATGCTTTGTGGTGACAAAAGTGACTTAACGTTGATTTTCATTGGAAAGTAATTGAGTTCGTAACACATTTTCAAGACAGATTTTTAATGGAAAAAAAAAAAGGAAAAAACAAGTGCATCCTTGCGAAGGGAGTACCTCCATCTTCTCTACAACTACATTTTAGGTATCGGAAACCTGTGATTAGAACCTTCTCAACCTTTTCTCTAAGTTGAACAAAGATGAGTACTTAAATAAGATTCTCATTTCATTTGCTGTTTGTGCTTCAAATTAGGCCCAAGTCTGCTATCACTTCTGTTCAGACTTTTAACAGTTGAGGAGCAGCGAAGCTTTGGTGCACCAAAGCTTTAGTCCTTGCATTGAAACACAATACTATGATTATATTTCCTCCTAGATGTTCTCCTTGTGTTCATAAAGCGCACATGAATACAAGACAAGTTAATTAGAAATTAGCATCCTAGATTAGATCCTGTCTTTGCAAGCCAAAAGAAGACTAATTGAAGTTTATGGTAGTCAAGGGAGTAGCAGAAATACAGGCAACACCGCTGAGCAGTAGATGGTAAATTCATGCAGAAAGAGTTTGTGTGCACTAGGTTTGGGGAGGATTGGGATAAAGGCTTTTCATTAAGATTGGCACTCTTTATATTGCCACAATTTTTTTTTCTTTTTTTAACATCGTTTTTTTCAGTTGATGGGATTTATTCTTGAGTCACTCTTCTTTCTTCTGCTGTTGATAGCTTTGACATATTTCTGTAAAAACCTCAAAAAGTAGTATGGAGGTGGACAGCACGCAGATACTGTTGTGCCTGAATAGATTTTAAATGTGGCTCATCTGCTTTGTGGCTTTCTGCGACTCATTTTTATTTCTTCAAACAAAAACCCTAATTTTTCTTATCAAGAACAAAAGATGGACTCCTCAGATCTTTGGCAGCTGTTTGCTGCAACTTCATGTGTTCCACCATGTTAAGCACACTTCAGTGTGGCTATATCATCTAAAATTACATATTACATTTTATCTCCTTTGGTCAACAGGGGAGTTACTAACCTGGGCGGCATGGATCACTCTGTGCGCAGAGGGGAGGTGTCGGCAGTGCTTCATGACAGGTATGTTCCAAGTGCCTGAATTCCCGCAGAGATGTCAGTGGGGTTTTTTCAGGATGGCAGCCTGGAAGCCTTTTTTCCCCATCTGGAAACCTGAGGAATTCTGGAAGAGCTAATTAGCAAATGACTTTAAGAAATGAAAGGACCTAGTTAGTAAGTTTTAAGCAAATTTGTTCCTCAAATAATGCACTGTGATTTTCAAACAAAGCAGAAAAAAACCCAGCTTAATCTTAATGGTTCTCTAATCCAAGATTTCTGTGGATTTTGCCGATTTAGTTGATCCAGCTGCCCTTGCATCTGCTTTTAGGTATCCAAAGACCAATTTTAGAACAAGGAGGCAATAACAGTTACTTACCAAACCTTTCAGTGTGCTAAAAACATTCTTGATATCGCTGGAAAGGGATTTCTGTCTTAAAATATACTGAAATCAGCCATTCTGTCTGTCTTGATTACATTCTACCTCCTATTTAATCTTTTTGTGCTTATTCTTTTTTTAGAAAGAAAACCCACAGATTTAGGGCAGGAGTAGAGATGATCACCTTGTCCCAGAAGAAATTCCAGCAACCTTATTTCAGTGTCCTCCATTCTTGAAATAAAGTCCTTAATAAAGGAACTTATGTTTTAACTAACTAAACCTGATTTCAGGAGGCTATAAAATTGTTTACAGTTTTATCTTGTGCTGTACTTTGCATACTTGTAATGGTAGTTTTGTCTGATCCAATTAATTTGTTGGAGTGACTGGTTTCATTCTTTCAAAGAAACTAGACAAATCAGTATGTTTCTAGTGCAGTATCTTTCTGTAGAAAATCTTTTAAGATGTATGCTGTATCTTTGTTAGTTTTCATACTTTTTGTAGTTGATTTAGGAACTTTATGCTTTCATGAAAAAGAAAACGTAAGCTTTAATGAAAAAGAAAATGTAAGCTTAGATGCCTTAAGTTTATAATGAAATAGCTGCTGGTACAGAAGTTTCTTTGTAAAGGAGCTTCATAGTGCCAAGAATGTTAGTTTTGATTTGATTTTTCTTCTGAGGATGTGACAGGGATCTATTGGGTGCTTTTCTGTACTGCTGTAAGAAATACAGCAGCATGAATAAGGGTGTTTCAGTAGGGAAACACTGTTGGTAGGATTTGTTTTCACTTGTGGGTGGTTGAAAATATTGCTGCATCAAATGGCATCGTTCATGACTAGCAATTTTCTGTTAATGCCATTTAAGACTTCATTTTGATTGTTAATGACATTTAAACCTTTCATTCAACTAGATTAATATATTTAAAACTGTTTTGAGCATTCTTCTTAAGAATAACTGCTCAATTATTTCTGTTCAAAAGGCTGCATTGACATTAAGCAACCTTATTTTTTAGCAAGTTTAGACTAAAGAAATCTAATAGAGCTGTTTCTGTAGTTTCATTGACTGATCTTGTGTGCTTTGATCTCAGTCTAAACAGGTAATTCGTGGGACAACAGTTTAAATTATTGAAGTTATGTTTTGGCAGTAGCTAAATCATTCTTGAGGAATGATCAAACTCATCAGCATGCGGCTCTCAGCTTCCAGGGGGGATTTTTCACTACATGTTTGATCTTGGGTTAGAAGCAACAGATTTTCTGCCCTTTTTTTTTTTTTTCTTCCCAAAACAGGCACACAAGTGCCTTTTGTCTGCTGGATGCGTATTTGAGCATATTCAGTCTCAAGTTTTGAGTGAAATTCTTGTATACTGCTGTCACTCAGTGAATGCATACAGCCTTTTAGCAGTGTTTTGGTCAGTCACATTTCTGCTTAGCACGAAGAATGGCTGTTTAATGAATAATGCTGTGAAACTTGAAGAAAAAAATTATAAAAGCTTTCCTTAGAGCAGGGTTACGATGTATGTGTTCTCTCCATCTTCAAAAGCTTCCAGTCTCTAGTAATCCCAAACAGTACCTCTTTACTCCATCCTGTTTCCCTCTAGTTAGTCTGTTGTACTTGATTTTATTTAGCAGTCGTGCCTCTCTCTGCCCGTAGCAGTGACATTACCTGTATTTTCTCTCCTTCTCATGAGGTCCATGCATTTACATCCTTCATTCTTAGGCACGTACACTTGAATATTTTGGAACAAGTATGTTTTCATTTGAAATGGGAATGTTGGCATTTTCCTATAAAGCTTTTTGAATGTATTCATATAAGACCTAAAGTTAGAAAATAAAGAACTGGAAAAAATCCAGTGGATTTTTTTTGAGGAAATGACAAGTTTCTATCTTATTTATTGGACGCTTGTGTTGGTCACATCTGGTCTCAGTATGGTCTGTATGACAGTGTTTGTGCTTGTTTAGGAGGAAATAATTTAACCTCAGTGGAAGAATTAACCTCTTCGATTTTTTTTTTTCTGAGGACATGACAGGGATCTATTGGATCAATTAACCTCATCTCCCATATAGTCAAAAGTTTGTTTCTCCAATAAATGCTTTTAGCTTTCTGAATTACTTTTTTTTTTTAACCAACCACTCCAAATGACTTAAGGATTAACAAAGTAAAAACTCACAGCTTTAGTGTTGACTTGCATTTAAATAAAATATCTGGAGTTTTTTTCAATATTGGCTAGGTAAAAATAATGTTTTCTTTGTGATGATGGAGTATTTGATAAAAAAGCAAAAGTTGCTCTTGTATGACTAGAAATTTATGTGCAGGCTTGATGAATAAATTGGTAGCATTTAACTGTTAAAAAGTGTTTTTGCATGAGGAAAGGAACGGTGGTTCAAAGTAGTAACACCCTCTTGCAATATTTAAAAGCTGGTTTTTGGTTTTGTACAGGTACGTTTCCAGGTTAATTGCAATTAAACTCCCCCTATACATGGCTTCTGGATCCTAACATCTGTCCAAATGTAGTTTTAGTATATTTTTTGTAATACAGTGCCTTTGACACATGAAATGTTTGCAACTTGATCTTGATGTGAGCAGCAAAAAGGTGTGGATCTAAAATAGTTTATTTTCTCCCTGAAAGAAGCGAGGCTACTGCTTTTAATGGGATGGGTAAGCCTGCAAACTGGGCTAGCTGCTTGGAAAATCTGGCTGGTTTGTGCTGTGCTCAATACTGCGTGAGCTGGTTTTGCTGAAAAGATAAAACTCTGGAAAGTTCTCCAACTGGTGACATGTGTTAGCAGTGTAATGTAATCTCATGCTGATTGTCATTTTCCCTTTTGTTTCCATTTCTGTCTTCTGTCACTTGGGTGGATGTGTATGGGTTATAACTGTTCTCTTGATGGCAAGTGGTGGGAGTAGTGTTAGGAATAATTGTTTCCCTGCTCAGTTTGGTGTTTATTTGAATGCATCAAGTTAAAAAGAGGGGCTTTATCCAAAGTGACTTTATGCTTATGGTAAGGTGGCTTAGAGTCCTAAATCTAAAATAATCTACTCAAATAGCGTGTATAGCATTCTCCCTTTGAGGGAGTATGGGATTTGTTTTTCTGCATATAATTTATCCATTGAGACTCTATATTTAAACTGGGTGTATCACTTTTGGGTACAGACTGGCATAGTTCTTAAATTGATAATGCACAGAACATAGAGGGATACAGACTCTTTAGGAAGGACAGGCAGGGGAGACGAGGAGGGGGTGTTGCTCTCTATGTCAATGACCAGCTGGAGTGCATGGAGCTCCACCTGGGGATGGATGAGGAGCTGACTGAGAGCTTATGGGTCAGGATTAAAGGGAGGGCAGGGGCAGATGACATTACGGTGGGGGTCTGCTACAGGCCACCTGACCAGGAAGACCGAGCAGACGAGGCCCTCTATAGACAGACAGGAGCAGCCTCACGTTCACAAACCCTGGTCCTCATGGGGAACTTCAACCACCCCAATTATCTGTTGGAAGGACAACACGGCAGGGTGTAAGCAATTCAGGAGGTTCCTGGAATGCGTCGATGATAACTTCCTTCTCCAAGTGGTAGAGGAGCCAACGAGGAGAGGTGCTATGCTGGACCTTATTCTCACCAACAAGGAGGGGCTGGTGGAGGATGTGAAGCTCAAGGGCAGCGTTGGCTGCAGTGACCATGAAATGGTGGAGTTCAAGATCCTTAGGGCACTGAGGAGGGCACATAGCAAGCTCACTACCCTGGACTTCAGGAGAGGAGACTTTGGCCTCTTCAGGGATCTGCTTAGTAGAGTGCCATGGGACAAAGCCCTGGAGGGAAGAGGGGCCCAAGAAAGCTGGTTAATATTCAAGGATCACCTCCTCCAAGCTCAGGAGCGATGCATCCCAACAAAGAGGAAATCGGGCAAAAATGCCAGGAGGCCTGCATGGATGAACAAGGAGCTCCTGGACACCCTCAAACACAAAAAGGAAGCCTATAGAGGGTGGAAGCAAGGACAGGTAGCCTGGGAGGAATACAGAGAAATTGTCCGAACGGCCAGGGATCAGGTTAGGAAAGCTAAAGCTCTGATAGAATTAAATCTGGCCAGGGACGTCAAGGGCAACAAGAAAAGCTTCTATAGGTATGTCGGGGATAAAAGGAAGACTAGGGAAAACGTGGGCCCTCTCCAGAATGAAATGGGAGACCTGGTTACCCGGGATATGGAGAAGGCGGAGGTACTCAATAACTTTTTTGCCTCAGTCTTCATCAGCAAGTGCTTGAGCCTCACCACCCAAGCCGCAGAAGGCAAAGACGGGGACTGGGAGAATGAAGAGCCACCCACTGTAGGAGAAGATCAGGTTCGAGACCACCTAAGGAATCTGAAAGTGCACAAGTCCATGGGACCCAATGAGATCCATCCGCGGATCCTGAAGGAGCCAGCAGGTGAAGTTGCTAAGCCACTATCCATCGTATTTGAGAAGTTGTGGCAGTCCGGTGAAGTTCCTGCTGACTGGAAAAGGGGAAACATAACCCCCATTTTTAAAAAGGGAAAAAAGGAAGACCTGGGGAACTACAGGCCAGTCAGTCTCACCTCTGTGCCTGGGAAGTTCATGGAACAGATCCTCCTGGAAGCTATGCTAAGCCACATGGAGGACAGGGAGGTGATTCGAGACAGCCAGTAAGGCTTCACCAAGGTCAAGTCCTGCCTGACCAACCTAGTGGCCTTCTACAATGGAGTTGACTACATCAGTGGACATGGGAAGGGCTATGGATGTTGTCTGTCTGGACCTCTCTAACGCCTTTGACACAGTCCCCCACAACATCCTTCTCTCTAAACTGGAGAGGTATGGATTTGATGGGTGGACTGTCCAGTGGGTGAGGAATTGGTTGGACGAACGCATCCAGAGGGTAGTGGTCAACGGCTCAATGTCCAGACAGAGATCGGTTACGAGTGGTGTCCCGCAGGGGTCCGTATCGGGACCGGTGCTGTTTAATATCTTCATCAATGCCATAGACAGTGGGATCGAGTGCACCTTCAGTCTGTTTGCAGATGACACCCAGCTGAGTGGTGCAGTTGACACACCTGAGGGACGGGATGCCATCCAGAGGGACCTGGACAAGCTCGAGAAGTGGGCCTGTGTGAACCTCATGAGGTTCAACAAGGCCAAGTGCAAGGTCCTGCACCTGGGTCGGGGCAACCCCTGGTATTAATACAGGCTGGGGGATGAAGGGATGGAGAGCAGCCCTGCCAAGAAGGACTTGGGGGTACTGGTGGATGAAAAGCTGGGTATCAGCCGGCCATGTGCGCTTGCAGCCCAGAAGGCCAACCATATCCTGGGCTGCATCACAAGCAACGTGGCCAGCAGGTCGAGGGAGGGGATTCTGCCCCTCTACTCCACTCTGGTGAGGCCCCACCTGCAGTCCTGCGTCCAGCTCTGGAGCCCTCAGCACCAGACAGACATGGACCTGTTGGAGCGGGTCCAGAGGAGGCCACAAAAATGATCAGGGGGATGGAACGCCTCTCCGATGAAGAAAGGCTGAGAGAGTTGGGGGTTGTTCAGCCTGGAGAAGAGAAGGCTTCGGGGAGACCTTGCTGCAGCCTTTCAGTACTTAAAGGGGGCTTATAAGAAAGATGGGGACAGACTTTTTAGCAGGGCCTGTTGGGACAGGACAAGGGGGAATGGTTTAAACTAAAAGAGGGTAGATTCAGACCAGATACAAGGAAGAAATTTTTTACAATGAGGGTGGTGAAACACTGGCACAGGTTGCCCAGAGAGGTGGTAGATGCCCCATCCCTGGGAACATTCAAGGTCAGGTTGGACAGGGCTCTGAGCAACCTGATCTAGTTGAAGACATCCCTGTTCATGGCAGGGGGGTTGGACTAGATGACCTTTAAAGGTCTCTTCCAACCCAAACTATTCTATGATTCTGTGAAACATTCAAAAACTTAAATAACTCCTGTTGTTTAAAAAATGAATTGTTTGAATATGCAGCTTAATCTGCCTTAGCTAGCAGCTGATCATCTAAATAAACACTTCTGAAATAAAAGTTGTCAGCTTGAAAATCAAAAATGCTATCTTTAAATTCCTTACTCCCAAAAAATACTTTTGGTGCTAACATTCAGCTATAACCAATGTCCTCCCATATAGTCCCAATTCTTCCAAATATGGAAGAATTACATTGTTCTTTATTCATAAAGGGAAGGGGAAGAAAACATAAAACTTTTCTGTGGGTACATCTGATTGGTTTTATTTCATTTTGCTGATAAGAAAAGAATTCACCTAATTTTGAAAAGGGATGTATACCTTTCTTTGTGGCTGCTAAATAGTTTGTTGGTACTTCCTACATTTAAAAACACACAAAAAAACCCCCAAAACAACTGAAGGATGTGTATATTTGTGCCTTACTTGAAGGGAAAAAACCCCCACAGCTGAACACCAAAAAAACTTGCATTATAAAACCCAACCAATCCAAAAAAACCCCACTTATATATTCCATTTTTTTAATGCTAGAGGTGTTCTGCGTGTGTATGTTCATGTGTGCAGCTTGGCAATACATTTCTGATGATTCCGTTGTCTCTGGACATCTGGGATGTGTCTGTGATTCAGGTTTTAGTTCACTTGGATGCAAAATCAGGAATATCTTAAAAAGTAATTGCACAGTGGTGGAGGCTATGCTGGAAAAACAGGATACCCAGTCTGGCTTGGGTGTTTGCTGTATGGGGAGATCAGTAGGTTTTTGCATCTGAAACTGATTTGTTTTAATGAGCTGCACTTCAAGCTTGCTAATGTTGTTAAGGACATCTTGTACAAATGAGAAGTGCTAGGTCATATTTGCAGTAGTGTCCTGCCCTGGACAGTGAAAGTTGAAGCAACTATTAAGTTTTCACATGATCTTCAGAGGTATTATAGAAGTATCCTGCAGGACCAGTGAAGGCTGTTGAGCAAAACAACTCAATTTTTCAGACACTGTATTCTTCTACAGCCTGGTGACTACCAATCTCATAAATAGAGGCCCACTGAAATCTGAAATCCAGATATCAGTATGATTCCTGCAGGGAATAGTAAATTTAACAACCGAAGATAACAGTGCACTGTTAAAATCTAGAAGTATGTCCGTCACAGAAAACCTTCAGCTATAACTGCTACTGTTCTGCCTCGTTACAATATTGTGTGTATATTTATGCCTGACCTTCCTATGACATCTCTGAAACCTGAGCATCTTGCTAATCTCCTTCCATCTTCCCAAGCTATGTCATCACATCCAGCTCCATCACGTTGGATTCCAAACGTTTTCAGCACGCAACTGCCCTGTTCCAAATTCCAGACTTCTAGTTTAATTCTTCTGCTCCAGCTCACCTATTACAGGCTAGTTGAATCAAAGCTGACAACCAGGTAGGTGGAGGTGTAGCCAAGGATCTGGAAGGAAACTTAACTTGAAGTGAATGTGTTAAATCTTCAGACGCTCTCAATTGACTTCTGTTGTCCCAAGAGCAGAGGCCGTGTATCAACAAGTCAGCAAGTTCCCAGTACCCAGCTGGAGAAGGATAGCAAAGCCGTCTTTGCAGTTGCTTCAATGTGGATCGATGTGACTTGAGTGAGTCAGAGCAATGTGGGAGTAAAGCAGAACATGAGAACTAAAGCAGAGGGGTTTGCAGGCTTTGTAAAGCTGTTCTCTCCTGGCTAGAGCAGCATCTTTGGCTGTTGTCTGGGTTCCTCTTTACTCTCACAGTGAGATTTTCTCCTCTCTTGTTCTGTCTCCCCAGTAATTAGAGCACCAATGTGACTGTTCAGTTCTGTTTTCAGATAATTAGAGCTGGGCCCATATAGTCAAATACATAGTAGTCTGTCTTGGGTTTTGCTCAGGGGCTTTGCCAGGACATCACTGGTCTGTCATTGTAAACCGGACATCCTTTTCATTGCTGCTATTTAGTGGGGTGTGACAAAGACGTTGGCTGATGAGGAGTAATTACGTGATGCATGCTGGCTTGATCTGAAGTTAGACTAGCCATCTGTCTGCTATGCATGATTTAGGAGTAATGAGGAGTGTTGTTTAAGAACAGGACTGGCCTTGTTCTCTGGACAGTTAACGTGCTGGGTTATAAGACCATTTACAATGCAGAACTTAGGAGAAAAGGGAGGGAGAAGGAGGGTAAACGAACTGAATCACATTACTGGAATTTGCTGTTAAAAAGAATTTATTATGTGCATTCAACAACTGAAAGCTAAGGCTCAATAATTGTACTTAATTTTACTTTTTCCAAATGGAATATGTGCCCTTTAGATTCTGTATGCTTTCATCAGATTACAGCAATGAAGTAAAAGCTTAGTCACACCATGCCTTGTGCATTGTTCTGGGGTGTTGATAAAAGATAATCTTAAATAGGTTGCTTATCTGCAAATACTAGAATTCAGTTATTTTACATTGAGGTGCTTGATACAATGGCTAAGAATCCTGAACAACTTCTTAAATACTTACATTCAAGAAAGGGTTAACATCCCTGGTAGTCTTCAAAGAGGTCTTTTCTTTTTAATAAATCAGTTTTTTGTGCTTAAATTGGGTTCTGCCATTGTTCCCCCCCCAAATCTCTGAAAGTGCATTTCAAGACCCAGGAAAATGTTGTCATGTTTTTAAAAAAAAAAAAAAATTTCTCCCCAGCAGCTGCTTTTTATTCAGCAAGTTGGTGGTAGTTTACTTATGTTTCTACTTCAGTTAAAGAATCAAACAGAAAAAGGTATGTCTGTGCATGTTGTTGCTTGATTCAGGATATGAGCGAGAACATAAGTTTGCAGAAATTTGATGAGAAGCACTAAAGAAAGAACACTTTTCTGTAATAGTGTTTATGTAAAACTCCTGTGGTCCAGTAGTTGCTGTAACTGTTGGTTTCCCTGTATAGGTTTATTTTTCACTGGGCAGTTTTTATTTCAGTGTTTACAGAGGCTCTTGTGGCAAATGTTCATCTTATCTCAAGCCACCAACTGCATTTCGCTTCAAGTTCAGTGCTGACCCTACTGAATAAATATCTGGCTTATTGCCCTGCCTTCCTCCCTTCCTAATCCGACTGCTGTATCCTGTGCTTTTGGATTTGGAGTAGCGTATGGCTGGCTTGGCAGAGATTTCCCAGGTGCCCCCAGAATTAATCTTGCCTTTTCATGTTTCTAGTATATGCTTTTCAAAGGCCTAAAGAGCTTCAGCTTTCAAGGATTTTAGTGTCATGAAAATACTGAGTTAATCTGAGATTGCCTTTGAATCGCCAGACACCAACACTGTTTTCAGTTTAAGGTTTGCTAAACTGCAAAAATCTATTCAGTGGCAGTTATAAGTGTCTGTAAATAGATGGGCAGGCAGGAACAGCTCAGGCATGACTGATGTCAGTGCTTGACTTTTTTTTTTTTTTTTTAAATTTGATTATTTTAACATTTCATTATGTGGGATGATAGCATTGCATTTTCCAGGCAATACTTTGTGCAATATGCAGCAAGACTTTGTTCAGGTGGCCACAGTCATATTATGCCTCGTCTGAGGCATGATAGTAATATCATGATTCTTCTGAGGTATTATTGTACAACTTTGGTGTTACATTAGTTATTTCTGACGTTCTTGGAAAATCTTTCAAGCGAATAAAGTGGTGTTGCAGTGTGACTTCTGATGTTATTTGTGATGAAAGTAATGTTTTGTACTTCTCATGATGTGTGGTTGATCTTCTGCATATTATCATTCTGCCTTGTGTGGCCAAAATGATAATTACAGCATCTCCAGAAACCAAAATGCTGAATTTAAGAATGAATAAAAAAACCTTAATTGTAAGAACACGTTAGAGCAAAGCTCTAAGATTTGCGTTGTTTAGAGATCAGAAAATGATTATACAATGAGACACATAGTGCAAAGAGCTGAATATATATAGCTGAAAGAATATGGAAAGGCTTGTGGGAAGGTGTCATGAGCAAGTGGGGTTGCTTATAGATGTCCCTGTATTTCAGCTGTGTCTTATGTTGGTTCTGCTACTTGCGCATATAAGTACCTGAGCATGGTCTTGGGTTTGTCTGATACCTACACCAAACTTCCTAATTACATTTTAAATTCATGTAATTAAACTTGTGTTGTTCAAAGTTACAGTGGAAAATTATGGCCAGAAATACTGAATTTGTAGGTCAAAGTTTGACTAAGCTTGGAGAATCGGTAGATATGCATGTCTTGTAAGAAACAGTGGAGCTTCAGACTTGACACACTTGGAGTCAGTTATCCACATACTCTTTTTTAATGTTATTTTGTACCTAATTCCATACCGTCTTTCTTCCTTTACTGAAGATTTCTCTGCCTGAGAAATTATCTGTGGAACTTTGATGTCTAGGAAAGTTTTATATTGAAGGCTTAGCTTGGAAGCAATCAAAAATTTCTTGAAATGGAGTCATAGCTTAAATTCATCCTTCCTTGTGTGCTTAGCAGTACAGATTATATTGCATAGATCTGGGTATAATACAGAAGGAAGGGTGTTTATAGTTGTTCTTACATATCCATACGTTTGTCCTACTATAGTATTACTGTCCTACTATAGTATTAATGATGCTTTGGTAGTGGGAGGTAAAGTGAAGAAGTTTGATTGCTGGCCTTGTGTGTGACTCAAGCAGAGCCTCTCAGTACAAACCACTTTTTTTTATGACTTTTCACAGTTGCTTCTGTGAATCTGTCATGAGAAGAAATGGTTACTGAAAAGCTGATGGTGTGATAGATGAAGCATATTACATGAAGTTTCCTCTGTTTTTTTCACCAGACATCTGCTAGTTTCATTTGAAGCCTTCTCTTTATTGTGTTGGAGAGCTGGTGAATGACTCCCTGTTCACCTTTACCGTGCTTTTTGTGACACTATAGACCCTTAATGTATTTCTTCTCGCCTATCTGCCTTCCATGCTGTTAAGTCCAATCTACAAGTTGTTCCTTGTGCAGAAGCCATTTCACAAGTTTGCTCATTCTTTTCTCTCTCTGCCTTTTCCAGTTCCATTGCTATAGCTGGTGAGATGGGGCAAAGAGCAGAATAGCTCATATCTCAAACCAGGTAACATGGGGAAATGATGCTGCCTTTGTCAGCAGGTAATACTGGCTTAGGAATTTCAAGGCTGGGCACAAGCTAGTCCAAGCTAATGATGTTGTACGAATCAATCAAAGCTTAAAAAAAAGCCATATTTTGCGTCAGTGTCTTATATGAAGTAAGTTTTCTGGTTATGCTGCCTTTTTTCCCATTTAAAATGGGAATTTATGAAAATGAGTATTTGTCTTGTAGAGCAGTTCTTATGGACACCAGAAGGTGGCATAACTGATTTTCCTAAAAGTGTTTTGATTGTAAGACATACACAGGATGCTACTAAGCGTATTTTAAAGCTGTTGATCAAATTTTGATCTAAGGAAAGTTGAATCAGTTTAGCTCTTAAATATTTAAGGGAGCTATTTAAAGGCATACTCATTCTGCTCTTCTTCAAAATGTGAAAACTCTGGTGGGATTCATGCTGGCTTTTATATCTAAAGTTTTTGAAGTTGGAAGTAGTTTAACTGAAGTGCAGGATGGAAAGAAGGGGTTGTCCATCATGTGTTGTCATAGTTTAACCCTAGTCAGCAACTAAGCACCACCCAGCAGCTCGCTCTCTCCCCAGAGGGATGGGGAAGAGATTCAGAAGAGTAAAAAGTGAGAAAACTCATGGGTTGAGATAAAGACAGTTTAATAGGTAAAGCAAAAGCCGCGCGCACAAGCAAAGCAAAAAAAGGAATTCATTCACCACTTCCCATCGACAGGCAGGTGTTCAGCCACCTCCAGGAACGCAGGGCTCCATCACACGTAACGGTGACTTGGGAAGACAAACGCCATCACTCCGAAAGTCCCCCCCTTCCTTCTTCTTCCCCCAGCTTTATATGCTGAGCATGACGTCATATGGTATGGAATATCCCTTCAGTCAGTTGGGGTCAGCTGTCCCCGCTGTGTCCCCTCCCAACTCCTTGTGCCCCCCCAGCCTCCTCGCTGATGGGGTGGGGTGAGGAGCAGAAAAGGCCTTGACTCTGTGTAGGCGTTGCTCAGCAGGAACTAACTGTTATCAACACTGTTTCCAGCACAAATCCAAAACATAGCCCCATACTAGCTACTATAAAGAAAATTAACTCTATCCCCGCCAAACCCAGCACGTGTGTGCAGTGGAATTATTTCCTGAGCTGTTTTACAGAATCCTGGTTTCCCATGAACACATTGTTTAGATATCTTGCTTTACCAGTTTGCAAAATGAGACCAATTCCTGCCTGTTTTAAGCTCTTCAGGTTAGCTGGTGCTATGCAAGAATAAATAATTAAGATGGTAATTTATAAATTATAGTTTTATGCTGTAGCAACTCTAACCACCTGCAGATTTACAGGTGTACCAATGTTAAGTGTTAGAAGCAGTAAGTGGAAAGAGTGTGCAAAAAAGACCGATAAGCATTTAAATGAAAATCTGTTTTCAGCATAGTATGTATTTCGTTCTGGCAAACTGGAAACTTAGTCTTTGCGCAGTGTTGCCATGCATTTAATGACAAGTTGATGGAATAAGGCATTAGATACCACCTCGTGATGCTTTCCTTATTGGAGAAGCCTATCTCTGGGTCAGTCATCTCCACTATGGTGTGGATCAAAAAGTATTTAAATATACCTTAAAAGTAGGTATTGTTTCCTTTCAAAGATCCAGGGAGACTTATTCGTAGAGCGACTGTATCGGGCATAATTGGCAAGGTTTTAGTAGCGGGGGTGTTGGTGCAGGGGTGCCCTGTGTGGGATGAGGCTGTGACTGCCCTGTGCCAGACACAGCTGGAGTTGATTTTGCATTAAAACCTTTTTTTGTCTGAACAGTTAAATTAATTGGTGTAGGACAGAACCAAAACTTTTGAAGCATTGAGATATATGGGATTTTTTTTTTTCTTTCCTTCAGCTCCCTCTGGCAGGCAAACACCTGAATTACAGCTGTTTTATTTTAAACTCATTTCAGAGGAAGCTTGTCCCAGCTCAAAGTTATCACAGTTGTTTGGTGTTGTATATGTATGCATCAAAAAGAGATTTTTCAGCTGTAGAAAAGTAGATGACTGCAGCTGCAGAAGGTATTTCTTGTTTAGCTGACTTTTTGTACAGTCCTTTTGTGCATCACAGCTGTGCAATGCTGTTTCACCCCAAGGACCGCTACACCATGCTCATCTATTGATTTTTTTTTTTTTTCTGTAATGCGGTCTCTCCTGAGCCTGCTGTGATTCACTAGAGCAGCACAGATGAGAGCGATGTGACTGTTTTGCATAGAAGTCTAGTGTTATTTGCGAAATTGTTGGACCCTTTTTTTCTTAGCTGACTGAGGGTGGGTGGAAGGGAAGTGGTGCAGCTCTGCTGTTGGTAGCTGTCACCTGGGCTGAGCCCTTCGACCCACCTCCATGCAGTCCTCTCCTTCCTAGAGCTTCACCAATTTTTTTCAGTTCTATGTTTCCGAAGGACGGTTTGCCAGGGTGAAGTGATACAGTCACATATACAACACTATAAAGATGTAGAAAACTGCCTAGAGTGTACGGTAGCGCGGTGGGACCTGTATAACCCACTACATGGACGTTTCTGAAAGCACTGAACCTCAATTTTCATTAGGAGTCAGATGTTTGAAGTTCAGTGTGGCAGTCCTCTGTGTTATAAAATAGTCCTAAAAATTTTATGAAATAAAGGTTTATAATCAGGAGACTTTAAACTATTTGGTTTAAATATTTCATAGTTTCTAAAAATCCAGATAAGATGAGCACTCTTCTACGGGCCTTTCTAAAAACAGCTTGTGCTCAGACTTTTCCTGCTATGTGCAATTTTTTTATGCGAAGCAGTATGTCCTGATTTGATCCTAAATTATCCAGATAGTTACGTTGTCACTGATGGGGGTGTTGTAACTGCAAAGTTGTTCCAGTCCACTAAGTGAATATCTTAAAACTGTCACTTTAAATCAGCTTTGGAAATGAATTCATAGCTTTACGTTTGCCCACCATAACAAACTTGAATGAAGTAAATAACTTGCATCTTTTGAAACTTTGGCTAGGAAATGTACAGTTTTCTTTACATTTATATTCTCATAAATGCTAGAGAAGAAAGCAGTTTGTAACTTTCTTTCTATAATGTAATTATTACACAGGAATTTTGACATTTGGCAAATTAGAAATAGAATATAACGATGTATTTCAGAGAAACGGAACTGTTTAATATGAAGTGTCATTTTTGTGAACATTCTTTTTTTATCTTCTGGAAAAATCTAAATGTAAGCAAGGTATACATTTTGAAAGTCTCTTTTTAGTGTTAACAACAACTAAGATTGTGCTAATTCTGTGGCATGAACATACTCGTTGATTGTACACCCTCCCTACGCCCCATTCGGCTGAATGTTAAAGGCTGTGCCTTTTGGGTCCTTTGTATAACAACACTCAACAGTGGGAATTTACAGAAAACCTCTTTTTGCCATAGAAGATGACTAGATATCTTCTGAAGAGGAAGTATCCAACTCTGCAGAAATCTTGCAATTAAAGCTGTTCATGCACTTAGGACTGCAGATACTGAGGTGTAAATCTTCCTTGAGCTGTAAACACACATCTTCAGTGTCTTTGGTCCTTGCCCCCTCCCAGGGGGGGAAAGAACCCCAGAAAAGTATCCATTTTTGTCAATTTTCACTGCTGCTGTTGGGAATGGAAGAACATCAAAACAAGAGACCCAGTTACTGGGTTTTGCTTTCCTTTTGGGAACAGGTAGTGTGGAGGTTATCACCGGCTTGATTTGCTGAGGAAGGGAGGATCCTGAGCAAACCAACCGGGGAGTTCCCCCATGTTGTCTTTTGGGAAGGAGTCTTTGGACTACCTTTGTCAGACAGGAGGAGTTGGTTCCTGATGATTGCCTCTGGCTTATGGGCAAAAAAAAAAATTGAAGAGATGTAAAGTATGGGGGTTTAGTACAGGACTCCCTTTGTCCCACGTGGCCCATTCAGCTGTTCCAGCTTTGGTACTAATTCCACCTGTTCTCATGGCATTTAGTTGGAATGATCTGCGGACTTGAAACTCCTTTTCTAGTGTAGAGAAATTGTCCTTTTTTTTTAAACTGAATGGTGGAAATACTAACATTAGCAATAAACTGGAAACTGAACTTTTTTGCTGGGTAAGCCTTTCACATGCCTTTGTGTGTGAAGGCAAGCTGAACTTTAAGTTCAAGTTGCTATTTCATAAAAACTTGTATCTAACATGCTTAAGACTAACTGGTGGCAGATAATTAAATTGATTGAATCTATGTAAGTGTCAAATTTTTTGTGACTCCTTAAAGGAATCCAGCCAGCAGCAGTGCAGTGACCCTGGGCAGCATGGTGCAGCAGCTTCAAGTCTTCTCCTAGAAGACGCATTCCTGCTGTTTGTTGGCTCCCAGGTTGCACACAGCAATTTCTGACAACCTCGACTTGAAGCATCAGCATCTTTCTCAAAACCTCTTCAATCTCGTTCTCTGTCAATCTTCCCCGAGGGACTCGCCTTTAGATAAAGACGTCAGACTGCCCACATTGGAAATTTTGTGGATTGTGGGTTAGTAGACTAGATCCATCAAAGGTGACAAAGCAGTGGGAATTCCTGTGCTCAGAAAAATCTTTTTGTCTTTTAAAGAAATTGAGTCATTACAGAAACACACAATAAGAGCAGTGATCAATGTGCTTTGTTCTTGCCTCCCCATGCCTGCTCTTTTCAGTAGGGACTGCTCTGCGGAGGTGTGCAGGACCACAAAAACTCGCGCCAGTGGATAAAGACAGTAAGGTTTAGGGAATGCAAAATGACTAACAGATTCCATGTAAATAATGGAAGAATGAAAGAAAAAGCCTGTAAACTTTTATTTTAAGAATATTTTCCAAATACTTTAATCAACACATGACTAATGTAATTTGCAGTTTGCTGTCTGTGGCGCAGGAGATACTGAAGTTGTTAGTGGCTGGTGCTCAATCCTAGCCTTCTTTTAATTACCAAATTGTTTAATATATTTGCATCATATGAGTCAGATGTGTAAATGTGTTTAGGCATACTTTACTGAAATAAATTGCGCAGCCAACTGTCCATAACAGCTGTGGGGAAGTTGTTTAGAAATAAATTCTTTGTAGTTCACAGTTTGACCTAATAAAAATAACTGTTGCTTCAGACCATTTACTTTCAGTAGGGTCAGACTGGCTGCTATGGCTGCGCATTTAGAATTCTGTGGTGCTTTATTAAATATAATCACCTGGGGAAGATGAGCACAGTTCTCTGAATAAAATGGTTTTAGTTCAAAAGCATTTCTTCTTGTCAGCAGAGTACATGGGCTTAGATCAAAAGTTGGAAACCTTCATTAACTCACTTTGGTTTTACCTCCTACTAAGTGTTTTAAGACCTTATTTTACCTAATGCCTTTTATGTAAGAGTAGTTTGCCCAAGCAAAGCTGAATTTTTTTTTTTTTTTCCATATTATAACCTGTAGCTTGTCATTAAGTTAACAGTGCACCTAGAAGTCTAGTGCTAGAAACCTTACCTCAATCTTAAAGCAAAGCCCTCTTCAAGAATATATACAAGAAAATGCATAAAATGGCATAAAATAAAAACTATTTTCATGTCCAGAAACACACACTTACTGTGTTAGGAATAGATTTGAGATATTTCTGAGACTCTGTGTAGTTACAAAATATATCTAAAACTGAATTTAATATTTTAATAAATTAACCCTTCTAAATATTAGAAGTATGAATACTACAGGGATTAGGTTGGTTTGTTTGTTTCTTGTGTGTCCCCCTTTTCCTGCGAGTTTCTGGGAAGCTGACTTAAGATTTAGCCTAAGTTATGTTTTTTAAAATTGTTTTTATAATATCTGATTGTGACCTGATAGGAAATGGCGTGGGTTTTTTAACTGTTTACTGTTGCTGAATAATTTCAGAAATTTCATACTTAGGCTATCAAGATATTTTTCTTGATAATGAATGATACTTGCAAGGACCAGGGCTGTGGGTTTTTGAAGAATGTACGTAATGGAGAAACTCATTACTCAACGTGATTACTTCTGAGTCAGCCAGCTGCTACTACCTTTTTGGTTTGTTGAAGAACATACATTTTGGTAGTCTGAAACTCATGTGAGAACTCGAATCTTTCCTAACTGAGGTGTCTGGGAGGGAAGGGGAAGTGCTGTGTCAGATGCAGGGTAATATATAATTGTCATATATATATAAAAAAAGGTGGGTGTGTGTTTATATACATACAGTGCATATATATAGCGTGTGTGTATATATATACACATGCTATATACACGAAGACATGCATATATATAGTATGCATATGTATATTTATATATAAAAATAATTTTCACTGAAATCATGCATCCTAAAATGTTACTGCAGCAATTTCCTAATTTATACAGGAAAAAATGCTGAGTGGGTGAATGGCAAACTGCAGTACTTCTTGTTAAACATGTGGTACATGCCCTGACTGCTTAACTTAATATTTAAAGATTTGGGGATTTTTTTCCTATTTTAAAAATAGCCCTACACATATTGCTATAGAGACAGGAACCCGTACTGCTTACAGCATTTTGACTGCAGGAGGGGTTGGCTACAAACATAGTTTATCTCACTCCTTTGTGGTTTACAATTTGTGATTATTCCTTGTTCCTTGAGCAGTCAGCCCAATTTAAAAGAATTAAATGAATTTGATAGTAACTATTTTTGTAAGCATCTCTGTTCCATTTATGAGGCCATGTGCATCTTGATGTCTACAGTGCAATTGCTTCCAAAAGATGCTGTAACTTATATCTGGTGTCTGATGGCTTTTCCCCACCCCCAGTTAAAAAAAAATTTCTTTGAGACAACATAGTGGATAGTAAGTAAAAGTACACGTGTAATTCTTGGAACTGTCTTCAGCTATTTTAAAGCTTATTTCTTAATTTACTTAATTTAATTGAAAGGCTTCTTCTTTGTAAGATAGATCTCTGAGGTTTCTAGAAAAGTAGTAGTTTCAATAAAAGTGTTGCCAGGTACATATTGCGAATTTTTTTCTGTACTTCAATATTTGGGGAATGCTACAGTGTCACTGTGAGGGGATTGCAGGCATAACTGCACTGGTTTCCTTTGGATGCCTCTTTAGGCAGAGATTTGCTTTCCCTTTATATGAATTTTGGTATGAATATTTTCACGATATATAGTCAAAGAAATTGTATTAATTAACTGACTTGTATAGGGCAGTACTGTCAACACCATCTTTTAATTATTCTCTTCTAGTAATTGGAACAGCTGCAGTTTAATAGATTGAAAAGCTAGAGGTAGAGGCATGAGAAGCATCTATGTGAAGGGGAAAGAGCTGAAATAAGGAAGACAAACTATCACACTGTCAATTTTTTAGGGAACCTGAAGAAAAGTGTTACGCATCCTTATGTGCTCCTATTCAGTTTCTAGGCTTGTGCCTTTAGAGCCATATTTAAAACGCTGAAATGATTTGATGTTGAAATGATTATTGCATTTGCGCTCCGTGGCTTTGATGTGAATATTTTACTGGATTTTGGGCGTTGTGTTTTATTTTCTTCTATATCAAAATGGTCTTGCGTAGTAGTATGCATCAGCTCAGTGGGTTGGTAGTTGTAAGATACGCAGAAGACCAGAGCAATTCCAATGTGAAACTGAGTTTCTGCCTTCAGTTTGGAGCGAGCTTTGTTAGCGCTAGTATCATATAATAGAGGTTTCATCATATAATAACATACCCATTTTAAAATGGAAAAAACATGGCTTTGAATCAATGAATTTTTACAACATAGGTGTTGGGAAAAAATCTCAAAAGTCTGAAGATGTTTACTGGTCTTAACACCACCATTTTAACCTGTTTTTGTTGTTGGCATCTTTTCTATATGAACAAATACTCTATCAGTAGAAAAATAGTATAATGTTAGAAAACACAGTATTTGTGACACATATTTAGACCGTTCTGTTTACATTTCTAGATGAAAATGGGAGATGTAAATCACACAGTCGCTGTAACTTTGAACATTTTTCTGTAAGACTAAAATAAGCCTGGGGTTCTGGAAGTGCAGAAGACTCTTTAGGTCACACTAGAAAGGGTTTGCAAGGCTTGAGAATGTTTCCATATATCATAACCCTATTTCCACCTAGTGATTTCGGTTCCTCCGATACTTAGTAGATGAATAAAAGGAGGGAGGTAAGCAGCTTGTTAGAGCGGAACAGCAAACCTTTTAACTGCAGCAAATCACTTGACTGAGGAAATATTTTTCGTGGTGGTGGGGTTTTTTTTTGACAGTTTAAGGGCTGAAAATAGAAGTTAAACTCGATCTATGCAAACTGATGAAAATCCAGTGGCATGTCTAGAAGTTAACTTTTACTCTAGAATTCATTGGCATTTGAAGGCTAAGGATAAATATTTTCAGACTAGTATAGTTTTATGCTACTGGGCTCTGATACATCTTTCTGCCTGTGACTTTTTCTTTGAACAACCATGAGGGGAAGTCTTATGGGAAATGCAGAGATGGTTTAAAAGTTTTGTTGGAAGTATACACGCCCCAGAAATTTAAGCATACTGGGTTGTAAGAGGAGAACTTGTGTTTTATAATGAAGGTAAAAGGCAGCAAAGGCACATGTATTGACAGTCGGTATGTACAAAACAACGTGGTAGCAGCTTGGTGTTCAAGCTGTACAAAGGCAAGAGGCTCTCACAAGAAAAAGAAGAGAATCGCAAGGGAAGCTGTTTTAGCCGCATTCCTACCCTGAAGATCAGGGAGAGCTTGCAGGGGGAAAGATGCTGTGATCAGCATGTTCGCAAGGGGTGGTTCTGTGTGGTTTGTTCATGTGCTTGTGCAGTACGGTGCTGTGTGCCTGCTGCCCTCATTTGGGGCCAAATCCTCCTTGTTGGTCAATAGTGAGGAAGGATTTGGGGTGGGGGGGGAGGAGGAGGGGGAGGAAATGCCTTGCTCCTTTAAACACTCTTCTATGTACCTTCTTTTTGTGGGATCGGAGCTGCACTGCTGTACAGCCCCAATCAATAGCTAACAACTCCGGTCTGTAAAATGGCGGCTTCGGATCTTGCCTTTGGTCTTTTTATTTTCTTTTTTTTCTTCTTATGCCACCTGTTCAGTTACTTTATGGAGGAGTTTTCTGCAGAAGTGCTTGATACCCTGTCAGTTATTTTGCTGTCAGGGTGCTCAGTGCAGCTTTGGAAATACCGGTGTGGAAGTGATTGCTTAAAACCTAAAGACTTCCTCTTTCTCATCTCTTATATACAGAATAGAAGATATGTAAGAGACTCGGATAATAAGTAGAATATAACCTTACACAAGTTATAAATGGTAGATGCTTTTAATCTTGAATGTGAACTTGCTTGTGAGAAAAATGCAGGAAACCAGCCTCTTGCATGGTCCCAGGGAGCTGTTGAATCCGCGTAGTTATCGTGGGTCTTCAGCATTTAAGAGTTGTAAACTTGAAGAAAAGCAGATCTCCAGTTTGGTGTGTTTTTGTAGCACTTCTCTAGGAATAGCTATTTCCTCGGCAAGTAGGATTCTGCACAGATCTGTAGTGCTGCTTTTGGCCTTCAGTGCCAGTTAATTTGGGGACGAGTGGCAAAGCAATGTAATGTGAGAACAGAAAATGTAGTATATTCAGTGGGCACAATGCACTCCAGGAGATCAGGTTATTTTTCCCATATTTTTAAATGTGTGACTAAATTGTTATTTTGAAGTCTTAATTAAAATAACAGAATAATGTACTGTGATTTTTCTGTTGTCTTAGGAATAGTTTATGTAAAGCATAGAATACATTTAGGTAATCTTTTCCCTGGGAATACGCAACCGATTCATGACTGTCAGGACAAAAATGGTATTTAATTTATTTTTTTCTCCTTATGTGCAGATAGGTGATTCATTTCTCATGTGGTTCTTCTTTTGCAAGTGAAAAGCATATTTTTAGAGTACCTGGCACTGGTACTTCCTTCAATTCTGTATTTTGTGCCTTGGCTGTTTGTGTGTGTGCTGGACATTAGGAGATGAAGTTGGGCAGTGCTTGGGATTCATACACTTTAAAAAAAAATGTTAAGTTTACTGCTACTGGGTTTTCTGCAAAGGTTTTAATTAGGTTGCTTGTAAATTAAATGAAAAATAAATGGGAATAGAAGCACCCAAAGGAGAGTAGGTACTTGAGCACTAATGCTGCCCTCTATGCTGAATGATCTTGTTGGGGTCAGAAGTGGGAAGTAACTCTGCTTTCTGGATGTGCATCGATTGACTTAAATACCAGTCAATGCTTGGGAATGACTCTGTGGCTTGAGTTGGCTTTTATTTTACTGGTTGAAAGGGTATTTTGAGAGTTACTTTTGAAAAAGTGGCCCACTGATTGTCCTTAGCCTCATTCTTTTATATTAGTAATGCTGCTGTTAATAAATAAAATGTGTAATCAGCTCCGCGGGGTTGGCAGAGCAGGGAGATACAGACTTCAAAAGCGGTTACCAGTTGGTTGCACTGGCTGGGCACTCAACGTGAGGAAGGGAGTAACAGCACTTGCTTATTGTATTTTCAGACAGTTTCTGTATGATGGCAAATGCAAAAGCAAAATTAAGTGTATGAATTCAAAATAGTGATATTTTTGTTTGTGGTTATAATAGCTGCTACCTAACATCTCTTTCAACTTATCTTTTAGGCCTTCAGTGCAGAGAAGGCATGATCTGGTAGTCTGGTGTATGTGTATGTAGGAGGCTGTTGCACGCAGTATTTACAATGCGTGCAGACAAGCATGGCATGTAAATGCATGAATTCTTTTACTAAAAGCAAGACTTCTTTATGCTAAAACTGCATACTTGCTCTCTGCAGGGCTACTGTTTCTTAATATTTATAGCATATAAGCACTGTTGTCCTACACAGCAAATGTCTGTTCGGAATTCAAGTCGCAGTTTCTGTGAAATTTGTTGCCTGCGTTAATGCTGCTCATGTGTAATTTAGAACTTCCTCAAAGAAGTCGGAGAGAGCTCCTCAATTGTCAAATAGGTGCATCTAGTTTTGAATTAGTCCTCAGCTCTGATCATCCTGGGTTATTTTAGTTCCTTGCCTGTGGTTATGGTAACAGCTTCAAATGCCCAAAACTATTTTGGGCAAATATTTTCAATAATAATGATCACAAGCAGCAATTATTCCCTGGTGATTTCATCCCAAAAATAGACTTAACAATGTAGGTTTCACCATTACAAAAAAACCTATCAGAGTGTTATTAAATGTTATTAAAATGTTTAAAGTTATAGAAATTCTGCTCCTGGTTCTGTTCTTTATTGCTGAGTAGCGTGACAGGGTGTTGGCTTTTTTGTGATAGGATTAAGCTGTTCTGATGAACAGAAAAATTGTCATGCTGTACAAAGACTATTCTGAAATCTGTAGAATGAACATCTTAAACGGTGTTATTCTGGTCTACGGTGGTAATAGATTAAAAGTGATTTTTTAAATTTTTTTTTTTGTAAGCGAGTCAATATAGTTGAAGCTCTACCTTATTTTTCCCTAGAAACCTGCTCTGCTTATGCACAATATGCTATTAAATTCTCCGTTCCCTTTTTAATAGCTTGCCTTCTAAACTCCCCGCTGTCATCAGCCCCGGGAGGTCACCCAGCAGAGCACAGAGTTGCAGAGTGGTCCCTGATGGACACCTGCGTGCCCGTCTGCTTCGTCAGTTCTTCAGGCAATTTGTGAGCTGCTGGGGGGGGCGTTCAGAATTAGATTGTTGATAGCGTCCCTACAAGGACTGCTATTAACAGCATGCTACTCTCTGCTTCTCTACTGCAGAAGACAGTGGTATTTGTGTTCCCATAGCATGTTGTAAAATGCATGAGATTTTGCTCATCCTCCTTGGAAATGAGAATAGGAAAATGAGAGCATCCTGAACCAGAAGCTATTAGAAGAGCATGCAGAAACCTGCAGCGATTTGTGCTTTATTTTGTCTTCCTAGCTATGGATTAGAAGGACTGATTTTTGCAATGGGCTTTTTCCATAATGGCATTCTTGTATTGTTTGGTCAGAGCTTGCACAGGAGGAAAACAGGCTGCTGAATTTAGTCACTGATCTCTATTAGCCGTGGCCTAAGGCTATGCTGAGATTTATATCCCATTTGTATTGTTGCAGCTCAAAAGAAGAATGTTCAGAGGATGACAAGTGTATTCTGAGTAGGTATGTTGTTTCATTTTCATATGAAACCCATTTTTTTTTTTCTGCTTCCATTGGTTAGAAATGAGGTTAATAGGAAGAGAATATAGTACAGTGCTGCAGTGTCCCTGTTAAGGTAGAACAATGGCATCAGAAACAGTTCTTTAAAAATTAGCTGCTTTTATTAAATAAAGCTGCATTGTGCTGGTGTGCACAGTGCAGTCTTTTTTTTTTAAACATATACTGCAGTCAGCGCTTCCCTAACGAGGTGGCACTATTGTTGAGTTAGAAGGATAGAATCATCATATTGCTTTAGGGGACAGCAGGATTTAAAAGGAGATGCCTTGCAGCCCTGTTTTACAGATTGGAAGCATCGGTTTAAGGGCATTGGCAGAATCATTTCCTTGCTCTTAGCAGCAGCCACTGCTGTGTCAGTAGTGTGTGGAATGGAAGTCCTAGTTGGTAGTCTGTTATGGAAACGCTGTTTACTGTTATTGTAGTACCGTGGTGACAACATGCCATTGAAATGGAAAACGAGCTCTCCTGCTATCTGGAAATTCCCAGTTCCTGTGCTTAAAACATCCAGGTCATCGCCACTTTCTCCAGCATACATGTAAGTGAGAGAAATGAGGATAATAAGGTGGGATTGCTTTTGTGAGACTACCCTGGCAAAATACCCTGTTATACATTAAATGACATTGGCACTCAGAATTTTACCTTGTTTTCTATGTAGACCCCCCAGATTTTATCCTGGATGTCTCATGATGGATGTTGTGTCGAGTCTTTCCCTCTTTGTTGAAACGTAGAGAAATTGTGCAGATTAAGCCATGTTCATAATAATATCGTGTATGTTCATTTGAAAAGTTCGTGTTGCTGTTAATTTGTAGTGCTGATCTTGAATTGACAAGTTAAGCTTTGAGGCAGGCTTTGTAGTGTATATGCTAACATTTCCTCCTCCTAACTATTACACTTGGAATTTAAACATGGAATCACCTGCTGTATTGTACTGCACTTTTGTTCGTGTAAGTTCTTGTATAAAAGAAATCATCCTGCTTTGGTCTTGTTTTATTCTTGAAAGTCTTAGCCTTAATACAAATTGAATATCTTTTTACAAAGTTACGATAAAAGCTTGAAACATAAATATAAATAATTTGTATCTGAATACTTCTGTAGTTATGCAGTTTATCCATGTAAAGTAGCTTCACATAGAGGAGTATTTCAATACACATGGAAACAATACGCCTTTGTCTTGCCAAATCTTAATGGAGCTTTTGTTCACCTTTTGTTGCTGTGAGTTCTGTGTTAGCATATACAGGTGGCTTTTTTTTCCTTCTGTGGAATAAAACTAAGCATAGGGTACTGCTTCTGCCTTTATTTAAGGAAGCAGCTCTTGAAAATGAGGAAGAGTTGCTTTAAAATGCACGAGTAGCAGTGTAGATGACTTCCCTATCTGGAAATTACTGTAAAGACTATTACTTTCCAATAGTATTCCAGCCTAATATCTACAACATTAGTACTTTTAAGCTTGTATTGTCTTTTTGTAGATAGGCTTTTACTCCAGCTGCTGTAGGGACATGCTGTAAGAAATAGGTATTTACAGATCCTCTAAATGTCTTTTTTTTTTTTTTTTCCGGTTGTTGCTGGGAATTGCATTGATAAGCAGTGGAGCTGAAACAATACAACACCGTATGTGTGGTCACTATTGTACTCGGTCAGAAAGGCTGGGGTTCAAGGAGCTAACCTGGCTGTATAGAACCTGTGCTGTGCACGCTCCAATTTTAGATTAATTTTCATGGAAGTGCTTCAGCCTTTTCACTCACCGAATGCATCAAATATGTTTAAGGCCTCCAGAAATAAGCTGTTTCCAATAAATTGCTACTTAATATGACTTTTTAAAAAATATAACTGAATACAAAGAAAGTATAATGATAAAAAAAGAGTTGTGAGGCTTTTGAACCTATTTCAGGGAAACACTGTCTTTAGTGTTTTATGTTATGTTTTTGTTTCTTAAACTACAGTACTTATTAAATGCAAGAAAAATCAGAAATAGTCTAGTCTGATCTATCTGCTGCTGAAACCGAGCATTTCTTTTGTGTGTTGCCTTTAAATTGCGAATCTAGCTCTGTGTATGCCCTGGCTTTTATGATGGGGATCGTGTAGCTGATTATCTCAGTGTGTTGAAAGTATGTGAACAGGTTTAGTGATCATGCTTAACTATATGATGCTGAGCTTATCTGGAGCATGAGAAATATGTGATCAGCAGCCTTAATCATCTTTTTATAATGAGTCAGTTTATCCCAATGTTTATAGAGACATTTCTTCACTGGCACACAGTCCTGACACTAGCAGGACTCTTAAATCTAACGTTAAAGTTATTTGTATTTTATTATAAAGAATGAGAAACATTACAAAATGGCATTTATTTGATTAGGCAGTATATATCAACTGATAAAAAAACCTCATAATTTAGGTTGACCAGTAAAATAGGTGATGGAATTGATTATCTTCATTGCAGAGATTACAGTAAATTTGCTACTGTTTTATGTGATCTGCTGTTTTTCACGTTCGTATTTGTAAGTTTTCTTTCATAAGTAGTACTCTGCATACTGGCAAAAGGCTTATGTTTTGAGATTCGGGAATAAGTGGTGTGTGAAACGGAACATATATTGATGTAAAATAAATGACCATAAAACTCTTGAATTCCAGATGAACACTTCTATACTTGATATTTTGGATCTAGAGTATACAAAGGTATAATTGAGCTTTTAATCCCTTTAATACTTGACATCTTAATGTTATAAAGTAGGTTTGTAGTGTAATTTGGAATGTAATGTAGGGAGGTCTTAAAGGTAACTTTTTTTGGATACTTAAAATGAAATTCCAATTTTTCAGGTTTTTCTAGTAAAGTTGTCCTTAACTTTGAAAGCTTCATCCTGCTTATGATTTACAAGTAACTTATCTAGAGGTTAATCTGATTGTCAGGACACATAGATTTTATTAGTGTTTTATTTGGTCTGTGTACCCGGTACCTGAACTCTCCCTTAGTTTCCCTGTATCGAAATGCCAAGACTGGAGGTTACGAGCACGTTTGGCTTCTTGGATGAAGCAGGCATCGATGTACAAAGTACCACCATAAACCAGTTACCTGTCCTGCAGGCTGTGCAGCTGGGGCGGTTTAGCTCCTGTCTCTGCTTGAAAAGTTTGTGGTAGTTCCCGAGGTGGGGAACTGAGTACGAAGAGCTCGTCCCAGAGAGTCCTCTGCTGCGGGAAACTGGTGGCCGGGTAGTACATGAAATAAAGGACCTGCTGAAGTTGAGCTGGTGACTTTGTAGGTGAGGACGTGGTTGTGTTACTGGGAAGTCTGCTGGTTTTGCTGGGTCTGGTACTGCTTTCCTGGCAACGGGGAAGGAGCAGCAGTGAATCCTGGTGGTTTTGTTTCCCACCAGTTACTTGTTAGGGATATTTTCGGGATATCCAGAGTGCAAGAGGTAACTCTTCATGTTACACAGAAGACGAAGGGTCCCTGTGAAGGGAAATGCAGACATCCCCTGGCTTCTGGTGGAACTGGTCCAGAGTAGCTTGAGCTTTCCCCCAGGTTGATGGAGAGATGCAGTGACATTGTGTAAGGAAAATTAGATAGTATTAGAACTGAAGCACTGGCATGTGACCAATATATGTAGGTGTAATGCAGCCTGGCTCAGTGCGCGAGTTAGGAGTGTGCAGCTATGTGTGCGTGTGCATGCCTTTGTCAAGCTGCTTTACATTTTCTTTCATGACACTTGTGGCGTTGGGGTTTAGGATATAGATTCATTATGTCAAAATGAGTGTGAAAGCTGTTAGAGCAAGTTTATGCTCCGCTAGTGAAATCGTACTCGTATTTGCGGCTGTGTTGACTATGTGGGGACAGACCTGGGTGACTTCATATATTATGTGGGCAGGCGAGCAGTTTCAGCAAGTGAATCGGAGGAAAGGACAAAGTGAATAATACCGAGTCGGAAAAATGGTATTCCTTGGCATTGTAGCTATGTATTGATGGCCACACGTTAAAAACAAACAAAAACCAGTGACTGACAAAAGCAGGAGTTAAGAATTGAAGCACTACTTCAGAGAGGGTGAGGAACAGTTCAGAATTTGGTTATGTATAACAGCTTTGAGGTGTAAAGGAATATGTGTCCCAATTATTGTTCATGGGCCACGTCATGTCATACATTAAGAACTAAGAGGAGAATTCTTTCTTACTCACACTAGCAGCGTCATTTATCTTGTTTTCCAAAATTGTGCACATCTTCCATTAACATGAATGGAAGAAATGTTTGTGGAAACTCTGGAGATTAAAGTACTATGATCGACATCTACAAATAATTCAATAATGCAAAAATACTATTTTCAAAAATACTATGACATAGGATTAGAATTATTCTATAATCCTATGTCATGTGAGAATGTTTGTTAGCTGTTTTCTGAAAAGTTAAATGTTCAGTTAAGTGTTTTTCATCCCCAACATGCCATGTTAGAAATAAGTAAAATAAAAAATAAAAAAAAAAATCTTAATGCAGAATAATCCATTTGTAAACTTAGTGCCTTCTTTCCTTTTACATGGAACAGTGTGTTGATATTTAAAATGGAAACTATCCTCTGCATGTGTTCATAAATAACTGACTAATGTTAGGAGAAATCAACAAATGCAATATTCCAAATATATTGCTATCAAAGGGTTTGCAGCAGTCTCGTCTATCCTGAGTCATGTGGTTGTGAAATTTGTCCGATAGGAAATGCTTTGCAGTCATGGAAATCAGTTACTGTGCAGAAAAATAGAATAAATTCTTAATACTCTGGAGTAATCAATGTTAGTTTTAGCAGCTCATATAGGTTATACAGGTTAACACTTTTGTGTCTTCTTTCAAATCTCTGATTTGATCTACAATGAGCTCTTTGAATTTATTCTGTACAATGATATATGCTTAAATGGGAAAGGTGTGTATGCGTAATTCATCAGACATCTGGATTAGGCAGTTCTCTTCTGTGAGACACCCTATGTGTCTCTACAGTCTTCGTTGGTCATTTTTAGTAAATAAACCCTTTTATTGGGCTCTTGAGCATTTGACAGATTACAGGATATTCACACCAAAACAGACTCGCCTGTCTTTGGCAACATTTCCATTTTAAGCAATTACTTCCTAGATACTTCAAATTTCAACATGTTGAAAGTCAATGTGCGGGTTGACATCAGTTTTTGAAACTAATCTGACAATGCCTGCAAACAGATGAATTGGGTGGGGAGTAGAAAGGGCTCATATCTTATAAATAGAAGACTGCTTTTAATCGCAGCGATTTTGTATATAGAGTTCTCATTTGTGCTTGTTTATCTTACTTTTGCTTTTTAAATAATAGGTATTTCAGTAGATTATTGTAAGTTCGAAACGTGAAATTTCATTGCAGTAATAAACTGGCAAAAACAAGGCGGAAAAAAAAACCCCAAACAACAAACCTGGTTGTCATGAAGTTTTCTAGTGCTAGTGATTTTTCTGGGCAGACCTTTATAGGTGATGCTGTGGCTTACAGGTCTTCAAAATCATATTCTCCTTATACAGTGTGATGTTGCAATATTGGCATTATGTTGTGACATGCTAAAGCATCCTTATTGAATTATCTTGAATATGTTACTCATCCTATTCTGCCAGAATGTCAGTTCTGCCAGTTTGTCATTTTTGCCATTATTTCCTTGTTATTGTGGAAAAATCTTGTGCAATCACTTTCTACTCATTGGCTTTTCTAGCGTTATGTAGTATTTTCTGTTGAAGTTTGGATGGGGATACCTGTGGATTTTCATGAAGTGAAATTGGTGAATATTGGTGTTTTAAAATAATAGTCACTTGTTCTAAATGGCAGTAGTGGGAATTGTAGTGTAATAATGTGTAGCTACAACTCTAAAGTGGAAGCGCACATTATATTACTGCTGTAATATTTTGTCCAGCAGTGACTGAGATTGTTGCAACATCTAAGTTGCAAAAATGTGTTTTTTTCATGGGATGGACAAGTTACCCACACTTGTTATCTGACATGCTTAAATTTAAAGTCTTTATCATGTAGGAGGAAAATATTTTACGATTTAAAGTAATTCATGCCCCCCTACATTCTTCCCAGGAGATTGTAACAAAGGAATGCTAAAACAACTGTGAGAAGTAACAAAGCAAGAGGAATGGTAGAGCAGACCTAAGCAGCAGAAAGAGCAGGGGTTAATTACCAAACCCTAATGTCAGAATCTTGTTTACTTTTTTTGCTGGCTTTTAAGCTATCGAAATTATTCTGTACAATATATAGGGAAAAAAAAGGCCACACTCTGGAAGGGAGTTGTTCCTAAATCTGTTACAGGAATACAGTAGGATGTATATTCTATGACCAAATCTTGAATGTGCAGATGCCACCTTAGACATATATAGGTTTTTGTCTCTAAGGAACCATTCTGTAAACTGAACAATTTCTATGTGTATGAAAACTAAATTTAAAGACGCATCAGGTAGAACTGTAATCTGCTGGTGCATGCAAAATGTTTTTCTTAGGCGTTTTGTAATGCACAGGAAGTATTAAGCTGCCTAGCTAAAATTATGGCTGGCCTTTTGAACACTGAAGATGAAATATAAAGGGCAGAGAATAGGATGTGCAGTGTCAGTCCAACCTAAACGGTGAAACCTCTGAGTGACTGTCGTATTTTACCTTTTTGAACATCAAGGAAATAAAGTAGTTCTGCTTCTGTAGAAAAGCTACAAAGCATGTGTATTTGCTTTGCTTTCTCTGTTTTTAATAGCAGGAATCAATAGACTAACACCAACTTTGGCAAAAAGTCATTAGAGAACTGTTTCTAATTTAGCATCATTAAACAATCTGAGTCTGCAAATTTAAGCTACCAATGGCTCAGTGAATGTAAACCCTTTGTCAAATAGATAAATGTGGATGTGATACTAAGGCTCCCAGAGAGACTAAATACTGTTAGGAACAAAAGCTTTATAGCAGTGACTGAGCCAAATATTGCTTTGTTTCTGTGGAAAACAAATTTGAATTAACCAGCAGGCTGTAATTATGCTGCAAACAGCTTGAGACCTCTGATAGTTTAGTTGTTTAAGAAGGAATTTTGAGGAGACTATTTTCTGTGGGTGTATCCTTGGGAAATCACACCGAAACAGTTGATGATGTTGCTCAGTCCTCTTCTGATGGCTTTGTGGGACTAATTTTATGCTGGCTTTGGTCACAGTGTGGCCTTACTTTGAAGTGATACAAAAAGGTTCAAGTGATGTTGGGAATATCCTTGTTTCTGTGTTGTCCTCCTTTCCATCCAGATCCATTGGTGTTTGGAACAGCAATCGTGTCTTCAATCTGAGTGTTTCTAGTAGCTTGCTTTGCTGCTGTTGACATCATGGGCTTGTGTGTTTGGGCAGAAACTTTTTGTCAAGCTGGTGATTGTGTGTTGAAATCCAAAGAGACTTGACTGTATTTTCACAAAAAAGTAAAAGAGAAAGGTTAAGGGCTTGACTTATGCACTGGTTTCCAAAACTTTGCCTCTAGAATAGCTTGAGTAGGTTACCCTGAGCCTGACGGCGGTTGGAACAAGGTTCGGTGTCCCTGTCCTTCAAGTTGGTTTGAGGATGTTGTTGTTCCCCTCGTGGCCTTGCTACCTTTGGTGATTGTGCTTGCAGAGCAGCTCAGGCTACATTGCTTCAGTACTTAATTTCCCCTTCGGACACCTTCTTAAGCTGGTCATTGCAATGAGCATCTCATGCTGTAACTGTGTCCAAACAGCAGTTAAAGTTGGAGACCTGCCTGCCTCTGCTTGCTGCCCATCAGCATGTGTCCAGAAATGATCTTTGTCCTTCTTGGGTTTGGGGGTTTGGAAGCCCTATATCCTCCTCTGCTGCTGCCCTTGGCTAGAGCCTTGTGAAAGTAAAATGCCACTTCTCACTGGTTTGCTCTGCTCTGCTATATGTTCTCCTTTTACAGAACACCCTTAGTTAAGAGGAAAGGTGGAAAATGGATATAGGAACATCTATTTGTTTTTTAATTTAAAAACCAGTAAGCTTTATTTTATGCCTTTCTCCTGGAGTGGAGATTTAGAAAAGCTCAAAATCAGGTTACTGAACAAATGTTTAAATGTTCTGCTGATACTGCTGTCCTAATCTATAAACAGGGTCGTGTAAAAAAAGAGATATTAAAATATAAACATCAGAGCATTGCCCAAGGTGAGCATTATTCTGCACTAGCTGCTGTAGCTGCTTTTGAAAATCGCACCCACAGTAGTTAAAATGCAGTGCTAATTCAATTGAGGTAAAGGTTTGCAAACTTGGGTTGTGGTGGCCCCTTTCAAGTAAACAGCATTAAAACAGCATTTTTAAGCAATGCAGTAACCTGATAAATACAAAGTGTTTCTAGTTATGTTATCCGCCTCTAGTTCATCTATTAAAAATACAGCCTTTAAACTGCTCAGTACAAACAGTGACATCTGAAGCTGACGGCATGGAACTAGTGGTCATAATAAGAAAGAAAAAAAAGCCATTATTGGTACTCCTAATGCTTTGTGTGTACCACAGGTCATTTTGGTCCTGCCTTCTATGGCTGTTCTTGTGTTCATCCTACTTTCAGATCTTTAGCAGCAGCCTGTGTCAGTACCTGTATGCCCCCAAAGCAAGAACTGAAGTTTGCTGAACATGATGGTTGGTCTTTTGCGAGAGGTGTTAACTTGCTCTGTCAACCTATCGGAACAAAAATGACCTTTTGTCTTGTTTTCTTTTCTAGCTGGAGTTATGTATCTAATTTAAAATGTAAACTTGCATTTCTATAGAAACTTTTGCTGTATAAGAAACCATTAACAAATTATAAAACTGGCTAGTTTTACTGGGTTACTGATACTACAAAGGAATTAAGTTAGAAACTCCTGTTGAAAAAATAGTAATAAAAGGATGAGATGTTATTTTAGAGGAGGACAAGTGTAAAAGTAACTTCTTTGTCAGAATAAAGGATTTTCTGAAATTGTATGGGTAGAAGATACAGAATGGAAGAAACGTGAAATACCATGAGTCTGTAATTTGTTCATCTACATTATATTAATATTTGAATTTCTTAATAGAAGCATTATGAGATTTTCTTTTATACAATGCTGCCATATCAGTTATGCTTATTGAGCTCCTAGGTGGCCATGTAATTTGGGGAATTCCTAAATTCATTACTCACGAAGCTGGAACATCTGTTCATAATGGGAAGACAGTAAGATGGTCAATACTTAAATTATTTTTTGGCAGACTAAGCATACTAAAATACTTTTTGGCAGATTATGCATACAAAGTAAAGAATTACTCTATATCTAACAGTAAATGAAAGATTCATTGTATTTCACTAGCCTTTTCATTAATAGGTTCATTAGCAAAATACATGCATAGCTGTAATATACCAGATTTTTTTGATAGATCATGAAATAGTAGAGATTTGTCTTGTAATAATATCTTTATATGAAATTGGAATCTGGTTCTTACTTTGCTGATAAATACCAGAGTACTGGCACATGCCAGGAGTGATTGCTGAAGATGCCATTTACCAGTGACCAGAACGCTTGCAGTCATGGTTCATTGGACAGTAATTTGACAGAGAAAATAAGGTTATAATCCTTTCAAAAACAAGCTATTGAGCTTCACCAAATTAAGAATTCACTGTCTGGCCAATATGGCTTTGGCAAGCTTTTGCTGAGTTATGTAAAGACTGTGGGTTTTAAATAAATGGGAGAACATGCACTCTGAAATATCTGTAGCTGTAGGCTGAGCTCCTTACTTTGTTTTCAAAGACACTGCACTATGCTCTGACAATTTCAAACAGGTCAATGGTTTACTGATGTAAACGAACAAATCCCCGATAATATTCATAGTTGCCTTGTTTCTGTTGCATCAGAATGAGTTTAATTTCTGAAGAAAACATCATAACAGAATATTGTTTTATTTCATTCCTGCCACTGAGTGCTATACAAAGTGGCAATGCCGTATTTGGATATTTTAGTCAACAGTAAACCTTGTCTTAGTTTCCACAGATCCCTGCTTTCATGGGTCACCTGGATGCCTCTGAACTGTTTTAACAGGTTAATATTTGCTAAGTGCTTTAGAAAGCAATTTGCCTCCCTGAATCATGTTGTAACTCCAGCCAGTTCAAAAATATTCGTCAGTATTTGCTGGAAAGTTCCATTACTTAAAGCATGTTTTGAAGGAAGGTACAAATCCCAGTTATGCTAGAGGTGTGGACAGCTGTGTTTGTCAGCAAGCCTTCGGCTAAGGATTGAGTGAATAAGGTTCATGTTCTGGGTCCAGCTACAGGGTCTCGTATCCTGTCCCTGGTCACGGGGTTAGTGGCTCTTCTGCTGTATACGTATTTCTGTTTAAAGTCCGTTCACAGTTTCCATGATTCACTGCGTTTAATCTAGAGAGATTGCATACAGAATCGGGAGCAGCAACGGATGGAAGTCCTGTAAACACTTTGGTCAGTCTGTGTGTTTTCAAATTGCATATTTTGTGTTCTTCTGAAATACTAAGCTCCCTAATGTTTGTGGCCAGTCTAGGTATTTACTCAAGCCACTTCTCTACGTGCAGGTGCTAGTAATTAAACCTAGAAACTCATGAAGACTTGTTGAGAAGATTTTCACTTTCCAGTTGTCCTTTCATTAACAGAAGTCAGGTGTTCTTGTTGTTACCCCACTATATTTTGTCCTGTGTTGTGACAAGATTTAGGGAATTACATACCTGACTAGTACTTAAAAGCCACTGAACTTGTATCTTTCAAATCAATGAAATATTAAATAAGACTACTGAATTGTTCCATTTGAACTTTTTCTCTACTAGGGTGGGGCTTAGCTGCGGTTTTCCTTTGCCTGCACTATGGAAGAAAAAAAAAAAAACCAGAACACAAACGCAAACCCAAAAATTTAGTGTAGCTTCTTCACATTAGCTTGGAAAGACTCTTGAACTATTGTAGTATTTTTTTTTTTCATAGCTCAACATTTGGCTTACGGTCATCTTTCTAGTTCTAAAGTAATTGCTAATTGCACAGATTGTCAAAGAGGGTGTTCAGGTACCTTTTAGTAGATGAATAAGATTAAAAATAGTACCTTTAGAGAGAAGATAAATGAAAGCAAACCTAGTGGCAATCATCTGCAGAAAGAAAACTTATGTCTTTTTTTAATGGTAAAAAGCAAAACTATATTCCTTCAAAATTGACAGGAAGTTAGGAAATTAAGATATATAAATAATATCCGTATAATGCACACTCCATATTTCATTGCTACAAAAATACTGGTTGGAAGTACTTGGAGGATTAACTTAGAGTCATGAGAAAAGCACGTTTGGTTTTCTAGCTAGGAAAAAACTGCTGTACTTGAAAGAATCAACATAAGGTTAGAAAGAAAATTCTGAGTGACAGCTTATTCTGTGATAGCAACTGATTAACCGCCGGTGCCTTTCTCTGAACTGGGAGCCACTGCTTCCCAGAGGTTACAAAAGACTCGGGCGGCTCCTCTGCCTTCCTGTTGCCATGTTAATATTCATTTCACATTAAACCCCACCATTCCCTTGTTCTTAACACTATCACGTTCAACCCCCTCCACACCAAGTGCATGCAATGCAAGTGGTGTTAATATTCACCTTTAGAGCAACTTGTGAATTATCACTACATGTTATTGTCATTTTAGCTGTCTCCTCCAACTTTTTTTTTAACCCTGCTTAAAAATGCTACTGGCTGCACTTCTTGTTTAATGATTTCTATTGATCAGAACAGTAAAATTAATTAGAAAATGAATTAGCTTTCTTCTTTGGTAGTATGCTTAATTGTGATATACTGTACTTACAATAAAGTAAAAAATCGATATGTTTACATTTGGTCGTATCTAATTATTTATAGTGCTTAGCAGACCTATGTTAATGAATGTAAATAATGCCTTTGGTAAGTGTCCAGACAAGACAGATGTACTTACTGTGTTTTTGTTGGGAATTTGGTTGGATATAAAGCATGTTACCCGTCTCTTCTGGGAGTTATTTCTGAATATTGACTTTACAGCCCCCCCAAACAGAAGTTATATTCTGAATAGTTTAAAATTTCTTGGCAGGGCAGTTTGAAATTACTCTCGTTGGATATGATATAGTGCTTGGGTTTTGCTGTTTCTTTGTGTATTGGTATCAACACAGTGTGTAAGAGCTGTTACATTTTCACTTTGTCTTTCAAAGATGGGTTTCTCTTGTTGCGTGAAGATAAATGTTGAAACTGGTACAAAGCCAAGGACAAACTCATAATTTCTGGTCGCTCTGGGAGTGCTCTTTTCCTCTTGGTGAATGTCACAAGGCTGGGATTCAGGGGATCAGTGCGCTGACGCCAGGTCTTAATGCTGACTTGCATTGTAACTTCTGCCAAAACCAGCTCCTGAATGTCACTTTCTGCATGATGGGAGCGGTACCCTGCCTTCCTACACTGTTAAGCTGTAGGTGAAAAAGGTGGTGTATTTAAAAATTTTTTTTAATTTGTCATAGTTGTTTAGAAATAAAGCAAAAACCAGTATAGGAATAATATAATTTGGTTATCTTTAAATCAGTTCATTCTTGTGGAGTCACAAGCGGTCAAGTTAATGTTTGAGACTAAAACTGTAACATTTATTTTCTGGTGGATTTTTATAGTGTGGAAGTTTGCAATTTTTAATGTCTAATTCGCATACACAAGTTCCTGTACATACATAATAGCAAATGTGGAAGAGAAATAGTGAAAATCTCTTCTGCAGAAGAGCATCAAGTTGTGAGCTGCTGAGCTTATATGTGTGATATAGGTATGAGACAACTGCCCATTATGCATTAAAATCAGGTAGGGGAAATAACGGCTTATAGCCACACTTGGCATGTCAAATGCATACTTTTAAGTATTGCAAGTATTTTGAAATATATTGTATCCTCTCTGTTGGCTGTGCAGTTGTAGCAGGACATCACATGCTATAGAGGACCTCTTAGGACAAAGCTTGGGAAGTTGTATGTGATGTGGCCTGTTCAGAAGAATGCTTCCATTATCACTGCCGTTCTTGGAATAAATGAATCATGGTCAAGGTCATTGCCTTCATTTGTAAAACTTATGAAGTATCCTGGCTGTTGGGAAATAAAGTAGCATGGTGTATGTGGCAAACATGGTAAAAAGCTCACTCCGAACAGCCAAGAAAGTTGGTTTACTTGTATGTTTCTTTTCCTAATGATTTTCACGGCTGTGTACATCTTCTGTTTTCTTCTGAGTTTAGAAAAAGGCTTTTAAAAGCCCCTTCATATAATGGCTATCTGATCTGACGTGTCAGATCTTTCAGGGAAGATCTTTCAAGAGCAAATACAGTCAGGTTCATGCTAGTTGAATCTGCAGTTCTTTCCCACCCACGCTTACAAGTCTCTCCACATTATTTTATATTTCTTCTTAGGAAGACATGTATAAATTTAGAGACTGGGTGTCCTTTGAAATTATGTTAGACTCTTTCCTTGCTTTCCTTGATGTGATTGTATTAAAACTAAACCAACCAAACAAAAAACCACACCCCCCACACTGCCCTGCCAAAAACCCAAAACACCCTAGAACAAAGTGAACAAAAATATTTTGGGTCATGAGCTAGCAACTGCTTTGCTGCTGTGTTACATCGTTGTATGCATTTGTTGGATGCCAAAGATAGTTTGGAGAGCACTTTTCTAAGTCACACCCTGTAAAACTTTATTTAAATTACACTCTGGATTTATTTTATAAAATAGAGATAATTGTTTCAAAAACGACACAATTCTTGCATGCTGCAGTACATCCACATTTATTAAGTTTTTCAGATGTTCGAGTATTGGGTTGCTACATTAGAAGTCAAAGCTATTTAGATGTACCCTTGTTCCTACAATGTTATGTCTGTGTGCATAAAATCTCACTATTTCAAACCCATGTACACTGTTGAATAGTGAATTTGTTTTGAATATGTTTTCATAGCTGACCTTATGTACGCATGGGTTTGAACAAGGCACATGAGTGCTCTCAGGGTAATGTGTGAGTTTCAGAAACTGCTCTGCAGTCCATTTACCCAAGGAAGATAGGGGTAAATATTTTTTTAAAAAAGAAATAAAATTTTTTTAGGGGAAGAAAATTTGTGAAAATTATTTTTCATCTGCAAATTCCAGATTTGTCCTTACATAGTGATCACAGTCAAAATTTGGCGAGGGGGATGGGATTTTTAAGCACATTCTTGTCACTTATTTAAAGTAATTTCTGAAACTAGCTTGGAGGCCAATGTTTTAACCTGCACATTTAAAATTTGAAAAACTTTTTGTATCTGAGATTTGCAGCAATTATGTCAAACTGCTATGAATCTTTTCTGAAACATAAAGTCTTTATTAGTAATGAAGATGCCCTCATCTGTGGATTTACAGCTTATGTTTGCTAATTAATATTGTGTATATATGCATTACACCTCTATGCATGCTAATAAGTAGTACATTAGATCATGGAAATTACAGGAACTAGTTATTGTTAATATTTCTGGAGATGAAATTTATTTACATTTTATAATAATTACAGGTTAGGGTAGTTAGAATCTCATATGCATATCTCTTTATGTAAACCTAATTTACATCTCAAGATTAAAATGGAAGGCTAATAATAGTGCAGTAATTCTTTAACACTTCTACCTAAAATTAGACCTTCCTATCTAGATTTGGACAGTAATTACTTGGAATTAAAAACATAAGTATTGACTTCACACTAACAAATCTTAAATTAAAATTATGAAGTGGTTGCCTGCAGTAGCAAAATACTGGATATCATGTCCTAAAGGAGTTCTCTCTAGTTGTGTGTTTCTAAAGGTAGCTTAAAGTTACAGCTTGAAACTCCACTATGTATATTTTCTATTATTATGTTCATACCTGAGCAAGGTAATGCAAGCCATAAGAATGAAATTACTGAACTTTAATATTACTCTTAGTTTCAATCTCTTAGCTTTCCTTGGCAGTCTGGTAAGATACTTGATTTTGAAAACTGGATGAAACCCCTGCAAGCATCCTACAACACTGGAAGCACACGTAGAAATAAAACAGTGTGCAAGTGTCTTAATCAGGGAGGTGGGGGTGGAAGGAAAAGGAAAAATTTATTAGCAGAAAATTAAGTTTTTGAAGTTACGCTGTTTTAGAGACTGTTAACGCTTCACTTTCTTAGATTAGCTGAAGGGGACCACTAAGCACTGATTCTGTCACCTGCTGATTTTTGACCTATAGCCTCTATGCTGTTACGTTTCATCCCAGGAGACTGGTTTTAATACGCAAGAGCACTGAGTGAAAATGAGTTTGGTCTTAAGGTTTCTTTGTTCTAATCTTCTTAGATCTCTGGTGGAAGAGGAGGATCCTCATATGAAAGTATCTCTTGGTAGCAGCGATATGGGCATCTCTGCCCATCTACAGTCTTCTAAGACAGGGACCACAAGATTTTTCACCAGCAATACTCACAGTTCTGTGGTATTACAGGTAATTTAAATATTCTTGTGTCAGTATTGATCTGTACTGAGAATTTTGGCTGCTCTAAACAATGCCTTCACTCAGTAGATATTATCAGACTAGTAATTCCTAAAAAGCCTCAAAAAAATGCATGTTAGTGTGCCGTGCTGACAATGCCCACAAGCAAGCATTGTAACTTATTTTCCTGTGAGGTAAAGGGTCGACTTTTAGCAACAGCTTGGAAAAAAAAACCCTGGCCTTTTCCTTGGGTTGTATCCCTGTCCGCTCTCAATTTCGAAGAGGTAATATCGTTTAAACTATGAAGTGACAGCTGTATCAAAGAAGCTCACTTGAATATAGTGATGTAATTATGTCAGGCAAACACTTGTACCATCTCCTCTGTGAAAGCTGCCTTGGGGATGTGAGTGAGGAGAGCTCCATGCTCCTCCTTCACGTCCCTAAGATGGCAGAGCACTGCTGGGTTTGGTGTAACGCCCTGTGCTGGCTCTGAGTGTATGGCACTACCATATGGTAGAACGGATAAAAACGTTATCCTCTCTGAAGCTTTAAGAATTTACAAGTAAAGTAATTTTATCTTCTCATTTCTGCTGGAGCTTTTACATGCCGGAGAGTCAAGCTTACAGCTTGCATAGCTCTTGCTACTTTTCAGTGCAGTCTTTCTCAGGCGTGCAGACGACTTCTGTATGGCATGACTCCTTGGAGAACTGCCGCTTATTTTTTCAATTTGCTGTTGTGGTGGGTTGACCCTGGCTGGACGCCAGGTGCCCACCAAAGCTGCTCTATCCCTCCCCTCCTCAGCTGGACAGGGGAGAGAAAATATGAAAAACTCGTGGGTCGAGATAAGGGCAGGGAGAGATCATTCACCAACCACCGTCACAGGCAAAACAGACTTGACTTGGGGAAATTATTTTAATTTATTACCAATCAAATCAGACTAGGGTAATGAGAAATAAAAACTAAATCTTAAAAACACCTTCCCCCCACCCCTCCTTTCTTCCCGGGCTCAACTTCACTCCCAAATTCTCTACCTCCTCCCCCCGAGTGGCGCAGGGGGACGGGAATGTGGTCAGTTCATCACACGTTGTCTCTGCCGCTCCTTCCTCCTCGGGGGGAGGACTCCTCACACTCTTCCCCTGCTCCAGCGTGGGGTCCCTCCCACGGGAGACAGTCCTCCACGAACCTCTCCAATGTGAGTCCCTCCCACAGGCTGCAGTTCTTCATGAACTTCTCCAACGTGGGTCCCTTCCACGGGGTGCAGTCCTTCAGGAACAGGCTGCTCCAGCGTGGGTCCCCCACGGGGTCACAAGTCCTGCCAGCAAACCTGCTCCAGCCTGGGCTCCTCTCTCCACGGGTCCACAGGTCCTGCCAGGAGCCTACTCCAGCGTGGGCTCTCCAAGGGGTCACAGCCTCCTTTGGGCGCACCCCCCTGCTCTGGTGTGGGGTCCTCCAGGGGCTGCAGGTGGGTATCTGCTCCACCGTGGACCTCCGTGGGCTACAGGGGGACAGCCTGCTTCACCATGGTCTTCGCCATGGGCTGCAGGGGAATCTCTGCTCTGGCGCCTGGAGCACCTCCTCCCCTCCTTCTTCACTGACCTGGGTGTCTGCAGAGCTGTTTCTCTCACATGTTCTCACTCCTCTCTCCAGCTGCAGGTGGTTGCACAGGTTTTTTTCCACCTTCTTGAATATGTTATCCCGGAGGCACTACCGCCATAGCTGATGGGCTCGGCCTTGGCCAGCGGCGGGTCCATCCTGGAGCCGACTGGCATTGGCTCTATTGGACATAGGGGAAGCTTCTAGTAGCTTCTCGCAGAAGCCACCCCTGTAGCCTGCCCCGCTACCAAAACCATGCCATGCAAACCCAACACAGCTGCCTAAATAGATTGCCTAAGTTTTGGGACAAAAATTTGACTCTTTTTTAAAAAAAAAAATTCAGAGGAGCTAATGATTCTTTTGTTTTAGTTTCTAAGGCTTGGGTGTCTGTGCACAGCTGTCCCTCATTTGAACACTGGGCAAAGTGCTCAGAGCTTACTTCCTCTTCATTCAATTTTTTTCTTCAAAATTTGAGCAAATGGATAACTGATAGTTGTAAAGCCTTGTTTGTAGGAACTACAGGCAAGTTGTTTGAGTCATTGAAATATGTTAGTTTTATATAATCCCGTGTTTGACTTCTGATTTATTGGAGCTAATAGTATTTTTTTCATTTGCACTCTGTTCTTTTCTGTGCAACAAATTTGAATGTTCATTTCTACTTACCTTTGTAGTTTTAAAAATACAGCTTTGCTTTAAGATATATTAAATTTTAAACCATGCGGGCTGATGCCAAGACTTCTGTAAGTGTTAAATCTGTAAAGGCGATATTTACATTCTTGTTAGTACTAGAAAAACATCAAACATGCCCAATTGAAGGAAATTGTTTTATGTTTGAGGTTCTGTTCTGCAGTGCGTGAAGGAGGCAAGTGTTCCACCCATCCTCCAGTATTCCCAACTGGGCATATCTTTAGAGGAAAATCTTACTCTAGGATGCTGTTGTAGTTGACTTTCTTTTTTATTACATTTAGCCATTATAAGTAATTCGGAAAAGATAATGTGAGCTTATTTTGGAGTTTTTGCTATGTAATAAATTTGCTAATCATAGAACCAGGTGACAGCTTTCCTTTCAGCCTCTTAGATTGCAAAGCACTTAAACTGGTGTGGAACAGTAACATATCTAGAATACATATGTGTTTAGGAAGGGTAGGTCCAAAAAAGATATCAGTCCCTACCTGAAACAATTGCTGGAGTGCAAGCTTACAAAACAAACTCTTCTTGATTAGTGGAATAAAGCTACTTTCTAAGGCCCGTGTACTTTGCATTCTTCAGCCATTTCTGGAAAATAATAATTACTCTGCTTGTTTTCCAATGAATAATTATCATTGAATATATTAGAGGTAATGGTTGTAAGATGACAAATTATTTCTTAGTGACTTTTTGGAACTACAGTACATATGTATATAAAAGTAAGTAAGGAAAACGAGATTCCTACTCTCCTCCCAAATCAACTGGATGCTTTGCATTATGCTCTTCTTGCAGGGTTTTGACCAACTGCGAGTGGAAGGTTTGCTTTGTGATGTGACGCTTGTTCCAGGAGATGGTGACGAAGTGTTTCCTGTTCACAGAGCAATGATGGCTTCTGCAAGTGATTACTTCAAGGCTATGTTCACAGGTGGTGCTTTTGTTAAAATAATGCATACTGCTATCTCCAAATTGCCATTGTTTGGGCACTCAGACACATGTTCAGTGTTGTGTGTGAATCAGCCCAGGACTGCAAACAACTCTATGTCGTTGTACTTTCTCTAGTGTTCCATATGGGTTTTTAAATTGAACTTTAAAATTATACTTTAATTTTGTATAAGTTTGTGAAATTATTTCGACCCAATTAAAATGATCATATAAACTTACCTACGTGTCTTTTTCAGGAGGAATGAAGGAACAGGATTTAATGTGCATTAAGCTTCATGGTGTGAACAAAATAGGCCTAAAGAAGATCATTGATTTCATTTATACTGCAAAACTTTCCCTTAACATGGACAACCTTCAGGACACTCTGGAAGCTGCCAGTTTTTTGCAGATTTTACCTGTTTTGGACTTCTGTAAAGTGTTTCTTATCTCTGGGGTAAGACTTACTATTGTTTCACATTTACAAATATTAAGGCCTTGGTTTGGTTTTTTTTAATAAGAACAATGACTATGTAATAGTCAGTTAAGTCTAAAACTTGCCATTATTCGTAATTTGGATTCACAGAGAACAAGTTTGCTTTGTAATTTTCTTGAAAGTCTTTTTTCTTCTGAGTATTATGTACAGTGTGAGTTTGATATTAATGTTATACCACATTAAAATTCTTCTAATTCCTAAGCGTATTGCAGTGGTGACAGCAGCAATGGTAATCATAATTCCCAGATTCCGTACTGGATTTCTTAGTTCATGCCCTTATAGACTATATCCTTCCATAAGAAATCTACTTGCTGAGTTAAACTGAAAAAAATAATAGAAGAGTGAGCTGCTGTTGCTGTCTGTGAACATACTTTCTTGAAACCTTTTTGTTTTGAGGAATAAAGCCCATAATTGTAGTGATCATCAGAGACCATTACATCTTCTTTGTAAACCAGTGAACTTGGTCACCGTCCTTTAGAATAATATATTCTCTAAAGGGATTACTAATAGGGACATTACAGAAATGTTGATTATGTGAGAAAAATAGCTACAAAGATTTTACGTTGATTGCCATATTTTGCTAGAACTGAAAATGGCCTTGAATGCCTACTCCTACTGGAAAGTATTTTTTAACAATGACCAAAATGAGTGCTTTTGTAAGCAGGGGACAGGCCCCAAAGTAGCAACCCTCTCCTCTTCTATTAATAATGGTTAGTAAAAGGAATAATACGTACGTGGCTTGTAGCACGGTTGCTTTTGTGCAGTTGGAACAAATAAGTTTGCCCTGCAAAGCAGTACACTGTAGTTCCAATGCTTTAGAGTTGCCCTGCTGATTTTTATTTATTATAGAGATTAAAATCTTGGGTCCTGAACTCACTCTGGGGGGAGGGGGATCTGTGATAACAACCTTTTTTTCCTCCTCCTTCCCTTCCTCTTTCAGAGTTGGTGTCCTGTTTTGTTTTGAGGCTGGGCTTTGGAGAATGCCATGCTCCCTTCAAGTTGAATGTCAAACAGTTTTGCAATTTTCTCTGTATTAAAAACAAACTTCTGTATTTGCAAAAGCAAGAGAGCTGTTAAGGATTCAGCTTGTTAAGTGGTAACCGGCTTCTCCTCTTGTAAGCTTTTTCTGTCTTCCTGGGTGCAAAGAGGCACGTAAGGAAAACACTCCCTTCATTTATCTGGCTCCAACCTTTTGTTAAAAGCGTTGGATTTATACCCCTCTATTTAATCTTGTTGTTTATTAAGCATAACTCACATACTTGGGTTGTCTTTCAGAGGTTTTATTTTTTGAACATCCTTTTCTTCTTAAACATCCTTTTGAACATTTTTGAACATTTGAAATGTTGAACATTTTCAACATTTTTGAACATCCTTTACTTCTTAAATCTCAGATATCAGAAGTTTCAGGGTCTCGCTGCATAACTGCACTCATTTTAGCATTACAGTCAACTTACTGCATGCATTTTGTATGCTTTGGTTATGTTCACTTTATTTCTATAGTTAAAACAATGCAGTCTTAGAATATTGGTGCAGTTATCTGTTTTCTCACTCAAAGCACAGTATATAAGCAATGCCAATATATGATGCTTCAGTACCTTTCCTAGTTCTTGCCCTGCTGTCTTGTATTAATAAACTCTTTGTCCTGCCAACAATAAGGAGCACCCACTTTGTGGGGTTGCAGAATGAGAGAGCTGCAAGAGCTGTGCTGTCAAGGAAGTTCTGCCTAGAGAGACACTTTTGGCATTATTTCTAATGTTTCCTGGAGGTTTTCTGATGTTCCTGTTAATTGCTTATATACCTTACTAGAAATCTCACTTTACCTGTAACAGGGAAACTGGTGTGTTCTACATGAATTACAATATTATTTGGAATTCAGCTTTCTGATAGTCTGTAATGAGAAATAAAGAAGCAGGTATTCCCATTGCTCCTCAGAGTACAGGCTCAGAAATGTGACCTCCCTATGAAGACATGTAGTGGGATTTATCCAAACAAGAGGACTCCAAGCTGCTAATAACAGCAATCTGTTTCATAAGGAAAGTGTTAGAAGCATTTAGGCTCTATAATGCTACTGGTTTGCTTTTAATTTTGGCATATTTTGTAACTGGCCAATTCTCTGAGAATGTTGTGATAACGTTTCATTAATCTCAATGCTCTTAAATCCTACACCACCTATCTTACGTTGCTCAGGTTTGTTTTACCTTCCAAAATGATGCAGTCTGCCTCTCCAGGGTTGATGTTGCTATAAATGCCAACTTGGAATAAGGTCTTGGTGTTCTTTTGAATCAGGGATTTGGAGCGACCTCCCTTTGGGAGGTGAGCCCCAGGGACACCATGTTGCCCTTTCCCCTTTCAAGGTAGGGCAGCTGCTTGCTTATTTTCCTTTCTTAGGGAAAGAGCTTCTTTCATCTCACATTGTGTTATTTGGAAGAATTTTTTTCATTGTTTGAAATGCTTGTTTTCTGAAGGTTCCTTCACTTACGATGTTCACTCAGTCACTGTTTTGGTTCAAATAAGAAACATCTTGTTTGATGCTATGTTTTGAAAGGGGTGAGGTTCAGAATCAGGAAGACTATTCATTCTCTTAATTTTGTTGATTCTCTTTTCTTAAATATTTTCCTGTATATTGATGTCTAAGGGGACATCTCATTCGTTGAATAACTGTAGAGAAAGTTTGTGCTGTTAGCCTAGTTATGTTCTCAGCATCCGTGTATAAAGAATTTTTAAAGGAACTTCTTGGAATTTGTTTGAACAGGAACAAGAGTTGGTGAGCAAACTTGGTGGGTTTTGCTTTTTTAATTACCATATCTTAGCTTTACAGAGATGATACTAGTTTCGCTCCATTCTTGAAGTAGCAATTCTGTAATTTAAATGAGTTCTCTGAGCAAGTCTTGATCTTATTTCTACTGAAATTAGCTGAGAGCAGCATCTGAGAGCTCATGTAACCATTCCCAGACGAATACTTAATTGTCTTTACATTGTCTAGGGAGTCCATTATTAAAGAGGGTATAGAAGTCAGTTTATGTAAAACATAATGTAACTGTGTTACTTCATAAAAGGTTATTGGAAATATTTACAAAGAAAAACATAAGCTTAAGGTAACACTTTGTGTAAAAAATAGCGAGACCTCCGAAGAATCGTGTATGTTGTAGCTGACTTGTAAGTGTTCTTTTATGTGTTCTGTGTTTACACCCCTCCTGTCGAGTAGCCCATTGCTGTGATAATCTTTGCTCTGCAGCCGAACAGACTCCAGAGAAACACTGGAATACTTCCTAAGATGTTTTCAGTCTTACTTTTAGTATTGGTTTTAAATATTTATGGCTATACGATAGACTAGGACTACTCCCAGGTTCACATCTGAGCCATAATGTAATTAAAATTAATAAAAATGCCATGGAAATGTTTTCAGAGTAGTGAGTGCTAGAGAACAGAAGATAATGTTGGGTTTTTTTTTGCAAAAGTAGCAGCAGTGTACAAAATGGAGAAGGATGAGAAACCTATCCAAGTAAACTACAGCACTGAGGGGAAAATCACAGTGTAATGGGGAAGGGGATGTTATACTGTAATTAAAGAAAACATTCCAAAACACTGAAAATTAATGTCATGGTTGTACCTTTCATATAGCTGCATAAGAAAATTTTATTCCTTCTATAATTCTGTGCTTTACATGTTTGTAACAACTAGCAAATTGTCAAATATAGAGGTCTCAATATTTGGAAGTCTGTCTCATCACAAGAACTTGGTTAATGGAGGATGGAGCAAGATGGTCTCAGTTGTGTGGGATCTAATGCTAGGGCCAACTCTGCCAGCCACCCAAAATCCATCTTTTCTAACATGGGGGTATGATTAATTCTGTTTTCTGAGCTGGTCAAATTTCTGGGCTGTTATTTCTGGACCTTTGTATATGGGAACCCACAAAAAAATTGAGGATTTCGATGGAATGTAAGCTCTTTTAAACTTAGACCCTTTGAAACACCATGTTAAGTACTTCAGTGTCTAACAGTCGTTGAAACAAGAAGTCGGACGCCTAAGTATTTTGTGGTACTGGGCTTGAGGACTTGATTTTCTGTGCATGTTATTTTTCGTGAGTTGTTCTCCAGGGTTCTTATACTTGCGATCATTTTGCTCTGTGTCCTGTTTTGTAGTATTTTATAGTCAGTTAAGTTTTTTACCAGAGCTTGGGTGATTGCTTCAAAATTTCTCAGGAAAGCAGTTGATTTAATTCTTTGAAAGTACTTTGGCTTTTGCATTTGGTTTTCCAGACTGTAATAACATTGTGCTGTGCTTGACCTTTATTTTTTTAAAAGCTTTTTAGTATTTTCTGGAACTTTTACTTCTGCTTTGTAATGAGCAATTACAATAAGTAATGTGAATGACCAGCTCTGCAGTAGTTAAAGCCCAAGTAAAATAGTGTTTATCTAAAAATTTTGACGACTTACAAAGTTGCTTAGCTGTTTGTCCAGTTATGGCTTTTATCTGGTTCTGCATGAGTATCTTTACTAGTTAGTGGATTCACTGTACAATGAGTCGTGTATTTTTGTCTGATGTTTCCATTCCTCCCATTCACTTCAGTGGGATTTCTGGAAGTAGCAGTTCCTTCTGTTGATGAGCTCCTGACGGACTGCCTTCCATAGAGAGCAGTTTCCACACCTCTCATAAGTACCATAGCATAAGTCAGACTGGTTTTTTGAAAATCAACACTGGAGTAACTTAAGTACTTAAGTGTTTAAATAGCATTATTGTACTTTAATGCCATCCAGTTTTGAATATTTAAGTAACCATTAGAAGTAACTATTGCATTTCATTCTGTTGAAGGATTATTTTTTGGCTCAGGACTTAAGAATCTCTAGAGTATACATTTTTATGACTGTGAAATCTTTGCAATATAATTTAGCCTGGTACATTGATTGTTATCTTAGAGCACAGTAAAATTGGTAGTAGTACTTTTGGCAAGGAAAGTAACCTTTAAGAAAATATTTAACGTGGTACCCTGATTTGAGGTGAGTGGTGGAATTTGTTAGTAAGCCAAACAAAATGCACAATTTCATAAGCATAATGGGGAGTACTTGCAGTCATAATATGAAATAAAACCCTGAGTGCAATACAATTCCAGTGGATTAATTAAGGCAGTATAAGGTAAATTTTCCTTATACTTAGAATTAGAGAGTGACTGGAAACTGTTGATGTCATGTTCATCTGTCATTAACAGTGGGTAACGTGTCAATAAATTTCTCAAATAAGTATTCCAGGAATATATTCAATTGCATAGATTTACAGTGTAACATAGTTATGATGATACATCAACTGGATGCATGCTGGGCACTTGATAACTGGCATGCATTCTGTAATAGGTCTAAATGCGTCATTGCAACCTGAACACAATGTACCAATGGTACATAATCTGTACCTTTTTTGCTTTGATCTTTTGACTTCAAGCATGCTTTTCTGTATGCAATAATAGCTTTCTGTCTGCTTACCTTGATACGGAGAAATTGCTGCATCTCTGTAGTTTGGTACCAGTAAATGTATTTCAAAGTGATTTTTAAATACAATAACTGTATAGGAAGAGTTAAGATTTGTGGCATACTGTAAGTCAGCTGTTTGTTAAGGAATGATTTTTCCATTGCTTTATTTTTATTATACAGCTTGAAAGAAATTTAGAAGTAAGAATGTCCTGTTTCATTTACTTAATTTGAGGTATGCTGTTACTTCCATTATGCAATTAATTTATGTAAATTAAAAATCCTAAAAGGAGATGTACAGAAATTAGTTTGATACTGACTCAAACAGTCAAAAGAAGAAAAAATGTTTCTTAAGCATCAGAGAATGTTTTATAGGTCATTGCTAGCTGATGTGATTATATTTTGATATAAACAACGTGGTCTGTCTTGTAATACAAAAATAATTTCCACGTATATATTGCATGGATATTTTTATAATAGGACTCCTGACAGTCTGCCACACCTTCATCTTATAGATAGGACCTGATTACAGGATTAGTGTTCCTGGAGATGAAGAGCAAGATTTGGAACCTTTCACTGTATGAAGGCGTCTCAGGATGTGTGAATGAAGACTTTTGGTGACTGCAGATCTTAACTTTAGGGCAAGTTAGATCAGTTTCTAGTGAATTAAAAAAAATCTCCTATTCCCATACTCATTAGACTTTTGAATTGTCTAGTATTAAAGGGCGATGATCAGACTGAGTTATACAGTATTAAAATCTTGTAATCTCTGTCATGACCAGAAGGTCATTTGAAGGTTTTTTAAATCTTCGGCTGCAATTAGGTCATAATCCTCCATCTTTATATAATCTTTTTAAAAATAACCATGAGATTCAGAAGCTTAAATTCTTTTGGCATTACAGATATAATGAGAATCACAAAGTTGTGGAAATTGTCGACATTGAATAGGACTGACATGCACAGAGACGAGAAAGCATGTGTAAATGAAGCTTGGGTTAGAATAAGGATTGAATGCAAAAAAGCTGCAATTCTCAGCAAGAAGCATCTGAAAATTGACTTGCTTTGCATATATACCGAGGAGCTTGCTGAAATGAATTGGCCTGGTTCACTGGAGACCCGCTTTAAGTTATGTGCCACCCCTCCCATCTTTCTTCCTCCCTCTGCCTTGGATCCCAAGTGACCTCAGAAATTTAGGAGCCAAAGATGTAAGAAAGATAGATGCAGCAACAACGTAAAAGATGTGGCTACCAAGATATGGTCACTCAAGTATTGAATGAAATTAGGGTATGATCCATACTGCAAAAGCATTTCATGTGCTGGGTATTTCTAAGAGAAATCCTCCTAGATTCATTATTTTTTAAAAAAGTGTGTGTGTATGTGTGTAGATATATATATTTTAAAAAAATCACTACCTTTGTCTTATTTTTGACAATGACGTGTATTTAACTTTGAATATATTCCTTAAGAGTACCACCTTGATTTACTAAAGATGCAATTTTGTTCGTTTCTAAGGAATGTATTCATGGGATTGAACACTGTAAATAAGTTATATGAAATACGTGGCATTGGTGAAGTAGCTGTGCCATTCTCGTTGGCTGCATTATGATAATACAATTTTGATAATGTTAGAAAATGTCTAATAGCGAGACCTACTTTTGCATTATTCTCTGTAACCTTGGGCTGATCACCTCTCCCGTAACTGTATTTTCCACATTTCTTTCTTACAAAGATGTTTGCAGAGCTTTTCAAAGATGAAGTGCTGTATAATTGCTATGTATCATCATTGTATAATGTATTTGACATAATTAATATATGCCATCTGCTCGTTACTTGTCTCATTTCTTTCTTCAAAATAAGGAATGCATTGGGTCTCCCCTTGCAGTCATGAATATATATATTGCATTGAATATTTATTTGTTCATGTGTAAATCACCTTGAGCATTGCAAAATGATGAAATATTGCTGATTCTATAGTATTCATTAAGTTCTACATTATCATTTAGACACCAAATTAAGAAAGTGTTTTGATTCCTCTTTCTGTTTACTTAATAGGTTTCGTTGGAAAACTGTGTTGAGGTTGGGCGAATTGCCAACACATACAATCTCACAGAAGTGGATAAATATGTTAATAATTTCATCCTGAAGAACTTCCCTGCATTATTAAGTACTGGTGAATTTGTGAAACTTCCCTTTGAACGTCTTGCCTTTGTGCTTTCAAGTAATAGCCTTAAGCACTGCACTGAACTTGAACTCTTCAAGGCGGCTTGTCGCTGGCTACGGTACGAGGAGCCTCGGATGGAGTACGCTGCAAAGCTAATGAAGAACATCAGGTTTCCACTGATGACGCCCCAGGATCTTATTAACTATGTTCAGACAGTGGACTTCATGAGAACTGACAATACCTGTGTAAACTTGCTTCTGGAAGCCAGCAATTACCAAATGATGCCATACATGCAACCGGTTATGCAGTCGGAGAGAACTGCCATTCGATCGGACAGTACTCACTTGGTGACGTTGGGGGGAGTGCTGAGGCAGCAGCTGGTTGTCAGCAAGGAGTTACGGATGTACGATGAAAAGGCCCACGAATGGAAATCCTTAGCTCCCATGGATGCACCAAGGTACCAGCACGGCATCGCCGTGATCGGAAACTTTCTTTACGTAGTCGGGGGCCAGAGCAATTACGACACGAAAGGAAAGACGGCGGTTGACACGGTCTTTAGGTTTGATCCTCGCTACAACAAGTGGATGCAAGTCGCGTCTTTAAATGAGAAGCGCACCTTCTTCCACCTAAGTGCCCTCAAAGGACATTTGTACGCAGTCGGTGGTCGAAATGCAGCGGGTGAGCTAGGTGAGTGCTGCTCCTGAGGCATGGCTGCTTGCCTTGGAATACTGTGCTGCCCTGTGAATGGGTGGAGAGGAAACAAGTTGAAGTTGTTGGCCTGCAGCTTCTTTCTGAAATACTGCAGATGCATAGAGGAATTTGTCTGGATACTATAAGCAGTTAATTTTAGAAGGGCTTCCACAAAAAAATTTCCAAATACACGTATCTGGTGTATTGATGCATAATATGCAATGTGTTCACCTTTATCATCAAACGTGAAGTAAGCATGTGTGTCTACCTGTATAAGAGTGTGTGTGTATATATAAACACAACTATACACAAAAAAACATTACTTAAGCTGAGAAACCAAACCTACTCTTTTCACTCTTAAGGGATACATGACTTTCTAACTGAAACTTACTGTTGAGTGAAGGTTGCATTTTAAAAAACACAAGTTTTCTGGAATAGTAATTTTGAAATGCTAGTCTGTTTTTTGGGGGTTTTTGGTGACTTTTTTTTTTTAAGGTAGGGTAATGACTGAGTGGTTTGTTTCACAGATCAGTGAGATTCAGATTGCCTGACATTCTGGTCTTTCTAATTACTAAAAATGCTATATTTTGTCTGTGATCTTGTGACTACACAGTTATCTTATTTATATGAATGAACCTGTCCTGTTGCCTCCTCTCCCCCCCCCTTGCAAATGATGATTCATTTTTGACAAAAAAGGAAAAAAAAAATTCAATTTCAGGGAAATAAGAATAAACATGGTAACCTTTAATTTAACAAAAGTCTGTAGAGGATGGCCTGTATTAATCCACTGCATTTTCCAAAGCCATAGTGGTTAGCATTGGCAGTCAAGTCTGGGAGTGTACACTCAACTGTAAATTCGTCTGTGCTTTAAAATTGAAATGTTACAGTGATTATGCTTGGAATTTTAGCATAATATTATATCTAAACCAAATGTAACATTTCATTATTTTGTTTGCTGTTTTCAGCCCAATACTTGACTGTGTTTTGTCAAGTCTTTGTGGCAGTACCTCTTGCTCCTAAGATTTGCTCTTTAGAGATGCACTGATAGCTCTACGTGCAGTGAGAAACATGTTTAACTGAAACAATACAAAACCTAATTTGTGCTGCAGCATCTGTGATTTTTTAATTAATGCATCTCAGTCATTCACATAGACACTTTGTTTCATGATCATATTGCAGACTTTCTTAGGAAACATATAGTACATTGCTTCTGCTACACAAAACTGGGCTGGTTTTGCTAGAAGCTTAAAATCCATTCTAATGTTCGATGAAATGAGACATTTTTTAATTGCCTCCTGTTTCCAGAAAACATGGGAAACTGTTTTGCAATAACTTGTTTTACCAGGACAGCCATTTTCTGATGCAGATCCAGAGGTTTTCAGAGTTTTTCTTAAATGTCACTTTATGTACCTGAAAATACGTTCTAAAAGCAATCTTAATGCCCTGTAAAAGACCAAATGTACAAACTAACGTGCATTGATCTTTGTCTTGAGTATCAGAAAATCTGACTTTCACTGAGCTATTTTCTAATGATATGAATTAATGGCGGATAATCAGATTGCTGTCCTTGTGTACTGTACCATCTAAACAGAGTAGGGTTATAAGAATGTCAGTGAAAAAGTTGCAAGTCTAACAAAATCAATATGAAACAATACTGTCACTAAGCCAGTGCAATCTGTGTGTGCAGCAGGCTTTAAGCTCAGTGTTTTTCTTAAATTAGATCAAGCAGTATCGTTCTGCTGACCTCAACTTTTCTACAGCTTTAATTAAAATACAAAATCTATCACCTGTCTAAAATTCTTCTGTAAAGATATCATTAAAATGCTGCAACGATTTCCACACAGACCTGAAAAAAGTCATTGGATCATTCTGCGGGAAGAGCACTCTATAAATGCTAAATATTGTAGCTGTCTGATGCTTTGATTTGGGGCTTCAGTTTTTCTTATTAATTGTGAGGCAAGTCACTTTTCATGTTTCTTTCATAAACCTTGACAGCTGAAAGATGAAATCCAGCTTAAACTTCCCATTTTCTTCAGATGAGAGAAACTCTCAAGCTTTTCATGGAAGAGAAGGTCAAATGTGTGTTGGACAGGTATTAAAGAAGTTGCCCTTGGGTTCAAACTAATTTCAATCTATTGTTAGAGAGGAAAAATTCCCAAAACCTGAATTCAGCTTTCCAGAAGATCAGCTCTTATGGAAAAGGGTTAAAGGATTAAAGTTACTAAAATGAATTTCTTTATTATTTTTTCTCCTGACATTCACTGGCATAAAAATTATACTTTTTTAAGGCTCTCTATCAAGCCTTCCCAAAATAGTTTTCAAATGTTTAATCTTCTGAGGACTTTGTAAATACCACTTTCTACCTTAGTAGTATGTGCTTTAGCAGAAATAAACAGCTACTGTTTTAACAGTGCATGCCACTGAGAAAAGTTTGGTTCATTGGTAAGGACAGGTGAATTTGCGTGTATGTAGTACATGCATTGGAATATGGTAAATGTATCTTTGAAACGTACTGAATTATGAAATTATAATTCAGATTTTTCAACCTTGTGACAACTTAGGGCTGTGCAGAAGCATGCACCGCTCCTGGAAGGATTGTGCATAATTCTAGTTGGTTCTTTTTAAATGTCAAAGCAGGCACCTGCCAAAGATATTCCCAGAAGGCAGGGAGAACAGCACTCCGGCACGAGGAGGAGACCAGTCTGGAGCAGGCAGGTGTGCAAAAGGCAAGACTTTTTGGAAAAGGAGACAAAGGGAAGACCAGGTGTGGTTCAGAGATACTCATGAAGCAGAGCTCGTCGGCAATTTGCAGCTGTGCCGTTGTGCAGAGCACTGGATACTGTTTTCTATTCTCAGACAAGTAGATTTTTGTAGCTCTTTTTGAAAGAGTTGTGGTGTTTGGTGATGTGCCTTTAAGTATTAGAAAACTTGTGCAGTTAGGTACTTTCCAGATACTTCAGGATCTGCTGTTGATAGGCTTGAGCGGAGCTTGAGATTTTTATATATGGGCTTTTCCTAAGCATTTTAGGGGATATTGGGTTGTGACTAAACCACAGATTGATTGATACCTTCATCATCATGCTGCGATAAAGACAGAAAGAGAAGACTTCTAGTCCAGGGCCGGACAGTTATGTGTTCTTTTGACCCCCTGCCCAACAAGTGGGAAGGCGTTTATTTTCCAGGTGCCCTCTATGATGCTTAACCCTCAATTCAAACAACTCCTTGTTCATGTAAAAACTTCTCTTGTAAGTCTGTAAAATATATATATATATATAAAATGTTGGGCTGTTTGCTGTCTGTGTAGTACTGTGAATATCAAACCAAAGTGTCAACTGGAGGACCTCTTGCATAGGACCTTATTTTGAAGTGGCTCCTTGCTATCCTAGGGACAAAATTACTCAGAGCTCTGTTTCATTAAGGGTTCAAATCAGTTTTGAGTTCTACAGCAACAAGCTGTGTTATAGAAATAATATAACAAAATGAAGATCCTGGATTTTGGGACATCACACACGGTTGCAAGTCCTGCCGTAATAAACCTCAAGACTCATTAGAAGCTACTGACAGAGAAGTGGTAAATATCTGTATACTCCTCAAATAGCATCACAGATGGCACTATAAAATGAGTGCAGACTGAGCATCCCTTGGGACTGCCAAAGCTTTGTGTCTTTTTGAGATTGCTTAACTCTATTAAAATGAGGCCTGTCTTCCCTGGATTATGGTAATGAACAGATCAGAAGTTCCACTGTTAAACATAAATAAAGCCTGATTTGAATCATTCATGCTGTTGGGAGAATGAATCCATCAGTCTCATGCTACATAGAATATATACTTAGGTTCAGTAAAGTAGCAGTTCTTTTGAGTGTTCTGTGGGTGATGCTCTGTCTGGAGATGATGTATAGAACACCCCGATGCCTCTCTTAAATTAACGGGCACCTTTAATAGCTGAAATTTTGTATATTTTTTTTTCCTTTTCAGTGCAGAGAGAGATCTTGTTAAGACAGAGAAGTGGAATGACCTTGCAAGGAAACAGGGAAACAGCTATGCAGAACAACCAAACAGAACAGTAGGGTTTTTTCAGCTGGGAAGTAATTAGTTTTGTTTTAAAGCATGGTAGATTTGAGATTTGAGATGGAATGATTTGTCTGAAATACTGTCAAACAGTACTTTAGTTCTACTGGTAATGTTCAAGAGAATTTTGAAGCCACATCAAAGTGAGGGATCTTGGATTCAACAGCATCCTTTCTCTGATAACTGTCTTTACAACGTGGTGATAGTGATGGTAGTAATGTATACCAATTTCTGCACGTTTTATTTTCTCTTGCTAAAGTGATCTTTTGGCTGTGGTTTCTCTCTTAAATGCAATCCGTAGTGCAGAGTGAGATAAACCGTTGTCCAGCGTTGACTGTCATGTTAATCTGGTTGCTGCTGGCTTTGCGATTGCTTTGCACATACTTTGCTCTTCCTGTCCTTATAGTGTGTTAGAAATTTAAGTTCCTCACCTCAGCACAGAGTGGAAGTACTATGGGAAAGAGAATGCCTTTATTTTTATGAAAGCAAGTAGAATGATGATTTTGATGCAGCATAGCCGTGAACAGCAGGTCGGAAGGGTCTGCTGTCAGGGTAGAACTGGGACAGCTATAATTACTTGCATGTCAAATCTGTTTTTCTCTGTTCTTGAAATTTCTGCACATCTTTGTTTTCTTCTGATTGCTAAAGAGAGCGGAGTAGAAAGGAGCTTTCCTTTTTAGAAAAGAATATTGGAATGGATGAATACGTTTATAGAAGAAAGAACATGGGTTTATCTGGGGATGGGGCAAATACCGCATGTGGTGTCAAGATGGCAGTACACAGAAACACAACTCATCAATTTAATTTTAGGTGTCATTTGTGGAATCAGTTCTTTGTGCCTATACCTTTATTTGGGCAAGAGGCTGTCTCCAGCATTCACTGGCTTTTATGGCTGTGTTAAGTCCTTGATGGATATACAAAGTCTGCAGGATATCAAATGGGAAAAACACCAGAATTTTTTAAGAAGAGATTTTTGACTTTATTAAAAAAATTTTAAAAAAATCAAGCCTGACTTTAAAAATTTTCATTGTAGAAGAATGCTTGAATGTCTTTTTGTACCTTTCCTTATGCAGACTTTTATCTACCTGTACATTTGTGTAATGTGAAAGGCAGCTCGAGGCTCATTTCAAATGGCTGAGGTAGGAAATGCGGTAACAAGAAAGCTAGATTGTAGGAAAAGTGTTAGTGAAGGACTGATCTCTTAGAGTAAACTTGGGAACTTGCTCATATTGGGCAGGTTTTTTAAATCACAAATTTGGCATGTCAACAGTAGTGTATAGACACAGTTGACTTCAGTTACTTTGCAGGGTTTTTTTATTTTTTGTCCATCTTACAAAGGCCTGAGATGGCTGGCATAACTGGGAGTCCATCTGCAAGGCATTCTTGCAAAACCAGAAGCTTTTCAGGCTTTCATTACTATTTTTAAACAGTTTCCAGAATATGAAATTAATAATTTCATACCTGCGAATCAATGTATATAATTTGTTTTGAAAGAAACAGGAATTTAGTGTGTTTTGCCTTGTATCATGAACTTAATGTTCTGGACCAGCACTTTTCTGTATTTCTTAAATTTAAATTTCAGCTCCGGGGTGGGGAAAAGCTGAAGAAAATCCAGTGTGCTGTAACAATTTAGCAATTCTTATGTGCAATATAGTTTTTTATTTTTTATTATTTTTATTTTTAACCTCAGATGATGCTGAACTGGTTGTCAAACAGTATTCCTGACACTGGCATTGGAAGCTTCTATTTTGAATGTGTCTACTTGAGATGCTAATTGCATGGAATTACAAAATACCGTCCTGTTTCACAACAATAAGGAGATTGTGCATTTTACAGCAGCTGAACGATAATTCAGAAGGTCACTGTAATATGCTCTCTGCTAAATTTTTCCATGACTAGGGATTTTTTGGTGGTAGTCTGAGACCATAGCTATACCTTACTCTTCCAAAATGCTCCAAAGGACTTTTTTTTTTTTAAGACAGGTTTGGAGTTAGGGTGAGGTACCAGATAGTCACTGTATGAGTGTTACCGATGGATGTACTTTACTGGCCTGGCCAGTACTGCTAATTCTGCAGGCTTATGCTAACACTAAATAGTTTCTGCCTTTAAAATGGCAAATTTCTCAGCTTTTAAATTTTTTTTTGTCTCTTTTAGTTGATGTTTAATGCTGGACTGTAAGTCACCATCACTGATTCCATAGAGCTGGCTCAGATTTTACCCTTGATTGAATAAAAAGCTTGTTCTAGAGCAAGTAAAATGCCACTTTCAAAGACATTCAATTTTGTACGCATAGTTCATAAACATCTCTCTTCAGAGATTAAGCATTGTATAACAAGCATTAGAATCTAATTCTTAATTTTAATTCTTTAAAATGAGATTTAATTTGTCTTTAAGATAACACAATTATTGATAATTGCTTTGTGCATCGTAAGGTCACTGTATTACAGGGTTTTTCATAATCTCTTGCCCCTCTGGTCATATTGTACTATTCAAGCTGCCAATCTCTACAGCTTGCTCAGATCCATTATTAAACCTGTTTTCTATTTCTATTCTCTGTGCTTATTGCATAGCCCTTTTCCTGCAACCCCACATCTCTTCCATCCCACTTTGAAGAGAGGATTCTTTCTCAGAAATGCTTTCTGCAAGGACACCTGGGCTCTGGGTTTCTTTTTAACTTAGTACTAACCTCTGTGATTTCTGATTTGGTAAATCCTTTGATCATTTTAACATTCTAATTCACAAAGAAAACTGCACAAATGGAGCTGTGTATCGACACAGGCACTGCTTCTCTCCATTTGAGATTCAATGATGTTTCATCTTGTATTTTTTTAAAGCTTGGCTTTTGTAAACTGTTTGAATTAGTGACTTGCATATGCTGTGCTGTATGTTAATAAAACATTGCAAGACAATAGAAAATTAGTCAATAGTCACTGCCCCCTTATGAGGGCATAGGACCATTTCAATGGAAAATACCAATACCTAGCCTGATTTTCTGCGTGGGTGGGATGTTGCTGAAGATGTGGGTCTGTTCTGGTTGCAGATGTATTGATCCTCTTTGAGATAGGTTTTGAGTTTATTCCCTCTCTCTCTACAGCAGACTCTGAAGGGAGTTGTACAAGAGGAAAGGGTAGAAAAGCTGAATTCACCCAGCTTCATTGCCATTTTCTCTGACGTCCCACAGCTGTACCTCTGGCAGGGTTCATGAGCTGGGGCAGGTTGTGTGTCAAGGAGGAATGGGAATGAGACAAGTGGAAGGCAAGAATGCAAGAGGGTTTCTTCCTTTTTGTTCATCTGGGACGAAGCTTGAGGTTTTCCTGTATTGTCTCTCGACATAGTACTGAATAATTCCCTTGACACTTTCTCAGATGAACAATGTTTCTCATTGATACTTCCTCTGTTCATGACTATATTACTGCCACTGTGACTGTACTCAAAACCAAACTGCCATGCTAGCTTCAACATTTTAATATTCTCATTTGTTTTAAACAGCCACTGTGGAATGTTACAATCCCAGAATGAACGAATGGAGCTATGTCGCAAAAATGAATGAACCCCACTATGGTCATGCTGGAACCGTGTATGGGGGATTAATGTATATTTCAGGTAAATAATTCCTATGATCATGTAATCTTTATGAAACAATTACTTATCTAACTTTTCCTGTTTCAGTGGGAGACAATAAAAATTAGTCTCTGGTTGCAGTAGGTTTGCCATGGTATAAGCAGTGATGCAATTTCATATGAAGCCAGTCAAATAGCATATATACTGCAGAGTCCGAGAAGATTATTTTAGATAATATTATGCATTTACGTAGTAAATTACATTTCTGAATTCCAAAGCAGTTATTACTTTAACTGTCAGAATATATTTTTCTGTGGCAACACCACATATATACATTTATATAGCAATAACCATTAAACACATCCTATTTGATATATTTTGGAAAGTATTGGAAATTCTAATACTTTAAAGAAGAACATCTGCCTTCATTGAGCTAATGGAAAGGATAAGTTTTCATGTTAATCACAATATACGAATGATATCTGTACTTTTGCTGGTCTTTCATCTGTAATATGCTCAGTCCTATATGTCAGTGAGGTTAGAGTTTCATTCTGTTTTTTTCCAAACTGGGGGCAATAGGTTTTCTAAAAATCTGGTATCTGCTGAATTTTTAAAGAAGATTCAATCTGTCTGTCAATGATGTCTACAGAGATGTTCTCCTACTGCGTTTTTAAGGGATGTCCTCTAAGAATTAAGCTGAAATTCAGGGCAGGAGGTGCGACAAGGTTGCTTAGCTGTAAAGAACTGGGGGGGAGATGCACTGGAGCAGATTGATCCTCAGGGTATTTAGAATCAGGGGGCCGTGTGCCAGTAGACTAGGAGGGATTTGTTTCAAAATTTACCATAAGGTACAGCTTCTTATTTTTCTATGAGCAAGTCCATTAAGCTAGCTTCTAGTAATTGTGCTGCTATTTGTATGCTTTTGCCCATTTTGCTTGTTTTACTGCAGGTGGCACATGTATATGCTCCCTGCTGTGTTTTTTTCATGTAGATGCCGTGTATTTCCCACAGATTTTTCTTTTCTTCCTGTCTTCTCAGATATCCCTGTAAGTCTAGATACTTTTGGGGTTGAAAATGTGAAGATTGGTTCCTTTGTCATTAAAGCCTCTTCTCTCTGACAGGCTCCCCAGCACTGCCACTGCTATGGCTGTCATTAAGTGTCAGGGCTGGACAGTCGTCCTATTTTTTCTGTATTTAATTCTTACTGTCCAACTGAAGAATTAAGTACTTTCTTGCATAACTCCTGTAGACACCGTGCCATCTCTGCCCGCTAATAAGCCAAGCGTGATAATTCAATGTTGAATGGTTAGCCCAGCAGGAGATTGTTCAGTAGCAGTGTTTTCTCTGCGTATTTTTTAGCACCTCAAATATAGTTGCCTTATGGTCTTAAACCATAGCTAATAAGCCTACAGTGTCTGAAATTGGTGTGACTGCTTTCTGACCTGCCTAGTGACCTTGCGGAAAGGTGGGACATTTCATCCACTGATGGGAAATCGTCCTGTGATTTCCCCTGAAGCCTCTCCAACTGCTTTTGCAGGGAGCCATGGAGAAGGTGAATATAGAGAGAACCATAGGCATCTCTTAACAGAAGAATATTTGAAATCTGTGTCCTCTCTCTCTTCAGTTCAAGTTGATGAAAAAAGTTTTCTGAAGAATATTTTGCTATGAGATAGGACCACTTAAAATAGCGTAGTATCAAAATTTGAAAGGCAAATGGATTCCTGTTTTCTTGACAGTGAGAAACAAAACTAGCACACTGAACAAATGTAAGGAAAGAAATAATTTTGCCAAAATGAAGCATAGGTAACAATTTTTTGTTCTTTTAATCTGCCGGTATCATCTTATGTAATGAAGTACTATATGAGACATGGCTTCTTTCCATATTCAGATTTAAAGGAACAAGGTGCATTAAAAATGTCATTTGAAATGGAGCACATATGTTATAGTAATCTAAGCTATAAAATGTGAAAAAGTTTTAGGGAAGGATGAATTCATTCATGAAAATATATGTTTCTGCTATTTATTGCTTATTAGGCTGAGCACTGCTCTAACATGTGTTTTATTTCTCTAGGGGGAATTACCCATGATACTTTCCAAAAGGAACTTATGTGTTTTGACCCTGACACAGACAAATGGACTCAGAAAGCTCCGATGACAACAGTCAGAGGTCTGCATTGCATGTGTACTGTAGGAGACAAGCTATATGTTATTGGTGGAAATCACTTTAGAGGAACGAGTGATTATGATGATGTTCTAAGCTGTGAATATTACTCACCAACTCTAGACCAGTGGACTCCAATTGCTGCCATGTTACGTGGGCAAAGTGATGTTGGGGTTGCTGTCTTTGAAAATAAAATCTATGTTGTTGGAGGATATTCTTGGAATAATCGGTGTATGGTGGAAATAGTTCAGAAATATGATCCAGAAAAAGATGAGTGGCATAAAGTATTTGACCTTCCAGAATCACTTGGTGGCATTCGAGCCTGCACTCTTACTGTTTTCCCACCGGAGGACAATACAGGGTCACCGTCTAGAGAATCTCCTCTTTCAGCACCTTAGAAACATCCCTTGACTTATGATGTTGTAGTAACACCTTTGCACTGCATCATGGAGTCTATTATTTTTCTTCAGTAGTTTCTGTTAGGCGTAGCCTACAGCATTTCGTACAATTACTGGAAAAAAAAGACTTTGACATTATTTGTGCTGTTTGTTTGGCCTAGAATGTTTGTCAAGTGGTTAACAAAAAAAGATGTACTCACCCGAGCCAAATGTTTAACAAATGAGAAGATACTGTCTATAAAATGTATGAACTAGGTACGTTATTCATGTTGTGTATTGGGTGTGAGGTACCTTATAGCTTACATTTGGAAGCCCAATGAGTCAAATTTGAAGACTTTGTATTGAACACATTCTTTCACTAAATTTCATAGTTGAAATCCTTTTTCCTTTCATTTTTGACTGCCGATTACAAGGGGAGGTAGACCACATCAATGTGAACTATGACAGAAGGTTGCCAAGGGACCTGAGCTACCTCCCTCTTTTCACAGAGTATTTTTGACATATCTGTTTACCCACCTGACTTTGTGGGTGCTTTGAGAGCATATGAAGTTTCTTAGGCAGAGGAGAGAAATAAAATAATTTTACAATATTAGCACTATACAGGAAGCGGACCTTCTAGAGGCCGGGAGTTTTTTTATGACATATATCGAGTGTTTTTCCTGAGTCGGTTGAGTGATGCTTCAAACAAAAGATTTAAAATGTTTGGGTTTTTTAATTTGGGTTTTTTCAGGAATTGGCTTCCACTTGCATGGGAGCACACACTATTAACAAATGGGAATTCAGTGCAGTTGTATATTCTGTTGTATGCCTGTACTGAATATAGGTAGATAAGGGCTAGAAACATTAACTTAAGCCACTGAATTTGACCAAATCGTTCCATCAGATCAAATTTAATCTACCTTTTCTCCTTTGCTGTTGAGATAACTTGCATAATGTGTCCTCTGTATAGTCTCAGTTAATAAGGTTATTTAGCACAAAGTGCAGCTTCAGCGAGAGAGCTGCTTTTGCTCAGTGAACTTGGACTACCACATTTTACCTTCTTTTGTTCAATAAAACTTTTAACTGCAGTTATTCAGTCTAAGCTACCTCATTAATGTATTTGGTTTTCTTCCTCTGCCTCACTGTCTCCAGGATACGCATTACGTATATCTGTGTGGGTAGATTAATGTGCTAGGAAACCAATGCAGAAGTGATCATGAATTGGGTATTTTTGACCTACTTTTAAGAAACTATTTTGGCCTGATGTGTTCATTTTGTTGCTAAGGACTGACAAAAGAACAGTGTGTCTTAATTTTTTTTTCCTTGGAGAACTACTGCTTATGTGTGCAGCCATGCAAATTTACAGAAGTCTTTATCTGCTCCAAAATACAGTGCACTGCTGACAAATTGCAGCTCTGAATGCTTGTAGAAGGCTAATACCATCGTGCTTGTTCTGAACTTCCCATCGTATGTTACAAGGGGTTTTGCTAATGAACACAGTCAGAGGGGCATCTGGGGAAAACTGTTTAAATCAGTTAGCTTATTTTATTGTGCTACCTATTACCAATAACCATGTAAAGCTTAACAGACTTTTGTTGGGAGTATGCTATTTGTATTTTGTCCCTGATTGATGCATCAAGCAGCAGTATTATTATGGTGTCAATTTTGGAAGTACTGATATTTATTCTTTATGCAGTTTATTAGTAATGATCACTACCAAAATGTATGTGTAAGCTTTAGGTTTTATAATTGTTTTGGTTAAAATCAAAAGCAATAGTTTTCTTTAGAAAAATAATAATCTTAATTCTGCGTAGCTGTGCAAGGTTGTTACAGGTGTCAATAGTGGCACCAGTGGATACTCTTAGAAAGTAGCCAGTCAAGATGAATTGACTCATCACCTTAAGAGTACTCTTCTGATGCTGTGCAAAGCACAGATGGGAAAATGTTGCTCTGTTGTTTAAGTATGTGTCAGTCACTTAAGAGTCACATGCTACTAATTTTTTTTTTTCCAGCTCAGAGATCACGTTTTAGAGCCTGCTTGAGTTTAAATCCCTTGAAATCCATATTCCATTTTATTTTATTTATTAAACTAAGAAGTAGTTGAAGTAGTTGCAATTCCTTTTGGATCATGTAAATATATCCTGCTGTCTGTATGCTGGGAATGAGAAGATGCACTGTTTAAAAGTGGGTATCTTCACTGGTATTCTCCATTCAGAAGCAGCTTAGGGTGGGTTCTAGACAGTTAGAAGTCAGGATGTTAAAGTTTTGTGTCTAAGCCTTGAGAATAGCCCAGGAGCTGGTATATAGCCACAATGTAGAGATTTATTTTTTTAGTGACTCATTATCTATTCTACTTAAAGTGGAAGAATTCTTTTTGAATGTCATTTTGTCATCAGTGTTGGACATAGCATAGTGGATTAAATGTAGTGCTTCAATCAAATTAATCTTTGAGGTTTTTTCTTATATCTCCCTCTGGATTAGTGTTCATAATGACATCAGTTAACATCTGCTCACCAGGATTGAAAAGCAAACATCAAAGATTTGCCAAAAACTGCAAACTATTTTCTTCTGTAATGCAGTGTAAAATGACTTGATGCTTATTACATCTTTCTTAACCATAGCATTACAACCCCTTTCCATCTCTGAATCCACAGCTGTAGGTGCACATATAGATATAGCAGATATTCAGTCTCCATTTTCAGTAAGGCTGCTTTTATGAAGAGTAAGCCTGTCATAGTAAATAGAGCCATCAGTGTCCAGATGATAAGCAGCCGTCTTTTTTCATAAATCTTGAATACTTTCATTTTTGCAGTTATAGTACCTGAATTAGAAAAGCGTCTGGATAAAAAGCAATTAGTAGATATTTGACTTGAATGCGAATAAGACTACATTAGTGTGCTAGCAGGGAGAGCCGCTGGAGCTGGCTGCCCTCTCCTGATGATAGCAGACCCACACTGCAATCTCAGAATTCATTTGGACTTTGCTTTTTTTGGTGCCCAATTAGCAGCAAATGCCAAAAGTGCTCACTTCCATATACAACTCGTCAAAAGGCCCGGCTGAAATCCCTGCAAAGAAACACAGCACTCTGAATGACATCTGGGATGACATTTCCCTTGTGCTGCATTTTGAAATAGGAGAACAACAATGGGGAAGAAAACCTGGGAAACCCCAGGTTATTTGAAGTTTCTTTGCCCTGTTCACATCAAAGAGCTGATCATCTGCAGATGTCCGGTTTGCCGTGGTTCCCCTTTCCTTAGAAAGTTGTATAAAGTCTGAGAGTCTGGCCCAGGGAAAGCAATTCATGGCAGGACCCAACCTATCCTGGGGCATTTGCAGTCTTGCATTCTTGGGATAATGGAGTTGTCATGAAGGGGTGAGAACCGGAGCAGCAGAAGGCAGCTGCCTGGTGCCCTGACTTGCTGCTCTTAGAGTTCCCTTGTGCTGAAGAATCACTGTGAGTCTTAACCTGTTCCCAGGACAAAAATGAGTTGTTTCTCATAGCAATGCTGTTTTTAAATTGCCTATTCTCTTTCTGAGGGGGGGAATCTTCAAAGAACAGCATTTTAGTAACAGTCAGAAGCTCAAACCAATAGTCTGATTCTTTCAGTGGAATAATGGAAATCTTGGATTAGGGCTGTTTGCATACAGATAAATAAAATTCTTCCCAAAGGCTTACAGTCTTAATCTGATGGGCTGGTCAGACATCAAAAAATAATTTGATGCCACAGGAATAAGTGCAATACAAACATCTGGAGAAGTTTATAGCCAAAGATTTGGGGATTATCTGATCTGGAAAGATCAGAGCACTTTTTTTTGCAAAGTTCACTCTACCTACTGGAATTGTCGTTACTTCTTAATTTACCCTCCAGCTGGTAATTACCTCATCTTTGCATTGGTGTCTGACTCTGCTGGTTGCTAGTTATTAATTCTTCTTTTTTGTAGCTGGCATCTTTGTTACTTCCTCTGCTCCTAATCAGAGTCGATAAAGCTGAAGTTTTTTCTAGTGGCATGGTCCTCATGTCAAAGGAGAAAATAGCCCACTGCTGGTATGTAACATACTTTTGGTAAAGGTAATTGTAATTCTGCTTGTGCATAGTTGGAAATATATAAGCAATTTTAATCTAGTAAAAGGTATGTGTGTGTTGAAGGAGCAACGTGTGTCCCATTTCCTCCTGGTTTGCACCTTACCTGGTGTTTTAGGCTGTGCATAGTGATAGGTTACCCAGAGATCTGAAGGGTGAGTCAAGTTCTCACATAGCACTTTATGCTTTCCATGCTCTGTGAAAGTGTTCTTTACTTGCACATCACATGTAGCTTCTCAGATTTTTTTTTCTTTTGTGTTTTAGTTAAAATGTGAATGATTGTTCTTTGTGGTCAGGAAAAAGTCTTAAAATGCAGAGTTATGTATACTTTGCTTAATCATAAAGGTTTTGGTCCCATGAGTATTGCAGGGTCCATTCAGCTGTGAAAAGGTGATAACAGTTTTGGGAACAAGCGAGGGAATTAGGATGACTTTACTGACTGGCACTGGTTTGCATGTTCTTGCTGCCAGTCTTTTACACATCATTAAGTGAACTTCTTTTCTCAGTCTGGAGGCTCTACCTTTTGATGTCCAGCTCTGGACCTGCTGATTACCTATTCTGGGGAAAATGTGGTGGGATTTGTTCCACAACCTATCTTGCTCAGTAAAACAACATGGCTAGTTTTTGTCAGGAATTCCAGCATCAGTGATACACAGGAGTCCTCCAGAGTTATTTAATGACCAGGTGATTTGTAGAAGATGCAGCCCAGATAACCTGGGAGTGGTGCTACAGCAGGAGCCCTGCATGGTTGACATTCCAGAAGGGATGATCTGGAATGGGGATTGCCTCCTCCTCTGGGTATTATTTTGGCTCTTGAATGCTGTTTTTTCCCCTCATTTTTGGGAGTGTTTATTGCTGCTGTTTGGGTTTTTCACTTTTTATTCATGAAATGAGTAATGCGTCTCTGAATTTGTAGTGGGAGTGAAAGGTTCAGTTGGTTCTTTCTGAGCTACGTGCTGTCAGGCTATCCACATATTCATTAAAAAGTTTTCTATTTGGGGCTCTGTTCCCTAAGCGTTTAGAAGAATTCAGTTTGCAACGTGAAAAGATCTCAGATGAAAATGTGTTTGGGACTGGAAACACACAAAGCTACTAAATTTGCAGAGTAAAATTATAATTCTAGGCAGGAAAAAAAGCATTTTTTTAGTTTGGCATGGTTCAGAGGTTCATTTGGACATTGAGCACCCACAGACTGTCTGGAGTGATTCTTTTTTTGGGTTTTTTTTTTTTTTTAAATAATTTATAGTTGGCTTAGGTGAACCAGAGCTCAGTTGTTCCTACCTGCTTAGACTCTTGGCTGGCCTGTCAGTGTGTGGGCATTAGGTATTCTCTCTTAGACCACAGCATTCTGCACTGGCTGGGGTCTGTTATCTCTGGGTAAGTGTAAAAGCACCTCTCCTGTCTTCCATACTGCCTGTTGATTGAGTTCCAAAATAAATCTGAGCTTTGATTCTTACATCTAAAGTACGTTGTGGCTCTGGCCTGCTGAAGATTATGTGGAGCTGTGGAATGAGCCAGCCCCTTGCTGCCCTGCAAGCAAATTTTCTCAAACCCAGCTAAAAATCTGTGTGCGGGAGGTAAATCTCTTAAGGTTAACCTAAAATTTTAGTTACCCTGGCATCTAAAGACTGCCAGAATCTCCTCATCCTCTTTTTAAGGATTGTGTACCAGAGCTGCTGAGTCCTCTGGAAGGGGGTAAATACTGTAACTCTTTGGTATGCAATACTTCTTTCTTGGCCATTGCTTCTGCCCTTTCTTCTGTGCCCATATGGGAGCTGCAGGAGGGAGCGTCAGGGTTTGGTCAGGCTTTCCAGACCTCAGTAGAGAGCAAGCTTGTTTACTCTCATCTGTCTGCACACCGCCGTGGGAAAAAGACCTGTAGGAACACTTCAAATTTTAAACATTAACTCATGGAACAGTATCAATTAATGAAGGAAAGAATTAAAATTGGTCCATTTTGACATGTCCCCCATATCCAGTATTGTTCCAAATGGCCTCTGTTGCATTAACAACTTTGCCTTTACCTCCCTTGTTCAACATCATTGTAAAAAAAAAAAAATTGCTTGGTTTCTTTTCCATTTGTTTTTCATTGCTTGTAACCTTTTCTTAAAGTGTAGAAATAATTTTCCTTAACATGTTTTATGCACCGAAATAAATACACCACTGATCACCTGAGTCCCCTCCCCATGTTTCTTATGCAGTGCCTGCCAGTGTATCTTTCCATATTTTTTATCCAAGCCTTTGGCAGCTGTTAATAAATATTACAAAGTCATATAACTCCTGCTAATGGGCACAGGCTCCTGTGCTGCATCGTTAGGTGTGGTAAAGAGGGGTCATCCCTTTTCTTAACAATGGAATAAATCTGAAAAAATAATTTGCTTTGGAGAGCAGACCTGCCCTGGATCAGACATTTAAATACAGATTATTTTGGCCTGTGCTTGTTAACTTCAGTTTTGAATATTTTACTCTCAGATACTTTTTTGCAAATAGTGCCTCTGTAGCTTTTTTATAGAGAGTGTGTATTCCTCGCTAATAGGTGGGTAGAGCACTGGCTTGAGAGGTTTACTCAGCCCCTGCCTGCAAGGCTCCCTTTCTGCCCACAAAGGCTCGTTGAGAGCGATGCTCTCCCAGCTTCAAAGGAACAACCTTGTGTAACTGAAGAACCTGCACCAGGGACAGGAGAACTGAACTTGGATGGAAAATCAAAGCAGCTTCTTAATTGCGGTTAAGAAAGAAAAGTCAACGCGTTTCTAGAAGGGGGAGGGAGAGTTGCTATCCCTTAGGCATGTTTTGTTGGGAGTTCAGGGTATTAACAATGAAAGGATTGTTGCTGTAAATAAAGACAATTGAGGAAATCCCCCGGTCTGTCCCCAAAACAGAGACAGATTGCTTCTGTTGTTATGCAACACTATTAACATTTGACTGGGTGTGTATATGGGATGTCTCAAGTGCTTATATATAACAAGTGTCTCACTTCGCTGCTGTAATCACACGAATGATGCCCTAGTTCCCATAAGTCAGGGTGTGTTCTTTATAGTCAATTCTGAATGTTTAAAAATTATATAGAATATTAGAAGATATACTTTTGGGGTTTTTTAAAACCTTTTTTTTAAAGCTATTTTCTGTATCTAACTATTACAGCATTATTGCATTTACTTGAACCTGGCAAAGACAACATGAAATGTCAGGTTTTGGTTCATCATTTTGGTTTTTTGGCGTTGCTGCTGCTGCTGCTGCTTTTCACTGTAGAGATTTAAGGAGGGGATGTTTCTTCCTGTGGCAAGAAGAAACAAAGAAAAGGAAACATCAGATGCCAACCAGATTATAGTGTATGCTGTCAGCACCTCTGCAATTTGGGACAATTTTATGATTTACAGTCCTGTCAAATTTATCTTGTTTAATAACCCAGGAGACTTCCATTTGGCCTGCAGTGACACAGTGCTGGGAAAGGAAAAAATCGAACATCTTTGTGTTACTCCCCGAGCTGTGACTTTTGTCATATGCCGCGGAATAACAGCACACGCTCATCTGCACCGCGGCAGCAAGCCTCGAATCCCATTTCCGTGCTCCTGCCTGCGGGACGGGTCCGCTCCCCGCAGTGAGAGCGGCCACCCAAAGCCGAGGGCCATCACGCGGCCGCCTCTGCCCCAGCTGGGGCTCCAGCCCGTGGCGCTGGGAAGCTGGAGGTCAGTGGAGGGGTGTGAGTTCGTGAAGGCAGGGTGCTGGCTGTGCCTGTCGGAGCAGGGACGAGCAAGGCTTATAGCGTGGCTCCTGTGTAGACAGCGGAGCCCTGAAAGTATCTTCATCCGACAGCATGGAAGAAGGATTTTTTTTTTTTTAATCCTTGATTGTTCATAGGAATAATTTGAATCTTGGCTCTCCAAAGTGTAGGGCAGACTTGAGCTGCAATCATTGTGTGTAGAGGTCACTGTATGATGCCTAGATGAGACCGCACTTGTCAGCCACTGATTTTGGAGAGGGTGGGGTTTTCCCCCCCCCATTTTCTGCTTAGTGCTTAAATATTTCTCACACATTTTGTTTCTTATTCTAGGCAAGTTGGGGCATGCAGAGGCTAAGCAGTTAGGAATGTGACTGTGACCTCCTTATGTCACCAAGCATATGTCCTGTACTTAGCGATGCTGATGAGAAAAAAAGCACTGTTTTCTCTCCCCCTCCTTACTGCCTCCCCAAAGAAAACCCATCGTATTTGTAAATATGCATTTGCATTAGATCAGGTATTAGATCTGGGAGTTTTAAAAGATGTCGCACATTCTACATGTCACTCCTCGGTTTTGTTGTCTATTTGAAATTAAGATGAATTTTTTTAGTCTTCTGTTAACACCATGTGGCATGAGAAACCATGCCATTCAATAAACAGCTGCATCTAGCAGCTTAGGGCTACTCCGGAAAATGCACTTCTTAAGGAATCACATTTCATTTTTATACAGTTATAAATGTGGACTTTCTGGAATTTAGATAACTTGATAGAGATGACGTGTGCCGTATGGTCGCTGGGACAAATTCCAGCTTCATCAACAGTCCACTGGCTGAAGGGAAATAGCAGTTACTGTTTTGAGCAGTACAAAATAAGCCTATCAGTTAGCAAACAAATTAAAAATTACAGGAGTTTCTTTTTACAGAAACCCCTGCTCTGAGTCTTCTCCTCCTCATGCCCCACACAGAGCTGACTTTGCGGTATCAAGCCATTAAACCCTGTGATCATCTTACCACTCGGCCATTGGAAATGGCTTAAAATTAAGCAGAGGCATGCTTGATGTGTAAGATGCAAATATGAGAGCTGATAGGCAAAAGACACCTCTATATTACTAAATCTTACTGGCACAATATTCACTGAGAGTGGAGGGAGGGACCTGCTGGAAGAAACCCCAAATGTTGCTACTGGTGGGCAAAAGCAGTGCCCTGAGAGGAGCATCGTGACTCTCCAGCGGTACGTGACCCCCCAACAGTGTGGTGCTTCAGCTTACGGGAACAAGCTGTTGGGGAGAGCAGGACGAGGGTCTTGGAGGGACATCCTTGGCCCTGGCTGTCCATGAGCGGAGTTCAGGGACTGGGACTTGGTAGGAGGATGTGATACATCTTTATTTTCCTGATTCTCCTGTTTGCTAAAAGAAGACATTTCTCTTTCCTGTTCCTTTTCTAAGCCACCTGGAAAGTCTGTGTTCCCTTATGCATGAAATGGGAACAAATAATTTATCACACTCTTCTGATGTTGGTTATCATCTAAGGTTTGAAGTACTTGTTTTCTCTGACTGTTTATTGATTTTTTTTTTTTTTTCCTCAAAAGCCCTAGCATCTTGTGATCTGCCTGAAGGTAGAAGATGGGTCAGGTTCAGAGCTTTTTTGATGCCAACAGCAAAGACTACACTGTCAAGTAGCTGTATTGACCACACATGGAAGGCATAGGAGAAGCTCATGAAGAAGCACTGGCTGTTTTACAAAAACAGTTCTTGAATTGCTGCAAGTAACTGGGCTCGTTGCAGGAGTAATTGAAAGCCTGGTGTGATACAGATTAAATGTCTAATGTGGTACAGGCTGCTCCTCCTGGCTCTGAACTATCCCTGCTAAAGTGTGGGAGGTGGCTGCAACCTGGCTGGGTTGCCATGCTGAAATAGCACTGCCACACGCAGGGTGAGAGGGCTTCCCCATCTTCCAGATGAGTAACCGCTTAAAAAAATGCAGTGGCACCTCAGCCAGCTGCAGGCTGAGCCAAGAGATACTCGTCCCTGTTGGTTAATGCCTCTGCCAAAATGCTGCGCATTGCTGCTGTGTGATGTGAACCATCAGCCCCTGAAAGTACCTGTGCTGCTCTTGCAGAAGGTGGTATGCCCCTTGCTCAGCGGCCGGTGTCTACTCACTAACTGAAGACTTTATCCATGTGATTTGACAGTCTTCAGTAAAATTACTCAACCAGACTAGTAAGTGAAGCAGTCTGACCAGGCCTGTGACCTCGTCTGCAGACCCTGGACAGCACGTTCTCAGATGCGTTACTCTGAGGTATGAATATCGGACAGCTTCGTGTGCCGTTCAAAACTGGAGAGTGATGTTTTGGAAGGGCCCAGTCAAAAGACTGCAAAGTGGCTTCTTCTCTGGATGTACTACCTGGGGTTTTTTGAGAAGCCAAAGCATGCGATGTCAAAACCCTAGCAAGGGAGGCTCCAGGTATCTGAATTTACTACCACTAGAGATACTCATCTGGGTTTATTAGGTGATTTCTGTGTTTTTCCTCTTCCTGCTGGTCCCTACCCCTTTGCTTGGAAAATACACAGATGACTTCACGTCTGACAACTCAGAATATTGGAGGGGAGTGTTCCCCCACAGGCAGCTCTGCTCCTGCAGGTCAGAGCAGTTGTGGCACTCTGCAGTGCCTGTGGCGCGGGCTCCTGTTACCATGGCACTGCGGAGGTGGCATCAAGGAGAAGGTCAGCAGTGCACAAGCTGAACTGCAATACTTATTTTAGTAACTCTGCTAACGATAGTGGAACTGAGCTGAAAATGTTCTTGTCTGAAAGAGTCGAGCCACAGAAAGCCACCTACTTTTTCTCTATAATTCAACACAAACTGAGTCAGCTCCTAAATGCAGTCAGTTTTGAAACCTAACCTTGCCAGGAATTGCAGGGGTTAATGCCCATCTCTACTTTCAGATTAAAACTTGCAGGTATGTTGAAGTGTGCAAAGTAGCTCGCAGTCCCGCTGTGTGTCTTCTGCTGTGCTGCCTGCTCTGTGTTTAGGCTGTCTTGTCTTGCTAATCACATCACATCTGTCAGCTGTCTGTGGCTAGAAACAAATTGTAAACAAGCTGTCAGGGTGGAGTGGGATGAATTTTTTTTAATAAAAAAAAAGGGGGCAAAAAATCAAACCACCTTGAATGGCTAAATAAAAAACTTGAGTGGCTATAGCAGCTAAATATTCTTTCTTCCATTTTTAGTGCTTGTTCCATCATAGATGGTGGATGATGGTTTAGACATCAACATTTGGTTGTAAAAATGTGCACTACAGCGGCAAATACCTGGCAGCTTCAGACCTGCTCCTTCTCATTGCCTGTTAGAAGTGCTTTACCACTTCTCAACAAGCTCCCACTTTTGCTTTCCATCATTAAGACACTGGAAAGAGGTGCGGTAGTTTAGTGGCAGCTTGTTCTTAGAAACTATACAGCCCCACCAGCCATTTTGCCAGCAACATTTGTCCAATTCAGACCTTTCAAATTGTCTGATATTTTTGTGCTTCATTTACCAGGTTTGCATAATAGGAGGACTCTGGTAATATAATCACAGACAACATAAGAGAAAATACATTCCGCAGGCACACAAGAAAGCTTTACAGTTTACTTATTCAGTAAAAGTAACTTTGGTTTCTTTTAGTAACCACACTTTTTTTTTTTAGTATATTAGTCTGTGCTGTTGTATGAGATAAGACTAACCATGAATTGCTAATGAGGATTACTGATTTCCCAGAGATAAACCAAGAGTATTTTTAGCAGGAAGATAGACTAACGAGACCACCAAGAGGGTACGTGGTCACATTAAATATTGCTATTTAATATACACACATTTTGCAAAGGATTAGATAATGTAAATCCAGTGCTTTTTCCAAATAGGGTAACTATCACTTTGAAATTTATTGTTCACTCTAGACTTTTATGTCATTTAGTGTGCCTAGCCATGCTATTGGTGACTTATGCCAGGGAAAGCCTGCTGTGACCTTACAATACACAAACCTCTAGACAGTCCCTCTCCATCCTTCTCTCAGGGCAGTCTGTTGTTCAGGAACAAAGGTTTGGCATAAAGAAAAATAAACTTTAGCTGTACCAATGGAGGGAGAGGGGAAAAAAATAAAGCCTATTTCTATATGTAGAAAAGCCCTTGAGGCTGATGGTCTTGGGATACCTGGATGGGTCTGATGGCCTGGGGCCCCTTGAGCTCTGGATCCAACCTACCTTAGGGAAGGTCCAGAAGTTGCTGTTGTAGAAAGGAACCTGCTGGAAGGCTGGGAGGTCTCTGGGAAAGACCAGCAATGGGGATTAAAATACTTTGTTTAAAATAATTAAACCCAGAGGTCTAGCAGTAACTGCAAAATGGGTTAATTCCCAGTTGGAGTTGCCTCTTACTAAGTGTCTGATGGCATGAGAGCTGGCACGCAGAGCTCCTGCCGAACTGCACTAAAGGATCTCCTGATGGCTTTTCTCCTCCAGCAGGATAAAAACTGCCTTCCCTAAATCCAACCTGCCTTTTTCATGTAAGGAGTGCAGCAGCAAAACTCACTGGCATGGTAAGCAAACTGATCAGATGACTCGTCGCCCTGGTTCATGGAAATCATCCTTGAGGGCTGGTTGCAAATGCTAAGCAATGATAAGTGCACCCACCTAAAGCAAAAGGACCACCGGAGCCCTGGAGCACGTTGCCCAGCATGCCAGAGGGTGAGAGCTCAGGATCACAGCTGGTCCCTAGGGAGGAAAGGCTTTGCCCTCCAAGGCCGCCGTCCTGGGGGGAAGATGCTGCAATTAAAGCTGGCCCCTGGGGCAGGTAGGTTTTCCAGCTCTCATCACTCATCTCTCTGCATAACACCTATGAGTGAGCAAGAGAGTTGCTGATGGCCAACACATCGCTGCCTCTGGCTCAGTAATTGGGCTCTGAGACAGCAGCACCTGCGCAGTAAATACTTGCAGCTGCCTGGCCTCTGTGTGGAGGGGCCCCAGCCTGCACCCTTGCAGTGGCACCGTGTCTCTGAGCTCGCATGTGCAGTGAGGTCCCCGTGCAGGGCGAGCCCTGCGTCCGTATCCCCAACGGCGGCAGGGACTGTGAACCTCTGCGTGAGCAGAAAACCCTCTTCCTTGTGCGCAGGGGAAGAGCCCCGCTTGGTACCTGGTTCTCTGCAGAGATTTTTAGCTGCTCCAGATGGGATACATGTCTCTGTGGCCTTTGGGCCCTGCTGCTCATCTTCCCCTGTGCCCCCCCGTGTTACAGCTGCCGTCCCCTCCTGCTAAGGGAGAAGTTTCCCTTTGTTTCCCTTCCCTTGTATGAGGTTCAACAAGGCCAAGTGCCGGGTCCTGCACTTCGGCCACAACAACCCCAGGCAACGCTGCAGGCTTGGGGAAGAGTGGCTGGAAAGCTGCCCAGAGGAAAAGGACCTGGGGGTGCTGGTTGACAGCCGGCTGAACATGAGCCAGCAGTGTGCCCAGGTGGCCAAGAAGGCCAATGGCATCCTGGCCTGTATCAGAAACAGTGTGGCCAGCAGGAGCAGGGAGGTGATCGTGCCCCTGTACTCGGCACTGGTGAGGCCGCACCTCGAATACTGTGTTCAGTTTTGGGCCCCTCGCTACAAGAAGGACATTGAGGTGCTGGAGCGTGTCCAGAGAAGGGCAATGAAGCTGGTGAAGGGCCTGGAGCACAAGTCTTGTGAGGAGCAGCTGAAGAAACTGGGGTTGTTTAGCCTGGAGAAGAGGAGGCTGAGGGGAGACCTCATCGCGCTCTACAACTACCTGAAAGGAGGTTGTAGCGAGGTGGGTGTTGGTCTCTTCTCCCAAGTAACCAGCGATAGGACGAGAGGAAATGGCCTCAAGTTGCGCCAAGGGAGGTTTAGATTGGACATCAGGAGAAATTTCTTTACTGAAAGAGTGGTCAGGCCTTGGAACAGGCTGCCCAGGGAAGTGGTGGAGTCACCATCCCTGGAGGTATTTAAAAGACGTGTAGATGAGGCGCTTGGGGACATGGTGTAGTGGGCATGGTGGTGTTGGGTTGACGGTTGGACTCGATGATCTTAGAGGTCTTTTCCAACCTTAAGGATTCTATGATTCTCTGGGCAGCAGCTTGCAGGAAACCCAGGGGCCATTTACCCTGCACTGAGGCCGTGCGGGCATTGCTTTGGCGGGCGCTGGCGAAGCAGTCCCCGACGGCTCCTTCCTGCACTGCAAAACCTGGATGTGGGGAAGGCACCTGTGCAAAAGGGGGTGTTTCCAGCAGGATCGTGCCCAGCATGGCCCAGCAGGTTGTGCCCGTATGGGAGAAAGTGGCTCTTTTTGAGGGTTTTGAGCTGAGCGACCAAATAGCGTAAGTTGTTTCGGGAGCTGCAGACGTAAAGGGTGGAGGGGAGAGGACCCAGCCCTGTCTGTGGGGAGCAAGGGCCCCGGGGTTGGGAGCGAAAAGAAAACTGAGCCCCGCTGGCATGGCACACTCAAGGCAGCAATCCGCTGCAGCCGCCATCATGACGTGCACAAGCAAAGGGAGCAAAGTCAGCAGGAGCACAAGTTTTAAATAACGTCAATATGTTCTCAAGGTGAAAGTTGGCTTTACATAATTGCTGGTAAATATTTCCTTGTGTCTGAACAGGCTGCTTCTCTGCAGCTGGTGACTTGGATGGAGCCTGGGGCTTCAGTAGGAAAAATAATGAAAGGACTTGCACTGCCCAAGCTGCTCTTTGGGAAGCTCATGGGTACACACTAAACCAAGAAAATCCCAGCAAGCTGCCAGCTCAAGCGATGCCTGTGGGATCTCCAGGGGGAAAGTGCAATGGTCAGTCATCCATCACCTTGTAGGGTTTTGCTAAGAATATTTTAATTCCCCTCCTCCAGGTGAGAAGCCTAGAGCTCCTGAGAGGGTCGGTGTGAGCTGGGTCACCGGCTGCCCGTGGTGGGGGGAGCTGACCCGGCTGCGTGGCTCCGCAGAGGTAGGGAAGATTGAGTCTGGCTTGGTGGGAAGGAAAATACAGAATATGTTAGAGGTCTAAAAAAGTGAGGGGGAAAAGGAGTGCAGTAACAGGAGTAAGGGAGCATTCAATAAAAGGGGAAGATGTGCAGGAGAAAAGGTGCTTCTGTATCACTCCAAGGGTGCATCGGGTCCCCGGCCCACCTGGCACCGCGTCCTCTCTGCCCTCGGGTGCTCCTCCTCTGGCACGGCACCAGCTCCCAGATCAACGCTTCGGAGGGTCTCGATGGCCTGGGATTTTTGATCCGTGTGGTGGCGATGCTCGGGAGGACAACTGCTGTGCTCGGGGGCACACGGTGGGCAGGCTGCGTCTTCCCAGTGGTGGAACTGGGAGCAGAGCTGAGCCCTCTGGTTACCTCTGGTCTCTGTGCTTGCCGTGGTTGTGAATCTCAAACCCCAGGTTGCAATGAGACTGTCATACAGAACAAAAAGTGGTGTTGAAGAAAATTAATAAATGTCAAAATCCATGTAAAAAAACCATAGTTCTCATTACTCATATGCAGCATGACACCCCCAGAACTGTAATTTCCAATTTCATCTTCTCTGGCTGACCACAGATATGAATTCATTCAAATAGCAAGGAAGGAATTAAGCGTTAATTTAACAAAAAGGAAAGGCTACTAAGGAATTAGATTAGATTCTTAAATTAAATATAAACCTGTAAAAAGGCTTTCTGAGTGTTCCCAGCCTGTCTCCTTGATATTCTCTGCAGTAATAAAACAAAATGGTATCAAGTGTCTGGCAAAGTGCTGAGGCACTACCCCCAAACAGCAGGACAGAAATGTGCTGATTCTTATAATGTCTTTTTTTTTTTTTTAATAAACTTGAAAATTTCGGTTTGCCTCCTTGATGTACCCAGAGTGGCTCGAGCTGGGAGCAGCTGAAACCGCTGGCAGGAGTAGGTGGGTTTGAGGCACGGCCTGGGCTGAGCATCATTTTCTGCGAGGGCTATACTTAGCAGCAAGGTATTGAGTCTTGCATATCAAATTTTAAATAGGGTTTTAAAAGCCCTTTCTCTAATGGAGCATCCGATCATGCTCCATATTTAAAGATCGCGGTCCAGCTGGCTCTGCCTGCGGAGGGGGAGGCAGACCCTGTGCACCGCTGCCCGCTTCTCTCTTATCTTCCTGGCTTGGCAGAGGAGGCTTGGGACCTGTCACAACGGAGATAAGGACAGAAGCAAATTAAGATTTAGGAATTTCTTCTGGGACTTTTCTAGGCAAAAAGAGGTTTTTAATTGGTTTTCAATTCTGTGACAGCCAAAGGTCTTTAATTAGGTTTTACATCATTCTCCAGTATCGCTCTCCTTTTCTATGTTTAGCCCACCATGATGTGGGCTTCTTTAAACAGACAAAAATTTACTATTTGTCTTTTTTTCAAAAAATCAAGGTGCTGAGTGATTTCATGTAGATGCTAAATAGTAAATGAATTGTCGAAACTTAAGCCTGCTAAAGACAGTGTTTTAGTCTAATGCTGCTATATTAGCTGCTATATTTAGCTTGTCTGATAAATGTAGTATTAAAGGCCTGCTAATTTTATTTTTAAACATTTTTTGTTTTCCTTGCATTGTTTAGCTGCTGAACTGGCTTTAAAGTTTTCAGCTAGAAATTTTTTTTTTTTTACTCATTTTCCTAATTTTTAAGATCTTTAAAATAGCCTTGCAAATATCCTGCCTTGCAGAGCTCTGCTGCAGCATCGACAGTTTACAGAGTTAAATTAAAACATAAAAAAAATAAAAGTATGCTTGTATAATCCTTAATCAATTGGTTTTTTAATGGAGCTCTTGCTCTGCAGAGCAATAGCTGGAGCCCGTGGGTGCTGGCTTCAGTCCAGGCAGGCGTGCAGACAAGCACCAAAGCCCCTTCCCTGTGCCTTGTGCCTGGCAGCACAGCCTCCAGGAGGTGAGCCCTGACCAACACCTTCCAAAGTCAGTAAAAATGGTCCTTCTGTCTTGCGCAGATTTAGGGTTGGACCAAAAATGCATCAATACTCTACTGAGAGTCCAGATAGTAGATTATTACTCAAGTCCAGACAATAGATTTGTTAAAAACCAACCAAACGAGTGAGGAACCACACTGTCATTTGTCCCATCTGGCTGAATATGAACTAACTCTTGGGACTAAATTATTTTCCGGGTATTTCCATTGATTTAACTGGAATTACTAAGAGTGAATGCTGCTCTGCTATACTGCATGGTGTCAGGAAAGAAACTTCATCAGTAGAGGGGGAGATTTGTCTCTGTATACTGATTTACTCTACCCCAAAATTGTTTTTATGCCCAAAATCTGCAGTCGTTTTGGAAGTTGCTCTCTTCCCTGCGTTCACATCTGCATGTGGATGATGTGGTGACGTGTCTCAGCAGTGCAGTTGTTTTCAATTGTGGTAGAGGCAGAAAATGTGGGTGAATGTGTGGGCGATGACGAGCCTGGAGGAGCTGCTCAGGACAAATGCTGGCTGATCCCGATGCGTCATGCCCCACTCGGGGGAGCAGCACTTCAGCCAGAAGATGCAGCACCAACCTGGGGGTGAAAACGCGGCTGCCAGCACCTCTCCAGCACCATCCATGGACACTGCTGATGCCGTTTTCCTCCCAGTGACCAGTAGTGCTATTTTGGTAATGCTTCCAGTGCCCAGCCTGCACAAAATCCTGGGTACCTTTGGACATGAGTCCCCTGTGCTGAACCTCTGTCCCCTCTCTCTGTTCAGCTCCCAGCAGTGCAAAGCAGGAGGTTAATCCCAATTACAATAAGGGCTTCCGTTAATAAATAAATGATAATATAAGGGCTTTATCCAGAGGAGGAGAAAAACCCAAACATGTGGTCAAATCACGATAGTTCCACTATTTAAAATTATTATTCTGTCTGCATGGGAGAGGTTGCTGTTTTTGCTAGTAATTCCCACTAGGAAAGGCCTTTTCATGTGCACCCAGGTGCCATGGGATCCGAAGGGAGATGGTGCTGCCGCTGGCTGATGGAATGGGATGGGCCTTGTGCTTTAACACTAATTGATCATTAGTTAGATAATAAGCCGCCCTTCGTTAGTCAACAGCCGTGGCCGTGCAGTTTGTTCCACCCTCTCTCAAGGGTCTTGTTGTCCGTGCTCTCTGTTGGATTTACTTTGAGGATAGCCCCAGTTCAGAGCAGCTGCCTGCAATGCTGAACACCTCTGGGCAGCTGGAAGAAGTTCTCCAAACTTCTCCCCCTCTGTTTGACTCCTGTCGTTTGTTCCAAGGAGGAGCTCAGCTCCCACCGGGGCTCTTGGGGAGCGTTAGTGCTCCCCAACACCTTGTGAATGGCTTCCTCGCTACCTCCATGCTTTGCCCGTGTTGCAGTTAGGGGCTGCAGGGAGGATCAGCATTAAAATGGTTAAAAATGTGTATTTGGCAAGGGAAAGGCTCTGGCACACCCTGATCAGGCCATGTACACCATATTGTACATACATTGTATTGTATGTACACTGTGTTGTACGTACTGTACATATGTACTGTACATACTGTACGTATATACACCATGGTGCAGCCTCGGGAAAGGCTGATTGGTGACCAAAGTGTCTGCAGTGCTGTTAGTCTTCCTTGGGACCGCTCCCTCTAAAACATGAAGGGATCAGTTTGGTCAAAATTAGCAAATTGAGTGTACTGAGAAGTCTGGGTGTTTTGCTTTCTATCCTGGGAAGCGTTTCTAGAGGAGCGGATGCTCAGCAAAATCTGTTGCTCGATGCTGACTCCACAGCTGATCCAAAATAGCAGTAATTTTTTCCATAGATATTTATAAAAGCTTTTTTATGCTTAAAAATTCTGTGGAAATACTTCTATTAATTTCTGTTTATGCACTGTCTTGTAATATTTTTTTTTTCTTTTTGGCCTTCTTTGAAAATTGTGGTATTTTCAGTTTAAAAATTCAATGGGAAGGAGTGAAAAATGCCACCTGTTTTTTTTTCCTGTGAAAACTGCAGTTTCTGATGAGCAGACATCCTCTACCAGAGTGTGCTTCGATGAGAGGGGCTGGGTGGCTCATGGGAAAGCCCAGGGCTGCCTCTGTGCCCAGCCCCAGCACGGTGCTGCTTGGGATCCTGCTCAGATCCATCAGCTGCCTTGCGGTTGCAGAGGGATTGGGATGTTTTTGGATGCAAAAGCATCGCTTCCCCTCAGCCAAGCACTGATCCTGCCTTGGGGAAATCCAGCAGCAGCGAGCAGGGTGCCTGTCCACCCTCCCCTGCATCCCCTCCCACTACATCTGGGTCTCAGTGAGCTCCTGCCTGAGCTTTGGTCCTCCAGCCTGGGGCTCATGGCGGGGATGGAGATGCTACTGTTTTAATAATAAGACGCTGTTTGTCTCAGCGGACACCATCAGGTAAATGGAGTGCAAAAGCATAATGACTCTGGCATAAATGGGAGAGCATTAAAATTAATGCAGTTTGTTGATGTAATTGGTAGCTCATTGGGGTGAGTGCTACGCTTGCCTCACGATGCTGTGGTTCAGAAGCTGCCCCAGCTGAGCCTTCCCCGTGCTGGGGCAGGACCGGCAGCCTCAGACCTGGGTGCCCGTCTTGGCAGCTGGCTGTGCCGCTGCCCCTGCTCGCCCCTGTGCCCTGATGGTCCTGGCTGAGCTGAGGAAGTCCTGCAAGTCTCCAAGGGTTTGGTGACCATGGGCAGGTCACCACAAGGCCTCCTGACTTGGTGCAGGAGCTGCTGTCACCCCTGTGTGGACTAAACCCTTTGCACGAGCTGAGCCTTTGCTGGTGCTCCCTATGGGACAGAGGCTTGCAGACATAGGCTTCAGCAGCTGACGTTGTAAAACCCCTTTTTCTTCAACTAGATGTGAAGTTTTTCTGGGAGACAAATGGGAGCATCTCATACTCGGTGACCCGCACATCTCCTTGCACAGAGGAGCTCAAATGGCATCTGGGCCCCCAGGCCCAGCGCAGCACAGACAGCAGAGATGAGCCAGCGATACACTGACGCGTGCGGGGCTGGTTAGGATGGCGTCAGTGTGGGTAATGAATGATAAGCCACGTGCACTGAAGACACTTCAGCAGGAATACTGATGGCTCTTCAAGAGGGTTGATTCTGGTGGAGTGGCTTTCGATTTGTTCCTGGCCCATACCTCTCTCCTCTTCAGCATGGTGGTAGAAATTGCTTCATTATAAACTATTTCACAGCAGCAGACCTCGAAAGTTTCTGAATTAGAAGCAAATTGCACTGTTGATTACTTTTTTTTTTTTTTTTTTTGTTCAGATTTTGATTCTTCAGCAGCTGAAACACGTTTCTTATTGCTTCCCTTCCCAGGGGCCTGGGGCAGTAATTACCAGCCCAATGCGGAGCAGAGGCGAGCCGTGTCTGCAGCGCTCTCTGCTCTTTAGCTGTATTAGTCCCTCTGATATCACCACCTTTTCTCTGACTCTCAGGCTGACTGTTTCAAGGTTTAAAAAAAAGGAAAAGAAAACCCTGGTAGTACAGTGCAGTTTTAGAGAGGTTTGACGCTACATCTTCCTCTGTAAGACAGCTATTGCCTTGAACGTGAGCCTGGCATGTTCCTTGAACATCACAGCTGCTTCATAGACCAGGATCTTTAATGACCACCATGAACAGGACTGTCATCGCTGATAATGTCTTTGCTCTGAGAAGTCCCATTTCAGCACAGCCTGCTGGCAATCCCCAAGGAGCTGGTTCCTGCTGTGAATTCCCAACCGCTCCACCTCCGAGCAGTAGCTCACACATGGAGATTTCACTGGCTGCCACGCTCTGGATAGGTGAGGACAAGTGTGTTTCTCCAGTCCACCAAGGTAGTTTTCTTATAAGGAATGAATGTGCTATTGTTCTGGCGTGATTTCTCACGGATGAGAACACATGGCATTTTATTCTGCTTTCCACTTGTTTTTATCCTGTTGTCTTACAGCTGATTATTACATTCTGATAGAACAACAGAAATGCTGTCCACCTAATTAGATTTATCACAAATGCCCAGCCTCCCAAGTATTGACAATTAGCAAGTGTTCTTCAGGTGGAGGTAATTGTTCAATATGGGAACATCGATAAAGCGATAGAGTGATTAACAAAACACTGCAAATGCAAGGAAAAATCTGAAGCTGTCTAATCTGGGTTTTCTCAAAGCAAGCAAGCAAATAATAAGGGTAGTCAGAGGACAGATTCATAACCATCATGAAACCAAATTGGTTTTTAGAGGATCATGTGATAGAAAAGGTTCTTGCAGGCTGATCTGGCTGGAGGCCAAAGAGATATGATTGAAGATATTTGGGAGACTGCAGCTTCCTCGCTGTAGCCTGCAATAATTACTTTGAGTGAGAAGGTTAGTCAATACCCACGTACGTCTCTTGTTCATATTGCCTGTAATTCATCTAATCTCATATGTACATCTTTTCAAAGGTGTTTTTGTGGTTCCTTGCACTGTGATGGAGGAACAACAGGAAAAAAAATGCCTTAATAGCAGTTTGCGTTGATTCTTGCACCAGAGGTGGTGGTAGGCTGTGCCGTGTAAGCACTGCTCTCCATGGAAGAGTGGTTTGGGCTATTTGGGTGATGTGGTATTGGCCAGCGTTAGGAAAAGGAAGGATAACAAGGAGGCCTGGATTAACACTTCTCCCCGGATAAAGCTGTGGTGGTGCATTCCTTCCCCCTCTCCTGGCCACTCTATGATCTCAGAAACCCCTGAGAAATTTTCGCCTTTGTGTAATGAGTGGGGCAGTGAAGCGTCCCTTGACCATACCCAGAACTCTTGCATGGCTGAGGTGGGGGAACTGCCTGTACCAGCAACTCCTGCTGCCTGGCCCAGGCCGGGGATGAAAGTGGTGATAATTCGCCATCCCCTGACACCCTGATCTGAGTTGTAACTCAAGTGGAATGGTACCGTTATTGCTGAAATCTTAAGAATTTTGACGTCTGACTAAAGCCAATCATCTTGTGAACCTCTAAACAGTGGTCCTAGGTGAGACCCTTTGAGCTCTCCTGGACCGCAGTGGGCTCACCCAGAATCTCCCTGAGTGCGACGCCTCTCAGAGTTTGCAAACTCTCGAGTTTGCAATATTCGGGGGACTGTCGGGACCTGGGCTGAAACACTCCTCGGCCAAGACACTCCTCAGGGCTCAACCCTTCACCTATTGAGAAATGCCAAGACATTTAACGTGAGTGTTTCGCGAGACTCAAGGGAAATTTTTAACAGGTACCTTTATCTAGCTTTGGGCCCTTGTGTGCGCGTGTGTGTGAATTGATTTAGAAAACCAATAGTAAGCATAATCTGTAATTAAGTCACTGTAGTGATTGTAGTAGACCCTACTAACTCACTTTGTAAATGTTAAATTAATCTATGATTAAGTGCTGCTAAAATCTTATGACCCACCTTAAAACTATGAATGTATTTTAGATTGCTGCTAGACACATCTAATCCCTCAGACATAAGCCGTTGACCAAGTCTGAGACTAGGGGTAGCTCCAGCCGCACCTAGACTCCTCTCTGAGAAGGAGTTTAGAAAGCAAGGGGGTTGTGGCTCAACGGGAGGGTCTCCTTACCCTTTTTGTCCTCGGTCTCTGTATAAACCATTCCACCTCAATTCGAACACAATTTTCCCTGTGTATACTTCACGCATGTAATAAGTAATAGAGTGAACCTTGCCATCGAATTCTGTTAAGTCGCGATTTTATAAATTTCTATTAAAATCACTTTTTGTAAATACCTTTGATGGTGATTCTTTAAGCAACCTCCAAACCACTCATTCATGACAAAAGCTAACGACTGTATCTAAGCATCATGAAATTTCACAGTCAGTCTTGCAATTCTGCCTTGTTATTAGCTACTTTGTGTGATGCTGTACTCTTGGCCTCTGGAGAGTTGGGCTGAGAGCGTCTCCCCTTACAGCGTGTTACTTTTCTGCACCTCTCCCTTTGAAACGTGTTTCTGGATCTAGCCACCTATCTCTGACCATTTCATATGTTTCAGTCCTAAAGATTTCCTTGCTAACTTTCTGGCAAAAATGAGAAGCCTGAAGATGCGCAGCCCACGTGGTTTGTCTGATCCCAAGCTTTCCCACTCTGGAAAGCAGGGAGGTGATTTCTGGTATCAGCTAATTCTTGCTGTTGTCTCTGCCTTGTTTTGTTCCTTGCCAAATGCTAGAAAGTGGGTTGCCATTGTCTTAAGCTTCTGTCTGGAAGTATCAGTTCCATAACTAATTATGTATGAAATCAGACTGGTTTTTTAAACACTTTGAAGATTTTACAAGCATGACATAGAGTAGGAATAGTACGGAAATAGACCAATATTTCCCCTTACTTTGAAGTTACTAAACCCACATCTAATTACAAAATTATTAAGACTGAGTCACCACAATTGTGTCTCTTCTGAACATAGCTTTCAAGCAGTATTAATACTCTTAAATATAAAACATTTCATAAATAGGAGTGCAGGAGCTGCAAGGTTAGACTCTCTGTGCAGTCTGAATTTTATGCTGAACTCCAAGTTGCCTTTCAGAGAGTGACAGCATTACATAAAACATCAAAGCCATTCTGTGTGCTGCATGGAAAAAAGACCTACCTGCTTAAAAAAGCAAAATCAATGATGGAAGACATTGCTTAGTTGTCTGTTTCTACAACTTTTCATAGTATTTTTTAAATAATAGTTTATTTATTAATGCCTGAGCTGCTTTAAAAAGAGGGCCTGGGGATACTCCAAGGTTAACAATCATATTTTTATTTTCATAGTGTTCTATTTCAGTTATTAAAAGCTATTGCACCCAGTGATAACAGTTACCCAGAACAACAGATAATTGAATAGGTTTAATGGAGCCTTGATTTTAAAATACTTGCTTTGAATGACAATGTGCAAAGTTAAATAAATGATGGATGAGCAAGATTAAATGGAACAGAACTCTAATCTGCCTTACATAATATAGGAGACGTTAATATAATTCTAAAATACCTGTAGTTAAAGGCTATGAATGTCATAGTCAAGGAGGACAGGGATGCCACTAGCAAACATTATGTTCAGGGTCTGGAAGCAGTTTTACATAGAGCAGGAGCCCCTGAGCGAGCTGAATTTGAAAGTCAAATGCCTGAACACATCCATAGGAAAGCACACGCTTGTTCTGACTTGACGGCAGCTGCAGCTCGTGGAGGCGTGGGTTAGTTTTGGGCTAACACCCAGGTCTTGTTGGGACCATCTGGGCTTTTGCTCTGTCTTCCAGTATACTTGGGCACTCAGTATTACAGCAGTTGAGTCCCTTGTGATGGCCAGTTTTGGAAGATGGATGAGATTTCTGCAGAAATCCTCAAATTATCTTTTTAAAGCCCTTCAGGTGTGAAGAGAGCAGCTGGGACAAGGTGCTCCCCACTCCCAATTTAAGAAAAGGCTCTCAGTATCAATTTGGAAATGGTGCAAGGTTGGTGAACCTGGCAGCACTTCAAAACTATTTTAAGGAAACACATGAAGGTCATTTAGGGATTTACAAATCTAACAAATGCTAGTTAAGGCTTCCTGCACATGTACAAGCCCAGTCAAGGGAAGAAGCCTGCTGACCACTGCTCTCCTCCAAGAAAACCGTCTGCAGTGCTGACTGAAACAATGTACTTGTCCTGTGTTATTACTCTCATCTCAGGGATGTACTTCCCTTCTTCTAGCTCTGCCAGGAGATACGGTAGAAAAACAAGCAATCTCTTCATGTCAAATTTATCCTTCCTAGTGTTGGACAGTTGGCCAGTGCTTAGTACGTACAAATTAAAGCAATTTGCAGAGTAACATGGGGTTAGAAAGGTGTTCCTGTTATCTAACAGTCCAGAATATAGTATCAAAATAATAATACATTTAATTAAAAAAGTCGCAAGTCTGCCCTGATTTGATTACGCACTGTTAAAAAATACAAAGGCACTGAGAAATTGAGTGCAGTCACTTTCCGACATTTTTCAACAGAAAACCCCAAACAAGCATGCAGTTAGGAGTGAAGCCAGAAACACTGGCGATGGGGAGCTTTAAAAAAGGAATGATATCGCAAAGCAACATGCTCATTGTAATCTAAGCCCCAAGGGAGAGGCCACGGCTTTATGCATTTGGACCTGTGTCTGTGCAGGACATGGAGATGCTGCTTGCAGGAGCTCCCTGTCTTTGTCCCGACCGCACAGACTCTCCATGCATTGCTCTGCAGGAGCATCACAAGCTTGGTGTGATCCGGGGATACTGCTGGACAAATGTTTTGTCTTTTTTAGCATTCCCATTTTGTATAAGGTTAATTTTAATAAGAAAAGGAAAGATATCCTACATGTTCATCCTCCTGAGACAGCTTTTCCCCTAGGCAAAACAGGGACATCCATGCTTGTACACAGTTGGGGCTGTTTTTTTTTCAGACCACCTTGTTAAGGATTCAGTTCAGAGCCATACTGCTTCTGCACTGAGTCATCTGGATCAAGAAAAGGACTGTTTTCAGCCACCAGGCTAGGATGATAAACAAGTCTCATCAGACATTTTTCAGGGTCATGGGTTAATAAGACCGTAAATCTAAGGGTAATTTCTCTGAAAGCCACAATAAAGTCATAGTCTTCAGCACAAAATGTCAGCTTTATTGTTCCAACATTATTTATCTGAGAAGAGCAGTTATAGGTAATTTGTGAATTGTGCAAAAACATGAACTCATGCATCATAATCTTAATGGAGCTTGTTTACGTCGTCTTCTTGTGCATAATTAGCAAAACATATGATCCAAGTTGTTCTCCTCATTTAGAGCCCTGTTTTGGCTGGTCGACATAGCGGAGTTGGTGTTGCCAAGAGCTATACTGGGTAATGTTTTCTGATAGATTTAGTGTGTGATATCTGTGCACAGCAGTAGAATCTGTAAATTTATGACAAAAAGATCAAGGCTATCATAAACAGTAATATCTGCTGGAAATGAAAGCTGCGATTCCAGCACTGGCATTTCCTCCGTGTCATGCACAAGTGAGTGTCATCAGCTGTCTCTCATATAAAAGCCTGACATTGAGTGACTGATTATATCACAGCCTTGAGATTGTGCCTTCTGATTAGATATGCAGAGTGAATAATTTTCGTTCAATTAGGTGTTGCTGGCTGGACAACCAATAGCATAATGCATGTCTACACTAAACATTATTATTAAACCCTCTCATGTCCTTGGTTACAGACACTTGGTTACTGGAAATTGGTCTTTTGGGTTGTTTTGTTTTTTGGTGTTGGTTCCCCCCCCCCCCCCCCCCCCATTTTGGCATTATTTTACAGCAACCAGCTAAATTAAAAACAGCAGTAGATGTTATATAACATTTTTCTACACACTTTATAGGAAAGCCAGCGTTGTTTATATCACTGTAGTTATGATACTAGTTCTGAGGCTGATCTAATGTGTGTTGCTAACTAGGATTCACTGAACTTTTACCTTTTTTTCCTGCTTTCAAGCCAATTCTGACTCATGCAGATGTAATAAGTTTCTGAGAAATTGTTTATGTAGCCTGCTCCAACGGGAGACTTATTTGTAGATAGATCTCAATGAGTTACCTCTCCCCTATTCACTCTTCATCATGTTGTGATGTGTAATTTACTTGCTAATTATGTTATTCGCTCCCTTCTTGGATTTATGAAGCTCTTTTAACAGCAAAAATCAGTAGGATTGAATAACCTGGGTGGATGGGCTCTTCCAAGAAAGCCCCAGTGAGTAACCTGCCCTCTCCACAGCCATCCCTGGTATAGGTGCCCACCTCCTCCTCAACCCCCTCCATGCTCTTCCACCCCTCCTGCTGCCTCCCTGCCCCCCGGGCAGGGCTCTCCTGCTCCTGCCTTCCCTTGCTCGCTTGCTTTGCTTGAGCAAGAGCTGGAGGCTATCCCACCCGAGCACCTGGCACAGAGCCCCTGCCTCTCACCAGGGTTTTCAACTCCATTTTGGCTCACTGCAGGTTGATTTTCTTGTGATTTCCCTAGCCCCTGGCATAAAGGGTAGGAAGGAGAAGGAATTTTTGGTAACAGGTATTTACCTGTTGTTGAAAGTGCTGCTGGAAGGGGAAAATGTGGCAGCAAGAACCTACACAGACTAGCTGAGGAGACAGTGCAGATGAAAGGAGGGAGAAGATCAAACTTCACAGCACCAGGGACACCCCAATCAAATCCCCGTACTCAGTCAAGCCGGCTGCAGCTGCTCCCCCTTCATGGAGCCAGAGAGCATCTTCCATGCTCGAGGCAGAGCTGAGCCACGGAATTGGAAGCGCTGGGTTGTAACTGCTCCATCTCCAGCTCAGCCACTTCCTCATTACCTTCTCTGGTCACTTCTTTCATTTTAGCTGCTTTTCAGGATATACTTTGGGTGAGAGCACTCCCCCTTCTGAAGGGTTCTCCCCGACACCCGTTTGTGTTTTCACCCTGCTCCAGGATCTGTCTCCCTTGACTTTGATGCTAGCATCTTCCAGTAATGACTGCTCATTAGCACAGCAGAGCCAGGCTTTAATTTCCCAAAATCAAATGCCTTTTATAGCTCTGCAGTGTGTATGATCTCTGCAGAAGGTGTATCTGCTTGAGCTGGAGAGAACAGGTATGCCTTACACGCAGCAGTGACCCACATGTATAGGCAGAGAAATTGCTTATTATGTCTTTCCTATAAATGAGGTTCTTGCAAGTAGCTAGTGAGCTCAGCACGGTCTCTTTCTGAAACTGAGACACTCATCTGAAACCTTTTCACTTTTGGAGCTTTCTGATCCCACTGAGCCTTAGGGGTGCTGTGCTGTAGTATCTGCAGCACAGAGTGCTCCCATCCTGCAGCTCTGTTCCAGGTACTGCTTGGAGCAGGTATCCTAACCCCCTTAGATGGGCTCCGTAGCATCCTGCACAGTCTGGGGTTTTGGTACCTTATTAGTTGCTAAAAAAAAAAAAAAAACCCGAACAATTTTCCTTGGTATTTCAGATGTAGGGCCAAGATTTTGCCAGTGAGGTGCACTTCAGTTAGGGATGCTCCGAAATTATTGCATTATTACTCTTCATGGGGGTGGAATTTTGCTGGTTTGATTCCTTATGCTGCGGTGCGGTGACACAGGCCTTATCCTGGATCATCTCTTCTTGGCACATCTCTGGGACCTGCAACACGTGGTGCTGCTGCAGGGCTGTCCCACTGCAGGCACCCCTGTGTCTATCCACCAGCTCCGCCTCCCCAGGTAGCATCGTGGTCCCAAGTGATGACCATGGAGCCTGCAGGCAAGTGTCCTGGAGCAGAACAACTGATGAGGAGTAGACAGTGTGGGATTTTCATTCAGATGCACGTCTCGGGGAAGGATGAGGTTTCCCCTATCATGAGCCCATCAATACTACTCTTTTGTACCAACACCCTGCTCCCTCCTGAAATTGCATGGATCCAACCCTGCACAGTATTTCAGGAGATGCCAGGCTGTTTCTTTGTGGCTGTTTATGGCTTCAAATGTGTTTCCTTTTATTGCATACTTCAGATGCAATAAAAGAGAAATGAAAGGACCATTAAAGGAAAATGCTCTTCCCTGGCATTTATTTACTCTGTGGAATGTTTCCAGAATTGCTCCTGAGTGAACGCTGCCTGTACCCCTGCACCATTTGCCCTGTTACCTTCCACATGATACTCTCTTTGCTTGCTGGTACCTCTTTTCTGGGGCTGGTTTCCCACCCCTCCAGCCTTGGTTGCAAAAAGCAAAAAGCAAGAGATACAGGATCCTGTGGCTGGGGGCAACGCTGCAGCCAAAGCACAGCCAGTGTTTCGCATGCTTCTGCATCTTTTTTGAGCCAGGCCAGCTGGTCTCAGCTCTTGCTGAAAAGCTTGGCAAGGTGCTACTCATTCCTTAGCTTTCCATGTTGTTGCTAAGGATTTGATGCTTTAGGAAGCAGGCCTGGAGGATTCAGGTTTGACCTTATCCTTATGGTTTACGAATACAGCTCCTTCTAAATGTGTAGATCATGAGCCAGCCCTGCAGCATGTCCTGCAAGTCCTGCATGAGTCTGGGAATCTGGGAGAGAAAAATAATGTGAAAGCATGTAATTGAAATTGGTCTAACCCATACGCAGATGGAGCATTTCTTGGAGCGCAAGTGTTAGGGAAATTCTGGGCTGAGCCTGGTCACTTCTCAGGGGGATGGAAAAGACACAGTCCCAGCGTGAGTGCCCTTCCCCTGCCAAGCCTCATGAATTGGCTCCAAAGGCATTGAAGAAAAGCAACTGGGGACTTATTAGCAGGCAAAGTGACATATCTTCCCCTGGCTTCGGTCCTGGAAACAACTGAGGAGTTTGGAGATTTCCAAAACAACTGCAGTGGGATGCGGCCATCCCCCGCGGAAGCCATGGGCAAGGAGCATCAAACTGGAAAACGGGTACCTCAACATCAGCAAACAGACACCCCTCTTTTTCTTTTCAGCACTGATGTAGGAGGCAGCAAATGATGAGCCTGCTATTGATTTCTCAATTACAGCTCTTGCCTTGCGACTTCTGCCATCTGCTAGAGATGAAGGTACCTTGAAGGCATCTTTATTTTAAATCCTACTTCATAACCAGTAAAATATTAAAGGAGGGCAAGATAACCTTGTCAGACAAATTTGATACTGGTTTTCTGATTGTTTTCTTTATAATAAGTTTACAAGCTTGGTTGATTAAGGTAAAAGGATTATAGGAGAGACTCTCCCACCTTGCAAATCTTTCCTGCTTTGAAAATAACAACATGAAGAATTTATAATCATCAGCAGCATAATTTATAGTCAGCACTGGACTGGTGTAGAATAAGCTGATTTTAATACAGCTAAATACAAGGTGAGGTACAAGGCAAAATAAATGTAGGCTATGTTGGAAAGATAATGAAGTTTTTGCTTTAACAGAGTGTTTCAGAGGAGAATTTATGGTTTACAGTTGCCAGATGCTTTAGTGTTTGCAATGGCCCTGGGTCTCTAACCTGGGGGCCTGGTGGCTGGTGTCAGCTCGGCTAGAGCCAGAAAACTGAGCTGATCTCTGTCCTCCGTGCTGCAGAAGTGAGAGGTGGCCACGCAGCTCTTGGCACCATTGGTGCTCCCACAGCATCATCCTGCACCTTCTCCGGCCGTTACAGATGTAACAGCTTCATCCTTGGCTCTTCCTTTGCCCAAAGGTCGTTGTCACCATGTGTTGTTTTTCTTTTCAATCTAGCAAAGTCTTACAAAGCCTTACGCTGGGAGGAAAAGCTCTCTTTGTGCTAGTGCTCAGAACTGTCAATGGAGACTTAATTTGTCTTTTACAATTTGCAGCTCTCCGTTGTCTCGCTGCTCCAGGCATGACCCCATCCCAGTGGCGGTCCATAGTTTTGGTGGGTGGAATTGGCAGTGATCTTGCATAGGCAAGGAAAAATCTGTCCCTGAGCTTCTCATTAGGAGACCGCTTTACTGTTGCTACAGGTAAGCTCACAGGAGAGAAAGGGCTTGCAAGGTGTAAAAAAACCCGTGTGTGTCTGGAGGCTGTGAGCACAGGGCTGAGCAGGCGCCTACGGGTGCTCAGAGCAGACCCCTCCGAGGGTGCTCACACACCCGATGAGCTGCTTTTCACTGGGAAAGGACCACCCTTCCAGAATTTGCCTTTCTGTTTAACCATGTTTTGAGCTGGCCCTGGAATGTGGTGGTGACAGCACAACCTGATATTTTCTGTCTGACAATTGCAGAGCAGAGCAGCGGCCCTGGGCTGCAGGAATGTATTCAGCTTTCCAGTATTTTCTGCAAAGTCCTGTGATCTGTAGGTTTATTTTTGTGAAAAAAATAAAAGAAAAAAATTGTGTTAATTTTTGGCATGTGTCTCTGTTATTTATAGGAAAAGTAACAAAGGGAGAAGTTATTTCTTATTTTTCTTCTTTTTTTCTTTTTTTTTTTCTAATTGCTCCACACAGCTCTCCTAGCTCGTGTGCTGATAGCAGTCATTTTTATATGAGTAAAGGGGATTATTGATTGTTTCTTTTCAGTTAGGTTTATCCATAACGTGTATGAACACAAGCCCCTTGCTGATCTCTCTGCTGGTGTTCAGTAAGTCTCCCAGAATCAAGATATTTTTGTGTTTGTTTTTTTTTAAATTCTGAGGGCTGACAGGACCAGTATTTCCCAAGGAATTGCCAATGCATTGTTAGAAACCACGCTAACAATAACATGATTTATCTTGTGAGATACTCCAGAGCATCAGACAAAGCCTTCTAAGCACCAAAAAAACTGTTTCTTTCACAGGGCTCCTTGTGTCTCTTTGGGATGCATTGCAGCTGCCAACAGAGAAATTAAAGGGAATTCATGGATATTAAGAAATGATTGAATAGCAGGGCTGGCAGGGAATGCAGAAAGTCATTTTGTCCTGTGCTTGCTCCAAGGCAGGAACCACTTACGTGAAGATTTCTGCCTGTCCTGATCTCAGGGACCCCATCCCAGGAACCCCGATGGACCAATTTCCAGAAGTCACAACCATCCAGCCCTGTGGTCCTATCAAACCCTCCTTTCCTCTATGAGGAACAGACATCAGAAAGTGTTCATCCTTGTCAGCTTCTCAAGGTCTGTCTCGTTGGCATTTAATTTGCTTTTTCTTTGCTTTCTTTTTTTGGCTAAGTTTGCTTGGAATCAAATTTCACCCCATTGCTTCTCCCAGGGCGATGTCAAGCTCATTTGAGACTAACTCTTGAATTCATGAGCACAAAATCACTGCTAATGATATCTCCCTGCCTTGCACTTCTAGTTCCTGCACTCAAGTGGTTAAGTTTCAAGCTGAGGCTTCTGTGGGATAACTGGGGAAAAAAATGGCATCTTCCATAACTTGTGTCCACCGCAGGAATTTCTGCCTTCATTCCTTCCCCTTCATCACCTTCAGCTCATCTTAAAAGCCGCCAATGGTGGTTGTGCTGCTGCTTGGAGCGGTGTTTGTGGCTGCGACGGTGTCACTCGTGCATTTCACGAGGCCGACGTGTGAACAGTCACGGAGCGATCCCAAATTGCCCCCTTCTCGTGCTGTCCGCAGCTTCAGAGAAACAAGGAAACCGAGGCGCTGATCACTTTGAGCAACAGACGTTCAGGCATGCCTCAGCAGCTTCATAATACAGACTGTTATATCACAGGATAAAATTAGACTCTGACCTTGAAACCTATCTGTGGCAGAGCAGGAGCTATAGCCTTGAAGCCACCCACACCCCATGTAATTCTCTGGAAATTATGCACTTTGAAAATGCCTGTCTTTCGTTCTGACAAGCTTAAATCTTTTCTTACGGCACAAAGTGCTCCTGCCTTCTTTTCCAGACTTTGTCTCCTTCCTTCTCTCTCCGCTGTGCATCGTGTTTAGAGCATTTTCTCCTAGAGTATCTTCACCAGAAAAGATCCTTTTTATCATGCATACAGCAGCAGAAAAGAGAGAGCCACGCCGATCGTCAGCTCTTCTCAAGAGTTACTGCAGCCAATGTATTTATTTCCCAATCTCTGCTCCCCCTGACAGTCTATTCACAGGGGGAAAAAAAAAAAACGAGAAGAAAGCAAGACTGAAGCCTTGATTGTAAATAGGTTTTGCAGAGAGGCAACATCTTATCTGCTTAAAAAGCAAGCAAACAAACAAAAATGCACACAAAGAAAGCCTGTCTCTCCTTTCGTCCTCTGAATGCAGCCTTGCTGCTCTTGATGTGAGAGTAGAAATGAGCAAACCGTAATATAATCAAAACGCTTAGAGATAATGAATGTTTTGGTACCTGTATTTAGTGACAATGTCGACTGCCCCTCCGTTAATAATAGGTATGTTTTCAGTTCAGTGGAAGTATAATAAATCTATAGCAAGTCTGGGTAGATACTACTGATTTCCACTTCAATGGAAGTGGATAGCAAAGTCAGGTCTTTTACGACACCTAATCAATGATAAACCACCCAATACGCACGAAAAGTGCTAGAAACTCCAATAACCCCCGTAAGCCTAAAACAGTCTGGTGGGACTTTGTTCAGTCTAGCAGGAGTTACTACCAGGTCTAGTACATTATCACTTCTATTTAATTTTATGCCAGTTATAATGTGCACACAGCAATAGGGTCATACACTGTAAATCAGGTCAGGAACTGTGCTTTCTAATTTGTTTTTGCACTGTTCCTTGCTCTGCCAAATTTTTCATTAGCAATTATAATTAAAAAACTAAGTTTTTGAAATTAAACACTGAAAAATGACTTTAAAAAGCATACTTCTCAACAATTTTCAACATTTTTCTCTGAGTTTTTTATTAAGATGAATATTGAAACTACTTAGACCTACAGTTTGGTAGAGATATTTATCTACATAAAAACACATGAAAAACAAGGCATGTTTATTCTGAATCTTGAAAGCTAAAAGCCCTTTTCTGAAATATTTACATTTTAAAGCTCAAGGTAATAATAATGTCATCTGCGTATTTAGAAAGGAAGAATTTACTGTCAGCGAAAACCTTTGATTGTTTTTCCTTGCGAATAGCATAGTAAGAGTTGGGTTTCTCTACTGGATGTAACACTCACTGTAAAACAATGTCAATGAATCCAATGCCAGAGTATCAGAGTGTGAATCCATTTCTCCCTTTTTTCCTCAGTGAATAACATGTTGCTAACAAGCACTCCTAGTAATATAGAGTATTTTCGCAGCTGCTGGAGGTGGGGACACTGTCTCACTCATAGACCCCAGGATAAGAGCGAAAGAGAGACTTGAATGAGGCTAGGAAATGTTTGCTCTTGCAGTGAAATGATTAGAATATTCTCACCATACATAATACATAATAAGAGTGTAGGTACCCTCCTGAGACAGCTGAGGAACCCTTTAATAATGAAACACTTCACCTCTGACAATGATGAGTCTTTTGAATTACTAGGTCTTGGAAGAAATAATTTCTGGTTTCATTTGAAAGATCTAATTTATACCCAGATAAACCCTGAGCCAGACTGAAAACGTATCTTTGCTCGCTGGGAATATTTGTACTGTCCTGGACACAAATGTGGGAGAGGGGATGGCTCCTGGGGCTGTGCTTAAAGGTGTTTTGGGTGTTTCTTGACATGCACAAGAGCCTGGAGACACTTTCGAAAGTTCATTAGAGGATATATTTCCACTCCCACTTTCTCTCTCTCTTGGTCTCATGATCTCTTCTTGTCTATTCTCCTTTCTTTCATTAGCACTTTATATCATTTGACACTTCATCAGGATGATGGCCTGTTTACTGTATGCAAATAATTCCTGAATTATGCATGAATAATTATGAATTTGCGTATTGGTTTCCTGAACTGGCATACTGCCATGTAAAATTAGCTTCACTTGAATGTGAGCACAAAAACATGCCGACACGGTCAAATTAAAATTGAAGGAAGAGCTCACCTTGAAGGGAACACAAACTATTGAGCCACTGCTAGAAAAGAGCAAAGTACAGCTGGAGCCTGATAATGCAGCCGTGATCCGAGGACTTGGCAGGGGACTGGGGCAATGGTGTGCAACGGAACATGGTATTTTTGCATTGTAACACCTTTTCTGGTTCAAAGGTACCTTCAGACATCATCTTCACATATGGCAACCCCTGGCTTGACTCATTCATCTGTGTGAGTGGAGTGATTTGGTGCATTGCCAGAGGTCAGAGATGGGCTGTAGGACCCGACCTGACCATGCACACCCCTTGTGAATGGCCTGCAGTGTTCAAATGCTGGAAAGGAGCCACAATGAGGATTTTTGCATTTCTCCAAGGTTTGTGTTCTGACAGGACTGGGTCCCAGTTCAGTTGCTGGGGCTGACTGGGGCCAGTGTGGGCCCTCCTGAGGCCATGTGTGTCTGTCTCTGGTGTGCCAATGTACACCCTGTCCCATCCTAGCAGAACTGCAGATGAATTATGCTGAATAATTGCAAGTCAATTAATTAAATTGAAATGGGGTATTTAAATTTTATTTCTTTGCCATTATAATCTCCTACAAAATCTACTTCCGAGTAGCCAGCCTGCCTCTGATCAGATGAACCAACTTGCTTAAAAGAAGACTTCAAAAGCTGAAGGCACCTTGTTTTCTCTAGCTCTACCAAGTGAAGGCCAGGGGTGCGCTTGCTGCGCTCCGTGCTCTGGCATCATCATCTTAAGAAGTTTTGCTATGCAAAACCCCTCAGCAGACCCAGTTTGTGTAACAGATCTAAGAAGGGGGGCGGAGGTGGTAGCAGCCCTTTCACAAGAAAGAGTACAAGTACTGAAGGTCTTTTTTCCTTTCTAATATTTCTCCCAAGATGACATGGAATATATTTAGAGAAGGGCTGAAGACAGATGTTCAGTAGGCACAGAGAAACCATTGAAGAACTGTTCTCAGTTGGCAATAAGGGCTAATTCTAATTTGAACCTCTGTTGCCCCTTCTAGTAAGTTCTTTGCTACATTTGCATTTAATGGTTGCAAGCTCATTTGTCTCTGCATAAATGTTCCAGTTACCTTCTTCTCGTTGAATTTCCTGCCAGGACAGAGCTGTTGATGACAACCTGCTTGAACAAATCTTAAAAAATCTGCACCAGCCTTGGTGTGTTGGTATTACGGTGCATTGTTCTGTGTTGTTTGACAAGGGTTAATTAAAACAATTGTTATTAATTATGCTATCTGAAATATTATCTGAATTATGCTGTCTGAAATGTTTTGTATGTACTGCAGTGCGGGAACTCTAGGATAGAGGCATATTGCTGTCCTGTAATTGCAGGCGTCTTTGGCTCTGCTCCAGGTTTGGAGTGTTATGCTGGATTAAAGTTTGCTTTTTGGTGGGGACCTAAACTCATTAATGCAGTGAGCAAAAGGCTGACATTTTCAAAAGCATCAGTTAACAAAAAAGCCATGTCCCTTTTCTTAAAATCTTATCAGCGGACACATTATTCTCCCAATAAGTTTGTCATTCATCAGGAACAGAGTTCACTGTAGTAACTTTTTTTCTATTAAAAAGGGAACCAGTAAAGAAATCATGATAGTTTTATTACTTTTTAGTGTGAATCTGATTTCTTAGCAAATGGAGACATAATATTTGCTTCATTTGCCTTGCCTGCTGAGAGCAGTTTCATGGGGCGATAAACTCAGTGACATCTATAAAAAGATGAACTGGTGCTCCTTGCTCTATCCTGCAAGCAACAAAGATGACTAAATGAATCCGAGCAAATCCCCACCTATGGACAAAGTTGAAGGAGAATTTAATGCCTAATTTTGCAGAATCAGCAGAGGTAAGGCTCCTATACGATATTTTGCTTGTCCAGTGTAAAATCTCCTTCAAATTTGACGAGCTGAGTAACTCTAGAGTGCTTCCTCTTGTCTCCCTCCTTTTTTAACCAGACTGCTGTACTGGGATTCAGGACAGGGACCATCTTTTGGCTGCATGCACATGGGTCATCCTGCGTAACTGAGTTGTGAATGCTATTGGGGTGCTCCGGTTGCTTAAAAATATTATGTTTCACCAATGTTTCGTGCTGCGGTGAGTGCTGGACTCTTCCCACTTACCTCTTTAAATCCCTTCCTTGCTCTCTGCCTGGGGAGGGCTTGGGGGATGCCGACCATGATGGCCCTTTCCATAGCACTGAACTGTGCTGATATCTAGGCAAGTGGCCTGATCCCTACTCCTCACCTAGCAGCTCCACAGGCATTGCACAGGGCTGGTGCTATGCTGCCAGAAGCAGGCAGAGGTGCATCTGCACTTGGACAGGGGGGAAGAACATGCTGGGGAGCTGGCAGAGCTACTCTAAAAAACATCTGGGGAATGGTAGCAACGGGTTGCAAAGGGGAATGTGGATGCTGAGACGGCAGCTCAGTTTGCATAGCATCATTATCACCCTGTATGAAGTGGTAAATACCCTTGTGGTTCTAGCTCAGAAAGTGATTACTGGGGTCTGTGATCAAGTTGCTTTCTCTGGTCACTTTTCCCCCCTGATGACTCCTAATAACCCCCATGGCTGAGCCTGGTGGAGATGGAGCAGGGCTGTGAGTTCAGGAGGGCTGGGGGGCTCTGGGCACCCACCTGGTCCTGGCTCACCCACCCCATAGGCCACCTCCCTTCTCACCCATTCGTGATTCATCTCTGCCAAACGCTCTGGGTGCGCTGGGCCCAGCGTTACAACCTTGTCTCTTGATGTTTGTGATGATTTCATTAACAGAAATTCAAGATGATCCTCTCAGTGCAGACGTGCGTAATCTTCTGGCTGGGGATTTGAACTGGAGAAGCACAGACATCTGGCACCGGGTCCAACCCACAAAGCTTAGCGGGTCCTGAGAGGGAGAGAGTGGAGAAAGAAAAGGGAATTTCTGGTCCCACCACCTAAGGATGGAGGAAACAGGCAGGCTGTGAGCAGCCTCGTCCGCCAGTGCCAACGGGCACAGCTTGCTGGATGGCTGAGTTTTCACCTGCTGACTGTCTGCCCTGCTCTGCAGATGCAAAAGGATGTTTAATTGGTATGGAAATGAGCCAGCAACATCCTACATCTTCTTTTCTCTTCCTGGAAGCTCGCAGGGAGGGTGAATAGGGATTTGAGCTTTGCAGAGATCTGAGATATTTTTTCCCCAAACACAAATATTCAGCCTACTCTACTCGTGCTCTGTCTTTTTATATTTTCCCTGTTTTTCATCGGCTTTCCGTGTTTTTCTTATCATTACAATGGTGGTAAAAGATAAACACTGCAGCCAGCAATGCTATTCTAATAAAGCTGCAGTTAAAATAACAAAAAGAATGCAAATTAAATACCGTAATAATTTAGAAGCTGTAGTTTCTATTAAATACAAGTGCTTTCCATCTCAGCTTTAGAACATGGGTGGATTCCATTAGATTTAGTTATTTTGCTAGAGGATTGCAGCGTAAAGGTGTTTCACAAATGCACAGAAGCAAATGAGGGTGATTTCTTTTAAAAACAGCACAGAAAGGTGCAGTTGTTAAAGATATGGATCATAAAGACACCCTGTTATTGACTCAACCTCTCCTTTCTCTTTTCAAGTCTGCTTTCTTCTGATATTGCTGTTCTCCAGAGGTCCCAGACTGAATCTTTCAGAAATTTTAATTATATATTTATAAATATAAACACCAGTAAAGTTTGCTCCTTAGTGCGTTGGAACGAACTTTCCTTTGGCTTCAGTCAGAGCTGGATTGAACACCCAAGAGCTGAGCCTTTGGGCTTGGACTTTAGTGCTGAAATTCGTCTCTCTGCTCAGCTGCTGTCTGTCTCCAGGGGCACTGCCAGTCTGTAGATACAACATTTGTCAATATTTACAGTTTGCACCTGGACATCTGAATGCTGTGGCCAAGTCTTGGCCAACAGGAGACATCTGCTTTTCTTCCATGTCTTTGCAGACAGCTCCTGTATGTAACCATGCAGCAGTTGTGGAAACCATCCTGTGGCAAGCTGCTCTCCCCAGGTACCATGCTTGAAATGGAGTCCAGCACTCAAATCCTTCTATGGATCTGGACTTTGGTGACCATTTCCCAGGTAATTACAGCTCTCCAGGAAACCTTGCCATCCTGGTGCCTCTTCATAGGCAGTAGCTAAATGCCATTGCTTTACAGGAATACTGAGCAAAGATGACTTCTTGCAATTTTTTGAGTGTAACTGAAGGTTGGCTGCAGTACACCATAGCTTTGTGCTGCCCTCCAGTTGGTCCTTGGCTCTTCTTGAACCATCATTTCTTGGCAATTTCTGTTGTCGGTGTATTCCTCTGGAGCACCCGTGGAGCTCTGGCAGGGTACAGACTTGGCTTTGCAAAAAGCTCTGATGTTCCTGTGATTTTTACCTGCCAGAGCATCTGAATCACCTCTTCTGTTTCATTTATTCTGAATTTCCCTTCTGAGAAAAAATCAAGGACTCAGAAATAAGAGATGGCTGAGGGAATATCCTTGCCTTTCCCACCAGCCAGCTCACTGAGCTGTGTATGCTGCTCACATGGAGATGGGTTATATCCAACATCTCAGTGCTCATCCATTTGGTGCTCATGGAGTGCTCCAGCGCCAGGAATGGCCACACTCCAGAAATGGCCATGCTGAGCTTGGGATTGCTGCAAAGCCTCTCATTTTGCAGACTTTTGGTGCAATGTGGGAAGGCACAGCATCGCCTGCACGGGAGCAACAGCCATGAACCAAAGGACACCACAGCGTGACACTTTCCATAGGAAGCTATTTCTGGTCAGAATTTTTCGTGAGACAAAAATACACTGCACTGGATGGTGCAATCAAATTATGGGTGATAGGGAGAATAAAGGAAAATAAAAGAAAGCAAAAGAAGTCCCTCTCCCAACCTTCTGTACATCTGCTCTGCAGCTCAGCAGCACACGCTGAAAACACTGAGAGTCCCTTGTCCATGGTGTTTTTTGGGACATAAGGAGTTCAAAATCTGTGCTGGTTGTCTGACCGGAGATACCTGGTGGTGCTCAAGTTTGAGAAGGTCTCCTGAACACTTGAAAAAATTGTACGTGTGTCTCAAACCAGGACCCAACTCCAGTACGTACTTTGAATTAGGTTTTCTAAAAATTCATAGCGCTGTACGGAGAAATTGTATCCCTGTGTGCTTTCCCACTTTTGTTTACATGAAGTACAGCAACTTTGCTGAAGTCGAGCCTGAAATAAACACGGGCATGTGAGAAGAAAATTAGCTTCCATATTATTTCATTCCATGTAAGCAAAACAGTAAAAAGGCCTGAGGGTATTTTTCACTGTTTTATGGTGAAAACAGAGTGAGGAAACAGATTCTGGGAACTGTTGGTGCTAAACTTCATCATCTGTGTATGTGAAGCTTGGAGAGTAGCTGTTAGTAGATCTTTCAAGGTTAATGTAACTGATCTTATTTTGTTGATTGAATAAATAATTATTTCCAGGGGGATTAGTTATAATCCAGAAGTTAACACATCATTTCATCTTTGATGGTGTTTGTACAAATCTTTCATATAACCTTTCAGGCAAACAGCCCTGCTAGCTCAGCCCTTTTTGTTGAGGGATTTGTTGCAAATCAAACTATTGTGATGTATCATTAGAGCTCAAGGGGAATATTCTGATGAAGGACTTTCTCCTTTGAAAATGTTAATTCATTGAAAACGAAAAGTTTCACAGAACGTTTGCCAAGATGTATGACCCTTCCTTATTGCTTTGCCAGTTGGCATGCTGAGAGTCCTGGGTTTCTACACCCACTTCCCTTGGAATCCTGGCTTGCACGTATCCTTTTAAACATCTGTAGCAGGTAGTAAAAGGCAAATTCTGCAAACCTTGTGCTGAAAATTTGTGCATGCATAAACATGACTTGGCATGTGTAAGCAATGTGAAACGGGGGCTGGGAGGAAAGAAAATTATGTGGTATCTGAATGCGTATCTTCTTTAGGAGCTCCTATTGTACCAGCAGCCCACTTATCTGGAGCTCAGCTGGAATACGCTGCAAAGTGCCGTCACCTTTGGTGCTATGCACAGGGACAAGGAAAACATTTTTAAAGCAAGGCGTCTTTCCAAACCTGATCGGCCAAAACATTTTTAAGCCTCACCGATCCAGCTTGCACAGCTTTTTAAACTTAATTGGCACTATTAAGTTTGTGAGGAGGAGAAGGATACACAATAATGCAAGTGCGGATATAGAAATACCTTCAAAATATTTAGAAGGACATCAATTTGCATTTGAATGAGATGTGTTAGTGAAAGAATATGGCCTGCATAATGCAAAATCTTTGCTTTCTCACCAGGTTCTGCCAGAGGAATCACAAACATTAGAGAAGCTCAGGAAGGTACAACATCACTTTCTGTTAGGCTGGTGCTTTTTCGTCTTTGCAGAACTCAATGCTTTCTGATGTTGCAATAAAATACAGTTTGCTTTCCACAAAAGCAAATTACTGCTTTATTTTGTTATTGCAATAACACCTTGGAGAGACAGTGAGTAGGTCTGGGTTTTTGAGTGTTGTGGCCTGGGAAAGGTATCTGCTCAAGGATTTGCTTTCACAAATCACTGCGCAAGAGCAGCAGTGCAGAGCTGATGTGCGGGCCCAAGGGGTCCGGGTGTGCTCAGCACCCAGGGCTGGGCTACAACATGCACTGGGGCTCTTGGCAGATAATTTGCCACAGGTGGCATGTCCTGAGAGGCTGCTAAGGTGTGTTCTAGACATTTACAAGCTCCAGACCCTCCTTTTCATACAGAGATAATAATTGTCTCCTCAGTAGCAGGTTTTGCCTCTGCCTACTGGTAAATTAACATTCCTCTGAGTACTTCTATCCCTGCACCTGCCTTCTTGCGCAGCCCTCCTCTGAGCTACCAGCAGCATCCTCTGCCTGTCTCTGAAGAAGGTTCAGCTGCCAAATGTATTCCTTCCCTCACCTCCTGTGGGGGATGCTGCCTTGCTGCCACCTCCCTTCACATCTCAGACACCTCCCCACAGAGGGTGAGCTGGGAAAACTGCTTGGGCATGGCTGGGGCTCCTCTGCTGCAATATAGATCAGGCAGGAATCCGTAAAAAGCAGTGCAGCACGTGGGGGCTGTACAGGGGAGGTGAGGCTGTGGTGCAAAGCGTTGCTGGTTCAGTGCCACGGAGAAGTGAGGCCCTTGGATGGGTTTGTTACAGGAGCACATTAATCCCACCGAGGGGGTGGGATGTGCTGCTGGGCTCGGTCCCCGCATCTTTCCCATCCCTCCCCATGCAAGGTGCCTGCTGAAACCCTTGGTGCAGGCAGGACCCAGCTGCCTCCCCTGGGGCTCTCTGGGGCTGCTGAGGGCTGACTCTAGATTGCAGTCTTGGATTTAATCACTGTTTTGACAGGCTGCAAAAAATATTGCTATTGGTACCAGGAGCAGAAGGAACATGAGCAGCCCCAAACAGAACAAACCCAAGAAAAAGCGCTTGTCTAGCTGGGGGCTTTTCTTTCCGCTGAATTTCAGTGTCTGGCAGCAAATGGCAGAGGTGTAAGACCTCAGAAATAGGTGGCAGGCATCATTTCTAATAGAAAGTATTAGACAAACCCAAGAAATAGGTTCCAGCGAAAGGTGAGTGCTCTGAACTGGTTTACTTTCAAATACAGTTCCCATAAATAACAGCTTCCAGGCTTTAGGTGTGGTAATGATTTCAGTGTTCCTGTCAAAGACTAAATGAGCTGAGACCCTGTAAGCTTCACTCCCTAGACTTGTGTATATAATATTTCATAAGATGTAAAGTTTTCCCTGGCTCTTTCTGTTTACTTGTGCACATAAATAAGAAATTATATTGAACCTTTGTATCTGTCAAGATGTGGTCCTTGTAGGGAAGATCCCTGCGTATGTGTGAGGATGTGCTGGAGGAAAGGGAGGCATTCCCAACCAGTGCTAGCGTGCTGTTTCTTATTTTCTTTACAGGAATTTAATATTTTTATGCTCACATTTCTCTTTACTCTTCTGGGATATCTACCTAAACAAATCTGTACATCTGTAATGCAGAAAAGTGTGGAAGCTATACTCACTTCTGTGTTCAGTATTATGTTATACAGCATTTTCCATAATTAGCTTCCTTCAGCTGTAGTTTTTCCTTGCAGTTTTCTGTCATCCAACTGGCACAAAAGTCTTCTAATATTACTATAAGTTATCAGATTTTTTTTTATACCAGCGGTACAAAATCGGATCTGTAATTGTGCCTGTAGATCCTCTTCTATGATGTATCGATTTTTATTACCTGGCATTGAATTCATATGTGGGGAAATAGGTATTACAGATTACTTTTATTGCCGCATGTGAATATGTAGCATGTCATCGTGGTGTGTTTCACCTTCCTTAGCAAGCTTACAGGCAGTTTTGTTTAGATATATATTCCCCATCACTTGGCTCACATGCACAAATGTGGGTGATTTTCAAAACCCAGCATTTTAAAATCAACATGTTTTAACATTTTGCTGTGGGTTCTCCAAGAGAAGGCGATTCTAGGAAAATGGAAGAAACCAGCCAAATGTTTAAAAATTCTTCCTGTGAGATGATCAATCTTTCTCAAACAGAATTGTGACCTCTAGCATGCTTAAAATAGCATGCTTACTATTGATTTTATGGTAAAAAAGAAATATATTTTTATTAGTTTTTATTTTATTTGGCCTTTGCTCTCAGATCCCTCAATACCATGACTTGTTATACAAACAATTTATGGTCATCTAATAAATAGTCTTCACAATTTAATTAAAAAATCAAGCAGTATAACAATTTATCAAGCCCAATGAATAAAGATCCTGCCATTCTTATGTCATAAATCAGAATATAGACTGTCAGTTTAATCTTCTCTGTTTTCAGCTGATGCACCCATGGCATAACATTGTGTTGGTATGAATGCTCGAGCATTTTCTAAAACGCTTCAAAGTTAGCCCAATAGCTGCAGTAAGCCCAGGTTGCATTTGTTTTTCTTATTGCCCTCAGCAGTGGATTATCCCTGCTCTTTGCTGGTGTCTTCCTAGGCTGAACCGTGTGTGGCGGCAGGTGATGATGAGCGTGGTGAGGTGTGGCTGCATGGGTCCCTAAATAAACGTCTTTTGAACGCCCGTCAGCTCTTGCCGTAAGACAGTGACATTTTCTGGATGTGAATGTGGTTTTTAGTCATACGGAAAGCCACCAGCGCCTATTGGCATATTAACATTTCACTGCGGTAAAACTCTTAACAATGCATTCTATCATTTATCGTGGACAAATCGATGGGCTCATTCGCCTGTTGTCCACGGAAAGGTCAGCTGCGTCTGCCTCACCGGGGAAGGCTGGCATGTGGTGAGGAGGAGCGCTGGCTCTCATCTCCTTCTGCTATCAGTCGTTAGGATGCTGTTTATTACACAGGGTTATAAAATTGTCTTCTGCTTCAGGCCTCGGCTGGGCAGGCTGGCCCTTTCTGCAGAAATCGCCCGTTAAAATGCTCAGTCCTTTCCAAAAGGATCCGCAGAGCTCTGTGGGACCTCCGGAAACAGCGGCTGCCGTGGGGGGCTGTTAGCTGGGACAGAGGGGACATTGCAGCCTCTCCATGGGAAGAACAATGTCACCTCGGCTGCGGGTGACATCCTTGCATCATTTCAGCTGTGACGGCCAAACTGGGTGCCCTGCGTGGCACTGACGGTGCCGAGTGGCTCCTGGCATCATGGCTTTGCTGGGGTGTGTGGCTGTTTTGGCATCGCCAAATTCGAGTTCTGTTGCTCTTGGAATAAGTTTCCATTTGAATTTCTCACGATGGCTCTGTGAAAAGACATTTGAAGAAAGACTTGCTGCATGGCCAGCCTTCTTTTGACTTAAACTCCTGTGCTGCACTTACCTGAGTGTAAGGTTTCTTCCCAGCTCCGACTTGCCTGGGCGCATCTGCACTTACCTGTCCTGTTCAGCTTTATCATTTGAAAGATTTTAAACTGAAAATAGGAATACAATTTCTAAGGTCGGATACCTCATGCTGGGCAGATAACGTCACACGTGGACACCTGCGTTGAGCTCTGCGGGAGCTGCTGGTGTTTAGATACCTACCAGTGATTATCTGGATCTAGCTCAGAGGGCTGTGATTTATAACGGGAGCTCTAAGAAGTTTTCTAGATTTTTCTTGGACTGCCGGAAAGTACCTCCCCATCCTTAGCACAGGGCTTTAGCTTTGGGAGACGGCTCTGTGTTTTCTAGATAGTTGAAGGTTTAAGTGTAGGGCAGCTATAACTGCCTCACTAATAATGGGAAGATTTTTCATCACCATTCTCCATCCTGGTGTGGTGCATTGTGGTTCTCACCCCTTCACTGTGATTTCACCATCATTAATGAAAGGAAAATTTTGAGGGCTTGAAGTTTTCTCACTTCATTTCTGCAGTACTCTATAATTTTATATAAATGCATTCATGCATTTTCAGAAGTTTATTTCTTATTTAATAGTATTCATTAAGATCTTTTTATCAAATAATTTAAAAGCATTATATAACAAGTTATGAATAGAATAGCAAAAAATTACTCTATGACTTTATCGAAGTGGAGTTAAGCCAATTGTTTCCTTGCACCTCCATAAGAATACAAAGAAGTCTTTGAGCTCACCTAGTTAAAAATCTAAGCTAGTCATTCCTGTTATGAACTCATTGATCCTCTAATTTGATTAAATATTCTGCAGTGTAAAGAACAAAATACACGTGGGCACACGTCCTTTGCACTGAGCTAATGGATCCATCATCAGTGCTGCTTTAGTCACCAAATTAAGTGGAGTCAGAAAAAATCGCTACTTCAGTAGTAATACTCATCATTAAGTCCACACAATTAGTACACTGCATACACATTTCAGGTTTATCTTTCACTGGTGTGTAATAGTGGCCTACTTATAAGAGTTGTATCCTATCATTTATTTATTGATAATGAAATAAAGAGACAAAATTAAGTGTGGGTGTTCATGATACCTGCCTGCAGCTATTGCAAGTTGTGTCCTGTTTGAATCAGTGCACTAACGTAAGGGTAATAATATTCTGTCATGTTTATAGTAGTAAGGAATAAGTATCTTTTAATAGTTTTTTATTCAGTAAACAATATATCTAATTGTTTGGACACTACTGAGTACAAAAGACAGGAAAATGTGTCTTTGATCCTTCTTCCTTCTTCCTTTCATCAAGGCAGAGCACTTGCACAGAAGTTGTGAATGGAGCAGGTATATGAACAGCTGGAATGACCTCAAAGCAAAGCAGAGTTTACAAGAGGTGGAGTTGGTGTTCAAATTTCAAACAAAGTAACAAAAGAATCCTACGATGTGCAATGTGTAAAGTGGACGTAGTGATTTTGATTCTGAGCAGTGGCTCTGGCTTATACCACCTCATTTCAAAGTCTCCTGAATTCACAGTTTGATTATTAAGGACCTTAATAAAAGGAAACCGAAATTGTTACTTCGACTAACTATTGTTCAGTTTCGATTAATAAATATATAATTTCTTGTAACAGAATGAAATCAAAGCTTCTAAATTTTCTGTGATATGAACTTTAAAAAAAAGAGTAATATTTTTTCATGTGACTGCAAGATTTAAAAATATTGATAGAATGTTTTTTATTGAAAAAATGCTTTTTGTCTTAAAACGGATTACCACATTCCATATGAAAACACTGGAACCTTCCACCCTCCTTGAAACAAACTTTTTAAAAACCCAATATGAACCGAGTGTGGCTGAAATCGGGGCACGTCTCTGCCCATTTCTATTTTAATGAAAACAGCAATTTAAACTCCAGAACATCAATGAAAACCTTCTGGACAATTTCCTGCTGATGTCGCTGAGACCCCTCCACCATCTGGGGCTTTGCGGAGGGGACCTGCTGTGCTTGGGGTGCTGTTGACATCACAAAGGTAATGAGAGTTGGGTTGGGTCCCTAAAACACCCTTTTAAGCAGACCCGTCAAGTCCTGGACGCTCTGCTGTGCTGCTGATCGCCCTTGTGCCCTTTTTTCTCACCTATTGCAAAGGTGAGCCTGCTTCTCTCTCTGTGTGTGTTCCCCGGGCTTTTCTGTTGATGTTTCATTAATTTGCAAGTTATCAGAAAAAAAGAAAAAAAAACACAGAAAGAAAAAAACCAACCCCAAAACCCAGCTGTGAGCCATGGGCAGATGGAAATAATGGTCAATACTGCTGCATCAGTATCATGAGGTGAGTGTGGGCAACAGCCCTGGGCATGGAGGAGCGAACATCCCCTTAGCTGTGGGATGCTGCCCTGGTCTTAAAGTGCCTCTCCCCAGCACAGTAAACACATCTTTTTGCCTATTTTCCCTCGACTGTCTGCTCTTGCTGTTTATCTGAAAATGGAATTTCAGTGCTGTTTACCTCCATTTCAGTCTGCTGAATACATGTATTTGTAAAGGCATTGGTGGGGGATTTTGCAGTACCTCTAAAAGGAATAGCTGGAGTGCCCAGTTGTTTTGTTGCAGTTTATGTCTTGTGTACATACCGACGTGGTTTTAGGCTTCCCTGGATTTTACGCCAGGGGAGAAATAAACTGCATACAGATGGGAACCAGAAACACGGTATAAGCTAATTGCATGGACTGGGCCAGGCCAAAGAAATGCAACCAAGGCGCTGCTCCTCCTGGTAATGATGCAATGAATTGTAAATTGAGAGGGTAAGAGATGCTGCCTAGTACCCTGGTAACCTGATCACCAGAAAAATCCATAAGTAAAGCACTAAACATACGGGGAATTGAAATTCAGTTCAAGCGAGGCTGAGTAGGTGTTTGTTCAGCAGATTGTTTAGACTTTAATCATGGTTAAATCTTTTAGTTAGATAATTGTTCTACCAGCTGATAATTTGAATTGTATTGAAGAACAATACGCTAAAACATCTTCAGCGAGAAGCAGCAAAGGAGATGATTTTGGGTTCCTTTTTGTTCATTTCTTGTACATCATCATGTCAGTTCTTATGTTTTCCAATTAATTTTGTTGCACTGCATGCATTTTTCCCTACAAACACTGACTCCAAATACACATTTACTGCCACTGCCTATGACACTATAGCTTGGGAAGCTGGGACTCATTACCAAAGGTCAAGACCTCTGTGGAATTTGTCCTGGGTCAGGAGATGTCATTCCACTTCCAGCTGTGCTGTGGGAATTGGGGCAAATTTCCTAGCAAGGACATGCCTGAGTTTTCCATTTGTATAGTTTTAGGATTTGGGGTCCGTGTTTCTTACAGGCTGCGCTCTACTAAAAGCCAAGTTGCTTGGTGGTTTCAAAGTCCTTGAAGTAAAACTATATATCATTTTTTTCAAGTGGAAATGAATTTAAGCTGTGCTTTGCTGCTATGTTTTCTTCATTTTATGGCATTGCTGTACGCTGGGGTGAAGAGCATTACAAGTATAATGGCTTTTGCGTTGTCCTTCTGTAGGACACAAGCCATTGCAAGGGGCTGTGTCCCCCCAAATGCCGTTCAGTGCATAGTAATGAGCCTCGACCAGTGCTGGGCTGGAGGTTTTTGGATGCTTGCGGCAGCTGGAGGAATTACTGTTCCCAGCCAGTTCCTTGCAGCTCCCTGGGCTGATGCTACAGTGAGGAAATCTGTGCATGCTGGAAGTCATGAGATGTACCAAGTTCTCCATGTTGCCAGGGAAACATCCAGTTTTAGGCACAGCCCTAAATGTGCTTTTTGCTCAGTTTGCTCAGTCCCACCTCCCTCGTGGACTGCCAGTCTGGCTGCTGTTGGTGGGAATGGGGATTGCTGCAAAAGCTGAGAGGGAAAACTGACTTCGGAGACATTGGTAAAGAAGAAACGTACAAAGGAAATGGGAAACAAAGAAGGAAAAAGCAATGCATTTTGTGGTTTTTTTTCCATCTGAATGACAGAGGACTTTGCTTTTTTTTGGGTATTTGTGCATTTCCGATTTGCCATGCAGGTACCAAAAATGGTGCGTTCCCAGGCAGGGGATTGCAGGGACTCCGTGGCCTCTGTCCGAGGTTCACTAAGTCCCCTAGGAGACCCCACGAGTTGAACTGGTCCAGGCGATGCTGAGCACCAGGGCAAAGGGCCAGCGGTCTGTGACATGCATTTACTGTGGCACTGTCCTCTGTCCCCACGCCGGGGCTCAGCCTGCCTCGGGCACAGCTGTAGAGCCCAGGTGCCTGAGGCTGTTACGGGGCACCCAGCCTGTGGCATAGCCTGCTTTGGGGAATTAAAAAGAGCTTCACATGGAACTGAGAACTGGATCCTGCTGCCAAGGAAGCCAATGGCAAAGCCCTGCCTGATTCCAGGAGTAGGCAGACTGAGCCAAAATTTGCTGCTGTTACGTCTCATTCGCATGGAAGTTAATTACCTATACCTTCAGGTTCACTTATCTTTATGGAGATGGGCATTAAGTCTGCCCCCCCCCAGTATCTAGCTCTCTTTTGGACTGCTTTCCAAAGGCTCTGTGGCAAGACCCATTTCAGGTGGGCTTTTTTCTCACCTCTGCAAAAAGCATCTCAGTTGGTGACAGTCATGTATTTCTCCCTGCTCTATTATTCAACCCCTATGGAAATTTGCTAAGAACATAGTAGTGAGTGGAAAATCTGCTTGGACTGGTAATACATCTGCCAGATCTGAAACTTGTAAATGGTTGTCTGAATACAGCCCAAAACCGGATTTCGAATGGAAATGCCCTGTCTGAGCATGTGACCCCAAGAAACCTTGTCCAACTCTGAATTTGGCCCTGCTTTGAGCAGGGGATGGACTAGAGAACCCCAGAAGTACCTTCCAGTCTATGTTATTATTACAACATATATTATAATGCTGCAGATTTGAATTAGTAATAATGGTAAGACATACGTGAGCTCTGGGTGAATGTAACTGAAATAGATCCCGTGACAACCTCATTCTTCCTATCCTCAGCAAAGCAAGATGATTAAAGGTTGTGTGCACTTTGTGTAGACAAATATTTGTGCACAGCGCTTGTCTAAATGGAGGTCTAAAAATCCAGTTTCTGGTTATTCTAAATGCAGCCTGCAGTGTTTTAGTTCTTCTTTTAGTTTTCATTGCATTTTTTATCTGTACTTGAATTCACTAATAAAGAGAGAATTGAAAATAAAGGGCATATGACAAATCATGAACCTGGTAATGAACGTAAGATTGCTAATTGCCCATTGCCGCCTAAGGTCATTTCAAGCGGTCAGTAGCTGTGATTCTGCAGTGGAATTTTTTATGTTTTGCTTGCCAGGGTGGTAAAGTCTGATGTGTGTCTTTAAGATGAAAGGGAAACCCTCTCCTTAGATCAGCAGCTCGTTTTCCCTGTTGGCTTTTCCACTGGGGAACAACCAGTTAAATGTACAAATCAGTGCCTTGCACTGGGCAAAAGTGATACCAACTATTTCTGCAGCGTTACGGGCTGATACGGGGTATCGCTGGGGCTAGGGAGGGCAGCAGGGCAGTAATCAGGCTGAGATGGCTTCACTGTACGCAGCGGCTCTGAAAGCAGCCCAAAGTTAGGGGATATTTTGTGTCTTTTTCTGTATCCCGTCTGAAAATAGATTTTTTTCCCTGTTAACTCTGCTTTCCCTCTCTCATCTATTGCTTAACTAGTTTCATGGATTTAATAGTTAAGATTTACCATTAAGAATCAAATGACGTTTGCCTGAAAGATGATGAAAACGAGGTATCCTGTAGTTTGCGTTTGGATTGACTGTCTCTTTTCAGGCTTTCTGCTGTCAAGATCATTTAATGGGTGGCAGGTTCTGCTTGCTCTTTTTCTTTATTCAGCAATGGAAGGGGAGTAAGAAGGCAGATAAGAACAAAAAAACCTCAGGTTAGATTAACAGAAAGATTAAAGCTTTTAAAGAAGAGCTGACACTGTTTGTTCATGCACACGTGGTAAATATTAGAAAATAGATGCACAGATTAAAGAAAGCTAGATGAGAGTAGTAAAAAAGCTAGGGAAGCAGCTCCAATGTTTTTATTTACAGAGGAAAATATCTGGGGTGGTAGGGACCAGCGTTCTCTGAGCTGCTGTTGGACAAGGACTGTGGCAGAGGTTGGTGTTTAGCCCTGCTGGCAAGGGAGAAACGAAGAGCCCACAGGGTGAAAGAGGCACATCAAAAATTCAGAAGGAAATGGCAAGCAAAGGTTGAGATGAAATAGCTGGTTTTTCTTCATGGCAAAGTTTGGCAGCCAGGACCTTGAGGTCCTGCCCTAGGTACCACGCTGATCAACACCTGTTTTAATGATCTGGATAGGGAATAACATAATCATCACGTAGACAACACAAAGATTTAGGAAGGACTGTGGGGATCTGCAAAGAGAGATTTTAAATGAGTGACAGAAATGGGCAATATGAGAGGAAACACTTTTAAACCTATTCTGGGTTACCCTAGGCTGTGTTTTGCACTGAATGCTCTTCTTTTTTCTCCTCTTTGTGGCTATTACTAGCTTCTTTCTATTTCAAGGTTTAAAAAATGTGTACCAATTTCTTTCCTAAGCACAGGAAGTCAAAGAGCTGAATTTTAGCTATTAAGCTAAAGTAGGCTAAATGGACGATCTCTGCTACATCAGGCAGCAAGTGTGCACCCATCCATGTGGCCCTGAGAGGAGAAAATTACTTCTGTTTCATATGATGACTGAGTTGATTAAAATATTTAGTAGTTTTTTCGTTCATGCTTTATCATGAATATTTGCATTCTCCTCTAGGTCGGAAGACAGCACAGATTTCCTTCTTGGCACAAAGTTTAAAAATGGCCCCATTCATCTGCTTGCGTGGCCAATGGGCAGCATGTGCTGTGCTTGTCCACTGTTTCATTCTGTCTCTACGCTGGAATACATCTACATCTCTCAAATGTCAAAATACAGGGCTTTTGATTTTTTTGGCTCACATGGACCTGGTGTACTGCATGTTACCACCTCTGCAGGACAGCACGGGAGAGAACAGGAATTTGCCAAGAGCCCTTCTGTGGGCACACTGTGGTTAACCCAGACTATAATTGCACTGGGGAAATCTTGCATTTGTTTTGGTAGATAGGATGTTTTGGCTGTGTGGTCCAAGCCAAACGCCTGACCCTTCATGTGTGCCAGGGAAAGGAGGGTCACAGGTTGAAACCAGAGCAGGGATGAGCACCCCGAGACTGCTACAAGCCCAAAGGGTGAAAGAAGCTAGGAGGAGGTGGGTGGGAGGATGCAGTTGCCGTGGGGTCAGGGGCAACCGTCTATGGGGTTTAGCAAGGCTTCACCCTACATCTTCAGCAAGCCACTGGATCCTAAACTTGTCAGAGAGGTGTCTTTAGCCACCTCTGGGTGCATGGCTTCGCTAAACCTGAGTGTCTCTGAACAAAAGCTGTTTTCCATATGCCTGTCTTGCTCCCACTGATAGCTGAGATTTATCTGAGAAGTTTTAGCAAGTCCCTCATAAGACACCCTCCCGACTGCCTGCAGGGGAGATGCAGGAGAGCCATTTCTGGCTTAAATTGTGATTAAATTTACCTGGTCAAAAATTCCTTGGAAACACTATTGCCTTTTCATCTGGGCAGATGTATAGCTTAACTGCCTTAACATTCTTACAGATTCATAACACCCAAATGATTACAGTATTAGAACAGTATAAAGACTTCTATAATTCAGTGTCACCTCATTATGGTTAAGAGAAATGTAGTACCAACAGTGACAAATGCAGAATAACTCCAGTTGCTGATGGTACAAATTGGATTCAGCTGAAGCTTCACGTACACTCAAAAAGCTGGAGAGAATCAAAAAGCTGTTTAACATACTTAGGTGTTTGAGAATAGTTATAAGGTAGATGGTATTTCATGCTCATTAATCAAGGCTTACGGGAGAAACTGAACTGTTCAACATTGATTAAAACTGTCCTTGCTGCTATAACTAGAATACATCTTCACTTCGAAGCCTTCCTTAAAAAGATAATGGGTTTTAGATTGTATTAACAGAGAGTCATGTTTGGTTTTTGCTGGGTAATATTTTAGTTCTCAAAACTGCAAGAAGGGCAGCTTTTAGCTGATACAAACTGCAAGATGAAATAACGCAGGGTGAAAAATCATCTCTCGAATTGACCCATCTGAGGTCAGTTTTCCCCATCGGCAATGAGTAGGGAAGCCAGGGAACGGAGGAGCCGTGCAAGAGGCAGGAGCGGGAGAGCCTCCCAGGCTGCTCCAGGGTCTGCAGAGCCAGACCCCCTCCTGCACCCCAGCAGGGCTGGGAGCTGGGAATTCAGCTTTGTCTGTGCTGAGAAATTTGGCCACTGTAGCAAAACACAAACACAGTTTCAAAGCTGTTTTAGGGAGCAAAATAAGCTCAATTGGCAAATGCAATTCATGCTGGCGCTATGCATCTCTGCTACGTATTTTGCCAGCAGAGAAATGTGGCAGATAGAAGCAAGTGCATTTTATAAAAATTCCACCACTAGTAGAGCTTGGCAGAGCCTGGTGCAAACCTGGTGTAAGATGCCAATTCCCTTGGTCCCCGGAGTGCTAAGGGAAGGATTGAAGCAAAGACCAGGTCTTTCCTGGACTCGCTGATAAGCTTAACGAGGGCACTAAGCAGAGGAAAAGCCCCTCTCAAACTCCCTGCCAAAGCGCTCCTTGTTCCCAGAGACATCTGGGAGAGGAAACGCTATGCAAACTCCAATTCTCCAATGTGGTTTTAGGAGTATATCTGCTAAATGTGGGGGCCTGGGGATGGGGGGCAAATCTCCGCAGCCAAAACACACCAAAACAGGGTCCAGCGCCTGTTCACTGCAGACTGGACAAGGCTTGTGCCTCCATCGGGTTCACAAACCACCAAGTGACCGCTGCTGTTGCTGGATGGATCCAGGTGCCGTGAGATCCTCAGAGCCATGCATTTCAAGGGGAAAGAAAGGGTCTTCAAATTATTTTTTTTCTGGCTTTTCTGCTGAGTGTGATCTCTAAATCCCTTTGGAAATGGAAATTGCAAACTCGTTTTCATTGTTGGGCTTTGTGAGTTGGGCATTTTTGTCTGCTCTGTGGAGCAGCGTGCTCCATTTCGCAGAGCTATTAGCCTTGAAAATGTGGATGTTTGAGACTCAGTGATTTAAGCAGTTTTAGTGCTTTCCTGGGGCCTGATATATTTTTGCTACAAATGCATCATTACAAAACTTTATTAGGAGAAACATTGCCATTGGCAGAGCTCTCTTCCAGCATAGCCCAGATCAGAGTTGTATGTGACATGTTGAGGTTTATTTTCTCAGCTTGTTATGCAGATTTTTAGAAGTCAGGCTTTTGGACAGGTGGAGGGAGAATCTGTCCTCTTTTACCTGCTGAAATTAATAATAGCCAGAAGCTATCAAGTGATGAAGGGATAAGAATGAACCCGAGGAAGGAATAGGATGGGGCTGCTGCACATCAGTTTTATCAGAGCCAAACTCCCCTCCATTCTCCCCTCATCTTCTGTCCTTTAGGGATTTCTGTCCTGAAAGCAGAAAATAAGGAAAGCAAAGGAAAATGGCACTAGGTTACTTAGTCAGTGAGTCTCTGGCAAGCGCAAGAAGGTCTGGCCAGTCCCTGGGCCAGGCCCTTGGGGCATTAATGTCTATTCTGCAAGGGGCAATTTTTCTTTCCTGCCCTGTTCCTTCCCAGGTGGATGCGTTGATTAAAAATCTCTTTGCATTGTTTCTAGAAGAAAATAGCTTCAGCAGCTTGATTAAAATCTCTCAGAAAGCTGCAGTGCCAGCTCCAGCTCTGCAGGTTGTGGCTGTTTGTTTGGGGGGTGGCAGGACCCCCGTGGAGGCTCTTGCTGGGCTTCATGCTACTGTTAGCGTTGCTTCTCTCCTCGGTGCCGCATGGCACGGTCCCTTCTTGTGTCATGACGACCACACCCAGTTCTCATTTTTTCCCTACTTTTCCTTGTCTTTTAACATATGTGAAAGAATGAGTAAAATGGATAACTATATGTATATATTCCCTCTTAATTCCCCAAGAATTTAATCATCTAAGATCCTGTTTATTTGCTGCATCCAGTCCTTTTCCACCAGCAAGCTGCTCTGCTGGACTCTCAGCCAGCAGCACATGACAAATGAATGAGAGGGGTGTGAAACAGGGAACAACGTGTTTGTCTCAAAGCATGAAAGAAAGTGCTACTAGAGCAGAAACGGTGCTGTATTACCCTGTGGAATTCTCATTCCCGAGAGAAGTGCTTCGGAGGGAGCCCGGGGGGCTCTGCAACCCAGCCGTTCCTCAGGGTATCTGAGCAATCAGCATGACTGAAAATGGTCCACGGTGCAAGGGGTAAAACCCTCTGAGCTGATGCACTGCTGTGAAGGTTTTGCTTCCTTGCTGGAGACAGAAAACCAGGAAAGAAACGGCAATGAAAGAAAGGCAGAAAAGAAAGCCAAATAATCTGTTTTCTTTCTGAGAGGAGAAGGACCCGTGGGACATTCAGTGGGGTTTGTTGGATGAGATGCCACCTCCGTGTCTCAGGGCAGCTCACTTGTCCTGCGAGCATGGCTGCGGTCCTGGGGAGATCACACGAGCACAGCGTGCTGGCGCAGCCTTTGCTGTTCCCACCCCTCCTGAGAGGCAGAAGTTTCTTTTCCCTGTTTTTTTTTGTGCCACTGCTGACAGCAGCATTTGCCCAGGCAGAAATTGTTCTTACAAGAATTACGTTCCTTTTCTAAAATTGCCTCCACCGCTGATTGCTTAAAAAGAAATCGAACGGCTGCCATGCCAGCTCTTAAATGAGTGCTGCTCAGAGAGCAACTCAAGAGCTCTCCAGAGAAGTAGCAAATAAAAAGTCTTTTCTGTTTCTGGATACCTAATCTGCTCTAAAGGAGGGCGGCGAGCCAGCAGGCATGGGGGGAGCCGTGTCCCCTGGTACGGTGCCGAGGACCGGGCAGGCTGGCTGTGCTGCACGGCTCGCTCAGACTGAGAGCTGGGTTGCTCGTTCTCCCTCCGTGCCTTGGCTTTCCTTTTGATTTTAAAAACTACGTTTGGAGCCAGAGTGGCAAATTGGAGGCCAGTTGTGTGAAGAGACTGTACGGAGAGACCTGGACCAGAGTAATGCCTGTGAGCTGGGACGTGTCTTGTGGAGTTGAAGCCTGCAGAGGAGGGGAAAAAATAAGTGCTTTGGGGTGGGAATAAGGTTGCTCTTTCCTGCCTTTGGCTGCCAGAGGGATGCTGGGGGTTGAGAGCTACTGAAAAGCAAAGAGTTCTTCTGGCAGAAGGATGCGAGCCTCCTGGCTACACCCCGCTGCGATGAGGATTTGGCACCCAAACAAAGTATTTCTGTGCTGAGGCGCTCTCTCCCAAAGGTCTGTTTGAGGGGAGAAAAATAAAAAGAAGGAGAAGAAAAACAGCCAGCAGAAATCCCTTAGAAAGAGCAGCTCCTGGTTAATGCTGCGTTGTAAGCTTTGAAAATCAATGTTGACAATTGTCAGGTGCTGCACAAGAAGAAGAATAATTTGAATTGCAGGCACAGAGCTCCAGATTACTTGCAGACACCTGGGCCATGCTGCTGGCAGCTGGGTGAAAAGCCACGTCTCAAAGTGTAGAAGTAGAAATGTCATAGTGTGAATCATGGGACAGGTGACAGCCCTCAAAATGTTATGGTGACACCGTTAAATAACATGTCCAAAGCTTAAGAGTGCCTTGGGAGAGGTTCCTGCTCCCATCTTTTGGTGAACAACCTCAGAGCAAACAGCTATGTGTTTTAGGTGGAGATTTATGGCTTGACCCTATGTAACTCTTCACTTTCTCCAGTTTTCTCCAGCTCTGAGGTTTCCCAGCCTGATCACCTCAGCACTGGCGCAGGGACGCTGACTCGTGGGGACACCTTGGTGGCGAGGGGCAGGGAGCTGCGGGTGCCTGGATCTGAGCCACCGGAGAAGGGCTGAATCTCTGAAGGGCTCACACTCCTTCCTATGGTCCACGTGGAGATATCTGAGCCACCACAGACCATGGACGTCCCTTCCCTTGTGCCAGCCTTGTCAGGTTGTGAAAACCACGTATAAGCATGTGTTTGCATTCAAATACCATTAGTGGCCAAGATAATCCCTTTGTGGCTGATCACCCTCAATTTTCTCTCTTGCCCAAAGCTGCTTTTTGAAGTCTCTCTTCTTTTCTCTTTCTCAGCTCTATCTTCCACCCCAAGCGCTGGGCTGGGGAGGAGGCATCCCTGATCTCTGAGGTCTCTCCTTGGGTTTGGTGAGATCTGAAGTTATTGTTAGGCTGCAGAAAAGTTTGATCGGCTCCTATTAGTTTGATTTCAGTGGAGGTGTTGGCAACAAAGGCTCCAAAGGGCCCATTTGTCTGCAGCGGCGCGTTTGAATATTTCTTTTCCAAATCCATGCAGATTGGAATATCATTTTTCGTTAAGGGGGTGGAATTTGCAAATTGAATTTTTCACTCTGGATTCATCAGATTATAGGAAATGAAAGCAAAAAATAATTAAAAGAACAGGAATGAAATGGGTGTTTGCAAACCGGATGCTTATTAAACATTATTTTCTATTCTCAGGAAACAGCATGTTGACTTTATTATCATCCAAATAGACCATGTTGTCTATATGACTAAATAATGACAACTATACCCCATTGCTCATCTCCCAACAATTTTTAATTTCTGCTGAGAAGAAGTTACCTGCTATTCAGGACTAGAATTTCAGAGAACACTGATTTTTCGGCAGAATATTGTGTTGAAGACTGAGTGGGTGCCACCAGACTGAGACTGATGTTATTTATATCTTCTGCGTCTGGTACAAGTGATAAATCTGCAAAGACAATGAGGATCATATCCTGCAGCCCATACTGGTAAGGGCATTCTTTACCCATAAATTGAAAACTAATGTTTATTTCTCTTTAATTAAATACTCCATTAGCCAAAGACTGTGTTAAAATATTTAAAAAGAGGTAATGTAATCAATATACCAACTGTGCCATTGCAAAAATATTTCATATGCAGTAAGTGCCAGGTTTCCTCTCTTTGCTGAATCGTGAGTTCTTTGAAATGGATAGGGGGAACATTGTGGGTTGAGATGATCTGTAAATGCAAAAGTAATATTTCTTTCTTGACTCTCATGAGGGCACTTCAGCAAGCTAGTGTCTTGATAATTCCCAGTATATTAATAGATTCATTTTTTTTATGATATGCAACATTTCTCCTAAACTCTTCCTCTACTTCTCAGATATGTGTGTGTGTGTGTTTATATAGATATGTATAAAATTATTATCAAAAGCAGTGGATTTTGTGGTCCCCTCAGACTTACACTTCATGTTGATTTTTTTGTTTGTTTGTTTTATTTGGGTCATTTGTACTCAGGCTGGAAGCTGATGGGACCACTGGAGAGGGTGTTGTTGCAGTGAAAGGTTTCCTCTCGAGTGAGCCCTGGGTGAGATGGGTGAATGCTGGCGGAGCCCGGCTGCTCCCCGCTCCCTTTTCACAGTGCGCACAGTGAGGATGGGCTCCTGTTCCTGCTCCTGTGTGGCCACTGATGTCCACCCAGGCAGAAGAGGCTTCACATCTCGGAGACCCCAGGTCCTTTCCCAAATGTGCCCAAAATGGGAAGGGAAGGAGGAGGAGCATGGAAGTAGGAGGGAGAGGATTCAGAGATTTTTTTCTTCTTTGATCCCTTAGGGAACCAGACTAGAATCAGGTTTTAAAACACTCAGGAAATAAATGCTTTCTTTCCAATAAAACAAATATTCTGCAGTCGCTCCAGTCCCTTACTGGTACCTGGAGGAACTCAACCAGAAGCATAATGTGTCTGATTTAGTGTCCACATGTTCTCAGCAGGTACTTTCTCCCCTCCTGTTATTGCCTTGCATGGTGTCAGTTGTACTGAATAATCAAGGTGAATTTTTGCAGCCACTTTCTTTCCCCAGAAAAATATTCCTAGTGGCGTGATAGAAAAAATTCCTTTGTGAAGATAGTCTATCATTTGGATTAGTTTACATGTGCTTTTAATGCCAAGAACCTCAGACTGCTTAAAAATAATAAAAATGAAATGTCAAGCAAATAAAAGTTAATTAAACACACAATGAAGGAGGCTTAATTTTAGTCCTAAAAAGGAACTGAGCATTTTGTAGAACATATCTACAGAGGTAGCAAAATCCCTGACTGCAAGGTGTAAAACATCCCCCACTCCCTGGCAAGAAATGAGGACAGCACCTGAAGAGCATCCGTACTCCCGACACCACCAGATGTGGAGGAGATTATTTGCCAGGGGTTTGGGGAAATAAGAAGGCAGTGAGTTAACACAAGAACTCCATGAATTGTTGTATATGATTAATATACTTGAAAATCATTGTACAGAAAGAGCTCTAAGTTATTCCAAGCCTCATGCAACACGAGATTTAAAGGTCAGCTCTTTTTCCTGTTGAAGTCGATGGAGGCTGTGTGTTTCGCAGGAAGCTAGACTGAGCTCCAGGCTCTTCTCAGCACACTTGTTCCAGCATTTTAGACATGCTGAGGCTATGAGGAGAGTCAGAAGAGCAAGTGAGACAAGGCAGCAAATACTGCACCTGACCGGAGGCTGCGGCATGGATAGACACCTACGGGAGTCTGCTGCAACAAGTGTTTTCCTGACTTGGACACAATAGTGAAGCTTTTCATAGGAACGCTCATTTCCCTTGCTGAGACTCTTAACAAAGATAAAAAAAGGGTAATAAACGCTTCTCCATTACCATAACTCAATCAAGGGTGCAGGTGCTCTGGTCCAGGCAGCGTTCCCTTACGGGCAGCCTCCCCGGGGCCGCAGGGTCCTGGTGGGGAGCAGGGCTGCGGGCAGAGGCCCCGTCCATCTGTGACTGTACCTGACCCTTCAGGACCACAGACGGGACAGGGAGTGTTTCTTTTTAAGTAAGAAAAAAAGGTATAAAACCTCCACAGAGCAAGGACTGTCAAAAAAAACCAAAACAATGCCAAAGCAAAATTACAGTGGTGAGCAGGGCTCCTCTGATGGGCAGCCTTCTGCCCCGGCCAGGACCCCAAGCCTGCTTAAATGTCTCCAGCCGGTGGTCTTATGCTTGAGGCTTATTGCTCTATAGCCAAAACAAAGATGCCAGGACTTGTTCACAAGCACCCCCAAAACCACTCACCCTGAGGGTTGTACCTTCAGGTAGCACAAATGCCAGGAAGAGAGGGAGGGAGAAGAGGATGTTGTTTCCAATTTTATTTATGTTAAAGGGCTGGATGCTACATTTCCTGATTAATTTTAAAAAGATGTAAGTTAACAACAGAAGATATGAGACCCTCTGTATTTAATCTTGGAGTCTAGAAGGATTTCCTCACCCTTGACCCATCACCGATGTTGTGCATTACGTTTTATGTGTGCTGTGGAATGTGCTGAATTTCTTAATGGATTGGATAACAGGATTTCAAATCCCAGGGAGTGATAAGATGCCCAAAATGTCAGAGCTTCAAACTGATGGGCTTCTGTCAGGCTCTTTTCTTTAGCCTTCCTCTGCATCCTGGCTGCTTTTTCTTGGCACCATTTACACCAAGTGGTTGATATTTTGGTAAACCTTTCACATTTAATCTTTAACAATATAACAGTTTTGTTAATCACTGTAACAGATTAAATTAAATGCTCCCTCTCTGAGCTGACCTAGTTTGGAGGTTAAAATTATGCAGCCTAGATGAAAAAAAAAAGATCTGGGGAAAAAAAAAGCTCTCTCATCCTATTTGTATTATTTTGCAATATGAAAATCAGCATCATCAGGAAAGTAGACTTCATCATGACAGGCAACTTTGCTTTGAAATGTAATTATAGGACCAGACTAGCAGCACGGAAGACCCCTAAGGAAAATCAATTGTGGCTGTGCTGCAATCGCAGGCGGTGGGGCCTCTGGAAGCACTGCTCTCCAGTCTGTCACTCCAAAGTGTCACCTCTCAGTCAGCTTTAACTGGGGCAAGGGCTGGAATTAGAGGCAGGCTGGGAAACTGTTTATCTAAAACCCAGGCTTGATACTGCTGGGTTGCTTCTGCAGCCCCTGACCTGAGTGCAAGCTGTCAGCATTGAACTGTATGGATCTGCTGATACCGTCAAAGGCATAGGGATAGAAACTGCCTTGGGCATCCTCACCATGGGTTGGGGTGGAATGGGATGGGGTGGGGTGGGTGGTTGCCTTTTCTCTGCAGAGGAAGGAGAGACAATGCCTTGCTTGCCTTGCTCCAACTATTTAAGTCCTATGGGCTCCTGCCAGATTGCACATGACAACATGCAGAAGGAGCAGAAAAGCATGTGAAATATCCTCTTTTAATGTGGACAGAGCAGCTTGGCCCTGGGATGATCCTTGGTGGGTCTGTAAGGTTCATAGCGTGCTCCCTGTGGCATGGCTGTGAATATACAGATAAGTGTACAGGTTAAATCTGATCCGTGGTCTGATGTGATGATGCTTCTGCTGTTGAAACTTATCCCTCTTGTGGTCTCAGCACTGGTCTGAGAGGCAAGGGCCTCACAGCCCTGTTTATGGCAACGTGCTGAAGGTAAACTGTCTCTGTCTCAAACACCTCTGTCGGATGTCTGCATCCTCGGAGCATGGGAGAAGGAGCGGGGACGAAGAAGGGGATAATAATGCAATGACAGTATTTGTTTTGGTTTTCTTTATCAATACTTACAAAAGAAGTAGATCTTGTTACTCTGTTGATGAGCTTGTAGTGCAGCGCAAACAAAACCAGCCAAAATGTTGCTGTTAGATGCACAATGTATTAAATGCATGAAGACATGAGAGTACAGTCCATTGCTGGGTAGTGGCAGACAGCCAGCCAATACAGTGATATATCAAACCTTTTTTTGTGGAGAAGCTGTAGGATTACCTGTACATCTTTCTATGATCACTCTGGATTAAAAAAAAAGGGAGCACTCTGCTAGGCTTTCCCACCAGCGATCAATTGCATAGGCTCGGGGTGAGAAGGGTTATTCAGCAGGAACATGCAATAAGCCAGAGGCAGCGCTGCAGAAAGCTGCTGTACCTGCTATGCTCTCCTCACCGTGACAGTCCTTTCTGTGTCCCCTGACCGCTCATAGTTCCATCTCTCAGCAGGACAGCTTGCAAGGATCTGCACGGAGGTGCCAGTCAGCCCGAGGCGTGCAGGGGGTGGCATTGATTTATTAAATGCCTTTCCTAATTGTATGCCATTAGAGGAGCTTTAACCAATCCTGGGAAAGGGCATTTGTTTGCCTGTTGAAGTCATAAAAATTAAGTGACATTTGAATTACCACTTTGCTCCTTTCATTTCTAAAGAGGGGTCTATGAAGATGTTTGCATTTGATTTCCCCGCTCGAGATGCATGTCTACCCCATGTCTTGTCTTGCAGGACTGGTAACCAGAGTCTTTCCTGATGCTGTCTCTCGTCCCAGTATCTCCAGTGACAGAGAGATGCAAAGAGCTGGATGCTGCCTACTCCTTTCAGATTTATCTGTGTGATTTGCATACGGTTAATATTTGTGCCTCACTGACGTAAAACTTGATTATTATTGGCCTTTATTAACTTTTTTTGTGAAGGTCATTACATTGCTTTATGAAGGTGTTTAAAATGTGCAGAACTTGATGTAGACGCTTTGATTGCATGCATAAAACTTGTAGGAGTTACTGTAATAAAGCTTATTGAGCAGCTAGTAAACGTCCTCCTATTAGGAAGGAATTGGATGTGCTTCGTGCTTCCTGATGAGTGATTCATTGGCCTTAAGGAACAATTTTCCATTAATCGGGGCGTATCTCAACCGCAACTTGCCCCGAGTGTCTGTGTGGGTTAGTAAAGGAGCAAGTGTCATTTCCTTGTGAGCCTGGGTCATGCCAGCCATGCTGGGAACCTTCCACCACTGCCTCTTGCCAGTGATGATCTCTTCTGTTATGTACTACGTAATTCTTCAAATCTTCTCTTTCAACAAGCAAGCAAACATAAAAAGCGACAAAAATTTAGTCGTGAAGAGAAAACACTTTTGTTTTACTTGCTGGCTGGATATTATTGTTTAAAAACGGAAAAAAAGCCCCTTCTTGTGCTTGTTGGAATAAGAACACAGAACAGCATGAAGCAATACGAGGGAAAATTTTTCTGCCAGATGCAATACATCCATCCAAACAGACCTTTGTGTTTGGCTGTGCAACTCCAGTGATCTCTTACGGCTGCTGAGGGTGTAAGATGAGGAAGAATTGGACTGGACAAGGTTAAACAGTCTTTCAATCCTCCCCTGGTACTGAGCTCGAAAACATCCTGAATGATCCATAATTTATCTTCCGTATATAGAGGTTCCTAGTGACTTATTTCGAGTTTGCGTGTTCTGAACTAGTGTCAGGAATGAATGTTGTGCAATTAATTCCTTTATCAATCACGTTTAGTAAATGGAGATTGTCTGATCTGAATTACAGAGAGAAAAATTAGACAGATTAATGCCTTTTCTCAACTGAAGCAAAAGCAGTGATCAGAGCTGGCTGAATGAACCACAAAATGAATTGCCATCATTTCTGCAGACACAAGTGGTTTCTGTTGTGTTTGGGGTCATGTTATTCAATGTCCATGAAGCAGTCAGGCATGTTGGCAAAGCTGGGACATTTCAAAACGTCAGCCCGTGTGGTAATTCATGCCAGCCTGCCAATATCCACTTTTTATTGGCCTTTATCCTTTCAGAAGAGGAGGAATGGCTTGGTGTTTTCATCCCTCTCCCTGTCAGTGCCCGGCTGTTATAGGAGAAACTGATGATGGAGCCAAGGGGTTTAATTCACAGGTCACAGGCATGCAGCAGAGAAACCTCCCTCCCACAGGGGAGCCTCCACCTGCCTCCCAGCCAGGGACCCGCGCCCCAGCGCTGCCGGGGGGGCACCTCCCGTGTGCTCTGGCCCTGGGCACGGGGTAGCAGGAGGGGAGCTGACGCGTTCTGCATCGACAGTGCTGTATCTGAAATTGTGGGCTCCAACACGAAGGTGTTTGCTGAGCAAATTGAGCCAGGCACGGTCCTAGAAATGGGCATTGCTGGAGGTAACAGAGATGCCATGAGCCGGGCAGACTGTGCCTTACCTTGCATCCCACTGCTTAAGGGAAGGGACTCTCACACCACTGAACCTGCCTCCCCAGTGCCTTGCTGCTGGGGAAGGGGCTAAAGACCTGTAGGAGTGGAAAGCAGGAGGGAGAGTGGGGGTTTTGTGCTGCTGAGTATTTAGGAGATGCAAACTGAAGAACTTGAGTTCTTGGCGAGCTCAGAAAATGCATTCAAATAGGCCAGTGGGACGCATGCTGCCCGCTGGTTATCGGCTCCCTGCTGCACCTGGGCTGGGAACCAAAATCGGAGAGATCTGAAAGGCCCAGTGTTGGTTCAACTGGGGCTCTGAACTGGTGATGCCCTCCTGAATGCCACAGGGGAAAATAGATCCATCCAGGAGTCGAAGGCTGAAATGGGCAGAGGCAGTGGCTTCCCTGCCATGGGCGATAGCATTCAACTGCTGCCCAAAAACCCGTATCACCTCTTGGGAGCGATGCAGAGGGGAGAGGAACAGCCGTGCTGATCCATTTGGCCATCGTCTCCTTTTTGTTCCTGAACGAGCTCACTGCATTTAGAGCTCCCGAAAGCAAAAGCCTGCCCAGAGCCCAACAGACGGTGGGAAAGCAGGTCCCTGCCAGCCGTCTGCCCGCACCCCGGCAGGCAGCAGCCCCGGGGGGCCATCGCTGCCCCGCTCCCGGGGAGACGCTGCCAGTCCAGCTGCTCGTGGTGCCAAGTTTTGTCATGTACTTTTGTGCAAGCAAGTTACGTACTGAGAACACAGAACTGCAGAGCTAATCTCTGTTCTTAATTTGCCATTAAAGTTTATTTTCAGCAAATTATTCATAAAATCCATAGCACAGCTGTTCCACATTAATCTCTACTTCTTGTAAATTTTTCTTCAGCAAGAGGCAGTTTCTCTCTCTCTTGGTTTTTGTTGCAGAGTCGTGTACAAGAGACAGGAGTCTGACTTGAGCACTTGGGGCAGGGAAGGAGTCTATGGAGGTGGTTTTTACCCAACAGGAACTTACAGAGGAGGTGAGGAAGGGAAATCCATCACCTGGGACCTCTCTGCACCCCGTGCCAGGGCAGGTTGGGGGGCTGGAGCACAGATGCACCAGCCGGCTCTGAGGTTTGGGGAGAGAGGGCTCGGTCCAAATTATCCTGCCAGGCTCATTGCTAACAGCTGTAAAGGCCGTGCATGGCCCATCTCATTTCCTTCTCTAATGACAAGAGGAGATGAATGCTGATCATTTCCTTAAAAATCAGATTAGTGCTGTGTTGGTCATTGCACCAGAGAGGGCTGCACTCTTGTTTTGTTGGGTGAAAACTGTTGGGTAAAAACAGTGTAAAGTTGGGAATTTACTTTTAACTTTTTAAAATCACCCTTTTGGGCAGCTAAAAAATCTCCCACTCCCAGGCAGTCCAGAAACATCCTGCAATAGATCTGTGCAGCCCCAGCCACTTCCAACGGGGCATGGCCCTTGTCAGCGGGGGATATTTTGTAAGCAAACCTTGTTTCTCTGCGTTCCAGAGCCCTGACAAAGACACAGCACAATGCTATAATACAGGTGTCAGGATTGCATTACCTGGCCAACATTCCTCTAAAATATAGACCTCGGTATCGCAAGCCCTAACTATCAACATAAGTTAGAGGCCGGCTAACGGGAGATGTTTGGCAGCCCTTGTCCCCAGTGCACACACTCCTGCGCAGAGACCGCCGGGCTCGGTTTTATGTCATGCCACTGGTCTGGGTCGCGGTGTCACCAGCAGAAGGTTTGTTATTTCTAGCAGTGAACAATTCAGGAGCGTTTTAAAGCAGTAATCCTCACTGATATCAATGGAAAGGGTTGCATATCAATTGATAGTGTCATACAGCCTCTGGGCTAGGAGGGTTTTTGAAGCTTTATAATGAATTTCTGGTGAGAAGTTTTCTAGCTCTGGTGCAAATTCTTCCCTGGGAATAGCATGATGTTGCTACAGCTCATTGATGTTGTAGTCCTGAAAACAAGTTCTCTTTACACGGGTCCCTTAAACATTAAATAGGTGACTTAAATTAACTAGTAACTATTAGTGATTTTCATTACTTAATATTTGTATTAAATAATAATTTCAAATAATATTTTTATAAATAATTTTTTTTATTGAATCAACAATTAACTGTTATTGAATATTATTAACTACTACTTGAATTAACTATTAACTCTTAACTATTAACACAAGACAAATTGATGCCTTTGAATAAACACAAAGCCCAATTTGCAATGCAAACTCACTTTGTTCAGGTACTTTTAAACATATGGCTTGCAATTGCTGTCCCCTTTCCCAATCCAGTTACTCAGAAATATGTCTGCACTACTGTGATCTTTTTCAAAAAGTAATTTATTTCCCTGGCCAGTTTTATTTTCCCTTGTTAACAGGCTCTGAAATAATCCAAAGCAGAAGGAGAATGGGCATTCAGTCAAAGCAAGGACTGCGGGAAATGTCAAACGTATAAGCTGGTAAATGTTGCATATCTCAAGATGGAGAGTTTAACACAGACCAGAACTGGAAAATACGTACAGCATCATTTTTCCTACAAATTTAAGACTGAACTCTTCTGACCCATCCATCCTGTGTGCCATACTAATAGATGTAGCACTGTATTGGCAGTACTGGAACTGGAAGGGGAATATATGTCTTATTAGAAAATGTATCTTGTTAGAAGTTAGTTTATCCATTACATTTTTTTTTTTAAATCAACTGGTCTTGAGCATTCAATTTACATTTACCCCATTCAGTAGCCTGAAAGCCATCCTGTGTTTCAAAAGCGATATTTTCCTGTTCATTAAATCCTGTTAGAGTCTAAGATGGAAGTGCCCCTGTGACATTCAACCAGAAATGTGTTGCAGTGCTATTCAGAGACTAGACAGGCAGGACTGGGACTGGGAGCCACGTACAGCCAATAACACTAAATTAGGACTAGTGTGGGACAATACACCTGAGCAAATGTCAGGTCTGTGAGTTCAGTCTCCTCATAGGACAGAAACTCTCAAAAGGTCCTTGGTTGGGAAAAGGGAGGTGGATTTTGATTTCTCTTGCCTCATTCGGCTGGGAAGACACTGTGCCATAAAAGTTAATTTTTTTTCAGTGGCTCCCAAAAAGATGCAAAAAGAAAAGAGAAAAGAAAGAGAAGCAGATGAAGATGTACTGAGGAAAGGCGGTGCCTTGAAAAGAGACATCATAAAAGACATTATAAATGGAGGAAGGATTAAGTTAGGAGGATGTCATGTAAAAGAAGAGGAAAAAGTCAGCGCAGGAAGGCAGAGATGTGGCCAATGTTTTAGGAGGAAGCCCTGGCTTCACCCAAGTCTATGGGAATTTTTCTGTTGACTTCTATGGAGCTGACATTTCTGCCTTTTAGCTTGTGGTGCCATGTTTTGAATCATGAGCAAGATGCTTTTCTCCATCTAAGTATAACTTGCAGTAGTTAGTGATACACCTCCCGTAACTGGAGGTAATGAAATAGTCTTTAATACGTTTCTACCAACCCTTCAGTTCAAAGTTTTTTTGCATCTGAGCCACCCACTATTAGATTCACGCACTCTAAGTAGACTTCATTACTACCCCTATAGGCTTGCACGAATACCTGCAGGAAGGGAAAAACTCACCTGCTTATTACTGTCTGGCTCTGTGTTTGATATGGAGCTGAGAAGCGTGGTTGGTAAGCTAGCCTGGGATAACAGTGCTCTGAATATTTTCTTATCTTAGATTTGTTCCAAAGATCAGAAAAAAACAACAGATGTCAATTTTGTTAATGAAAAAATGTGGTTCAGGTACAGTTTTATAGAATATGTCTCTGCATATGTTAGTCAAATAAAATGGATTCTTTAACTAGAGGCAGTAGGAGAAGCTTAAAAAAGACAGAAAGTCCAATTTGAGCCATTGCAAATGAAAGAAACTTCAAAAAACTAAAAAATGTTGCATTTTTCCTGCAGCTTTAGTTATGTTATATCTCAGTATTTTCGATTTATCTTGTTATTCTGAAGCAAAGAGCTAGTGGGCCTAGAAGGCTGTAAGCAAGGGGAGACCAGCTCGGGAAAAAGGGGCTCTCCAGAGTATTTGTAGGAAGGTGGATTTCTCTGACATCCAGGTTATTGTGGAGAATTGGTTTCACTGAAAAACAGTTGGTCTATAGGTTGCACTGGCATTGCAGAGCTTTTGTTAGCTTGGCATGTGTCCCAGGTGAAGAGCGCAGTCTGGAGCAGGGACCCTTGCTGAAAGCAGTGGACTTCGGGGTGGACTGGAACAGGTTGTGTTGGGTGTTCTCATCTGGATGGCCCCAGAAAGACCGGAGTTCATACTACACCCAGTTCTGAGGTTTCCCTCACGACTGCTCTTTGGTCTCCTACATGTCATTCACATTTCCAAAAACACTGAGTCCCTGGTCATGGTGCCAAATCCATAAGCAGCGTTATGGATAGATTAACAATATATGGCAAATTAAATTTTCCTGCTGAAACTGCAAGGTCCATTACAGCACGGCACTATGAGCAGAAACCCCTCTATAGTTTCAGAAATCCCCGTGAACCTGCAGCCCTGATGTTGTACCCAGCTGCCACGCAGCCTGGCAGGCACGCTGGGATGAGGTGCAATCCCTGGTTCATCTAAAGATGCTGCAAGCACCTTATGCAATATGATGTCTGGAGGCATGTTTTCTTTGAAAAATATCCATTCCCTGAAAAACAGTATTTTCCCCTAAATTGCAAATAGCCTTGGACTACCTCTCCCACAAGGTCTCGGAGAACGGCTTTATCACCCCACTACATCTGACTTAGACCAGGGGTTTGTGTGGAAAATCCAGCATCCAGATTGCCACCCGAGCCATGAAGCTTTGGGTTGCTCTGGGGAGACTTTGTGGGTTTTGTGAAAACATCTTCTGAAAGCACTTTTGTTTCATCTTGATGAGGAATGGGAAATCCGTGAAATCTCAGAAGATGCTCAGATTAAATCGTATCCCACTGAGGGTGTAGGAGCTCCCCTATAGGATCTTATCAAACAGCACAGCAAGAATATACCCTTTCTTTAGGCAAGTGGAGCCTTTCCCAAGCTGTCCTTTTCTGTAAGTCAGAGCAGAGCTGAATTTCTTCACGTAAAATGGAAGTAATTTCCTCTTGACACAAGTTTATCCTGATGTGAGGGCTAATTGATAGCTTGCACTTGCAGGGCACTTGTGTTTTCCAGGCTGTTGGTTTTGCTCTAAGCACAAATTTACTCAGTGATGAGAATATTTTGACAACTCTGCCTATCTGTGCTCAGGAACTGCAGTTTGGTGTGAATTTTCTGGGTGTGTTGACCCAGTTTTAAAGCCTAAAATGAGCATGCTCTAGATTAATACGGAAATACTGTAGTTGGCAAAATAAAACAAAGAAACGGGGTAAATAAGCAGAACTACAGTACATTCTGCACAAGAACTTTCAGGAGAGGTTTTGCTTAGCTGGCAGTGGCGTGTTTTTGTCCTTACACTTTCTCCAGGAGGTAATGGTTAAAAAATTATGTGATTCAGCTTGCAGTAAGATGCCATTCTGACCCACTTGCACGTCCCCATGACCACATCTTCTCAGCAAATCCTCGCCTAGCTGTAAACACACAAAATGAACATGTCAGATCAAACAGAATTAGTTTTGAAGAGAAGGCACATGTTGCTGCACTATTCCTTTGCCTTCCTGGATCTAATAAATGTCTCATTTAGAATTCTCTCTCATTCATATTTGTGGTGTTTATTTTTACGTGCTTCTCAAAGCTTATTTTTAGGCAACTCATGGCTCATTCTTTAGGAATAAAGAAATCCTTTCTGTTTTTATGCGTTGTTGTGTGAATGGAGCTGGGAAGACTGTGCTTGTTTTCTTTAGATGATATGACAAATTAGCTTCTTCCAAAATATTATGCTCTGGGGACTACGATTGCAGGAAGCATGAGAGAACATTAGAATACATTACCAGCGCTCTGTGCAATACATACATGTACGTTTCTTGTGTACAGAGCAAGGTTTTAAATAGAAATGTTCAAATCATTTTGCTACAAACTCTCATAACAAAGTGTCTTTGTGCTGTCCACAGAGTCAGAAAAAAATTTGCATGCTGTAAGATAGTAGATTTTGATGCATGTTTTGAATGTGGAAAGGCGTTTATACTGATTATACACAAAAATAGAAAAGAAGCTCTGTGCTCCTCTCTTTTTGTGATCCAAAATCTGGCTATAAATAAAAGTGCATTTGCCTAATTGAGAAGTATTATCACTTTGCTTCACCATTTCTCTCCTAGGTAAAATTAGCTGGGTTGCTAAGCCATCAAAATGCAGCTAAAAGGATAACAACGATGAGCCCAGCTGTGTACCTGTGCTCCCATGGAGCGGTTCCTTGTCCTTTGTTCTTTGCTGCCTTTTGCCTCTTCTCATCGAGAAGCACGTGAATTATGGTATTGCCATTAAATGTGAATTCAGCTTGGCCACTTTTTATTCCAGTAGCTGGTGGGAAGGTGACATGGATATCTGCTCACAGTTCCTCGCCAGAGGATTTTTGACTGGGGCAGAATGAGGAATAATAACTAGATGGCCCCACTGTATGAAGGCAACCCATTATTGATTGAAGCAGGTAATTATGGTGCTGAACACAGCTCAGAAAGTTAGCATCTTGGCAACTAGTTTAATTTTAAAATGAAACTTCATCCACAGTGTGTTCTGTATGCAGAGGAACTGTGCTATTTGCATTTGCTCAAGCCAAAATATCAAATTTGGATCAGACTTCCCTTACATTGAGATAATGAGTGTGGGATTTCACATCTGGCCTTTCAGGCTGGGCTTGTTTTGATAAGGCACCAGCAGCAATTTCACTTTTTGAATAAAGCCATCAGAAATTGCTTACCAGGGTTTTGCAGAGTGGTGAATAGCTTCTTAGGACTTCTAACTTTGGCTTGATGGGTTTTCTGTTCATCCCGTTAGCTTTCATAATGGAGGGGAGAGTTTAAGATGACAAAAACAGCAACGAAAAAAATTGTGTTGGCAACTGCAAGCTGTGTGAGCATTTAGACCGCCGCAAATGTGGGTGTTTGCGGAGTTACTGCAGAGAACGGCAATGTTCATAAGCAGATTACTGAGTCATGAGCGTGTTTTGAATGTGATTACAAGCAGAGAGACAGAATTAGTCTTTGATTTCCATAAAAAATTAATGAGGGAGACAGACAGGGACAGACAAATTGAAGAGTTCACTTGGTTAATTTTCTAGCCAGCAGCTATTGTACATGTTCCTCTTATTTAGCAAAGATAGATACTAAATCTATATTGGTTATGTTGGCCAAGAAAAACTATTAGTGTGCTAGAGGTTTACCTGGGGGCAAATTGTCAGCAAATTAAAAAAGCAACAGCGTGCTCATTTTGGGACATTTTGATGCATCTGCCACAAGTGCAGTCAATTAAGAGCTCCCCTGGAAATTATGTTTAGCTGCTGTGCTCCTGTGCGGCAGCTCTGCCTTCGTGTGAGCACCAGGGGACAGATTTCCTCTCCTAAAAGTAGAGAGTCCAGTTGTGTTCTAAAAGGATATTATTTAAGTTATGCCCTGTTGCAGATGGGATGAGATGGGACAAGACCATCATTAATGCTACAGATGCAGCAAGTGCAACATCTCTAGGTTATCATTTTATTTCTTTTATTAATAGCTGCAGGGCAGCTTATAATTGAAATAATACAACCCTAGCAGTGGGCCTTTGAAGCAGGGTAGTACGGTTCAGACCCTTTTCCATGGATTCTGTTTTGAATCTACCAAGGCCTAGTTACTGATTTTAACCAATGTTTAACTACACCTTGCATCAGCCATGCTCCCTCAGCTTTCACTCAAGGCAGCCAAAATGCCATTTAGCAGAAATATCTACCGTTCCAGATCATTTGTGAGGAGTAGAGAGTTCTGATGCTGTCATGTACAAAATGGAGTTAGCTCTAATTTGCACAAAATATCAATGAGATTTCTCATCCAGATCTAATGTCCTGTATTTAGACTATTTACAGATGTTTAAATGATGACATGATGAGTTCAGTCCCTATTTAAGTGCAAGTCACAACAGAACAGTGGAAGCTGTGCTTTAAAAGGAATAATTGCCCTCACTATAGAAGACTTTGTTCCCATGGAAAATGGCTATGGAAGTTGTATTTTTTAATTGTTTTCAACTTTTTTTTTTTAAATCTTGAAAAATGCTGACTTTTCAGTGGGAGGCATTAAAATTGTTATAAAGCTTATGATGAAAATGGGCATATCTGGCTGGATGTATTCAACAGATACTTCCTCTGTATAATAACATTAACAAAGATTCAGCTTTAGGATGAAAATATTTAGTATGAGGATATTAATGTAGTCTAGTTGATGGCATGAATGTAGTATAGAAAAACTCATGTCCACTGTGTGTTGGGGGGAATGGCTGGCTGTGGTAAACAAGGTACTATTTCTTTAGACATGTTACAGAATTATTGGCAGTTAAGTCACATATTCAGTTTCTGCTTTTATATTCTCTGTTATGATAGTGTCTGCATCAGCATCTTTGTGCTACAGAAGTGCCATAAATAATTCATGTCTTTATTTTAAAAACTGGATTTATTTCCAATTGGCATGGAAAAGGCCTTTATTTTCTGTATCATTGTGCACAATTGTAGTACTAGCCTCTTATTTCAAAATGTTTGTGATTCACTCAGAACACATCGGTAAATCAGATTACAGCTAACTTAGCCTGAAATTTAATTAGATGATCAACAATCATAGTTCTGTACTTTCCTGATACAAAGTATCTTATTGCAGACAGTTTACAAGGCATTGTCTCTGCACCTGAATTCATTATTCTTGAAACAACATGGCAAAACATTAAAAAATCCTGTTGATTGTCCTTTGTTGAATAACAGTGGTCCTTGAGAGTCATTCTAGCTTAGTTAGTGATGTGTAACTCAGCAAAGCCGCAAGGAATGTAACTGTCCTAATGGCTCTCCTGGCTCTGCAACCCTTGCTCCCACAGGGTTGGCCAGCCTCTGGCCACAGGTCCCTGATGGTGACCAGCAGTGGGGTATATATTTTATTCTGGTTCTCTATGAAAACTAAGCCCACATAGTCTTCAGATCTACAGTGTTCCCCTGCTCCTAGAATGCCCCAAACACCTTCCTTTAGATTAGGATGGGGCTGCTGTTCCATCATGGCTGTGCCAAGCTGGACCACTTGTTTCTATTTTCCAGGGGGTTCTCATATCTCACCTGCAGAGCATTCAGACAGGCGAACTAAAGCAGCCTATCTCACTTTGCCAAATACAGAGTGAAAGAATGTCTTTTGGTAGACCTTGAGAAAATTTGGAACTAATTCAGCAGAACTTGAAACATCTTGTAAAGAACCACATAAAAAATAATCTCCAAGGTCAGCAAGCATGGCCTGGGTAGAGAAAGAATTCACTTAGTTATGTGAAGAGAAATAAAATGGATAAATTAAAGCAATCAAGTGTGGGAGGCAGCCCCTACCACACACAGCACTTTACAGCTGGAACATGGACTGCTCATATTCACGTTATTTATGGCTGAGCTAGAAAGATGGATATGTATATGGGTTAGAAGTTTTCAGATGGTAAAAAGAAATCCACAGATAAAGACATGCAGGATGGGTTAGAGCAGAACAGAAGCACAGGTAGGAAAAGGCAGCACAGCCTGGAGAAACATGAAGCAACGCAGATGCTCAGCCAAAAAAACAAGAGGAACATGTGCCTTGATTTCATATTGCAAAGCCCACAAAGAGCCCAAGAAAAAGTGGAAACCCTGCTGACCAACCTGTGAGAAAGCAAATGGTCTTTCAGAATATTTAGTTTTCCTGTTTCCAAGGGAAAAATCAACACAGTGGCTAGGATTCTCCCCAACTTTCTCTTCAATCTTTATGTTCATGGGAAAGTGTTGCACAGTTTTCTCTATAGGTCATTCTGGAATTTTTCTTTAAGGCTCTTTGTGAATATTAGACTGTAAACCTTTTCCTCCGTCAGCTAGAGGCACCACCAGGCCCTTAGAGCTTCTCTTCTTTTTTTCGTATCTGTTACTTTAACAGTTCCCTCGTGTGTGGAGAAACACAGAGAGGAGCTCAGAGATGATGACTTCTACACAAGCTATATAAATGTGAGTAGCAGCTGCACATGACCATATTTTTGTATAAGTTTGTGTTTGCTAGGTGGAACTGAGTTTGTGGTTGTGATGTTTTTGCCTTTCTCAAAGGTGTGGAGGTTTCAGAGCCCGCAGAGGCACCATCTCACTGACTGTGCAGCTCACAGAAATGATGTGACCTTCTGTGAATCCCATTCTCGTGGTGCAAGTCAACCTGTGCTGCTCAGGGGAGATACGGATGCTGCAAATAAGTAGCAAAGCCCTGGCTGGACATACCTTTCCAGATAAACATCATATTGAGCTAATAAGGAAAATAGTCTTTGGAAATGTTATATCATTCTTACCTTGTGTCTAAGTTGTTATCTGTGTTAGGCGGGATCCTGCTAACATGCACTGACTTTGGAGAGGTATGCAAAAAATAGACTGGGTACTTAGGTAGAGATTGTCTAAAACTACCAGACTTTAGAGATGGATTTTAATTAGTGGGCTAAGCCCAGAACTTGAGCTGGGGTCTTTGTAACATGGGCACGGGTCTGGCTTTTGAAATGCTTCTTATGGATAAGAGTACTTCTGACAAGTTTTATCTCTGGTGGAATTACTGACACCCAGATCTCAAGCCCTAACTCATTAGTATGTGAAAGAGTAAAACTTGGGTCTTGCTCTGAGTCAACCTGGAAACGTGCCAGGAACAGGGTGTCGGAGGGGAGCCATTCCTCCAAGGGGACTTTGAGATCATCCCTCAGGTGGTGTGAACCCTGAACTGCAAAGAAAGTAGGTATGGAAACAGGGAGATGGTGTCTTGCAGTGGATGCCTCTGACCTCTAGATTTATTGATTTATTGTGTACAATCTATCTGCTTCTCCTCTCCTAGAAATATTATAACTTCTCTTCCTTTGCTAAGATCCTTAACCTAAAATATGTCAAATGGTCTAAGCCTTGATTATATATGTCATCAACCCTTCTTATTTAGAAAAGAATATCAGTGTCCCTAGTTTGTCTAACAAAGGTTAAGTTTAACCTTCAGAGCACAGTGCAAAGAACATCTGTTTAGTCAGATTTCTAGCCTGGGGGCTGAGAAGCACAGTTTGTATTTGGGACCTCTAGCTGACATTTGTTAACTTAGTTTGCATACATTCTAATGTGGTTTCTTGTACCCAGAGGCAGGTGTTTAGAGTATAATATGATAGGATATAAATATATATGGCCAAATTATTATTCCTCCAAGTTATCCCAGCTGGAATATGAAGGAGAAAATGAGTTTTGGAGGTCTTAAAATCCTCAGAATCACCAAGAAAGGGATGTGGAGCTGGACACACTGGAATTCAGCAGCATATGAAGCAGACAAAGAGAGGAAAAACAGTAAACCTGGCTGGTTTGAGCCTTGTAGCTGCAGGGAGCAGCCGCTGTTGGGGAGCGATGGACGGTGTCCTGTGTGCCAGAGCATGAAGGAGCTCAAACCGCTGTAAACGGGGCCTCTCAGCAGGCCCAAACCTCTCCTGCCTGTGTGGCTAGGTGGCCAGATTTGTATACTATGTCCATGCCAAATATGACTGTACCAGTATCATGTCATGCACTGACACCAGTGCTTTGGACAGAGGACATCGCTACCACGTGTGCACAAGCTGCATCTCTGCTTGGCGGGGGGCACCTGGTCCCCACAAGGTGGCCAGGTCCTGGGTCACCCCATAAGATCCCTCAGTCCCATCCTTGCTGAGTGTGGTTCCTCATCTGCCAAAGCAATGCTGCATGAAGTCTGCAAAGAAAAGCGTGTTTGCAAGAAAAACCTATTTCCAGTAGAAATTATTGCAAAAATTATGGGGAACATTTTTATTGTTGTTATGATTGTATAGAGCTTCTCTTAATGACGTCTAAATATGGGGCCAAGCTTGAGCTGATGGCATCTCATTAAAGCCAACAGAATAAAAACTCAAATGTGCATCTTCTTCTAAGAGTTTATCTAGCAGCAGGAGCCTATTATCTTGTGTGACAATGTTATCTGCCAGTGACTGTGTATCTATACCAAATTAAAGACAGATACATTTAAACATAGAGGATTCTGAGTGTTTCTGATGATCAAGATAACCAATAACCTCCTTAAAGGATCAGGGTAGCTTACTCAATGAAGTCAAATATTCAAATGGGCTTCTTCATTGTTAGGATTATTGCACTACAGAAGCAAAATGGGGGCTTTCTAATGCAAGGTGCTCGATATAGACAGCTTAGATAGAAATTGATGTGTATGTATATATCTATGTGCAGAAGTGTACCCAGCCCATACTATCCCTCTGCTGATGCAATTCACTTCTCTATAGTAGCACTCTCCAAAGATGAAAGGAAGCTATTGCTTGTTTTCAGGTGTTTTCCTTCAGAAAACATTTAAACGGCAAGCTCTCATTTCCGTTCCTTTGCAAGGCTGATCCCATCAGCTCAGGAAGTCCCTTGCTCCCTGCCTGCTGCAAGGGGGGAGATGTACCTGCAGCCCCTCCCCTGCTGCTTGCACTGCCCTGCGCTCCCTCCCTAAGCAGCTTCCCCAGCAGCACAGGGGCTCGGATCACTTCTGATCAGGCCCCAAGTGACCGTTCCTGTGTTCTCCACTTCCTTGTAGGCAAATAACGGTTTCCATCTCTGAAACTGGAGCACATTCATGATCTTCCTCTATGGCATCCCTCTGGGAAGAATTTTAAAAATGGAAAGTCTCTTATATCTCCTTATGATAGAGTCACCTCATGAAACCCCAAACCATTTGCAAGGATGCTTCCAATTTCCACATTAACATGCTGTCGGAAAAGTCATCTGGATCTTGTTTCTGTTTTTTAAGGGACATTTGATCCTAGTAGATATTTCTCTTGAAGCAGTAAATGAAGATGTCTTCCAAGACCTGCTCTGAGACTTTTACCGCAACTGTCAAAAGCTCCTGTGCCTCTTGCCTGCAGCTCGAGAGAGACTCCAGCACTCCCAGCCCAGCTGGCCGGGGAGCAGGGCTGGACCTGGGCTCTGCGCACAGACACCACTTCTCAGCCCTGGGCTCTGCTTGGTGGGACCTGCTGCAGTTGTTCATCAGCAAAGTATACTGGGAATCTCGCAGGCATCTCAACCCTGTGGGTTTCTCCGCCTTTTCCCCAAAGAGTATTACGATCTGCTGCTAGTAACTGCAGACCCAGTTTGCAAGTGGGCAGTGCACCTTGGTTGGGCTGCATTTTTTAAGTGCATGTTAAAACAGGCAGTCCTCACGGCTGATCAGGCCACCTGGCGATCCACAGCTGAGCTTTTCGGACCCACAGTGACAGGCTCAATCTGCAAGAGCCCTCTGACTTCCCCCCGCCTCACTGCTGGTGACTATGCCGTCCTCTGCAAGAAAGCAGTTTGCCAGGCTAATTTGTGGGGTTACTGAAAAATTTTCCCTGTAAGAAGGTCTTGTGCCTTGCTGGTCACAGGCAAGCAAGAACAAAAGCATTCTTTCATGGCCTGGTATACAAGTATATAAAATTATCACCTCCAGGGGTGGAGTGTTTGTGTCCCTGTATAGATTCTTAGGAAAACCCAAGTTATTGCTTGGAAACCACGCGCCCACTGAAGGATGATCATCTGCAGTGGAGCTGTCTATCCTCCAGCACTAGATACTTAGGAAAAAACCTCTTTGGAGGGGAAGAGAGTGGAAATATTCATCCCAGTGTGACAGGGATGGGCAAGGATACCCACAGAAGCTATTTGACTCCCTTTTTGTGCTTGGCCCTGCAGGAGGTATCTAAGCTAAATACCTCCTATGAGGTGGGTGCTCTGCTATGGGAAGGGAGTTGGCTCCAGCTCTGGGGGCTGCTCCAAACTGGATGGCAGAGCATGACCCTTCAGTGCTGCAGCTACCCTGCGATCCAGGGCATGGGACCCAGCACTGCCCTGCTGCTCCCACTGCCCCGGGGGCGGTTGTGGCCCCTCTCCACTGCCACTTCCCATTCCTCTGTGATGCTGAGGGAGAGGGTCAGGGGCACTGTCTTTGCTCTCTATTACAGCTCAGAGGGATCTCTGCTTTCCAGGGCAGAAAATCTGCCTTCTTAGTCTTCCATTTCACAGCACGCTTCTTTGTGGGAGAGTTTCAAAAATGCACAGCTGAGCCAATGCACTCACTCAGGCAGTATGTAAGTGTTACATACAGTAAGTTGATGTACCGCTGCCTTCGGGGTCCCATAGCCCTTGAGGTGTATTTCATCCACTCTGTATACATTTCAGTATCACTCAATAGGGTGAAAGCTTATCATCATTAATTATGAAGGTTTATGTTGGCAACCACTTAGTTCCTATGGTTACATCTCTAAGAAATTGTGAAATAGGCACTTCAAGGCTCTGGGCAGAGAAACAAATTGACTGTTATAGAATTCATGAATGATAATAACTCATTTACTTATAATGCTAATAAATAATTGGTGTAAAATAATCTAGTGCAACCTTAGAATGTGTAGGGTATTTAAAGGTCAGCACTGCTCTTAACTCTCCATTAAAACCCTCATATTGCAATAATGCATCCCAGACAGCAATTACAGTGTTTCCGAGTATTCACTTAGTGAATCAATAATCTGGTCCATTCCATAGGGCTGCCCTGTGTGTGTTCCCCTTGGCACTACAGCACACTTTCTGGCCTGTGCTAGAACTATTAGAAAACCCCATGTTTCTGGACATGCTAAAGCTGTGCCGTGGGAACAATATACACTGTCTTGTTGTCTCATACAGCCCTTTGTCCAGACCATAGCAGGATCCTGAAAGAAACGGTGCTCTGTGGCGGATAAATACTCTGCAATTTGTCTATAAGGTCACCCCATCAGGGGACCTGAATCTTTCTGGTCTTTGAGTTATTTTCCTGGCTGTTGTTCTCATTATCTGTATCTTTTTTCAGTGTTACTGGGTCCTGGAGTATCTGCTTTGTGTTGCTTTTCTAACTCCCTTTTCCCCATATTTGCTTCTGGCTTGCATGCTTTTCCTTTTGTTATCTGTCCTCTGTTTGTCTTATGTGCAAGCAGGCGCGCACCAGGCTTTGCACTATTTTAGGATGATCTACCATGTCCTGTCCTTTTTGTCTCATCAGCACATGTAACAGTTCAATTTTTGTCACTCCTTCCCTGCACAGATCTTGCTTTGCCTACAATAAAATTTTGAGTCCTTTTCTCCAGCTTGTTTCTTTTTCTACTTTCTCCCTTGAGAGCTGGCTTTCCACAGTGAACCCTGGGGGAGGGAACATCATCCATTTCTGTAACTAGACTTTCATCTTTGCAGTACTGCTACTCTGCAACTGAGATATCCTCGCATTTTGCTTCTGTCCATCAGCAATGTGTACAAAGCACAGGCCTTCCCGAGCTGCCCATAGCGATGCACAGTGGCTGCAGTTAGTTTAGACCTTACCGATATGTTGAGTTGACTCTAAATTATTCCTTCATGATTCCAGGCGTGGGATGAATCAAGATGAATCACACAGTGATGGAGGTAATTCCTCCCATCAGCCGAACAATGAATCAGTTGCTATTTTTCTCATAGTAAAGATGCCATTTTGTACGTGGTACTAAATAATGTTCCCTGCTAAAACCATGAGGCTGAATAAAGTGGTCAATTTGTTACCAGCTTGCAGACTAACACACAGTATGAATTTCAGCAATACAGCCTTCAGTGTAAGCAAATGGTGTTTAATAATTTGGAGGAGGAAGTCTGGCTCCAGATCAGGAGACGTCTGAAAACACCATCCTCTAGAAATGTATGAACAAGCTGTTGCTTCAGATGGGAAAACAAGCCCATCACAACCCAAATTTCCTAAAGTCTCTGTAGGTCCTGAAAGCAAACCCAGGACTCAGTTCTGCAGTACGTGTCTGACAGTAGGTGTTGCTATCTGTGGTGATGCGGTATATTAAAAAAAAAAAAAAAAGCAGATGTTAACATTCCTTCAAAAATATTTATAGAAATATGATGCTACCAGTAGTCATTTTAATTGTATATGAAGCCTGTGTGTTGTGTATTTAATGCATTAGCTGTGCTTCAACATTAGTGTTGGCGGAAAAAATTACTTCTTTTTGTCCCTGGGCCAAAACCAAGACGTGGACTCTCTCGACATAAGGATGTAAAGCCTGGAGATGCTCTGAGCAGCTCGTTGTTTGTTTTCTGTCACTTCAAATTAGCAGACTGTGATATGGAGGGAGGGGAGATACCAAAGCGATGCAGAGAAGTTGTGCTGTTGGGAGTGTGGGGTAGCAGGAGGATAACCTTGGAGTTAAGCCAGGGAACGGAGCACCAGCACGGGCTCTGGAGCACTCAGCCCAGCAGACTAACCCCTGGATCTCCTATAGCCACCCATAAATTTTCTGTGTTGCTGCTTTGCCACCTGTGAAATAGCAGCCGGCTGGCTGCACGTGCTTCAGGAGAGCTCTCCTGGCTGGGAGGCACTTGCACGGCAATGCCAGTGGGCTTCAGTGGCTCCTTAGAATCATAGAATCATTAAGGTTGGAAAAGACCTCTAAGATCATCGAGTCCAACTGTCAACCCAACACCACCATGCCCACTACACCATGTCCCCAAGCGCCTCATCTACATGTCTTTTAAATACTTCCAGGGATGGTGACTCAACCACTTCCCTGGGCAGCCTGTTCCAAGGCCTGACCACTCTTTCAGTAAAGAAATTTCTCCTAATGTCCTTGGTGCAACTTGAGGCCATTTCCTCTCGTCCTATCGCTTGTTACTTGGGAGAAGAGACCAACCCCCACCTCACTACAACCTCCTTTCAGGTAGTTGTAGAGCGTGATGAAGTCTCCCCTCAACCTCCTCTTCTCCAGACTAAACAGTCCCAGTTCCCTCAGCCGCTCCTCATAACACTTGTTCTCCAGACCCTTCACCAGCTTCGTTGCCCTTCTCTGGACACGCTCCAGCACCTCCATGTCCTTCTTGTAGTGAGGGGCCCAAACTGAACACAGGATTCGAGGTGCGGCCTCACCAGTGCCGAGTACAGGGGCACGATCACCTCCCTGCTCCTGCTGGCCACACTAGTTCTGATACAGGCCAGGATGCCGTTGGCCTTCTTGGCCACCTGGGCACGCTGCCGGCTCATGTTCAGTCCCAAGGCTGTTTGGCTAAAGGGTCTGACCAGTTCCGTCTCTGTTACACAACCCATCTTCTCTGGGTACAAAATAGCCACCTTTGCCTATGACTTGACTCATTTGGGAAATGCCCTCACCTTCTTCTAGGTTTAAGGCTGAAAGATCTGCAACACAAACAGGAGTTTGTGCCCTTTATTCATTATGTGACTTCCAGCATTAGCTAAATAAAGAAAACCCTTGCTTCACTTAAATTTAAAATGACACCAAAGCATGATTCAAACTCTCAGTGACATTTATCCAGTTAGCTGATGTTTGCTATAGGTTTAAGGGACTCATAAATACAGTTGTCTTCATGTCTCAGGCACATTTCTCAGTGTTCCTTGACAGTTATTAAGTGCATTAATTCTTCTGATGCTAAATTCTGTGTAGTACTGATGAAAAATGCATTTTTCCCAGGGAGTTGGCACTTGGCAAATATCTCGATGGCAATAAATTTAAGTACAAACTAAGTTTCCGTTGCCATGGTTTTCTTCTCCACTGATATAAACAGTTACAGTATCTTCACTCCAGCAAGTGTAGAGAGGCAAAACCACAGCCCAGATCACCCCAATGCACAAAATACTCTCCCCTCCTCTCTCTTGCGATTTACCCCGCCAGTGCTCTTGCTCCTTGCAAGTCCCCGTACAACCAAATTATTCTTATGCAGTCTCTCCGCACGCCCAGACCCGGCAGGACTCTGGACCCCTGCGAAGCGAGAAGAAGAACATGGATGTTGCTGAGGAGCGTGCCCACACATCGGAGCGCTTCCCTGTGCCTTTCGCGTGCTGTCACCCCGCTGCAAGACAAACCTTGCCAACACCGCTTCCCTCTTCTTCAACCCACTGGGTGATGGGGCTAAAGGCAAAGTGGTTGAACTCAAAAAATAAAGGGAGTAGGTTCGGTGTTTGGTGCTCTCACATTATTTAAGTTTCCTGAGGCTTCCCAGAGGCTTTTGAGGGAGAGCACAGAAAATTCAACGGAGCTGTGTCCTGCAGCAGAGGTTTAGCTAATGGGCCCTGTTCTGCAGAAACACCTCCCTGTTTCCCAAGGGGAGATGATGCAGGGTGGTAAACCAGTGCTGCTGTTTCCAAAAGAATAAGGAGAAGCCATGGAGATAGCAGTGGTCAGAATACGTCCTTAGACTCTGGATGGACCTTCTGCTCTGCCTGCAGTACTTCAGCTGTAGCATCATGCTAGTCCCATATGCCAGGAGAGCTCTTCTCCAGCTGGTACATGATGAGGAGTTCTGGTAGGAGGAAATGTAAGTCCTCAGGACTGCTGCTGAGGTCTTCTGTCAAGCACTGATGCTGCTATCAGCTAAATCCAGACAGGATCATGGACAGCATATGGAAGCAAAACTTCCCAGCATCCTACTCAAATCTTGCCATTTAAAGCAGTAGTGGCAGCTATCTTCATCCAGGTTGAGCAAGATCATTAAGATTGTCTACTGGCTCATACAGCTGTTCAGTTTCCTCTGCTATATCTTTTCTCTCTCATCTCAGCTCTGTCTTCTACTCACCAGAGCAGGTGGCCATCACGTATGCACCACTGTTTTCACTATCAACCTCTTGTCTTTGAAGGGAAAGACATCCTGCAGTTACACATAGGACACTCGGAGAAATTAGTATGTGCATAATTGTTACTGATAATCTTGTTATTAATGCAAAATCATTCACCTAAGAAAAAATGGAACAAATGCAGCTTCACAAAAGCTTGTGGCTTTCAGAAAAAAATAATAATGGAAATTGATTGCATGGCTGACCAGGTCTATGCCAAGTTTCTCTCTTTGATGGACTGGAAATAGCTCTCTGCTCTACAGCTGAAGACAAAAACCTCTTTCTCCCTTAAAAAAAGACTGTAGATAAGTTGGGTATTTTCTTTCTTTCAAATTGTGAAAGTATCTTTGCTGCTGTGTAGAACCACAGTTCTGCCTGGTTTTCCTTCAAAGCTGTCTTATTTTGTTGGTTTTGTTAAGGAAGACTTTTTAGCTATTTCTGTTTACAATGATAAATCTAGACAAGAACTTCCAATGACATTTTTAGCCCATTTGAATATTGTTAAATATTTCTTTTTGAAATGTACAAATACCATTTTCTGAATCAAATAGAAGAAAAGTCCCTTCTTTGCACTGATTCAGAGATATGTCCTCTCTGAAGCAAATAGCAACCATAGAGTTGCAAAGTTTCTAGTCTTAAGATATATCAGTATTACTAAATATACTTGTATAGTTTCAGCAGAAAAAAGTACTTCTGAGAGACAAGTCAGAGAGCAAGCAAATCATAAATTATTCTGGGTGGTATTTTTGGATGACTGTGCTGGGCTCCTTGGCAGTGGGTGAGCTTCGTGTAGCTGGAGCACAGCCTGAGCCCACCACGTGTCAGCGTGCAGGGATGGGAACACCACTACAGAGGGTTTCATCCATGTTTCATGAGATGTTCATATTGACAACATTTCTTTTTTGTCTTTGCATCTTCAGAAAGAGGTAAAAGGCTCAGCCAGGATACCCGGTTTCTGCAGCAAGTATTTAAGTTGCTGCTGCCAGTCCTCTCCCAGGGGTCCAATTCTGCCTGTAAATCCTCATCACTCCAGCATCTTTCCAGACTTGGGCATCGTATTTGTTATTGCATCTAAAGCAAGCACTGTGCTGGGAAAGCGGTGATTTCTGCTCTTTGACAGCCTGGGCTTGCGCTGCTGCAGCCTCTCCCTCTGCTCAGAGAGATTTAGGGACGTGGCAGCAACCAGCTCTTCCCTGAGATGCTCCTTTTATCCCTGCACTGGATACTTCAGGGTCTCGCTGAGTGAGGAGTTTGCAAGATCAAGCCCTTGTAGAAAGGCTGATCATGTATTCTCCCTGTTACACGACCTCCCCTGAAAAATAGCATGTATAAATATCACCAGGAGAGATTAAGGAGGCCTAATCTACATTAGCTGAAGCCAATTGGAGTCTTGCTCTAGCCAGTGCTGAGCAGAAATACAAATCCTGGGTGCTGGGGTGCAATTGCTACCAAGCTACAATGCTTCTGGTGACAACCTCCTCAGAGTCCCGTCAGGATTACAGCACTGAGCTGCTATGTGATTTTATATTTATTAATACACATAGGGCTTCATTTAAGCACAGCAGCTCAGCAGCGAAACTACCATTGATTTATAGTCCGGGCAAGAGGTCGCAGCAAGATACACTCCGTGACACGTGGGTTTGCAGCCTAAACAGAAAGGAGGGGCAAGGGGAAATGATCTGCGTGGTTACAGGTAACTGGCAGTTAAAATATGATAACCAGTCATCTCATTCTATATAATACATCTTTAAAAGTTAGATCATAGAGATCTGAACATTTTTTTCAAAGAATGTTTGTTAATAGGCAACACAAAGTCCTTTTTTTTCCTTGCTTTGTCAGTGTAAAAGTAAAAAAATAGCATTGCAGCTCTTTTACTTTAAACAATGGCATATTGATGCTTCATACATTATTGAATGCTTCTATTTTTTCCCAATGAGCTTTTTTTTTCGTTCTAATATCACCTGATCTTTGTGCAGTTAATTCCCTTGTCACCAAGCCATGTAATACCGACCTCAGAATTTCAGAATAGCCTTGGTAAAAAAAAAAAAAAAAGTAGCTTCATTTGCATCACCATCGCTGAAGGCTCTGTATATTTTCATTATACAAACTCAGTTTCAGCAGGCTGGACAATATGGATTGGTGCGGCTGCGTTCAGCTTTCAGGAGGGAATTTATTCTTAGAAATTAGGTCAAAGAATTTGGTTTGGCAGGACCGACTGAAAGTGGCTCTGGTTCAAAATAGAAAATTTGCGGGGCAGATCATTAACTTCAACAATTAGGTTAAAACAGTCTTTATTTTAAAAGTGAGAATAAACTTTCATCAGCTATGTTATCTAAAGGCGAACTGAGATGTACAGGTGGAATAAACAAACAGGAGCCATCCAGAAGCCAGAAAACAAAGCGAACTGATGTACAGATTTTTTAATATTCTTTTCCTGTCTTGCTTCCTTAATCCTTCATAGTGTCAGTAAAATCGGGTCTTTCTCAATATTGTATGTCCTTTGTGCAGTTAGCTTTGACATTGAAGAAAAGGAGTTCTAAATTACACGTCTGGCTGGTGGAGATGGGCTCTGAGCCTCCATGGACACAGACGGCGATGGGCTCTGAGCCGCTGTGGACACAGACCTTCTTGGAAGAGCTGGTCAGAAGATCAGGGTCTAAAAATAAACACTCACATTGAAATCCTGCTCTTCTTTGCTTCCTTTTCATCCTGATCATGGAGATCTCCAGGGGATCTGTAGGGAATATAGGAACGTAGTGGCAGTGCCAGGGTGGCTCGTTTCCCCCATCACGAGGGCAATGCGATCACACGCGTCCTCGCTCACTTGTGTGCCTTCCCAGTGTCTTCTTTAACGTGTCAGAGGTTCTTAATGATCCTGAATCTGCTTGTTTGAGAGCATATTAATTGGGCAATTCCCCTGAGACGCTCAAGTGCACAACATTTGTGAACACTTGTCAATTAACTTTTTGCTTTCAAGGACTAATGACTCTAAATAACACCTTGAGCACCACGCCGTATCATTGCCATGCCGGGGCAGGGGGACCTTGCACTCAGCACAGATCTGGAAACGTACCTGCTAAGAAGATTAAGTCTGCAATGCTAAGCATTAAACCCATCAATATTTATACAGCGGGCAAAATTCATATCAAACCTGTCAGGCAGAATCTGTCACTGTGGTGTTTCTAAAAGGGTACCAGCCTCGAGATACCTGTTTTTCACTTATAAACAGGGTCTGAGATTAATCGTTTTGCAATTTGAGTCTTAGTCTACTGGTAAACTGCCGGATTCATCATTGAATTAATACCTTTTCTTGGGTCCATCTGCTCTCGTGCACAGGATGAATAACAATCTGAAGGATCAAGAGGATAAGCCGGAAATATTTTCACTTCAGAGAAAATGTCTGATTTGTTCGACTGCCCTTTATTGGAGTTTCCATACAAAAGGCAAATTCTCACCAGGCAGTACTGGCCTCAGCGATGTGGTCTCTCTTCTGTGCAGCCTGCCCTTGACAGCAGCTACTGCGGGGAGCCTGGAGAAGAGCACAGATACCTTTTTTAATATACTGAAAATCTTCATTGAACATTACTTCAACAATTATCAAATGGCACCTCTGCCCCCAGCATCTCCCTGCATGCGCTCTCTTCCCCCCAGAACTGGGCTGAGGAGTGGAGCTATTAGAACCGTTAGGAAAAAAAAGCAAGCAAGAGGTGAGCCTTTGCTCTCGCCAAGTAGGAAAGGGAGATGTAGCAAAATGAGTTGCATGGCAGAGCAAGGTCTGGTATGCAGAGAGGTGAAATGCAGAGAATGAAAAAACACAACTCCTCTCCTGAAGCATTATTATGTGATGGACACAAAGCCAAGGAGGATGTTACTGAAAGTTTATAGAGAACCACATAACCTGGACAGTGTCCTTCCAGTCCCTGCCACCTCTGACAAGCACCTTCAGCTCACTACTCAGCATCCCTGCCCCTGCAGGGATACCTGTCCTTTTTCTTTCACACTAAGACATACAAACCAGGGAAGGGAAATTTTTTGATGTATACATGATATTGTGAGAGGAGGAAAATCAGCATGTAAGAAAACCATCCAAGTGATATATTTTGGGGAGCAGAATTCCGCAGCCAGCTCATGCCCTCCCCGTGCTGCTGCAGCTCCCTGCTGCAGTGTGCAGGCGGTGTGCTGGTGAGCAGATGATATGTGAGGAATGCAGGCAATGCTGATGCTGGCTGTTTTCTGTTTTCTTTCCTTTGTCAGGCTGCAATTCTGTAGTTTTGACTCTGCTTCTGTTTGTAACAAATGTTATTAACCAAATGTGTTACTAGAGCATTATCTTAGTGTGGCACAAGAGTTTCCAGCCTCATGACAATAATCATCTGCTGTAAAGGCAGAATCCTACCAAGCCACTGCATGATAAATACCCTCAGGTTGCTCAAAGTAATTGATATAAGCTGCAGCCATGGCTAAGGGGAATTCCTGCAGAGGACTGTAAGGCTCCTCTGTAGCTCCTACCTGATGTGGCTCCGAAATGACTAGTTTAGAAGCCATGGGTAGGGGAGCTCCAAAGGTCCCAGAGCTGTTTTCTGCTGCAGAAGCTGGGTGAGGAGGTGGGCGGTGCCCAGTGGGCTCTGTGATGCCCAGGTATCACATTTTCTCTGCCAGCTGTAGCTAGGAGGGACACGTACATGAGTCATGGTCCTGCTGCTGGTACAAACGTCAGGCTTGCTCTGTCCTCAGTGTAAAATTTCTGTGTGAGTGGAAAATGAAGAAAACATTGAAAAGCCAAACATGGTATTAGCACTTGATACATCACCTAAGCGCTGTCTCTCCTTTGTAAACTGTCTGCTCTGTTACATAAAATTTGCTCAGCTTTTTTCCCCCCCGGCCTACAAAAACCCTATGCTTTTCCTTCTAATGGGAAATTAGTTGTACAGTAAAAATACTTACTGAGGCATGGAGGCCTTGATCCATTTCCTGCTTGAATCAATAGAAAGGTTGCTATTGATTTTGGTGGTTTTTTGAGACAGGCTCTATGTTTTATCCATTTTTCAGTAGATTAATTCCCTGCTGATGCATGCTTTGTCAAGGTTAGCCCTCATCATGTTTGTATGTGTTTTGGGAAGGAATAGGAGCATAACAGAGAGTAAAAATGGTCACTTAATAAGCTAGAAATGCCCCATTAAAGTATGAAAATGTGGATTGCAGTTGGTGGTTAGCATTGCTTTAATCTGAAGGCCTACAGGTGTGATGGTTGAACCTGGTATTTTTCATCCATGGTGTAAAAGCTGCCAACTCCTTTAAAATCTGATGCAACATGACATTTGTGTCACATTTGATCTGCTTACATTGGTTTACGTTATGTCAACTGATGTGATGTAACCAGACATAGCCTAATAGCTAGTGATGTGCAAAACAGGCATTGTTTTTCTTCTTCCCATGCTTAGGACTAGTGTAAGATATCACAAAAGGCAAAATAATCTTTGACTTCATGAATGTGACATTGTCAGGGGGCAGCTACTGAAGGGTTATACACTATGTATGACCCCATAATGTTACCCATCTAAATAAGCAACTCATCTTCATCTCTAGAAATGACAATGAATCACATGAAATCCCCTTAATGGCATTGGTAATTCCCTGCTTCCAGGCATCAAATGCACTTTTTACCAAGGTGTTGGTGCCTGGTGGTTTAGTTCAATGAGTACATATTAGAGGGCTCTTTCAGGCTAGAGGGGAAGTGTGGCAAGAGGGGAAGCGTGCAAAGGGACCATATCACAGTCCTGTATTTGGGAAATCCTGGGTGACAGAGCTGTAGCAAAATCTGCAGGGAGATGGAGCAAGAATGTCCTGCTGGCGTTTCGGTCCCAGCAAGCGTCACGCGCCCTGGGGCTCCTTTAAGCACAATGCAATTTGGAGCGTGTTTAAGTTTCTCCATGAGCAAATCCACTTCCAGCTGTTTGGGGGAATAAAATATGAAGCATAGTCAGCTACTGCCCGGCTGCTGAGGAGCGGTGCTGAGTGTGGCCCTGTCAGGGAGGGTGCACGGGGCAGCTTTTGGGGTTAGAAACCCTCACTGGTAAAAACCTAGAGGTGTGATATGGTCTGTTGAGCTGCTTTTTCAAAGTTGACTCACAATAAGTCTGAATGCCGTAACTCACAAGCACAGTATTTATTGTGTCATTTTTAATTTTACCACCACCATAAAACAATATATCAAACAGCCTTGGTGTCCATCATACTACCAGCTTCAGGCATAATAAAAACTATGGATAGCCAGGTATTGAAAACTGAGCCAAGGTAGCATGATTGTTCTGAAACACCTGAACTTCTACAGGACTGTTCCTCCTTTAAGTGATGGGTTCAGACCATCTGGCCACCACATGTTACCTCAAAGACCACATATTTTGTCAATAATCCACTTTTTGCAAGATGAAATACTGCTGGTGGAAAGATCTCTAAGCTGGCTCTACAAGTACCAAACCAAGTGATGTATTTACAACTGCGCAATAAAAAGGCTAGAAAAGGTATTTGTCAGGAAAGTGGTAGACTAGGTAATTTATATTTTGTATAGGCCACTTAAGAACACTTAAAGAAAATCAGCATGATACCTGCTTTTCTGCAGTAAGCCAGTCCTTGTAGTCATGCAAACTGACATCCAGCCCAACGCAGAGGCAAGAGTAAACTGTCTCAGGGCTGCCAGCAAGAAAAATTAATCTGTTCGCTGAGCGAGGCACGGCAGGAGCCTGCCTGCACAGGCACTGAAGCATCGCCTGCTCTTCACCATCGGTGCATGGTGAGGAAGGTGTGGCTGCTATCTAGGCTGGATAACCTTCAGCCTGGCGGCAGGCTAAATTCACAGCTAAACGTGGTGGAGAGAAGGAGGATTAAAGGTGCCAGGAGATGCAGTATCCAAACCTGAGCTGGGAGATTGGCACATCTGCTCCTTTGCTCAGCATTGTTATCATAAATTGTTTGCATCTAAGTGCATCTGCAGTGCTGTCACCAGCGCTGTCCTGGACAGCTTCATCTGCTGCGCATCTGGTTTTTCTTCATATATGGTAACGGTATTTTATTAGAGTAGCAAAAGGTACTTGATAAAACCAGTCTTAGCAGTGGTTTAGGGAAATAAAATAAAATAAAAACACCAGCTCTGCTAGGAATTTCATGCACAGGCAATTTAAGCCAGTGTGCATGCCTCGAGGGTGCCCAGGTGGGACTGGTCCAGCCCAGGGACTGCGAGGAAGGTGGGATCGGTCACAGAGACACCCCACTCCTCCAAGGCCGTGCCGAGCTCCTCTGCACAAGCACAGCTGGGCCCAGCCCTGCAGCAGCTGCTCTCTGCATAGGCAAAGCTTAGCAAAGGTGGGTGAAACAGGGCTCAGCGGTGGGCTCACCCCATCCGCCCACACCTCCGTGGATCTTGGTCTGGATTTGAACCTAGATTTCCTAAAAGTCAGTGCCATCCCTCTCCTGAAACCTGCGAAGAGCAAAACAGGAGGAAGTGTTTTCTTCTTTCTGCCCCGACTTGAGCTGCACACACATTTGCAAGCTGGAATGCAGCTAGAGGGAAATATGCTTTATTAGTGGTGCTGATCTAATTAGGCTGGCAGCAGAACAGAGACAAACATAAACCCTTCTCACTAGTCATTACTATGTCAAAAATATCTCTGCGACACTGTAAAGGTCCTTTATATTTTGGCTAGCTGCTTTCCCAGTACAAGCCAATGATTAATTTCTATGTACTTCTCATTATTTTTTCAATTTAGAAACTTACAGGAATTATTGTGATAACGTTTAAATGGCAAGAGGTGGCTGAACTGTACCAGCATTGGTCTAAGCGTCCCCGCTCAACCCGCTGACATTTCACAAGGACTCTCATTATCCATGCTGCTCAGCTGTTTCTGACAAGATCACTTCTGTAACTTTTTTCCTAGGGACGTATTTTCTTCCCTGACACTATCTTGTGCTTTCTGTAACTCAGGCAACTCTGATGGGTAGATGCAATTTGATCGCGGCAAAGCTTGTAGCACACTGGTAAATGAATTGGCATGTTCTGATTTCTCCTTGCTGAGAAAATCCTGACTGCTTTGAGATGGCTGCTAAGCAGAGTGTGCAGGGTATAACCAGGACGGTGTTTTGAAATTATAAATAGTGATCAGATGGGTATGCTCGGTAACCAATTTTTAACAACGTTTTGCTAATTAGAGAAAAACGTTCTGACAAATGTGGCTTTCTGCTTTTTTGTCCGTTTCTAGACATACATACATCTTCCTCCATGATTTCTCCTTGCTATACTTTTAGCTGCTAAAGCAGACAATGAAGCTACAAATCTGCAAGCCGACTTTGTCTGATATTTATGGCTAGTTTCCTATGGGGACAAGGTGAGACACCATCTCCCAGCAAGATAATATATTGAAAGGCAGAGAAAGGCTTTGGAAACTCCCGCAAAGGAGCAGAGGATTCAGTCAGGGCTCCCTCACATTAATGTTCAATGCTTCTCTATATAAGATCTTTAATATGTGAACATTTCTAAGTGCTGGTTCTCCAATTCCACATGTTACATGCACTAGGGAGAAGAGCTAAACAACACCTGCAATGCCAAGAGAGCTTGCCACTCTGTGACTAAGCCCAAAATATTGTGTTAACCATGAACAATAAACAGTGGATAGCGGTTGTCCCTTCCGATCACTGTTGGGAATGGTGCCTTTTCTGTGCTCAGAACTCTGCCAAAACGTTGCAAGAAAAAGAAATATGCTCTGCAGTCATACATTTTCTCAGCTCTCAAAACCTTGGCACAATAATTAAGTTATTCCTGATAATTTTGGTCTGTAAGTCCCTTGCACGCAGTGCAACAGCAGTGGGGCAATTACGCACTGAACACTGACCTTAATGCAGGGAAGAGGACTGCAGTAAAAACCCTGCAGTAAAAAATCCGTGGGGAGAGCCCACTGCCAGACATCACTGACCATAAGGATTTCTGGGCTCAGTGACCTGGTTATTGCAAACCTCTTCAATGTGAACCTTGGATCCATCCATTGAGACACGGGATTAATCCAGCGGCTGAATCCTTGAATGCATTCCTGCTGCAGATCGGGCTGGGGCCTCCCAAGACTCTGAGCAATTAAAACTCTTCTGATTTCACTTCAAATTCAATAATGTATTTTTATATGCAGTAAGGTGTTAGGCGTAATACATGAGAACTGAGTATTTGGAGGGAGGAGAAAAGGAAGGAGCAGCTGGAAAAAGTCTTTAATAATATTTTAGTCAGAATTTGTTAAAAAAAGACATATTCTACATGAAATGAGCAGTGTCAAAGCCCAGTATCTGGGACACTGCTTAAAGAAAGAAGACCAGGATCCTTAATATCTCTTGTGCTGCACCAGAAGTGTAGTGAGTGAGCTCAAACTGGCCTCGCTGTCCCCCCTTCTATGCAGGTTGCATCTCGCACAGGTGTTATCGGAGGGAGTTTCAATGGGGTAGATGCTATCAATGCATAGAGCCAATGTTAGGCACAATTATGAGGCTGTAGTTTCCAATTGCCTTCCTATTCTGAATACCCAGAAATCTATGGAAACCAGATTCAGATTTCAGACTCCTGAGTCTGTAAATCCTCCCATTGTCAATGTTTGTTTTTAGATCCAAAACAAGTCTAACAGTTTGGGTAATGAAAGAGATGTATCTCTGTATCTGTAAGTCCCTCATGTTGTTTTGAAATCCCACTTGTGTGCTATATGCTCCTCCAAAACACTCTTACTGTATTTGTTCATTGTAACAAGTTTTGTAAAAGAATTCCCCATCATTTTCCTTTGTGCTGAATCTGGCAATACCAGCTATTTCACTCTAAAGCTCTGGTTAGAAAACTGGGCATTTCTTTTCTTCTGTGATTTTCTCCACTGTTTCTTTCTTCCCATCACTGAAATGGAAATATTTTACGAGTTAAATGGAGAAAAAAGCAGTTAAGGCAGAAGCTGTTTCATCATCTGGCTAACACAGAGCTCCTCAGCATTCAGAATGGTGGTTTACTGCAACAAATTAAGGGCACAAATTTTTCATGTGGAAGAGATGATTTCTGAACTCCTTCTGAAACCCCATTTCTTCTGTAGCAAGATGAGTTAATGAAGAAAATTACAATTTAGTGTCTGTTAGTGCTATAGAGAAGCTTATTCTGGCTCTCAAAAGTAGTTTTGTATTATTTTCCATTATTTTAAACTCCTTCAGCTGTGATTTGAAAACAGTAGCTGCGATCATTCCTGCAGCTGAACCTTTTAGTTACCTACCTCTCTTCGCTCAAGCCAAATGATGCCCTAAACTGACCGCTGGGTCTTCAACCAGGCGCATGTGCTTTTAGTACTGGTCAAAAACACTTGCAAAAGGGAGAAGAAAAACGTTGAGTAAAAGCAGCACTTTTTCAGCTGCCCGTCTGGTGGTTCATCCCAGCTGCTTTCGTCCCGTCCCTCCTTGTTGTACTGATGCAGCGCTACGTTCCCAGCGGTGTGCAGGCTGGTCCCAGCATGGGAGCAAAGTGAGAAACATGCTCAGTCCACGCTGCAACGTGTCAGGGTTTGGTAGCCTGTGTGACATGAATTTGGGGTCTTCCAGTGTGGGACAAGTCATCCACATCCATCTGTTTCTGTGCAGCATAGAGCTCAGCCTTTTCAGCTCCTTGGCAAGCCACTGCCGCTGCGTTTTGATCTGGGGGAAGGAGCTGGTGCCATTCCCCGTACAGATGTGGATGTGTTTTTCCAGGTCTGTAATGCTTGCAGGAAATGATGGCACTGAGTTTGGTTTCTCCTGAAAGGCAGTAGGTACATTCCAGTACTGAGTTTTTGTGCTTTCAGAAATGGATGCACCCAGGCATTTTATTGAAAGGAAGAAGACGGATGACATGGGCGAAAAAAATTTGATTCAGCTTAAAAATAGATATTGAATTTTATTTCTAGATTAATGCTTTGGAAGTTTCCTTTCTCTCTTCTTGATATCGCTCTGTACTGCATTTCTGCCCTGTCTTTTCTAACTGGGAAATAATTAGATTGCTAAACTGAATTGTTCAAAGATTGTTCTTGACTGCAGCTTGATTTCCTCTGACACAGATAATGTGTTACAGGCCTGTCTCAGGCATCACTAGCATCAGTAATCTTGTTACGTTGGTCCAGTGTTGCACCAACAGGTACCAGGGTTGGCCTTTTCCTTTCTCCAGTGCTTGCATGGCTCAGAAAAAATGCTCCAGCTCTGGTGCAGATCTGGGAGGGAGAGTGATTGCTCTTTGAAGCATAGATACAGCAGGTTTCCGAAGGATAAAGAGAAATGTTAAGTAGATTAGCAAGGTGTAAAAAGGAGTAGAAAACAGAAGCAGAAGAATAAAGTTAGAAGACATTAACCGGTCAGATGTACTAAACAGGAAAGTGTAGAGCTTTCTGTTTGCAGGGCAAAGGTTGTATGCTCGTTGAAAAGGGATTCAAGAAACTTCAGAAATAAATTGAAGCTACTCTTTCAACTTCAGAAGCAGAAGCATTTGAGAGTGTATTTTCCAAAATATAAGCAATGAATTCCACTTTGTGGTAAAATTAAGTCTTTAAAGTATACAGCTAAATTTGAAAAGAATAGCGACATTCAAGAAAAACTTTAAAAGATTTTAGAAATGCATGAGATTATGAAATTAACTGAATAGAAAAAAACCATTCCCATAAAATATTAGGCTCAGGGGAGACACCTCTGTCTGCAACTTGCATTCAGCAGTAAGAAATAATAGATGTAATCTAAAACACCAAAATGTACAGTCTTTAAACCAGCAGTAGTTCAGCACCCAAGGGCCCTGCTGTGCAGCGGGATGCTCTCCTGCCGTGCTGCAGACCCTGCTTGCTCCCTGCATCCGGCTGGCTGCGCGCAAGCTGGGAAGCAGCGAGCCGAGGCACTCATTTTCTGCTGTTTTTTATAGGAACTTTTCTGATGATGTCAGATTATTTTTTTTTAACCTACTCATTTATTTACAAACCTGATCTTGGGGCCTGAATTAATCTGTCAGTGTTCCTCTTCAACAGCAAGAATATTTAGACAATTAACCCACTGCCAAGGGAAATCGAGGGATTACAATCTAATGACAATCCTATATTAAGGGTGCTTTAGGAATAAGAAATCAATGAGACAGTGGTTTGAACTGACCCAAGGACTTTTCAACCCAGTGATTTAATAACATGGTGAATAAAAAAAAATAGATCTTAGTAAATACTAGTGGCCTAGAACAGAATCTGCCCAAAGGAATTTTCTGATATTACTTTTATTTGCTTGTCATAATACATTTCAGCTACATTTCCCTCTTTCTGTTCCATATATTACAAAGATGAGAAAAAAGTTTCATATTCAGTTTGAGTTTTTCATGAGCCTTTTTCCTCACTAGTTAACTAGAAAGGCATTAAAATACAAATATTTAATTAACAGACAGAACAATTTAAGTCAAGTTTGAAAGTGGTTCTTCTAACTGTAGATGTGTGCCTGGAGAAGCAACAAGGAGAAAATCTCTTACTTTGAGATGTGTTTAAGTTTTTCTTTCTTCTTTTGTGCAGAGATGAACCTTTTTTATCTCACTGTTTTGTAAAGTAACCCTTCGTCAGATTAAATATGAAGATCCCTATCAGAAAGCACTTGGCTTTGACAAGCCTGACAGAGTCCTATGTAGCCTGCAACATGGTAACGGCTGGCACTGAAACGAAAAGGACTTGGATAATGAATAAAGAATATTTCAGTAGCGTGACTCATAAGCAATACAAAGGCAGCTCTGGCAAAGTCTGTACTAATTACAGACTAGTTGCTATGTTGTAACAATCATGGGTATTAAGTGTGTGGGATGCTAAAATGTGTGGGCATCCTGCTAAGCTTGATCTCAGTTCCTTGCAACTAAAATCCTGTCTGTCCCAGCTGGAAAGTGGGCACTGTATGTAGGTGCCTAAGTATGGACTGAGGGTGACTAAATGTGTGTATCTATTTTTTTTTGTTTGGCCCTCCTGGCCACACACTTTTTGAGCTGTCAGAAATCATGGAGACAATTACGTGCTGCACAATTTATCAGCCAACTGTCCTGTTGCAGCCTGGTGCTCTGGGTTTGTTCCTCATTGCCCAGCACTGCCACAGCGCAGCATTTCCAGACCATTTCGGTGGGCTCGAAGAGCAGAAGCAGCAGTGTTTCCGAGCTATGTTAGCTCTGGGCAGGCAGATGGTGCTTGTTTTACCACCAGGATTTCAGGGCATGAGGTAACATGGGCTGCTGTGGCTTTGAAAAGCAGAGTTGGATTCAAAAGGCTGGTAGTAAATCTTGGATGGGCCACATGGACCTGCTTGATGGGAATATCTGCAACGGGACAGCACTGCTGAGCGACTGCCTCTCTGAGGGACAGGCTTCCTAGTCTGGTTAGAGAGGGATGGGCTTAGGCAGTAAGATGTCAATGTGACTCAAACTTGCAATTTAATGGAGTCAGGTCCCGATGTGGAATTTGCTCCATTTCAACAGTTAATGAATTGGAAAATTATCCAAGCTCAATTTTCTGTTTCCTTCAAGGTTCTTGCTTCCTAAGTTTGGGTGATTATTTCCCTGGGCACCATTTGCCCTTGCCCACTCCCTGTCTTTCAGACTTAGAGGATTTCTTTCTCCCTTTTCTGAAAGGGGGAGACCCTCTGTGCTTTTTCCAGATGCTTTAGGGGTGTGAAGCATGGTGCATGACTGCACAGAACAGTGCTCAAAAGCTGCTCTGTCTTGACAATACCATGGGACCATCTTACAGGTGAAGATTTCTGTATTTAGGTTGTGTGTAGAGAGGAAGGCGGTCCCCGTGCTGGGAAACCTATGACAGAAAATACATCCATGGTATTAACTATCCACGGCTACGATCTGACGATGTTTTAAAAATCATCTGAAGCATGCCAACAATCTGAAGGCTCGCAGACTGCAGCAGGAAAGGAGAATGAAAGATATGAGTAAGATTTTGGGAAGGAGGGAGTGGGTTTGGTTTTGGATTAATGTCTCCAGTAATGGAGAACTGAGAGAGGACAGAAAATTCCTCTTGCACTGTGACCACCTTCTCTAATCACGCTAATGCGGCTGTAATGAAAATAATATTTAGCCTGTCATTATTCCCCATGTGATGCTCCCCTAGATTCCCTGCTTTGTTGCCAACATTCCGGTGAACAAAATCAGTGATATTTTTCAAACATCTCAGTTGTAATAGAGAGAACAAGCTTCCAGCAGACTGCTCTATAATGCATTTGCTTTGGCACCAGCTCGCCCTTGCTGTATGGCGCAGGTGCCAGCAAGGCTGAGCTGGAGCAGAGCCAGGGGTCTGCAGTGCCCAGCTTTGCTGCTGCCCAGGGACTGGTGAGCAATGGGGAGAGGCCCTGAAAGGCACAGCAAGCTTCGCTCGGTGTCTCCTGAAGCTCTTCATCACTTGGTGGCTCTTTACGCCAGCAAAGCAGCACAGAGGATTTGCAGATTGCGCTGTGAGTAAATTATGCTGAAGCTGAGGAGGTTGCTTGTTCTAATGTCTGATCACCGTTTGGGTAAAGGAGTGTCCTTCTTGTTTGGCAGGTTCACTATACCACTGCTTGCAACAGACATTTTTTTAAGTTAAACAGAACACACTGTTTTGTAAACTCTACTGTTGAGCACCAACATCTTGTTAGATCCTCTGCAGGTTCAAACTGGCCTTCAAACTTCCTTCGCTATTTCCTCTTAAAAGGGAGACAAGCTGAGACCAACCACCAGAACATTTTCCAGCTATTTCTACACACATATTTTGATTATATAACCACAAAATCCCCCTAACTTTTGTTTTTATGGTTTGAAGAATGTGATTTCCCATATACATTGAAAAATGCATATTTGCAACTACAGCAACGATGCAGGTTATCATTTAGCCCCCGAATTCACATACGAGGTATCCTGGAGAATGTCTGCTTTGTCCAACACCTTAATCGGAACTGAATATAACAAAAGCCCAACTTCATGTGAGTGAATATTCATGGGTTCGCACAATAGAGATGTTTATATTATTAATAATCTTAGGAGCACTTACAGTATTTCTTTTCTTCCAAAGGCACAATGGGAGGTTTCCCAGGAGAGTTCCCAGATGCAAAAATTGTGAACAATACATAGGATTTTAGTCAGTGAATGTTCTGCGTAGACAGTAACATTCCAGTTGGAGCTTGTGGTCACAATGGCACACAAGGATGTCCCTGGTCTCAGCGTGACTGTCACCTGCACTGTTCCTCTCTGCGTCCCAACATGGCCCAAGAGCAGTAGATGGGTGACTTTGCTGGCAGCTGAGGCTGCTGTGGTGTTGCTCTGACACTGCCAGAGGTGACGAAAACTCTCTAAATCTTGCACTAGGCTGGTGTAATTTGTGTAACAGGCAAAGCCACTCACAGTGGTGTTTCCAGGGGGTTATAAACAGGGAGAGCTTTTCAAACGCAGGGAATGTTCTTTGAGCAAGAGTCACTGCAACAAATGAACCAAGGAAGCATGGGGAGATGGAGAGGAGCCAGTCCCTCCATCAGAAATGGTCCTGTGACACCCCAGTTTCCACTTACAGAGAGTGAAAAGCAAGCCAGGAGGAAGGAGCAGGGCTCCCACCTGACTTTGAGCTACGGTAAGAAAATGGAGGTGTGGAGGGGACACACTTACAGTATTTTACCTAGATGTTGGTATTTCCTTGTAGTGCCTAAAACATGCAAAGGCTTTGGAAAGCTGGCAGAACCCGCTCCCTTTCACTGGCGTGCATCCCGATGAAGGTGAGTAAACTCAGCCCATTGCCGGGGTGATGCTAGATGTTGGGGACAAAGAAGATGTGGCATGCAGGGGGCAACTGGAGGGCATTCAGAACCCCTCTTGCTGCTCTCAGGAACACCCTCGGGCAATCCCATTTTCCACGCAGCTCTGGCAGAGTCCTCATGGCCAAGGAGGGAGCAGAGCCTTGACTCAGCCTGGGGTACACGGGAGGTTCCAGGTAGAGCAGGCAGACTGAGGGAGAGTGCAGCAGGACAGAGTGTCCTGTGAGTGTGACAGCCCCATTGCCTCAAGCCTGTCCTTATTTGCAGGCTGAATTATTTCCAATACCTCACCCAGGCTGTGCAGAAGCAGGATAGAGATTGCTTTCACATGTGCTCGGCTAAAAAGCTGTGTGGCTAAGGTAGGTGCTATTAATGACCCCAGTGCCCCCCGTCCCTCCTACATCATGTGCATCTCCCAGTAGCTCTGCAGCACAAACACCGCAGGCACTGGGGACAGATTACTGTGTTTTTGACAGCCTGATCATACGCCAGGAATATGTCCAAGAGGTCACAATGAGAAGAACACACAGACATAGCTGCACAGAATTTGCTTTATGCATATATATACTGCTTGAGAAGATTTAACGGTGGCATAATACATGGCCCTGCAGGCAGTGAGGTGTCATTTCAATAAATGGACAAATGACCTGGTGTCCCCATTCAGGAGTGTCTTGAAATGTCTTTCACTACCAATTCTGTCACGCAAGGTCAGCGCATTCGTGGAGGAATGAGCTCTGCTATCATTTCTTTGGCTAACGCGCAGATAGCTGTGCCGGCACACCAGCAGCAGAGCTGCCCTTCTGGGAAAGACAAACTCCCGAGCAGATCCTGGGACGGAGGGAAGCTCTCCGAAAGGCTCAGCCCTTGCTCACACTCATGCGCTGGGATGGTGAATCTCCCACCGGAGCCAACCAGATGCCCTTCACATTTGGTGACATCGCCACCACTTAACTCCTGCCCCATCAAACATTCCAGTACTTAAATAAGGAAAGGCTGTAACAGGGCTCCAATATTTGCATTCACTTTCCAGGTAAAGTTTTAAAGGTTTGTGGGTGAGAGTTATACAACCCACACCCCAAAGCAGCCTTGCAAAGATTATCTTTCAGCAAATAAACCAGCGCTGTATCCATTTGTTGCCGGCATTCATTGCATGTCGGTGTGCTGTGTGTTGAATAGCAACTGCCTGTCGTGCTCTACAGTGTGCTTGTGTTTGATTTTGAACAAGAGATGAGAGCAGACATTACCTTAAATATTCATGGAGAAATGTCAGCACAGATGAGGCAGTACAGGGGGAGGGATGGAGGTGGGCTCAGCATAAATCATTTATGGCCATGAGGCATGAATAGCTATTCTGGTCACATCACTCTCAGCGATATTAGTTTAATAATGTGATGCAAATCTTGTCTTTAATGGTAACCTGTAAATAAAACAAGCACTTCTTATTGGAAACATATTGGCTTGGGAAATCTGGCTGGCAGCTTGCAATTTTAAGAATTGTGGTGGGACTCGCATTAAATAACCTTGTGGGGAGACTCCTCCCCATTGCAAATCCCAACAAAGTTTGTTTTCAGAAAGTAACCACTTTCACTGCTCGTGAAGACAAGAGCCCACCTGCCTGGGCATCTCATAATTGCAGAAATACCTGAAATACCTTAGCACCCAGAAGCACTGAGCAGCCTTGAATAGGTGATACTTAGCCAGCCAAAGGTGAATTTTGTATTCTTTTCATGTACAGTGCAGCTGTACTGGTGATGGTATTCAAGGACTTTAAGGTGACAGGTGTATTAGATTAAAACAAAAAAATCTCTTAAAAGATGTTTTCTGAGGCCTTTGGTTTCTCTGTAAATTCATGTCTGCCTTTGCTTTTCACAGCCACCTTTAATTCTGAACTGCTGGCTCAGCTTTGCTTTACAATCTGTTTTGGCATAGTACAGATGTGATACAGCTGCATTACAGACTATTGCACTTATTTATTCCCGGGTAAGTCACTCAAACTCCCTGCAGGTAACCTCCCACGCTCCTCCTCAGCGTGCTGCTTCCTGGGGGGCTGCGTGGGGCCGGTTCTTGCATCTGAAGATAGCTTAATGTACACAATCTATTTTTGCTGTTTTGCTGGGGTAATGTCAGATACTTGTACAGTCTCTGTGTCTGAATCACTGTTCATTTAACGTAATATATATTTTTTCTTGTCTTTTCTGTCTGCAGGCTTTGATATAATGATTTCTGTTGACACAATCATTGCATATGACTCCACATATGAGACTTTTTCCATGACCATATTTTTTTACCAATGTACTAACAATGCTTCCTTTCCAGTTCGTTTATGTCCTCTTCTATACTTTTGCAGGTGTTGTATTGGCTTTGTGAGGTGCTAACAAGCTTGTATTTTCAAGCTTTCCTTACACTTCTTGGAAAAATCAAATTTTTGCCTGCTTCTCTTAGCAGAGAAGTGTGTGTGCATCTGGACACAAACTTTCCTTTAACATAACATACACCATGGTAGACCTGGCCTAGCTTCTTGTGTTGCCCTTCTCCCACCATTTGTAGAAAATTTCTTAGTAACTCAAGGATAGAGAAGGCAAAAAGCTGTCTAGTCTTAGCTCAGCATACAGTTGTGGTGTGTAACAGAATTAGCCGGATGACACCGTTCCCTGTCTCCTGTGCTGGAGATCATGGCTCCTGTGCTGGAGATCATGGCTCGATAACCAACAGCCAAGCAATACTGCTGCTGCGCTCCATCAGCTCTGTACCGACCTATCTGCAGCACCTCAGAAGCAGAGCGCTGTGGATGCTTAGACTGATGGTTGTACATCCTGGGTAGTAGAGAATACCAAAATTATTTGGGGAGATTGATGAAAGAGTAAAGGAGTCACGTCACTGTTTTACATGATGCTAGAGGAAGCAGGTTGGCTTGTGGGATGAAAAACACTGGAACTGGAGCCAAAAATTCAGTCTGGGGACACAAAAGGAGGAAGCTAGTTGTTCTCTATTAAAAGGTGTCATTAAAAAAGCCCCTTCTGTCTGTGACATTTGCTGACATGGAAAATGTAAGCTGCCAAGTGTCATCTTAAACTTCCTATTCCAGCTATCATTAAGGAAAAAAAATCTTGAATGTGCTAGGCTTATGTCTCAACTAGTGAGACATCTGAAAAAGGCACACGTAGTTAAGAACAATGCTTTGAATTTTTGTAATACCCGGGATAATTTTATCAGAGACGGATTTATGTGGTGATGCATTACATCAGCCCAGTGCTGTACAAGACATATGGAAATTAGTGATGGATTAGATTTCAGAAAGCTTATAAAAAGAGTCTTGCAAGACCTTTAACCTTAAAATCGTTCATAGCTGAGCAATCCATTAAAATAGGTATTGAAGTAATCCTTGGCTGGTAAAGTAGTAAGAAATATGCTGGTGATTAATGGGTTTTGGTTACTTTCTTAAAAGTTTAATACATAGCTGTGCAGAAAATATCTCTGATAATGGCAGCCACAAGACCTCACTCTGTTGTCCCTGGCCTCACTGGGCAGCCCTTGCTGCCATCCCACGCCAAGGGGCTCCTGAAGGCAGCTACGGTGTGAAAACTGATGTGACAGTGTCACTGGCCTCCCCTAAAGGGAGAACAAGGCTGAGGTGGTGGCTGTTCCCATTCAGGTCACAGCATCCAGCTGAGCCGTACCCACACAGGTACATCTGTCTCCCCCTTTGCAGCTGGGCATGAAGCAGAGGTGTGCTGCACCAGGCTCTGCGTCTGCGCAGCTCCTGCAGAAGCAATGTCACCTGCGCAGTACCAGCCTGCCAGGGACCGCGATCATGCAAGGGCTAGAGTTTATCCTTTGTTAGATGAGCTAGAAATTCATCCCCTTATAGTTTTGCTGGTAGAACAATCTTCCGTTTAACAAGCTATAACAGCAATTTCTGTTCTGATACGGGCTTTCAATTTGATGTACATTTGTAGACTTGATGCACGCTTTCTGTTTTTTTAAAAATAATTCTCCAACTCATCCACCCGCTTCTGACATGTTACCTTAGTTAAAATAGGGACGTGCTGCTAATTCCAGTTGCTGCCTATTCAGCACAACACATCGTTTGATGGTATTTTCCATCACTAATCACAAGAGCTCTTTGTTTTATCATTGCAAGAACTGCATTAGCTCTGCTGACCAACAAAGGCCATTACCCTTGGCTGCTGGAACAAATGAGGAGACCATCGGTGTGCATCACGCAGCAATTTTGAGAACTTGCTTTGCCTCCCACCTTTCTCTTCCAGATGTCAGGTGTTAGTGAAATGTGCCAGGGTTTCAGAGTAGTAATCACATCAATTTGAGCAGAGAACAAGCTGTCATAATTCACTGTACTAATGAAAATTATGATGACACCACAACAGAAATCCTTGCCAACCTAATCATCTCACACCACCATAGCACAAAGTTATTTAAAGATTAATGTTCTTAGTAGCATGTACAAGCTTAGGAACAATTTCTGAAGGTGATTAAACACCAAAGCAAAGTAGAGTTGTATGGAGAATTCAGTTGTTGTTTTGTGAGCATGCATTCCTCCAAGCACCAGCATTATTCCTACTGTAGTAGAGAAAACAAGTTCAACAAAGCATGATAGAAGAAAAGGTGGAGAAAACAATTTTTGGCCAGAGAAGTGCTGGGGATTCAGTGTTACTGCTGTGCAGCATTTCACTAGGAAAGATGTAAATGGGGCTGCATACTCAGTTTGCTACCACTGAATTTCCTCGCTGTGGGTCATAAAGTAAAATTAATTGGGAGCAAAAAGGATTAGAGAAGCATTCTGTGGAAGGAGACATGATTTAGACTTTCTGTGGTGTGTTAGCTCAGCACCCGTGCAGAGGGAAAAGGAAAGAAGTTGTGGGCCCCCTCCATCCCCAGCATACAGTCACCACCACGTGCAATAAATACATGTATTTACTTCATCATCTCTTGGGGGGAGTGTGTGGAGGAAAGAATCCACAAAGGTTTATCAGGGGAAAAAAGAGCATGAATCCAAATTAGTTTTAGGGAGCTGTAACAACTAGTTTGTGTGATTTGATCTACTTCAAACTCTATCCCCAGCTGTGACTCATGAAACAGAATGTCGAACTATAGTAAATCCAAGGAATAGATACAGCATTAAAAGACTGAAGGAAAGCCAAAATGAATGTGAAAGTGGGTAGTCAAAAGGAAAAAGAACAAACAGGGAGGCTGGTGGGAGGACGGAGCAGGAACAAAGGGAATCTGAGGCAAGGAGGTGAACTGGGAATGTGACAATATGATGGATTCCACAGAAATCTCATTTTTCATTATATATTCTCTACTACCTTATTTGGAGGTGTTGTTTCTCAAAAGAAATTTGAAAAAGTGTTTTGAAGGAGGAATGGGAGCCTCAGGCGAGCAAAGGGAGAAATCTGTTCAGATCAGTTCCTCCTTGGCTTGTAGACAAGGCCAGGGGAATAACACTTGGAAAGTGCAGTGATTCGCAGCTTGCGCTTGCCACTCAACTAAACGTCCAATTCCTATGTTTCTGTGATGTACAGAAATACAATATCTCACATCAAAATACAAGGCACTGGTGGTGCTTTTTCCAGAGGAGAGGTGGCCCGTGGTCTTGCAGAGGGCCTCTGACAGCCCGGGGCCAGCAGCCCTGCAAGCGCCCAGTTGGGTTTGTGCTAGTTCTTGGCTTGGTCTTTCCCTGGGATGAGCTCGCATGGGCTGGGGAAGGGGAGGTGAGCAGCCACAGCCATAATAACCTCAAAGAAGGAAATGATAACTGAAGACTGAAAAGAAAAATCATGGAGATCCACAAAATTCAGGCTGGGCTGCTGATGAGGAAAGGCTCTATATCTTAGCAGCTCTCAGCATCCTGCTCTTGTTTGACTTTGCAGGCCACCATTCTCATCTCACATATACCCAGAGCCGCCTGCGGCCAGCCTTTGTGTGCTGGGAAGACTTCTAGTCTGATTTCTGAAGGAAATAAGGCATTTGCAATCAGCCTAGTTTTTTCTCCCCATACCTGTCCCTGGCCTCTAATGAAGTGTGACAGCATGGATTTCCATCAGCCGAATTTCACTGGACTATAGGACTACTTGGCTATACAGCAAGGAAAACCTGCAAACCCGAAGGCACAGCTAGCTTGGTTAGGAGAGTAACTCTGCAGATAGCTCAACCCTCTCAGCTCTGCAGATATTTCTGCAGATCCCTCGCACAAAGATGCTCCAACCGTCACTCTACAGCCACCTACCTTTGTTGCTGCTCCCCATATCCAAGCAACCTGTGTGTCATCAGCAGTGTAAGAGGGATTTCTGTTACCTAGAGTAAAAAGAATGGTTGCTACTAGTTTTAAATATGAGCCAGATCTGTGCAGAGCCAGCACAGGTTTCTCTGCCCTGCATCGCCCAGTACACCCAGGTCCACAGTGATGACAATGGCTCTTCTCAGAGTCATTCTCAGCCCAAGATATCTCACCAAGTGGGAGAAACACTTACAAAGGCAGCTTCAGTGTCTTCAGACTTGCTCAGCTGTGTGCCTTTCGAGCAGCTTGTGCATACTGGAGGACTGACTGCATGCACATGATAAGCTAAGCGCGTGTATTTATAAGGCATGAGGGCTCTTTTTATTGCACAACGTACTAAAGCGTTTACTGTATATTTCTCTCTATTGATCTAGAATCACTGTATTTCCTTTCTTGGGACTTTAAGCCTCTCATTCAGTTGAAGCAAAAAGAATATATCCTTCCTGTGCAAAAAGGCATTAAATAAAGTTGCTTTGCTCACACTAGAGTCTCCAAGAAATGCGTGTGTGTCCCTGGAGCCAAGCCAGCACTCACAAGGCTGGGAAAGAAGCAGTGACAGCATGTAGCTGTGCTGCACTTTCTGTGGGTGAGGGTGAGCGCCAGCTTCTCATCTGAAGTGCCACCTGTCTGATCGGAGATCCATTAGCCATAGGGAAAAATTTACCAATTTGTACAGAAATTTTTGGAAGAAAAGTTAGTTAAGTATCAGTCCATGCACTGTCTGAATTGCTGAACTCTCTTGTGCACTGGGAATCTCCCCGCTAGGAAAATCCTAGGATTTAACCAAGAAAGAGGTGAAGGATGTGTTTTGATTTTAAAGAGGACAAGAGGGAAATGCAAATTGGAGAACTCTTTCAGAAGAGCATTGGATATATGATGGTGCTCTTCAAGCCCTGTCTTGCATCTTAAATGTAGCTTGCAAGGTTAACAAAATCCACAGACGGCCACACTGGGAGTGCTGAATCATTACATTTTACACAGTCCTTCGCACTATGAAACCTGGATGGTTCCCAAGAGTGAACAATCTGGAAATAAAAATGTGTCTGATCAATAAAATGAAATGGCCTGAAGAAATCTGAGTTTAGTGCTCTGTAAGTCCTAATTGGCTTTGCAGGCATCAGAGGTGACTTTGCCCTTCACAGCTTAGCTATTATAGTGGTGTGCAGGGTTATTGCAAGATAACAACAGCCCAGTGGTGATCCTGGTGCTCTTGACAGCCCAAAAGACACTGACCATAGAAGAAATCAGCAGTGAGAAGGGTCGGCAAGGATGGCAAAACGTTCTAGTGGCACCCGATGAGCTGAGGTTTTTGTGCCCTGCTTGGGTTAGGGGGCCATAACACCGACTCTCTCTACATCAGACGCTGGCTAATACCTATTCGTAGCCCTACATGCCAGCTGCTTATTTTTTTTCAAAGACACGGATATAGAGATACAAATCGCTAACATGGGTGAGCTAATAAAAAGGCAAGTATAAGTATTCAAAGAGCATGAGCTATTTAAATAGGGAAGTTAAACAAAATCCATCCCAACTGGCTTTCAACTCTCAGCCCCATGATCTAAAAATCAATTGATTTTACTTACAGAATGCTAAAACCTGCTCCTCTCTTCTCAGCAGCATGTGTGGACAAAATAAACTTCAGAGGTTTTACAGTGTTTAGCCAACAAAGCCAGCCCAGCAGAGCCCAGGCGTCTCCTTCCACAAGTGCTCTGGTCCCCTCTAGCGTGCTGCCCTGCCCTGTCATCAGTTCCATAATAAAATAAGGGAAATTTGCAGAGCGAAATGTATTGTGAGCCCTCACAGAGGGAACGGGAAACACAGTAGGCTTTAACACACTGCTTGGCTTCAGAAAGAGTTAGGTTTGAATGGGATTTCCAGCAATGCCCAGAAATATCCTCGGGGATATGTTTTGAACCACTCTGCCACAAGATGAGCAGAAGCTCCGAGAAGGTTTCCCTTCCCTTGCCACGTGGATTTGAGCTGACGAGAGAAGTTTGCCTCCCTGAGAACGTGCAGCCCTGCCAGGCTTTCACTGCCATTGCTAAAAGACTGCGTATTTCATTACCTGAGTTTTGTAACCTGGGACTGAAAACTCACTTTGAGCTAAAATATGACATTTCTCCCTTGTAATGAGAAAATCGCACCCTTAAAAATTCTAACAATACAAATCCAAAATGAGCTTTGCATGTTTAAACATTTTTAAATAAAACAGTTTATGTTGGTGAGGAGCAAATGATATTCAGGAGGGGAGCAGGAAAGAACAGTTTTGCTGTTCGTGCTTTCCACTGCTGCAGGAAAAGCAGTCGGGATGTTGAGTGCCGATGACCTGTCCCAGGGCCGCAGGCGGCCCCATAACATGTAGGATCTGAATAATTATTATTTTTCCATCCGTATGAACTCTGTGTTTGAGCTACTGCTCTGACTAGCCACAGCAGGCATTGCTTTGCAGCGAGGGTGGGTGTGATGGGGATCTGCCAACATCCATCCCAACACAGCCACCGGACCCGGCCGTGGACCGATCCTGGGGTTTCTAGAGCTGGAAGCACAAACCAAGGGCTAGATGGACCCATAAAAGTGTTGCATCTAGGGGCGCCTAGGAGGATTTCCTAAAAGGCATGCGAAGATGGAGATTCCATTGCCACAGGCAGGTCTCCCCAGAGCCACTGCACAGCTCAACCGACCTTGGGGTCACATCTTACTCCCACGGCTGTGAAACCAGAGCCTTCAATCAAGCAGTTTTCACAGAGGCTCCGCAACTTCTGCAGAAAGGCAATCGGTGCCAGCCTCGTGGCTTTTATTCATTTTGACAACACAGGGGCCATAGCTATGAGATTTGCTAAGCCTTGGGAGCACAGAATTGTCAGCAAAGGGATGAAGATCTCTTTTATTTGAAGTCTCCCCTCCCCCCTCCCCCAAATAATTCACATTTCTATAGCTCTAGCAATAAATCCATAGACCTCCAAGGGCAAAAATGGTAACTAGTGACAAACAGTGGTGCCTGGGGTGATATGCTACCGTATAATCTTATGATGGCATGGTAAATAACTAGTGTCATTTTCTTGTAATGTACTTATTACTTTATCAGAATAAACATTAGAGAATACATCATATTTCTTATGTTTTTCACTTCCTATTAAACTCCTGGCTGCTTCAATGAGCCCTCTGTACACAGCTTGACTGTGGACTGGTGATCTGTAACTTTCTGCAGTATAATATTGTCATTTCTCAAGTCCTGTTCAACTCCAGCTGTAACTTTTCATGGGCAAAGATGGATGCCATGAGCAAAACCCAGGCACAGGCAAAATTTATCTCAATTTATCCTGGACAGAAAAAGTAACTGAGGGTACCTTGCTGAAAGCAAAATATACTGCTTGAATGAATTTACAATAAGTAATAAAATACAGCAGGGAGAGACCATTTACTGTAGGGGAAGAAGGTAATATATGATGCCAGTAATTCACTTTAAAACGATGCTATTAAACAAGTATAAAGGTGATTATCACCTTTTTTAGGTATTAAAGTTGTATTTATAAGCCAGTTGGTGTGTGACATCTACCAATATAAAGGAGCCACTTTTAATTTCTTCCAGAAAAAGCTATATATGTTTTATGCTGCTTCCAGGACTGGCAGCTCTCGCAGCAATAGCAGAGGACGAAGGCAGGCCCGCGGCTGTCATGAAGGCAAAGTCCACTACCCTCAGGACCAGGTTATAAACACCGAAAAGCAAAATGTCTTACTGTCGTGGTTTAACCCCAGCCAGCAAAAATAAACCCCACACAGCCGCTCGATCACCACCCCCTCCGGTGGGATGGGGGAGAGAATCCTTACCTAAACCGCGGAGGAACTGCTGAGGCCAGACCAGGAATTAAATCAGTTCTTCTGGCGTTAGTCCCAAGCCCGATGCACAGACTCATCTTCATCCCATCATTGCAGAAACCGAACAAGAAACCCCAGCACAGACACTGCAAGCCAGCGCTGGCTAGCCAGCAGCATCGTATTACAAAACCAGATTATTTTAGCATAGATTCAAAAGGGAATAATTTTACATAATGAGGCATCCATAGATGTTTCATAGACATTGGCTCTTTGCAACTTTGGGCTCGTTTCGGAGGAGCCACTTGGGTTGACTTTTGGCTCCTCAGTCTAAAATCACAGTCCAGCTCCCTCTCCGCTCTGTTTGCCCTGAGTACCCCCTAGTCCTGGAGGTGCCCAAACGGGCCACCTGGATCCCTGTTCTCCACATTTCTGCTATGGATTTCTGGCTTTTTTTTTTGAATGTGTGCACTGGGAATTATACAGAATATTCTTGCACAACACCAGTAACACTTCCCTATCACTACAGCGAACACGTTACCCACCACAGACAGATAAGCCAGCTCTGAACCCCTGTGATTTCGCAAACTCTTCTGATACCTGGCACCGTCTGTGGAGCTGCAGCTCCTGGAGGCAGGTGATTACAGGGGATCTCAGTGTCTTCTTTGCTTCCCTGAAAGGCTCAGAATAAAGCCTTGAATATGTGCACTCTGAAGACATAAATCCTAGAAGGAAAAAAAAAATAACACCAGATATATTACTTTCTAAATCTCATGGTTTTGTAAGTCAATATCATGATTTCAGGGCATTTGGGCTTGGCAAGCAGTCTCAGAAGAATACCCCTCCCCAAACCCTGGACAGGGAGATTTTCCAACACGGGCTTGACCCTTCTGTCTCTGCACAAGCAAATGCTGATGTGTTTCAGTGACCTGGTGACTACAGGATTAGGCTTTGCAGTAACTGCCCTCTAAAGCAAGTATGCCTTAGTACAGGAGGGTTTAAGACTAGCTGTGCCGGCACTGCAGGAACAGCCTGTGATCTCTGTCGGGAGGGATGCAGAGTTCAGTGCCAGGAAAGTCATTGGAAAGAAAGCAGCAACCTCAATCCCTGCTGGTCATTCAGGTTATTCTGGTTCCATGGCTTAACCTCCAGGAAGATGCCTTGAGGAATGAAATCTCCCAAAACGTAGATCAGCTGGAGGCAGCGCTCATCCCACTTACTGTTTATCATGCTATTGCTCCAACCCATATGCACGCATGCATTTTAAATAGCTCTTAAAACAATAGCCAGGCTAATTAGAGTCCATTCTGAATGGGGTTTTCCAAGCCACAGCTGAATCACGGCAGTGCAGCCAGCACACGAGAGGGGCACACAGCACAAGTCTCCTACTCCACGTTAGCTCTAGCTCTTGTGAATATTTTACATTAGAGAGGGCTGAGCAGCACCACCTCTCTGACACAGCCCCGTGCTCTGCTACAGTGCAGATCCACTCCAGCAACATCAAAATCAGCAGTATCACTGGTAAAAAAACAACCAAATAAAACCAGACTGTAGCTCCATGACATAGGTGGCCAGTGGGGATGCCCCAACCTGTCCCCTGGGCAGCACCGCGCCCAGTGCAGCTGCAGTGGGATCAGATCGGCTGGGGAAGGCGTCAGGAGTGGGAAAGGAGAGCTTTAACCAAAGATTCCCTGAATCCCTTGATAAAATGACCACTGGCTCCATGGTTCCTGTGTTTAAACCAGTAGCTCCTCTCCCATCAAGAAGAGGCTGGACTCTGGCTGTGGAGGACCTTTACTCTCCAAATGAGTCATTCCTGTTGATCACAGTTTCTATAAGTATGTTATAAATATTGCTTTTATAGTTAAACTCTCCCCATCAAAGCAGAAGCATCCTTATTAGATTATTTAGAAAAGCCCATAATTAACACGGTTTAATTTATTAACAAGATGGACGATTTAAACGCTATATTTGGCAATAATGAAATTGTGCTAAGACTGAGAAAGAGGACATGAACACCATGGAAACTGTCACCAAGAAAAGCCATAATACCGCAGAGAGGTAGTTTGCCCGCCTGTTGAAAACACCCAGCACATTCTCTCTCTTAATATGGAAACAGGACAAGTATTACTCAGGCTGCATGTGATGCTGACAGAGAACAAAAGACCGGTTTGTGGGTTGCAACGGCAGTTTCCTTCGGTTGCTGCACCAGCTGTACATGCGTCTGCGGCACTGACATCCCGGAGCACCCTGAGAGAGGGAGGCAGGATGCATGCACTGGAAACCCTAGACTGTGCTGAAGATAACTGCGCTCTCCAGGCGCTTTCCAGAAGTACATTTACTTCTCCAGAGGCCCATTAGAAAACCAGTAAAAAAAAAAAACAAACCCCAAAAAGCCTAACGGTTGCTTCTGCCTTTCCTTCCAGTATAAGGCTGTTCACTTGCAATGATGAAAATTGAGATGCTGGGCCCTTTCTGTGTAACCCCAGGAAGACCAAGCACCCAATCCCTGCTCCCCATAAAGAGTGTTCTTTTCCAACAAGTGACAAACCTGGGGCTGCCTGCGAGGGACGGGGCCAGCCTGCAGGAAATCCCTCTGTTCAACGGCCCCGGGATCCCAGCTGAGCCTTCGACAGAGACAAACACCGGCTGCCATCAGCAGTGACCCTTTCCTGGCAGAAAAGGTACTGCTAGTGGAGTAAGCAGAGGGATGAAGAAGGTATATTTAGCTTTAGGGACCCGGCAGCAAGATGTCAAGGGATGTTGTGAGAGAGACAGAGGTTTCGGATTATTCTGGAGTGCCCCAGCGCTGGTGCCGGGGCAGCCTCTCCTTGCAGGGCACACGCTGCCCTATAACACACCCCAACTTGGGAAAGGCAACATGGGACATGAGGAAAGTCTTGTTTTCTGGTGACAGAAATACTTCTGCCTTTTAACTCAAGAGCAGAATTGCTGCCCTGCAATTATTCCTGATGCGGAGCACTAGCCAGCAGACACGTGCAAACCAGGCTTCATGCCGTTAGATACTTTAATGAGAAGGTCAGTGTATTTTGCATTGAGGGATTTGGGATTTGTACGTTAACTGGAGTGGCACGTGTTAGAAGGACATGTGAATTAATAACATTATTTATAACCCATCTCATTATCACACACAGCTTGATACCTCAGACAGCCACTAATTCTCTTAACCAATTTCTATTGCTGGAAATAAAACTGCTTTGCTTCAGCTGTGATCTGTTAGAAGAATGCTGCTGTGGTTATTGTTTGTTTTTTAATATAAAAAGCTCTTTTCAAAGAAAAGCTCCATGATTGCATGATGTAACTCCCCTGAGTCCAAATCTCAGATACAAAAATATTAATGTTGAGTCTGAGAAATGAACAATGAACAAATTACATGCTTGATTCCCCTGCTTTGCCTTACTTTTGATCTCTAATATTAGATTGCCGTAATTGTTTTTCCTTGTGCGCATATTACCAATGTGTATGTTGCTATAGAAATGTAAAATTCAATATTGTCCCTTAGATTTTAAGAGAAATGTGCCCCTCCTTTTATTTCTGTCCTATTCTTTGACACAAAAATAAGAAACCATTGTCTGACAAATATTAAAGCCTCGGATGTGATTCCAGTCTTTTCCCTGAAGAGGTTGTAGAATGGCACTGGCTTTTCTGACCCTTTCAGCTGAAAGAGGAAACTCAGACCTTATCCTGCTTATGTAGAAAATGAGTTAAAAGGTACTTTTTTTTTGTTCTATGTATCTATATCTATATATTTATAAGGGTTTTAAGGCCTTAAAGGCATAAGGAAGAGTTATAAGGAAACCAGACTATTTTCCTAAACACAGACATCCGAAAGCAAAATCCATTCTTTCTCCTTTCTCCTGCCATGAGAAATTACTATTTGCAAGGTTGACTGCCTGGGGGCAATGTCTCCGACCTGTCTTCAGTTTCCTCCTCCCAGACTTACACACGATGACTTTCTAGGCAAAGAATAGCAAGTGTCTGTGCATCTGCTATGGGCTAATTAATCCTCACCTACAAATTGAGGGGGATTTTTGTTCCTCCTGTACGCTTCGAGCTGGGACTGGCAGCGCTTGGAGGAACCTGGGTGTCAGTACAAAAAAAAGTCACGTCCCCATGTCTCCTCCAACCAGCCCCTCAGGGCTGTGCAGAAAGGGAGCTCACACTTGAGATGGAGGCACAATCTCTTCATCTGTCCCTACCTGATCAGGAAAAGAGAGGAGAGACCACACCACAGTGGAGGAAGAGCAGGGCTGAGGGTGGAGAAAGCTTCTGCTCGGCAGTGAGCGATGCTTTTTCTGCTCCTGAGAAAATAAACACAGGGAATTAATTAGCTCTGAATATAAGTGAAAATAATGTGACTTATCAGGCACGAAAATTGTTTTAGTGATGGGAATGGAAATGAATTCATTATGACTGACAATAATGCTAATAAAGATCCATTTCCAGAGGTGTGGAGGAGTGGAAAGGGCCATAATCACAGCGGCACTCGCCACTCTTCTTTTCCGATGGGATGAAAGCAGAGCTGCTCGCTCGCTATGACTGCTAAGGTGGAGTAGAAAAGGAGACTGGGAGGATGGACCCCAACACCACCCCATGCCAGGGTGGTGCCAAGTTACCAGTGATGGGGCCTGGGCTCCCCCAGTCCCTCTCTGCTCCCCAGTCTGCTCAGAGCCAGGCTCACTCTGAAGGGGAGCACAGGAGAGAGCTCCTGCCTCGTGGGTGGGGAAGCCTTTTTTGGAAGGTATTTTTGGAAGCCTCTTCTGGCAGCCTCTACATGCAGATGCTATGCTTAATTATAGCCTCCATCAGCTGGCAAATCTACTGCCTTGTAGCTAATTCTCCATCCCTGCTGCGCCACTGGTAATCATCTCAGTGCAAAGCCCTGCCCTGAAACCAGTACTGCTCGGTTACATCTCAGAAGCATCATTGCCTTTGCACACACCTCTTTCCAGACTAGTCAGGGGCTCATCAAGCAGAGGGATAATCATATTGTACATTGGGAGGGGGTAGGACTTGATTTACATCTCATTTCTTGCCATGAGACTACCAGGGTGGAGCATGGAGGAGGAGAATATGTGTGAGGTCTTTAGGCTAAAATGTCACGGACAAAGAGGACCCCACTGAAAACTCGTCAAAGGACGGCCTTTTGCAGGACTTTCAGAGAACTTTGCTCCCAGCAAGCTGTTCCAGACATCTTCCCCCGCAATGATCCATTGCTGTGAGCTAATCTGTCATGTTAATTTAATGCGGCAGAATGTGAATAGATTGCACTTCTCCCTTGCTAAAAACCCAAGTGTTTGCATGGAGAGAAGCCTTTCAGGCGCATTTATACCCCTCCTCCTCCCCATCCAGACCGGACTGGCAGTTTTCTTGCAGATGACTCAGTGTGCAGTCGTGTGACTGCCTCCAGGAGTGTGGCTGTAACCAAGAATGTGATGACACCATGGGTTTTGCTGCATCTGACTGCAGAAGAGCTATTTGTGCTTTTCTTGGGCACCTGTGAGGCACAGCCTGACACCTTTCACAGGGTGGCTTATCTAACCTGACTGGAGCAAGTCAGAGCCCCGCTCTTACTCCTTGGCGGGAGAGCTACCTCTCCCTCCTGCCATATCTGGGCCCCAGCCGCACTGGTTAACCCGCCTACCAGGTTGCAGAGTAAAATAATGTTGTCTTCATATCTCCCTACCAGAAGCATAACATGTACACCATCACCCCTGCTAACTCCTCTAAGGGTACGAAGCAGGTGATGGACACCACTAAAGCCATTAGAAACTACCCTCCGCACAGAGATACATCAATATTTTAGAAGTATTACCCCTCTTGAATGAGCTGAGTCACAACTTCTTCCACTCAGATGCGGGTCCATGCCTGATACCATTCGAAACTCCTTTTTTCCATCTTTTTTTCCACCTCCACCAAGACCCATTCCCCAGCTTGGTGGCTTTCCCTCCTTAGGTTTTCCCTGTGGAGCAGTTTCCTGCTAAACACACACTGAAGAGATCAGGTCTGCCTGTGTACTTTGAAGCCCTCCGAAAGACAGACTTCTTACCCTTTTTGAAGCAGCAGTTACCAGTAGAGACACTAACTGGCATGCTGCTGTCTCCCAGAGAGCAGAGATAAACTCAAGGAGGGCGGTAATGTTACATAAAGTAAAGGGCAGGGTTGTTAACAATAATTAAAGCACAAGCAAATACATAACAATGTACCTAACGGTTTGACTTTGGTGTATTAGCCGAGTAAAGCAAAGTTCATCTTGAAGGCAAAAACTCCCATTTTCCTCCAAATCAGGGGTCAAAATTCTGCTGCTGCAACTAAATGCAATGCCACCTAAGCTGGAACACTTGTCACCTGGATCTAATTTAACTTTGATTAGCTGCTCTGACCCCCAACCTCCCCAAACACACAAAGATGAAATCTCACCCCAAAGATTGTCCCCAAGCAAGTGCTGAGGTCTGGAAAGCTGCACTTGTCCCCTGAGCTCTCTAAGATAACTTGGAGAAGTTACCTTCAAAACGAAGCCTTAGAGCCAGGCTTGTCCATTCTGGGCACTGGACCAGCTCCAGGCACATGCCACAACCCTGGCTGCCGAACTCGGGGCCTGAATGGATTTTCAGGTGGCCCAAAAATAGGGGGGGATGCAAATTTGCCTTCCAGGCACTGCCAGTTTACACCTACCCAGCACAACACGGAGGTGTGAGGCACCCACCACCCCAAAGACAATGCCATAATCAAAATCTGTCACCCCAAATAATCCCAGCACCAAGAGGAGAACAGACCCTCTCAGGGACCGCATGGGTGTAAAGGAGCATCAGGAAAATATTCCCCCTTCTGTTACAGCTCTTGTTTCTCCTTACCATCATTTCTGTCTAAAGAAGCTTTTGCCGTGCCATATCACCGCACCTAAATATGTTGTTTTAAATGCAAACAGGGAAAAGCAGAAGAGAGTGAAATACCCACTTGGATGGATATTTTCAGAGATTCAGAAATTGCCAAGCCGGAGGGGACTGCTGTGATTATCCCTCCCAACACAGTGCCTCGGCTGGCTGCAGCGCCGCCCCGCATTAATTCCTGCCGTGAGTCCAATTGCTGTGGGAACCAGAGCATAGATTTCTGAGAGAAAAATCTGGTCGTGTTTGGGAAAATTTCCTGTAATAATGACTTGACCACAACTCTTCTGCAAATTGTTCCCAGAGTTAATTTTCCTCACTCCAGAAAAAGCACTTTTTTTTTTTTCCAGTTTGAACTAGCTTCAGTTTCCGCTGAATCTTATTATACTTGGTCTACTACACTGCAGCACCTGCTGTTACCAAATTGCCCTCCATCACGAAGGCAAGTAAAGATGGCCTTGGCAGTGTAGTCCAGCCAGAATTAATTGTACCCAGGCAAATCACTTATTTTCAGTTCTTAGAAACATATCTTTCCTCTTTCCCCATCAGGAGAAGGTCAAATACAGATTTCTCCTGTGCCAAATGCAACACTTTTTGAGTTAAGAGATTGTCATCTATAATTACGAAATATTTTAAGGACATTTTAGCACTGACAGCCTGAGACCTCTGTGTGTCAATCAGCTTGAAGTCCCTCGTGATAGCTCAGCTTTCCTCCCCACAGATTACAGGACGGTGCATGAGGAGCCCATCACCCTGCTCTTCTGCAGGACGTGGTGGCCTGCAGCAGCGGTCAGTGTCCAGTTTCTGGGCCATCTCCCAGCAGACATGTCCCCAGGCAGCCACAGTCATTTGCTTCTGCACTGTCAGACGATATCTTGCCACGCCTGGCAAGACCTGCCTGCTCATCCTCGCTGTTTTCAAGATAAAAAGATTATAGTGTAAGAGGTTAATCATAGGCAACAGTGATATCTTTACCTTGATATATGCTATCTTTAGCTTTATGCACTTATAACAGTGAAGGCATCCCCTAGAGTTTGGAAAAATATTCTGTATTAATTGCGATAGAAAATTAGCCGTGGAAAATATTTCTACAATACATCTCATTGTATTGAGATGCTTATGAAAACGCTTTCAAACCATCACCAAAATACTTGGCACCTATTTTTCATTAATAATATCTAGTTTCTTGTTAATAAAAAATATCCTAGAATTTGAGTAACAAAAATTTTTCTAGAACCTTTAGTAAAAAGTATGATGAATATTGCTGAGTGTTTCGTCAGTGAAAGCTTAACTCTTCCTGGGAAGCTACTGAGTGTGTAAAAACAAACGTAGAAATTGGAAGCAGCTGAATTTGCTGGCGAGGTGTCTCAGGGTTACCTGATGCAAATCCTGCACAGATAAAGATTTCATCTAAAAATAATGGCTCCTGATGCAGCTCAGCAACCACGGGTGCCTCTCCTCCACAGCGTGGGCAGCACACGTGGGTGGGTTTCTGCTCTCCTACACCTGCCTTGCCACCCCCCCAGGCAAACATGGGGAAAGCGTTAATAAAATATCAGGTGAAATAACTGTACCTGACTAATGCTGCACATTAAGGAAAGCCGGTAAGCAGTGCCTGGGCTCTCCTTTCCTCTGACTTAAACGGAGATTTTCTAGTTCATGCATGAGGCTGCAGTGGAGGGTTGAACAGATAATTACCTCTCTCTATTTCCTACTCTTCCTCTGCATTATAAGCATATTTAAAGGGCACTTAGAAAAAGCAGTCACAAACTAAATTGAAATGTAATATGAAAAGAAAATGTTTGGTAGGCTGCACGGGAAAGTGATGTAGCGGGTATTACACACCGGAGAAAACGTGGCCTTTTCCTCCCCTGAGGTTTGCCCCTGGGCTTCTGTGTTGCTTCTTTTTATAGTTTCATAGCTTTTCTCTGTTGCTGTGGCAGGAGCAGCGCTGTGGGCACGGTGGGGTTATTCCACGCGATGCAGGGGAGCTGCCACCTTCCCACCCATGTGCCAGGAGGAGGCCACCCACCGCCGGTGACCCAGCGCCTCCCCCCTGCCCGGGGCTCGGGGCTGAGCCCCCCCAACCCCCCCAGCAGCCTGCGCCTTTCCCCCGCATCCTCTTCAGAGCATCTCCCTGGCAGGAGCAAAATGTCTGATCTCTTATTCCTCAGTTCAGAATTTCTCAATCTCTGTGGATAATAAAATACCACAAGACAGTCTGCAGAACAGCTGAGGAAAAGAAAATACAGAACTGCACCTATACATCCCACACAGCCACCGAAAAAAGGGCAATGTGGAAGCAACCACAAGCCCTCGAGACCAGCACAACTTTGGTTTGGTTATAAATGAAACCTATTTATCATTGCAACATTAGAAACAACAAGCTAAATGCAAACCATGGAAGATGGGAGAAGCTAAATTGGTAGGTGGGAGCTGGCAGGTCACTGGAAAACTGCCACGTAAACAAATATGTGTTATCTCCCCACGAGGAGCCAAAGCTAGCATGAAACACCCCAACTAGTGTGTAACTGGCTTTAATAATTAAGCCTGCAAAAAGTGAAGATTAAAAATTTATTCTGAACTAAATGTACCTATTAGCAGAACAGTTTTCTCCCATTATACATTTATGATATATAACACACTAATACAGACGCCTTCTTTTTAGATCACTAAAACTCATTGCTCAGCCTCCATGAGTGCCTCAGAGCTGCGCTGTCTCTCACACCTTTGCTGCTCGCTGCCTGCACTGTCGCTTTAACACTGGAGGAGCAATGAAAACGCTTCCTTTTTTTAAGTCTTTAAAGTATAACAACCTCACATTTCAAAATGAAAACTAATTTTGACTCCCTAACTGGAACATTGTGAGAAAATGTTGGAAGGGGATGTTTCATGGATTTCAAATTTTTTTTTTCTGCTCTTTTTCATAGAATTTCCAAAGCATAAAATTCCTTGAAAACGTCTGTTACATAATATTCAATTACAAATTATGGAATATTTAGCATAATCCGGGGTTATGCTGAAAAAAATAATGCAGTAAAAAAACCTGTCAATCATTCATCTTAAAGGAATCCAGAAAGAACTAGGCATCTGTACAGCTGAGGAGACAATACTGAGTTATAGCAACAAATAAATAAAAGAGGAAAACGGAATTATTCCTGCTCTAATAAATCCAGATGCCCTATGACGTGCTCAATTAGTGTTGGCAGGACTCTGCTGGTCAGCAAGGGATATGTCGGAGCTGGGGAGCTCCTATCCTCCTGTGGACACCCAGGGCTTGGCTTCTTCACCCCCGGGAGAGCCCGGTGTCCCTTTTAGCAGGGTGCATGTCCATCTTGGCACACCAGGTCATGGCTCACTGGGTGACTCCTGGTCCCTGTGTACCTCAACTTACCAAGTCACAGTGATCACAATGAGATCAGCACCACATTTAAGGTCCTTGGTAGAATTGCTGAGTAACAACTGGCACCAAAAGGAGCTGCCAGGTTTTAAATACAGTAAGAGATTGAATTTCTGGACACGCACGTGGGCTGGGAATGGCTTGTTGCACCCCCCACACCTCCAGTCCCTCTGCAGCCCTCAGTATTTTGAGTGTGATGCTGTGGCCATCTGGGAAAGGTAGTTTTTTGTATTTCTGCCTTTTCTGACAAGTTCTAATAACTGCACTCCTGGCTTTATTTAACACTGGATATTTCTACTGAAGATGAAAGTAGTTTTAAGTTTAAAATGTTAAAAAAAGAAAACATAGTTTTTATGCTTTCCTCTGGTTAAGGTGCTTGCCAATACATATAAATTCAGGACAGAGTCTGCTTCCCTATAAAAGTTTGATGGTGTTCTCAGCTGGAAGGCTGACAAGACATTGAATTCCAAATTCAGGAAATGTTCGAATCTATGATGTGTTTATAATTAAATTTATTTCCCTTGAATGCAACCGAGCATCTCCCTGGCTTATTGTGCAAGGCAGCTGCGTGTTAAGGATTATGCCTGTGGAATCAAATAGATTGATGACATGATTTAGGACCTATCAGGTCCTATCAGAAAAGATTAATTGAATTAAGTATAACTTACACAATTTTTAATCCTCTGAGGAGAGCCTGACCAACTTCACACCTTTGCTTTGCTCTAGAAACCTTATTAAAAGAGAGAGAGAGGGGAAAGGAGTGATTGTTTTATATACTTAATTAGGAGCTTTAAATGTTCAATAAATTACTACTCTTTGGAAGGAAAATCTGAAATATTTATTGTCTCATCCCTTGTTTTGCCTAGTTAACTATTTTTTTTGCTTCTTTGTAAGTCAGCAGGGTGGCTGCAGACCTCGTGGTGGGGCTTCCAGGTCCCCACAAATTAAATGACCAGACCCTCGCCACAATGTCTGCACCACACGCAGGCAAAAAGGCAAAATAAATTAGCTGTGCATTTCTGGGAATTTTGCGCTGCTTTACATAGCAAATCCTGTAGATTTGCCTTGACGATGAGAGAGGAGATGCGAGCCCTGCCCTGAACTCAAGGAGCACGAAGGCAGGTAAAGCATCGTTCCTGGCAGGTTTCCCCACGTGGGTGCAGTACCTGGTCCACGGATGGAGCTGGAGGAGTTCTGAGCTGCTGATACAACATTCACACGCATGACACTGCCATTTCCCACGTTACCATTTTGTCTTCAAGCTCAAAATTACACAGACAATTAATAAATGTAAATTAAAATAGGACAAAGGTTTTCTCTCAATAACACTTAAGGGGCTTCCCCTGCAAGGTGCGTTATCTGTCAATTCTTGCAGAGCTTTTCCAAAGGACCTTGATGTTTTGTAGGATGATATGGAGGCTCACAGCCAGCCCCTACCCGCATCCCACCTTTACACACTAGGTTCACTTTGGCTCCTGCTGACCATAAAAGTGGGTTAACGGCCTGGTGGACTTAGGAGACCCTCAGGCCACCAGTCTGCACCTAACAGGGTCCCCTGGCAGAAGCTCTGAAGAACTAGCAAAATGTCACTCACGATATCGCTTAGGTATTCTGTCACATCACCCGCCTGTCGATCAGAGAGCAAAAGCAATACTACATAATAATTTCAAGGCAAAACATCAAGAAATATTTTCAGTTGTAACAGCAGGGGCATGTTGGTATGCAGAAACTCGCTCTTTGGCTTGGATTTGGGCCAGGAAACAATATCTAATATCCCTACTGCAGTGGGAAATAGGATTTTAAATCTCAGAATCTTCAGCCAAGTAATTAAATGGACAATAAAATTCACACCCCTTCTCCCAATAGGTAGCCAAGGGTTTTTACTGGTAGATACCTGATTTTTTCCTTGTAATATCTTTAATGAAAGTAGCGTTGAAATGTAATATCGCATCACTTACAGTTTGAACACATCTTGAAATTGCATAATGCTTTACTAATTATATATTTAATTACTATGGCCTTGTAGATACATTATGGGCACGTTTATGACTATGTAGAAAAATGGCAAATTTGCCATACAAAAACAATGAGATGCAAAGACTTACAAGTGCAGCATCTTTTAAAATACCAGCATGCTACATAGTAGTTCCAGTACAAATGCCTAAAAGTTTAGTGCCACAGTATCTCTCCTAGATAGTCTATTCATCATGTAAATATTTGCGTGTAGAAAGAGTGGTGTTCTGCAAGGACACAATTTGTACAGCATTTATATATAACTTGGCATCAAAATAAACAGCCCCCTTTTGCTTTCAATTCAGATCTGGCATAAAGCCGCTAAATTTGCTCCAGATTTGTACTGCAAGCAGGATTTTGCCCATTGTTTCTGTAAGGCCATTAAGTTTCCAGTATTGTATTTTTGTTCTGTGCCAACTAATTTGGATAAAACAGATGATTGAATTTAAAGGTCAAAAAGTCAAGAAAATTGACTGGCTGAAGAAGGTAAAATATTTCTTCAAAACTGATTTAAGAAAATTGAAACAGCTTGGAGGAGTCATGGAGCATTTTATGAAATCTGTATTTCATAGGAGGTAAAATTGAATCTAGGTGCCAGCAACAGCCTATCATTGGTCTTAGCATGCTTGTCTCAAATCAGTGATTTCATCAAAAGCTGTTTTACTTCTGGCAATGCTGATGACCAAGAAAAAAAAATTACATCTGCACCTTAAAGTCCACAAAAACAGACACCAGAAAAAGAGCAAAGAACCGAACAGCATTCAGCCCTGACCCAAGCCACAGATGTGACTGTTTGGAAACCATCTAGAGCCAGATTTCAGTTTCCACACAGGTCCTTTCTCCAGAATGACAATGATGGATCAAAGTTGTCCTGGTTTCGGCTGGGATAGCGTTAATTTTCTTCCTAGTAGCTGGTATAGTGCCGTGTTTTGGATTTAGTATGACAATAAAGTTGATAACACACTGATGTTTAGTTGTTGCTAAGTCGTGTTTACATAGTCAAGGACTTTTCAGTTTCCCATGCTCTCCCAGGTGCACAAGAAGCTGGGAGGCAGCATAGCCAGGACAGCTGACCCAACTGGCAAACAGGGTATTCCATACCATATGATGTCATGCTCAATATATAAACTAGGAGGTGTGGTCTGGGAGGGGGCGATCGCTGCTCGGGGCCTGGCTGGGCATCGGTTGGCGAGTGGTGAGCAATTGCATTGTGCATCACTCATTTTGTATATTCTATCATTATTATTATTATTTTCCCTTTCTTTTCTGTTCTATTAAACTGTCTTTATCTCAATCTGCAAATTTTACTTCTCTCTTTTTTCGATTCTCTCCCCCATCCCATTGGCGGGGGGTGAGTGCACGAGTGGCTGTGTGGTGTTTGGCTGCCTGCCAGGTTAAACCACAACAAAAGCCCTGGACCCAAGCAGCCTGGAAAGAGCAGGTTTCTTTTATTACAGCCCAACCACGTATGCAGCATTTCTTAATAACCTGATACAACTTCTCTTTCCACCATGGTGAGGAGAGTGGACATTCGTATTTCTACTGCAATAGAAGTTATGAAGACAAGCAAAAAGGCTTTCTGACCTGGGGTGATACAAGGAGAATTACTGACTCCACATTGCAGGCAACAACAGTAGAGTTTGGAGTAAATTCGATGGGGCTGCCGCAGCATTCCCTGACATTCCAAGTGCCCTGACTAGGAGTCCCAGCGATGTGGACAAAGGAAATGGGTCTTGGAGTCAGATTAAAGCCACTGCACATGAACTGGGCTAATTAGTGCTTATTGATGCTTTGTGGCATATAAAGTCATATGCTTATGTGGGAGTAAATCAGCTATTCCATTCACAAGGTGGCAAGCCACTCTGAGAAAAGCTGACTCCTAAGTAGAGTTGTTCATCCTGGTGACCGAGCATAAGGAGAGCAGCCAGTCTATTGCTCCTGCAGTTTTTCCAAAAACAAGCTGCTGCCTCTCATTGTGCACATAGTGCTCTTCTTGCCCCACACAGGTGCTCTCTGGGTGTAGGATCAGAAAGATGCTGTCCCATCTGCTGTGCTCAAACGCTGCTCCTTAGGTGAGCTGGAGACTGCCAGCTCCCACGCAGCTCAGTGCAATGATAATCCCCTCACCTTGCACCGCTGCACAAGCACTGCAAGGCCAGGTATTTACCCTTGTGCTGAGGGACACAGTGCCACCACGCTGCCCAGTCTTGGATGTGTTATTTGCATGGAAAATTCCTCCTGGATTTACTCTTACAAGGCATCTCCAACACAAGCAGCCCCTTTGGGCTGAGCATGACACGTAGTGCTCAGCTCTCAGGTGCTCCAGTGTTGGACACGGTGCAGAGGCCCATGAGGACTGAGAACCAGTGGGCCATCAGAGCGCCCTGGACAATGCTGTGTGAACCTAAATGACAGATTTGCAGAATCACAGAAAACAGGGCTGGAAGGCATCTCACAGGTCCATTGTGAGAACCTCTGCCTATAAGATATGTCTCATCTGTCCTTAACCACCTCCTCAGACTATTCAAGTACTCCATTGCCCACTAGGAATTTTTTCCACATATCTGATGATGATCTTTCCTGCTGCAGTGCAAACCCAGCATTTCATAGCTGACCTGCAGGCTCTTGCTTTCCCTGCTTTTCCTGCTGGTGCCGAAAGCCTTCTGTGCCACATTTTATATATACTCCTGGGAGGGGTCCCAGGGTTTGTATATACCGAGGGACCAGAAACAGAGCCCAGGTCACCAGCACCCCACTGCCAAGCCCATGACTGCAGGGTGGCAGCTTAGCCAGGGACAGAGGAGGAAGACAAGGGGCTCTGCCACTGGAGAAGCAACGCCCAAGAGCAAGACACATGAAGGGCCACAGCCAGGGTTACTTCTGAACTCAGGACAGGGAAACTGAGAAGTAATTGCTAATTGCTTTGTGCTTTTGTACTTGTTCAACATGGACCCAGGGAAGGTCTGTTCACCTGGTCATTTGTGCTAATACAATATAAAAAAAGCTGTTTTACCAGCACTGCTGGCAGGAGCCATGCAATACCATGGCTGCACACTCATGCATTAAATGCTAGTGCATCATTCCTCCATTTCACCACCCACATGAGCATCCATACCAGGCAGGATTGCCAGCCCAGAATAATACCAGAGACTTTGTCGGCCATCTGCTAACCTGTTCCACGGTCCCACAGTTAATCTGTTTTGTGTGAATCTCACATATACTGAAGTGTTGCAGCCAAAGGTTTTTCAGCAGTTCAGTAGCATCTACACATCTGTTCCTGTTCAAACACCCATGCACATGGGGAGATAAAGGACATTTTACACCTAACAGCAAAAAATGTCTTTTGTCTCTAGAGGCAGTTCAATAAATGTTATTCAGAAAAAGAGGACCTTGGTTTTTCAGGATGGCTTAGAGCTACGCTGGACAATTCTCTTACCAAGAAAGCAGAAGTATGAGGGGTTCTTTGTTTTCTATATATCACATGTTGGGGACAAATTCAAACCTGTTTTATACGGATGGAAGTAGTCCTGAATGTATTTGGACACACAAACATCTATATTGAGATTCTTTGCTTGAAGGGACCCTTTTGCAAGTTCTGCCCATAAGAGACAGATAGGTTTTGGTAAATCAGAGAAGAGCTCAGACACAGCCACTTACAGCTGCTGAATGCCAGCGTGTGTCGCTGAGACACACCATTGAACAGAAGGAGCACATTTGTCAAAAAACCTCAGAATAAGTGCTCCTTCCCTGAGTATTTTTAGTGTACTTAAAGCTCTTTTGAAAGCTGCTTACTAGCCATGCCTCAAATGATGGACCCTGGGGCATGTCGCAAGCCTCCGGTGCTGGTGCCAGCCCCTCAGTGAGCCCATGCATGTATTAGCCCTCCCAGTGTGACCAAAGAAAACAGGTCTTACTGCTTCATTAGTTTTTTTAATAACCCCTCCTTATAAACAGCTTTGCTCCTCCGCTGATTTACACCCTTTCTAATGCGATATCCTCAGTCCAGCAGCCAACCCCTGTCACATGAAGCTAGGATCAGGCCCCGAGGCCTGTAGATCCTGTACTAAGTGGTTTTGATCCAGGGGCACAGATGTGGAGCCATTGCCATCTCTCCCCTGAATAAGTGATCGTTGGCCTCGGATGCTGACAGCACCGCCAGAATGCTGCAGCAGCTCTGGGAAGGTTCCAGGTCCTGAGAGGGTTGAACCCAGACACACAACTAACTGGAACACTGCATTATAGCTGTCCTGCCCCAAAACCCCATCCTGGCAGCCTCGGCATAGCATCCACCAGGAAACTCCAGCCTTCCAGCTTCCAGGGCTTACCAGCTGCTAAATGGCACCATGGATCTGAATTCAAGGTGGGAATTTCCATCTCATCTCCATCGTTAGCATCCTACAAGAACTACTTTCAGCTTTGTCCTTGGGGGGGGGAACATGCATTATGCATAGCAAGAATTTCTCCATCCATCTTCCAGAATGCATTATCACTCTTGATAAGGGCTTTCCAAGTCACCAGTCTCATTTGAAAGGAAGGTGAGCTGACCCATGAATACCACACGCTGCAGCTCCAAATGCTGCTTGCTAGAAAAACCATCAGAGGGGCACAAGGGGCAGGAAGGCTGTGCACAGACCCTACAGACTCTGCAGCTGGGTGACTTCCACTGGATTATGCCTGACCCTGTCCCTCAGGCTGGCTGTCCCATGCCCGTTACTGCTGCACACAATGAGCATCTTCAGGGAGCTGCAGAAGCAGGGGAAGTGGAGGCTGCATCTTCATGTGATACCAGGGAAAGAGTCAAGATCTAAGGGATCTCTAAAGGTCTCTTGGGGTTTCCCGAATCCAACATGGTGACAGTAACATTAAATTTAGCATATTTGTAATGGGTAGCAGGATAGCTGGATGTTTAGGGGTGAGTAGTATACACACAGATAAAGCTTTGCAGGGCACACTGTATAAGTATATACAAATATATTAGACCAAGAAGTGCTACCCTATTTTAGCTTCCATACTGTAATAGCAAATTTCCTATTTCACTAACGGAATGTGCAAACGCGGCATGAAGCCTGAACCCAGACTCATGGGTGCTATTTTTACAGCTTGTAGAATCAGAGAAAAATACCTCCCAGAGACACAAAGCAATGCAATCAACCACGTCCGGCAGTTGGCTGCTCCCTTAATGAGCAGGCATCACATCGATGTTTCCAAAAAGGCCACTCCAAGTACAGCTCTGTTCCGATTGTGTTCTAATCCCCATTACATCAAATGCCAAAAATATTTATGCCTGCTGTATTACATTATAAATTTATATTTCTGAAAAGTAATGAGTTATGACATTACACCAGGCATGATAATTGAACCTCGGGGCCTAGCCTGAGCCCTGTTGAAGCTAGAGCTGCCTTACCAACAGGAGTCTTACTTTTGGGGGTTAGAGTAACCTCCAGATGGCATTGGGGATGTTAAAAATAAAAAGACATCCAAGGGAGGTGTCTAATTATACATCCACTTTGCTTTCCCCTGCAACGTATTGGAAGCAATTATTTTAAATAGATATTTTAAATAGATAAAGGGTGTCAGTGAGGTTCAATTTTCCTCTCTGTCTATCAGCTGTGCAATATGGGCATGCACGGAGTAAAGTCTTACTCAGCCATGTGGACGTGGATGTGTTCTGAAGTTGCATTCTGACATTTGTGAGTCTCATTAAACATGCTTCCTTTATTGATTTGTTTGGTTTTCTGTAATTGCAGCATATGAACATTTTTAATTTTTCATTTCTGCTCTTGGCATTTAATTTGAAGTGATCCTGAGTTTAGTGCCAAGACATGTATCAGAAATGACCTTCAAGCTTGAGAGAAAATAATTTCGTTTTAGAATCTGTCAATAAGCAATAGGCAGAAGCCTTGTACTTTTAATAGCATCTATCAAATATTTTCCCTTAAGAACTTGCTGACCTTCTTGGCAGAGGCCATTCAACAACACACCACTTCTACTCATTGCCTTTATCAAAGAGATGGGATTGTTACTAAGTCATTTCTGTGCTCAGAAATTAGGTCAGCTATCAACAGTAACCGATGACAGAACTCAAATGATCTGTTCTCTCTGCTTGATAGAAGGAAAGTATAACAGTGGCCTTTCGGTGCCTTATAGTCAGGGCATCCTCATCTCAGCTCTGCTCCTGCATTACTGACTCTCCTTTTTAGGAGCACAACAATTTAAGGAAGAGGCTATTTAGCAGCCTGTAAATCCACCCAATGGTTGTTACATTCTGGTTTTGCTAACAGAAGACTGGATAACAGCTGATCAGATAATTTGCAGTGAATATTCAGAGGAGTTTCTCATGTTTTACAGCTGTGAAAGTAGGATCAGGTCTGGAACAGAATTGGCCCCAGTGAAGCACATTTGACAGAGAACTCATTTTCCAATATGCACATCACAAGAGGGAAGGAGGAAATATGCACAACACAAGAGGAGAAATAGCCTCTTCAGTAATAAGGTTTTGATTGCACAGTAGAAAAATTACAAATTAAGATTTTTGGAAAGCAGGTGATAAATTAAGAAAAGTAAGTGTTTTCAGATGATCTGAAGCTCTAAAAACACATCCTATGCATGAATTACAGTTTTAGCAGAATGAAATGATCATGTTTCCAGAATTAATTCAGTAGCAACAAGCTTAGCAGAAGGTAAACAGTTGCAAGTATATTCCTGTATTTTATTTCATAGCACGCATTCATTTTGTGCTCGAATCCCTTTTGCATTCTCACCAGTGGTCAGCTTTGAAATGTTTCGGCTAGTTACGGATGCTAAAGACGCACAGCTCTCAGATATCCTTGTCACAGAGAGGTAACTTGCAGATGTCCACCCGCCCTGAGCAGATGGTGCACCGGAGAATTTCTGCATACTGAAGGGCCGTGCAGAGTTAAAAGGAATTTTTATGAGCCCACCAAGAAGTAGCTGCAAGCACAGTTAAATTTTTAACTATCAGACACTCAGCATAAATAGAACAAGTCCTCTGTGTTGTGGTTCAGCATATTGGGACAGAGAAAAGGCTTCAAACTAAAGCATTGCCAACACCAGAACAGGAGCAAACTGGCGTGGCTTTTCCTGAGCCCAAACCCTCGCTCCAGTCCTCCCCAGGTCCCTGCTGGAAAAGGGTGGATCTATCCCCCAGGGAATCCCTTCTGTGAGGTACAGTGATACTTTCTTCTCTGGTTTGCAAGTCTACAAGGTGAATCAATGAAGATGGTGTTTTACCCAAAATTACTCTCAGAAAAGACATTTATTAATACAAGTATCATCATTTCCTTACTGGAATTTACTTTTGCATATTTATAAGCTGTAAGGATGGCGAAAGGAGGAAATCTATACCATTAATTCCTTCTGCAAAGTAGTACTTCATGTACAATAGGGATTTATGGACACTGAAAATGTACTGAACAAAAATCAATCTAGTTTTCATTAACAAAATAAGATCAAAACTTTCGGGGAAAATAATTATAGCTGAGCCAGATTTCCTCCAGACTTTGAAATTAATAGTTTCACTTGCACAACAAAATAAACTTGCTAGCTTTCTAGTCTACCATTTTTTATGATTCTCAGCAGTGCTGCTAAGTGGAATTTGCTAAGTTAAAACTGACAGGTGAAAAGCTTGTAAGGAATGCACTGCAAACATGCAAACACACCAAGAGAATTCAGGGGTTTATACAGGATGAATTCTGGAGTGGAGATACTTAAATCCTGAAGCATATACCTCTACAACAGCAAGAATATATATTTTATTTTGTGAGATCATACAGTTATCATGTTTGTGCCATCCCACGATTTCAAAGAATTTTTTTTGAAGCCTATTCTGTTTCAAGCTGAAAGTAAAAGCATATCATTACATAAAATGTAAATAAGATATCACTTGCAGTTCTCTATCCTGTGCCTTATCTTTGGCAAATAAGCAGAGTTTTCACAAAAAAATAGCAATAATAATGCATTTGTTTTGTTTTGTTTTGTTTTTTAATGTTAGACATGATTTTCACTCAGTGTGAAAATAGGTATTTTCAAATGCTTATTGGCAGTAAAGTTTTCACTAAAGCAGGAAAACGTTTTCGAAAAATCTTCGTAAAAAGCCTCATGTTTTTTCGCACCAGCTATAGCCTGGGAGATTTTTTTTCCTAATCCTAGCTGGTAAATAAGACTAAAAGAAAAAAAACAACAATATTTTTTGTAAAAAAGGCCAGGTACACATTTTAGCCCTTAGCTAAAAAGATAATGGCCTCCTTCACCTCCTCCTGCGCATCCCCACTTGCTGCCAGCCACTGCCACCCCAGGTCTGCACTCTCCCGCCTGCACCATCCCTCCTCCATCTGTGCCTATCAAAAGCATCCACCTAAGGTGAAGCATTTTAAAGAGAAGGTCCTGATCCCAGGAAAAAAGCCTTTCTTCCTCTGCATTTCTCTATGAAACATTGGATTGGAGGTACATTAAAAGAGCTCGAGCAAAGCTAGCTGTAAAATAGCTGCAGGTAGAGACCAAACCCTCCCTTTCAGGGTTAGCGTAAGAGCAATGAAACCAGCATACCTTCCTGGTTTGGCTGTTATTTATTATCTACTTATTTTACTATTGAAAAGAGGCAGGTTTTGTTATTAAAACATTCAATCATATTTATAAATAATAAAGCAAAACCCAAACATTGTCTTTCTCTCTAGTCAGTTCAGAGCCCTATATATCAAATGCAGATATTCCCTGCAAAACTTTCAGATTTTAACTAATTATGTTGTTAATCAAGAGCATGACTGCATTTTGATTGCACTCAGTTATCACTTATCTCTTTCTTCTCAAAACAGTACAAAAAAAGATCCAGAACAAAAGGTTCACATCTCTTGCAGCTGCTCTTTATGCACATCTAATTAATCTTGGGACTATTAAAATTCAATACAATGAGAAAGTGGTCAATACCATAATTAGATAAACGAGCTCACACAGTAGTGAAACAATCAAATCAAACAAGCTTCATCAAATATTCCTCATAAGTGACAGAACAAATATGTCTCAACGCCTGTTTTAAAATTTCCCGATGATGTTAAGATAACCCTGTCTAATCTTTCAGAGAACAACAGTGGTGTCTCCTACTGCATGTGATGTATTATCTATACCCTTTGAAATTCAGAGAATTTATCTCTAATACCTTTCCGGATCAAATGCTTGTTGAAATTCTAAACCAACTGGAAATGGCTATTCCCACTCCAAGACAGCCCAGCATCTGCAGATCAAAGGAGCTAAACAAATATTTCCTGTCTGCAAACCTAACAAGTAGCAAAGCGAATCACTACATAACCGCCTTATCTCTCAGCAGCTTTAGATTTTTATATTCAGGAGTGAAATGGGCATTGTTTGAAATAGGACATTATTCCTGTCTTGATAATCATGTCATGTTTAGAGCCTGTCTTGAGAGATTATTGAAATCCTCCTGAAATGCAGTCATGAGAGAGTAACTGGGTAGGTCATTTTTGTTAGTTACTTAAGAGTATTTGTGGGCAGCTTCTTAGAGCATAAATATCTGCTCCTCAGCAGGACAATTGTCTCCTACAGATCTTCAAAACTGCAATTAAACTATTGGAAGACAGGAAAAAAAAAATCCACCCTCTTGAATAGCCAGGCTCAGGGTTCCTGCAGAATGATGGCTGATTAACGGTGCTGTTATTCTTCCCGTGATACACATCAGTGACACGGAGAAAGGCTCAGTGATTAATGCCATGTGAGCTCAGGCGCTGAAATCATGTGAAGTCATCACAGGACATCGGCTGTATTAATTTATTAGTAGTGGAGGAAAATGAGTAAGTCTTTACTGCTTCCTGTGCTTTACCTCATCCACTTACCACCTTTATCTGCCGCTACCAGAGACAGTTTTCTGGTATTGCTTTACGAGCAAACCCTCCCAACAGAGATGCAGTTTGTACAGACAGCAACCAATAAATTCATACCTCTAAAATGCACGTCTAAAAACCTCCAGAATGAAACATACCACTTACTAGCAAAATCACTTTTGGGTGACCATGCTTGCCAGCATCACATAAATTGATTGGGTTCATATGCCTAATCCACAAAGCCCTGGCAGCAAAATTGTTACGTGCAAGTTATAGATTATAGGCATTGAGCAGTGTGCTCCCCAGAGCGACAGTCCAGCTACCTGCCCGATGCCACTCCCATTCAGATCATTAATATTTTTGCCAGTCTCTCCAGCAGATGAGATTTAGATCCCACATTTGTGTAGGTAGCTACTTTTATGAGCCCATTCATCAAAAATTTGGGAGAATTTGTCAGCATGACTGAAAAATATGAAAATGCTCAAAATGAGCCCCTTTCCAATCTTTCGTGATCCATATCAGGTATCAGAGAAGTCTCAGTGGAAATCTAAAGGGCATGTTTTAATTCAAATTAAACCTTTTTAACTTGGAGCCCACTACAACTCAGTGCGGCGCTCCGGGTGAAGGACTGGAGGTGGTTAAAGTTACATCATGCAAACCCCTCTTCTTGCTGTGAGGTTTTTTCTGCTGCTTGAGCACAGTAGGAACAGGAGATGGCCCAGGCTTCTGCTCCATTGGGCTTCACACTGGTTACACTGGGGGTCTAGTAACCCCTCATGCTATGCAACCCATAAGATGCATAAGCATCTGGATAATTCCCATGTTAAATCAACTTAAAAATCTCTATGCCCTTTTCCCCTCATATTCCCTCCTGCTCAGAGTTGTACTGGGATTGAGGAGATCCCAGTTTTATTCCCCTTTCTGCCGCAATGCCCCTGTGACCTTGCACAGTCTCTGTTCACATTATATCCTATAATCCAGGGAAATTCGCCCTCCTCTTCGTACAAGACAAACCCTCAATCCCAGCCTGAAGCAAACCAACAGCAGCCTTGACTAGGGAGACCAAAGAGCAAAACATCTACAGTCACCAGAGCATGTAGCCCAGCAGATGCTGCATTTCTCCTGCTCTGCCTGCCCTGGGGACCCTCTGCACCCTCTGTTTCACTTCTTCCTCGGATGTCAACGCAGCTTCAAAATGGCAATTTCTGCCTCTGCTGAGCTGGTTTCTACACCCAGATACTCGGAGCTCTTTGCCTTGCTCCACTGCTCTTCCGAAGAGGGGAGGGTGGCAGCGTAATCGGCTTTTCTCAAGGGTGATTCTGGCTTGCAGATCTTTTAGAAGTGCTCACAGATTTTAGGAGTTTGTCAAGTTTTAGCACAGTTATCTGTCTGTCAAATTGTATTAGTCGCATGTTTATCATTTGCTGTTTGTTATAGTTGGCTGTCTACAAGACCCGTGTTCAAAAATTTTACCATCTTACCTCCAAATATTACAAACATTTAGAGCAATTGAAAATTACAATCAAGTATCACTTAACCCATCTCAGCTTTGGGAAAGGCAGACGGAGCACTTTCATCACGTCATCAGAGAATGAGGCTGTTTCCAGAAAAGCCAAGAAGAACTGGAGGGTTTTTCCCCCTGGTTACGCTCACTTTGCATGCTTTCGGCTCTGCTTCTTCAGCAGGAATTCAGCGCCAGGAAATAGCAGACTCATTACCCTCTTTCCCTCCTTCCTTAAGCTGTATTCCCCATTGCTTCACACTCAGCAAGGGCTTTCCTTTCTTACCCCATGGTCCAATTTCCTGAATTCACACTGCACTGTCTGAATAACAGTGTCCCAAATTGCTTTCTTCTGGCTGCATGAGTACGCACACACACATGCTCCTCGTAACAAGCCACCAAGATTATAGCTGTCCTGACAAGCGGAGAGGAGGAACAAGATGCAGGCCCATAGCCCACAGAAATGTCAGTCCATTGTAAAGCTGGGCATCTGCCAGCAAAGTTTTCTCCACTATTTTGGATTCTCCTTTTTGGGGAGAGACTCTTGTAAGAGACCCGAGGGGCTGGGAACTGCCTTGCCACCCTGACTGGTATATCCGCATCACTGCAGGCTTGGCTCATCCCCACAGCAGCTGCAAATTTGCCTTTCATGCCTTTTGCCAGGAAATCTGTGGACAGCCCTGGAATGATTGAGTCTGCAGAAAGTGAAGGAGGGATGGAGGCACAGGGTCAGCATTATCTCCTCTGCAGCAGGACCATTCTCCACTGAAAAGGGAGAAATTTTGCCCCACAGGATTTCTGCCAAAGTCACTGATTTGCTAAGTTCAGTACAGAGGCAATGCGGGATCTTTGCTGTACCTCTATCCCTTCAATCCCACCAGATCTTTACAGGTGTCTGACTTCTCATTGCCAAGGGTGTTAGCATGAAACCACCTGCTAACTCACCCAAAGCTGGAGGTTTCCAGTCCCCAAATGCCAGAGAAACGCAGAGCTTAACCCTGACCTAGCACGAAAGCAATTGGAGAAATCTCACTGTGCCTCCAGACTGAGCCCCCCATCACTCTAGCAAGCAAATAAATCCCGCAAAATAATCCATTAATGCCTCACATTTTGTGCTTCCCATCATTTTCCTTTTAATTACAAAACTATATTAACATTCAAAAGAAAAGGGGACCAGATATGTCACCTTGGTTGCCAGGGAACCTTCAAACACAAAGGCTCATTTCAGCAGGCAGCAGGCTGGCTGCCAGTCTGGGTGCAGGGCTGCTGTGTCGTGGGGAGCCTGGTATTTCACTGTATGCTGCAATATCATAAAATAAAAAAATTCGTGGGAGGTGAGCATCACAAATACCTGGTGCCTCCAGCACTTTAATGGTGCCTGTAAGTATTTCATTTCTCCGTGGAAAGAGTTACAGAGCATTCAGAGTGGCTTTGCTAAGAGATTGCAGCATTTGCCCACTCCCCTGCCATCCTGGAACCCACAAGAGCTGCTGCAAACCCAAATGCACCAACACAAACAGGTAGAAAGGAAGAAAGAGCCAAGCTATCCCACATGCACCCTCCTCCACACAGCCCTCTTTTAGCCTTCTCCTGTCTGAGCAAGCAATGGGGTTTGGAGGAAGCAGCCATCCCCAGTAGCTGACACTTCCCAAGAGCAGGAAAGTAAGTCTGCAGCAGTTTCTGCACTGGAGAAAATCAGTGAGGGGACACTTTTTTGCTGCTCTGCACAAGCAGGGCCATCGTGGAGCCTCCCAAAAAGGAATTGGGACTGTTTCTGGAGGAACCAGCACTCTCAATCCTCGGGAGCACCAAAACAGATCCCACAGTGTCTGAATTTTCTTGTTCTCATGTTGTTTCTGTACGAAAATAGGATTTTCTAGTGTCTTAAGCTCCCAGCTACAGCCTAGGGAGTTGAATCTATTCATATATACATGCATATAAATGGTTCTGCAGAAACATGTGGAAAGTCAAAATGACATAGCTGTGGCAAAATCATAACATACTGGTTTAAGGCAACTCTAGCCCCTTGCCGAGGCTAGCTTCCCTTGGAGATACATATTCAGTAGCCCTGGAAGTGATTTTAAATCCCCTGCACTCTGCTCCCTCGTGGGAAAGGTGGCACAGCCCTGCTCCCCAGCACATCCTCAGCTCCGGGATCAGCCCCAACCTGCAGACAAGAAGTATCACAACTTAAGAACAACAAATAAAAGGTCAAAGTCACCTGGGCAGGGAGCTGCAGAGCCAGCCTGCTGCAGAGCCAGCTCTCCTCTTGGCAGACCTGACCTGACGTTTCCACTCCTGCTCCAGACCCCGAGGGAGACATGTGCTTTCTGACAGCACAGTCTAAGATAGTATGTCAAGAAAATCTGTGTCCTAATTATCCAGTGTCCCTAGCACAGTAAACAAGACCCCCAAAAAGGAGAGATTTCTCCTGTTCTTTTTTTTTTTTTCTTTCCCCCTTCTCTCCATCTAGGCACTCACTAACTTCATCTGGCAGTTGTATCTCATTTGTTTAATAATAAGATAATAATAATAATAATAATAATAATAATAATAATAATAGGGAATATTTGTGGGGGGTAACAACATACAATGCTTTGATGTATATTTGATAGCAAAAGTTAACATACGCTCAGAGGGAGAAGGCAGTAATCAGAGGAAGGAGAGTTCCGGGTAGCAAATATGATCCATGGTGTCTTCTTCCAATTTCCAGCTCCATGTGTGTTACGGCCCAAGTGCCAGAGAATCCCCTGATAAATCAGTGTCAGGGCAGTGAGAAGTGCAGTGGTGCTCATACAGCTGCACTAGTGAGGCCTGTTCCATTTCTGAGCTGTCGCTGACATTGTGTTCATCCCTGATGGATGATGCTCTGACAAAGCGGTTTCCTCATTGCAATGACCTAAAGAGCTGAGCTTGGCTCACCGGAGAGTTTACAATTTAAGTTGCTTGGGCAAGGAGACTGCAGCTGCTCAGAGTTTTAGAGGAGGATGTCTCAAAGAGGAGAAGCAAAAAATGCCATTCATCACTGCAGTTTCCATAAGCTTGCCTGATGTCTCCATTTGGGAGGAGGATTGTAAGTCCAAATGAATACACAGGCCATGAAAGCAAGGTACCCACGAAAGCCCACGCCCTTGCAGGAGCCCCTCTGCAGGCTGGGGTGGACAAGCTCGCAGATCACAAGTGTCACAGTTTGGCTGTGAACAGCGTATCTAGCTCATCACATCCTCCTTCCCACTGCCTCTTGCGGCAGGGACTATTTGTCATTCCTGATGTTTTGTAATCATGTTAAAAACACATCTGGAGGCACTGCTCCGCATGCAAATATCTGCTTAATTCATATAGCCACAGAATAAACTAGGTGGGAAGGTACCTCGTGGCCCTTCACTGTGTACCTTCCAGATAAGCCTAGCTCCTCTTTCCTTATCACCCCCACTTTGGGTAGTTAAAGACAGCAATTAGTTCCTGCTTCATCTCCTTGTCTCCAGGCTGAACCCTCCCCATGTATCCCGTGCTCCAGCCCCACCCAGCTCAGGATATGTGCTTCAATAAAAAAAAAACAGAAACAAAACAAAAAAAAAACAACCCACAAACCAACCATGTAGGAAATACAGAATAAAAATGCCTGCTAATTATCACATCTCCAACTTATATCATTAAAGTTTCAGCTTCTTAAATATATTCCATGCTCTTGGCCTTTTACTGAGTTTATATGCTTGGTTATAACTTGGAAAAAAAACCTTTAAGGATGAACAAGCCAAGGCAAAATTTTAATACTGTTAGTCTGGCTCAGACTCCCAGCACTTACAGAAATTGCAAGTTTTCCCATGCTAATCCTGCTCATTCATATTAATGCATGGGAGATCAGTGTTAGTCTGATCAAAATTCATACTCAGGGTTGTGGGCTTATTTATTTAAAATGCGATTTATCATCAGAATGCTACATTAAGAGAACATTAATACTGTGAAGGCAGCAAGGCTTGCTAAATTGCTTTGAGGATACTCAACCAGACCTAGGACAACATTATCCAGAATAGCTCGGAAGTTAATCAAGTGTTTTGTGGGAATTATAGACCCGGGAATTAGGAGTCATGCTGGACACAAGGTACAAGTGATAATCTTTGAGTGATTTGGTAAAGTAGAACTAATCCAGGAAGGGACAAAATTATGTCCAAAATGCCTAGTGAGAGAATACAAATGTCACAAGATATCTCAAGATGACACTGAAAGTTTCTTAGGGTCACTTTGTCTGAAGAAGGGGAACAAAGCCAGTTAGTGCATGATACTCTTCAAAGTCTATCATAAAAGGCAACTTACAAAAATTAATTTAAAGATACATTTAAATTCATTTCTGCACAGATAAAATGTATTTTTGGAAAAGTGATGCCAATATTTTAGCTCAGAGAAGATGCAGGAGATAAGGGCAAACTGAATCTTTGCTTATAATAGCTCATGTGAACAAAAGCAGCCTGGCAGCCTTGCGCATTTGAAGTGGCTATTGTTCTTATTCTTGTGGATTACATGGTGCTTGAAACCTAATGTTAAAAAGCTAAGAGACATGAGAATAGTTTGATGGGTATTACCGTTTCTCCCCTCCAGAAAGGATTTTAAAGCTTGCAAAGTTGATTACATTCTTTACATTTTGCTGCTAGTATGTCAGCTATTTCTATTTCCACTGCTAGTGGAGAGATCTCTCTCTCATACATAAAGCCAAATCCGGCTGTTTACATAAAGAGTTGGAAATGAGAACTGCAAAACGCTGACTGCCAGAAAGGGCAGCCAAGACAGACACAGTTCAGATGGTATTAGTGGGAATCACATGGTCCATCTTCAGGCTTTGTATCTCTTTTTATGCCCGTCATCTCAGCTGATTTTGCTGTAATTTTCAGAACTATCCTACAAAATATACACTTCTTAAATAAGGATGTTTCGGTATTTCTCATTGATAAATCTGATCTTCCGAAGCTCTGAGAATCTCAGCTACCACCTGAATGAAGCTTCGCTCTCATTATTCCAGCTCGTTGCTGCAATGTTCTCAAGTAACGAAGCACAGCACGTAATCTGGCTGATCATTTAGCTCCAAAGGACAGAAAGGCAGAATTAAATAATAGCAAAAATTGCATTCCTGTCAAAAGATATTTTTTATAAGCCATTCTGAAGAATGTTTTTTTTCAGAGTTTAATTTACCATCCCTCAGGAATCTACACATGCTCCAAATCTGGACAATCACGAGAACAAAAGCTACTGAATTCAATGAGCCAAAGACTTTATTTTTTTTCTTCTACGTCCCCTGCAGGATAGATGGTACTTTATGCTCCACCTGGAGCTCGTTTCAGCTAGTCTGCATAGGCAGTCACAGCAAGGCTTCCTCCCCCTTGCTCCAGTGCAAAGAGACATAGTCCCTGCCTAAATAAGCTCATGCTTCATTAAAGTCTAGTTATAGCAGCCCTGCACAGCAAGGCATTGCCCAAGGCCAGGAAAGGTGCAATGAGGGTAGAAAAAAAGAGTTCCCTGGAGGACCTAGAGCAACCCAATGTCAGGCAGTCAGCAGAAAGATCCCCACTGGTTTCACTGGGCTTGAATTAAGGCTTCAATTTTTTTAGTTAGAGGGAGGCACCGTCTATGGGGCAAGGTGGAAGGGAGGGAAGGAGGAGGCCTGGCTTTCCTTGGGCACCCACCACTTGTAGGACAATGCAATTGCCACTAGGAGAGAAAAGCGGCTGAGCTGCGCACAGGAACCCAGAAACATACCATCCGCAGAAGGTTCGTTTTTGGGGCAGTCTTTGCAATGGCTCACATTGCTCAAGAGTGATGCTGCCCCAAACCAGGGAGCAGGAACAGCAGCGGAGGGATCCACTGTCAAACCCTATCTCACCTCTGGACCTTGATATGGAAACGAAGTTGATATGCATACAAACTTTTGCAAAAACAACAACAACAAATATTTTGCAAAACAATGACCTACAACAGGGACACATCTTTGACCTCAGCTGCCCTTTATACAAGTTGCACAGTTCCTCTCATAACAGGTAATTTGGGAGTTTCCATTCCACCCTTTGGGCTCCTTCCCAAATTGGCGAGTTGGGCTCAGGTGCTCAAATTCAAACTGCCCCGCTTTGGGGTTTAGCCTCTCTGTCTAGGGAAAGTCAGCTCTCCAGCAAAGCTCACGAGAGGTTTCAGCGTACGCACATCTGACTTCTATTTCCCTTCTGGCAACATGAAATCTCTTTGCTCAAGTGGGAGCGGAAAGATGGGCCAACACTGCCGGCAGTTGTTCTGCACTGCTACAGCAAAACCCACGTTGCAGTTCAGCTACAGGGCCACAGCTCCACGGAGCTCAGATGACCCAGCGAGCAGTGCAAACAGGCACACAACATCCCCCGGGGTCCCCTCCACCACCACCACGCAATGCTCCCTGTGGGAAGGCGGGAGGGGTAATCCCAAGGGAAGGGCCAATTTAGCAATCATTTATTTATGTGCAATGCCTCCTTAAATAAGAAGCTCCCTTAGACATTCCCACACCATTTTCTGCCTAGGAAATGCTGTCTCTACCATTTTCACTCAGCCTTTTTGGTTGCTTAGAGTTTTAAGCCAGGTTGCAAAAAACCTCGGTACAATTTTCCACAGCACGGGAAAGTTGTTGTGTTGGGTTGGGTTTTTTTAAACTGCAAATGCTCAAAAGAAAATGCTATGATTTATAAATCCAGGGGGATGAGGGTAAGAAAGAGCTGTGAAAAATACATCTGGCTATTATCCTACAGCTGTCCAGCTCTAAGAAGAGCAATGCAATTGTCTGCATGTAACCTAAGCCATCCTGCACACCATCTCTTCATGCCAAATGATAGGAAAATGTTTGACCAAAACAACCCCTAAAAAACTGAAGAACCATTTCACAGCCCACAGCCATTGCGATCCCTCAGAACAAAATGATTACTAACACTAAAACATTTTCATAAATGCAGCCTTTGTGAAGCCGTCCTTCTCACAAGCATGTCGCTGGAGAAGGGACTGAAATAGTAGCTCGTTAGGAGACTCATTACAGCAGCTCAGACATTTTTATGACCTAGTTAACATTTGATGGCCAACATTACCAAATGCTGCTGTCCGTGTCAGAGCACCTCGGTGATGCCCATCTTTGCACGCTGCCGAGCGCTTGCTGCACCCGTCAGCAGGGCTCTCGCCTTGCGACCAGGCTGTTTGGGTGCTTGGTTTTAAAACCACAGACAGAAGCTCTGTGGCTGCAGCAGGAGGAAAGACAAGGGCAGGACTTGCTCCTTTCTGTTTCCTGATTCATCAGAAAAGAAATCTCTCAATTTGGTAAGTTAATGGTACCAGCAGATATTTGGAAAGGGTGGTCCGGAGTTGAGCAGAACCCAAACGCAAGACCCGCTCTGCCCCTCAGCTGGCACACTTGGCTGGTGGCACCGCGGCTCCGTGTCAGCCAGCATCTGTGAAGTAGCTGTCTACAAGTGTCAAGGTCATCTACCCCTCCTGCTCTGCACCACAGCAAGCAGGAGGCTGCTGGGGTGCGAGTGTGAGCAGCAACTCCTGCCAAGCAGGAGGCTCAGCGAGCAACATCCTTACCCCGGTGAACTTGGGAGCAAGGGACTGTCGGGTTTGGGAGTTTAGAATCCCAACCCAGCTTCACATGGAGCGCTCAGTGCCAGAGCTCAGGAGCTTTTTTCTGCAGCCACTTCTGAGCTCAGGTCACAAATAAGCGCCAATGCGGAAGGAGCAGAGATAGCGGGAACATCACAGGCTGTGCCAGCCAGGGAGGCAGAAAGCTGCCAGTCCTGTCCCTGCTGCCCTACAAACCCATGCAGACATACAGCCTGCTCCATCCTTAAATTTATCAAATACACAGGGCATTCACCTGCAATGGCTCCTCTCTTCCTTCCCTGCAGAAAACCCTTCACGTTTCTCCTTTGGGATCCTCTTCCCCATACCAGTGTAATAGAAACATTTAGCAGGGAGAAAGGCAAAAATTGCATCCAGGTTACAAACTGTTTTATGGTGTCAGATAAAGTAGTGCTGCTGCCCGGTATCTGCTGCATGGAATAAAAAACAGCCCTGCTGTTGCTCACTCAAGGAGCTGAAGGGCAGGAGCGTGGGACCTGGGGCAGCCACACTGGGCCATCAGCCCTAGAGAGCTGTAAGAGGGACTTATCATTCTTCATTCATGCAAAGAAACACTTTTTCTGATCTTGTTTGCAGTATTTGCATGGTTCTGTCCTGTCTCTACCCCTCTCACACATAGAGAGCCTCAAAGGAAATGCAGCCTTGTCCGTTTGCTATTAAATATCAGCCCCACAGGCCCAGACGTGGCCCGAGCACTGCAGGTCTGACAAACAGCACCATGCATGGCCCAGAACATCCCCCCCAAATACCCTGCTCCCAGAGGAGACACGGCACCACTCTCGGGCATTCCCCTGAAGCAGGTTGATTCCTCCAGAACTACTTCTTACTTAGAGGAGGCAACCCACAAATTTCCAAGCCCTGTAAGAAAATCTCACAACCTTTGCAAAAGGCACATTGGGTGCCCGGGAGTTCTAATGAAAAGCAGCCCCTGGGAGGCAGCCGGGGGCCTGGACACATGGCTGCGAGGTCCCGGAGGCACAGTTCTCCTGCGCTACAGTACTGTGGGCACGTCTTGTGCGTCCAGGACTTGTCTGAGCAAGAATGGGAATGGGTCCCACACAAGGAGTTAGGAAGGGCCAACGCAACCCTCAAAAAACATTGCAAAACATTGCACCACAGCTTATTAAAGTACTAGGAAACCTGGGGCAGGCACCCCAAATCCTGGTGTCAGTGAGTGCAGCAAACAGTCAGCCAAAGCCTCTCAGGTATCGCTGCTGACTGACCGAGATCATTGCACCAGTGACCACCCAGTCTGGAGAGAGCAGAGGCCTAATCGGGGCTGGTTTTACATGTCCTGGAGTGTTGGCCAACCCAAACCCAAGTCAGGTCTCCAGGGAAGATATAACCCAACCAAAGAGTGCTTTGGACAAGTGCTTTGCATCTTGACCTTGGTCAGGTCTGTCAGGGCATCCCCAACTGCAGCCATGAATCAGCTCTGCTCTTCACCCTCCAGGCTTTCTGGGAAGAAAAAATCCGTAATGGTTGTGATCAAGAACCATCTTTTAAAGGCTTCACAAATTAGTTGGCAGGTTTAGGTATTAGCAATTGGCAACTATGCTCAGGAGGCAGCACAGCCCTGGCTGAAGTTTCGAGGTTGCAATGACCTGGATTTTCCAGCTCCCATGTCTTATGTCATATATCAGGATATATCAGCCATATATCAGGGATTAAATTGGCTGCAAATGTGGGGGAAAATAGAAATTTCCCCCCTCCCTCCCATGACTGGCAGGCTTTGGGGTCTCCTTGTTGTAGAGGGAGCAGAGGTCAAGGGTCTGGAGATTGTCCTGCACCCTCAGTGTCCCAGGGCCTTCAGCACTAGCGGGAGGAAAGCTTTGCAAAAGTTACTTCAGCAAAACAGGCTCTTCCCCTATGAAAAAAACTAGTTTTGACATATAGGCATTTTCTAACAGAGTTCTACTGAAAATTTTCTGAACAGCTCTCATTCATCTGTGGGTATTTCTTTAAAATTTTTCTCCTGATCCCTACAGGCAAGGAGGGGAGGAGGAGAGTGGGGTGGGATGAGCTATACCTGGGGCACGGTGCCTGGCTACACTGCAGTCTGGTGAAACACAGGCCTGAGTCAGAGAGAGAAACTCTGATGCTCTTGGGAGGTGGGTATTTTTTTTGTGGGTTTTTTTTTTGTTTGTTTGTTTTTTTTTTTTTTTTTTTAAGGGAGCAGCTGAAAGACCTATACACAAGAGCTCCAGGGTTCGTAATAAAGGTTACAAAACCGCCGTCAACTAAAGTTAACCACAAACTTACTGAGTCCTCCCACTTCTTGTGGAGGGGCTTTTTGGACTGGATTTTTTCGTTTAATCTATTTAAAATTTTTCTTTGTTTGTTTTGCATGGCTTGATCAATCCAAACAGCATTAGTGGACAGAAGTGCCAAGAATCTCTTGCCTTTTCTAACCAGAGGGCATTTACCTCTGTAGTAACACAAATGAAGATTTTTAAGACTGTAATTAGGAGAAATAGTATTGCACCAAATAAACTTCTGGTGGTGATCCAGAGTGAAAAGAAGTCATGACCCAAAACAAAACCAAAAAAAACCCCTATAATTAAGTACCAAACTACCAACGTAGAGTTGCATAATTAAGATAATACATACATACATAAATATACACATGCATAGAAGCTCCCTGCTTAGAAAAAGGCCTATAACTGTAGGAACTTTCAGTTAAATTAGCACTCCCATAGGAAAACATGCAAAATATATCTATACATTCAATAACATGGCAGCATATCATAGGAACAGATGTGATTTTGCCTTACCTATAATGATCTCAGGTATAAAAAGCAATCATGATGGACTAGTTAATTACAGCTTTCCTATTCAATAACATAAAAAGATCCTACTCTGCTTTAATTTTAGTGTCAAAAAGGGGAGGTAAAGAATGAAAAGAGAACCAGGTAAGAAATGTACAATTTTGCTAAATATAATCAGCGGCTTTACCAACCCCCGACGGGCACATACAGAAAAGAGGGTATTTCATGCAAATGGGAAGCCCAGTAATTATTTCCTTTCAAGGGTCGATACCCAGTTCATTCCATGGGGCCATTACCTGCCTTTCCACACACCATCGTGTGAATGGTGCGTTTCATCTCCTCCTACACACAGCCAAACTGTTGCGATCCCCCGTCCACTCCCTTTGGCAGCGAAAGGGCTTTTGCTCCCAGCTGTGCAGGCGTCCTTTGCGCGCTGTATCTAGAGCTACAGATCTAAATAAAGAAGTTCAGCAGACACAGGAGATCAAGCAGAATTGCTCTAATGGATTAAATTTTTGCCTACCCTACTGTCACCACGGAGGAGTCTCAAGAAAAGGCTCACAGCTTTTCCTCAAAACACCAGCTTCTGTACATTGATATTTATGAGGGAAACATAACAGCAGTGGGGAGCTCAGCCCAGACCAATGCAAAACAGCCTCTTTTTTGCTTTCAGAGTAGCCATACTCATCTCTCCTTACTTTATATTTCAACTGAGCTAACTCAGTGCAGTTTTCAGTGTGTGCCCACACTGTAATTGTCAGTGCAACTCAGGACCCTGTTATCTAGGGATATGGGAGATGCTGCTCTCAAACCCTAAGAGCTTATGAAAATATTCATGCAAAATATTTTGTTTGCCTTTGTTTCATTTGGCTTCCACCCTTCAGGCTTCTTTTCAACAAGCTGAAAGCAGAACTGAGCAGCCCTGAATTTCATCTTTTGTTGCCTCAACAGCACAAGAGATTGCTTGGTGCAGAGCTGCAGAAACAGAGGATGACCTTGTTGCTGTCAAAGTGCAACCCCAGATGGCCAGAGCCTCAGCTGGCTCTGAGCTCTGCTGCCCACCCTCGCTGCGTGTGGTGACCCCCTGTGCCTGCTTAGGCAGTGTCTGCAGCCTGGCAGGGAGCGAGCAACCTTGCACCCGTGTGTTTATTTACTGCCACGGACCCTGGGTGCAAGGTGAGCCCTTGGCGCAGTAGGGTCAAGGCGGCCTGCTCTGATGAGGAATGGGGATGATCACAGTCTGGGCTGTCTCGGGGGACATGGATGCTACCACGAGAGCATGCAGTGCTCTTTTTAGCTGATTGCAAATGCTCTTAGAGCTCAAAAGCATTTAGTTGTGGCATGAGTTCCCCTGGGAGCTCTGTCCTCAACTGCATCCTATTATAGCTGCCAGCACTGCCTAGAAATGGTTTTTTTATAGGTGGGAGCATCGAGGTTTCATGTTCTGTCAAATATATCAGCAACATTGTTAAACTCTTGCAAATGAGCATTTCGCCAAACTCTACAAAAAGGAAAATGCTCTTGCTTTTGGGAAGTGGGGATGATTTCTGGGAAAGGACTGCTAGTGGGTCACTGCTCGATGCTGAAAACGCTGCTGCTTATAAGGGACAATTAACTAATTGCTTACTAATTAACTAAATGCCTTATGGACTTCTAATAATAAATACATAAATAAATAATAATCTCTTCAGAACCTTCCCTGGAAGCTTGAGTTTTATCCTTATCCTATACTTATCCTTTAGTCCTATCCTACAAAAACCTGTAGCTCATAGCAAGAGCCTCCAGAAAGGGGAACACAGCACATGGATGGTTGTGCCTTTAGATGGAGAAGGTAAGCGTTATACAGCATTAGCGTGGTGATTTTTTAATACTGCATGGCTTTTCTAAATGGTCTTGGTGTCTGGAGGACCTTAAACCAAGTAGACAAAAATAACACAACACGATGCACATATTTCACAGCAAGATTCAGGGGAATAGGAAGATGCATTTGGACTATGGAATTTACATATTTTGAAGTGGTACCTCCCCTGACTTCGTAGCCCTGCACAGCCTCACCTTGGCTGAGGCGTGAAGACCTAAGACCAAACCCTAAGAATGGGAGAAACACCTAGTTAAAAACCAACCAACCAAACAAAAAAAACCCCACCCAGAACTGAAGCTCTCAAGACCCAAGAAAATGAGGAAGAAAGCAGAAGAAAGCCCTGACAGGCAACAAAAAAAAAATAAAAGCATAGAGGGGCATAGAGTGCTCTATAAAAACGGAGAGGTTTCTAACAGACCTAACACAACCACACCGTCCTTCCTCGGGGAAAACACATGATCTGGCTGGATCCCATTGAACAGGGAGTGATAATATCAGAAAGTGCATTAGAGAGGCTTAGAAAGCTGTATGCCACCATCAGGAGAGACCTATAAGATGTTGTGAGGGGACAGGGGGTCTCATCTCCATTCCCAAGTTTCAGCATGCCTCTGGCTGCAGCTGGGGGAAAAGCCAGGCAGGCAGCACAGCAGCCCCTTGGTTCTGACCTAGATGTTAAGCTAAGCACAGCAATCACGCTCAGAAAAAATACAAAATAAAATGTCCCGTACCAGCAACCTAATAAACAGTTCTCATTACTTTGTAGGTGTCAAAGGCAGTCATTTCATGACACAGCATGAACTCTGTCCTCTCACAGTCGATACCTGTGGCCACTCCAGTTATGGCAGTCAGTTAGGAAACTGTATGATGAAGCATTCAGGAGCACCTAAAAATAGGGGGACTAGGAGATCTTGGATGGCAGGTCAGGGGCAGGCAGAACAAGACAGCCTTCTGCAGATAACACATCCTGTGTCCCACCCCCATCTCATCAAAAAATGCATTAAAGTCAACATTTTGCAAAATCATCTTTGCAATTAAGCCTCTAGAATAGGGTCTTTTCAGTCAACCGTGGGTGGTTGCTCTAATGCAGGATGGGCAGCAGCAGAGGAAAGGGAGGAGAAGAGAAGCACCACATCCCACTTCACCCCAAGCAGAAACATCCCACTTCAGAGGAGCCAGCAGCCGATGCTCATTTTGGGTGCAAATCCCACTCACCAGCCTTTTGGCCATTCTGGAGTTGGTCAGCCTCTCTGCCCCGCTCTCAAAAATGTCAATGTATTTCTCATTTTGTTCCAGCATGGGACAGAAGGGGCTTTTGAAACCCCAACTGTGCCCACAAAGCAGAGCCTTGCTGCCTGCCAGCCCTCGCCACGCCGGCACAGAGCTCCATGCACGGCTCCGCTCCTGCTTCCCCGCACTGCGAGGAGACAGATGGTGCAGAGAAATTATAACCAACTGCTAAGCAGCCTCCCTCAATGGGGCTTTGCAATGACGGAGGAGTAGATTGAAAGAAAGACATCATGTAGTAAGATTTTGATCTGTTTTGCAGAGTACCCAGTGACCTTTAATACCAAAGGGCCAGGGAGCAGATTGGCAGGGGATGTATAAAGCGAGCACATTCGTTTTGCTTCACGCACTCTCTATGCAACAGTGATTTTAAACAATTCAAAGCTGCCCACCCTCTTGTCATTTAAAAGTTCAGCTATTTTTCCCCATTTCAGGATGAATCACAGCGTGATGAACTTGCCTGCCAGCTAAGAACAGCAGTCCAGCACTGGGCTGGCTTGCACTAAGTCCGGCTCAAAGCCCCATTGGCTTTATTAAGAGTCTCTGAACTCTCATGTCCACATTAATGGGTCACGATGTAGGACTGGGATTTTTGTGCTGGCTCACATGAAGCAGACTTATTTCCATTAGAAATTCTCCAGCTGTGCATTCAAGAAAGATTAGCCTGTGTTTATGGGGGAGAGGAAATAAAACAGCCGAATAGATGTCACTGTGTAATGCCAAGAGATCTCAGGATGGCATTGCACCAACAGAGGCTTCAAATCCAGAGCCAGACGAAATGTCATCTGTATTACTCACCTTCTTACCATGGAAGCATTTAACATGTAAATTTGCTACAGTCATAGCAAAGGGTTTCCTGATTGATCCAGTTTCACACAGGGCAAAGAATTAACAAATGGTAAATTCCCAGTCTGCCAATCTGGGCAGTTCCCAGAAGCAGCAGAAGAGAAGGGACACGTCAGAGCAGACTGGTGATCTGGTAGATCACCTTCCACGTGGTATTGAAACTACTCCGTGGTTTTGGATATGGACCTGCTTAGCTTTAACCACATGGGATCTTAGATTCTGCATAGCTAGAACAAGATTTATAGCAAATGGGAATCCCTGCTGACTCCATAACGAACGAGCATCTAGCTGTGGAGCAAACAAAGCGAGACCTCGTGGAAGACCACCAGAGGAAACATACAATATCCCACAGTACCAGAAGTCAGGACATTCACTGCCAACACCCTTCCAGTTCCTGTGAAAGGGTTGAACTAGTTTCTCCAGGATGAGTCTGTCTTTCTCTTGAAAATACACCATGAACCTTCCTGGCAAATCAGCCTTTTTCTCATAAAATTGTTTAATCAAGATTTCCCATGCAGCTGGCTTGAGTGCATCCTTCCTATTGCATTAATATATGCAAACGGATGGCATTATTGATGCAAGCAAAGGAATAAAAGGTCACTGAAGCAAGTTTTAATTAAAGAGAAAGTCTGAACTTGAGCAAGAGTTAGCTAAACTGAGACATATCGATTAGCTGAGCTGGTTTTAATTATTACAAGACAACCACAAGTTTACTTTGATATTGAACACAGACAATCCTTCAGATCACACTATCACATCTCTCTGACATTTCCAATCACTTGGGAGATTGGTTAGGCTAAAAACAACAGAAAATAACTACAAGTGAGCAGAGGTCTCCAGCTGACACAGGCAGAGCTCCTGTCCTTGATGAAAGCAGATGCTGTTGCAGAGCACCCTTCTGTGGGGTAATGAAGTCATAGTCATTTGTGTGACAACTGGCTCCTCAGAGCAGGACAGGAATGGCAGAGTGGCTTAAAGCATGTAATAATACAGCTAATGCATATTAAAAAAAAAAAAAGAAAAATAAGAGTATCACACAGCAGCCTAGAAATTGAAATAAATAAATAAAGGAAAGAAGGAAGACAAAGAGAGGGAGTATAGCATCCTAGAGTTGTAGATGGTGTGGGGAAGGGAAACAAAACACAATATTAAATTTTTTTCTTTTAACCTTAGTACAAAGCAGGTCAGACGTCCCATTCCTGAACAGAGAACAGATCCACGAGGCCCTTCTGGAACTGTGACCTGCTCAAGAGGAGGCTACTTCTACCATCACCTGCACAAGACAACTCCGAGTCCCAGCAAAGATTTTTGGCTGAAGTTTTATAAATATGTCTTACCCCAGGGGAACAAGTCACTGCCACCAAAGCTCACAGAGCTCATTTTCTCTACTTAACCTTCTTCCTTTTCAAAGCACACTTTTTCCCCCAAATGAAGAGATATTGCCTGCACATTAGCTCCATCACATGTGTGACATGACAGGGATGCAGTTGCTAAGCAACCACCATGGGGAAGGGGGGACAGGACTTTATAAGAATGTTTGTAATCATCTGAAAGGATGCGCCTGGCTGAGAGTTGATTCTGGTGCAATAAGAGAGGCAGAGAAATAAGCCCAACCTCCACACCACAGATGAGGTTTAATCAAAAAGAAACTGCTTCCAATAAGTTGTTTCAATATCCTGAACAATCTGATAAACAAAGAGACACAGAGCATAAATACAAAGCACCTAGAAAACAGGCAAGACTTTTAATCATGGCAAACTCTAGCACAGAAGCAAAAAATCAGGGCAAATGCTGCCTAAGCAAAACAGGAAAGATAGCATCAGATGTGAAGAGCTAATTGAAATTATCCCAGTGTAGCTAAAATAATTAAGTTGAAGCTTAGTTCTAATAGGAGCTAATTCTCCTCCGAAGGAGGCTGCCCTCCAGCGCCAGCTGGGCAGTATCGCCTCGCACCCTGCCAGCCTCCACTGCTGTGCCAAACCCACCCATTTCACCATGCAAGGTCTTCATTGCCACAAGACTGGACACTGCCTTTCCGAGAGGGGCTTCAGGTCCCTGTTCATCTCTGAAATCCCAGGGCTCTGGGGTTCAAGCGCAGCAAGCCCCTGCATAGCACAGAGCTGGAGAAGAGAAAAGGGGGTGCAGAAGCAGAGGCTTCCCCCCCTCCTGAGTTGATGACAGCAGGTAGCAAAGGGAAAGACCATGCTTTTGGGGCGGGGGAGTTTTGCTTCAACTACTGCCTCAGGGAAAGGTCCTCCTCCCTAAAACAAGGGTGCTTCAAGCTCACCCTGAAATGAAAGGTATGGAGCAAACCCAGCAGCACCTCAGGTAGCTGCTGGTTCATACACAGCAAGTAACCTTAGAAAGAGCTGGGTCCCTTCACCTCCCCAGGAAAGGGGCTCTTGTTACACCCCTCTCTTTTTACCCTTGTTTCTCACTGACCTTTCCGTCCCCATTTCCCTCCTACTTGCTTCAGCTCCTGCCCACCAGCATCAACCATCATTTCTCTGTGCCTGAGGCTCATATTAATTGGTTCCTTGCAGCCCTTCCCTCAGTCCATCAGCTGCTGCTTGTATTTTCCTGTTAATTTTCCTGAGCCAGAGGGCCAAAGCCACTTGGTGCTCATCTCCATCAGGCTCTTTGACCCTGCTCTATGGTTAGCTTTGGCCATTGGCTTCCAGAAGCATCAGAAGTCAGTCGCCCATAGGCTGCAATGATTAGGGGTGATTGCACTTCAATCAGCAGCCAGCCCTGCAGAGTTCAGCAGCTTTGATTTTGCTTGATAGGACAAAGGGATGTTAGAAATATTCTAGCTTTGACGCCAGCTGGTCAGGTAAATTTTTAAAAGATTAAATGGAGCAAAGATTATGTTATGAGGGGAAGAGATTTTCCCCCTCCCCCCAAGACTGAACAGAGTGCTCAGTCATGTTGTAAATAATATACTGGAGGCACCTGAACTGGGGATCACAACTGTAGTAGGAGGAAACCCAAATGATGCTCTGAGCTGGTACAGAGCACAAGGGAAAGCTCCATCCAGTCAAGGAGCTTTTGCAATGAGAAATCGCACTTAAAGGACATTGTTAGAGTCACTGCATGAAGATGAGAGGCTGGATCTATATTTATTTACATCCCTAAACAACAGCTAACAAAGTGCTTCTAGATGATTAGTGAAACCAGAGACAAAGTGAGGGTACAATTGGTGTCCTCAGCACGAGAGGGGAGAGCTGCTCTGTGCACGACAGCAAGGAACAAGTCGTGGACTCCTGTCAAATACCAGTCTCATCTCCTCTGAAACCACCCAATCACTGCTGCACACTTTTCATGCTGTGGTAATTAAAATGCAGGCTGAGTCCTTGTTGGCTTCCCTTGGCTAAGTCAAGAGAGCTAAAACCCACTCAGAAGTACTCTTAAAGTTTGGTCACTGCTGTTCGTACAGCAGCATACAGAAGAGCCAGGAACAAAACATCTCAGAGTCAAGAAATCAAGGAGCCTGTCCCAAATCCCCCATGGTGGCAATCAGGCTGGTCTCAAGCTCATCCTTCTCTAACTGGAAGTTATATAAAAAAATGTACAAATAATCTGTCCTCCTTCTTCAAATCAACACATTTAAAAATAATAATTTTTTTCTGCACGTGACTTCAGCTTTTTGAGTTATCTCCATAAGTACCAGGCAGAGCTGAGCTTTCTGCAAGGCTGAGCTTCCCCCAATTTCCAGGCCTATCCTGCACCCAGGCTGCCCTGTCCTAGGAAAACTGACTGATCTATTTGCTAAAATCCAGCCAGTAAGGGCATCCCAACATAAAAAATTACAACATGGGTACATTTCTGGTACGCATAGTTATTGAGGAGACAGATTTTCTGTTAGACGTATGGATGCAGGAAAACAGACAACTGCTGAAATTAAGCATACCCACACCCTTCTTTTCTAGCCTTTGGACTTTTTACAAATCAAAGAACTTCCATTAAAAATTTGAAGTCACTTGAACTTGCAGCTTTTCATTTTATGTATCTTTTGTCTTATTGTTACTGTATCCTGACTTATTCTGGCTATGGACTCTTTCCATCATACTCCATGTCAAATCACTCTTTGAAAACATGATATACCAAATGGCACAGTACCACACAGGATATCTGTCTAATAGACTCTCATTCCTTTCGTCTTCTTTCACATCAAAACACAAAACATTTCCAGGCACTCTAGAAAGCCAGCATGCTCTCCACAGCGCCCCAAGATCAATCTACAGTTTTTATGTAGTTTTGTCAAAAAAAATTAATGCACCTAATGGTAACATAATGAGGCAAGGCTTAACCCAGCTGCACGACAATTAAAGCAGATTAATATTATTTCACAGGATCTAGTCCTTTTGCAAAGAAGTCACGTGCCTGTCTGCATGCCAGATTTGAAGCTACAGTTTTCTCTGATGTGAAATTCTACTTTCTGATCAAAAAAGTCTACATCTGACATGATGAACTTGAGCCAACTTGATTTGCACTGATAATCTGCACTTTCGAGAAAATTACCATGTGGACCAGCTATTAGAAACATCAGAAAATCCTGGGACAGGGATTTTCGCACATAAAAGCCATGTGTTCACGCTTTGGACTTGGTTTCAGGTACTCAGATGAAGGGTGCTGTACCGAGGCAATGTCCTTGCATTTCACTATCTGCCATTTTCAAGGCTGGGATAAATCCTTCCCATGCTGTGCTTATGCAGAGATACTCTACATCGCTTCAGTTGCCTCAGTTTTGGTTTTCTCTTTGCCTTTGTATGTTTTGGCTGTTTCCTGAGTTCTGACATCCATCCCCAGAAGCCTTCCACACCTCTTTTATCCAAGATGAGTCCTCCAAAAAGAAGGGTGGCATATGGGTTTTGATGTCTTTAATTCTCCACTGTGCCAGGGCTGGAGCTTGGGCCCACTGGAGACATGCAAAGGGGTCTGGGAAGTAGCCAGAAAGGTCCTGAGCTGTGGAGATGGAGGAAGGCAGGACCAAGCAGCAACAGCTGGTGGGACAGCAGTCCTCTTTGCACCAGCCCTTGCACAAGGCTCCATTCAAATTGCTTTCCACCTCTGCGGATGTACCTCTGCAATGAGAGCTGCTCCTGCACGGACCTGCAATTCTGACTGCATGTGCTAGGCACAGAGAGTATGAATGTTGCCCCGAGAGAAGGGCCAGGAGCTATTTGAATTGAAGGAAGTATTTTTTCTCTTGTCAATGAAATGTCATCCCTCTTCAAGGATATTTCACCATTTAGTTTTATGGTTCTTGAAACACTGGAGAGCCTTTCTTCCTGCTGTATAGAAAAATACCTGGAAGAAGGAAGAAAACTTGTTTCTATAGTAAAATCAAGCAATTCATATAAATGAGTTAGACAAATGAGTTACAGAAATCAGACAGCAATGTCGCTAAGTCCAACATGGCACAGACATCTGTACATTTTGGATAAAGGAGGCCTTTCAGAGCTGCTGGTGAAGACAACCCTGCATGCTCTCTGCATGACACACAGCCCTTCTGGCTGGAGGCCCGGACTGGAAAACATGGATCTGCACATGCATTTCTGCTTCCCTTGGAAAGTCTCCTTGGCCCCCATTCCCCAGTCAAATTGATTTCCATTTGCCATGTCCCTGAGCACCTTGGCTGAGAGAGGACCAGGAAGGGACTGTCAGTTCAGCAACCAAGCAAGAAATTCGAAGGTAAAGAGGTCCAACGTGTCTGTTGGAAGATACTCAAGGAATCTCCTGCAAGGGCAGCAGATCCCCAAACGCAACACCACCTACCTTAGGAGCCTGACTCTCTCCATGTCCAGCAGATAGTGAACTGCAAAGCCCAAGCAATGCTGCAAGCCAGGCAATTGCTCTGAGATGCCTGGATCTGTTTGCTTTCCCATTGCTTCATTTAATTCATGAAAGGATTTCACAACAGTCCTTTATAGCACCATAACGCTGCAGGTAGGAAGATGAACACAAACAATAAGGAAATTTTGTGCACCACAGAAAAGAAAAGGGCCTAACAGAGCAACTGTCCCCTGAAAAGGGACAAATTATAGGCAGCTGGAAAAGCAGGAAAGGAAGTGAAAAACGCTGGTGATGAAGGTGAGAGAGTGTAACAGAGCAAACACTTGCCAGCCAAGGGATGCCGCAGGGCAGGGAGGTCAGCACACAAGAGCTGGCTGGTCTGTGCTCAGGTTTCTGTTCTGGATGTGAAAAAGCCTGTTCTTGCCAGAACAGTGAAACTGGCCCAAGAAGCCACCCCTCCCGACGTATCTGCCTGGGGACTCCCAAGGAGGCCATGTGCACTTCTGCTCTATCTACCACAGCTCCTCTGCAAACCGAACAGAGCTCACCAGTGCCTCCAACCATCACTTCAGACAGATTTCACTGGTATCCAACCAACCATAAGAATGTCATTTACAAACAACCCATCAATTATCCATTTGCTAAAAAAGCAGAGTCAGTTATACACCTCCTGGGCTCCCCGGGTCAGTGAAACATTCCCGGGTGGATGGGAGCAGCAGTGGATAGTTCTTCACATCTCCCATCTTTGTGCCCATGGGATCAGAAGCCTCATACTAGAACTGTTTTTATTCTCATCTGTTTGCTTTTCATATTTTATTTCAGATCTGGACCAATTTAGTTTAAGTCCTGATGTGCAGTAAATGTATACTGTATGCTGATAAATTATTAGTCGTCTTACACAGCATGCCATTTGGTAAACCCATAGAGAGCTATTCACCATTCCCCATCGCCAATCAAAGGGCATTTGCTTAATAACTCTATACCCAGATGTGTTCAGCGAAGCACAGAGAAAGTGTCATTGTTTACCAATCTGGGAGAATGTCCTTGATCCAGGAAGACATAAAGCCTACGCAGACCTGCTGCCAACTCTGTGTGCGCTGGTCTTTGGAAAAATCTAGTTTAATGAATGTAATGCAGAGTGTCCCACGTGAGCCACGGTGACGCGTGTCAGTCCCACCTGCCGCCTCCCACTGAGCGTGACACAAACAGAGGCGCCAGGTACCGGTAAGATGGGCATCTGGATTTTCTCTATGGAAGACTAGCAATAAATTGACCGGGACACAAACTCTCAATTGGAATAACTCGTAGTAATTTCACATTCCTTGCAAAAGCTACAAGCAGGCTAAAAATTCACCTCCTGGTGTTCCTGCTGCCTTCCTTGCTTGGGCAACAATCCGTTTGGAGCTGGCTTGAACTTCTGTGCTGTTCATTCTCAATTCCTTTTGTTCCTTATTAGGAACCTGTTGTGCACTGAAATAGCTTGTTTTAAAAAACAACAAAAAGCAGAGAGAAGTTATGTGAGAGTGGAAAAACTTTCAGCTGTTCAAGATGACAACAAATGGAGTTTCTGTCCAAGTCAAGAAAATGCCTTTTAGGTTTGTCTTTTGGGAACTGATGAGAGACCCTGTGCTTTCTCATAGACTCAAAACTGAGATGTAAAATCTGAAAAGTGCTGCCTCTAAAATGGTTGGGTTATTAACTTCTGCACTAAGAATATTTGCTAAATTACAGCTTATTTCCAACAACAGGCATCTTTTATTAAGAAACTCAACTTGGATAATCAAGAACCACCCACTGTGAAATGAATGAAGTGTGTTCTCCAGAGATACAATGACTTTCTTTACCAGTGCTATGCCTCAACAAAATGCCCTGACTTGGCAAATGTGGCTTTGAAAAAGAAATGTTACAATTCATTTATTTATTTATTGCAGACAGAGGAAATTGTTTGTTAAACTAAAGCAAAGTCTTGAGGAGTAATAAATAGTGAACAAACAACAGATCTAATAGACCAACACTAAAAACAGAGTCCCTCTTCCAAACTGTGACCACCAGCTGCAAGCTTTAATGTTTCATTCAGAAGAAACTGAGTGAGCAAAAACATGAAAGCAGGCTACGGTCTTCTCTTTTTTCAAACAACACTTAATTCTTAATAAATAAAAGTTAGAAGCTGGTTAAAGGATTGCTGACAGCATCTCTGTCTTACCGTTGATAAGAATGAGCCTTGTTTGCTGTCACTTCTTTGTAGTGAAGCTTTTGGGATCTGGCAGATGGATCTGCAGGACAGATTTGCTGTTTCCTAGAGAATTCATCATTGCAGTGTTGGCCAGGTTAGGGCGCCCTGAGGTGAGCACAGCAGGGCACAGCTAAGCCTCACCCCAGGTTTTCTTCCACACAAAACACGGTTAAAGAGTGCTTCAAGCTAGTCCTCAAGGCCAGGGGATCCTGCACTCACCACCGAGCAAGAGACTTCAACAGGGAAAGTTGGCCAGAAAACTTCACTGCAAGGCAGCAAACACCGAGTGAGCTCAAAAAATTCATCTTTATGCACAGGGAGAGATCTGAGGAGGTGCCCAGGTCCCCCTGCAGGTATTAGGGGGATGAACATCCAGAGCAGCCAGTTTTGTCATATGTAGTGAAAAATTTCGGGAAAAGTCTTTTTTTTTGGCTTGTTTGGCCTGGAAAGAAGTGGATGTGCGTATCTGCACTCTGCTGTCCAGGAAGCTGGACTCTTTGGGTGCCTCTTGCACTAAATGTCTCTTGCACAAGACAGCAATATCAAAGATCTGCACATTTGTCAGCTCTTAACACTTAAAGGACTCCCAGTAGAGCTTAATTTTACCCTATTTAGTACAAGTTTATATCTGCTGATATTTGCTCGCGGAACAGCAGCAAGAGGGATGAAATTTTTAGAGGCTGTATGATGTAGACATTTCAAGCCAGGTGTCAAGAAACTTCCAAATAAAAGAGTTTTCTTTGCCATCTGTAAAAGCTAGGCTATTATGTCCACTCCCTGTGAGCTTTGCCCACCTCCTGTGGTAGCAGGGCATGCTCTGGCAGCAGATCTTCACCAATGCTGGCAGCTGTGCTGGGGCAACGTGGCCCCTGAGCTTTGCAAGTCACAGCAGCGGGCTGTGAGATTTGCATTTGGACTTGCAACAAAGAGAAATCTGTTTTAAAAAATTCTCTTGACTGAACTATGAAACTGTTTCTTTTCTTCTTTTGTAAGCATGTGCTATTCTTACAAAGGACAGTCAAAAACCATTAAATTTACTTTGTGTGTCTCAGCGATGCACCAGGACATACCACCCTCTGTAACAACGTAATGATCTGGTTCAGAGAACACTGGCGTCAGCCAGTATTTTCAGGCAGGAAGCAAAACATACTCTCTCCAACTTTCATGGTTGGACCTTTTCTCTACTTCCACAGAGATTATGGAAGGAGGTGTACTTTTTTTTTTTTCATCTTACTGGATGTGATGAAGTTCTATTTTTTAATGATTGAACCACTGCATTTTGAAAGGCAGATTTTTCCTCTTTTTTTGCCACTGATATAACATCGTTATGCTGTTTGTAGGAATTATGGTTTTTATCTTCCTGTCAACAAAATATGCATGCAAATAGAGTTAGATTATTTATAGAGCAACATCAAATTAAACTGCTTGTATAATGACTTAAAACTGGTTATCGCCATCCTGCATAATATCTGTTTAAACACGCCACTTGCAACAAGCTTTCCTAATCAAAGGAGGAAACAAAAACACAATGTCACTAATTTTATGCATGCCATAATGTGCTGTTCAGCTCTCAGCATTGCAGCCCTGTGCAGTGCAGGAAAGTGATGCTGTTTTTACCAATAAGCGCTCTTCAGCTTCTACACAGCTCCTTGGAGAGTATTGTATTGGTCAAATTTCAGATTTCAGGGCTCAGACACGTTTGAAAAGCTGATGGAGACATTCATGCACTTTCTCTTGCTCCTGCCATGCAGTACAAGAGAAGGCTTGTGAAGCCTTCAGGTGAAGGTGAAGGCTGGGAGCTGCGGGAGCAGGGTCTATCCAGACCTATCCTATCTACAAGATCTGTTCAGATTGGGGATGGGAAGTTCGGGACCACTGGGGTTATTCAGTCACACCACAGAGAATTTTAAACACCCACAAACCTCTGTGAGGCATGGGAGGGTGGGTGGCTAAAGGCAACCTGCCGGGCTCTGGGATGGCCACCTCCTGGCCCATTTGAGCCAGCCAAGGAGCAGCAGCAGGTCTGTGTGGCTGGCACACAGTGCGAGTTGATTTTCTCTTCACCCAGATAAGCCGTTGCCCCCAACACCTGACTCCACCAGCCAGCATGGCCCCACGGCATCGCATTTGGCAGAGCTTGGTTGGCTTGCAGCACCTCAGTTGCCCGCTGGAGCCTGGCACTGGGCTGCTTTCCCTAGGAAAGCAGCAAGCCTCGCATTTTGGGCTGCTCTTCCTGGCTTAGCCTCATCTGCTCACATTAACTGAAAGGTATTAAAATCATCAAGTGCTTCAGAAATGGCTTTTGTCAGAAATACAGCTGCACTCTGGCTGCCTTCTCTCTGGCCAGAGCTACAGTGCAGACTGCAAGAAGCCTCACCCCGACATCACGAAAGCCATCTCTATCCATTTCCAAACTTTCCTCCTTGCCTCATGTGTCCATATACCTGTGACCGAAGCAAGACAGCATCCTTACACCAGCAACAGAGCTACACTGAGCATCTGAGAGAAGGAAGAGTTACCCACACTGACAGCTCATACTGCATTGTCTTTGCTGGAAGCCATGGGGAGCCCCAAACAAGCTGCAAACACAGCAGTTATTTAACAACAACAAAAACAAACCAAATCCAAAACTGCACCCGCTGCCTGAGCAGTTGCAAGCTCAAAAGCCTGTTAAATGTCCAAGGAGATGAGGGCAAGCAGCACATTTGGTGAGCAGGGCTTTTAGATGCGGGTGAAGAACTTGTGGTCCAGAGCAGCTCGCAGGGGCAGAGCACATGTGCTGCACCAGGGACGCTGGCTCCGAGCGAGGACAGGCTGCTCAGCGCTCGCAGGGCAGTCCTCATCACACTGAAGCACGTGTGAGTCTGACAGGAAATAAATTGGACCTTCAGTCAACCATTTGGAAGTGTTAGAAACTCCCCAGTGCGGGTCATTTAATTTGGTAAGAAAAAAAAATAGAAGTGGATTATTTTTTTCCTGCCTCCCTGACTATTTTTCCTCTTGGACTCACTCTGCTGCTGATGGAGACGCTGATGCCATAGAAAGCGTAATTTTGGTGGCTCCAGTCCACACAGAAGCAGGAATCGACCTCTCTTTCTATGAGCTCCCGTTTTTCCTGAAGAGTTTAATGATGCTGGGTTTGAAGTGTTGCCATTTACTCATAGAAGAAAGTGCAAAGGGGCTAATTCTTCCCTTTTACATCTGTTGTTCATCATAACTACAGCTCTGGTTTGTGCCACTCCTGCACTCAAAAAATTGTGCCAAAGGACGGGAATTCCCTTGCAAAGCTGATGCCAGTGGCCAGTATGGATTAGGCAGGGCAGGCAGATGAGGAGGACCAGAGCCTTGCTGTCCTCCTAAGATCTTCTTCTGCCTTCACCCCCCGCGTGTCCCTGGTGGAAACAGGAGAAGGAAACCATCCCTCATTTCCAAAACTCTCACTGAAAGGTAAGAGCAGTGAAAAACTGAAGAAATTGTCTTCCCTCAAAGGGAGAAAGGCCAAGGGAAGGAAAAATAGAGACACCTATGGATCCTACATGAACTCAGTTTTGCACCAACAAAGACCTATTTAAAATGGGAGCAAGTCCTACCCTCAGAGCCCACTCACTGCCTTCTGTTCAGAGCATATTTGCTTTCTCAACATTTCCCAGCAAGATTATGGATTCACTGAACTTTAAAAGTGATTAATCAGCACAGTGCTGGCTGACAGCGAAGGCAGGAGCAGTTCCAAGGGCATTTCCTAAGCTGCCAGCCTCCCTCTGAAAGCCACCTGGATGCGCTGCTTCTACTCGCAATCCTCACGGATGCCCCAAAGGTGATAGTTAGTATTTCTAATAATACCTGCCTGTCCCTTGGGTGTGTAACAGATGAACTGCCTCTAATGGCTACAAGATTTCACCCACGGGTGTAAAATAAACCAAGGTCAAAATCCTTTATTTGAGACAAGATGTATTGATTGACAGCCTGGATGCTAAACAGGCTGGAAAAAAAGTTTGTAACACTAAACCTACAGCAGTGGGAAAATCTTCCGGCTCTGAAGATAGATTTTACACGTCCTGCTGAAACTTGTAGGTAAAGTCTCAGCACAGGAGGGTTTCCTTAAACCAAATTGCCATATTTCTCTGAAAGTGTAAGCTACCTGGCCTGTACCCATGCGTTGCAACCACATGGGGTAGGTGTGAGCTTGGAAAGATCTCTACAGCCAAGGAAGTCCCTTGAGGTCTGGGCCAGAGGACCCTGCTCCCCGCACCCCTGCAGCTGGAGGAGGCCCAGGCAGCAATGCTGGCATGGAAACCAGTGGCCAAACCAGCCCCATGCCGGGGCCGGGGAGCTTCACACCTCTCATACAGTTGCTCGAGGCTCTCAGCAATGCGAGACCTGTGTTTCCCTGAAACCATGGCAACCACAGATTTACTTTAAAAATAAAATGCTGCGTTTCTGGCAGAGGAGATAGCAGCTTCTGCAAGGTGTGAGCTGTATCCCTGATGAGATCTGGGCCAGATTCAGTCTCTGTCCAACTGCATAATGGAAACTCATTATTAACAAGGCTGCAGGATAAAGCAGGAGAGGAAACATCTTTGTATATTTGAGCATGAATCCCAGCTGGCCAACAGCAACCACTGTTAAGGTGAGTCACTGGAAGAAGGAAGCACTTCCCAACCCACCTCCACCATTTGCCCCCACTGGATAACCCAGTAACAGCAGTTTCCCTCTTTCAGCCCTACTCTGCAGGGCAGGTTTAGCTCCTGCCACTGCAGTGGGACCTGGGTGCCATGGTCGGTGGCTGGCAGCCCAGGCAGGGGGTTGCAATACCAGGGAGGGGACATGCACGGCCCGGGCTGCATGGCTCCAGCCCATCTGCTCAGCACTACTACCTGACATCAAAAACCCCAGACAGACAGCCACCCAGCGCTCCCTGCTGAGATGAAGCTTCTGGGTAGAAAAAAAGGAGACCTGCATTTCTTTGGACAGGCAGCCCTGCTCAGCAAGTCCCTTTCCACACCCAGAAACTGGATTTTGTTACCCGACAGAAGAGGTTGCCAGGAAATCACAGAAGAGCCCAGAGAGATTTGCTCCCAGTGGAGGTAATCTGAGCAAGGAGAGCCACGGATATCTGCTGTGTAAGAAGGTAGATAAACGGCCGTTTGGCTGGACCCTGAGCTTCCTACTTGGAAAGGGGAAAGAGGAAAAAAAAAATAGTCAAACGGGGACTGGAAAGCCTGACTGGGTAGAAACTCAGGCCCCACTTTCTCCTCGCCACTTGACAGCTTTCATATTTTGACTGAACCATAACATTAATAAACAATGTATCATGTGTTCTCACTTTCACGGGCTTTTCACTGACACGTTGACATGCAGTTTCTCATCCTTTTTTAATATAAAACCTAAGCACAGCATCAGGACTCTTCCTGCAGTTAGAGCTGACAGCTTGGAGTTTTCACTCATCACAGCTAAAGGCATTAATAAAAGCTATCTTGCTTCTGTGCATGAAGTTGAATCTGGGCTTAATGGCTTTTTCTGCCACAAGAAGGAAAAAAAAAGATTAAAACAGTAGATTCTGGAACTACTTAAGTCTTAAACAAGTAACAGAATGGTAAGCCAAAGGGAGGAGAAAGTTTTTACTAAAATGCCCTCAGGCCTCCGAGCAGAACTTGAGAAATGAGGAAATGCCAGGAGGGAGTTTTCTCTGCAGCAGGCTATTGTTGTAGAGCCTGTAAATTGTACTTAAACACTGAATTGCTCCATTGTTAGAAGCACTTAAAACATAAAACTGAGCAGAAACAGATTTCCTTGTTCTGGCTGTGGGAGGTAGTGGAGCTTTTAGATCAATTGTTATGCAAATCTGCTTCTAGTTTCAACCTAGGTTAAAAGCTATTCTCCAGTCAATTAAAATTGGAGTCTCTAAAGTGGTTCTTGCACCAAGCTTAAGTTTCCATAGATGTCAGGCTGTGGTTTTGCATTTTAAAATGTAGCTAGGAGTCCCATTCCTCTCTCACAAGAGATGAGGGGGACACTAGAAGGACATTGGTGCAGGTGCACCAAAGGAGTGGGCTTGCCCTGAGCTGGCCACTGCAGCCGCTCCAAGGTCCACCAGAAAATCCACCCCAGACCAAGGGCTGACAGTCTGCGTGGATGCCACTTGGCTAAGAGCAGAGCATTTGGCAGGTTGATATGGGTGGTCTGAGATGGGGCAGAGCTACGGATCAGACGCAGCCTTGGGACACGATTCCTGGTTTTGTGGCAGGGCCCTAGCTCAGAGCAGTGCCCAAAACCCTGGCTCAGGCACAGCTGGCAGCTAGGGTGAAGCAGGAGTGCTTCAGCCACAAAAACTTCACTAACCTTCTGACCGGAGGCTCACAAGGCTTTTTCATGCTCTCAGCCTCAGGAGAGGTTCAGGAGATGCTGCCAGCCCTGCGTGAGGCTGCATTGCGCTCGGCTCAGCCCTTGCACAGCCCGCAAAATGATGCTGCTTCTCCTCCCCACGAGCACTGGCCATGCCACCCCTGCCGGGAGCACGGGGAAGGGGTCACCGGCTTTTACAGCAGCAAATTTGGAGGGCGCGTGGTAGCACTAAACACACACATGAGCACACCCAGCACTGCTGCATCCTGCCCTCTGGCAGCAGACAGAGCCACGGGCACCGTGCTCTGCCCAGCACCAAGCTGCCCAGCCCTACGGTCCCCCAATGCTTCGTTCCCTGCCTGTACTACAAAAACCATCGGTGACACCAAGACGCGTACCACACAATCCTCCTTTTTCTAAGGCACTTGGTCTACACGTCCAAAATTAAGCATCAAATGGCTCATAGTTCAAAACCACAGAAGTCTGCACTTCTTAGCAGGGCAGTTTACACGAACTTGTGTTTCTGACTCCCTCTTCTCAGATGACGAGCCATTGCTTGCTCCTCCACCTCTCATTACCTGCTCCTCCACCTCTCCAGAGCAAAGCCTGCGTTTCTGGAAGACCAGTGCTGTAAAATTGCTCCTGGGTTTGTGGAACCAGATAAACAGCACACAGTTGATCTAAACACACCATTTTACAGCAGGCAGACAGGTTTCCCCTTGAGCAACATGCTTTCTTGGCCGATACGCGAGTCAGTCAGTAAAATGCATAAGCATGGAGGATGCACGATGTGTGTGATGAGCAGCGCACACGGTCCTTGCCTAGGGGAACCAGGTTTGCCAGGAAAGCCCAGGCTGCAAGCACAGCTCATCTCATGCTCAGCAACACCTGAGCGAATAACAGCGACACCCGGCCAAACACCGCAAGCTGGCGAGCACCCGAGTTGCCCCAGCCACACAGCATCCAGAGGGATCAGTGCTGGGGGCTCGGGGACACTAATCGTGGGCTGAAAGCTGGCGTGTGACACAGCGCACACGCCGGCAAGGGTAGCGAGACAGCGGGTGGGGTAATGGAGGATAATAGCTGTACACTTAGAAATCATAACGGTTCAGCCTACGCAGAGGGTTAGTTTCCAAGAGAGCTGTTATCTCAGCTCTGATGCCTGGATGTCAGAGCTCCTATGCCTGTTTTATTGGTTAAGTACGTGGTTTTATTGCTGTTTATAGAAGTATGCCTGCGTACAGAGCAGCAAGGGAGCACATTAGCCGGGAAGCGCTGAGCTTGCACCGACTGCTGTGTGAGAGCATCCAGACCCCAGCCAAGCCTCTGTGAGAGGGCTGATAAGTGCATGTGGGAGGCTGCCTTAATTTCCAGGTCATGATCCCTGGCTGATGTGTAAAAGCAACTCAAATCACTTTTCCTTGTTGATGAAAATGTTGTTAATAAGAAGGAGGGAGTCAGAGGAAGAGGGGGCAAAGCGCTCCCTTCTCTCATGTCACCCTTGGGGTGTTTACCCATCTCCCTTCCAGGTTTGTGACTATTTCTGCACTCTGCCACTTTCTATATTAAATATCACCACTCATTAGTGACATCTTTTCTGGTACACTCCCAGGGGAGCCCCACAGCAGCTGGCCACCGCAGTGGGGTTTTACGTGGAGCTCAGCAGCTTCTCCAGGCCCCTGGGTGATGGGGGACCCCTTCCCAGCACCCCAAACCCCAGCCCTTAAACCTCACTTATCCTAAGTCCTCAGCTCTAAAAGCAAAACAAGCCCATGAAGGGGTGATGCCTGTGCCAGCCCACACTTGCACTTGCCCCCTGTCAGGGCAGCCCTGCTCCCAGGGGTGCAGACTTCCCCACCTCTAAAAGGGATGACATGGCACTGACTGCCTTTGTGGTGCACTTTGGGAGCTGAGGAAGGCGGGGGTTAGATCCCCCAGTAGCAGTAGGGAAGTAGAGTCTTGGCTGCCTCTTCCCAGTGCAAAACTTTCAGCTTCTTTCCATGGGGCTGAAAGAAAAATTCGCATAATTCCTCCTTCAGATGAGACAGCCTCACTATTTCACTCTGTCTCAAGGGAAACCTAGTTTTGAGATAAAGGTAGGCTGCAGAGATTTTACTTTCCTTTATATAAATATATGTGTAAAGGAAAAAACCTGAGGGATATTGCAAATCATTTTCCAGGCTGGTGCATAACTTTGTGCACAGAAAGTGGATCTGAAGTTGGGTGACTCAGGCTCATGTGCAGGTACACTTTTGCCAGGATTTTTTTTTTTAATTATTATTATTTCTCTCTGGCTAATTGAAGCAAAATAAAATATTTGGGCTCAAGCTGCTCTGCTGAACACTCTGTCCTAGTTCTTCCCAAAGAAGACTAGTCCTAAGGTAGTCACTGTACATTAAGAAGGCCAGTGTCCCACCTGATAAACATTGCAGAGTTCCTGTGTTGTGGGAAGTCCGGAGGGTGATGAACCACAGTGACTGCCTGTGCTGGTGGGTTGAGCAGAGGAAGGATGTGACAGCAGGGTGGATCCACCACTCCGCTCCCCCCACAGCTGGGCATCCCGTTCCCAGCCTCGTCACCCCATGGGCAGGTGAAAGCCCCGGGTCGTGGGCCCACAGCTCTCACCTGTGCTGGCTGAGCCGATGCTGCCCTGGGACGCCCAGAGCAGCTGGACTCTCACAGCCTGGCTTTTGGGATCTGCTGCAGAGCACCCAGGTGCCAGGTCAGAGTTTGGCCCAGAGCAAAGGACACCGGGAGGGAATCAGCCGCCTTTGGGGAGCTGTATGCAAAGCGCCATCTGAGCAGTGGTTGTCTCTGCTCCTCACCCTGTGCAGTTTCCTCCATGGCTCCCAGAGCCCATCTTGGAGGACATCTGTGTCTTCCCAGCAGCAGGAGACACTTGCACATCCAGCTGTCACCCATGGAAGTCCACAGACACCTGGACTTCACCTGAAATGAGCTCAAAACCCCTCCCTGGTGCATTCAGCAAAGGCAACAAGAGGCAAGTAGATTAAAAAGTCCTCAAACACTAAACGCTAGCAGCCACAGAGAGGCTGTGCGAATTGGCACATTAGATACCGCAGCTGCACTGGCAGCTCCTTGCCCATTTCTGCAGAGTTTCACTGTGCAGCGCTTGGCAGCCCCACAGCATCCCACTGCCTGTGCGTGGGCTCATGTCACAGCAGCGGGTGCCCAGCGGTCGCCAGCTCACGGCGTCCCCTGTGCCACCTGTACAACGGCTCTTGGGAGAAGAAAAAAGGAAATGAGTGGGATAGAACAACATGCAATAGTTGTGTTTTTGCTTTGCATTAAGGTTTGTTTGTCAAGTGAAATTGCCCTTTCATGGGGCTTATAGCACTGAAATGCTGGGATATTTAACTGCCTACCTTTCAAGGTTTACTCCAGCCCCTTAGTACAGTCTGAAACTGCATTCTGGAGATCGTTCCATCTCCCCTGGAGCAGCATTGTTTTAATGACATCTTTACAGCCCTAATGGATGTCCTTGATAAAGATTATAGCCTTGGTGTTAGAAATTTTTGCAGGACAATGCTCAGACAATGATAAAATAACTACTGGGGAGCTAGGAGTTTGGTGCAATTCACGGTGCACCACGAGTTGTGTTTGCATTCATATATTCTGCAGAAACATGAACGATTAGGAATGATTGTAATTAGCATATGACTAATTCATTGGACTATTTTGGTTTCCATTTCATTTAGAAAAAGTCTCAGGACCATACGTCATCTGGGAGAAGTGCATTACAAACTGGCATGCAAATCCCTCGATTTTCTGGTCTAGTCTCACCAGCAGTTTCTGATAACTCTGCTCATGCTGCAGAGCATACGTAAACCATGAGTGAGCCCAACTATTTCCTATGAAATCCTGTTCCAGACTGACCTCATCCCTCTGGCAAGCCCTCACACACCCAACAAACAGCAGTCCCTTCCCAGATAGCCCAAGGTCCCTTCACTGAGGAAACGCAATGCTGCAGAGGAAGAGTCAGATCCCACCTTTAGATTTCCATGTAGAAAGATGTCTCATGCACAGACAAGGTGTGGAGCCAGCTAGACCGATGTAGTGTTGAGGTTTGTGTCCAGATCCTGTGCAGAGCAAAGAAATTAAATGATCAGATCCTTTAAGAGCCCTTCAGGAACTACCTGCTTAACCAAGCCCTCTACTCCGGGGTTGGACTAGATGATCTTTAAAGGTCCCTTTCAACTCAAACCATTCTGTGATTCTGTGATTCATATTACTGTCACAGAGGTTTTGCAATAAATCATACAGCACTAATGATCATCAAACTGTTTAACCATGGAAAATTGCTTTAATGCTACCTCAATGCATTAATGAATGATCCATTAATTAATTCAAATTATTGAATATTGGCCTTGCCTTCCTGCTAGGCTAGAATGACTTCATGCCAAATCCAAACAGGAGAGTGGTGTTTAAGCCATCTCTGAAATCATGATGGCCATGAGGACCTGAGATACCTGTGGGCCAGCAGCAGCCAGCACTTATTTGTTGCAATGGTGCCGAGCAAAGGAGAAAGCATGAGGCTGCTCCAGGCTGGAAAGATCTTTGTGGTAAGAGGGAGCAGGTCCCTTTACAGATCTACACCATCATCGCATCTCACCCAGAGGAGATCTTCAACCTTGAAGCTCCTTTGTACTGACCCTTGGCAGTCCCAGGAACAAAAGCAGATTTGTAGCCACCGGCTGGCCATGCTGCTGCCGCAGGTGCTGGTGCCTGGGGCACAGACAGAGGAGAACAAGCATCACCACTGTGCTTTTTAATTTTCCACGGTAGTCAGTAGAGCCTGGAAAGCTTTTACATCCTTTTTTTTCTGCAAAAGTACTAGATTATTGATTCTATACTAAACCAAACAGAAAATCTACTTGGATTTTTTATGAAGAGGCTCCTAATGTAGTAAATCTCTTGATACAGGAATAAATTCACTATAGTGTCAATCACTTAATTGGCCAGTAAGCCAGTGATACCCACCAAGCAATGCTTAGAAACTACAGCTGGTTTGAACACAGCAGGAATCCATCTCCAAACAATAGCTGAGGAGTGATTAGTTACACACAGGAAAGAGTTGAGATGGGATGTTTTATATTCCACATTGAAGACAATGTCCAATGCCTGGAAGCTGATGCTCGGTGCACTCAGCCTTAAAATATGCATCAGTTTCTCAGCTTGGTGGGAGATTAAACACTGAAAGAACAGGAAAGTCTTTAAAATGAGATCTTTCTGAATGGCATGATTTTATCTCCATCCAGGGAAAAAGTCCTTTGCAAGTGCAGGATCATGTCAGCCTTGCTGCATCCCAGGAGAAGAGCTGCACATAGCAGATGGATGGAAAGAAATCAACTGTCACTAGAAACTCCCTGAGCACGTCAAAAAGAGAGGTAAAATGAGTAAGAAAGGGACTAAGATCTCCTGAGCTCAGACTTTCCCATCTCACACCTTTTCTCCAATGCACAGGGATGCTCACGATGCAGAGCCTCCCATACAAGCTTAATCTCACCACACTGGAAGAAGAAAGCTCAGTGCACTCAGCTCTGCCCCATAGAAGCTTGGCTCTCTGGGGAAGCTGAATCTCTGGAAATCACTGAGACTTCAAAAAATGGTGGCTGATAACCTTAATTCACAGCCAAGAGGAACCACCGCACTGATTTTAATGGAAGCAGAATCAGATCAACTCCAGCTAGTAGAGAAAATCTTCCCAAATAATTGTTTTTATAATGCAGGTCTCTGTGGTACCAGCCACCAACACATTGTTAACCATTTCCATATAGGAGTTCATTAAAATGGCAAAAATCCTGCAAGAGAGGAAGCGTTCTTTCCTCCCGGTACAGAGCAGTAAACGAGGAGGTGAGAGTTGAAAGGACTCACCCTTGGTCTCCCCGAGCATCGCGGCAAACCGGCACACTCTCAGCTCCATCCCCTGCCTCGGAGAAGAGCCAGCCCCTCGCATTGTCCTCAGGGTCAGGCTGGGGAAATACAGGGCACGTTATTAAAAAGGGAGGAATAGCTCCTACCTAATAACAACTCCCATCCCTTTTTTAAATGACTTGGGGATAAAGTGCGACACTGAAGCAATATAGATGGGAGGGGAATTAAAAATAAACCCCACAGCCCTAAGGTGGTGAGGATTAGCCAGTTATAGATTCAGGAAACTGTGTTCATTAGGAGCTTTTCAAGAGAAGAGTCAAAGGACTTTGCAAATACAGATAGAAACCGATTTTAACAAGCAGTGATAAGTCCCAGTGTTGGAGAGGCATCAGCAGTGCAATGTCCTCTGCTGGCATCTCCAGTTACTACAGGGGACGGCTCCAGCCGAGGCTGCGCTACATCAGCGCCAGCAGCCACCCTCCACCGACCAAGTGCAAGCCAGCGATTCGTGTGATTGATTTTTTGGGGAATATTATGATATTAAAGTGAATAATCATGTAGCCGGGACTGGTAAAGGATTATTCCCTACATAATAGTCATAGCTCTTTGTGAGAGTCCAAAAGCACCTGGGTCATCTGATCGCTCAGAAGTGGCCCATCATCAGTGGCTCAGGGAGGAGGAATTGATTTTTCCTTTTTCTTAATGACAATGTGTAATGCAGCAGCTTTATGCACTAGTCAACAGAGACCCAGGCTGTTTAAGAGGATTTGATAATAGCTCACACTTGAAGCAGGTTTTTTTTCCCCAGGCAGAGGGAAGTGCAGAGCAGAGAGTGGAAAAAGTCACAATTAATTTGCTTGTTCTTTATATATGGTTATGGTCATCTCCTTTCCTGCTTAAGTCAGGGAAGCTCAGAACATGGATGTGAATTTGTTTACGAGCATCAAAATGGGTTCCCTTAAGTGTTACATGTGCCTTCTTAAAAAGGGCACATGAAAGGCATTTAAGAATTAAAAAAAAAAATCTACGAGACTGACCAGAGCTGTTTTGGTTTATCCCCAAATGAACACTAACTTTGAGGTAATTCTTCAGGTTTATTGCACTAACCAAGAAAACCAGGTCCTGTAAAATGAAAGAGCCAATATTACCTGTGCAGGCAAAAGTGCCTTCTCAGCAGAGACTTGTTCACTCTGTGCTTGTCCTAGCCCATTATTTTCACTTCCCTGAGATGCGTTTCATGAGGAATACTACAGGGAGCAGACATCACTTTTGGTGAATTGTACTGCATGGGGCTGTGAGTTGGAAACAAGGACTGCAAACACCGAGCTGTGACAGATGTAACATCCTCCTCACACATGCTCCTCATCCTAAATGTCTGTGTAACGTGAAGAAAAGTGCTCCTAAGAAGCATCAGAGGGAAAAAGCTGCCAAATGACCACAGGCACAGGAGATGAGTCCCAGAGCCCAACAACTGCTGATGGCCTGCCAATGCCCCAGCCTGTCCTTGCCAGCAGCTTGTTCATGTAGTGACACACCAGCAATAAGTGGACATGATTTTTGACACAATAAACCCCAGAGACCTGAGCGGGAGCTTCCAAACTCCTCTGGAGCACAAGTGCAACTGGTCCAAGTAATAAAACCTTACGAAGGCCAAGCCTTGGTGTGATGCTCAGGACACTGCACAAAGGCTGAGCGTGGTTACGCTCATCTCCTATGGCATCTCCTATGGCAGCTGGGGTAAGACAGCTGGGTTTTGTCACTCCATGTCCCTTGGCACCCCATGCACTGCACCCAGCTCCACCAGCCTGTCTTACGGGTCTTGAGGGGTTACGAATGATGCCTGGAGGCTCAGACCATCAGCTCTCAGAAGCATGAACTGGGGTCTGTCTTGGAGTTTAATCACTTCATGAAAATGAAACTTTTTCATTAGGATGTCTCCCATCTGTTAAACATCATCCCAGAGAGTTTGGTGACACTTTAAATGAAGCTGTGAAGAGATACGTTTGTTTTAGATGTAATTGGACAGCTGTTTTATTATGAATTAATGAACTATGATGATTAAAAAGAATCCAGTTTTAGCAAACCATGTATTAACAATTACTCCCAACTAAAATCACAACTAAGCAAGTGCTAGAGAACTTTCATGACAACGACTGGAAGCAGAAGATGAAAAACCAGTGAGGTGCAACAGGACAAAAGGTGCCTCCAGGCCTGTGCTGGGCATGGGTTCCCTGGGCTGCCCCGCAACAACCAAACCACTCCACACGCCTATGCTACCACTCCACATCACTGCCATCTCCTCTGGCCCAAAGCCCCTTTTGGCCCAAATCAGTCATCAGGGTCTGCTCACACTCCTCCATCTTCCCAGTCCCTCCTCATGCTCATTTAGCCCCTCTCCCCTAGCCATGGGACCCTGCAAGGGGCTGGGGAGGGAGCGGGGTCAGTGATGCCAGCAGGCTCAGAGGTAGAGGCAATTGACCTCTTTGTGCTTGCAGAACATATTTCAGACTCCTTTTCCCCCTGCTCTGGGTCACTTTGGCCAAGGCTGTTTGCGCTAGAGGCATTGCACAGAATGGGCTGCTCTCTGATGTAGGGTCACATCCTTCCCTGCTGTGAGGAGACAGCCCCACAGCCATGTTGAGCATCAACAGCACCATGAAAAGCTGATCCTGAGCTGGGGAGTCCTGCATCCGTCTTTCCCACACTTTCCCATTAGGAATAGATTTCTGTATTTCAGCAGAACGCAGCGCCAAGGACCAGAGGCCACAGAAAGCAGCTGTTGGAGTTTCCATAGGAGTTTCCCAGTTTGTATGGAGTAGATTTTAAGCAGTGAAGTCTTTGCCCTGAGAGTTTGAGTGAAAAAGCTCCAAAGAGTTAAATGAAGACAGGTACGTAGGCCATGTGTGCAAATCACTTATCTCCTGCTGTTAAAATAAATCTGTTCCCAGTCATTGTGGCTTCCCAAGAGCTGCCTCTTCATCTTTCTCCACTTCAGCCCTCCATTGGGCCTTCTTTTCTATGTTCATCCTCAGCAGCGTGTGATCCCTTTTAGCAGCCTTGAAAAGAAATGGTGAAAATCATCACATGCACACATTTCCCACCACTAAATTTCCCCACATTTGCACCACTTGCTTTGACACCCCACTGTCCTTTTTGATATTTTGCAGTGACAGAATTTAATATGTTCCTTTGTTTTACCAAATTTTCAGCATTTGCAGTTCTAATTAGCAGGAAAATTACACTGTAGATTGTTTACAGGTGCACTGGGACATGCAAGTCAGGCTGGAGACACTCCGTCCCTGCCTCCTTCCCCAGGGAAGAAGCAAGTGTCACAGCTCTTGGTGGCCATGGTGGCACACAGGCTAAGCGGGACCCTCATGGCTCACAGATGCAGAGCAGGACCAGACGCCGTTGACATTGTCTGAGCTACTCCACAACCTTTGGACCAGCCTCTTGCTGAGATACCATGATACAGAGCATTGCACTGCATGGGTTTATGGCAAAGTGTGTCAGAAGGAACACATTAACCAGCAGGGTGTGCTTCCCCATGCCAATCTCTCCTCCGGAGAATGGGGTGATACAGATCCTGTGCAAATATTGCTTACATGGACTTATTCTCAAACCTATCTGTCAGCCGGGCGCTTATTTACAAAGAGAGCATACATAGATCATACATTAAGTGGATCAGTTCACTTCACCCAGAAACAATACTCACTTCTTTGCCTGTGATTACCATGGCCAAACAGCCCAGCAAGGTCAGTGCAATCATGATGTAGCAAACCTTTATCCTGACGCTGCTCCTTGCTGCGTCAAGGACCTCAGACCTGCAGAGGACAGAGCAGAGTTTCCATCCTGCAGCAGCATGTGTGAAATGAGATCATGGGAAGCTGGGTAATGAATCCTCAAGTCTTCCAGCAACTGCCTATTAATGTACAATGTGTTTCAGCCTTCTCTTTCTGCAAGTGCTTAGAAAAGGACTCAAAAAATTAGTCTATGGGGGAAAGATTTAGCCACCCTCCCACACAGGTGGGGTATTGCTACTCCCAAGAGTCATCAGTAACAACAGGAATAACAAATCCTGCTCTCCTGCCTTCTTTTATTACATATGAGAGTAAACACCTGAAAAATGACAAGGACAGGAAAGTCTTTTCATCGTGATAATGGAGTTATGAGGGGCCCAGCTTTGGGTGTTGGAGGGCGTGGGAAGCTGCACAGCACCAGGAAACACTGGGGCCGTGCCACCAGGGCCAGGCATTGCCACCCTCAGTGGAATAAAAGCACATGCATGACATTTTGGTTAAGAGCAACAGAAAGTTTTCACACAGCAAAGAGGCACAGCAAGTGCTGACTGGGTCTGTGGCCACAGGTCCATCCCAGCTGCACGTGGTGCTTTGCAGCCCTGTCCCGCTGCAGCGTAGCCCTTTGCCAGGCAGCTGGCGCCAGCCCCACAAGCATCTGCCTGCGGCGGGAGGCTGAGCCTGAGCTGGAGCGGACAACTGCACCATCCATCTGGATTTGTCTTCCCAAGCAGCTGAACAGCCACAGCCCTTGCTGGGAAATCTCCACCACCTTCCGTGAGTGACTCACGGCATTTGTCCGACAAGAGGTGGCAGCGTGGCAATGAGTCATTCATGAAATCGTATCTGGCCACAGATTTATGTACACCTGCAAGGGGAAGGCCAGCTGGAGGAGCCCCCAGGACGTCACAAGTCAGGAAGCGTTAGGTCTCCAAAACTGAGTGACAATCCTGTAACAAAATACCTCGACAAGGAGGTGAAGCCATAGCCCTGACATGAGGAACTCGTTGCAGATGTCTGTCACTAAAGCTGTGCATAGCCCCAACTTCTTTTTAAAATTTCTGCAGCATTATTAATTGCTAATCAATAAAAACTAGCAAAGCATGCAAAAATCCAAAGTGGATGATATTTTACAATGGTGACTTCTGACTTACAAAGCCACTTGTCTTGCAAAAGGCTTCAGCTTAGTCTGAAACTTATGATATCTAAAACAAGTGAATCCAGTTTACTTTACGGGGCATGACAAAAAGTTCATGTTCCCAAAAATTCAGATTATTTTTGGACACCAGTAGCAGCAGGCCCCATCAGCATGGAGGAGCACTAACCCTCACCATGTGAGCACAATTCTGGGTAATGCAGACCGGGGTCTCAATCCATTTGTGTGCATCCAAAAGCATCATTCAGACAGGTCTACTTACGATATGTGCTTGGGAATGTCCTCCTCCTTTTTAAAGCGTCCTGCCCATACTAACACCTTTTTATCAAAATTTGTAGGCCTTCTGTCATTTTTGAAAGCTTTGTAACCTGTAAGAGATTTTAGAAAAGAAAACAATGAGCTAAGCTTAAAGAAGGGAAGAGGAAGAAAGCTGTCGTTACAGGGGGAAAAGGATTGAAAGTTCAGAACGGCACTTTTCTGTTCTGTGAGAGCCAAATGTACTTTCTAATGTCAAAAGGACTCAGCAGCTGGTGTGTGATGCTTTGTTACATTTGCAGCTTATTTCATTTTTTGCCTTTAGTTTAGGTAGGTTTTAAACTAAAAATCTCTTCTAACCTTCCTGATTAAGGGGGGAAAGGATGTGGTGCTGAAGTCACCCACGCCTGCAGCATCTTGCTTTTAAATGGCCCAACTAGTGAGTTAAGCAAACTGCTAGCAGCACTAATAACTCCTCGACAGCATCTCCTTCTAAAAGCGCTGACGGGGAGACAAGGTCTGTTAAAATACAGCCTGGTGGGAGACTGGCAGTTGTTCTCATGCAAGCTGGGTACCACATTACTGTACTCTAATGATGATACATTACACCCCACCAGACTACCATGGTGATGGCATTAGCATGCTGCCACTGTGAGCACAATCAGAAAGGGACTCTGGCTCCTCTTGATGGAAACAAGCCCAATGACAGGCCATGATGAGGGCAGTGGCAGGGAGACCCTGCAAAAATTGGGTAAGCAATGGCTAGCTCAAATCCTGGCTTTTGTATTGCACACCTGTACAGGTGGTCATCGCGAAGTAGCTGGGACTGTGCACATACCCAGGTAGGTGCACCCAAGTTGCCAGGTTATGGTGCCCTGTGCTTGCAAATGTGGGACTGGTATTTAGAAATGCCCTATGGGTGACCAGGGCATGCAGAAAGGGATGGACATGAAGATGCCCCCAGCCTCGGTGTCCTGCACTCCCTGGCTGTTGCTGGGTTGCTGGTGCTTGGCTGAAAGGAAATCACTGCCGCTGCAGAGCAGGGCACAGGGAGCACCTCTTCCTGCCTGTGTTGAGGTGGTGAAATTACATTAAGTGCCTTGGCCCCAGGCCTGCTCATGCATGCCAGGACTTGTGAATGGCTAAAAAATCCCAGGTGTAAATCTTGGCACCCAGACCCCTAGGTAAATTTAATCTCCTGCTTCTCTTATTTCTCTTACAGAGTGCCAGCGAGACCAGGAGAGCTACATCTGAAATATCAGCAAGTGTCTGAATCAGATCTGCAGCAAGCAGTAGGATGGATCACTAAAAGGACAGGCTGCATCCCAGGAAAGACAAAGGCGAAGCCCCATGCTGGAGGCCCACAGCCACCCCACAGGAGCACAGGCAGCCCCATGCAGCCCAGCCTCGCTAGGGTGAGGAATCTGCAAAGGCACAGCCAAGGAGGTGTCAGTACAGATTAAAAAGAGAAATTATCTCTTTGGATAATCAGGGAGCTTACCCATGTGGGAGCTGCCCACGGCTGCTACCTGCCAGGTAAGCCAGGGCACTGCCTGCCATAAGCATGCACAGTTGTGGATGTAATCTGGCAGGGAGCGCCGGGGGGAGTAGAGGGGTGCAAATCTGCCACATGCACCAGCCCTGCACATGTGGGGATGTGCACCGGTCCTCCTCTGGAAACCTGGCAGCTGGGTACGAGGAGGAACATACATTTATTTTTTTTAATTAACAGGTTCCCTGACATGAAGTATCGGTTTGTATTTGCTGCCATAGGAGGAGGACTATCTAACGCAAAAAACTTTATCCCTGTGCACTGTGCTAGTCAGAGTTCTCCATTTGGTCCATGTCTTGGGAGGATTTGTAACCCCAGGAGATGCAGCACTGCAGTAACACAGCCACAGACGAGAACAAGGGTCATTTTCTCGCCCTTTCCTGCAAATACCCCTTCCCTCCATGCTGCAACACGAAACAGCGACCAAAGCCTTTCTACCCACCTGGATTAGCCGTCTGCAAAGCCGCGTCCTGAGCACCCTTTGCTTTGTTGCCGACGGCTCTGGTGGGGTGCAGGACTGGCCGAGCCACCCGCCGCCACAGCCCGGGGCTGCGCCCCAGCAGCCTCCCCAGCATCCCGCCCCGGCCGGCACCGGGCCACTGCCTCCCACCAGCCTGGGAGCACACAGGGGAACTGGCAGGAACCCAGGAGGCTGCTTCTAGGAGTTATTAACGTAAAACTACCCCTTCCTGTAAGAAGGGAGTAGCATGCGTTTCCACCCTGGCTGCCAACATTTTTTGCTTGCGTCAGGATGACTAGTTAAATTTATCGCCTGTGTTTACCAAAATGACACACCTTCCGAGCAACGCGGGCAGAGATCACCGCTGCGGCAGCTCACGCCCAGCCCGGGCGCTGCCCCAGGCTCCCCATCCCAAGGAGCTGCTCAGGAGAGCAATGGGTATTTACATTATTTTCTCAGTCCTTACTATGGTAGGACTAAAGTAGGACAGCGTGCTATATTTCCCCAAAGATAGGCTTTGTGACTGCTAATTACCACAGCCAGTTAAGCTGAGTTCTTAATTGTTCTCAGCTAAAAAATAATCTTGCAAATCAGTTGCGTTAAACAGACTTTTTGAAGGGGAGCAGCGTTTCCCCTATCTCAGAATAAATGTGGTTTGGCAGAAGGAAACTAAAACCGATGTTTGTGGTTATAAATGCAGATGGGGAATCCATCTCACATCCAGACTGCAAACTTTCCTGGCAAAGAAATATGTTTCAGATATATTTCAGGTTTAAATCAGTAAACTAAGAAATTATGTCAAAAATCTCAGGTGATGTAGTATTTGTCAGTCAATAAAATTGTCATTGAAATGTAGCAATACCTATAAAGTATTTGCCCTCTTTGAATTCAATCTCCACGAAGTCTGGATAGTGCTAGATGTTTTCCATAACATCAGCTGTTCTAACCAGAGAATGAACCAAAAATAATGCTATTTTATCACTTCAACATTTCTCCTGCGTTTTGCACAAAATTCTCCCTGATGGGTCAGGAAATGGAAATGCAAAATACTTGTCTCATTTGGAGCGGGGGGGTATTTACTCTCCTTAGATATACAAGGCTCTAAAGCTGATTTACAACTAGGGAAAAAAATTCCAATTGAAAGGGAAGAAGCCAAAGGAAAAAATTTCAGATCTGTTTAGTAATACTACCAAATGCAATATTGCAGATAATCAAACTGTGTCTAAGAGCAAGGAGAGGAACTGCAAGGGAATAGAGCTTGGGCTGTTAGCAAGGATATTCTTTAAGGGCTGAGAGGATGAAAGATGTGAGACGGATGCAGCTCCAGCTACCCAGCTTCTGGCCCCAAGGAAAAACTCTACCATTTATAGACATGTTTTATATTTTTTGAGAACATGAAGTTATTGATACTGAGGAAAGAAGAAACTCACAGTAACAACAAACGCAATTTTTCCTCTTTCATGAAAGCTCCATAATGCATCCGGACATGATACAACGTGTTTAGCTTAATTTGCTTATAATCTGGTAAAGCAAATTGGATCAAGTTCCAAATTAGGAACCCATACCGAAAATAAATGGTGGTTTGAGCTTCCAGCTGCAAACAAGCAGAAATCAGTGGATGTGATTATGCTGGAAGAAGCAGAGGGGAAACCTGGTAAAGTCACTGAGGATATTTGTGTCCTGCTCAGAATTTCCCTGGGGGAAGATGGGTGTGAGGAGGAGGAAAGGTGCATTTATAGCATGAAGTTTACAGGGCTCAGCACCCCTAAGCATCCCCGCAGGCCCCCTTCTCACCTTGCAGAAACGCTGATGAGTGGAAAAGAGGAATTGTACACATGGACATCCCTCGCTCCCCAAGCCGGGTGGGCAGGAGAGGCTGGGGGGCAGGAGTTGGGACATGCTGCCGTGATGCTCACACCGCACTTGGGGGCTCCGGCTGTGCAGAGCATTTTCACTTTAACAAGCACTCTCCAAAATGCTTATTGCAAAAGTGACTGTCTTTACATCGTGTCTGATTATGGATTTGAAGAGAAAAAAAAGAACATTTTTATTTTATCTCTTGGTTTCTCAAATGCGGAGAAAATCGTGGGGTTTTCAGGCCTCCGGTGCTTATCCACCGAGGGGTTGCCAATTGTTTCTTCTAGAAGACAGACCAGCTAACAGCTGTATTAATCACATCTGCTGTGAGCAAAAAAGCACTTCAGGATTTATTATGCCAGCATTTAGAAGTGCAAAAACACAGAGATCCTCATGAAACCACAAAGGCAGTTACTTGTTCCTGAATTTTACTTGTTTCTTGGCACCGTGAATGTTTAATGCCGGGGTGAGTTTTACTGCAGTACACAAAAGCTAATAAAAAGCTATACACACTACTGCGTTAGAAAATCAAGCTTTCCCTTGTGCGCTGTGGATCCCTCTCTGGCCCACAGCATCTTGAATCCCTTCCTGAACAGCAGAGAGATGCAGAATGCTCTGGGACCAAGGCAGCCTTGTGTGCAGCCTGATGGCCTTGGTCCTCCTTAGAGATGTTTTGTGCCCAGCCCAGTACATGCACACACACCCCCTGCCCAGGTTACAAGACATCCCCATGAGGCTCATCCATTCACTCCCCTCACCAAGCCTTCACTCGATACCCATCAGCGACTGATTAGCAGAGTGCAACCATATTATTTCATGACCATTAAGCTCACAGACAGGGAGTTTATTGTATAGCGGTAACTTGTTCAGAGATGCAGAATTAGCAAAATTAGGCTTAAAGCACCATCTTATCCTCCTCCCACATCCTTCTGCCAGGAGGAGAGCAGGATCCCAACTCCTCAGCAAGCCCTGGATGGTACAGATAACAACTCACACAGACTAGCTGTACAGACATTCCCCAGGCTTTCCTCTGACCCTCACTGCAAGGGGAGAGCACAGATCTGAAGGTTTTTGAGTTACAAAGGAGCTGGCAGCTCAGAGAGAGCAGAGGATGGTTCGCAGTTGTGGTGGTGGTGCTGACTCTTGACATTTCTGTTTTCTGTGCGAGAGTGTTATGTAGTTGTAACACTTGCTGCACACTGGTGCCGACACTGAAGATGGAAAACTAAACACAAAACCTCACAGGACTCCATCCTGCTTCTGCATCATCTTCACACCCCTTCTGCCACCTTGGACTCTACTCTTGCAGCTGACGCTGCAGCAAGGGCTAGCAGCCAGTCATCTTCCTCTCCCTAAATGTACACAAAAACCTTTCAGAACTAGAACTGAAACACCACAATATAAAATCCATTGTTCTTTGATTTCTGACTGACTTTATACCGTTTGATTATTGTCAGCCTATTACAGCAATGAGAAACTCGGACTTGGGTTCTCTTCACCTGTTCTTCTTTTTCTACTTTCAACAGCCACAGGAATGAAAGAGTTTATTCCTCCAGAGGCCCCACATCCCTTTACATCTCTTGGTTAATTTTCATAAGATGGCACAACAAATTTTTTTGGTCATATACACAAAAGAACTCATAGGAGTATTCAACCAAAAAAAAAAAAGTATTACTCTATAAAGCTGTTTTCACATGCAGTGTCCTCAAAACCAAATGGCTTACCATCAGGCTCTGTTTTGCATGCCATGCAAACTTTTAACATAAGGGCTATGATGACGAGCAGAAGATAATCTTATCTTAAAAATCTTTGCCTTCCCCCCATCTAATTAAATATGCAGCAGAGGTCTGTATTGGTTCCTAGACGAGATAAACAAGCAGTCCTGGATGGGCTCGTGGCTCATGAAATTCTAAGTGAGTCAGGATGTATTCCTCCACGCAACTGTGTATTCTCCAGCAGCGCAATTTAACACAGCAAGAGCAATGAATTGCTTTGAAATGTCTCACTCACCTGCAGACTCCCAGCCCAAGAGCCCGTCCCGGCTCTCCCGGGTCCCCAGGGCTTCGGTTCTCTCCAGGAGGTGAGTCACATCCTCCCCATATCAGGAAATCGTCTACCCTAAGGAAACTCAAATGCAAATCCCAAGAAACTAAAAGCTCCTTAACTATTTCTCACCATGGCCAAATCAAATCAAGGGAACAGTCTTACAGCAAAACCAGACTCAGAGGGTTTGTAAAGAGCTCTGAAAACAAGCACCAGCATGAGACTTTAACGACTTCAGGACACTCAGATTCATTTTTTGATAATTTTGAGTGTTATCAATAAAACAAGGTATCTGCTAAAAGAGAGCAGTGACAATGAAGGAGTCCCTCCCCTCTTTCTGTGTTAAATTTCAGCTTTGCTTAAAAAAAAAAAAAAAAAGAAATCCGGATTCCTCTATCCAGTTACTAAAAGGTCCTGCATTTTCTACCGATATTGTCCCTATTCCTCCAAATTTGATAGTATCAGTACCATAGCAATAGCCTAGCAACCATAAATAAGACACTAAGCCTCACTACCAAAAAACCCCCCCAAAAAACCCAAAACAAAACAAAAAAACCCAACCAAACCCACAAACTCCACTGACTCTGGTAAATCTTGCCTAATTTATACCATATGAGCCTTTTGGCATCAGTCCCTTAATAGGGAAAGGTAATTGATGTAACACACTTGGTATTTTACACAACAGGAGCAGTCATTTCCCCCAGGTGAAAAAGATCTGAGCTGTTCTCTATGTCTGCCACTAACACAAGAAGGAGCAGAATTTTGCCCTGAATGTGTTGGGTCTGAGCAGAAGTGCCCAACATTGCAAGGAGAAGGATCTCCGAATGATTCCTATCTAGGAAGATTCATCTTCTCTGCCATTAAGCACATTTATTCTTAAGGGAGTTAAACCCCAGTTAACAGCCTGGATGTATTCTGGTGTGTTCTACCTCTGGAACAGCACTAGAACCCACTCCTACCTCTCCTGATGGTAATGGAAATGCCTACAAAAAAGGGGCACTGCTGTAGCCAAGAGGACCTATAAGCCACACTTGCTTCTTGCTTTGTTCCCTTCCACCAGCTCCAGGTTTTTAGCTAAGATGAAACAGAAGATTAGTTGGACGCAGGAATGCAGTTATGAATTGTCTTAAGAGGAGCCAAATTCAGTGGAGCTTGTGAGCTGGACCTAGAGTCGCTAACCTCTGCAAACAAATACTAACAAGGGACTTGAGATGGGTTTGACGTGCCCTGGGTACAAAGCACAGGGTTTATAACAGCTGGTGTCAGAAGGACAAAGCTCACGGCAGTAAAACAAAAGTTAGTCATTGCTCTGGTAAAGCCCCAGTATGACCTTTCCCAGGGTTTGGGATGATCATACAGAGGCAATGAAATGGCACGTCACCGCCAGCACAGGGTGACTTGGGACACGCAGCAGCCGCTTATTGATGGGCTGAAACATGGGGTGGCTGCCTAAGTCCAGCTTCATCATGGAGGAGCAGCCAGGTGCAAGCAGCAAAGATCCCAGGACCCAAGGTGTTCAGGGTGATGTGATGAAATTGCAGCTTTTACAACCAAGGAAATTAATGCATCCAGGAGCTTTGTACCAGGCCTCTGATTTCTGGAATAATGCACAACTGGACCGTAGAGCAAAAATGTGCAAAAGTCTGAAAGGAAAACAAAACCATCAGAATCCTAACAATTTACATTTTGACTCAAAGTTTGGAGGGCCATTTAGTTTAAACCTTTTCCACACCTGTTTCCCCAGCTGAGCCTGAGAAACACACTGACAAGGACAGACTCGTTGCTCACTTGTCACTTAATGATTTTCTTTCCTGAGAACAATGGCATTGTCTTCAAAAACAGACACATTTAGAAATTTTTCAGTCCATTAGTCAATAGTTTAGGGAAAAAAGAAATGTAATTTAAAAAGACTGAACAATTCTTTGTGGAAATGTCTTTTCCCCACACTTGTTTTTATATAAAGATGACTTACATTTTTTTCAGCTCCTGCAGAGAAGTCATGTACCATCGATCAGGCCAATAAACCTGCCGAGATCGTTACAAGCCCCTGCACTGTGGGGTCAAATTTCCCCTTTTAGAGACTAGCTGAATATGTATGCAATCAATACAGGAGCAAACATATCCCCGGTAACACAGGGAGAGGCACTACCCTGGGGACAGTTTGTCCCAGCAATGCACGCCACAGTAGCCCATAACAGGGCCAGATGCCTCCTCAAATTTATGAACTGTGTCTTGACAATCCCTCTAAAGAGACCATAAAACTCTTCCAAACACTCCTGGGTGAGACACAGCCCACCTGTAGGATGACATTTTGCTCCCAGCAGCTTTTATGTGACCACAGGCTTGGGGAAGAGTGGCTGGAAAGCTGCCCAGAGGAAAAGGACCTGGGTGTACTGGTTGACAGCCGGCTGAACATGAGCCGGCAGTGTGCCCAGGTGGCCAAGAAGGCCAACGGCATCCTGGCCTGTATCAGAAACAGTGTGGCCAGCAGGAGCAGGGAGGTGATCGTGCCCCTGTACTCGGCACTGGTGAGGCCGCACCTCGAATACTGTGTTCAGTTTTGGGCCCCTCACTACAAGAAGGACATTGAGGTGCTGGAGCGTGTCCAGAGAAGGGCAACGAAGCTGGTGAAGGGCCTGGAGCACAAGTCTGATGGGGAGCGGCTGAGGGAACTGGGGTTGTTTAGCCTGGAGAAGAGGAGGCTGAGGGGAGACCTCATCGCGCTCTACAACTACCTGAAAGGAGGTTGTAGCGAGGTGGGTGTTGGTCTCTTCTGCCAAGTAACTAGCGATAGGACAAGAGGAAATAGCCTCAAGTTGCGCCAAGGGAGGTTTAGATTGAACATTAGGAAAAATTTCTTTACTGAAAGAGTGGTCAGGCCTTGGAACAGGCTGCCCAAGGAAGTGGTGGAGTCACCATCCCTGGAGGTATTTAAAAGACGTGTAGATGAGGCCCTCAGGGACATGGTGTAGTGGGCATGGTGGTGTTGGGTTGACGGTTGGACACGATGATCTTAGAGGTCTTTTCCAACCTGTATGATTCTATGATTCTATGATTCTATTCTATGATTCAAAGGGACCATCAGGGAAATACATCTCCTAAAAGATGCACAGTCCCCCAAGGGCAGCATGGAGAGGGCAGGAGAGTGAAAGTCTCCTGTCACACAGGGCTTTGCATTCTGGTCCAGGGGCTTTGGTGAAACAGCGTTGTCTTGGTGCCTTATTCAAACCACTGGCTAGATCTGCCTGCACGCTTAGGGACTGGTTCATGCATGCCACTGTAGGGTTTAGACTTGGGCTGGCGACTCCTCTGCTCCTTGTTCATACAGTGCCTTGCACAAGGGAGTCCCAGGCAGTTACTGGTGCTCCTACCTAGTATGGTAAAGAAATAACGAGGAGGAAGGAAATGAGAGACTCATCTTGAGAAGATATACAATGATTACAGGGGGGCCAGGAGCTGCAGAAAAAGAAATTACATCCTACATAAATAGGGCTTTACTTCTTCGACAATAACATAAAGCTGTCCTGCATTTTCTGGACTGCATATGTCATGGAAACTCATACACAAAGCTGTTGCAATGAGCTGTCTTACTGAAAGAGGAATTTGTTCAAGAATAGATCTTATCACAGATATATGACGTTTCCAGTGTGCTACCCACATTAGGTGGGCAGCTCTCATTTGCTTAGACTTCAGCAAAACATCTCCCACAGGTACAAATACTATGCTTGGAGAACTGGAGATTCTTAAAAAAAAAAATAAGTTGGAGAAGGAAGGGGCTAAAGTGGGGATGGTGTCACCAAGTTCACACAGAGGTTGGTGAGAAGATCATATAGGAAAACTGAATTACCTCAAGGGCTTGTGTTGTAGAAATGGGACAAAGAGCACACAGTGCAAGGTCATCACTTTGGGGCTAAAGATGAGGATTTCTAGCTGCATTTGTTTAACTTAGGATGACCCAGGCTGCCAAGCGGATGCTGCCATGGAAAAAGCAGATGAAATTCTAAGATGTACAAGCAAAGTCATTCTAGTAGAGAGAAAACAGTATTAGTATCCTCATATAAGACTTCTGGAATAGCCTGCACTGCTCTGGTTATTCAAGAAAGTTACTCAAGAAGAAAAGGAATAAAGGAAGAAATGAGAGGAATATGTCTTTTTCTTACAAATTACAAACGGAGAGGGATCAGGGTAGATAACTCTCTGAGAAATTCCATGCCAGGGAAGAGGGGCAGTTAGGTAGGCTAAATCACAGCATCGATACCTGAACAAAGGGTATAAGCTGCTCATGATGGATGCCAAGGGCTGCACCTTTCCTGGTGCTGTTCCTTGTACCTTCCAGCAAAGGGGCAGGGCCTGTCTCCATTCTCACATTAGCTAATGAAGCACACGTGGCAACACAAACAGCCAGGCCACAGGGCTCACCAGCTCCTGCAGCGCTGCTGGGCTGGTTTGACTTTGGGCCATAACTGCACAATCATTAGTGTTTACAAAACAAGTTTCCAGGGAAGCAAAATTACACACCGAGGAAATAATAAGCAGCAATGTAATCAGATGTGAGAGGGACATCATTTCATTATCTGAACCAGGCCTCATTATTCACCATTTCCCTGGCAAGAGCTGATAAATGCAGGCTAATGAATCTTAGCACTCTGGACGAGCGGGAGGAGTGCCGGCTCGGTGCTGCCGCATGCTAAGCGGGACCAGAGAATCCAACTTTCAGCTAAAAGTCCACAAGGTAACATATGAACTCATCCATTGCAGCACTGCAGTGAGAGGAGAGAGGGGTTTTACCCACTGCTGGCTTACTTACTTACAGAGTAACCCTGGCTGTGGGAACGCTGTGGCTCCTATCTGGCCCAGAGGAACGAACCGAACTCTAAACATCCCAAGAATAACAGGGGATCTGCCACGTGGTCTGCACACACTGGTGATAGGTGCAAGGGCCAGAACTGGCTCTTTAGGGAAAGCCTTCCAGGACCAACAGTATTGGCTGGAGACCTCCCAGACTGTCCTGACAGTTAAATATCATCCTCGGTCTGGTCATGACACAAGGATGACATCAACAGAGAAAGAGGCAACAGCATCAGCACGGAAAAAACACAGAAGCAGGACTTTTGCCCATTTCTGTGGCACTTTCATTTCATCAACACGGTTGCCCATTGGCAACTGTGGCTATTCCTCCCTTTAAAAAAATCAGGGAAACAGCAAATACACCATTCACTGTACACAATTATATAAAAAAAAAAAAAAACAAACAAAAAAACAACATAAAAAAAACCCCACACCAAGCAATGCTAAAGAAACCATTAGAAAAGGGGAGCAAACCTCTAACATAAATGAGTTCTCAGAGTTGCAAAGACTACCTCTATTTTTTCTATACTTTCTGCATACTTCACAAGCAACGTGGCCCCTAGATTTCATATGAAGAATCAGAACATTTGGCAAGGGTCCTCTGGAAGGAGCATAGACACTAACAGCCAACATAAGATGAAAACCTGTTTGGAGAAGAACACACATGTCCTGACATTACAGGGAAATGCTGCCCTCATCTGTCTTCCAGTGACAGGTTTTATTTTCTCGCCTACCATGCCTAAACCATTCATCACTTCCATAATGAAAAGGTGACTCTATTGTTGCAACCAGCTCCGAAGTCTGTGCCTGGACCCATGCCTGTATTTGCACTGGAGCCATTAAGCAATACTGTCGTTGATAACTGGAGTAAATATGACCATGTTGTTGCAATGGAGTTTAAATGTAGTGTCTTGGCCCAAAGGAAGAAAATAGCTTATACATTCTTTATAAAACTAAAACCGGCCAAAGAAAAAAAATAATCCCAATGCCAAGAGAGCGGGAGTACTGAGAGGCAGCAAGAGCAGAGCAACCCCTGCGCCTGCAGCGATTTGCATGCTAGTGCACTGGGCAACATTTGGGGATCTGGACGCCTGCAGCCCAGCCTGTTACAGAAAGCCACAGAGAAGAAGGCTGGTTTGCCTCTTTCATCCGTATTGGTAGAAATCAAGCACACACACACATACACACAGAGTAGAGGCACATTTCAAGCAGTCAGTGGCCCTCAGGAAGATGAAATGAAGGAGAAACTGAACATGCATTCATATTTCATAAAAGTACAAGCTTTGAAGTTGGAAAATTACATCTAGTAGATGAAGTATAGCACTAGCCAGTTCTGTAGGGGTTTGGGGTGCAGAAGGAGCACCTATTAAACCTCTATGAGACAATGCCGCTGACCAGCCAAGGTCCTCAGAAAGTATGTATCTGTTAGCATTTGCAGAGCTCTGGAGGAGCACGGCTCTCAGAGCAGATGGAGATGCTTCTCTATCAGCCTGTGCCTTTTAGTTCTTTTAATGAAGTTACCCCTGCTGAAACTCCAAGAGAGGAGCTGGAAAGCCCAGTTCTGCTGATTCACAGTTTACTGACATTTCTCCTTGTTTGTGCCTTTCCCCCTAGACTCACATTCCTTTTGATTTTATTTCGTAAATCCTGGATTTAATCAAAGTCTGTGTCTCCAAAAATTGAATGTACAGTTGCCCAGCGTCTTAATGCCTGGAGCATCGTCCCAGCACAAGCAGACAGGTCTCATTTGATGGCACCAAACTAACTCTCTCGAGACTTGGGGCAGGGGTTTACAATCAGCCCCAGGGTTTGGATTCCAGTTGCATGATTTCAGGTCTCCCACAGCAGTGTGGTCAGCTCTCACCCAGCCAAAGCCTGGAGTCAGTCATGGGCACCAAGCAAAGCCACAAGCTTTGTCCAGCCTGGCAGCCAGGTGACGGGAACAAGGCTGGATGGTGCCTGCCCCACGAGCTCTGCACTGTAACATCCAGGCTCTTGTGCCCCCGTCCAAGGGGAGCAGGCTGGCCAAAGCTTGCCAGAAATGTTTTGACCTATGCAGAAATGCACATTGGAAGGTTTTTAATGGGTTTGTTGAAAAAAAATTTAAATTAATTCTATATCTAATTGCTATCTAGTTTCCTATATGAAAAACTTCAAAACAATCCTCCCAAACTGATTTTCGCAGAAACATCAATCCCAAATGATCATTTCCAAGATCCCAAAGAAAACAGTGCTCTCAGGACTGCCCAGCTTCAGACTCTCCAGCTGGACCCATGATGTCTCCAGCGACTCAACCTCCCGCTAGCTTCTCCCAGGTCACCAACTCCAGAGTCTGGCTGATGCCTCAGCAATCAAAGTCTCTCATTACAGCCTTTCTGCCTGGCACCTTAATTTGATCGGTCATTTCACAGCCCAGTAGCTCTATCTGAACAGATGGAATATGGCAGATTCCCCTCATTATTTTAGTCTTTGTCAAACAATCAATACTAGTTCACAGTATTCTACATATTTCTAGATTTTTCCCATCAAACACACCAGTATATTTACTCCTTCCCACATTGCTGTCTGCCTTCCCAATCTGTCCTGTACATATGACCAGTGTTTGGTCTTTTTGGTTCCTGCTTGGTGTTGCACCCTTTGCTTTCAGAGTGCTTGAACAATATTCAGCAAAGTAAAACTAAGGACTAAAATTCCCAGTGGTCATTTGCTTGAGTTTAATCATTCTGGTCATGCAAAACCTGGGGAAATTGCACCTGCTTTCATGCTGGTAGTATTTTATTGACATACATATATGTGTGGCTACAAGCTGCCTTGCAGGCTTTTTTTTTGTGACTGCAGGAGGGGATCTGCCTTTTCTGAGCACTGAAGCGAATCTGCTGTACCATGCACCATCAATGGAATTGCACCCAACTCCTACTGTAACTGCAGTGCTCCGGCCAGCCAGAGACTCCTCAGAGCTGGAGAACTCACAACCTCCCAGTGACCATCCCCACCAGCTGGATGCTCCTAGCAGGGTCAGAGCCTCCTCAGTGCTGAACCCTCATTTTCAAAGAGGGTCACTGCATTTCTCATCACCATGAAATGGTGTTTGTTTCACAGCAGTGGGACTTCTCAGAGGATTGAAGAACCGTGTGGGAGGTCACAGCATTTCAGGGAGTTACAAAATGGGGTTGCATAGCTGTTTGCCCCTTGCTGGCAAGCCTCCCATGCCTGATGGCCCTGGTGGCAGTGGCTCTTGACCAAGGCTTAGCTCAGCGACAGGAAGGGGAGAGCCCTGCATGCCTTTTTTTTTTTTCCCCCTTCTTTCTGTTTTTTTTCTTCTCTGCATCCACTTTAGGTAAACATTAGCTCTCTGCTTTCTTGCAAAATCCATGATTCATTTTTTTAAAGTGAGTTATCTTTCTTACCTTATTTTTATTAACATCGGTGGAGAACAATTATCCTTCCTGGGGAGGGAAGCTGGTGTCATTGGTGCTTGCTGCTTGTTTCACATTGTGGAGTTCAGGCTGCCCATAGCGAAGCTAGTCATGCTTTCCCTGCTTTGTGGTTATAGTAAAAAAGTCTGCACCAGAAGAAGTTCCGCTTTCCTGATTGCTTGAAGAGAAATAATAAAAGTCTGGAACTCAGGAGATTGTGCACTACAGGGAGATGTCCAGATGAAACTGCGTTCAGGCTCTGACAAACATGAATTTGTTTGTGTCTGGCAGAGCACGCACAAGAGAGAAAATTCAATAGGTTTCTCTTGGCAACAATCTGCATTTTCTTGTAAATGAGCTAAAGTTTGCAAATATGAATCACATAGTTCAAAGTTTGCTCTCCAGGACAGCTGTATGAGATCAAACCAAAGGTCCAGGTCAGGCCAGTATCTTGTCTCTGACTCCAGCCTGGTGTAGACACCCAGGGAAGAGCATAAGAGCAGTAGGAGCATTACAGACCCACTTTCCTAGTATTCTCAAGGTTTCCTGAACCAGAAGTAGTATCTTGTTGAGGGTGGTTTGGTTTTTTTTTTCCCCATTAGTTTTTCGGAATGATTTTGAAGGCATGCAACCATTTAGTACGAACACCTTTTGGCAAGGAACTCCACAGCTGGACCAAGCATTGGACAAAACATTCCTCCTTTACTTTAAAGCTGCCATCTGGTATGTGCCCGTCTTTTCTCTGGTTCTAAAATTATTAGAACTAGTGAATAGCCATTCCTTAGTCCCCTTCATCACTCCTCTCACGATTTCCATAGATGGCTATTGGCTCTGCTCTCCAGCCTTGGTTTTTGCAAAGCAAAATCCTTCTTCCTTTTACTTGCTTGCTGAGCAGAGCCTATTCCAGCACCTTTGTCTGTACCTCTTCAATTCTGCTCTGCCTTTTGTGCTGGGGGAGCTGCACATCATATTGAAGATGCACACATACACTTCACCTCCATGTTGACTCCATGCTTCAGTGAGGTGCAGTTATACTCTTTCGTAACGGGCTGGGTTGTCATGCACTGATAAATAAGTTCAAGAAAGTTATCTCAAGCCTTCCTGAGATTGTTTTATTGAGGAAGAAAACCTTCTTTTAGTAGCTCCGACTGTGCTATCAGTCAGCCTGACTTTGATCAAGCAGAGCCAGGCCAGGTAAGGCTGCCATTTCCCACTGCATTTCCTTCAGTGGAAGATCCAGTTTAACCAGCTGCTCCCTCTTCCCTTTCACCATAGCTTCTCAGACCCACCCTCTACCTGGTCAGATGTTGCTGTCTCCGAGTCATCTGATTTCTACAGCTCTAGTCTTTAGGGGATCTACTAAGTGATCCTGTGACAAAAATTACCAGCACTGTTTATTTTTTGGCTTGCATTTTAAACAAACCATTATACTAAACTAGTTTAGACTGAAGTCATTACTTCTTGCATAGCAATAAGCTCAACAGTACGCTAACCAGGCACCAGGACCAGAGCTGGAAGGGTTGTGGGAACATGGACCTCTGAAACTGGATCTGGCCAAAGAACTCAACATGAAACTGCAGCTGCAATCAGCATGAGCTGACGAACCAGGTCCAGTTCACATTGGAGGAAAATCCCTTCCCAGAGTTCAATTCAGATCACACATTTCATTTCCCTCTGCATCACTGAGTGAGAGACTCCCCCGCTGGGGCAAGAGAGAGGACAAGGAAAGCCAGAGCCAGGAGCTGATCTTCTGCCCTCTACGTGCTCATATACCCAGTTACCCCGTATTTTTTACAGAAACTAATCTACAAAAAATCAATGAAAAATACTTACATGGGAACAATTAGTTCTATATATAGTCTTCTTTCCTCATTCCCGTCATCAAGTGCCATTTACCTACAGCCTACAGATTTCAGTTCATTTTTCCCCCCTCCCCTTTATTGTCTACCCAAAAGGCTAATCTACACAGAGGATCTGGAGTTTCCCTGGGACTCACAGGAACCCGAGATTAGATATTAGTTCCCCGAATCCCTTTAAGGGATGGCCAAACATTAACTTTTAAAAAACAACTAACACCACTAGGGTAACACATTTTTTCTCTTTAAAGAGTTCTGCCAGCATTTGCCCTATTTGCATCACAGAGCTAAACTGGAAAAGATTTTTCTCATCCTTCAGACAGTTGTAACAGTTTCCTCATTCCAAATAAAGAAGTCAAAATGTCAACTTCCCCCTCACCTCCCTTCCAAAGCAGCTCAGATTGAGCAAATAATTTTTTTAAATTTCAAGAGATATTTGTTAAATTTCAGTATTTTCCTTCTTCGGTACTTTGTAGTCTGTATTTACTAACCTCCAAAACAAAGACCATTTGGACTAAAAAGCAAACATCACCGAAACCACTGAAACCAGGTTCTTCCAACAATGTAAAACCTTTTGCCCCAGTAATTTCTTTGGGGCCAGCAGACATTAATTTGTTGCAAGACCAGTTGCAATTTGACCATTTGGGGATTTTTCTGCTGGATCAGACTTTGTGGAACATTCCCAACCCGTTCAAAAGGTGACTCACAGGAAATACATGGGTTTGCCCTCAACAGATGGGCTGTGGAATCACCTCCTCACGCCTGTGCAGCTCTGCACACACACTGGTACCTCTCACTTCTCATTCATCTCTCTCCAAACAGCTGCGCTACAACTGTGTGGCAGATGCCCCATCCCTTGGAGCCTGACTGCGGTGCCACAGTGCCCACGTCAAACGCAGCCATGGATCCGAAGCCAAACAATGACATAAAGCCCTGCCATAGACCCACAAAATGATGGAAAATTAGATTTAAAGCTGAAACAAGAATTAAGAACATGCATGCTGCTTCTGGGTCTATGCTGATGTTTCTTACAAAAAAAAGAAGCAGCCAAGAAGGGGACACCTCAGCAAGGCCACATCATCCACAGGCATGGAGAATGAGAACAAGTTGAGGCTCAGCTGAACTCTGGGGACTTGGGAGTGGGGGTGCACAAAGTGTCACAAAATTGCGATGTGGGGCTGGAAAGGTCCACTTACTGGGACAACCGGTCTGCCGAGATAATCTGTGGTCAACTCCAGCATGCAGAGGCCAGAGTGGCTTTAACAGGGCAGTCACATTGCTACCATAACGCTCGGCTCGAAGCCAGCAGGAGTTCAACGGGCGCACCAGCTATCTTTTTCACACATCTGGAACTGGATAAGAAAGACCTTTCGATACGGCCAGTGTGATTCAAAGCTCAGATGCTGTTCAAGAGCCGCCAGCCAAGCAGGAGTGAGCGGCAAATGACTCAGCTTTACGGCTGCTGCTTTATAACGCAGTCTCCAGAGCCACGGCCCAGCGAGCGAGCGGGCCGGCATCCCGGGCAGAGCCGGGCTGCGCCGGGGGGTCGCGCCGACCCCTCGCAGGCCCCCACCGCCCGGGTGCCGGGAGCGGAGCAGAAGGCACGAGCACACGCTGCTCTCTGCTGGTTAGCACACCGCCATGCAGCCCGGCCGGAAAACCGCCTATTGTAAAGAGGTGATGAGGTAGAAATTAAATCCTTTATTTTTATTTTTTTTTTTTTTTAAATAATTTTGGGGTTTAAAATTTGCTTTCATAAGCTTGGTCTCTAACTAATCGCTTTACATACATATACAAATGCCACTTGAAATACCTCTTTTTAAATGTTTCCATGTTATAGATGTGGCTTTTTGGAACTGCACACGTCTATGTTCTCTTTCCTGACTGAAAACACACTTGCGTTTTGAGCCAATCCAAAGCAAATGTACTTATTTTCCACTTCTAGTTTTTTCTTTCCAAGAGTTTTCCTTTCACTCCTGTTTAGCTGGATCCAAAGCAGAACCATTTTTTTCTTTCCTCAAAGTAAAAAAAAAAAAAAAAAAAAAAAAAAAAACACAAACAAATCCCAGGCATTTCGACCACCTGCTCAGCACAGAGCACCCTCCCTTACCAGGAACACTGCACTGGTTGGCACTGCTGATTTTTCAACCCAACAAACACCAGGATATTGGGCACCAGCCTGTATGGGTGAGGAATACGCCCAGGTCTGCTGGGTCCAGCCTGCCTCCAGAGCAGCACTGAGGGACACCACTTCTTCATGTAACCCTCAGGGTCTATTGAACAGCCCTAGCTGCTGGGTCAGAGCTGTGACGGGTGAGGAAGATGAATGCCAACTCCTAAATATTCTTTGAGACTCCTCAGCAGATGCCAGCAGTCAGCTCATCTAAAGAGAGCAATAGAAACTGGATGTACCAGAAAGATGTCAGACATGCACACGCAGAGAGGGATCCCAGCTCTGCCAGGGGCCAGGAAAGCAAAGGCCAGGAAAGCAAACCTTGCCTTCAGAACTGGGGGATTTTCTTACCTTGGAAAAAGGAGAAAGCACCAAAACTGGATCTCCGGCCCTTAAGAAATTGTCTTCTGTCGCTCTTCTGGGAGGCTTTGATAGTGCAACATCATGAAAACAGCTTCTAGAAACCTATAAGAGAAGTCCAGAACAGAAGAAGCCTCAAAGGAGCCCTGTGTGCAGCAGCAGGGGCTGCCCACAGGGCAGTAGATGGCTGGTATGAGCCTTCAGCATCTCTTTTGCCAAAACTTTCCTGGATTCTTTCTGAAGCTGGTTTGAGCCTGCTTCTCCACCACCTCTTGGAGCGGTCTCACTCGTTACTTGACTAACTTCCCTCTCCTTCCCAGAGCCTGTCCCTTCCCAGGTATGAACTCCTGCCCACTGTGGCAGCTCCAATGGATGGTGCACTGGGGGATGAGCACCACAGCTTTACAGCTCAGCCTCCCTCCCGCTCCCAGCCTCTCCACACATCAGGGCCAGCGACAGCATTGTTTTCTGCTGGTTCGTGGCTAGATCATGACCCTAGAACAACTGGAGTGTAGGAAAGGGGTCCTCTTCACCAGCTTCTGTTACAGGCTCTAATCCCACAGTCTTTTTCATAAATTCCCACTCAATTATTTTCTGTATTTTCTGAGCCCGCTCCAAACCAGGGCTATTGCACTAGATCCTAACTTCTATAAGAAAAGGCTTCCTGGAGGTTGAATCCTTCCAGTTCAATCTCCCAAAGGCTTAGCATCATAGAAGAGTCAATGGTACTTCCCACCAACTCCCACCCCCCAACTCCATACAAAAGGCTGAAATCTCATTTTCCAGCTCCAAAACCATTAAAAACAGAAAATCACATTTTATTTGTCATAAAGTGTTGATTTGTCACAAAAACACCAGTATAAAACATACACCAAGGTATGCAGCTTGGGCAACAAGCCACTATCCACACTCCTTCATGTCCAGAAACAGTGACAAAGCCCTGAGAGGAAGGGACAGCTAGAAACCCTGCTGCATTGTTCCCAAGGAACCATTATCACAGTAAGAGAGACATTCCTCAGCACACAAAATGTATTAATTCAATCCATAGGTCTTTTTTCCTTCGTGAATCAGAATTCACAACACTGATAACACTGTTTGAATCTTGGAAAAGCACTTTGGGTCTCCTTTGGAAGGGAAAACCCAAGCCTGAGTGAAAGATGCAGAGAACAAACTGATAGGTAAAGCCTTGGTGAGCGTAGGAAAGCAGACGCACTGGAAATCAATGGTTACTATTTCATTTTGCAGAGCCTAATGACAGAACATGAAAACATGGGATTTTTGAATTACAGACAGATGAACGCTGAGCATGGGGCATGACACAAAAGACGGCTCTTTGGGGATCCCAAGGAGAATAATGAGACATAGAAAGAAGCCTGCTTTTCACCATGTTAAGGCCTTATTTTCTGTGATGGCAATTTTTTGCCACTCAATATTTAGATGCACAGACACACACACACACATTGTAGTCAACATCAAATCCTGAGCAGCCTCACAGCACTGAGCAAGGCTTAGACAGAGAAAAATTATTCCTGTTCCCTGAGCTACAGTGCCAGGCAGCAGCACACCCGTTCACCTCTCTGCCGACTGCACACCACCGTGGATGGCAAATACCAGAAGGCAGTAACTGCCCGTAGCATGTCGGGGCATGCAAGCGCAGCACCTTTTGGCTCAAATTTCCTGTAGCTGGGGAGCACCAGAATGTGTCTTTGTTCTCTTCCGCACCCGTATCTGCAGTCCAGCTGGATACCGGTTGGATGGGGTTGAGCATGCCCAGTCCGTCATCCTGGGGAGCCTCCAATGCATTTTCCTGCCCTCTCAACCTAAATATCTGGGGAGAGCTCAGTGTCTAATTTACCTGTTCCTCCCCAAACATACAACACTAAAAATAAATAATATGGCTCGCTTTCATTTGGGGGCTGGGTTTTGAAGGGCAGAGAGTTGATTTTCTTTTTGTTGTTGCTATTGTTTTGCACTGTCACTTTCTAGTAGTTAAAGGAAAAAACCACACATATGTTAAAAATTTGTCATCCAAATGGCCATCTCATTGTTGAGTGTATACAAAGCCAGACACAGTAGGAATCTCGTGTTCCTTTTTCTTTTTGGGATCTACAACGTGGCTGTATCTTTCTCCTCGGTGACATTCCAGGTAGGGACCCCAGTTTGCAGCGGGCCTGCAGCAGCTTACAATGCGCTGGAAAGCGAAAACAAGAGGCATTTAATGTCTTATCTTAATCTGGGCTATTTTTAAAGTTCAGTAAAGTTGTAACTCTAGATATGCCCTGCAACTCAACAAATGGCAAACAAATCACCAGAGTTTTCTAAAATCGCTCCAAATCACTGGATTCTGGACAAGCTGAACGAGCAGGCAAAGCTGCGACCAACAGGCCTCTTTGGCAAAGTTTGGCAAGAAGAGCACACCTCAGATCTTGCACTTGCTCGTTTCTGTGAGGAATGGGAGGCAAAACTCCAGAAAATGATACGGGGATAGAAAGTGATAGAAATTCTTCAGAGAATTTAAAGCAGCCGGAATAACAACAGAAACCCTGAAAATCACTCTTGAATATGTGGGTGCAATCCCAGAGAATTAGACTCTATCTTCTTATCAGAACACAGTAGGGTAAATTTGCCTCTGATGCAACTACCAGAGGTGTGTTTTGGTCTAAAAATCCAATTAACGAACACCTCAAAGTACTGAACATGTTTTTGAGAAGAAAGCACAGATGTTCCTGCTAATGCCAAGGAAAGCAAGATTTGGGGCTATGACAGCTTTTTTGTGCCCTTACCTGACAAAGGTTTCCTTCAGCTTTAACTATTTTTAGAATAGCGATGACGGGAATCCAGATGACGCAGAAGATAATCATGCACCAGCCAACAGCGGTTCCCCAGGCTGGATATAACACTGAGCCATAAGAGGGAGGTGAAAACGTGACCAAAGACCAGACCAAAATTGCCTATTAAAAATAGCAAAAAGATTAAGAGAGAAAAGCAGATTTCCAGCTAACTTGAACTTGCACCGTATTTCCAAGTTGGTTAAAAAAGAAGGGCTATCTACAAATTCCTCACAGTTCCCTCTTGCTTTCCGAGTGCGAGAACGGTTGTGCAGGATTTGGTGTTCAGTCATGGCCAAGCAGTAAGACTGAAGGACAGGACTGAAAGACGACACTGATATGCACTCTAACACTTTAAGTACATCTATGTTTAAACAGAACTTGATCTCTGGGTTCTGTTGAAATCTTATGTTGGAGAATACATATGTTGCTGGATGAGCCCAGTACCTTTCTCTGTATGTTTTATATGTTCCCACGTTCCTTTATTTACAGGAGTATGGGAAAGAATCTAAGATCAACTGTTGGCAAATATTGCTGCAGAAATAAGGTATTTTTAAGCAGGATTTTCTAAACCGTAGTCTGGACAGATTAAAGGTAATGTGCTGGCCAGAGTGACTTGCCACTGCTCCCGGATTTGGGATCTTAATAAATTCTCTCATAGTAACGTGATCTACACTCACAATTAGAAGTAAAGGAATAACGAAAAACTGAGACATATAACAGGACATTAAATGTCTCAGTTAGACAGGAGAACAGCTGGACATCCAAAGAGCAAACCAAAGCCAGGGATCTGTCCCGAAAATGGGGTTTCCCTCAGAGGGGAAAAATCTAGGTTTTCAAAACATTTTCTCAGATTGAAATGAAGATAATCCAGCTGCTAAAATGAACAATCTGGTTGCTCTGTGTTACTCCTCAGAGTGTAGACCCAGCTCACTAGCAACTGATCTGAAGGTCCAGCCTCTCCCAGAGAGGACCCAAGGAGGAGCGGTATGTATCGGAAAGCACAGACAGCACGTAGTTTGCTTCACTGGCACAGCCATACCCTGCCTTTATACATAGAGCCTGGGCATTCAGCCCTGAATCTTCATGTGGAAACCTCTTCAATATCCAATTAATAAGTTCTGTCACACTAACAATATCCAGTCATCTACACGCACCATTAACAGCACAGGAGTAATGAAAAACCAGCACATTCTCCACCACAGCCAGAATAAACGGCTCTTCTTTCCAATCATCATTTCAATGTCTTCAATGAACCTGTTTCCTCCTGTTGAAAGACAATCAGAGTGCATTGTAAAGCAGGTGCCTCCCTTGCAGGTGCGGTTATCAACAGGGATAGAAGAAAGGCAATGGTCAAGGTCAGTTTCTCCAGTTCTGTGGTAACCGTTAAAGCTTTTCAGCCAGTTAAGTTATAAATGCCTTATTGAGGTAATTAATGTTTACTATACACTGTGTCTGGGACTGCACAGTCAAATCATGGATTTTCAATGCAAATAATTTACCGTAAATGTAGATGATGCCTATTATCTCCAGGACAGCTGCAATAAGGATTCCCCATCCAGCACAAAAGTGATCTATTAGGTTAACCCAGTAAATTCCTGCCTGTAGAACAAAACAATAAAGAGGAAAAAATGTACCCACTCCTAGTATCATCTTTATGCAAATAAAATGAGTTGTGTTGTTCAATCCAGTTCAAGTCAATCACCAGTCTGAGTTTTTTAAATTCCCAGTTCTCTAGGTGAAGTACACATTTGTGAACATTATTTTGTTTAAATATCTCTATGTCAGGTTGAAAAGCACATCTGACGAAATACTGTAGATCTGTATATTAATAACAAGAGATATGTACCTGCAAAGTATATATAAACAGCTGAGAGCAAGATTTAAATTTGGAACTTACTGTATTAAAGCTGGTACTTTGATACTGAGCTACAGCAACAGCTATACCAGTTATCAGTTCTGGTAGACTTGTATACTCCTACACGCACAAGTTTTCCATGTGGATTAACCCATAGCTTTAAACACCAGCATGCAATAGCAGGATCACAGAGCAGGAAACAAGCTTTAAGCCATTATACACTCTTGCGTACCGAGTCCTACTGGCAAGCTTCCCTGCCATCACGTTTCATAACTTATGTGCCTTGCTTGACCATACAACTGACTATTCACCACAATTTTCTTCTTCACATTCTCAGTCTAATTGCATATATAAATCTGCATTTCTAGATGGAGTAATTGCAATGAACCTTTATATCCTTGAAAGCAATTGCCTCAAGAAATTTTACACAGTATACTTAAAATCCCTTTTATGTGTGTATATATACACACACACATATATACAAGAGAAGTAACCATACAATCTACAGATGCTTGTGAGCGAATAGGTTTTTATGACACGAATAGACTATTTCTCAAGTCCTGTCGTGTTTGGTAGCCAGTTCTGAACAAAGAGATCCCATCGGCACCTATTAGCCATACCCACAGTGCTGCACAGACACTGCATGCGTATGCTTGAGATTACACAAATTACCTCCTGAACTGAGGAGCAGTAAATCAGATTGACGGCTCACAGGCGCTGTACAGGCCTTCTATTTAAAAGCGCATCTCAGTTCAATAATCACAGAAAACCTTAGGTTCTTCAAGCTTCCCTCTGGGAATTTCTTATTTGCATGTCCAGGTACACTGGCAGAATTCAAGAGTCTCTCATATCGATCCACGCAAACAAGAACAGTTGGAAAGGATATTTTGACTTGAGTTCATCACTTGCAGCATAACAAAACGCACAGTCAAAAAAGCATTTAACGTCTTACCTGAGTAACACAGATAAGACCGAGAAAGAAGAGCAATATGCACACACCCAGGGTTATAGGGATTCTTAACTTTTTCATCACTTTGGGATATATATCTTGTATGGTGGTTGTAAGTGTTTCTGCAAAGGAAGAAGTGTGGGTTTTGAGCAGAGGCAGCATAATTAAGAAAGGTAATGGTCATTTGAAAAGCCACGGGTTACTTAAAACCCCACTCACCTATGGTGGCAAACTGAGAGTCAAGGCCCAAGAGCAGGAGCATGAAGAAAAACAAGAAGGACCACAGAGGAGAAACTGGTAACTTGGAGAGAGCCTCTGGGTAGGCTACAAATGCCAGATCAAATCCTGGAAAGTAGTGGAAGGAAGGAAGTTATTGTCATGCCTTGATCAGAGCAAGTCCCGATTCCGACAGTGCGACGATCAGCCTACCTGAGTCCACGACCTCCGAGACGGGTCTCTCAGACACGAATGCCATATGTCCCAAGATGGAGAATATCGCAAACCCAGCAAATATGCTGGTGACACAGTTGGTTACACAAACTAAAATAGCATCTGAGTAGCAGTTGTTGTGGAACTTATTGTACGAAGACAAAGCAACAAGCCCGCCCCATGCCACGGACAGGGAGTAGAATATCTGGGTGGCTGCATCTTTCCAAACCTACCAGAAATAAGAACATAGGAATTACTGTATTACTTACAGTACGTATACATTTAAGTCCGCCCTCTGTTGAAGCTCCAGGTTTTTTCTACATTTAACCTGAATATCTAATTCTATTTGATATGAATTTCAGAGTAGGTGGGATATAGCATGCTGGTGACCTTGGAGGCTCAAGCACAAACAATATCTTCTATGGTTTCCAAAGGTCACATCCTGAGTATGTTGCCAAATATTTAAATCTTATTGAGATAACCCTGAAGAAGAAATTCGATTCATTCACATATGCGGGTTGTCAAGATATGAATCTTGTCACAGTGCCAATGAATAAGGAAAACCAGGACAGGGTTGCAGGAGTGAGAATTTCCATGTGCTCTCCCACTTGCGTTCCTCACACAAACCACTTCTGCCACTGCTGCAGCCCCTCAGTTAGCGCCAAATGCTCACATAAAATACCACAAATAAATATCGCCCTTAATGTCTGCTTTTGGTAAAACTGAACTGATGTTGGCATAAGCCAGAACAAAAAACTCCAGGCTTCCTTTGCACAAGGTGCCCTTCCTGGTCCACCTAATTTCCTGGGCAAGGCACAGCTTGCATTTCAAACCCAGTGCTCCCTTCAACCTTCTGATAAAGTCCCTTGAAATTATGAGCAAGTGGGACACATGTGAGAGCAATACTTGATCCCACAGCAAGAAATTTCTCAGCAGGCCCTGCTAAGATGAAACTCCAGCATGACCCCCGAGAGCTGCTCAGAGGCGATACCACAGTTGTCGTCACTGTCTGGCGTGGCAGGGAGGGGGCAGAGGGTGGCTGTTTTTTAGATTGAGAGTGACTAAAGTAGGGGCTTGGACTTCTGATAGAGCTGGGGGTTGCTGAAAAAACAGAACCAACTGCAGATACAAACTGCAGGGCAGGACATGAAGAAGCACTTGACTGGATAAAAAAGCTGCTCTGTAAGTGACAAGCCCATAGAACCACAGAAGCGTGTCACGCTTCCGGGGCTGACACCATCTCTCACCTCTGCCTCCATCAGCTTGGTGATGTTGGACTGTCTCCCAATGTAGTATTCAATGCCATCCAGAGCACCTTCCAGGGTGGCACCTCGCACCAGCAAGATGAGCAGGATGACGTACGGGAAGAGTGCCGTAAAGTAGACGACCTGCAGAAAGAAGGGCAGGGACACACATTAGAAGCGAGGGGATGCATAGATCTCCGTGCAGGAGGAATGGCCAGGTTTTAGGCTAAGGTCTGCTGGTACAAATGAAAAACAGGCGATCAGGGAAGTGAACGCACAACAAGCACTAAACCATCTGGCTTAGCCGGTTCTGGAGCTGCATTCCAGCAGAAGGAGAAGGCCCAAACCACATATCCACTTTTCAGATAGCACTTGACCAGTTTCAGAAATGTGTTTTCTGACATGATTTACTGCTGTAGCAAGGCCTGGACTCAATTACCCCAGAGGTCTCTTGCTAGGCAATGCTTCTAGCAAATGCGAACTGAAAGCCAGTCAAAATTAGGTGACCAGGATGGAATTACCTCCTCCTGAGATTGGGAAGGGAAGAAAAAAGAAAAAAAAAAAAAAAAAAGAGTGCACCATGCTGGAAGCTTTCTTTACTGGGAACAAGGACTTTTAGGTTCTCTTGGACACAGGTCTTTCTTGTTGTTTGTCTACGCAATTTCTAGCGCGATGGGATCCAGGCCAGAAGCAGGGCTAAGCAGTGCTATTATCATGCAGGCTATGCTCAACAATACTCTTGTTTCTCGAGTCCCAGTTTCAGTGTTACGCAGACAGATAATTGACCTGGTACTGCTGGTTACGCCAAGCCATAGCATTGCACCATCATATGGTGAGTCTGCCGTTTCTGAAGGCCTCCTTCATATTTGCCCAGAATAGTCAATTCTCTCCACTCTTCATCTTTGCCTTGTTCCTGCCCAGCTAGATTCTTCTGAGTCTTACCTTAGTCCTCACAGAGGCTTACCTTCATGCCAGAAAAGAAGTGACAACAGGAAGAGCCAATTGCCAGGAACCCAAAGAATTTGAGTTTAAGAGGAGCCATGCGGCACAACAACTGCGGCTGGGAAAGCACAGATACTCCACCCTGAAGTGCTGAGTCGGAGGGCAGAAAGCTCCAAATAGAAAGCGGAATAGGAGGAGACGTCAGACTGAGGAAAGGAAGACAGGCAGCGAGAAACCATGGAAAGGCACAATGACAGAAAGAATTGAAAGGAAAAAAAAATCAGTGCAGAAGGAGTGAGAGAAAGAATGATGGCAACAGAGACTGAAGAAGTAAGTGATGGAGATGCAACATGGAGGTAAGAAAGGAATATGGGGAGGAAGGAACTAAACCACGAAAAGGGCCTCAGGCAGGGAAGAATGAAATTCAGTCTGCCTGAAGTCTGGAGAGGAGCCGACCTAGCCCAAGGAAAACTCCAGGCAGCCGTGCTCCAGCGTGTGGAAATGGGAGCTCATCAGAGCTGGAGTCTGAAAACAAGCACCCACGGACCTGGTCCCTAAAAGCAGCTTGAAATCTTGAGTACCAACAACATTTCACAATCTGGCAGGAACCTGCACACGCACATCTGTTTGCAGGACTTGACCTGTATTGTCCAAACATCTCAACTAGTCTGGAGGTACAAATAATTACCGGGTGTTCCCAGGGTGTGTGTGCACGTGTGCGGTCACATGCACAAGTCCGTCATAACAGGCCGGGTGACTGCCAAAACTCAGCTGGAATCGCCTGCATGACAGCAAGATCCCCAAATACATGGCAGCCCCAGTGGAGCTAAAAGACCCATGTGTTAAGTAATTGCTGTGTAATCAGCACCTTACTCATATTTTATGTAACAGTTATGAAGCCAAAGAGCAGAAAGCAAGTCTAGTGCAGAGTCCAGCAGAGGGTAGTGGGTTAGGACTGCATGCTGCCTTGTGCTAACCTTCCCTGGGTCCAACTGACATTGGAAGGGCAGGATCAAGCCAAAAATCTGCTAGCTGCTCTTCCTAACTTACCTTTCCAGAAGATTTTATTCCTTTAAACAACGCAGCTCCAACAATCATCCAGGACAGGAGGAGGCAGAGAGCCAGGTACCACACGATGTTACCGGTCTCGTCCAACCCACTGGAGCGCTGAAGAGCCACTTTACTGAAAGTACAAAACGCTGCAATGAGAAGAGGGCGACAGCAGCACACACTCCTCTTCAGCCACTTCTTGGAGGAAAGTGAGCTGGTTTCTGCAAGGCATTACGAGACCCTGCAGCCACTTCCATGAGCGTGCAGTTAGAATTGTATGATTGCCATTGAAAAACTGAATATCTAACTGCATTTCTCCTCTCTTTTTCAAGTCTACCAGCCCTCAGCTCTCCATACATCTCCCATCAGGCCTATCTCAGCTCTTTCATGTTAACCATGAAATTCTGATGGCAAGAGAAGAGCCCGTAAGAAGAATCAGTTCCCAGGAAACCAAGGAACAAGAGGCAAATTGAAACTGTGTGGCTAAAGAAATGGCAATTTCACAACAAGCCTAGATTCAGAATAAGGTGAATATATTTTGCACAGTAACTCCTGAAAACAAGCATATGCTACACATAAAGATGCTAAGTAGTCCCTACCAGTACTCCAGAGAAGAGGACTTACTTTAAGTTGGAGTATTTTTCAGTTTGCTACAGGTTGACTCTTTTGCTTCTGTTTTTTTTTTTTTTTTTGTTAAGGGCCTAGACTCATCAATTAAATTTTAAGTCTCCCCTGCACAGATTTGCATGCCCACCCCCCTTGACTAGTTTGTTTCTGGACAGCAAGATAAGACAAAAATTGAAGATACATTCAAAACCACAATGCATAATAAATGCATTTTTAGCAATTTCTTTGAAATATTTACTTACTTCCAGTATTGCTCACTGGGAAATTGCACTGGTTTGTAGTTTATGGTGCCATTCATACACGTGAGATTGTTGCTTGTGATGAACGAGTAGTTTGCGTGAATGATTTCTCCATCTAAGGTTGCATTGCAGTCACTTACTGAAAGCAAGCAAGCAAGAAAAAGGGATTGTTAACACAGTGATGACTATTATAAAAATCAGACTATTATAGCAAATGTGTTTTCTAAACAGTTACAGCTTCAGTTTGCTTACTAACAAAATTTAGAAGTGAACCTGTACTACCACTTGCAGCTGTGATTTTGTTACTTTGACTTTAAATCAAAGGACCCAGAATCTGATGTGCTCAGCTCCACCTTTCACTTATTGTCAAGAATACTTGCAAAAATCAGAACTGAGGATAGTTAAGATTGTAGCCTTGGTTATTCTATGAAAACTTTTGTCCCAAACCAAGGTTACACACAGATCATCCTCTAGGAACTTCATCTTATTATGGTAGAGGGCTTACTAGAGCTTTTAATCCTATTCCTTAGGAGGCAGTGGGGGAGGTGGGTGCTGTTTGGGTTTTTTTTGGGTTGGGATTTTTTTTGCCAGAACATACACTAAAGAACACTATATCAGAATTTACTGGAAAAGTCTTGTTGAGGCCTGTTTCAGGACAGCTTTTTCAGTTCAGTTTTGTATTCCTCCAGCACGTCCAAATTTTGAGCTAAAATATTTTTGTTTAGCCTATAAGCAAGCATCAACTTTTCGTTAAAGAAAGCATCTCAGCTTCATTTTATGAAACCAATGAATCTTAGAAGAGATTTTCAGATACATGGTTAAGACAGTTACAATTACGTTAACACCAGGCAACACATTTCCAGCTACTAACTCCTAATTATCTCATCAACTTAATCTTTGCCTTAAACTGGTCTGATATGGAAACTGGTGAGATAACAAGTGTTTGGCCGTACATGTGCTGCCAAACATCAAGAACAATAGCGTGGAGATATGTTCTAGAGAGCGAATAAAGTGTGAAACCAGTGCCTCACTGGTGCTCAGGATTACCATAGCCATAGGGGAGGCAAGGGGTAATGAAAGAACCCCCAATAAAAGCTATAGCAATACTCTTGCTTCAGGAGGGAGGTATTTGCTTTGCCATGAAACCTGATGAAATGGGAATGCTGTATTTCTGGGGACTGTATGTACTAGAAGAAACCTTAGTTTTTAAAGCATAATTAAAAGGATCGAACAAGGAGGTTTAGCCTAGCTCCCTCTAGATTTCTCAGGCACCCAGAACTGATGGCAGGGAAGCAGACAAGCATCACTCCCGTGTGTTCAGAGACAAAACTCCAGGAGGGACTTTTCAAGCCACAGGTAGCTGTCTTGCTCCTGTAATTTCTCCCAGAAAACAGTACAAAGTACAATTATCCAAAACAGTAATATTAAGCCCTATCTCTTAAGTACAGTACCTAATCGTGTTTTGCTGCAGAACTCATCTGCCCAGGAAAAGCAGTCTGACCATGGCAGCACTTTTTGAAATGAGGCAAATAAGTAGTAGAGCGCGTAAGCAATGATAACGTTGTAGTAGATCGTCACAAATGTTGAGATGATGACCATCGTGACGCCCACTCCTAAGAAACAGAAAGACACAGGATCTTAACTACTCCAAACTTGGGTTGGGAAAAAAAAAAAAATGAATGGCCTTCACTTGACTTTTAAAAGGCTACTTGGGAAGAAGTTGAGGTTGGGTTTTGTTTGTTTTTCAAAAAAAGTTTTAACAGCAACCAAACAGAGAATGGGTAAAGCCATGAAATGAGGGTTATGATCCAAACTGACCATCTCATCTCTGTGAGAGTTTGAATCAGGCCGACAGAAAAATTGGACTAGTCACTAAGTCCAAGTCTAAGGAGAAATTCAACATTTTGTTCTCTCCCAGTTCAGCAGGAAGTTTTGATTGCTTAGTAAAATAAAAGAAACTATACAAAAACTAGGACTGACCAAGTCATTTTAAAGATGCCACTGTAATGAATATTTTTGCCAATAAATGAGAAGCAACACAGAACGGTAAATCTGTGCCAATAATACTGTTCTCCTCCTTTGTTAAAATGAACTTTGTTCTGCAAGTTTGGGAAAGTCTGCCAAACTGTCCCAATCATCTTAAAGACTATATTTAAGTTTACATCTTCACGGACACATAGAAGATTTGCTGTATCTAGAGACTTTTGCTTTAAAGTTAAATACACTGCTCTCATGAAAGGTTGTGCTGCAGAACGGAGACTGGCAAAAAGAGTAAGTGTTCAGTCAACCAGCCAGACTGTAATCCCTTTTGTTTCTGTAGCAGGTGGCAAGTGAAATTCTTATTGCTTCAGAAAGAAACTTCCTTGTTCCTACATTAATTCCTCTGGTAGATAAAGAGGACAAACAAGACCAATTACATAGTCCTTTACACCCATCAGTACAGGACCTGGATGGATAGGAGTGAGTAAAGCACATGGTTAGTTGTTTCCAAACACATAAATCTCTCTATGAAATTCAAACGCTCACAGAGATAGGCAAACTACCACTACAGAGTGCAACTTTTTCTCTTAACACAAGAGGTACCTCACCTTACAAGCCAGAGTCTAGCCTATTTTATTACACGAGCAGATGACTTCCAAGGCAGTGAGTTGGATGAATATGTGCACAGTATTGCATAAAGCAATCAGACCCACATGCCTGTGCCAATGCTGGGAGCCAAATACAGAATCAGCCCATCCAACATGGAACTGCCTCACAAGCTACATAGGACGTAAAGTGTGAAGAAACAGCGATAAAGTTAACTTCTGAAAAATGATTTTCAGTCTGTCGCATGCAGCGCCAGGTGTTTAACTGAGGTTTTCCCTGACACAGCAAACAGTGATTTCCTTCTGCCTGGACAGCTGCAGTTAGGGTGGTGTGCTGCATAACACCAGGAGAATCATTGATAGAACCTCTCATAATTGACAACCTTCTTGGGGAAATCTTTAATCCACATCTGTTTATTAATTGAATAATAAGGAAGATCTATCTGGGAACATAATACTGACCTTGTAATGTTGGGAATATTCTCCACACAGAAACCAGCTTCTCAGAATTAATAACTTTGTGAAGAAATAATTAACTCACATCTGCTTATTACTAGAATAAAAAAGATCTAAGCTAACATAACAATACCAACCTTGAAACAACGGTAATATTCTCCAGACGGAAATTGGCCCTAGACTGGCAAACTGCCCAAGGGAACATTCCATGAAAAATAAGGGCAAGCCAGCTAACGCCAACATCAGGGTGTACGGGATTAGAAAAGCACCTGAGGGGAGAGAGAGAAAAAAACCACAAACACACACAGAGAGAAAACAATGAATCTTTCAGTATTCACCACAGTTCTATCACATTTTATACTCCCCTTTTTCCCCCAGCTCAAATATCCCACTGTGGGGTTTTTTGCAGAATAGAGAGATTTGTTTCTAAATCCTGTTTTCTGTAAGACTAAGACTTCTGTAGGACCTGCAATGAAGAGACACAGATTACCAGGAGAACTAGTGATTTACATGGGTTGGCTTCTCTTACAGAATTAAAAGGATTTTACAAAAACTATCGAAGACATACTGCTCTCGTACATACAAGCGTTCTCAGGAACACTGCTCAGCTGTAGGCACCACCGTCTTTGTCTGCTTTCTATTTCATCTTCCAGCTTTTAATTTAAAAAGGAACAGAACGATTCCTTCATGTACTTAGCTGTGATTTGCAACTGTCCTGCTAGAGTAGCTACTGGACGTCAAAGCACAAAAATTATTTTCTGTGGTTGGTTGACTCCTGTGTCAAACAGCATCTCAGTGTAGCTCTTGTTCGAGTCCATTTTAAAGTGCACATTAACCTGATATCAATGAAAGCTCTGTTCTGTGAAAGGGACTGGCATTTCTTTGTGTGCACGCAGAAGATAGGGCAAGTGAGAGCACAGGTTTCCTAAACATGACCCGATATCCCTGCAGAAATCTGTCCTCTTCATTCTCAGTGGACTTAAAGCAATTGAGGACCCAGTTCTGCAAGGAACTGCAAATACCTGCTGTAATTTAAGGAAGTAAATAGTCCCACAGAATTAACTGGATTACTCCTGTGTTTCGACACAAGGATGTAACAGTTGTCTTTATCAATTGTGGGCAAGGGGCACAGAGCAGGATACAAGCAGCAGCAAAAATATGCTTTAAATGCAAAGCTTTCTGCTGCAGCAGATAAAAAAACCCTGTATAATAGAAGGGCCAATGTCACGACTTATTTTGTTTTCATCATTTTCTTCATCAACCATAAGTACTACAAGCCAGCCAAACTCACTCCAATAAAACTTCTGTACCAAGAATGCCACCTTGTGTTCCACACACAGCTCTATGGGCTATGCTGCATTTACAGTCCAGAATTCGACTTCCAATGGCTGTCAGGCAGAGCAAATAGGTACATACAAGTAAGTCCTTTGCAGTTACTTGGCGTTTACGCTCTCTTTAATTACCAGAGGTTGCCTGGCAAGTAGACAAAGCTCTGGAATAGCATCCAGGGAAGCCAGTGCCTCCATTTGGCTTTGCCACTAGTTCATTGTGTAAGCAGGTAGAGGCTCTCTCTGCCTCGCATTTCCCAAGTATCTGATGGGGATAATTATTGAGCTTGGATAATTATTCCAGCTTAGCTTGTTTGCCTGGCAAAACAAAGGTTGAGAGGGGATTCAATTGCTCTCTCTAAACATATAGGGAGGTAAGCACTGGGGAGGGAGAACAGCTATTTAAGTAAGTAGACGGTATCGGCACATTGACAAAAAGATGCAATGTTGATCATGAGTAAATCAGAAGAGTTCTGGAATTCTCAGGTGGAAGTTTGCAATTAAATCTAAATACTATTTCCCTCTGCAGCGGGTTCGCAAAAAGCATAGAGATGCTTCTACTCCTCTTCCCATTCCCATCAGCGGGCATTATCCCACTTCCCAGGGTGATGCTCATATCCAGCTTTGACAAAACATGCCCAGTCTCAGGGCTAGCCCTTGGAGCTGGCCCTCCTCTCTCTTGGGGATAGCAAGGCGTGCCCACCCGAAACTGCCATTCAATACAGGTACCTCCGCCATTCTGGTAGGTGAGGTAGGGAAAGCGCCAGACGTTGCCCAGGCCCACAGCGTAGCCCACCATGGAGAGCAGGTAGTCGCCTTTGTTTGACCAGTTGCCACGCTCCAAGTTCTCATCGCTGTCACTGGCATGGGCATCTTTTTCATTTGACAAACTGAAGTCCTTGGAAGAGAAGAGGGAAGGCTCAGGATCGCCCCATAGGCAAGCGAGGCAGTCATATCCTCATTTCTCTGTCCAGAGCAGCACCTTGGCATCGCTGGACAGTGTCAGCTAGACAGGGTGGGCAGAGCCAGGTGGGCTGCCAGTCCAGCTGATCCCTGGCAGGACAGCATGGACCTGTTAGAGAGGGTCCCACCAGACAGCCCAAACAATCTTCATAGCAGTTTTGCCCTGCTTCTACCTTAGTTCCCTGTGCTGTCAGCTCCTGGGGGCAGCACCTCCAGGGACTCCCCTACTCTGCCCCTGCACATACCCACATGCCCCCATACCTGTTCAGATGTCCACACCAGCACTTACCTGTGTGCCCACTTTAAAAATACCTGCCCAGGTGCCCCCATACCTGCCCAGGTGCTCATCCCAGCTCATCTCTCTTTACTTACCCCAGTGCCCCCATATTCCCATACTTGCCTGGATTTCACCTGCCCAGACAATTTCATACCTGGTCAGGTGCACGATACCTCACCTGTCCAGTGCTCCCATAGCTGCCCAGGTACCTGCACCCTACTTGCCCAAGACCCCCTATATCTACCTGGGCACCTCCATACCCTACCTGCTCAGATGCTCCCACACCTGCCCAGGTGCCCGCTTACCCCACCTGCCCAAGTACCCCCAGTATCCCACCTGCCCAGGTGTTTTCATACCTGCCCAGGTGTCCCCATACCTCACCTGCCCAGGTGCCCCCCTACCCCACCTGTCCGGGTGCCCCCGGCCAGCCACCCCCCCGGCCGCCCCACCTTCTTCTTCCCGCAGGAGAGAAAGCCCGGCAGGCTGAGCATCCCCATGGTCGCCGCTGCCGGAGCCGCTTCGCTCTGCCCGCGCCGGCCGGCGCCCGGCTCTTTATCGGAGCCGCCTCCCGCCCCCCGCCGCCCTGCCGGGAACCGCGGCCCCTGGGCTGCCCCGCGGCCCGGGCGGGGCCGCCGGCGATGCGGCACCTCCCGCCACCGGGGCACCCCCTCGCCGCCCGCCCCAGCCCCGTGCCCGCTTCCCCGCCGCACCCCCGCCCGCTGACCCTCCTCCAGCCCCGCGCCCACTTCCTTGGGAACACCCACCTGCCTAACCCTGCCCGGCCTCCTGCCCACTTCCCCTCCTAAACACCCCCTGCCCTCCACACGCCCTCCCCTCCGCACCTTACCCCGACCCACTTCCCCTGCCACGCACCCGCCTGGGCTCGCTCCCTCTTCAGCCCTCCTTGCACCCCTGCCTGCCCACCTCTTTGACGCCCACCTTCCCCTTCTAACATACCCCCCACTCCTTGCCCTTCTTCCCCCTCTGCCAGTACCTACCCACACAGCCACCCCCTTGTCTTCTGCCTACAGGGCTGCCAGCTCCCCATCACACACTGACCCTCTCCTGAGCACCACACACCTGCCTGAACAGCCACTACCTCCCTGCTCCTCCCCACAGAGCCGCTGCCCAGCTACCTCACCTGCCTCACCTACATCCACTCGCCCAGAGACCCTGCTCATGGCTCCCTCTCCACCCATACCTGCCTCTCGTTGCTTCTTAACCTGCTCCGTGCTGGAGTCCAGGTTCAGGAGACGCACAAAAGCGAAGGGCACAAGGGGGTTAAACACTATGGAAATTTCAGCTTCTAAACACACCTTCCACGTACACATGACAGGCACAAAAAAGGGCAGGTCATAAAAGCAAAGCCATCTCCAGAGGAGGAATTTAAGGAGCAACGACTTAAGGACCTTTTCTGAAGCACTCCTCTGCTTCACCCACCAAAGTGACCTTCCCCAGGCATCCCCTAAGGACACGCAGGAGGACGCTGGCCAAAGCACACTCCATGTACAGGCACAAGGGGACACTGGTCGACTGGCTGCTTAATTGCTCTCCTCCATTTCTAACTGCTCTTTTCCACGGCTCTTTCAGATCCACACCGTGACAAACACACTTTCTGTCCTCAATTAGTGGGACTTTTTCTTGTGTGAAGTGCCACCCAGCATGGCTCGATCTAGCCACGACTGCGAGGTATACCAGGAGCAAGAAGTGTGTGGGACAGCATCTGAAAGGTAAGAAGGTAAAATCAGATTGTATTTTATCACCCTGTGCAGCAAGTTCTCTAGGAGACTTCTATTTTAGAAACTGGAAGGATGCCAGAATACTCTCTCTTTGGAACAAAAAGTAAGTACCAGTGTAGCGTCCTGGCAGGACACAGGCTTTGGGGAGAATAAATAAATAAAAATTTAAGAAAACCCTTCACAGGCCACCTGTGAATTCTGGATTCAAATGGCCAAGGCACAATGCCAAACACAAATCTTCAGGCTAGTTCTGTATGAAACTATACAAAACACACCCACACTGAGGACACACTGAAAAATCAGTCAATATTCTTCCAAAGCCTATCTGAATTGTACATAAACTAAATGAACCTTTTTGACAATCCTGATACGAGTTACAAATCTGAAATAGAATGAGATAGTGTGCTTTTGGTTTGGGTTCTGGGTAACTTCAATATCTGTGGGTCACTATCTCCCCAGGGGGAAATAAAAATGTTCCTGTAAACAATGTGGGCCTGACAAAAGCACTGAGTTCTTTTACAAACTCATGATTCAGAACAGGCTATCAGCTGTTTAGAAATAAAATGAGATGAAAAACAACCTGTTAGCCACAGCCTCTCCCTCCTTGTTAGGATTAAGTGCATGTTGTAATGTTGCGGAGTCACTGTGGCATTCTCTCCGTGTAACTCAAGATGACTAAAAGTAAAACTATACTGGAGGTACCACTCCTGGGATGCATTCTGTTTCTGACCATGTGAAAGTTTCATTTCCAATGCATTTTCTGTATTTAAAGGGGGGGGGGGGGGGAAATCACAGCACAGTCAAAATTCCAGGGGTGGGCAGTGGAGAGATGAGTATCATTGAAGAGAGAACTGCGCCCGAAGCAGGGCCTCTGTGTTAGCTATGCAGCTGAATAGCACAGCAGTTTGATTTGCATTCACTAGAGGTTAGTCCATCAGGTTGAGCCCTGAAGGCTGGTTCCTCACAGCTAGCATAGCCACCCATCGGCCAAGCACCCTGCGAACCAGTTACCGCTGGAATGTCTCAGCTAGAAATACAGAGATAACAACCAGCAAACCAAAGCCATCTTGGCTCTGCCATAGATGAGATATATCCCATCTCCTGACCAGCAGCGTAACTGAGGTATCCAAGTAACCTTTTTTCTTTGGAAAGCAACCCTGGATTACTATGAACTCCACTTACTGAACACTCTATTAATCCAACGGGCAGGGAAAAAAAACAGGAAAAAAAAAAAAGAGACCATTAATAATAACCTTAACATGCTGACAACCCAGCAAACAATCCTGGCATTTCCTAGGAGCAGTGAGATACCCATGTTTTCCATTCGGTCGCACCAGTGCTATTATCAGATGTTGGGTATTGCCCTTAGCTAACACAAACACAGCTATGGCGATGAAGTAGATGTGTTTGGTGTGCTTATTTAAGAATACGATGAGTAAATTCTGTTTCTTAATCTCTATCTTCTGTGATAGCAGTGCCTACTAATATCAGCACCTGGCACACACATTCAAAACCGATTCAACAGACAAAGCCGGGGCTCGTTTAACCCTCCCACTCCCAATTGGCAGGACTTAAAGACCAGAAAACCCACTCTGCAAACAGGAGCAATGGCTTTGGAATAGCACTAATACAGGCATTAAAGTGGTAAAAGGAAATCACTGGCGTGTCTACAAGGCAGATAGTCCTCTCTAGGATAAAGTGATCCAGAAGAGAGCAAAAGTGAATGCAAGAGATGCCTTCAGCTTTACCATCTCTAATGTGCACGAGTCCTGGAAAAACAGTCATGAATCTCAAATTAAGTTTTCTCCCATCCAGAGAAGATCAAGCAGCACCGGCAGCTACACATGGAAGTGTCCACCTACCAGACGTGAATCACATAGTTCAAAATAACGCCTGCCCTAGCTGAGAGCCCAAAATAAGCAAGAGCCCAAGCGCAGGAATAATTATTGGTGTTCTGCAAGGCTAACAGTCAAACCCACGAGCAGCACACGAGGATGCTAATGAAAAGCTGATGGAGCTGGGCCTGGCTGCCTACAGACCAATACATTTTATCTGTGTAGATCCCTGCCACAGGAATCAAACTACACACACCTGCCATTCTGGTATGCCTGCGAGTGCAGCTGCGTGACGCTCGCCCCATGGTACCCAGCGAGGTGTTATGAACCTGCTCCACACCTCGGAACGACAAGGCAGTGTGCATTAGATGGCCATAACAAGGATGCTGGTACCTTCCCACAAAGCAAAAGAAGGCAGTGAGGGACTACATAGCTGTATTTGCTGGCCGACGGAAACAGCCTTCTCACATTTTATTGCAGCATCAGCACAACAGCTTCCCTACAGCTACAGACAAACATCAGGTAACCAAATGGCAGTAACATATGCAAGCGGAAAGAAAAAAACGCACAAACAAAACCAAACAAAAAACCCCAAACCAAACAAAACCTCCACACCATGTTGGCCTTCAGGATTGGAGGAAGATGACCTAAACCATCTAACCATCCCTCAACAGCATGTAATTACTCTCATCCAGAACTCCACAGCCACATTGCACTCTTCGGAAGAGAGGATTAGAAAGCCAGAAGGGACTGCTATAGACTAACAGATAAAGCAAGGCAGAAAATTTAGGCTGTTGGCTCCTGCAGCAGCAGGAATTATCCTCTCCTTTACAGGTGAACAGAATCAAGCCCTACAGTTCACATTTAAATTAATGCTTTCTGCTTAAGAAAGAATCAGCCTTGATTTAAAGACCAAGTGATAATGAGCGAGCCAGTTTCCTTGGTGGTGAACTGAATAGCAGGTGATCTAGGACAAACATTTACCACTAACTTAAGAAATAAAAATTTAAAAAAAAAAAAAAAAAAAAGAATCAATCATTGTTCAAGTAACCCATGAAAGCAAGGCAGCATTCTCCATCTGGTGAGAAATGCATTATTTCACTGTGTGCCAGCTGTATAAGCAAGGTGGAAGTGTACCTAGATGGAAGGCAGAGCAAGAAGCGGCCCTCCTGCTCGGAAGGCAGGATGGAGAGGCAATGATGGTATCATCAAGGGCAGAGGCAATGCAAATAACAGAGACAAAGGCAATTGTTTCTGAAGTAGCCATCTGTGGCTTCAGAGAGCTGGAAGCAGATTGTCAGGGTTTATAGCAAAACACAAAGAGCGTGGAAAATAATTACTTAAGAGGCCTCATGCCAATACTGGCTTGCCTAGTTCTAATGGCCCCCCTCCAACAGTTTGTGCGCCTCAGACCGCTGAGATATGAAGCAGATTCTGCTTCCAACCCTGCTGATCCCTTCAGGGTGAGGGGTGAGATTTTGCTCACGGGAACAGGAGATGATCTTTTATATATCCTTCTTCCTGGATCTATTTTCCTTCTTTATCAGTTTTGTGCCTTTCCTGCATAGCTGTGACGTTCATTGCTGCTGTTCAATAGACCATCAGGAAGCATGCACCTACTCCATTCGGATCTCAAGCCATGAGTTCATTTTCATTAAAGGTTTAATGGAATGGAAATTCTAAGAAATTTTGATTCAGAAACTTAGAAAGGGAGCATTGAAAGTTTTCAGTAATGCCTAAAGAGTTTGGTACACTAATGTAATAGTAAATATTTTCCACCAAGGTTTTCACCAAAATTGACAGATTCCCATCAAATATTTTTATTTTGCAGGAGTGGCATTGTCTGAAAGGAAACCTCCACAATATTTGTAAAGGCACTTACACTCTATTATGCATTATGTAATCATATCAAAAACCTGTATTGGCCTAATCTCAACGATTGGTGCTTGATCAGATTTTTCCCCAACTTCAGCAGTTTTGGATTCATCTATGTGGCCATCTCAAGGTGAGAAGTGCAGCAAGGTCACTCCTGCTGACCTATTTGCGTCTATGGACAGTCTGCTATCATAACCCAAAAGAGGCAGCTGAAAGCTCACCCATTTATCTCTTCCCAATAGAAGAGTTGCAAAAGTGCTGTACATGCAAAATGCGTAAGCCTTCTAAGTCATGCTCCGAGGAAAATCCCTTTTTCATATTTGAGGGCGGAGACTTGAAACAATATGGAAAGCAAATTTGCCTTTGGGCATTTTTAGCAGGCTGCAACCTGCACTTAACATAATAGACACTAATCAAGTTAGTGATGGGGAAGTTTTACATATGCATGTGGGAAAAAAATAAGGCAGAAGTAGACTCGCTCAAATATACCAGTAGACCTGAAAGGCTCTACAGTACGGCTCTTCTACTACACTCAGTATGGAAGAAGGGAGCCACAAGTCTCCATCCACAAAATTAATCAAGGTGTTTTCAAGACTATTTGCAAGATTGTCACTTTTGTATCTATGGTACATTAGCTGATTTTATTATTTTTGAGTTTTAATTGAAGAGAACCTGAGAAGAGACTCAAGTCTCTTCTGGAACTGTTGGATGGAACGTGCTCCTCAAATCCTTTGCTCTCTCGGACCAAAGCCCTTTCTAGGATAACACGGCCTTCCTTGTAGTGCTGGCTGTCTTCAGCCCCTGAGAATTTGTTGATTTGTCAGATGTTGCTGAAGTTGCCATATAGGAATATATGATACTTTTCAAACGTGGAGCTCCATCTAGAATAAGGAGCAAAGCAACCAAAAAAGGACTAAGGCGTTCGAAGTAGGATTAAATAGAGGTTAGGTGTTTATATCAATTGCACAAACCTTTCAAAATCTCTGCTGAAATACTGACTTGCATGAGAGTTACCAAAGTGAAGTGAACAGCTGCATTTGCGGCCAAGGGCTCCTAATTCTGCCAGTTCTGCTTCCGCCTGTGGTGGAAAGCACCTCAGTTTTCCCTGGACAAAGCAGCCTGGTGCCAAACAAACACCCAAGACTGTCCAAGACGCATCAGGCAGGTCTCACTCCACCTGCCCCCTCCCTGACCGTCCTAGAGGCATGCCCCAAACAGGTTCAACTTGTCTTTGAGCGACTGAAACACTGTGTAAATGCAAAACCTCAGGTATCGTATCGTGGAAGACATAACAACAGATACAACTAATAAAAGGGAAGAGATAAAGTATAGGAGAACTAAAACCTGGGAGCATGCGATTATCAAAACTTAATGATTGGGGAGCGCATAGGTGTCAGAATATAATGACTTGCCTATTGGGAAATATTTCAGAGGCGTGGCCAGTAGAAACTAAGGAGTCATTTTTAATTGAGTAAAATAAAGCCTAGGAAGGAGTACAATACTAATTTTCAAATATGCTGAACTGAGTTCATCAATCTCATTAACAGTCTAATTTTCAAATTCTTCCCCAGTATCAAGTGCCAATATTTGTGGAGTTCAGCAAAGCCAGGAGATGCTGGAAAGTATTGGGTTTTTTTTTTTTGGTTTTATACCTTCTTGCTGGTTACACACAAACAGCTTTTCCCAGAGGATAACATAAATGCATATTCTTGAGAAGCTTTTGACTAACAGTAAGGCTTTGAAATACAGGCATTGACTACTTCCAGCTCAGTCCACCTTTCCTGGAGGTAATTTTACATATTGACATGTAGTCCTGCTATGTGATCTCTAAAAGAATTATCTTTGTGATTTCCTCCTTCACAGCAGGATAAAAGCCGTGCCCGACATCTTAGGAAGGGAAATATCTCCATCAACACTTTGTGTGATATCTGTTCCTGCACGTTAGCAATTACTCTCAGAAATAGCTCATCCAAGTCAGTGGGACTTCTCATGTAAGCAAAAGCAACCCCATATCAAGTATTAACACCATAAAATCACCTGTTACAATAACAATTCTAGGTCTAAAAGGAAAAAGCAGGATTCATACATTAATATCCAATATACTACTTCTCCATGTCCCCAAGCAAACAATGTTACCGGGACACTAAAACAACAATTACTCAGCTGAACACCTTCAGAATTAAAAAAAAAAAAAAAAAAAAAAAAAAAAGGCATTCAAAAGAATATGAATGATACAGGTATTATTATTATTCCTACTACTATCTAGGTCTTCTACAGCTCTTTCCATCACTAGATGTGGAAATTCTTTATAACAGACATTGGTCTTTTTACACTCTTTTTACAAAGAGGAGAGCAGAGGTAGGGTTGCTCAAGTATTTTATGCAGCAACTGTTTAGCAGAAAACATGTGAACGGCAGTGGACACAAGGACTGGACCCCATAAATCCCAGAACCCGTAATTTCCTTTATCCTCACCATGGGACCTCCTCCCCTCGAAAGCCAGGGAGTGCATTTGTATTTCCCTCAAGCAGAGAAGAAAGCTGACCACCCCCCAGATAATCCATAATTGTTTGGAAAAAGCTTTAACTAGGAACACCATCTTTAACACCCACAATGCACACCCTGGTTGCCACAAACCTGGCCACTCCGCTGGCTTTCCTTTCCAGGCCCTGAAGCTCTCTCCCTCTGGCTCAGGTTCTTTTGAGCAGCCCACCCTCACAGTCCAGCACACTCTCTTCTCCAGCAGGAACAGCCATATCTGGCCCCAAAAGCCCAGTGAAAGGGCCAGAGCCTTGGCTGGGTGAAAAGGGTGTGAAGGCAACTCCCCCACCTTCACATGGCCATGCCATTTAGGAAGGTGGCAGTGGCAACACCTGCTTGGAGGTGCATCTTCTTACCACGCTCCCAGAGCACCTGCTCCAACAGCTGAAGGGATGCCATTTTCTGATGAAACACTGATTTTAATCAAGCCACTCAGAACTGCCAACGCTGAGGAACCTCAGGGTCTTCCAGGCTGCCTGACTTCCCATGCCTAAACTCAGGGCCCACAGTGTTTAAACATGTTAGGGTTAGGCAGCATCCCAGCATGAGGCTCCTAGGATTACAGTTTTGGATTACAGTTCCACTTAATTGCCACTCTGGGGTGGTAATTTATTTTGAGGAAGGGCCAAAGTCTCTATCGGACTTCAAGGACTCTCAGTAGAGAAAGGTAAGGGACTGACTACAGTCCTGATGTGAGGTCTCAGTATAGATGTGCACCTGAAAGGAATTTCTCAGAAGACACTTTGCTATTAATTATACAGAGTAAAAATTCATCTTTCCTGGCAGCTCAACTCATTTACATCCCATTTCAGCATTTCAGTGTCCATGATTTATGTGGGATCAGGGCTCCAGATGGAACAGAGTTTTATCTCTTCTCCCTCCATGGCAAACATCACTGCACAACGAACAGAGAAAACTTTTTTGTCTTTTTTACTTCAGTTATAAGAAGAGATTGAAAGATATAGTTCTGCTACAATTAGCAGAAAAAATGTACATCTACCATTCCTAAATTTTGAGAAAAGTTTACAAGACTGCTGTCGCTTTCTGCTCTGCTGAATTGCTAAAAGTATTAGTATACCCAATGTTAACAACCTGTTTCCACCAGGTTACAGCTGCTATGCAATGTAAAGGATTCTACAAATGTTTTACTCTATAGGATAAAAAAAACACACTCCACTTTCCTCAAAGATGAAGAGGTTTATTTTCTTCATAATGTGCTGAGTTTTACACCGTTATTTTTTTTATTCTCAAAGAACCTGCATTTTCTGTAGCTGGTTTTAATGTTCAAGTGAAAAAAGCGTTATGAAGGAACATTTTTGCCTTCAAGCTGGGACAATTACCAGCATCTGGTGGCACTCATCCAGGTACTTATGGATTGTGAAGCTTTGCAAACTTTTCTTCAGTCATGAGTTTCTTTGCATAATCTTGGTCTGGCAATCCTGTAACTTCCTGCACTCCTCATTTCAAACCTCTCCTTGACTGGCAAGCAAGGGAGTAAAGATTGCACAGGAGCGCAGGAATGCAAAGTAAGAAACTGCGCTGACGTCCTTTCCATGCAATGAAGCAAGACACAAGAACCTGCACTTATGCACCTGGCAGGGAACACCAGGACACGTCACAGCAGCAGCGACTACTGAAAAAAGGGGATTGAGCAGCCCCTGGAAAGTCAACATGTAATCTGTGATGGATAGCAAATACTGACCCGTAGAAGAATAGCCATGAGAAATGCTCCGGTTTATAGTGAAAATCTGGTTGTGATGGCTGTACAATGTTCAGTTTCTTATCGCCAAAGGCTCATCCTCTCTCTGTTTTTTACAAACAGTTGTAAAAGCTGAAGGAGAGAACCAGATTTTCTGTCTGTCATGGGAAAGTCTCCAGGACTGTTCCATGCAGCACTGAGTATATGAAACTGCTTTTAGGACCATGTAAAGAGGCTGTACAGATTTATTGCTGAGTCCTGATAGCCAGTAAGAAGTGAAAAATAGTAGCAAGCCCCGGAATTTATAGAACGGCTACTTCAAAAGGGGATGTATTCGTTTGCGTATTCAGATACATGCTTTGCAGCCATACCTCCCACACCAGCTTAAGTAGGTTGATGGTGTTGCGAAAGAAACATTTTCCCATCAAAGACTAAAAGACAATTGGTGATACCAATTCAATCCGAAATTGACTGTTTCCTAAGGCTTTTCAGGGTTTACTGGCTCACTTGACAACGAATATGCTGATAAAGTGGGTGTGGATGGTGGAGAGGAAACTGAACCCTAGAGAAGAGTTCAATCTGCCACTCTGCCATACAGATTTACTGCTGTGCTGCTGGCTGTTTATATAAAGATCGAGGTCCGGTCCTTCCTTATCTGCCTAAATCAAGGCCAGATAACATCTCCACTAGTTTCAATATTTCAAGCACAATATTTAATGACATGGACACCTGTTTTAGGCCTTTCACTTAGAAAGATAAAGGTTGCAAACACAAGAATACAATCACCACGTGACACTCTGAACAAGGTCGGGGTTTCACAGGCATGCTAAGGTCACAAATGATAAAACAGACTCCAAATGGCTAACTTGCTAGCTAACTTTGCTCCAAAAATAGTATGGATATTTACCAACTTGGCACTTGGATCTTCTTCTCTACCGAAAGAAGGTATCAAGCATTCTTATTACAGGGTCAGAAAAAAGCAGTAAACATTTCTATAAAGATTTGTTAGAATGGATGATCTGGAAGGGTTTGTCCTAGTCAGCTTCTTTAATACGAAGGGTCACTGTGGTGTCAGAAGACACAAAGCAGGAGTTTCGAGAAGGGCAGATCTGGGTCGTGCAATCCAATATGCTATGGACAGTAGTGACGTTCCCCTCTCAAAATGTTCAAACCTCAATTTAACCAGTTAAGGTTTTCCCCCTGCTACTCCAGATAGAGCATTGTTCCACAATCTGACACCTCTGAAGATCAAAAGTACTTTTTTTAACAACTGTACTTGTGCTTAATTAGCTTTCTTTTCCTCCTTTGCTGCTGTCCCCCCCTTCCCCTTCTTTCCTCCTGTCTTTCCTTTTGCCCTTTGTCTATTGACACCTATCATATCTCCTCGGTATTTCTAAGGTAAATAAACCAAATGCCTTTAGGCACATCTCAGTTCCTCTGGTCATTCTGACATCCCTTCTCTGCACCCCTTCCAGTCTGGATTAAGCTTCTTTGAACATGGGTAGCCACAGGCAGGGACAAAGAGCAGGGAGGACAAGGATGCAACCTTTGAAGACAATCTAAGCATCATGTTTACATGAGGGCCCAAACAGAGGAGGCACATTCTCCAGCCATTTGAAAAGCTGTTGATTCTGGCAGGGTGATAAAGCAGAACCAGTAAGTCTAAAGTTTTTATCACTTTAATACATTTATTTATTAAGGTGTTTCTTTGGTTAATGTTTGAAGGTAGTTTCCCACTGAAGACAAAACAAACTAAACCATATTTGCAGAAGATTAGACCATATTAGTCTGTTTTATAATGAGAAAAGTGTCTGGGAGGAAAGTCACTGGAGGTGGGACACATGTCTGTTAAATAGCAAATTCATCAGAACTGATTTTCCAAAGAACTAAATAGTCTCAAATTCAGCAAAAATCTTGAGCATTTAAAAAAAAAAGTGGGAAAATGTTGGAACATAATTTTTTAACTTTTCAAAACATTTTTAAAATTTTGTTGCAATGGCCATTTTTTTCTTTCAGTGTAACCTGAGCATTTGCATTAGTTCTGCCACAGAACTGAGAAATACACTATTTAGAATCATAGAACAACTCAGGCTGGTACCTCTAGTACAGCCTCCTGCCTATGAGGTGTACGGGCTTTTGCTTTTTTCATATGAAATGAAATAAACCTCTGCAGTTGGAATATTGTTATGCCACTGAAGAGGATGGAGATCTAGGCTGAAGCAAGGACTCAGGTCTTGCTTTATCTGGCCCTTCTGTTGAAACTGTTTTTTCCTTTAAAAGCTAGCCAAGAGAAATAGCTTATCCTCCTCTCAGACTGAACAGAGGCAGTTAGAGGTGTCCTGTTTTAATACTGTTACCACAAACATTTCTGCTGAAAGTCCTGAGATGTACTTTAATGAACACCAGTAGTAATACAAGGGAGACTCCTGAAAAAGAGAAATGCAGAAAAATTCTCAGCGCTTAAAAAATCAACACCAAAGCAAAAGCCTGCTGGAGATGAGAGAAAGAAACAGCAGTGAAATAGAACAACTAAAAACTTGTAACACCCTAAAATAATTTAAAGTTATGGAAAAAATTTAAAACAAAGCTTGGACAGCCACAGAGAAACAATTAAACAGGAAAAGGCAGATAAAAGGTACTAATGTTTCTGAAGCCTGGAAATGCAGTTTGGATGTAGTATGGCACTTCACAGGCTCAGCAGGTAGAAAGCAGCACATAGGTCATCTCCTCAGGCCTGTGAAACACAAATTCTTGCTAGACTTAATGCCAGGAAAATAGAAGATACTTTTCTTCTGGGAAAAAAACCAAACCCAATAAAGAACCCAAACATTTTCCCCCCTCAATTCTTCTGCTGAGATGGCATTTGAGATGACACAGGAAACTGAAGACTTGACAGGAGCCATTGAAACAAGAAATGACAGCAACTATTAGCTCCAGAGTCACTGCTGTCTATCCCATGACAATATGGTGGGTCCATCACATACACAAATGTTGTCCTGACACTATGAAACCTTACAATAATGAAATAATAAAGCTCTGTGATGTCATCTAAACCTTGCAGTTGTCCCTCTGCAACTATCTCTCTGCGAGTCAACCTGCTGTATCTATTCTCATTGGATTTAAATATATTTCAAAAGCTCTTTTGTGAGATCACAATATTGAATTTCTCACCTTTATTGAAATCTGCCACGCTCTGAGGTTTTTCACCACACTTATTTTGTATCATGAATGAAGGAGAATTTGCAGATGTAGTAGATAAGGTGTGTTTGTGTGTGTTGGCTATTTCCTTTTCTCTCTTCAACCAATTCTTTGTGCATCTGCTCCTGTTTCTTCCAGTTTGGACTGACTGATATGTAACCCAGACACCATTTAACCAACATACACAAAACCTAAGCCACATGCAATCACAACAGAAATTCCAATTTCACAGCAGGATGATGAGAAAGAGACAAAGTTCAAGCTTAACTGTGGAAGAAGGATAACAAGTGTAACTTGTTTGTTTAACTAACACTATCTCCATTCTCCACCCCTCTAATGAGATGCTAAGCTTAGCTTGTGTACATGCAAAGCTGAGATGAGCATGAGCCTTGGTGCCTGTGTCAGTCACATTGGTCAAAGACACTCAGATGACCTCCAAGCCATGTCTATAAATACCTACTTCTTCCTCTTCCAGAAGCTCCACGACAACTATTTTCTATAGAAGGCTTACTCGTGTTTACAATTGCTGAAGAAACCAAGCTGTGTTAACAGTACTGAAACCCATCGGGCTGGTTTTCCTGATAATGGGACAAGTCCTCCTCCTCCTTGGCCAAGTTTTCAAACCTCAGCAATGATCTGGACCTTCTTTCTTGGGCATCAGACTTGCAACACCTTGTGAGGGAGTGTGCTAAGTGTGCCCTCTGCCAAGGAGGCACCTGCACACGGGCAAGCCTTCAGTGTTGGGAACGATGGCTCTTTGCTCTAGCAAAGGGCTTTTTCAGAGGTAGTTGAGAATAAGGCTGTTTATTCAATAGCAACGTTCTGGTATTGGAACAAAGTCCCACGTACGCAGTTTGGCTGTGTCTATGAACAAAAGTCAGCATCTGGATAAAATGCCAGTACAGCCTAAAAACCATGTGGAGCAATCCACAGCAAAACACCTTTTTCTATATATTTTATTCTTCCTGTCCCCCTTCAGCTCTTTTTATGACAAAACAGTTGGATACAATCAGAGGTAATCTCACTCAGTGAAGAAAACCTTTCTAAATAAACTTTTCCCTCTCTCTTTTTAGAGGAAAGGTAGAAGTTGGGTAGCAATGGACTGAGAGTTGGCCTAAGTTGGCAGTCAAAGGTGTATATAGCTTTTGTAAGAGAATGTGATTATTTAATTCTTGCATTTGTTCAAAATGAGAAAGTATCTTCAATTTCTTTCTCTTAGTATTTTATTTTCTCCTATTAAATCCTATTCCTTAATTTCTGTTTTAAAAAAACTCAAATAATTTAATATTTCTGTGCCTACTATGCTTTCTGTGGATTAGACTATTTAGATCGGGAAGGAAATGTCAGACTTGTTCTAATTCTTTGTTAAATTACACCATCATCTGTCAGGTGCGATGCCTAACAGATATAACAGCCATTCATTTTTTTATTTGCAGCTACATTTAGATCAGAATATTTCTGTATGAGCAAAGAGAGCAGTAGGCCAGGTGGGGAATCAGATTCCAAAAGGCTACATAAAATTCCTTTTGTTTCCCAAATGGGACACAGTAGGTCCCCATGGAAGCTGCCAGAGAGTAGTTTAGGTTACATTTAATTATATATATTTTCACAGAACCTACTAAATGGACCTTATGAAGCTTTGCTAATTGCTTGAAAGATTGCAGTTACCTCCTGCCAAGCTAAGCCAAATCTTTCAGGTTGCAAATTGGGAGGCTAATGTCTTTTCCTTGTTTTTCCAAATAATTGTATTCCTGACTCTGTCAGCAAGTCCTGAAGACAGGGAAACTTAAAAGCCTCCTCCCCTGCAAGTCCATGCTGAGCTAAATGAATCATAGATTCATAGAATATCTCAAGTTGGAAAGGACTCCTAAGGATCATCGAGTCCAACTCCCTGCTCCTCGCAGGACTACCTGAAGTTAAACTATATGACTAAGAGCGTCGTCCAGACACTCCTTGAACTCTGACAGGCTTGGTGCCGTGACCACTTCCCTGGGGACCCTGTTGCAGTGACCGACCACCCTCTCAGTGAAGAACCTTTTCCTCATGTCCAATCTGAACTTCGCCTGATGCAGCTTCATTCCGTTTCCTTGTGTCCTATCGCTGGTCACCAGGGAGAGGAGATCAGCAGCTCTCCCTCCACTGCCCCCCTTGAGGAAGTTGTAGACTGCGATGAGGTCCCCCCCCCAGCCTTCTCTTCTCCAAGCTGAACAAACCAAGTGACCTCAGACACTCCTCCTAAGTCTTGCCCTCGAGGCCTTTCACCATCTTGGTCGCCCTCCTCTGGACACACTCTAATAGTTTGATGTCCTTCTTATAGTGAGGCACCCAAAACTGCACACAGTACTCGAAGTGGGGCCGCACCAGTGCAGTGTAGAGTGGGACAATCACCTCCCTCGACTGGCTGGCTAAGCTGTGCTTCATGCACCCCAGGATACCGTTGGCCCTTTTGGCAGCCAGGGCACACTGTTGACTCATATTCAACTTGCCATCAACCCAAACCCCCAGATCTCTTTCCGCAGGGCTGCTCTCCAGCCTCTCGTCCCCCAATTTGTGTGTATAACCAGGATTGCCCTGTCCCAAGTGGAGAATCCGGCTCTTGCTCTTGTTAAATTTCATACGGTTGGTGATTGCTCAGCTCTCCAGTCTATCCAGATCTTTCTGTAAGGCCTCTCTACCCTCAGGGGAGTCCACAGCTCCTCCTAGTTTAGTATCATCAGCAAACTTATTTAATGTACATTTGATTCCTGCGTCCAGATGATTTATAGAAACATTAAAGAGCACTGGCCCTAAAATTGAGCACTGGTGACTGGCCACCAGCCTGATGTAACCCCATTTACTATAACCCTTTGAGCCTGACCCGTCAGCCAGTTGCTCACCCAACATATTATGGACTTGTCTAGTGATGTGCTGGACAGTTTATCCAGAAGGATACTGTGAGAGACAGTATCAAAGATTGTGATCCTCCAAAGCTGTGGTTTTATTTGGGCATATCAGGCCTTAACACTGCTTCCAGCTTCGTGCTGTCAGGCAGGAGGAGATGGCAGGAGAATGGTGGCATCCAGCATCCCAAATGCACTCCCTGTCCTTGCTTGGCCATGCCTCTCCTCTGAAACTTAGTAGAGCCTCCTGTGCTCCTGTCCGCCCTCCAGCTATGGCTATCGCCTCCACACACACTGCAGTTCTCAGGAGTTCAAATACTCAGAAAATGAAGGGACTGGGCAGCAGGGATGCCTAGTTAGAAATGTGGATTGGACTATGCCACCAGCTCTACTTGTTCGCACTCACCGACCCAGGTAACAAGAGAGACCCCCCATAGCAAGGCGTTAAATGCATGCAGCACACCTCCTGCTGTGTCCTCACTTTGCTTTTCCCTGCTCACAATTTCCAGAACCGCATATCATGCTGCGAAGCCATGGCAGGTGGAAATGGAGGAGGTTTTAATACCTGTCACGGCGCTGTGTAAATAGGCAACTCCCAGATACTATCAATTGTTTGGCTCTGTTTTTATTTTCTGGCTGGTTTGTTTCAAAGGTGTGAGGTTTATTTTTTAAACTTTCCTTAAAGTCACTTGGCCTGGCATTAAGGAAGGTAATTTATTTACATGGAAGTGGCTGGAGTTTAGACACAAAGATAACCCAAGATACCCTTCTCTGTTTTACCCAAAAGGAGTTTACTCAAAGCCTTTGTCAAACTCTCCCCTCCCATAGACTTGTGGGCAGCAAGACGGCATAAATGGATTAGCGTGTAGTTCCACCTGCAGCAGCCACAGAGTAAAGGCCAACCAGTGAAAAGTTCAAGAAAGTAGGCAACATCTTTCTTTTGTGAGAAAAGAAAGGTCTGGGGATCAGGTCAACAGAGCCTTGTGAAACACACACGCACAGCAAGGGGCTGGCCCAGCCTTTGAAGGAAAAAGCTGAAAACAAGATTCAGTCTGACCCTGCAATGAGAGGAAATACGCAAGCTCGGTAAGGAGGAATGTGCTGTATCGCTAACCGCAAGTTTTTATCGTACATCTCTTGCCGTAAAAGCACAAGGGATTCAGGAGGGTTGGCTCTGTCCCCACCCTTGGCACAAGAGGCAGCTCTTGGCACTTCAGTTCTCTGCCTGTTTAAGCCTCTGCTTAGCTCTGGGTGACAGAGGCTGTGAAGAGGGCTGTACTCTACCGGGTTGTACCATTTTGTACTGTTGGTGACCTTGGACAGGTAAAGAATTTCCAAGTCTCTTTTCCTAAGGCAAAAGTATTGGACATCTGTTTAAAAAAAAAACAGTGAAAAACTTTAGCTTTGAATTAAAATTCCTTAATTTTTTTTAAGCTAAAAATCCTCATTACAGCAAACAGACAAAAGAAATCAAAAGCAGTGGCAATGTTAGTTCAACTGACAGTGAAAATTTTTTTCAGGTCTCCTGTGTGGAAAACAGAAAAATTAAATTCTCCATTGAATTTTGAGATTATGTTTTCCACCAGAAAACATCTTTGGCTATCTTGGATGCTGTCTGAGCAAGCCCATATCAACTATTCTTGTTTATTGGTCACTTCCGATGCTAAATAATTTCATGTTTCCTTCTAATGATGATGAAGTTAAAAAAACTACAACACCAAGCTTGCCTTTATTAGGCTTGGACTGATAACATCCTGTGGCAAGCTGGTATGAGCATCTGCTTCTAATTTGTAGCATGTCTTAAGTTATAGCTTCATCTGTCATATTCATTAATACTTCCACTACTCCAAAAGTATTAAGCTAGTGTAGTTAGTCTGTGTCTTGCTTGATCTAACTTTTTTTTTTCCTTAGCTGGCTTTCCATATAATTATATTTTCTAATGTCCAACAGATTTTTTTTGGTGCTCAGTTTCAGTTGTTTTTTATTAATGACATTTTCAAAATCATAAAATCATCATAGCCCCTTGTTCAAAGGCAGTATCCTGTTCTAATGGTGCATCTTTCTGCAACCAAAGGTACTCGGCAGGTGAAGAACAGTGTCATAACAACAATTACTGCAGAATGCCGTTATTTCATCCCGTTCAGAGACATAACCTCACCAGAGCTAGGCTGTAGTTGTAGTAACAAAGGTGAAAGTATATACGTCTCTCTCAGCTCATTCTGTGTGCATTTAGCACTTCAGTACAAACTTGCTTTGTACACTAACTTTCCACCAGCCTAGAAAACCCTGTGCGTTTATGGAAGCCACTCACACAGAGAGTAGGATACTCTTTTGACTTAAATAATGTGGGACTCACCTAGTGCTCGGGTCTGTCTTTCTTGCAACTTCCTTTTCTTCAGATAAGAGGAAGCTCCTGTGATTAACACAAGAATTATGTCCTACAGCTGCAAAGAAATCTCTCCTTGCGCTCCCTCCAGCAGCCTCCTTTTCCCACCCAGCACTGCCTTAAAGACCTGCAATGTTCCTCGTAAATGCCAGCAGCAGTGTTCAACCATTCTTCACTTTCATTTTGGTCTCTCCTTCTCTTACTGCCCGTGCTATGGCCACATCTGGCCCTAGGATTTACCACAATTAAAATCTGTTTCTTTTTGTAAGTAACTGGCCTACAATATTAGCTTAATTACTGCTGCTAGAGAAAGGCTGCATATTGAAAAATAACATGTTGAAAATCATACTGAACACAAAAGATCTTGGAAGTCACATGCTTTGGAATACAGACACCACTGAAGCTACCATTTTTCATTTACAGTCTGCCTTGAACTTGGACACCTTGGCAGTGGGTGCACAGAAGCTGGACTGGACAGCAGCTGCTGCCTGAGAGTGCTGAGAAGTTGGCATCTGGTAGAGAAAATTTAATATCTGGCACAAAACACTCCATTATCTTGGCCACGGAGCAGTCATTCCTTTCCCTGCAGATCCCTTTGTTTGCATAGATAAAAGCTTTCCATGCATGTATTTCTGCAGTGCCTACAACACTGATCTAAAAAACCCAATCATATCATGGTGACAACCAGAGTGTGTGAGCAGGTAGCGAAATGCTGTTCACATGAAACGGAGCACACAGCCACTGCTAGGATCCCTGGAAGGAAAAGGGACAGCAAGGTCATGATTAACTGAGGAGCAAGAACCTTTGAAGTATGAATCATCATCTTCCAAAGTATCCAAATCGGAACAATGCTAGTACCAGACATACACACTGAGATAAGAGATACAAGCCACACTTCCTTGCCGGAGCAACGCAAGACTCATTTATTACACTTTCATATGCAACAAACGTATAATACCTGGGGAAAAGTACACACAGGACCCTCTCCTGCAGTAGCTCCCTCCCTGTGACATCCTTCCCTCAGAAGCCTCCCCATGCTGTTCTTCATATATGCTATCCCCTACCCGTGTCTTTGTCACTAATTCATGCAGGTTACTTATATTTAGATAACTCCAGCTATAATGAAGCATGGGTAGGATTTCACCATTTTATTTTATTGCTATTTGATTGGTATGGTAATGGTGGTCAAAGAGACTCAGCCCATGTGCCAGATGTACTGAGGTCCTGGTCTCCAAGGGCTTGCTGGGCACGCTGATTAAAGGCAGACAGATGCTGAGAAACAGACCCACACAGGAAAACTGATTTGAGGAAGAGCAGACATTCAGTCAGAGGGGTGGTTCAGCTGGGAGAGGGGAAATAAAATCCGGGGGAAGGAGATACTTAGTATTGTAAAGCACTTTAACAAAGGAAGGTACTGTACAACTGCTAAAGTGCCTTACTCCCAGGTCCTGCTGGTTCTTAAACTAGCCAATAAAAGATAGTTTCCACTCAAAAAAAAAAGGTATCCTGAACTTCTCAGAAGAAAGCTTACTCTCACAAGAACTGCAGCCCATTATTATCTAAGGATGTAAGGACTTTGAAAGGACGTGAATGTTTTGGGGTGCTTATTGCCTATTTTTTAGAAAATGCTGATGCATATATTATGCACATCTATTCCTGCATTCTCTGACACTTCTGCAGTGACACTGCAGTTGATGAAACAAAAGGCATTCTTCTAAGGAAGAAAAATACCTTTGTGTTTGTGCTGCTAAAGAAATATGGACAGCAGGAGCAGATTCACCACAGAAATACAAAGAGGCTGCAGGACCATCTGGCAGTGTTCAGAGTCAGCTCATGTGGGAGCGGCACCCATTCTCGTACTGTCTCTCATCACCATCACTGTGGCATTCAGGTCAAGGTTGGTATGCATCTCGATCTTGTCTTACTAAATGTAGCAACATAAGTTACAGGAGTTTAATTGTTTGCTCTTTTAGTTCCATTTCTGCTTCTGACATTGATTTTTGTTTGTACTGTATGTACATATAGGAGGGAAAGCATTATATGAACTTAAATGAAACCAGTGCAATACAATCAAAGATAGCTTGTTTGAAGTACCATAAAAATCAAATGAGATAAAGGACAGACACACACTGTTGAGAGTAGAATATGTAAACAAAAAGAAATGTTTTGTATAAGCTGCTACAGCATTCTTAATCAGGAAGTTTTTATTGCCGTCAAGCTTAGTTAGCCATTAAGTTCACTGTTAATTATAACCCTCCCAAATTTTATTCCATAGGATTCTCAGGATATAGGCTTTCTGACTGGGACAATCTCTGACAGCAACACCATCGAAATAAACCTCTGAAGTAGAAGACCCTGACCATATCGTGAGGTACATGGAGGTCAGCCCCATTAGCCCAGTACGACTCACTATGGACCGGGAATCTAGCAGCACAAGCAACTTAATGGGTAAAGGCTCCAACTGCTCCTAGTAACTTCAATTTTAATATCTTGTTCTGATGCAAAGATACTGCTTCATATTATTTGTAAATCTTATTATTTGTAAGACAGATGAAAATTCTTAAGATTTAGTAAAAATTTAAAATTATATTTCACTTTTGCTGAGGGTACAGGGAGCTAAACTAGGAAATGGGACCGGGCATTCACATTACACAATGAACAATTCATTCAAGCAATCATTTACAATCTGTGAAAACTCATATATTGTGCAAAACACTAATGAAAAACCCTTCTTTCCTGTGATGCAATGTCCATGCTTCTGCCTAGGTCTTACATGTATATAGATCTTTTGGTTGCTGATTACAGTGAAGTCTGCTCTCAGACTGAAGTGTACTTTGCCACTCAGTACTTGCTCTTCATGTAAAGACAGTGTGATGATTTGTGAGTATGTTGTGAAGACATTTTGTAGTCATTATTAATACAGCAGTATTTCTGTACTTTGAACATCTTCTGAAAGGCTATCTGTATAGTTTTCTGAGTTAAATAATGTGTAAAAAAATAAATCCATCAGTGTTCCAAAGTTTACCGAGTACAGAATTTATGACTGCTTATGTACAAGGTTCCCTTTTGATCTTGAAAGCACTCCAATAAATGACCAAGATTCATTAGGATGGCTGTCAGAACTGTAAAGAAATTTAAGCTTTGGATTCAAAAGCTGTTCTTGAGACTGCACCTAGAGGAAAGACTATAAGTTCCCTTATTCTCTGAAGGGCTGAAATGTTATAGGAAGGCCAGTTTATCTGAACAGTAACTAGGAAACAAGGTCAAGTTCAGAACTAGAGCCACCAGACAAATTCAGAACCAGAGCTTTGAACTGCAACCCAGAGCTTGGGGCTGGGTTTCAATCTGTCTTGGGTAAAATACCATGTCCTTCCATAGAATATGTTGATTAGATTAGAAATCTGGTAGGGAATCATATTTTATCAAGAATAATCTGTGAAGCCGTGTGTCCTGGTTCCAGCTGGGACAGGGTTAACTTTCTTCCCAGTAGCTTGGGGGGTGTGCTGTGTTTTGGGTTCGGTGTGAAAGGAGCGTTGATGGCCCATTGATGCTTTGGCTGTTGCTGGGTGATGCTTGCACCGGGAGGGGGGAGCACAGCCGGGGTGGTGGACCCACCTGGCCAATGGGGTATTCTATACCATGTGACATCATGCTCAGTATAAAAACCGGGGGGGAGGGGGGGGGGGGGGCTCGCCCCCCGTTCGTGACACGCGGTCGGCGGTCTGTGAGCGGTTGTGTTGTGCATTGCTTGTTTTGTGTATTCTGTTATTGTTGTTGTTCTCATTGTTATTATTACTGTTCTACTTAGTTTTATTTCAATTATTAAACTGTTTTTATCTCAACCCGGGAGCTTTCCTACTTGTGCCCTCCCGATTCTCTCCCCCATCCCACCGCGGGGGGGATGATCGAGCGGCTGCGTGGGGTTTATTTTTGCTGGCTGGGGTTAAACCACGACACCATGTACACAGTTGTGGGCAGAAAGCAACTTAAAACAAAACTGATAATCACTACTGACTGTTTAAAGTGCTGCATTGACTGAAGAAATTGTTACTGAACCGGTAAGGGGAATTTAGTTTGGCTTTTGGCAAGAAAATACTTCTAAAGGTCACAGATAATCACAGAATGAATGCCAAAGTCAGGGAGAGAGCAAGGTGAGGGTTTCCAGGAAAGAAATGGGGAAAAGACTAGAAATAACTGTCAGGTCAGAACAATTTGTTCTCTTGAGAACTGGAATTCCCCAGTGTAGTAATAACCCGACCTGATTCAGTGGAAATGACTTAAAGGCCAGGGAATGGCAAACAAGAGCACACACCAGAAAGCTGCAAACAGAACTGGCACTGCAGGATCACGATTTCATCACCTCCAGGAAAAGACAGTCTGAGTGTTCCCACTGGGAATACCAAAACAGTCACTCTTGCCTTACAGGTGCATGACTGGATCCAAGGCAATTGCAGAGGACAAGTGCTGTAGAGAAACCAAACATCTGCCCTTCCCCTAAGGGGCACGGACAGCTCTCAGTAACGCCATGCCCATGGTAGTTTCAAGGGTGAATTCAGAAACTACTCTAAAAATAACTGGCAGTTGCCAAACTAAATCCTCCGAACTAGATGTTCTACTTGCTTCATAATTTTATGTTTGTATTTACCACATTGCTTTGAAAAGCTGTGGCACTTCTCATTAAAAGATGCCCCTAATTCTGTGTTCCTACAAAAATTATTTGCCTTAGAGACTTAGGAATGATGGAAAAAGCCCATCAGTTTCATTCTTGCAATTGCTGTTAGAACTGGCTGGAAATTTACCCACAGAACAATTCTCCAAAGGAGCAGTAACTTGGTAGGGTTTGGCAGCATTGATTTTGTACCTGTTCTCTACAGAAATATTTTGTTTCAACTTAAATGAATTCAATTTTAATGTTCCCTTCAGTCCAATAGAATTAAAAATCTTGGGCTTGACATTGCTGCAATGATAAAGTCATGAGCCTTGATCTAGTAAAAAATTTATTTTAATCAGGTTGTTTTGACCCTTTAGAAGTAAAATCTTTCAGGAAAATTTTATTATAGTAAAATAAAAAAATTCAGCTTTTCATAATCTTCTCATAATATCTTCATCAATGCCATAGACAGTGGGATCGAGTGCACCCTCAGCAAGTTTGCAGATGACACCCAGCTGAGTGGTGCGGTTGACACGCCTGAGGGACGGGATGCCATCCAGAGGGACCTGGACAAGCTCGAGAAGTGGGCCTGTGTGAACCTCATGAGGTTCAACAAGGCCAAGTGCAGGGTCCTGCACCTGGGTTGGGGGCAACCCCTGGTATTAATACAGGCTGGGGGATGAAGGGAGGGAGAGCAGCCCTGCCGAGAAGGACTTGGGGGTACTGGTAGACGAAAAGCTGGACATGAGCCGGCCATGTGCGCTCGCAGCCCAGAAGGCCAACCGTATCCTGGGCTGCATCACAAGCAACGTGGCCAGCAGGTCGAGGGAGGGGATTCTGCCCCTCTACTCCACTCTGGTGAGGCCCCCCCTGCAGTCCTGCGTCCAGCTCTGGAGCCCTCAGCACCAGATACACATGGACCTGCTGGAACGGGTCCAGAGGAGGCCACAAAAATGATCAGGGGTATGGAACGCCTCTCCTATGAAGAAAGACTGAGAGAGTTGGGGTTGTTCAGCCTGGAGAAGAGAAGGCTTCGGGGAGACCTTACTGCAGCCTTTCAGTACTTAAAGGGGGCTTATAAGAAAGATGGGGACAAACTTTTTAGCAGGGCCTGTTGGGACAGGACAAGGGGGAATGGTTTAAACTAAAAGAAGGTAGATTTAGACTAGGTATAAGGAAGAAATTTTTTACAATGAGGGTGGTGAAACACTGGCACAGGTTGCCCAGAGAGGTGGTAGATGCCCCATCCCTGGGAACATTCAAGGTCAGGTTGGACGGGGCTCTGAGCAACCTGATCTAGTTGAAGATGTCCCTGCTCATGGCAGGTGGGTTGGACTAGATGACCTTTAAAGGTCCCTTCCAACCCAAACTATTCTATGATACTATAATGATACCAAAGAAAAGAATTCTCAGGATTTCTAGACAGACAAATTTTCCTTTTTTATTACATTGTAAAAGCAGGTGAGATAAATGGAATTACTGGCAGCATTTCACTTTCTCATGGCTTACAGTACATTCTTACAAATTTTAAAGCAGAGGCCATATGGCTTGCCAGACATAACAGGGAACTTGAAACTGCAAACATCCATCCTGAGTCTGTCACAGACTCACTGCTGACCAGTTTCCATGTTCTTTCTCACCCACAGCTGTCAGGGAGCATGTGGGAGGCTGGGATATGCCTGGAATGCAGACACACGGCTTGAGAGGGCAATTTCAACTTTCTGTTTCCTCCTATATAAAACTGGGATAACTACTAAGCTACGTATCTAACCTAAGATTATCTTTGCGTAGCATTTTGTAGTGTAGAGCAACCCAAGACCTTGCACCTATTTCATTTATCAGCAGGACTAGTACAGTATTAAAGATTATGTGTGGTTATTCCAAAAAGCTCTATATATAGGGGGTGTGTTCCTCAGTCCTGATAGCTGATGTGCCTCAACACAGGCAGAGCCCAGAGCCCTTGCTACATCCCTTCCAGAATCTAAGTGCAGTGAGGAAACAGACAGATGTTCTCCATTGTACAACCAAAAGCCACATCTCCTTAACCTCCCTCGTCCCCTCACCCACCAGCCAATCTGCCTTGGAATTTGTAATTTCAGGCCCAGACTGGGAGCAGATACCCAGTCAGCTGTGGGATGCTGGCACACGTTTGCAGAACACTGTCTGAAGGCAAAGCTTGACCAGCTGCCAGCTTGCTCCCTGATGCCTGCTTGAGGATCACACTGGGGGTAAAAATATCAAGACCATGTACAAGGGGAATGTCCACGGACTCTGCAGCCCTGCAAGACAACAAAGCTGAACTTCTGGCAGCCTCTCAGAAGCTGATAGCAGACCCAGACTAGATTGGGGATGATTACTAGCAACAGAAGATACTGTTTAATCTTTCATTAAATTATCATGATACCAGCAGGTGACATGCTATTAAGTCTTAGGACAGTGTAGGCTCTAAGGGCTATATTTGGGTGTGGGAGAGGGGTGTTTTTCTCTCTCCTAAAACTCATGTACACATTCCTCAGCTACAGTGACCTCACTGAAAGGGTGGATGAAGGGGAGGAGGACTTCACCTCAAGATAAAGGTGTTTCTGCTGAAGCAGAAAGTAAAGGTGAGACTGAGAATTCCAGGGCCCCTATCCCACCATATTCGCCCCCTCTCAGGACTCCCCTCTGGCCCTGCCCTTCAGGAAAGTTAATACCCCACAGCCTGCCTCCACCAGACTGGAGCCCACCCACACAGGGTGTCATGTCATGTCATGTCTTACAACTGTGGTAGTTTGGCACGGCATGCACTGAGAGTGCCAAGGCAAAGTAACCTTCCCACTGTAATGCAACAGTGAGAAGAATGCGGACAACTTTCCTCCTACGTAGGAAAGTTCTTCCCTTAAAGCCTGGTCCCCTTAGACTGCTCAACAAATAAGCATCCTTGGGACCTTCGACTCACGCATAGCTGTAGTTGGGAAGAAGTGTTCCCACTCATCTGGGGCTGGTCTAGGGATCACATCCAGTCTGATCAGAATGGGCTCTACTTTCCCAGCACCAGGGCTGGTGAGCGCAGTTCTCCTTAACTGGTGTTGGAGACCTCCCAGCTGAGCACAGCGCAGCAGCCAAGCGTGGACCGCAGAATGTCATCCCCTCCAAACTGCTCCGAGCAGATCTCACCACCGAACAGCCTGAGGCAGATGTCGGATTTGCAGTCCCTTGCCCTGTGGTTACTCTGTGCTCCAGCTGGACCTTTCCAAGGTAGTTATGCTCCAGAGGAGGAACAAAACTGTTGCTCAATAGGGAGAGTTTTGTGTTTGTATGGGACAAAGCTTCCAAGAAATTGGCACAAAAACAGGAACCTGTTCGCTGCCAGATCAAAACCAAACACTGGCCAGTCCCTCTCCCTCCCTCCATCCAAAGGTAAATACAACAGCAGCCTTTTTTTTTTTCCCCCAGGGTGCTCCTAGCCACAGTTTCCCTCCCATCAAAAAACCAAGTTACAGTAAAACCTCTGACTTGCTGCCTGGTGGGAGAAAGAAAAGGAAGCACTGTCACTGACTGTGTTGGATGGTGTCCCAAAGTACATTACTGAGAATTAGAGAAATACCTGTTTAGAGGACTAAGGCCTACCGCAAAATGTTTAGAGGATTACACCGAAGCAACACTTGACCAGTTCTTCAGGAAGTACATCACAGATTTTTCATGGCATAATTTTGGGGGGTAGTTTTTCTGTGCAGTCTGTGCAGGGACCCAGAAGAATATTCACAGTTACACCTACACAAATAATTGCTTTTTATGACTCACACAAGAAGTTTAGAAGTCTGTGAAAAAAAGAGCTGACCCTTAGAAAGCTTTAGATCAAAAATCTTGGACAAACACCAACTAGGTTTCCTACATCAGGCAGTGATAAAAAAAAAAAACACACAGAAAGACAATTAGGAGGAACTAAAGAAAGATCCTCTGGGGAGGTGTCTTCTCCAGTATAGAGCCTGGGACAAATTCACATGCAGGCATAATTACTGGATGGTTGATTTAGGATTTTCCTTGGATTTATCTCAGTGCAGTATTTTAAAGAAATGTATTTGCTAAAAAGTAAGAAAATTCCCATTGAAGTCTTTTGGAGTGGATCCTCTTCCCTGGGGAAGCTCTGTTATAAGCCCTCTTTGTACATGTTGGAAGAGGGAGAAAGAGGGTTTGATGCTGGAGGTCGAAGGTGCCTTGACAGCCCACCCACACCCTTTCTTCTAAAAGAAGACTTACTGGCTTTACTGGTATTACTAAGCACTCCCAACAGCAAGAAACTTCAGTTTCTGAAGCTGAAATGAAGGAAGGAGCTGAAGGAAAGAAAGAAGACGTACCTTCCCACTTTGTGCATCAAGTAGCAAACTCCGACAGCCGAAGGAGGTGATGTGTTTGTTTATTTAATGGAGTACAAAGCAAGATTCCTGTATTAAGTTCTGTAACTGTTACATATGCCAGGAGCATCCCGGCACTATTCTGGTCATTTGTGTAATGGGATTTGAGGGAAGGAAGAGGGCAAGGTTAACAAATTCGGAAGAAACTCAATGTAAACAACCAACTCTTGGGTCTGACCATATGCAAATTGCTGCATTAAAAAATAAAATCACTCAGCAAAATGTGCTTTTATCAGAAGGAAAACAAAAATAAAGCCTAACCAGTTCTCCTGAAACCAAGGAAAGTCAGGAGAAGGAAAGTAACCATGGCACAGGAGACAAAAGGCAAGTAAAATCAGACACAAAATCTCACTTCAGCTCTGAGGAATGCAGTGCTAAAGCTCTGTAAGAGCTGTGAGCCAGATAGGAAGATACGTGAGCAGAGATGGTCAGAGATTTGCAAAACAGAAAAGGTAAGCTTAAAAAAAGAAAAGTAGAACCGACGAGATCATTACCAACAAGGATGACTGACTCCAGCCCTACTGAGGGCAAGGTCGGTCAGGTTCAGCTCTGAAACGCTGACCTGACAGCATTTAAAAGATGGCTTCAGTAGGCTTGCACAAAAGCAAGAGGGGAAAAGGGACAGCAAAGTGCAGCTTTGGGTGCTTCTCTCTTTCATCAGAAGTTATTGCAGTGAACGAGACTGCATCAGATTTCTCAATACTAGCTTTAGTTTTTGTTGGAAATGGCAAAAAATCTGGTAGTATCTTGTTAAAAAGAACCTTACAGAAGAATGTTCCCTCTTGGCTGAAACGTGGCATTTTTGTCTTGAGTGTGTTCATTCTGTATGCAATTTTTATCTGTATTATTTCTTCAGGTTTGGAAAGTTAAGACATTAATACCACCAGGGAATTTTGAAGCTTATCAGAAAAGCTCTGGAGCATTCCTTCAGTTCTTATATCTTTAGGGTTTATGAACATTTCCTCAATTGCACAAGACAGAAAACATTGGATGACTCTGCAGGCAGAAGTTAACACTCTGAAAGGAAAGAGAGCTGCTGATAAATCTACCAGGTGGTATTTATTTAGTCAAGTAACCATTTTGCTTCAGATAGAAGAGGGAACAGCTTTTGTTAAAGGTATTACAGAAATATGCAGCAAATTTGCTGCTTGTGACTGTACGTATTGAAAAGAAGACTCCACTATTTAGTTGCAGCCCAGAAGTTCACCAGAGGAGGGACTGCTCATTGCAATGAACACTGTCAAATACATCATTTGTAGACTCTAATTATAGTGCACTATTCCTGGACTGTGTTTTGGAAAGAGACATGAAGATACAGTCTGCTGCTGCCTTCAAAGTTAACAAACCACCAACAAAATTTCCTACCAGGTACATCAGCACCAGCAAAGAATGCCGTATTTACCTGACATATTTTCTGAGAGTTTTTGATGACCTCCATGCAGTGAGTGTTTTCCTTCTCCTTCTCAGCGTAACTGGTTTGTAAATAATACTGATATCAATGGCTCATGGGTGGAGGCACTAGTCTGTAGATGTAAAAGGATCAGCATTAGTGCCTGTGATACCTTCTGACTTAAGAGCATGTGAGTTTGCATGTGTACACCTTGGCACATGCACATTTGTTTTCCGCATGTTAAAATCATATTCAATCACATACGTCATGGTTTTGCAATCTGTTGGAAAACACAGCTCAGTGGTTTGCAGTCTCTTGTCCATGATCCCTGCACACCAGTGGACTACTTCTAAGAGTCTACAAAGAACAATTATAAAACAACAACCTGCTAGTATTCTCCTGGACTTGCACTTTCATAGGACTTTTTTTTTAGGATTCAATATACCCGAAGAGGTAGAAAACCACTGATTAAGTTCAATCACAAAGCCTGGCTGAAGCAAGATTTAATTCACTAGGCTCCTGTGCAGGAGATAAGAGTAGACAATTATTATAAACATCCCTCCTGTCTTAAAATCATGGAATTTCAGATATTAGACAGGGATAGAGAAAAACCTAAGCTCACACTAGCTTATGTGAACTGTCCTGTTCATGAACAGAGGACATATCTAACAGCACACCTGGGATAGACTTGATATGAGCCAAATAACTGGGAGGCATTAAAGCCAGGCACTGAGGACTTCTGTTCCTGTGAAGTTATAACTTAGATTACAGCAAATAGAAAACAAACTGCTTTGCTCTGAAGTTAATTTAATACCCACATAGGTGCTAGACGGAGTTAGAGCTTCTACTGAAATATGTAAAAGGGCTGGAATTGCCACATGAAACTGCAACAAGCATTTTCCAAACATATTAAATATTTCATTTAGGTATAAAGTAATATTCATATCTGTGGAGTTTGTCACATTGAGTCCTCTAAATGTGTTTTTTTCTCTGAAGTTATGCAACTTTTAAAAAATTATTATTTTTGCTATTCCCATCTCATCTGGAAAACAATTATGCCTGCAGCAAAATGCCTCCAACACAGAACAAAGCTGATTTCATCAATGTGTAATCTTAGATGGAATTTTACCTTGTCTTCTGTTTTACCCTTTACTTCTATGTAGAATTTTTTTGAGAAGTCATGTACACCACAACTCTATTCTTATTATAGTTACGTAAAAAATAAAACTGACCTTACTGGAATTCCATGCCACTGGAGACCATAATATGGGCAACATACGATGACTTGTGAAGTCCTGTGCTAGCATTCCCTGTGCTTGCAGACACTACTAAAATAAAGTCCTGATGTGCATAGTGAATATTTGTAGGGAGGAAGTATTTTCATGATACTGCTTGAATACAATAAAATGGGCACAAGTGCACAGAGGCATTAATTTTGGGCACCTCCGTTTCTGGGTGCTTCAAGGAAGATACTTAGCATCTAATTTGAGAAGGTTCCAGCTGCCAGTGACTAACAACAGAAACTAAGCACCAAAATATGATGAATCTAAAATTTAAGAACTTTCATTGTTTCAACTATCTTTTTGGACAACACCATGTTCGTGGAAAGGAACACGGAAAAGTGTTTTTTATTCTCCCAGTGAAATTGTTTCATGTTATATAGACAGACTCATTCCAGATGGATACAGGCATTTCCCTACAGCGGTTGTATGTATCCAGATTACCCTGCACTCTCTATACAGTAGATTCCCTTTGAAAGCAAGGGTGTCACTGGAAGCCTGGCTGAACACCTAAAACATGCAAGACCAATATGTAGCAGAGATGCTTGATACATGCCTTGGGGAGCTATTTGCATAATCTACTTTAGTCATCCAAGTGAGATTAAGCACAACCAGCTAGGAGCCCAGTTTCCTTGGGCAGACAATGCATGAAAAGCTAAGTATCTCCAGAGGACAACCAAGGGACGTTAGATCAAAAACCCATAAGTTTAGACCCTCCTCCAAACATACCAATAGCTCTAAGCTCCCTTAAAAGTCAATGCAGAAAGAGGAGCGATGCCAGCAGGCAATTCAGACATATAAGACATGAAACAAACTGCTGGGGTGTCTTTTTCACCACTGAATATAAAGGAAGCCAGAGGTCCTGCAGTGCCGGTGGTATCTCTGCTCACAGATGAGAGCAGCCCACAGGGATTTTCTGTAGTGCCCTACCAGCTGGTCTGGCACCACCAGTTACCTTTCATGAACATTCGTTTAATTACCCTTCACCTCTCACTCAGTTTTGATAGTATTCTGCGGGGTAGTGGGGTTTTCACAAGTATGTCAGTGTAGTTACCAACAGAGTGGAACTGGTCGTCTTCTGAGTGCTACACTGAACTCTCAGTAACTTAAAGACTGCCAAATCTCACTCTTTTTTATGATAAGCAGTAGATCCACCTGTAAAATAGATGTGCTGAACTTTTTAAAGTATGGCCGATTGCAATCTGATTTTCAATGTCTAACTCACTCTCTTTATTTTTTTAAAAAAAACACAAATAGTAGTATTATTACACTGAAGTTATGTTTTCATACCTTCCAAGCAGACAGTTTTCTGCAGCAGCCTATAATTCAGCACTAGGTGGCCTCTTTCTTCTTTCAGAGAAGGTCTGATATGTGATTATATCACCTAAAGACTTAACCAAAAGTAAAAAAATCGTTAAGCAAATCTACAGATCTTTGTTCACTAGGGTTTTAAGATGGATATTGCAAAACAGCTCATTGTTTCCTAACTGGAATGCATTCACTGTAACTCAGAATACAGAACTGAATATCTGTAACTTGGCTTGCAGCCTGAGCCTTGAACAATGTTTTATCCAAACAGCAACCTCCAAGGAGGTACACATAGTATTTTATTCCTGGGAAAAAAAAACCCACAGTGTCCCTTCATCCAACTCATAGATGCAAGAGTGTACAGAAGGGAAGAGGATGTGAAGACAGAATAGTTACTCTACTCTACTCTGCTTAGGTTTTCCCAGGTGAGATCCAAAAAAGCAATCAGAGCTTCACCTCCCCCTTTGAACGAAGCTCATGCACTCCAGTAGCGTGTCCTCTTGCTGCCAAGTGGGCTGCAAAAGCAGAAAACTGTGATGAATCATGAAGCATTTAAGAGACTTTCATGGATGGTGAAAAATCTAATGGGATTGAGGTTTCTAACACAGAGACCAGCATATAATAGTTTAATTGGAGCAGTTAGCTTTCTTGAAGAAGCTAATGAGGAAATGAGGCATTGCCTTCAGCAAGAGAGCACTCTGGCAAAATGGCTTCAGGACAGGGGTTCTTAATTTGCCTTTCAGTATTTCCCAACCACAGAAAGCACAATCACTTTATTGCAAAATCACTGGGCTTCTGCAGCATAAGCTTTGTGCTAAACAAATGCCTGCAAGCACGTTCAGCCTTTAGAGCGGTATGTGCTGTTATGTGAGATCACATGAGGAAATAAAGCATGTTTTGCCATGGTGTGGCTGAACAGCAACTTCCTCCATCAGTAGAAATGGGATGAATTTGTTTACAGAGCAGGTGAATGCTTCATGCCAGGCAGAGAACGAAGACTGGAGGCTGCAGAGCCACTAAATGAAGAGCCAGCACAAGGGCGATCTACGACAGGCTGCTTCTCTGGGGAGTCATATCACCCCCGTGAAGAGGAAAGTGGCTAGTGACTTCTTTTGGTCACCTCATGAAAGAGAACACATAGTTCTCCCTTCGCCCTGCTGTCCTCTGACTTAGCTCCACTGCTTCTTTGGAGCATTTTTCTTCTTGAACCAGTGACAGGGCGGGTTTAAGGTCCCAATGAAGCTGAAGACAGATTTCCTCTATGTGCTATCATTAAATATTGGGTCTGTAAAGAGCTTGGAGACACAAAGGGAGCAAGGGCAAAGGAAATGCTCTGTACGACAGCTGTAGATGTTAACTGCCAGCGTTACGCTACTTTATTATGAGCTGTTCAGGGAGGATGTTAAATGTAATTTATTGTTATATTTTCAGCTCGTCTAACATGCAGTAATGTTATGACAAAAATTATAGGACAGGCACAGGTGGCAACATGAACACAGCAAAGATTTATGACAGGATCCATAGCAGGAGGGAGCTCTGGGAGCAACCTCTCAATTCTTCATGTGTCTCCAACCGCGTCTATCTTGATTCACTGGGCCACGTGTTACCGGTGTCCCAACACACCAGAACAAGTCCTCAGAGCTGTCACCTGCTCTGCGACCCAAGGAAAACCTGTGAACATTCCTCAGTAATTATTCAGAGGCTTTCAACAGACCCTCATGCTGAATCCACCCTGTTCATTCCACATGAACCTCTGACATTTTTTCAAATGGCAGATTTTTTGTTTCGATGGTATGCCTTAACCCACGTGCTGTCTTAGCAATCAACAACGATGTAATTTCCCGCCCCGCTTGGGAATGGATAAAATCTGCTGCTGCCTTCAGCGTGAAGTCTGCTCTGGGTACTCTTGCAGCTGAATTAGCTACAGGGTAGCCCGACATTAAGAATTTTCCTATCTGTTTTCATTACTGCTTTGTGTTTCCAGTTCATGCTAGAGAGAATTACCTGCAAAGTATCAAATCTCAGCAGAAAAGTAGCTAGTAGCTAGAAAAGCGGCTAGTTGTCTTGTAGTTCAGATCCATGCTGAACTCAGAGCTGAAGGAATAAACATTCCTGACTCTTCTGGGTAATTTCTTTTTTGGATGTTCCAGTGGATGAAAGAAGGATCTCTTTGCATTCCTGCAGGGGATGAAGATGAAAATAAAATCAGATGAAAGACTGCCGGATCCCAGGCTGAGAGCCAGTGGTGTCCACAGGGCTCTCCCCAGCTAATATAGCACATTTAGTATCGTACTCTAAAGTCTTTTTTCCTAGACTTGTCCTTGAAAACAACTCCCTTGGGTTGTATTATTTCCCTAATAAAAGCCCACATGTTCCGAACTGCAGCAGTCTATTACCACAGATTTGAAAGAAAAACAAGTCTTTTTACTATTAAACATGTTGATTACATTACAAAGTCTATCTGGGTCTGAAAGTACATTCTTAAATAGAACTTTGTCAAACATATTTACTGCATACGGAATTGCACATGGAGGAATCCTCTTCCAAAGAAACACAAGCACTTTGAAGAACAAATTCTGCACACCATACTCATCTAAAAGGAGACAGTTAATACAGTAAAACAAGGGCATCCAGCACTTTATGATAAAAAGGGATTCATGATGCTTTAAAACCCTGGAGTTCACAACAGTAGAGATTTGTATAGAGAGCCAAATTGCGCTGTCCTTACTTTAGAAGCAGCCTTGCTGCGGTCAGTGAAGGTGTTTGCAGGGTAAGATGTTAGCGGCATGAGGGTCACAAGATCTATTTCATTATGTGTAAAACTCCTTAAAGCACTTACCAGAGCAAGTCAAACAGTAGAGTAATGCTGCTCAGCATCTGCAAAGAAAACCTACCATGTTCCCCTGCAAGTGAAGACCCTAAATAGTTGCATGCCACATAAACATCATCTCATCAAAGATTTTGGGAAGCAACAGATTTTAAGACTACAGATGAAGTGCTTCATTTTCTCCAGAGACAGTGGTAGTTGCTACATTTTTTCTACTCTGTCATGACACAGCTGTGTGCCTAGAACATGCTGTATTCATAATTTTCACTTTCCTGTCATTGCGAAAGAGCTGCATGTTTGGATGCTGTTCTAACGCTTAATGCAGATGTTTTGCTGTGCTTTTTGAAGGAGGCTGTGCGTTGGGTATGGCACTGCACCCCAGCTAGCGGGGCATCCCGGAGTGCCTGGGGCAGGGATGGTCATGGCTGATGGCTCCTCACTGCCCAGCCTCAGGGCTCACACGCCAGCTGCCCACATGCCATCTTGCAACAAAGCACAAAGGTGCAGGTTTAGGGCACAGGCAAGTTATTTCAGAGTTCAGCCCCATGCGTCCAGCACAGCAAACGCATTTACATGCATTTACTTCCTCCACAATGAATGAACTGCATTATGTGTGGGCAGATGGCTTCAGAGCACAACCTCAGAGGCATGCCTAGGGAATGCAGAAGACACTGTTAAACCAAAGTTTAAACAGCAATAATAATGTGCTGCTTCTGCTTCCTCATGGATATATTATATGAATGTGACATCTTTCCACTTCATTGCATTAAGTCTCTGCAAGCTCTCCCACTCATCATTCAACAGCAATTGTATCTTATATACCCAATAAATCTCTGTCTAAATGCATTTAATGGTTACACCATTTTCCTTCCTGCTAGAAAGGTTTCTTACATTTGTCACAAGATAAGTCTGATTTCTAGAGACAGCCTCGTCCTCTGTTTCATTTCAGCTGCCTGTCATGTTGACTTGACAGCTGTGTTGGATAAGTTGCGTTTGCAGTGTTGCAGCTCATTGGGTTGGGTATTGTCGATTTTCTTATTTGTTGTAAAAACAATAAAATATTTGAATTTACAACTCTTAAAGCCAAAGCTCACACTGGATCCTGGCTTCCCATAACTGCTGGTCTTACAGGGATTGAGCAGAGCTTCACAAACTTGTTTGCTTAAACTGAAGAGCTACCAGTTGTCAGTGGAGGAGAGGGGGTAAGTTCAGATGTATCTCACGGCAGGAAAATTAATGTCATGACCCTCATCCACTTCCATATTACTCTGTTTTGTCCCTGTTAAATGTTTTGGGGATTAAGAGAGTTCTATCTGGAGCTTATAGTGTCAAATTCAGATTCTATCTCAGCTGAAGAGGAAGTGAAAAGTAAACATTTAAAGAGGCAATGAGAGAGGCTGGCTTGCTCCCTGTCCCAGGGCTCTCCACTCCAAGACCAAGGTCCAGAAACATTTTAGCCAGATCTGTGCAATCGCCTGCTGGCTTCTTGCCCCACATCACTCCCAGTGGCAGACAGACAGCAAAGCCAAAAAAGCTGGTTTTGGAAGCTGAAGGAGTTACACCACCATCTATGGTCTTTGGCAGATGTAAGGGCTGACATTTGCAGCGGGCAGGATTACAGCTTGGGCACCGAGAGGGAAGGAGGGAAGTAGGGATGGATGGATGGATGGATGGATGGATGGATGGATGGATGGATGGATGGATGGGTGTCTTATGGGTTATCAAGTACAGGAGTGCTGTGGGGAGGTGCCTCTGAACTTCCCTTGCAGAAGAGGCGCAAGCCCCCTGGTTCCCACCCTTACTGCCCACGCTAGCGTGTGTGCCCCCATTGAAACATGGGCCCAGCACCCACAGCCCTGCTTCCCAGTGGCAGCAAAGCTGAGGGCACCACAATACTGCAAAGTGGTGATTACAGATGTGGGAATGCCAGTGTGGGAGAAGGTCTGCAAACATTCATAATGCAAACACATTAGGTGAGGTGAATGCACGCAGGCTTGCTGCTGGCAGCTGGGTATCCCAAGGGCTAGGCATTGCTTCCCTTTAAACACATGCAACGCACCCACCCCCCCATTGTTTTCCATAAATGAGTCTCAATTTTTACTCAGGTTTTTATTTCTTTCCTCTTTTGATTCTAATAAAACCTAGCAAACGGGGGAGCATTGGCTCTCAGCCAGGTACCTCACTGGATGCTCTGCCAAACAGCAAAGCTATGGGCTGACCACTGTACCCAGACCAGAGGATACGTGATGCTGAAGACAGCAGCCCTGGGTTCCTTCTGTAGACAGGTATCTGGTGAGACAAAGCCACAGGTTACTAACAAACCCTTCCCGGCAGAGCCCATGGGCCAGAGCAACAAGGCCCTCTCTGTGGCACCCAGCTGGATCCCGCAGCAGGCAGACGTGAGGAAGGCACATCCCAGGACCTTGCTGAACGGAGCAGCCCTTCCCAACATCAGCAGTCATTTTCCTCCAACGGAAGGAGATTTGAGACGAGAGCAGCAAGTCTGCCAGCATGGAGGAAAGGCTGCCAGACCACCTCAATCCACACGCTTCAGGTTTCCTGCATTCCTACCAGGACCACTCAAATAAAGTATCCAAAAGTCTTCATTTTCATGGGGAAATGTGAGCAGTTCACTCGCTCCATGGTATCCCCTCGCCCTTCAGCCAGGACAAGGGGATGCATTGTGAAAGCCAGCCAAGTTGTGGCAGTCGGCTGCAGGGTGGCAAGATGATATTCCTGCCCAAAATCTGGCCTGAGGAACGGGACAAGTGTGCTGAGTGAGTGCCAGCACAGGCCCAGGCTGTGTTGACTTCTCGGAGAGAACATGCTGTACCAAACATTTCTTATAGTATATCTTGCATAAACAAAGAATTTAGCTCACCACCCAGCACTAGCCCATGCTAATAAATGCCAGTGACTTTCTCTGCTTCATATACTGAAGTTCAGCTCAGGGACACACACAGGATGCTCAGTTTGGACTGGGACTCTTTCTGCAATTCATTTAAGCTGAGAGTAATCAACCACAGCTAGAAAAGGAAGCCGCAAACAGGATTTGCCGTGCAAATATGACAGAGACTGACCAACCCTTGTAGGAAACCATCCCTTCCATCCTTCTTTGGGGAAAGACCACTCACAGGCCCAGAAGTGCCCCAGGACATTCCCCTCACCAAAGAAACCCTGCTGCCACTCTCAGCTTTGACTCCAAACCCATCAGCATTTCCACCTGGTAGATCACAAAGCAACCCCTTCCACGGCGGGCTTTCCTCTCCACTGACGTGGACTGCACCATGGCAGGGCAGAGCGGGTGCAGCCCCAGCCAAAATCCAGCTGTTGCTCATAAATTCATCTCACCGTAATTGCAAAGTGAGCAAGACACTGAGCAACCACACACACTCCCAATGTCCCTGCCAAAATTGCGTGAATCGCTCTAGGGCACAATCTCAGGGCAGGCACCCCGGGCTGTGGGATGGCAAGGCTGGCCTGAGCGGGGCTCCCAGGCTTGCACGCTCTGCCAAAGGGCTGCAGGGCTCCTGCCTTGGCCAGGCTCTCTGCATTTTCTAGGAGCGGCTAAGGGAACACAAGGCTTGCAAAAGACCAGGGTGGGAGGGGGAATTGGAGTCTGACAGAGAAAGGCTGTAGCACTGCACAACCATTAGAATTGTTTGCAAATATCAGCAAAATGTTCTCTTGAAAGGAAAAAAGTAGCTTCTAAATTTGCAAGGAAAAAAACCTACTTAAATTTTTGTCTGCATTCTTTTGTGGAAAATCCTGAAAAAATAAACACAACACACTGAAACTGTGAAAAAACCCACATTTTCCATTAAAAATCCCATGAGAAACTTGAGCATGATGGAAGAAATTCATAGAGCTCAACATTATTCAATTTGCTCTAAAAAGTAAAGCAAAATCCTTGATACAGCATCTCCCCCACTTCCATCTCAGGTTCCTCTCCAGACAGAGCTTTTTGGATGTTTTTTTAACCACGCTACTCAAATTCATGACCTATTGAGGTACAAGACAGATCTGGCAAACAGAAATGTCACACTGCCGAGCTCATGGGGTCACTTGGTTTATCACTCTTGCAGAATATGACCTTCAGGGTAGACTTCCTCTTGAAATTGCATTTTGAAAGAAGGAATTTTCCTCCCCTCTCAGTTTTGCCTCTCATTTAATGCTCTTTTTTTTGTTTCCTTGTTTCTAGGAGAGTGCAGCTGCCTCAGCCCCAGCAAGCGGTCATTAATCCCTGCCCTCCAGCTGCAGCAGTGGGAGATGCTGCTTTGCTGCTCTCTCCTCAGGAAAGCTTTGTCCTCATTTTCTATAGCCTCTCACAGGTGTAAATGCAACTGAAGCTGGATTTCAGACTCCTGTAGTATTTCCCTATCTGCATAGGTCTGCGTATCAGGCAGAAGGCATGATACTTGTTAAAAACTCTTCTTTTTGAGCAGGTCCAAACTGACGTGTAGAAAACATGCAGTCTGTGCTTATGCTCAGGATGGGAACAGCTGAAGCACAGGGACCACTGGGGTCAGATGGTGTAGTTCAGCTTTTGTTTTGAGACTACTAAGTTGCAAATTAATGGCACAGTTGTGTTCATTACTGACCTGTATTGCAGCAAAGGTAAAAAGCCTCCACAATCTCCTATTACTCCTCTGAGCCTGCCACTTTGAACACCTGGTAATTTTCTTAGTATGATGATTTCTTTTGCTGTGGCATGACTGCATTGTTGTGCTCATTGCTAAGCAATTAACAGTTTGTCCTTCCAGAAATATCTGACGCCCCAGACACTATTAGCTCCTCGGAACATTTTCAACAAAAACATTCCAGGGGAGACGCATTAGCAGCTCTTCCATTTTCTGGGACAAGCATCTCTCCAGCTACATACCCCACTACAGAACACCAGACCAGGACAGGGAGAAGAGGTTATTTGTGGTCAAGTCCCTGTTTTGCCAAGTTCTGCATAAACTTTTCATCTCGCATCACTCTGAAACTGGCACATTTCTTGCATAATTCCATTTTCACAGGCACCAGTGAAGAAACTTACCCCCACCCTAACAGTGAAGGATGGCTCCTGCACCAGGTTCCCAGGGTTTCCAGGCACCAGGCAGTGTTGGGACCTCCCAGGAGGCCAGAGTCCTGGTTACCCAGCCAGCAGGTTTAATTTCTGACCCATGGACCCAAAACTGTTAATGCAAGCCTCAAGAGTAACTTGTCAGAGAGAACTCCCTGAAGCTGACAATCTTTTGGTCACCCTGGGTCACCCAGCCTGGGGACAATGTGCTGGCAAATGAGCAAGGTGCTAACAGATCCCTCTTTTAGATTGAGCCTATCAAACATGATCCTTTCTGAAGGGTCCAAAAGGACCAGTATCTCTCCAGCAAAAGAAAATTTCAAATAATCATCAAAAGCGACCTCAAAGTAGAATCAATATTTGCCAAATACATTTTTTCTCCTTTTTCTTTTATTTACAAATGAGTAAACTCCCATACTGAGATGTGCGTAAGTCTTAGGAGTCACACGATGGTTTTGCTTCTGGGTGTCAAGACAGAGTCACTTAGACTTTCTGTACACAGTACCCCAAAATTACAGTAGTAATCGACATTTAAAATGCAAAAAGTCTCGACAATCAGCAAGTCTTTTCCCCAAAGGCTGCTGGACAGTGCATGGGACTCAGCATGCCCACGTAGCAGTGGGACGCAGCGTGTTCGGTTCCAGGGGAATTACTGTCAAAAGTGGCCACGCTGAATCAAAGCAAAGGACCATCTGGCCTGCGAACCTGTTACCTGCTATGAGAAAGGTATAAAACATGCATGTGGTTGTACTTTCCCCCAAGAATACTCTCCTGCCTCCAGCAGTTTGCAGAACCGTGTCTCCACCTGTTCTCAGGATCCCAGGCCTAAGTAAGCGGGAGGTATATTGGATGCATTTTACATATGACATCTCTAGCCGTATATTTAAAAAAAAAAAAAAATATAAAATAGACATCAAAATGTTTTCTTACAGGTAGGTACAGGAGTATCTGCACTGCTTTATTTACACATTCTCTAGGGAGAATCTCTTTTAGAAAATCAGGGTATAATACTCAGCACCTACACAACTGTAGCTATCATTGTAGCAATGGTCCTTTGGTATATTTTGTCTTTTTGTGTTACACTAACATTCTCCTGATCTCAGCCACACACAAACTGATACTTAAAATGCCATCGTTATATTTATTTGCCAGAATCTTCCCTCTATGTAAAACTTGAGTGCTCATTGCGGAAAGGAAGGAAGAATAAATCCCCATGTGTGAGAAAAACAGATTCTCCTTCAAACAGCTGGTGAATGAATGGGCACAAAATGAAGGGAACAGGAGAGAGGAGTGTCACCACTGCAGGGACAGCCAGCTGCACTGACATTGCCCCACATCATGCCCCAGTGCTTACAGCAAGGACTCAGGCCCCTCTTCCCTGCCCACGGCAGTCTCAGCATCTCTGAAGCAGCTCCCTTTCCTCAAAGAAGAGCTCTCTTGATGGCTGTTGAACTGATAAACTCTTCTCTTAAACAAGCGATGGAGCTTCTCCTGGAACTGGTTCCCAATAAAGCAGTACAGCAAAGGGTTGATACAGCTGTTGGCGAATGCCATGCAGATGCCGAACGGCAGCGCTGTGTCGATGATCCCTGTCACATCACAGTTGTTAATGATGTTCATATGAGCCAAGGCATCCAAAAATGTTAAAATGTGGAATGGGAGCCAGCAAATTAAGAAGGCCACAACAACAGCAGCCACCAGCTTTAGGACTTTGTCCCTCTTCTGCTTGTTTTTCCCAAACTCCTGTGCTTTGAGCAAGTGCCTCCTGATCCAGATGTAGCACGTGGTGATCACTGTCAAGGGGATGAAGAAGCCGAGTGCATTTTTCAGGAAGGCTGTTGCCACAGACCATTTTGCATAATTCTCATGAGGAAAGGCCATAATGCAAGCATTGACCCCCAAGCTTTCAATGTAGTGAGTGTCACGGAAATAAAAAGTTGGGAGGGAGGACAAACAGGCAAGGCCCCACACAACCAATGCTATAAAATAAGCTTGTTGTGGAGTTCTTCTTTGAGAGCGAATAGGATGGACAATAGCGTGGTACCGATCCATGCTCATGCATGTAATGAAAAATATACTTGCAAACATGTTCAAGCACAGGACGGAACTGGAGATTTTGCACATGAGAGACCCAAAGAGCCAGTTGTACCCCTGCGCATAGTAGGTAGCCCAGAAGGGAAGGGTGGCGAGGCACAGCAAATCCGCCACGGCGAGGTTGAAAATGTAGATATTAGCAACTGTTCTGGGGCCACTGTGACGACAAAGCACCACAACCACCACGCTGTTGCCCACCAACCCCAAAACAAAAACCACAGAGAAGAGTGCTGGAATTAGTGAAAACTGATAATCTGAAGAGGTAAGCGGGCAGGGAGGGGGCGAGCGCAATGCAGCCGATGAGTTTGTCAGTGTTGTATAGAGGACTTGGAGAGTTTCTCTGGTGGTGATGACCAGGGAGTAGTTGCTCTGCATGTTGGTGCTGGTGGAAAGGGAGGTTCTGCAGGAAATTCATGTGCTAGTAGCACTTTTCTATCACATCGCTCACCTGCAGATCAGAAACCATGTGTTAGACATGCACTCTGCAGCTGTCTTAGCTCTGGAATCACACAGTCACAATAAAATAAAAACCATTTAAAATTATGTCAGTAAGCTGAGTGCTGAAATACCAGGCAACCCTGCTGCACTCCTTTCCTCCATCCTACTGACAGGACACAATTAGCCCTAGGGAGGTCACCGCACTTTTTAATTAGCCTGGCAGAGAAGTGAGCAGCTGGGTTTTATCTGTGATTACAGATGGTGCTTTCTGTGGCCAGAGGAGCAGAAAGATTATTGACTCAGGAGCTGGAGATACTTGGGGAACTTCTGCGACCAAAGGCAGCACTGAAACTCCTCATGATCTTTTTCTTGGCTTTCTCATACTATTTCCAGCACTCTGTGCAATTAAAATAATGTAGAAAGGCAGCACTCGCCAGCAGGGATCAGATACTTCACACCTGAGTGTCTCCTGGGACTTCACAGATGTGAAAACAGCCTTTTAACAAGGCTATTAGGAAAGTAAGCTTTGATTTTTTTTTTAACTCACAGGAGTGGATGCAGAGACACTGAAAGGTCTTTGCAAAATGTCATTTACTGTCAGAGTCCTTCTCAAAGCAAATCTGCATCTCCTGCCCTCATGACAGCTTTTAATCAGAAGAGTAAAAGAAATATTTTCAATGTAGATAAAAGCAACAGACAGTCAAGTACTCAGTCCTTGCAGGCGTTAGATTTAGCAGTAGTATTTGCCATTCATTTAGAAAGATCAGGACTGGGTTTCAGTAGGGGAAAAAGTAGCTACAAAACAGCTAAAATAGGAGAGTTAATTGACAGGTCTGTCTTTGTTCCAGTTCAACAGCTCGTGTCTGCACTCTAAGCAGGGCATTTTTCAAACTTTAAGACTTCATGGTCAATAAAGAAGATCTCATACTCAAATATTTTATTTTACATAATAGAAAGAGACAATTCCTTTTTAATTAAGTTCTTATGGAACCAGTCAGGCATTTAAGAATTCTCAAGGGGCCCTAAAAACAACAGAAATTTTGACCAAGACAAGACAACAGGGTTGGGTAATGATGTCTCATTTAACAGAAGGCAACTGATAATTTCAAACATATTTTTCTGTATTAGCATTTTATTGTACCATAGCTTACCATTTGCTCAATGCAAAATATGCAATATGCTACTTTGAATACACTGACAAAAATTTTATCTCAATCATATTGTCTCAGCAATGAAAATTCAATAGAATATTAATGCACATTTCTGCAGAGTGCTGGTATTTAAAGTCCCAAATACTGGATCACAAGTCCACGTTCTGTAATCAAATAGGTCTTAAACCAGAGGAAAGTTTTTTGTTTGGGGATGACAAAGATTCAGGAGAGGATCTGGAGCCCCATTTCTCCCTTAACTCTTATGTCCTGAACCCCTCACTTTAACCTACAGAAGCTGAAATCTCAGAACTAGTCATAAAGCGTTACATATCTAACTTACTCCTAATAGAGGGACCGCACCATAATTAATTTTAGTGACATTACTGAGAACAAGGTTCCATTGACAAACACACTCCCCCCTCTGCACACGAACAACTGGTGGCTTAGAATCTGCTTCTAAACTAGTCATTCCTACTGTTACTTAAGAGACAATGAGGCATTTTATCACGAATTGAATCAAATCAATGGAAATTATGTTCTAACAGCAGATAGAAAACATACCTCTCAAACCTCACATTCGTCTGGATGTAGCCTTAGCGGTACGTGCTCCTTTTTTCTGTTTTCCTTCTAGCGAGTATCACCACCAGCAATCTGCTCTCTCATATCTTCCGTTTTCCCACTGAGAGACTTTAACCTACATAACTCAAGAACTGAAATATGAATGCCTGCCAGCTTCTTTTCCTTTGGAAGCAAAAGGAGTTTGAGAACCCCCCTTTCCAAGGCCACGTGAGCACATGCAGTAAATCAGGAGAGAGGAACAAGACAACCGAAAAAAAAAAGAAAGCAAGCAAGCAAGAAAAAGGCAATTCACACAAATATCTCTGCGGGTTTCTACTGCAGCTCTTGGGCCAGGAGGATACACCCACATGCAACCCCCTTTTGCCCCCCAGGTGTACATCAAACACATGCAAGCCTCCATGCAAGGATTCATGCATCTCTGGGGGCAGGGGGATCCCCATCCCCTCTATGGAGTCGCAGCGTTTGCTAACACATTTGAGAGTGGAATAGGCTGTTAGCCCTGGCAGAGCTGACCATAATGTGAACACACAGAGACAGAATGCATACACACCAGCATTGCCTGCGTAAGTGAGCTGATTCTCCCAATTAGTAGGATGGGAAAGCCACTGCGCAAGTCCTTGCAAAGTCATGCACACTGCTCGAACCAAGGAGGGCAGCAGGACAAATCCACGTGGCAGAGAGCAGACTTGGTTCTGAGACTGCACTGGCGTAGCACACGACCCAAGCAAGCAGATTGGCAAGGCTGCGTGCTCGTGGTGACTTCCTATTCACACAAAACTGAGTTTTTACATCTGCTTCTTCCTCGCCTCACACGTTCTGCCTGGCCCCAGCCTCCTCTCTCTGGGAGGAACTCCAGGGGGGCTGCTGGAGGATAAGCACTGGGGCAAAGTAAGCATCCATAAGCCTTAAACATTTTGCTCTGATGATACCCTGAGTGCAATCTCCTCTGCAGGAGCAGCCCATCTACTGGGGACACGTGTGCTGTGCTGCCCAGGCAAGGCTGCATGTGCCAGATGGAAAGCAACCACAAGTCCCTGCCAGTGACATGTCCCTTTGCCCCAGCAAGGCGCTGCTGGCTGGCTGTCCATCACCAGCCGGCGCTGGACCCAAGCTCATCGCATTCTTTGAACACCGGCGCAGCCTTGCAGCAAGGGGTATCCAACCGTGGCGGCTCGGGGGAACACCGGTGCCTGCCCTTGCTCTGGGACTGTGCAGCACACCAGAGGCAACAGGCATCACAGGCTCTGTAACCAGCCCTGCTTAAACCACGGTGACTCAGAAGAGAGATGAAACAGGGAAAATAACCTTTTACCAGCATCTTCAGAGGAACCAAGGGCTAAGCAGGCTGTGGAGAACAAACTCACCCTTCTGCCCAGCTGTGTCTTTGACCCAGAAAGAGCAGCAGAGAATGCTGGAAAAGCTCATTAGCAAAAGCATAGACATCCCCTGGAGGAGGGCACTACTTCTCAAGGCAGGGAGAGGAGCCCTTGGCAGCTTTTGGCTTTATCTGCCTCATATTAATAGTCCAGCTCTTGGCATTTTCTGTGCAAAAGGAGACTGGGTTATTTAAAGAAGGGGAATCCCACGCAGCATTTCTATTTATCACAGAGCAGTTGATTTACTGCTTCACGGACACAACCACAAAGCAGTCAGTGGTCAGGACTGTCAGGCTGCAAGTACACACAGTGCCTGTGCTTGGGACAAACACTGGAAGGGAAAAGAAAGCTGAAATAGCTCAGTGAAATGACATGCTGAGAGCAGATAAAACAGAGACAGACCCAAACATCACAGGTATTTTGAGGGAGGGTAATACCAAACCACTGCACAGGATGGGAGACCTCATCTGTCCCAAAGGCTCAAGCCTGTGTGTCACAGCCAGAGTTAGACAACATACATGTCAGCACATCCTTGTTGTCTTGAGATGTATACGAACCTCCCCAATGCACACACTAACCCATTCCATAAGTGTTTAGTTTGATTTTGGGGCATCCCTTCCTCTTCCTTTTCCCACTCATTCCTCCCCACCCTCATTTCAGATTGTCATGGAAAAGGTAGAGGAAGAGGGGAGACATGCTGGAACCACTGAAATTTGCATTACTCAACAACAAATAAAGAAAATTTGTAAAGGAAACATTAACATCCATAATAGCTTGGAGGCTGAAAAAGTCGACTTAACCAAAAATCTTTAAGATGAAGATTTGCACTCAGTTCCCACATATGACAACCACTACCAGGAGACTTCTTGTTTTGTTCAAGAGGCATTAAACAGACGATGCATCTTCTATAGACACAATGCAACAACTCTGTCCTTTCTTCAAACCAAACATCTGCCAAGCAGGTCAGTGGGAGCACATGGGATGTGCAAGTGCAGAGGTCACGTGTCCTACTGTAAAGAAGAAGAAACACACCTTTTGCCACCAGTCCTCCCTGTACGTACCCTGCCTCGGGTCCAGAGGACTGCTGGCTCTCAGGTGAGTGACCTGAGATGTCAGCACTCACTCTGACCCATATTCATTCAATTTTTTACTAACAGTATGTGACAGGAGACCCTCAGCCAGGAATTCTTGCTGCTAGTTGCTTTGCACACAAATGACTGGTGAAAGATCTTGCTCCATCCTTCACCAAACATCCAGCATCAGCGTGCTTTGTAAGCAGGGAAAAAAGTCAAATGCATGAGAATGTTTATTTTGCAAAGATAACAAACACAAATTGTTTAGATTTAAATATAACGTTTTCCTTTCCAGATGCACTTTTGATCCTCACAGATACTGACTGTGTCTATTCTGTTCTACCTCCAAAATTGTTTGAAACTTTGTGCTGGGTTCATAACTCTTAGTAGATGAGAGATGGGCCTGATGCACCTGGTGCAATGGGGGTCATACCTCGGGCTGCCCTTTGCCAAATCCTGCTCCCATTCTTTCCCCTGCCAGTGCTCAAAGCATCCGATTCCTTCTCTGATCCCAAGTCCTCACTCCAAAGCTCCATTTAGCCAATGTACAAACCCCCTCCCTCTTCTATTTCCCCCACTATTTCTTTCTTCCTCCCACTATTTCTGAGCATTGCCTGTACACGAATGGCTGTGAAATAGAAGGTACACCCGACACGGACGCCTAAGCTGTCCATGCACAAGCCAACCTTGTGCCATGCAGTGCTGCAGCTGAGCTAATGGCCCCTGAGCTTGCAGGACATGTTTGTCCAGCTTCCACAGCCAGGCTGGTAAATCCAGCACACGGATCTGCTGCGTCAGAGCCCAGCACACAGCTCAGCACAGGAGCAGAGTCTTCGGCCTTTTTGCTGTCCGTCTGGCTGCAAAGTTACAAAAGCTGGGAGTTTTCACCACAAGATGACCTGTTTGATGTTAAATGAAGAGGAGTTAGTTCTTCCTGGAGCATGTATTTGGGGAAGGATTTTATGCATATCTTTTATACAAAAAAAAAAAAAAAAATCACAATTCAAGAGAAGCAAGAAATTTTGCTGCACGTTCACATGCAGCACTCAGGTTTATCTTTCTATCTTCAAGCCCATGCACCAAAAGAGGTCACTAGAAGTATTTTAAAAAAAACCCAAACCAAGCCAAACTAAAACCAAAAAAACCACCCCCACAAAACCACCCCCACACAATTCAAATACAACTTCTGATCAATTGTGCAAAGTAAAAAAAAAAGGATCCATGCACCCCAAGTCCTAGGTCTTGGTTTTTTGCAGGAAAGTGCTGCTGTCAGGGATGGAATATTCCGAACAGGCAGTGTATCCAACTGCACCAGCAGACTGTCAGAGCCAGTTCTTGAGGTTAAACCTTGCCAGCCTGCCGAATCCTCAAAGCAATGTGGGATCCAGATGCAGACTGTATTCATAAGCTAAATTTGTTCCTTCTGGGGAAAGCAAGAGGGGAAAAAAACAAACCCTCTCATAAATGTGCTCCCCAGGATGCATAATCCAACGTAGATCAGTATGGCTCTGACCCCTTTGGTGCTGATTTACAGCAGGATGCCCTGACTCCCTGGTTCTGGGGCTGGCAGCAGGAGCTGGGGACCCAGCACCCACACACTGCCGGGGGAGTGATGATTTCCATCATGCCAGATTGTGCATTTGCATCATGCTAAACTGCAGGCATTTTGCACGCACGCACTAAAACCATCCCGCCTGCAGCTGGGTTCCCCCAGCACTCCATAAACTTTTATATGCATTCCTCCTTCCCGTATTTGTTTGTTTAAGGGTTTCTTTAGGGATTGATTGCTTAGTATTGCAAGTAAGATTGGAGTACCTACCTCGTCCTTCCCCAGCCCCAGAGCACTCCTGCAGTGAAGGCTGCTTTCTTGCCTCCTGTTTGGGGCCTTCGGGAGGAGAGCAGTTGTGAGCAGCGGCCAGTTGAAAATTGATGGCCGAGGCAGTGAGTCCTGCGCTCACCCAGGAGAGTGGGTTCTTGCCTTGGCACGCTGGATCTTAAGGCTGTCTCACGTACCTCTGAAGCATGGTCAGTTCTGACAGAGGGTGTCTGCAAATCCAGTGTTTTGGCCAGGAGGGAGAACTACTAGCATTTTTAAAGGGAAGACCTTGGTCAGTGTCTCACTTTCCCTCCTGGAGCCACGATTTCACATGGAAGAACTGAGCAAGCCTGGGGAAAGCCCTGCTTTTCTACTTCGCAGCAGCACAGCAGTGAACACAAGGACCGTCCAGCCAGAACCCATCAGAGTATGGTCTCAGAGAGCTCTGGTCCCATCATCTGCTGGAAGAAGTCAGTTTTTGAAGCAGTTCAGTGTCTAGTGTGAGAGAGACAAGTTTGGAGGTAAGAGAGATGCCCTTTCCACCTCCAGCATGCAGAAAACTTTTCCAAAGCATTTCTTTTATGAGATGTTTGTGTCCAGCCAATAGCACTGCCAAGACTGAGATTATCCTCCATGACATTGTTTGTTCAAATAATTGGCCATAAGCATTTTACAAGTTACTAAAAGTAGTAAAGAAAACAAGCACATAAGTGACTTGGAAAACATGCTGCACCCGTTGGTATTAAAGGTAGCGGGTGCACATGCGCCCTGGCACCGCTGCCTGCTCTCGGGGGAAGTACCGCAGCACTTGGCCAGAGCTCCGTTCCCGAGTGCTGCAGAGCTTCAAGCCATGGCCCCAGGTAAAGATAAACCACCAGGCAGAGGTTGCCCACAACGGGCATAGAGCCTAAATCCCGCTGATGCCGCTATGGCCAAAGCACAGCATTTCAGCAATTGAGACCTGCTCAGCCAGATTGCAACAGGAACCCACATTCAGCTTTCATAAAGAACAATTTTCCATCACAGGTAATTTTCCTCCTGCTCACTTCTCCCAGACTAGTTGCTGTGATGAGCAGCAGAAGTCAAGACATTGATGCTCACAGCTTGTGGGAGAGAGCTTCCTCCTGTTTAACTTCTACTTTATTAGTATTAATATATCTGTATATCATCTGGCATTTAAAGGATGTGGAAGCATACTTCACATTTCTTTTTAGGGTCTCAAAGTGATTTTTTAGGAAGAGCTAGGATTCTGGCCAGTTTTATAGAGCTACAGAGTACCCAGGGGTCTCTTTCCAGACATCCTTTAAAAATAAAAATCTTCCTCCCTTTGCTGTTTTGAACTATACTCACCGCAAGCATCATTTCCCACTTTTTAAGTGTTTTTGTCAGGAATTTCTCTTATGTACCAAAAATGCTAAGATACACATGAAAGAGAGTTCCCCAGCTAGATAAAGTTTTGGGGAAGTCAGAATATTCTTGACACTTGAGTATTCCTACTTATTTAATCCTTCTTTTAATCAACAAAGCTATTAAGTGATTCTACTCATCCCACCTTTGCCCACCAGAAGGTTTAAAGAAAGCAAACCTTGCTCCTTTAACTCATTAGACCAGCAAGACCATCCCAAAGTAGATGTTTGGACTGCTTGTATCAAACCTTGATCCTGTAAAGAGAATACAGCTCCTTAAAATCTACAGTTTCAGGCAAGGCTCTTGACATCAGCTACAAACAATTTCTGAAGTGGGTGTGCTGGGCTATAAATCCCAAATGTCAGATAAATCAGTGACTGAAGAAAAGACAAAACACAATCATGGTCATGCAATGGGTGGGATAAATTTTAACAGAAGACCTGCAGTGGTTCAGCCTTTCCATTAAAGCTGGAAGGATGAGCCACCTCAGCCAAAACACATGATGCACTCCAGAAAACCCTCCTAACAGATGGAGTGAGACAACCAAAATCCCTGCATGCGGAGCACAAAGAGCTCAGCCTGGAAAAGACAGCCCAAGAGCTGAATGCTCGTAATTGAATGGACCACAGTGGGAAAGTATTTGTTAAGAAAGTAGCTAGAGAGAAAAATCACGTGGTTGTTCTTCTCAAGGACCATGTCTTTACCTTGTCTCTGCATCATGCAATGTATTAGCGATGCTGGCTACTGCTGACGGCAGCGATGATGCTCAGGAAGCTGAAGCTGGACAAGCAATGCTGAGCACTGCTTGCAAAGGAGCAGCACACACGGGATATACCTGCGGTCATTGTCTTGGATCAACACTCAGCCCTCAGCGAAGGTTTAGCTCTCCACGGTGTTGAGCAATGGCACACCGCTGCGTTGCTTCCACCTCAAGGGCAGCTGCAACCAGAGCTGCCATCAGTAAGCGTGGCCCAGGCAGCAGCCACAGCCGGAATCCTGGTGCGGCAGCTGCCTCCCCCCATGCATCGTGGAATTGTTACAGGGAGCAGCTGGAATTGCCAAACCCATGACAAGGTGTAAAAATCTGGTCATTTTTATACTTACAGGCTTCCTTGGGCCTACAGGCTCTGAAGCAAGAAGACATTCTGCAGCGGTGTGGTCCTGTTTCACCACTATGTTTTAGTCCAGTTAAGCAACATCTGGCAGTGATGAGCTCTAAGAGCTGCATGCTTTTGGTCTCTGAATATTTCCAATATGAAATCAAGGAGAATTAGAGCACTGGGCTTAAATAAGGGCTAGAACATGGCAACACTGCTGGAATTACAACCAGAAATAAAGCACTGTGTAGAATAAAAAGGACACCAGCACAAGCAACCCATCTTCTTCAGCCTGAGCTACAAAACTTCAGCTAGAGGCGAGACCATTCCTAGCAGACACGGAACAGCTCACTCATCCTGCACAGAGACCAGCAGAAACGTGTCTCCTTCACAGGGATGCACAGGCAAAGTCATAGAGCAAGTGATATTCATAGCTGTGCTGCAGCAGGAGGTAAGAGAAGCCGTGGAGATCCCAGCAGCGGGACACCCCTCCAAAGTGATATCCTCAAAGGAGCAGTCCCAGCTGAGCCAGAAATACAGGAAACAAAGATCGACCCACCAAAACCTTCAGCATGGCCCCAAATGTGAGCAGCTGGATGGGGCGAGCAGTTGGATGGGGCGAGCAGCTGGATGGGGCGAGCAGCTGGATGGGGCGAGCACGTTTGCACCTTCCTCCGGGGCTCCCAGGACAAGCCCCTCAGCAAGGTGCCGTCACCGCTGCTCTCAGGTTGAAAACCAGCTTTTGGCCCACTGCAGCAAAGCCTGTCTAACTAAATAAATGATGTTGTTTACAGCTGGAAGATGGTCTCCATTACACAACGCGGCCATCCCAGGCAAGCTTCCAGGGAGAAGCTGTTCTTTGGGGGGTTGTTGCTTGAAAAAATGAAGAAAAAAACAGAACTAGCTGAAGCCAACACAGCAATTTAACAGCACAGGAAGCTTAATCTGCTTCTGCCGAGAAAACGATGGATCTGCAAATTTGTCCAATTCACACTTACCGTTGGTCATATCATGTATTTGGGGTTTTAGCCACTGTCTGGGCAGAGCTGGCAGAGCAAGGGAGAGGAAGGAAACCCAAATCTGTAAAACATGAAGAAGAAAAAAAGCTGAGACAGACCAAGAAATTAAGAGCAGGGAAATGCATCTGAAGGGAGGGGGCTGAGAGAAGCTGTTTCAAACACATCAAAAACATAAGAACTCCAGCAGAGAGAAGTGAGGGGGAAAACAAAAATTAAAAGAGTGAGAAAAAACAAGAGCAGCAATGGTGTCACTGGTTGCCCTGCTGGCACATCAGCTGCAAGGCCTGGGTCTAGCCCTCTTGGCATTGGAAGCAAAACAAATCAGTCTGCAGATTGCTGATCCCTGGCTGCCGGGTGCATCAATCAGCCCCCGATTGCACTTTTCCTTTGCATTCTGGATATAGGATGAAAACCAGGGAGGGGCCCAAGGACCTGGGCTTTTAGTGACCCAAGCCCAGCTCCAGTTGCTCTTCAGACCTGCTGGAGACAGGCAGTGCCCTGGGAAGGGCAGCGTGCCCTTGGGGTGCTCTGTGTTTCGCCCACGGGGATTATCTTTTACCACTCATAGATGGCTCGGGGCTTATCCCGAGAAGCTCACCAGGACACAGCACTCCCCTGCACGTTCCCGGCTGGCAGGGAGCGTGAGGCTTGCACAGCTCCTGACAGTCTCCCGTTTTGCTGCAGAGGAGTCACAGCCATCGACAGGGCTGTGCCCAGGGCTCAGTCGCAGCTCTGCTTTCCTTGGCATCCCAATCATGGCCTGAACCCGGGGCATCTGCCACATGTGCAGCCACACCAGGGTGACAGCTCCCCATCTCACATCCGCATGGCAGAGCTGCTCTCAGCTGCCTTTGCTCAAGCCCTAACTGGAGAAAAGTACAAAAATCCTCCCCCAAAACAGTTTTTTTGAGCAAACTGCCAAGCAGATCCTGAGAATGGTGACCAATCCAGGAGCAGGAGCCTCTCCCACACAGATCCCAAGGGAAGTCTGTTACCTGCTGCTGTTTGCAGAGGACAGGAGGTGGGAAAAACCACTGTCAAAGCATGATGCTCAGCTGAGAAATCTCCCTGCCTCTCAGTAATGCTCTTTACAGCAGGACGGCACTTAATCGGCTTGTATCTGCCTAAAGACTTGATCCCCATTGGTCTGCAGCAGGAAGAACCAGCTAATTTATTTTCACTGTGCAGTAAAAGCACAGCCCAACCGACCCTGCAATGCTCACGGTTCACCTACCCAAAAGGTACATGCTCTTTTTCTTGCCTCCTTCTCTACTACCCTTCAGGTATTAGATGCAGCAGCTGACTTGTGGCTGGTCATGTTCTTTCTTGTTATATTTATTTTTACTTGTGCAGCAAAGGCTGGACTGAGTCTGAATATCTCCGATTCGTGCGCAAGCATGTGCAAATGTGCACCTGAAGACATTATCCACTGTAACGGACTGAGAGCCCTCCCTGGAGAAATAGCAGCATCTAGCGTCTCTCTAAACCTCTCCAACAATTATTTGTGGATTCTCACCACCAACACCTTCAGAAACCTGACTTTCCTCCACAGCCTCTGGCTAGATGGAAACAATCTGACTTTCCTGTCCCCAGGGACCTTCCACGCTCTCAGCAAGCTGCGAGAGCTGCACCTCAGCAGGAACTCACGCCTCACCTACCTGCACGCAAACACTTTCAGAGGACTATTAAGTCTCATCAGCCTGGATTTGTCCCACTACAATATCTTCGAAACCCACCTACTTCTATTTTCACACCTGCCTTCTTTAGAAAGACTTGATTTAGCCTCTAATAACAGGCGGTATGTCCCACAAGCCTTTAGGAACCTCTCCAGCCTCCCAAGGCTATCCCTGGAGGGCAGCCACACAGAAGCCATTGGCAGAGATTCCCTGAAGGACCTGGAAACCCTGTACGATCTGAATCTCAGGAAGAATCGGATATGGATCATTCAAAATAGCGCTTTTACAAAGCTTCTCAGATTGGGCATGTTAAATTTAGGACACAGCTTCATTGCTGATTTGCCTAATCAGTTTTTTGACGGGTTGATCCAGCTCAAGACCATACACCTTGAAGCCAACAGAATCACTGCTGTCGACTGCACCTTCAGACATCCGCTGAACTTGAGAAACTTGTACCTGAACAACCACCAGATCTCCCTGATCTCAGACTCTGCTTTCTCGTACTTAAACAAGCTGCACTTCCTTCACCTGCGCAAGAACAACCTCAGCTCCCTCCCCATCCGCTTGTTTGCTGAACTGCCAAAACTGAAGTCCGTGTTTTTATCCCACAACCCCTGGAAACGCGACTGCAAGATGCTTTAGTTCTGGCGGTGGACCGCAACGCGCAGGGGAGAGATCAAAGGGCTGCACTGTGCCCTCCTGGGTCCTTACAGCATGACAGCACTCGATGTCCCCCATCCAGGGGACCTGATGGCCTACACGGTGCCACCTGGCAAGCAAAGACAAGTGCAGTGTGGCCAGTACCAGCATGGTTCCCGGGCCCCCCACTCTCCCCAGCAAGGTCATCCTGTTGGCACTTGTCTGCCACGCATGGTATTTTGCAAGGGTATGGGACAGCTCCGTGGCCACAGTTTGACAATGTTTAAATTATAAAGTGGAGGCCACTTATTTATTTTCTGGCTCTTTGTTTGTGAACAATGGTTTTCATTACAGGTGGGTTTTATATAGAAATAGCGGGATTTTATTACATAGGAATAAATGTTTTCATTCATGGGCAATGCTCAAATCTGAAATGCTAATATCAAAATTCAAGGTAAATGTTCACGTGCAGAAGAGAAGCTCACATTAGCAAGTTCAGGACTGGGGCTTTGTGCTGGGAGACGCGGGGCCAGGAAGCGTGGCCCCACTGCAGCCTCTGTCCCCCCCGTTTCCCGGCTGACCACAGCCACGTGTGACCTCTCAGGGAAGGGCTGCCTTCCTGCGCTCAGCCCGCACTGGGGAGTACTGCTGAAGTAGGAATAAATTGCACGTGTTCCAGCACATCTGGTATCCCTAGAAAAGGCTCAGTCCACCAGCATCTCTGTGAACGTGCTGTAGCTTCCCACAGCTGGCACACGAGGTGCTTTGCTGTTAGAATATAAGACAGTGTTGGAGGAGTGGGTGAAAATGTCACCGAGTAAAACATTTTATCACTCAGCTGCTCCTCACAGTATTGAGCCGCAGCTAACACGGCTCTGCATTTACCCCTGCAAAGAGGTCATTTGTCTCAGGGATGGTCTGTACAAGTTGTGTCTCCCTGCATTTTGTCAACGAGCTCTGGCATGGCATCACACCAGTGCCATACACCCAAGCCGCCCCCCTCCAGCTGCTGGGAGACGCTGACAGGTCATCATGATGCCTCCATCACAGCAGTATTCATCTTTCTTTCCTCCTTCACACATATTAGCCTTCTACATCCTCCCAAAGGGAATTTTCCATTTCTGCGGGTATATTAAAACCAGCCCAAATCCCGCTGTGGACTATGTGATGCTCCACTAGAAAGCTCTTGCTCCATCCATGTGCTGCATCAGAGCCGCGAGCAGCCACATGGCCAGGGATGAACTTCATCTACAGTAGAAGAGCCAAGGTTAAACTACACCCCTTTCTCTTCAGTGGTTAAACACTGATCACCGTCTCATCTCCATCCTCACCTTCCTCCTGCACCTCACTCACCATCCCCTGCACAGCCGCTCCAAACATCCCACTCAGTTCTGTTAAATTGGCAAATAAGCACCCTGTGGTGGCACAGCAATGCAGAGCAGTCGTGCAAGCTTCAGCAGCACAGGTTCAAAGGCACAGCCTTCCTCAAGCTGGTACAGAATCATAGAATAGTTTGGGTTGGAAGGGACCTTTAAAGGTCTTCTAGTCCAACCCACTTGCCATGAGCAGGGACATCTTCAACTAGATCAGGTTGCTCAGAGCCCCATCCAACCTGACCTTGAATGTTTCCAGGGATGGGGCATCTACCACCTTTCTGGGCAACCTGTGCCAGTGTTTCACCACCCTCATTGTAAAAAATTTCTTCCTTTTACCTTGTCTAGATTAGATTGGACATTAGGAGAAATTTCTTTACTGAAAGAGTGGTCAGGCCTTGGAAGAGGCTGCCCAGGGAAGTGGTGGAGTCACCATCCCTGGAGGTATTTAAAAGACATGTAGATGAGGCCCTTAGGGACATGGTTTAGTGGGCATGGTGTGTTAGGTTGACGGTTGGACTCGATGATCTTAGAGGTCTTTTCCAACCTGTATGATTCTATGATTCTATGATTCTAAATCTACCTTCTTTTAGTTTAAACCCATTCCCCCTTGTCCTGTCCCAACAGGCCCTGCTAAAAAGTTTGTCCCCATCTTTCTTATAAGCCCCCTTTAAGTACTGAAAGGCTGCAGTAAGGTCTCCCCGAAGCCTTCTCTTCTCCAGGCTGAACAACCCCAATTCTCTCAGTCTTTCTTCATAGGAGAGGCGTTCCATCCCCCTGATCATTTTTGTGGCCTCCTCTGGACCCGCTCCAACAGGTCCATGCCTGTCTGGTGCTGAGGGCTCCAGAGCTGGATGCAGGACTGCAGGGGGGGGCCTCACCAGAGTGGAGTAGAGGGGCAGAATCACCTCCCTCGACCTGCTGGCCACACTGCTTGTGATGCAGCCCAGGATACGGTTGGCCTTCTGGGCTGCGAGCGCACATGGCCGGCTCATGTCCAGCTTTTCATCCACCAGTATCTCCAAGTCCTTCTCGGCAGGGCTGCTCTCCATCCCTTCATCCCCCAGCCTGATACCAGGGGTTGCCCCGACCCAGGTGCAGGACCCTGCACTTGGCCTTGTTGAACCTCATGAGGTTCACACAGGCCCACTTCTCAAGCTTGTCCAGGTCCCTCTGGATGGCATCCCATCCCTCAGGTGTGTCAACCGCACCACTCAGCTGGGTGTCATCTGCAAACTTGCTGAGGGTGCACTCGATCCCACTGTCTATAGCATTGATGAAGATATTAAACAGTAGTGGTCCCGATACGGACCTCTGAGGGACACCGCTTGTCACCGATCTCCATATGGACATTGAGCTGCTGACCACTACTCTCTGGATGCGACCATCCAATCCACCGGACAGTCCATCCATCAAATCCATATCTCTCCAATTTAGAGAGAATAATGTTGCGAGGGACTATGTCAAAGGCCTTACAGAAGTCCAGATAGACGACACCCGTAGCTTTTCCCTTGTCCACTGATGTAGTCACATGCAGAAATATTAAGTATTTTTGGATGCTTTTTCCTTTGCAAGATTACTGACTTGCAACATGTTCCTGGCCAGATAGCACACCTTGCTGGGCTAAACACCTGCCTGGCACAGAGCCCCTTGCAGGGGGAAACTTCTCAGCTCTGCAGGAAGCACTTCCCCATGCCATGTCACAGAAGCAGCCCCACAACCTCCAGAACCAGCAGCACCATTTGCCAGTGCTCAACCAAGGTGTCTGGTGCTCACAATAACGTCAACGGCAAACCCCGTCCTTCAGGCACCAGGCACAATCAATGCTGGCTATTTGCACTTGGCAGATCTGGATTTCCTGCAGAGATTAAATTGCGCCACAGGTAGAGTGAGTAAGTCTGCCCACAGAGACTTGTCCTGCAGAATTAGCGTGGTCTTCGCTTGGCTTTGGCTGCTGGTGCACAGAAGGCGCGATCTGCACAAACAGCATTTGTGCCTCACAACATCTTTGGTTTCCACATTTGAGGGACTTCAGGAATTTAGTCATTTCTAAAGCCACAGTGAGCACAGCCCCCACCGACCACGGCTGTCTCCCTTGCTCTGACCCTGCCATCGGGCACACGGGCTGGTGGCAGCACAGCCAGGTCTAAGGAACATTGTTCTTTACAGCTCTTTGGCTTTTTCTCCAAGATGCTTTCAGTGATTATTTCTCACCTGACTTCTAAAAGCAACACCTAGGTAACATTGCAGAGAGACGACCAAATTTTCACTGTATAAACACCTGCCACAAGACATACCCAATGTTTCACAGAAGGAAGCAACAGAACATGTGGCAGACACACCACATTTGTCCCTGTCCTTAGATGAATTATCCCAAGCTAATAAGAGGTAAGAGAGAAATAAACCTTTGCTTAGTGCTGAAAACACACAAGCCAGCACATTTTGACAAGGGAAACCTGCCGTGGAGTGCAGAGTAAGACCAACCTTTGCTGTTACACCAGTGAAGGGACAAACTGGGGCTGCACAACAAAACCTCACATGCTGCGTCTTCCTGGTTATCAGATTTGTGATTAGATTTGTGCAAAGTATTCAATGGTCAATACATTTTTGCTCTGCATTTTGTTTGTGCTGTTTCACCATTTTGTTTGTGCATTCGGCATCATCCTCACTTTTCTCAGCTTCAAGTACTTTGGGAGGTAGTGGAAAAAAATCTCTAGCTTGTTTCTTGCTTTTGCATTCCCCTCTGCTATCGATCTGCAATAGAAAAAGGCAGAAGTAAAAAATAAGCAAGCAAAATCCACCTCAGCAGTTTTTTAAAGTCCCTACAAAATTAGATTTTTTCCATTGAAAAATATAAATTGGTGAAAAGTTTATATGAAGGAGCGCCTTGTCTCCTCTGGATGCTTGCAGAAAATATTCCTTCCACTTTTACACTACCATCTCGTTAAACACTGAACAGGAGTGCAACTACATTGCTGCTTCTGCGCTACGATGAAGCAGCGATAGAAATACTTAACAAGCTGAATGCAGCACGCTCGGGAAGAACATGTGGCTAAGTTTTGTATCCACAAAAAATGAAACTTGCGAGGAATACAAGAAAAACTTCCATCAAAAAACACAGGCCCTAAAGGTGCAGTCTGGGCTTGGAAAGACATTTGAAGGAGATCCCTGAGATTAAGGACAACACACACTCACAAAGGCAGCAGCAAACTCGACTGTTTAAAAAAAAAAAAAATTTCAGCATGAACAAAGCTGACACTGCTAAAAAATCTTGGAAACAAAAGCATGTAATTGAATAAACAAACCCAAGTAACTGAATAAGTAAAAACAAATAATTGAATATGAAAGAGCAAAAAGACTTGTAGGAACAAAGAAATGTGCTAAAGCTTACATCTCTGGCTCCTGTCGGAAACTTTTAGGAGTGTTTGACAAAACAGAAAATATTTTGAAAGCTTGCTTGCCAGGGGCTTTCTTTTGAGAAAGCACTGGGATTTATCCTGCCTGCCCTGCATGGACCTTCACTGTGAGATCTCTGCTTTGCTTTGACCCAAAACTTTTCTTTGAGTCAGCCCATTTCTTAAATACATCCAGCACAAGGAGATGCTTTCCCATTCAGTTACTATCAGAGTATCCATTTTTCCCCCTTTAACCTGGTACCAGGAGGCAAAAGAGGCAAGAAAGGACAGATGCACGTGGTCACTTCCAAAGTCTAAGAATTTTGACCTTAAATTACACCATACTCCAGCCAGTGCTGTAAATCACTAGACCACTGTTTCAGTGGGATGGATGTGAATCTACTTACAGTATATCACTCCATCTTCAGTGAAAACATATGCGATTTCCTGTGGGAAGCTTTGTTTACATATTTTCTTGTGAAAAAATTATACCAGTGGAAAGTTCCCAGCTGGCTGTATGTGAGGCTTCGTGCAATAAACCACTGAGAGGATTTGCTGGCACTCCCGGTGCTCTCTGAGGGCCCCCAGTCAGTGCCATCGCAATCCATGCCCTGACCCCTGCAGCAGGCAGGACTCCTGCATGTCTCCTCTCAGGTGCACCAGCCCCTCTCCAGCTCCCTGCCAAATTCCTCCCTTTCACCTGCCCTGTTTTCACCTCCTACACATAGAAAAATTAAGCTGCTATCACTCAACTAGTCCTCATATAGACTTTCATCTCTGAAGCCCACGTGAAGCCTAACGGTAGAGAAGAAGCTGCTGCTTCAAATAAACGTGTTCCTCCTTTGCTTTTTAATGGAGCGTTCCCTGCTGTGCTGCCAGCAGCACCAACCTCTCAATACGCTTTGACGGACCAGCACCTAACAGCAGATTTGCATCTGGCCATTAAAATGAGGAAAGATGGCATGTGGCATTGCAGCCCAGAAGCACCAGCTGCAGGAGGGGCACAGGAAGATTTCTGACCAGAGGAATGGGGGTGAGAAGGAGACGGCATCTCACTCCGACCACCATTTTCAAACCAAGCAAGGAAAATAGGTAAAGAGACAATCTTTCAAGCACTAAACCCAAAAGTTTCTCCAAGAAACTGCATCTCCACACTCTCCTGTCCCAAACTTGCGATTCCCAAAGCATCACGGCCCTCCATGCTTTCAGGCGTCCTCCACGCTGCAAACTGCCCCCGCGCTCTCCTGGCTCCCCGAGCAGGTCACCCCACACCCCGGTACGCGCGGGGGCACGGCCCGGCCCGCCGCGGGGGCACCGCTCCCTGGCAGGGAGCGCTCGCCCCGCGGGCGCAGCTGCCTGTAGTAGCGAGCGCTCGCCCCTGGATGGCTCCCCAGCCCCAGGCTGAGCTCTGTCGCTCCTGTGTTGGAGCCACATTCCCTGCCTGGCACTGCCCCGCGCATCTGGCCGTGAAGAAAAGCTCTCGTGGGGTGGGAGCTTCTACTGCACGATCTGTGTGTCCGCAGTGCATCACCTGCGCCACCGGGGACTCATGCAGTGCGCACGGACACCCACGTCACCCCACCACACTGGCAAGGCAGAGCCTTGCGCGTCCCAAATAATCTTGCTAATATGATTACACTTAATTACCTGAAAAACCCAAAGAGGGGAACGAATGGAAGCCATGGATTCTTACTATGGGCTCCAGATGATCTATGTAACACCTGCTTCAACAGAAGTCACTTTCCAGCAGGATCTGCTTCTGCAGCAATCTCTCATGGAGGACAAGGTCACAGTAAGAGGGGCTTGGATTTTGGGGGTTTTTTTCCTCCTTGCTTTAAAAAGAAAAGTGAGGACACAACCATGTACATGGTTCAGGAGCACTGACAACATAGCATCGGAACAGAACTCCTTCGCAACAGCACCTTCACACCATTGGATGGTTTGGAGCACGGGATGGGGAATGACATACTTGGTAGTTGGGTTCCCACACTCCTCCAAGCATTTGGCTTATGGGAGTTTTGAAATGGCTTAAGCCCACAGCTGTGCCACCTTGTTTGCCCAGGATGATGCCTAAAAAGGAGGCTGGGCACCAACCTGTAATCTGGGTTAACCCACAAACTCATCCCCATTCCATCAGCAGACAAGCTGCAACATGCCTCTTGCACAAAACACACCTACCTGTTTTCACCACTGAAAAAAAAAAAAATCATTCCAGACAGGTCAGAAGGGGGACAACCCGGACCAAGTTTACACAGTTGAGGTCACAGAAGTTTGTTTACATGACACCAGTCTCACACAAATTGTTCTTGATTTTTATCAAAGCCACTGGTGGTTCTGGAGATTTCTGCGCCGTCAGGCCACTGTTTTGGCAAAGCTCGCTGGACACCCAGGCTCTCACATGTGGGTTGCACAAGTGAAGGAATTGGTGCGTTGGGATGACCACATTCCTCCAGCACCCACAGCCCTGTTCCAGCCTTGCTGGACACAGCGAATAGGCAAATCCCCCGCAACAGCCAGTGGCTGCTGGGCATCCCCTCTCCCACCACAGCACTCTGAGACCCAAATCATGCCAGACTTGTGTCAGCTGCCACTATGCCCCCAGAGACCCGTGGTTTCTGGAAACAAACCTGGATAGCACGTCCCTGACACAGGAAACAATTTTTCTTCCTCCTTCTGGGTTTTGCCCTAACAGGGCTCTTCTCCTACACCCACAGACATCCTCTTTGGGCACACAGCAAGAATTCAAGAGAAAGGTTTTATAGAAGCTACCATGAAGGCAAAGCCTCACTAAAACACAGGTTGAGAATAACTCCAGTGCCCATTTTAAAAAACAAGAGCTCCTCAAGCACACCTTGATTCTAGGGTATCCTACAGATCAATGGACCTGGCGCAAAACAAAAAGATCAACCAAAGCAAAGCTAAAAGCAACTGAGGACAGGCTGCCATGCTGAGTCAGTGTAAACAAGGAGAGAAGCATGTATTTAAATGTTTTTATTTCAACTAATGCTTTGCCACCATATTACATCACTTTGAATAGCTCGGAATAGCAATATGATCTCAAAATATAGCAAACAGCTTGCCAAAGCAAGATAATATTAAATCCTATGGATACAGCATCTTCCTTCTTTGGCGACAACGCTTCCTTTTATCTGTAAAAATAGTTTTATGTTTCAGCACATTTGCTGTTCAGTTTATTGAACCCTGCTGCTTACAACATTTGCCTCTTCCCTGCACAAAACCTCCCCACAATGTAGTATGGTTTTATATCCAACAGCATTTTAAATAAAAAAGTTATAGTTTTCATGCAGATTTTTGTAAAAATTATTTTCTAGGTGCACAGAACTGAACCAAGATGCATACAAAAATGCATTCACTTCCATTCTCAGGTGTAACCGTGCCATCAGCAACATATCTTATGTTACTGTGAGAGGTCCAAGGATGGTGGTATTCTCATATATAGTATAACTTTAAAAAAAAAAAAAAACAACAAAATAACAAAAAAAAACCCTTTTTATAAGCAGCAAGAGAAAAAACTGCCATGCTTTATTTGTAAAGTAATCAAAATAGTTAGATGTATAAAAAAGCACCATGTACAGAGAATACCAGAGGAAGATCCATCTTCCTAATTACACATTTCTTATTTAGCATTGCGAGCTGGCCTGCAGGTCCCAACTTGTACTGTAGCTTTATTTGCAACGTTAAGGAAGTGGTCAAACCTAGAATACGCTTGGACCATATGATAGAAAGTAAACTGGATTGCAGACAGAAATTAGATTTGTTTCCATTACAAGTCATACCAACCACCTTATAGCCCTCGGGGTAAAAAAACCATGCACCAAGTATCTGAGAAATAATGCGGTGAAAAACAGCTCCAGAGCACTATTGAAAGATGCGGGTCTGTTATGAATGCATTTCTGTGAGCTCTTGATAAGTTCAACTTTCCTTTGGGAAAAGAGCACGTCTGTTGGTTAAAACTCCTCTCCCTGAGAATTTTTATAAGTGTTTGTCTTGCAAAGCAAAACAAAGTCCTTTGAACTTCAACAGTTCCTAGGCCAACAGCATTTCAACGTGGTCACAGCTGATCTGCTACTCATGCACCCAGGGTGGCAGGTTGGGTTTTTGTCGCGTTTTGTTTTTTTTTCTTTATATGGATCAATCCTTTTATACTCGCTTCATTCCTCTGCCCATCAAGCAGGCAAACACGGTCATAACCATCTTCGGTTTCACCTCCACAAGATCTTCTGGAAGAGCATAAACTCGGGCACCAATTCTTCTTGCCATGGACACAGCATACCTATTCACCATGGAAAGATGAGTGGGTCAGCACTGAGACTACTACCAATAAATCACAAGTCGGGTCCTGCCCTATCCAACACAATTTCACCTATTTTCCTCTTTATCAAGATTCAAGATGTGCAACAGTGCAACAACACCGCATCTGTTTGTTTTATAAATGTTTTTTTGATCTTTTGCTGTATTCCTTTTCCACAGTAGAGGAAAGTGTCTTTAATGCAAAAATTGATCTTTGAACATCAAGTCCACTTTACCAACAGTTAAAAAAATTGTAATTCATATTTGCTAGGGCTAATAGATAGCATGTGTAACCAAGGATTAATCAGCTAACATTTACATTTCCCCTTCTGTTTGCTCTTTAGGAACAATCAAGCGAGACTATTATCTGCAAGAAACTTTGCTGTCGTTCTGCCACTGCAGAACAGTCACAGAACACACATTTAAAAGGCATGTTTTAATAGGCATACTTTAAACTTGACAACTTACGATGATTCAGCGAGACATGAGACATACAAGGGTTCAATTTCAAAACCCTGAGCACTTCATATGCCTGAACAAACAGGTGAGAAGCAGAGTATTCTGAAACTGTGGTAAAAACACTTGCAGCTTAAGGCCAGCGCATAGAACACGCACGCTTTCAATGCAAAACAACTTTTGAGATAGCAAACTTACTTAGCATTATTTTGTTTGTCATCTTCCGATAAATGACCAGTCTTTACAAGGTCATAGTTGATACAACCAGGCTGTATAGCATCAATTAAATCCACAACTGCCAAGCTTGTGCTGATAGTCTTGTCCTAGAGAATACAGGGACAGACAAGTAAAGACGAATGTCTAATCCTTAAAGCACACTCCTCACCTCAATTCAGCTTCTCTGCAACGTGCAACAAAACAAGCTTTAAACAAGCCATTTCAAAGCAGCAGTGTTAGTGATTATTCCCAGCTGGACCACAGGGAAAACCAAACTGCTGCTTCTCCTTTGGCAATAGTACAAGATCATTACACCGATTTACTGCAAGTGCTCTGAAAATACAAAGCAATGACCAACATGCAGGCAGCAGGTCTGCCCCGCTGAACAGACCCCAAGGGACAACGCTCACCTACACATGCTTGCCCACTCTAGTCCCTATGCTTGCCAGCACCTCAGCCCCCACCTGACCATCCTCCCCTCCTCTGCCACCCCATCAGCTCTCTTGCCCCACTGCTATTCCACACCGTGGACAGTCCTAAAAAGTCTCCTCTCTGCTAGCTTGAAGACTGAACCCTGTCCTGTTTAAACCCCTTTCTAACATGCCCCTGCTGTTCCTCCAGCCAAGGAAATACTTTTTGGGCACCCCTCTCCTTTTGGATGCAAGAGGGGAACCTGCACCTTGAAGTTCTGGATAGAGGTGGACTTGCCAGCTTCTTTCAGGGTCTGGTTTACCCAGCTGACTATAATGTCATCGTTAGCTTTCTGACCGTCACCCAGGTCCTCGAGGACATTCAGCGTGTACCTGAGAAGAGGCAGAGAGAACAAGATTAGGCACAGAACCTGGACAAAGCCTGGTGAGCGTGTGGCCAGGATGCAATGTGAGCTCATGGCAGCTTGGAAAGTCTTCATGTAGTCTCAGCTCTGCTTTTTTTTTTTTTTTTTTTAAAAAAAAAAAAAAGAAAACCCCTTTAGCAAAAAGGAAGAATCATCTATCTTATCTGAAGTGTGATTTCTGTTAAAGCATTTAGTCTTTCTAGTCTTTCAAGTCTTTTAATATGAGATCACAAAATTGCCTGGGCTCAGGACACTTGTTAAACTGTTTCACTATTGATCATTTGCTCCATAGGGTTAACACATTACCTAAAAGGTGTGGATCAACTCATGAGTTAGTATTCTGACCTCTAATGCCAAATAAGGAGCTACCATGCAGCTATTTTGCGGATAATATTATATATTTGCATTATCTTAGAATTCTTCAGAAATAATTAAGAAAAAGGACGATCAGCTTTATCTGTTATTAAGTTTCTCCTTCCCCCTGTTCCAATGCAGAAGAGGGTTATAAAGCACCCCTGGAATGTTTCTCTCTCAATTTCCAATTAAAAATTAGAACATAAAAGCTGTGTAAGTGTTCCTGCTTAGGGTTTCTGCATGTGAACCAGACTTGAGCAGGCAAGAGAGGTGATCCTGGTCAGCAGGATGTTCACAGATCCACCAGCAGGTTCTCCAGCAGTCTCTGCTCCAGCCTCCCATGTGCAGCAGGATCAGCTCTGCCAGAGTTTTGTCCAGCTGTGTCTCAGAAATCTCCCCAAGGACAGAGGTTTCTCAGTCTTTCTGGGTGACCTGCTCCAGTGCTCTTGTAGCAAAAAACTTCCCAAACTCTGTACTCCATTCACAAGTTTTACATGTTTGAGACGGGTCCTACCTTCTCATCAACTGCCACACTAAGGCTAGTGTCAGTGTTGGGTTTCCATCATTCAGATCCTGTCCTCCAATGCCAACCAGGGAGAATTTAGCTGGATGTTTTCCCAAGTCTACAGCGTAGTTACAGTTTTCTAGCTACACAGGAAAAAAGAAAATGACTCACAAATACACTGACTTGACTGGAAGCCTCAAATAGGAATTTTTAGTGCCCATGGCTTCTTTTAAAGTCTTTTGAAATGCTTACCTTTTTCATATTTGCTCCCAGCTTAGGGTACGGAGGCTTGTTAACCTTATTCCAGTCAACAGGAACTTTGATCTTTTCATATAATTGTAGTATTACCAGTGCGTCTTGGAGATCGCTAAAGTGGAAAACATTGATTAAGCCTAATGTTTCAAGATTTAAATGTACTCCAACTTTGTCACATCATGACTAATTACTACTCTTTACAGGTTGTTGCAATTTCAACAACCCTAAAAAGAAAAAAAGTCAAAACATTTTGTAGTTTTCAGAGCAGGAGAAATGCTCCGTATTAACATCTGCCAGCTGCTGAGCTAAAGCAGGTTTTAGCATGGTAATCAGCAACAGATCCAGGGAAGAATTTTGCTACATAAAATCCAAAGGTAGCCACCTCTCTCCACTGACTACAGGGACTCAGAGTATCTTGCCTCCTAACTATGATGTCTCAGTTAAGCCCTAAAATTAGGTGACAGGGAATTTAGTTTCAGTTGCTCTAATGCAGTTGCTCAAACAGACCTAAATGTATTGGGATCTCAGGGTACCAATTTACACAAGATGGGGAAAATAAACAAACTGCCTTCAGCCCTTAAAACCAGTTGCTGGTATGCCAAGTGCTGGCTCAGAAATCCCTAAGCTACGGACTGCAGGGACGGTACAAGTGAGCATCTCCCACTCCTTACCATCACCCTTTCTCAAGCTCTTTGCTCAGCACTGTGGGCAACAGGACAGTGGTGTGGGCACATCTCTAGTCTAATCTAGCCGGGTCTCTCCCAAGAGCCTAATGCTTACCCGTAGAGGTGATTTACATGGGGGTTCACACCAAGGGAGTTCATCCAGTTGCGGAAGGTCCGTTCCTCACGCGTCTCTCCTAGATGAGAGAAAACAGGTTCATGCAACTTCCGCGAGCTCAAAGCTGTGCAGGGTTTTCCACCTTGCAAGGCAGGGAGCTTTGAGCAGCATAACTCATTGATTAGGTTTTCAAGCAGAAAAATGGTATTTTTTTTACTATATTTTTTCAAAGGAAGAGGGTTGCCCTGATATCTAGTTTTGGATATCAGTTTGATTTCTCCAGGCCTCAGAAGAGCACGCCTTTTGCACTTTCTGCAAGTAGCAGGAAGGTCTTTCACATGGATGTTAGCTAACTGCTGTCTAGGAGCCAGGCAGCCAAAGCCCCTAATCCCAGTTCTGCCAACAATTAGTGCTCCCGTGAACGCCTCGCTGCATTACTGAGGTGCTCCTGCCCATCGCAGGAAATGGCAAAACCAACTTCCCAGCCCTGGCATGGGGACTGACAGGCTGCTGGCAGTGCTCCTACAGGTTCAGGCTCCACATCAGGATCAGAGCAGCTGAACAGGCTATCAAGTACCCTTCTCATCTGCCCCAAATGAGTAAACGACTGCAGCACTGAAGCCTCAAATCATAGGTGTTACTTCAATGGAGATACCTCTGCGGGGCACATCCTCTCGTGACACAAGTGTTTACTTTAGATATTTCCCTCCTGCTAATTTTGTGACTGATACGGCCATCACCTTCCAGTAGGGTCCAGTCGATGTCCTGGTTTTCAGGCTTGGTAAGTGCTGGGTACTTGTTGAACAGGTTGGCAACAAAGGCCAGGTTCAGTTTGGGATTGCCACTGACCACATCAGCCGGCGTGACGAACTGCCGGCAGCCAAGCCGATCTGCCTGCTGAAGCATGTACTCTGCTCTCCGCAAGTCATCCTTTTCCTGCCGGGGATGCAACGGACAAGAGCTGTCGTGGAAAAGATTGGGCTACAAAGCAGATGGGAAGCTCCTGACTGCTACCTGGGGCAATGTCACAACTCCACCCGCCTTCGTTAGGCATCAGTCGCTAATCAAACAAAGGGATGAAGCATGTACGCTAATCCCTGCTGCTATGGATGTAATTGTCCCGGTTTGTCTTGGTATTTTTCCTAGCGTGGTGCTTTCCAAGTTTATGCGCTTTCCAACTTTTATGCCTTTTGAACTTGGCCATTCAAAAGCAGAAGTCAGCATGCTCCCAAATGGAGCAAAACCACAAACGATTTCGCAATCATATATGTTAATTGGCAGGTGGCCATCAGGCCTGCAACAACCACTCATTTAGTACACACCCGAGGTGCACACATGCCCACTGACACTTTACATGCTCTAGAAATTAAGATACCAGGATACCTAGATGTCATGGGGCAATTATGGGGTACAGGTAGTTTGCGATTAGCATGAGGACACAACAGTCTGAATACTTACATTGAAACCTGACATGTTAATATCAATCTGAGGTTCTCCCTCTTTCTGCCCTTTAGGTGCAATTTGATTGAGGAGGTGGAAATAAGCTCTGGAATCCTGAAATGTATGAAAAACAAAATTCAGGTCTCCCGCACAGCAGTGAATACACCATAACAGTTCATTTCAGGCTCATCTTTCACAAGTCACTGTGAATAATTGGCTTATGTACCTTTACTGAATTACCAAAATCTGTAAGCTTAAAAGAGAGCATGATGGTGGAAATCCAGGCAGCAGAAAAGGAAACAGAAAGGGAAAAAGTTAGAAATATTTAAGATTAAAATTATGGGGTTTAACTGTTTGAAAGCTGCCTTTGCTGCAAGCTCTGGTGTCACAGCCTCCTCTCCAATGGCTGGAGGAGGTAGTGACCCCGTGCTGCTCACTCTCATGGCCCCCACAGCCAGATGCCCCAAGGCAGCCCTAACCTCTAAACAAGGCAGCCATTCCTACTGCTACAGCAACGATGAAAATGGCTCAGCAAAGACAAAGTCCAGGCAAAAAGCTGATTATAAGAAGTCTGAATGTTTTCTCCTGTGCCTGCCCATTAGCTAGAATAGCTTAAAGGAGAGAGGCCAGGGATGGTCACAAACTAGGAGGAGCAAATAGCTGCAGTAATTATTTATCAACTACAAGTCCTTTTAGTCCTCAGCACTAAGAAGGACCTCAGCATACCCTGGCAGCCTATGGGTTGCACCAGACAAGCCAACAGCTATCAGCAAAGCCGTAAGTAATTTTGAAGTTGGAAATAAGAGTGACCATGTGTGTATGCATGCATGCACACACACAGGGGAGCTCTGGGCTCCCCATGCACCTCAATTATCAATTTTTTTTTTCCACCTCAACAGTCCTTTAACCTGGAATCCACTTCAGTCCTCTTTCTCCTCCTCGAAATTGCTGGCCATGTGAATAGAAACCTGCTGAGACCAGTGTCCAAAAAACCCCACACTGACCAGGAGTCACCACCCTCCATTTCTCACTAACGCTGAGAGAAAAGAGCCACCCCCTCACATCTCAAAAATAGCTGTAAGACTCCCCGCTCCCATTTCTACTCAACCCAGTGTAGAGAATAAGGGGTCTTGTTTCCCTTCCTCTCTCCAGTCCACAACGTTTTGAATGAAATGCCATCACCTGCCAAGAGTGTGTGGAAGTCATGCTCTCCAGGGATGCAGTTAAGCATTTCACCCTGAGTGAGCTGCATGCCCCTGAAAAATTATTTCCATCAAAAAAGATGGATTAGGAACACTTGAAAACACATGAGTAATACAGCTTCCTACTCGATTAAAACATGCAACAGCTTTGCAGCAGATCCCACTAGCGCTGGAGGAAACACTCAGACAGTTCAACACTGGGCTCAACCTCATGGCAAGCGAGAACAGAAATATACCATGCATAAAACCCCTGTTAAGCCCGCTCCGTGTATTAAGGTTAAGAAAGGTCCTGTCTGCGGATGAAGGGACTCATTTACACATGCAAACACGGCCCTGGCTGGCTCCCAGCCTTGTCCCAGGCACGTGCAGGCCAGGAGAGCTCTTGGTACCTTGATATCTGAACTGAAGTTATTGATTTTGTGCCAGCCTGCGTTTTCCAAGTGGAAGTTGGCCCATCTTAGGAGCAGCTCTTCTGGGGATAGTTTCATAAGGTCCTCCAGATTTTCACCATCACGAAGTAAGGCAGCCAGTGCTAGAAGAAAAATGCTTGTGAGGGGAAGGAAGGTGTTTTCAAGAGGCAAACCTGCATGCCAGAATTAGAGCTGCAGCAACATTTCAGGGGGAAAAGGGGGGACAATACCAACTACCGATTAAGTCAAAATAATCTGGGTATTAGTGGAGTTTTCCTGAGATGGTTGTTACACAGAGAAGAGCATGAATGATCTAGAAAACTCTGTGTAAAAAATATTTTCTTGTATAACAAAATTCTCTGGATTTTACATGCAGTCTTTTAAGCTGAAGACAGTAAGCTAAATGTAAATGTACCTCTATCTCAATGAAAAAGTGCTTCCAAGCGTGCACTGTTAAAAAAACCCAGAGAAGCCAAGATAAGCACCCTTTCAGCTGGCCGGTGCCTCCCTTGCCATGAATATTCAATCTAAGCCAAACAGTGTTACTTCACAATTGCGAAGTTTAAATAAGAGACACTGAAGCCACTCCATCCACCTGGGTGCTCTGATAGCCCATGCAGGAATAACAGAGCTCTTGGAAAGATTTGAAAAGTTTAAGTTTTGGAGGCTGTTGTGCAGGACCAAGAGAGCACAGGGGGGAGAGCTGCAGCACCGCTCTCCCACCACCAAGGATGAAGCAAAAGCTCAGCTGCACCACTGACAGTAGCAAGGAAGATTTTAGGAGAACCAAGTCATTGCAAACACATTCCCAAAGAGCTAAAAGCCTCTTTTTTTTTTTTTTTTTTTTAAGGAAGATATGCAGTTGTCTATAATCCTAAAAGGATGCAAGCAGCTTTTGCCACCTCCCAACACCGTTACGTACCTATGGCTGAAGCACACCAGGAGAGCCTGCCCAGCCCAAGGCATCACAAAGCAACGCGCTCATTTGCACTGCAAGGCTTGAGCCAGGATGCACCTTGACTTACAGACTTGCGTTCAGCCAGTTCTCCAAGGCTGACACACGTTACCAGAATGGCACAGCTGCCTGAACCTGCTCCACAGCTATAAACAGGCTGGCGAGCACTCAGCTTGGCACATGCCCTGATGAAGCTGAAGGTAAGTACCCGCTTTCAGCAGAGAGGAGGGGAGGGAAGAGGCAGTGACAGGGCTGGAGGTGACAGCACGAGCAATGCAGTGTTCATGCTTTAGAAGTTATCACTTATAGTTTCATTTACCTTCATTTCTGCTGAGCTCGATGTCGGCGAACAAGCCAATCTTAATGATCTGCCAGAGAAGCCCAAGGACCAGGTGCGGTTTCCCTTCTCTCAAGTCCTCTGCACCAATATTGACAACATGACACCCGATGGCAGATGCAGAATTCAATGCCAGGTTCAGGTTCTCCTGCGAACAGCACAGCCAAGTGAGACACAGCCAGGGAGATGCTGCTTTGCCTTTCATCCAGCGCCAGCACAGCGGAGATTTCCCCCTCGTCCTTGCTCCAACAGCAGCAGCTTGGAAGAAACGCTCCCGACCGCTCTCCGGCTGAAGTTTTAACAGAGCTGTGGTGGCAGCAGGCTGAATCAATAAGAACTGAACTAGCCACCAGGGTTTAATTTCAGCCTCTGGTATTTAGTTTCAGCCTCTGAGTTAGTTGCATCTAGTGGCAACAATGAGAATAAGGCTAGAGAAGTGTTAAGTTATATGCACACGCACGCACAGGCATCCTTGCAAAAACAAGCTGTTGTACTATGAAATGATTCATAGACAGCCAACGCCAATAACCATATTGTTTTAAAAAGACAGCACTGTATATAATCACTGCAGCAATATCAGGTACGCACAGCATTTCAGCCTTTTTACCCATTTTGTCATTAAGTCACCGTTTTTGTCTTTTGAACTGTACCCACAGCACTGTCAATCATGCACAGTACAAAACTGCCTTTAATAATTAAATGCAAGTTCCAAAACTCACTCCTTTCCAGAGTTCCACAATAATGCCTCGAGCCACCATGCTGTTTCCATTAATACTATCTGAATATGAATTTCAGCAAAAATACAGAAATGTATTATACCTGAATTATGAATGGTGTGAGTTTCTTCTTGTTAATTGCTCTTTCATCAATCGTGTCCGGAACAGAAAGATTGATCATTTTGCTGGTAGGAGGAAAAACAATAATATTTGAACAACATTTAGTATTTAATCTCAACAAAACTCAATGCACTGTTACAATACTCACCACAGTACATTTCCTTTTGCCTGTTTGGTTTTTGTGTTGTTTTGGTTTTTTGTTTTTTTTTTTTTTTTTTAAATCAAGGCTGTGTAAATCAGAAGTTAATATTTACATTATCAAGAATGTATTTGTAACTAATAGCTAAGCCTGAAACCTTAAACATGTTACTGGCCACTACTGATCTCAGCTGCTGGAGCAAAAAGAGCACATGAATTATTCACAGCACAGTCACTGGACTAGTGAAGACTCATTGCTCTGTTGACATCCACTGCAGATTCTAGTAAGACAACGCACTTCCTCCTATTGTAAAGGTGTACTACTGCTGACAAGAAAAAACTGCCCCAAAAAAAGCGCAAACACTTTGAGAGCTCAGTGGGGAGCACGTGAGTGCAACAAATTTTTAGTCAACAGAAAACATGGCAGGTTTTTACTTTATATTATGAACTACTTCCTACTCAGTTCAGTCTTCGCCTGAAGATCTGAATTACTTGAAACTGGGGAAATAAAAAAAAAATAAAAATCACAAACTAAGAAATGAAAGGCAACGTGCAGCCCACTAAACATCTTTTGCATATTGATACAGAGTTACTGAAATTCCAGGCTGATACAGTTCTCCACTATATTAATTCACTTACATTTAAAAAACAAACCAAAACCACAAAACCAAAAGAAACCCCATACATAGAAGGCGGCTGGTGATTAGCAGCCCTAGGTGCCTTCTGTTTTCAGCATGCAGCAAAATAACTTTACTTAGTGCAGCTATTATCAAAAGCATCAAGAGGATTCCCAGAAAATCCACTTTTGGGTTAATTCATAAGGTCGCTAACATTCCCACAGAGTTTACCGTCTGTCTAAACATCCAAGAAAATGGGCTATTTAACATATCTGCCCTCCCCCAAGCTACCTAGCATCAGGCTGAGTTTGCACCAGGACAATTTCTGCTCCTGCAAGGCACCTTCTACCCTTCAGCAAGCTCAGTCTTAAGCCCAAACAAAAACACTAGACAAAAATACCAGCTCGTGAAGTTGGTATCAAAGCTGAAACATCACGCAATGACAATGAAAGCCTGGGTGACTGAGTCCCTTTTTATACGTGCAAAACATTATGCACACACACTAGTCACAAAAACAGCCTAGAACAGAATGAAAATTCCCCCAACTACAGTTTTGGGAAGTTATTTTGGTGGGGTGGGTTTTTTTTGTTTGGTTGGTTTGGTGTTTTTTTTTTTTTTTTTTTAAATTCAGGAGCCATCATGACTTACCATAGCACAATCCCATCTCCCACAGCTTTGAACAGGTCATCTGTATTTGGGTTCATTGGAATAACGTGCCTACAGTCAGGATCATTTTCCAGGGCTTTGTTTATCCAGTTTACAAAGGCATATTTTTCTTCCTCTAAGATAACCAATTGTAAATTTAATACAGGCTTTTTCATAACATAGCAAAGATTTTCCCAAAAGAATCAGTGTACAACAGCCCAGAGAAATAAAAGCCCTATTATCATTACCGCACTATTTTATTAGTCACACAAAGTTAAAAGAAATATGACTTTCACTTCCAATTACCAGAATATTCCTGTTATTTACTCGTTACTCAACACCTTTATTATATTCAAGTGTGACACAAGGACTTCATCAGCAAGCAGTTAACAAAACAAATAAGCACACATTTAATTTACACACTGCTAATCTTGCATTACCCTCTAATTTTGTCCTGCTCTCACCTTGACGTGAGATCATTCAGCTATTGGAGAACAAAAGCACAGCACATGGCAGAGCTGTAGAAATCTACTATTTTTGGCATATGGCCTCCACTCACCCGAGAGAGGAGCTGAAAGGCAGAGCGATACCTGAGTAGGAGTGCTGCGTCCCCTCGCTGGAGAGCTCCGAGGTCCCCCCGATCGCACAGATTCCTTCCTTCCTGTTAATTGCTTTTCTGAATGTTTTAGCAATATCGCTGCTTTTCACCTCTTGGAAAATCTACAATTTAAAGTGCTCTGTTAGACAAGAAAAACTTGTCTTCATAAAATGAAAGGACCACAGAAGCAGCTATTTCTTCCCGGCTTTAAAGCAAACTTGTAGTAAAATCAGCAGATGTGAGGGCCCAGCAAGGGTGTAGTGGTATTAAATTTAACTTGGATAGTGGGCAGAGAGTTGTCCCACTCTCTCAAACACATATTGCAAGTGCCCATTGAAACAGAAGCATTAGGCATGAAGTACCTTGCATACATTTACCTTTTCAAGTAAATTTCAAGAGACCACAAGAAAAAAAAACGTGAAACTTTTGCAGTCATGCAGCAGTTTCCGCAGGACCAAACTTGAGAAAACTGTTGTGCAATTTTAACCTTTCTGTGTAAAGCCAGATGCTGGTGTGACTGTGACTTTAGCTCACACAAAAGACTTTGTCCACAACCCAAGAAACAATTATCTTTAAGTGTATAACAGTCAAATCTGCAATAACGTGTAACAAGCACTCCAGGTAAGGATTCCCCCTCTCCCAACAGCAGGTTTGGGCTAACTGACAAAACCCTCACATTTGAGGGCAGAAGAGATGCTTCAGTGCAGAAAGATTACACCTGCCATTTGTGCAGGTTGTATGTTACTATTAGTGGTCCCAAGGTCCTACAGAACTAAGCAACTATTGGAAAACAATACATTCAATGGCTTGAAAGCCTACTGTAACTCCCTCAAAACTTAACCAAATCAGTTTCAGCCATGCTGAAAACACAAGTGAAACACACGCAGGTTCTCTAAACACTACCCAGAAAAAGGCAATGAAACCGCACTGTAAAGCGGAACAACAAAGTGCTGCTGTTAAAAAGAAAGGAGGGTTGTTGACACCTCTGGCTGCAGAGATGTCACCACAGGGCCAGTCTGCTGGCTGTCACGCCTTACCTTCCCCGTCCCTTAAATACAGGGAGGGTGGCAAGGCAAGGCGATGATGCAGTGCAGTTAAACCATCTCCTGATGGCACGCAGAGGTTTTGCTCACCCCAATGATCAGATAGAGCTGAGTGAGGACTCAAGAGCCCAAAAGTTTTGGGTTTTCTGGTTGGTTGGCTTAAACATAAGGATTTTGATACAGATTTATTTATTTCAAAATTTGCTGGACTAATTTGCATACCTTCTTTGAAAATACGTGCTTTAATGCTAGGTACCACTAAGTCACTTGGCCCCAACCTCAAGACAGTTCATGTCATCCTTTGTACCATAAACCCCCACAAAAGTGCTCAGAGTTAGAAAACAGCAATAGTTCCGTTTGTAAAAATCCTATAACTAACCATTCTTCTACTGTATAGCTTAGTTGCCTGTCACTCATTTCACATTTACTCAATTATCGGTACCACTCAAACGCGACAGAAAAGATTTATTTCTTCCTTCCTAGTGCAAAGTAGAGTTACGGACCAGCTCAAACCAACAGCTGAAACATGCACCCAGCATGCAAGTGTTCACAAACTGCAAACAAACTCCAACTTACTAGTTGACTCCGAACTCAAAAGTTCAGAGGGTCTGAAAACAATTAAGGAACAGAAGGTGAAGATAAATTAAGAAATAGCAAGAAAAATGGTTGACACGAAAACAGCTCCTTCAAGGTACTGCACATACTTTTGTTATGTATGATGATGTCAGTTATCAGAGTATAAAAAGGATGAAGGGATGGATATCGAACCAGTATCTTAGAAGAAGTGTTGTCCTTCTTGTAAAAAAAATTCTGACCTATTTCTACAGAAAAAGGCTGAAGGTTAGACTCATCCTCCAGCTTCTCCGACCTCCTTACTCCTGTTCTTCCCTTTTAAGGCAACAAATGGATCTGAATTTTCCTAGATCAGTATCTAGGACTAATCTCCAAGTGTGTCTTGAAATGCCCTCTCAAATCTTTAGCAAATACTTGTAATCCCATCAAATTGAGAAAGGAAATTATACTGCTTCACTGGGAAAACAAGCATTCATCTATGTGCCTGGAAAAACTGAGTAGCTTCCAGTCAATACTGCAAGTTTGGAGAACTGGAAGTCTTTTTTCCAGTTGTCACCTCATGTGGAAATGGTCTTTCGGCCTCCAACGAAGTTTCCATAAAGGAAAAGCATGTGGATTCTTTTTGGTTTTTGTTTAAAAACCAACATCCTCTCCAAATCTAAAGGCTGGCAGCGACAGCACAAAAGACTGGTCATATGCGGAGATCTGTACAAAGAACTGATTTTCACATGGCAAGTCCTCAAAAGTGATCAGTTTGTAGAAAGAAAACTACGATTAGGGTAAGTGGCTAAGAAGCCACCTTCCTTCTCCCTTCTACCCCCTTCCTTAGCTTTGTCTAAAAGGGGTCCCCCAGGCTGCTGGAAATTCAGAAATATCACTTACATAGACAAACTCTTCAAAACTAATCTTGCCATCTTTATTCTTGTCGCTGTCGATCATGAGCTTCTGGATGATCTCTCTCACTTTGTACCCGGGGAGAGGCAGGTTGGCTTCCTTGAAGAGCTCGTGCAACTCATAGTCACAGATGAACCCATTGCTGTTGAGGTCTGAGGAAGAGAAAGGGCAAGAGAAGGTTTTAGAAATGTGCCAGTACCCCGACAAGACCAGTCCCAGACAGCGGGGCAGAAACACAGCCCCCATGCTCAAAAATGCTTTACGGAGCAACCTGCGCACTAGGGATGCCTACAAGACATGGAGGTAAGGAGGAATCTCCTAGCGTGGCCCTGTTTTGGGGCCACATTGCGCAGAGCATTCATCTTTGCTGAAAGCAAGATCTGTGCAGGACACGGACACACAGCAGGATGCCCACACCAAAAATACCAAGCCCAAGTAGTATACTATTCAATTGACACCACCAAGAATACACCAGGAATCAAAGGCACGCAGTAAATACACACAGCGCATCCTCAGAGAGGGTCCCAGCGCAAGCCATGAGATCTCTCCGGCTTTGGGCAACGGCAGCTTCGAAGCAGGGCTGACCAGGATGGCTCTCAGCACACATGACCAAGCCTGGTGTAAAAGTTTCACAACAGAGCATCTGCATTTTCTTAAACGATCGCCAGAGCATTTCTTTTTACATCTAACTGCAGCTGGCTTTGAGTATTAAAAATAGACAGTAATGAAACACAGCACTTCTTACTGTCTGAACTGAAAACACTAAGTCAGCTCTGCATTTACGTTTTTTTTATCATGTTGATAATGTTGTTATTCATTTACCGCTGACAGAAAATTGCAGCCAGACACTTCAATGCTGCCCAAGAATGCTCTGCAAGGACATTTGCTTTGACAGTCAACCGCCAAGCCACACAAGCACTGCATGCTTGTTATCGCCTACTAGACATGGGAAGAAAGAATCTGGTGTGAATCTGGAGCTTTTCACATCCACAAATCCCAAGCCCTTTGGGGACATCATCACATCTATTGACTGCACAGGGCAAATCCAGCAGCCCTAACCTTTCTTCAGGCAAGTGAGGTTTTGCTACCACCATGGACAGGCACAGATTGAGTGCCTCCTTCCAGCAACAGTGTGGTTCACAGCACGGCTGGTACACAGGCTTCGGCAGAGTCAGGTCCACGAGCAGCCAGGGCATTTGAAGCAGTCGGACAGCCCAGATTCACATCCCAAGACATAAGCATGATCCTCCAGCATGTTGGGAGAGACAGGGATTCAGGGCATGTTGTGCTGTTACCAGCTCAGTAGTGATGTTAAAAATTCCAGTGCTGTAGGCAAGTGGTACAGACAGCCCAGGGAAGCTAATTCAGTGCCTGAGCTGCCATCTCCTCCCCAGGGCTGGGGCGTGGGGAGATACCAGCCCTGGATTACTGCAGCTGTTGGGGAATACCTGGATGGGCTGAGGAGGTGAAGCTTTGCAGCCTCCTATGATCGTCATTCAACCACAGGCTCTGCAAAGTCAACACAGCCTGTACTGAAGACATCAGCCAAGCCCTTTAAGGCAAAACAGGAGCAGTCTCTGCATTTAAGCAGCTGCGTTACCTTACTCCTCGCCTCCAGAGCTGCTGGCTCTGGGATGGTGCACTGCTGAGTGCAGCTCACCACCACCAGCTGCCAAAACCAGACCATGCTGCAAGGCACCCAGCCCCACTCGGCTTCGCCCAGCCACTGTTCTGCCCATACCCCCACAGCAGGATTTTTCTGCTATTTATACAGCAGCAGCCTCTCCCTAAGGCCATAGAGTTAAATTCCACTCAAGCAACAGCTTCTGCTGCCCAAACACCCTTGCAGACTGCAGGCTGCTGCTGGCTCCGCAATGGAAGAGCTGCACCAGCCCCAGTATTTAGTTTTGTTCAAGAGGGAATCCCACATCACAGCCACTGGGGTCCGTATTTATGCTTAAAGGGAGATATTTTCAAGAATAAAAGAAAACAATCAGGAAAGCTCTAAAGTCCATTTCTTTTAGCAAATTTTGAAAGTCAATTTACTTTTAATGAGGTGTCAGTGGTGGTTTTAGGTTTTATTTCACAGCGATGTTCCAGCAAGCAGCATGTCCTCACTACCACTCCAACCCTCCTCATTTTCCAGATCCATAAAAACAATTTTAAAATCCCATGTAAGTTAGCAAGAAAGTGAAATTCAAATGCTTAGTGGCAAACATCCAAAGTAACACAGAGCAAATCTGTACTCCCTCCTACACCCCAGTCCCTAGGTCTCAAACTAAAGAAGAACATCAATTCCAGTGGGTTAATAAATACATTAAATACTTTATGAAATGTCAGTGTTTACAACAATGCTGATGAAATAAAGTGGTTTGGGCCAATGATTAATGATAACAACAGGCTGCTGTCTGACCTTCAATTTTAGAATTTTATTCCAAAAAAATATAAGCTTACAAAGGCAAGCTTTATTAAACAGTCCAGCCTGAGATGTCATCAGCAAGCTATTTCCCCTCTAGATAAATCACAGCTTCTTCTGTTACAATTTTCTTATTACTAAATCTAACTCCACAATATGCATCTTTTCCCTGCCTCACAGCCAGTGAAGAATATCAGACAAGAAGGGATTTGCTAATCTCCAGGGCCTATGGACCTGAAACAAAACTTTGCTTTCACCCTTAGCATGCCTACAATCAACACCCATTGCTTTAGCCAGTGGTTGACTGAATCGACCACAATCCTTTGCCATGCTGCCAAATTGAGCAGGTAAATCCAGAAACACCTCTTCATCACTTCTTCCAATCAATTCACCACCTAAAAACCTAAGTTTTACATCTACCCAAATGTTAGTAGGCAAAGGACAGAGAAAAATAAGACTTCAAAATACATATTGTGATAGGATCACGGGTGTGATTTGGATTTGGTAAAGGTTTTCCTCTTGACATGTTTAGCTTAAGCATTCAGAAGTGTTTCTGAACGAGGCTTGCACGTGCCCCGTCTGAGCCTATTCAGAAGTGAAAGGGAAAAACACAATATACGGTATTTCATGAGGCAGAAGGTTGTTGGGTGAGACAGCAGGGAACCAAGCTCTAAAGTCCCCATCTCTAATACGCTGGAGAGATGCACAGGTAAAAGGATGCTTAAACCTGTTTAGAGCTCAGTTCTACATATGAAGCCCTGCATGTCTTTTAAGGGTACAATCTAGTTCAAGGAATTAATCCACAGCCTTGGATTTATATTGGTTTGCTTGCAGAACAGAAACCATAACTTAAAAACACTGATTGAAATGCAGATTGAGGAGTTAGCTATTGTCTGGCCCATCCACACTTGCTCAGCAGACCTCAATCTCAGCCTGAAAGCATCAAACCTAGCAGCAGGGCAGATATCAGGAATTACTGCAGTCTGGGTCAACATCTGCCCATTTTGAGGGTTTCGTTCACCCCTGCAAAGCAGCATCTTCCCAGTCCTCCGGGTGTGCCTAGTTCAAAGAAGACTTACCTCTGCTCAGTGAAAAAAAAATTTAAAATTAGCAGCTCTACAGCATGAAGAGTCATCTGAAACGCACTCCTATGTCAGCGCATGTGAGTCAGGAACATGGTACCACGAAAGATGCTGCCCATCAGGAGGGGCTGCACACCAGTGGCGCTCAGCATTGGGCTCAGACAGACAGCACGTAATCAAGTATGAAGGACACACACTGTTGAGTAATGCATCTTAACTCACTCAAACCCCTTGGGTCTCAGGACCTAAGTTCTTCCAACTCTTAACGACATACCAAACACCCACCTGTAAGAGTCACTCTTTCATAGTATCCTGGGAAAAAATTAATCACAGATTTACTTCATAAATTAAAAGGGCATCTATGTCCCAGACACTTTGGAAGTGGGATTTACGAGCAGGACAGGTCAGTTGGTTCAACTGCAAGACCCCACACCAAGTTACTGGTTTTGCAGTAAAGATGCTCTCATTTCAAGTTTTAGCTTCTTGGCCACAGAAGGGCAGATTTAAGTGTTAAAGCCTGGTGGATGTGCTAGCCCGTCGTTTTGGCTTGGTACCAGAGTCGAGTAACCTTAACTAGTGATTGACTATGTGGTGGAATAGGGACCCATTCTTCCCTTAACATGTGAAAAAGCCTTTAGCCCCTGTAAACATGACAAATAGGCCTGAGACCCCTATCCCACAGGGCAGCTGCTTCCCTTCCCGCTGTCTCTGTTCCCCCTCTGGCATCACAGTCAAACGTCCAGAGTAGCAGCATTAAAAAAAAAATAGTCACCATTGCAGCACCAGCAAGTTCCATAATTATTTCCAGCATTACTGCAGGCCCACCATATGGTGCCTTGCTGGATGTCCTGCAACAGGGCCAGACTTCAGATGGAAGGTGGTCTAAAATCCCTCTTTAACAAAATCTGAAGTGGAATTCAACAGCTGAAGAGGCTGTCAAAATAGAAGCTATCCCAAATGAAATCCTTCGGCGTACAGCCCAGAGTTACTAATGGAAGAAAGCAAAATTGTTTTAACAGACAAGCTACAGCCTGGATTCATTATAATCTGCCTGATGGAAAGGAAACTACAGCACATCTGAAGTTTCCTATTTCTACTGAAAGATGCATGCACGCCAGCGTACTAAACCTGCGAAAGGTCACTGCAGTGATGTATGGCACCATCTTCTGCCCATATGCAGGTGGTGCAGCAAAGCTGCAATAAACAAAACCCAAAAGCTGCTTCAAGCTCTGGCTCAGCTTCCTCCAGACAAGTACTTAAAATAGCTTAAATAACAGGATGCAAGAGGGGAAAGTAAGCCACACGTTTCCTTTTAAGGATATACGCTCAGCAGGACATACTCTAGCAGGATCAGAGATCCCTATTTGCCTTAAGCTAACATTTCAGAGCATTGTTTTACCACCTTGCAGCAGCGAACAAATTGTTCAGCTGGGTTACGATTTTTAAGTACTTCGTGTTTCCAAAAAAGATGCTTATCTCTGCTATCAGAAGCAGGGAGAAGGAAGACAAATAAACAGAGCAAATTTGCAGATTTTGTTCTGCCATGCCTCCCCTGTGAAGTGCCACTGTTCGGCCAAAAACATATATACATACACCTGTTCTACAGAAGAAATTCAGAGATCATCTGAGATTTGGAGCAACCTGCTCTTCTCCCACTAACCTGTGGGTCATTCAAAGCCTAGAAAGTTCTTATGCCCCACTTAATTACTTTTTTCAGATGTTAAAATGCTTTTTTCCCCACTGCTGTTTACCACTTGGATCACTTACAATACAAATACGTGGTTGTAGGATGCTGGGAGCTGCTTGTTTGAGCTGTAGCTGACTTTAGGGCTAACCTTAAACCACAGTTTCTCACCCATGGACTGCTTCTAGTAAGCAGCAGGTAGTCTGTGGGACTCTTGCCTTTTGCTGGCTGTCAGAGAACAGCACACCAGCTGCATGGGAGAGAGGGGATACCGTCAAGTGGCATGGAAGGCAAGTGGTGACAGAGTACGTAGTAACACACCTCACTGCCTTCCAGCATCACCAGATCTCTTGATCCGGTCCAGCTGCATACAGAAAAGCTGGTGAAACACACACCTTTAAAGTCCCATCAACCTACACATCCAGAGCAGCAACTTGCCCCATGCAAGAATTAAAGCAGGTCTCCAGGAAGCCCAGGCAGCTGCGCATTGGAGCGGGGCACATATTGGTGAGCAGAAACCACCCCGTGAGACGCTTCCTCCTCCCCACATCTTTTTGACATCCTAGAAGCCAACCAGCTAAGCTTTGCTATAACCATGCTTCTCAGTTGCATTCCAAGCCTTCCAGGTAGCTGGGAGATGAAAGGAAGGCTTCGTTCTAAAGAGCAGCCCTAGTCCAACTTTTCTTCACATTCACTAGAGATGGCATTAGAAGTTCCCAGTGAAAGTCAGTCACCCAATTAGTGATCAGTTCTATATCCCAGGGCAAATATGGCTCCTTTAAGCAAGAATAAAAGGAATGAGAGCATTAAAGACACTCCTGAGAGCTGTGTCTCACAGCAATGCTTGCGGGCTGCATCATGCCTAAAGCACACAAAACAGAAGGCAGCTGAAAATTCAGACTAGCAGATCCCATCTCTTGTGGGTATGTCCAGGCTAATCATCGCATTTCTCAATAATACCTAAGTTTTGACCCTGCTTTTATAATTTAAAACCAAACAGGGACCCACCTCCTGAGCAGGGTGAGCTGGTTTTCTAAAACAACTTGGGTTTCTCCGTGTTTCCAGTGCAAAAGCAGCCAGCCAACCTAAACTAGATAATTCCCCCCCCCACTAATGAGAAAAAGCCACCACATTCCAGCCAGGTTAATCATTTCAAGTTTATCCAAGGACAGAACGGGCTACCTGCATCCCAGCCTTATTAAGGTTTGCACAGAAACACGTTAGGCAGCAAGAAGCATGACGATCTCCCTCTGCAGCAGCTCACTTCCACCTACTGGAAAAGTCTCAGGAAGAACGACACAGGAGAGGGAACTGCCCAAAATGCAATTTGCTTCAAGTCCCAACAGGGAATACTGCTCCGTGAGAAGCAGTTGTCTTTGAAATTCATATTTCTCTCTGCAAATTTACAGCAAGTGAGAGTTTTAAGAGCCACCCTGGTCTAGAGGGCAGTTTACCCGATACAGATGCAAGGCAATTACCAATTCGTATTTATAACCAGTGCTCAAGCGATGCTGATGTCCAGTTAGGAAAACGAAATACTGGCTCTGATCACTTGTGCAACTCGTTCCCGCCAGTGCCAGCCCCGGGTGTGGTTCCCAGCTGCGTGTGCTGACCTCAGTCCACACTGCTGCGGTCCAGCTCCCATCCCGCCCCTCCCTCGCGTTTCTCTGATCCTCCAGTAAGCTGTATCAGGAAACTAAACCAGCAGAAAACAATTTTCTCCGTGATGTCAGTTTTCTGCCCGTTTCAGCTTCCCGAAGCAGCCTGCCAGAGGCTTCTGCAATGCCAGCACAGGGGGAAAGCTGGAAGACAGGCGGAGCAGCTTGGGCTGTGCAACCCCTCGAGCAGTGCAGGCTCTTAGGGAGGCAAGAACCAGAGAAGAAATAGAGCCACCAGAGGGCAATGCACATGCACTGCAGCCGCAAAGCATTTTATTATCACCACAAGTTGCTCCATAATGGCCAGGTAAACAGACACTAATTAGGTTTTGCCTACAAGCTCACTAAACGCAGTGCCTCAAATGCACCTGCACAAACCAGAAACATAGCACCTACATTTACCATCTGCACAGCTCAGCCAATCTGCCAAAACCAACATTATCAGAACCAAGCACTGTGCAAGTCTTGAAGTGCTGCCTGGGACAAAGTAATGCAATACCTGTTTGGGTATTTCTGCCATCAGGAGCCAACAATGCCCACCCTGGAGCAACATGGTAAGGCTGTCCCTGCCAGTGCTCACCGACAGCCAGACTGCCCATGTCCCTTCCTTTGTGCTCCTTGGCTAGAAGTGACAAGCCAGAAGCAACAAGACTGCCAAGGGACTCCTTGGCATGGAGAAGATCACAAGAGCAGCAGACTGCCCACGTCCTGCTGGCACCACTGCTCATGGGGTGGGATAAATCCATTTCAAATGTACAGCAGAGAGGAGCAAGGTGCCCTCCTCACTATGACTTACCAACTTTGGCAAAGGCCTCCTTGAGTTCCTCCAGCTCATCTTTGGAGATTTGCGTGGTGTTGGCCATCTCATGAATTTAGGGAGTACCTGAAGAGAGAAAAAGGACACTGTGTGAAACCAGGCTGCAGTCAAATACTGCTCTTCAAAACTGCATGCATAGCAACAACCACTATCAAGGTCACTACAGTTCTTGAAGCCACGTTTATCTTTCCACTAAGAAAACAGATGTGTGAAACTCAGAAGAAAGGAAATACACTCCTTAACAAGTCAAAAAATCCCATTAGCCTTGTTAATATTTAGCTCTGTGTATTTATTTTATGGGCTATGCTGTTCTGCACACATTAAGGCACCTGCTACCCGTGTGTTCTGTAGGTCAGAAGAGCTCACATTTCCACGGATTTTCCACAACTTTGAGCAAAATCTGAATCCAGAGTTAAAATATTAATGCAAGAGATACTGAACGCTCTGCTTGCCTGTCTGTCCCCCGAGAGCACACAGCTACCAAACCCAAATAATAAAGATTCTGAACAGTACCTGAAAAAGGTCATTTTGCACAAAGTAGTATACCTGATATTGTTTGCAAAAAGGAAATAGTCTGCTTTTCTACAAGAAAACTGTTTGAATAAACACCTGCCTATTTCCTCAGAGTCAGTCTTTTAATAAACCATGTAAGCAACAGGCTGTTTGCACTGCCACTGACCCCCTCCACCCTCCTGAGCAGGGAGGCACAGCAGGAACACCACAAGCAAGCGCGGAACAGCAGGCATCAGCCATGCTCAAACCCCGAGTATGCAGAAACTCCACTTTGATCAGATCTGCTTGGTGTTTAAGAAACAGAGGGGATGAAGCCTGCAGTTCCTACACCCATCTGTTATAATCCTCCTTTCCAAGCACTGATTAGGTGTCCCCCGGCCAGCCTCGACAGGAGTTATCACCATGAGGATGGGAAAAGGCCAGTAACCTGCCCATGTCCCCTTCCCACAACATTTGTGACAGCAGCATCAGATGCCCTGTTGGCACTTTGGCCAACATGACCAAGAGAGATCAGCGATTGATGGAACAATGCAAACAGGGCAATCCCTATGCATGAACAAAAAGGTAGGCACTGATAAGCACATTCTAGCACACATGCTAGCTCTAGCTCAGGGTCTTTAAAAATGGGGATCTGGGCAGGCTCAGTGCAACTTCAAATGAGACTTGCATCCCAAGATTTTCCAGCTCCCACTTTGTTAGCTACAATGGTTGTAAGTTGAGAAATAAAAGGTTCCTCCTCTGCCTATGGGAACAGACACAGCTGCCTCCTCCTCTGTAAGCAAAAGAATGAGGGGTGAATTCAGGTTTACAGACTGTCAGAAGGCAGGATCCTGAACGGGCTGGCTCGCTGCTCGAACGACAAGAGGCTCAGTTTCACAAATGCCTGTGCTCTGATTAGCAAGCCTCTTTTGTCTGAGGCTCCCAGCTGCCTTCACAAGCACTTGTTAGCTTAAGAACACAAGAACAGTAGCAGTAAATATTCATTTTCTGTAACACTTCACTCAGTCTGGAAAGAACGAAGTCGTTAGAGATGAGAGCGATGGGCAGGTGTGGCAGCCTGGGAAAGCAGCTCAGACAGGTGCTAGGAGCAGAGAAAGTCAACAAGAAGTTGCATCACTGCAGAGACATGAAGGAAAGCACATCAGACCCCATCTCCCAGCATCTGTAGAGCTGCCAGTGGACACGACAAGATGTTTAACAGTCAGTAAAAGCCACCAACAGCAAGACAGCCAACTTCATCATTGGGCTCGTACTGCAAGAATGGGGCAGGGGGAGGAATTGCAGCAAAGCTGCATCAGACTGACAGAGGGGGAGAAAAAAAGCACCATAGCAAATTTTTTATACTGTTTCACAGATTACAAGTTAAGCTACTTGACCAAGGAAATGCTACCATGCAGGTCCTTGCAAGATGCAGGAATGCTGTGTGCAGCGCTGCCCGTCTTGCTGGATGCCCAGTCTGCCTGTCTGGGACCTACCCCCGTTCCTGCAGTAGCCCCTTCCCTGCAGCACTCCCACGGGTGCCCCAGCAGCCCGAGCCTCAGTGCCACCAAAACCTGGCTGGTATTTCCAGCGGATAAAGGAGTTGCTCAGCAAGAAAGTCAGCTCTGAGCAAGTTTGGTGCATGCTATGGGAGGTGGATTTCACAATTGGCAGAAACGCTTGGGGAACACTATTGGGAACGGAGACAGTTTTGGCTACGCAGGCAGGCAGATGGCATGAGCTGCCCGGCAGGAGAGGCCGAGCTACAAGGCTAAAAATTCAGCCAACCCTCCTTCTCAAGTTCTGCCTTCTTCCTAATCCTCATTTACACCAATTCATTTTCAGTCCATGAGGATTTCCCTAAAAACGGGATTTCCAAAAGCATCATTATCTAGCCACTTCATTGGAATGTAATTTGCTGCTGACTATCTCTAACATCTTTAACACCAAAACAAGTAGCAAACACCACCATAAGCCGAGAGCTTTTAAAAAAGCTGCTCTGTTTGACTTTATCAGGGAAATATCACACTCTGATATGCCCTGCAGTTGTTTGTGTGCGTCTTCACTTAAAATTTTCCCTTCCAGCCCCTATGCTGTTCAGCTCAGTCAGTAAGTTAACCTCTCAGTTTTCATATCGCTTCTTCCTTCTCTGTTTCTCTGTTTGAGAGGAGAGAGCGGGAATTTGAACCAATAGAGAAAAAGCAGACACCTGACCTTGTTATAGCTGTCTGGGAAGGGGAAAGTATGTTATGATATCACAAAACAGTATATGAAAAGGTTAGTGGGCCACAAAGTTACAAGTTGACAGGGACTGCTAAGCTCCCAAAGCAATTTTACGGAGGCTTTTTGCAATGGAGAGGTATTACACCAGCACTGGCACACTGGGCTGGGGGGTAGGGGAGCTTTTCAGTTTTTTGTTGTGCTAGGTTTTTTTGTTTGTTTGTTTTTAATAGCTGAGTCTAGAGCATTCAGAATCATGTTTTTCATTCAGTTGCATTTTTAAACAAGAGGCTTTGTCTTCACAGACATAAAAAGCCCTTTTATCACACTGGCATAGGGATCACACATCAGCTGCCTCACTCGAAGCCCTGTGGGGACGCAGCACCACGCTGCTCACGCCTCACCACGTCACATTCACTCCTACTGCGAGCAAAGTGTCTGCCAGGGCATGCAATGACAGCCAGAGACAAACTCACGTTTAAAAAGGGAGGAAGAGAGAAGGAGGGGAAAAGATGAGACAGAAGTGAGCTAGTGACCCCACACCCGTTTTACACCCTGGTGACAGATAGTCCATCAGTCAATGCACACATAAACACAGTGTATAAGGAAGCAATTCCTGCTCCAGATCCCTTTTGCTCCTGCCTTCATCCCTCATCCCACAGAAAAAAAGCAAAGGCAGCTCGGTAACACACGGATGCACAAAAGCAGCTTCACAGAAGAGAGTGGCTGGCAGACGGTGCAGCCCGTTTCTCTTATCTGAAGACTTTGCTTTGTGCTGCAGATCAGAGCTGCTTTAAGTGCATCTCAGGTTTTTGAGTATCAACTCCCTTCCCAGAGAGGGGCTCTATAAAGTTTCTGTGCAAACAAGTTTTATAGCTTCTAAACACACTGCAGTCACTGAATCGAGGTTAGTTTATTTGCTTTCCAGACAGGACTGCAATATGGGCAGGTCAAATAAAGCTGCCCCAGCCCATGTGTTTTAACAGCTGTAGGCCACCTGGAGACACGCCATTGCAGCGGGGACTGTCACCAGAGGGATGCCTCCGCTGCGGCGCTCAGCACTTCCAGCACGAGTGCCAGAAGCTAACCAGGACATTTGGGTGGATTAACTGCTCAGACAGCAACTTAAAAACACTCAAGCCCAGAGAAAAAGTCCCCAAGACTCTTCCCCAAGGAGGGAAGCCCTGGAAGCGGCATCCTGCACGGAGGATCAATGGAAAAAGGGGGGGGGGGGAGAAGGGGGGAGGGGAAAGGAGCATTCAGGCATTTGTACATCTCCTTGAAAGCTGGAAGATTAATTCAATTTTGAATGCACATGGCAACCAAATATTTCCCGACAGCCACTTGAACACTTCCAACAGAAACAGAGCTGGAATTTGCTGCTGATCCAAATGGAAGAATTTGCTTTCTGAGCAGCTCTGCGTCAGTTTGAAAACTGAGCCGCTCCGTCCCTCCCAGACCCGCCCTGTTTTAATATCTCTACAACTGACTGATTAACAGCATCAATTTGTTTACTCAAACAGGCAAACGCAGAGACACATTAAAGTGTCAACAAAAAGGTATTAATATGTCCTTTTTCCATCCGATTAAAAAAAAAGAGCAAGCTAGGCCTAGTCTGGAGCAGTGACTCACCCCGTACGTATTCCCCTTTTCAGAGGAACCTGTGGTTTTGCTGCTTTTTCATGACAAAGGCTCCAGACATGAGAAGGCAAGTCAGTCAGCATTAGCTAATTAAAAATACTTCAAAACCCGCATGTCTCTGACCACTAACCCAGCACATATCAGTCTTGCTTTAGGAATAACGAGCCGGACAACCAGGCACACTGTCCCACCGCAACCCACGGCAAGTGCCAGAGCCCCCGGGCTTGCAGCAAATGGCACTGACGCAGCCGCCTCGCTAATTTGGAGGGAATCCTGGTGATTCAGCTGACGTAGGATCCGGCTCCCAGGCTTCCTGTGGCTCACCCCATCCTCCTCTTCCTCCCTGTTTTGCAGGTAGGGCTGAGTCCTGCCAAGAGCCGCATCAGAGAACGGGGTGGCTGTCCGCACTCCCCTGCTTCCCTTGCCCCATTCACCCCCCCCCCGGGCTCTTTTTGCAGGATGGGTGAATCTTGGTCACCCCAAAGTTCCCCCTGGCTCCTTTTGCAAGATGCGTGAATCTTGGTCACACAAAGTCCTTTCTAGTCCTCTGCTGCAAGGGCCTCTCCCCCACTGCCGCGCAGACCCCCTCCACGGGGGGTGCCCATTCTGAGATGGCTGTGCAAGCTCTGAAGCTGCTGGGCCAGCCCAGGGCAGCCACTCTGCTCAGGGCAAAGCAGTGAGGGAAGAGAGTCACTGGTGAGGGCTGAAAGCCTGAGTTTTCTTTGCATCCCTTCCCAGGTGATTGGGATGCTGCAGAGGATGCTGCAGGGATCTCCTGACACTGCAGGAACCCTCCTGCACAGGCACCGGCCAGCCCTAGGCTCATGCTGCATTTGGAAACGCTTGCAGGCAAGAGAGGGCACACATATGCCCCCCACCCCATCCTCAGGCACACCCAGCAGCTCTGCTGGCTCCTTTTTCTGGTCCAGTCCAAGCAAAGCCTTTGGGGTTTTACAGACATCTTCAAACCTGACAGCAACAGGAGGAAGTGAAAGCTTGCGGTGCACAGGCTTCGTCTGATGAGTCTTCCAAGATAAATACTTACCACGCTTTGGGGGGAGACAGGGAAGTTTGGGGATTGATGGCCTGTAAATGAAAACCTATCATGCACTCCATCCTCTCCTGCTCATAATCAGTTTGTGTGTTTCAAACAATGTTTTGTTCACCAAATTCCTCCAAGACAGCACCCACTCCTTACATGTGGTTATTAACAGACACCAGGCTGCTGGAAGCACATAAACTTCTATTTGGCAATTACCTTCCAGTCACAAGTCAGAGGCACAGGCTGAAACCAGACCTTCACCACGCTTTCGTCTTTCCACATGGCAATAGGTGTCATCTTGATAAGAGCAGTGATTAGGAGATGCTACCCCATCTGCAGAGACTGCACCGCTGCGGTGTCTAACACCTTGCCAACAGCGTGACGCTGCTACAAACCACTGTCCCCCAGAAATGACTTTGCTGCTACTTCTTGCATGAATGCGGTACTCATGCACACAAAACATGGAGGTGTTCCTGTCGACTCAGTTAGCCATTTCCCCTGCCTCGGGAGGAAAGGGGCACGCAAAGCTTTGAGCAGGTATTTCTTTTCAGTGCCAGACTTGGCCGAGTAGCTGCATCTCTCATCTTCCCTTCAACCCAGCTTTCCCAGCCCCACGGACATCGGGCTTAACACCAATGAAACTACAGCTCTGCTCTCAAAGTCTGCAATGCTTTAACTATTGAACAGCACTGGGCTGTAATGCCTGCAAAGCAAAAATGCCTCCAAACCCAGCTTTATTTCATTATTAATCCAGCACTCCTCATCCACGCACAGCACCAAACAACTCACCTCAACAGGCCAGGACCAACTACACACAAATTCAATTTTAACACTGAATTTCTTTAAGCTTGTGTTGCTGTTTGAATTGACTACCTCCCACCTCCCAATTCTCCAGCTTCCTCAAGCTACTACCTTTACACACAGTACATCCAGTACACACAAAGTACACACTTTGACTTGTCCATGCTGGTTGTGTAGCCCACCAGCTGTTATACAGCCACTTGCTGCATCGCAGGGAAAGGACACGGGACCACAGACAGCAATTCCCACTGCACAGGACCTTATGGCTCACTTCTTCCCAATCCCATACAGAGATTACCTCCAGCTGCTGTTTTTGAAGCATATCTACATCAGCAAAAGTCCCGTTAGTGGGTTTTGCTTTATATTCTTTCAAATCCCTGAAACTGTCATGCTGGGAGGGACAGGCTCCCTGCTACGCTGATTTTCACCTGGAAGCAGACTGTGAGACTTTGCTCCTGTTGTTACACAACCCACCGCTGCTGCGGGGGAAAAAAATCTGTCAAATCCATCAGCAGGAGAGACATATGCTGGAGTTAGTCACTGCACTTGGCTTGCCAGTGGCTCTCTCCGGATTTGGAGGCATCTCTTTGTGGGGTATCCACCTCTGGACACGCACTTTCCTCCATCAGGTCCAGGTTAAAAACCCAATTTCTCCTAGCTAGACCCGGGTAGAACGATGCCAGAGATTCTTCTGAGCAACATTTGGGTAGATGCCCAGCAGGGATCTGGGCTGCACAGAGGCAGGGTCACTCCAACGGTATGGGAACAACCACAGCAAATGTTTTCCTATGCCTTCTGCTTAAACTTTAACCGCTGCCCCAACATCCATGGACAGCCTGGACAACCTGATCTGTCACTTTTTGCATGCTGGTCAAAGTGTTTTCTCTCCCTTCAAGACAGAACCAGATTCACTAGCTTCGATCATCTTAAATCCTTATTAAAAACAACCGTTGACCCATCAGCCAATTCACATGCTTCTGACTCCACTGCACAGCCAAGTAGGCTTTTTGAGGTGCAGCCAGGCCTGGATAATGGTCAGCATGCTCAGCACCCTGACCCAGAACCAAGCTGTAGCCGGTACCCACAGAAAACCCAAAATCAGCATCAAACCCGCTCACAGCATCAAATAGGAATCAACCCCTTGCTAAAAGCCCAGGAAAGCCATGTCCTTCAGGGCAGCATCCAGAATACTGGAAGCTGGGGATATGACACAGAAATCTGTAGGGATGTGAGTACACAAATCCCTCTGTCTCGCAGATACAGAAAACAGAAAGATAGCAAGCAGCTGAAGATGCTCGGCCATGTGATATCCAATTGCCCAAAGGCTGGAGGGGAGCAGAAGTCAGAGTAACACAAATGCCTCCACTCCAGCTGCACATGGGAGGGAAAAAAAGCTTCCCCAGTCCTCAGTCCAGTCCCCCCCAACACATCCCCATCCAGCCCTGAAGGACTATGAGCCAGAGCTGCCTCACATTAAGGGGTGACCTACAATCCTGGAGTAAAGTAGATGGATGCTTGCTTGCTCTCATGACCCAGCATTTAATACGAGGAGGCTGAACCGACAGAAACATAAAACCGGTTTGGGACTCAAACGCAAGGGAGAAGCACAGAAAGCTTTCTGCAGACCTGCACTCTTCTCTGAAGGCTCCTGACAGGGAAGACCAGGGCCAAGTGGATTGGATGAACGGTCAAAGCAGGGGCAATGCTGACTTTCAAGGAGGAGAGCAGGAGCGCAGCTGCCTGTTGGACCTTGCAGCTGCACTCGCACACACCCATCACACTGCAGACCCACAGCTATGACGTACCGACTGCCTCACTGCTCCAACTCTATTACATGTGTCTACAGAGTACTTCTAATCTGCAGGGCACAGTAGAAACCAGATAAAATACTGCTCGAGGCACCAATGAATCAGTCCTTAAAAGCCTCTTTGCCAAATACTTTTCCTAAACGTTGCATTTTAGCACACCTCTGGTTTTAGCAGAGCAACTACTCCAGGATTAGAGCACATTTGAGATCATAACCTGCTAGATTGGTTTAACTCACTTCTGAATTTCAATAGTTTGTCCACATCAGTAGAAACAGAACAGCAATATTCCCCATTAACTAATTAGTACAACATGAAACAGGTGATCCTTTTAAGACCTCTCAGGAAAGCAAGAGCTGAACACTCATCCTGCCTGGAACTTACAAAAGCAAATAACATTCAGACATAATTTAAACCTAAGTGCAAGAAGGTAAAAGAGAGGAGGGGTGAGGGTCAGATGTCAGCTAATGGACTGAGACTCAGAAGGCTTAATTTAAATTCCTGGCTCAGGCACAGAACAATCGTGCTAGCCTCTCAGGAAATTCTTATGCTGATAGTAATTCTTATTCTTGAATAGTCCCCCAAATAAAGAGCAGCATTAAACACTTCCTTCTGCTTATTCTGTATCTTAACCATAAATGACTTCAAGAAAGGACCCACCTCTTACTGCCTGTCACAAAACTTGGCATAAGGCATCCCTCATTTTATGACAGGACTCTCAGAGAGATGGTTGGAAAGCCAACGGGTTCCCCGCCTGCATAAGCAAGGAGGGATGAGGATCACAAGGCTGAATCAGTACTAATTTCCTTCCCCAGAAGCGATTGGGACCTGCTTGCTGAGACCTGCAGATTACCCTCAACATGTTTTAAGCATGTGTGTCTCGATTTCCCCATATTCAGCCCAAAAGGAGTCCAGTTCCTTATGAGGGTGACCTGTGCCCTAGCCCCCAGTAGCTGGATAAAGCCCTTCAAAGGCTGAAGGGAGTCGAGGCCACGCAGCCCAGACCCATCTCCACCCGCCGAGCACATCCAGCCTCCGCTCTCAGGTAGCCCCTTGGCTTGGCAGGTAAAGTGACTGATATTCAACACGCCATGATAAAGCAAGAAGCGTTACCCAGTCTGTTAAACTTCACTCCCGCCCAGGCGGGGGAATCAACCCGATCCCTAAATTAAGTCACAGTACAGTCACTGCTTATTCAATGCCAGCAAACAAGCTCCTGCAAGCCAAACACCCAGCGTGATGGTGCTAATCCCCGGCGAGCTGGACAATAGGGAGTTTCAGCAATTAATTTTGGGAGGGTGGGTTTCGTGCAACCTTTAAAAAGGTACAGCTGCGGTCGAGCAATTTTGAAGACTGTTTTATCAGTTTGAAAATAAACAGAGCTGTCCTGAAATGGCACAGCCAGGGCTGAAATCCCAGCACCCTGGCGACTGCTGCCCAGATGATAAACATTTAGAGAAGTGTGTTAATGAATGTTTTTGTAAATAAGAAACAAAACACTAGAAACTACAAACCATATTCTAAGCATTAGAATTATGTTTCAAAAGTCTCTTAAAAAACAGGAATTTCAGTAACTGCTCTATACTAGAAGGAGCTACTGATAAAAGTAGCTCCATCCTTCCCCTGCTGCCTGTAATCTTGTTAGAAAGCACTTGGGGAAAAAAGGAAAGACATCAAAATAATTTGATTCAGCCCAAGAAAGCAACACTAGACTGCAATAAATCAGTGTCACTGCATAGCTACCCTAGTGGCTTTTGGAAGTAGAAAAAACCCTGTAAATTCAGCACTTATTTTCTCTAGAGAAGATGGCATAGATCCTATCTACCCTTAACAAAAGCAGAAACATTAATCTCAAAGATTAATGTGAAACAGCTAGAAGAGCAGGAGAGCTGCTGTCTTTGCCTCCCAGGGGGCTGCCATGAGAGTGAAATCATGTTGACTCTGACAGCAGGGTGTTCCCCACACTTCTCTATAATTTAACTTACTACGGGGAGGAGCAATAGGGAGCAAAAGGTAGCAGTCGCCAGTCCAGGATCAGGCAAGCTCTACTCTGTGACTCTTGGATTTTGGACAAGCATTAGGGTGCATTTTGCAGAGATTATTAATCAGCAGGTTTCAAGGCCAGGCAGGATCTCTCCAAGATGCATCCAGCACTTCTGGAGCCCAGCACTAACTTCTCATTGGGTCCCTTCAAGCTGCTTTGCCTCCTCCTCTTCCTCCCTCTGTTTAGCAGCTCAGCCAGTGCCCAATAACCATTACATCTGTCCTAGGGGTAAAGAGATGTGTGCACTGTAAACGGCACACAACCTCATCATTACTCCGAATTTCAGGAGGGTGTGAGAGTCCTCCAGCTGTGGAAATCACTCTTTACAGCCAGATGTTTTGCAGAATAAATGCAAGGTAAGAGTAAAATATAACTAAGCAAAACCTCAGAGCAACACATTCAGTATAAACAAAATCAGGACATGAAGAAGCTAACTAGATGTGTTTTACAGGTTTTCAGACATGTTAAATCTAAGTTTTTCAGCACAAAAAATTCAGCATTTCAGTCCAATACTTAAAAGTACTTGGTATACAAGTGTTTTAGCCAGTAGCAACTGCTAAAGCATTGAGAGGGTCTATGTCTGCTTCCAGCATCAAGCATAGCCAGCCTTCACCAGAAAACATGGCAAGCAAGATAAACTCCTCAGTTTGGAAAAAAACTCCTGCCAGACTGCGATGCCACATGCCATTCCTACCAGAACAGCAAAGCAGCACTCAAGAGCCCAGCCTCTCCAGGCAAAAGACCCCAAAAAGTTAGGTAGCCACCACAGACAGCAGCCTACAGCCATTTTCCAAAAGTACTAGGAGCTCCTCACACTTTCTGCAAGGCAAACGTTTAAATATTTAACACTTCTAACATGCAAGTTTAAGCAGTTCTGCTTTTTAAAAGCCTGCTGCAGACTGAGATGGGGAAAGACGTGCCCCAGACTGAGATTTCTGGGAAGGCACACCCTCAGTCCTCACTTGAAGAATTAAATACTCGGTGATGCAAAGTCAGTCGCAGCACTTGCTGCTGCTCTGTTTGCATGTGCTGCTCAGTCAGGTGCACAGATAAATTCCAATTTAAAACGCATTAAAACCTGAAATTAATCTTTTCGTTCTGCCTAGAGCTATCTTCCCTTATCTATTACAGCATTAGGAATCGCTAGACATTTTGCAGAGAAAATAAAAGCAAAACAAGTCCTCGCGGGGCAATCTCTGGCATGTGCTTGCATCCACGCAGCCAGCCAGGACCTGAGCAGCAGCCAGCAGCGCGAGCGGCACCCTAACGTCAGCCGGCAGCAGCAGACACCCTTACCTTTCCTCCTCTCTCGGGGACGGCAACCCGCTCCTCGCCCGGCCCGAGCACTGAAGCGTCTCCCACGCCCACAGCACGATCTGGACAGCCAGCATTCCTCCCACCATCCCCGCCCAGCAAATGGGAGGTCGCTTCCCGAGAGCCACAGAAGGGATGCGGTCGTGTCGCAAAAAGATGCATTAGAAAGGCTAAGGGGCAGGCGGCTCGAAGAATCACACACATACGGAGCAGGGATGGGGGGATCCTTCCCCAACGACTAGCTTTTGTTCTTCTATTGCTTGGCACTTGGGAACAGGAGGCAGTAATTTAAAGCTTTTAGGTAAGCAAACTATTTTTTTTTAATTTAAAAAAGAAACAAAAAACCCCAAACAAACAAAAAAAGCTCTTTTACCTTTAATGTTTTAAATTAAATGCATTTGGCATTGCTAGCTCTTGGCTTGTCCAGCCAAACAGTGACATGGAGCTTGTATTTTGTTTTATGTACTTATTTTATGGATGTCTTTAAAACCACCAGAAGCTCACGAACTGAGCAATGAGGATCCAGACCTATTCAGCCTCAGTCCGCACTGAAGGAAGATGCTGCCTGCTATTTCACCCCACAGTCAGCCCCCCCCCCAAAAAAAGTGGTCTGAATGGGTGGTAAATAGAGAGTTCAGAGCTGGTCCATATTGTAGTATATTGCGTTACCTCAACAATTAATCCCTGTCTGCTCTAGAGGAAACATAGACAGACATCTGCTACCAACCAGGAAAACACAAGCAACAGAAACATTATGTACTATGTTGTTGCTGATGCAATGCACAGAAGCAGAATCAATCACCAAAAGGTTAAGTGGGACTTCCAAACTATAATCACTTTTCAGAAATTTCTATTCCTGTTAAGTCCATAATGTTTGAGCCCTCCCATAGCTAAAAGGAAAGGATGTTACTTACTAATAAACACAATACTTGAATTAGTGAAGAATTTGAAGAACCCATGACCATTCTAAAAATTAAAAATACTTCACTAATAGGGTCATAGGTTTCTTTGTTTCTTTTTAAAAATGGCATCAGCCAGGAAAGTGAGTCATCGCCTGGTCTCATTTCTTGGGTATCACCTGAAAATTTAGCTTCCAGCTGTAAGGTTTCAAAAGAGGTATAAACCAAACCAAAACAAAAAAAACCCAACCCCAAACCCACAACCTGCCAGCTTCCTCAGGATGGTAAATATAATGGCAACCAAAATAGAGGTTTTTATGCCCAGAAATGCAGCTGCAACTTAAAAGGAAAGAAGCTGGCTTGAAAAACACTTTTGCACTCCACCGAGATCAAGTTGCTGGCGCATCAGTGATTAGGGGAGAGCAACTTTTACTCTGCTCTGACTTGCATCAGCAACCGGCTTCAGCATCACATCATCCCCTGGGTGCAAGGATCCCCTGGCTGCTCTGATCCAAACCAGTGACTGCTTCCAGCCCGCAAAGTCTTGGGGCAAACATGCAACAAAATTGAAGAAACTTATTTCAGGAAGTTTAGTCCCTCCATTTTTCACTCTATGTGGGAGCACATCGCACAGTATAAATTCATCCCGTAAGGTTTAGGAAGTGCAGAGGCTTTGGGGCTTAGCAGGTCCTGGGGAGAGCGTGCCAAAGCCCAGCTCCCAAACTAGGGACTACTTCTATCAACGGCAGAGACATTACAGGAGCAATGTCTGCTTTTGGGAGGGAAAAGAAAAACCTCCTTTCCATGCCTCTGGCACCTGTGTTGCTGGGATAGAAAAGCAGCACCTGCAGGTGGCAGATTCCCGCTGCAGAGGCAGACACCTAAAAGCCACCAGCCCACTGGTCTTCAAACCTCCACTTACTCATTTTTCTTTTTCCAGGTAAGTGTAATGCATCCTACAGGGCTAACAGCTATTACCATTCCCTCTGCCAGGAAGGGAAAGGGCATTGTTACCCACTGTCATCAGTCAGCACAGATCCTCAGTGGCTCCACCGTGAGGAGAAGTTTAACTGATGCACACACAGTGCATGCAAAATACCTATCTTCCACAGTTGCAAAGGATCAGCGACAGCCAGTTTTTCCACAGCTTTAAGAGCACTCTGCTCTCCGAATACTCCACATCCAGTCCTGTCGGTCCAACCTGCAATTACACTCAAACCGAAAATAGCACTTCGGCAGTGCCAGCACCACTCATCTCCACGTCATGCCCCGAGACTCGCCGCGCCGGGGTGTGGTGATGGCAGGCAGCGGATGCGCAGCTCCCCGGGCACTCCCAGCCCACTTCCTTGAGCACAGCTGGTCACACACTGCTCCCCACGCTCTTCCAAAATAGGAGGTTTTACCATCAAGCCAGTATACCAGTGTATTTTCCTCTTCCTCCCTCTTTAAGAAAGCCTTTTAGGGAAGCACAAGATGCCCAAGGTGCTCAGAAGTTACTCTGCTCCGGTGACATGTCCACTCCCCTGTATGGAGCATCAGGTCCGAGGTTTACACACAAGGAGGACTTGCAACACTGACAGAATCCTTCCAGCACACCATTGCACAAGGACACGTCTCCTTCCCAGCTCCAGCTGCCAAGTTTCGCTGAGAGGCCGCTCCAGAGGTTACTCAACAACAGCTGTGGGAGTGGCAGCCGCTGCCTTCCAGGTGACGAGGGAGCAGAGAGGGTAAATCCAGGAGTCGCCTTGTCCCTCTCCTCTCACCACTAGCCCTCAAGAATATACCCTCCGGCAAAGCTCTAGAGGAGGAAGGGAGCACATCCAATGTGCTGGCCTTTGGATAGAGTGGGCTGTGCAGCCCCACTGCTCTCCCCAGTGAGTCCCACCGCCCAGGAGAGGACAGCCACCTGCTCCTGGGCACCAGGCTTTCCTGCCCACTCCAGAAGTAGTCTTTTCCACCCCTAGTTAGCAAGGCCAAGAGATGCCATGCTAATATTGGGAGCCGTACAAGACAAGTAATGAAACTCATGGAGATGCACAAGTCCCTGGGCATGTTACACCAGCTTCAGTGATTTTTGGGAAGGGTTTTGCCAGCAGGCACCTCTAGCTCCTGCCTAAAAAAGCTGTTTGCTGGGATATAGCCAGCTCCACTGTCATCCAGCCAAGGGGGTGTAGGGCATGCTGGCCCCCTCCAGCATCCCCATGCTAGAGAAACCCGCACGGCCAGAGGGCTGGGCCACACCAGCCCCAGGAGATCCCAGAGCCAGTAGAGCATCAGTGGACCTCAGTGGTCCTCCAGAAGCAGCAAAGGTGGCACAATCTCCTGTCTCTGCCTGGCCCTGCATATCAAGCATTTTCAGGAGCATCCCCCTTCCTTCAAAAAAAAGAAGAGAGAGGGGGCAGGGCCAAAAGCGTAACTAGCTAGAAGAAAAAACAGGTAACCTAAATAGTCTACTCCATCAGAAAGAAAACACCACACTTTATGAGCCAGGGCTTTAGAGAGCAAAGCTGAGTGGCCAGCCACCATCCCATTTTGGACTGGGATCAGTGACCATTTACTATATACCAGACGCTCCCCTCCTCCAGTTCTGTCCACGTACTCTTTTAAAGATAAGGATTTTAATGAAATTATGCACAGACGGATAGAAGCACTCTCCCCTGCGCTTTTTAATACAAATTGAGATGTCATGCGCTTCTTGCCTTCACCTTCAGTTGCAACCAACTGCAGAGTACATTCCATCAATGTAAACAGCTATGGAAGGATCTGATAACTGAGGAGCAAGCATTTGACCTTAACTCCTTAATTTATCAGTCTTTTTAAAGAAAAAAACATCCGTCTTTGCTAGATTCCCCCCTGAAAGTTTCCTGAGCTGCTCTTTCAGCGAGCCTGTCACCAGGAAGAAAGCAAGACATTAGTCAGGCTCATGCTTACTTAATAAAAAACTTGCATATGCAGTAGGGACTGAAGGTTAGTCTTTATTTTAAAAATGCTTGCAAACTAGAGTACAATTTTGCAGTGCAAAACAGATCTGAGGACTTGCCCGATTTACCCTGTGTTCCAACAGTGCTCAGCTTAGTAATTAACTGACTAGTTATTCACAGTTTAGAGCAGGGAGCCATGCAGTCACCAAAGAAGTCAGCAAGTATGCCCAGAACAGCGTGCAAAGGATATCTCATGTCTCGCTATTTCATAAGGAAATCGGAGGCTCCACTGATGTCAGCTCCAGGAAATGAGCCACAGGCAGAAGATGCCGGAAGCAGGCTTTATATTTAGTACTGAGTCACCCACTTTATTAAATTTGAAATCACAAAAGGTGGGTGTGGAGTGGGAATACGTGGAAAAAAAAAAATGAACAAGTTATTCCCTTGAGATCACGGGCAATGGGGACTCTAGGGTTGGGTGGGTTTTTTTGTAAAGGGAGAGAGAAACTAAAGATGACCTGGAACCCTTTCTGCGCTTTCACTGGAAACGCAGTTGCCAGATCTGCTGCAATTCCCAGGGCAGAAGCCAGCGCCAAAAATGCTGCAGGGCTTTGCAGTACCATTGGGGTTTGCTCCAGTCAGTCCCGCAGGCAGGTCTCGGGCCTGAGCAGGGCACCACCAGTTCTGAGGCACTTTCCCATCCTTTCTGCTATGGCTTCTTTGGGCCAAAACAATGCTGCTAGAAGGAACTTGGAGCTGAGAGTATTTTTAAGCCGGGTTTGCAGCTCCACCTAACCCACCATGACATGCACCTTGCAGCTATCACGCCCCAAAGAAAACACTTTTTCTTTGGGCGATTACAACAGCATGAGGTGAAGGCTGATGAAGACCGAAGCATGCAGAGGAGCTGACCTGGTCACCCAGTAAAACTGCACCTGAGTAGGGCAGACATCACTGCAAGCTGCCATCCAAAGGCCACTCTGTCCCTCTCCTCCTCCTCCTCAGCATTTCAGTCCCCGCATCCCAGCTTGCTGTGAGGTCAAATGGACATCAGCACAGGGAAGGAGAGGCAGAGCAGAGAGGGACCACCCTTGCATGGCACCCCAGTTAGACCAGCTCGGCCACACCACAGACCAGGCTACTGGAGAAAGGGTGGCATTAGGTGAAACAATCAAAATGAGGTATGAACAAGAGGTTCATATTTTCATAGAAGTCCATCATAAGCCTTTTCACTTTCTGTCAATGATAAACACTCTGCAGCCTGAGCAGCAGCAACAGCTTTGCAAAGTTTTCAGCTACTTGAGCCAGACTTTCCCCCTGAGAAGACTCACTTTCCAAATACTAAAACACAAATACTGTTACCAAAGCCAAGCACTGTACCTCATTTTGATTTAAAAAGTCAGAAGCAAACAAGAGCTACTCTAATGCCAAGCACCACCAGTGATTTGTCTACAGAAGCAGCCTATTAGACTGCTAATAAAATTGGTGTAATCTTCGAAATAAGATTACAACAGCAAAAAGGATGTGGCTCGAAAAATAAACCTGCGGACTGTAGCAAGACTGGCAATTATGCAGAACCAGAGGTCAGGGACTGCTTAATATCTTCCACCTATACACAAGAAGAGGTTATACCACTGCAGTCACAGCCTGTTCCGACCAGCAAATAGACATTTAGCCAACTGTTGACCACTGTCCAGACCAGTCTGCTGCAAACTGCTTCTGGCTAGAGGGAGGCTGTGGGAGACTGCCACTGGGTGGCTCTTCAGTCCCACACAACTCATCTGCAGGTGACCTCCCACTATCAGAAAGGTTTCAGTGGTGGGGAATCAAGGCAAAGCTGGCACAGTCACAGACCAACCTGGACAGCAGCCCATACGCCCAGCCCAGACTAAGACGATCTTCAAGGAGTCACTGGTATCTCATCTGGATGTCCTGCCAGATGCTGGAGGTAGAAGATTTTGGCATGTGGCTCATCATGTTCTGTAAGTGGGCCTACAAATTCAGCTGTGTTGAACTAGTCCAGAATTTCATCTCAAGGGACCCTGAAGCTTTTCCTGGTATTTAGCTCGTGCCTGCGTTTGTTAGCTTCCCCCCTAACCGCTCCTTTTGTCTCAGACCAACATACAATCTTCTGTAGGATGGACCTGCTGGAGAAGCTAACTTCAGGGGCTCCCACAACTATTGCACTCTTTTCAGATGTGTAGAAAGGTGAGGTAGAGCTGGATTACCACTCCCACATACACTGCAAGTTGTCACCCATAGCCTTCAGGTCCCTAGAGTGCAATCTTCACCATACAGCTCATTACACTGTTAATTAGTAAGCTGTCTCACATTTTCCGGCCCATAAAAAACAGCTACTAATAGCAGACTGATCTCTCTGCTGTGAAGCCAGTCTTTGCTTTGACTGCAGTTTTCTTATACTCTCAAGTCTGTTGCTGCTGCTGAGTTTAATGCTTTATGAATTAGTATAAAAAAAAAAAAAAACCATCTACAGATCCTACATAAAGCCAAGACTAAGCAAGGCATACTATTTGATAGAAGGCACAAAGCAACTTTGCAGCTCAGGTAGGAGAGGAAGATCTATAGCTAGGAGCAATAACACCACAAGGTACAACATGGATTACACCAAAAAGGTCCACATGCTGATCAAGAATATTAGCTACGAGTGTTACACGTGAAAGGGCAATGCACTAAAAGAAAGTGCAATACCTTGCTATATGCCAAGTTGGTATCAACCCAATGCACAAAGCCTTAATCGCTAAAGTGAATTATTGACCGGTACTGGTTGTAAAGGCTCTTGCATAACAGGGGGTTTCAAGGCCATTAGTACAGGGCAGAATCTTACTCCATTTCATGGCTTTCCAAGATCTCTTTATATAGAACTTCAGAAGACAGGGAGCAAAGGGACCAACTAAACCAACCCTACAAAACCCAGAAAAAGGGTATATACCCTTAGAGAAGGGTGAGGCGGGGAGGGAGGCATAAAAGGTCTTGCCATTAGCGATGGGTCTAACTAAAGTATGCTGGGCGCTGCCATAACCATCCGTCCAGGAGACCTGCGGTACTTTCCAGGAGCTTCTTAGCTGGGCAGAAGCAATGCAAGTTTTTAACAAGAAGTCTGACTATGCTGCCTTTGCTTGAGCATTTGGTTTATATAAAACAGTGGCAAGAGCCCAGCTTGAAATTAGATCAACAAGAATGTTACAAAGGGGTGGGCAACAGAAGGGCAGGGGCAGGATTGGACTGGAACCTCCCATCCATGTCCCCAAGGAAAGCTTAGTCCCGACCTCAGCCAAACAGTGCAGAAAGGAACAGGCTAAAGTTTAGGTCAGACATTAAGGCCACTTATTCAAAATATTTTCAGTAGGCCCAGTTTCCCCTCTCTCCTTAAGGAAAAGTGAATTCTACCTAAGTGAGGATTCAGAAACTTGCTTATTACTTCCAGGAGCACTGAGAAACATGAACACATTTGTAAATATATTTCCATTTGTTCTCTATTGACCTCCTTCAAAGTGTTGCTATCTCAGAAACAGTTCTTAAAAGCAGGGACCAACCTTCTCCCTGCTTGTCTGCACAATACCAATCATAACTTTACATACACCAGGATAACTTTACATATACTTACAAACACCCTATGTACTCCCTAAAATAAAGTCCTCGCAATCCATTCTTGGAGGCAAAACATTTTGTGCAGGATTCAGGAAGCAAAAAATAATGCAATATTGCTTTGGAACTCCCTTTATTGCTGTGACCAGCTGGAGACAAGCACCTTGTTCTATGCTGGGTCAAGGAAATGTTTAACTATAAGATTTATAGTAGAATATATATATGTATATACCACTGCAGCTGCTCAGCAGTTATAGCAGAAGGCAAACACTGTTTTAACCCAAGGAAAACAGCAACAGGCTGGAGTATCAGCCTGCTCATTAGCGTCCTGCTGCAGAGGGTCCAAGGCAGGAGAGCATCCAAGCCTGTCCCTGGGACGAGACTCAGCATCTTGGAATCTCAAAACCACAGCCCTGCTCCAAACCCAAACAACGCTTCACAGACCCTTCCTGGCTGATTAGCAGGAAGGAGCACAAGATTGTGATGGCAGCGTAAACAAGGACCTGGGATTTATGATCTTTCAGACGTTGTTTAGCAAGCGACCCAGCTGAAGCACTGCTTCACAAAATATGAATGCCAATTACAGGGATGGGTAGCTTGAATTCAAGTTTCCACTTGGTTAGCGCTGTTCTGGACACGCTGAGAACTTTGGTGCTCACCCAGCAGTTTTGCGTGCTGGGAGGGGCTGCACTGAGCTCTCCCAGAAAAACGGGGACAGCGACTGTGAAAACACATGAAAACGCATCCACCATCCCCGTCCTTCCCAACAGGGCAGAGTCAAAGGCAGCGAGTTCAGTCCTACTGTTTGTGAAAGTACAGCAAGACACTCTTCTACCTTGTAGCATTGGAGAGGCAGTGGGAGAAGCAGATCAGCAATCCTCCTGCCCTGTTATTTTGAGCACAGCCCATCAAGCAGAAGTCCTGGTGCCGTGGACTTCTGCGGCCAGGACTGGGACAGTACCACATACGCTAGCAACATCGCTGGGGCAAAGACCAACACAAACATTAAAAAAACCCAAAAGCTGATCAAATTTAGGAAGACACACGCACATTGCTACGAATATGGTAACCCAAAGTGCTCCAGTCTCCAGTTCCCGTTGGAAGCTAATGGGTACATCAGACATGGGATGCTCTCGTGAAGCAGACACACTCATCTCCATTCCATGTTGACACAAGCTGCATCACTCATAGCCACTATTTCTGGCACTAAAAATGCAGTGCAGAAGCAGGATCACACCTCGCTCGCCCAGTCAGCTCCTGTGATGCCAAGCTGCAAAGACACTTTGAGGGAAAGAGCATATAGAAACGCAGGAGTTTAGCTATAGTTTTCAGATTCCAACACAACAGGCAGGGAAGAACATGTAAATGGCACACAGGTGACCGTGCAACCTTGTTTCAGTAACAACCCACTGCACATCACCTTCCATCTAATCCTAACAAGCTACTGTTATCCAAGGTCTTCAACCTGTGTTTTAAACATCTTGTGCATTCAGCTCTGGAGAGCCCTAATTTAATCCCTAACATATTGGCAAAAAAATCAGTCCCATATATATAAATTGAGTGCAGAATCACATGCCTTCCTATTTTCCTTCTAGTATCAAAATACTTTTCATCTGTCAATCTTCAGGGAAAAAAAGCGAGGGAGAACAAAGGGGATTTTTCTTAAGCTTCATTTCCCACCACCTCAATGAGACACAACAATTTCAGTAGGAATCCAAGAGGATGTCCCTAGAGCTCTGCAATTAATTCTTTCTTTTTTTTTTTCTTTTTCCCTAGCAAGACAATCTCCCTGTCATCTGGAGCCAAGGCAACAGAAGCAGTTCTAGCAAACAAAACTCTGGCAGGAACTGCACTAACCAGGTCAGGGGCAGGATTACCTACTGCACGCCAGAGATGAGCCCTCTTCAGCTACTGCACCAGCGGCCACTGACACCTCCTGCAAAACACAGCATCTCCCCAAACCACAGCCTCGTTCAGCACCTGATATTGGAAACACCGATACAGGACAGCAGTTCTTCTGGTGTTATTCAGCCTGTCTCATCTCCCAGCGTATCAGATTTTCTTCCTTATGCTTTTTCCCAAATGGGTGTTTTGCAGGTTTTTCCTTGTCCTGACCTGACTCTGCAGCGGGCAACAGTTCAATTGCCTTGTTTAAGTTCCTGTATTTATACAATTTTAAAAAGCAGCCTAGCTAGCATTTTTTTTTTTTCAAGAAAAATTTGGTTTACTCGAGCAAAAAAATGTTTGTAGTAAAGACATAACTGCAGGAGTCAGTTTTTCCACTTTAAGAATTTCAGATATGAACAAATAGCCCCTTGACTCGCAGCTGAAGTAAAAACAGGCAACTGCATTAGACAAAGGCTGAAGGCTCTACTCCTAGGCTTTGGGAGAAACAAAATCCTTCTAGTGTCCTTCTACAGCCAGTTTCATGACTGTTTACAAAGGTTTTACAAGAGACACAATATTTCACCTTTTTAAGGTTTTTTTACAGTCTAGTCCAGAATAGAAGAACCAGAAACAGAACAGGCCAAGGCAGAGTCTACAAAAATTGAAGAGAAAAAGGCATTTCAGAGAGACACTTGATCAACAAGGTCACATAAACCATTCCAGGCCCACAGAGCATGCTAGTCATAAACAGTTGTGAAACAGGCAATGGGCAGAGTCTCCCTGCCCTCTTCACATCGCATTCCCCTGCTCATTTATTCCCACTCCATCCCTAAACAACGGTAGAGGCTTATAGCTAAGCTGGAGGCTTCAATTGCTAGGCAGCACCACCTGCTTCCACATCCCGGATGAGCCGCATGCTGCCTTCCCCCATGGAGCCGGCAGGAGCCTGCGAGGAGCTGGCATTTGCTACCACCCTGTAAAACAACTTGCTGCCTCACACAGGCATGGCCAAGGACAGTGGAAAACAAATTAAACAACACAAGAAGTCAACAGTTGAGGTTCACGAGGCAGAGAACAGATGCCCAGAGCAAGGAGACACTCGACTCTTCCCTTCTGGTATCCCATGGCCAACCACTCAGACTTGCCTGAGAAGTCTTGGTTTTGAGGCTTGGCTTTTCCAATAGGCAGTGGGGTAATGAGATCACCACACCAGATACTGGTCAACCTCTTGCCCTTAATGTTTTTTTCTGTTTTATAAGAAGAGGGAGGAGTGTGCAGCTCAGGTCTGGACAGACGGGACTGAGCTGGAGGCTGCAGGGCAGGAGCAGTCTCCTGGCCCACATACTTCTCCCCGCAGCACTTGAGCTGGGACATACTTAAACTGGCAGCCGAACACTTAGTGCAGCCCCAAAATGTTGCTGTTCTTTTTGCCAGGCATCAAAACACTGGTCAACATGAAGGCAAGAAGATAAAAGGCTGTGTTTTAGGCCAGGATTGCTATCTCCCCTTGAATGCATGGCCTTCAGCCATCGGAGCAGCACACATGCCCTTTCTCACCCAACTCCCTGCCAAGCTCACACGACCAGGTAGCAGAGCAGTTATAGGAAGCACTTGCCTTCATTTTCAGCTGGCCAGAGCTCTGTCCTTCCTTCCTAGAGCTAGTGACCTGCGAGTCTGCTGGACCTTGCTCCATGAAAGCACCTCCCCATCCAGGAACTCCTTCCATCCCCAAACACTCCTCCCAGAAAGCGAAGCCTCAGGGTCCTCCTGCCACCCATAAGACACCTTGCTATCGCTCTAAGAAGTTACCGTCATGGGTATTGAAGCATAAAAACTTCTGCCAGTATTTTCTTAACAACTGCCTAAGCCAAGATAGGCATTTAAGGAATCAAAAAAGGCCTTGACTGCTTCCTGCCCCTGAAGCTCAGTGATACGGCATCCATGCATCTCTTCATCCCATCCAGCCAACTCTCTCCACTAACAACAATGGACCAGGGGCTCTTTCCAGGCTGCTGGACTACGGAGCCTGTGGTCTACACTTTTCAACTCTTTCAGGTCCTGCAAAAAGCATGGCTAAAACTTTACTCAATATCTACGATAACTACATGGCTGGCAGCCAGACACTTGGCTGTACACCTCCCTGACATCAGTCACCTTAGCACTTTTGGATGAATTAGCAACAAACAGATTTTCTGAGGTATTTTACAGCTGAAGGGCTTCCCATGGCTGCCAGTGCCCCAGAAACCAAGATGTGAATGTGTTGTGTACAGTTTTCAGCCTACTAAAAAGAAAGGCTATTTTTAATCCAAGCCTACGTAGGGTGGAGCTCAGTCTCCAACCAGGCCAAAAAGCCACTATAATCCACAAGACCAATGTCTGGCAACCTTTGCTTGCAGGCTGATGTCTGTTCTATTTTGGGGATGGGAGGAATTTAGAATAAAAAGATATATAAATTAAAAACAAAGGAGGCTATGAAAAGTGAATAGAGGGAAGGGCCAGACTTATCCTGTGTATTTTGGTCTAAAGAACAGGGCTCTAAAAGAACACAAATCAGAATTACTTTATTTTCCAGTTCCTGCAGCAGTTTATAAAGTATCATTTATAACACGGGCTGAGAAAAGTACAGCCCCAGTATATTTTGTACAGGAGGAAGAGCCAACCTGTGGCTTCCTGCGCAGCAGTGAGACCCTTGGAAGAACAAGGCAGGAAAATGGTCACCAGCCATGGACCTACCACCAGGATCCTATGAAAGAAGGTTTCCTATCTCAGATACCAATACAACAGCTGTTGGGACACCTTGTTCTTTTGTGATGTTGGGACTGCAAAAAAGGCAAAGCAGAGCCACCAAAGTGACCTGAGATCGGAAAATAAGAGAAGTTTCGCTTATTTAGGGTTTATGGCCAACAGGCAACCAACTCACTAAAAGCAGAAGTGTTTTGTATGCTCTCAGCACCTAAATGAGCTCAAGATCACACAGACTTCCTACATAAACATACCACTAGCTTTTATTTGTTACAGGCACTGTCTCAACTTGGCATTCAAGTCAACTCAACACAGCCATTTACTTTGCCATATTAACCCGACCTTCCTTGCAGTATACAGGTCATTGGTCTAAAAGAGGGTACACACAGCTTCTCTCACTGTCTTTAGATGCCCCTTTAACATTCATCCATCAACTGTGAAACACTCACATAGGCATCAGCATCTCTAGAGCTCCTTCTTTACCTGACCAGGGCTGGATTATTAACCCCACTACAGAAGTCTGCAATTACTTGTCTTGGCAGAATGCAAAAGGCCAGAACAGAAGAGACAGTACACTGGGCCAAGTGGAGGACCAACAACAATGAACCTCAAGCGCTGCTATCATTTCGGTCATGGACTTCTTAGGAAAAAAGCCAACACCTAAGCAACACTGTGAAGTTCAACCCAGATTTTATAAGCATAGCAGCAAGACTGGATGCTGAATGCCTCTTAACACTAGATAATATGTTCATGGCCAACACCACTTCTTCCTTCCTTGTTCCACCTGTAAGTGACAGTACTAACTACCTGCTCTTTCACTTCCATCACTAAGGGCAGTATGTGATGGGGAAACAGTGAATGACACAAACTCTATTTTCAGCTTTAAAAAGAAAAAGCAAAAAAGCTTACTTCAAAATATCAGAAATTAGGCCTCCTGCAGAGACACTACACCTTATCTTCTCTTGAAGATCACAGTAACAGTCTCTCTTCCCAGCTATGCAGTGGGGACTCCCAGCAGCATCTGTGAGCTGTCACTCTTTTTACAGGAACAAAAAACCTACTGAAGAGGCAGGGAAAACAGCTGTAAGCATTTCAGAGAAGGAAATGAGACAAGGAGACTGGTTAGAAGCATATGGCCCATATGGATTGACATGAGCAATCAGCAGCAGCCCTAACCAGAGCTTCCCATTTCAGACAGTTGTCCTGCTTCCCACATCCTCAGATGCATGTCAAACCAATAATTATTTTATTTCTTCCATACTGATTCCCAAATGTCAGTAGTGCACAGGCCGCCGCGCCCTGCAGGGACAGTCTGCATGTTGCAGGAGGAGACAATTCGCTCCCAGGAATGTGCACATCGCCCCGCAGCACAGGGCGTTGGAGAGCACGGACTAGCCGGAGCAGGGGGACAAAAGGAAGGGGACCTAAGGCAGGCAGCCCACCTGCCAGGGATGCTGCATTTCCACAGGCAGTGGTCACCCTCATGGCTCACGGCTGCTGAAAGGTAGAGGTAAACTAACAGGAATCAACCAGCAAAACAAGCAAAAGAGAAAGAATGGCTCTTGAAGGCTCTGTCTCTGCTGATAGCAACTCTCCTGGGGACACGGAAGCTACCTCTTCATCATCACGCCACTCACAAAGCCAGTGACAAAACTAGCTTTGAGTAGCCCAGGCGTTAACCCACAAAACCCAGACGTGAAACACTAGCTGTTAGAGGAGCACACATGATATAATCCTACCAAGTGGGCCAGACAGGACTTGCTTGTCATTCTTGGCATTTTTAATCTATTACCAAAAAAGCCAACAGATCACAGATTCCCAGGAGACCAGCAGATGCCACAGCAACCAAGCGCACTGGCCATGCACAGCACTGGCCACCACAGCTCAGCACCCTGTCCAGGAGGTCCACACCCCTCTGATGGGAACAGACCTGCTGGGAGAGAGTAGACGGGGCCAAGCAGGCAGTCCTGCTGCCAGGGCAGCGGCCTGTAGCAGCACGGACGTCAGATGTGCCCACCGCAGGGAAGAGCTCAATTACCTCCAATGCCACCACCTCTGGATCAAATAGCGTGGTATTAGCAGAAGGCAGATGGGCATGTCCTCTCCTCCCACCCCACTTCCAGCCCTTCTGTCTTTCAGCTCCATCGATTCATCACATTTTCTTGCTCAGCCGGTACGAGAAGACGGGTTGCTCTTATGTGGCTAGCAGATGCCATAGGGTACATCAACACCTTATCACACAGGGTCACACCAAATACCTGAAATCTCAAATGAAGTACCTGCTGCCCAGGGTTGGGCTCTGCAGCCACAAACATTCATGAGTCCCATCTTTTGGCTATAATCAAATCATCTCTTCAATCATCAATTAAAAGGGTGGGCATCCATCACCCTCCACAGGCAGCACGTAGTCAGTGCTGCAGCACACCCACCCCGGGAGGTGTGCTGGTGCGATGTGCCAAGGGAGACTGGGTGGGCTGGGGGTTGCAGCACAGCGAGACAGGGCAGGAGGATTTCTGACAGCTGGGATTCCCTGTCCCCGAGCTGATGGCACAGTCTGGCAATGCCACCCAGCCAGGCTCATGCCGCTTGCTGGTAAAGCAGAGGAAATCTACACCTAACCTAGCCCTTCGCTCGGGAAAGGGATCTGCACAAACCAGGAGACTTGTCACAGGTCACGTTGCAGTGCTCCAAGTGAATCTCACAGCACAGAATGTGATGGAGAGGCATTATCGAAGTCTCCACTTCAGAAAAACCTAGAGGCAGGAAGAACATCCAAGGCAGGAAACACTAGTGAGGACAGACAGGACAAGCCTGACCCATCACCTACAACTTCAGCATTGAAGAGCACAAAGTAGGCAGCTGCTAAGACTGAAGCTGTACTAAATGCTGCTGCATCTAAGCACCATCTGCCCCATACCCACTCCCAGCACAGACCGTGCTGGAATACCTACTTTTAATTCCCTGCCATCCAATAAATCCAAGAGAGACAGTACACCCATATGAACACCCAAACCCGAGTGTGCGGAGCAGGGGACACAACAGTAGCTCATTCATGGCCAGCAGTCACACGGCTGAAAGCGATTACAGCCGCCCAGTCATTGTCAGCTGATCTGCCACTGCTCAGAGGACCTCCAGGATGGCCGGTTAGCATCATTTCTCCCAGCCACACCACCCAGAGCCCAGATGTTAGATCATCACCCAGCTGCCTTCAATCATGAGATCACACCTCTCACCCTTCCCACCTACTCATCTATCAGCAGTAAGAGTAGCAGGTACCTCCAGGCTGGAAAAGGGCTTTAATGGTGCAAGCAGGGAAAGCTGATTCTGTGTTAGAGCCTGAGCGACTCTCTGGGATGGTCAGAGGGGAAAACAGTCCTTCCATGCACCCCCCCACCAGCAGCACTGCAGGCAGAGCTCAGCCAAGACCTACTCACCACAAACACAGCCACTGCTGCTTGTGCAATAATCCAATTCCCAAAGTGCCAACAAGAATGTATGTGCAAAGATGTCAACAGATGCCTATCGAAGGGTTTGGGGACCAGAGATAGGAAAGAGCAAGATGATATTGTGACAGTCATTAGAATAACCCAACAAATACTGATTTAATACCACCTTGCATCACCCTTATTAAAAGAGTTGGTCTCAGTTTTGCGACATACTTGAAATGAAAAGATATTCAGGAATGTTTTGCTCTGCATATGCATTAAGGTTATTTGGTAAACTTTTTAAATTCAGTATTTAACTCTACCTTTCACACAGATCTGGTGGTAGTAGTTTCTGGATTCATGTTTGGCTTTTTTGATGTAATTAGCAACTTTAATTACTCCATGAGCTCAGTGTCCAAAAAGATACACAGAATAATTAATACACAACAGTACTTAGTTCAAAAAGTGCTGAGTATGCAAAGGTCAGTAATTAGTTAATAAATAGTAACACATCATGTTATGGCTATTCCCAATATGACAAGGAACTTCTCCGTAGTAACTAATAAGTTAAAAATTAATATCTGTTATTGCACCATGCAGGTTGATAGCTTGTCAGTCACATGTTTAAACAGCTGGCACTGACAGATGAGAATCTGCTTTTCGATGCTGAATTACTGCTCTAACATACACGGAGGCAAAGGTAATATTCAAAGCCTGAACAAAGCACCAACTTAAACCATGTTTCCTTCGCTGTTTATTGCTATTCTGTGGCACACAGATAAAAAACAAGTTGTACCCACATAAATTTCACCTGCCCAACTCTGCAAACTGCACAGCAACACTGTAGCACTTGACACCTCTGTCCTTCCTTCTCCACATGTGCTTTCTCTCATCTTCACCAGAAGCGTCACCATGTCCCTGCACAGGGTTAACCTGCCTCCCAACATGGCACGTCAAGAGCCACCCTCGAACACCATTGTTGACCACCACTAGAGAGCTGGGACCGGGACTGTGCGTTGCAGGGCACTGCCGGATCTGTACGAAACCCCTGCTGGAATAACGCAAACAGGCCAGACGCTGCTTTACCATCACTGCCGCTGCCACAGGCAGTTCACATGCAAGAAAATCAAGCTAACAGGCCTTTCTAAAGAGGGACAAATTTCCCCAGAGGATTCTGGTCCACAGCACACAGCATTTTAAGAAGGAAAGAGATGTAAAACATTGTAACTTAAAAAAAAATATCTGGAAAATTTGCTATAAAGCAGAACTCACTTGGTCTTTGGTTTTGCTGAAAACACAGCCTCTTTGTGTTTCACCACCTATCATTTAATGCTATGTAAAATAGGTTACCAAGAACACAGATAGGGTGTACTTGGGCAACGTCACCAAATAAACTACTACCACCTGAATTATCACCACCAGGACAGCCTCAAGTGCTAAATGAAGCTCTCATAAGTCATCAAGTGTACTTACTACTGATCACTACCATCTACTTCGATAAGGAAGTGGATTAAAATATCTATATAGAAAGATGATGAGCACACCCTCCCTAAACTCACTGCCAATCATGTAAAAAGAAAAGCACTTCTCTCCTCCCAGTGCATTACACCATACGCATTGGCAAAAACGCAGCTCCTGCACTGATGCTCCAAGAAGCAGAGCACTTGCAGTTTTACTACACCAAAAACAGTACTTCCAACATGAAGTTTACCTATAAAGCTATTCACAAGGCACTTGGATCACTTAGATCATTGGCAGCTGCTTAAGCAAAATTACTGAATTACTGTCCCTAACAACCTTTTCAATCAATCATTGAGTAGCACTCTCATTTGCTTCCTTCAAGTCAGAACTGTTGTATTTCCACTTCTCCAAAGTTAAGTTGCTGCACTAGAGAGCCAAGTAAACACAGGAAAGAGTTACTAGAAGATCCCGCATGAGTGGATTCAGCAGCAAACCCATTTGACAAGGCTGCAATTCCTTCACTCACCGTCTTAATCTCACAACAATTGAAACCCAGGGCAGAGAAGTCAGTAAGGGAGCCCCAGGGGAAGGAGTTCCTCTGCATTTATCCCAAATCCGAGCATCCATCAGCTGAATACCTAATGAAGTCGTCAGTCCCCAGAGCCCTCCCCACTGTGAAGCTAATCTAGCCAAAACTAGTAAATAGGTTTCTGGAGTTTTGGGCATTCTTTAATCTGGGGAGATGTTTGCCTACTTTATAGGAGGGGAAACTTGGTCAAATTAGCTTTGATAAGAGAACAAAAACCCTGGTTAAGTACAATTCTTTATATCTAGCATTGAATAACTGAGTTTAATAATCACATTATGATCTCTTAACCCAGACAAAGAATGAGTAATTCATCTTTCACAAGCAGAGAATTCCTTCAAGGGAGCTTGGTTACAACCAAGCAACATCCTCAAATTGTTAAACTTTTGGCAAGATTAACAGGCTGTGATAACAGCAGTGTTTCAAAAAGATTTCTCTTAGCAAATTATTATTTATTTAAATTATTATTATTATTAAACACACTTCTTTTTTTTTAAGAGTTATTCAGATGCAAACCAGCAGATCTGGAATTTAAGTTCTCTGCGTGCCCACACCCCCCAGAAGGCCATCAAACACCCCCAGGGCAGAAATCAGCTGCAGAATATTGCACCCAGGGGACTCGCGTTGTATCCACTAATCCCCTCCAAAACACTGCTCTCCACTGACAAACTACCAGCAGCTCCTCTTTGCACAAGATTTCTTTTCAAAACAGATTGAATTTCTATACATCATTATGCACAGCACTAACATATGTTGATCTCTGTAACTATTCCCTCTTTATATCCAGGTTCCAGCTGTTGTCTTTAAAGTTACTCTAAGCAAGTCTCCCAGCATTAAGGAGTTTTTCTTCTCAGGTTACCAGGCTCATGGAGAAGTCACAAGTGTTACTGGTTGAACAATGGCTTCAAGTTCTCATGCAAAAGCCATTTATCTGAGATATCTATTATCTTTTATAGACTCTTCTACAGACTGACCAAAAACAGGAAGCCCAGCTCTCATGTGCACATGCATTCCACTGGGATTGTGTAACAGCAATAACAACCTCGAGGCTGATTCAATGGCATTTGCTCACAGCTATACTAACAGCTCTCCTGAAAAGAAATAAGTGAGTTCAAGTGATGCCCTGCTTGAAGGTACGGATGCTATTACAGCAGCCTGTCCCAAGGAAGCATTAACTGGAGGTCAGATTCCCATCCACATGTCTCACCGCTATTTCTACTTAGATAAAAACTTACAACTGCAGAACTGCAGAAACTTACAACTGCCTGCAGAGTTTGTTACCTCTGTGAGCAACAGGACTTGATGCTATCCATTAGAATACTTACAGGCAGTGCCAGGGTGTCCCAGCCTTTCCTATGCAAAGGAAAGTCTAAAGCTTCACCTCCTGAAAAATTGCTCTTGCCCTTCCCTTTGCAGGCTCCCAACAAGAAGCCATTGTTCGGGGAGCAGGGTGACACTTCCTCTCCCAGTCCAAATTAGAGATGTATAAAAATAAACCCACACAGCTGTCCCACTAATTCATTTTATTTCACCCCGCTTCAATTAGATAAGAAGTCAGCTCCAATTTCTTCACTTTTTCTGCTTTTGGGAATACTACCCCGCACAAAAGATAAAAGTTAAATGCAAACCGAATCCCCTTTTCAGTACTGCTCTGCGGGAACCCCCAGCGGGAAGCAGCACCTCCCCTCCCCTGCAGCCGGGCTCTGCTTCTAGCAACTCGCACAAAGCCTGAAGTTTTGCAGGAGTCGGGGCTTTCGCTGCGCGCCCCTCTCCATCCCAGCGGCGGAGCTCACGGCACGGCCGCACCGAACCCGCTAACAGCGGCCACGGGGCAGTGCATCTCCCGCGCCGGGCCCGCTCCGGCTCAGCCCAGTGGTGAAGTTTTCCAGGGGAATGAATCAGACAAGTGCCTTTTCATCGCCGCGGGGAGGCTGGAAGGGGCGGCAGGAGCGCGCCCAGGGGACACGTACTCCGCGTCCCGGCGGGCACCGATGCGCGCTGGGCTCCGCGCCCGCCCCGGCTCGGCACGGAGCTCCGCGCCCGCTCCCCCGCTCCGCGCCCGTCTCGCCGCCCCATTGTCCCGGGACCCCGGGCGGCGGCGCGGGGACACGCCTGGCCGGGAGCGGGGCCGGGCGGCAGCGAGGGCCGGGCCGGGCCCCGCGGAGCCGCTGGGGCCGGCCGGCGCCTCCCGCCCCGCCGCCGCCGCCGGGATGGTCCGCCCGGGCCGGCGCACCTCTGGGCGGCGGGGCGAGCGCTGGCAACTTTCCCCAAGTTGGAGCCGCGCTGGAAGAGCTGCCGGGAGCACTCACCGCCCGTGCGCCGTGCAGAGCCGAGCCCTCCTGCCGCGCCGAGCCGTGCCTCAGCCCCGCTGCCCGCGCTCGGCGCGCCCCAGCCCCGCCGCCCCGGTCGGATTGGGCCGTGAGCCTGCACATCACGGCGTCCCGGCGCGGCGATTAGGCGGACGCGGAGTCACTCAGGGCGGGGAGGAGCTGCGGCCCCAGCCAGGGCGCGCCCCCGTCCCCGCCGTCGCCGGGCTGCTCTGCCCTGCCTTCCCCTGCCTTGCCCTGCCTGCATCCCTCGTGTCCTGCATGTATCCTACCTCCTGCCCTGCGTGCATCCCACCTCCCGTGCATGCATTCCTCCTGTCCTGCAAGCATCCCTCATTCTTCCACAGTATGCAACTCTCCTCCAAGCAGGCATCCCTTTTTCCCTACAAGCATCCCTGCCTCCTCCTGTGCTTGCACCCCTCCTCCCACGCAGGACTGCATCCTTTCTCCCATGCACGGGCAGCTCTGGCTCCCTCAGCCCTGCCACACAGACAGAGGAGCTCTGGGCTCTTGCAATCTTCTCTTGTCTCCTCAGGAGCAACCCCGCTGGGTGGTGCTGAGGATGCCCAGGGGAAGCTGGTGCTGGTGGGCACTGGGCGAGGGGCTCTCCACACAGAGGAGCCAGGGGCTGACCCAGAGCCTGGCTCCCCCAGGAGCATGTGGGGTGCAGGTGCCTGGGCCCTTGCACCCTGTACTCTGTGCTCCTTGGCAGGGAGCGTTGCCATGGCCTTTCCCCACCGAGCCTCCGGCTGTCCGATTTGGGATAGGTGGCCTCATAACTGTCCTAATTTCTACATTTGCCACACAGACCTTCACTCCGAAAATTGCTAGAAGGGCTCAGGAAACCAAGGGCCTTAGGGACGCTTTTGTGTAGAAGTGGTGGAGAACAGAAGTTAATTCAAAAGAGGCCTTGAACTGAGAAAGAAAAAGCAAAAACCTGCCCCAGGAAGAAGGATGTGAAAGGAGAGAAGGAGCCAGGGGACCAGAGCTGCATCGTGGAGCTGGGCCAGAAAAGGGGGAAGCCGTTTCCCCAAATGAGGGACCTCACACTCCCCAGCGGCCCGAAACTGCCATCTCCACCTGGTCCAGGAGAAAACATCAGGTATTAATATCTTCTAGGAGAAAAGCAGATATATTTTCAGACACACAAGACCCTTTTCAGCTCAGAAAGGTGAGCCATTCCTGTGCCTGGAGGTGAGAACAGCACAAAGTAATAAATTCAGACATAAAACAGGAACATTAATGCAAGGTGCTAGCTGTTGTATAAAGTAATAGCACATGTCCCATTTTTTTGTGTTTAACTATTTTCCACCACTGTCAGAAAAATTAAACTTGCAGAAAGGCGACAGTTACCTAACAAACTATTAATACACAAGGTGCACACCAACATTAGATCATTCTCTCTCTTCTCTTTAAAAATTAAATAAATGTAGGGCATATTTGACTGCATATAGAACTCCCCAGTAAAATCCATTGTAATGAATATTTATTTCTCTATGTTGCCAATGTTACAGGTGCACATTTCTGGATCTGAATTACATAGCCACACATTATGAGTCTTTATATGAATTATTTACAGAAAGACTGTCAGTCTGATCATTACAGAATAAAACAAAACACATTTCATTGTCAAAACTGTCAGGAAAAATTATTTTGCAGTTAATTTTCCAAAGCTACAAAATGACGAGTTCTCACAGAGTGGTCGCACATGATGGAAGCGACACGGTTCACAGTGGGAGTTTCCTCATCACATCAGCAGGAGCAGCGTCCTGAGAAGAATCAGACTCTTCCCTTCGTCCTTTTGTTCTTTTTATACAGTTGGATTTCTCATTGGATGTCAGAACTCTTATATTCGTCAGTTTATTAGACTAGCTCTCAGGAGACAGGAGTAGTAATTGTATACTGATTTAAAGGATTAGTTCAATTTTACGCTCTGTGGTGGTAGTCCTGTGTTCAGATTAGGCCAACGCTTCACATTGCATTACAAACACAACAGAACTGTGAATATTTCTGATTCTGATTGCAAATTTTAGCAAAAAGATATACTTTAGATTATTTTTTCTCAGATTTTGTTAGCATGCCAACATAAAAGAACTAGAGACATGAAATCATCTTTGTAGGTCTTGACTATTCAGAAAATGCAGATTACACGTTTCCGTGCCCTGCTTTTGTCCAAACCAGTAGTATGAAACAGGCAACTCTTTGTTCTCCAAATGAGGGAGCAAAGTATTAAACATATTGAACATTTACCAGTTGCGTCTTTATTAGGATTTCCCCATGTCTTCATGCACAAAGAAAGTTAAGCTATAGTAGACAAATCCATTAATTCAGCTACAACCACTGCTTAGTATCCTGATATAGTCACCAAGCTCAATTTAAGATTTTTATTGCGTACTCAATGTAACTACTACTATATTCTGAATGAGATGTGAAATTGTGGATATTCATTTACACATAACTAGCAAATGCCTTCTTTGCAAAAACACACAACTGCACGTTCTTAGGTGATTATTTATGATTAAAAACATTCATTAACAGAGATACTAGCTTCCCTTTCTCATGAAAAATAAACATAAAGCTCAGCAATTACTGCTTTGTGAAACAGTGAACAAACTTTTTCAAGAGCACCTGACAGCACGCAGTTGAATTCTTATTTCACTGCATCCACAGGTGATGTAGCTGGGGGAGGAAAGGTGAAATTTTGGCAAAGGTCACAGGGGAAAACCAGTGCCCTTATAAAAAGTCCCATGGAGATTTTAAACACAGACTGAAGCACAGGGTGGATCTGGAATATCAGTGTTGGCCAGTGTTTGAAATTATGTTTGGGACATTTTTAAAGCCCTTTCAAAAAGAATGCTCTTAAGAAAATGACAAAGAAAGAGCACTGTTTACACAGAGGGACTTTCCGCATAATGACGTGCATGAACAGAGAGGTTAGGGCCGGACAGGCAATAGGTATTTCCAACCTGATTTACGCCATGGGTAGTTTTATTTAATATGACTTTTAAATAAAGTTGCAGTGAAATATTTTTGTAGAAAATATGCACTTATAAGATGCTGACTTCACAAACTACTAGCATATAGAAACTTAGGAGGAAGGAAATAGGCCATATTTTTTGAAGATGAGTTTAAACAGTGCTTCGTTAATTCTTTTCTTCAGCAGAGTATGGTGAATTTAACAGCTATCAGAAAATGCCCTGGCTAGAGCCACAATGGAAGGACTGCCTGTTGGATTTTTGTATTGAACATTTTTAACTGTAAGGATATGAATTTTCTTAAATGCAGTTTATTGTAATAGTCATCACCAGACAGAAGAAGGGCTGACCCTGCCTTCAGTACGCCTTTGCCACTGACTCCAGTGGAAGCTGGACCGGCCGTTAACAGACTTTGCCATTGCCAGATTAATGTTAGTGTGACTCTGTGCCTACAGAAGTAAAATGAATTTTAATTATGTCTGTTTAAATATAAGCTTCTTATCTGGCAGCTTAGCGATACATCTCCTGTACTGCTTTTCCATTGTATAAAAGTTACATCTTTGCTCTTGGCTGAGTTATTGAATAATATGTGGGTTTAGCATATAATTATGGTCACTTACCTGTGAGAATGTCTTACTGAGGCAATGCTCAGATGAAATAAAGTTAGAGGGGGACTATGAGGATAAATAACGCTTGTCTTCTCAGTGGCAAATCTAACTCATTTCTGATTGAGAGCTGCTGCCAACATCACTAACAAGAAAAAAGCCCATTGTCTGTTAAAGAGGAGGTGGTGTCTTTTGGAAAGGGTACGCAAGAAACAATATGGTCCTAAGAGATGCTGTGAAACATTGTACGGCGTGCATCTTTGCAAGGTATGCCTGATATCCCCTGTATAAGCTAGCTGCTTTTAAGATCAAGATCATCATAGACCATAAGTGAGGGGTGGTGACCATCAGGAAGAAGGGGAGGAAGCCTGATAGTGTAATTAAAAACTTGTGTCTCTGATGCGCAGTATGCCAAAGAGACAGAGAAACTGCAAAACCTACTGGGGGAGTGGTAAGCATACGGGTTCAGAAGTGGCCTTTAAAGAAATGGGCTTTAAAGGAGTTGGTGTAAAGTTCTTCCATTAGAATTAGGGCATCTGTTCTCAACTAGACTTTTGTTTTGTTTTCTGTAAATACTTCCCCCCAACATTAACAGAATCTAAAAACCAGGATATCAACGTCAAAAACACTTGTCATCAATCAAGAAAAACAACTGAGTGGTGCTATGAATACATTAATAACCTGGAACTATTTTTTTTCCATTGCAAGGAAATCTGCATAATATTTTGAACTACAGCAAACTGAATTTATCTCCTGCTAGACACATTTACTCAAAGAATTCTGGGCACTTCTTTACTTAAAAACAACTTTTGGGAAATAAATATCAGTAAGGTTGGCCCATGCAAGGAATCCATATTCAAAGTCTAAAGAAGTCAGTGAGACTCCTCACGTGAACGTAGATTACTCACCAAAGTTATCACCCTGCCAGGCTGTAGGCAAGCTGCCTGCCAGCTGCCTTCCCTCTCACTGTCCTCACTGCCAGATAACAGATCACGTTGTGGGACTCTGGACCGTGTTGTGAAACCACCAGTGCCTCCTGTTTATTCTGCTGTAATGCAAGCTCGTGCTTCGGCAAAGGGGTTGCCCAGGGTTTCGTGCTGCCTCTATTCTGCAGTATAGTTTTATTTGTTTGAAATTGTGCTCTTTCCTGTCAAGGGGAGTTTTTCAGTGATTGCCCATGCAGCATAAGGAGAGCTCTGCACTCCCAACCCAGCAGTGGCAAGCCAGAGTTATTCACGTTATGTCTTTGTACAACTCTTAACTACAGGTTTTTTATGGACCAGGCTTCCAGAGGACCCATTGACCTTCGAAGCATGCAGGAGAGTGGTGACTTGACACTTTATTTGTAGTTCATATCAACAGGGTGAACTTCCCTCCTTCATTGTTGTGGACCAAAAAAAAAAAAAGCAGCATGGCAATGAGAAGGTGCTTTTGTCTCTTCTCTTTACTTAATTTATCAACCTATCAAGACCAGACTCTCAAAAGCTACTGAATCCACACTCCCTTTCTCCTAGCTAAGGTACGAACAACTACCTCCAAAGAAAATCATGTTTCCAGAGATCACGAGATGCAGAAGGTCAGACATAGGTAGTTTCAGGCAGAAGAATCAAGCAGAGTTAGCTGCAAACTGTGGAAAATACAGTCACTGCCCATGCAGCTGACAGTCGGTCATTTTGGTCATTAATCTAGGTTGACAATTTGGCGTGCAGTAACCTGGTTATTACTGCGGCTTGAAGTTCTGCGTGCAGCTTCTTATTATTAAATCCTGGCAATTCGCTCAGAGCTGGACAACGTCACCCTGGAATGAGCTTTTAGGAAGGGGTTTGAAGGGGGAAAAGCCTGGTGGTTTGGCAAGCTAGGACCGGGCTGATATTTCATGCAGTTGGTTCTGCATTGGGACGAGACTGGAGGCAGGAAACAAAAAAGCTGCTGATGCAGGCAATTCTGCATGGTATAGAGAGCTTGGGATGGATGAACTGGAAAGTGCACAGGGCCTCCAAGGAGGACTCTTGTCTGCACAGCATTGGCCTTCATGCCCATCAGGCTTGTGCGTGATGGCCTTGCTTTCCTCTTTCTCTCCACTCTGCCTTCCTTTGGCTCAATTCAAGTTAAAACGAGCTACACAGAGACGGTACGGCAGCTAATGAATAATATTCATCCGCTACAGGATGAGAGCAGGAGGCTGTGCTCGATAACTGAGGAAGCGTTCTTGCTGCTCAAGGACACTATTTCTAGTGTTCCTAATATTTCCCCATTTGCTAGTAACTAATTTGGACTTTTTTGTCTTTCTAGTCCAGAATATATTTGTGAATATTTTGTTCTCATTTTCTCTGAACTTTCTTCTCTCTTTTCTTATTTTTTTGCCCCTCTACCTTTTGCCTCCTCCTCCATTTTACTCATGCTGGCACAACATTCCCCCAGCTCCTACAAAACTCAGCCATCCCACAGCATCCAAAATCCACGGTGAGCGGAAGCAGAGCAGGGCTGTCTACATTCCTGCAAGCCCAGGGCTTGGGAGATGGCGTGGATATGTGCCAGTGCTAATAAATAGGGAACTATTAGTGACTGTGTAAAGCAGGAAAATTGCAGAACAAGATAAGACTCACAGAATTCCCATAAGCTGATTTTGGATAAGAATATTTACCAAGGGGAAAAAATAGGTTATCCTTAAATGCATATCTCTCTATCAAGCCATATGCGTGTTTGCGCAGGCGCTACGCCCTGTATAAAAGGCAGCAGGATCATGTGTTGAAGTATATCTGTGACACACGCTCAGCTCCTTTGCACCCTGCCCAGTACAGAAGTTGCTTTGCAGTTTTGCAGCCAGGCTATGGTTGGGGGTGACTGTTCCCAGCTCTGAGGTCAGGCTGCACCACGCCTGCCAAACTAAACGCCCTGTGTAGCTCCAGTTGGGCCCAGCATGCACGAAATCCAATGCAGTGGCCGGGACAAACTGAGTGGAGCAGTTTCTCTGACATTTCTAGTAACTGCAAGGCTTTATTGCCTCCTCCTGGGTCCTGCAGAGCAGAGATCAGGCCAGGCGCCCTGATCTTACAGGCTTACATTGCAGCAACGCAGATCTGCAGGTCTGAGGAAGCTGCTTCACCCTCCTGGGCTGAATTGCATCTCCAGGTAGCTGAGTGCTGCTGGGGTAGGGCTGATCCTGCTGCATCAAAACAGAGAGGCTCTGGTGGGTGCCAGCATCCCCAGCGCAGGTGGGGTGCATCGACTGGTGTTTGCACAGCAGCCAACATTTACATATCAGTGCTTTGCATTCCCTAAGCTTTACTGCTATGGTCACAGCAGGAAAGAGAGAACTGGCTGAAAATAATGTGACTTTTGTGGTAACTGATGTGCGGGACGGGGCAGAGAGCAGAGAAACTGCTTGTGATGGATGAGAAGAACATGAGGAACTGCAGAGACAGGGCAAACAAAAATCAGTCTAGAGTTATTCAGGTTCAGGTCATCCTGCTGTGGGGCATGGGACAGACTAGCTACCCTCTCCAAGACCCTTCCAGCCTTACCTCCTCCTATTGCAGCTCCTGTTTGTTGCAGGAAAGAACATCTTACTGCCAGTCATGCTGGGATTTCTCTCCTTTCCCATCTGTGCAGGATCCCAAGCAGCACGCAGGGTGCAGCTACAGTGCACAGAGCAGCTGCAGGATGTAGGTGCAATGGGGTTAGCCTCATCCCCAGCCCCATAAATGGTGCTCAGCTCCATCCCCCCTGGCACAGGAGCGTGGATCAGTCCACTGGGCAGCAGCATGCGGAGTGCTGGATCCAGCTATCCAGCTATCCAGCAATGCTTTCTCCTTCCTGACCCCACCACTGTACTCCCTGTGCTTAGTTCTTGCTGTTCTAGTTTTTGCTGATCTAGACGTGTTAAAATTAATTTTTCTCTTGGTGGCTGACTCTAGGCAAGGTTATTAGGTAGCTGGGTCATTGCAGTATGTGACTGTCAGCTGCTGAAATCATTTGCATTGGGCTGTGGGTTGGTAACCCACTAAAGACCTCATTTGGAATGAAGACTAATCAGCATCAAAACTCCTGCAAGCTTCATTTTAAAAACAAGGAATATTTTCTTCAAAAAGAACAAGAAAACTGCATTTCCGAATTGTAAAACGATTGGCCTTCACATGGCAAGAGCCCAGCTCATTTCCCCTCCGGTCTGCATTTTGGAATCATTACCACACTTATTTCCAGTAGTGCAGAAAGTCTTTTCCATATGCCTCCTCTTCAGCCAGTACTCTGTAGCTAATGTTTAATGTTCCCTAGGCAGGAGGAGATGAGGACAAACCAACAGCTCTACTGTGATGACAACCACCTTAGAAAACGTAAAACCTTTCTCTAAAAGCAGTCACCAGGTCTGAGAGCAAGCCCAGTCCTGCAGACAAGCACTTCAACAACGCCTCCGAGGAGGGTGCACCCTTGGGACAGTCTGTGAGAGGAGTTCATAGAAAGCTCCTGTGTCACAAAAAAAACTCTTCGGCCAGAGCAGGATTGTACTTTGTCCTGGGTGAGGGGAGAGTGCTCAGCAATGAAGAGGCTGCATAAATTTAAAAATTCATTTGGACAGGCAGTTCTTTATGAATCCATAACAAAACATATTTTTCACGGATATTCACTTTCACTGACATTGAAGAGCATTTGTGCCAATTAAGATGGGCGAGCAGAAACCTCGTCTTCTGCACTGTCATAACTTCCATCACAGCAACTTTTAACTGGACGCTGTCCTGGCATTTCACATTCCAGCCTGACAGCAGTCTGCAGGTTTTGACCAACATGCTCTATAAAAAAAGTCATTTACTGGAAAAGGACAGTAAACAGCTCATAAAAAGTGTTTCTCAGCACCAGCTCCAGAAAGGAATTCCTCCCAGAAGCCCATCTCGCTCTCTTTGTTAGAGCTGATAGGGACGTGCGGGATGGAAGGGTATTCATAGCTGCAACGTGGCTTAAAAACAGAAGAAAATAATACTCTTGTGGGAAAAAAAAAGGTTCTCTAGTGGGCTAGGCACAGGCAGAATTAGAAAACAGGCTGTGTTGTCCTCAGCCAAGGGCACTCCATGTCCTCCTGCTTCTGCAGCAGGCACTGAAGGTCTTTTAAGGATGGCAGATCATACCAGTGAGGGGTCCTCAGCTCCCACATGTGGAGGATACCTGAAATAACCCTGGCCAAATGACCTATACAGAAAGGGCAAACTGGTTCTCAGAAGGGCACTGTGGGCCCCTGCTCCCAGCCTCGCTAAGCCAAGGATATTACCCAAAGCCTCTGCCCCAGGTGTTTTATCACTCCAAGGTTTAAAGGCTGGGTCTCTGCACCTCTTTTGTGTCCCTGCCCCAGCAGCCACTCGAATGGAAGAGCCCAAAGCTGCATTGCTTTAGAGATCCAGCTTTTTTGACACGGAAATGTCCAAGACATTTCCAAGGGCGACATTTGCAGGAGAGGTGGCCATGTGCTCACCAGCGTGCAGCCCAGCTGCCTGCCTCCAGGCACCGGAGCTGGCTCGGGCGGGTGGTGTCTGCGGTTACAGCTCTCTCTTCAGCATCTCCTGTGCTCCAGATGGAGACAAAACACAGTGTTATAAGAGCTACCAGCACCAAATGCCCCAGATGGAGTAAAAAGCTCCTCTGAGGGACAGAGTAACACATATCTGGCCCACAGAGACCTCACCTCATGTTTAAACTTGACAGTGTGAAGAGTTTTGATCTCTTCCTACACTTTCTGTTGCTGTTTTAGCATTATCTGTCCTCACTTTTCATATTTTTGGTCTTTCTATCCAGACCAACTTCAACTGGTGTGAAAGTCGTGAATAAAAGGCACTTCTTCTAGAAGTAGGGCGAGCAACATTTGGCCTTAGGTTAGGTCATCCGTGACATGCCCCAAATATTTTTACAATTGAATTAGTTTTGTGTTGACACATTTATCTCGTAAGAAATTTGAGAATGAAGCACTGCCAAAGGCATTAACACATAAAAACATTTTTCAGCCACTAAATATCCCCTCCTGATCTGCGAAAAGAGACTTTTCCAATCATTATATGCTTATGGTCCATCAAATTGGTACTGGAAGAAAATCTGAGGTAGCTTTCTCTGTCACATAGCTGCTAAGTAGCTAATACTTGCTTTATCTTTTGAAACACACTTTCTGCAGTGGTCATGACTACAATATTGTCTGATGGATTTGTCAGGCCAGCTAGCCATGTAGGCAGCTTGGAAAATCTGGCCTTGTATACAGTTGCTTTTAAAGGCCTGTGTTCACTGCGGGTTTCATTTCTTTATTAATGCAATTATTTAAAGATATATTGAAAAAACTGTTTTACAAAGAGTTGGAAATCACACAGTGTGAAAGGTCCTGATGAGCTCCCTGGCGAGGTTGGCTCCCCACCGTCCCACTGATCCAGACGTGCTCTGCCAATGGGGACATGATACCCAACGCCGGCAGATGTATCCCTGCTCTCCTTCCCCGGGCTCACAGCTACACCTTCCAGATTTCTTTTTTCACCACTGAGGCCCCATGCTGAAGGTGGCTGCTGTGAGTCCAGAGGTCCTGCTCATACTTACTGACTTGCTGCAAAAAGGGATGCTGACTCCTCTGAGCTGAGGTGTTGCGGTGGGTTGACCCTGGCTGGATGCCAGGTGCCCACCAAAGCCGCTCTATCACTCCTCAACTGGACAGCGGAGAGAAAATATAATGAAAGGCTCGTGGGTTGAGATAATAGCAAGGAGAGATCATTCAGCAATTACTGTCATGGGCAAAACACTCAACTTGGGGAAATTATTTTAATTGATTACCAATCAAATCAGAGTAGGGTAATGAGAAATACAAACTAAATCTTAAAACACCTTCCCCCCACCCCTCCCTTCTTGCCAGGCTCAACTTCACTCCCAAATTCTCTACCTCCTCCCCTTGAGTGGCACGGGGGAACAGGAATGGGGGTTGTGGTCAGTTCATCACACGTTGTCTCTGCCGCTCCTTCCTCCTCGGGGGGAGGAATCCTCACACTCTTCCCCTGCTCCAGCGTGGGGTCTCTCCCATGGGAGACAGTCCTCCATGAACCTCTCCAATGTGAGTCCCTCCCACGGGCTCCTGTTCTTCATGAACTGCTCCATCGTGGGTCAATTCCACGGGGTGCAGTCCTTTGGGAACAGGCTGCTCCAGCGTGGGTCCCCGACGGGGTCACAAGTCCTGCCAGCAAACCTGCTCCAGCCTGGGCTCCTCTCTCCACAGGTCCTGCCAGGAGCCTACTCCAGCGCAGGCTCTCCACAGGGTCACAGCCTCCTTTGGGTGCACCCCCCTGCTCTGGTGTGGGGTCCTCCAGGGGCTGCAGGTGGATATCTGCTCCACCGTGGACCTCCGTGGGCTGCAGGGGGACAGCCTGCTTCACCATGGTCTTCACCACGGGCTGCAGGGGAATCTCTGCTCCGGTGCCTGGAGCACCTCCTCCCCTCCTTCTTCACTGACCTGGGAGCCTGCAGAGCTGTTTCTCTCACATATTTTCACTCCCCTCTCTCCATTGCTATTGTTCTGCAGCAATTTTTTTCCCCTTCTTAACTGCGTTATCCCAGAGGCACTACCACCATTGCTGATGGGCTCAGCCTTGACCAGCAGCGGGTCCATACTGAAGCCAACTGGCATTGGCTCTATTGGACATAGGGGAAGCTTCCAGCAGCTTCTCACAGAAGCCACCCCTGTAGCCCCCCACTACCAAAACCTTGCCACACAAACCCAATACAGGTGTAGAGTTGTGGTTCTGTTTCACAGCCCCAGGGGTCCTGGTTCACGCTTCTGCACTGCCCTGCTATTGCCTCTGGGCTCCTACTTAACCACAAACAGCATCAGACCAGCCCTTCTCATAAAAGCTGGATGTAAGCTGTAGGGTGGGTAGTAAACTTCCCCCAAAAGGTCAGCTCTGGTGGTGAGTGACAGAAAGTGTGTGGAGTCAGGTCAAACTCCGCAAATCGCCCCTAAACCCTGGGCAATACAAATTCTAACAACAGATTCAAGTGCAACATTTTAAAGCAACGTCACTTGACACTTCATTTTGAATGTGAGGTTAAACGTTTAAAGGAGGCTTCAAGTGTTGAAAGCATTCAAGTCAACACAAAATGAAGCATTTATTTTCACTCCAGCTATAACTGATCCTTTTCCTGCTCTGTTTCACCAGCTAAACCCTTATCTAACTTCCCCACTGGGGACCAGCCTCACAGATCTGGGAGCTGGAAGATGCGCTGTGTGTAACACATACCAAATAAACCCTTTGCCCTGCAATGCAAATAAGCCTGTAATGATTTTACATCCCCAGCTGGGAGGAAGGTTTTTCCACATACATCCATCTTTCTGGTGCATGCACAGCTCCTCAGGTTTAAATCTCAGCTTGAGATCCTGCCATCTTCTTCTCATTATGGTAATAATCTCCGAGTGAGCAAAACAGGATTCTTAAAGCTTCCCCTATCAAGTCCCACCCTAGCTAATGCCACCTAGCTGCTGAATCCTTCAGGCCTGTGAGTTGGATATTCCCCTTAGCACAGCCCAACTTTTTTTGTTAACGCTTGCAATATTTTGCACAATTTTTAAAATTTTCAACCCTCCTCCACAGTGCCACCTCCTTGAATACACCACTCTGTGTGTCTATCTGCCACCTTTCACTCTTTATTTGGAGTATTTAGATGCTTTGGGATAAAGATGATCGTGTTTAGTGCCCATGAGCCATCTAGCGCAGTGGGGTGCTGGTCCACAGATGGGATTTTTCAGAGCCGTGATTATGGAGGCAGTAGTGATATCACCAAGGGATACAGGAGGGTGACGGGCTGGGAAAGGCCATAGGAATGCAAACCATGTTTTCTACAGACAAGCCCTTGGGTGATGCATATGCTGTGATCCAAATGACCTTTAATGACAGCTTTACCTTCTGGACACAGATTCACCAGGGGCTAACAGTCCCTCTGTCCCAAACTGCCCTCAGCATCACGTGCAGCCTTGTCTTATCGGTGTGGCAGCTGCCTTCACCCTGGGACGGATGACTCAGTTCCCAAGCAAGCCCTCCTCCCCGGTCGGGAGCTGCCGTGAAGCCGTCAAGAGAAAAACTTTGATCTTTATCAGCATGAAAATAAAGACTTCTTGGAGGCCACCCTTCCTCATGCTCCCAGCTGCTCCAGCCAAGTAGAGCTGCAGCCATCACCGATAGCGCTGAGCATGCCAAGGGAGCACTAACACATGGTGGAGGGGATTAGGAAGACACAACTGCTAAAACAACAGCCTGTGCAGGTCAAGCCCTGGGTGCAGGCAGAGCCCTGGGTGCAGGCAGCTGCCTGCAGTGTGGGCAGCCAGGGCAGCTTATGGAATCACCTGTTGCATGGGGGGGCAGCTCCTGTCGGCACTCTTGCACACCCATGTGTGTGCAAAACTGATTTTCAGCCTCATTACTATTATTAAAACCCTAATTCATTCGGTGGCACACATGCAAGAGCGTAGTATTTCCTCACTTGCTGTATGAACAGCTGGGGACGGTCCGCACTCCTGCTTGCACCGGCATCTGCTTTCTCTTCCCTTTTCCTTGTAAAATGCTCAGTGTGGAAGAAAACAGGCAGAGGGGGAAGTGACACATGGTCGGTCCATGGGCTGTTTTAGCAGGACAGTTGGGACCAGGGAGCTGCAGTTGTCTCTAAGGGACAACAAATGCAGATCTACCCAACAGGGTCCCGGCTCTCAGTAGATCATCCCCAAGTTCTCCATTACTGCTTCTCTGGCCTTGACTATGAAGTAGTTGATACGAGCTGCTCCCTGCTTCCTCCTGCAGCCTGCTGCGAGTTCACAAGCTGCTGGGCAAACACTCATTGTTTGAATTTTATTGTCTGTGCTATCTCTTTCCTAGCAGCGCAGTTATCTGCAGCACGTATAATATGCCAGCTTTCCCGTAAAGCTGCCCATGTTTATGGTTTTGTCAATGCGGACTCTCTCCTATGACATTTCTGTACCCTAAGCAGGCGTTGGCAGAAGGATCAGGGACAGCAATATTCCATTCTGGGGGATCAGGAAGGAGAATTAGACAAGCCACCGATGCAGACATTGAAAATTCCACACATCAAGCTGCTGATCTGGGTAAAGTGGCTGTCCCTGATGAGTTGGAGACAGGCTTTAAGTGTGTGATAAATACCCATCCTAAAGTGAACAGTGTTGGGAATCTGTGTGAAATGAAGTGCAGAAAGCAAAGGAACCACAAACCAAGGAATCTTATTGTGCCACGATGCATCTCCAAAATGCTTTGCCAAGCTCAAAGTCCTCTGAATCCTCATGTCTTGCAAAGCAAGGATGCTTTCAGCAGTAACAGTTGACCTGCAACGTGGCAAGGGACGGCCACCCGTGCAGCAGGGCACTGTCGGTGTGGCAAGGCAGCCACCCGCTCGGCTGGGGGTGACAGCTGGAGCTGCTCCCGTGCTGCCCCTCCATGGGGGAGGATGGGGATGGGGCCGCTTCCTCTGCTGCCCACCCAGTCAGATTGACAGCAGAGGTTGCTCTGACAGAGCGGATGAATAGATGATATAAAACTCACAACGAAAGAGGACTGTGTCCCCATCTGCCACTGCAGTACTCCCAAGAAAGGTATGAAGGGTAATGCGGGTCCATGGCCTTGGCTCTGCCCAAAGTGAGATGTGCAAGAGGACCTGTTGAGGTCAGATTGGCCCTTTCACAAATAAAAAAATCCACCAAGGGAAAGTGGATCCTTCCTTTCTCATAAGAGAAACCTTGTTGCTGGCACTCAAGGGCACAACAGGTTTCTGCAGCTCCATGAGCCTGCTCTGCCGCAGCCCTTGCCCCAAGGGCTCAGAGTGGCTGCTTCCGCCGCCGCAGTACTGAACATGCCTTTTCTGGGGTGGCAGAGAAGAAAATGTGCTGGAAAGCAGAGGTGAAGGCTTCACATTCGAAGAGCTCAAGGCAAATGAGAACGCTGGGGGGAGAAACATGAAACGTACTACAAGGTGCACCTACTGCACTGGTGTTACAGCTACCCTCGAGCAGGCACAGGAGCAGGAGTGTTTGTCAGCTCAGAGGTCAAAACAAACCAAAAAGAAAACAGGTCTGGGTTAACAAGACAGGGAGGAGAAAAATATTTAATCTTGAGCAATCAAAAGCACTTAGTTCAACCTGAACATTGCCGTGTTTCCTAACCCTATATTTCACTCCCCTTATACTTAAGGTCACTTGTAATGGAAAAAATGCATTTTAAAAACTTCCATTGGAAATTCAAATAGTTACAGAGGTCATAAGATGAAACAAAGGGGAAAATAGAAGATGTTGAAACAAACATGTTTTTCAGCTGTATCTGTTGTCAAAATCATGAGTAATTTCAGTTCTCCCCAAATGCCTCTGTGCATTCATTTTGTGAAGGGGAGATGTGTGAACTACTCATGGGCAGCAGCTCAGGGGCTATCCAGCAGAAGAGAAAATCATTAAAGAGTTTAAGGAGAAGGAGCATCTCAAGCCTGTACCTGTGCCCTGGTGCACACGTGATGAAACAGGTTCCTGACTGCACTGAACTGATTGATTGCATATTTGTTATGAACATACATCACCCGACTGCAAATAGCAGTGGGTGCCATACTTCATCAGCCCTGGCATCTTGCCCATACCCAATAAGTCCCCCTGGATTAGTTTTTTGACTAGCCAGGGCTGGAGGCAGTGACAAGAAAATGGAACCTCCTTGCCATGGAGCAAGACAGACTCAACAGCTCAGAGGCTGTTGGTACCAGGGGGAGTCAAGAGTGCTGCCAAGCGGGGGAGCCTGGGGTTTTTGGCTTCTATGCTTTTTAGGGCAGGATGGTGCCAGACACACCTTTTGGGGCCAAATCCCCTTCTGAGTGTTTATGTGGGACTTGTCCCTTAGCACTGGCAAAGTCAGGGGCGGCTCAGCTCGAGGGCAGCAGTGCATCAAGGGGGCGAAGGGTGCAACCTTTCCTTCCCGCCTCCCTGCCAGGACACCTCCCAGCCTGCGGACTTTGTAGCAGTGTTTTGCAGGTTCCCTGCACGGCAGCATTTGGACCTCAGTGTACGGTACTTTGCCCCCTGTTCTGAAACGGGATATAACTTTTCCAACAGCTAAAGCATGAAGCAGCAACTGATTTAAGGGGGACCTTTGGTTACGAGGAGTTTTGGAGAGCAGCTTTTCAATTCACAAGTTGATTACCCAGAATATGGATGAGAAGAGCAAGCATGGCCGTGCAGAGGGGCTGCTCTGCTGGGCTCCAGCATGGCAGATGCTGGCACAACATGCTTTTTCTGTTTCCCTTCCCAGAGGCATCGCCCCTGCCAGCCGTGCATCCCAAGGATCCTGGTGCCCGGTGGGGAGCATTCAGGAAAGATCCTGTCCCACCCTGAGACAGCAGCAGTGACGGTGGCTCACTTCTTGGGGTTAGCATCTACCCTCACAGCAAAGCTTCAGATGCATTAGAAAAGTGGTGTCAGCATTAGCAAAAAGAGTGTCCCTCAGCTACTGTGACAGTCTCAAGTCTGGACTTTACCTTGGACTGTATCCACTGCAGAACAAAGGAAGTCAAGCCCTTAAAAAAACCTTTGTAACGGCTTTTTATATCAGAGGTATTTTGATCCTGATAAGATTTTAAGTTATCATATGCTAAATGCCAGAAGTTCTTTGAAACATTATCTTTCAGCTTCAGCAACACCAATCAGTAGGAGGACAAACTCCTGCCCATGGTACCGAAGTGGCAGAGAGGAGAAATCACCCGCAGCAGTGTCTGTCTCTTCCCCCTGTCTGCCACAGTGATCCTGGGAGCACAACGGGCTGGCTCCCCCGCAGTGGGGAGCTCCCACACTCCTGTACTGCTGCTGGAGAACCGGCCCCCAAAATCCATTACATGCACAAACCTGGGACACAACCCAAGCGCTGCTATCCAGTTTCCTCTTGTGCAGTTTGAGAAGCTTTTCCTGTCATGTCCTCTCCTTAGCTCTATAGAAGGCACTATGCGGTGACCATGGCTCCTATCATAAACAAGGTGTCTGATCCCCAAAATAGCATGCATGTATCACCTAAATAAGAATCATAGAACCATAGAATCATATAATCATTAAGGTTGGAAAAGATCTCTAAGATAATCTAGTCCAACTGTCAACCCAACACTACCATGCCCACTAAACCATGTCTCTAAGCATCACATCTAAACGTCTTTTAAATACTTCCAGGGATGGTGACTCAACCACTTCCCTGAGCAGCCTGTTCCAAGGCCTGACCACTCTTTCAGTAAAGAAATGTCCTAATGTCCCATCTAAACCTCCCTTGGCACAACTTGAGGCCATTTCCTCTCGTCCTATCGCTGTTACTTGGGAGAAGAGACCAACACCCACCTCGCTACAACCTCCTTTCAGGTAGTTGTAGAGCGCGATGAGGTCTCCCCTCAGTCTCCTCTTCTCCAGGCTAAACAGTCCCAGTTCCCTCAGCCGTTCCTCACAAGACTTGTTCTCCAGGCCCTTCACCAGCTTCGTTGCCCTCCTCTGGACACGCTCCAGCACCTCCATGTCCTTCTTGTAGTGAGGGGCCCAAAACTGAACACAGGATTCGAGGTGCGGCCTCACCAGTGCCGAGTACAGGGGCACGATCACCTCCCTGCTCCTGCTGGCCACACTGTTTCTGATACACGCCAGGATGCCATTGGCCTTCTTGGCCACCTGGGCACACTGCCGGCTCATGTTCAGCCGGCTGTCAACCAGCACCCCCAGGTCCTTTTCCTCTGGGCACTTTCCAGCCACTCTTCCCCAAGCCTGTAGCGTTGCCTGGGGTTGTTGTGGCCGAAGTGCAGGACCCGGCACTTGGCCTTGTTGGACCTCATCCAGTTGGCCTCGGCCCATCGATCCAGCCTGTCCAGGTCCCTCTGCAGAGCCTTCCTACCCTCGAGCAGATCAACGCTCCCGCCCAACTTGGTGTCATCTGCAAACTTACTGAGGGAGCACTCGATCCCCTCGTCCAGATCATTGATGAAGATATTGAACAGGACCGGCCCCAGTACTGAGCCCTGGGGAACACCGCTCGTGACCGGCCGCCAACTGGATTTAACTCCGTTGACCACAACTCTCTGGGCCCGGCCGTCCAGCCAGTTTTTTACCCAGCGAAGAGTGTACCTGTCTAAGCCGTGAGCCGCCAGCTTCTCTAGGAGAATGCTGTGGGAAACAGTGTCAAAGGCTTTACTGAAGTCCAGGTAGACCACATCCACAGCCTTTCCCTCATCCACGAGGCGGGTCACCTGGTCATAGAAGGAGATCAAGTTGGTCAAGCAGGACCTGCCTTCCATGAACCCGTGCTGGCTGGGCCTGATCCCCTGGTTGTCCCATGGCTGCACTTTGTGCTGTTTAAGGTGGATCTTCCTGATATTGGAGGTTGGCTTTTGGGCCAGAAACACAGGTGAGCAATGCCCTGCCTAGCACCCAGCACCAAAGCAGATGAGCTCCTTGCAGTCTTTACCATGTTACACTCCTGACACTGCCAGACAGTAGATGAAGTCACCGTGTTCAAGGGGTTTGTAGGCTGATGCTGTGAGGCTGTTTGGACATGGGCCACAGTACCAAGAACCTGTACGGTCCCTACTCAGAGTATCTCCAGCAGCCAGCATCATCCCTGCAGCACAGCAGGGGCCACCCTGGGCTGGGGGATGAGAGCCGGTGAGCGCTGCCTTCTCCTCTGTGACCCTGCAGGGTCTCCCACAGCACTACAGAGGAAGCTGGTGGTCAAGCAGGACTTCTTGGCCTGATGTTCTGCAGAAACGCCACACAACTTTCAGGCTGCTGAGGCTGAAGGTATCACAACAGTCATGATGCTCTCTCCCTTTTTCTTTCTTTTGTTTACACTGTACTTACTGTTTCCATTTAAATAATAACCCCCGTTACCCAGCATAGCCAGAAAAATCAAACACGTGTGTCTGAGAAGCGAAGGCCTGATTCCTCCGTAGGATTTTGGATGTCAGTGGCCGTAAATCAGCGGCGTTTTCCTAAAATGAACTGTCAGAATGAGGACCGGGCGGCAGCCTGTTTCAGCTGCGTCTGTGATTCCTTTGTTATGATTCACCTTCCACAAATATCCAAATAAACAAGTTTGCTGGCAGGAATATTCTGATGAGAGGCAAAAAGCTGCAAAAAAGTCACTGAACTCTCACTCTGAACGGAGAAATCTCCTCCTGACAATTTGATCGTTGAAGATGCCCTGGCTGGTGCCCGCGACCCTCTGTGCCGGAGGCAGGTACCCGCACCGTGCGCTTGGCACAGTGCACGGTCACACCAGGAATATTCACAGCGCTCTTTTGGCACGTCTCAAGGAAATGCATATTTTTCCACTGCGCTGTCTTTTTGAATCCTTACATAGAAAAAAGTATCATTAAATGCTGTTCCAATATTCTCCTTGTTTTTGCTGATCCTGGTATCTGGAAGCAGATGATGTTGTTACCAGGACTTCACCACTGCAACAAGGATTTCTCCCTTATCAGAGACTTCCACAGCCTCTTTTATTTCTTGATAGATTCTATGTTCCTAAAAAAGGTGGCAAATTTCCCAACTATAGTGTCCAATGTATCAGTAGATCTAGTGATTTCAGTAGATCGATGGATATCTAGTATTGCTTTTACTTATGTGGACAAAATCCTTAGAATTTTTGTGCATATTATATAAATCAAAATTATTATTTTTATGCATATTGAACATGTCTCTGCCTGCTGTCATGTTTTTAAGAATCAAATAATGATCGTCTGATCTGGTGAAGAACCATTTTTGGAGGAGAGAGAAGTAAACCACAAAAAATATTCACTAATATATATGGTTATAATATATATGGTTATAATATATGTATTTCCCTCTCTGTTCCAAGAAAGAAAGAAATGAACCAAACCCTTCACTTAGCTCATGTCTGTAACTGGCCACATATAGTTTTTGGCTTTGGTGTCCACAGTATCAGCAAGGCAAGGCACAGAGTCCCTCCCCAGGATTTCAGCGCATGCAGCAGGGCCAGGCTTATAGTGTGACAGTAATGAAGCGTAATGTGGCCTCTTTACCCAGAGTGAAGCCACCACGGCGGTGTCTGCAAAAATTTAGTACAGTTGCATGAGACAGCAGCTTGCAAAATATTTGAGATGATGAAATATATCCAGAAGACAACTGCTTTGGACAGGCTGACAAATGAGCCTGTTATCCTCTGTCCTTCAGCAGATCTCGTGCCATATATTAACTCCTGTCAGAAACGGCTCAGGGCTGATCCCCTGGGTGCAATGCTCTAATTTTTTTGGGTTACGCATATGGGTCATGTAGAAGTCCAAGGCCTGGAGCACGCACAGCCTGAGGCGTGCAGCTCGCCGCACCACAGCGGTCTGCCAGCTCTGCAGCCATCTACAGCCATTGCACAGGAAAAGTGGGTCCATGGAGGGGCGAAAAGACAGCAGAGGGATAACTCTCTCCCAAATTCAGAGCTATAGATTGCCTCTTTTTTCCCTCTTAAGAAAGAATTCACTAAGCACTTCTGGGCTTGGGCTGTTTGTATGTTTGCATTAATACATGGTTAAGTTGCTACTTAATAGGTATTCCAGAAAAAGAAAAGAAACTACAGGCCAAGGTATTTTTAAATGTACTTAGCTGTCTGAATCCTTTCACTAAAAGGCTAAGCTCAAAACTAAAACTATTCCTTCTCATTTTCTCCAGACAGTGCACACTTTCAGGATACAGAAATAGCCCAGCATCCTTTTTCAATACTTTATGAGTTGTCAATTGATGCTCACTGTGTTCTGTGTTTAGAAATCATCCAGAGCAGCAGGACGTGTGTACCAGGCCCAAGAAGTCTGTTTATATTTCATACACATGGTTATTTAGACCAGCTGTGCTTGTGAGATTTCTTCGTATTACTGCTATTGTGCAAAGAGACACTGAAATACTGTATTTCAGAAGGCTGCTAAATGGCAATGTTTGAAGTCTTGACTGCGGAGCAAAGCCTCTCTAATTCAGATTTCTGGAGCTTTTCCTGGAGCCGTGTGGATATTTCGGGAAGTCATTCAAAGGAGCAATTTTTGGGAAGGGAGATGGTTCACAGGAGGATCTTTTCCTCCCAAACCAGTCCAGGTGTGGAGTACTTCTGAAGAAAAAGCAGTGTGTTATTTGACTTGTGTGCTGACTATTTTTGTACTATTTCATAAGATATGTGCCCCGAGGACTGCCATGAGAAGCTGATGCATTCGGGGAAGGGGATCGCAGGAGCACACATGCATGCCTGGTCCCACCCAGCAGGGAAACCCAGCGTCCTTCCCTGCTGACAAATGGCACAAGGAGATAATGTGCAGAAATAACGACCATGAAAGAAGCTGGGGCAGAGGCAGGAGCAGATAAACATGCAGAGACACTGGACAACACCATCCTTTCTCTAACAGAAGAGAAGTTTGCATGGAAACGTGCTATTCCCTGCTGTTCACCTCCCTATGATTTATATGATGTCTGCTATGCAAAAGGGCAGAAATGTCCAATGAAAATATTACAACAGCCATCATAGACTAATGCAGAAATAATTATTAATTGGTTGTGGATCTGCTGTTGAGGCATGCAGCTCCATGCAGCCCAGGCTGTGGAGCTCAGCTGTGCTGCTGGCTGCCCTGAAGGACAAATCCTTCTCTGGCTGCAGCTCCCCAGCCACGAGCCGTGCCTGCTGCTGTGAGGAGCAAAGGAATTTGTCTCTTCCAAAGCTCTTGAAAATAGAAACTCATCTTCCACAGTGATTCAAAATATTCCAGGAAACTTATTTTTTCATACATAATTATTCTTTGTGCTTTTTTAAAAAAATTGAGTAAAATGGTCAGCATTTTTCAAAAATCAGAAATGTAATTGCAAAGGATGTTAAAAATGTCAGTCTATTTTCTCTAAATCTTCAGATTTGCTCCAACATTACCATGTTCATTTGGCCAGACATTAAAAGATTTTGATAAAAATCCAGAATTTCTCTAATCCTGCATATCTAGTGAATTTTGTCTGTTTAAACAGCAAATAATTTTTTTTTCTTGTTCTTTGTTGGGCAAGCGAGGGATGAGCTCAGAGCCTTATCGTGCCCCTGTATCCTGTCTGCTACAAGCAGCAAGCTGCAGATGACCTGCTAAAGTGGGAGCAGAGGGAGCAGGCATATGCGAGGGAGTCAGAACTGCCCTGTGAATGCTGTCGCTATATAAGCTGTTGCCTAAGAGCAGCTCTGCCTGCTGCATTCCTAAGACATATAAACGGAGGAGGAATGGGGCATTTCCATGCAGGTATGGCCAGGCATCTCCCTAGGTTGCTCCTTCGGTGTGTAGGAGATGTGGTAATGTCTGGGTGTAGCCCGGTGCAGAAAGCAGCCGTCTGGACCGGAGGAAAGATGCTCCCCAGGGCATTGCCTTTCACATCCAGCACTCTGCAGCAGCCAGCGCTGTTGCAAATAATAACCTCCAGGCAGGCAGGAACTTTCCAAGTGAGGCAGAGTTTGCCTGGAAATGCCCATTGGGTGCGATAGGAAGCACGTGGTGACAGCCCCCGGCCCGAGAATGCAGGCTCAGGGTCCAGGTGTGGAGCCATGCTTGGGGATGGAGTCATCACAGCCCTCCTGGGACTCGCTTTGAAAAACCTTTTAAACCCTAAAGGCAAATAGGATCCTTATTTTCATGCCTCTGTGAAAGTATGGCAGGAGGTGAGCTCCCCTTCCTTGCCAAATATGTATATTTAGGACACCAAACCCCATTCAGTCTGGGGTGGGAGCACAAGCCAAGCTGTTCATGAAGCGATGCCCTGTGTCATTTGTGACGTGTTACGATTACGAGTTACTAAACTAAGCTCACCTGAGTAACTAAACTAAGATCGACTGAATAACGGTTACCCACGGGCCCTTCCTTCCCCCGTTCCCTGAACAGCCATTTCCCCTTCGCCCTGTAGATCCACCTTCCGCAGCCCAGAGGCGTTCAAGGTGAGGAAGAAGAGACCATCCCTGTCCCAGTCCCGCCGCGTATCTCGGCGCACGCCGTCACTGCTGCTCCCCCCTTCCCTTCAGGGCAGATCTGCTGATGTAAGAGCTCCCCGCAGGCAGCGCAGGCAGCGCAGGCAGCGCAGGCAGCTGCCGGGGCCGCGCCGGCAGCGCAGCACTGCTTCTGTTGCTCCTCAGCTGCCTTCACGGGCTGACCTACCCCGTGCTGTGTGCCGTCTCATGCCCGTTCTTTCTCCTCTTGCATTGCAGTACAGAAAAATCTGCGGATTAATGTTCCCCCAGCAGAGTTGTTTTCTTTTCTGAACACTTTTTGGGCAGGAGTAGATGGGGTGCGTGTGAGAAAGAGACAGCGAGACAGGCTGATGTTATGGAAAGGCAGTGCTCTAACCAGGAGGGGCAAAGGAAAACTTATTTTGTTGGTTTTGGATTAGTTCACCCAGAGTTTCTCTTTGTTTTTCTGCCAGGGCTGCTCTTAAATGTCTGACTGTACACTTTTCAGTGGTTATTGAAAGATCATTGCTTCCCACAGCTCAACATTTTTTCCACCCGGCTCGTAAGCACTCAAGTGCCAGGCAGCTCCGACAAACTGTGCTCTGCCGCGCTGCAGCCCGTGTGCCCGGCCCCCGGGGAGGGGGCCAGCGAGAAGCAGGGCATCTCTGCAAAAAGCATCCTTTTCAGACTTGATCGGCTACAAAGCTGGGAAAGTTCAGAGGAGAAATCAGGAACAGCATTAGGTGCTAACGGTCCTGAACAGGCGGCTGGGTGTGAGGGAGCTGCTTCCAGCTGGGAAATTGCCGTGGGGTTAATTGAAGGAAATAGCAGAGCAGAGGTGGTGTCGGGAACAGGGGAACACCGCGTACTTGTCCTGCAGGCAGTCCTGGCACGTGGCTGTGACGGGCTTACCCGTGGGACATCAGCCCACGCCACTGCAGTGAGCCGGTGCCGTCCTGCTCCCCCCGCTGACATGCAGCTGGGGGGAAGCGCTGGATGTCGGGGCGCTGGATGTCGGGGCGCTGTGCTGTCCCCGTCAATTCCTGGTGCAAATCGGCCTTTTTGCAGCAGCCTTGTCCTCAGGCTTAGGTTAGGCAGGTGGCTCAGGCCGGCAGCTTCTCCTGAACTGCAAGTTTGGGGCAATAAGTTGGATGCTCTGGGAAGAGTCTGCTTCTCTGGGCTGTTTCAAAGGCAAATAAGGACATGATATTTTGCAGACCTGGAGGGAATATGCTGTCCTGCCATAGCTTTCTTCCTTAGCCAATATAATAGATGCTGAATGCTCTCTTCTTTGCTGTCACCCTCACAGGTCCCTTAATTTTAATGGTGACAGAGAAAGCAGAGGCCAAGCAACGAGGATGCAGATACGTAAATCCTGACTGAGAACCAGTGCACCATAACAAGGTTTGAAATCTTACTCCAGATCACCTTGATCCCCATCTGTCTGCAGGGAGCACCAGCGGTGCGGAAAGGCAGCTGGGAAAATGGGATGCTATGGGTGGAGGGAGCTGAACAACCGAGTCCTCTGGGCTGGGTACCATGCCCTGTGCGGCAAGGTCAGGGATGGCCCCAAATGGGGCTGGTGAGACACTGACTCTTGCGAGGCATGAGCCAGGATCTGCTGCCCATCTCCTGGAGGCAGTTAAATTGACAGCCTCGTGTAGCACGCAAAGCTGATGTCCCTTTCCTTGCCTCTGACTGCGATTCTGTTTCAAAAGTGGTTTGTTATTTCTGGCTCTCACAACAGCAACCTGTGTTCAGTCACCAAATGAACTGGCCTCCTTTTGTTTGCTCTTAAGTGCTTTCAATCCCTGTGCCCTGCAAGGAAAAAGACTGGCTCCCGTAAGAAAAGAAATACGTACGGTAAATTCAGAAGCATTTTAGGCATCCCGGCAGTGCACTAAGATGTTTAAGATGCATTTGAGGAAAGCTGCCCGTGTTGAACAGTTTCACCACACTCTGTTTAATGCAATTTCTGTCTCCTTCCTTTGAATAACGTAATAACCACCATTAGTCTTGGTCTCTGGTGTGTGAATAACAAACAGCAGCGATGGTCAGAGGCCGGCTCTGGTGAGGAGGCACGGTGCTTCCACTCTCATCTCCTCAGGAGAGGAAGTCAGCAAACACTGCCAGCCCTCATAAAATAAAGAATTAATACACCCCGCTGTGCACACAGTGCATTACTCATTGGACAGACATATATGCATCCTCTGCCCAAAACAGTCAGTATTACCACCCAGCTGAGATCGTGTGTGCTGAAACGCATCATTAGCTGTGAGAGGGGCTGCAGCATTCGGCAATGGGGCAGCAAGAAACACAGCAAAGGAGTTTCTGCCCTGGGGAAGGCGAACAAAATTGCTCCAGGTATCAGGATGAGAACTGGAGGAGAAGAGGTCTTTTCCCAAGCTATATTTTGTTCTAGTGCCCCCTGGAGCAAGGATCATCTAGGAACAATTAAGACATCCATATGGTTAGGTGGCCCATGGAGTATATAGGTAACAGTGAACTGCAGTGGTGGGTTACAGGAGACTGGAGCACGAAGTGGAGAGTATTAAAGCAAGCACCTGGGGCTGTGGCAGAGCAGCCAAGAGAAGAAAGAGGCATTAATAAACATTTTTTTCCAGTTGCAAAGCAGAGTTTGAAAACAGTCATGGAGGAATTTAAAATGTTTTAATAACAACCTCTTGTCTTATCAAGGGGATTTCCCCAGTAGATCTCAAACACTTTACCAACAAGGTTAATACCCTTGTGCCCAAAGAACAGATAAGACGACTGAGGCTCAGCTAGGGAAAAACACCTAGCCATCAGCTACAGGAGCTCTGCCTGAACTCCTATCCCACACCAAGGTCTGCCCCGTATCACTCCCCATAGCAGAGGTGTGTGTAGCAAAATCATCCTTTTCAACACATATGATCCAAAGTGTGATGAAAATAGCAGCATTCCTTAGTTACATAGTCCTAATATTCCCTGCAGCTCGCCACCTCCCTCAGCACCATGAGCCATCACAGTGGAAGCACGTTGTCACAAGGAAGGTGACAGCACATTGAATACACAAAGATTATTCTTTGCATCTTTTGAGACTGAGATGTAACACGCACACAGAAATGTCCCTTCTGACTTATCTGAAATGTCCCTTGAATTATCTGATTATCCTAAATATTACAGCTCAAGTGAAAGTTGAAAAGAGGGAAAAGAAAAGCCTGGAAGCTTTTCTGTAAAACTGTCAGCTTTCCACAATGCTTTCTTCGCAGGCCAGGCATGCTGTCCTGCAGATTCCCAGCCAGTTTCGCTAATATTCATTTCCAAGTGGAGGCAGCACCTTGACCAGCTCGGGGTCGAAAACGCGCAGCATCCCTGATGCTAACGACAGCCTTGGCTGATTCAGCTGGTGGGCAGCATGCTGCGTCCAGCTGATAATGTCACGCAGGGCAGTAAGAAACCTGTTGTGATAATTCCATCCTCTTAATCACCAGCTGCTCCTAAATTTCTCTGGAGCATGTTTGAAATCAGTTAGTGTTTGCATAATCCTGCTGCTGGGCTGAAACTTGACAGCTGCAGAGAGGGCAGGTCTCACCAGTTGCTGGCGTGCACAGCCACCGTGTTCACTGGTCACCCTTAGCCTCAGCGGCTTTGGGGGGGGAGATGCTGCTCAGTCCCTCATGCGGCGTGAGCCAGCCCCACCGAAGCCTGCGGGCAACATCTCAGTGGAAATGTGCAATAACAGAAATGATATATTTGTGCACACTCCAGAATTCCAAGGAAGGAACGTTATGAGACAATGCCCTGTCTTTTTTTTCTGGAGTTTCCTGCCAGAGTGCAAAACTCTTAGGCTTTCAAAGGGTCTAAACTTTCTTGGGTATTAATGCAGGGGAGAGAGGGAAGGCAGCAAAGTGCCCTACTTCTTGCTTTCATTTTCAACTTGGCTTGACAACGCATTGCTGCCGCTAGCGCATCTCCTTTCCCATTCTCTTTTATTAGCAAATGCACTTTGACTGGTTGAATTATTCATTGCAAACAATTTACCAGGCCACATAAGGCCAGCTTTTCTCTGCCTGTGAGTTATCCACAAATGAACATGTACTTTTTTATTGATCTATTTGTTGTCGGTAAGTGTTCAGTAAAAAGCCTGTGCATACTTGAGATGGTGAGTTGTTTGTGAGCTGCTTGGACTGCCCTGTCTCTGGGTAAGAGGCTTCTGCGAGAGAAGAGAAAGGAGCAGCCAGGCATGGAGCGAACGTGGAGCGGTCTGACCTTATACTGGAAGACATCTAATAACCATCGTCCCTTCTGTCTCACAAGTGCCCTGATTTGTCAGAGCAGCAGCCACCATGAACATTAATGTTAGCAAAGCCCTGTGCACGTGAATGTTTGCACAAATCGGACAAGACAAGTTGACGCACTTAGTTGAACATATCATCTCAAGTGAGCATTTTGCAGCATTAGGTCAGGCCAATTGCTCATACACCATCAATTTATGCTGTAGGAGAGATTTGAGTTGAATGAAAATACCAAACTTCCTAGACTAATTGTGCAATATTCATAGTAGTTCTGTGTAGCCAGAACTACCACAAGTTTAGACAATCTTAATCTGCTACCAAATCAACTGGATTTTCAGCAAGTGTCACACTTTTCTAGCAGCTCACCCATCTACTATAACATTTTTTATTTTTAAGGTGAGATTCAGTGCTGGTTGTGCAAAATTTAACCATGTCATTGGGTCTGGAGGCTCTTTGTAGTATGAAAGTACAAGTATTCATCTCCTGTAAAAGAGCAAAACTTTGCTTGAGGCAATGAAGCAGCACCAGTTTACACCAGGCAAACATTTCCAGTATATACCACAACATCATCCAGCTATTTCTTTTATGGAGATGTCAGAAGTCTTGGTTGCTGGAATACAGTGTACTGTAAAGAGCATTTCTCACCAAGGAGGGTGCCGTGCTCCAGCAGATAAAGACAATACAGCCTGCAGTGGCTGCTAGATCCATCTGTATCACTGGAAACAACTAGAGACCATCAAGGATAGTCTAAGAACAAACTGTGTTATGCTGTTGGAAAAAAAAGATGCATTATGAGAAGCACTCTTTGCAATACAAACTTTCTATCTTGGTTTGGCTTAATGTAATGAAAGTGTTCCAGTTTTTCCTATTCTTACCACATTTTTGTAACCACACGGTTTGTCACCTTGCAGAAAGACTTTAAAATCTTTGCACACTTTCCTCCTTCCATAGCAAAAAAAGTTTAGGGCAGAGAGAGAGGAGGAGCTACAAGGGATTGCTCACCATTGCCTGCATGCACTACAGACAGGCTTGCTAATTGCCTTCCTAATTCTGCTATGCTGCTGTAAATCCTTCTGGACGTTACATTTTATTCACAAATTCAGGGTCAGGCTTGAGCATTAAGCTTTCATGGGCATATCTCATCTTGACATCTGCAAGTGGGGAAAAAATCATTGCTGTGTGACTCCGTTCTGCAGCAAGATAAATGTGAGCTTTGAATTTACAGTCGCTCACAGCTCTGCCCGCAGCTGCATGCTCCCAGTTTCCTGCCTCCACACCGACTTTGTCTGAAGAAAAATCTCCTCTTCTCATTTACTGCATGAACGAGCCTGATGAGGGTTGAAATTGGGCTGCCGAATGCCTGAAGTTCCATCTCCATGACCTCAAGAGTGCAAAGGAAGAAATGTTACCATACTGGAATTTATCCTAAAACCAAACTGAAGTATCCTCAAAAATGGAGAATTACTACAGAAAAACTGTAGGGAAGGTACCATACTACCGCTGCAAGTAATTTCTATGAATTTTTGCTAAAAAGTAAAATGAAATGAGATTTAAAAGAGATGGAAGATCAGTATTAACTAATCCTGCAGATGCCAGTATAGTCATCTTCTGAGTAATGAGCTGAAAAGCTTTAAAATATGCTTTCAAGTAGCTTTTTTTTTTTGTCTCGGGAGCCCTTTTCCTGAAAACTTACAAACCTTTTGACTAGTTTCACTTTCCCTCAAGAACATGGACTGTTGGAAATGACCAACTGTCTCCTCTCCAGTTTACCTTCTCCATCTGCCTGTACTACGCAGCAATGCAAAAAAGCAATACAAGGAGGCTAACAAAGTACTCAATCAACATTTCTAGTTCCTGAAATCCAGGAATGAAATAACAGAGGACATTGAGTCATCGGCCCCATCCAGCTTGGGGCACTCACTCCCTGCCCATTGCTATCAGTCCCAGTGGGCTGGGAGTGGAGCAGCTGAGCTTACCCCATCACTGATGTTTCATGGCTGCCTGACCAGCTCCCTCACATGCGTAATTGAGAACAGGTTATTAGTAAAGCAGGCAAATAACAGAGGAGCTGACAAACACTCGAGGCAGGTGATTTGTTAGACCTGGGTAAATTTCATTGTTCCAAAATATCTCCTTGGGTAATGGGACAAAAAAAAAGTCACATTGTTCGCCACTGGTGCCTTGCTCTGGTTTGAGGGCATGGTGCTTTCCAGCCACCCTCGCAAGATGTGGCGGCTGCTGTCTAGACTGCTGCAAACCCAGACCTTGTGCTGGCACGGTTTGAAACCTCATTGTCAGCCTCAGGTCCTGCTTTAAAATGCTTTTCCCCTTTTTCAGTGGAAACTCCTTAGAAAACAAAATGGCTCCCTGCTAGGCATACAAGTGGCTCAGATCATGCTCAGACAGCTTTTCTCGCACAAATTAATTCATAGTAACTGGAACTTGAGATCCATGCAGGATCGTCACTTGTGCATATACGAAGCAGAAGTTTGCTCTACAAAGCTGAGGAAGGGGGAGAAACAGGCAAACAAAATTCAGCACCTCCCATTCTGATGTAAATATATTCCAGGATGCTCAATGCTTGGAAGACGTTCAAGGGAGAGCCACAAAAATTACTTGCAATCTAGAAACATACCTTCAGCATGAGAGCATGGAGCTGAGCAGTCTATTTATCCAGGGGAAGAAAGGAGGGTGACTCGATCACAGTCTGCCTACCTGAGGATGCATTTTCAAGAACAAGCATTTTTAAAATTGACCTAAAATGGGAGAAGTGAAATTAAGATGCAAATAGCTAGTAATGAAGCTAGGTAATCATTAATTCAGAAAGAAGTTAAATTTTTCCATCACATTAATAGCAACAGAAAGAGCGGCTGCTGGCCTTTTACAAAATATTCTATGGCACAATCAGCAGGGACATGCTGGATGCAGGAGCTGCTCAGTGAGGATGTACAGCTCACAGTAATGTCTTCCAAGGGATGTCACCCTGTAGCCTTTCCTTTTGCTTGGAATATATCCATGTGTAGCGTTCCCAGGTGTGAGTGATGCCATCTGTCTGGCTCAGGGAATTCTCGTCCATTCAGCATCCTCCTTTTAATAGCAATAAAACTTGCATAATTTATTATTATTATTAACATTAATGAGACTTCTCTTCACATGCCTCAGAGAGCAAGGGAGAACTCCTGGGCTGATCTGGATTCTGCAGCTCTGATGACAGATTTTTCTCTAAATACTGTGAGCAAGGACTTCTCAGGAGCCAGGCCATCACAGACAGGTTGATGGTATGAGCCTGTGCAGGTACCACCTAGGTAAAATGTGCCAAGTCTGAAAGTAGGAACAACTCATTGTGTTCATCAGAACATCCCAGAACTTTTGGAGTGACTCTGGATCCCATTTGGGGTTGAAGCAAGTCATACAAGACTAGAGAGAGTGTTTATTCCAGCAACCTTTCCAAGATGGTTGTGTCAGCTGAATTTTTCTTCAAATTCACATTTCCTAGGACCTGGAGCCCAAAAACTGTGTGATAGTGACACAGCAATGCTGGGATGAAATGATACAAGCAGGAGAAAAATTGCTCACATCCTATTGCAAAATGATGCAGCATTTCTAGTAATGTTGAACTGTGCTTTTGCTATACAGCTCTGAGCTTCTCTTCCAACCCACATTCTCTGGAAAATCTCTCTGCTAAAACATACTAGTTTGTGGTGACATTCTTTGCTGGGTCTGCTCTGTCTTGACAAAGATACAGCACAGGCCGGGAATTAATTGGCTGAGATGAACACTTGGTAGCTATCTCAGATCTTGCCAGTACAGTTCTTTGTTGAATCCAGCTCTTCAAAACTGGGGTTTATATTGACTTCATGCAGTAGCTATGAGACCTTCTGAAGAAGCATGTGGGATGATGGTGCTACAGAGAAAACAAGACAGCAATCTGCCTTCTGGCTGGTCATGGAGCCAGCTCAGGCCTCGACGTGGCATTTGTGGGACCAGGAGGAGGTGGCCAGGGTACGCAGTCTCACTTTAGCCTGGCACCCACAGAAGGGCACAGGAGTCCATGGAGCATCTGGGCTGGGATGTGGCACAGGGAGCTCTCGGTGGCTTATCCCTCCTCCTCACTTGGGGATATCCACAAGCAGAGCTGTCGGGTCAGTGCCAGGCAGCGCTAGCCATGATCCCATCTGCTCCTCTCGCTGGTCTGGATGCGGCTTAGGGTATATTCAGCTGTGTGTCACAGCCATGGGCATCCCTGAGACCACCGCCCTGAGCCTCAGGCTCAGCAAGACCTTCCTGTCACTGCTCTTCCTCCACAGCATCAGCTTTTCCTCTAGGACTTGCCATTGCAGGTGATGCTGATGTGGTGGTTCAGGCTCCAAGCGCCAGGCATGGCGCTGGCCTCTCTGCAAGCCAGCTTGTTTCCACTGCTCGGATTGATCCCTGAGATGCTTCCCAGAGCACTGAGGGACTGTTCCTGCAAAAATGCAGAAATGTATTAACACTTACGGTCTTGGTATGTGCGATGGCAAAGGCGTAAAGACAGTATGACTGTTACGCTTTACACAGACTTATACTAACCAAATTATAACAGTTAAGACAGAACTAGCTGGACACTGGACTAAAGTGCCTCCACTGTGAAAAAGAAGGTTCAGATATAAAACTTATATTTGAGTTTTAAAATATGAAATAAAGTTCTTAGTTTGCAGTTTGTTGCTACACGATTTGGTTCTTTTTTGTTCTTTTTAAAAAGGAAAAAGGAGTCTAAGATGCAAATAACATTTCCTGATATGGAAAGCAGAAAATACTCCTAACACATTTTCCAAGGTCAGCTCAGAAGAGGAAGCTGCTTCCAGACTATAGCTACAAAAATTAACAAGCCAAAAGTTAGAATTCTCTTCTATAGTTAGTCTGTTTACAAAAAAAGACTGAGCATCTTGGTCCTCTCTTCACCCTAGAAACATCCTGTCTGACCTCAGTGGGAGATTCTGGGTATTTGGTACTCTTAAAACTTGAGCAAGTGTCTAAATATGGACTCAGGAGCCAACATTTGAATCTGTTATGTAAAAACCCCTCGAAGTCTGTCATTTCAAGCAATGAGACAGCAGAATAGTAATCTATAGTTTCCATGTCTTCACATAAATGAAGTCTGAATCTATTCTCCCTCCTCTTTGTTTACTGTGCAAACTGCTTCCCCACAAAAAGAAATGAGCTGCTCAATCCAAATGTCACTTTATTTAAAGCAGCGGGTAAGGAGCTTACCCTGGGAGGTGGAGAGCACACTGCAGTGCTCACTGACCTCCCAACAGGCTCCTAAACAAACAGAAGCCAAAGTGCTGATCGCGGCAATGCAGCCACGAAATGATTCAGTAGCAAGCTATGTACGTTCAAGGATCAGCAGCCAGGCAAAGCACCATAATGAGTTTTAACTTGCGTTTGCTGAGGGCTAAGAGCACACACAGTTACTTGCTGTAACTCAGCAGATCTGCAGTGTCTCAAGAAGCTGCGAGATGTGTCCAAGTATCCACATTTGCAATGGATGAATAAAGAATATGTGCCCATAAACATCTGCAGCTTCCCAAATGGGAGTCCACCTTACTCAGGATAGGTCAAACGCACCGGTTATCTTCCCATTGTTGCCTAGAGCAGTTCTAAGGACAGGCTCCAAACCAGCTCAGCTGTTTCTCCATAGTCCTTGTCTGCAGAGATGCCCATGATGGCACCCAGCAGCTGCTCTGGAGGAAGAAGGGGCAGGTATCTGCTCTGTGGCTGGGCCTGGCATGTTGTCCACCTGCAAATCAGAGCATTATCCCATCTGTTTCCTGGGTGACAGTGTCAGGCAGAATCAACAGTGCTCAGAGGGTCTCTGTGGATCTTCCACTTACAACAAGGAAGAGACATTAAGAGGCAGGACAACACATGAGGCAAGGATGCATTAAAAATAACCAGAAAATACAAAAGCAGAAGTGTGATTTCTTTGTGTATTTTTGCTGTCCTGTGATCATCCTGAAATAGCATGTGTGATTCAGCAGCAAGCCCAAAGCCACAGTCACTCTCCTGACACCTCCCTACCAACCTGCTCACAGCAGCCACAAGACCCCGCTGCTCAAAGGCTGTTGTTCAACTGTCCTGGCTCTGAGTTTAAACAATCCTGGGCTGTACTTGCTGTAATGAGTATGATCAAGACTAAGCACATGGGACATAAATAATCTAAAGGCAAGTTATACTCACAGCCTAATCCAGTTACAGCTTTAATTTGCACATTTCCTCTTTGAAAGCAGCTCTTTTATCTTCTATATAGAGCTGAACCTCTCCCAGATGCCATTTGCAAGCCAAGAGAGGTGCTTTGCATCGGAGCCAAGGCAACACAGAGACCTGCAGAAGCATTTCTGACCTACCCACCATGCTCTCCATGTGAAGTGCAGGACAGAGTCCTTCCATCAGCTCTGTTCATCAGCAGTTCTTCAGCCTCCCTCAGCTTTCCAGTTAGCTCTGGGTCCAGATGGGAGAAAAATTCCAGAGCTTAACAACAACCCTTAGCTGGGCTTCCCGCTCAGTTACTTATTGCAACCAGCTACAGCACAAAGCAGTTGTTGTTACACACAGAGCTGGTTGTTACTAAAGCAGTACTCGTGGCTCTCCGTTTATAAAACTTGCTCCTTGTTTGCATCCCTGGCACCTCATAAAGCAGAACAGGCTACCAGCTACTCTCCTTTTCTAGTTCCTCCCCCAATTCTCTGCTCCTTTCCAGGTCAGTGGAGTGGCTGTAGGTGTGCTTGTGCGGCTCTCTTGGGGCAGAGCAGCAGCATGCCGTGGAGCAGAGCTGCAGTTTTCTATCTCTGTGCAGCAGCAAAGAGGTAAGTGCATAGAGATGGCTTGTGATCCACTCTGAATCTGGGCTAAAAAAATCCCGCTTGTTAAAAAGCATCAGGAAAAGTACTGTAGCACAGCTCTGTGTTGTCTGGTCATCCCAGGAAGAAGATGTGGGTGTTTCCAGTTTCTGTGGAGAGCTCTGTTATCATGTTATTGCCTCCTTTGATGTTATTTGTTATGCTCCTGTAGAAACTGGTGTCATCCTAGCAATCACAGGCACCCAGCCCCTGTGAGGACGTGCTGTTGGGGCTGTGATAGCCTGGGCACATACTCTTGGGCTTTTGTCTCTGTTTACAGATCTTTGGCTGTACTTGTTAAACAGCAAAGTATCACAGAAGCGTACTACTGAAGAGACCTTGTAGATGAGGTCTGCCAGCTGCAGACAATGACAGAGGGAGAGCACAACATATAGCCTGCTTTTATGAAAAGATTTATTATTTACCATTCCAGCATTTCCTGCAGTTTTGGGATGTTATGGCTGAAAGGTTTCATTAACAACTCTTTCATGAGACTGTTCTGTTCTCTAAGAAATCTCATATGTATAAAAACAAATAAAACATGAGGAATATCTGCTGGAGACTTGGCTTGGCCTTTGAAACACCTAGAACTAATTCCAGAGCAAAGCTGTGTTTGTATAATCTTAACTGGTTGTACTGCTCTGAGAGCCCAGGTGCCAGCCGAGCTGGCTCTGCCTTTGCAGCTCTGCCCTTACCCCGCTCCTGCCCATGCGACAAAGTCTACCTGCCACCACCTTCCCACCCATGGGAGGAAGCCTGACCTCATGTGCTCCTAAGCAAGGCTTTTCCCATGGCAATCAGGGCTTTAATCCCCAAGTGAAGCTATTTTCATGTATTTGGTGGGGTGACACAAGCTCACAGCAATGTGTAGGGGTGTTATCCAGGACTACAGGGTCAGGCTTGTCAGCAGCAAAGTGAGGAGAAATGCCAGCGCTGGTTGGTGACTCCTTTAGAGCTGCAGACAGAGGGCTGGGAATTGCTACAAAAGGCAATTCGGACATCCTGGGTCCTGCTGCTCCATCTGTGTGGCCTCTGAGGCACAGCTTACTGGAGAGGAAAGTGTCTTCTCAGAGCTCCTCTGTTCAGCAAAAGCATATATTGAGCAGTGCTTTACAGCTAATGATGATCTTTCCTGGTGGCAGAATTAAAAATTACCATTACCCATGGAAAAGAGATCTTTACCAACTAAGGAGAAGCTTATATTTTCCTGTGCAGATAAATGGAAGGATTTCATATTCACAAGTGGAAAAAAAAGCAAAACAAAAACCTGGAGGTGGCAGTTTTCTCAAAGAACCATAAGCCCGGCTTAGCAAGGAAGTTCAGCAAAAAAATTTGAATCTCAAACTCCTATGCTAAGATGATGTTTAGCAAGTCTATTGTTTAGAATAATTACTTTAGCTTCCTTTTTGAAAGCAAATGCCAGCCAAGACTAGGGAAAAGGGTTTTGTAAGAAATGTAACAGGATAATTCCGTCATGGCCTCCGAGCAAAACATGTTTGTGTTTACTCAATAGAAGCAAGTCATTTTCTGGATCAATATTTGGACTAGATCCAATTACTCACTGTTTAGCCAAGAAATGGGACAAATCCACTAAGAATTGTTATTTATTTTGAAATTGGTTTATAAATCAGTTCTTATAGATCAGCTTCAACTGGCCCTGATTCAGCTTAACATTTAGCCTCTGAGCTATTTTATTTGTTCTCCTGAATTCCTTAAACCCATTTAGTTCCAGCTCTTTGCTTCCAAGGCCGGACCTCGGAAGGTGTACCTTTCTCCACTGGGTAACTGTGAGTGCTGCTGGATGGCAGATGCAGGTCTTGGAGGAGAAGGAGGTCAGTAAACTCAAGACACTAGCAGTGGTACGTGTTGCTGTGAAACACACTGATTTCTCTGAGGAAAATATTCTAAGCGACTCGATTCTGATCATTAAAGACCCTCAAACTATTATATCAGCGAATTCATGAGGACGTTGGCATACTTCTCTGGTTAGGAGTGTTTGCCACGGGAGATTAACCCTTTCCTACTCAGCTTCTGTAGAATACATCAGCTAAAAATTATTCTGTAGTTTGCAGCAGCAGAAAAATGGTAAGTGTAGTTAATACTACATCTAAAACCATACATTTAATAGAGGTGCACATGGCATGGCCAAAATCTTCAAGAGGCTGTACATAGATGGAGCTGCCTCCCTGGAGGAACTGCTGGTCTGGAATTAAAGCAATGGTATTTACTTGGTCTTGCCCAGAAGTGAGTGGCACGGGGGAAGGGAGCACACTGTCTAATCCCAAGTGATTTGTTGCCTGGGTTTGATGTGAAGTCGTCCTTAATAAGCTTGTTCAGGACATGGACTTCAGAAAGAACGTACTGTCTGGAGAACTATACTGAGTCTGCTTTATTCTGTGTTGATCACGAGGCAGAGCAGCAAGCCCAAATGGCTCTGCCTCCTGAAACCTCAAACATGATGATCCACGTGTGTTGGGAAACCAGAGCTTTGCATGGTGGTAAGAGACTGTGCTGCAGTTTGCACAGAGATACTGGCAGAGTTAGGAAAGTTAGAGTTTCTCTCCCACAGGAATTTGACATTTCCACCTTTCCAGTCTTTCTGTTTAGGGCAAGACTTACTGGCTTTAAACAAAGCTTCCACACTAATGATGCATTTAATATTGTCCATCTCCGCTCAAGCAGTTTCCTTATCATTCATGCCATGTTACCTTCTTTCAAGCCTAACTATTCATGTAACTGCAGACTGTGGGACTCTGAGGGTGACTCTGAGCACCACCTGATCAATTAGATGTCATCTTCCTTGTGGCAAAGGACCAAGCTCTGCGTAGTGGTTCCCACACCATAAGCTGTAGCTCCATGGATCCCAGATGCCATTTGCAAGCCAGGAGAGGTGCTTTGCAGCAGAGTCAAGGCAACACAGAGCCCTGCAGCTTGTGCATTATTTTCTGCCCCAGGTGCTACAGGGACTGAAACCACTTCTGGCAGACCTGGCTGCTACCCAACTTCCTTCCATTGATTAGATGAAACAAATAAACTCATGCAACTGCTGTAACCAGGTATCTAAAAGCAAACAGGGCTGCCAAGCAATTAGTGTCCAAACCATGCCTAATTAGTCCCTTGGGTACATCTTATTACAGAACAAAGCAGAAGATGTCTTTGTCTGGGTATTATATTGGGAGTGTGCGATTCTGATCTGATTTGGGCTGGTGCAAGGCAGGAGGAGGAGGGCTGTTAGATGATCATTTCCAGGACATGTCTGGGGAGAGACCGTCTCATGCTCTCACTGCTGTGATGACAGTTCTGGCTCATGCAGGCAGTTCGTGCTGCCAGGGGAGGGCAGGAGAAGGACTCTCAGTTTGCAAGTGGTGCAATATAGAGAGCAATCTAGAGAGTTTTTATTCTGGATTAGCTGTAAAAGATAAGATGCAGATATAAAGGCAGTTTTGTGTAGACTGTTAGACACACACTGTAGATCTTAAAGACTTTGATACACAGTAAATTTTACAATATAAGTACTGCAAAACACTTACATGTTGGTTTGCGGGATAGTCATGAGAAATAAATGGTCTGCTTCTAATAAATAACGTAAGAAGTTTCTTAGCTAAAATCAGCCAGACATTCAAAGCTGACCAAATGTTACCATTAAATTCTAGATGCAAAAATAGACAGAATCTGAATGGGGACTGAAATCCTGCTCAGTAACTGTTGGTAAATCCCAGCAAACCACACTTCTGTGTTGAAAGGAAAACACAGGCATGCATCGGTTGGCTTTGGCAGAGCAGAAACAAATTCGCTTTCTCAAATCTGCTGACATGTTTATCGGGATAACATGAATGAATGCACTGCACTTGCCAATACAGCACACAGTGGCAGCAGAAGATAGAAAATGATCTGAAAAGAGATGACAAACTATTTGGCTGCATACATGAGGCTGTTACTTGCCCTTCCTGCACACTTAATTGCACTTCTGAGGAAGATGCGACCTAGCAGCAAAGCTGGCTGCTGACTGTGGCTCTGGGAAAAGAGTGGTAGGGGAAGTCTGGGGGAGAGACTGGTCACCCAAGCCCTGCAGCACCTAGTGTACCCCTCCTGCTGTCCCCATGGCCCTGGACCTCTGCAGAAGCAAAGAGGGTCTTTGACCTTAACGGGTATTTATTTTTTAAAAGCCTGAAAAGTCTTTTCATCCCTTTTGCTTTAATTCTTATGTAGAGTTTGGGCTCTGTGTTGCCTGGGTGGAACAGAGAACATGCAACAAAAGGGACAGGAGCTAATGATGAAAAATACCCTTTGCTTTCAGCTTTCTGCCTCTGTGTTTGTTGGAAAATAACAGATTTTCTTGGCAAATATCAAGAGAATATTTGTGACTGAGCTTGCTCTAATGGACATGAACTGTGCTGTGCCTCTTAGGCCTGTTGCACTTTCAGATGATTTCACCACTTTACAATTCAGCTCTTAAGATAACATTTAACACACACTTGTTAAACCATTCAGCGCAAAGGCGGCATAAAGTCCGGGGAAGGGTAGCATTGTGCACAATCTGTTTCTAGATGGTCTCCCTATTACAAAAAAATGCAAGTGAACAACACAAAGGGCTGAGGTGTTGTAACTTTTTAGGGTAGGGAGTAGAAATTTATTGACAGTGCTAATGCGATTTAGCAAATTGAGCAAAATAACATGTGGAACTATCTTTTAGTTCGCTTGCATTGTGTGGGTTTTACTTTGTCAGTTGTTTCAAAAAGCAACCAGCAATTTCTGGGAATGCTGAGTTTAAAAAAAAAGGGGGGAGGGGTGAAAAAACTTATCAAGCATTTCTATAGCTTAGTAAACATGATTAATCTGACTCAGCAAGACTGAACCAAAGAGAATTAATTGACCAGTTGATATTCAGAAACTTTTTTGTTTAAATATGGCTTAAAATGCCACAAAAATTGGATCTAGTCCTGAAACCCTGACACATGCAAAGTTCTTATTGTCTGTACATCTGAGCCTATGGTCAGATCTATTTTAATGTCTTTAAAAAATGCAAGTCCTAGTAGAAAAACAGAGAGTCATCAGGGCTTTTGCAGGGCTTAAAGGAATGCAGAGCAAAAACCAGTTTAAAATTAAAGTGCCTGGCCCAAAATCTGTTCTTCACATCCCCTTTTACCTGCTTCTCTGCATAGTTGTGTAGTCCTGTATAGTCCATAGCTGTACAGATCCGCTGCTAGCAGGGTGAAGGATGGGACTCCCCTCGTGTGTCTCTTAATCTGCCTTTAGACAAAGGAGTTGAATGTGCTGCGCATCCATCACCATAAGATACCAAGCAATCCTGAGGAGCAGCAGGCACAGGGACAGGCGGCTGCGGTGCTGTAAATGTGATGTGTCACCAGATCCGCCGAAGTGGGGGATGGCAGATGAGCTACGTTCCTTGGCCCCGCAGCCTCCCCTCAGTGGTGCCCCCCACCCTTCCCCTGCTCCAGGGGAGCCCCTCACTGCGGTGTGGCAGTGCAGCAGCTTGGCCAAAGGGCCAGCCAGCACTCAGCAGCACATGTTCAGGTCTGAACTGTGGAAAATGCAAGGCTTACATAGCTGTGGGCAGAATCATTGGTCATTTTTATGCTACCCAAGATGTTCATCCAGGTTCGGGCAGGATGAAATTCATTGCTGCTGCAAAATGAAGCAGCACCTCCGAGCAGGGCCTCTCTCAGCCCATCTGACCCTGACAAACAGGTCACATTAACTCCTATAATTTGCTGAATATTTGTTGAAAACCTTTTAAAGATTTTCCTTCATGCATCCAGAGTTACAGCTTACAGGTCCCAGCGGCTGTCGGGAAGGAGAGGACAGATGGACGCAGACAAAGCAGCTGTTGGAAGGGAGACCTGTTATAATGGCACCTGCAGAGGCTGATACGATGTGGAAAGGAGCCCATAAATTGTTGAATGGTTCTGGGACTTGATTTAATGTATACAAAAGAACCTGAAAAAAAGACTGAATATCCCCTATCTTGTCAGGACACTGGTATGTAATAAATAACCCCTATAAAAATGTCTACCTCCTTTATTCCCAGCAGTGAGGCCTTCTTGATGAAACACAGAATTTTCAAGAAAACATTTCTGGTTGTCCTCAAGAGCTAGGGGGAGGTTCACCTGAACAGCTGAAAATGTAATTTGTCCATCTTTGCCACCAAAATGATCAGTTTCAATATTTGAATGAAATCCAGAATTCGCTTTCCTGGTTCTAACTGTCATCTGTAAGGCTTTTAGATGTAGATGACGGCTGCTTTCTAGCTGCTCCTAGAGACCCACGGGAGGGCATTCAAGGAAAAACACTGTTTTATTGGCAGTTTATTGCAAGTTATCGAGTGGTGTAGGTCCGGGATGCAATAACCTCCCACAGCCCTTCCATCACCCAGCCGGCTGTCTCTGATGGAAACATCTTTGGGAATCATAAATGACTGTGAGCTGTTTTTTAGCAGCTCCAGGCTCTTTCTCAGCTCTACCTCCTTTCTGTGGTGGTTGGAAGTTGCTGATGCACGTGGCTGAACAGAGAAGGACACCAGCAGCTGAGATAACAGAGGATCTGCCTCTGGCCCTGAGGTAGCCAAAGTCCTCAGCAGCCCGGAGGAGCAGGAAATTAGCCAGCTATAAATCAGCAACCAGGCAAATATACCAAAGATTTCTGGTTAGATGAAGCGAGTGCCGGACTGGAGACTTCTGCAAGGGTTTTCTGCACAGGGATCCAGGATGGAGTTGGGCTCTGATGGCTCTAGCACAGTAAAACCCCCTGTGGCAGCGGTTGGGCTGGTGGAGCATAGGCCTGACAAGTCCAGGGTGGGCAGCAGCCATGGGCACTTTTATGCTATGAGCTTGATTCTGCCTGTGCCAGGACACCGCAAGCACTGTGCCAGAGCAGGGACTGCACTCTGCCCGCGACCGAGGAGCTGGTGCATAGCAGCTAAAGAGGTCAAGGTCCTCACAGCGTACGTGGGGATGGATCAAGAGCAAAGGAGAAGGTGGGGAGCTAGTTAAAGGAGGTAAAGTGTGGCCAGCAGCTGCGTGCAGTATGGTCTGTGTGCACACTATGGTCTGTGCAGAGCTCGTTTCTAACACAGATGTGGCAGGACGGCTCAGAGAGGAAAAACTCTGCCCTGGCCCTGCCTAGGATCTGCGTTGCTGCCTGGAGAAAGCCTGCCTACCCACCAGTATAGCAGTTAGCCCTCAATTCATGACATTTTGAGTTTTTTTTTCCTGTCTGGCCCTAGTAAGAGGACATCTCAGCAGAGAACCAGCTTGTAATTTGAAACAGATATAAAAATGCACTTCTCTAAATACGTATGATCTGTACCAGCTAGCCTATTTTCAAGCAAAGACAACCACACGTAGAAAGATGTGATCGGGGGCTCTAATTAGAAGATAAAACCTTGAATTAAAGCTAGGTGCTGGGTGGAAATTGCTACATTTTCACATTCTGTGGCTATATTCTGTTATCGCCCTGCTTTAAAAGTGCTGCAATTACCGTCTATTTTAAGGAACACTGCTGGACCTGATATAAATACATCACCAGAACATCTTGTATGCAGCACACAAAAGTCCCTTTTCCTTTTAGAAGTCCTGTGGTGTTCATTTGCATCATAGATTCGTGACCAGGCACATTTAACAGCATGAATCAATCACACTTCGAAATGCAATGTTAGATCCATTGCACCCATTGAGGTTCACATGCCCGTCAGAAAATCCAGGGCAACTCCAGAATCAGACTGGGCGTAGCCATACCTGGGGCTTTGGTGTGTTTCCAGATTGCTGCAGAAACATAACAACCCAAAACGCTCCTTTTTTCCCCACTGGGGTTGCTTAGCAGATTGCAGCCACGAGCTGCAGCAAGCAGGGCACTGGTCATCCAAATGCCTGGGCAGTGCTGGGGACCCCCTGCCCGAGGAGACCCTGGGAACAAGGGTGTCTTTGGCGCTTGCTAACACTCAGATGCACCCTTCAGCATTTCATCGCTGTGGTGGGGTGCAAAATGTCTCTGCCTCACCAGCTTCCTTCCTGCTGCCAGGGTTTCCTAGCCTTAGAGGAGGTGACCACGGAGCACAGATAGTCAACAGAGGCGAGCTTTGTGCCAGCAACTGGAGGGTCCTTCCTTGAGCAAAAGAGATCTCCACAGTTCCCACAGGGCTTTATCTCCTTTTCACTTCCTCTTGCAGTCTTTCCATCTTCCCCAACCCTTCTCAGCTGTTTGATGCTGACGTACAGGGTACTTTCCTGATGGTCCTTTCCCTTTTCATCACTATCAGCAAGGGGAAAAAACATACGTTTTTTCACCTTGTGTAGAGCTGGTAACTCTTAAAAGGCTGTTTTTTTTCCTCCAGGAACCGAGATCGCCGAGGAATCTGCCTCCCTGCATCATTCTTGTGTTGAGGTGGAATTAGTCAAATTTTTTGCAGATGATAGCAGTTTCTCAGAAAAAGGGGCAAGTTCTGGACAATTTGTAGGCTTATGCAAAAAAAAGTAAATCGATCCTGTTCTAGTCTCCAGCTGTTTGGACTGTGTTCTCTTTTCATTGCACACAAGCAACTTCTATCACCACTAATATGCAAATAAAGATATTTGACCTCAGTCTTTCCTACAGGGAGAAAACCCTCAGCCATGCCACGTGTCCTACAGACAAGGTTTGTTGCATGTCAGACCATATTTTCTTCCCTAGCCTGAATCCGTGCAGGCTATGAAACCCACAGGCTCCTGCATACCCATAGTTATTAGAGAAGACCCAGACCTCTAAGGATGTTTCAGCTCAGCCTTCCTCAGGTGAGGTTTTTTTACAAGTTATTTTCCATATCGCAGAAGTGTTATAACTACAAAACTGTAGTGATGGAAACTGGGACTCAACCGGCGAGAACTGTTTAGTCTATTGTTAATGTATAGCAGGCAGCTCACAGACACTGAAACTGCAGCTAGATTCCTGTCTTTACCCAGGCATTTTTTGCATACCAAAATTAACTGTGGTCAACAAAGAAACCTTGGATTGGTTGACAGTGAAATCCTTTAAGCAAATGCACAGATGAATCATTGTGCCGGGTCTAGGGCAGGGAGAAAATCTGAATTTAGGATGTGGGCTCTCTGCAGGCCCAGAGGAGGTGTGAAACCCGGAGCTCCTGCAGATACCTCGTTGGCAAGGCCTAGTGTGGTGCAAAAGTGGCTGGTATCAAATATTGCTGTCTTGACTGGTAGTAGTATGTGGCTGTGCTCCCCAGCAGAGCTGCACTCCGTGGTATGACACAGAAGAGATGTGAGGTCCCCACATGGCGGCGGGAGTGCCATTCGGTGAGTGAAGCTCTTGGTGCTCTGCCAGAGCATTCATGGGGTGGGTTTTTGCGTTAAGCTATGAAAAATTCAAAAATTGAAGGGCTGTCCATCTACAGCAGTAGCCTTCCTCATATCTCATAGGTAAGACAACTTACTCAGCTATGGTGCATTTGAGAACGGGATGTTGGGATTGGGAATTTCCCATTTGTGGGCTTTGAGAAGGGCTCTTAATAGGGCTGGGAGAACTGTGCTGAAGGAGGCAACTGCAAGTGCTCAGCAAAATGCAGGCTGGGAGGGGACTTCTGCCTATATACACTCCTGGGAGGACACAGAACAGCGGGGAGGGTAAAGCCATTTCAGCAGAGGATAAGGCTGACAAGAACAGGCAGAGATGGCCATAAACTCATTTAGGCTGGAAAACTGAAGCTAGGAAGGGTCTTCAGAGGAATGGGTGCTGGATGCCCCCAGACAGCAGCAGAGGGAGAGCCTGCCTGCCCCAGGTCCGGTGAGTGCCTGTGGCTGCCAAACCCCTTGGCTCTGGCAGCCCCTTATTTCTCCAATGACAATCACTGGGAGGACAAAATATGTGCAGAGCTTCACCTGTTCCTGGCATTGCTAGTAACGCAGTAGGCTCCATGAGGCTTATGAACGCTCCCGGCAAGAATGACAAAAAGCTCTGTTCCTGGAGCAGCTGGGGGAGACATTACCAGCTGCAAATAAACTCATAAACAACATAAAGCAGCCTCCCTTCCTCCTCGGCGCTTGGCTTCGCTTCCCACCCCAGCTTGGGTTCCTGTTGGGAGTCCTGCCAGTCACCACACTCCATCTTCACCCCACGGTACACCTCCTCGATCCACAGCTAGCATCAGGGGCATCCTCAGCCTCCAGGGATGGGTGGCCAGAGGGTGACAGTGCCATTGCTCATCTGAGGGCACAGAGCGGGAAGCGTGCACCCTGTCATCTTCCTCCTGGAGCCCAGCAAGAGGACGGTTAATAGTTGCAGCCTGGTGTGATTTAGAGATGAACATCCTCTTCTCCAGTCTTGATCTATGGAAAGAGCAAATCTCATGTTTCCCAGGCATATGTGCTTCTGCTGGGGCTATACTGGGGCTATAATAGCTGGGGCTATTACTGCAGTGCCACAAAGTGCTGCCGCAATGAGGATGCGAGGACAAAGGTCTCCAAATGCTGGCGGTGGCAGAGAGATTCCCATTCACAATGAGACATGACTGTGGATTAATTCTGGCCCAGCAGTGTGCTCTGAGCATTTCAGAGTCATGAGTCAAGCTCCAAACATCATGAGGTTGACTTAGAAACATGACATTAAAAAAAAAATTAGGAGGTTCCTTGGTTTTTTGGCATATGACACCCAAGCTTTTAAGTTACTCTTGGGTCACGGTCTTCCCTGCACAGCCACAGCATTTCAAATTGACTTTTTAATACAGACAAGCCAAGATTTTCACCTCCTGACCTGCCTCCAGGAACCGGGGTTTTAACTGCACCATTAAACATCACAGGACTTTCAGTAAAATCATGAGAGCTGGCAGCAGTCCTGACATAGCTAGGAAGGATCTGCTTTAGGACATGGCTTAATACTAAATCCTAAACCTCTGATCTTGAGTGGATAAAGCCCAAATCTGATTTTTCTGTTCCTCTTGCCTCCACGTTTTAGCACTTTAGGTTATGTTGCCTATAAAAGTGGTCAGAGTTAATCCAGATGAACAGTGGGAATAAGACTTCAGCGAATGAAACCTGCAATGGGGACAAATAACTCTCTGTCTTGAAAATGGAAGTTAAAGTCCCATTAGTCGAACTCTGGAAGAGGCTGTCCCTTTTCCAGGATACAAAGTGGAGGCAATTTCTGCACCTAAGCATGGGACGTGGGTTCCTGACAAAGCTAACGGTGGCTTGGAGTAGGGATAGCCATGAAACTGGGGCATCCTGTCCATTACAATGCCTCAACTGGAAGGGCTGGGATTGCCCGGTGCTGTCTGGGGGGATGCTGTTAGTTTTTCTGGTCCCCTAGGAAATTGTGGTAAATCCTTCAGGTTTGTGGCACTTTCCTACATCGCTTTCTCACCTAACACTGTGCTGGGGTAGCGCGCTGGTTTGTTCAGAAATGATACGAGATTTCTGGAAATAAGTGAGTTGATAAAGTACCGTTCCACAGACTGTTTCCCCCCTCCAGGTTGTTTCGCTGTCTGGGATCCAGTTTGGGGCACCCCTCGCGTTTCAGTCTAGGGGTTTGCATGTCTTTTCTCAGCTTGTTGTGACTCTTTCCTACTGGGTTGCTGCCTGGCAAATGCTCTGCTTGTAGCTCAGTTTATGCCAGCCCCCGAGGGAACCGCAGTGCCCGAGATGCTGTTTGGATCTCAGGTTTCTGTTTAAATATTTTGCCTGTGGTTTCTGGCTGTCTGAATCCCTCCAAGGACCCCTAAAAACTAACAACTCCTGCTGCTGACAGCAGGCTGCACTGATGCTTCGCCCTGCACCTTCGAGTCCGGGCAGCGAGTTCATGCCCTGCCTGACTGTTTTGCAGCCAGTCTGACAAATGCGGGCACAAGGACCCCCATGGCAATGCAGAAAAGACTGCCAGCCCCGAGTGTGATGCCTTGGCTGCTGCTTTGTTACCAGGATGGATTTGACCAACGGGTCTGCCCCAAACCAGACAGTTTTATTCTTGAGGCCCCTACTGCCATGCTGCTCCTGGGGCACCACTTTGGGACCCTGCCCTGTGGCAATACATGTGCCCCAAAATACTGAGGAGTAACCTGATGCACGTCTCCTCCTGGTCATACGACACTAAAATCAGCAAGAACTGACAAACGGGGAAATTCACAGTGAAAGCTGGCCTTCTACCCCCTATCTGTTAAGCTCATTAAAGGTAGCTTTTAGCATCAAACCAGACATCCCGTGAACAGCTAAGAAAACACCAAACGTCAGCGCTAGTGCTTAGATGGGAAAGTCGGACCCTTGGGCATGTCCTCTCACAGTCAGCCTTTCCAGGTGCCCTCTCTACCACCGATATGTGGGCTGCGAGACCGGCTTCTGCAGAAAATGTTCCCTGGGAAGTTGTTTCATTAAACCAATATAAATGTGCCTTACCATTTCCTACTCCAAGTGGCTATTCTGGGTTAAAAAGCAACTGGAATGTTAGGAATTATTAGGAGAGGAACAGAAAACAAAGCAGAGCCTCCCTATAAATCCATCTTAAATATCGTGTCTGCTTCAGCCCTGCTGTCTCAGACAGATGTAGCAGAGCTAGAAAAGGTACAAAGGTGATCAGAGGGATGGATCAGCTTCTAGGCAGTGGACGAGTAGATAAACTGAGGCTCTTCTCCTAGAAAGGAGGTGAGCAAGGGAGAACAGCACAGGTCTATAAATTGCAAAGGGTGTAAAGGAATGAATATTCACTCGTAATACCCGCCTTCGGAGGCATAGACAAATAGACAGAAAGCAAACAGCAAAAAGCAGTAGTGGAAGAAAACCCCACCAAATGCTGTTAAACACAATGATACAAGTGGCTAAAGAAAGAAATCACCGGTGCTGTGGGTTCGGTGCAGTGACCAACCGGGGCCACAGGCATGTGCTGGTGCCCCCTCCCCTGGGATGCACTACGGAGACTCTCTTCTGACCCTGTACAGTTGCTCCTCCATTTTTAAACCTCTCAGACACCGTCAGAGGTGTTATTCTGGAGATGGCTTTGGCTGGCCTGGAATAGAGGAAAAACGCTTTGAAGGTTGCATAGCTGCTCCTTCCCGGTGGTCCCAGCCTGAGAGCAGCCGTCCTGGCAGGGGGCTCAGCCAACAGCCGGCTGCTGCCACCTTCCGGGTAGGGGACCACCGGACCGCCTGTGCGGCACCGGACACCGCCGCAGAAACCATCAGAAATGGCCCAACTGGACAAACAAGGCGACGGTTAAAGAAGCATGCTGAACTGCGTCACACAAACACCCTCCCCAAAGAGCAGCCAGGCTCTGCGCAGCAGCTCGCCCTACACACGACAGCAGGGATAATTTTAGAGATAATTATTCTGTGGTTTTAGAACTGTGGCAGAAAAGGGTATTTTATGCCTGTTGGAGTGAACTGACTGTGCGTCGTCTCCCAATATGTTCTTAGCACGATGGTTATGCTTTTTTGCTACCTATAAATTCAGTGCCCTTCTGTGCAAAGCCTGTTTTGTCTCTTGCTGCATGCAAAGTCACCCAGCCCTGTGGGGCAATCAAGCTAGAAAAAAAGTGTAGCTTTTATCATTAAGCCCTCAATTTTAATTTAAGGAGTACTTTTAAAAAAATATAAGGTACAGATTGCTGAAAAACATCTATTTGGAGAATAGTATCAGGGTGTGCTCTGAACACCGAGGGGATGCTGCACACTCAGCTGTTCTTTCAGGATTGAACGGCTCCATCCCTTTGCAACCTGGTTTAAGAAATGATCAGGTTTTCTTAGCAAGTCTACCATCTTTTGTCAATATTTATAGTGAAGGTGCAACTGAAATCAGGGATATTGCCATTTATGACAGTGTTTCTTGTTCGTCTTCCATGACATCCAGATTATTGCCTGAAACGTTGATGTCTTTTCCTGAGTTCATTAACCTGGAAGTCGGTTTGCATTCATTTCGCTTTGGACATACTCGGAGCCAGGTCTGCTCTGGTAATTTTGCCAATAACGTTAAAGGCAAAAGAGATCACAGCAAAGATTTTACAAAATACCTGTTGAAAACTTCCCACTGCTTTGGCTGTGCTTTGGAGCCAGCTTTGCGAGCAGCAAACTGCCTGCGTGGCCAAGCCAGTGCCCCACTGCCCGCGCGTGGGCACCGACGGGAATCATGGCCAAAGCGCAGAGGCAGCAGCCCACGCGGCTGTGCGTACTGTGCCCCGCAGTGCCATACTGAGAAGCTGAACTTGCACCAAAAGCCTTGAAGGAAGGGAAATAACCAGAGGTGACATTTGACAAGTTAGTTTTTTATTCAGTGCATTGGACTCGTACATCACCGCTTCGTCAACTAACAACATTTCACACATTCCCATAAAACCACCGCCGAGTCCAGTCTCTTGTTAAAGACGCTCAGTGTAAAATGTAAAGCAGTCTATCGAATATTTACCTTAATAAGTATAGCTTAGAGCCCAGTAACAGACTGTGTCCAGCGCGTTCAGTGCTGGGTTGCAGCAGGGGGTGGAGAATGGATCAGTGACTCACGGTTGGTGCAGGGCTTCATTAACAAATGTCTAGACCCAGCTCATTAACATCTCAGCCAATGTTTATTGGACCGCTGTGGAGCCTAGCCTCCCTCCTGCAGCTGCTGGTTTGATTATGCTTTGAGCATGGGTGGAGCTGCACCTACGAAATCCCTAATGAAGAACTACTGCAGCGCTGGAAAACCTGAGTTGGGCTGGGGCAGCCTGCCTGTGCTCCACGCCGAGGACAGTCACTCCGGCAGCAGGGCACATCTCACGCTGTCCCCACAACCGGGCCGGCAGCAGCAGTCAGAACAACACGGCAAACCAAAGAGAAATGCAAGGTGCTCAGGCCTGACTATCGGGGCAGAAGGAGACGTTTTCAGGATGGAGGGGTCTTACACTGCAAACCTCCGGGCAGGGATGCCTGCACGCACAACAAATGGGGCAATTAGGTGGATGCTGGGGAATGCGGGCAGCTGGAGCATCCCCGCTGGGGCCACTGCTGGGGCACGTCCCCCAGCCCCGCACATGCTCCGCTCCCCGCTCCGTCTCCCACGCGGGCGGATGCAGTGTCCTCAAGCCTGTCCCACCCATGGGACAACGCAGGGAAGGCTCCATGGGTGTGGCTTGGAGCTGGTCCCCCCTCCCTCTTGCAGGAGTCACGCCAGGCAGCAGAGGGGGACAGGGCTGGTGCCAGCCCCGCAGCTCCCCGGCAAATCCATCTCCACTCACCCCTCTCCACCACCCTGCTCACGTCCCACCAGCCCTGTGCTCTGGCCCCGACTCTCATCCTGCCTCGTCCCTGCCCTCAATCGCTCATTCATTCTGCGTGTAAGGAAGGAGACGGCACATTGCCAGATTAGCTATCTCAGAGGAAATCTATCGAGTTTTATTGAGCTGCCCATTACGGGGCCTGGACTGTTATGGGCAGTCCCTGTGACAAGCATGCGGTGCTAAGGCATGGTGACTGTCCGTCCGGCGCTCCTGGCTGCTGTAAAGCGCCTCTTATTCCTCAGACCAGAGAACCTCTCATCCAGCGTCAGGCTGGTCTGCAGGGGAAAGGGAGAGCGAGTCAGTCCTGCGTCTCGTGGCAAAGCATGGCCAAACTTGTAGCGGAGTATTGATTAGAGCCCATCAGTCAGGACGGTGCTTCACAGCCAGTTAGTCAATTAAACCACTCAGCACACGGAGACAAGGAGCTCGACAGACTGTGTGCGGCTGGAAAACCTCCAAGCAGCGCCCAGCCCCAAGACACCTGGCGTCCTCGGCAAGAACAGGAGCAAGCAGATGGCATTTGAGCACAAGGCATCAAGTAAAACCAAACCGTCCAGACAAGAAATGCCGGCAATGAAGAAGGTGGAGCAGGATTTCTGACCTGCCCCGGGGCTCTTGGACCATACCTCAGCATAAAACGTGGCACTGAGAAGGTCACCAAAGCAAAGGGAGAGCAAAACCCAGAAGTGCTGTGTGTCTCTGAGGAGTGGGGAGCACCGACAGCGAAATGGTCCCCCCAGCCAGGACCGCTCACAAGGAGCATCTCCCCACTCCAAGCAAGCACATGGACAGGCCAAGAGGGGCCAACAGAGTGGGGAAAATTGGGCTGAGTCTGTAGTTGCTGAACAGTCTTCTCAGGTGCCTTCGGTTTTGTGAGCAACCTAGCCAACACAGCTACAGGACTTTCCTCCCAGGTTATGCTAGATAAACCCAACTGGCAGCCCCAAAAACCTGAGCGTGATGTTAACAGCTTAGTGGCAGGGCTGCTGCAGGGTGCCAGGCGCCGCCTGTCCCGTCGACAATCCTCTACCTGGTTGGCCATCGCGCGGAAGTTGAATCTCAGCAGCACCCCCTTGGGCTGGGGCTTGGCCACCCGCGGCGGGGGCCTCTGGCTTCGCAGGTATGGGCGCTTGGATCCAGGCCTGGGGAAAGCACAGATCTGCAGTCACTCAGGATGCTAAGGCAGCTCACTTCATATCGTCTGCAAACCAGCAAGGAGTAAAGGAGACACCGGCATGCCCCACAGGTCCCACGGCATGTCTCACAGCAGTCTGGGTGAGTCTAAAGGGTGCCGGGAGAGCTGCCATGCAGGCAGAGTTCCAGCACTGGGGACTGTGTCATGTCAAGGCTATCATGGGGTGCTCTCTGTGCCCAGGACATGCCAAGTGCCCTCACCAACCCTTCTTTCCGCCCCTAGCTGGGTGCCAGGTCCTGCAGCTGCTCCGGCTCAGCCCAGGGGTGAAGCTGCCCGCTTCCAGCCTCTGCGCTCCTCTTACACAGCGAGCGTGCGGTGTCCCTTCGGGGCGCACGGCGTTTCCCCCGCAACACCCCACAGCGAGCACAACCAGCCTGCCACCTCCCACGCGCTGCCAGTGCTTCCATTTCTCTTTACTCTGGATAACAAACGAGCCACACGGTAATTACCGTCTCCTTTCAGATACGCCGGGAAGGGAACAGGACATCATTTGCTAATCATTTTGGGTCTGAACCATTCATTGCGCACTCGTTATAGAAGAAGTGAAGCTGCAATAATGCTAAAGGGATTTGCCATGGCTTTTGTAGGGCTCTCATCCTAACAAATCACTTCATTTACTTACGCGCCAGTCTGGCCCGCCTGGGGATTAGCCACAGAAACCGTCAGAACCGCTCCGGGGCTGGGTTTCACTTGCCACCTGCCGAGACAGGGAGATGTATCCAGCTTCAGTTCGAGTGTGAAAGAGCACGTCGTGTTTGCAGCGTGCCTTTGTTCACCAATTACCTTCTCATCCTTGGTGGTTTCCCTTCTCCATTAGTATCCATCTGCTGTGAAATATATTTAAAAAAAAATGACTTAAAGAATTAGCTCTCAGAAACAATGATTCCTTTTCCAGTATTTCATTTGGTGTATCTGAATAGCTCTTTCCTTGCATGTTGTCAAGAAATTTGCTAATCTTGGGTTTCCTGCTAGCACAGCGATCTCTATGGGGTGGCTTTACTTTGCCCTGCTTGTGCTGCTGTATAAGCTGCGAGGTTTACTTTTATCACCTGCCCAGGTTTTATTTTCCAGCTGCCAGAATATTAAGCTGCATTAAAAATTGCCTGTCCTGCAAATACTTTCCTAGGAATATATTCATTGTTAAAGTCATCCATCTCTCCCAGTTACTTTTGGAAGCAAAGATACAACTGGGAAAAGGCTGGTAAAACTGAAGACTTATCACCATCAGCAGGTTGCAGAAAAAATGCCTCGATACTGACCCCTCTCTGAAAGTTGGCTTTGGAGAACCGCTGCTGCATCCGCTTCTGCTGGAAGGCTGGTCCCCTGTTTAGCAGGAAAGGCCTGCTGATAAAGGAGGAGAGAAAAAAGGACATAGGTGAATATGATGCCAGGTATCTCCTAAAGCTTAATGCTGAAGTACCTAACCCAGTGTGGTATTAAAAAGCAGTATGAGAAGCAAATGAGGCTGTGTGTTACCAAGTTCAGCCCAACAGGTTTTTTCTGCCAGCAAAGGATTTCAGAGGAACTTGTTTTTCTGCTCAAATGAAACAACAGCTTGTGTTTGTTCTGAACTCTGCTCATTAAAAAAAAAAAAAAATCATGGAAGAGAATTGTAGGAAAAAATCTGGTCAGAAGGGACCTCCGGAGGTCATTCAGTCCCTGCTCTACTCAGGATTGCAACGGAGCTTCCATTTGAGCTCGGAGAACACAAGGAACACAATGAGACGGGCACCGAAAGTGTGCCCAGCACCTGGCAGCCTGCCTTCGTCACAGCTCCTGGGGCGCAGCGTCTGCTCCTGCAGCCCCTCACCGGGACAGACTCCCTCTCCCTGCCTATCTCTTACGGCTGGAATCTGTATTTCCTGCCTTTATGAAAATAAATGCTATTTCAGTCTTCAAAAGTTTTCCCCAAAGTGACAGAGGAAAAGTTTAATAAAAATACTAGGGTCACATTTTCCATGCTTTCTAAAATAAAATGACAGATCTAATACCTGAATTATTAACTATCAGCACGAGGTAGTTTTATTTCCAGGTGCTTTCCTAACATACCCAGGGGTATTTTTCTCACATTACAGGAGCACACGGCTGTAGCCACTCCCAGCTGGCACAGAACGAGAGCAGAGCCCCAGGAGCGGCACAGGGAATCGCTGAAAACAAAAAGCCAGAGTTACCAAAGTTTTTACCTTCTCCCCGGGGCGTGGGTGCTGGCAGCAGCTGCTCTGAATCTCTTGGGGCCTGGGGGTGGCCGTCGCCGTCCCTCCGGCTGCCCGCTGCTGCTGCTTTTGGTGAAAGCATCGTTGTTCTTGTTGCCCTGAAAAAGCAGTGAGAGCTCAGCAGTTGCCACTCGCGCCGCAATCTCAGTGCACGAAGAGGGAGCGAGCGCGAGCGACAGCACACGACCGTCCTTCCCTCCGCTGACTGCTGCTGCCTGAAAAGCCGGTGCATTTATTTGGCCTTTTCTTTGGCTCTGTCTAGGGGGAAATCCAGCCTGCTCCCAAGTGCAGGTGGTGATTGCTGACACTGCAGTTCCCTCGCTGCTCTCGGACACGTTCAGCACCACTTGCAATTGCTTCAAAGAGGGCTCAGCCCCGCGCTGTGTGCTCTGCATTCCCCGTATTCTCATTCCCAACTGTTTTGCCTTTGCAACTTCTGCAGCCTTGCAACAGAACAACCCTGCTCTGCAAGTGCTTTTTTTTTCCTCTTTTTTCTTGATGGGAAACTGATTCCTCACTAGATCTGTTAAAACCTGGTCTCTTCCATGGTCTTTTGTATCTACGGCAGCAATATTTCTACCAAGCAATGTTGCTGTAGTCTCAACATTTGGGCTTAGTATATACTGTTGTCAACAATCAGTATGTGTGCCTCGGTTCCTGGACATGAAACTACAAGTACCATGAAGAATGTTTCATTCTAATGATGCAGAAATACCAAAAAAAAATTAGTCCATGGAGAGCAAATCTCGCACAAGCCAAGAATTATAGCTTTGCTCAGGTTTCTTTTCAGTCATTCACTCTTTCTTGTTTGGACACATACGTTGCCCAGTCCAAGCCCTGAAGCATGAAGCACATCAGAAGACCCCTTAGCAGTGTAGGTCCTCCTGCAGTTACTTATACAAACTGCCACAGACTCTATCCCATTTATTTCTGTGGGACAACCATCATCACCGTTACTACCCACTAACTGAGATGTGTTTCCACATTCTTCCCACTTGGTTTATTTCTGAAAATGGAAGCTACTGTAGAATTATGCCTCCTAGCAACTCTTATTACTTTCTGTTAATACCCAGCCACACTCAATATCTGAGTCATCACAGTCTTTATTTTCAGGAACAACCACACTCCATGCACATGCATGCTCAGTTTAGGGTGCTCTTATTTATACCCCTAGGACATAGCCATTAAATGTGCCATCATGTTTGCCACACTGGTGTTTTTTTAAAAGCTTACTGAGCATACATGACCTCCTAATTGAGTGGATTTCGATCAGTGCGGAAAAAACCAGCCTCGCCTCACAGAGGACTACCTACCCGCTTGATTTCCACCTTCTACACCAAGCCAGTTTAGTATCAGTGATACTTAGAAGAAAGCTGTAAGAATTACTTTAATGGTGAACACATACCTTCCTTCCCATCTCTTTAGTCTTAAAAGTAAGTCAAAACCCAAATGAAAATATTTCAATCTTTTTTTTAAAGTGTTCTTGAGCAGAGACAAGACCTAAACATTTAAACTTGAAAAAGGGAAAGCCATGAATGGAAAAAAATGCATTTTACACTGAAGCACGTGGGCAATCTGACCCACGGCTGTCACAGCACTGGGAAACAGTGTCTCTGGGGGGGATACCCACTCGCTAGTGAACTTTTCACTGAACTAAAGTCACCTGAAATCAACAACAGTCTGTCCTTTGTCTTCACTGACCTTGGAAAATGCTCTGGGTGGAGGACAAATAATGGTGAATCTTAACATACCTCCTCTAAATGATAATAGTAAGACGAGATGACATAGAATTTGCTTTTATGGAAATATTTTTAAATCTTTTAAGAACACATTTTTAAAAAATCTTTTTTGATTTTTTTAAAACCCATGGGAACTGATGCAGGAAGATTATGCCAAGTCATAAGCTTATAAAACCAACTGGAAAATTGCTATTTTATATGCATATGTGTCTGTACTCACCTCTGCATACAAATGCTGTGCACAGGCACATAAAAGATGGTGCCTGTAAATTTTTTATGTAGATTGTTCTTTGGGGTGATCCAGGATCATAAAATCCAGCAGATTTCTACATGACATTTGGGAAGAGCTGTACCTTCCTTACCCCCCTACCTCTTGAGCCGATGCCTGGCGATTTAAAGGGCTCACTCCATTTAATGCCGCAGCTGCTCTTCTCCTGGGACCAGGCACAGTATTCCTGAATTGTCTCCGATTGTATTGTTGTTGTCCAAACCCTCTTCTAAAACGGTTAGGTCCTATGAAAATAAACTCTTATTTTAGCATCCTTCAAAACTCGATTTATGATTACAGTTTTGCAAATGGATTACAAGGTTAACTTAATACGATATAGGAGTATCTATACAGATAGTGATGCAAGAATCACATTAATTTATTCCGGAAAAGTAAATTAATTTTGCAGAATATTAAATAATTTATCTTTCCAATGTCTCACTAACGTTCTTATTATATGTAGGACTGACAAACACATTATTTGATTTGAAAGAATATAGAAGAGAAAAGCCTTCCACAATTCTGATTCCTAATAAAGGCAGGAACACTCGCATCAGGAAACCTGTCAATGCGTTGTCAGAGCTCACATTGCTATGAATTAACTGTGAAATGGAAAAAGCCTTTTGATACAGATACACAAGTGACTCGAGAATCCAGAAGCCAACCCCACAGCAGCCTAGAATAGCTCTGAGTGCCCACATTATAGCACTTGATAAGACCATAATTTTTTTTAATATATCTATCTATCCATATATATTTTTTTTTACTTTTTTTTTTTTTTTAGCTTGACATATCCTTACTTACTGCATATATTGAAGGGGGCACCTTCTGCTGCTGTTTTACATAACTGCACAGTACATACACACCAACAGCCCATCTTGCATTTAACGTTTTCCCCTAAGCCTATTTATGATTTTGAAGTGTGCTGAAGTGTCAAGCAAGAGGAAAGCACTCCGTCAGATGGAGGCACAGTGCATTAAAGCCTAATTACTCCACATGATAAACTTCTATAGTCATAATGAAGTAGACATTTTCCAAGTCGCTATACCAGTGAAATGTGCACATACTCACGGGGTGTATAAATCAGGCATAAAGCCGTGCATGGCAGAGGGCAGCAAGAGTGTGGTTAAACCCCTGCACCAGACAGCAGAACCTCACTGATATAGACCACAGAGCAGTTAGACGCATGTATTGATCCTACACCATCGATTCCTACATCACAGCAATTTATAATGACTTGGAGCAATTAGAAATGAAGTGTTCTGAGGCAGCGGTGACATTGCTGTCAGGGGCCATCGCCGCAGTGATTAATGAAAGCTCCAGCCCCAGGGTGTAACACCAGTCAGCACCAGCGTGGGCTGGTTACACTGGAATTCAAGTGAAGATGATTTGAGCTGCTCTGGCTCTAAACCAGGGCATGCCCGTGGGAAGCACCTCCCGAACAGCACGTCGGGGTGCTTCGCTCCCTGCAGCCGGAGGTGCTGGTTGGGAACACTCACAAAAATGCAATGCTGTTCACAAGCTCTGTGGGGCCAATAGTTATTTTCTTTGCAAACGACGCCCTCTCACCGCAGCAGTGCAGGTGTGTCAACGTTCCTCTCCTGACAAACACCTGAATTTTGGCAATCTGTGTCTTTTTGACCAGATGTGGTCTTGCTGTGTTTAATGGCCTTTTTTGCCCTACTGATTCTGTCCCCACAGTTTGTTTTTCCCTTTCTTGTTCCCCTCAACAACCACCCTGGGCTTGCCCCTCTCTCTTGCCTGTTTGCCAGACCGCTCTCCCGCGGGCCAGCAAGCCTTGCAACACAGCTCTCCTGCACGCTGGAGAGGGCATCTCCTCTGAGGCTGAGCTCAGCTGCCTTCCCTGGGTATTTCATCCGTGCAATGGGAGGGACTGATGCAAAAGGCAGCCCTGACTAGGAAATCATGCCCCTGTCAGTCAGTTCGTATTAGAGAGCCTCTGCTCAGCGGTGCGCTCAGGCACGCCCCAGCCAGTGCAAATAACTAACGACGGAGCCATCGGCCTCTGCGGGGTACCCCGTGTACACCAGCTGGGGACCAAGGCCTCGGTCTGTCACGTGTATCCTGAAGTGTGACACATGGGAGGCTCCATCTCTGCAAAAAGTCTGGCAGATATTTATTAATGAAAGAACATTGGAATAAACCCCCACAGCATCAGCAGCTGGGGAAGACCCCCCGCTTTGTTTGGGTGCATGCTCAGAGCCTGGTGCTGAGCACACCTGGGCTGGCCAAGAGGCACCTCTGCCCAGAAGCTCCAATGTCTGACAGACTCTTTTTCCGAGGAGATTTGAAATTCAAATTTCTTGTCATTAAAAATCATCTTTCCCCCACTGGGGAAATGGTTTAAGCCATATTCCAGGAGGGATAACAGCACTTCGCCTGCATGAATTCTCTTGCTGGTTTAATCAGCGTAATGCCCTTCTCCATGCTCTGTCATTACAGCGCTGGGCTGTTCAGATTGTCATTTTGATAATGGTTATCAGGTCTCAGCCCAGAGGGACTGCATTTCAGCAGGGACCAAAGTGATATGAGCCCCCGAAGAATTATGGGCTAAATTCCCAGTCATGCTGAGCTTCCCAAAATTGCTACTGACATCAGCTCCACACAGCATGGTGAGTCCCTGCACTTGGCAGGGCTGAACTCAGACTCAGTTAAAACCTATGAAATATTAAGACTAGCAGAAATAATTCTATAAATGAACAGAAAAGTTCTCCTTTCTAAGGAATAGCTAAAAAAAATATTTTGTTTGATTTACCTGACTCTGCACGCAGTAGTCGCTTGAGTGTGGAAGAATATCAAAGCCTGTGTTTTTGACAGAAAAATCAATTTGCGAAGGGCAATAATCATCATTCTGTTTTGAACCGGAATGATTCTCGGTAAGGCAGTATGTGGTGGAGACCAAGAACATGGGAGTGGGAGGCAGATCAGAGACAAGCAGGATTGCTCCCAGCAATCCCACTGCCCTGATGTGCCATTGGCACTCCAAGGGAAGACTGCGAAGACATTGCTGCAAAATGTCACTAAAATCTTCAATGAAGTGATTTAGCAGTAATATAAAAAAAAAGCAAAATTTTGGTAATAAAGATGGCATTTCATGCAGCAGATCACTTTGGTTTTGTAGATAAAAGCTAGTGGAACCAAACATAGATCAGTGTGTGATCACACGGTATTAAAAAACTACTCATTATAAAAATAGCATGGTTTGCAAAAGTGACAAATTAGCTCCAATAACTGAGCTATCAAAGACAGTTACTGAAGGGGTAATTTAAGTGTGTTCTGGGAAAAAGAAGATTAGGAAAACGCATAATTAAAATATGCAAAGCCAAAAGGGAATAGAGAATAGATATTAAGTCACTTTGAATTAGTAATTCATGAGAGGGTGGAAGGGAGAGAAATGGATGAATTTATGCTCTGAAAGGGCCCTGATATTCCATTGTTGCAGAGAGAAAAGCTATTCAGAGCCCGAGTACATCTTATACGCACATAGGAATTAGATAGGAGAAGGATTTAAGAGCTGTATTTTGTTACACAAATGTGTTTTCCAACTTGGCAGGCCTCTGCCTTCCCAAGGCACTCACCTACCTTGCAAATTCCTCTGCATCCAGGTGCGGAAACGGGGCCGCCCGTACCCGTACGCCGAATTCCTGTTCTTGACCTGCTGCCTTCGCCTGTCCCCCACGGCGCTGGCATCTGTTTGCTCTTTCCTGTGGCGTTTTATGATGTCATCTAGATCGAAATGGCAAAAGGGAAGCCCATAAAACCTGCACTTTCTACCAACAGTGATTCCCACTTTTGGTGCTTGCAATTGTCCACAGTAGAAATGGAGCTTGCGGTTCTGTGAGCTACCCTGGCCGGACAATAAAGCTTAGCTCAGAAAGTATAGGATCAATTTACTCGGCTCCTGCGGGCTGGAGATTAGAGTGCAGCAAATTATTTAACAATGTGCTACCATCTGGCACGTATACACCACGTGCAGGACAGAGATTTCAGAGCCACGTCCCACTGAAGGATCCGATCCTGCAGATTTCCCACAAGCATAAGGGAGTATGTTTTTGCAGGGGCACCAGAAGCTCAGTGCTGGGCAGAGAACATTTTTTGACAAAGTCTGACTTGGGAGGCTGCAGGAGAGGTGGTCAAAGGGGGGAGAATGGGCAGAAGCACCCATGGGTGCGCCCACACTGTGACGGCTGCTCCAAGGGCTCCCCCTGCCACGCGTGGGACACGGGCACTGCCCTGTGCAGAGGACATGTCCCTGATGTATAAACAACACAAATACTGTTCAAGCGTCATGCAGACACAAGTGGGATGAATGTCCCCCTAGCCCATGAATTTGTAAAGGGGAGAACTGAAGCTTGGTGCAGCGAAGGCTGCGACGTGAGGGCTGCGGGCAAGGAATCTCACTTGTACAGGGCGACTGTCAAGAAAGGGGACATCATGGTCCTGCAAACACTCATGGTTTACCAGGCGGTTGTAGGACGGTTTCTTTCAATTCCCATCTCCTGGACTCAGCCACCTGCATGTCTTTCCACAGTGCTTTAAAAAAACAAAGCAAGTTTCTAGCCCTCGGTGGTATGAGATAAAGCTTGAAGCCATAAACCTCTGTGGCTCAAAAAACAGTGAGCAAATAGATGTTAACATGCATAATGAATAATCAGCAGTTATTTGTATTTTAAGTTCCTCGATCTTCAGGACCTGACTCTTGATTTTCTGACTATCTGGGGTAGATGTTCCTGCTTAATTACTCAATATAGCTAACCTAGAAGCTGGATCCTAGAGCTGGATAAGGATGTATCAATGACAACGCAAGAACCTCTTAGCTTCTGTCGTTGTCTGGTGAAGCAGAGAGGGAGAATATCCCAAATATAAGAGGACTGCGCAGGGGATGCCTGCTCTCCCCTGCAAAACTTGGGTTCTCACGTATAGACCTGTCTGCACCACACCGACAGAACAGCTCTCGTGCTTCACGTTGAACATATCGATTCGATTTCCATGCTTGCCCCACTGCCAGCAGCAGTAAGATATTTTGGGAACCCTGCACAGCTCTCTGCAGGCAGGAGGGAGGGTGATCAGCCAGCTCCTGCGCTGCGGCAGTACAAGCGCTGGGACCAGGCACAGCTGCCTCTCACTTCTGAGTCCCCATCACCGCCCCACCACAAAAGGGGTATAAAACAGCCTGAATGCAGCAAAACGGACCTGGGATGTCCTGCCAATGTCCCAGAACTCCCCTCACCCAAAATTCTTACTAGGCAGCTCTGAAAATGTACTCTACTGAGCTCTTCCATGAACTATGAGATGTTTCTCACTTTCTTTGCAAGACACCATCCAAATGCAGTTCCCAAGGCGCAGAGCCTCTATGATACAACCAATTATTTTCCCTGTGTTTTAGACACTTTTGGTTTAAAACTGTATTAGTAGCACTGAGAAGACGACACAAAATTTCTCCCAAGGACATTTTGCCACTGTGCTTCACCAGTTCGGACCCAGCCAAGCATCCCAGGTGCTTCCCTAGGCACTGCTTCTGTAACCAACTGCATATCCCCTGAGCTGCACTGAAGTGCTGTGTTTTACGACAGAGAGAGCACAAGGGACACGAAGGAAGGTGACGAACCACCTGCAGTATCCAGAGTACACCTGACAGGGTTTTACAAGCTCATGTCCATCCTGAACAAATGTTTTTAACTCTTTAAAAGACGGTACTGGAAGTTGAGGTATCTGGACCATGCACATACTACTTTTAGATGCAGAGCTCTATCAAGAAGCCACTCAAAGCCCCTCAGCTCTCAATGAGTTGGTCTGAAACGAAGGGGATCTTCTTAATTTGACCTGTTCTGATGAAAAGGAATGGCAAAGGCAAAGGGACATCTCTTCATTAATTCATATTTTCCAACAATTTCTTCTTTTAACCTCAAACCTTCCAGAAAATATTTAGCAAGTTATAAAGCCACATCTGTTAAGCTCCAAGCAGAATGTTTTATTTTAACAAATTAGCAAGGAAAGAAGTGTCCAAATCAGGCCTTTTCCAGCTCCTTAATGAATCACTGGAGTGGAAGCATAGAAGTGCCATTAGCTTTCAATGGGTGATTATCACGAACAGCACATCATACCTCCAGCACTTGTCACTTGTCATTTTCTATCAAGAAACTCCTGTGTCCAAATTAATACAAAGCCCAGGGAAAACAAACGAGAGCAGATGTAAGAATAGGCTGCGTGACTGCTTTTGTGATTTCTCTATCAAGTCTGCCAGAAAAGAGCACGCTGGGAGCGGCTGGACGATGTTCTTGGTATGAATGCGCTAATGTTCTCAGCTAAGTGTGCCTTTGGGACATGTGCTATTTGGGGCACAGACTGCTTTGAAGCATATTGACAGCATCCCTGCTGCTCTGCAGGGAGATGGATGCAGGCACCCAAGGGTGGGCCATGTACAGTGCGAGGAAGAGCTTGCTGGGAACAAAGAGGAGATGGATGCTCAGGTGCCCGGTCTGTCACCTTTCAGTCTTTTTTTGTTTGGGTATGAGTTGTTACCCTGTCCTTTGCACCCATCAATGGGGTTAACAGAGCAATGTAATGGAGTACTACGGAAGGCTGGAAGGGATCCTGAGAAGTCATTTAAGGCACCCCTACACCCTCAAGACAGAATTAGATCCATCAAGGCGGCTTTAGAGTAACTCTTGCAGTTTCCTGTGACTGCTAACCCAAGTAAGGCCCAACATATCTGAAAGCACAGAAGCAAGCACCTGACGGTAAAAGCATCAGTTCTTCACCAGGGCTCTTGTTTTCCAGTTCTCTCTTCTGCCCTGACTAAGGTATATTCTGGATTGAACATGGAGGTGGACCACAGGAGGTTTGACCGAGGGAAGCACTAAGGGAGAGCAAAAGCAAAGGGAGTATCGCACATCAGCAAACAGAAAAAGGGTGTGCAACACCATGGGAAAAAAATAAATGAAAAATTAGGGACCCACTACTGCTGTAAATCCTCATAGCACCATTAAAATAAGGGTGCATCAGCCAAGGGATCAGTGGAAAATGTTCTGCTATTCCTGACAAGTGGCTCATTGCTGGGAAGAAATGACACAAGGTTTCGGTTAGGGAGCTGACCCAATAATAAAGGGTGCTGGTGGACTTTCCTTCCACAGCAGAGATGTCAACACGATAATCCACCAAGATCTATCGGCCAAGCATGGGAGTCCAGGCCTTCGGAGTTAATAAAAGGGCAGTTGTTTATGCACAGTTCACATATCCAGTGCCAGAGGAATGGCGAGCATCACGAGCAAGCTGCTATAAATAGCCAGCACACCCGAGGATATGTCTCAAATCTTTATTTCAATAGAGGGCTCATTTACGTAAGCCTCTCCCAACCCGCGGCGCTGGACGCTCTCCCCTCTGAAGTTACGGGGTGCTGCCAGCAAAGCACAGAGATGGGTCTGAAGCCGTGGTTCCTCCCCCCGGGCTATTTCTTCGCCTTCTCCTGCCCGGTCCCCTTCACCACAACCGGGTGCAGGCGTACCGGGGGGCACGACCACTGCGGGGCCACACCACGCTCCTCTGCCCGACTCTACCCACGACACACACAAAGCACAAACCAAACCCCCGGGCCCCGCCGGGCGCTCGGAGCCCCGCGCCGGGACCGGCCCCGGGGGCGCCCGGAGCCCCGGGCCGGGCCGGGCCGGGCCCTCCCGAGCGCCCTCGGCCCGGCCCCGCCGCCCGCCGCCCCCCGCCCGGGCAGGGACCCTCGCCCCGCCAGACCTACCCAGGGACATATCAATCTCCTCGGCTCCCGGCTGCGGCCCCGCCGCGGGGCCCGGCCCCGGCTGCGGCCCCGCCGCCTCCATGGGCTCCGAGCGCGCACTGCCGCCGCCCCGCACCGCCCAGTGCGCCTGCCCGGAATGTGGCGGCAGCCGCCGGCGGCACCCCGCGGCGACACCGGCACCGGCACCCCGCCCCGGCGCCCCCCCGGCCAGCTCTGCCCCGGCACCCACCCACCCGCACCCTGCCCTCTGTGTCCGGACACCTCCTGCGCTAGCTGACCGTCCAGCCCCCCCCAAGCATCCCCCAAGCTTGCTCCGCAAGCATCCCCTCCAGCCCCCCTGCTCCAACCAGCTCTGCCCTCTGCGGCCCGGGGCACTCTCTCTTTGCCCTGGCTCCCTGCCCCTCTGCACCCCAAGAGCCGCCCTCGCAGCCTCCCCACTTATTCGGGGGATCTTTTTCATCAGCACTTCCCCTCTAGCTCTCTCCTAAGCACCATTCCCCAGACTCTGTGCTAACACTCTTCCTCTCCTCCCTCCCGAATCCCTCTCCTCTGGGATTATGCCAGGAGCAGATATATCTTAAAAACCCATCAGTTAGTTCTGAGCGATGTAAAAGAAAGAATGACTTTGCCTCATTTTGAAGACCAGAAAAACAAGGTAACTTTACAAACGGAGGCACTCTTGGCTTGTATCCAGGCATGAAGTCTGCTGTTTTGTATTTGTGAGCTTCTTGGGGAGCAAGCATCCAGTTGGGATTGGTCTTTCAGCACCATCCAGATCACTTGCAGAAGCCAGATTCTTCAGGGGATCTTTCAGTCTCTGTTTCACATTGGTTGTGGCACTGGTGCTATTCTGCAGTTTGAATACAAAATGTAAGCTAAATCACCTTCCTCTACTTTTAAAGCCAGATTAAAAAAAAAACCAAACCTAAACCCAAACAAAATGAAAGAGAAGAACTGAGAGACAATCACTCCTATTCCAAAGGGCTACTGTGCATTAGGTGAATAGCATGTTTTTTTCTAAAGTTTCTATATAATAAATGCTCTGAAATAATTTTCCACACCACATACGTAATAAAGGCCACATAAATCTCAGTCTGTATGTTCTGTGTTTTCAAGACAGTTCCTTGTGTTTTCAAGACAGTTTCTTTTTCCCAGCTTGCACTTCAAATGGGGGAGAAATTTCTACATGCAAATAAAGCAGGGCAAAACTGCCTCCTGGCACGTGTATAGCTCTTAGCCAGATCAAGTGCTTCTGAAAGTGTTGTTTTAGGGAACTGTTCTTTCATGAAAGAAAATAACAGAACAGTGTTGAGAGAGCAACAAATAACCTTAGCCGTCTTTTGCAATGACACTGCAGGATGATCATTAAAGCACTGTAAGGTGAAATGTTAGAAACTAAGGTCATGATACCCCGTTTGCAATTTTCTGTGATATGCAAGGTGTCCCAGGGGTGCTGCTGCTCTTTGGGGAGCCCTGGCTCTGATGCCCCCCTAGTCCAAGAGCTTTCCTTCAAAGGGAATCATTAAAATTTCCCAGCAATTTAGTCAGAGCAGCCAGGGAAGCTGTGGCTGCGGGGAAAGGGCTGGAAGTATCCACATAAGCCAAGCCAAGCAACGGACAGGGAGAGGAGGACTATAGCAGTGTCATCTTCTAGCACCTAATGAGGGTGTTGGAGAAGGGCTCTGGGAGGTGTCCTGGAGGCAGCTGTGAAGCAGCAGCTGCTGGGAGCCATGAGGGAAGGACTGCAGGAGGGGTCTGGAGTCTCCTTTGGGTGCAGGCCAGCCGTGTGTTGAATGACCCCGGTTTCCGCACTGGGAAGAAGCTGGAGTTGGTCCTGCTGTGAGCACAGTGTAATGAAAGGTTTCATGACTTTCTGCAAAATCATACATAATTGTATCTTCAGAAAATCTGAAAGCAACAGCTGAGAGGTTTCCAATAGTGTTTCTATTTGATCACGTTTAGTGAAACAAACATTTGAGACAAAACAAGACAGAGTTTAGAAATACTGAGACCGACTTCTAAAATAGTAGGTATTTTCAAATGACAGTTTTTTTATTGAACTACAACACAGCTTTTGCAGCGAATTTCACTTCACCAGGTGAGAGGTTTAGTTATCTGGTTTTCTATAAGCGCATAGTTTTGAAGGCAGTGGTAAAACCTTTACAAGCCATATTTCTGCATCTGTGAAGTATGAGATGTATGGGTTATCTCTCAACTGCCAGTCTCTGACTTCTTGGCAAGTGTCCCATTTGCTTAGTATGTCTAAGCACTGCCATTAAGTCAGTTCTGAGTAATTTCTCACATTAACGGTGTAGGTGACACATGCTGGCGTTGATGAAAAGGCCTTAAGAGCCAGAACGTCCTCTAAAGCACAATCCCCCTGCACTGGAGAGGACTGCAGGTGTCTGGCAGACAGACTTGACTCTGCATCCTAAGAAAGGAATGTCAGTAATGTGACTTTCTAAAGGTTAGAGTAGGATTATTAAAAAAAGAAAAAAAAAAAAAGAGAAAAGAAAAAAGGAAGGAACAGAGGAAAAAAAAAGGATTTTTGTCATGCTTTCCTCTAGAACTGGTTTGCATTGACTGAATGATACTGTGGCAACGAGCCATCAAGCTGAGCCCTCAAAGAAAACCGGGGCACCTCTGCCATAGGTGCCAGGTATTCCTTCCCTGGAGGGCACATGCATAACGAACTTTTTCACAAAGAGCAAGTGTTATTTTGGGGCAGTGAGCTTTTCAGTTTATCTGGTGCTCTTCTTGCCACATAATCAAATCTCAAGGAACCCTAGAAGGCTTTCAGCTAAAAACAAATAAAATTAGAAGTCAGTGGGAGAAGGGAACACATGCCAGCATTCAAACACTTGTATTATCTGAAATGTTTTATCAGTCTCTTAGTAAATTTAGTGAATCTTCTGCATATTAAATAATTTGTGGTAATTTGTTGTTGTAATAAATCTTATGTCATGATATAAAAATATGTGTTTTAAAATCAATGCTGACCACTTTGTTGTTCCTCATATCACAGTTATTTAATACAAAATTACATATGACTGTTCACTTTCAGTGAAATGGACTCAAAGCTACATGATCCAATTGCAAATAAATGTTTTTTTCTTGAGAAGTAAGCCTGAGTGGCTGCCGGAATACGTGTCAAGGAAATGTTTAGCATCTGCATGCGTACATCTGTGGGTATGGAAGCACTCCACCCTGTACCAGAATTGGTACAGTATAAAGCTAAAAGCATAAACAATTGCTTATCTCAACGGACCAAAAATCAGATCACTTTTGTGATGTTTTATATTTTGCCCACAAGGGGGGGTGTTTAGGCCTTTTAATTAGCGAAAACTACGGGAGCGTAATCCTCGGCTCTTAATGAGGAACACTGGTAGCAGTACAGCTTTGTTAGCTTGCTCCAAAATTGGTGCACCACCACTGAAGAGCTTATGTTTTATTGTTAGATGCTGAACATGGGCTTTTAACCATATGTTGCTACTTGAAAATCATCTTCTTGAGAAGATGGAAGAGCACAAAACTCTTCTTTTTAAGAAAACTACAGATTACACCAGTATTTCCCTACATCACCCTTTCCCAGAACGTGAGCTACGTTGATGATAATCAGTTTTTATGTGGAACTTCTGACTGGATGCAATAAAGTGGCTGAGGTGCACATATCATTGAGTTCTGCTCAGTGAAAACAACTGTTCACTGACAGGTCAACCACTTCTTGTTAACAGTTAAAGACAAATTCCATTATTTGCTTCTTAGACATTTAGCAGATGCAGCCTGTATACTGTAAGACTGCAAAGTATTTAGAGAAGGATGGTTGGGTTTTTTCTCTCTCTCTCTCTCTGTATGTGGATTAAAATTGAGATCTCAGCCTGGTACATGCAAAACTACTCTTACAATACCCATTAGCTATACCTCTGGATTATACAGAACATCCTTAAAGTCATCCCATAAAAATGCACAACTAGATCTGGAGGTCTGCAGGATGATTTAACATTTTTATTAAAGTACAATACAATTGATCATCCTGATCATCTAGGACAGGGTGACAACAGTTACTTCTTATCTTAGACTGTCTTTTGTGTATCAGAGATGTGGCTTGTGAAATGCATGGCATGCTTGATAAAAGATAATTGCAACGGTACGGGCTTGGACCCAACACGCACATGTGCAGGGTGACAGGGGAGTCGGTACCTTCAGTGCAATCTGTAACCAGCCTAGCTACATCCCAGTAAACTGAGATACACAGATACACCACGCCATTGTGCTTCTGATTGCAGTGTAGGAGTAGTTTTAGCTCATGTTGCTTGTCGGGGATTCTCAGTATTAAAGTAAGCCTTCACTGAAAGGGCTACATTTCTAATTTTACCAAGAAACAAGCAAGGCAAGTATGCTACTGCATGGCAAACAAGTTATTCAAAGTAGAATAAAAGGAAAAACACTGTTAGAAATCACACTAGAATGATCAGTTAAGGATAAAGGCCTCTGCAGCACCACGAGGAGGTATTTCCAGTGCATGTAATTGGAATAAGTGGTACTTGAAATTACATCTTTGAGGGTAGAGGCCGCCCTTCCCCCTGCCTTCAGAAATGTATTTTGTGGTGCTCAGTGAAGCATTGCTAGCTGTACAATTAATCAGATGCTCCCAATGGAAAAGGTACCAGGAATCTTCTCATTAATGGATCTGCTGTCTTATTGTGGTCTGCACAAAAACACTTTTAAGAACAGATATTGCTCACCAAAGCAGCTAGACGGAATCCTGCTTGCTTCTTTTCTATTCAAGCATCAGATGCTGGAGTATTTTGAGCTATTTCTAGCTCTTTCAAAATGGTGTTTCAGATAAATCACTACCCTTTAGCACAGACAGCGAGGCATTTGCCTTTTGACATAACTAGGAATATATGGTTTGCTTGCTTTGCTTTCAAAGTGGGCCAGATGATGCCATTTTAGTGTGAATCTTGAATCCAGTTATTTGGAGATTATTTTAACTCCCTGTGTGAGGCTGTGGACGCTTGCAGGTCTTGAAGAAGAAAAGCAGTATCAATTAGGAATAGAGCATGCACTGATATGCAAAGCAAGTGAGAAGGAATTGAAGAGTAATCAAGGAGATGCCACAAGGATCATGTGAGTGCTGAAATAACAGTGAATGTGTTATCTCAGTACCTCACACATGTAGGAGGACTGAGGCTACTCATAAAGAAGCATAGTAAGAACATTATGAAAGCTCTGGTGTTTAATTGCTTAAAGCAAGAAAGTCTCTATAGGATGCAGAAAAAGGTCAGTGCTGGCATCTCAGGAGGATTTAATTTTTCACAGCAAAAGGCAATCTAGACTGACAAAGATCTGCTTTGTATTCAGTATTTAATTCAGGAACACTGAAAGCTTCAGGGGTGTCTCTGCTTTTGGCAATCCCTGTTGCTTGGCCTTAGGTGCCCAGAGCTTGCGTTGCCTGGCAGAGATCTGCAAGTCTGGTGGAGGTGTCGAGGCAGCATTGCACCACATGACACGCCAGGCAGCATCTCGGCATTGTTACTGTGCTTTGATGTTCTTATCACATGCACTGACCTGACCTGGGACACATCCTGCAGTATAGTCTGGAGAATTATGAAGGTACAGGAGAGATAAGGGACTCCATTCTTGCTTTCCCTGCTCTCATAAGCAATTTTATACTGACATTTCCAGTACAGATGAACCTGTGTGGCTCTCTCCAGAAGGCAGCGCTCTGGGGAAATTTGGAGCTGTGAGCGATGATGCTGAGCAGGGGTCAGAATAGGTGTGGGAGCAGCACAGGCAGAGCAGCAGGATGGGCACACAGCTCTCGCACTTGCTCTGAGCATGACTTGGGCTAACGGTGCCAAGGACTGTGTCATTGCAAGACTCGTGAGTAACCACATCTTGCAATCCCTGTTGAAAGTTAGATAGATCAAAGCCTTGTCTAGATCTCATTCCTCTAGGCATTGATATTACCTCTTAAAGTTTGCTGATGTCATATCTTTATGAGTTTTTATCTCATCTAGAGCGGATGTGGGTAACCACAAAGACTTTCGAAGTGGAAGCTCTTCATGGAAGTGTGGGATTTTCAGTGGTTTACAGACTCCTGAAACAGACTCTGTCTGTGGTGTGGCAGCAAGAAAATACATTTGTTTTGTGCAGTCTCATTACAACATCTGAGTGTTTCCACGTCTTCCTGTACTCATCTTAACTGCCTTAGTAAATAAGAAAATGCTATCATCTCTGTTTTATAGAAGAAACTGAGGGATGGCACAGCTATGACTTACTACTCATTATGACAAGAAGGTTGGTTTTGGGAGCTTCTGCCACTAGATTAGTGACTCTGGTTTTGCTTGTGAAATTAAAAAGAAAGGGCAGCAGGGGGTGTGGGGAGAAAGAACTGTTGAAAGGCTGTGAAATACAGTATAAATAAAATTAATTAGACTTTAGCATTCCAGACATCTGTTCTGATTGTGCAGCCCCTTGAGGTGATAAATGACCCCCACAGGTAAATCTGCATGTAGCTATACCATAGGAACGTGCAATCAATTCCCAAGCTTTTGCCTGAGTAAGCAGCAATTTGCTCAAGACAGAGTTTGCAAATTGGGGATTTTTGGTTAGCTGTTAGAAAAAGTCTCAGACATTGCTTCTAGCCTATTGTATTGGACACTTTAATGCATTTGAAGATGTGAGCGTGTGCCTGAGCAGACTGAGCATGCTTGGTTTGCTTCTCAGTAGGAACACCTGCAGACACAGGGAGTATTTTGTTCAAGATAAAAAGGCCCCTCATACGTGAGAACTCCAGCATGACTAAATGGTGTTTTAAGTCCTCTGACAATTTGTCAGACCCATTTCTTACAAAGCGAGCTGAACCCCTTTCTCTGTCTAACATTGCAGAGATCAGTTAGGCTCTAAATAGTAAGTGGCTGTGTGATGTGGCTTAGAGGGAGGATAGCAAAGCTGCATCGCTGAGCTGGCCCTGTGCCAAGCCACCAGCTTTGTAAACTCAGAGCAACTATTTCTAACATTTAGTAACATTTAGTTACTGGGGCTGGTCCTGGCTGCTGCTTTGCTTCACCCCTGCCAGCTGCAGAGCCACCGTACCTCCCGCTCCTTGGCTGCAGGCAAAACCATCATACACACTTGGCGCAACATCGGTCTGTTTATTCAACCTCCACCCTTTCTGGCTGGAAACTCGACCGAGGGCAGCAGTCAGCAGTGTTTATGCAGGTTTGTCTGATTTTCCCACTGTGAATCCAGGGAACAATTAGCTTTTTCAGGGCAAGAGCAGAGGCTCTGACCCAGGCAGACTGATCGGTAGATATTCATCTGTAAGCTTTAATCCCGCAGCCCACAAAAGTATCCACCGCTCAGGTTAAATGAAGCAGACAGCCACAATATTTGCAGGTGACAATGGGAGCCCTTCCCCCACCACACATGCATTTTGCACATAGGCCTCGTTTGCTGGAAAGCCAATCTATTTGCAATGACACAGTGATCCCGAAGTCCATACAATACTGCACCAAAGGATTAAACCCTTCACTCTTCAGTACCTTCTTACTGATCCTGGCTAATTTGGTTCTATTGAATTTCAGCCAGATATCACCCACAGAATATTACAGGGCTGTTCCTCTTTTGACTAATAATAATGGCTCAGCTGTCTCTCGCGGACATATTGCTGACTGAAGGCTAGTCTCTTCCATACTGCTTATAGAAGGAATTTCCCTTAGATCCCCAAATTAGTCATGATGCATGCATGCAAAAAAAATATCCATTTAAGGACCTTCAGGAGGATCAAAGCATAAAAGCAGATACTGCTTATCAAATCCACAGCAACTGCATTAAAATGTGGGTCTATGAGCCTTTCTTTAGGATTTCTTAATTATGGCTCCAGAGTAATTTTTGACGGATAAATATGCAGCACCTAACAAGTACAGATTACATGGTAATAGAAATAATTATTCATCCATACAGTATTCCAGCAATTGTGTAGCATTTTATTAACATAACGGGGCCTCGGACATTGCAACCAGCTTCTGATTTATGTTTCACCACTCCCCTTTCACATTCTGAGTCAAGAGCATTGGTATCTTTGAGGCTTTTGTGAATGTTTCTTAAGCCATTTTAGGGTGACAACCTTACTCCTATTCCCCTTTGTTCTGCTGTGGGAGATTCCTCACTGATTTTTTTTTCATGCCACTAACGAGGATCTGCAGTTATTGACAGGCACTACTCGTTATTAGCTTTCAACACAGAGGTGATGCTCTGATGCATCTGGCTTAGGTGACTTTTTAACCTGAGGAGCAATCGATAACCTGTGTTGCCATAGATACGACGGTAAACCCGAACAGTGCCAAACGGCTCACTGGAGTGAAAACAGCCTATTTGCCATGCCGCCGACAGGCAAGCCTGCTCCGCGACCGGGAAGGGATGCCGTTTCACCGGCGCTGTGGTTGCCGAGCTCACATAAACGTCGCCTCTGTTTTGCGGGGCGGCCCCTGCCCTGAACCCCCCCCGCAGCTGCGTTCTCCCGAAACACACTGACCCGCGCCCGCTCCCGGCCCGGCTGCAAGAGGCACCCCGCTCGCAGGCGCCCCGCCAGGCCCGTCTCGCCATGTCGGCGGGACGTCCCGGGACTGCTCCCGCCCCGCGCCCGCCCGGTCCCGCTGCAGCCCCGCGGGCGGCGGCACACAGCTCCCCGCAACGCCCGCGCGCCGCCCGCGTGCCACAAACCGCCCCACCCCCTGGCGCGCGCGCGGCCTCTCATTGGCGAGCACCTCCTCGGGAAACCACACCCCGTTGCCCCCGCCGCGGCGGATTGGTGAGGGAGGCCGCGAGGGAGCTGCGGAGCCACGCCCCTTCGGTCCACGCCTCCGCGGATTGGTGAGGGCCGCCGAGGGGAGCGCAGAAGCCACGCCCCTCCGCCAGCGGCCCCTCCGTCTCACTCCCGTGGCCCCCCCTGCCCCCTGCAGGCCCGGCGGCGCCTGCGCAGTGGCGGCGTGGCGGCCCTGGCTGTTGTTATTGTGGGGCTGGTCTGCGCCGCGCGAAGATGGCGGCCGGGCAGGGGGGCGGTGGCGGCGGCGGCAACGGCAACGGAGCGGGGGGGCTGGGGATCCCCGCTCACCTCACTCTCTCCTTCTCGGCCGGGCCGCACTGGGGCGCGGCGACTCTGCCGCAGCCGCACACGGTGCGCAGCCTGGACCGGGCCCTGGAGGAGGCGGGCAGCTCGGGCATCCTCTGCCTCAGCGGGAGGAAGCTGCGCGACTTCCCCGGCAGCGGCTACGACCTCAGCGACACCACGCAAGCAGGTGTGGGGGGGCTCTGGCTGTGAGGGGTGAAGGGGCCTTCTGCCGAGGGGGCCCGGCTGCAGGGGTAATGCGGGGCGGATGGGGGGCCCGGCCGTGAGGGCGGGGGGTGGGGGCGTCCCCGCTGTGGTGGCAGTTGGGGAGAGCAGTGGGAAGGGAGGGCCCTGTGGTGGCAATGGGGGGGTGCGGGGGCCCTGCTGCGGTGGCAGTGGAGGGGGTGCAGCGAAGGGGTCTTCTGTGGTGGCAAAGGAGGACTGCAGGGAGTGGGGGCTGTGGTGGCAATTGGGGGGATGGCATGGGAGCGGCCTGCTCTGGTGGCATTGGGGGGCCCGAGGGTGCCCAGTGGCTGCAATGGAGCAGCGAGAGGATCCTCTGTGATGGCAATTGGGGGGGAGCAGTCGGGGGTGCATGCTGTGGTGGCAATGGAGAAGATGTAGTGGGGGGCTGGCGTGGTGGCAATGGGGAGAAGCACTAAGGAGTCCCTGCTGTGGTGGCAGTGGGAGTCTTGGAGTGTGTGTGTGGGCTGCTGTGATGGCAGTGGGGAGGAGTAGGGGCCCTCGCTGAGTGAGGGCAATGGGGGATAATGGGGAGGCTCCACGTTTGGGGGGGGACGACAATGAGGGGGCTCCCCCTGCATGCAGTGGGACGGGGGGGCTGGAGGATCTGGGGTGTGCAGTGGTGGGGTTCTCCCCCTCTGCGTGCATGGGGGGTTGCTTCTGCTGTGTGTGCTTACGGGGGGAGCGTTCCTGCTCTGTGGGTACGTGGTGGCGGGCTGTGCACCACGGGGGACCGTGTTTCTGCTGTGTGCGTGCAAAGGCAGGGGTGCTCCTGCGGTATGCCTGAGGAGTGCAAGGGGCGAGGGTACCCCAGTATCATGCGCCTGCGCGGAGTGCTGCCGCTGTGTGTGTGCAAAGGCAGGGCTCTGCGGGGAGAGGGGCTAAACCCCGTCCGTGTGTGCACACACAGCGGGGTGTTGTGCTGAGTCCGTGTGTGCAGTGGGAGGGTTATTGTGTGTGTCTGCGGTGGGGAGGGGCGCTCTCTGTGCCTGCGCCCCTGCTGCGGGGGGAGCCGGGCTGCCTGCGCGCGGTGAGGAGAGAGGTTCCCGTCTGTGTGTGCTTGTGCAGGGAGGGAAAGCTTGTGCTTTCTGTGTGCGTGCAAGGGGGGGCGGGCATTCACAGGGAATTAGGCGTTGTGTTCTGTGTGTCTGTCCATAGGTGTCATAAGGATGAGGACTTGCAATTCGTGTGCATGCATACGGTGCCTGGAAGATGAGGGGAGCTATTTAGTTCGCGCTCTGGTGAATAAGAGCTCCATGCCGTGGTTGGTTTATACTTTCAAGTGTGTCAAATCCCTAGCAGTGAAGATTTACTACCTGGGGTATTCCAGTAGGTCCTTCTTCCCAGCTCAGCAGGAAGATGGTTACAAGTGCGGGTAAGAGGGATGTGTGCGCATCTAGCAGAGTGCTTAATGTATTCACCGTGTTGGTAAAGGCTTAGATATCACGAGTGTGAGCCTTGGTCGTTTACCCAGGCTTTTAGGTGAAGTAAACTTGGAGATGTTTTTCTATGCAGTTCCTAGAAAACAAAACTACAATTTCTACGTGGGTTCTATTATATTTTTGGCTCACCTCTGATGTACTTCTGGATTTATTTCCTGCTGGAGTAGCTGCTGAAAATGGATCATTTTGAGTAATGTGCTAGAACAAAATATTAATGAGACGTCTAGCATCTTTTGTTCACAAGTAGTAGTGGCTTTCCAAAATTGTTGTTTGGGTGAATTAATTCCATGGGGTTTTTTTGTTTTGGGCCTTTTCTTTCCCCATGGGTTATGAATAGCTGGCTTATTGTTTTGAATATGAGACTGCCCATTGTGGTACCTTATCCATCTCTGACAATCCTCTACTCCTGGTCTATCAAATACTCATTCTGTTGCTCTTCATTGTGGGCTGCATTTGTGTAGAGGGTTAAATAATGATGTACTCATTCTTCTGTGATATAGGGTGTAGAATTTGTAAGGAACTGATTTTAAAATCCCATTTCTGTATCCAGTACCAAGCCTGCTAATGATTTGTGGGTTATTAGATTTTTTTTTTTTCCTGACACATGTAATGCATCCCTATGTGTGATGCAGAATAGGGATAGGTAAAAGTGTGTTAGTTATTTCATAATGGAAGCATAAGATTAAAATAAAAACAGGTTCCATGAAATAATAGCTCTTTTTCCTTGTAGTAGCATAAAACTGTATTCAGCAACATAGTAGGTCACTTCTGTGTATAAATATTCCATAACTAAAGCATTAAAAATGAAGCATTGTATATAGACAATCTAGTATTAAAAAGACTCTTTCTGTATCCTGAAGCAGGTGCATATTTTGCAAGGATCCATATTTTGTGTTTGCTTCTAATTATTACTAATTGCGTTTTGGGGTTTTTTTGTTGTTGTTGTTTTATTTTGAATCTCAACATATTTGAGTAAAAGCTGTCTGCAGTGATCTTGCCTTTATCTCTTAGGATGTAGTAGAGCCCAGTCGCTACCATCAGGATTGGATTTTCATCATGAAAGACTGTGTGAAAATGTTTAAGGGCAGTCTCTGAAAAAAATAGCTATATTGCTTGCTGCTCTGAAAAAACTTGCTTAAATAGTTCATGCGGGACTATGCAAGTACCATCTCGTAACAATCCTGATTTAATGTAGCACTGATTTGCGAATTAATCCTGTGAAATACAGGATAATACCTGTCTTTCAAAATATGCTTGTAAACAAAAGATTTGTTGTATTTATTTTGACTTAATCTGTAGAATTTTTTTGATAAGGGGGTAAATGGTATTCTGCTGGTGAATCGCGGACATACTTTACAGTATGGCATAGAGGTTGATGGAGGATCAGCAACTGCCTCAGAGGCTATGGTCATTTACTTATTGGCATTTTTGTAGGAGTTATCACTGTTTCACATTACAATATACCCATGAATAAGGTCATAGATTTAGACTGAGGCCTGAATGGGAGATGGGGGGTTGGGTCACAAATTTTTGCTGTGTTTCACTTTCTGTTCTAAGTCAGTGACTCTCTGAAATTTGGTTCTGTGGTACTTGAAACAAACATTTAAAAAACCAGCCTCTAACAAATCTGGATGTAAACAATTTCTTTTCTGTATCATAAACCCTTATGCAGTAGGATCTACAGTGTCGCTGTAAATCCAGAATATTCTGCCTTAAAGTCAATAAAATCAGCAACAGAAAGTAATTTCTAGGATTGAAGTAAAACCACTACAGTTCTCGGTAAGGTTCAGATATATATATGTTAAAGCACAACTACTGACAACTTATCAAAAGTACCCTGGGATTTTTTGTTTAAGGTCTGGCCATATTTTATATCTAACTTATATAATGGCTTGCCAGTACATAACTTGCAAATACTGTAGCAGGTTTTGGGCATCTTAAATTATGTGACAAAAGTTTTTGCTGAGCTAAAAGCACAATGACGATATCTGGCTGTTTAGCTCTGTCCTTATGTTTGTCATATCTTTTTTTAACTGTGAATTGTCATTGCAACTCTTTGGCAAAAAAACCCTTATTTTATTATTTCCCTGAATTTGTCTTCTGGCTGTTCAAACAGATCTTGTGCTGTTGTTAAATAAACTTCTGGAAAAAACATCGTAGGTCATGAGATATCAAGAGGTGTATCAAGAGGTATATTGAATATTCCAATCATTTTATTAACGTGTGTAATTTTGCTTCTCACTGCGTGAGCAACATTAGGCCCCCTGGCAGTTAAGTAATTGAGTATATCACATCAATGTAATCACTGTCTGCTTAGCTGAAGAGTTGTGTGTTTTCTGTTTTGCTTTTTTAAAGATAGGTTCCTGTGCTATATTGCCATGCTGAACTAAGTCAACCTATGCCTTTAGCAATTTCCCCCCTTTTTTGTGAGCACTTCTTAAAACATGAATTGAGTAAATATGAAAGGTACTAGACTGACAGCTCAAGAACAATTTATTTGCTCTGGAAAAATATAGTGGTGCCATCAGGTTTACTTGTTTATGACTTCGTTGCAACAAACTTGATTCCCAATTTTTAATTCTGAGGGAGCCTCCAAGCAATTATAAATAGGTGAGTGATTGCCTGTAAATATATTAACTTTGAAATTTCTCCTTTCTCACCACCTGCTACCTTCTTGTATAGCTGAGAAGTAACACCATTGTATTCCCAATATGCCTTCAGGATGAGCCCTCCTGTCATGGCCAATAACAATCTCAGCACCACAGGCAGAGTTCCCACATTGTGATTCCTGCGTGTGTCTGCTGAGGGGATGGATGGGAGGAGACACGCTTGTTGTTTAAGATACCATTGCTAGCATTACTTGCATGACTCTGTTGATTTTTTACATCATATTTTTGGCCTTACTAAGGTATATAGTCACTCGTGATTACAGATTAAAAACAACAAAACCTACAGCTTAATATTGAGTGTGAATTGCATGAGGATGTTTATTTATAATATTCTTCTTCTGCCTTTATAATACACATTTCTAAACCAATTATATTTTCCTGTCTGAATAAGGTTATTTTTGTTGGTGGTACCAGCTTTGATTAAAGTGATGGCAAGTAACTGAATAGCAAATCCAATTTTCAGCTTAAGAAAATAACATTCATATATGATGTATATCCTAAATCTAGATTACATTCTAGAAATCAAAAGTTGAAAAATAGGTGGTTCTTCATTAATGACTTCTTCAGATTTGAGCAAAAAGAGAAACTCAGATTATATGGTTTTTTTGGGGGAGGGGATAGTGTTTATGCTCAGAAATGCATCAGATGCAAAATCTGGAAGTGACACAGTTTATAAGCAAGTGATTGTGGAAATTCCCCACAGTGGTTTTGTAGCCTGTGCAGTGTTTGGGCTAAGGGAAGATGAATTGTGTATGTTGTCTGAGGCCATCTTGCTGAAGGCCAGTAATAAGGGTACTTGTTAAGGATACTTGGTATTATAGACAAGTTAGGAAAAGTCTCAGTTCAGTCTCAGTTCCTGCATAAAAGGATTACATTATGAAGAATACCACTAATATCTCAATCTAATCTTAAAAAAAAAAAAAAAATTCCATGTTATAGCCTTATGTGAAATACTGACCTACAAGAAACGTGCAATGTGTAGTTTTTTGACTTTTTGTATTCTCCATCTGTCAAAACTAAATTTGCCATCATGTTGACTATTTTTGTGCCTTGGAGTATCAAAAAGATTTAACCTCCGAGATATTTCTGCTTTTGATCGATTTAAAGAACTTCTTGTGATACATATTTCTGCTTTGTTACTTATTATTTGAGGAGGGGGCAAATGTATTTAGATCACGAATTGTATTGCAAAACCTTGTGCGATGAGAAAAATGGACTAGCCTTTGATTTTTCAGATTTTTTGTTTGTGAAACGTAACTTCTCATTTGACTTGTGAAGCTTTGTTGGAGCTGATTCAAAAGTATATATTCATTTTACTGGCAAGGCTGTCATTTAATGCTGAAAGGTGTCCTTAGCAAAAAGGTAACCGAATCAGGACTGAAGGCTAGAATTCCACAGAAAATGCAAAGGTACTCACTAGATCTCTTTTGTGGTAAAAGTTCTACATGACAGTGGAGAGAGACTTCTGAATTCTCTGCTTTTCTGTGTCTGTCCAACAGTCTGATTTTCATCATTCTTCATGTTTGCTGCTTGCTAGGAGAATCTGCTACCAGGTCTGACAGATCTAGAGAAGGTATAGCACTTTAGGTGAGGGGAAAAAAAAAAGTCTTATTCTCTGTTACAGAACTAAAATATTTTTTTGCTTGACAGACGATTATCACTAATGTGTGCCCAAGTGTCAATGTATGATTTCTCAGAAAAGGCTTTTGTTGTTAGAAAGCTTGAAGGAACCCTTCATCTCAGGCCTGTTCGTAGGCTGCTGACCAGCAGATGTAACTGCACAACGAGCAAATCCCTGACCATCTGTGTATCAAAACAAACATCTACTTCAGTTTGTCACTTTACCACTGTTTCAATAGGTGGAACCAGTATGTAGTAGACAAGAACTTGACATACTAAAGACTGACCTAGAACTAAAACATTTGTGGAAGTGTTCACTTCAAATCATTACGTGCAGTAATGAGTGATATTACATACTTATTTTTAAGCTAAGAGAAGTGGCTACAGCCATTCTTAAATGCTGCCATGAGGTCTGGCATGAGTAGGACAGAGTCAGCGGGAGGCACCAGCAAATATGAACAGATGCTGAAGTTGCTACAGCAGTGGCCTTCGTGTCTCAAGAGAACATGCTGTAGTTGTTGCTAGACCCCATTCACTCTGTGCTTATGGATTGTTAGTTTACCCATTTTCTTCAGGGTTTTTTCTGCTTCACGCTTACTTCACTTGCCTTGTTTTTCAGTGTTCTTTGTCTTCCAGCAATCTAGCTTACTTTAAAAATGTTTCTGCTTAGTTTATCCAGTGTCAAGCAATTTTGTCCACACAAAAGATAAGTCATATAGTAAACACTGGTTACAGTTGATTGGTTGTTGAGGTCTCTGCCTCATGTCTATTTAGATTCTAAACTCTTCAGGGCAAAGGCCTTGGATGTATATAACTGAGCATACAGAGACTAACATAAGAAGCTTTACTTAGGAGTTTTGTGTGCATTTGAGGTAATCCTTAACAAACCCAGACTTCGCTTCATTTATGAATGGTGATTACTTTCCCTTATATTACTTTTCTGTGAAAGTTAAAATAATTTGAAACTGAAACTTGGAATTTAAAAAATTCAAAAACAAAAAAGAAATTGACAGAATTAAACCAATAAATAATGACCAATTTAAGTGGGAGGAAGATGCCCTGTGCTATCATACACAAGCTTAATAAGTCTTGCTGACTTGTCAGGAAAACATGTTTCACTCTTTCTGGTAGTAAGCTGTTTTAAGAATTATAGTTTAGACTAAATATTAAAGTGCCGAGTTGTTTAGGGAAACAGATAAGCTTCCTTGGGATTTGCTGCTTACCATTTCAAACTACAGAAGATTTGTGGTGACAAGACACCTTCAGAAGTGGAGAGGAAGATAATCCTTGACATGTAGTAATGTCCTTCTGACTGTATAGCCAATTGGTGTGCCAATTTACCCTTTCATATGCCAATTTGAGGCGTAAATTATTCCCTCCTCTTGGTGGTGTGTTCTTTATTTTTTGTTTTAATCATGCTATGCTAAAATAACTGAACACATCTATTGAAGAGTTGGAGCAGTGTGCTGTCTTGTGTTTGAAATGCCTGGATTCTTCTCATGTGGTAACATGGTGAGGAATTCCCTGAATTCATCTGTTGGTTTCATCCCTGCATTGGCGGGCAGCAGGTCAGCACTGGCATGCCCCCCAGTTGTTCCAACCTTTAGGTCAGAGCTTCTGGTTTAGTTTTTGATGAGTGCAAATTTCAGGAGAAACCTTGTGTACCTGAACCAACATGTGGCAAGTGGAGATGACCTACATGAAAAACAAGAATTGCTTGAACCGAACTGCCAATTTAGACATGTTCAATGTAGATGCATCCAGTGTAGACTAGGAGACTAGGTTCAATGAGGACGGGCCAGAATAGTGGGTTCCTCAAGGCTACCTTGATTTCAAAGCCAGTGTGCTGGATCTCAGTCCTTCCTCTCCAGTAGTGGAAGTCTATGAGAGACAACTGTTGGTCTGTTCCAGTTACAGAAACATGTGTTTCACATGGAAGAACGGTGGTTCGATCAGACGGGATGCTTTTTTTGTTTAAGTCCCTAAAGTAATAAGAGCATATTTTTTTAAAAAAGGATTTTTTCTTTAGTAGTGCTGTTTAGTTTGAAAAGCCAAGAACTCAGAATCTGTAAAATACAGTTTCTGGTTGCCTGTACAACCTTCCCTTTGTGCTTGATGAGCAACTTTAATTATGTGGTTGTGTACAGCTTCTTCGTTTGTCACTTTAACCGCACAGACTAAGTATGTAGCTAAAATCAGTGACATGGATAACCATAAAGCAGGTATTCCCTAGCTCTTCGGTTGTTGGATTTAGAATCCAGACACCACTTTGTAATATCTCTTCGTAATATCTCTTTCACAAAAATAGAAGCTATTCTGTGCTCTGTCAAACACCCAGTTTAAAAAAAAGTAAAAGCTGCTTGTAGCCGCCTACAGTCTTGGGAGTGTTTTCTTTCTTTTAAACAGCTTGAAGAAGAAACACAAGCAGAGGAGTATGAAACTGAGAAGGAACACGAAAAGATGGTTAGCTTCTCTATGATACGGAGCAGCCCTGTGCTAAAATATTTGATGGTGCATTGCTATGAGAAACATGGTCACTCACATTAGCACAGTCCAGTACCCTGTGTTTCACTTTAGTAGCATATAAGGAAACATTGCATGTGTTAGAAGACTGAATAAATGATTGAACATGCACTGGAAGCTGTTAAGCTGGCCAAAGTAATTAATTTTCCTGGAAGGTTTTTTCATCTCTCTCTAGCTTTTAAACAGTGGTCACATTGGTGGGAAGGAAACACCTCCTTTATACTTTTTCTGAACTTGCTCTGAAGTCCTGAGTTTCTCATCCATGCGTGTTGCAATTTTGTGACAGCATAAAAGCTGCAACTCTGTATCAGCGCTCTTTCTCCTTTCAGTTTCAGAAACTTTTCTTGCCCTTACTGTTAAATTACTATCACATCACTTGCAAAGGGTTGTTTTTATCTTTGCTGCTGTCTCCCACTATATTCCCTGGTGTAGTAGGTGCTTGGGAAGGGGTACTGGTCCTTATTGATGTGCAGTCACTCTGATCATGGTTATATGTAGGATTATATACTATATAATTAGAAAAAAGAATAGAAAATTATATATCTACTATATCTTAGAAATATATTTTTCTAATATATAAATTGGACATAACTGTATTGATATAAAAGGTGATCTTTTTAACCTGTTAATTGATAACCTCCTTTGCAGCCCCGTATTTTTACTGAAAATAATGAAAATGGATTGTGTCCTCAGTTGTCTATTCCAGGCAGATGAAACCTATTCTGTACGATCTCCTCTTATACTGAAAAAATTCTCATGTGTGTGCATATACTCTTTGTATATGTTGTACTGTATCTTTTTTGAGATAAGCCAGGAACTGCATGCAGTATCAAGGTATGGGTATGCAATGAAATAACTTTCTATTCTCTGTTCCTAGCACTGTTTTGTGCCTTTGACTTGAGTTGCCATTTTCAAAAGTTCAAGAATTGAGTAATATGACTGGGTGAATCTGTTTTGAAGTGTCAGCATATTCACTTATGAGTTATTAATTAAATACAATACATTAAAGCTAGAGAAGTATGTGGAAGTGAAGTCTCACAAAATTGTGCCTGAAATAAATAGGAAGCAACACTGGAAACACAGAAGTAGAACTAGCTCCACATATAACATTGCTGAAAATGCAAAATGCTGAAAATGCAAAGTGTGTGTAAGACTTTTCCTTCAATTTTTTTTTAATCAGAAGCTACTGCGATATTAATCATGAAGTGAAGATAAAGTTCTGGTAACGTCATTTAAGTTTATTTAAATGTGAAAATTCATACAGTTTCTAAAGTAAGCCCTTCTGAGCAGGGACACAAAAAAAGCTTATTTCTTAAAATGATCTTTTGCTTCTGTAGAAACTTTAAGTGATTTGCTCTTTCTGCACATTGAGTCCATGCTCAGATTAAAAAGGCTTATACTCTTCTGAAAGTTTCATTGGTTTGAGGGAGCTTTTCTAGATGTAGGTTTTACTGTTAACATTCCAGGTGATTTGGAATTAAATTTCAACTCTGACAATGACATATTAAAAAAAAAAATATTTGGAGGATGATCTTTTACATGGCATTAAATATTTATATATGAAAACTTATTTTCTACAAGTGCCTAATATTTTTTGAAAGTAAAACAACGTCGTTGTTAAATGCTCAGGCGTAACTTGATAACAAGTTGTGTCTCTGTCTTCTGTTAAAAAAGTTGCTTCCCATTTGTGGGAAGACTGTGCTGCAGAGTGTGAATCCTGCTGTTTGTGATTCCATAACAAATACTTATGGGGCTTATGAACCAGTTGTGAGTTTTTTCTATTCTATGTCATTTTGATATGTCAATTAAAATATATAGCAACCACAAGGATTAGATGAAGACAGACTATGCTTCTATTTTACTTAAACAGATAAAAATAAATTTAAATATTACTACATAAACTTTTAACAATAGCCTTTAAATGTATTTAACTTCTCTTGTGACAAGGAAAGTACATTGGTCAATTTAGTTTCCTGAGAGCTATAGGTGTTGACAGGTATATCAGAGTTTCCTTATTGTGCATAAGGGCTGATAGGTGCTCAGTTTGTTCTGTGTAGTCCTTCACCATAGCTCTTAATGTTGGAGAGCAAACATATATTTGTATGTGAAATACATAGTTACATGCAAAAATTATTTTTGCTGTAATTCTTGAACATCTTTTGCCAGTAAATTCTAAAAATTTTTTGTCTGTTTTGCAGCTGAAGTGCTTGCTGTTTATATCAGTATGCACAATCATTCTATATTTGGACATATTTTAATTGTTCAATGCTTAATTTTGCAACCTAAGTAAATATTAAGAATTCTGATATTAGTTACTTAATTAACCAGGCTTCTTTTTTCCTTTTTCAAAGGACAAGTTTAAAACATTTCTATGTTTAACACCACTAGTCATGCATTAACATTAACTCTGAACCTTCAAGTAGGATGTGTAGAGCTTGAGGGGAATGCTAGAGGACATCCCTTTTGATGTAATGTCATGGTTTAACCTGGCAGGCAGCCAAATACCACGCAGCCACTCGCTCACTCCCCCCACCCTCCCCAGTGGGACAGGGAGAGGATCAGAAGGGTAAGAGTGAGAAAAACTTGCGGGCTGAGATAAAGACAGTTTAATAGAACAGAAAAGGGAAAATAATAATAATAATAATGATAGAATATACAAAATGAATGATGCACAATGCAATTGCTCGCCACCTGCGCTGACCGATAACCAAGTAGCGATCGGTACTTCCTGGATCACGCCTACCGTTCATATACTGAGCATGACGTCACATGGTATGGAATACCTTGTTGGCCAGCTGGGCTAGCTGTCCTGGCTGTGTTCCTTCCTCCCAGTCTAGCTTGGTAGCAGAAGTTAGTTGCCCTTAACAAGATACTTAGCAACAACTGAAAACAACAACTGAAACCATCAGTGTGTTATCAACATTCTTCTCATACTGAATCCAAAACACAGCACTAGGAAGAAATTTAACTCTATCCCAGCTGAAACCAGGACATGTAAACTTGGCAAGCTTAAGAGTTCCTTTCTCCTGAGGTTCCTGAAAGTCAGGATGAATCAGTAGTTTCAGAAACCTGGTTCTGTTTCAATTGTAATGGAAAGTGCTTAGGTGGCTTATGGGACTTGTGATCAGCATCTATGAGAAAAAAAATTCTTGAATAATCTGTTTTCCACCAAATCTAGCTTTCAGTTTCCGGCTTAGTCTTGAGGGTTTTTTTTTCCCTATACCAGATAACAGCATAGGAGCAAGGTGCTTAAAACACACTGTAGTGCGGACACAGCATACACATTGTTTTTTTTTTTCAGGTGGATTTCAGGGGGGATTTTTGTGGGGGTTTTTTATTCTCTTTTTTTTTTTTCCTGCCATAACTTTGTATTTGAAAGCTCCAAATGAAGATTTGCATTTCATTAATGCTGCCATCAAAATTCATGGCTGGCAGAATTAAGACCCTTTATAGGAAGCAGATATGTATTTAGGCATAGTTGGCTTTTTTGATGCATCTTTAGTTTTCCTCTTTACCATCATATGGAACTGATATTTGAAATACCCAAACAGTGCTAAGATGATTATACTCCTGTAATACAAACAAAGTACAATTTTATATCCTGTAACTATATAGGTTGTAAGAGATCTTTGTAGGTCATCTAGGATAGTCTCTGCTCAGAACAGGTCCAGTTAGAGTAGGTTGCTCGGGGCCTTGTCCAGTTGAGTTTTGAGCATCTTCAGGGATATTTCAGTCTCTCTGTGAAATGTGTTTTCTGGTTTCTCCTAGAAGCCTCAGTTAATTTCATTTTTCTGACTGAAGAAAGCGTTGCTACATAAACAATGAAATTGGTTTGTTCCTGCCAAGTGCCATTTCTGTGGTTAGTAATGAAAGCCAGATCTCTTATTTCCTTTCTTAGTTTCTCAACAAACTGGGCAAGGAGCCTTAAGTTTTAGTAGACTTTGAAATATACTATTTTCTTAATTTTTCTTTTTTTTAAATATATCATTTGTCACTTTAATATTGGGCTGATAGATTTCAGCTTAAGATCAGTAAATTCAAATAGTACCTTTGAATACCTGCTGACTCATGAATCCATTTTCCCCAGACTTAGAATGATCATGTTATTTATATAGTACGTGACTCTTTTGAAGATTAAAACAAGACAAAAAACAAGGATATTCTTAGTGATTACACTAAAGACCAATCATATTCTTAGATTATGTAGATATTCACTACTGAAATATCACGACAGAAACTGGCAGCTTCGGTTTGCTAATAAACAACTACTATATACTATTTCCATGGTTTTTGTTACCTTTTTACTTCTCAAAGCAGGATTGCTAAAACAAGGAAGGAGGAAAATATAATACAAGTGGGTTTGTTTTCTAAACTGTTTTGTTCAAACACTTGTAAGTTGTTAATAGCTTTTCAAGGTCTTTGGAAACTTGATACTGACAGAGTAGTAAAATGAAGGATGACGTTTTCAGATGTGGATAATTCAAGTTTAGTGTTAGCTCATCAATGTTTCTTTTTAATAAAATTTCTGAGCATCTGCATTTAATTATTCCCAGTAAAGAAGATGGCAAGACTCATGATAATGTGAAAATACAGTTTTTGTAGCATTACAAACATACCTGAATGGGAGATGTACAGGCTTGGAATATTCTCCTAAGGACTAAACTAACACTTTTTCATGGTATGGCCATGCAAACTGTGCTAGTATAATATAAAATAGGATGGGAGCTAATGAACTTATGCCACTGCTGAGGAATTACTTGTTGAGCCACAGCCATGAACAATAACAATACTCCAACTGAGATTTGGAGGGTTTTTCTACTTAATTTTGAGTTTCTGTGGCTCTAATTCTGCAGCCCTGCTGTTGTTCATCTGCAGTAGGTGAGAGATTCCCTCCACTGCATGTATTAAAGCTATATAATAACATTGCAGGGCTCTGGAACTTGACCCCAGCATGCCAGGAGTCCATGGTGAGCATAGTGTAGATGAAGTGTTGGACTGCTTTGGCAAGTTGACCTGTTCTTAGTTTTGGATTCATGCTTTTCTTTCTATGCTATGCTGGAATCTCCATTCCTGGTAGAAGGTGGGCGACTCCTGCACATAGGAGCTTAAGATATTAGACTTCTGTAGTCTGACTTAGGGGTTTTTTTTGTTTGGTTGGGTTTTTTGTTGGTTTTGGTGGGTTTTCTTGAGACAAATTTCACTATATTTCGTGCATGCATCTTTGCTTTATGGTAAATCTTAAATGCTTGGCAGCTTAGATTTAACTTTCCTTCCTCCTCCTTAGGGAGATAGGGAAGTGCATACATTTACTGGCTGATTCCTTTAGATTATTTTGACACTTCAGCATTTGGAATATCTTTGTGCAACAGAACTTAATTTCTTAAATTTTTTATTGTCTCCTGTTCTTTGAATGCTGTGGGGCAAATAATGCCCATCATTTACCATGGTTGATCATGAAGTTAAAGGTGTTTGAAGTCTACTGTCCTTACTTGTGGGAGAAGGTGACACATTAGTAAAGCCTTAGTCTTGCCTGTGTTGCTGATATCACTTCACTCTTGGAACTCCGTCAGATAGAATGCAAATCTGATAATTTTCTCCTTATAAGATCTTACTCAAGGAAGGAGGCTTGGCTTTCTGTTTGGGATAGAAGAAGATAGATGGGATATTAGTATAACAGAAGAATAGTTGGTAGGACGTGGTCATAAGGTGGTTTTGGAGCGTTACACTAAGTAAGAACATTGGCCTGCCTGTATTCTTCAGTACCATTGGCCTGTCAAGTGAATTAATAATTGCTGTGTGAAATATAATTAAACTGAGGGTTTTTTTTAATGCTGTTATTATTCAATATAAATTTTAACCATCACAGGATTTGAATTATAAGGTGACTGAGTGTTTTGTGGACGTGGAAAACTTCTGCCTCCTGGAATCACCATATGCAGGTGTTTCTGTGGTGTTTGAGACTTTTTTTTCTTCTCCAGAATCATCTTGCATCTGACAGACTAGTAAATTTACTCATGTTCTGTGTGTTGATCTCAGATTTCTGTTTAGATCGGCTAAAAGTATATCTTTAGGATCAGGTCTGAACAGTTTTAATTTTATACATTCATTGACTTCTGTAAGACTTAATTATATTGTTATTGTTGTTTTTAGATGTTTTTTTGGCTTAGACTCGGCTAAAGCATTACTAGAAAAACTGGCTAGGAAAATCTGTACATATTATGAGTTTGGAGAGCAGATCTGGGTTTTGCGGCGAGGCGGGTTGTTGTTTTCTTTTCTATCTAGTTTCTAAATAAAATTTTGGAACACTGGTGTTGGGTTTTTGCTTGCTCGATATCATGGATCAGCATATTTTTATGAAAAATGTTATAACATCAAGCTGAAGTTCAAGTGTAAATTTCCCAACTAAGCCTTGTATTTCAGATTCAACATGTAGAGCATGCAAAGTGTCAATATAAAAATGATTGCACTGGATCAAATAAAAGGCCAGTCTGTTCTAGCAGCATGCCTCTGATAGTAAGCACTAATGAATGCTTAGGGAAAAGTGCAAAAACAAGGCAAACATGATGTTAATACTATTTGACTACCTTGCTGCACACTGCAAGCTGTAACCTGACAGCTTGAGCTTTTTGTTTTTCCTTTTGATCATGGCTTAAATTTATGCAAGATACATTCTTACTTCTAATAGCTTCCCCTCCAAACTCTGACTGATTTCCTAAAATTCTTTCCTTCTGAACTTTCAATATATTGCCTTTTAATCGTTGTCTTACAGTCAGTAAAGACTTTACTCTTTTTGTTAAAAAGAAACTAAGCTGCAACCAACTTCATATTTTTGTAGTTCCTCTTTTAAATTTAACCTTAGTAACAGTGTACTTCTCACTTTTATTGTTTCTGCAGAGATAATGAATTGAAATACCCAGTGATTCATGAGCAGTCATGGATAGTGTCTTCTATTTAGTCTTCACATAACACTCCCAATTTAGAGTTTTCCAGTCTAAACTGGTTAAGTAAAGAATTCCTATAATCTCACTTTTAGAGGAGTTGTCATTTTAAATCATCTGTAGTTCTGCAGCTTTCCTTGCTTCTTCAGTCTATTCACCCTTACGAAACCATTCTCATTTTAAGTGCAAGCAACGTGCTTCCATTTTGATTGAGATGAAGTCTGTCTTGTTTATAGAGGAACACTTCCAGAAGTTTCTTCCTTTTTTTCTTACAATATTTTCTCAATCATACATTGGGTTATTAGCCTTCAAAAAGTACCTAAATTGCATGAGCTTCACATCTACATTTTATTTAGCATAATAGATGAACTCATCTTATAAATTTTTTGCTCGTTGTGAAAACATTTCTGGAGTAGAAGTAATTTTTCAGTTTAGACAAAGAATAGCATTACTTGTTTTTAAAAAGCTGTAAGTACATTTGATATATGAATGTTGTGGAAAACTGTATACACTTGAATCTTTCTCTTTAGAAAGATTCGAACCCCTGGGACTATTCTAATACCGTTCTGAAATGCATGAATGAAAAATTGCTTGGAAGAGAAGTCATACTATTTTCCAACTCTTTTCTTACCTTTTTTATTTTATTATTGACAGATAGTGGGTATCATTTCCTATTTTAATAGGACCTCTGGAATCCTTGTCCCACAGTGTCCTAAGGCCTTGTTTTCAGGGAAGTGTTTTCAACAGTAGTATATACCAATTTCACAATATTTGTGTATTTTCTTCTAATGTGAAATTGTATGGTTTTTGTACGAGGGTACATTAAGGGACTTCAACCAGACTGTGCTAGTGTGATTTTTGTCAGGCCAGGCTAGAAACCACAGCTGGTTTTATATTGCCTGTTGAGTACTACAGACCTGGTCCACTTGTTGTCCAGAGCAGAGAGTTGGTACACACTATAGTTGTTGTCTGGCCCGCCTTGGGGCTTTATTTCTGCAGAAGAAACGGCAAAGCTGTTTTTTAACCTGTGTCTTTCCAAGATGTGTGGTTGGGGTATGGCTGGATGCACATACAGCAGCAGAATTTTCATGGTACTCTTGAATCTTCTAGTTCAGATATAACCTACAGTACTGCTCTTTGGATCAGAGGCAGTAGGGTGGGATTCTGTCATTTGTGTTTTGTGGACTAGATCTTTGTACTAGCCTTCAGTTATCTTTCCAGCTGTTGATAAAACAAAATCAGGAAGAGCCTTAGAACTGATTTCTTCAGAATGGGATTGTATCAAAGACTGACTGTTCATCGCATGGTAGAGGTTGTAGAACTGTGCTGGCAATAAAACCGTGTGCATCTTTTCTGCACACAGTTGTCCCACTCTGCTGAATATTAGAATGAGAGCGCCTTTGTTTAACCTATAAAGGGTTTTGCAGAAAATTCTTTCATGTGAAAGCTGGTATTTTTCTGTAATGTTTTGCAAATTGGTGTGGTAAAAACAGAAAACAAACCTCATTGTGAAAACTTTCTCAAGCTATGCCAATTTTTTTTTAATAAGCTTTTTAATTCTATTTGGGATTTTTAGTTGTAGTTAACTTTATTCCATTTCTCATTCACTTCATTGAGAATGCCAGTCCTGCAACATAAATCTTTCCCTTTCTGCCTCTTGCAGCTAAAGTTTGCAGAATTCAGTGTCAGCAGTGGATGTCCTGATCTACAGGAAGGCTTTGTGATACTTTAGCTTGAGAATGTTTCTTAGAAAAGATGGAATGATGGAGTGACAGTCAGTTAGCTCACAAGTTTCACATATTCTAGACTTCAGGAAGCAAAGTTGAGGCTACTTCCAAAAATAATGCCACTGGAAGGTGATGTTTCATTGTACCAGTCCATTTTATTTGATGGGCATCTCCAGCACACTGTGTGGATGGCCTTTCCCACTGCTAGGCACACTGATGACTTGGATTCATCCAGGTTGTGTACCAGCATCATGTGTTCTTCTCTACAAAGCTATCTTCTACCCTTTTATCCTCCAGCCCACACTAGTGTGAGGAGTTACTCTGCCAGAGGTACAAGTCTTTGCATTTGCCTTTATTAAACTGGATGGGGCATCTGCCAGTCGAGGTCACTCTGGCTGGCATCCCATCCTTCCAGCATGTGAGCTGCCTCTTCACTCCCTCCAACTTGGTGTTGTCCGTGTACTTCCTGAGGGCACGTTCTGTCCTGTTTTCCAGGTTATTGATGAAGATACCAAACAGTATTGATTCCAGTGTTGGCTCCGAGAAATGCTGCTTATAGCTGCTTTGCCAGTTATATTTCAGGCTGTTATGCTCTCTTCTTTGAGCCTGACGGTGACTTTGAGCCACTTTCTAGTCTGCTTTTTCAGTCTAGTGTAGAAAAAACTGTTTATTCCAATGATAATGTGATAGGAACTGAGCAAAAAGTTATTTCATGCAAGTGCTAAAAACTGAGAACTAAAGCCTGAAATAGCAAGGGATCTGTATTGCTTCTGTGTTAAAAGAGTTTGTTCAGCGTTTCTGAGAAACCACATTCTTTTGAAACATCTTGGGTTGGGAACCAGAGTTACTTTCAAAAAAGTAGACAGTCGTTTTCAAGTAAATACCTCTTTCTTTCAAGAAAGTTTCATGGACTTTCTATGACACAGGTTTTGGTAATTAACTGATAATTTCCAGGATTCTTGAGTCACATCCAACTTGAATTTTCTTTCTTTTTAAAGATTTCATATAGTCAGAGATGATATGCATTTTTGTAGTGTGCTGTTTTTTCATATCTTGTGCATGCAGATCTGCATAATGCAGTCATGCATTGTCAAAATAACTCTAGTTCAAGTATTATGTTTCCATTGTCAAAGATATCTCCTTTTTCTGCTCTTAGGCTAGGCTAAATTGCATCCTTATTTTTATAGCTAAATACATTTGGCATTGGTCTTTGTGACTTTATTCTCTTTTTAGCTAAGTTGTAGATGTGTAACTGGAAAATGTCTCAGTTACTGTGCTTGCAATAAAGAATATTTTTAGACGAGATTTGTAGTTCTTTAGCAAAGTAAATACATAAGATTTTTTTGCAAACTTGGCTTTAGCATTGCAGATATTTTGTGCAATGAAATTAGATTCTAATGTAGCTGTCAAACAGGAAAAGTAATGTTTACTGGGTTTGTACCTTGACTTACTGTTGTGCTTAGAAGTGGAGGAAAAAAACCTAACAGTTGCACAGAAGAAAGACTGATAGAGGAGGGACAATCATAATTGATATTCAGTTGCATTTTAAATGTTCTTAATTATGTAGTGGGTAATATATTTTTGAATTTCTGTCATTTTTCTATTTTCTGTTATAATTGCCTATCAAACAATAATCTTTTAGTATTTTAAGTCTTTTTACTGTATTAATTATATGCAGTAGCATCTGGTAAAACTGAATTATTTTACACTTCTTGCAACACCTTAATTTTTAGAAGCATGACAAGAATAACAGTGGGTACTTCTATCTCCTCTTACTGCAGGGAAACTTTCTACTAAAAAAGTTTTTTGTTTTTTTTTTTTTTGCTTCTAGATCTTTCAAAGAACAGATTTACTGAAATTCCTTCTGATGTCTGGCTGTTTGCACCACTGGAAACTTTAAATTTGTATCACAACTGCATCAAATCCATTCCAGAATCTATTAAAAACCTGCAAATGCTTACCTACCTTAACATTAGGTGAGTAATGCTTGTTATTTTTGGTCTTTATGTAATTTATCTCATTGGAGAGGTGGCATTCTACTTCATCAGGTCATTGAGTGCCCTTGTGCCCTCATTTTTGCCCAGATAAATAAAATTATTCTGTTGTTTGTTTGCCTTATCCTTGGTGTATTAGGGCCAGCAGTTGTTGCTTCCTTTGTGGGAAGGAATTAACTGCATTATGAAATTTCAGTCAGTAAACTAGGGTAGCTGAGGATAAGGAGAGTTTACAAAGTTTGCTTTGTTTTTAATGTTATGCAGACAGACAATGTTTAGAAATGACACGTGTAAAACTTTGCTGCTCTCAAGAGGGTACATTACTCTGTTCAGAAGGCCCTACTCATTTTGCACATTATTTACATCCATTGCTGTATTGCTGTTCTTAAACTTGGAAAACATATGGTTGGATCTTCTCAGAAGAACAGAAGATTAATATGAGCTCTGGAAGGAGAGGGAATCTAGAAGAACCCTCCCATAAAGAGCCAAGACCCTGTTTTCCACAATATTCCTTGTTTCTTATATTGACTACATCAAGTCCAAAACAGTCTTCTCAGCTAAGAACTATTTAACATGTGAGATTTGGTTCCAGAATTTATTTTGAAAAAAATCTGTGAATTGATCCTTGGAAAAGAAAAAAGTAGGGGGGAAAAAAAAACCCAAACCCAACAACCCCAAAAAAACCACAACATCCCCCCCACAAAACAAAAAACCAACAAAACCAACTGTCTTGAAATCTGCAAATACCAGTACTTACAGTGATAATTTGAGTAGTTTTCTGAAAGAAATTTGACCTAACTTTCTTCACAGAGCAGGAACAGCCCATTTCTCTTTTGATGGTAATTGAGGTGCTGAATATAATTCCTTACAGAGAAATAAAGTAGCATGTAGTTCTAACTGGGTGTTGCATGCTCTTTCAAGAGTTGACTTTTCTAATCATCATTTGCCTTACTGTGCTTTGTCTTCATTTTTGTGCTAATGTCTGAGGACTGTTTTCACAATGCATGAACATGTGGACTACAGTAGTTGAAGAACAGGCTAAAATCCTGGCTTACTAGTTTCAATGTTTTGTTACAGAAGAAAACCACATGATCTCAAATTCCAATTGTGGATTCAGATGACTGAAGAAATGTATTATGCAATTCATAGTAAAGTAGGCAGCTCTTTTAAAGAAACAAACAAAAAAACCCAAATACCACCAGAGGAAATTTATTTAAGTGAAACAGAGAATGAGTGTTTCATTGCCACATTTTTATACTCAATTAAAAAAAGTTTACTTGCACATTATATTTTTGTTTCTCATGCTCTCCAACCAAAAAAACCTGTCACATCTGCCTGAACTACAACATAAAAAAAGACACTTACTGCATACCTACATCCGAAACTTACTTGTATTGTTCACTTAAAATTAACAGAATAAATACATTACTTTCTATAAAGATACTGATAGAAGTTTACTTTCATTTTATGGTGTTAAAATTGCAGTACTTCTTTGAAGCTGAAATGTTGCAAGGAAATAAATTTATTTTTGTTGGTTTTGCAGCCCTATAAACTGTAGTCATGGAGAAAAATAATGTAAAAAGCTTTGGTTTAAATATGAAAACAGTGCTCTGATACATGTAAATTAAACAGTAAAACTTCTGGGTTTTTCTTACTATAGTGTGAACGCAAATGTCAACACTTAAAAGATAGTTTGTTTTGTTTGTGTGGGTTTTTTTTTTTAATAGAACTTCTGGCCTCTACACAGTTCTACTTAAAGCAACAGTAATTAATGAATTTTGTTTACTTTTATGTACGAAAGGAACTGCTTTCATATCACATCTGAACAAGCTGGTTTTCCAATGGCTTTTTTAAATGTACAAGTACCTTATTAGAAAAATTCTATGTATTTCTGGCAGTGGCAGTTTGCAGTTGGTAGTTTTTTCAATATGGATTTAAATCAAATTGTCAGTTACAGTGTATTTCTTGTGTACAAAGCAGACATATGTGCATGCAGTTGGAAAATGATATATGCAAAAGAAATAAATTTTAATTAAAACTTACCTTCCAAACTATTGCTTAGCAAAGTAATAAATAGATGTTAAGGGCTTTTTGTGATGGCTCAGGAGTAACATGACCAGATGACATGAGAAGCAATGGCCTTGTATAAAGTTCTGTTTTGCTGAGAACATTAACTTTATATTGGTAGACTGTCAGATCAGGTGGTCCTTCTGAAGGTATCAGAAAGCAGAATAAAAGCAAACATCAAACATATTTCTTTTAACAGATTTCTCTGTATATTTTAGTGTTAGATTCAGTTATAGTACATACTCATTTCATCAAGCGAGATGGGGACCTAAAATTCACATATCTGAGAGAGGCTTTATCTTTCAGGTAAGGAATTCATGATGGAGTTTATAGCTTAAATTTAGATGAAATTGTAGTGGATGGAGAATATCTTCTGGAATAGGAGAAAAATTGTACAATGTGCATCTCAGACTCCCCATCAGGTTTAAAAAGAAGATTATAATCTAGCCTTGCTTTTTCATTTTTCTTTCTTTCAAGTCGAAATCTTTTATCAACGTTGCCAAAATACCTGTTTGATCTTCCACTTAAAGTTCTGGTTGTCAGTAATAATAAGCTGGTCTCCATTCCAGAAGAAATTGGAAAGTTGAGGGATCTAATGGAGTTGGTAAGTACAATTGTGAACCAATTTACTAAGTAAACTTAAACTACAAGCAATTTATTTATAGTATAAGAAAAATATAAATTAATAATTTTTTAAATGTAGAACTACAAAATGTAAATTCAGTTACTGCTTTCTCTTAGTGTTTGAGCTCAAATTACAGGTGTGATATATTGTAGAGTTTAAAAAATGGGGTTAAACTTAAATCAGTATGTTGGGTTAACTAAAGCTTAATGAGTTCATAATCTTGTCAGATTATTTCATTTGAGTCCCTTGCTTGTACGTTGTTAAAAATGGTGAATTTTTCTGTTTATCTTCCTCACGGTAATCATAATTCTATTTATTTTTCTTATATGTTATCAGGAATCTTCTTTCCAGCTGAAGAGTTCATCTTTATTTACTCTGTACTCTTATACAAGTTACGCCATTCAATCATTGTTGTCTTGTTCTGTGTGGTGTGGGTTTTTTTTTCCCTTCTTTCCCCATTTCTGCTATTCCTTTATTTTGATTGGGGTGAGTAGAATGATGTGTGATATTCACAGTTTATGCGTCTGTGCAACATGATTTTATCCTATGGCATACTAAAGTTTTGTGCTTTGTCATCCATTACTTTCTCTGTATTTCTTAATATTCTGGGCTTTTCTGATCATTACTCTGTGTTAACCTCATGTGTTTTGGAGAACTATGCACAATTATTCACCAACCTAGCACTTGGACTAGGTCTGATTTTTTTTTTTTTTCCCCCCGTATGTATGATTTCTTTGGTCATTGCAAGCAATCTTTATCCTGTTTCCACAGTAGATGTATATGCCCTGGAGATTTCTTTTAACATGACCTGGTTTCTGAGCTATAAATCAACATTCTTTTTTAATTTATAAGTAATATAAGATATTCTGAATGTTTGTGAGGCTTTTCTAGTGGCTTTTTCCTCTACTCTTTGGTGAGAAATTCTTTATGCTCACTTCAAGTCATAGGATTTCAAGGTGGCATCACTGCTCTTGTTTACAGGAGGTGAATGTTTTTCAGAATTGCAGGTGTGGTATTTTTGGCTTATTTTTCAGAATTGTCAAACCTAGAATGTGTGCTTGATAACATAGATTAAGGCCATACTAGACAGTTGCATTCCAGTACCTGTGTTACACCTGTTTAGAACATAAGTAATATATATACATTTAAAAAAAAAAAAGTTGACAACTAAGCCATGCACTAGAAAGATCCTTTTAGGAAGGGAATCCCACCTTAAATTTGATGATGTGGACAGAGAAGAGCTTGCAATAGAGACACAACAGTTGATCCCAAGCAGCCTGTACTTTCTGAGACATCCAGCTATGTGCAGACATCATGGTTGCCAAAAGTCAATGAGCAGTGCCTAAGCTGAAGCTCTGGAAGCGTGTAGTGGAGAAGGAGGCTGGATTTGTCTGGTTAAGGCCTGGCTTCTGGTTACTGACTCAGCATGCCTTTGAAATCAGCTTCCAGTTTTTCATCAGATAGATAGGTATCTATCATTGTTATCTAGTCTAGGAAACTAGTCTCTGAAGTCAGTTTTATTGAATTGGTAATAAAAAAAGGTTAGAAACGGTCCTATCAATGTGGTTGTTGACTCAGTCTGGACTACATACATAAATGTTAAAATCAGTGGCAGAAATAGCTGTAGTGAAGTCTGTGTTCACTTGGTGCAACTTTGTCACCCTCCAGTGCTTGTATCCAAAAAGTTGGTGAGCCTGCTATTGCTCTTCGTAAATTTTTAGTGTCACGGATTAGTTCAAGGTTTTTTAAGGAAGAAGAATTTTTATGAAAGGAGCAGAATGCAAATCATTTGCCAGCAGTAGCACAAGAAGTTTTTAACTGATATGGGAACTACACCAGGAACTCCTGATTCCTAGGCTACAGTTCTAACCTCAAAACCGGTCTTTCATCATTCATTGGTTAAACTTTTTTAATTGAGTTTCTGAAACATGAATCACTAAATACTGAAGAAACAGCAAGATCTGTTATGGTACTTCATAATTTGTGGGGAAAAAAAAGATAGGATTTCTTTTTTGTATAGTATGCTTTATAGTAGTTTTGATAGCAGTTTTCTTTTGTTTAATTTCATTTAAGATGTTCAGTTCATTTATTAATTATATCTTTCTTAGGATATTAGCTGCAATGAACTTCAGGTTCTTCCCCAGCAGATAGGAAAATTGCAGTCACTTAGAGAATTAAACATAAGAAGAAATAATCTCCATGTGTTGCCAGATGGTAAGCTGCTAGTCTTCATTTCTTTGATGTAGGTAAATTAGGTAAAGTGTTAAGAAGATATGTGATTTTTTTTTTTTTTTGTGTTTCCCCCAATGCAGAATTAGGAGACCTTCCCTTGGTAAAGCTGGATTTTTCTTGTAATAAAATTACAGAAATTCCAATTTGTTACAGAAAGTTACGTCACTTACAAGTTATAGTTTTGGATAACAATCCAATGCAGATACCACCAGCACAGGTTAGTATTAAAGCATTCTAGTTCAGAAATTTGCACTAGGATCTTAAGAGGAAGCTGTTCTAAGTTATATCAATCAGGTTTTCATTTTTTTTAGCTATATTTCTCCTAGTGGGAAGTTGTGGATACAAACTCAGTGCAGAAATTATTTGTTGGGGTGCATTTTCAAAAGACATGTTATGTAATTAAGATTTTTTTTGTTTGTTTGTTTCCCAACAGATATGTTTAAAGGGTAAAGTACATATATTTAAATTCCTCAGTATTCAGGCATGCCTCAGAATAGATAAAAAACCAGATTCTTTGGATCTTCCATCATTAGGTAAACGAATACCCTCCCAGCCACTCACAGACAGGTGAGTAGTGGGGTTTTTGTTTTATTTTACTTTAGCGTTTGCTATGAAGTGATATATTTATTACAGATAATAGCTGTAACTTCAATACTTTAATTGTTGTGTATTTAGGAGTCATAGTTTTTATTTTCTAAGGTGTTACTGGAAGCTTAATTGGCTCCTCTGAGTTGTTATGAAAAATTTTCATTGTACTTGCTAAAGATTTGGAAATCAGACAAAGAAGTATTTTAAATTCATTTATTGGAAAACTCAGCTATTTATTTCCCAAACAGATATGTCAAAACACTACATGGGAAGTTCCCATAAATGTCCTGAATACAGAGTTAGTCTGTTGGATGGAAAGTCTGCGTCCCACATATATATTAAGAGAAGCTAATTTAAACATCAGTGAAATACCATGGAATTTTTTATTAGATTAGTCAAGGTCAAAAAGTGCAGAATATTTTGTTGGACTTTTGTACTGAGTACCTCTTGAGAAATTAAATGGGAATGCTTTTATATTTTCTGTCTTCAGTTGGCTACCATTGGAAACCATATGGAACAATACTCTTTTTTGCCTATTTTCTTAAAATGTCACGTGCAACTTGTGCATCTCTGTGTTCAAGGCTGAAGGAAAGATGAAAGTTAAGAATAAAGCTTACACAGAACCATCTGAACCATCAGATTCAGTCCATGGTCTTGGTCTCAGGCAACTGTGCCATAGGGAATTAGTCCACAGTGTCTGTAGATAGCTTCTAAATGCTTCTAAAAACTGTGATCCACAACTGCTCCCCAAAAGCCTTCACTGAACTTAAGGCCTGCAACTAAAATGTATTGCAAAGGAACGAGGTCAGGGGTATTACCACTGTACATCATATTTGTAGTAGTGAGAACTTGTTTAATTAAACTTTCCAGATAATCTTATTGTCCTGGTTTCGGCTGGGATAGAGTTAAATTTCTTCCTAGTGCTGTGTTTCGGATTTAGTATGAGAAGAATGTTGATAACACACTGATGTTTTTAGTTGTTGCTAAGTACCCTGCTAGTCAAGGACATTCAGTTTAAAAAAAAAAAAAAAAAAAAAAAAAAAAACCAAAAAAAAAAACAAAACAAAACAAGCATTGGGAGGGAGCATAGCCAGGACAGCTGGCCCAGCTGGCCAACAGGGTATTCCATATCATGTGATGTCATGCTCAGTATATGAATGGTAGGCGTGTTCCAGGAAGTAGCGATCGCTACTTGGTTATTGGTCAGCACGGGTGGTGAGCAATTGCATTGTGCATCACTCATTTTGTATATTCTATCATTATCATTATTATTGTTATTATTTTCCCTTTTCTGTTTGATTAAACTGTCTTTATCTCAACCCACAAGTTTTTCTCACTCTTACCCTTCTGATTCTCTCCCTGTCCCATTTGGGGGGGGCGGGGGGAGTGAGCGAGTGGCTGCGTGGTATTTGGCTGCCTGCCAGGTTAAACCACGACACTTATGATGTAAACCAAGCTCCAGCACACAGCTGGAAAACACATCCTGCTGATGCTGCCAATTTTATGTCTTCAAAAGGCATAAATTTGGAGGAAATATTTCATAGATATTCAGGCAGAGTTAAACATTATAATATGACAGTCTATTAGGGAATGTATATTTGCTATTAGTAGAAAACCATGTCTGCCAATAGAGTTCAAGGAATTGCGGTTTTTCAGAGGGAGCTTTCTCTTCTTAAGACAGTATTGTTGAATGAAATAGAACAATTCTAAAATTGCGTAGATACAGAGAGGCTACCTTAATTGATCATTTCCACTTTAACTTTGCTTTAATACTTTTTTTCTTGAACAACTCTTGTAGGAGATTAAGAATTTGTTCTCTGCACATGGGGCATTGTGCAAAAATTCTGTATCAGCAACTGTAGATGAGTATAGAGAACATATTGTTAAAAGGATATTTATTTTCTTTTAGAAAACGGAAACTACTGTTTCTTTTATTCCTGTGTGGGTTTTTCTGTGTTGTTTTTCTTAATGTAGCATGGAGGACTTTTATCCCAATAAAAATCACGGCCCAGACTCCGGCATTGGAAGTGATAATGGGGATAAAAGATTGTCCACAACAGAAGTGAGTATTTTTCTCTGTTGAATTTGTGTAATTTCTGGTTTTTCGGCTTTTTTCCTTTGTATTTTGTATCATTTGAGAAATACTTAACTAAGTTGCATTTAACATTCTTTGAATATCTGTACAGTTGAGTTTAAACCATTAGATTGCCAGTATCAGACACAAATTATTTACATATTGCTTTGACTTTTCTGGTTAAGGCTCATTCCAGTCCAAATTCCATACATTTTAAAACTGAATTCTGACTTAAGGAATTTTTTGGATCCTTGTGTGAAGTGCATAATCATTTTCTACACAAAGGACAAAATTTATTTGAAACTTTCTTTAGTTATTAATGAAATGAATGTACTTAAGAAAATGAAAGTTTATTTGGACTAAACTTGAGTGTTGTATATGTTAGTAATCCTCATTGTTGTTTAAATTTTAATAAACTGCTGGATGATCTGCTAGATTTAAAGTCATGAACAAAAATACCTAAAAGTTATCTGTGTATTTGTAGAAATCTAGATTAAGGTCCTGTAATTAATAACAGTGATGTCAAAGCTGAATAGTGTGGAACAAAAGGTTTTTGAAACTTAAAGAGAATTATTACAAATGCAGAGTGATTGTTAGTGGGAAAACTATAGAACAAGGAGTATTACTAGTTGGGTTTTTTTAAGAAAATTCCAAATGATTAGAAGTAAAGCTGTGATTTTTTTTCTTTTTTTTTTTTTTTCCAGTAGTCTAACAAGGGTCAAGTAGTGGGAGGCTTTAGATAAGAAAGTACCTAAGTACAGTTTTCTTAGTCCACTGACCGGAGTTGGACTGGACCTCTTTGAACAAAATACTGTATTTCAGTATTATATTATATACTGAAGAGCTGTCTATCACTCCCTAAACTATGATTCTTTTAAACCCCCTTCCCATCCCCCCCCAAAAAAACCCACCCACAAAAAAACCCCACCTGACTTGATGTTATTTTTACTGTCCTGGGAGCCATCCCTCATGATAGGGTCAGTTGCACTATAATTTCTGAGTTCTTAGCAAATCATATAATAATGTAATTTATAGTAAGTTCTGTATTAAATATGACTGTCTTTGCAGCCGTCTGATGATGATACAATCAGCCTTCACTCCCAGGTATCAGAATCAACAAGGGAACAGACATTAAGGAATGACAATCATGTAATGGGAAGTAAACTCGATCCACAGAAAGGTAATATCCGTTGTGCATCTGTCATTTTAGGTAACAGAAATACTTTTGCTTAGGTAATCTAATATAAGAAAATTGCACAAAACGATATGATCACATGTTGGCATTGTATTTTCATCATTTCAGAAAACAATGTAATAATCACAAAGAGACAAGGCCAGAAAGAAAGAAAAAAGATTATTTCTAGCTCAAGGAGACATGATTTCATTGTTTTATCTTTATCTGACATTTTTCTGACGTTTTTAATAAGTACTTATCTCTCTCAGGAATAACATTTAGTTGAGAGAACTGTTTAATATCATCTTTTTCATTCTTCATCAATCCTCACTAGACCAGGAGGTGTATGATTACATCGATCCAAATGCAGAAGAGGGAGCTGTTCCTGAGCAAGGAGATGTACAGATCGGACCATTGCTGTCTTATATCAAGGTAGCATAGCTTGACAAAAGAAAAACTGTTCAGCAGGCTTGCTTTTTTTAATTCCAAGTCTAAGTTTATTTTTCATTCTGTGTAAGGAACGGGGAAAAAATCCTGAGAAAACCCAGAAAACAGAACAGAATGAGGACTGGGGAGATGAAAAAAGGTAAATCTTGATCTTTTTTGGGAAGGTTTTACTGACAGTGGAGGGTGAGGGTGGTTTTGTTTTAAGCTCCTTGCATATGAAGGAAAGAAATCTCATATTGAACACATAGAGTGCTCCTTCTTAGACAGAAAATAAGCTTATAGGAAGCGCTTCTTAGTTATTTCCAATAATGTAGCTGTTTCTGTGTCTTGCTTTACTGAAGTCAGGCAAGTCACTAATGTTTAATTTTTCAGACTTCAGAAAGAACAGCTACTGGCTGAAGATGATGATGAACTCAAAGAAGTGACTGACTTGAGAAAGATAGCAGCTCAGTTACTGCAGCAAGAACAAAAACACAGGTACTACAGTATTAGTTAAGATAACTTGTGTTACAATTAGTTTATTGTTTAACCTGCCTTACCCAAAAGCTCTTGACACCTTATCATTTTGAGAACAATTTTGTCCAGCTGTTAAACAGTTAAAGTGACACACTCTTGCAAGATACCTGTCCTGTGTTTCTTTTCATAAAATTGCTGTCTAGAGAAGCAGTGATATACCTCCTATGGAGAGGAAGAGATGAATGTGAAAGTCTCTTGATTTCCTGCTTTGATGTATGTTAACTTTTTTATACTTTTTTCCCAAAGCAGTATACTTAAGTAGGCATGGTTAATGCTCATATAAGTAGATTATTGGTAACATGTTAAAATGACTTTTTCTTAGTTTGTATGAGTTACAGAACCTGCATACAGTTTGTTTGTGACTGGTTATTTTTATTCAAATATGAGGTAATTTAGGTGGTACTTCTTCCGTTCAGTCTGATGCGAGATATAAGGTTCCTATAGACTGAAGAGGAAATTTGTTCAAAGACTATACTGTCAAATGACAGAGCATATGTATATTATAAATATATATAAAAATAAATAATTGGAACAGTGTAAGTTCATCCTGATCAACTGCTTGACTTTCTCCACTTCATGTTGGGCATCACAACAGAATGATTCTTGAAAAGGAGCTGTAGGACAAGCAGATTAAAGGAATGTAGTAGAACAAGATAACTCTGTAAAAGGAAGAGCAGGAAGGAATACCTGGAGTTGCATAGGATGTGGACAGGCTAGTGCAGGAATCGTGTTCTCTCTGGTTCCTTTACCAAGCAGGCGAATAACCAGTGAGGTACTTTGGCGAGAGTAAGCTCTTTCCTGAAAGGTAAAAGCTGTAGTTAATAGTAGTTCATTAACTAAAATAGTTCATTACAGTCGTTCATTATCCCACAATAGTGGATTTAACTTCATACCAGCTTAAATACTATTTTTGTTTCTTTTTGAACTTCTGTGTAATGATGAGATTCTGCACAGCTGTTTTTCTTTTAAGATAGTTGAAATACCTGTGAAGCCCTTAGAGAAATTGATATCCTGATACTATGAATTGCAGAGCTTTAAAAATTCACCAGCGTTTTATATTAGTTAAATATAATAGCGGGGGGTGGGGTGGGGGGAGATAGGCTTTACTTATAACTCCATGCAGTGTATTTAAGAATTGATGTTCACATTGGGAAGGGAAAGATAAGAATGAAACCTTAATGCCAATACATTCTTATTACCAAAAGTATTGCAAAAAAGACTAAGAATGCTAAATTTTCTTGTATTAATTTATTAATAAAGAGAGAATAAGTGTGTTTTTCTTATATTAGGTTTTTATATGACGGTTATTTATATTGCATGTGGATCTTGTTTGATTAGTTTTAATATTTCCTGGTTATCTAATCATTTGAAATACCAAGCCACTCCTCTTCTGAAGTACTGCAGCTTAAATTTTACTTGTCATAGGTTGTTGTATCTTAATGCAGCAATCTTGCTAATGGTTCTTGAATTGTTCAGACATATGCAATCTTATTAGTTGTTAAGTTTTACTTAGTTTAGCATTTAAATTTTAAAGCTTGCTTATGTATCTTTAAGTATGTGAGGGCAAAATCATCTCTGATACAAAATTTAGCCCAGATTTTGAATCCATAGTTTTGTGAATTTATAATTTCTTGTCGTAAACAGCAATAAGAATAATATTTAGAAGTTTAGTGAAGATATTTCTGTGTTTATTTGTGGAAAATATGTTCAGTCTGACTAAACAGAATCCTCAGAAAAGTGAGCATCACGAAATAATTTCTTACTAATCATATTTCTGTTCGTTCAGTGTGGGTTTTTTTTAAATATTATGCAGTCTCTTTTCTTTTTGCTTGCTATGCTAATGACTTCCCTGTCCTCTCCCATCAACCTATCCTGCTTCCTTCTTCCGTCTTTGGCTTTGGTGTACATGAAATATGAATACAGACGAAGGCCATTAAGCTATAGAACTTCATTCAGTGAAAAACTCTTCCAGAGGACAAGGGCGGCAGGACGTGCATCAAGGTATAAAGTGTTTGTAGAGCTTCAGATTTCCAAAGTTAAAATGTGGACAAAAGAGTTTTGGCCATTTCTTGAACAAAAACAGAGTAAAGGGATTGGATAAATTAGCCTAAGATATTTTGTTATCAAAAATAGACTGTAATGCGTTTATTCTTCTTTAAGATGAAGTACTACTTAAGGAAAATATTAGGCAACTCTCCAAAGAACATTTAAATGAATCCAAACCTAGAAGCGTAGTTTTCTGTACCTTTGGCATGCTTTCTCTTCAGTTTTTTGTTTTTTAATATATAGTACCTCAAGTATAGAACCTCAGGCAAAAGTGTTTTGGTTTTGTTTTGGTTTTTTTATTTAAGATATCTTGGTTTTAAAGTGATCATTTTCAAATTAGCATGACCAGTGTCGATTTGTTTTGCATTTGACAGCCATGAGGGAAGCATTTGCAGATACACAAACCTCACGGGTAACAAGAAATCTGGAATGGGCTGTGTAGACTATCCTCAGACATGCAGATGATGAATCAAGTGATTTCAGACTTTGTTACCTTATCAATTGAAACTCTGTAACTTACTCTGGATACTCCTGATCTGTTTCAAAAGAAAGTAGGATAGTTTAGATTAAATAATCTTCATTAGTACCAAATGAGCCTGTTTCAGTTTACATCAAAGTTAAGTACGGGTTCTTACCTGACGGCAGTGACTTCCTAAAGCTGTCTAAACCCCTGAGACTACAGCTTACGATCACAAAGCAGAGCCATATATGAAGACAGTAGACTGCTCCTGAATGAGTTTAAAACCCATCACTTTTTTGTCACTGTAAAAGATTTCAGGTGTCTTTATACACTTTATAGATCCTAGGTAGTGCTTGCTTGTTTAAACTTGAAGATAGCTAACCTTAAAATGGCATTACCATCGTTCACTTCATTTGTGTCCCTTAATCATGACGTTATGTTTGCTCAAAATATGAAGGTGTAAGTGACTGAGAAGAGATTCCACTTTTTAAATTCTCAAACTTTAGAAAATATTTTCCAATATCACAATTGGTCTTGCCATCGCCTTTCTCTCCCATCTAGTCAGCAGTTTGGAGTAGGTGTTATGCTTGCATGATATAAAACTAGAAAAATGAGTCACAATGTTGTTATTTGAGTTTAATATATATAAATATGCGTCATTGTGTACATGCTGTTGGGTAATTTCAAAGTTTGTATGAGTTTTAGAACTGTTTCAAAGTAATAGTTTGTATGCTACATCTGTAACAAGAGAATTCATGTGGTTAGTAGGAACCATAAGTAGGAAATTAATTGCAGTATTAACACAAGTGTCTTATGCAAGTTCTTACTTAGGGATTCAGTATGACCATCAGTAAGTAATTGGCCTCATAATTGATCTGCCTAATAAAAAAAAAAGTTTTGGAAATAATGAGTTGTAGTATGAATGGCAACAGTTGCAGGAATCTTTGCACCATTAACACCACACTTAAAAGAGCGTGACTTCTGAATATAAGCTGCTTGTACTTTCATTTTGCATACTCTGTTTTGCATTGTATTTCCTGGAAGACACTTCTTAACACGACTACAGTGATCCCCGCCCCCTTCCAGCTGGACAAATTATTTTGCCCTGAATTCCTTAGTCTGCAATTTAGTAAATTCAGATTAATTTTCTTCACCATTTTCTTTAAAGACTTTCAAGTTCCTTATTCCACAGGAAATTCAGATTTCTCTGACTGGACTAGTAACTGCTAACCTGACAGATACTGAACTTGCTGTTACTTCCCCATCAATATTCTTCAGTTTTTAAACAGGAAGTTTCAAAAATGATTGTTTGTGTTTGTTTTACGAAGTATAAAAATATACTTTTTTTTGTAATAAACTTAGTTTATAATAAACTCAAACATTAATTGTATACATGTTTCATAGAAACAGCATCGTTGAAAAATGTGTATGTATATATGTTTGAATTAGCTTGAATAGTTTTTCCTTACATTTCATATAATAAGTATAAAAAATAAATGGCCTGTGTTATATGCTATCATTGAATTTACACTGATGATGTCAGTTTTGGTGTAAGTGTTGCATCAAACTGTTTAGGTGACTCAAATGTCTTTTTTTTTTAAAGTTCATTCTATTGTAATGGTAACATCTTGCTACAAAGTCTCTCTGAATTTCTCATTGCTTTCAGTTGAAGACATAAGGCTAATTTAAATGGGAATTCTCTCTAAAAATTAATGACTTAAAATAGCATGTTTATATTACGGTTTGATAACCTATTCTCTGAATATTATTTTTTTTTAACACTTTTTTCAGGCTGTAGTATAATTTTATTCTGGAATGCGCCCTCAAAATTAAGTTTCTGAAGACAAAATATAGGGAGCAGATGTTGCAGACTGTGAATGCTGCAGACTGTTGGTTTACAGGCTTAACTTCTCATAATCCCATTAAATTGAGATTCACACAGTGAGAGATTTAAACTACCAATGAGATTACTGAGCTCAAAGTTACCACAATAATCAGAGAAGTCTGAAAATCACCAGTCATTTAATGTTAATGGTTGTACTGCCCTATTTAATGATAATAAATATAAAAAGGTGCCTACTGCTTTACTTTCTTCCATTGAATAGTTGGTGTTCTTCTAATTCTTTCTGATTCTTAATACATTCCAGTTCTCTATATAATTTAGTGTAAATATACTTTGATCACAGTTCTGCACATGAAGTCAGTGTCCAAGTGTAATATTACTACCTCCAAGAATTCAGAATTGCTCATTCTAGTTACTGTTCAACATAACACTTACTTGAAAACGTTTAATTTTAAGTGTTACTGATTGTTTTGTTATTTTTAACACTTTAAACATCCATAATAGCTCATACCTTCTTCCTGTGTGTGCGCACACATCTGGTATGTTCCAGATGAAAAAACATTTCTGAATATCTATGTAAGTTTAGGCTTTTTTGACTGTTTACCATTTAGAAGAATGCAATTTCCGTTGGTTTATTTCTGCATTAGACTTTTCATTTAGTTCTTAGCCTGTGTTTCTCCATTTTCCACCTCTCCTTTTTCCTCTACGTTTCCCTTGCACTTGCAGTGTTTCTTACTCAGCTACCTTCTTACCTGCTCCTACTGACTGACTTCTTGTGCTCAGTCTGTGTCTCATTTCTTGTCTGCTTTAGATTGACTATCTTCTGTCTTCTAATTTTAGTGAACAGTGGGGCCTTCTGTGTTGAGGGCAGCATAACTTTACACAGGTGTGAGATCAGTTGAAATAGTATGTGTTTAGGGAGAAAAATAAGAGGAGATTTCATTTTGGTTTGAATTACCAAGTTTTACTTCCTTAAAATTCAGAACTCGAAATATTTCAAGGGCTAGAAACAATATTGTTGATTTAGATGGAAGCAGGATTGGGCTTGGATTTCATATGTGTACACACATACATATTCTAATTTTATGGAAAATGTCACCTTAATGTTCAAAACTCTTTATTTACAGGAAATGTTATGCAGTGAAAGTAATATATATTTTAAGAAAAAGGTTTAGTTACAAAGCTGTTTAATAAATGTTTGGTTTTTTTTCTTTCTAGGCTTCTTAATCATTCAGTTTCAGTAAGCACAAGGAACAGGCCAAAGCAGCCAATGGAATCTGAAAAATGGTATTGATATACTTAAATGTATCACAGCTTTCAATATTTTATTAATTTAATTTTTATATTTATTTTGTGTCGCTACTGCCATCTTCTGTCATAATGTTTTTAGCTCATGATGAAATAGAAGCTGCCCAAATAACCTGCTCTTGAGCATCTTTATTTCAGATAAAAATTAAAATCTGTTCTTTTGAGCCTTTAGGAAAGTTGATGTAGTCCAGAAACTGATTTGTGGGTCTGATTATGGCAGCAATTCAGGTGCCTAAAGATAAGCATTCAGTGATGTTTTAGACATCCAGTTCCTGTCCAGAAAGTCATGTCTCCCATAGGTAACAGTCCTGTGCAGATGTGTTAGATCCTGTGTTACATAAAAGGGCACTGTAGCTGGGCTTAGGCATTTAAATTTTCCTGCCTGGCAGTCCTTTTGCACTTTTAAGAGCTGTTGGAAAAGTGTTGCTGGGAGTTCAGCCTGCAAAACCTTTACTGTTTATGGAGGATGTGTCAATGAGGAATCCATTGTCTGCAGGAGCTGTACTCTTCTGCTCTTTCATTGAATTAAAAAAAAAAACCAAAACAAAACAAACCACAAACCAACAACAAACAAAAATACCCAGAGCCTTGTCTTTAGGAAATTGGGAAATCGCAGCTTCCCATTTCAGACTACATGGGTGAGAGAGAACTTAGCAAGTTTTCAGCCCTCCCTCCCTTAAGGAATCCTAGATCAGTTCTTTTAATCAGTTTGGTCAAGAAATAATCTATTTTAATTCTTAAGCTAAAGAGGGAGAGCTTACTGGCAGCCTCCTAATGAGAACTCCATTCGAATGATGGCTTTTGTGATTTTTTTGCCAGCCCCATAGTTTTCTAAAATCTGTACCTTCAAAAGAATCTGTACCTGCTTGTGTCCAGACGCTAGTTTGGCTGTGAATCTCAGTGACAAAAGCCATAATTGCTTTTGGTGTTGCTAGAGAGCACTGAGGGTGGTAACAGCTTTCTACAGTTCAGGTACACATCAGGAAAGCATTTACTCGAACAGAAAAAGGGATACAGGGTGGATATTTCAATGTGATGCATCCTGTTTTGGCTATCTTCTCTCTCGTTGGTATCTGTGGTTTTAAAGAGCTAGTCGTGCACGTCCTGTGGTTATATGAACCATGCTGCAACTATTAATCATTTGCATTTGGAACTTTCTGGTCCTTGGTTACTTAACATACAGTTTCTGTTCTTTGTCACCTATGGTAGTGTACAGCTATGTTAGGCCTTCATATTATAGGGTAATCCAGGAAAGGTTAAATTTACCCTTCCCTGTTTTGTTAACGAAACAGAAACAGTTCTGAGACTTAAAAACAAAACGACCCCAAAACCAAACAAAAAATCACCCCCAAAAAAACCCTAACCACTCCCTCCCCTCCTTGTGTGAGGTGTGCACACAAGATAAGGTAGATGTTGCAGGCTATTTGTTGTTTTATTGCACAGGTATATAGGAATCCAAATCACACACTGCATAAGGAACATACAAAGAGAGTAGAAAGACTGTCATATCCCTGAAGAATTTACACTTATAGAACATGTCATAATTAATAGATACATATGTATCAACAGCAAACTCAGCTATTTATTGCAGCAGTTTCTGCAGTTCTCAACTTACCAAGCTATTGGACACGATTCAGACAAATTTCCTACGCCTAGCAGCTTTAAAAAGTAGCATTATTGGTTTCAGGCAAACAGAAAGAAAAAGGCAGGAAAAGGAATACAAAGTAGCAGAAGCTAAGTGCCTTTAGGATTTATTATAATTGCTCATGGTGTTATGTCCTTCTTGCATTCAATCCCCAGCTGTTAGTCTTTTTGCATACTGCACAGCTTCTAAGCCAGCTGTCAGAATGTGAATGAAATGGTTGCTGGTAAGATAATAGAAGTGAATTTCACAGAAAGATTTAGAAAGAAAAATTTGAAGTGACACCAAATCTAAACATTTTTATTTTCCTGAGAACATTCAATAATCTCAGGCAGTCCATGTTCCAGCGTGTTTGCAGTTTCACTGTCCCATCTTGCAATGTTTTTCCCTTCCCTGTTAGTATAAGCTTCTACTTTACTGTATAGATCTAACATTGAAATGAAGCATGTGAGTCTTCTAAAAGTTTAAGAACAGATATTTTGTCAGCTTTGAACAAAATGTTTCATTGGTTGCTTTGAGAAACAAAACAAGGTGCATTAGTAATCTCTAAAGATCCACATGCTTAAGAAAAAGCTTTATCTGAGTAAAGTACTATAGTGTGGAAGACCTATTGTCAGAATATGGTAAAGAAGAGTGAAATATGATTTGAGATTTTAGTCAAATGGTCATACTTTTTAGCCACATTGTGACATCCTTATACAGGTAGCCGTAGTGCTGCAAAGAAGCTGCTTTTTAATAGTGTTCACTTTTTTGATACTTTAAAGTAACTTGGTTTTAAAGTACACAAAAAAGCAGTAAATTTCATGATGCCTCTCATCTTAATTTTTAGTGTCTCAACAGATGAAGTGAATTCCCCAGTGTCCCCATACAGCTGGCAGGTAAATAGTCAAATGTAAATGTGGTAGCTCCATATTTGAGTGATTTTTTTTTTTTTGTTTGGTTTTGTATTTCTGGCAGAAAACTTTTATACATTCATATGATTGCTTACATGTGTAGTTATTGTATGTGTGTAACTGTGGTGGAAAATATAAAACCTTTGAAGTACTTATGCTTCAAGATAATTTGACTTGTATGTAATGGAGGCCTTTTCTTTTAAGAACATATGGTACTAGCTTTAAGGGCTTGAAACTAATGAGACATAAGTTTTACTTACTTGGTTTTAGTATTTCTTTACATATAAATTTTATTGCCTCACCATAACGTATGAGTTTAACAAGACCAAGTGCCGGGTCCTGCACGTCGGCCACAACAACCCCAGGCAACGCTACAGGCTTGGGGAAGAGTGGCTGGAAAGCTGCCCAGAGGAAAAGGACCTGGGGGTGCTGGTTGACAGCCGGCTGAACATGAGCCAGCAGTGTGCCCAGGTGGCCAAGGCGGCCAACGGCATCCTGGCCTGTATCAGAAACAGTGTGGCCAGCAGGAGCAGGGAGGTGATCGTGCCCCTGTACTCGGCACTGGTGAGGCCGCACCTCGAATACTGTGTTCAGTTTTGGGCCCCTCGCTACAAGAAAGACATTGAGGTGCTGGAGCATGTCCAGAAAAGGACAATGAAGCTGGTGAAGGGCCTGGAGCACAAGTCTTGTGAGGAGCGGCTGAGGGAACTGGGGGTGTTTGGTCTGGAAAAGGGGCGGATGAGAGGAGACCTTATCGTGCTCTACGCCTGAAAGGAGGTTGTAGCGAGGTGGGTGTTGGTCTGTTCTCCCAAGTAACAAGTGATAGGACGAGAGGAAATGGCCTCAAGTTGTGCCAAGGGAGGTTTAGATTGGACATTAGGAAAAATTTCTTTACTGAAAGAGTGGTCAAGCATTGGAAGAGGCTGCCCAGGGAAGTGGTTGAGTCACCATCCCTGGAAGTATTTAAAAGACATGTAGAGGTGGTGGTGTAGAGGCATGGTGGTGTTGGGTTGATGGTTGGACACGATGACCTTAGAGGTCTTTTCCAACCTTAATGATTCTATGATTCTTTTCTTTTAAATTTCTAAATGGTTTGAATTATGTAGGCCTTCCATTCCCAATACCTCACTGAGAAGCTTGCATGATACAATAAAATTGCAGTGAAACTGTAGAGAGTACTTTTTTATTACTTTAAATTTTAATCCGTTGCGTATTTGCAATTGCTTTAAATGGCGTCGTATTCTAATATGGAGAAATAGTTGGAAGTGTAGTTTTAGCCTTATTATGAAATGGTCCCTTTAAATTGTCTGCTTTCAGTTTTAATAAAATAGACATATTCATACATATTCATTGTTATTTTAAGAATAAATCTACTTTAGCTGTCTCTTCAGAATACATTGCATAATACAATACTTTGAAAGAGAGATTTCTTTTATGGCTAGAAGACATGTATAATCTTTTAGATAGGAACAGCAGAAAAATACTTAAATTGTCTTGTTGTAGCCATCCTTTTCCTGTGCAATGAGTATGCAGATTGAGAAATTAGACATGCTAGTGGCTAACCATCCTTCTAACTGTTTTTTTTGAAGTTATTTACGGCAGTCTTAAGTGTGAAAATTAGGCTCAGTGCAGAAAAGTGTGTTATTTTCTTAAGAATTAATTCATAGATTCTTTTTCTTCTATGAAATATGTTTTAGGATTTGAAAGGAAGTAAATGATTTCTGCCAGAATCACCATTAAGACTGATAACACTTCCATGTCATAAAGCTAGATTATCAGAGAGGCAAACAATTCATAACTGTAGTTCATAATAATTAGTGTTAATGCACACGAAGTATATTTACCTTTTACGTAAAAATATTTCTGAACCTTATAGCCACTGGAAAACCAGAAGGATTCAATGGATGAGCAGCATTGGCCAGAAACACAGCCAGTGATTTGGCAGAATGAAGAAAGAAGGAGAAGTAAACAAATTAGAAGAGAGTATTTCAAGGTAATGGTGGGGGAATGTGGGTGGGTGACACTTTTTTTTTTTAATGAGAGTAGAAGAAACTATGACTAAGTAAAGATAAGAAAACCTCAAAGGTTGTCATGCTTTTAATTTTGCGTGTAACCTGTAATTTTTTGTTTGGCTCTTTTGAGTTAAATTATATATATCTATGTATGTATTTAGGGTAATGTGAGTGTGCAGGAAAATCAGAAGGAAAAAATCAACAGAATACTTTGTTTATCCTTTAAATAAAAGAAAGTCATTTACAGTTATCTTCTGGTAAAGCCAGAAACTAATCTTCAGTCATTGGTCCTTCCCCATCCATTTTGAGGTTTGGTTGGTTTTTTTGTAGTGCAAGAAAATATATATTACCTTTTTTTGCAGCTTGGTTATGAGAATGATTTATGCATTTTGGTTCTCACTGCATTAGTTTGCATTTTAGAGAGGAAATTTGCTCTGCATAACTTTGCTGCTGTAGTGTGTACCATTCGTCACCAGATGTCAGTATCTGCTTAGTGCAAAACAGATACCAAGTTATAGCAGCATTAGATAAAATCTGTTTTGGGGTACGGTAGAGAAATAGGAGAATTCTGACCAGTGCTAGGTTGAGTTAAAATTAAATTTGTCACTTATGAAATTAGTTTCTTGGGTCTTTTGCCATCAAACATCTTTATGAAATGCTAGGAAACTTCAAAGAAATTAAATTCTAGGAAAAAGAGAGCATGCCATATAGCTCAGATACATTCTTGTGATTATAGAAGCTATTAATGTTTTTTTCTGAAGAGTACATGGAGTTGTATCCTAACTTGAATTCTACTGACCTCTTTCCAGGGTTTTCATCCCTAAATTAATTTTGCCCTGCAGCCTTTGAGGGGAATGGGAGAAACTTTTAAGTAAAACAGAATTCAGTCATTTAACTCATTAAACAGCTGTGGTATTAATACAGAAGACCTGCATTAGTGATTCCTCATAACTTTAAAGGATGTCTTTAAATGCTAATACAGATTTCAGTTTTGAGCTCTGTGATGGCAGCAGATACCTGAAATCACGTTACATACAGCTATAGACATGTCTCAAAAGTGAATTAAGCAGGCTGTACCAGTAACAAAAAAAACTGTATCACTGATAGCTTCATTTCCAAAAACAAGGCAATAAGCAAGTGATGAAACGAAGTCTGTCTTCCACGGCAAACTGGGGAAAAAAGTAGGTACCACCAGTGAAAATACAATTCATATTGTGTCCATGTTTTCTTGGCAAAAAAGTTCATTGAATAATCATATCTGTGCTGCCAGACATTAATATCTTAAGAATACATGCCAAGTTACTGTAATGGTGTCATTAGAACAGGGAAAATTTCTGGATCAGCATCCAGAAGTATTTATAGAGCATCTTTATTATATATATTATATATTTTTATCGTGCAATTGTACTGTGCATCAGAAAGGTAGGAAAATGCTTGTGAGAATCAGAACTCCTTTTCTTGTGGCATTGGACTGAAGTCTCACTGGAACCTGAAATCTTTGTTGCATTAAATATGTAAAAAGGAACTTAAGATTGAAGACAATTTTATCAACCAAAATGCATTTTTTTTTTCTTCTGGAATAGTTTGTAGTTGTTTCGGATCCTAGCTACATCCAAGCTGAAATTCTTCTTAGCAATGGAAAAGAATTACTACATGCTGGCTTTGTTATGGTTAATTATGATGAAAAACATGAACACAGAACTGGCCAAAGGCCTGTATAAACAGAAGTCAGGGCTTAGAAAATTAGGCTTTGCCTTATCAGCTGCCAAAGCAATATATTCCCTTGTACTGCAAACATACAGGAAATAGATCTAAGAAGAGAAATATCCAGTCATGGATATATTTAGTAGGTCTCTATCTGACCCAAGAACTACCTGTACTCTGTGCATAGTTTTAAAAAAAAAAACCACACCAAAAAACTCAGCCAAAACAAATAAAAAAAAAAATCCACAACCCCCCCAAAACCTCTCAAAACAAACAAAAAACCCAAAACAACAAAAGAATCCCACAAACCAACAACTGACACTTTATTCAATCACTCTTCAAAAGACATGTTTAATTTGCACAGAAAATGAACAGCAGTAGGATAGCTAACAAACGCTATGTTTGTCCTAGACTTAGATTTTCGAGAGATGCTGTTCGTCATTGTTGTCAGCATCGTTCAGCACACAGTTCAAAAGCTGTTGAAAATTCAACTCTATAAAGCTCTTCAATTTTACAGTCCAACAGTACTCAGTTATAACTTTGAAGAAGACAAGCATCTTCTATGCATAACTAAGAAATACAACTTTCTGTAACAGAGCTATGTAAGTTTGCGTGCTTATTAATATTAAAGAACATAGTTGCAAGTCAGGTTTTTCTTCCATTTTTAAGAAATTCTTCTAACTAGAAGCTGTATGTACCCCTAAAAGTCAGACCTTAGAAGGAGAGCCATCCTTCCAAAGTTAGTCTCTTAATTTAGCCTATGTTATGTGTTATATCATAAAGATGGGTAGGCCGGCCATATACACACAATGCACTTATCAGAGTTTCGTAGTGATGGATCTTTTTAATTCTAGCTGTATGGTTTTTTCTGGTTTTTTGTACACTTGCTCTGCAGACAATGAAACACACTTATTTTCTTAAATACCGCTTTTGTAAATTTCTTCCTTCAATCCTTCCTTCATTTCCTACACTTCCAGGATAATCAGGAATTGGGACAGTGATGAAGGCAGTGCACAAGAAATCAGACAGAACTGTGGAAAAAGTGCTGGTCTTAAATAGATAAAAGTATATGATCAGGCTTTGAAGTTGTAAAGGAAATATTGATTTTTTTTTTGTTAATTTTTTACAATGTCAAGTCAATCTCAAAGTGTAAGCAATCTTAAAATTACATAACAAAACATACTGTAAAAGTAACTTTCACGGGTTGCATAATTTTTTCTAACAAATAATGCTTCAGAGTAACAGTTGTTAAGGACTTTTCATTTGGATCAGCTGTCATATGCACTCAGAGTTCACATTGTATAAGTATTTAGTTTTAAAATGGTCTTATCTCATCATAGTCATAACGAAGATCTTGACTAGCTTAGGAACTAGATACTCCTTTTCTGCTTTGTTTCTGTTTTGTTCCTTTGTTTCTGTACCATGGTTTTTTTCTCAGCAGCTTCACCGGTAATAAGTAATATCTGAGTGATATCAAGCCATTTAGTTCAAATGAAAACCATATTTCCATTTTAAAGTAATAATTCTGTGTGTTTTGCAGTATAAGTCTTCCAGAAAGAGTTCAAGTGGAAATGAAAACGAGGTGAGAAATAGTAATTGTGTAAAAATATTTAAGAAAACATTTTATTCATTTGTCTTTTATGAACACCTACGAGCCACAGTCACAGAACAGGAGAGCATTGGCTAAAGTCCACGCAAACAAAATTTGCATTCCAAAGCCAAAGCAGAAATAAGTATTATACTCTTTATTAGAAAAAAATCATCAAGATTGCGTACTGGGGAAAAGTAGGACATTTACTTGCTTTGGTAATAGGAAAGTTAATTCAGCTATCAAGCAGAGGTAATGTAAAAGTAATATTTGACATGAGCAGTGAACAGTGTTTCCTTGACTTACATGTTTTTAAATTTAGTTGCTGCCAGTTTGTCACACACTTGACAAATGTTGCATGTCTCATGTATTGTGTATTTCATAATTTCATGTTTCTTGTTAAATCATAATTTTCATTTTTATAATTTCATCTCTTTGATTTCTTTTTAGCAAGACAGTGATAATACTAATGTGTCCCCACAGTCTCCTGTGTCGTCTGAGGTACAAGTTTGTGGTTTTGTTTTTCATTCAACAAACATTTCTTTCTGCTCATTACTTGTCATCAGGTTTTCCACGCAGACATAAAGCTGTTCGTTTCCTTTGAAACTGCAATTAGAAATATTTTGTCATAATAAAAATTCAAAAATAGATAGAAATTAGAGACAGATTTTACAAACTTGTTTTACCTTTGCAACTGTCTGATCTCTCCTAGATTTCTTCTTTTTGACTGGTGTGTAGAAAGGTGCATTGCTTTGTCTCCATTATCTTTCCTAATGAAAATAACTAATAAACAAAAATCAAATTTGCCATATTTTGTAGGTGTCACCTATGCAGAGGATTTTAAGTAAAACTTGTAGTTTAGTATTTTATATATCACAGGGAACCCAAACATACTGACATGTCTTAAGAGAGTTTCATCCTTTACAGTTCTGGCTGTTGCCTTTATGGTGCAGCCTTGCAGCTTCATTCACTGGTTGCTTTCTTTTTTAAGGAATGTCCATGTAGTCTCACTGTGGCTGCATTACACTACTGAGCTCTGAATAAAGCATATTATTATTAGATTATTATATTAATAAAGATTATTAATGTTTCCACCTCATGTCAATAAGGAACCTGAGGGAGCAGAATGAGAACATCTCCCAAATACAGTGAAATGAGTTGAAATAAGGATCTCTCATGCACATACCAAATTACTGAGTGCATCTTTCTTTTTAGATGGTGAAATGAGAAAAACCTGATCTTCATAATTGAAATATTAAGAAATATTTTGATGCTAACATTGGAAGGTTATTTGCATTTGTTTACAGCTGGCTTAGAACAGCTGGCTGTTCACAAAATGGTTTCCAGTAGTTTGAAATGGTTTAGAGTAGATTTTAGTTAATCTGGTGCTGCTTTTCTTCCTCAGTAAGATAATTTTATCTGCATATAGTGAGCTTACTTTAATTCCATTTATTTTATACTGTCCTCTTCAAAAGAGTGTGTTACAGTTAAGCACAAGGACTCACTTTTCTTAGGCAAGAGTAATTTAAACACTATCTTGATAGGAAGAAAAGTTAATTCTTTTAATGAACGGAAGAAAATTGACTTTATCTCTTTTAACAGGATTATGAAAGAACAGATAGTAATGCTCATGGTCCATTTGGTCTCAAACCAAGGTCAGGTAAGCTGCTGTTCTCTAACATAGCATGATAGAACAGATGTTTATTTCCCAGGCTGGAATTAAATGGTAAGGATAGCAGATGCATGAATCGGAATGAATATGAAGAGACGCCACAGTACAGCAATACACTCGGTGTACTTATCACAAGCGTAGTACTGGGAAAGACAAAGGCCGCTGCTTTGGCAAACAAATAATTGAAAGTTCCCCAAGTTGCACAGCGACTTTTTTTTTAAAGTTTTTTTCCCACACTTTTTTTTGTGCATATTTAATCACTGTCAAAGAACAGGGAAACAGCATGCAATTGTTCTTGAGACTTGATGGCTGAGGCAGGAGGGTTTCAAGAGAAGTAGATTTTTGTAATTTGTCCTATGAAAGGATGCTTTGAGCAGAGCTTTGCCAGGAGTTTTGTGGCTTAGTGCTACTTTGCACCCTGACTCTTCCAAGACTCTGCCATACCCTCATAAGAAAGTTGTATTGTTTAAAGCAGACTTTCAGTCCTCTGAAATCTAGGTAGAAATAATACAATTTTTTTTGCAGTTACAGTATTCTTTTGTTTGCGAGTGTCTATGTGAACATTGGATGTCAAAAGTGTAAAACATAGTTTGGAAAAGCCTGTGCAATCCTTTCTCCAGTTAATACCACTCTTCTCTGTTTTTAAGGGAACAGTCTTCGTGCAAATTCATTAAGAAAGAATCAGTTCAGCTCTTCAGTTTGATTTCATTCATTGTTTATGGTAGCAAAGCTTGACCTCCTTAATACTAGCCTGTGAGCCCTCAGCAGTAGAGTATGTCTGGCTGAGGTCATGCAAGTGGTTTCTTCAGGGCCCTTAAGTCACTTGAGATTTGTAAGCAGTTATGTGAAACTTCTGTGCCAGAGATAGGACATGCCTGGCTGTGATCATTGAGAGGCTTCTGAGTTATCTACATCTTTGGCTGCAGGAAGGTGCAGCCAAGGTTTGATTTGATAGGAGGAAGCAGCCTTGTTAGGACTTTTCAGCCCATATTTTCTCAGTGCGGTAGTAGGCTTCCTAGGAGCCACCGCTAGTTCATGTCTGTAAAACAGCAGCACCCCTTTCACTCAGTTCTAGGAAAGTGAATGGCATTTTTTCTTCGTTACAAGCCAAAATCTTTGTGGTTTTAGATGTTTCTGTAGATACTGTCGGTAACATGCAATTGTATTTTTCTGTATACAAACTACATACTGTCATGATGTATAAAATCAGAGCAGTGATTTCAAGAGTATCTATAAAATTCCTGTTATTTTTGATTTTTAGGAATCTTGCTAAAATCCAAACTATTAGAAACAATATAGAAAGTTCTAAAGGTGTAATACTGATTTTTTTTTTTTTTTTTTTTGCTCTAAAGCATGGAGTAAAATACTTAAGGATACAGTGGTATTTCTACAGAAGAGTTTTTATTTGCCAGTGTTCTATAAAATAATAGAATTGTCATTTAAAGGCTTTCTGACCATGAAGAACAGTAAAGTGAATGTAATTATTTAACAGACCTCCTTTTTAAAGAAGAACTCTGAACCTTTAGATGAGACACTTCATGTTTTTCAATTAGTTCTTTAATAAGCAATCACTGTGTCTCTGCATATGCACACCAAACACATGCGTGTATGTGTGTGTGTATATATATTTTAAGCCTTTCATTATAAGTTGTCGTGGTTTAACCCCAGCCAGCAAAAATAAACTCCACGCAGCCGCTCGATCACACCCCCCCCCGGTGGGATGGGGGAGAGAATCGGGAGGGCACAAGTAGGAAAGCTCCCGGGTTGAGATAAAAACAGTTTAATAATTGAAATAAAACTAAGTAGAACAGTAATAATAACAATGAGAACAACAACAATAACAGAATACACAAAACAAGCAATGCACAACGCAACCGCTCACCAACCGCTGACCGCGTGTCACGAAGGGGGGGCGAGCCCCCCCACACCCCTGGTTTTTATACTGAGCATGATGTCACATGGTATAGAATACCCCATTGGCCAGCTGGGTCCACCACCCCGGCTGTGCTCCCCCCTCCCGGTTTAAGCATCACCCAGCAACAACCAAAGCATCAATGGGCCATCAACGCTCCTTTCACACCGAACCCAAAACACAGAACACCCCCAAGCTACTGGGAAGAAAGTTAACCCTGTCCCAGGCGGAACCAGGACATAAGTTTATATCAGGGAGTTCTGTCCCTTTTTTTAGTCTCCATAAAGACTTTATACTGGATTAAAAGTAAAACACAATGAAAATACTTTCAAAGCTAGATTGCAAGGTATGCTTGTAAAAGTGCAAAGGGAGTTGTATATCTCAAACAGATATTTGAATATTGAAGTCAGTTCTGTCTCCATATTTTCTAGTTATCCATTTGCACTTAAGTAAGATGATCTCTGTATTTTATTTGAAAGATAAGTTTTGTAGACAGCATGTTTTATACCAGGATACTTAAATATATTTGTTCTGAAAAATTCTTCAGCTTTTTTCCCATTTTTATCCTTGTGGTAGATTTTTAGTCACTGCATTTTTTTTAATCTGAATTCTGAAAACTAACTTCAATAATGTTTAATAGCTTTCAGCCGTGCATCTCGCCAGGACTATGGTGCAGTGGATCCTGGATTTACAATGAGGAGAAAAATGGAGCATTTAAGGGAAGAAAGGGAACAAATAAGACAACTTCGCAATGTATGTACCATTATTTACTATATGGGTGCAGTGCATTTAGTTTGCTATGTACCACAATTTAAACCTTCATAATAAAGGCCTGCAAATCATTAGAGTTGTACAAGGGCATCTCTGTAGTGATATTTCTTCCTAAGGAATTTCATGTAACTGGCTACACTGGTACTATTTTTGGTTCAACCAAAATACCAACCAGGAACTAAATGTTTTTTCAGCTGAAAAATGAAGTGAAATGAAAAAAGAAATTTTTTTTAGGTTTCTGAGGTTTTAGGTTCTCCTACAGAAACAATAAGTCTGCTAGTGTTTGCTGCTCTTTGACCAGAGATTTGAAGAAAGATGGTCGGTGTCTTCTGAATAGCCAAATGCTTTTTGAGTGTAGAATGTTGCTACAAGTTATATAATACTGAATGGGATCTAAATTTCAGACTTCCAGTAAGTTGTTTTCTGTATAGTTCTGTTCTCAAGATATTTAACAGTTACAGTTAACTGTAAATCGTAGCAGCTCTGCTTTCTAGGGCAGTACTAATTTGGGGTCTGACTTCTGTGAGGGCTGTTTCTGTCTTCTCTGGTTCACTTCCTGAGCAGTGAAGGCTTGCTGCTGGGGTGGGGAAAAAACATTCCCTGCTTCCCTTCTCTGTTTTGCAACGCTAAAGCTGTTTAACTGTCATCTGCACGAGTGAAACAGCCTTGCTCAAAGTGATTGTTCCCCTCTTTTTTTTCCCCTCATTCTCCTAGTAAAATTCTGCTAGCTAACAGCTGATGAGGTATTCAGCCTAACATTTCTGTCCTTAAATTCTGTGCTTTCCTATTATGAGTAGTGAGTTTGTCATACGGCTTTGAGAGCTATGTATCATGATAGTTGTTGGCTGAATGTCTTTCTCAACGTATGTAGTTGTGTCATTAAAAAAAAAAGGCAAAGGGAATGTAAGGTTAATGATAAAGAGAAAAGGATATTTGTACTCAGTAAAGTGTGAGTTGACTCCATTTACTTCACTTTAGTATTAAATGTCCCTTTTAAACTGAATGCTTTAAAATACCCTGGATTTAAAAATAAAAACTAGCTAATGTTGAAAGTAATTTACTTATGGACTTTTTAATAGAATCTTGAATCAAGGTTAAAAGTAATTTTGCCAGATGACATTGGAGCAGCATTGATGGATGGAGTAGTTCTTTGCCATTTAGCCAATCACATAAGGCCACGGTCTGTTGCCAGCATTCACGTACCATCGCCAGCAGTGGTAAGTCATTTATCTCACTTTTGTTGTATCTTATGTGAAAACAAGCTTTTTAAGTTCAATACTAAAACATCATGAATCACGTTTACCATATTAATTGGCTACATTCCTCACTTCAATTTTTCTGCAAGAAGCACTAAACAAGGCTCAGAAGTTTAGTTTAAGAGCTATTTACATATACTGAGTCTTCATAGAATTTGTTTTGTGTTTAGCAACTGTTACTGAATTCGCATCATAAATATGCAGTCCTTCACAAATGTATGACGAAGATCTAACATCCTGTCTTTACAGCCTAAACTCAGTATGGCAAAGTGCCGAAGAAATGTTGAAAACTTTCTTGATGCTTGTAAAAAATTGGGCGTTCCACAGGTATTGCTTTATTAACTTATTATTAATAACCACAGAAAATGTCAGCAAATACTGAAGTTGGGTTTTTTGGGGGGCTTAATTCAGGGAGCAATAGTGATTATAACACTGACCAGGGAACTTGAAGATACGAAAAGAAGTCCCATTTCTGGCCTGTGGCATGAACTTGAGGAAGCTACTTTATGGGTTTCTAGTCAGTTCCTTACAGGAGAAATAATACTGATCACCTTGTAAAATAAATTATCATCTAAACAAAAGAACTAATGCAAGAGGATCATGTTGTAATATTTGTAAGTCTTGAGTTTAGCAACTCACTTTGGCGTGAATTTCAGTGTCTGCTTAGGAAAAATCCTGCAATTACAGAAATATGTAGCCTAACTGATAAGCTGTCTTTTTTAGCACGACCATAGTTGCAGCCCATTATTCATGCTTCTGTTGCCCAAGTTCATCCTCTTACTTCCCTGTATGAGGGGAAAAAACCTAAAGATCAAATCATTTCTTGCATATTACGAGAGACAAAAAACTCCTTTTTAGTGGAACAAGAAAATTAGTTCATGGATTTAGAAGCCTGGCTACTGCTCTGCCACACCTTCTATCTTGCGTGGAGCCACAGGCCATTCAGAAGTTAGAGATGCTAGCAGTTGGGAAAATTGTCCAGCTTGTGCTGAATTTTGAAACTGAAGGATGACTTTCCTGGGGAATGGTCATTACTGAGGACCCAGCATATCAGCACTTCCAAGTTTCCCCAAGGGAAAAATGGGTAATAAGCCTACAAAACAAGGGAAGGGGGAAGTAGGCCTCTGAGCCAACAGTGCCCATCAGCCTGTTTTTCTTGCTCTGCTTGTGAAAAGAAATGGTCTTTGGCTTTATGAAATTAGCAGTCTTTTATGTATCTTCTGATGTTGCCATAGTTTAACACTTCAAACAGATCTTAGATATAATTAGTTTCTGACCATTCTGTTACTGTAGAGAACCACATGCGAAATTTAAGGCCAAAGACATTTTCTGTGCAAGTCTCTTATCGTGATGTATGTGTGACTTCAGAGAAAATGCGTTTGTTACCCGCCTTGGGGAAAAAATGGAACGAAGCTTGATACACATACTGCTTTATTTTGCAGGAGAGACTTTGCTTGCCTCATCACATTCTGGAGGAAAGGGGTCTGGTGAAGGTTGGCCTCACAGTTCAAGCTCTGCTTGAATTGCCAGCATTGAAAGTATCTCAGCTTTCCTCCATGTGATATGACTTCTTGGAAGCTAGACAACTTACCATTTGATCTGTTGATTTGGATTGCTCTGAGGCAGTTCAGCTTCCTACGTGGGAACATCCAAGCCATCAAAAACTAGTATCTGTCCAGATGCTGTAGAGAGCCTTACTTTGGAATTGTACGTGAAAACCTTGGAGTCAGCTGACAGTTAAAAGAACATAATTATTCTTTGTCTTTTGTAATTGGATGCACAAAGAGATTGTGGTAGCATCAGGTTCTCTTTTCAGTTAATTTAAGTTAAAAGCTGCCATTTAACATCTCACAGTGTTACAGTTAAATGCTGGATTTCTTTTCTTACATTGAAAATGTTGTTTGAATTATTTTAGAAGTACAAAGCACGCCCCCCCTCACTTTAATCTTTCAAGTCAATCATTTGTTTTAAAGGTAAGACAAAAACATAGCGACGGTATGATGGTAAAAATGCGAGCGACTGATCACTTGTAATCCACTTTCACTCTCTTAGCTTAATTTTTACGTTCTTTATTTTTTGCACTCCTGATTGTAAGTTACACACTTCTAACATTGCCAGTATTTAGTCTGAGTGTATGGTGGTTACACAAAACAGTATACAATGGGAAAAGGACACATTTTATTGAGTTTTTTCCAGTCTTCTAGGTTGGTGCCAAATATTTTTTTCAGTTGTACTGTAGATTGTTTACATGTGAAGTGCCTGTGTAATTGATAACTCTTAATAGTCTTGAGCATTTTTGAAATTTCTTTGTTTAAAATAGATAAAATGGAAATTTTTAAATATTTTAATAGTTTTTTGTAAAATCAGTATGTGAAGATTTAAGTAATACTTCACATTTTTGATGTTGGGTGTTTTAAGTTTGTTGCACAATTTAATTGGTTATTTTGTTGTCTAATAATTAGAAAATACTGTAAATACTTTTTATTTATGATATTTAATTTGATAATACCTAATCACTTTTGCTTTAATGTATTGTTGGACGAAAAAAAGTTGTCTACTTTTCTTTGTTTGGGACAAACAAATATACATGGTGAATAAGACATGAGGACTAGTGATGCATACAGAGTAATTTAGGACATTTTGATAAAACTGCCAAAATCTCAGGTTTACGCTGTGACTTTCAGGATTTTGTGTAATATTGCTCCTGATCTCACATTACATTTTTACAACAGGTATATCCATAATTTAGTTGAGAAATATCAGTGTTTATCTTTTTAGTGTTTACAGGATTTATTGTGTAATTTACACAAGTGTGGCATAGCACACAAGTCAGTTTGTACAAATGTCACTGTGCTGAGACATTAGACTCTTCTGGATAAATGTGAAAAAGGAAGATTTCCACTGTGGTGGTTTTTTGAAACTTCTGAGTTTATGTATTTGTTTGCTTCTGCACAAATTCTCGGTATTATGAGAACATTCTGAAACCATACACAGTTGAGTTCTTCTCCAAACAAGTTGCAAATAATTTCATAATTTTAGTAATAAATCTGTTTGCATTAGTTTATTCTTCATGAATAGGTAGCTCAATTAAAAAAAAAAGTTCTGTCACAGATTTTCTATTTCAGGCTAAGTTAATTTCGATTGAGGGATATGTTTGCCAAGCGTGTAACAAGATTTGATTCTGTTCTTTCCAACTGGTCAAGACCCCATGTAATATAATTCATAAAAGAATGAGTGAGGGGTATAATTTACTCCTTACTTAATTTACTATAGTCCTTAAAATCAATAGCTGAGAGGAAAAATAACCTTTTTCTGATGACAAGATTTTTTTTTAAAAGATACATTATTTTTAAATCCATTGAAACAAGCTGATTCATATGTAATGGTTAAAACCCACTATTATTTAGTGTTTTCTTAAAGTACAGCTCATGGAGAGGCTGGTGTAAAACTTAATTTGCAAAGTCCTAGATATAAATCTTAGGTTACATAAATACTTGCTTAAGGAAACTGGATTGCTTTGACCTTTGAAATACTGTATTTCAAATCTCTCTAATTGTTTTTTAAATCATTCACATAATACTCATTTTAAAAACTTCAATCTCTATTTTTCATTAAAGGCAGTATCTGAAAAGTCATGCTAAGACTAAAATGAAAAAGTAATATAAATCATTAAGCAAAATGCTTGTTGTCTGCTACATTTGAAGAACATAACCATTCAAAAAGAGTAAGTCATTGTCTTGCTATGGTATTTGACAACAACAACAAAGTCCTATTTCAGTATGTTAGCCATAGAATTGCTAACTGAAATTGTCACTTTCAGTTATATGGCTTAAACTGATCTACACTACTATTTCGCTGTCATATTTAAATATGTTTTCTGATGATAAAGTAACTTTTTTCCTACTAGAGCTAAATTTATAAAGTTATATCACAGTGTAAACATTAAGAATTCCCTTGATGTAGCATGCCAGATGCTTACCAGGTTTTTTTAAGCTTAGCTTATTTCCTAAGTAACTTGAAAACTGGATATGAAATTAATGTACTCATTTTAAACTGTATGTCTGAAGTTGAAAACTACTAAAATAGCTTTTTTTTAAGTATTCTGGAGTTCTTCCCCACAAACTTGCTAGAAACAGTCTTGCTTTGCCATTCATTGGAAATTATAATGGCCTTCTTAATGCTTAAGGATAATCATGATTCTTCCAAGGCTTCCTTTTTAGCATTGCAACGATTAAGGCTTTCAAGTATCCTTAGGAGCAATCTGAGAAAGGTCCACTGTGTCTGGATGAATCTTTTCTCATCTTTCTTTAGTGCTTTTACAAATAATAATAATCTAAAGCCTTGCTAAAATTGGCTGTTCTCATCATGATTTTTTTGTGAGCAACTGCAAAAAAGATGCTAAAAAAGCTTTGAATTTGAAGTTTTCATTTTAAAGCAGTTTGTGGAAACTGTTGCCGTCTTGCCTGTACAAGAATTTGCCTACTATCCCCTTTCTCCCTTTCCATTTGATTCCCAGCATCTTCTTATTTATTCTTGTTTGTTCACACATCTAGTGACTTCACATTGTTCATTACTGCATGCCACCTTCCTCTTTACTTTTTTTTTTAAGAAATTGCTCCAGTGGCATTGGTGAACTACTGTGATTCCAGGATCCCTGCTCCCAACATTTAGTATGTTTGAGATATCCTTTTCCTATTTTGTTTAGGATGCAATGTCATTACTTAATATTTGGTACAGCTGATAGGATGGTTAAAAACAGAGGCCTGCCCAATTCCTATTGTAGTCACTCAGTTTTTACTTTGGACGTGAAGAAAAGTCAACATTAAAAGCTTTAGGAAACTGCATTAAATTTTCCCAGTAAATTTAAGAGTTGACTAGGGTGCTTTACAATGTTACTGCAATAATATGGTATGAACTGTAAATTACAGAGTGAATCAACATACTGACAGGGCTTCTGACCTTGTGTATTTTTTCTATTTTTTTATGTCATTGGATGCAGTATGTCGCACATGAATGAACTTTCATTTAAGCAATAATGTCCCAGATATTGCGAGTAGCAGTAAAATAATTGTTGTGAAGTGTAGTGACTTCCCACACAGTAACTCAGAAATGCTTCACATCTATTTTATAATACTGCTAATCCAGTGTGCTAGCTGGGGCACTGCTGGCGATGCAGAAAACCATCTCTACCCATGTATCTGGAGGCTTTCCAAATATAACCAAGAACTAAAACTATCATAAAATATGGAAGAATACATTTGAAACAATAAGTAACTATGACATGAATCATAAGAATTTGAGTAAAATCCTAGCTTCACTGAAGTCAATGCAAGTTTTGTTGACTACAGTAAAGATTTCACCTTTTTAATTTATGGAACACCTGAGCTGGAGACCATAGCAAACATGGCTTAAAGTTGTTTGACACTAGCAAAGCTTTAGTGTCAAGTTCTTGACTAAAAATAGTGATCCCTGGTAAGTCAAAGGAAGCTGTAAAATATTACACAGATGCATTTATTTAATACAAATTTTCTGGTATGCCATATTAAGATGGTAGGAAAAATTACTTTGAAGTACAGCTTTATACTATAAGAAGGTATGTCACCTCAATAAAATTTCAGGTGAGGACTACCATCAGTTATTTACTGCACTAAAAACTTTATTTCAAATATCTTATTGTTTAGCAGCAGTCTTCTCAGATTTTGACATAAATCTGTAGCCAAATTAAAACAAAAAATGAAAAGGTATCTGTTTTCACTAAAACCGAATTTCCATTTTCGTGTCTTCTCAGTATTGAAGAGGACAAAGGCCTGGCACTTCTTACTTCTTATTTCCTAAATGCTTGTATGAAAGGTAGCTGTTTTATCTAATACAGCTGCAGTCTGCCTGTTTGTCTTGGAATCGGTCTGTATACCAATGCAGAGATAAACCATGTTAATAATTCAACTGACTTCAACTGAAAGCAACTTGTGGAAGTTTTTAGCACTTTCTGCAGATAGGAGATGATTTTGTATTGGTAAATCAAATTTCTCTTTTTTCCCCATTAAGTCAGGCTAATGCATGTGTTTCTTTCAAGAGGTACATCACATTAAATAGTGACCTCTACTTGAAAAACAAAAGCAAATAAACAAGCAGCCACCACCCCAACACACACAAAATGGTGAAATACTTCCTACTTACAGGTGACTCTTTAGAATTAAAAAAAAAAAAAAAATCATTAAAACCAGGAATGGGAAAGGCAAAGTATGATTGTCCAAGGAGAGGGTGCTCTGAGTGGATTTCACGTTGAATGACTTCACAATGAAAAGCCTTTAGATTTAGAAGAGAAAGAAATAGATGTTTTGTAGCTACTTCATGCTGAGGGAGGCAGATCCTTAAGTACATGGAGCGTTCCGCAGAGGTTACAGTAACAAGAAATTTGGCATCTTTGTTCTCCCAAAGACTGTATATTTTGGATAGCTTTATCCCAGTGCTGCAGAAAGCATTGTTGATTGTGCAGAGAAGATTGCCCATTCCAAGCCCTAGGCAGGGTACCTCGCTGGTGCCATTTGCACTACCCTCTGGCGTTGTAATGACGAGTCTGGCCTGCATGGTGCAGCTTCTGAAGGAAACAGCTCCTTGCTTCATGCTGCTGCCTCCTCCTGCATAGGCTGCAGAATTCTTTTGAATAGATGTTTGCAATCTGAATAAAAATACTAAGGAAGATGATAACTTTACTTGAGAGTAATACAAGTAGATGTTTACCAATATTTAACTTCCACCAGCAAAGAATGGTGTAGTGAGACAGAGGAAGCTTGCTCTAGGAACTACAGAACTTCACTGATTGAAAATTGCACCATGACTCTTAACAAGTTAGCGTGTCACTTGTCCTCTCACGTGAATGAATCAAAACAGTAATACTGTTTCTTGTTCCATACGCAACACACTGTGGGATATACGTAATTCATTTACAAATGGAGGGAAAGGCAAACTGTATTCTTTTTAATCAGGAATTTTATGGCACAGATCTTTTTGGTAAAATAAAATATGAAGGTAAAAAATTATTCTCTTCCTGTGAAGAAAACTTCTGCTGATCTTGACTGTTAAACTAGAGAACATATGTGATTAACTGAATTTTAGTTTAAACTTGCCCCTGCACAGGAGCAGTTCTGGCTTCTTACATAATAAAATACGGCTTTGCTTTATTTGTCTTTAAGTATTTCACATAGGACAATTCTGAAAATATATTATCTTAAAATTATGGTTATATGTAGTATTTGTTCCCTCATTGGTTTTGACCTTTTTTTTTTTCCTTTTTTTACCATGGGAGGCAAAGAGAGGCAAAATTGCTGTAAGCTACTTGATTAATTTCTATGGAAGGTATACAAGTTATTATAAAAATGACATAATCAGTCATTTTTAGTTCAAATGTTTTATAGCCAACTACATTTTCAAAGAAGAATTTTTAATGTGTTTTTTCCATACACATTTTAGAATTCTAATCTTAAACAGAACCAAAAAGTCTTTCCAGGACTACTTTGGTATCTTAGCAAATATTAAAGGAGAAGAATAGCTTAAACTGACAGCAAATTTAATTGTTTTGGGAAACTTTCCATTTTGGCAGTGTTAGGTTTACGGTTGGGCTTGATCTTAAAGGTCTTTTCCAACCTAAATGATTCTGTGATCTATGACTTCAATGAAACCAGAATTTCCCTCAATAGTTTTGTAACTGAGCTACAACGTGAAGTCAGTCATTTAAAATGAATTCTTGACACTAATGAGGATTTGCTCACTTCTTTCAAAATTGTGTGAAATAAGACAAACATAACATCTTTTTTCACAATAGTTTTATGAAGGCAGATTGTGAAATAGAGAATATTTGGAAATAATAACAAGAATGCTTTTTTGTTTTGTTTCATTTTTAAATATGAGCAAACCAGTGAAATCTTTCCAGAATTGCTATATTTCTTTAGGATTTGGTCATGCCATTCCTGGCATGGGAACTCCCACTGTTCCGTATTTAATACACGTTCTGGAACATGTGCAAGATTGTGCTCTTCACATGCAAATGTTAATACAGTTGTTTTTACTGGATCGATGTGTTACATTAAGCATTGCTGCAACTATTCATGTCTGTTGCACCAGCAGGTAATGCAAGGCTTTGATTCCCATGAGGGATATATGCAAGCATTGCAAAAGGATTGTTTGGTGGATTACGTTGGGAATAATGTGAATACTTTTTACTATTATGTAATGTGTAGAACAAGGAAAATGTGATTGCTTTACGATTATCATTCAGTTGGTAGTCAGTTATTTTATTTTGTAACTCGTGATTATAAAACTCAGAAAACGCAAACGATCAATGTGTGCAGGACATGACAGAAGTAGTTCTGAGGCACAATTGGAGAGTGATCATTTAAAAATAGATGCTTAAATTGTGTATATATTTGCAACATCTTTGATAATGCATTTTAATTCATTTTGCATTTCATGTTCTTGTAAAGTGCATCTTCCAGACTTCTGAAGATTGTCTACTTGTACAATACTGTATTAAGTCTTATTTCAGGACTTCCATTATTGCTGGAGCTTCCAACATATATGTTTCTTTTGAAAAATGTTCCTACCGTTATTTTTTTGTAAATAGTTTTGTATTAAATTTGCATGGATAAAACCCACATTTCCAAAACCAGTGTACATACTCTGTGTATAAAATACAAACTGTTTCGTAACTTTCATGTAGTCAAGTTATTCAATTTGATTTCACTTCAGTTTTTATATTTTCGTAGTAAATAATGAGAACTTGTTGTATGTTCTTTCAAATGTCTATGTTGCCGTTTTGATAGATAAGTGACCTGCCTCATTACATATCAGGAAATATGTTCTTTTATAGTGACAAACAAAAGAAATGTTAACTCTTATTCCAGGGAAATATAGGACACTTTTACATATGAAGTATGTTAGGACTTTGGTTTTGACCATCATGGTGAGAATAGATGAAGATGAAGATGCCTTCACTTGTAGCAGGGACTTTATATGTTTACACGCTTTCCTGTCTTACACAACGTGAAAACCACCCAATGTCTTATAGCATATATATTTGGAAAAACATAGTTTTTTGAATCTTGCTAATAATGAGCTTAATCCAGTACAGAAACTTCTACTGACAGAGGTGATCTGCTTCCCTTCTGTTCCCTGGGTTGGAGCTGGCAATAGCACAGATCACCGTTTGTGTGGTTTGCAGTCATTAATTGCTAGATCCAGCATTAGGGAAACAGAACTGCCAAGTTTTGGAGCTATAGTTAAGTTGGGTTATTCAAATGTAGGTTAAAATAGAATTCTACACAGTGAAATTGATTTTACCTTAATTTATTTCTGTTTATTTAAAACTCTGGACAATTTTATTATTAGACCTGAATATTTGAAAGTAAAAGATTCTCTTTTGAGAGATGTTTTTCCCTGTGAGACTTTTCATTCTGCACCTGCACACACCCAGCTGTTCTTTGTTTCCTGATGAAGCACAATTTGGGACTATAAAGCAGAAATTGAGGAACAGCATTACAAAGAAAGTGAACACCATCCCTTGACAAAGGCATCTAAACAGTTGGAACTCTTTTTGCAGTTGTTGATGAAGGGTTTGTGTTTGAAATGTTCTTTGAGTCTGTTGTTCAGTTTCCGGCTATAAAGAAAACTTTCCTCTTATGAAAAGGCCTTTCGAGCCCACAAGGGAAATGATACCATGTGCAGAGGCCTCTGTTCTGGGCTGGACTCCATGAATCACGAGATTCCTGTCTGTCCTTGGTCATCTTCATGGGGAAAGTCACTGCTGAATAAGGAAAGTGTTGTAAGCAAAAAAAAAAAAAATATCTGCAATTTCCACATGAGATGTATTAAGAGAAATGTAAAATTCTTGAAGCTTTGCAGTGTAATTTTTTTTTATTTGAGCTTAGTACATTTGATCAGGGTGCCACAAACAAGTATGTTCCTTTATATTTAGATTATCAGCTGTGGATAATACAGCTCAGACATGGACTTTTTTCACTGAGTCATGAGGTGTTAAAAGTTCTGTAAATGGCAGGCTCCAGCTATAAATGAAACATAGATAGATTACAACACCTGCCTTGGTAAAGGTGTCTGCTGCTGGCAGGCTGTATTGATTCCAGCAGGATTTGAGAACTATGGCACTGAATACATTTTATGGATCTTTATTGCAGTGCTTTCTCCACCCAGTGATTCTTCAGGAGTAGTTCTTAGGTCTGTATAGGTCTTGCTGACTGCAGCACCTTTTTCACATGCCACACTGAGCTTGTTCAGCTTCTATTTCCTAAATCAAAGATGGTGAACTACTGCTAAATAGAACTTTTTTGTTTTCTGTTCAAGCTTGAAATCTGCATCTCCCTCCATAGTCTGTCAGATACCTGTGATGTATGTTCTCATGCTGTGTCTGCTTTTACAGTCTCTCTACTGCTTACAGACCAGTCGCACATCTAGGTGTCTTCGGCTGCTGGTTTGCATTGGTTAGGATTCATTGTTATGACTGTAGCCTTTTAACTTTCCTCTCTGATTAAGATATGTCTACACCAGTGATGGATATAACTACAGTGCCCCAGCTAGCATCGCTGTTCTGATACTCTTAGTTTGTGGAAACTGTAGAGTTCTTTAAAAAAAAAAAAAAAGACAAACCCAAACAAAAAAAAACCCACAAAAAAACAACTCCTCACACATGGTTTCATGGCGGTTAGAACCCTTCCAAGAATATTTTTTAAAAGGTTTGAAGTTTAATGTTGCAATTACTTTAGCAGATTAAATCTATTTGCAAAATGTGTATGTAATTATTTGTGGTTTTAATTAGTTAGGCCTCATTAATAATGGAAATCTCATGCTAATTATATTCTGATTATATAGCCAAAGAATAGATTATAATACGAATATCTAGTTTTCACCGCTGTAACACATTGCCTTCAGAACTGAACGATGCATAACTCAGCACAATAGCTCATAACTACTAGTAAGGGCAATATAAGAAAAATCAGAACATGTTAACTTTTCTGAAATTCACAGGTGATTGTTAAGGGTTTGACTTTATATCATCTTAACATAGTTTTCATTATAGTGGGGAAGTGGAACAACTAGACTGTGTGTAGAACTTTTGTATTTTTTTTTTAGCTAACATTTAAATGTGACAAACTTGCTGGAACACTTGTATTTTTCAGCAACTCAATAAATGTCTATCTTTAGAGTATTGTAATTGTGGCTTTATTATAATTACTTCATTAGCAGAATTCACAAAACTTTTCATACATATATGTGTATACATACAGATAGATACAGTGTGCGTGATCTCTAGATCAGATCTAGAGATCTTCATCAGAAGTTGGAGAAATAATAAATGATAAATTATTTATCCAGAGAAAACCATGTGTTCTGTGTTAGCTGAGCCTGTAGGGCCTCTGCTTGTATACCTGGTTCTGTTGCAACGTCCGTGATGGAGTCATCTCTACTAGTATATCCATATCCATAGGAGGAAGAAAAACTGAGGTCATATCTAAGAATGCATCTGTGGGACTATGTATTGTTGCCACCACCCTAGCACACAACTATGAAAGCTCATAGCATCATGGGGACTGCAGGAGGCCACCACTTTTTGCATCTTCATCTTGGTATCTTTCCATCCCAAATGCATGTGGCATTGCATTTGTCTGTATGTAAAAAACTGCATTGAAGCTGGTTATTGGAGGTCTTGGGGCTCACTGCTCTGATGAGTTTAAGGTGCGAACCTTCCAGAGGACCTTCTCCTTTACTCTCATCCTTTCACAGGACGTGGCCCCACTGCCAGTGGTAAGTTCTCATTAAATGGCATTCTACTATTTTTATCTTACATAAAACTGTTCGATAGAGCTACATTACATTTCCTGCTCTTCAGCATTTCAAAGAGGTTCATTGCTTTTTCTCCTAAGGCATTTGCAGATCTTTTTCTGCTCCAAGGTTAGTGTGTTTTTGAAACCCTTTTGCAGCTTGAGTGAGAAATACTGATGCCTTAAGTGTAAATGTTAATTTACGTTAGTAAGAATATGACATTCCAGATAAACAGGTATGAATTCATGAGCTGACGAGACATTGTTCATTTCAGCCATTTGCTTTTGATCTCCAGAATCTCCTGTTCTTCTATAATCAGAAGGAAAAAAAAAAGTAAAGCAACAGCAAACACTATGCTTCCTAGCATAAGCTTCCAAGTGTGTGAACTTCTGAAAAATATTTGATAAGACAAACCACCCCACACTCCATATATTCTCCAGCCCCTAAGAAATTAAAGCAAAAGAAAGGAGGATTATTTCTGAAACTTTTCAGCGATTTAGAAATGGGTAAGTAGTATTGAATTCAGTCACAAATAATATTTGATAAAGCTATTCTCCTCCACTAATCAGTGGGTGATGTGTCTAGCTTGCACATTCTGCTGTAAATGGTAAGTTCATGCTGATCTTTCTTCAGTAAGACATTTATATGGTGATGAAATTGAGATACCTCTGCCAACAGTGATAATTTTGTGATTTTTGGCTCCAGCAACATAAACTTCTATTTCCTGGGAATATCAGCTAAATGATAATTATATTGTTTCTGGTGAAATGCTGGGGGAATTGTCAAACAGTTTCCTTCCCCCTGTCTTTGCAAACTAGGGATTGCAAAAGAAGAGAGGTAGTAGATAGAATTATTACTCTTGGACCACCCCAGTGAATCAAGCATCACTTGTTACTCAATTTTCTTGCCTTTTTGTGAGCAGTCCTATGCTTACCTGTTTATCTGTTATTGTAGTATTGCTTGTATATGGCATCATCGAGCCTTATTTGTGTGTTTGGGAACTTCAGAACTCCCTTTGCCAGTTTTTAACCTTTGCTAGTGGCTTAGAAACAGCCTTATCACACAGGCTCGGTTTGACGTGTGCTCTTTCAATAACGCATTAATGTTTTGTTTGAAGTTCTTCGCGAAAACCGCGAAGGCAACAGCGCAGGGGAGCGAGAGGGTGCCCCAGTCCCCCTCCCCCGAGCCGGAGGAGCGAGCTCCTGACGAGCGGCAGCTCTGACTCAGCGTGGGCGGGGCCAGGAGGGACGGCGGCCGAACCCCCTCAGGTACAAGAGCAGCCCCCAGGGAGCGCGAGCGACCCGGAGCGCGGCGAACAGGGCGTGGCGCGCCGGAAGGGCGTGGCGCGGCAGTTGGCGCGGCAGTTGGCGCCGGCAGGGCGCGCGGGCAGGGCGCAGCCCCCCTCCAGGCTCCAGAGGCCAGCTCAGCTCGTGGTTGTCGCCCTCCCAGAAGAGGACCTGGCCATGGTATCCACTCGGCCGAAAGCCATCGCCAGGAGAAACGTGGCGACCCAGACGGAGCCCCTACGCAAACACCCATCTGTCCAGGTCTCCGGCTGCAGGGAGTGCCTGAGGCTGTCCCTTGTACAGGAGGGCAGCAGAGACGACGCCTGCGTGCGTTGCGACCAGGTGGATGATCTGCTCAGCCTGGTGGCAGAGCTGAAGGAGGAAGTGGAGAGGCTAAGGAGCATCAGGGAGTGCGAGAGAGAGAGAGATTGGTGGAGCCGCACCCTGCCATCCCTGAGGCAGGGGCAGCACACGGAGGCTCCGCAAGAAGCGGAGGAACCCCTGCCCTCTTGCCACCAGGCAGAAGGAGGAGACCCAGGCGACGGAGGGGAATGGACACAGGTCCCTGCTCGGGGTGCCAGGCGAACCCCCGGCCGGCCTTCCTCGCCTCAACCTTCCCAGCTGCCCCTACACAACAGATACGGGGCTCTGGAACTTGAGGGCCAGACGAACGAGGACGAAGATGAAGGCCCATCCAGGGGGTTGCCCGAGGCGAGGCAGCCAGCCCCACAAATTACGACTGCCTCCGCTAAGAAAAAAAGGAGGGTAATTGTCGTAGGTGATTCCCTTCTGAGGGGGACCAAGGGCCCAATTTGTCGGCCGGACCCATCCCACAGGGAAGTCTGCTGCCTCCCTGGGGCCCGGGTGAAGGACATTACTAGGAAACTCCCTAGTCTCGTGCAGGCCTCCGATTACTACCCACTACTGGTTATACAGGCTGGCAGTGAGGAGGTTGCAGGGAGAAGTCCCGAAGGGATCAAAAGGGACTTCAGGGCGCTGGGGCGGCTGGTGGGAGGATCGGGAGCACAGGTAGTTTTTTCCTCGATCCCTTTAGTGGCAGGGCAGAACACTGAAAGGAACAGGAAAACTCATCGGATCAACACGTGGCTCAGGGGCTGGTGCCATCGACAGAATTTTGGCTTCTTTGACCACGGGGAGGTTTACACGGCACCGGGCCTGCTGGCAACGGACGGCGTTCAGCTGTCTCGCAGGGGGAAAAGGATTCTCGCATGTGAGTTGGCCGGGCTCATCGAGAGGGCTTTAAACTAGATTCGAAGGGGGACGAGGATAAAACCAGGCTCTCTAGAGAAGAGCCTAGGGACCGCACGCCATTGTCGGGGGAGAAATCGGCAGCCCAGCTGAAGTGCATCTATACCAATGCACGCAGCATGGGCGGCAAACAGGAGGAGCTGGAAGCCATTGTGCAGCGGGGTAGCTATGACTTAGTCGCCATCACGGAAACATGGTGGGATGAGTCGCACGATTGGAGTGCTGCAATGGACGGCTATAAGCTCTTCAGAAGGGACAGGCGAGGAAGGAGAGGCGGTGGAGTAGCCCTGTATGTTAGGGAATGCTTCGACTGTCTAGAGCTCGATGGTAGTGATGACGAGGTCGAGTGCTTGTGGGTAAGGATGAGGGGGAAGGCCAACAAGGCAGATATCCTGCTGGGAGTCTGTTATAGACCACCTAGCCAGGAAGAGGAGGCAGATGAAATATTCTACCAGAGGCTGGCAGAAGTCTCCCAGTCGCTAGCCCTTGTTCTCGTGGGGGACTTCAACTTTCCGGACATCTGCTGGAAATACCACACGGCAGAGAGGAAACAGTCGAGGAGGTTCCTGGAGTGTGTGGAGGATAACTTCCTGACGCAGCTGGTAAGTGAGCCCACCAGGGGAGATGCCTCGCTTGACCTGCTGTTCACGAACAGAGAAGGGCTGGTAGGAGATGTGGTGGTCGGAGGCCGGCTTGGGCTTAGCGACCATGAAATGGTAGAATTTTCGATACTTGGTGAAGTAAAGAGGGGGGCCAGCAAAACCGCTACCATGGACTTCCGGCGGGCGGACTTTGGCCTGCTCAGGACATTGGTCGAGAGGGTCCCTTGGGAGACAGTCCTGAAGGGCAAAGGGGTCCAGGAAGGCTGGACGTTCTTCAAGAAGGAAGTCTTAAAGGCGCAGGAGCGGGCTGTCCCCATGTGTCGAAAGAAGAACGGGCGGGGAAGGCGACCGGCCTGGCTGAACGGGGAGCTCTGGCTGGGACTCAGGGAAAAAAGGAGAGTTTATCACTTGTGGAGGAAGGGGCAGGCAACTCAGGAAGAGTACAGGGATCGCGTTAGGTCGTGCAGAGAGGAAATTAGAAAGGCAAAAGCCCGGCTAGAACTCAACCTGGCCACTGTCGTGAGAGACAACAAAAAATGCTTTTATAAGTATGTTAATGATAAAAGGAGAGCCAAGGAGAATCTCCATCCCCTATTGGATGCGGGGGGGAACGTTGCCACCAAGGACGAGGAAAAGGCTGAGGTACTCAACGCCTTCTTTGCCTCAGTCTTTAGTAGTCAGAGTGGTTATCCTCAGGGTACTCAGCCCCCTGAGCTGGAAGACAGGGACGACGAGCAGGATAAACCCCCCATAATTCAAGAGGATGAAGTTCATGACCTGCTATGCCACCTGGACGTTCACAAGTCTATGGGGCCGGATGGGATCCACCCGAGGGTACTGAGGGAGCTGGCGGAGGAGCTTGCCGAGCCGCTCTCCATCATTTACCAGCAGTCCTGGTTAACTGGGGAGGTCCCGGACGACTGGAGGCTCGCCAATGTGACTCCCATCTACAAGAAGGGCCGGAGGGAGGATCCGGGGAACTACAGACCGGTCAGCCTGACCTCGGTGCCAGGGAAGATCATGGAGCGGTTCATTTTGAGGGCGCTCACGAGCCATGTCCGGGACAACCAGGGGATCAGGCCCAGCCAGCACGGGTTCATGGAAGGCAGGTCCTGCTTGACCAACCTGATCTCCTTCTATGACCAGGTGACCCGCCTAGTGGATGAGGGAAAGGCAGTGGATGTGGTCTACTTGGACTTCAGTAAGGCCTTTGACACTGTCTCCCACAGCATTCTCCTAGAGAAGCTGGCGGCTCACGGCCTAGACAGGTCCACTCTTCGCTGGGTAAAAAACTGGCTGGACAGCCGAGCCCAGAGAGTTGTGGTGAACGGAGTTAAATCCAGTTGGCGGCCGGTCACGAGCGGTGTTCCCCAGGGCTCAGTACTGGGGCCGGTCCTGTTCAATATCTTCATCAATGATCTGGACGAGGGGATCGAGTGCTCCCTCAGTAAGTTTGCAGACGACACCAAGTTGGGCGGGAGTGTTGATCTGCTGGAGGGAAGGAAGGCTCTGCAGAGGGACCTGGACAGGCTGGATCGATGGGCTGAGGCCAACTGTATGAGATTCAACAAGGCCAAGTGCCGGGTCCTGCACTTCGGCCACAACAACCCCAGGCAACGCTACAGGCTTGGGGAAGAGTGGCTGGAAAGCTGCCCAGAGGAAAAGGACCTGGGGGTGCTGGTTGACAGCCGGCTGAACATGAGCCGGCAGTGTGCCCAGGTGGCCAAGAAGGCCAACGGCATCCTGGCCTGTATCAGAAATAGTGTGGCCAGCAGGAGCAGGGAGGTGATCGTGCCCCTGTACTCGGCACTGGTGAGGCCGCACCTCGAATACTGTGTTCAGTTTTGGGCCCCTCACTACAAGAAGGACATGGAGGTGCTGGAGCGTGTCCAGAGGAGGGCAACGAAGCTGGTGAAGGGCCTGGAGCACAAGTCTTATGAGGAGCGGCTGAGGGAACTGGGGTTGTTTAGCCTGGAGAAGAGGAGGCTGAGGGGAGACCTCATCGCGCTCTACAACTACCTGAAAGGAGGTTGTAGCGAGGTGGGTGTTGGTCTCTTCTCCCAAGTAACAGCGATAGGACAAGAGGAAATGGCCTCAAGTTGCGCCAAGGGAGGTTTAGATTGAACATTAGGAAAAATTTCTTTACTGAAAGAGTGGTCAGGCCTTGGAACAGGCTGCCCAGGGAAGTGGTGGAGTCACCATCCCTGGAGGTATTTAAAAGACGTGTAGATGAGGCGCTTAGGGACATGGTGTAGTGGGCATGGTGTGTTGGGTTGACGGTTGGACACGATGATCTTAGAGGTCTTTTCCAACCTGTATGATTCTATGATTCTATGATTCTATGATTCTTTCACTGCACATCTTAAGATTTTGTTTGCATAAATTGAAATGACAAACCTTGTTCTATTTAGGAAACAATAATTGATTCTTTCAGGATTTACGTGCCCCAAAATTGGGATTTCATTTAATTTGGTTAGATTATTTGGCCTTTCAGATATCAACAAACAACATGAAATTCCGTTTTAACTAAAAGCAACCTCAGAGTTGCCATAATGTGCTTAGAAGGCATCTGTAAAACACAGCAGATCTTATTACTTCTGTTCCGATGGGTACAGATGGAGAAAGAAACCTCTCCCCCATCTGTTTTTTCTCACTTGGACTTTTACATAAACTAAGAAAGCCTTATGCACAGAAGGTTAAATTTAGTTTTTCTAAATAGGAATTTTTTAAACCTAAATTTATTGTTTGTTTTTTTTTTTTAAAGCAGCAACAAATTTATATCTAAATTGACAGGCTACTCTTAACATAAAAATTGGTAAAAACATGCAGGTATTTTTAACTTTCTGATGGACCACATCTGTTTGACAGTATTGCAACTTGATTTTCCTGTGATCACTTCTGAGCGCAGGTCATGCTCTGCCTACAGACATTGAACCCCCTTTATTTTGGTAGTAGAGGACTGCTTCTGCACTCTGATCTCCAGGAGTCCAGAGCATGCTGCTGTTTGTCACTTTTTCAGCATTATACAAAACGCCTTTACTTGATGCCACCGAAGCTGTTACCCTTGCAAGCTTATAAACATGAAGAACAAGCAAAGGAAGTGGACAGACATACAGTTAAAAATATGCATTTGGGTAGGCGTCAGGGCTGCCTGAAGGGGTTTCAGTTCTCCATCAGCTTCCAGCAGTGTCGCTACAGTGTCTGCATCCCTTCACCCCCTCTCCAAACTAGGTGAGCTCCATATCTACCTCCTCTATAACCCTTGCCTCAACAAAGTCTAGGGCTTGGTCTAGGGCTAAAATGTGTCTTGCTTAAATTTTAAACCAGTTGCCTGACTGTTAGCGTGTTTGACCCATCTCTGCCCAAGAGGTTGGACTAGACGATCTCCTGAGGTCCCTTCCAGCGTTGGCTCTGCTCTGCTCAGGCTGGCAGGGCAGGCATCTGTGCAGCTGTGAGCATCCTTCTGCTCTGCAAGATCTGCAGTGTGCTGCTCTCCTGCTTGCTGGCTCATGGGCTCCTGAGGACGGTACCTCGGGAAGAGCGAGCCAGCCAGCAGAGTTTAGACAGCTGTGGAGGGTGGTTTGTACCAAATCCAGTGATTTTTTTTTTTTTTTTTTTTTTAGGGAAATGGATGGGCCGCTCCTGTCAGTTGGCAGAAAAGAGGGTGGGATGTTTCTTCACAAGCGAGTGTGCTCTGACATTTCCAAAATGAACAGCTGGACTGATGTGAAAATGTATCTCTATGCTGGTTAATTTGTCAGGCATGCTGTGATTTTGATGGACCGAAGGAATCCAAAGGCATTTTTGCCCTGCCCCACACCACAGTTTTAGTTAAGCACAGTTTTGAGTGGACAGTTCACACATTGTGGTGCCATGAAAAGCACCCACAAAAAGTGCTGCTGCAGGCCAGAAATTTTTTAAACAGTGTAGGAGACAAATTTGAAACCAAAGTAAGGCATTTGAAATTAGGCTGTCAACAGTGATTAAGGGTGGGGAGTGTATTTACTTGCTTCTCTCCACCTCCCAGCAGGAAGATGATAGTGGCTAACTTGTATTTTGTTGAGCAATCCTTCCCAGCGGGGAGGAATTTCTGACCTCTGATGAATGTTTTCTGTGCCAGACATTCACAGACAGAAAACCTAAAAGTATGGGAAAGTTTTATGCTTGATATTCTTAGACTATAAAATAGGGAGCCAATGAGGGACAGGTGTGGGCTGGAAGATAAGCCAAAGGCAGTTTCCCTTGTAAGCTGTGGCTCATTTGCTTCCTCTGGAGCAACCTCCCTGTTGTGCTGGGCAGCCTCCTCTCTTCTCCCTCCGCCTCTTCTCCTCCCCTCCAGCACACACACAACCATTCCAGGATGTCCAGTATGCTCCCTTTACCACAACCACCCCTGCATCCAAGGCAGGGCAGGCAGGGGGGGCACCAGGCTGAACCAGCAGCTCTTGGCCCAGCAGAGACAGCGATAACCTCTGCCCATTGCTACCTGCAGTCCCAGGCTGTGTCATTAAAGGCAAAGTGCTGGAGTAGTGAAGGCATGACCATTTCAATGGTTGAATGTCTGTGAAGACCTTTCCTACTTTCCTGTTCCTGACAATACATGGGTTTTCTTCAAACCCTATTTATTTAAATATATGGTTTATAATGAGCCAATGCATGATCAAGGGACTTCATGTCTTGAGGGACTTAGTGGGAAGTATGACTTCACTAAGAAAGCATCGAAGAGCGCGTCTGTTCCTGCAGCATGTTCCCAGGGGCTTTCTGTAGAGGCAGTTGGTGCAAGACAGGGAGGTGTTTCAGAAGGCGGCAAGCCTTCAAGATTCAGGGTTATAGTTGTATTAAAAGTGTATTGTAAAGTCACTGCTCAGTCAACTTGTGAGGAATTTAGGAGAGCGTAACTCATTTTTAGAAGAGTGCACACTGCTGCACCGACAGGTTTAAGGAATGTCTTTTACAAAAGCAGGCAAATTACTGAGATCCTTTCATTAAAATAAATAATTCCTTTCCTCTATTAAGAGAAATCTTCTTCTGCCAGCTGAAATCCATCTTGTCAGTGGCAATTGATTAACATGTTGACGAAGGATTTATTAGTATATTTTTTAAAGCCTGTTGAAATATTTTTTTTCTCTTGTACATCTTTATAGTATTACTCAAATGTACAAAGTCAACTCTTAGTAATGTAGGGCAAGCCCCAACTGCAGAGCATAGCATCAGTGAAAGAAAAGGGAACAAGTAGGAAATAGCATGATGATCTTTGGGCTTAATCCTACACACCCACCAGCGCCTGTACCCTTAGGAGTTCTGTACTTCTCAAGCATTAGACTTAAGATGTTAGGTGTTAGCCAATATTTTTGTGTGCAACATGCCCAAGCAGTCTTTAAACAGGGTGAGCCCTGCCTGCAAGGTGAAACTGGGGCAAATGCTAGTTTTTTCCTACCAGTAAGGGATCTGCTATTAAGTTATCCCAGTTTGGCATTATTTCGGGAGGTGGCAGTTCCTCTAACAGTGCCCAAGCATGAGAAATACAGTAGGAGAACTGTATTGTTTTGATTAAAAACCATGCTCTCTCATATTTTTCCTCACTTTGCATGTGGGCATAACCTTTATCACACCAAATGTGATAATCTACCTCATGGAGAGTAAACTGTGAATTTGTTACACAACCTGGCAGGGTGACAACAACTTGTGATGGCAAGGTGCCATGCTCTGGTCTCCTGCTGAGAGCTAGAAGGGGGTGGATTTCCAAAGCCCTGGCTTGCAGCATCCCTGTAACCTGAAATTACATGCCAGGGAGTTCAGGCACTGATACCTGACAGCTGTGTGCTTGAGGACCTAAATCTGCATCCAGCCATTACAGGGGTAGGGTCTTTATTCAGGCACACCATGGACATTGGGACACACTTGACTTTCAGTTGCAGGAGTCCTTGGAAGAGGTGGCTTGTTGGGTGTTACGAGGTCTGCACGCTCAGCAGTTGCTGAGTGGGAACCCAGTTTTGCTTATAGGGCTTTGCAGTAGTGTCTCTGCAAGGACTGAACCAATAAATCATTGCTTTATAGCTCTTCAGTAGTGCCTCGATTCATCTTTTCACTGGACTGCTAATGGCACATTCTCCATGACATCAGATTTTTGGCTCTGGCAATTTAGCTCTTCCTTATCCATGGTGAATCAAACATTATTGATTTATGTCAAAGATTTTGTATTCCCTTAGATGTTTTTTTTTATCCCAAGGTAAAAGGCTGTGGTTGGTGCAAATGCTGCCTTCTCCAAAGGGGAAACCCAACAAAGCTCCTATTGAAAAGGATCGTGAGGAGACTTGTATAGGAATGGCCCACCCAGGGCTCTGGCTTTGGAAACCCGCTGTGCTTTTATAGATCTTGGAGCAGTGTTACCTTCAGGTCTGGTCACGTGGACCCACTTCTTCATTGGTGTTACAAATTGTTGGTAAACTATCTGACAAAAACTTCCGTCCCCAACATTTGGCCAGAATCTGTCTCTCCCGCTACCAGGGTGGCAGGGGACAGTTTTCAAAGCAGGGCTCTGCCTTTCCAAGCACGGCTGAGCTGGATTAGCCAGACCACCATGTCAAGAGGCTCTGTGTATCCTGTCCTTGCCCTCCTTGACAGACCACGGTCCTGCAGCAGCTGCTGGAGAAAGGTGCCCTGCACAGTAATGCTTTGCAGAGAGCAGAGCTGCAAAGCAGCTCATTGGTCTCCCCTGGATTACTGTTCCTCTGCTTTTCTTTTCATTGTTATCTAACGTGTGCATGCTCCTGGGCACATACAGAGATTTCAACACTGCCAAAAGAGACTCGTCTACCCTTTTCCCTAATCAAATTTCCTGTTGCAGAACAAACGTATGTAAGAGCATCCACAAGCCAAATCATACCGGTGAAATCTAATCTCTTCCTGGTATCACTGGCCAATAACCAAGAGATCCCAGTCTGTGCTGGGGAAGACCAACCAGCTGTACCTGCACCTCCCTGGAGAGCAGTCCTGCCAGCAATTCCTCCTTCAGCACTGTGATTTATAGCTGAACTGCTAGCATCTTCTCTCAGGATGTGAGGTCTGATCTCTCAGTCAATCAGCTCCATCCCACCAGTGTCACTTCTGCCTGTAACTGCTTGGGGCAGTTTTTATTCCATCATCTGCTGCATTCCTTTCCGAAAGCAGCAGTCATCTGATGAGGACCTTGGTCAAAACATATTTCACGGGAAATAACAATGGAGCGAAGCTATTCCTTGATGAGAAGGAGCCTCATGCAGTTTGAAAGGACCCAGGGGAAGCAAAGACCAAAATTTCCCATTGGATAGAAACTTAGTGTTTTACTTTCATACACTGTTCTTTCTTTTTTCTTTTTTTTCCCCACAAATGAAGTGTTCCAGCTGTCATCTGCCTGTTGAGACTTGCCTGCCCACAGCTGGGATGCTGAGCATTAGTTCAGGATGTGCAGAGGCGCAGCAGTCACTGCGTTGCAGGTGACGGGAGGTGGGAGAGCTGCAACCTCCGAGACCAGCCAGGTTTTTCAAGGTTTTCCTGTCTGCTCACCACAGAGCCCCTAGCCCAGACCTTAGGCACCGGAGCTTGCAGCAAGCCATTTGCTGCCTGGCTGCTGGGGGTTTGCCTGTGACGCTGTTCCCGCGCTGGGATCGCTGCGTTACCAGCAGCCTTGATGCGAGCTGGCTGGCAGCCAAGCAGGAGTCTGTCAGAAGTTAGCTGGAACCAGTGTATTTCCACAAAACACTTCAGATTTATCAGGGTTTTCTGATCAAATTGCATCTTGTGGCAGGAAAACATCCCTCAAACGCTGGTATGGGGCTGTTTACTATATCCCATGTATGTAATGTGCTTACTTTACTATTTGGGAGGGGATGTTGAACCAGAGGCTTGCTGTGGGCAGTGAGCAGTGATTGCCTTCCCTTCCCTATTTCTTCATGTGCATCCTATGCAAAAAACACTTTCAGGCTGGCTGTTCAGATGTAGCTGCTTGAAACTTGCTCTCTAGAAACAGGAACATATGCAGGACTTTTTCTTTCATTTTGCTGTTCCAGTTTTCTTTTTTGAGAGCTGGTAAATGTTTTCGTCTTCCACGTTACCTGGCTCAAAGGAAAATCCTGACGCATTATGGTAAGCCATAACTATGTGATCAGCATTAAATCTCAGCAACTCACACTCTGCTGCATTTAGCCAAATGGGGGTGGGAGAATTTGTCTGCTTTATATTATGATTTTATTTTGTGTTTACTTTGAAGCTTAACATAGCTGTTTAGGTGTAATGCAGAATATGGATTTATGCATACCAGCGTTTCTATATAAATTTGAGAGAGTTTTTTAGTGTTTCTTTCTTTTTTAGTGGTAGTGATGTTTGTGTTCTTGAAATAACTCTGGTTGCATCTGCTCAGAGTTTAATGTGATGCTTGAATTGCAGATTTTCAGGCAAGTATGTTTATACTTTTTGTGTGTGTGTGTTTACACCACTGTTGCTTGAACCAATATGTGTCCCATCCCTTGCAAGCCACATTCTGGCTGTTCTGAAATCCTTGTGGTCGTTCCTAACTTAAGTGTCTTTTCATATTTTCCCTTTTATGGGAAGATTGAAATGCTTTTAATATAATTAACAGTATTTAGGCTTGTCCTAAATCAGCATTGGCTGATAAGAGGTGTCAGCAGATATCATTGAGGGGCTGTCTGTTACTGGCAAAACAGTTACTCTGGGTTAATGCTTGCTCTCTTGAGGGAGGTGTCAAATGATTTGCATCTGAAAAGGACAAATCCATTCAGCATTTTTGGTGTGTCTTTTAAAAAAAAAAAAAAAAATTCTCGGTTTGTTCACCATCAGGCCAAACTTTGTACCTTTAACAAAACATTTAACGAAGCACCTTTCAACACCAGTGAGATGTTTACATGAGATGTAAAGACTTGGGCTGCTGTTTGCATTGGTGATCCCTGGCCACCATACGGCAAGTAGAAGGCACGGGAGAGCCGGCCAGCACTGCCGTCCCCTCCAAGGCACCCCAACCTCCAGGAATACCACCTGCCCCCGGGCAAATGCTATTTTATATCCCTCGGGGTTGCAGCTCGGGGTTCAAGGACCAGTCTGTGATAATGATCTGGACCATGCCCTTTCTCCTGCATTTGCCAGCTGCCCTGCCCATGCGCTCACCCTGTGCTCATCCCTCTGGATCTAGCTGCCAGATCCCGCTCACGGCAGCAGAGGCAGGATCAGGCTCTGACTGCAAAGTGCCTCCAGGACTCACCGGCCGCATCGTTATGGGGGAAGGACCACTTCTCCCAGCCAGCCCCCCGGGGCTGCTTGGCCGTCCTGGGCTCCCTGCAGGATGTACCTGGCCCGCGTGTGCTGGGGACCCGCCAGTGACAACTGCTCAGCCCCTGGCAGATCCTGCCCTGGCCAGGGCAGCAGCAGTGCTGCAGCGCTGCATCCCCACTGGAGATGAAGGCAGGAGGAAAAATGAAGTGAGCAGGAATTGCCAGATCCCCTGTCACCCCAGGTTAGGGCATTCAGCTGTACAGAATATCTGTCTTTTACACTTATTACTCCCACTGCACAGTGATTGTGCCAGAAGGACCTCTGCCAACATCTCTGTAAACTCCCTAGTACAAGATATTGGATGGAATTTAAAGGAGAAGGAAAGGGAAACTTATTTTGCTTGTCTCAAGGGCTAGGAGGCTTGCAGAGGAAAACTGGGTTTTAAAATATGATGCAGAGAGGCAAAAGCCATAAGGTTATTATTATTTTAAGATGGCCTGAAAGCTGAGATGGACCACTGGCTCCTTTTGCTGTCGGTGCTGGTGCTGGCAGAGGCAGCTGGTCTCTGCACATCAGGCACGCATCCCCATCCATGCTCTTGGGGCCCATCTGCAGTGTGCTGCACTGCTGCCAGGCTTGTTTTCCCAGTTACCGTGAGAGCACTTCATGTGGAATGTTTCTGCTTTCATGACAACTCTTTAGACCTCTTTTTTATTTGTCTATTTAATTCTGGAGCAACCTGAAAACAAGATTGGAAGTAACTACCACTGTCTTGTGAAACCTGGCATGTTAAATTAGGAAGATTAAAACCCACAGGCAGAACACAAATCTACTTTTGGGGGCAAACGCTACTGGGAAAAAAATCGGCACAAGGCAGGGCAGGTGGCTGGTGGGGAGTGGGATGCTGGTGCGATGCCTGCCAGCAGCATCCTGCTGGAGGGAGGCTGGGCTGAGACCTGGGCATTCGTCACAGGCGAAAGGCTGAGCGTGGCCCTGGCAGGGCTCAGCCATCCCAGCAGGAGAGCCCCAAGGATGCGGCAGGGTGAGATTCCCCCGCTAGTATTTAGCGCTGAAGTAGCTATTGAAAGCCTGGCTGCTGTCCGTCACATCGCTCTGGTGACAAAGCTGCGCTCTCAGGTTTTCAATAGCGTGTCGGCAGCCGGCCTGGGAGCTTGCTCTGCTCGCTCCAGTAACTGCAGCTCAAGCTGGATTCAGGACCGCACAAAGACTTAAGACCTGTGCCATTCCAGGTAAACTCATTTTTGCAGCCGGGCTCAAAGCCACATGGTGGGAAGACTTCAGTCTTTCCTAAGACAGCCTCTGGGCTGGCTGGGGGACCCGCGTATCCACCTGTGGGAGCTGATGGGTTTGGGGGGAGGAAGCAAACGGAGGTTGTTTTGTACCTCTTAACGAGCAACTACATGGTCACAGCCTGGTGCCCAGGAGGCTGTGGACAGGCAGGGGAGGACAATGTGGATGGGGAGCAATTTATCTTTGGATGTGTTCAGGCTCACGGCTCACTCTGATGGGTATGAGGTGTTATTTCTCTCTGCGCTTGCCTGAGGAGTAGAAAGTGGTCCTGGAGCGGCCCTGGGCTTCCCAGCACGGGGCGTGCAGCTCCCACCGCCTCCGGGCAGCACAGGTCTGAGTCTGCAGACAGAGGGAAACAGGGGAAACGGCACCTTCCTGGGGACCAGGGATGCACAGATCTTCCCCGTAAACCCTGTATCCCCTGGCAGAGCCTGCTGTAGCCACAGGACCCAGTTGCACCCAGCGCTCAAGGTGCTGGGACCAGCCAGGTCTGCCAAGAGTAGCCGTGTCGCAGAGCTCTGTCTGCATGCATATGTAGGGTGACTCTTTGTCCCCCCAGCTCCTGTTGGGAGCTATGTCAGAGCCTTCCTGTTCTGGAGGTAATTTTTAGCTTCTTTTGCATTTCTGGCTGGATGTAATTGTGGCCCATTTATTATCAGTTGTTGCTCTGCCAGCTTTGTGTCTTCATTTCAGTTCTCCGTGGCGCATTTAGCAGTAGAATTTGGGCTCCAGCGTGCCAGGCTGTGCTCTTCATCCCCTTCCAGCTCGCCAGTCCCCAGCATCCCCACAGCCCACCCTGCGCATCCCCGGCCCCTGGAGCCCATCTTCACTGCAGGCTGGTTCCCAGACGCAGCTACACATGTTGGTCAATGCTGTCTAATTCCTCAGCCCACCTTGTATTTTTTTTTCTACAAAAATTTTATGTGCACTGGTGTGCCAGGGTAGAACCTAATCACCGAGTTGTTTAGTAAAAGCTGCCACTGTGCCACAGTAAGAACGAAACTATTTTCACGGGCTCTACTAAACCCCCAGCCCAAGCCCAGCGGCATGGGAGGGAGAGTCAGAGCAAGTCCATGTGTGGGCAAAGGGCACATGCACGTTGTGGAAGAAATTGCTCAAGGAGCCCAAGAAGACGACTTGGTGCGATGTGAAGACAGGAGCCAGCAGGTTGTGGACTCTTTGGTCAGGGTGTGCTCCCAAGGCAGGAGACGTTCTCTGCACAGGCACTGTTTCATCAGCAGTTACAGGAAACCGAGATGATCGGGATGAGGAAGGGGTGCCTCTTACCCAGTGTGGAACCTGCGGTGGAGTAAACTGAAAGGCAGAGAGAAGGGATGACGTTTGGCTTTTGGCTGGACGGACCTTTCTGGGAACAGAATTGATTACAGAAAGCAAAGATTTCAGCAGTGTCAGCTCCACGGCAGCCACCTTGTTGGCTTACATGATACAGGCACATTCAAACAGCTGCTGTCCCTTCTTTGAGATGCCATGTAAGCCAGGATTAGTCCCCAACAGTAGTCATTAGCAACGAAATAGGGAAAACTGAGACCTCCACTCACCACAAGAATAAATATTGACACTGGGCATTGCTAGAGAGTCTGGATTCCAACATTTCCTGAAGTCCCATGGAAGCTGTAAGTGTTTAATTTATTAATGCAAAGAAGGGATTTTTCTTGCAACAATCAGTCTGTCACCACTGCCCCATGCTCCTCTTCTTAGCACATTTCCTCATGGCGACATCCCCTTTTTGGTGCAATTCATAATGCTGTGCTGGAGGCCACAGGTTTGTTTGGAATTGCTGAGTCTCTTATTCCTGCATCTCAGAAAGAGCTTGTTTTATGCAAGTTGTATAAAAGAGACTGGCTTCCCTGAAACATGAGGCAGTTAAGAGGCTTTTACAAGTCATTGATTTTTCATGCCACTGGCAATTTCAAAACCATCCCTTTGGATCAAATGAAACATGCTGTTCAATACCAAATGGTCTGTTCATAGCTGGAGCCTTTTATTTTTTTATTTTGTTGAATAGGAAGCTACTTCTAAACACGGAGCTAAATTGCAAAGTTGAAAACTTTTATTCTGAACTATCAGATCCCAATATTTTAATACAGGAAGGCAACGGATTGCTTGATAGACCCAATTTAGCACAACTGGGATGAATGTATCAAATATATTTTAACAAAAAAGGATTTGACCCATTTTTTGGACTTGGTTCCAGTAATGATCTTTGCCAACTGCTTTGCCATTTGCAATGAGACATTTCAGCAACAATGCTGCTCTTCCTTTATATCCTCAAACAAAAGTGGATTTTTGCAGAAGTGCTTTTTAATTTCTGCGTGCACCTGCCCAGCATATCTGCCAGAGGCCAAGGATTCAGCCCAGGAACTTCGCTGCTCTTTGAAATCTCTTATTCAGTCTGGAGGCACCTTTACAAGTTTGCCTTCCCTGGGCTTTAGCTCTTTTATTCATCTTGCCCCTGTAGAGCAGCTGTGAGACTCTGGGACCTGGCCAGGCTCCTGGAGGAAGAGGAAGCTTCTGCGAGATGTTTGTGAGTACATAGTGACTCCAGTGACTCCAAAAACTCTCAAACTGGACAAGTCAGTGGTGCTTCCAAATACAGTTGTAATGCGGAAGGCAGCCATGCAAACAGGAAAAAATCCCTGTGGCTTTGGCTGTTGCGGGGCGCAGGAGTGTCTTGCTGCCGATTCCATGAGGCTCCGAGGACAGGTGAGTGCGGGGCACAGCAGCGGGTGGCTGAGCCCAGCCAGCAGCTATGCCAGCCGCGGTGCTCGGGGACAGCTCGGTGCACAGTGGTTTGCCAGGGCACACTCCCAATTGCGTGCGGGGCTTGCTGGTGAGCCAGAGCAGGTATATTTTTATTACCTGGTTCCATGAGCTTGTCATCACTTTATGTAGGAGTTTTTTGCAACTTGACCCCGTTTGCAGAATAGTTAGTAAGAAGCAAATTGCCTGCCTGTCCCTACCCCGAGCTCAAGGCCATGAAGCTCTGGTCCAGCATGTGCAGGGATTTGCCCTGTGTTTCCCGCAGCTTGGTAGGGCATTGCTGACAGCTACAGCTGGTAAGATCTCAGCACGTGGCCTTTCCAGAGGTGTGCCCTTGCCACCGCTCTCTATCCCACCCACGGACAGTGCTTCCACTCAGCATCATGGGAACCGGGCACGGATCCTCCCTAGCTTGCCCTCAACCGATCTTCTTCTCCAGGACCAGCATAGCGATTGCATTAACACTGGCAGGGGAAGGAACGCAGCACGAGCATCAGGTACCAGCACAACGGCACAAGGAGAGGAAAAGAAAAGCGTCTGTAGTTTGCAAAGGGAGCTGGTTGGGGCAGGAGGGCGGCGGCCGGATGGGCAGGCGCTTTTCAGCGCAGAGCTGCACTCGCTGCTCCTCCCCACGTGCTCCAGCCCTGCCCCTGCATCGTGGAGCTCTACTGTTGCAAATCCCGACTATGCTTTTTTCCAACCTAATTTTCTCAGGAACTGACCCAGTTCTAGCACTCGGGAACTGGCATTCACCCTTCTGGCAAATGTTTCTCATCTGTTTCAAATTATTTGTCCAGTGTGACCTTTTCTGCTTAATTAGCTTACACAATGAAAATACATGAACTTTAAATCCCAATCTTGCATAACTCTGAAAGCAGGGCCATACATTTACCAGCAGCAAGGGACTTTTTCCCCGTCCTTTGCAGAAAGTAAGAAGGAAACGGCCAGCACTGTGCAATTGCAGTGAAGGAAGAACTCGTCCATAACTCCCTCACCCCCAAAATTCACAGGGCGCTCAAGGCAACAGGGTTTGTACTACTCATTTCTGCTGCTTTTTGCTTTGGAAAGATGAAAAGCAAGGGACTGTTCACCTATTCAGTGGTCTCCAATGACTGGCAAAGCCTCCACAGCCTTCTGGGGCTGTTTCCCAACCAAATGCCACCACAGAGCAGGACAATGGTGGGTCATGGGCTTCCCGGTTCCCCACTTCAGAGCTCCCCTTGGGACCCAACAGGACTGACTTGTCTTCATAGTCCAAGTGCTCTTCCTCGCTCTCATCTCTGTTTTCAAAGCTGTGGTCTCACCCAGCGCACCGCAGTTGGTGTCTGTTCTGGGAGGTAGTTGCTATAACCAGATGTATGGGATCACTTTATATCTTTAGCATAGCGAAAGGTAAAAAGGTTCTGAAATTTTGCTTGACACTGCCTTGAAAGTTCAAAAAGTTCAAAAGTGCGAGGGATGGTCATGCTCTTCCCATTGGCACCTACCTTCACAGCATCTTATTGGAGCCAGAACCAAATAGCTATGACGTGATGGGAATGGCTTCACACCTGAAAAGTGACCGTGCCCCCCCCCAGGTCTGCACAGCCAACGCAGCCGGCTGGCAGCGCTGCCCTGCCTGAGCGCGTGTCTACCTGCATGTCCACAGTGAAATGGAGAGGATAACTGGCAGGTGGAAAGGGGCCTGATCCTGCCTTTGCTGCTCCAAAACATTCCCATTGACTCCAACTGGGAAGGAATAACACATTCATTTGGACATCAATTCAAACAACGTTACCGTAAGTCTTGTACAGGTGCTTGGAGGGCCGTTTTCTTCCTAACGAGAAGCGCTCCTTTGGTTTCTAATGCTGTTTTGCACGTTCTTAGTATGTCTGAACTGTTTCTCAATATGCCTAAATTTGGCCATGGGAAGATCCCTCCTCAGCCACAGCCCGTTGCTTGTCGGGGCACGCGCACCACAGCTCCACTCTTTCTGAAACATCCTTTATTGTCCCTCCTGGAGGGGAGTTGCTGCAACCAGCTCCCCTTGACTCACACAAGGCAACATGGAGATGATCCACCCAAGCATTACTGGTCATGACCTTGGCTGATCCTTTAGCACAGCAACAGGAATCATGAGATGTTTTTTCAGCAAGAGCTATTCAGTACCAGAGCTCTCACCTGGGGCAAAGCAGGTGTGGTTGCAGCACCCACTCCTTGCAAAGGGTGCTCCAGGCTGGGGGCGAGGGTGGTGCAGGGAAGGAGGGATGAAGTAAATGGTGTCAGGCAGGGCTATACAAGTGTCATGTTAACCAGCTGCGCTGATGTGCCTAGCCCACAGGAGAGGAGTGAGGGAGTGGTAATTGTGTATATTTCCTGCAGAGCCCTGAGAGGCCGGAGCAGCTGGATTGGCTCCGGAGCCAGCAGAGCCACCAAGCTTGGGGGGAGGCACTGCGGTGGGTCAAACCGGAGCTGGCCCTGGGGGGCCACCAGCCAGAGCCGTGTGGGCCGCGGCTCCCAGATGCCGGGGACAGCTGTGCGCTGCTGCCACAGCGAGGAGCTTGGGCAGCCTCTGGCAGACAGCCTGCACTGATTATGCCATTTGGTTTTCATTTCAATGGATCATTTAAACATTTCAAACATACCTTTGACCTACTTGAGCACAGTTACAGCAAAATTAACACAAACACCTCATAAATCCTGGCAATGTCCTCTCTGGTGCTAACTTAGTAAAGCCTCTGATCATGTAGCAAGTGCCATAACATTGCAATGTGGCATCTGATTCCTGAAGAGAACAGACGGGCCTCTTCTATGAAATGCAAAGTTTTGAGCAGAGCAGCCATGAGACTGCTGAGGAGCTCGCCACTCCAGAGGCAGACGGGCTCCCATGCACTTAAAGGTCCAGGCAGGAGCACTTTGCTGGTTTTAAATCTTTCTGTGTAAGCCTTTGTTTATTTTTACTTCCCTTGTGAAATCATGTGAATCCATTAAAATTAACTGGACTGGAAAAAGCTTCCTCCACTAACATTCATGCGCAGTCCTTGGATGCTGTTACTCACTGGCTGTGAGTTATAGCTGCTGCTTTTCCCAGCTCTGTAAGCTGGCTCTCCTTATCATTGCATCCTTGTATTGAATTATGAGACCTTTCTGAGGCAGAGACTTATGCACACAGCCAGGTTTGTACTGACACAAGTTTTATGTCGTGTTCGATACATTAAGAAGTAATTCTGGTCATTTCTTCTGACTGGAACTTCTCCGTATGTTCTCATTTCACAGTGAAACAGAGAAATGACTGGTATTGCTTATACTTATGTGATGACTTGGGGAGATTTGATATTAATTTAAATTTAAAATTAACTGTTAAAATTGTTGTGTATTTTTAATTGCTGCCACATGTTGCCAGTACAACCTGTCTTGTCCAGCTCCTCTGAGCCACTTCTTCTTCAAATAATGAGGTTTTTGTTAGCCCCAACCCTCAGATTTCCCAAGGTCCCGCTGACTTAAAGCTCTGACATTCAGTAGACCCCCAATTTCATATTGTCACACCATAGCTGCGGTGCTGAGGAGTAAGCAGCTGTGCCAGACTATGATCTGGGAATTCACCTGTTATAGCCAAGGCTGCATGGACAATGTAAAGTGAATTTGTAATCTGAAAGGAGCTCAGTGATGCATTGCCTATTCACATAGATGTTGCCATGTTCTTATACAAGCAGAGTTCAAGTAGTGGCCTCAAGCTTTCAGAAAGATTGATATCTATATACCTATATCTATATCTAATCTATATGATATCTCTCTCTCTCCCCCCCCATCTCTATCTAATCTCTACCAATACCTGCATCTATATGTAAAAATTAAAGATTTTTTTGTTTTTTTCTTTTTACCTGTAATCCATGTGCTTTCTGGTATAGGGAAGCAGACTGGGCTGGTGTCTCTGTAGGCAGCGATTCCTACACACCTTCAGCATGAAATCCAAAGGAAGGAGAAGCTCCCCCCGGAAACTCTGCTCCTCTCTCCTTCTCAGTCCCCATCTTCACTCCAGCAGCTTGCTCAGGAAGAGAAATTTGTCCTCTTCAAAAATTATCATGACAACTAAGACGACTTCTCACAAGCATATCTACCATTTCTTTTTTCTGGCGGGTGAATTAGAAAGGAAATTCTCTCTCTGCATTTTTTTTTTTCCTTCTTAGTCACCAAATCCTGAAACAGGAAAGCCAAAAGCACTGGTGACAGTTGCATAAGATGGGTCTGTTTTTATTGGATAAAGCGAGGATCAGACGTTCTGTTTTGGTTTTTTTTAATGAAAATGTCATTGATCTGACGCGCTCCCTACAGCAGGCAGGTCAGTCAGTCGGCTGCATCACTCTTTCCACAGAAGATGTGCAGCAGATGGCTTGGTGACTGAAGTAGAGGCTGACATGTCTTTGGAGAATGTGCTTAGCTAGCCAGAAACTATTTCAAATGAAGACAAAGTCATCCATGTGTTGCCATCCCCAAAAGTTACAAATAAAAGTCTTCTGGGAAATGATTAATCAGACTGGTAAATGAGTAAAAAGGCTCTTGTTGTCAGTGCTCACCCTGCAGAGGGAATGCCAGGCCCCACCGACGTGCTGAAGCCTTTCAACTCTGCTTTATTTCTCCAGCCTCCTTGCACGTGTGCCACAGGACCGCTTTTCTGACGCCGCACACCTTCCAGCGTGAACCCCTGACGTCCTACCTCTCAATGGCTCTCCGGCAGCTTTACGCTCTCTCCGTGGCACTGGTGTGGAGCTGCGTGGTGTCCTCCTCCTCCTCCTCATACCACACCACAGGTAAAGCCCGGCGTGCCGTTCGCGTCACTGCTAACGCCTGCTTCACATTAACTCGGGCCCTTTATGAAGTTAGTCCTTCAACCAAAGCTTTTCTTGTGTGTGTGTTACAGCAAGTGGCTGATATATAACCCTGTAATCAATTGTGTAAATATATCGTGTGTTTAGTGGGTATTTTTCTGAGTAACTTCAAAAGGAGCAGAAACTGCCTTTGGTGCACAGTGAATATATTGTTTGATACAGAGTTATCAAATATAGATACCACTTGGATAGATGAATGCTCCTGACCGTGGTCCCAGCTGGACACACTGCTAGGTGTAAGAAAAACAAAGCTTATTTGTAATTGGAGAATAATACTTTCTGCTAAAAAAATACTGCTCTGCAAGCTATCATCCATGGCAATGGCACTTCGAGCACCCTTTGCTTCAAGCCCTTGAGCACCTCTTCGCTGCACAGCACCCGCCAGCCCTTTTGGCCTCCAGTAGCTGGGACTTTGCATCCAAAAGCTTTCCTTCTTCAGAGAGACAGCAAGCAGGTCTGGCCCTCCCTGCCGCAGCTGGTGCACGGTGGAGAGGTGAAAACTTGGCCAGGAGGGCACTGAGAGGCTCCCTGTCCTGCCAGCCAGCACGCACGGAAAGCTGCCAGCCAACACGCCGCCGCCATGCCGAGCAAAGCAGGATTGCCTTTAAAATGGTCTTCTCAAAACACAAAAGTCGCCTGCACCTCTCTGACCAGCACAGAGAGGTGCAAATGTAGAAGATAAGATATGGGAAGCACCTGGCAGGCTGCCATGTTTCCACTGGCAAAATAGGCAGAAAATTGCAAAACCTCCTGCTGCTTGCACCACCTAAGGCACTGCATGGCGCGGGGCACGGCAGCAGGGATGAGCAGGCGGTCCCTCATGAAAGCTGTGGTGTTTGAGTGAGCGTATACGGCAGCCGGGAGCAGGTGGCCATGCGGCACGTCTAGCTGGCACTCACCGCCATGCAAATCAGGTAGAGAAGTTGTTGGAGTTTTTTTTCAAGAAACATTCAGGAGCAGCTTTTCGTCAAGACTGGATAATGAAATGGAGTATTTCTAGTCCTGTGTTCTGTATGAATGGTGTGAGTGAGACTGGTTTGTCATGTAATAGCGTGAAAATGAGAAACTGCAAGAGGCAATGCTGACATTTAAAAAACAATCAAATCCCAGAATGCAAGCCACATCCCAAAAAGAAGCTTTTCCATTCCCTCTGAAATCCAGTCAAAATTTATTTTGCAAGAATTGCTGTTTACAGATGCAGTTGTTTTGAAAAAAATATTACTGTTTTGGTCAAGCTCAGGATGATTTCAGAGCGTTATCATTTCCAGTCAGAAATTCTGTTTTTAACCAATCTAATCCTCTCTTGACAGCTTATCACCAGGCTCATGACAAAGGCTAGTAGCTTTTTGCTTCCCTGTTTGCATAGCTGCAAGGCTCAGCATTTATCCACTCAGGAGGAGCATCCCGAGCGCAGGAGAGTCTAGCTCGCAGCCCTGCCAACAGATCTCCTCGGCCAGCCTGTTATGCAGACTATGCATGCCAGCCACCATAACAGGGTTCGACTCTAGGACATGGCGCTCTGGCGATGTGGAAGCCCTCCTCACGCTGGCCCTGGCGGGCTCTCAGCCTGGGCTGGCCGGTGGGAAGAACACCCCTTCGCCTTCTCCCCCCTCCCTCCTCGGCGCGGCTATAAATGGCCATTCTGGATGAGCCAGTCATTCATTTTTTAGCTCTTCAAGCGCTGTTTCTGCAGACTTGCTGTCCCCCACGCTGATTCTCCCTTTCCTGGAGCCTTTGCACGTTTGCGAAGACCCAGGAGGTGGGTGAGATGCCCTCACCTTGCCCCTGCTCCCACCTCTGATGCTCACCAAGAGCCCAGCTTGAGCACTCTTTGCACAGGCAGAGCTGCCCGTGTGCCGGTTCTCCCTCTGCCTGCGCTGGGAAATCTGTCATCGCATAGCGACACCAGACGCTCGCCTCCTGCGGGAACATGGGGCTGCTGAATACAAGATACTGCACGTGCAAGGCCATGCCCCATCGCCCCTGGAGCTGGAGCAAGCCCACCACCACCCTTTGAAGCCAGGCTGCATTCATGGGACTCACGGTGGGAGGGAGAGCATTTTACTTGTTACACAGAAAATACATAAAATCTAATTTTTCTCCTAATTATTACAGTCTATTGTTCCTTGCCCCAGCACCTCCTAAATACATTGCCATGATATCCTACTTTGCCATGTAACGTAACAACAAATCTCCCATGGAGCTTTACACGCTGGGAAAAGTGGGATCTTAGGACTGCTGCCTGTGGTGTGTTTCATTTGGGAGAGTTTCCTTAGAAGAAATGAATCCTCCAACGATGTTCTCTGCACAATTTCCAAGGAGCACATTGAAGTTTGATTTGTATCACCATCTTCCACTGAAAGATATTCTCAGGGTCTGCTTTCACAATGGATTTATTAAAAAAATAAAAGGAAAAATGGTGTAAATCCTGAGGAAGACATGAAAAAGGTGGCAGAGAAGCCAGTGACCTGGAGGCCAGACTCAGACAGAGAAGTGGTGGCAATGCTGGACTGACACTGCCAGGACATGGGCTCCAAATCACCGTGAAAAAAGTGTATCATGCAGTGAATATGTAGAAACCCAAATAGATAACCTCACCTCTAAAGAGTGGAGAAAAATGACCTTAGATGTTACAAAAATTGACTTTGTTTGAACTAATAAAACTGAATAGCCTTTGTTGTGTGAATGACAGCTCCATCCAGATCTGGGCTTTTAGGAAACACGTCTTAGTACGGAATTCATCTATAATGTATGCTGATTTATTGACATATGGCAGCACCTTACAATATCTTAATAAAAGCCAGATTGGCTGTAAAAGCACATTTTTGTATAGCTGATAGATATCCAAAATAAGAATGATTTTAACTCTCTGCTTTTCTACTTCTGTATGTTTTTTGTCTTGGTTTTTCATTAATCTTTAATACACTTAAAAGGAATATTTAAAGTAATATGGGTGATTTGTGTATGTTACAGTTAAAGAATATAAATTTCCCTGACAGCATGCTGTGATCTGTCATCCTATGTGCTGAACACAATATTTGCAAGGATACTTGTCCTGACAGTTGGTAAATATCATGAGTTAAAAGTAAGCAAATATAGGACTTGAAAGGTCATCCCAGGACAGTAGTTTTGCTTAAAACATCTTGAAAGAGTGTCAAAGATGTGGCATTCTTTGTGCCTTTTCAATGGTCCTTGAGTGTTTTCTCTGAGCATCAGCAAAACCTGTTTTTTGGGGGATGGGCAGGAGTAGAGCTTGTGCATGTTTGTTGAGAATAGGCTATTAAATAGCCAGGGCTCGACCTGGATCAGCAGTGCTTCCCTCCACATCCAGCAGCTGCATTTGTCATCTTCCCAAATTTCACAATGGTTGTTTGTTTTTTTTCTCTGCATCGACACTCTGTTTTACCCCCTGCTTTGTTTTTAATTTAGTTGCTCCCCCACAAGACCTTCACATCACTGATCCTGGACTCTTAGGTTCTCTTGATATAGAGTGGAAACCTCCACCCAATGTACAAACCTTCAATGAATGCACAGTAAAATACAAGTTTGAATACCGCAACACTGGTGACAGAGACTGGAAGGTAAGACAAAGCACAAATTAATCCTCTTAAATCCAGGCTATTGTTCTGCCTTTAGTTCCTGCATAGGTTTATATTTGCATTTCAAGGAGGAGTGGTACCAAGGCAGTTCCAGCTTTCCACGAAAAATCCAGACTGTTCCAGTGGTTTGAATCTTTTGCCAGACGGGAATGTGTTTTGAAATGCAGCAGTCAGAGAAGGGCTATTTCTGTCAGAGGGTGTGGTGCTTGCTGCCAAAAATAATCCAACAATGTCTAGTAGCATTCCTCATTGTAAAAGGCACTACACTTTTTAAAAATTCTTTACGGGGCTTGAACTGAAACTCAGTGTCAACAGGTCCTTAGGGATGCAAAGTGGTGAATAAATAAAAGATTAAATTTCATTAATTACCCTAACATTCTAACATTCCCTTTATCCAGAAGGGTGTTTCTAATTACCATTTAGTTTTGTCTTTTAAATATGGTTGCCTCTAACTCAGATCTATGATAAAATTGTCAGTCTTCTCTTGTTGATGTGTAGCAGGGCAATAGCAGTCAGGCACAGTCCAGGAAGGGTTGTAGGAATATACTGTGGGAGCGCTTAGAAGATGAAAGCTGCTGCAGGGTTAGGACGGTAAATGGAGTGGGGAGAGGAGAAACCCAGCAGTAGGTTGTTTGGTTGGCGCAAGGTACTGAGGAACACATGAAAAATACGCTGAGGATGTCCCCCAACAACCCAAAATACAGATTGATGTCCCGAGAGAAAGGAAGATTTCTTTTGCACAATCCTAAAGCAAGAGTGCGAGAGAGCTTGCCAGCTCAAGAGACCAGGGAGAGAGAGAAGGAGCAGTCACATCGGATTAGCAGTGCTGTGGACCCCAGCCTCTTGCTGTGAATGGTTTCCGCATGTCCTGGACGAGCTGGTCATCCACTTCATCCGCCCGAGGCAGCAAAGCCAAGGCTGCCAGGCTCTGCTCAGCCACCACGCAAAGGGGTTTTGGCCCATCCCATGGGAGCCTGCAGAGGTGGAAGAGTATGGTGCCTCCCACCCTGTTTCAGTTATGGATTGCAATCGCGAGGGCATGGAAAGGTGCTCTTCGACCTGACATTGGTCATGATGCATGTCACACTCCCAGCCATGTAGCAGCGTGCAGCTGTGCAGATTCTTCTATGACGATTTTAATTGGCATTGAAAAAGCACAAAGGAAAAAAGAATGCAGTTTTAAAAAAACACGTCAGAATTCCCTAAATCACAAGTAATAAAAGTGTCTTATACAAGCCAGATCAAAGAAATAGAAAAAAATCACCTTTGGTATCTTGCCAAAACCTTGACCCCAGATAAGGTCACAAAGAAGACTCAGTCTGAAAAAAATCCATGGGACATCAGCAGAAGCAAGAGTCATTGATGTCTGTAGGAAACACATGGCTCAACGCCTCTCTTACATTCTGGGACTGCTGATAAAAAGCCTGATTGTGGGCTGTGCCATTGCAGTTCCCGCTGCAGCACACGTATGCATTTTATGGCACGTTACTTCTGTCCTGCTTGGGCTAACGTGACACCTTCTCTCTCTCGCCATTTGGCGTAACGCTTGCCAACTTATTTTTCCCTTGCGTAAAGTAAGGGGAAGTAAGTCTGAGGGGAAAAAAAAGAAAAACCTTCAGAGGGGGTGCTCAAAAAGTCCCACAAAGGGCTAAGCCCAGCGGCATACGGTGGTGAGCCCGCGCTGCGCTGCCTGGCTGCTGCTCCATCCTTGCAGGGTATGGTTGTGCTTCCCATGGGAACCATCAGTTTCAAGATTTGTTGTTCCTTCTGTTTCTGATTATCTCACGTCACGAACAAGTGCCTTTTATCTGGATTTATGGTAAATCCTCATCAGACCCTCCCCAGCGCTCCTGGCTGGTGGGGATCCCTTGAACCATAGTCTGCTCTGTCTTGTTGTTGCTCGTGTCCTGTGGGGTGGAGGGACTCAAAGCCAGCGAGGCTGGGCAGAGCAGGTGGTACAAGAGCGCTGGAGAAGCACTGGGCAGAAGAAGCAGGACGGAAATGTAAAGAAACATTAAAGCACACAAATGAGCCTACTCGCAGCTGGAGCGGGAGCAATGGCAGCTAATTCTGCAGTCCACTTAGCAACAAAAGAGGTGCTTATAAAGTCTGTCTTTCAACCAGGTTATTTTTACTAGGAAGCTAAAATTCAGAGTTGGATTTGACCTCAGCAGGACTGCTGAAGTGAAGGTACAGACGCTGCTCGAAGGACGGTGTACCGATGACGTGGAGGTACAAAGTGACTGGATTTATGCTACCTTTCAGGTCCCATTGCAAGGTTAGGAGCAGCCTTCCGTACCTGGTGTGGTTTTGCACTTTGCATGAGACTGTTGCATGAACCACTGCTGGCCTGAGGGTTGCTGGATTGATAAGCCATTGCAGGGCTTGTTGAGGTATAAGACATCAGAGCATCTCTGCTTCCACTGTCTGTGGTTGTGGGTACTGGATACTTGGGGCTCATTTCCCTCTGCCCGTACCCTGGCTCTGCTGGGTTGCCCTGCACGAGCTCCACTGCTGAATGAAAAGGTCAGTTATGCATCTTTCTGCTCAAAGCACAGTGAACTGGCTTTTATAGGAAACAGACCACTTGGCAGCAAACCTATCATCTAATAACTGTGACTGGCCGCCTTTTCCTTTTTTCTCTTTCAATTGCAGCACACGATTGTTCGAAGACGTAAAATGATATTTCTGCTGAGCCTGACTGGTACGTTGCTAAATAGTGGTTATTTCCTTCTCATTTGACAGGAAAACACGAATCAGAGGTTCAGAATTTTCACTGCATCTATCATGACTGGGAATACCTCAAGTGCACTTGGCAACCAGGTCTCCTCGCTCCTCGTGGCGTACATTATGGACTATATTATTGGTATGTATCAGCAAAGTAGAAAAACATCCAGGCAGCAATCAGATGAACCTCTCAGGGTACTAAAATGTCATGGTAAATACACTTTTATGGCTGGCAATAATATTACATGATCCACCCAGAATGAGCAGAAATAACGCTCCAAGCAACGTGGCCCTTCTGGCAAGGAATTACCAAATCCTTGCCTCCTTCCTTAAAATCAGGGTCGTGCTGACCTTCTACCAGGAACGCCTTCTCCCTTCCTCCTTTCCCTTTTATTCACTCCACTGTGGAGTACTTTCTGTGTGTTGTCCATCACAAAGCCTGGTGCTTTCCCTTTGCTGAACGTACCTGGATCATTCTGGCTGCACATTTCCCTTGATCACAGTGCGTATATCTCTATATGATAGGATTCAGCAGGAGGTTACCAAGCTCAGTGAACCCTGTACAAAGAGCAGGGCTTTTTGGCAACTAACAGTTTTACTCTTCAAATATATTTTCATAGCCTTAGCACATCTCATACAAGCAAACATGCTGCCAAAAGGTAATAATAATGCATGTTTCTCAGTGTTTCTTTTATACTGCTGCCTAATGATTCTGTTCTGCAAGAAAAACAAAGCTAGACTTAGTGGTTTTGGACAAAGTAAATGCTGTATTTGTGTTTCAATTCCTATGATACTATGGTAAATATGACTAGTTAGGAAATCATTGGGTTTCATGCTTTTGGGCTACATGTAGAAAACCATAGCTGCTTTTTAAAAACAGTTTCCACATAGCTCTTGGAAATAGTCTTCAAAGCAGAAACACTGACTTAAAACCAGTTTGCTAACTACAAAGATCTGCTTGAAGAAAACCATGGAAATTCATGATTCGTTCCTAAAAAAAAAAAAACACAAAAAACCCAACAAACCCCCCCTTATTTAACTGCCTGTAACAAAACCAAGCATTTGGCTCTGGGTCCCATTGTGTGATGAGAATGGGTGGGAACGCAGCCATGGTATCCTTTGATCCCTGTGAGTTAATTTTTATAGCACTACCACATGAAGTTTTTCCCCCAAACATAATGTGCTGTGCAGGGAGACTTTCATTAGGTGTAGAGTACAGGGGCCGGATTCAGCCCTGCCTCAAGGGCACTAATCCAGCAGGAGTCTTAAAAGGTAATATGAAACACCACTTAGTATTTCCAGGACGGGGCCAGCAGCTGAGCTTTGGGGAGTGGCCCCATAGACAGGAGGCAGTTTGACAGGACAGGGTTAGTACATTAGTTGATAACCGGCAAATCCCTTCCTTGCTCCCACCCCTGGGTTTCCACTACATGCTCTACCCGCAATCAGCCCTAGCAGCTCGTTAACACTCATTACATTCATGGCACCTGTCACAAACCGCTGCATTTTGGCTTGGGAGGGGACCTTTCTGCAACTCCAGAGTTGGTGGCTGACGGTGCCGTAAGTGCCCCGTGGGAGGATGGGTGTTACCGTGAGTAGGGGCCAGATCCTGCCCTGGCTCCACTCACACAGTGACACCTTGTGAGGCCTCTTGTGCTCCAGGAAAGGGCTTGGGGAGAGGCTGACACAGCCTACAAACCAACCTGAGAAGCCATCTGTGCATGTTAGTTTGGTTTTTTTCTCCTCCCCACACTTTTCCCATAGCAGGAGTCCAGGTAACTGATGCATAACACTGTGCAAAAGGCAAAGGGTGGATACAGGCGATACTCAAGGCTTAGGTCCAATCTTAAAAAAAAGGCCTTACCCAAGTAGTAACTGCCATTGCTTTGGTTATTTTTTTCTTTCTGTCTTCCTAATACACTGCTAGGTACGAGGGGCTGGACCACGCAGCGCAGTGTGATGACTATATTCAGGATCACGGTATAAACATCGGCTGCATGTTGCAAAATCTGAGCCAGGCAGAATATAAGGATCTGAGCATTTGTGTCAATGGTTCGGCGGCAGCCACTCTGCTACGGCCGTTATACATCACCCTTCGCCTTCACAACCTAGGTAACACTGGCAGGAAAGCAGCAGGGCTCTGGGGACCCGCACGGCCACCACGCACCCAAGGCTCACGTCTTGCACGAGGGGGCTCAAATAAACGCGTGCTTTTGTAGATGGGTGGCTGTAATGTGTCTGGGTGGATTTCACCCTGGAGAAGGGGCTGTGGCATGTGCCACCCAGGGCTTTATTTTCCAGCAGTGTTTGCAGGCGAGCAACACCACTCAGCGCCGACCCTGGAGGGTCAGTGAGGCCTCCAAGTGCTGCGCTCAGCAGCTGGACAACTCGGGACATAAATGGTCTGCTGGGCACATGGCAGAGCAGCTATAGGTTTCTTGGCTCTAGCAGCACCGCCACAGAGGTGGCTTCATTTGCTGCTGCTGGAACTGAAACTGCTGTGCCACTCCTGCAAGCACAGGACAGACCTTTGGGCTTTGCTGTTCAAACCAAGCTAAGGGCTGGGGAGAATTGAGTGCAAGGTGTGATGGGGTCCGCCAGAGCAAAGGTGGATTTCAAACCCGTCAGAGACAGGGAAAGGAAGCAAAGAACAGCATGATTTATAACCCAATACATGTACTTACTTTTTATTATGGGCGCTTACCATGCTGATGCATTTACCCACATATAAATGTCAGGGGGATATTCAGTTAAGCCACTGGGCTAATAAGCGGGATTTCTGGATTCAATTAGTGCTGCCATGTGCTTCATGCGTGGCTTTGGGCATCTGACATAAACCAGAGCCTCTCCTGGGATGCAGAGAGTATGAGGCCAACACTGCTGCGGTGTTTCGCTGCAGGGGCCGAGGCTGCCCTTGCAGCACAGGGAGGGCTGGCCGGCCGCGCTGCGAGGGGAAAGTGCCGAGCACAACGCTCACACCTCAGCGTTTCAAAACCCCTGCACCGCAGCCCAGAGCAAGGACCTTGCCCAGCCCACGTGTCAAGTTAAAATAAACAACCCACCCTCCAGCCTCGGTGACATCCTGCAGCATCGTGGCTGACAGCAACGGGAGCTCAGAAATCCCATCAACGGGAAAAATGGGCAGAGGTTGGCGGTGATTAACTGAATCCTTTCCCACCAGGAGCTGTTTGATCGCACCTTATGGCCTTCTCTCTTTTTGTTCCCCCCGCCAGCAAAGCCCTCGCCCCCAAAGCAGCTGGTGGTTTCCACGTCTGCATCTGAGGAGCTCCATGTGGTGTGGAGCCCGCCGGGTGGTGAAACGCCGCCCCAGTGCCTGGAATACGAGGTTCAGCTGGCAGAAGATGAGGGGGAGGCCAAGGCTACCTGGGCGGTAGGGACAACACACACCGTGCCGCAGGGAGGGGAAGGGGTGGGGGAGCCCTGCCCGATGGCTGGCAGTGGGGAGGCACGCCAGAAAATTAGGGTTCACACCAAGTTGTGAACGGCGTGTTAGCTATGCTGTGCGTGGACTGTGCAGAGACTTTAGCTGGTGCTGCCAGGGGAAAACGCTGACCAGCTGCTCCATTGCACATGTTCCTACTTAACACCCTGACCTCCAGCCACAGCATTTGCTTTAGCAGTAACAGATCCCAGTGCGAGTCTCTGAGCGATCGCTTTCTCTGGCCTCCTGCCTGTTATCTCAGAAAGCTGTCATCACAGAAATTTAAAGGTTGTTGTGGTTTGTTTTCCTGAACATGGTGGCACAAATTGGTCCAATGAAACTATAATTCTAATCTCTCCAAAGAAGTGGCCTGGGACGCAACAGGTCTTTTATGCGTGATGCTTTTTCCTTGTGCATTATCCAGGTGCAGTTTTGATAGCAAAAATGGCAAGAACTAATTAATCATAGGGGACATCTGAAGGACATTTTTTCTTTAATTGCCATATTCTACACATGAATCTTCTTGGCTAATTTAATGAGAGAGTCCATAAATTAACAGGCATAAATGGCAACATACATGATGGCGTCCCCCAGAATGTATGTATTTTCAGTAGATTCATCCCCATAATCATCTTATTGGCATTAGCTGGTCCAAAATTATTATGAAATCATTTAAAACTGCCGAAACATAATCCAAGGGTTCGCAGAGCCTGGAGAGTATGTTCAGAAACATCAGGCCATGCCAGAGAGCTACTCCTTGACATTTGTTCTCTCTGTTTTGTTTCTCAGTCTGTGTCAACCCAAATGGAGACCGCTTTAACAATTTCCAGAGCAAATCAAAGCCGCATTTCATGTGTTCGTGTCAGAGGGAGGACAAATATTTTCTGTGCTGACCACGGCTTTTGGAGTGAGTGGACGCAGGAGTGTTTCTCTGGTATGGAACCCAAAGTAACCAGCGTTTCTTTTACATCCTTTATAAAGCCCATTTGGGACCAAGCGCTGATGGCTGCCATGGGCATCTGCTGGTGTCCAGCACTGGAGGTGGGATCCTGGTTTGGTTACACCCGCAACCTACTCCAGCACAGCCATTCCTACAGCTTTGCATCTCCAGTGCACCTAGCAGGCAAGCCCCAAAATATTAACGGTTCTGCACCTGCACCTTTCCCTGCTGCAGGGGGACAGCTGTGATGGAGGATTGACTGCTTTGCAAGAGAGGGCACGTGGTACTCAGAGTTTCTCCGCAGGGCAGCCTCTTGGCTGCCCTGCACCATGGGTCAGCTCCTTTGCACTCCATAGGCTCTATAGGACTGTCCCTGTGTGCACTGGTTCTGCTGCAAGATGCTGAAGGCAGGGAAGAGGCACATAGCAGTGGCTACATATATGTGCAGGATATATGTTACCCTGAAGGAGTATGTTACCCTATACAGTAATATATACCTGGCATATCTTAAATAATAAATAAAAAAATAAATAAATAAATGTGGGGTAACAAACCTGGACACACTGAGTTTGCATCTAAGCCCAAGATTTGTAAGAGGTAATACAATCTGTTCTGGAAGCTAGCGTTTTCTTATTTGCTGTCATTTATCTTTGCAGTGTCCAGAAAAGAGGACAAGCAGCTATTTATCCTTATTCCAGTCATTCTGAGTTTGTCAAGTAGCCTCATAATATTTATGTTGATCAGCCAGTGCAAGAAAAGGTAAGCACCAAGGCAGCCTGTCCATGCAATGTGCTTTTATGTGGGTGTCTTAGACTACAGTTATAGATGAAACAACATATTAAATACTAAAAGCCAAACATTAACAGATGCTTTAAGACTGGACACCAAACAACAGTTTATTTTCAGGAAACAACCATGTAAGTGTGGCTGTTTCTCGTATGAAATGCCTCACAACAACCCATAAACTCACAGTAGAGACCCAAATCTGCTCATACGAGCCCAGACTGCTTCTGTTAAATGCAGCAAAGTTACTTGCATGCACAGCAGCATAAATAAAGCCATTATCTTGCCCCAAACCGCTCAGGCAGCAGAGATTTGTACTGGTTGTGTTAAAGAAGTGCCATTTTTATGGGCTAAGGCCTCATTCTCTTTGCGCTCCCGTCCCAGTTGTTTGCATTCATGTCAATGATGGCACGTGGGGAAAGCAGATGCAGTGGATGAATTTGCCCGTATCCAAATTATTGGTATTGGTGACATTTTCTTCAGGTCTGAAGGACCACCTAGAGAGAACTGATCCCCTGGTACTGATAACAATTATATTTTCCTTATGACCATATACTGTAAGCAAGTGGGTAGCTTTTCTAATATGCCTTTTGAGGCATCACTGATGAGGGAGAAGTGGCCATAGAAATACCTTCGTGTTGTCCTCAGAGATGAACTAACACCTATTCGGTTGTTGAATGCATGGAGTCTGAGACACACACTCCTTCATCTTTGTTTTGTATCCACCTTTCAAATGTTTTTGTTCGTGAAATTTGAACTAAGTATAGATGCTAGCAAGAAAACGGTGGAAAGCAAATGCTTCCCGCATTGCCACTGGGATGCAGTGATGTGTGACGGAGATGCTGTAGCATGTCCCCAGCTGTCTCTTGGTTCTGGGAATAATAGTCTGTACCCATCTCAGATCCTCAGCAGGAAAGCCATTGCTTGCATCGGTGGGATGCTAACTCTGCTTGTGACTGCTGTACCGCTTGTGTTTGATGGATTGCTCTTAGAACATCATCCCAAGGACAGCCGAGAAGCCCTGAGCTTTCTATAGCCCGCATGGGTCTTCCCTACCTGCTGCCATTTGTGAGGCTGGTTGTTGCAATTCAAGTCCTCAATGGGCCCAGGAAAACATTGGAGGAGTTTTAAACTGGCTCTGGAGCAAGCTCTTTCTGATAACAGGACAAGGGAGAAAAAGAAGGTAGTGGAAACTGCCATGAATAAAGATAACACACTGCTACGTGGGTTTGTCTTTTTTTTAAGGACTCTAGAAATCTGTCAGCACTGAAAGGCGGCACCTCACACAATGCTAGGTACAAATGCCTGCATCTAGTCACTGTACCCAGCTGGCTCTCACCACGTCTTCCTAGTCCCCAAATACTCAGCCTGATGAGAGCATCTAAATGTTAACGTGAGCTCCTTGAGCTATTTATTTCATTAACTGATAAGCCTTATCTGTTGCACACTGAAGTGGGGAGGCCTCAAGAGAAACTTTTGCTGTAAAAAGGCATGATCACAGCTACTGCAAAGGACAGATGCTTCAGAGGAGAAGTGAGGGTTACTCTGGCAAAGGCAGTGTGGGAACTTCTCTAGGAAGTGGGCACTGGTACCAGAATTCAATGAAGCACCCAAGATGTCTCTCAACACCATGTATTCAGCTGATGAAATTGCTGACTGATTTTTAAGGAACCATTCCCTATGATGATGATAAAAAAAATTAAAAAAAACTATTAGCACTAGATGGGACACTCCAAGCCCATTCTGGGTTTTTTTGGTCAAAGAACTAACCACTAAACCCCAGAGGTTTAGTGTGCTTTTGTTTCACCTGAACAACCCAGAAAACATATTTTCTTGCAGGAGCATTTATTCAAAATGGGAATTTCTAGTGAACAGTGGAAGCTCAGAGAGGAAATCAAGTTTGCGTCAATCAGCTATGTAAAGAGCCGTGCTAATCCAATCAGGCACAAAACAACACAGCAAGTGCTGTCTTACACATCCAACTGCGAAATTATTCAATTGCTATCAGCTGCTTCCACTGCTAAATGGGCAACAACCCAATGTTATTTGGGGAGCCACCAAAGGAGGAAAGCACCAGAAAAAAATCGTTTATGCACAGTCTGGAGCAGAAATGAAGTTTCCTGTCTGTTGTTATTTTGATGAGACACAATCTCTGTCTCCTGGGGCTTCTGGCCAGCCAGCCAGGGATGGCTTTACATTTAAAAGTACCTGTGAGCAATGGGCATTAAAATACTGTGTTTTACCTTGATGGAGGTAGCACATGAGAACTGGAGAAGGGAGCTGGACTTGCAAGGCACTGGCTGATCTAACAGAGAAGGTGAAAGGAACCACAAGAGAGGGAAGGAAGCAGGAATAAAGCTGGCTTGGCCCAGAAGCAGCCCCCAGCCCCAGCTCAGGAAGACCTGGCCTGCAGATATCTCCAAAACATGTTCATCAGAGCAATTCAAGGGAATGCATGGTTCATAAAACAGGCCAGATGCAGGAGGCTCGGGACAGCATTTCCTCCTCTGTGCGATGGGAGAAGAGCAGCTCTTTGCTTGGTGCCCTCCCACCAGCCGCAGAGTCCCCCTCCTTCCCTCTCTGGTCTCCAGCAGGATTTTTGCAGCGACAAGGGGCACAGACTTACACCACGGCTGCCCCTGGCCAGCACAGCACAAATGTTTTGCTCTGACTTGCTCTGGAGGCTGGCTGCCTGCGCCTCCCTGCAGAGCGATGGGCATCAGGGCAGGGCAATCTCTGGGAGGACCAAGCCTGGATCTCCTGCTTTGCACGACCAGGATGAGCAGAGGTGCTCGGCCAAGCTCGTTCTAGGGTTTTCGGGTACTGAGGAACTAGAGGACTTTGGCACATGCAGAACTGGGTAGCATTTGGGTTATGGGTTTTCAGAACTGCCACCAGGGCAACAGTTACTGCACTAATAATAGTTGAAACCAGAAAAAGCACTAGAGAAAACTATTGGAAAGAGTCCCACTGAGATTTGCCATTACTGGAAATAATTCCTGGTAGGCCTCTTACATTCTCCCACCCTCTTAAATGGTTTAAACATCTACTAAAACCACGAGTGAACCTCCCCCAGGGGAAAAGCGAGGCAGGCAGCTAGAGCCACCCTGCTGCCCTGGGTACATCTGATGCGATCTCACGCGCTTCACCACGTGGGAACACTGGGCATGGGCATTTGGAGTGGGCCAAATGGTGCGGCAACCCTGACCTGCTGGACAGGTTTAAGCTGGGTTAAAGTTTCTAGTCTAATTTTGTCCAAAAAGAAATAAGAAGGGAAGAAAATTAAAGAGAATGGGCTCAGGTAATAGGTGGCAAAGGAAGAGGTGTTGTACCTCTGCAGCTAGAACTCACCCCAAAAAAGATGAAAGCTATTTCAGTAACCACAAAATATAAAAGTTAGGTTGAAGCCTGCCTAGAAACCTGCCTAGTAACAGAGTGATAAATTAAGTACATCTGCTTATGGTATCTGTATGCTGCAGCTTTATAGGAGTGTTTAGGTAAGGAAAGCTGGGCTTGGCCCTGGTGCAGGGCTCCCCGCTCACCCAACTCACCCCTGCAGAGGGTCCTCGCGGCAGCAGCGGCAAGACACTCCCCACCCGCTTCCTCACCGCAATCACATCTGCAGCATTTGCAAAATTTAATCTTAACAGGTGGACAGCTGCTAGTCCTCCATCCCGAACCTTGCTAGAATTTCAGTAGTATGCTTTTTTCCCCTGTGTTTATAGAATTACACTAATTACGTATTTCTTTCACACAGTATTTGCATTACAGTGGTTTAATTCATTTGCTGTAGTCCATAATTAATATTTTCAGTAAAGCACTTTCAAAATCACTCCTTTGGCATACTCTGCTCTTATTGTTTTCAGCTCATGTCTGGATTCCCCGGTGTTTTTACCATCTTAGCCCCACATGCCTGGGGAGGCATATCTTTGCCGAACATACAAAGAGAACTCCTTTGCATACCCTTGAGTTTAGAGTCTTTTCTCTGTCTTTGACTGATAAGTCTTAGAGCCATTTGTGAAGAAACAACCTTTCCTACGGAGTTTTTTTCCCTAGAGAATGTCAATACTTGTCAAACATATGAAAGCATGATCCTGTGCATGCTGCAGGGAAATGCAAAATCAATTCGCATCTGTCATATTCTAACTGCTTTTGGGAACTAGCAAAACAGAGAAGGTGAATGCCAAGGTCTCTGAACTCACAAAATCTCCCTCCTTCTCTCACTGAGGTCTATTTTCAAGCTGCCAACAAGAGAATAATTTGAAAACCAGTTTACCTTCTGTTTCCCCATTATCCATCCTCATATTTTTTCATTTTTCTGACTGGCCTCTGAATACAAGATTTTGAAGTGTTTCAACCACTATAACCTGCCAATGGCAGAAAGACATAAAGCAAGGCTGGCATCTCTCAGGAGCTCTTCACTCCTCTTGCACTTGAGGAAATGAAAAGGTAGAAGTTGTATCTCACCGGCTGAGGCATCTCTGCTGAAGTTTTCCACCTCGTCCAGGCGCTAGAAACTCCATGGCCACTGGGTGTCAGCATCTGTGCTTGGACGCAGAGGAGGAGGAAAGCAGGCGCAGCATCGCTTCCACCAGAACTCAGTATTTAGTGCATGAAAATTAAATAGAGGGGACAATGGTTCTCTCACTGTAAGATAGATGAGTTTTGTTTCTTTTTGTACTGCTAAGCAGAGAAGTGTCACACCTTTGCTCCATCATTCAGCGCCGGGCTGACTGCTGGGTAACATCAGCCCTTGTGCCTCGTGGCACCGTGACCATGGCCCAGCTCTGCTGCACTGACCGGAGCTGCATCTCCCATAGCGTGTGCCAGCCAAAACCAGCCCCTGCCCCCCTTCCCATGCTCGTGCCATTGAGCACCCACAGAAATACCCCATCAGCTCAAACTGGAGGCTCAGCTGAGCGGGGACTGCACCCTGCTGTATGTCCCTGTCTCACTCTGGCGTCAGGTCCTACATCCCTGAGCCACCACGGGTTTCAGCACCCATCCCAGAGCCACCGTGGGTCTCAGCACCCACCCCAGAGCCTCCGCAGGTCTCAGCACCCATCCCCGAGCCACTGCAGCTCTAGGGAGTACCTAGATTTTAAAAGGACATAAAGCAGCACAGCCCATCTGTGGGCTTCAGCTTCCAGGTGTCGAGGTTTGGGAGTGCAGTGACTAATGATATCATCTAAAAATCTAAAGAGCTTCATGGGCCACGGCAGGTTTGCAGCTCACTGCCTTGTGTGGCAGGGTACATTTGAGAGCACTGTCAAGCTCTTTATGTCTATGTAGAAGCTGAATTTTCTCAGGAGGATCTGTGGTTCTCATAGCTTCAAGGCAAACAAGTAGAACTGATGCATGTGTTTAACATAACAATTTGAGGCAACATATTGTGGCTGAGCTGTCTGAACAGCTGAAACGGCTCTGCAAAGCATCTGTGTCGAGATCCTCTTCCCAGAGTACAGAGAGATAAAACAACCAGCTCAGAAATGATGGCCACCGCAAGTTTCGCACCAAAACCGAGTATTCGCCTCCCTGCCATCCTGGGCTGCTTGCTGGATCCCTGTCGAGATGTACCACCGGACTGCTCTGCTCAGGAAATAAAATGCCATTTCAGCAAGTGTTATGCCACTAGACATATTTCAAAAAAAAAGAAAACTAATTTAAAAATCCTAAGCATGGCCTTGACATTTCCTTTTCTGATGGCTCTGCCCTGGAAACAACCTCAGTGTTTAAACAGGTCTTGCTCCATGGAGAGCTCAGTGCAGGCGCATCCTTAAGCATGGGGGCTTGACAGGCATGGTTGCAGCCCTGCTGCAGTCCCTGACAATGCGTACACTCACCTCCGACAGCAAGGAGAGCCTGTGCAGCACCTGTGCCTTCTCTGAGATACTGAATTAGGCTGCATTGCCCTGCCTTTGCTGGAAGGTGCAAAAGGTCGCCCCAAGTTCCTGCAGCTGCAGTGGGGGGATTTTAGCCATGGTCATCACTGATCATCCGCAAACTACTTTTTTTCTTTCCTTGCCTGGGAAGCTGTGAATGGAGGTGGTAAAGGGACGTCAGACTTTTGGTGTGCTTGGATGCCCCACCTCACCAAAGCACCAGGGACTTGCAGGAGTCATTTTCATTTAGAAAAAAACCCAAGTAATAAATATCAGGGCTTTTTTTACAAACCAGAGAACACCTTCCTTTAACAGAATTCACTTATCTAGATATCTTTATGATTTAAAAACAAATGAAGGTTGGCAGAATGTTCTTCACTGGAATTCACGCAGTGGTAGAGAAAACATGCATACCAAATAGAAACATGGTTCTTGGGAGAGAAAGCTCTATATTTCAAGGCTAAAATCTGTAAACACGTTAGTCCCTCACCATCCAGGCACAGGGTCAGGCTCAGAGCACTGAAGAGTTATTTATCTGCCCACATTTGGAAAGAAAGGTTGCACTGGAACATACGCCAGATAAACCTAAGATGCCAAATGCCCCGTGTGAACATGTGCGCCTCTAAGTGTCCAACCGTCCTCAGCTCCATCCTGCTTTGGATCTGCTGTCGATCCTGTCAGCCTGTGTGCCGACTGTTGTGGCAGTCCACAGCAAGCCTTTTCTGCCAGTCTGCTTGTGCAAAACCTGATCTTTACAAGAATTGCAGCCTCCCGGCCACCCTTGAATATGTCAACCTCCCCTCCCCAAGCCCCCCTCCCTGCGTGGCCATGACACACAAGTGCAGCTTCAGTAACAGCAAACAGATGCAAAGAGTGTATTAAACCATCCAGTGCATACAGCCTTCTCCATGGAATGGCTGCAGAAAATCTACACAGAAGAAACCAGCAACAACAGATGCAGGTTGCCATCCTGCCTCTAGGTACCTGAACATCCTTTGCACCCTCACAGGGTCTGACCGCAGAGCCGGGGCCACCCAGGGAGCCTGGGAGAGCCACTGTGCCACCGAGAGGTCCCCATCTGATGCATAAAGCCCAGCAGAGGATAGTCCTTGCCTTTTATCTGATGATGTTCCAGCTCTTAACTGTTGAACTGGAAATACGTCCCAACCTTTGGGACTGTCAAATTGGTCTTGGCTGGTAGCTGCCCAGAAGTTTGTGCCCATGCTGCCAATTTATTTAGAAACACTCACACTGAGAAAACAATAACCTTGCTGCCTGCCAGGTTCAGCTGAGTCCACTTTTAACAACAGAGAGCTTAAAAGGCCAACACCACAATTTATTTTACTGAAGCAAAAGCATGAAGTTCCTGGCTGCACAGTTGGAAACGCAGCGACAAAGAAAAGCATTAGAAAAGTCAGACAGTGCAAGCACAAAGCAGGCTTTCAGCTCTTAAAGCTGCTCACCAGCATTTTCTCAACTACACCCGTTAATGGCAGCCCAACAGGACATTACCTCAATGCTGCAGCTCTCCAGAGCAGACTGAGACTGGCTCCAATAATACTCAATGTACATGAAAATGCTGTTATGGGTAAATAAAACTTACTTACGTGACTGCATGCAGTCAGGCTTGGGCTAGCCAAGCTGGTTGCTTCTGGATGCTTCTGAGAATGCAAATGAAATATTGCTTCATACAATTTGGGGCTGGCTCAGGGCTGGGAACACACAGCCTTCACGATCCCTTGACTTCACGTTGTCCTACTTGCGGGAGGTGCGCTGACTTGGCATGGCCTTGCCTGCCTTTCTCCAAAATTGTGGCATTTTTTGTGGCTTTGCTAGGACTTGGAAGGACCATAGCACAAAAACAGTGTTCTTGCTTCAAGATGTTTGTTCCTTCTACACTTTAGGACATGTCGCTGGGGAGGTCAGAGGTGCTGCCATGCAGATGGCTGCCTTGGTGCCTGAGCTCTGACAGCCGGGAGGCTGAGGACATAAGGGCTGAGTTGGGCCCTCCCGCCATATCCCTATAGCATAAATTCCTGCATGAATGCAAGAGAGCCCTCAATAAGTTTTTCAGTTGCTGTTACTGCTGCCTCACTAGAAATTGCAGTCCCAGACCTGGAATACTCCTCTTATGAGAAACCTGCTTCCAATTCCTAGTTTATTTCTGGCCCTTTTTGTATGCCAATGCTTCCCTCTAGCCTAAATAGCTCCTCTCCCTCCTTAGTCAGAACAAGCACTCCCTGATGTCCTGATGGAGAGCTTTCTTCACCCATCTTTCGCTGCTAGGAGGAACAAGCCAAGCTTTCTACTCTCTTCTCATAAAAAGGGCTCTCTATGCCCCTGCCTGTGGACTTGTGTGCCCCCACCATGCCTATCACCGGGGCTGCTGCTCAGGCCCAACACACAGTCCTGTCTATTTTTTAAAGCAGAAGTGCCAACTAACTACAGCGCAACAGGCAATCACATTAATTTACCCTCAAGGAGTAAAGATCTGGCTAAGGAAAAATACCGTTTGTTCACCATGGTCTGCTGCATTACCTGCTTTTTTGCATGGAGTCAGTAACGCATCCCACCGCTTTGCTAAATGCCATCATAGGACAGCCTGGTAGAGGAAACAGGCAGTTTTCTCTTCAGCAACACCTAGGAAAGGTGCAATATAGACCAAATGCTCATTTGAGGGTTAGCCCACCTGTGTGCCAGCCTTGTGGCTGCACTGCAAAAAGAAGGGGGGGTACTTAGCTGAGGGAGTTAAACATTGCCATGGCTTCACGGGTGAGTCACTGTGACCCATGATCCTCTCTGAAGACATTTTGGGACATGAACTATTGGTGCCTATAGGGGAGGAACCCCCAACACAGCTGAGATCTCTGCCAGGCATTTGCACTTACCTGTTGCTTTGAGCAGTATCATGATCTTTGGGAAATGTGGGCTCCGCAGGAGGGGCACCTTCCCAAAAAGTTGCAGAAGAGCCGTTCTAGTCTTCAGCCAGGGAAAAGGACCCTGGTTAAAATCTTCAGTGGCTTTGATGAGCATCCATCACCAGCACCCACCTGTTCTTCTGCAGGAGGACACACTAACATCAGCAGCACACACGAATGCAACCAGGCAGTGGTCTGACAGGCACCAGCCTACAGATCGTTTTTAGTGTTATCAGCAATTTAAATAACTCAAAATGCCACAATTAGATCCTATTAAAAACATACGTTGGATAATTAGGCTGTATTTTAATTAAACAATTTATCCAATTTGTTGAACTAATTATGATTCAAGCATAGGAAAGTTCAGAACAGTGGATTTAACATGCCCCTATGTAATGCTGCATGATTCATTTTTCAAGTCCTAATTGTGCCTAACACCTAATTGTTGGTAGCCCACTGGAGTGACAGTGCAGCAGCCGTTGTCCCATGTCCCCCAGCTGCTGGGGAAATTGTATTTATATGCTAAGGGACCCTTCGTTTTTTGGGGAAGCAGAACATAAGGCAACATTCATGAGAGATGTAGTACGTAACAAGGACTGTCTCAACTGTCTCAACTTTCCACAATAAAAACTTGCCCACTTGCTAGGCCCCTCCCCAAAACTTTGAAGTTGTGGCCCAGGAGGTCAGGCTTTTGCAACTTTTTATGTATTTGCACTGCTCAGCACAGAGTGGAGTAAGTCCTGCTGGACAGCGTGCCAGGACACGCTGTGCCGGGTCGTGAAACAAGCACCCTCCCGGCGGGAGCGTGCAGCGGGGCTGCTCAGGGCAGCGCACAGCTCAGGGCTCCCTGCGCTGCCAGAATCCCTCCCCATGTACTGACACATGCTCCTGCCATCAACAGAACCCATGACTTAGGAGAGTTTTAAGCCAAATTTTTCAGTGTGTAGCGCATGCACCTGACTGTTCGTTAAAGATCTGGTGTGGTTCTTTAATCGTCAAGCAAGCCTTGCTGCACTGATTGTCTGTCTCATATATGTCTAAAATCACTCACCTGAAGAGTCTCCATCTCCGTGTTGTTATGGGATTGCAGCATCCCAGCTGAGAGGGAATGACACATCACATCATACTTTGTCGACTTCTGACAGCTTCAGAGCACAAGTTTCAGTGTGGGTAAAAGCAAACAAGCAGAAGACCTGAGACTTAAAGAAAAATGAGGGAGAGGCAGAACAGTCAATAACAACTTCATAGTTTAACTATGAAAAAAAAAAAGGCGTTTTTTGGTACATGCACCCCCACCACTACATTATCACTAGAACAGCCCACACCTACAGTCGCAGTGGATCTCCCATCACAGGTTTCCTCCCCAGCTGTTCAGCTATTCCCATTTTTTCAAGGGAAGACTGAAGCATGATGACATCTCCTGTTGCTCTCTGGGGGCTCTGGGATGTGTGTGTTCCTGTGTGCAGACGTGTGCGTACATCTGTCCTTCTTTCTTCTGCTGCACCTGCCCAAGGCTTGCTGGTTTTTGTATGCGTTTTCCCAGGAAAAAGCTTCTGATGCCTTTTCCCCCCCAGTCTGAAATGGAGACAAAGCCACGTGCAGTTCTTGGCTTGGCACGTAGCTATCCTAATGATACCGTGACCCAGGGAGGAAACCCATCCAAGAGACATCTGCATCTTTATCACATGATGGACGCTGCTTTTGGAATGCCAGATTAGCATAATTTGTCTGCAAGAATATCAGACATCCTTCATTAGCTCAAAGCTAAACAATATTTCTGAAGAGCTGCTTGTGGTTTGCTTTTTTTCTTTAAAATACATTTTTCCTTTGGAATTTGGGTGTCCATATCCAAGGCCCTCGTGGCTCCAGCACATCAGATGACTGCAGCCAGCCTGCTGACTTGGAAGGGAAGAGCACTGGCCGCCCTCCACGCCAGTGATGAACCTCTTTGTAGGGCTGCTCAGAAGAAAGGCACTAACGGTTAACATGAGTGTCTCTATAGAGAAAAAGGCACTAACCACACTGTTCACACTGACTACTCACACATCACCTAACATTAGCATCTTTAAATTATCACTCAGATAAAAACTATTGCTGATTCACAAGTCATTAAAACAAGGAGAGCCATGCTGAGGTGGGACGCCTTGAGGCATCAGCTTTGGCTCTGAACCCTATCGCCTCCCAAATGCCACAGCCTCTGGGTAGCTGCTCTTATCTTCAGCGGGCACAGGACTGAAGGAGCAGGCCCTTGTCCTCAAAGGACAGCCTTTGAGGCCCTCAGAGGTCCCCAAAGCCACACAGCTGACTCCATGGATGCTACACCCCAGACTTGGCTGTGTGGGGCAACATGTCACAGATGTAGATGAGCCACCTCTGGTCTGGAAGCCAGGTTGCTCAGCCACAAGGCTTTGTGCCTGAGCAAACACGGCCAGCCTTGCTTCTGGCCTCTGGTGGGGAAGGCTGCAAGTCCCTACAGCTCAGGAAGGGGCTGACCCCATGAGTAGACTCCCTGATGCAAGTCAAACGGGGAGGTCTGTTTGCTGGGTCGGAGCCTCCACGTGCACGCTCAGTCTCACAGGCAGCCTGCCTGCACATCTCCCATGTGGTTTGGGAAACAAAGCAACCAACACATTTCAGCCTACAGCACCATTTCCAAGGAATTATTTTCACTTGTTCAGACCAAACTCAAAACAAAACACCACCACACACACTATTCATAAGACAGAACTGTACCTGCGCTGAGGTTTGAGGACTCACACAAAACTTCCAGCGGGTACTCCCACCAGGCAGCCCTAGGGCAGGGCTTCTTGAGGCACCACCTGGTCATGGTTAATGACTACAGCTCAGGAGAAGCAAAGCTGCTGTGGGGACAACCTGACTTTGGTTAAGTTGCAGAGAACTAAACCAATTTTTCAAACTGAGGTAATTTTAAAAAATGCCATTTTTAACAGTTATTTCTGGAGGGAGCAAGGAGAAGAAGGGGAATACTTTATCACCATCTTTGTATTTAACAAGTTTTGGGATTGGAAGTGTTGGGATATCTGCGGACACTAATTTCTGTGATTAAGCAACTGTGGGCCATACTTCAAGTGTGGGAGAAGAAATGAAAGTTATCCTCATCCTGACCCTCATGTTTTGTTGTTATTTTGTTTTTTGGTCAGGACATATTTTTCACTCAGGAAAGAGATTTTAATTGGGGACAGATAAAGGAAAGAGAGGGCATGTTCATTTATTTATTTTCTGATAGACCATGAAAAAAAATTAAGAGTGATTAAACCAACAAACTTTCTTTAATAAATTAATAGCAGCATCACAAAACCCTGATGTGAATGACCCAAAGGAAGTTGGGTAAGTGACAGTATTTAACCATTCACAAAAATGTTATCACCCGCTGGCTGGGAGAGAACGCAGGCGCTGTAAGGCAGTCCCCTTGTCTGTTTATCTAAACAAGTGACATACATCACGTACGGGTCCAGCTGAGTCGCAACGCTTGACATATTTACAGTTCTGGTGCTGAATTTTTTAAAAACATTTATAAAAACTCTGTAAATTCTCTGTTCAATTCCCATTATTTACATCCAAATATAGTAGGTTCCCTTTTTGCCCATACAACAGAATCGGCAAGGGTAGACATGAAGGCTCCTATGCGAAGACAATGCCTGTGTGTGGACTTATAGCGAGTTTGAGGATGCTGTGGAAAATGAGCTATTCACATATGACCTATTCACACATATGCTAGAAGCTACTGTAATTCAACTTATTGCTAAATGCTTTCAAAGTCTGTGGTTGGTTTTTAAATATATATATATGTGTATATATATGTACACACTCACACATATGTACACACACACATATACATGTTTGGAAAAGATGTGCTATGAATGCACCCAAGGAAAAAAAGAACTTAAAAAGCAACGTGATCTTTCTAATTTTTCTGTACTGTTTGAGATAGATAGTCAAATCTGACTCAGAGCAAAGGGCAGTCACTGAAGGCACAAGTTTGCGTCTCTGGCCAGTCCTTTTCCTACTGGTTACCAGACTTTTGGAAAGGCAAGTGGATTCCCGAGCATTCAAACCCGTGGCGGTATCAGCAGGCTGGCACATGGTGCATTTCTGCTGCCTTCTGCAAGCAGTAAGCTCCACTCCGCACTGGGATATCTCGCCTGCCTGCATGGAAATACTATGGATTTTTCCCAGGAGGAGATGGAAGGAGATGGAAGAAGAGAGGACCATCAACTTCAGCGCATCAGGCTGGGAGCAACCCAGCAGCAGATGCAACCCGTATGTTGTGTTTCGGTTGTGGCCTCAGCAAGGTTGTTGCTGTACACAGCAACGCGACAGCACAACATTGCGCTAAACCACTAGCAGAATTTTCCATTTCTTCTACGAGTTAATTTTGGTGGGATGAACACAGCAAGCATAGAGTATAAGCAGTTCATGTTAGTAAAATCCAATTTATCTATGCCTAGTGTAAGCTTTTCTGTTCTGAGGATTTTCATAGCCAGATGCATAAATGCATCCATGTTAGATGGGCGCTGCAGCATTTGTGTATTAGTTAAAACCTTACGGGTGATACCTGGCATTATCTCCCTTGCAGAAGGCAAGGGAAATTGCATGACAGGCATCACCCCAGAGGCACAGTGCCAGAAAGACACAATGCCTTGGAGGGTTTGTCTACACAGGAACACAGAGGAAAATCAATTCAAATTATACATGGTGTGAATTAAAAGCAGATTACCTAAACTGCATTAAATCCCAATGTGGATGCTTTCATTAAGATGTAAGTGGTGTTAATATGATATACTATAATTTACTTTGGGAGTGAAATGGAATAAATCAAATTTAAAAGTTAATTCAGATTAATATTCCATGTAGACTAGTTCCAGGTCTGCTTCCTTCCTGTCCCTGGTCATTGTTTGCTTTTGAACCACATCACCAGCAAGTGATTCCAGTCACTACTCTGTCCAGCTCTGCCCACCCCCTCCTGAGTCAGGAGAAATGAGCGGGGATCCTTGTTTCCGCCTCTCTCCTGAGCACCCCCCAGGGAGGCGTATCCTGCACCGCACAGCCTGACCCCGACCAGCACTAAGCGCACAGCAGCTTCTGCTCTACACCCAAAGCAGTGTTTTATCACCAGCACTGCAAGTCCCAGGATGTTGAAAAATAAAAGCAAATGGTAAACAAGCTAAGGAATACGTAGATGTGATGACCGAGAAGACAAGAGCTCTTACAAAGCCAGAGCGCTCTTCTCCAGGTCAACCAAAGACCCTGATCATCCAAGCAATCTGTGAAGGCAGTGCCATCCACACTGAGCACAGCTTGCTCCATCCCAGAGCTGATGATTATCTGTAAGACCAAAGGAGGGCTTTTTATAAATCTGAGGCACTCCATTTATAAAATGGTTGAAGCAGATAACTGGGGTTTGCTCTGTTTCTCATACTGCTTCTCCAAGTGTGCAAGTGATCCTGGCCAGGATCGCAAAACCACACCAGAACTGCATTCCCCACCTTCCTTAGGGGAGCCAGAGCCTGCTGGGGAACGGAAAGAAAACAGCAGGATTGGGGAGGGAGTCAAAATTTAACAGAGGTCCCTTGAGTGCAATATTGCCCCAGTATGGCAGCAAGCCACTACCCGTAACAGGACATGTCTGGCCAGGTGCCTGCACAACCGCTACACTTTCATGATGTCTCTCTGCCAGGTTTCTGCACAGTCTTTACACGGCACAAATAGGGGTGAGGATTTAAAGTATATATTTACTGTCAACTTGAAAAAGAAAGTTATACTGACCAAGTCTAATAGCATGTATTTGATATATAACTATTAACGTGCCATTCTGGACTCCAGCAAATGCCACCTGAGATAAATATTCAGCATTTTTGTTCATGCAGTGGAAGAAGAATTCAAACATTTTGTCCATGACATATGCAAAGTAACTAATAGTTCTGATCTAGTATTAACAGTAAATATAGAACCTTAAACTTCACTGCAGTATATTAATATATATGATTTTAAGTACTGGACTGGAAAGACAACTCTTTTTTTTCTTTAAAAAAAAAAAAGCTTTGTTCAGAATGCAATATTTACATTGTCCTTTGACAACACTTACATTTTTACACAATATATTTTGGCTACAGATACACCATAGCAAAAGGCTGTGTGAGCCACCTTTACACACAGCTCACTCTTTCACTTACAACATTACAGCTGTTTATGGAGAGCTCTGAAGTCCCTGGTTGCATTTCAAGGCCCTCCTCAACTTCATCTAGTTCCATGCTATTGAGTTCATTGCCATTTCGATAACTAGTTAAAGTCAGGTCTTTCCCATATAAAGCTGTTGAAGCAACATTCAGACACTGATTCTGCCGCAGCGCTGATTTTTTACTGGTCTTGTATTGGCAACGGATGTAATTGGAAAAAGCCCTGCGGTACGTTTTATTGAAGAGTGTGTATACGAGGGGATTAATCCCAGAGCAAACATACCCCACCCAAACAAAAACATCAAGTAGTTCACTCAAGAGGTCTTTATCGCAGGCTTCCTTGCAAAGGACAGACATGACATTAGTGATGAAAAATGGGCACCACATGATGAGGAACAAAAAGAAGACGATGCCCAGGACCTTGGAGGCTCTTCGCTCGTTGTTGATGGACTGCATAGTTCCTTTCCGAAAAAGCACTGCTTCCTTATTTACAGGAGAGTTCAAGTGAGATGCCCCCTCATGATTGTGAAGCATTGAAATGTTCTCTGCGTTGTTTTCCTTCTTGAGGCAGTTTACGCTGCTCCTCCTCTGCTTGGGCACTTCTCCACACATGAACACCGTTGCCTGTCTCTGCAGCACTTGGACGGTCAGGCAATAGGTGATCACCATGATGATGAGAGGGATGAAGAACGCCATGAAGGATCCAATGAGGACGAAGTTCTCATCATTGAGGACACAGGTCCCATTTACGAACACCCTGGAGTCATCCTGCAAACCAATGACCGGAATGGGCATAGATATCCCTAGAAGAACAAGGCAAAAAAGAGAGAGTTATCTGGATGAACGGGGCTCCAAAGAGGCAGCAGCGATGATGCAGGTCCTGCATGCATTCAACCCGCTCCCTAAAGCCGTTCGAAAGAGGATTTACTACTCCCAGATGGAAGGGAAAACCTCGTCTAACACCACTCCTGGGAGCGCAGCTCCAGGGCATGAACACCCTCCGCCAGGAACAAGTGCAGCTTTGCTGTGCTCCACAGCTGACACAGCGAATGCAGCGTAACTCCTTTATCAAGTTATTTTTCTAGCGTTAATTGCAATTTGTGGGTGTAGAAAAGGCAGTCATTACCCTGCTCTGTTCCAGCTGGCCACTCCATGCCTGCCAGTTTTGGGGGAGGGTTTGAAATCACTACGTAGGGTAGATAGTAGCAAACTTTAAAGAGGAAAATTATCAAAATGCAAAAGAATTACAGCTATGAAGATTTAGAAGCAAGTTTCTTAAAGACATTAAAATAATCCTGATTGAAAAATGGCCACTTTTGCCATGACATCATGGACACATGGAAGAAAAGCTCCTGGCTTTCTGGGTCCTTATCGACTATCTCGGTGCAAGCAGACAGTGGTCTCTGCAAGCTCTGCATGCCCAGGCATTTCATGCACAAGCAGTGTGAAACTGAGAAGTACCACAAAGACAGTCTCGCTTGAATTCTTAAGGCAATTACATGAAATGAAAAGGCTGCAGCATGCATCTGCCTGATTCCTACCCCTCTATCTTGAATACAGAGCTAAAAACTGGAACAACAGACAATGTGAGAGTAGAAAAGGTGTAACTAAAATAGTAATCAGATTGACATGACGGTCTGAAATCAGAACCCCAGCTACAAACGCTCTGGCTGAAAGGAAGGAAACTTTAAATTATTCAATTATAATAATAACTAGAGCACAGCTTCCAGCTACTCATAAGCACTAAGCAGACTAATAAGCCTTGGGAATCACTGCACTTGCTAAGGCAGTTTTTCTTGTATCCTGATGGCACAGCACTTTTTATGGTCATGGACTTAATGGCAGACAAGTGGGATTAAGAACATTTTGGATCCCTTTTCCCCTTCAGCATCACCCAGCACAGTTTGTCTGTCCAGGATTTCAGGACATCAGGCCTTTCTGAAGCAGAAGCAGGAGTCCTGCATGGAGGGTCTCTGCAGACGGCCATGTGTCCATGCTATTTGGCACATGGGCAGAGCAGACAGCATGTCAAGCCCAGAGCACGATTGTCCAGGACTGCACATAGTAGCCCGCACCCACTAGCTGCGCGTTTGTCCCTTGTAGAGTGAAGGAATGAAAGAATGAAAGCATTTTGAATAGCTCTAATTCAGATGCATTTACTTAATGTCCTCCAACACTGTTTTCCTCTAAGGAATATATATCTGTATAACTGATCTACTCTATCTTGTGAAAGTCATCAGCAATTTACTGTGGGGATAGAAAGAAGAGGGAATACAGGACTCATGCCAGAGGACTGGATCTCACTTGAATATTTTTCATGCGTACTGAGATCCAAACTTTATCCCTTGATCTGTGGAGCTCAGTCCCACACCAGGACAGACCTGAAACCTTCCAAAGAAATCTGTCCAAACATAGCCAAAAACAACAAAAGCAACAACATATTTTGGAATACCACAACATATGTGTACGTGAGAACACGGAAAAGACATGGTGGGCCAGATCTAGTTAGACCATTATGGGTTCATCTAGCCCTGTCTGTTGTCTTTGGCAGGTACCAGAAGTTTAGGGCCATGGTACAAAATGGGGCAGCTGTCAGCATTATAGCTCAGAAAATTCCACAGCAAGAAGTTGCATCCACACCTCATTTTTAAAATAACCTTTGAGAGACCTATCTTCTGTGAATTCTTGATCTCATGTATAACTCCACAGTACTCAGTGGCATTCAGTTCCACAACCTATCTGTTTGTCATGTGAACAAAGTATTTCTTGCTCATTTTAAATTTGCTATCTGAAAATTTCCTTTGACTACCCTCAATTCCTTTACTGTGAGAAACAGTGAATAATCACTCTATGGTCACCTTTTCCAGCTTCTTAGTGATTTTATAGACCTTTATCAGGTCTTTTTCTACTGTCTGATATCACTTTTGGAACTGAAGAATGCTATTCTATTTAGTCTCTCCTCATGCCAAACTCATTTTATGCCTTTGATTATCTTTCTCCGTTTCTTTTCAAATTCCTCCCTGTCCTTTTAAAGAAAGGAAAAAAACTTCACATCCCAGGAGTTAGAGAGCAGCAGAATGTCTTTTGTTCTCCCCTTCCTACCCTCTGGCCGCCTGGCTATCAGTGAGCACTCACTCGGCAGACATGTCTGTGGGGCTGGCCATGCCCTTCCTTAGGTCCTTCACCCAAGAAATAACCAATGCTGAGGCCACTGTTGTGTCTGGATTGCTTTTTTTGGGTTGCTGTGAACAGCACAGTCCTAGAGCTAATCCTGTGGGACTCTGAATTTCTAAACAGAAAGAGTGACATGCTAAAGAGATTAACCAGGGCATTTTTCCCATTAGAGCTAAGTGTTTTCCAGGATTCTGCAGAATACATCTGCAATTTGTCACTACCATAAAATTACCATTTGCCAGTAATCTAGTGAAGGAATTTCTTCTGAAAAGTAATGATTATAAATGCCTTCTGTGATTATAGTATGTGTTTCCTCAGCCCAAGTGATAGTTCTAGGATTCGGTCTTCTTTCCCTCTACATGCTAATGTTTATCAGCTTACCCTTGGCAAGGCACTTGCCTCCTTTCTGGTATGTTAACCCCTGTTACCTTGCCTGTGCCAAATCCCTGTGACTGCAATAACCTCCATCCCATCAAGCCATAGACTCTACCAGTAAATACATCTTTCTAATGCCTTGGCTCCATCAAACCACAGACATTCAGGGAGGTGGAAGAGCAGTCTTGACACAAAGAAGAAATCTGAATTAGATCAATGGCATTACACTGGGATTATATTTGCATGGATAATTTTATGCTTTAGAGCCCTCTATAACACATATCCTTTGAAATAAAACTCCAAAATGAATAAAGGTTCATTTATGAAGTAGTCATCATTGAATTTATTATTGCTTTAGCCAAGGGAATTGAGATGAGGTTTCAGGGTATCTTCATGGTCAAACACATAAAGTACATTTGGGAAGAATAACCTAGTTCTGGGATATAATGAATATACAGATCAAGAGCACTGATGTCAGCCTAAAACTCTGCACGAGCATGAGATACCTCAGTGCTGATGACAGGGAATGAGGAGGTAGCTGCTGTAATGGAAAAGTGTCCCTCACCTCTCTTATAACAAAGTGGGATTTCAAACTGAGAAAGCAGTTTGAAGAGAGCAGAAAGAAGAGAGAGAGCACCAGGTCTTTTTTTGCTCTTTCCTCCAATCCAGGAAAATCCCATCCTTAACAGCGATAGGAAGAAAGATGCCCTTAGAGGAGCTGCCAACACACATTCATTCAGCTTCCAGCGTTACCCTCATCTCAAATGCTTTCTTCCACATCACACTTCTCCTTTGTAACTCGTTCTTTAATAAGAGATTTATTACTCATCCACCCCACAATCCAGCCCTAAAGAGAACTAAGTCTTTTATGTAACTTGGGCAACAGGGACTAACTCTACACCACCCCAGTAGTGAGAAGTGAAGTGTGGAAGGTCTTGGACATCCCAGAGGGGCTTCCAAAATAGCTACTGCCACAATCCCATATGCACAAATACCTGCTTGTAGACACAGCTCAAACCCTGGCCCTGATTTCAATAGGGTTACCCGACCAGTACGTGCTGTGCTTACCACTGAGCATTCCCATGGTGCCTGAACACGGATAAACATGAATGCCTGCCTTACTTGAGTTCAGCTTTTGAACAAGCACAGAGAAGGCATTCAACTCCACTTGACTCAGGCAACCCACAGCGCTGACACTGTGGTTGTAGCTGTTCATAATTTAAGAACTAAGGTCAGTTGGTCAGAGAAAGCCAAACTCACTACACCAGCGCAAGGACGGTGAGTGCCAAATCAGGCAAGAGACTCCGCAGCCTGCTGCTGTCCAGCCTTATTGCTGTTCAGCCCTCCGAGCCCCAGTGCAGAGCGTTTCATGAGCTTTTGCCTTGCACCCAAGCTGACACATTCTTCATCAACAAATGTCAGGCTGATTTAGTGAGCTGAGATCTCCAGCCTTGGAGGCATTTTCCAGTTGTGCCAAATAACCCTTTCTAACTAAGGCGGCAGCGAATTCCCAAAGAGAGGTGGCGTTGTTCCAAAAACTTGCAAGGTAAAAGCATATCACACTTTGCCCTTCAGAGCAAAGATGGTCCTCTTGCTCGATGTTTGAGCAGTGCCTAGGGCAACTGGTTTTGCCCCAGAAAGAATAGACAACCAGCCACCACCAGCCAGCAAGCCATGAACCAGGTCCCTGCTAGACTCAACACTGAGAGCTCTGTGCACCCTTCTGCCAGGCAGCAGCTTGAGCAGGACATCCCTTTTCACCACAGCAGTTCACAAGGGAGAAGATGAACGTGATTTTTTCCTCTTCTTCCCTCCTTTAGCCTCTGTCTGACAGAGTAGTGGGAAGCAAGACAGAGAGAGATCCTCCGGATTACAAATCCAATTACAGTTGTTGTCCTAACTGCTTCTTGTCAGATTTAAAGATGTTCTTAAGCCAGCAGAACGGTTCACCAAATGGGGCTGAGATGATGCTGTGGACACAGAGTAACAGATGCTCTTCACAGATTCTCAATTAATAAAACAAAACCCAAATGACTACAAATACGGCTTTGTAAAACATTTACTAGCTTGCTCCAGAGAAAAAAATGGCTAAAAAGTCCAAATTGACATTCACAGAATTTAGACTTAAATGAAAAACAATAATGTTTTTGTGTTTAATATCTTGCTTTCTTCTGTGAAAGCCCGAGAGACTGATAGAGATTACTGGGAAGATGGAATCTTTGATGGTTATTTCTACTAGAAATAGAAAAAGAAAGGAAGTAATTTCCATTCTTTCTCACAACACTCTTATACAAGAAGACATTCCATTTCCTCTGGGGACAACCACCTCACTAAAGAAAACAGAGGCCTGCATATGGGTTTACTCTGTCTTTCCATGTGTGGGATTCTCAGGGCTGAACACAAGAGGGGTCACATTTTGCTGCAGTTACATGGGCTTAGGAATGCCAGGGATCACCTCCCCTGGTGTCAGCATTGGAATTAAAGTCTGCTGTGGTCCATGGCAAGGGCTCTGCTGATGCAGGTGGGCTTTGGACCTCACTACCATCCTCCTGGCATTTACACAAAATTAAAAAAAAAAAAAAGCAGAGAGAAAGAGCTGTGTGCCAAACAAGCCTATGGCTGCCACAAAAGCAGTCTGCACTGCAAAACCAAGAACACTGCTGTCCATGCTAAACACTGCATGTTTAAATCCATGTCTTTAACCTTATATTTAACCTCATATTTATTATTATACAAAATAAACGTGGGTTACAACTTTAAGAGACATTCACCTGAATGTTAGCAGCTGCTGTAACTATGCATTAGCATTAAAGTCTGTTAGAAGAAATAGGAACTGACTCCCCTAACCCCTCAGAAAAGGGGAAAGAAAACTAAAACAAATCCGTTTGGTTTCTTACAGACGTGTCTCACAAAGTGCCTGCACATTTCTCAATAACTAACAGACAGCAAGAAGTAAACCCTAACAGACAGTAGCCTCCTGACTTGCATTGTAAAAGAAAAGGCACCGGTTTCAGGAAGCAAAGCTCTTCAGAGGCAAATTGAAGAATGTGGGCTTTTGAAGTGCTCAAAACCACAAAAATTCCATATATTCCCCATATGTCAGCAGACTAATTGCAGTGCATTTTGTGTGCTAATGCAGCAACAATGCACCTTCAGGGCTGGATTAGGTCTAGTTTTATCTAACTGTTCTAATAAAACAACAGTGCCAGCTTTGTATTGGTTTAAAGTCAAAGATAAAAGGTGGCTGAACTTTGAAGGATCTCCCTGCCTGCAAGGAGCACAACTGCAAACAGAGGAAAGTAATTACTGACTGTGCCTGAACAAGCAGCTGACCCTTACTTAAACCTTGCGAGAGCACTGAACAACCCGAGCCCAGATGGACAACCAGCAAATGCCTGTAAAAGACAGAAGAAATAAATTATTTTCCCACCTGCCCTTCTATTTTGCTAAATTACTTCTCTTGGTTTGCCCAGCCGCATGTTTCCAACGCTGCATTTGAACAAAGGGGGATGGGGCTCTTGCTCACAGCATACCTGCCACCAGGGCTGGGCTTCCCCAAGAAATCAAACAGTGATGCCTGAACTGGTGCTCAGTAGCAGTAACCTCAAACAGGAGACACTGACATCTCCCTTGCTCCTGGGAACGGATGTGGTGGGATGGTCAACCCATCTTTTGTGCAAAACACTTCACAGACTATCACCATCTGCTGCTGCTGTCCGAGGCAAAACATTTCACTGACGTCTGATGACAAAATCAAACCAATCCAGGCACCTGTGCCTGAAATCCCAAGGTAGTTCCCTTGCTATGAACTCACCTTGTTATCAGCTGCTATGATCTTCCTCACCCTGATAACTCTTGCTGATGTGCTATGGAGATCAATGCCCCTCTTGAGAATCACGGTACAAACACTCAGGCAAAAGCATGTCTTTAGAGAAAATAATCTTGTAATCAATTCAAATGAATGGGAAACAGAGGCAGATGAAGCCTTAGCGTCATGCCCTAGGCCATAAAGCAAGAGTTTCTATCTCACCCGTGACCAGAAGATAGGCCTGAAAAAGTTTTATAAGCACAAACCTGCTCTGCTGCTCCACCAGAAGCAAGTAGTAGCCTGGCTTGCAATGCTGATGCCACCTCTGCGCTCACTTGAGGCTAACAAAATCTATCAGGATCGCCACCACTGCAGCAGCTCTGCCTACAGAAATCATCAACCATGGCCCTCATGCTCGTGAGGGAAGAATTTCAGTCAAACATACACTGTCAGACATTTAATGTCAAAGATAAAAAGGCAAAAATACAATTTTCTCCCAAATCTGGAGAGAAACTAATGCTACCGTCCTTAGGCTTTACTAACATGCAACCATTTTTCTCAGCAATAGTATTACTGTTCTTCTACTAAAGCAGTGCTCGTAGTCAGGAATTTGTACACTTTTCCAGGAGGTGAAGGGTGCCTGTCTAACCTTTGCTTTGCCAGTGATAGTTGTCTTAACACTGCTTCCTCATCTCCAAGTGATGAGCCACAAACAGAACCAGTCTGCTTGGTAGGAAGGGTTTGAGTAAAATCCTGGTAACACATTTTGACCTTCCACTTGATGCCTTCTCCATTAGTAGTGTTTTCGCCATTTTTTTCCGTGAAATGTGTTCAAAGGTTTGTTTGCTAACCCGGGCCTGAAGCCTGCAAAGAAATTCATGGGTGTGTGCTCCTATCCCAAAGCACAGTCTCTCAGGAGCAACTACTGCCCAGCACCAAAGAGAGGGTGCTCAGGAGTAAGCATGTCTCATCAGCAAGCATGCCATGGGAACAAACAAATGCCTTGCTGAGAAAGCCACTGATCCCAGAGACACACCTATGGGCAGAAATGCAAACCAAAACCCTAAACATGCTCTAAAACCAGGACCCGAGGGAGGCTACATGAATTACTCCAGTCCCCCTTTACCTCCATGCACAACCTGCTCTCAGCCGGTAAGTAGACTACAATTCCTTTTAATATCAGTAGTGCCACTCTAAGCATGTTCCTCAAACTGAGTATCATTTCCCACTGGGATTATCTCCAGTGAGACAGGGGAAGGCTTAACTGATACCTGGAGGCTCTTTAAGGACATCATTAGGACAGCTTGCATATATGGGGCTACTCAGCCTTGTGAGAGAGGAACACTCAGGGCAGAAGCAAAAAGCTGTTAGACATAAGATCACTTAATCTGAGATGAGCATTTACTGATCCTTGCAACACACATCTTTCATACTTCTATAAATAGATCTCCTCAATAAAACAATGAAGTAGTATGGAAGTTAAATGGGGATGTAAAATTCCTTTTTAAAGTTGAATGGTTTATTATATATACAAACCCCAGATATCTACCTGAAATCGAAATTATAATATCACCAGTGAGTCAGAGAGAGAATGAAAAGAAAAAAGTCCAATTTTAACACATATCATGGTATTACCATAATTCAACAGTGCATTTCCTTTTTTTGTTACTTATTTTGTTTTCAAACAAACAAACAAACAAACAAAGATGCGGGGTCTGCTTATGGCATGGATACAAAGAGCAGAATTCAAAGAATAGCCTTATCTCAGTCGCTTATCAAGTAAATTGAATTTACACTATTACTAAGAATGTGAAACTGTGAGCTGGGAAACTGGTAGCATGCGTAACTTTGGCGCTCTCTGGTAAATGACTAAACCTTGAACTTTCTGGGAAGCAGAAGAAAATCCCTTTTGTGCTAGCAGGCACACACCTGAGCCACAAGGAGCTTCAGAATTAAAATGTTTTACTTATTTTCATACCAGAAGCAACGTGTGTGCACCCTTCCACATCACTGAAGTTCTTTCATTCACATTTCCAAAGTGATATTTCTTTTATATTAATATTACCCAGTTACCACTTTCTCCTGTATTATATGGTGTGCATTTAGAGTTTGACTAGCTCCTCATCACTCCTGCTGAGAGCTGCACAAGGATCTCCCCTCTTGGCCAGGGTGGCCCAAGGCCACCTTCCTCAGAGCAGGATACAGGGAGTCTGGTGAGATGGTTAAGTCCGCATGTTACCGGTGAAAACCTTTGCACTTGCAACTATGCAAAATCTGAAGTCTTGAAACAACATCAAGATTCTGCCAGCAAGCTCACATCTATAATTTCTTTTCATTTTCAATTGTGTGGATATTTCTGTTGCCTAAATTTCTATTTCCAGCCTCAGCACAGTGCTGTCTATCACAAAACTCATTTTCACAAGCCCAGCACTTCACTGCACCCACTTTTTCTCTAACTGAACACAAAAAGTCTTGCTCAGGTTACATTTGCTAAAACACAGGACAACTGGCTGCTATGTACTTTAATCTGGAACAAACAGGCCTTTGGAAAAGACCCATTCATAAAGCAATTGTCAACAGACAGGAGGACTCTGTTATGTTCCCCTGCTTAAAAACCTAATCATAGGTTTAGGCATGTGCAACCTGCCAAATTCATAGCTCAATGAGCAAAGAACCTCTATTATATATTTTGCTGTCAGCATTAACATTTCAGGAAAATGGAATGCAAAAGCTACTAAATTAAGATAAATTACATGCTTTTTCCTTCCTATTTTAAATTCTGATTTAGGAATTGAATTCAGGATTCTTTACATGGGATGTATTTAAAAGTTTCTTCAGTCCAACTGAAGCAGGATTTTGGAAATGCAAACTGACCAGCCTGCACTTAAGTGCTGCTTTGAATTTGATACTTAATCATGTACAGAAATGCACAAATTCTTTTGTGATATTTAATACTGAAGGGAGGGTGAATTTACTTAACCTATTTCATCTTCTTGAAAAGTGCATGGGATTTCATCAGGCCTTTCCAAGTGACAATTAGGTAAGAGCCAGAAGACAGCAACAATACACTTTGGGTGAGTTCTTCTCTTTCATTCCATGTTCAGTTTATTCCTGTGTCTGTCACATTTCTAAATTCATTTATGAAGTAAAAATCGTTACGCTAAAATAAGCTATATACATACCAAAAGTACTTTTCTTTCTCCATTTAATGCAACCTTTCTGAAGAAAGCCCGAGTAAATGGGTAAGCGCTATCGCATGCACTGGGGAGGGTGGAAATCCAACAGCATTTCAATGCCCTGAACAGACTCTCTGGGGAGTATCGATTCTGCCTGTATTTTCAAAAAATTTTCTTTGCAAGCAAAGACTCCCCTGGGCCAGCTGTATCTGCATCAAAGAGAACGAACAAAACATGAACAAAGCCCAGACATGTTGTACACCCTCTCAGCTATGATCCCAGCAAAGGAGGGCACGCAGGTACAGCTGTAATGCATCTCCCTTCCCAGCCTGGGGAGGGAAGCGCTGCCTGGGGCAGTCCCTCAAAGCATTGTGCACTGCAGACATCCTGCTGAGCAACTGCTCGCAGCTTCTTCCTAAAGACTTTTGGATGCTGGGGAATAAATGCAGCACCCATTGCCTTATTGAGGGCTGACGGGCCATGTGCCTGCAAAAGAAAAGTGCCATTCCACCTCCTTTCCAAGCTATTTCTTTTAGTGTTCATTATTTCACCTGTTTCACATCCTATTATAAATACAGACTTGTAAACATCAGCTGAGAAAGCTGGGCAGGGGTGAGGTGTTTGGACTCTACAGCAGCACAAACCCACCTTGCCTACCCTGGCTCTGGTACTTCTGTCCTTGGGAGGCAGTAGAGCCCATAATGCTCCTGTTCTCCATCGTCCCGAGCCCACTCCCCACCCAGTAACTCCAGAAAGAAGTAGGTCTCTGGCTGTCTTTACATCTATTTGGTTAGGCCCCAGACTTGCTTACTAGTCTGCTTACTCAGCGAACCATGCATGAAGTAGTCGTTGCCTTACTTTATTCCTTGGACCCATAGTCCAAACCACAACCTAGCCCTCAAGGCCCTCAAGCCACATTCAGCACTAACCAAAATTTCTAAGGATATGTCTGCAACATGCAAGGCAGCACAGGCAAAAATTGCAAGATATCTGTGGGTATATATCAAAAGACAGGAAAAGTGGTGGTGATTAATTGGGACGTATTGGAAAATGTGAGATCTGGGCATGACGTAGATGGTATAGAATAAGGGGTGGATACTGTCCTGGTTTCGGCTGGGATACAGTTAATTTTCTTCCTAGTAGCTGGTATAGTGCTGTGTTTTGGATTTAGTATGAAAATAATGTTGATAACACACTGATGTTTTAGTTGTTGCTAAGTCGTGTTTACATGGTCAAGGACTTTTCAGTTTCCCATGATCTGCCAGGTGCACAAGAAACTGGGAGGGGGCACAGCCAAAACAGCTGACCCAACTGGCCAATGGGGTATTCCATACCATATGACGTCATGCTCAGTATATAAGCTGGGGAGAGTTGGCCTGCTAGCAGTGACCACTGCTCGGGAACTGGCTGGGCATCAGTCGGCGGGTGGTGAGCAATTGCACTGTGCATCACTTATTTTGTATATTCTATCATCATTGTGATTATTATTTTCCCTTCCTTTTCTGTTCTATTAAACTGGCTTTACCTCAATCTGCAAGTTTTACTTTTTTTTTTCCGATTCTCTCCCCCATCCCACTGGGGGGGGCGGTGGGGAGTGAACAAGCAGCATATGGTGTTTGGCTGCCTGCCAGGTTAAACCACAACAGCTCCAGAAATGGAAGCAGAAAAGTCTTGTTGCCCAGGTTTTGCAATGTGCTACTTAATGCTGCTGACAGATTTATACGGCTCTGCCAGGGGGATACCGGCTGCTCCCTGTGTGTTAAGTGCAACACAGGGCACAGCTTCTGCGCTGACTCTGAACTGCCCGTGCAAATCGAGCCCAAGCATCCTGCACGTGAAGCTGTTCGCACGTGACTGCTTATGCACTGAATTCAACAGCTTTCTTTCCTATGCCAAATAGGCAGCACAGAGATTCTAAAAAATAATTTCAAAAGTTAAAAATTAATTGATTAAACTCAATCTAATTTCACTGTGGATTGTACTACCTAGAGGAACCACAGCAGGCCTGTGGCACGTGAAAATTTGTTTCTAGCAGATATTCTTGTTAAATTCATGAGGAGAAAAGGTATATTTCCCCTATTTTTTTTTGCTTTATTCCATAGCTTTTTTCCATGGCAAGCTTCTTCAAAAGTGGTCCCTGCAGCACCCAGACATCCAGTATCATATTGCAGGCAAAACCCAAGAGAAGTTCAAGCACCTGAAACATGCTTTTCCTTGCAGTACAGCGCTGAAAGTGGCAACCACTTTATAAAAGAAAAATTAAATGTTAAATCTTTGTAAGACTGCATTTTATTCAAGCAAAAAAGGCAATACAGCAGAGGGAAGTGGTCATACAATTCTTCTGACCCTGCCTCAAATGTCTCTTTTATAAAGCACATTGAAAGAATTCCCCAAAAAATGTTTTTCTTCTCATAATTCCTCATATTACAGAGTCATCTTGCTATCATTTTTCCCTTTCTTCCTTATTTTACTGCTGCTTTATTCATCGCTTTTTATCAAAATGATACAAAAGTGTCTTCTCTTACATCTACTCCTCATTTACTATAACTTCAAACTTGCTAGCTCAGTACTAGCAGCAATCCAACTGTGCCAAAGCATAATATAGGCTATAAAGCCTGCGCAAGAGCAGTAAATACCTCGCTGTTAGCCTGCCTTCAATTCTGCACTGCTTCACTTAAACCGCTACCAGGATTTGAGCGAGTGTAACTGCAGCAACTGCAGTGTAGACATGTCATTTGTACTGGCTGGGTTTTCCTTCCAGAGTCTTTGCTAATGCTATTTTCTACTTTGTTTACACAGCAGTTTTATAGTACCATTTGTCTGTGTTACCGTCATTATCGGCATATTGATATGTACACAGCAGCAGTGCTTCAGCATTGGAAGTGGTGGTATTCTGAAAAATGACTACTTATTTTGGTCACTGGCCAACCGCAATGAGAGACTTCTATTTCCCAGTAACCATTTATTATATTCAGGCATGCAGGCCAGGTAAATTAATTTGAGTATCCTCTTAAAAATCCTAAATGAAAATTGGAGTAACACTATTATTCATTAAGACACAGTTAAGATCGTGAGCCGCATTGCTTACCTATGGATATGGTCCAAACTGCAGCAATTTTCATAATAGCCTTGGTGCGGGAATTGAAGCGGCTGTGCTCAATGGGATTGCGTATTGCTACATACCGATCAAGAGAGATGGCACAGAGATGCATAATAGATGCAGTTGAAAAGAGCACATCTAGGGAAATCCATATAGGGCACAACTGTTTAGGCAAAGGCCAAGCATAATCTGAAACATAGAGAGAAAAGAAATGAAAGGAAAAAAGAAAAGGAAATAATTTGGGAAGCTAGGCCATCATTTCTGAGAAACTGTTGGGATATTTTAACTCTATGATACCAGTAAGGGGCACATGCATGAGGAGTGGACGAAGAAACCTCTCGCGGGGCCTCTCTCCCGGCAGTCCCTAGCTCTGGACACTCCATAAACCCCGTAGCCAGTTCCCACACTCTGTTTTTGATGATCAGTAGCTAAAGGCAAAGAAACATTTGGCAGTGCCTCCAAGTTACTATTCTAGCTGTGTTCCTCTCTCTTAACCTTTCTCCCGTATCTTTCAAAATCAGATACTACATTCATTTATAATTGCCTCATCACATTCTTTTCATACATTGCATAGCGCTATGTGGCATTAACTTCACTCAGATCCGTTCTAAAGCTCTCTTGATATGTACTGCTCAGTTTCTGTCTGCTGAGGAGAAAGGTAGCAGACAGTTTTTCTACACAGTCTAACAACTCGCTAAATGACACTACTTCACCTTAAATATTCTCCCCAGGCAGTGTGCCTTAACAACAGAGGAAAACTTGCCTCCTTACAGAGCAGCTGGGATTGAGTGGCTGAAATCTGAAAACTGTTTTGAGGGTAGACAGAGCTGAGTATTATTCTGTACAGAAACAAGTATGCCAGCAAACTGAACAGACTAGATAGCTACCTCTGACAGCAGCTGGCACGCAGCTAATTTGGGTGCCTGCCTTTATTAATCAGTTTACTCAGTGCTGAAGTACAGCTTGAGAATAAAAGTGACCCAGAAAGATCCTCAAGGGGCACTGGTATTTAAATTAAAGCTCAGAGAAAATTGATTTGTGAATGATACTCCCATGTTAATGCCCAGAATGGATTGTGTGGGATCAATAACATGTCCTGCCAAGCTCTGGGCTTCTAACACACTTATCAAAACAAATCAACAGTATCTATAGCAGCTGAAAACATGAGAGACTTCATAATAGTTGAATAATGAGATATTCTGGTGTCTTCATTCAGAACATGGATATCTAAAGCAATCTTGAAGTTTACCCCAAGGATCAGAAACATCACTCTGCAGAATCAATGTTATATTAAGAAAGATGCAGCTCCATCGTACTGATCTCAGATGGAAAGGGAGAAACGTTAGTCTCCGAAAGCATATTTTGAAACAAATTACCCAGCCAAGAGAGACCCAGGATACCTTACATGCAGAAACCCGAGATGAACTGAACCAGAGCAAATTATTACGAATTGTCCCAGCGAAGCCCAGGAACCCTTCACAAAGAGCACAGCAGAACAAGATGGACACATTAGCTCATTTTACCACTGGGAAACCCACAGAAGAAGTGGAAGTAACTCACGAAACCCACACAAGACCTCAGCTCTGGGGAGATAAACCATTTATTTCAGCAAATTTGCACCACCCCTACTAGATGGACTGTAGGTGGACTGAAATCCAAAGCAGCAAGCATTTAAGAGGTCCTTATCAAAGGGAACTAAGTAAAGCAGTTTGTGGCTGGAGCATCTTTACTTTAAAAGGCACCTCTGCTGTACAAATGAATTGAACTTGGTTAAATTATGACTCAGCTCCTTTATGAAGCTACGATCAAATTCTGCACCTCCTGCTCTCGTTCACACTTTGCAATAGCTTAGGACATCATTGCCATCAACCTGCAATTGAGCTCACAGCTCCAGCTAAGCACACCTCTGATTGCTGGGTCTTTAATGATGCCTCAGTGAACGCTCCAGGGAAGCACAAGTCTGATCTTCAAGTGGTACCCGTGCTCCCTGTACAGCCCCAGGTTTTTGCTGCCAGCCCAAGCTAAAACACGTTCAGTCACTCTTTATCCCTCACTACTTCTCCCTCTTGAGTTGCTAAAGCCAGCTTTCTGATACAGGCTGAAAAGAGCTATGAGCACAAGACCTGGGGAAAAGCACCGGGGAGTGTGCCCTGATGGATGAAGCGGTCCCTGTGAATACGCGTGGGACGACTGTGACTGTGCAGAAGCCTCTGCACAGAGGGACAGTGATGGTGATGGCTGCTCCCCCCACCAGGCAGACGACCAGGAAATCTCCGGTGTCTCCAGAAAGGGACGCCAGGCCTCCAGGCTCTCTGTACGTGGGAGCATCTCCAATCTGATCTACGGCGCTGCAGTGGGTACAATCTGATTCTTGACATTTGCTAGACCTGGAAGAGGTTTCTACAGCAACAACCTTTTCAGCATTATTGAATGATGAATAGCCTCTCTCACTTCATTCTTTGAGCTACCCGAACACTTCCCATGACTGATTCCCCCTGGAGCAACTTCTGCTATTGATGTGAACTAGGCAACGGTATTACAACCAAAAAATTAGAAGAAGCAAAAGTGACAGTAAACATTCATACCCATGGTGTGAGGTTAGTAGGTGTCACCTGCTGTCAGCCCTGGCACTGCAGAAACCACAGCCACCAACAGCTCAAAGTAATGTTGCCCAGAATTACTGCCCGGGCAAACTGTCAGGATGTCTTTAAAGATAAAGGTGATATGAGAGCCCTCCTAATGGCTAATCCTTTTAGTCTTTACCGTCCCAAGGCACTCCGTTATGCTTCTAGCTGAAAAGGCAGTTATATGAGGAGACATTTTACTTTCTGAGGAAATTTCCTGAAATGATCTGCAATAATAAAATGTCACTCTGGAAATTTGTAGAATGGCAGCTTGTAACGCATGACTATACCTTGATAGGAAGGGCATAATATATATCCCATCTCAGAATGCAATTACTTTTAAGTAAGCATGGTGTGTGCATTTGAAAAACACCTACACAGCCTACAAAGCCAGTAATTTGTAAAAAAAAGAAAAAAAGTTTATTCTAATTCTGTTTAGAATAAATGTACAAAACACAGGAAATGTGCCCTGTGACTGTGCCAAGATGCAAACAAGGATTAAAAAACAATTATGTTAACGATGTTATACCTTTAAAACAATCTTATCCTCAGAAATACTCTATCTGCAGAAGGTAACATTTCTCTAATTTGTTCTATTTTCTCTCATTTCATACACAAAGAATAGCAATTTCCATATATTTAGAAGTGCAGATGACTGAGTGAAATGAATTCTTGGACCCCAGCACTTCTAAGCTTTAGTAATTGTATTTCCAATGGAAAGCATGCATCTCAGTCCAAATTTGACTGCAGAAAGAATGAAACAGTACTAAACACCTGGGTAAGCAAAAACCAAATTCTTTGTAAGAAACTCTGATTTTTGTACCTTGAATTAATCTGTGCCCTTAAAATCAGTCATATATTTAATGCACTGGCTGGTAGACCAGACAGGACAGTGCTGAAGGGAATTAGATTAATCCAGCAGGTCAGAACAAAAGGCGATATTTCTTTACTCAGCGTGTAATCAAACTGCAGATTTTTTTGCCTCCAGACATTTTGTGGATGCTAGAAGTTTACACTGGACAAATTCATAGAGAAAAGCGTATAGAAGACTACTGCAACGATATTACTTTTAGATCAGTGTTAGCTTCTGGCTCTGATCAGGATAAAAATACCGTGTATGAAATCCTGGAAGGAAACTTCTGCAGAATGCCTGTGTATATTGCTTCAGCCTCCAACGCTGAATAGCATCTCATGGAACCTGAGATGCTGTCGTTCTTCATGGGAAACACGGGTCAAACACTCATATTTAACCAAGAGCCATGGTCCATAAGTGAGATTGCATCTCCTGCGCTGGGATAAAAAAGCAAACCACAGTTCTTGCATGTCACTGAACAGCTGACATGGGCACAAACTATTGGCAGCAAAATACAGAAACTCAAAAGCATTTTGGCAAAGTCGCAGACCATTTCTGTGTGTAGCTAATTTGCTGTCAGATGAGAGTTCCCTTAAATTTTTTGTGCTTTCCATCAAGAAAGATGGCAACAATGAAATTTAATCACTTTTGTCAAAGGTTTTATGCATATGGGTAAAAAGTGTTGTGTAACACTGTTATTATGGTCATTGTGCTGTTCACTGCATGAGAGTCAAAATTACCAGCCACTGCAGCAGGAGGTGACTGAATAATCCAAAACACAGCAAATGGAAGCAAAATTAATTATGTTGAATGGTAAAACAGAATTACTCCAGATAGTAGGAGAATGGCTGAACTGAAAAAAAAAAAAAGTGTTAGAACCTGCGGCTGAAAGGAAACTGCAGGACTGCGGAATAGACGGAGGCTGATTCAAAACCCCTTCCTTCTCCCAAAGCCTCGAACAAAATCTCATGAGCTTTACCCAGCTTTTTGTGCTAAGCGGTAGTAGACAGGAGTTGTGTGTACACATACAGACAAACACATCCCATGCTACAAATGGACTGGCTCACTCTATTTACATTTTAAAAAGTGACAATTGCTTGTACATATTTACTACTTCTATAGCCCAATCTACCCCAGAATACCTCCTGGGAATACGCAGTGTAACACTCGGGGCAAATCTGGAATAATCGTGACAAAATACCTACTTACACCACAATAACACTAAGAGTTAATGTAAAATTCATCCCTGTAGCTTCAGAAATTTTTCATGGCAAATGCACAGTAAGCTGCAGCAATCATTTATTTTCCAACCATGAACAGGAATTTGGAAAAGGCTTCAGAACACATTTGTTGTGTTTAGCCAGTGCTTTATATCTATCTGGATGGATAAAAGGGTAAAAACCACCCTTCAAAATCACACAGGAAGAATAAGGGCATATTTTGTCTTTTAGGCTCATGATGACATTTTATATACATGTAATATTTCTCCTTTTGGGGTTCTGATATTTACTGTATTTACGTTTCGCTTTAACTACTAGTAGGGCTTGAATGAATTGAACTAAAAATGGTAGGAAATCATTATGTTTGAATGAATCTTAATCCCAGCACAAAGCACAATTTCCCAGCAGTTAACATGGCAACACAGCACATGCTTGAAACACCTCTTGATCATCCTCTAGCTGCCACGGGTCTCTTCCAGGCCATACATTGATCTACTGCTCTGTGTAGTGCTCTGACTCTTGGAAAGGTCAATGACAAAAATCCAGGAGATGTCTCACCTAATTCCCTGAGAAATGAGGATACGGCCTTTCAAAATGAGAGGAGGAGTGCCAATACTCAATAACGGCGTTCGCTCAGCTTTCCTTGCTCGGAGCAGAACGCAGACGATGGGAAAGAGCAACCCAGAAAATGTACCCAAAAGCTGTCACTTTCCGATAGATTTTGCAGTTTTTGAAGATTCTTTCACACGTTCCAGAGAAATTCACTGTTGTGGGCTGCGGAAAAAAGCCTACCCTTGCCCACTGTAAAAGTCTTTTTACCCCCATTGCACCATTAACGTATTGCAACTGAAGCATTTTCTACGAACCAGACTTTCCAGTACTCACTTTAAAGTTTCATAGCTGCCACAGGCTTTACAAAAATAGAAAGCAATTACATACAGTTTTAACATTACTGCATTGCATTATTCCCAAGGGAATGAAAGAATTTAAATTATTCTCTTCTCTCTCTCTTATCTAGGAAGTAAAGTATTTCTTAGCCTGAAATACATCATCAGTAAGTGTAAAGCTATGTATCTCTTTTTTGCTAATTTATTTTCTTCAGTTTTACATACACAAATGACTCAGAGACATCCGTATCACCCTGAGAGTCACAGAACCGAGAGCACTGAAAATCTCCATCACGCCTGAGAAGTACAGAATGTCTTGCTTGACCCCCCGCAGTCCTCAGTGATTACCAGCACATCCACAGAAGGGATCACGCGCGTGTAGCCAAGCTTCCTGGCTAGAGGAACAGCTTGTCTCAAGGGCAGCACTGCCAATGCTTCTGATTTTATCATGAATAGAGTGGAATTTAATGTTTTTCTGACATATTGAACTCCTGGGCGCTGGGTTACGTGAGAAATTAAGTTTACCTCTGAGTTTCTAGCCTGCATTTTTCTAGAGGAAAAAAAAGCTATCCTAAAGCTATCTGGATCTCTTAAATAGCACATATTCTACCACAGCCAAGCACAGGGACACAATCTACGCGCAAAGAATGAAGATGCCTTTTAGGAAAGGACTGTATTCTTGAATGCTGCAAGTTCAAAAAGCCTTGGGTCCCAAAGGTCCCAACAGATGCTCAGCAGAGGATGGGCTCTCAGGTGACATGATGGCTAAGAGGGTGAAAGAGACCACCAAGTAAGAAAAGGAGGGTGACACTGCGTCCAGATGCGGTGTTGGTGAGACCACTGCTGGCACCCTGCACTTGACTCGAACCTCTGTGCCTAGAAGATGCTATTTTGCCATAGTGCAACACCACACAAAAGATTTACTTGAGTCTGTGCCACCCATCATATCCAAACTGGGCCGTGCCACCGTTCCTGAGCTTCGGTCTTCCTCTGAGCTATTTGTTTTTCACCTCGTGGAGCTGTCAGCATGGCACAAGTGGCCCTGGGGCATGGAGCAGCAGGCAATGGGCCCAGAACAGTGTGGTCTCCTTCAGAACCCCCCCCCATCGATGGAAACCCCGGCAAAGCTGGTGTGCCTCCAAAGGTCTTTTGGTTCTTGCCTCACAAGTTATAGCGATTAATTGATGTGACTGTATTTTATTGCAAATTAAACAATTGCACCCACTATGCTGTTTTGATTTTAAATAACTGTGTTAGATTTTGCTTTTTATCGAGTATGGCAATGACTTGCAGTCTTGACAGGACTTGTAAGAAAGAAGCAAATTTAAAGCCAGAATGGATGTAATTATCTGATCTAGGGAAAGATTGCTTGAATATCATTTAAGTAATATTTTAAATGCAAGGAGCCAGCTTTATCACATACTATACTTAAAACAACCCTGCTAATAAAATTGGATGTTTGCTAAGAAGAAAATATAGAGAACGCTGTTGCCATCCCAAAAGCAGCATCTCTTCTCTTAGGGAAATACCAAATTATTCCGGTGTGGTCTGTCATTCCAGGAATCCACATTACATTCATCTTTTCATTTATTGGTGGAGACTAAAACTGTGTTTGAAGTCAGAGGAAAAATTTCTAGGCTCAATAACGTTCTTTGCTCACAGTTTAAGCATGTGCAGTTTAAGATGTAGCTGCATCTGGAATTTTTACATTGAGTGATACGGACAGTTAACAGGACAATGGTACAATTAATTGAATTGTATCACCAATTTTGTATAAAGGGTTCCTTACAGCTTTTTAACTCCAACAGAGATATGATCTCTTGACACAATTCTGAGATACAAGTTCTTCATAATACTTTATCTAAATGAAACCACAGTCTAGTAAAATATTCACACCAGTAAACATTTTCTTTTTACTGATGTTCTGTATGTCAGCACAATGGCAGGACAGTGGCCTCTCCTTTAATTTTCTTCATGCAGGTTACGGATCAGCCTTCACCCATTATTTAAACAACTAATAAGACAACAGTTGAACCAACACCACACTGGAAAATAAGCCCATGAGCAAAAATAGACCCCAAATGAATACCTTCTAAATGTAAAAATATAAATATTTTCAAAAAAACTGTTTCATAACAAAGTGCACAAACATGTGACAATAACAGGTGGTTTTCCCTATTTTTGATGAAATTGAAAAAGATCCATTATCACAAGAAATAGCTGCCAAAACATACAGATCATTTGAGGAAACTAAAATTCAGAACTGAAAATGATGTGGCATTATTCAGATTACAGCTGGCTGCTGAGCAGTTACCTTAGTTGGAACAAAGAAGCCATCTGCTCGAACCTAGAGTTTCTAATATCAAATAAACCTTAGACTATAGCTCTACCCTAGGACTGGCTCTGGGGCTAGTGAGAGGAGACAAAACCATACAGAGGGGATTTTTTTAGGTCTTAGGTTTGATTTCAGCATAACTCAGTGGCAATTCAGACGTCCGTGCCATCCTGACAGCTGTCTGGGAGCCTACCTGGGATTAATCCTTTTTCCCAGCTCGGGCTCCCTCCTGGCAATGCAGCTGAACAAACTGGCCTTCGAATCCTGATAAAATGTCTGATTTCAGAAAGAGACATAATAAGGATTTTCTTCATTTGATGTAAAGGGTTCTGTATTCAGAGAGCACAGGTCTGTCATCTTTAACTAGCCAATGCTTTTACTAAATATCCCAGGAAGATGGCCAATTTAATAAGAATTGACATACTTACTCTAAGCCAACTTCTGCAAATCACTAGCTTTAACTTTGAGTGCACAGATGCAGATGTCTTCAGGAGTTTTGTTAGTCTGGTATACCTTGCACACCCAGTCAGTATTTTTTTCCCTCCTATGTAGGGGGAAGTAAAGAATTGCATCTCGGGGTATAAAGTATAATGTGAGGCCAAAGCAAGATCTGCAGTTTGAAAAGCAGCCGTGGTTTTGCCTCCCATTTGCTCACAGGCTGCTGGATGTGACAGGATACAACTATTGTTTTGGCCCTCGTTCAGCGCAGCGCCACGTTTGTACCGGTCTAATGCCAATGGAAAGTGCAACCCACGCTCAAGTGCTTTGATGAATTTAGGGAAATCAAAGTAGTTCACTGAGTCAACTTACTGTACAGTGCACCTTCCTCAACAGCAGGAAAGCTATTGGGGACAGTGGGTTAATGGTCTGGCTGAACTTCATGCCAGTGTGAGTCACAGTTTGCTTGTCTGATGAGGTTAAAAGCCAGTACAAGCAGTCGGTGAGACTGATAATGGCAAGAAATCACTTCAAGCAAGGGAAATAAGCCATATTTTGGTGACACTCACAGATGTTTATTTTCTTTTCTGATATTTCTCAGAGCAGAGGACTTGCAAAATGCAAAAAAACAGCAAAAAGCTGTTCAGCTTCCTCCAAGCCGATGGACATCTCTGATTCTTCATGATTGTACAGGTAGAAATGCCAGCGTGAGAGTGCGCCACAATAGCCACAGTAAAAAGCAATTATTTGGAGGTTGCTAAGAAGCCTAGAAATTCTGCTCCATATCCTTGAGTGCCATCTACTGTCCTCCTGTTACTGAATACCTTAGATGCAAAACTCCTGCTTGCAAAGCATTTCTGCCACCATGCCCAGGCTGCTTCTGACCAAGAACAGATTTCATTATAGGAGAAGTGTCAGGCTGGAGTTCATCACATTGGAAACTTTCACTGTGGGAGTCTAAAAGGTGATAGAACAGCACCTTCGGTTGCTTTCTCAAGGAAACAACTTGCTAATGAACACTATTACATATGCAGTAATCCCAGGGAAAGCTGTGAACATGTGAGCAAGCACCACTGTTTTCTAGGAGTTTAATGGCCACCATGTGCCAACTCAGCATAGTAATCTGTGCGTGTGCAACCTGCCCCAATTAAAAGGCAATGCAACGAAGAATCACTGTCCTTCCCTGAAACAGGAGTGGAACAGAATTCATCCAGTATGTAAACAAGATTCAAATATTTAATTAAATAATTCTAGTAATCTAGAAAATGCATGTATTGCTAATCAATTCTACACTCTATAGGAACAACCTGGTGAACCATGTGAGTGTGCAAACAACCCCCAGATTGCACCCAGAAATGTACAGTTATCCACCAGGATTCTTGTAGTGGTACAACCCAGACTTACGCTTTGGGGGAATTTTGCTGATAATCTTCTTTTAACTGAAGAATAGGATGTAGAAAGGAGATGAAGCAAACAAGTGCAGCTAAAGTAGAACAAGTTACTTAACTGCTTGAGATCTTGTCAAATCTTGCACAATACTTGAAAAATAACATTTCAGTAGCCTTTATCTTCCAGTACAATGTTTCAAAGTCTGGAGTCCCCTTCCCTCCACGGTCAACCTTATTTACCCGGCTGTACTTCCCCACTTCTTCCACATGTTATCCCACGATACTCAGATGTTTCCCCATTTTGCCCGGCTATAGGAACCCTGGAGGCTCCTTTCACAGGCCTGGAAAATAATTTTCCACAGCAGGACTAAGTCTGGAAGCTTCATTAGCAGATAACCCAGACAGCGTGGTGCCTGCCGGAAAGCCCGTTTCTCCGTCAGCGGCACAGGAGGCTTTCCTAGACAGCCCAGACACCTGCAGGGCACGGACGTGCGAGCGGAGAGCCCTGGCGTGATCTGCTCTGCTTCTATCGCCGCAAGACAGTGCGAACTTTAAATGCTCATGTTTAATCGAACCTCTCTGCGGGGAAGTATGGACAGAATCACAGTCTGGGGATGCCTCTACATTAAGCCTCGGAGGGAAGAAGGCTTGCGGACTTCACCTCGGCATGTTGCAGTATTTCTTCCTTTCTCATCTGCAGAGGCCTGCAGGCTAATTCTGTCTTCAGCCCAGGAGCAGCCAGTGCTATGGCCGAGAGACTCAACTCCTGGTCCTCACGCAGGATTTGATTCATTCAGCCTAGCTGGGAACCAACCTCCCACCTGGGTATGATACTCAAAGAGGGCTGCCTCGTCCCAAGCCCCCTTGCCATGAACAGGGCAGGTCACCCTGTCACCAGCATCCAAGCATCCAAAGCAACCCCGGGAAGGCAGGGGTGTGGGGAGGCTGCATGTGGCCGAAGCTGCACGGTCCCTCTTGAGAAACATGGGGCTTCTGTCCCCTCGCTCACCCCATGCCCGCCCGGCAGAGCCGATGCACAACCAGCCTGCAGCGTGATTTTAAATCAGCCCTTTACTCCAAGCTGATTTGTTATTCAGTGTGACAGCCCAACTTGTAAAACCACATAATACGATGTTAAAGATTTGCAGTATTGTAAGCATTTTGTACGCAACTTGTTACTAATTAAAACTGGTCACTGCTAACAGAGTCTACTATAAAAGACTTGAAGTTGTAATAAGATTTAATCTTAGATTATGGTGCTTTCATACCGCAGCATTTACAACCTATAAAATGCCAAATTGTGGTCAAACTGCTGCATGAGGACACATAAAAGTCAACTCAGCACAGATGCAAAGATTTAGAAACACCTCAGACTATGCCAACACAGGTACCTTCATCCTCACATCCTCGAATTCAGGTGACATCCCTCAGCCAAAAAGAAAACAAACGGCAGCAACAGCAATCCTGCCTGGCTCTATGTCCCTCTCTGACAGATGATGCAGGTGCACAGTTTCGGGTTCTGAGGAGGTCTGTGTTGGAAACAGCAATGCAGGACAAGGTGATCCCGTTTCCCATAACAATGTTTCCCATTACAATGTTTCCGCATGTGGAACGTATTTCAGACGGGTAACATGGCAGAGTGAAAACTTAACATATGACCACCATCTGGGTACACTTGTACTCCTTTATTTTTGAGTTTTGCAGAAATTGTAGGCCTATGGTAAGTTCCATTAACATGAAGTAGAAGTTTAATTTAATATGGATAAATGAAGTGTGGGCGTACTGATATATTACAAAGAATACTATTACCCAGAAAATTATAGTGGTCTCATGAGGTGGAAAAGGAAACTAAAGAAATTATATTTAGTTAAGTTATACCATTGGGTTTTTTGATAGACTTGTTTTTGCTTTGTAATCAAGTGCAAAGTTATTTTATTATCATGGTTATACTATTATTACAGTGTAATCTTGCACTTGATTACAAATCAAAACCAGGGATAACTATGGTAATAAAATAATGTGTTAACATAATAATCTAGCAAAATGTAATAAAATAAGTGTTGCCATAGATTTAACAAATGTAAATGAGTAATATGGGTGCCGTAATAGAACTAGTTACTTCCAAGATGCAAGAGGTACTTACCCCAATGCGGACTAGAAAAAGCTTGGAAAAATCATTCTGGAAAGTAGATAAAGTAAGACTTGAAAGGTATGTTTAAAGGACTTCATCTTGGAAGCTGTTTTTCCTGTGTTCATGCTTGTCAACATCAACTTGCCATGTTATATCAAACAAATAACCTTGTTCTGCTGTTGTGCATCTTGGATGGAGACAGCTAGATAGATTTTTAACAGTAAAGTAGACTCATGACTTTTGGCTTCTGCTGTGTTAAAATGCAATCTCCCTTTCTGTTCACTTCAGATCAGCTGATCAGAAGGAATCAACAAAAGATTAACTGGCAAATTCAAAATTTTACCCAAAAAATTCAAAATTTAAATAGCGGAGTGAGAAGTAATTACCATTCAGAACAAACGCACGGACGTAAGGACAGAGCTCTGCTGCCTCCTAAAACCAGCCATCAATATTCATAGGTGTCAGACACACATTTACAGTCTTCTGCATCCCAGTGGGTGCCAAATAGGTATGGTAAAAGCCTGTCACACCAGTCAAACAACACCAAGACCTTTTTCTACAGCTGCTGCCTCTGCTTCAGGATGGAAATAGACTTTTATAAAAACAAGCGAAACACCCAAAACTTACCTAAAATAAACACATTGCAAAAAAAATTATACATCACAAAATGGAAACGGATTGGTCAGGGTAAAAACTGGTCTGTCCTGATAACTCCAGCACAGCTGGAGAAGAGAGCCTGCTGCCAACACGTCAACAGGAACGGAAATCAAACTGCCTGAAAAACAACAGAGAATCAACCTCATCGACCATCCTGCCTTGCCCATAAAATCTCGTACCTAAGACTTGATAGAGCAACTAGGTATTTCATATTTATGCATTACTCATTGAACTTTGTAGTCCTGAATCTTTTTCTTCTAGGAACTGAGACAGCATCTCAGAGGAGAGATTCACTCACTAAACCCACTGCTGTCACTGCGCTTATCAGAGTTCCTGCAGAAATAGCAAAGCTTTCCAACGACGAGACTTATTACAACCAGAAAACATGGAGGAGGCTGGAAAAATGGAATATATATTTGAAACTAATGCATGAAACCAAAATGTTGATATAGCACATATTGGTAATCACAGCCTAGGCTCCATGACAGGCTCATGAACAAATTTCCCTCATCTCATTAGCATCTTTAATGACAATTTTGGCAGAAAAGCTAGTGAGGATCCATTCTGTTTCTCTTGTGAATTGTCCATTCAGGAAAGGATTGTATTGCGTCAATAAGGCAGCGTGCAAATTAGTGCAAGGCAGAGCAATTGGCATGTGGCCCCTCTTCCATCAATGTAATTTCCATTTAATTACCATGCCAGCAGATGAATCACATCAGAGCCTCTTTCCCAGCACGTGCTGATAAAACACAAAGTGGGAACTTAATGCTACTCTTACTATTAGGTCTAAGGGAAGTGAACTAACCTACGAGGGTATTTGCGCATCTTTTAATGAATATTAGACAAATCTAGAACCAGAATTTCAAGGGATATGTCATGTGAATTGCAGAGAGACATTAAAATCATAATTTGCTGAGTAGAATTTAATGATATCAATTCAACAGACAGATGTGAAAGGAGTAGAAGAAAAATTTGAGTTAATTCTGAGTTAATTGACCCAATCCTCGAAACATTTATAATTCAAACTAATGTAATATATTGGTATATTTGTCTTACAATATATCTAAGTGCTTTTCAGAGATTTCACCTTGCTTCTCTGTATTTCTTTCCATCTTGTGTAAAGCAGCTGTCTATATATATATTGGCCTGCATAACAGCAGTGATTTTTCCATACTTTTGAACTCAAAGGCTGCCCATTACATGCACCTCTTCTAAAAATGCAGTAGTCTGTTCCTCGGGCTCTTGGCATGTCACCATCACTCAGGTTGAGCCCTTAGGCAAGAAATTACGATATTATTGTATTAATCACGTATAAAGAACATTAAGGTTACCATATGCTGAAAGGAAATCATACTTATTTTCACAAAACGCTGCCCATAACACAATACAGTAAAAGCAACAAATATAACAGGATGTACACAAATATACCAAGCAGCAAAATGCTGACATGAGGCATCTGTCTGCATGCAACAACAGACTTCCCAAGAGAATACAGGGCATAATTTCCAAACAGAACAAGGATGAAAGAGTTTTTCAATTACACGTTAAGTCAAGACAGAGTGCAGAAATACAGCTGACCATCCTTGGAGTCCTTCTGCATTTCCCCTTACATTCTCCAATATCTGCAGCTGCAGCCAGCACAGGAAAACGAGCCATATGTTAATTTTTACAACAGACTGCAAGTAGGACCGTTCCTGGAAATTATAACTGCTTATTGGCAAGTGCTGAGAAACACATGCTACTAACTAGTTCCTCAATCCAATTTCACTCTGTTGGGGTGAGTGAGAAGAGATAGCAAGTTCTCAGCATGAGATAATACGTCCTAGATATTTGGTGTGTGAAAGTGTCGCCAGATTTAGCTGCAGGCACCTTCTAGGAGGGGAAGCAAAGGCTTTTATGAGCAAGAGAAAACAGAAGTAAAAGTAATAACTGGTACGAGGTGTTCGGGGTGGACAGAATGGATGAAGCCATTGACATGCGCTCCTCTGTCACAGCTCAGGCCAGGCTGCTTGTGGTCACATCTGTGTTTTAAACTCCAAGTCACACAGATGATGTTTCTATATGGAGAGTATTTTATTTCCCACTTCCCTAAGTTAATTTAATGTTTGGATAAAGACTCAGAGGAGTTGCCATCCTTTCCGCTCTGCTATTCCGTGGAATTTACTATTCCTCTCTCTCCTTTTTTATCCCTTTTTTTTTTTTTTTTTTTAAAAAATGATCACACTGTTTACAAAAATCAATAGAAGTAAATGTCAGTTCACAGGCACCTCCTTTGCTCACTGAGCAGATGCTGCTTGAGCACCAGGCTTTGTGGTGTGGTTGGAGAGGCGGTGCACATTTTAACTGGGTCTTTCTCCAGATGGCCAACAGATTGTGAGAATGAGGGAGGTCTGAGCTACAGTTGAAGCCGAACTCAGGCAAGTTTTGCAAAGGGGCACCTAGGCTGGGACTAGCATCCATATCTAAGATAAAGTCCCTGTAAGAAGCTATCACAGGTAAATACATATGTACAATGACATAGACTAGAATGAACTCAATCTTGGTAAAATGTCTGCAATTCTGGTTAAATCCTTTCTCTTTATTTTAAAATTTAAGTTTAAGGATAGGGATTTAAACATACCTAAGGAAGACTCTGGGTGGCTGTGTCTCACATGGCCCCAGCACCCAGAGGTGATGCTGCTCTTCCTTTCAGATGAGGCTAAATCTGTCTGTGGGAAACACATTAGCTGTCTTCATTTTACTTGTTATCTCGGTGATCTGCCTGTTACCTTTATAAAGCAGCAAATTTATCTCTGGAACAGTTTATCATCATAGGGTCTTTCTCTTTATATACAACAATTCTGCTTTTCTCAATGTCTTGTATCATTTTCTGGTTTGCTACAAAGTATGTAAGTTTATATCTCTTTTCAACTAAACTCATAAAAGTTAATTACAATGAGACAACGCGCTTACAAAGCACTGTCATAAAAAGTAAACAAAGATTCATGCATTTTAAAGCATGTTTAGCTTCACTGATCTAGAAGAAATTGGGCATGAGAAGATTGCACTGACAGCATTAAAACTGCTGCTGTATTTAAACTGACATCAATACTCCTGTAAAACAGAAATGTAACTATACACACTCCAGGTTTTTGGGGCTTTACTCCCGTGAATTTTAAAACCCGTTGCATCTTCCAAAGATTTTTAGCAAAAGGATGAAATAAAAAATATAATTGGATCTAAATCTTTATTTGCATTAAATAACAGCATTTAAATCTGTGCCATTCAAAATCATTCTAATGAGTCATACTTGAACATAAAAGATTTATTTCGGATGGGCAATTCTCAATTACACCAGGCAGGCAAGACATGCCTGTCCAATTTAGTGTCTAAAATATGAAAAGTAGCTCCCTGATTGGAAGCAGCATACATGCTGTGTGTGGGTAAATTAGAAAAATATAAGGCCATATGTTCAACTAGTGTAAGTAGGAGTTAATCCACTGAAATAATCTAGAATATTTTAACATTTCCCTTCACCTCTCAGGAACTTGGGAGGAAGACAAAGGTGGACTCTGCTGGTCTTTTCTGCCATATTTGTGGAGGCTCCATCCAAGGAAACTCCTCAGTGAGATGCCTGAGTGATATTTTTCATGGTTAGTGCTTACCTAGGACTGCTTCCATGGTGTGTTTTAGGGTGAGACCACATCTGAAGTTGAGCTGTGGAGCTGGAAGTGGTGCAAAAAACCTGCCTCCACTTAGCAAGTGCGCACTGAGGCTTTGTTACAGAAACCTGCTCTGCAACCTGCTCTCATTACCAATTAGCTTCTGGCTTTATTTCAGACCACAGCCTTAAATGGTTAAGAGACGATGTGCCTAACTGACCTAGTGATGACTTCTTGTGCCCTGCTAGAGCTGTGAGAGAGGCAATACTGATAACAGGTTCTCTTGGATAAAACTGCAAAGGGGAAGCAGCCCAGTTTATCAAATTTTGAAGGAAAGTTGCAAAGCACATTTACTTCTTACAAAGTACAAAGGTACATGGGGGCTCTGCTTTTTTCACACTGCAGCGTTAGGATTTTCTATTTAAAAACTGCTTCTTGCAAGAAAGTTGAGGTTGGCAAAGAGGTGAATTTTTGATTTTGTAATAAGGTGCTCAGAGATTTGTCATGGCTTTCTGTTGCTACGCACTGACACATACAGATCCTGGCTTCGGCATCCCAACAGCAGGCAGACCTGAAAGGAAACAGGCTCTGGAAGATGTAAGATACGACTGCAGTAGCTCAGTGTCTTACTAACACTTGGTAGCAAACAACAGGACACAGCGAGTCAGAAAGTCCTTTTCACTCCTGTATTCTTGTGGATCAGGAAACTCTCCCTGGAATCTCTTTGTGATTTCATTTTCCTATTTGGATCATGCTGCTTAGCAAAATATGATTTTTCTCTAAGGTGAACTTGCTTCCTCTGCCTTTTTTTAATTTTTATTTTTTTAACAAAAACCAATGAAATAAACAAAACAACCTCAACAGTCTCAGCCAACCCAGAAGAGAGGAGTTCACTCATTTTCCAGCAGGAAACACAGAGCAAAAGAGAAGCGCCTTAGGGAGAACCAGCCTCCCAAAGCCAATGCAAAGGCAATCACAAGAAGCTTTTCATCCCAAACCACATTAAGCAAGTGAATGTCCACTGAAGTATACTTTAGGATCAGGCCCTGCACAGGCTGGGAGCACACTTCAGCACTGAGCTGAATGTTTCATACTGCGGAGCATTAGGTCCTCTTACTTGGACAAATGCCAGCTCATTTCTCTTACCTATATGTACCATAAACCACAGGAGAGTGGCTCGTGATTTGTGTGAAAACCTAATAAACAGCAATGCCACGAAGGGAGCTGCACTGCAGTGGCAGAAGAGATTCCCTTAGACTCAGAGGAGAGCAGCAAAACATCTGGGACCCTTGTAGGTGAAGGATGCTGCCATAGTCATGCCAAGAGCTAAAGTCATGACCAGGCAGGAGGAGTGTAAAGGCGGTTGGAGGAGGCAGAGAAGTGCTCTGGCAAAAGCCCTAGCCTCTCTGAACTTGCTGCCAATGTTCCCACTGACTTGAGAATGGTCAGGATCTCTCCTGGTGCATTTTGTAGGAAGCCATTCCCTAGGTCCACCTGTAAGCACAGGGGAAAAATCACACAATGTTACCTACCTGCAGTCTGCTGCCACTGATCAAAGCAAAGGAGGCAGTAACACATTTAGAAAATAAAATCTGGGGTGTTCTTTAGCATTGCTGGTTTTCATTTTTCTCCATTTAGGGGAAAAAAAAAAAAAAGGACGGACTTCTCTTTTCTATTTGACAGGTCACCTTTAATCTCGGAAAATGGATTCATGCTTCCATGCAGCATTTTCCAGATTAGCACAACCGATTTTGTTCAGGCCTTTCTGCAAGAGGCTCTGTCTGCAAAAAAGCCTGTCAAATCCACAGCGCAAATGATGAGTCTCTGCAGCATCCCTCACGATCTGTGAAAATCAGGGCCACAAGCACATTTTCCTGAAAAAGGCCAGGCTTAGCTCTCAGTCTGGCAGTGCTGTAACATGCCGAGACTATCAAACGGTGCATGCATGGCTCGCTCACACCTGACACCCACCACTGCCAGGCTGGGATGCTGGCACAGCCCCTTGACCCGCTGATGCGCACCCGGCTCTTGAGTGCATACCCAGGGGCTCCGTGATCCCCTCAACTCTCTGGAGGAGTGTCGTTTAATTAAATCTAACACAAGCTGATTCAAAGGGTGTGCAATCAATAAATGCTCTGCCAGCCAACAGAAAGCAGCCATGCAACCTTCTCCATGACCAGCCCTCATGATGAAAGCTACCAGAAACAGAAGCTGTTGGAAGTGTTTGTGCTGTGTTCATCTGTGCTGGACTGAGCAGCCTGAGCTCCATGTGCAGCAACATCAACCCTGGCAGATCACAGGCTAAAGGCTCCATTAACCCACAGTAGGCAAAGTAGCTGGTTGCTTAACAGCAAGAGGTTAGGAGGAGCAAAAAAGCATGTTTACAAATGTGAAATGTTTATTGTTCTCTGGTGTTTTCTCCTAAAGCTGGCATATGGACAAGATTCTTTTGTCAATGGGAATGAACACAGGGAGGGTAATAAAGAATACCTCTGCTACCGAGAAGCAGGCTGAAGCCAGAGCTGGATGATATACAGGCGGCACAGAGTGAAGAAATAACAAGAAAGAGGCAGGTGGTAAAATATTAAATAGTAACAGTTCTGCCTCTGTATCTGACAGCAGAAATTGGTCTTTAGAGTCCCATAAACTGATGCTCCACATGTGGATTATAGCTGAGCTCAAATTAGTCATAAGGACCTGGCACAGGACTGCCAGGCCCTATCCACAGCAGGTAAGAAAGGTGCCATTCAAGCCCTCTTTCAAGGCTGGCCTTGATTTACTCTGGGGAAAATCCTCTTTGTAACAGCAAACCCTTTGCTACACCATCCAGAGCTCAGCAGTACGGGAAGCAAGATTAGAGACCTAAGGCAAGGGGTCCTCTGTTCTCCTCTTGAAAAAAAAGACAAGACTTGCCACATGCAAGTGAACCCGAGCAATGCCGAAGTGACGGGCAAGAAGCTTTCAGAGAACAGCTAATATGTGAGCTGGTGCACCCTGGGAGCTCAGACGTAGCTCTCTTCATCGCTGCCAGAGATGGACGCGCTGAGCTCCTTCCTTGGAGGAAGGTGCTTGCTGACCACAGAAACCGGCTCCTGTTTCCCACAGGCTCCAGAGCTGCCCAGTTCACAGAACACGCCTGCAAACTGCAAACTGGATTTCACAGCTTCATGGCCCTGGAGTGCCTTTTGCTGTTTGAGCATGCTGAAGGACGGCATTTGAGTTTCTCAGCAGTGTTACAGGGCTGGAAATTCGTCTTCATTCAGCGTTAGAATAAACATGAGAATTCTGAAGTTTTTTGCAAGAACAGAGTTATGTTAAAAAAATACACATTTTCAAGACAGAAGTTCTACTTTATAGCTTGAAATATAGTCCCATATGCCCTAGTGATTATTATGTTACTAGCTAAATTTTTAATTTTTGCACAACAGATCATCAGGAAGCTGGCAGAATGGGGACTGGGACCCCCACATCCTGCAAAAATACTTCACCAGCAACGAGAATAATCCCATTCTTCTCCCAGCTTCCCAGGAGAAGCGCTGTAGACATGGATACACTTCTACAGAGTTTTCAGTTTTGGCAACGCACCATATTTTAATGAGAAGTGTAATTAGACAAAAGCACTCTGAGCAGTCTTATTTGCCATGACACGCTCGCTCAGGATGCTGTGTCTCCAGAGCAGTGGCCGGAGAGAGCCCCTGCTCCCTGCTTTTCTGCAACGCAAGGCATCAAGTGGTGCGTAGCACAATGGAGTTCAGGCTCCCACGAGCTACGGCAGAGAGGGAGCTTCACCGTGTGAAGCATTCACTTCCAGGGCGCATAATGAAGAATAACAGCATTCATTTTCAGAAGGAAAGCGCAGAGCGGTACACCTTGTGGAACGTGACCTTCATGTCTATAACCGAAGTTAATGAAGCCTTGCCGAGAGCTCAGGAGGGACACTTGTGCATTCATTATAGCCAGTTATTAACACCCAGTTCACTTGTCCTACCTCAGTAACAGATGGAAGTGCAGGTAAGATGGATATCAAAATATCACGGAGCCTGGGTGATAGTTATGGTTGGTTGCACCTACACATCGTTGCCCCACAATACTTGCTCTGACTTTGGCCCCTACACATTGAATCATAGAATTATTAAGGTTGGAAAAGACCTCTAAGATCATTGAGTCCAACCGTCAACCCAACACCACCATGCCCACCAAACCGTGTCCCTAAGCGCCACATCTACACGTCTTTTAAATACCTCCAGGGATGGTGACTCCACCACTTCCCTGGGCAGCCTGTTCCAAGGTCTGACCACTCTTTCAGTAAAGAAATTTTTCCTAATGTCCAATCTAAAGAGCTGTGTGCTCTTTGCATGAGCCTGGCTGGGGTTTGGTGTGGCTGCGTGCTCTCGCACGGGTTAGAGGAAAAAGACTCAAATCGTCCTGCCAGACAAACACAGCAGGACTTGCTGACACAAGGAACTGCCTGCGATCCTTTCTTGTGGGGCACAGGATCTCCAAGGATGCAATTCAGATGATACTTGGGGTGCACTACCAGAAAGCCCTGCCTGCTCCTCTCCCTCCCAATATCCTGAAATCTATTCCTGGCTGTCACATCCTGCTCGTCATGATAACGCTGCAAATTTACCAGCTGCTGTTGCCGCACAGAGGCCTGCTAAGGAAGGGACAGGTTTGCCCTGAGGGAGAGAAAAGAGCTTCCATACAGAAGATTTACAGTGAGTCCCACGGAGGAATTTACAATGCAAGCCAAGGTTTTACTAAAATCTGAATTTTTATGGGACCAGTTCCTATTATATTAAAAGTGACAAGCTTTCTAAATCTGTCCGTGAAGCTGCAGCACACACAGAAAAAGCTCAGTTACTGATAAAGGACATTACCATCGGCCCAGAGAAGTGATGGCAGGTCAAACTCTGAACACTGTTATAATTTAATCTACTAGAAGAAAGACAGAACCTGCAGATATTAGAAGTGATGCAAAACTACTTTCCAGAGGAGCTAAGTGCACTCTGTAGCACTTCTTGCTCTACCCAACTTTAGGTTGAAACATTGTTCAGAAGTCAAATCCAACTCGAAGTAATGTTTTAAGATAATTAAAATAAACCTCCTAATTGACAACAGTCTTTCTGCAGGCAGCAGTGACTTCCCTGACGTGCTTCCATGAATTTATACAATTTATTTATGCATTTATGGATCCCTTGCTTGCAAGCCCTGAAAGCAAAATCCATGCATTGTCTCAAAAGAAGAAACTCAGCAGAAAGCAAGCCAAGATACAAGCTTGACCAGGAAACTTTTCACTGTCTCCTTCCTAGACCAGAAGCTCACCATCAGTGCTGTCTTTGTGTCTTGTTTTACATAGCATAGCAGCAGCTCATCATGGAAGATGTGGAAATGACCCTTCTCCAGTTTTATGGGCTGCCCATTTTTGATCTTTCTCTTACTCGACCTGATGAGGACTAAAACTTCAAGGGGGCTTAGAAAGGAGCGTATGAGGAAGCCACTTCAGTCAAATAAGTGTTCCCAGGCAATAGGAACAATCAGTACAGGTGTTACTGGTGACATGTTATTTCATTGAAAACAAAAACAAGTTTAAGCCCCGTGTCTCTCTATCAGGGGGTAACTGTGCCCACATAAACACCTCTTGCCACTTAACTGCATCCATGGTTTGACATCAGTTGTGCTTCCTCTTCATTCCTGGCCCACCCAATATTCTTAATTGTCTTTGAATTGTTGCATGACCTCTTGGAGAGGAAGACAACAAAAAAAATCAAGTACCTTAACCCACCTTCACCAAGGGCTAAGCCTTTTTTTTAAAAAAAAAAAAAACAATTTTTTATTTTGCATAGCTACTACAAGACTGCAACATGCCTTCCAGAAGAGTGTCCAGCAGTTTTTTCTATGAAATTAATGAAAGACACAGGAAGAAAGATACGGCATTCGTGCTAATTTCATATAAAATATTTATCTCAATGGAGAATATTGCACTAGAGTCCTACACAACCTGCCTGTTGAGAAAGTCCTGGGGATGGGGCTGTTCCCTGGATGAACAAGTGGAATTTCATCAGTTAGAGAAAAAAAATGTCCAAATGACTGTATCCAGCTTATATTAGTGTCATTCTGCAAATATCAAATTTGATTTCTCATCTCTCATAACAAAAGAATACAAAAACCTTGAGGGGATTTTCAGACAAGACATCAATAAAGAGACACGTCAAAATAATGAGAAAGAATAACAAAAGGCTAGAATAAGTTAAATTCCTGTGACAATTTTTAAAAACAATTCTGTCTTAATAAAAGTAGCAAGAAGATGACTCTGAAGTACTGTGGAGCACTATGGTCTTTATTTCAAAGTGCTTTGCACTCTCAGATGATGACATTTTCCCCACTAGTCTGGCTTCTAATCTTTATTGTGTGAAGCCCAACATTAAAAATTTAACCAAAAAATAAAATAAACAAGATAAAAAACCAAAACCAAGGTATGAATAATATCAGATGAGATCAGAAATGAAATTAAAAAGAAATTTACATGTAGGGAGCAAAGCCAGCTTTCAATATCACAATCAAAAGCTAAAGGCTCCTACTCAAAGTGTTTTGGAAAGAGGTTGATGCTAATACAAGTGACCGAATTTCATCACTGCTGAAAAAGGGCATGTAGCATCATTCCCTCCTCTTGCCAGGTATCTTCACCCTCTCCAGTCCTGAGCTCCTGTGCTGATTTCAGCTCTTCAGCCTTTGACTCTCACTTGACCAGAAGCTAACCATTTTCTACCAATGCAAGCTAAAGCTACATAGGGTCCTAATGAGATTTCCAAACATGATCCAGCAGAGTGTTATCATAGGGTGCAATATTTTCAGAGGCTCTGGAAAATCCTGCAAGTTAACATTTAGCTGCCTCAAGATATTTTACAACCAGGGTCCCGTATTCAAGAGGATACAGAGAGTAACCAAGAGGCTATTTATATTCCCCATCCTCCCCTCACTCTAAGCACAATTTAAGCCTTGGATAACAGAAGAGAAGGTTTTACATGGATTCAGGGCACACCATACAGAGCTTGCTTTCCCAACAGCAAAACAGATATGCCACAACTTAATCCCATTTGTCACATTAGGTAAACAGGCAGTTGTTCATGTGGAGAGAATTCAGTAGCAGGATAGTCAACATCTGAATTAAAGTTTTCTTTGTATTTAATAATCTGGAAAGAGGGTCAACAATGAAGTAGAGTGGTTTTAGATTTCACAGAATTATTTAGGTTAGCTGAGGTTGCAAGAAGCTGTGGGAACTTCAAAAGAGAATAAATGCTGCTGGATGAGCACATAGCGTAGCAGCTAATGGATTTTAGTGATGGCAAAAGATAACAAACTAATACATGCTGTTGGACATAAATTTCATTGCACGCATCACAGGTACAAGGTGTCATTGGAGAGCAAAGAATCTCTGAGTTTATGACATAGTAAGTGCAAGCAGCCTAGGTGTTTCCATTCACCCACACTCTAGCAGAATAATAGTACTCAGTACAAACAGAAAGGTCATGCGTTTAAAATTAACATGCATGAAAAATAATTCCTGAAAATAATGTAACTGCCATCTGGAACTTGGTGTGGTCAAGATGCAGCTAAGGCCATGACTTGGCAGGATTTTTAAAATGACTGACCGTATCTAGATACCTGAATATCATATCACAAAGTGCTAAACAAAACCTTGAGACAGACATATAACAGGGAATATAATTCCCATAATGCAGGGCACAAGTCAAACACCAGTCAATATATCTAGGAGGAAATGATCCCCTTGAGAAGGCTTTTCTGTAACAGTCTGGCACAGGAAAATTCATCGATTTGCTCAGGTCTGTCAGAGACAAAATATTAGTCTAGTTGGATCTCTAGTCTGATTTGATCTGGCAGTTACATTCCAGACTCATTCTCCAGGGTTTTCCATTCATTAAGACCTTAGTCTATATTTTACATAACAGCAACCATTTATATTTTGCTATTTCCTTTCTTATTTTCATTACAGCTGGTGGTAGGCTTAGTGTCCCTGTAACTATGTAGCTTTTTTCAGAGATTTCAAGTAATACCCACTCTCCGTTCATTGTTATCTCTTCTGAAGGGAAGCGCATCTCACCAGCACCTCCTCCCATGCCTGCAGCCATCTCCGTGGCTCCTGGACCATCTTCAGAGCACCCCTGCCCATGGCAGAGCAGATCCCGCTCTCTGAGCATCACCTGCACGAGATGTCAGGGTGCGTATTCAGAACAACATTTGCCTCTGGCGGTCAGAGAACTAAGGCCCACCCGCATCCCCCAAAATAATTTCCTTATAAACGCACCTGAACTGCTGCCAAAATACAATTTTCTCAGGGCAGAGGTGGATGTTTATAAGGTTCTGGGAGGCTCAGTTGGCACTGGCTCACACCATGGCTGGGCTGGCAGCCCGCAGCTTTTACCCTCACCCCCAGGGTTTTGCTGCAGGCATTTACCTTGCCTTCACTGCTCTTATGCCAGACTCTGGCTTTTCTTTCTCTTCTCTTTTGGCTGCTCTCCAAGGATCCTGGTTATACGCCATAAAAAATTTGTTTTCCCTCTGCTCCTTCCCACCATCCCAGCTCACTGATAAGAGGCAACAAACACATACAGGAACCGGTACTGCTCCGTACAGGCTCCTTTTGAGTGAAGGTGGTGTACCTCTGGTATCATTTGTAAGGGCATTATTTTAACGAGGTGAGATTTCACCTTTCTCCTGACAGTAATCATGTTAATACTTAACATCAACGATATAAATATTTAAAGCCTCACCACAGTATTGAGACAAGCAATTAGTAAGTATCTGTGTAGCCCTAGGAGGGCCCAAACGCTAAACCTGATAAATATTCATGTTAAAGGAGCTCCTCGAGCTTCCACTATGCCGGGAGACGCTGCCGGTGCTCTCTGGGAATGAAGCCTTGGTGATACTGTGCTTGTTTTCACTCCTTTTATCAACATGGTGTTTCTTCTCTCCACTGCCATGACGCCAGCCCTGGCCCCAGGTACTGCTCTGCCCATCGGCCAGGCTGGGAGGGCTCCAAAATCCCAGAACATCTAAAAATTTCAGCTGACCCCACTGCTAGCAGAGCTGAGCATGGAGCAGCAGTCACTACTGGCAGTAACACAGGCAGTTAAACCAGCTGGGAGAGGAAAGGGACCCCCTTGGTCCTCCCCGAGGTGTGCAAATGCATATCCAGCAGCCCAGAACCAGTGGGACGATGCTGCCCCGGCACAGGGAGGCACCCGGGGTAACGTGGCAAGGGAGGACAACACCAAGGCAGCACAATGGGTCACAGGTCATGGACAAAATGAACATTGCCAGTTCACAGATTTTGGATTTACCATTTTTCCAGACCACTGATGGATGTTAAGCACAACTTGTTACATTAAAATAATGCAGGGTGATCTCCACAGTTCGCTATGTCAGTCATAAGACAATGCCTGGATTATATAAGAACTAGCTAAAAACTAAGCCAGGAGTTTGTCAGAAGGGAAAGAGTCTTAATTAATCCAGGTGGACTGACACAGTCACTTACACATATACGCGACTGCAGTCATTTAACTCGCAACCATGAATACACTAAAAGAGCTAAGGAAATGTCAGTATAAGAAACATCACTTCTTATTTCATCTTTTTCTTCTTGTTTTTGAGAATGAAGGGCCAAAACAATAACTGTATTTAACTCCTTGTATCCTTCCCACGCAGCATTTGGGCGCAGGTGCCTGTAGCTGGTGGGCAGCAGTAAATACTAACCTGTACCTTGAGAGTCATTACTAGAAATCAGCAGGGAAAAAAATTAAATTATATAAAAAAAAAAATAATGACAGAGCAGATGGCCCCAGCTGTTGAAGGAGCACATTGCTCCTTGCTGCAGCTTCAGAAAATACCTGGCATCATCAAGGTGTGCAGCACGCCCTGGCACTGCTGAGGATATCTGCATTACAAACACCCCAGGCACCCTCCGTCTGTCCTTTCAGATATCGACTGCACCCAGGAACTTATTCAGCAACACCTTGTCCTTGTCTTGTCCGACCAGGTCTCTCTGCAAGATGTTCACTGCTGAGAGCAAGTGCCACCCTAGAAAGGCGAAGCAGGGCCAGGCAAAATGAGACTGCAGAACAGGCTGTTTGACTGACAGCTCTTTCTGCTCCCCCCCGTCCCTCTGCAGGGAGAATAAACAACAGTGTCTGCCGCAAGTGCTCAGCACATCTCTGTCACCACATAATAATGATGATAATTATCAGTAACGGCAATAATCTGGATGTAAAGCTGCTCCAGCAGTTGGGGCTAATGGATGCTGAATCTAATATCATTCCTGGAAGTTGCGTCGGGCTGCCAGCATTACAGTGTTTTTTGAAACTCAAAGAGAAGAGAAGCCTGGGCACCTGGAGTCACAGATGAGCGTGCTGGCCCCTTGTTGGCCACACTCTGGCAACTTGTTAGCAGCTGTGAACCCATTCCATTAGAACGAAGAAAGTTTAATACCTTTTGTGATTTCCACTTAGATCAGGTGATGAGATTCTCTTGCATTCCTTCACTAGTCCTAGTAGACAGAGAGCAGCGCTCTCTTTCTTGCCCATAAACACTAGACACGATGCAAACCCACCAGGGACACTGCTTGTCCCTAAAATGCTCCGAGGTGAAGAGACAACCTCTATGTGTTGTCAGAAGCTCCATTACATGCAGAATACCTGGTGCCCTATCACACCAGTACTTTTAATTAATCAGAAGCTTCTCCATTGAGATTAAACAGGTTGTTAATTTCTCATTTACTCTCCCTAATACATGCTTATTAATTAGCATACTAATTTGTTTAGTTCTTTAGGAACTGCATGCCATGGAAAACATTCTACGTTGTCAAATGCAACTCATCGATTAGTCCGAGACATTTAACAAAGGCTAGTTGATAAATATATCAGAACGCTGACTAATTGGTGAAAAATCCAGCATGATGCATCCTGCCATCCCCTTCTTTGAAATGAGATTCTTGAATTAACTGACAACTTGATTTTTCCTTCTTTTAATTAAGAAAAGAAAACCATTGAAAACCAGAAGTCTTTGTGAAGGGTGTCTATTCAATTGTCTGGTTATGCTTGAAGTGAAATCTATTTCACCTACCTCATTAGCTGAAAAGTAAAGAAATGAACCTACTCTGCAAACTAGAATTTATCATTGGGGCTGAGCGTGCTGATGTGGAAACTTAAGAGCAATTTCATCACTCTTCTATTTATTATATGTATTTTTTAAGGTTCCTTTCAGACTACATAAATTAAAAGTGACTTCTACAAATCTGGAAGAGATGTGCTGCATACATTTCTCCATACAACATACGGCAGCTTTTGAAATAGCCCAGTATCATAATATGTAGACTGTATAGAACGCACAGGGTAAAATATACAGAATAAAAATGACTGAACCTTCACAATTATGTCTCCAAGCAGTAACGCTCTCCCTGATCGGTCCATGGCCATGAACCCTGGTTACTCTCAGAGGAATTCTGCTGATGTGTGAATATTTGCCCCCTTAACCACCAATACTGGTTTGTGTGCTACCACGTCAAACAGAATATAAAACCTACTATAACATTTGTGTATGTTTGGATTTCCTGACCTCTAACTCTTAAAAAACAAGATAAAGTCCACTGTCCTACTGACCACTGTGGCATCCAGAGCGCTTGCAGGCTGCTGTAAGAAGAACCATTTTTCCAAAACCTATAGCTCAAAGAAAACTACGCCAAGAAAGTGTTACAAAAGAGGCCAGATTTTGTCCTCAAAACCAGTGTGTGCAATGATGCAGAGATGTTACTTATGACACCAGATAAAACAGACTCGGGAATAAGTGATGGATCTCTGGAGGCTGTCAGTTATAACAACAGCAATTTGTTAATGTTGTGACTCTGCCAAGAGCCTTTCCAGCTGCTGTCTCATGTTGCCATAAGAACTGGTTCACCAAACTGAGTATAGTATACAAGATACCTGCCAGAGCTGGAAATAGGCGCAGGACTCTGAAAAGCTCGATGAATCCAGCACATGTGAAGTTGAGGAAGACACAGCTGTATTTGGTCTAAGTTGTATGGTAGTGATGAGTGACAGGTTTAACCTGCTTTTCCTCTGTGCTCTTGCATGCATGTTTTATTTACATGAACCATCAAATGCTGAGGTTGTTCATGTGCCCTGTTAGTCTTCTATCCTCAATGATTTTTCTAGAAGCCCAGAAAAGGGCATCTGCATTTTATGGTGGATTTAAAGAGGAGCAATACCCTTGATACAACCTCAGTCTTTTTCCTTTGGTCTTCTCTCAGACATACCCAGTCAGCCCTTTAGCTTCCAGGTATCAAACCAAGTGTTTATTTTCAGGATTAAATACCAAATAATCACTTGGGAGAGAGGACAGACTTTCTCTACTCCCTCTGTCAGCCTTCCCCCCTTGCTGCTGAAGTGGCACAGCCCTGGCTGCTTACTTCCACAATTAGGAGCTTAAATACAAAAAAGTGATTTCATAGGGGTCCTATTCAAATCAGTCCACAAGTTCCTCTGAGGCTCCACTTTCTCCAAATGGAGCTTTTCTTCCTCCCCTCACAAAGCCTGAAGACAAGACGTCTGCTTTGGTCCAGCTCAGCAAGGGAGCCCAAGGGAGCAGTGCTAGCACCCAGTACGGCTCCAGTGGCCTCCTGGCTCCCCTGAAATAACAACAACTATTCTCATTTCTCACAGTATTTCCACAAATTTTCCATGCCTGTTCCGAGATTATAACTTTTGCCAAAAAATCTATTTAGTGCCATTTGCCTGTGGAAAAGTGTTTGGGCCATCAACAGCTAATACTGGTGCTCTGGTAGAAAAGAGGAATAATTACAATTCCTCTTCAGATCCATGATATTTACTCGCTTCTAAATATACAGCATGGTTTACACCTTTAAACGACCTTAAGTAATCATTTTCTAGGCAGAACAGAAAATCCATTTCCATTAGCTTCCAAAGACTCAGAAAGTATGTATGTAGGAAGATCACTTCCATAAATTCACCTTTTTAGAGTCACTGGGTAACCCAGAATTTATGCAAGTGCAGGTCAATTAAATCATTCAGTATTTATATGCTCCCTTTCAAGCTCCAGGGAACCGGAGTAAAATGCTAAAAATAAAATACACGTTGTAATATGCAGAAGATTTAGAGATGGAACTATTCTGACAGCCCAAAATAAAAAGCTTTATGCATAAGATCTCAATGGCTAGGTCTGTACCTAAATCACATATTGATTTAACTCACTGTAGACAAGTTATATAAGCTTTGGAATTATGTATGCTTGATCAATGTGTTTCAGAAATGAATCTCTGTCTGACTTAATCATTTAGGCAAGGGAAGAAGTCACATAAATATCCCTATATTTTACTTTATAGGACAGTAAACCAATTTCTAATCAAATCTCTAAGTAAACAGCATTATTTGTTTCCAAGAAATATCAATATTAAAATACTTTTCAAAGAAAATCTGAAAACAGACTTCAAAAATTGTTAACTGTTATCTATTAAACACACACACATTATATTGATACCTGAGTATACAAACATGATGATCAGAGATACAGAGGCAAACACAATACCCCTTTGCAATATCCAGGGATGGAGAGTTCTAGCACCACACTGAAAAAAATCAGATTCGGAGTCTCAGACAGATCAAAAAGTTGGATGTGTTTGATATTTTACGCTGTTGAAGTGCTAACAGTGATTCTACACTTGAGTGCAGGAGCAATGCCCCACTTCAACGCAAACACTCCGACTCTAATATGGTAGGAGAGCAATAAATGCTTACACCTATACATGCAGATCTCAAAGTTTTTAAAATGGAGGACATTTTCTCAGGTTAAGAGATAGAGAAACTGGGGCACAGAAAGGCAAAATGACTCTTTGAAAGGCACAAGGCAAGCTCAGGTATAAATGCCAAGAGTGAAGGCTTTCATTTGAATGCCAAATCTACTAGTGCAAACCTCCTTTCTTAACCACATTATTGCCCAAATCCCACCGATATCAGTGGGAGCTCAAGGACTGATTCTGACCTTGCTTAGAGCTGGGTCAGTCACAAACACACTCCTCAGCTTTTCCCTAAGCTCTTGTGTCCTAGCTAATTTTGGGGCAGTCCAACCAAAAGGTAAAAAGCTGACTCACTGTTGCAGTTTCTCTGCAATAAAAAAAAAAAGATGCCAACACCATTCAGGGGTCATTCCCGGCAGCAGGGAAACAAGCTCTGCTCCCAGCAGAGCATCGCCGTCACCCAGCAGAGCGTGAACCTCAGCACAGACCCACGGCCAAGACCACACTGATGCTCCCCAAGCTACCAATGCATGAAAAGTTGGGCAAAGCATATTCCTGCAGCCTCAGGGTATTCCCTGCAAAAGCAAATAGTCAAACAAGGAGGGAAGCCACTTACCATACAGGACCGTAATGAGCGACACGGGCATGACCAGGATACCCACCAGCATGTCTGCCACCGCCAAGGACATCAGGAAGAAGTTTGTGGCATTCTGCAACTTCTTCTCCAAGGACACAGCCATAATTACCAATATGTTCCCCCCAATGGTCAGCAGGATGACAACCAAGATCAGGAGGGCTGGCCAGTTCTTCTCCCTCATGGACATCCGAGATACTTCGCCCTTCTCAGAGGCATTAAGAGGATCAGATGTAGGCAAACTCTGATTCAGAGTCAAATTGCTGCTTAAAGACCAAGCCATCAGACCACCATGCAAACTAAAATCCAGCGTAACAGACACTGTCGTTAAGCTGAGTAATATTCCAGTGCTACTTAAAGTGCTCATTGTCTGGGACCGGTTTTTCTGTCTCTTAACTGAGCCTCAGAGATGATCCCTTTTCCAAATTGCGGGTCCAAGACAGATGCCGAACTTCACAAAACCTGAGCCAGAAAATCATTTGATCTTCCATAGTGAAACAAACCTTACAGAAGTCAGCGTGAAGCTCTTCTAGTTTCCTTGGATGCAGTGGAATATGACCAGTGACCAGCAACCTCGAGGGAAAGGAGACTTTGCAATCTCCAGCTGGTTTCCAGGTCCATCATTCTGAAAAGGAAAGAAGTATATTCTTCACTGAAATCAGAGTATACACAACACCTTCTTTATCCCCATGCAAATGACATTCTTATTCTCTCCCTTCCTGCTAGCTAGGATGTTCTCCAGACTGCAAGTAATTTATCTTATGGGTACAGACTATGCCTACAATTATGGGGGAGAGAGGGAGAGAATCACATCAGTGTGCTCTGGCTGGTTAAAAGCTGATTATCACTAATTAAATGTTTTGTGAAACCTGCAAAAGCAAGTCTGAAGAGCAAAATATGTTTCAGTTGATAGCCACTTCACAGATACTCTGCCGCTGTGTAAAATAGTAATTGCACAAAATTCTAACCAATCCAGATAGCACAGCCAAAGCACAGTGTAAAACCATCACCTTAAATGGAAGCATTTGCATATTCTCAGATAAAGTGCAGGTGGTGTAAAAACCCTCAGATGTTAATGATTAACTCTCCTATAATAACCAAGACTATAGTTTGTTTCTTATTGGGAAATAAATGATGGATAAGACACAATTTATATTAGGTAACATTATACGATGCTATCCAGTTAATCTCTCCAAACAAACAGATAACAAAGAGTTAAGAGAAGAGAAAGGACAAACTTTCATAAAAGCTGAGCAGTTATTTCTGTTCTTCTTATTCTGTTTTTGTGCTGCTGTGCTTCCGTGCTGATCACCAGCCACAGCTGGGCCAGTAAGCCCAGTCCCACCAGCCTGCTGCCCAGGACTACTGCCCAGCACGTGCAAGTATCACACACAGCCAGCAGGACAGATTTCCTCAGAGTATCTCACACGATTTATGCTTCTTGACAAATTAGTTGCCAGTGAGGGCAAGTCAGATTACATCCCCTGACTGCCCATGTAATACAGACCAGAAAGCACCACGCTGCTGCCTCTGAAGGAGTCCATTAGCCTCATGCATTGACCTAATTCAGCAAATTAAACATACTCTTAACTTCAGGCACATGCCTACACCCACTGAGGCTAAAGGTATGTATTCTCAATCCTGGCTAAATCACATCCTCAAGAACTCAATCGCTTTGACTGCCAATCCTGTACAACTGATGAAAACCATCAGCTTTGCTTTGCATTTCCATTGCATCAGAGTTAGGATCCTAACAACCATGTACAGCATAGGACTAAAAGCATAGAACGAAAGCAGTTAGTAGAAGAATAAAAAATACCCCACACACTGTATGGAAGTCGACCAGTACGTAGAATGAAATCAATAGCATGCAACTTATGTTGAGCATATCCTCAACTTTTTGTGTAGTCCACAGGAAAAGAGCTGTTCTATAACTGTTAAATAAATAACTAAATAAAAGCCAGATTTTAGCCCTTGAATACACTGTGGCACACATGTGACACAACAATTTGCTATCCAGGGATCAAAAGCTAAATGTAATTAATTAGATTACATTAGATTTTATGTAAAATAAGAAGTGCTTAGAGTCCTATAATAAAATGTTTTACATTCATGGAGGTTTTGGAAACTTACTAATGGGCTTTGTGCACAAAAACGTTTCTTAAATGAGCAGTGCGTACAATGAACCCAGATTTGCTTCTGCATTATAGTTAATTACTCCCAAAGGGTCTCTAAACTTCCTATTTAGGAAGAAATTTTGCACTATGTGCACAGAAAATAATTTTGCAGCTGCACATGCAGATGAATTAGCAAGTAGTCACTGGACCATTTATTTTTCCAACTTAGCTGGTCTACAAAAAGTCTCTAGAAAGTTTCAAAATACTTCACAGTATTTCTTTTCAAAACACAGCTTTTACTTTAAAGCTGTGAAGAAAATGAACCGTTTTTCCAAATCACCTTTCCACAGTGAAGGAGACACTAGGCAGCTTTGTGGCACTTGAGCTTTGCTGTGCAGGACACCCCCATTAAAGCCAGTGGGAATTTCTGGGTCTCCAGAAACCCTCTCTTTGGTTCCGTGACTCTTGGGCACTCCTGATCATGCCACAATAATACTTTGGCAGGATGAGCAGAAAGTTCATGCCCAAACATGAGGACATGGTCAGACAGCAGGAGACTCAGCCTTGGTTTTGCTTCTTCCCAGGTCTGAGCTCTTGGAGGTGACACTACCACCACTCTCATCATAGATGTGAATGAACCTGATGTTCCTGGCACATGCTAGTTGGGGTTGCCGAAGGAACATGGGCAGAGAGATACCTCCACTCTAGATCATTAAAAAACAAAACAAAACAAAACAAAAAAAACAACCCCAAAAACAACCTAACTGCAAGATAAGATTTCTGAATTTAAAATGTCTAATAACTGCTTAGGACTGAATTCTGAAATGGCCAGTAGGGTCATTCTCTCTTGCATTTCACAAATGTATTTGCAATAACATTTTCTTCCATGAATGATGTTGCATCAGAGCATGGAGTTAAAAAAATAAGTAGGCAGAATTATCACTTGCTTATTCATCTATTTTATTATTAAAAATAAAATGTATGTTATTTGGCTACTAATGTACTGCAAAGCATGGGGTTCCAAAATTATACTAGTCACCAAATACAATTTCCTTTGAATTAAAATATCATCAGGAGAAAAATTGGTTTTGTCAGGAAGGTCTAAGAAAGGGAGACTTCAAAATTCATTTGCTTGCTCTAACTGAGCAGTTTTCAAACACACACAGAGACAGACTTTGAGCAAAGTGCTCTCTACACAAAGTAAAGTCAGCAAATCTGGTACACACTAACTTCTCAGCAAGAAAATTACATTTTCTAAAGTCTAACAGATTTCTCAATAATTCTCCCCCCACATTCCTGTCAGTAGTTAAAAATGTACGTGTTCTACATGCAAGAGTAAAATTATGCTATGATATTGAGAAACTAAATTTTTTTAATTAGGACTATAATGGTAAAAATGAATCTCAGACTCCAAATTCCATCTTTGCTATTAGAGGGAATTATTATTTCTTTTAAAACTTGGCCCATTCACCTGTCTATTACTTAGAGTGACTCATGAAGAGAACCATCACTATTTTTGTGCCAATACAGAACTACAAAAAGAAAAGGAAATCACAAAGACACCTAAAAAAGCATTTTCCAGGTGCACTTATGGAAATACAATACCTGAAATAACCGGGTACATATGTAGGAGAGATGTGTAGAAAAAAAGTGATGTCACTGGCAGGAGCTCTGCCTTATCCCATAGCCCCCAAATTCCTGGTTTAGATGGATCAAAGATGTTGGCACAGCTCTGTATGTCATTGTGCTGGTTTTGGCTGGGATAGAGTCAATTTTCTTCCTAGTAGCTAGTATGGGGCTATGTTTTGGATTTGTGCTGGAAACAGTGTTGATAATTCAGGGATGGTTTAGTTCCTGCTGAGCAGCGCCTACACAGAGTCAAGGCCTTTTCTGCTCCTCACCCCACCCCACCAGCGAGGAGGCTGGGGATGCACATGGAGTTGGGAGAGGACACAGCTGGGACAGCTGACTCCAACTGACCAAAGGGATATTCCATACCATATGATGTCATGCTCAGCGTATAAAGCTGAGGGAAGAAGAAGGGAGGAGGGGACGTTCGGAGTGATGGCGTTTGTCTTCCCAAGTAACCGTCATGCGTGATGGAGCCCTGCGTTCCTGGAGATGGCTGTGCACCTGCCTGCCGATGGGAAGTAGTGAAAGAATTCCTTGTTTTGCTTTGCATGCGTGGACAGCTTTTGCTGTACCTATTATACTGTCTTTATCTCAACCCATGAGTTGTCTCACTTCGACTCTTCCAATTCTCTCCCCCATCCCACAGCGGGGGAGTGAACGAGCAGCTGGTGCTTAGTTGCCGGCTGGGGTTAAACCACAACAGTCACCTTGTCCCTGACGGTGGCCAGAAAGAAGTTGGCAGCCCTCGTTCTCACTGCCACTGACAGCTGCCCCTGGGTGCAACCAGGTCTCCGCACCCAGGAAATGAAGGAAGGAAGAGCTAATCTCTCAGACCAGAATAGCATCACCGCTTGTTTTGATGTTGCCTAAACTCAGCCATCATCAGGTCTGGCATAAACAGTGATAGACTCTTTCTTTGGCATAAACAGAAAGAAAAACATTACATGGAAGAGAGGCAACTCTTAGGTCTGAGCCAATGCTTCTGGCTTCGTTCTACCACATTTCTGTGAAAAACCCTGTGCTATAGTCCTTATCAAGTCTCATTGACCCCCTTTTTTCTACATTGCCTTCATTTATTGTTTTATTTTCATTTTTCACTGCCTGGAGAATCATTGTTATTCATCCCAGAATAGCATCAGGTTCTCTAGTGGCAGGAATACCTTGGAGAGGACATCAGGATAATGAGGGTTTTCAAAAGTGCTATAGGTTTTATCCAAGATTATAATGGTAAAAAAAAAAAAAAAAAAAACAACAAACGAAAAACCTACCTCAACTGCCTTAAAATCAATAGAGGAAATATTTTGCATATTCATTTCAAAAAATGATACATGGGAATTTGACTACAGCAATGCTCAAGATTGGGCTCCACCTTCAGAATTAACCGTCCTATTGCTTTGTTAATACTTTATGATTTTACATGGATTCTGGCTTGAAGTCATCAGCTTTCTTTTTCACTGCATCCCTCAGTCTCCACAAGGTAAAACTTTACGACTAATTCCTTCAGCTACAGTCTTTTAAGCACATCACTGTACCAGAAAAATAATTCACATTTTATTCATGAATTCTGCATATATTTAAGAAATATCTCCATAATTTTAAATTAAAACCTGTGCTTATCACAGATTTTTTCCAATAGGTAACTCCAAAGCACACATACTAAATTTTGTGGTCAATCATCAATTCCAGTTCAATCTACTACCGACAGTCCTTAAAATTATAATTTAAACATTCAGCAAAGCCAAGTTCTTGCCTATGCCATTCTTGCTTTTTGATAGAGGTAAGTAATGAGTTCTCTGGGCATGTTTTTTTCCTTCAGTCTTTAAGCCCAGTTTAGAGTAAACTGAAGCTAGAAAAACATTTTTGATTCTCTTCTATCAAGAACACATGAATTATTTAAAGCAAGAGTTTGGTATGCTGAAGTTTTCAGATATTCCAGAAGGTTAAGTCGAAGGGAAACAAAAGCTAGAGTGGTTCATAAGTCTGTACTGGTGGGGCACTGGGGGGTTCACACGCCTTTGGGAGTGTTTACCACCATTACTCTTGCTAAAAGGAAAAAACAAACAAACCAACCTTTCTTGGAACAAACACAATCCTTTTTTCCTTTGAATAATATGCATTCGTCTTTAGTTGTTCAAAACTCAGAACATTTTTTCCTGGAGAAAATCAGCTGCCTGCTGAGAACTCGAGATGTTCCCTGGCCCCCAGCTAGGATCCTGCCTCTCCTGGACAGACTGCAGAGCTCCTGTGCTCTTGTAAATCATTTAATAACTCTCTGGGACTCATAGCCTGAATGTTAACAATATGCATTTGAAGTTGGATAAGAAATCAAGGATAGTCAATTTAGCCCAAAAAAAGAACCTGAGTCTCAGTCAGACTCAGGGAGGAGAATAATACATTAATTCATGGTAAGTCTTGCTGTAAAAACCAAAAGTAGTTAAAGATCAAAAGCAATGACTTTCAGCAATTCCCTCCCCGCAAGAAAAACAAGTAACGTCCAATGGTTTGTCAATGGCACAAAGGCCATATGTGAGCAAAAGAGATTTTTTTCCTCCTAAGCCATCAGCAGTATTCAATTCTCTCAGTCACATTCACATTTCATTGATAAGCAGATGAAAGCCAACAAGTTGTTAAAGATCAAACATATTTTTAAATCAAAAGTTTTTCCTTTAGCCTTGGCTTTGATGGTAGACCTCCATAAGGGTAAGAATAAATCTGAAGTTGAGTAAACTGAACTGCAAGTACTGCAATTTTTGACAGGAAAACAGCTGCCGATACTCCACAACTATCTGAGCCAGATAGTCAGCTGTCTCAGCCCAGAGAAAAGGCATTGAACGGGGACGTATTTGCTGTCTACAGCTACCTGCTGGTGCTTATAGAGAAGACAGTGAGACTCTTCCAAGAGCTACACAGGAAAACAACAAGAAGCAACTGTCATGGTGATAGATGTAAGGAAATCATGTATAAAATAGGAAAAAAATAGATAAAAGAAAGCACAGTGAGGGTGGTCAGACAAGGGAAGTGGATCACAGAGAGACTGCAGGATCGCCATCCTTGGAGATGTTCAAAACACAGCTGGGAATTACCCTCAGACACCTGATCTAACTTTGAAGTTAGTCCTGCCTTGAGCATGAGGTTGGACTAGAGACCTTCAAGAGGTCCCTTCCAGCCTAAATTATTCTATGATTGGATCAGGAATGTGCTTCTGAGCAAAGCTGTTCAACCTGGGAGTGTTTTTGAGCTCCTATATCTGGATACACACCCTATGCTTGTCCCTACTACGCAAGCTCAGGATAAGACCAGCACATCCTGTCCCCTTCTGTTTCCCCAAGGCCAGAAATAAATCTGCATGCCCAGATGGCAGAGCACAACCGTGAGGACCCCAGTCTGCTCGATGGTGGGGACCACAACCCTACAGCTGCCCCAACATATGCCCCTATCACACCGTGGAGATGCACACAGAGATGCCAAGTCCTCATCTCTGGTCATGTGTTGAGGTTGCAGGCGTCCGAGGAACCTACAGTTCAAGTATATTCTGAAAAGTGGCAATTGTAGAAAGCCCCAATTTGTTTTAGTCACTCGGTACCGTCAGGAAATCTTCCTGTGTTTTGAAAGCAACACGTGCACTATCAACGCAGAGGCACGTTTTCACAATAATTTCAGTGGAAAAAGAAAAATCAAAACCTAATGATTATTCTGCAGATATCCACTTCAAAATTAACTGAAGATAGAGCCACTCTTGAACTGGGGACCATATTACTAGCACTTTGATTAGGGACTTTCTTTCCAAGGAAGTATTCGATACTCCCTCTTCAGTTTTGCAAGAAATTCTGGAATTTTTCCCAGCAGGTACTGGAGATAAATCAGTGTGAAAACAATTAATAAAACCTTAGGGAAACCTCCCCAAACACAGCTTTTTACCACTGTTTTTTAATTTCAACACAGAAAATAACTATTTAATTACTTGCAAACTAAAAAAGAATATTTCATTTTTTCACAGCAAGAGAAAAATGAATTTTCTCAGACACAAGCTCAAGTAATGATATTTTGTAGGGTCATAATAATGAATCACTACCATTCTGTCCAAAACCAAATATCATTAATTTCCCTCTCTGTATCTTCCCTCATACTGAGTCAGAAAGGCATTAATTTCTTTTCCAGACATTTCAAGGCAATACAAGCACACAGAAGAGATCTTTATCTACCTTCTGGCAGTAGGACTAGCATCCTTACTTTTTATTTTCATTTGGGGGAAGAGCACCTGGGAACCTCACAAGAAGATGTAGATATTCTGACACTCCCTGCAATGATAAACCTTCTCTCTCGGCTCAGACACGCAGAAATACTACAACAGAATAAATCTGACTCTCATCACATACTGTCCCAACTTCTGGGAATGATTATACATAGGTGTTCATATTTTCTATGTGCAGATATCATTCCAAACTGCCTTTTTTCCCCCCCCCCCTCAAATAAGCATGTCCCAAGTGGCTGAAATTCGTCTTTGTAAAAAGACCAGCTAAGCATCCCTCAGCCTCCTTGGCAGGTGTATTGTGGGATCTTTATTATTGTGTGGGATGTTTACCTGCCACTGTGCATGGAGTTAATCATGAATTAAAATTTGGATTTTGCTTCATCCTGATTGATAAATAACTGAAAGCATTCAATACCAGCATTAAAAAGTCAACACTTGCTATAGGCATCGTGTGCATTGGCTCCCTGGAACGCAAAGGTTTGAGAGTCTGCAGAATCCCCCAAGGCAGCTCTTGTGGCTGTAAAGACCCCCCTTCTGCCACCACTAGGGTAACATTCCCTCAGTCCCTTTTCAATTTAGCCATACGACGTGGTAAACGTCAAATGTAACATTGGTGGAAAATCTTATGTGGTAGGTTTTTTACCCTGAGCTTTTCAGGGTTGCTGTAGGAAAGTACTGTTAAACTCTCTCCTACTCACAAGAAAACCAATTTTTCTCTCCTCTCTTAAATGCTTTGCATGACAGCTCTTTGTTTACAGCATTAAGGTCTGGAAATGAGCACTTGCAATGTTTGCTCCCAAAATAAAACATAATAAAACAAAACAACAAAAACACTTGCCTGGCTTTCTGTAGCTAACTTTTTGCGAGTTTTAAAGCCATGCCTATTTAAAAACCAGAAGGCCCCACAATTTTCAGTAGTTTTTGCAGCACAGTGCTCTATCCCGTGTGTGGTTGAATATCTTCATAATTCTAAGTTACCATATATATGGCATTTGTTACCAATATGCATGCACCCGTGGGAAAACAGACCTAAATACATACTTGCATCTAAATAAAAAATAATCATGAAGTGATTTATTTTCAAATTATGTTTTTGGGGAAATCTCACATTCAGTAAAAATGAACCTGACATTCTTAAATTATCATGCATACTTTGCAATAGTAATAGAAAGCAGCAGTCAGTCTGGAAAGGAAGAACATGAATATGCACCAGGGCAGATCACGAGTCATGGCATGAACATACACACACCATTACATAAAACACATGGGCCCATTTTTAGGGGAATGATGGTGACTCATCTATTACTTAATAAGGCAAATATCTTAAGCAAGAAATTGTTTGATGTTGATTTGTAGCTTTCTTTTCACTCCAGCTCTCTGTGTCTTCTGAAATCACGCCAGTTTGGTGACATCAATCATTTTCTGATGAAGAAACTGGGATTTATTATGCAGCGACATAGGGCAGACCCTGCACCACATGCCACATGTGTTCCAGGGAGAATCTCCCCTTCGCTTTCCACGTGTACCTGTCGCGCCTATGTGCAGCCTGGTACGTTACCAGGACGTGGCTGCTCACCATGGGGTTCACACAGCTGAAATAGCTTCTCCCTTAAATTGATTTTCCCAGTAAGCACCTGAACCTGCAGAACCCTCTAATTCAAAGCTCAGAAAACTATTTATTTTAAATTATAAGATGTTTAATAGAGACCTCCTACCTAATGTGGTGGTGTATTATTAATATATGCCACTGAGTGTCCCTCCTGTTGTCAGTGCTGCCTGAGTATTTTTAAAAAAATCACAGCATCAGATAAGCCAGGAAAAAGCACAGCAAAGGTCAAAGCATAATAAAATGTGTCCCTAATGAACTGACAAACCACTCAGGGCTTTTACTATAATAGTATAATTAAATATATGTTTTCACACACCTGTACAATGTCAGAGAAGGGATTATTGAAATATTCATGAGTTAGTTGACTTATCTGTATCTCATACATAATAACAGTTGATATAAGAACAATTACACAGAAAATGTAGCTATTCATAGCAAGAATAGCCAAAGGTTACTACTGTACGTATAATGCTCACAGAGTGATTCAAACCCACCTCTCGGTAGTGTGCAGCCTCTTACACAACAAAGCTCTGGTCCCACCACTGCACCTCTTCTTTAAGATCTGTGCAGATGCTCTACTGCCTTCCCCAGCAGAGAAGGGGACCATGACCTGGCAGCTGTATTTTTCCTCTTCTTCCAGTTTTACAGGCTCTCACATGGCTATTTAATATATGAGGAATACATTGGATCCTAGGAATGTTAGGGAACAAAGACTGATAAAAGGTAAGTCAAATAATTCTTTAAAGAGATTAAAAAAAAAAAAAAGAAATACCACAACACAAAAACCAGCCAACACACACACACACCCCCAAAGAACACTGCAAAAATGCAAGAGTTTTTTTCCTTTTTAATGTTTTTTTTTTCCTTTTTTCTTTTTTTTTTCCCTTGGAAAACCGATCCATATGGACCTGAAAGGGTATGACTGACAGTATAAATTCAAAAAGCCAACACTTCTCTGATCTAAATATATCACAACTGGATATTTTGGTAAATCAGTACTAAGGGAAACCCTGGGCAAAGCGAGTGTAGTTGGGCTGCACTCATCCATGGGGACAGCAGAACAAAAGGGTCATCTGAGAAGAAAAGAATAAAAGGCTTGACTTGTTTAACCATACAAGGGGACAATGACCATACAAGGGGACTCCAACACAGTGGAACTGACCACCACCACCATCCCTGTGTCCCCATTGCATTTCTTTCTGTAGACTCCACTGAGGCAGGGCCATAGTCGAGCCTCTTGCTTTGAAGAAAAGAGACTACTCGCACAAGCAGGCTTGTGATATCTAGGCAAAGCCTCTCATACCACATTTCTGAATTCCAAGTATTCCTCTGCCTTTCTTGGTAAGTTCTGTGTTTGCAAGAAAGTACATTTTCTTCTTCAGCTACATCGATCATCTAACTGGTCTTTAGCATCTAAATGATTACATGGTTCTTTCCATACCAACTTGCTCTCACCCCCTCTTCCTCACTCCCATACCATTAGACCTCTTGCCTTGGCTCTCTCCATCAGTTTTCATCCTGCTCCTTCCTCACCTGCAACACCACAGGGTGGTAACATGGGTAATCCCCCGGGGACGTCACCCACAGCCCTGCTGACCTTACCCCCCCATCAACATGCACCCAGACTAGCTCCAAGGAGGCTGCCCAACAGATTCAGCCCAAGAGGCCATCAGCACTCCTCCCTCAGGCCAGCTTTCCTCCCAAAATGCAGGATCCCACGTTTCGCCTGTTTTCCATTTTCCCTTCCTTCTCTCTCTGATCAGATGCATCCTTGCACATGTATGCAGGCACCTTGCAAGCCTGCTTCCCCTTTTCAGCATTGAATAGGGACAGTTTAATACTTTTTAAAATTTGTTCTAACAACATGGCTTTTTGATTAAATCTTATTATCTAGACTTTTAAGAAATCTTATTAGCTTGACTTTTTTAAAACAGAATTTTGTTTCATTTCTTTAATTCTAGCTTCTTTCCTTTCCTAGGCCTTACATCTGAGAGAAAGAAAAAACGGGCCAGAAATCAAAATGTTTGATCAGCTTTGGGTTTATAATAAAGAAATAAAAAAAAAAATAGGAAGACTGACTATTAAAAAACTTAAATTACTTTTCTTTTTTCCCCAAAATTTGTCCTGGGGAAAACATACTCCAGTATGAACTAAATTCGCTACTGATTTTCTTAATACAATGATATGAACTGTATTACGAACTGTAGTTTTTCTCCCTTCATTCCCTTTCACCCTTTTAAGAAATGTAATAATTAACATCAAATGTTTCTCTGTATGTTCCACCACTCTAAAAGCAAGCAAACAAACCCCCCCATGCTGACTCCTTCATGCCATGAGAGGTCACTTGAATCTGGATGCCTTATTCCAGGTAAATTCTGTATTGTGCTGCTGCTCCCAATAAGCCAGGGGCAGATTCTGAGCTCTTACACTATAGTAAATCACAGATATCTTCAATTAAACAAGAAGGCCCAATCGTCTCTCTGGTCAGACAGACCTCAGTATAGTCACTCTTGATTTGTACTAGAAAATAGGCCAATTGGCATTGAAACATCTTCAATGAGATTAGAAGCAGGGTCTTTATTTAGAGAAATAATTTAATTTTCAAAGCATTTGACAATTTTAATAGACATCATCTATGAATAAGTCAGGGTGTGTAATATGCCTGAAGCGAGAAGAAAAAGGCTCATTAACTTTGAGAGAATAGACAGATGGGCATGTTGGGGTAGAGCTCTGACAGCTCCCGAATTATGTAAGAAGTGAAGAGCGAGGACTCAGATGCCACGCACACATGTGCAGGAGTCATTTCCATGGGAGCAAATTGCAATGACACAAACTGTCATCTATGACATCAGTAAATGAGTCAGGAAAAACGAAATGAAGGAGATGAAACATAATGGAAAATACTTCAGTTTCCAGCATGACATGAAAGGCAAAGGAGGTCTATAAAAGTTGATGAAATTTGAATTAACCGGGTTCTCTTTATGAGCATACACATGAAATAAGGATTTTGTACAATTCAGATTCTATCACAAATAGAGTGCACTAGGCATGCTGAAACTGCAGCAAGGGAAGCAGTCCTGAGATGGCTGGTGTTGCAAAGAGCAGGCAGATGCTTGGCTGCATTTAACAAAATGGTGAGGACCACAGCAAAGAAAATGAAAATAGGAGAGAAGCTGTAGACAAAACCAGGAACATAACGGTGGACAAAATACGGAGGTTAAAGACTAACAAAGAAGCAGACACTATAATGTAAAGACAACCTCTGGTCTCAATGACAGTCTATGAAGGAAAACTAGCATTTAGAAGTGAAGGAAAACTGGTATTTAGAAGTGGCATCATTCAAACAGGATCCAAAGCAGCCATTTCCTTTTTTAAAGGAATATTTTTCCTACGTTTACCTAAAATTTGGATTAAATTTGTCAGGTGCATCAGCAGTGTTTTCCAGCCAGGCTGTGGATGACTGCTGTGTTGTGGTCAGAGACCCAAAGTGAGCCATCCTCGCGTAAGCAATGGGTGACGGGAGACCAACCTCTCCTTACGCAGATAACGCTAGCACAAGTATATCGGAGGGAGGTTTTTATACAATATAAATTGTATAAAAACAATTTTTATATGAATCAGGTAGTGTCTGCATTTTAATGGCTGGAACAAAGGCAACTGAACTCTAATGGAGTCAATTTTCTCTTGCAAGCTATTACTAAATTGCTTTCACTTTTTCAGCAAGGTAATATCTATGTGAACAGCTCAGAGTTAAGGAAGTAACAAACTGTCAGTTGTCAAGTGGAGAAAAACATTTCCCCCTACCCCTGTGTAAAGCACGTTTGAAAGAGAAACACTTCTGTTCCTCTGGTAACAACAAGCCCTTCACAAGGGGGAAATACTCCATCAGAAACAACAGGACAGGTCCATCACTCCTGGCTTCTGATCTCTAACAACTTCAGTATCACCACAAACTAAAATAATTTGGGCGCTGGCACCACTGATTATAGGTAAACGAGAGTTTTGCCTCTGACTCCAGTTAAGCTGGAATTTAATTATTTTATGTTTAGTCTCACAAGGAGCAAAAGTATGTTTGAAGGCAACGGGCACGATACCTTTTCTTACATCTGAAGTCTTTGAGTAAAGAGTGGGTCTCCTGACAGAGAAGAAGTTCAAGCAAATTAACAGTTTGAGGCAGAAATTACTTTTGTTTGCAAGTACAACTACAGCACACAGCAAGCACTGCATGGAGAGACATGAACTAAGGTTGGGGATTCAGGGGCAAAGACATCTCTTTGGGCACACGGCTGATCAATGTGGGGACGAGTGCGACACAACCACAGCCAGGCTGTGTTTGGGAGTCAGCTCCGTCTTTGCACAGCACGTGCTGTGCCACGCAGGCACTCCTGCTCCATCAAGGGTAGTTTGGGATTCCCAATACACGCATGCATTGTGCCAAATAGATATAACTTCTGTGCAGGCTGGATTAATTAATTATGCTGGCCTGCTGACCTATTAGCAAACAGGAGAGCCAAGAAGCAGAAGCCCAAAGCCCTGATTTCTGTATTGTTCCCATTTATTTGGCCACGTTTCCTGCACATCCCAGCTGAAGGGAGATATCCTCCCCTGTATCAGCAGAGTGGCATTTGGAACAGTTGCAGAAACAGAGCTTGGGTATATTCGTGCAACAACACCACAAACACCTCTTGAGTTCTGCGACAGTAAAAGTGCATCTTATATTTTTGTTTTCTAAACCTGCCACCAACTAATACAAAGAAATGATCATGGATATATTTAAGAACAAGTAGCATCAGGCCAGGTAACCTAAAATTTTAAGCAACTTTACACCAGGCAGTGTAACCGTTACAAACACGTTTTGATAAATGGCAGCACTCAAAAAATGAAACAATTATGTTACTTCCATTAATTAACAGGCAATAATAGACTTCCATGTGCAGATGAGCTAACAAATGTCATCATATAATTTTTAAATTACACTGGCATCGTTTTTCTCTCACACGCATCTGATCCTCAAGGAAGATTTGCATATAAAGGTCAAAGAAGTAGCAAACACATTTCTCAGTTCCCAGTTTTATTACACTAAAGCAGCACAAATAGCAATTAGAAACACTAACTCCTCAGTGAGGCTGAAATCAGCATCATCCACATGGGTCAACAGGACCATGTCCCACCCTGTTGATGCTGCCATGAGCTACAGTGCCTTGCTGGTGGAAATCAGTCTGTGGGGTTGAAATTGTGACCTTCAGACTAGGGGACATGGCATGAACCCCTGCTGCCACCACTACTCGCTATCTCCTTCATGATTTGGGGAAAAAGCCATTGGGCAGTCACTTTGGCTGATCTGTGAGGTGTACGGTTCTGAACTCACAACTTTAGCTTGCAGGCCCTTTAATGAACTGTCTCAGTAACTCCCCAAAGTAAAAACGAATTCATTCCTGTTGATATGTGATCCTTGTGTAAAGATGAGGAAGGCAGGATGAAGCAGCCCATAACACAGGGCTACATGAACATCTGAACCTTACTGAGGAGAAATTTCTGTGTGAAGTGCAACCTAAGCCTTGTTTCCAGTTACAACATAAAAGTTTCCATGAGATTGCCCTAGGCAGAATGAGGTTTTATGTTCTGCTCCAAAATTAACAGACCTCTCAGTGTCATTAAAAATAATATCTTACTCAAGCGCTTTGTTCTGCAAGTCTGAGCTGTCAGAAAACCAAGGAGTTCAGTACAGATACTGACACAAAACAGGATGATGTTCCCTTCTGGAAAACCCCTTTGGGCAAGAAGAACATCAATAGGTGGTAGATAGCAAAAACTCTGCTGGTAGTGATGTGCTACTGCACAACACTTTGCAAGAGCTTCAAGGAAAGCAAGGAGATCTGGCAAAACAGGCGTCTGAGCATTACTCCAGACCAAGGCTACCAAAACACACACCTGGGAACACCCATCAGCAATATTGCACCAGAAAGGAGGACTGGAGGAAGGGAAACACGTTCACCAAAGTGGGGAGCACCACACAAGCTGTTAGAAACCTCAGGGATGGAAGAGGCAACCAGCAGTCATTAAACGTAATGGGTAGAAATACCAGTTTACAGCTCCTGAGCAAAACTGAGGATTTTGAACCTAACTGCAGTCTCAGTGTTTATGTAGGGCTGAGAGAGCTGTTGAGATGCAAAATGTTAGAAACCAAACACCTCTGAAACACTGGAGAAAGTCACCTAAATACAGCTGATGCAACCCAAGAAATCCTCTCGCAGTAGTTTGTCTCTGTATCAGTGAAAAAAATGTTGAACACAAAGAGGATCCCATTTGAGACAACGTCAAGTGCAAAGTAAGGCATGTTATCTTAAAGCTCTTTCATCACCAGCCAAGTTGTACGACTTCACATTTGCTGAGGAGCAAGGGATGGTGTAAGTATTATTACTATGGCATATATTGACGTAAGGCACAGAAACTTCACCGAATGTGGGGACCCGAGCCCCACAAAACCAGCAGGCAACTCTGCCCTCGGCACAGAAGAGAAGAGCTCTGAAAGTAAGGAAATGTGAACTTAATCCTGCTTTCACTTCCCCAGCAAAGCTGTGTGGGAGGACAGACATTGTTCAAGCACAGAACCAAGGAGGAAAGCAGAAAAAACCCAACAACCGAAAACTAGAGATATTGTAACATCATTGAGGATTCATAAGGCTTAACAGTACCAAGCAAAATTTTTGATATTTGATGCTTCTATAGCGTTAAATTCATTTAGAAGGCTGAAAGACATAATACTTCGCACTTTCTAGATAAAAGCACTGTTGTAGTCATCCGGATGTAGAAGAGCTTTATTCTGCCAAAAATATCAGCACCATGCTGCAGCGCAGAAGCCCTGAAACACTATGAGACCCAGCTCTGAATTAGAGCAACCGATTCATTCAGAAACAAGGGTGCTGCACTTCTCCCCTTGATCCCACTCACCACGCCACTGCAGCCCACTGAGAACAAAGTAAGTTCTGCTACTTATATGGCAAGTGAGATAAAACCACTTCATTCAACAGCTTACAGCAAGGGTTACTTCTCACCGAGCTCCAGAAGAGCTGTGAGGCTTCAGTGACAACACCTAGGAGTGCAACTGGGAAGGCAGGGTAGAAAAGGCTAGAAGAACAGGGCTTAGTTCTTGAGAATTAGAGATATTTTGGTAGCTTGCTCATTACAATAATATGCATATTTAAAACATAACAAGAAAAATAAGACCCAGGAAAAGCAAGAGCTTATATCAAAGCCAAATACTCCATGCAGCTTGCTCCCAGGAGAGAAACAGAGATAGCACCTCACAGGCCTGAATCTTAACATATAACGGGAAAAATACAGCATAAGCTTTTTTACAGGAATGACCGAAATGCAGGACAAAGCTGGAATTTCAATCTTAAAGTTATTTTTTTAAACAACATTATAAAGAATTCTGATAAACATCTTAAAATACTTCTTGCTCCCACTTGCTACTATTTAATATCAAATTAATTCTTTTTACTTCATTTCTTTTAAGCCACAAAAGCACAGTGAAGTTATGAGAGGTAACAGCACTGTGAGTTATTCGGATTCCTGCTTTCGTATCACTTTGGGAAAAATGAAACTAGCCTAGTGTTGCCAACCGTCACAGGTTTTCCTCACAAGTCTTTTAGTATCTTGTGTCTCGGGTTTTTAAATCCCAGCCCTTTGAGACAGTAGGTCTCACGGCTGCAGATAAAAGATGAAAAATATGTCTCCTAAAGGCTTCAGAAACAGAAAGCAAAATATAAGCAAACTATATATATAAAAGCAGAGTCTATTATCTTCTGAATTTTCTAATCTTAGGCACTTGACTCATGGTTTTCAAAGGCTCTCAAGGCCAGTGACTTTGCACTCAAAAACTGCAGTGACAGATTCTTAAAAAGCTCCACATCCAGAACAGTTAATATTTAAGGAAAGGGTTCAAGCTTTATGTTTGACACCATCCTTCCCTACAACATTGTTTGCAGATGTCCCCAGAATAACACACTGTATTCCCCAAAGCTAGCATTTAAGTTTGCAGTGTTCTGCAACACTGCTCTTCCCCAAACCAAACTCACACTCCAACTCGCACGTCTCAGCTGTGCCAAACCTAAGGAGAGGCCAGGCAGCAGGGAACGAGGCCCTGATACTCCTGTACATTGTGTTGTGAGCAAGCTGTGGTACCTTATCCCTTTCCAGCATGATCCAAGCGGGATCTACAGTCTGGTTAAGCCACAGCTGGGGCAAGTCAGTCTCTGGGATGAAGTAGATCAGGGCAAATTTCTCCTATAACATTATGGACGCTTGCTCAGACAGGTAACAAACAAGGCCTTAATATCGTAAGATGGTGACTAATCGCTCTTGGGCAGAGAAGAGCACTCACCGCAGAGTCTGGAGCTGGCCAGCGGGGAGCTAGCCTGCAAGCAGGGCATCCCACAGCACAGGGGGACTTTCTGGCCTGAGCAACCTGCTGGAGACCTCGTTTGTATTGGAAAACTTTTTTTTTTTTTTAAAATATCTACAGAGCGTCACAGAAACTTAACATGAGCCAGAGTCCATACCAACTTAGTATATGCACAGTTCGTACGACAAACCTAAACCAAGAATGTTTTTGACATTCACAAGCCTTTTGCCTACAGATGTTGTGTCAGCAGTCAGCTGACAGTCAAGTTTCCTCACTAGTGAGAAGACCCCAGATTGGAAAAGTTTTGAAGAGGGAATTAATCTCTGCTGCCAGCATCACAACAGAAATTTGAAAGGCCAGACAAAATATTATACGCACACAGAAGAAAAGGCAAACCCACACATCCTAATCTTCTATCCTTTAGGCCCACCAAGAACAGCTTACTGCACTGACAAAATAAGTCAGTGGGGTTGACAAAATAAGCAGACAGGAGCTGACAAAATAAGCAAACAGGACTATTTTAACCCAACAGGCTATGCTGCCTGATCACGTTTTCCCCGGAAGTGAGCAGCTGATAGCATAATTTTTTTCCTACTTTTTTGTGAAGACAGAAAACAGAGGCTCTCGATACAAAATGCACACAAATAATACATGAGCAAAGATATGATCCTAAACAATTCTTCTGGACAAGACAAGGACATGAAAGACTTTTATAAACATCCTCTTACCTCTTTTCTTGCTTGGATAAATGTTATTTAGAAGATCTCTTTATCAATACAGGCAGCATGAAGCATGCTTGCTCTGATGTACTTCACACAGAGCTATCAAACACAAAGCCATACATACCCAGATGTGCCTGGTGTGCTGATTTTTATGAGCTTTAGCCTGATTTTTGAGTAACAGCAGCTGTGCACTTAAGCCTCTTCCTCTCTTCCCCCCATGCTTCAACATGCCTTACTTGCAGAGTTGATACAGTGATAGCAACAAACCTCCATATCAGGAGTATCCCTTATTTTAGGGGATATTTTTTTGGTGCTTGTGAGATCTTCCACAGAATACCAAGTTCTGCACTCTTTTGTGAGATCTAAGAACAGATCCTGCCTGGGCCCTACCAGAATGGCTTGCCATTGAAAACCAAGATTTCTTCTCTATTTACCACCATCCAGCTCAGGCTGGAAGGTAATAAGCTTTGTGTGTGTGTATATATATATGCACAAATATATATACATAATCCATGCATGATTTCTATCTCTATGCATTTGCCAGTAATAACTAACTCAGTAATAATTTATTTTTCTAAAAAAAATAATCCAGGGGAAAAAGAAAAAGGAAAGAGAATAAAAACAGACTCCTGGGTTTTGGGTATTTCCCCTATCACAATCTTTGCCTCAAATCCCTGTTATCTGGGAAAAGACCTTCTTAAGTGGAAGAGGGTTTGGAAAGAATTCAGAGTTGAGCACCATCTTCCTACATGACTGAAAATAGTATCTTCCACCCTTCCTTTTCCCAGTGACAGCTGTATCCTGGGGTACCGCTAGGTTCTTTCCAAAACAAATGTGGCACAGCTGCTATGATTTATCTTCACAGCACATAGCTTAGAGTTACAGACAGAAAATACATATAACAAGGGAACATCTCCACTGTATGTTCCGGCATGCTGGAAGAGTTCCCTCAGCTGCAAGGAGGATGCTGCAAATTGCCTGAAAAGACTGAAGCGGCATCCCCAACCGACTAACCCCGTGTTATGTTTCTCTACAAATGTTGGGGATTATCATTAGTTTTGGCGAGTTCTCCAGCTTCTGCAGCAGGAAGTTTCCGTTTGCCCTAGGGAGAGGAAAAGGTTTTTGCAAGCATGAATAAACCAACAGAGAATAGCAGGAAGGGTTTTCTTTCCAAATTACCCCACCAAGTCCCTGCAGTATACGTCACAGGTGCATAAGCTTTCATAAAACAAGAGTCACAGAAGCAGCAGCTCTTGCACGTAACTTCCCTCTGGACCCTGGCATGGGCTGTGTGTTGTGTGGGTGCCAGCACCGCTCCAAGATCTCGCTCTGCAGAGCAGCATCACAGATCCCCCACTCCTGCCCCCCCAGTCCTCGCACTGCCACAGAGGAGACACCTACGTCTGAAAGGAGATCAGTCCTAATATGCCCAACCCAAAACAATTTCATTACAGAGAAACAAGCTGGGAAATTGCACATAAAAGGCACTTCTGTAACCATACTAGTGTGTTTTTAATTCATTTTAGTAGTAGTTACTTAGTAGTTATTATGTTTTACTTTAGTTTTCTGCGTCTTCTTACCTGCAGAATTTGGGGTTCTTCAAAATGCAGAAACTAAGGCTAGCAAGTGCACAAGCCATTACTAGACCCTTACTCCTTCTGACATTAAAAATACCCTTCTCTCCATCTGAGGAGATCAGGCATCACTGCTCAACAGTCTCCACACTGAGGCTTGGATGTCCTAGAACATGGAGCTAATTTCCCACCATACCAGGGCACTTCAGGGTGTCGCTAAACAGAAATGGGAGTTAAGCCATTTATAACCGGTTCAACGGGCTGTGTTGGTATCAGGTAGGTTATAGGTATTGGGATGTATTTATTAGGTTTTCTCCTTTGTATAAAGAAACTAAACCAGAGGTGTGAAAAAGTAATTGCTAGCTCCTGGAAGTATGAGATGGTTCAGTTCTGCTATGTCCATTTAATGACTAGTAAAGATTGTTTATTCTCTCGTGTGCTCCTGTGCCATAAAGACCACCTTACCTATGCTCGAAGAAAATGAATCTGCTTTATCTTGACACCTCTGATAAATTCTGGCTCTGTAGCAATCCTGTTTGCTTATATTGCTTGCAAATGGTGAGATGTAATGAAGAGAATATTTATTAGTAGAGTTGATTGGGAATAGTTCCACAAAACTTTTTTTCTTGCCAAAAAAATGTGTTAAGCCAACATAGAAACTTTTTTGTGGGGAAACAGTTTTGATGTATTTCTCAACAGAAAGTACTGGGGAAAAATGTTAAGAAAATTTCATTTTTAGAGTTTGAAAACAAAAATAATCCTTAAGTTTGAAATTATTTTTTCATTTTTATATTGAACAAAGTAGCAGCAAAAAAAAGTCATATTAAAAATTATATAGAAACCAAAGATTTCAAGATGTCAAAGTGATCCAAATTGACCCAAACTTATTTCTTGTTGAGATTTTTAGTTTACATAGGCCTTTTGACATTTTTACACTTTCTGAGATTTCACACAGGAAAAAAAAAATGGACTCCTGAATAACAGTTGTGGGCTAGAAAAGCTGTTCTCCACCTAGCACTAGTTATGTTATTAGGCTACCAGTGAAAGAGAGAGAGACACCATGTTACCCTTTGGATCTAACAACTACTTCTATCATGCTAAGATAAAAATGTGTGAACATCAACCACATGGAATACAAGTTCTTTGGGTTTTTTTTTCCTAATGAACTGTGCAAAGAATGCAACATAATTATGCCTTCAAAAGAAACTACTATGCTACCAGAGATACTGAAAAAGCTCTGTTCTTTGGCTGGCACCCATCTCTGCAAATGCTGTCACAACAGTCTCCAAACTGTCACTTCAGCAACTGCCCTTCACGGGAAAAACATATTTCTTCTAATTAGTCAAAATTCTAACTCCATGTTTGAAGAGTATAATTTGATCTTTTCTCTAGAAACTCATTAACCACTTGAGTTTAATTATTAACATTTGCTTTAAAAATTCACTGAATTAACTACCAATTGTGTGAGTGCAGCTACTGCTTTGGCAAGATGATGCTTATTGCTGCGGTAGATTGGCATGCCACCAGGGGAGGTAGTGTGGTCCATGTCCACCTAAGAAACTCCTCTGAACATCAAAGAGATGTAGCTTCTACCTCTGGCTATGCCATTGACTCACTGGATGACTTTGGGCAGGTTAACCCCTCTTCCTTTCCTTTCTAAAATGTATTTAGGATGGTCAGGTGTGGTGGTGCATCCCCCCCCCCCTTCTCCTGGGCCACTCGTTGATCTCAGAAATGCCCATGAAACCTCAGCCTTGGTGTACTGAGTCTGACGGTTGAGCGCTCCTTGACCATATCAGAAACTCTGCATGGCTGAGGCTGGGAACGTACTCCCACTGCCTGGCCCAGGCGCCATCTCATCCGGGTTGTAGCTCAGTTGTAACAACACTGAAACCTTCAGAATTTTAGTCCCTACCGCCTTGGACTGTGGCGAGGATGGAAATTCACAGATGACTAAAGTCAATCATCTTGTGCACCTATAAATGGTGGCCTTAAGTGAGACCCTTTGAGCTCTCCTGGACCGCAGCAGGCTGCGCCCAGAATCTCCCTCTGAGATGAATGCTCCTCAGAGTTTGCAAACTCTCGAGTTTGCGATATTCGGAGGACCGTCGCCAGCTGGCATGGGACCTGGGCTGCAATAGTCCTCAAGGCTCAACCCTTCGCCCGTTGAGAAATGCCAAGACATTTTACGTGAGTATTTCACTGAACTTGAGGGGGATTTTTAACAGGTTTATCTTTGTATATTTATCCATCTTTGCATCCATGTGCGTGCGTGTGTAAATTGATGGAAGTACCTGCTAGCAAACACAGTCTGCTAAAATCTTATGATCTATCTTAAAATTGTAAATGAACCTTAGACTGCTGCTAAACGCATATAATCCTTTAGACATATACCGTTGACCAAGTCTGGGACTAGGGGTAGATCTAGCCGGGTCTACTCTGAACCTCATGACTCAATGGGAGGGTCTTCCTTAACCTTTTCATTCTCAGCCTCTGTATAAATCATCCCAACTCAGTTCCAACACGATACCCTGGTTTCGGTTGGGATAGAGTTGACGTTCTTGATAATAGCTGGTATAGTGCTGTGTTTTGGATTTAGTAAGAGAATAATGTTGATAACACGCTGATGTTTTAGTTGTTGCTAAGTAGTGTTTACACTAGCCAAGAACTTCTCAGCTTCCCATGCTCTTTTCCTTTGTATGCTTCATCCGTGTAGTAAGTGATAGAGTGAACCTTGCCATCGAACTCTGCTAAGTCACGCTTTTATAAATTTCTATTAAAATCACTTTCTGCTAATACCGTCAACAGTGATTCTTTGAGCGGCCTCTAAACGACTCATTCGCAACATCACACCATGAATTGTTTGGAGCAGGGACATAGAATCATAGAATAGTTTGGGTTGGAAGGGACCTTTAAAGGTCATCTACTCCAACCCCCCTGCCACGGGCAGGGACATCTTCAACTAGATCAGGTTGCTCAGAGCTCTGTCCAGCCTGACCTTGAATGTTCCCAGGGATGGGGCATCTACCACCTCTCTGGGCAACCTGTGCCAGTGTTTCACCACCCTCATTGTAAAAAATTTCTTCCTTATATCTAGTCTAAATCTACCTTCTTTTAGTTTAAAACCATTCCCCCTTGTCCTGTCCCAACAGGCCCTGCTAAAAAGTTTGTCCGCATCTTTCTTATAAGCCCCCTTTAAGTACTGAAAGGCTGCAGTAAGGTCTCCCCGAAGCCTTCTCTTCTTCAGGCTGAACAACCCCAATTCTCTCAGCCTTTCTTCATAGGAGAGGCGTTCCATCCCCCTGATCATTTTTGTGGCCTCCTCTGGACCCACTCCAACAGGTCCATGTCTTTCTTGTGCTGAGGGCTCCAGAGCTGGACGCAGGACTGCAGGTGGGACCTCACCAGAGTGGAGTAGAGGGGCAGAATCACCTCCCTCGACCTGCTGGCCACGCTGCTTTTGATGCAGCCCAGGATATGGTTGGTCTTCTGGGCTGCGAGCGCACATTGTCGGCTTATGTCCAGCCTTTCATCCACCAGTACCCCAAAGTCCTTCTTAGCAGGGCTGCTCTCCATCCCTTCATCCCCTAGCCTGATACCAGGGGTTGCCCCGACCCAGGTGCAGGACCTTGCACTTGGCCTTGTTGAACCTCATGAGGTTCACACAGGCCCACTTCTCGAGCTTGTCCACGTCTCTCTGGATGGCATCCCATCCCTCAGGTGCGTCAACCGCACCACTCAGCTGGGTGTCGTCTGCAAACAGACTGAAGATGCACTCGATCCCACTGTCTATGGCATTGATGAAGATACTAAACAGCACCGGTCCCAATACGGACCCCTGCAGGACACCACTCATAACCGATCTCTGTCTGGACATTGAGCCGTTGACCACTACCCTCTGAATGCGTCCATCCAACCAATTCCTCACCCACTGGACAGTCCACCCATCAAATCCATACCTCTCCAGTTTAGAGAGAAGGATGTTGTGGGGGACTGTGTCAAAGGCATTAGAGAGGTCCAGACAGACAACATCCATAGCCCTTCCCATGTCCACTGATGTAGTCAACTCCATTGTAGAAGGCCACTAGGTTGGTCAGGCAGGACTTGACCTTGGTGAAGCCTTACTGGCTGTCTCGAATCACCTCCCTGTCCTCCATGTGGCTTAGCATAGCTTCCAGGAGGATCTGTTCCATGATCTTCCCAGGCACAGAGGTGAGACTGACTGGCCTGTAGTTCCCCAGGTCTTCCTTTTTTCCCTTTTTAAAAATGGGGGTTATGTTTCCCCTTTTCCAGTCAGCAGGAACTTCACTGGACTGCCACGACTTCTCAAATACGATGGATAGTGGCTTAGCAACTTCACCTGCTGGCTCCTTCAGGATCCGCGGATGGATCTCATTGGGTCCCATGGATTTGTGCACCTTCAGGTTCCTTAGATGGTCTCGAACCTGATCTTCTCCTACAGTGGGCGGCTCTTCATTTTCCCAGTCCCTGTCTTTGCCTTCTGCGGCTTGGGTGGTGAGGCTCAAGCACTTGCTGATGAAGACTGAGGCAAAAAAGTCATTGAGTACCTCTGCCTTCTCCATATCCCGGGTAACCACGTCTCCCATTTCATTCTGGAGAGGGCTCACATTTTCCCTAGTCTTCCTTTTATCCCCGACATACCTATAGAAGCTTTTCTTGTTGCCCTTGATGTCCCTGGCCAGATTTAATTCTATCAGGGCTTTAGCTTTCCTAACCTGATCCCTGGCCGCTCGGACAATTTCTCTGTATTCCTCCCAGGCTACCTGTCCTTGCTTCCACCCTCTATAGGCTTCCTTTTTGTGTTTGAGGGTGTCCAGGAGCTCCTTGTTCATCCATGCAGGCCTCCTGGCATTTTTGCCCGATTTCTACTTTATTGGGATGCATCGCTCCTGAGCTTGGAGGAGGTGATCCTTGAATATTAACCAGCTTTCTTGGGCCCCTCTTCCCTCCAGGGCTTTGTCCCATGGCACTCTACCAAGCAGATCCCTGAAGAGGCCAAAATCTGCTCTCCTGAAGACCAGGGTAGTGAGCTTGCTGCGTGCACTCCTCGGTGCCCTAAGGATCTTGAACTCCACTATTTCATGGTCACTGCAGCCAAGGCTGCCCTCGAGCTTCACATTCTCCATCAGCCCCTCCTTGTTGGTGAGAATAAGGTCCAGCATAGCACCTCTTCTTGTTGACTCCTCTACCACTTGGAGAAGGAAGTTACCATTGACGCATTCCAGGAACCTCCTGGATTGCTTACGCCCTGCCGAATTGTCTCTCCAACAGATATCGAGATGGTTGAAGTCCCCCATGAGGACCAGGGCTTGTGAACGTGAAGCTGCTCCTACCTGTCTATAAAGGGCCTCGTCTGCTCGGTCTTCCTGGTCAGGTGGCCTGTAGCAGACCCCCACCGTAATGTCATCTGCCCCTGCCCTCCCTTTAATCCTGACCCATAAGCTCTCAGTCAGCTCCTCATCCATCCCCAGGTGGAGCTCCATGCACTCCAGCTGGTCATTGACATAGAGGGCAACACCCCCTCCTCGTCTCCCCTGCCTGTCCTTCCTAAAGAGCCTGTATCCCTCCATCCCAACACTCCAGTCATAGAACCCATCCCACCACGTCTCTGTGATGCCAATAAGATTGTAGCCCTGCAACCGTGCGCACATCTCTAACTCCTCTTGTTTATTCCCCATGCTACATGGGTTTGCATAGAGGCATTTAAGTTGGGCCCCCAACTTAAATGAAGGTGTCTTACTGGCTGGGGTTCCTTTGTGCCGCTCTTCAGGCACTCTCCTGCTGACCTGTGATCCTTCTCCAGGCTCCGGGCATCTATCGCTAGCCCTGGCATCAAACTGGTAGGAGTGGGGTGGACTGAGGTTCCTCTCCCCCCAGCAACTTTAGTTTAAAGCCCTCTTCACCAGCTTGGCAAGCCTATGCCCGAAGATGCTCTTCCCCTTTCCTGAGAGATGGACCCCATCAGCCCCCAGTAGACCAGGTTTCTCAAAGCGAGTCCCATGGTCTAAGTAGCCGAACCCCTGGCTGTGGCACCAGTCCCATAACCATTCGTTGCCTCGCCAGATTTGATGGACCCTTTCAAACCCCTTCCCTTTGACTTCTCCTCCCCTTTCTCCTCCTTCAGTCCCACCATGCTTAATAAAGTGCCCAATACTATAGGACACCAAGGATCATCATTGCAATAATAACTGCTGGCAAGGAGGGAAGGTATCAGTACTCAGGGAACACGCTTCTCGTGTTGTGTCTAGTAAAGTGAAACTCCCAATATGAGAAAAAATTAATGTAAAAATTCATGCCTAGGTAGGGCTTAATGCCAAGGTTACTCATGCTGGGGCTCCTGCAGGGCCCGGAGCAGCAAGGAACCTGCTGAAAGCCCTTGGTCTTCTGTGATAAAATTGAATGATACTGATTCCTCGATGGAAACCTTTCAAAGAAATAGAAATCCACGATTTATTCAGTAACAAAGAGGTTTTCAAACAGCATCGCAAACACTGAACACACAGACACATGCTTCCACTTGGTCTCAGTTATAAAATATGGTGATTTACGAATCCAGGACACTCAGGACACTGGGGTGATGCAGAGTACAGGAAACTCCTTTTTTTCAAATGCAGAAAGATATCATCAGAAAGCCATTTTCTCACAAAAGCTCTTCAATTTGATTAAAAAACCCACCAACAACAAACAAAAAAACCCAAACAACTAACAACTACTTTTGATTTAAATCAGGCAAGTACATGCGTTCAACACTTCTCTTAAAAATAAACAGACGCAAGGTTTCATGGGGTTTTTTCGGTCAGCATCTATGGGTGAGTACCTCCAAGTTAAGGATTTCCTGAGTCCTTTTAAATTCCCCAGCTGGTATTTGCTGCAGTGTGTTGGGTATGCAGAAATGTGTGAAACTCCCCAGGAAACTGAAGGGCTCCAGCACCAGCTCTCTGCTATTTGGATACCAACTCCAACATTTTTGCTTCACAGCAAAGGAATGTTACTTTTTTGTTACCAGATTTGACACGCTTAAGCAGCCTTAAAAAAATCAGTGATATAAAGGAGCTAGCTGAAAAATAAACCTTTCCAAGTTCCCAGTGTCATGAGATACTTTCAGATGAATAAAGGCATAAACTTATGCAAGAACTTCTACATAAACTGTAATATCCGTCTGTATGAGACTCAGGTGCTTTTGTTATTTCTGCATTTGGTAAATTCAGGCGTAACAATTCCTGAAGTCCTTCGGCTTTTACAAACAGGTATGACTGACAGCCTCTAAATGCTCTGCTCTTCATAACAACCATGATTGACAGCCCCTTGGTGTACAGCCCAGTCAGCCTAACAATGTTATTGTTCTCTAATAATTACCTGATAATTTTTTTTTAATGTGTTGCTGTTAGTTATGGTTCAACTAAGTAAGAGTCCTCAGAACTTTTCAAAAGTTTATTTAACTTGCATTGATTTTGGGCTGCCTTTCTGTGAGCCTGATTCTGTGGCAGCACTGGGATTGCAGACATTAGTGCCCAAGGTGCATTGGCTGTCAATCTACCTCTAATTGACGCTTTTCCTGGAAAACAGAACATATTAAAGCCCAAACATGTGACAATCCGTGTGTCATTTTGGCATATATCACTCAGACAGTTTTTGTACAAAGGGAAATGTTTCTTAACTTAATAGTCCCTGGAGCATAAGAAGATAGCTAGTAGTTTTTATGTATCTAGGGCCAGAGGCTTGCGTAGGATGCATGCCTGTAGCTGAGCTCCGTTCAGCACAGCTCAAGATGGCAGCTTGTTTAACTTCTGCTGAAAGCAATAATTGAGATTTTTCTGTCTTACAGAAAGATCATCCTCGAGAACACTCAACCAGGGGACTGACTTGTGTGAATCACTAGCAGAAAATCGTGACCCAGTAGGGTCACTTTTCTGAGTATTTTCTGGTACCTACAAAATAAAATTAACTACATTCTTTTTATATGAAGCGAGTCAACCGTAGCGCTGTATACTAGAGAATGACAATCCTAGTTAGAAAATGCTCAACCCTTTTACCCTTGTACTGGGCATAAATCCAAGCTGGCATTCTTCTGAAATTTGAAAGTGTACCTTTTTCATCTCTGTCTTGATTTTCAGATAGGATGGAAGCAGGCAGGGTGAAAAAATGAAAACCCACATTCTGAGATTTCCAGATAAGGAAGACTCAAGGATCTCCTGGATTTGTGCACACCTACAAAATTGAACTTGGCAGAGCAGCTTGAAGTTGAACAAAATGTTACTCCCACATCAAAGTAGTATTGGGAATGAACCTGAGTCTGGGTGGCTAGTTTGCCATCTACAAACCACCACACATTTCAGAAACTTTGTGAATGTTTTTTTCTTGAGTGTGTTGAAAAAAATTATAAAACCCACCTACCTTGCAAGAAAGGCAAAAAAGAAGATTTCTGTCAGAGGGCTATTGAAAGTATATTGTTATATTATATTTAATTACTTTTAAAAGGACCAATAAAAGAAAAAAGCCCTTGAAGAAGAAAGCACGCTGTCTGGGTCTGCATTTCCAGTTCTGCACTGGGGTGCTGAAAATAGTAGGTAGGTATCAGAATGAGAAAGCTGAGTGTTCTTCTGGGACTTCAGTTTTTGAAACCAGAACTGTGGACCTTGAGCACAGTTTTGTAGTTCACCTGTTTGGTTGCCTTTTCAGGAACTGGTCTAAAGTTTGGCCTCTGCACCAACGTACTAGAGATTCAGGGCTTGGAATTCATACATAGCACTGGAATATAAAGGTTTTTGTTCACATCTACTGCAAATGAAAGCAAGTACACAATGCACAGAGTGTATAGCCAAATGGGCTAATTCTGCTCCTAAACATTTGTTTGCACAGATTTAGGGGCTACGTTGGGGCCAGTTGAACAGTTGGGCCTTTATTCTTTGTTAATTTGCTTTCCAGTACTTCCGAATTTTACCAGCATATTTACAGAATAATGTATTCTCTATGGCTCTGACCCCAACCTCTAATTATCCACAGAGCTAGTTCTGTTATCGAGTATTTTTCCCACACTGTAAACATACCAGGCATTTTCTAAAAGTTGTTTTGGGGTTGATAAATTGTGTACAGAACGATAGTGAAGTAATGAATCATTGCAATGACAGTGCACTTTATCACTACAGACTGAGGAAACTACTCATTGCTTACTAGATACAAAGCAGAGGACAAAAAATTCAGCCATCTGTAACTTACGCAAACACCACCAGCGACAGCTAAAAATGGCTTCTCACAGTCAATGGTATCTCTGATCCCTTTTTTCAAGTACTTTCAGGATGCCTCACTGAGTTCTCAGCCTGTCATCCTGCAATCCCTCACTTCCAGCTTGGGCTTGGGCTGTAATAATCTCGGCATGTCCAAAGTCTGTTTTGGCACCTAAAGCTCTGTTCTTCCACATGCACACAACCTCTGGTTGCTCACAAAAACGCGTGTTAGAGAACGGAATAACCACCGTACAGGTAAACCCTTTTTGGGACACAGAAAGGGTAGGGAGGACCCATGTTTAATACCTAGGGACCTACCCCACCACCAGCAGCAAGGAAGAAGTTTCCAAACAGATGAGAGCAACGTGCTTCTCTGCTATGTGTGGGAAACAGGCACTGAAAAACCAGCATTTTCAAACTGGCAGAGATGCTGGTTTGCAGGGAGTAACAGTTTCTTGTGGATCCAGAACGTTTTAAAATCTTTAAAGCAACTGGACTCCTTCTGGTGCTTCATACAAGATTCCCAGACATTTCCCTAGCACAGACCGACCCCTATCAGGCACCTTGTCTCGTGTATCCTGTCATTCCCACACTTCACAGATGCAAGGTTAATCTTGGGGCTATTCTGCTGCAAGGAAGAGTAAGATGAAGAAAGTATTTCATGTATTTTCAGGATTAGAAATGAGGAACAGAAGCCACATCAACAGCCAATTCTTCACAGACCACCAGCTGTCCACAAACAAGCTGAAGAAAATCCTGCATATGGAAGAAGTGTTAGCACCATCTAACAACAGCTCATATCAAACAGCTACATACCTACAGTGTATGTTGTACTAGATATACCGAACTAAGACAAATTAATGCTCAGTTTTGAGGTTTTTCCCTGCAGTGGGTGGGATAAGCTTTTCCTTCAGCTTTGACTGTGTTTCAGTTCATTTGCCTCATCCCGCAATCCCATAAACCCCAGATGAAACTCCAAAGAACAATGAATTAGATAAATCTATTATTTTGTACTTGATACAAGTTACTGATTCGTCTAAGTTTATTCAATATGTTCATGGTCCTCATAGGAGTTTTGATGACCCTCACTTTCACTTCAATTTTATAACAACAGAGAAATCTTTAGCACTGTTTTATGTTTCATTGTGAGAAAAAGTTGAATACTCTCAGTTAAGGCAATCTTAAATCTTGACTAAATTACTTTTGTCCTCTCTAATTATTACTTTACCAATAGATACACTTCCAGCATCCTCTTCTCATTCATGTTTCCTTACAATCGCATTCTAAAACCAGATGCTAATGAATCAGAATTTATCTAATTTCCAATTTCACTAATTATTTATCAGATCAGCTAAATCAGTTTCATTTAGAATTATAGGCTTAGTTACATAAGACAGATTTTTCTCTCTATTAAAAACGTTAAGCTGCCTAAAAGTAACTAATATACTAAATTTTAATCTCTGTTCAAGGTCCAAATATATTATTAATAAGTGATCTTAAATTGGCAAGAACATGCTTAATTCTAGACATATCGTTTTAATTCAAAATTAATTAAACAAGAATGGAAAAAGCAAATTGTGTTATTGAGCATAACAGACCCTGCAAAAATCACACTAAAGCATTTTAACATTCCAGAGACAACACTGAAACCAGCCTGGTTTTGTATCTTCAAAAATGCTATGAAATATGAACATACTAATCTTGTCAACAAATGAGACAAAAGTTAAGGTGCTGAAAGCTGCATAGACCTTCAACTGCCAGAGATTAGCTCCAGAGATGGGAATGTTGCAGGTATCAAAGAACAGCGTTGGCATCAGAGCCCAGAGGTGGGACACTGCACCGCATGGTCACACCAGCTGTGGGAAGGTGCCAGCTCCGTTGCTTATTGCATACACTTCCTTCCTGAGAACCTTAAAACATTGTTTCTTAAAAAGTGTGTTTGTATTATTGAAAGAAAATTATCTTCCCCTGTGACAAATAATATGGGACATCCTCTCTTCACAGGTGTGCTCCCAGCCTTAAAACCATAACTGAGCATGTCCCCAAATGACTCCTGCTGCATTTATCACCTGCCCTTACATTTTCCAATCTTCCACACTTGGGAAGGCAGACTAAATAACCACAATAATATCTTCTGATACCATGTCTTTGAAGCAACACCTTTCCACCCTTACAGGTTTCCTAAATCTGAGGTAGCTCTGCAGACAACGAGCAGGTACGGTGTGCAGCTGGGGGGTGAAGCTCCTTGGCTCTAGAGGGAGCAGCTCGTGCTGTTACTTTGGGAGTCTCCAGCCTTGCTCCTCTGCTGTGCATCACTCATGCCCGAGTATGATTTCTTCCCGAAGCAAAATCACACCACTTGCTCTTTGCAGATTAGCACTTGACTGTTCAATCCATATTTCTCTGCTTCAGTTCACCAAGCAAAGCCAAGTACTTTGGGCCTTTCAGTCACCCTAAATCCTGTCACTATTAACAACAGAAACACACTCCTGGGTTTTGTGGACCGTTTTTCTAGCCTGAGGATTTTGGGGCATTTCAGCAAAGTGGAAGAGAATGCAGCAATGACATTATTTTTGTCCCATTTCCAGGCAGAGTGGCAGAGAGCCAGTTCTCAGAATTCTTCTGAGAAGCCAATTGATTCATGCTTGTCTCAAGTCCCAGCATCCTTGTGAGAAGCTGTCAGAGGGCAGCCAAAATAGCACAATTGCTTCACCTACTGCCAAACACTGAGACAAAAGGCCACTCCATTTCAATCGCAAACAAAACCAGGGAACTGTCACAGAGCAAACAGTCTTCCCTGAAATTCAGATTGCACCCAGAAGTTCACCAATCAGTAAGCCATTGACTAATCAGCTCATCTTAATGAAACTCTGATGCTTTTCCACCAGCCTCAGGACCTATGGGTTGGTTTGACCCAAGGCAACACTGGTGAATTGCACAGTGGGATGGAGAGTCATGTTGAAGAAGCCTCCCCACAAGATCCTCAGCTGGTCAAGCCAGGCTTGAAGGGTGTCCTGTGGCTAATAGTGCCAACTTTCCACTTACATACCTGGCAAGTGACAGGAGCCATGCAAGCTGCCAAAATGGGAGGGGAGGAAAGAGCAAAATGGAGAACACCATATCCTGGGTTTCTTTTGGCTTTGCAGCTTGTGTCAGATACAGACAGAAATGGGACTATAATTTAGACATGTTCTTTCTTTAGGTGAACTAATTCACCTGGCCATATTTCAAAGCATCCTTAAGACACCAATATATTGCTATATCTTCACAGGAAAAATTCTACAGAAAGACTGACAGCTAATTTAGCAGGACTCCTTCGTTACGAGTGCTTACACAGCAACTCAATTATCTGCGGACTCTCAGACATCCTTTCAGCCACACAATGTCTGTACAACACTGGTAAACACACTTATATCCAATTTACAAGTAGATAAATAAAGACCTACTATCTTGGAAATAAAATCTGAGAGAAGCAGTAGAGCAAACAATGTACCCCAGCTGGGTTCACCCCTGGCTTCTCACTACAGAAAGCCTGGACTGCGCACACTGAAGTTTTCAAGCTTTTTGCTCAGCCATGAGAGCAAAGCCCACCCTTCTATACAAACTGGAACTGTTTGATTACCATGCTGCCTACCAGACTAGGAGCAGTAACAGAACGGCAGAAAGTAAAGGGAGATGATAAAATTAAGATAGTTGGGAATGTATTTCACAGAACTTTCATGCTTCAGTGCTGTTTCATCAGATACCTGAGGGAAAGCATGGCTTTGGGCATGTTTTGGACTGGCTATTCATCATGCCTGAAATTCATCCCTTGGAAGTAAGATGTACCAGTTCACCAGCCCAGCTTTTTTCGGTTTTTTTCTTTTTTTTTTTTTTTTCCTAGCTGAGATATTCACTGTCTAATTAGCAAGTTGAATTACTTCACTAATGGTTTCAGTGAAGACAAGAACTAAAGCAAGAGAAATGCTGGGAAGATACAGCCCCGAGTGAAGGCAGGATGGGGAAACCTGAGCAGGACCATTCCTTTCAAGAGCAGTTAGATGCTCAGCAGTTAGTTGAGCAGAGGTGCTCAACTCATCTTATGCAATTCAATGTAACTTGAATATCATTGCTGTCCTATGCAGCTGACATGGGAAGATATTTTCTACAGCTGCCTGGCACAGCCTGAGCTGGATGCCTGAATTTCAGCAGCGTGAATGTCTGAAAACCACGTCATGGCTCACAGACCATTTCTATTGTGAATTTAAAGCAATTGTAATGTCTGAGACACTTTCTTCAATGCTCATAACTGAATTCAAATTAAAAGCAACAACCGAGAGACACAAGTCTAAGCATCTCTGCCTGAGGCAGAAGAATTGATATATTAACTAAAGGATAAGGTGGAACACATCGTACCTCAGGAAATGCATTTGCTCCAAAACACATTAAGACTGTCAACAATTTGGCTTGGATGTTTACAGCATGGTACACAAAACAAAATCATTACCGTGCCACAGTATGCAATAAAACTGGGCTTTAACACTGACAGTAATGCTATAGAGAGGAAAGGTATATGGCCAGCACCTAAAATAAAAAAGTTCCCGGGTTAGAATCACAAGGGATTAAATTTTGTAGTTTATGTGATGCAAAAAAGTCAGATTAGATCGCAAGGTTTCTTCTGGCATGAGAAAATACTGTTTGATCCTTCTGCTTATAATCTCTTACCACTGTTCTTCGTTTCTCCATCACCTATGTACACACACACCATGTACGTTACAATGCTGTCCTCATACACACCCTGTCCACCACGGGGAGCCCTTCGGCTGACGGAGTCAGAACTGCCTGCAGAGCTCCAGGTGAACAGCGTAAGGAACAGAACTTGGGTATGAACAAGAACTCTGCTCTAAAGGCAGCTCAAGGCTTTGGCAATCAAAATAAATCTTGTACTACAAATTGGGGCTTGGCTACATCTTTTAATTAACCAAAACATCTATAGTAAAATAATTATTTAGTATTCCAGGACAAAACTTGCCTATTCTACTTAAAGCAACATCAAAGGAAGAACAAATCAAGGCCTAAACAAAAATGCAGTGCATTTTCTATGCAGGAGAATAAAATTTGCTGCTCAATTGCATAGAATACTACTAAATTAGATGTAAGACGTGCATTCAGAAGACATCTATATAGGCAAAAGTGTCATCATCCATAGCTAAAACAGCCACAAGTTATATGATATGTGAACTATTAAGTTCATGACAACAGATACTACTGACTGCCCAAAGAATACATTTCTCTCTCTAGAAAATTCAATAAGTAACTGTTCATCTCAAAGATTTTATATTTTCCCATGCAAAGCTAGGAGTAGCCAATACCAGTGACATGGTGGTAAACTACAGAAATCCTTCAGTAACCTATAGAAATCCTCCAATACTTCTTCAAAAAATGCCCTGTTAAAACTATTGGACTCATTGCCACAGAATGTCATGAATACTAAATTTTAGATGAGTTCAAAAAGCAATTAAAAAAAAAATGAGAGCAAAAAAATCCATTCAGGGCTATTAAACAGGATAATACCAGATCTGACTTAGGAAGTCCCTAAGCAGAAATTGCTGGAGCCTGGGAGATTACAGGGGTGAGGACCGCGTCCTTGCCCTTGGCCCAGTGCTCCTCCCTAGGCAGTTTTTACTGGTCACTGTTGGAAACAGGATACTGGGCTGGATGGACCTTTGGACTGACCCACTACGGACACTCTAATGCCAAAAGCTCACAAGAGATCGACAACTCAGTATTATACTGCTTTAATATGCAAACAGCCAGATTCGGTCCTTGTATACAGAGTCTAACAAAGTCAAGGGAAAATGCGTGTGTGCTACCTAGGGGTAGAGCTCACCACAGCTGAGAATAGAAGCACACTTTGGACATTTAAATGACATCATCTTTTTGCTACTGCATCCAACCTATTATGCTAAAAATTGCACCAACAGAAATCAGTACATGCAGCGGATGATCGGTTTTTTGGGGTGGGTGGGGTGATTTTTGTTGTTGTTTTAAAGAAACTAAACAAACTCATTGAAGCCAAAACAAATCAGAGCCCTCAAATAATTTCCCCCCCTCCCCCAGGCCAAATAATTTGGTCTCCTGATAGAAGGAAATGTCTGAACGTAACAAATGATGCTTGGAGACCACAAGATGAAGTTCATGCTGTATTGGAAATCTGTTGTGACCAGTGCCCTGGGAAACCACTCAGTCTGTTCTCTATATGGTTTGACTCCCTCACCAAGCAGGAGAACAATCCATACTGCTGGGTGTGATGTTTTTCACTGCTCTACAGTTCAACTCCTCGGAAGCTTATCTTCCCCCATTGCTTACTGCTTTACTGACCTTGGAAAACGTAGATAGAGATAATAGAATCAGAATACTAAAAGGATTATTGCTTTTATTAACCTGCTATTGGGAAGTTGATTAAAAGCACATATCCTTTCACAGACTACCCTGGGCATTAGCACTCTCAGCTATCTTCTTACAAAAGGTCACCAGACAGGATATTAAACGTAGCCTTAAGTATTGAGCGCTCTTCACTTCCAGCACAGGTGTCCTTCTCATGGCAAATGTCATAGGGAGTTTTCTGTCTCTAGCCCAGGAGTCCTTTTTGACTTCTTACTAAAACAATAACAACATGGATTTTCATAAAAAAACATCACTGGTCTGCTAAAGAGCCAAAGAATGGTGGTGGTGCATAAGTAGCTGCAACTTCAACTGCAGGATTTCAGCCAGATGTCTTGTCTGAGATTGTCCCTATGAGCCACTCCAGCAGGCCACAGCGAATACATGCATGAGCTGGATCGGTCCCCTCAACACTTTCCTGATGAGTGGCAATACAAAGCCAAAGTAACTATGTGAGAACCACCAGAGATATCACCTCATATTTTCACAATGCCAAACTAAGGACATTTTAAAAGGTCTAAAGATAGGGCCTTTAGTATTTTCCCATGATAATAGCAAGCTGCTTTCTAATGTCATGCCTTATGTAGCTACCAGCTGCTTTGGCATGAGGTAGGATCTCCTAATGTCTCCTCCTACCATGTGGAAATGGCAAGGCATGAACCGTGATGACACTCAATGCAAAATAGATTCTCCCAAACCCAGAAAGAGGACAGGGAGAATACACTCCCAGTCTCCCTAGCCTGTACAAATTACCAGTTACAAAATGAGTGTATTTAAGAATAGGTTGCAGTGGTCATCTCCCTAAGCACCTAACAGTCTTATTGAGTAGTCGCACATCTCCTTTAATATAGTAGGTTTTATTTCATACCTGTTTTGGGTAATAATGCATATGCTGGAACACCAGGGCAATATGGTGTTTAATTGAGGATAAGAGCAGATTGCCAAATGGACACAAATAACTCACAGCAGCTGAAGCTATTTTCTCTGATGCCATCTACCTCTACTCTTAATGCATCACTGCTTTTACGGAAGAATCCCCCACAAGGTTACAGAGCACCATGAGTCAGCGTCATCGCTCAGAATAAAACTGGGTGAGGGTCAGCTGTTTTCCTGCTGTTATTGGCCCGAAGAAGTGAAGGAGTCCTGCTTGCTGACAGTCATTACGCAACGGAGATAACCCATCTTTCTGCAGTCATTTGTGGGTGTCAGGAGAAGCTAAGAATAAATGAGGAAAAGCTTCCGGAAAGGTCTGCTAAGAAGTGAGCTGAAAGAAACAGCTCTCAAGATACAGTGTGCATACCCTCACTTCAGCTTAAAACACATCCTTATGCAACCTCTACTAGATGACTGCAGGTCATAATCACATATTGCAGTTAAAATTACTGATTAACCTACCCAGGAATTGTTAAAACAAGCAGAGGAAAGTAGATGTTAGGAACAATAGTTACATCCCTGTTCATACAGGATACACTGGAGTTGCTAAGCTTAAGAAAAGAGGTAAGTGCCCCCTCCTGCTCATTACAGAGAGTTATGAAGTGAATTCCAGCATTTTAAATCGTGCTTATCCACAAGCTGAATAAATTGGGATTTCTTTCTTTCTTTTTTTTAATAGCTTGTCTCAAAAGAGCTACAAAAATACGCAAGCATATCCAGCAGAGAAAGCAGGTCAGCATTGACCCCTGTTCAGAAGGAGAACTGGTCAATAAAAAGAAAGAAGCTGATTAGGACGTAATTGGGTACTCCTAGTCAGTAAGATACTAGGGAGAAAAGAAAGCAGAGAAGAAATATGACTGAGGAAGCATGCTATGATCAGACCCTGGAAATTAAAGAAAATAAACCTGGTTTTGTGCCAGCTTTAAGCTTCTTGTTTTCCTTGTTAATAAGATCAAGAAATTTCCTTGCAAAAGAAAGCTCTCTAATTCTGTAAATTTATGAAAGTTTGTGAAAGCCACGATTACTGATTATCTCTTGAATTAATCCTGAAGTGTTGGGGCAGTCTAGCAGCTAAATTAATACTTAAACTGTACATACAGGTCAGGATTCAAAAAGAACTATTAAGTCTTCTGAGACATGCAAAGCAAGCTTGCTATCAAGGTCTTCAGGATAAACACAATAGTCCTGGGTTTGGTCCCACTTACTCTAAGCACAACAGAACTGCAGCAATACAAAACCTGAGAGAACAAGATTAGAAGGAAGCCCAGGTAATAAAGGGTCGTATCAGATAAAAAGCTGACCTTCACTTTGTTGCATCTGAATTTTTGCCAAAGGCAAAATTTGCAACGCCTTTTAGAAGAAAATGTAACATGTAATCTAACCCACAAGCTCTCCCAAATCAAAGGTCAATAATATCAATTGTACCTTTTTACATTGCCCCAAAAAAGCTGAATATACTGGATCTACTGAAGTGTCTAATATCAGCTAGAATCAAGAACAGCAGAAGCCAAATTTGAATGAAAATGTCTCATCTGGAAGTCACCAGATATTGGCTTCTTGTAATAGTATCAAAATACCTATAAGTAGAAGAAGCTTTTAATTCAATGCAGTAGTAAAGAGTTTAAATGAAATTTATTTCCAGGGAAAAAAAAACAAGCAAACCTCTGCTCAGCATAAAAAGCAACGGTCTTTGTAATGGAGCAGAAAGATTCATCCTCTTCTCTCTTTTCAAAGAAATAAAGCTCTGTAAATCATCGAATCATAGAATCATAGAATCATACAGGTTGGAAAAGACCTCTAAGATCATCATGTCCAACCGTCAACCCAACACACCATGCCCACTAAACCATGTCCCTAAGGGCCTCATCTACACGTCTTTTAAATACCTCCAGGGATGGTGACTCCACCACTTCCCTGGGCAGCCTCTTCCAAGGCCTGACCACTCTTTCAGTAAAGAAATTTCTCCTAATGTTCAATCTAAACCTCCCTTGGTGCAACTTGAGGCCATTTCCTCTTGTCCTATCGCTGTTACTTGGGAGAAGAGACCAACACCCACCTCGCTACAACCTCCTTTCAGGTAGTTGTAGAGAGCAATGAGGTCTCCCCTCAGCCTCCTCTTCTCCAGGCTAAACAACCCCAGTTCCCTCAGCCGCTCCTCACAAGACTTGTGCTCCAGGCCCTTCACCAGCTTCGTTGCCCTCCTCTGGACACGCTCCAGCACCTCCATGTCCTTCTTGTAGTGAGGGGCCCAAAACTGAACACAGTATTCGAGGTGCGGCCTCACCAGTGCCGAGTACAGGGGCACCATCACCTCCCTGCTCCTGCTGGCCACACTATTTCTGACACAGGCCAGGATAATGCTGAGTACATGAGTAATCTGCACCCTCTCAATGCTCTGATTGACTTGGCCTCGCTATCGGTAGGGAGCTGGACAAAGGAAGGGCGCAAAACGAACCTGAAACTCAGTAGTCCACTTCCAGGCACTACTGTTGGTACCAAAATAAAGCACTGGTAAATATTTAGCTCATCTGCTTTCACAGTGGACAAGCGACAGCTATTCTGCAGTCCATAAACTCTTAAAAAGACAAGAGAGAGAAACTACCCATCTGCACTGCTGAGCACAGACACAAATCAAGGGAGAATAATGAGGTCTGACTGCGTGTCTCAGGCATCATTTATTGAGCTGGGTACAAGTCAGAAGGACATGATTTCTCTGGTGACAGGCTTATCGTACCTAGGATCTTCTCTGTGGCAAAGCAGAGCACTGCAGAGATTCCCTGAAGACTTAAACCTAGACATTTTACGATTGAAGGCAGGGCCTGTACTTTCTTTGTTCTGCTCCACCCTAGTATCACCAGGTTGTACATACCTGGTGATAAAAAAGAAACTGGCAAACCTGTGGGTGTTATACGGAGGAAAAAGAAAAGGGATTAGCATTTCCAGCTTGCTTCTGTTCCCTAGAAACACTGGTTTCCTACTACCATTGCTTGGCAGAACACAGGAAACTTCATATAATGAAGCAACTAATGATGGGTCAACAATATGTGTAGCCTGAGGATAGGATCGGAACAGAGAAGGAACCTCAGATCAATCTCACAAGCATCAGAAATGGGTTGTGTAGACAAAGAAGCAATAAATATTATGTTTTGCTGGGTTTTTCCTTGCACTAATCCATACTGTTGTCTGGAAAAGAAAACTCCAAGTGTCCATTGTTTCCCCTTGGGTTTAATGAACAACTCTCATACCAGCTAAAAGTTTTCAGCATCACTCCACCGAAGCACGAGGACTGGACCCATTGTTCGCAGGCTTTTGTTCCTCCTCCATATACTTCCAAAATTGTGATGTTGCAAGAATTTTCCCCAACCAATTCCCATATAAATATTCCTTCAGCTGCAATTGCTTTAGAAAAATCCAAGACTATATATTTTTTTTTAATGTTATTTTTTCCTTTTTAGGATAGAACGAATGAGCACTAACCAGAAGCGATCAGAAGACACTATGGTTTGTCCGTATTAGCCAGGTCTATCTAAGGCTTTGGCACTTCATTTTAACTCTTAGCTTTTTGAAAGGTAAGTCTCAAACTGCTGCTGTATGGTTCAGTCTATACAGAAAGCAATCACACAATAAAGAATAAACCGCAAAGAGATATGGATAGAGTCTGAACATTTACAAAAAAAGGCTGGCCTCATTTTTTTTAGCCATCATGTTCTAAAAAAATTTGCTGCAAATAATAAGAGCGAAGTCACTGCCCTGCATAGTTTGGACTAGGTGCACAACCTGCTTAGACTTGGCTTCAGAGCATATCAGGAATAGGACATGGGCTGTTTTATGATGAGCATGTTTTCAATTCAAGGAAATTAACTTTTTTTTCCAAAAATTATCATCCTGCATCTGTATTTGAATCCACAAATGGTTCCTGATAGAATAACACGTTAAGTCATCAAACAAAACGCTCTTTGGCACTGGTAGCAGCAAGGCAGCGGCTGTTTCTAAGAGCAATTGTACATCAAACGAAAAAGCTGACAAGCTTCAAATTAACATTTAGCTACCTGACCAGGTTATCTTTTTCAGTAGCAAGAAATGTGGAGTCAGCAGGAATTTTTCTACCCAAAGTACACAGAAGGAAATGAACCTCTGCCTTTCAATTAATTATTTAATATACTTGATGCAACCCTTATGTTCACAATCTGTAGCTACACTGAGAAACATAAGCGATCCAAAACCTCCAAGGACCTTCATCGTTACAGAACATGCAGGAGGAACTTGTTGACAACAGCAGCAGTAATTTAAATCTGCTGGCACTTTCGGAGACAAATAGCTCTGTATAAAATCCAGCTGGAGGTGGCTTCCCTTCCTGTTGATCTCTGAACCCTGATGTCAGGACATCCTAACCTACATCGACTGGGTGATTAGCAGGGCAGTTGGTAAATCCTGTAGATGATCGCATGGAGCACACTAGGAGGTTAGTGGGGCTTTTTCTCTCCTGAAAGAAGCACGAAGCAATTCTACTGCAGCCATCACAGGGAGAAATGCTCCCCCAGAAACAACCTGTGTGGTTCTTCACAGCGTTTTTACTGCTAGACAGCAACCATGAATTTTTCATGGAAATAGTTACCCCCTCCAAAATTACAAATCTTTACTATCAAAATCTACAAGCAATAATGGGTCCGTGCTGTTAAGGCATTTCTTGTTTCTCCACCAGAAGGTTATTTTGTCATGAATTTTTAGACAAATTCTAACAAATCATTCCCACCCCTGCCAGGAGAGGAAAACCAAATGTTTTCCTTGAGCAGAACTTGCATAACAGCCTCCGCATCCTCTTTAATGCCATTTCTGGAATAAACATCTTTTTGAAGTTTGTTCTTTAATGGACTTGTCCAAATACTAGGAATCTCTCAAAGAACAAGAGAAGAGTCTGCCTTTTGAAACACTCACTGGCTACCTCTGCTGCCCATGCCAGCGCATTTGTCACTGATTCTTGTCCTACCTGTTCTTGAGAAGTCTCTCTCAAAGTAAACTTTGGCCACTTGGATCTGCTGCTCCCCAAATCTCTACAGAATCAAGGACTCGTTGACAAAACTAGCAACCACGCAGAGCGGTGGTGCAAAACACATCCCATCTCTACCTGCATCAAAGGAGGATGTGCTGCAGCAGTCTGAGACTTCACAAGTCTCCCGTCACCAGTGAGACCCCCCTGGGGTCTTGTCCTTGTGTGCAGACCTCTGTCTCCCTGCTCCCTACTACAGTGTTGCTCAAAACATCCTCCAAGATTGGTACCTATCAAAACACTTTTCTGGATTTTAAGGGACAAGATTAGTACATTAAAAATCAAGAGGCTTAAAGACAAGACTATGAAAATAAGATAAACCATCTTTGCTGTAATTTTTTAGATTAAGTCTACAGGAGCTTTTATGAAGCTAGTGGAAATCTTCTAGATGAACATTTAGTGCTCACCAATTTAAAATTCTTTTCTTTCTGCTCCCTCCTCAGTAATATTGCTCAAAAACCAATGCTGAAAATATTTGCCAGCAACGTAATGCAGCCTGTGAAAGGCACTGAAAAAGCTTCTATGCCTACAAGTAACAGCACAGCTCCGCAAGGCATATCACTTCTGCTCCTTATTGTATTTTTCCATGTTTTTAATTTAAATAGGCAGTAACCTTTATCACATGAAACCAAGATGGCAAAACATTAGATTTGGTATGTTTGCTGGGCCTGGACTGCCTCACTGTGAACTACAGGAAAAAGTGGTGCCTTGAGATTCCCCGAGTTTGAAATGGGAGCACCTGTGTTACTTGTCTCCCTGCTCCCAGCTTCAAGGGAAGCTTTGCCCCACGTCTTTTTTTCCATACAGCAGTCCACAGCAACCAAGTCAGGCGAGCAAACCCCTGCAGAAGTTTGCCCTAAATAACACGTAACTGTTGCCGGACAGCAGCAAGCATCTCACCAGCACGGCTACAAGAAATTGATCCTTACCCTAATACTTCTGCTTTCAAAATATTATAAACAACTGATAATCGAAACAAAATCTAAGTTAAAAGCCACACAGCCAAAACCTTGGGACCAACATTGCAACTGTGGACCAGCCTATGCTTCATTTCGCTTTTATGCAGTATTTCACCCCAAATTTTATGTCTGCCAGTAAACTTTTCAAAATAGAAAGCAGTATCATTTGTGTTTGTGCAATATCCAGCACCATGGGACCTTGCTGGTTGGAAGGTACAGAAACTGCACTGTTAAATGTGTGTTCAAGAACACAAATAAGTATTTTCTTGTTTGCAATAAGACTGAGGAAAACCTATAAGGTAAGTGCCTGAAGTTTGAGATCAGATAAAAGTTCTAGGAGCCACTATACATACCTAATTAGCAGAATGCACAGAAACACTGATCCACTGACACTTTACGAAACAGCAAGAAACTTCTGTGTTTGGGTGAGATTACCTAGAATCGGCACATCTGGAGGGCAGGGTAGGAGACCAATGCCATCCCATAGGCACTGGTGTGTTCCTAGAGACACCTGCAGTCTGGCGCGTGCTGCTGATTGCATGGGCTGGCAGGCAGCGGGGTGCAGGCAAACAAACACTTATCTGGCCCTTTCTTCCCCTTCATATAAGAGAGCAGAGACCTGGGTCCTTCCCTGCTCCAGAGGGAGGTTGTGCAGAGCTGGGGAGGCAATGTCTTCCTCACTTCCCAGAGACTTTAGCTGCATCAGTCTGCAGGGAAACGTTCAGAAAAAATGTCTCTGCTCAATGTCCAGCTCTGCAATGTCAATCTCAAATTACAAAGCATTTCTAATGCAGGATCATGGAAAAAGATGCAAAACCAGCTCAGTCCTGTAGTTGCAAGGAAGAAGAAATGCTGGCAATAATAGAAAGGCATCATCAGTATTATTGTGATAAAATGTTTGTAATTACTACACTGGCAATTTTTCCAAATGGGTTGGCTTAGAGACAGGTCTCTTCCACTCATTACTAAATTATTTTCTTTACAAAGGTCTAAGTGGCTCTGTTTTCCAGATTAATAGCCTGAAGCCACTTGGTTCAGAGCTTTAGTCCCCTGAGATTCACCTTGGACAGTAAAGAAATGAGACAGATGAACACTAAACTATTCTGTGTATGAACCCAGCAGTGGTTTGGCTGATGAGAACCCTTTAGGTAAAGTATCTTTCAATTTAAAGTAAAGACAGAGATGAACTGGGGCCAGGTAAAAGTTACAAGAAGTCAGAAGCAGTATTTGCTAACAAAGCATTTTAAACCAAGTAAACCTTCCTAAAGAGAATCTTGGGTTCACCTCATCTCACCTCATCTGGGAGAGCTGCCTTGCCAGGCAAATTAAGGGCAGTGGGTTGGTGTTGGCACTTTCCCAATCCAGCCAACCCAGCCACTGCCAGACTCCTGGGCTGCCCTCTCTCCCTTGCTTCCCCCAAGGAGCAGCATTTTTTTTATCCAAACATTTGCCCAGCATTTACTGACAACACTTACTTTTTTCTTGAAAGAGAGCACCTGCGCTCAGGGAGGGAAGCTCTTTGCAGCCACCTGCACATCTGGTGCGTGGTGACGCAGCGCTGCTGGCCAGGACCGAAGCAGGGGGAGGCCCTCAGGGAGCGGGGCGAGTATCTCACTCTCACGCGCTACCAGCTAGACGCAGGTTTCCATCAGCCTTCGCTAACACGGAAAAGGCCCTGAGCAGCACAGCAGGAACCAGCAAAGTTCAGCCCTTCTGGTAGCGGCTCCGAAGAGGATTTGAGGCCAGTGTACAGTGACGAGCTGGGAAAGTTTGCTCCGTCTGTGACTCAGGGTCTTGCTAGCATGTCTTCAGTGGGCTCTTTTCGAAGCACTCTGCACTTGTGGATGGCACCGAGCTGAACTGCTCACCAGGCAGGAGACTCAAATACACCAGGGAGACCTTTGGGGGAAGAGAGAAAGAGGGAGAGAGAAGGAGGAATCAAGAACAATGTTCATCCTTGAAATTTAAATCTGTCTGTGGCTTCCACACAGTACATTTCAAACGTCCCCATAAAATTAGTTCATTAGATAAAATCCTATTAATCGGATGACTTGGTCAGCTGTGGCTTACTCAAAATTTGTTGTGGTTTTAGTATTTTAGCATGAAACATAGTTCTGGGTAATTCAAACCTCACAACACCAAGCAAAAATTGCCCAGAATTAACAACTTCAAATGCAAGCAGCTTTTATCACACAAACAGCAGCAAGAGCTCACACCACTCTCCACTCCACTTTACTTGTTTATTTAGTCTGGTTTACGTCTGAATTTCTTCTCCGGGTTCAACTGATGCAAGCTCATGCTCATTTGAATAGCTCCTCTGCAAACACAACAAACCCGCTCCAGCTAGGAAGGTTTAATCCGTCACCAAAGTTTTTCAGCAATCAGACCCCTAAGCATTAACTTTGGTAATTAAAGTAGCATATCTGACAAATTAGCAGAATGGACTATAACAGCATATTTCTGTGCAACAGGGAGAATTTCTACCTTCTGCAGTCACCAGTGGACTATCAAAGCCAGTATAGCATGACACATGATGTTGCAGCATCCCCAGGCTAGAAAAGTAAGTAATCTGAGTCACCCACAAACAGAAACAAATTCAAAAGGTCATTAAAAAGTTACTAAACCTCACAAAATTAAATAAATACATTAATTAATTAAAACCTCTGTGAAACAGCAAAATTGAATTTTGCTGTAGTAGTATCATACGGCTTTGGAAATTGCCCTTCAGTAACCCAACTAAAACTTGGCATGTTTCCATCTCTGCTTATTCTCCCTGGTTATGTCTACAGCATCATCAGACACCTGTCTGAAACATCAGAAAGAAATGAAAAACAGGATGGAGAGATTCAAGAAAAATAAATACTAGTATCTAGCCTTCATCCTGTTCTTTTCATTCATGAATCTCAAACTCATTTATCCAAGACAGTGAATAGTATCCTTTTGCAAGCGTGAACTGTAGCCATGAGCCACTACACATATCATGGAACACAGCATGGCTGGCAAGGAGAGTCAGTCCAGCACGGGAGCCTAGGCCAAGGAAGAGCATGAGAGTTTGAGGAACTGAACAGCTCTTGCTCCAAAACATCACTGCTGCACAGCCTAAGAAAATAAATGACAAAACTCAACAGTGCACCCTATACACTCACACAGACCCCAGAGCACTGAAGCACCACCAGCCAAGGCTCATTCTGCTAAAGGCTGTACAGGCATCCAAGAAGGATGGAAATCTCTGCCCAAGAGTTTCCTGTGGATATCTAACACAATGCAGAAGTGCTAAATGAGTAGGAAGGAGGAGGAGAAGCAGGAGCAGTAAAAGGAAGGCCGTTAGCAGATGTGTGTTGCACACAGTGTCTGTGCCACCAAACCAGCCCCAAAGCAGGATCGGCACAGAAACAAGAGCATAGTGGAGGCACTGACATCTATAAGCATGGAACACAGGGGAAAGTTATGGAATGTAACTGATCTCAGCTAAACCACAGACCTACTGTCATGTCAATATACCAAGTACCAATCCATCGGTGCTCGTGGAAGAGGGGAGAAAGCCAAGCGTGAGGCACAGGAGACTTGCACAGTGTGTTCTTGTGTAAGAGGATCCTGTGGTGGAACAGCCATTGCCTGTTCTTGGCTCTGCATCACTGTCTGTTTCTAAGTACCACAAAACCTCTGTCTTTAAAAAGTCCTTTTTCCAAGAAAAGTGACTCTGAACTGGCAACTCTCCTTTACTAGGCCACTCTACAAATATGACATAATTTATACTGCATACAGATCACAAATCCCAGTGAAGACTTTGCTGTGCTACTAGTTTGAGGCCAAAGGCACTCACCTTGGTGACCATCTCTGCATGCGATAGCTACCAAGATCAGCCTACGAACAGACAACACAGCTGCAGCAACTGCTTTGAGGCTAAGACGAGTGACAAGCGCCCAGCCCTAAGCATCAGCATTGCACAATGCCTCCTCTTGTATCCCTTATAAAGTGACCTTTCAGGAATGCAATTTCCAGAGTGACTAGTCTTGCTGGTGACACACAGCTAGGGGAAACAGAGAATTTACAGTGATTAGAATAGATCAGATTTATGGACTAACAAGGCAGATGATGCAGTGAAGCAAGGAATGAAATGTAATGAGGCTAAGAAAAAATTAAACACATGCTATATTCCAGCCTAAACAGCAGTGTACAAATAGACAGGAAATACAATCTAAAACAATTCACATAACATTTAGTAGCATTATAAAAGAAAACCAGAAAAGATCTTGCAGCTGTTACAGACTTCATAATACAGAGTAAAAACCAATGGAAGGCCGTAAGGCAAGTTAAGAGGTACTGTTGAAACGTTTGTATGAAAAACACAAGAAGCCTTTCAATCTCAGGAGCACTTGTTGCCGCACTGAAAAACATGAGACTGCCAAACAGATTTCCAGAAGGTTCAAGTCCAATCATGAAAGGTTTCATAGATATCAGGTTATTTGGGCAACATTAACATTTGTGCAAAATGCAACCTACAGCTACATTAAATCATCCTTAAGCCTGTAGGATCTGATCACCTTTAGGTATGTGACAGATAAATGCAATAGGGAAGGTGTCTCCCAAAATGAAAAGGTGTAGCAGAGAATAAAACTGGCTTTGAGGAAAACAGGAATGAGAAGCCAAGAGTTTGAACTTGTCCCTGAAAAAGCCTTGGAGGTCTGTTACTCGTGGCTGAAGCATATTAGGGAAAATGTTGTGTCAAACGATATACTGGATTACCAAAACAATATTGCTGGGGGGAATATTGTGATAGATTTTAACGCGAAGAATTTCTTTACAGATAGGTACATCCTTAAGATTGTAAAATGTTCTTTATGCAGGATTATACTTCTACTCTGACAACATATACATACATGCTTAACTTTATATGTGTTGATTAATTAAAATCAACTGGGATAATCATGTGCTTCAATTTAACATGTCAAGCATTAAAAAAATCAAGTGGATTGGCATGTTGGTAGGTTTTCATCTCTCTTTGGTTCACTATATATTTTTTGCAGTTGTATTCAGGATAACGGGAAGAACTGCAACTCCCAGAAAGCGAAGAGATCATGTAAGATTTTAAAACACTATCAGAAGTAACAAAATTTTTCTAAACTATCCCTTTTACTTGAGAGCACTCATTTTTAAAGGCCCTCTGTACATACAACATTATAAAATATTCCCTCAAACACAGCAACTTATTAGCTGTATTCCTGACTAGTTTCTTAATTGGGCTCAGAAGTAAAATTATCACTCAGATGTTAGCAGTTTTGCTGTTCAACATCTAATCTATTTTGAAAGCTTAAACAAATTCTATAAATATTTAAATTAAATATAATCTGCATTTGCTTAGTGATTTTAATTAAGAATTAAGTTGCTGTTCCCCTGAAATGTGTGAATGCTTAAAGCCAGTGCCGTAGCGGGATAGTCAGGGCATTTAAGATTCTATACCATTATTAATACATTTTTCAGTGTACTGCAGGCCAAGTTTAGTGCTGTAGTTGAGCTGCTACACAACTACTCAGAATCATCTTTAAAAAAACCCAACAAACTACAAAAAAAATTGAAAACTTAACTCAATTTTAAACTGCTGTGACTGAGACACAGAATAGGGTTTTACTCTGGTTTTTTCCTTTTTTTTTTTTCTACTTTAAGCCCGGCTTCTCCAGACCTTCCTTCCACTGGCAAAACTCTGAGTCTATGATTTTGAGCCCACTGGATTTCTTCTGAGTCTGACAAAGGAGCCTCACAGAGATTTCTATGGCTTTAGGAAGAAAAGCCACCTATGCTGACTTCACACTATTCTTTTAAAACAAGGGAGTTACAATCCTTTTCAAGACAAATATTTATTCCTTGCAGAGGGTACAATATCTGAATCCTACCCATAGACTCCCCTGGTACTAAGTAAATCCAAGAAGACTGAAGGGTAGCCCATCCACCTCAGAGCATGTCCCTAGCACATTGAACCCACGCCTAGGATGCCTGTTTCAAACTGTGCGTGCGTGCAGGAGGCAGAAATGTCTGTGGTTACTGAACCAGGCTTCACCCGAGGGCACTGCGAGCTACAGGCTGTGTGTGGGAAACACAACCCGATGAGACGTGTGATGAAGCCGGCATGCAGCTGCCCACACTGCAAAAGGCGACCCTGCAGAACGGCGTCGTCAAACTGAACGTACCCTGAGCAACTCCTGTGTGTTACTGGTTACGGCAAAAACATGCACCTGCTTCCTCTGCAGGAAGGAAGAACCTTACACCCAGCATTTCCAACCCTACTGTAACACGGCCAGAGAAAAGACCTCCCATCACAAACATGTCTGAGAAGGAAAAAAATACATAAAAGATGCAAGACACTGGATAACAACAAATTAGATGCCTAAAATCCAGGACTGAGAACAAAACCATTACAGATATTTAATTAGAAAACTAGCTACTAAAGCAGACTGCAGTTGTTTAATAATAGTTTGTCAGTGAACTAATGTAATTAACTGTTGGACAGAAACGGGGACAATAGAGTGGTTACAGATCTTGGAAAGAAGTAACTAGAGAAGAATGAACTGCAAAGGTTATACATCGCAGACTCAACTGCAAGTCTTTTTCTTTTTCCCTCTTAGTCCACAAACAATTAAAAATGTTTCTTCTGTTTGTTCTAATCTTTGAAATTATGACTGTGTAGACTGCAGTTGCATTTTGACCACAACATAGACACTGTACTGGACAACTTTTTCTCTGCATGGCTCTGCGCAGCTCTGCACCTTGGTTTGAGGGACAGAGCCAGAGGCAGGGGGACAGGCTATGCCTGCCCCTTACCCCAGAACTGCTTAAATGGGATTGAACTGGGAACCAGCAAATAGAACCCAAAAAAAACCAAAATGAAAGAATATTTAAACCCAGTTTCAGTAATATTGGATGTTACTAACTAAAGCAAAGGAAAATTATTATTTTACAGAAAATGGCTTTCAGTTTTCCTTTGAATGGCTTCATGGCATGTAAGAAGATAGCTGCGTATTTCCAGAGGCCTGATTTAAAACCTCTAATTCATAACCAACAGCACACTTGGTGATCTAGAAAAAAACAACCCACCACAAAAACCCAGCCCAACACTCCACAACAGAGCAATTCCCACACACACATTCACAAGAGGGCAGAAGATTAACTATCATTTTGATGATATCTCTTTTGATGATATCTATTTTGATGAGACAGAGCACAATTTTGACACAGAACTGCATTTTCTCCAGTGGACACTAAGCAACTCAGAGTAGCACAGACCAAGAGAGCATTTTCAACCTGCCATCCATCTAACTTCAATCTGTTACGCCGATTCAACTGATGACATCCGAAGTCCCAAGGTATGAGCACATTGCTGTTTCCTCATTAAAAAGTCAGCAATTTCAGATATGTAGATTTTATAAAACACTCTTAGGAAAGAAAATAGAATAGAGCAGAGCAAATAGTGAATGATTAAGCTTTTTCGCAGCCAGAAAAAGCAGGCAATAACATTCTCCACCACACTCAAATTTTCATCCCATGGGAGTTGGCCCTGGGCTGAAAAACTGGGTGCAAAGTGGCAGGTTCCCTGCCACTAAGGTAAGGTACAGCAAACACATTAAACCCACAGCAATTCTACATGGCTTCAGCTTTGCCCTCTGTCATTTTCGTTTTTACTGCCGTCCTTTGCACAGAGAACAAGACAGATGCAAGCATCGCCTTTCGTTCTGTCCCTGAGATGCTTCTCCTCTGACATTGTCTCCAATTAGCATTCCTGTTTGTTATCCAATATATCACTTGTAATAATCTTAGTGCAGTCAACCAGTTCCTCCCCAAATGGGAGGAAGGTTAATGATGCTTTCTGTTACTGTTACTATATGCCTTGCATAAGAAAGGGAATGGATTTCTTAAATAACAGGAGTCAGCATTCCTTTCCTGAAATGCCTTACAGCAGAAGACATCCCTTCTTCACCAGTGAGGCCCAACCGGACTGCCCACATTTTACCAGGTCAGGAGTTGCTTTCTGCCCCCGACACACAAGTACTCTGTGGCCAACAGAGAAGTGGCCCAAGTGTTTTTAGTCTAGATCCTTTTCTGTAACAGAGTAAAAAATTCTCCCTTGAAAAGATGGAGCCAAATCCACCAGTGACAAAGCTATTTGCATTGGTGCGCTGCCAGGGTTGTTTTCTCCCTTCCCCTACACCAGATACTCAGCCCAACACCTCAGCCCATGAACCACACACCGCCCCCAGCCCTGGGATCGGGGTGGGTGGAGGGACGGGGAGCTGCTGGAGTCAGGAAGAGTGAGAGAGGCGGCAGCTCCCCACTTCACCTCCAAAGCAATGCGTGCTAAACCCAACTTGGGCATTTAAAGAGCAGAAAACATTAGAGGGAACACTATGCAAAGCAGAAGTATGATCTAAATAGAAGGCTGACCTAGGAGCCACTGACTGCAATCAAACCATTTTCATTTAAGTAACTGATGTTAACCCTGTTGTATAATCCTAGTTACCTGTTAATCTCCCCCCAAACAAAAAACTGATTCTGATTGTCTGGTAACCGTTACCACTGGTTGTGTCATTACAGTAACTTCAAATTTTTTTTATGCTAATAGCACACCATGGTTAGCAACTATTCCTTTTCTTAATTTTTACATTTCTTATTTACTAGATGATTAATTTTACCTGCAATTTGTGTTAAACTGCTTTCGGATCAAAGCTGGAATTCAATTACCAATACAGAAAAAAAGTATTTTAATAGGTGCACTGGCTACAAAAGAAAACATCAAACATGACTTGCATTTAAATGAGTCATCATATGAAGAAAATTATCTCCATAATTAGTGACTTGAGCCAATTGTTGCTGATCATAATACAATCAAAAGGCTAGAAAAGACCTCACCTCACGTACAGCTCTGCCTAAGAAAGGATTGATGACAGCTGCTCTTCTGAACTAAAACAGTTTGCAATTAAGCATAATTTCATGTGTTTAGCCAGAGAATTCACTGGGTTGTAGCTTTCTTTACATGTTAATAGGAAAAGTCTACTGCTTAAATATTGGTTTTATGTAAATTTAAGATATTATGATGGGTTTAAATCTTAATATAGAAATGATGAGAAGTCATTTTAATTTCTGAAGGGGATTATTTCAAATGTTTTGATTTCAAATAGAAATACCAGGTTTAAGTTAAAAAGACAAAAAAGAAAACCAACAAAAAACCCACAACACTTCACGCCCCCTGGAGATGGAACTGATCTGAAAGATGCTATCAACAAGAGCGAGCACAGGGCAGATCCAGAAACTTACTCCTCAACGGCACCGAAGCAGATGGGGCAGGAAATGTAGTCCAGCACCCCCACACAACCAATTCACGGGAGCAAAGGGTCTTATCCAAATTAGGACACAGTGCCTGGGCTGAGCAGGATGTTGGGCACAACTCAGCTCATCATCAGGCTCAAACACCCACTCCTTCAGTCTCTCTTTTTCACTGGATCCCACTGACCCGCTTGCCAATGTGGGAAAACTCTCCACATGCTACTTGCCCTGGCGATTTTGCCATGTCAGTTTTGCTCAGCATCACAAACGTGACCCATGCTGGCCTCAGGAGGGTCCAGATGCTCAGCAAGGCTCACCCCCACACACCAGGATGTCATCCCTCTGACTAGCAGTGAAGCCCGTAGGCCAGCAGATGCAGGGCAGCCCAGGAGAGAGCTCCTCACAGCCCCATCCAGCAAAGCACCCCCCCTGCTCAGGTCTGAGCATGCAAACCATCCCACAAACCTGCCAGTGGGCTCGCCCACGTGCCCAGCTGAACCCAAGCCCTGCAACAAAGACATCTGTGAGCTCAGCTCCCTCGTGCTATGGCCATGGTGCAAGCAGCTGCCGTCCTGCAAGGTCTGGCTTAAGCTTCAAGCTTTAGTTCAAACAGGAATTAATTCAGTGAAGCCCTTAAAGATCCCTCTTGGCTTTAGAATCTCTTAAAGCAAGCATAAATCACTAGCGTTTTGTCTTGGCACCAGGCTTTATACTTACTTTGTGTTACCATGAACAACTGCCAAAAGGGAAGAGAGAGGAACTCAGGTCCATTAGCCATACTTTATTTTTTCATGATCTTCCCAGAAGTCATTGCCCACACTGTTCTGATGCATCTTTGCAGTCCTCATCCAAGTTGCTGAAAGCCCTCGCTGCAGCTCTGGGATATCTACAGCCTTTAATCCTATAGTACAGCAAAAAAAGAGCTGAACCTCCAAACAGTATCACCAGGAAAGAACAAATTCCATGTTAGTTTGCTGTTTTCTTCACAGAATGACATGCACTGCCCAAGCTGCAGGCATCATATAAGGTACTGATTCTGAATGTATGCAAAATGAAGGAAGTGGCATTTCTATCAGCAGGAAACATTTGGGTCAAATTTAGGACAACTGTTTAGGAATGATCAAGTGTACTTACCCCAAGAGTTCATAGCCACAAGTCTAATTTTGTCACCATCTAAAAGATATTGAGCCATTTCTACTACAATGGGTGTGCTTATTTCTGTCCCTTCAGGTGTGACTCACCAAAATAATTGGCCGAGTGCTCACAGAGGGGTGAAGAAACACACACCAGGCCCTCCGTTATAGCCACTGCCTTCGCAAAATGCTTATTTAACGTTTAAAGACTATGAGACTATACTTTGCACTGTTAGCTTTAAGACCTAAGACAGGAAAAGTGCAGCTTATTTCATTTAGTTATTAGTCTTTCAAGATAGTCTCAGAGAAAGTTTTTTAAGAACACTAAGCAATAACAACTAATAATACCTGAGTCACTGGGCTAGCTTGGTTTTAGACGTTAAGGGGTTCTCTGGATTCTCCCATTTATTAGTCGTCTTCTTCAGATTAGAACATTATTTTTATAATTACAGTTGTGAAATAAGTATCTTATGAGGGTTTTCTCCTTTAATGTAGGGTTCCAAAGTGATTAACGTTGAAAATTATGAAGCCTTAAAATTTGAGTTTCCTCTGGGAAATACTATTACTGCAAAGTCTGTACCAATGAATAATATTTAAAACTCATGGAAATACATTTCTTGTGGGGCAGGCAAAACGCTGCAGTCCCTAATGATCCGTGCCACAGGACTAAGAACTGAGCAGCTGCAACTTCCAGCAAAGTTCTGAACATCACCAACTTGGGAATTAAAAACTCTCCTAAACTCATTATGGCCAAGACTTTGAGTGAGAGCACAATGGGCATCTCTTTCCCTGAAATGTGCCATTACCTTCCACATGATTTGCTCATATAAAATTCTGCTTTCTATGTTTTAAGATTCCTGCAATCCTTTTACATGAATTGCATGTAATTGTGACAAATACAACAAAAAAGCGTCACAGAACTCATTTACCTTTCCCAATCATTTTCTAATGAGTAATTTTGCAGGCACATAGTATCTGCTCCGCAGCACGGGCCACTCAAACGCAGTGTTTGAACAGCCACAATCCAGCACTTTGAAAAGCCATCACCCCAGTCCCCACGCCTGCATTCAGTCCAAAATACAATGTTTATTTAAAGGTTTTGCACAATTTCAGAAGGCTGCAAAATGTCGCACAGATAAGCCACACTGCAGAGGGAACGGAGCCAGGGAAAGGGCAGGCACTGGGGAAAAGGACTGCCTCCATACGACATCTACCACGGCCTAACAAACGCTGCATGCTTGGCAGGTTTATTGGTGTAAAAAAGGAGTTAAGAGCAGCCTTAAGAGCCATAGGAGCTGCCTAATGCTTGAATTTTACATCTGGATTTACTGATGTTCTAAATGTCCACATCATTATGAGTCTCACAAAACTCACATTCTGTAATCAAACAACCAAGTGGAAATTTCAATTTTTGTAGATACGGGAGCAGGGGGAGGAGGTTATTCCCCATGGCTGAGAACCAACAACTGAAAATAATATGATCCTAAAATAAATAAAACTTACAGAAGTAGTTAAAAGAACCATTAAAAATCCCTCAATGCAAAGGTGCCGAGTCATGTTTTTTGAGTGTGTGCCAAGACTGCACTGCTCGGAAAACAGATGAACTCTTTAAAAAAAGATCTTTCATAACTCTTCTGAAAAAAATTTTTATTTCCATTCGCTTGAGAAAATTCCCACTATGGACAATTGAGAATCACACATCTAATGCTACACTGTGTTATGACAAAGCTGGTCCTACCTAATGCCTGGTCAGAATCCCTAATGGACATCAATTATTATACAAGGAGATGAATTAAACATGAAGATTATTTATTTCCATAATACATTTTAAATATGTATTTACTTGCATGTGATGAAAATTTTATTGTTTTTGCTTGGGAGATAAAAAGGACAGGATGCCTAGTGTTAAAATGAATTTTTTAATTGGACTTTAATGAACCTTGTCAAACCTTTTGATGCAGCTTTCTCACTTTTAAAGATCACTCAGTCCCTATCTAAAGAATGAGCCTGCATTAAGATTTAAAGGTCTCCCTTTTAGTGGTGGGGCTGTGCATGCTGGGTCTTAACTTCAACCAGAGGCAAAATATTTTTCTTTTCAAAATTAAGAACAATCAACACATTAGCCAAATGGAATTATTTTATATTATTTCATTTGTGAGGGAAAGCACTTAGGAAAAAGTAAAAAAAAAAAAACAACCAAAACACTGCCAGTTGTTAGCAGATTAAAAGCAATAGCAAATTCTACATTCCAGAAGTATTTTTTTCCCTAAAGTTTCCCCTTGAAAAAAATGATTAGTTTTGCTTTTCAAAAAGAGATCACATTTTGACCAGTCTTCTGTGACCAAGGTTATGAAAAATGCCTTAAAACTGCCAGTACATTTATGCTATCCACATTGCCAGGAAAGCTGTTACCAGATTTTTTTTAATGCAAACATTACTATAGCAAAGAAATATTTCATGTGATTCAAGTAGAAAACAGTTTCAGACTACACTGAAAGTGTGCATATGCCAATGTCAGTGAAGGCAAAGAGGACAGTGTGGAGGACAGAGGACATCTCATCTGTGCTCTTCTTGGTTCAGTGTCTCCTCTGGGCTGCAATGGGTCCCTAAGCACTGCAGCGGGGCTCCCATAATAGCCCCAAATATTCTTAACAATAAGGCAGACGTGGCTTCCTAGTTTCACAGGCCTTTTGGAAACATTTTCTTCCTCTTAATGTCAACCTTTTCCTCTTATATATGTCTCTTCCTTTTGCTTCAAGGAGGCTTTTATAGCCACTGCGTCTCGTTTTATGGATCTGAAATGCCAAATCAGGCTACGACACTGCAATGAATTATTCCCATCAGTCCCATATTACAGACTCAGGAATTCAGATTCCCATCATCATCAGTAGTTCCAAAATTAATGAATATAGTTTGTGAGCAATCCTCAGTTCAATTTCATTACCTTACACCAAACTTGAGATAGGGAAAACCAGAGCTTCACTCCAGAAAACAGTGTAGTATGCATCAATTTACAGGAGCATTCGTAACCCGAGGTTGGGCAACCATTTGCTCTTGTGCCTCTGGGGTATCAAAGGCTTCTTTCACAGAAAAGACCTTTTCATTTATGTCGTATTCCTATTCTTTTCACAAAAGGTCCCCCAAAGAAATATAAAAACCTCATTTAATTACATACCTAGCCCTAAAAGCCCCTTACTGCTTTGCAGAAATAAAAATTTCCTGGATGTTAAATAGGAACATCATTCCAAAAGAAAAATAATGGCACGGATAAAACTTTATTCATGAAGAAAACCAGAACTTCATTTAGTATTTTAAAGACTTCATTAACAAAATGCTCTGTGGGTATCTACAAATGTTAAATTAAGATCAAGACCTTAAGCAGTTTGTTAGACAGATGAGCACATCAAAGCATTTCAAAAAGAACCTGAGACTTGAAAAGCTGTCAGAGATCAGAAATGAGAAGAAATAAAGACTAATGAAGTAACTGCAATGCCTGGAGAAATGTCTAGAATACGTTTTCCTTTACGTTATCATCCTCGGACCTTAAGAGGAATAAAAATGAGGCTGAATTCAATTCATGAGGCTGAATTCACTTCATAACGTCCGATATTTTATTACACAGAGGTGCAGATTTCTATAAAAACCTGTTCTTCCTTTTTTAATCTCCTCTTCACTCTATACCTGAAAGATCTCTTTGCTGCTATTTCCAAATTATTTGTCACACTGGGAAATAGAGGAGAAAATACTGCACACATTCCCATAAACCCGCTGAAAAGATGCTGTAAGGCCTGGCGCAATCCCTGGGCCAGCTCCAGCTGCTCACTGCAGCCCCTGCACCTCCGCATTTGCGGATATACCCACACAGGGAGTTACTCCCAAGTGTTGCAACCAGCAGCCTATAACCTATAATGGCCTACATATATCTATATATGTAGACATTAATGGCCATAGCTAGGCATAGAGATCAATCAGAAAGGTCTTCAGGTATGTTGTTGGCGATGGAGCGGACTAAGGCAATTAGGCATCAGATAGATGCACAGATATGCCAAGCTGTATCCCAGAGGAGATCCTCCTCCTCTGTGGACTGCAGCACAGCTCAAGGTCTCCTGTCTTCACTAGCTAAATTGAATGGTGAGGCAGGGAGAAAATAGCCTACTTACTACGAGTAATTCAATGCAATTTCATGTAAATAAATCTCTATAAATAGCCAGAACAAATAAATCAAACTTTTATTCATCTGTAACCTAAGGCTCAAAAAACAACACAACACCCTCATGGTGCAACGTCTTCATGCTTCAGACATTAGCTGTGGCAAACAAGTACCCACTCTGGCATACAGCATGATACAACTCTGTATGTGCACCTCTCCACCAGCAAAAGCAGGTGTATGAAGAAGTCCAACAAAAACATGTCTATTTATTTTTGACAGTAAAAAATTTTTTGGAGGAAAGAAGCCAAGTTAGCAATTGACCCCAACTCTAAAACAGCAGACAGTGCATGAGCTGTGTAGTCATCCTTTTACCTCCTCTGCGAGCTTATAAACAAATGGGTATACGCTGTTACAATAGTTCCCTTAAGTTTTCAAAATATTTTTTGTACCCATAATGATTTATAATGAATGTCCATTTTTATCTTGTGTAACAAATGCTGAGTTTGTGGTTTGCGTGCTAATTCTTTCAGAGCAGCAAGGTTTGAACCCCACAAGGAAAGGACTAAATCTGCTGTGAGCATTGGCATTAATCCCTCTGACTTCCCAAAATCTAGTCTCAATCCTGCCTCTGGGTATTCATTGCTGTGTTAGCCCCCAACACAACCTGAATTTTAAATGTACTTGCTGTGATGTTTTAGTTGCTTATTTTATTAAGTGCAATGCTTTCCAAAATACGATGTTTTTTGATGCATGATTATTTGAAAAACCTGCTCTTAAAAGTTAAATCAACAAAACAATACATTTCATTTAGCACAGACCATTTGGGAACACTACTGGAGGTGCATATAAAAGTGTTCATTTCTAGAGACGTGTATTGTACCCACGTCTGACTGCAACAGTGAATGCATTGCTCTCAGGAAAATTGCCATGGTCAGACCTTGAACTCATTTCAGCGAGGGGGGCTGCAAACTCCCAGGTGCCAGGGAGGAAACCTCCTGGAGCTGAGGGAGCCTTGGCCACGTGTCCTGGTTTGCAGACTTGGTGCCACCACTCCAATTTCCTTGCTGGGTTGGATTTATCAGCCTGTGGCCCCAGGAAGGAAAGTCCCTGCACCCCAGAAGACAAGTTTTCATGGCCCAAATCCAGTTCTTCAGGCCCTGGAGCCTCAGCACAGAGGAGCAGAGAAGGTGGCGTTCACCTTTGATGTGGGAAAGAAAAAGAAATATTGTGCAGGATGAAGATGATCCCTTTGCCACCAGTGGGAATTCATCATCATAGTCACGCGTGGCAGCTGCATAGGCACTTCCGCACCGCCACCTCCCCCTGCAAGGGTTTCACAAAGAGACTCATACCTGTTTTCAGGGGCATGTTGATAGATAAGATACTGCTAAACTCATCTTCCCTCCAGTGGAGCACAGGCAGTGTTCTCAATTACCACAAAGTGTATTTTTTACCTTAATGCTTGGTAAAGCATAAAGCAAACAAACACTGTCAGAAGCAAAAATACAGTCGCAGACCAGTGTTGTTGCCAGTTGGAAATTACGTGATAAGCTGCCTGCAAGCTCATTACCACCTGGCTTCCAAAATAAATTAGAAATTTTCAGAAACAGAAAAATGAATAATCAAGGAAATTCTATAATGTCATTTACTGAGGTAATAGCATTATAAAACAATCTTTGCTGCTGCTGCAGATTGACTTTAGCCACAGAATTTATTAACCACTGATAAACGTCAATCATGTTTTTCCTTCCCAAGCAAAGCAAACCTCTTTCTGCTCACCCTATGCCCCTTAGTGGCTCACTAACATTGTGCTTAATGCTAGGGATGAAAAGAATAATGGGATTCAAAATACAGTATTGTTTCTAAACCTTAATAAAAGGAAAGTCACCGAGTACAAACCTGGGTAATTACTTCTACTTAGAAGAAAATTATTCAGGCAGTTCCCCAGTTTAAAGCACTCAGAGAAAAAAAAGTTATGCTAGGGCTTGTTTTTATAATTGGGCTGTTTTACTTGTGTACGTGACTAAATAAATAACCTCTGCAAACAAGAAAACAGGATCCATACTGGATGGATGCAGCTATCGCTCGTTACTTTCAACTGTATTTTACTGTATTTTTATCAATATCTCAATCTTTAATTTAAAATTATATCTTTCACTGGTAGTCCCAGAAAGCTTTTCAGTTATATGAAAGTTATTCTTAGTTTGCAGAGTATCACTGAGGTTAATAATATCAAAGAAATGTCTCTCGGTATCCTAAGAAAAAAAATTCTTAGTAAGGAGTACTAGGTAGCAGTAAGTAAATTATTTGTTTGCAAAATATGTGATATTGCAGTTGACAAGAAGTAATAGATGAGTAAAACTTTATTGAAGTTGGAATGATATCAATAGATATATTTGAACATTGCCTTTGGGGACAAATCTCCATAACTAGGTAATAGCTGTGATCGCTTCCCAAAGGAGTAAAGTATGTTCTTTGCCTGATCATACCCACCTCAGGAAAGGATGACCCCAACACAGCACTGATTTGAGAGCGATCGAGGTGTCCTGGGTGCGGGTCACTGGTATACAAACTGCCAATATGCAGATGAGGTGAGGCACTGAAAAAATCCCAGTCTCAGATTTCCATACCTCAAAGCAAGGTGTTATTCGGACAAATCTGATCATAAAGCAGATGGCAGGTGTGATCGTGTTGTTCCGTGCTTACAGAGCATTTATCACTAACTACTAGACATTACTGCAAAAGTTGGCTTTACTGTTATGAGAAGTACAGTGGAAGACTTCTGTTTTAAATGCTGTCTGTGACATTTAACCAGTTTCCATGTATTGTTCCACAACCGACTGTTACTTAGAGGATCAGCGGGTTTATTTGCTAAAAGAAAGCTGCACGTGGGGACACTCTGGAGTCAGCATGATCTGCAGGGTCTCAGCATTTCTTTACAGTCACACACTTCAAATAATCACATTTCTCCCTGCTGCCAAGCACTGCCAGAGCCACAGCTGGGAGGTATCTGGTGGTACTTCACAAGCAAGCAAGGGCCATCTTCAGCTGCATAGTTTTGGCACCTGGTCTCTTTAGGAGAAAGTTCTCTCATTTCTCCCTTTCAGCATTTCTGCTTTACTCCTTTGGCCATTTTTCTCTTTTCCCAGCCTCCTCTGCTCTACCCAGCAAGATGAATCAGACACTCCACTAGATGCACCTTACAATGCCACAAAGGCACCCCAAAAATGGTTGAGCTCACTATTTGCCTATCTCAGGAAATCCTCTGCTATCTAAAACAGTCTCTACAACAGCTCTGACTCTAACCACCTCTTGGATGCTACTCCAGGGTTCATGCTTAAGGCTCTCTGATCTCCAAGGGAGTCCCACCTGGCCTCCTTGGTTTAGTTAGTTGGTTCAAACTACAGCCGCCATCAGACGTGCAAGAGTTGCCAAGTGGTTTGGGATCAAAGAGCCCCAAAGACTGTTTATAGCATTAGCAGAGAAGCCGAGTGATAGCGCCCACATATTTACAGTTTAAAGAAGAAATAGATCCTCTCGGCAAACTGGAGCCTGCAGGAATTTCGCAAAACATGTCAGGTTCCACTGATGGAGACGGGTCGCATACAGATGAAGTAAGTGGTAAAACAAATAGCTGCAAAACGTATGCGAGGGCCCTGTACACCCATATCGGAAATGTCACCCTGCATATGAAGTAGTTTATAATCTCCCATAATGCCCAAGGAAGTCAAAATGCATAGAAACGTGATTTATTTCAAATCACAACAACCAAAGGAGCTCTCACAGAAGGGAAAATTTTCCTTTTTTTAAGCAAATCTGCTCAAGTATTTGTGCTATTTCCAGGACCCTGTGTGTGCACAGTGGAAAATGAAATAATTTCCAAAGTCACTTTGCATGGCAGCATATGTAAACCAGAGCACTTCAGATGACTAAACGCAATCTGCTCTTTAGTGCTCTGCATTAGGTTTTGTCTCTGCTATTAATTTGACAGGCTGGCACATGACTGTTGCCCTTGATCTCAGAATTCATTCCATTCCTACCTCCTTACTACTATTTGTCCTCCTACTACAGGTTCTTTCACCAGCACACTGTCAATTACACAACACACAACAATTCCCAAGATAAAGAACTTTTGAGTTACAGGAGGGGAGGGCAAATGCCTATTTGCACTCAGAGCCCCTCTCTCTGAAGTCCGTGCAAGTTTTGCCATGGATTTCTATGGCACCAAAGCAACCTCCTTGCAGCCACATCTGATCCTGAGATCTTCTTTCTGTACTTGGAGAGATGACACCAGTCCATTTCTGCTATCTACTTGTTCATACTCTTCAAAATGAAGGGCTATGCTCCAAAGCAGGTACACTGCAGCTAGGAAGTCTGTTATGAGTGATTTAACATTGACATTTTCTCAGGCCCAGTATTTAGAAATCAGTCAATAGGTGTTCCTTCTCAGTCTATTATCCACTGAATTCACACTGCTTAATAGCACCATGACTTCTACATACACAGACAGTTTTCGAATTTCTACTGATGTAACGTAAGACATGCCAAAATTTTTTGCTACACCTACTTCAGCAATGAGTTTCAGCGTACCAATTTGGTAAGACAAAGAACATTTGCATGTGAATAGTGCTGCGCTCCCAGAGCAGCCTGCTAGTACTTCTCCACTGCCGTGGAAAGCACAAGTCTTTTTGCAGTTGCATGTGCTGAAGGCTGAAACTATTTTTAACAATGCTGCTGTGTTCTAGAGCATCAAACACATAATAGCAAATCCTAGACACAAAAGCAATGATTTTTCAGCTGACCGCCCATACTATCACAATAATTTTCAATGCATGTGAGGCTCAAGGAGGGCATCAGCTGCAGATTTATATGAGGAAAGGGCAAGGGTGTTTCATCCACCCCATCAGGACTACCCAGGGAAGCAGATCAGCTTCCATTGCTTGTAACCCAGTTCCCGCTGTACGGGCCCTTCCTCGTCATTCAGATCAGCGTCTGTGCCAAAAGACCTTTTGGACCCAATACGGAGCCATACCAGCTGCAGTCTTCTAAAACTTCTGTATAGCCCTTCCAATGGTTTTCCTACAGAGGGATGTGAGCCAGCCAACGGTAACATATCTGCCTTCTCAAAATCCTCTGCAAGCAACAGAGATTTATTTCACAGTTACAGGGAAGGAAACAACAGCACAGAAAAAATTAAACATCCAGCTCTGCATTGCACAGTGCCAGTCTCAGAGGCGGGGAGACAACCCAGATCACAGCTCTCAGCCTCGTGCCTTGATCACCAGAACTTGCTCAGTGCTACACAGTTCGGAGCAAACTGCAAAGGGGATACAGCTTCATCTAAACCAAGATGTCATACAACACGACACGCAAATACAATGTCTGTAGATAATGAAATGACCATGGTGATGCACCTAATTGAAATGCCTTGCAGGAGTCCAACTGTTAGAGGCTCACCATCCCCCATCAAGTTGGGTGCCAGCTTACTAGGTAATTTTTGATTATCGGGTCTACAAGAATTTATGGTGTTGTAGGGTATTTCAAGAGAGATTATATGGTCAGATCTGCAATAGTTCCATACAGCAAAAAGGTCACAGAAATGTTCTGAACACTTGCCAGGATGCACAGCTACAGAAACTTACAACTCTTCGGACAAAATGCAGCACAGGTTTCAAAGGGAACATTTTCCAAGCCCCTTAAATTCCTTACAAATTACACAATGATGCATCTTTATAAGGGTAATAATTAAGATGCTCTTCTGTTAGAAAAAAGCCCCAAATTCTTGTCAAGTATTTGTATGTTTATAAAAACACTTGAGGCTAACCTAGGGAAAATGTTAACAAAGTCATTTGTTCTAATGATTAGAAAAAGAGGACAAAAGAAGCCCCAGGTTTTCTTCTTACTCTAGCTTGTGCATGGCCTTTTTGGTGCCCAAGTGTTTTATCTAACACCCCATTCTCTCTCACATCAACCTGGTTCTTGGGCACTTACTTCACAACTGAAGGTGAAAAAATCTTGAATGAAGAATTAAACTTCTATCCAGAGAAAAAAAAAAAAGAAAAGCTGATGCTAGGGCTAGAAAGCGGGGAATACAAGTCTTTTTCTCTGGGTTATAACCTTACTAGTCTTGGTTTTGTCCCCATGGCAGTGGGAGCCCTCAGTATAGCCTCTTCCAGCCATGCCCAGACATGACAGTTCAACTAACAATTTCTGCCTTACATGGGCCTTGACCAAGTCAGCAGCTCAGTTCACGAGGTGTATAATTTGCCTCAACTAGTCCTGAGGCAGTAAGATGACACTTACTTAGGTGGCTTCCCAGTTAAGCTGCTACTTAATAATCAAATCCTACCTGCATTATTTTGATGTTTGTGTAAAATCACATTCTATAACTTCCATAACTGGGCAAGGGAAGGGAAGATTCTTTAATTATACAACATAAACATAAAAACATGAAGGATGAAACTCTCCAGCCTTGGACATAATCCAAAATTCAACTGGATTAGGCCTTGAAAGAGCTCATCTAATCTCACCCTGCTTGAAGCAGGGGGTCGGACCAGTGACCTCCAGACGTCCTGTCTGACTTAAACTACTTTATGCGTTTCTGACCCCAAGTGCTTGGATTTTGCTGATTCTGGGTTTAAATCCAAGTATGCCATAAACTCACTTGGAAGTGAGTTTCCCACACCACGTAGCAAAGCAAAGCTTTCCTACCTATCATCCATCACGAGCATTCGCTGCCTTCCTCTCCTCACTGCAAAGCCAGCTCTCATGCCAGCCCGTATAGTCTGACTGCACTACCTGCTTCTCACCCTGGAGCTCAGGAGTTGCGGAGTTAAGATGTCCCAGCATCCCAAGTTTATAAATCACCAGATCCTTGGGTGAGGAGTGCCCAGGAGCTGCAATTTCCCACAAACTCCATCACCAGACAAAAAAAATTACATCACTTCAAACATTTTTTTTCCAATGTTGTAAAGAGAGAAAATGAGAACACATTATTGATACAGAACACAAAAAAAATCCTCCTCCAGTTCTAACGCAACTAGCTCACAGCCCTGGTGCTCTCTGCTTAAGTGAGAACTACTGCTGTTGAGGTAAAACAGGATTTCTTTGTTAAGGTGCCAATGCTCTCAGCTCAAGTGTGGAACATCTCTTGCTGGCTTAGCAGGGCTTCTTCCTCCCCTGTGGCTGATACTGCAGTGCCCGCCCTGGTACTGCACACAACCTGCCTGCCTGCCTTCCTGCACGTGTATTTACATATTGCTTGCTAATTAGCCCATTCTCTGCTTCAAATTGCTTGTTTCTGGTGCAGCCTTCCAAAGACAACAGATAAAAGCTATGCATCATGTACAAAATATTAAATGTATGATCATCTCATTAGATTCTTCACTAATATTTTCCTGTAATCGTGACATAAAACCCGATGATGATCTGGTGGAGCTGGCAAGTGGAGACCTTGTGACAGCACCTCCCTTTCCTAGTCTTGGCTATGCAGACTCCTCCTGGGAACCCTTCACATATGCACTGAAGCCACAGCAGCTTAACACCCTGCAGCCCACCAGGGGCTGAGTAACAGTAGCTGTGTGAATGCATGATTTTGGCCTGCAGCAAAGAGAAAAAGAGAGGTGAAGTTGTGTTTAAAAACAGCAGCGTTTATCAGAGGCTAGGGACTCATATACCATTACCACAACTCAGGTGATGCATGGTGAACTATAAAACTAATTATGAATCTGAATCCTTATCTATTTACATTGTGGCGATGATACCTGACTGTCCAAAATCCCCTGGAATCAATGCAGACTCTTTCTGCATTCAGTGCCTTATGTTTCCTGCTACGGCCACCTTATTTACTTTGATTAATGATCACTTTGTGTACTATTAGCTGAGCAAGCAAAGTATGACTCCAAGTATCTAAAATAAGACCAGGGAGATATTAAAGCCTAAAGCACAATCAAATGGCCTTGTAGCTCCCTACCCTCTCCTTTCCAGCTCATTTTTAACCAGCTCTGAACTACAGGATATATTTCCCAAGAATCTTCCAAAGAACACATGTTACTATTGAAATAAACAATAGTATTTAGAGCTCCACTGGTTGTTATGAGTAGCTTCCCTAGCTTTCGAATTTCTCCCAGACTGCAAAGCTAGCAGCACTGGAGAAGTTAGCCAAAACGCACGTGTAGTTTACTGAACCATAGGTAAGTCGTCATTTATTGTTTGGAGAGTTTCAAAAGAAAATGATGGGTTAAATGTTCTCACAGTACCAAGAAGAAATGGCCTAAAAATGAAAAAAAGTGGGAAATTCTAACACTACCTACACATATCTAGTTTAAGTCAGAAATACAGGAGTTTGGTGCAACAATTCATGAAACCTTTATGGCCAGCACCCCATGGTCCCGGCGATAACGTGGCTGAGAGTCTTAAACAGTCGAACTAAAGTGAACACTCTCAGTGAGCTTGTCTTCCCCTCTCAGCTTATTTCAATACAATATGCAAGGATTATTCCCTTCCTCTTCCCCCAAAATAAAAAGTAGCAGAAAGAACCCTTCTGTAGAAGAGTTTTAATTAGAAAGTTTGTTCACAAAATAATAAAGCTTTTAAGAATATTTCTCTGCAAAACCACCAGATCACACAAATGCAATGGATATTTATGAAACACGTCAGAGAGATCAGCAATCAGGTCTATTAAGGGGGAAAGAATAATCATGTAATGAAAACTTTATCTTTAGTCAGAACCAGGATTAGGCTTGCAGTTGTCTTTGGCTACAGTCTGAGCCATTTCCTTCCCCACACACAAGATGACTTTGCCCAGTGAAGCTTTCTCACAGCTTGGAGCTTTAGGCAAGTTCCCCAACTATTTCTCACTGAAACATTTACAGATATAAGAGGTTAACTGTCCTTTTGCTACCAAGGGAAGGAGAGGCGTAGAGTGGAGTTCAAGCTTTTTCAACCTCTATCAAGGAAATCTGCCAAAGTCATGCTGCAGATCTCAGCAGCTTGCTGGCTCCTGTTATTAGCAGCATATGAAGTGCTAAGGAAAACAACAACAACAAAAAACCCAACAAACAAACAACCCAAGCAACCAAACAAAACTATTTGCAGACGTTTTAGTGGTTCTCTGAAACCCAGGAACATAGCTATATGTGCTTAAAGATCTGATCTTGTATCTAATCTACGCTGCAGCGATGTGTTTTACAGAGCAAACCTCTAGCAGCTCTCACTGCCGCCTCTCTGCTCACCTTTCCCTGCGCATTCAGAGCCCATCAGAGAGTCATAGAAAAGAGGTAGCCAAGAGCTGTCCATAGACTATTGTAGATGCAGACACAGGTAAATGAAGAACCACCTGCATCACATGCATCACTGGGTTGCTGTTATGATGCAGAGCCAAGATGCTCACGACAATTTTCAAGTCTCAATACCTTGCTGCAGTTTCTGGAGCCTGAAAGGCCAGGACTGTGAGCAAGGGCTTTCCAAAGCCACCTTTGAGAGGGAAACTCAGAGGCCGTGGCTTTGATTTATAGCTACTTTGAATCAGCTTTAAAAGTCTCTATATAAAAAACAACAATTTGGCATTTCGGAGGTGGAACTCAGCCTGTAAGATATCAGGATGATTTGTGAAGGACTACCACAGTGCAGAGCCTACAGACACGTACTTTGTTCAGAACTGCTAAACCTGCACTATGGATTTGCAGAAAAGGTCTGGTGCACATTTACAGAATGGGCTGAAAAAAATCACAGTTTGGACAAAAATAACCCTACAAGAAAAACTGTCAGAATACATGGGACCAGAAATCTTTCAGTTTTTAGAAACCCAGTATCTTGTTAAGGTGAAAAACTCTCAAAGTTCTATTTTAAGCTTCAAGGAAAGTAAGCCCTGGAATACTTGAGAAACACATATCATCCTTTGATTCACAAGGGAATTATTCCCCTTCTATCCCCCTGTAATTCACAAAGAGGAAGGCATTTAGAATATTTTTCTTCTAAAATAGCACTCACTTGGTTAGATCAGAGGTCTGCCTACAGAAATGATAATGAAACTGCAGAACTATTTCAGTACAATCTCGGCTCCAGTAAATTACGTGGCTACTTTAAATAAATGTTATGCATCAGACTGCAGTTCTCAATCATATTTTAGCATAACACTCTATTCCTAGAATATGTTATCCACTAGTTATATATTAAACTTGCACTTTAAATTAAAAAAACTATTGCAAGACTTGGTGGTTCTTGTAAAAAAGCAAAGTGCAGAAGATGAAGTTCCTAGAAAGCAACGTGCTGATAAGAAAGCTAAGAACAGGGGGCTTTTTGCTCATTTGTTCATTTTCAGTTTGGGTTTGACCTGTTTGGCTTTTGCATCCCTTGAGTGCCCTCACGTGTAGGTTGTCCAGGAGCTGTTCCCATCCTGAGGCAGAACTCTGGCCCTTGGGAAGAGGATGGGTGTTGGTGCCTCCATTTCTTCACCTTGCAAACAGCAGCAGTTTTAAAGGGGAGACATTGCTGGTGCTCCTTCTTTTCCAAGAACATACTACGTGAAATTCTAAAAACAAGAAGCAACTCTTGATGCACAAGATCAAATCTGAACAATTGCCTTTAAACAATGCTTTGAAAACCCACTATCTTAAAGATTAGAGTGGCTTTCAAGCTGTGAAAGTCTGTGAGCAAACTAGAAATCAGGTGTGAACAGGGCAGAACTGAAAACTAGCAAGTTCTAAATACAAAAATAGAAAATAAAAAGCCAAAAAGCGTTCATTGAAATGAGAAGAGGGTGGTTTTGGTGAGCTTCACAAGTCATCATGCATCACGAAGGTGATATTCACATCCAAAGCATATGTGGGTGGAGTTGCTTTGTTTTGAGAACTGTCATACTTCTTTGGCAGAAGTCACACCACACAGGGCTTGAAGCTTTGATGCTTCTACTTGACATAAAGGTTTCAACACTTCCTACTGTCTTCTTTTCTCACAAAATGGTCTTCTGAAATCTAATGTAGCCTTTTCTCCACCTCTTTTACACCACATACATTCATGGTCTCAAAACTTCATGAAAATGTGTTAAAAACAGTCACTTAAGACACAATGAGGGCTTTTTAAAAATAATTTGTTCAAAGCTAAACACCAGAGGAAATCTAAGGTCACATAGGCTTAAGCAGTAATTAGCAATGAATATTTTGTTACTGAATTTAGCTTTTTTCTGCTTGCAAAATAGGTAGGAGTAGTGCAAAAAGGTGTCAAATTCAGCATTACTTATTGATTTCTTTGCAAAACCTTAGGTGGAAATATGCAGCATTCAAACTTTTAGGCATGCATTACTGACATGATTTTGTTACCAATGAGGTGCAATACTAATGCAATCATTAGCAGTCAGCACAATACAGCACCCCTTCCCAAAAATAATCAAAAATATATGCTGAATTTCACATTTACAAAATATGAATATTTGAAATTTAGTTGGTTTTACATAAATGTTCCTGTTACAAAAATACTCACGTATCCCTAGGCAGCAAATTTTAAAATCATTTTTTCTTTAATATTCCAAACTGAATTGCAGTACTTCAGACATGCAAACACTTCTAATGCTTCTTACATATGTATTTTCAACATACATATCAAAAGCCTATGCTTACTGAGTGGAAGAGAGTAATAAAGAGTTTTCAAAACCGACAGATTATAATTACCATGCTGCTGATTTGCTTAGTCTAGTAAAAGTTAGTGAAAAAAGCCACTGTTCTGCTAAAAAGGATTTCAGCCTGGAGGACATTGGACAGTTTAGTTTTGCTCAGCTTCTTGGGGCTCCTGCTGACAGCTCCAGCAGGGCTCACCTGCCTCCATACGGGGAAAACCAGGCATGCCTTGCCCATGGCTCCTGGGCAGCCAGCAGCTAAGGGAATCCTGCTCCAGCTGTGAACTAGAAAGCCCAGACCTTAACCAGGCCATCACGTCTGTGGCTGGGATTCATACCGACTGCAGAGGCCTTTAAAATTGATCAGGGAAGAGACAAATGGACAAGAGACACTCCTGGCTCCTTATGGTGTCAGACAATTTGTACTCGACACATCGCCTTTACCCTCTGCTGACATCCTCTAAACTGCCTTTGTGTCAGCGGCAGAGTCATGGGATACATCTTATTCAAGAAGTCCTGTGGACTGGGGTTTCTTGAATAAACTTTTCTAAGCAACTCCAGATCATGGAAGTTTTTTAAAAATACGGTTCAATCTGATTCAAACCAAAACCCAACAGAAAGAAAGAAAACAGCCAGAGTAACAAAAGAAACCCCCAAAAACCAAAACCCAAACCAAAAAACCACAACCCAGAATCCTGCTATTTGGCCTACTTTATGCTTATCTTTCAATTTAGTATCTAAGATAAATTCATACTTGACCCACATTTAAATGATGCCAGTAATTTTAAGAGATGCTTTTTTGCATAAGCAGTAATGTTCAGTCATTTGAGAGGTACTTGGGACTCAAAATGCATTTCCTGGACTCCGTACAGGCTATATGTAAATATTTAGCTTTGTCCACAGCACTGGTCCTCTCCCTGAATGTAAGAGTATATGAACGGTCAGAAATACTATTCCTGTTCTCTATGTAACCATGCAGTTAGCTTCCTCAGCAGGACTGCAAGTTTCCTGGACGTGAGATGTCAACTCTGAACTGATGGGGAAATGACAGTCATGATGCTTTATGGCTACACGAAAACAAACATTCTGAATGCATAGAAACACAATCATCTTCTCTCTCCAAGTGAGCACACGAAGCAGATGAATTGCATGGATTTTGGCTCAGAGCTTTGCTCCAGCATGCTAACCTCCACTTTGTAGGTTAAACAATACTACATATGCAGAACTCAAGCCATGACATCATCCACAGTTATGTACATGTGTAAATGTTAACCCTGAAAACTTATTTTCAAGCTTGTAAATAGCCCTATAATTACAATACTTTTGATCAGATTTCAGAAGAAGCCATCAGTGCATTTTTGCCCACTGACACAACAGAATGTAATTTCTCCCCCAAAAAAATTGATTTGCTTTTGCTATGTCCCTTTGTCACAGTGCCAGTCATAAAGAAGAAGCCCCTGAACATCAGCTCAGAGAAACTCTCTAAAATGCATTTATTTTGTCTCCAAAGGAAAGAAAAAAAAAAAAAAAGACTAGAAAATAAACCTCCCACCCTTTTACCAGACAGTAACTGAATCAGAACTCCAGACCTTCATCACTTTCTGTTGTGCTCCGAAGTATTTCATCTTGCCCCGTGCCACAGTGCTGTGACATGCATTGCATGTGTGGACCTGAGCATGGAGGGCATCCTGCTGCAGACTCCCCATCCCGCAGCATAAAACACTTCAACTTCCTAAATCCAGACATCTGTTATTTCATGCCTCTCATCCAAGAACTAGAAACTTCTTCACTAGTGCTTCGTGATCACCTCAGCTATTACAAACATTTTAATTTTATGTGATCTGACATTACTTTGGGCTTCCTTCAGCTCTGACTTGCTACAATGGATTTAGAAGCATTAATACATTTATCTGGTTTTATGCAAACAGAAACAGCGAACTTGATTTTTCATGCACTGGAATTAAATTCAATGATCATAAGAATATGTTAACGTAGTAAAATCTCTGATGAATAATTCAGGCTCTTAGGAGTGAAACACTGAAGGAGACATTTTCAGATGACTGTGTTGACAGGCTCTGATGTCCAATATGTTCAACTCAATGGAGAATGAGTTGGAAAGCCCATGAATGTCATTTTTCTAGTTCATTTACTTCTCATCAATAATAAATGGCATCATGTATTCATTTTAAATTCCCTACTTGAGAGACTGGAACATTCATGCTAGAAATGAAAAGTGCATCACAGTGACGTCAATACCCAGATGTAGGAATGAGTCAGTCTTGACTTCTGACCGAGACAGCATTGAGACGAGCTAAGAAAAATAAAAGCCCAATATGACCACAATATTTACAATAAGGAGAAGTCACGTGTGAGTTATGCCACATGTGAGCTATCTCCTCTGCTGGCAAGTTCAGGTCGGTAAGGGATATGCTGCTTCTGATGCCTCCAGGTACATGCTAGCGTCTGGCCAGGCTGTCAGAGTCAACCTGCAAACAGCAAGTTAACTAACTCCTGTGTTTGTTTTCATGCAGCCTTTTATCCCTCCCAGGCTAAGATTTCATAAAGCCAAAAGCGATTTGCCTGGATCTCAAAGATTTTAAGTGTTGGCCCACCGAATCTGATTTTGCAAATAGAGACCAGGCGAATGCATCACAAACATGAACAGCAAAGCATTAGAGTTAAGCTTCTTTATGCCAAACAAACCATCAAAAGTCTCCCTCACTCCCCCAAGACGCTCAATAGTCAAGCTCATCAAATCACAGTCATCATTTTAAATAATTTGTGATTTATGTAATCACACACAGGTCTACTGAGCACAATTAACCTATACTGATATATCTCTCAGAAAAAAACTTTCACTATTGCACTTTAATTAGTAAATAGCAGATTTCTCTAATTGCTCGAGAAACAGAGCTCACCCATCATAGCAACAAGCCTGCAGGTCGGCAGGCCGTACGGCACACGAGAAAAGAGGCAGCTCAGCAAGGCACATACCCGAAACGGCACAGTCTTTTCACAAAGTGGACACATTACACATCCCTTTATCACGTGCCTCAGAGTTGTTCCTTAGGTGGGGACCTCTCACAAACTGCTGAAAGCTCAGAGCTGCCAACTCCCTTGTTTTCACTAAGACTGCTGGCCTTTGAAATACTGAGCAAAGCAAAGCAGCGTTATAAATTGAGGTGGGTGTTACTCAACTGCCTCAAGCATCCATTGGCGGCTGCCAAGGCAATATAAAACTGTTCTTCATGCACATCCAGTAAGAGGTTTCCCCTGGGCCGCCCAGGACATGAGGACAAACAGGCACATTAATGAGCAAACCACCCTTTTAAGGAGAAAAACAAGTTCCTTGCCCCCTTCCTAGCACTGTGAACTTCTCCCAATCAACCCACACTCATACTGGTAACTCCTGGCACACAGGAGCCTCCTTCTATTTACAAACTCTAAGGCTGAGTCAAAGATGGCTGGTAACATGTCAGCTGGTTTGCTAAGGTTCAGCTCTCCTTTGGCTTTAAGTCAAATGTATTCAGAAAATATGTCACAAATCCCAAAGCTGAAGCACAGATCCAGGGTTTCTAGATTTGTGCAAGATGGAAGTCCCTACATACTGGATTTTCAAAGGCATTTTGCCAACCAGTAATATCAAAGATAGCTATCAGCACCTGAAAGCCCTGGAAGCCTCTGAAGGTCTGGCTTGGTGGCTGTCCACGTCAGTACACCATGAGAAACATTTTCAAACTTAGCCTTTTATACATAGAGCTGCCTTTCCAACACTGCAAAACTAAACTGCATCATGGCTGTAGTATAAAACTAACTAATTTAATGTTTTGACCATAAAACCATAACTCTGACAAAGACATAAGATTTAAAATTACCTTTTGAATTATTTCAATAGGAGCTGCTTATCTAAATGTCAGATGCAATCAATAACATTACCTTTTGGTATATCCCAGTGTACATGATTTATTTGTGGTAATGTTCCATAATTACAGCTGATATAAAATGACTAATCAACTTCACATTTTGACACTAATTCATCACAGTTAACCATTCTATTCACAACTTCCACCCTGTTTCCTATTTAACACATTTTTAAAAGCAGTTAAATGATCCTTAAATAAGGCAGTGAAGCATGGTCCTTCACGTAGATTTTTATTTATGTGTGTATATATATACCCATACACACACACACACACAGAGAACTGACCAATGCTTGCTGTTTGCCCATTAAAACATTTTACAAACTCCACAAAGTGGCTAATTTTCAATGCAATTCACAGCAGGCGAAATGATTGAATATTTGACAAGTGACAGAAATTAAGCCAGTTTCTACTTCCTCGTGTCATTTATTTTATTGGATTACAGTTATTAGAAGCTGGGGGAGGAAAGTGGGCAGGAGAAGGGGGATTAGGTTTAGTTGTTCAGTCGACAATATAACTTACTCATTTTGGCACATACCGCAATGCCTATTTTTACACAGCCCATCGCTCCACTCTCCCCAAGATGTGCCTTCACCCACACACCACTTGTGCACTGTACAAGTCACATTCCTTATGTAATGGCAACATTTTCTCTGGGATACGTAGGCTTGTGCCAGAGCATGTGAAAGGGGGAGCAGACTTGTAGAAAGGAACCAGCTGGAAGCACCAACACGGGGCACAAGGAGCAGGCTTGCCACAGCTCCCAGCTGGAGAGCTGCTGATGGCTTTGAAGGTCCTCAACAAAAACAAAGAGGAAAAGAATAAACAAGGCCAATACAGCCTTGAAAGCACAAATCAAAACCAGTCAGTACGGTATGCAAGAATTTAAGGCATGAAAATCTCTTTCACATCATTCAAAATGGCCAGCGGAGTTTTTCAATGTTTTTTTTCTTTTTTAAGTCCCCCCATGACAATACCATATTGTGCTACGAGTATTATATTGCTATAATTCTGTGCTTTGGCACCACTGAGTTTTGCTCCTTACATAAAAATAAAGTTTAAAATTAAAGGGAATTTCTCTTTTTTCCTATAATGTAGAAGCTATAAGTATAAAACAGATATTTCAAGCTCAGCCAATCACATGGGTTGCTTCCTTACATTATTTTAAAAAGGATCAATTTACAAGAGAAATGAAAACTAAAGTCAAGCCAGCTTTTTAGTGAGTTTTTTTGCAAAACTATATGCTGTTATTGCTCATGTGAAAATCCTAAATAGGAAGTGAAAGCTAGCTCAATAAATGATTTTACATGGTGAAACTATGTTCTTGAGTATATATAGATATATTTCATATTTAAAATTGATATTTTTTCTTTCTTGTACATTGGTTAACAATCACGATTACTTTTCTATTTTAAAATTTTCATAAATACCATTCTAGAAATTTTAAGCAGTTCATACTCAAAATGGAAAAGATTAAAATTACCTATATTTGCCTTTATGTATTACTGATACAAGAAGCAGAAGGAAAAAACCCTGCCAGTATATAAAAATACAGAAATATATTAACCACCAAACTTACATATCTCATAAAAGAGCAAAGAGACTGGTGGAATTGAAAAAACTCAGGACCTCGAAGGCTGTAAGATGACTGTTGTCCCATTCCTCCAGGACACACACTGTAACCTGTTACCTTGCTCTACTGACTGCTCAGCAGCTCAACACCAACTTCTCTGCACAAGTCCATGACATGACTGCTAAAAAATTCATATAGAGTGGATGAGATGCATGGTCATGTATGTTGTCTACAATTACTTTGCAAATTACTGTCAATCAGATTTAGCACTGAATACATTTCAGAGAAAGGTCAGTTAAACATGCTAAAATATCATTATTAAATGATATAATAATTTAGACGACAAGCACAACAGACGGCTTTCTAGATACTCTGCAAGGAAACCAGCATGCTTTTCCGTGCTATCTAGAGAAACAAATGCATACAAATAACTAAGAATAGTAAAGCAGAGTCACTGAGTAATTCAAAAGATATAGTGGCTTTCCTTCCTACAGAGATTAAAATTATATAACAAAATAAGATAGTAACAAGCTAATTCCATCATCGTCATTATTATTAGCGTGTACAGTTTATGTAAATGTTAACAAGGGTTGTCAAGAAAGTTAGATGATAAAGCATATGCAGCAGACAGATTGGTTCAGTTTAGCATCTGAATTTACATTTTAGCTAAAGAGAACAATTTAAATATGAATTTCATTTGAATTAAAATATACAAAAGGATTTTCATATAAAGACCTTGTCCCCTATAGATCTATATGAAAAAAGCCATCATCAAAATAGAGTTATTTCAGCAGATTTCTTTCTAAAAAGACAGGAGACGGATGATATGAAAGTGAATGAGCCCAGCAAAGCAAACCTCAAATACATTCACTTTATGCTATGCTTATCCCAGGGCCATGGACAGACTCCGACACGTCTTGCTTCGGTGAAAACCCACGTGTAAAGACCTGTGTGGTCCTCTCAGCCTCGTCCCTCCACAGAGCAAAACTGCACGTGAGACGGGGCACTGCCTGCTCCTCCAAGCCCTTGGGTGAAGGGACTCACCGTAGGATGGCACAAATGGAGCAAATCAGCTTCCTGCAATGGACCACCAGCGCCGATGAAAACAACTCCTGATTTACACTGGCACAAACAAATCGGGTTTTTAATGCTCCGGATGGTGCCAGCATTGGCACAGACGATCTGTTAGGGGAGATCTGTCGTCAAACAAGCTGGAAGTTGGGCTCTGCTCTTTTTTTGCTTTTGTGGGGAGCCTGCTCTTTGCAGAGACTGGAGGGGCACAAAGATGGGGAAGAGACGGCCGGCGGCACAGGACCCTGCCTGGCTTCTGGCCATTGAAGCAAGCGCCGTCGAAGGTCCCCAGGAGAGCTGGCATGGCATGACCCTTTAGAAACAACCTATAGCCCAGTGGGGGCCTGCAGACTATAAAATATATCATTTTTGTAGTTTTTGATTTAATCTCAATAAGGTGAAATAGTATCTGCTTTTTTCAGGCCCTGGGGAGCAGTATGAATATCCTCTAGGGCTTTTTTCAATTTCTGTAGAAATCATAATATCTTCTATAAAGTCTAGGCACAATTTTCACAATGTAAGCTCTAATTAGACACCAATATTGTTGTTTCCAGAACAGACAGCTGTTGTTAGCAAAGCAACACTGTGCATCTCAAACAATTTAATATATTATTTGAATAGGGTTTTAGTTTTAGAAAAACACAAACTTAAGTTCAATTCTATGGATACAGAAAATCTGGCTACTTCAGGCAAACAGAAATGCTGAAATGCTTTGCCATTTGAACACCCTTGGAATAATACTGGCATTACCTCCATACACAAAGCACACTGCAGAATACGATAGGAAGTTAAGCTGTGAAAACAGACAAAAGATTACCTCAAAATGAAATCAATTACTTCAGCACTGCTAATTATGATGTCATTGAAAGACATAATTCAGTCAGCCAGAAGAAAAGATCGACTGGAAGTGAAATAACCAACTACCTGTGAAAATGCTCAAAATGGAAACACCTAAAAAACTGCAAGGCATTTTCATGATGCCTTAAGAAACCACCAGACAACTGTTCGAGCTGTGCTTCAGGACATGCTATCTCTAACAGCACACTATGTCCCCAACCAAATCCTGCAACCCTATGCATTTCCTTAGGCAGACCGTTCGGCAAAGTTTTCAAACATTTTTATTTCTGCTCCTACACCGCACGCATCTGTGTTGCTCTCCTTGATGACTAGGGGTGTAGACAGGATTTCCAACTGAAGTTCATCCAGTGCATGTGAACGGATGCAAAAACACTCAACTGGAAATTCTGAAGAGAAAAAAGGAAGCCAACCTCATCTGCAGCACCACCGTACTATGCTCATATGCAATTGCTGCGTTGAAGTTCCTTGTTTCCCTAAGGGGGCTACAGCCATTTTCCTACCATTCATTGCAAGTCTTCATGGTGTGGATGACATCAAAGTATTAAATCTTTTTTCTTACTCTAACTGCATAAAAGAATAAAATTGGGATTATGTATACTGGCACACACACACTGTGCAGCTACAGGTCATAAAGGCAACAAATCCAGTAAATTGCAGTCAATTTGCATTTTTGCCAAACAAAAATGAAATACATCATCACTTCCAGAAAAAACAAATCCACTAACTCTTGAAAGTCAATGTTGTATTTGTATAAAAAGAGATCTGTATTTGTATGAAAAGAGACTCTTTACAGCCAGCATGAATTTGAGGAAAAGGAGTATGAATTTTAATTGCTAATGCTTCTGAGAGATACTTAGCAGTAATTTAAAAGTATTCTGCATGTTTGCTTGAAGGTTTTATACAGTTTATTACTGTATCCTGAACTAAAAGCATACCTTTCGCAGAGTTGCCCTACTCCAAATATTTACTTGTTTGAAATACAAGATTTTAAATTACTGACTTTTTAGTAACCACAGGAATAAGGAAAAAATGCAAATAAACAAAAAATGCCCCTATGCATTTCAGAGGTAAGACGGGGAAAGTGATCTTAAACAAGAATGTGATCTATCGCAGAGTAAAAGTCACTCACACATGGAAGTCCAGGTGGAGCTGAGAGTGTATCACGGGCATGGAGACCTAGACAGTAGTGAAAACTAAATTCAACTGAAAATAGCAGCACTGAGAAACCAAGATCAATGGTGGGGATCAATCCACAGGATAAAAGGAAAGATTGGGAAAAAATGATTTAGGAGGGCACCAGAAGCATGGAGAAACCCTTCTTAGGGTAAGGAAGACCATCTGCCATGTATGAGACTCCACTGTCACTGGAGTTTGGCTATGGTTTCGTGGAGACACCTACAGTGATTTTACAATGTATAATACAGATGTGAAAGAAGACCACAGCTTACAAATAGCAAGTCGCCGAACTCAAGATGTTGATCTGGAAAAGAATAAACGCATTGCTCTCACCACTCAGCCGTGACAGTTAAGTTTTGCTGACCACTCAGCTAACGATCTGGACTACAAATGCATACAACTTGTGAGAAAAGAAGAGAGAGACTGAATTTGAGCTTTGCTTTTTGCTTTCCTCCATAGTGCGAAGTTTTCCTATGACGACAGATGCTTGCTAAGATTATTGTTTATTTAGTTGCACTAATCTTCTCTCTGAAATTTGCATTTTTTATTTGTGGAACCAAGATGAAGAACGACATATTTTAAGAATAGAAAAAACAAATTCAGCGAGTTTATTACCATGGTCTGTTAATATAGACAGAGATATCTCAATAACAAAGCAAGAAGAAAGCCTAAGGGGGACACTTCACTATTTGAATTTTCAGGCTCAGTCTCCATTTACAGGACTTTGCTTTGGAAAAGCTTTTAGAAAAAAAATTAAAAAGAGACAGAAGGAAAGGTTTGCTCACTAGCAATTCCTGCTGAGGTTGCATAAGCCATAGATTTATAATGTTAATGTTTTCTGCTTCCATAGATATGACAAATATATAGCTTGTAATTACAAAAATGAGATATAACTAATGACACAGTTGAGTTTTAGATAATGAGATAGTATCTTGGAAAGCATAATTAGAGGATCAAGGGTGAATCTGAGGCCATTTCAGTGCCACTACTTTTCTAATGGCTCCAAGATTTCCGTTTGTTAGTATAATAAAAAACCTCCAGTTAAGACCTAGCAAAAATTCAAGCAAGCGTTGAGGTTGCTTCATGTCTCTGAAAATCCCTCTCCATTGTACTGATTAAAGAACAACAGAGCAGTGCCAGTAGAAGTAGTGAAGTGTAGCAGGAAGAGCAGTGCCTGCTGAAGTGGAGAAATGACAGAGCAAAACCAAGGGAAAACAGGGAGGTGAGACCTGCAACACAGTACTACTAAAACCTAGCTCATTTTCCAGCACCACTGAGGTGTACCGGCACGGGATCCTAAAGACGTTCAGCTGAGGGCAGAGGTGAAATCGCGCCATATTGAACAGTTAAAATACCCTTTGTGGTACAAGCCCAAAATGCCCATTAATTACTTGTTCAAAAACAAGGGCAGTGAAGATCAACTCTTTTTGAAAACTTACGGCAAGTCTGAATTATGACTGCTTTGTACAGTAAAGAGAAACAACTGAGAATCAAAAATATCTTTCTGGCTGCCTTTATAAATTCGCAGTTACGTTCGGGTTTGGGGGAAGTCCATCAGGACCACTTCACTCTCTGCATTGCACCATTCCTACAAAGGCAGCTCTATTATTTCTTGTAAGTAAAATTTATTTTTCCTCTTGGCTGATAGGATGACTGCATACCGGTAATTTATCTTCATCTGTAGAAACACTTCCTGACACTGCTTCATGATGTGTTCTTTAAATGATGCTACTTTCCACTCTTCCATTATCTCTTTCGGCTGCACATCAGTGTTACTCCATGGGGCTCTCATCCTGCTGTTCTTACTCAGGCAAGACTCCAGCGATGCTTCTAACATCCCCGTACAAGCAGGCTCACTGCACACAAGAGGCATTTTATTCCTTCATTATTGAAAAACCAAGAGGGGAAACAGTTTTCTCTTTCCCACTTACAGCATTGCATTCAAAAGCCCCCAAAATAATTAAGTGCCTACTTCAAAGTCTTTCCTCTTACTTCCAGTCTCTCTCCCACAGTTCCTCTGGTATGGTGGGAGATTTTTTTCGTAATTCTCCTCTATATCAAAGATAATGTTTTCTACAAGGAACTGGGCAAAACCATCATCTAAGTGAACTAGAAAGCACACTTACAAATCTAAAGTTGTCCAGGGCAAGGGCTCTCTCCATGCCTGATGGCAAAGTACCAAGCAAGAGTACCCCATTGGGTGGGAAACAGGTCTGAAAGCAAACCTGTGCTTCAAACAGAAGGAACCACCCCACCACACACAAGGCAGAATAAGCCAGAATAAGCCAGGACTGCTGTAACAGGCAGTCAATGTTTTTCAGGTGTGCGGATACCAGTATCTGAAAGGTACCAATGATACCCAATTAGCCATTCCCTCTTGGAGCATCCAGCCTGGTTCACTGCCAGTTTATTCCTTTTTGTCCCTTTGCATTCAGCTTTCTCTCCATCTTACTCTGCCCCACTTTAACACATAAGCTATAAGCTTCCCAGACACAAGCTGGCTGAAGTCAACTGGGACCAGTTTCAGGGACTATAACTTTGCTGCTTGTGCCAAGCTCCGCCCCCCCCCCCCCAAACTCCTCTTTACAGTTTGGGCAAATAGTTTCCAAATAGTAAAACTGTTTTGATAAACATCTAATAAAGGTTTAATTAACCGAGGAGAGGGACAGGGGTGGGAGAATTATGAAAAAGGAAACAACATTTTCTGTGAAACACAATTTATTTTTGAAGAGCTTTACAAAAACAGTTACTTCTTAGGAATGAGTTTCTGCAGAACAGCTCCTTTGTGACCCATTGAGAAAGCACAGATTTAGCAAATACACTATAGTCATTTTGCATGCAGTTAATTTCCCTGAATTTTCAAGCATAAATAAATCCATAAGGGGCAAAAAGTAACCTCATATAAAAAAAAAATCTAGATGGACTTTGGAGAGATTCTTTTCTATATCACTGACATTTGCAGAATTTTCTGAACAGCATGGAATGTATCCTGGGGAGAAACGAGGGGATAATCTGTCTGCATTTTCTGTGCAGTTTGTCAATTTTATCACTCTGACCACACCATAATCTAAACCAGTATCAGCATCATCAGCATCTTTTGCAATTTATCTGATTTCTTGCAGCAAGTCATCTGAACCGACGGAGAAGTATCCACCAGTAACTGTAGAGTCCCAACTATGACTCATTATCACTTCTAAAGATGTATTTTTGGACATCGACAACGACTCTGATCCTATAAAATATATTAACTGCTGGATGTGCTGATTAACATACCAGTGCAAGTCCTTACATAAAAATAAGGAGTCCAGAAGAGTTGGAACATTCACAAAACTGAAGCCAACAAGCCACAGCAAGGGCACTGTTTTGCTTATTCATATTTAACACATTCAACCCAATCTAGGTATCCTCTTACACCATGTATTCATTTTTTATTAGTCTAACAATCCATCTTTTACTGCTGCATAATATTCTTTGCCCACATTGAGCCAATATAGCTGTTGCTATCGCTTTGCACTTAAAAGCATCATTTCTGAAGGACTGAATGAAATACCCCAAGTTAAATTCACATTCAACCACCTGTCACTTTTGCCATCCCTGTTGCTAAACACTTGTTTTCAAACGTGTCTGTTCAGAGATCCTTCCCGCAGCCCACATACACTTACTTCAAGTGTTTAGGTTTTTCTCTGGCATCACCATCCACTCAGTTCCTATGTGATTTAATTTCCTGTCCCTCCCAGTCCATCCTACTAGCTTTGTTTCCTAACAGCCTCAAGCTCCTTCCAAGCAGCTCCTTATTCTCTAAAGATTATTCTTTTGGATCTTCCCAGGAGCACAACCCACCGCAGACTCCCTATGCTGACTTTGAGCATTCATGATATATAGTATGTATACATATATATTAACCTGCCCACTTCCACAAAGGTGCCTACAGTTCTCCCACAATTACCTCCAAAAGTTCTGACACCAAACTTGGAAGAGGTCTCCGAGATATCAGTCTCAGAAACACATAGCAGCACACTATGGTGGATCACTTGGGGAATAAATGATTCATTTTATCTAAAATTATGGACTCTGCCTCTTCACCACGAAAACAGCCACTGCTTGAACAGGACAATGACTAGTCTTATCATCAGGAAGGCCAGTTTGCCTGCAAAGACCTGCAGGTTTAAATAACGGAAACTTTCTAGCATCTGACAGACGTGCAAACAGGATTTTAAAGAACACTGAAAGCTGATGAAGAATGCTCAACAGTTGAATGACACAAACCGGAAGTGTTACAGGAGAGAGAGATGACTTTTGTATTTTGAAGAGAATATGTGAGCTGGCAGAGCATGCCACAGTATGCTTGGAAATCTGAAAGGCCACCCATGAAATCACAAAGAGCACTGCAGAGCAGACATGCCTGTGAGCCAGTGGAAAGGTAAACAGCTGCCTATTTGCATCTGATGATCTCTAGACCTAGGGATAACTGTTTTATGGAGCCAAGAAAATATGTGCCTCCCTAAAACGAGATGTCACAATCTGGGAATGCCCAACACAGGCAGAGCGCAAGGGAAAGGCAGTTGCAATAGCACCAGGAATGCTCCGAGACCTGCAACCTATAGCAACTGGGTTGCCAAAGTCCCTTCCTGAAAGGATTACAAAAGGTCTGCAAAAAGTCTCACCTTCACTGGGATTTGAGGAAAAACAGTTCCCGTATTTAGGAAGTGCACAGAATGGGAGCGCAGATCCAGACATAGATGCTTGCTATATCCAAGTAGGGAAGGGACCCAGCTGCGCTACAGCATCTTTTGTCATGAGTAATCCCTAATCCCACCACAAAGGAAAAGGAATATGGAGTTTCTTAGGTATTTTGCAGGTTAGAGATGGGGAACGCATCACACACAAGCTGGTAATAGTTGTGCTCCATAGCCTGACAACCAGCTCCTGCTTTGGCTTGCAAGGACGAAGCCCTCAGCAACAAGGAAGACATCTTTAAAAATCAGAGTAGAAGCCTACAGCATGACAAACAGGCAATTATTTCTTTAAATGCATCGCATTTGTTGCAGCCCTAAGATTGCCAGAGGCACAACATAAATTTTTCCACAGCTGTATTTTTATGAGCCCCAGGGACGTCTCTGCTAGGAGCAGCAATCTAGCAGTAGAGAGGTGCAGTGCAAATTCCCTTAGCACATAGATACCAGAATGGCAGAGGCTAGAGAAAATGCAAGCGCAAAAGTAAATTCAAGCGCACAGGTTAGATATAAAGAATCAAGCCCAGATTTCCTCCAGTTTGACCAAAAATTATTAACAAAAGACTCCTACATTTTTCTTCCAGCCAAAACACTATATTAATAACAGTATTCTGAGAGCCACCCTTAACATCTGCACGAAGAACTGAGCTGTGGTGGGCTATGGGGAACTGAGAGCTGGAGTCTTCACTGCTTGTAATTCCTTGTTCCTAGGGTTTGGTTTTCTAGTCTTTAAACACAACTAGAACAGAACTTGATTTAGTCACTGTCAGTAGGAATTAAGGACAGCTGATAAACAGGAAGGATAGGAAAAGAAAAAAAAAAGCACATTTGCAAGAAAACTGTAATCCTGACCTCTAATACAATAAACTTTGCAAAAGTATGCAGATCATCAGCAAATATGCTGCTGCCTATCTCTGTATCTTTCTTCATGCACTCACACTGGAAATTTTGCTTCCCAGGTAGGTGTGCAACAATTTGGAAGAGAGCTCAGCCCAAAAGACAGCGACCAAGCACACTCATAACCACTCATTAGAACGACAGCAAGGACCCCAGCGCATGGTTTACATGAAAGGGTAAGGATCATTAATGGGAATAAACACACAGGCAAAACTAACCTTTTTAGTCTCATTTTGTCGGCCACTGAACTGCTGCCCCAGCATAGGCATCAGCTACGGCAGCTGGTTGCCAACACTTCAGTTCGATGTGGGAAAGCAACTAACGCCCCACCAGAAACTCCCCAGATGACTTGAATTAAAAACAACAAAATAGCCCAATAACAAACCAAAACAACTGCAACCGATCCTAATGGCCTCAGAGGACTCTTCATCAAACTTTCTAGTCTCAGTTTATCCCTGACCAGAAAACTAGGAATAAACACATCTGCACACCGCTACACAGGAAAGAGGAAAAACCATCGAACTGTATGCTTCAGAGTCCCGCAAACTGCACCCACTGCAGATGACACACTGGCCATCATGGAAAACAGATGCTAAATCTTCTCCCATTCTTCTCCCACGCGCTGGCCTCCCGTTCCAGCCCTCAGCTCACCACAGCTGTGCCAACACAACTCTCATGGGAGCCACACTACAAATCAGGAATGACCCACCCTGCAAATAACCTCTGGTTTCCTCACCCCAGCAAAAATTTACTTTTAACCCCTCAGCAGCATTAACAGCACAGTCACACAAATGCACCCCTCATTTGAGGAGTGGCACCCAGGGGGGAGCTTTTCCAAGGATTTGTGTGAGGTCTGAACTGACTGGGAGACCATGGGTTATATTTAATTCAGGTACCTTTTTTAATTTTAATTTTTTTTCATTTTAATTCAGGTACCTTTTTTTTGGATGTTGGGCTTTTTTAAACAAAATATAGACCATCAGGTTTGGAAACGTAATGAGCCTATGCTACAAAATCCATTTTCAGCTGCATTGTGCTGCATTGCTAGAATTGCCAAGGTCCCCTCTTCTGTCTTGCTCTGTCACACTCTGAGACTATTCATTCCCAACACAATCATTCACATTTCCATTTTTATTTTATTATACTCAGATATGATGCAACCTGTATTTAACAATGCATTACCATTTTCAAGGGCAAATATTTTTCTGTAATCCCAACTATGTCATTATTCTCTTTCTATTACGCATACTTTAAATGTCAAAATCCATCTCCTAGAACTAATCAAATATAAAACAAGCCTCGCAGGAGAAAGTGAGCTTGGAGGGGGTATTCCAGATCAAATAAAAACTTACATGTCCTTTCTTTAAAAGAAGCCTTGCCTTTTATTTAATTTACTTTCAGGTTTTGAAAAGATCTCCCAGGGACAACATATGGTAGACCTGGTTCACACCTGTCACAGCTCTGTTGAAACTACCCCCACTCTGGGGCAGCACATATTATATGGCTAAATGCTGAAGAAGAATTAACCTGAACATGATGAAAGAGGGAGGGAGGAAACACATCATCACATCTCTGATTTTAGCTTCTCTCTTAATCCCAACAGGCCATCAGGAAAAGTAAAAGCACAAAGAAAATGTTAATGCAATGGAATGACTGTTTTATGAAAATGGAAGTGTGTCAACATCAGATGTTTAAGTGTTTGAGATTAAGCTTGTGAATTACCTTTTCCATAAATTCCTTTCCCTATGCAGTTTGCTAGAGCTATTTTACTCTTCCTGTTGTGGTTTATTGACAGCATTAATCTTACATAATGCACAAATAATTGGTTATCTTTTAATGCAGCTGTTAAAGTTTATCTGACACCGCAATACACTTAACTAATTTTACATTTGTAGTACAAAAGTCTTTCTTGGGGTTGGTTTTGGTTTTTTGTTTTGTTTTGTTTTTCTAACAGGAAGTCCCATAGTAAAGCCTCTCTCCATGTTGATATAATTCTCTTTAAAGTACTGAGCGATTTAAATTGCTTTTTCTGTTTGAAGGTTTTAAAGTAGTAAACGAGTTCAACACATGGCTTTTATTTTTCTGGCCTCTTAATCAGTTCAGAAAGCATTTCTCCATAGGGGCACATTTCAGTGTCTGACAAAGGTGCACCAACACCACAGATCCTTTCCTGGCTTAGCAAGGACAGTGTCTCGGCTGGATAAAATGAACACTCTCTTCTGGGATTCCAAAATTTCCATGCAATTCAACAAAATAAATTGTTCCACTGTTTTTAGGATCTAGTTCCTTCAGCGAGTAAAGAAATATATTAAGTCTTGAGACATCTGGAGTCTACTTCTAGGTTACAGCTGGGATCTTGCTTCCACTCCCAACATGATCAGCCCATTTAGGTTACAAATGAGACCCTGTGCATTGGTCCCCAAACACTGGATAACACTGGTTAGTATGTTTCTGTCCAATTCACCTCCTTCTTGATTCAGATAAGAAGCTTGATATATTTTGTATTATACTTGCCAGGGTCTTCATAATCCAAAAACTCTGATTTTCTCCTATTTTGGACATTCACTGATAAAAAATACATTTACTTTTGTAGGATATCATTGATAAGACTACAGCTATCTTGTCTGCAGAATGGTATTTTGGCCTGTATTCGCTACGAGGTTTAACGCTGACTTTCATTTTTGGAGCAGCTCTAGTGTCATCTTTAGGTGCCCTCACACAGGTGGGCAAGAAAATGATACCCTGTGTAGTGTTATCTAAACCCACAGCAACTCTGTAAATATCTATTCCTCATCTTAACATGCAGATGGAGATGAGTTGAAAGAGCTGACAGTGACTTCAAGTGGCTGTCTTCTCTCTTCCCCTGTTCCAAGGCAGGCTAAAAAGCACATATAATTTTCCTTTACTAGAAATGATCTAAATGGGTTTTAACCTGTAATGAATTAATCAGTGAAGCAGATTTCACAACCTCCACAAGCAGCCAGTTCTAATTCTTCACAATTTCTGTAGTTTCAAAATATTTCCTAAGTCAAAATTCATTATTTACTTCTCTTATTTTCTGCAACAACCAGATAATAATTCATGAAAATTCTCTTCATAACAATCTTTTATATATTGCAAAGTCACAAGAGCCCCTCTTTAGTCTAAAGAAACCCAGTTCCCTCAGCCTGTCCTTACCAGTCACATATTCTGTACCTCTCATCCCTCCACCCTTTGGACACTTCCATTTGTCTGCAAATCTCTACAAGATAAAGCATAAAACTGTACCTCTTTAGGATAATATCAAAACTCTCATGGTCACCACTCTAAGCTTTTTAGTGGCAATGTGAAGCGGTTCCTTTATATCTGCACAGCATTCACTGTGTCAATAGACCTAAAAAATAAAAGTTTTTCACTCAAGTCAAGTCCCTGCTTACGGGAGCCCCATGCTGGGTAGTCAGTAAGATTGCCATTCCCCACTGTGTATGCCTGCTGAGTTTACAGCCAATTTTAATGCACACAAACTTTTTGTGAAGCTCTAAACCTTGCACACTACAATAGAGATCTTTATAGACATTCCCCTAATGTGCAGTGAATCCTGTGACGTTACTGCACCTTCCTCCTCAATAAATTTTAAGATACTGATTTGGAAGAGCAGCTCCAGATTCACAAAAAAATTATTATTTTTAAATATATTACAGGGCTCTGTTTATTAAAAGTGCTCTCCCTCTTCAACCTCCACAGTAGTCCCAAATGCCCATTTGCCATAGCTGTGCCCAAAAACAATCATATATTCCTCAACTGAATGAAGTTAAGTCATTTTAGGCAAAAATGAAAAGGCGTTCCAAACGGCAAACTTCTTAAATACGACTTCAGTAGATGAGCAAGACAAACAACTTTATTTGCTTCTCAGGAGAAGGTGTTTTAATGGTATAAAATCCTAGCACCAAAGACATAGTGATCCATGAGAAACAACTGTGCCCTTCTCACCTGACAATACAAGGCTCCAATTGCTGGTTTATGCACAAAATTTACACACACAGCTGGCACAGTATCCAAAGAAAGGGGAAGCACTGGTAAAAAGAGGGCATTCCTAGGATGGAGAAAGATGCAGTTGTTTTTCCTGTGTGACTTCAAAGCCAGTTGAAGTTACTATGCAGCTACAAAACCAGGCAACTTCAGGGGGAAAAAAAAAAAAAAAAATTTGACATGCTAAATGAATTGATGGCAGGGGTTTACACACTTGGGAAGATCCCTTCTTATCTAAGACTTCAACAAATGAGTTTTGTGAAGCTGCTACAAGTATTTATGAAAAGATAATATTTTAAACAAGAAAATTATGCACGGCCACCTGGCTTTCACACCAAGCCATTCTGGAATTGAGTAATGCACTTGAGCGTTTCTAAGATTATATTTGGCAGGTTAAAAATATACCAGATGCCACCACCCATACATGTACAGCAAAATCACAACTGTAAATACGTCAGGGACAAAACAGAAGCAAAGGACAAGACAAAGGAAGAAAGCAGCCAGCAAGGACTGTAAAAATAAGCAAGCTCAACATACCGCTGTTCATGGCTACCTGTCATTAGGTGACACTAACCTAACTTCTCTTTCTAATAATCTTCTCCCTCTTAAACCTGTACTTAAAACATGGTGCATGTTTTGCCACCTCCAGAAAAAACACTGAAATTTCACTGGAAATGGGACCATCCTCCGAGGCAACTCAGTTTTTTTAGCTGGCTGCTCTCCGAGCACATGGGCTGGGTTTAGGAGAGGCCAGATTTTGCAGAACAGTTCTGGAGCCTCTCAGGGATCTAGCACTGCTCATGCTGCAGCGATTTAGGCTCCCTCATTGCTCACCATTGCTCAGAGTTATCAGTGCAAGAGAGAAAATTATAGAGAAACTGATGAGAGACTTGTTGATGAACATAAATTTTAAAAGGCCCTTAATCTGCCAACTCAGTCCCTTAGAACAAGGTGAAGTGAAAGGTGGCACACCAAGAAATATAATTACTTACCTTCCAGCTGAAATAAATTATAAGCTCTTAAGCCTAGCAGACAGTTCTGAAACCTGCAGGAGCAGCAGGTAAATGAAAGGTAGCTGCTCTGCAGGCTAGATAGTTCTTAAATCTCTCCTCTTTCTTTTATACACTGCTCTAAGTTGCAAAAGGGACTAGAGGGTCATTTTCTTGAAAATCATGACCTCATAAAGTATAGGAAGCCCGGCAAGAAGAGTGTTCTGACACCAGTCCTGCATCTCTCTGGACACATTTTTCCTTCAACTGAAGCACGTGATTCATAATTTTGGGAGACAACTAAATGGAAATGCTCTTTCCTTCACTGCAGCAATGAGTCACCATCCAGACACCACAGTAAACTCAGTTATGCATTGAACAGAGGTGGCTCATCACCCTCAGCCTTATCTATCTCAGGGAGCTAGAAGGAGCTTTACCTCCCAAAATTGAGCATCCTGCTAGTAAATAAGCAAAGGATAATTATTTCACCTGGACCTCAGCAGCACGCAAGACAAAGCAATGCAACCCAATGGGGCTCGTGGATTTATGGTGGCTGAGGGACTGCAGTCCTCATGAATTTCCCAGCAATGCAGATGACTGATTTGTTGCTTCACCAACTTGTGTTTCAATTTACCTTTTTCACCTTAATTTCTGCAAATTCCTTGATATGTTGGCTATTTCCCAGCTGAATTGAGAAACAGAAAAGAGGAAATCAAATGGTCATAAGTGAGATGCAAAAATGAAATGGTTGAAGAACTGACATAAACCTGGAGAAATTAATTACAAAACTGTCATCCAAAATGTCATCAAGAACAGAGTCACACATATCCCAAGGCCTTTGCTAAAGAAGGTCTAATACCAAAGAGAAGGAAGAGACTTTCAATGTTTCACAAGCTGAAAGCTAATCAAAATTCAGCCATGAAGATGGCATTTCCTTTAAATGACTTTCCCTTCAGCTTGTCAAAATGGTGATAGTTTTAAATAGATTGTACTTTGCAGTTTAATTACTAATGGATTTTGTTTTGTTCTTTGGTGGTCTTTAATTTAGTCTAGGTATTCAATTAACATAATAAAGCAAACAACGATTCTTTTTCCTCTTAAGACTTGCTTTTACAAGACATTAGAAATATTAACAAAAACTTCTGAAAAACCTAAAATTACTGTGTGTGACAAAACTTCTAAATAAACAGTATGGGTGAACATTTCAGCATTTATTATATACACACATAAATTAGATTTATTATTCCAATAGATTGCTGGGCTTGGAGCCATAAGGCCACAGACTCCTTTCTCGTCTGCATACTTTGAGCTACAGACACCAGGTTTTATCCACTGCTGAGCAAAATTTCAAGGAGGTGCTCAGAAAAAAAGCAAACCAGGCTTGCCTTTCCAAAGAAGAAAGGGGGAGTCTGAGCATCATCTCACACCAGATCACCAACGACAGAAGCCCAGCACGCATCTGAACTTCCAAAAGGGAGCCCCAGGTAAGAAACCTGGGGACCGAGAAGAAAACAGAAAATAGTGGAAATGCCAGGGAATATGCACTGCTTGTAACATGCACACAGTAAGATTATAAAAGTCATGCTCTGAGAAGTCAAGTCTTGTCCTGTAATAAATCTAATTTTTTGAAAACATTTCTCTTCATGGGAACAGAGTGAATTTACTATATCAAATTATACGTTCTCCAGGAATCAGGTGAGTGAAACAAAGGACAGGAGAAATTTGGTACCTGCCCTGTGCTTAGCCAGTTCAGACTGAAGCTCCAAGCACCAATGCTCATAAGCACCAATCTACTGCTGCTAAAACAGCCCCATGTGCTTCATAGGTGACTGACAGCAGGACAGAGATTGTGTAAGTACCAACAGTGGGAGAGGTGAAATGTTCGAGCTAGTCTTACAAGGTTCTCTGCCATGCCCAGCACACTGGCCAAAGGAACAGCTTAATCATATGCAACCATTAGCAAGGGTGGCCCAAACAGTGGCTCACCCCCTTTTATCCCCAGAAATACCTAGAATTTCCCTAGAATTGCTGGAGGAGGGCTCACCCATGCAGGTGCACCCTCCTTGTGCACTCCACCCAGCATTTACATAGAGGATTTTCTGTCCATGCAGCAGCAAATGCCAGGTCAGGTGCTACAGACATTGAACTTGCCTGACCCTTTATGCTGGCCCCACATCTGCCTAACAAAGAAAAGCAGTCCCACACCTATGATGCTGTTATCAAGTAAACATTATTGGATAAACAAACATAAATGGTAGGTGGAAAAAAAAAAGTCTTCCCAATATCTTAAAATACCAGAAGAGAAGATTAATCTCTTTCATGGCTTGGAAGAAGGAGAAGGTTTTGGTCCATATTCACTAAAATGACAGCAGGGTTTTCAAAGTATGTACCTTGAAAGAGAGAATAATAATACACGGCTACCACTTATTAGCAGCAGCCTCTGAGGCTGCTTTATTTTAAAAGAAATAAAAACCTAAGGAGAACAGAGAGATGTATTATCAGCGGTACCACCCAATGGTCTGATTGACAGAAAGGTCATTTCCAGTGCAAGCTTAGGTCCCTCTTCTGGACCAAAACAGAGATTACAACAGAGTTTGAAAACCCATAGCAATGACTCGTTGCTATGGCTATGGAAAGAAAAGAGCTAGCTTTCCTAAAAAGCATACTCAAACAAGAGGACAAGCAATACAGAAGTGTGCAGTTTTAGATTTTAAAAATGGTTTTCAGCATCTAAATCAGACACCTTCTCCACAGCCCACCCCACTCCCGTAAAATCAGAGGCTCCAGGCTGCCCCAGTGTTGTGGGCAGCAAGAGAAGGAACAGGAACTTTATGAGACAGTCCCTGAACATGTGCGACCCCGAGTGACTAAGTCTCAGCCCACTTTGCTTTCATTCTTTCCACACATATTCATTCTTTTTACTCATTTGGTCTTTTAAGATGGATAACATCCAGATTCAAGGCTTCGTGAAACCATCTCTAAGTAAATTCTTAGTCACAGTCCCAGGAGAGCTGGATGATTCCCCTTCCTTCTATTTAAAAGATTGACTTTTGTACAAAACACCTTGATGAAATCCTGGCTCTCGTTTATGTTTGCAATCATCTCAGAAGTTTCTATAGGGATTTCCGTGCTGTTTGTCTGTGCCACCAACTTGATTTGCTACTTGTCTCATTTTGGTGACCTGGCTATTCAAAACCACACACATGCAGCCAGGCTCCCTCCACTGATGAGCCAAAGACTCCTACTTTGGAGGCAACAACTGGCAGCAGTTTTGGCCTGGGTTGACTCCAGGCGGACGCTTGGACATTTCCACACTGACCCTCATGCTCCCTCCGGCCCAGGAGGCTGCTGTGTCACCATTTCCCCAAGCCTTGCACCTCCAGATCCCTTCCGTGACACATGCAGCCTGTGTTCAGCAAGATGCCACCAAAGTCCATTGTGGAAAGCTGAGCCTCTTGCCTATCATTGGTTTTGGATATTTTAAATTGACCCTTATCTCAGAAACACCACCCGTCAGAGAGGCCTGGCCCTGCAATTCAGGTGGGCCCAGCTCTCCCCAGCACAACCCACAGGCAGGGCGAAGGCTCAGACACTGGACCACATCACCCCGGGCATCAGCCCCAGTTGACGAGCATCGAGTCCGCCAGCAATATGGGAAACGCTGCTGAATCGAGTTACTCCATCATCTCTACAAGACATATTGCTTCAACGCTTGCACAAGACAAAGTCACATCTTGAGCCAGTCCTCAAGCCGTCTGGGGGAAAGTACAACTCTTGGTGAATTCTTCTCACCAACTCAATAACACAGCATTCAGTTCAAGTTTCAGCAGGATTTCTGTCACAGGCTGCAGAGGGGTTCACAGGCTCCTTTTGCCTCTGAACTCTGCCTATCCCCAGCCTGAAACAGCTCTGAACGCAGGTGGCATACGCAAGCCTAGCAAAGCTATGCCTTCTGAAATCAGTTTAGGTTTTGCCAGGATGTCACCAGCGATCCCTCTTGCAGTCCAGGCTAACGTAAGGTTTGGAATAATCCAAGTTAATGTCTGGACTGAGATCTCTGTACAAAACCTTCTTCTAGCAGAACTGATTATGCCCCAACTTTGCACCGACCTTCTGTCCAGCACGTTGCTTTTGCTCACACAGTATTCCCACAGCATCAAAGTCTGCAAAGGGTTAAAACGTACCTGCAATCCTAGAGCCCATTTTTACAACATCTATCCCTCCCTCTGAAGCTGGTCTGTAGGAAGAAAGGCAACACTATGCCATCTCATCCCAAAACATTTTACAGCCAGTATCAGAAATACTCACCATGACATAGCAAACAACTGAACAGCCTGCAGCCAAGTACAACACACGTTACCTTCCCAAAAGGGTGGGAGCTCCAGCCACAAACCACAACCGGCAAACTAATAATTTAGATTACTGAAGGAAAAAAACCTACATAACTTCAAAGACAGCTTTGAAGTCTCTGACTTCCAAATGCTAAAAATTATAGCTTATAATATTAAAATATGAAGCAAGCTCAGTTTTACACACCAAGACAATAAATTTACAAAGCTCAACATATGGGATTGAATGATAACAAAAAATAATTTTCCTGTCCTGAAGACTGGCAGCTTCTCTGCCCTAAAGGGAAGCACTTTTGAACATATTGGTTTTTATGAAAAGAGAGGAATAATGTTTCCATATGGAAGGCTTGGTTGTTGTTTTTCTTTTTTTTTCTTAACTGACATATGCATTTCGGATGTAGCAGTAAATTAGGCATTTTCATGAATGATCACAGCAGCATGCTTGGCACTGAAGTGTTCAGATGTAAGAGACCCACAAACCACAAATACTAGAAACTACAAGTAGAGAATAGTTGTCCCCACTGGCTTATGGGCAGCACGCTGCCTTAAGACCATCCAACGCTGTTCACAACTCTGTTTTGCTTTCTAGTAAATTTTTCTTCAGGTTGGGAAAAATCATTTCATCGTTTGTAACATCATACGTCCCAAGCTGTTCAGCATTCTCTAATAACTGAAAATCTCAAGAGAGCATAACGGGAAATCACTGCCTGGGTCTTACACCTTTAGCCAATGGCAGCATTAGCAGAACAGCCACCCAATCCAAAATCCCAAGAAAACTTGCAGTAAAGTAAGGAAAGCCTCATAGGGCATATATTTCCTTTTCAAGGTAACTGCCACGAGGTATCAGGGTCTGGTCTTCCCCACTGAGATCGTCTCCACCGCAAAATGTTTATCCTATGAAGGGAAGGAACAGGTATAGTCAAATTCCAAGACAGCAGGCCTTGGGGACCTAGCCACCATGATCATGGTCTGAGTTCATATTGCAAACATAATCTACATCAGACGTGTAAGGCATGAAAAAACTCAAAGATACTGTGTATTGCGAGCAAGGAGGAATCTGTTTTCCTCTCTTCGACTGCAGTTTCAGTAATCTTACAGAGGGCAAAGAGTGTCTACTAGTGACCAATAGACCAGAAGAAAACTTCTAAGCATCACAGCAGGAACAGTCTGTTTGTTTTGCTGGGGCAAAAAATACAACACACGATGGAACTTGATCATGTATGAAAGATAAGAACTGTTTCCCTGCACTATCAGGGACCAAATTCATAAATGCAGAAATCTGTAACCTCTCCTAAATTCCTACAATTTTTTTTTTTTTTTCCTAGGCTGTGATGATGAGCCAAAAATGTGACTTGCTTATGGAAGTCCCTCAGATCCACCATTCTGGGTTAATGTGCTTCTGTTCTACATCAAGAAGAAGTGGTGTTTATTTTACCTGTTCCTGCCTCCCTGCCTCTTCGCCCTGCCTTCTATTCACCATAGTAAACCACAATTTTCATTTTCCTTTCTTAACTCTGTAGCAATGTTTCTGTAACTACCATAGAAATTACTGCAATCAAAACAATTCCTATTCTACCAGTTCCAGTAATAAAAGATCAGGTTACATATATCTGAACATATTCATAGCTCTGCTGTAAACCTTCCCTTCACACCTCCCACCTACTAAAGGCTAAAACACACATTTCCTGACAGAGATCATCATCTCTTGTCTACCATCCTTCATTAGCTAATTTCAAAGCAATTTACAAAAAAAGGTCCACATCAACAAGATAATGATGGCCCAGAGAAAGAAGGAACTTCTCTGTCACGAGGAGATAAAATATGGGTAATTTCAAGAATGCAGGCCTGCCTACCTTAGCAATTTTAGCTTGCACGTGTCCGGCAAATCTGATTTTTAGTTTTAGTACACAAATGCCCTCTGCCTCTTCTGGGATTTTGCTTCCAACTACAATCCTTAATTTCATGAGATGATTGTAGTGGTAAACTATATGGATGTCATGGTTTAACCCCAGCCAGCAACTAAACACCACACAGATGCTCGCTCACCTCCCTCCTCCGGTAGGATGGGGGAGAGAATCAGGAGGGCACAAGTAGGAAAACTCCCGGGTTGAGATAAAAACAGTTTAATAATTGAAATAAAACAAAGTAGAACAGTAATAATAACAATGAGAACAACAATAGTACAACATACAAAGCAGGCAATGCATAATGCAACTGCTCACCGACCGCTGACCACGTGTCACGAACAGGGGCGAGCCCCACCCCCACCCCTGGTTTTTATATATGATGTCACATGGTATAGAATACGCCATTGGCCAGCTGGGTCAACTACCCCAGCTAGGCTCCCCCCCCGCCACAGCTTCCCCTGCACATGGCAAGGCATGGGAGGCCGAAAAAAAAATTCCCCAGTGCAAGCACCACCCAGCAACAACCAAAGCATCAATGGTCCATCAACGTTCCTCTCATACCAAACCCTCCAAACTACTGGGAAGAAAGTTAACTCTGTCCCAGTTGGAACCAGGACAATATCCACCCCTTATTCTATACCATCTATGTCATGCCCAGGTCTCACATTTCCCAATACACTCCAACTCATCATCACCACTTTTCCTGCCTTTTGATATATACACACACAGATATCATTCCCTTTGTCCATGGGTCCTCGCTCTAAAATGTCCATTGAGTTCATTTAGTCCATGACTTCCAGGTTCCATCTGTCATAACAGTCTTTCAGGGCAAGAGAGATGGTGTGTGGTATTGGACTCTTGCATGTAGAGGCCAGTTCTGGTTCCATTATCACTGCGCTCATCTGGTTCTATTATCATTGCACTTTGCTCGGTTTCATCGGCGTTCATTCTTCATTAATCTGGGTGATTCTTTCTCCAATACTGATTATATGACATATAGTAACCATGGAAGTGATGACATACAGTATTGTATAGTAATTAACATCATACAATCCAGTTCACTATTTTCACCCAAAATCAAATCCCCTTGAGGTACACACCGGACTTCCCCACCCTTTCGCATCACCCACCAAGTGCACCCAGGTCCTTGAGCAAAAGCAATCCCACAAATGGGTTTTCTCTTGCCAGAGGCAGGAGTAACCCAGACTGTCTTCCCCAGCATATTTCTTATGTGCACGACAGGGACTTATCCCCCTCTACAGTACGTAAGGGTTTGGATTGGGCAGGGCCAGCTCGAGTGACAGATCCCCTAGTGTTGACTAACCAGGTGGCCTTTGCTAAATGTGTGTCCCAATGCTTGAATGTCCCACCACCCATTGCCCTCAGTGTTGTCTTTAACAGCCCGTTGTATCATTCAATTTTTCCGGAGGCTGGTGCATGGTAGGGGATGTGATAGACCCACTCAGTGCCATGCTCTTTGGCCCAGGTGTCTATGAGGGCGTTTCGGAAATGAGTCCCGTTGTCTGACTCAATTCTTTCTGGGGTGCCATGTCGCCATAGGACTTGCTTTTCAAGGCCCAGGATGGTGTTCCGGGCGGTGGCATGGGGCACAGGGTATGTTTCCAGCCGTCCTGTGGTTACTTCCACCATGGTGAGCACATAGCGCTTGCCCTGTCGGGTTTGTGGGAGTGTGATATAATCAATCTGCCAAGCTTCCCCATATTTATACTTCAACCATCGTCCTCCATACCAAAGAGGCTTTACTCGCTTGGCTTGCTTGATTGCAGTGCATGTTTCACATTCATGGATAACCTGTGCAATAGCGTCCATGGTCAAGTCCACCCCTCGATCATGAGCCCATCTATATGTTGCGTCTCTTCCTTGATGGCTTGAAGTGTCATGGGCCCACTAAGCTATAAATAATTCACCCTTATGTTGCCAGTCCAGATCCACCTGAGCCACTTCAATCTTGGCAGCCTGACCCACCTGCTGGTTGTTTTGATGTTCTTCCATGGCCTGACTCTTGGGTACATGAGCATCTACGTGACGTACTTTTACAACCAAGTTCTCTACCTGGGCAGCAATACCTTGCCACAACGCAGCAGCCCAGATGGGTTTACCTCTGCTGCCAGTTGTTCTGCTTCCACTGCTGCAACCACCCCCACAGGGCATTTGCCACCATCCATGAGTCAGTATAGAGATAAAGTACTGGCCATTTTTCTCGTTCAGCAATATCCAAGGCCAGCTGGGTGGCTTTCACCTCTGCAAACTGACTCAATTCATCTTCTCCTTCAGCAGTTTCTGCAACTTGGCGTATAGGACTCCATACAGCAGCCTTCCACCTCCCATGCTTCCCGACAGGACGACAGGACCCATCAGTGAACAGGGCATATTGCTTCTGATTTTCTGGTAGTTTGTTATACACTGAGGCCTCTTCAGCACGTGTCACCTCCTCCTCTGGGGATATTCTGAAATCTTTGCCTTCTGGCCAGTTCGTGATCACTTCCAAGATTCCTGGGCGACTGGGGTTTCCTATTCGGGCCCGTTGTGTGATCAGTGCGACCCACTTACTCCACTTAGCATCGGTTGCATGAGGTGTAGAGGGGGACCCTCCTTTTGAACATCCAGCCCAGCACCGGCAGTCGGGGTGCCAGGAGGAGCTGCGCTTCAGTGCCAACCACTTCCAAAGCAGCTTGAACCCCTTCATATGCTGCCAATATCTCCTTCTCAGTTGGAGTATAGCGGGCTTCGGATCCTCTGTATCCCCAACTCCAAAACCCTAAGGGTCGACCTCGAGTCTCCCCTGGTGCTTTCTGCCAGAGGCTCCAGGTAGGGCCATTCTCCCCGGCTGCGGTGTAGAGCACATTCTTCACATCTTGTCCTGCCCGGATTGGCCCAAGGGCTACTGCCTGAACTATCTCCCGTTTAATTTGTTCAAAGGCTTGTCGTTGCTCAGGGCCCCATTTGAAGTCGTTCTTCTTCCTGGTCACGTGATAGAGAGGGCTTACGATCTGACTGTAATTTGGAATATGCATTCTCCAGAAGCCCACAACGCCTAAGAAAGCTTGCGTTTCCTCTTTGCTAGTTGGTGGGGACATGGCTGTTATTTTGTTGTTCACATCCGTTGGGATCTGACGACGTCCATCTTGCCATTTTATTCCTAAAAACTGGATCTCCTGTGCAGGTCCCGTGACCTTATTTTGTTTTATGGCAAAGCCGGCCTTCAGAAGGATTTGGACTATTCTCTCCCCTTTCTCAAAAACTTCTTCTGCTGTTCTGCCCCATACAATGATGTCATCAATGTATTGCAGGTGTTCCGGAGCCTCACCCTGTTCCAGTGCGGTGTGGAACCATGGCAAATGGTAGGGCTGTGTTTCCACCCCTGGGGCAGTCGGTTCCAGGTGTACTGGGCGCCCCTCCAAGTGAAAGCAAACTGTGGCCTACACTCTGCTGCTAAAGGGATTGAGAAGAACGCATTAGCGATATCAATGGTGGCGTACCACTTGGCTGCCTTTGATTCCAGTTCGTATTGGAGTTCCAGCATGTCTGGCACGGCAGCACTCAGTGGCAGCGTGACTTCGTTCAGGCCACGGTAGTCTACTGTTAGTCTCCACTCTCCACTGGACTTTCGCACTGGCCATATGGGACTGTTAAAGGGTGAGCGAGTCTTGCTGATCACTCCTTGGCTCTCCAGTCGACGAATCAGCTCATGGATGGGGATCAGGGAGTCTCGGTTGGTGCGGTATTGTTGCTGGTGCACCATTATGTTGTTCTTCGACCCTCAGCAACCCCACACAGAAGGGTCCTCTGAGAGACCGGGCAACGTAGACATCTGTTTTATTTCTTCCGTCTCCAGGACAGCCAGGACAATGGATAACAAGTTATTGTAATCACTTCCAAATAGTCCAGGCTGTTTGCATGAAGGAGAAAGCCACAGCAGCTTTTCACATAGAGTGAAGCCATACCAGTTTAACACTTATGTACAGTCACAGGTATCTATGGTAACAGCAAATTCTATCATATTGGCACAGTATTCACACTTGTTCCTTCCTTGACTTTTATGCTATCCACTCGCTGGGACTGAAGAGACCCATGAGGGCATCTAGTCAATACCTCTCCCTAATTACAACCTAAACGGAGTATCTTAGCATGCAGCATGCTTTCCAGAGCCGAGTATCAAGGCAGGGAGCAGAAGTCCTGCCCCCACACCTTCTGAAGGGATTTCCAAAAGTTGGTGGTCAGCAAATTTGTTTTTGTTGATTTTTTTGCCAGGTAGTTTTTACCTCCTCTACCCTGACTCTTCCTCTCTCTTTAAGGCACTTCCCTTGGCTCTGCCATTATCTGCTCGTACACCCACACCTATCACCCCCAGAAATGCCTCTGTCCCCAGAGTCATCACAACTCCTCCTAACTCCCATTTCTTCCCTAACATTTCTCTAGTGTTGCTTCCCCAAAATGAAACTGCTATTCCAGATCCACTCTTGCTATGACAGAAAGCAGTGTTTTGCTGCTCCTTTCTTCCAGGGCTCAGCACTGAAACATTATTATAGTTGTCATTTCTGCTGCCTCATCATGTCACACAGTCATGCCTATTTGTTAGCCCTTTATTACCCCTACATCTCCCAGAGCTTTACCAGCCTCCCCCCGCTCAGTTCTGATTTATTTATCTTGGATTACAAGCCCTAAATTCATTAGCTTGTCCTTTCACAGAATGAATCTCATAGTAGTTTTTTGGCTGCATTTGGAGTTTCTCTAGATAGCTTTGAATTTTTTCCTTGGCATTTAGAGAGGCATCTAATTCACTATAATCTGCCACTTTTGATACAGCACTGTTTGTTCACTCTTTTAGATCATCAAGAGACATATCAGCATCAGAAAAAAAGAGATTATGAGTTATTGAAACTCCCTTCAAATCATCCTAGGAGTGAACAAGACATCCTCTTTTTCATGAGGTTGAAGGTGCTGAAGCATTTCATGGGTATGAAGCCAGAGGAGACCACAGCTAGTGTTAGCCACAGTGATGCTCACAGATGTTCAGACATCCTCCCAGGGAAGGAATTCAGACATATGATTTTGCATTTAATTGCCCTGATCCAGAAGAGGAATAAGAGAAAAACAGAACTTATGAAAGTGTAAACTCAGGATTGAAAACAATAACTCTGTATTTAATACGTTTCAATCCCAGTTATGAGAGCAAGGTCCTATAAGTCACAAGAGGATAGTTTCTTAAATATTCAGAAGCAGAAATAAGTCATTAATTCTGTATATGTAGCTGATGTTTAGAACTTCTTAGAAATAATTGAGAAATTCTCCAGGGCTTGCAGTTATGACTTACTGCAGTGTGGAAACACACACTGCATGAGTGTTCAATATGCAGTGGTTATTACCTGCTGTGAATTTTGAAATGACACTCCAGAAGCTGGGAGAAACCATGTATTTTCAGGGATAACTTGAAGAAGTCCAAGATGCAAAATATCTTGCAATTATAAACAATATATAAATTAAAACCAAAGCCAAGAAACCTTCCAAGATAACTGACAGAACAGAACACATCTTTCTGAAGATTAGAATGACAAGATAATAAACCCAGGCAGGAGCAAACACATACAAAAATCTTAAAATAATCTAGGATAATTCACAGTGACTCAAAAATACTTACAAAATGTTCATTGTTCACTTGGTCAGAATGCTGATTAACAAATTACAAAACTGCATCAAAATGTTACCAAGCTGCAAGTGCAGACCCCTCAAACTATTCGAGAAACCACTAGATTCACAAAAACTAAATGTGAAAGAAATTTATGTTCTCTCCTCAGAAATGGAGAAGAGACTAGAAAAACCAACAACAATATTTGTGACAACCCACACCATTTGGAAAATACAGCAAGGCAATAGCTATCCACCTCTATCATCAGACCAGGTATCAGGAATACCAGAGTGCATGGTTCACCTTTCATCATTTACAAGGAAAATCACCAAAAAACCAGACTTCCCCAGATTTTCTACAGAATATTTTGGATTTCAGTTCTATTAAATTATTTTTTTACTCAGATAATCCCAAATGATAGCCACTACATAGTGATGATGTTTATTTTATTTCTCCTTATAACTGGCCATCTTAAAATAATTACCCTTCCCTCAGCATTATTTATGCAACCCATTATTTTCCCACCAATATCAGTAGAATCACAATTCCTCAGAAGCTCATTTAGCTAATAAGAGAAAATGTAATTTACCAGCTCATTTTACCAAGCTTGGCAGTATGTAAAATAGAGAAGACACAGTTCGCAGCCCCATGGCCTAAGTATACATGACACCAACACTAAGTTACAGGAGCAAAATAGCATTTCAGTAAAAATAGATAAGAAAATGCAACTGCCATGGTTTTCAGGGGGTTCGAGAGTCCAAGCTGTCAATTGCCAGCAAAGTGTAAGGTGATAACTATCCAGAAAATCGAGCTTCTGCCTACCCAGTTCATTTGCTGCTAAGGTACTAGCCCTGCAGCACATTGCGTAAGTGGGATATTAAAAGGGGGAAAAAAGAAGATACATGACAAAGAGCAGACAGGAGAATAGTGAAGAGAACAAGTTGTTATTTTGCTACAGAGTTTTTATTCAGCTTTTCTTCCAAGGAAGTCTAAAAGTAACATTTATCTCTGTAAAGTCACACTGCTGTTCTTTGAAGATATTCCTAAAACTCAGCAGTGGCCCAGAATTTGGCAAAAACAACGCAAAAAAATCCCCACCAACAGTTTGGAAATATGGCCCTGCTCCCACTGTGTTCAACAATCTTCTTTTACACACACATTCAGCCTAACCCATTTGATCTCTGTCTTTAAAAATTTAATAAAATCCAGGATTAGATGCTTCTGCAACAAACTGTGGGTGCCAGCCATTTCCAGAGATCACACCCTGATCCAGCTTTTCTGGAATGACACATACCACGTCCTTATACAGTTCTCTCATATATATGTCTTTTATCCTACTCAGCCCGTAGGGAGGCTCTGAGGATCAATCACCCAGGGAGGTAAAATAAACCCAGTTTATATTTACCAGGCACCTCAGAAATTATTTAACAGATGTTCTCCGTTCTTACATGAAGCAGTTGCTGCAATTCCCATCTTGTTAGAAGCAAAAAAAAATTGTCAAACAGTTGAATGTCTTGGCTCTGACCGATTGCAGATCTCATGGCTGCAGAGATCAGCCACTTTATCAACCAGATACGGCTACTCTGCAACAGTTCCTCCTAGCAATCTTTCAGAGCCTCACAAACAGCAGTGTTTAGGAACACAGTGCCTTAATTAGTTTCTTTGCTAACTAGGCCCGTTTGTAATGACTATACCTGAAGCTCTTGAAGTTTTTTAAGAGGAAGAAGTGAACTTCCATCCAGATGTGCAGTAACTTGTTGTCTTGTGCTACCTAGTAAGCTTGAAAGCTTCAAAGTGCAATATTGCTTTCCTCCTTCCCTCTGTCTCACCTGACTGCAATATTTTTTCCAGCATCTCGAATAAGACTGCCTTCCTTACATCCTGAAGGAAAAACCAATGACACTGTTTCTTCATTAAGTTTTAGTTAAGAATTTGGATCCCTTGGTTGGGGCTTTAAATAAATGTACCCTCTCTGAAACACAGTGAAGTGCAGAGAGTAAGGGCTAAAGCTGCACAGGAAGACCTATGCAGAGCCTTTGTCTGCTTAAATATCAAGTACCTGCCCAATGCTGGTAAATTCATGAAAGCGGCTTAGAAAGCTGCAAGGATTTCAGTCCTGGGGTTCAAAACCAGACAAACTGTATGTAAAAGCCATATGATTGGATATTCAGCATTTTAGAGTCAGCCAGCAAAGCATATGGAAGACATTTTCCTGAAACTTCTTACAATCTCTCAGTGCCTCATTTACTCCAACAACATGAACTCTGCATTTAACCCTAAACATTGTATACAATACACAGGCATTAAAGATTAAACAGAACACATAGCACACTCTGGAAAGTCTGTGGTCTTCTAAATTAACATATGACATGGAAACACCATTTACTGAACCATTTGAAAACTTCGTTCAAAGCATACAGACATGTGGCGGTAAATTCCTACACAATTTTCCATCTAAAAGCATACTCATTTCTATTATTTCTGATAACGTAAGATGCCAGGAGATAGACCATTCCCAGCCAGAACACCAACATACCATATTTATTGAGCCCAGAAACAAGTAATTCTCAATGACATGGAGCATTTAGTTCCATTTTGCTGAAACGTCCCTTTGCATGCCACTCTTTGCAGACTCTGGGACAAGGGTCTGTAATTGTCCCCCATCGATCATCTCTTGCTTCGTTTCCTGTGGACCGACAGCTCCTGCCATCTTAAAACTTTCTTCTGTGTTGTTTTGCTTTTCAGTTTTCTCATATTCATTATATTTCATAGTGCTAGGCAGGGCAGTCATTCAAGAACTAAAGTAAAACTACTTTAGTATTTGCCTGGAGTTTCCCTGGTGTTTCCCAGTTTTTCAGCTTATCTGCTCCTTATCTTTCCTTCAGACATACCTAGACCTTCAGAAAGCCAGAGCAGAAAACTCTCTCTTTCTTCCTTGCATCTGCCTTTTTAACACAAGTTTCTGCATGAAGGTTACTCTTTTCTCAAATGAAGTTTTCATAAGGAGGTTTAATGGCTTCTTACAAGTACCTTTTACAGCCTTTTCCTCCAGACCTGCAAAACCAGATGACTCTTCCCATCCAGCTGCTAATGGTAAGCCCATTGGAAGGAGCTCGTGTTACGGGGCTCTCCAGGACTGCCATTTCAGGGTCAGGAAGGAATTTTTCCAGAATGACCAACCTGGCCAAGAAAGCAGGATAGAACTCTGGTGGGGGAAAAGGAATATAAATTTCTCCCTATTTAAGGAAAACACAAATGAGAGCAGAGAAGACCCAGTGTTGCAAGATGACCTAGTTCTCAGAGGTCACAAGTAATTAGGCAAATTGAAAATCTTTTAGTCACCGCTAAGGGCTAACCTGCAAATGGAAGGGTTTGGCTAAAGGTAAGGGTACCTCAGATAAAGTGAGTGGAGTCCTGAATATCCAGGAGACCGCGTCTTCCCTTGAGGAATTGTCCAATGATACATATAAAGGGAACACTAGATACATACTTGCACACATATATACATACTTACATATGGGCAGTAAAATATATCTCACATATTTAAATATATATCCATACATAGATGTGTGTATATAAAAACATCCATAAAAGTTACTGCTTGGATATTTCAATTCAGTATCAATTTCAGTATCATCCTTTATCTATGGTGGAGCCAAAACACAAAACATTTAAACCAAGTTGTGTTTAACCATTCAGCTGTTACATTCCCCCAGAGGCAGCAGTATATAACAGATTTTTGCTATTACAGACTTAATAGATCATATTTTATATCAGTGCTACATTGCAAACCCTCTTTGGATTTATTGATTTGTTCTTTTCTCCTTCGGTCAAGTTAAAACTTTCCTGTGCAGATAAATATAGCCTCAGAGCTAAAAGACGACCTGAAGCACATTCAATTTGAAGTTTCTTTCTGTGTACTGTGTTGTAGGTTATGCTACCTGATGGACAAAATTGAGAAGCTAAAATCCATCTTCAGAGATAATTAAAAAAATTCAACTGTGAAATGAAACTACCAGCATGCCACCTTTTAACTAACAAGATTAGAGTTACAAAAGCTGTGAGCTTATATAGTTCTCACCAGTGTAAGTCCCTGCAGAACTGGAAGCTTTATAAAGGATTTCAATCCAAACCCACAATATTTGAGCATGCCCGAAATACATAGAAGCAAGTTATTTTATTTTATTGAGGCATCATACCAGGAGACACCACCAGACCATCCAACATGACAAAAACCAAAGATCTGTGGGACCAAGGACTTAAAAAGCTATTACTACATCTGCAGCACACTCCTGTAACCTTATTTTGGGCACTTCCTCTTGCTCTTAGTGGGCTCAGTGATACAGTGAAACAAAATGCACAAAACCATGAGTTTTTCCATCCCACTTGGGCAAAACACAGTCTACCCAGCTCTTATACAGAAAAAAACTCATGAAAATAAATGCTAAAGCAGTGCTGAATCACTTTATTAATTAACCACTAGTGCCCTAGCTAGGCTTATCATCTTACTCATAAGTATCTGAATACTTTACTTGTGCACAAGGGTTCACCATGTCCACCTCGAAACTTCGAAAATTAAATTTCTGCCCTTGATTAAAAAAAGAAAAATATAATCCCTCAACCCCGTATGTATGTCAGAAGGAAGAGATTTCTGTTTCTAACAATCTTTAGCTTGCAAAATACCTTTTCAGTAATATATAGGTTCTGGAGCTCCTACAGAGTCTGAACCAACTAACAGTGCTTATTCTTACCGTAACGGGAGGCTGTGCGCCTTTGGTTTGTTTGGTACAGAAGAAAGAATGAATACTGATGGGCTTTTGGATGTGAACTTACTGTACTGCACTTGCAACATTGCCAGCTACACGGGATCCATTGCCAAAAAATTATAATTTGAGACTATTTCAACACATGCAGCCCCAGCACTCACTCCTGCAGTGGACTGGGATAAACAGTCCCAGTGTAATCCTGATGGGCCAATATTTGCTCTCCGGGATCCCAGCTACGCTGCTGTGGTCCTGGAAATCGTCTCTGGTACTCTGATGTTTACTGCACAGATTTGAGAAACCCACTAATACAAACCCTTGAGGCAGAGAGTAATGGAGCTAAACAACAAAGGTCAGCAGCTAGAAATTATTATTGAAGGAAAAACAAAAGCAGGATCACACAGAAAGATTTTATCATCTCATGGAAAATCCCTCTTACAAAGTGTTCCACAGTAGTAAGAAAAAACCTTAAATATTTTGATGCTTTGTTTTCTAGCTTTCTGTTTACTGCTTAAATAAATATACTAATTATGTTAATACTTTTAGATGAAAAATTCAGTTCCTTAAATAATCTCAAAGTCTGTAGCAAGTTCAATCTTTTACTCTTTAAAAAGCAGCTTTGCAAAAGGGGTTGAAGTTTTTTGTATCAGTTTGATACTGCTATTCGAGCACACACATGCTGACAGTTCAGCTCTGCTTCAGTGTCCTTAGGTCCACAGCAGCAAAAGCAGCTGGACCAGGCACCAGAAATACTGATAGATTTCCAGTTCTGCCCCTGTTTTTGTGTACAACAGGAATAACAAGATTTATTCTCCTCATCAAAAGAATGTTCTTTGAAATCTATTGCTCACTGTAACAGCATAACTACATCACTTAGTTATCCACTGAGTTAAACGAGGTACTGTTGCAAGAATCTGTATTAAAGACAAGACAACACTCAAGCCTTTAAACTAACACCTTTCAACTGCTGGGCACCCCCCATTAACATTGCCATGGATATTCAATGGACTTTTACCAGATATAATCATGAAAGTGCTGAAACTCCCAGCCGCTGGGGCAGCTGCACCACACGTACATCCTTTGCAATGGATACTGCTGCGAACACCGGCTGCTGACAGTCACCATCTTATTTTATTGATGTCCTAATTCTCCAGGCAAGTCAGCCAATGATTTCCTCATCCGTTCCTGCGTTCACAAATTTCCCTTGTGCCTGCAACGTGTGAATTTTCTTTTTGGCAACCACAAGGCCCTATGACATTCACACTTTTATCTTCATTTCAGAGGCGTTTGAGCAGCACCACCGGAAAGTCAGCAGTAGAGTGAAGCATAAGGAAAGGCAAGTGCCTCCCTGTCTGCCCCAAGAATGGATTGCCATGGAGGTGGCACCTCCTGGGTGAGGAGGTTTGTCTAAGCATATTGCTGCTTGGTACTCATGCCCTCGTGACGTGTTCCAGCTGAGTTACCATTGGGCAGCATGCCATTCGAAGAGACTGGAACAAGTGTAGACGGTTACAAAATGATCTTCCCATAAATCATTTTTCCTGGTGGCAGCAATGTTTAAATTGCACTCCTTCCTGTTCCTGAAGAAACAGATCAGGGTTTGAAGTCTGCCAAGCTAACTGAACTATGAAACCACAGAGGAGGGGGCTGCTGTAACTGCCCATTTTCTTGCAGTGGTGGCATGGCACACCTTACCTGCACGCTCCTCAGTGGTTCCTTAGCTCCTACATCTTTCCCAAGTTTACACCCAAGATGGAGAAGACAGGTTTTCACCAAACTCATAGGGAGTGGCTAGCTTAGGCAGAGGGTACGTCATAGCCAGTTTTCTGGCCTGTTTGATAGTTGATGCACAAGCACGGCAGCCTCCACTGCTTTGCTCTAAATTCACCGAGTGAGAAGTCAATGGTGTTCATTTCCTTTTCTTTCCCATCTCCATCCAGACATGTTCTTCTCTCTTCCCTCTCTTCAAGGTCCAAAATGCCTGTGGTGACATCCAAAACAGACAAGAGGATATGCACAAGCAGATAGCCAACAGGAAACAACAGTGAGAAAATGCTCTTCCAGAGGGCAATGGAGGCAGGAACCTAATTTGGGTTTCCGAATCACTCTCTGAAGGTGCCTGCCTTTCTTCACTACCACAGCTGAGTTAGTTCAGATGATCAGCTTCCTGACTTAGACACCAGAAGTGCCTGAATGTTGGGGTGCCATCTCCCTCCCCTCTTATCAATCTCCAAAACAATCCTAATCTTTGCCCAGTCTTGTCTCTAAAACAAGGGCCCTCCCTTGTTAGCCACAGTTGCGCAGGACAGATAGCGCTCTGTAGGAAGACACAGAACGTTGTGGCAGGAAGGAAAAACACCCTAAACCAAGGGGAAATCAGGACCTCCCCCATGCACTGACTTTCATTACAAATCCCCATAAAGACTATGATTTTCCAAGCAAGGAACATCTCTTCTCCAAAAGAATTTGAAACATAATGATGCCTCCTATAACTCAGAAAAACAATTACCATGGGTAATTAAATCATTCATAATAAAAAAATGACACATTCTGACATGCACAAGCAAAGTGCGAGTGTTTAATACTACACCCTGTGACAAGGAATAAACAGTTTGCTCATTCTGTAATATCAGTCTTAGAATTCAGAGCAGTTGATGAACGTGCTTTTGGGCAGAGTGCATGGTAATTGATTGCTTTCACATGGAAAACAGGGAAGCAAACTCACTGAGAGGTCTGCTACCCCAGGCAAGCATCAGCCAGCAAAAGTAACACACGGATGAGTGGGGGCAACAGGCTGCCCTGAAAATTGAAACTTTAGTTTTGCTGAAAGGAAAAAAAAAAAAGTATCCTCAGTAATTTATCTGCCATCTGACACACATGAACTTTAATTCTAGGTTGCTAAGTCAGAGCTATTAAAAAACAGGGTTTCTTGTAGAAATTTATTGACTTACACTGTTCTAATTTCAGCCCAAGTTGGCAAGGAGAATTGGGGGAAAAAAGCAAACAAAATATCTATGCATCCATGTGATTTTTTTTTTTTCTAAATAAAAATTAGTTCCCACACATCAAGTCAGATTCTGAAGTGCCACACTCATTTTTGGCTTCTAGCAACTGTTACATAGATCTGGTCCAGACACAGAGCAGTATTTTTGTAAGCATTTTCACAAAAATACTTTTGTCTGTTCCAGTTCAGAATTGTATCAATATGAAGAAGAATAAGATTTCTCAGAAACATCCACCTATTAACATGTGAAATTTCATTGAAAACATCCCTGAGATGGCAAATTTTCTACAGCTTTGATCAGTCCCAATAATTGAGTAATAAAAAGGAGTATTCACCCTGCTTCCTCGAGGTACCAAGAAGATTTCATCTCTCCAAAAGTGACTGAAGACCCAGGCTCTCTATCGCATCCCTTTGCAGACTCTCTCCTATACAAGCAGCTCAGTAGGATACACTGTTTGTCCTCCACCCTTTACATTTATCATATGTAATATTCTGAAATCATGCTTCTAATCAGACATCCATTTCCCCTCCTGCCCCAGCCCACACCCTCAAAAAATCAAAAATAGAAAGATTGGGGGAGGAAGAAATGAAGCGAAAAGCAAGCCTTCTCAGGCACCAATTTTGGCTCTAGTTCTTACCATCCTCAAAGGCCACAGCCACCCGAGGGTGACGTGACAACTCAGGGGCTTCTCCTTTGTATGCACCCATAGGCGCTCAGCAGCAAGCATCAGGAACCTTTGGCAAGCAGGTGACAGAAGAGGCCAGAAAAAAAAAGTAAATCGTGGCTCCAAGGGAGAAGTATAAGCTCACTCTCAGGCATGAGATGATGAAATGAAATGCCAAACTTCACCCTAACAATATGAATCACGCATTTGGCCCTCGGACAAATGTCTTGTCTTTCTTTGCTATTTAATGTGAAAGCATTTTCACTGAGAAATCCTGCCGCACAGCAAGGTCACACTTCTCTGAAATTTTTCACACGTTCCAAGTAAACACTCAAACACAACCTACCTACCTAAACCACGTAACCTTTGCGAGGGAAACCATGCAGCACAGCTAAGATTTTTTTTACGTAACTGATACCCTGAACACATGAGCATGGATAAGAAGGTATTATCCATCTGTGGGTGAGAGCTGATTACAAAGCCAGACTAACTCTGCAGCAATCCACACTGGAGCAGAGACCTGCCAAGACAGGCTCCAGGAGATCCGTGTAAGCAGGATCAGCCTGCCACCAAACTTTGCTGGCTTTGAATAAGTCACATCTGCCACGAGTTTCTCCCCAGATGAACCGGTAAGAAGAACATTTCTTGGACTAACTCACAATATCGCAACAGAGCCACAAGAACCAGAGCATTACCAGCACAGGCACTTTACGTTAACACTAAACTGCCCTAAAGGCAGAGAGGATTCAGCAGAAGCTAGAAATAATCATGATCTGTGAACTTACAAATAAGTGAGTTAAAAGAACACATGATCAGGTCTTTCCATGATCTGTGACGGAAAGAGCATAACTTAGCAATGACGTTTCAGAGGTCACACCTAAACGACTCGGGAGTCTCCACTCCATTTACAAAAATGACAATTAGCAAAGAGACACAGGAATCAGAACTGCCTGCAGTAAGAGAAGCGTGAGCATGGCACATTTTGGCAGCCCTACGCGAACTTTAATGGGGTAACTGTCAGGTAACAGCAGCATCATGGTGACAGAGTGAAATGGGAGCTGCTTAATCTCCTGGCTTTGCGTTATTGCATTGAGCACAGTGGTTCGGTGATCTTCAAATGGTGAAATGTTACTCTGCTACTCTGTTCAAGACATGAACAGGTCTAATATAGGTCTTTATTTGCCATAGACATACTCCTATCTCTATCCAGTGAAAATGTTCTCTAGTGCTGTCAGTGCTAGGACCTGGCAACACAATTTCTTCCTATAAGCAAGTCAGGCTGTGACAAAAGCTACATAAATTCAAACCAAAATGCAGGACGCATGCCTCTGAAAACCTTCTCTCTAAAGTTCCTACGAATTGGTATCTGGAATGGAAAGCAAGAGAGGAACACCGAAAAGCAGAGGAGAGGGAGAAAAAAGAGAGAATGATATCATTTCACTGTAGGAAATGCAGAGGAGAGAGGACTGAGTGAGAATACACTGCATGCTGAACATGCTACAGCACCACAATAAATGCCAAAAAATGTGACAGATAGAGAGGATACAAAAATACAGCACGTTCCCCTTAATTGCATGCTATTCTGGTGGCAAACAAAAAAGAATAAAAATGAAAAACTTACTTCTTCCATAAACTAGACTTGTAATAAAAGTCAGGGCCTTAGGTTCGTCAGAGTTAAATATGTCAACACTCCAGCACCCCGGAAGACATAGGGAGCACATTACCAGCCTGCCATCTTCACGCTGTTTCTTACAAGACAGACTTTTCCTAGCATAAAGTAGAGTCACTCTCTGAACTGGCAGCTACATGTTATCAACGGGGAGGAGGCATGAACTGGGCAGGAGCTGCTTGCAGGTACGCAGCTGAACAAACTGCCCTTGGGACAGACCGTATGCACAGCCAACAGACCAGCCCTGCAACAGAACGCTCAGGACAGCAACAGCCCCAGAGAAGACCATTTTATTCCCACAAACACAGCTCTTCCCTCTAAAATGTGTTTAGAGATGACAAACCCACCACCTCTCCAAGGGCTGATATTCCCCTAGATTCCTGGGTTTATTGGTGGCTTTTACCTCCTGCCCTCCCCGGAGGCTTCATTTGGGGAACCAGCATCCAGGTTGATCTCCAGATGAGCAGAAGGAGACAGAAGTGGGGCTGGTGCTTCTGGCAGTCCCTGTCCGTAAGGAGGTCTTAAGGGGCTTTCCCTACAACATCACTAGGGAGAGCCACGTGGACAGGTCTGCTGGAAGGGCTGGCCTCACGCTGAACTGGTATTACTTTGTCCATCTCTCCCAAAATACCTGCTGGAGCCTCAGCATGCTTCTCCCCTTGGCTCTTTGTAATCCTAGTTTGCATCTTTTGTCTACAGATGTCAATATATTCCCTCCTACTCTCTCCACAGAATGATGCATATGCACAAGTCCTTACTTTTTTTTCCCATCTCAAATTTCCACCTTTCTTTCCTTCTGTCAAAGTACTTCTGGTCCTCTCACCACCTCCAGCACAGAACAGTGCTACATTTTTAGCACGCAGTACTTAACCTCACTGTTTACACTCTTCTTTCTGCTTGGTCTATTATGTCTAAGGAGAAAACATTTCCATTAATGGACATGGTGTTAATCCAGAGTCAGAAAATTTTAGTATCCTGAATGCCAAATTCTCATGACAATATCACTCTTCTACAAAAAGAAACTACATTAAATAGGAAAAAAATGCACATATGTGCATGCATAGTGTGGTGCAGAGCGAGAAACCATAGGAACAGAGTCCTCAGAAGCAGAAAAAGCATTGGCCTGAGCTAGGCAGAGAGGCTGCAACCAGGACCCCAGCCCCATCTGATGATGATGCTGCTCAGCCATGGCCATGCTGCTCTTTGGGCACTTGGGCACGTCTATGCTGTCTTACTCCACCTTTGTTAGTACACTGCATGCACCGCTGTGAGCTAATTAGCCCTGCTGAAAGCCAAGACGGTCAGAATTAATAATTAGTTATTTATCACTGAGGAAAGCACCATGTTTTTGCAACCGCCTAGGTCGAAGCTTTCTGACCACAATTCCACAGCCACCTTCGTTTAAGAGTAGTCTAAGCACTGCTTTAGCTTGGGACAGACTACAACTGTGGGAGGCGTAAAAGCCAGCCCAGACCTGGTTACAGGGAAGCTGCTGCAGAAATCCCAGGCAGCACCCGGAGCCCTGCCAGGGGTGGTACAAGTGCTAACAGGATAGCGGCAAAACCGACCATCGCTGCCAGAATTACAGTCGCGCTGAGCTGCGGGAGGCTGTTAGTGCAGACAGATAGTGCTGCCGCTGGGAGACTGATACCCTTCTCCTTTAACACCTCCTCACTCACAATTCCATTGCTTTATGATGGGCACAGGGCACTATCAGTGATCTTCAGCAGCCCTGGTAAGACAGTCCTCCTACAGCTTACACCCTACAGGCGTTCTTCCCTCCCAGGGAAGTTTGTCTCCACAGCAGACAGTACAGGGTCCTCCAGGAGTGCGGGAGGTAGAGAAAGGTGAGAAGCAGAGGAGTGCTAAGCTAGACCCGTCCCTTCTGCAGTTTGCCCATGCACACACCCTTCATGGGCAGTGGGGGCAGATGGAGAGGTGGCCTGGGAGGGATAACAGTAGAGCATATCCACAGTACAGTCACTGTTACGATGCTCAACAGCAAGGGAAAACAAGTTTAAGCTCCTATATTCAAGGCATATGTTGTCTCAGATCTATAAAAACAATAGCAGCAATACTTTACGTAGAAGAACAGAAGAACCAAACAAATGGAGCAGTTATGCAAATTCTGTGCAGACGTCTCAAAAAATAACAATTTATACTACAATGAATACTACTTTGTTATTGTGTTTTCTGCACACTTTTTCATATAGCCATTGAGTACAGCATTTCCAGCAATATACATGGATTTTAGTGTCTTCTCCATATGGAAAATACCAAGATAATGGGCACCTTTGAAATATGGCAAAAGAACGAGACAAGATGCTGACTGGATAGTGTAATTCTTGAAACGTCAAGTATTCCTTTAAAGTACTAGATGAGCTTATTAGATAATATAATTATTGCATTAAGACAAAAACATTAAAGATTGTATTTATTTAGGGCAGGAGCTTCAAGAACACCTGAGTCATGGGACAAAGCAACAATTACAAGTGGTCACAGTCCTTGCAAGGCATTCCTTCTCCTCCCCTTTTCTTTTCCTGCTGTGACCCACAAACTGTTAAAACTTTTCATCAAAACATATTTGCTGACCATTCACACACACAAAGACGATGGTCGCATCACCCTGGCAGTGTCCAGACAAACACGTGAGCTGCTGCGGGATGCAGAGGCAGACCGGGGCAGGTGCCTGGTCTTGCTGCTCATTACTTGTATTAATAGTAATGTTCTCGCTCTTCCTAACTGTGAATCACTGTGTCATCTTCAAACTTTGAAGGGTGCCTGACTAAAATTCAATTATGATAAACTCTGTTCTAATCCTATTAAGTTTTGGTATGGACTTTAAAGGAGAAGGAGTTAAATTCTTATTCGCCGCAGCACTGAGTATACGGGTTAATTACAGGCAGCTCCTCTTTCCAGTTATTTTAATTTTTATTTTGCATACAAAAATAACTTCTGCATACATATTATAAGCACACTACCTCTGAATTCCCTGAACAGTGGACAGCAGCAGCAAGGGAAGTTTAAACAAGAAAATCATTTCCACAAGTGCTGTGAGAAGTCGGAATAGCTGTACCATAATGAAAACGTGTTGGAATGAATTCATTGCCATCTGTCTTTATTTTGCTAACCAGCTCAATCAGACACCACAAATATACTCAAACATGAGAAAAATATTTAAATTATTTGTGCTATGTCCTTTTTCAACATGTAACTCTCAGTGTCACTGTTTTTATAGGTATTGAATTCCCATCAATAGCAGTGAATTCATTCGTACACAGTCTTTGGAATACACCTATGCAACTTCAAATCCACATTATCAGCATAATGCAAAAAAGCCCACAGTAAAGGTTACAATATTATGAATATTTTAAAGGTATTCAAGGAAGCATGACAAAAAATGCCAAAAGAAACTTTGTTCCTCAGTGTCAGAGTAATTAAAAAGCCCTACAGCTTGTGTAATTGTTGGGTAGAAAAAGCTCAAAACAAAAATATCAGGTAGTTCTACCACAACAGTTCTCATGCAAAGCATAATCCCATAGAGCAAGAAGGAAATGGAGACAGAGGCAAACCGAGGAAAGAAAATGGACTGTAAGAAAAATACAGAAAATAATAAGGAGAAACTATCTGAAAACAATTAATGGAAGAGGAGGAAACAAATGCAGAGCTCTGCCCTCCACAGAGCTGCAGGATGATGCCCTGGAAGGCAGGCTCTCCCCAGACCCCATCCCTCATCCTGTGCCTTCACAGGCAGCCCCAGCCATTCCTGATCCACATGGCACAAGGGCAGGAAAGTGAGGATTGCTTTGAGGGGAGACCATGCTGCCCAGAGACACTCCTGGGGAGATGAGGATTACCAGACAAGGTCAGCCTCAGCAGCTGCCCAGAGGCAGCTCATTTCTTTCCATCCTTCATACTGAAAGATGGCTTCAACCCTTCCAGCCTCCAGTCGAAGGAGGCAGAGCTACAGCAAGTGCCATCCCTCCAAGCAGATCCTGCGCCATGCTTAGCTGCCTGCACGTCCATCATCACACGGCCACGTGCTGCAACCTGAAGCTACTGAAGTTTCATTTACTGCAGACGGGACTCAGTGGCAGACCGCAGCTCTGCAGCACCCAAGGTGGGAGTCAATGCTCAGGAACTGGTACAGAGCGAAGGTTTACAGGACATATTTGCTCCAGAGGTTGGCTTATGTCAAAAAAAGGTATAGCATTATAAAGGTGAAATGCATCCCCTCCTTCCTCCCAGCACACCACCACACTGCTCCACAGTTGTTTTCTCGAACACCAACAGGTTAGTAACCAGCACCAAGCAAAGACCAAACTCTTCTCACACAGACCCACCTTCCTCTGCTCAGCGCTCCTGATCCACCGGGCCGCCAAAGCAGGGCAAATCTTCAGCAAGAGCAAGCAATTAGAAGGATGCAGAACAAAGGACTCCTAACAGCAGGCACGCATGCACGTGCACACTCGCAAACCACCCAGCATGGCCCATCATGACAGGTTTAAACAGTCCTCCTTCTGTAGAGAGCTCACTGGAAGAAATACAGCAGCCAGAGCGCAGGCAGAAAGCGAATCCCTGCTGCTTCAGCTGAGCCGTTGCCTGCACCGGCAGCTGCCTGCGAACAAGGGCTCGGGGCAGCACGTCTCGCTCCCTGGTACAAGTGATTTACAAGGGGAGCAGATTATGAAAACCCACAGTGCTTGCTAGTTCAGATGCCTACTCCACATCCAGTTTTAGGAAAGGAGACTGGAGTCCCTAGGGAGCATCTGAAAGGTAGGGATTTGCAATCCTGTTCATTAGTGGTTATTTAGGGCAAGAGGCAAAGTCTCAAGTTCTCCCTGTATGACACACCTTGTAACAGGCTTCTGTCCCCAGCACTCGTTCCCCTCCACACGTGAAATGCTGCTGTTACCACAAACAAGAGAGAGCGGATCGGGACTGCTGACAGCAACAAGCACATTTTGTGCTGTACACAGTAGAGCTGCGAGTGTGTTAGCAGAGGAAAAATCTGCACTTCAGTGAGGTTCATGACTTTTACAGTGGAAATACATGAAGGAAAGCTCTGCTGACTCTTGGCATTTCTCTTTTTTTAGTCTTTTTTCCTGAGTTTGTATTTTCCACCACATGCAGACAATACTAAATTTGGAATTCTTCAGCTGTGCACAGCAGTAAAAACATGTAGTCCTCTAATGCTGCCTCTTGTGAAATCTTTGATTTTCTGGCACAGCATCTTTCCTGCTAGCACAGGCTAGAGATACAGAGAATTCCTCAGCACAACCTAGAGACTAAATTTATTTTATGTAAATAAATGTCTCAAAATAACTTGGACTAGAGGCTGGAGCTATGCTGTCAGGCACCCCAGAATACAACCACCACCGCCAGGCTGAACATGAGCAGCTGAACGCCAGCACAGAGCAAGAGCTCCCAGAAGAGCCAAATGAAACACAGGAGGACCTGCGTGGGACACCGACAATGTTGGCTAGATAACAGAAAGTTTCCCTAAACAAAACAGAGAAGAAAGTCAGCATTACTTCTGACATCCAGAAAAGTCAAGCACAAGCCACACGGGGCCACTCGGAAGAGAACAAAGATCACAAATACGCTGTTACTGGAAGGAAAGATCCAAACATCTTCCTGAAAAGGAAGTGGGAAAGCAAATCAAGAAAACAAAAAGAAAGCCTAAAACATCAAAATACCTAAAACAAAGAAACACCGGAAAGAGCTGGTGTTCACTGAAAACTTTCTGTAGCCCACAGGCTGATAAATTGACATTTGGGAGGGTATTTGTTTTTATCCCTCTAGCAGTTTAGCCCGGATGCTCTAGAAGACTTCATTCACTGCTTCAGCTGTAAACCCCATTTGCCATCAGAGGACCAAACACCGCACACTTTCAGGTGAAGGATGTTCAAGTCTGGGATGTTCAGCACAATCTAGACGGAGAAGATTCTGAACAATGCAGTTTGAGAGCCATTTGGGTCCATAATTTTTCATCCAAGTCCTTCGTCAGGGAATAAGTCTTTCAGCATTCTTTCCTTTACAGAAAACTCATTTAATTCAAAATGACAGAGATGAAGTGAAACACCTCCATTTGAAGAAAGCAAAGGTCAAAGAAAGTTTCAATCTTGGGTTTAGAAATAATAATAATAAGTAGCTCTGGCCCCCCCATTGATTTAATTCTAAAGAGGTAATTAAAAAGTACCTTAGTTGGAAAGACTTACAAAGCAGGCTTGTAAACTGAATACCCAGACAATTGCATGACAGGAAGCCTGGCACATGAGATGGGTAACAGGATGGCTGAGAGCTGTTCCAGTTTGCCATTTTTCTTTATCCAGATAGGGGGTTGATGGAAACTACAAACGCAGAGAGGATATTTGATAAGGGAGTGCTCGTTATGAAAAGATGGCTTAAGATGCAGATACTAAAGACTGGAATATGCCCCAATCCTCTTACAGGTAATTCCCACAGCCCTTGTGCCCTGAACATCCCCTCACAAACTCTTCTTGCTTTTGCAATATACCTAGATTAGCTCCTACAAAACAGTCTTGGAGAAATATGAAAAAAACAGGATGCCCACAAAGCCTGTGAGAGGCAGGCTGGTGTATGTATCTTATGATGTACGTGGACATGAGGCAAACACGAGCAGAAGTTGTCTACTATAAAATATTCAGTAACCGGACCATTATCAGACACTCTCATCATGATAACAGCCTCCCAGCTGAGATTGGGGTATTAATATTGGTATGTTGATACTTTCCTCTAATAACTTTGGCCTAAAAACATAAGCCGCTTTTACATTTTTAATTACGACTGGATTTTATTCTGGGCCTATAATCCTTTTCCAGCAATTGGATTAATGCAAATAGCGATTTAAAGGAAGGGGAAAAAAAAAAAAATCCAGTGAAAGCAAAACTGCCCTGGCAGAGGAGAGCCACAGCCTCCAAGGAGCCTACAGCTCCAGCAGGACTCACAGAGCGAGCTCAGAGCGGAGCTTCATCAGCCACTACCAACATCTGCAGGACTGAGCTTTGATGGGGTTATGTCCCAGCTCCCCTTGGAAAAATACCTGGAAGTAAAGCACTGCTCTCATGGTATTCTCTGCACTGGATACGCTTTCTTTCAAACATCAGAAACTATTTTTCATCATCTCATGTTGGGTCTTTCTTTGTATTAATGTAGACTCAGGGCAGGCAATGAGACAAGGCTACTGAGCTGATACCACCATCTTCTAATATAACTACTGCTCCATCAGAGTTATCCATAACCTAGGAAACTTATTTTTTCTTTTTTCTGTTCACAGTGATGTCTCTGCATACCGTATACCAAGCCTGATGAGCGGACACAGAACAAACTCAGAGGAAAAGGAAAGCAAGCTTTGTTAGGCCTGCAGCTCCTGGAGCACCTTGTAAGCATGGTAAATGAAACAAAGCACTATGTATTATAATCATCATCATTTATGCAATAAATCTGATGCAGGAGAGCACCTTTCATCACTCGTGGTTATAGAATGGCTGTACATGAAGACGGCAGCACGCAGCCCGCTGCACGCCAACAAGAGCAACATTGGGTCTAGGGGAGGAAAAACATCCCCTGCAGCCAGTGGCTTTAGCCATTTTATTCAGTCTTTTCCCCAGTGTAAAACAAACAAGTAATAATACAAAACATCATCATTAGTAATCCTATGAAAGGTTAAGCTCCTAAAAACTCCCACTAAATGAAATAATGCCTTCAGTAGCAACTGGAATACTACACAGTGCAGCTCCCCTGAGATAGCTGTGAGCATTTCCTCTCTGTCACTGAAAACATGTCCTATACCAGCCCCACCCCTCCTTTTAAATTTCATTTCACCGCAGTGAAAGAATCACAGTTTCCAATGCAAGTTTCTGTTCTTGAACAGGGCTTCAAGTCTAGAAAGCAATTGTTGGCCCACTACAGATTCAGGCTACATCCAGTTGAGAATAGACTTTCATTTTTGCAGCTTCCACAAGTCACTTCAGGTGCAATCTTTGCCCTTGTAGCAATTTTTGCTTTTAAATATCTAATTCCTTGTATTTTAGCACTTATGAGGATAACTACTATTCACACAAACATTCAGTTTGTCAAAATCACTTAATGAAAAACCTCGTCATTTAAAATGCCAGTTCATGGCAGAGAAAACACGGAATGTGGCTCTGCATTTGCTGATGCAGATGGGTGACTAGAACTGCCCAAAACAAAAAACAACAATTAGAGCACTTTTCATGAAATAACATTTTCAAAATCGTAGAATAAAAATGACAGGGTTTTTCATTAAAAACGAAACCAGAAGATTCAGTTTTGCTTTGATCTTTTGCTTTAAAAAAAAAAAAAAAAAAAAAACAAAAAACAACACACAAACCCAAAACATAAATGTTGATACAAGATTTACATGACATTTCCCTGTTATATGAAAAAGGCAATTTCTCCCCCCAAACTCTAAGTGATAGAACAAAGCACAGGAAAAAAACGACCCAAAAAAAAATAAACACAACAAGAATGTCAATAATAGAATATATGAACCTAAAATGAATCACCTCGCTATCAGGGGCCAAAATTAGATTTATTTAAGTCCTGCTTATATGTTTCTTTGTGGAGGTCTGAAGAACTGCAATGATGCTGTGAGTTCTTGCCACTGCCTTATTTTCTCTGATGAACTGGTATCCACAACACAATTTTTGGATCCCATCTCGTTACACAAGAATAGTGTGCGCGCGCGCACCAAATAAACAAATTTTAAAATCCTACCAAAAAAAAAACCCAACCCAACATTTCTTGCAGGTATTTTATCTCCTTATCGGGCGTAAATTGAGCTCCATTATGTCCACATTGCATGCGCTGTGTATGTGACAAATACACACAGCATGTACAATGAGGACACTATAGAGCCAGGGCAGAGAGGTCACAGAAAGTTGCTTCATAAAGGAAGATCAGCGTCCGGTGGCCCAAGCACTGCGGCAGTGCTGGGAACTGGTCTCTACTGGAAGAAGAGTTGATGGAGACAAAAGCAATCCCAAAGATTCAATTGTAGAGGAAAGTAACTATTTCAAATCTGGTAAGTTAAAAGAAAGGGAGTACATCAAAAGGCCTTGTAAGAAGAAAGCGTATAGGAAATAATCTAAGTTGAATTGCAATTATCAATATATCAGTCTAATGGTTCTCCAGTGTTACTGGAAGCCAACAGATTTATCAGTGCATTAAGCAGAAGTTTTAGAAATGGCTGCACTTGCATTTTTTTAAACACTAGTTCTATTACACGGATCTTTAAAAACACATTATTGGTAATTGCTAGAAACACTCTGCAAAATATGAAAAACTTCTCCCAATCCTGTCAACTGCAAATTATTTCAAACCTTCTTGTAAAACAGTGCTAAAAGTATACTTTCAGAACTTTGTGTTTCAGGCTTACTATAAAACTTCCTTTATTAAAGCCCACAGATGTTTTTATGGTTATTATAACTAGGTATTTATAAAATCACAGTAGAAAAGATGGGCTGAAGACATATTAACAACCTCTGACAAAAAATCAAAATGCAATAGATACATTAATAAAGTTTAGAATAAAAAAGACTAGCAAAAGTAAAATAAAAAACAAAGCAATACCACAATGCATTTCCTCCTTCCATCTCTCACTTTGTCACTGACAACAGGAGAAAGATGAGATTTTCTGCATGCCCTGGGCTCACAATGCCTGTTCTTCCTGGCATTAGAGTAGGGGCAGGGTGGTTTCCAAACGAAATGACCCTCATAAAAGAAATATTTTCCAGAAATTTCCTCCCATTAACGCTCCCTAGGAAGTCTCCTCCTTTTTTGTCCTGAAGGAGAAGTATATCATATGGAAAGCAGTACAGTATTCTTATCCTCACAATATTTTTGAAACCATCACCTGTTGCCAGCTTCAGTCCTCTCCTCAAATATTAGGAGAGCAGGTCAGAAACAAACAATTCATAAGATTCTTCACAGTTAATATTAGGTTCTTGCTATTTCCTCACTTTCCAGAAATCTCCTTTTTCATAGCATTTTTTGTTTCATCTGTCATTACGTAAATTAAAAACATATAAGCATCTTTATTTCACAAACGAGGAACTTAAGCTAGAGAATTTAATTTTTCTTACCATTCATCGCTATCTTTTAAAATATTCTTCAAGACAGCTTCAAGCACACTCAGCAGCCTGAATATATGTTCACAAATCTGAGTCCCCGTATGATAACACGGCATGTCTATTCTCATACTCTTTATCGTAGTATAATGGTTTATCTCAATCAACCCTGTTTCTCGAGAGTCAAGGATACCCCCTTTACCTGAAACAAGGTCAGAATTGCAGGAGCAAAGGCAGAACCCGGCCTTGTTATGCAAACACAATCTTGTTCAATAGTTGGTTTAATTCAGTTTTCCTAATAACGGGGAGATTTCTAACTCATTGCACTCATATGTTGCTATGGCAGCATAAGATATAGTATAGCAGTTTCTATGAATGTGGTCAGATTCCAAAATGCAATTCTTCTTTCCAAGTGTTAATTCACAGAATGATAAATAAAGTCAAAATAAAATTCTTCCAGTCACACCAAACAGAGTAAAAAGTGCAAGTTTCCTATTTTTGATCTAAAGGAACTGCTTGGCCATTGTAAAAATAACGTTCACTGGAGTTTCAACCAATCTCAAATGTACTGTGTGTTCAACAAAATAGCTACCTTCGTTGATAACTTTACTGGGTCAGTGAACTATGCTGTTCTTGGTTCAAAGGCAGCCTCTGCCAGGGGCTGCAGAAAATAGAAAATCCAAAACAGAGCCTCCTTTCAGCAGCTACTGATCCTTACAGCTACCTACTTGGTCCATGTAATGAGAGAACCAACTTACTGCAAAGACAACAGTTAGTAGCACACAGCATTTAGACCAGAGAGCATCTGTCCTTCATAATGCCAAAGTCCCATTACAGACTTGTCATACTATCAGACAAGGTAGTCAATTTTTTATATTAGATCAATTAAGCAGCTGAAATCCATACTCTTAAGATGAAAAAAATTTGTAAAGAACCCATTAGTATCTACATCATCCGTTTCTGTATGTCCTTCAGATAAGGCTCACATGCTTATAATAAACAGAGGCTGCAATCTCTGCAAGTCAGTAAAATACAGAAGATGATTCAAAGAGCGCAGAAAGGTTTGCTAGAAGTACACAACTGATACCCCGCTTTGTGTGCCAGCACCAGGGAAGCAGCTCCCTCTTTCACCCAGGAACCTCTCTCTCATGAATTCAAAAATTCTGAACTGCATCTTCATAAAATGCAAAAAAAGAGGGTGTTCTCTTTTACCAACCCTCTTGGCAGAAAAAGATTGAAACTTATATCAAGTGTAGGCATATGTAATTACCCAAATATATTTTCTATATCAAGCTGATAATAGGTCCTATTCAATATCCATTACATTTGAATGAACAAATACAACCACTGAATGCCAGAAGTGCATTCAGAATATTTAAAATTTCATACAGTGAAGCCACTGACAATTTTTGAAATACTGAATTATGAATCCTTTAACACCTCAGGCTCATGGAACAGAAAATGATGATAAACTATATAGGTTAGGAGCTAATTTTAAAGGTCATTTGAAAACTTTTCATATGTTTCCATAAACTACCAGAAGGACAGAAATGAGAACAAATCAAGGACTTCAATATATATTAATCCATCATGTTGCCATATACAGTATTAGCTTTTCAGTTATATAATGCCTATGCACATTCAGTTTCTAATTTTATAAAAGAGGCATGTCTTCTTATTATATCTAAAGAGCATATCCATCTACAGGGCAGATTAACCATTCAGTTACTCTCAAACCTGTTCATCAATCACACACGATCAGATTGCTAACAGCATTTGGCACTCACACAATTTCTTTCTCTGAACAACTTTATCAATGTTACAGGGACACTGACCATTTTTTTCAACAGAATAAGGCAAAACCTGAAAGGCTTCCAGCCCACTGCATATCAACATGTGCCAGTATATACTTGGTATGTGCCCAGTGACTGGCCTCTGGAAAATAGAGACTTACCAGCCCAAAACTGGAGATGTGGCACATTGTCAGGTTTCTGTGTTCAAACTCCAAGTGGCAGGGAGCAGCTGTACCCAGAGCACCTGGAGAGGGGTCCCTGGGTTACAGGCGGCTCCAAAGTGGTATCTCAGACCCACACCACAACCTTGAGATGAAAGTCAAAGCTCCAGCACCCCTAAAAAACTGATAGTGTGAGGGCATGTGTGAAAGAGTCCAGAAAGCCAAGAGAAGGCTGAGATCTCTCGCCCGTGGTGAAAGAGGAGATGCGGGGCGAAAAATACAATCTGGCAAGAGAAAGGTGACAAAGGGTGCTGCCCACAAAAACTTCACAGCTGGTGATGACCACTGTGAGATGGCTGTTGGAGTACAGTATTTAGAAAACCATCAGGAGCTGGTCATTTTGATCTTCTGCCTAGTGCAGCGATGGAAGTGATACGGACTCCCAAGGGTTTTCTGAGCTCACCCTTACTGATCACCACGTCGCTTTGTTAGACGCAGCACTTATACTGCACTGTTAATATGGCCCTAAAAGACTCCTGTTTTACAGCGCTGACCTTCAGGGTGGTCCATCAGCTTAAAGCTGCTCATACTTCCTGAACTGAAGAATTATGTTAAGAAAAGGACAATTACTAATGAAAACTGGAAAACTAACATAAAACTCACTTTTCTTCCAGGGCATGAATCCAAAGTCTAATAGTTAGTATTTTCAAGCACCACTTGAGCCAGCTCCAATTTTACTAATTAATGAGAGCAATGCTACTTGTCCTTTAAAGCGTTCTGGCAACAGAAATCCCCAAACCCGGCTTTGAAGAGGAGGACATGCCCAGCCTGTCACTCACTCTGATGGACATACTTGGTCTCCAAAGCATTTTTTTTCCTCTTTGAACCAGTGCAAGGCTTACTTGGAGGGCTGCACCGTGGCATCTGCTCTGGGACAGAGTGCAAGCCAGCTATCCCCCTAAAAGAGGAGTTTAACCATGCCCTGAGGCTGCGCTGTGGCCTTCCACCCCACAGCACTCCATCCATCACCTGGGAGCGGGGATGGGGAGACACTTGCACTCTCTTCTCTTTCCAACTTCTGCAGCTCTCTTACCTGCCCACACACATATTGGGTGGCACTGTCCTCTAGGAGATGCGACTACTCGGAGTAGCCCAACATTTACTTTTATGAAAACATGTCATTTCACATAGAAAATAGTGCCATATTAAATAGAAAGAAAAATGATTATTCTGAGATCAATCTAATTTTCTTTCTGCAAACAAATATTAAAAAACGAGGACTGGGAATGCTAAACCAATTCTCATTTCTGCAGTGGAATTTGAACAGACTATTATGAGTAAACAGGATTTCAGATAACTTTTTTTTCCTAAACTTCTGTGCTATCAAGCCTCATTAGAAATTCCACAGAAGCCAGGTCCCTAATAGGTTTTGTCTTCTTTCTGGGATTTCATTAGACCTAAAAACGAAGCAACTTTTGCATAAATAATTTCATCATACTACAAAGCATCAGTTTGAATTCGCTTCTAAAAATAGACAAGTATTTAAAATATTTTACTCAGCTACCAGGCCTATCCAGCCCCCAACATTTCTATTACTATTATAAAGCCTCACAAAATCGCCAGTCAAATACAAACAGCCACTCCTTCCAATGGCAGCATGTTTTTCATGCCCTGATTTCATTTTCTTCAACCACGTTTCTTGTTCTAACATAAAACCAAGACCTTCTCGCAGAAAGTGGCCACAGGCAGGGAGCAAACAGGCCCACAATGTAAAGTTTCTCCCAGCTTCACAAATATGCACACAGGCAGGACGAGAGCACGCTCAGCCCTATCTGAAATCTGGCTTGTAACTCTACCAGAAGTTACTACTCTCAAAAAAAAAAATCTGACTTCAGATTCAGCACAGCTCATGGATCACGGGTGTTCATGAGTCAGAACAAAAGGACTCAGAATTTACAGTACTCTCGGTTTTCAGTACAGGAGACAAGGCTTTAATAGACCAGAAGCAGGAAAAAGCAAAGTCTCTGCTCTTCAAGCAGAACCTATGTGTCATCTTGTACATGTGGAGGGCAGTCAGATATTAAATGGGCAAAGCAAAAGAGCAGAAAACCTAAAATAAAGCTTCATATCCACAATAACCATTCTCTACAGAGCATGATTGTTCTGACAACCACCTACTAACAACGTGTGCTGTATTAAAGAAGTTGGTATCTGAGCATCTAGTGGCAGGGTATCTGCTGAGTGAGAGACCACGGCTGTGAAATTTAGCTGAAGAGAGTAGGGGAAGGATCGGGGAAGTGTATAATCTTTTAAAAAATCTATTCCTGCACAACAGGAGAGCTCGAGCTTGTGTTTTCACTGAACAATTCAAAATGACAGTAAGCAATGCCCAGAGAAGTCCATCAAAAATGCCTTTCTTCAGGGCATAAAGCACCACACGCAGATGGAGGTGTCTGGCTCAAATACTCAGTGCCTTTCCCCAGACGTCACAAGAGCTGCGGCAAGAGTCACCAAACTCCCTCCAACGCTGCCCAAGTTTGGTCTTTCCATTTTGCCTTCTCATTGCCTGTCTGCATCTGCCACCACACTACAGCCAGAGCAACATGGAGATGGGACACGTCCGCTGGAGAAGCTGGATGACACTCATCAAGGAAGGAAAAAGACAGGCAGTGGGCTGACAGAGCGTCCACAGCACAGGGCATTTAGCTGAAGTGGATGGAGTCACACCTTTGCCTGCAGTGCAGATGCACCCTAAGAGCAAGGCATTTGATGGACGTCAACTCTAATCCAACATGCCAATCTTTTATTCCTGAAACACATCTCAACATCTCGCATGTATGATAGCAAAGAATCAACACTCCAGAAGGAAGATCATCATTTTAATGGTTAGGGTAGACATGGATTAAACACTGAAATCATCTTAGAGGTGGTCATAAATACACTAGCTACTTCACAAATATACCTTCTGCAAAATGCTAGCCAGGCTAAGACCTAGCAATTCAATATTTATAGGCACCACGTGCTATATACTCTCTAGCAACAATAAAGCACCTGGAATGCTCAATGCTGAACTAAATGCTTCCTGAAGAAGAAAGACTGCTTTGCATAAGCTTCTGTAAACTACATTTTATAAAATCTCCTTTTAAATCCACCTTTTCTCAGATGACACTATGTTTGGTAAACCATATCTTTCGGTGCTTTTTAGTTCATTAAATTGTAAAAAACAGTGAGATAATGGGAAAGCCAAGGAAATCCAGTGCTAATATACTACTACAATTAATTAGAAGTATCTCCAAGTCATTGTGGGGCAAACCATTTTGAATATGCAAGGTTCGCAAGTTTCACCCATTTGTGTAAAACTATCAAAGACTTTCTTGCTATAAAGCTTTAATTTCCATTTCAGAAAACTTGGAAGCTGACCTAATTTTTTCATTATTAGGTCAGGAAATACACCATGCAAATTATTCTGGATGAATGTGTCAGTATTTCCATATTAATAGGTTGCATCCACAATGTACAACATCATCTGTTAGATAATAAGCTCTGTTATTATTTTTCAATGCATTGGATGAACACGTACACCTAGTAGCACTACTGAAATGGTAATTAATTATACTTTAATAGAACAAGCTGAGATGTTGCCTCTGATCTACAGTACATACTTGACTTAGGTTATATGGTGCTATAGTACTTGGAAAAGATCCTTTTCTCATGATTCGACTACTCACAAGACCATCTGGACATTGCTTGGTGCTCCTGGAGGTCAGGGTGAAGATGGGGGAGGCAAGGAGGAAAAGGCTGAACACATTTTATTTTGAACACTTTCTGTTCTGGTAGGAACCGATTCACAGTCTCCTCACATCAGCAGGGGAGGAGAGTCAGCCTTGAGTCAGACTCTGCAATGGCAGGAGGGATTTCATGCAGAGTGGCATCACCACTATGGTGGGAGCAGCATCAAGGAACTCTTGGTGACTACATGCAAGAGGGGGAATGTGGACCGCAAGGCTAGAAATTAAGAAGAACATGGGATTTCAGGGCTAGGCTCAGCAGGACCACTGCCCTGAGAGCAGCCCCCTCCCTGTGAGCCCAGCAGCTCTGGGCTGAGCACAGGGAGCCTCCATACACCACGAGGAGAGATCGTGTCTTGGTGAACTGCAGGGTCTCCCTGCTCCTGCTGAGCTCTCCATGCGGAGGAAGGCTTGAGCCCAAAAGCACTGTCTCCCACAGAGCCAGCAGCTTTGGCAGCCTTTTGCCATGCTTGCAGGGACTCACCAGGATGAGTCAATCCCAGGCTTCCACCAGAGTTCCCGGTGCAGGCTCTCCCCACCCTGAAGCCACAGTACGGCACGCTGCTGCACAACTGTGCCATGTCGCTGTTTACAGCTGCCAGTTGACCCTCTATGGGTACACGGAGCGGTGGTTATCACCATTAATGTCCCCAGGGCCGTCCCACATCACAGCACACAACCCGCAGGATCCCCTCCAGGAGCCGCGTGGGCATCATTCACTTTAGGGAGCGACTGCTGCGATTTCAGCACAGCGGCCTATACAGCCACAGGAAGAAGAAACACGAGGCCATCCACAAAAACAGGCTCTGGCTCAGCCAGGAAATAAGTGCTCACCATTGCGAGTTAATCATGCAACTCATCCACTATCATGGCAAAACAGCATGAGGAAAAAGGAGGTTTGCAGGCTCAGCACCCTCACTCCAGAGCAAGGTTAGGGCTTATCCCAGAAGGAAACAGGACTGGTCCCAGTTGTAGGAACAGGCTTTCCAGCCACCTCCCTGTGAGCCGAGCTATCACACCTCAAAGCACAAAATGTTCATTTTAACTCTGACTTTTCTGATTGCGGTACAAGCACTGTAAGAAAACACCAAAGCACTACAGTCAGATACCCAAGCCGCTGCTGCTGGCAGCTGAGGGCCCAAATATTTCACTGAAGACGTGGGGGGCAGCACCCATGCTGCAGGGTTGAGCTCACTGCAGGAGCATGGACCGAAAAGGGTCCTTCATCTCGACTCTTATCTGCAATGCAATTGTGGCACCTATAATAACTATGTGTGTCATTTCAAGATGCTGTAAGCTACTAATTGCATTTTTCATGGGTGTTGACTCTTTAATGAGTTTACAACACAGAGCAGAGTCTCAGAGTGATACTTTTATAATTCCAGTGAAAAGATGAAAAACTATATTGTACTCAGTACTGATCAAACCAGATCTCTTCAAAACCAGCCAATCCTAGAACATGTAATTTCGTTCTCTCATGGCATTCATTTTACTTCACTATTGCTTTACAATTTTCTCAAAAATTATTTCTAAGTCACAGCTTCCAATTCAAACATTCTCCAAACTTATTTTACCATGTAAGTTAACTGAAAAAATGCAATTACCAATAACTTAATTTCTGTATAGTTGTATGGTTTCCCTAGTGGTTGCACAATATGCAAACACATATTTTAGAACAGAACAAAACGCACTCAAGCAGAGTAAGCATGAAAGAACCACCAAGTGCAAGTGCACAGCATACAGTACCCAGTAAACTCAAAGCACTTTGCAGAAGATAGGATGTTCCCCCTAAACAGACAGGAAAACCAACTCACACCTCCCACGAGCATCCTGGGCGGAGCCCAGAAAGACTAGAAGGGTCATTCCATCTCTAAAGACACCGAGCACATTATTTCATAAATACTCTTTTTGGAAATACAAGCATATACTCAGTAGATCAGGAAAGACAAAAAGGAAAGGGACATTTCCAGGATTGCCAGAGCATTGCTGCTGGCCTTATTACGTACCAGACCTCCCAATGCAGGTTTCAAATGAAAGAGGCTATCTGGGACATAAGAGGCTTTCAGATATTCACTGAAGAACAATTCATCCCAACATCTTTGCAGTAAATCACTATTCAGTTTGGAAAATTAGAAGTACATCAACATGATAAGAGAGCTGAAAGCGGTAGATGAACTCATAATAGGTTAATAGAGAATGAATGTAAATCAATAATTTAGAGTTACACTAGAAATGTTTAGCTGGGAGTAGGGGCTCTTCCAGCTATCGTAATGTCCCTTTTGAATATAAATAATGTCAACTATTACGCAGATGGCTCCACACTGGGTACATTTTAGCAAAACAAATTATGCAGTTTGTACATCGCTGTTTGGAATGTTAACTAACAAGGTAGAACAAAGGGCTATAATTTAAGTGATCTTTTAATTTTGAATTTTTTTTTTCTTTCTAATTTTACTCAGAAGGGAATTATCAAGCAATCTCCAGCCTGTTACACGTCTACACTGGAAACATGAAACGGTTTCAGTCAACTCGATCTTGTGGAAAAATATGTTCTCATCACAAGCAGAAAGAGACTGTCAAAGACGCAGCTTAGTGACCACGAATAAAAACCAGAACCTACATGGAGATGATTTTGAAAGTTACCATGTTAAAAAGCCGTACAAAATAAAGGTTTTTTTGAAACTGCAGTGGAAAAACATTTTTACAGAAAAAGCTGTTAGATGAAAGCACCAGGTGCTATTAATGCCTACCTGATATTGGAGCATGCTTTATTTACCTTACAAAGTATCCTGAATATAAGTAGAGTATAATGCTCAAAATACTACATAAAAGTTAATCCTATACTTTACAGGAAGACACCTGATAAATCAGATTAGTGAACCAAACACAGAACAGGAGATGGATATGCAGAGCGAGACAGAGATGAAGCTGGGCAAACAGTATTTCTGAATCTGTTCCCAGTGCTCATCTGCTAGGAGGCACACAGGGCACCCAGTGCAGCGAAAGTGGCAGTCCGCAGAAGCAGCACCCTCTCCAGCACATACCCCCCACAGGCAGGTTATCTTATCTCATGTTCATACCTCCTCTGGAGCCTACCTACCTTCACTTCTGTCAGTCCCAGTGGCGACGCAGGCAGGGACAGCGTGGAAGCGTCACCCGCCCGCTGTCCACCGTGCTTCCTGCAGTCCCAGGCAGCTGCGCTGCAGGTACTAAAATGTCAAGGTGAGGATCATTCATTTGGAAATCAGCAGCACGTGATTATGTTAAACTGCAGCCCTGTATATACCTGCAGTACCAAAAATACAACCCTTTACCATGCCAATCAAAGCAGTATTTATAGTGGCTGTAAGAAAGCAGCATACCTAACATGGATCGAGGTGGTAACCCACCTCCACTCTTCCCAGAGATGTGATGTTTTAGCACAGGGCCTGATGCTGTGAGCATGCTCCATGCCAGCTGATAGACTGCCCTTTCCACTCAGAAAACAGGCTAGAAGAATTAAAAATAAATAAATACATACATACATACCACCCCCCCAACAATCTTAGCATTAAAATATTATAGGAAAAAAATTGAGAAATCAGTGCACACCTACTGCTCATCAGTAGTGCATAGCAAGTGCATAGCTCTAACCCAAGAAAGAATGGTAAATTACAAATCTTGTTATCGTTTTCAGCCTGCCAAAGGAAAGCATGACATGTCCTAATCTGAAAGCTAGATGACTCTGCAGCCTTTCTGGTCCATCTAATGAGGGGATATGGAATGGCAAAACCAGCTTTATAGTCATAGAGGGAGTAGTTCGGATCCGCTAAAAGCATGAGGCTCAACTTAATTTATATTTATTAAGTTTGTTTCTAAGCAATAGGCCAAGAACGGATGCCTGGAAGTACCTGGCATGTTTTAGAACTGCAGAAATACCCCTACTTTGGTTTTAATATAACATAGAAGACTGCACAAGGAGCTGAACTATCATTGCTTTTACTCTTGCAGCTTCACACTCTATGTCACAGGGGTATGAAAGCTCTAATCAGCTATGCTGCATTAATGTCTACTGTACAATAAAGCTGTGAAAGTCAACATATGGCTAGATATTATTTATTACTATTAAGAAAATTCAATTAACACAACATTGTAAATAACAGGAAATAATCAGATTGAAAGTGTAGGCAGACAAAGCTAGACCATCATTTACTGTACGTCGCCAAAAGTATTCACTCCCTGAAGTACCTGGGAAACAGCTTTCCACAGCAGAATCTTCTCCTACCACTCAGCTAGATTTCTATACTACCTCTGCGAAGACTTGCATGCAAGGTTCAGTGGCAGGTCATTACATGCTGTTTTGAAGATATTCAACAGCAGTATATTCTTCTGTTGCTGTTTGTTTTTTAACATTGTCCAACACTATCAAAACAAATGCTAGAGTTTGCCACTCAAGAACTCCCAAGACCATTGCAGTCTCAGAACATCAGCACAGTTTGTAGCTGCATTGAACCAAACGCTACTACAGCAAGATGAATGGGAAAGGATGAAGAATATCATGACACCAGAAAACTATACATTGCAGCAAGTGCCCTTTGACCACATCATGCCCATTTCCCTTACAGGTGTCTTTGTGAGAACAGATATGCTTAAAAAAGAGGGATGTGGCTCTCCACTAGACACCACACATCACTGGGTATGTCCAGAAGAACCCATCCAGCCTGACATTCAGCAATCAATTGCTGATCTTATAAAAATATTTGTTGAGCAAGAGGTACTTTTATCCCTTTTCATTTTAGGTGCAGAAATAAAAATAATGAAGGAAAGTGATGTGGAGAGGCTTCATTATAATCAGTATATAAAAGTGCTACTGCATACTTAATAGTAACATACTTCACATCTGACATTTTATTTCTTTTGCAGTGGTGTCATGGAACTTAAAAAGCTGATGCATAGTAAGGAAAGCAATGATAAAAAATGAAGTTTAAATCTGTGAAGATTCTTTCAAACATTTATGAAGCAAGGGTTTTAAAATCTATCTATTCAGGCTCATTGTTCTATTATAAAATATAGCCCACAATGTTTTTATTCTGCTTCCCTCTTGAATAGCAGAAAAGACTTTGATATTCTTAGAGAGGTGCAGGGTACTATTTTAACACCATCCTCTGATGCTTGCTTTTTCTGCTACTTGTAGAACAAAAAGTAACCCTAACCTTCCCAAAATAAAGGCAGATCTTTAGTTTTCCCAGTTATTGAAAGCAGTTACATTTGATTTTTGAGTTTAAAAAAAAGAAGGGGGGGGAACCAACAGAGAGCACCATCAGTATAAGATGAGATGTTCTCTCCCCAAATCACAACACACCCAGGATGGAATTTCCCTGGCATTTTTCATTGGCTAAAGTAATTTTTTTGCAGTCAACAAAGTAGTGTTTTGAACATTTCAAATCTGGCCCTGAATATATTACTGCTTTGAGAAATTTCACTTAATCCCCTTATTACTTAAGAGTAATGCCTCCTATTCACTCTCTGAAGAAGTTTGCCTGTCAAAAAGAATAATGATTTCCAGCCTTTTCACTAGAAAAGACTAACATTGCTGCAAAATCTGTCTGTGCAGATTTTGAGTGGTTACACCAATACCTCATTACAACATCAGAGCATGGGTATAAAGTAAAACCAACGTCAATGGAAAATGAAATAGGCTTGGGATGTGCAGCGAGAGACCCGTGTCCCTAGCACAGTGTGTACGACGGAGCAAGAGCTGCTGAGCACTTTGGACGTAGCCCTGACCTACCCACGCGTTTGCAAACCCAACAGTACATCACCTGGATTTGGGATCACCAGAGCTTTGGGAAGGAAGACGACGTATCTGCTGCTTGCTCCTTCATGCTGAACCATCTAGGTACACCAAGCCCTGGGTTACCCACACACCCTACTCCTGCCTTGCTGCTTGTTTCTCCCCAAACAACAGTTTTGTTCATTTGGTTTTTAAACAATGTTTAGGAACAGAAGGGTCTGAACTGAAAGACACAAACTGATGGAACATACTGATCTTCTGCCTTCTGCAAAGCTTACATTGTTCTGCAATTTCTCCAGGCTGAGTGGTGGAGAACTTTTATCATCCCCATTTTCCATATGGGGAATGAGCTACCATTCAAGGTCATGCACATAGGTTTTCGCAAAAGAGAAGGTTGGCTCTGGATCTCCCAGGCTGACATCCAAACCTTTAAGCATCCAGTCCCTTCAAGGGAAGGACTAATGCCCAACTAACTGGCCGTCTTTTGACACAAAGGGACTGAAGGGTTTGCATATTTGTCCTGTGCTTTTTGTAAACACAGCAAGTTAAGTGGGATCCAATGTAGAAAACGCAGTGTTAAAAACTTTACAATTCTGTTGTTTTATTTTTTTTCAGTGTGTAAACTTTTAAAATATCTGAAGTTTATTGAAACCTAAATTATCAAACATCATAATTTTTTCTGTCAAAGCTTCATTGGGATTTTGTTCCATAGTTTTTGGTTTACATATTCAAAAATTTTCAGTTACTCTAGAATTCATTATGAATTGTTCAAAATATAGAAATAATTGTATTAAAGGCAAAAGCACCGGACCAGTTCTGACTTAACCTGTATATCATTGTATCTAAAAATAAATCATAACTGTAATTCACACTTAGAAAAGAATTTTGTGTGGCAGTGAACGCCCCCTCTCTGCCCCCCTGCCACCCAAAAAAAGAAGAAAATGGTGGCACCAGAAAATCCTAGCTCTTTACCTTCATATCCTGGAAATTTAACCTGAAAAAATAAGATTGGATGGTTATCCCTTTCCAGTGCTTTCCCACATATACTCAGTTTGATTAAAGCCCAGGACAAGAGGTGAAAAGATCATCACTATCATGTAAGTGTCTGTGGTTTGAGCATCACTTCAGCGTCTACAGCAGTATCTGCAGTGGTAGGACAATTTCTGAGAGTAGCAAAACACACTGTGGCAGTGCTGTCCTCTTCCCATCTGCTGTAATAGTGAGAAGCAACAGATCACCTTTCACTGTTTTGCCTGAATTTTTAAAAAATCCTAATATAGAAGTATTGTCTATAAAAATGTATTCAACATCTGGACAAACGGGAAAATATCTTCCTATTAAAAGACAGCAGATCTGTCAAGAGACCTGCTACTTTATTGACAATTGAGAAATCCCAGTGAGGCACTCCAGCAAGCCCATCTGCTGGGGGACACACAAGTAACTGGGAGCACTGGTAGGAGAACAGGGTGAGGCAAAGAACCTCTTCAGAGAAGAGAATGAGGCTGCATCCCTCATTTGCTTACAAATTATTCTGGAAAGTTTCCCAAACTACAGATCTGCTCCTCTACTTTGCAGCCCCATGGATAAGAATGAAAGGGAAATCTGAATTGCTGTCACTGGGGTTTGTGGGAAGCTGCCTCTTTGCTATCGTGCTGCATTATTCTAGGTCCTAATTGGGTATTTTTTCTTCCAGTTGTCTCACGTTGCAGAATGTGCAAAACTTCAATGTCCTACTGCAAGATTATGAGATTTAAAGTAGTGAGTTTCTTCCTGAAGCTACTTATATTGACCACCGATTAGTTTAGCATCATCTTTTCCCTTGCTAAAAATAAATAAGTAATAACCCAACAAGCAAGCAAACAAACAAAAATGATCCATCAACCCAAAAGAAACCAAGATACATTTAAAAGGTTACATTTATCTTGCCAGCTTAGGTAGTTGGCAATGAAGACAAGCACTTTTGACAGTCGCTTTTTAAAACCCACAGAGTTGATAATGGCAATACTCAGCTCACCACATCTGTATTTGAACACTTCCTGGAGCACTTGTGTTGCTTCAGGGTTCAGTAAAAGGAGCTACTCTACATCCCAGACATTCAAGACTTGCACAGGAAGGTGAATCCATCGCTTCACACTTCTCAGAAAAGCTGAATTAATTAATTTAAGCTAAAGTTAAATTAATTTTGGGCCACTAATTATGTGGCCCAAATCCTGGGGAAAAAAAAAAATTAATTATTTTTTGTTAATCCCTTTAACTCTGTGAGAGATTGTGGTCAACCAAAACTGATCCTTGGAAACAGCCAGCATAGTAGTTGGCATGGCACGTTCTGCTGTAAGAGGTAATTAACCTCTTACAGAAGGCATCTTTCGTCATACTGAATCGCAGATCAATTTGAAAATTCAACATTTCAGCAGCAGATAAAACCACTACCAGCAAGACACATGGAAATAGGCTGTGCAGGCAGTTGACTGGAAATCCCACTGGTTTGTACTCTCTCCTTAGGTCAGCTTCCTCCAGCGACCACAGAGCAGCACCCAGGCTAACAGCTCTGCCAGGTTTGTCATCTGGGCCTGTGCCATCCCCAGCAGAGGACAGAAGGGAGGTGATGGCAGCGAGGGGAAGGCAGCAGTCCCATTGCTGCAGGAGGAGAAGCAGCAATGGCAGCAGTTCAAATCAACCCAGATCACTGCTCTAATGGATCTGGGAAGGGAGGGCAGCAACACTCAGGGAGCAAAAATGCAAGGGCAAAACTTTCAAATGTACTTTAAAAATGAAATACATAAAAAAGAATAAAAATTTTTAAAATGTAAAGCAAGAAAAAGAACAAAAATAGCCCAGTAGAAATTCAAAGTTCTTTCTAATGAAAAACAAAAATTCTTTTTTTGCTTTTAATATTTATCCATTCTATATAAGCTCATGATCAGTGTTTGATTTTCTTTTTACGTCTACTGATTTCAAGCACTAGATCTCAGGTCTGGAAACCATCAGCCACAGACTGGTCGGTCTTTGAAAATCCAGCTGGCCAATATCAAGTCATTGAAATTTTTCAGCTGGCGCTTTGTTACAGCAACATTTCCCTGTTAGAAGCGTATGAGAACTTCTTGCAGTACACTAAACCTCTGCTAATGCTCACTTTGGAGGATCATACCAAATGTCAGACAGGTCCATTCCTGTGGCTATGCAGGAATGGGAAGTTACGCCTTCAACCACATAAATCATCATCTGCCACTAGAAAGAGAAGCACCTTTGTAGCAGGAGTCTGCCATCTGCTCCAGGTCTAAATGCAACTCTGCCAGGTAGGAAAAACTAAGAGTGAATAAGAAATGCAGCCACAGCTTGGCAAAAATTAGAGGTGTTACAAAGAAAAATGATTTGCAGTGCTCTTGTTTCTTGTAACAGAACAGTCTATTTTACATAAAAAAAACCCGAACACTTTTCATTTAAACGCTGTGTGATAACTGAACAAAATGCTGAAGTATCCCAGAGGAGGACCAATTTATACGAGCAACTAAATCACCAGGACTTCCCCAGACATTCACATTAAGCTAAAACCTAATGTTAAACAAAACAACAAAAAAAAACCCAACAACACAAAAACCCCAACCAGAAATCTGGTAAGCAGGTGAGGGGATAATTCATAAAGACAACTACTAATTTTTGCTATGATTCACTCCGTGAGTAACCCCCACAGCTGCTGCTTCCCAAGCAGCAAGGAAAAGTTGATTAGGTTACAAAATAGCTGCGTGATTAAAGAGGTTCCTAATGATCCTGTGGGATCTGCAAGCGCAGAAATCTGGGGCGAGGAAGGCCCATCACTGTAGATCCATCCACCTGCTTATCCTCATGGCAGATCAGGGGTGACAGCCGTTTTCTGCAGGCAGATTCTGCCAGAGCTGCTGCCTGTGGTGCCCGCAGGACTGGCACCTCACACCATCAAAACTTCTTGCCTAGGTGTTGCTGCAAAGGTGCCAACTCACTTTTGGGTATTTTGCTGCTCCCCTGCTGTGATGTCACGTTAATATTTATGTAAATCCCTCACCTAAGAGGGAACTGGAATTTTAATTTTAAATTACATAAAGATATTCCTGTCAAGCCTATCCAATAAAAGGCTTTTCTAATCTTAGCACTGTTCCACCACAATAAGCACTAAACTTTCTGAATTCACTTTGCCACATAGATTTAGCTTGTTTAGGGTCTACAGTCTCAAAAAGTAACGGTCACACAAACAAAAAGATGGTTTTGCAGCAGAATACCATTTACCTGGGACCCAAGTGCAGACCTGGACTCATCCAGTATAGAGCTATTCCAGAACTGTTCCTAGCGTGGCCGACCACTGGAGGAGCAGCAACAGAAACTTCAGTTCTCATTACTAACCCACATTAGATACTCAAAACCTCTCCCTCCCCCAACCCTAATCACTAAATCCTAAGAGATATTCAAGAAAGATGCACATACACAAGCAAATAATATATACCACTGAAAATAGTTCTGCTATGGATCATATAGATCTGGTACAGGATTTCGCTGAAGTCAACTTTGCTACTGCTACTCATCTGAATACACAAAGTTGGGGGGGGGAGTATGTAAAAACCTTTAGATATCTGCTTATTGATCCATCATCTTAGATGCTGGTATGTTACTGCAAGTCTCTTCTCCCTCAATTACCAGTTGTTAACAATTCCTTATGCCCAAAGCATCCTGAATGCAGAAGGTGTCCTTGTGAGCTCTTCAGTGTAGCCTCTGCCCCTCTCTCACACACTGGTGGTATTTCCAGTACAGTTGCAGCAGATTTGGGCAAATCCAAACTCACCTGCCCAGGTGTTTTCACTTACCCAGGCATTTACACCTTAACACCATTTGTAACAAGCTGAAAACTGACCTGCTGCAGACCAGGCTGTTGTTGGTACATGAGAAAATCCAGACACAAACTGCATTTGCCATTTTAGGCAGCAGTTTAAACATCCCACAGAAGAAAAGATGTAGTCTGATGAAAGCAGGAAAGGAAAGTTTGGGGTTTTTTTAAACTGAAACAATAATCTTTTAGCATTCTTCCTGCAAAGAGAGCCTCCTATGTGCCTGCATGGCTAGGGAGGCAGGCCAGTAGGGAAATGAGGTCTTTCGTTTCTTGCCTCCTTCTCAGGGTCAAAATTCCTTAGTACCAATTTGTAAAATGGAGCTAGGAGTCTTGCAGCCCTCGGGATAATTGATTAGCTGACAAAAGTGAAATCACATCTTCCAGATTTATTCATTAACAGAAGTAAAGCCCATGGAAGGTTTGTTTCACCTAGCATTGTCGGTGGGCAGCCCCACATCACCCCTATCTTCAGATCCAGGTCCTGCTTGGCTTGGATCAGAGGAAAAGCCAACCATGGCCTATTGCTGTTATTTTTAAGACTAGAACTCCCTTATGCTGAACACATTCAAGAATGGAACAATTATCTAACTCAACAAGACAGTAGGAAGAGGAGCTGCAGACACCTTTGAGTCAGAGCATCAGAACTGGTGAACCAAACTTAAAAATGATGTCATCAGAAAGGAGAACAGAGTGTTGCTGCCACTCTCTGTCAGAGGCACAATGTGAGCAAGGTCGGGGAAGCATCCCAGCAAGAGTACAGCTCAGGGCACGAAGCCACCGCATGCAGCCTCCTTGGTCAAGGGACCACCAGCAAACAGAAGACAACTGCTGGGCACAGATTCCTTCATACTACCACAGGCAGCTGGCACAGGCACAAAGTTCTCACCCCCTAAAGCTCACCCAGTAGTGGGCAGAAGGTATCTCCAGCCAGCCTGAAGCATAATGGAAACGGAGGGAAAAACTGCAGGTTTTTCTGTATATATTTGTCTGAAGAGCTATCTGCCTCTGCGATCCCAGAGCTCAGCTCAACTTTCCCACAGGTATGGCCCCTGCACCACTTCGAGTGGCACATGTTCTCGTGACGGCATGCATGGAGAGCCGCTCCTGGGAGACAACAGCAGCAGCTCTCCCCATGGCAGAGACCACCATGTCCTGGTGCTCATGCCAGAGCAACACTTCAATCCCATCCATCCTCTCTGGAATGCTACAGCTCTCACATCCAATCTCACCAAGGATGGCTTTGTAGCAAGTTTTTAAAATCTAAAAATGACTCATAAATTTTCCTTATGTCCTTTAAAGGATGTGGGCCAAAGCCCTTTTTTCCCCCGCCATGTACATATCTCTATAGGGGATTTCAAATAGTAATTACTCTAATGAATTAGTTCATGGGATAAGAGGCAAACATAGACTCCAATACTCGGCCAGTTCTAGCTGATATACTCTCCAGAAGAACAATATTTAGCATTTTACACTAATGGCTTGCATCCAGTAACTAATTAATCCTCTCAACACAGAGGTATATGATTTTTCTTTTCCTTAATGTTTTTTAAAAAAAAAAGCACTATCTTATGGCAATCTGCAATTACAAAACGTTCACTTCTTTAGCAGAGAACAGGAATGCTATTTTAGGGCCTGATGCTGCAGGTTTGCACCAGCTCCACACTTGCCATGAAGACAGTGTTCGCTGAAAACCACTGCATCACAGTTAACCACTGCCGGTCACCTAAAAGGCCAGATGTTCAACAAGAAATTAGCTCCCTTAAATCCATTTAGGGAAACTAGTTTCATAGTCTCGTGTCTCTTTAAGGATGATGTTGTTTATTTCCCCAGCAAGGTCTAAATTAAATTCAAGAACATTTGAATATACAGCAACATCTATCGTGATGACTTTCCACCAAGTGTCGATATAGTTTATAGTCTTGTTGTCAGAAAATATTGCTGCATGCCTATCAGGAGGAGACTTCAACTCCACCCCTGGGGCGGAATATTCTCTAATGGCTAATATAGCTGTGCCTCTGAAAAGCTTTGTGTGCAGTCTACTCAAAGCAGCCAGAAGAGGCTTGAGAGGCTCTTGCCCATGGCTTGGGCATGCTAAAACTGATCTTTGCCCCTGTGAGTACAGCGGGACTGCGTGGAGCAAGCAGAAGGGATAGATGCTGTTTCCAGGGCAATAAGTGGCTCCAGTGTCACAGAGTGGATGATCCCCAGAACTGGACTATCATTAAAGATCACACAACCCCCACTTTTGGCTCCCCACAAAAATCAAGCTGACCCACTCTGCTCCTCACACCCAGATGAGTGTTCAAGGAGGGTCATCAGAAATGGGTTAAAGACCAAAAAAGACAGCAGCTTAGGACCACATGTTGATGTGCTCCCAGAGACTTCAAGAATCCTGCAGGGGATTGCACGCAGCTCTTACATGCCCACAGTGGCAGTTAAATGATTTATTCTTCCAAAGGTTTGAGAGCAGGTTTGGGGGCTTTATATTTCTGATGCAGTAATTATTTAAATATAAAAGCACCATATGCTTTTGGCATATGGCACTTCTGAGGATGCAATTCACTTTCAGTGCAAAGTTGCAATGAATTCAGGTAAATTTTCATGAATATGTAAAAGGGTTTCAAAGATGCACAGACTCAGTTCATAGAAAATATCCTTCTTAGTCAGACCAGGCAAAGACCATCAGGCAATGACTCACATCCTGCACACTCAGGTTGGCATGAATAGTTTTCAGCCCTCCCGTATCCAAAGGGAATCAGCATAAAACTTGCCAAATTACACCAAAATCTAATGCAAGTCACACTCAGAGTTACAATCACAGCCAGCAAATATTAGATCTGTTCCCTCCTTGGTAAGAAATTGTTATCATCATAAGTTTGTTGTACAAGCTAACATCTTCAGAAAATTTCCCTAAGGTTGAAAACTGAACAGGTAAAAAGCGTGTTTAATACCTCAAAGTCTTCATTATAAAACCTCTTCTTTTTTCCCCCCAAATCTCATTAGAACAGGACACAAGACTGGCTGGTTTTAGAAGGATAAAGCATGCTCAGAACAGCTCGGAGAGCAGATCCCAACAGTCATTACCCACCACCACACTGTGCTGTTCAAGCAGCGTGCTGACTTTTTACCACTGGTGGGGAAGCTGGCTGAGACCACAAAATTTCCAGTGAACACTGCCCAAAATGAACAGGTTTAGCCAAATCTGAAAGCAACATCTACCAGTGCCTTACGGTGAGAGCAATGCATCGAATACCTTCATGCAAGAGAGAGAGATAGCATCTCTCCATAGAAGATATGAGTGCAAAGGCATCATGAATTATATCACAGGACAACACCACAACTTTCTGTCTGAGCAGCCCCAGCTTTGAGGGGAGAGAAGTGCAAGAGGTATCCTGGAATTCAGGCAAGGAGTCTAGACAGGACTGAGATACCTCTGACACATGCTCTGAGCCTGGGCCTGGTGTGGACAGATCAGCAGAAATACAGAAGGTGGAAGCAAAAGAGGATGAGGAGTGACCATTTGGCCAAAAATCAAGGCACTCATATTTGAGGAGCCCAACACACTGCCTTCCTTGAGGACTTGTAAGAGATGAAGGATCTCAGCCTGAGAGGTGAAGACAGAGGCAGAAAAGGGCATCAAGGAGGAGCGGCAGAGGCAGAAGAGATGGAGAGTGGGACAATAGCTAGAAAGTCAGGCTGCAGGGCGCACAAATCCTGCCAGAAGATGAACAGAAGTCATGGCTTCTCTGAAGAAGCAGGAGGATTCAGGGACTGCCTCTTTATACAGGTTCAGGACAGAAAGGACCAACATATGTTCAAGGCTGGAAGCCTGCAGCATTAGGGCAGGCAGCAGCAAGGCAGAGCTGCAAGAAGGAAGCAGGAGCACTGCATTCGCTGCTTTGACAGGGGATGCCCTGTGGTGTCAGGCAGCACTTGGAGATGAGACACAGAACAGAAACAGCTGAAGGAGCTGCAGATGTGAATAAAGCTCTGTAGGAATAAAAGTGGAAGATGAACCACCAAAATGGACAGCCCCTCAAAAAAAAAAAAACAACCCAACCAAACAAAAAGAAAAACCAATCAAAAAAAAAAAGAAAAAAGGCTGAAAAGCAGTCTATAAAACTATAGAACCACTGACCAAACTCACTCAGGATCATTGCGTATAAAATCCTGAGACTGTTGAAGCTACATTATTTAAAGTTGTTTTGCAAATATATTAGAAAAAACATGCACAGAGTTACTGACTGAGGATGACTTATATTTTCAAATGATTGTTCAAGCACACAATTACTTCACTGACAGTTTTCCAAAAACTACAAAGTCTCAAACTGGGAAATCAAGACAACGAGCACTGATATCCTCAGAAGTAAGGCCCCGTGTATGTGGAGGAGAGTGATAGGTTAAGAAGTACAGTCAGAAAAGTATCTGAAATGATGGCAAGGATTCTGCTGGGACCTCCTGAAAGAAAGAAAGATTAAAACCACAGCTTCAGGCAGGGGAGGAAGGTACAGATCTGATATGAGGGATGAAAGGACAGAATACCCCGATCTGTACTGCTGAGAGAGTCAATATTAGCTGGAGTGATCCAACAGTGTGACCAAGAGGTCCCTTCTTTCTTTGGGGAGGTCTGAACTGGAAAGATTTTTCTCTTGTCAACATAACAATTTCTGCTTTTTGAGCAGAAGTAGAGAGCTCTGTTCCAATTGATCTACCTTGCTGCCTGTTCTAGTAAAGAAATGCAACATCTTTTGCCAGCAGCTGAAGAGGTCGCCATCTGAAGTTGACCTGCGTCCTTTGACTGCTTTAATACAAACGAGACTACTATATTTTGTATTTTTTGAGCATCTTACTGAAGCCAGCATCAAAGAGGAAACTAGAAGCAGGCACATATTTGGCTTTGCTCACATCTTTCTACCAGCAGACTCCAGTGCTGATCAAGATAACTTCATTCAAGGCAGCCCCTTCAGCTGGCCCAGACTGATAAACTGCCCCCATGCACTGGATCCCTAAATCATAGGAACATTTGACAAGGCTTCAAAGTCACTTCTTATGCTTTGCTAGAAACTCTGAATTAATTTTTCCCTCCTCTGCAGAAGGAGAAGTACTAATTCTTATTACAGATCCAAAGAACCATCACAGGATGAATCACTTAATGAATTACTCAAGTATTTGATTCTCTGCAGGTGGCCTCGCTTCCTACTGCAGCTCCCTACATGCTGCTATATTGCTTTCTCTTTATGGCTTATGCAGTACTATAAGCCAAAGCGTAAGTCCTGGTATTCCAAAACAACATGGTAGAAACATCAGTAACTGGACAAACATTGCATTTCACCCTGGAGATGGCTTCTACAGCAAGCTGTGCACTATTCTAACATCTCAGACACTGTTGAAACATTTACTATGTAAAGTTAAACGAACCATAACTATGTGAAGTTCAGACAACCATACAGAGCTTCATTATAAAGTTTTGTGGTCATAGACCATCCAGTTCAAACATGATACACTTGCAGGAAGCCATGCAAAGTCCAGCTGGATTCCAAAAAGGAAAACTAGATCTCCTATTTCAGTGGCAGCTATGAAAACAGTGGCTATACCCATTGCCTGCCCCAGGTTTAAACAACCAGGTTTAACTAGAATTGTTCTACCCCATCCACCCTGAAACTGTGCACATTCAGCAATGTCTTCTCGTTCAACACAGAAATAAAAGCAGGTTCCCTTGCACAGAAAGAATAACCATCACCTGGCAGCATTAGCAGGCTCTTACCTTCTTCCAGAACCCAACACAAGAGAGGCATATCACACTTGACATGCTGGCTCATTTCTGTTGCTAGAATTAATTCAGAATGCCAAACAGACCTAATAAAAAGGCACAGTTTCTTTCACTACTACTTTCAGGACAGTACCTCAGAACAACACCCCCCAAAGGTAGCAGAAATGAGGAATTTTAATTTCAGAATTACATTTTTCAGAGGAAAGAACAGCCAGAGAGCAGCAGGAAAAGTCAGCAAGAATTACACTAGCTAAAGAGTATTTTAGGTAGTAAATGCAGACAAGCAAAAAACAGGTCATGGGGAAAAATAAAAGCTAGGGTGCTACATAGCAGATATTCCAACACCATGTAAAAAGGATCCCACAGCAGTGCTGAATTTGCCATAAGAACACAGCAAGTTAACATAACAGCTATCAATACTAATGCTTAGTATCTTCTTCTTGCTTCTTATCCAATAGGTCAGATAAGACACTCCAAGGAGATCACAACCATGCTGATTCGTGATCTTTGGGCATAACTATTGAAACTCATGAGAAGAGAGTCAGATTAGAGCAGTCAAATAACCATGGACTTCAAGAAATATTTACTCTGAGTCTCTATGGAGCTGGATTCCCCCAGAGGTTCCACAGCTCAATTTTTCCTGCAACCACATAGACTGATGTAGATATTTATATTCTGACTACAACATATCATGTAAAATTAAAGTGACTGCTCTCAAGGAGCATCAACAAAAGTAATGAAATGAATGTCAGAAGGGTATGTGGCTTATAAGGAGCTTCTGCTTAAACATGCAATACAACAAAAAGACACCAACACCTGCTCTAACAGCAGAATTGCATCCAAGATCCACTAACATCATTGTGATAAAAAGTAGTCTTAACAGCAGAAGAAACACTACAAATAGGATTGCTATTAGCAGGGTGGACACAGAAATGGCACTCGATAATCCAGTTTCTTTGACACTACAGGATGTCCTCTCCCACCTGAAGCTGTGCCCCAGCACTGCTTCAACAGCTTGTCACCAATGCCTCCCACCAGCGGCATGTTGCTTTCCATCCATTCGAGCTGTTTATATGAACAGTCCTTAAACTGTTCCAGCAAAAATGAGCCTGCTCAGCTTCGATCGTTTCCTTTTTATTAACCAAGCTTACTCAGTGCTTCTTCACCCATTTCAACACAAACTGTTCAGACAGAAGATCAGTGTAGGCAGTCACTCGTTAGCTGTCAAAGCTGTCAATGCAGAGGTTACATCCCTGATGTAGCACTGGCATGTCTCATAACACATACCTTTACGATTAACAAAATTTCAGACATTCTTTAAGAAAGCAAGATTTATGACAACAAAAATTAATTAATCTTCAGGAGATAGCCTTTGTCCTATTTTTATCTCCACTGTGCCAAGCCAGTTAAATATCTCCAGACCTCTGTAAACATTTGGAGGCCTCAGTTGTCCTCTGTAAAAATGGGAAGCACCGTTAGGTCTGTCTGTGGTCTTTGTCCAGATGTTCTGCTGTTAATCAACCCTCCCTTCCCATCATGAAAGCGCTTCTTAACAACAGTACGCTTGTTTTGCTTTTTTTATAGGGCTGCATTCAGACAAATTGGACAGTTTTCTAGTTTTGCTTCAGCTTTTCTTCTGACAGATACTTTAATATAAGTTACCTCAAAACTGACAGCCTTTCCCCAAGGTGCAGCGCACACAGCCATGCCTTTACTCTTCTAAGTGGATTTCTCTCCACCCCATTTTACAGATGCAGCCCTCCAGCTGTAGCACAGCTTTACTACAGCGTGTCCTTTCTTAAGCCCTCAGTGACAAACCAAAAAGAGAGACGGGATACATGCAGGTGCCATCCCTGCAAGTGACAATCTATGAGAGACTTTTTATGCATCTTTACACTCTTACCCACCCCTCCTGCCTCCACTTTTGCTCCCCTTGATAGATCCTCAGTAAACTTTTCTCCCTGCGTGCGTGGCTTAATCCTGTTTGGGCTTTGCCCTGCAGCCCACTGTCTCCAACACTATATTGCACAAACAGACAATTAATCTCTCCCTATCACATGAAAAACAGCCATAATTGGTATAGCCATCAATTATAAGTAGGCAAAGTGCTAAAGTTTGCCTATAAGTGTATTTTACATTCAGAAATATAAAACAGAAATTATTATTTCATAGAAGTGTAATTATTTTCTCCCATTTCACCAGGTATCAGTATCAGTGTTCTGGCAAAAGGCCACTGGCATATATATCGTGAAAGGCAGAAAGAATAACATTACAGATGCAGCAAGGAGAGGACTGTATGGGCTGTGTGAAGCTACCAGCATTTCAGCAAGCAGTGAAAGATTGAAACACACAGAGCCAAATTAATAACTGCAAGGGCATCAGCGGGTATAATAACTGTCAGAGATGCATGCGAATAAAAGGATGCAATGCAACTGAAAGGAGGTGATGAAGTGAAGAGAGACTTCAGTAAACAATGACTGACTTAAAAAGCCAGAAAGGCTCAACCAAAGGTAGGGAAATAGATCTCTCGGGGGAGAGGTGTTAGCCCTCAAACAGTTAAATTTAGAGGGTAGGTTGTTCAGAGAGAATTTTTGTTTCATGGGCTTATTCTAACTTAGAAGAAAGCACAACTGATGCTGCTGCTACACTGCCGGCTGCAGTGTCCCACCCCAAAGCCCGTTGAGGCTCATGGCCCTCATACTGCTGTAACAAGCTCTAAGTCCACAGCCTGAAGGAAGCAGGGGATGAAGACAGAGAAACCAAGTTTCTGCACAGAGCAGAATTCAGGACAGTGCAATTCCTACACACATCTCTTCAACCCAGGTAATCCTGCAGGTGCAAGCCTAAATAGGAGGGCTATTTGTGCCAGGTTACACATCAAGATGCAAGACCTCAAACACCAGAAAGCTAGACATAAAAGCAGTTGCAGGGAAGGAATTACAAACAGAAAGATGTCAGTCATCTTCTCTCCATTCCTAATCTAAATTTCGTACCACAAAAATCCCACATGAGTCAGTAGCCCAAAAAGGAGTTATTCCACATGTTAAAACTATGCAGGCATAGGAAGAGAGATAATACTATGAATGATTTAGATCCTGAGCAGGTGATTGCTACACTCTGTGCTACACTAACCTGTGCTTTGCCTCCTCTTTCAATCTCACATCTCAAAACATCTTTACAACCGCCTTGGACAGAGGGAAAACCTCATCCCTTATCTGGCGTTGTGCAGCAGGGATGGACACGGCGGAGCTTTCTGAGCACACAAACCAGCCCGCTCGTTTTCTTCTGTTCGCAAATTCTCTTCATCTCTGGCTTCACTCGCAGATAAAACTAAGCCTATACATACAGATAAATCCTAAATATTGACAGCTTGTAAAAGGCTTAGTACTGAGGATTGCTATGAAGTAGTATTTCATGGCATAATTTGCTTTCCAGAGCAAGCCGCCTTTCACTAACAGAGTGGAAGCTATCAGATATTCAGAGAAAGCTTCCGAACTGCAGCAAGGAAGGCAAGCATGGCACAGGGCACTGGGAACAAGCACTGTTTGCATGTGCCAGGCATCTGCCAAACACCTAAGAAAAAACTATATACACCTGTATATGAAAGTATAAAGCCAACAGCTTTCCCAGAATACACAGTGTTATGCACCATGTGTATGAGGTTCATTCTGAGCATTAGGAGTAAGCTAAAACCAACCAAGCCTCCCATGGAAAAAAAGTTATTTTTGATTTTGATCATCATCTCAATTCAGTTTGCTGCTCATGTGAGCACACTAGATGGAGCAGAGCATGGTCAGGAGTGAAAATCTGAGGATATCGGGATTGTTTATTTCAGCATCAGTGCTGACCTATAGCCTGTAGCTGACTTTACAGACACTGCCTGGTTTTCTTTCACAACATCCACAGTAAAGTTTCACGATTTTCCCATATTTAGTCTTTTATTACCAAATGCTAACACCTAATTTCCAGAAGCAGACCATTTGTAAAATGGATTTCACTAAGCTAATTATTTAATATATCGACTTTGTTCTTTTAATGATACTACATATTTTCTGCCTTCACATTTCATGGAAAGCACACACCATTCATGTTTGCATCACTGACTGACGTTCCCAGTCCCGGCAGCTCATCGCATCCTCAGGCGCAGCTGAATAACCTTCACTGTCCAGAGGGAGTGGACATTTTGCAGTAACAGATCTTATTCTTTTGGAACCGCGTGCTTCAGAAATTTTGCACCAATTTGACAAATAAATTATAAAGTACCTCACCAGTTTCAGTAAAGTACTTCTGATTTGCATTTGTGTAGCTAAAAATAGGATTCAGGGGAAAAGTCCAAGACAGGCCCAGCTTGATTCAGTTCCCTGTTTATTCCCAGTGCTAAGTGAGTCAGCTAATGAAAAGCTTATGGGACAGCCAGCGTCACTGGCCTTTTCTTGAAAGTCCACTTGGAGACAGATGTGGTACCACAACCATTTGAATCCTGATCTTCACTGCTCAGAAAAAATTCCAGACACCAGAGGACCAACTGGGCTCACACCAACGCAGTGGCCTGGAAAAGTTTCCTTGGGCAGCAGTAGTGCCAGGTTTCCATTCTGCTGCTCAACCCAGTTTCATTCTCAGCTCGTTCCCACGCTGCAGTGGCCGTGCATCTCATTTTTGACATTTCTAGATATTTTACTTAAATCTCATGCTATTCATGTCTGCAGACTTCTCTTGGAGGGCACTCCAAAAATCAGCTGTCCAATACAACACTGATTCAGAGGTTAACTGTGGTCTTCAGATCACCGTAATAAGAACTGCTAATGAATTACTGACACGCATACTCACACTTATCTTGAAGCAGAATCGCTCTTTACACCCACTGCTCGCAACATAGCAAAAATACCCTGCTTAGCCCAGCAGCTAAGATATGCACACTTGTAATTCAAACAAAAGACATTTCTTCTTGTAGACAGATATGATGAATAAATCTGAGGAAGCAAACCAAAAAAGTTTGAGAAACTTCTTTCTTGAGCATGAGTCAATGCAACAGAGAATGAGTAGTTATTCAATAGAGCACGATCTTTCAATTTATCTACAAAGCACATTAATTTCATAAATTAGAACTTGAATATTACTATGTCTGATGAATACCATAAAAGAAGTGTTTCTCCGACTTTGACAGTGGGCAGTGGTAAGACGCACACAGGATCAATCTCATCTAGATTTTTTCCATACTTTCTGCTATGTGGGACAAGGTACCGACCTGGGAGCACTCCTGCCTTTGTTCATGTCTCTCAAGCCAGAAGTTTTTGTAACTCATACCTGCTCACTCACCACCCATTTCTTGTTACACCTCCATCACAAAATCAGGCATCTACAGCAATAGCTGGGGCTTGATGACCTCCTGCTATTGTGAATGACCCCACCCCCCTGCAACCAGCTCATCTCATGCTCATTAGCTCTCCCGGGTGCAGGCACAGGCCATTTCCATCGTGCATTTAAAAAGTTGCTAGCACAATGAGGTCTTTGTTGAAGAGTACAGTTTCTAGGAACATCAGTAATACACATTCATTAATATGTTGCATTATAAAAATCCAATCATACACCCAATGAAACTGTGTTTAGTAATTCTAAAATTACTATAAAGAAAAATATTTACAAAGAGGGATAGAGAGGATGAAGGTCAGAAAACGCAACAATAATGACATAAACCAGGGGAAATGCTACATGAATAGTAAACAAAAAGATTAAGGAAGCTTTGAAAAGACAGCAATGAAAAACAGAAGATGGTATAAAGCAGTGAGGAGCTTACAGACACTAGGCCAAAAATGTCTAGGCGGCTTCTCCTTGTGCTGTGAAATAAGAGAACAGTCAGAGGGGTGAAGGGCCAGCAGTTTAAAACTAAACATAAAATGTCAGCTAATCCACTGGAACTTTGTGCCAAACATCAGAGGTTAAGACTGAAGCAGGTTTCAAAAGAGGATGGGGCAAGATATCAGCTTACAAGAACAGCTAGGTTTCAGTAGAAAAAACAAGACTCTCCAATGACTGCAAGCCCCTGATTTCCTTGCAGGGGACCATTAGCTCTGTCTCAAGCCGCCAGTTTCATCCTTACCTGCAGCAAGCTTCTTGCTACTCCCCCTGAAGCAAAGGTCTCTGATGCCAAGCAGGACCAGGATCAGGCTGAGCAGAGGACTGACACAGCTCAGCAGCTCCCATGCTCTAAAAGCTGCGTGGCTCTGTCCCAGAGCACCCACAGCAGCCCTTCGACCCAAACTGGGATTACACATAATCCTCTGACTCAGAAAACCCCTGGTTTTTACTGGATGCTGAGAATGCACCATGCTGAGTACTTGCAGGCTTCCCTTGGCCTCCCCTTGGGGGCCTGCGGGATGCTCCTGGGCTACATGGGCTGTGAGTGCCCAGGGGTACCTGCAGTGCCCCTTCTCACGGATCCAGTGTCCTGCAGCCTGCCATCATCCTCTGCACACACCAACTGGAAACAGGAGTGAAACAAAGGCAGCGAGTAGACAAAAAAACTCTGACACTATCACCTCCAACAAGAGCCCCTCTGTTTCTCCGATTCCCATCCGTACAAAGTAACTGCGCACGCAGTGGCAAGCACTGGCTTCCCAAACCAAAGCAGCAGCAGCAAGAGCTGCACATGTTCAGGAATTTTTTTAGTTGGTCATTTTCTCCAGAGGGACTCCAGGGAATTTTGACTTCTCCCAGTTCCTGGAAAAGCTACCCTCCATCTTACCGCTCTGATCTATGCCCAGTCTGCCTGCCAGTCCCCCGGCCACAGTATGGGGTCCAGTTCCTCCTTCTCCCATCGCTTATCCTTTACTTGGGCTGCTCTTCTGCTCACAAAGGGCTTCCAGCTGACATTGCTTGGCCCACTGTAGTGGCACAACCTCCCTCCTATTCCTCGTGTACCACCAGGTGTAGCTACCCGTCGTGGCTGTACAAGGCACAAACAGTTATTTAAAAAGCAACCTGGCTCCTACACAGGGTCCACTCAAGCCAGTGCTTTGCCACATGCAGCCCCATTCCTGAGACCAGAGCATTAAAGTTTCTGCAGCTCAGCTTTACCACCACCTTCTCTCCTGATGCACAGTATAGTCTTGCTGCAGCTGTTCTTTCACTGCATTTTAAAACTGAAACCAGTAAAATTAATTTCATTAGATTTGCAAGGTACATAAGAGCTACTATATTTTCTTTTATTATCTTCATTTGCAATTTCCTGATTGTTCCCTCATCAAAGGAACATATTTACTACAGTGCATGTTAATTTAGAACACATTTGTCTTTATTAGAAAAAAAGAATGCTTATTTTAGCTGAGACCGCAACAAAGAGCAGTGGACTCTGGCTCACCTTTTGAAAGGACTGAAGCATTTCTGTCAGTTACCTGAGTTCATGAGAAAAGCTCAAAGGTGGCTGCAAGTGGTTATGAATGGAAAGCTATTCCTCTCCCCAGGGCTCACTGAATGCTTTAAATACTCAGCTTAAAACAGTAGTGGGATGTTTTTGTATACTTGAAAAAAAATACTATCCTGTTCACTATTCCTTTTTCATATTCATGCAAGAAAATGTCAAGCAACAGATCTTAAGCGGTATCTGTTGTGTAACTAGCCACATCTGATTACACGTTCTGTGGTGCTGTAAAAGCATGAAGGTGTTCCTCTTTCTGAAGATAAAAATGCACTTCAAAAAAGGAGTGCAGAGAAAATGAAGTCAAGCCACCTGTATTTTTGGCTTCATTGCCCGAAAATGGACTGCCCAACTTATATCTGAATCAGACAAGAGAGGAAAACTTGAAAGCAGTCCAGCATTAGGTCCTTGGTGTCCAAACTGTAAACTGAGGCAGAGCTGGATTGCTCACAAAGAAAAAACTTGGGTATAACAACGCCAGACCGCCATTGGGAGCCTACTTGGATACACAGTGCAGATCAGGGCAGCCTGTTTGGGCATGCAAGTGTTCCCGAATTTTGGGGAGCTAAGCCTAGCTAGAACTGTAACACCAGGTCATGCATTCAACCCTAAGGAAAGTAAGATAGATTTCAACCTTAGTGTCATTTTTGTTTTGTGGCTCTCATGGCTTAACACAGACTCACCAAGCAACAGCAAACAGTTACACAGTGTAACAGACTCCAGAAGAGTTGATTTAGTAAGCTGAGACCATTTAGAAAATTGACATCATCTGTACCAAGGTCTAAAGGCAATGAGATATTCTAAAGCTCTTCACAGGTTTTACACTTTGGGGCTTCTGCACATAAGGAACCCAACAGGAATGCAGCCATGACCTGCTCTTCACACTGACTGAGCCAGGTCATAAGGCAGTACTTCCATGAATGGAAACATAATAACAATTAACTATTACATTCTCATCAGGAACCTCTGGCTTTTAACAGGTCTGTTTCTGGAGGATTCCCACTTGCACTTTGCAGGTGGCCCACAGATAACCAGGATTTCCTCGAGCTGCAGGCACACCAAGGGCCAAACCTCTGTTTAGCAGACTCTTCTGTGCCAAACCTCAGCAGCATGAAGAACATGGACCTTTTACTCTGCTGTGGATTTAGAGTATCCCAGCAAATAATCTCTGAAGCAGTGAGTCCTGTCCACTCACGTCTTGGAACATATGACATTGGAAATCCAGCCCAGAGAGCTGAGTTTCCTTGTAAGGGAAGGACCATACCCAGTCTTGAGATAACCACCAAGCCCTTCGGGCATCTCAGTGGTTTAGCATTTTTCTCATTCTTCTTGTTAAAATACTGCTCTCAAAATATTTTGCATGGCTGGAAGCTAGGAGCACAATTTTAATCCTTCCCTCCATTATTAATTCATTCAGTTATGTCTTCCCCTGGTTCTCAATCAACGTTTTGCCCTAGTACCTTAATGTCAATCATGCAATTAGTACAGCAGCCAAGAACTAGGGCCCCTGTGTAGCATTATCTCCATGTCTAAGTGCAGAGAGAGGAAAAAAGGCAGGCTTTGTTGCAGTATTAAGACCAGACCCAACAGCAGGTGGGAAGACAGAAGAAAGAGATAATAAAAATAAAGATGTGCATAATTCTTCTGCAATCAGAAACAGCAATCATAGCTCACCACCTGCTCTTAATGCTCTTTTTCAGTGGACCAAGTCATCAGAGCAGTTTGCAGATGAATACAATTAGTTGTTTAGTTTAGGCAGCCACAGAGATTACAGGGCTATAGAGATTACTATGCAAAGAAAGCAAAGCATGTACGTGTGGACCAAGCAATCATGCAGTGGATGCTAAATGTTTTGAGGTGTTTGCAGAAAGGAATTAGAATACGTAAGAGATGAAAAAAATGGGGAAAATTAATCAAAGAAGAATGGAGGGCTGAATGTCAGGCAAGCCACGGAGGTTTATCTCTTCCCATCCCTGGGAGAGACACTCAATGGAAATGGTCAAATACTCTTCTTAAATAGAACAGGAAAAAAACCCGCTGACATACAGATACGCCTTTTATGCAGCAGGAGAAAGACCAAAAGATCTTTTCTCATCTCCAGTTTTGATACTATACAAATTATTTAGCACCTGAACATTTGTGCTATAAGAAGCACAGTCCCAACAGATCAGTTGAAACCCTATGAGGGCATCAATTGACCCTGGCCAGGTGCCCCTGCACACAAAGCTGTGGCTCTCCCTTGTGTATGCTCTGCTTGAGAGCAAGCCTCCCTCCTCCTTTTAAGCCATCAAGTTTTTATTTTCATTTTTGCTGTTTAGCAACAGGGAACTATGTTGCTAAGCCAGATTTCTTTAGAAACTACAAGATAGAAATATGCCTCTCTGAACTCAGTAAGTTTTCCAGAAACATTCCTTTTCCTTTCATTGGAAAACTACCACGACATCACCTTGATTTGTTCATTCACGAGCATATTGCTAAGCTATTATTCATATGCTAGGAAACATTTTGCTAGATGGCAAGTCTGTCAAACAACAGTAATATTTCTTGTTTGCAACAGTTACACCACATGAAGCATAATCCCAAATAAAAACTGTTTATAGGGTTTTCTGTCCTGTTCTTGTCAATCACTACATACCAGACTGGTTAGTGCTGTTGATTTGTTCTTGTTTTCCTTCAAATGTTTCCACTCTTTTAAGCTTGTTTTCACAGCCACAGTTGACATTGTTCTGAGTTCCTCTCTTTATATTTTCCTTATCATTTTGCAGAGACTTCACAAACATAACTGCAGGTTGCTTCTGGCATTCAAACCCCTCCTCCTTCCTCTCTCCTCTAGCTTACGCCATCTTTCAAAGCACAATTTTAAGTTTATTTGTCTTGGCCATACTGTAACTTCAAATAGACTTGGATGCTTTTATCTATTGCTTCTTCAAAGCTATCAGTCAGGTTTAGACCCGTCTGATCTTACATTTGGTACAAGGTGACCTGAAGGTTTCATACCGAACTCCACAAGTTGTCTTTCTCTCTCGTTTTCAAATCCTGGCATCGATGAAGAGCCAAAAGTCATTTAGAGTTTTAATTACAGACACAAACACAACTTAAAAGAAGTTGCTGTCTGGGTGCAGCGAGGGCTAGGGGCTCCCTGGGGGCCTGGGCACTTCCCACCACCCCAGCCAGGGAGCAGTGTAGGCTGGGGGGCAGCCCCAGCCCAGGGCATCAGGCACCTCCATGAGGCCAGGGAGGAGCTGAGGCCAGAGCAGGACATCAGCCCATAGGTGGTTGGGAGATATGGGGTGGGAGATGGGACCAGGATTTCTCTTGCTCCTTTCCACTCCTCACTGGACCCTGCCATGTGCATGTTACTCGGGAGGTATCCCAGGGACCTCTGCCTCATCGCTGCCCTACCACAGAAGTTGGGCCACATCTTTTCCATCCATCTCATCATTCAGCATTTTCTCTGGGTACTTGAAAACCGTCCTACAGGGAGATTTCATCCTGTTGCCGCACACAGGCCTGGCACACACATTGTCTCCAAGCTCTGCGTACGCTGTTGAGCTTAAAGACATGGCTTTATTTCCCCTCAATGTTAAAGGGTGAGTAGCTTTTGTTTGAACTCATCTAGAATTATTCAAGATGTAGCCATTACTTGTATACAAACCCCCTCTTCCTGAAGCCATCTGCAGAATGACATTAAGAATGGCCAATTAGCTATTGATAAACTACTTAATTTGCATTCATTGCTACTGTTGGGCTACAGGTAAGATCCGGCACTGCTTTTTATCTCTAAATCAGCTCAAGAGAAAAAAAAACCAACAACATCCAGTGAGGAAGTATTGAAGAGATCTATGTAGGATAAAAGAAACTAGACCTGAATGCGTAAGTAATCCAGATACACAAACACTTTGCAGAGCATACTCCAGTCATCAGTAAGTGCTTAAATTAAGTATGCATTAGGTCAGGCCTTAAAATGGGGGGGGGGAAGAGCAAATACTAATTGACTAATTGTGATGACACACACCAACAAAAATGTGGGGTTTCATTAGTGCAGTCCTTCTGACTCCTCCTGCAAGCCAGCAGTCCCAGGATTTTCTGCCCCAGCAAATGGCTGCCACCTCCCTCTCCCACCCAGGTCTCTGGGAAGGTGATGTTCAGCAGCATGCAATGCCTTTACATGATGGGAAACCATCTGGCTGCTGATATTTCATTTTAACTGGCTCCTCTAAATTCTATATACTACTGATTCCAGAATCACCATATCTACCTGCCTTCATTGCAGATTTCAGCTTGCCCTGTTAGGGCAGTACCAAACTGGTCTGCCATTAATCAAAAGGCAAAAACACTGTGATCATTGTCCAAAGAATTCTTTCTCTCCTTTAAAAGCACTTATATGCACTTTTTATACATGATACCATGCACTCCTTTTTGTTATTTCTTCTATCAAGTATCTATCATGCACTTACTTTAATGAGTGTTTCATCCATATGGTAAGTATGCACGCAAACTCAAATTGTTAGTAGTGCTATGCATTTAGTTCATGCTATGTATCTTTCAACATTATATTTAGTCATATCCCTGTCTGCACATCCTCCTCCATACAATATCGCTGGTACCTTGTGGAGACTGTTAATCTGTTCATAGATCTACAGATATTCCACTCAGTAATATCTAATATTTTAACTTATCCGCTATGCCCTGTAACCATACAGGTACAAATTTGGATTTACGATTTTTCAGGCCTTTGCAGCTGTGCTTTATCCTACATTACAGAGCTGAGGCAGTGGTAGGTGACACTGTTCACAAAAGAATTGGTCACTCGATTAATTAAAGAAGATAGCTCCGTACCACTTCAGGCACACACAGCTTGTCTGTTATTGTGAACTCACTTGAACACTTAGAGCCCAGCCCTGGTCTCATTACATTTGAGGGTACAGCAATGGTAACTGCATACTTGTCAATGGAATCACGTTAGCATGTGATGAGAATCTGCCTTTGACCATATACAGAGAAACATGACTGCGATAATTTTCTTTTAAATATACAAAATACAGACAGTTTATACTTTAAAGATAGCTACAGCTACCACCAGCCCAGATCTGAGCTTCATTTCAACACTGCAGTGCCCATATTTGGCACAGAAAGGACTTTTAAAACTTAAAAAAAACCAAAAAAAACAAAAAAAACCAAACACCAAACAAAAAACCACACAACAATTTCATACATGTTTGGGGGCAGTATTTCCAGAACATTTCAGTGGTTTGCTGCTTTAGGGTCACAATAACTTGAGTTTGTCCAACCTCAGGAAAAATGTTAATATAGGATAAATGAGCCCCTTAGGAATTTATATCTGTTTACCCAAAATAAGCTGCAGGGCATGTGAGCCTGAATGGTTCCTCTTGCCTCAATCAGGAAACATTTCCTTTTTTTGAGTTTCTCAGAAAGATTAACAGAAGCAGAACTGACAGCTTACTGCTGTTAAAGAGACAGGCCATGAAGTGCTAGCAATGGGAAGCACTATGCTAGATTAACGAGTATCACTGTGAACCACACTCTACAGCCCGATTAATGGCTTTGGTGGGGATTTCCCATAGAGGTAGCCAGGCTCTAAAATGTAATAATGGACTTTGGAGATGTTGAGAGTCTGCACTATCCCACTAACGAAAGCCCAGTTGCTCACTGTCTCAGCAGCTTGGAGCACAGCTGCAGGAGCAGGGGCCATCCAGGCAGAGAAATTTCTATCGCACTTTCAGAAATAATACTTTGTGATGCCTGGGGTGCTCCATATGGATACCCTGATACTGCACAGTGCCTTCCAAAACGTTCCCAACTTCAGCAGCCCAGTGACTGAGGAAGTATGTCAAAACCTCTGCAGCTGCACAGCGAGGAGCCCTTTGGAGACCACAGGAGAGGGGCAGAGGAGCATGCAGATACTCGGCACTGGTCATGGGATGAGCTAGAGTGTGGACACGGGCACATCCAGCAGACTTGTTTCTGAGCAGCATGCAATTCACAGCTCCCATCCCTCTGTCTGGGAAGATGCACAGGAACACAAACATCCCCCACCCAATAAAATGAAAACTAATCAAGCAGCGTAGGATGGAATAAACTAGCTGCTCAGATAGGTACAGTGGTATGAGAGGACATAAACACCAAAAACAATGGGTCACAGGGTCTGATTCAGGGTCTGAGAAGAGTTACAATTTCTTCTGTCCTGGTAAAAAAACCATTTCCTTGGTTGGTTGGTGGCTTTGTTTTGGGTTTGTTTGTTTGTTTGTTTTTAGTCTTGGGGTTTTTTTTAAGATACCTTTTAAGTTGAAGAATTTGCAATTCTGATGCTTCTTGCGGGCACTGAAACAACTCCACAATATGGCGAAACAATGAGGCTCCCAGCACAAGGAAGAATGGGTAGATCTCAAGGCCGGGGAGATGAAGTCCTTTGACATGCTTATAAGCACAAGAAGGCCATCCCAATGTCATCAATTAGTCAGATGTATTTTTGCCATTTCAGACACTAAGGGAGATCAGACTCAGGTACAAATCACTCAGCTTCAGAGAACTGCCAAAAAAGAAATGCCTTGGGAAATGCTGAACTCTGTGCTATTTGCAAACCGGCAGATGCTCCAGGTTTCTGCCGATTCATGTAATTATCTTTTTTTTAAAAAAAAGAAAGGTCTTGGCATATTTTTACCATTTTTTTAGTCAAGAAATCTGCCAGATGCTATCCTTCTCCTCAGAGAGCCTGGTGACACAGGTCTGACACAGATAACTTGAACTAGATGCATTTTTTTGCTGCTTTTCTCCCTCAAGAACCTACCCCTTGTTCATATTTCCAAGGTGCAGGCTGCTCCGGAGCATGGAGATTTGGGGCCTAAGATCAGCCGTGAGCTGACATGTGCTGGCCCTGCATCTCCTCAAATAACTGAAGGTCTCAGCAATGAATGATTCACAGCTGTCCTCACCATCGCCTACTCTCTGTCTTCAGAGGAATGAAATCTTGCCTCGGCAAAAAAGAAAAGCAACTGCATTTCTACCTCCTCTTTCAATATTTTTAAATTTTTCTTGCATTTCTGTTGGAAATTAGATGTTTTAAGAATAGGCTTAAAAACAAGGTTAAGAAAAGAGCATGCAAATATGTTTGCATGCTGCTGAAGTACTCTCATGGCTTTTTTTTGTTTATTCCCATGTAGGAAATATACTGAAAAAAGTTTTTAAAATGAAAAGCAGTGAAGTTTCTGTGAGGTATTTCATATTTTCCCATTAGGGGGAAAAAACCCAAATAAAAAAAAGTATGAAAGACAGTAGGAATTTTATCATTACTTGGAAAAATGCAGTATCTCTTTGGAAACTTCGGATGCAGTAAACCAGACTTCCTCAGCAGTGGGATCGGAACACAGAATCCAGGGCCAAGGGTGGTTAAACCAAACCAAACCCAGCCCAACCCAACCCTTTCTAGGTTTGAACCCTGATGCTATCTCTTGCTTTTCTCCACTTCAGTGAACGTGGTGCAACAGGAAGCCCAAAAGAGAAACACTTGCATCCAAATCTATATTGGTGCTTTAGCCTCGCTGCACAATCAGCAAAGAAAAAGGCAATCTATCACTTGCCAAGGTAGGTGTCCAAGACAGATAGAACAAGCCTTCCAGAGGCGCTCCTTCAGGTGCACTTACATGGCCTAGACGAGAGTGAGCAGTTTGGGAGGGCAATGCCGAGCTGCGCGCTGAGCAGGGACCTTCCCGCTGCTGCAGCGGGACAGGCTGGGGAGCCTGTTGCAGAGCAGGCAGTTTTATGGGAGGTTTGAGAGAGGCTCAGCAGAGCCTGTAATTTACTCAGAATAGACCGCATATCAGCCTGTTTAAGCGAAAACAGATAGGCAGGAAAAAAAGGTTTAGAACAGGAACAAAAGCAAAGGGAAAAAAGACTCGACATTACCATTTTCTAGACTACTGAAAAACAATTCTCCAACAGTCCTGGTGGACACTCATTCAGAAATGCTTCTAATTAACAGTAGATCTCGCATCCCCCAGAAGACCAAAAAACCCTGTATTGTGTTAGTCTGGAAAACAGAACCACTGAGGATTGCTTTAAGAACCAACAATATCTTCATTCAGAAGAGGCAAAGTTACTCTTACAAATCAATGGAATTGCGCATGCTACAGCTGATCTGCAGGTGACGGATCACAGCTCTGCATGTTGTGACTCCACATTGCCAAAGCTTCCTGACACATTTCAGAGTCTTTGTTTAACTTGAAGGCACTTATTTAGCTGCACAATTAAATCTAAAAATGGGCAGATATTCACTAGAGTGAAAGCTTTCTTATTCCCCCCCCCCCCCAAATTATGCTCTAAATATTGCTACTTACTCAAGGACTCCCTTTAGCAAAGGAGACTAAAATACATAACCAAACACTCATACAAGAACATTCAAAGTATTATAGGAAGTGCTGTTATATTGCCATAGTCACAATCATGAATTCCCATATCATCTTTCTCAGTAAGTATCTGTATCACCACAGCACTTCAGAGTCACCAACATGTACTAGGGCTCCAGTTCTAAGCACTTTACAAACACAAACCAAAATGTCTGTCTTCGTTCCCAGTTTACAGTTGACCCATCATAAGCTACTTCTCTTACAAGCTTTATTGCTTGGCATAGCACCTCAACCCAGGCATTTCTGATTTCTTCTACCCAGAGTATGGTGCCATCAGTTAGTTAGTCTCTGATATTCACTGTTCATTTCTCCTTGGGGTAAGAGGCGATCCTGCAACCTGGTGCAGGAGGTTATTTTTAAACGATTTGGGTAAGTAGCTCTCCATTAGCACTGCAAAATGATTACTATGCAGTTGTAATTCTGTTTGTGAGCAATACAAACACTGTCGGCATAGTCTTCCTTCATAAATCTATTTGTAGTATTTTCTGCATTTATTTCTATGGGACATACATTTCTATGAGGAGCCTATTGTTAATACAAGTATTTAAACAAACAAAAAATTACCCGATGGCAAGTTTTAAATGCAGAAAATTAAATATTTAAACAGCACTGAGAGCAGGGGTTCAAATCCAAATGTTCTGCAGTTCATATCTTTTTCCTCTTACGAGAACCAGTAGAGTCTGGGAATCTCAAATGAAACCTACCTTTGAATTGCTGGCCTCTTCTTAGGGTTTCCTAACCACAGAAACACAAGTTACTTTATCAGAAGCTACTAAATTACTCAAGCCCTAAAAAGTAATTATGTAAAGCCATCCACTGCTGACCACTCCCTAAATAATTTCTGAAATGCCTCATCTGTTTCTTATTTAGATTGAGTATGGTGCACATTTTAGCATTTGGCTGCATTATACAGATGAGAAGTAAAAGCAAATACATGTTGTTAGACAAAACATATCAAGCCCAGTTGAATTTGGTGATTTGATCTGCTATTAATTTCAAGCAAAAGTAGCTCCCCCACTTGCTACTATCTGTATTATTTTCACACTAAAAGTATTTATGCTTTTTTTTCCTAGCTTACACTATTTAATTACAATTATGAAAAAAACAGGGGCCCACAAGACAATAACTTCATTAAAAGCCTTAGATACTGCAGTATAGTATGGTATGGCAAGATTTCTAGTGCCATGTATGTAATAGCCTAGGACACAGCTTCTCCTTCTAAAAAGTTCTCCATTGTAATGGAGGAGATGGTCAATCAGCTACATAGCTTCTCTCGTTTCCACTGAGAGATGTTTCCTGTACCTTTTGCTTGTCATTAGCATTTATGCAAATCCATACCTGTGAGTGATACCAGTGAAGCTATCATGTAATTTGGGCACAGGCTCTTTCTCATGAGGAGGCATTCACATAATTTCTACAGCCTGATTAATTTAACAATGTAGCAGAAACTCTATGTGCTGCAAAGTCTGCTTAATACCCTGTCCTGGTTTCAGCTGGGATAGAGTTAAATTTCTTCCTAGTGCTGTGTTTTGGATTTAGTAGGAGAGAATGTTGATAACACGCTGATGTTTTCAGTTGTTGCTAAGTACCTTGCTAGTCAAGGACAGCTTCCATGCTCTACCAAGCAGAGGCTGGGAGGGAGCATAGCCGGGACAGCTGGCCCAGCTGGCCAACGGAGTATTCCGTATCATGTGACATCATGACAAGGCTGAGGTACTCAATGCCTTCTTTGCCTCAGTCTTTAATAGTCAGAGCAGTTATCCTCAGGGTACTCAGCCCCCTGAGCTGGAAGACAGGGACGGCGAGCAGGATAAACCCCCCATAATCCAAGAGGAAGAAGTTAACGACCTGCTACACCACCTGGACGTTCACAGTCTATGGGGCCGGATGGGATCCACCTTAGGGTATTGAGGGAGCTGGCAGAGGAGCTTGCCAAGCCACTCTCCATCATTTATCAGCAGTCCTGGTTAACTGGGGAGGTCCCAGAAGACTGGAGGCTTGCCAATGTCATGCCCATCTACAAGAGGGGCTGGAAGGAGGATCCGGGGAACTACAGGCCGGTCAGCCTGACCTCAGTGCCGGGGAAGATCATGGAGTGGTTCGTTTTGAGGGCGCTCACGAGCCATGTCCGGACAACCAGGGGATCAGGCCCAGCCAGCACGGGTTCATGGAAGGCAGGTCCTGCTTGACCAACCTGATCTCCTTCTATGACCAGGTGACTCGCCTCGTGGATGAGGGAAAGGCTGTGGATGTGGTCTACCTGGACTTCAGTAAAGCCTTCGACACTGTCTCCCACAGCATTCTCCTAGAGAAGCTGGCGGCTCACGGCTTAGACAGCTACATTCTTCGCTGGATAAAAAACTGGCTGGACGGCCGAGCCCAGAGAGTTGTGGTCAACGGAGTTAAATCCAGTTGGCGGCCGGTCACGAGCGGTGTTCCCCAGGGCTCAGCACTGGGGATGGTCCTGTTCAATATCTTCATCAATGATCTGGATGAGGGGATCGAGTGCTCCCTCAGTAAGTTTGCAGATGACACCAAGTTGGCCGGGAGTGTTGATCTGCTTGAGGGCAGGAAGGCTCTGCAGAGGGACCTGGACAGGCTGGATCGATGGGCTGAGGCCAACTGTATGAGGTTCAACAAGGCCAAGTGCCGGGTCCTGTACTTCGGCCACAACAACCCCAGGCAACGCTACAGGCTTGGGGAAGAGTGGCTGGAAAGCTGCCCAGAGGAAAAGGACCTGGGGGTGCTGGTTGACAGCCGGCTGAACATGAGCCGGCAGTGTGCCCAGGTGGCCAAGAAGGCCAACGGCATCCTGGCCTGTATCAGAAATAGTGTGGCCAGCAGGAGCAGGGAGGTGATGGTGCCCCTGTACTCGGCACTGGTGAGGCCGCACCTCGAATCCTGTGTTCAGTTTTGGGCCCCTCACTACAAGAAAGACATGGAGGTGCTGGAGCGTGTCCAGAGGAGGGCAACGAAGCTGGTGAAGGGCCTGGAGCACAAGTCTGATGAGGAGCGGCTGAGGGAACTGGGACTGTTTAGTCTGGAGAACAGGAGACTGAGGGGAGACCTCATCGCGCTCTACAACTACCTGAAAGGAGGTTGTAGCGAGGTGGGTGTTGGTCTTTTCTCCCAAGTAACCAGCAATAGGACGAGAGGAAATGGCCTCAAGTTGCGCCAAGGGAGGTTTAGATTGAACATTAGGAGAAATTTCTTTACTGAAAGAGTGGTCAGGCCTTGGAACAGGCTGCCCAGGGAAGTGGTTGAGTCACCATCCCTGGAGGTATTTAAAAGACATGTAGATGAGGCGCTTAGGGACATGGTGTAGTGGGTATGGTGGTGTTGGGTTGACGGTTGGACTCGATGATCTTAAAGGTCTTTTCCAACCTTTATGATTCTATGATTCTATGATTCTATGATCAGTATGTGAATGGTAGGCATGATCCAGGAAATAGTAATTGCTACTTGGTTATCGGTCAGCGTGCGTGGTAAGCAATTGCATTGTGCACACTCATTTTGTATATTCTATCATTATCTTTTTTTTTTTTTCCCTTTTCTGTTCTGTTAAACTGTCTTTATGTCAACCCACGAGTTTTTCTCACTCTTACCCTTCCGATTCCCCTCCCCGTTTCACTGTGGGGGGCGGGAGGGGAGAAGTGAGCGAGTGGCTGCGTGGGGTTTGGTTGCCTGCCAGGTTAAACCACGACATACCCCAGGAACTAGACTATTCACACAGGATAGACCTTACCCCACATATCTTCCCACCACAGCAAGGCTATGGGACATCAGAAAGCCTCATTCTACGAAGTCTCCTGAACTGCCCTGCCTCTCCGGAACAGGCCGTCCAGCTTTACTCTTGGCTACCTGTTCCCAAAACAGCAGGGACACTTAATATTTCAGTGTTATTACCATAGGTGTTTGTTCAGTATTTCTGGTGACATGATTTATACACACGCACACATACAACAGGCCTTTCAGAAGGCTAATTTTTTTGGTGGAGCACTCCCACAGAGCAGGAAGCTCTTTAGATCTCACCAGCACACAGCGAGCTGCTTCCCCCTCGCAAAGCTATCCTGTTGTTAGTGCAGGTAGTTGTTGGAAGTCCATCTGGTTAATTTTTCCTTCAGGCACAGGTGTATTGATATTAACCTAAACCAAAGAAAAAAAAAGAAAAAAGACAAAAAAATCCCAACAACAAAAAACCCACCAAAAAACAGCACACAGAAAAAAAAAATACAGAACACCCGCAAAAAACCTATGCTGATCACTTTTTTTTTAAATTAGAATTTTTTTTTTCTTTCATTTATGCTAGTATTTGGAGCAGTCACTTCTATTCAAATAAAAGACAAATAGCAACCACCTAATGCATTCACTTGTCAGCATATCTGTATGAAGACAGGAGCGTTAGCTCTGTTTTCCATGGCATCCTGATGCTCCAATAACCAGAGATAAGGTAAGCAGCCCATGAGAGGTGTAGTGTGTAGCTGGAATATAAAGGCAGTACGGAGGTGAATTACAGCTGACCACATTACTCATTCTGCCAGTCATTCAGACTGACAGGAACATTTTTAGAACATCCCCCAGAAAACAGCAGGGTCACAACAGTCACCCACACACACACGGACGTGGTTTGGAGCAGTTTTAGGCAGAGGTATGAGAGATGCACAGCAGTGCTGTCCCTTTGAATGAGCTCTCCTTCATATCCCCAGCCCTTCACACTGCCAAATGCAATTTTTGTGCAGTGCACTGTAGAGCATTAAGACAAATCTCTTGCTAATGTATAGGTTTGACATTTTCAGATTTATGCAGACATATTACCCATAAAATGGCTCTAACACAATCAAAGGACATTATCAGAATTGTCTGTTCCCAGGATGTTTGGCACTCCATAACTCAGATGCATTTAACTCCTCAATAACTCTTGTACATTTGGATAATTTGCTGCAGTAATGTATAATCTTGCCTAGAGGATTCATCCCTTAAGAAATTTAATAAATTAAATAGAAACCTGTATAGCCCACATTTACTAGTCATCGTCCCATTTAAAAGACCATTCCAGAGTGTCAGCATCGCGTGATCTCACCGCGCTTTCTGCGAGGCAGTGATGCTCAGCCAGCCCTTTACGCTAGGTTTCACTGTATCAGAGGTGAAAGTGATGGGTCATCCTATTACTTCCCATCGTTTCCAGGCCACTCCAGGCCAGAGGTAGCAGAGATCACTTTAGGGTCACAACTCAAGGTAAAATGTGCTTTCCAACCCCCTCCACACCACTCAGAGCAGGAGACCAGAGGCAGATAGGGAAAGAAATTAAATACTTGCTCACCTCTACACAGAGGTCAGGGCCAAAAGACATAAACAGAACAAGAAGGGGAAAATACACCTGTCAGTGCTACATCCTCTATGAATACAGGACTTCAACTCGCAAGGCAATTTCCTTAGCGCCTCTCTCAATTCCTGAGCCAGCAGCAGGGCGTCAGTCCGGCCTCTGTCTGTGCAGACAGATTTTACTTCCAGATGAGCCTCACCTGCTGATCTCTGGCGTGGGGCACCCCATGTTTCTGAACAGTGCTTCATACCCACTGCTTTAAACAAAAAAACTGCTCTGGAGCGCTCTGCAGAGACATCGGGGACAATATGAGCTGAGGGACCTGCCATATGGAAAATTCCTGGTACCCACAAGAGCCCAAAGTGCACCAAAGTCCCCATCAGAGTACATCACCCACCAAAAGTCTTCCCATGCCTATCAATATCCAGCTTGCTCCTTCTCAATTCAAGTTCCTGCCTGCTGTTAAAACAAATAAATAAATAAAAATAGAAACCCTCAACATGAGCCCCTCTAAGGCTGACATCTGCTCACAGTGTCAGGGCTGCTCTGAGTCAGGCTGCAGCTGCCTATCTTTGAGGCTCCTCGGCAGCTTCTCTCCTTAGAGGGATCACTGTGTCCCTGACATCTTGCACAGCAATGCTAAGCTCCTTCTTGAATTTCAGTCAGTTGGCCTAAAGGTTTTAATCTAAAAAAGAACATAACCCTGTAGAGAGCGTCACAAATTCAGGTCTCATCAGTGCTTTAATTACACTGGGTTATTTGACTTGTTTGTAGTTCTACCAGTATGAGATAATTACACTAATGGGAAAGCAACATTTATGGCTGGAAACACTTACCATCAACAGGAGCAGAATCTATAAAGTCAAAATCCACCCAGAGAACACTATTTTATTTCAGTTCTCCTCCATTACACACTTCTGCAAGAAAATTGTAATACAGACAGTATTTCCCAGTGCTGAGCCAGGCTGTTCCCATCATCTCTGAGGACAGGATTCCTCCCACCAGTGCCAGACTGGGCAGTGAGTTAAGCGGGACCATCATCGCTGGCCAGGGTGTCGTGCAGAGCCCTTGGCGCCTGCTCCATCTCTCGCAGAAAGCCAACGACTGCAGCAGGGCCACGCTGCTGCGAGGAACTGAGTACTGATGTCGAGAACTGGCAAAAAATTCACATTATCTCTGCAGAACCATACAAATGTTATAAACTCCACCCTCTCATAGCAAAACCAGCGGGAAGACCACCCGTATATCCAAAGACAGAGCTAAATGGATGCTGTTCCATACACCTAACCCCTACCTCAGACAACTCACACCTTTTCAAAACATACGGGGCTAGAAAAATTAGTCTATTATAGACAGCAGTATTTGTTTCATGAACCATTTGCTCATTTATTACGAAGCAGATATAAAACATTCTTATAAAAGAAGTTCCTTTAAGATGCTTTTGTTAAACTATTAAGCTTCTGAAGAGCTCTGCCAAAGCTGGCAGCGTCCATTGATCACCAAGACAGCTCTTTTTTTAGTATTCCCTCAAGTATTCAGCTCTTTTCTTACTGTGATTTCTATTTTCAAGATGTAAGTGATGATGCTTTTAGGGTCAGCAGGCACACCAATAACTCATTTACCAGTATACTTCACTCATTCTTCTGCATCTTATCTCAGCCCAGAAAGACCTGGATTTTTGTTTTCTTTAGGTATTAAAGATTACATATGTAAACAGCATCAAAGCTAAGAGCACGGGTCCATCTGTCGCAATGAATTTTCAGAGCATCAGAGGAGGTAAAATGTTCCTTCGTCATAAATTTTGGTAAGTTTTCTTACAGCAAAACCTTACATTTGTGTCCAGTAGCTCCTTACAGGAGAAGAATCCCAATCCACCTCACATACCAGTCAGATGATATTTCTCCAGATAGGTTGAATACTCAGTGTCTGCTACAAAATCTCATGCAATACAACAAATTAGGTTAAGAAATGCAGAATAAAACTGTATCAATGGAAAGGTAGCTAAGCAGAATATAATTAAGCAGACTAGAATTTAGCAAGAGTACTTGTATTAGCATATTAATATCAGGGTCTAAATAAAAGCTGGGTGAATACTGCCAAAGAGTGTCACAAAAGCTATAATAACTACCCACTGTCTGGGTCTCAGGTTTTGATGTCTTCCAGAAGAAACAGCTCTACCCGCAGTGCATGCTACCACCGTGCTGGGGCCTTTGCTGCTTCCCCTGAGCCCCTCAAGACCAACCCATGAGCTCCATCGCCCTCCAGCCTTCCTCAAAGTCTCATTTTTCATTCAGAGCCTGCAGCGAGGATGATACCAGGTCTCCGCAAGAAGACTAACTCATTTTCCTGCTGGGTGTCACACAGTACACTAAAACAATTGTGTCATTCAGGGAGAGATAATGTGCATCAGTTACTATGACAGACAATGAGAGATTCACCTAATATGTGCATTAATACAGTACCTATTCATTTCTAAAAAATTGTAGTTTAGATTCATTGCTCCTGCAGCATATTCCATTTTCAAATATAATTCATTTCACAGTTTTAACTGCAAAAGCTAAAGCCATTCAAAAATCGAATCTGAAAAATTTATTTCTGATTCTATAGCAACAAGCTGTTCTCTTCATAGTAAACATCTCGGAAGAAAATTTCTTACCTTCTCTTTTTTTTACGAGACTTCAGTGCAGAGAATTGCTTTACGACTTGAATTTTGCATGACAAGTTTCAGATCCATTTGAATTTATAAGGCCAAACAAACAACTCCTGAAAACAGTGATTTAAAGTTTAAACACCAGTCTTATGAAACAGATGATGTGGTTAGATTAGTTCTCCAAGAAGTCTGTAGGACATAATACATTCAATTTAAAACGTCTTAAAGTCTGGCATGTGGTCAAATATCCATATTTCTGGAAGGTGATACAGTTGGTTTGTTCTTACTGTCTCAAGCATGCCGATTTTCTTATTACTTGAAACTGTAATTTTAAATTTGCAGCAAAACACGAATAATTGTAACAACTAATTGGTAACAATGAATTCCTCAGCAGGTGAGAAATTCAGTACCTGCCTCCAACTTTCCATCACATCCTCCTCTCTGCACACCAGCTCCCTAGAGAGGAGCTTCCTGCAGTGCCGAGGAGTGGCAGTGCTCTGTGCCTAGTCACTACACACCGGATGGCAACAGCACACCTAACATTTCTACAAAAAAATAAAATTAAAAAATAAAATAAAATAAAAATAAAACATTGCTTAACATATAAAAATTAAAATCCAGGTAAACATTTGTTATGAAAAATATCCAACATTAAATAATACACACGCGCTCAATGCTCTCCGGGTCTGACGTACAAGCACTGGAGACATGAACAGAGATCTTGTGAGATGCCAGCACAGCACTAGTTTCTGCCCCACAGAACTTCTCTGTGTTTGCTAATTCAAGAGGGTTCTCTCTTTCAGGGCCTACAGTAGAAGAGTACACTTATTCCTTACAGTTAAATACATGCCACATGCAAAAGGCTGCAAGTTTATTTGCTATTAACAAGTTGCTGTTTGAAGTATGAGATTTAAACACCATTTCTTCTACAAGAAGCACAAAAAGCAAAGCATTGCTCGAGTGGCAAAAAGGAATTTCCCCTGAAGCAGGAATTTCCCTTGAGCTTTCAGCGCTGTACCCAGGAGGAGGAAATGGGAGCAAGCCCCTGAGCCAGCCATGGGCTAAAATGAGAGCATCGGACCGCCGGTGCCACCGGGCACAACTGCCTTTATGGTGGGCTGAATATTATTGACTTTTCCTTTCTAAAAAGTGGAGTGTCCTTTGTAAAAAGAACGCGGGGACTGTATGGTTTAGAGAACACGAGCTTGATTCTGGTGTTTGGTTATGAGAGGCAACTAAAAAAAAAAAAAAGAAAAAAAGATGCTACAGCAGAACTTTGAGAAGATATCCAAAACACTGATTTACAAATCCTTAGATTCAAAATGTGAAGCACACTGACCAACAACACACAACAAACAAGAATCCAGCAATGGGAGGGAGATACCATTCAGACCTTGGCTTGTAGACTGGGTCAACACAATCTGCATTTCTTTTGTGGCTCATTTCTTTTGAGGCTAGAGGTATAAATTAGCACAAAGTAAATTAGTGCAACATAAAGTAAGTTGTAGATTTACAGCATGTTAGCTGCTCATTGCAATAGCTGTCCTGAGCCCTGAGAGTACGTATTCATGCAGTTATCACAGAAAACAGTCACCGCTGCAGATCCACACCCTATTTTACCTGCACTTTGTTCTCAGAGCCTAGCACATTTGTCTGCAGCAATCGCATTAAGAGGAAGTATACTTCGTCTACAGACCGCATTCATAATTCATGCTCCTGAGCATGTGAGCAAGAGAGTTTTGGAATCAATATAAAAATCTCAACTGAGCTCAATAAAGTGTAAATCTCAGCCTTTTGCTGCTGGAGATGATACTTATTTGATTTTTTTTAAGTATTCTTGTTAATAGGTGGATTTGATTATATAAGCACATTGCGCTGATTGTACTTTATGAGGTTTGTTCACTGGTTCTGTGGACTTACTTTCACGTTTATTTGGGCAAATAAAGCTGAAATCTAGGCGAGATGACAAGATGGGTTTCTGATGAACAATCGTCATTCTTATCAAATCTAAATTGCAGAGAGTGCTTGACACAAAAAACTCATTGCAATGAATTACTATGATCATTGTTATTTTAAAATTAATTTTGACAAGATCTATTATTGGTAAGCACCATTAATTTGTTCTATTCTCCTAACTGTTTTTATGGGACACTGAAATTACATGTCATAAAAAAAATGCTCATTTTAAAGTATTATTAAAACTTAATACAATGGCAGTAAAATTATCCATACCATACAATGTGTTCATTGCTATGAAAAACTGGTAAATTGCTAAATACATAATAGGCTCAGTGAGAAGGAAAGGAAATTTGTATTGCATAGGAATAAACCCTTTTTACATGTTATCTTATTTCAGCACTTCCCCTAGAAAACAGAAATGAGGGGTACAATAAATTAAAATTACATATTTTTGCAGGTATGCAGAAGTTAACGTAATATTGGAAATTTCTATTTTGCATTAATATTTTCTCTAGAAGTTTCATAAACGGACAATGATCTTGCCATGAGGCAGTAATGATGTAACTGTGGGGATATCTGGACTATTTTCATGTATCTTCCTTAGAATAAGTCAAATTGGGAATTCTCATATTTGCAGAGGATGAATCAGACCTGGATTAGTCGCCCACCCATGGGAATGCCGGCTGTGCGTGTCTCTCGTTCGTACATGCACAGAATGCAAACAAACACATTTGCACCACTCCAGCAGCAGCCCCTTTGTTCTAATGGAAGCTTCAGGATCAGGCACAGTGCAATCACCTCCCTAAATTGAGGGAATGCAATTGCCTGCTGACAAAGTATTGAGAGGTGAACAATTCTACTAAATACAAGCCATGCCAGGGGAATGCTTTTCCCAGCTTTCGAGGCATGAGCATATTCAAGAACTACTACAGAACTTACTCCAGATACCTGTGGGAGATGCTGTTTAAAGAATAAGCAAGGATCACGTATCAGAAAATGTGCATTATTCATACAAATTAACGTTAAACTTTAGCACTTTCTTTGGACCATAGCAGCGAGCACCGCAGAATAGAGACCATAAAGATTCAGAATACTGAAACATACTGGTATCAGATCTTTTCTGGTAAGAGGGAGGAAACACTGAGGTCTTATGGAAATAGTGCAGTATATCAACTGTCACAAAGCAGAAAATGCCCAAACTTTAACTAGTACATCGTAACATCAGTCTCTTAATACTTGTTTACTCTCTTGGAAATTATCCCTTTTATTTGTATTTAACCAGGTCTTCTGCCGCATCAATGCAAGATTGATCCAAAAGGTCCCTTCAAAGAATTTCCTTGCCTTCACAAACAAAATGCCGCACTAATAAATTTTCCCACCTTTCATTATCATTTGAGTAACCTGTGGAAAGGAGCCTAGGGTACACTCCAGGAAGCATTGGGGGTATTTATTCCACCAGATAAATTGATTCCTAGTGATCCAGCCTTAGTTAAACTACAGGAGGGCTCACAATACTCCAGACACCAACACATTCCCTTTTCCCTTTGTCAAAAGAGCTGCAAGGCTGATGTATAGCTATTATGACTGTATAGATGAGCAAGCTGATTTTAAATGTGGATGCTACAGGCATATTTGGTTGCTACAATCTGTTCAGATGAAGTTACTGATGCTATTGCATCTATGCATAACATCTGTTCTAGTAAATAATCTAAAGATGCAGTGAGGAAAGCCTCATATACAGTATTACTGCATCCCACATTGCTCCTTGGGGAGCGGAGATCTCGCGTCCACTGACAGCAGCTTTGGCTTCTCTTACCCAGTCTCTGAAGCTTAATTTTTCGTGTCACTACCTATACATATCAGAAACATCAAAAGAAAACTTATCAGCAAATGAAGGAACAATAGATATTGATGATATCTAATGAGCCATAACCTCAGAGTTTTGCAGTTTAGATGGAAGTGGAAAGGCCAGGAGCTTAAAAAAAAAAAAAACACAAAAAAAAAAAAAACCAAAAAAAAACCCTGCTGTTCCAAAGAAACATTTTCTTTCACAGAAAATAAAACAATATACAAACTCTTTCTGTGCTGACATTTTCCCTCACAAACAGGTGACAGAGTAAAGAGGACAAATTGAAAGTGAACACTTACTATATTCCTCTGAAGAAGTTCTAAGTGATTTTATAAAAATTGTATTCAGCCAAAATAAAGAAGTTTTTAGCTTTCAAAGAATATCTGATCCATACATTTCAGCTGTTCTATTTTCCAGTTGAACACAAGAAGCAAAGACAAGAAAAAATCTGCTTAATTAAAGATAAAATAATTATTGCTGAGCAATCCGAAATAAAAATCATCTGATAAACAAGATACACAATAACAAAATAAAATGCTATTAAGTTATAGATCATGTGAATGAATATCTCATTAGCAATCCAAAAAAAGCTTAATGATTATTTCATCACTTTAAAGATAGCAGCAGCTCCTCAGCAAACATCATTTGCTGTGCATAGTCATAGACCTCAGCACCACTTTAACTTGTTAGAATTTCCCCAAAATCTACTGTGGATTTCTTGCAAGTAAAGCTAAGCACTTCTGTAGCAATCCAGAAAGACAGAGATAAAAGCAACTAAAAACCAGTGTTTGATAAACTGTTATTAACCTTATTCTCTGAATTCCTTTTGCAGAATATAATACATAGAAGCAGCAAGAGTTTCCTCAGTGTACCACAGAAAGCAACCCATTTTAGAGCAAGAGATAAAGCATTTCAAGACTTTAATACCTCATAGAAGCATGTGGCTTATTATTTTATTTTTCACCTGAAAAACTGGCATTCCTATGATCAGGATATATTCAGTGCAGTGCTGGATGTAGTTGTTTATATTCATTGTATTTTTCAATGTATTACAGTGATGAAAGAGAAAGAAAGCCTTAGGAAAGAAAGGAGGAATGAAACACAATTTAAAAATAGGTAGCAGCCACTCCAAGCTGGTTTTTTTGACCTTTTATTATTCTGCTAATTTATGTTAATATCAAGAAAAGGAGATTCCTCACTAAGGAATTTAATAAGAAGGTAATGATCTGAAGAATAACAGAGCAAAATGCATACAGATTGTTTCTGTACTTTCTGACTGGTTGGGATGCCACCATACGTAGAGCAGAAACCATTCAAAACACCGAGACTCTAGATTATTTGGTATTTTCATCATTTCGATCAGATGGATCACAGCTGAGATATGACTGCAAGAACATCCACATGAAGGAAAAAGAGTCAGCAGTGTGGCATAGTGCAACTATTAAAACAAAAGCATGCCTCCAGTGTGATGACGGCAGGACACCCCCCGTAGTAGTAGGAAGACTGGGGCTACCTGCTGATACTCAAAACCACACTGGTAGTTTCTTTTACCGTGCATGGGGAACAAGTATTTTCCAAAGACCGGCAGTCCACTTACATAGTATCTAAACAAACAAAAAGGAAGGATGGAAAGCGGGTATTAATGAAATTCAGGTCCCATAACCATTGCCAATACTTTCTCGTATATATCCAGCATATTGCAATGTATTTCTTTCAATTTTCCATGCACAGATGTTAACTATGGAGCAAAAGTACAAGGGAGAGTACCAGCTGAACAAAATAAATCATGGTAAAAGAGCACATGGAGAATGGCACACAGCCAACTATTCGCCCAGTTGTTCCATGGACATTTAAGAAGGCAAAACATTCAACGTAATATGCTGAGAACGAAGCCTTTGAGTTACATAAATGAACTGGAATCAGCAGTCTCTCATTCCTCAGTCTCGGGTTTACCATGTTTGGAGTCTGTCGCTCCCAGTTGTTCAGTCCAAAATCTGCTGGTTGTGGGACTAAGCCAGCTGTCGGAGCCACCGTGGGACAAAGCCCAAGGCAGAGCAGTCCATTCTCCGACTCCCGAGTGCTTGGAGCTATCTCGCAGTCAGGTTCCCGGTATCACCTTTCTCACGCCTGGCTTGTGCTGCATATGCAGATTTGTTGACTACCCATAACTAGAAATGTAGATTTGATAGATGTCTGGTTTTCCACATATGCTGGAGTTCTCCCTGCCCAGTTCTTCCACGTGCCTGTGTTCGTTTCCTCATTTCCATTTTTTGTCCCAAACCCATTTCATTGCTGTTGTGCAGTCTGAGTCTGGCTCAGCACTCAAGTGCAGGGATTTAAACACGCACCTCCAGCCTGGTAGAATTCCCTTCCACACAAATCTGATAACCAGTTGCTGAAATCAACTCCCAAAAGAAGCGTCAAATTCTCTCAATTCTGACATTTTCAAATAAAGGGATTTCTGCCTTGAAGATGGAACCTGATGGCCTCCAATATTTAAGAAACTATACAAAAAGAGAGAGTGGGCCCTTCTTAGCCTTATAGATTGATTTATTAAATGTTCACTTTACCCTGGTATTATTAATCACATGGATACGCAAGTTTTTGGAATGCTTCTGCTCAAATTCAGAGCAACTTTCATTGAAGATGAACATATTCTCCACAATAGCTCAAACGAATTTAAGCTAGCATTTAAAGTGGATATTATGAATGCATCTGTTCTACTCTGGTTCAAGGTTTATATCCTTTTAAAGCTTAACCTTAGATAAGAGAACTAACTTCACACAAGAATATGCCAGTATTTATTAAACACTAATTTTGAAAAGGCTTGAATAATTTATCAAGGCTTCTTTCCTAAAGAGATGGACACAACTGTGTAATTTAATTTTTAAACTTGTCATCACAAAGAACTCCAAACACACATTTTCACACAGACATTATCATAGCATTCTGCAATATGGAAATATCTTGCAGGAGGATCTATAAATGTTTATCTTTTGTAAATATGAGCAAATAAAGGAAGGATCTTGGTGCAAGAGGCATGGACACATTCTTAGACATCTAAACATCTTTGTACTGAAAAGCTTAGGGTTTAAATGGGAACGGCAACAGATGAGCCACACTGAAATATATTGAATGTGATTATTTCTCTCCTTAAAAACATAAGTCCAATTAAAGATCAGTTCAAATGTAGATCAATTAAAACCTGATTTTTAATGGATAACTGAATACCAGAGTGGATGAAACTTCATACTTAGAGCTCAACTCCTCAGTACCCAGCAGCATATACAGTCAGCCAGCCAGCCATCATTTAAATGGCCAGCACTGGCACACCCATTTAAATACAGTCATCAGTGGGAGAAGTCCTAGGAAGTTTTACCCCTCTGTCATGAAGATGACTTCTATTACGGGTGTTCAGCTGTGCTTAGCTGTGCTTTTTATTGCTCTAGCAGTTAGAAAAGATGAGCTTTTATAGGCTCAAGTCCACAGCATTCAGTGAAGTTATTTTGGAGCCCTCCTTGTACCAAATTAGTGTTGGGGGGTGGGGGATGAAGCATATTTCAAAAATCAGCATAACTTCCACGTGGCAACGGAGTTACCATGCTATCGCCTAATTAAGGCACAGCTTTACACTGTAAAATTATCAAAAGTGATAACACAAAAATGAAAGAACAGTTAACTTGAAAATAACAATGGATTTAAAGTAGTTATGTAAACATAAATACAATGTATTTCATTGATAACAAATATGAAAAACTCTCTTTTTTGTAATCACAGAAAAGTTCCATATGACCTATAACCATTTATAGGACAGCAACAGAAGACCCATCACTTAGGATAAATAAACTGAGTGGGGCAAAATAGTAGTAAATTACACGCACAAATGGAATATCCACTGCGCACAAGGGACAAGAAGTCATTTCGCTACCTTTTAAAAATATCTGACACACAATCCATCTGAGCAGGTAAATTGTTCCTAGGTGTGGTTACGCTCTTTTCAAATTCTAAAAAAAATTACAGCATAAAGGTTAGGAGCACAAACTCCTTGTTCTCACATCCTTACTTCCCAATAATTCAATGTGCTTTAGAGAGTTGTGAACCCATGATGCTCCAATCTTGGATACTGCAAGGCAACTCAGTTGCAAAGCTGGTACTGCTGCAGCTGAGGGGCTCTGTGACTTTGGGTGCACTCAGTGCCCTGAACAGGCCGCATTCGTTGCTCATGGCCATTTCAGCAGCCATGGAAGAAAGCAAGTTCCGTTCTCCACTCTGTCCTAGATCTACTGCACAAACCATTGCTGCTTTAGTAGGATGATGACACTAGCCTTGCCATGTTGTGAGAGAGTGAGTATGAAGGCACTATGATACAGCCTATGAAGGCACTATGATACAGCACGTACCTTCCAATCAAGCCATACACTTTGCTAAAGAAAAGACCATGGGGTCTGCATTTGTGGTCTGCCAATGCCTGCAGTGGGTCAAGGACCACAACCAAGAGGAAGACTTTAACCTACAGAGCAGCTGGATCACTAAAACAAAGCACCACAGACCTCAAATGAGAGGTTAGTTTATATTGTTCTCAGGGGATATTTAAGCCAGGCACATGGGATCCACACAACCCAAAAGTTTCAAAACAAGCAGGGAAGGCCCCAGCATCACATGTTTGCACACCAACAGGACTCAACTGACAGCCACAAATATTTACCCTGAGCTTCCTCCTTTGAAGCACGTGAAGCTTTAGTGCCTGATGGAGCCGGTCTCACACACACAGAGAAGAATTTCACTTCAAGATGAAAGAAGGATTACAGGATTTGGCTTCTCCTCTTTTTTAAAGTTGCTTTTATTACAGCATAAAAAAATCTATAGGTTGTTCTGGGGCTGATGCTAGATACACATATCTGTACCAGACTTATTACTACTGGGATTCAGTGTTCTGCGGCAGATTGGATTTCCTTGTATAAAAGAAATTAATCAACAAGGAATGGATAATATGCAGAAAGAAGGATTGCATCTTAATTCACATACTAAGATGCCTGTTGTTTTTCTATGCTATTTACAATACACCTTGGAGCTGCAAAACTTGTATGCAGTCTTTTATGTTGAAAATGTCCTGGTTTCTCTATTGCCACATGTAATCAAACGGATTGAGGAACTGATTGCTTTGAAACCAGCAAGTCATGATTTTATTAAAAATATTTAAGGAGGACTTCAAATATATCTCTACAGACATTTCATCCACCTCCGCCATGAATGAGAAATATGATTATGCACTACTGCCTGTATAATTCAGCATCATCTGCTCGCTTTGTTTTCTTCCCACTGATAGCCACAAAACACAGATATCCATGTAACAACAAGGCTGTGTAAGGGACAAACTTTTATTTGAACCTCTCAGTGGTATACTTAAATATCACTAGCTCCCAGTCAAGCCCAGGAGAATTCAAGATGCTTATCAAACCTACTCTCCAGGAATTAATTTCCATTTACCTCCTTCTGGAACCAGCTAATGCCATATTTTTTGGTGATCCTTTTTGATGATCCTTTTTGATGATCCTCTACCACCTTCCCGCTCCATCCTACTCTGCTCGCACATCGAAGGACAAGATGAGCCATCTTAGCAACACTGTCACCAAAACTTAACTTCCATTTGCCTTTCACTGTGCACTCTCAAGATGTTCGGGGTCACAGCTTTTAAAATTACAACCCCTACACTGCGAGTGTGATCCTTGGTGGGTTTTGGTGGTCCAGGGCCATACCTACAGCCCCAGTTGGAGCTATACACCAGCAAATGATACAAATGACTGAATCAGCAGCGCCTGCACCAGCACGCACACTTACTGGGGAGAAAAGGGTATGTTTAGCCACCTTTCTCACCTCTGCCTGCCCAATCTACTCAACAAATATTAATAAAGCACCCTTTTCACTGAAAGGAGGGGTTTGCTGCCAAAAGAGAGAGAACAGAAAAAAGAAACCCAGAATACCACTAATACAGATTGCAATGCCTGCATTTAAAAAAAAAAAAAAAAAAAAACAAAACAAAACCAAAAACATATATGCAAATAAAGCAGGCATCTGAATAGGACCTGTGAGACAAGCAAGCAAAGACAGGTGTCTGCAAAGGAGGGATAAAAAAATCAGCCTCAGGGTGAGCACAGGAGAGCCTCCAAACAGCTCCCTAGCAGGTCCAGCCTCTCCTGAGAGGAATGTCAGCCAGAAGCAACTGATTCCAGCGAGCCTGGGAGGGAAGTAGAGCAGAAAGTTGTGCAGGTCCTGAGATGTTTCTTTCTCCAAGAAACTGGGCCTGGACCGCTCCACATAGTGACTTCTGAAACAGAAGCTAAGGATGTCGCATCCCAAAAGGGCAGCTTTTGGTACGTGGTTAAAAGGGAAATGATTTTGCAGATGAAGGACATTTTTGATCTGCTGTAGAGATGTTCCCTTAGAATATGAAATTAAATGCAAAAGCCGTTGGGCTCAGAAACAAATAGCTGCCTGTAATTTAGTGTCTGTCAGGATTATAAGCCACATTTTTATTTTTTTATCAATATCAATGCAGAGTTGGACCACATCCACAGAACATTCATATATACTTGGTTTCCACTGTCCTTCACACTTATTCTCCCCTACCCTTGAGGAGCAAGACAAATGGAAATTTTCATGAGACTTAAGAAAGTCTTCTAAGTACAAGCATGTCATGTATTGGGCAATGCTATCATGACAAACCAACTGCCTTATTCCTCACACAGATCATATGGCAACAGTGTCTCCCTTCTGCTGCATTGATGGGGCTGAAGACATCTTTAGGGGCTCCAGGGTCAGAGTCATGGAAGGGGACATGAATTTACATTTTGTATACCTGGCTGTAAAAATTGCTATGTACAGCTTTCCTCCTGGCTCCTGGACAGGTATTCCATAAAGAGTAAACTACAGTTTTAATAAAAACTCAACATCAAGATTACTTTGAAGGGAAAAGTCACCCATTTTTAGAGTTGTTAGCTTAAAATTAACACCTTCCCAGGAAAGCAGTGGATACAAAAGTCAGCAGCGAATTCAAAACTCAGTTTTGTCACATTTTCCACGCAGAAATAGCTATTTTGTCAATGTCAGGAGAATTTGACATTGATGAGTGAAATTTTGACAGGAGACATTTCATGCAATTTTTGTCTTTAAAAAGCACTTTTTTTGTAGTTATAAATAGACTCAAAACCTCAGAAAATATTTCCGTTATTCTGCGTCCTTGGCAAGCTGTTGCAAGCGTCTCGGCCCCAGTTAGTGCAGCAGAGTCAGGGAGGCAGCGCCCAGTTCCCGTGGTGGCCATCATGTGCTCCCCATACCACTGTCAGTGAATAGTAGCCAGACCATGAATAGCCAGAAATTCAACTGGTCACGAGGAGGTGAGGTTTATGTTATTTAAAGACGAAACAAAAAATAAATAGCAGTATTACACATCACACTGTATCAGCAATTATGTTCCACAACAGCAGATGATTTGTTCAAATGGATATAAGGAATTATTTGAGAGATTATCAGTTAAAGAACAAATCAATGAGAATAAAACATAATACCAGCAAAACAGTAATGATTTGAGAAATCACATTTTTCTTCACTATGCAAGGACTTCAGATTAAGGCCTAGACTGTACTGCCTGGGACTGACCTCTTCACAGGTATTTTATTTATTTATATTTATAGGAAATGGCTATTTGAACATTGACTCTCATATGCTTCCAAAAAATTACAAACTCACAAGCCCAACAAGCCCAATACAGTATGATGACAATAATACCACACACACTAGATTAGTCACCTGCAAAACTTTTTTTTCTAAGAAAAAGGCTTTCAAAATAAAGGAATGGAGGTATCCTATGTCTTTAACGATTAACATTCATAATCAAGAAGCCTTTCCCTTTTCAATTGCAAAATACACTCCCTGAAGTAGAAGTATACTAGGCACAGCAAGTTTCAGCCCGAAGTGACGACTCCAATTTCTGAATTACATACTTTCAGGAACAAAGCAAACCATATTAGTGACTGATGGTCAGAAGATTTTCTTATTTTTTGACAGTAGAAATACACTCTGTGTTACAGTCCCTTTGACAAAAAAGCAGTTGAAAAACAGCAGCTGGCACAAAGTCTGCAGGCTAAGAAATGCCTCATGTACTTGGGTAAAAACAAAACATGAAGGACAAATGGAAGCTGTGGACTAAGAACAGAACATACAATGGAAGGATGTTGCAGTACACAAACCAGGGAAAATTATCTTGCTCTCTTCTGCAGCAAGGACTTCAGACAGATGCTTTAGTTATAAATCGTGCACAAAAAATCCAGCAAAAGGACAATACTCCTGTGTTAGCACTAAATCAAATAAATGTTTGCATGGTGTCTGCAATACAGACAACCCTAGGGATGAAGCACCATATAGCCCTACATCGGCACCCCAAATCAAAAGGATTTCTGTTTGAAGTGGAGCTCAAATTTGCCAGGAATCTCGTATTACCAATTCTACGCACACAAAACTTATCTTCCCAGAAGGCTCAGACAGCTTTGTAAAGTAGAAAACAAGTAGAATTTCGTGAAGAAAAAAAACACCAAAATTCTGTATTTTACATGCTTCAGATTTTAAGTTATAAAAATATTGGAAAAATCAGATTTTAAACACAATTAAATGGCTGTTGATCTTTGCAAAAGCTACCATTACCTACTGAAATTTCAGGAAAAAAACATCTCCCAAGATTTTAGCACAGTAAGTGCAGGTAAACATTAGAAAGAGCTCTTCAGCCTCAAAAGAATTCCCGAAGAACACAACCCCTGAAGTGCACCTGCAACAAATACTTCAGAAAAAACAGCAGGAGTGATAACTGCTATGAAAGAAGTCAAGGTAAACATAAGGAACAAACATTTGTCAAGGGAAGGGCAGGTTTTATCCAAACATAATGGAAAGTATAAGGTTGGAAACTGGAAAGGGAAATAACTAAACACCCCTAATAAAACTGCAACAGACCCTGTTCACCGGTTCATTCACTCATGCAGCACAGCTACCACCAGGGCAGCATGAATACTTTCAGGCTGTTGCTCAGGATGCAGATACATTGCAGATCACCCAGTGGCTGTATTTCAGCTTTACATTATATAGTGTGCAACTTCATCATCATCATCTGTTAAGATTTAATTCTGCTTGCAATTTTCTTTTAAATGCACAGACTCTTTATTCCCACTTACCTTTTTGCATTGCATCCACCTCATTCTCCAGAAACATCTCTGGGACGTCTCTCTTGTCTCTGCAAAGACCGGTGTATCTGATTGCACGTTGTGTTTTTGTTATCTGATGAGCTTCTTTGCTTCTTCATTCCGTCTCATTCTCTGCTTATTGTTGTTTTCCCAGCAGAAGGGGGCACATTAAGCCAGTTTGGTTAAATTTATATTATTCTTACTCCTATATTGCCCATGTGCTGTACTTCAACAGACATGTTACTATCATTAAAAGCATTGGTCTGCAATACTAATAGCATCAACCATACAAGGACATCCCAAAGCTTTATTAATGCAAGTGAAACATTTTGAAGCAGACCGAGCAAGGTAAAGTACTGTTGTTATTATTTTCCAGAAGGACAATTGTTTGGCATTAAAATGTCATCCATTTGGATTTTGTGATGCTGCCACACTGACCCACATCCTTTCCTTCTACTGGAATTTAAGATTTTCAGTGAATTTAAGAATCTCCAAGGCAAGACTACAGCTTACAGCTTCCCAAAGCAAGTCTGCCTTGAGAACATTGTATTTCAAAATCAAAATCACTTTCTGCTTTCCAAAGCATATAGTTTACAAACCGTTAAGAAAGATGCAGGACATAAACTGATGCCACAAAGTCACGGGTGGGGATCTGTCTGCGTGGAGTTGGAATGAGACCCTTACGTCGATGGTGCTTTCAGCTGAGACAGTATTGACAGAACTGAAAAATGGAGAGTGCTACTCAAAGGACATCGATGCATAGAACATTTATTCAGTCTTACCATATAAATGTTGTATAAAAAAAAGGGGCTGTAATCTCAAAACTGTGATCTTAGTATAAAATCCTATTTGCAACATACGTAGTGACCTGTAAATCTGATGACAGTTGTTTAAAGGGCAGTAAAATCTGGGAAAAAGAAAATCTTTCTGATGATTTTATATCTATTAAATATGTGACGAACATCTAAGATCACTACAGATTAAAGTTATGAAAGAAAAAAAAATTCTTCACCCATCCTTCCTTTCTTCACTTACTTAATATGTGCATTTCAAAGGTGTTTTTTGTTTTTTTTGGGTTTTTTCTTTTTTGTTTTGTTTTTGGGGTTTTTTTTTTTTTGGTTTTGGGGGTTTTTTTAAAGACAGTTTCATTACTTGCCCAGAATATTTAGCTATAGATTTTGCTCTTGGGAGAAAACATTCATAAGCATCAGCAAGATAACTCTATATACAGTTAAAAACATTATATTTAAAAGCCACTGCAGCAAAAAGATATGCTAAGAAATAGCAATTTAAAGTAACGGACATTAACAAAAATATTAAATCAAAGCAGCAAAGAAAAAGAATCCTTTTTAAAATCATTGTGTCCCAGAGCAATCCTGGCCAATGGAGTCTGGATCCTTAAGGGAATTAGAACCTAACGGTGTGATTTTGAAAGAATTTTCTCCAAAGCTCACTCATGTCAGTGACTGCCAAGTGCTTAGGCTTTAAAGCCAAGGGTAGAGAGTCTAAACATTGAATGTGGTCTTGCACATCGTATGACCCAGAAATCTTTAATCAGTCTCTCCCACAGCTACCCTGGAAGCCAGTAATGTGCTGACCTTCAAAATTGTTATATTCCTAAGGACTTCTAGTGATAAAGATACACTCTGTTCTTAGGTAAGATTTTTTAGGGTTACGCTTCTTCCAACATGTATTAGCCCAATTTTAGCTTCCGCCCGCTGATTTATATAGTTCCACTTTGCGTATTAGTTTAAAAAGCCTCCTGCGACCATAAATCTCCCACCGTAGTATTTATACAGTTCTGATAAGTATCCTTTTAACCTTATTTTAACTAGACTGAAGCTCTTATTAAAAATGCAGGTTTTACAGACATCCAGTCATTTTTGCAGAACTTCTTTGAACCCAAATTGCTATAATCCTTTTTTAAAACATGTTAACATCTGAGTGGGGCTGAATGTCTAGGCAGCCACGTCATCAGCAGCGTGTACGGGAGCAATAATCCTTCCCCCCACAGGTACATCCAAGGGCTGCATTCAGTCACACAAAGCCGAAGCTCACACATGGCTGGGTTTCAGCATGATGCCCGACTCCCTTTCAACATCATGGCATTCTAAGATTGAATCCTCCCACCCTGCAGATGCAAGCAATATTCTTTGTTCCTAAATGCATGACCATTGATTTGGCTGCATTAAAATGCATCGGAGACTACACCGATTACAATGGGCTTTGAATCAGACTTCAAAAGAAAATGTGCTGTGAAAAATGGGGCTTTCCAAGGACCAAAAGACGGGCGTATTAAGAGCTTATTCCAATAGCATTCTGCAGCAAGAAATACTTATCGAGGCCAAAATGATAGCCAAATGGTAGTCTGCAACAAGACCCAGCAGGAGCGTTCACAACCCAACCGATGAAAGAAGCAATCAGGAACAGTGAGCTCACACTATTTGTTGACAAAGAATATCTGCACCTGTTAGTACAGCCCTATTTTAGGCTTCCAGTTCTGGCAGTGTTCATGCAAAGAGTACATCGTATCTCATCTATTTTAATCAATGCAATAAGTTATGAAAAACAAAAGGCCAACACAAAAACCTGACAGACATTACGGAGAGGATGCAGAACAGAGGTGATCTACACTGCTAAATGGAAAAATTCCCGTTACAGAATGACAATATGTGGCTACAGTTTTACAGAAGAAAAATGGAAAATAGTTTTACTTGGTATGTGAAAACAGTACTAAGATGCAGAGCTGTGGCCATTTTCAGTAGTTCTAGAAAAGGTTACTATTCTTTCATCATATAAGCAGATGATCAGCAAATCCATGACTTGACCACCCCACTCCACACTGCAGAAACTCCTGCTGCTCCTAACTTCCAGGCTGCGGAAGAAGGGCAGAAGGGCCTGCAGAAGGGCCCCTTTGGGGCCCGATTCTGCTATTTGAACACGATCCAAGATCCATTCAATAGTGAGACCCCCCCCTCCTTAAGTTCAGGGAGCCCTAAGGCAGTCCTCAGGTTATGGCTGTGTGACTGGCAACATAGAAAGGAACTTCTGAGCACCAAAATCCTGTGTCCATAGAACAGAGTAGCAGGATTTATGTGAAACAACGTCCTGGCACTGACCACTTTCCAAACTGATGATTTTCTTTTAGGGTTTTTCAAATGTAAAGTGACAACCATTAAAAAAAAAAATTATTAAGTAATACCCGCATCATCTCTGCTGTCCTTCCTCTTCCATCTACTAGCTTTCAGTGGCTAAAGAAATTACCTCACCTCTCCTAGGGCAAGGCTCCTCCCCTTCTCTGAAACGTCTGACCTTAGCATCTGCCAGAGCAGAGATGTCAAACAAGACGGACCTAAAGCCTTCTCCAGCCTCACAATTCTTGAATTCCTATACCGTTTACCAGCAAACAAGTAAACTTCTCCAGCTTTTTAAATATCAATAAATTCTTCACTTCTCCACGTCCTTTGAAATACCATGTACATTCACACCTCTCTCAAAGCAGTAATTTTGCAAGTTAGTAATTCTTAATAATTACAATGAAGATGCCTAGACTATTCCTGGCTACCAAAATTGAAGTCCTTATACAGACGCAAATATCTTATTTTTGGAGAGATGCAGAGCCACATTTTATCTCACAGTCTAATGGCTCTTCCTTAAAGGGTTGCAAATTCTCTTGTGCACAGTGTTTTTGTCCTGCTAATGTGGCTCTTACAAAAAGTAGTTACCAAATATAAGGGTATCTGTAAAGCTTCACAAAGACAGGAAGGGAAAAACTATTCTTTCAGGCACAGTACTTCTGTCTCTGCATCATTAAAGTAAGCTTTTTTTCTGTTACTGATGTTCTCATTCAGTGACAGTGGTAGGGGTGGGACTGAAAGGAGGAAGATACTGCCATGAGCCATTTAAGTTATGCCAGGGTGCAAGCAGGATGGGAAATATTGATGCTAATCGACCATTCTTACTCATCACAGCACTACGGACACAAAGATTGCCTGGATATCTCAGGCATATTTCCATGCTCAGTGATAGAAGTTAACCCCTCACTCCAAGGTACGCTTTGTGGTTAATCCATTTTTCCTGGAAACAACACGTTTTCTGTTTAACTTTTTTACTACTGTTGTAAATCTGTTCTTTTCAATATGAACTTTGCAGACAGACCTTTACATGTAAGCCAAACACATCCTTTTGATAATGGCAAAATATTCATCCTTTCCTATGGATATAATTATTACAGGCACAACAGCTTTAAGGAACACCAGTCAAAGGAAACTCCTCTCCAGAGGTGCAGCAGCTGGCTTCACCAGCTCTTCCAAAGCCTTGCAGGCTCCCATCACGTTTTGGTGACCATGTAGCCTCTCCTGCCACCACACTGCCTGCCTGGTAGGACACACAACGAGCAATCATCCGGAGCTGAGAATGCTCTTTAGTGACAGCATTGTTGATGCACCTGACAGTCTTAAAATGTGAGTTATGTTGGGGAGTTTCCATGGAAACAAAACATGACACTAAGAAATAAGCGGAAAGCAGATTTGAAAAGAGGGTCCCAGGCTGTAGCCCACTGACAGTCTGGAAGGACTCCAGCACTTGTCACAGCGATGAGAGAGGAAAATAGGGATAAAATAATTCCTTATGAAATGGTATCATCCTGTCACGTACATTTCAGAGCTACTTCATTGGTGATGAGCGGTTTGGGCAACAGCAACACAACTTGTACTACTGCATAAGCAGCAGCTCCAGACATGTAACAGGCAACAGAGGCAGCACTGCTCAAAGCTCAGCCACAATCAGTGGGGACTCACAGTCCTTTTATGTCAGATTCAAACATCTTGGAAACAAGTTTTGATCTGCAGATTCAAATGCTAGGATTTCCAACTTCCGCACACTGACACACACTGTCCTGCGTGGTACATGAGCTATGATCTCAGATGCCCTGCTGACAGCCTAATGAGAAATTGGGTTTGCTCAGGCTGCGTGTCCCAGACAAGCAAGCATGGTAACCCTTGGTATGTAACAACCGGCTTTTTCTTACTACCAACCACTCTGAGGCATAAGCGCAAGATGGCTGGTAATCACCGTCAGCCGCTTTCATCATTTGCTTTTTCACCACAGAGCTGGAATTCTCATCTCAGCCCAAACACTCCAGCCAGCCAGAGGAAAAGGACCACTGAAATGCAGCAGTTAAGAGAGAAATGTTGAAACCTTAATGCCATCATTACAGCCAAAAGCAAGTAAAGAACTATCACCATTCTTTTCAAACACACCCACCACCTGAAAACTATTTCCAGAAAGAGCTGCACTTTGTTAGGACTAACCTCATTGCAGTCTGGATGGAAAAATGGGAGCTCCAGCCCATTTTTGCTAGAAACCCTGTGCCTAAGGCATAAGGAACACAGCACCAGTGCCAGTGAAACTGTGTCTCCCTCAGCCCTGAGCAATATCAGGATGGGACAGAGCTGAACAGACTCCTGCTGCTCCCCAGCTCACTGGGAACACAGACATCACCCTGGCAGGGTGCAACACTGTTCTGCATTACCAGTCCTTAAGCTAGCTGCAAAAATCTGTTTTCAAACCAGCACAGCTCATGGTTGCCTGGGGAATTGTAGTTTGACTCCTGAAAGCTGCATAGCCACGGAGTTCTTCACATCTTCTGCATCTGAACAAAGATGGGGCACAATCTGGCCATTATCCAGATAGTAAAAACAGAACTCAGGAAGTCAGCATGAGATTTTTCTTAGAAACCTGATAAAGAACAGTAAGTTCAAATAAGGAGAGAAGAAGGTCTTGCAGACGACACCAAGCTGGGCAGGAGTGTTGATCTTCTCGAGGGCAGGAAGGCTCTGCAGAGGGACCTGGACAGGCTGAGGCCAACTGTATGAGGTTCAACAAGGCCAAGTGCCGGGTCCTGCACTTCGGCCACAACAACCCCAGGCAACGCTACAGGCTTGGGGAAGAGTGGCTGGAAAGCTGCCCAGAGGAAAAGGACCTGGGGGTGCTGGTTGACAGCCGGCTGAACATGAGCCGGCAGTGTGCCCAGGTGGCCAAGAAGGCCAACGGCATCCTGGCCTGTATCAGAAATAGTGTGGCCAGCAGGAGCAGGGAGGTGATCGTGCCCCTGTATTCGGCACTGGTGAGGCCGCACCTCGAATACTGTGTTCGGTTTTGGGCCCCTCACTACAAGAAGGACATGGAGGTGCTGGAGCGTGTCCAGAGGAGGGCAACGAAGCTGGTGAAGGGCCTGGAGCACAAGTCTTATGAGGAGCGGCTGAGGGAACTGGGGTTGTTTAGCCTGGAGAAGAGGAGGCTGAGGGGAGACCTCATCGCGCTCTACAACTACCTGAAAGGAGGTTGTAGCGAGGTGGGGGTTGGTCTCTTCTCCCAATTAACTAGCGATAGGACAAGAGGAAATGGCCTCAAGTTGGCCAAGGGAGGTTTAGACTGGACATTAGGAGGAATTTCTTTACTGAAAGAGTGGTCAGGCCTTGGAACAGGCTGCCCAGGGAAGTGGTGGAGTCACCATCCCTGGAGGTATTTAAAAGACGTGTAGATGAGGCGCTTGGGGACGTGGTGTAGTGGGCATGGGGGTGTTGGGTTGACGGTTGGACTCTATGATCTTAGAGGACTTTTCCAACTTCAATGATTCTATGATTCTATTATTTTGGACTCATTCCACTTACAGTACAACTCTCACTTGAATAGTTATATGTACTGTTCTCTTGCATTTATCTGACAAGTTACTGCTCTTTATGCAACAAATTCCTATTCAAAAATAACATTGTTAACAGTTTTCAGGAATACCTGTGCAAGACACTACACCCTTAATTTCTGAGCTCTTTGTAATTTCTTACTCTATTTGTAGAGACACATAAGCATGGCTCAAACGTGACAAGTGAAAAGGATGAAGGTTCTTGCAGGAAAAGACTAGACTGCTATCCAGGAAACTCACAGTCATTTCTCAGCTCTGCTGAGATGCTCATCCTAGACATATACACCTCAATGCTTTGCATACCTCAGTTCTCCAATGGTAAAATGAGATCAAAGACAGCAAATGTTGCCGGCAGAACTCCCTGAGGCATGTCAAGAGGACAGGCCCTTGGGGATAGCCTTCCTTGTACTCACCCTTGGCCTTTCTCATGCTCTTTGATTCTAAAACCTTCTATCTGGATATGGTATTTAGCATAACAAGGGATGTCACAGTGCTGTAAAATAATAATAAAAACAATGAAGTTAAAGACATACTTCAAAAGAAAAAAAAAATCACATCCCATTAGGTTTCTTCATAAATACCAGTTAACATATCCTACAATAATCACTGGATTTTCAGTTCTGTCTTGAACTGAAACAGTGCATTCCAGTTTAACACTCACTTCCACTTCTGCTAATGCTACCTGCACCCTCATGTACCCCAGCCTAGGCTTCCTCCACACCTCCCCACCTGGACCAACAGTTTCCCATCTTTGGTCCAGCCAGCACTGACAGTCATGCTGGGAATGATTTACACTATTTACATCAGGCAAGTCACACTGAAGGGAGTTCACCACATCGTCGGCTAACAATTGTCGCCCTTTCAGGAAAGGCAACGGTTACGGTGAGTGCAAAGAGGACAGTTCCCTGTTTGGGAGCACCACACACAGGGGGTTCAAATCCAAGAACCTTGCACCTCTATAAGGTCAAGGACCAGCACTGAGCATGCCCCGAGCATCCTGTAGTAGCTCACAACAACGTACGATCAGATTATAGCTGAACAACAAGTACCACATACTTGTTTAAGAGACACATGAATTATTGATGATGTTCAGGAGCCCTATTAAACTGTCTAGTGGGCCAGCAAGAACATTCAGTAGTTCAAATGCATCAAAATGCATAATAAAGCTTTCTATTTTGAAGTTTGGCCATTAGAGAAAAGAACCCTGGCAAATATATAATTTTGTGTAATTTCACTTGGATGCTCACTGTAATAGCCGTAGCATTTATGACACTATGAGTCATACCATACACTTCTCAGATAGCAAAGACACCATTATCCACACTATTTAAAAATCAGAGTCTTTAAGCAGGAAAATATTCTACTAAAGGCAAGGCCTGCTTATTTGCCTTAAACTATAGACTTAGTCTATAAATATGTACTATTTCTGTACGTACATCTGTGTCAGTCATGAAATGCCTATAAATAAATCTTATAAAAGGAGAATTGTCAACATTATGAGAAACACCTTCTAGTAATTCTTGTTTAGATCCTGCCTATAAAATAGAGAATTCAAGTAAATTGCCTTCTCATTATGAGCACAGACGAACCCTTGTCATGCAATAATTAAATCATAAAATAAAGCCTCTCAGAAAAAAAAGGCTATTGCACATTCAGAACATGATATTCAGTCTCATCTTGCCAGCATTTGTGCATTTCATTGAATGCAATCAGAAGACAGAAAACAAAGTTATCATCTTTATTTTGAATGTAGGGCAGAGTGGGATAGAGCTGTTTTGAGGGACATTTTCAGTAAGTTTGAGACAAAAGAGGTATTTCTCCATTCATCTCCAGCAGGTATTCAGCTGCAAACTTGAGAAGTTCCTGCACTGAGGGTCAGCCCCTCTCTTTGCTTCCTCCTCTTCACGTAATGCGTAGGAGACTATGGCTTCTGAGGACGTAACCTGCAGATTGTCGACAGTTTTCACAGCTACCAGGGACCTTTCTGGGTAAGAGACTGCACACAGCTTCTAGGATTTCACACATTTATTCAGTGCTGTTAATAATCACACAGTGTAAACCTGAGCAGTAAAAAGATTCAATGTCTTAATTTAAGGAACCCTTCAATAGCTTGGGACTCGCAGTCCAGTTCAACCACTGCAGTTACAGTGAAACACTAATCGGCACTTGGAGAGATGCTGTCGCATATGATATTCAAAGGCATTTAACAGGATGTAGCTGCCACATAAATATTATGTAGCTTTTATTCGCTAAATCCACATACAACTCCCCTTTTTAATATCCTTCCCTCCTTCCTTGCAATCACCATCCACATAAAAGTCACTAACTTGGGAAAATGTTTAATCTGGAGATGTTATATTCTATGACAAGCCTCAGAGACTGCACAGAAATTAACCATATCATCCAAAAAGTCAACTCTTTGCAGAGCTCTGCTATGAGCAATGATCACCCCAAGCCCCAGGAAAGAGATTACAGAATCTGTAAACACTGAGCACTCTCAAAAGCTTTTCTGACAGCCAAAGAACTGTTAACAAACAGGTCATTTAGCCTCAGAAGTCATTAAAAACCTAATGCATTTCCAGAATTGCATATACCCCAACACTGCCATTGCAACGGATTTCCATACAGCAGTACAGAAACAGCTATTATAAAAGATGGGAGCAACAACTCCAGGCAGTAATTTGTCCTTGGATCTTCATCTTTTCTGGAGTCAGCATCTACATTTGTGCAAAACAAGAAGGGGATAACAAGGCCTGTTGTCCAAAAGAAGCTACCTCTTCCTACCATCTTTTAAAAAAATAGGAGGCCTCACTGTTTTCTTCTATTTGCTCTCCAATCAAAAATCTATCATCCTGACTAAACTGAACTATCTTAGCAAATTATATCAAGATTTTCCAGCTTGACCTCTCAGCTACCCATCTTCAAAGAAACCGCTGCCATTACAACATACATCCAGCCCCTTAGGATGCTTTCCATGCTATTAGGAAGTCTAGTGTTCGATTTAAGTATTTTCTCATTTTTCCTCAATCAGCCAGAAGCAAAAAAGAAGTCCCTGAGCAACACATAGTGAAAGAGAAAATTCTATCTATTTCAGCATGTACAGTTTTCTCCCAGAAATCTCAAAATGAAAATCAGAGGTGAATACAGCTCTGTAATTATTATTCACAACATGTTTCCAGCAAGCTTTTTACTCATCTCTAGGAGATGCAGTCTTCTGCATCAATGTAAGACAACATTGTAAATCCACTTGCAAACTCTATAGAGGGTTCTGAATTCATCATTGCTTGGGGTAGTGATGTGGCTGATAGTCATCTCCTGACCAAAACTATCTTCTGGAATCCGTGGCCCAGGACACAGCTTATACACGAAAACGTTGATGCAGCTGTACAGCAACATTATTTTAGAGAGTAAGAAGAGGTTGGGGCTTGTTTCTTTGTTTGTTTATTACAGATATACTGAGAGTCTTTCATTTGGATTCTGGATTTAGTTCTTCCTTCAGCCACAGCTAATAACCGGATGACAAACAGAGCATTAAAGCTACATGACTAGCTAAGCTTGTAAAGCCTTAATAAGAGATCCTTTGGACAGCACGGTAGAGGTGTGCTGGAAAGCATTAGACAAAAAGTTAAGTGTTTGTTTGTCTTACAGCTATAGCAGGTCACTTCGCTTCTCCTAGCTTCATCCCTCTCAGGAGAGGCTCAGGAAAGTGAAATCCATGAACATTAAACAGATAACAGGTTGCTGAGATAGGCATAGATACCAGCTCAGTTCTCCATCATGCCATTTTACATATGCCAGTACTACAGTCAAGGGATGTTTGTAATGGACCTCGCTGGTCAGGCAGGCTCATTCAGCAAAACACATGCCACCAGCCAGGCAGCAGACTTGAAGGAAATACACAGAGCCACCCGAGACCTGCCACCAGCATAATTAGCTCAGCTGCATGGCATGAAACAAAAGTCTTTTTTTTTTTTCCTTTCTTTTTTTTTATCCCTTACAAAATGCCAGAACTGTGGAAGCAATAAGCACCCTGCGAGATTAGCGCAGTCATTTTACACTGCTCTGCAAGTCACTACGCAACAATTAGATGTCAATGTGCTGAACTTTGAATTCATCAGTGAAGTATGAACTTTCCTAATATATTGTAAAAACAGTGGTATCAAAAATGTGAAACATTGAAACCTGTAAACATTAAAGAGCTGTGTTACAAAATTTTTAAAAATCAGGCAGTTAAACTCTTTGTACCCTCAGGAAGAGTGGCGATGCTAAGCAGTCTACTGTAGAAACAACACCCTAAAGTTTCGATAGACTTAAAAATGTCAGCTTAAAAACAGAAATCCAAAATGTGTGATTCTAGTTATGAAACAATAAGAATCCTCCTCAGTCCAGGTGTCTTCTCATTGCCTGGGACAACAGCAGAACTGCCTCTCACCCTGCCACACACACATCATCATATGCATTTACTGAAGAGTTTACATGGCAGGACAATAAAACAATCACTGCAACCATCTCCTCCCCCTAAGACAGACATTAAAAAACACCTGTGACCTTTGAAACTGTATTTTCTGAGAGGTGAGGAAAGATAGAAAAAAAGTCACATGAGCCCAAGCAGCCCAAACAGCAACGGAAGGGACCCCCGTGAGCACACGGAGCTTACTGCTTCAGCAGGGAGGCAGGAAATTTGCCTTCCTGGGTACCTCTTCTCCCAAATTATTATCGTTAGCACAGTATCCACATCTGCTCTTCCCAAGCACAGGAGGTCTCCCTGAAGTGCTGCAGGAAGATACAGTATTTGCTCTACCACAGCTGAAAGAGCCAAGGGAAAAACTATACCTTATCCCCTGCAACTCTTCAGAAAATTAATTGGAAGCCCAAGATGAGCCAAGCTTCTCCAGCCTACTTTGACAGACTACATCAACACAAACTGTATAACACAAGTTGGAGAAATAAAAAGAGAACTATCATAAAATCTATAGCCAGCAGCAGCCAGAGACAAAGTTTAAATCTCCAGTTAATAGCATCTATTACTTTCAGGGCTCACCACAGAGTAGAACATTTCATCTCACCTTAGAAAAAAAATACTGCTTCTCAGGCTGAAAAGGGGACCTCATCCAGCACTCCCATGGGCTGATACTGTCAATATAGCAATCTTTTATCATGACTATGCTCTAAATCCACATTCCAATACTTAAAACATTAAAAAATGCACACTTATCTTTTAAAATATATAAAGGTGTACTTAAAGTTAGTAAGACTTGTTCATTCTAATCTTTGCATCATAACTAGAGCTACAGATATCATCTATCTGGACCTCTATAAGGCCTTCAACACAAACCCCCACAATATCCTTCTCTCTAAATTGGAGAGATATGGATTTGATGGGTGGACCGTCCAGTGGGTGAGGAATTGGTTGGATGGATGCACCCAGAGGGTCAACGGCTCAATGTCCAGACAGAGATCGGTTACGAGTAGTGTCCCTCAGGGGTCTGTATTGGGACCAGTATTGTTTAATATCTTCATCAATGACATAGTGGGATCGAGTGCACCCTCAGCAAGTTTGCAGATGACACCCAGCTGAGTGGTGCAGTTGACACACCTGAGGGATGGGATGCCATCCAGAGGGACCTGGACAAGCTCGAGAAGTGGGCCTGTGTGAACCTCATGAGGTTCAACGAGGCCAAGTGCAAGGCCCTGCACCTGGGTCAGGGCAAACCCCGGTATCAATACAGGCAGGGGGATGGAAGGATGGAGAGCAGCCCTGCCGAGAAGGACTTTGGGGTACTGGTGGACGAAAGGCTGGACATGAGCCGGCAATATGCACTCGCAACCCAGAAGACCAACCATATCCTGGGCTGCATCAAAAGCAGCCTGGCCAGCAGGTCAAGGGAGGTGATTCTGCCCCTCTACTCCACTCTGGTGAGGCCCCACCTGCAGTCCTGCGTCCAGCTCTGGAGCCCTCAGCACAAGAAAGACATGGACCTGTTGGAGTGGGTCCAGAGGAGGCCACAAAAATGATCAGGGGGATGGAACGCCTCTCCTATGAAGAAAGACTGAGAGAGTTGGAGTTATTCAGCCTGGAGAAGAGAAGGCTTCGGGGAGACCTTACTGCAGCCTTTCAGTACTTAAAGGGGGCTTATAAGAAAGATGGGGACAAACTTTTTAGCAGGGCCTGTTGCGACAGGACAAGGGGGAATGGTTTTAAACTACACAAGGGTAGGTTTAGACTAAGTATAAGGAAGAAATTTTTTACAATGAGGGTGGTGAAACACTGGCACAGGTTGCCCAGAGAGGTGGTAGATGCCCCATCCATGGAAACATTCAAGGTCAGGTTGGACGGGGCTCTGAGCAACCTGATCTAGTTGAAGATGTCCCTGCCCATGGCAGGGGGGTTGGACTAAATGACCTTTAAAGGTCCCTTCCAACCCAAACTATTCTATGATTCTATGATTCGAAAGCATCTTCACTGCAAGATGGTTAGTCCATCTAACCAAACTTTGTTTGCAAGCAGCACAAGGTTATCACTTCAGCAAAGGATTTTACAGTGTAATGTCCACACAATAACCTTTAAAGAAATAAAGAGCAGGGGCAATAAACCACCCCCCGCTAGAATGGCTTTCTATTACCCTTTGGCATATTTATGATTTGGTTTAATATAAAGTTAGGAGATTTCTTTTTGCAACATATATTTTTATTAAGCTTTTAGAAAGAGTTACATTCTTTTCCATGCACCATATCAGCATTAACAATCATTAAAGTAATATCCGCTTAACATGCCCTTGCTCATCAGCCTAACTTGAAACATGGTCTGACTTGGCAGCATGATGAGCAGTCAGCTCCCTGTGCTTTCTGTTGTGGTTAGGGGTATACGCCACTGGACTGCATTTACATGCATTAAATAAGCACAGGTGTCCCTACTGCTAAGATACCCGTAAAACATTCTTTTAAGCACAGAATGAATCAACCCAACCTAAAAATGAGTCTAAATGTTCTTAAATAATCATGGCATCTTCATTTTGAAGAAAACCAACTTTTAAGCATCCAAGGTTTGAATATTAATAAGACTTCTAAGAGAAATAGTCTACAGCCCCAATAGAGCACATATTTTACTTAAATTAGCATTACACCTAAGAGCTTTAGCACATTTTTTTTTCTTAAGCAATCCTTATTACTTTGTGACTGTTTTGTATCACCCCTAAATAACACTGTCACTAGCTAAATGAATAGAGTGTGCTATACTTACAGATGATTTATACAGAACTAAAACATATATCGGTAGGCATATTTCTACCCTGATTCTCTTGATACAGTTCCCTTTGGCATCAAAGGAATTATGTGCCTTTCTGCCCTGAATTTATAACAAGCTAATTTACATATGCACACACTCCTGAGCTCTGGCACGCACAACTTTGTGCAAAGTTGGAAACCTCCATCTGGGAAAGGCGCACTGCATGCTTCACCCTGTTCTCCTGAACATCCCCTAAAGCCACTGCTAGGATCACTTGGCGTAGCTCATTATAGGCACTCCTCTGCTTCTGGGAGGAGAGGGGGAAAAAAAAAATAGACAGGAAGAATAATGTCCAATCTTATTCAACAATCACATGGCATGCATTGGAGTGGTTAGAGCTGCAGGGACTTATGAACTCACCTATATGAACAGAAGAACCCTTATCCTTACTGGTGAGGTCAAACAGTGAAGAGCTGGGTACTGAAGGCCAGTCATGTCAATACAGTGCCTCTGTCTTTCCATTGGTCTTTTATATGTTATCCTAAGGAAGTTCCAAGGACTTCTCCAAAAATTTTGCAGGTAGTAATGAACAAAGCAACAACCACAAAAGAAAACATATCATGTGAAGAAAATATGACTCTGAAATAAAATCATTCTATCAATAAACCTGACCATCAGCTGAGGATAAAATCATACTATGGTAACTGTGTTGGCTGCTGGAGTAGTGATGGTAACAGAGGAAGCACACAACAGAAGAACTAATAATTAGATGTCTAAAGCCTGCAACATCACTCCTCTGATTTAGCTGCTCAGTGCCCTGGATACTATATTCTACTTGCTAATAGAGATAGTTTTAAATGCAACTTCAAACCTAGCATTTTAAAAAATTCAAATATATTTTTCTACTTGCTTTGTACAGTTCAGACCTTGTTTCAGATGTAAAGGAATTCTGGAGAAGTTTTCAGAAAACAAGTAATTTGGAAATAAAGAATGAACCCCAAAGTAATCATGAAGATGCAGAGAGAAAAATCCCCTCAAACCCCCCACATATATCCTTCTACAACCTTGGCTGCTGTAACACACCTCAATGTCACAGCATAGCAAAGTCCACATCCTGGTAACCCTCACAGCCTCCCACGTGCTGTATGTGAAGCCCTGCATCTCCAAATCACTGATGGAGAAGAGCAGCTGTGCCGTTTGGAGCCAGTCACCTGGCCACTGTGTGCATGCTGGTAGTGCTCCCGGGCTGTCCTGCCATGGACAGACACCTGTCACCTCTCTGGAGGTGAGGGATACTGGTTTGGGTCTCTCCCTCCGCTATGTGGCCATGAGTTTCACAAAATATTTTGCAACATCACACCTCCAGCTATGTCAGCTTGTGTTACAACTAGCCAGAGCTTGAAAGCTAGAGGAATCTGTCAGGCAGCGCGATCATATAAGGGCTCATAACCAAATGCAAGGACTTGTCCCTTTATTCTGGCACGCTGCAATCATCTCCTCAAGGAGCCTCCAAGGGAGAGAAAAACAAGCTCCTACTCAATCAGGTGCGAGGAGCCCTGTAGATGAACCCCAAGACTGGCTCAGAAACAAGCACGGCACTGCCATGGCTTTCTGTGCTAAGCAAAGACACGCCAGGCAACGAGAGGGCAGCGCTTTTGGAGAGAGAGGCAGTTACACAAGAAAATTTGCCATCTTGTAAAATCATTCTTTCCTCACCCACATGGTTTTAGGCATTATATCCCCCACTGGGCTGTGCTTAAACACATTCACAAAACAGTCAGGCATACGTGATACTGATCACTGCCGGCAGGATATATTAGGGTTATTATATTCTCACCCTGTTTCTTACATTATTCTCTAAGCATCTGCTGTTTGCCACTGTTGGAGACAGGATACTAGGCTGTCAGTAATTGTTATGTCAAGGAAACAAATGGACTGTTCAAGAAAAAACTGTGAAAAAATAAGATGGCAAAAGAGAGAGAAAAAAGTAATCCAGGTGGAATCATACAGTCCCAGAGATAAGGACAAGGGGTGTTAAATGAATAAGAAATACCAGGGTGAGCACTGAGGGCATGTGAAATAGAAAGCAACACCACAGCGAGGGGAGGAGGAAAGGTTTTACTCCATATTCCTGCTGGAAGGGAAGTACCTCAAGGGAGGAGTAATGGAAAAAGGTGATCAAGCTAAGGAAAAGACCCAGATGCCAGCAGTGTGAGGTGAGGAGCTGAACAGGAGAGTTTTTGATGGACCGCAAAGGGATATATTACTCCAGTAGTTGTAAGTGGTCAAGATGGTTATCCAGGCTGGACACGAGCCCCAGATCAACATCACAGAGCAATTACTACAGGACTGAACTCCTAAGGAATGAAAAGAAAGTAATTAAGTGAAACACCAGCAGGAAACCCAAAAATGACAAAAAGTATGGGGAAACAGAAGAGTGCTCAAACACCAAATTTGTAATTTGCTTTATATTTGTCATGGGTGATCTTATTAATATCTCAACAGCAACAGAAATCTATTCAGTCTCTTCTGGAAAAGATCACCCAATGGCCATCAGGAAGCAGAAAGCAGTAGAGATGGTTGCGACTGCAGGGAACCCTGTATTGCATGTGATGGGAACCTTAATCAGTCCTCTTGGATAATCCTGAAATGATTTTTAATACACTTAATAAAGCAGGTTGGGGAGGGGGGTGGAAATAGCAGCTTTGCCAGCATTGCAGGCTTGTTTTTTGCAAACAGCTCAGTGACATACCACATACTAACTGTAAGAATATTATTACATGAAATTACTACAGAACACTTTAAAAATCACTGATAGTCAACAAGATGTAATTTTAATGAGGAACCATCAGTGAATGGAAGTGCTTTTAACTGCGCCTACAGAGATAAGTTTCTCAGCACAATGCAACTCAGAACTGGCTTAAGTGATAAATATTGCCAAACTCGGATGACGACAGCCAAACAACTCAATCCCCTTCATATGCCCGGCCCTATCAAAGATCAGACACTAATGCAGGAAAACACAAGTCTACCTATCTAGGATCAAAGAATGCAATAGTGAATGATCTACCCTACTTACAGAGAGGTGAACTGTATGTTGGAAACCAGAGACTTAAAAAAATATATATGGGATACAGGGCAGATAAATGGAACATGAGGTCCCAGGGCCATGCTGGAGCTACGGGATCTAATGACACACTTGGATGTTTGAAGAGAGGCAATTTTGTCCAATATTAGAAAAGTGATGTTGTTTCTGCGTACAGTGTTAGTGAGAATATTAGTAGAATGTGTGTTCTGCTATCCCAGAATAGCCACCTCTGATGTCCACAGCTCAAAAAGATGCTGAAAAACTGGGAGAGAAGAGGGCCTGAAAACAGATTGTGTGGAAAGAGTTTAAATGATGTGATCATTTTAGTAAAAAGAAGGCTGAAAAACGATTTGTCCACAGCACGGGAAATTATTTCCATTAATAGCAGGCTCCTTAATTAAGTAGACAAAGGCAGAAGAAGAGTCAACATATGGAACAACGAAATAAACTCAGATTGGATATTTTTTTTTTAAATCACCAGAAATAATTACTAACCAAAACGACTATCCTCAGGACACCTTTGAGTCCCAGTTACTTGCACTCTTTAAATAAGGCTAAGTATACTTCTGAAAGGCAAGGAGGAATTGCTGGATGAAATTTTCTATAACCTGTGCTACCAGGAGGTCAAACAACATGATCCTAATAACCATGTATGTCTTACAGAACCAAGGACTGCTAGACAGTATTTGCCATATCCACACCACAATGCTCAGACTTACATGCTTACATGAGGTTTTATATTTGCACAAAATTTTAGAAAAAGAGGTGGTGATGATTACATTTAAAAATAGGTAAGTTATCAAGGCAAGAAACCTCTTTGATACGGATATATTCACATTCATTCCAGCATTCAGCTATGATTTTATTGTCATAAGCCAAGCACATAATACTGGGTACCATAAAATCTAAAAATACAGGCTTTTCCAAATAGAGCCCATATTAAAATTAAACCATAACTGTAAGAGTTTCAGTAGACCTACAATAGCCCCCATTAGAACCATTAAAATTACAGTCTTTCAGATAACAATGTCCACAATAACTGTTTGCAAACCACTATATACACTAAACTGTGGATAATTAATATGCTTCTGCAATCTTTTTTATTTTTTCCTTTGCAAGCAATAGCTGTTATAAAATCATACATGTCTGCGCAGAGCTTCCTGAATGTTGCATATGCTGAAAAAGAACGGAGCTAGGCATTCATGGTCAAACACTGCAAGTCTTGGCATGAAAACACACTCCTGAATTCCACATTTTGGCTGAAGTGAGACTGCTGGGTAAATCCCAAATATAAAATGTTTTATGGGACAAATCTCATACTACCGGTCTTCTCTCTGTAGTTGTAACTCCCTGCATACACTCAAGGTGGTGGGGAAGTGGGCAGGAGCAGGAGATCTGCAAAGCTCACTAACACAAACACGTATCGTCCACATCAGTCTCTAAACCAACACAGATTTTCCCACTTTGGTTTCACCATAAAGCCTGGAACGTAACAGTCTGGAAGATTTTATTGCCATTTAACAGGAGGGAAAAAAAGCATGACTTGTAGTACCAATCAAAGAGGTTTTATTTACAATCAAGTAGCAACACCAGGTTCCAGTAAGCAGAAACATAAGGGGTATCTGCTATTGGAATGCTCAGTGGCAAACAGCAGCACATACTTCACAGCCGCACTCGATAATACGGATTGACAAAGCGACTCAAGTTCAGTAAGGAAGAGTTAAACCTGCAGGGTCGGATCCTCCACCATGCCTCTCATTTCCACTAAACCCCTCAAAGAAGCCTGGAGCAGCCCAGGTGGGGTTGAGCAGTTTGCTGGATGAGGACTGAAACCCGCCACTGTTGCTCATCTAGTGCTGCAGCCACCCCCCTGAGCCATCTGCATGACTAGAGAGGACTGGGCATTTCTAGCCTGTGATTCATCTCATCTTACTGTAAACTCCTAAAATAAGTAGGGGTAACGGCTCCCGCAGAGTGCCTTTTTCCTCTGCTGTGAAGAAAGTCTAAACAACGAACTCCAATGTAAATGTTTGCAGTGTCAGATTAATGCCTTTCTGTCTTTTGGTGCCAGGTAATTAGGGAAGATCTCACTGGTCATTTTGGATGTAATGTCACCACCTCAGAAATAAAGCTGCAACAGAGCAGGGAGACCAACTTGGGTTCCAACTCAAGCAGTGGCAAAGTTAATTATTTGCTACCTAATATCTGTGGCAAAAAAAGACCAAAATACCAAAAACTGGTCTAAAAGAAACCAGAACCTCACAGTATCTTCCTGCTGCCCAGGAGACTAAGTGATGATCAACGCGTGTCCTGGCTGGAGATCAAATCAGCAGAAGTAGCTTCTGTGCAACCTGAGTTCATAGACTGTGGCCTGAGGGTGGAAACATTTTGGGTGACAGTGGGACTACCTGTATCGTCTCCACTACTACCTAGCTCACAAATAAATTGTGAGCAATTTTGGTGTGCAATAACTTCCCAGCTCTATCTGCCCCCTTACCTATTGTGCAGAAACCATAGAATTCACACAATATTTATAGTGAGGAAAGAGTATTTCAGTGACGGGAGAGGTGATGTCATTTCTCTAATGTTTGTTGACTTATGGCTAGAATGTGCAATTCAACAGCTAAGGAACATAGCATTTCTATTCATGCTACATTATGCAGAAGCACACACATTACAATCCACATCATCTGTACAAAGGTAGCAAGACACATGCCACTGCAGCGCTGTAGTAAAATTACAGTCCCTTGAACATTTTATGATCTCCAATGATCACAGCATTTGCATTGGGCTGATGGTTCAAATTAATCTGATTTTCAAAAGTTACAGCATTTAATTAGGATTAGTAATAAAAATGATAGCATTCAAAAGAAAAAGTATTATGACAGCATCTGCTCTGAAACGGGGTGGGCGGGGAAACCAATCAGGGTTTAAAAAAAAATAAATAATATTAAGAGTGACTAACAACCAAAGAAAATAACCTTCTGGAACAATAAACAATAGGTGGCAGCTGTCTCTTATCTTTGGGGTGGAAAGTCACTTGATACTTTTGCACCTCAAAACATCTTTACTTTGGTGTGGTGTAAAACCCTTTCTACAATACAGGTCCCTTTCTATGCATTTTCTAAGTGACTAAATCCTAGCACTCCATTTTGACTTTTATTGCTTTTCAGACTGGTGAGAGCCATATAATGATTCATCATTAAAGTAATCTTTAAGCAGCTTTATTCCTATTTGCTGCTATATATATTAAATAGAAATTGCTCTTTGAATTCACCTCTAAAGTCAGACTCAATTTTTTATCTAACAAGAATGGTATCTCCAGTCATCATCTGAATGCAGCAAAGTGAGAAAACCATTTGCATAATATAAATATCTGCATTCACTAAGAGGAGGCTGATGCCACCACCTACTGTGAATGCATTTTATAAGTGGTACAAAGCTAGAGAGATTTCAAATGCAGTAGCACGGTTTTTTAAAGATACTCCAGGCACTATCAGAAAGGCACAGTTTTATCTCCAGCTCGACAGTTTCTGGACCACAGGCTTTGATCACCTGTAGCTGGTTTACAAGCAGCATCCAAAGTATAAAAATGCAATGGTCGCTGAAAGACTGCAGGGACCTAATAACTGGCCTTTGTTTACCTCCCCACAGAAACCAGGGAAATCACTCCCTAGCAAATAGTTCTTGAAGATTCAATTTATTCCCTTTACACCTGTCTGTTATCCATTCCCTGCACCACCTGTGACTGCCGAGTAGCACACGACTGGCCAACTGTCCCAGCATGGCTCACCAGGTGCGGGACCTGATGGATAAGGCCAGGCATTTGTCTCCGAAAAGGCAAATCCCGCAGGGATCCCAGCATCAATGCTGACAGGTCACCACTGGGCCCAGATGAATGTCAAGCTTAGCCCCATCTTGCAGCAGAGTACCCACAGGGCACACTGAGGAGAGCCCTGCCCTTGCTCTACGAGATGGGCAGTTATGTGACTGTCAGGCAGAAGAAGGTATCAGTACAGTGCATGTGAGACACAATGCTGACCAACCCCTGCTTAAATTACAATTTTAAAAATTATCATTATTAACTCTAGCAAATAGCTCTCAACTTCCACATAATTAGAGTTTAATGCAAAACTTTATTACTGACCAGAAAGGCTGCTTAGAAATAATCAGTAGTTCAAATGTACTAGTTTGATTTCCTGGGCGGATGGGAGTACAGCTGTAAGGCACATATTCCCATCCGCTCCTTCAGACCACATCACACGTGAATACGCTTCAACATTTTGCTTTTTGAAAAATGCACTTGCTGGAATAGGGGCACAAAGATGACCAAAACAGTTGCTGGCCAGCAAGCACTAAATTAATTGTGAACGCATGTTTGTGAGAAGCATTTTACTTTAATTCAGTCAGTTCTAATCACCATTCTGCCCGTGTGCAAACAGCAGTTAATGGGATGACTAGCGTATAATTTTTCTAGTGTTTCCTGCACAGGCAACTGGGCTATTTAACGCTCACCACCTTTTATAAGTGCTCTTCTATAGAGAAGTCATTCAGATGACCCTACACTAGCATTACACTGGTGAGACTCCACTGGGTGTTCGTACATTTGTGTTTTCACCTCTTTGAGTGAAGCCAGGAAATTTTTCTCCTCTTTGTGGGAGAACCAAGTGTTGCTATGGAGCACTGCTGCCCAGCTCTACCTAGTGCATGAGTAAGAAGGGATCCTCTTTCCCAGGACAGAGAGGAGCAGCTACTCCCCAGGCATCATCGCAGCCTCCGTCCCCAGCAGAGGTTGTGGCTTCTTGATTCATACACAGCAGCAAATCCACCAGACCCACTTCTGCTCCTCTACCTCCAACACAGAGGTCTTACAGAGCAGCAGAGGTCTTCTCTACAGGATCCCAGAGGAAGATGCGCAAGTGTCCTGTTCTTGCAAAAAAGGAAACATGTTCTTGCCTGCATTTGGGCCCAAATTACAGCTAAAAAGGGGAATTCTTCTCCAGCCTTCCCTATGAGATATGTCAGTGCTGAGTCAAGCATAGCACATAGGGGAAGTTGGAGGCAATAATAAATGCTCTGACCAAACTGCTCGGGCAGCAACACGTTCCAGTCAGGAAGCCCTGACTAAAGAAAACAAAAGTGACTAAAAAGATTTGCAGTGCAGATGACAGTCCTGCTCTTTTTCTTGAAGAGTGCAGCTATGAATGACACATTTGTTCTGCTAGGATGCCACAGAAACACTTCTGAAACTGTTACACAGCAATGGCACTGTTGGCTGTGCTATCTCAATAGATCTGCAATGCTAAAAATGTGCATAAATCTCTCTCCGCATGGTCCAGGCACGTAATCTGGGCAGCACCTACCTACTCTGCACGGCCAGGTTTCCTTGGCAGGGTCTGCGTTCACACGCTCAGGAGCCAACATGCAAACATACATATGTAGGTCAACTAAGAGAACCAAATCAAATAGGTATCCAATGCCCAACACCCGGCTTTTCCAGGGGAAATTGTTTGAAAACATCCCTTTCAGCTTAATCTTTACAGAATAAAGCTCCCACTGGAGCTCTGAAGACAAACTAAAAATGCATGCCCCACCTGTGAGAAAGGAACAGCATTAGCTGCTACTGATTTTGTTAAGGATTTCCCAAGAAGGCACCTTCCTAAACAAGCCTAAGGAAAATTGATGGCACTCGCAGTTTTTCTCTCCCAGGTATTGGTGCAAAAAATCCTCAAGCAAAGGTTGCAGGTGATAAAGCAGTTAGCAGAGATGAACAAAACTCTTTTCCACCGGGCAGGGAAAGCAAAACACAAAAACCAGACTCATACACAGGCTGCTTCTAAAACAAATTTCCTTCTCTATTTCCAAACACCAAGATCAACTCTTAGGACCTTAAAATTCCCTCTTCCTCAGGGAAGAGCACCTCTTTTCTTCCTTTTAGTGTAATTTCACTCCTCCAAAAAAAAACCACCTCCCTGTCGGCAGTACTTTCTCTCTCCGTGTGGGTGTCCTCTGTCCTCCCCACATCCGCCAGAGCAGAATGAAGGGACCTGTAGAGTGCACTGTGTCCCTGTTTCTGAACCAAAGCATAACCAGCATACTGCAGCGAACCCCTTCGAAAGGTCATATGCCAGGAAGAAGCAAAAGCTCCCAGGTGCATTTCACAGAGACCAAAGCAAGTTTGTTCCAATTAAGTGCAAAAACTTTATTGCCGGGCATGAAAGGTACTCACTTAGGTATCCTTTGCTCTCTCCCCCCTCCACACACAAAAATCACACACACATATATTTCTGTCGGGCATTAGGCTGCAAATTAAACCCGGTTCCCACTGAAAGATTTTTTTTTAAATTTTATAGCCCAGGCTCAGGCGAGGACTGTATCCCCGCTGACAAAGACCACGGCATATTGCATAGGCAGCAGCACCTACCTCAGTGAGCCGACAGAGCCAGCAAGTCAACATAATTCCTCTTGGATGGAGACATTTACCCCAGCTCAGACACCCGGGGCTCTGCTGCCATGTCCAGTGCTTCAGACACACCAAGAAAGCATCTTCTGTGAGCAGCGCAGCTTCTCTCACACACCGAACTGCAGCAGCGGCAGCCTGGGAGAGCAGCAGCAGTTGAATTGCTGCACATGTATCTCTGCAGATTATTTCCTGCTCGAACACTTAGCGTAAAGGCAGATGCTCTTAACCCTCTGGAGGCCTATGCCTCTGTCCCCCCTCGGCAAGGGTGAGCAAGCAACTCCAAATATTCTGCGGTGAGGCCAGAGAGGAGTGACTGGAGACACACAGGGCATCCTCCGAGAAGTAGTCCCAACCTCGAGTTAGTTGCAGTCACTTTGCGCTCAGGGAGCCAGGCATTCCCACGGCAGCCCACAACATCCCTGGCCAGGCACCATGCAGCTCCTGCTGCATCACCCGCTGCAGATCCCCAGGCATCAGCAAAGCACCGCTCATAGCTCATGCGGGAGCCCCTGCAAGGGCCCGCTGGCGTGGGGTGGCCAGCATGCTGGACCTGCGGCTAGAGGCCACAGCCATGCAGGAGAGGAGGTGAGGGGCACGGGTGACGTGGTGAGCCCAGCAGTGTCATCGGAACTCAGGCATACAGGGCTCCTGCTTCTGGCACAAAGCTCTCCAGCCCCAGGCGCTGCCCATCACCGGTGGGCACCCACACCACAGGCGAGCACACGCTGTCCGGATGGCACTCAGCCGGCGAGCTTCAGCACTGCTGCCTCTCACAGCCTGCGAATGTGACTGGAAAGCACGGCTGAAAAACATGCTATACAATTAACAGGAGGGAGGGAGATACTATTGCTCTCCTGCTAGTCTTAAAGGCACATTGCTCACATGTGCCTGTTGGAGATGCAAACACCCACAGCACCAGCCGCAGCATCTCACGCATCTGCAGGCAGCCAAGAAGCCCAGGCAGGAGTCCTGTCTGGGCCAGGGGAAGAAGAGCACCATGGGAGCCAGGAAAGGAAGGGGCAGCTAGCAGGAGACCCCCGCAACAGGGTCTGGGAGTGACCCATCTCCACCACTGTCCCAGAAGCCAAATCAAGTCCCTGTCACCCAGCCTGAATGCTTACCCCCATCACTGGCCCCTCTGCCAGCATCCCAGCCAGTCGCAGGGCAGCCTGGCCACTGCCGGACCATATCCCACACACAGCCCCAGCCATCATCCCTGGCAGGCAAGGAGGGCTTGGCGCACCTCGGGGGCATGGTGCCCCTCTTCTGGGCTTGGCAGGAGAGCCGGGTTAGTGGCACTGCTCCCACCAGAGGTGCTGGCCAGGACTACAGCAGCAGCAGGTGCAGTTTTGCAACCTGATGCCACCCATTAAAGGATATCCCTTCTGCAACTCGTCTCAGAGCCAGGAGCTGTGAGACACTGAAATCCAATGTGCCACACATGCTAAAGCTGTGATGAGTTCAGCAGGTCTCAGACTGGCTGTAGCATCTGGTGCTACAACCACCTCTCACCTGCCACAGGGCTGTGGTCAGTGGGCTGTACACCAGCCGAAAGCCACATGTTCTCTCTTTGCTTCTCCCGACACACTCTTCTGTGTGCCTTGGGGTACTCTGGTTTGCCCTTCAGTATGTCACAGCTCAGATTCAACAAGAACAATGCCAGTAACTCCAGCCCACATCAAGCTTTTCCCTCCCCTGCCCCCCAAACAGCTAGCATCTGAAACACCCTCTAGAAGTCTGTTAAACAGGGAATTTACCCTATTAAAAATCTCTACTTTTTTCTCAGTAGTGGTTGTTGCCATACACAACATGCTTTTCTGAGCAGGACGGAGTCGCGTGAAGACCTGGACCTTGTTAAACCACTTCGCATCACACAGTGTCACGTTAATACCTTTGATTCTCCAAGCTCACTGGAGGCACCAAAATTAACCTGATCAATACCTGCCTTCATCACCAGGAGGGAAGCTATTAGCAGTGTAGACATTTTAGCCTGATCACACAATGACAAAATGAATTACTATGGTAAGAAGCTGTAAGTTAAGCATAGTTTAACTTCAGGCTTTTCTGAAAAATAGTCTGAAAGAAAAGGTTCAGACTCCATACCATTAACACAGAATCAGTGAAGAGTTACCACTGATGTAAATGTGCATCACAGCATAATAAATACCTGCTTTCCTGTAGTGCTAGTACACAGGGGCTATTAAAACATGATCACCTGATGAGATGAGTGCAACGCAAATTTCACTGCTGCCAAGCCATACAGCTTTGTGCAAAAAATACCACAGTGAATTAGTTCAAATTTGTCTTTATTAAGCATCACGTGTCTTAAAGAAAGTCTTTTTGACACCAGACCTATAAAACGTGTATAAGTAGTAACCAAAATGCTAGCAGAGACACTTAAGGTTTTATACTCCTGAAGTTTTTCCCCTGAGTTGTTCTACAGAGCACAGCTGAGGATTTCTCAAGTATAATGCTTCATGAACTCATCTGATCAGTATGCAAACATAGCACAGTGACTACCACCACATTGCTACAAGTTTCTGTCCTGAAATGTAGCAGTCCCCTGCAACATAAGAAATATTCTACATACAGGCATTGGTTGGGTTTTTTTGTTTTTTTTTTTTTTTTTTTTTTTTTTTTTTTAAAGTGCAAGACCTGACTGATCAATCAAAATTCAGTGGAAAGGACTGCCTATTAAATTCATAAGATCAAATGCTGATTTGAGTTATTCCATTGTGTGCAATAGAGTGGTTTGGTGTGAAAAACCCAGGCCGGTAGTGTCAACATCTTGCTGTCAGCTACCAGATCTGTCACTGAGAATTATGCACATGTGTGTGAGGGTAGAAGTGGGCCACACTTAGCTGCAGCAAGTAAATTATCTCTTTGATTCAGGGCAATATGAGATTTCGTTTCAAAAAAGATTTAAGTGTAAGGAAGACATCATGCCGTGAAGTGTCATACTATAGAGAGCTGAATCATTAAAGATGTCTACAAACAACTGCAAGACCCAAAATTCGCATTGTAATTGTACTAAACTGTACGTTCCACCAAAAATATGTATTCCAATTAAAGTACACAGCTCTTTACAAAAAGAAAAAAACTGCAAAATAACCCTTTTCAAAGGCTTTAAAAGGCATAATAAGTAAATGTAAACCTAAAGAAGCACAGCCACATTACAGTGGTTTTAAAACAGAGAACCTTGGAAGTCAGAAACCTAACTACAACTATTCAAAACTTCTAGAAACATATTTTAAACTACCTGATACCCTAGGAATAATGATGCAAATTGTAAAACTTTTTAACACTCAAACCTTTCAGGTGGTGAATGTGTCCATGTTGAAGGATATGCCTAGCACAAAACAAGCGACGATCCATGAGACAGCAGGCACATTCGAGAGCATCCAGCATGCTGACCCTACTGGGACTGTACAAGAAATAACAATACTAGTTTAAATGGCTACTTTGGGAAGAGGGGAAAAAAAAAAAAAAACCACAAACAGGCAGGGGCAGGAGACAGGTGGAGGCCTGACAGGATGAGGCTGTACCCAGTAACTCACTTGCATGGGTCCTGCAAAACACTGTGGCTATCTCTGCTCAGAAATCCTGGGATACTGACCTCAATATTCTTCATGTTACAAAATTAACCTGCCCTACTCCTGAAATTCAACATCTAACCTCCCTTTATAATTACTCTTCTACTACACTGATATAGTGCATGAAGGCTAATCCATCTTTAAGAAATAGTTTGTCCATTTTTTAGGGAATAATAGAATCATAAAGGTTGGAAAAGACCTCTAAGATCAGCGAGTCCAACCATCAACCCAACACCACCATGCCCACTAAACCACGTCCCCAAGCGCCTCATCTACACGTCTTTTAAATACCTCCAGGGATGGTGACTCCACCACTTCCCTGGGCAGCCTCTTCCAATGCTTGACCACTCTTTCAGTAAAGAAATTTTTCCTGATGTCAAATCTAAACCTCCCGTGGCGCAACTTGAAGCTGTTTCCTCTCCTCCTATCACTTGTTACTTGGGAGAAGAGACCAACACCCACCTCGCTACAACCTCCTTTCAGGTAGTTGTAGAGAGCAATGAGGTCTCCCCTGAGTCTCCCCTTCTCCAGACTAAACAACCCCAGTTCCCTCAGCCGCTCCTCACAAGACTTGTGCTCCAGACCCTTCACCAGCTTCGTTGCCCTTCTCTGGACACGCTCCAGCACCTCCATGTCCTTCTTGTAGTGAGGGGCCCAAAACCGAACACAGTATTCGAGGTGCGGCCTCACCAGTGCCGAGTACAGGGGCACGATCACCTCCCTGCTCCTGCTGGCCACACTGTTTCTGATACAGGCCAGGATGCTGTTGGCCTTTTTGGCCACCTGGGCAAGAATCTGCTGTTACCAAGTTGCACATGATCATAACTGGTTTGTAACAGGTAAGTAAACAATTCATACATCTATTGCCAGCACATCCTTCAGGTGATGTGTAAGAAAATCCTTGGAAGTGGGGGGAAAGGGCTTCTGTGCTGAAAATCGATGTCAGCACAATCACTTCAGACTTCTGGAGGGATGGTGGGTGGCTGGAGTTTCACTTGTGCACTTCATGCACTGAAGCGACTGCATAGGGCCACCACATACAGTGCCACAGGCAAGCACCTGAACTCCTGCATATGACCATAGCAAAAGCAGCACTGGAAGGAGCCAGGACACTTTGTGTAAGCGGCAGGCAGGGAAATTGTCCCTCCTGAGCCTTGCATCCACTTTTGAAACATGCACTAAGAGCCGTACGCAGTTTAATGAGAGCTCCTGTACAGATCATGAACTGAAAATTTCTTCCAAGAAAAAAAACTTGCCAAATGGTGAGATGATGCTATATAGCTCAGCTTCTCTTAGAAGGACATTTCACACACGTGCCCAAAAACTGAAGAGAGTAATGCCCAATTTTGTACTTCCTACAAGCTCTTAGCTACAAATAAATTAAGGCGACTGGGATATGCCAAGCCTTTCACCCCAGGGTTCCCTGCACTTACTCTTCTCCAGGCTGCTAACAGAGCACCTCCCAAACATTTTGTATCACCGATCACTCTTCAGCTCTTCTCATCAACCCCTACCAGTAACCAGCTACTGAGCACTTATCATAACCCCAGGGATGTCTACAGTTCGGAAATGCTGAGTTGATAGCAAGTGGATTCCAGCCAGAAGAGAGGGCTAGAGACGGGGTTCAGGTGCAATAACAGATAACAGAGCGCGAAGGCTGAGAAGTAATGGCACTGAGCTTTAATGTACAGCTTTCTCGGAAACTAACTCTCAGCAAAGCTAACAAAAGGAGCAACTAAAGCATATACAGTTTTGAACACTGGCACACATATTAGCATCACAGGACCTGTCTGCACTGTTTACCCAAGGAGACGCATGTGGATCAGAATGGGAGTTTACTGGAGGAAAAAGCTAGGGACATCAGAGACCTAAATGCCCTTTCAAACACCATATTTGCAAGACAAAAAATGCCCTTGTGGCCTGGACTGTTTAGAAGTAGATGTAACTATTTATGTATCTTTAAAATGTCAGCATTGCATTGCTTTTTTTTTTTTTTTTTGCATTTATGTTGTGCTTGAAAATATTCTGTTGTATTTAGAAATTAGAATTTCACAGCCCTCCTTGTATCTGTGATTTAGAAATGGAAGTATTTGCACTGTGAGAAGGGTTTGCAGAATTCAATTAATATGTTGGCACAGAGTCAAAAGAGCATGTTTGGACAACCTGGGGATTAGAAAGTCCCCCCAGCTGCCTTTAACAAGCCTGCTGGTTTCACCTTTACTGAGGCTTCCTTCTTGAACTATTTTTGAGAAGTCAGTCTTGATTTCTCTGAAATTTTCAAATGTATTTGAAAAATGATACATTAAAATAGGACCACAGGAGTAATTCAAACAATCTTTTATATACTGAATGCCCTGTGCAGTCAGAGACATCTGGGCTGAACCCTATAGCCACAACCAACTACGGCGTCTAGAAGACAAATCAATCTATCCCGAAATGGAGTTCTCAAAGAAGAAAAGGCATCATTCAGCAATTGGGGGCCACGTTTCTGGGGTGCTTCTTCCTGGTTCAGTGACAAACCAAAGGTAACGACTATGAGTAAAAAAACCAAAAGGTACCAAATGGAAAACAGGTTGTAGCAAAGTGTGACAAGACTGACCACCTGAGAAATGAAAGATGAACTCTCATAAGAGTCAGGTGCAGCAAGAATGATTGAACATCAATACAAACACCAAACTGCGAGCAGTAGATCCTCTCTTTCTTGGTGCAGCCAAACTGCAACTAGAAGTATTTTAGGAAGCTAAGCACAGGTAATAGCTTTACTGTAGGGATAGCTAGGTTAAATTAAGCTGCATTATAAAGGAGTGAGTCTGAATTAAACTTCCTTTCTGGCCATATGTGCTGTGAACGGCTGATAAGTCGTAGGAAGAACATGCTACTTCTAGATCTCTTGACTTTCCTGCTCCAGGGCCCTTGTCTCTCCTGCTGAGCAAACAGGAAAGTAATGCTTACTGCTACCAGGAAGCTGGGAAACACGGGTTCTGCCTCTGGTGCTGGCATGATTAATTACTTTGGGCTAACCATTTAAGCTCATAACCCATCCTTTAAAACAGCCCTAACGACTCCATACACATTTGGGAGATGCTTTGGAAAATGGCAATGCTACATAGACCCCACTGGTGTCTGCCTGCAACATCACAGACTCCAAAACCAGAAAGGTCTTTCCAGGCAACCATGATGACCAAGGTCTGTGGTCATCTGGGAGATCCAAATACTGTGGAAATATTGTGAACAGAGCTCTTGAAGAAACACTGTAGTTGGTGTCAAATGATGAACTCATGTGCCATCAGCAGTGATCAGAGCTGCACAGGCTGGGAACCCAAAGCTGTGGGAGTGCACCAGCACCTAGTGGCACAGCAAGCTGCACCAAAGTCATTGGAGGCCTTCTGGCATCCTTCCCCACCTCATGTTCCTAATGAAATTCTTCCTTTCATCAATAATTTCATAAAATTTTATATCCAACTTCAATTTTCTCTTTATACCCATTTTACTCATTTATGGGTTTGGAACAATTCAAAAAGAATTCTAGCCCATGCATTTGCCAAAATTTGATAAATCTGTTCAAAGGTCCACACTGAGCAACATGGAACAGACCTGTCAAGCCCACACTTGGACCACTGACTTCACTCCTCCACCTTCCTCTTCCGCCTCTGGAGACCATCTCTCCGATATGTGCCTACAGCGCAATCTCCACCTTTCCTTTGCCTTGCTGTTTCCTGCCCTGCTGCTCCCAGATGTAGCATCCCTTCCCTGGGAATCTGCTGCCCTAAATACCAGTTACAAGACCTCTCCATATGCAGGGTCTCACATATTGGCACTGAGGACTTACTGAAAACTGAACCAATATTAACACTAGAAAGCCATTAGGTGACCATGGAAGCAGTGGGCCTTTTCTTCACACAAAACTACATCAGGAACCTGCATGCTGGAGGTGTCCCTCTGCTTCTCAGCTGCAGCATAAGTCCACCCATGCTCCAGGCAGCACCTGATGGAGTCAGAGCACAAATCAATTATTTAAACTTGGATTCATCAGCAAGGTCCAGAAACACAGTGGAGAAAGGGAGAGAGGAGCAAGATATCACAGCTGACAAACCATGGCACCGAAGGGGGACCTGCCCCTCCTGCACCTCCTGGGGCTGAGACAGCGTCTCATACAGTAGCTTATATGAGACCTTGCTCTGAAATGGCTCAGCAAGCTTTGCCTCAGGCTTGTCCTAGCTTGGACAGTTGGGGACAGCTCCGCACACTCTCCATTTTCCCTGGGAGTTTCAAGAGCTCATGTGCACTCAAGGGCCCTCCTGGAGCACAGGGAGCAGGACACTGTCCCCTTCTGCACCAATGATATATTGGGAGGCCCCCTGTCCTCTCCTCCACTCCCCTTTCACAGTCTCTTAGCCAGTGGCTAACAGAGCAAGAGGAGAGGGAAACATTGTAGAGGAGCCCAATGGTCAGCATTTACACAGCATAGAGTGTCCCGATCTCTGCTGTTCAAGCACACAAGCACTCTGCACTATGTTGCCGGGATGCCACAGCAGCTGCTCCAGCCACGGGCTGAGGTGTCGATCCAGCATTTTCCAGCTGGCCAGAGCAGCAGACTTTGTCTCCCGGCCCCTCTGCAGGACACTCACTGGTGCATTGTGATTGTTCAGCCTGAACATATTAACCCAAGAGCACTAGAAAGGTTTATCTGAACTGGGGCTAGAAGGAAAATGACTAAGAAGCTTTGGCAGGTGGGGTGAAACCTATCATTAATTTTAGTAGTGAATGATCTAAAAGATATACACACGTTGTCCTTTTAGAGAGGGTCTGGGTTTCTCTATTGCTGCTTTAAAAATGTCATGCTAGCTCCACCTAGCACATTGAATGCTTATACTGGCACTGGTGAATCATTCAGGATTAAGTATGGTCACTTTTGTTCAGTTTGATCAACTGGTTATTTTTTGCAATTCAGACAAATGCTTTCACAATCTCCCACGAGAAAAATAAGCCTTCAGCTAATCTCTTAAGGGTACATTTACTAAGTATGCAAAAGATTTTACAAATAACTGAGGGGGAAGGCAACACTGTTATGCACCACATACATTTTAAAAGTCCATTAGAGTCCTCCAGATTTATGATGCTACCGGAACCCAGATGGATATTTAATACAAGTACAATTTTAAAGGTCAATACAGAAATCCAACTGACTGATCTGAAATTGCCTGGACAACAGAAGTGCTCAGGCTACCCCTTGCAAACACTGCCTAACAACTCATACCTTGCAAGCTCTGCTGGTCCCAACTGGATCAATATTATCCCATTAAAAGTTTCTGCTCAGTAGCTAAGCAGTACAGTCACTAAAACAGGATTCCTAGAATACTAATTCCAAAGGAAGGGCAGTCAGACATAATACTACTATTACAGCCTGCCTAATTTTTTGTGATTGGCTCTGCACTAAATTTAACAAAAGAAATTGGCAATTGACAAACAGTATTTTTGACAACAGACAAAATAAAAAAGTTTTTGGAGAAGGGACAAGCATTGAGGTAAACCATGTACTTACCTACAGAAATCCAGGAGGGATTACTGTGGCATCTAACAGGACAACTTCCCTTCTAGCAGGGCTAACAAGGGGTAGCACTGCTGGTAATTGCCTTTAAAGTAAGAAAGGAAGCCTTTCCTGCACCACAGATTTTCTGTGTGCTCTGCTTAGTCATTCAGATGGAACAGATTCTTGCTGAGCATCCAAATGTGAGTAAGCAAGAGATAAATCATTCAGGGGATATTTTCCAGTGTCTTTGTCACAAGTTTCAGAAAAAATTTCACTGCCATTCAAATGGCTGGTCCTATGGGCCAGACAACAAGGTCTGGAATATATTCTTTTTTGGCTTCTCTCTGAGTAAGTCAGAAAAGGCTGGGAAGATTTAAGGGCATCCCATGAAGTTTACATCATTTGCATGCCCTTCCATGGGCTTGGGGCTTTATCATTCAAGTGGTTTGTGGTTCAAGTCCATGGGCTTTCTAATCAGAAGGATCATTCCACTTTTCCTGCATTGGGTGACAAATACGCTCGCAGCTGTGGCACTTCAGAAGGGACTCAAATGGCCCCATACAACGGGTAGAGCAGGGGCATCCGGAGAACAACCTGAATCTCACCAAACTCACACTGCAACCCTGGCCAGTACTAAGTTCAAGCACTTCTGCTTAGAGGCCAAACTGAGGATCTAGGGACACATAACGATGTGTTGAGAAACCCACAGGCAAGGGGAGAGTGATGGGCAGAAGTTACTTGGATTTGTGCAAAACAGGAGCTAAAGCAGATGACTCCATAGCCTTTTGCAATTACAACAGCCATAGGGAGACACAGCATAGCAACAAAGACATGGCAGAAACATAACAAAAGCCATCACACATCCTCAGTATATTACCCACAGAAAACAAGCTTCTCTGTATATACATTATTAGCATTCAGATTTTTAATATTTTCAATTGAAAAAGACTAACTGAATAGCAAAATTATTTTGAAGATTAGGCCTTCTGCAGAGTTGAGAAAAAGAACTGATATAGACCTTTGTCACAGCACCGAATAATACCAAAAAGAGCCAGAGAAACACAAATCAGAGCTTACTCAACCCACAGAGATTTAAAAAGCGAGTCCCAGGCCTGAAAGCTGCACTACCTTTCCTATGTGGGAATCCTGTTCCTGTTTTAAAAAGGCACCGTCTCTGCTGCACACACTTGGAGCAGACCTAGCCCATATGCTTGGGTGGCTTTGGGCCCACACCTAGACACATGCCAGCTCCACTAGGGCAAGAGGTGCTAAGGGAATCTGCATGCAGATGGGGAGTATGCATAATGAAGCGAGTGCCAGCTCTTTGGCAGGATGCTGCTGGGCTGAGAGCGTGATGTCGTGTTGATAGCAGATGCTGCTAACACCTGTTGATGGGTACAGCACTCTCTTTTTAAAAGCAGTCAACCGTGGGAGGCAGGAAAGCATGGGGCTTGTAGGCACTCGGGGGACAGAAACAGATAATTGCTTTCCAGGTGCCAGTGGGCAGTAAACAAAGGAAAACGTGTGCTGCAAGGTTACAGAGCCAGGCAGGACATGAGGGAATCTGCAGCAAACAGCAGCACTGGTCCTCAAGGAAAAGAAACACCAGTCTGAAGCTGCAGGACCCAGAGCGATGGACCTCATTGCTTCATGTGCAGCAGCAGCAAAGCAGAAAACATAAACCCTGTTAAATTTCAAAGGGAGCTGGGTTTAGCACAGAGACCACTTTGCCTAAGCCACACTGTGGGCTGAAATGAACTATTTGGAAAAAAGAAGGATTAGGGCTGCGTAGACAATAAAGAGGAAGAACGTACGTTTCCCTTTCTGAATAACCCAGCTGGGAGGCTGTATGCAAACTGCCAGAGACTAAAATTTCTACCCAAACGTGTTGCCACTGTTCCTGTAACACATGCCTGTTCTGTTCTGGCTACCTCCTGTTCACTAATCCTTCAAGCCATTCAGCTGGCCCAGGTCAGAAACCTCAGCCTGCTGCACAATTTTGTAGTCTTCAGCCAAGAAGTTCTCTAGGTGTGAGCCAGCAGACCTGCACAGGACAAATCTGGAAGGCCACAACACCTTCATCATTCCCTTTGAGAGCATTGTTGACTCATTACTTCATTTTTCCATAGAATTTTTCTCCTGCATCCACATCCCTAGATAGGGAGCATCACAGACATTAATACAACATAACATACAACATACTTTAATACAACATAACTTAGGAAGCATCCACTTAATTACTTGTACATGGGACAAAAAAGGATTTGCTGCTGGTATGAAGCAGATGTGCTGAACACATGCATTTTTTACTTCTTTATGCCGAGGTCTCCAAGAACATAACAGTCATATTGGGCCAAGCCAAAAGTTCGCCTAGCTTAGGCAGATGCCAAGGACAGGGCACAGGGCAGCGAAAGCAGATATATCCCCCTAATACTGTACTGGCATTTAACCATTTTCAAGCTAGCAGCTTTCTAAGCCAGATATCATTTCCATGTATTTCATAAACCTCATTGGATCTTGTCCCATTCTCTTCTGAATCAATGTAAACTTCTGAGCTCGTGACTCCTCTTGGCAAGAGGCTCCCCCGGTTGGCTGTCCATTGCATAGAGATCCTCCTCTGCTTAGACCAAACCCAGCACTTGATACCTTCACTGGATTGCTCTTGGACCAGCACTGCCTGAGAGAGCATACCATCAATCCCTACCTGTCCTCCTCACAGGATTTTATACTTCTCTGCCATATCCCTCCCCATGCTGTCTCTTTTTCCACACTGAGGACTCCAGACTAGTAAGATTCATTTGAGGGCTTTTAGCGCTTCCTTTTCAGTATCACATTCTTAAATATCCCTTCTGTTCATTCTGCTTTAGAAACTCATTCTTTACTACATTACATTAAAGGAGTCTTTATTTGTCTCAGTCTGGTTCAGTCCCAGCCCTCAGATAAAGTATTGAGGTAGGAAGGGAACTGAGGCTTCCAGAGAATAAAGCTTTCCTCTCCAGAAGCAGTGCCAAAAAGAAGCTACAGACCTGGGCTGTGGCTACAATGCATTCTAGCACCAAACAAGAGACATAGCTGGCCAGTCAACTTTGTACATTAGGGCAGTCAGGACTCAGTTTGCACTAGACAAAATAAAGCTTGAAACAAATTTATGTTAGGGCACCCTCATTGTGCACCGTATTTCCTTGCTTCCTTCTACATTCATGTTAACATACTCTTCCTCCACTGCCAATTTCTTTTTAAATCCCCACTCAGAGCTGCTGCACTAAAGATTCTCAATTACAGATTCTCAATTATTACTAAACCCCCCAGATTTCAGATAAGCACTTTTTTCCTTTCCTTCAACATTCTATCAAATAGCACCCCAGCTAATTATTCTTCTGACCGAGTTTCAAAACTCAGCTTGCTTGACACCACAGACGCATAAAACCCAAGAGAAATAATTCTCTGGAAATGCTCTCCACTACTTCTTTAATTTTAAATTGGTTTAGTGCTTTCATTGAAACCATCCTGTGGGGGAAAAAAAAAATTCCAGCCCTTGGGGAGAGACTAAACAGAAAAACTTTTAACATGCAAAGTTCAGAAAGCAACAACAGAAAAGAGAGTTTTGGAAGGAGCACCTCTAGCTGGCCCTAACAATAGCTTTTGTCAGTCCCCCAGCTCCAGCAGCACTATCAGCCAGCTGGCTGCATAATTTAACATATAATATCTTATGCATCTTGATCTTATCACAACACTTTATAGAGGCTAATGGAAATGGTAGAATAGACTTTTTAGAGCTTATATAGCACTTGCTTTGAACTGCCGAGATTTACACTGCACCCAGTCAATTACCTAATCCAATGTACTGAAATCTTCTGTCAAATGAAGCACAAAGTAAAAAGCATTTAATAAATGCATGGATGTAATGGAGATCAGCTGACCATGAAAAGCATACTGTTCAGTCATTTTTCTTTTAAACTGTTAGGTTTTCTAAAACCCACACAACGATGTATCTAATACTCTCAGAGTTAAGTTTTTAGAACTTTTTTCCTAGGCTCGCTCTTTCTTCTAAGGCTTGCTATTGTAAAGACAACAGCACATTTTACTAGCAAATAATAAATCACCATGCAATACATTTTATTGCACTAGTTTACTACAGAAAAAGTTTTTGTATTTTGCCATAACTAACAAAGAACAGAAAAGTGCTCTTTGCTCACCTTTGGCTTTTATCAATTAAAGCCAGGCAGGATTTTTTTTTTTAAATTTTTGAACTGGCTAGCCAAAAAAGTTAAGACACTGAATATAAAGCCACAACATACAAGCAATGTTGGAATTACATATTTCCATGACTGCTTTTTTGAATCAAGCACCAGTCTGGCAGGGTAGACATCATGCCCAGAAAGTTGTTTTTCCCAGGGTGAGAACAATCCCTTACACTCTAACTGTTCTGACCTCGCAATTTTCCCACACACAGGGAAGTTGACTGCATAATTTGTAGAACATCTCGAGTTATGGACTTTTTTTTCCCTCCCCAAAGTTAATCCCTGTAAGAAAAAATAGATCAATGTGAATCAGCTGAATCTAGGAAGATAAAGAAAACAGGGCTGTTGCTAAACATAACAACTCCAAGAAAACCACACTCATTGTAATAGCACATGATTATCAGAAGATAATTATTTCCACTAAGATGTGGCAACCTTTTGCAAAGCACAGATAGATACTTCCACTTGCAATCACCCAGTCCAATATCTGCATTTTTATTGAGATATTAGACAGGGGACAGGTAAAAATAACATGATTACCTTCTCGCATTCTTTTTATATGACTTATGCCCTCTACTGCATCTCAGCCTCCAAAAATGTCATAAATCAATGAAAGGGGAGAGTACGGGGGAAAAAAAAAAAAAAGAGATACACAGAAAAGATGACAAGTAATATTCAAGTCCTCTTACGGAAGGCAGACAAACTTCCAAGGAAATGTGGGCAGATTTGTGTTAAAAGGAAGAGAATCAGAACATGAAAAATATCAGCCAACCAAAATAATGGAAAAACCTAAAAACGTATGTACGTATGGATGGCCCTGGGAAACTGGCAGGGACCACTCTGCAGGAGTATTGTCTAGGGAACAAGATGTCTCAGGGCTTTTAAGTCAGACCATCCAACCATGAGGTACCAAAGCCTGTCAACATCCAAAACCAGCACAATGGTTATAAAGGGAAACAGGAACTAGGACACACTGATAAATGCAGTAAAACCACCTTGAAAACACAAGAGCTAAGAGATGAACAAGCTAGACAATATTTTTTCCTCCACACTGTCATGGTTGATTGTTTAAAGCCTGTCAGAAACTCCTCTGGGAAACCCTTCGTAGATATACTGAGAGCAGTGGGAAAGCAGGGAATCAGTCAATATTTAATAACTTTATTACTCAGACAGTACCATATGAAATTAATAGAAAATTACAACAACATTTGGGGAAAAGTGCTTTTCTTTTACAATAATAATCAAGTAGTTTAAAGTATTTCGAAAAGGTTTTCTCTTTTTAATATTTAAAAGAGGCACACACCTGTGCTAAAGCTGTAGCAGAATCTCGAGGACACTTCAACTACCGGAGAGTTTCCAGAAATACTTCTGTTGCCAACACTGAAAGTTTTCTTTTTCCCATCTCACTTTCTTTTTCAAATCATGAGCAAATATGCAACCGCACTGAAATCATTAGCACCACCCACCGGGCAGATCTGCTTGGCACTGCACACTCGGTCTCTCCAAGACAGACAGTTGGCGGCTGTATCTGGACACCAGGAAGAGGCTTGCAGAGCACTAACAGCCTTCCACTGCACAGGCTGCGTCAAGTTTCTTTCTCAAGGAAGAAAGACAATTTCAAAAGGAAACTCGGGAGCACATTTGGGTTTAGCTCATACATCACAGTAGTGAAACTGCTATTAGAAGGCTGCACACGTATCGGGAAGGTCACAATTTTAAAAGAATGATGGAACAAGAAAAAACCCATAGAAATACCCAAAAAGCATTCGAGAGGTAGAGACTATGCTTCACAGAAAGACACCCAAAGAGCTTCTTACAGAAAAACTAATACTGAGCAGTGACTTGTACAAGTGCATGAATAGCCTTCTTAGAAAACATACACGTGTCTAACTACTGACATAGACAGCTTCTATGATTCAGCAGAGAAAGCAAAGGAAAAAAACAGTGTTACAAAGTTGAAATTACCGAGTCTGGTATTAAACTCTACCAATCAATACACTCACAGTTCTCTCAAATATCATGTGTCTTCTTGAAGACTGGGAGCACTTCTTTCATTGCTCTTCTGTATCTGTCTTCCTCCAGCCAACACCCTGGAGAAAATAATTATTTTATATCTTTTCTCCTCACGCACCAAGCTCTGAATTGCAATATAAATTTAGTTCTCCCAAACAGTTGCTAATTCACCTGCCTTTGCTTGTCCCCATCATCCTCCAAGCAGGAAAACAGAGCAGTGACACTCTCACAAGTTCATTTGATTGGCAAATGCCTGAGGTTTTCTACTGATCTTTAAATGCACTCTGAATCTAATAAAACCTTCAACACCAGTACCACAATATTTCATACACTGCAGTTTTATTTCATTTCTTATTTATCTGACTACTGCCAAACAAGGGAATATTCCGTGAAAGCTAATACAGCCCTGAACGAGATATGAACCGTTCTCAAAATATTCTGTGTGTATGTGCATGCACACATGCGAGTCCACATATCCTACTGTTTAATTCTCAATGAAGATGTTTGCTTTGTTTTAAATATTCTGACTGGAGGCATTCTGCTTCAGAAATATCTCTATAAGTATACCCAGGAGGAAGTCTGACATATACAATATAATCCCTTTGCTATCTAGACTTGGTCCTACATAGAAATAGTCTGTTGCATTAAAAACAAAACAAAACCACACACACAAATATCAAATAAGATTCTTTTCACACACTGCTTACTACTTCTTAAGTTTGCATTTTATACTGTGCATGTATAGACCACAAGATCATCACAAAGTGGTGTTACACTGCTGCTTAAAAAAACCAAAACAAATCCTGCCACCAAAGCATGCCCAGATGTACAGAGAAGCCAGGTGTACAGAGGTGAGACAAAAGCAATCCTTTCATTCTACTCTGCTCAGGGAAGCCCTCAACTAGATCACCCAAAGCTCAAGAAGAACCAGGACCAATGGAAAAGAGATCAGAGGAAATAGCCAGAAAAGTAAAAAAAAAAAAAAAAAAATCTAACTTATTGCAAAGACTGGAAAACATGGGTTGCTGCATTGGGGGAGAAGACGACTGGGGAGAGGAGGTGCTAAAATGGCCTTGCTTGCTACAGAGAGCACACAATATTCAGGTTGGAAGGCACTGCTCAGAGGGTTGAGAGCTGCTCCCTGCCCCAGTACACCTCTGTTTTTCCAGGGGTGTTTGTTTAACTTGACCTTTGCCAGTGAAGGCTGTAAATTTCCCTGAGCAATAAATTCTGATGCTTTACTACTGCTCCCTTAGGAAGCTTCTTCCTAGCATCCAACCTCAATCTTCCTTGTCACAATTGAAGACCTCTCTATAAGGAACACAAAAAGGAGAGTATTCTGTTCTTCGGAGCAGCAGTATCACCACACCACTCATTTTCAGTTCTTGATGCTAAACAAGCCCAGTTTGTTCAGCTTTCCCCAATGGTAACACTTCCTAGTAATCAGCCAGTTCACATCTCTTCCTTCCAGACCCCTTCCAGTTTGCTCCCAACTCTCTTGAAGAATGGTACACACAGCTGGAGCTTATCTGTTATCTTCTAGGCTACTTTTCCATTTCTCTACCCAGCACAGTGTTTGCCTGTTTCAGTCTGCAAGACACTTGGGCTCCCATGTAGCTGTCACCCACTCTGCTCATCCCACCCCGTCATCTGCCACTGCTGCCCCACTGGCTGCTCACCAGCCTGCGTTTGCACAGCCAGTGGTTGCTGCCCGGTGTAGTATGGGGCATCCTGCTGAACTGCATCCCCTGGTCTCAGACCATATTTGCAATTTCTCATGATGATTTTGATTTCTGGTTCTATTCTCCAGCATACATACAATGCCTTCCAAATGGCTAATCTCTATATTTGGAAGAATGCAAGATCAGGTCAGATATTAAGAAGATCTTTCCGAGTAATTATAATTAAGCACAGTTAGGGATCCTGTGGAAAGTCCACCCTGGAGGTCCTTAGGAAAAGGCTAGCGAAACTTCTGTTTGAAAGAACATAGTTACATGTGACACTGCTCGGGGTGGATAGGTGACTTGTGGAGATCCTTTTGGACATACTTCATGAGGACATGAAAGCAAGGACTCTTGCTCTGTTCACACATTCATTTCATCTTGTTGCTGTGTGTCAGAGTGACAACATGCTGTGTCCAGTTGTGACAGCTGTCTCAGCAGCAAACGCTCCAAGGACCAGCAGAGCTTAAGGGAGCTTGTGGATAGAGTAAGAGTTCTTTTTTTCATGCCCTAAAGGACTCCCAACTTCTCTGAAAGTTACATCAGTTCCCAAGATAGCAGGAGAGCGAGAAGGCTGGATGCTGTTCCCAGGGAGCACTCGACCATCCCTGCAGATGCAGAGCCCTTGCGCTTCCACATCATTTGGGCACTTGCTCCCCGCTCCTTTACCTGCTCCTATTCCTCCAGGTCTCAGCCAGAATTTAGCTTCTTTTCCCAGAAACCCGTCATTCCTGCAGATTGATGGGTTTTGTCTTGATCCCTAATCCCTGCAAATTCATACCTCTCTTCCAAAGGAAGGCTCATGCTTCACTCTTAATCCAAGGCTCCATATATTAACAACTTACAAAAGCCATACAAAAACCTTTGACCTGCTGGAAGGAATAACCTATTGATTTAACATTTTGCTCGCTAATACCAACTAATAAAAGGATGAAACCAAGCCACTATATCACAAACTGTCACCAGCACCTCAGAACAAATCGGACTTTTGAATCAACAGAAGCATGAAGACTCATGCAAACTCCCATTTCATGCCTGCACTGAATTGCAGGCAGTACCTCAAATCATCTCTCTTCATCGGCTTTCAGCCCCCATCCCACTCCCATCACCTGCATATGACCAAGTGCACTCAGAACAGGACTAATGACAGATGAGAAAATTAAAAGGCTTTGAGTCATATATATCAGTAAGTGCATGAGCATTAGGGTATGTCAATTAGTATACTTACAAACAGAAGGGCTGAAAGACAATCTAAATTACAGCACATGATCTCCAAATTCAGCTCTGAAGTTTTAAAATAGCCTTCTTGTCACCCCCGAACACCAATCAGCCATGCCTGAAGCTGGATATACATTCCCTCTTTCATCCACAAATCTCTGCTCCTGCCTTGTCCTAATTGACACATTACCTTGAGTTGTCACGTCCCATTATACATGATGTGACATAAGATGACATGAATAACGTACCCCACTTTGATATGAACAAATTAATCAGATTAGCTTTGGGGAAGAACAGGAAAGTAAAAATGTACTGAGCAGCAGTTTACTTGAATCATTGCTATCTTATTACTAAGAAGTTCACTTCCCCTCTCATTGAAGAGGAACAAAAAAGCCAAGTTAAAAAGAAATTTATTTCCTCACAAGAAGCATTTAGGAAAGCTTCCACAGACCTTTATTTCCAAATCCTACAAAAATTAAATGGGTCACTTCAGCATTGGTTGGCATTGAACTATCGGTCACCAGATACTAACAGATGCTCTTTATATTTCTTTTGAGAAATGAAGGACATGAAGAAAGGACCTTCTTTGCTAGCTTGTTCTTTGACTAAGCAGACTTCCCCCCCCGCATTGTTCTACAAACTGGATGTCCACAGATACCAGAATCTAAGCATTAAATCAAAGAGCCAAAAAAGTTAATTAAATCTCTTGTTAATTACAATCTGAGCTAGCAAGCTTCCTGCTTATTCATGGGGAGGAGGAAGAATAGCGCTTAGAGAATCACAGCTTCCTGAGGATTGCTCCTCATGGCCAGCAGCCTGCCAGAGCAGTGAGAAGATGGTAAGAGTGGGGTGCATTCGTGTCTCTCTTTGAGCCCATGCATATTCCCTCACTCTTAGAAGAGTAAGTGCTAAACAAATTCTCTTGTAGGTCTCTGGGTTGTGCTTCATCCTCATTTCCATTCTCTGCATTCCCACCAGGGTTCATGGGACCACATGCAGATTAACCAAGGAAGGAATCCAGCCCTCTGCTTTTATTTTTACCTGTTGTGCTTCCACCATAGCTGGGTAAGTGAGAAACCATCTGCTTCCTTGGGATGAAAAGGCAGGAGAGGGAGCTACGGTTTCCAGAAGAGTATATCTTTCAAGATACAGCATCTGCCCTTTCTGTTCCTTCTGATTTACAGGGATTTCGGCTTGGGCCAAATTCACTGCTACATTAGGAATGAGAGTAACCTAACGTGACGCTGTACCCAGAATGAATTTGGCACAGTGATTTCAGCTCATTCATTATCAGGGGTGATATTTCAGAGCACTTGATCCATGATGTAAGTGTAGGCAAATTTACACTGTAGGTGACTTTCTAATTTCATTTATGCTCAGACCATCCTGTTGCCTGGTAGTACAAAACAGGTTTTAGCTGAAGCTATTTGGTTTGAAGGATTAGATAATAAGGATATGTAACTTTCATAATCAGAAATAAGTTGTGTTAGGATTTTGCACAGGAACGTTATTAGTGCAGCACAGAATCTCTGGACATCCAATCTGATAAACCCTCACATTTGAAGGCAGCAAGAGACGCAGCATCTGATTTAGAGACAATTAACTTTTGACTGAGAAAGAATGACGTCAGGGAGCAGTTAGAACTAAAACCTAATCTTTCTGATATATATGAATTTCAAGAATTTTTCAGCTTGAAAATTGTTGTCACTGTTATAAACAGGATTCCAGGCAGATGTGTAAGACTGACAGATTTCCCATGTCACAAATATATTTGAACTGTATTTGCAGCTACTAACAACCTTGTTCTCCTCACTTTCTAGAGAATTGCCAAAATTTCAAATCATCTTTTTAAAGCTTCCTAGAGATCTTTCTCAACTTCATTACTGAAAACGATCTGACAAAGCCTAATGAACAAACTAACCAACTCGTTCTCTTTTTTCCCTTCAGTTAGAACAGGTCTTTGGCTTATTTACATGGGAGTCAATGTCCAGATTTAGTCATAATTGTGATTCACATTAATATTTGGCCTTTGCAGAGGAATGTGTATTATCCTCAACACTGATCTGCCCAAATTCTGAAATCCTACAATCTTCCTGAGATGATGCCAGGAACGGCGTGAACTTGTTTGGGGACCACAGAGCTAGGCTGATGGAGGTGGTGGTCAGGGCTGTCCACCTGTTGCCGGGCAGGTGGCACTGATGTCTCCCTGACCCTGCTTTCCTTGCAGCCAGAAGGTCTGCAAGATTCTTGGACAGGAAAACACTAGCTCTGCCCTAGCTAATGTCGAAAAATAATTTCTGCTTAATGACTACTTATTCTGTTCTAAGATACTCACACTTACTCAGAAGAGTTTGGCACTTGGCAACTTGATTTACTGTTCTAAGGTGGGTTCCTGTCCAGCTTCTCTAAAAATTGATGGCTTCTACCAACATTTTCTGTATGAATCTAAGGATAAAACTGTACCTCTGGTAATGGTGCAGATGGGCTCAGCCATGCAACATGGTTGGCAGCTTCACAGCAATCCCTGCCTTTTCAGGGAAGCAAAACTGAAAGCGGTCTTCAAAGGCCAGGTCTTCTGGGAGGAGTCAAGTTTTGCCAGGAAACCCCAACTCTGCACTGATCTGGGTTATATTCAGTGCAAAGCTGCCAACACAGAAACTGTGACCAATGTGACTCTGCACAACAAACTCCAACATCAAAGTCGGAGAATCTACACTAGGTCAGCAACAGGTTTACAGCAAATGGCATGCCCACCCCTACACCCTGCTGTCACTAAGGTTTTTGGTGCTGAACATGGGTTTGGACCCCTGCAGAGACCAGCAGTAATCCAAGCCTGGTGGTGATGCAGAACCATAGCAAGTGTCAGGGATCCACCTGATATCAGTGGATATCTACAGCAGAGGAAAGGCATGGCCATGGACCATTAAGCAACATCCCCAGTGCCCCTACTTCAAGGTTTTCAGGAAATCAAAGAAGGGACAAGAGTGCACAGAGCTTCCAAAATACAAGAAACTGGGCAGAGGCTCAGCAGCTGAACATCTGCCACAGACATCCAAAATGAACAACGTTGCCAATGAAGACACCAGAAATAAATTGCAAGAGTCACAGTGCAGTGAAACAAGAACTAGAGATGAGCAGAAGGGAGATTTGTTGTGATAGAGGCAGAATGTGAGCAGATTTCAGACCCTGACAGTCTCATCTAGACAGAGGACTAAACCCAAGTGTATTAGCAAGTAACAACCTTAATTCGAGTCCTTTTAGCAACCAATAATGTTGATACCAGCTAATCTGTCCCACTAACGGCTCTCTGCTTCCAAAGCTAAGGCAGAAAGCCTACCAGCTCCAGCAGCACTTTCCTCATGCTTGGATCAAACTGTGGGCAAAATTCAAGTGTCAACACATGTCCAGTGCTGGTTGAGACTTTTTATGGTATTCAAGAGATCTGCATGGGGCTTGCAGGAAAACAGGACTTCTAGGAGATCTGCAGCCTTTTCAAGCAGCAGCTGGAAGCCAGGACACCTGCCAGGACTGAGAGTGACAAGAGTCCCACCCTGAACATCTGGGTCATCTTCATCCAGAGCTACCATAATTTTTAGAAAAATATTTTGCCACAAGGTTTTCTATACATACTGAAAAAATTTGCTTAGCAGGTGTTTTATGTAAATCTGCTCTGAAGTACTAGCATTCACAATTAACCCTCTTGGCTTGGACACGCCTCCAGAGTGAAGTCCTTGCCACACTTTCTACCACCTCATTACTTAAGTCCCCCTATTGCCAAGGCGATAAGTAACGACTTTGCCTTAGTGAGGACTGATGGAGGGAATATAGATCTGCAACTGCCAAGAGAGGTTGCTGAGGTAGTTTCTTTGGCAGGGGATCCAGGCATAAGTCTTATACGAGTACTGAAAGGAGGGCAGTATATAGCACTGCTTACAATTGTAGGACACAGCAACCCGGAAACTACAAATCTGTGTTAAACTGGGCTCCAACACAAGCATATTTGTGATGCAGTGGCAGCTAGACTTTGCAGAATTATTTCATTAAAAAAAAAAACTAGCTGAATTTTCAATAATTATACTTATTTCTGTCATTCATTAATAAACTTGCTGGCTAAAAGTGACAAGGGACTTCCAGCATAGCTAATATGTTCTTTGTTATGGAAGTGTCAAGAATTACTGTATTCACTTTTGAAATACATTATCTATCATGGTTGGTGCACAAGCTGTCTGTGTTCCTAACTCACTGGTAATTAATGTCACCGAGAAGTAACGTTAATCCCACATACGGACACAAAGCAGGGAGCAAGTCTCCTGGAATTTATGCCCTTCCCCCCTTAGGCAGGGGGAAGTTTCAAGTTTGAATTGATTCAAGGGAACCCAGATAATAACAGGACTTGGGAAGGTGATTCTCTCATGTCTGAATTGAGAAATGAGAAACAGAAGTCCAAAGCAGACCTGCAGCAAAGACATTAAATTTGCTCATTGTCAGTGGAGATAAGGATGGCAGTCTGGCACCTAAATATACCTGTGAACTGCTTATTGGTTCTGAGATACATTCCTCCTAAATAGGTTTGTCTGGAACAAAGAGCAGTGCTTTATCAGGATAGGCTTGTCCCTGCCCAGCTGCATCATTGCCCCTACAGAGGGCAAACAGCCATCCTCGCAGAGATGACGGCAATGAACACCAGAAGTCTCCATCTCTACAGGATGGAAAGAGTTGCTGGAAAGAGTCCACCTAACGAGAAGTGGCACTGGCAGGCCTGAGAGTGATGCTTTAAGGATAGGCAGCGAGGTCAAAGCAACAGATAGCTAGGGAACGGCAACACCCTCAAACAGAAACATGGCAAACCTGCCTCAGAACCACTTAATCCTATTACCTGTAGGCATGCAGGAAACAGAAAGAAGGCTTTACAGCTTTCTGTAATCCAGAGGATTTTCAGTGCATCTGACAACACTGTTTACTAGTGATTAATAATTAGTTAGTTTTAGAAACACTAAGCAATTAGAATAATTTGGAACTAAAGCAGTTCCAAATCTCAATCTCCCAAAGACCCTCAGGTTGCTTGGATTCTCACAAAGCATATTGTTCCTACAAAGTAATGCTGTTTTACCATGCACAGTAAGTCATATCACATTTTCAGCCCTCCCTGCAAGCATCAGCTTGAAAATAACTACAGGCAAACCATCTGCAGTTCCGATTTTGGAAGTTTTAACTCCACATGAGTGAGCATTCCCCCATTCAGGTGTGGGCCCACTTGCCAACCATGAGCTCAGCAGGTGTCAGACCCACCAGCCCTCTCCAGGGCTGATCAATGCACCAAGCAGTTACTATACAAACTCATTCCACATTTGCTTGCAATAAATGCAGTCACCTTGCCTGTGTCAGCAAGATTTATTCAGTAGATTGGCAATAAGGGAAGTCAGGAGACTAATTTCCCAGTCTAAACATGGTATACTTCTTGAGACCTTCCAACATTAGACTTGCACAAATGAAGGATTGAGCTTAGCCCAAAGGCAATGCTCTGCATGTACTGTACTCCCTCTGTGTCACTAAGGGGTTTCTCATAGAGCAATCAGTCCAGCACAGACACATGAACTGGCTTCCTATGCATTGCCCAAAGTGGACACACGATAAGTTAACTCTCTCCACGTTTGAAAATGAACTGAGGTGGATGCAGTATAAGTTTCCATCTCTGCCTCTCAGTGCCTTATATCACATTGTCCCCAAATTCTTACCTCTTCAGACTCTAGCTAAGAAATGAGCTTTTCCATTCCATTCTATTGATTTCTAAATTGCTTTAAAAAGAATACATTTGAAAACCTTCCATGTCCAATAATAATTACAAAGGAGGATGTACATTGCCATACAGTTGTCCTTCAATTCTGAATTGGCCCTCCAGAGATGCATCTGTGTGTTTTTGTGTCTACAGTCAGGCGACATTAATATGTCCACCTAAAAGATAAAGCTAAAAAGAAGATTTGACATCACTGCTCATAGGTAGTCAAAATGCAAATCACCATGGAATATGTTACGAAGCAGCAGATTATGAAGTGTGCTAGCTCAGTGGTTGCAGAACAGTGACAAATATATTCTGCTGAGGATTGTGTGATTTGTACCTTACCAGTTTTAGTTGATACAGCTGTAGAAGATACTGGAAGAGTTTTTAAACCTCGTTCCCTACTGTCATCTTTCCTTTCCCTGTTATGAAAGGGAGCAAGATATTCTGGAGGATCTCATCTTCAGAAATTAGCCAGGTGTCAGGAAAGCAGAGACTGGTGTTCAAAAACAAGGCAAACATCCAGCTGCATTTAAAGAGGGGGTTTTACTGGCCAGAGCATTTGCTGCTCCAATTACTTTGGATTCAATAAGCAGAAGAGCAATTTATGTTAAACTTTTACTCCGAGCCAAGCAAGTTAGGCACACTGAGGCTACTCTCCAAGACAGCACAATCAACAGTGAAATCACGTCTAGTTGAAAGCATTTGCTGTGTGCATACAGCACTACCTAACAGAGATAAAACCAGAATTTCTCCAGCTGTAGAAATTGAAACCTAAATATGAATGACTAAGACTGAAAGTTTAGAGGAATTCTTGGGCTGTTCCCAGTGTAAAAGAAGAGTATCAGGACACTGTGAAGCTGCTGAAAAAGGACTGCCTATCTCCACCAGTTGGTGTTTTTTACTTCTAGCCTTCAGGGATGATATCAAACATGTCACTGAAAAGGATACAAAGAAATTGCTGTCATACTTAAAAAAAATCCTAACTTGACCAGCAGAGACACAATCTTCTATAAGTTCAGTTCAGCTCTTAATGAAGTTTTTTATTATATTCAGAGGACTCTTCATGGTCTGAGAAATAAAATATTTTTAAAGGATTCTCTCTACAGTTAAGATTGGCAGTCAGGAAAAGGACAGAAGACAGGTTTTCAGAGCACATTTTTCAGGATTCTGTTCAAATTCTAAGCCATTCCTACCTCCCAATGCAGGTACTTTACATTGAATCATGTTTGTTCATAAAATGCATATGTAATTCTGAAAAGTGAAGAATAATACAATCCTTTATTCTTATTCAATAATACTCTGGTGTGAGCAGATATATTTTAATATGTATCAAATGGATTTAACTGTTCCTAGATCTCTTCCAAAAAACAGCTCTGAAATGTTCTATTTGTCAACTCTTGATACTAAAACATTGAGAACTCTCTTAAGACTATGCTTAAAAAAAAAGAAAAAAAAAAAGCCTTGACCTTTCCTGTATATTTTTATTTATTTATTTATTAAGTTATTAACAAAGAATTGAAAGGCTCATTGAACATCTACCAGTTGACAGTTTGTGATGGAGTCAAATAATATTCTTAAAACTGAAACATGGGTCAAATCCAACCATGGGACCACTGTCCCACGTGTTCCCAAAAGGGAACAGAACTACTTGAAGGATGTCTATCAAGCTGCTTGTTTGATATACAAGTTTTTGTATCCCAGCTTGGTCTGCAACTGGGAAGGAAGTTGAGAAAACAGTAGATGTAATTCACAGTTGGAGCAAACCAATATTATGCCTCATGGAATCTTTTCAAAGTTACTCTAATCAAAATGACACCTTTGGGTTTTACCTATCCAGAATATCAGATACACTGAAGACCCGTGCATGGTAGGTTTTGAATAACTGGTAGAGATTATGCCCCTTCTCTTCAAAAAACAAACCAAACAAGAAACTCACATACACACAAGGAAATTTAACTCACAGATGCTTAAAAAACATAAAAGTTTCTCCACTTGCTCTCACCTATATTTCTGCACCAAGAAAAGCAAATACAAATGTGGAGCCAGGGAAAAGAGGTCTGCAAGAAGTCTGCCTTTTCCGTCTTTAAAAGAAGTTTTTCTTTTTTTCTGCAAACCCCTCCAGTTTTTGTGATAATGGCTTATGTGAAATCAGAGAGGCAACAAGTGCTGAGAAAAACACCTCTGATGGTTACTATTCTCTGGCTCTTTCCCAGATCTCTTATTATGTAGAAGACTCAAACCCCAGAATCTCTCAAAATAAAGAATTGCGAACAAATATTTCCTTTCCTTCCTTTCTCAAAGGGCAATGGTTCCCAGCTATCTCACTTTATTCTATGCAAAGATATCATAGGTCCTCCTTTTTTCAGAGACTTCTCAACACTAGATTAAATCAAAACGCAGGGTTTTTTTGAGGATACAATACAGTTTAAGGAGCATTTCTTCTGTGAAGACCAAAACAGTGCTGAAACTGGCTCAACAATAGAAAAAGGCATGCATTTCCTCTGGCTTTTGCCCATATTTAAGAAAAACACAGGAAAATGTAATGCCATACTAGAAAGTAACTATTAGCAAGCCTGTGACTTCTCTGTGAGAAATTGCTGTTGCAAGACTTGGCAAATAACAAGGAATTTCATAAGGGGGACTAAAAGTTCAGCTAGCCAGAGCACCACCTGGTACGCAAACAGAGCGCACAGTACAAGCACATCAGCAGAGCCATGCACAATACCTAACACACATTCTCTTGCTGCCCAGGGCACTCGTCCTGATGTTACACCAAGCCAGGACAGAGCAATGCAGCAGCAGCTACACTAACCCCCAGGTATCCCATGAAGTTTTCAGCTCTCCGAGGCAGCAGCCAGGCATCTTGCCACCCAAGCATCAGCTTTTTCTTGCACAAACACAAAGCCAATCAATATGTCTGAATGATCACAGCTCATGTGCCTGCACAATAATAAAAAATGTTGATAGTTTTGTTTCAGCTTTATAGACAACTAAAACCACTGACACTCTGTTGTGCTGTTTACATAATGTAAGAGACCTATTTCAGTGTAAAATGCCATTTCTAGCAGAAGTTACTTCCATTACCAGGAACCCTTGGCACTGAAACATGCTCTTCTAGAATACCTCATTTTAGAGTCCTTTAACAGCATTATAAATAGACCCACCACACACAGGAACCATGCAAGAAGCAATTCAGGGAATGGAAAATATATTCTTATTAGCTAATCTACATTAATTTTATGCCAATATTGGGACACTTATTAGCAACTGGTCAAAATACACTGCTACGCAGATCCTACTTGCAACTTCCCAAGGTATGTTTTCCTTCACAAGTATGTCATTGCATATACTGAAGCTTACTTCATTTCTGTGCTTTAATATCTTCATCTCAGTAATTAAGTAATAGGAAGCATGCATGATTGCATAGAAAACTGCATCCTTCTATTTTAGATTTTGTGCTTTATTTCCTTTTCTCTTGTAGGTAAATCTGTTGTTTTGCCCAGTAATAAAGTTTCCTTCTCCCCAGAAATTTGGCAGCCCTAGTCTAATATTCATCTAATTAAGAGAAAAAGGGCTTTATCTATTACACACATGTGATTCACCCAGGAATTGCCAACGCACTGCAGTATGACTTCTGGAAAGGAGGTCTTCAGATCACAAAGCTAGAAAGGCAGCGACCCCCAGTCTGTGTGCACCATTCTCCACTCAGCATATGCACTTATCTGGCAAGTGCTGCTTGGAGGAGCCTGTCCTCCTTTTACCCTTTGAAGAGAACTCTCCCATTAATCTATTTCTACTGATCATCATGAAAAGTGAATAGTCTTTTCTGAAACATTTCGCTGGGTAGCAGCACCAGCCCAAGTGAACAGGATATGGATTGTTCATACAAAACACTCTTGTAATTATTGTCTCTGATAGTTAGCAGTGAATACAAGAGCTATTCTCATTTTAAACTAACTAACCATGAAAAGATGTCAGGCTCTTATTATCAATCTCCATCACTCAGCAGTAGCAATACTTGCAGATAAGGTCAGAATTTGCTTCCATTGTCTCCAAAGACAAAAGTGTGCTATGGCATGGACCAGAGGAGACATCTCTGCAGAACTGATTCCCAAATTCAGCTTGCGTGGGTGCCATCACTGGCAGAACAGCGATGGCAGCAGCAGCTGCCCCTGGCTCTATGACAAGTGTCATGTGCTGGCAAAGAACTGCAACCTTCTGGGATACTTATGTAGATTTTCAAATAACCTACAGCTCCTGAGAAGTTTGGAGACTCCCTATCTGAAGGAAAACTAGGATGTTCCTCCCTTGAAACCAGCACGTGGTGAAGTCACATCCTTCCACTTCTGGCATAGGCAGGAAAGTTCTGACTGTTCTGCGACACTCCCAGATATCTACTCTGGATTTGCCCTGGTCTTTCTCTGCTGCAAGCAAAGAGTCATGAATTAGCTTTAAGCACAGGCATGAGAGGCTGTAGCCAATCTGAATTCACAGCATCGCAGAACCGTAAATGACTTAGGACCCCATACATCCAAAAATGAGGGTGCTGAAGTCTGGGAAAAGATAAAACTGAGGCTCACAAGACACTGGCACCAAAGAAAACAGTCACCATGCCAAGAGGTTTTTATGGCACATTATAAAGGCAAGCCAGCACAGCAGAAGGCTGAAAAATTAGAGATTGGATTCCCATGCAGCAGTGTAACCCTGAGCGCTGCCAGGTCCCCATAGACAGCTTCTGCCTCTGGTTTCTCTAGATACGGACCTTTGCTGCCTACGGACTTTTCACTAAGTAGTGCAGGGTTATCTTCACACAGAACAAGAAGTTTCCATGCTGCTCAAAATGATTTTCACTGCTGTCCCCAAGCACAACTGGTAGTTTGTTGGTCAACATAAGTGCAAGAATATTAATCCAGTTGTAACATTTACTCTGGTTTATAAGTTAAAAGAAATATCATACCCAGCAGGTATGTATATAAAACTGGAAAGAATCTCCTAAACAGATTCATAATTTCACTCTCAACTGAATTTTTTTTTAAACTTCTCTAAGACATAATCACACCTCTGTCTCTCCATTTCCAAAAATAAATAAGCAACGAACATTTTTTATTTTGTGCTATGAGGAAATACTAGAGAAAGCAGATGAGGCTTACTGACTCTTCATTGTGACTTGGATTATTATTAAAACCAAATGCTCTGTGAAAAACTGTTTTATCGAAAAGGTCAAGTAGACTGAACTTAGTTTTGTGAGATGTACTATATATCACATGCATCTCACAGCTTGGATCCCTTGGTACAAATACTTTAAAAGGAGCAAGTTATTTTATTCGGACTGCCTGGTGGTAAAGTGACCTACAAATCACTGCATTTTAAGCGCTAATTTGCTATGCAATCCCCTCCCTTTCTTGCATGATGTTGGAATCTTGTTCTCAGAGTAGAACAGAAACTGGAACCCACCCAAAGTAAACACTATAGATCTTGTTTGGCAGTTTTAATAGCAGAAGTTTTATATGGAGACAAGATGTTAGATGGTGATGCAAACGTTCTGCTGCACATGCAGTCCCCAAGACCTTCAGATCTTGCACACACTTATGCACGTACATAAATGGAAGTAATTTCATTAAAAGCAGATGCACTGTTCTGATGAAAAATGCTGTATCTGTCCCTAAACACTTGCAAAATTTGCAAGCCGTAAGGCCTCTCATAGGAAATGGTCTAGATTCTGTCTCAGATTTATCAGCTTTTTTGCTTGTTTTGTTAATTGACTACAATCACCTCAGATACCCTCAAACAAGGATCGCGGTACTCACAGACTTCTAAAGGAAGTATCATTCTTTAGATGTTACAGGCATATAAACATCATCCCGGAATGGTTATGGTGCAGTACACGGCACTCATTAACTGTCCCTTTGGGTTGGTAACCATGCTGTTTAATCAACGTGTTTGTTTTATCTTTTTTTTGGTAGGAGAGCAGCAAATGCTTTCTAAAATCTGGCACTTTGGTTATGAGCCTCCAAGACCTTGTGAACCCCTGCTCACAAGTTTCTTTGACACCAATTCTCCAGGTTTATTTTTCATCATCTTCCCAAACATGTCCTAAAGGCAGGTATGCAAAAGGAAAAATTCACTTGCACTACTGTCAGAAATTTTAAGTTGCAGCTGGCAAAATAACTGACATCGACAGCAGTAAAGGAGTTATAGGGTGGGGGGGTATAGCAGAAATAGTCTGTGGCACCACAACCATCTCAACTTCCTCATTCTGATTCTTCACCAATAGACAAGTACAGTCAACAGAGAGAAGAGTACAAATGAGCCTCAGTTACACTGAAAGCAAGCGCTTCTGATCTAAAAACACACAGTACAGAAAATAGGCACACAGCACTGTAAACACATTTGAATTCACAAAAGCAATTGGACTGAAGATTAATCTACAAGAGTTTTGCAAATTAGTTGAATTTAGGATGTGAGATTTTGAGATACTTGTGTTTTGTGAGTCCTTAAAAATAAAAATTATTTTTTCTTTGTCTGATTAACAGAGGCAATGCTTTATAGTTGCAAACACAAGAGCTGAGGAGTCCCCCTGGAATCCCTGGAACAACTCCTGCTATTCTGTCAAATTCTGGATCAGGCCTCAGGAATTTGATGATCTTCATGTACTTCAGGAAAAGCAATTGTATTCTCTCCCTTAAGCTCCAACTTCCACTATTAATCAGAAAGAAATTTTAGTGAGCCCTAGAAAACCTCAGAGCTGTTTAATGAACATGCTGGCTAGACCTGCCCCAGCTAACAATACCATTAATGCGCATTATTGATAACTTGCTCTCTTCAGCTGCTGAAGATGCTGGAGCACTCAAAGAAATAAGACCGAGCTCAGCAGCATGGGCTCATTACCAGGAAAGCTGTGACAGGAGCAGACCCTGTACCGACACGGGGCTGGAGCGCTGCACGCTCCCACACTTCGTGGAAGTCAGCTCTCCGAGAGCAACCTCAATGCACATTGTGACGGGCCAGGTCCCTGAGCATGTTCAGTGGTCAGGGAATCCCAGAACTCTAGTATCTGTCACTGAAAACAGACAAGGAAAGAAAAAAGCCCCATCAAGCACCTTTGCATCTGCCAGCACAGACTGCCATTCAGTGAGATGCTCATCCGTGTTAGCGAGGAATTTCCCCCAAGGGTTAGGCTTTGGGGAGCAGCGTGGCAGTATCCTCCTGCAGTCAGACCCATTTAGTCACTCAGTACTAGAATATTTCTCAGGAAATTAAATCACTGCATATAAGGAAGCTAAATATTAATGTTTATAAAGCCTAGGCAGATGGTAGTTATTAGGCAGGTATTACTACATTATTACTCACAACTTGATACTGAAGATGTAGGTGGCTGCCTTTGAATCCCCCAAAACATATGTTATTTCCAAAACAGTGAACCTCTGCTAGCACTCACCTAGTGTATGTAAAGCAGGTTAACCCTGCTGCCAGCAATGCCAGGCTAGGCCAGAAGGCAGAGGACAGTCTGCTAAACCACAGGAGAAAACTTTGATGCCTCATGGCATACAAATGGTTTCATTCTTAATCTGCAGGGGCATCAGGACTTAATACAACAAACCAGACCAACTGCTACGGCTCATCACACTAACTGCTTAACGCATCTGAGGCAGCAGATGCTGTCCAACACACCTTGCTTGGGCAGCAGCAAGGGGCAGCAGCTTATTCCGTCCCAACTCAAAGGCCATCCAGGACAGCAATAGCAGCCCAAGGACAGCTCTGCCCCATGCCCAGCAGCTGTGGCTCCCAACAGCTCTGTGCCGTGGAGCCTGGGTGCAGGAACACACTCCAGCCCACAAACTGACCCCAGGCCAGCACGTGCTCACTGGGCATGAAGATGGTTTTTATCAGATGAGTGTTTCTCCTCTGTTCTCAAGCAAGCAGCAGCTGCTCCCTGTGTGCCCTAAGTAATGCACAGCAATGCAGGACGTATCATAGGTCCTGGTAGAGTTTTGTCTTGAAATGACCAGAAGCAGATACCTGCTATAAAATAAACGGCAAGAGTGCCACTCTATAAAAATAAAGCATGCAAATACACTGCTTAAGGAGAAATGCAAGTGAAATAAGGTCAGAAATAAATAGTATAAAAGAATGGATACAGTTTGCTTTACTGCACATTTTAAGAGAAGGATCTGTCAGTACAATTACCCTGGTTTCAGATCATTTGCGGGACTCCAGCAAGCTAAGTGTTTGTACCTACAAGCCACAGCCTTCGCACAAGCATTTTCTTTTTGTGCCAAAACTAAAACAATCAGCATGCTGAACAGAAATGCAGTCACACTTTTTGGCAGTGTGGCTGGTGCAGCCCAGCCAGCAGCAAGCACCCCAGGAGCATCTCAGTCCCCAGTCATCGCAGTGCTGCGTGGAGCCAACCAACAGTGAAAACAGGCACCAGTGCAATCAGCCCTAGCTGAAAGTCTGCTACAGAAAAGCAAAACTGTTACCTAGAAGCATGAAAATGTGGCCTTGAGTGTAAGACCAGCAGCCTGCTCTCTCCCCACCTGTTTTTTCCCCACTTATTTATTGTCACACACATTGACTGCAGCTCTTCTCAGACAGCAAAATCTTACCAAAGAGGCAGTTTAACAGCTCCAACTCATAAGTAGGTAAAAGAAACTGGTTATTTCCAGAAATGAGAAGCAGAGCTGCCTATGAACATACTTTTCAACGGTAACATTAGTAAAACTATAGAAATAGCAAAAACAAGCAGTGGCTCTGTTCACAGGTGCACAATGCATACAATTCCAATAGATTTTTCTAAATTAGTGTCCAAGTGAACATTATGGCAGTGCCTACCAAAACCTGGAGCAGGAGAGTTTTTAGCTAAGCTGTTGTTTCTCTGTCACAAGAAAAAAGTATATTAAGCACCAAGTCACTAAGCTAACAAGACTGGACATCTCATTGTTACTGTAGTAGCAAAGGAAATACTGAACTGCAAGATAATCTTATTCCAAAACAACAAGGTTCTTATCTTGGAAATAGCTTCTTTATGAGACATATCCTGCTACAGCAACTTTTGTACTGGAAAGGTTAAAAAAGAAATAAATAAAAAAAGCAAACTGAGCAACAGAAATCTTTGGTTTGAGTAAAACGGTACATTATAATGTTTATGCAAACAAAAACCAAAAATATTTGGGCATTTTCTAAAGCTTGATGTTACAACTTAAATTTTAAATTAAAGTGAGTTTTCATTACCACGTCTTCATGTGTAGCAACCATACTGCACATCTAGACCATTCTTATTACACAGTTTTTCATATTGCCCAGCATCTTAATCAAAGAACATAGCTGTTGTCATAGTTCACCCATTTGCAGAGATCCAAGACCTTCCTGTCTACAGAGCTTTCCCTGTCCTGGCATCCAGGACAGCAGAGATGTTATGGACTTCATGAGTTGCTGGGAGGGCATTTCAACGGAAACCAGTTCTCCTGAAAATACCAGGCAGGTGCAGCTCTCCCAGCTGCTCTTTCAGAGCTCTCCTATATGTAATATTTTTCAGAACACACCACTCAGATTTGACACTCCAAAATAACAAGTTAACAACATCAACCACAGATTTTGAGCCGCTGCTGCATCTGCTGCTGTGTAAGGACAAGCTGGTGCTCCTCTGAAATATCCACTAATTTCCATAGGTGCCACCTGAGGATTTCGGTGTCTCTTGCAAGCGTGCTTATAGGAATCAGCTATCAGAGCACAGCTGTGGTACAGATTCTTGGGGACTTCTAGTATTACAGCTGTGATTACAGTATTGGAGACTGTCAGAGCTGGCAACCAAAAAAGGGAATCTGTTCCAAAGAGAGTCCACAGAAAGACAAAAAAGTTTGTAAGATGCACATGCTGGCAGCTAAGACAAGATTACTTTATTTCTATCCTGCAACCATGTGATGAGAAGCTAATTATAAAAATTCACCAAAAAAGTTGAAAATTCCTTATGCAATTTCAGTCTCACAAACTTCAGTAGACTTTGGTAAATAACATCTCGTTGCCACATTTTATTTGGGAGGGAGATGTGATATTTTATTATCCTGCAGTGCATGATGAACATTAAATCAGCACAAACAAACAAACAAAAAAATCAGAGAATTTGCCTGCAGTTAAGTTATTTTAAGTCTGTAAAATACATTTTTCTATAGTAGCAACAAGCTTTTACTCACAATGGAGAATTAATCATAGAATAATTTAGGTTGGAAAAGACCCTTAAGATCATCAAGTCCAACCGTAAACCTAACACTGCCAAGTCCACCACTAAACCATGTCCCTAAGCGCCACATCTACACATCTTTTAAATGCCTCAGAGATGGTGACTCAACCACTTCCCTGGGCAGCCTGTTCCAGTGCTTGATAACCCTTTCAGTAAAGAAATTTTTCCTAATATCCAATCTAAACCTCCCCTGGCGCAACTTGAGGCCGTTTCCTCTCGTCCTATCACTTGTTACTTGGGAAAGAAGACTGACCTCCACCTCGCTACAACCTCCTTTCAGGTAGTTGTAGAGCACAATGAAGTCTCCCCTCAGCCTCCTCTTCTCCAGACTAAACAGTCCCAGTTCCCTCAGCCGCTCCTCATCAGACTTGTGCTCCAGGCCCTTCACCAGCTTCGTTGCCCTTCTCTGGACACGCTCCAGCACCTCCATGTCCTTCTTGTAGTGAGGGGCCCAAAACCGAACACAGGATTCGAGGTGCGGCCTCACCAGTGCCGAATACAAGGGGACGATCACTTCCCTTGTCCTGCTGGCCACACTATTTCCGATATAAAATTAAATTCTGCTATGCTTTAAACAGAACAGATGGGTTTGTTGATATCTGAAAGCATCCAACTAGTAAAATGCTTTCCTCATTGTGCAAAGAAGATTTATCAGAAATCTATATTATTCTATCTTAGAAAACATACACAGTAGAGACCACGAAGAAAAATAAAAGCCAGCTGTCTGGCTGCCCAATAAAATAGATCATAGTGTGTCTTCAGGGAAGGAGATCTCACAAAACATATCCATAGTATTTCATAAAATGACAGAAACTGTCGTATCAGGTCCTGTTGTTATACGGGATGGAAGAATAATGCCTCATTCTATCAAACAACATTCTGGCAACAAAGAGGTATTATTAAAGTTTACAAGTGGGCAACTTATCACTTAGCTCTTTAGTGTTGAATGCCAATCAACTGAAATATATCATTTTAACACTGGAAACCATATATATTGGAACCAGAACACTGGAAGTGGCAAAGTGAGTGACAGAACACACAACATTTTAAAAATCATCTCATCTGTTTTAAGAGTGTAAAATTTAGGATAACATTTTAAGAAAGTCATTGAATAGGATGCAGAAAGATACATTTTGCAGCATCTAAGCTAAAGGTGCTAGTAGACTGTAAGTAAAAAGAAACTGTAAAGTCTGTTCGTCTAGCTGTGAGTTAGTGAGTTCTAGCAAGAGTGATTCCCAGAAAGAGTGGTATTCACTCATTCCTATTATTTTGATACCTAATTACATCATGAACCATTAAGATCATATTTTATATAATATATTTGAAAGATTTCATCCAAACGGACTAGTAATGCAATTTTATAATGCTTAGAAAAAGAATTTTCTGACAAATTCGCATCATTTTTGCAGACCTTCAAACAACTATGGAGTTTCTTGTTCTTAGCCAAGGTAAGCTATGAAATCTCAGTGCTGATGGTTATTATTAATGAGCTTTCAGCCTAGGGGGAAAAAAAAAAAGACAATTCCATTTATCTGAAAAATAGAGTAAAGCCCTTTTAATACTTTAGTGCTTCTGGGTTCTATTGAAATAGGAATTATATGTTAAGCAGCCAAAAGCCTATATGGACATCTTTTTTATTTTCTTAGAAATATATACATATTTGAGACTATCAAAAGTCAAGACAAAGTCATCAGGCTTCTTACTGCAACTGGACTGAACTCCAGCTGGAATGATCTACGTGGCAATTACATTTTTTCCCAAGAATATAACTCGTCCAATGCTAAAGACAGGAGAACGGCTGCTGGTCACTCTCACTTGCCCTCCCCAAGGATGCGAGCATCACAAGAAGTCCCCTTTTGAATAAATGGAAATACAGACATCAGTTCTGTTCACTGCAGCAAAAGCTTAATTCTTGCATAAATACTTCTTAACACAGCGGTCAAGGGATACAAAAACTTATTTTTGTGCTGATGCCCCTTCTATCTAGTGACAAGATCTGACAGCAACACCTTGTCTGATATACGGCTAAGAGATGTACCTTCTCATCAAGGCTCCTTTTTCCTAAATTATGCAATTCTTTAGCTCTAAACAGATCAAATGCCCCACAGAAGCAAAAAATTGGAGTAGAGGGGATGGCATAGGAATAGATAAATCTGTTGTAAAATACCCCTGATCAGCTTGCCATGCAAATTCTGCAGTGTCACCATGCATTAGAGAAGTTAATAGCTACATGAAATGCTATGTTCCCCTTAATAGGCTAGACATAAAGTTAAAATTCATGTTTAAGTTATGAGATACACCACTAGAAATGCCCGTGAGGCATGCATGTGTACAGGCTCATTGATGTGTTTTTCTGGTTTTATGCACTCCAGGAAAGTAGGAGTTTGGTGCACACAAGGGATAGGGACAGCTCAAGGGGATGTATTTAAGTCTGTTCTGTATTTTTGAAAGTCCAGTATCTCAATTTAACTCTTGCTTTTCCCAATTGATCTTTGTGAAAAGATCACAGTGAGAAAACACATCAGCTTCTACAAAGCAGCTAAGAAACTATGCCTTTTCTTAATGTCATGTTGAAAACAAAGCTAATTAAAAAGAGTCTTTCTAAGTGCAAAAAATGATTGATTTCTTCTGTAAAGTTTTAATGCAGGGAATGCAATCCTCAGAAAAATGGAATCAATATAAACTCAATGTTTGGAAGTTTCTATTTATGTAATGACATTAAATATTCTGGAATTTAAATTGTATTCATTTTGACTGTGATGACATTTTCAGATACAAGAAAAGTGTTTCAAGGGTATATGAAATATGTCTTTAAAATGAAGTATCTTTAACACTTGAATGCATACTCTCTAAATTAAAGCATTGCTGCAAAAAGTGTATATATATACTTTATAGATATATATCGATATCTATCTCAGAATACACTTTTCTGTCAACATGTCTAAGTTTCAGATTGTGTGTAATAGGTATGTAGAAATTTCAGCCCTGAGAACCAAAGATCTCCGACTTACCTTTAAGCATTTGGAAGTACAAACAGGTCACATAAAAGTAATAGAAATTATGAGCAAATAAAGGAAACATGCTCCTCCTTGGAAACAGTTGTGACAGGAAATATATTTCTCTAGCTAGACAATAAAAAAAGAAAATATTACTCTCATTCTCTACACAAACACACAACATGTGTGGGGTTTTTTTCCCCCCACACAAAATTTACTAGTAGAAATGATGAATAAAGGGCAGAGCCATGAGCTTCAACAATTCTATCAGGCAAAGGAGAAAGAAGGGGACTACATAAACTAACAGCTGTATCATTTCAGCATCCTGCTGCAAGTAGAGGGATTTTCCTCTGAACAATAGGTTTGCATAAAAGTGCTTATTTTATGCTAGTCAGAATAATAATGTGTATTTCCACATGTTAACATATCTTCACACATGAGTGTGGCCAGTTTATCATTGACAATGGGATTTTTGAAATGGTATAGAGAATTCAGCATTTGAGTTGAATCACCAGTCATCAGCAATCAGTGATGGTGGCAAGCCAAGTAAGGTAAAGGAATAGAAACCCATGTACAGACCAGACCAGACCACGAGAAGCAGCTTTTACAATCACTGTAGAAGAAAGAGCACAAAATATGTTTCTGGTTTATTTAGAACATTTCACTGCATTACGACACGTGCACGCACACTAAATATGTATGCAGTTAAGTTAAATCCCCTAGCACTGGGGATTGGGTGGATCCATAAATCGAAGCCTCCAGTGCTGTTTGTGCCACAGCATGTCAGTCATGTTTCTCAGTACTTGTGTTACCAGGAATCCCTACCACCACGACAGCCAGAGCAAGCTGAAGATGCCCAGGGACTATTTTAAAATATTTCCAAGGTCTTGGAAGCTCCCCTAAATGTAAAACTATGTGATTATTGCCACAGTCACAGTCCCGTACAGCAGGGCATACAGAAAAGATTAGCCTCTCTCTCTCCTCTGCAAGTGAAAAGCAGTTAAGAAAGTTTTCATTTAACTATAAAAACAAAAACTAAAACAGGAAAATTGGCCAGAACAGAGGGTTTGAGAGAGGGTTATCACACAGGCCACAGCTAAGAGCAGCTGGTGAGGACCAGGTGGGTTTTGCCAGGTCACCTTTTTTATAGCCAAAGTGGATTTGAGAAACTCTCAGGCCCTCTCAGCTCTTACTAAAAGGTTAGCATGTTTTAAAGGGCTGTCACAAGAGTTACTTAAACACACTTTTGGTGGAAAAGCATGGGTTTTCTTAAACTTCAAAAGTATTTGGGTGTATTCAGCTGTCCCTGAAAATACAGGTATCCACTGTTGATCCAGGAGGGCTCTGGTAAGCTTGCCAGGCTTAGATCTGCCGTCATATCACACTTGCCTTGAATATTCACAGCTATTAAAGAGATTTATGGGATTCTAGAAATATGGCTGTTCTGTCAGTAATAAGGTCTGGTTTCAAGGCCTTTCTATACGTATTTGTAGTATCCTTCTAATAAAGACTATTCCAGATAAACAGAAGTATTCTACCCAGACACTGTAAAGTGCCATATACTACCAGAAAAAAAGAAGGAAAAAAAAGAGCTGAGATTTGCTCTTTATCTTTTATTTTTCTTCCTCTCCATATTTTTAAAACTCAGAGTCAGCTCCCTAAACTCTCCATAAAATCTCAGGGCAACTAAAAAGTTGCAACTCAGATTAGAAGGAGATGTTTGAGATCCTCCCTTTTCCTCCTGTAACTCCACAGTCATTGATGTCTTCAGAGTTCTGCAACAACAGAAACTCAGGATCAGCAGCCACAGACTCCTGCAAAACCCCAGTTCAGCCCTAGATGAAGTTACTAATTCCTGAGCAAGGACAGAGACACTGCCCCTCTGCAAAACACAGCAGGAAACCACACAGTACAAGCTGTATCCTAATGCACATGCACAAGGGGGAGGCATTTACTAAATTTTAAGTGCTTGAATTAGGAACCTTAATACTAGTCCTTTAACATAGTGCTTTGGGTGCAACATATTGGGGGTTTCGCATGCCTCAGGAACTGTGCTAAGTCATCTCCAGTTCTCATTTACCCCCCGAAGCTTTGATGCTCAGGATAACTAGGTGGATTAGCATAGGAGAATTTGCTGTGGCATTGAATTGAGCCCATATTTATGGCAGCATACATGAGGAACCACTCCTGAATAACCTCTCCCATCCAGCCTCTGGTGCTGCCAGGCACGCCAACTCACAGGGCACAGATCCAAAAGACACCACCATCAGCTCTTGGCCTTAGCTTCTGTAACAAATGAAGAACATCAGACCTCCTGACCAAAATCCCTCAATAATCAAACTATTTCAGAAAAATCTTTTTAAAAATACATACTAAGAGAGAATCCATCATAGCCTCCAACATTTAATAGTTACTAACCCGTTGATATTCTCCTGATTCCCTTTGGTACATTTTGGAAAATTTTATGAAAAAATAAATAATAAAAAAAAAGGTAAAGCACCTGCAAAAGAGACTGCACTTTTTACTACTTACTAATGGCAGCTAGGGTCACAGGTGACACCAAAACCCTGCTCTGATATTCATGCAAAGCAAGAAGCCACTACCTCCCCATGGAGCTTACAAACTAAGTGAATGAGAAATAAGCAGAGGAAGAATTATCACCGTGTCGTTACAGACAGGATATGAAGGAACAAAAGAGATAATGTGTTCAAAGTCACGTCAGAGCCTGCAGCTGAGCTGAAAAAGTATAGTACAGTACCTGAACAACAACAACAAAGAAAACGTATATTGTGCACCTTCTCTGTATAGCACCAAACAACCCAATAGCATCATCTCTTTGTCACTGTACACAATCCCTGAAGGGCAATGTGCTCAAGGTATATATACACATCCAACAACAGACACACTCTGGAGCCATCGATGCTTTCAGCTCAAGGGTTCCTCGCTCACAACAGTTCTGCAATACACCAACAGGGACATTATTCCAAGTCTTTGAAAACTGTTTCTAATGTAGGTGTCACTTTAAGGACTGGAAAAGACTCAATGTTCCCTGTCCACCTGTGACTGAACTACAAAAATAAAAAGCCAATAGCCCTGAAAGTCATTACATCAGGATGTTTAAAGAACAGACATGGATTCTACAGAGGTAGAAAGAAACTGTGTTAAGTGATTATATATTAAAAACAAAATCAAATGCTTAAAGGACAAAATTCAGACAATGAATTCACTTTGGCAGGTTTCCATTTTTTGCTGTACTACTGCAATAATGATATAAGTCTTGACACCGAGGGCACCAGTCTCTGAAAATTACTTTTATGTCATTAATATTCTATTTTGAGCTTAAGGTGAGTGAAATGACATACAAATTGCTGCAGTAGAGGGATGCTGTATGTCAGGTCATACAAGACGGACAGGTACTTACTTCAATCTGCATAAGGTGGAGTATTATCACAAATAGACTTTGCAGAAGAGGTAAGATAATTGGCCATAACATTTGAGCCAAAAAATGTTGGCTCTCACCCCATGGCCCTTCTCCCAAGGGTTATGCAACAAAGGAAGAAAACAGAACATCACATTAATCCATGAATATCTGAGTAATATCCTCCTCCAAGTGCAGCCTTACCTAAATCAATGACAATAAGCCCAGGCAACGTACATGATGTAGGTACTGTTTTTTCAGTACGACACAGAAACTATGAAAAATCTTACTCAGAGGAGGGGTTGTAAAAGATGCAGTGGATAGCAATACAGAAGTACTAAAGACAGATGAAACAGAAGGAGTCTAAGAGATGGGCACAGAAGCATGGCAGGGCATACCAGCGAGAAAGTACAGTCAGGGGAGTCAAACACCACCATCGTTCAGCTGGCAGACTTCTCCATTTAAAAATTGCTCTGTTTTTCTTATTGTGTAAGTGAAATTTTGCAGAAGAAAAATCTGCTGATACTATATTTTAAACATTTTCTGAGAACCTATACACAATACTTTTAAATCTAAATTTTGGAGTTATTTTGAAGATATTGAATATATGGGTTGGGGGAGCGGTTTGTGGTTTGTTTGGGTTTGGGGTTTTTTTTGAAGCTATTAGCTTTCCATGGTAAAATTATTTTTAAAATTATTTTAATAAGAAGTTCCATGGAAAAAATCCCCCTGAGAACAACAGTACTGTCTGTATATCTTCTTTTCCTATTAAAAAGTCTGTATACTCCATCTCTAGTTCTCGGTATTAACATTTATTTAGACAAGTGAGTTCACATCCATAATGAAAATTCATTTTCCCAGTTATTCTATACAGTTCCTAACCCTATAGGAGTTTGGGGGTGTTTTTGCAGGAGAGCTAGTTTTAGGATCCCCACAACAACTACAGACTGTGATGCCTCAAAACTGCATTTCTAAAATTATATGAAATCTTGTCCCCAGGCAGTGACTGGTTTTCGGCTCTCTGTACCTTCAGGCAGCCATACAGCACAGCAATGATGATAAACTGGTTTCTGGCTCCTGTGTACTGTTGACTTACATTAACATTAGAAGCAAAATGTGTAGTTTGAGGCAACAGAATTGTCAATTAGGTGGGAAGAAATGGCCTGTCATAAACTTTCTTAAAGGTGGAAATTTCAGAGCTGATGAGACTCATCTTACAGATCTCACAGAAAAACTAAGTATTTTATGTAGGCAAGTTAGGAGCAAAAAACATGAAAATGCTAACTTCACGGGAAATTCTCTTTCCCAGCCTGTTTGATGCCCACGTTGCCATTATGGCTCGTGTTTTAAAATAGCCACCCTGACAGGAAGCGTGTCAGCATCATAACAGTTTGCAGTTATTCCATGCGTGTGTGTTCACTTCAAACTGCGAAAATAACTAGGATTAAGTCTAACCCATTCTTCTGCACTACCACATGTCAGAAGAGAAGGGAAAAAACCATGGAAAAAACCCAAACCTCACAGGCAGTAAGAAATCTACAAAATAATCAAGCTCAAGTGTGCTAATAGCTATTCAACATGAAAAGAAAAAAGAAAAAAAAATACAAAAAAACCCACATAATTAATTGCCATAAGTTTTCCGCATGTTTATGGTAGGGTAAACAGATCAAGAGAGTAATAAATTTATCTTTATGTTTATTTTTTATTCTTCTTGTTACCTAGATGCAAAAGAGAGAGCCAGAAACAGAAGTCAGAAGACCTGTGGCCAATATAGTTACTTACTTAATTAAATTCCCAAAAAGAAGAATAACCTAGAACAAGATACTTACATGCACTAAAGCCTTTTCTCTTCAAAACTGTGCAAAGAGTCCAAATTAAGGGATTATACATTGAAAGAGAACAGGTTCCACTTTCATACCTTTTTGTTTGTTTGTTTTTGCCTTTGGCACAGGGACATGAAAACAACAGAGAACTGGCCCTGGCTCATTCAGGAATCAGGCTAGTAAAAGAAAAAAAAAAAACAAAGCAGCAATGGAACGGCTCAACTTTCCACTCTGATTTTACGCAGGAGCTGCAATTCTACTGATGCCAAAAGAGTCATGATCAATTCATGCTACTGAAGCAAGGGAAGGGTATGGGATGCTGGAAGATGCTTTCATTATTCTACCCTACAGGCACTGTTGTGCTGTCATCAGTCAAAATAATTAGAAGAAATCAGATGCTGGCTAAAGCATTGTCTGCAGAATTTCAAATAAAAGTAAATTTTCCTACATAGCACTTCAGAAGATGACTCATGCGTATACCTGTAGAGTTTCGCCCTCCTGACTTCTAGATCACCTTAGCCAATTTAAAGTATTTTTGAAGGAGTGTCTTCTGTTCCTCAGGTCCTAGGACTCAAGAGAAATGTAACATTCACTCAAAGTGAAATTTTAACTTGATAAAAAGAAAATACTGCTTTACACAGTGCAGTTAAACTGTGAAACTCATTATCCCAAGATATCACTGAGATTAGAAACTTAGAAAGAACTTAGAGAGAGACAGGGCACTGCAAGGATCACCAGAACAGCAAGATTTAAAACAGCGAATGTTGACAAATTTTGGAAAATATCAGCTCCCAGGCTTCAAGGCCTCTTTGTCTACAGTTGTCCTGGAAAGAAGACACTCTATCAGGTGAATACCAGGTGATCTGGTCTAGTAATATCTACAAGCTACCTTTTGGGACCCTGCCTTCTCAAAGGGAAGTGCAATATTAAGACCTAACTCTCTACAGCACAGAAAACATGACTGCCTTTGCCCAGCAAGAACCACCCTAGTAAACTAATGGCATACATGCGAATGTTTCTGAGAACCTCTTTGGAATGAAAGCCTGATTTTTCAGATTGCAACCTTCCTTTCAGTTTAGTTATCCTCTTTGTTCTCAATGCCCAGCTATGCTCTTTCTACCCCAGCTGCTCTTCCCCCATACACTCTTCTCATTAGCAGTCCGTATGATGAGGTCTCATGGTTGCTTACAGCAAATGGACACCACAGCTCGGACACCGTGACAGGGGCAAGGTGGCAAGGAGAGACTGAGCAGAGTCAGACAGCCCTACCACAAAATTTATCCTCAGATTTGACCCAAATCACTCCAACCTCAGGTGCAATGGCAGGACATTGTGAGGTCCCTCCATATCATCCCTGTTCTCTCTGCCTCCAAGCCTTGCTCTACCGCCTTCAACACCTTTCCTCTCTTGCAGCTGTTTGGAAATGTCTGCTTAATGGCAATGACCAGCTTGGCTGGGACTTGGGGTGCATACACAGGAAACAGAGCCGAAGGCATCATGCCTAGAGGAGCAGAGGCTGGAAGTCGGAGTGGAGTCCTCAGGAGACAATTTTCTCAAGGCACCTTAAAAAAACTTGCACATTCAACAGTCTCCTTTAGCCTTAGATGCAATCTCTGCATACTCACATCATAAACGGTGAAGTATGGCAAACAGAAGACACACCAACACCTTCTGAAGAAACCCTAGTATGAAAAATGTTTTTGCTAGCACTGCACATGCTCTCTTGTGATAGGCTCATTGTTCTAACATTCATCAGAGAAACTGATGGTCCTTGGAGGCATGAATACATTGCAGAATAACACCATCATCAAACCTTTCACAGTACTTGTGTCACTTTTCCTATGATATGCCAAAACATTTTCCATGCAAACGCTTCTTGAATATAGTGGCTGCTTTAATTGCAGAGGTAGTTCTGCAGGTTGAGAAAAGAATCAAAATCACAGAGCTGAAAAATAATAAGCAGTCCTATTCATAACTTTTTCTCCTTCGGCTCCTTCCAATCTAATTATTAACATTCTACTTATTTGTATTATTATACAGAATATAATCATGCACAACACAAGCATGCAAACAGAACAAAAAATGTTCATATTCAGGAAAGCCCAAAATCCAGCACAGAGGCAGTCAGAGGACATGAGGAAGTAGAAAACACCAGGTAATGACGATCCAATGGTGGTTAACCGAGACAAGATCTGGAAGCAGTAACTGTGCTTAAATATCTCAAAGGAAGTAAGCGGGTAAAAGAACAGGGCAGAAGGGCTTTTCTGAGATGGAGTTACCGAGTCTCTTTTGAAGACCTCGCACTACCTATTTCAGTGGAAAACAAGAGAGAGAAATAAACTACTTCTTCCACAAAAAGTATGAGGAGCTAAGAAGAAAAGCAAGGCAATTACTTTTTTTCCAGAAGCCCTGTGTCACATATCGTCTGCACCGGAAAACATTTGCTTACAGATAATGCTGCTGTTCTCTAAATTCACTGCCCAATCTTACTGCCTTCTTGTCTGAAACAGAACAACACTTTCACAAACGTGCCACTTTTCCTTCCCTTCTCTATCAAAATAGTCTCTATTTGAGGCAGAGGCCATGAGGAGTGCAGAACTACTACCCAACCTGCCAGAACAGCAAAAGGCACTGAATAGCATCCAGGGATGTAAGATTTGGGTAGCTGTGGTGGATAAGTAAACTGCATTGCTCCAGAGACTGGTCTGAGACCTGAAGAAGCAAAGCTATAATATTTATGACATGTAGATTAAGCACTGTTTGATGAAACTGCAAATATCTGAAAGGAATAGTTTTGTTTAAAACAAATATCCTCTCAGAGTGCCCTGGTTTTGAGATGCTTTTAATGGATTTATCTCTCTCTCTCCAGTAAAGGCAGCAAGGGAATGGTCAAAGTATTTTTTTTCCCCCCAGGGTGATATTTGTTTAAATAACTGTCTGCTGAAAGAAAAAAAAAAAAGCTGTGTTTGTCTTTTGTAAACAGATTTACATACAAAGAACAAAAGGCATGGGACTGTTTAGTGCTTTTTTGGCTAGAAGTCTATTTAATTTATTTTTTTGTACTTTTTCACTATTTTTTTTGATCTAGAGCTGCCAGGAGTCAAATTTGGAGCCATTATGGTAGTACAATCCCAAGTAAAGGCCTTTTCATCAGTAAAGCAATCCATAGAAACCGCTCACAACACTTGATGAAAGATTCAAAAATAGTGAAATGTGTTTCAAAACTTGCATGGTTTCAGCAGTTCAGTTTTATGCCCCCAATTCCATATCAGTCTAAGATGACCTTAACCATACTTTTCCAACCAAACTTGCAGAACATCTCCTGAGCCCTGGAAAGAGAGCTTAAAATGTATTTCATGTCATAAAAGTTATGAAAAAAAATACAGTTCAACTGTAACAAATACTGGAAAATTATTATTACATAAGGGAGGCAATAATTCCCCATCTTCTTTGGGGTCCATGTTCTACTTCTGCTTATACTCAGTTTGCCTTCTCTGAAATAATATAACATTTTTCATCAATTAAAAAGCCCCTTGTCTCCAAAAGAGATTTAATCACTAAGCATAATTCTGTGAAAAACTTAATTTTGTTTCAGTGGCAATAAAGAGCATCATCTTGGTCTTATCACCATTATAGATTCCAAAACTGAAGTACAGTTATGGCTTCTGATGTAATGTTATAGCTACTGTCAAAGAAACATAAATAAGATTAGCAAAATTGTGATCCCAGCTCCATGGAGCATCTTCAAAGTTTACCCTTTTCCAAGTAGTTCATTTGTCAAAATAGCACAGCAGCAAGCTGTGCAGCACAATGTCCCCAGAAGTATACCTAAATATCCTCTCTGAGCTGTGCTCCTCTCCCTGTCAGGTGAACAATTTGCAGTTGTATCAAGAAACTTGTTTCTTAGACTAGTACACGCTTTTGCAATGCTCACGCATTAGCTACTTTTCTGCCAGCTAGGTCAGGCATCCAGATACAGCACCTAATTACAGGAACTAATTTATCTTTGACATCTCCTTATCTGGGGCCCAGATGAAAGCAGCTTGATCAGTACAAGAGCAGTAACAGAAATATAATGAGAGGCGATTCAAACATCAATGCTGAAACCACACACTATAAAACAATTTTAAAAGTGTTCCTCTCTTTCCTGCTAGCTAGTAGTTGCCAGACATAATGTGTCTTTGCGACTGTATCAGAAATGATACCTTGTCATTTTATAGAGTCTTCAAAGGCCTTTAAATGGCAGTAGCCTCGCCGCACAAGTTTCGTGGAAGTATTCTGGGAGAGCACAGATGCTGGACGATGCTGGTTTGGGGGGCGGGGAGAGGTGGAATAAAAACACAGGTTGATTTTTTCATTAGGAGGGGGAGAAAGAGAGATGTAACAAGAGGGTAGGAATTATAATGACTAATTATGATTTTTAAAAAATAATCAAGCTATAATCCATAGCACAAGTAAGTTTGGAAGGGATCTCAGGAGGTCGTATAGTCCAATATCTTGCTCAAAGCTGGGTCAAAGCTGAATTCACCCCCAGACCAATTCGAAGCCCAGGACAACAGCTCTCTGCCCCCTTCCACACACACTCACATTAAGAAAACCCATCCCAAACTGAACAAGACAGTTCACAACATTAGTTCCCTCACTTCTTTGTACAAGCTTATTTTTATTACAATAATACAAAAATAATGGCATAAAAGAAACAGCTGGTGTGGAAATACAAATCTTAAATCAACTTCCTAATTAGTTTGGTTTGTTTTCATTAAAATAGTTAAGGGAAACGAGAAAGTATGAGCTGCAGGACTAACAATGCCAGTAGGTTTGTGCCTTGTAGTTGGACTCCCTGACGTGTAACACATTGCTGGCACTAGCAAAAGCTTTGTTATATTTGGGATATTTATATTTCTTTCATGAAAATTCTCTGAAGAACTCAACGGCTAAGCACATGATGAAACATTTCCCTTCCGGACACTAATTGGGTTGCTTTCCTTTAATTAGCCCTCTGTTTTCATAAAATCTGGAGGAATTCATAAGGTAGATATTTATCTCTCTGTCAGATTTTACCAAAATCTGACAAGGGGTTAAAAAGTTATCAGGTGAACACAGAAGGACAGACTGACAATGTGCCTGAGTAAGACTTAATTGCCTCAGGAAATGAGGCTAAAATAGATGCACAATTTATAATTGCTTCTGAAGACGGGCTCACTGACAGGCTATCATGCAGAGATCAGGAGTTAATTTGATTTTTTTGTTTGTTTGTTTAAAAAAAAAAGATCAGGGGAACAGAAACCCATCAACGCTTCAAACATTTGAGAATTTTTTGGGGTGAAGGCAGAGCAAATACCGCTCCCACAAATGAGAAGAGCTACTGCTGGGTGGACAGACAGGACATGGTCTGGAATAGGTAGGGGGTGGTAGGTCAGGTTTTTTAATACTTAAAAAGGTTTAACTGAAGTTTGGTGAAATGTTCAAGTAAAATGCATCCTAAGCTCATCTTTACTTCACTTAGCCTGCACCGAGTTAATTTTCTTTGCTAACCCCTGACAAGCACCAGACAGTCTTTAGAATCTGACAGAGGAAAAGTGCTACGATACTAGTATTACCTATCCAGACTTATCAAGAAATGCTCAAAAAAAAACCCTACAGTTCATAATAGTTTAGACTATGGCATCATTGACACAGATTTTTTATTTTTTTCCCAGCAAAATTAGAACCATGATAGGCAACAAGAGACCTCTTGCATTCAAATGGAGAGGCTGGGGGAGAAACACAGCTCTTCTGCCTGCTGGCAGGTCAAGCAAGTGATCTGTAACCACCCAACTTTATCTTTCTGCAAAAGTGTACTTGTAATTCAAATATTTTCATGTAGCTGCACTGAAGATGCTTAGTTTCATGACTTTCATCTATTTTATAGAAGATTACTCCGTTTGCTGGTCTGTGTGTGTCATGAGAAGTATCGCGCTCAGGACATCTTGGTAAGTCAGAATGAGAGCCTGCCTCTTGGGCATTGCTCCTTCTCTGCAAGGTTGGGCACCAGAAAGTTCAACCAGAAACAAATTCTAACTCAAGCTGCAAGAAAAGACACAACGAACAGTTGAAAAAATATCCTGATTAAAAAACAAAATGCTTGATTTCAGTGAGACACCCAGAAGAGTCACATTTTCTATTGAGATTCTTTTTTTTTTAAGCCAGAAAATATTTCAGGGAAGCTTTGCTTCTTCTTTCTATATAAGATTTATACATATTAAAAAAAAAATGTATAAAAAATATTAAATTATAGAGTTACAAGGACAGTCTTAGGAGCAACTACATATAAATCCATGGCCAAGCCAGTCAGTGAATCAAGACAGAGCCTGGCAAAGACTCATTCATGTCAAAGAATTGTTTAATGTGACTCTCTGCAGCCAAGTATCTGAGCAGTCTTCTTTGCATGGCAGGGCCCTGCACTCGTCATGTCCCAGAGGAACAGAAGCACAAAGAAGGGCTTCCCCAAAGCCCAGTAGAATTTTACAGCAGAGACAGCATTTGCTTCCCATTCTCCCTGGTGCCCTAAACAATGATCACCCCAGAAAGTCCATCAATGAGTCTTGCTCATTGCCTCTTCTCAGGAAGCTCATGCAAAGCTGCGCTTTGTTCTCTGCCTCTGTCCCAGGCACTTACATGCCTCAGACCAGAGTTATTTACTCATTCAACACTTATTTACCCATTCAATCTTCACAAGCCTGAATCATCACAGGACCACTAGCTTCCCCAGCATCCAAACAGGTAACACAGCAGTTTATGTCCCAGACCAGCGTGTCATACTTAGTCTGGGTCTTACAACATGGATGCTGTTGCACACCTTGTTTGACACAGACAGTTCTGTCCTACAGGAAAAAGAGAAGGCTCAAACTAACAAAACAGCATAATTTCAGATAGCTTTAGGTACTGCTGTGGGCATTGGTCTTCCCTAAGACACACATGCTGGACTGTGGGTAACAGCAGTGACACAGCCTAAACCATCCTTTGCTTTAAAACTCTCCATGTTCTTTGACTTTCATAAATCCAAAATAATCCATAGGATCATTGCAACTTTGTCATTTGGTAAAAGCGGAAAAGACAAAAAATAAATACCAGCTGACAGAAGCAGCACATTTGTACCCATGGATGGACTCGGAGAGAACATGGTCTAACCTTGCCAGAATGCCTCAGGGCTTTCTCCAGCCCTGAGGGAGAACTCCTTGCTGAACTGGCCTCCCCACACCGATGGGTAGCATCAGTCTCACTCTGAAAAGAATAATTTTGTCCTGCAAAGGAAGAGAAAAGAAAAAAAAACCACACACACACAAAAAAAAAACACCAAAAAACCCACAAAGTGCCACAGTTTCTCTGCAAGTTCTGGTTGCTGAGCAGTTTGATGTCAGTACCTGCTTGACAACCGTTGCAGCACCAGCAGGTTAGTTGGCTGCACTGGGACCGCTGCCTTGCGCAACCTCTTTCAGTCCCAGAAAAGGGACTGAATTGCAGAGCTCTTTATTACCCTAGGACTCCTCTGCTCCACATCTGGGTTTCTGCCGGCTTAATGCATGCAGCAGCACGGCACTACACTTCTTGCTGAGGCAGTTCCATTGTCAAAAAGCCCCCATTACGCCTGATTAACCTGTAGTGATAGATTCTCTCCCCTCAACTAATCTGGTATAGAGCTGATGATTAAATCCTCATTTGTAAGGCAGACCACATCTCTTGCATAAAGAGATCGCTGCTAGACAGCTAAACCACATACCCAGTTAATTATGATTTTTATAATTTGGGCTCCTAATGGTTTCTTAGTCAGAAAGCAGTTATGGAAAAGCTTCAGTACATAAATACTGCATAAATTATCATAACTTAAGACAAAAAATTGGTTGGCATTCTAAAGCTGACAAACTGCATGTTACAGTAGTTAGAAAGAGCACAGAGTTTATGTACAACCTGCATGGAAGCGCGTATTGCTCCTATCCACTTCTTACAAACTGGCAATCACAGATGGTCTCATAAAAGACTTGGAACAGAAAACAGATCTTTGCATTTGGAATGTGCAAGTTCTACATCTACATTAACACATTTCTAATTCACAGCATGACATTCAATGAAAGACGACATCGTAAGGGTGTTGTACATTTTAACATACTTACATAATGAGCAATTATGTCGAATATATTCAAAAACAGGATTTTCTGTAGGTTGGAAAAAATCCACAATTAGTAATCATTTTCTTTTCTAGAAATTCTGATACCTTGGATGGCTTACATGAATTTTTTGGTGCATTGATGCTAAACATTTTTCATATAACAAAGAGTGAACCCAACCTGAAAAAGCAACAGTTTTATTTTGGAAATGAAATAATATAATGAAATATTGTGATTCTACAATACTTGACAGAAGCATTTGAAAAAAGTCTTTTATGACAGTGCATTGCTTTATTTTTTCTAGTCACCCCAAAAACCGCTAATTTTATTTTGTTGTCAGAAACAAAGATAAAGGCCTACTCCTTTTCCCTTGTTAGGCAGCAAAATCAAAAATGGACACAAACTCCACTACTTATGGAATACTGCTATGATAGGGAGATGGTGATGGCCTGAAGAAAAGAGGAGCTACTCAGATGTATGAAGGAACTGACAGCCTCGTGCACTGATTCCCTGAGCCTTTTGATTTCCTGTTACATACTGCAAGACCACTGTCACGTGCCCAACAACCACAGCGATACACAGCAACAACACCCCATTTTAGAATAATTGAAATGTTCATCAATTCTAAAATTGTTCTCCCAAACTCCAGGCCATCTGCATGCTATAGCCAAGCAGAAGAATGAGGAAGGGTGTGATTTTGTTGATGGAAGTGAAAAAGCCACTAACAACTTCGTTATTTTTTGGTATCATCATTCCACCTCCAAAAGTGTTACCACACTATGTGTCTCAAGGATGGAGGACTGTATGGAAAGTTTGTTATTAATCCAAACCAATGTCACATGGAGTCAAAGTGACCTTATTCCAATCAGCAAGAAAGGCAATATAAAATCACCTGCATTTGCACTCACTTGTAGAAGCTACTTGCACTATAAATCATTTAGTCAATAATGATTCATAACAAACAGAACTTGTTTTAGTTTTGTGACTTACAGCTTGAGCCTGTAAACTCAGGCACATGTACACAACTTACTCCAAGTAGCTTTCTATACTCAACCTGCTGTTGCATGCTTCCTTCCCCTCTGCATTAGGCTCTTTAGCTTTGGGTACACCTGCAATTCCTGCAGCATGTTTTATTTCTGACCTTTCTGCTCAGTTGATCGTTGTAGTTATCAGCATGTTGGTTTTGTTGATGTTTTAAACATATTAAAGCAGCTTTGTTGCTTCTATGTGTCAGTGATTTTTATGAGCAATCGTTTTAAATACTAATATTTCGATAAAATTTTTGTTTTAATTTTGTTCTTGACTGCACAAGTAAGTGCAGTGATTGGCGAGGTCCTTACAGGACCTATGACCTGCACTAGAGCCTGCAGTGATGCCAGGACAGCTTATTTCCATGCCATAGTAGCTGTCAACCACCCCAGAAAGCCTGCTGCTCAACCAAGCCTGGACCCTACTTGTTTCGGGAGTAGAAGCACTGTGAATCATTCTGGACTGGCAACAACGCTACTTCTGTTCTGGGGAGCTGGTAAGTCACACAACCACCAGTCATTTGTCATTCTCTCAGGTCAGAAGATTGCTTTGCAAACAGGATTTAGCCCATGAGTCACTATTGGCCTTCTGTGCCCTAGAAAAATCAATTATCAGCTCACATTGCCTTTCCTCTGTGACTCCAAAGCCAGAAGGAAAGCATCTTGGATACCTTTTCTTCCAGAGCGGGAAAGAGAAAAAATATAGCAGCATTATTGCCCTCTGATCTTTTCCTCTCTATCAAGTTCTTCAGTACTAAACTGCAAAGAGCAACAAAACCTTGACCTTCTGCAGCAATGGTCAGCATACTCCATGCATTTATTGGCAGAGCCTCTTTAACACTGATGATTAGTGCAGAAAAGATAAAACAGTTATGTTTGACTTCTATACAAATGGCCACTTTTGCCTGGGAAGCAAGAATGGGTGAGGCACCTCTAAATAATCCCAATGAGTAGCACTTCGGGCAGCATTCTGGAAGCACATTAGGGTTAGTCAGCAGAGTTGGGAAATTTTTTATTCGAAGTTGAGTATATTCCTCAATCCATTCAAAAACGTGATAAAACAATGAAGGTCCTGCAAAATCAGGCTTTCATCTCCCCTCCCCAGCAGAGATGCATATGGAAGTCACATATAGAAATGTTTTCCAAATTAGCCACCAGTAATGCCATTGAGAATTCTTTAGCAAAAGTCTTCCTAGCTACAGTTACATTAGTAAATGTAAAATGCATTTTCCTAAGTTTAACCAATTAATTTACCACGGGCAAATTGAATAACTCATTTCACAAGTGCTTCACATTTATTTCTCAGCAAAATTAATCCTGAAGAGGAAAGCTGCTTCTATAGTAGGTATTAATATATTTAGCATCATATTTGTTCCTCCCTGCTTTGCCTCCTCGTTTTTATATTTTTTCCACCAAGGAAAACAAATTACATACGACGATAAAAAGTTGGTATCAATTTAAGCCTCAGTTTGAAGCACTGGGGAGTTTTCAGCAAAACTCCAGGTTGTTTAAAGATTTCCCCCCATGTCCCTGTGTCCTGAAATCACCACTGATGTCCCAGAATACTTTGTTCGCTACAACTTCAGAAACCCGTGGATTTTCACTGATTGAAAACAGACACCATATATGCACTTATCATAGGAAATAATTGTGAGGGGAGTCAGAGGGTCCTTCACCCATCCCCGCTGTCCAAAGGCAGGGGGTGAAGTGTCCCCAATGGGATAGAAGATTGTCAATTAATCTTCACGATAACACAGAAGAGAAATACAATGACAGAAAAATACTTAAACCTGATTTCTCTGCTGAGTGTTTCAGCCCTGGGAAGCTGGACAGTCAGTAAATACAAAATCCTACGTTTGATTTGATAAGGGACAGTAGAACATCACATTAAATAATCCACTTCCCAGTATCAATCTGACAACATGATATTTGACTGCAGACTGGGTACTGGCTTATACTGCAGGTTTTTATATATGCGCATTTTGAACTGTGGGTGCCTGGGAACTGCATTCGGGATTAGCGAATTCGGGATAGGCATTTTTTGTGGAGCAGAGTCAGGCCCCCTTGCAGCAGGCATTGCTTGTCACAAGTCCTGCTCCCACACTCCTTGAAGGCTAAGGCCATGGCATAGCTCAGACACCAGCAGCTTCCCCTCCATCTGTGATAAAAATCGTGTAGCCCAGCTCTCAGGAGACCCTGGGCATGCAGGGACTGAGGCTCCTCTGCCTCGTTCACCTTTAATCAGGTGTTCTGGTTGATCAGGTAATTCTGTTGTTGAAGCTTTTTTATTTATAGCTCAGTCTTTACATGATTTTAAACTTAATTTTTCATAAAAAAAGATTTTGTATGGGAGACTTTCCAAGGTGCAAGACTTACAGTGCAGTGATTCACCCAGGGCCACTCTGTCCATTAGAAATGCTTGGTCAGAAGTTAAAATTACAGTCATCTTTGGAGCAGAAGATCATGATTTCTGCTGCGCCATAGTACTGTCAGATCTCCGCTACTACATAACTACAACATCTAATATCTGTGCCATACATAACAGTAAGTTCAAGCTTTACCTGAATTTGGACATGTTCCTACCTCCCTTTTGAAAGGGCCTTTAGTCTGTTTTATAAGTCTCTATTTTGGGAATAATTATGAGTTGACTGCAAACATGGATCACTGGATTAAGAAGATGGTAAAGATTCTTTTAAAATCTAGACAGCTTTTAGAAAAAGGAAATTTGTTTTAAGAACAGAGACATACAGTAACTTTGATGCAAATTCACTCATCCGTGGTCAAATACAGTTTCTCTTTGTTAACACACTCTCACCTTACCCTTCAGAATATCAAAAACCTCACTTTCAGGCGCATGTCTGCATGTTAGCAAAAAGATAAATTTTGGCACTAAATTTAAAATGTTTTCCATGCACTTGGGAAATAGGAAAAAGAAAAGATGTACTTAAATGCAAAAACCACCAGAACCAAACAAGATTTTTTTGAGCGACCTCTTCAATTAAACCAAAGCAGAAACACTGCTAGCCATCAATTTTCCTCCTTCTGGACTCAACACCACAAAACCAAGAAAACCAGTAATTTCAGAGAGATGGGACTATTCCTTCATCCAAAGTGTAATTTTCCCTGGCTGGTGTTTGACAGCATGCTGCCAAGGAATTCTTTGCAAACATCCATACAGCTGCAGATTTCCAATATGAAACACAGATGGAGCTGAAGCAGGCAAAGCAAAAAAAGCCCTTACAAACTCACTGCACACATGCCATTGAACTGCTGGGGAATTCGTGCAACCACCTACTCTGTTGCTGCTGTACATCAGCTACTGACACTGGCACAGAGTGACTCAAACGCTTGAGTTAGTTAATGGGCACAGCTTGCTGCTCTTTGGAGTCTGGTCTTTCTGACAGATTTAACCCTGCTCAAGAAGTCCCTGCACGTTCAGGCCACAAGACTCCAGACTTCTTGCCACTGGAGTTATGACAGAAAAAGCATTAAGCAGACTGATTCAGCCCACCCGTATGAGCTTTGAAACAGGAGAGGGAAAACTGTCAAGTAATTTCAAAGGCTAGAATGAGTTTTGATTTTGTTTTCATCATTAACAATACAGCTTGGAAACAGTTACCAAGGAATGAAATGTGCATTGATAGAAGGAGCTGCATCTTTTTTGCATTTAGAGCTTTTCTTTTTAAAAAGCAAATCAGAGAAGATTTTCAGGACAGAGGCCCTCTTGTGCTCCCCCCACCTTATAATCTTTCTCAATAATTGTACATGGGATTGAACCATTCCTTTATTCCTCTGATTCTCCCACAAACCATATCCTAAACAGACTACCTCTGCAAAGTCCAAACAGTATGAAGATGCTTTTTATGGCATCATAAGTTTTTACAAGGCTGATGTCCTATGACGAGCACGAAGCCAGCCTAAGCAAAGTATTGACTAGAAAGAAGTACTAGAAAGTTATCATTTTTAAGACAATATTTTATATAATAGTAAGATTAAAATCAAGTAATATATCCAGCTCAAAGCTATTCCAAATGCAGAGAGATAAAGCATACAAACAAATATCATCGGCTTCTAGATAAAGCTGGTAACTTCTTTTCTGAGAGCAATTCTGATATTTCAAAAGATTTCTGAATCAGAATAAAGCCTTAAACATGCTTTATTTCCTGCAGGAGCAAAATTGTGAATATTATTCTTCTGGAAACTGTAGGTGCTTTTCCAAGAAAATGAAGCAGTTTGATTCTCCCAGGAACAAGTGCATCCTTCATCTCCCAATTCTGCTGTCTCCAGAGCTCCGACTATATTTGGCTGGGTCTGGACCAGAGTGGTGTCAGCAGTGACCTACAGGCCACTAGGCAAGCTGAAGTAAGTCTGCCAGGGTTTCATGGGAAGTTCACGTAAGCAAAAGATTTTTTCTGCAAAAGAATTTTTCTGGACAAATCTTAAATAAAAATAATTTTAGAAAGCTTTAAAGCATTTTGCGGAGAAACTCCAGTTCTGTGCTTTCAAATCTGATTGGAAAGTTCTCTGGATTTTCTAAAATACTGCAGAACTGAAAATGCTCTAAAGGAAGCCACTAAGCAAGCACATATCCCAGCTCTATCAAGTACAAACCGCTAAAATCCATTTGCTAGGGTCCTGATGAGGAATGCCAGTGCTGCCTTTTTGATCAAAAACTTCTAAGGTTTCTCCAGAGATGCTTTTATCAGTCAGTTTCCATTTGGGAAGATTAGTCAATCAATCCCTTCCCTAACAGAATCTAACATTAAATGCTTTTTAATATTAATGTTTCTTTTCCACTTCTGGAGAAGTGAATCAAGAAAATGTCATGTAACAGGTAAGAAACACCACTCTGGCAATGGAAATACTTTCAGATCTCTACTCAACTAGCAATCGAAAAGTGGTAGCTAGTGGTAGAAACTGCAGAAACATGCTTCTTTCTAGCTCTATAACTCAGACGTAATTTAATATCTGTGTAGATGAAAGTCTCACTGCAGGCCTGGATCAGTTATCAAGTTGAGTAGAGTCTTGTCTTGTGATATCAGTGCAAATTGGGGTTTGTGAAAGAAACAAACTTATTTTCATTTAATAATCAAGACTCTTGTGGAACTATGCTCCTTGCGCAACACACTCAAAAAAGGGCTGCCACTTCTAGTGGCAAAGAAATTGCCTCAACTTTGAAATTCAGAAGTAGGTGATAGAGCCCAGGAACTTCCTCAAGCTTTTTGTGAAACAGAGGATAGAATTTTCTCTTGTGAAAACCAGAAAAAAGAATAGCCCTCAGTTTCAAGCTAAATAGCATCTGGGAAACAGCTTTTAGCTGTATTAGGCTTAGAATGTGGTGTTTAATTAAACTAATCTGAAAGCTGAGGGCTATTATTTAATAAGAAAAAGGTTTCACCTTCTGAAGAAATCACTACTACGCTTTTTGGCTGACAGCAATTTTGAGCAACGTTCACTCTAAAATGGCTGAGGATTTATAGTTCTTAAAGAGGAGGTAAGTAAGAGGCCACGGGGACTGAGAAGGGGGGAACCTAGTCAGAAAGTGCATCATGACTACAGCTTTGGCATGATAATTTTTAGTAACTTTCACAATCCAGGTGCAGAAAAAGTGTTCCCAGAAAAGGTACCAGGCAACAAAGCTGCTGGCAAACAGCAACTGAACCACAGCACTGCTGACCATATTCCCTCTTTCTAGCTCTTTGTCTCATTGGAGCTGCACATTGGAGAGCAGCTGCCCCCTCTTCCCTCTGGGCCAGCGTTGCTGGCACAGCAGTCACCCTTACACTGTAGGGCATGCCCCAGTGGGATGGGGAGAGAATCGGAAGAGTAAAAATGAGAACACTTACCTACCGGTTGAGATAAGAACAGTTTAATAATTTAAATAAAATATTATAGTAATATGTAATGAACAGAAAGATAACAAAAAGAGAGAGAAATAAAACCCAAGAAAGACAAGTGATGCAACAAAAAAAAAAAAACAAAAACAATTGCTCACCACCCGCGGACCAATGCCCAGCCAGTCCCTGAGCAGCAGCCCCCCTGCTAGCTTTCCCCTAGTTTATATACTGAGCATGACATCATAGAATCATAGAATCATAGAATCATACAGGTTGGAAAAGACCTCTAAGATCATCGTGTCCAACCGTCAACCCAACACCACCATGCCCACTACACCATGTCCCTAAGGGCCTCATCTACACGTCTTTTAAATACCTCCAGGGATGGTGACTCCACCACTTCCCTGGGCAGCCTGTTCCAAGGCCTGACCACTCTTTCAGTAAAGAAATTTTTCCTAATGTTCAATCTAAACCTCCCTTGGAGGTATGGAATATCCCATTGGCCAGTTTCAGTCAGTTGTCCTGTCTGTGCCCCCTCCCAGCTTCTTGCCTATCTCCAGCCTTCTCAGTCTGTAGAGCATGAGAAGCTGAGAAGGCCTTGACTCTGTGTAAGCACTTCTCAGCCATAACGAGAACATCTCTATATTATCAATACGGTTTTCAGCACAAATCCAAAACATAGCCCCATACTAGCTACTACGAACAAAATTAACTCTATCCCAGCCAAAAGCAGCACACTGAGTTACATGGCAAGCTCAGCCAGCAAAGGTTTCACATGAGCATCTCCAGCACAACACAGATGTGTGCCCTTGCAGAGCCCGTCACGGCTCACAGAGGCTTCCCGCCTCTGCTCCCAGGCTGGGGTAGGGTCTGCTCCAGTTCACCCAACTGCTGCAGCAGAACCACCATGCGTCAATCATAATGTACAGGAGACATGATCACCTACGTGGGGCAGTTACTGCATATCTGCAATGGCACAGCAGCTGCCCCAAGGGGCTCCACAATCTTTCAGTCCAATAAATTTCAGTTTGCCCCAAGTTAAAAGGAGCAACAGCAGCAGCAAGCACAGAACAGAAGCACAGCCAGATATTTCTCTTTACTGTTATTCTGCCTGGTTTTATATCCCTGTTGTTTTCTTTTTCTCATTTACTTTCCACTTTGCTCCAATGCTCAAATACCTCTCTATTTAACCTCTGTGTCCACGGTGTTCCTCAACAGGATCGCGTTTGTGTTCTTTGCCTTGTTCTTGCAAGAGTAACACTTCTTGCTTTCACTCACTACACCAAAACTGCACTCTTAACTTTAATCAATAAGGTTGTTCCTCTTGCAGCCCTGGCACATTATCAGGACACGTACTTATGAACAGCAGAAAATATTCCTTATTTGACCTTGAGATATAATATTCTTGGGCACTACTGCCTTATATTTAAAAGCTCTTACAACATCCCAGCTTTCCCCCACTGCCAACTGAAGAAACTAACAAATAATCTTTCTCAGGCAAGAGATGTTTGTTTGGATTTGAGAAGGTGTAAATATTTGCATAATGGCAGGCTTTCATCCCCAGCACAAATATCTTGTAGGGATTTTTGTCTTTTGCTTTAGCTCATTTCCACAGTCCTTTCTGCTCTTCCCCTGTAAGTCTGGTTCAATCCAAGAGTCATCTCTACATTCCTTTCACCAAAATAGTAACTGCCCTTTCCATCTTGGAAGAATTTAAAAGGAATAGTTTGATGAAGCCAAGAAACAATTTTGGCTATGATCTTTTCCACAGAGGCAGGGCTCTCACCTGTAACAGAAGAGGATTCCAACCAGACATTGCAGTTCCCCACATACGGGGGTGACAATTTGTGGTAGCAACAGGATTTTCTTCTTCCTTCTTACTCTTTCTGTAAGAAATTACAGCCAGTGGGATCCTGGGAGTATTGTGTGTCTCTGTCAGGAGGAAGCATGCGCAGGAATACCTCGTGATGAGGGATACAGAGTTCGGAGCCCAATCCTTTGCAACTTGATTTTGAGTTTTGCAAAGGAGTCTCCAAACAAGTTTTTTCAAGGACAAAGAGTAGAAGCACAGCAAAGCTCTAAGCATTTTGTAGCACTTCTGTAGGAAAACTTGGTTCTGTTTGTCCTTCATGTTGCCCATTAGCACCACTTAAAAAGACAGTTTAGGAGTTTAAATCACAGCAGACTGCATGTTTCACGTGTCAGTTCAAGATACAATCTACAAAACAAGTTGGAAAGCAGCATCTTGCTGCAACGAAGCTTCACTATCAAAATTTATTTCCATTATTTCATTCTCTCTTGTCAAACACTTCCCCCTCCACCTTCAGAGGAATTTAGTTTGTCAATAATTACAAAGTAGGAACAGAATAAAAAAATTAAGTCTTTTGTAAAAGCTTCCTTTTCCTCTTCACTCAAAAAAGCTGATAGCAAAAACTTCACAAGTAATTACTATAACTGAAGACCATCTTCAGTAAACTCTGATATGAATATATCATAGCTGGGTCAAGAGCAGACTTTGTTAAAGCCCTCTCAACTGTGCTGCCTGAAAGGATTTCCATCACTCACAACTGTTTACAGACAGCATTTGAAGTTTCTGCCTGACTCAGTGTAAGGAGGCCCTTTCAAAGGGGAGCAATCATCTTCATTGTTTATAAAGAGCTTACCCAACGGAAAACCCTTGAAAACGTTGTACATGTGACTCATCATACATTCATATAATCTGGTGCAACAATGCATTTGCTCAAAGGGAACACCAAATCTCCAGAGGCTGATTTATCCCATCCTCTAGTGGATGTATATTAAAAAAAACAAACAAACAAACAAACAAAAACCAAAAAACCCCAAACAACCAACAACAAACACACACACCCCCCACTACAATGAGATTAATCATTCAAGATGTTTCTCTGAAGGGATCCAGAATATACGCACTTCACTTCTAAATGTCTAAGTTCGAGGAGGTAAAGTCCACCCATCATTTTTAAACTATTGCTGGGCACTGCAAGCATCTAAGCCATGCTAAAGAAGGAAGGTTTTCAAATTGTGAGAGAAGCGTTTAATGCCTGTGTAATAACTCAAGATATCACACAAATCTAGTAACTCTGACTGCAGAAGGGAGTGCAATCACATTCTGCAGTCAGGTCACTCCAGTGCTCCAGATATTCACTCTTCTTTCAGGTCCAGGTTTCTTATAACTGATATACAGTAAGAGGTGTGATTATCAGCAGTGATCATTTGCTCCCAGTCACAAAAACATCAAGAATGGAGTAAAAAAAAAAAATTAGATTCTTTCTCATTTTGGAGGCAACCAGGATTATTACTGCTTCATCTACTTATTGCTACTTCTTCCTTTCTTATTACTGCTGCCAAAGAATCACAGATTACAGCTTGCTGCATCACAGTATTTGCTGCAAGATACATAGCTACAACTTTGAAAATGGGCCTTCCTCAACGCCGTATTACCAGAAACGCTTTGTGGCTGGATCTGCACTGAAATATGTGACAATTTAGGTCCCAGACGACTGCATCAAAGGCAAAAATAAGAGGCCGTAGACTCAAAGGCAGAGAAAAAACAGCCCCTAGAGAAGTGGGATGCTAGCATCCCTGCAACCAGCACGAAAGCAGAGAGCTCTGCACACTCCGCAGAGGTGGGAAGCCGCATTCTGCAGCGGCTGGTGTCGAGTTCCCCATTACACCCATATCATGGCTTAATTTTCATAGAAGCAACAGTGATCTCTTCTTTACTGTAGTGTACATGAAGCAGAACATGGTTTAATATCTCTTTGCAGACTCCAGACTGAGAGACTTTTGGAGTCTGCAACTCTCCCATTGACTTTGTCATGCTGGCCAATTCTTTGAAGTCCAATCTGCAGCTCAGAAATCAGCTGCCAGCTTCCCAAAGGAGTTCCCAGATTTTTCTCAGAACTATTACAGACAGAAGTTTTTTTTTTAATAGGTTCAGGTTATTGCAAGGTACCAACACCGCATAAGGAGGCTGCCAACAAGATCTCAAGAATGAAGATGGGCTCCCTGGCAGTAACAGCTGTACGATATGCTGTAGCCTACCATAGAGCTATCATAGCTCTTCCAACATTCTTTGCTTCCTCTGTATTTGCATATCTTGCATATATTTGCATATCATTATCTCCCTCTTTTACAGCAGGAGAAGCCCTTAAACCTATATTTGGGTTTATATCAATCGTATACCATACATCATTTAACAATAAAACAAGCAATAAAGCTCTTGATACGTATTTGGTAGTGAAAAGATACAGACCCTTTTCACATACAGGAAAGTAATCTAAAGCAAGGAGTTCATATAACAAAAGCACTTGTAATATGGGACTAATGCTCACATTAAATTCAAAATTTTATATAAAGTAACAAATGCAATGTCTGATAAGTAACATTTTTTCCAGTGAGGCACTCATTCCAATTAAAGAATTTAACATTTGGTAAAATGTAGTAAATGAGATGCAAAAGAAGTCTTAACTAATTACATAATGGGTTATTGAATTTAGCATTGGTAAATCCTGCCAGTTCTTTTTAGGTAATGTCCTGGGTGAGATTTGCTTATGCAGCAGAGCAGGACTGAACCAACGGATTCAATCTGTTGAGGGAGAAAGAAGAAGTAGATTTTTAAGGGGAATCCTGAGGTTGGAGACCAGAAGCAGAGTAAATTGCAGTAGAAAGGCAACCTGGAAGATTTAGAACGGGAACATACTGGCGCATACCTGCATGCTGTAAATGGTAAGCAAAACCACAGTTACCAAGTGGACTAAGAGAAGTCCCTGCAATGGTAATATAAATCATGATTACATGTAGAAAGACACTTGGAAAAAATTACACCATGATGTCTCTTCCCTTGTCATTTCCCAAGCCTATAACTAGACAGGCGTTGCCTAGTCTCCTCTTTAGAGAAAACCTTCCAGTAACAGATTCTTTACGATATCCTTTTTACAGTGATGGGACCAGTACAACACACAGTATACAAGATGCAAGTACACTAATACCATAGTGTTTTCTGGTTTGTTTTCTGTCCCTTTCCTTACAAATTCTAGCATTCGGTTTGCTTTTTTGGGTGCTGCTGGCATTTTCGTATCACTATTCATTACAAACCAAAGATAGCACTCTTCAGCATTAATAGCTAACCCATCCATACTACTAACCAAAACAAACAGGCTCTGTTTTCTGGTTGCGAGGCCAAATAGCAAAACCTGGCCACCCTTTGGGTCACACAGCACTGAGCCTCCCCTGGACCTTGCATGGTGCCACTGTGGGTGTAAGACAAGACCCCACAATCTGGGATCAGTGACGCTCAAAATAAAAGTGCACAGAGAGCTGACATATCTCTAACAACCTTATGGACTGAATGTCCTTCTTCTGAAGTCAGGAGCAGAATTTGAATGAATTTGACCTCAGCTTATTACGTCACTGAAATTTTAAGTTCATTAAAATATATACTTATGCTACTGCTTGTTTGCTGTAGCAAAAGATCTATTGTCTTTATAATTTTAAAGAAATAGCTGCAATTACAATGTACTAACAAGCTGCAGTTATTATAACAACCTGGCAAGGTTAAAGGCTTGGCAAAAGCTGTACACATTGGAGTTATGATCTATAGCAAGTGGGAATGCACTAAGAGGACAATGAACAGCTGCTGCCTTCCAGTTAAAGTGTATTTAAATAAAGATGCTTCCCCATCCCCACCCCCTCCTCCAACTTTCCACCTTCTTATTGCTAAGACTACTGTCTTCAGGCATGAAGCCCCATTCCACCTCTTTATCACAGATAAAGCTTAAAAGGGGTAGCAATGAATTATCTGGTATTTGTAAGTCTGGAAACTGAAAGAAAAAAATTATATTAAAAAAAAACAAGCATATTTCATGTACAATAGAACAGGGTTTGTAAAGTAGACTAAGAAGTTAGAAATAACGTCTAAAATTCAGTTAAAAGAATCACAGCTCATGCTGTCTATTTTCTAAGTACTATTACGCAATTACGCTGCTCTAGACTTGAAGTGGGAGAAGGGTCCAATCAGGCACTCTGTAGACAGATTTACACTGAGCTTACAGTTACCAACAGTAAATGCCTAGGGCATATTAATAAGTTTGTCCCCTTTGAATAAAAGACAGAACCATAGTTTTCAGAACATTCCTGTTTTTCTCAATGTTTTCATTCAAAATTTTAAAGAGGCAAGAAGTTAGAAAAGGGGACAGACACATACCACAAGACAAAGTTCTTAAGGTACTAATCAGCAATGAGCAATTTAAAATAGACTTCATTACTTTAAAACAAACCAGCCAACCCCAAACAATAAGGCAATACCTAGTTTCACATATTCAAATTGCTTGAAAATGAAAACATACTGGGTAAGTGCAATGCTTAGCTTTCAAAACTTCCATAGCCCAGTTCTGGCCTTGAACTAACACACCTGCAGACCACTCCATGCTTTTGCTGACTATAAAGCTGCTGTTCATAGAAACATTTCACTCAAAAATGTTAATTTGGATAGAAATATCTGAAGCTATGAGCAAGCAGGCAAAGGCTGAATTAACAGCAGCATTGTAGTCCAGAGCTGGCTGCTACAATTAGTTTAGTAGAGGAAAACTGCAGTCTTTAACCCAGTATCCTGCACAAGAAAAATGCAAATTGCTCATAGACACAAATATCGCAGCTTTACAGCTGACAAAGCCAGCCTAGAAAATAAGATGGGGGTTTCTGTTGCTCCACATCTCTTTTGCGTAGAGGCAGTTTGATTTCTAAGAAGGGTCTGAGGTGAAGTCTAAAAACATATCCCTTCCCCCAAAAACAGTTCATGCTATATCTCTTGGCTCATCACAAACTTCTCAGCCACTTCAGTTCTTAGAGAGAGACCCTGGTGATTCTCTTTTCTATTTCTCCCAGCCCCAGCACATTTCAGCCATTGCTCAAATTATCCAGACTATGATCCATAACTGCAGCAGGTCCAACAGATCTTGGACAAGGAGCATCTATGAATACACTTCTCCACAAACATGGAGTCTCTCACTCCATACTAGATGTCTGCTCATGCTCAGAGGATTGAGATCACAGCTACATCACACTTTGAAGAAGAGGATAATGCACCTTATGCACTAAGGCACAGTAATGAGGCATTCCACACTTCATTTCCAACCTTCTTTTAAGGCATAAGTAAAAGCAGCTGTTAGAGGTATCAAATCTTGAGTCCACGATAAAATCCCATTCCTTAATAGAGCTGCAGAGTACAACTGTTTCTATTCTGATTTATTAACACATGCAGTGTGATAGCGTCTCCTAGCGCACAGCCTTCCAGCTGTGTTGGAAAAATGCCAAAGTTGCCAGAATAGGCAACTTTCAGTTAATTACCATCATTACACTTCACCTGGTAGAAGTCAGCACCAAAACTATAGGTATGAGCTCTCTCCTGCTTTCTGACTCTTTTAAATTATTTGGTTAACTTATTGGAATCAGCTAAATGAGAAATACAGCAGCTCACTAAATACCTATCACATATATACTTGGTTAATGCAAACTGCTTTTCAATTAATATGAATATATCAGGTGCTTTTAATACTTTTCTTGGGTATACATCAGGATACTGAGCACACAAGTTCTCTACCAGTGCCTAAATCTGCAATAAACAATCCAGTAACTCATCTCAGCCCACCCAGCTCACTCAACCACACACAGTCGTTTCCCCCACCCACAAGAAACTCAACAGCTCCTTAGCAAAATAGGCCCCCAAAATTTGCTTTTAGTATCTATTCCTTCTCGACATAACTTCAAACCTGAGGCACGTGTCTCCAGCTCCACAGAGCTCCATGTTCAGTCAAACCCACAGCCCTTTGAGCCATCACAAACACTGCAGACAGAGCAAGTTGCAGGAACCTTTCCTGAGCCACCAGCAATCTCACTCCTGTCCAGCTGCAGCTTTTTTAGGGTACTTGCCCTGACAAGTACCAGTTCGATCCCCACCCTAATTAGTATCCACTCCACACTGACCCTTAACACCTTCTAGGATGAAAAGCTGTTGCTGAAAGCAGTTTTTCACAACTCGAAATAGCATTTTTCCTTTATGTGCTTTCCCAACAACACTTCAGGACTATTTAAATTCTCAGTGCAAACTTGAGAAGTGGGTGCTGGAAGCTGCTCTTACTCATTTTGTGCTAATTTGAGAGAGGAGAAACTCACCAGTCATCATTGTTGTCTGCTCCCAACTACTTCAGTACAGAGGAAAAAGATGAACCAAACACATGTGCTTGAACAAAGCCTTGTCCTTCTGGAGTTTAAATTCATGAGTCCTTGACAACAGGTCTCGCACATGCATGTAGCATCTATTGTCTATTATTAAGTACTGTGAATATGGGTGTTAAATATTAATCTTACTGCTTTTTTTCCTCTCCTTCTGTCAAAATTATGTACTTTGACCCCACAGTCCTCAGAAACAGAGAACAGAAGATACAAATTAACTAGGACTCTCAATTCCCCAAGTTTAAAACTATCTGGCACCTTGTATTAACTGGAAGACTTTTAGGAACTGAGGTGGCAGTCTGTCAGCTTGCAGCAGGTGATTCCTGTGTCTTAGCTGGATCCTGTCTGCAAGATTGATCGCACCCCACTTTATATCACAGTCCCTCCTCCTTCCAGGATGCCAGGAACTTCCACATCTTCCAGCTACATGAATGTTTGTTATTCTTCATTTCGTTTTATTTGTCCATCTACATCACTGAGGCATCTTGGTCTGACAGCGACATTTCAATGGCTGGTGAATAGAGGGGAAGAATTGGTTTAAATTTCAAATAGTGTCTGCTTTTCTGACAATGAATGGCCATGATTTTCTTCTACACCCTGAAATGCCCCAAAATATGGCTTTTCCCTGCCTTGGGGAAATAGCTCATACACCATCTGCCTACATGTCGCATATCTTTACATGCTTTCCTGTTCACTCATTTCTTACCACAAAAAATCTGCAATCAGATTTCTTGATAGCAAACATAGATGGAAGCTATTCAGGGCCACATCCATCCTCTGAATCGCAGGACAGGAGCCTGCTCCAAGCTGGAAGATGTTTTGCCACACTGACCCGAGCTAGCATGCTTGTGACAGCCATGGTATTTCATCTGCGGCATAATACCGTGTTCACGTGGCTTTGTGGTACAAGGAATGCCCATGGGGTATATAGTGGCATGCTCTGTTGGACTCTATCAGCAAAACAACAGAATACGATGATACATTCCAGAGACTTACGATAAACTATAGCTTTTCCAATAATCAACAGCACAAAACACTAGGAAGGACTGTTAAACATACTCTGGTTTTTTTTAAAAATGAGATTTGGAAAAGTAATGCAAGCATTCATTAAAGATAGGTATTAAGTTTCTCTTTCCAAAGACAAATATATTGGCATTAGGAAGCCACCAGTGATCTGTACTAGGCAGTGCTAGAAATTTTCCTGCTGCTGTTCAAAAGTTGCTAGAATTCCAGTAAGATGCTGTGATTACTATGCAGAAAACCTATAATCAGGAGAACAAAACCAGAAAAGTTGGCAATACTGCATCACCGAGTGCTTGTTAGGGAGTTGTTTAGGATACACAGGACACCCGGGGCAATGGTAGTTCAAGATACATTGCAGATGGAGCTACTCTACCAGTCATGCTCTAGAAAGTTTTAACCAATTTATTAAAACTAAGAGACTGCTAGAACAAACAAAACCTCAAGGCAGATTGTATCAACTGGCACAAAATTTTTAAACACTTCATCAATTCTAGTCCTGTACTGCATACAGAAGTTAAAATAAAGTTCCCATTTTTTTCCAGAGTAAAATGTCCAGGGTTACTACAACAAAAATTAAAAGGTTAAATCATGGAAATATTATTAAGTTAACTTCTTCCTCTGATGACAAGAGGAAGAAACATCTTCAGACAATGGTTATAAATGCGACATTGACCCAGTGATGTTCTATTAAATTAGAAAACTACTGAAATTGATTGAGAACACTTGGTGTCGTGGTTTAACCCCAGCCAGCAAAAAGAAACTCCACGCAGCCGCTCGATCATCCCCCCCGCGGTGGGATGGGGGAGAGAATCGGGAGGGCACAAGTAGGAAAGCTCCCGGGTTGAGATAAAAACAGTTTAATAATTGAAATAAAACTAAGTAGAACAGTAATAATAACAATGAGAATAACAACAATAACAGAATACACAAAGCAGGCAATGCACAACAGAACCGCTCACCGACCGCCGACCGCGTGTCGCAAAGGGGGGGCAAGCCCCCCCACACACCTGGTTTTTATACTGAGCATGATGTCACATGGTATAGAATACCCCATTGGCCAGCTGGGTCCACCACCCCGGCTGTGCTCCCCCCTCCCGGTGCAAGCATCACCCAGCAACAGCCAAAGCATCAATGGGCCATCAACGCTCCTTTCACACCGAACCCAAAACACAGAACACCCCCAAGCTACTGGGAAGAAAGTTAACCCTGTCCCAGCCGGAACCAGGACACTTGGACTGTACCTACACGGAAAGTTCTGATAGGGTAAAGTATCTTCTCATCGGAAAGGTCAGGCTTTTGAAAAGATGATTTATTCTAAACAGAAACTTAGTGAATTTTTCCACTTCATTGATCAAACGTATTAGAACAAAAATCCAATTACTATTTCTGATTGATTTGTTGGCAGGTCTTGGAGACCTCATTCCAGTAAAAATATTATTTTTGTATCTTCCAGACCAGGAGGATTCACAGCTTGGAAAAGCAACCTTCTGTCACAGAGGAAATATTAGATTAAATATGAGAATAGCAACGTGTTTTTGTTAGCAGAACTTGCTGCAATGCTATATTCAGGCATCTGAAGTATTTTTCAGCACTGCAGAGCACATTAAGAGATGTACTCATGATATTGTACACTGTATTAAATTCGAGGCTAAGTCATTTGCAGTAGATATCACATTTCCTACTTGTTTTGCACAATGTTAGCAAACCGAGCTTGCAGTAGGGACCTTCAGTGAGTCAGAAATGTCCTAGTTTCCATAAGAAAATGTCAATTCAACGAAACCAAAATGTTTAAAAGGCCATATTCCTGTTCTGTAGCATTATGGGCCATGGCTAAAATGGGGGGTGAGATTTCCTTCACAAAGTCAAAGTTATGCCCCTGTCCTCACTGTGCCTTAGGGCAAAGCATAGGAGCTCATAGAAGGCAGTGCAGGTGTTTCTCTGGCCGCAGTTCCTCCCTGTACTGGGAGCAATGGAAGGAGAGAAATATTGGAGCTCTGTGCTCTGTGTGAATGCAGAGTGAGTGGCTGGGCTTGCAGACACAACGTATAATACAGATGCTGCCACGTGCAGTGAAGTCCAACCATGCCGCAGCACTCGGTCCCCTCATTTCCAGACTTGCTTGGAGGTGACCAGAAGACTCATCTTTTTTCAAACTTTGCCCAGACTCACACCTCAGAAATCTGACTAGTCACACATTAGGTATCAAACCACTCCCCTGTGGAGACATATCCCAGCTTCCACTGCAGAGGTGATGCTGCAAGTGAGTTGATCTTCTGGCTGTGGATTTTACAAACCTGTCTCATTCATCCCTTAAAAGGGAAATTTAGAAAACCCCTGTAAAAGGAAGCTGGCATGTGGAAATGATTCTTTATCCATGCTTCTCCAAGCAGCATCCGTTCTCCTCCTGCTTCCTCTTCCCAAAGGACAGGTACGTTCACTGCCGTGCACATTTCATGCAGCCGACAGTATTGCCAGCTCCCAGCAGCTGCCAGCTCTGTCCTCCCAGTGGTGGAGAAGCTAATCAAACCCAGGATTCATAGTGCTGTCACCGAAACAAAAGCAGCACCTTTTGCTGGGCTGCAGAGCTTGCAAGGTGTTCACTGGAGATAAGATGCTGACACTCAGACATCTCACAGACCACAAGCAGAACTGGGGGGGGGCTGCAGGAAAGCATTTTAAGTCATCAGCCCCTCAAGACCCACACAGGGTCAGCATCTGAATGCCCATCCTCAGAACTATTCTAGCTTGCTCCTTCTCAGACATTTCTGGTATCTAGTATTTCTCAGTTACTTGTTGAATGACATAAAATTTAAAAAAAGGCAGGGGGGTGTGACTCTATTCCTATTTTATAATACTTTCTACTGAAGGACAGCCTACTCTTAAGACCAGGCCTGTGCTAGATGTTTTGCATTGCCCTGAAAGAATAATGGGCAGGAAATAACTCTCTGGAAGATACAAATTAATACACAAACCGAGCTACTGGCCTCTCTCAGCAGATTAATGCTGGCTCCCCTTAACCAGGTAGGAGACCGTAGTCTATAACAATTCAGCTTCTTCACTGGAAAACTTTCTTCTTTTCCATAAGCAAATTTTGGAGAGATGAACTGCTTTGATGCACCAACTTAAAAAAAAAAAATCTCAAACTTTTTAATCACGGTGTCTAAGAAAGCTACCAAGACACTTCTTGGTAAATTTCTCACATGCAATGTCAAATTGAAGCACATCAGGCTGGTGTCACCTTTACAGTGTACACAGAGTTCTGAGACTGCTAAATTAATCTCTCTCTACCTAACACCTTTTTTCCTATAAATAAATAAATAAATAAATAAATATCCATCATAGCCACTGAACTTTTCTCCATATCTGACTATTTAAGAAAGAAGTTACAAGAAAAATTTGGAAAACAGAAAACTGAGTTACTTGTCAATGTTTCTTTTTAATCACTTTGACTTTTCAGCACTTTACCTATAGACGATACTTTTATTAATGCATGCCTTTATTTCTTGAAATTTAATTTTTCTTTACCGCAATAAGCTGGGATAATGAATTTAATGATAATACGCTAATATATAGTAATATTTTCAATTGCGTTTAACTCTTCGTGCAAACATTTTCTGTTCAAAAGTTATATGACATACAGTTCACAGAATGGCTGCAGACCCAGATGTACAGCTCTAAGTTATCTGCATAACAAGTCAGGAAATTAAAGTAAATCTGCTATTCTACAGAGGTCCGTAATTTCGCACCTGTAAGTTTACCAGGAATTGCATTAAAGCTCTGGGACAAATAAAGTGAATTAACAACTCAGACTTCAGAGGATTTTATTTTATGCTAGATACGGTGTAAATTTGCTTGGAAGGTGATATATTTCTTGAGAAGGTGATAGATTTACCCATGTCAGTTTAATGTCACTGATATCTTCGGCTGCCAGAAATGGTAAATAAATGTGATAAACAACATGTGCAGTCTAGTTAAATATACTCTCATTGCAATGAAACAAGGGAAATATTATAAAATGTTTGTGATCAAGCACAGAATATCAACCAGTTGCTGTGTTATTAAATTTCAGCATGTACTGTTATTTCACATATTGACACAGTTTTATCCACAACATATCATTTTACCGACAATTTTTGTCAAAACAGGTATTTCCTTCTTGCTAAAATTACATGTTTCTCAGGGATTTGATCTCTGACCTATTATTTTGCATCTGAAAATTTCCATTTGCTTTGGATTAGAGAAGTAGGGCCCAATAAACCTGGGCAAAAACTTGGCAAAAGGCAGAAACCATTATTGTGCAGATAATCCACATCTGAAAGCTGCTAAGCAAAACTGCTCAAGCATGGAAAAGATATTGACTCCTCTTCCTATTATCTTGCAAAAATAAACAGATTCACAGCTCTGCTGAGGACTTTGCTCATTAATTCCCTTTGAGACTTAAACTTGATAACTGAATAAATTACTCATACATTATTTTGCTATCTTATAAAATTCTAAAGTGAATTAGTCTAATAATGAAAAAACTCTGACTTATAGAGTTCGAACGCAAAAGTCATACTTCACATTCCTGTAGAAAAATCCAATAAAGTAAAAAGAAAACTTTTCAAATCTGCTTATGACAAGGCAACAGGCCCAATATTTGATCCTTGTTCACTCTCTTATGTCTAACAGTTTCCATGGATTTACACAAAACAGTAGACATCATAATTTTGATATACTCAAAGCAAATAAAGGATAAGTGTTTCCTAAAAGGACTCTCATAGCTAGGACTGAATGAGCTCTAAATTAAAATGCCACAGATAGCTGGTGAAAGAATAGCTCCTGACAAAAACCCCATTCACTTGCAGTCAGATGGTGCGTCTGTAAAAGAAATTAAAAGAAACAAGCAAAAAAAACCCTGTACATCAACAGCTTAACCATTCAAGCATTACCAGGTAAGCATATTATTTTTCTGTTTAGCCAGGTTCTACCCTGGAGAGGTGCTGCATGTTACCTAGCAGCTGTGGCACAGGTTAATTAAGAGCAGCCAGCAGAGATTTAGCAGCCCGGAGGCTGGAGCTGCTTTCCAGCACTGCACTCCTGCCCAGAGCAGTGTGTGATGCTCAGAGGCAATAAACCGCCGAGCCATCCTCGCATCTCCTGGTTGTACCTCTGGCAGGAATGCAAGTTACCCAGCATTAAGCAACCTCTTCATGAAATCTGGGCATGGAAAGGCAAGTGGGGTGGGATCGCTGCTCCTGAAACTTCTGGTGGGAAACTCATACCAGGGTGGCAGCCAGACCCTCTGCGTGAGGTCACAGGACTGAATTACAGCTTCTTAACAGGCAGAGTAAAGGGTAAGCTGAGAAGGAAGAAAGAAAATTCCAAAAACCAGATCAATACAGAAGTCTCTTCAGACTTTGCTGGAATGCTAGCAGACCAAAAATCAGCAGAAGAGAAGCAGAACTTGGCTGAAGAAAGTTATCAGCTGGCATTTGAGTAGTGCAAAATGAGAGACAATCCAGGAACGCATGCTGGGTGACACAGAAGCACACAGGAACTCCAGAAAAAGCTTGGACTGAAGGAGAAGCCTTTGCGATGGCGATGATCAAGACTCACCAGAAAAGTTTTCCTGACAGAAAACAGAAGAAAACAGAAGAACACAGAAGAAAAATGAATATACCACACAGATTTCATGTAGAAAATGCTAGGAGCTGCATACTATGGACAAAACAAATTTGGAATCAGAAGAGAAGAGGAACAACTTTGTACCATTGACAGTGAGAACTGGGCACTGCTCATCCACTCCATGACCCCACTCTTGGCTCTACGGGACACAATCTGTCAGTGATGTGAGGCTGTAAAAAATGTTTTCTATCTGGTCTCAAAAAAAAATGTGCTTCTGCAGAATTAATGAATAGAGAACCAACTGAGGGTTGTTCTGCATAAGGCTCTACAACATGACCTTTCTGAAGCCATGTAGCTCCAAGACGTTATTTTAATTGAACAAAAAATCTTTAGTTCTGATTCAGAAGAAGTAGTCAGGTGGCTGGTAAATCCAATGTCAAAATGTGAAAAGAGACAAAACACAATCAGAGCATTGTTCTATGTCTTGTAACAGTACTCTCAGGCTCTTCTGATCAACTTTTTCCTCTTTTAGAAAAGCCTACACATTTTGAATTGCATGGGCTATGACAACAAGATTAAAGAGAATAACGATGTATTTGTTCTGAACAAGCTGAAAAATACGTGATCCAAGGTTTCTCTGAAGCAGAAATCAATTTTCTCTAAAACAAGCAAATAACCACAGCTTGTTTTAGCAGACAGGGTCTTCCTTTGATAGTAAGAAATACCAGTACCAGTATACTGATGTATGTGTAATCAATCTCGATGACGAGGTTCCCTGCTAAACCACGCTCCTTTAACCTCTGGGGCTAGCACAGCACCAACTTAACCGTCAACAAAATAGAAATAAGAGGCTACCCATTAATTAGCAGTCTCAATTGCCACAAATCTCTAGGGACAGGGAAGGTATCCTTGAGGGAGTCTCACTCCACCATTGCCTTGTTCTTAGACCCTTCCCCAAGCATTCTTGGGGGAAAAAACACAGAATATTGGGCTAGATTAACCTTCAATTCAACCATGTGTGGTCAATTCTTATGTGATTAAAAAAGACTTATTTTTTAAGTCTTAATCCACATATATCATTTAATTTAGAAAAATATTTCTCTGCTTTGATATGCACTTATCAGACACAGCAGACCTGGAGTGGATACATCCAGAATGTACAACAGCCTGCAGTATGGCAAAAACTGGCTCATCTCTAGATTGCTGCTTGCTAGATGGCAGCACAGGCAGTAAGTGCAACACAGGAGGGGTCTACAGATGGCAAGGAGGGAGGGAAAGGGATGAGCAGCACATTCCCGTTGCTAGAGCATCTGACAGAAGATGGCCTATGCAAAGAGTAGCGACACTCTGGGAGATGGAAAGCAGGGAGACTCCTGTTGAAACACACCTCAGTGGCCACAACAGTGACTTATGTATTGTTTACTTCTTCTCAGGGCCACCACTGTGAATCATACCTTAGTCGGGTTTCATTGGGTTTATCAGTGAACTGAGCTACTAAGCATATGGGGGATTCAGATCACTCTCAAAGATCAGTTATTGGAAATACAAAGCAGCATATAATTAAATTTCTTCTTTTCCATGCAGGACACTAATTCATCAATTGATGTTCATGAACAAGAGCTATTGCACTGGCACACAGACTGAGCTGCAAGTTTTCTCTCACAGCTGCCTGTAAGAATGCACAATGTTGTCTTCTCAAGCATAGCCATGTGTAAGCCAAGGGCAGGTGTTTTTGTTCTGGTGCTCTAAATTAAGCTCCATAACCTACAGGAGGACCTGAAGTCCGTTAACCTCCATACATTCAGAGCTACCACTAAACCAACAGGAGAGCACAAATATCTTAGAAACTAGCCAACCTACATTCACCTAGTTATATATAGATTTAAGAGCCTGACTTTATCACCCACTTTAAAAGTGCTGGGCTTTTATCAAATCAGTAACTGTCCTTCAGCAGAAGCAGAGACAGATTGCATGAAACATGTTGTGATTTGCAAAGCTCTGGAAATATATGCTAAGAAGTATAAAAAACTGTGCTTATGAAAAAACATGTAGCCCAAAAAGTAATTAAGGAAATTATGCGTAACAAAACAAGTTAGATATAAATGCAAATGATGCTGCACAATTCAGGATATTGTAGAAAATAAATAGAATTTAACCAGTTTATGTAGGATACTAAGAAAAACTCACATTCTGTTATTGACAGATGAAGAGGATTTAATTAGCAGCAGGGGAAGAATGGAGGGAAAACTATCCCCAGTTAGATGAGAAAAAATTATTTTTAGCAATGAGAACATTTAAAACTTTGACGAGTGTAAGTTCTCCTGCTTCAAGTCTTTATTCAGCTTCTCACCGATGTAAGGAGGAAGCAAAATCCTCCAGGCCAAGCTATTCTTGTATTGTTCCATCAACATTTCTCACATTCTCCCTTCAAAAAGCTGGTCCTGACTTTCACTAGAGACAGAGTGCAGAGATAGGGGGACCTTGTTTTTATCTCATGTGACAACTCCTGTATTATAAAATCCTAAAAACAAGGAATCATGAGGCCTAAAAATCTGTGTATGCTCAAATGTAAGGATCCAAATTCAACAGGAAGCATTAACAAAAGTTGTCTTATTGATTTCTGTGGACATTACTTGGGATGCTAAAGACCTCAGCACAGATGAGAACTGTAAAATATATTCACAGTCCTGTCACAACCTGAAGACTAATAACCTAATGCGAAGTTGCTAAATTGGAGATCCAAAGACATCCATCAAAATTTTATTGTGTCATTTCAAGTGACATCAGGGTAATACAAGCTTGTAACACAGTAAAAGGGTATGTTTCCTTTTGCTTTTCAAGCCCAGTTAAACACTGTCATCCTCTACAGAAAAGTTACGCTGATAAGGGAGGAAATGAAATTCACAACTGAAAAAATGGATAAATCCACTGGAAGGTGAACCAGATAGAAACTTCTGCACGAGCCTGAGCAACAGGCTTGTTGAATTCTAGGAAGCACCACACAGGAGCAGACACCTCCGGCCTGTCTCACCCTGCCCCAGGACAACAATGTCCTAGGATGACAAGGAGGTCAATAGCTCCATGTGCACACCCCACTTTTAATACAGCTCCATACATCAGCCCACCTTCCAGCAGTACTGCCTTCCCATGTTACTACTGCTTTGCTCTGAGTCTAACAGCAAGCCTATAGTATGGAGTAATACTGGTAAGTGGTGGGAAATGTGTCTGTAAAATTTCAGATGGCATAAAAAGCAAAACACACACAAGTGGCTTAAAACAGGCTTTATAGTACATGGATGAAACAATTCATTCTACAAAATAACTTTGCTATCCTTTGGTTTTGGGCACCTGTCTTGCAGTCCTTGCAGGCAGACCCTTTCTAGCAAATAAAGATCGGTAGCCCCACTTCAGTTTTTATTTTCTGTCCTAAAGTAAAACTATCTACCAACAGTTTACAGTCACAATAAAATTCCCCTTATTATGTTGGTTTAACATGGGATGTGAACTCCACCCTTGTTTTTATAGCATGGTTCATTAACACTCATGAAATTTCTGGTGGAAATCTATATTCCATCTTTGAATTTTCCAAAACTGATTTAACAAACTTCAACTGACCATCTCAGAAATAAAACCAGAATGGTTACACTAAAATATATCTAGAAACTTTCCCAGGCATTCAGCTTTCTATGGACCTGCCAATGTAGAGACATACAGGTCTGAATTTAACATGCTGTCTTCTTTTCTTCAAGGCATCATTTTTAGTTCATGTTGCATTATGTAGATGTCATGGTTTAACCACAGCCAGCAACTAAGCACCACACAGCTGCTCGCTCACTCCCCCACTGCTGGGATGGGGGGCGAGAAGCAGAAGATGTCCTGGTTTCAGCTGGGATAGAGTTAAATTTCTTCCTAGTGCTGTGTTTTGGATTTAGTACGAGAAGAATGTTGATAACACGCTGATGTTTTTAGTTGTTGTTAAGTACCCTACTAGTCAAGTACTTTTCAGCTTCCCATGATCTGCCAGGCGCACAAGAAGCTGGGAGGAAGCATAGCCAGGACAGCTAGCCCAACTGGCCAACAGGGTATTCCATACCATATGATGTCATGCTCAGTATATAAATAAGAGGCGTGGTCCAGGAAGTAGTGGTCGCTGTTCAGGCATTGCTCTGCGTGTGGTAAGCAATTGCATTGTGCATCACTCATTTTGTATATTCTATCATTATTGTTATTATTATTATTATTATTATTTTTATTACCATTTTCCCTTCCTTTTCTGTTCTATTAAACTGTCTTTATCTCAATCCACGAATTTTACTTTTTTTTTTTCCGATTCTCTCCCCCATCCCACTGCAGGGGGGAGGGAGAGAGTGAAAGAGCAGCTGTGTGGTGTTTGGCTGCCTGCCAGGTTAAACCACAACAGAAGAGTAAAAGTGAGAAAACTCATGGGTTGAGATAAAGACAGTTTAATAGGTAAAGCAAAAGCCGCATGCGCAAGCAAAGCAAAATAAGGAATTCATTCATTGCTTCCCATTGGCAGGCAGGTGTTCAGCCATCTCCAGGAACGCAGGGCTCCATCACGCATAACTGTTACTTGGGAAGACAAACACCATCACTCCAAACGTCCCCCACTTCCTTCTTCTTCCCCCTTTATATGCTGAGCATGACATCATATGGTATAGAATATCCCTTTGGTCAGCTGGGGTCCCAACTTCTTGTGCACCCCCAGCCTACTGGCTGGTGGGGTGGTGTGAGAAGCAGAAAAGGCCTTGACTCTGTGTAAGCACTGCTCAGCAGTGCCTAAAACATCCCTGTATTATCAACACTGTTTTGAGTACAAATCCAAAACATAGCCCCATACCAGCTACTATGAAGAAAATTAACTCTATCCCAGCCAAAACCAGCACAGTAGATTTCATAGTGTTATGCTGATACATGACATGAAATTAAACTAGAGAACCTAACTCTCAAACTCAGGTGCATTTAAGCAAAAATAGTAATTCATTAATTTTAAGGTGCTAGACAAAGTTTTGTTTGACATAAAACTGCAGTATAGCATGACTAAGATGACTGACAGCTTTTGATATATTCTTTAACAATTCCTGTATACTCTGTATTATCATCAATAATGGGATGTTTGTTATAAGAATGGTTTGCATCAACAGAGGTCCATGGGAAGAAAACAAGGAGAAAAATACCAGGTTCAATATAAACCACTCCTTAACAAACAGGTTTCTTTTTAGAGACTAATGCCAGGATCACATTTTCCAAAAAAAAAAAAAAAGTTAGCTTACCTTTCTGAGTTTGATTAAAGCTCAGAAACAGGAACACAGAAGATTTGTTGCCAGGTTTTGAAGGACTTTTTATCATCAAGAAAAAGTTGGCAGTGATGTGAGAGAAGATGAAACTGGCACAGAAATGTAGCATGAGTGTCTAAGAACCTGAGTTTGCAAGTGATCATCAGGCAAGGTTTCAGATACAAAAACATCATATGTTGCTCATAATTCTTAAAAGGTAATGAAAAATCCACAATACCTTGCATTTATGGCTTTTGAGAGGATCAGATATTCTCCACTAGTCAAAATCTTTTCAAAAGAGATACGCAGGGGAGGCAAGATTTGGGTGAACTCCTACCTGCAACACAGGCTATCAAGGTCCTTGGCTCACACTAAGAATATGTGAATTGTAAAATTTTATCTCTAGAGAAAAAGGCACAAGGACTAAACTTGGGGACAAACACTAGGACAGAGCAAAAAGGGGAGGGAAATGTAGGCTTGCCTGTAACACTGTGACTCAAACAGCAGATCAAGAATCTGAAGACAACTCACCAGGACTTCGAGAACTAATTTTTAGCCACATCAGGAGTAGAGTCAGTAGCAATGAATTCTTCTCTCTCTGCACAGGGAAGACGGGCAGGTTTTCAGAAACTGTTTCGGTCTCTCATGGAGACTAACAGAATCTTTTCTTTTCAACTAAAATGCACAAAGTGGAAACAGGTGGCAATGCTTCCTTTCCTGAAACTGGATAAAGTTAAAGGGAGGTTTTGCAGACATGGTTGTCGTAGTTCTTCCACATTTAAACTACTTCACATATAGCAGATAACAGAAGTTCTTGCTTTCCTGTGAATTATCGCACCAGAGAACATGACTGCGTGTGTTGGTAGTTTCCTCCTGTTTCCAGGACTGCATAAACTATTAAAATTTCAGTGCTGGCATAAACACTCTCTGAAAATATTTTTACCATTCACGAGTAGAACATCAGATTCACCCGAGGAGCCCAATTACAACTCACTGTGTACCTTAAGCCAAATTCCTAGCAACAAGATGCTCACTTAAAACATCAAAAATAAGTTGTGGGCTGGTTATGTTTCAGCTTTGTTTTCAAGTTAGAGAAACTGGTTCATCAGCAGCACTTCTATCACAGAGCAAGTATGTCGCAGTACTCAGTCAGAAAGGCTTCTGACTTTCTGATACGATTCAAACAAGTTCAGTGACTACTGAAGCCTCTGACAGGCCTTCTGTCAGATTAGGGTGAATGAATTTTGCAGCTACTTTCATGGCTGGTTCTGTATTCAGATTTCTCAGTAGGCGTAATCAGAGGTCTGAACACATTCATTCTTACCCAGAGAAACAATGAGTTTCTGGTCTCAGGTGGATGAGGGAAAGGCTGTGGATGTGGTCTACCTGGACTTCAGTAAAGCCTTCGACACTGTCTCCCACAGCATTCTCCTAGAGAAGTTGGCGGCTCACGGCCTAGACAGGTGCACTCTTCGCTGGGTAAAAAACTGGCTGGACGGCCGGGCCCAGAGAGTTGTGGTCAACGGAGTTAAATCCATGTCGCGGTTTAACCTGGCAGGCAGCCAAATACCACGCAGCCGCTCACTCACTCCCCCCACCCCCAGCGGGACGGGGAGAGAATCGGAAGGGTAAGAGTGAGAAAAAACTCGTGGGTTGAGATAAAGACAGTTTAATAGAACAGGGAAAAAAAAGGAAAATAATAATGATAATGATAAAATATACAAAATTAGTGATGCACAATGCAATTGCTCACCACCCGCGCTGACCGATAACCAAGTAGCGATCGGTACTTCCTGGATCACGCCTACCCTTCATATACTGAGCATGACGTCACATGGTATGGAATACCCCATTGGCCAGCTGGGCTGGCTGTCCTGATTATGTTCCCTCCCATCTTGTGTACCTAGCTCAGTCAGTAGGCACGGGAGCTGTCCTTGGACTAGGAGGGCACTTAGCAACAACTGAAAACATCAGTGTGTTATCAACATTCTCCTCATACTAAATCCAAAACACAGCACTAGGAAGAAATTTAACCCTATCCCGGCCAAAACAAGGACAGTATCCACCCCTTATTCCATACCATTTACGTCGTGCTTAGGTCTCACATCTTTTTTAATACATTTCAATTAACCACCACTATCTTTCTTTATATATACACACATATATATATATATGCACGCACAGATATCATTCCCTCGGTCTATGGACTATCCCTCTAAAATGTCCACTGAGTTCATTTAGTCCATGACTTTGGGCTCCATCTGTTATAACAGTCTTTCAGGGCCGAAGAGATGGTGTGCGGTGTTGGGCCGTTGCATCCTGAAGCCAGTTCTCATTTCGGTACTGCTGTGCTCGTCCAGTTCTATCATCGTTGCACTTCGCTCGGTTTCATCGGAGTTAGTTCATTCTTCACTAATCTGGGTGATTTTCACTGCTATACCACTGCTATATCATAGAAATAATGACATACAATATCATGTAACAGTTGACATCAAAATTCAGTTCACTGGCTATTTTCACCCAAAATCAAATCCCCTTGAGGTACACACTGGACCTCCCCATCCTTTCGCATCACCCACCAAGTGCACCCAGGTCCTTGAGCAAAAGCAATCCCACGGATGGGTTTTCCCTTGCCAGAGGCAGGAGTAACCCAGACTGTCTTCCCCAGCATATTTCTCATATGCACGACAGGGACTTTATCTCCATCTACAGTACGTAAAAGTCTTGATTGGGCAGGGCCAGCTCGATTGGCAGATCCCCTGGTATTGACTAACCAGGTGGCCTTTGCTAAATGTGTGTCCCAATGTTTGAATGTCCCACCACCCATTGCTCTCAGCGTAGTTTTTAGCAGTCCATTGTATCGTTCGATTTTCCCGGAGGCTGGTGCATGGTAGGGGATGTGATAGATCCACTCAATGCCATGCTCTTTGGCCCAGGTGTCTATGAGGGCGTTTCGGAAGTGAGTCCCGTTGTCTGACTCAATTCTTTCTGGGGTGCCATGTCGCCACAGGACTTGCTTTTCAAGGCCCAGGATGGTGTTCCGGGCAGTGGCATGGGGCACAGGGTATGTTTCCAGCCATCCGGTGGTTGCTTCCACCATGGTGAGCACATAGCGCTTACCGTGTCGGGTTTGTGGGAGCGTGATATAATCAATCTGCCAAGCCTCCCCATATTTATATTTCAACCATCGTCCCCCATACCAAAGAGGCTTTACTCGCTTGGCTTGTTTGATTGCAGCGCACGTTTCACATTCGTGGATAACCTGTGCAATAGCGTCCATGGTCAAGTCCACCCCTCGATCACGAGCCCATCTATATGTTGCATCTCTTCCTTGATGGCCTGACGCGTCATGGGCCCACCGAGCTATAAATAATTCACCCTTATGTTGCCAGTCCAAATCCACCTGGGCCACTTCAATCTTTGCAGCCTGGTCCACCTGCTCGTTATTTTGATGTTCCTCAGTAGCCCGACTCTTGGGTACGTGAGCATCTACGTGACGTACTTTTACAGTCAGGTTCTCTACCCGGGCAGCAATATCTTGCCACAACGCGGCAGCCCAGATGGGTTTACCTCTGCGCTGCCAGTTGTTCTGCTTCCATTGCTGCAACCACCCCCACAGGGCATTTGCCACCATCCATGAGTCAGTATAGAGATAAAGTACTGGCCATTTTTCTCGTTCAGCAATGTCCAAGGCCAGCTGGATGGCTTTCACCTCTGCAAACTGACTCGATTCACCTTCTCCTTCAGCAGTTTCTGCAACTTGGCGTATAGGACTCCATACAGCAGCTTTCCATCTCCGATGTTTTCCCACAAGGCGACAGGACCCATCAGTGAACAGAGCATATTGCTTCTCGTTTTCTGGTAGTTTATTATACAGTGGGGCTTCTTCAGCACGTATCACCTCCTCCTCTGTGGATATGTCAAAATCTTTGCCTTCTGGCCAGTTCGTGATCACCTCCAAGATTCCTGGGCAACTGGGGTTTCCTATTCGGGCCCGTTGTGTGATCAGCGCGACCCACTTACTCCACGTAGCATCGGTTGCATGATGTGTGGAGGAGACCCTCCCTTTGAACATCCAGCCCAGCACCGGCAGTCGGGGTGCCAGGAGGAGCTGTGCTTCAGTACCAACCACTTCCGAAGCAGCTTGAATCCCTTCATATGCTGCCAATATCTCCTTCTCAGTTGGAGTGTAGCGGGCCTCGGATCCTCTGTATCCCCAACTCCAGAACCCCAGGGGTCGACCTCGAGTCTCCCCTGGTGCTTTCTGCCAGAGGCTCCAGGTAGGGCCATTCTCCCCGGCTGCGGTGTAGAGCACATTCTTCACATCTTGTCCTGCCCGGACTGGCCCAAGGGCTACTGCCTGAACTATCTCCTGTTTAATTTGTTCAAAGGCTTGTCGTTGCTCAGGGCCCCATTTGAAGTCGTTCTTCTTCCTGGTCACGTGATAGAGAGGGCTTACGATCTGACTGTAATTTGGAATATGCATTCTCCAAAAACCCACAACGCCTAAGAAAGCTTGCGTTTCCTTTTTGTTAGTTGGTGGAGACATGGCTGTTATCAGAATGTTCCCAGGCACAGCACAGTAAGACGATCAGCAGTGCAGCAGTACAGCAAGCAGCGAGAGCAAAAAAAGCAGCCACTAACGAGCACAAGACTCCAATACACATTAAGGCAAGCAAGCCCCATGGCAAGCGCAAGAGCCTGCGAATTAATAGCTAAACAGCAGTAACAGCTATAAATTCAATCTAGCACATTCCAATCAAACCTGTCGTTATCTCGAACCCTTCGAGCCCCACGTTGGGCGCCAAAAGGGACTGTCGCGGTTTAACCTGGCAGGCAGCCAAATACCACGCAGCCGCTCAGTCACTCCCCCCACCCCCAGCGGGACGGGGAGAGAATCGGAAGGGTAAGAGTGAGAAAAAACTCGTGGGTTGAGATAAAGACAGTTTAATAGAACAGGGAAAAAAAAGGAAAATAATAATGATAATGATAAAATATACAAAATTAGTGATGCACAATGCAATTGCTCACCACCCGCGCTGACCGATAACCAAGTAGCGATCGGTACTTCCTGGATCACGCCTACCCTTCATATACTGAGCATGACGTCACATGGTATGGAATACCCCATTGGCCAGCTGGGCTGGCTGTCCTGATTATGTTCCCTCCCATCTTGTGTACCTAGCTCAGTCAGTAGGCACGGGAGCTGTCCTTGGACTAGGAGGGCACTTAGCAACAACTGAAAACATCAGTGTGTTATCAACATTCTCCTCATACTAAATCCAAAACACAGCACTAGGAAGAAATTTAACCCTATCCCGGCCAAAACCAGGACAATCCAGTTGGCGGCCGGTCACAAGCAGTGTTCCCCAGGGCTCAGTTTTGGGGACGGTCCCGTTCAGTATCTTTATCAATGATCTGGACGAGGGGATCGAGTGCTCCCTCAGTAAGTCTGCAGATGACACCAAGTTGGGCGGGAGCGTTGATCTGCTCGAGGGTAGGAAGGCTCTGCAGAGGGACCTGGACAGGCTGGGTCGACAGGCTGAGGCCAATTGTATGAGGTTCAACAAGGCACTTCGGCCACAACAACCCCATGCAACGCTACAGGCTTGGGGAAGAGTGGCTGGAAAGCTATCCGGTAGAAAAGGACCCAGGGGGATGCTGGTTGACAGCCGGCTAAACACAAGCCAGCAGTGTGCCCAGGTGGCCAAGAAGGCCAACAGCATCCTGGCCTGTATCAGAAACAGTGTGGCCAGCAGGAGCAGGGAGGTGATGGTGCCCCTGTACTCGGCACTGGTGAGGCCGCACCTCGAATCCTGTGTTCAGTTTTGGGCCCCTCACTACAAGAGAGACATTGAGGTGCTGGAGCGTGCCCAGAGAAGGACAACAAAGCTGGTGAAGGGTCTGGAGAACAAGTCTTGTGAGGAGCGGCTGAGGGAACTGGGACTGTTTAGCCTGGAGAAGATGTGGCTGAGGGGAAACCTTATCGTGCTCTACAACTAACTGAAAGGAGGTTGTAGTGAGGTGGGGGTTGGTCTCTTCTCCCAAGTAACTAGCATTAGGACGAGAGGAAATGGCCTCAAGTTGCGCCAAGGGAGGTTTAGATTGGACATTAGGAGAAATTTCTTTACTGAAAGAGTGGTCAGGCCTTGGAACAGGCTGCCCAGGGAAGTGGTGGAGTCACCATCCCTGGAGGTATTTAAAAGACGTGTAGATGAGGCGCTTGGGGACGTGGTGTAGTGGGCATGGTGGTGTTGGGTTGATGGTTGGACTCAATGATCTTAGAGGTGTTTTTCAACCTTAATGATTCTATGATTCTATATTCTGTTTCCTTGAAAGTAAATGCAATTTTTTGTTTTGATTTCAGAGATAACAGCATTGGGTCCTGAATGCAAACAGGAGGTATTAGGAACAAACAACACACTGTGGCTCACTAGCACGTAAACTTCTAAAGGCACTAACCACTCTGACAAACCTAGAGAAAGGCTCTAGGAAGTGTTTCAGAAGTGAAAAAAAAAAAACCACCCCAAGCCAGCCAAACACAGTGTACCCCATCAGTGGACTCCCATTAGAGAAGGAATGAACAAACACTTCTATCCTGTGCTTTACTCCATAGGTGTGTGATGTGATGCAATCAGGTATGATACTCCTTGTGTCCATTACAGCCTGCCAGTTCTCGCAAATCTTCATCTCACCTGCATTCCCTGATATAAATGTGTAAGCGGTATCACTGATCTGCTGCTCAAATCATCACAACATTTTTAAAAAGGGCATCATTTGGTATACTGACTACTACAACCAAGTATTCCGCTTAACTTTCTTGCGCGTAATATAAAAGAGAATCTATTTCTGTTTCTTTACTCCCTGCAGACATAACAATTTTATGTTTTTGTAAATATACCATGTACAAACACTTTTGGGTGATTATCCTCAAGGATTGTCTTGGGATGTAGATAAACTAGAAGAAATGCAATTGGAAAAAAATGAGATGGGGAAAAATGAGATTGGAGCATTGCTCACTGTAACATTATGTTTGACTATGAACGTGTTTTTTCCTCCATAACTACATAAATTCTTGCCAATCAAGAGGGATTACTCATTCAAACCCAGAAGCACCTACACTGACTTTAGAACGGGGGCTGAATTCAAACATTACTTTCTCTCCACTTCAAATTTTGCTGACATCTTTCAGCTGAAGATAAACAAGTGGCAAACATTATGTGGCAAAAAACATATATGTACTATTCATCAAGCAAATATTTTTTAGTTCAGTGCTGTATCTACAGCTCAGCAGATCAAATCTAAGCAGTCCTGGCAGTGTTCTCTGCTACTCCACAGAAGTTTTTATACTACCACCAGCACCACAGTAATTTCAGTCATGAGGAAAGCCATGTTAAGCAGGTGGCTAATCAGGAAACTCTATGAAAAGATTTGGCAATTTCTACCTAGTTCTTGGTGGATAATCATGCATGTGTCACAAGCTGCCAGTGTGCCTGAGTATCCAGTTAGCAGGCTAGACCAACAAAGGAATGAGTAGATGAAGACACAAGAGAAATCTTAGATTAAACTCCGATTGCCTGGGACATTTTAGAGGAGATAACAGGGACACAAGGCAAGAGAACCCAGTCCTCAGGGGATTTTACTTGCATAGTAACTGTGTGATCACTTTGCTGCAGCAGCTTAAAATATGGGGAAGAAAAAGAGTGGTCAGAGTAACTCCCTTTTGCCAGGGCAGCGGTGGAGCCAGAAGCAACTCTGCGTACTTTACTCACCTACTGCTCAAGCTTAGAAACTCAGTTCTGCCTGTCTGGCTTTAAGTGGTAAGTCCAACTGTTGTCACTAGCAGTTCCTATACCTTGCCTTCCTTTTAACTGGGAAACAAAATACACAAGAAGAATGAGGTGGTGAAAATGTAGCTAGGTTTCAGTTTTGATCATCTCGGTTGGGCACTTGGAAAAATCACCTAAGTAATGCGGTCAACTGTACTGCTGGCTGCCCTCAGCAAGAAGGGAAAGAATCATCTTGATCTGATCACATAAATATTCAACACAGTTTTTTTTACTTTCTGCAGAGCGCATTACACAGACCAACTTTTAGTCTGATTGCTTCAACCACTGTACTTTTCCTCTTAGCATAATTTATATCAAAACACAAGCATTTTATCACATAAATTAAGCTACCTCCAAACAGACAGATTGAATATGCTAAAAAGCTTTTTGCAGGTATAGGCTGACTGAGACATTCATTGCATTTACAACATTGTGCTACAAAGCAAACTTAAAAAGAAAAATATAGTTCGTCAAATAGAAGTAAACAATCTTTCATTTTAGACATATTTAGCAGAAGCTGAAATGCATGCTCAAAATAAACTGACATCAGAAGTTTCTAACTTTCTAGTGAGTATTTCTTGCTTTGTATTATGTTACTGCTTTGCAAAAAGACATTTTGAGAGGTATTTGGTTGTAGGATGAATCGCTTTTTGAATTACAGCTCCACCTTATTTCAAGCGATCCTTTTGTATTTACATCAGTGTAATCTAAGTAACTGGGTGCAAGTTGTACGTTGGAGTGCATCTGTGCTGCTCTCTCAGTGACTGCTTATCATCTCAGTGAATGTGTATCAGTTTACATATAATGTCTTAACAACATTTTAAGAAGGACTTTGTTTGCAGAAACAATTTATTTTTAGAAGATGTCTTGAAGTTCAAACCGGTAGCACTGTTTGTGAGTCATCATCTTAGAAATTTAGACACTCCTGAAGGAAGCTGTGTCAGAGCGTGACCAAGACAGTCTTCCTGTAATGGCATTTTGCATGACAGTGTCACATATTTGAGACAGCAGAGCAGATGACATTTTCCTTTTTGCCTCCTGCCAAGCACAGGGCTCTCAATTCCTTTCCAAAGACTTAGGAGGGCAGGAGTTACTCACAGAAGTAAGACTCAATAACCCACCAGTGGGCTATTCCTCACTTGCCATGAATTAGTACACGGAGCAGAGCATAGAAAAAATGGGAGAACTAAGACATCACTCTTAACTCCTATTTTTTTATGGAAAAGCTTAAGTGCGCACCTGAGACACTAACTGTTAAGAAATTGTAATTCATTCAAACGCAATAGTTGTCACCTAGGACCCACAAGCTTTATCTTTCACTACATTTTCAGGCCCAAATTCTCCAGTCTAAAGGAAAACTGATAATTAGAATATTAAAGGCTTTTATAACAGCCTCCTAGCAGGACTATTGCCACGCACAGAGAACAGCCGGAGTCTCACAAAGTAACACTTTCTTACCTATTATGTAGACATTTCTCAGAGAAAACGAGTTTTAAGCAAATATTACAAGCAGCTCAGGACAAGGAGCAGAGCTTTCAGTTTGGCTTTGTAAGTGCCATCAGAAGACAAATTGTAATATGTTTCCTTCCCCATTTCCAAGAGGAGACTTTAGTTAACCACTTCTCTGAATCCCATTTTCCCAGCATAAAACACTGCCCTGCTACTTAGGTTTCTGCCCAGCAGCTGCATCTGCTCAGAATGTCAGACTTGCTCCCGAAACTAAAAACTACCAGAGAGAAGACCTTGGCACAATAGTTATTACTCTCTGACTTTGGCCAACAGAGTCACAGTTCAGGATAAGAACACTTTTCACTGAGATAGCCAAGTAGATATATATGCTATCTCACTTCAAGGGTACATGTGTTTTGAAAAACTGAAGCCTTTCAAGACTTTTGCTATCTAAAAGTTGAATATGATGCGAGGCAGGACAAGGGGCACCAGAGCACCAAAAAGCGTGCTTTTGAAAGGTAGATGCTATTCATTGAAGTCACAGCAATAGAACTGGTCAAAAAATGAAAGTAGTCACAAATTATTTTTCCATACATTTTGCTAAGGCTTACAGGCAGGTACAAGTTTAGATTTTTTAAGTGTATTGGGCAGATCTCGACAAATCCCAGAACGCTCAATGTGTTCACGGGCTTCAATTGTTCTGACCAAACTTGTTTTGCTCTTCAGTGAATTAATCTGTCCTACAGCCAGAAAATTGCTTTCCCAGAGAAATGAAAATAAGCAAACTAAATCCAAATATAACAGCCTTCCTAACCCCAAAATTGGTCAAAATAATTAGCCGAGTTCATACTTCTCACTGCCTTGAGTTTTCTACCACTACCACATCTAGCTACTCTCAGTCCAAATGCACACAAGTCCTTGGCATCCAAGCAGGAATATTAAAATTCTCAGCACTGTTCACTTTTGTTCTTCTAGAGTCCAAACCAAGGTACATCCATCATTCCCACCTGTATAACATCAACTTTGCCTTCTTCTGCTATTATCAATATAGCACTAGCACAGCAATTCATGTTCTTAACCCCACAGAAAAAGATTACAGAAGCAGTCAGTGAGGTTTGGCACAGATTAATCCTCTGGGAGACGTCCATGTCTCAGATGTAACTAAGGCCTAACCCTTCAAAGATGCAGCATATTCCTCAGAACACACAGTGACATCATTTTATGTGCCTTGTCACAAAACCCCAGAGACACAAGGAGAATCAACCTCTGCCTTAGCTCCCTTGGTCTTCAGTTTTGCCCCCTATAAATGCACAAAACCCTGCCTGGCACCAGCAATGATATAGCACAGCAGGACTGAAGGGCAGCAGAAAGGAATGTACGGGGAATCACTCATGTCACAAAGCATACTCCATAACAGGTCACATCCACAAAGCACGCAAAGCTTGGATCCCAGTTTCTCCTACAAGATTCATTTTGGGGCATCACATTAACTTAAGAGTTTAAAAGGTACATCAGCATGACTGAAAGCAGTATGCGCTTAAAGTCCATGATACTATTCTTTTAGAATATTGAAAAATATCACAGGAAGCGATCAATATGCTAATAGCATTCAAAATGCAATGGGATTCTTTCCACACAAGGGAATTGGTTTGATTTCCCTTTCTAGATGCAGAAATAATATATTGTTATAAACATAGATAAGCCTAATTTTAGAACATATGGACTCTGCCATGTGGTTGTTTACTTAGATGGGGTGCTTTAATTTGTCTTGGCACTTTCTAGTGTTCAGGTTGTCTTTCAGGATAAGGAAGAGATGTATGGACACATTGTGGGCTAAGATAGAATATAAATAGAAAGCAAAAGCTTTACAAGATCCTTCTTTATTTTATCCACAACACTGAACACATTATCTAGTTCTGTACCCTATAATAGAACACTCAACATATACTAAAAGACAAACCAAGAATTAAAATAGCATCATGAACAGTCCTCCATACATGTTTCCAGTGAGAAGTACCATGCAAATGCAAGTCAGCTACAAAGAAACCAAATGAGTGCGTATTTTTCACATATAAATTCCATTTTATCTCTTTAGAAAAAATATTAAACAGATCCTTTAGGAGCTCCCAACAGCATCTTCCTCATGAAAAATAAACAAATATATGCTAAATATAGCATTTATAAAACTGTTTATTCACTAAATATAGGTATATAGGCTATTTTACTCAAAGACTCCCCTAGAAAATGAGTTAAGACTTCGGCATAATTGAGCCAAACCAGTCAAGATGAAGGCCTGCAGAATGCAATCACCTCTATATATCCTAGGACCATGATAGCTGTGGAGGAGGAAAGGGAGAGCAAATACCTGAAAGAAAATTCTCAGGTTTGACATTAGCAGATGCTCTGCAGAATATTTAAAAAAGGTTTTCTAAACAAACCTACGTGTTACTGTCTTGCTATGCCAAGACCTAAGGGCACATCCATACACTTGTATTAAAGGCATGTACTTAACTTTTTACCCAATTAGGCAGCTGAAGAAAGTGCACCAACACTCAAGCCACCATTGCAACTTGTGCAGCAGCAGAAGGAATTGCTCAAGGCTCCAATTCACAGATATGCAGCCTGAGGGGTCATTTGAGAAGCATCATCTCTCAGTTCATTGTATAAGAACTTTTCGCCTCTTCAGGCTTGCAGACTTCCACAGACAAACTCAAATCACTGTCAGTGCCAGGCACTTTGCTGCACCAGTGTTGGCCTTGGCGGGCAGTTTCTGACTCCAGTGCAAAACATGGAAGTTTTGCCTTAATGAGTGCTGAATGGAAAACTCATATAATAGGTAAGAGTACCCCAAGGGCAGTGTGAAAATCTGTGTCCCTATTAGCTGTGTCTGTCACCAGAACAGTGCACCAGAGCACAGTTCAAGGTACAAGAAGAAATGCAAGAGACTTCAAAAAAGGAAGGAGATATATTCGTGTAACAGCAGCAAGATGGATATTGGGCCAAAAATGGTACAGGAGTATTTTGATGAACGAAGAGTCAGCTGCCATTAAGAAGAAACCCTGCCGCACAGATTCAGCAGAACTGCAGTTAAAATCAGTGCAGATAAAACTATACATGACATCTTCAAGTACTGTTTCCTGAGGTCATAATAAAAATCCAGATCAGGATTCCAGTAAGTCTGTAAATAAAAGCATGAGCTACATACAACCATGAGGACCGAAGACATAAAAATACTCTGAACTTAGTGCCATGGTTTGGGGTATGCTCCCTTGGAGCTGCAGAAAGCTGCGTAAAAAATAACTGTCCAGAGAGTCAGCAAAGCGCAGACCTCTGTTCCAGGAGAGATGTCCCTCAGAGGTATAAACCTGAAAAAAATTGTTGCATACTGAATTCTTCCCCACATTTCTATTTTGTTAATTTAATACTTCGTTACTGCTTCAAAACATTTTAGCACATGGCAGAATTAGTTACCTTAGTCTCAAAGGTGTCCAAGAAGTAATACTACAATAAGCAAAGACTATGTTGTATCATTCATCAGTTAACTTCTCAGTTACATAAATGTACTCTGTGTTTAAGAAGAATCCAGGACCACCCGGTCATCTATTTTATTAATATAGATCATGATAGACTTACAGAAAATACGGTAAATTCCTGATATTGCTAGACTAACAGGAACATTGTTCAGATAACTGCTACAACGTGAAATTTGTATACAATTATGAAACCATGAAGAACGTGCGCAACAGAAGTCACATCTTCTGTGCAGGGAAGAGTCGAGTGGAATTGTAATTCAACTGCCTTCCCAAAGAGGAAGGTAATCATGGTAATGAAAATCAGCATATCAAAGTGTGTTTGCATATCAAAAGATAACTCAGCCCCAGATAAACAATGTTTCATTTGCATTCTTACAAATTCCCAGAATTAATCAAGGCACAATATAAAATTTCCCTAACTTAATTAGCATGAACAAAAGGGAAGTGGAAGTCCCTACATACTGCTTTGAAGACTCATTAGTGCTCAACAGCATCCTGATAACGTTCAAGTGCAATTAGAGAGGGGTACCAGAGCAGAATACAGTTTGAAAGACAGAGCCACAGAGGCAGAGGACTGAGATACTGCCAAAAGACACTGCAGAGAAACACCATGTGAGATAACAGCTTAATACCAGGCATATTCTCTGCAGAACTGCTGCTTTTATTTTATGCTTTCTTTTTTCCTGTAAATTTATTCCAGTTTTGTAACCACTTCACTAGAATAAAATTTACCGCTCTGATTTTTAAATTGTGAGCAAGAGGAACTCCTACATACTTTTACTTCTTTGAAATGAATCCTAATCATATGGCGATGCAAAGATATCCTGTAGCTGTCTGAAACTTGAGACAAGTTTGGAAAGTCGACAAGTTAAAGTGCATCTCCCATTAAGCTGAAAGGGTCAGTTCAAGAACTGGTATCGCCCAGTGACAGCTCTAAGCTCTAAGGCTTCACTATGAGATATTTCATAACAGAAGACAGTGGATAAGCAGCCTGTGACAACAGTGAAAGCTGCATCATCAAAAGTAGGACAAAAAGTTTAAACAAGAAAAGCATTTATCTGTAAAAAGCTTTCAAAAATCCATGACTGAGCAAGTGTGAAAGGAAAAACACCATCACCAATTCAAAACCCTTTCCTCAGGAAGATTCTCCCTTGCATAAAGGGTGCAGGAAGTACCAACATAAGAAACCTGACTTAAAAGTATGCAATAGTCAAGCTATCGGACATTTTCAGGAAAGAAGAATCTGCCCTGTTATTTATATTGGATAAAGGACTTCGGATTTTTCATATTTGGGTTAGGATTATGTGATGTAGTTAATTTAAAACATTTGCAACTATTGAGAATGTTGATAGGTTCAGCCTCCAATTCTTCAACAAGATATTCTGTATCTATTCCATCACTTCCATCAATGGAGAAGCAGAAATACCTCTTGGATTAAACAAAAAATTTGTTAGACCCTTACCCGTAGGAGAGTCCTTACTTGTTTTCATAGCTGATTTTGCAATCAATGGGAATGAGTATTTCAACAACTTGTCGAGCATCCTATCCAATATAATCACAAAGATTTGCACCATACACTATTTTTTATTTAAATAGGTAGCAACCGATCTTAGTTTTTGTTATTTAAATCCATGTTATAATTTAGTAGAGCTATTTTCTCCCTGTCCTAATTTTGCTGTCACTGACTTCACTTGTTTCTTTTGCATTTGTCTTTTAATATATATATTTTTGGCCTTATAAATTAGCAACATAACTATGTTGGTCAGGCTACACCAACTGCACATTTGTTTAGTTCTTAAAAAGTAAGCTTGTTTGGGATGACTATAGCAACGTGTTGATTATATGTTTTTAATATTGAAGATACATCACAATATCTGAAAATAAGTTAGGATGCTGGCAGAGATATTGAATTTAGTCTTCTCTGGCAAAGTATGTTTTCTATTCTCCCTATAAAATCCCATAGGAATTTAAAGCTATCTGTGGCACAATCCAACTTCTGAAACAAACTGCAGAAAACCAGAAGTTCATTTCATTTTTTATTAAACCTCATTCAAAAAAAAAAGATATATCAATTCTTGATGTAACATTTTGACAAAGCTGACACTCCTACAGAAACTAAACTGACTCTTAAAAGTTAGCCAAATGAGATAATTCTATCAGCACTTGCATTCCACAAATCTTCCCTGTTAATCAGTTCCCTAGCCAGCCAGGGTAGTTTTACATTTTACAGAAATTAAAGAGGGAAGGGACTAGATCTCATCTCCCATCAAACTACATATAACTTTAATTATTACTAAAGCTAATTCTATTATAACTTGCCTGCTATATTTTTATTTAACACAATGACTTAAGTGCATAAGCACCATTAAAGAGAAATATTTCTGAAACAGAACATCCTATTACAGAGATCCTAATACTGAAACCCAGCCATCTTTGGGGCAAAAATGGGTATTTAACACCTCAGTAACACTGCAGAATAACTTTAGCAGAAAGTGGAGCAACTGTCACATCCACCTGAAACTGAAAGCTGGGGAATTAGGTAGGCAGGAAATGAATATTCAAGATGGACTTTATACTAAGGCTACCAGGTTCTTTTGAAAAAGAATCACAAGCACATTATTTCCAAAAATCTAGCCCTTCGCAGAAAAAAAATCAATACTTAGTACCATGCCAAAAAACTAACTTAAAAGAGAGACTGCACCTACTAAATCAGATCCTCCCTTCTGCAGTGTGTTAGTGACCAGGAATTCCCAGACTGGACAAAAGCCGCTTTCCTTATAAGCTTAGAGAGATAACATCACAAGTAAGCATAACTAATCCACAACTGATTAAAAATAAATTAAATACAAATCAGTATTCTTCTCATCCACCCACCAGATTTAGGAATTCATAAACCAAGCCCTGCGTGGCCTCATTTGAGGAGTATTTGTATGTAGATTTAGGCAGGTCCATGTGGGCATGTTATTGGGGAGGGAGGGGTTCAAGCACTGTGTTAAAAACAAAACAAAAAACATATAAAACACATGGGTTTAGCCAGCCCTGAGGATATATGTGATTAGAATGATAAACCCCGCATCAACAGAATTGCAAGATGGTCTTTTCCTCAAGGGGTTTCTCCGATGACCACAGGTATTTCTCATCTGTATTGGGTTTACATGGCAAGGTTTTGGTAGCAGGGGGGTGCAAGGGTGCCCTCTTTGAGTAGAGACCAGGGGCTGCCCCTATGTCGGACACAGTTCCAGTAGGCTCCAAGATGGACCCACCACTGATCAAAGCCAAGCTCATCAGCAAAGCTGGTGGCATCTCTGCGATAATGTATTTAAGAAAGGGTAAAAAACACAGTGCAGCAGCTGTGAGAGAGAGAGAAGTGAGGAAAAAATGTGAGAGAGCCCTGCAGACAACTTTTCTGGCAGGACCGGTGGCCTGTGGGGGACCCATGCTGGAACAGTCTGTTCCTGAAGGACTGCACCCTGTGGAAAGGACCCACACTGGAGCAGTTCTTGAAGAATTACAGCCCACGGGAAGGACCCACATCGGAGAAGTTTGTGAAGGACTGTATCCCATGGGAGGGATCCCATGCTGGAGCAGGGGAACAGCGTGAGAAGGAAGAAGCAGCAAAGATGACGCATCATGAACTGACCACAACCCTCTTTCCCATCCCGCTGCACCACTTGGCTTGGGAGGAGGTAGAAAAGTCAGGAATGAAGAAGTGAAGTTGAGCCTGGGAGGATGTGGGGAGTGGGGGGAAGGTGTTTTTAGTTTTGTATTTGTTTCTCACTATCCTACTCTATTTTTAATTGGCAATAAATTAAATTAGTTTTCCCAAAGTCAAGTCCGTTTTGCCTGTGACGGTAATTGGCGAGTGATCTCCCTGTCCTTATCTTGGCCCACGAGCTTCTTCATCTTATTTCCTTCCCCTGCCCTATTGAGGAGGGTGAGTGAGAGTGTGGCTGGGTGGGTGTCTGGCAGCCAGCCAAGGTTTATCTACCACACCATCATAACCCAGGTCTCATGGTATGTTTATAGCAGGATGACAGTTCTGACGATTAAGGATTGGGCTCAGCCAGTCTCGAATTAAGGCCTCTGTTATTCTCCAATTTATTGCACAATTACCACTGCCTGCAGCTTGCAGTTCTCCCACATTCTTGAAGGCAAGGACTCATTTACGGTGGAAGAGGAAACAAGAAATAACATTTGTGTAAAGGATCCATCACATCCTCAGTTTTATACTCTTACACAATTATTCTACCTGTGAATAATGCATTACTTAGTGTGCAAGGCTGTGAGCTAAGGTATACTATAAAAGGAGAACGTTAGATATAAAGCTTTATAGGAGTAGGACTGAGAATAATATATATACGAGATATCTATGATGCAAATATGTTTTTAAGCAGATTAATTGTCATGGGTTTAGAATATTATTATAAACTGGAGAAACTTTCACCCAACGCCCAAATACTTCCTGCAATTTGGTTTTATGAACTCAAACAATAACAACCAAATACAAACTCCAATTTAACTTGGCCCTGGCAGAAAAACCTTCAGAGCAGTCTCAGTGCTGCACTGTAATTGCCACACAGAGGTACTAGAGTTATCTAGTATAGCCTGAGAAATTAGTCCCAGTAATCATTCACGCTGCAGCAGTGCCAAGGAACTTTGCTGAGTATACCTTTGTGCTTCGTTTGACTCAGGAGTGCACTTTTGAACTGAACCTCACAAATATCCCCACTTAGAGTGCTCTGATGCACACCGTGGCATCTCAGAGCATGTGAACTGACTCCCTTTCAGCTGAATGTAGCCTAGAAATCCACTCCACCTGCAACACAAACCCAGGCAAGAGCTAATCTAAAGTTAAAAAACCAAACCAAACCAACAAAACAACAACAAAAAACAAACAAGCAAAAAAACCCCCAAACAAACAAAAACCTGAAATGTGTATAGCATGGACATCAAGGCCTCAGCAGCAGTTGTTTCACACTGCATACCTGTCCCCACTGGCCTGCAAATGCAGACTAGCCACTATGCCCAGTGTTCCCACAGGACTCTCTTGCCCATTCTGTACCACGCCAACCAGCTACATACCTGGGAGTCCGCAGGAGCCATCTCCACGGCTCACACAGACCCTTCCAAGTCTGTGTCAGGCATCTTCCTGATGGCCTGCAATGCCATGATTTTGCATGCCACCCAGTAGCACCGCACAGCCCACCCAGGGAAACCCACAACTGCCACTCCACAGCCATGGTGAAGTCCCACCATGCTCACAGAGCTGGGTGCATTTATGGATACAGCAAGCCCTGGAGATGGTGAATACCCAGCACCTTGCTGCAGTTAAAGGCAAGAGCCTAGAAGAGTTAAATGAGTTAGCCATTTCACAGAGGAAAAGCTGCTCTGCAGTAGAATGACTGGCAAGCAGCTGGAGAAGAGGGCATTCCAGAGCAGCCAGCACGAAGGAGGAAAAAGCAACAGAAATTTGAGCTTGCCAAGACAGAAAGAATCATATTCACAGCCTGGGAACAGAGCAAAGGTTCACTCTAAAACATACATTTAATTCAATAATTATTCAAAGTATCCTGTATTGAGCCACAGGCTATGGGATGACCAGTGTATCACATAGAAGAGTGTGTTTTGTAACATATTAAATATTGTACAAACAGTGCCAGTATTCAGTTGTAACTTGATGAAGCCACTATCTGGCTTTTCAGCAATAATGGCTTCAAGCTATTTAGCTAGATTTGCTAACAAAAACACAGTCAAGACAAAACCCTATGAAATAACTTAGTCTCCTTCTTTATCAAGTTTATCTTTGCTGATTGCCACAAATCCTAATTACTTCAGCTAAGCCATTTTAATTGAAAGCACAATCCTAGCCTGCTGGGTTAGTAAAAGAAAAAATAAATCATATTTCCATGTGTAAGAGAAATAATTTTTTCTAGGACAGCTGAGCAGTTTTGTTGTGGATATTCAGTATTTTTCTGCAGTGCATTAATAGTCATTTATTTGCTTTAAAAGCACACCCCAAAAACAGAACATGGGTCAAAAAGCCATGAACACACCAATGTAAAAAGAGAGAAACTGGCAACTCAATCTTTCTGTTGACAGAGGATGTTAAAATGGCAAAGAAAACATAAAAACCCATTAAGTATGGTGGAATGGGAAAGCTAACGGTGCCAAAGTTATGAGTTCAAACATATGTAACCAATACGGGAAATAAAAGCAAACCAATAAGATATCAATAGCCAATACAGTTAGAGAAAATGAAACTGGTGCAGTTAAGGGAAATAAAGCATTTTAAAATACAGTGAGAACAAAAGGAATCTCAAGTCAGACACAGCTTACTGCTAAATGCAGTTGATAAAATTCTAAACAGGGATATAGACTAAGGAAAAGTACAGCAGATACTTGTGAAATGTTTGCGGTTTTTTAAACAGACACATGTATCCTGCCTATCACACACACAATACAAAGATTACTGTCTGTGACAGAAGGAAGAACTCACTTAGACTATGCATTTTCAAATCGGCGCATCCGAAAGATTTGCATCTATGAATCTGTAAAGCACCACTTAGATGAACAGAAAAGCCTTCTAAACTCCTTCTAAACTCCATGTTTAATAAATTCTATAAACTGAGGAATTGCACAAGTCTTGAAGGGCTCCCCGGGTAGTTTCAAGATATAAAAATGGCAAGATGGACACCCAGGGAGTTACGGTCTGGATAACATGATATTACTCCCACAGAACAGTTACTGTGAGTCTCATAACAAACAAGAATTATAAGCTAAAATGCAATTAATGACAGTCAATATGGTTTCATAGTTTTTCTACGCCTTTTTAAGTCTTCTCAAACAAACCTGTTATAACTGACAAGATTACTCATCTGGTAGATCAAGGTAGCTATTTTGACATATTATATTTGAATTTCTTCAAGCTGTTAGATTTAATTCCATATAATGCAAGTTTTTTGGGTTTGGGTTTGTTTTCAACAAAGATACCAAGTAGTACTAAAAGGATACATAAAATAGATTAAAAATTGACTTAGTGTCAGGTCTTTAATTGAGTTGCTAATGGGAAAACTTCAGTTAACGTGAACATCACTGGTGGTTGTCCCAGAGATCAGTGCTCGATCAAGTGCTGTTCAATATTGTTACAAGTGATATAAAATCTTTGCTGATAAAGTTTGCAGTTACACAATGTTCAGTAGGGTAATAAATGAAGGTCACTGATACAGGACCATCTGAATTGCCTACTGAATAGTCACAATCCAACCAGATCTGTTTTAACACAGCCAAGCACCAGATAATGGTAGCAGGATTACAGTGCACAGGCACAGTAACTGGCTCAGCCTCATCTCAGGGTATGTCTGGAGCACCCTTCATAAAATGGAAAATAACCATTAAAAGCTGGGTAATGACAGCGATTATGTATACAGCACTGGTAAAATGTTGCTAGAAAACTACATCCATTCAAAAAAATGAGTTACACAAAGTATAGAAGGACACAGGAATGAGTTCAAAGGACAAATATAAAAGTGACCCAGAAAAGCAAATTTCATGGTGAGGGGCAAAAAACCTTAAGAGATGTAAAAAGGATTATGTGATTACTCTATGATAATTCACAATGAAGTAAATATAACGGTGAGGAATTTTTCCTTCTGATGCAAATAATAACAAAATCCAATGGCTTAAAGTTTAAGCTTGAAAAATTCAGCCTTGAAGTTAAGATTTAATTTGCTAATGTAGGAGGTGAACAGTGGCATAGATAAATGGGAAATGCAGTGGAGGAAACTACATCAGTTCAGATCTCTGAGACAGCCAGTTCATTTGAATTCATCTTCACAGATGCGTGTAAATGAAGCAAACTGGTGTTTGAGTTGGGGAGTCCTGAACACAGACTGTGAACGTAAGGCAAGACACCAAATGCCAGGAGACAGACGATGGACAGTAGACAAGTCTCTGCATTACAGTTTTATAAACTCCTGCTCATTTTGTAAAATCTTGCACCTACTGATATTTGCAGTAGCATGGTTAGGACTCGCTATTACAGACATGTAACAAAGGGATTTGGTGAGTTTTATGTTGCTCTAAAAAGGATAATCACATCTGAGAGAAATAAGACATAACCTCTGATCCCTCAAAAAAAATCTTTGAGCAATTGACTTACCGTACACATGAATCACTGCAGAAATGCTGCCACCCAGCTGTAGAAAAGCACAGGAGGAGCGTCAGATCCCAACACAACTCAGCTAAGTGGAAAATGTCATTCCCTGCTTGCTGGAGCACTTTCCCTGCCCCGTTTTGGTTTCCAGATTTGGGCTACTCTCTGCTGCATTTTCCATCTTATCTCCTCGTGCTTCAGTGGATACTGAAAGAAATACCATGAAGCTTAATTTGGAGGCAAAGAACACACACAGCTGTGAACAGATAGCCAAGTCTTGCAACATACGACAAATCTGTATCCCAACTGAAGAAGTGACCAAAACCAGGCTTTTGTGCTGTACATCAGACAGTACCAGGTTACATCCCTGGTTAGAAGGAAGATCTCCACATCCAGCGTTAACTCTGGCCCTACTGAGGCCAATTCTCCAAGGCAGGGAGGAGGGATGGCAGTTACCTTGTGAGCACATTAATCATCCCTAAATCCTCTCCCAGTGAATGTGCTTGTGTAACATCTGTGTGATCATTCAGACGACTCAGATGAACTGTAGTGGAGCAGCGCCCAGGACCGGCACCTGCACAAAAACAAGGGAGCATGAAGATGATGTAACATACATTTCTTCACCAAGCTCATTTCTTAATTTTCCTCCAGGGTGACAAAGTACAGTAGATGATGCATCACTCAGCTACACACCAAATTCTGCGTAAGGAATCTAGGTTTAAAATTTGCCACTAGGTTAAAATAGTTAAATGCCTCTCTTTTGGAAGTTTTTGAAAACAAATTCAAAACTTTTTTGGAAGTTATTAGATAAGCTTACCATTACATTTTTCAATGTCAAGAGTTTTCTCTCATATCACCATTAACTAGAACATTCTAAGTTGGATGGCAGCTTTCTTCTCTTTTTGAGGCATTTAGCAGACTTTTCACTTAGCAGACTTTTTTTTTTTTTCCATTTAGCAGACTTTTCACTAACTAAAGTTCACTGACTTTTCAATTATTTGAGCCTTTGCTAAGAATAGCAGTAAAGATTCATAAAAAGTTGGGTTAAAATCAATTCCACCAAAAAAAGGCGAGCATATATATTTACTTACATACACAAACTATGTAATCTTACAGACTCTGAAAACTTCTGAACACACTTAAAATATACATCTGATGTATTTCCTGATTGTTTATTATATGCAGTAAAGCACCCTTTTCATCCAGCCACTATATTAAAAAATAATTTTTAAAAGCCAATGTTATTTGGATGGCAGCAATGTACCTCATTTGAGAGAAATGAAAAGGTCTTTTTTAGTGGGGGGAAAAAAGTGGAAGTTCAGACCCAAGCTTCAAGTCTGTAATGGTATTTAGCACACAGCAAAAACAACTGAATTGGCATTACTTAAAAACCTCTATTGAGGAGGCGATTTCCAGATGAAATGAATAACTCAGAGATGACTGTGAATGCCTGAGTAGTGATTGGAGAGTCAGATATTTTACTTCCATGTCATTCCTAGCTAATTTAGAGAACAACAAATAAGAAAGTCTCCATCTAGCACATTTAAATTCTGAATCTGAATTACTGTATTCAAAACTGGCATTTAAGACTAAGAAGATTTTTTTCTGTACTATTGACTCATATAAAATAAAGATCACTGTTCATTTGTTGACTTCTGAACCCAGAATTTTAAGTTACTCCACGCTACTGAGTAAATCATAAAATCATAGAATAGTTTGGGTTGGAAGGGACCTTTAAAGGTCATCTAGTCCAATCCCCTCTGTAACGAGCAGGGACATCTTCAACTAGATCAGGCTGTTCAGAGCCCCATCCAGCCTGACCTTGAATGTTTGCAGGCATGGGGCATCTACCATCTCTCTGGGCAACCTGTGCCAGTATTTCACCACCCTCATAGTAAAAAATTTCTTCCTTATATCTAGTCTAAACCTACCCTTTTTTAGTTTAAAACCATTCCCTCTTGTCCTGTCGCAACAGGCCCTGCTAAAAAGTCTGTCCCCATCTTTCTTATAAGCCCCCTTTAAGTACTGAAAGGCTGCAGTAAGGTCTCCCCGGAGCCTTCTCTTCTCCAGGCTGAACAACCCCAACTCTCTCAGCCTTTCTTCATAGGAGAGGCGTTCCATCCATAAAATGCAATTATCAGATCTTCCACAAATCCAGTGCTGAAAGTAGACAGACAATAACAAGTAGCTCCTGAGCCAAAGAAAACCGGCATAAATGTTAATGCAAACGTACAGAAAAGCTAATAATTTCAAGATTAATAATCACTTTTCACTTTCAATACACAATGCATAAATCATTTTTAAAAAGAAAAGCTACAATAACATAGATTTGCAATTTAAAAAAAAAAACTGGAAAGACACAGTGGGAATGTATATGATATTTAAGAACAAAGGCTTATTTTTTGCCTTCACTGTTCAGTTAAAATCCCAGAACCGCAAAAGGCACCAGAGCCATTATCACCAACAGTGGCTCACGACTGCAGCAAAAATTATTGTCACAGCATGATATGTGTGCACAAACACTTGGAGTTGTGTCCTGTCCTATTTTCCGTAGAGGACAACACACACACACAAGGCAAAAGGCTACAGACAAATGCTGAAGGGAGAGCAACTGCATCCATCATGTAAGCAGAGCTCAAAATCCTACGAGGCTCAGCACTGGGACCAGATCATCTCTGCACCACAACTCAAAGACGAAGGCAGAGGAAAGTAAAGAAGTGTTAAAATCTCATGCTAATGGATCTGAACAGTGGGTCCACCTACAGGTACAATGATGATTTGGGAGAAATTACAGGGGCACTAGCCCAGTCGCAGTAACATACTAAAGTTTAGGAGAAATTAAGAAATGGAAAAAGTTAAGATAATGGAAGAGGGATTAAAGGCAACCTTTGTACAGATCCCCCACAAGACCTCTTCTGGAACAGCGTACACCAACCTGTTCAGTCTAGCAAAAGCTTGCTGTGTAAATCCAATACACTTCCCTCTCTAAATTTATCAGGAGAAGCACAAGGAAAGGAAATGTAATGGTTAAGCAGTGTTCTGCTAATGAACAGCACAGAAGACAACTATGCAAACAGAAACTAGCCAAATTTAGCTTAAAAGTCGCAGAGTTCCCCAGACACCTGTAGTGGAGGTGCCAGAGGACCAAAAAGCTTCACAATAGCAACACACACATTCTACAAAGCAGCTTGGCAGCACAGGTGCTAACTACTGCAGAAGCTTTAACTAAGTAATCCAAGAGATCTCATCTAGTCTAGTGCTCCTGCAACACTTGAGCCTCATTTGCAACACTAGTGCTCCTGCAACACTTGAGCCTCATTTGCAACACTAGTGCTCCTGCAACACTTGAGCAAGTACAAGTGCTTGCTCCTCTTCGGGCTCCTCAATAAACTGCAGGCACCTAGTGGAAAGCGCTGCAGATTCATCACATCCAGCCTGCTCCAAGGGCCTGTGCTCCCACACAGGCAATTACAATTACAACCAGAGGACCAGGAACATGTGGTAGTTCCTTCCTCACCATCCACAAAGCCCTTGAAAAATTCTTTGCTAGCACAGAAAAACGTGTGATTACTAATAAAAAAAGTAGAGGGGGTTGTATAAACCAGCAGGTCAGTATCTTATTACTTTATTCTAAAAGAAAGCAAGAAGAATAAATGCAATTCCAGGAGTCATTAACACAATAATTCAAAGGGGTCAGGTTTCAGCTACAGTTCCCTCCATGCCATGCCTATCTCAGGAAATTCTTATTTCGCATGCTCTACTGCAATTGTGTATTGTATATAATGAAGTTATGTTTCCTTCTGCTAGAAGTCTTCTAATTTCAATGCTCATTAACTGGTAACCAATTAAGTAAGTTTCATAGCTTCCTACCAAGTGGAAATGATTAGCAATAGGATAATAGGCTAATGTCACTCAGGAATATAAAGGGCTACAAATCTAAGTGGAGGTGATTACTCACTGTAACACAGGATCGTTAGAGCCGTTAGTGCGCCTCCTCAATTGCTACCTTTCGCAGGAGAGTTTCGGCACATGGCTGTATCCAGGCAGAGGGGATCACAGAAGCACAGAATGGCTGAGGCACCTCCGGACTCTCTTTACAGAGCAGAGTCAACCAGAGCAGATGGCTCATGACTTTGTCCAAGCGGGTTTTTAATATCTCCAAGGATGGAGACTCCACAGCCTCTTTGGGCAACTAGCTCCAGTGTACAATTACCCTCACAGGAAAAAAAAAAGAAAATTAATCTTATGCTTAAACATGATTTCCTGTATTTCAATTTGTGTTTATTGCCTCTTGTCCTTTCACTGGGCACCACTGAGAAGAGTCTGCCTCCATCATCTTTACTCCCCCCCCCCCGCCATCAGGCATTCATTATGCACATGGATAAGATCCCTCTGAGCCTTCTCTTTTTCAGGCTGAGTAGTCCCAGCTCTCTCAGCCTCTCCCTGTATGTCAGATGCTTCAATCCCTTCATCATCTTCATGGCCCTTCACTGGACTCACTCCGATATGTCCATGTCTCTTGTACTGGGGAACCCAGTCCTGGACACAATGCTCCAGATGCAGCCTCACCGGGGCTGAGTAAAGGGGAAGGATCACCTCCCTTGGTCTGCTGGCAACACTCTTCCCAATGCAGCCCAGGAGGCTGTTGGTCTTCTTTCCCACAAAGGCACATCGCTTGCTCATGGTCAACTTGGTGTCCACCAGGAACCCTGGGTCTTTATCTGCAAAGCTGCTTTCCAGCTGGTACTGGTAAATGGGGTTATTCCTGCCCAGGTACAGGCCTTTGCACTTCCCTTTGTTGAATTTTATGAGATTCCTGTCAGCCCATTTCTCCAGCCTGTCCTGGTCCCTCTGAATGGCAGTGCAACCATCTGGTGTACCAGCCACTTCTCTCAATTTTGTATCCTTTGCAAACTTGCTGAGGGTGCACTCTGTCATATTATCCAGGTCATTAATGAAAATACTAAACTCTACTGGCCCCATTATTGACCCCTGGGGTACACCACTAGTAACTTGCCTCCAGCTGGACTTTTTGCTGCTCATCACAACTCTTTCAGACCAGCAGTTCAGCCTGTATTGCAAACTACTTTGTTTTCTTTTCAAAAGGCACTAAGTTTTGAGCAAGGCAGATGACAAATGAGTTTCACCTTCTTGTACACTAATCTCACAAATGCTGTCTCAAGGCAGCACTACTAACTATAGTTCTGTTGACATTTCAGTTGCTTCCCAGCAGTTAAGAAGCAACCCATAAACATCAGAGACAGCTTTAAGCTGTTCTTGCATAAGAACCTGCATTATCTATTTCACCAAAACACCAGGTATTTATGACTGGTGACAGTTTCTGTCCCATGAACACAATTATCCAGACACGGCAATTCAGTGCAGAATCAGTGGGATGTTAGCAACAGGTAATGACATTCATGCACAGCATATAGGAGATGGATTCAACCCCCCAGAATCTGTGCGATTCCTCTGCATTCAACAGTGCTCCAAGGAACAGTGAGAAATCCCACAGCAGCTTCATACAAATAGAAAGGAAGGAGCACAACCAGAGGCGATGCAGTCTCTGTGGATGCGTCTGTGGAATTTCATCATTTCATCTTATACAATACTTTCCCTGACTGAAAACCGCAAGATTTCTCTTCTGGGGAAGACTTTTTCTCCTACTAGGCAAAACTGATTAGGATTTATCTGCCTAGTTAGGAGCTCAAGAATTATGCAGTCCCTTTTGGGAGATTTAAATTGTATTAATACAGCATCAGGTTTTCTTAAGACAAGCATTGCTTTGATAGCAAAGTGGAATGAAGCAGGGTTAAAAACATACAGACAGAAAACAAGCATTTTAGTTTAAAAAAAAAAAAAAGCAATGGCAAAACCCAGGAAAGTTTGCCTATTTTTCTACTATTCTTACAATTCAGGAGATAAGCCACAGCTCCATCACATTTCACATTCGTTGCTTTGGGCAGTCAGCAATTTATGTATTCAATTAAAGAACTGTCGGAAGCACGACTAAATGATCCCCACACAGAAGCACAAAGAACAGAACACGCATCAGGGCGCACCGCGGCCAAGGTGTCACACAGTTCATTATCCATAGGCAAAATTGTCAGGGGCACACTAGGAATTTTGCATGATTTTCAGTGAGCTCTCACAAGCCACATCACAGACTACACGTTTGAAGCAACGTTTCCATAAAAGATGAACTTTTCCCCAGTTCCAGGACTATATGTTTGAATTATAAAATCCCATAACAGAAGTATCTTTAATAATCTGAGTACTAAATACATGGATTCTAACCATGGGGTGCGGCTCAATCAATTTGCCCACACAAAACCCAAGTTACTTAACACAGTAGCTCAAATACACCTATAACATCAAATTTCCATGTATGTGAAGCAGAAAGATGTAGCCATAGAAGAGAAGGTATTGCAAAAAGCCAAAGACAATTAGAAGAGAACGTTTCAGAGAATAATCAAAAAGTTTGTTGATTTTTCTAACTAAAGCTGTGTTGCAATCTAATCCATTTTCTGAACTTGTTTTCATCATAACTGAACCTATTTAACCAAAGGAAATAAAGGTCAAATGACATATGGTCCCACATGGCACAATCCAGATGAGCTAGAAGGCAAGTTCCAAGTTCTTTTTCACAATTCTGTTTACAAATTACATTTTTCACTTCATTTGTGGATCCTATTTCCTTTGACATATGCAGTGGTTTTAACTACTACGAGCTATGTTGAAATAGAGTTTCAGCTGTGTTCCCATGAAGCTAGAGAAGTAGAGATCAGCAATATATGCAAGCTTAGAGTTAAGAGAGAACTGCTTTTTTTAGGAGCCCTGTAGTACAGTATCCTAATCTATTTAAGCAGTGACAACCCTCCAGTACACTGATCAAAAAGCACCACATTATGCTGTTACTGAAGCTGTTCTAGTAAATCAAAAGATATCCAACAAGAGTTGGAAAGCTGCCCAAGGGGTATATCATTACTAGGAGCTATGACACAGTGCCATATCACAGCAGGATCTTCTACAGCACATACCTGGCAGCTCAAAGCATTAGGATCTATTCAACCAAATGAATCCAGGCCTTTGTACGATGGCTTAAAGCTTCTAAAACAGCCTACCTCTCACAAACCCCATGAAAATGTTCTTTCCACTTACATTTGAGCAGCTAGCTCCCCTATTATACTTAGTCTGTCACAACTTTCAGGCTAATAATCACGCTAATAATTCATTGACAGGTTTTTCAGGTTTTCATTTACATGAGTGGCAACAAACCAAAAGAATCCATCAATTTCTACCTACTGTTCTGTTCACAAATTCTGCAATTGTGGTGCATAATTTTTATTCCTTGTTATTTCACTAATTGTTTCTACCAGATATGTATGAAGTTATTTTGCACAACAGCTGGAGAATTATGTTAGACTCCCACTGCTGATTACTAATTATTTTCTGCTATTCTCAGTGAGAAAGCTAGAGTTGTTAGAATGCACAAAAATACACTGTAGCTTTCAAACTGTGATTTCTTCAGCACAGAATTCAATATGAACACCCTCCTATTAGAAAAATGTTAGCCACATTTGACAACAAAAATTGGATGAAGAAAAAATGAAAACTCACATCCTTGGCATTGTACACAAATCCTGGCAAAGCATTTTGCTTTTTTCACAACTGGTGTACCTGCCAAGAGAAGAGCAAGCCCAAATAGTTTTCAGGAGGGAAACAACATTCCTGTTACATGAAGTATCTTTATTGATACTGCCATAGTATAAGAAGCAAAAGCCACAAACAGTAAATATATCTCTTTTTATTCAATGGAATAGAAAAGACCTCACTATGGGCAGCTTGCCAGATCCTGGGAGTTTGGCACTCTTTGGAAGTACCTGAAAAAACCTGCTGTGAGAAAAAAAGCAACAATCCTTCAGGGAGAAGCAGCACACTATTGTATGGGATAAGCACAGATATTATACATTAAGAAATTATTTTGTGTGGATGAACCAGAAATTTTAAGTTAGCAAAATTTTATTTATCAATATATTATCCTTATTCCCTCTGTGTTTGTTTGAACAGGTTTCATGATGGTGGTCTGACTGTGAAATGGGGGAGGTGTATGAATATATGCGTGTATATTCAATTTTTTTTTTTTTTAAACAGCAGCAGCTTCTAGTCTTGAAGACAAGACTGACCATTGTAATCAGACAACCTGCACGTTTGCAGACAGCAAAAACATTTCACTAGTAAAGTAGGATCTGCAGTCTTTAAATATTTAAATGCAGTTTTAATGCAATTAATGGCTAAGATGCAATTGAGCTATAAAACCCAGAAATTTCATGTCACACATGCCCTTGAAGGACAGGTACGACTTCAAGTCATTACTAATCGTGTCGAATTAAGTCATTGAATCAAAAATAAGCCTGTAAGCAGATTTAAAACATGACAAAGTCCTTCAACAACAAATAAATAAGTCAGCTCCCAAAATCATCAGGGCCAAAAGTAGCTGAAAGATATTCTCCTCTAAGACCATGCAGCACATTCAGTGTAGCCATGTTCTTGGTATCCACTATGCAGAAGTCACTGCGTGGACCATAGGAATGCTTTTTATATTGATTATATCTCTTCCCACTGTAAAACTCACACTTTTTACTTAGGAACCTAAACTAACCGAAGTCTTTGTATTTGTCTTTCTGTCACAGAGTAACTGGCAAGTGCATTAAGCACTGGCACCTCCTAGCCAAATTCTGCTGACTAATCATGGTCCTGTGCTGCGTACCACAGCAATCTTCCAATAATCCTGCCTTCCTGTCAGCATTGCAGGTGTCAGTACAGCTACAGACTAAACTGAACTCAAGCACAGCAAGTCACTTTAGGATGACGCTGCTTCTCCACTTAAGACCATGGGATCAGGCCAAATGGTTTTTGTCATTAGTAAGAAGAATCCTGTGTAACGTTTGTTAGCTTGCAGATAAATACTTTCCTTTCACTTTTAAATTATTTCCTGCTTGATGTCTTCAGTCATCTCTGCCCCTGCTTAATTTTTGTTACATAAAGAAATTCAGAGATCTGGGCTAGGAGTGAGAATCTTTGTCTTCTGAAGAATGAGTTAATTAGACAGTGGCAAACATGGCCAAAAGGTGAGTGCTGTGGAGCCAGCCAGGAAATCCACAATGAAGTCAGTGCTTATTTGTCTAAAAGCCATGCACAAATGGGTGGGTAGGGAGCACCCAAAACCACTTTTAAGGAAGTATAGTTTCCTCATCCTGGCTGACAAAAGCTAAAATTTTCAACATTTCAGCTCTCCCTGCAGGAAGCCATGCCCTTGGAGAGTGCAACTATGCAGGTCAGAAGCTACTGGAGCTTTCACCCTTAACACGCTGCTCTGAGAAAACATTATAGCCAGTCCAGAATTAGCCATTTCCAATCCAGAGGTCCTGGCACTTGGGCCATTTCCCTTTGCCTCTGTGCACATTGAACCAATTACTAACCAGCGTACATGAAGCCTGTGAGTACTTCTTCCCTTGGACTCCTGGCCTTCCTTTGCTGCATGCACTAGGGCCAATGTTTTTCTGGTGATCATTTCAACATCCTACCATTGGGGGCAACCTCTCACTCACAGGCCAACTTCAACATCACCACCCCTAAACAGTCAATGACAGCATGGTTGTCCCCAGGCTGCAGAAAGCGCATTTGGCCACGTCACCACGTTCCCCTTCATACTCACAGCTCACATGGTGCTGGTGTCAGATGCTCAGAGAGCACGTGTGAGCCTGGGGAGCATATCAGAATCTGTATCTCTTCTGCCAAAACTTCGGAAAGGGCCATCACACAACAAGCCTTATTGGCACCAAAGCAACTCTTCAGCTGGTTCCAGCTGTGCTTAATGAGGGAGGAATAACACGGCTCCAAGTAGTGTTATTCTGTGTTGGTATTTCAAAAAATACTGGTAATGAGAAAGATATTAGCATCTCCCACAGTTGCTGTGGCCAGATGTGGTTGACAATAATCTTTTACTGCCTCTTTTACTTTTAATAGTAACTGAAGCATTTGCAAGGCACTTAAATCTTCACGTTTTTCTCCCGGCCCCCAGCTGAAGAGTTTAGTTCAGCTCTGACCCAAAGATCAAGAAATGAGAGAGCATTTTAGCTTATGGATCCCCAACAGATACTGGCTGTCACAGTAAAGAACTGCAGAATTTCCCAGACCTTGAGAATCAGCCCCCTGCTATTGCAGACACCATATCATACCCTCCTTTTCATGAGCTATCCAAACACCATCTCAAAAGCAGTTAAAATTTGTGTCCCTGTTGCCTTTAGTAGAAGTCTTTTCCAGACCTTCTTGGGCTAATCTATTTTTAGGCTGATTATTAGGTGAAGAATTAATCACGCCTTATTTATTTGTACCCACCTGTACTTGTGGAAATGCTGTCTTCTAATTTGACTTTTTTCTCTCTCTGGTACTTAACTCCTTGATGTACCAAAGAAAGCAACTATATTCCTCACCTTTCTTTTTGCTAAGTTTTACAGGCCAAGCTTTTCCAGTCACTTATGAAACAGGCAATCCATTCCCTTGGTCATCTTTCTCTGTACCTGTTAAAGATCATCCTTGTGTACAGTGTGTGGAAATACCTCACCTGATGGACTGCAGCTGCTTACTTGCATAGCCACTTCATGCTAAGTAAAGAAAACTTGTTCTTGATAAATGCACCCAGACCTCACTATCCTGTTCAGCACATCACTTGGGGAATTTCCATAGGTATAAGGAGCAGTTAAGTTGCCTCTGCTCTCTGCTTTTGAAATGCCTCTCTCAGGCACATATCACGCTAAATAAAAATGGAGTTATGCACATCGCTAGTGCAAAGCACATGCTCCAGTGCTTTGAGGAATAAGAGCCTTAATCCATATGTCTCTAATTTTACAAGAGGTTTCAAGTATGCAAAAGATCTGCCCATAAAGCTCTCACTGTGAGGTCACAGCCAACATGGTTGCTGCTATTAATTTAAGCACTGAGTAGGCATGTTCACAACCATGTTTTAATTACAACTGAAAATTGACACCAGCTCTGTCCTTGACTATAGCCCAATATGTTTGGTGAATGTTTAACTAGGAAGTTTGCCAGCTGCAATGTTGCTCCACTGTATTTGCTGTTACAGTGAGTCACAGAATGCTATATTCATACCTAACTACAGGAGATCATGTGGGAATCCATTTCTGAGACTAGCATTGGTTTAAACAAGAGTACAAAAATGTGCTGAGTGATTTTTGCATCTCAACAAAACTGTTCAACTATTGAGTATTTCGGTCACAAAAAGTTCATGTAGTCATGCAGTCTGAAGAGAGACTACAGAGGCGTTTTAACAGAGAGGTATACAAGTGTCCAGGTAGAGTGCAGGGTGCATTTACTGTGCTATGAGTTTCTTCACTGACATCAGTAAGGGCAAGATTTTCACTTTTACTGTGAGCTTGCCTACATTCCTGGACAACAAAAACTATTAGTGTGAACTGTAGGAAAATATACTACTAAGAATTCACTGTGAGAAATGAAAAAAATTCTCATACTTCAAAACGATAGGAAAGTAGCAACATTGATCCAATGGACACAGGTAAGAAATCTTCTCAATCATATAATATCAGGTGGCTTCTGACTGAAGTTTTGGTTATCCTACTGTTTCTATAAGAGACTTGAAAAGCCTTCCAAACAAATTCCTCTCTCCTCTATATTCTTAGTATAAAACGCTAGGCCCAAAGTAGTAAAATTTTCCCTTGTAGGGACAAAATATGTACCCAAGCCTTTGTTCAGCCCTTTGTTCAATCACATATGCAGGTTACCTAGGAATTAAAACACCCTATAAAGCATTTAAATGTAAGTGAAATGAAAAACCACTCATGTGCACATCAACCAACAGAAATTCTGTTGCTTGGAATTATGATAAGTAGTGGGATTATTAGAAAACCCACATTGTTATTCACTACACTGAGTTTGAACATCCATATGGACCTCCTCTCGCTAAGTTCTGTAAAACACAGTGTGCAGATTATAGGACTTGCATTTTATATTCAGTGATAAATCAGATTCTCGTTTGGTGATATGGGAGGTTTTGGTTGTGACCTAGCCATGTTACCCAGTTAACTACACGTTGTGATTTCAAGTTTTTAAAAATGCAAGTTTTAAAATACAGTTTGAGACGTGTTAGTCATGAAGCTTTTCTAAGCAGAAGATGTATGACCAAACCAAAGCAGAGTTGCAGATTCACCACACATTTCAGGATCAGAAAGAGCCAGCCTGAATAACCAACACTGCTAAGAGGAGCTATGTTTGGCTACACCTAAACAATTAGCCTCAAAGTGGCACAGAAAGTCAAGAGGTAGGAATCAAGGAGACAGGCAGAGGAAGAAAATTTAGAATGAACCTCAAAAATTGGAGGGGGGCATGTTTTAAAAAGAAAAGGAAAAGAGGAAGGTGAAAAGGGGCACTAACTGGGCCTAGCAAAAGTACTACAACAAAGAACAAACTGCAAAGTGACATTGAGAGATTTCCTACCTGTGCAGAGCCAGCTCTCTTCTACCATTCTCACAGATATGGATGTATGTTGATTACTGGCACCTTAACATCCTTCAAGTCGCAACCTCAGTGCACACATAAGCTGAGCTGACACATCCATTAGCAGCTGGCCCACTGGATCAGAGCATTTTCCCTACAGATTGATGTGGGTCGTTTGTATTTTTCTTTTAATTTCCTGATTGGGCTCTGCTTTTTTTTTTTTTTTTACGCTTGTGTGATTTACAAGCTTTGCATGAAAATGTAAGAGAATGTAAGAGAATTCATCTTTCAGGTGATATGCAGTACACAAAGTTTCATAGAGAGAATAGGGTCCCCAAAGAGAAAAGTGTTCCAAGATGTAATTGGCAAATCTGCTGATTATACAAGACAGATATATTATCTTTTGTGAGAGATGTCTTCTGTTGAAGCATACATTAGCCTTAGCTACATTTTTTTGTCTCTACTGAATCTATCTGGAACGATGCCCAAACCGTAAGTTTTCCCTTAACTTCCTTCTGAAGCCATAGATTAGCTAACTGCTTTCCTCCCTGGCCTTAGCCATTTTTTTCAGACCCCAGTTAATGCAAGCTAGAAATTGCACACTTCTGAACACAGATTAATCAACAGAAAGTTGTCATCACCATGTAGATAAAGACACACCTGGACTGACTTAAGTTTCTCACTTTTCCCCGACCATGGTGCATAACAGCAAGGTGCCTAAACAGGCTTCTAGACATGGCACTGCATCTTTCACACTGAGAAGGCATGTGTCTACCAGGATAACCCAATGCAGTTACTACAAGGACTACACTCCAACTTGACTAATGTTATGTTCCTTAGGAAGCTATTCTGTTCCTCACCCCACTCTGGGTTCCCCAGGTGTGTAGAGGGTCTTAGGGACCCTTAAAGGAGCTGCCAGAGAATCTGCCCTGCTCTGTAATATAGCAATACAGAAGGGCAAGGGACCAGCCAGGGGTCCAACTCCTAGCCCACTCCAGCAGCCGAGAGGACAGACAGAGCAGTAAGGATATGTCACAAGGACTGGCTACAGACCAATTCCTGTTCAGCAATGGAGACTACCCCAGGGTGACATAAGGGCATTTATGCCTTAAAGGACAGCAGAGGATTTTTGTTGTTCATTGGAGTTTAGTTGTTTGGGGATTTTTTTCCTTTTTGTGTTTGGAAGAAGGATTTTTATAACCTAAGTTATAGAACTTGCTGCCTTAGGTTAGCAGGAGAGAAAGACATTGTGCACCAAATAAAGTAACTGAAAGAAGATCTCAGTCCCAAGAAGTTTCTGGTTCTTCTTCAGGACTAAAGCTTTACTCAAAGTTCATAGTTTCTTGTAATCCTGTTCACCTTTCTCAACCTTCTGCAAAGACTGTGAGAATTACTTGTTTATAGACACTTCTTATAGAAATAGTATCTGCTCATTTTCTCTAGGTAGGGAACCAAGCAGACATATACAGCAAGAAGCCACTGCTTCTCACAGATCCTCTGAGACACAAAGTTTCTGCTGAGTTCACATCCAGATGGAGCTGTAAGCCAGAGGCAGGAATTTGCTTAGTAGTTGGTCACTGGTATTTTACCTTGTAAGAAGCAGAGCTTGTTCAGTAGCGCCTGCAAGGATTCAAGGGAGAGCAGCTCTAGTCTACAGTCACGACTGTATCTGTACAGCATGATGTGGCATGCCAGATCCCAGGTGTCCTGGTACAGCCCAGGCACCTGAAGCATTGCTTACAGGTTACAGCAAAGCAGTTGGAAGAAGCAGAGCATAGGCTAATTGCTTACAGAGGTTGCTAGACAGACAGGCCACAATAACTGCCCTTGCTTTGACCTCCTCCTACAGCCATCCTTCACTCCAGCTTTTTCATTAAATAGAATTTATACAAGTGAAAAAGCTAGAATAAACAAGTGTAAGAATGGCCATCTCCCCTGCACTCTCCAGGAAGTGCCATTTCCTTACTGTATCATGTGAGCAGCTACTCACTGAGCCATTCCCTCAAGAATCCATGCACTTGCAGCATAAGAACATGCTACGCTACACACTATGCTATGTTATACTCTACTATCACCAGCTTCTAGACACTCACATCAGAAGCTCCATCTTTGACAATAAGGTGGAGGAAGTTTTCATTAACAAGAATTTATTTAGAGAAAAAAGAAAAAGATTAATAGGACAGAATTTGTTTATCCTGAGAGGTATTTCTGGAAGACGCCTCCTAGTAACAGCAAACTCTGAAGAGCAAAATTTCAAATACAAATAAAATGCACACTTGAAATCCCTCCTTATCCAATCTAATGGCATATAGTAGGATCTCTTTCAGGGTATGTACATCCTCTACCAGCTGTTAGACTTCTTGATGCAGAGCTATGATCAATCATGATAGTCCATCACTATGTTCCCAGGCTAGCTAATCCAAGTTATGTATCACCCTAGAACTAAAATAAAAACCTATGCAATCTTCCAAAATTCCCTGACAAGAAATTGTTAATTTTACATACTACTCACCTTGGGAAGATGCAGTCTGAATAAAAACAGCTGACCTGATGCTCAAAACTGTCATACAGCTCAGTACCACAGGGGACCGCCCAGTCAGTGATAAAATGTTTTATTAAAGCAGCTAGAGCTGAGAAATGTAAAAGCAGTTCTGTAAATTTAATCACTGGTTGTTGGAAGAGCTGAAGAAAACCTCTCCGTTTGTTATCATGTTTCAAGGCTGGCTTGTAAATTACAGTGTTACAAACACTGTGTAACTAGTTCCGTAAATTCAGCACCTTTCATCAAATTTCCATTATCATTTCATGACTCAGAGCCACTCACCATCTCAGGTGGGAGCAGTCCAGTACCTAATGCAATAATTCTTCTAGGAAAAGTAGTACTCACTTATTTTTTACTCACTTCGGGATTTTTGAATTAGCACAGTATGGTGCAATACAAACATAAAATAAAGTACAAAGCAGGACAAATAAGTAAATGCTCCCAAATCTCCTGCTAATCCTAATAAAAATACCGAAGTAACACAGTCATGCTTTTTTATTCAGTGTTCCAGCAGTGCAGTGTAAGAATGCAATTTATTCAACAATTTACTCAAGAGACTCCTGTGACAACAATATATTCAGAAACTCCCGAGACACTCTCACCAGTGGTGTTTGAAGATTGTCTATTTATGATATTTTACAATGGCTTAATAGAACAGACGTTAAAATCCCTGGCTGTGTCTTCCCTGCCTTGCAAACAGGGAAAAACATATCAATACTGCCCTGAATCTGGCTCCCCACTGCAAGCCAGAGAGGGGCTTTCACTCCTGAAAAGCTAAGAAACAACACAGGGTTTTTGCTGAACAATTTCAACATAATTCAAAACATTTTGCAGAAATGAGGTAAATTGAACAGCAGTTTAGCAACAGTGCATAATTGCAGGTGTAATGTGTAAGGTTAAGAGGCAAAATCAACTAAAAGCCGAAAGAAAGGAAAATAAAACAGTGGGGAATCTCAGATGGGCCTGAAGTCTCTGGCAAAACAGCAAGTACCAGCCCTGGTGCTTCATCACAACTCTGACAGCAAATCCAAGGAGAGGAACAAGTAGGGCCTGCTTCTTTTACTGTTTATTACCTTTCCTCTGCTGCCTCTTTATGAGCTTTAGTAGATTGCAGGTACTTTTAGCCTTTATACTGTCATCACACTAACACACAGTGTATTTCACCACTATGTTCTGACCCCAGTGTAATGCAGCAACTGTTGCACTGGGTTCAGGGCTCAGCTAGTTTCAAAATAGTTTATGTCATTAATAATCCACTTATGTCATTCTTCTAATGACAGGTAGACCACATGCTCCAGGAATGGGGCCCATGTTGCAGGAAAACTTATGTATAGGTGGTTTGCATACTATGTACACTCAAGGAATAGGGATATACAGGGAACTTAAGGAGACAAGAGGTATTCTTTCCCTCAACACTGTCATATCTATACAGAAAGCAATGCTACTTGGTGCGCAAGATATACATATATTTGAAAGGTGCTCGTTTAGTATGAAAGCAACTATACAGTGCTGGCAGCTATCTCCACTCTAGTGGATGATATGGATTATCTTAAGGACCTTTACTCACCCAAAGGGAAAGAACCCAGCTACAGAGCCCTATTCCTAGGGATGTGTTTCTAGGACCATGCTACCTACAGGAACCAGGAAAGTGGAAGAGTGACAGCTAAAGAGAGAAATGGAGGAAAACAGGAAAACCCTCCAGGCACCATATCCTTCAGCTTCCATTTCTGGCCGTGTCTTCACATTTCCCAGAAACAGTGAGAAACAGGTTCAATCTTTTGCTATCTCAGGGTGAGTTTCCACAGGAGGGGCTAGCTCCTAGGTAGGATGGATGGAGATATTCAGTGGGGAAACTTTTCCGTGCATATGGAAGAGCTCTGATGCAAGAGCCCAGCCAAGCGTGATCATTCTATGGCTCTGGCTCTCCCAGCACATGCAGAAGAGGAGGATGCATACTGTTGAGCTGCACTAGTACTTTCAGAGATGCTGTAATACTAGCTAGCTAGAGTGGCACTAGTGCAACAAGCTGGTATCCTCATTCTGGCTCATTCCCACTTTTGTCTCTGTGGGACAAAAAGACAGACAGCCCCTGATAAGGAAAACAGTACCAAGAAGCATCACCTTGTTTCAAAGAGTGATCACGGGAAAGGAGCACAGTACTGTGCTAAAAGCACAGCCTAGTGACTAGACTAGGATACCAAAAGGTACTGGTCTCATTGGTTTCAGTGACTAAGAAATTCACACTGTTCTTAAGTGCTTTTTTAAAATCCCATTAGAGAGACTTGATCTTTAGGTATTTAAACAGATTTAAAGATCAGATGCTTGGTCATTTGCTGGCACATAAATCCCAGATAATGCCTGCATCCCCAACGGTTACTTAGAGCTGTGAAGTGAATCACCACCATCTGCCTACTGCAGCAGGACACTTGGCTGCACCTGCTAGTAGTATCCTTCCCAAAAGCCACCCTCTGGCACTGCAGTTCCCATACGGACATACTACCAGCAGTAGCTTGTACTCCCAAGCAGGTCTCTGCAGTCCTGCACCCTCTAGATTGCCTGCACACTTGTTTAATTACATGTTGCTGAGGCTTATCTCACCTGAAGTCTTTATGCATAGATACTTGCTTATCACAGGAAAAAGGTAGCTATCTGCTTTTAGAAAAGACCACACACTGAATTCGTGTTAAGACACCAGACTCTGGAATAGAAAAATTGCCTGATGAGGTCTCCAACACAGCAGCTCCCTACCACAAAAATCTATTTCCAGTTTGGGGGTCCTTCCATTAAAATTATTCACATTTAAGGGTCTTAACGTGCATTTACAGCCATGAATATTTCCAGGAAGTATGAGAGTTAGATCCCCAATGTGGTGATGCTCCATGAGTCAGAAGAGGTTCCATCTCACAAAGTTGCTAAGAAGTGCTCAGAATTCATAGGAGTATCAAGACCAGCTAGAGGTTGACCGAAGAAGAGTCCATCTGAGCCTACAGCAAGTGCTCTCCTCTGTTCTGAATCTGGCTCAGAGCTCCTACTCCTGCCTCCCTGGCCCTGGGGTGTCAGCCAGACCATCTCATTCTTACTTTTCCCCAGGAGCCTGCTCTTTCCTGCATGGAGGACACTCCAACCTTTTGGAGAACAGTTTCAGTCTCACCCAACTTCTCCTTGTCCAGCCATATCGGCTGGGACTTTCCACCAGGCCCGACCTGCCAACTCCAATGGCACAACACATCCACATGCAGGGATGGGGCGGGAAGGTGTAGGAAGATTTTAACTTGTGTGAGGACTCTGCAATTACGCATACTTATTTCTTTCAAAAAAGCCACACTGATACACAATTCACCAGCCTATCACATACACTGTGTGAAAAAAAAACATTAATTTGATGTAGGATTATTTTTAATATAAAATAGTCTATTTCTTCACAGATTAATAACAGAGCTGATCAAGTATCCTCCTTAGTATGTATAATTTTAAATGGTTTCACCCGGTTAATTTCCAGGCAAGTGCAATCAAGCGATAATGTAAGTGATAATGCAAGCAATAATGCATGCTACTCTTTGAAGTACAGAACCTTTGAATAAAACACACTTTCATTTCATCACTAAGAGCAAATGTTTTCTCAAAGTCAGAAGAATCAATATAAGCTGCCTTTTGATGCTGTACGGACACCCAGGGAATAAGTATCTCATCAGCCTCTTAGTTCTTTAATTTCTTTCACTTAAGACCCTGGCAGCTTTCCAAAATTACTTATACTTCTTTCTAGTTACATTTTTCTGAAATTTTCTATCCATGTTTGTTTAGAGGGCTTTTATTCAAGTACAGTGGACTGGAGTTACAACTTCCTTCAAATAAGGGCTTGAGTTATTCTTATTATTGCTTAATGATGAATTGAAAAATTAAATAACCAAGGACAAAAGTTGTCAAGACTTGATGTTGGCACCTCCCTCTGGCAGTGATAGATTAGCCTGGAATCTATTATTTGTTTATAATTATTCCATTACTGTAAGAGAATGCATTGTAAGTATTTCTGCTTGTTGTTGACATTCACTGCAAGAAGTGTCATTTATTTTACTAGGATGTATGAAAGTGTGTCTCGTGCCATCTGGCAACCTCATTTGCATGTATCACATTGTATACAAAACCATCACTAAGTATTTAAGTTTCCTCAATATGATGCTTTATTTTTATCATCAGAAACTGTTTTCATTCTGATCACCAGCAATAAATCCATTTATTTCCCAGCTAAACATTATTTCATGTTCCCTTTAATCTCAGGCGAGTTTCTTCCAATATGCTCAAACAGATTGAAATTTAGTATGTGGATGTCATTGCTTTTTAGGGTCCTGGCCTTCAAGCACACATACAACTTTATATACGCAGAGGGGAAAACCAACTGGCTAACAGATTTGAGGTGCCTGGTGCACAAGCATGATCCATACCACACACTTCAAGAGGTAGCAAGGGAGGATTGATGCATTCACTGCCAACACAGGTTGGCAAAAACACTCCCTTGACTTGGAACACCACCAGGTATGGCCTATGCTCTTGTACAAAAAACCACCTCTGTTCTCAACAACCCCATTTGCACTCCTCATAGGATCCCCTTCAAGGTTTGTAAAAGGAATAGCCATGCCCTTCTCCAAAGGGAACAGGAAAGGACAACTCTGGTACTTCATTAACACAAGACACTGGGGTAGGAAATTAACAAAGAGCCAGAAAGAACCATCTGGGTTGCCAGTCCCCTGCCATTTAGGAAGCTACTCCAAATGCTTCATCCTTCTGTGACTGAATGCAACTATGTTCTTGAAATGAAAAAATCACCTGATATAGCATTTACAGTCAGGCTGTTACCTGCCACGCTGCTTAAGTCACAACAGATTTAGAGCAAGACCCTATGGTAGGAATATTCAAGCTTTTGCTTTTTTCTATTTTCTTTCCCACATACATATATAGACACAATATGCATATATAGACACAGAAGCCTTGCTCTTCCTGCAAGAAAAATGGATTGCTGCTTATAAATGGTTTAATGTGAATAAAAGGCTATAATGACCTCAGCTTATTGATTAGATGTATTAATATTACAGCCAATCAGCAATATAAATCAACATTACCAATGTTTCATTGGCAGCGATGCTGTAACAGATTAAACAAAAGCTCAGACTGCATTCTGAAATAACTCTGGTTATACCCTATTTCTTCACAATGTACATCTGCCATCTGCTTATCTCAAAAGCATAGGTATAAGAATACTGAAATATAAAATATATTCATTCCTATTAACAACATCCATCTGGAGATTTTTTTTTTTTTACAGAAACAGAAAGTGCAACACCATTAGCTAGGCCTCACACAAAGGAAAAAACCTTCAGAAACAAGTCATTAGAATATTTCACAGAATTAAAGGTCACATTAACTTTAACTAGCTCTGTTAACTAAGTGACTAACATCCTGGGAGGCTCGGTCAGAATTTACCATAATACACAACACCTACATAATGCACGCAAAGTAGTTAAACATACCTTATTACTTAAGTAAATCCCCCTAAATAGCTAAAAATATGTGCATTAGCGAAGAGTCTTGATCTGAGAAGTTAAAACTTTCCTTGGCAAACACCCCCAACACTAAAACACAACTTTTTGCTGGATTCAGCAGACTCCTTTGTATATTTGCAATTAGCTCTTCCATTTCTGAAATGTAGGAGGGAGGAACTCCAAAAGCACAATGGATAGGGAAGGAGAGGGTTTTTTTTTTTCCCCAGTCCTTTCATTCTCAGAGGTATTCTAGAGTAGGCAAAGAGACAGGAACAGATTTACTCCCTCAGTTGGAAGAAACTGTATTCAAGACTGTCCCAGCATATCTTCTTTTCTAAGCATCAAGAGAGACCTCTCTGGTGATAACCAGCACGGAGGTGAATTTCCAACAGTTTGGCTCACTTGGAATCCTAATCCTTTATTTCAAATTTGGATAAATTTTAAGAAATTTCAAAGCACTTTATGTAAGGCATACCATAAAGAGTACATATTCAAAATAAATAGCGTTGCCCATAAGTCACAGTACCTAAATATTTATTATCTTTAACTTTTTGAACATGCCAATCTACAGAACATTACAAATGAGCAAAGCTCAACAGCCTGACTCAAAGATTAAGTATGATCTGTAATCTCTAGTCTCTGGAATTAAGAGGGCCCTAACTAGCTTTCATATCTTCACCTCTTACATGATGTCTCCCACCCTTAAAGGAGTCAAGGCAGAAATAGCCTCTTTGATCATTTTATACACCTCCCTTCAATTAGGGTAATTTACTACAGTAATTGCTAAATACTGACATTTGAATGTACTTGAAATCCGGTAACTGATCAGCTGAATAGATTCATGTTGAGTGTTACCTTTACTCCAGGGACATTGTAAATGCAAAGTAATTCCATAGTGTATGTGCTTACCTCCTAGCATCCAAGAACCATCATACTCTCTCTAGCCACATCAAGAACTGCTTTCCCTGTGAGATACAGGCATGTGTCCTAGATCATGCACAGCATTAACACACTGGCAGAGGTATTTCAATCAAAGGTTTACCAAATTGCCTCAAATGACAAAACCAACATACAGAGGATTTTTTTTTCAAATATTTAAGTTTCGAAGAGGCTAAACACCACACCACATGCTTTTACAAGACTTTCAGTTCCGAAGCTCCTCCTTTGCCTTCAATCAACTATCTCAATCATTTGAATTAATCCACACAATCACAGCTGACACAAGGCATTGAAACATTCACAGGTCTTCATTTCAGTTTTCTTTAAGATAAGATTTCATAAGCAAATATGTATAGAATATTTTTCTATTTCCGCTATTCCAATATTACCCTTAACACTGAAGTCCTCGTTCCATATTAATAATTTCTTTACCAGTTATGTCAACATCAACTAATTTGAACTTCAGATCACAGATTAAAACAACAGAAGAGAAGAAAAGAATAAATCACATCAGTACACAGAGCCTGAATGCCCAAACTGATATTACTGCTGTGTTTGACTGCCTTCCCCAGCCATGGGACAGAAACTTACTTCTTCATGCTGATGTAGCTACATTTATCAGTGCCAGATGTGCCTCTGTACCACTGAATTCAGACTGTTCAACAGATTGGCCAGTTCTGAAGGATTTTATTACTACACTGATGTCCTGGTTCCGGCTGGGACAGAGTTAACTTTCTTCCCAGTAGCTTGGGGGGTGTGCTGTGTTTTGGGTTTGGTATGAGAAGCTTTGATGGCCCATTGATGCTTTGGTTGTTGCTGGGTAGTGCTTGCACCAGGGACTTTTTGTTTCTCTTTTCGGCCTTCCATGCCCTGCCACGTGCAGGGGAAGCTGGGGGCGGCAGCCAGGGAGCATAGCCAGGGTAGTTGACCCAGCTGGCCAGGGGGCTATTCTATATCATGTGACATCATGCTCAGTATAAAAACCAGGGGTGGGAGGGGGGGCCTCACCCCCATTTGTGACACACAGTCAGCAAGCAGTTGCATTGTGCATTGCCTGCTTTGTATATTCTGTTATTGTTGTTGTTATCATTGTTATTATTACTGTTCTGCTTCATTTTATTTCAATTATTAAACTGTTTTTATCTCAACCCGTGAGTTTTCCTACTTGTGCCCTCCTGATTCTCTCCCCCATCCTGGGGGGGGAGGGGGGAGAGGGGTGAGCAAGCAGCTGCGTGGGGTTTAGCTGCTGGCTGGGGTTAAACCACGACAACTGAAAGTCAGGAAAGTCCACTAAAGATGAGGTTAACCTAAAAACTTACTCATCTCTGCCTGCCTAAATCAGCCATATCATTTAATTGTTCTCTCACAATTTAGGTAAAGATAAGGTAAAGAAGGGACAGAATCCTATTTAGCATACAGGTATTACCTGTTTAGATTAACAAGCACTGCATTTTATTTAGCTTAAAAGAAAAATTATTTATCCAACTGCATAACCATCCATCATTTTTAGCCACAAAACTTTCACACTGTAATGTCCCAAGTACAAGCCAATTGGCAACACTAAAACAAGAAGTGGAATTTCACCTTGTTGATAGTAGGTTCTAGGAGAATTTGAATATTGGACTCTTTCCTGCTCTAAATATAGACACTTTCAAATCAAGGCAATAACTGGTTTGCTCTCCAGAAGAAACATACTTTAGCTTAGCATTAAAGAGACACTATAGTTTTTTCCTACACATTTGGAAAAACATGTTGGAACCTTTTGCTGTAAATATTACCTTGCTTTTTTTTTTTTAAATTAGGTCATGTGAGACTATTCCCTACTAAATAACATTTCAGGCTTCCAGCATGATGTGGGAAGGTAAACAATACATCAACAAGATATATGGTATTCATCAATATAGTAGAATCAAATCTATTTAGAGAATTCTGGCACACTTTTGCTTCTTGGGCATAAAAGCTACTTTAATAAATAATTTTAGGCAGCATTATAGACTACTTCATGGGTATAGCAAATGTCATATATAGTAGGAACAACCCTATGAAAGAAGCCTGCCAAAATTCATCCTTCCCTAAAATGATGCACAGAAATTTTCAGCTGTAGTAAGACACCACTGTAGCAGCAGAATATTTTAATGCAAAACATCTTGCAGCTTGGACTTCAAAAGTACAGGGCTAGATTCACACACTGCAGGAACTTCTGAGAAAGACATTTTTAGTTTGACAGAGTCCATGAGGTTAAAAGCAGCCCTTCAACATAAACTCTCTCCCAGGTAAATCAAATATTTGCTGCAGAAAGGGCTTTGTTTCAAACAGTTTCTTCCTTCCCTAAATATGTGTGTATACACACACAGAGAGGATGAGAGATCTGGCATTCTTAATGGAATCTTTTTTTAATTACCACTTAAAATTATTAGAGAAACAAGAAAGATGCAACTGGGACAGTTATTTTTGTGCAGTAAAGCTTAGTACAGCCTAGCAGTTGTTAGAGCACTTACAGTTATTTATTTTTAATATTAGCAATAGAACTTGTCTGCTCTTCAGGACTCTTCACTTACACCTTTGGCAATTTCAGTGACAGCAAAGTTAGGGGAGGCAAGTTGCATGTAGGGGCATTAAAAACAAAATTGATTAATTGCTCTAGAGCATATGAAAAGCTTCACTTTGAAACACTACAAATCTGAACAGATAATTTAGAGAAAATCTTTACATAGTTTTCCAAGTACACAGCAGCCTTGCTATGCCCCACCAGTAGTTCAGGCACAATGCTTTCAGCTGGAATAGAGACCTGACTATCAACTATCTGTCAAAGCAAATAATTGACTAAAACAAGCATGGGATTAGGACAACCAAGATCAGTTACCCAAATCAGCCTATTGACAAACAGCCTGCAGTCACCCAAGAATGGATTACCCACTGGATCATGGACATAAAGGTTCCTTTCTTACAGCAGCTCAGACAAGTCCAATACTCTTATCCCTGCTTCTTTAGTATAGCCTTCATTAGTTTTGTTACTGCCTTTTCTGTTTACAAGTTAGCATTGTAAATTGTCTTGTTCTTCTTATATCCTCACTGCATCTGTGGATTACTGGACAGGCCTGTAGCCGCTTCCTGATCTGCTGACCTTGCTCGTTTAACCTGCTGAATCTGCTGCTGTGTACAGCTAGCCATAATCTAACTAAGGAACCCAAATGCCTTCCTCCAAGAATTCTGCAGTGTCCTGGTTTCAGCTGGGATGGAGTTGATTTTCTTCCTATTAACTGGTATAGTGCTGTGTTTTGGATGTAGTATGAGAATAATGTTGATAACACACTGATGTTTTAGTTGTTGCTAAGTAATGTGTATGTCAAGGACTTTTCATCTTCCCATGCCCTGCCAGGTGTGTGGGGGGCTGGGAGGGAGCATGGCCAGGACAGCTGGCCCAGCTGGCCAATGGGCTATTCCATACCATATGACATCATGCTCAGCATATAAGGCTGGGCAAAGAAGGAAGGGGGACGTTTGGAGTGATGGTGTTCGTCTTCCCAAGTAACCGTTACACATGATGGAGCCCTGCTTTCCTGGAGATGGCTGAACACCTGCCTGCCGATGGGAAGTAGTGAATTAATTCCTTGTTTTGCTTTGCTTGCGTGCGCGGCTTTTGCTTTACCTATTAAACTGTCTTTATCTCAACCCACGAGTTTTCTCACTTTTACCCTTCCGTTTCTCTCCCCCATCCCCATGGGGGAGTGAGTGAGCAGCTGCATGGTGCTTAGTTGCTAGCTGGGGTTAAACCGCAACACGCAGTTCTCATCTCACACTGCTATGCACAGCTATTATCTACATCATTTATCCCTCCTAAGTGCAGGATCCAAAGTTTTTTCTTTGGACAGCATAGCCATTTATGCCAGTTAAATCAAGGTTAAGACTTACATCCTCCATAATGATACTCCAAGGCTCCATAATCGGATAAAGAGTAGTTTTCCCTGCCACCAGCCAGGACATGACAGTACTGCTTCCCAAAGAAATGATACTTGCAGTCTGGGCAATGAGATGTTGATCACTTCCACTCATTCCTCTGACCTTTTTGTTCCAGCGAATTGACTGTTCCCATGCTCTTTTGAAAAGCCTCTTCTGTCCCTCACTTTTTATCACTAAATACTTTGACTTGTGCTTCTACAGCCAAACCCATTCTCTCAAATAACGCTATTGAGTTTTGGTAATGTCTGTTGGAATTCAATATGGGTTGAATTTCTCACCTGCTACTAGTTTTGCAAAGTCTGTGTTTCTCAATATTTAGAGTAGGACTGATGTGATAACATGCTTGTAGTTAGAAAAAAGGTTTCATTGACAGCATTTAGGAGTCCAGCTGTTTGTGTCATTACAAGAGAGTTATTGAATAACTCAAGGAAATACATTTCTGGTAGCAGTAACCTCAAGTAGTATTCTTATTAAATTAAAGCATTTCTAGTCAGGATACTTGTAGTATTTAATCAGACATCTGAAAGTGTAGTTTATATATTGCAGAAGTGACTGTCAAAACCGTGCAAATTAGCACAAGTATTTGCACTACAACAGAGTAGAACAGGAATAAATCAGAGCTTGCAGTTAGCACTGTTTAAGTGATTCTTAGCCTAATCTGTCTAACACTCCCCAAAGTTCATTCAGTTCAAACACAGCAAATCCTGATCACAAAAGTGAACAAAGATGATAAGGAGAACCTAGCAAGCACTGTAGTGGGAACCACACAGTAGCCTCTGCTACCCACAGATTAGATCACAACTGCATCTAATCCTGGGTTTCCAAAAGTCCCCAGGAGGACTGTAAAGTACCCCAAAAGCTTTCTGCAAGCTTTCCACTATTTTTTCAAACCATTGATTACCAACAGCATTCAGGAGCAGAATGCCAGTGTCACACACAACTCAATCTGGACATTGCAATATTCATCTACATTTTGCAGTTTTATTCTTAGTATTTTATCACACAACCAGAACTCCCAGCTTAAGCTTCAGTCACTGCTGCATCCCTATTTTGGGCTTGTTCCATTCGTATTCATCCTGAATGCATTCTCCTTATCTCTCCTCACCACTTCTTTTGTTTTGCAAACAAGCATGTTTTGTTTTCTCCCATGCTAGCCTTCACATGTGGGGACTGTCTCAAATACATGCAGTACTCACTCAGCTTCTGTATAATTCTGCAGAACCTAGAAACAAAGCTTGACAGTGACAAAACAGCTAGAGTGCAAAAACAAATGCCCTTCATGCTGAGCTATGCATATTCTCAGTTCCTCATAACCATCTGTCTGTAACTGTATCTGACAAGGCAAGCAAGTGCAAGTACCTGAGGCAACAATCACCTTCATCCTATAGCTGTATAATGTCTAATGCAATGAGGTACAATCTGTGATGGTAGCTCCAAGTATGACAGCTGCAAACTTAGAGAGTGGCATTTTTCATCTCAATATCCATTTCAACCATTGAAGGTCCTCTCAGGACTTGCTCTTAAGACTTTCTTCCAGGTGTGTTTTTCTTCTCAGTGCTGGAGAGAAGGACTTTAGGCAACAAATCCTCCCACATCAGCATCACCCTGCAGTGATCAAGAAGGCAGAGCACCCTCTTCATGAACTTCACAAATTCCAAACCCACTATGCACTTAAGTCATGGACCAGCCCAGTTCTGCCAAACAAGAACAGAACCTCTTCTGAGCACTCATGCACCTTCTTAAAATAAAGGTAAGTTCTGTGAATAGACGCTAGATATCTGTATAAGTATCTTACCTAGTGAGCACTTCACAGGGATGCCTAGAAGTTCTTAGTGAGTATTAGTGCATGTCTGCTGGAATATAGGAGACAAGAATTACAAATCTGTTTTCATTTCCTAATGCAAATTATGTTCTGTTCTGGACACAGGATCAAATACTTAATTTAACAGCAAAACACAAGAATAACTTAGCATAAGGCATAAAAGTGAATTAAGATTTTATCACAAGCTACATTGCGGGGAGAGCGGGGGCGAGGGGGGAGGGAAGCAATTGGCATGTCTTTTAACTGCATAAGCTAGTTAACTGCACAAGCTTTGCCTCTGAGTGAAATTCAAGCAAGCTGGGAAAAAAAGGATCAGACAAAGTAACAACCATCATTCAAGAGGTACAAGCGCAGAACAATGAGTAGTTGTTTGGAAATCACCCAGTAGTTCTTCAAATCCATGCCAAGCTGATCCATGGTAAGCCATCAATTAACACTAACAAAAAAAGGAAAATCAATTAGGCAAATGACCACCTAATAAACAGACAGCTAGCCAATGCACAACTAGAAGCTAATACTTCAGAAAGCTCAAAGAACACCTTGAAGAGATATGCAAATGATAAATTAATTGCTTATAATACTCCAATCTGTTGAAGTAGCTAAGCAAAAAAAAACTAAGCATAAAGTTCATTATAGATAGGCATTAGTGTCATATTCCTGCCTATATATCCTACCCACCTGAATCCACTGAGTCCCAAAGGTATAGACATGCTGTTTTAAGCACCACTACCTCCAAAGGTACTGTTTATCTGGTCTTAGTAACATCTCAATCTGTGATGCTTTTACTAACTCAAAAGCAGAACAATCTAGAAGTATGACTTTTCTTATTCTAGCATTATTTCCAATCATCAGTTAAAACTTAGCTGGAACAAGCTGGTGGGCTTCCAGATAAGCTGGGAGCTAATAAGCTTAAAAGAAAGGATCACATACATGCCTACTTGAAAATTATTTCCCAAGCAGCTAAAAATGCACCTCCAACAATAGGAGAGACAGCCCATACATATACAGATTCAAGATACTACAGTGTAAGCCATTTAAGCTGTTAACACATTCCCACAATACATTCTCTTTGCTCATTGCAAAGGGTATTTAGCTATTCTAAAGGTTCAAAGAGGCACAGCCACTTGAAGCTGACAGCAGAGACACACTGATTCTGGACAGTATTTACCTGCACAAGCTACAAGATGTAGCCCTAATTTGCCAGAACCAGTCATGTGCGGCAGGTCCCTCAGGTAGAAGCCAAAACGCTGTTGTGGAAGGGGCTTTGGCAGCCTAAGGTTTTTACATTTTGAAGTTCTGTCTTACAGCTGAGCCTCTCCACCACCACAGGAAATTCAGTTTTCCATTGTCAGAAAACTAACAATAAAAAACCAAATAGCTTTCTGCTATACTTTCCAGTAGCAACTCCTCATCAGAACAGCTCACCCACAATATCAAGCCTCTCCATGATGTCAACCACTCCATCTGAAAAAGCAGTAAGTGTCTCTTGCAGCCTAGGTTGCAGAGAAGAAGGTCTCACAGGAGAGAAGACAAGAAAGGTTATACTTGCACTTTCCTAATTTCAATGCAAAAAGAGCCTTTTTTTTCCCCAACATGTGATGTCAAGAAAATGTTATCTTCACAACTGCACAAACACCTTCTGCAGTCTGAGAGGCAGACACTTCCCCCCCAAACATAAGCATTTTGTCCATAAATACTAAACATGAGAAAACACAGGCAGCTAGACACCAAGCCCCAGAGATACTGATTACGTAGTAGCTCTGAGAAAATACAGAGAAAAAAATACAAGTGCAGACCACTAGCTAAAAATCCCCCACAACCCTTTGCACTAGTTAAAGGCTCAGAAGAAAATTCACATAGAAGTTACCAAAACAGAGCCCTTATAGATACTCACAGCAGGTATCTGTAACAGTCAAGTAAGAAAACAGATGGTAGACAGTAATAAAGCCTTTTTTTCTTTAACTACTATAATATTTTAGCTATATTAAACAATTCAGTAGAGCCTTTACCTAAAGATATTTATGACTGAAAAGGCCTTAAGTAGGTACAAGAGAAAAAGCCATAAATGAACATGGCCAGGAAATTATGCTTACAGGGAACAAAAAAAGTTCAACCTAACTATTCTAGACCTAAAGTGTCATTTCTTTAAATAAAAACTACCTCTCTGTTAATAATTCTACATACTGGCTTTACTACAACGATATACCCCAGCCACCTAAGAACATACAGACACCACCTCCCCACCAGATTACTCACTACTCCCTAACAAGGGCTATATAAATGACCTGCGGCACAGTGGTCTTGGAGGCTGGTCCTATAAATTTGGCAATGGCAAACAGCTGCTGCTTGTATACACTAAAGAGTTTGAAGCAAGAAGCTGCTTCTGTCTGGTAAGTGTGTCTGTTTGGGGCTTTTTCTTGAATTTTTTTTTTTTTTAGCATTTAAACTAATAGTTTATAGCAATTGTAAAATATGGGATGCAGATAAGTTGCACGTGTGGGAAAGTTGCTTTTATAGAACTGTCTAATATAGATGAATTGTCTCCCTTAAGACAACAGAAAAGGCTCTAGCAGTTCTGTGAAGCTATCTGATAACAACAGCTTGTAGGTATTAGAAGAAAAAATGTAGTAGCACTGCAAGTACAATGTGAGTATTACTGGCTGTAGCACATCATGATTCTCAAAAGTGTTATTTGTTCTCAAATAGCCTATCTGAGAATAAGGAAGTGATAGTAAAATAGCCATGCAAGAGGGCTTTGTTCTCCCTGCCTAGATTTATAGAGTAGGGAGGACAGAATCCCATGAGTGATAAGGCTAGTAGGGGATCAGAAGTGGTATTCCTTGAGCAAGAACTGACTTGAACCACTGTCTGTGTTGATATTTGAATACAAAGCAAACACTTATAAGTCAGGAACTTGAGAGCTTGGACTGTAGGTGCTCCTTATAGTTTGAGAGTTGAGCTTTTCTTCGTCAAGTACTTAAGCTTGTTTTTGACATGAATGCTGATCTAGAGTCTTATCCTATCTAGGCTGCTGTTAGCTCCTCCATAATGCTGTAACAAAGTATGTGGCTTAAACAGTAACATCAGTGAGCAGTAATGACTTCACGGAAGGCTTCTGAAACAATGAGAAAAGAACGGCAGCTTAAGCAACAAATATATTTTTCATAGCATGCCTTAACATAGCGATCTCACAGCTGCTTTTACATCATGAAGGGGGGGGGGAAATGCTGTTCTACAGTAACTATAACTCTGAACAGAAATTAGAGATGCATCAGGAGCAAACACTCCATAGCAAAGGCTTATCCCAGTGCAAAAATAATGGTATGTCTTAAAAGTAAACAACAAAAAAGGCTAAATACAAAAGTTTCTGTAGTAGAACAATGGAAGTAAGTGGCAGATAAAATGCTTTATGCTTATTGACAAGGGAAGTATTATATTTTTTTCTGGAAAAAACACAAATATTGGTCAGAAAATAACATAAACCACTGATACTCCTCAAGAATGTTTTTGCAATGCAGAGCAAGTGGAACCAGATCTGCAGAGGATCAGTGTTGCCCCATTCAGTAAGTTATGCATAAAATTTAACTTCCAGTAAAGCTAATTATCCCTATAAAGGAAACGGACTAACTAGGAAAAACAGTTCTGCTATATTTAAATTAGTCAGCTTCCTTTGTAGATGATACAAAAACCAAAAATATGTAGTTTAAGATCCAAAATTGCATGCGAGTATACCCTGTGAGTATCCTTTCTGTCGTATCTTAAATGTAATACTTAAGATTTGGCTTCAGTTTGTTATTGTGTGGCTTCAGTTAAGTATGCAATGATAAGGAAATTAGGAAATGGCAAATGATAAACATCTTCAAATTCTAAACTAGTTCAAGTTCCAAAAAGAAAAAGCTACATCTGAACAAAACCAATTATTTTGGTCCTTGAAATCATCAGTGAAGTATAGCATGTAAATCTTACCGGACAGATCTCTGACAGAAATATCAGAATCTGGTAACTAAATTTTTTTAAATGAAAGCAAGACTTGACTGTTTGAACTTCTCTTCTTTTCAGGAAGCCCAATAAAAGTCTTGTTTGCCTTATTATCAACTTTAAATATGCCATGACACTATGCCTAAAAAATAATTTCCTAACTGTATATATATACAGTATAATGCTTACTGAACAGATTACCTTCTGCTTTTCTGCTGTGCTCTTGCAAAAATCTGTGTTTTCCATACATTAATAAATGCATCTCCATAAACCCTTGAGGGGTGTTAATGAAAACAGTGGGGCTAAACGCTGCACTGGTACAGTGCCTAATCTGAGATCTACTGTTACTGTGCAGCTCGAACTCTTACCGCTTGTTAGCATTTGATCCTCAGAGCTCCTATCATTCATCTCAATTACAACAATGAATGATTAGCACTTCTGAAAATCAGCTCTATGCTGTTTTCAAGTACTTAGGAAATGAAAACTATAAGGACCACCCATGAAAAGTTTGGATCAAGTGATTTGCCTCGTATCATACAAACTCAGTGGTAAGAACTGAAATAGTTCTCCACAGAGGTTCTTCTCATGCTGAACAATGCTCTCACAATCTGTATTCCTGATCTAGCCTATTTCTGGGAAAAAAAATCTCTGATCCAAAGTTTGTTCACCACAAACTTTAATTACTTATAAGCTTCTGACCTTTAGGAAAGAGTAAACCTAACCATTGAGACTAGTGCCATGATCCATATACTGTCCCTTACGTAGGCATTTTACCTTCTGAGTAGTTCTTTCTAACAACTTAATTTCTTAATGTGCCTATGCAAGATAGCTTCAAAATGTAGGAAGTTCTATATTACTGCAGATTATCAGCAAGTAGGGATTTTTAGATTCATGATGGAGAAATCTTTGCCTTGGCCTATCAGTTTATGTAGGTCAGCTACCAGCTGGGGTGCAAGCACAGTCTGTGCCACTGGCTTTTAAAGTGTTGACAGTAGAGGAATGGTGATACACTGAATTTTTGTTGTCCATTACAAGCTGAGAGAACATGAAATATGGTTACAGAAACCTGTGTTGCCTTACCCTTTTATCCCAGGTCTTGAGTCCTATGGGAGATTACATGAAGGGAAAACATTCCCTAAGCCTTAAAAGCCTTATTTCTTGTACGTTACACGCAGTATAGTGAAAAACAGAAGTAACTGAAACAGTGGCTTACATCTTTTTCTGAAAAGACTGGTTTGTGACCAGTTCAGTTAACAAACAAGAACCTAACATAAAGCCATTAAGTCACTTCCATGTGTTGAAAATACCTTCTCTAATCCCCAAGTTAAAAGTCTAGGGAGATAACTTCAGCTGAACTGTAATATACCAACATAAGTTTCCCTGCTCACTTAGACCATTCCTCTGTGCCTCTGTTTTTATACCTTTACTAGAATTTGAAAGAACACTTACAGATGAGACTATTCACAAGTGATGGCAGTGCACAAACCTTACAGCAATGCAACGCCTGATGCTGTGCACGAGCTGATTCAACTGTACTGACAGGGACATTATTTTGTGTCTTCTTCCCAACTAATTCTGGCACTTCTAACTTCATGGCTAGACACCTGTAGAGCTAAGCTAGTTTGACTATGCATTCTGGTTGTTAACTTTAACTGTTCAACTGTGACTTGGCTCCTGGAGATCAGAAAGACCACTGTATGCCTAGGATGCCCCTGTTTATGGCAGTCTGATGGATTCAGCGATGAATCATCCCTAAGTTCTGCTCTTTCCTTTTGGTGAAACCCTGACCTCTGCTCCTGTGCTGTAGCAGGCTCAGGCAGCCAGGACCCACTCCTCTGGTGAGGCTCTCTTTGAATGGAGGTGGCACAAGGCCGATCTCCCTCATCACAAAGCAGCAGCAGCTCAGCTCGGTGAGCTGCTGACTCCTGTGGTGTGAACATCAACTACAGGAAGATCTAAAATGCAGACAGAAGCAAACTAGATGTCACTGTATGTCACCTCCGTTGGCCTTTTACAACATCAAAACGATCTGAGCCCAAGTCATCTGAGGTGGCAGGCAGCTCCTGGCGAGGGCAGTGCTCTGGAGGCCTGCAGCTGTGTGAGCCCCCGGCCGAGGCCCACCTCTGTGGAAAGGGAAGCCCCAGGAGCCTTCCGGGCGAGCTGCCGGCGGCAGTGCGGCCGCCGCAGCCTGCGGCGAGCTGCCCTGAGAGCCCTCACGCAGCTCACGGGGCCGGGCCCTTCTGAGGGGGCAGTTGGCGGGTGCAGCCACTCCGGAGGCGGCAGCGCCGGCACGGAGCGAAGCGGACCGCTGAGGCGGCCCCGCCGGGCCGCTGAGGCGGCTGCAGCGCGGGCCGAGCGCGCCGGCTGGCGGCTGCGCGCCGGCACTGGCCGGGCAGCGCCCCGCACGTGCCAGTACTCAAAATGGCTTCCGCCCCTACAGGCACCAATATGACGCCGCTGTCCTCGCTCAATATGGCTGCCTCCTGCCGTCACGCGACGGGGATAAAAAATGGCTGCCGCTTGCCACGGGGCTGAAGCCGGGGACTCACACGGGTATAGCGGCCCTGCCGCCGCTCCCCTTCTCTGTAGTTGCCCGTGTCCGGGCACCGCCGGGCAGGACCGCACTGCCCCGCCATGAGCCGGCAGCGGCCCCGCCTGCGCGGCGGGAGGGGCTGCGGGACCATAGAGTGCGGGGCGGTGCTCCGGGGCGGCAGAGCCACCGCGCCGGCGGCAGCGCCCTCTGGTGGGCAGAGGCGGCCACTACAGTGGCGGGGGCTGCGTGCCCGTCTCTCGCGAGGCTCCACTGGCGAGGGCCCGGTGCGGCCCTCGGAGGCCTCGCTCCCTCCGTAGCGCCGAAGTTTGTCCTTCAAGCGAGAAGGGGGCTCCCGCCCGGCGCGGTCAGACGGCGGCCAATACCCGGGAGGATCCCTGGGGGAGCCGCCAGTCCCGCTGCTCCAACTGCCCATGGTTGAGGGGCAGCTCTCCGGTCAACTTTGCCTCACAGCCCTAAAATCCACAGCTTTTGGGTCTCCAGGAGCTCTGCTCCAACCTCCTCTCTTCCAGTATTACCTTGGTCTCTTTATTCATGCTCAGTTTTCCCCTCCCTGCTGCCTAAGCTTTTTCTTGGTTTAAGTGGCCTTCGCCCCTCCCAAGTGCTCATTTCTTCATCTCTTTATAATCTGCAACCCTATACCCAACACTAAATATCTTTAATCTGGTAAAATGGGCTCTCTGCATCCCAAGAGCTCTCCTGGGGCACAGTCTCACTGGGAAGACCCCCGCCCATGGGTTTGCTCTGTCCACCGTGGCACCACGGGTGGTCTGTGCCAGAGCCGACAGAGCATGCGGATGCAGAAGGTGAACCTTGCCGCTAGACGCTCACAGCTGAAAAAATCTGGGGCGCAGGGCTGCTTGTTTGTCCCAGGGGCATTCCTGGCCATTGCAATGCTTTCAGCTTCAGGTGCAGAGAAATGAGTGTTACTACACCACCCTTCCTTCAGTGCTCCAGACCCTCCACTGATAAGGCCTTGCAGACATGCTCAATCAGCACATTTCATGGAGCTGTTCGATGGTTTGTGCCAAAGCTGTTAATAATGGTGTGGAATACGATCAGCTGTGAGGATGAGCGCTGAGGCTTCTGCCTAGCCTGGCAGTTGCTGTGTCACTGTAGGATGCCGTCACCTCCCTGTAAATCAGCTTTCTTGACTCCTTTGCAAGTGGCAGGAGATCACAGAGGTCCCCTGAGATCCCAGGCAATGATGGAGCAAGTCACTGACACGGAAAGGTCCAAGTGCCTGTCCTGCATCCTGGCTCACCAGGGGCTGTGCCTCTGCTGAGACCTGGAGCCGAGGGTGGGGGGACGCAGCTGTGCCGTGCCACAGGGAGGGAGCTGGGGAGATGGAGGGCATGTCCCTGTCCATCTGCAGGTGTCATCAGGCCCCTGTCTCGGAGCCTCCTTTCATCTGCTGCTTTAGCAAAGTTCAGATGTGTTGGCTCTGGAGCATTTCTCTTGGCTCAAGACAAGAAACAACTTTTACCTCTGTGCTTCCACCTTCAAAGCATGCCACAGTGAGTGTCAGCTGGGCCAGCTGTGGAGGCCCGGGCTGTGTCTGTCCCAGGCTTCCTCTGCAAGGAAGGGAAGAGTCTCCCTTTGACAGAGGAGCTCCCACAGCTCCTTGCTTGAAGGCCCGGCGATGCATGAAGCTCTGCCTCCATCTGTCTTCCCCGCTCCCGGAGCTCTCCCTGGAGCCTTAATCGGTCTGGAGCGTGGGCTGCCTACAAACTCCTCTGTGCTGCGGCGCGTGACGCCCCCCTGGGCCCCTTCTCCGCTTTCCCAGCGGCTACAAAGCGGAGGCTGTGCAGGGGTCAGTGGGGCACGAAACCGCTGGCGGGGGCCGGCCCTGACCCCCGGCCCTGCCTGCTGCGCCCGCTGCGGGCAGCCTGCCTCTGCCGGCCTGTGCAGACCTGCAGGCGGCATCGGCAGCCCTGCCGGGCCACAAACACACCCAGGAGGGTGTGAGCAGGCAGCAGAGGAGCACAGCAGGGCTCTGCTGCGCAGGGACGCCCGGCTGAGAGCCCAGCCCCAGCACTCACCTGGCCTGCCGGCGTCCCAGCTGCGGGAACCTTACATCCGCAGGGAGCAGGTATTTTTCCCGTTTGGCTCGCTGCCCTGGGGTGGCAGCCCATGCCATGGGGATACCATCCCGTGCTGCCACGGGAGTTGCGGGAGAGCTGGCAGAGCGGCAAGGAGGGTGATCGTCCTGGCCCTGTGTGCAGCTGAGGGGGGGAAGGAAAGGGGCTGCCTGTGCTGTTCCCACACTCCGGAGAGCGGGGATGGGAAGCCCAGGGCTGACTGCATGGGGGAGATGTGGGACGTGAGGCCGGGAGTGGGAGGTCTGGGCCAGGCTGTGCTGCTCTTGCTGTTTTGGAGTCACCCTGTTCCCCACGCTGACCCAGGAGCTCTGCCTTCCCTCCTGTGAGGTCAGGAGACAGCGGGGCTGGGTGTTCAGGCTCGGCTCCACGAGGGCAAGGGAGTCTTGCCCTGCCCATGGCCACCTGGTTGTCCTGTGCCGGCACCCGTGGGGCACAAAGGTCCCTGTGGGGCTGCCAGCTCACGCTGCTCTGTCGGTGACTGTAGCAATGGGTTTGTCAGCCCTTCAACCCCCCTGTGCCCCCCCCGCTAGGGCTGGCGGTGTGGCGTGGGGGCGGTTCGGTGGGAGCTGAAGGAGGGCTCTTTCCGACCCTGACAGACCCCCAGATCCCGCTGTGCAGCTCTTCCCTTGGAGCCAGAGCAAAAGCTGAGCAGGGTCTGCTGCATGCCCAGCCCAGCTCTGTTTGGGACCTGTGTCCTGCGCAGGGGTGTTGCACAATAACTACTGGTGCCGCTGCTGCAGTCGCACACTGAGCTGGGGAACAGGATGGCATTTTCCCTCCGAACCCTCCAGATAGCACCACTGGCGTAGATTTGTGGCCAGTCCTGTGCCACTGCTCTGCCAAGCTCCAGTCCTGGAAGCAACAGCCTCCCGGAGTAGCTGAGTGCTGGAGTTCGGATAATGCCTACAGCTGCTCCTACTGTACTTTGTACCCTGTGTGGGAGCCAGCTGGGGCGGGAGGAGGGGGGGGGCAGGGTTTCCCTGAGCAGCTGCTGGCACTGGTGCTCTGCCTGTGTGAGCAGTGAGGGGGGGACAGGGTGAGACCCACGGGATGCTGGCTGAGCCCGCTGCTCCCTGGTGGAAGTGGTGCCTGTGCCTCTGGTGACAGAGGGCTATGAGCCTGCAGCCAGAGCCCCTGGGCATCAGGAAGGGAAACTGTCTGGTCCCATGGCTTCCTGCCTGTTAGGGCTGGCTCCTTCGGTGCGATCACTAAGCAGATCACAGCTGCTGATCTGGTCTCTAGAAGGCAGAGGGGGCAGTGGGTGTGGGCACCACTGTGCTGCTCAGCATCCCCCGCGCCGTGGCTGGCTGGACCTGCTGATAGCAGCCCCCAGACTTCCCCCAGCCTGCAGAAACCGGCTGGGCAGGTTAGGGGTTCCACTCTTGGGTTGGTACCTGACTGTGCATGCCCTAGCGGCCACTGCTCTGTGTAGGTCCTGGGGGAGACTCTGCACCCCAGCCCTGGAGACCAATACACTGATGGTATTTGGGAGCGAGGTGCCGTGCTGGGGTGCCTCCTGTGTCATGGGGGGAGACCAGGCTGACCTTGGCCATAGCCAGGGCACGGCAGAACCACTCTGATGTCGCTGGCTGGGGCTGGGAGGGCCCAGGCTAGTTCTGCTCCCGCTCTCCAGGGCCCAGATTGGGGTGGGACACAGCCCTGCTAGGCACACCCTTGCCCCCAACATTGGAGAGGATGTGGCTGGGAGGATGTGGCCCCATGCCTGGCTCAGTGGTCACAGTGAAATGACAGTCTAGCTTAATCTGCGGGGTGATAGTGTTGCGTGGGGTGCCTGGCCTGTTGGGGAGGTTGGGACGAGGAGGGGGAGCAGCTCCACAGCAGGGCAAGCAGTAACAAACATGGGTTTCTTGAGATGGATAAAGGGAGACCTTGTTTGGGGCTCCCTGCTTCCTCCAGCTGAGCACCAGGAATCTGGAGCAAAGCGTCCTGGGCCTCTCCACTTCCCAGTGCGTGGGGAACCCAGTGGTAGCCCTGCACCCAGCCAGGGTGTCTGCAGCTGTAGCAATGGTTTTCCCCCCATAACTGCCACTCTTCCCCCTCCCCCATAGCTCTTGGACCAACAACCATCCGGTGCCTGCTCAGTTGCAGCTCCTCCGGCCTCCTTGGGGACCCCTTGCTGTGCGACCGGAGCTGGAGTGCTGCCAGGATGGTGCTGCCACAGCGGGGACCTGGGCTCAGGGAGGAGGATGGGTGCTTCCCAGGCTGTTGCATGTACCCCTAGCTGTGCAGCAGGAGCCCTTGGCTGCAGCATGGGGCTGTGTGGTCCTTGCAGGTGGGCTACTCCTGGGGAGTCTGGGCGCAAGGTTGTGTCAAGATGGCTGGCGAGGCTGCTGGCGCCTGCATGGCACCCCTGGCTCCCAGGCAGAGAGCCAAACCCTGGGCTAGGGAGCAGGCCCCGCTCCCTGCTAGCTCTGGGCTTGCTCCAGCTCGTTGAGCGAAGGGTCCCAGGGCAGCCTGCTGAACCGGTTGGGTTGCACACTGTGCTCCCGCTTTCCCTGGCACCATGCCTTGCCTGGAGACACGGCCAGCAGCCCCGCTATGTCCCAGGGCTCTGGGGCAGCCACTTGCCAGGGTACCTGGACTCAGGATGCTGCAGTGCCCCACCCCCACGGGGCGGTGGGCGGTGTGTGTTGGGAAGTCTGTGCCAACACGCTGTGTGCATTCCCCACAGGACACCTGACCTTTGGCCTGGGACAGCCCGGCGCTATGGCAGACCCCCCTGGCTGCTGCCACCCCTGTGCCACCTGTGTGCTCTGCCTCTACAGCTGCCAGTGGATCACCACCAAGAAGGAGAAGAGGAAGGGCCTGAGAACCACCAAGGTGATACCATGGGTGATGCTGAGCTGGGGCTGGCCAGCCTCTGCATGGGAGACTCAGAGTGGTGACTGGGGTGGGGAAGGGCTCCAGCTGGGGGGCTCAGCCCAGACACTGGGCTGCTGACCCCTTGCCACTGGTCCTGCTCCCCAGGGCTGAGCCCCAAGAGAGCTGGGGTGCTACCTGGCATCCTCTCTGCCCAGGGACTGCCCTAGCCTGGAGCAGTGAGAAGGTGAGAGGGTGAGCTGTCTGTTCCCGCTGAGTGACAAGAAGGGTAGAGCAGCACGCTGGCAGTAGCAAGGCTGAGCCGTGGCTGTCCCCTGCCCAGCCAAGCATGCGTCTGCGGCAGGGCTCGCACGTGCCCGGAGCAGAGCGCTGCACTCCCCGAGGGCTAAGCGTGGCGGGCAGGTCTTGGGGCGCTGAGTGCCTGGCAAGGCACGTGGGAGGCATGGTTCCTGGGCTGGGTGTGGCATCGCCGATGGGGTGCTGGAATGGGGTGTCCCCGGCAATTTGTAACCTGGGAGGGGTGAGGCCCTGGGATTCTCTGAGGTCTCCAACTCCCATGGGAGCGGCTGTGCTGCTGCTCGTCCCGTCTTGCCTGGAATATATGAGCTGGTCTGGGCTGCCGGGTGTCCCGTTCAGCACCTGTGTCATCCCTCACCTCCCTGTGTACATGGGGTTAGGGACCCTGAAGCTGGACCTGGCTTTGGCTGGGCAGGCAGGAGCAGTCTGCAGGCTCACCACTGCAATGGCAGCTCTGAGGCACAGCACTCCTCCCTGCCCAGCCCACAGATCACCTAGCCAGAAGGGAACAGGACCTGGCTCCCGGCCCCTTCCCATGTCCAAAGTCCCAGCCTGCTCCCAGGGGCTGCTGCATGGGAAAGGAGGCAGTCCTGCCGCAGGGGCTGTCCTCCCCAGCCTGGTATAGGCATCTTTTTAGCTTCTTGTAGGAGATGCTGGTTGATCTTCCTGTAGCATGGGTCCAGCCAAAAGAGCTCTCCTGGGGAGCTTTGTTCCCTTTCCGTAGGGCAGCTCAGTGCCTGGACCATGAGACCAGTGCATGCTGCTGCAGGCTGGGTGCTCCCCAGGGGTCTCAGCAACCTGGCCAGGGTGCCCTACAGGTGTGTGCATAGCTGTCATCTCTGGTTTTCAGTGCGACTACAGCTGGTTCCTTTTCCTCTTCTGTGTCTTCCTTTTCACACTGGTGTGGCTCTACTTCGCCATCATCATCCTCAATGATTTCCACAACTTCAATGAGTGAGTAGGATCCCACGTCCAGCCTTGCTCCCATGTCCCCCCTGCCCCTCTGACCATTCCCCTTTGCTGGCAGGTTCATCTTCAAGCAGAGGAAGTTGTGGCTAGACTGGTCCCTGGTCCTGCTCATAGCTACGGCCGTGCTGATCACCTACTCGGCTATGCTGCTGGTGAGCCCCACTGATCACGCCTGGCCTAGTGGGGGTACAGAGCTGTGCTGAGCACAGGCTGGCTGCCATGCCCTGTGCAGAGTCAGGTGGAGCCCACAGCATCCAGCCTGCTGGAGCTGTGTCAGCCTGAGCATGGCCAGACACCCTGCCTGTGTCAGGGGGCCAGAGCTCCTGTGGCTGAGTCCTGTGCCCTTAGAGGGCTGAGGAGTGGGGTACAACCCAGCTCTGACATCTCCTTGTTCTTCTCACAGGTCCTTGCTTTGTGCTTGCAGCTCTGTGGCCAGCCCTTGAAGCTACACTGGCTGCACAAGGTAAGAGACTGGCGGTGCACGGAGATGGTGCCTGCCCTGCTGCCCTTGCACCTTGGGAAGCTGTGACCAGCCTACTGGGGCTGCATACAGCTGCTGTGACCCCACTGAGTGGCTGTGTGTCCCCGCCGAGCTGGGCTGCAGCTGTTAGTCCCCCAGCCACACATCTCTGGGATGGGAATATTCCCCTTGCTCAAAGCATGGGGTACAGAGCTCAGCTGCAAACCCAGATGGGGAAAGTGGGGTCTCAGGACTTGCAGGGGCTGAGGAGGAAGGGATGCCTGCCCTGCCAGGGCACAGCCCAGCTGGCCTGCAGGATGCTGTGTACTCCCCTAACTGCCCTGTGCCCTGCCCCACAGACCCTGCTGATCTTAACTGCCCTGGTGGTGGCTGCAGCCTTCACAGGACTGGGAATAAAGTGGGCGGAGGAGTGGAGAAGTGCACATATCTCTCTGCAGGTGAGTCACCTCGATACCAGAGACTCCTCCGCTGTACCCAGTACCTGGCCTGTAGGAATGAACTGAAGGGTGGTGACTGGAGTCCCCAGCATGGCTGTGTGCCATGGGGGTTAACTCCCTGCCCTTGACTTCTGCTGCCTGGCCAGGCAACGTGCTCCTCCTGCTCTTGCAGTCCTGCCTGGAGCAGCTGCAGTCAGGGTGATGAACAGTGGCTGGAGTCTGTTCAGTCCCCCCAGGAGCCTGTCCTTCCCTCCCTGGCACTGTGGCTCTTCCAGCAGTGCTGGCTGCAGTGGCAGATCCCTGACATTGGCGCATGTGGATTTTGGGGGGCCAGGGGTTGGGCTGGTGCTGGCTGACACCCTGCCTTTGCCCCCCCCAGGCAACAGGTCCCTTCCTGCACATTGGAATCGTAGGGGGAATGACGCTTCTTGCCTGGCCTCTGGCCAGCTTCATCTACCGCACCCGCAACACAGGTAATCCCCTTCCAAGGTCCCCACCTACCCCCTCAGCTGGTGTCCTGCTCCCTACCACCCAACCGAGCGGCACTGGTGGCAGAGTGGTGCACAAGGAGTGTCAGTGCAGTGGGAGCAGGACCTCAGAACTCAGTCTGGTAGTAAAGCCTGCTCTTGTTTGCTCCTTCTCATGCCCAGCCCTTGGTGCAGCTTCAACCCCCACTGCTTTGCAGCTGAAGGAGGGCTATGAATGGCAGATTGAGTCCTGCAGAAGTGCTGGGTTGGGGTGCAAGGACATGTAGTGGGCCAAGAATAAATCTGCAGTGTTCCTGGGGCGGGGGATGCAATGCCTGACCTAGGGCAACCATAAGTTCACCTGCTTTTGCAGGTGAAGCAGCCTTGGCTTATTCCTAACAGCCTGCAAAATGCTTCCTCTTTACCCCACCTCTCTATCTTCTTTGTCTCTGCCTGCAGGTCTCAAGGTGTTTCTGCTGCTTGTGTACTGCACAGTGATGATCGCGCTGTATCTGTCTCCCCTGGGAATCACCTCCCCTTGCATCATGGAGGAGAACGAGCTGCCCCCCAAGCCAGCCCTGGTTGGCCACCGAGGAGCCCCCATGGTGAGTGACCAGCACCAGCAATGTCCTGGCGCAGTGGTCAGAGTGGATGGGACAGGCTGCTCCACCAGCAAAAGCCAGGTTGTGCCTAGCCATGTGGCACCGGCATCAGACCCCTGCTGCTGCAGGCCTGGATGAGCTCTGGCCAGCCCAGCAGAGAGGGGTCCCCGCACCAGCCAGGGCAGCACAGGGCTGGAGGATGGGTGAGCACAGAGAGGAGGGTGGGTGCAGCAGCCGCAGGGCAGAGCTGCTTGCTGAGCGCTGCTGGACCAGGAGCAGGCGACTCTCAGCAGAAAGCCTGGCTCTGTAGTGTGGGCTGGGAAGCAGGGACTAGGCAGGTTCTGGCCCTTTTCCATCCCCCACCCTACCTAGGTGGTTGCCCTAGAGCCCAGCCAAGCTGCTGGGTGCAGCCAGGCAGGGTGAGTGCCTGCCTCCTGCTCCCTGCCCTCTGCAATAACACTGTTCCTTTTCCAGCTGGCCCCCGAAAACACCCTCATGTCACTGCACAAGGCGGTGGACTGTGATGTGCAAGTCTTTGAGACAGACGTCATGGTGAGGTAAAGGGGCAGCAGGGACTCAGAGGGAGGAAGGGGCCTGTGTATTCTGGGATGTCACCTCCCACATGGGGCATTCTGGAACACACCTGGAAGACTGATATAGCCTGCATTTGGAGGCAGCCCTCTTCAAAGGGCTCTGCCATTCCCACCTTCCCGTATGGGACTGGTTCCAGCTTGGTGTCCCAATGATCTGGAAGAGGTACTGGGTTTCTGTCCTCCCCATGCAGGTTGCCTTCCAGGGTATTAGGAGGTAGGCACCATCAGGGGAGGGGCACTGCCTGGAAAGCAGACCCTGGCTCTAGTTCATCTTGTACAATCCTGCTATGGGGACAGCTATTGCAGTGAGCAAGGAACTACTTGATTCCTGGCTTGGTCTCTAGGTGCTCTGTGCTTTCCGGCCACCACCTTTTTGTGTAGAGGACCACAAGTAGGCATAAGGGTGGGGGTTACTCTAGCAGGGTGGCTGGGAGGGTGCAGAAATGCTAGGGCAGGGATAGGAGACAAACAGCTTGCAACACAGAGCTTCCCTCTCTGCTCCTTCGCCAGTGCTGATGGGGTCCCATTCCTCATGCATGATGAGGAACTCACCAGGACCACCAACGTCGAGGCTGTGTTCCCTGAGAGGGCTGCCCTGAACAGCACCACCTTCAACTGGACAGACCTCCAGCAGCTGGATGCTGGCAGCTGGTTCCTGGAGGTCAGGATGCCCCTGGGGTGGCTGGTCAGGCATTTATGGACGAAGCATGAGCCCTGCCCTGGGGAAGGTTCCCTCTGCAGCGCTGGTCCTGGCAGACACCTGCACAGGGTGCAGAAGCAATTCCACGCCTGCACGAATCTGTTGGGTGCGGTTACGCCCCAAGCTGGGGTTTGTTCTGACTCCTCAGCTGAATCACAGAGGAGGCTGGTTTGAGGGGAGATGTCTCATGCATTTGCTCTGAGCTGCACAGCCTGCCTGGGCTTGGAGGCAGCTGTGGCAAGGCTCTTCCCAAAGGGTGACTAACCAACTGCTGAGCTGCTCTGAATGCCCATGGGTGGTGGGGCTGCTTGAACTGTGCTGTCAGTGGGGAGAAGGGTAGAGGTACCCCATGGATGTGCAGGGAAAGGATGCCTGTGCCTGTCTGCACTGGAGAGCATGTGGAGAGACCAGTGTAGGAGACCGAGAGCCAGAGACAGGCACCAGTTTGGGAGGTGGAAGCTTACAGGAGGGTCTGCCTATGATGACTAACTCTCTCTCACCCTTGCAGCGGAGGCCATTTCCCACTGTGCAGAGTCTTTCTGCTGGTGATCGCTACCAGGTGACTAAACAGAGGATCCCATCCCTGGAACAGGCGCTAGAGGCAGCCAAGCAGAGCAATATCTCCATCATGTTCGACCTCCGGCCTGAGAACCACAGTGACTACCAGAGCTTCGTCAATGCCACCCTGGAAGTGATCTTACAGTCAGGCATCCCACCACAGCAGGTGAGCTGGCCACCGCCCCACCACTGCTGGGCCCTCCTGTCACACCCTTACTGTGGTGGGAGCTGCCCTGCCAACTTTACTGAGCATCCCTGCCACTCCGTACACCACATCTCCATATGTGATCCCTGTCCAGGCATGGGGTTCTGTAGCTGGAAGAAATTGCCAATAATTAGGGGGTTAATGCCTACAGCTTCAGATCCCTCCAAATACTCTGGTTCCCCAGCACTGGCCACCCTGGTGTGTAAACAATGACTCAGTCTAGGGAGGGGACCAACAGTGCTAGCAAGAGCAGGAAAACAATGCTTAGGCTTCCACCTCCCCGCGCTGTGCCACACCTCTCCCTGCAGCTCTTGGACTCCTGCTGCAACCTCCTGTGTTGCCTTTGCACTTCATCCAACCTCTGCAGCACAGGACATGTGCTGCCCTGAGGGGATGAATTAGCACCCAAATCGCTTTCTGTTCTTGGCTTTTTGGGAATGCAGAGCAGGAGGGGACGCAGCAAAGACTTGTACTGTAGTGCTGATCCAAGGTGCATTCTTGCTGCAGAGTTGGGGCCAAAAGGATGCACTGCTTGATCCATTCAGGGACCCAAAAAGGACATAACTGCTGCAGATTTCTTAGGCTGGAATTACTTTCTCCCCTCAGTGGGGTCTGTTGTGCTTACTCCTTGGCTGGGACAAGCTCTTAGGAGACTGTCCTGGCTGAGATCCTCATGGAGGAGCTGAACGTGGAGAGGGGGGCAGGAAGCAGCTGTCTGAGCAGGCCATGTGTGCCTGGACCTGCAAGGGAATATTGGAAGAGAGCAAGCTCTCTGGAGCACCTCTCCTCTGCATGTTCTCTCTGGCTCTTGCCTAGGTCCTCTGGCTGCCGGATGGGTTCAGGGAACAGGTCAAAGAGCAAGCCCCAGGCGTTCAGCAAGTTTATGGCCGGAAGAGACTCCAGAATGAGAAGGAGCCACTGCTGCATGTCAATCTGCCCTACCAGGACATGAGCTCTGAGGAGATCAGGTGAGAGCCCTGTGCCCAAGAGCCTGGGAGCTGTGAGGCCTGGGCACTGTTCCAGCTCTGTCCCAGGGGCCCGAAGAGGTGAGGGCCAGCTGAGGCTGAGTGCTGGCGCACTGCTGGGAAAAGCAGGGTGTGTGCTACAGCCTTGCGGACAAGCATGCTTTATCAGGCGGGGCTGGTGCAGGGGATGGCACTGGCTGCAGTCCTCTGCCTTGCCAGCAAATCTGCCCTGGGTCTGGCTCTCCAGACAGTTGCTCCATGTGGCTGCAAATGCTGGATCACATCCCAGACATACTGTCTTCTCTGGCTGTACACTGAGTGTGCCGGCACTCTGCTGTCTGCTGCTCTGACCACGGCTGTCTCTATGCAGGCAGTACCGCCAGGACAACATCTCTGTCAACTTGTACGTGGTGAACCAGCCCTGGCTGTTCTCCGTGCTGTGGTGCTCTGGGGTGAGCTCTGTCACCACCAATGCCTGCCAGGTGCTGAAGGAGATGAAACACCCCATCTGGCTGCTTGTAAGTGACCCCTCCATCCTTCACTCTGCCCCACAGCCCTGTGCCTCAGGCACTTGTGGGTCCCTTTCTCCAGCAGCCCTGGGCAGCCAGCTGCCTGGAGGGTGGCTTTTACTCAGTGCTGTGCTGGCATGGGAACATGTGACCCTGCAGAAGGGACTGCTGGCACAGGAGGCTGGGCTGTGCCACCAACACACCACCCCTGGCTGGTGTTCATGGCTTGCCTTGTTGCCTTGCAGCCCAGCAGCACGTACCTCGTGGTCTGGATTGTTGTAGACTGCGCTTCCTTCCTTGCCATCCTCTGGGCCTTCGTCTTGCTGAAGTATGTTTGATCCCTTTCCCCCGCCCGGGGCAGGTCTGTTGGGGGTCCTCTGGGTAGCTGGTACATACCCAAACCCGGTTGTATCTGCCGCCACCCCTCTCTGGACTCAGATCCTGGGGGGTCCTCTGCTGTTTGGCTAAGTGAGACAGCAGTGTGTGGAGGCAGCTTTTATCACCAGGCTGCAGCTGAAAATCTGGTCTGACCCTTCCTCGAGCTGCTAGATGCCTTAGTTCACACTTACTAGCTTGCTCTGCACCCCAAGGCTTGGTGGGCTGAGGCTGGGGGACCTTGGCCCTGCTCCTTTACCAGTGCTGCAGGCACTGAGAGCAGATCCCTGTGGGACTGTGTGTCCTGTGGGGCCCCACAGTCTCCAGCTGGGAGCTTGGGGGAGGGAAAGGCGAGGCCAGACTGACATGCTAACATCGATCCTATTCCATCTCCTAGGAAATGCTCCCAGAGAAGACAGCCAGCGGGTAAGTGCGCACGGATGTGAGCTCCCCTCCCTCGGAGCCAGGCTGTACCTGCGGGACTTTCCCTGGCAGGCAGGCAGTTTTCTCCAGCCGAACATGACAGAGCAGTTTGGGATGGCTGGGGGAGGGAAGGGAATCCCAGCCCAGGGAGTTCCTGTCCTGCCCTTAGCTAACAGCCCTGTGGGACAGTGCTGGGGAATCCCACATTCCCCAAGTCTCCTCAAACCTGCTTTTCAGGCTGCTCCGCCTGTTGCTGCGGGATGGTGGCTGCCTGCAATGACTGTTTTTTCTGTCTCCCCAGAGTCCGAGACGGATGTGCTGCTCACAAAGATCAACAGCTTGATGCAAGAGTGACCCCTCTGGCCTGCATCAGCCATGGGGAGGGGCAGCCAGAGCCCTGCACAGCTCAAGTGGGGAGCACTCCTCAGGCCAGCTTCGAGGCTCCTTTCCTTTGCAGACTCCTTCCTGAGCTTCCCATCCCCCATAGCCTTCCTGGCTCCTTGCGTGGTGCACAACTGCCCTCAGCTGAAAAGACCTCGAACTGGGTTCCCAGTTCCCACTAGCAGCAAGGAACCGGAGCCTTTGCAGGGGTTTCCTGGGGCTGGCTTGTGCTTGGGGGCTGAGTATTTATCCAGCGGTGCTGGGGCTAAGACCTCTGCCCTGGGGTTTGGAGACTAGTGGGGGTTTGAGTTGCTGTTTGGTGCAGGGAAAGGGCAGTCTCTGCCTGTCATCAGCAGCTCTGCAGCCAGTGATGGGAAACCTTGTTTAACGTGCGGCTGCCCTGGGGGCTGCCCTTGCCCCATGGCTTGAGGAGTAGGAAGGGGGATGCAGCGGGATGGCTTTTCACAAGATGGAGGGGGAACTGAGCTCTTCCCACCCCCATACTGGACACAAGTCCTGCCCCTGCTGCTGCTGGCTTCATGCTTGTGAGCACCCCATGCAGCAGTTAGTGCCTGTTGCTCTGGGGGGAAAGGGAGCAGGGGCTGGGGGTGGAGGGTGTCTGGGGCTGGCAGGACCACGGTCATACTCCTGCTGCTGCCAGGCTACAGAGGTGTGCGAGGGAGGGGAGCTGTGGGACTCAGCGTTGGTCACTTTGCAGCTGGGCCTTGAACTTGGAAAGGGGGATCGAGTCAGTTTTACTTGTTTCTACCTATTTATGTTAATAAATCAGCGGAGCGGTAGACAGACCCCGAAGGGGTGAGTTGGGCATAACTGCTTCTTCTCCCTTTCCTGCTCCACTGCACCCACCTACCTTTACCCGCAGGTCCCGGCTGCCTGGAGCGCCGCCGGCCCCGCGGCAGGCGCAGCCCAGCCGGTACCGGCCCGGGGCAGGCGGGGATCCGCGGCGCGTCCGTGCCATCTAGTGACAGCACGGGGAAGCGGTGCCGGGGGCCGAGCAGCTCCTCCGGGCCGGGCCCTCCGCAGCGGGGAGGGAGGGGAGGCCGAGCCGGGCGTGCCTGCCGGGGTTCCCGGGGCGGGGTGCGCACGCCGAGCCGCCCCGGTAGCCTTCGGGCTCCGAGCAGCCGCGCCCCCGTGTAGAGCCGCGGGTGCGCCCGGGTGCGGGTGCGCCCGGGTGCGGGTGCGCTCTCGGTGCCGGGGCGCTCCCGGAGGCGGTGCCGGCGGGAGGCGGGCGGGGGGCGGCTCCTCGGCCCGTTCCCGCGGGGCGGGCGGCGGCTCGGCCGCTCGCGGGCTGGCACCGACCGGAGCGGCCGCCGGCCACGGCGGAGCGATGATCCGCCGGGAAGGTAAGGAGCGCCCTGCCCTGCCTCCAGCGCCGGGCACCGCGGCCCGCCGCACTCAACAAGTGTCTGCCCTGCCGGTACCGGCACCGGGATTGTGCTCGGTGCCCCGCGCTCCTGCCGGGCAGCTCCCTCCCTCCCCGCCACGGGCCGGGCCGCCCTGCCCGGTGCACTCCCGGGGTTGAGACCTGAGGACCGGGTGCTCCAGCTTCATGCCCTCCCCGGGCTGTGGGACACATCCTCGTGGCACTGTGGCTCAGAGCCGGTGGCCATGGGATGCTGTACTTGCAGCACCCTTGGGTGCCGTGGGGAGGGCAGGTATGGGGGTGCGGGCCCTGTGAGGAAGGACCTCCTGTAAGTGGGACTTGCACCTTGAGGCATGGTGCTCTTTCTTGGGTGCTGCAGGAAGGGTGCTCTGGTCTCTCCCCTGTGCTGGGGGCACAGGACTTCCCTGGGTTTGGTAGTTCAGGGCCAGCACTCCCCTGCTCCAGCTGGCTGTCACCTGGTGCTGGTGGCCTGGGTGATCCCAGCAGCGCTGGGGGCAGCACAGGGTGCATGCTGCTCTTTCTGTGCAGCCTGGACTGGGGTGGGATGTTCACACCAGGTTCACAGTCTTTGTGTCCTGATGTGGTGGCCCCGGTTCTCCACCTGCTTCTTTAGCTTCTGCTGATAAGGTCAGGAATGACCAGGCGAAGATGACTCAACCCCACTCACGGGTTGCTGGGCAGTGTCTGAAGCCACTGTCTGATCTTGCAGAAAAGGAAGCCCTTAGTGATAATACAGGGCTGGGATGCCCAATAAATCTGGAGCTTGGGGAAGTCCCTGCTTTTCCTGGAGCCAGTGTGGAGCCCGACAGGAGCTGTTCACGCTTCCCCAGGCTCCTTTCTCTGTTCTGCTCCCACAATGAGTCAGTGTGGGCCAGTGACACAGGCAGGACCCCCTTCCCCTTTCGGCCGAGGAGGAGCTGGCAGGGGAGCCAGCGGGCAATCTGGGACAGCAGGTGGCACGCACCCTAGCAGACACAGGCCCCCTTGTTTGATGACCTGAATTCCCTGCCGAGAGCCCTGGGATGAGCAGGGTCATCCTTTCTGCATGAGTTCCTGGGTTAAAAGATGAGTTCCCAACAGTGGCGGAATGGCTCTCCCGCCTTCTCACACAGATGCCCTTTGTCTGTGGGCTGCCTGGGTGACAAAGAGACATATTCACTGATAGGGCTGGGATGGGCTCAAGGTCCACGAGAGCTCCCCACCCGCCTGAGAGATGGGTCACATCTGGGGCTGGAGCTGGACTGGCAGCTCCGGGCATCTGCCCAGAGAAGCATGGAGGTGTCCTGGCACAGAGAGATCATAGCTCCACTATTTTAGGTCCAAGGTTGTCTCACAGCTTTGGTAAGCCCAGTCTTTAGCCAAAGCATTGCTTCATGGCAGCCTCCAGCTCCCCTCCTGGCCAGCACCCCTCCTTCCCTGACCCCAAGGCTGCTTGCTAGACGGAGCAATTCTTACACTTCACCCTGTAGAAACCCAAGTTTTGTCACTCGCATAGCTGAACCGTTTGCAATATCTTGCACTAAGTGGAGCTACGCTCAGCTTTGCTGCAGCCATCTGGCCCCACGTGGGAGATTGCAGCTCCTGTGGTAGTACTCATAGCCCTGTGCAACTGGGATGTGTCCAGCTCCTGAACGGCTTCTCTGCCTGTGAGGTGGCAGAGGTGCTCAGGCTGCCCAGTGCCATGGGGTTTGGAGGTGAGTCAACCTGGGTTTAGCCCCTGATTTTTAGGGCCAGCAGGCAGAACCACCTCCCCTCCAGCCCCTGCCTGGCTTTGTGCCGTGGCCCCTCTGCACCTCGCAGCAGGGTTAGCTCTTCCAGGTATATGTAAGGAGGCTGCTTTTGTCGCTGTCTGACTCTTGAAAATCCAGAGCTAGAAAGCAACTTGAGGCATTATACACGTGAGCCCTTTGCGCTGCTCCGAGGCTGCACTCGAGCCTTCCTTGATGATGTCTGTCCATCCTTCGCTATTAATGCCTTGTTACTCCTGTATCGTCTCTGCAGACACTGAACGGGCAGTGGAAATTCTGACCAGATACCAAAGCACCCTGCGGTCCCCGGAGGAGCAGGAGCTAAAAGCCTCCATTGGAAAAGTCTCACACATCTTCCAAAGTGAACTCTTCCAGGCTCTGCTGGGTAAGCCCCTGCCTTGCGGTCCCTGGGGTTTTGCAGTCAGTGGGCTCTCCTGGGGGCCTGATCCTGCACAGGTGCCTGTCACTGACCAGGCTGGGTGCATCCTGTGCAAACACATGGGTGCCCGTAACGCCAGGGAACTGGGCTGTCTTTCCCCTCCAGGGCTTAGGCAGGAGATACCGGGGGTCGGGACTGCAGTTACTGGGTGTTTACGATGTGAACAGAATTCCTCAGTCGGGTGATCGTGGACAAGGGGTAAAGCCTTCTTCATCAGACCATGCCAGATCTATCCAGCACCCTCTAAAGGATGCTGCAATGCTGTGAGCACCCTCTGCACAGTGCAGGTGTGGTGTGTCCACAGCCACCGCCAGGTTTCCAGCTCTGCTGCCGTACCAAGGACACCCTGCCATGGGGCCTTGCTCCTCCCTGCGCCCCTCAGCCTCATCACAACCTGCTACTTTCCATTCCTGCTGCCGACCCGAAGGGAAACAAAATTTTTCTATCTTTGAGAGAGAATCCATGTGTACCCAGGTCCTTTTGGGATATCTTGGCCTTTCTTGTGCTTAGACCCACGAGTGCTTGCGAGTAACACACTGTGCAAGCGGCTCCGTTTCACGCAAGAAACAGACTTGACAGCGAGGCTCGTCTTGGGGCTGGGCACCAGAAAGTGCCATTTTGAGCGCAGCATGAAGTTCTCCATGTGGATTTAGACAAACACAGCTGGAGTCCCGCCGGACTACGCAGCTTCTCCATGCAAGATGCATGACTACCTTGCTGAACAAGGTCATTTGAAAATGCACTTTCTTTGCAAAATATTGGGTTTTTTTTAGAAAAACAAAATTCGATGGTTTTGGACTCTGAAGTTGCTTGGTTCCATTCCCTGCCAAAGCAGACCAGATCCTGGCTGTGCAGGTTCACTTAGGGCACTAATTTTGGAGAAGCTGCAATGTGCCAAGAGGGGCAGGAGCTCCCGCTCAGCTCCTCTCCTTAAGTCCTGCTTGCTGTGGGCCTCAGGGAAGCGCATGCAGCCCTGGTGGTTTCTGTTCCTGGGTGACCTGGGAGAAGAGCCAAGTTTCCCTGCTGGGAAGGAAGGGAAAGCACCCCAGAAGCTCTGCACCCCAGAGAAGGACCCAGGCCCAGGGCTGCAGAGCTCCACGTGTGGTCTGTGCCTCATTCTTGGTGCGTTTTGGCCCAAGGCTGTCTCAGCCTTGGCGCTCCCCCTCGCCATCACTCTCCTCTCTCAGCAGCTCTCCCCTTTTCTTTGCACCTCTGCAGCCAGAGACCCATTTCTATGCCTGCAGAGCCCCGAGTTGCCAGCAGCTCCCCTGTGCTTCAGGTTATCCATTGAGAATTAAATACAATCACGGGATGAGTGGTGTGTCCTGAGCTATTTTATGCTCTCCTTTCCGTGTTCTTGCTGTTGGAGTATCACCTGGAGGCTTTCAGCCTCAGCGTGTCCTTGTGCAGGGCTTGCACTGGGACGTCTGTGCCATCGGCAGCGGAGACGCGGCAAGGGAGGGATCCCTGGGGCAGTGGGTCCCCATGGGGAAAGGACCAGTGTGCACCTCCTTTCTTGCCTCTTCATTTAGACAACCTGTTCTCAAAATGGTCCCCAGCCCATGGTTAGCCCCACGCTGGAGGCAGTGGTCCCCAGCAGAGCTGTGATCACCTTGGCAAACCTGACATGAGCCCAACACCCCTGGCTGCTTTTGTGTGCTCCCCCAGCCTTCCCCAGGGCTGTGTGAAGGCAGCAAAGCAGCTTTCCCAAAGCCCAGGGCTGTTCATACTAGTGCAAAAGTGTTGTGGAGAGAGTGTAACTGGAGAGAGCACGTCCATGCACACGCTGAGCTGGCTGCAGTTTGCACGCTGGCATGCGGACGCTGCACAGACTTCCCAGCTCCCTCCTCTAAGCCTTCTGTATTAGTGTCCTGTCAACACTGGCATGAGGGAGTGTCACTTGATTGCTGGTGACCTTTTCAACTGGTTTAACAGGATATTAGTTCCCCGTGCCAGAGCAAGCTTTTTCTAGATGTGTTTACCTAACTAGGAATTTACATTAATTACTTCCGCCCCCGCAGAGTGTGGGTTTGTGAATTCCTCTGTCCCTGCATGGACACGTGTGATGCTGCATCTGGCTGCGTGCTCGCTGTGCCGGCACACAGCTGGCACACACTGGGGTCACTTGGTGTCCATGGTCCAGACCCGCTGGAGCGTGGTGACAGCTCTGGGATAGTGGTGGAGCATTTCTATTTTATTTGCTTTTCCCAGTGGGCTGCTGTGTTTCTGTCTGAAGTTTGCTCGGGGTCACGGAGCTGGTTCAGAGTTTATCCAAAGGAGGAGGATTTGCAGGAGAGCCGCGAGTACGCCTCCCAGCGCAGAGGCTCCCATCTCGCTGCCCCATACCATGGCAGATGCTTCTGGCTCCGGAGGGGTCTCAGCCTGCAGAAGTCCCTCCTCTTACAGCCTTTCAGAAACATGGGCCTGCTTTTTTTCAACCACTGGGCAACATGAATGCATGAGCATGGTACACCCCTGTCCTCAGATCACATGCTCCTACAGGTAATGCTCTCCTACGATATGCATTGGCCGGCTTGAGCTTGAATACTAAAATGCATTATGCCATAGTAGAGTTACCAGAAGTGCCAACATCATGGAGATTTCTGAGTTGGTCCACATGAAAAATGCCAGGTATATGGCTTTCCATGTGCTTTTTTTAAAAGAATAAGCTGTTTTGTGGGCTCCAGAAGCCCTAGTTTGCCCAGCTACAGGGGAGGATCTGCTGGGATGTTCAGATAAAACCTGTGTGGTGTCCAGGGCTGGATGTATCTGTCACCGTGAACATGCCCTGTGTTGCTCTGCATGTGCACCGTTTTCTGCCAGACTCCTCTAGGCACAGCACAGCCCCTTAAATCCTTGTGACCACCGTGCCAGACTCAACTCCCTCTCCCAGGAGTTACCCGTGCCCTGGGGCACAGTGACTCTGCCAGGACAACTCCTGTCCCTGCAGATGCCGCAGCAGCTGGCTCAGCACAGCAATGCAGGAGCTGCTCCACGCTGGAATGCACCAACCCTTGCTCCGCACAAAAGAAATTCCTTGGCGGCACAGAGGGAAAACAGGCTGTGCTGGCTCCCTCTTCCTGGCCCCTCTTTCGCTGTGTCTGAGGCCATGGAGCCAAGTGCATGATTTGTAGGGAAACAGCCTGGCAAAAGGGCGCTCAAGGAGCCTGGGCTCGGGGATGCTGCGGCTGGGCTGGGGCGATTGTGGCCCTTCCTTCCCTCTGCTCCCCGGAGCCCCTCGGGTTGATGCTTGGCCTCATCTTGTGCCACTGGGGAGGATGGGGCTCGCACGCAGAAGCAGCTCCCTGACCTTTCCTTCCCGGAGCTGGGGCTGAAAGGGGCCGTTGTGCCCTTTGCAGCGGGTGAAGCTGGGCGGACAGGCAGGGTTTGTGCACGCTCGGCCACCCTGGCTGCCAGCAGCCCAAAGGGCAGCGCTCCTCCCAAAAGTCCTCTGGGGCTCAGCTCCTCTCCTGTGCCTTGAGCAGTGGCTGGCACAGACCTCAGTGAGGTCCTGCTGGCTGCTTGGGCCCCCAGCCCTCTCCTGTGGCTCTTTTTACCCCAAAAAAGGTTCCTCCCAGAGAGCCCTGCTGCTGCGGAGGCACGAGGAGAGGCAGGCTGTTGCCAACCCACGGTGCTCTCCTGGGTGCAAAACTCCAGTCAGGAACTCAGCTCACCAGCAGCACTGCTGGGATGGCGGTCACGGCGTCACTGGGTGGCTGCAGGAGTCAGTGTGGAAAACTGGACGAACTGGGAGGACAGCCCTGAGGACAACTCCTCTAGCAAATTAGCCCATAGCCAAGGATGGAAACTTGTAGCTTGCTTGAAAGCTCTGCTGTGTGAATCCTCCCTACGGCAGCAGGGCCGTGGCTGGGAGGCTGGTGTGAGGCTGGAGTTTCTGCTTGGGGTAAATCTGCGGTGATGCAGCTGATAACAGTGCACGCATCGGAGAAGAAATGTCGTTTTCTAGAAGTGCGCATGCCGGCTGGCACAAGGGCACTGCATTAGCCCTCGGATGCTAGTGCTATAGAAATATTTAATTACATTTATTTGGTGTATTGACCTTAGGAGAAGATTGTTAGACAAATTCTAATGTCTGCAAATCTTGAGTTACTATTCCTTATTAGATCAGAGCGGATTTACAGTGTCATCAAACAGAAATTGGGCTGTAAGACGAACATGCAGCATCATCTTTTGCTACCACAACGTTGTCTTACTGAGGTTTTTCAGGTAGCCCTGCTCTTAAAGTGTGCAGGTGAGGCAGACTTGTGTGCAACTTGTGATGCCCATAAGAAATGAAGGAAACCAGAGCGTATTTAAATTATTATTAATGCCACATACACGTGCCCTAAAATGTACACCTGTCATGACGATGCCCTTCACTCCCTGAACCTCGTCCTCCGATCCTGAAACTCCTCTAATCCCTGCGGCAGCAACAATTCCCTCTCCTGGCAAGCATCTAAAATGGGCTGAGGGTTTTGGAGGTGGAGAGCGACTGCTTCAGAGGACAAGCTTCCCGCTCCACAGGCGCCTTGCCAGCTTGGCTGCCCAAGGCTGTGTTCCTGCAGCAGATGGGTGACAAACAGGGATGCCGGCAGCGGTGCACCCCCGCGACAGGGCTGTTCAAATCCTGTTTTCATTTTTGCAAAGTTTTGTGCGTTCCAAGCGTAATCCACGCAGCCAGGAGCCTCTGCTATCCCATTATGCAATGACTATTTTTATAACCAGAGGGAGAGATGTTTTTGCACGAAAACAAAGTCCCGTTTGTCTGGCTGTGCGATGACTACTTGCCGTGACCTCATGTCTGATTTGGGAGGGCTTCAGGGGCTGCCAGCAACATGCTCAGCACCTGGGGGGCTGCGGAGGGGATGCCCCAGGAGCAATGGGTGGATCTGGAGACTCCCACTCCTCCCATCATTGCCAGCTGCCCCATTTCTCCCAGGGCACAGGACAGAGCCTGGCAGTGATGCAGCACGAAGCAGCAGCTCCAAAAGCGGCATCAACACCAGGTAGTGGCACGGTGCCCCCTGGACTCGGGCAGCCACATGGCCTGGCTGGACTCCCCATGGGCACAAAGCCTCTCCGCCAGCAGCTGAGACTTATAATAGCTTTTTCCTTGTGGCTGGGAGGTCACCAGGCGGCCCCTGGGAACTGGATGATGGGGGTCGATGCTGCTCCCGGTCCCATCTGCAACATGGATGTGCTGCTGCAGAGTATGGGCATGTGGTTAAGCACCGGGAGAGGATGGGGACTTGTGTCTGGGCGTGCAATCCTGCTTTGTGAAAGCCTCCCTGAAATAGCCTCGGGCAGTGCTCAGCATGTCCCTGCATACACTGCCCAGCGGTCACCAGATTTCCTTTGGAAATCTTTATAAAGCGGGCATTTAATACCCTGTGGTGCTTCGGTGTGGCATAGTTTCAGGTGAGAAATCGCACACTGAAGGACTGGCGCAGCCATGTCATCCCTGAGCTCCCAGGCAGCGCGGGGGAATCGCCATGGCACCCTCAAGCTGAGACCCACCGCTTGCCCTTGGGGTCACTCAAAGAAGAGGGGCTCTCCAGCCTTCGCCGCAGCAGGCGCAGATACAGAAAATGAACTCGGGTTCCTGTTGCGGCTTTCCGTGCTCCAAGTGCTTATTTATGCTGCCCTGATTTTTTGGCCCTGCCGACTCTGCTAGGCTTCCTGTTTCCCAGGTGCTTGAAGGAATTTATTACCTTTTTATGCCTTCTGCAAGGCATTTACCAAACTCTTTTGGCCGACCTCTTGGAGCTTTACGTTTAACCTGGCAGCATTTACCATCCTTTCTGGTTTTCTCATTTGGACACAGCTTCAGCTGTTTAGATGAATGTCTTCTCGCTTTTAATAGCCTCCCTTCTCCTGTGGTCCAGCCTTGCTTTCCTCCCTTTTGCCTTTACGGTATCCTCCGGCGAGGCACTGTGCATTTGCTCTGATGTCCCAGTGGGGACATCTCTCTAAATAGGATCAGTTCTTCCCACAAATATTTTACTCTGTTTGTTACCCCTTTCAGTTTCTTCATAAAAAAGCTTCTCACTTTTGATGTAGTTTCCTTTCTGAAATTAAACACTTCTGCAATGGGTATAGTGGCCTTCATTGCTCCTACAGAGCTGCTGGATCTGGAGGTCCGTGTCTGACCTGGCTCTGGAGATGAGCTGGGGGCTGCTGGGGGATGGCAGCTGCCTGAGTGCATGGCAGTGGGGGCTTCCTGAGGGAGGAGCAAAGCCCACTGCAATCCTCCAGATGCGACTGGGAGAGGGTAAAATGCTCCTGGCAGGGATAGGAGCAGATCTGGGCTCCCACAGCCCCTCTGGAGCTATACCCGGGCAGCAGCTGCTGTCAGGTCCCGCTGTCACCCCATAACTGTCTCTGGAGCAGCGAGGGCTGGGACACCCCATTCTCACACATCTTTCTGGAGCCACTACGATTTACAGCAGCAGACTCAGTTCCTTGGAGCCCAGAGTGAGGATACCTGGCATCTGCTTATGGCAGTGCACAAGTAGTATCATGCCAGGTGGGAAGAGGGAATTTATCGGGAAAGGAGCTGGAGATAACACAGCTGTAACCCTCAGCTTTAGAGCTTGTACACTGTGAGCCTGCTGTCCTAATGCCCTGTGCCCTGTCTGCCTGTCCCCATGGGAAGGGAGCCCCTCCGTGGGCCAGGGGCACTGGGGAGCAGCAATGGGGAGGGAAAAGCCTGGCAGTGTCAGGGCAGGCAGGCAGGGGCTGCCTAGTGCAGGAGGCTACTCGGAGCAGAAGGGACATGGGACTACGCATGGGGCTGCCACAACCTGGAGGAGAGCAGGATGGGGTGGGTTTATGATTGATGTTGCTGAGCACAGTTTGCTCTTAGTCCCTGTGAAGCGTGTGGTCACTGCTCCATGGAAATGCCTGTGCCTTCCACAGCCATGGGGTGCTGAGCCAGGCATTGCACCTCTTGCCTTGCAGGGAGGGGCACAGCGGGCAGCGCAGCAAGGGTGCGGAGCCAGCAGAGCCCTGTCGCAGCCCAACATCCAGGTGCCAGCCTCTCACAGAGGGCTTAGACTTATGACGCTCTGGGGGCAGAGCGGGTGGGCACAGGTGCTGCACCCCATGCAGGACGCTGGCATCGGGCTGCCTCCCTGGTCCTGTGGATGTTTCTCATGCTGTTTTGCAGATATCCATGAATTCTACGACCTCACACTGCGCTCTGCACCCCTGCAGCCTCCCAGCCCAGACACACGTCGCAGCACAGCCAGGCAGCAGCATGAGGCCAGCGAGCCCAGCTCCGCAGTCACACCCAGAGAGCCCCAAAACCTGCCAGAGGTAAGAGCTGCTCCGGCACAATGCTGCAGAGCCAGACTCTGCACGCTTCTACACCGAGGGAGAGGCAAGGGGCACAGGAGGCTGCAGGCCACTGCAGCCCAGCAGCTCATACCCAGGGTGTTTCCACACCTCTTCTGTCATAGCTCGTCTCATTAATGAGGCAACTTCTCTGATTCACACATGTTAATTGAATTACTCCTAATGCAAATAGCTTCAGCTCTAGCTCTGGTTCCTGCTTTGCTGTTGCAGCTGGATTAGTTGCTCCTGTCTGATGCTGTCTCCCGTGAAGGCATTTCAGCTCTCTGATCCAGCCATCTCGCGGGCTGCTTTTGATAAGTAGGTTGAGTCTTTTAAGTTTCTCTTTTCAGGATTTTTTTCCAGTTCTCAGATAACTTCTATCTCTCTTATTTGCATTCTCTTTAATTTTCAACAGCCTTTTAAAAGATATGGCACTAGGTGGGGAGGCAGGAATTGAGCAGTAGGGTCTCGGTTATCTCAAAGGCACCAAGGTAAATAAAATTGCCTCGTGTCTTTGCAGGCCCTCTTCCCATTCCCCTCTCTCTGCCTCGTGTCCTGCCAAGGAGTGCTGTGGGATCCCCCTGAACTGGGGATACAGGAACATTTGTGCAGAAATGCAAAAATTCAGGGATTCTTCCTTTCAGTGAAATAATCCTGTCAGATAAACACCATATTTCTGCCTCACGGAGTGAACTGGCTTCCCATCATATATCTGTGGGGGCACCAAATTTGCATGGCACACAGGGACGATGGAGCTGAATGATGTCTCCTAAGCAGGAACACTTTAAAGAAGTTTGATGATCAAGACAAAACTGCCCACAATCAGTGCGGGAGATATCTGTGTCCCTCTGACTCAGGAACCACTTTAGTCCCATTTTTTCTTGACCCCCTTCACATTGACAATCCCTCTAGTTAAAGGCAAACCTGCAGATCTAGTCTGTGTTTATGAACGTATTTTTAGTGATGTTATACCGTAGGCAGAGGGATCCCGCGTCGGTTTTTCGGGTCTCTGTGGCCAGGCCAGTCTATGGGGCCCTGAGGAGATGTGACAGTCAATAAGGACATTTAAAAATCAATGTGGAAACAAGTGGGGATGCAGCCATGGGCCTGGCACAGCTGGCATGAGAGGTGCTTCTGCTCCCCCCACAGTGCCCTGCGCACAGCGGGGACAAGCAAAGCAGCCGGTCTCAGGGCTTCCCTGCACTGAACGCAGCCCAAGCCCATTGACGCCATCAAATCCCTCCTTCTTTCTCCAAAAAATGTGTTTGAGGCACCTTGTTGCTGAAACATGAAATGCAACAGGGAGCTGCCCCTGCTCGGCAGCAGGACAGCCCTGGAATCCCCTGCCTACAAGCCTCCACCATCGCCTGCAGTGACCCCGCTGCCCATGGGGCCAGTGCCAGGGCAGGCTGTCACAGGCGGTGGGATGCTCACCGAAGGCAGTATGAACCCCCTGCATGGGGGAAAGCTCATTTTGGCCCTTCCAGAAGTGGTGGTGGGGCCTGGAGGCAGCTGGCCTGCCCTACCTGCATGTACTCCCTGTCTCGTTTCAGGATCCGTCCCGGGACAGTGAGCGGAGGCTTCCCACAGGGGCTAGGGACAGCGCGCCGGTGACGCCACCGCGGCTGGTGAGGGTGACGGCACGGAGGACAGAGGCACCAGCCAGCATCTGCAGCCTGGTGCTTGGCTCTCGCAGCGCCCTGCCCCAGGTGAGCCTCCGTGCGCCCCACACCGCGTCCCACCCTGACAGCCCGGCCAGCAGCTGGCACTGAGGGGACAGCACTGGGGCCGTGTGCCCTTAGCACCGGGAGGATGGTGCCGGGGAGGCGTTTTCCTCCCCTGGGGCTGGCAGTGTTTCCTCATGGCTATTCTGGTGACGCTCAGGCTAGGAAATCTAGCAATCATCTGTGCCAGTGGCATTTTGGATGACACCAAAATCATCCCCTTGCATTTACCATGACCTGGTGTCAGCCCTCAGGGCTTGGAGGGCAGGTGGATATGGCGCAGAAATAAAGAGGCTGCGTGGAGCTGGAAATCCTCCCAGCTCCGTCCCTCTCGCACCCAGTGCTGGCATACTCCCACGTTGCAGATTTCCGTATTTTTTTCTCTGAGCTCTTAAATGGCAGGTCCATTCCTCAGCTTACCAGGAGCTTTTCTCTGCTGTCTTATTTACTTGGAAACGCTGTTTATTTGGATGTGCATTGTAAATCTCAGCTTCCTCCTGGTGCGAGTACATCATTTGGACTATGCATTTGGGGGGAGTTTTAGAGACAAGTGAAGGGCAAAATGCACTTTTGGGAAGGATGAAGTGGCCAGGATGGATGGATCTCACCACAGATTTAAAATTATATGAAAATGCTGTTTTCCTTGACATAGTTTGAAATAATGCTTGTTTGCTAAGTCAAAGTCGTCTTCTGAAATACTTAAATACAAAAATTGCACTGCTTCTTTTCTCTCCTTTTTAAATGTTTCCCTTCTTATTCTGGTCTGCAATAAAATGGGTAACACCCCATTTTTTTCCCTTGCTGTTTAATTTCTCCTTTTCCTTTTGCTACTCTCTACTTTTCCAAACATTCACCAAATCTTTACCAGTTTTGGAAGGGCGGGACAGTGGTTTTCTGAACAGAACAGGAGGATGTGCTCAGCTGCCGGTATCTGTTTGCCGGTGGGAGGGAACCACGACTGCAGATGGGGAGTCACAGGGCACAACCTGCAAGGGGTGAGAGCCTGATCAATCTAAAACAGTCAGATTTTAAGGGATTTTCTTCCTAACTGTCCCAGGCTGTGGAGTGCAGTGGCTCTTGCATCCAGCCCCAAATGTCTGGCTGAGTTGCAATGTCTCCTTTAACAGCAGCCACCTAACTTTGATTTTAAGACTTCATGCTATGGGCAATCTGCTGTGTCCCTAGCCTGGCTGGCCTGATGGTTATTTATCCTCCCCATTAAAAATCTACACTTTGCTGTTAGCCTGGATTTCTCTCGCTTTAGCTCCCAGCCCCAGGAAATTTTGCTGCCTTTGTTTGCTAGGATAAAGGACCGCGGCAATCAGAAATGTTCCCAACATGTAGGTATTTATAGATGCGTCTAAGTTCCCTCTTAACTTTCCCTTAGATAAACTAAACAGATTGGCTTCTTCACTCGCTCAGTGTGAGGCAGGTTGTTCCAGCCCTGAAATAATTCCTGTCATTCTTTTCTGAAGCTTTTTTTATTCTCAGCCTCCTCCTTTCCTACCCTGTGTCGGTATGGGTCCTCGGTGCCAGGTGCTGGTGCTTTCAGGGTCACCCGTCCGTGGGGACCACAGCTGCCAGCCCAGAGCATGGGGTCACTGGCCTGAGAGGGAGGGGGCAGTGGGGACCCGCGTGGGCAGGACAGGTCTCTGGGAGGGCTGTGCTCTGGCAGGGCTCTCTCAACTGCAGCTTCTTTCATCCCAGAGGATGGCCACTTCACAGCCTGGCCGCAGGCAGAGCAGGGACCTGAAAAACCATCAGGATGGTGGTGTTCAGAGCTGGGCTTATCCATGCCTGTAGTCCTGCCTGAAACTCGGCTTTCTGTGGAGACCCAGCAGCTTTCCTGGAAACTGGGACCAAGGGGTGCTGGAGAGCTGCAGGTTCGAGTGCTGCTCCTCTGCAGTAGCCCCTGTGCTGGGATACGGGGACCTTTGACACGGCGGTGAGCCTGTTCCCTGAGATGTCTTCTTCATTGCTGAACACAAGCCTTGCCCCAGTGGAGCGGGAGCATTTCCAGGAGCCCCCCATGTCAGCGATCTGGACCATGACACAGGATCAGCCATGCCTGGGGGCAGACTGTGCTGATGAACTGCAGCGTGGACCCTGCCCTGCATGAAGGCACAGAGGACACCTCAGGTCCTGCCCAGCATCACCTCCCGTGTCGGTTCTCAACAGCCCCAGCGTGCAGGACAGCGTTGGGGCTGGATATCACCTACACACCCAGCTCCTGCCCACCTCCACGGTGACTTCTTGCTCCCCAGCCTTCGGTGCGTGGTTTTTGCCGTGGGCGTTTCCAAAGTGGGTTTCAGGAAAACACTTGAGGTGGCAAATGGCACTTGGAAGAACCAGGGAAGCTTTTATAATAGGTGATATTTAATGCTAGAGCAGGAGGACACCAGCTGCAGGGCAGAGCAGTTGCCCCCCTGGTGCTATCAGCCCAGGAACAAGAGCTCTAGCGGACACCCTGCCACTGATAAAAGGCAAGATGATGAACTGGCTTGTCCTGCCTGAAGTAAGTGCAATTCTCTTATTGCATCCACCAATGTAAATAAGTTTTCTGTTGTCCTGGCTTTGTCCTCTCCCCTGCCTGCAGCTATCCCCAGTGGTGATAGCAGAGCAAAAACCTACTTTAGCCAGGAAGACGCATGAGAAATAAATTGCCTCTCCGCACAAATGCTTCCAGGAACAGGAAATTTTCTGTCTGCTGGCAAGGATGCGTGTGCACTCCGAGTAGCCCTGCAGCGTGCAAATGGCTGCTGCAAAGGAAGTGGGACCGGTAAACAGAGCAGCAACATGTGCTTCCTGACGGTGAGGCTTAGTGGGCTGAAACCAGCCCTCCATGGGAAAGTGGATGTTCAGCCTTCAACGGGGCAAGAGCAAAGGGACTTGGCCAGCTGAAATGACCTGTTGAGGCGCTCAGAGGCACAATCCTGCCTGAGCTCTGCGATTTGTGGGGTTTTATTTGCCAAATCCTCCATTTCAACCTTTCACTGAGCCCCGTGGTTGCCTTAGCAGGGCTGCTCAGGGCTTGTGTGCATCCACAGCGGGAGGACCCACAAGGATGCTCCCGTGGCCAGTGCCGCTCCCCTGCACTCATAGGCCGGCAGGAAGGCTGCTTCTCTGGGTAAACGCTGTTCTCACCCTCTGTGTGGGGAGCAAAGAGCAGCCGGCTGTAAAGATAAATGAAAAAGGAACAATGCCGCTGATGAGCAGAAACTCTGCGCCTGCGAGGAAGCGCTGCTCTTCCCCTGCCACCCTCTCCTGCCTCCCAGCACAGCTCTGCAGCCACTCTGACTTCATCTCTGTCATCACGCCAGTGCGGTGTCGCCCCTCCCGTGGTCGCCTGCCCGTGCATCCCTCCCTCCCTTCCTCCTGCCTGCCAAGGGTTTCATTGCTTCGCTGCCCGACGCTAATGCCGCAGCTCTGTCCTTGCTCAGCCCAACAGCCGACACTGAGCAACAGCAGGTCTTAACGTGATGGAGAGAGTGAACAAGACTGCCTCAGAGGACACATTCGATGCATGCTCTGAAATCGCCGGTGAATAGGAAACCTGGCTGGCAGGGGGTGCTGCTGCTCTCGCAGGCTGTGGGTGCGTGGGATGCCACTGAGCGTGCCCGCAGCATGCCAGGTGCAGGCTGTGCTTTAGCCCTGCTGGGCTGAGGCCAAAAATGTCCCCTTCCCTCCCTGCATCCCAGGGAGGACACGGCCCAGCTCTGCAGAAACGCCCTGGCAGGGTGTTAGGAGCCCTCCCTGCTGCACCTGCCACTGAAGAAGATGCATCCATCTGCCCTATAACCCACAGCTCAAGCGTCAAAAAGGTTCGTGGAGCTCCCTGGGGGATTTGGCAGAGAAAGGCAGGCTGTGCCGCCCGTGTGGCGACCAGCTGTCTGCTTCCTCGTCCTTCTCTCAAGTGCTTTTTCCTTTTTCCTGATTTGCCTTTGGCCAAAGAGAAGGGCGTTCCCGTGCTCTGTGCCTTGGCCTGGCAGGAGCAGCTCTGGGCACCCACAACGGGTTGGGATGAGAACGGCATGTGGCAGATGCTACAGCTGCAGAAATGCCCGCTCTGAGCTCCCTGTTCCCCCCTGCCCTGGCTGCAGCCCCACCGCTCTTCATTTTCTCTGCAAGGTGTGTGAGAGGGGAAGCACCAAGTAGCTGTTTGCTATTGCAAGGAGCTTCAGGAAAATTAAGCAGGTCCCTGATGCGGGCGGATGTCTAACAATGAATGCAGCCACCCCAAGGAGCCCCCCATGAGGTTGCTTGGTTGCACATGCCCTGCTACCCCCGCCATGCCGTGTCCTCTCTGTGTGCTGGCTGGGCAGGTAGCCGAAGCCATCGCTGCAAGCCAGACTCGCCACTGCTTTATCTCAGCTCGAGCCCAGCAGCATCAGCCCTGCGACTGCAAAATCCTGGGAAGTGGCTAACGCTCAAGTAATGGGAGCAGAAGAGCAACCAGCTCCCAGAGGGACACCCCTCCCCATTGCATCTCCATGCACCTTTGAGAGCATGTTTAATTTTAGGAGAAGCAGAGAAGAAAAGCAGCAACCCACAGCCCAGAGGCCCCAGCTGCTGCCCCGGTGTCACTTGAGCCGCTTTGTGCCTGGAGGTCACTTCAGGGCTCTGCATTCAGATGCTCTCCAGCAGTTTTGTGTTTCGACATTGCAGAAAGCCAAAGCGCTGAAGCCAAGAGGGTGTCTGTCTGCCATAACGCGCTCAGACTGAACCATACATCAGCTCTGCATGGCACGGACACCCGGCTGGGCAGCTGGCTGCCTGTGTCCCAAGGATGCTGCTGCTCAAAGCGGGGTCAGCACGGGCTGTGTCAGTAAGAGCTGTCACTTCAGTAGACGTTTTGGGGTTGAATGGCCTCAGCTTTACTAGATGCTCTTGCTATTCCTGCTGCAGAGATGAACAAGGAGATGCTTAGACCTCAGTTCTCCCAGCTCAACATACAACTTCAGCAAAGGATGAAGAAGTCAGTAAAGCCACCAGGCTGTCAAACCGAAGGCTCACGCGTGGCCACCTGTTCCTACTCTATTTGGGGACTTTCTGTCTAAAACCAGTGGCAAAAGGAAGATCCTCGGCAGACCCCAAGGCTTTTCTGGCTGCGCAGTGTAGGAAAGCCCTGCCGGACATAGGGCTGTGTGTCCATCTGTTCATCCAAGTCATCGTCACTGTTTTGAAGTTATTTTGTGATGGTACGAGTGTGTGCAGCGCTCCCTGTTCAGTGGTGGAAAGGGGACAGTGAGGGGGAGGCTTTGGGGAGTGTCCCGCAGATGGCCACGCTCCAGAGTCATCCAGATGAGCCTGGAGTCCATCCATTCTGCCTCCAGATTCATGCTTCAGCTTTGTTTGCCTCCATCTGCATGTGTCTGCCCATCCCCAGGGGAACACAGGTGCTGGGGCAACTCGCACACTGAGATTCACACTGATGGGTTTCATGTGTAGCTCTGAAAGCAAGAACTGAGACCATTCACAGGCATCTCAGCGGGATGGGGATTGAACAGGGGCCAGCCCCATCAGTGACTTGGCCAGCTTGGCCAGGACAGCTGCGCTGTCCCTGCTGGGTCTCTGTCTGCTTTGCTCATCAAGTTTCCAAAATAAGCTGGTGCAGCCTCGGTGCAGGGTCCCCACAGCAGCACCCAGGTCCCTCCTTTCCTGCTTTGCCTTGTCGCGTGACTGACCACATTCCTGCTGCAACTGAAGTGAAGCGTTGGAGCCCGTCGCCCCTAGCACAAACTAACCAGGGGCTCCCAAAGTGCGGAGCCTCCCTGCCCACAGCACAGGATGTGCTGCCCTGACCTCCACCCATCCACGCTCTGCTCCCCTTCACAGCCACCACAGCATCTTGGGAGGCTGAGGACAAATCTCCTGGGTGCCTTTCTGCAAAACAAATGGGCTCTCCTCACCACTTTTTAAAGGAACAAACCAAGCTTGAAGGCAGAGCCTGACAGGCCAGCTGCTCTCTATCTGGAGTGCTGGAGCTGGGGGAACGTCACTGCATCTTAATGGCATCAGGCTGGACGGAAATCAGGATTCTGGTGGCAGAGGCAATACCGGCACTGTTATAAATAGAGCAGTCATGATAACTGCTCATGAAGGTTTTTAGTCTTTAGGATTGGGAGGATCAGTATCAAGCTATGCTGAGAGATCCATTATCCTCGGCATTGGTAGGAGCTAGGGGAATTGCAAGGGAAGGACAGTGGATGAGTGTGGGTTTGGGAATCATCCCTCTTGTGAATCCGAGTGTGAGCCGTTTGAAAGGTGCTCTCTTCTCTGTGTTGCCTTCTTTTGCTTTGCTCTGCCTGCTCTGGGGGATTAGACCATGCGTGGCTGAAGCAGTGCAAGTGTTTCAAGCCAACCTCGTGCCCTGCTGCAAGAAGCGAGAGTTTACTCCAGGGCGGCGCCCGCCAGAGCCCTGCAGCCTGCAGGTACAAAGCACCTTGCAGGAGCTTCACTGGCATTGCACCTAAACATTATTCCAAGTACTGAGATTCAGGCAAAGGCCTCCTGCAGTCTGTGGCCTAGATAGCTCTCAGGGCTGGCACCACTCAGGCACACCAGCATCTGTGCCCAAAGCACTGGCATGGAGAGCATCATGCCTGGACGGCGTCGCTTCCCCAGCCTCACAACCAGCTTCCCACCTGCGCGTGTCCAGGAAATGTGGCAATGTCCTGCCAGGCTGTCCCCCCTCTTTTAAGGGGTATTTTTAGACCAGATCATTTCACAGCCTGGACTACAGCAGACTGCAGGAGAAACTGTGGCAGAGCAAGCAAGGGGGCACTGCGCTGCAGTGCAAGGGGGAGACCCAGGCTGGTCCTGGAGCTGGATTCATTGCTGAAGCCAGGGGCAAGCTCTGCCCGCTGCTGTGCGTGTTGCAGTCCCGTTGCTGCACTGTTCATTCCCGCTCCCTGCCAAACTGCGCAGCTATTTCCCCTCTGCACAGTGGTAGATTTTGCATAGCTGAATCTCACAGCGTGTTTTTGCAGGGAGGTTTTGTAAGCTTTGGGGCTCTGCTGCTGTGGGAGCACTCCCGCATTACTGCTATGGTTCAGAACAAGAGCATGGTGATGAAACAGCTCTCCCAGCTGCCGGCTCTCACTGCACCGTGGCTCGGTGGCAGAGCTCATGGCCTTGCTTCCTTTGGGGTGAAACTCAACCCAGCTGTGCGCTCTGGCCCCTGTGGATGCCCAGTCCCTGGGACCCAACCATCGCTTGTCCAAACCAAGCCCTGAAGCTAGGGTGAGGGAAGCGGCACGTCATTCCTCAACATCATCCGTCACTCAGGGCTTGTGTTGCTGTTGTGGTGCTCCTGAGGAACACATGGGTACGGGTGTGCCTGCGCCTGTGCCTCGGGAACACCTCCTCACCCCACGGCTGGGACCCGGTGTGAAGGCCACCTCGGGGCTTCCGAAACGGGCGACTCTTCTCCTGGCGTGCAGGCAGCTGAGGGGACGGGCGGGTGACGACAGTGCGCCTTTAAGAGAGGCCCGTGAGCCGGCTGCGGCCCTGCGGCACGCGCGCTGATTGGCCGAGCGGCCGGCAGACGGGCCGGGGGCGGGGACGGCCATTCAGAAATTTTCGAGCAGCACTTTCTCCCTTAAAGGGGACAGGGCAGTGGCGGCAGGGACGGCGAGGGCCAGCTGGACGCCCACCTCCCGTCCACCGCGGGTGCCCGGGGCTCCCAGAGACATCAGCCTTCATTTTTTTCCCCGAGGTTGAGCAGGTTCCCATGCCGGAAAGCATGTCCTGGGGCAGCACAGCCTGGACGAAGTGCCAGTATCCCCACGAGGCACTGGCTGGGGGCAGTGGGAGCTGCTGAATGGGCTTTGCTGGAAGGGGCAGACTGGAGCAGGGCTGGCCAGGTGAAAGAGAGAAAGTGTGGACCCACAGAGCTCCCCTTCTCGTCCCCCACGCAGGGTGGGAATAATCAAGGAAAAGGTATCCCTGGGCCCTGGAGGTGGGGAAAGGTCCCTCTGAACAGGTCTGTGCTGCCCAGGGTAGCCCCAGATCTGAGCAGAGTGGTGCTAAGCCCTTGCAGCACTTTCAGAGCCACATGTTGACCCACTCCAAGGATGGGACTGGTTCCTGCAGGGGTGGCTCTGAGTGGGGAGCCCATGAGAGCTGACTCGTGGGGCTTTGTGGCCCCAAGGACACATTGGCTTAGGCAGGGCCAGCCAGACGACCTCCAATAGCCTTGTACAGCGGGGTGTGTTCGGCTGCTAAGTCTGAGTATGTAAGCACACCCAGGGGCAGCTTGGGACTAGTGAAAGATGCAGGGAAACAGGATGTCTGGTGGGGTCACACTAGGCACAACCGGCTGGAGATCAAGGTACAGGGCCAAAAAACATATCAACCAATTCTCTTAAAGACATGAGACTTTGAAGTACCTTGCTCTGACTCTGGCTTGGAGTGGTGAAGTTGTGCCCTGGTCATATTTTCAAACCTTCCCTCTGCTCCATCAGGCTGGAAATGTGCTTTATTCTAAAGAAAATGAGGCACACACAAGGACTGGGCACCCACAGACTGCAAGACACAGCAGTGCTGTAATTGCCATGCCCATGCAGCAGCAAGGCTCCCCCCTTGTGCCCAGGGAGGTGCTGCAGGAAGGCAGTCCATGGCCAGCCCATGCTTCAAGTGCTCCCGCACAAGGCAGGAGCCTCTCTGCCGGGTGATCAGGAGAGTGGCTGTGGGCGTTGTGAGGCTGTCAGGAAATCCATAAAGCCTGCAGCAGTTGATTGCTATTAAATAGAGCCTCCAGGCTCTCCTTTACAGGCAAGGAGCCTGGCCTCTGCTGCAGGGACCTGCCGCAGGTCTCCATTGCTCCTCTCCCCCGCCAGCGCAGCCATGGAAAACATTTAGTTGGCCATAATTCCAATTGCAGAAAGCGGCCAGTAGTGTTTATTGAAGACCTTCGCGCCGTTGCTGCCACAAGTGAGGATACGGGAACTGCGTAGTGGCACTGGGCAACGTATCAGGGATCATTAATAGAATGAAAATGGTTTTGCCCTGGAGGAGAATAATTTCTTTGGCAACTGCCCTGAAAGCGCTGAGAGCTATCGGTCCCTTGGTACTTCTGGTTATTATTATCCCAGCTGCACATTTCCCGGCGTGAATTGCTGCCGGTGGCAGGGAGGAACAGTCTCAGCATGAGGTGTTCGTTATCCTGCCCTTTCCCACTCACCCGTGACTGCGCAAACCCTCCAACACTCACGGGACCCGCAGGCCCTGTTTGCCCACTAGCTGTGCAGCTGACTCTGCAGAGTGCCTGTTCAAGTTTCATTTGACAAGCCCCAGACACGGCAAATTGCAAATCCCTGCTGGATGGGGGTCTGCGGTAGTGCTAAGGAACCAACTGACGGACTGAGCCGAATTCGGTTGGTTCCTCCCTTTGCTACTCATACCCCCGTGGGTGCTTCTTGCCGCCAGTTCTCAGCTGGGTGGCTGTAGACTCTGCTGCCTCCCCTGCACTTTGGACGTTGGGTAGCTTTTTGCAGGTGATTGCAGTCGAGAAAGGTACCTCCCCCATGCAAAACAGTCCCCCGCCTCCTTCCCCAGCACTACAAAGATGACACCTTCCCTATCTGCACCCAGGCTCAGAGCTAACGCATGGCTTCGGTTCCCCTGGCACGACCCAGATCCCGCTTGGGCTACAGGCAAGGAGCAGTGTGACAGCGCTCCTGTGACTGCCGTCTCTGCAAGGAGCTGGCTGCCTTCAGCCTGCCCCATCTTCTGCTCCTAGAAAGGCTGTAGGTGCAACAAACCCCCAGCTTCTGGTCCCTCACACTTGCCTTCCTCTTCCCACAGGACTTCATGTGAGAGGAAAGAAGTGACAACAGGGGCTGAAAGGCCGGCAACGCCAGATAAAACCTAGCTCCGTGCCGCCTTCATGCCGTGTAAATAGCACCATCTCCGGGGATTTCTTGACACTTTGCTGAAATTAGCACCTGTAAAAAGAGCAGCTGCCAAAGCTGAATTTAAATAAGACGGGCAGGCTTCTGGTAGGAAGAGGGTAGAGGATGAGAGAGCTCTTGGTTTCCTTGAATCGCTTCCCTCCATGAAGGCACCTCCCTGCAAATCAGCTCCCAGCTCCTTTAGCCCTGCTCAATGCTCACAACACTGGGGCAAGATGCCCACAACACTGGGGCAAGATGCCCCCAGCTGCCTGAAGGCGCTGGGCACTGTGCCTGCCCTGCCAGATCCAGGTCTGGGCACACCAGTGCAGGTGCCTGCCCCGTTTGGGCTCCGGCAGTGCCACTCCCAGTAGCTAAAATGCCACTACTCACAGAAGCAAGCTGGAGAAGTGCAGGATGCGGATGCCCCTGCCCAGCCTCTTGAGCTCCTCTTGAGCTCGATAACATGTCCTGAGCCCCGCAAAGCATTAGGGAGCATTGCAAGCAGGCAGCAGCAAGCAGGGATTTTTTTTCCTTTTAATTGGGGCTAGCTGGCAGCACATGCAGTTCACTACAAATGAGTAGGAATTAAACAACTCTTGTGGCAGCTAAAATGGGAACTAAATGCAGGTTTTCAGGAGGAGAGCTGCAAGTGGGTAGGGAAGGGCTCCGTTAGAGCTGCAGCGGCTGAGGCTCAAGGCCCCTCCTTTTGCAAGTGGCGATGAGGCACTAGCAGATAACAGAGCTGGGGGAAGCAGCAGCAGGTTTTAGATCATGGAGCCATCCTTGAGTTTGCAAGCTGGCAAGTGGAGTGGGGTGGAGGCAGTGATGCTGGCACTCCAGGGCTGGCGGTGAGGGTGTTTCCCATGTGGGGATGCCCATTGCATGCATGGCTGCCTCATCTGTAGGGCTGCCGGAGACCAAGCGAGGAGAGGACCAGAGACCTTCCTTGTAGAGCACACACTCCAGTCTGCCATGCAGGGGGGGTGAAATTAAATGCTTCTCTTAATTGTTCACTCAACTCCTTATTAAAGCATTTTTCCCTAAGAGGTCTGGTCCTTTGCTTTTGCACTTCCCGCCTAAGTGAATGCCCATGTCCCTGCCTGCCCCCCCCACACGACTGAGTGAAAGGAGGAGACATGTTTGGAGTGGGGCAGGTGCGAGCAGTTGGGGTTACAAACTGCATATGTGCCCTTCCCTGGTGCTCTCCTCCCACCCAAGTCAGCCTCTTCCAGACATGGGTCTCCTGCCTGACCTTGGCCCAAAGATGGCTTTGGTGGAGGCTCATGGTAGTGGAGGGGGCCTCACTGGGTGGCCAGTGGGGCTCTGCACACTGCATGGTCCCTGCAGCTGAATCGTGCCATCCTAGGGTGGGAACTGTGATGGGAGGTTTGCAGCTGGGCTGGAGCAGTAATTAGTTATGGTTGTGTTCCAGGTTCTGGGCACATCTCATTGATGAAGTGACTCAGATCTCAGAGGTGCCACAGGGTGGGAGACGGTGGGTAGCCAAGATGGAGTTCATGTCCTTTTACTCTCATGTGGGAGACACTGGCCACCTGCCTGTTTCTCCAAGGCTTATTGCTCTGCTTTGGTGCAGCAATCCCCTACCTCAGCTTCATTCCTACCCTAGTCCCTCCCCTCGTTCCCACCTCTGCCCTCATTGCTGCACGATGCCCTCTCCTCACAGATGACATCCCCCAGCCCCCTGGTCCACCCTGCCTGTTAAGGAGGTACAGCATCTCCACTGAGCACAGGGCTCATCAGCCCAGCATCCTCCTGCAGGGCCAGCACCATGTGCTCTGGGAGGTGGCACAAGGAGTAGTAGAAAATGTGGAGATGATTGTAATTTCTTAAAGCCTGAAGTGTAAAGTTCTCTGTTAATGCCAACACTGCATGCTTTCCCTCCACGCACACAAACACAGTTTTTCATTGATTAAAATAACTCGGACAAGCTTGCATTGCATGCAGGCATACAATCCTTCCTTGCCTTAGTGAGCTCCTGGGGTCTGCAGTGTCCTGTGGCACTGAGCTCTGCAGGGTAGAAGTACTTTCTTATGTGCAGCTGTTGGCTTCATCTTGCTGCATCTCTGGGTCAGTGCCACAGTGCAACCAGGTCCCATAATGGACTGTTCATCAGCAAGAGCCCCTGGGAGCAGCAGGGTGAGGCTCACCTGCAGAGCTGTTTCCAAGGGCTCAGCAGCAGTGCTGTGCTCGGCCACTCGAGGCCAGCATGGTGGGGACAGGCTCTCTAGACTTGCTTGTCCAGGAACATTATGACTGTCCTAAGCTTGCAGCTGGGGAAATTTCAGTGTAATGTATCTGAGACACCACACTGCTTCATGGCATTAAGCATGGTGCAGCACATGATTGTAGCATCCATCCTGTGATGGAGGTAACCTGAGCTGCCCAGAGGCAATGCAGTGCAGGCAGTGCTGGAGAGGACAGGCTCTGCACCACGCAGTGGGGACTGTGGGGCTTGGGGACAATGTGGATCCTGATTCTGGGGTGTCTTCTCCCCTTCTCCCTTTCGCCCAGAAGCAACCGTTTCACTTGACCACTTGGGAGCAAACACTGCAGGAGCACCTCTGTCTGCAGTGGTCAAGTGCAGAAGTAATTTTGTATTGCAGTTTAAAGAGCTAAAGAAACAAGGAGTGGGCAGGGGCGTTTGTCTGACCAGCCATCACACACTTCCTCCTCCCACAGCCCTGCTTGTGAGCAGGGCCATATTGCACCGGCTGCATGAGGCCAGTAGGAGCCTGCAGATCTTGCAGCCTGAATTGGGGTGTTGAACCACCGTGTCTTGTGGCCCAACTTGCGGCCCCCTCCCGCTTCTGTCTCATTCCTTTACCTGTATCCTGTGGAAGCCCTGTTGCGCACCTTTCTTTGCTCTTCTACATATTTATGTACCATTTTATCAAATAATTCTTCACCCACCCTAGTGTTTATTACAACCCTTAAGCATTAGGAGGCTGGGTTCAGGTTCTAACTGGCCAGATGTGGTTTTTTGTAATGGTGTTTCTTTCTGCCCTTCAATTTGTCTGGGTGACTTTCTTCTGAACCTCTTCCAGTCTAGCACTTTTGTGCAAGACGTGAGGGACTGCCTGAGCTGCACTGGGAGCAGCGCCCTTGCCCTGCTGCACCAGTGCGCATTTCTGCTCTGCTTTTTGGCAGTAGGTGGAAGGCTCAGCAAAGGCCCTTGGTGTTTCTACACCCCCAAAGCACCCGTGGCTCACTAGGCAATGGCAGGGTGCTGTGCTGGTGCACATGGTAATACTTCCAGCAAAGCAGGATGAGAGCTGACGTGGGGATGCAACACAGATGCTGCTGCCGGGCTAGCGATCATAGTTCAGGTCCGGAAAAACGATTTCGTACTCCAGTGCGGATCACAGCTGATGCAAAGTGAACCCCTCTTGGTGTCAACCACAAAGCTGGCAGGGCTACCCAGCGCCGTGTTGGGGCTAGAGGAACGGAGCTGCACAGAGATGCCTGGTGCGTCTGGGGATGGGGACGGGGCGAGGGCAGCCGCAAGTGATGCATGAGGCTGTTGAGCGGAGGATTTCTGTTTCTTCTGGATGCCGCCAGCTCAGGCTGCCGGGGAGCGGCGGGGGCAGCACGGGCACTCCCCCGGGGCCCGCTGCTCCCAGGCGAGTTTTGGAACTGCTGCCCGGGAACTGCCTCGTTCGGCGGGGGTAAGCGCGGCCGCGGCGCACGGCGAGCGGCGTCCCCCCAGCCCCCGCGCTCATCGCCGGGGCGGGGCGGGGCGGGGCGCGGAGGCTCCGCCGGCGCGGATTGGCCGTCGGGGGGGGAGGCGGGGGATGCCTCGCGCCGCCGCAGGTGCCGCGCTCCGCGCTCCCGAGCCGCGCCGCGCCGGACCGGGCTGAGCCGAGCCGAGCCGAGCCAAGCCGGACCGAGCTAAGCTGAGCCTAGCCGAGCCGGACCAGGCTGAGCTGCCCCATGCAGCGGAGCGGGGCGGAGCCGCTGCCCCGCGCCCCGCGCCGTGAGCGGCCCCAGGACTGAGTGGCGCTGCGGGCGATGCCGCGGCGCGCCCCCGCGGAGATCACCGCGCTGTAACCCTCCTCCCCTTCCTTCTCCTCCTCCGCCCGCTCTCGCCCGCGGGGCTGGGGGCGCCCAGCGGGCGAGGAGGCGGTAGGCGCGCCTTGCGCGGGGCGGGGGCCGCGGCCGCCCCCCGAGCATCCCTCCCTCCTTCCCTCTTTCCTTCCCTCAGCGCCGCCTCCCTCCCTTCTTCCCTCCCTCCCTCCCTGCCGGCTCTATGGTGTGAGGGCAGCGATGCACAAGCACCACCACTGCTGCAAGTGCCCTGAGTGCTACGAGGTGACGCGGATGGCGGCCCTGCGGCGCATGGAGCCCCCCTCCTACGGCGAGTGGCAGCACGAGCAGTACGGCTACGGCGGGTACGGCTCGCAGACCCTGCCCGCGCCCGGGGGGGCCGCGCCCGCCGCCCGCGGCAAGGCCAAGCTGGGGCCCCCCACCCGCGACCCCGCCGCGCTGAAGCCGCCGCCGCCGCCGCCGGCGAAGAGTGCGCCCAAGGTGAACGGGAGCGGCCCGGGCTGGTGGCCTGAGTGCACGTGTTCGAGCCGCGACTGGTACGAGCAGGTACGGGCCAGCCCCGGGCAGCGGCTCCCCGGTGCGGGATGGGATGGGACAGGGCGGGTGGCTGATGGGGGGTAACCCGGGGAGAGCGGCAGGGTGCAGCGTCATCCCGGGGCATCGCGGGCAGTCAGGGTGGATGCTGGCGTTGTTGCGGTTGACCATCATTGTCACTCGGGCTGGACGCCGGCGTCGCTCATGTTGGCATTGTCATTGCTCGGGCTGGCCACCGCGGTCCTGCCCAGCGTAGGAGCTCTGCATTGGAGCAGCCTCCCCGGGGCCAAGCTGGGCCAGCTGGGTCTTGCTCGGCACAAAGCGGGCGTCGGGCGTGATGTTTTTCGGACACCCGACCCGAGGTCCTCGCCGCTTACGATGCCATTGCCTGAAGCCCTGGCAGTGTCGAGGGCATCCCATCATACTGTGTTTAGCAGGCGTGGGGCATGCTGCCCATTGGGCAGCCTCGTGGGCTTGCGGTGCTGCTTGCCAGTGCTCCCAAACTGGCACCTGCTCTTCCTTGAGTTGTGGTTTCCTCACTCTGCTGCTACGTCCCTGCTCCCCGAGATTATTACGTAACCCTGCTCTGGTCGCTGTGCATTCTGCCCCATTTCACTGCCTCCATTTCTTCCCACACACATTCATTTTATTAGTGTTCTCCTCCAGGACCCATTCTCAGGCAGTCTCTCTCTTTCTCCCCTAAATGGAGAGACCAGTCTTGTTTTGAACCCACAAGCTAGCTTAGAAAATGGTTGGAGCTGTTTGGAAAGCATTAAAATGGAGGCTAGACCCTGCCTGAAAAACAATTTACCCTGCTTTAGAGAAAGGCATTTCAATTTGCTTCTTCTGCCTCTTTCATTCATTATCTTCAAGCCTCACATGATTTCTTATTGATCCTTCTAATTATTTCAAGGCACTGTAGCAGGCAAACACACGGGAATCAATGGGAATTCTCTCCTCCTTTCCCCTCGGAAAATACAACCCTCTTTTTCCCTTCCCCTGTTTTTTCCTCATTACTGTCTCAGTCTGTAGCTCTGGTTGAAATAATTAGATTCAAAGCTGATACGCTCTGATGATGTCTACAGAAAGCACCCAAAAACCCAGCCACTTTCCTATCAGCCTGGTCCTGCTTTCTGTCTCTTTCTCTGCCGCTCTTCACATCAAAATCAGCCTCGGCTCTCTCATCTGCTGATTCCTGGCAAGCATTCTTCCATCTTTCCTTTGCTCTCTCTTTCCTTCCCTCCATCCAGAGCAGCAAGCTCGGGGAGCTGGGTGGGAGCAGGGAATTGAAGCATGTCTGTTCCCTCCTTTCCACTCCTGCTTGCATGAAAGGTCTGGCCCAGGGTTCCTGGTAAGACGATTGCAAGTACGCTGGAAAGGAAGCGATGCCAGCTGCATTGCTGCTGTGGCAGGCTGGGCAGGGGAGCCTTTCATGTTTTTGCAATGGTGGAAGAGAAATCATTGTCTCTTTGTGGTGCTGCTATGGAGCCCTGGGGCTTGGGCTGCTCTGAAAGTCCACGTTGGGAATCTCTGCTCGGCCTTAGCCTTTCTGAAGATGAAAAAAAAAAAATCAAAAGCTCCTTGTGGCATTGCAAGCGACAGAGGATGCCAGTGTGTGAGGCTACGTGAGCATAGCGGGGTCTGCATGTAGAATATGACGTGTGTGGTATGTGCACTGCCTGTATCAGAGCAGGCAGGATTGCTCCCTGGTGTGTAGCAAATGTATGCAATGAGTAAAGCTTTGCAGCAAATACCTCAGCAATGCTCCTTTTCTGATCCGAGTGTGGAAAGTGCCTGAGCCATCAGGAATCCATGTTCTTCCCAGTCCAGTGGTGGGCAGAGGGACAAAAAGTGGTAAAATGGAAACAGCTGGGTATGGCTTGTGCCCAGGCAGATGGGTTTGGCTCTGGGAGGCCGGGAGATGTTGGACTCTGGGTAGATTTGGCTGGATGCTGCGGATGCGAAGCTGGTCTCCTTTGCAGGAGCTGAGGAGGCAGCAGCCTCCATGTCTTTGAGAGCCTCTGCTAAAGGCAGGGCTGCCATTTTTCAAGGCTGCCCCTTTAAATGAGTTCCCTGTCCCTGGAAGCACTTCCAGCAGCAGACATGGGAAAGGGTGTGCATGCCAGGAGGCTTCCCCGGGAAAGCAGAGATCTCTTCACCTCCCGGGGAGCTTCACCACCTCTCATTTAAGCCTTTTTTTCTCCCCTTGCTTCTTCATGCAAGCAGAAGAGAGTGTGCTCTGCCTGTGTGCGCTGTTGCGGCCACGTGCGCGGATGCTCTGACATCGCAAACGTGCTCACGATTGCATATGGTACTGTATGTTCTCTGACATCATGCGTACTCGTAGACCCTGTGCGCAGCTCCGCAGCATGTGAGACGTGCCCACACGTGCTGCCCAACACACGGCATGGTCCCAACATCAACCCGCACTTCCTCCCACCTCCTGTGCCCTGTCGGTTCTCTCCTCCTGCCTCTTCCCTTCTCTAGGACACAAATTAGCTATCTCAAGCAATGCCAGTAACTGAGAACCCCTAATCCTGACCGTAGGGAGGAAGGAAATCTCTGAGCTCTGGGTTTCTCATTGCTTTTTGCTTTGCTTTTCTTCTCCCCTCTGAGATCTCTTTCATTTCTTCTCCCTTATCTATCCATGTTCCCTGTTCATTAGTCCCCGCTCCCTGTGCTTGCTCCTCAGTGCTGTCCTCCATTGTTCCTATTGCTGTCCCTCCGGCTGGCCCTGCACCCTCCTGGTCCCCCGTCACTTGCTGATAGGGGACTTGAGTCCTCCCCTGCCAGACTGGGGTGAGAGGAGGACTCACGGCTTTGGGGGAGGAATGGCAGCGCGATCCAAGGAAGCATCCCTGATGCGCAGCACTAGAGGAGCAGAGCGTTCAAACCCCTCCTCTGCCTTGCACAGTGACACCCACGGGCTCTCAGCAGAGGAACGCTGAGCTGCCTGGCTGTGCCCAGGCCCCTTCTCCAGCGCTGGTCCCTGCACTGAGGGTACGGCAGCAGCCGGCACCTTTCCTTCCCACAGGGAAGGTCCAGCCCTGTGGCTTAGTTTGCCCCGAGGTCCCTGGTGCTGGGCATGGTCCCAGGTGGCCAGAGTGGGGCCCCCCATGAGGCTCCCAAGGGTCTCACCAGCCTTTTCATGTGAATTTGGGGTGGATGGGGCATGGGCATCTCCTCTCATGGCTGGCAAAGGGATCCGGGGCAGTGCAGTTCCCTAGCACGTGGTTGGGAAGGTTTGCTGGCCCTGCTTGCGATGTCCTGCTGCCTCCCCTTCCTGCAGCCCCTTTCTCCCTCTTAGGGGGTCAGGAGGATGCAGAGGGGGGTTAGAGCAGCATTGCAATGAGTCCCTGACTGCCTGCAAGGGCCCAGGGCTCACCAGGCTTGCGTGGCCCCCCCCGGCAGAGGCGTTTCATGGCCAGGAAGGTGAAGGAGGGGGACAGGTCCTCCCTGCCTGTCTTTGGCAGTTAGTGTTTCACCAAAGGTGATGTTTTTCCACGCACAAGCATTGCTTGTTATAGTTCCTCCCGTGCACTGGGGAATTACCTGGAGCAAGTGGGCACAGGGCAGCATATCTTGGTGGAAGCACCAGCCTTCACCGAGCCTTCGGATGCTGCTGGATTTGGGGCTCCTGCCTCTTGGGGCATAGGTGATGGGGCAAGGAAAGAGCCTTGAGGAGGCTGTTGGGGTCTGAGCTGGATTTCTGAGCGATGGGCAGTCATGGCTGGAAGGAAGGAGGGAGAGCACCGAGGGGGCAGGCGGGAATCCAAACACAGGTTGCTTCGTGGGAAATGACTGAAGCCCCAGATGTTCCCTGGGGAGGTGCGAGGGAGGGTGAGAGGAACGGGGTGCCGGGGACACGGAGGCAGTGGAGGTGGTGAGGTTGGCAGGGTGATGTTGCTATGGCTACTCCTGTGCTATTCATAGAAGAAATTAGCTAAATCTTTGCACTGGAAGGTGGAGGAGGAGAGAGGAGGAAGGCATTCTCCGCATTTGGAGGGAAGGAGAGAAGCCAAAACAGGAAAGGAGTGAAGTTTTCCTCCTTTGCTCTGTGCCTGCACCATGGAGGGGCATTTGGGGGAAGTGCTGCTGCCAGACCTGCCCACCGCTGGCAGGGCGTGGGAGGACACGGGCAGAGAGGAGCTGCCCCGTGGGAAAGCTCCCCCACAGAGCATCCATGCAGAGCCCCACGTGGCAGGACAAGCTCTGCATCATGCCAGGAGCACAGGAGACATCCTTTTAATTAAAGACAGCCAATCTGTGAAAGGTATTTTTGGCAACCTAAATGTAGATACAACTGTAGTGAAACTTGTCCTTTGAGTCTGGCTCCATCGCTGAACGCAGTGCTTGTCTGTTCCTGACCCTGTCCATCTGCTTGGCTCCCGCTCTGCGGTCGCTGGTGGTCTCCCTGCCCTCCCTCCACCTCCAGCATCTCTTCCAGCGTGTCCTCCCACCAGCCGGAGTCCCGGAAGGGTCTTTCCTCTCCACCACTTCTCATCACACTCCACTCCCTCATTGTGAGAGTTTGATTCCATCCCACAGACCTGTTTGTCACCTCCTCACTCATGATGTGTAAATCTGCGTGTCTGTTCCTAATATATCTCCCTCCATCTGATTTCACCTCTCAGCTTGTTTCTTGGGCATCTCCGTCTGGTGATCCTGCTGTCATCACCCAGCTGAGTTGCTATAACCAGGCACTGAGCTGCTCTCCTTCCCCCAAACCGAGCCTCGCACCCGCCCTCGGCCCCTTGCCCCGCAGGCCTGGGAGGCAGCTATTTCTGATGGTCTTGACCTTCCTTTCCTGACGCTCAACTGGAACCAAGGCCCAGTTAATGCTTTATAAAGTCATTCCCCCTCCCTGTGTGTCTCCTGGGGAAACTTATGCCTTAACACCCAGATGCTGGCTGAGCCACTTCTCCTCGCCCACCATGGAGCATCCCATATCCTGCTGTCACCCATCCCCTGGACCAGGCTGAGGAGGGTCAGATGTTCTTAGTGCTCCTTCCCAAAACATATTGAGTTCATTTAGGAGTGGACAACTGGCGACATTTGTCTCCTTAGTTTCTTTATTCACCTGTGAGACTTTTCCCCCTTCCCTTGAGTGCGTGAATCCCTCGGACAGGGGCCATGCACTTGTGCTTGCTGACCCTTCTGACACATTAATATAGTAAGGGATAATGTTGGAACTAGTGAGGGGAGTTGAAGGACTGAGCTTAGCTCCTCTCCAGCCGGATTACCAGCTGCTGCCTGCCAGCCAGCCCAGATGCACAGACCGCAGCTCCAGAGCTGCATCCTGCTGCTGGTTTTGGGGTGTCGAGCTGCCAGTGGGACCCTGGGAGAGGTGCTGGAGCTGGTGTCTACACTGGCTGTAGTAGAGATGTAGCTGCTGCTGTAAAGGCAGCATCTGAAGCCACATAGGTGGGAGAGACCCCATCAGCGTAACATGTGGAAGAAGAGGAAAGTACTTGTGGAAAATGGGAGGATGTGACCCTGCCACATTGCCGGAGGAGGAGGAGGAGAGCGCATTGGTGAGGCAGCCAGGGCCAAACACGGGCAGGTTTCAGCAGGGATGTAGCCAATGTGGAGGAGGTGGCTCCTCGTGAAGAACCTGGCGGTGGAAGACCTTCAGCCTCCACCATGGCAGCACCTGCTCTTGCCCCTGCTGGAGGGATGCGCCCCATGTCTCCGTGGCTGCGCTTTCCACCTGGCTCTTCCCCCATGGTTTTGGGTGGTACATGGCTGGGACCTGCCTGAGCCCAGTCCTGACTGGTGCTGCGGATTCAGTGGGGCTCTGCCAGCTGTCCTCAGGGTGTGCTCGAGGGAGGAGGGTCCCGTGGGGGGTTGCATGAGGGAAACCCAGGGGACGGCCGTACCAGAGGTCCTGTCTGGGTACCCTGGGTGTGGAGGTAGGTGGGAAGTGGAAGTGAAGCAGAAGCCATTGCCATCCCTGGAGAGTTGCCTCGTTTGGGTAAGCCTCTCGGTGCGTCGTATGCCTTGATGGGAGGAGAGGAGCTTCTGCTCCTTCCTTAGCTGCGGATGCTCATTTAGAGAGAGGAAGTCATTAAGACTAATCAGGCCATAATCAGCCACAGCCATGGCTATTTGCTGGGCGCCCGCGACGCACAGCCACATGCCGGATGCTCTCTGAGGAGACCGTGGTCTCTGGGTCCTGGGGGAGAGCAGGTCCAGCACTGGTCTGCGCTGGGCCGTGAGGAGCCTGGTGTGGTTGGGATGTGGGGGCTCTGCCTGCCATCCCCAACCCCACGCATTGGCGGGAGGGATGGTGCATCTCTGGCTCAGCATCGTAGCTGTGATTCAGGAACGGGCGTAACCCTTGCTGCAAGGTCATGCCAGTGCTGCGGGTGCAATGGGCTGTGCTAATGCTCGCAGCTGGTTTTAACACATGCAAAGATGGGATGATACAGGGATCCCTCAAGGGCCCTCGTTGCAAATCCAACAATGTGCAATGAACATATATCAGGGACTTGGAGATAAAAACTTTTAATACAGCATTTAACAAGTTCAGAATACCTGAATTTGAAATGAAGTTCACAGTTTAGTCTGCAGAAGCTCACTTGGATGGCACTAGCCAAAGGACTGCTCAGAGGGTGTAATTATTTTTGGGGACATGTGGTGCTTCGGAGCACCCTGGACCAGGCCCTAAATACCCTCTTGTCACCTTCATATTAACTGGGATTTAGTTTGAGGCTCTGTTGATGGATCTTCGTTTGCTTTTGTCCCATAGAAACATCTTTCTTAACACTTTGTAACCTACTAGGTGTGCACTGGAACTTACTGAAGAGAAGAAAACAGGATATTTGAATCCCAGGGACCAAAGAAATCTTTATTTTAACACCATTCCTTATTCACTCTTTTTTTTTCCCTGTACATATGTATTTGTCTGAGAGGGGGAAAAAAAGCATGTGAGTCTTTCAGGTTATAATAACTCTTCCTGTGAAAAAAGGAACTGAGTCAATTTTATTTGGTACCACCAGGTCAGAGGGAAGCTACTGGAGCCCAGCACCTCTGCAAATTGGGTCACTTATTTTAGCGGGCTGAGCCTGGAACAGGATGTCTAACTTTGAAGTATAAACACGCTGGCCTTAATGGTTTCTGAATGGAAACTTAGACTCCACAGAGCTTCTGTTTGGAGGAGCTTTCTTCCTTCCCCGCTGAGTGAAGGCTTTTTCCAGTCCCTATTTAAGCTTACTCTTTAAAAAAAAAAGGCACCAAAACAAAGATTAAACCCTCAGTAGCTGCTTGTGTTCGCATTACACTTTGCCAAAGATCCTTGTGACCAGGGACCTTTCAAGTCTTGCGTTCCCCGTTTCCGGATGGCTGCAGTGCTTTGAGCTGGTGCCGAGGTGCAGCCGCGGGACGGGGGCTCTGCCACCACGGCCTCAGAGCCTGCTCACACCGCCGAAACGGCACAGCTCTGGTGTCTCCCAGGGGCAGCCTGGAGAGGAGGGCTGCTCTTGTCCCATGGGCCACCACGCTGGCTGGGAGCCAGGCATGGGGGCATGGGCAGCAGCCAGTGCCTGGTTAGCTGGGGCTGACACAGGGGGTCTAGGCACCTGCAAGCTCCATAGTAGGAAATGATGCCAGGGCCGATGTCGTTTATGCCACATTTCAAGCTGTGCAGAAGGAGGGCATGCGGTCAGGCTCAGCCTGTCGCTCCCCTTCATGCACCACTGTCGGGTGGTGTGTGCCTCCCCCTGCACAAATGGTGTCAGCCAACAGGTCGCTCTTGCAGTGCGTGAGAGAAAATGCAAAGAGAGTTATTTTGTCCAGCCCAGTTAAAGGGAAGGGAGACTTATCTCTGGTCATGAAATTCTTCAGCCTCCAAAATTTCCAGCCTTCTTTTTCTTTTGCTCCCTTTCCCCATCCCAGCCCGTGGGAGCCCAGAGGGATGCAGTTCTCCCTCAGGGCTCTGGCCACCATGTAAAGAGCCCATGAAGGCAAAAAGAGGTGAGCACAGGGAGCTGTGAGAAGGGGACCAGCCTCTGGCAGCAGAATGGTACCTCTCCCCTTGAGAAGGGAAGGGATAGGAAAGCCAAAGCATGGATTTGGTATTGAGATGTAGGAAAAGCCTTACATCTTGTAGGCCATCCGGGAGCCAGGCTTCGGTCTGGGAAGGGATGTGCCATGCATCATTTTTTAACAGGAGGTCTGTGAGGTGGCTTCCCTGGGCACTGCCAGGTGAAAGCCAAGGGGGTCTGTAGCTGTGCAGGCATTGGGGGGGCTTGGAGCAGCCTGGAGGGACGGTGCCAGCACCTCTCTGCTCCACGCACCTGCCCTCTGGCAGGGGCAGAGCTGGGGCTCATCCCCTCCCTCGCCTTGGGCACAGGGAGCCTCAGGAGCGGGTTTCTGTCCTGCCTCGACCTCAGAAGTGCCCACAGGTTGCTGTGGAGGAGCTGTGTCATCTCAGGTGCTTTGGGAGGTGATGTTTTTTGCAGCTACAAGTTGGGCTCTGGATTGGTGCAGGAGGCAGCCCTGGCATTGGGAAAACCAGCGTCTGTGCGAAGGGCAGGGAAGTCTGGCGCCAAGCAGATGAGTGTGTCGGTGCTTATCAGAGTGAGTGGCGGTGAGCGCGGGCTTGCCGTGTGTGCTGTGCCAGCAGGACCTGGGCTCGGTCCTGTGAAATTAATTCATTAGTTTGGTGTGAACCCGCTCCCCCCAGCAGCGGGAGCCTGTCAGTGGCCGGGCATCCCGTAGCCGACCCCGCTGCCACGGCAGCATCGCACTGCTCCTCGGTGTCCCCGAGCCGGTACCTGCGTGTTCACAGATAGCGCCTGGCACTGTGGGGTCCTGCCACAGAGCAGGTGCTTTCGTAGCTGTAAATGCACAGCTTTCTCCATGATTTAACACCCTTTAAAAAAAAAAATCAAAGCAGATGGAGCTGGGCTACAAGCAGCCCAGTGTGTCCACCCTGTTTAGATGCTTCTGTTGGGCATCTCCCCACATGGCCTCTGCCCCTGAGAGCCTTTAAAAGGATGTAAAGACTGAATTTCACTTACCTCCAGAGCCATCTCCTTTTGAGTGTTATTATTATACCTCAGATGGTATGAAGCAAAGGATATTAAAAGGGAGATGATCACTCTGATCCAATCGGGAAAGTTGCAGAAATAAAGAAGTTAAGTTAGTACTTTGCTTCTCATGCACTAGCCCAGTGTCACAAATAGTCACCCTGTCCCTCACATCCCTCGGTGTGTGACACATGGGGCACACCAGCCTCCTGCAGAGACCAGCTTTGTGCATTAGGCTTGGTATTTGTCAGCTCTGGAGGCTCCTATTTGAGTCCTGTTGCTGGTTAAGATGGAAATGGGTTTATATGTGGGCACAAGCCAGTTGCCATTGGCCTGGCACTGCATCTGCAGTGCATTTATTTTGTCTGGAGGAAGTATGTAATTCCTGACCTCTGTGGGCTGACCCCCGTGCTGGCTCTGTGGAGGATGTGAAACTGTTGCAAAGCTTCGGTATTTCAGCTCTAGAGAGAATACCTTGAACTTTCTTCAGAGTCTCCCGGCTTGGCTCCGGTATGCCAGGCCTGAGAGCAGTCCTTGGGGAAATGCCACGGGGCAAGGCTCGGCCCTCGGAAGCAAGCTAACGAACCTCCTCCATTTGCATTTAATTGCAGCTTTTCTTTTGTTTGGAAGTTTTGGAAAATCATCATGTTTTGCAATTCCTACCTTTGCCCCAGCAGATGACAGCAATAGAAATGGAGGTGAAGACTGATATGTTTGGGGTTTGGCTGCCCCCAAGGTGACTGTGTTAGTGCCCTTGGGCTGCTGAGGCAAGTCACCCATCAGAAATACAGCCCAAACAGCAGCGATCTCTCTCAGATGACTGCCCGGAGGTGATATCTAAAGGTGTTTCTGAAAGGCCGCATCCTGCGCCTGAGGTGTGTCTGAGAGCTGCCGGCTGTCTGGCTGCTCCCTGCGCATGCTGCAATGGAAGCGCTCCAGCCCAGGGGGGCTGCAGGCTGTCAGGGAGGAGACATCCCTCCTGCCCTGCATACAGACCCGCAGCCTCCTCCTGGCTTTAGCCACGGAGGCAGCTGCCCCCAGACGGGCTCTGGGCTCTCCCGGGGCCTCTGCAGGGAGCCAGCCCCTTGCTGGGGGCTGCATGGGGCTGGTCGCAGCTCCCTCCATTAGCGCCTGGGCTGTGGCTGCCACCAGGACTGTTGTGTAGTGCTCGAGCACTGGTGCCTCAACACAGATGAATGCAAGGCTCTGCTTCTCTCAGCCCCCATGAGACCAGAGAGCTATTGAATCCTGACCTTCAAACCTTATCCCCCTTCACCGCTATTCCCTTTGACTCTTGTTACTGCCCAGATTTTCCCAACAGCTGTCCTCTGCCTCGCTGGCTTTGCACCTAGATCAATCTTTCTGCATCTGTGCAGTGACCCAGCTAGCTCCCCGAGGTCCTCCTTGAGTCCCACCTTCCACGCAGCCTCCAGCCCCTGAGCCCAAGGATCTGTGCAGCTCCCTGTGCCTCTGCCTGATGGAGGGAGTTCGGGGCACCTCCAGCTCCGCTGGACTTTGGTGATCCTTGCTGCCATGGGGTGAGCACAGTAGGGCTTGGACCTCTTCTCTTTCCATTTGTAAAGCCCCCAAGCACAAACAGGGCTTGGTAAATAATAATAGTGTGATGAAGCGGTTTAGATGGAAGAGATCTGACAGCCCCCATTGAATGTGACCTGAATGCACAGCCCTGTTCCCTCTCTTCCCTGCATGCAGGAACCCCCTGCTCCTTAGGGCATAAATTACTTACCGTTCCCTATAGAATTCAGGGCATGGTTAATTCACCAGCACATTCCTGCTGCCCAGCAAAAAATGATGATGTTCTCTCTCCTCCCCTGGCTAGCAGAGGGCTCGCCTGATGGAGAGAGGCAGAGGCTTTTCATTTTCAGGCCCTTTGCTTATTTCTGAGTCTTAGGTCTTGTCTGACTCTGCAGTAGAACAGGCAAGGTACAAATGTTGGAATATTTGCAAGTGGAAGTCAGAGCTAATGTCCAAACACCTTTCTTGTAGTAGAATAGCTGGCCCCAGGAGGCAAGCGGGGATTTCCTGGTCTGAATTCCGCCTGACCATGTGTAACTTTGTTTTAAGCAGCCACTCACATTCGGCATTTCCTGGGTCCCATCTGGAGCCTGAGTGGGAAATTGTGCTCCTAGCAGTATTTTGAGATGTAAAAATCACTAGTGTGGAATGGCTGCGAAGGATGCTCAGTGTGCAGTGAGCAGGCTAGACAAAATATGTCCTTAGGGCTCACCACTGTGTGAGTGAACCAATGTGATGTGTGATTTGTGGGCTATTAGTAATTCAATGAAGAGACTGCAGTGGGGCTCAGTGGAGGACTCAGGCTGGACCTGCAAAAGCTTCTATAACATTATCATACAGAGCACTTCTCCCTGGGAGGGATCCAAAGCATCATTTGTGGGGTTGAAGTCATGTCATAAATCATGGGGCACGTGACAGACTACATTCACTTAGGCTGCCTCTTCTGCATCCTTCCTGGAAACTCATCTAATAAGAGCTGGCCTCTAGCACATCAAGGTTCACATATCCATCGTCTGTTAATTGCTGGCAGTAGAAGTGCTTCTTTTTTGCCTTGAAATGTGGAATCCCTTCCTAGAATTGCACTGGGGACTAATAAAAGCCAGTGCCAGGTTTAATATATGCTATCTCACAAATTATCTGGATTAAATACAAGGACTGTATACTGCCAGAGTGGGGATATTCCCAGCTTAACATTGCTTCTGGGCCATGGAGATCCCAAGACATTGGACCTGAAAATTGCGATTCTCTTATGTGTGTGGGAGGGGTTTGGCAGGAGTGCTTGGAAGTGGTCATATTTGCCTGAGCTAGAGAATAAATTGCCATATAAACTATGGTTTTGTAACCAATAGTTACAGCTGCAGGAAAGATCAGAAAGCATCTGAATAAATCAAATTAACTATCTCCTGCTCCATCCATATGAAAGCAGAACCTTTCAGGGCAAGATTTAAACCATAACCTGGTTGACCCCTAACTCTCCCACCTACAAAATGAGGAGAGTGAAAAGTCCAGAAATACGATCAACTAAAGCAGGAGATGGTGGGGACTGCTATGCTGCGTTACGTGAGGAGGTTGGTCTCTGTCAGGGACATATAAACCCAGAGGAGGGCAATGAGGAGGTTGCCTGCTTCTTGGAAATTATCACAGACTCACAGAGGTCATTGGGCTGTGCAAGCCAACCACCCACGTTACGGGACAGACAGTGGTTCCTGTAATTGTTGCATTAGCCCACAGCTTGAGTTGCTTGCTCCTGACCCTGACTCTGAAGTTTCTGATGCCCTAAGGCAGAGAGTTCACCTCCCCTTGTAGCTCATGTCTCTTAGTGTTTCCCCGTTCCCCGTCTTGCTCTGGCTGTTCTCCACATGAGCCTTGGAATGATGATGTGAATCCTGACTCACCCCTGACCTTCCAGATTTTGCACCACTTGCTGTTGCATGCCGGCAAGGAATGTCAGCCTTGTAATTAATTTTAAGTTTCTCACTTTTTGCTGCTTTTCCCTCATGCTCGCTTCCCCAGCTCGCTTGCCCCAGCAGCCGCGCCGGCAGGGGCTGCTCCAGGGGGAAGGGGCTGCGTTGCGGTCTCCGCGGGGCACCGCGCCTTCAGGAGGTTGCGGCGCTGGACAGCTCCGGCGCGGCGGGAGCCCGCGGGCGGTGTTCGGGGGCCATGTCCGCCCCCGACCCTCCGGCCACCGGCGCTGCAGCTTCCCCCGTACCCTCCTCCCGGGAGAGCCTCCCTCCCTTTAGGGCCTCGTTCCTGCCTTCTCCTGCCTGCACTTGCCCTCTGTGCGTGTCTCTCCTACGATGTGCAACGAGCTAATGGGCAGAGGGCAGCCCGGGAGGAGGGGGACCCGGAGAGAGCTTTATGGGGAGCCCTGCAAGAGAGGGGGGATGCATGTGGCATGCCGAGGCTGCCGAGCAGAGGATTTACTCCAGGGCTAACGAAGATGAGGGACCAAACGCTGCCACCTCTCCCAGGGCATGGTGGCCCTGTGCTTAGGAGGGGCAGCATCAGCTGCTGGAAGGTGCATGAAGGCCTCAGGGCTGGTCTGCTGGCAATATATCCCTCCCTCAGAAGGACTTCCTTCCCTACCCCTCCTATTTCTTAATCCTCAGTAATGTGGATTTCAAGTAAATTTTGGTACTGGTGGGATTCTGGCCTGCGACTGGGAGTCTTCCCTGTCTCCTTCCCAGCAGCCAAGGCTATGGGGTGTTGGGGACACACCAAGCCTGAGGAGGGGACCGATGCCCAGCTGTGGCCCTGCTCCTGTCCCAGGGCTGTTGGGCACCTGGAGGAGGGACAAGAGCAGAGCCCTTTGTGAATTGCTCTCTTCTGCCTGTGGTGGCATGGCCAGGGGAGAGGCAGTACACCGCGAAGGGCTGGCTTCATCGCTCAGCTTGGTGACATACCACTTTTGTCTCCTCACAGGCCAACCCTGCTCCCATTATCGTGAACACAGACTCGCTGGAACAAGGGCTTTCTGTAAGTCTCGTGGTTTTGTTTCACTTCCTTTGAACAAGCGGTGCGTTTTCCCTGCTTGGTGGTGCAGGAAAGGCTCCTCCAGCCCAAGGAGGCCCCAGCAAGGTGGCAGAGGAGCCTGGTACCTGCTCCATGTCCCCACAGCACATCCCACCCCCAAACCTCACTGGGGCTGGGTGATGCTGAGCAGAGCCAAGGCTAGCAGCAAGCGATGCTGGGGACTCCAGCACAGGGAGGGTACAAGGCAGGAGGCACTCAAAGGGCCACACTGTGGGGTAAGCAGGCATCAGAGGAGCAGGGGGACCTGGGCTGGCTGCGTTCAGGGTTACCCACACCACACAGCCATTTCCTCAGCCTCCTATGCAGGGTGGCTGCGAGGCTCTGCATCCCTTACCTTCCAGCCCTGCCTCAGCCTCCTTTGGCAGCCCCAGCCCCTCAGGAGGAAGGCAGGGCTCTTTGGGCGCTCGCTGGCATTGCACCCACTGGTCCTCAGGGCAGCAGGACCCATCAGATGCTGCTCCTTTCCCAGTGAAGGCTGCCAGCAGCTGAGCAGTGCTTGATGACTGTGAGTGTTTGCAGCCACAGTGCATTTGGCACTCTTGGCATAGTGTAAAGATTATCATCCCCTTTTTGTTGCAGAGAGGGTTTGCGCGCTGCTGCATCCCTTCCCAGAACATTTGCGAATCATTCCTGCCAGGGGGATGGAGGGAGCAGGGTGGCCAGCATGGATTTCTGCAGCACTGGCTCCATGCTCTTGGGGTGCTCCCATTTGTTTCCCCAAAGAGAGCTCAGTGGACAGCTTGCCAGGACTGGGTGCTTTGCACCTGGTTTTCTTCTGATGCAGGAAATTTCAGCTACCTTCCATATTAATGAAGAAACACCAGGACTCAGAGCTGGGTTTGGTTTGTCTTTGGAGTCACGGTGGAGGGCTGCAGGTGACTGCTGGTGGTTGAACCTTTCTTGTAAAGAACTGCAGATTTCAGCCCACAGCCTGTGGTGGGGTCAGTGTGCATCAGAGCTGTGCTGGGCTCGTTGGGCAGGGCTACAAAAAGGAAGGGAAGTCCAGCTGTGACCTTTGCAACCCTGGCTGTATGGTTTAATTATGCCTCGGGTGCTGAACCGAAGCCATCTGGCATTGGGGAGGAAGGCAATGGTGCCTCTCTCAGTGTGGTGGTCTTGGGTCCAGTAGCCTTGTATGAATGTGGCAGAAGAGAGTTGTTGTCCCCAAAGGTTTCTTTCTCCAAACACATGGCATAGCAGGGTGTTTGTGGGGTTGGAGGCTTCTTGCAGCGTGCTGGGCACCCCGGCTGCAGGGCAGTGCTGTGTTGCAGCCTGCTCTCTGCGCTTACCCGGCTGGTGCCATTCTACAGGGAACTTGGAAAAAGGATGATGTCTCCTGGAGGGGAAGGACACACCACAAGGTTGAACTGGGGTGAGTGAGGGGTGTGCCGTGGGCAGGGCAGGGAGGTATTCCTGGATGGAAAGTCTGCTCTGACGTCTGTTTCGTACCCTCCCTCCCTTGGAGGAACATTGCCTGCTCGCCATTGCCGCCACCAGCACCACATCCTTCGCCAGGGTCCAGCTGTGCCTGTCTCTCCTCCCTGCCTGTGTGCCCAAGGGCAGCGAGAGGTGAGCCCGAGGGCCAAGGACAGGCAGGCTCCTGAGCCCTGCAGAAGCCAGCAACAGGGAGCCCGCCCATGGGGCCAGTGGCCGCCTCCTCCCACCACAGTGCACTCCACTTTCCTGCCCTCCTGGCTGCCTCCCCCGACTCCATCTCATTAACTCTGTATCCCTCCTGCCCCCTCTCCCTCCACCTCGTTAGCTCCATATCCCCATCCAACCCTTCTCCCTGCATCTTGGCCGCAGCTCCTTCTTGCCGTGCTGGATGGCAGCTCCCTTCCTGCAGCCCCTAGGGTGGGTTTGGCTGGGTTTTGGCGGCCACTCTGCACCCCTGGCAGGCACCAGCATCATCCTGGGGATGGCAGTCACCTACCCCATCCATCCAACCCCCACACACATGCCCGGGGGGGAACTGCCCTGTGGTGGTCAAAAGGAAGGGGCACGTTGTGGCTGTTGTCTGCTGGGCAGAGTGGGGACCACCAGCCCTGTGCCCAGGCATGTGCCACCTGTGGGGTGCCCGGAGGAGCCTGTGCCCAGGACAGGAGAGACATCTCACTTTGATTCCTCTCAGCCTCCAGCCTGGAAACCCTCTTGCCTTCTACTTCATGTCATACCAGCACAGAAACGAGCCCTGCTCCATCCTTTCCTTCTCCAGGGTGCTGGGCTCCTCAGGCTCCAGGGAAAACACACCCCAAAACCTCCCGTTCGGCAGTTTCCCAGGTCAGCAAAGGAGCCACACCAGGGGCTTGCTGCAGAAGAGCACACCAAAATGGCAAATCTGGAAGCATGTTTTTTTACAAACCCAAAAGCTGAAGCCTGTTGGTACAGTATGTATTTGGAAGGGTTAAAGTCACATCTTCCAGTCTTTAATTACTTAACTGTTCAATGCTTTCCTTAATGATAAACAGATGGATGTAGTCTAGTTCCTTCCTGTTCTAGCTCCATTGATTGCATTGGACTAGCTGTTGGGCTGAATTTGGCCCCGGCTGTTTATCAAGAAGTCTGCTCCACATTTCAATCTCTCTGTCCACCCACCTCCATCCCCAAGAGCATGTGGCACCAGCAGCACCGTAAGGTACGAGCTGCAGCACTAGGTCCCACTCATCACCGGGGCCAGGGCTCAGCTCTGTTGCCGGCGGCTTGTGCGGAGCCCAGCACCCCCAGGTTGTAAAAACCCAAATAAATCTTTATAAAATTCCTGCTGTATTAAAAGCATCCCTTGAAGGGTAAGGACAGGTGCTGGGGGGGATCACCTGTGCCAGCTCCAGGTCATTGCTCACAGTTTCACCCCTTGGTCTATTTTGCCCAGCAGGTGCATAGTGGGGAGACGGAGCATCAGAAGCCCAGTTCCCATGGCAGACGGGGTCTCTGCATTTCAGAGCTGCCTCTCTGAAGCTGAAACAACTTCTTGCTGCCCATGGTGCATGGCGACTGCTGCCAGGAAGTCCCAAAGTGAGCAGGGAAGGTCACTCCAAAGCCCTTGAGGTGTTGAAGGTTTCATAGCCTGGGTCCTTGGAGCCCTCCTTTGGTGCCCCAGTGCCCAGCAGTGAGGTGCCACGACGCCCTCGATGTCTAAAAGCCAGGTCTGAGGAAGCCAAGTGCTTCCCAGGCCTGATCCCAGCCAGCAAGCACCCGGCCAGCAAGCTCTGCCACTGGTGACCAGAGAGGCAACCTCCTTCTGCAGCACTGACTCTGCTGCCAGGGTCCCCAGCTGCAGTCGCTGCAGGGTGGGGGGCAGCAGAGATGGCCACCACGGTCCAGTGCCTTTGATCAGGGCAAAACTTGCTTGTAAGCCTGAAAAAACAGAAAAAATCAAAATTAAACTGCCACCCTCACTCTTTGGTCTCAAGCTCTGCTGGTGGCATATCCTGCTGCGGAGCCCTCCCAGCTGTGTGCTGGGGCTGTCAGGCTTCAAACCCCTTCCCTCTGCCCGAGCTCAGCAAGCTCGTCCCCATGGCCCTCTGGTAAAAGGCCACCAGAAATACAGTGTTTATTTACTCTGTGCACAAGGCCAACACCGTGGGCAACGCACGCAAGGGGGTTGAGGCCAGGGGTTAGCTGGAAGCGAGTCAGTAGGTCTCGGTGCTGCGGCAGGACACGTGGATGCGGGGAGGTGAAGGGAGGGAGCTCTTGACCTATTTTCTCTGGGCCCCCTGCCATGTGCAGGCAGGGAGAGCTCTCCCTCGCCAGCGCTGCCGGTGCCAGTGCCAGCGGGGAGGTGCCCATCGCAGCCGCTGCCCTGGCACGGGGCTGCTCTCCTTTCCCCTTGCTGGGGCAGGCATGGAGCATCACCAGGCATGCTCCATCCCCAGGTCTGGCTGGCACCGCCGAGGGCTGATCCTCCAGCCTTCAGACTCTCTTCATTATGTTGGTACACGGCTGCTCCACCACCAGGTCCCAGTGCTTAACCCCATTGCGTCCTAACCATAGGTTATGGGCCAGATCCTGTTCCAAAAGTGGCTGTAGGCAGCATTATCCTTCATGCAGGTTATTTCCTCTTGCAGCCTGGTGGGCTTTTTGGATTGGGTTTAAGGAACCCCATCTTAGTCTTCTAAATTTGGCCTTCTTTTTTATTTAAAAAACAAAACAAAACAAAACAAAACAAATCCTGACTTTCTAGCAAATTGCAAAGCGCGTTCCATGTGCGCTGGTGCAGTGTTGGCCAGTGGAGCCTGCAGACAGCTTGCAGTAGCTCTGGAAGGTGTGTGCTCTTCTGTTTATCAAATGAGTGTTAACTCTGCAGCCTTCTGTTGATGATTTAAATGTCATCATCGCTAACTATTTCCCTGCTGCTCAAAACATGAAAGGAACACGAAGGCCAGTGAAGGAGGCCTCTTCCTGAGCCCTCAGGTGGGCTTGCTGCATGGGAAGGGCTTGGAAAAAAATACCCTTACTCTTTTCCACGAGAAATCAGATGGTGCTTAGCATTGGGATACCCTGGGGACAGCTAATTAGCCCCCGATACCCCCGTCAGCTCTGTAGGCATTACATGGGGAGGTGGGAGCAGGATGGGGTGTGCGTTCCCTGCCCCGGGGGCAATGGAGACAGGCACCTCCCCACCACGCCCATAGCACTGAGATGGCCCCTGGGGAGGAGCGCAGGGCACCAGCAAAAGAGAAGGGGTACAGCCTGCGGCAGAGCCAGGTCACGGCAGCTCCGGTGGGTGCCGCAGGGAGGTTTTGCCATCAGTGTGTGACTGGTATTCAATTTTCTGACGCTGGAATGTTTGCTTTGTTGGCTCGTTCCCTTGGTTACGTGATATATATTAAGTTCTCTATTTGGCTTCTTTATGCAATTAACTGGCGTTCTGTTGCATGGATTTTAGAAACATAATCGGAGCTAAAACTTCATGGTCAGGCCTGGCTGGCCCTGGCATGCCCAGCCAGAGCAGTCTGCTCCCAGCACGTGTCACGCCGGGTGAGCGCCGACACCGCTCGCTTTCAGGGAGCGAGGCAAAACACCACTCAGCATTGGCAGCCCGAGATTTGGGGAGCAGGGATACCCCAAACTCACCTGCCTGGCAGTGGGGTGCCTGATGGGGTTGCATGCTGGGATGTCTCTGCGCCCCAGGCACTTGCCGGCAGCAGCCGATCGCTTGGTGGGGCTTGCGCACTGCTGGCTCTCTCCACGGCTCACAGATTGTCAAAGTTTTCTGCACATCCCATCCTGTAGGTATGTATGTGCTGTTCCTCTGTGGCCGTGGGTGTGCATATGGCTGGCTGTGTGGCAACTGTGTTGAATGCCAAAGCAGAGAGGACAATGTGTGTAGTAGTGAAGGATGCCAGGAATCTGAGTTGCTGGAAAGCCAGGAGAGGCGACACCGCGCCCCACGCGCCAGGCTACCAACTGTGGAGATGAGATGAGCCCGGAGGCTGAGGCGAGGGAGGCTGTGAGGGTGGCACAGGCCAGTGAGCTGGCCCCACTCAGGATTAGTCAGTACGGTGGGATGCGAGGAGGGAAAGGCAGCCCATGGCAGAGGGAGAGCCTGTGGCGAGGGAAGTGATGCTCCCCTGCCTGCAGGAGCACGGCCCAGGGCAGTGCTGTGGCAGGAGGTGGCACCGGCCACAAGTCCCTGTCGCTCTGAGGCTGTCAGAGATCCTGCTGTGGGTTAATCCCACCATTCCTGGTGCTTTTCTGCAGAGGAGTCCTGTTCAAGAGCTGACCAAAGACTTTCCCAATGTGCTGGGAGGATCAGAGCATCCTAATATTGGAGCATCTGGATGTCCCAACCCCGAACCATGCCCTGAAATCTTCCCATGACTGAGAGGCACCAGACACGGAGCACATCCGAAGAGGGACAACCCTCTCAGCCCATCCCATCCCATCTCTCTGCTCCAGACTCTCCCCAACCTCATCCTTCTTGAAGCACGATACCCACAACAGGGTGTGGGATTGCTTTGGCCTCACTAGGGCTGAACCAGGCAGGTGATTAGGGTGCGTGTGTCCCAGGTGGCACAGCCCCATCCCAGATCCTGGCATGCAGAACTGCTCTTCCACTTGGGCACCTGATTATTCCCACCTAGAAAAACTCCTGTTTCCTCTTCCTACCTATAAGTAGGGCCTCACAGCTGCCTTGCTGAGTTTCCTTCCATGGTGTCAGATGATGGCTTTAGCGTGTTTGCTGCTCCCTCCATCTAATGACCTAGCACTGTGGGGTTTTGGAGCATGGCGGGGCTGTGCCTCCGTGGGGGCAGATAGTAGGGAGCTATTGGAAAAAAATACCCTTACTCTTTTCCACGAGAAATCAGACGGTGCTTAGCATTGGGATACCCCGGGGACAGCTAATTAGCCCCCGACACCCCCGACAGCTCTGTAGGCATTACATGGGGAGGTGGGAACAGGATGGGGTGTGCTTTCCCTGCCCGGGGGCAATGGAGACAGGCACCTCCCCACCACGCCCATAGCACTGAAATGGCCCCTGGGGAGGAGCGCAGGGCAAGCAGAACACAACCAGCGTGCTGGCGCTGGATAAGGGGACCTGTGTCCAAACAAAGCCACGGCAGCTCCGGTTTGGGCTATGAAGTGCATACAGAAAGTGGCTCCATATGATCTACAAGCCATCAATTAATGGTGGATGTAAAATCCACATGAGGAACCCCACATGTTGTCCAGGGGCTGCAGGCAGAGGCAGGGCTGCATGATGGGAGAGGCATTTGCCTGCTGAGGCCTGGATCCTGCTGCCTCTGCCATGCCATGCAGACCTGCCTGCATCCCATCCCTTGTTTCCCAGAGTGACTCAAATTGTGAGGTTGAGTCCAGTCCCTTCCAAAACTGTTGTATTGAGTGTAATGGCTCTGGATATTCCAACAGTCAATTGCTTTGCAAATCTTGCAAAATTTTAGACCTCGGCAGCTGTTTATGGCCTGATCCTGATGACTTGGAGTGAAACTGCTGCCTTATTTTCCTGTGCATTGTTGCTTATGGGGAAAATGGAAGTTTTTGACCTGTACATTTACCATTTCTTACTTTAGAGCCTACAGTTGCATCCCTTTTATTTCAAGCCATTACATTTCCCAGAGCCGTGCTTTGACACTCTGGGTATGGGAGATTTTTAAGCTTGGGGATCAGTATGGTGTACAGCATTGAGACAGGCTACGCCATTTTTTTACATAAGGGCATCAGAATGTTTTCCTCTCTTACTGTGCTCCACACTCGCACCTCATTTCCTTTGCACCCAACTAATTTGGTAGAATAAATCATTCTGAATTCCCCATTAACACAGTCAAGCTACTAAAAGATTTAAAAGATATAAGCTGCTAAAGGTGTTTATTATGTTATTATGTACAGACATTAATTTTTTTTTCCTTTAAATGGACCCACCCCCTTTCTTTCCTTCCTGCAGCAGTGAATTCCCAAGGTTAATTACATACTGCGTAACAAAGGCGTTATTTCTTTTTGTGCCTTCGGTTGTGTTCCTTTTCATGGCTGGAGAAATGAGCCAGGAGAATAAAGACTTTGCACTGAAGTGCATTAAAGTCAGTGGGCTTTGGCTCATGCCCAGAAAGAAAAGCAGCGCAGTTTAATTCCAGGGCAGGCTCGAACGATTGCATTTAAGTTTTTTTCAGCGGTGATGGCGCAGCTTTTAGGTTGGATTCTCAATGTTCAGCTATCAGAGGGGAAAAGCAAATCCCCCTGGGAGCGGCACAGAGCCATAATGCCCTGTCTCCCTATCCCCAGGTGAATGGCAGTGATGGGATGTTCAAATACGAGGAGATCGTCTTGGAAAGGGTAAGTGCTCTTTACTCGTCCGCCAGCAGCCTTTGCTGCCTCTTTCCACTCGCCCTCCCACCAGCACAGCCGGCACCCCCTGCATCCCTGTGCCAGCTGATGGGGAGAGGTCGGTCTCCACTCCCCACTCTCTCTGGAGGCTTTAGGGGGTGTCACACTTGCTTTCCCTGCACAGCCCCCACGGTGTGTGGAGAGGTGGGCTTGCTGCTCCCCACCCCGCAGACCTCTCCAGAAGGGAGGGAGGAGGGCTTCTCCCTCACCTCCCTCGTTCACAGCCTCACCCCCACAAACCCGCCAGCATGGAGCCGGGGTGGGGGAGGCTCTTTGTCACCACCTTTGCCAGAAAATGGAGGTGCAGGGAGCTCTGCTCGGGCAGGCGCGCGGGCAGGTACACCCCACAGCCAGGCACGAGGGACCGATGCCTCCCCGCCACCGGACTCCCCATCACTCTGGGGTACACAGCCCGGGGATGCTAAGCAGCAAGGACAGGTTTTCGAGTAAACCGGACTGCAACAGGGGGAGTTTCTGCTCGAGCCTTTTCTTGTCTCTTGGCAACACAGAGCTGATGGCGTGCACCACACCGACCGTGGCTAAACCTAGCTCCCCCCATAGATGGGGCTTATCCAGAGGCAAGCCAGCACTGCACAGGGCAGGGAGGGCTTTCCCCTGGCACCCAGGAAGCAGCAGGGTTGGACAGATGGAGAGGGAGCAGGAAAAGCTGGCCCAAGGTTTGCTCCGAGAGATGGGCACGGCCCTGCTGAGTGGGGATGGCCGGGGCGGGAGGCTGCCCGCGGTGCTCCATGGCACACCTTGCCTCCTCTTCACTGCCACGCTGGGTGGCTCAGCCTTGCCGCGTGGCTGGCGTCGCAGGGGAAGACGCATCACTCGTTATTCTGTTCCTCTGCCTTTAGTCATCTCCCTCCTCCCCTTGGCTCTGCATCACAGAGGTGGGTGGACGGAAGGTTATCTGGGGCTGCCGCCTCACCCACTGCTTCCCTGGCATGCCTGACGAAACCAGCCCAGGAAATGCTTCCTTTTTGGGCTGAGCGCTTCTCGCTCCGGGCCCAATTGAGAGGCAAAATCCTTGTTTTCAGATTCTTCAGAGCATCCTCTGTCCTGATCCCACAGCAGGAGCAGGGAGGGAGCTGGCAGGGTTGCATGGAGAGGCAGCACTCGTTGCTGCCCCCATTTCAAAGCACCAGGCAGCAATTCCCTCTCCAGCATCAGAAACCATGAGGGAATTTCAGTACTTAGCAGCCAGGGCCAGCATGGACCATACCCAGGTCCTTCCCTTTCACTGCTCCCCAGTGGGATCCAACAGCCCCGTCTTACTGCAGGAGAAGCACCCTTGTGCCTGTGGGTGAGGCTGTCCCTTGCTGGGGTGTTTGGCTCCCAGAGATGACCTCAGTGTACCCTAGAATTGCTGGTCTGTCACTGTTATTAACCCTTGTCCTTGTTGTAAAGACAAGGATAAATGCAGCAGTGTTTTGGGGGCAATAACTGAAGAAACACCATCCCCAGAGGGATGTGGCTTTGGGTTTACCCACCATACATGCATCCGCAGCAGGAGCTGCCCCTGTGTCTACATCAACCCCGATGCCAGCTAAGAAATCCCTTGAACTCTATTTCAAGGTTTATTAAAATAAAAATAAACACCTCCCAGATAATTTCCAGGTTTTGTAGCTAGCATCGGAGTGCACCCTTCCATATACAGGCACAATGAATGTCTGGAGACCATTTTTCATAGTCTCACCTGCCTTGCTGGGGCCAGGCTGCATCTCCAGTGGCAGTAAGCAGCTTTTTTCAGCTGGGCACAGGGTAACCAGAATCCAGCTTAGAGAAAGGAGAGCAGCCTCAGACCTTTCACCGTTGAGTGCCTCTTGTCATGTGCCAGCCAAATCCCAGCCGGCAGGAGAGCATCCGGGAGCATTGCATAGTGAGAGGCATGGGTGGCTCCCAGAGATGCCACGTGCTGTGTCATGAATGGCATAAAGTCAGAGCAGAGACCTCTGCGTGGCCACAAGAGCTGATGCTGAGCCCAAATTGCTGGGGAGAAAAGTGAGCCCCAGCGCTAGATGATCCCAGGGAGCCTGAGCTCTGGTGTAGCCCTCCTGGCCACAGGTCCCCCAGAAGGGCAGATCTCCCCATCGCCTAACGCTGAACACTGGGGCCGTGGGCAGCTGGGAGAGTGCTTGGTCCAAGCCCGTTTGTGTACAAGAGAGGCGGGCACGATAGGATGTGACTAAGTGTCAGCTCTTCCGCATGAGAAAACAAGGCGAGGAGCCATCTGATTTTCAAGGCAGAGCTGAAAAAGCAGGAATTGTCCACTTGCATCAGGCACGGAGCTGGAAGCAGCGCCTGTGAGTGTGTCACTAATGGGGATCCTGTAAGCGGGAGAGGCGGCGCAGGGCCACCACTGCTTATCCTGGGATACTGCTGGGATGGGGCTGGAGACGCGGCACAGCCCCTGCATTCCCCCCACGCAGAATTCAGCAGGACGAAGCCCAAGTGATGCTCCAAGCATGTCCGGGAGGAAGAGGAGACAGAACTGGAGACCCCACTCCATCCGGACAGCCCCCTCCACCCAATCCTGCAAATTTTGGCATCAGCACTGCTGGTCCCTGGGTTGGCTCTGTGCCGGGGCTGCATCCCAGGGTGCAGGGGGGCAGGGGTGGGATGCAGTGACTGGCACAAGCCCCGCTGCTCCGTCCAGGCTTCAGCAGCCGTGTCTCCTCCGGGGGAGCAGCCAGCAAGGGGAGGTTTTCTCTGCCAAGGACCACCCCCTCTTCCCGTAGCTCGCCGCCTGCCTCAGAGTCTCTCAGCGGAGACGCGGCGGCGAGGGAGGTCCTCGGCGGCTCCCACTCTCCCGCTCCATCTGTTCAGTGCTTCGTGCTGCTGCACCGAGCGCCTCGGCTGATGAGCGGCGGCCTCCCCTCCAGCCACACAGCCCTCTGTCCCCTGAGCCGGACACCCTGGAGTGCAACAGATGCTGTAAGGGCTTCTGCACCCCGGGCAGCCACGGCTGGGGGGGAACTGCTTCGGGAGGGCCGGCAGCAAGCATTTACCCTCGGGGGAAAGACGCGGTGTTTGGTTTCCCACAGGGTAACTCCGGCCTCGGCTTTAGCATAGCAGGAGGAATCGACAACCCCCACATTCCAGATGATCCAGGTATCTTCATCACCAAAATCATCCCCGGGGGAGCGGCAGCCATGGACGGCCGTCTGGGGTGAGTGTACAGATCCATCAGGGTAACACCTAGGATCTATCCAGGGACCCTCTAGGCAGCTCCTGTCCCCCTGCCATGGTCCCCACCCCCTCCCCAGTCCCTTTGCCACAGCCAGGTCCCTTCAGCGCAGGGATGCAAGCAGTCCCCTGCCAGCAGCCTCCGTCTGCAGCCACCCCTCCTCCCCTCCCTGTCCCAAGCGCCAGCTCCCATCCTTCCCCCTGCAGCCCGGGGCAGGATCCAGCCTTTCCCCTCATCTGCCATCTCCACCAGGGTCACACCGTGGGGACCAGCCCCCACTGCCTCCCCCTTCGGGAGGGACCCCACTCTCACCCCGGCAGGGCAGGATCCAGCCAGCTTGAGCAGCTCTCCTTCACGCAAGGGTCTGCGCGGCTGAAGGAGGGTGGCAGAGGTGTCCAGAGGAGAGTGGCATGGGCTGGCAGTTACCTAGGGGAGCTCAGGGCCACCCTGTGCCCGCAGGGTGAATGACTGCGTGCTGCGGGTGAACGACGTGGATGTCTCTGAGGTGGTGCACAGCAAAGCTGTGGAGGCCCTGAAGGAAGCGGGTCCCGTGGTGCGGCTTGTGGTACGCCGCCGGCAGCCCCCACCGGAGACCATCATGGAGGTCAATCTGATGAAGGGCCCCAAAGGTAAACCCCTCACTCTGCTCACAGGACTGGGGTGCCCCGCTGCCCCATGGGATGGTGTGGGGTGACCCCTTGGTGTGGGATGCCACAGGGTGCAAGGCAGCATCACGGGGAATGTGAGATGCGAGGTGGCACCGCCACGGTGCAGGATGCCTCGGTGGCCCCACAGCATGGGATGCTATGGGGCATGGGGCGTGGGACAGCCCCACGGTGCATTGCGCAGTGGCTAGGCTTGTGCAGCAGCGGGGTGACCCATTGCCTGCTGGGTTTGGGGGAGGGTGAGAAGCCCAGTGAGGCAGAGGGGCCATGGTGCCAGCCCAGGGCTCCGTCCATCCATCTGTCCCTCACCCCTCACCTGCCCTCTCACTCCCCTTCAGGCCTGGGGTTCAGCATCGCAGGGGGCATTGGGAACCAGCACATCCCCGGGGACAACAGCATCTACATCACCAAGATCATCGAGGGAGGCGCTGCCCAGAAGGACGGGCGCCTGCAGATCGGGGACCGGCTGCTCGCGGTAAGTCCCGTGCCCACAGCTGGCTGCGAGGCAAAGCCAGGCAGTCTCCGCCATGCCGCAGTGCTGATCCTGAACCCCAGCGCGCCTCCCACCGGCAGCCCCGCACCCCTTCCCTGGGGTCCCTGCTGGGATGGTGCTGTGGGAGGAGCAGGCACAGCACCGGCTGCAGGCTGGAGGGCCAAACCCATGGAGATGGGACCCTGTCTCCAGAGCTACTGCAGCACCTACCCTGCGGGAAACCACTCTGCTCCCGCAGAGCTGCAGCAGCCCCTGCCATCCTGCCTGCGACTGTGTCATCCAGCCCCTTCCCTCCGGCAGGTGAATAACACGAACCTGCAGGACGTGCGGCACGAGGAAGCGGTGGCCGCCCTGAAGAACACCTCCGACATGGTGTACCTGAAAGTGGCCAAGCCTGGCAACATCCACCTCAACGACATGTACGCGCCCCCCGACTACGCCAGCAGTACGTATGCCACCGGCATGGCACTGCAGGGCTAGGGGGGACAGAGCGTGCTGGGGCGACGGGCAACGCTGGGCTGGTCTCCACGTCTGTACTGTGGATGGGTTTCTGCTCCTGATGCCCTTCTCCTTTCCTGCAGCCTTCTCAGCCTTGGCTGACAACCACATAAGCCATAACTCCAGTTTGGGCTACCTGGGCAGCGTTGAGAGCAAGCCTGCCTACCCCGTCCCTCCCCAGGTGACTCCATCCCGGTACTCGCCCATCCCTCGGCACATGATTGGGGACGAGGACTTCACCAGGTGAGTACCAGGCATGAGCATCCCTAATCCCTGCTCCTTCTCCTTCCCTCTCTTTCCTTCTCTGGCTGCTTGACCTCATCCCCACTGCCAGTGCAGAGCCGAGGCCGAAAGCCTGTTTGTGGGTGCATGGTGCAGTGAGCCCCATGCTCACCCCCCCGAGACCAGCCCTGCTGTGTGGCTCCCTGGCTCCCCGACCCCCTCCTGCTCATTCTCAAGCCTTATACGTCTGCATTTCAGCTTCATTCTCTTACTTGTTTTACAATACCTGGAGTACAAGGTGTTCCCTGCCCTTACGGTGCCATCCAGTGCCGGCAGTGCCACAGGCTCCCAGGCTGCAAGCAGGCTGTCCCCGAGTGGAGCTGTGCTGGGGGTGAGGGGCTGGGGGAGGGCACAGCTCTGTGTACAAGTAGGGCTCTTCCTCCCACGCTCCCTGAGCTCGGCATCCCAAACCACCTGCACCTGGGTGCCATTTCACTGGCTGCCAGCCCCGGGGTTGACAGCCTCCCGTACAGCCCTGGCTCAGCCCCCTTTTCCCCACGAGCATCATTTACGTTGTATGAGCAGGTTTGTTTCCTGAACCCAGGAAATAAAGAGGAGCACAAAGGAGATGTTGCTCTGAGTCTAAATGTGGTGTAAAACTCCTCCAAAGCCTCATGCTGAGGATGGGAGAGCGAGACCTGGCTGGTCCTCCTCTGCTTGCCCAGGCTCACAGCTTTCCCTCTGGTTGCAACAGCCTCGGGGCCAGTGCTGAGCCTGCTCTGGGTTTGGTATCCCCAGGGCCAGGGCTGTAGGGCTCAGGCTGTATTCTTAGGACTGACACTAGGGTTAGGCTTAGGGCTGGCTTTGTGGTTAGGAGAGAGGTCACAGGCTGGTTTCGGGGTTGCGTCTGCAGTGGAAGATGCTACAGCCTTGGCTGGGATTGTCCCGTTCTGTGGGGCGCTGGTGGATACCGGAGCAGGAGACCCTGACTCGCAATCCGGCACCAGGTCCACCGTCCTGCTGGAGAGTGGCTGCACTCACCTTCGTCATGGGGATTTCTCACTTCTTGGTGCTTGTCTGTGGCCAGGTGCCTCTGTGCTCCTTGACCTGTGTAGCACTGGCCTCCGCCTGTGCCCCATCTCTCCCGCCTGGTGTCAGCACCAACAATGCCGGTTCTACAGCCTGTTCCCGGCATTGCGTCCTCACTGGGTGTAGCAACTTCTGTGCTGTCAGGGCACTGGGGGATGATGCCACATGTAGGAGCAGTGCTTTCTGCCATTACATTGCACCACAGAAGGGACTGAGTCCCAGCGCTCGGAAAACGCACCATCTGTCTCTCGCCAGGGACCCCGGTCCCACCAGAGTGTCCCTTCCTACGTGCACTGACGTCCTTATTTGCAGGCCAGAGAGTGGAGAGAGCAGCCCAGCCCGGGCTGGACATGGCCCAGTGGCAATGGCTTGGCAGTAACTCAGCGGTGGCTTGCAGTGGCCCTGGTGCAGCACGTGCTGGTGGCCGCTAGAGGATGGTGCTGCCTTGCGGAGGGCCCCGCTGCAGACAAGCTGGCACCGCTTGGCCACTGTCCCCAGCCACAGCCCCCTGCTCCCTGCCAGATTCGCAGCCTGCGGTAGGCTCAGCACCTCCCTCATCCATCCCAGGGCAGCGCTGAAAACCTTGTGTGCATCACCAACCACCCCCAGGACAGCTTCATTGCCGCTGGTCTGTTGGCTCATGCATCACCAAGATTGTGCACTGGGACTAGTGTGGTCCAAATGCATCTTACTGGTGTGAGGACTCCCTTGAAAAATCAGCTGTCTCCCAGGAGGCTTCTGCCAGCCATTCCTCAGGAGAAGCAGAGGTCCTGGCCTGGATCCAATATCAAGCCTCTTCCCCTCCCGTGGGCACAAGTGCTGCTGCAGATGTGGACGTGGCTCCAGTGACCCTTGTGTCCTGCAGCACCCAGGGCCGTGGACCAGAGCATCTGTTTTCCAGTGAGCTCCACCACTGCAACCCACACCCGGCACAGCCCCACAGGATCCCCGCAGTCACTCTGTGTTAATGCTGTGTTAACGCTGTGTTAACAGTCCCAGTGTTAACGCTGCAACATCCAGCATGGGATCTGCCTGAGGATCCATGTCCTGCCTCCCAGGATGAGGATGGAAGCGGAGAATGCGTGTCATGACTGAGACCTGGGATGTATCTGTCTGGGGCTTCATTTCCTCTCCTTGGTTCCTGTAGTGTCTCTCTACCTTCCACCAAACCATCTGGTCCTCATGGGTGCTGGGGATGCCTCCCACCGGGCTGAGTTGGGGTGGTGGTTCCTGCACTCTGCTTGGTCAGCAGCAAAACCCAAGGGGCAGAGCAAGTTCATCAGCTGGTTGGAGGCAGGGTTTGCAGACCCAGAAATCTGACCTATTTCTTCCCCTGGGAAAGCTCTAGCCCCAGGCATAGCTTTGCTGCAGAGGTACTAATGGCTGCAGTCCTCCCTGCCCCCTCACAACAGCCCCTGAGCCAAACACTGGTGGCATCCTGAGGCTTTGGGGTTGAGCCTTTTTTGACCCCAGTGGCGTTTCCATGGTGTTTCCCTGGTGTCCTCCTGGTCCCAGTGCATCCCGGCCCTGCGCTATGGTGTGCCGAGTCCTGAGCCCCGCTTAGCTCAGAGCTCGAATGCATCCAAAGGCCATAAGGATAAAGCAGGTATTTTCTGGAGATCACAAGGTAGATTCAGCCTCTGCCCCATCAGAAATGCGTTACAACTCTGCCATACCTCTGCGTTTGAAGGCAAGGGGCTGCGGCGATGCATGGTGTGTGTATAGCTGCAGGCACGGGGGCCCGGCTGCAAATTTGCCCTCGCTTGGGTGCTCCGCCCAGTCGGGGCCATGCTGTCCGTGCCTGCAGGGGCAGGAAGGAGTTAAGTCTGTAGAGTCTAGCAGAGCGACGGCTGCGTCCTTTCAGCGCTTCCATAAAAAAAACTTGTGTGGGGGTCGAGGAAGCCGCTGGCCCCACAGCCAGCGAGAGGCAGAGACAGGCAATGCGGAGCGGCCGTGGCGCGGAGCGTTCAGAACATTCCTGCCCCTTGCGCCTCCTGGCCGGCGCCGCCAGCAGAGCCTGCCACGCCGCAATGTTCACCGTCAATGTCTCGTCGTCCATGTCCTACAGGGGACAGCCGTCCCTGTCCCCTTCCAAGCAGCGGCGAGGCCACAGGAGCAAGTATGACCAGAGGTAGGGGACCGGGATGCTGCTGTGCCTGGTGGGAGGTGCGGGGACGGGGAGAGGAGCGGCTGGGAGAGCCGGGAGGGTCGGGCTGTGCTGAGCCCGGGGTCTGGGCAGGGCAGGAGCCCACCAAGACCTTCTTGCAGGGCGTCCTGCACTTGTCTGTCTGTCTCCTGCTCCTATTGCTCCTTATAAGGTGGTTGCTTGGAGCTAAGTGACATTCAACCCACCAGGATTCCCCCACGGGGAAGGATAGTGGGAGACTTTTCCTGGGGTGCTGGCACATGTCCCTGAAGGTAAATCCTGTTGCCTGTATCCGTGAAAGCACCAAAACCTCCCCCATCTGCCCAGGTGATGGCAGTGATGCTCCAGCCTGGCCCAGGGGGCTGAAAAGTGTTTTCTTGCAAGAGTGGCCTGGGAGCATGCTGCCCGGCTGCAGGGCTTCATGCTGTCTGCTCAGCCAAACTTTATTCCCATGGGTCCCCGCTCCGCTCATGCCGCCTGAGCCCTGCTCCTTCCCTGGCTGTCGCCAGCAGCCAAGGGGGCCCACTGGGCCAGCCCCCCCGGTGCCCCAGGGTGCCTTAGCACAAGTCTGCCAGAATTTTAGAGTCTGCCACGGGTGCACTCAGCCAGTGCTGTGCTTGGGACTCCAGCATCTCTCCTCCTGTGTCCCAGAGATCTCCCACTGCTCCCCAGCAAGCGTGGGGTTGATCAGGCTGCTGAGCTCACTGGCAGTACGGTCCTTGCGGTACGTGCCGGAGCACCTGGGATCCAGCTGGTCACCGCAGTGGATGCCCTGATGGTCCTCACTGTCGTGTTGTTGGCTGACAATCGCCACCAGCCTGTACTAATTGTCTGGTGTCATTTATTCTTTCTTATTTTAATCCAGCGCTTGAGCTTGGAGCTGCTGTCATTCCCATCAGACTTGGGTTTTTCTCCCAGACGAAAATTGATGCAGGATTTTTGTGATGCCAGGCAGTCTTTCTGCCTTTGCCTGCCTATTGTTTGAGCTGCAAAAGAATTGAGTCATCATCAAAAAATTTAGGACTTCTGTTGAACCATGCAGGGCCTGTGGCATGGGGTTGTGTGGGGTTGCAGGCACACTTGCTGTGCTGCATGGGTGTGGAGGGGCTTGATCCTCCTCTCCTGGCACTGCTGCACCGTCCTCGATGTCCAGGCTCGCAACATCTGATGCCACCTCGCAGTCCAATGTTTCTGTGTATGATTTCACGGCAGATGCTCTGTCTCCATCCGTGCTCTGTCTCATGTCACGTGCAACTGCCCACACCTCTCTCGGTTTACCAGCCTCCTCGGTGCCAGGTCACACTCAGGGTGGCTCCAGCCCCGATAGTGTGCTGGGAAGCCTGGGCATGGCTGACCCTGTCACCAGCTTCGCTGCTCCTCACCCTGATGTCTCCCTGTTCCGTCTGTCCTTCCAGGGAGCCCCGGAAAATCATCCTGCACAAAGGCTCCACTGGCCTGGGCTTCAACATCGTTGGGGGGGAAGATGGTGAGGGGATCTTCGTGTCCTTCATCCTGGCTGGAGGCCCTGCTGATCTCAGCGGGGAGCTGCGGAGGGGAGACCGCATCCTCTCGGTGAGTCGGCAGGGCTCCTGCACGGCTTACCACAGCCCCGGGCGGGTGCCCACAGGACACCTGTCCTGTGCCACCCGGGACATGGTTTGGCAGGGTCCATCCCCAGGGCCGGTGTGGACGTGGCCCCTCTGTGCATAGGATCGGAGCAGCGGCCTGCCCGGGATCTGTCCTGCAGTGGAGCGGGGGCTGGCCGGGGCCTTGCCCGCCTGCCGGCGGAGGGCACCCCCGATGCCCAGGCCGGCCGGGGGCGGGTACTGGGGATGCCAGTACTAGAGATGCCGGTACGGGGGGGTGGTACTGGGGGCACAGGGACTGGGTGACGGGGCACTGATAGTGTGGGTACCGCGGGTACCGGTGCAGGGGCGGGGGCAGCGGTGCCGAGGGCCGGGACGCAGGGCAGACCCAGTCGGTGCGAGCCCCAGTCGGTCCGGTCCAGCGGAGCCTCTCTGTCCCGGCAGGTGAACGGCGTGAATCTCCGCAACGCCACCCACGAGCAGGCAGCGGCGGCGCTGAAGCGGGCGGGGCAGACGGTGACCATCATCGCGCAGTACCGGCCCGAAGGTACCGCCACCGGGAACCGGGAACCGGGAACTGGAACGGGGAACGGGGGCGGGGCCGGGAACGGGAACGGGGGCGGGGCGTCCCATGCAGATGAGGGGGGCGGTGCGGCGGCTGGCGCGCTCATCGGGCGGGCCGGGAGGCCGGGGTGGGGGCCGGCCGGCGAGGCGCCGATTGGCGCGGGGCGAGGCCCGGGGGGGAGGTGCAGGCGCCGATTGGTCGGCGCGGCGGGGGGGGCGGGGCGGCGGCGTCCCGCCGGCGGTGCCTGCGCGGCTTTGTGTGCGGGCCGGGCGGCTCCGGGGCTGCTGCCGGGGGCGCCGCCGCCCCCCACCGGCCTGCAGGTGAGCGGGGCTCCGCCGACCTCGCCCGCGCCTCCCCGGCCCTGCGGCTGGCCCAGCGACACGGGCCGGGCCGCCCCACCCCCTCTGGGCCTGGGCCGGCGGGAGGCCTCGCTGGGAGGGTGGTCGTCTCCGGTGTGGGGGGTCTGTTTGCCGGAGGGCGTCGCCGCGAGGCCCCGCTCCGTGGGGTCCTGTGGGCCTTGCTGGGGGGCCCGGGACCGAGGGGGTGCTTCGGCGGGGCTCACGGGTGCGGCGGTCGGCCCTCGTCCTGGGGGGCGGCTCCCTTCCGCCCCAGCCCAGTGGGCTCCGGGGACCCCCCCTGCGACCACCGGGCCGGCGGGGCTGGAACCGGGGCCTCGGTGCTGGGTGGGGACTCGTCCCCGACTCGGAGCATCCCGCCTGCCGTGCTACCCCAACGACTGCCTTTCATTAGCGCTGGCCTTTAATTCCCTCGGCAAAGGTGTCGGGAGGTTGTGGTCCCGCGTGAGGTGGCCGGGTCCTGCGTGGGGCAGCCAGTGGCTGGCCGCTGCGGGAAGGGAGCTGGCAGCTGCCTACCGAAACCGTGCCTGGGCTGGCAGGGCTGAAGCGTCACCTGTGGGCTGAAGGGCGAGCGCTGGGGAGGCCATCCCGCCGATGGGCGAGGGGCTGGGAGCAGCTCCCGGGGCTGCTGCCACGCTGTTACCGTGTCCGAGCTGCACCGTGCCAGTGCCAGGACACAGCAATTCATATCCCCTGAGGAAGGTGTCTCTCCCGGGGCCTGCTGGTTTTCTCCCCCAGCAGCTCTGGTCGTCTCTGCCAAGGCCAGCGTGCCGCCCCTCGCCTGCCCTTCGCCTTGTGCCTCCTCGATGGTATCGCTGGGCAGTGCCCTGCAGGTCCCTGTCCCCACTGTTCCTCCTCCGTACCATGGCAGAGGCTATTGGGGCGTGGAGCCGTTAGTGGTGCTCAGGGGTGTGCTGTGGGTGTGGGGTTTGTTTGTTTTGGCTTTTTTTTTTCTTTCTTTTTTTCCAGGAAGCACTTAATGTTCTTGTATTTCTGGCTCCTTTTGCCACTTGAGATTTGGCAAAGATGCCAACCAAGAGTGGTTCCTAAATGTCAAACAGGACAAAATGTTTTGAAACCCTTTTAGACCAAGGCCGAAATGTCAGTGCTTTGTAGCCGGTGGCTTTCCGGGTCCGCGATGGCTCCTGGCACGTGCGGGCAGCAGCACCCGGCACACAGGCTGCAGCCTTTCTGGGAGGCAGTGTTGCTGCTGTGAAACACAGACTGTTGTATCTTGGGAGTTAACCTCAGCGCTTTGGAGGCTTGAAGGCTTGGGAGCCAAGGAGAAAGCCCAGGTGCGGGTGAGGTTGGGTCCCCTTGAGGGGATGTGTGCTCCCAAATGTTTGCCTTTTCTATGTGCATCATGGCTGTGGAAAGAGTGGGAGAGCTGGGTTGTAGGAGGCCCAAAGGAGGAGATGCTGGTGGAAAGGAGCTTTGAGAAGTTCCTCCCTGCTAGCAGAGGCAGAGGATGGCACTTCTCTCTTGTATGTGAGCACGGGTAGGGCTTGCCTGTGGGATGCTGGATGAGCGCATGCGTGCTCTGCATCTGACCTCGCTGGGGCTCCGAGGGAGCAGAGAGGCTGCTTGTGCAGGTCTCAGGGGACAAGGTGCTCTCCCAGTGGGGTCCTGCCAGGAATCGAAAGAAGCAAAGACAAAACCAGGGAAGGATAGAAAGAGGAGCTGCTGTCCTGCCTTTCTTCTGAGCACCTGTGCCTGGCGCAGCGCCTCTGACCACTGCTGCATGCCATTCAAGGAGAAGGAGGCTGCTTCCTGTGGTCCTGCCTCTGAGCTGTTTGTGAGGTCCCTTCTCTTTGAGCACTTCTCCCCTGACCTTTGCCTGCCACTGTCACCAGCACTTGGGTTTGGCAATTCCCTCTTCTCGTGCCCCATGTAACAAAACCTTGATATTCCTCACCTGAAAATACAAAAAGTCACATGACGGCATTCCTCTGAGCTGGCCGCTCAAAGGGAAGTGCCAGGGCCATGCGGTGTCTCTCAAAAGCCTCCAAGCTTTCCCCATGGCCGTGCTCCCCTCCACTCACCTGAGCCTGCGGCATGTGTGCCCTGTGCAGGGAAGTGTCTGTACTTTAACCCTGCACCTGGAAGGTGTGTGGGGTCAGGGCAATAAAATGCTGGGCTGGAGGGGAAGGATGGAGCTGGGGGTAGTTTTTGCAGGTGGCTGGGCTGAGCATCCCTGGGCTCTGCTGATGGCTCGGCAGAGACAGCTTGGCCCTGGCTGGCGGGTTTGCGTGCCGGAGAGAGCAGGGCACATGCATGAGGCTTTATGCATGCTCAGGGGTTGCTTTCCAATGCAGCTCCCCTCTCTGCCAGCGCCTTCTCCCCTTGCACTGTCTCCTGGCACCCAGAAATCTACTGCAGACCCACCGTCTTGTTGGCTCTGCTGAATATAATTGCAGCTGCACTACACGAGCGTGTGCCGGTGCTGGTGATCCTCAGTGCAGGCAGGCAATCCCTGCCTGATCTTAATAGTCTGCGATCTGCGCGCGCTCGGGCATGCAGGACCACATCCTGCTCCTGGCGCCGAGCTCGCCCCGCCATGCAGGATCAGGCCCAGCTCCAGGGGCACCCGCACCCCGGGAAGGGAAGAGCAGCGGGAGGGTGGAGAAGTGTTTTTATCGAGTTGCTAAGTGGGAATAGCAAACGTCCTGCCCCTCCTGGCGCATGGCGCAGCGCCGTGGTGGCACTCACAGCAAGAGGCGCCAGGTCACCTGTTGCATATTTTTCAGTCTTGATAAGTGTGTCCTGAACGTGTCTGGCACCAGGGTCCCATGGAAATGCCGGGGAGGTGGAGATCAGCTGTGGCTCACTGTGCTATGGGCAAGCTTCCCAGGCAAGTTTTGGCTGCATGGGAGATCTCCTTCCAGGATGTGGAGGCAAGATGGCTGTGAGCCAGAGAGCAAAAGCAGGAGTGCTGCTTGCTGGGGGTTATCCGCCGGTAGTTGTCTTGGAGGCTGCTCCAGCGCATGGGGGGGGGGGCCGGCAGTGGCAGCTGGGAGCATCCCGTGCTTGATCCCAGGGTAACCTTGCCTCCCCTGCGCTGGGAAGGATGCGGTAGGTTTGCTTTTGGGGTTGGCTGCTCCCCGGCCTTGCACCCTCCTGCAGTCAGAGCGACCACGGGTTGGTGGCTCGTTGGGAGACCCTTCCTAGGATGGGATTGTGTTCACTCTCCAGGGGATAAAGCCAGAACAGCCCCTGTGTCCTTCTTCAGTTTGCTGCATCCAGCCTGGCTTGTGCTTCTTGTTGTGCCAGCAGGCTTTTCCCAGCCCCTCCAAGCAGCGTGGCTGCTCCAGCAAAATTTGGAAAGTCCCTTTCCAGGGAGTGCCCTGGCCGAGGTGGGGGCGTTTGAGAGCTCTGCCCTTGGGTTGCATGCAGGGGACACAGTTGCTGGCAGGGCGGTGGCACCCAAAGGTTGCCTTCCCGACATCCCTGCCCTGATGCCAGTGGCAGCTAAACCTGCTTTTGCCCTTCGCTGCCTGCCCGATCCTGGGCGGTGTGTCGTCCATGCCGGACTTCTCGTGGAGAAGGGTGTCACGGCAGGGATGCAAGCCCATGTGGCAGGGAGCAGCGGTCCTCTCAGTGTGGGGAGTGCAGGGAGTCTGTGCCCCCAGTGGGGTTTGGGATGACTCGGCTGGGGACAGGGGTTGTAGCGCCCAGCTCAGCAGCTTTCCAGGGGAAATAGCCATTCCATACCAAAGAGGGTTTACAGAGCAGCTGTACCCACTTCTTATGGATGCTCTTCTGGGATATAAGAGCTCGTGGGCATCCTGGGGCAGAATGAGCTGCACCAGAGATGCTGTGGCCCACCTGGTGTGGGGCAAGAGGTGCAGAGTGGGATGAAGCTCACCTCCCTCTGCCAGGAGCCCTGTAGGTTGGCAAATGCAAAAGTGCTGCTTTGGTGTCAGAATTCAGTTTACTTATAAAATAAGCCTTGCCTATGCCTGGCTGCTTCTGTGTTTCCATCTGCTAGCAGGAAGGCAGGCAGGGGGCAGTGGGTGCCCCTTGGCGTGGGGTTAGCAGGAGTCTGGTGACCTCTGCATTAAGTGGCTGACCTTGCCTGGCGTGCGGCACCTTTTGATGTCCCATGGCAGGGGAAGGGGCTTCATGTGGAGTTTCTGTGTGCCGCTTAGCAGTTTTTGTGTGTATCGCCTTTTTTTCAGTCTTTAAGTAAAAATGCACCTTTGGCAGCTGGGTGCAGGAGGAAGATGCCCAGGCAGGTCTGGCTGCAGAGTGAAGCACTGGAGAGTCAGGAAATGCCAAGCTGCAGCTGCATAACCCCAGCCCCACGTGTCTGCACTGAGAGTTGCCTCTCCCCTTGCACAGTGAAGGGCTGGCTCTCAAATGCAGCCTGCAGTGCATTTCTTAGCAGTGTGTTGGTTCCACTACCGCTGTGCGATGCAGCTTTGCAGGCCAGGCAGCAGCCTGCACAATCCCCCACACTGCTGGGGCTCTGCTCTGCAGCGAGCGCTTGCCTCTGCTGCTGAGCTGCTGTATTCCACTTCACAAAAAACCAACCCAAACCACATCTAAACTGCTGGGTTGTGGAGAAAGCTTTCTAGGCAAGTCTTACAGCAGAGATGAGACTGGTTCCCTCTCACTGGGATGCGGGGATGTAACTGCAGGGTGTGCCCAGGGGGCAAAATCAAGGGTACCAGGTGAGAACTGCCGGGGTGGGCTGTGGCGGTGCTGGCAGCTTCCCTGGTGCCACAGTGCCACAGTTGCTCACTGCCCGGCAAATCTTCCCCGGTCGGCCCTGGGTAAGCAAGGCCGGTGCCTCCACCCTCTGCTTGCCGGCCCGACCTTTACACCCGGCTGAAGGTCGGGCTGGTGCAGCGGCAGGCTCCAGGGTGGCGGCTGCTCTCGTCCAGCCACCTGGCAGGGGGGTGGCAGCGGCGGCGGCTTCTGGAGGGTCCCCGAGCTCCTCCTGCGGGTCTCTGCTGCCGGGATGTATAAGTGGAAGGTGAATTCCTCCTCCCTGCTCCCCTTCCATGAGCGGGGGCTGTGCTTTGCCTCCCCCTTCCCCATGTCTGCTGGGGAGAGGGGGCTCTGCTGCCAGCAGAGCGGCGGGTGGGGACCCCCCGATGGCTGCGGTTGTGCCTTGTTGCTCCAGCTGGTGGGTGATGGTCTGCTGGAGGGGTTCTCTTTCTCTGCACATTTTGAACTGCTCTGTAGGTCAGCAGTTTGCTGAGCCCTGCCCAGCCGTTCCCTTGCTGAGCTGCAGCTCAGTAGCGGTGGAGGTCTCAGCAGCCCTTGCCTGAGCTGCCTGTGCCGGGGCTTGAGGTGGGTTTGGGAGCAGCTGGTGCCCTGTCTGCTCCAGATGCCCTGCCTGGACTCCCACAGGGTGCTGCAGCCTCTTCGGCTTCGTCCTCCCTCGTGTGCAGGGACGGACAGGCTCATGGACAAGACGCCCCACAGACAGGCTGTCATTGCCTCTCTCAGTGCTTACCAGTTGCGCCCTGCTCGGTGCGGGGGAGTGGCTTGGGGGCAGCTCCTACCTGCACTGACCACCTCTCCCCCCGCAGAATACAGCCGCTTCGAGTCAAAGATCCACGACCTGAGAGAGCAGATGATGAACAGCAGCATGAGCTCTGGCTCCGGCTCACTTCGGACAAGCGAGAAGAGATCTCTGTATGTCCGGTAAGGCTCAGCCTTCCCTGCCTGCCCCCTTGCTCCAGGCAGCCAGAGGCGGGTGGGATGGGTATATCCCCCTAGTGCGGGACGCAGGGTGGGACAGGTCAGGGTAGGACGGTTCAGCCAGGGCCATGCAGCACCTCTGTGGATGGGTGTTTTGGAGGCCGAGGAAGCAAGTGTGATGGATGCATCATGAAGCCCCAGCTTTTGCACTGGTTTGCCAGGGCTGGGTGCTCTGCACTCGAGTGCCTCTTCTGAGGGCTGCTTTGGAAAGCGCTGGTGTCTCTGCAGAGCCCTGGGCGGCTGCTGGCCAGGCCAACCCACTGGGGACCACTGGGAAACAGGGAAATGCCAGGCATCCAGCGCCGCTTCTGCCCCGGGCAGCTCAGGGCAGCATTCAGGGCACTCTCCTCGAACCACTCCCTGCTAACAGGCTTCTCCCTGTCTCCTCCCGCCATTCCTGTGGCAGGATCTGGCTGGAGGGGAGATGAGCTCTTAGGAGGATTATTGCTCTGAGCCCTCGATGTGCTTTTGGTCCGGAGCCAGGCACGAGGCAGGCAGGGGTTAAGCAGCCATGCAGCTCTAACTGCTGCAAGTCCTGCGCCGCCAGGGCAGTCTCTGCTCGCTGCCTGCCTCCTGCCACCTCCTGCCTGCCACAGCACGAGTGGGTGACAGCTAATGAGTAATTTTAACTTGGTAATTAAAATAATCCTGTAAATCCTCTCCCTGCACAGCCTGTTGCAGGCAGGGGCTAGCAGGAACAGGGGATGCTTCTCTTTCCCTGTGGGAAGGATGACAAGGGCTGAGGCTGCATCATCCTCAACCTGCATCTCCCACTGCATGGCTGCTCCATGCAAAGGGGCTTCAGGCTGTTGCTGGACCCGGTGCAAACCTGGCCTGGCAGGAGGGGAGAGCTGCAGCTCTGGGTGCAATTCACGCCTTCCCGTGAAGCTCTGCAGGCATCTTGCTTGATTTAGCATCTTGGGGCTCTGTGCTGGGGGTGTGCAATGAGCCAGGCGCCGTGTTGAATAAATATTTTCTGGCTAGTCCTGCCCTTGCTCCCCTGCTGTCCCATGGACACCCTTGTGGGCGGAGCAGGGTTTAGGCTGGGTCCAGCTTCAGTTGAGCCTGTGAGACTCCTGTTCCCTGCCTGGATAGGTGCTGCACGTATCGGGGCATGCCTGCAAGCCAGAGAGCTCCCTGCTGCCTCTTGATGCATCCCTCCACGTGGCTTTGGTGGCCTCCGCAGCGCTGTGTCCCCTCACATACACCCAGGTGGCTTCAGATGGGGGCTGGGTAGTGCCTTGCTGCGAGGGTGATCCCAGGGGAGAGCTTTCCCCCTCCTGGGAGAGCATGGCCCCTCCCGACCCTCCCCAGCTCTGGCAGCCACACACCTCGCGAATGTGCTTGTGAGAGTCACCGGGCGCTCAGGCTGCCCCAGCCCTTCTGGGCGGGGTAGTTTCGAGCACAGTTTACCCGAAACCAGCTGAGCTGCTACGCTGCGGACAGAACATCAATTACAGGACTTGCTACCCAACTACTTGAGTCAGCCCTGTGAGGCTGCATTGCACCCTGCGTGCTCTCGATGGAGCCAGAGCCGGACACCTGAGTGCGTGCCGGAGCCGATTTGGGGGTGCCGGCATTCGCCACGTATTTCAGAGCTGCAGCTGCGCAGCACAGGCAGGGGCAAGGCAGGTTCGTGCGCTGCCTGCTGCCTGCCTGCGTTCCTGCAGGGCAAAGTCCACCGGCACTGGGGCCGTGCCAGGCGGGGATGGGGGTCAGGCGGGCATTGTGCCTGGGCACGGGGAGGAGGCTGTGCGAAGTCCCTGGCACTGCTCCCCTGCCCTCCAGCCAAGCCATCTGCTCTCCTGGCTGCTCTAGCCATGTGCTGTGAGTCGGCCCGGGGAGCAACCATGCTGCCATCTGAACCCTGCACCTTGTGTGTCCCAGGGAGCACCCAGTCATGGTGGGTCCTGGGTGCCGACACGGCCAGGGGCTGATCTCCAGGAGCATCACACCTTGGGGAAGCAAATGTCTCGTGCCTCTGCTTCACAGGTGTCCGGCCCTTGTACAAATCTTGCTGTGTCTGCCCTGGGATGCCAGTGGCTGCTGCGGGAGGAGGCAGGGAGCTGCGGGGCCAGTGCTGCCCTGCAGGGCAGGGAGTGGGCAGGGCGCCCCGCAGCCCGCCTCAGTTCGGGAACCGGCCTGACCAGTTCCCCGGGGCCTTGGCTCGTGCTTTGCTCCTGACGGCACTGGCCTCGCAGGGGCCTGCCGGCCACGCGCGGCCTTATCTTTTGGCTAGGAGCTGCCTGCGAGGGTTGCTGCCTCCAGCCAAAGCACCCTGTGGTGCTTTGCTGCTGGCTCCAGCATGCCAGGGGCCGCGCTTGGATGCAGAGGGACAGAGCATGAGAGCTGCCCTAGCCCTGAGCAAGCTGAGAAAGGGGGAGTGGCGTGGTGGCTGGATGCATCTAGATGCATAGGGCTACATCGGGTCTTGTCCCAAAGACCCCTCCCCGAGCCATAGGGCAGCCCCTCTTCTCCTCCTTCCCATTCGAGACCGGCTGCCTTGGCCCAGTCCCAAATAACCCAAAAGGTTTCATCGCCCAGTGCTCCCCTGGCAGCGCTGGAGCAGGGATCTGGCTGAAGAAGTGCCCTCCCAGCTCTGCTGCTCCACGGGGACCTGCTGCATGGTGCCTCGGCCCTGCCATTAGCACCCTGTGCTTTCAGACCCCCTTAGAAGTCGCTACAGTGGAAGGGGCTAATGAGCAGGGCAGAGGGTGTCTCCCCTGGTTGAGGAAGGCTTGTTAGTGCCAGGATTAAACCAGCAGCCAGCCAGTGTTTGCAGTGCTTGGGCTCGTGTCGGGCTGGGGGGTGAGCGGGGCCGATGTCCCGGGAGTGAACACAGGGGTTGTACTGCCAGCAGTGGTGCTTTTAGTGACTGTTCCCCTTGGTTTGGTTTGATGCAAAGTGGATATATCAAAGCAGATACGGTTTGAGATCTGACATTAGTAGAATGAGTTGCACGTGAAGCCACTGAGAACAGCTTGTGGGTACGGACTGTAGTGCTATGTGCGATAAAGTGTGCGCAGGAAGGGTATTTGTGCTCCTCTAGTTTTAAAAAAAAAAATCTTTTCTGTAGCTGGTTAGCTTAATATTGAAGATAATTTTAAACTAAATAAATTTCTCAGGGGAAGTATTTAGGAGTCTGAAAAGGATCACTTGTGGAAGCAGATATATATACCCTCAGATGCGTTCCTAATTCATAGGCTCTGGACTAACGTACCCCTGTACGTAAATAAAGTGCATGCTCAAAGCGCCCCGTGGTCTCTGCCTGTGCGACCACCAGCAGTGGGATCTGACATTCCCCATCCCGCTCCTTGGCCCCATGGCCGCTGGGGAGGGATGCTGGGTAGCAGCCCTACATCCCGGCTCCCCACTGCCCTCCTGCACGCTGTTGGTTTCTTGAGGCCGCGTGAGCTTTGCCTGCTCACTAACCACAGCTGCCTTCAATGCGTCTGTGGTTCACGTACCTCTCGCAGCTAAGGTCAAGAGCGAGTTGTTTTGGTCCAGCACTGTTATTCCTGCGTTGCACGCTTCAGGGCTTGTGCTGAGCCTGCCAATGAGAGGGGTGTGCTAGTGGCTGTGCAGCGCTGCTCGCCTTGGCAGGAAGCTTCCCCAAAGTTTGGGTTTAAATCCTTTAAAGTATGAAGGTGGCAGTGCCCCAGGAGGTTGGCAGTGCTGCTGCCCTCACTGCCTGGCCATGTTCAGGGAAGGCACCGCTCCTCTCTCTGCTCCTCCACAGAGCCCTGTTTGACTACGACCGGACCCGGGACAGTTGCTTGCCCAGCCAGGGGCTCAGCTTTTCCTACGGGGACATCCTGCACGTCATCAATGCTTCTGACGATGAGTGGTGGCAAGCCAGGCTTGTCACGCCCCACGGCGAGAGCGAGCAGATCGGGGTCATCCCCAGCAAAAAAAGGTGAGTGTCCCTCAGCAGGAGCTGTCATGCGTGGTGCCTCCTGGAGCTCCCCAGCCTCTGCGAGCCCTGCAGCCCTCGGGGGTCTGCTCAGGGTGGGATCTCCTTGTGGTCCCAGCCCACCTGCCCCTGCATGGCTGTGCAGCGTGAAGGGCACCCTTGTTGCAAGCTGGGGCTGTGTGCAGGTCTCCCTGGGGAGATCTTCTCCAAAGCAGGGTGAGACTCCAGGTGAGGAGGGGAGCGCTCAGCCCCCTCTGTGTCCCTGTGGGGATGGGGAGGTGGTGTTAGCCAGTCTGGGGCTCCAAGTGAGAGCAGAGTCACAGCAGTGACTGCGGGCTGCTCCTTGTGTCCTCTGACAACCTGCCCAGCTCTGCGAGCCGGGTCCCATGAGATGGGAAGTTGCAGGGAGAAGAGGAGCTGGCTGCCACTGCCTTTAGGTCTGCAGAGCCAGCCCCATCTCTCTTCTCCATCCCTCCTCTCCCGGGAAGGCTGACTTGTCCCCTCTTCTGCTCCTGCGGGCGCTAGCCTTGGCCAGACCCTGGGCAGGTGGCTTCACCTCCATCACTCTCTGGGAAGGAGCTGCCTTTTGCCAACGGGGCCACTACCCGAGGGTGCACGGAGCCACCTGGGGAGCCAAGTGGGTGGCATAAAGGACGCGTGCCCAGGACTAGCAGCTCTTTCTCCCCTTTTACTTCCAATCAGGGTGGAAAAGAAGGAGAGAGCGCGGTTGAAAACGGTGAAGTTCCACGCCAGGACTGGCATGATTGAGTCCAACAGGGTAAGTGCCAAGCTGGGGCTCAGCGAGGCGCCTGGAGACAGTAGCTAGTGGGGGCAGGATGAGTTCCAGCAGCCAGAGCTCCCGGTGGGGCGGCTGGAGCAATCCCAAAGCAAAGAGCAGCATGACTGGACCTGCCCCAGGCCCGTATCTGCTCAGCATGAATCCTCCGTGACTGTGCAGGGGCTGAGCAGAGGAGCCCAGAATGGTGCGGAAGTGCTGGGGAAGGACCCCTGGTTGGAGTGGTGGGGGAGCGGAGCCTGTACCACTGCGGCCCGTGGCTGGGAGCTGACTGCAGGCAGCTCATGCAGGTGAAGGTAGCTGCCCTCACCCCTCACACAGAGCGCTTAATGAGCAGACAAGGAAGGGAGAACGGCCTGGCTACCCATGCAGAGCTGCTGATTGCCCCGTCAGCTTCCCAGCATCCCTACCACATGTTTTTTTCCACGCTTAATTTTTTTCCTGCATTACAGTTTTCATGTAATCTCCATGACTTCATTTGAGGATAACTGCCCTGACACAGCTCCTCATTGTCTCTTCATTTTAATTTTTCCCACATGTGTTAAACACCATTGTTTTTTCTGTCCTCCCTTCCATCTCCATGTTCTTCAGTCGATCAAAACGAAACGTAAAAAGAGTTTCCGCCTCTCTCGAAAGTTTCCATTTTACAAGAGCAAAGAGAACCTGGCCCAGGAGAGCAGCGGACAGGAACGTAAGTAGCAGCTGGCCAGAGAGGGCAAGCGTGCGACCCTCAGGTCCCCTGCCTTGGGAGGAGAGATTCGGCACATTTCCGTAGCCAGGGGTCCTGGCATCTGCCCGTGTTCGGGTCTGTGCTCCACAGTCCTGCCAGCAGCTAGGGAGAAACCGGAGCTTGAAATGAAAGCAACAGCTGCAGGCTGGCGCTCTCTTTCTCTCTCTCATGTTCAATGTCTTCATCCTTTCATCCAACTTTACACCTGCCTGACCCCCTGCTCTGCCTCCCCCTGCTCTCCCCTCTCTGCTGTGGGCTCTGCTCCTTTCCTCCGCCTGCCGAGAGCTGCTCCCCTCCAAGCGAGGGGCTGACCACCTCCTGCAGAGCCTTTCCTGTCCCTGTCAGGGCTGAGGGGCTGGGGAGGTCCCAGATGCACTCCCCATCTCCCCTAGAAGTGACTCGCAGCTACGTACTCCCGTCTGAGAGCCCTTCCTGCAGGTTAAACCCTGTGGGCACAGAGGAGCCATGCCCTTGCTGGTGGAGGAGCTGCCCATCCGTGACTGAGGCACATCTTTGGTAGGCAGACATTGAGGGGGTCCCCAGCTGTCACCTGGCAGCACACTGGGGCTCCCAGTGAAGGCAGGGCTTTCAGCTTGTTGCCCCAAATCCTGACGTGGGCAGCACTGGAGCTGCTTGCCGAACCCAGCCCCTCCTCCTTCCAGATGCTAAACTGCATCCACTCCTTCGGCAAGCATCTAGACAGAGCTGCAGTCCTCGCACCTCGGGGAAGAGGAGGTGGGCGAGGCAGAGCAGTGTCTCTGCCCTGGTGCCAGCGCAGCGAGCACATCCCCCTAGCCTCCGATGGCTCTCCTGGGCACGATGCAGAGGCAGGAGGTTGAATGCTGGACTGCTCCGGGGGCTGCCCGCATCCCTCTGCTGCCTGTGCCAGGCTGGCGCCAGCTTCCAGTAAGCTTAGCCAGCACAAGCCTCTGGCCTGCAGTGAAGGTTAAGTCTGTGTGTCTGGGTATCTCTCATAGTGCCTGGATGTGGCTGGGCTCCAGTCAGCTCCATGCTGGAGCTAGGGACTCGCTGGGGCGCTGCTCAGCCCTGCAGTGCGGTGACGTATGGCACGGGGATGGGGCAGGCAATGCTCTTCGCCAGCCCATGTCACAGACCAGCAGCCAGCTCCCTCCCCATGCTCTGCCACTGTCCATCCCAGCTTGCAGTGGGGGGTCCTTCCTTCATGTTTCCACAGCCCATGCAAGCACTGGGGCGTGGGCAGCTAACACATGCAGGTGGGGAAAACGTGCCCCCCTGCCGCATGTTAGAGGACTGGCTGTGCTATGTCTGCCCCCAGAGCGGCTGGGCTGTTCCAGGGGAGCGCAGAGCCGCTGTGCCCTGCTAGTACACCCCTGCGAGGCATCATGGGGAAACACCTCAGCCCCGCTTGCCAGCAGCTCGGGGCTGCAACCGCTTGGTGCCAGCAGATGCTCCCGTGGCCGCCCTGCCCTTCAGACCCAGGGTGGCCCCTGGGGGCTCTTTGGCAGAGAGGATGAGCTCGGTGGGGGGGTCCAGCCGCACAAGGCGAGATGTTGGGAGCGGGCTGATGGCGTCAGCTCTGAAAACATTTAACCTCACTTGCAGTTGCAGCTCTGGGCCGTTCTGCACTCTTGTCACTAATGCCAGTCTGGCTCTGTCTCCCCCATCCCTCTGACTGCCCTCTCCTGCGCTCTCTTCTCTCCCCCCTCTTCCCCCTCTTGCTGTCTGTGAAATCAGGACTTCCCTGGGTTAAGTGACGATTATTATGGAGCAAAGAACCTGAGTAAGTTGAATTTCGATGTGCATCATTCACTTTCCGTCGCTGGCATGCCTGGTGGTGCCTGGGGAACAGCTGGGCTCCGGCCAGGGCAGCTGTGCTTCTCTGGGTGCAGGGAAGGAGGAGCCCTGCGGGCGCTGCTCTTCTGCCGGGGAATGCCGCATCTGCCGGCGGAGGCTGCTGGGCTTGAGGAGGTGCTGCTGCTGCACGTGGGAGGGGACGGGGGATTTTGCTGGGGATGTTGGCCGTACCCTAAGCATGCCCAGCTGAGGGCTGCCTGCTGCACCCAGGGTGAGCTGTACCTCCTCATCCTCCTCTTCCTCCTGCTCCTAGCTGGGCTGGCTGCTGGTTTAGCGCTCGGAGACTCTGAGCCAGTGCGGGTGGGAGGTGGCCATGACCACGATGGGTCCCCTCTGAGTGGGGTAGGTGACAGTGTTTTGAAGTGTTGCCACCTTCCTCTGGGGCACCACGTACCCAGAGCTGCAAAACGATGGCAGGAGCCCCCTCGGCCCTCCCAGCTGGGCCTGAGTCCCCTGCTGAGCTCTGCACCTGCCCTGACCAGTGCAGAGCCTGGCTCAGGGCAGGCAGCGGCCAGCAAGCCTCTGTGGGGCGGTCGCAGCACTGGGATCAGCCTGAGCAAGCAAGGCCCCAAACTCTGTCCCATCCTGTCACTGTCTTGTCTCTGTGAGTCCCAGCCCCGTCCCCAGAGGTAGACCCCCCCTCCCCTGTGCTGGCGTGGAGCCGTGCCTTCCCCTGCCCCCGTGTGCATGCTAGGCGCACTCCTCCCGCCAGCACCCTCCTCCCCATGCACTCCACCTTCCCTCCCTCGGCCTGGGAGGCCCAGCACCCACACATGCCTGCCCACACCTGCCAGGCAGCCTCCTCCTGGCATCCCTGCTTTCTCCTGGAGTAGCCAAGCGTCCCTCTGCATGTCCCCAGTTTCCCAGCAACGGGCCAGAGGTGCCGCCCTGCCCATGTGGCGCAGGCGTGTCCCAGTGGGTGCTGGGGCACGGATTTTTCGGGAGGCCCTGGGTCAGTAGTGCTGGGTGACAGCCGGGGTGCCCCCATGCCTTCGCCTGTGCTCCTTCTGAAGGGGGGTCTCTCTGGTTGCTTTGCAGAGGGCGTGACATCAAACACCAGTGACAGTGAGAGCAGTTCCAGTAAGTGTGCGTCTTGCCTGCTCTCCTACCCCTGTGCACGTGTGTATGTGTGTGCACGTTTTGGCGCTTCCATCTTGTCTTGTCCCGGTGGTGGTTCTGTTCAGAGGCTGGGCCTTCCTGCTGGTGACACCGAGATGCTGCAGCCAGCTCCCACCTTGGGGCCGGGGGGAGCAGGGGCTGGGGGGCAGGAGCGAGCCTGCCTGCTTGCACACTCTCTCCTGGCTGCAGGACTCTGCTCCAAGCCTGGGAGGTAGGTTCCCAGTCCATGGTGATCCCCCATCCTCGGTGCCGGCTGTGGGAAGCAATGACCAGAGGCCAAGTCTGTAGCATAGGTGGCTCCTGGAGCCCAAATCTGTACAAGAGCATGGGGGTCCAGCTGCAACAAATGCTCCCTTTATCCCTGGTGGGTCCTCTACATATCTGCAGCACATCTGCCGTCCACTTCACAGGGAGGATGGTGTGTCCCAATGGGCCCCGAGCCCCCAGCAGTGGGGAGGGAAAGAGAAGGCTTGACCCAGAGCTGGGACGTGAATAATTAACGTGGATCAAGGGCTGGTAATGGCATGCCTGTCACGCTTCACATCAGCTGGCGGTGTGACAGGGGCAGCCTGGAGGTGTCCCCAGGGCTGCAGGAGGCTGGCGGGGGCAGGAGCCAGCTCCTCTGGGAGGAGGGGCTGGAAAGCTGCTGCGAGTGCTCACCTGCCTCTCCCTGGCTCTGTTGCAGAAGGACAAGAGGACACCATCCTGTCGTACGAGCCGGTGACGCGGCAAGAAAGTAAGTCCTGGCACTAAGCTGCCCTGTGCCCACTCCAGCGTGGGCACCTGTGTCCCTGGCACAGCCAGGGCGACCGGTGTGACCTCCTCCCCTCCTCTGCTGTACAGCACGATGCCAGGTGAACACAAGTGAAGTTTCTTGTCTGTTGCATGCAGCAGGGGAGCCAGGCCTGTACGCCGCCTTGCAGGGCTTTCCCTGGCCTTGATCGGCCATTTTTAATCAACAGAAAAGACTTGTGACCTGGTCTGCAAGACCAAGGGAGAGATCCAGAGCTAAAACTGAGCTGGGGTTTAGGCCCCAGCTGAGAACAGGATTATCCTCAACCAGGTCCCTGCTGCAGAGCAACCCCCCCAAGCCCTCAGCGTTTAACCCTGCTCGATGCTCAATCCCTGCAGACCCTTCTGCTGGCTGAATAGTCCCAGCCTTGGTGGTCTCTCCTTGCCAGAAGCTGGATCAGATTCTTAGGCTCCCGTCACTCCCCCAGCTCCATGGCATCCTCGCCCAGCTGTCCCGGTTGTCTGGCTCCTGCCCCGCGCGAAGGAGCAGCTTTGCTGATCCGTGACCCCGGAGACTTGCAGCACCTTCCCCGGGGCCGTGCAGATGGTTTGGGTCAGATGGGAAGGAGATGTTGACTGTGACCAGGTGGAGATAAACTCACACAGAGGAGGCCCCTTTGGGTGCCCATGTGAGCAGGAGCACCCACTGCCAGCAGGAAGAAGACCTGATGCCAAAAGTGGCAGTAGGTCAGCTGCCCGCAGCGCAGACAGGGCCTCAGGTTGTGGCTCTTGTTTGCAGTTCACTATGCGAGGCCGGTGATCATCCTGGGACCGACAAAGGACCGAATTAATGATGACCTCATCTCCGAATTCCCACACAAGTTTGGTTCCTGTGTGCCACGTAAGTCCCAGCTGGCGCTCAGTGTCCTTGCTGGAGGGAGAGGAGAGGGGTGCTACTTGCAAGGTCCAGCCTGTGGCGTGGGGAGGGGGCCGGGAGCATGGGTGGATTTTGTCCCTCCCAGGAGGTTTGGTGTGCATCACTTCGGGTTCGCTCATAATGCCCGCTCTCCTCCAGACACTACCCGGCCTCGGCGCGAGAACGAGGTGGACGGACAAGACTACCACTTCGTTGTATCCCGTGAACAGATGGAGAAAGACATCCAGGACAATAAGTTCATAGAGGCTGGGCAGTTCAATGACAATCTCTACGGGACCAGCATTCAGTCAGTGCGGGCAGTGGCGGAGAGGGTGAGTGTTGGGTGGCATTCCTGGGACCGGGGCGCATCCAGCCCAAACCCAGATGCGTTCAGCAGTTCCCCTCCTCTCCCCGTGTTGTTAATGAAGGGCTGTAACCACATTAAGCAAGCGTGACACGACCCTCTCCTCCCTCTGGAGTTCTGCCAAGCCATGTGGCTACTTCTCTCAGCCACGTTACTCCACCTCGGTGTCATACCTCTGTCATCCAAACTCCACCTGAAAGCCCGGCACTGGCAGCACCAGCCTCGTGCTCGGGAGCTTGCAGGGCAAAGGTGCCCAGCTGCCCTCCTCAAAGCAGTGGCATTTTCTCCACAGGAGCACTGGAGTGTACCGATGGCTTGTAAATTGTTTCACATGCGCAGAGAAAGATTCAGTCCCTTTACAGTGCTGCTGTCCTGCCTTAAGCAGGTGGGAACGTAAGGCCACTGGGAGTTGGCTTGTGTCTCGGGACTGGTGTTTCATCTCTCTGGCCCCTCTCTTTTGTAAGCACATCTGTATGAGCAAGCTGTTTTCTGCACGGAGTAGACTGTGTGGGTAGGTCTGACCCCGATCGTCTCTTTTCCAGGGGAAACACTGCATCCTGGATGTGTCTGGCAATGCTATCAAGAGGTTGCAACAAGCACAACTTTATCCCATTGCCATTTTCATCAAACCAAAATCCATTGAAGCTCTCATGTAAGTGCAACGCCATGCCATGTTCTGTGCCTCTCCAGGGTGAGCAGCTCTAGCATGTCGGGGGTTTGAATGTCTGCTGCCTCTGCTTTTTAGAAAGCAGCGGAGGTTGCTGCTGGTGCTGAACTTGTCCCTTGTTAAGAGGACCTGGGCCCAGTGCTGTCTCTGTGGTGTCCCTCCACATCACAGCCATGGTGCATCTAGGCTCCATGGATTGCTCTGGCTTAAAGCCCTTCATTTGCCCCAAAGAGGATTATCCATGGGAAATCTAAAAATGCTCCCGATGTGCCTGATGTAACCTGCTCACCTGGGCCCTGAGTCCAGCCAGGAGAGCTGCCGATGGCCCGTGGATGGATCACAGCTGGATGGTGGCTGAGCCAGGACAGCCCTGGGGAGCAGAGAGGAGACGTCCCTAAGGGGGACCTTCTGCTTGTCCTGCTGCTCCTGGCCCTGGGGAGCGCAGGCTTGAAAGGACTTCCAGCTCTTCCGAGCAGCAGCAGAGAATATTATCTGTGAGGAGATTCAGTAGCTAGAGATGGACTCTGAGATGAGAAGGGACTCTGCTGGTGTCGAGGGGACTGGAAAAACCCCTTCTCAAGCCAGAAGGGGTCGAATTGCTTATTTGGGTGTTTTATGAAGAGGAGGGAACCTAGGCAAGGACGGTGGTGACAGGCTGTGGAAAAGCAGGGAGACTTCTGCGGCAGTCTTGCAAATTCAGAGGATTGTCTGGATTTGAGTCCATTTCTGTGCTATGGTGAAAGGGGCGGGGTGGTGGCAATGGGAAGAACTGTTGGAAGTTGAGATGAAGTGCCAAGGTAGCAAAGAGCATGTGGGGAAGGGTCCTGCCTTTGAGAGCTGGGTCCTGCACAGCTTCCATTCTTGATGTGCAGAGGCTTCCCAGGCACCCCGGCTCCGTGGGCTATTTTTGCTTCTGTTCATTGCTAAGAAAAAGAGCCAAGTTTCTATTTTTTGTACATGGCAGGGAGATGAACCGGAGACAGACGTACGAACAGGCCAACAAGGTCTTTGACAAAGCCATGAAACTTGAGCAAGAATTTGGAGAGTATTTTACAGGTGAGTGTCCTGAGCAGGCTTGTATCTGATTTATTTTATTTTTCCGGCTGGCAGCTGTGACCTCTCTACCAGCACTGTCTTACTGCAGAGTCATGGGACAACGTCCAGCTTTGTCGAAGCAAAAAAGAAATGGCACTTTGCCAGCAGGGCTCTGCAAAGGGACTGCTCCAAGATCAGTGGGTAAGAGTAAACCAGCTCTAGAGAAGAAGACAAGTTATCAGGCAGGATTTTCTGAGTTTGTGAAAGCTTATCGCCAACTTTAATAATAATAAATAAAAAAAAAATCCCCAGGCAGGGGAAGCACAGCATAAATTCAGGGTGCTACAAGGCTACAGGAAATGAAACTCCCTGCACGGGGGAAAGGGGAATGTTTTCAAAAAGAGGAAAGAGTCATTTTAAAGAGGAAAGATAAAAAATCAGTGACTTAAATGGTGGAGACTGTCCTGAGTTATTACAAAACATCTCCCAAAAAAAGACTGGAAGTTTGGCTGGCTTCCTAAGTAGTCTTTGCTGAAGAACCCGTCAGGGGCAGCCTGGCACTTTGTGCCTGCAGAGATGAGCTGCTTGTGACACAGGCATTCTTGTGCATTAACATGATTAATTCTGGAAAGTCATGCAGGCGAAGAGGCAGAGAAACTAGTCTTCCATCTTTCCTCCAGTGCAGTAACTGTTTCTTCTAAAGTTGAGGAGTGATAATCCTGCCAAACCCTGTATTACCCACCTAACAGCTATTGGGAAAAATCCCAAGCAGAAAATTTTCCAAAAATGGATCTCAGCTGAGCAAATGTATGGGTACAAACAGGGTAAAAGCTTTCCTCAGACCTCCTGTCCCAGGCAGCAGTTCCAGAGCTGCTGGCTGCTCTTCCAGGAAGAGCGCAAAGGAAGCATACACTACAGTTTTGCCAGACCCTCGGCATGCCATTGTGCACTTGGACGGTGAGTTTGAAGTTGACCTGGGGAAGGAACGCTCTTGGCTGAAACCCATTGTTGAAAGAAGTGGGTAATGGGCAGAGAGATGGTCGCTGTAGCAAGTTCTGTGCCAGGAACTTATTAATGAGGGAACATAGAAGGTGGAGGATAGTCCTGGCTGGGCTGCAGAGGCAGGCTGAATTACCAGAAAGCTTTGGCCCTCCATGTGCATCTTCCTTCTCTGATGTAGGAAGCACAGTGAAGTGCTTCGTGTTGTATCTGTACTAAGCAGTGAGACTATCGCTGGTCTTTAGGCGAGAGTTACTGCTGGGAGCGACAGCCATAAGCTGGCCTTTTCCAGCCTGACAGCGCTGCGATTCCCACCCCGCAGCAGAGGAAGCAACAAACACGAGGAGCCCTCAGAAGCCAATGAGAGGGGATGGACAAATCCGGCACCTTGGGGTACGCGCTCGGCGCACACTGGCTAATGCGTGGGAGGCCCCCCTGTTCACCGTGGCAGAGTAGCTGCAGTGCTGGGGCCAGCTGCCCGGAGCCTCGGCACAGTGGTGTGACACAGTTTGCAAAGCTGATTAGCAGTCCGTTGTGGAGAACCCGGCCGACACTTCGCACAAGCGAGGAGCTCTGCCAGCGCGGGATCAGCTCTCGCTAATCCCCTTGGACACGCTGGGTTAACCAGTGGGTCATCATGCGCCTGTTGCAGCTCCTTTGACACGGGTTGTCTCGTTCATTAATTGTTGGCCACATCACACCGGCCCCTTTGGTGCAGAGTGAAGGCCTTTTCTATAGCTCATGGCGGGGAAGGCGCAGTGCTGCCTGATGCTCAAGGTCTTGCTTGTTCTCTCCTCTTCCAGCCATCGTACAAGGAGACTCTCTTGAAGAGATTTACAGCAAAATCAAACAGATCATTGAGGACCAGTCTGGGCACTACATCTGGGTCTCGTCCCCAGAGAAACTCTGAAGATGTCCCCCACCTGCTTCCCTGGGAGCAGAAGATCTCCGAAGTCCCACCCCACCCAAGCCCTCTGCCCCAAGGGGGGGGGATATGAAAACTATTCCTGCCCCCTTTTTTAGATCGTCGCAAAATTGAGTTTTCTAGTTCTGTTTCTTTTGTTGGGATGAACTCATCTCATTCATCACGTGACTGTTCCCACCGATCCTGCATGGACCTTCCCACTGCTCCATTAGAGACAGATGAGAACCCATTCAAGGTCATTTTTTATTATTATTATTATTATTATTATTAACTAAACCAAGAATCAAGATGGGAGGAGGCGGCTAAGGACTAATGTAAGAAACAAGTGAAACAATGGACTCTGAGCATACGAGCTAGTATCAGAGCTCCAGGGGCATTTTTCCAAGTGTGACTGTCTAGCATCTCTGAACAGTGCGACAGAAAGGCAGCAGAAAGCATTTTATTTATCTGTATATGTAATTTATATATAATATATAGAGAGATATTATATATATATTATATATATATATATGTATGTGGACGAGGAAACCTGAGGGACCTCTCTTAAAAGGTATTGTATTACTGCAAGGATCTTTTAGTTTCTCTGTCCCAACTGCTGGGCGTAGGGAGTCCACTTGGGCAGGAAGAGCTCAAAACGGTACCAGGTGCTTCGGAAGCGTCTCCCATTGGCGCCAGCCTCCTGCCAGCTGCCCCGGGTCTATGAGACAGAGCAGAGACTTGTACACTGCCTGTGCAGAAGGGACCAGAGCTCCAGAGTAACACAGCAAGGAGCAGCAGCTGATCTGAGTGAGGCTGGCAGACAGAGACTGAGCAGCAAGCTGCAGAGCAAGAGAATGGATGATACCACATATTAAATTGCACATTGTTTTACACACCACCTTATGTGTTTGCATGAGAGGTTTCCTTTTGGTTCTATTTTTTTAAGCTGATTTTAAACCAAAACCATATTGTGTTGCTGTGTTGGCTTTTTTTTTTTCATTATTCCATTTTTCTCTTGTTAATAATGAACTGAATGGGTACGAAATCCAGTTTTTTAACTTATTTTTTAAGCTGGCTCTATTGTAAATAGAATCTAGATCTGCGGTGTTTAGTTAAGAAGTGCTCTACCGGCCACATGGAACAAATGTACTTGTTGTCCTGTGTCCTGTGGAAAACCTGGGATGTTGGGCTGGCCCTGTACCTGTGGGCGCAGGTGAAATGACCCATTCTAGCTTGTGGCAGCATGCTGCCATTCCCTTCTGCATTAGCCACTGGCAGGAAAAGCCCCCAGCTGTGCCTTGGATGGACACTCATACTTTTCCAAATCAGTAACAGAATTGAAAAACTTCCTCCCTCTCTTCCCTGCTCCATGCTAAATTCTCAGCCCTGCTGCATGCAGGTGGTGGTGGTGGCCTTCCCAGAGAAAGGGAAGCACAGCAGGGACCTTGCCTGCTGCTCTGGGAGCTGGGGCTTGGCAGGTGAACATGCGGCCGCCTTGCCTGGTTCTGTCTCTGACATCTCCGCATAAATCCTCTTTCTGAAACTGGGCTCTGCTCCCTCTCTCAAGGTCACCTTAGAAAACCAAACTGAGTGCCCTGTGCTTGCAGGTCTGTGGGGCAAGGGGATGCAGAGCTGCACTCATCTGCTGTGCACTGGGATTTTTCAAGTGAGGCGACCATTGGTGCTGAGACAGTTGGCCCTAAGCTGAGAAATGTCTGTCTTTGAGGACACTTTGACTTCCACACTTGAATGGGGCTCCATCATGGGAAAAGAGCCTTGTGTGAAGCTGGGGCAAAACTCGCACAGCCTTTGAGAAGGAGGTATGTTGCTGGGTATTCATAGTACAGGTAGAAAAGCGCTGCCACCTTACAAGAACTGGCGAATGCTGTTTCTCAGCCACAGTGCCAAGCATCAGAACAAAGGAGGTCACCATACCGAGCATGAGCAGGTAAGTCTTGGCCTATTCTCCCTCCCCCTATTTTATAGGGATAAGTGAACGCGCAGGGTGCTGGTCCCCTTTCCTGAAGGTAACAGTTATCTGTGTGTCCGTCGGTGCATGGCGCGCACAGGCCACGGTTTTCAGTGTGAACAGAAGTGCTGTAAGACTGTACATGTACTGTCGGGTGAGAAGTTATCTTTACTCGTCCTGCGTCACAAGGAGCCCTGCAGGGACCGAGCAGCTTCCTGGGACAGAAAGCAGTGCCACAGCAGGGATGCGGCCACTAGCGCTGTAGAGGACAGGAAGGATTCTGCTGTCAGTGAGACCAACCCTGAAGGAGCAAACTTTGGCAATGGATTCCTGTTCGGCATCTAGCCCCCTGCCCTGCTGGTCCTGCTCCAGATGCTATAAACATCAGTCCCTGGAGAAGTGGAGTAAGTGAAACAAAAGTCCTTAAGATGCTAGTCACACCATTCCTGTCTCTTCCCCCCCCCCCCAATAGCCTGTCTCCCTCTCATCAAGTCACATGGAGAAAAAGATGATGTACTCCATGGCATAGCTGACAGTATCGAATCGATCATGACAACACTAGTTGGTTACCAGTGTTTCTTCCAAGGAGACATATATTTTTAATAAACAGAGAGTTGCAAAGAACTCTGTCTTTGAGACCTTCTTGTGGAGTCCTTCATTGTGTGCCAGATCTGATTTTTGGTGCTGATCTTAGCAACTATTGAGATGGTCTCTCCACGGCAAATTTAAGTGTTGACAGTGGTTAAAAAAAAAATTGCTTTTTTTTAGTATAAGGTGGTCACTGAGAACTTGCCTAAAAGAAAAAGGAAATTTAAAAGAAAAAAAAAAAAAGGAAAGAAAGGAAGTGGGCTTATTTACAGCTGTAACCAGGCACTGAAAAGCTCTTTTGGTTGGGTGGTTGTAACACAGGTTGACTCTGGTCTGATGACACCATAAACATATTTTGGGTCATGGCTTGAATTGTGGGGGGTTTGCTTTACAAATGCAGATCAAATAATAGGGTTTATATGCTGCTACATAATTGTTCCTGTATTGCATATAAAGACAGCAAAGTAAATATATGGTCCAGCTAATATAGAGCATCTTTTTACAGTTTAACATGCTGTTTAGACATCAGAGAGAAGAAGGAGGAAGTGGTAAAGGCAACTAGTATCTTTTTCTAGTACCTTTAAGTGCACACAAGAGAAGTAAAGTGAGATTTCAGGGGAACAGGGGTGTTGTACTGAGCATGGGCATACAGTCCGCAGACAATTCACAGTTTATGAAGCTCATTGGACAAATAAAACACAGTTTAGAAACTCCTTTAACTGATCAGATCAACAGTCTTGTGGTGGTGGTTGTCCATAAAACACTGGAATATTTAAACAGTTGCTAAGCAGATGTAATGCTGGCATTACCACTCCCGAAAATCAAACTGTTTCCTTACATAGTGATGGATTTGGAATGATGAAGTTGTTGATATAAAGCATCACAGTAACATTGTCCATTAACGGCTCCCATGGTAGCTACCAGGCTTCTCTGTCCAGTCTGCAAAGTTATCCAGTAACTCTGAGTTGCAGTATGTGGATCTGCAGACACTCCTCCCTAGACAATCCATGATGTGTCCTGAGCTGATGTGTCATCTTGATCTGCTCTGACAGTGAAACATTAAGGTTCCAGTGGGGAGAGAAATGTGGGGTTATGTTCTCAAATAAATCATGCCATTACTGTAAGGTGGAGACAACCACTGCAAGAGTAACCCACATGCTAAGAGAATGAGGGTGGCATGAAGGGAAAGAAGAAGTTGCTCTTTTGAAGCTTTTTAATGAGCTATTTTTCTGGCCAAGGACAAATTGCTCTGTCTACCAGGGCCTTAGTAAAGTCCTTCTGGACCATACAATAGCAGAGCATTGTCCTGTTAATGGTCCTGTCTCATTGCGAAATGTAGCAGGGTGGTTCTTTTCTCTCCCAGATGCCTGCAACAGGCATGAAACTAATCTGCGCTAAGACACTTCTAGAAAATTAGACCATAAGCTGCTTGTGCTATAGAGAAACGTGTCTATGCTTCTGTCTGCAGCTCTGGTTAATCAACTGTCTTGGACCTTGTAAAGCAGAGAAGCACAGGATCTGTGAGCCTACTGGAAGAGGGGTTTTAAAACGAATTTCGTAATAGTTTTCTCAAACATTTTCTCTCCGTTGGTGCCTGAGATGCAGGCACCTGGACAGCTGTCTTACATTTTTTCTTGCTAATGATGCTTGGCAGCATAACCATCAAGGACTGCTACTCTCTGCTTTCTGCAAGCTGCCACAGCAGGATTCATGGCACTAAAGCATCTGCTGTGAAGCACGTATTTATCATCATGTTAAAGGTGTCTCTTTCCTTGAAGAAACCTTAAGTACCCCCCTGACCTTTAGGGGGAAATTTGTGACCTACTGCCCTAGAGGATACATTTGTGTTCTCAGAAGCAAAGGAGGAACTCTGCAGTTGCAGAGCAAGTGTCCAGCACACGCTGTAGCTTCCACAATGATGTGTAAATCAGAAACTACTGCTGCAATGCCACCCCCTGGAGCAATCTGTTAACATCTCAGGATAAGCACCCAGACTCTCTAAGCTGAAACGATGCTGCAACAAACCAGTGATCAGTAAGAAAAGACGACTGGGAGAGGAATGAGCAGCACTGATTTTTTTTTCCAGGTCAGCTGTTGCTGGTTTAAAAAGATTTATATCCCAAATCATCCTAGCTGTGCTCCTGAACTATAAAGCAACATTTAGACTAGTAAAATAAACACTGGAGCAGCCAGCATCTACTCTGCAAAGCAGAGTGAGTGCACGCAACCTGGGAATGGTGACTGGAAATCCAGCTAATTAAGGTCTGATTCAACTAGGAGAGGAATTCTTGCCCTACTTAAAACCTATGATAAATACTAAACCTGGAAAAAAATGTACAATGCAAAAATGTGCAGAGAAGAGGTGAGAAGTACTATTGGCAGAGTCTGTAACTGATCTGATCTGGGCTCCTTAGTAAAGTCTGTAGCATAAAAGAAATCAAACTGAACATTTCCAAGGAAAAAATTCAAACAATTCTGGCTGTAGGCAAAAACACATTTAATACTTGCTGTCTTCTGTGGCTGTATGTAATTGCCTGCTACCTTCTCATCTGGTACAGTGTGACACCTTTACCTGTTGATGTGTTTGTGCAAGTCAGAACTGAGAACAATAATTTAAGCTGGCCCAGCAGGCACCAAGGAGATACTACAGGCATCAGTGGATACCTTTGACTGTATGGCATCGTTTACAGTCCCTGCATTAATGTGATGCATCATACATCTCCAAAACTATGACTCCAAAAGAATTTTCTGTGGCCTGGCTTTTTATGAGTTCAAAGGTGTTTCTTAGTTAGACAGCACATTGTGCATTAAAGATCTGAAAGCAGCAGCTCACAGAGATCCAAATTAGACCTGGTGAACTGAGCACAGTAGGTAGAGAATTTACTCTGAACAGATCCATCCTCCTATGTCTCACAGGAGCCATCTGCATCAGGCAGCCTCGGTGATTTGTCTGGGTACCATAAACAGAATGCCACTAAAGTTCAGTGGAAGTGGCTTCCACTGCTTATACTACCTCAGCCTGAAGAATAAAGGCCCTGTGGTAGACCTCAGGAATAAGAACACGTACATAACCTCCAGTTGAACATAATTATTTTTGCTTTTATCTTTGCATCCTGCTTGACGATTTCCACCAAGGTACCTTCCTGTTCCTACCAATACATAATTCTATTCAGCTGAGCCCGAAGAGCAACAAGACACTTCACAACAAACTCTCTAGCAGGGGTACAGCTCCGGCAGCACCACTCTCAGCTATAGCATCCAGTATCTTGCTATCACAGGCACCAGATCCTATAAACTTCCCAATATATCCCTGGTTGCCACCTTCAATATAATTCACTCCTTTAGGGAGTCCCATTCATGCACTATTATCCAGAAGCGGATACTAACCTGTGCAGTACTGCAAAGCATCTAGTACAGTATGTTCCTACTTAATGTTGCTGTAAATGCCACACTGACTTATGTGTCTGCCATGTACCTGCCTTCAGGAAACGACCCTGTATCCAACTGCACAACAGACATGAGGATGTGGCAGCTATGCTAAAGGGCTGGTTTCTAGCTTCAGCCGTAGGACACAAAGCAGTGCCTGGTGCACACAAAAAGCAGAAATCACTAATATTTGGTTTACTCAGATTATGAAAAGACGACAGACATGGAGCATTGATAGAGACTGCAATGCAGCTGACTTTTTTAATCACTTCTTGGCCCTGACCACTGCACTAAGCACACTACTAAGCTCTTCTTCCAGAGCATGTCAAGCTTTCAGAATGGACTATGACTAATGCAATGTCTTGTTTTCTATAGCCACCATCCTGCTGTTAGTGGTCCTGTCTGAATAGGCTTTAATAATCTGGTTCTAAGTAAAATACATTTTTAAATTTTAAAAACAAGTTTAAATAAGTCTTAATCTCAAACCAGATGATTTTATAGCTGAAAGATACTGCTGTCCATCAGCGCTGCCTTCTGTGTAATGTTTGTAAAGAATAAGCAGAAAGCACTTTTAGCTCTCTAGTAAGCAAACCAGAGAACCTGAAATGACTGTTACAGTGTTCCTCAGAGTCCTTGAATATCCTCTTAAAGAAACAGCAAAAGAATCCACTTACAGATGTATGCCCGGTTATAGATCATGCAAACGTATATGTGGTCTATCACACAAAAGACACAATATACCATCTTTACTTCGACCTGCCTTGTACTTGCTTAGTAGAGTGCAGCAGCCCTAACTGAAAAGCAATCAGTATACATCTACCAGCTATGATACCTGTATCATCTTCTAAGCAAGCAACTGATAGCCTCAATCTGTGCTTTTTGCTCTAGCATCCTATCAGCTTTTCTTTTTTTTTTTTTAAAAAAAAAAAAGAAAAACTCCTATACTAAGCATATCTAGGCTCTGCTAGAACCCACAGTACTGGTCCCCAAGCACTCAGAGGGCTTTATTGGAGTGCACTGTTGCTCCCTCCCACCCCAGTCACCTTTATTTCCTTCCAGAGAAGAGCTGGGCACATTAGAAGATGCATGGCCTTGTGCTCATATGCAGGTAGAATGCAACCACAATTTGTCCCCTGGACTTAGGACACCAAGAGGTGTCATGGAGCACATCTGTGCTACAGTACAGAAGACAACACTCAGGCCATGGTTTTTTCTGACTTCTGAACCTGCCAGTGAAACACAACAGTTGTATAGAACTAACTATGTTTCTTAACCCCACTCCACCTCTCCACACTCCTCACTATCCACACTGAATTTCAGGTGTGAGGTATCTCTTCAATCCAGCTGCAGTAAAATCCATCCATTTACCAGCCCTGTGTTTTTATGTGGATTTGGGGGGATTTCATGCTGAACTGTTACTGGTGTGTTACAGTCAGTAGTTGTCACAGGAGAAGAGTCAGAGATCACTCAGACAGATCTGATCTAGTAGTTAGTTTATTGAGTTCTAATCAGTAAATTTAGGTATGTAAAATATTTAATAAGTACAGATGGATTTGCAGTCAATACTCTACTATTTATTACACTTAAAGTTAGTATGGGATACAAAGGTTATCGCTTAAGCTTACTATACATATTTTAAATGTTACATGCATGCAAAAAACGTCACTTACCAACCCATCGATGTCTGGTGTCAGGTAAGGGACCTCTCAGCCTCGAGGGGTAACCTTGAAAGGCATCCCTACTCAAGGGGAGATCACCGCCGCACAGCCAGCTGCTATGATGGAGCGAGATCTCAACGGACCCTGATGGCCGCAGATATTTATAGCGTAAAGTGGTTGATTTGTAGTCAGATTTTCTGCTGTGTTAATGCAGTTTCGGCCGCTTAACAGCACAGTCTCCAGCCAAACCGGGTTTTTTTTTGGGTTTGGTGCTGAGTTCTCACCGATAGCCTTACACAATAGGATTAACTTTGATTAGGCCTACTTGCTGAGCACCTGCCTGGACTAAAGTTCAGTTAGTTCAAACAGGAGGAGTGCATCCATCACAGTAGTCTATAAACAGCAGTACCTAGTCAAAGCTTTAGCTTTTTCTGTGAACTAAATAGTACCTGCTCCTTTTTATTCTAACTAAATTGTGAAACTGGCAAACTGCTCTGAATTCTTGTCCATACTGAAATGGACTGAAAACTAAACAATCTGATAAATATTTATGTAGCAAGGCAGCTATGACATCCAGAGGAGATGCCTGGTCTTGGAATACTTTTATTGTTCTCATTGCCGCTTCTACTACTAAAATCAGGTATTTAAACCAACCTATTACACAACAGCAGACACATCTCATGAAAAAGTTAAGTATTTATTTCTAACTGTTATATAGCTCCAGAGAATCAAAGTTATTCCTTAGAGAAAAATAATTACATTTATTCAATGAACACTTCCTAAAAAGTACATAACTTAACTGCCAACAAGAAGGAGATCCTGGTTTCTTTTCCACTGCTCCCATGACGCCATGCCTTCGCAAAGCTACCGGCCTCTTTCATTCAGCAGAACATTTTCAAAAGAGACTGTTGGAGGACTGCTGTCCTCCTTTTTTGCAGTTGTGGCTGTCATTATTCCTCTTCATTTGGAAGAAACCCTTTTGCTCTGTCCAATTTGTCCAGAACCTCACTATAAAGACCAATCATCTGGAGAATATAAGCACCACAGTGGTCAACAAGGATGGATAAAGTTGTATCATTCAACTAGATAATACAACAAAGTGACAGGGAACAGAAGCAAGGGAATAGGAGGGAGACTACCACCAGCTTCTAAACCTAAAATTTCAGATTGATGTAAAGATATTGGCACAGATTTAAATACAGTGGTTTAAGAAAAAAATACTTAAATCAGTGCAACCTAACAAAGGCGCTTTAATTTATGCTGACATAAAGCATAGTTTATAGCTGAGTCTTACATCAGTGAATAAACCTATTCACAGAATCACAGAACAGTTGAGGTTAGAAGGGAGTGATCTCAATTCTTATGGTCTTAACTGATGTACTTAAAATGGTATAAAAGTTGCAACGAGCTCGATTGCCCAGCTCATTCGTAAGAGAATGAATGATGACTGCATACATTAGCCAGGCTACACTGTGTTGCAATCAAGGAAGGAGCACCAGCCAAAAACTGTAGAGAGAAGCTTACTTATGACAGAGTAAGAAAAAGCGTCATTGCTTTCTACAGAGGTACTAGCCCTGATATTTCTCACTCAGAGGAAGTGGCTAAGCTACACCTGAAAAGACGAGCTTTAATGATTTTATTCATATCACCTTAAACCCTATTTATAAGACATTAGATTATACTAGAAACAAAGCTTGAAAGTATTCATACAACAGCTGATTTAAGTAAACTGGTACAGCACCTTGACTTTAGTGAAAGCAGGCAAGGTACAAGGGTTCTCCTATGACCACAAATAGTCAGAAGTTTATTTCCAGTCAGCCACTTACATGATCCTTCCAGTAAAAGGATACTACACTACTCTTTCTATTGTCTATCAAAACTTTTCCAGCCTCACTTTGAAAAAATCTTTTAGCATCAAGCTCCCCCAAAATATTTAGGTACTATGCTTCTCCTGAAACTCTTTAAAAAGATCATCGGTAGTGGTTTCTTCACCCAGATCCATATCTCAAATTCAGGCCAGACACGCAATCCCACATCCTCAAATCCATCTGCTTACACTTACATGGCCTTCATAGCTTTTCTTCAGAGATCCTAAGTGATTGAGGAAACGCATTCCTAATCCACACCACTGCTCAGCTTCCTTATATTTACCAATGGTATACTGAAATATTCCTGTATTCCAGGCTCTTGTCATCAACCAAAGGATCTCCATTTCTGGGTAAGCATCCTGAAGTAGCAAACAAGAAGCAGCAGCTCATCAGAAAATAGACTCTTCCCTTCAAACCTGACAAGTCAAGAGTGCATTAGAGTTTAGTTTTAGAGTGGGGTTTTTTTTTTTCCCCTAAGCAAAGGGCAATTCCTTCAGAGCCATCCTGTACTTCACAGTTCATGTGCACTACAGTCAAACAGCTTGTTTCCAACATGGGTAAGTCATGTTGCAATTACCTATTGGTAGGTCAGAAAATACAATTCTGTGGGACTGAGAATGATGCTAGAATGGAATTATGCTTTCCAACAGCCTATCTGCAGACAGGCTGAACTTGCTGCAGGCACACATTGGGTTTTTTGGGAAGTCAGGAACAAGCATATCTTTATGCCACTTTTATAAAAGAAGAGACATTCAAACCTGACTAAAGAAACAGCCATTCAATGGAATGAAGCTATGAAACATAGTATTGGTTTCATTAGTCCTCATCAGGAATACTCCTTAACTGATTTTTACCTATGAAATTCTAAGTAGAAATACCTGACGTCCTCAGCGCAACTGCCTTCACTGTACAGCATTATGCTTCAGGCCTGAAAGGAGCAGCTTACTGAAAGAAGGATTTTACTCTCCATGTACCTGTCCTCAGAGAAACAAGGCACGTAGTGCCACAAGTACTGATAGCACAGGAATCTAGTTCTAGGTCATCTGGAGAAAATAGTAATGTGGTAAGTTCCCAAATACATTTAACAAAACGGAGCTGAGAAAAAAGCAGGACTGGTATCCAAATTTTAGCCGGCTTTAAACTGATCTGGAAAAGTAATCTGCATTTAAAAAACCACATTCAGCGTAACAATGTAGAAAGCACAAGGAGGAAAGATGGATGTTCTAGCTCAAGATGTTTCTAAAATAGGCACTGAAAATTTGGCCTTAAATGTCTCTAAAAAAGCCCTTACAAAATCCAGGGAAATTCATAATTCAGTCATAAATATCCAAGAGGCATTTCTTTTGAGGTAATTTCAGTGTATCTTTTACTGAAGTAATCTTAGCTGCTCCACATATAACACTATATAACACTAGTCTACTAATTATTCTGAATCTCATGAGAATTTTTTTTAAATGTGCTCAGGATAATCTCCCAATCTCTTGTTTTCCTGTTCAACTTACTGTGCTGCTGACTACGCTCAGAGCATCTTCAAAGTAGTCCCACACCTCCTGCAGTACACAGGCATTCAAGTCTGTTAATCCAGTCGGCAAAGAAAGATTAATCAAACTATGTAAGCATTTGCTGAGAATTGAAAGAGCAAAAGAGGAAACATTAAATACCACGTGCACAAACAGCTACTTTTTAGTATCAGCAGCACATTAACTTATGTCTCTATGATTGTCAGACAGACATGTCCACCTTGGTGCTTACCACACTCACATTCTTACAGCAGAAATATACATTTTCCTAGTATCAGATCTCATTCACACAAACTATGCAAAAAGAGAACCAAGAGCAGCAAGTACTTCGTTATTTTCATTGCTGGGCTCTAAAGTAACACAGACAGAAGGAAAGACATAATATTTTCTAGAGTGCTACGCATGACAGCAAGGAAAAAGTACCTTTTCTAACTTCACCAACAAGAACTAAGTAGTCAGCATCCTCAGAAAATCAGTAACAAATACATGGTTTCTGAAAACAGGTCTGTTTCTCATTGTGAAGTGAGAAAGACAATATTAACAGTTGCCTTTGCCCAGTGGTTACTGCAAGGAACCCAGAAAGGAGGAAAAAAATTCTTTATGGGATACAAGTGAGAGAGAAGGACACACACCAGGTTGTTTTTCGGATTCCGTAAGTTAACAGTTGTTAGAGAGCCAGTTACCCAGCAAAATAAATCACGTTACGTACTATGGCATCATATCACTAACTTACAACTCATGGCTTTCTTCTCAGCCCTTAATTTCTCTTCACTTCATTATCTTTGAAATACCTAGTTCACTACTGTAGGGTAACATTTGAAATGAACACCTTCCTTATAAGAAACAGCCAGAGACCTCTTCTGGATCCAATTTTCATTTTCCTTCCTCAATAGATTAATTTATTGGAAATACGACTGTTTTAGAAAATATGCCAAGTAAACAAATTGCAGTTAACACATCTATTAGACAGTCATACTTGAGAGGTACATTGGTTGCCAGCAAGAAGTGGAACCTTGCATATAAGCTAAAATCCACTTTTTTCAAATTGCAGGCTTTATTCCTTGTCAGCATTTCCAGTCACAGGTTCATGGCAAAGCTATGTGATAACACTAACCTAAATTTCACAGCATCAATGACAGTCTGCTTTCTGTGAAGGTTTAGTGCACTCTTGAGAGCTTTCTTACACAGTACAGGATACCAAGCTGGAGATTCCATTGCTAATGCTTAAAAGCAAAAGAAAATAGAGAAGAAGAAGAAAGAAATTACTGGAGCCAGACTTTAATCTCATTGATCACTAAAATAAACTACAGCATGTTGCCAAATCCCTTGTGATAAACAACTGAAAAGATATTTGCTTAATGCCTGGGCTGGTCACAAGCTAGTCCTTCTCTACTACTTTCTTTCTGTGCACATCATCAATGAGGACTACAAGGCAGAAGCACAGCAGATTAAATAATTTACAAGTACTCTCACTGCTGTTTACTTCTGGTGCAGTAACCCAAAAATACTGGGGTGGGGGGGCGGATCTAAAGTAAAGAGTATTGTTACGTTTGTCTCCTTGAAAATGAAAATCTGGATGGAAAAAATTAGGCAGGAGCGGGATGTCAGTATGGCGTTTCCAAGCCCAGGTGTGTACTCCCTCAAGACAAGGGAGATAAGTAGGTGTTCATGCAATCCTACAGAATCCCCTCCAAAGACTTGCCATGGTAATTCTAAATTTTACTCATCTTCCTTGGATCCTACTCTAGATTTTCAAGGAGGCATGAGTAGAATTTTCTGATAAAAGTATGGTACAGTATAGAGAGGTGCTATTTACAAATTAACTATACTAACTTTAAGTTGAAACTGCATATCTTTCCAAAGTCCACATTCTAAAACTTCTGTATTGGGGTATGAATCAGGTAAGGTCATTCTCTGGCCTTTGCCAGTTTGGAGCTTGTAAAAGTGTATCTGAATAATCTTTTCCAGACTCACAACCTATACAAATGTCTCAGGGTCTAAATGGAAGGATGTCGCAAATTCCTGGTTCATCCTCCATGTAATACAGTATTTCAAAATACAGATCTCCTAATGTTGCTGAGATCCTAAGCATCTTTGCTTCAGGACAAAATATATATGGTTAGACCCATTTTCTCCACAGTACATGATAATCCTGGTCACCCCAAATGAACAGGAAAGAGCAACAAAAGCTGTTTTTCTTGACTTGAAGAATATGAAAGTCCTTACATGCAATGATTTCTAGCGTCTTGACCTCTATTTGTGGTTGCTCCCATACTGACTCCATAAGGTTGTGGAGTGTTGGATCATTCAGTTTGGATCTTGCTTCAAATTCATAAAGCAGAAGCAATGTGTCTGTTGGGTCTTTAGCAAAATCTCCTACAGAAAAGACAGAATTGCCTGTATGTAATGATTCATTTTCCTAAAGCCACATGGTGTACCATAAGGTATAAATTTTGCTTTCAACAGGCAGGAAAACCATTAAGGTACTCAGATTTAACAGTAGAGCAAGTGGAACCCTGAAGCAGTCTTGGACAGGAACCTCAGATGGCCAAAGCACAACCCCACCAACCACCATGCCTCCCCCCCCCCCCCCGCTCCCCCCCCCCATAATCTGGATTGTCTGTAATTGGCTAAATTCATGCAACCCTCTTAGGCAATGTAATAGCTACTAGGGAAGCCATTTTCTTAGACAGGTAAAAGAGATAACAGGCTGCCACCAGCTCAGAAGGTCAGCTTATAAAAGAAACTATCATCAACTTTGAAATTTTCTATAGGACTTGTTCCCTTTCTTGTAAAAAAGCCCTCAGAAAATCCTTAAACACAGAAGAAGGGTGGGAGAACAGTAGAACTGCTAGGAAGGTATAAACCTGATACAAATGCCAAACAATTCTTTACTGAACTATCACAAAGACCTTTGTTTTTACATCTAAAAGACATTCTCAGCTTCCTTGAGGGCAACAGACTTGTCCACATGTTGGCCAAGGTCTAGTGAAGAAGCGAAGGAAGCACCAGGCTAGCATTCCACAAACCTCTGCAGGAGAAACTCTAATATGTCCCTGTCTTGAGATAATTAACCCCTTGGGATTTTAAAGATGGAAAATTAAAAGGGAAGAAGTCTTCCTGAGTTATCTTGCCTTCAGTGTACAAGGGCAGAGAATCCCAAATCCAGGCCATATAATGAACCTTTCATTCTGAAATCTTAAGGGGAAAAAAAAATAGCAAGTACATTTCTTGACAAAAGTTTAATACTAGTGCATCTTACAGCGCAAACTCCACTGTGTCCCAAACCTATAACTGAAAAGAAACCAGACCATAGGCCAGACAAGGAATGCCTAATGGAATTTTTCTACCAATATACTACCAAAAAAGTGAAGCATGCATCCTCTAGGCTAACAGTCACTCAGCATCTCAGCTGTCAGCTGAAAGCATGCCAGTCTCCAGTAATATCTGATCTAACTTGACATGGAATAGTCAGGGAACACAGGATGGGTTTTGGCACTTTGAAGTATGGTAGCAGGACTTTCTGTATTCTGAAATGCCTTATATGGGAAGAGGCTAGTAAAACTATTAAAACAGTGCAAGAGCAACTCCACTCTAGAGCAAAAAGCCTGGAGTTTCTTAATTTTTAAAACAGAACAATCAACCCAACTTCACTCTGAAAGATTGTTCCATATTTCACAGCACCTATACAATAAAAAGCCTGCAACGACATACAAAAAACAATAGTTGGCTTTGCCAATTCTTTTATCATATTGCTATGTATCTGCTTCAACACACTTCAGCTGAGACAGCAATTCCATTCTACTTTTCATTAATACAGTGACTAAGTCTAAGAGTTACATGTGCTGAACAGACACATTTTGTAGCTTACCTGTTAATTTCAGAACTTCCCATATCTCCTTGCATGCCTGAAGATGTTGAAGGGCCTGAGTCAAAAGCTCTGTCTATTTTACAAAATTTAAGAAGTTATTTTTGTCATAGTTTTAAAAGCAAAAGGAATATACATGTCACAACTAACAGGATCTTCATACCTAACTATAAATGAAATTAAGAATCAGCCTAATTAGTACATCATCTACACCAGTTATTGTTGGGGGGGGGGGGGGGGAGGTTCTCTCTCTTTTTCAAAGACCTCCACATCTCAGACAAAGCCTCTTCACACTGAATGTTCCATTGGTCCAGAAAAAAACATATGGGTTCCTATGGGACATCATTTATTTTAGCTTCCAAGCATAAAATAGTGCTATTGAGACTGACAAACCACTAAATCGCACAACACAAATTGCTCTGCATTGCTCTCCACAAAAGTAACTTTCTACAACAATCACTGTACAGCAGACTTCCGTACTTTCTTCATAACAACTGTACATTTTCCTTAATCTTCTTACCACAGTAAATACAACACCCAAAAAAAAAGGATATATGCATAAAAAACAAAACAAAAAAAATGTGAGCTTTATCACAACCATAGTGGTTACTACTTTCAGCAACGGCATAATCCTAAAGATGCAGTAATTATCTGCCGGACCAACCCATGTTTAGCAGCAGACTCCTTACATAATATATAAGGTAGACTGAAATTCCTCTAAGAGAAGGTACTGCCATGACCCTTTGCTGACATATATCTGTTCAAATCCACGGAAGTCAACAGAACTAATTTATAGAAATCCAACATTTACAATTGTCTGGAAAACACTAGGTGCATTGATTCTAATTAACTATGAAAGGTTCCCATGCTTACATTCTCAATATCCTGTTCTGAGTGAAACAACTAAGACTTCAAAATCAAAAGAAAAAAAATGCTACACTGATACATACAGAATCAGTTAACAGAGCAATGCCCCACCTGTTTAGAAGGTGTTACTTGTTGTCTCCCCATTTCCAGATCAACTGCAGCTGCCATTAACAGGCACGTCTTCTGAGCAATTAGAACAGCTTTGTCAGAAGGACAAAACTGGGACAGCTGACACCAAAAATAGGAAAAGGTAATGAGAATTCTGCCCCTATAAATCAATTTGCTCATGAACAGATGATTGCTGCGTCTCCTCTGTGACACTTTTAATAATCAGTCATGAATAGTATATATTCATATTGCAATTTTACTTGTACAATTACACAAGAAGATTACTTAAGTGTAAAGCAGTGTTGGAGTTCCCTCTCTACAAACACATACAAGACTGACAGTGTTGGTAGAAATTCTGTATGGAGATTAGGATTCCAGTACTTAACATGTTTGTATTAATGATACAGTTTGCAAACATCAGAATCCATTTATTTTAGAAAGTCCTCACTGAAGTCTAAGTTTCTTATGACATTTTTAAGCAACAGAATGTAAAGTGTGACAATAATGCTTACATTTTGTATTACAAGTCAATCTCCTTCTGACAGAAGTGCTCCATCTTCAGAGCATACACGCATGTCTCCAAGGAGATACCTGACACATGGATGTAACTTCTAACACAACTAGACAGATGACAATATTCCTCAATCAGAGATACTATTAGCAAGAGTACGTACCTTGAAAGAGAGTAGAAAAAAATCCCTCATCTTTTCAGGGCAGCCCCTGAACTGTACAGCTAAGTTCCAAGCTAACAAAGCCATAAAAAAATGGAGACTAGAATAAAAATCTTCAACATTACAGGTATGCCCATCTAATCTCTAGTAATAAAGCAGTTCACATTCTACAATTCAATTTCTTAATCAAAATACCATCAACAGCTCATTTAACAACAGCAAGAAATACCGTTATTAGTGATTTGTTAAAATATCTTATTCATGCTTTCAAATTTTGTCTTAATAATTTCATCACAACCAAGTATCCATTCTACCACATACCTTACCCACAAGAGCATGAATTGGAAGAAGCATTTTCTTACATTAGTAAACAAAACTAGTATCTGAATAAAAGTGTTGAATGTTCCCAAGACAAATTAAAAAAAAAAGGAAAAAAATCCACAAGAATTTGAAACATTCTCCATTTTACCCCAGCAGGGTCAAGTACACGGCAATTAAGCACACAATTCTGATTAGTAAGTGGATGAGCCATCTAAAGACAATCAAATGATGTATGTATGAGAATCTGACCCAATTAAGTGTTTAGATTCTACAGTGACTTTGCAGATTCTAACTTTCATGTTAATTTACTCCCTAGGACATGTTTTTGTAGTCTCCGAATTGTTTATTCTGTGAGTGAGAATGTTGCCTTGGAAAGGTCATGGTCACCACAGATTCCATTCACACTTGTGTTACTGTATTTGACCTCTGCTGCTTCTCTCCCTCCTTTGCTACTCTTTATTGGAGCATTGCTACATTGTGAGGATGTGTGCAAAATCATGGCAGATGTCTTCTGTTATTGATTTCAACTATCTTCTCTCCTGTATGCTCTGGCAGAAGCAAGAATCTAAAAAATTCTTTCAACCCATTACCCTACGCTTATATTTTTATCTATGAACAGCAGATGCACTGACTCCTTTACCAAAACAGTGTGACAAAGACTACTAAATGAGGATCCAGAGACACGCTACAGTTAGTGCTTAGGACAGCTCCATGGGAGCTGCATTTCCCACTAGGAAACACTTTATCTATGATAATGTTTGCTGTTCAGATTTCATATACTGTAGTTTAAGGCAAACTCCAGGACTGCTGATTTAAGCGACTAATGAAGACAGTCTATCTGAGTGGCAGAGGTAAGCTCATCCTGCACCAACCACACCAGTACGCCCATCTGAACTTCCTAATTTTTATTTTGCCTACATGAGAATATGCATACTCAGGATCGGCAGTAAGGTTTTTTTATTGCTCTTAGTAGCATTTTTTTTCAGACATTGAAGAAAACCATTATTCTTTCTATTTGCTTGATCTTAAATTTTACTTCTGTAACAGAGTCTTGGTAGTGAAGGGCTAAGAGAAAAATGGTGAACTCTGAAGAGTTGTATCATGGACACATACAACAATTCCTGTCGTGAAAGGAATAATGTATCAGCTATCCCATCAGTCAAATAGACGTTGTGTGAGTATTTGTCTTGATAACTGACTTAAAACATGAGCCGTATCAGATAACAGAATCAGATAATCAGAAAACAGAAAATGCAGCAGAACTTTAAGACTAGTTAAGGCAGCGACTGCCAAAGATGACAAGTTTTATAAATCTACTACATCTTTAAACACTTGTTTCTTCCTTAAAGTCTGGCTAAGTGGAGGTGGAGGGGATTCAGTTTAGATTTTGAGAGTGCAACCTACCAACTTTTCTAAACCAGTGAGCTTCAAGGATCCTCATTTCCCCTGTGAATTTCTCTTCTGTGAAAGACTCAGCAAGTCTCTTGTGAGCTGCAGAAAATATGTTGTTCCAATACATAAGTAACGCTTTCTGAGCAGAATAAAAATATTTCCAAGTCTAATAACACCACTACAAAACAGAGGTTTCCAAAACTTCCATATAATTCCTGATGAAGAGCTATTCTCACAACTGAAATCTAATATGCTTGACCAGAGAGGCTTATAAAAAACATAAAAGGTGCCTCAAACAGCATTTTAGATAAGATATATAAGGCTGCAACAAGTACTGCCTCTTCAAAGTTTACTGACACTGTAGTCTAATGCAGAGGAGTTTTACTTAATATCACAAAAAGTGGAGGGTTTTTAAATTTAATAACAGGTTTGAGGCCTTTCTTCAAGGAACCTTTAATTAATTTAATTTTAGTCTTCATCTCTTCTCCTAGTTGCAGTAAGAATGGCTAGTGCAGAAAAAGTTCTACAATCTCATTAACTTTCTTGCCCAAGATAGGAAGAGAGGGGTAAAAAAGATTTAGCGAAAATAAGTATTTCTTCTGATGGAGAAAAGTCCTCTGTAAAACTCCTTTACCTTTTCCAATGCAAACAAGACAATTCTTTTTCAAAGGACAGCACAACTTAAAAGTGGGAACCAATTTTGACAAGCCTCTCCCGTCTTTCAGCAATTTGCTATTTTCTTGCAGTTTTCTAAGCCTTACAGGGCAAAAAAAATAGCATTAACTTAATTTAAAAAACGTTCCCTTTTCAACAGCTAGAACAGCAAAGACCACCATTGACATTTAATTAATGCCAGCAGAAAGTTACACTGTTAATTCAGTTTACAAAACCAAACTTCTTCCTTTTGTGGTAACCCTGCTACTAAAGATACTAACTTTGTTCCTGCCAATGCAGAGTAGGAGACTGTCACTTGAGGCCACCCAGGCTGTGGCTTGTACTCAAATATCTGTTGTTTGCATGCATGGCCTTATGAAGGATTAAAGGAAAACCGCCTAGAAGAAACCGCCCCTTTGTCTGAGAGAAGTTCCCAAGTACAGGCTTTACTAGAAACAGTTTTCCCAACACTAGCCTGCAAGCTTTCCATAGCAAAAACCTGTAGCACTGAGATCCAACTTCACAACACTGTTGAATCTCCAGTTTTAATTTTCACTGATTTCAGTGGGAAGTTGGGAACCTAGACTGAAATAAGAAGTCTAAACATTTGGTTGGTATGGACCTAATCATATAATAAAATGTTCACAGATGGAAGAACTACAGAAAATGTAAATAAAACAAAAGCATACCCAAAGTCAAGTAAGTCAGCATTGAGTTGATATCTTCATCTCTAGAATGGCAAAAAAATTAAGTTTTAGAAAGTGTTTGATTAACTTTCTTACAACAGAAGACATTATTTATGTTGGAATACATCATCTCCGTAATTATGGATATAATCATTCTTCCCCTGACAAACATCTCGGGCATTAGAAACTTCTAGCATTTGAAGAAGCAGAAGGAATATTGAAGGCCTGTAAAAATTTTTATTGATCTGCAGCAGCGAAGGTCATTGTAGAAGTGCAGCGGGAGATTTTCTCAGTTGTGGGGCTGCAAGTTAAACTTCAAACCCCACGGACACTACACTGTTTTCTTGACAGTCAAAATCCAGCAGTACAGTTCTACTTCTAAGCCAACACACCATTTGTGAAGTGGCTAGTCTTCAGCAAGGGAGGTCGCACTCTGAAGTTCTCACTCAGAACTTCTGAAAGATATCACATCCTACTGTCAAAGTTAAAGAGGTTGCTTAGCTCACATTCCCCATCAAAAACACCTGACAGTCTTATGCATTAATAAAAGAGGAAGGCAAAGAGCAAATATTTAAAGGAAAGGTAGAAGTAGAAAAGATGTTCCTATGTGATCTGGGTAGACTTTTTACTAGCATAAAAATTAATCTCTTGATTACTCTGCAAGAAAATATGCCCAGCAAGAAAATATTACACCAGTTGTCCAACATATCCACCATAAGAAAATGGTTTTGCAAATGGACTCACCTTTTCTCTTCATTTTCTGCCATGACCTTTGACAACATAAGACGAACCAAACATCTAAATATGAGAAAAACAAGCAATGAAGAAGCAAGAAATTTTTTTCTAACGGTGTACTTTGTCCTTATTTTCCAGAAAGGATCCCACTTTCCTTACACTATCAGCCCATGGAACTCACAGAAGTCAAACTGAGAGTAAGATCACACTAATTCCCATCCTACTGCCTTATTTTATATATCACCTTGTTAAATCATGTAATAGTAAGTAAATAAATGTACTTTAACAAAGGCTTTAAGCAAATATTGGAATAAATACATCTGTCTCACAATATTTGTTTTTATAAACATGATGGAATATTTCAATAAGAAGATACCGCTTCATCAGAGGATACAAACAAACTGGTATTTTCACCAAATGTATTGTGGCAATTTCATTAGAGTTGCTATTGGTCATCTGTTCAAATCACAATGTAATCATGAAATTCAGACCAACTAATACTATTTGCTTGGGAGAGACTTGGAACATCTGTAGATATTAAGAGTTCAGGCTTGAGGTACATCTGCAGCACCAAAAAGACCGCTAACTAATCTTTCATCTACTCTGTTTTCCACCTTCCTCAATATAATAAATTCTTTTTGAAAAAGAAACCAGAAAGATTTCTCTTTCCTTGTAAATATATTGAATTCTCACTTTAAAGCTGCAAATAATTGTCGGCAGTCTTGTAAATGTTCAGACAAATACTTCAAAGCTTTGATAGCCACAACTTGTTGTTCATTCTGAAAAGAAATTAAAACATGATTTGTATAAACTGCACTACCTCAGTTACACCAAAAAAACCCCAAAGCAACAGCATATTCCAAAAGTCTGCGCAGTCTACTAGCAGGAAAAAGAACAAAGGACTCTGCACAGAAGAGCCTCAGAGTCAAGAGAAAACCATAAGGAGAGATCATACGATTCCATGCGCAAAGAGGCTATGGCAAGAACAAGATCAGTACAGGTTGGCAAGGTTTTCAGCACTTTACAGTGCTATGAACAAAGCCCTAAAAGGCAACCAAAAGCCTCTTCTAATTATGCCAATGTAATCAGCCAGTTCAGACATCACTCAAGTCACCAACCAAGAGGCAAATTAGGAGGGACAAGTGACTTTTCAGTCTTTCATCATTGACTTATGTGTATTTTGTACACAGGTTCCCCTTAGCACATCAAAGATCAAATCCCAGAGGCAGAAAAAGATGTAACATTTTGCTAAGGAGAATTTTACAGAAATACACCATGTCATTTCCAGATAGCAACATTTATAACTCAGAATCCTTTATCTTCCTGAAGAAATATTAAAAAATACGATTTCTTTATATGTGAAATTAATCTCTACTTTGCATTACACAACACATTTCAGTGAGACCTTGGTCATAGAAGCATGAAATACTTAGAAATGCATGAAATACATAGAAATATTAAAAGCAGGCCAGGTTACAGAGGTTACAGCTGTCCTACTTATATCAATAAAGCAAAGTAAAGACGTTATCTGCTCTACCTCTAAAGCAATTTGGGCAGCTAAACTCAGGAGGTTAGTGCCTGTATTTTCATCCACTCTCAGCTTGTCTTCATACTGAGATGGCTTTTCTGCTAGCTTCCCCATTTCAATAACTGCTCCCACAGCTGAAATACACATAGGGAAAAATTCAGGGTTTTTTATAGAAGCAATTGGAAGGTGGAAAGTTCTACTGTTTTAGCAAGGCTTTAGAAACGACTTATGAAAGGCTATAATTCTTTTTTATATGAAAAAACAAGACAAGAAAACCTGACCATACCAGCACTTCTCCAAAATTATGCATTTCTTCCTAGAAAGGCTTTCCAAGTTACTAATCTAAGGAAACAAGGATGCCATACAAATGAAACTCTATCTCACATCCTTAATTTTGTTCTGCTAAATAACTGTTTGTCACCGAAGACAGAAGACTTTCTCTAATACATTGTCTGGGCATGATTCCAATGCTCCCACATCTTAGCTTATGCTAAGGGTGCTGCTGCTTTTATGTTCACATTGTGCTGTGGTTCCCACTCTATATTATGTGAACAAATTATGCTGTCATTAAAAAGATGTGCAGAGAACAATTAATTGGCACAGAACTCATCAGAAAATAAGCTCTGCATGTTACTCTGTATTCTAAGTAAGTATAGACTGTATTTCTCCATTTTTATTACTTGAACCAAGATTCTCATTAAAATATGAAATGGCAGAACTCATTATAAAGAAGAAAAGAGTCTACAGAGATATGTTATTCTTTAAGTCATTTCAGTAATTCATGTATTTTCTGGTAACTTCAGGTAACAGAGAAATTAAGAGCAGCAATAATGGTTCCATTAAGGTTCAATAGCTCAGTATCCTTTTTTTATATTGTATCTGCATACAAAAGAATATTAGAACAGTAAGTATACAATGATTCTCATCCTGGGATGCTACTATAGCTTCTGCCCATGAAAAGATTAGAGACTTCCTAGCCAGAGGCTCCATCCAGACAATATCAGATATGGCAATGGACTCCACATCTTACATATTGTGTGCAAAAAGCATCCCACTCCAACAGTTTAAATCTACAGCCCAACACTTTCAATGACTTTACAGACCCTTCTTCTAGCTTCCCTCTATTGTGTCCTTCTCAAGATGAACAGTCCAAATCTGCTTAGTATTTTCTAATATATTCAGCACTTCTGCTCCTTGTAGTGGACCCTTTATCTTTCAAGTTCTACCTTTATCAGTATCTTTCTCCATCACTGCAATCTTATAGACACTGAATTTAGTAAAGATGCTGTTTGGATCACATCTCTCTGCTTCTTTAACTGCCTCTTTAGCCTATTCACAGAATAGATTAAAAGAAATCAGTACAATGACATCTTGAAATCAGTAATATAATTTGTGATAGAACAGAGCTAAAAAGATACACAAAATGTTAATGGTTACATTGTTGATATTTACATAATGACTCAAGAAGTTTGGCTTGGCAACGTCTTCCCTGGAAAGAAAACTAAAGCGATGAGAGCAGAAGATGGCACCAAAGACTGACAATGACCAGACTGAGGAAAAAGCCAAAATTAGTGCTACAGAATCAGAAAGCAAGAGAAGCCCTCAGAATGCTGAAAAATTGAACTCCCTTCTGCCATTTTGAACTGTGAAGTTTAACACCCCCAAACCAGAAGGCCTAGACAGGTAAAGCAGGTGCACTTCTCTGCAGAGGTGAGAGCTAACACACTGTTGTGGGAAGTTCTAGTGAGACATATCAAACATTTTTCCTGCCAGCGCTCATCTGCCCTGAAGAGAGGACCACCTCTGAGAGGAAACCTGATATACTGAGGCATGGTCACACAATTTGTGGACTGTTTCCCCCATTAGAATAATAGGTGATACAAGAGGCCCCCACAGCAGCTAAGATGAACAACATCTCTCTGCCAAATGATGCAAATAGGCAAAGACAGTTCCCTCTCTCAAAGCAAAAGAGGTACAGTAACAAAGGTGTAAATTAAGTCCCAATGACATAGCTACAAAAATAAAAACAATGCAAATAAATAAATAAATGTGTATACATATATATTATATATACCTTGTCAACTTGTTTCAAATGAAGATAGCAAGAGGCCATGTTCCTTTGCAGCTTAGCCAAGTTCTGATCTATCTGCCCAGGTGTGTAGAAGCTGGCAGAGTAATTGTACCAGTGAAGAGCTTCAGAATAGCTTTTTGCCTAGGAAATTAAAAAAAAAAAAACACACCACACACACAAAGAAAAACCCCAAACACACCCTTATTTGGGTGATTAAACTGCCTATGTTTTCCCAAATTAAAAAAAAAGGTCATAGGAAATGACAGATTTAGATACTCAAGTATACTCTAGTGTAATCTTTCCCCCAGAAGAGCAATCATTGGTCCCACAATGCAGATAATACTTATTAGGAGAACTGACGCTTTACCTATTCCTATTCTTCCCTTATTCTTACAGCCATTATCAAAGATAGGACACTGGACTAAATGGGTCATTCATCTGATCCAGAAAGGACATTCTTATGACTAAATACAAAACACAAATATTATTTCAAAAAACCTCTCTCGTCATGATACAAAGCAACTGAAACTAAGAGAAAAAGACAAAAGTGTTTATCCCATTTAGACTATGAACCTTGATGATACTACGCTGAAGATATTATTCCCTACTCTAGTTCCAATTTGGACAGAGAATTTATTTTAAAATGAGGAGGACAGAAGCTGTATCATTAGCAAAATTCCTTCCTGCCTACACAGATGAGAGGTAATAAAATGGCACGTGTTTTTCTTTATATATTCAAGAAACGAGCATATGACAGAAATACAAGAGTAGAATATGAGCTCATTTTCTCCAAATACGGAAAGAATAAGGTGTCTGGTTTTGAATAATAGAACTTATATATACTCACAGTACAAATGTATATGAACTAAGATACAATGTAAGCATCCAAAGCTACTTTATATAGGCTAAAAAGAAAATCAATGTACAAATGATAACATTTCATGCTCCTTAAAGCAACAACTGACCATCAGAGGGTAAGAATTGTAAAATAAACAGCTCAATGTAAAGAGTATTTTCAGTTTTTTGTACCCTTCCCAGGACAGAACCAGAATGATGGGCTGCACAGGTTCCTTGGCTGATCTGTTCTGGCCATAACTGTTCCCATGTACAAACCTTGAGATGAGGCTACCTGAAACTTGATGTTGCAATGGAAAACAGCACCCAGCTGGATGAAAATAAAACTAGTGCCAACTGGAACAGGGATCTTAGTAGCACCTTGCATTCTAACCAAAAATAGACATACCAAAGAGGTCAAAAAAAGCAGACCTTCATTTTCATTGATACAAATAACAACACTGCTTTTTGGTCCCAAACCTCATAATGTTTGGCAGCTCTGTCCCACAAGATGATGTGCAGTTGGTTCAAGGCTTCAGGCAACAGCTGTTTCCCAGTATAATGACCTGAAAAGATACTGCAAATCATCACTTTACAAGAACTTTAAGCAGCACACTGAGAAGCACCTAAGAACTATCTGAGAAAGACTGTCCCATAGCCTACAACAAAAAACACTGACGCAGCAATAGTTTCAGCCAGGATCCAGTGTTTCATATTCTGCTTCTGAAAAAAAAACCAACCAAAAACCCCAAAAAACACTGGGTAAGAGAATAAATATTTTAATGCTTGAACAATGTAAATGTGGCTTTTGCACCTAGCTTGATGCTATGTAAAATATGGTCTGACTTCTAGCAATCTGACAGTCAAAAAATAACTACAGTGCTACAGGTGCAACAGACCTTAAAAAAAGAAACTTATTCAGCTGCTCAAACAAGGATATGCAACCTGTTTTAATACTTACAAACAAAAACACATTGGGCTGGATGGACAAAGTATTAACATTACACAGAACTTCTGATAAATGTTTCAAATCCCACATGTATCAGACACACACAGTCTACACTGAGGAGGAACTGTGAATTTAACCCTGAGCTTTATCATGACTGTCATTCATTATGGAAGTTGACAGTTGCCACGCAAAAGAAACATAAGGGAAAACAGACACAAATAGAAAGAAAGATGAGAATAAGCAAAAAAGTGAAAATCAGAACTCAAGACTTTAGCCAACTAAATCCAGCTTTCGGTAAACAGCAGCAAAAGATGGATACAGACCTATAATAATTTCTTCAACCTTTTGCTTAGCAAGCAGCTCCCTCTTATTCTGCAACAGGAACTCGATGTGGAGCAGGGTAATTTTTCCAAGGTCAGGTGAAGATTCAAATCGTTCAGGAAGAGATTTCAGAAAATCAAAACCAACTGATTCCCTATTCACACAGATGCATTTTTAAGAGGCTGTACAAGAAGAGCTGTTAATTTTCCATTCTAAAGAATAACATATTCAGACCATACACCATGTTTCTCATTAGTATTACTGGCACACAATCACACTGACAGAGTGAGCCAAGGTATGAATTTACTGCAGTTCACCTATTTAGTAGTAACTTCCTATTAGCACATGCTTGTTCCACAGTATTCACAGGAGAGTTTACTCCTTACAATGAAAGAATAAGAATTTACTGCAAGATAGAAGCATATACATAGGTAATCGTGATGGAGCATTCAACACTGTGAAATTTCATGCCTCAATTTATTTTGCAGTAACTTGTTCATCCTTATACTGTTTTTCACAAGAATGATTCTAGGACTCCAAACTCTTTCATTCTGAGGGTTGGTTAGTTAATATGGAAGAAAGATTTCAGATAATTCCAGGCTCATACATATATTATTCCAGATATATTATTCCATATATATATTAAAACTACATAGGGAGAATCTTAATCATTCCAAAGTAAGGCTACAGCACTGCAAATTGCCACCCGACATTCTTTCACACCTTGTTCTGCTGCTGCCATAATCTGCATCACCTTGCTATAGAAAAGACAGGCTCCCTCTCAAAACTGTTTAGCTACCTCTGGGAGTTTTTATTTAAAATAAAGCATCATTGTATAACAGATGTTCTTTGCTTATAAAAGAACACCTAAAAAGCCCAAATACTGTGTTCACCCCACTTAGCGATGCTTTCATACCTTCCATGCTCCAGCAGCAGCTTGGCAGTATTCAAACAAAAGTCTAAAGACATCTCACGGTGCAGGAATTCTGCAACAGCTAGACAGAACACAAAGCAGTTGAGATTATTTAATCAACTTAGACACTTAACTGCTCAATTTACCATTTACCTGTTACAGCTTCAAAAACAAACCAAAAACAAAAAAACCAAACCCAATATGATAGTTCTAAAACAAAAGGAAGAATAAAACATGTCTATTGTGCTTTGACTTTCCTTTCGCTGTACAATTAATGTAATACTACAGAAAGGTGACAGACGGATAGCCCTGGAATTCTAGCCCTCTGTCTCTTTAACAGGAACAGCATAGGCATTAGTAGCACAAATTTTTGCCTCAAGCTGCTTTGTATCAAAATGTCTTATCCTTATCCAGCAGGAACCACTTAAGACTGAGGTCAGTGCACAGGCTGTGTGGTGGTATCACATTGCAATGGGAACTACTTAAGCCTAATGCCTTTAGCATCAGCTGGTGCTGGTAAACAGGTATAAGTTTTAGACCATTCAGATAAAGTTTAAAAATTGCTAGACTGTGCTGGATGGTTAATAACAAGATTTATACATTTGAAGCTTGGATGAGATCAGAGAAGAAACACATAGGGACATGACTGTAACGGTTGTTAAAGGAAGCATTTCTAAGGCACTTCTGTACAAGTGCACAATACAAGATTTTAGTCAAATGCCTAAAACTTAGCAGGAATCTTCACTCAAAAGAAAGAGAAGTTGCAGTGCATGCTCACATCACTCTTTTCTGCCAGTCATACAAGAAAAGACAGACATCCACTCATTTCCAACCATGAAGAGTACAAAGCCTCTCTTCCTTAAGATTTAATTATTTATGGAAATAAATTTCTCCTGATACATTTCCTTTCCTATATTAAAGTCCCCCCAAAACTTTCTTCTCTCTCATGCCAACAGAAAAATCAGTTCTCTTCAAATGACAAGTTTGAGGAATAAAGAGAAAAGAGTTTATATGCCCTAGATAAACTAAGTAAACTCTGGTAACACAAGTTTATAACAACACACTGATCAGCACTTGATGTTTCTTGGACAAAATCTGCAAAATCACACACAGAGAATAGCAATGTTTCACAAGCCTTTCTTCTATGCTGACTTGCATAAGAGACAATCCACCTTCACCTTTTTTGAGTAACCTTAGGCATATGTCTAAAATAAACCATACCTTTACATTGCTATATTTTCACTGTCTTCATTCTAACAGGCTTCACAGTCTTCCCCCTTCCCTATTTCCAGCAAATCTATTTACATTCTCAACAAAAATAAAATAATGCTTAATTCAAACTTACATTAGCACCTGGGTAACTCCTCTGTTAGCACTGACTACTCTGTCTCACACTCTAAAACCAGAATGACATTTAGCTAATGAAGATTCATCCAAAACACAAGAGAAAGAAAAGAAAAAAATAAATCCCTATCTACAACTCAGGCCATCTTCTTGGATATGGAGTAGTATGACCTTACTATGAAACATATACAGAGCTGTGATACCTGAGTTGATATCTTCATCTGATGCTCCACTTCTTAGAAGAATTTTAACTTTCAAAAAAAACCCTGCTGGATGCAAATTCTCCTGCACAATGAAAAATACTACATTACTTGGACAGCTATTTGTAGAATACAGATCTCGTGAGAGCCCAGCACATTCATAACACAGACAAATATTAGGAAATCACATACACTCCACTGTATTCTTCAGTTCCATTTTAATGACTGAAGCAATAGGTAGGCAACTGGTAATATTTTCTTCTCAAATGCAATGTGCATCTTTATTATTTATTCTTATACTTCCAAAAGACCACAAGGACAACGAAAGCAAGAGATACATGATTCTCATTTTGCTGTGGCCCATTTCCGATACTTTTAAATAGAAGCTGAACAACACTGAATGACAGAAACATTTCCTGCTTTTCTATGTGTGAATTGTCTGGATTAGACCAGAATTAATATGAGCAGAATTCAAAGTAGCTTATAATAATGCGAAATTTAGGAGAAAACAACAATAAGAGCAAATAGAAATAACAAAGACTGTATACTAGAGTTCTCACTAAAACACTGCACATTTCAGACTCTAGAATAAAAATTTTCTTCTAGTTTTCCATACCCTCATACAACATCAAAATGTACATTATCAAAAATGATGATAAAAACACTTTCCACCTCAAAAGGTTTTACGAAAGTAAATACAATAAAAACTGCAAAGAGCTTAGATACTGTGGTGGCATGTTATTGAATTATTAAAATACACTGCCTTTTATCCTGATCTCAAGAGCACGTGCATCATCATCTGTCTGAAAGTTTTAACAGCATGTAGAAAACTGAATGTGAGCTTTCATTTAAGCAGGATTTTATACTTAAAACTTGTTTTATATGAAACAGATAATGAAAATTTAAAAATGGTCAACCAAAGACCAATACAAATTTTTCAAATTTAAGTCACTGTAACTAACCTGAAAAGATAGAAGCACAAAATTAATTCAAGTCTTTATATGGGAAAGGGAATTTGTACAAGAGCAAGAGACCTCACTATAGTGACTGCTTAGAGAGGTATGAACTTTCTTCAGGGTAGCTGGTATGTTTATACAGCTCATTTTTCAGGTTCCAGAAGAAATACAGTCATGTTAGTAAAGTGTAATAGCTAAATTAATCGTCTGAAATAAGACTGATGTAGCATGGCTACACAGCTTTCAAAACCGAACTCTGGCGCTTGCTCAAATATTTGTACAGATAATGAGATGGGAACTCAAAATGTAGTATGGACATATCCATTATAACCAAAGCAAGACAAAAGGTCTGGTGCATAAAAAGCCAGCTGCTATAAATCTCAGGTGGATCACACTGTAGTTTATTCTGTTTGTACAATTTTCATGAATAGGTGCCAAAGAAATTTTAATTGTACCACTATCAAAGGACCTTACTATTAATAGATATGAGGGAGCAAGACAGCTGTACATCTACATGCAAAGAAGTAATTCTCTATAAAAAAGCTGGGAACGTCAAAACATAGTTATACACTATAAATACAGTAACACATTACTACCTGATTTGCCAAGCTTATAGCTTTCAATGCCTTGTCAAGATACAGATTGCAATCCCACTCGAAATAGGCTGTAGCTAACAATCGCAGCACTTTAGCCTGGAAAGAAAAACAAACTGGAAGTTTAAATGCCATCTGAAGAGCAGAAAAAAAACCAGCCACACACGAACATACATGTGAATACAAAAGACTTAAAATTTAAGGTCATGAAAAATAAAAACTCTTTGAGTGAAAAGAATGCCTGCCTGGTATCAGACATATAAAGTGATTGCTCAGTTCTGAAGCGTATCCAGTCTCAGCACTGCAATTCACACAGGACATGAATCAACTAGAGTTCAGAGGAGAACAGAAGGGTAGCAAAGAAAGTCAGAGATCTGGAAAAAACAAAATGAAAGAACAAATTGAAGGAACAGGAGGTACAAACTTCACTGAGAGAAAAAAAAAACCAACACGAAGACATACATGATAATGGCCTTCAAATATATAAATGATTTATATAAAGAGGAAGAGATTAAAATCTTCTCCATATCCACTGTGGGTAGTAAAAGGAGTAACAGGCTTATGAATGAGACAGACAAACATCTATCAGAAATGGTACAGATGTAACTGAGGATGCCTTGAAAGAAGAGGGGGAAGAGAAGAAGAGATGGCCTTTCAGGGTCTACTTCAGCCTTATTTTCTACAATTTAATTTCTGTGAAATAGTAGATTCAAATGTGATTTAAGGGCACCCATCAGTGACTGAACTCTCAGACTGACACTCAGCAACTGAACTTGCAGATTTGCCAAACTTCATAGCAGACAGTACTAAAGAGAAGGCCAAAGAATCACTAATCAGGTTTGGCACAGCAGAGGCAGATGATACAGTGGAGCCAGGTTAACAAAATCCTCCTATTTGTAAACAACAATTTCGCTATTTCTTACCTGCATTTCTTTGCCAACAGAATATTTCATGTCCATCTTCCCAATGTCATAACTCTGGCTATCAATGATAAGTGAAAGTTAGAATTAAATGGGATGACAGAGATAAATTCATCCAGTCTTCCGATATGTGCAACATTCCTATCCTTTCCCACTTCTTAACCAGTCAGAAACCACGTACATCACACAAACTAATCTCAGTAGACATTCTTACTAGAGAACAGAAAATTTTGTTTTCTTTCTAAATCCTCACATTAAAAATTGCACTCAATCACTTTCTTCAACCTGTTACACCACCTTCTATAATATCTTCTATTCAAACACTTCAGTAGGCTTTATCAGTTTTAACCACAGGGGTTTTGAAGAAGCAAGTGTTGTCATTCTCACCTGACATATAATACAGTCATACACAAAAGTTATACATGACCTGGTCTCAAGATCACAGCAAATCAATAGCAGAGACAGAAACAGAACCTGGGAGTCATGACTCCCCATTCTTTTTCTAAAAGTCAAATGACAGTACAAAGGACCACCCAGGAGAAAACGTAGTGGTAATTCTACAAAACCAGATTCAATTGCAAATGCTGTGAATGAAGAACTGTTAGAAAGAAAAATAATAACTAGGCATTTGTTTCCTAACCTATTATATTCTCAGTACAGGGAAATCTTAACCCACTAGATGGAGCTACATCTCTTTCTCCAAATAATTATTTGCACTTTGCAAAGGTTTATTTCCTCCTCAAATTTTGTCATCAGGACTCGGTAATTTTCCACAAGAATAAAATACAAAATAATCTCCAAAGCACCAGCTGTAATTAATTCTAAGCATTTCTACAAATCCTTTTTGACAACTGTGACCATAACTATTTTGAATTTTACATGTTGCCATTTGTTTTCTTCTGACTATTTAAAAGAAAAAGAACAAGAAGAAATAAAAACAAATTTTCTGAGCTGAGGCTGTGACCTTGGCATGAGGATACTCTTCCCAATAGCCTACATTTTTTCTTCCTTAGCAGTACCACATTACTTATTTGGATCCTACCCAAACTATCTCTAACTATTCCTTTTCCACCTTGAAGTTTGTGTCTTTCACCACTCAAGGAACTTGCTCTCAGTGAAGCACCTCCTTTATGAGAAATTCAAATACTGTTTAAAACAAATCCATTTAAAACTGGTCAGAAGAATTCATCTACTCTTTTCCAAAGTTTTCAAATCCCTTCACTATCACTTATGAATTGCACAAGAACTGGGAACAGCCTCTTCATAAAAATAATCTCTTCGGAAGAAGTGTTAGGGAGAGAATTGACAAGAACCATGGAAAGACGACTTTCCTTCTAATGACATGAAAATCAATGTGGAAAGGAGACATAAACGTTAGGCAACTGAGTTAAGACAGTCACTAAGTATTTGCTCAGCTAACTTGATTCAGCTAAAATTTTGTATTCTCACATTTTTAATTAAACCTTTACTTTCCCTTGCCCCCCCCTCCCCCCCCTTCACACATATTTTTATATCTCAAAAGCAGGATTTTATTTTGTTTGCCTTTGCACATTACCTGAGCCAGAAGGAGCTCTGTTCATACCTCTTCCATTCATAGGTTTCCACTCCAAAATTGTAACAGAGGATTGACAAGTAACAAGTCTGCAATACAAGACTCCTGCTTCTATAATATTCTTGTAGAAACACCATTAGATCTATTGCGCTCCAGTCTCAGATTCTTTAAAATGCATTTTACTTTAAAGATATATCCACTGTTATCACTTCTGACCTTATACAAGGGGATATTGAACATGACTAAAATGGAATCATAATTGTGTGGGAAAGTGAAGCATCATTAACCAGTCCAGGACACGCAAAACAGCAGGATTCTTGAAACACATGAGGTAGAATAGTTCCTCAAGTAATCATGCTGAAAGCACTAGAACTGTGTAAAGTAAACAAACAGAAATTAAAACTTGAGAGGAAAAACTGGAATATTACAACTTCATTTTTAAAAATGACAAAAAAGTTTTACACAGTTAAGTGAAGAGGACTCTACCTCTTCCATGGTAGGCTTCTTCCCAGCATGTCTCTTTGGGGTTAAAAAAGGATCATCCACATTACAAATTTTAGGAGAAAACTGTTTTTGAATGCTCAGTTATTCAGAGCACTGTTGTCTTCTGCTTTATCAGTCAGCCCTAACAATGTCTGTTCATAAAAACTTGTCTTTCCTTTGAAATGATTTGCAGCTGTCATATGTCACCGAAAGAAGAGACAGAAAAGCCATTTTATATGCTAACAGGCTGCCAATATTTACATCCATTTTGCCTCTGAAGTAACTTTCTTTTCCAAGTATAAATGATGTTTCTTGCAAGTGACTACACATTTCAAATCCTCAGGCAAGAATGAGAGAGGTAACCCAACACCTTGCTTCAAATTTATTGTTTATCTCATTGCAATCCAGAGACAAAAGCAGAGATTCAGTATGCATGAACAAAAGAAAACAAAACAACAACAACAACAAAAAAATCATTCTCAGACGAGAAACCCTTATTTTTCATAAGTTCATTTGTGAACGTTTTCTTTCCAGAACATAAAGTTTACTGTATTGAGAGGGTTTCATGGAAAGTAGGCATACTGTGGCATACCCCAGTCATTTATTTGCATGCTTGGAAAAGATGTATTTCAAAGGATAATTAAAATACTATTTCAGTGAATGACTATGTTCCAGGCATCAAGCATAACACTAAACATCCCCATAAACCTGGCACCTCTCTGAACAAGAAGTGTTTGGAACAATTTTGGCATTTCACTCTGTAGGGCAAGAGTTCCCAGTTACGGTTCATAGACCGCTGATGATCCACAAGCTGCAAATCCTCTCCAGCTGATCGTGCTACCATACATTACCATAACGCAACAACCTCCTTGTGATGCTCTGCAAGTGCTCTCTGGTACAATGGGACCCTGGAAGAGTTAAGGACCGACCTAGTGGCCCAAAAATTTCCAAGTCACTCAGCAATCACCAGCTCTTTCCTTTTTTCCCATTGTTTAAATAACACTCTTTAAACCAGAAGTAAATTGTATCTCTCATGATCAGAAACCTTCTCCTTGTCTGGTCCTTGTTTGTGCTCCTGGTTTGTGAAGGGCATTCATCATGAGAAGTGTAATATTATTTAATGCAGGAGTTTAAGCAGAAAGCATGAAATTCATTTCAAATGAAATGAAGAGATGAAATTCATTTAAAATGAAATGCAAAGATCCCAGCGAGCATTTTCAACAATTCACAGTGAGAAGCTCTGCTCTTATGATTCAAATCAAAGCTAGACCCCTGCAACTGACTTAGTCACTCAGATGCACTGAACAAGGCCTGCAGATCACAAAAACCAATTTAAAATTGGTTGGAGTTTAATTGGTTAAAAACCCAATTAAATTCCAACAATATTTCTCTTTCAGAATTCACATCTACCCCTTTGAATTTTATTACCTGTACCACAGAGACAGGAACAAAATATTTCTTAAATATTGGGAAAACATTAAAGTAAGCAGATGAAAATAAATGTGGGAAAGTTTATTCCGATATAAACATATCAGACTTTCATCTTTGCAAAGAAAGAACTAGTCTGCATATGCTAGAGTTTGTTTTCTTTGGACATTGTTCTATGACACAAGAACTACAAAAAACACAGTTTAGTGCGATGGGAAGCCTCCATTCATAGCTCTACAGCTTCATGAAGACGAAGATGAGTACTAAGGGTAGTGACAGACTTGCATATCAAAAACTTAGTAACTCAGCTCTTCTCTTGTTCCATCTGTCTCCAAACAAAAGTTCACATGGGTACAAGTGAAGAACCAATATACAAGATCAAGATGTAAATTGCAGCTGGTTCTGCAGAAGAGTAGGTGGCATATTCAATTTAGAAATCTTTTTGCCTTGCTTGCCGATTTGTCTTCTCTCATTCTTTAGGAAGAGTTAATCATGCTATTTCAAATTATAAACTATGAGAAACAAAAAAAAAAAATGAACTTTGAAGAAAAAAACTGTTGTTTCCATGCAAAATTTTTAGTAAGAAAATCTCAAAGAAGCAACCAACCACAGAAGAGATACACAGTTCAGAGTACTTTTCAAAATGTTATATGGTGTATGTCATTCTTTAATATATAGAGAGGAAAGCACATTTTCAAAGTTTGGAATAATAAAGAAGGGATGATTTCACTTACCTCTTTTGGCAATCTCATCAACATATCTTTGCAGCGCTGCACGCACATCACTGCTTTCTGAAAATCCCCTTGAGCAACTGCCTAAAAAAGCAGTACAGCATGCCAACAAACTGTTAGTGAGCAACTTGTCCTTAAAATTCATTAAAAGGCTAATTCTCTAAAATAGGACTTGGGTTTTTCCCCATTCAGTAAAGCTAGGTTTGGAATTAGATATCTGTCCTTACAGTGCTACAATAATTCTGTATATTTCTCTATATTGCCAGATGATAAAGACATCCAGAAAAACACTGCAGTCCTTAGGTAGTGTGAAAAGGCCAGATACATGGGACAAGTTCATTCAGATGTTAAGATGATACAACAGTTCAGCAAATCTTAAACAACCTCTGCAATAATTTAAGGTCCTTTTTTGTCTCCATGATCAAATTAAAAATTTTGGCCGCTCCTTTGGCCTGCTTAGGGAAGCTCTTGAGAATTTTGGAGATAGTACTCCCCTTCTAGATACTGAGGTCAGTGGTGTTATCAACAAATGCAGGCAACTACATTTTGTCGTATTTACACTCATATGTCTGTGATACTCTATAGCATTGATAAAGTACTCAGAAACTTCAGTCAGGCACAACAATGCCTCACAAAACTTAGTATTTCTAAATTACATACTTTGAATTATTGTAATTTGTGTTGTTGATCCCCTAGAAAACCTTTAGCACATTTTCAGACTTCTCTCATATTGCACTAGGCTTTTTTTTCTATAATTATCACCACGATTCTTACTTCAGTTGTATGATGACAGAGGTTGAAACTTTAAAGAAAATATCAAATGTCATGGAACTCACTATTTCCAGATCTTGTAATTTTATATTGATTCTCCCAAGGTTTAAAGCCTTTATATGTGGAAAGCAGCATGTATGAGGGCATGGAAGAGAAGGTATTCATGTACGTGTGATGGTATATAATAATAATAGCTTTGATGATGTTCATGAGTTTGCAGAGTCATGAAAGTTGTAAGTTACAGAAGACTTTGCACATGTGGCTTATAATACCTGTTAGATATGAACCTTGGCTATCTGCAGCCATGATGAATACTACCTTCATATACTTTCAATCGGCCTAGCTGCAAATACTAGCGCAGTATGATGAACGTTCCAAAGTGACTAGTCTTGTTATGTATACGAATATACATGAATACATAAATGCAGTTTGGGGGACCCAGGCTCTACACCAGTCCTACCGCCCTTCCTCAGTCAAGCACAGGACACCTTTGGAACTGACACATTTATGATTCAGAAAGGCAGCTGTTTGTTTTAGAAACAGCCATGCTAGCCAAATCATAGGGCAACAAATCTGAACTAGAAGATATAAAACACCACAGCAGAAATGACTGCTATAAATTAGGCAAATTAAAAATCATTAAATGATTGCAACACTGAATGCAAACACAACAGCTGCTATCTTACATCTGAGTAAAGGAAATATATCCCTCAGCAAGTCTTCAATGCCAAGCATTCATACATCTAGTAACCGGGTCAGAGTTTCCCTCTATACCCCTAATGACTTATAAGGAAAACTGGGAAGAACACATACTGATTCCGCCTGATAAGAAAGTACTTTGAAGAGGTTCTTCTCCACATCAGCTTTGTGCACATGAATATCTGCTTCACCATCGCTCCCCTTAAGTAACTTCGCATATAGTTTTTCTATACTCTGGAAAACAAAGCATAGGCATCACCCATGGAACTTACAAATAGGTGTGCTTATAAGAAATTAAAACTGGAAAAGAACTTACACTCATTGCAATCTCTAGAAATCCATCTGCAAGATCAGCTTTTCCAATATCTATCCATCCTTTCCCAGTTTTCATACACATCTGAAGGAGAAAATGGCGAGTGCTTTGTGAGAATACAGTCACTTTCAAGAAAGGAATGTTAGCTCTCCTCTCGTTGATGCACATATCTAACATAGGAGAGGGATATTTCAGCTCTTCAATTTCCAACAAGCACCTTTCACGTCTGAATGAAGTCCTTAACACTTAGATGCAGCATAAGACTTATGGTGCCCTACTAGACAATATTATAAGATACTGAATGAATATGCTACTCATACAACATTTTACCATATGACAAAGATGTAATGCTAACCACACTGTCCAGAAATTCCTAACTGTACTGGCTCAGCAAGGTATCCCTGTGATAATACAGGTCCCCCTTCAGCATGTATATTCCCCAGAACTACAGGTATATTTCACTCCCTTTCCAAAGCAACTATAACAGGGTTTGAAGGTTTCCGTTGATGATCAACGGTACTTCATTGCTCACCCACCATTAGGCTTACCAAAATCTGTCTTCGAATAGTTCCCTCTGGAGGATCACTGCCTTCACAAAGGCACACCAGTCTGCAAGCAACAAACCGTACTGCAAGAAAAGAGTGCAGACATTCGTCAGTTCCCTTTTCTCTTTTTTTTTTTTTTTTTTTGAAAGGCAGGCCCTGTCATATCTGAAAGACTGTTTGCCATTTTAAATTACAAGAGAGAAAAATTTGAAAGCCTCAGGAGTCAAAACAGTCGGAATTTTAGCCAAGCTGCTTAAAACTGCTTTTTAGGCAGTAAGGAAAAAAAAAAAAAAAGATATTCTCATCAAAATACCTATTAAACACTTTAGAGAGAGTTTAAGTTAAACACATGGTATTCAAAGACTTAATTATATTGCAGATGCTTACAGTAACATGTCTTCAGAGCCTCAAAATAGCCTTCAGCAAAATAGGGAAATGAAGTTTAATAATCTTTACATTTTCAAAGTAAAAAGCAAAAATATTTTCAGGCCTTCCTTATACATCAGGGATGGAAAAAACAGCATTTAATGTATTTAAAATAGCCCCTCCCTGGCCCTTCAGCTGTGATATAAGATCTGAGAACGCTACACTCTACAATTACTACTTATTTTGTGTAAACTTACCCTTCTCCCTTTACCTGATGTAATTTATATGATGCAGATTATACATAATTTTGACTATAATCCCTCAAGACAAAAATGTAGGCCAGATATTGCAATCCTGCAGAACCACATAAAGAACAGGTTGAGGGAAAAGACCAAAAGCTCACTTCTGCTTTCCCCCAGCCCTGCTCCTGGCTCCAAGCAAACCCACCAGCTGTGTAGCTGGCTAAAGCAGGTTAGTAAAGAGAGGATTTAGAGTTTTTTCTGTATGTAAACATTGATGAGATTGTAACTATCTCACTTGATATAAATTAAGTGACCAACAGTCTAAAAATTACATCTGTGTTATTTCCATACATTTTTAGATTAAAACCATACCATTAGAAGGCAAATTACAGCTTCCTTTGGTCACACCACCTCTTTACTGATGCTCTGGCACGGAAAGGGGGAGTGATAAGAATGCCTACACTGATTCTGTGTCACGAGATCACTATTACACCAAGATGCTCTTTCCTGAACAGTTTATACAAGCCTAGCTGTGTATTTTCCTCTATCTACACCCTATCTGCAAAGATCCAAACAAATCTACAGCACTACATATATACCTCTCAGCAGTTTTTCCTTTTTGTGCTACAGCACACAAGACACATTTAGGAAGGTATAGAACACATACGTACGTTTAGCTCTTTGCTCATCATTGACAACAGAACCCGTGTGTTTAGTCACAGCCCAGTTCCACAGGCTTATTGCACTCTCTTCAACCTGAGTAGGAGAATTCCATTAGATTTAATTTTGTCCTGGATTTGGGTCACATTGAAATTTACTATTGGAAAAGGAACCATCCTTCATGTGTAACACAGTAATGACCTGTCTACATGTTTGTGCAACTTCCTTTTATATTGGAGTCAAAAGTGTGAGTTTTCTACGAAACTGTTACATGATCCCACAGGGAGATATGGGATAGTGACCTGAAAACAGGCATGCTGAATGGACCACATAGCACTTCTTCAGCTAAAAGTATGGATCATTCTTTTCTATAGATCCATCATTTCAGAACAATTGTAAGCAGCTTGCAGGAAGCACATGCTCTTTTCATAAGTATATTTCATAAGATATATTCAGTCTTATAAAAGACTATTTCACATTTTCTAAAAACATGAGAGCACTTCTAAGACGAAGCAAGGTAAGAAAGAACATGACTGTGTAAATCCGAGGCTGACAAGACCTGAAACTAAAAAGAACTAATTAATCATATGACCAATATGATGTATGTCACATCATCCATCATTTACATTGCCTTCAGCTCCAATTTGAAAGTATGCATTATAGTGAATTCTGTAAGTGAAGTGGTGGACTTCAGAAACATTCAAATACGTTCCTAAACAAATCCCATTAATCTGTCATATTACTGCAATGTCCTAACCTATGTTTCTATCAAGTCCATTTCCAAACTTAGCAAAACATGACCTCACTTACCCTATCCATCTGGGATGAAATTTTCTCACAAACACTCATAGATACAAAATTTGTGCAACTGCACATCATCAAGTCCAAAATACAACTGATTCACTGGCAGCTTTCAGAATACACTATGTACGTTTTAAACAGATGTTGAAAAATTTCAAGGGATTGGAAAAGAGCTTTAAGAATTGTATCAGGTTTGAAAACATATCTATAGTAAGGCTTCAGCTTTTTTGCCTATCAAAAAGAAAACTAAGTAGTTTAATTGTTTTAAATACCTACATCAGGAATCTTCTGATATTAGCAAACAAACAAAGGCTACTTGCTAGATACTCATTAAAAACATGATGCAGTCCCACATAAAGGCAATAAGCTCATTTAACAACCCACCTTCAAGGGTTGCACTTTCCATCACTTCAAATCCTAGTTTCCATGGCAGATCTTGCCTACAAATATACTCTTGCCTACCTAGGAGACATTTTATGATCCCTTTTATTGAAGAGATCAGATTACAAATTAATTTCTCCTTTCTTTAAAAATAATTTAGCCCAACTGATTTAGGAAGAACTGAAGGATACCAGTTTTATGCTCCTGTATTTCTTCATAGACTGCACTAAGCATACTTTCTGTTTTGACACTTGCTAACCTATCCTGCTCCCTGTCTCAAATTTAGGACTTTCAAAATCAGTCTTCCTTAGATGATAATCGCTATGAGTTAAATCTCCCTTCAAAACATAATTCTGCAGGAAAAGGTTGGACAATATCTAGGCTGGTCTTGTTTTTATTCCAGATTCATGTATTACTCATCAGACTTCTTTTTGAAAAAGACCTTTTAAAGTAGACGTTTACTACTTTATAAGTACTTCTCTAGAAGAAATATACAGAAGGAAAAAAAACTAAAATTAAAAACATTATAAACAACAATTCACTTTTATAATGTATGAAAATGAGTAACTCCCACTCTAATATTATGTACTAGGTGTACCAGGCAGTTAAAACGACATGCTTGCTTGTTTTCTTCTTCCTCAAGTATCTGCTATCATTATCGGAATCCATGGACAGGATGAGGAGGATCTCTCCTCTGAACCAGTACCAAATTTTTAATGCATCAGCACTCTATGCTTGCATTTTCACTTGAAATTACAATTAGATTGACAATTGAAATAATAAAAACTTTAGCACCACTAAGACACCAGTATCTTTTCCCATTAGGATGCACACTTTTACATTTAGGATCAACATTTTGCATTGACTTTTAAAATGTAACATTTTCCACTTTATTTTGGACTTTCATGCTATAAAAGATGAAAAAATAAACTGTTTTGTTTACATTCCAATAGCGCTAGAGTTAAATGTTTAGCATCAGCGCAAAAGATGGGAAACGAGCACGTGCTCGCAGAGCTGCAGGAACCGCAGCCACCAACCTGGGCAAGCGCTGCTGCGTGGTGTGAAGCACGTGAAACCCCCATTTCTTCAGGCGGGCTGGAGAGGGGCACCGGGCCGGGAGCCTGAGGCTCTACCTCATCCGCGCTCCCATCCTCCTCAGAGATGCTCCCCGCCGCCTGAAAGAGCTCCTCGGTGAGGGCGGCGATGCGGGACGGCGCCTCCTCCCTCAGCAGCTCTCGCACCAGCCCTGTAAGACAGGACGAGAGAAGGGCGAGAGATACAGCCCAACAACAGGCGGCAGCTCCCAGGCCCCTATCGGGAAGGGAGCCCTCGCCCCGCGGCAGCTGGTACCTTCCACTTCCACCGCCACCAGCCACGCCCCCGCCATGACCAAAACCGCCCCACAGTGCCGCCCGCGCACTGTGAGGGGACCGGCGGCGAGGAAAAGGCGCCGCTTGCGCATGCGCACCGCCCGCGGAGCATGCCGGGCCCGGCGCCCCTGCCGCGCCGAACCCAGCGCTCCCAGTGGATCCGCGCGCCGATTGGCTTTTCGGCGCTACCGCCCCGCCTTCCCACCCCGAGCGACAGGGGCTGGGACCAATCGGACGGGGCGGCGGACCGGCTCTCCCGCTTGCCGTGCGGTGGGCGCCGCAGCGGTTCTGGAAGGATCCCGGGAGCAGGGCCGGGCCGGGCGCAAGCGAGATGTCGGGGCTGCTCCACACCACGCTGAGCGGGCTCAACAGCGACTCCTACTGCGAGATCAGCCAGTACCGCGACCAGCACTTCCGGGTGCGCCCGGCGGCGGGGCCTGAGGCGCGGGGTTGGGGGCGGCGGGGCCCGAGGCGGCGGGGCCCGGCCGGGGCGGGGAGGTGGAGCAGCGCCCGAGGGGGAGGGCTGTTGCCGGGGCAAGGCCGTGCGAGGAGCCGGCGAGCGGGAGGGTACCGCATCTCCGGGGCGGCGGGAGGTGCCCACCGGTATCTGGCGCCTGGAGCGGGGCGGCAGGCGTGCTGACCCCGCTGCGTGCTCCCCTCTGCCCTCAGGGTAGCAGGCAGCTGCAGGAGAAATCCTTGAAAATTTCCTCTACGTTGTATGTTGGCAACCTGTCCTTCTACACTACCGAGGAGCAGATCCAGGAGCTCTTCTCCAAGTGCGGAGACGTCAAGAGGATTGTAATGGGGCTGGACAAGATCAAGAAAACCCCCTGCGGTTTCTGCTTTGTCGAGTATCCTTTCTGGTTCTCTGCTACTGTCAGCCCGTGTGTGGTTGCCACCTTTGCACAGCAAGCTTAGCTGTAGTGCTGTGGAAAACCTGAAAAGAAGTGATAGTCAAGTGCTTTCTACCAGGCGCTTTCCTTCCAACCTTGCTACTTCCCCACCACCACCTTAATTGAGAGACAGACTGTACAGCGGTGCCGTAGGTGAAAAGTGCTACTGCTGCTGTACTTTCTGGAGGTGGCAGAGAGCTCCTTTAATTTTTAAAATTTTTTAATTACTTTAGGGCCAAAATGAGAACTGTTACAATTGTCAGTCTGAGCTCTTGCGTGGCCAGAGCACGTGTTCACTTTCTCACCTTAACTTTACACCTGAATGAAGTAGCAGAATAAGCCATGGCGGTATTCCCAAGCACGGGGTACACGCTTGTACAAGTTGTACCATGAACTGTCTTTGCAAAGCTCTCCTGTGAGGCCTGCCCCTCTTGTTCAAATTCAGTCAAGTTTCAGGTAGTATAAAAAAGCATATTACAGATTTCTTGCCCTTAGCAAGGCTTTAACGTGTTTGTTTCATCTACTTATGAAATAAGTGATCCAAAGCTACTTCTTGTCTGTGCAGGTACTAACATTAAAGTTCAGAATCCTTTCTGAAGGAAAGTTTTTAGCTTGCATTTATATGAATGCAGTTTTTGATCCCATAGAGAAGAGCAGGAAGAGTAGAAAAGGCTGGAAAGCAGGGGTTTTGTGCTTCTCAAATACAATAGTTCTCTTTTTTATTTTCCCTGTACCCAACAAAATGGCACACTTCATTCTCCTTACAGTATGCTTTAGATACTACACAAGAACAGACGCTGAACACGCAATGCGATTTATCAACGGCACACGACTAGACGACCGCATCATTCGAACTGACTGGGATGCAGGGTTTAAGGAGGGGCGACAGTATGGAAGAGGAAAGACTGGAGGACAGGTAAAAGCAATACCAGTTCATACCTTGAATTTGATCCCCCTAAGGCTGTACTGCTTTGCTAGTTTTTTGTCATGCAGAACAATGTGTAGACTGTAAAGACCTGATAATGAACTTTAGCCACTCCCAGATTGTTTTGGTAACTGATGCCTGGTGTTAAAAGCTAGAAATAGAACTTAAGGCCATTTCTGTCTTCCTGCAATGCAAGCAGAATGTTCTGTAATCCAAGCTAGTACTCTTAAAATGATGCAAAATTTGAATGGAGGGGGACAGTGTAGCTGCTAGGCCAATCTCGTAACACAGCAGTTTGCCCCAGTGTGAAGGTGAGGTTCCTTTGCAGATTTCCGGCGTGGAGGGGAGAAAATGTTCTGGAGGCCAAGCCTGGCAATTCAGAAAGCTGGACTGCAAAGCTGAGTGAAAATATTTTGCTTCTTGTCTAAAAAGACCTCAGCCATCAGATATATCCTCATTTGTCATTTTCACCACCATTACCACCTTTCTGGTGGATTATTTGAAGAGATTTCAAACGAGTCAAAGTGCTTCTAACCTGAACTTCAGTTCCCAACAAACTGAGCAAGGAGGGAATGATGATTCTGAAGTCTAGCAGGAGACAGGCAGTGCAGGGTACTAATATCTGTGTTACTGCTGTGCCCCAGGTGCGAGATGAGTACCGGACAGACTACGATGTGGGAAGAGGTGGCTTTGGCAAGATCATTCAGATGCAGAAGGCAAATCATCAGCCTGCGATCTATTAATTGCCTTGTGGGTCCTAGCTCATAGAGGGCTCTGTCCTTCCAGAGCTAGCCCTGTTCTTGCATTTTGGATTGGGGTAGGGAGTGAGATCCACGTTCCAGCAAAAGGTGACCCTCCTTAGACTGTGGATATACAAGTATTCATTTCCCCTTCCTTCTGGGCTAGAGAGGATGTTCTGTGCTGATACAGGGCAACAAGGGAAAAAAAAAATGGACAGCTCTGCAGGATTCTGGGTAAGAAGAAATGCAGCATGTCACACGCACCTTGTGCTGTGACATATTCTTCACATTGCAGCTAAGCGGGTGGCGTCCTCCAAGCTGCGACTGCAGGCGTGGTTGCTCTCAAATGGAACTTCTTAAAAGCTTACCACCATCAGAGCTATCCAGGTGCCTGGGCACCTTGTGGGGATGCACAAGACATTCAAGTTTCTAATTTACAACCTTATCTGCTTACAAAGCAGTGTTGCTGTTTGGATGAAAGAAGTGGAACAAGGTCTTATCATCCACTTGGAGGTGCTTGTGTGCACATCTAGCCCTTGGGTTGGTCAGGGCCTGCAGAGCATTTCTCTTTATGATGCCCCCAGTGCTGCCTGGCTTTTCAGATCCTCACTGTTCGGCGTGATTTTGTTAAAAGTTTCTTTTAATTTTTTAAATAAACAGTTGTATTGGGTCTGGTTGAGATGGAGTTAATTTTCCCCCTAGCAGCCCTTATAGTGCTATGCTTTGTATTGGCTAGAAAGGTATTGATAACACACCGGTGTTTTGGCTACTGCTGATCAGTGCTCCCACAGCATCAAGGCTGTCTCCAGCATTCCACCCCTTCACCCAGTAGCCTGAGGGTAGGCAAGATCTTGGGAGGGGACAGAGCCAGGACAGCTGACCCAAACTGACCTAAGGGATATTCCATACCATATGACATCTGCTCAGCAATAAAAGCTAAGAGAAAGAGGCGGGAGGCATTTGTTATTATGACATTTGTCTTCTGGAGCAACTGCTATGCCTACTAAAGCCCTACTTCCCAGGAAGTGACCAGACACGGCCTGCTGATGGGAAGTAGAGAATAAATCTTTTGTTTTCCTTTGCTTCCGCACAGCCTTGCTTTTGCTTTATTTAACTGCCTTTATCTTGACCCACGAGTTCTTTTCCGTCTTACTTTCTCCCCCACTGTCCTGCTGAGGAGGGGAGTGATAGAGCGGCTTGGTGGGCACCTGGCATCCAGCCAAGGTCAACCCACAACAGTCTTTTTTGGCGCCCAACATGAGGCACAAGACAACAGCAGTTTTGTATTAAGCATGATACAGCTACAGTAGTTATTAAGTAGCAAGCTTCTGTGCGAGTCACGGAGTTTGTTGGCTGCACTGCTTACCTCTTTATTTTGCTGAGCTTGGGAACATGTTAGTACACACAATGGCTACGTGCTTTGCCCTGGCATTGATGGCCTTGCTGTGCTGAGGGAGCTATCTTGTGGAGAGGATGAGGGAATACATCTTCCTAGCCGGGACTGATGTGGGTGGTTTTATTATGCAGGCTCCTGAGATCCTTTTTCACCCTGATACAAGCTGTTTAATACTGTTGGCATATTATGGGGTTTGTGGAATCTGGTGTCGTCGTGGTGTAAGAGAAGACAACTTTTGGGTGAGGCGATACTGAAATGTGCCCTGAGGCGGCCGGTCCCTGGGTGGCAGGGTCTGTGGAAGGATTTGGGCAGGTGCCTAGGGCGGTTTTCACTTCCCATAGCCTGGGACTTTACACTTGAATAGGCAAGTAACCCTGGCAAACTGATGCACCACCTGATAGAAGGGTGCCTTGTCTACACCAATGAAAACCAGCAGCTTCTAGACTGTACTGGGGCTTGGCCTGTGACTACCGAGCCACAGATCAGTACTATCAGAGGACTGTGGTTAAGGCAGGGACCCAAACCACCTCTGAGAATACCTTGACTGAGACCAGGGTGCAAACTACATCTGAGGACATGATAGTAGAGATAGGAACCCAAACTACATCTGAGGACACCATGGTTGAGATAGGGACCCAAACAACAACTACAGTAATGAAAAAGTACAGTGAAAAAGAAACAGTGGACAAGGAGGGGTCCATATCATCAATTAGTAAGGCAGGAGGAAGAAGAGGGTTTGATCAAGAAGCTGGTCCTTTGGCAAAGAAATTGGAGGAAGGCGTGAGGGAATTCAGTCAAGAAGCGGAACTAGCTGGTCTCTGACCTCATCAGAACTTCGAGATGTGGAAAGATTGCAGCCGCCAGCCAGGTGAGTGGATTGCTGCCTGGCTGTTCCAATGCTGGGATAATGGGGCCGACAGTCAGCAATTGGAAGGTAGGGAAGCCCAACAGCTGGGATCCTTTGCTAGAAACCAGGGAATTGAGAGAGGAATTGGAAAAGAGGCAGCATTTTGCAGTCTCTGGAGACAGCTCCTCTCAAGTGTGAGGGCAAGATAACCATTCAAGGAAGATCTTGTGAACTCCCCAGGCAAGTGGACTACCGCAGATGAAGGCATCCAGTACCTGAGAGATTTAGCGGTGCTGGAAGTCATCTACAGTGATCTAGACAATGATGAGGTCTCCAAAGATCCAGAGGATGTCCTGTGCACATGGGCCCTGTGGAGGAAGGTGATTCAAAGTGCCCCAGCGTCATATTCTAACAGCTTGTCAACAATGTTTTGCCCGGATATGGATACACCAACTGTAGAGAGAGTGTCTTCTTGGCTCCAAAACTTTGAGGAAAATCTCTGTCCCTCCTCATCCCTGCAGGCCAGTGCCTTGGCTGTCAGGGGCTTCCCAAGAAGTCAGTCCCCTCCTGCTCCCATCAGAGGGAAAGGGAGCTTCAGGTGCATGCCATGTGGCACGCTCTGGTTCTACCTGCGTGACCAGGGGGAGGACATGAGGAAGTGGGATGGTGAACCCACCTTTAAGTTGGAAGCCCGTGTATGCGACCTGAGAGGGAAGACCGCTGTTAAGAAGGAGCCACCCAAGAAGGTTGTCAGCTTTTTTCTCTAGAGACACAAGAGGGCAATCGGTGAGAAATGGAGGAAGCCCATGAAATTGGAGAATAATACCTATCTGTCAAAGGACAGGGGATAGTAGTTAATGAGAATGTATAAATCTGTATGTTGGGTATAAAGATGGTTTAAGTATGTAGTATCAGTTGTAAGTGCTGGTAAGAAGGGATTTCAGTAATAAGAATTAAAATCAATGGGATGGTTAGAAGATATATATATGTTTTAAATTATGTGGGACCTAAGCATGATGCAAATGGTATGGAATAGGCTGTCTCTCCAATGTTTCCCCCACACACCCTCCAAGATCTTGGGAGGGGACAGAGCCAGGACAGCTGACCCAAACTGACCTAAGGGATATTCCATACCATATGACGTCAGCTCAGCAATAAAAGCTAAAAGAAAGGAGGAGGGGGAGGGGTATTCATTATTACGGCATTTGTCTTCTGGAACAACTGCGACACCTACTGAAGCCCTACTTCCCGGGAAGTGGCCAGACATCGCCTGCTGATGGGAAGCAGAGAATAAATCTTTAGTTTTCCTTTGCTTCCACGCGCGGCCTTGCTTTTGCTTTATTTAACTGTCTTTATCTTGACCCACGAGTTCTTTTCCATCTTATTTTCTCTCCCCCATTCTGCTGAGAAGGGGAGTGATAGAACGGCTTGGTGGGCACCTGGCATCCAGCCAAGGTCAACCCACAACAACAGAGAGTCCTGTACCTTTTGCAGTTTGTGCATCAAAACCACTCACTCTATGACACGAACTGTGGGGGAATATCTCCTGTTGGTGTCTTAAAGCTGCTGTCACTTGCAAACACAAAGATGGACACTTAAAAAGCGGCACAAGTCTTGCCGTGTTTCTCTTGGCTTCCATCTTGGTGCTGGCTTTTCCTCCTCTTCCGTTTTGCAATAGCTGATGACTGATGTCAGAAGGAAGTTGCTTATAAAGTGTACGGCTGCTCTAAGACAAGTCCTTATGTTTCACTTCAGCAGGTTCTAGGAGAACTTTCCCTATTCTGTCACCTGTTCCACAATCGGAGGAGTGTATAAAGCAAAACAAAGGCCCAGTGTGCACTTCAGAGAGGAAGGAACCAGGAACTCCCTTCCCTGTGTTTATGACAGGCATTCTTCCCATTTTAAGAAGAGCATGGCTGATGCTTTCTAACCTGTTCTTAGGGTCTGAACAGGGGACCAGAGGAGATGAAAACCCTTTCTGATCTGTCCCCAAGAACCTCTCAGCTAGAGCAGGTAGTTCCATTGAACAAGTTAAATTCTGTCTGAAAATCCTGTTTGTATTATGTAAATAGTAGCAGCTGCTCCCTGCCCAGTAATGCCTAAGCATGATTTTTCATGCATTATCTCATCCAAGATAATAGAAACTGTTGCACACCCATTTGCAGACTGGGCATACAATTTAAATTAGTTTAACACTCACATTACCCCGAAGTCTTGATAACTGAGCGGGAGGGGGTGTTACATTTAGTTTGTTGAAATGTCTCCTACCTGTTTGTTTTGCAAGTCAGGTTGCTGTGCCTGTACAACTGTCACAGGACTTGAAGGAACTGCATCTTTAGTCTTCAGCAGGTTTAGCAATGACAGCATTGAGAAGCCTGTGATGCAGGCTGCCCCTGAGATGCAGTGAAAAGGAGCAGGACATGGACTTAAGAGCGAAAAATACAAGCAGTCCTCTGTCCAGCCTGGCAAAGCAGCATCAGCATGAGGTCTCTTGTGGAGAATATGAATTACAGACAGAATAATTGCCTGGGATAACACAGAAGGGAAATGGGAAAACTTAAGGAAGATGGGGAGAGGTATCAGCCATGAAACTCTAGGATTAGCAAAGGAATCTCTTGTGTTTGAGGTAGGGAAAGATAAGGCAAGCTTTCAGTTTGCTCCTGGAAGAGCCTGGTGTGGCCTATTGACATCAGTCCTGTGTATGTGACAGAACATGCAGAAATCTGTTCAGTCAGGTGCCTGGGCTGTTTTATGACTGCAGAAGGCATCAGTCCCTGTTTTTGCAAGATACTGTGATTTCAGCTCTACACAGACCTCCCTGTCCCACTCACTTCGGTCTGGAGGAAGACTTCAGCAAGTCCCAAACCACGGCTAGCAATCTGTGCACTGTTCCTCTTTCAACATAACCTTTGCAAAGAGATTTGTGCTGACTTTTATTCAAATATATGTATTTGCCTGTGTCGTGGTTTAACCCTAGCCAGCAAATAAACCCCACGCAGCCGCTTGCTTACCCCCCCGCCCCGGTAGGATGGGCGAGAGAATTGGGAGGGCACAAGTAGGAAAACTCGTGGGTTGAGATAAAACCAGTTTAATAATTGAAATAAAATGAAGTAGAACAGTAATAATAACAATAACAACAACAACAATAACAGAATAAACAAAGCAGGCAATGCACAATGCAACTGCTCACTGACCGCCAACCACGTGTCACGAATGGGGCAAGCCCTCCCACACCCCTGGTTTTTATACTGAGCATGTCACATGGTATAGAATACCCCACTATCCAGCTGGGTCAACCACCCCGGCTAGGCTCCCCCCCTCCCCCAGCTTCCCCTGCACTTGGCAGGGCATGGGAGGCCGAAAAGAGAAACAAAAACTCCCCAGTGCAAGCACCACCCAGCAACAACCAAAGCATCAATGGGCCATCAATGCTTCTCTCATACCAAACCCGAAACACAGCACACCCCTCAAGCTACTGGGAGGAAAGTTAACTCTGTCCCAGCCGGAACCAGGACAGTATCCACCCCTTATTCTATACCATCTATGTCATGCCCAGGTCTCACATTTCCCAATACATTCCAATTAATCATCACCACTTTTCCTGCCTTTTGATATATATACACACACACAGATATCATTCCCTTTGTCCATAGGCCCTCGCTCTAAAATGTCCATTGAGTTCATTTAGTCCATGACTTCGGGTTCCATCTGTCATAACAGTCTTTCAGGGCAAGAGAGATGGTGTGTGGTGTTGGACTGTTACATGCTGAGGTCCGTTCTGGTTCCATTATCACTGCGCTCATCCGGTTCTATTATCATTGCACTTTGCTCGGTTTCATCGGAGTTCATTCTTCATTAATCTGGGTGATTCTTACTGTAATACTGTTAATATAGTAACCATAGACGTGATGACATACAGTATTATATAGTAATTAACATCATACAATCCAGTTCATTGGCTATTTTCACCCAAAATTAAATCCCCTTGAGGTATACACCGGACTTCCCCATCCTTTCGCATTACCCACCAAGTGCATCCAGGTCCTTGCCAGAGGCAGGAGTAACCCAGACCGTCTTCCCCAGCATATTTCTTATGTGCACGACAGGGACTTATCCCCCTCTACAGCACGTAAGGGTTTGGATTGGGCAGGGCCAGCTCGAGTGACAGATCCCCTAGTGTTGACTAACCAGGTGGCCTTTGCTAAATGTGTGTCCCAATGCTTGAATGTCCCACCACCCATTGCCCTCAGTGTTGTCTTTAACAGCCCGTTGTATCGTTCAATTTTTCCGGAGGCTGGTGCATGGTAGGGGATGTGATAGACCCACCAGTGCCATGCTCTTTGGCCCAGGTGTCTATGAGGGTGTTTCGGAAATGAGTCCCATTGTCTGAGTCAATTCTTTCTGGGGTGCCATGTCGCCATAGGACTTGCCTTTCAAGGCCCAGGATGGTGTTCCGGGCGGTGGCATGGGGCACAGGGTATGTTTCCAGCCGTCCTGTGGTTACTTCCACCATGGTGAGCACATAGCGCTTGCCTTGGCGGGTTTGTGGGAGTGTGATATAATCAATCTGCCAAGCTTCCCCATATTTATACTTCAACCATCATCCTCCATACCAAAGAGGCTTTACTCGCTTGGCTTGCTTGATTGCAGCGCATGTTTCACATTCATGGATAACCTGTGCAATAGTGTCCATGGTCAAGTCCACCCCTTGATCACGAGCCCATCTATATGTTGCGTCTCTTCCTTGATGGCCTGAAGTGTCATGGGCCCACTAAGCTATAAATAATTCACCCTTATGTTGCCAGTCCAGATCTACCTGAGCCACTTCAATCTTGGCAGCCTGACCCACCTGCTGGTTGTTTTGATGTTCTTCCGTGGCCCGACTCTTGGGTACATGAGCATCTACGTGACGTACTTTTACAACCAAGTTCTCTACCTGGGCAGCAATATCTTGCCACAATGCGGCAGCCCAGATGGGTTTACCTCTGCGCTGCCAGTTGTTCTGCTTCCACTGCTGCAACCACCCCCACAGGGCATTTGCCACCATCCATGAGTCAGTATAGAGATAAAGTACTGGCCATTTTTCTCGTTCAGCAATGTCCAAGGCCAGCTGGGTGGCTTTCACCTCTGCAAACTGACTCAATTCATCTTCTCCTTCAGCAGTTTCTGCAACTTGGCGTATAGGACTCCATACAGCAGCCTTCCACCTCCCATGCTTCCCGACAGGACGACAGGACCCATCAGTGAACAGGGCATATTGCTTCTGATTTTCTGGTAGTTTGTTATACACTGAGGCCTCTTCAGCACGTGTCACCTCCTCCTCTGGGGATATTCTGAAATCTTTGCCTTCTGGCCAGTTCGTGATCACTTCCAAGATTCCTGGGCGACTGGGGTTTCCTATTCGGGCCCGTTGTGTGATCAGCGCGACCCACTTACTCCACTTAGCATCGGTTGCATGAGATGTAGAGGGGGACCCTCCTTTTGAACATCCAGCCCAGCACCGGCAGTCGGGGTGCCAGGAGGAGCTGTGCTTCAGTACCAACCACTTCCAAAGCAGCTTGAACCCCTTCATATGCTGCCAATATCTCCTTCTCAGTTGGAGTGTAGCGGGCTTCGGATCCTCTGTATCCCCAACTCCAAAACCCTAAGGGTCGACCTCGAGTCTCCCCTGGTGCTTTCTGCCAGAGGCTCCAGGTAGGGCCATTCTCCCTGGCTGCGGTGTAGGGCACATTTTTAACATCTTGTCCTGCCCGGACTGGCCCAAGGGCTACTGCCTGAACTATCTCCTGTTTAATTTGCTCAAATGCTTGTCGTTGCTCAGGGCCCCATTTGAAGTCGTTCTTCTTCCTGGTCACGTGATAGAGAGGGCTTACGATCTGACTGTAATTTGGAATATGCATTCTCCAGAAGCCCACAACGCCTAAGAAAGCTTGCGTTTCCTCTTTGCTAGTTGGTGGGGACATGGCTGTTATTTTATTGATCACATCCGTTGGGATCTGACGACGTCCATCTTGCCATTTTATTCCTAAAAACTGGATCTCCTGTGCAGGTCCCTTGACCTTACTTTGTTCTATGGCAAAGCCGGCCTTCAGAAGGATTTGGACTATTCTCTGCCCTTTCTCAAAAACTTCTGCTGTGCTGCCCCATACAATGATGTCATCAATGTATTGCAGGTGTTCCGGAGCCTCACCCTGTTGCAGTGCGGTGTGGATCAGTCCATGGCAAATGGTAGGGCTGTGTTTCCACCCCTGGGGCAGTCGGTTCCAGGTGTACTGGGCGCCCCTGGGCCAGTCACAATGGGGTGCTTCTGCCACTCATTCCCGGTTGGGCTCACTTCGGCCTCCAACACAGTTAACTCTTGGGATCCCCCTGTCACTCCAGAAATACAAATGGGTTCTGCCCCTTTATAGCCTGATGGCATCAGGGTGCACTGTGCACTGGTGTCTACGAGAGCCTTATATTCTTGTGGATCTGATGTGCCAGGCCATCGAATCCACACAGTCCAGTAAACCCGGTTGTCCCTTTCCTCCACCTGGCCGGAGGCAGGGCCCCTCTAGTCCTGGTCATCATATTCGCTATCCACTTCTTGTAAGTACGAATCAGAAGTCCCTTTATTGAGGTCGGAAATGGAATCAGCCCTTCTACTCTGTTTGGGGAACTGCTCACTGGAAACTGGGGCAGCAGTTTTCCTGGAAGAACCCCCTTTTATGGTTGTTTTTCCTTGCAACTCACATACCCATGCCTCTAGGGTCGAAGTAGATTTTCCATCCCACTTCCTCATGTCCTCTCCGTGGTCACGCAGGTAAAACCACAGGGTGCCCTGGGCTGTGTACCCACAATATCTCCTCTCTTGAGCAGAGGGACGCTTGCTCCTAATGGCTGAGACACTGGCCCGTGCAGGTGAGAATAGGACATATCCTCTTTAGTTGCTGGACCTCCCGAGGCAGTTTCTCCACAGCAGAGACACAGGCCCATAGGGAGGAAGAGAGACTTTCTTCGTATTGCCGGAGTTGGCCAGCCAATTCATCCACCGTTTGTTCCTCTCCATCTTTCCAGGTCATTATTGCCAATGAGTTTGCATGTGACGCTGGTGCGCTCCGTACAAACTTCCACCACATGGGTCAGGTACATTTGACTTCATCTGGATCTTTGGATAACTGCTCATTGTTCAGGTCATCATAAATCACTTCCAGCACGGCCAATTCCCTCAGGTACTGGATACCTCTCTCCATGGTGGTCCACTTGCCTGGGTGACATACAACATCTTCCTTGAAGGGAAACCTTTCCTTCACACCTGACAGGAGTCACTTCCAGAGGCTGAGGACTTGTGCCCCTTGTCCAATCATTTTGTCAATGCCGCCTTCCCTAGAAAGGGATCCCAGCTGTTTCGCTTCCCTACCCTCTAATTCCAGGCTACTGGCCCCGTTATCCCAGCATCGGAGCAGCCAGGTGACAATGTGCTCGCCTGAACGACCGCTGAAGTCTTTTCGCATATCTCGCAGCTCCCCCAGGGACAGGGATCGAGTGGTCACCATCTCATTTACGGGTTCTGCCTCCTCCTCCTCCTGTTCTCATGATGGCCCTAGTTCATTTTCATCCCTTACTAAACGAGCGGGTTTCCTTGTGCATTTTCTTTTTTGTATAGGAGCAACTGAAACTGGAATGGGTTGGTTCTCTGTGGCAGGGGGCGGAGTAGCTGCCGTGCCTGCCGTGGGGGGTGGGGGAACCACAGGGCCTGTTGTTTTGTCATCAGCTGCAGAGACCTTTTCTTCCCCTGAGGGTTCTGAGTGGTGTTGAACAGGGCCAGGCCCCAGCACATTGCAGTGATTTGTGTCTCCCTAGAATTGCCAGGGTGACAGCATACTTTTTCCAAATATTCTACTGATTTTTCAGGATTCTGCACTTGCTCAGAGGTGAAGTTCCAGAACACTGGGGGTGCCCATCATCCTAAGCATTTGCCCATGCTATCCCAGTCACCCTGCCGCTCATAACTACCCAGCCTTGGTGCAGATCTCTGGATGACATTCTTAAATTGCTTATTAACCTTGGACAAAACTGAAACAATATTCCCAAGGAGTACCAAGAGATGTATCTTAACTACCCAGGGATGTTCAAGGTACTGACAAGTTATTTTAACGAAGGAGACGACATCATAGAGGAAGGTAGTGAGGGTGCCATTCTCTATTTCCTCCATAAAAAATCTCTCAGAGGAAGAGGTATGGTCTCCATGAGGTGGTACCCGAAATACAGTAACGGCTTCATTACAAATCCCAAATCCCAAATCACCCCCCATGCCAGTGTTTTAGTAACAAATCTCCCAGGAAAAACATCATTAATCACTGCAGAGCACAGCAGACTACAAAACCCAACAACAATCTTTAACAGGTACAGTAAAAACAAGAGCATGGTGTAGATCAGATAAATAAATATGTTAACAGATACGAATTCCTTAATATGCCCTAGTTAATCTGTTGTTATCTCAGCCCTTTGCTGCCCCACGTTGGGCGCCAAAAAGGACTGTCCTGGTTTAACCCCAGCCAGCAAATAAACCCCACGCAGCCGCTCGTTCACCCCCCCACCCCGGTAGGACGGGGGAGAGAATTGGGAGAGCACAAGTAGGAAAACTCACGGGTTGAGATAAAACCAGTTTAATAATTGAAATAAAATGAAGTAGAACAGTAATAATAACAATGATAACAACAACGACAACAGAATATATAAAGCATGCAATGCACAATCCAAGTGCTCACTGACTGCCAACCATGTATCACGAATGGGGCAAGCCCCCCCACACCCCTGGTTTTTATACTGAGCATGATGTCACATGGTATAGAATACCCCACTGTCCAGCTGGGTCAACCACCCCAGCTAGGCTCCACCCCCACACACAGCTTCCCCTGCATGTGGCAGGGCATGGGAGGCCAAAAAGAGAAACAAAAACTCCCCAGTGCAAGCACCACCCAGCAACAACCAAAGCATCAAGAACCCCCCCAAGCTACTGGGAAGAAAGTTAACTCTGTCCCAGCCAGAACCAGAACAGCCTAAAAGAATCCACATCAAATACTACAGCTGCAGTAAATGTCAGGATCCCTTACTTGTACAGCAATCCTAGAGAGAACCAAAGAGAGATGAGAAAGTTTACAAGTCAGTAGGTGCTCCCAGCTCTTGGCCTGTGCTGCCACATGTAGGTACCCATGTGGCACCATGCTGCATCAGTCAGAAGAGGTGTCCTTGCCAAGAGCATTCCCAAGCACGGTGGCTGCCAGGGTCCTGGAGCAGCCCCTCTTGCCCTAGCTGGGCTCCTGGCCATGGCACGCTCTGTGCCCAGAAGACTCAGCCTTCAGGGCTGCCATTCAGACACCTCTCATCAGCAGACAAAGGTCCTGTTAGAAGATCCTTTGTCCTCACATTGCTGGGGCGGTGCCAAGACAACAGACCGAGAGACCTGATGAGACCCAAGAAAAACCGGGTACAGCTTAGTAGCAAGCATGTGGCTGCCTCTCCAAGTCATGAGCAGTTAACGTGCTGGAAGCAGAGGGCACCTTCCCTAGCCGACAGCCAAGCTCTTTCTGTAAAGAACCCTGATGCTGAGTTCGTGCCAGCACCAACCAAAGGAGCTTAAACCACCCTTCAGGCTTCCCAGGGAATCAGAACTTGGACTCCAGTGAGTTTCTACTGGATCCCTTGTAATCTGTGGAGACCCTCTTCCTCCATGATAGAGAACAGAATAAAGTAGAGCAGTTTTGCCAGGAAACGCTGCTGCTCCTCAGGTTCCTTGGCTGTGCTCTCACCCAGGACCACCACACTTAAAGCCATCTGCACTGGGGAGGGGAAGAGGCAGGCTGCGGTTCTCATTCAGTGTGACAGCTTTTAGAATCCCCTTTGATCCAGTAACAACTCTGAGCAAACTTTAGAGCCGTCAGACGAACAGCAACATTACAGTCGTGGTGCTCCCCAGCCAATTCCAGCCACTGGTGCTCTGAGTAGACCCTGATCACCTTCCTCTCCCATTTGTGTCACACAGGGTCCCACACTTTGCCATAGACCCCAGAGCCACACGCACCAGGCCTGGCATCACGGTGCTGGTAGATGAGGTGGACCATCTCGTCCTCCACCCAGCTCACCCAGCCAGTCACTGTCAAACCCCGAGAAATTAATCCTCTTCCCAGCCATCTCCTCCACTGCTGGAGCTGCCATCAGCTTCATGTGTGGGCGTCGGTGTGGCCTGTGCAGCTCCAAAAGGGCGTAGTCGTAGTCCATGTGACCGAGTTGGGGCCCCGGATCCAGCCCATGGGCACCTGCGTGTGCTGCATCCAAGCTCAGCACATCACCAGCCTCCCCGTCCCCATCCTGTTGCCAGCGCCCTGTGCTGGCGTCAGGAAACCCACCTTGATCTTCTTAGCCCCCTTCACGTAGTCTTTGCTGTTGTGAATGCAGCAGGCAGTGGTGAGGGTGTGCCACTCAGACACCAGCACGCCCATGCAGCCCGTGGAGATCTTGACGATGGCAGAGAAGGGATAGTTCACCAGGAATTGGTTCCCGCTGACGGAAAACCGCCTGTCTGCGCCATAAATCTGCTGCTTGCGTCGCACATGCAACCTCGCACCGACTCCTCTCTGCGCCACTCGCTCGGGGGCTTACTTCCACCGTGGTGAGGATGCGGGTGCCATTGGGATACACTGTCTCATAAGAGAGGTACTCCTGGAAGTCCTGAGGGAGCAGGGCAGCTTCCCACGGGGCACAGGCATCATCGCAGCGTGTTGTTACCTCTGGGACGGGCTGTGACAAGAACCACCGTTGGCTAGTTGCAGCGTGGACCGGGGAACAAGAGCAGGAACCAGGTCACCAGCTGCAGCATTGGGAAGAAAGGAAAGCAAGAGAAGAGCAACCACCTGGCAGCAAGTCGTCGTGCCAGACCTGCAAAGGCAAAGCAAGGAGAGTATTAAGCCTGCAAGATTAGAGAGCCGGCCACCTGCCGCGGCTCAGGGCTGGGAGGATTATTGGATACACACAGCCTCGTGCTAGCTACTGCGTCGTGCATGCTTGAGCTGTTACCACAGAAAGCAGAAGGGTTGGGACCTGCCTGGAGCCGGGTGAGTAAGGAGTGATAGGAATCTCACCTAGCACCGGCTTTGATGTCCTGGAGCGCTTCTGGACGGCGAGGCCCAGCAGCGCAACCCAGTGTCGCTGCAGAAATATCACAAGCTGATGCGTTTACTCTGTCGCGCCAGTAACACCGTCTGCCCCGGGGTGGATTTCCCGGATTCCAGGGCTCGCGCCCTGCTGATGGATGCGTCCCACCCGGCAGCCGTGCAGCGGCAGAGGCACAATGCAGGGGAGCAGCTTCAGGCTTGTTTGGTTCCCTCCAGGGCTCTGCCAGCCGCTCTGCTGGGGCTGGAGCCACCCCAGGGAGCCCCACGGCCGGGTGGCAGGCAGGAACACAGCCTACACTGCGAATCTGGGTGGAAACTCCCCGGCTGACGGGGCAAACCACAGGCAGCTGTGTGCAGGGCTGGGGACTGGGCCTCTCAGCAGCAAAGCCAGGCTCTGCTTTTTGCTGCATTTTCTCAAACCAGAAAATGGTCCTTCCAGACTGGCACAGGAGGGGAAAGCCCACCCTGCAGCCCCCAACACCTGACAGGAACATGCTTCCCTCCCAGCCCCTCTCTGCACAATGGAGCCCCGGGTTGCTATCAGTGTATCTCAGCAGGCCACACACAGGCTGGCACGGCAGCAGTTAAAGTGGTGGGAGCAGCACAGGCTGCTCCCTTGTGCCAACAACATGCTGGGGCTCCAGCTGGGTGTTATTCATCCACCAACTGATGCACCGAGATGTACGGTAATGCCAGCGGGGCCCAGGAAAGGTAGAGAGGCGCTGCCTGGTGGAGGATGCGGTGCCACCCCTGGCAGCTCTGCTTGCCCAGGAGGGCAGACGGAGGCAGGGTCCCCCCAGAGTGGGTGCCCAGGGCTGGGGCGGCCTCCCCAGGCAGGCAGCCAAGGGCAGGGCACCTGGTATGGGGCCCAGGGGTAGGCAGGGCTGCTGCGCTCCTGGCAGCATCTGTGCCCGTGGCGGGCTGGCACCGACCCACCACACAGCACCAGCACAGACTGGCAGCTGCCAGACAGCTGCTTCCTTGGGCTGCCGTGGTGGGAGCTGCCCAGGGCTTCCAGCTCTCCACTCCATGTCCAAAGCTCTGCCATTCCCAATGGGTGCCCAGGATGGGAGGCTGGTGCTCAGTGGGATGGCCTGGAGCCAGGCATGGACATGCCCATGGGCACAAACAGACCCACGCACGGCCATAGGCATGGACATGTGCATGGGGACACGGGGACAAACAAAGGCATGGGGGGCTGCAGCAGTGCCAAGCCACGGGATGAAGGCTGCAGCCATATCATGGGCCCATTGCCCGCTAGGCTTGGGCAACAGCAACCGAACCTGGGTGCATCGGTGCCAGGGGGACTGTTGGCTCTGGGCTCAGCAGGGCCCCATGTGCTGCCCCTGGCCAGAAGATACCCACCAGGCAGGCTGGTGAGACCCAGCGTGGCACACTGAGGCACCGGCATGACCAGCAGAGCTGGAGGCACCTGTGAAGAGCCAGTGCCAGGAGTCAGCTGTGCCTGAGGGCTGGAGCCTGGGGCTCTGGCAGGGCAGCCCGGCCTGGAGCAGCAGGGCAGGCAGGGCCCGACACAAGGCCAGAGCAGGTGCCGCAGCCCCTTTTACTCCGGGCACAGCCCTGGGGCAGGGCTCACAGCTCCAGCACAAAGGCCAAGCAGAGCTGATGGTGTGGGGCCCTCACTGCTGATGGTGCAGTGACTCTGCTCCACTGCCAGTAAACAGGCAGAGATGCCAAAACCACGCAAGATCCATCTGCCCTAAATTAGTTTATTTTGCAAAATAATGTCAGAGCTGATTTACACCAGAGCAGAATCTGGGAAATCATCATCTTCTCACATGGATGCAGCCCAGCTCCTGGCCACGCTTCCTCTGCAGGCCATTGCTGGAGCCTCCAGGAGATATTTCCAAGGTCTTTACTGCAGCCGCTGCTCTGGGACCTGGTTACACACTTGCACGCAGCGCAGGGCCTGCAGGGCAGGGCCATGGCATGCCCACAGGTACTAGCAGTGCTAGGTTGAGCTGGCCTGGAGCACTGCTCCATGGTTCCTGGCTCACTGGCTCACTGTCCCAGGGGGCAGTGCAAGGGCTGGTGGCTCCAGCTGGCAGGTTTCGGGCAGGGAGCTCCAGCACAGCCGGCTGTGGCCGAGCCCTGCTTTGTGCTGGCATCAGCCTGGCACCTGGCCCAGTAGCACGTGGGGTCGTGCCTGGGGGTCCGTGACCACAGGGCATTAACACGAGGTGTGGCAAGACAAACGGAGCCAAGCACTTAAAAAACATTTAGTTTAATAGGTATAAAAGTCGACATTAAAACACCAATTATACAAAGGCATATGAGGTTGGACACTGGTACGGCTACACTGTGGACATCTTCACAGACACCCGAGCTAGATGCTCACACCAAGCAGCATGGCTGGGGCAGCACGGGGCTCAGCGTGGGATGCAAATCCCAGGCACGGAGAGGGTTTTGGCCAGCTGAGGCCCGTGCTGCCAGGGAGCACCGGACTGCTGGCGGTACCAAACGAGCCGCCCCAAGCCTCATCACACAGCTCCAGCCATGGCTGCCATGTACACGCCCAGCTCTTGGAAAGCACAGAGAGTAGGTGGACAGCCACATGGACAGACGGAACGAATACAGCTGCACCATCACGTGGGGCCTTCCGTGAGCAGGGAAAGCAGCATTTCTGACAGCAGCTTCCATGGAGGGAGGGCCGTGCCGGTGTCACTGCCCCTCAGCGGGGCTGGGGGGATGGGAGAGACCAGCCCTGGGCCACCAGCGCTCCCACCCAGCCCTGGGACTCGCCTCTGTGACATCTGCTCTGTGAGGGGAAAGGGCAATGCACGACCCGGCTCTGCAGTCCTGACTCTGGGACTCGCTCCCCATGAGAGAGGGGATGCATGTACTGCGTGGATCATGATCTTGTCCCCGAGCGGGAATACTGGCAGAGGTCCACAGCGTGCCGGTGCCTAGTCCCTCAGACCGCAGCAGCCCCGGGGCCGAGGTCCAGTCCAGGGTGGTGGACAGGCTTTTCTACTGTGGCACAGGGTTCCTCTGCATTTTTCCCTTCCACGCTGTTCCGAATCCCGTAGCCGAAGTAAATCATAAAACCTGCAGGACAGTTTCCGCAATGAAATGCACAGCGGTGGGCTGGCAGTGTAACAGCCCCTGAGGGGAGACACTGCAGGCACTGCACTGCCCTCCACAGGATACCTACCCACAGCCATCCAGATGGCAAACCGCACCCAGGTGCCAGCACTCAGCTGTACCATCAGCAGGATGTTAATGAAGATGCTGAAGATCGGCAGGAGTGGGAGGAAAGGTACCTGCAAGGGACAAAAGGTGTCATGTCAGCTGTGCTTTGAGGGACCTGGCCGGGCTCGAGGATGCTCCTGGCCACAGAGGGATCCCACCCCTGCCACAGCCCAGAGAGCACCCTGCACATGCCGGGCTGCTGGGGGCTGCACTCACTTTGAAGTTCAACCGCGCGTTGCTCTGCGGCTGCCTCCAAATGATGATGGTGGGAATGAGCAGAGCCACGAGGAGCAGCACCAGGGCCGCGATCCAGCCCACACTGGCATCCTTCAGCGCGGTCACCTTGAGGGTCAGGACCACGCAGATGACCGTGATCAGTGTGGCTGCAAGAAAGGGGGCAGTCAGGGGGCTGCACAGCACGTGGCCTCCCTGGGACTCCAAGCCTCACCAACGTCTGGGCTAAGGCACCCACTCCTCTCGGTCAGGTACGGGTCCAGCATGTGCTGTCTCCAACACCAACCCCAAAGCCTCAGGAAAGCGCTTTGCTGGGGCAACTCGCCAGCCCGGCAAGCTGAGGGGAGCCTGCACTCGGCTGGGCTCAAACCCAGCTCTGACACTTACCCAGACCTGGCTGAGCCACCCCATTCTGGCTGCACAATGAAGCCATTGATGGATGGATCAAACCTTGCTGGCCGAGCCCGAGCGCTCTCAGGGGGCCAGGGACCACCCTCGCTGGGTGGCCAGCCTGGGCTAGGCTTGTCACAGGGAGCTCCCTGATCATCCGCACATGCCTGGCTTAGCACCCACATCCTCCATCAGCCCCTGTGCGCCCCAAACCCTAGCCGTGCCCTGCGCTTGGCCCCCTGCTCAGGCCAGAGCGGATCCAGTGCCCGCTGGCGCTGCCAAGAATGGCTAGCAGCATGTGCTGCCCAGCCCCTCTCCTCGGCCCAGTGTGCCCGCCATCCCTTCCTGGCTCTGTGGAGACACGCCAAAATGCTCTGGCCCCTGGCAGGAGGGGACATCAGCCACCAGTTCCTGCTCACTCACCGATGACCGAGACACAGACGTAGACGATGCGCCCTGAGAGCGCGGTGGGGGTGTCCGTGGGCGGATTGAAAAGCGTTGCCAGGGATAGCATCTCTTTCTGCTGGGTGCTGGCAGTGGTGATGGTCGGGTTCATGATCACCCTCTCCTCCTCATTCCTGTTCAGCTCCAGCATTTCCATGGTCTTCGGGGAGTTCAGCTGCCCAGACTGGTACCTGAGCAGATGGGACAAGCTGCAGCAGAGCCCAAAGAACTTCCCAGCCCAGGGGGACAGTGGGCAGCACCCTCATACCCCTCCCGCTCCTCCAGCCCCACATGCTGCTCTGGCAGCAGCACCACGACGGCCACCCCACGGATGTGCTCAGAGACACCATGCAGGCTCTTGTGAGCAGCCTCCATCTTGAGGGCTTGATGCTTCCCCAGGCTGCGTCCCCCTGGAAAAAGCTGTGGCCACAAGCCCCAGGCTCGGTGCAATGCACATCCACCCCAGGCACCGCCACACGAGAGGAGGCACCCACCGGAGGATGAGCACGCACACCGCCACTAGGGAGTAAGCCAGCAGCGTGCCGATCGACATGAGGTCCACCAGGTCCTTCAGGTCAAGCAGGAAGGCCATCACCGCTGCAACAAGGACATGCAGCATGAGCACGGCTCCGGACCGCCACGGGGCCAAGCGTGAGGCAGCGGCTGGGAGCCTTACCTGCAAGGAGCCCCGAGGTGATGGTGGCTGACAGGGGGGTCTTCGTGCGGCTGTTGATGCTGGAGAGGAACTTGAAGAGCAGCCCGTCCTCCGCCATGGCATAGATCACACGGGGCATGGGGAACATGGAGCCCAGTAAGCTGCCGTGGGGAGAGATGTCTCAGGGCCTGCCAGGAAAGCTGTCCACACCCACCACCCAGATGGGGACAGGACCGGCTCTGGGCTGGGAGGAGGACAGCAGCTGGATGGGGCAAACTCGCAGCCCCGTCGGAACGCATGCTGCTAGTCCCTGTGCCATGCCAGGCAGTGCCAGGGATGCAGCCAGTCCTACCTGGTGGAGAGGGCACAGAGTGAGCCAACGGCAACGGCGTAGCGGGCGGGCTCCCAGCCCACCGCCTTGAAAGCCTCAGGCAGGGGGCTGTCCTTGTTCAGGAGGAAGTAGGGCACCATAAGGGTCAGGGCCGCAGAGACCCCAAAATAAGCCACAAAGCAGATGAGGAGGGACACAATGATGCCAATGGGGATCGAGCGCTGTGGGTTCCTGGCTTCCTCCCCTGTGCAGAGACAAGAGGCAGCATCCATCCCCGCTCCTCGGTACAGCGCGGGGCAGCTGGCCGTGGGGTACGCAGCAGGGACTTTCCATGGCAGTGTGGGGCTGGGCAGCAGCAGGCAGGGGCTGTTGAAGAGGAGGGGTCCCCAGCTGTGCTGCTGCGCTGGCAGAGACTTCGGCACTGCCGAGAGCAGAGGCGTGTGGCTGCAGCCCTGGCTTCCAGGCATGCAGCTGCCCGGCAGCTGGGCTCGCAGCCCCCCTGGTCGTGCTGGCCCTCTGCCCTCACCAGCAGCTCCTGCTCCCCACAGAGTCCACTGAATGCAGATCCTCCATTGCGCATGGACACAGAGACACAGCCACCATGCCCTCTGGCCCCCGGCCTTTGCAAAGGCGTGCTCTCCCGCTGCACCACACTCCCCGGCAAGGGGCTCGGCGGCCAGCATAGGAGGGAAAGAGGCAGCTGCCAGGCAACCCCTGGGGGCGGGGAGGCACAGGCAGGGAGGTCAGGCAGAACAGCCTGTACCAGCCACCCACTAAGTAGATTCCTGGGGAAATGAGAGGAAATTAAGAGGGCTCCCTGCGCTCCAGAGAGCGGTGGTTCTGTATGAACTCAGTCATTTAGAAAAACGTTGCTTGAGGCTGGAAAAAACCAGGAGGCACTACCAATTCCCAGCGCTGTCACAGCCTCGACTCAGCAGCAGAAATGCTCCCCGCTGCCCCGGGAACTGCTTGCGCAGGCAGGGTGCAGCCCCGCTCCCACCCCGGGGTGCAGGGAGCCCCCTTTCCTGGGGTAGGGCAGGCTGTAAGCCTGTTCCCCCCTGTTCCCCCAGGGACAGAGCCACCACGGGGAAACCTCCCAGGAGTAGAGAGACGGGCTGTTTCCCACACCATGGAGCATCTCCCCTGCCGGGTCCCACCCAGCCATTTCCCCCCTGCGCTGGGGAAATGCCCACACTGCCCTCGCCCAAGACAGTACCTGTGGTGGCGATGCAGTCAAAGCCCACAAAGGCGTAGAAACAGGTGGCAGCGCCAGTCAGGATCCCTTCCAGTCCAAAGGGGACAAACCCACCGCAGCCAAAGGCTTTTTTCCTGGACAGGAGGGAGGAGAGGAGCTGCTGTGGGGTGCGTGGACAGCGGGGCCTGTGCCAGCCCTGTGCCAGACCCTGGCCTGGCACGGTTGCTCTCCTCACCCAATATCATCCAGTGGGTCCAGGTACGAGCCGTTGTTGTAGTCCTCCTCCGAGAGCTGCCAGTTCTTGATGTCTCCCTTCACAAAGCCAGCAATGATGACAAAGCCCAGCACCACCAGGTTCACCGCCGTGAAGATTTTGTTCACGAGGGCGGATTCACTGACACCGAAGGCCAGCAGTGCTGAAGAGATGGAATGGGTGAGTGGGGACCCACCAGGCTCCCATGCCACCACCCGCAGTGCCACGGAACCGCTCCTACGCACTCACCGGTGAGCAGCCCAATCAGAATCAGGGCAAAGAAGTCTGGGCGCTCAGCCAGCACCCCTGGCAGGTGCACTGTGGTCTTGTTCATGAAGAAGGTGGAGATGTGGTTGCCAATGATGTTGTCGAATGCTGCGCTCCAGGCTCGAGCCACGCTGGCCGTGCCTAGTCAATGGCAAATCTGTGCATCAGTCTGAGCACAGGGCAGAGCAACACCGGCCACCCCCACCCCAGCACCCACCTCCCTGCAGATCCCACCCCACACCCTGCTCCTGCAGCACCACACACTGCCACCATGAGCCCCCCACACTGCCAGTGCAGTGCTGGAAGGATCCTGGGCACACATGCCAGCACCCTGCCCGGCCCCATACCTATCACGTATGAGAGGATGAGGTTCCAGCCGGTTGTGAAAGCCCAGATCTCACCGACGGTGACGTAGCTGTAGAGGTAGGCAGAGCCAGTCTTGGGAACACGGGCCCCAAACTCTGCGTAGCAGAGTCCAGCCAGTACCGACGAGAGAGCAGCCACCAGGAAGCATAAGACGATGGAGGGACCAGCTGTCTCCTTGGCCACCTCGCCGGCCAGCACATACACGCCGGCCCCCAGCGTGCTGCCCACCCCCAGGGCTATAAGGTCCAGCGTGGAGAGGCAGCGAGCGAAACGCGTGTCTTCGGAGCTCAGATCCACCACGCGCCGGCGGATAAGCTTCTTCCCAACGCTGGTCATTTTTCCCCCGAACATCTTGTCCTCTCGTGTGTGGTGCTCAGCTGCCCAAAACCCCTGCAAGAGAAGGGACCATAGGATCGTGAAGCTCAGTGTCCTACAGGCAGCAGGACCCACACTGCGGGGAACAGGGCAGGCAAGCAATGCCCCCAGGAGCTGTGCCTGCTCCTGGCCAACCCGTCGGCACAAAGCCCCCACCACGCTGGTTGGGCAGAGACCGTGGCGGCTCCCTCCAAGGCACTGCGGGGCTGCACATACCCCACCTGCGCAGTCCCTGCACCTGGAGAGTGAACCAGGGATGAATCCAGTGAGTCCGTGGTGGGAAATGGGCTCATTGCACAAACCCTGTGTGGTCCCCACCATGGGGCCCCGGGCACGTCCCAGAGCTTGCCCACTGTCTCCCAGCAACTCCTCACTGATTTGGCAGCCTGGAGATCCCTCAGCCCAAACTTGACTGCTGGCGCATCCCTCCGGCCTGGTGCGTGGGCGTATGCAGCAGCAATGGCAGAGAGACAAAGCATTCCTCCAGGAGAGGATTTGGCAGGCTGGGCTGACTCACTGGGACGCGGCCATTCCTCCTTTGCTCCCAGCATCTGTGCTACCCCCTCGGCAGGGATGCGTGGCCAGACACACAGTGCGGGCCCCCGGCGCACACCCCTTGCGTGCGAACGGCGCTTGCTGAGCAGCCCGCATGCTCCGCAGGCTGCAATCGCCCTAAATGTGTGACACCCCCACTCTCCTTGCTCACAGCAGCCACCCATCCCCAAAACCTCTGGGACATGAGCACCCTGTGGAACAGGCAGCCGGCACAACGTGAGAGGAGCCGCAAGGAAAACGGATCCCAATGCCTGCAGTCACGGCTGGCACCCTGTGCCCAGCACTGAACCACTCACCCACCAGCACCTCCTCCCCACTGGCTGCTCCCTTCATTGGGAAACAAAACATGCTCCAACCAGGCACCCAGGACAGCACCAACACCACACTGTATGGATCAGCATAAGTACACACAAGGATAACTTTGTGACCCTTTTCCACTGAGGGGGATTACCAGGGTTGCAGTGGCAGCCATCAGCTTGTCTGCTTCCCCATAACCAACAAACCAGCCCATTTCTGGAGAAACCTTCTCCTGAGCTGACACATGTCACGTTCAGCCTTGGCCCAAGGAGCCGTCCCAGCCCAGGGCAGCCTCTGGGCCAGGTTTCAAGGGAACAAGTGCCCCAGCACTGGCACCCTCCCAGCCACTGCCCGGACAGCTCTGGCTGTCTTCCCCAGCGCTGCTCGATTGCTCCAAGGACTTCTGACGCCCGACGCGAGCTCTGCAAACTGGGGCTGGGAGCAGAAACGTCCCCAGCCCTTATTCCCAGAGAAAAAAGCACGAGCGACGCCGAGCAGGAGGATGTGGGACAGCCTCCCCTTCCTAACCGCCGTGGGCCCTGCTGTGCTGGGATTCGCCGTGCCCGATGAAAGGAACACGTTAAGCACCCAGATCCACACCAGCACCCGTGAGAGCCGGCCTGGGGAAAGCTGCTCAGGCGGGTCGGCTGGCTCCAGGGAGGCTCAGCCCGTGGCCGGAGAGGTGTCTCGCAGAAAGCCACGCTGGCGTCCGAGATGGAGAGCACGCAGCGAGCTATGGGCAGGCGAGGAGAGAAGCAGCAACGTGTTGGGCCACAGCTCCCGCCGGCGGGAGCCTCCCGCTGCCTGCCGCATCCCGTTGTACACTGCATCCCGGTACCCACCGCATCCCGCCGCGGCTCGGGGCAGGTGCCGGGGGCAGGACCCTCACCCCAGCCCCCGCGGGGGCATCTCCAGCCCCGGGGAGCTGCCAGCCACGCTCCGTCCCGCCGGGGAGTCCAGCGCTGCCCCTGGAACGGCGGGACCGGGACGGGGCGCCGCGGCAGGTCCCGGCCGCCGCCCGCACCGGCCCCACGTGCGGATGGCGGCTGATGCAAGCGCGACACCGGTTGCGCCAGGCCCCGCCCGCCCGGCCCGGCGGCGGTCGCCGCGACTCACCGGCGGCGCGGTGCAGCTCGGCTCGGCTCGGTACAGTACGGCTCGGCTCGCTCCGGTGCGGTCCCGTTCAGCTTCGCTCCGCTCGCCCCGGGACTGCCGCCGCCGCTGCCGCCGAGGGGGTTGAAGGGCGGACCGGCTCCGCCCGCCGGATGCCGGAGCGCACCGCCCCGAGCCGAGCCGAGCCCCGGAAACAGGCACCGGCGCTCGGCCCCCCCGGACGGCCCCCCCCGCTCCCTGCAGACCTGCCCCGCCGCCCCAGGGGAAGCGACGGGCGAGCGGGACCAGCCCCGCGGCCGGTGAGGGGAAGCCCGTCCCCTCCCAGCCCTAACCATGCCCGGTTCCTCGCACTCTGCCACCCTGCCGCCTCCCAGGTCATAGATTTTAAAAAAATATAAATGCAAGTCATAAATGGCACCGGGGCAGGGGCCAGGCACTGCTCGGCCCCCGGGAGTGCGGCTGCTGCGGGCAGCAACGTCGAGCCCAGGGCAAGGCACCGTGCAGCCGGCGGCATCAGTCATGCTCCCCCGGGAAAGGCCATGGAGGGGGCGACTGAGGGTCCCCCGAGCCCAGATGTGCCAGGAGGACAGAACCAGCCGCGGCCCTGCCCCGCCGGGGCTGGGAGCAAGGCGAGGACTGGGGCACAGTGGGGAGGCCAGCCCTGCCACAGAGAGTGCGGCCGGAGCCCAGTCCGATGCATGGAGGGGGGCTCTGCCCCGACCCCTATGTGCTCCGCAGGGAGTGAGTCCCAGCCAGTGCCCACGCTGCTCCGCTACAGTCTCCTCAACTCCAGAAGCAACAGGCAGCTCTAAGTGATGGGAAACACCAGCCTCGGGAGAACTGTTTGGCAGTCGGGCCAGCAGCCAGGAGGGAGGCAGGAGCCAGAACCCTTCTCTCCAGCACACAGGTTGGGACCAGCCGCCCAGAAACCTGCTCCTGATGCAATCCAGCGTTCCTGTGTCGTAAGCACCCATTCAAACAGGCAGTGATGCTGCAAGGTGAGCCAGCCCCTCTCTGGCATCGCAGGCAAGGCTCTGCTCCAGCACCACTGCTGAGGATGCAGAGGCAACATGCTTCCAGCCGTCGGCAGTAGAGCAGGCAGAAGCACCAGGCAGGGCGCTACAGGCCCCGCGCTGGGTGCCTGCCCACCCCGCCTCCCCCGCGGGTGCACACACAAGGTCCGGGGAGACAAAAAGGCTCCACGCGGCAAAATGACCTCAAGGTGATGGAAACAGCAACCCAGCATCCTGTGAGCACAGCTGCCAGGCAGTGATGCAGGATCTCTTCCCGCTCTCAGCCCTTGCGGATGAATGAACCATGGCTCAGCAACGCCTCTTCCCCTCCCCGGCCACACGCTCCCCACCAGGAAGGAAGCTCGAGATCAAGATACAGAAATCCCCTGCAGCCAGGCACTTCCTGCTCCTTCTTGGGCTGCCTGCAGCAGGCAGGGACCCAGCTGGGCCAAAGCCCTGCTGCCTGCAGCACTGAGGGTGCTCTCGGGCAGGACCAGGCAGCACCATGGGCACAGCAGGGCTCCATGGGGGGACGCCCCCCCCAGCCAAGCAGAGGCTGGGTACCCAGAGTGGCGAGGTGGGGATGACATCAAGACTTGCCTATTCCCAGAAACCCTCTTGCAAGAGCAGCCGTTGGGAGGCAGTTTCGGGCGGGGAGCAGCACCAGGGCACAGAACATGACTCCAGCTTCCAGACCTCACACACAGCTCCACATCCATCTTCCCAGTGCCCCATCCTTACCTCCCAGTCTATCGCTCTCCCGCCACCCTGTTCAGGGCCCTGATCCAGCAGTGCAGGCCAAGGGCCGGGAGCAGGCGGAGGCATGGAGCAAGCGAAGCTCCCGACAGGAGCAGCAGGAAGGCAGACAGTGGCAGGGCATGCATACCCAGTGCCAAGGAGGGTAGGAGGTGGCTCCAGCCCGCAAAGGGGGCCAAAAGCCCTGCCGAAGCAGATCCAAATCAGCCCTTGGAGCCCCATCAGCTTCTACAACTGGAGTATAGAATCATAGAATCATAGAATATCTCAAGTTGGAAGGCACCCATAAGGATCATCGAGTCCAACTCCCTGCTCCTCACAAGACTACCTAAAACTAAACCACATGATTAAAAGCATTGTCCAGACACTCCTTGAACTCTGACAGGCTTGGTGCCGTGACCACTTCCCTGGGGACCCTGTTGCAGTGACCGACCACCCTCTCAGTGAAGAACCTTTTCCTCATGTCCAATCTGAACTTCCCCTGATGCAGCTTCATTCCATTTCCTTGTGTCCTATTGCTGGTCACCAGGGAGAAGAGATCAACAGCTCTCCCTCCACTGCCCCCCTTGAGGAAGTTGTAGACTGCGATGAGGTCCCCCCCCCAGCCTTCTCTTCTCCAAGCTGAACAAACCAAGTGACCTCAGACACTCCTCCTAAGTCTTGCCCTCGAGGCCTTTCACCATCTTGGTTGCCCTCCTCTGGACACACTCTAATAGTTTGATGTCCTTCTTATAGTGAGGCACCCAAAACTGCACACAGTACTCGAAGTGGGGCCGCACCAGTGCAGTGTAGAGTGGGACAATCACCTCCCTCGACTGGCTGGCTAAGCTGTGCTTCATGCACCCCAGGACACCGTTGGCCCTTTTGGCGGCCAGGGCACACTGTTGACTCATATTCAACTTGCCATCAACCCAAACCCCCAGATCTCTTTCCGCAGGGCTGCTCTCCAGCCTCTCGTCCCCCAATTTGTGTATATAACCAGGATTGCCCTGTCCCAGGTGGAGAATCCGGCTCTTGCTCTTGTTAAATTTCATACGGTTGGTGATTGCTCAGCTCTCCAGTCTATCCAGATCTTTCTGTAAGGCCTCTCTACCCTCAGGGGAGTCCACAGCTCCTCCTAGTTTAGTATCATCAGCAAACTTATTTAACGTACATTCGATTCCTGCATCCAGATGATTTATAAAAACATTAAAGAGCACTGGCCCTAAAATTGAGCCCTGAGGAATCCCACTGGTGACTGGCCACCAGCCTGATGTAACCCCATTTACTATAACCCTTTGAGCCTGACCCGTCAGCCAGTTGCTCACCCAACATATTATGGACTTGTCTAGTGGTGTGCTGGACAGTTTATCTAGAAGAATACCATGAGAGACAGTATCAAAAGCTTTGCTAAAATCCAAAAACACTACACCTACTGGCTTCCCTTGGTCAGCTAGATGGGTGACCTTATCATAAAAGGAAATAAAGTTGGTTAAACAAAACATTCCCCTCATGAACCTGTGCTGGCTATGAACAATGACTGCGTTATCTCTCAAGTGTTTTTCAGTAATTCCCAGAATAACCTTCTCCATAATTTTACCAGGCACTGAAGTGAGACTGACAGGCCTGTAATTACCAGGGTCTTCCTTCTTACCCGTCTTGAAAACTGGGACATTTGCCAGCTTCCAGTCGACTGGGACCTCTCCAGACTCCCAGAACAATTGAAAAATCATGGAGAGAGGTTCCACGATGACATTGGCCAGCTCTTTCAGCACCCTGGGATGAATCCCATCAGGCCCCATAGATTTATGCATCCAGCTGGAGCAGCAAAACTCGAACAAGTTCAGGGTCAGCTGGGAGTCTGTCATTCCCCCGGTCACGGTCTTCCAACACAGGGCTCCGGGGGTCCCAGGGCCCACCATCAGTGTTGAAGACAGAAGCGAAGAAGGCACTGAATGTCTCTGCTTTGTCTACATCCCTGTTTGTGAGGTGACTGACCTCGTCAAGCAACGGACCAATGTTACCTCTGATTCTCCTTTTGCTATTAACGTATTTTAAAAAGACTTTGTTGTTGTCCTTCAGAATGCTGGCCAGCTTGAACTCTAATCGAGCTTTGGCCACGCTAATTTTTTCCCTACAGTGGCAGACAGCATCTCTGTAGTGCTCCTGTGTCGCCTGTCCTTGCTTCCAACGTCCACACACTTTCTTTTTTTGCCTAAGTTCTAGAAGATCCCTGCTCAGCCAAGCCAGTGACTTCAGACACTTTGGAATTGCCTGCTCCTGTGCTCTTAAGAGATGGCTCTTAAAAAGTGACCAGCATTCATGGACCTCAATACCTTCAAAAGCAGATTCCCAGAGGACCTTACTAACTAGCTCCTTCAGCAGCCTGAAGTCTGCTCTCCCCATGCCCAGGATCGAAGTTTTGCTGGCATTTTTTCCTCCTATCACCAACGATTCGAAACTCAATTACTTCGTAGTCACTATGACCAAGACAGCCACCCATCACCACTTCGCCCATGAGTCCCTCTCTATTTACAAACAACAAGTCTAGCAGGGCACCTTTCCTAGTCAGCTCCCTTAGTACCTGCACCAAGAAGTTATCTTCAACATGCATGTACAGGGAATCCCGCCTGTACGCCGCGCTAGAGCGCTCCGCTGCGGATCATGTCGGCACTGGAGCTGCTCACCTCGGTGACTGAGTGCCAAGCAGGGATGGGAGGCAGGGGATGGAGCATCCCTGTGCAGCCACCCCTGTGCACGGTCAAGGGCAGCCGCCCCAGGAAGGGGTGCAGGCTGCCTGCAGCACTCCAGGGCAGCCAGGAACACCAGCCGGACATAACAGGATTAGGCCAGCCTTCCCGACCGAGCCTCAGGGCGCTGCCAGCACCAGACAGTGGGACTCTCCAGGGCCTCACCCAGACATGAGGCAGCACGACAAGGTGCCTGCATCAACCTACCACAGAGAGAAGGCAGCAGGGCAGGGCTTCCAGTGCTGCAGGCAGGAACAGCGAGGGACTGAATCCCAAGCGCTGCTTCCCCACCACCTGCCCCCAGTCACTGACACAAGTCACCAGCTAATAAAACGGTAAGCAGCAGCTAACAGCTGCAGAAGCTCAGCGTGCCATCAGCCAGCACTGGCTCTTCCCACGTCCAGTGTGAAGGCAGTTTAAGGCAGAAACCCGCCCATATGGCTGCCTGCCACCACCACACATCCAAGCATCTGGCCTGGAAGCACCAGGTTTGTCCAGAAGGGCTTCCTCAGAGCCATGCTGTGCCTCCATCCACCAGGACCCACCTCCTCCACGCAGCAGACCTCAAGTCTCTGGCTGAGCAGAACCAGCCACAGCCGGACACAGACCTGCCCTTTCTGCCCAGCCCTTTGGAGAATAGCGGGCAGCACCAGGCACTGGCCCTATCCCAGCAGACAGCAAGCATCACTGGGAAAAGACACCTTTATTTTAAATACAGGAAGTTGAAAAATTAATTCATTCAAGAGCTCCACAAATATCACTGGTGCAGCAGCTCAGGCAGACGGACAAGTGGCTGTTGTGAATCTGTTCCCATGTGCCGGCTGTCAGTCTCTCCCCAAGTCACCACTCTCCTCCACTGCTGCATCTTCCCGACAGATTCCTGGGGAGCAATGGCAGCATCAAAGCACTGCTGCTCCCGGTGCTCTGCACCTGCCCCATGAGGAAGGCCACGAGCTGTGTCCCTTCCACCTGGCAGCCTTCAGTTACACCAGCAAGGGATCACCAGAGCATCCCTGCAGCCTGCCCAGGAGCGAGGGCTCACCCCAGTGAGGGAACATACCTGCTGCCCTGAGCTGAGCCTGCAAGGAGGAGATTGTCTGGCGATAGGCTTCACACTGGGCAGTCTTGTCAGCTGCAGGCAGGAGGCAAGTAGGGGTGTGCTCAGCGCGTCCTGAACACCTCACCCCCAGACCCTTTGGGACGGCAGCTGGGATCCTGCTCTACCCCTGAACAAGAAGCCAGCCCAATCCCCACGGAGCTGCAGGACCTGGGCTCCAGGTACAAGTGCAGTGGAGAGTGCATTTGGAGTGCACAATTGCAAGTGTCCCACAGCCCCCAAAGCAGCCAGCTCCACGTACCAAGCTCACCCTTCACTCGCTCCAGCTCGTTCTTTACATGCTTCAGCTCCTGGGACAGCTGATCACCTGCAGACTGGCAAGGGCAGGGTGTAAGTGTGATGCAGGGGGTGGTCACCCCCACACAGTGGCCTGCAGCCCAGCCCCAGCACAGCCCTTCCTGTGGAGGAGGATCGCTGCAGGCAGCACACACACGCCAGCGGTTCTTGGGCTTGGGGAGCTTTGCTCACCCGCCTCAGCATGTCAGAGCACGGCCCCGTTCTGACATTCACCCCTGCTTCAGGAGCCTGGCGCTGTTGCAGTGCAGCCCAACCGACACCCCAAGCCTAGCACTCGCAGGACCACTGCCAGGCTGTGTTCATCGCAGCAGAGGTGCCTGGCAAAGGAGCCACTGTTCACTTGTCAGCAACTGCCAGTGGCCGTGGGTCACAAGAATCCCTTTGGCAGGCTACAGCCACATAGTGAAGAGTCCCAAAACTGCTGGCAAATGCACAAACTTATTTTGCAGGTAGGAGATTTCCCACCTTGGAGCTTCACCTTGCTGCAGGCTCTGCTCACCCTATCCTGGGGACATGTCCAACATCTCAGGAGGTATAAAAGTGACACCACAAGCCACAGGGGTCTGCATCGTTCAAAAGCCCCTTAAAAAAATTAACTGGACAGAAGCCTGTAGTCCCCTGAGCACTGGAGAGGTGGTAGAGCCATGCAGCAAATGCACAAGGTCTTGTGTAAACCCCAGGGAAAGGCTAAAACAGCTCAGGTGCCAGGCCAGAAATTGGCAGCCCCAGGTCCCATCACTTCCCACCTCTGGCATAGCTGGCCCAAGCCACCGGCTGAATGCTGCTTCGTGGTGCCAGGACACAGTTGGCTCTTACCCACTCAGCAGGGACTGCATCCCCACACCGTGGAGTCGGGCCAGGGGCCAATTCGCTGGAAAAAGAGGACCCCACACACACCCACGTCTGGTCAGCCTTACCTGCGAAGAGAAGTGTCGCCACTATAAATGTAACTTCCATCCCTGGTCCCTCTTCAACCAGGCCACAGAGCTCCTCCAAACTAGGGGCAGAACCTGTCCAAGGGAGCCAGAGGTCTTCAAGCCCCTCCAGCCCAATGGCTGCTGCTGGCTTGGCCTGTATGGCTGCTGCTGGTAGAAGGTGCTCCTGCATGGCCTAGCTCCCAGCAGCTCTGGGTTCCTGCTTGGAGCCTGCTCGCACAGGGAGGGCAGACAGCTGCCCTGGGTAGGGAAGGGCTGTCCCAGAAGAATGGGGACGGCCTCCTCGCTTCCTCTTCCTCTGCAGGGCTCAGGACTGCAGGCTGCCCAGCTGCAGTTCTTGGGGAAGGCAGCGCACCCTGCCTGCAGAGTGGGCTGGAGCACCCCCAGGGGCACCTGTTCAGCGAGGATCCTGGTGGGGAGCAGCACTGCCAAACAAGCAGCTGCCAGCTGCCCTAGGCAGCCGCCCATGTTTCCCCATGCTCATCCCAACATAAGGCAAGAATGCACCATAGCCCAACACAGAAACGTAGACTCTCCTCACTGTGGTACACTCACAGGCACTTGGTTTTCAGCAGGTCTTTGGCAGTCAGGAGCCAGGAAAGCTCCAGATGGGCTCCTCTCTCCAGCTCCCCACTCCTGCATGGCACCACACCTCCATACTGCTCACCTGCTCCCAAGACAGTCCCTGCTGCAACCAGTTCCAGCTGTTCTTTGCTCTCACCGTTTCCCTTCAGCTCTCGGGTCGTATTGCACGCGAGCTCCTGCGTAGTCGATCCTGAAGTAAGGTCCAGGAAATGAAAGCGAAGAGCATCAACCCCTGCTCAGAGATTGAGAAGGACACCGGCAGCAACATGTGCTGACTGGGGCTGCTCCCTGTCCTACAGGTGAGCTAGAGCACCAGATTTGTCCAGGCTCTTTGCTGGGTGCCTCTCCAGGGAAAGGGACTTCGCCTAGCCTCACTGCTCCGTGTTTCACTTCCCCTCCTGTGAGCCAGAGCACATGCTGCCCCCTTCTGTCCTTTCCCCGGGATCAGTCTTGACTCTGCAGCCGAGACCCAAATGTTTTCCCCAGGGCAGCAGCTCCCCGCTCCCACGACACCAGAGCCTCCAGGGCTTCTGCCCAGATTCATCCTTACCGAGGCAAAAGCGCTTGGGGGAAGCCACTTTTCCCAGCAGCCGCAGTCGGGAGCGAGAAGTCACGGTAGGAATTGCTGTAGAGAGCCTCCGGGAGGGCTGTCTGCAACCCCCAACCTTGACAGCAGCTATAGTGGACAAACATTACGCACAGAGGCTGCCACTCCAAAGCAGCTACACCACACCTCTCCTAGGGCAGCTCCGGGCTCAGCCAGGCTGCCCGTCCCAGGCCCACGGGTACCAGCACACCTTCTGACCCCCACAAAACCACGGGGCCAACAGGCTGCTAGCCCACATTGGCAGGAGGCCAAATAGTGCTAATTAGTACAGCACTTGGGGCACGAGCGCATTTCCTGGGCTCCTACCTGTGCTGCTTCCAGAGACTCCCCACTCCCCACACTCTGTTCCTGTCCCATGCTGCAGCCCAGGCCTTCCCCCTTCTCCCTTCTAGCTGCAGCATCAGTCCCCCCCCAAGCGTCCCCGCTTTGCATGAGGCAACTACCAGGTGCAGAATTACTTTGCATCTCTGTGTCCTGGGGGGTGGGTTTGGGAATGGCGGAAGGTTGTGTCAGCTGCAAAGCCCCGCTGGGATGCTGAAGCCTGGATTTGGCAGCCGGCATCAGCTTCACCTTGGTACCTGGGAAAGAGGGAGGGTTTTGCAGACCCAGGGAAGCGGTCATGTGCTGGGGCTCTCTCCAGCGACCCGGCTCACCTGGGGGCCGGGGGAGCCTCGTTCCCGGGGCACCGAGCCCCTTGCCGGCCTTGGGGAGCTCCAGACCCAGAGAGGCCCGTGCCCGGGGGAGAGAGAGCCTGCCGCCGCCACGGCCCGGGGACCGGGCGGGGGTGCGGGGGCGGCCCGCGGGGCCCGGCCCGCCGCAGGGGGGCTGTCCGGCACCGCGCCGTGCTGCTTTACGGGACAGGGCCTGCGGGCCGGCGAGGTGGGAGCCAGGCCGCGCTGCGCCGGGGCAACGGCCAGCAGCGGGCTGCGGGAGGCACCGGGGCTCCCCGCGGGCCGGGCCCAAGGCGGCGGCGGCCTCGCAGCCACCCATGCTCGGGCGGGCAGCGGGCGTGGCGCTGTCCGGGGCCCCCTCGTCGAGGGGCGGCAAGTCCTGCAGCGGCGTGGAGGTGACGGGCCCGGCGGCGACGGGCCACAGGGCGCTGCCCTCCCCCGGGCCCGGCGAGGGCTCCGCCGCAGCGGCCGTGCCGAGGCGCAGGCGGGTGGCGATGGCGCGGCACTCCTCCTCGAAGAAGCTGAGGTAGAGCGGGGAGAGCGGCGAGCGCGGGCCGCCTACGTGCCGCAGAAGGTCGGGACAGCCCGGCGAGCCGGAGCCCGCCGGAGGCTGCTCCGACCGCCACATCCCGCCTCACGGCCGCCGCCGCCAGCCGCTCCCGCCTCAGTGCCGCCGCGCAGCGCCCCCTGCCGCCGGGGAGGCCCACCTGCACCCCTCCCGCCTCCGCGCAGTGCCCCCTGCCGCTGTGGAGGGCCACCCGCACCCCTCCCGCCTCAGCGCCTCCGCGCAGCCCCCCCGGTGGCCCCTCCCGGTGTTTCCCCCGCCCCGCCCCAGCAGCCCCCAGTACGAGGCAGAGACTTGGCTTCACAGTGGTTTAATGCGAACGGAACCAGGACGTTACACTGGACAGGGTGGAGACAGCTGGGTGGATGGCAGCCCCGCGGCAGGACAGGCAAGAGGAGGGGGCTGCCCCAAGCAGGGGCCGGCAGCAGCGGGGGGACAGGGGCTGAGCCCCGCTGCAGGCACGGCCACCTCCACCGGCGCCAGCCTCCATGCTGCCCCACAGCCCTTCCTGGGCCGAGCCGGCCCCCGGAGCAATTCCCTCCCGGTTTCAGTGACTTCTCCTCCCTGAGAGCCACCTCCCAGCCCACAGCACCAGTTCCTCATCAGAAAACCCAGGAGACATTAGGGAGGCCTTGGGAGCCGTGGTTGGCAGGAACGGGAGGGCAGTCACTGCAGGCCTATGCTCCAAGAAAGGCTCAACTGTGCCACCACGAAGTGACCAAGCACTTAAAAACCAGCCAGCCTTGACCTGAGGAGCCCCCGAGCTGAGGCCCAACCTCGCTCATCGCAGCTGTGGCAGCTGGAGAAGCCTCCAAAGAACAGTTCTGCTGCAGCAAGTCACAGCCTCGTAGTCCCCCTCAAGCTCTGAACGCTTCCCTGACCAGTCTTGTGTCCTTGCTTCGACACAAGTAACTGCCTAGCTCACTGCAGAATAGGGGAGAACACACAAAAAGCCATTGTTACTTCTCCTGCTTCATAAGCAAATGTCTAACCCAGGACTGACCGACCATCTTCTGCCGTCTCTTTCTGGAGAGGTGGCCTCACCCCAGGCCCCACTGCTGGGCTCCTCCTGTGGCAGCCATCACGGCCACACACTACAACAGCCACCACCAGCCCCCTCCTGCTCCTCCTCAGCCAGACCTGTCTCCTCCCCTCTGCAGCTGGGGTGCAGGATAAGGTCACCACGGCTCAGGATGCTGCTGGAAACACCACCACAGCAGCCCGCGGCAGAGCAAGCTGTGGCGTTTTTTAAACCCTGGGCCAAGGCATCACAGCATACGCTGCTACAGCCCAGGTTATCCCAGCTTCCACATGCCAAACAGCCCACGCAGAGCATCATGAGAGCACACGTCATGGAAACCCCTCAAGCTGCCAGCAGCACATTAGAAAGGAGGGGGATTAACACAAATACACCAAGCAGGTCTGCAATGCAGGAGGCTGAGAGCAGGGTTAGAGTAGGTCTTGGGTCTCAGCACTTCCAGACAGTGAAGAATGGGGATTTCATGCAGGGTGAATGGGGTGGACAAGAGACCAACACACCCAGGCACCTACTCACTGTTTTGGATAAGCCTTACTAAAACTCTAATACCTGATGCGATCACTGACCAACATGACAACTGCTATTCTTCAGAGTCTCCTGCAGAGATGCTTGGGGCTGCACAGACAGGGGAATGAAGGTCATCTCATACCTTCCTGTACAGGGAGAGAGGCAGCTCCTACACCATAATGCCATAAGCAAGTTCCTGCTCCACACCTATTCACATCTGCCCCTAGGTGTGGGAAAACACACTCACTTGCCTACATTTTCATACCTTTAGGCCAAGACCACAGCCCAGTAGAACAAGCTGCTGCCAGTTACAAAAGAGGAAAATACTGAACAAACTGGGAGCTTCAAGAGAGGAAAAGCTGGTTCAGAGAAGACAGATTTAGTGTAAAAATAAATGTCATTTTTGCAGAAGGAAGGGTGGAATGGAGGAAGACAGTGCCAGGTGCTCCTACTGGCGCACTTTCCCTGGGACATAATTCCTATCAATAGTCTCCTCTTGCAGGAACATATGTAAGCAGCGCTCGTTCTGTGCCAGTGGGTGTCCAGCAATTCTGAAAGAAAATCAGATGTGGAGATTAGCACAGCCACCACCAAGACCCCCACACCTCCACCCTCTGTAGGGAGTGAGTAAGGCACAATTCTTCGCTAACGGGCAGCCAGTTCCAAGCACACCCGCACTGGGCTCAGGCCAAGGTCACCAGATCCATGTGCAACAGGGCCAGCAAGAGCTGCACAGGGTGTTCCCTCCCATACCATGCCCTGCAGCAGGGCATGAGCATCCTGAGCCAACAATACCCTGTCAGTGGGTCTCTGCAGCACAGCTATTCTGCTATTTGCTTCACTCTCAGAAGAGAGCGCTGAACACAACCCACACTCAAGGCAGGACTTGCTTCAGAACTGTGGTTTCATTACCCGGCTGCAGGCTCCAGCCTTTAGCACGGCACCTGCGTGCAGCAGATCAAGACTCCTTCCTGGTCAACCCACAGCCCTCTTCTACCAGCAGTAGCTGGAAAGGCAGCATACAGCAAACCCAGGACATCAAGCTTACTTGTTAATAAACTGTTCTAGTCCCTGTCTCCGCTCCTCAATGAAGGACTCCTCAAAGATGCCTTCGTCTCCTCGGAAGGGCAGCTGTCGTTTCAAAGCTTTTCCAGGCAGCGGTGGCACTACAATCTGAAAGCACAGGATCACCCTGTCAGCAGAACGGCCACCTGCAAGCGGATATCCTTTGCCATTTGACACTCATCTCCAGCCCCATTATGTGGATAGAGATCAAGCCCCAACAGCTGCCCACCACCACAGCCTCTCTTCTGGGCAGCTCAAGATTATCGCTACAACTGTTCCCATATGTCCTGGTTTCAGGAATGGGCAGGTCTGAGCCAGGCCTCACCTTACTGTCTCGTTCCAGCTCATTCTTCAGCCATTCAAAGTCGCTGTATCGTCTCCTCACACATGACTCCTTCAATTTGAAGATTGGGAGGTTTGTCTGTAACGAAGAGAAGTAGTTAATCTGCAGGTTGCTTTGGAAGCCATAAAGTATTTCAACATGTAATTGAAGCCTGAAGCTGCATTTAGAAAACAAAGTCCCCTGAGAAGGAGGCATCACGAGAACATGCAGCTTCTTTATTCAGGACAGAGCACAAGCACTGAAGCCCTTCAGAATCAAGCAAGCACTTGCCAGGCTACTCAGAGCCAGCCATTCCCTCCCCCTCAAGTGACTATTTCAGGAACACACCCCCTCCCAGGGGCACACACTGGAACTGGGCCTCACAATACAGAGGAGGCTGTTTTTTTTTCCCCTGAGTTCACTCCGTTTCGAAGTGATCTACCAGAGAGCTTCACAGCAGCCTGCAGAGGAAAAGAACCTCCGACCCAACACTGGTGTTTCCATGGAAGAACTAAGGGAGGAAATCTTGTCCCAGTAACTGTTCAAGGCCAGACCTCCTGCTACAATATTCTCTCAGAACAGACCGCCTACCCTAACAGGCGAGCAGCTTTTTCATATCTGGCTTGTGTCACTGGAGGAACATGCAGCAATTCCCCACCCTTCTCCCCCGCCACCAGAGTCTAAAGACTGACAGCTACAGTAACTTCACCTTTACCCTGAAACATTTAAGGAACTGAGATAGCAAAACCTTCTGACAAGCAGCACCCAGATGAACACAGGTATTGCTGCAACATGTTTCGCAGGTCTGCGAAATAAAACCTGCTTTCAAAGCACCACTGCAAGAGCTAGTTTCAGTGGGACTAAGGTTCCCATTGCCACCTGCCAGGCACCCTTTGGCAGGCTGATGGAAACCAAGCATCAGAACAGAAAAAAGCAAACATCCAATTCTTCTGAAAGGCAGTGAAGACAGCACTTAAATCACGCTACGAACAGAAGTCAACGCCAGCACCGTAATATACACTAAAGCTAGCTTGTGTCAGGGGAAGCTCAATTTTACTTCCTTCAGCTATCAGATGCAGAGCTGTGAAGAGGTCCCCAGTTCGGCTTGGTTAAGGCCCAGTGAAGAGAATCCTGCAAGAAGTCCTCAGCCTGCTACACATACTCCTGGATCATGGGCTCTTTGTAAAGTGATCAAGCTGACTCAGAAGGGGTATCTAGACTGCACTATGATCAGGTCCCAAGATACTGCTAGCTAGCTTTCCTCCCCTGCTTGAGATAATCAGCTGCATGCAGTCATGCCCTGCTCAGCAACCACCCAACGGTGCCCCAGTACCAGGCCTGGGGCTCTAGAGAGGGGACTGAGGCAGCACCCTCCTTGTCCTTGTGCATACCAGCCCTCACTGGATGCCGAAGGGCCCCAGCAAACCCACCAGCTGCGAGCGCTCTGACCTTGAGCCCTGGCCCGCCGGAGAGCCGTAGGCAAGCTGCCAGCCCCAGCCCAGCACTGCCCGGCTTGCAGGGCCGGGGCTCACCTCCTCAGCCCCCCACCGCTGCAGACAAGCACAGCCCCTGCCTGGCTACCCCGAGCCCCTGGAGCTACGCCCTGGCCGGGCTCCCTACGTACACACCGCCGCTTCCCGTCCCGTCCGCGCAGACCGGGCTCGGCCAAAGCAGCGAGACCACCCTGGCCCTCCCCCACCCCGCCGCGGCCGCCCTCCCCTGGCCATCCCGGCACTGCGCACCAAGCGCTGCCGCCCCTCCCCGGGCCGTACACCCGGCCACCGGGCAGCCCAGCCCCGCCCGGGCCAACACGGCCCACGGCCGGCCCCGAGGCCTGCCCCCCCGCCCCGCCCGCCGGCCCCCGGGGGCCGCACCCGCATCCGGAGCTCGTAGCTGGTGTATCTGGCGCGGCCCATGCCCACGGTCTGTGGGTTGAAGATGTCGATCTCGAGGAAGTTGCTGGGCGGCCCGTACGCGTCCGTCAGGTCCTGCGGCTTGGCGTTCAGGCGCCGGGTGTCCGCCACCGCCGCCTCCGACATGGTGGTGCCGCCACCGCCCCGCCCGGCCCGCCCGCTGCCGCAGCCCGCGCCGCCCCGCCCGCGCACAATGCGACGTCGCCTGCCCACCGCCTGCATAACGCAGCGGTTAGCCAGGGTTCGGGGCTCTCCAGCCGCCGCCCCGCCCGCGCACGCCAGCGCCGCGGCCGGCCGCCGCCTGCATAAGAGGAGCGGGTATTCAGAGCCAAGGGCACGCAACGGCGCGGCCCCGGAATCTGCACGCCGGGCTCGCTCTCGACGGTGTCCCCGCGCGCGGCCTACCCAGCCGGGCCCCCGCGGGGCGGTGCAGAGCCCGAGACCGAGTCAGCCACGCTGGGCGCCTGGGCTGGGAGCCGGGGCGCGGGGCCGAAAAACGTACATAGGGTCTGCTCCATACAGCGTCCTGGGCGGGGCCAGCCCCGGGCGCTATATGACACGGGGCGTGCCGGGGCCCCGGAACCTGGTTGCCGCGGTTCTGACAAACGGACCGGGAGCGGGACGCGGGCTCGTCACGGCTTGCGCTGGGGCGTGTCCCGGAAACGGGCTCCTGTCCGTGACGGGACAGGGCAAGGGAGCAGCAGTCTTGGGCCCGCACACCCCAGAGTGCCGCAGCACGGTCTCGTGCGGGCGGAGGAGCGGTTCTTTCCGTGGGGCTCCCGGTGCGGCCCCGCCTAGCGCGGGGTCACCAGGCCCGCAGACCGCCGGGGCGGTGCGCGTAACGGGACGGGGCGGGTTATGTAAGCGCGGCTGCCGCGGTGCCCGCTGGGAGCTGTAGTCGCGCGGGCGCAGCGCCCGCTACGCTACCCTTCGGGGCCCCGCCCCGGCCCCGCCCCCGCCCCTCTGCCGCAGGGGACGCTGGGTATTGTAGTCCGCCGGCCAGGTCGGGCCGCTTGCCGCCGCCCCGCCGGGACTACCGCTCCCGGCGTGCCCCGCACGCGCAGGCGCAGGGCGCGGTGCTGCTCCCTGGTAAACAGAGCGGCGCGGCGGCGGCGGGGTCCAGGTCTCACAAAGGGGTGGCGGGCTGGGCCGATGCGCAGTGACGGAGCGGCTCAGACCCGGTGGTCGTGGCGGTGCTGAGGCGGACGCCCATGGCGGAGGCGGGCGGTGCTGCGGCGGCGCCGGACATCGACCCCGACTTCGAGCCGCAGAGCCGGCCGCGCTCCTGCACCTGGCCGCTACCGCGGCCCGAACTGCCGGCGGCGCCGGCGGAGGCGGGGGGCGCGGCGGGCGCGGCGGAGGAGGGCGCAGGTGGCGCGGCGGCGGGGCCCGGGCGGCCCGAGGGGGCGCGGGCGGGCGGCGCGGCGGCGCGGAAGGGCGGCTCCCGGCGCAACGCCTGGGGCAACCAGTCCTACGCCGAGCTCATCAGCCAGGCCATCGAGAGCGCCCCCGAGAAGCGGCTCACGCTGGCACAGATCTACGAGTGGATGGTCCGCTCCGTCCCCTACTTCAAGGACAAGGGCGACAGCAACAGCTCCGCCGGCTGGAAGGTGCGCGACGGGACGGGCCGGGGCGGGAGGGACGGGCCTGGCCTTCGGCGGGGCGCCCGCGGCGCGCCGGGGCCGGGGCGGGCTGTGCGGCCAGGCGAGGAGCGGCTGCCTGAGGCGCCTTCCTGCTCCCCTGCTGCTGAGCTGGTGCTGCCGCTTGTCCCGGCCTGCCGCCCTCCCCGCAGCGCAGCCCCGTGCTCACCTGTTGCTACTCGTCCCCAGCCAGGCTCTGCGCATTCGACGTTGGTGCCAGCGCCTAATCCCCACGCTGCAGCGCGGCGGCCTGGGGTTCAGCTTTGCCGAAAGCCGCTTGGCTGGTTTGTCTGCCCGTGAGTGCCGGGTAGGGTCTTCTCAGACCCAGCCCAAGCTCCGGCTCTGTGGAGCTGGAGCAGAGAGGAGCAGGCTTCTCTGGGTGGGTGGTTATGGCATGGCCCTGTGAGGCTGCTCCTTGCGCCCTTTGTGTTTGGAAAATTCTCCAGGAAAGGAGTGAGGGTCAGTTAAAAGGCTGTAGCTAAGCTTCTGTGCAAGATGAAGCATCAGTTGAAGGGTTTTTAAATACAAGGCTGCGGTTCTTTGTCACCTGACTGTGCTAAAGCTCAACATAAATAACTGTTTCATAGCACGGATTCTTGGCTTTCAAGAGGCTCCCTTTAAAAAGGGTGCTGTGTCCCAGAGCAGTGCCGCTGCGGCCATGCTGGAGTTTGGAAAAGGGAAAGCAATATACTGCTCCAAAGTCTCAACATTGTCTTCTCCTCTCACTCTGGAAATAGGCATGTGCAAAGTTCTGTTAAAAGAGCTAAACTCCGTTTCCATCCTCTGCAGGTGGCAGCCTGGTGTTCCCATTCTCTTTAGTCAAACCAACTCCAGCAAAGAGAAAGGGAGATGTGAGCGCTGGCTTGCGAAATAGTTCCTCAGGCTGTCCTGATATATCGCAGTGGATGCCACGGTGACTGGAGTCTAAAAAGCGTGATGTATTGCTCTCGCTGCTGGAATTACACTTGATGCCACACTCTTGTTTGCACTGTACCTCTCCGCTTGCGGGGTTGCTTAGCAGTTCGTCTATGCTGCAGTTCTGCAGCAGCTTGAGCCAATGTGGTTTGGGGCTTCCGTGACTCCAGCCACGCGTTCCTCTGCCTGTGTGACCAAGCAGTAAGTCAGCACAGAGAGTTAATTGGCGGCGGGGGCGGGGGGGAATGGATAGCTTTTTCTGGCAGGTTAGCTTTCAGCTGGCTCAGCTCTCTGAAGTGGCACACCATGCGGTTGCGTAAGTGCGAATGTTTGCTAGAGAGAGAGTAGGAACCTGGTAAGAGGGATGCAGCTGTCACAGCTTAGGCTGCCACAGGTTGATACAAAACTTTTTACCTTTCCCTTTTATCTGGCTCACTGACAATTCTCGTGAGAATGCTTGTAGTTTGATTAAAATAGACTTTTTTTTTTCCCCCTCCTTTGCGCAGGTTGAATCCTCCTTATTAAGATCTGATTTGGGACAGTGCTTGGGTGCATTTTCTTTCTCTTCAGAAGATTTGTTGGTCTCACTGGAAGATAGTTCTTGCTTCCTCAGGCTAGGTGTGCTGTCCTGGTCCTGCTGCTGCTGGGGTGGGGTCACATTATTTTGGCAGATAGAAATACAGTTGAAACTGTTTAAAGGCCAGAGGAAATTCTCCTAAAAAATGGTTTTCATTTTTAACAAATATTGTCAAAGTTTGGGTTGGTATGTAGGGGGTATGCGGTTAATCTTACGTGCCCTCTGCTCCATTTGCTTCCCTGGTCACTCTCTCAAATCCTGTTGGCAGGGCTTGGCAGGATGCATGCCCCATCACGTGTGACCACAGAGCACTGACTTCTAGTCTTGCTTTATGTTAACATACAGTTATATAGATTTGCAAGAGATTTTGTTTGTTTTACTTATTTTAGTCTATTTGCATCAAGGTGCATTAGATGAAGGCAGGTTAGACATTCACAGTTTTAAAGATGTGAAATCAATCAAATCAGTTCAATTTGATTTTGTGGACTTAGAGTAAATTTAGGTGCGTGTTTTATATTTAAGACAAACTAAATAAACAAAAGATTTCTCTTCAGTTAGGGGATGGACCTGCCTGTTTTTTTGATTTCACTGTTCCTTGTTATTTTTAGAGCTGCAAAGCTCTGCTTACATCTTTTTTTAATTTGTAAAGTAAAAGAAAAATTTCTTGAGTTGTCTTAGCTTTATTGGTTTCTCAGTTTTGAACGGAATGAGTTTGGGTAAAGGAAATTAATGTGGAGCTGCTGCTAAATGTTGGTGTAGCATTTTGATGCCTGTTAAGATCGTACTACAGCTCCTGGAGTTCTGGTACTTCTGTGTTGTTTGGGCAAAGCCATACTGATAGTATGTTCTATTTGTATGTAGTGTAGTTCTAATGGAGACTTTTAAATGGGAAATTAAAAGAAACGTGTCTTTAAAAACTTTTAAAATCTACTTTAGTTAATATAAACCCCATAAACTCATTGTTGCTTCATAATTACTTTACAGCTGTCCTACTCCACTATACAATTGGGGGAAATACAGCTGTTACAGACTGCCAGGGTGTAACCTCTGTGAATTCCAGAAGAATCTGTGTTTTCGAGGAAGGTAGTGTTTGCTGTTCTTGAACTGCCACAAGTGCTTTGTAAAGGACAGTTTTGCTGGGTGTGCAGCCTGTCCTTTCCCTGCAGTAATTCAGCTGAAGTTAAGAATTAACCAGCCTGAAAGGCAGAAGTGTTCTTGCAGGGGTGTGTTGCAGGACTTCTTTGTAATCCTCCCCTCAGTGCTCTGCAAGCTGCTCTGTGGATAAGAGGATAATTCCTTCTGGCTTTGAGAATACTTGAAGGAGGAAGGTGTTGAGGGTTTTGAATAAAGTGCCTAAACCCTGCTGAAGCAGTTTGCACTGGTTGTTGCATTTCTTGCATCCGTGAATATGAGCAAGTTCGACACAGTGAGAAGCAACATTAAGGACTAGTCTTTTCTCAGTGAAACATTCTGTGTATTCTCCCAAAGCTGTTGTCTTTCCCTTTGTAGGAACAGAATAAACTTTAAAACCATCCTTTCACCCTCATTTTGCTTCATTGAAGCAAAAATCAGACGTTTCCTTTGCGTGCAATGTAAAGGAAAAACCAAATGATTCTGCAGTATTGCATTAGTTATAGGAGGCTGAAGTCACACCTCTGCATTCTGGTACTTTGCATTCACTTAAATTCAAATGTGTACATGTATATACACATATGTATGTGCAACAACTCAAGTAGCTGTATTACGAATTAAAAATTACCAAGCATTCTGCTTGTCTGAAACAGAAGGTGTCATCCATCTGGAAGCTCAGCTAGCTCTTAATCTTCATTACAGTGGGCAGCATTTTTACTTTAAACCCTTCCATTCCATGCTTGTGTTATATGCATATTGCCTGTATTTGATGTTAACTGTTGACCAGATGGATAGGGAGACCTGGCTGAGGGCTTTCAGGTGCTTACTTGCATGCACTCTGCAATTCAGTTTATGATGATAGAGCAACCTCACCGGCTTCCACTGCCATAGCACTGGTTCTGAAGGTCCCCAGTCTCTCCCAGAGCTGAGGATGTCTGACCTCCTGGCAGAGCATGTGCAGAGCTCCCTCAGGTTGGAGCAGCTGCTCATCCTGTGGCCTTCTGAAGCTCCTCCATGAAAGAGTAATAGGCCAGCAGACAAAAGCAAGCCTGTCCATCTTCTGGACTATTTCTACTGTGCTGCAGCTGATCAGTTCTGCCAGGTTATCCTTACGCTTTGCAAATAAATTCCAGTTCAGTGGATACAAATTATGTGAACACTTGTTTTGGTAAAGATGGAAAGTTTATTGTTTGTTGGCAAGTTGACTACTGTTCAGCGAACTTTTGGTTTTTTTCTGTAGTCAGATCTACAAAAAAGCAATGGTCAGTTCTTAAAATAGTCACATTAGCTGTTTGCTTATATCCATCTGGACTGTGCTGGAGTGTCCCTGTATCCTTGAAGATTTTTTGGCTCAGACTTGTCAGAATCGTAGCTTCTTAACATGGACAGGTAAGGGCCCAGATCACTATCAGGAGAGCTTTTTTTAATTTCACAAAGAAACCCTTTATCTGGAAAGGAACATCTGGTGGGAATGCTTTACACAGATTTGCTTTTGACTTTTGGTAATGATAATTTCAAGATGATGGTTTGAGAAGACATTCAAAATATTTCCTCATCTTTGCTCACTAAGGCATAACTGATTTGACGCCATAAAGCAAAAGGAAACATAAAACTTAAGCTCAGCATCTTAGCTCTGAGCAAAGTATAATTCTGCTTGACCTTCAGCCTGGTGCAGGTTTGTGCATAGGGGAGGCTCAGTCTACAGTCTGGGTCTCTCTTTGCTGCACAGAGCCATCGACCTCAGTCTGTGAAGAAAGAAGGCTACTTTCTGTTGACCGTGCTGAAAAAGCCCATAGTGTTTACACCTAAGTTCACGTGCCTGAAATTATATAATTCCCCGTTAAACCTTCTGACGCTGAAAATGAAGAATTGTGCATTCTAAATCAAATCGGAATAGCGATGTCATTGCTGTCATCGTTGGTACTTAATTTAAGTCCAGTTAATTTTTAATAGTGTTGTAGGTGCTGCTTTCTGTTAAGTTGGGATTATTTTGGTTTCTTGGAAGTTGCTGCCCTGCAAGGGGAGGGAGGGTCTGGCCGTTCAAATCCAGAGTAGCTGGGGATGGGTGGAAAGTGCTGGACTCTTGACACTACCTCGTATGCCTCTAAATGCATTCATGTGGTGTTAGCAATGTGGCTTAGTCGTGGCAGCAGGGAGATGTTCTATCCCAGCTGCTGACAACCTAGCTGGTTTCCTTAAAGCAGGGAGGAGGATAACGAACAGAAGCCGAATGATGGTTGTTCAGAGGCTGTAGTGAAGAGTCTGAGGAACACGGGTGGCTTTTTTTGTCCATCAGTCTTTCTTTTAACAGAATCTTTTACCTTCTAATCCCGTTAGTCTTTAAGTGGTCTGGCCACAGCAAGTAGTTCTGGCCTAGGTGAGGGCCTGGTGAGGAGGGAGGAAGGCAGCCGGGCATGGCAGGGTGTTATGGACAGAAGGATGGTGAAGTGCTGGGTGTGGAAGATGAGGCCGGTGACAGTGCATTAGGAGCAGGATGATGGTGTGAGCATGGGGTCACCAGGTGTCCTAGTTTTCAGGTGGGATAAAACTTATTGATGAGTGGTCAACCGTGGTGAGGACCCACCATCGCAATGTAGTGACATATACTTAGCCCTCCTTAAAGTGACACTAATAGCTCCTTCTCCCAAACAAGGTGTAATGCCATGAATAAGTATGGAAGTACAAGATTTATTTTTTTCATTTGAAGCCTTATAGAGTGTAGTTGTCCCCCTCAAAAGTGGGATAGAGCTTGTCTTTGGGCGAAAGTCCATCTGCCCCATGCAATGCCAGTCAAATTACGTGAAGATTTTGCTGCTACTTTTTCCTGGTCCCTGCCACTTTGTTCTGGAAAACTGCTTTGCTGAAAGATTATTCCTTGTAGCATGGCTTAATTTTCCAGGCAGTCCTCAGGGAAGGCTGCTCCAGGGCTGCTGGTATTACTTGTTCCAACAAGTTTCTTCTGCTCTATCTAATCCTGAACAGCTTTTGTTGTATATGCCTGCCTGTCTTGGTAAACTTGTAAATTGCCTCGGTCTTTGCTTTTTAGAGAGCTAGGATTTTCTTCTTCTGAGGTCCCATTAAAAGATTACGGAAAGGAAAATGTTATTCCTAAGATGAGCTCCCTGTCTGCCGAGCTTGACGTCTGTGCTCACATGTGCCTTCCAGAAGGAGATTGCTGGGGAAATGTTTTAGCTCCTTGGCTCTGCAGCAGTTGTTTACTTGCTGGAGCATAACTTTGCAAAATCTCTGCAATGAAGACTTTCCTGAAGCCTTCGGAGCCAAGTGGCTGGGTGAGTGCTGAGACAGGCACTGACAAATGCAGCAGGTGGGGCGTTCTGCCCTCGCAGCCTCCCAAGAATACCATGGCAAATGATAATTCGGAACAATTACAGGCCTGGTTTTGGAACATGGCCCTGCACTGAGATGTGACCATGTTCTTTGTATGCCTCCAAGGCAGTGAGAGTGTATTACAGGCAGCTGCAGTGATTGCATGTCTTTTTTTTTTTCTGTCACTTATTCTTGGGAGAGACTTGTTCTTAAGAAGTCTGCCTCTGTGGTTTGTACTAGAAACTTGACATTTCCTGGGAGAATGGCCCTGGTGCTATGGAGCAGTGATTGAAAATCCAGGCAAATGTGGGCAAGCACAAATTTTTCAAGGATAGCTACTGTTTCTTGTGTCTTTCTCAGCATAGTTTGTGCTTGGCCCCGAGCGCTCTGCTAGCACAGTTCTTGCATGGCTGCTGCATGGATGAGTTCCTCCGGGCTCCTGTCATATTGGTGCTTAGAAGAAAGTACATCACAGGATGGTGAGTTTAAGCTTGTTTTTAGTGTGAGGAACCTTAAAGTCTGAACAAACCATCCTGAATGTTCTGACCTACTCTGTTTTATGGTAGATAACGTCAGCCGTACCTACAAAACTGTATAGTCCCCTGGAAAGGCTGTCACTGGCATTCTGTCTTCTGTATGACCCACTTGTGCATTTTCCATAGTATCTCAGTGTCTATGGCAGTTGTCCAGAAGGCTGACCGGGTGGGATAATTGCTTGGTTGTGCTGCCAAGCTCCCGTGGCTAATTCCCCATCCTGAGGCCGAAGCACTGTTCGGTGCTGGGCAGGGTGTCACAGCAGTGCTGACACTGGTGTGGGGGCGGCCTGGTATGACGGTGAGGAGTGTTCCTGTCCTTTAAATAGGGCTAGAAGATTTTATCAAAGAAGATGATTTAATATTGTGGTAACTGAGATACAGGAGTTAGTTTGTGTATGCTGCTAGCCACACTTCTATGGCTGGTCCATATATCCTAGCTTGTACACACAGTGGTTGGGACCTAGCGAATGGTCCACCCCTCAGTGTACAATAAATGTCTCTAGCCAAACTTTAATTTTTTGCATAATATCTGTCATTAATTTCAGAATGGTTTTGTCTGAAAGTGGTTTACAGGAATCATCTTTGATCTGTGATGGATTAGAGACACAGACTGGAATTTTTTTTCACCGCAATACTCAACATACATCCATAAGAACCTCTATAAGATATCTGAATAAACAGCAATAACCACCCCTAACTAGTTGTTGAAGAGGTCCCTAAGGATTTGAAGGATTCCTGCCTATGCCTCTTCCTTCAGGTCATGCTTCCTTATGGTCAAAGATGTTGCAGAGCCAAGATCTTGTGTGGATTGCATGTGCTCAGACCAACTGGGATCCTTCTGTGCTGCTGAAGTTGAGCATCTAAAAAGTTAATGTCATCTATATGTTTCTGGTTTGAGTTGCTTAACATGGAGCAAGGAAATACGTCAGGGTTGCCTGGGTGACTGAACTCTGTCATTTCCTCTCCTGTCACGTTTGACCTGGAGTTCTGTGATTATTTTAGCATAATTGATTTGTCCCTCACTTTCTCAATGAGATTTGAGGGTGCCCTCCATATGTTAGGTGTATTAAATCCTTCTAGTAGATGCATTCTTGTGCTGGGGAGCGTGTGGTGTGCAAGTGTGAATCTCTTGTGCTGTCTCACAGCACCCAGGCTGATACGTGCGTCGGTTCAGTTGTATTTTGGGACTCTCTGGACTTGAGTCTCCAGTATGCAGGCAAGCTCAGTCATGCAGGTGCATTACGGCTCTGGGTGCTGCGGCTGTGGTGGTGAGCTGCCTCACAAAGTCTGCAGGAGAGGTGCAAAAGTGATAATTTAGGCATTGCAGTTTTGACAGCAGTTAACCCTAACGTAAGAAGCGTTCGGGTTTTTTCCTCTGCCTCCAACCACACGTTCTGTTCTCTTCCTTAATTTTCGGTGCTTGACCCCCACAGCGAGGTAGTTCAAAAACAGGCAGAGATAAAAGAGACAGGAAAAGTAATTTTCAAGGAAGGATAGGGCTACTTTTCGATTGGGTTAGCTCTCTGAACCAGCTTATAGAGTCACAGATGCTTGTGTTATGGGAGGAAGAGAGTTTGAAGATGAGGAAGGAAGGAGTGGTACGGTAGTTATCTGTTTCTACAGCTATTAGCCGTTGTCAGTTTAGCAGTAACATGTAAAAACGCTTTTGAGACTGTTTCATAAAAGGTACTAGCCTTCGTATATCTGTGTTCATGTGAATCCTAGTCTTATTCCAAGATGTTTTATTTCAAGCTGCTTTTCAGCCAAAAAAATAGAAAACTAGTTACTAAAATTGTCACTTACGATACCCGCAGTGGTGCTAATTTTCTTGAGGTTTCAGTGTTACTGAAATGCTTGCACCAGTGCAGAAACGCTTGCACCAGTGCAGTGTGCTTTTGCTGACATAGGAATTAAAACCTGGCTGTAGCCATGCATGAGAAGAAAACAGAATATAGTTAGCTGTGAAATTCTGAAATCCTGAACCTATTGGTTTGAAGTTCCATTTTAGTAAATGGAGCTAAAAAATGGGTGGTTATGAGACTCCAAATGCATACTGTGTGTACAAGCTACTGTGTCATTCCTGACGGGACTGGGTGTCATCATGAGTTCACAGATTAATTTCAGGAAAATAAATGAAGAATTAGTGACAATCTAGTGGTTCTTATTGCTGCAGCATTATGCATGCAAAGTCATGTACATTTAGCTGGGAAGAGGCGGGGAAATCTTTGGAAATGAAAGCAGCAGCCTTCCAGGAGACAGGGTACCAGTCTGAATGACTTTTTTCAAGACTTGAAGGAAAAGAAAGCTTGATTTAGAGAAGGTGCCAGGCAGGAGTGTTGTATAGCTATTACTGTGAACAACTCAAATAGTAAAACTATGTAAGAGCGTTGACTGGCACATGTTCCACAGTAACCCTTGGGGTGCTCTCCAAGTAAGAGCATATGTATCCTTTGATAATGATCACAACAAGTAGCCAGTCTTCTCCAAGTCCTCAACAGCCAAAGATTAAAACGAAAGCTAATGTAGAGTGATTCTCACATCTCCTTCCATTTCCATGAAAACTTCCCACTTTGCCTGTATTGTTTATCTACATCTGCTTTGTTCTAGGATAGTACTTTTGGTGAGGTGGCCAAAATTAGCATGGTGAGGACTTGTCTGAGAGGAAAAGGGTGGGGAGAGGGAAAGCAGCAGGCAGGAAAGAACTGTGTTCAGAGGTGGTGGGAAAGGATGATAAAAGCACAGTTAACTTTGTTCAGAATTAAGAGAGCATGCATGAAATCTGAAGGCTACTATATACCTTTTAGTTTATATGAAAAAGGTGTTGCTCTTGAACCGCTGTTATGCTACCAGTGTAGCACCTTTTAATGATGTGTAATTTGACCATCTGAACAAATTAAATGCAAATATCAAACAAATGCATGACACTGGCCTCAAGGGGAGTTTATGAAGGATCTGCTCAAACAATGAGATTATTGCTTGCTGATTCTAAAATACCGGGGAGTTTATCAGTTGCAGGATGAAAATTCAGCTTGATGATGGTGTACAGATATGTTAGCTTGCAGTTTTCAGCAAAGCTAAACCAAAAGAAGGGAGTTGGGAGAGGCAAGGAGTATGTGGCTTGCCAAACGGAAAGATGGGAGAGGCTAAAACTGGCATGTACTGTGTGGGAGTGCACTATCCGCTGAACATCTTACGCCATTAGAAGTGCACACAGGGGGGAGCGTACTGCCTCCTTGCAGAATGAAGCTGGCAGGCTCCAGGATTACTAGAACTCTTGTTCCACAAAATTTTTCTCTTGTTCCTGTGGTTCTGGGATGAATATGGTAATGAGCATACTGAATTAGAAGTGTTTTGCCATTTCTCTTCACCCAGTTTATATAATTCACTGCTATGCTGTGCTCGAATCTGTCTGAAAGCTAGCCATATAAAAATTAACAAGTTGAGCCAGGCTTATGCTGGCTAATGGGATTGGCAGAAGGGTGGGAGCAGCATTAGCTCAAATTCAGTTACACTCATGTTGAAGTTGCAAGCTGTATTTGGGAATTTGCTTACTTGCTCTGTTATATGCTTAGTTTTTGCAGATTCTTTATGGTCTTAAAAAGTTCTTTTGTGTTAGTATTTTGCTAGTTGTCATGGTAGTTTCACCCTTGGTGCTGCAGTGAGACATGGCACTGCTTGTTAGTGCTGTCAAGCATGTTCAAGCAGAAATAGCAGGTTTTTTATGGGTAGGTCTTTGTTATAACTTTCTTCTCTGGATACTGTCTGAACGCATTTATGCTTGTGAGGTTTCTAGGTGGTAGGTGTGTCAACTGTCAGGTCCTCATATCCTGTAAATTTTTTTTTTTTCAGAACTCTATTAGACATAATCTGTCCCTGCACAGCAAATTCATTAAAGTCCATAATGAAGCCACAGGGAAGAGCTCTTGGTGGATGCTCAATCCTGAGGGTGGTAAAAGTGGAAAAGCACCAAGAAGAAGAGCTGCCTCCATGGACAACAGCAGCAAACTTGCAAAAGTCAGAGGTAAAGCATCCAAAAAGAAGCCTCCTCTCCAGTCTGCTCCAGAATCCACTGCTGACAGTCCTGGCTCCCAATTCCCTAAGTGGCCTGGGAGCCCGTCCTCAAGAAGCAATGAGGACTCTGACGTGTGGAACACCTTCCGGCCTCGAACCAGTTCCAATGCAAGCACCATTAGTGCCAGGCTTTCTCCTATCCTGACAGAGCAGGATGACCTCCACGATGAAGAGCTGCTTCCTTCTCTAGTGTACTCCAGTGCATCCAGCAATGTTCCACCAACTGTGACTGAGGAGCTTGAGCTCATCGATGGGTTAAATTTGATGTCTCCCAGCTCATCTGTTTTATCTACCCAGCAATCTGCCTCAAGTGGTCAGATCCAGAGAGATTCCAATTTTTCCTTGCGGAGCCCAAATGCAGCTGGTCAGACCTCTACTTTTGGCAATTCCCTGTTTAACCCTGTTGATATCTCACTGCAGAGTTCTGTCAGCCATTTCTCCGCCCCTCAGACCTTGGAAGCTCTTCTGACACCCAGCTCTCCGCCTCCAAGGGATGTCATGATGACTCAGGTGGATCCAGTTCTCCCGCAGACTGGTAACAGGATGAGCAGCCGAACTCTTCTGCTTCTAGGTGGACAAGCCGCCCAGAGTAAGATAAGCTCAGGCAATCCACGAGGAAAGCCTACAGAGCAGCAGGCAGAACCAGTCAGTACCAGTGTTTTGCCATCAACGCTTCCCATAGTAACATCTCCTCAAAACACTGCCAGCATCACCAGTTTGAAAGCTCCAGTTTCTGCAACAACTGCCCAGTCGGTCCAGCTGGGCAGTCCACTGCTTCTTTCTTCTGCTAGCCCTGCTCCCTTGGGATTGAACCAGGACAGGCTGCCCATTGACCTGGACATTGACATGTACATGGAGAACCTTGAATGTGATATGGATTACATAATCAACAGTGAACTCATGGATGGAGAAGGACTGGACTTCAATTTTGAACCCGTTCTGTCTACTCCCAGCTATCCCAGCACCTCGCAGGCCTCCAACCATACCTGGGTACCGAGTTAACTTCAGGAGCACAAAAAGGTAGGTGTAGTTATGTAAAATGCTACAGTTCTGTAGTGGGAACAGCCCTGTCTGGGATGGTTCTTGTGCCCAACTCTGCAGCAGTTAAAGATACCTCTTTGGAAGTGCAAGTGCTCTTTGAGAAAAAGCTTCTGTGAGAGCCACATTCCCTTTTAGGAGAAAAAGCTGTGTAAAGGTAGGTAGATTTAACTTACCAGGTAGTAAACTCCTTTATGGAGTAGAGCAGTGACCTGAATGAAACTCCTGTTGTCTCTTGTTACCAAAGATGACTGCGTTACAGGACGTCGGCCTCTGCCATGCAATGCCTATAGCTTTGAAGTTGGCATAAGAGCATATGCTGATTCCATAAATAAAGACATGATCCTATATATCTAGAATGGTTGAACTGAGCCAAGCACATGCTGTCTTTCTGTCCAAGTTATTATTATCCTTGCAAAATTTTCTAGTATGTATAGTTCCAAAGCATGTCTGTGTCATGACGCCTGTATGTAGCAGGACACAATCACCCTCAGATATCAGACCTTCTGCCCTTCCCTTGTCTGGGATAGTGTCTGTAAAGTCTGGTAAGCTCAGCATTAAGTACTGAATTGCTTATGTACCCATTATTGGAATGGGAATGGGAATCAGGAGTATGCAGTGTGGATGGAGAAGGAAGGAGGAAGGATGCATTAGTGCTATCCCATGCACAGCAAAGCTGCCTCTTCAGTGATCTTTCATATTTGCACAAAAATTTCTAGAGTCAGTTTGGCAAATAGTCTATATGAGAACAAGAGTTAAAAATGTCTTATTCTCTGATTTGAAGCTCTTTAACCACTGAGGCAGTTGAAGAATTAGAGAAATGGAGCTGAAGGCATACTTCACAGTTGGAGCTCAGTTAGCTAACAAAAAATGCACAGTTTCTTTTATGGTCTGGAGCATAGGCTGAATATTGGTTGGAAAGTGGAAGCCTTGCTGAGAATGTTTCCTGTTTAGGAGGCAGATATAGTATTTGTTAGTGTTGCAAATTCAACCCCTAATACTGTGCAGCTGAGCAGGCAGAAGTAAGGGCAAATTGCAGATACTGCTTCAGTTGTGGGAAGCCCTTGAGCTTCAAAATGGTGGAGACTGAGTGAAATTATCATGTACTTGACCTTAATACTCTTCGTAGGCACCTGAGTAACCTGGAGGTAGTTTGGACTAGGTGACCTCTGGAGGTCATTTCAATCTAAATTTTCTGGTGATTTCTACTTCTATTCATGCTTTTTCTGCCCTGCCCCAGTACAGCCATTCTAGACAAGTGTCTTAGATCTAGACAAAGTGAAATGCTGTCCTTTGAGCAGGTGGTACTTAAACCCTGTGAACATATTGATACACCACTATATATTGACTTTTTAAACACAATTTAACTCCCTCTTATTCCAAGTCCCACCACACTGCTTAGGATTTCATTTATTAGTAATGTTCTTCTGTCTGTACTTAACAGACCTCTTTACTGTAGAGAGGGAGGATCAGTCAAGCTTTTCTGTTTCATTATGGGGCTTTTTATAGTCTTGTGCATTTGTTAACTGTGCTATTGCTGAATTACTGAAGTTATCCTAACTTCAGGTGGAATATAGAAACTCAGTTTTGATTTCAAAGACAAATTTACCTGACAGAACATTGGCATCCTTCATCTGTGTTCGGACTGTTTGCAAGTTAGTAACAGAGGCTGTGGCCTTTTGAGCAGTGTTTCCACTGGATATTGTTCTGAGCTTTTGTGGGTTTTTTTTTTGTTTGGGGTTTTGGTTTTTTTGTGCCATGCTAGGGCAGGCCATGATGTTTGGGGAATACATTGACTTTGCAGGGATGAAATGTTTTTCAAAACATATACAAGCTGTCCTACAGTCCTGGGTGCATTAATTACCTAGACAAGACCTCTGTCTACAGAATACCAGGTATAGATTTTTTTTTTTCTTAAGAGTGTAAAGCAGAGAAGCTGAGGAAATGTTTATCTAAGGGTAGGGTATAGTACTGGCGAAGATGTGGCTATAATCAAATGCTTAAGAGGGAAAACATGAGCTCTTAACAGCATGGTTATGTTCTTGTTCCACTTTATTATTCCATACTTAGCATGTGAATTGCTTAATCAAAACAGAGGAGCTATCTGATGTTAAAAACCCTGGATTTGCTTTGTTCCATGCATGAAGCTGAAGTGATACTTTCTGGGAAATATGCTGGACACATGCTCACTAAGAAAGGAGTGAGATCTGAAACAAGTTCTGAACCAGTATCATGTTTCAGCAGAAAGCGTAGCCTCCTACATGCCTCTCGGTGAACAATTCTTAACAGCAGTACTGGACTTGCAGGAGAAGTGATGCCCTGTTCAGCATGCTTTGTTTCAAGCCTTTTATTCTGTCCTTAGATTGTTTGCTTTTTCTGAGCTTTGCAAAGCTTTTCAGTTTTGCCTGTATCCTGAAATCCGTGGAGTGGGATGAAGGGGAGCTTTTTCCCCAAAGGAGAGCAAGTGTTGTGTAAAATGCTGCCAAGACAGAGGTGGGTCAGGTTTCTAAGAAAGGGGGAACAGGGCACACGTGGAGAGAAGTGAGAGTGTTACTGGAGGCCAGGAAGGACCCTGGGAAAAGAAGGCAGAGTGTTTTCTCAAATTTACAAGTTCCAAAACCAAGTGAGCTGTAGACATCAGTGTCTGTGAGGAGGTCGAGACTGTGTCATCTCTCCCTTCTCTGAATCTGTTACTGCAGTGAGTTATTAGGGTCCCTGTTTGGAAATCACTGTCCAGCAAAAGCATGGCTGCCACTATATATTGTTCCAGTGTGCCAGGCTTTTTTCCTTTCATATCCTTTCTATGAATGTGTTTTTTCCATGTTAAATTCACATTGGCAGAAGCTACTCTAAGTGATAGCTAACCTAAAGCTGTCCTTGTAAGTAGTTACGGTGGGCTTAATCTGTAGCCTTCTGGGTCAGTTATGGGTGTAACGCTGAGCAAAAAACTGTTCATCAGTAAATGTCAGTGATCACACTCTGTGATTTGAACAGCCAGAATGAAACTGGAACTGGGGAAATACTTCTCTTTGTAGGCAAGAGAAGATCTTTAGAAATAAATACTTAGTCTCTCTGCAGCACTTGGGAAGACACAAGCTAGTTGATGTTACCCATGGTGCTCAAAGCTGACATGACTTTATCCCCTTCTTGCAAGTTAAATGCTAAAGAGCTTGTCCACAGCTTCACTAGGAGTCTGTTTGAACCCCGTGTCTCTGTACTTGGAGATTAGAGATCAAACATTGAAACTTTGCCTCCGCCCAGCAGCAATGCAACATCCACAAACCTAGCTATTAGCTGCAGAGGAAGAAAGTCCATGTGTGAATACTTTCCTTGACTAGGAAAAATATAAATTCTACAACTTCTGCTGCTGTTGTCTGGTAGCTGCGGCTAACCTAGTTGTAAGCCTGCCATTTACTGGTTAAAATACTGGATGTGCAACCCATACAGAGTGACTTCTGGGAGCCTTAGTGAGCAAGGTCATGGAAAAAGGGTAGCCACAGCTGGAATTAGACCATGGCATGCAGGTGCTCAATCATGGGCAACCACTCTGGCCTTCAGCACTTAATGCAAGTGTTCTCCATTCTGGTTGTGGGAAGTGTGGGTGGCCACCTGCTGTCTCTGAGCAGCTCGGGGCTTACTCATCTACCTCTGTGTTACGTATTTCTGCAAGCCAGTAGGAGGAATACCTGGGAATAGAATTTTCTCTTTCGTACAGTGGTACAGTTTGTGCCTCATTGATGAGTGTAAAGTCCATCCACTCTTCTGGTGGACATTAGTTAGACTTCCCATCGCTTCATAGCCTGGAGAACTCTTTATCCCTTGCCCAGCTTGGTCTGGACTCATGGTTTTCTTGCTGTGCTCTATCTAATTCCCTTTGGTCCAAACACTGTATTTCTGTCTGTCAGAACATTAATAAATAAATAAAACCCCCATCAACTTGCAGTTTCCCAAAGTAGCCTGTTGCTCTGGCTTCTGTTTTGAGTTTTTTCTTGTTCAGGGCTGATTCCCTCTTGTAGCTTCTTTCCTTCTCCACAAGTTTATTTCCTGCTCACTATTACTGAATGCAACTGATTGGATGCCCTACATTTATCTTGCTATTCTGCCTTCCAAAGTGGATCATAGACCTATGGTGGAGGTTTTATGTCAGTGTCTTAAGAGTGATTAGACCAAGGCTTGTTTGAATGAGTTGTGGCAGCTTTGTTGAGGTGAGGCAGAAGACCTGAGAAGGGATCTTTAGACTTGTGGGGAAATAAGATATCTAGAAATGTTTAATTATTTGTAGGTAGGATTTCTTTAAGTGGGTGGGCATAAACAGTTTTAGTGTGTGATCTCTAAAAATCCCTTTTTTAGTCTTTTCCCTACCAATTGATATTTGTGGTTGCTTAAAGTGAAGAGTAATTTTCCTCTTCCTTGCTGATTTCCTGCAATGCCTCTGGTGTTAGCCAAGTCCTTCTTTAAGCCTGCTTATCTTGCAGAGCTTTGTTGGTGCCATCAGCTTACAGGAGGAGTGCTTGCTTTGTGCTTTTGTTTTGTCTTTCTGTCTCATTTGTACTCTGAAGCTTGGAGCTGAGCAGTTGCATCCTCCATTTGACTCTCCATTGATCAAGGTCTCTTATGATCTGTGTTTGTTTCTTGCTGGAAGTTGGCATCCTTTGAGCAGCAGGGGCTGATAGATAGTAATTAACTCCTTATCGATGCATCCAGGGTTCCCACTGAAGCTGAGATCTAACCATTCACTTTATTTTTCTTCTTCCTAGTGTCCTTCAGGTTTTGAACATCGGGTTCTGACTTCACTTCCCACCCCTGGCAGAGAAAAGAATGGAGCACGTTGGATTCGGTTTCCCTGCACACCACGCCTTGGGCAGAAGAGGCTGCCCACCTGGGAAGCAACAGGAAGAGTTTAAAAATAATAATCCTGTTATGTGCCGCAGCTCTTCCTACAAACCTGACCCCGCCTTGGACCATCTGGAGAAACCGTGGGCTGTACATGTCCAAAGAGGAGCCCTGGTAAAAACCTCGGCCAGAAGACTCTGTGCCAGGCAATAGCGTTTTCCCATGTGAAGAGTTGGATTTGCTGGAGGAATCTCTCAATGGCCATCCTCTCTCTGCTATGGCAGAAAGTCTCCCAGTGCCTCGGGCTGGCGGAGGGCTGGCTCTGCTGTCTCTTGGCTTGCCCTCTGGGGCAAAGTAGTGGACGTTGTCATTAAGCCACCAGATGTGCACTTGGTATCCCACAGACTCGCAGAGGAATTGGCAGGAGCTTGTTGGTGGAAGCCCTGTGGGAAAAGGGTGTGCCATTTCAGGGGTTGGTTTCAGTGTGCCCGTCTCCAGAGCATCCATCGTTGTTCTACAGGGAAGGGTGGTGGTCGTGGTGTAGAAGGCTACCTCTTGTCCACCCAAGTGGAACAGGAGGACACTGAGTTTTTCACTGTGCCAACGGAGCCCCATTGAATCAGAAGCCTGTTTCAAGAAGTCTCTATGCTGTTCTCAGCACTTTCCCGATACACCAGGCTGCTGTAAAATAAGCACAGGTGCTAATAGCTGTTTCTGGGACATAAAAACATCATTTTGGGTTTGTTTCTGATCTGTCTCGCTACTGCAGAGAAATGGAAAGCCTGGGTGTGGCCTTAACAGAGCCCTGGTTGCTTTTCAGAAGGGCATTTTCTATAGATGAAATATTTTTTTACTAATCTGGGAACTTTCTACAGTGAATATGAAGCCAATGTTAAGTGTGTCCCCATTAGGCATATTAGGCGTCTCTCCCTCTGAGAAGGTACCAGTGACAGACTTCTTTTTCAGAGCTGTATTAGGAACAAACGCATTTGATGTTTGATAATGTATATGATTGAGGGGAAAGAATTGGCAGGTCCCCGTGGTTTCAAACCACCTTGGGGAAGAGTTGTACATTATTGTAATGTATATGTAAAAGTAGCTGCAAATTACATAGAACCTTTTCTAAACCTTTTCAAATATATATTATATATTTTAATTGAAAATGAGATTATTGGATTAAAAAAAAAACAACAAAACCAAAACAAAAATCCCACATTTGCTGCATTTGTCCCCTTGATACCAGATAACACTACAGTATGGGAGGGGACAGGCCTAAGGCATTTTGGGCCAAGAAGCTGAAAATGTCATTGGGAAAGTGGGAAGGGCACCACAGTGTAACTGGGGAATGGCTGCTCTCCCCAGAACAGGCGGAAGGTGCCTGCGTGGCATGGCATTCAGCCGTAGCTACTCAGTCTCTTTCCTCTACTGGCAACTCCTGCCAAGCCAAGAGCATGATGTTAGGGAATGTTAATCATTAACAGCATGCTCATTCTCAGCTAATCCCTTAAGTAGCTGGACTGCAGCTGATACATAGGACAGATTCCCTAGTCTGCTAAGAAGATGGTATGGACTGGACTTGATTGTGTTAGATCTGCTGACACTCTGGGTAGCCCTTATGGAGGGCATGATCCGTTGTATTTGGTAGCTTGCTTTTTGGTTTCCGAAGGTTTTTGTTTTATTGCTGAAGTTTCTGCTACTGCTGGGGAACTTGAAGCCTGTAGGCACACCCTTGAGGATGTGCCTGGGATCCTGCCCTGTCTCTTTGTTCTTGCAAGACAGAAGCTAGGAGTCAAGGGGTTAGTTCAGAGCATTAGCTGGCATGTTCCTGTCACCTTTTGGGTGTTTGCGGTGGCAGGATCTGTGGGAGACATGGTGTTCTGGTAGGTTTGGTCTGGCAGAAAGCCTCTCTAATCCTTTCTGAAGGTGGCGGTGGCTTCTGTTCGGAAGGTTTGTATCATGCAGTGCAATGAGCCAGACTGTTTTACCACCTTGTCTGCTCTGTTTTCATGGGTTTCATTTCATTTTTATTTGAGTAGGGATTGGAACAGGAGTGGTTTGTCTGGTTACCTGCAACAAGGAGTCTTCAACAGTCTTATCTTTAGCATGCTCTGCCATCAGAGCCTTTGAGTAGTTTGATAACCTTTGCTTTGAAGGCTGTCTTCATGGCAGACCTCATGGTGATATGTTTCAAATTTACCCAGAATCTGCATGTCTGGTCACACCTCATTGTAACAAAGAAAGAATCCCCTAAGCTTGGATCCCAAGTCCTGCAGACTTGAGTCATGGATGTACATTCTCACTGCAGTTAGTTCATTACACAAATGGATAGATACCCTTTCCACAAACACCTGATGGCATATGCCGCATATAAGAATCGGCCATTCTGGGCTGCAGCTAATAGATCTGGTGGGATTTGTGTTGTTTGGCACATAATATGCCACTTGGTCAGCTTGGGCCCTGAGGGGAAATGAATCCCATGAGCAAGCTGACTGGCTGCCTGTGCTTCACAGCCATGTATCAAAGGACAGGACACTGCTATGTGTGGTCATGTTATATGTGAATCTCTAGTTCATTTCTCATGAAAACGAAGCCCAAAACAATAGGAAGGACAATATTAGTAACCAGTGCTTCAGACCTGCAAATCCATGGTAAGACGTTTCTGGCTGAGTTGGTCTGTGGGGAAGAAGTGCTGTCTTCAGGCTGTTCCAAGGTGTCCCCTAGGTGTGACAGCACTGGGGATCTGGCCTGATTTCTGCCTGTAGAGAGCCTGGCCCCCAGCATTTGGGTAGCGCCCTGGGGAGATCTGACATACTCTCAGCTAGTACACGTCCTCACCCTGTTCCAGCTGAAGGAACTGCAGCCCAGATACACCAAGGCTCATCATGGTTGGTGCCCTACAGTGTGAGTTCGTGAGAGACCTTGTCCTTTTATTACGGAATAGAGCACCTATCTGTGTTTTTTTTTCCATACTCACTGGCCAGACTCCTGGGGAATTGCGTGTCCTGGGGATAGCACTGGAGACAGAAGCACCTCTGGCTGGAGTCCTGCTGTACCAGTGTGCTGACAGTGATGTCTCTGTCTTGTGGCAGTCTGTACAGGTGCTCTCCGTCTCCTCCACACAACAGGAGCTGGAAGTGGTTGTAGAAGCCTGAGAGCACGCTAGTGCTGAGCATGGTGTTCGGAAGACTAATGGTGCTCTGGGAGTGCTCAATAAACCATGAATGTAACGTTGCAGGCTCAGGCAGGCAACTTAGCTTCTCATTTGTACGTGTAGCAGGATAGCTTGGATCATGGGCACGGGGGGCAGGGATGCAGAGAATTCAGGAGTTCTCCAGCCCCTTCTCAAATAACTTCTTTTCATAAACCTTGAGCTTTTCTAGCCTGGCATATTTCTTCATGGGACACAGGAGACTTTAAAGTTCCTAAACTGCTGCTTGCTGAAAGGCTGTACCTGGCAGCAGGTTGCTCAATACTTGTCCAGTTTTTCGTATTCTTGCCCAAAGTGTTTGCTACTGACTGCTGCTGGATTCAGGCTACTGTCTTGGTGGATCTTCGTTCTGCATTAGCACCACAGGCCCTGTATTTGTGGGCTAGTTTTTGCTCTACTGAAGGATTGGGCTGGGATTTTGAGAACAGCTGTGAGCTAGGGAGGGAGGGGGCCAGTGACATGGGGAGTGATGCTCCTGGATAAGTGCCTGAGTGGAGTGGGCAGGGGACTCTTGGCATGAAGCCTTACATTGCGCTGTATGCGTTTTCCTTGTCCTCACTGAGCTCGGGTAACAAGTTTCTTCATCTCCAGAGGATCAAATGCCATCTTTCACAGCATGAAGCTACCATGCAGCTCTGGGCTGTGAAGGATTTGGGTAACTAGGCCCACGGAGCCTAGTAGGAGGCAGACTTATTGCTTTTATTTACACCTGGCTTTAACAAATTGCTTGAGCCTTCTTTATAACTTAAGCATATTTTATTATACTCCCAGCTTCCTGTGAGAGCTTGGAATATTGAAAGCTGCTTGGAGCCCTTAATTTTCCTTGTTGGTGTGTCTAAAAACATGTCATCCCGTACCCTGTGCTGCTTTAAAAACAGCAGTCGAATCATCCTGGTAAGTGAGAGGAATGAAAGCAGTGGGAGCGTTCCAGAGCCCGGGTGTATTCATAAACGAGGCTCATAATAGAAGCAAGTAGCATTAATCAGCTTTCCAAAGGAAATGCCTAGAAAGCTTTTATGTAGATCATAATTTGTTAGTTTTCTTACTTAGTTGCTTATTTATAGCCACACTCAAATGCTTCAGGGCTAGCCTTGCTCCAGGAATGAGAAACCTGTGTCTGGTGCCATGGGTAGGAGTGCCTTGGGAGTGGTGTCCTGGACTGTCACCAAAATAAAGTTTGAGCCCATTATCAAAAAAACCCACAACAAATCAATCAACTTTGGGACTTGAGCATGATCAGGGATAGCTTAGGGCTTGCCTCAGTTGCATGTCTAATGAAAAACATGTTCTAATTAATGTGGGGAAAAGCAAGCAAGAGGTGACTCCTGAAGCCTGAAAGATCTGAGTGAAAGCTCAGTAGCATGTGGTAACCCATCACCACAGTTGCTCACCCCTTTAAGAAAGGGATCCCCTCTCTTCAGTAGCTTTTATGTGTCTCCCCGCACCCTGATGTGTTTGTAGTCGATGGAAAACAATCTCTGATGGAACCAAAATGGCATCCAATATCGTGGTGTAAAGCAGGGAGAAGAGGCAGCAGAAGCTGAAGGTGAAAGAGCTGATGCTGTTGCATTTATGGTTCTCTGGCTAAGGCAGCATTATGGTGTGTGGTAGAAGGGGATGTTTGCAGCTGGTGCCGTGGTGCTCGGCATGGTGCTACCCTGTGGTGCTCCCCAAGGTGTCTTGAGAGGTTTGGCTACGTAGAAGATAGGTCACTTCTCCTGAAAGGAGCCTTCTTCATAAGTCAGTGGGGATGGTTCTGTGAAATGATGCTTCCAGCAGAGTGGAGTCTTCACCTGGTGCGATCCCAAGGAGGGTTTCTGCCTTGCTAGCACAGACGTCTGCTTCACACAGGGCAGGCACCACTAGCTGACATAGTTTCCACCCCATCCCCTCTGCACTCTTTCACCCATTTCTCACAATAAATTTTTTTACATAATAAATCTCTGCTTTTGTTTGCTCTCTGTAGCAGTGTAACTTCTGAACCATTACAGGCTCTTTGTTACCATCTGTGCTAGCAAGACTGTAGAATGTGCTAGACTAGGGGGGAAAGTTTGACAAATAAAAATCTGTAATCCTCTGCTCTGTGTCTCATGTGGTTTATTCTGTTTTCCTGGTGAGGACCAGTTATTTTTTCCTTGCCCTTGGCTTCTTTCCTCTGCCCTCCTCACCTGTTAGGGCAACCCCTTGGTGAAATGTCCCTTAGCTGGCCAGAAGTGGAAGGGTTGCGGTGTGTAGATCCGCTTGTTACAACTTGCCAGCAGTGCGTGGGGACCCATGGGGTTGCCAAGCCCTGAAACTGACCCTGGGGAATTTTAAGATCTGCAGGACTAGTCTAGAGTCATCCTAGCCCCTTCATTCCTTGCCCTTCTAGACCTGAGTGTAGAAGGTGACTCTGTTCATTTTATATAGCTACATTCAAACATCGTTGAGTGTCAGCAACTCTACCAATTATCTCTAGGAATTGAGAGATGGATTTGCTGCTACTCTTCTTTCAGCCACACCATCCATGAGCAGATGCTGACACTTAATTAGGACAGATGAGCATGTGAGTGAGCTTTTATCTTTGTTTGCATACCCCAAATCCTCCATCGGAAAAAGGAAGGTTACTACAGCTGGGGAGCATTTTTGATACTAGAAGATAATGGCTTGGAGCTGCCTATCAAAGAGGACATGAATGTCAGAGTGGAAGCCAAGAGCTGGTCATTCCTTGCGACTGCTCAGAGGTGTGCAAGTGGGTAAGAGGCCTCTCTGGGCAGGAGAAGGCTTCAGCTAGGCACCTTAGGGGGCGTCGTTCCTTGACATAAGGCGAGTAGGAATGCAGATATAGCCTGAGCCAGTGAAGCCGCTTGTGAGGAACATAGTGTAGCCCTTGAATCAAAACAGTGTGGTATTCCAGCAAGTCTGCTGCCTTGCAGCTGGGATGAGGCTGGAGAATGTGCTGTCCTCCTCTGTCCTGGGGGTGCTCCGTGTACCACAGCTCAGGAGAGGTCTTGCAGAAGATGAGACCAGTTCAGAGTCTCGGTCATGTTGCTTTGGAGTGGAGGCAGGTAAGGAGATCAGAGGGAAACGGGGAAAGGAGTGTAGAGCACGGATTCTGCTGGCCAAGTCAGGGATATTTTAAAAACAGGGAGAAAGTCTCATTCATGAAATTGCACAATATGTGTACGGCCAGAAAACTTGCATTCAGAGCCTTGGATACTCAATATTCAGTAATATCTGATAAAGACTACCGTTGAAAAATTAAAACAGTTAATGCAAATAACTCTGGAAGGGATCTTAAGGCTCCTGCTTCAACATTTAAGCCAGTCTCCAAAAATGGGGGATTAGGAGGACATCCTTAGGGGAACTGTCTGTCCCTCATCTGTTCCTTGGGCACTTCTTAGAGCTTCCTGTAAGCACATAACAGTAGGTGCTGTTGGAGAAACAAAATGCTGATAGTGCAGTTGTTGATCAGATCAGAGTGGATGCATTCAAAACTTGACATAGAATAGGGGACCATGCATTCCCCCCAGTAGCCATTAACACTTTTTATGCTGATTTGAGCATTGGCCTGTGACACTTAAGCATTGCCAAGGAGAGCAAAGCGCAGAATAGATGCCAGGCTGGTCCTGGATGCCTTGGCTCAGGGTCGCTTTTGATGTGTGTGACACCATCTGCAGTAGTCATCAAGTCCTGCTGTGTGTCACTGACTCCTGCTGAGTTCTGTCCTAACAGCTACGTGGGTTCAGTGCACCTTGTTTGCAGTAGGTCAGCCTTTCTTGCAGTCTTGGAGACCTTGTAGCTCTCCTGAGTTGTCACCATAAGCATTTTGGCCTATGGAGTAGTTGCCTGCAGAGCAGCAGTACCTGAAGCCAGCACAAAAACTTCACCAGCTTTTCTGCTCAGTTTAGTTTCTGGCCAGAGACCTGCTTTGCCCCAGATGGCTTGCTGGTTGATGAACACTTCTCCTGTGCCACCAGTCATGGGACCACATGTGAAAGCACAGCAGGGAAGTCTGTTTCCCTACTTCACGTGGCTTTTGTGGTGGAGTAGCTGGTGCGTGGGGAAGGCAGGCTGGGGAATGGGGAGATGGTTGGGTACACACTGCCTGCTCCAGAGCTGTCCTGGCAGGACAGTCTCTCCCCAGCTCCCATGTACTGTTTTTCCCCCTCCACTGCTGTGGTAAGACCAGCAGCCATAGGCCTGGTTTTTAATAGATGGGTTGTAGGAACTGTAACCATTGCTGCAGCACGGCTTGCTGTTTTCTGCAGGCTAGGACACACCATTCCTCCCACCATGCAGCTTGGGGACAGCTCAGCAGTCATGGCTGCGCCTGCCAGCACGCCTTTCTGCAACAGGCTCTTGCAAGAAACTTGGTGACTGCTTTGGATCTGTGCCTGCATCCTCCCTTCAGTAGTTCCAGGTAAGGTCACGTGGCCTGGCTCCCATATGGGTGTGCTGGACATCCTGGAGGGTTCCTGCAGAGGAGAGGTACCCCGGGCTCTGGCAGCTTTCCTCCTTCCAGCCACAGAGCAATAGAAAGGAATATCCTAGTCCAAGCAGATGAAGGGTGCAGGGGGCACGCCAGCAGCGTCCCAAGCATTGAAGTTGCCAGACTTGTGGCGTGCCGTGTTGGCTTAGAGTCGTCTGCTTACCTCGAATGGTGTAGTGCCTGCACTGCCCTTCCCAGGAAGCCTCCAAGCCTGGGCCTAAGTGAGTGTAACAACTTTACAGCCTGGCTGGGCACAGGAGAGGAGCAGGGGACGTTGGTAAGGTGAAGAACCAGCTCATGGGTTTCAAAAGCTAAGCTGTAGTTACTGGTGTGGGTGTAGAATTGCCCTGAAGTGTCTGGTCAACAAGACCCTTACAGGCTTCTCCAGCGACACAATCCCCCATACTTGAGTTATCTGCTACAAGACCTACTTAGGACATGATAGTAACTTTGCTTGCTCTCCAGGGATGGGAGTAGATGGTTGTTTCATCTCTTGCTTTCTGGCTCTGAGACCATGTGGAGATGTTTTCTTCCTGTTCGGGAGCTGACGCTGATGGTCTCCGCTGGCCTTGCCAGCAGCTGTGCTCATTTCGTATCAGGGTTGAAAGCCCATGGAGCCTTTCATCTTGCTGCTGTGACCGGTGCTTTTTCTGCAAGCTGGAGCAAGTGGCAGCTGCCCCGTCTCCTGCAAGGCCAGCTCTTTGTGCACAAACGGAGAGACGTGGGGGTCAAAAGGGAACCTGCTTCGCATCTCCTGGGGACAGGCAGCCCTTTGCCCCAACCAGTGCCAAGCTGTCGCTGTCTTCTCCCTTCTCTTTCTGCACGGGGTGATGGCGGGTGGTGAGGACGCTGCTGCTGGCAGCATGCTGGGAGCCAGCCCCAGGCTGCACGGAGCTGTGGATGCACTGCTTGTTTGGGAGCAGTGAGCCCTGCAGAGAACTGGCTGCTGCAGCTCGTCCCAGCCCTGTAGGGGACAGAACTGCTTTCGCAGGGGCACGGGCAAAGCTGGCAGGCAGCCAGGCTGCTACCGTTAATCAGAGTCCTATGCCTGACGGTGAGCAGGACACCCAGCTGCCCTGATCTGTGCCCAGCACTCGCTGGGGCTAAATGATGGTACAGCAGTGCCTGTCCCAGTACTGTCGAGCCAAGCCTGGTGGCAGCTGTCCCAGCACCAGCCATCCTGGCACTGGTGCCACTGTCCTGGCTCTAGTACTGACTCAGCCAGTACTGCCTAGCAGTTGTCTGGCATTTTACTGCCCAGGCACCAGCTTGGCCCAGTACAAGCTAGCCCAGCCGCACAAGATCCTCCAGCCCGTGCTGCAGGGAAAGCACCTGCAGCGTGGCTGGGGAAAGAGCTGGTCCTGGTTTCTGGCATTGCTCACCGAGCACCTGTTTGTGAGTGTGAGCAAAATGCTTCTTCCTCAGCTGCAGAAGCAGCACCCACACCTCACCCACCTGGGGCCAGGTACCTGGCAGGGGAGAAGCCAGCTCCTTCCTCCAGCACCCTCCTTGCTGGAGCACCACAGCTCCTTGAAAACCTTCCCTCTTTTCCTGTTGAACATGCAACACTGCAGGAGTTGCTCATCTGAGCATGGGAAGAGGACTGGGCTGAACAGGACAGGTCCAGCATCAGTGACCAGCTGCTGGCCCTGGACCAGAGCTGTCAGCACAGGACACCGTTGTGACTGGGAACGTTTGGTTTCCTGGAGCTGGAGCCATCTCAGGGCTGCAGTCAGCCAGGCACTGCTGTCCTGCCTTTGGAGCCAGCCATGTAAGTTTTAGATCCCTTTCCCAACACCTGGCAGAAATAAAGCACACATCCATGTCAAACATAATATATTTATAGCAAAAATAGGCTTTTTCTGTAGCTTCCATACACAAGGTTTTCTCCCCGTACATTTACGCAGTAAACAGGTCGACTGAAGCAGTGTGCGCTGCGCTGACTCAACAGCTGCCCTTGCTTCAGGCTCCCACTTATCACGGGTGGCCTCATTCTTCTTTCGTGGCTGCTCTCCAGAGCCTGTGCTGGATCCCTCGTACCTCCCCAGCCAGGGGCTGTGACATGGGCAGGGAGCAGCCCTGGGACAGGGGGAGTGGTAGTGTATGCTCCTGCCTGCTGGGCAGAGGGCAAGGCTAGTGCATGGGCTGCCTCTGCTCAAACAGGGACAGCCCAGGGAGTCCCCCCAGCCCAAGTTCAAGGAAAAGCTTCCAGTAGCTCACCTGTGCTGACCGCAAGCTTCTCCACCCTGCTGTTAAGCAGCAAGTGACTGGGCACAGGACTTCAGCCCTCTCATGATGGCAAGAAGATACAAGCCACATTGACTCAGGAGGCCTCCCTTGTTCCTCCTGCCCCTCCGCTGATGGGAGGCAGAGGAAGGGCTTTGGGGCAAGCTCTCCAAGGACTGCTCAAAGTCCCCTGCAGAAGCCTCCAGAGCCTGAACAGTCAGAAACCTTCTTACCCCGCTGTCAGAGAAGGCAGAGCACTAGGGCACCCTGCCAGCAAGAGCTTCACAGTTTGGAGTTCACCTGGGTCATCGCTTGTCCATCCCAGAGGGGTTTGGCACATAGACCTAAAGGGCAGGACACATAGGCAGCAAGAGTATCCCCTTCCCATCCCAGGCTGGGGAAGGGCCCTCACTCGGACCCAGCACTCCTCCCTGCCTGACCACGCAACTCAGGACATTGCAACGCACCCACAAGCTGCCTGCGTTGTTCCCAAGCGAGATGCATCACCTCAACAAGGCCAGGCGCTGAAGGGTGGCTTGCAAGCAGGGCAGCCGCTGCAGCACAGGGAAGGAAGCCAGCTCTCCCCTCTGCACTCCCTGTGGTGGCCAAGGCTCCTACAGCGCCCAGGCAAGGAGCTTCTGCTCGCACGGGAGCATCCATCTAAACCGGCCCCAGTCCCCTCCCGCCTCCCTCTCCCCCCGCGTCTTTGGCAGTCCTCCTTGGACATAGTCAAGTCTCCAGCATCACACCGACATCTCAGCAGCACGGACTTGCCTCACAGTTTGGTAATTGCACATAACGGGGCCACTCAGCGAGCCCCACAAGAGGGGGGAAAAAAAAAAGGAATAAGACAGTCAAGTAAACTAAATTGAGTAATCCCTTGCCATCTGTCCCAGCATGGCTGGTCACGCACAAGTCTAGGGAGAGAGGATGCTGCCTGGTCCTGCCGCAGCGCAGTTCCCCACAGTCTAGGAGATCATGTACTGGGTGATGGCCTGCAATGCATACAGCAGCTCTGCCTGCATTCGGGCTTCCAGGATGAGCAGGTTCACGTGGACCTAAGGGAGAAGCAAGAGAGGGTCAGGCAGGCGCAGTGTGCTGCGGGCAGCAGTACAAGCAAGCGCATAGCCAGAGTAGTGAGTCTTTTGGCATGGGACATAATGCCACCAGTTTTTCCAGCACAGGCAGCTGCTCTTTCCCCCTCCTCCCAGTCCTGCAGGCTGTGGCTCCCTCCCAGAGCTGTGTGCTGGGAAGCCCCTGGCACACTTGGCACCAGCACGCCGGGCTGGCACCAGCACAGTCCCTGCTGCCCACAGCAGCCACTCCTGTGAGTTACGGCTGGACCAAGAGCTCGCCTGGAGGCACTCACCAGTGGAGTAATGGCCTTGGAGAATCCCACACTGCCGGTGGCCACTGTGTTCATCACACTGCAGTAAGGCCCATGCCACACTAAGTCCAACTCCTTACAAACAGCCAGTTTCCGTTTCCCCACCACCACCTGCCTCAGACTGGTTTGGTGGCTCAAAGGTTTCCTGTACACCCCCTGAAGCACCCCAGCCTGCAGCCTCTGCACGCTCCTGGCCCCACCACAGCTGGTCAGAGCCAGGGGCCGGCTGTCCCACCTTTTCACTGTGCTTGAACTGCTTCCAGAACCTGTCAAACATTTCTGAGTTTGTCTTCTCTGGGTAGCAGGTTACAGTTTTAATGTAAACTTTGAGCATTCGCTCCAGGAGCTGATTCACTTCTGCGTAGTCGTAGTCATCGTACCTGCGGGGAGCACAGGGGCGAATCACAGCCAGCACCGTGTCCCTACGGAGCACCTCGCCCATGGTCTGCCCGGGGCGTGGCATAGCTGGGGGACAGGGAGACACACAGCAGCGGCCACCAGGCACTGAAGCCCCGTTCCCGAAGTGCCCTGCCCTGGCCAGAGAAGCTGAGCATCTGTTCCCTGTCTGGCCCAACATCCAGACAGGCAGTTCACCTCCATCTCTTTTCCAAGCCCATCTGCAAGACAGCCCGAGTGCCCTACCCTCCTCCTGCCGGGGTCAGCTTGGTTTTCTCCCCTGGACCACGAGGTTGGTTTCCCTACCTAATGCCAAACATGCAGTGGATGTAGTTCCAGATGCCCCGCTTGAAGACGGAGGGTTCACAGCCCTGCCGCTTGGCCATGGCACTGCTTTGCAGACCATCCACCATCCGAAACTTCTCATCCAGGAGATGCCCAATGTCAGAGTAGAGCCGGTTTACCAGCGAGAAGCCATGGTCTTCCCAGGAGTAATCCTGTTGAGCACAGCAAGAGGCTTTCGCAACTGCAAAAAGGAGCCCAGGGCATGTTCCCAGGAAGAAGGGCTGGAGACCTCGGGACACAGAATTCAATAGGTTTGCTCTGGGGGCAGCTCTGCCACAAACCACAACATCCCTCATCAGGCAGCTTTTGAATGATTTTGACCCTTGCTTCCTTGAAGGTGATATGAAGAAATCGACAGCCCTTGGAGACAGAAGCCACCGGTCACCTCCCTCTTCCCAACCCTAGTGGGACAGGTCCCCTCTCAAGAGCTGAGCTTCCCCACTCAGGCATTTTGCAAGAGCAGCTGCACCATATCTGGGCTGCAACAGGCACCCCTGCGACCGTCTGGCTCCCCACCAGGAGCGGAGAGGAGAGGCGGCAGCCCGGGCTGCTGCCCACCAAGAGAGCAGGAACCTCACCTGGACTCTGAATACCTGCGTCTGATCCTCGTCACGCCGGGCAAAGTCCTGGTATCCAAAGTCAGGGTCCTGCATGTAGCATGCAAGATTGGTGGCACCAGTGACTTCCCCGTCGGTATCTGTGAGAGGGAAGAGCCCCGCAGATGGGTCAGAGCAATGCTCAGCTGTCCTGTTCCTAGCCGCAGCAGGTGTCAAAAGCCAGGCCTTGCTGTGCCTCTTTGGGAAGCGCCACTGTCTTCTCCCCCCACCCCGCAAGCACCCCAAGAACCCCTCCCAAGACATGGGGGAGCAACACTCAGGTATGCCATACGAACTCCCATCTTGCACACCCACGTCCGCTCCCTGCCCCTCACCTTCCTCTCGGTCCTGCTGCAGCAGCCTCATCTCCTCTCTGCCCTCGGTCTCCACGTGGATCCGCTGCATGCGTTCCCGGAGGGAATCCAGCTCCATGCAGGAGTCCAGGGACTGCACAGACACAGGTTCAGGGGTGAGGGCAGCGGTCCTGGCTGTCCTCCCCGTCACCCCGCGGACCCACCCTCGGGGGCTCACCCGCTTGCGGTTGATGCGCAGCAGCTCCTGACTGCAGCCGTTGCCGGCAGTGGCTTCGCAGAAGCACTGGTTCCCAGGTGACAAGGGCTTCAGCGAGCCTCGGCCCCCTGGCCCCTCGTCCTGCTCACAGCCACAGCCAAAGACAAAGCTGGCGAGTGCATGGCAGTGCGCCAGGAGGACGACGGCATGCACCAGCTCCGCCAGCGACCAGCTCCATTCACTGATTTTCAGCAGCTTCTGCAGGACACAGACAGACCAGTGATGCGATGCGGGCAGGGTGCTGGCACCCCCTGGGGATGCTGCTGTCCCCGCCGCTGCCCTGGTCCCTGGCTGATAGCCTCCCCCAATACCTCAATGTGCTCCTTGGTGATGAGCCATGGCCGATGTGCCAGGATCTTGTTGATCTCGTTGAGGTTGCGGAGTTTGGGGGGGATGAAGTCGAGGCCGCGCAGCCACTGGGGATCACCCCCCGCCCGCAGGAACTGCAGCACGTGCAGGTTCACCAGGTACCGGCACTGGTGCCGGGCAGCTGCCTGCAAGAGCAGCACGTCAGCATCCCCACACCACGCTGGCGGGACAGGTGTCCTGGGACCCTGCGCCCACCTCTCGCCCAACCTCGAGGACATCATGATTTTGGCCTCTGCAGAGAAGCCCACGGCACAGGCTGTCTGGTGGAGGGAGAGTGGGGAGCCTCATGGGGCTAAGCAGAGCCCCCCATCCCCTCTGGCAGCTCCCAGCGAGGCTCACCATGATCGCGATGTAGTGCCGGCAGTCAAAGGGCAGCGGGCCGTCCATGTGCATCAAGTAGTGCTGCGTCTTGAGGAAGCTGTCGAGGTACTGTGGGTGGTAGCCCATCTGCTGGGTCACCGCCTCCAGCCGTCCCCGGCTCGCCAGCACCTTCACGAAGAGGAACTGGGGGCGTTCGGGGTCGCTGCCGGACATCTTCACTACCTGCGGGGAATGCGCTCTGCTTAGCTTTCCCCAGAGCAGCCCCCGCTGCAGAAGCCCATCCCAGCCAAGCCCGGGCTCTGCGAATGGCTGGGATCCCCTCTCCTGGCCTGGTGCCCCCAGAGGGACACCATCAGGTCAGACGCCACCACAGAGGGCTCGGGCTCAGGTCCAGGAGCTGGGCAGAGCACTGCTCAGTGGGGTCGCTGCTAGCGGGAGGACAGGCTGCAAGAAACACAGGTTGGTCTCTGCCTGGGAGAGGGCATTGCCTGGTGAGCGGAAGCAAAGGGCAAACTAGGAGTGGTGTTTCCTTGCAGCCTTAGAGGCAAATGCAAGGCCGGAGCAGGAGAAACGTGACACAGGAAAGACGTCCCAGAGCAGCCCATCAGCCTTACAGCTAGGCCCTTGCACCGCCAGCACCGAGCCCTCCCGCCCAGCACTGGAACTGGGGGAGAGCTGTGGAGCCTGCTGAGCTGCTCCCAGGCTCGTGTCCCGGCAAGCTAAGGGGCATGCAATGTCCTGGCACCCGCCACGCAGTCGGGAGCACACGGAGAGGCTCAGAGGTCTCCCCACGTGCTGCCCAAGGAAACAGCATGGGAGCAGGTCCCACAGCACGTGGGTGCGTGGCACAGCTGGCACTGGGTGCACCCACTGGTGAAAACACAGACGGGCAACTCGGTGAGGTCCATACGTCCCCAGCAGCACCTGCCCCAGCCCTGCACCAGCCACCGAGCCACGCCACCCCAGTCCCTCCCAAAATGATGGTGGGAGCACAGGGTGGGAATGTGCAAAAGGTGCCCGGGCAGCTGCTGCGCCCCAATGGCCCCATTGCCACACCTCCCATGCAACAGCGCCAAGGCACGAGCACAGCAGGTGCTAACCCTTGTCAGAACGGGTTAACCCTGCCTCAGAAAGTCACGGCTCCCACTCGTGTGGGAGCCCAGGCAGCACCCTCAGATGCAGAGGGAGTGCCTCCCCTCCCGGGCTCAAACCGAAATCTCCCCTGGGAGCAACTGGCCCCGCTGACACTGCCATCATCTTCCTCCCACCCATCTCTCTGGTGCAGTCACCCAAAGGCTGGTGACCGGGGCATGGCAACCACAGTGGCATCTCTGCAAACTAGTCCCTGCTGCACCATGACCCTGGGTTGTCACTGCCGGCCAGGACACACGCACAGCCCTCGGAGCCCCGACAAGGAACCCTGATGCCCCGTGCACCTCACCTTGCCGGCAGCTATCTTGCCAATCAGAGAGCTACATCAGGCCTTAATTTCTGCAGCAGCTCAGCGTGCTGCTACGAGGTGACCCAGAGGGATGGGGCAGCACCGGCAGGGACAGCGAAGCTGTGAGGCATGGAGCAGAGCACCCCAGGGTGAGGGGGAGGCAGAGCAGGGCTGAGCCCCGCAGCAGCACAGAGCAGTCGCACCCACATAGGCAGCGCAGGAAGCAGCTCTGGCTATTTTCTACTGTTCTGCACTGACAAACTCACTATCACTCAGGTGTCAAGAGATTTACTTGATGCCATTTGGAGCTTCCTCTTCGCTTCCTCTGGCCAAAGGGGTCCAAAAAAACCCAAACCCCAAATTAAAATGGGGAGGGATGAAGTGCACCAGCTTCTCAGTCCCACAGAAGGTGCAAACCAGAAATGACCTGCAAAAGTCCCCTGCAAAGTCCCTCTGCTTGGGGAAATGAGCTGCCTTGAGGACACCCATGGGGCTACAGCCTCTGGTCTTCTGGTGGGCAACGGTGGAGGTGTTGGGGGCCCTTCCCCTCCTCCCTGGGGGAAGGTTTTCTCCAGTGAGGAGCTGTGGGACCAGCCTGCAGCTCAGCCTCCAGGGCTGCCAGCTCTTCTCGCTATCTTGTCCAGGTGATGATGGACCGAGGGACCAGGCAGACACGGATTGGAAGGGGAGGGCGAAGGAAGGGGAGGGCGAAGGAAGGTGCAGGGCAGGCCCCCACCTCAGCCCTCATCCCCCAGCTGGGCCCTCCTGCCTGCTCCCCACGGCGGCGGCTCTGTCCAGGGTCTCTCCTGCCGTGTCCCCCCAGCCTTGCCTCCCCAGCCTCTCACATCACCCCTGGCGCCAGCTTCCTCACCCTCCCCGGCCATAACCCTTCTCCTCTTCCCCTCTGCCCACTCGCAGCCCTGGGTGGTGGGAGCATCGCCCCCCTCCCTCGGGGGGGCTTTCGTGTGTTCAAGTCCCCTGAACCCCAATAGGCACCCCGACCCGTACCCACCGCCAGCCTCACCCCCTGCCTGCCCGGGCAGGTGCTGCCCGGGGGAACGATGCCCCGGCGCTGCACGGCCAGCCAATCGCCGGGCAGCAGTTTGCATACAAAGCAGGCAGGAGGATGGAGGAGCCTAGCTGGTCCTGTGCCCTGCAACCGGGAGCAATCCCGGGCAGCGCCGGGAGCCACGGGAGAGGGGCCAGGGGACCCCGCCTCGCCCCCCGCCCGGACGGGCAAGACTCCACCACCCCTCGGGGCTCCATCCCTCCGCGAGGCGACACCGCGGCTCCGTCGGTACCGGTGGCTCTACCGGTGGCGCTCGCTGGGGACGCGGTCGCGGCGGGGACCTCTCGCCCAGCTGTCCGCCCCTGTTCTCGAGGGTACGGGTGGAAGTGCTAGTGCCCGCGGCAGGGGTCCCCACGGTGGTGCCGGGCCCGGTGCCGGCGGCCGGTAACCGGGGCCCCATTGTGCGGGCGGCGGCAGCGCCCCCGGTGCGCAGCGCGAGCAGTGCAGGCGGAGAGAGAAAAACAAGTTTGATTGGCAGTGATGGAGGCACGGCACCTCCCGCATCCCGCACAAAGGGAACGGGGACGGCGCCACTGCACCGGCACCGAGCCGCCGGCCACCGCATCGGGAGAGCGCGGCCCCGCCGGCCCCGCGCGCGGGCGGCGGGAATGCCCCGGCCTGCTGGTGCCGCAGCCGGGCCGGGCCGGTGGCGGCGAGCAGGGCCAGGGCCGAGGCCGGTGCTCTGGTACGGGCTCCGGTGGCGGTGGGGCGGGTCCTACCTGCCCCGGCAGCCGCTGGCACCGGCTTCCTCGGGGGTGCTCCACGCTCTGGGGACACACGATCATGGTGAGCCCGCGCCGTGCCGTGCGCAGTACCGGTGACCGGCGCCGGTCCCGCCTGCCCCGTCCCGGCCGCCGGCAGCGCCGAGCCGGGCACCCCGGCAGCCCGAGCCGGGGGGGGGCGTGCCCGCCGTTCCGCCTCCGCCAATCACCGCCGCTAGAGGGCGGGGCCGCCGACGCCGCGCCCCCAATCAGCTGCGAGGGGGCGGAAGCCCGGCGCACCACGTGGGCCGGGGTGGAAAGTTACCCGTCCGGCGTAGGCCCCGCCCACCTCAGGCAGGAGGCGGGGCCGGATCTGTCCGCCGCTGGGGGGCGCTGCGGGGCCGGGGGGGGCGGGGGGAGGCCTGTCCACGTGCCCCTCTGTCCTCGTCCCCTCCCTCGGCTGCTGCCCGCCCGCCCCGGCCGGGCCCTGCCCGGCCCCAGTGATGGTCACAGCCCCGGGCAGTGCGTGGTGGGGGTGGCCCCAGCGTTTATTGAGCCTCAGCGCTGCCTGTCCCGCTGGCCCGGCCCCGGCCCCGCTCTGGAGGGTGAAGCCGCCTTGTGCCGGGTCCCCTCTGACCCCGCTCTGCCTCGGCCTCGCCCCGATGCCTTCCCTGTGTGGAGAGGCATGGCGCTGGGGGCTGCAGTGGGGAGGTGGAGGGGCATGGGGACAACGGGGCACAAGGGTGTGGTCACAGGGACGGGGGGGCAGGGGGATGGAGCTAAAGGGTGGTGGAGGACAGGGCAGCAGGGCATGAGGGTGACGGGGTGTGGAGACAGCAGGCATGGGGACCAGGCAGCGGGGCACGAGGGTGATGGGCATGGAGACAGCAGGCATGGGCATAGGGCAGTGGGGCACAAGGGCAACAGGGCATGGGAACAGCAATATGGGGACAGGGCAGCTCCTGCCGTGAGCTGCATGCTCACAAGGTGCTGGAGGCCACAGGGGTGGGAAGGTCCCCTGGGCTGGCCTGTGGCTGACAGTGTCCCCCTGTCCCCAGGGCAAAGGTGGCCTTGATGAAGGTGGGCAAGGCCACACTGGCCACCCTGGGGGCCACCAGCAACCCCTTACTGCTCCTTGGCTTTGTGCCGTGGAGGGCAGTGTCTCTGGGTCAGGTGTCCTCCTCTCCCCCGACATCTTTGGGGTGCTGGTCTGCTTCCTGTGCAGGTGTTCACCTTGCAGCCGAAGGGCCTTTGCCACCAGAGATTGGGTTGGGGGCTCTGCGGCAGCCCTCAGCCCCAGCGCCAGGCCCCCACGCCTGCGCGCACCCAACCGGCCACTCCCCATTCCCATCCCCTTGCCCACCTGTCAGCACTGGGCTGGGGTGGTCCAGGAGGGGTGTGAAGGACCAACACGCATCCCTCGGTCCCTGTGGGATAGCCCTGCGGTCACTCCTGCCTGCTGCACCCCACCACACCATGCACTGCCGGGACTCCCAGGGACTGGGGGGCTCCGCTTGCCTGGACACCTACCAGGCACTCTGAACTCCACCCTGCACACACAGTAGGTGCGACATGCCCGTAGGAACTCGCTGGCCCTCTCGCTCAGGCTCACCCGGAACAGCAGCTTGGGGGTGCCCAGCTCGTTCACACAGGTCGATGACATCTGGAAAAGCCAGAGGGTGCGGTGGGCTGCTGGCATGGTGAGCTGGGGACCCCCCACCTCACCACTGCACCCACGCCATGGGGAGCCTGTGCGGCATCCCACTGGAGATGGGACGAAGTGCTGGTGCTGCTGCCAAGGCAGGGGGGAGCTGCAGCACCGCAGCCAGGGCTCACCACAGTCGGGGACCCCCACCATCCTCCTCACATAGGAGAGCAGCCGCAGAACAGCACAGTTGCTGTTGGCCAGAAAGCTCTGGTCATCCGCAGGGAGAGCAGCAGTGGCTGAGGGCAGCAGGAGGCCCTGGCAGCAGTCGCAGAGCCCAGAGACCGAGCCCACCACCCGGCAAGGCCATGGTGCGTCCCCCCCGTGCCCGGGGAGCAGGCACCCATGGGATGGCCAGAAGGGGACTCACCCTCCTGCTTGATGTAGATGAACATGCTGCCGCTGTGAGCCTAGAACAGTGGAGCTGGACCCTGCCCTGCGGCGTTTGTGTGGTGAGAGGAGGGCGGGGCATAGGACTCCGCCAGCGCTTCCCCCAGACCCTGCGAGACAGGCCCGGCCAAGCCCCCAGCGCAGCAGAGTTTTATTGCAGTGGGAAACCCGGGGTGCAGGCGAAGGAGCGGCGAGGCCCCAGGGGGACAGCCAGGCTTGCCTGGTGCCTCAGGGGCAGCAGCTCTCAGGGCTGGGGGTGACACAGTGGCTTGGCCCCTCTGGCCCTTGGCGCTCCTCAGCCTCAGTGTCCCTGTCAGTCGGCCAGTGGCTCTTACCTGCTTGGTCACAGCTGGGGTTGGCATCAGCTAGGGTTGGACCCCTGGGCTGCCCCCTTGCCAGGACACATCCCTGGGTGTGCTTGCAGGCACCTCGGAGCAGCCAGGGGGTATCAGCAAGCCCCCAGTAGCTCCAACGTGCCCAGCACGGGCACCCATGGGAGAGCAGTATGGGAGCCCAACAGCCCTCCAATGGCTCTGCTCCGCTGCAGTAACCCCACAAGGGATCCTGCACGTGGCAGGGCTCATGGGGGGACGTCACCCTGCCCTCCTGGACACCCCAAGGAGAGGGCAGGTGCTGGCACACCGTGCAGTGCACCCAGTGTCCTGCAACGCACCCAGAGCAGCACCCAGTGCACCACCCAGTGCAACCAGCACACCGCGCTCACCTAGCACCCTGCAGTGCACCCAGCACCCTGCAGTGCAGTACAGCTGCCGTGTCGTGGGGGGCTGAGAGTGGCTGTGGCAGGGAGCAGGGCTGGAGGTCCTGGGCATTTGGCGAAGGCAGGGTGGGAGCAGGGAACGAGGCCTGTGGGGTGGCGAGATTTTGGGCAGTGGGGGTGCAAAGCGTATGCGGTGCAGCAGTGCAGGAGTGCATCACACTCCTATGTAGCTGTTCTTGTAGGGGCTGTGCTCATGGGGGGCGGCCGGGGCCCTGGGCATCACAGACGGCGGGTGGTTGCTGCTCTCCCAGAGAGGCTCGTAGCTGTCTTTGGGGGGCAGCTCGCTCACGTAGCAGATGTTCTCGCTGTAGTTGGGCTTGAAGCTCTCCACGATGTCTTTGGGGACTCCGGCCCATTCCTCCAGGGAGAAGAGCGGGCTGAGAGGAGCCACCACCCAGCCCAGCCCCAACCCCATGGGCCAGGGGGTGAGCCTGGGGCAGGGTTGCCCACAGCTGCCTTACCTGGAAGTTGCCATTGTGGGTGATGAAGAGCTCATCGAAGTTCTTGCTGGGGTTGGGGATTCGGGGCATAAGGATGACCCACACCCTGCACAGGAGAGACGTGTCAGAGGGGAAGGGCCCCAGCGCTGCTACTTCCCACTAGCCTTTCACACTCACCTTTCCATGCGCACCAGCAGGACGACAAGGACCAGCAGGAGCAGGCAGGAGGCAATGGGGATCAAGACTGTGTGGATCCAGAACCAGTGCAGCTGCTCCTCCACTGCGCCTGGAAAGAGCCTGGGTAACGTGGAGTCCCAGCCAGCACACTGCCATGGCAGTGAGGTGGGCACGCCGGTGGCCCTTCATGGGTGGCCATGGGAGCTTGGCATCATCTGTGGCAGGGCTCAGCTGGGAGCAGAGGATGGAGAAGAGGCCCATCCCCAAGACCCGCCACTCTGCCACCACAACTGGCTGGTGACCCTGTCCTGGACCGTCTATGCCAGAGCAGCCCTCCAGGGCTAAGAAACCCCTGGCAAAAGTCAGCAGATCCTGCTGGTGGAGGGTGTTTGGCTTCCAGAAGTGCAAAGGATGCAGGGGCCGATGCCGCTGCCTGCACCCCAGGCACCTGGACGGGTCTCGCCCCTACAGCTGCTGCCTCGGGCCAGTTTTCCACTTGCTTGGCCATCCCTCACCTGCTGAGCCCCACCATGCCCCAGCCTGTCCCATCCCGCTGCAGCCCCCAGGACACCTACTCTTGCTGGTGGAGTTACTGCCCCAGACCACAGGAACGCTCCACTCGCTCCAGAGCTGGGTGCTGCCACAGTAGCTGTTGATCTTGCTGCGCACGTAGAAGGTGTAGTACTTCTCGTAGTCCACACTGGGGAAGGAGAAGATGTCTCCTTTCACCCGGTGCTCCTGCAGAGAGATGTGGGCCACGCAATGAGGGCCAGCACTGCCATGGAAGCTGGTGCACAGCTCGTCCCCAGGCACAACCATGGGGGTGCCACATCCGGGGGACTCTCACCGTCCAGCTGGTGTCCTTGTTGCTCTTGTACTTGACTGTGTGCTCCAGGCACTGGGCTTTGGGGTACGGGGATGTCCAGGTCAGCTGCAGCTGGTTGCTGCTCATATTGCGGATGGTCAGGTTGACGGGCGCCTCCGGTTTCACTGCAAGGCAGAGGTGATGCCCAGTGAGTGCCATCCCAAAGCCCCGGTGGCCCTGCTGCCAGCCGGAACGTGATGGGGCAGCCCTGGGGACCCATAGCCCTGCCCCTGCCCCACAGCAGCCCCACAGAGGAGAGTGGGTCCCCCTCATTGCTCCATACCCAGGTCCTGCAGCTCCATGCGCTCGCTGGGGATCTCCAGGGTCCTGCCGCTGAGGCTGGCATTGACGAGGACATGGAAAGGCTGGAACTGGATGATCTCACTCTGGTTGAAGTGGCAGCCGACACTGACACCCCGGTCCTGCAGGTAGTGCTTGCATTCCACCACGGGGGACCCGTTCTCGTACCTGTGCCGCAGCGGGTTACTGGGGCTCCCCGAGACCCCGTACACCCCAGCCCTCTCTGGGACCCCTCTCCCCAGCACATCCCATCCCACTTGTCCTGGAGACAGAGCCTCCTCCACTCTGGGCTCAGGGAAGAGGAGCAGGCTGATGTTGGGACCAGCAATGCTGGCAGGGGCCTCCCGTGCGGGGACCCTGCTGTGGGGCTGGCCATGGGGTGCGGGCACTTACCAGTAGTAGAGGGAGTAGTTGGCCGTGAGCGTCTCTCTGCTTCCCCACGTGCAGGTCATGTACTCCTCGTTGAAGAGGACACACTTCACCCCTGCAAGGGACAGACACCACTGGGCACCGAGGTGGTGGGTGGCTGCGCCAGGGCTCAGGGGTGTACTGGGGAGACACAGCACATGCCAGGGGTCCCTGCACATCTGCGTCAACCTTCCTCCATGTGAGCCAAACAAGCCCAGCTCTTGCTGGTGGAGCTGCAATGCAGCCTGCCTGCAATGCTGGGCCCCCACCATCCCATTCACACATGCTATGTCGGTGATGCCTGGGCTGCCGGCAGCCCCACGTCTTCCTCCAAAGCAGCCAAGCAGCTGTCCCTCCTGCATCCGTACCATTGGCTCCTCTTGCTCCAGACATGCTGTTTTGCCCCCATTCCTCCATCCGCTCCCCTTAGTCACACCGCAGCCGCTGTTTGCAGCCCCTGGCACTGTGGGACAGGACAGAAACCCCTCCCTGCCAATCCATTTAGCTTGTCCCATGAGAAAATCGGGGGTTTTCCGGGGTTTGTGCCTAATGTCTCCATCCTGGCTAAATTCATCTCACTGTTACCCTTTTAGGTGCTTGTAGGTGCCCATGTGTTCCTCTGTCTGGGTGATGGGGGCTATGCTGGGCTGTGCTTCCCACCACAGCCCCTTCGTCACAGGGCCAGGGGCCAAGCCCTGGCAGTTTGATCTCTGCAGGAAACACCGCCGAGCCCCGGGAGGCCGAGCAGCCGCTCCAGGCGCCCATGCCAGCTCCTCTGCCCCCTCCTTCCGCCGCGCTGTGTCGGCCCCAGTCCTGCCGACGCAGATGGAGGCCACATCCTGGGCTGGCTGGGGGCTGCAGGGCCACCAGTCCCCGTGTCAGTTATCACGGCACAGCCCACTCTGGCGGCTGCTGGCACAGCTCACTGCGGGATAAACTCCTCCAATGGGCTGAGGCACCTCGCAGAGCTCTTGCAAGTGCCAAACCAGCTGCTGGTGGCTGAGAGCTGTCCTGGAAGCTCCCAGAAAATGGGATTTTTTCCCCTAAAAATCAGGCAATGGGACACCTGGTCTCTTCCGAGGTCCAAACGCATCAGCCATCACTGTGGGGGCAGGAGAAAGTCAGAACTGGGCTTTCCTGGGCTGTAATGTAACGCGATGGAGCAAACAGGCGCTGCACTCTGGCTGTTTCTGCACGTGGAGATGGAGGGCACCTTCCCAGCAGCCTAGGAAGTCTAGGGATACAGAGGAGCTGCATTTCCACGGAAAGCTGGGGTTTTACTGACAGCCAGCCAAGTGGATTTTTTTCTTGGCAGATGACAGCTGGGGAGAAGGTGCTGGGTGAAAAGAGGAGCCGCTGCCCCCATCCCCTGACTGCACGTGGCACTGCTGACATGACAGGGATGGAAAGGGCGGCTGGCGCAGATCCGCCAGCTGCCGCGCTGCCCAGATGATGCATAGAGCCGATAGGATCTGCACATTGCATCCTGCCGCTGGCTTCCGCCCCGGCCCACCCCGGGGGACCCCCATGGCCAGGGTCCCTCCCAGCAGCACTGCCTGCAGAGCTGGCAGCTCCAGGGCCAGCAGAGCTGCGGGGCTGGGAGCTGTGGGGCCAGTAGAGCCATCGGGCCGGGAGCCGCAGAGCCGGTAGCCGTGGGGCCGGTGGTGCCAGCGATGCTCCAGCGCCAGGGCAGGAGCAAGGACACCCAACGGGGCTCCCTGGCACAGCCCAGCTTTCCCAGCAGCCCCGCTGCAGGGGACCATGTAGGTGCCGGGTGTCCTGGGGTGCATCAGGGGGTTGCAGGGTCTCTGACGCACTCCCCAATGGCTCGCCAGCCCACGCAGCCCCACATCCTGTCCTCCTCGCCCGCCATCACTGGGGAGCGACATCCCCCAGCCCCGCCACCCATGGGGCACCGTGGCCTCCTGCCCCCCTGGGGCCCATGTGCCCCCTTACCTGGATGGCTGTGGGCAGCAGCAAGGTAGGGGCCCAACCTGCAGAGGAGGAGGAAGACAGGCGCGAGGAAGGCGCCAGGCACCGCCATGAAGAGGCAAGCCGTGGGGTGCGTGTGAGCAGCCTCCGTGCACAGCCCACTGCGCAGGGCTGCCGGCTTCCGCACTTGTGCCACTTCCTGCCCCACAGCACCGCCCGCCACCAAGGGGCCCACCCCATGCGGTGCCCCGTGGGTCATTCCAATGGGGACCATGCTTTACCACACCAGGGTCCCAAGGCTCACCCCAGTGGGGCCCCATTGTTATAAGGGGCCTCAAACAAGAATACACCCAAGGACATAATTTGCAACTGCGAACGGCCCATCATGGTGGAATATAGATAAACCAGCAGACACCAATTGAAACCAAAATAAGGAACTTGAGAACTTTACAAACAGAGAGAGAAGCAAAGAGAAGACCATATATGGAAAAGAAGAATAGAATGAATATGTGTAATTCTTCCGGGAGATCCAAAGTATATGTATGATGTAGGACAATATAAGCTGTAACTGATGCAACACGCAGCATGCATGTTAGGTGGTACGATCCCCTGTGCATCCAGCACTGTAATAAAGAGAATGCCTGCTTCTTAATGCTGCATTGGGGTTAAGAGGTTTATTCCCGATTTCAGTGACAGTTTTGGCGACCCAGGTGGGACACTGCTTCTGAATCTCGACGGATCCGCGGGTTCGCAGGACCTCCAGCCGGCACTGAGGGATTCTCAGGGAGAATCTCCGATCCCTGGACTGAAGAGCTTGAGCAAGACCCCTGGGAAGGTAAAAGCATTCCTTTCTTTAAAAGGGTGGTTGCCTGCCTGTAAGACGTGGTGAAAGCCTCGCAGGGTTGGGCTATAAAGGTACCTAAGGGAAGGTTTGGATCCTACCGGATGAAAGTCTGTAGGGAAACCAGGTTTGGAAACCGAAGGGATGCGTTAGAGTCCCAGTGAAACTGGTATAGGGGTTAGAGTCCCCTGCGTTAGAGTTCCACTGAAGGTAATATAGGGGTTCGAGTCCCCTTCGATTGTTTTGTGTAAAGCTATTGTCTCTGTTTTTTGGGTTGCTGTTGCTATTTGTGGCTATTTTGTGTGAAGTTGTTGTTTTTGTGTTTTGTGTTGTGGGTACTGTTGATATTTTTGGCTGTTTTGCGTGAAGTTATTGTCTTTGTGTTTTGTGTTGTATCTTTTATAATGGGTAATAAACCCTCGGCGGAAGGGGGGATTCTGAAAAGATCTCCCCTAGGACGTATATTGAAACATTGGGGAAAACTGGGGGGGGACCCTCTCACCTGAAAACAGTTTATGAAGTATTGTAATAGTTGGTGGCCAATGTACACTCTCGAAGATCAGGAAAAATGGCCGAAAAATGGAACTCTAAGATATAACACTCTACTACAATTTATGTTTTTTTGCAGGCGGGAGGGTAAATAGGATGAAGTATCATATTTTATTTTTCACACACACACATAAGAAATCACCTGGAATGGCAGAAGGAATGTGGAATAATCCCACAGGACCCTATGATCTTGGCCCTAGAAAAAGAAGGGAGTGGTAGGGATTTAAAACGATGTTGTTCTGCTTGTGGTATTGGGAAGAGATGTTTGAAAAGTGAACAGGAGGAAGATGATGATTTGGAATTAATGGTTGCTCCCCGGCAGAGGTTGGGAGAAAGTCCTGGCAATGATGATGAAATCAGTGGTGTGAGCAGGGCAAAAGAAAGTGGTCATAGGCGAGCTAATGAGGCTGGTGACATGGAAGGATCAAGGGAAAGTAGCTATGAACAAGAAGGGCAATCTGGTTGGGCAGAAGGATTTAGTCCAGTTGCAGGAAGAACAAGGGGACGATAAGGGGAAGCAGGAGAGGTTTTACAAGCTCCCCTCCTGCAAGTCGTCGGAAATAATGGGCCAGTAACAGTTAAAGTACCATTTTCAATAATGGATTTGAGGTTCTGGAAGGAAATGGCGGGTATTTATAGAGAAAACCCAGAAAGGGTGGTTGAAGTATTTGAAACTATAATCGGGACCCAAGACCCTGATTGGAATGATTTACAGGTAATATTAGACACATTGCTAGACGGTACTGAAAAGAAGATGGTATTAAACACTGCTCAGAAACAAGTAGAAGGGGCATATGCTAATGGAGATTTGCAGGGAACGATAGATCAAAATTTTCCCACCGCAGAGCCAGGATGGGATCCCAACCAGCCAGGACCCTGGGGGCTTTTAACAAGGTATCAGAGGTGGATATTATTTGGCATAAGGCATGCTATGCCGAAAGTGATTAATTGGTCCAAATTATATGAGGTTAAACAAGAACCAAAAGAATCATCTGTCTGCCTTCATGGAGCGATTGAAAGTCACTGCCCAGAAATATGCTAATTTGGACCCTGAAAAGCCAGAAGAGGCTGTTCAATTGGCTTCTATTTTTATGGGACAGTCGGCCCCACATATAAGAAAAAAACTTCAAAAATTGGAAGGAGCAGACTCAAGGGATTTGGGAAAGATGTTAGAGATATTGTGGATGATTTTTAGTAATAGGGAGAAAGAAAAAGAGACACGACAGGCTCGAAGAGAAAACCTAAGAGAGGGGAGATTGATTGCTGCTTTGACGGGGGCTCCTGGAGGAGCCTATGAAGGAAGGGGAGGAACAGGAAGGGGTTACTGGGGGATGGGAAGAGGGAAAGGGAAGATCATCTCCTGTTGTGCAACCCCATCTTGCGAAAGATCAGTGTGCAATCTGCAACGAAGCAGGGCATTGGAAAAAGGAATGTCCTCAGGCTGGGAACTTGGACCCAGCCCTACAAGCCATTAAGCTGATGACGTTAGATGATGAATCCTGAAGGGGACCGGGGGAATCATCCCCAGCTGAACTAAGGCTGAGGAACGATGAGGCAGAATTTTTAGCTGATACGGAAGCCACTTATTCTGTACTTAATACTTGTAAAGGAAGCCTTAGCCATGAAACTGTAAGCGTTGTTGGTGCCACAGGGAAATGAGAAAATCAGCCCTTTTTACAGCCCTTAAAATTTAAGTTAGGAAGACAGTGGATGACTCACCAATTTTTGTATATGCCTGAATGTCCTATACCCTTGATGGGAAGGAATTGAAACCATGCTGCTGAATTATTGTATACTTTAATTAAATATTCCTATGATCTTTAGACCTTTAGATTGCCTATTCAAGTGATTAATTAAGCATTATCTTTAGACCTTTAGATTGTTTAGTCAAGTGATTAACTAAGATTGTTTGAAGACCAGATGTTTAAGAAATATTTAGCTGAGTAGTCAAGTGTTAAAGGTATATACAACAGAATGTAACTAATCAATAAGAAGCTCAAAGGCTGTGAAACGAACTGTCCGAGACGATGAAGGAACTAGTACCATCAAGAACCAGTTTAATGGTTTGGAACAAAGACAATGGACAGTGTACGAGTGCCAAGAGAAAGGGTTCACCAAAAGGACAAGTGATGAAGACTACAAAACGACCACCAGAGGAAGTAAACGACCACCTGGAGGACTGAAATTGCAAACAAAGGACATTAGATGGCAGCAAAGACCATGGAATAAAATAACTAATGTACCTATGTAATTAATCATAGAAAAGGTGTAGTCATGTAAATGATTTCTAAGAACTGTGATGAATATGTAATAGTCTCAAAGATAAAAGCCAAGACTAACGGCACACTAGTTGGGAGCGCTCTTGGCGGAGAATTCCCCAGTGCGACCCCAGTGCTGCTAATAAAGACTACCTGCTTAACAGTATCATTTGCTGTTGAATCGAATTTTCTTTGTTTTATAGTAAAGTTTGTAATAGCAAAATGTCCCATTTGTTTAAAAAATAATCCCATGAACAGGAAAAGACCGCCCGCAGGAACCATTAGGCAAGGAAATTCTCCCGGGGATTATTGGCAAATTGACTTTTCTGAGTTACCAAGACAAAATTGTTATAGATATCTCCTGGTATTGGTTGATAGCTTCTCGGGATGGCCAGAAGCTTTCCCTTGTTGCACCAACAAAGCTAGAGAAGTAACTAAGCTATTACTCAAAGAAATAATAACAAGATTTGGGCTACCGATAGGAATGTCCTCTGATCAGGGCCCGCATTTTGTGGCAGATATTGTTCAAGAGCTAAGTAAAATTGTTGGTATCAAGTGGGATTTACATCCCCCATGGAGGCCTAAATCGAGTGGGAAGGTGGGAAGAATGAATCAAACCCTGAAACGGCAGATTAGTAAAATATGTCAAGAAACTTCTTTAAAGTGGCCACAGACCCTTCCACTAGGTCTTTTGAGAAACAGAATACAACCAGGGTCTAGGAGTAAAGTTAGTTCTTACGAGATATTATATGGAAAACCATACCAAATGCCACTGATTCCAGGGGAAATACATAAAAAGATTTATAGTAAAAAAAATCTGTAAAAACAGATTTAAAGTTGTATCTGATTTCTCTAGGGAAAATCCTTGTGAGTCTCTGACGTCACATTGTTTTGACAAGACCACTCACATTAGACAATCAGTATCAACCAGGAGACTTCGTATACGTGAAAACGTGGAACTCCGAACCTCTGTGGAGAAAGCGGAAAGGACCCTTTAAAGTATTCCTAACAACCTACACTGCAATCAAGGTAGGAGGAATCGAGCCCTGGATGTACTACACCCGAGTAAAACCAGCATGTTGTGGTTTAACCCCAGCCAGCAAATAAACCCCACAAAGCCGCTCGCTCACCCTCCGCCTCTGGTGGGATGCAGGAGAGAATTGGGAGGGCACAAGTAGGAAAACTCGTGGGTTGAGATAAAAACAGTTTAATCATTGAAATAAAATGAAGTCGAACGATAATAACAATGATAACAACAACAATAACAGAATAAACAAAGTAGGCAACGCACAATGCAACTGCTCACGGACCGCTGACCGCATGTCATGAACAGAGGGTGAGCCCCCTCCCACTCCTGGTTTTTATACTGAGCATAATGTCACATGGTATAGAATACCCCACTGTCCAGCTGGGTCAACCACCCCAGCTAGGCTCCCCCCCCCGCCCCAGCTTCCCCTGCATGTGGCAGGGCATGGGAGACCAAAAAGAGAAACAAAAGCTCCCCAGTGCAAGCACCACCCAGCAACAACCAAAGCATCAATGGGCCATCAGTGCTTCTCTCATACCAAACCCAAAAGACAGCACTGCCCCAAGCTACTGGGAAGAAAGTTAGCTCTGTCCCGACCCACTTACTCCACGTAGCATCGGTTGCATGAGGTGTAGGGGGGGATGCTCCCTTTGAACATCCAGCCCAGCACCGGCAGTCGGGGTGCCAGGAGGAGCTGTGCTTCAGCACCAACCACTTCCAAAGCAGCTTGAACCCCTTCATATGCTACCAATATCTCCTTCTCAGTTGGAGTGTGGCGGGCCTTGGATCCTCTGTATCCCCGACTCCAGAACCCTAAGGGTCGACCTCGAGTCTCCCCTGGTGCTTTCTGCCAGAGGCTCCAGGTAGGGCCATTCTCCCCGGCTGCGGTGTAGAGCACATTTTTAACATCTTGTTCTGCCCAGACTGGCCCAAGGGCTACTGCCTGAACTATCTCCTGTTTAATTTGTTCAAAGGCTTGTCGTTGCTCAGGGCCCCATTTGAAGTCGTTCTTCTTCCTGGTCACTTGATAGAGAGGGCTTACGATCTGACTGTAATTTGGAATATGCATTCTCCAGAAGCCCACAACGCCTAAGAAAGCTTGCGTTTCCTCTTTGCTAGTTGGTGGGGACATGGCTGTTATTTTATTGATCACATCCGTTGGGATCTGACGACGTCCATCTTGCCATTTTATTCCTAAAAACTGGATCTCCTGTGCAGGTCCCTTGACCTTACTTTGTTTTATGGCAAAACCAGCCTTCAGAAGGATTTGGACAATTTTCTCCCCTTTCTCAAAAACTTCTGCTGTGCTGCCCCATACAATGATGTCATCAATGTATTGCAGGTGTTCCGGAGCCTCACCCTGTTCCAGTGCGGTGTGGATCAGTCCATGGCAAATGGTAGGGCTGTGTTTGACGCTGGTGTGCTCCGTACAAACTTCCGCCACATGCGTCAGGTACATTTGACTTCATCTGGATCTTTGGATAACTGCTCATTGTTCAGGTCATCATAAATAACTTCCAGCACGGCCAATTCCCTCAGGTACTGGATACCTCTCTCCATGGTGGTCCACTTGCCTGGGTGACATACAACATCTTCCTTGAAGGGAAACCTTTCCTTCACACCTGACAGGAGTCACTTCCAGAGGCTGAGGACTTGTGCCCCTTGTCCAATCATTTTGTCAGTGCCGCCTTCCCTAGAAAGGGATCCCAGCTGTTTCGCTTCCCTACCCTCTAATTCCAGGCTACTGGCCCCGTTATCCCAGCATCGGAGCAGCCAGGTGACAATGCGCTCGCCTGAACGACCACTGAAGTCTTTTCGCATATCTCGCAGCTCCCCCAGGGATAGGGATCGAGTGGTCACCATCTCATTTACCATTTACGGGTTCTGCCTCCTCCTCCTCCTGTTCTCATGATGGCCCTAGTTCATTTTCATCCCTTACTAAACGAGCGGGTTTCCTTGTGCATTTTCTTTTTTGTATAGGAGCAACTGAAACTGGAATGGGTTGGTTCTCTGTGGCAGGGGGCGGAGTAGCTGCCGTGCCTGCCGTGGGGGGTGGGGGAACCACAGGGCCTGTTGTTTTGTCATCAGCTGCAGAGACCTTTTCTTCCCCTGAGGGTTCTGAGTGGTGTTGAACAGGGCCAGGCCCCAGCACATTGCAGTGATTTGTGTCTCCCTAGAATTGCCAGGGTGACAGCATACTTTTTCCAAATATTCTACTGATTTTTCAGGATTCTGCACTTGCTCAGAGGTGAAGTTCCAGAACACTGGGGGTGCCCATCATCCTAAGCATTTGCCCATGCTATCCCAGTCACCCTGCCGCTCATAACTACCCAGCCTTGGTGCAGATCTCTGGATGACATTCTTAAATTGCTTATTAACCTTGGACAAAACTGAAACAATATTCCCAAGGAATACCAATAGATGTATCTTAACTACCCAGGGATGTTCAAGGTACTGACAAGTTATTTTAACGAAGGAGACGACATCATAGAGGAAGGTAGTGAGGGTGCTATTCTCTATTTCCTCCATAAAAAATCTCTCAGAGGAAGAGGTATAATTGCTCATGGTCTGAAACAAAGAAGTCTCCGAAAAACTCTCGAAGACTTAATTTGGAGTTTTAGAAAGCAGGTATTCTTTATTGCAGCACTGGACGCACAGGGGATCGCTCCACCTAGTGTGCGTGCCAAATCACTTAACCACAGAAGTTATATACAGTTAGAGTATACATATTCATTACATTTCCCAGAATTCATTAACATATGCAAAAGTATCAGTCTTCACACATACTTAGTTCTAGCTCCTGGCTTAAGTAGCATAATTCTCACTAGCACCACCCTCTTATCTCAAGATACAAGGTTGGCCTCCTTATCTAGAATACTAAGTTTCAAGGCCTTTTTATCTACTATGTGTCGGCCTATTCACAAGGTATTCCTAACCATCTGCATCATTTCAACCAAAGAACTGTAAATCTCTTCATTGTTCCTTCGTACTTGAAGTTAATCCCTATCAATCCCTCCTTTTCTTTTGAGGGTATATAGTTAAAGCTATATCCCTCAATAAATTAAGCTACTTTGAAACTACAAAAGGAGAACTTCACTGTAGTTCCTCTTATATTAGTCTCACCTTCTCAGAACTTCAGTTTCCAATTATAGAACAACATTTCCAAATCACTGTATTATTACATATATGTTATAAGAATACCTAACAACTTTTTCACCCATTGACTAAGGTTGGGAATCCATGAAGTTAACCATTTGAATGTTTCCCCTAATTCATATGAAGAGTCATCCTTCTGTATTTCATGAAGTTGTTAAACTATTTGTGTGCAAAAGTGAGTACCTCTATCTGATGATATTACTGCTGGTATTCCAAATCGAGGTATAATTTCATTCAACAATACTCGAATGACTTCTTGAGCTTTATTTGTTCTGCAAGGGAAAGCTTCTGGCCAACCTGAGAATGTGTCTGTTAACACTAACAAATACCGATACCCCCTTTTTCTTGGGAGTTCCGAAAAGTCTATTTGCCATTGTTGCCCTGGGATGTTGCCCTTTCCAATTGTCCCTATCTGTACCCTATTGGTTGTGTTAGGGTTATTTTTCAAACAAATTTCACACTGCTGCGTTACTTGTTTTACCACAGTATACAAATTGCGACCTACTATTCTTTTGTTTAGATCGGTGTACAAAGCATCTGGTCCCCAATGAATTTTGCTGTGCTCATCTAAAATTAATTTCCACAATATTCTGGAGGGTATTATAATACGTTCATCTGGTGTATATACCCATCCATCATCTTTTTCTTTCCCTCCTAAATCGTCCTATCTTCCTTTGAATATTTTTCAGAGCCTAAATTTAATTTTAACACTTGAAATTTACCGTCTGGAATCAAAGCCAATGCCTCAACTTCCGTCTTTTCTGTGGCTTGCCTGGCCTCATGATCTGCCAATTTATTTCCAATTTCCGGTTCAGTGTTACCTTTTTGGTGTCCTCTGCAATGCATAATAGCCACTTTCTCTGGCAATTTTACAGCTTCTAGGAGTTGTAAAATTTCTTTTGCATGTTTTATCTGTTTTCCTTGGGCTGTAAGCAATCCTCATTCTTTCCAAATGGCTCCGTGGGCATGTACCACTCCAAAGACATATTTAGAATCAGTCCATATATTAATTTTCTTCCCTTTTGACAATTCTAGGGCCCGAGTCAAAGCAATTATTTTGGCTTTCTGTGCAGATGTCCCAACAGGTAAAGATTTAGCCTCTATTACCTTATGGGTGGTAGTCACAGCATACCCAGCCTTACGTTCTCCTTGCTTCACAAAGCTGCTCCTGTCTATGAACCATGAGTCCTCAGCATGCTCCAGTGGTTCTTCTTTCAGGTCCGGTCGACTTGAATAGACAGCTTCCATTGTCTCTAAACAGTCGTGCATCACAGGTTCTGAGGTATCTCCATGGAGGAAAGATGCTGGATTTACAATATTAGTAGTCTGTATATTAACATCATCCTGCTCTACCAAAATAGCTTGGTATTTCAAAAATCGAGGAGAAAGCCAGTGACTCCCCTTTTGTTCTAATACTGTTGTCTGAAAAGCGGATTCGTGCCCGGCGTGCAAGTAACCAATTCCACACGCTCAGGAGAGATATTGTTTTATTCAGGCCTGGGTGCTCGGTGGACTTGCCACAAATCAAGCACACCTGGTCTAATCACCTTTCTGTTTATATCCATGCTTCTCATACATATTTTAAATTTCTCTTTTACATATTCATTACATTTCCAAGAACTAATTATAATATTACATCATCTTAAACACATGCGCACTAAAGCCCTTAGGGTCTCCTTGAGGGTCTTGGGTGATCTCTGGTGGTCGGCAGGGTAGTGAACTCTTCATGAACTTATTTCTTCTTTACCTTATAGGGTCGCAATTTGTCCCTGAGCCATGCTTGGACCACGTTTGTTTATAGTTTCCAAGGTTATTCTTCACTAGAGCCTAACAATGCTTCCAGGATACACAAGACTAGTTACAATTCTACACACTTGCAAACACAACACCTGCTAGTTACCTAACTTCTAAGCAACAAGTCTTCATTGTGTAGAATTACAGAAGCGAACAGTAAAATTACAGAAGCAAGCAGTATGGAATAGTAGATACTGTACCTACTACATCAATTCTGCTGAAACTGTATGAGAGACCAATACTGTTATTTTCTGACCCACAGTAAACTTGCGAGCTTCCTGAATGTTGAGGATGACCGCTGCCACTGCTCGCAGGCATCCAGGCCATCCTTTATACACTTCATCTAATTGTTTGGAGAAGTATGCAACCGCTCTCTTGTAGGGTCCTAATCGTTGAGCACGCACTCCCAGCGCTATGCCCTGTCTTTCATGAGAAAACAGCCAAAAGGGTTTTCAAATATCTGGGAGGCCTAAAGCTGGGGCTCTCACAAGTTCCATTTTTAACTGTTGAAATGCCCTCTTTGCTTTCCCCGTCCAAACTAGTTTTAAGTAGTTCATACAGTGGTTTCACCAAAAGTCCATAATTATATATCCATAATCTGCACCAACCTGTCATTCCAAGAAAGGTTCTGAGTTCTTTTACCATCCTGGGTTCCGGTGTGCGGCAAATAGCTTCTTTTCGTTCCGCTTCAAGTTCTCTTTGTCCTCCCGAGATTTCAAATCTGAGATATGTCACTTGTGATTGTATCAGCTGGGCTTTCTGTTGAGAGACTCGATATCCACGTAATCCCAAAAAGTTAAGCAAGCTTACAGTCCATTGCACACATTCTTTTTCTGTTTCTGTAGCAATTAAAAGATCATCTACATATTATGATAGAGTACCATCTTGTGACGCGGGATTCCAAGCTTCAATCTCTCATGTTAATTGATTACCAAAGATAGTAGCACTATTCTTGAATCCTTGGGGTAACACTGTCCAGGTTAATTGGGTTTTTCTCCCTGTATCGGGATTTTCCCACTCAAATGCAAATAATTTTTGGCTCTCTTTTGCCAAAGCCAGACAGAAAAAGGCATCCTTTAAATCCAGTATGATAAACCATACCTGACTATTCTTTAATTTAGTTAGCAATGTATAAATCTTCTACAATTTTGTTTACTGCTCTCAAATCTTGAACCAATCTGTAACTTTTGCCATCCAGCTTTTTCACAGGTAAAATAGGAATATTATACTTTGACTCACATTCCACAAGTAGTCCGAATTGCAAGAAATTGTCAATTATCTCTTTTATTCCCTTTTGATCTTATAGCCTCAATGGATACTGTTTAATTCTAATTGGGCTAGACCCTGGCTTTAATTCTATCTTTATTGGTGCTGCATTTTGGGCTTTCCCAGGTATCCTGGAGGCCCACACCCCTGGATATACTTGACCTAAAATTTCTTGGGGTATTTGTTTTGCTTTTTCAGTTTGTATTAGAGCCAGACTTAAGACTTCGATTAATTGTTCATTTTTAACTTTAAATTCCATTTTATCCTTTTTGAATGTTATTTCTGCTCCCAATTGTTCTAATAAATCTCGCCCCAACAGGGATTTTGCAGAATTTGGCATATACAAAAACTTATGTATCCCTATTTGTTTTCCTAACTTGTATTTAAGCGGCTGTAAAAGGGAAAGCTTTCTCTTGTTGGCCAGTAGCTCCTATTACAATCACAAAATCCTCATCCACGGGTATTAATTCTTGTTTTAATAGAGAGTAAGAGGCACCCGTGTCTACCAGAAATTCGAAGTCAAACACCTCTCCCATCACAGCATCTAAATAACTCCAATCTGGATCTTGAGTTTTTATTAACGTCTCAAAAACTCGGGCTGTCTTTTCAGGGTTATCTCGATAATTGCCCGCTGCTTGTCTCCAATTATTCAAACCTGTGATTGTAAAGGGGACTTTAACTCCTACCAGACCTGCCGGTCCCACAGCCTCCCGTAAAGAAGCTTGAATGGGTAATGCACCCCTGCCACCTTTGTTCCGAGTCCTCCCTGCCACAGGGCTAAAACCTCCGCGTTCCTTTTTCTCAGAAATTTCTAAATCACTCTCACTCGGAGATGAGTCAACACCCGCTCTGCCCCCCTTTCTAACAACCTAGCCCGGGGCGTTATCAACATTTCCAGTTTTTCCTCTTTATCTTGTTCCTTTGTTCTCAAAACATCTCTGCCCAGTGCTACATGCTGAACAACACCGCTTCGACTTTCCCTGATCCTTTTGTCGTTCCTTTTCTAATGCCAATACAAAAGGGTTTTCAGGTGATTTAAATAAATTTATACCGCACTCCTTGTGCCATTCCGGATGGTTTCGCAAAGTGAAAAACACATCTGCATACATTACTTCATCCCATTTTACACACAGGAAATCACATAAACAAACAAACTTTTCATGTAACAACAACACAAATATTCAATCACTATGACGATAGACAATACCTTTACACAAAACAATCGAAGGGGACTCGAACCCCTGTGTCACTCTCAGCAAACAGACAAATATTTACAATAGTTACCACGGGCTTATTCAGATTTTACCAAATGGGGACTCTTTTTCACAATGCCTCCACTCTGTTGACCCCCCATCCTGCTTGCCTACACAAAGTGTAGTTAAAATTTGATTAAAAATCACTAAAATTTCTCCACCCCCAACACCCAAAGCAGTAGACAGACTCGCCCCGCGAGTCTATCATCTTATTCACCTTTTCGCGCCTCAAACACCGGGTTACTATAATAGGCTGGCAACTACTACGTTTATTGCATAGAGAAGGGGAAGCCTTTTCACTCTTAATTAAACCTAATTTGACATATAGGACAAATTATTTCATTCCCATCGTTTACAGTTATTCTCTGATTACACCAAATACACTCCAATATAAATATAGGGGTACGACTATTTTCAGTATGTAGAGGACATTTTTCTCAGAAACTCATACATATGTCATTTCATCCGCTTTGTTCGTCTCCGGCCGCTCTCTTCGCGGAGAACACGGAACCGCGGATCAGAACTCCGCACTCGCTTCGCAGCTGCGTCTCACACATACAATGCAGACACTCAGTCACACAAACGGGCCTGTTACGCTTCTCACTCACACCACAAACTGCACCAATTAGAATAATAATCAAGCTCACATATAGTATAAATCGTTAACCATAAACTGTTTGCCACAAGTCCACACAGATCAGTTTAAACTATAATACCGGATTTTACAACAGATGACTATAATTATGGCAATGCCACCTACAACTCCTATCACTACAGTTAGGAGACCCCAAGGCACTTGAGGATACCACCTTATGGGGACTCAAACCCCAAACCCCAACCTTTCCAGGGGCGAGCACCAATGCTCCTTACCTCGTGTAGGACGTCTCCTCACGACTTACAGATATCCCCTTACTCCCAAATTTTCCAGGGGCGAGCACCAATGCTCTTTACCTCCCGTAGGACGTCTCCTCACGACTTACAGGTATCCCCTTACTCCCAAATTGGCCAAAAAGTTAAAGAATACCTTTATCAAATAGATAGTCCTTTGTCTGCTCCTGCCGTGATCTGGATGAGGCAAGGAGTCCCTCCGGAGAAGTCTCCAGGGGTACCCAAGGGAGTCCTTTTTCTCAGCGGGTCCCGCAGGCAAGCAGAGGAAGTCCCACCTGGGACGAAGAAGTCTCACCTGAAACGAAGAAGTCTCCGAAAAACTCTCGAAGACTTAATTTGGAATTTTAGAAAGCAGGTATTCTTTATTGCAGCACTGGACGCACAGGGGATCGCTCCACCTAGTGTGCGTGCCAAATCACTTAACCACAGAAGTTATATACAGTTAGAGTATACATATTCATTACATTCATTAACATATGCAAAAGTCTCAGTCTTCACACATACTTGGTTCTAGCTCCTGGCTTAAGTAGTGTAATTCTCACTAGCACCACCCTCCTATCTCAAGATACAACATTGGCCTCCTTATCTAGAATACTAAGTTTCAAGGCCTTTTTATCTACTGTGTGTCTGGTCGGCCTATTCACAAGGTATTCCTAACCATCTGCATCATTTCAACCAAAGAACTGTAAATCTCTTCATTGTTCCTTTCTACTTGAAGTTAATCCCTATCAGGTCTCCATGAGGTGGTACCCGAAATACAGTAAGGGCTTCGTTACAAATCCCAAATCCCAAATAACCCCCAGTGCCAGTGTTTTAGTAACAAATCTCCCAGGAAAAACATCATTAATCACTGCAGAGCACAGCAGACTACAAAACCCAACAACAATCTTTAACAGGTACAGTAAAAACAAGAGCATGGCGCAGATCAGATAAATTAATATATAAATTCCTTAATACACGCTAGTTAATCTGTTATCTCAACCCTTCGCTGCCCCACGTTGGGCGCCAAAAAGGACTGTTGTGGTTTAACCCCAGCCAGCAAATAAACCCCACACACAGCCTCTCGCTCACCCCCCGCCCAGGTAGGATGGAGAGAATTGGGAGGGCACAAGTAGGAAAACTCACAGGTTGAGATAAAAACAGTTTAATAATTGAAATAAAATGAAGTAGAACAATAATAACATCAGTGATAACAACAACAATAACAGAATAAACAAAGCAGGCAATGCACAATGCAACTGCTCACCAACCGCTGACCGCGTGTCACGAACGGGGGGCGGGGGGAGCCCCCCCAACTCCTGGTTTTTATACTGAGCATGATGTCACATGGTATACAATACCCCACTGTCTAGCTGGGTCAACCACCCCGGCTAGGCTCCACCCCCCCCCCCCTCTTTTTGGGAGGCCAAAAAGAGGAACAAAAACTCCCCGGAGCAAGCACCGCCCAGCAACAACCAAAGCATCAACGGGCCATCAACGCTCCTCTCATACCAAACCGGAAACACAGCACACCCCCCAAGCTACTGGGAAGAAAGTTAACTCTGTCCCAGCCGGAACTAGGACACAGCATCAGCGCCAAAGGAGCCTCAGTGGAAGGTAATCTCGACAGATAAAGATCCTCTTTGGATAAGAATTCAGAAATCAACATGAAAACTAATCAGCAAGTTTTAAGTGTTTTGGTTGGAATAGCCATGATGTTAACCAGCTGTTCATCCATTCAGGGGACAAATCATGGCAACCTTTATGAAAAAACAAAGATACAATTGGCCAAAAAACTCATGTAACAAATTGCTGGATATGCTCTCAAATTATGCTAGGAGGAACAGGATTCCCGTTTAAGCCAGTGCCCTTGACAGGACAAGAAATGTGTGAAAGCTATAAAATGCGGCAACCAGGTGATAGTGATACTTTAGAAGGTCAAGTGAGAATCCCTACTGGAGACTCAAAAATGCCTGAAGCTGTAACGCTTGCAAGACCAGCACAGGGAAACATTCGCCTATTCCAGAAAAGCGGAACTTGGTGAGCAGGGAACAGTACATGTAATTCAACTCTCTCCCTTAATACTTCTAACATAACAATATATGCCCAAAATGGCACACCACATCAGTATTATATTAATATATAATTATATATTAATACTGATGGGCTTTTTAACCCTTTTGATAAAAATACCTCATTAGGAGCATGGAAAACACCAGAGGGAGGAGGACATTATGGATTTGTGGGAAAAAGGCATATCGATGGTTGCCTAAAGGATGGTATAGATCCTGTTATTTAGGTTGGTAAATGCCCTCGTTTAGAGTACTAGAACAACTTCCATCAGGGCAACCACGTTGGAGAAGAGAGACAAGAGTAGAAAATAAACCTGATGTAACAGAAGGGGAAAGATTTTTCTTTACGCTCTGCCCTATGTATGCAGCTGCGGCCTACGGACCTAAGATAAATTAATTTAGCAATCTGTTAGAGGAAGTAGCTAAAGAAACCGTCAAAGTAATGAACATTACGTCATATGAAATGGCCCAAAATACAATGGTAAGACTACAAAATCGTATGGCCTTAGATTATCTGTTAGCTAGTCAAGGAGGAACCTGTGTTCTTATAGGACAAGAATGTTGTACATACATAGATGATGGATTTGAAACTCAGCAGAAAGGGATAGGATCAATTAAAAGGGCGATGGAAAAATGGGAAAGGCAAAAGGAATCCTCTTCCTCGTGGTGGAATTGGTTAACTTCATGGCTACCTAACCTGAGTTGGTTCAAGGAACTGTTTGTAATAATTATAGCCATAGTTGTTGTATGTCTATTATGTTGCATCATGATTCAATGTTCACCTTTGATCATGTCATATTCTACCCAATTGCACACATCTGAAAGTATTATCAGAATTATGCAATGTAGGTGAGACTCCCAAAGAGATCTTACTTTGGAAGTTTCAAAGGGGGGAGTTGTTATAAGGGGCCTCAAACAAGAATACACCCAAGGACATAATTTGCAACTGTGAATGGTCCATTCTGGTGGAATGTAGATAAACCAGCAAACACCAATTGAAACCAAAATAAGGAACTTGAGAACTTTACAGAGAGAAGCAAAGAGAAGACCATATATGGAAAAGAAGAGTAGAATGAATATGTGTAATTCTTCTGGGAGATCCAAAGTATATGTATGATGTAGGACAATATAAGCTGTAACTGATGCAACACACAACATGCATGTTAGGTGGTACGATCCCCTGTGGATCAAGCGCTGTAATAAAGAGAATGCCTGCTTCTTAATGCTGCATTGGGGTTAAGAGGTTTATTCCCAATTTCGGTGACACCATGGCTCACTACACTGGAGCCCCGCCACCCTTCCTGCCCAGGCCCCACGGCTCACCCCTCTGGGCCCCACCACCTGCCCCACCGGGATCCCACGGTTCATCCTGCCGTGTTTCCACGGCTCACCCTGCCACTCTGCAGGGCTCACCCCCACAGGGCTGCCCCCGAAGAGCAGAGCCGGTGCAGGGATCCCGACCCACGGCCTGACCATAGGTGTCCTGGACTGTGTCCTTGAGAACTGGGCAAAACTGGGAGTCACTGGAGCAGTCCCGGGAGGCAGCTACGGGGAGACGGTCTCAAAGGGGCTCGTGGGGGCAGCTGTAGGGAGTTGGAGGCAGTGAAGGGAGGTGATCGCAGGGGCTAGTGATGGTGCCAGCGATGGGGGCAGCGACGGGCGCAGCGATGGGGTGTGGTCGGGCGGACGGAGGCCTGGGGGCAGCCGGGGGCGGCCGCAGGGGGAGGTGTCCCGGGCAGCGGGGGCAGCTGGGGGCGGTGGGCTGCGGGGCGGTCCCGGGGGTGATGATCAAGATAGCCAGTGGGTGGGTCACGTGAGCTCAGCCTGGCGCGCCGGCTGTGTGGGGCCTCCGCCAGGGGGCGCCGCGCGCCTCTCGGGCCGCCCCCTCCATCTTCGACACTTTCCGCCTCTGCTCGGCGCAGGCTCGTGCCCTCCCAGGCGGCGCTCGGGACTCTTCGTCCTTCCTCGGCCCGGCTTCGGGACGCTCCGGCTCCCCTCGGCGGCGCCCGTGACAGCGGCGCGACGCGTCGCTCGGGCCTCTCCGGCGGCGCTCGGGCGGCTCCGGCGCAGGGCGCAGGGCGCAGGCGCGGGCAGCCCCGCCGGTCCTTGTTGTGGCCCGGCGGCCTCTGCCCGCCGGTCGGTCCGGGATGGCGGCCTTCGGCGTCCTCAGCTACGAGCACCGCCCGCTCAAGCGCCCGCGCCTCGGCCCGCCAGACGTCTACCCGCAGGACCCCAAGCAGAAGGAGGTGCGGGGACTGGGCGTGCGGGGGCCACCGTGCCGGGCCTGGCCGTGCGGAGGCCCCGGGGGTGCGCTGGGAGCCCCCGGGGCGGGGGTAGGGAGCCCTGCGTCCCCGTGGTGGCTGGGCGTGAGGGGCCCGTTCCGCCGGGCCGCCGGGTTGGGGGGGGGGGGCCTGGGCGACGGACTCGCGGTTCCTCTGTCCCAGCACTCGCCTGGGGCGCTGCCTGGCAGCGAGGGCCTGGGGGAGGCCGGCTGGGATCTGCCGGGCCCTCGCCTTGTCCTGTCCCCACGCTGGCTGAGCAGCGGTGACGGCGACAGAGGCTGCGGGCGTTTGGCGTGGAGGGGCCTTGCCGGGCCCTGCTGATCGTCCTTCTCTCGCAGGATGAGCTGACTGCTCTGAACGTCAAGCAAGGCTTCAATAACCAGCCGGCGGTCTCTGGGGACGAGCATGGCAGTGCCAAAAATGTTAATTTCAACCCAGCGAAGGTGAGAGCTATCTGGACGGTGGGGGAGTTTGGCAGGGCCTGGTGCCTTTATGGGCAGACTGCTGGGTCCTGGACATCCTGGGTCTCGTTTCTTCCCTGTGTCCGGAACCAGGAGACCCTTCCCTTTAGGATGGGTGTTTTAGGACCTAATCCTCTGTCCCTATAGAATTGAAGTTCTGCATTCTTTTGGAACTGTGTCCCACCTCTGAGAGAGCAGGTTCTTGTCTTGTTCCATACATCTGTCTGTATCTGCAGTCTCTGTTAAACCAGCATCTAGAACTCCTTATATTCCTTCTATTCTGCAATTAAAGCAGGAGACTGGGATACCAGAAGCAGGAAACTCCTTCTTATTGGTTTGGTTACATTATGGCCATGGTAGAAGAGAAGTAAGATTTACGGAAACAGCTGGCAGTTTAAACATGGGGGTTATATAATGGGCTTCAACTCCATTTTTCCAGTCTCTAAAATCAAGATGTTAACTTCCTGGCCTCCCTGACATAGAGGACAAGTAATGACCTGGGATGGAAGGCAATCAATAAGCACAGTATATTTGTTTTCCTTGGCTGACATCTGTCCGAGAAGCCTTCTGTCAGGTTTGACAAGTATTATTTATAAAGAATTGTGTCCGTCTCAACTTGAGTCCCTGCTTGGTTATTGTGTGAGTTGTCTAGAAGCATTCCTCTTTGCAAGGAAAGGAAATTACTGGCAGGTTTTTTGTGTTTCAAAAGTTGATACTGGTGAGACTCCTGGTAGGAAGGATAAATGAGATTTTAAGCACACAGAATAGATCTTTGACCTGTGAAATGTAATTCATCCTTTTTTTCTTTTTTTCCAGATCAGTTCAAATTTTAGCAGTATTATTGCAGAAAAGCTGCGGTGCAATACACTGCCTGACACGGGAAGACGGAAACCCCAGGTGAATCAGAAGGATAACTTTTGGCTGGTGACAGCACGTTCTCAGAGTGCCATAAACAACTGGTTCACGGATCTGGCTGGAACTAAGCCCCTCACTCATCTTGCTAAGAAGGTGTGTTACAGGAGAGGCTGCCTGGCAGGGCAGAGCATTTAATCTATGCTTGTTTCTGAAGTGTTTGTATAGTACAAGGCTTTTACTATTTGAAGAAGTTTCTTCTCTCTACATCTCTTGAAGCTTTCAGCTTGAAGAGCGTATCCAGGATTTGTAGTCCACTGGCTGTAGTCGTCCCCACTCAAAGAACTGGTCCCTTGTGTGTTGTTTGGAGGTTGTGTTCAACTTTGCCTTTTGGCTTGTATGATACAACTGATTTATTTTAAGGTTTGGATGTTTTTCAGAAGAGCTGCCACTGTTGCCTTTGGTCTGTTGTTCAGATTAGGACCATTCCTATTGTGGAGGGTTTTTCAAGTTCTCAAAAGTCATAGTGAGAATTATTGGAAACAATCAGCTGAGTGACTTCCCAGACTTCTGTTGCAGTGACACATGTTACTGGTTTTAAGCTGAGAAGAGTATGTGTGTTATAGCTTGGTCTAAGCCATGCTAGAGCATTTCTGTGCTCTGGGGTCTAGGGCTAGATAGTTCCCTGGTAGCACTGAATTCTGTAGAGTATGAAAGAAGAAAGAAGGGTCTTACTCTGCCATTATATTGGGCCCGATAGCAAGGGGCGTTAACTCTATCAGGGTGGGCCTAGAAACAAGGAACTCTGGAATCTAGTATGCATTATAGAAAAACATAACTCCCAGTTGTGAAATGGTAGCAGAGCACGTAATTTAGAAGCTGGAGTTTGTCTGGTCATTGGTGTTCTGAGTCACTCTTGGGGGAAAATAAAGTAATCAGATTTTCCCAGAATCTGTCTCTTTATAAACTCAGTCCCTGTGTCCTTTTTTGCATGTTGGCTGTCAGTTTCCTGAGGTCATTGTGAAAGCTTGAACCTTTCAAGGCCTTCCCCAGTTTCCTGTAATGGGCTCCATCAGTTTTCATGGACTCAGACATGAAAGCAGCGACTGTTGGTAGCCAGGTAGCTGGTGTCTTTGAGGCATCAGAGAATAATTGGGGAGAATGTAAGAAACGTAGCAAGTAAGCGATTGAATGGTCGGTAGTTCAGAGACTTTGAGATACATACCAAATGGACCTGTTCTCTGTGAATTTGTCTCATTCCTCTGTGAACATGCGCATACTTTTGCTCTCCATAGTACCCTGTGGAAGTGAGCCCCACAGCTGTACTTTTTCCTGTGATGTATTATTGCTTTCCTGTTTACAGATCTGCAGTGTGATGATTTCACTGGTATCCTCCCCTGTTGTATCTTGAATTTTGGATCTTGGATTAATGAATTCCTTCCTACTATGGTACTCAATTCCCTGTTTCTCACAGTCTTCTGTTAGCTACTGATGATATTACAAGACTTTAGTAACCTCTCTGTTTTGTTTACAAAATGAAGAGTTCTATCTTCAGGCTGTATAGTAGATACTCTGTCTTTCTGACTCAGTCCTTAGTCTGTACCTTTTGTAGTTGTTTATATCCTCTCTGGAGGATATCCTCAAAGCTGTTTGCAGGATTTGGGGTGTGGATTTACAGTGATGTAATTATGTTTTCTGTCTTCTTTCAATTTGTTTTGTTTCTGTTTATACTGAAATGCAGCTGTGGTACTGTTGCTTTCTGACCAGAGGTGAATTCTTGCAGTAGGCTTTTTGAGATACAGAGCAACACAGTACCTTTTCCCTTTTTACCTTTTTCACAGATTGCAGCGCCTACAGCATGTGTGGTTACTTTGGAATAGTTCCAATCTAAGTCCTTTGTTGCAGTTCTCCCTCTCGATTCTGTTACAGGTGCCCATCTTTAGCAAGAAGGAAGAGGTTTTTGGTTATTTGGCGAAATACACTGTTCCAGTAATGAGAGCAGCCTGGCTCATCAAAATGACTTGTGCCTATTATGCTGCCATCACAGAAACCAAGGTGAAAAAGCGTCATGTCATTGATCCCTTCATTGGTAAGCACTTTGTGTAGAGCACTGTTTTTGTCCATCCCAGGTGTTTCCTTCTCAGCCTGCTCTTGAATAGTAAGAGGTAGCCTGGAAATCCATATAAACTTGTTTCCTGCTGATAAGTCCTAGCGCTCTGACATGTATAACTGTCTAAAACAACGGGGCCCATCTATGAGAGTACACTGTTGAAAAATAAGTCTTAGCAGCCACAAATACTTCCTGAGAGCCTACCTCTTCTTTCTCCCCGTTAAGTTCTACTGTGCTCCTCTGCTGTATCACCTGTTTTTTCTTATCCTACAAAGACTGTAAACGTTGTAATTTAGCGATGACTGATTAGCTTCTTCTCAAGTGAGTAAGTACGTTTTCCAGAGAATTCCGGTATGTTATTCCCTGTTTGTGTTTCCAGTTTCATTAAGCCTTACTGGATCCCATATCTAACATCCTTTGCATCCTGGCCTACTCCAGATTGCTGTGGTCTAGGAGAGCTCCCCTGGCTGTTTTCTGGTTTGTATGGCTGTACAGGATTAAAGGCTGTGACCACACTCCTTTGAAAAGCAGTGTTAGCAGCTGAAGTGCATGGATTTTTTTTTTTTCCTTCTTGTTTATCTTTTGGTGTAAAAATTACACAGGCTTTTTAGCTCTATTTCTGGAGGTTGATTGGTTTGTAAACACTAATTGTTGATTGGTTTAATAAAAACAATTATTTTTAAAAATCGTGGATCATGGCTTTACACTGATATCTGAAAGAGATTAAGAGCAAGTTCAGAGTTAAAGTGTTTCCAGTGTTTCTTCTGTCTGTCATATTATTGAGGTTGCTAAACCAGGCTGGCCTAACACTGCTCCCCACTGGAAAGCATCTTCTCTCTGCCTGCTGCTTCTCAACAACTGCAGTTGAGGAATCTTTCTTCCCAACTTTTCTTATATAAAGTAACCCTGCCTGCCAAACACAGTTTTTCCTCTTGTTCCCTATTTCTGTGGATGCCTCTTCCTCCCTACCACTCCCAGGCCACAAGCAAAGCTAATATTGTGGCACTTACTTTTCTTTCTTTGTCTTTCTGTCCTTTTCAAATGACAGGAACTTTTTTGGGTTTCCACCTGCGCACCAGCCTGGTTCTTTCCCGCTTCTCTTTACCATGGCACCTGTTGCTAAACTGTTTCCTCTTCTCCAGAATGGACGCAGATCATCACCAAGTATCTGTCAGAGCAGCTGCAGAAAATTGCAGAGTTCTATAGACAGCTCCCAGGGCAAGGCTGTGGTTCACCGTCTGGACCAATGCCCCAAGAAGTGGAACAAGCTTTGAAGCAGTGGGACTACAATGAGAAACTAGCTATGTTCATGTTCCAGGTGAGGGACTGGAGGGTGCTGCTGAGGTGGGTGCATAGCAGAGGAGGGCAAGGGGAAGTGGATGCAAAGTGATTTATTTTTTCAGAATATTCTCTTGATGTGAATAGACCGTTAGGGCTGGATGCAGTTTTGAGCTCAGTAGTAGAACAGGGGTAGTGCAGAACTGTGCAAACTTCTAGAGTTATTTCCACTGCTAGAAAGCAAGCAGCTGCTGCTGCTCTGCCTTTCCTTAGTGGATGTTGCTTCAGCTTTTGTCCATTTGTTCTGTCTTTATCTGTGAGCAGGATGGCATGCTGGACCGGCATGAATTCCTGACGTGGGTCCTCGAGTGCTTTGAGAAGATACGGTCAGGAGAAGATGAATTTCTGAAAATGCTCTTACCCCTGCTGCTGCGGGTGAGAAATAGTACCCGACTTGCTTCAGGAGAGCACTGACTTCCGCTGTTGTCAGTCCCCTTCCTATCGCCTAAGGGATGATGAGCTATTTTGCACCGAGAACACTAGGGAGCGTCCCTCTGAGCATCCTTCTTAGCTCATGCAAGGATACCTTTTTAGTTCTAATCTCTTCTGTTTCTTTCTCCTTTACCTTGTTTCCCTGCATTGGACTTGCTAGTCCCTGCCCGTGTCATAGCTGTGATAGTTGGACTCATTGTGCACCACTACATGGAAACCGCTTTTCTTTCTTTCTGTTGCATCAGATTCTAGGTGACCTTTGAAGACCTGGGGAGGCTGGGTGTGGGTACATTTTGATACATGAGGTCACTGCCATAGACCATTTAACAGGTTTTTCTGATGCTTAGTAGCCAGTGGGTGATCAATGATGCTAAGGAGCTCTCTGTAAAAAGGGAGCTCTCTACGAGGCAGTGCCACACAGTATACTACATTGGGAGGGTCAAGGGTTTCTCTTGTGTTGCTTGTAATGAGGACGTTTTCCCCTCTCCATCTTACCTACAGTACTCTGGAGAGTTTGTGCAGTCTGCATATCTGTCCAGACGTCTGGCCTACTTCTGCACCCGCAGACTTGCTATGCAACTGGATGGTGCTGGCGGGCACCCACCCCACATCTTGTCTGCCCAGACAGGGAACGCTCTTCCTTCAACTCCCACCCCTCAGCCAGCTTCAGGGAATCCTCCTCCCAGCCCTTTCAGCGACTTACTGCTGTGCCCCCAGCACCGGCCAGTGGTATATGGGCTCAGCTGCATCCTGCAGGTAGGTTTGAGTAGTGGTTGGTGATAGTGGGGTCAAGAGGGACAGTTTATATAGTATGCCATCACAGAAAAATCATTACAGCCTGAGTCAGCAACTTCCTGAGTACAGAAATATCAAACCATGATTGTCAAAGGGTAGGTCTTTGCTGGCGTGTTACAGAGCTTTTGTACCAGACATCAGTGCTGTAACAGCAGCCTTGACTGACTTGCATAAGAAAAAAGGGGTTGGAATAGAGCCTTTTGCTCTATTCATAGGTGCCTCAGACGGCTGGGAAAGCTTTGCAGAAGAGGGGATGAGAAAGAAAGGATTATTTCACCTTGTGTATGTCAGTAACAGGTTGTCATCTAGGAAAGGAAATTATGCTAGAAATGGAAGTGTTTTGTAATTTTGTGAGCTTTTAAAAACAAACAACCCTCTATCAGAAAAACCTATCCCCACAGAACAAAAAAAAAAAACAACCAGCAAACCAAAAAACCAGCACACACAAAAAACCACCCCCGCGCACTTCTTTATGGAAGAACTTTAATGGTTTAGGCAGACCACTCTCCTCAGGAATAGCAACAGGCTATGAAAAGGAACGACTCTAAACTCATGATCTTTATACTTGGAATTGATTAAACCTTACCTTGCAGTAAAAGGGCAAGGTTGCTGAAGCATGTGCTTTTGGATAACGTGGAACTCTGGTCTTGGCTTCCTAAGCATACCTAGGGCAAGAAACTCGGTGCAGCAAAAATACTAGTTTACTCCTTTCTGCTCTAGAATGGTCTTTAGCCCAAAGACTCTTTCAGAGCTTAGAACAAAAAATACCCAAATAGTAAATATGTATACAGGATGATGAATGCCTGGGCAGTAGGATAAAGGAGTAGTTATTTCTGTAGAAAGTAATCTAACTTAATTGTTTTGACCTTGATTTGCTCAATGATACTGACTTTTCTGTCCGTTGCAGAGTATAATTTTGTGTTGCCCGAGTGCCCTTGTGTGGCATTACTCATTGACTGATAGCAGGATAAAGACCGGCTCTCCATTGGACCACCTGCCTATAGCCCCATCCAACTTGCCCATGCCAGGAGGGAATTCAGCCTTTACACAGCAGGTGAGCAGCCTTCAAAAAAGGGAGCTCTGGTGGTCCGGGACAGTAGCTGTATCTTAGCTCTTTCAGGATTTTCTTTTCATGTTGTGTGACAAGCAGAGCTGGAGGTGGTGTCTCACTCCCAAGGAATTAACTGCTCCCATTCTGCTATGAGCAAGACAGCGATGTCCTTGGAAGACAGCAAAATCTAACCTTGAGTAGAATTACTGTCATGCTCTTTTTTTTCTGATAATTTTGTACATGGGGCTTCTCAGGCATCCTTCTGTATGTTTACACAAGTCCATTGCTTTTAGGTTCGGGCAAAGCTGCGTGAAATTGAGCAGCAGATAAAGGAACGTGGCCAGGCTGTGGAGGTTCGCTGGTCATTTGACAAGTGCCAGGAAACCACAGCAGGTAACTTGCTGTAGGTTAAAGTTTCTCTTCCCCTGTTCCATGTGTTACCCTGAGAAACTTCCTGTCTGGCTATTTTCTTTGATCCCCCCCCCCCATTTGCTGCCGTTGGTGTTTACTGTCACCAGTGAAAAAAACCAAATAGCTCTTTTTCTTTCCAGTGCAAAATCTTGTATGGGTCCGTTTCCTTTGGTATAGGGGGAGTTTCTGTTACTGGAAGCTGGAAATGTGTACCAAAGAACTATACTCTTGTGTACGTGCCATGTTCTGATGCTTTCTCCTAACATCTGCTGTTGGTTGCTGTGGGAGTCAGAATACTAAGCTAGGTGGACTCTTGCCTGACTGGTACAGCTTTCCTTAGGCAGTCTCCTGAGCAATGAGCTCACAGAAACTTTTGCTCCAGAGTCTGTTGTACCAGTTGCCAAATATGCATTTCTCTTCTCTGTTCTCTTCTAGGTTTCACTATTGGTCGTGTCTTGCACACTTTAGAAGTTCTGGACAGTCACAGCTTTGAAAGATCTGACTTCAGCAACTCTTTGGATTCCTTGTATAACAGGATATTTGGGCTGGGTCCAACCAAAGACAGTCATGAGGTGCCTTGGGACTTTGCTGCTGGGCCGTGGTCTTGGATGTGGCTATGTTCTTGTTTATATTCCATGGTTACTGTCCTCTGTCTGCAGAGAGCTGACTAGGTAGTGGCCTTTGGCCAAGAGATGTGATCTCCATTGAAAAGGATTTCATGCAGCCTTAAGTTAGGGAGGTACTAAAGTGAGAACGGGTGGGCTGTTACACAAATATGTGTAAGCTTGAGAGAATCCACACAGCTAACTGAGGAGAGTCTTCTGATGGAAGACATCAGTCCGGATAGCAGATTGATGATAAAGACATGTTATGTGTCTGAGAGAAGTAAATGCTAGCCTTGTCAAATTCCGGGCTGGCAGCTGCTTCCTGGGAGTCTGGGAGCTCACAGTTCAAGTTCCTCTTAGCCTGGGAGATGACATATTTATGATGTGTAGGACCATAGTGCAACCAATACTGCATTGGTTCCTGGAAGTGAGCTGCAGGACTGGTAGTTTGCATACTTTGTATAATGCTGTCGATAAGCTGTGTTTCACTCTGTGCTAAGATTAGGACTCCATAGATGTGCTGCTGGAAGAGAGATGATTTGCTGAAGCAAAGCCAGCTTGGAGATGTCAAGGGCAGTGGATCATCTCATGTCGCAAAGTGGAGTCAAAGCAGAGTTAAAGCAGGAGGGCTTTAACTTGACATCTGTCCTCCATGTTAGGAAGAGGGGAATGTAGCAGTCTTCAGGCTGTGCTCTCCTAGAAGTAGACCCACTCTTATATCCAGCCTGAGGCTTTAGGATAGGGCTTTAGGGCTCACCTCTTCTGCTTGGCTCAGGTTCTCACTGTAGTGCATATATCTCAACAGATCTCCCCAGACGACGATGCAGTGGTGGCCTTGCTGTGCGAGTGGGCTGTCAGCTATAAACGCTCTGGACGCCACAGGGCTATGGTCGTGGCCAAACTCCTGGAGAAGCGTCAAGCAGAAATAGAGGCTGAGGTAAGTCCTTATTCCTGGAGGGCTAGCAGTGGTAAAGGAGAGCAGAGATTACCTAACTACGATTATCTAACTATTACACCGAAAGCCAAAGGCTGATCAGCATGATGTCTCTTAACACTGGTGCTGTTAATTATGGCATTTGCTCCATCTGACCCAAAGTAAGTCATAAATGAGCCTTTGGGATGGTGTATATTCCATTTCTTGGATATGTTTGAAGACAGGTGATTGCAGTGCAGAAGTACTGGCATACTTGGAAACTGTGAAGTAGCTTACAGAAACCTGTGTGGTGGCTTTCCTATAAGTGGAAGATTCTCCTGAAGACTTCTTTTTTGGGGGTTTACGGATAGTGAGTTTCTCCTCTGTGACAGCAGTCGGTATTTTTTTTCTGTTTCTACAGAGATGTGGGGACTCTGAAGTCGTGGATGAGAAGGGCTCCATCTCCTCGGGCTCTCTCTCGGCAGCCAGCGCTCCTGTCTTTCAGGATGTCCTTATGCAGTTCCTTGACACTCAAGCTCCTATGCTAAGTATGTAATAAGAACTTGTGGTCTCCCAGTTTCTATCTTTCCCTCTCCTGCAAACTTTGAATTTGTGTGCTATTCTCATGTGTGTAGGTCTTGGATGTACCTAAACTCTCTCTCTGGCTTCCTTGTGATCCAGAGCATACCCTGGAGAGGGAGGGAAAGCAGCCTGGAGGGCCAGATGAAAGAAAGATAATGCAGGAGCACTTCTGTTAACAGAGCATTGGCCAAGAATAAATGAGTATAGCCTAATCAGGAATTAATTCAGGTTGAGTAACTAGTAAGTGACAAAGCTCTGGAATAGTCTCTTAGTGAAGTACTGCAAACAGATTAAGGGGGACAGGATACAATTCTGAATGAATCAGGCAACTGTTTGTACACCCAGGAATGGCACTTCCAGGCTAAAGTCCTATGCCTCTGCTCTGTGAGACTAACTGGAGAGCTTTTGACTTACTTAATTGCCACCTGTTGAAACTGGGCTTTCTGCTTTTAGTCCCTGTTGTAATCTCAGAACTGTGTATCAGTCACTTACTATGTTGAGATCTCTGGAAGCACTTTCTCTAGCCCTAGGTTAGGTGGCTGGTGTTGCTTAGAGTGTTGCAAAAGACTCTGATAGCCCTGACTGTGCTGTCCTTTCAGCTGATCCTGGGAAGGAAAATGAGAAGGTGGAGTTCTTTAACCTGGTGCTGCTGTTCTGTGAGCTAATCCGACATGATGTCTTCTCTCACAACATCTACATGTGCACACTCATCTCCCGGGGCGATCTTGCCATGGATTCTCATGGGCCTCGCCCGCCCTCACCCTTCGATGACCCTGCTGAGGAGCACGAGAGGAAGGAGACGGAGGGAAACAGTGGCATCAAGCTAGAGGTGAGAGCACAAACACCATGGCTCACCTGTATATGTCCCTGTGTTGTGCTTGCCCGTTTTTACCAGTTTTGCAGCCTCTTTGCTATTACCTGCTGGAGGTGGTGACTCATGCTTCTCCTTCCCCCAACCTATTTCCTTAGCATTTCAGTTTCAAAAGTAGAAGGCTGTGTTCTAAGTGGCTGGAAAGGGCCTGCAGAATGTAAAGGGGTAGATAAGAAAATCTTGCATTGCTTGGAGCAGCATATCATGCTCACTTGGAGCACAGTGTGAGGCCTGTCCATGATGATTGCAGTGTATTAGGCTCCAACTTGCCAGGCACCATGGGTATGTTGGCATATTGCTATCACTGTCCAACGTGGACATTGAGTGCTGTTGTAAACAAATACTCTCTTGTTCCCTGGTGCATCAATGAGATATAAAGCTGCTCTGTCTGTTCCCAGGACACAGGTCTTTCTGAGCCCATGGACATCGACCACAACTCCAGCATGCTCTTTGATGACATGGAGAAGACAGACTTTTCGGTATGTTCCTGCATTTTGTACCTGCTACTCAGTAAGTAGATCAGTATGTTGTAGTGGGACCAGAAACAGGATGTGCCTTGCTTTTGTGTGAGTACTCCCTCTCTACTGTAGAGCCAGAATGCTGCAAGTGGCTGGGTTGTAAGGCAGCTGACACTGTAAAAAGGTCCATATAACCTGTTTATGCAGGTCGGAGTCCATCAGAGTAGAATGAGTCCCAGTCATTCCTGGGATCCTTTACACTCTGGCCACTGCCAGGGTAGGAAGTGGACTGCTTGGAAGTGGATGGGAAATGGATGATTGGGAGTGAGCAGTTACTGTTGGCAGGGGTTTTCTTGGGAGAAGACACAGGTCTGCTATCATCGCACTGTGTGTCCTTCAGTACGTCTTCAGTTTTACAGTTCTTCATAATATTTGTGGGCATAGTTCATGGTTGCAGAATGCTTTGAAGCACTTAGTAATAAAAATAAATTGTGGTGGTTGAAAAATCCCTGAGTACCTACATTCTTCCAGCCATTTCTGGCCTTTCAAGGTACAAGCTAGACAGATGTGATGTGCAGAGCTATGTGCCTTTCCCATGGCTTTCCCAGGATCCTCGCTTGTTCTGGGGAGGTGGTTGTTCCCAAAATCCTAAGTCGTGGTTATTTATTTCCTATTGTTTTTAACTCAATATACAACATGGAAGCAGAAATGGGAGTAGTGTCTTAGCACATTGCCTCGGTCATTGCTCTAAGAACTAGATGTTTCTCCAACCCTCCCTCTTCCTGCTCCTTTTTAGGCCTGAGCAGATGTACCTTCCCTCAGCGATCTTCACTGTTGCATGACCATGTTCCCTAACTAGCTATTCTTGTTCTTACATCTCCGTAGATGTTTTCTCCTCCAATGCATTGTGAATCTAAAGCCAGCCCTTCCCCTGAGAAACCAGATCCTGAAAAGGAAGCAAAGCCTCTGCTGAAGGATAAGTCTGTGGAAGGAATGCTAGCATCCCTGTATGACCAGCCTCGGCACATCCAGTATGCAACACACTTTCCTATTCCTCAGGTATGAGATCTGCTCATAACTGCTCCCCTGTTGCTGCCTTGTACTCTGGTCATGACGCCACTGTGTTTCCCTGTGGTACTGCTGTGGGTGGGTAAGGAGCAGTCATGCTTTCCTGCACTGCTGCAGGAGGTGATCTGCTTAAGATGTCTCCTTACTCCCAGAGCAACTTCTGAGATGAAGCTTTCATCTTCCTTTAAGAGATCCAGATGTGAAACAAGATTAAAGCATTCAGCCTCATAGTTACTAATGCAGTTGTCTCTTCTGGTTCCCTAGGAGGAGTCATGCAGTCACGAGTGTAACCAACGGTTGGTAGTTCTTTTCGGGGTTGGAAAACAACGGGATGATGCTCGGCATACGATCAAGAAAATAACCAAAGACATTCTAAAAGTCTTAAACAGAAAGAGCACTGCAGAGACGGGTTAGTAGAGCTTGAGCCACTCCTTTCTGAAGTAGGAGCGTCTTTCCAGTTGGCTGGCTTTTTTGTCTAGAATCTCACAGTGAAAGGATTTTATATAATTTACAGTGCCTGGTAAGCTGTATCAGTCCCTGAGAGTCTGGAATGGTGCTCTGTTCCCAAACATACTAACCAGCAAGTAAGACGATTGGTTTCCTGCCAATGTCAAAACAATGTCTGTTTAATTTAACTTTTCTTCGGAAGAGGATTAAGTCACATCAGGTTCAGAGTGAGACACTGGACAAAACTTTGGCTTTTCAAATTTTATTTTCTTTAGTTCTTGCATTTAGATCCTTGCACAAGAAGCAAAGACGACTTTGCCTATGCATATTTGGCAAAGACTTTGATTAAATATAACACGCTGTTACACTTGGGGCACATGCTAAATGTATAGGATGGGAAATTTGGATAGCTCTGTCAAAATCAATAGAAGGCCTCTGACTTCCATCAGCTGAGAATCTGGCTACAATTTTTTTTCTCTCTTAGTCTGATTCCTGAAAGTCAACTGAAATGTGGTAGAAAGATGATTCTTTAAAAGATGGGGTGCTCTGACAAAGAAATTTTGAGGCTGAACATCTCCAATCCAGAACGTCTGTTCTCATCAGGGAATCAGTGTACCTCTAACTCGAGAGAGAAAGTACTTTTCCCCCTCCAAGGAGTACCTTCACTTGGTTATTAACCCTACTGCCTTTCTCAGGTTAGGAATTCCTTCCTCAGCAGTTTATTGTTTTGAATTCAAGATGGTCCTTATCAGCTTAAGGTCGGGGACTCAGGCTTTTTGGCTATGCTGCATGGTAGGGGCTGGTCTTGCTGAGGGACTGACAGGTACTGATGGCTGATGTCTAGTCCTCCTCTGATGAGGAAGGTAGCCTAATACTGTTTTCTGATCCTCCCAACTTTGGTAGGTGGAGAGGAAGGCCAGAAAAGGAAAAAGAGCAAGCCAGAAGCATTCCCAACAGCTGAAGATATCTTTGCAAAGTTCCAGCACCTTTCTCACTTTGATCAGCACCAAGTCACATCTCAGGTATGAAATTTTCAAGACTGCTGTCCTTCTTGGGCCCTGACTCTGTCCCTTTGCGTTACTGAGAGCAACTTCCTGGAGGGAAAGGGAGATAGGCCTGCTGAGGGACTTCTGCAAGGGGAGATAGTACTGTGTGTCGTCTTTCACTTGCAGGTATCTCGCAATGTCTTGGAACAGATCACCAGCTTTGCCTTGGGAATGTCATACCACCTGCCTCTGGTACAGCACGTGCAGTTCATATTTGACTTGATGGAGTATTCACTCAATATTAGTGGTCTTATTGACTTTGCCATCCAGGTAAGCGCAGTGTGCTCAAACGCTTCCCGGGGAGGGGTTCATCAGCCTGAAAGGCAGCAGATCTGTGCTGCGATAGTTGGGCTGTTCCTAGGATCATTGTTGACCCTCTGACCTGTGTCATGGAGGTGGTCAGATTAGGTGGTCATTGCGGTGCTCCTGGGCTGCAGCTGTTAGGAATAGGTTGTTTGTGGCAGATAGTCTTGCATGTTCTGTTCTGGGGATTATTTTTCCAGAGGCTTCAGGGTTGTCTCAAAAGGACTTGCATTGCATCTCTGTCCCGGGCTGTAGCAAGGCCTTGTTCTGAGTGAGAAGGGGATCGTCTGTCTCTGGCAGCTCTCCCGCCTCGCTCCCCTGGAAGGATCCTTGGCACCTGGCAGCACAGGCTGCCTTCTGGATCCTGCTAAAATACTGTTGCTGTTTCTGCAGCCTGTGCCAGGTGTCTCTTGAAGCCTTGCTATGTTAGCCTTAAAAAGGGAGCCGAGTGAGATTTATGCAGGACAGAATTACCAGACAAGTTGCCTGCTACTATCTGTGGCCATATCCTGATTGCCGTCTGATACCTGAGCACTGACAGCCCCTTGTACTGCCTGAGTGAGACATTGTGCCTAAATAAGGGGTGCCAGCTGTTCCAGGGGTACATTTCTAGGCAGAAAGTGCCTGCCAGTCACTTTCTTGGCAGGTCCTATAGGCTGTGGGTGTGGTGTGCCTGCTCCATTTCTGACCATACCTTACCCCTGTGGCTGTTGAAGGGTTTTTCTGTCATTGGGTGCAGTTGCTGAACGAACTGAGCGTGGTGGAGGCAGAACTGCTGTTGAAATCCTCCGACCTTGTTGGCAGCTACACCACCAGCTTGTGCCTGTGCATCGTGGCTGTGCTGCGGCACTACCACTCCTGCCTTATATTGAACCAGGACCAGATGGCTCAGGTCTTCGAAGGGTAAGGGAATCTTCCCCTCACTGTGGAAGGAAGCAATGTATCTTCTGGGGCCTTGTAAGGGGCAGGGATATATTAGTGTCCTTCCTAAAAGGCAGCAAATTTGTGCCTGAGGGTTCAGCTCACAGAATTTGTGGGGGACAGGATATGTTGCTGTGAGCACTGTTGCTGTGAGCTCAGGAAGATATCTATGTAATGAGGTTATTCCTTCAGATTTTCTTTTTGTTTTGCTGCAGCATTTTTTTGTCTCTATACAGTCTGTGTGGGGTGGTGAAACATGGCATGAACCGCTCAGATGGCTCCTCAGCAGAGCGCTGTATCCTGGCCTATCTCTATGACCTGTATACCTCCTGCAGTCACCTCAAAAGTAAATTTGGGGAGCTCTTTAGGTAAGTCTGAGGCAGGTGGGGTGCAAACCAGTATAGCACCTTGGCTTAAGCTTTGCTTGTGATCTTGTTTGATGGGATTGTCCCTGAGATCCTCTCAATGGGGAACTGAAGTCTTGGGAGTAGTGCCTGTTTTACAGACAGTAATGACCCAGTGTATAATCTTGACTCTTAGATTGTCAAATTGTTTTTGGTAAATTGCCTTCAGTAGTCTTATGCACCTCCACAGGTCTGTTCTTACCCTGCTCCTAGAGGATAGAAGTAGAGAGGTCTGTTCCTACCAAACTGATGACTGAGCAGTTCATCCTAAAGGTTGTTCTCTGCTTCTGCTCAGCTCCCTGATAATCCCTGGACTGCTTCTGAACCTGCTCTGCTTGGTTCTGGGTTTGTTCCTGTGGTACTTAACACTCCTTATCCTTGTTCTGCCCCTGTTGGCTCTTCAGGTTCTGCTCTGCTGATGTTGCCCCCAGACTCTGTCCTGTGGGCTTACTTTACTCTGTGGCCTTCTGCGCTTTGCAGTTCTTCTCTTGGGAACTGTCCCTCCACCAGCTCCCTGTAGAATTCCTCCCTTAGCAGCCCAGAGGTGCAGTCTACAGATCTCCGTGGCTTTTTGCTTGCATGATCCTGTAAAGGGGTAATTCTCCTGACAGCCCTGTTACCCAGTACAGTGCTTCACTTTGTCTTCTCTCGCAGCCCCTGCCCCCTGTTAGTGTTTCCAGTGCAGGTGTGCATTAGGGATGTCTAACCCTTGGTGTTACCCACCACTGAGGGGCTGTGAGAGTGGCTTGTCAGCTGGCTAAACACCTGGATGCTGAAAGCCTTTGAAGTCTCTCTCTGGACTGAATTGATAGCAAGAGAGAGTGCTATGGTCACAGGTGCATTGGAGTTCTTTGAAGGAGTCATCACACATATAGGAATGAGAAACCTGATATTAGTCTAACTGAATTCCCAAAAGCTGTTCAGCAAGGCTTTAAAGTAAATGGCCACAGATAAAAGGGAATATCCTCCAGCAGGCAAACAATAGGTTGGAGATGGAGACAAGGAGTGGGAAGGAGTTTCTATTTTGAGGGTGATCCCTCCCTGAGGAGTCCCATAGGACTCTGCTAGTGCTTGTGCTGTTCTACGCATTGGAAGTTGTATGAGTGGTGGTATCAAAACTTTTCATGTAACTGTTATTCAGCATATAACAATAGAAGTTGGCTGCAGATTGTTGTAGTGAGGCGCAGTGATGGTGACCAGGTGATAAACTGGCAGATGAAGTTTAGTGTTGTTAAAATAATGCACATAGGGTTGTCCTTGTTCCCTTCCAAACTCTATGTAGTTATGGATATATGCTACCGGTTGGATAAAGGATCTTTGAGCTGTTACAGATATATAATTGAAAATGTCATCACAGTGTTCAGTAACAGTCAAAAAGCAAATTAAATGTTAGGTATTGTTTGGAAAGGAATGAAGAACAGACCAGAGAGCATCATTAGGCCACCATTTAAGTCATGGTACAACTATGCCTTGTGGTTTGGGGCAACAGACTCCAAAAAGCTCCAAAAGCTTGGAGCAGCATACTCCAAACCTGTTGATGAGAGCATTATCTTTAACTCTGAATATTTCTGAGCCCTTAGTTGCAGCAGGGTGGGGAAGGATGCTGGAGCAGTATTGCCACGTGCCTGCCTTGTTCTTAAACTCTTCTCTGGGCATCAAACGTTCTGACACCAAGGGCTGAGCTAGGTGTTTCCCCAATCTGACCTGGAATAGCCATTCTCATGCTCATACATTGAGCCCACAGGTAACTTCCAGGTGCTTCCACAACAAAGAAGCAGCTTCACTCTTTTGAGAGAATCTTTGTTGGTACACAGTGATCTTGAGTTTCCACATGTTCTTGCCCAGGGAGGGCTTGTCTTGCACAGGATTGCTTTGCTTATCAGAGTTCAGTGGAAGCTTAGTTTTTTGTGTGCCTAATCTCTCTTTCCTGTCCTGTTTAGTGACTTCTGCTCCAAGGTGAAGAACACAATCTACTGCAATGTTGAGCCATCTGACTCCAACATGCTATGGGAACCAGAGTTCATGATTGACACTATTGAAAATCCATCTGCACATAACTTTACATACACCAACCTGGGCAAGAGCCTCAATGAAAACCCAGCCAACCGCTACAGTTTCGTCTGTAATGCACTTATGCATGTGTGTGTGGGACACCACGATCCAGACAGGTGAGAGGCAGAACTTTCATGGTTCTACTGAGATAGTAAAATCTTTAGGTGAAGGTAACAAAGGCAGTAGCCACTCCTTGGCTGTCTTGGGGTGGGAGGAAGAAGCCGTGAAGGCTGGGATCCCTTAAGAGAATCACTGACCTGATGGCGTGCATGAGTAGCAAAGTTGACCCTCTGCTTTCTTCATTTTTTATTTAACAGGGTGAACGACATTGCTATCCTGTGTGCTGAGCTAACTGGCTACTGCAAGTCTCTAAGTGCCGAGTGGCTGGGTGTGCTCAAAGCTTTGTGCTGTTCCTCCAATAATGGGACCTGTGGCTTCAATGATCTCCTCTGCAATGTTGATGCAAGTGCAAACATTCAAAAGGGGAAAAGGAATTGAAGCAGGAGTGGAGGGATCCCTTGGGAGAAGGCAGAAATGAACAAGGGATGGAGGCTTTGTCTTCTGAGGACAGGGGAAAGGCTTTGAATACCGGGGCTACCTTTTGGTGTTTGTTGCAGCCTGGGCTGATCATGGACATTGACCTGGGGTTAGGGGCCCTTCTACCCCCCAGCTCCTAGGCAAGCTGAGGAATTGCTGACAGAGAGAATGAGGCAGAGGCTGTTGTGATCACTGGCTGATCTCCTCTCTTCCAGGTCAGTGACTTATCTTTCCATGATTCCTTGGCTACCTTTGTTGCCATTCTCATTGCCCGGCAGTGCTTGCTGCTGGAGGACCTGATTCGCTGTGCTGCTATCCCCTCACTCCTCAATGCTGGTAAGTGCTTCACTGCAGAAAGCTGGTCTTAGTCTCAGTTCTGGCCCAAAGGCCTGTGCTTAATGGATACTTTGTGAACCCTGTAGTTTTGAAACATGCCTCCAATACTTCTTGATAGTATGGTACTTAAGAATTGAACATTTTGCTTTAGAGAGTTTCTGGCCGTTTGATTTGTATCAAAAACTGGTTGTGCTAAGGTTTTTCAATGTCTTGCTCTCTGGAATTTGTGTGCAAGCTGAAATAAGCACGGAGAGATGTTATCAGCCACACTATCTGACCAGTGTACTCAGCTCTGAACTCCAGCAGTAAACCTCCCACTGATGTGGTTCAGCTTAGCATTTTGGCTAGAGCAGCCAGCTGACTAATTGGGCCTACAGCGCCTGGGTCACTTTGCCTTTACTCTGCCACCAGGCTTCCTAGCTCTGGGGATTGCAGCATCCAGACTCTGACAGAGTGAAGTTGGGAAGATGGAGCAAGCAGAATGCAGTGCATGTCATTGGGGATAATACTGATGGATTTGCTCACTTGCATGTTAATTGCTGCACATGCTCCCTATCTGTAAATACAATAAGGCTGCTGCAGTTTCTCAACTGGCTGCTCCAGGGCAGTGCACTGTGAATAGCTTTTGGATTGAGAGTCAGCTGTCCCAGCACTTAAGAAATCTCACGACTGTTTTCTTTACATAGCCTGCAGTGAACAGGACTCAGAACCAGGAGCACGTCTGACCTGCCGGATTTTACTCCATCTGTTTAAGACTCCGCAGCTGAACCCATGCCAGCAAGATGGCAGTAAGTGAATGAAAGTAGAGCCTTTCTTTATTGTGAAAGTACCGAGGCTCTTGCACCCCAAGAAAAGAGATACTGAACCCTATGATTATAGATCATGACCTGCTTGCTTTGAATAAAGCAGGCGAAGCCTGATACACTGCTTTCTGCAGAGGACAAAGAACGATATCCTTCCATTTATGTCACTCCATGGAAGCCAGGCACGTTGGGGAGGAGACCCTCGGAGGCAGGAAATCAGCCAGTAGAGGTGGACTTGCTGTCACTAAGCCATTAGAGTAATGATCACTTCTTTTTTTATGTCTAGAGCATTGTATAGCCTCTTAACTTAGTGCCAGAAGCTGCTATTTTACAGCACTCCCTTTTTGTCTGATGATGGAAACAGTCCAGGAAGCTCTTCTTGGCTCCTCATCAGTATCCTGATAGCTCAGATCTCTAAACCCAGCCTGTATTCTAGGTTAGGGTACTGTTGGAGCTTGGTCTTCATGACACAGGCATTGCTCCCCATTTGGATTTCATGGTTCAGTTGTCACAGCGTGATTGGCACTATGCTTCGTGAAACTTAATTAAATTGACCCCATGTTACAGTTGGGAAAAGGACTAGCTTCAGGATTCTCTGAGCTGCATTCTATGGTACTGGCTGGCACATAATTCGGGCTGCTCTGGATCCTGCACCTTTCTCTCTTGCTGGGTATTGCCCTTCCCCGTTGTCCTCTTTGCAGACAAACCCACAGTGGGAATCCGCTCTTCCTGTGACCGTCACTTACTGGCAGCTTCCCAGAATCGTATTGTGGATGGAGCGGTCTTTGCAGTGCTGAAGGCTGTCTTTGTTCTGGGTGTGTACCTGTGTTAGCCTGAACCTGTAAGAATGTTTTTTAGGGGGGTGGGAGAAAAGCACTGTATTGCATGTGTTGGCTGTACAGAAGGCCAGAGGAGATCAGTTTTGGTGGATATGTGGCTTGTCTGAAGCCCTTTGGTTGAGCTGTAAGTGTGCTTCGTATCTCTTAGCCACAGAGAGATCACTGATCACACAGAGAGTTTACAAAAGCTCAAGATGTTTTGTGGGTCAGGCTTTGGGTTTAGTGTTGATGTTTAACTGATACTTATGCTTTCCGTGTAGGAGATGCAGAACTGAAAGGCTCTGGCTTTTCCCATCCTGGAGGTGTCGATGATCTCATGGATGATGAGCTGGGCACCAGGAAGGCCGGTGGTCGGATAGTAACTGTAGAAACAGCTAGCTTGGATATTTATGCCAAGTATGTACTAAGGAGTATATGTCAACAGGTGAGTCTGTCTGATCTCTAGGTTTGTCCTTACCCCTTCGGCAGATATATCCCATATGACTTTCTCTAGATTGGGTTTGGCAGGTGGTACTTTGAAAGATCAATAAAGAACCTGCAATGGTTCTGCCACGTGATGGCGCTAAGGATTGCTCACCATTAGCAAAAAATAGAGAGGCAAACAGATGTCAAGAACTAGGTGTTGCAGTATGCAGGGACTGCACATCCCCTTTGCTTTGGCAACAGTACAGGGTCATGTCCAAGGAGGGGAGTGCTGGGAGTGGTTTGTGGAGATGTGTGCTGGAGGGAAAGAAGATAAGCATGAGAAAGACAGGTTGCTGAAGTGATAAATGGTGCCTTTCAGAATGCAGCTTAAGTGTTGCTTGCAGCTAGGCTGTTAATGTATCCCTGCCGTTGCAGTGCCCTGTTCGGTTAATTGAAGGAAAAGCAACAAAAATGTTTTGCTTAGCCTAATCTGACAGCACCAGTATTTCTGTTCCTTTGTGGAAAATTGACTTTTGAGGAACGGAAACCTGGTTAATAAGGTACTTAGTTGCAGAGTGGAATGGCTGTTACCACTTCTGTATGAAAATGGGTGTTGAAGGATGTCCTTGGCCTTAGTTGCAAATTTATTCTGCCAACAGGAAAGATGCAGAGTTACAATTTGAAACCTGTGTTCTCTGTTACAATTTGAAACCTGTGTTCTCTGTTACAATTTGAAACCTGTGTTCTCTGTTACAATTTGAAACCTGTGTTCTCTGTTACAATTTGAAACCTGTGTTCTCTGTTACAATTTGAAACCTGTGTTCTCTATTGCTAATGTGTAAACACAACACGAGTGCTGTGTTGTCCTCATGCTTTGTGATGCTGTTGTTTATTAATTGGCTCGCTATATAGCAATGTTACCAGTCTACCAAAGAAGAATTGGATCCACCTATTTACGAGCCTAAATTCAACATACTTGGTGTTACTGAAACCTGACTGTAGCATTGACAGAAGTAGATATTCCTTTGCTGGCTCCAGTCTACGTAGGAAGACTAAGTAGGTAGAAAGTGTGTATATGTGCGTGTACAGGAGGGAGTAGCAGTATCAGATATCACTACTCATACCAATTGTTGGCAGCAGTGGTTAGCTGGTGGTGAGAATTCCAATGGACACCAGTGAGTACCACCAAATTGTGCCAGAGCTCCTCCTGGGTTCCTGCAGCTGTAAAGGGCTGGTAAAATGATGTGTTTAATATTAGCACTTCCAGTGTGAGTGGTGGATGCTGCAGAACTCACACCATCAATTCTGAAATGTCTGTAGAATGCCTTAAACTATAGGTTGTGATTTCTCAAGCTCAGAAAATGTTGCATCTCATATTCAGGTGTATATTTTATAATAGACTTCATCATGAAGGGGTGGGGAAAAGGAGCAGATTATGGAATTAAGTTAAAGGTTTCTTAGGTGAAAATGATTATGACGTAGTTGCTGGTCTGCCCTTTAGCCTGTTTAAATTAATAAATGTAGTTGTGACTGGCCTTTTGAACAGGTTAATTTCATAGAGCTGTGATAAACCACAGTGGGAACCAAGAGGGAGGCTTGAGTCAAAAGTGCTAACCTGAATCTGGTGACTGGGATGGTGGAGTTGTCCATAGTGCTTGGAAAACATGTTCATAGTGCTCTCCTGTGAAGAGACAGATGAGGGGCTCTGTTTCAGTAACATGAAGCTTGTGGAGGTGGCTGTTTTGTAAAGAAATGTTACAGAGAGAGAGAGGCTAGAAGTCCCTCAAGGTTGAAGATGGTAGTTGACTTCATACTTATTTGTGAGATTATACCAATAAAGTGGATCAGAGACGAGTCTGAATTATTATAGCAAGCTGAGCAAGTGACAAAAAAGGTCTTCCCAAGGATATGCGTATTACGTACACAAGGAAGAGAAGTTTCAAGACATTATGATGTAGTGACACTGAAGGGGAGAAATGCAATAGGCATTGGAGAAATCACCAGATCACGTATATTGGCAAAGTGGAAACTTCATCCGGGATGAAGCTGAAGGTATAGGCTGTGGTTTCACAAGGATTTCAAACCAGAGATTTAGCCTTTCCGATGTTTGTGCTCTACTTAGTGCTTAGAGTGCTGTCTGCTGCTGAGAGGGACTGTTCCCAGCTTTCTAGGCTTAGCACCAGCACCTGTGCTTCATGATCTGCATCTTCATCTCTTCTCCTCTGGTTGTCACTTCTCAGTTGAAGAATTCTCTGATCAGGCTTGCTCTGCAGCTTCAGAAGTGCTTATATAGCAGTTCTCTATAGATTTTAATTTCATGAATTTGCCTAATTGATTTTCAGTATGAAAAAATCCTGCAGTAACGAATGCTGCAGGTTAACTGTAAATTGTGTGAAGAAGTACCTACCTCATGTTTGTTTTGGAAACGGCTGCCTTCGTTATTATCATACATTTAGGGACTACCAACTGAAATTGAGAGGCTGACAATAATAGTTTTCTGTCTACCTTCTCCTCATGATTTGTGACTTTATAAACAGCTTGCATCCAGTCAATTGTTTCCCCTTCCAGGCTTTGAGAAGTAAAGTCATTGGTTTTTACTAAGGATGGCAGTGTGTTTTCCATCACTATTTGAGAATTAAGGGGTGTGCTTTTCCCTAAGACATGTTCTAGTTTAGCCTTAGTGGCAGCCCTGAATTATTTAATTTAGGACAGCTCCAGGGCTTTGTTGTGCAGGAAATAGACCAAATAATTTTAAGTGATCCCTTCTGATCTTTTGAGCCCAAGCAGCAGTGTTGGTGGAGCCTGGGCATTGCAGTGACTGTGTACCGTTAAATCGTACCAATATTTATCAAAAGAAGCAGCAGCTACTGTGTTTCACCACTGCTGACTTGTCAAAGTTGATGTTTCCTCTGTTGTGATTGCTGTGCTGTGCCTGACGCCTGCTGAATCAGGATAGTACAGTTCATGAAGAGAAGTGATTATCAGGCATAACTGCATACTAATAAAGTTTTTATGAGTTTGACGTACCCTGCATTTCCCTGAGATTGAAAGCAGGGGCGCTGGTTTGGAATCAGACATCAGTTTGACTGTGCTGCCTCTGCCTTCGTCTTATAGGAATGGGTAGGTGAGCGATGTCTGAAGTCCCTCTGTGAAGACAGCAATGACTTGCAGGATCCTGTCCTGAGCAGCACGCAGGCCCAGAGGCTGATGCAGCTGATTTGTTATCCACACCGGCTGCTGGACAATGAGGAAGGAGAAAATCCTCAGCGGCAGAGAATTAAACGCATCTTACAGGTGCAGGCTCCTGACAGAATCTAAGAGTGTCCTAGTAATTGCCTAATGTAGTGTTAGAGCGGCATTGTCCAAAATGCAGCCCTCTGAGAGGTCTGACACTCATTATCATCGGAGCTGAGGGTGTGGGTTGACGTAGTTTGAACAGAGATAAGGACTCATGTGAAATATGTGTGCGTGTGTTGCAGAATCTGGACCAGTGGACCATGAGGCAGTCCTCGCTGGAGCTGCAGCTCATGATTAAACAGACAGCAAACAATGTGAGTTTCTGCTCAGAGGGACCATACAGTGATGTGGGTTGCCAGTGTTGAAGTGGCTGTTTGTGAGGTGGTGGGGAGGTGGCCCGGCAGAAGTGGGAATAGGGAGAAAGTAAACAAAGAGGGAGTCAGGCCTGTGAAAGCCAAGCATGACAAGGGTGCGATGAGTCTGAGACCCAAAGAGCAGCAGCCATGGAGAAGTTGGCAAACTGGGTTTGTACTGAGTAGCGTTGAAATGTGCAAGCCCTGTTAGTGGATGCTCTCAGAGAAGGACTTGGCTGTCTTTTCTTCCATATCTCCAGGAGATGAACTCCTTGTTAGAAAATATAGCCAAGGCCACCATTGAGGTATTCCAGCAGTCAGCAGAGACCAGCTCTGCTAGCTCTGCTGGCAATGGAGTCAACAGTATCAGTAGCTCAGCAAGTGCTACACCTGCCAGCAACAAATCCAAACTCATCCTCAGGTAGGTGTAGTCCCAGCATGCAGCTGCTTTGTAGACAAGTCTGAATCATAGATTGGATTGCAAACTGGTTTTCACTCCTGTGTTGTCACAGCTCCCTGGAGAGATCAGGAGTGTGGCTGGTGGCCCCTCTGATTGCCAAGCTTCCAACATCAGTGCAGGGCCATGTGCTGAAAGCTGCTGGAGAAGAACTGGAGAAAGGACAACATCTGGGGTCATCGTCCCGCAAAGAGCGGGATCGCCAGAAGCAGAAGAGGTGAGTCCTGGGGAAAGGGCAGGCAATGCTTGCTGTGCTGATCCCCCAGCCTGGCAGTATAGCTCCATCTCTGTTCTCTCTGCAGCATGTCCCTCCTGAGCCAGCAGCCATTTCTGTCACTGGTGCTAACGTGCTTGAAAGGACAGGATGAGCAGCGGGAAGGCCTTCTCACCTCTCTGTACAGTCAGGTCCAGCAGGTAGGTGTCTTGCTTCTCCACTCACTTTCCTCAAGGACTCACTCCTCCAGCGGCAGGTTATTGGGCATGTCCTCGGGGATGTTGTCTGTCTCAATGCTCAATAAGGCAAAGATCTTACCTTGGCTGGTACAGGGTGCTTGAGCTGACCATCTCTGAGTCACTGGACAGTGGCCAGTACAAGCTGTTCTCTATAAACTTCAGCGTACAGCTTGTGAGGTCTGTCCTCTCTTCTAAATTTCTTAGATTGTTACGAATTGGCGGGAAGATCAGTACCAAGATGACTGCAAAGCCAAGCAACTGATGCACGAGGCCCTGAAACTACGGCTGAATTTGGTGAGCAGTTGCAGAAAAAGAGCTTAACCATATGGGATGAAGAGTTGTCTGCCTTTTTTTCCTTTTTTTTGGAACACGCGCACACACTGGAGGGGCTATATATGTCCTGAGGCAAGAAAGTAGGAGAGGCATTTGTGCTGCTTCTAGGTCTTGAGCCATGAGTGCGATAGGGCACATGGAAAAACTCCCTTGCTCTGTTTCGCCAGGATGAAATCCACAGTGTTGGTCTCTGTTTTGGAGATGTGCCTTCCCATTTCAATGCTTTTGCAGTCCACAGCACTGCTACTTGCATCTGAGGTTTGTCCTGCTGACTGCAGTCTCCATCAGCTCTCAGTAGGAGTTGCTGTTACACAGGAGTTGCTCTGGTTTAGGCTCCTTTCTCACTTTTAAATCTTAGTGTTTATTCATGGTGTCCTTGTGACTAAACTACTTTTCTCTGCCAGGTGGGGGGGATGTTTGACACAGTTCAACGCAGTACACAGCAGACAACTGAATGGGCTGTGCTTCTCCTGGACATCATCAGCAGTGGCACCGTGGACATGCAGTCAAACAAGTAACTTTCTGGCTGACTTCTGATCCATACGCTTCCCAAGGGAGGCAGTCGTTAGCATGGCCCCTTTTCTCACATAAACTAGCTGTCTCTCTAGATGATCTGTCAGAAGTACTGTGATAGCCAAAAGAGACTTCGGAGTAATAGCAGACTACAAGCTGGGTCCTAGTATCCACGTGCACTCTGGCATATCTAGAGCAAACTTTGGCTTTCCAGATGCAGAGAGATAAGCAGGGGAGAGCTGAGTCTGGACCTGCTTTTTGGAGAAGCTGAATGGATAGACAGATAGGCCAGACTTAATCTGTGATACTGCACTTGACTCAAGTGTGAACATCCTGTGGTGTATAAGCAAAAGGAGGATTAGTCTGAGAGGTTAGCCTGAAGAGCGCTTGGCACTTCTGACTGTAGGCAGTACTCTCGGCAATCTAATAATGTTTGGTGTTACTTTGATGGCAGAGGCTTTATATCTGCTTCTCAGGTGACTTTGACCTTTCTGCTCTGACCAACAGTGAGCTCTTCACCACTGTGTTGGACATGCTGAGTGTTCTCATCAACGGCACCCTGGCTGCTGATATGTCCAGCATTTCTCAGGGCAGCATGGAGGAGAACAAGCGGGCATACATGAATCTTGTCAAGAAACTCAGGGTGAGGGACACCGGGCTCTGTATGGGGAGTAGTGTGTGTTGTGTCATGGTTGTCCAACTGTGCAGATCTACCTGTGTCTCATGAATGGTAATTGTCCTGTTGCTGCTGTTTAGATGAAGCAATGAGGGTGGCCCAAATGGCTCCGTAGGGCTGAAGGGTGCAAAGGTGAGAGGTAATGCAGGGATGTAGGTTGACACCAGAAGAGGCACAGGTGGGCTTTGGATGATTTTTTGCTGAGTGATTCTTCAAGTCTTCTCTATTCCACTTGTGCAGAAAGAGCTGGGGGACCGGCAATCTGACAGCCTGGAGAAGGTGCGACAGCTACTGCCACTTCCCAAGCAGACCCGAGATGTCATCACCTGTGAACCTCAGGGATCCCTCATTGACACCAAAGGCAATAAAATAGCTGGATTTGACTCCATCTTCAAGAAGGAGGTAAGTGAAGCTTTTTTGTCTGCATCACAGCTCCTGAGTCCTTGTCCCTGCACCTTGTCCTCTGATGCCTTGAGTCTACACAGCTTGGGAGGCATCTGTATGCAGCGCCTTGTTGCCTGCTGAGTAGCTGGCTGCACGCAGACAAGCTGGCACATAACCGTGTCCAAAAAGGGCAAAGCTGGATGTTAATGCTCGGCAATACATGCTGCTATGGCGTGAGAGGTTATTTAAACTTTGGTTTTGTACTTATGGCTATATAAAGCATAAAGAGAAACTCATAATCTCTGTCATGTGAGTTATTGGGCAATGCCAGTGTGCAGAAGACTAGCAGAGATGGGATGAAGGAGACTGACAGTTGTTGATGAAGGCCTTTAGAAATGACTGCTTTGCCACGTGGAAGAGCAGGGATTGCTAGTAAGGGCTCAGGCTGTTAACTGGCAAATGGGGAGTAGAGCCTGAAGAAAGCATAGTGTTTCCTGTACCCTCGTAGGAGAAACAACAGGGACTTGGAGGTTCTTCTCTCTTTCGCTTTTAAGGGTTTGCAAGTCTCTACAAAGCAGAAGATTTCCCCTTGGGATCTGTTTGAGGGCTTAAAGCACTCAGCCCCCCTCTCCTGGGGATGGTTTGGGACAGTCCGGGTGGATCGCAAGGTGTCTAGATTTGAGGAGCAGCAGAGACTTCTTCTGTACCACACGCACTTGAAACCCAAGCCCCGCAGTTACTACCTGGAGCCTTTGCCGCTGCCCCCTGAAGAGGAAGAGCCTCCTACACCTGTGGCTTTAGAGCCAGAGAAGAAAGCTGCGGAACCAGCCAAGGCTGATAAAACAAGCTCCAATCCTGCCACCTCTACGGAAGAACGCAAGAAGAAACAGAGCAAAACCAAGAAACGCAACCAATCTGCCAGCAAAACTGAGGTAACTGACTGCCCAACAGGTATGGATCTCCCGTGTCCACCCCTCCTAGTCATAGAGCACTCCCTTGAATCTTGCTGAGGAGCCTGAGAGTGGTGTCAGGGTGAAGATGGGATGTGTTTCCTCTCAGCTGGGAATGCTGGAGCTGTATCCTACTCTCTCTAGCCTGGGGCAGGGCAAACATTTTCTTAATCCCTGACAGGAGGGGAGGAGGCTGCCCAGCTCAAATAGCATCCCAGGCTTCCTCCTATGGACTTTGCAACCCTTTCATACTCTTCATCCATTCATGAATTCCCAGTGCACATTGATCTTTCTTACTCCTTCTTTGTCTTTGCAGGATTTTGTGTTGGGCCCTAGCCGAGGGGTTTCATATGGAGTTGGTATGCCTACAGATCTCTTGCATCACCAGTCAGGAAGCACTATGTCGAGGCTGGCATATGGGCAATCACCAGTGGGTCTCTATGCCCAGAATCAGCCTCTTCCAGCAGGTAGGTGCACAGGAGAGGTAAGCATATTGCAGCTCTTTGGGAACCTCTTGTAAGAACCCCTTCTGTGAGATGGTCCCTATACTTTCCCCTTTTGCCTGTCATGTATCTAGATACAGTGATGAGTGGTCATTCTGGAGCTACAAGGCTCAGCAATAGCATGTGACTAGTCAGCCTGTTTCTCTTCCTCTTGCAGGTGGCCCTCGCCTGGATACATCCTACAGACCTGTACGCATGCCACTGGGGAAACTTGTTCAGAGTCGTCCTCCCTATAGTGGTGTGCTGCCTCCAGGGATGGGGAGCATGATGGGCATTGACCCCTCCTACAAGCCAGCAGTGTACAGACAGCAGCCTCCAGTGTCCCAAGGACAGATACTGAGGCAGCAGCTTCAAGCAAAGTTGGTAAGTCAGAGCTGTGCTCTTGCTGTTGCTGCACCCCAAAGTACAGCAAGCCCAAGCTGTTTGCTGGGGCTATCCCTTCTAGCCAGAACTCTCCAACCCTGTCTCTTTCTGCCCTGGAAAGATGTTGTCTCTTGTGTCTATTCCTCTGGTGCAGCACTGTGTTTGCCACCTGCTTTGTGGGCGCACATCACTGACAGTTGGTGGAGGCTGTCAGTGAGGTGCGCTGGGGCATCTGTGGCTGTTGGATAGTGAGAGGGGCACATCCTGGCTGTGGCGTGGTAGGGATGTTAGTGGCCTCTTTGTCCCAAGTCGGTGTGAGGCAGAAGTCATTAGCATCTGCATGCTGTGCAGCAGCCTCGTAGGTTTAGCAGTGAAACTACTTGTCTGGTTTGGTGGAAGCTGCCGAGAAGAGAGCAGCAATGTCCTGCCCTTTGGAGATGTTGAAAAAAGTGTTTCTCTGTTGCATTCCAGCAGGGCCAAGGCATAATGGGACAGCAGCCCGTGCGCCCAATGGCTCCAACTCCATCCTATGGAGCACTGCAGCCCTCCCAGGTGAGTGGCAGTGACCGCACGTAAGACTGGAATCTGGCTCCAGCACAGGGCAGCATCTTTGTTTCTGCTGCTAAATCTTGAAATCTCTTGGCTCTTCTCACTCCTCATTTACTGGGCAGCATGAATCTGAATCCTAGAGATGAGCAGCCTTGTGACAGTATTTACAGGAGGCTGATGTCCTACGTTTCAAATTCCCTTGTGTACTTTATCCCATGACTGATAAAGGCTTTTTTTTTTTTCATTTCAGGGTTACACACCTTACGTCTCCCACATAGGCCTTCAGCAGCACCCTTCCCAGTCAGGCACAATGGTACCTCCTACCTATTCTGGCCAGCCCTATCAGAATTCCCACCCCAGCTCTAATCCTGCCCTGGTGGATCCTGTTAGACAGATGCAGCAGAGGCCAAGCGGCTACGTACACCAGCAAGCCCCCGGCTATGGGCACACCTTGGGCAACACACAGAGGTACCTCCCACCCTACTGGATGTTAATAAGCTGTATTTTATCAAGGCCTTCCCTGCTCTGCTTACACAACCCTAACAGCAATCTGTGAAAAGCCTGTTGTCCCTGTGTTATACAGCATCTGAGTCCTTTGCACCCTCAGGGGAACATCTTCATCCAGCTTTCAGTCCTGGGAAGAAACAGAGACAGGATGAAATTCAGAGATGCTAGTTGCAGGCAGGAGACAGTATTACCAGCCAGCGAAAGATGGAATTGGGAAGTATGAGAAAAATGACCTGGGAAAGTCATAGTCTTGGTTTTAAATCTAACCAGCAGATCACCATCAAAGGGCTAGATCTGGGACTTCCACTGCTCCTGAACAGGCATAAATCCAGCAGGGAAACCATGCAGAACAGCGGGCCGAGGGCTGTTACCTAGGGCTTCTTGAAAAACAGTTTGGATGAAACCCTTGAGAGGCCCTGGTGTCCCTCACCTTTCTGCAGAGAGGCAGTGTGGATTGCGAGGAGCTGTTTGGGCTGTATCTTGTTCATGGCAGAAATTGGGTTTGGATTAAAGAAGCTGGCTGCCCATGAATTTTTTACTCCATGAACTTGTCCTTTTCTCTTGCAGGTTTCCTCACCAGTCAATACAGCAGGCCCCCATGATGAGTGGGATGAACCATTTGGGTCCACAAGGAGTCCCCTCAGGAATTCGACCCAGCCAGATACTGCCTGACCAGCAGCAGCAGCAGCAGTACCTGAGGCAGCAGCAGCAACAGCAGCAGCAGATGCTGAGGGTAAGTGGTTGCTGACAAGAGGAAGGCGGCTGGAGCTGGAGGAGGCTTTCCCAGCACTGCTTACCTCTGTGTCAGCAGCACTCTGCTCTGCTCCTCTGTGCCAGGAAGGATGTCAACTCTGTTGGGGGCTGTCTGTAATAATTTGCTAGGCGGCTCTCTTCCGTAGAGCTGGCCACTCCTGCGCTGTCTTTTGCCAGTCACCCAGCATAAGCTAAAGGGAAGTTAGGAGCCGTAAAGGTCTGTTTAGTCCTCTGCGGCCTGCATCCCACCTATTCCTGCTCCAGCTGAGCACGTAAGAAAGCCAGCTGTCTTTGGAAGTGTTGCAGGAGCTAGAAATAAAGTGACAATCCTCCTGCCCACACAAGAGCAGGTAGAGTTGTTCCTTACAGGATCATTTTTAGGGGCATATCTGCACTTTCGCAAGATCAAAGTAAGTGTCAGTTGCAGTTTCCAATGGCAGGAAATCTGGTGTGAATCAGTCCATGTACTCCACAGCTAACAGCAGATGGTGAAAAATTGATCCAAAGTAAGCTGTTAGACCCAACTCTCTAGGATCGAAGAAGTTTACTCGCATGTGTCAACAGACATGAGTATTCCATGGATTTGCGTTATGGTCTTATGGATATTAAATACTTACATGATATACAGATATGAATACATTTCTTGGAGTTACAGAAATATATTGAATTGACAGAGAAACACAGAAATAGTTTGGGTTAATTAGTGAATTGCATGCCTTATGACAAGGCCTAGCAAACCTGTAGAATATGGAGAGACTTTACGTGGCACAGAGTGCTGAGGCTTTGTGTTCTGAGAGGGGCCTGAGCAAGACAGTGGTTCCTGCAGAGCGCTGCAGTCAACAGTATTTGAGAATTGCTGCCTTGCACTGGACAAGAGACTGCCTGTAGCATGGTCAGCAGCTTTTAGTCCTCTTGATGAGTAGCACCCCCTGACTATTCACTTGGTTTCTTTTAGCATTCTCCATCACTCATATTTAGAAAAAGAACATGCCTCAGACAAAATGCTAGCACTTCTCCTAGCTCAGTAACTTCATGTATACCTTCAGCTTTTAGCTGACATTGCTTTGTTGCTTTAAAAAAAAAAAAAAAAAGTGGAGTGCCCAAAATCTTCCCTGTTACTGTGACTCCTGTTGCGTTATCAGAGGCATACCAGATGCAGAACAGACTCCTGGTGCTTGATTTGACTGTCATGATGCAGTGGCTTGTGGAAAGGACGGATGGCCTTTTGGTTTGTCTTGCATGGGTTGGTGGTCAGCTGTTGAAAGAAGGTAGGACATGAAATCGGGAGGGGTATCCTGGCTCATTTAGTCAGTCATCTGCTTTCTTGTGTACCTGGGTCATAGCATCCATTTCAAGAACCTAAGTGGCCAAACTGGTTTAAGATGGAAGTTAGGAGGCTGTTCTAGAAACTCACTCCCTTTGGGCTGAATCCTTGATCCAAGGCTCAATGTGTTTGTGACTGGTTCTTGTATCCAGTTATTATTGTCCACTGTGTCCTGTTGTCTCCTGGCTCTTCTTTCTCTCTGATATTTACCCAGTGTATTCCTAGGGTGCAGTTGCAGCTTCCATAGGTCAGGTTTTTCTAACCTCCTCTTATAAGATACTGTCCCTTCTCCTGATTGTATTTTTGTCTATTTTCTGAGTCTCAAGGTTTGAACCTTACCCTTTTGAGGCCAGTGGTCAGAACTGTACCTGGCATCACCATGTTGTTTTTTTATGATAACATTAGTAGTTTTCTATTTCTGCTAGAAATTCTTCTGTTGATCTAGAGAGTTCAAAACTGCATTGGCAGATGGGAGAAATGTCTGAAAATTAAGAGAAATGAAAAATCCTTGAGATTTGTGGGTATATTCAGACTCCAAGTTCAACACGCTGAATATTCTTCTCACTGTACCTAGTTCTGTCAACATCTAGGTTGGAGCACTGCATCCAATTTTATCTGCATTCTTTTACTGAAGTGCAACACCAGCTGGCATGAGTGGCAGAGAAGGGCAGAAAGATAGATTGAAGAGTTGGGGAATGTGGCTGAGAAGGAAAGGCTGAAATATCTGGACATTGAGTTAGAGAGGCAGAGACAAGAGGAGAGATAAGTCTCCAAATTTTTTGTCTTCAAAAAAAGCCAAAAAACCCTTATCTGTTCTTGTCCCTTGGCTGTAGGACAAGAAATGGCCTTAAATCATAACATATGAGATTCAGGGCAGAGATTAGGGAAAACTCATGTAGCAGGAGTAACTGTGACCTGGAGTGGATTGCATAGGGAGGTTGTAGGAGCTCTGTTACTACCTCTGGAAAAATTTTGAGAACAGGTCAGGCAAATACTCAGTGAAGTCAGTATTGCTGATCTTAACCTGCAGGCAAGAGATGAACCAGCCAACCTCTTGAGGTAGCTCTTAGTTGTTTTCTATTCTTGTATCTTGTTTGCTCCTAGTCATTCCCCAGTTGACCAGTAGACTCATAGTTCGCTTCCTGCCATCTGTTGATACCTCATCTTGCAGGAGAACTTTGTTACTGCCCCTGTATTTCTTGCCATTTCTCACCCTGGGATAGGGTCCTGGTGAAATTTAGGTACCTGTAAGGAAAATGGTGTAAGAGGGTGTGTTACTGCATGGAACGTCCTTCCTCCTTCAGTCCTTCGTGTTGCTGTGTGCATTGCCCAGACAGTTCCCTGATGGTCCCTTTTGTCTTCACAGCAGCAGCAGCAACAGCAGCAGCAGCAGCAACAGCAGCAGCAGCAGCAGCAACAACAGCAACAACAGCAGCAGCAGCCACCGCAGCCACAGCCACAGCAGCAACCCCAGGTCTCCACAGTGCCTCAGCCACAGGCGCAGGGCCAGCCCCCAGGGCTGGGGATGCAGGCTCTTCCCCCCCAGCAGCCCATTGTGAGTGTTCCCTCGGAGGCAGAGGGACATGATAGTCCAGCACAAATCCAACGGTGCTCCACGTGCATATCCCCCCCTTCTCCCTCCCCTGCACTTCCCAGGGCTTGTGTGAATGCTGAGGCTGCCAGCCTGGTGGTATGGCTATAACTACAATTCTCTCTTTGCAGTTCCAGCGCCAGGGCCTTCAGCAGACACAGCAGCAGCAGCAAACAGCTGCACTGGTTCGACAGCTTCAACAGCAGCTTTCCAGTAAGCCTTAGTGTTCTTGATCCTGTCCCTAGTCTCCTCCCTGCCATTTTCTATTGCAGGTACCCTGATGTAGAGAAACAAGGCCAAGCCAGACTGTTTGTCTGAGGCCATAAATAATGCTGGCAGGGAGGTGGCATCAGGACTTAGAGCTCCTGGCCCAAGCGGGCACAGCAGCAGGGCAGGCAGTGCTTGCCAGCTTGTGAGCAACCTTCTAGACCTTCCTTCTGCTGCCTGCAGAGCGACGAGGGAGCTGAGCCTTTGTAGGGGCTTCCATGTAGCTTTCCTGAAAGGATCCAGTCTGCAGCTTTAAAGTTTTCAGAGGTATTTCCTCTGCTGCAGATGACCTCTGAGGGGCACAGGGAGGCTGTAATCCTGGGGCACTTGCTTGGTGGATGACCCAGCGTTACTATGTTCATGTTGTGATCAGGACAAGACTTCCTGGAGGCAGGGAGGGTACTCTCGGAAGTGTTGCTGCACACTTGCTGTGTTTGCAGTGTTCTGTAGGCTTCTGTGGCTGCCGTCACAGACAGGGTAATGGCATAGGTACAATCTGGCACTGTATTCCTGTAATCAGCATTGAACTACTGGCTGGGGGATCTAGAAACAGAACCCAGTGTCTGCTGACATGGCCTGCTGTTTTACTGTCACCTCACTGGCAGACATAAAAATGGCAAACATGCTATGAAAATGCCCAGAAATTGACTGCACAGGGTTTTTTGCAGTGCATTAAGTGTGAGACTGTGCTAGATGTAATAATGTGTGGAGTGGGGGCTTGGAAATTGTGCTTATACTTGTTCCCTGATGGAAAATTCTTAGTCCTCGTGACCAAAAAAAACCTCCCCAAACCAGAAGTTTTAATGTGTTAAGTTTCCCACTAGCCTGATTCACAAACCACAAGTCTGTGCAAGGATCCCAAGCAGGACATTCAAGTACAGAAAGACCTCATATAAGAATCTGAATATAGCAGAATAGCCATATATTTTTATCTTGTCTGTACAGCAAACAGAGCTGTTTTATATGGAACAGATGCGTGGGTGCAATGCAGCCATGTGTCAGCATGCAGCTTCCATGCTCCTTCATTGGGTTTGCATCAGTTCCACCACAAACCATCTGGAGTTCTTATTTGTAGTGTCTGGGATGGAGTGGAAAGCAGGACATAAACCAAGAACAGCCTGTAGGAGAAGGAGGACAAGAATACTTTGGGCCTAGGGTAGGCTGCATTAGGAGGCTCCAGGGTATCCCTGAATGTGCTATTGTCCAGCAGAGCTGAGGAGAGCAGACCAGCCAGGTTACACTGGGCTCCTTTTACTTAGTCTGACTTAGGGTCAAACATGCTGATGGGGTTTCAGGGGAAAAAACTACAGAATTTTATTCATCGGACAGTACCCAAATATACTGTGAGCACTGTACATCACAAAACATCAGTCCCAGCAGTTTGGACATTCATGAGGTTCTTGAATATAAGTTTACCATGTTTCCTGCCCTTCTTGTGCCATCTGGAAGTCCTTTGGGCATGTCCTTCATTTGTACCGAGATACTGACAGGGAGCCAGGATAGTTGTCTCTGAAACCTTCACTAACTCTGGTTTCTGGGTGTGCCTCAGGATGAGTGTTTGACACTAGCTGTCTGAGCAGTTGTGTGGCTGCAGGTGTTGTGCAATCTTATTTTCTTTCAAAATCAGAAATAACTCATCCATAAACTCATCCTCCCAGCTAGCTTTCAGGGCTTTGTGTTATGATGCACCAATTCCACCACAAGGGATGGAGAGATCTCTGGAGAAGCTTCAGGATCGGCACGGGCACATATCTGTCTCTTCCTCAAAGAATGTGGGGTCCTGACTGTGCTGCTGCCTAAAGGCTCAGACAAATGAGCAGAGCAGGGAGTGCCATAAAGGCTATATTTCTCTTCTCATAGCCTGTGACACACTCTGCATACTGTGCTGGTGATGCGGGGAGAGGGATCTTTTTTCCAGACCTTGGGACTGTCTAACTCTGTCTTGACCTCAACAGATACGCAGACACAGCAGAACAACAACCCGTTTGGACGCTACTGATCTGTGGCACTTCAGCCTGATCCAGGAGCGAGACATCACTGTGGACTGGATACAGCCTCTTCAGCCTGACCCACAAACTGGGGCTGCTCCCAACCTCTGTCCTTGGGCCTGTGCCTCCAGTGCTGCTATTGCCCCTCTCACAGGGAGATGCCAGGACGATGGTTTTATTGTACAGAGAAAGTGTTTTTACTATCCGATTTCTACAAACATTTATGGAGATCCCCTGTGGCTGATAGTCTCCCTTCCCACTTTGGTTTCAGTTTTTACTGAGTTTTTAGTATTTTTGTTAAAATAATGATTAAGACATTGTAAAATTTTGTATTTTATTTATACCAGATGAACCCTGTATTGCAGACATTCTCAGATGAATACAGAGAGCTTACTTTGCAAAAGGAGTGTGTATTCAGAGCCTGCCTTTTCTCCTCAGCACTCCTCCCAGTATAGCCCAGCAGCACCTCTACACATGGTCTTTATTTCTTTCTCAGTAGAACTAATGTCTGCATTTTCAGCTTTTGTGAATGGCTAAACAATTTGGTTTGGGAAAGAAAGCGCTTCTTCCCTGTTTGTTTCATACACTGGTGTTCACATGCTTGCAAGGGTTTGTGCAAGCTTCGTAGGATTTGTATAGTGATTAAGAGCTTTACTAGTAGTTTGTGGTATGTTCCAGTAGGACAGAGGTATAAAGCAAAGAGGGAGTTAATTGCAGGGTAATTCTGAGCCCTAACAAGCCCAGCTTCCCAGCCACAGCAGTTACTGAGATGCTCAAGTAAGTACCTCTGCAGTCTAGGAGGAGCTGCAGACTGAGTGCACTCACAACATTACTTCTTATCGCAGCACAGTTTTGCTGATAAGCGCCAAAGCTCCTCTACTCGCTCCTTCCTGACAGCCACAGCGTTTTCTCTGGATGGGTAACATGCTGCATTCTCAACTTGACCTGGCTAATGCAGCCTCCTGGCATGGAGTCTAATCTCTGTAGCAGGCTGCTTTAGCTTAGTGCTCTCCGTTCCTGCTGTCTGTTGGACCTGGAAACCACTGTCACCAGCACCTTTCTTCCTCTTCGGTTCTTCCTCAGCAATTTGCTTGTGGACCATGTGACCTGTGGTCCCTCTGGTAGCTTTTCTTGACCAATGTCTTCCTTCTGTTCCATCAGTGTGGGATATGGTGAGGCTTGCAGGGACTCATGGAAGAGCTGCGCTTGATCTTAATCTAAGGGCAAATAAATAGGTCTGTAGGGTAGGCCATAGCAAGAAGGCGAGCTTAGGGAGTGGAGAGGAAGGAGGGATGTTGGGGCTCTACTGTGAGGGATGTCAGTGACCCAGGGCAGTGTCCCATGTGCTGGCTCATGGGCCTGTCTCTGCTGCCCCCAAGAACAAGCTGAGCCCTTTCTTCCCTGGGAGCAGGTGGGTGGCTGCTTTCAGGGGGACAGCTGTGTGGGCTGCCTGGTACAACACCCACCCTGTGCCCTGCTCATCCCCAGACTGCACCACCCTTGCATCTGTGCTAGGCTCCTGCCATATTGTTGCAGGTCGGTTGGAAGGTGTTGCTGGCCAGGCCTGATGGAGATAGACTCCCCCGTTAACGAGAACAGACAGATGTGTTTGCAGGGCTGCTTCCTCTGTGCATCCCTGCTTGTCCCCTTCCATGAGGATCAGGCTGGGAAGCAGCCTGTTTGGTCCCTCATCCCCCATCCCCTCATCCCCCAGGGAAGGCTGGTGCCAGGGGCTCTGCTTGCCCACAACCTGTGCTGAGTGACCCCAGAGGTGAAAGCCCTGCTCACAGCCACGGCTGTGCCAGCTGGCTCCTGCTCTGAGGTACCTATGTCTGGGGTGGGAGGAGGGCTGTGCTCCCCCCCATCCTGCCTGGGGCGTGGGCAGGGAGTGCCCTGGGATCAGCGGAGCCATAGCGTGGGGGAGCTGGGCACTGTCTATGGGCAGAACAAGCCCTTCCTGGCGTTTGTGACCGTGGCCAGTGTCCCCCTCCTCTGCCGGCCCTGGGAGGCTGCTGAGCCTGCGCCAAGCCGGCATCTTGGATGCTGCCTTCTGCATCGCTGCTGTGCTGGAGGTGGGAGGAGGGTGGCTCTCTGCAGCAGCTGGCGCCAGAGTGGGGTGGTGGAAGGCAGCACGGCCATGGGCGGCTCTGGGCAGGAGTGCAGGGGGGATGCTACTTGCGCAGCAGGTGTAGGCAGGTTTGGGGTGCTGCAGCAGGAGAGCACGGAGTTGGGTGCTGATCTGCTTTGTGTCCTTCAGGGCCCCAGGGATCTGGTGAAAGCGCCCCAGGGACCACCCTGCCTCTCTAGGGGCCAGGTGCCTGCTGCCAGGGGACCCTGCTTTATTGCATGGCCCAACAACAGGGCTGCCCCCAGCCATGCCAGCTGCTTGGCAGGCCGGGTCTGCATGGGATAAGCAGGACTCCAGCACTCCATCGTGGTGACAGACCCAGGGCTGCCAGTGTCCAAGACCCCACAAGACCCTCTGGGTGCCCAGAGGTTTCCAGTGGGTGCAGGAGGCTCTAGGGGGATGTGGGAACTGGGGCAAGACCTAGTCACAGCATGGGGCATGTCTGGGGAGCTGCGCTTTGCTCAGCCTGGCTGCGTGCCTTGCAGCCACCGCTGCTGTGCTGCACGTTAGCACTGAGCTGCGGTGGTTTTAAGCAGGTCTGACAGCTTCCAGCCCTTCTGCTCCTTCTCTGAGTCATGGCTAACCATTGCTTGTGACAAAGCCAGAGGTGACCGGGGGGATTTTATTACATACTTCCCATTGAATAATGCACGCAGCTGCCCTGCTGTGGCCACCAGTCCAGGGTGGGAAGTCTGTGTTTGATGCTGGGCTCCCTGGGGCTGGGGGCCAGCCCCAAGGGATGCCTGGGCAGGGTCTACAGGCGTCGTGTGCAGGTGTTGCTGCACGCTGTGTGCCCAGCACATGGGGAGAAGCTGAAGGTTGCACAAAGCTTGGCACAATGGGGTGATGGGTGGGCCCACACACACACACCCCACCCAGCAGCCTGGCACAGGTGATCCCTATGGACCGTGCCCTGAGCAAAGGCAGTTTGTCAGGCACCATCAGAGCTGGTGTTGTGCAAGAAAATCAATTGCTGCCCACTCAGGCAGCTGAAGCCAGGAGTGGAGCAGCTCCATGAGCGCCCAACCCTCCCCGTGCAGTGCCTGCTCTTCGCATGCTGCCGCACAAGCATCTTAAACAGGAAGCGGTGACTGCTCTGCAGACCCCCGGTAGGGTCTGGGTCTGGGTTTCAGCTCTGGTAGTGGGAGGGAGGCAGAGCCCAGCTCCCCTTGCCCGGATCAGAAAGCGTGGAGGTATCTGCTGGTAACTGCATGTCCTCCTCTTTGATCAGGCATGTGGCTGATGCTGCCCTGGCTATGGCAGAGAGATACAGAGACCAGACACATCCAGCAGGACCCAAATCCATACCCTGTTTCAAATTATTTCTGTAATCCCACCAGGCATGTCTGAAACAGAGAGGTAGCCCTGCTATGGGCAGAGGCAAGCTGGAGGAGAGGCAGCTCCTGCCAGCAGGCCATGCGCAGGAGGGGAAGATATCCCCATGCTTGGAAGGGGCATGCCAGGAGGAAAGGGGAATGACAGAGGTGGTGTGTCTTGCTGCACGCTGCTGCTGTGGCCTATGGGGCTGTGGCTGCTGAGCCCGCAGTCTGGTGCATGGCAGGGGGTGGACGGGTGGCAGGGCTGCACCTGGCCCCAGGGCTGAGGCTGGGATGGGGCATTCCATACTGCTACCTGGTGAATCCTCCCTGGACCAGCTGGGCGCTGTTGAGCAGTGGGAGAGGCAGTCTGCTCCCCTGGCCATGGGGAAAGATGCCGGGGCTGGAGGGCGTGGAGTGCTCCAGCTGCTCTGGGGAGTGCCGGGGACAGCACAGCCCAGGGCTATGCGGGGGGTGAGTGGAGGGGACCCATGCAGAGTGGCTGGGGCAGGTACAGGGCGCAGTGGGGCAGGATTCTGGATGCCCAGGATGGTGCAGGATGCCCAGGGCAGTGCAGGGATGCCCGGGGTGGTGCAGGATGCCCACGGTAGAAGAGGATGCCCGGGGCTGTGCGGGGATGCTCCCACAGATGGGATCGTTTGCTGGGGCGGTGCGGGGTGCCCCAGGGTGTGCAGCTGTCCCGGTCGGGACCGTGGGGGTTACCCCCCCCCAGGGCCCGTAGCTGCGCAGTGCTGGTGCCGTGCCGTGCGTTCCAGGGGCCGTGGGGGATACCGGGGGTGCAGGTGCGGTCAGTGCCGGTACCGGACTGCGGATGCGACACCCCCTCGGTGCAGTACCCAGGGTGGTGCAGATGCCGGGGCATGCGGTACCGGGCCCGGCCAGCGCAGCGGTGGGGCCGTGGGATGCCCGATCAGTGCGGCACCAGTACCGGGTGGCGGTGCCGGCGTCGGCGGCAGCGAAGGGGTGCTGCGGTACGGCCCCTCCCCCGCCCGCCCCCGCCGTGCACGCGCTGCGCGCTCGCGGTGCGGGGTCGGGCCGGACTGAGCGGAGCGCGGAGCAGCCGCTGCCGCCACCGGCATGGCCCAGCCGCGCCACCGCCCCCGACGGTGAGTGCGCCCCGCCCCGCCCCGCCCGGCCCGACCCGACCCGGCCGCGATGGCTCTTGCTGGGGGGGGAGCGGCCGTGCGGGACCGGACCAGCCCCACGGCGCGGGGCTGGAGCCGACCGCCGCGGCGGTGATGAGGCTCCCGAGGCGGGGGTGGCCGCGGGCCGGTCCCCCTCACGGTTCCGGCCGCGGGCCCGGGCCCGGACCCGGGACAGGGTGTCCAGGACCGGGCCGGGGCGGGGCGCGGCGGGGGTTAACGGGTGGGGCTGAGCGCGGCGGCGGCGGGTAACGGCGGGGGTTAACGGGGCCGGATGAGAGGCCGCGGCGAGCCGGCGGGTTGCCATGGCGACGCGCTGAAAGGGGGATTGTGCGCCCGCCTCAGCTGCGCGGCCCCCGCCCGCATCCCCGGCCCGGGGCCGCCCGGTTGGCCCGGTTCCGCTCGGCTCAGCCCGTTGGGCCCAGCACGGAGCGGGGAGCAGGGGCTGTCCCAGCTCGGGCGCTCCCGCCCCAGGGACTGGGACCCTCCCTGGGGCTGGGGGTGTCGGTGCAGGCAGGGTCGGTTATTTGGGGCGCAAGGATGTGCCCAGTGCCGCCCGGCGTGAGGCTGCTGGCATAAGCATCGCCGGGTCAAGGGCAGGCAGGAGATCCCCTTGGCTCAGTTTATTTGGCATAGCATGGGGAATGACATTAGTCATTGGGCTCCCCGAGTGAAAAGGCATTCCCTGTCTCTCTTGGACAGGGGGCTGGGGTGGAGGCAGGCTTGGTGTCAAACAGGGGCTGTGTCGTGCTGGCCGTGCTTATCCCTGAGCAGGGTGGTGGGTCAGGCACATGGTGCAGGGGTTGCGGTGGCTCCACTGATGCGCACTGTGGCTGGAGTCAGTGCTGTTTGCTTGAGCTTGGCTCTGTCGTGCTTGAAGGCATGGAGCAGGACAGGCGTGGTGGGTGATGGTTAGTGCTGGGGTCCATCTGCATCTGGTGCTGTAGGCAGCAAGGGAGAGGAGAAGTGATGAAGGATGCGAGGCCTTTGGGCAGCCAGTCTCTTTCTGGACCATGCTCTCCCAAATGGTGACACCTCCCAGTGCCTCTGCTGGCAGCCCTTGCCAAGGCCATGGACCACCCTTGAGGCGGTGGGTCTGGCATGAAGTCCCTGCGACACTGGGATTTTCCTTCGATCCTTTGAGGGTGCCTAATCCGATGCTGTTGCTGGCTCGGCCCCAGGCGACGGCAGAGGGGCTGGAGGTGCCCCCACAGCTTGGCACGCTTGGGTGCAGCGGGAGAGCTGACAGAGCCAGCTCCCTGCGAGCTCCTGCACTGGCCATGCTTTGTGTCAGTCTGGTGGGACCTTTCCTGCCCCTGGAAACTGGGGTGTTCTGTGGAATTGGGGGCATCTGCCAGCTGGGTAAGGAGTGGATGTGTCCCCAGAGAAGGACCTGTGGGTTGCCAAGGCAGGGGAAATACATGTGTCATCTTTTCTCCCTGCTCTGTACCAGAGCACCCGTGCCAGCCCCTGGTGCAGGGCTGGGTGCCCTGAGGTCCCCGTCAGAGCAGACTTCCTCTGGCTCCACACGCTGCAAGTGGCCACCAGCAGAGCTGGTATCTGCAAAATGGTTAAAGGCTGACATTTAGAGGTCACGCTTTTAGCATTGTGCATGTGTTTGCTTCATTTGCATTTGCAGTTAGCCCAGCTCGAGGCTTTGCCACTCGCATGTGCAGTTGCCATGGTTACATGTGTAGTCGGGATGTGGAGTTTGGTTGGACACCTGCAAACATGCAGCTCTCAACCTCCAGAGCACCAGGGCATGAGCGAAAGCCGCCAAGATGCAGGGCAGCCCTTGGATCTGGGTGTGTGGGCCCTGTGCAGTGATGCGCTGAAGAAATGGAGTTGCAGTGCCCATCTTGGCAGGGTCTGCATGCTACTGCCTTGCACAGCCTCCAACTGCCCATATTCAACATGCAATGTGCATTTAGGGCAGTGTTGTTGGAGAGGAAGGTCGAGCCCATGCCAAGGGTGTTGCCTTGGACTTTACATCTGGGTCTGTCTCCTTCCCAGACCCCGTGTAGAGGCTCTTCTCCCAAAAGGCTGGAGTGAAGGTGCTCGAGAGCAGGGTGGTGAGGGCGGGCAGAGCCTGGGAGTTGTGAACAGAGATGCTGTGCAGGCTGGCAGTGCCTTGCCCGTGGCCAGGGCCCTGCCAAGGCTTCAGAACGCAGCGTGAGAATTAGCAGAGCACTGTGCCAAGGCTCCAGCTGTGGTGGCTGTGTCTCTTCTGGCTCCCTGTGGGGTCCACTCTGGGTGCTCAGGTCCAGCACACAGGGACCCAGTTCAGGTGCCTTTTGACCAGGATCACATTGAGTCCGCAAGCGAGAACAGGGAGATAGTGACTGCCAAAATCTTCTGGCAGGTCCACGTTGGCCTTGTCTTTGTGTCAAGGGAGGAGGAGTTTTAGGACTCCTGAGTCCATACCTAAGCAGGTATGGAAGGGATCTCGAGGTCATCAAGTCTCTAAGCTCCATCTGAACCATTCCTGAACAGCATCAGCTCAGCCAGCTCCTAAACCTCCCCAACCACAGTGGTTCTGCTGCCTCCCAAGCAGTTTGCTGCCATCTTCCCGTATCCTTCCTGCTAAGAGCTACTTCTACACAGCAGGCAGGGGAGAAGGGAAGCCCTCTTGGCTGTTCAGGAGCAACTGTGGCCTCGGACAGACCGGTGTGGGGTGTCCATGCTGCACCAGTAGCAGCTGGAGGAATCCAGTAACAGGAGGAGGGTGGAAGGATGGTGGGAAGTGGTGGGGATGGGGGCGGGGACATGGAGCATGTGTCTGGGCACGAGCTGCGGAGAAACCACGGAGGAATCTGTGAAATCCCACAGCAGAGCACAGAGGGGCTGAGTATCTGCCATCCTGGGGCTGTGCACCAAGTGCAGAGGCATGGGACAGGAACAGCTTGGCTCTGTCCTTAGGGCTTTCAATGCCACTGGGATGGGACAGTTATTTGCTCCCTGTGGGATCCCAGAGCGAGATTCCTCCCTTGATGGTCTGTGGTTATCAGCTGCCGCTGACAGAGCATTTCAGAAGATGCTTCTTAATCAGGGTCTGGCATTTGTACCTGCATCCACAGCCACAGCTGGGGGTGTGCACGGGTCTTGGCTTGGCATGGAGGGGAGGTGGTTGCAGTCGGTTGGCAGGGGCACATCAGCAGAAGGAGGCAGAGTGGATCCTGGTACCGGGGTGCTTGAGGAGAGCTGGGTTTGAGGACTGTGGCAGAGCTGAGTGGTGCTGCATGGTGGACTAAATGCTCCAGTGGTCTCCTAATGTGATGTTCTCCAGAGCTGGGGGCAGGGAGCAGGCTGTGACCAGTGCTGTGCGCTGCTGGCCTCAGCAGGATTCTGCAATGGGTGTGAAGGGAATGAATAAAAGGTCCTGCAATTGCCAGAGCCAGCAGTTTGAACCCACATCATTCAGACCCTGGAGTGAGTCTGACTGAGGGGAGACAGGGATGAAGTGGGAGCAGTGGAAAGATGCGGGGTCTTCTGGCTGCAGCTGCCAGGTCCTGTCTGATGTGTGCGGCTCCTGGAAGTTGTCCCTAGTTAGGAGGATACGTGCTGTTTGTTTGGAGGCTTGTCTGGGCTCAGTAGCAATGTGGTATTGCAGTCCATGATGAAACCTGTGTTCCTGCTTAATTTTGCAGTTGTGTGGGGAAACTCTGCCCTTGCACTATACTCCTTTTGCCATGTTGTCTGTCTGGCAGTGGGGCAGGCACGTTGGCATGGTGGCAGGGGTTGTCTGTGAGCAAGACTTTGCGCCGGGGTGTGCTGTTTGGGCTAAGACAGCCTTGGCAAGGAGCTCAGGGGATTGTTGGTAAAGAAGCCTTGTTCCTGACACTGCAAAATGCAGAACAGTGGAGTAACATCTGTTATTTTCAAACTGCATCTCAGTGTGAGTGTATTCTGTAAGGTGCCTGGCAAGCAGAGCCAAAGCTTTGCCTGGTGGCCAGATGCTCTGGCCATGCCAGCAGAGCAGGTGGCAAAGTTTGGGAAAGGTTGCAGAGAGAGTGTGTTACAGGGCTCATACTGTGCGTGAGCCTTGTTTGGGTCTGGGCCTGGGCTGCTGGGACACTCTGAGGATGAGGATGGTTGGCAGAGGCTGGTCAGGAAAGCTTTTGAAATGGGCTTGGGGAGGGGACTGCTGAGAATGCCCTTTGGTGTGGTGATCAGGGGCTGCAGGACTTCATCAGGCATTCATTAGCTGCTACTTTATAGGAGTGGGAGAAGCAGCCCAACTCTGCAGCGTGGCCAAAGTGTCTGCGTGCCAGTCACCATGGAGGTGGCTGTGTCCATCTCCTGGTGCTAGCACCCAGTGCTAAAGGAGTTGTGGAGGTGAGTCTGTGAGTCCAGCTGTCTTCACGTCTTTCCTCTACTCTTTCATGACTCCAGGCACCGCTGAGCAACTTGAGGACTTGTGGGACAGTGATGCAGGAGAAAGGGGCAGGGGTTGCTTTGTGTCTCTGTCTCTAGAGCTGCCCAGGGGAGCTCAGGAGAGATGTGTGGGTGTTGAGATCATTGTGGAGTCAAATGCCTGGAAGCTGCAGCAGGAATGGTCAGAGGTCTGATGGCCTCTGTGCAAAAAATGACTAAATAAGGCAGGGTTCTTCAGACTGGAAAAGAAACAACAGAAGATGGATAAGATATGTCTACAGGAGGCCAGGAGAGAAGGGATAGAGGTTAACTGTTCACTGTTTCTTTCCATGCAAGTACAAGGTCACATCAAATGAAGCTAGCAGGAGGTGCCAAACAGGAGGAGGGGCATTGCCTCTCGCAGACGTGCTATCAAACCGCAGAATTCCTCAGAACAAGGTGTGGTGAGCAGCGAAACCTTACATTGGTTCCAGGAAAAATGGGATGAATTCAAGGACAAGAGGTTCCCCCAGAACCAATAAATACACCGAGATCCACCTCTGACTTGGGCAGCTGCTGAGCTGCAAATTGCTCGTGCTTCTGACTACTGGCAAGAAAGTACATAGGGCAAGGTGGACCCTGGGTCTGAGCTGTTATTTTCATAACGTTGTGCCTACCAGAGAGGGTGGAGCCAGGAGGGACCACTGGGCTTTGGTAAAGAAGGATGGGTTTATCCCCATCCAGCTCTGTGTTACTTTGCTTGGCACAGGGTGACAGATGCCTGCTCAGTCCCGCTTCCTCGCTGAGAGTGCAGGATGCTCTCCCCATGTGATGGAGGTGCAGCTGGTGGGAGAGGTGGGACCTGTGCTAAGGACCGATCTGCCTCGGCATCACAGGAGCCTTTGCTGAAGACTTCCAGTGGACTTTGGTCCACTGAACAGTTCCTAATTCAGTTGGTTTGAAAATGGATGGCAATATCCCTTCCCTCCTGTGTTACCTGGCAGTTTTGCTTCCTCTGGTTCCCTGGGCACAGGGCACCTACCCGACAACGCTGGAGTCTTGTCCCAGCGTTGTCCCAGTTCTATGGTACTCGCTGCACGTGGTGGGCACTGTGGGATCACCGGGGATCTGATCTTCATCTCCCCCTCCTCCAGTCCCCTGGCTCTGCCTGTTCTCATGCACGTCAGGAAACATCAGTCTCAATTTTGTTCCTGGTTTTATGCCTAGATGAAAAAAGACTGATGTCCTGCTACCAGTGAGGGTCCAGTTCAGCCTTACCTTGGCATACATGGGGTGCCAGAAGGCTATCCCCCAGCTCCTCAAGCAGTCCAGAGACATGCAAGGACAGCAGGGAGACATGAGGCTCGGCTTGGGAGAGGTTGCTTCTTGTGGGAGAAGTAGGCTTGGAGAGGAGGATGCAGGGATGAGCTGGGGATCTAGCGGTCCCTAGTGGGCTTTGGGTGGGGGGCAGCAGGATGAGGCCAGGCAAGGTTGAAGCTCATGAAGAGGACGCTGTTTCCCATCCTCATGACTTCCAGGAGGACCCCATCCACAATGGCTGAGGGAAGTATCCAGCCAGCACAATGGAGTCCTTGCAACCACAAAACTGAAATCTGCCCTTGGCTAGTAGCCATAAGAGGACAGATCCTCTGCCTCAAGAGAGAAACGATCTCTATTTCTGTCTCATTGCCATTTTGGTCTCTGTTGCCGCTGGGCTCTCTTGATGAGGATCTGAGGTTGCAGACTTGGGCAGGGAGCTGCTGCACTTTGATGCACACGACCTTAAGAGGAGCCAAGTGGTTACATGCTCTTTGTAACAAAAACCTCCTCCTGTGTCCGCTGGGAGCAATGCTTCAAAGTGGGCATCTGCCGAGGCAGAGCTCTGCTTGGGGGCCTCTGAGAAGCAGCAGGGAGCATGGGAGCTTTCTTGGCACTGGGGATTGCCTTTCTTTGGCATTGCTGGTCCTTGCAGCCTGCCTGTATGTCCTGCTTCATCCTGGTCTGCTCCCTCTGGAGAGACAGGGCATCCCCAGGCTGCCTGATTTGCTCCAGTCCTGCTTATTTTTTAACACTAGGCAGCCTTTACAGTAAAACACATTAAAGGATTTTTTGCCAGAGGTTTTAGGCTTTCTGCTTTTTTATGCTTGAAGATAGAAAATATGGGAGGAGAAAGCTACAAAGGAAAATAGAAGGGAAAATAGAAAATACATTTTGGATTAAATTTGAACAGTCTTCCTTCCTAGCTGCTGGCTTGCCTGGCCTCCAGTCCTTAGCAAGCCCTGGTTGCATGAGCAACTTTGCGGAACTGCCCTGGCTGCTGGCTGACTCACCAGCCCGGGGGTTTCCATGGTCTTCTGCTTGGTCACACCAGCTTTGGTTTCGGTTTGGGAACTTGAGTGGCTGATGGCTCTTGCTGAGGGCAGGCTTCCCTTCTCGAGCAAGCTGCTTGTCTTAGCTGAGTAGAGGCTGTTGTGGGCTTGGGCTGGACCGTCTAACTGCTTGAGGTCCTTCCAAGATGACTGACACCGCATCTCTCTGGGCTGCCAGCTATACGTACAACCTGTGACGATGGTGATCTCTGGCTGAGACACCTACATGAAGTCTTCAGGTTGCTCACTGGAGCACGTAGCAAATCTGTGTGTTTCCAGAGTTCCTGGGAAAGCCTTTAGGGTTTCTGGGGAAACCAGTAATTCTGGGACGGGCTTTTATCTTATTCAGCTGCAGATGGGTGTTTTTGGATGCTGTGCTGTGCTAGCAGCACGTGTGGGTGACTGTTGTGCCAGGGCTCCTCTTGCCCTCGTGCTGCCCCGAGCGTGGAGGGCACCACCAGCACCATGGCAGCTCTGCCATGAGCCAACGCTGGCTGTGCGGGGTCGGCGGCTCTGCCCAGGAAGCTCCTCCACAGCCGCCAGCCATTATCCTCAGTGCCGGCGCTCGGCAGCAGGGTGGGGCAAGGGGGAAGACAGATGTGGAGGGAGAGGGTGGCTTCTCCAGCACCTGTGCCTTATTCTGGAGCGTGCAAGTGTGAAATTCAATTTGTAGATAAGCCGTAGCTGGTGAGGAACACAGGCCATGGCATCTGCTGGAGCCAGGCGGTGTCTGGGAGCAGTGCGGCCAGCATGCACAGCATATCCTGCCTGCCAGCTCTTGCGGAGACTGACGTCACCTCGGAGGAGCAGTGGCTGCTGCAGGACGTGGCTGCTTGACGCTGTGTCATGTTGGCTCTGGGTGTGCAGCCCCGGCTGCTGGCAGGAGCCCTACTAAGAGCTGCTGCCCCAGGGCTGGCCTCCCCTGCCCTGCGGAGGCAAGGGGCACAGTGCAGCTGAAAGTGAGAGGGACCTGGTGCTCTCTGCCACCAGCAGCTTGCAAGCTGGGCGACGGGGAGGATGCGTGTTGTGGACAGAAGTGTCCGTGGTGCTTCCAGCAGCCATGGCATTTTCCTACCTCCACATTCGGATCTTCGCTTCCTGATGTTTCCAGTGAGTCCCGCTTGCTGGTGGGAGCAGAGGGAACGGGTGCTATAGCATTAGCAAATGCAGCTTGCACTGGCCCATGCTCTGTCCTCTGTGTGTGTTCCTCTGTGTGTGTTGCTACCAGTGGTCACAGCTCCCCTTCTCCTGCCCCAGACCAGAGCTTTTGGCGTCTCCCACCTCTGAGTGCTTTGCAGAGAGCAGCTCTCTGTTGCGGATGAAGAGACCAGTGATGTGAGGAGGGGAGCATGGTCACCCAGGCCAGCCACGGCAGAGTTGGGCCTGAACAGTGCCCTGGTCCTTGGTGGTGGCTGCTGCTGGGGCTGGCTGTGTCCCCAGGCAAGCTGCAGTGTCATGGAGCAGTGAGTCACTGCTGATGCCATCAGGCCTGGAAGGGGCACCAGCATGGTGAGGCCAGGATGAGCAGCTGTCTGAGTGTTCCTTGCTGGCCAGAGAAAGTGCTGCTCCTCTGACCCCAGCTTGACTCTTGCAATATGGTCAGAAAATCATGTCTGATCTCTGGTCAGGGCCACTGGCACTAACACACAACTCGACAGCTTGTGTCAGGCGGGATGTGCTGGGGCACTTGCCTCTCCGAGTAGGGTGATGAGCTGGGGTTCAACTGAGGCATCTCTCTGGCCCAGGATGGGGCCTGCAGCTCTCCTAGATGTGGGAAGCCAGGGGGCATGGGGTGGCACAGCCCTGCATCCTGGGCTCTGGGCGCATGGGTTTGCGTGGAGCCTGACTGGTGTTTCACCTGGAAGTGGGGACTATTGTAACAAGGTGGAGGTGGTGTGGATGGTGGAGGTGATGCTAGCTCAAACATCTCCTGGAACAACTTTCCTGAGCATTGCCACCAAGGACCCTGCAGTGAGAAAATGATTTGGTGCTGGACTGCAATGCTTGAGCTTTCTAGCACTGTGAGGGAGCATGCATGGCCCTGCTGCCTGCATTGTGACCCTGGAGAGGTGGCTCTGTCAGGGTAGCCCACACCCTGCATTGCACAGGGATTTGCTGTCTCCATAGAGCCTGCTCCGTAGACTTGGTGGCTGGGTAACGGGTGGTGCAGGAAGGTGGTGCTTGTACACTGCCAGATAACTTGTAACCTTATCTCTGCACAGGAAAACTGACTAATTATGTCGTGTTTCAGCCTCCGTGGAAAAGTTAGTTCCTGCTTGACTCCAGCTATTTTCCTCATCTTTGTTCTTCGCCCTGGGTTTCATTACCTTTAGCCCAGATCACCTCCATGACCTGATTTACAATTCTGCCCCACAAGACTTTGCTCAGCTGATGAAAAGCAGTGGGCAGTGATGTCAGGCAGAAATAGTGGCTGGGGCAGGTGTCGGTAAAGGAAACAATCCTTTATCAGCTCTGCTGCTGAAACCAGAAGTTCTTACAGCCATGGTCTGGATTAAAACCTGTGATTAAGTGGTTTTGGCATTCTGCTTTGAGTCAGTAAAAAATGAAACATTGACAACTTATTTTGTGTGTAGCTATTCCCATTCAAAGCACTGTTGGGTTTTGTTGCCCACCCTCTCTAGTCGCATTTGCAGGAAGTCTTTGTATTTTAAACTGCAGTCGGTTCCTCTCTGCCCAGCCCACCTCCTTACATTTATAGAGCCTCCTCCAGGCCACGTTAGTCCATGGAAAGCATTGGCTGTGTATGCGCTCAGCCTGCCTGCAGCCACTGATGCTTTCTCAGCTTTCCTTGGAGCATGCGTCAGACGTCTTGACCCGTTATTAGCACAGGTGGTGGTATGGATAGGACAGGGCTTTGTGCAAATTGCCCGTGGCCCAGTTGGTTCGAGGGGGTCCATGTCGTTTGCATGGCTGGGTGCCCAGAAAGGAGCCTGAGGGACTGGGGTATGAGAGAGTTTTGGGGAAGGACATTCTATCAGCAGCTGGGTTTCATACTTGCTGCTTAGTTTGGGGCATTTCAGAAATGGGGATGTCATTGCATCAAGCCAGTCTCTTTGGGTCACTGAAGTCTCCTTTATTAAATTTCAAACCTGCTTTTGCTAACGTAAGAAATATGAATGTATTTGGACTTAGAGTCTCAGAAGCTTATTGCTCTGAAAAGAGCCTTATGCTTGTGTAATTGCTCCCTAACATGGTTCAGTCATAATGATCCATGTTAACTTAAAAACTGGGGCCCCTGCTAGCCACGGTAGTTTCTGAGGCGGTTGTTTGAGAGAGGACATAGGAGCCATTACTCTGGCAGATGTGAGGGGGATGGTGGTGAGAAGTTGGGATAATGTCAACATGCAGCTCACTGAAGCTGGAGAAGGAAGTGAGGGGAATGCTGCTTGTGCAGACAGTTCTCTCTTCACTGGGTGAGATTTGCACTCTAGCCACTAGCTGCGGAGTGTTGATCTCAGATTTGTGAGTGAGCTTATATTGCCTTAAAGTAGGTGCCTGGTGCTTGTTTGTGATGTGTTGGAGAGCGAATGAGTTGTCTTGGCATGAACTTTGTGCTGGTGCCAAGGGCTTGCTGAAAGCAGATTGTCTGTCAGTTTGCTCCTGAATAGATGTCTGGAAATTCCAGGGTTCTGCGGATGCACTTTTGCATTGTCAGTCACCTGCCCACACAAAGCGAGTGCTGGAGTAATTCTGCCATTTATTTATGAAGTGCTGTTTCCTCTAGAATAGAATAGAATAGAATAGAATAGAATATTTCAATTGCAAGGGACCTACAATGATCACCTAGTCCAACTGCCTGACGAATTCAGGGCTGACCAAAAGTTAAAACAAATTATTAAGGGCATTGTCCAAATGCCTCTCAAACACTGACAGCCTTAGGGCATTGACCGCCTCTCTAGGAAGCCTGTTCCAGTGTTTGACCACCCTCTCAGTAAAGAAATGCTTCCTAATGTCCAGTCTAAATCTACCCTGGCACAGCTTTGAACCATTCCCACGCATCCTATCACTGCATACCAGGGAGAAGAGGTCAGCAGCTCCCTCTCCACTTCATCTCCTCAAGAAGCTGTAGAGAGCAATCGGGTTGCCCCTCATCTAGTCCAGCTGATGCAGAGTTTGCTCGGCAGATATCCCTGCACGTCCTACCTTTCCTCCAGCTGCCAGACAAACGGTCCGCTGGAGCCCGAGAGGGACCAAGCGCTTTTCCTGCAAGTACTCCGTGCCTTTTAGATCTGGGCTGCAGGGCTGTGCTGTGCGTCCGCTCGGAGAAGAACCACCACTCGTTCTCCTGGAGCAGGAGGGGGCGGCGGGAGCAGCGCGGTGCTGAAGGGACAGCTCCCGCCCGGGCCTGGGGGCAGTGGCGGGGACGCGCCGGTCCCACCTCCCCTGCCCGGGGGTCAGAGCAGGCAGGGATCAACAGATCAGTGTTGGCAGGGCTGGGTGGCACTGAGCAGCCTGCACCCCCTCACACGATCTTCAGGGAACAGCACAAAGCACCGCCCCATGGTGGTCGGTCCTGCCAGGCACGTTCAGGCTGGCGATGCCACATCCAGCTGTTGCAGCATGTGCAGCGACCCCATCGCAGCGGCCTCTGGAGCCTCCTCTGGGGCTCTTTGATCTTCCAGGCTGAGTCAGGCTCTCTTCCTTTGCTGCCAGTTGTTCTGGCTGGGAAGCAAGTGCCTATATATCCATGCCAAGGCCAGGGCACTGTGTTTGCTGTTTAGACAGTGGTTCTCATTAACCTCTGCCCCTGCAAGGAAGCATTCATAAATTGAAACTGCGCAAGCAGGTGAGGGAGAGAAAAGCTGCCACCGTTTCTTCATGCTGGAGTCAGGGAAGCTGTAACATGAGATAATCCAGATTATTTCTATCCAGAACATGGCACTAAATGGCCTACTTCCAGCAGCTATCCCTGAGCCACATGGAAACGCAGCAGCCCACCAAGAGGCTGCTGCTGCTGCCCTCCTCACAGCCAGGGATCTGTCCCGGCAGAGCCTCTTGCTCACACAGCAGCTGCTGGGTGTGCCAGGTGACCCTGCCTCAGCTTTCCACCAGACTCCTGGGAAGGAGTGAGCGGGAAGGTCAGTCAAAATCTAGACCAGCTCAAGGTGAGCATGTAGCCCCCTCCAAAAATGCCCAGGCTTTCAAGCATGGTTGTCCTTGGGTCCTCTATAGAGGCCACCCGCTGCTTGCATCGGCAGTATTGGGTGCTGACCCCAACGCCGTCCCTGCTGCAGTGCGCACTGGCTGTCCTTCAGCAGTATCGCCAGTCTCAGCTCAGTGACACTGAGAAACCTCATGCATTTTTTGGAGCTTTTGATGCTAAACAGGAGTTGGAAATGAGCCAGGCTATCTCACCTGCTGGGTAGTGTGCCTTCTGGAGACGGGCATCCAACAATGTGCTGGCATTCAACACCAAAAATGTCTGGAAAGGCTGAAATGTGGGCAAGGGAAAGGTTTGCTTTGCCCCTGGTGTCCTTCCCAAGGCAGGCTTGGTCCTTCATGAAGGACTCATTAAAGGCCATGGAGGGGGAGCAAATGAAGACAGGCTATATTGCAGCAGGAGGCCATTGGCACCACAGCATAAGTGGCGCTTGACATTGTCTGTTTCTAGGGATTTTGGGTAACATTCTTCTGTTCTGAATGGGAGCTCTCGAGGATCTTGGCAAGTGTCTGGGAGTTGTCAAAGAGCTTCTGTCCCACATATGTTCTTGCAGCATTGAGGAACTTAACTAACACTTCTCACACGGTCTCTCATGCTCTCCCTTGGGGCAAAGGATGTGCAGTGGAGTGTCTCGTAGGCTTCTGACGTTCAGCTTGCTTTAAATATTGGTGGTGCTGTGGGTAGAAGTTAGGAAAGGCAAGTCACAGGGATGTATCTTGCACTTGAAGCAAACGAGGATGAGGTTTGTGACTGTTTTCCCTTCTGTCCCATCAGAGTGACTGTGGTGCCTAGATATCAGAGGTGCTGCAGATGTGTCTCTAGGAGGAGAGTGAGATGGGTAACACCAGACTCTGGGGGAGACCTCTGCAGAGTGGAGAACAGATGTGATGGTCTCCACGGTTCTGGGAAGCCTCGTAAGTGTTCTGCTCTGTCAGAGCATCCTAAATACTGAAGGCTTTGCAGGCAAGATGGCTGTAGTTTGCCCAGATGGTGGCAAATGCTGAATGAATGAGGGCAGGGACAGAGCTGCCAGCCAGGGTGATGAGAAGTGTAGGAGACAGGGCTAGAGGGGATGCCGAGGGGTCACTTGGTCCATCCATCTGCCACGTAGATCCTTTGCAGATATGCATGGCATGTTTTAACTTTTCCTGGTGTACACTTGACTCCCCTTTCTTAATATGAATGTGTCTCCTACCTAGCACAAAGTTCAATGTCAGACTGTTCTCACCTTTTTTTGCAGTGGCCTTTACATGTTATAAAACTGCATCCTCTGACTTGTCTTGTCTAGACTAGCCCCACTCTTCCAGGCTTTTGTCCAAGGCTTTTTGGTGGTCTTGCTGGTCTCCCATGGCCTCTCTCAGTTGGTCCAAATCTTTTGGGGAATGAACTGGTTCTCTGGAGGAGAACAATATAATTACCTGATGTGTCTTTATGAGCTGAAAGGAGAGCAGGGTAATTACTTCATGTCTTTATAAGCTGGCCTTTCACACATCTTACTGTGTTTGCCTTTTTTTGTGGCAATGACATGCTGGCTCACGTTCAGTTTGTACACCCCTGTAGCCCTCATGACCCTTCTGGCAGAAATGCTGCTGTCTTTTCTTCCCTGGTCTGTTTGTGCAGTTTTTTACCTCCCAATGACTTACAGCCCTGCCCATCATCTCTCAGCCCTTTCCCCCAGTCTGTTGGGAGCATGTCAAATTCCTGTCCTGGCCTCCAAAGCACCGGGTGTCATGTGCGGATTTTAAAACACACTCTGTTCTGTTATTTAGGACATTCATGGAAAAGCAGAGCAGTAGCAGCCTTTAGTAGTAGCCTTTCTGAAACCCAACTTGTCCCCTTTCAAGTGTAACTGTGAGCCACTGGTAACCATCTATTACTGTGCACCAGCTCTGTGGTGGACCTGAAGTCCTGGGAATTGCTCCCACAGTGCTGTGGAACTGGGAAACATCGGCCTGTGGCATGGATGGTTAACCTGGGGTGGGTCAGAAAGACCCACTGGGCACAATCCATAGCGCGTAACCACCAACTTTGCTCTGTAGTATTATCCTCAAGCGTCGACCCAGGCCACAAGCATCAGAGGGTGTGAGCTGAGACCTGCTGGCAGAGGTTGCTTTTCAGGAGCCTCCAGGACACATGGACACAAACATGTCAGTCCCGTTGTGCTGCAGCTTATGTGCTCTGTAGGGTTTCCTATCGGGTTTCTGCAGCATTGCAGGCCAGGTGGGATGGGGCCGGGGGGTTGGTGAGAGTCAGGGTCACTGCCCAGCAGAGGAGAGCAGCTGGCAGGTGCTGCTGCCTGAGGGCCTGAGGTCCCAGAGCACAGGCTGATGGAAAGGTTTGGAGCTCGCTCGCCCTGCGGAAAAGGAGGCAGAGGTTTCTCATGCTGCTTACCGGGTGCATGTCTGTGCTGGGGTGCATGAGCTGGCCCCCAGCTACCTCTCACCATGATACGATGGGGTCTGATGGCAAGCAGAGCTGCATAAGGCAGAGTGGCCAGAGGGTGCAATGGGACATCCCGTCCGCTTGCTGTCAGGAGGAGATCATCTATCCATGCCAGCTGGGCAGTTTGAGGTCTCGGTCTATCCTGGCTCTGGACCATACAGGACATAAAGCCACAGCATCAATGTGATGAGCTTGGGGTTGGGTCAGCCTGAGTGCTTGGGGGCAGGAGGCTGGACCCTGATGAATACGAGGGCAGGCTGCCTGCTTGCATCTACTCGGCCGCCTGCCAGGGAAGGTGTGGATCCAGCTCGTCTGGCTGATGTTGAGACGCCTGACTGTGCATCTGCGAGGGAGGCTTCCAGAGGATGCCGCCCGCCCAGGTTTCCATGGAGAGCGACTCCTTCTTGAGGAGGGAGCCGACTGGCAGACAGTACGGCCGTGGAAATACCGATAGAGCGTTTGTTTTCCAAAGTACATGAATAACATCCCTAACAGCTAGCAGCCTCACTTCCTCCGCTCACCCCACCAGCAGTCTGGCAGAGCAACCTGGGATGCCTGCGGTGTCTTTATCCTCCTAGCTCCTTGCTGCGCGCTCATCTGAGCATCCCCGATTTGGCTGTATCTGCTCAGCCCGGCCTGGTTTCCCTTCCAGTTGGCAGGCATGGCTCCTCCTGGCGCAGGACTACAGGGAGGCAGCAGCCATCTTCACTGGAGGATGCATTTGGCTTTGCTGCTGGAAGGAAGAACAGGAGTGCTGTAGGCAGCAAAACCGGGGCAGTTTTGCTCCCACTTCCTGTGGGATGTGAGGGGAATTTCTTCCCAGAACAAAATGTCCTTTCTCAGATCTCCCTGTTAATTTGCATGCTTTGAAAGACAAAGGGGAAATTTAAGAGCTGTTGAGGCAGCAGGTAGCGATCCAAGGCGCATGCAACAGCCCCCAGTGAAGGGGGCTGAGCTCGGGTTTCATGGCAGTCTGTCAATATTAAATTAAGGCTAAATTCCCATCCTTTATGTTATGTTAATATGAAGTTACAGCAGAAAGCACAGGGCACAGAACAGCAATATGAGGGTATAAGATGTGTTACAGGGGTATTGTAATCATCCCCAATGAGACATTTGAAAGCCAGGGAATTCCAGATTTAGGGTTTGCATCATTTGGGGGGTTTGTAAGTAAAAAACAATCCAAACATAGGAAGGCTTAGGAGCATGTTGCTGAGATTGTTTGGGTGCCCTTATTCTGTGCTGCGGGGACATGGGCAGATGGACGGAAAAAGTCTTTAAAAAATGATAGAACCAAATGTGGAATTAGAAATGTTAAAATACCGTGATCTGGATTTGAGCGTTAAGGCATTGTGGCTCTCCAGGGTAACATTAGGGCTGCTGGGTCTTGACTGTGCATCTCCATATCTGGACATATTTGGCTATCGCTAATGTAACTCACCTCTATGCCTGATGCTTCGTAAAACTTATAATTGGAAACAGTTGCAAGTCCTGTAGCATCATTTTATTTAAGTTAAGGATGTGTACTTGGAACTTTAATTCTATCTTAGCTTATGTTTTCTGCCTTCAGATATCCATGGTTTTTAAAAGCTATTAAAAGAACCATGGATGAGGCTTAAACAAAAACTCAAAGGAATATCATCATAACATAATTCTGAGGAGCTGTAGCAAGAAGCTGTATTTTATAAAAAGAGATTCCTCATTGTGCCAGGACAGGGTGGTTATGCTGGGTGTGCGGCCACTCCAAGGATGCAAAGTAGGTGGTGAATTCAGCCCTAATTTTGCTGTGACTGGTGTGCACAGCCCAGCTGGGCAGCTATGGGCTGCAGAACGGTGCTGCCTGGTGCCGTGAAATCGCTTGGCTGGAGGAGTTCGTGGAGCAGCAATGCCCGTGGCAGCGTGCGGCTGCAGCCCCGAGGAAGCTCTCGAGTTGGGAAATCAGCTGGTAAGCCACCACTGGCAGGGCTGTGGTGTTCCTGCAGAGGGAAAACAATGTCGGGTCAGTTGGAATGGCTCTGTGGGGAGTTGTGGGCACTAGCATAAAGGCACTAGCATACAAATTAGATATGACAGTCATTAATAATTTGGCTTTATCTAACCCATGGTACCCAAAGGAACCTGAGCAGAAGATTTGCACTGGCGGTTTGCCTTCCAGCAATGTCAGGCAGAGAGGTGGGTCTGAAGCACCTTTGAGATCCCACTTCGGGGGGGGTCCTGGGCTGTCATTGCACCCTGGGATGTTGCTGCTAGGCAAAGGTCAGTTCTCTGCAGAAGGAGCATTGCTGCAAGGAATATTAGATGAATGATGGTTTTCTTCCAGAGCTAGAGGCAGAGCGGGGCAGCTGAGGCACTGCGCTGCAGAGGCAGCTTCAGCAGTGGTGGGGCAGAGCAGAGCTTGGGGTCTCTGGGTGCCTCAGCTGTATTTCTGTCCCTCAATACACTTTTTGTTTCTTAGGCTTTGGCAGCTGTTTGGGGGATAAAGCAGCTCCTGCAGGGTGTGTTTCTGTCACTGCCTGGTGTGGCAAGAGGTGGAGGGGAATGATGCGCAGAGGTGATGGGGGTCAGGGGTAGAGCAGGATCAGCCCCGATCGCGATAGCTCAGCCCTCAAGTCGTTCCTGTGCCATGGATGGGCCAGTAGGTGCGACTCCTTCTCCCTATCATTTGTGCCTCCCTCCTTGTCTGGCATTACCTGCGGTCCCTCTGTGGGCTCTAGAAAGCTGCCTGCATGTCCAGACCTGTAAGGCCTTGCTGCTCGGGCAGGCTGGATGCAGTAACATGATTTTCTGGGATGAGTGTTTCTTATTATGCCTGTCATACCCTGATTTCTGAGCCTGCTGTGTTCCCTGGCCCTATCAGGAGGGTAGGCACAGCACGGGCCTATTTTCTTAATGACCAGCAATGAATTGCCTGCACATGTGCAGTGCAGATTTGAGACGCCCTCCATGTTTGTTGTTTTTTTTTTTTCCTGCGGATTTTCCTCATTGGACGAGGTGTTCTCCATTTGTGGAGTCCCTGCCCAGCTGAGCCTCCACCAGAGCCGTGACCTCCCATCTACATACAGCTCTTATTTTGTGCTCCAATAATTCCAAGACAACTCTGCTCCCCTCTGAGCTTGGGAGAGATTTACCAGGTGGGCACGTAAGGATGCTCTGGGGCAAAATGGAGGTGCCCCACCACCTCTCCCGTCTCTCCTAGGGTATGGACATGTGGCTGAGACAGGATAAGCATCCTCTGACCCACTACCAAGCAGTGCCTTTTAGCGGGGACCAGGCTGCAAAGCCACCTGCCAAGGTGCAGAGCCGGCCTCTGGCTGACACTGCTTTCGCCTGGCTAAGGCGAGGGCGAGCACCAGGCAAGCACGGCCTCCGTGGCTCTCCTTGCCCAGGTTCCCCAGGAACAGTGATGCTGGTGGGGGGAGGCGTGGGGGCACTTACATAAGCCCTGAATACAGCAGGCGGTGCGGGGAGGCGAAGGGCAGAGCACTGAAAATCCACACAGCCTCCAGCAAGGGCTCCCTGGCGCAGGAGCTCTGCTCGCTGACATACATCCGCAGGTCCCCATCTGCAGCCGCTGCCTGCCTACAGCTCCCTCCCTTCCCCACCAACCCCATGGGGGGCTGCCACATCTGCTCCCCACCCTGCTGACAGCCCGGCGTGGGGACGTGGGAGGAGACCTCTGCCTTGGCCTGGGAGGCAGCCAGGGCAGGGAGGGGGTGGCAGGGAGACTGCAGCGCCGGCACAGGGGGACACTGCCCAGAAGCACTCTGTCTGTTCCTGTCCTGCCTGCCCAGCACCTGGGTAGTGGCTGGGGTCTCGCCACTTCAGCCAGTGGCACGTGGAGGGAGAAAGCTGGCTGGAGAGCATGTGGGTGGGTAAGATGGGTGTCTGGGTAGGACACATGGCTCTAATTTGCTGGTGTGTGAGGTGGGGTGGTGGCACCCGGACAGGGGAGTGATGCTGGGATGGAGCTGAGGCAAGGAGCACAGACTGCACAGCGTGGGAGCGCAGGCAGCTCCGGCTCAGCAAGAAGGGGAGAGGTGCCAGGGGGCTCTTGTGCAGGAGCTGTGCTGGGCAGTAGTGGTGCCTGACAGGTTCCTTGTGGGGAGGGACGGTGCCAGGGAAGTGGGATTGTTCTGCTTATCTTGGCACCCATAATCTGCTGTTGATACCCTCCTGCAGCATGGGGCAAGGGCACAGTGCAGGGCAGCTGTGGGGCTCACCCAGGCAGAGGCAGGGCTGGCCCCTGAGCACTGGGGACAGGCTCTGCAGATGTGGACAGACACAGTCTGTGTGTCTGCATGTGTTGTACTTGTGCTGCCTGCACTTGCCTACTTCCAGAGCAACCTGCCTGGGTGTGGCAGAGCCAACAAGCACCCATGGGTGGGAGGGTCCAGCCAGGGATCCTGGCTCCTTCTGTGCTGCAGCTCTTTGACTCTTCCCAGAGCAAGTCTGCTGTTAATTCCCTCCATTTCCCCACAGTATCAGCAGTCCCCTCTGGGCCAGGCCATTGGCAGGCAGGCAGCAGCGGGCAGCTGGCAGGCTCTGAGGAACAGTGGCACATCTCCCTACATGCGTGCTTCTGACTCACCTGGCAGAAGGCGTGGCTGGGCTGCGTGCTCCTGACTCCCAGCTCTACTGCTCCATCTGTTCCCGGTGGGCAAATCGGAGACGGCGTGATGGGGATGCCCTGAGCCCTCGCTGCAGGAGCTTCACGCCTGGATGTTGCTGCTGTTCCTCCCAGACGATGTGGCTGATACTCTGGAGAAGCCCTCTCTTGCCTCCCATTCTCCAAGTGCCTGAGCTGGTGGCCGGCTGGGACCTGCGTCTCGTCCTCTGGGTCCTGAGCTTTGCCTCGGCAGTTGTGCAGATGGAGGGCCAGGTCTACTCACCAACTGTCAACACGCACTATGGGAAGTTACGGGGGGTGCGCATGCCACTGCCCAGTGAGATCCTGGGGCCCGTGGACCAGTACCTGGGGGTGCCTTACGCCGCCCCCCCCATTGGGGAGAAGAGGTTCATGCCCCCTGAGCCACCACCATCCTGGTCAGGCATCAGGAACGCTACCCACTTCTCGCCGGTCTGCCCCCAGAACATCCACAATGCCGTTCCTGAGATCATGCTGCCCATCTGGTTTACCTCCAATTTGGATATCGTGGCCACGTACATCCAGGACCCCAACGAGGACTGTCTGTACCTCAACATCTACATCCCCACGGAGGATGGTGAGTCCCCACCGGGGTGCCCACAGGAGGGCCGGGGGGGCCCCGCTCCGCCCTTCCCCAGCCGTGGTTGGTCTCACCTGGGTGTTGTGTTTGAAGCATGTGGTTGTGGACCCTGCAGCATGCTGTCTGTTTGTGGAAAGCTTTCACTGGTCACGCAGCTCACCCTCTTGCCCTCAGCTGCCATCTCTGTCTCGCGTGCTCCTGCTCCTCCTCCACGCCTCCCGGTCCCTCCCCTCCACCTCCATGGCATTGTCACGGGTTCCTCTCTCGTGTTGCTAAATCTGAATCCGACTCTCTGACCACAGATCCACAGAGCGACAAGCTGGTTTGTGCTCCCCAGGCGCCGAGTGCCAGGTTCTGTCTTGAGTTGGTTCGGGTTCGTCCTTCCTCGCCCCTTCCCACCCTTCCCAGGTCCATACGCTAGTTGTGGGCGTGGGCTGCGGCTGCGGCTGGGAGGAACACTCTCTGCCTCTCCCTGGGGAGATGCTCCAGCAATGAAGAGACCACGGAGCCCTTTTCTGGGCGCCGGTACAGACGGGAGGTTGGGGGCACCGGCAGGTGCGTTGCTTGGCTGCTCCCCTGTCTGCTGGCGGGACAGTGGCAGAGCGATGAGCCTAGGGTGCTGGGGACCCATGGGGCATGGTTCTGTTGGGGTGAGGCTGAGTGGTGCTGGGTGCCTCCTTGTCTAACCTTTTCCTTTGTAGGGGATCCCACCTGAACTGTAAGTAGAGGGCAGAGGAGGCAGCGTCTGCCCATGTGCCCACCCCAGCCTCACCGCAACGGAAACCCCTGGGGATTTTCAGTGGGCTGGAAGGGACCCAGGGGGTCTGCTGCACACAGCGGAGCAGCCTGGCAGGCCGATGGCTCCTCCCAGGTTGGCTGGCTCCACTTCTCTGTCCCTGGGTCCCTTGGCCGCGGGATGCATCGTGCCTTCCTTCCCGCCCAGCACGCTGGCCCAGAGTTTTCCTCCCACAGCGATGCTCCCTCCCCACCTCCTGCGGTCCCGGGGGCGGTGGGAGGGCAGCAGCGTGGTTGTGATTGCATGCCCACTCCCACCAGTGGAGCCTCCTGTTATTTTGTAGTCTTTTATTCATTTTACAGTAAAACGGATTTCCAAGGAATGCACCCGAAAGCCCAACAAGAAAATATGTAGGAAAGGAGGTATGTAGCAAGCCGACCGGCAGAGAGGCACAGAGAGGAAAGAGAGAGAGAGAGTGAGAGGGTGCCTGGCCGGCCCCCGGCCAGTGGCATGCTCCTCCGGCACCTCTCTGTGCTGCCACCCAGACCGCAGGCACTCCGAGCAGCCCACCCTGCTGCCCCCCACTTCCAGCACTGCAGATGCTCCGGCCACCTCTGCTCCCCAGCTGGGGGAGCCAGGACTGGTGCTGGCTGGGAGCACAGGTCTGGGGTCAGGTCAGAGGAGGATGCTCACATTGCTCCAGGCCTTTCAGAACAGCTTCTCCCGGGCTGAGCCTGTGCTCCCACCTTCATGCCACTGGCACCGGCAGCCTCCCAGTCCCTGGGTGAGGGGGAGCCTCTGATGGCAGGTAGCACTTAAATGCACCCATCCCTTATGGGTGCATCCCCTGTTGGCCTGCTCAGGAAAGCACCTGTGTGATGGGGGACTGCAGCCCGTCCTGGGCTGAGCTCTTTCCCCGTTGCATCCCTGGTCATTTTGCGTCCAAAGCTCCTCATTTAAAAGCATAAAACCTCTCCTGGCTGTGTAAATGCTGCCATGTTCTGCCCTAGCCCGTGGTCCCCTCAAGGCTGCTCCACGCCTCTGCCAGCCCTGCCAGTGAGGATCTGCTCTCCACCCCCTGGCACAGCATCCTCCCTAAGCCCCAGCCACCCCCAGGCCAAGCAACTCTAGTTCAGACACATCTCCGCTTTGCCTTGCCTCCATCCCCAGGGCCGCACGGGGCTCATCCTGCTGCACTTTGGGGCAAGGAGGACAGCTCAGCCCCCCTTACTGCAAAGTGATCCTGCATTCCCAGCCAGCCCCAGTGCCACAGGCTGGGGAGTGGAGATGTGGGAGCTAGCTCGGCCCCCTGTCGGACACAATGCTTTGCCCATCCTGCCACACAGCCACCTTGCAGGCAGGGAGAGCCCGGGCTGCTCTGTGTACCCAAAATTGGATGTGGGGGCGGTCGGCCAGCCAAGCTCTTCTGAAAGGCTCAGTGCAGGGAGGGGGTGTCTGGCGGTCAGGGGCTGCCATCCTGGGCATCCTGCGGCGGAGGGGACCCTGCATCCCAGCCTCCGCCTCCCTGCACCCCTGGGGTTGGTGGGGCCAGCGCAGCTGGGCTTGGAGGTTTGGGGAGCGCTTTCCTTCCAGCCATTTCCCCTAGTTCTGTTGTTGGGTTTCTTTGCTTTGCTTTTCCTGTTGCTGTCCTGGCTATTCACACGCCATCTCTCTGAGTTCTAAGGCTGCCCCTGAAAGGGCTGGCACATTAAGGAGTCTCCGCACGCTGTCTCCGGAGCCGGCTGTGCCAGCAATCACCAGCCACTTCAAAGCGCTTCCTCTCCTGGCCCTCCCACCGGCTGCCGGGGCTGGCGGACCCCCGCCGCCCCCAGCCCTACGGTAGGGGCCAGGGAAGCAGGGTCTGGGTTATGGCTGGAGAAGGGGGACAACGTAAGGCACAGTGAAACACCTTGGGCGCGCTCATCTCCTGGTTTTCCCTCCCCACTGGCTCTGCTCACGGGCAGGGTTTCTTTGCAGCCCATCTGCGGTTGTCTCTGGTCACCTCCCGGGAGCTGGTGGGGGACATGCCCTCTGCCCCTGCCGGGCTCTGCTGACTCACAGACCAACGGATCCCCAGTGCTGGCTATTTGGGCATCCAGGCGTGACGTGCTGGGAATTAAAGCACCCAGACACTGGCGCTGCCCTTCGGCTCCGGCCACAGCTCTGGTGGCCGTTGGCTCGAATTAATTGAGTCACTTGTGATGAGAAACAGAGGCTCCCCCACCCCTCATCATGTATCCTGGGTTAGTAATGCTTGGGGTGAGGATAATGTACCTGCAGTGCTGATTTCCTTGGGCTGCGTGTCATTTGAACATTGGCTTGTTCTGGAATATTCTTGATATTCTGGAATATTCTAAGGCCACATATGAGTGGTGAATAAGCTCTCCTCGCACAGAGCAGGCAACTGTGCTGTATTTTGGTGGTTCAGAAATACCCCTCAGCTCCCACCTTACTGGAGTTTTCATGATTTCTGCCACCCCTAAGCTCAGTGTATTTCATAGCAGCCAAAGGACTGAGAATTTATCAGAATTTATCCCTGGGACAGAAAGGCGTCCCTGTTTCCCTGCCCAGCTGCCCACAGTAATTTCCTATATGGAAATTTCCTACCTGCCAGTCTCCTCTGTACACATTCGTCCCTTCTCTGGGAGCAAGGCAGGGCAGCAGTACTTTGAGAATAATTAGCCATGCATGGTGCTGGGGGAGCTGACAGTGCTGAGGCTCAGTTGAGGCTCACGTTTTGCTATGAAAATAACGCTGCCCACCTGAAGAGCATATACACACACACACGGTACAGTACCTATGTGCAAAATGCAGCTCTGCCCTTTGCTTTGTGCTGCCAACACTTCCAGCCTGTGCTTGGCTGTGCTGGGTGCCGGGATGCTTTCCCCTTCCCTTCACCACCAGCCTGGGCAGGCCTTGCTGCAGGGCATGGGAAGGTGGATGTCATTTTTGGAGGGGAAAAGTGTGGCTGCCCTGCATATAGCAGCCTTCCCTGGTTTTTACTAGTGACTGCCCTAATCTCACTGGCTCGGGCTGTGCAGAGTCTGCAAGGCTGCGGAGACAAATGTGCCAGTCCAGCATCTTGCTCTGCTGTGCAAGGGTGGCTGGAGCTCCCAGCAGCTCCTGGGCTCAGGATGCGCTCCAGCTGCTCTGTGGGAAAAGCATTGTGGCTTCTCTGCTGCTCTCCAAGAAGCAAACTTGTCCGAGTACTGGCTGAGGCTTCCCTACAGCTGCGCAACTTCTGCAGTGCTCCCTTGCTGGAAGGCTTCTCACCAGCCTCCCACGAAGCCTGCTGCTTTGCAGAGCTGACTGGGAGCAGACCACTGCCCTGGTGCTCCACTCCCACTCCAGGGAGTGATTTGCAAAGGTGAGGGTAGGTGTTTGTGCTGGTGGAGGCAGCAGAGCGTGAGAAGATGCAGTGTTTTTATGGAGTCTGCTCAAGGATGGAGATAACTCCTCTGCATCACCCAGGGACGTGGAGGGGCAGGGCAGCACCAAGGTGTGCTGCAGTGCAGTCCTGGAGCCAGGGCTGATTATCTGGAGGGGCCGCCTGACACAGGTCCCAGGGGAGCTGCCCCTGCCCGTGGGGTTGTGCGACAGAAGGTTCAATGGCTGTCATCAGTCCTGGTCCCGTTCCTCATCGCTCCTGGAGAAGCACCTGAGCTCGTGTGGCTACCAGCCCCTGTTTCAGGGAAAGTGGTTTTATTTTTTACTGAACTTGAGCTTAAACCTTTCCAGAGTCTTCAGATAAAAGCATATGCATCCTTCCTATCGGCCTGAACAATGTCACTTCACAGCTTAAAGTGAAGTGGCACAATGGGCATTCACACTGAGTTAGTGGAGGGAGTTTTTGATGGGTAAGGAGAGTAAGAGCCATGAGTCCTTTTGGTTTTTCCAGCTGTGAATCCATAACATTAAACCCATCCCCATGAGAGTAGGTGCTGCTGGGCTCTGCGTGGTGGCCTTTGCCAGTGCGGAGGAAGATCTCCTGGGGTGGGTGTCCTTGAACATGGCAATAACCAGTGGAGGGAGGTAATGGAGCAAAGTGGGATGGGTGAGGGAAGTGAAGCTGTAATTGGTCTCACAAGCTGTGGGGCATCAGTGGGTCGTCGTGGAGGTGAACAAGCATAGAATAGCGAGAGGCAAAAAGCCTGCTTGGCGCAGCAGCCTGTGTTCGCTGTAATCCCAGCCACCCTAGCACCTTCCTGCCAATGGGGAAGGCTCGTGCTTTGCATCTGCCATGCACACGTGCCACCACTGTTCCCCTTTGCCCTGGCCTGCATTACTGCTCTCCTGCTTTGCTTAGCTTCCTGGCGCTGCTTTCTACCGTCCCTTCTGTGGTGTGTGAAGCTCAGGTTGCTTTAGGCTTGTCCCAGCCATCCCTAAGCTCCAGGGCGGTGGTCTCCAGCCAGATCCCTCCCTGCTCAGCCAGCACAGTTGCTCAGATCGCAGGGATGTTGTCCGCTGCCCTCTCTTACAGCGTGACAGCTCCTTATAGCCGGTTCCTCCATCCCTGACTGCATGGAGACCTTTGTCCCCTGAAAGAGACCAGGCTGGAGGGCTGCAGCCTGGCAGGTCCCAGAGCTTTAGCAGCACCAGGGCCCTCGGCAGTGGAAAGGGATCTCCAGCTGCCTGTGATTGGCTTCCCAGCTCTGAAGCACGATGCGGATGAAGGCTTGCTGCCTGTGGTCTTCAGTAGAGAAAAATCCCTATCCCTGAGCAGTACCAAGGAATTTGGCGCATAGTGCAGGTTAGCAAATATTGCATGAGTACTTCGTCATTTAAGTGCTTTCTGGGCTTGCAGCTCTTCCTAATGAAGATGCAGTAGGTCAAGCTTGCAGCCTCCTGCAAACAGGCTGGGCAGCTGCACGCACCCGGCCCCTGGCAGGTGGGCTGGGAAGGGAGTCCATGGGAAGGACGCAGCAGGAGGGGCTGGGGTGCTGGGCTAAGAGGTGGCAAGGACGGGGTGGCATTGGGTGAAAATAGGAGCATGATGTGTGGAGATCAGGGGATGGCTGGGTGGCAAAGCAGGAGGCGAGGAGGCAGGGCTTAGGCATGGAGCAGGTAGGTTGGGAGATGAACTCCAAGTCAGAGGAAATCAGGATGGCTCTGGAGACAGCCAATCCATCCCTGCTCCAGGCAGGAGCAGCTCTACCTCACCTCTTCCTGGCAGTGTGTCTCACCTGGTCTTAAACACCTCCCCAGGCCACCTCTTCCAGTGCTTTCCTGCCCTTTCTGCCAGGAAGGTTTTCTTCTCGTCCAGCTTCAACCTGCCTCATGTAGCTCTGGGGCTGCCTGTGCTCTGCGCAGCAGCGAGGGAGTTGCTCTTCCGCCTCACCACCTCGCAGTGGCCTTTCATGTGTCAGGATGCTGCTGTGGCTCCCATCACTCTGCTCTCAGGATTTGCGTGACCCAGCCTCCTGTAAACTTTTCTTGCTGCTGGATTTTTCTAGACTCCTCCGTCGTTGCTCCTCTGGACTTTCTCCAGCAGGTCATGGCTGTCTAAGGTTTTGTGCAAGCTCCTTGCCCCAATGGAGCCGCCCCGTGACCATTTCAGATCTCTCACTCCCCCATCATAAATTCCTTTTAAATTCAAATCCTGTCCCCCTCCATGCTGCCATCTTTGTTAGCTGCCATCTGTGTCACCTACGGGATCCCACTTCCAGAGTGGCAGTGAGGACGATTCCCCGATTTCATCTTCCCGGCCAGTTTCATGCTTGCCTTGTAGTTTCATCCAGCCGCGGGGCTGCCCCTCGCTCACGGGAGCCTTGCTGGAGGCTGTGCAAAACCCTTGCTGTGGTGGCGATGGGGCCAGTTGGTGATAGCAGTGGGGCCCTGGGACCAGCCAGGTGCCGGGACCTCGGACCCCCATGCGGCTGGGGGAGGTCACTGGGAAGCACAGGCACAGTGTGGGCAGTCCTGCTCAGGGGAAACCCTGCTGTCAGCCCTGAGGTCACTGTCACCCTGGGAACTCTTTTGGTGCAGGCATTAGGGAGCAGAGGACCGCAGGTGCTGGTCTGTAGCTCTAAGGGGATAAGGAGAGCACAACCTCTTCATGAAATTCGGGGCTGCAGGGTACAGGGATGGCACCATTCCGCTTTGTGCCCACAACGGCACGCAGTCCTTTGCAGCAACGGGGCCTCAGTACAGGTCTGCATTGTGTCTGCTCAGCCAACAGGCCACCTCTCCTGCTCGCTCTGGCTGCATGCAGCTTGGGAAGCACTGTGCTGCTCAGTGCACGCCATCCACAACAGCATCCCACAGCGCTGGCCTGGCTGGCCTGGCACCACGGATTTGCTGAAGGCCATGCAACAACTGGAAGGTATTCAGGACATTGAAGAAACCAATATTTTTAGGGTTCTGCCTTGTTTTGGGCAAGCTGGTCAGTGCCTTTGCAATCCTCAGTGAACCATGCAACGAGTCATTTAAGAAGGGAGTTGGTACAGGACGGAGCAGAGCAGCACAGGGAAGCACCTGTCATGGTGGCTCCCTGCAGTGTGCTGTGGCACCAGTGGTTTGTGGCGTAGCCATGCCAGGCACAACAATGGGCGGCCATGCACCACATGGGGGTGACGGGCAGGACCCTGGCTGGTGGTCAGTGGCCACCCAGGGCAACCCTTCACGTAGGCTCTGCTGGTGGCAGGGAATGGTAGTTCCCGGTGGCAGCAGAGCTGGGAGCAGGGCTCCTGCTCGCATCTGGGTGGTAGGAGAGGGAGCCTTGCCCTGGCACAGGGAGCCGAGGGTGTGCGAGCAGGTGGGGGCCAAGCTGGGATGCAGGAGGATTGGCAACTGCTTTGAGAGGCTGATCCGCGACCAGCACTGATGCTGCCCCAAGCCCGCTTTCCTCATCCCCGCTGCCCCGGCGCTCCCCGGGGAGGATCTGGGAAGGGGTCCAGGCAAAGCAGCATCCTGGTGCAGCTCCCAGGGCAGTCCTGCCTGTGCCCTGCGCTGCCCTGGCTCTGGGAGAGGTGCAATGTGAGTAGCCAGCAGCGCTGTGGGGCGCAGGCCTGGCCCCATCGTCTCTGCTATCATGCTATTTTTGAATTCTCTTTTGTTTTTTGTTTTTGTTTTGGTTTGGTTTGGTTTTGTTTCCTTTTGTTTTCCTTTTTGTTCTGTCTCCTCGTGTTTGGTCCCTAGGAGCCAGCGCTAAGAAACAGGGCGAGGACTTAGCGGATAATGACGGGGATGAAGACGAAGGTATTTCTGTGCTCGAGGCTGCCACTGCATGACACGCAAAGCAACTCCGTTTGCCTGCCATCCACTGCCATCCCCAGGGAGCCCTGTGTGCATCCGTCTGCCATGCCGGGCAGCTGCGCGGGGTGGGGGGCAGGCTGGCCGGCTGTGCAGGGCACCCAGGCCCTTCCCCTCCTCGGGACAGGGCAGGGAAGCTCGTGGGGTTTTTTTGCTTTAGGAGAAGTTTGCTCCCACTCCGCTTGAGCGAGGGTAGGGAGGAAGCATGGCAGCTTGGGAGGAGAGAAGCCCCTGGGCACCTGGGCCCATTTCACCCTGAGCCCGGTCACATCCCACGTCCAGCTTCATCCCTCCAGAGTCAGTGACATGCAGCTGGGAGCCAGCAACTTCCCCCTCCACCCTTGCCCAGCCCCGCCTTGGGCTCCGCTGCAGAGTGGCCGTGCCAGCAGCTTGGCAGCCTTGGCACCTGCAGGGTACCTGGCCGTGCCCAGGAGACCCAAGGTCCGCTCAGACATGGTTTCTGTTAACTTCTCTCCTTCTCCACCTAAGGCAAGTGAGGTCTTGCTTGCAACCAGAGCATCAGCAGCAGCCGAGGCAGAGCGAGTAGGCTTTTAAGCAGATGTGATTCTAGATGTATGCCAGGGCTAAGCAAGCTGCAGAATAAGCTATTTTTAGTAAAACAGGGTTGTTCATCTGCAGGGTATGGAGTCGGTGTGTTTGGCCGCAGGGATGTGAAGGGGAGGCAGGAGGAAGGGTCGGCCAGGGTGCAGCGCAAACATGCCGAGGACAGTAAAACCTCATGGTATGCAGGAGTCCCAGAGCAGCTCGAGCACGGCCTGGCAGATGGTGTTTAGAATCTGGGAAACAGATGAAAAGCTTTTTCCTTGGGAGTACCAAAGCCCCATTGTTTTCTCCCACTAACCTGTGCCCCAGGATCTCTTGTACCAGGGCGTAAACTGGCATTCAGCCTAAGTGACTTGACTGTGCTAAATCCCGTACACTAAAATGTGCTGCAGCGATTAGGAGCCATTTATTCTCTGGTACGTCTCCCCACATTGCCACCATTCCGCTGTGAGGACGTCCCTTTGTGTGTCAGTGGGAGTGTGTGGCAGGAAGGAGAAGACATGGGCACAGGCACTGATGTTCCTGCCCTTTGCATATCAAGCAGGTGACCCTGGGAAGAGTTGTCCTGCTGTAGCTCTGCTGCATGGGCAATGTCTGTCTTGGAGGAGCCGTGAGCTCTTTTTGCTCCCCAGGTCTGTGCATTTGCCTGGCTGCATCCTGGCGATAGGAAAAGAGCCGGCAAAGAGGTTTTGCCATATTCTCATTCTCCTGGAGGGAAGAGGTTTTCTATACGGGAGGGAGGCCACCCTTAGCCATGTCGCAGGCCACAGCTGGAGGTGGGCATGGCCAGACGTACCCATGAGTCTGCCCTGCAGCCCCCTGCGATGGGCAAGCCACGGGGAGTAGTGGACATGGACAGGGGTTAGGTGGGTGCAAGGGAGCATGTCCACCCCGGCCGGGCATCCCCACTGAGTTGGTGTGGCTGTGCCCCGGGAGTCCCAGCCCCGTGGGGACCATGGCGGGGTCTGGCTGCTGGGACGGCGCAGTGCACCAAGGAGGGAGGCAGGCAGGGAGCAGTGGCTGGCCAGGGCAGCCAAGGCTAAGCAGCCCCAGCAGGCGATGCCAGCCTGTCCGAGCAAGGCGCTGGCTGCGGGTGACCATGAGGGAGGGCAAAGTCCATCAGTGTTGGCTCGCCAGTCCTGGAGAGGGCTGGACACCACAGGAATGTCTCCATGATGGGTGCAACCGCCTTCTCTGTGTAACGTGGGCAAGATGTACCAGGAGCCGAGCATGGATGTTGTTCCCTCGTGCCTGGGCTTGGCTCCGTGAAGGATCCTAGGCCAGTGGGGCAGAAGGGGCAGGACACCGCCCAGGCAGGGCCAGTCGAGAGAGGGAGCATGGCTGCTCCCTGTCCCCTAGGCTCCCACAGTCATTCCTCCCCGGCCCTTGGGGTCCCATTCCCCATCGTCACTCCATGCCTCATGCTCTGTCCTCATCTGGACATCATACTCTCCTCCCTGACACACACACACACACACTGTCTGCCTCATCACCATGTCTGTGTCTGGGCACTGGGGTGCCATGGGTTCACATCCAGGCAGCCGGCAGGTTTCTGCCTTCCCAGAGGGACGGGAAGGAGGGGGCGGGAGAGTCAGATGTTGGAGCACCTACCAGTGCTCCCCCGCCTTCCAGGTCCTGCACACCTCCATCCCTGCCCCCCCGCAATGCCAGCTTCCAGGATTCCCGGAGCCAAGGGCTTGGGTCCAGCTAAAGACAGGACACGGGGCTGCATCCCGGGGCTGGACTCTGCAACTTCCACGCGCAATGGAGGTGCTGCTGGTCTGGCTCCTGCACGTGGCCAGAGCCCGGCTCCAGGGAAGAGCGGCCAGGTCCAGCCAGCATCTCTCCCACATGTGCTGAGACCCCTGAGGGGACAGCAGTGTGGGGATGGCACAGTGGCTGCCATCACCTGGAGAAGGGCTGGCGGGGTTGGTTCAGTGGTGGTGAGAGAGCTCTGGGTTTGGCTCCTAAGCCCCCTCCTCAGTCCTGGCAGTTGGCATTGCCCTCGTCCTTGGTCTGCCTGTTGGGCAGGGTGCTGCAGCCATTGGCAGGGTCCTGTGTTTAACCGCCTCTCCTTCCAGACATCCGGGACAGCGGGGCCAAGCCGGTGATGGTGTATATCCACGGCGGCTCGTACATGGAGGGCACAGGGAACATGATAGACGGCAGCGTCCTGGCCAGCTACGGGAACGTGATTGTCATCACCCTGAACTACCGCGTTGGAGTGCTCGGTATGGGCTGGCCAGCATGGTCTGTGTTGCCAGCATGGCCAGGCAGCAGGACGAGCCCCCACAGCCAACCGGGCTTGAACCAGCTGGGAAGGGGGCAGTGGGGGGCGTGGGACCCGGTGGGATGGGGGCTGCACTGCAGGTGCTGCTCCTGCCCTCCACTCTGGCTGCCGAGCAGGGTGCCACGTGGCAGTGCCCCCAGCAGGCGATCACAGCGTGGTCTGGCTCCTGGCACCGGCCCCCCCCAGGCTCATTTACACAACCTGGCTCAGCTGAAAGCAAATACTGCTTTGTGGTTAAATAAATAATAAATGTATTTACCCAGCATCTCCTCCTGAAAGTGCTCGGAGCGGTGAGCTGCCAGCGGGTACTGCCTGGCTGCCAATGGGGACCCAGCAGCGCTCCCTTCCTGGGCACAGGCTGCCTCCAAGCTAGCTGAGCTGCCGGGACCCCCGCAGCCACCCACCACAGCCTGGCTGCCTGCAGAGGGGGGTCACCAAAGGCTGTCGGGTGCCATATAGAGGAGGGTGGCAGTTCCATTTTCATGAGCACTGGTGACCTAGAGAGGCAAAATGGGGACACAGGGCCAAAAGGTGGTGCAGTCCCCTGCCTGCTGCAGCAGAAACCCCTGGGGGCTGGGATACAGGAGATTTGCCTGGAGCATCACTGCTGCCTCCCTTAGCAGCAGGGAGAACAAGGGGTGTGGAGGTTTGGGGAGAGCTCCTTCCCAGCCAAGCTACTGGCAGGCTCTCTTCCTAGCCATCCATCCTGGCATGGCACTCTCCCCAGGCAGGTGGGCTCCCAGCCGGTACCTGGGGCAGCACATCTCTCTGACGGCCTCCGGACCCCATAGCCTCTTGGGGAAGATGGCTGTTACCTGGTAGAAAATAGGCTTTTCAGTAAAAACAAGCCTATTCAAGGCCCTTCAATATTAAAAGTCAGGCCTTTAAGATGGATAGGTGCAAATTTAAGAGACATAAGTCACAACAGAAATAAGACTTAAACGGTGCCATCATCATCTCCACTGAAGTGCTGCAGCGCACCTGGCCAGAGTACCTCCAGTGCTGGAGCAGCTCTGGTGCCACTCTCTGTCTGCTGGCGTTACCTGCCTGGATTTTACCTGAGGACGATGGTTTTGGCTTCCTGCTTTGCAACCGAAACACTGATAGCTTATCTTGGGTGTTCCCTTTGCTATTGAATTTCTCAGCATCTTCCTCACTGAGAGCCTTTGTATTTTAAGCTGCAGTAGGTTTCTCTCCGCCCAGCCCACCTCCTTACATTTATAGATCCTCCTCTGGGCCATGTTAGTCCATGGAAAGCATCGGCTGTGCACACACTCAGCCTACCGGCAGCCACCGGTGCTTTCTCAAGTTTCCTTGGAGCATGCGTGAGATGTCTTGATTTGTTATTAGCACAGGTGGTGGTACAGGTAGGACAGGGCTTCGTGCCCATCACCCTATCACTGCTTGCGGTTGGCTGGAGAGGCTCCCCAGGGCTTGCAGCTGCACTCGTAGCCTTTCGCCCCTCTGTGCCGTGCAGAGGGTGGCTAGAGCTCGGTGATGTCCCTGCTCCAGCTTAGAGCTCACAGGACTCTCCTGGTAGTGGGGTCTCATGTTCTGGTGGGATAGGGTCCCACAGAAGTTCCCCTAGGCTTGGGGAAGGGGGGGTGGGAAGTCAGGACACCCCCTACTTCTTCATCCCTAACCGGGCTCTCCTTGGCCCACAGGGTTCCTGAGCACGGGGGACCAGGCTGCCAAAGGCAATTATGGGCTCCTGGACCAGATACAGGCACTGCGCTGGGTCAGTGAGAACATCGCCTTCTTTGGGGGAGATCCCTTGCGGATCACTGTCTTCGGTTCCGGCATTGGTGCCTCCTGTGTCAGCCTGCTCACTCTCTCCCACCACTCTGAAGGTAGGTGTCAGCTGTCCCCGAGGATGCTGTGGCTGCGAGCAAGCGCCCTGCTGATGCTAACCTGGGGAAGGGAGCCTGCCCAGGTACCGTCGACCACCCTGGCAAAGTCAGGTCTGCTTTTTAATTAGTCACTGGTGAGAGCCTGACCCAGGGCCAGGAAGCAAAACCTTCTCATCGTGGGCAGGGAGAGGCCAGTGGCAGAGAACATGGGAGTCAGGGATGGAGCTGGTGCTCCCAGCATGCGGGGCTGCAGCCCGGGGTCAGCACCTGGGCATGGGGAGAGGTGGGGACCCCTCCTACTGTGTCCTGCCCAGGCGTCCGGATTGCCCACATGCAGGTGTGGAGGGGGTGTAGGTCATCATGCAGGGCACCGGGAGCACAGATCTTAGTGCTAGGAAAGGCATTCATACTGGAAGAGAGGGGAAGCCAGACCTGAGCCTGGGGAAGGATGGAGGGCCACATCTTGCAAAACTGGGAGAGCTGGAAGTGCTGCAACTAGAAAAACACAGGTGGAAGTGATATGATTGATATCTGTAAATATAGCACAGTGTTTACTCTAGATAAAGAAAGGAATTATTTACGCTGAAAGATTGTGTTGGCATAAGAGCAAATTAATGTAAACCACCTGCAAAGACATTTACATTGAGCATTGGGGAAAAAAAAAATTAACCATGGGAGTAGAGGTGTTCTCGATAAACTTCCTAAATAAAGGAAATCGCAGGAGCAAAGCCTGAACGGGACGTGGTCCACATGGGACCAGCCTGCCGGGGACTTGGTCATAGAGGCTTTATATGAGTGTAGCCCTCTTCCAGTGCTGTGTCCCCAAGCATGGTGCAGGGGAGAATGGGACACATACGGGCAGTGGACATGGGCATGAATCTGCACCTCAGAGAAACACACAGAATTGCACGTGAAGCCATTGCAAAGAGCTACAGCCCTACTCAACAGCCTGGGAACCGCACAGGAATGAAGGAGACCTTCAGAACCTTAGCAGAGCTGATAGCATGACAGAGGGTGTATGGGAGGAAGCTGGTGCTGGCCAGGCTGCTGGCAAAGTTGAGCAGCCTTCCTCCGACCCTGGGAGTTGTTGATGGACTGATTGCTGCAATACTGAAAGCAGGAATGATCTCAGCCCAGGCTGCTGCGAAGGTGGCTACATCAGCACCAGCATCACGGTCTGCTTGGTAGTATTAAGGTGTGGAGGTTTGCAGGTGTTTGCCTTGGGCACTACGAGGCTGGTGTTAGCTGCCATAAGAGGTGGCAGAGCCTGTGCTCATGGTGGGGAGTGAAGGGCTGCACCCTGCTGAGCACAGACCTGGCACAGGGCTCATAGGATGCTGGCAGTTCACCACAGAGTCAAAGGCAAACCCAAAACATCTCTCTTCTCCCAGATTTCTCCAGGTGCCCCTTCGGTTAAACTTGCTTGATTCTGGCAAACCACTTGCCCTGCAATGGTAAGCCCACACTCACGTGGAGACCCATTACCATGCTGGACTCTGCTTCCCACTGATGGCCCTTCCCCAGGGACAAGAGTGGGGCTGACAGGCTGCCTGCACCTCCCTGCTACCCATCAGGGTGCCCAGCAGTTGCAGCTTGCTGCCAGCCTCTCCTCGGACGGGCCAGCAAACTGAGGCAGAGAGGCTGAGACATGCTGCTATGGCCCATGGGATCAGAGTATGAAGAGGAGCTCCAGAGCTTCCTGAGTGGTGGGATATCCCAAGCAGGCTCTGGAGCCCACCAGTGCCTCATGCTCCCTCTGTGCTGGAGTCCATGGCACAGCCAGCACCAACCCACCCTCTGCAGAGTGCTCCTGCTCTCGCGACAGCTGTTCCCACCACTGGGCTCCCCTTAGTGCCCCAAGGACCAGAGCTCTGTGGGATGCTCTGCCCCACAGACCCGACAACAGAGGCATGTCTGGACCTGGTGGGCAGCTGCTTCCCAAAAGCTGTCAGCTTGGGCGCTCCCACATTAAGTCCATGGTGTTCTCTGGTCTTCTATGACTGCCCCGCAGCCTGCTGGCTCTGCTGTCACCATCACTGGTGCCCTGACATGTTTGAGTAAAGCAGGGCGAAACAAAAAGGCAGGTAAAGCTGAAGTATGGAGCTGCTGTTGCCTGCTCAGGACACGTCTATTCTGGGTAAGCCCCTTTCCCTGCCATCCGCCGAGCAGGGCGCTCAGGACACTTGTGCTCAGCCTGTGCTTCTGCATGAGTGCCCAGTGCCTGAAGTCAGCCCCCTCTGCCCTCCTGCTCACCCCGTGCCAGCTCCTGAGCAGGATGCTCCTGGGGTTGTTGCCCCATCCTCTTCAGGTAACTTGGACAAATATTAACAGGTATTAGACTACAATAAGCTCAAGAACATGGAAAAGATGAGTTATACCTACAGAGCCACTGCTGATGTTGCAATGCCAGAGCAAGGCAGGACCAGGGCTGCCCTCACCGCTTCTGGGGCTCCTAGGATAGGATTCCCAGTTACTCGGAGCCATGCAGGGCAGGCAGCAGCTCTCTAGCCCATAGGAGGAGATACTTTTAACAGCTAAAGCCAGACGATGCTTCACTTGTGTTAGACGGTAAATTGAGCAGTGTGTAGGAAAAGAGCATGGGTAGATCTTTGCAGACTCAGTTCTGAGCAGTGGGCAGGGGGTGCTCTGCAGCTGCTGGGGCCTGTGTGGGGCCGTGGCATCCCTGTGTGGATACCTGGGGTTCTGCGTGCCCTCCTGCCCTTGTGCAGGCACCCTGGACAGCATGGGCACAGGAATGGGGAGTCTTTTACAGGCTGAAAGCTCCTGCAGAAAGAAAAAGGGTTTTCTCTGCCCATACTGAGTGTGAAAGGCCAGGGAGAGGATGCTGGGTGTAATGCATTCGTGATGCTTCTTAGGGTGCTCCTGGGAGTGCCTGGGAGGCAGGCAGGGAGGTGCGCTCAGTCCAGGAGTCTCCTCTCTGGGATTGGGTGCTTCTGGCAGGGCAGCCCCAAGACTGCAGACTGGTTTTCATGGCCAGATGGTGACATCTCTTTGGAAGCAGGACCGTGTGCTTGGCTGCCCAGGTGGCCCCAACCGCTTGTATGGGCCTGGGATGGAGGGAGCAGCATGGAGAGAGGCTGGGGGTGGATTGGAGGGGCTGCTCCCTGACTGTCCAGCCACAAAAAACACTGTCATGGCAGTATAGCACTTTTCAGGTGACACTAGGCTTTCTGCCACTAAACCCTGCACCAGCGTGCCATGTCCTTTGCTGCCCCATCCAGCCCCAATGCCTGTGGTGTGGTCCCCTCTGCTGTGGCAGGGGAGCGCTCAGTGCTGCAGCCAGTGTTGCATCAAAGCCAATGGCTAAAAATCGACCTCAAAAAAACCCCTGTGCCAGAGCACCCATCTCCCCAGGGACGTGGCAGCCAGCTCTGGAGCACGGCAGGGGAGCTGCGCTAAGATGCAGCCTGCAGACCAGGCGGGTTTGTTTTTATCACATCAAAATAAAACTCATAGTGATCAAGAGCTATTAATGAAGCTGCTAATTTGTGCCTGCTCTGCCAGGCACTGTGAGAGGCAGACACTGGAGGCTGGTGCAGCGCACGCTGTGTCTGGCTGCTGGGGAGACCCACAGCTCCCCTGCCAGCCTCATCCCTTGTAGGCGGGTGGATTCCTTGCCAAGGACCAAAGTGCTGTTTCTCTCCCCACCCAGCCATGCCAGGGCAGGAGCAGTTGCTGCCGCGCAAACCTCTTGTGCTTCCTTTGCCCCACCTCTGGCTCCGTGGGGGCTGCTGCCCTTCACTGCCAGCTCCAGGGTTGTTCAGACCTCAGCTGGACAAGGCACCCAGCACCCTGCTTTAAGCGGGGCTTGGCCCAGACAATTGCAGAGGTGTTTCCAGTCTCAGCTACTGTGCAAAGCGAAGGGGCAATCAGGAGCTGGCAGCAGCTTGCAGCATCGGGCACCCTCTGGCAGAGCCCTGGTTTCACCGCTTGGCTCCGCTGTGCTGTGGCAGCCAGCTCTGCAGGACATGGGGTGCTTTGGGACCCTCACCTCAGAGAGGAACAGGCAGGGAAGGCAGAGCTCCATTTTCCTGCCGGGGCCCCAGCAGGCTGGAGGGCTCAGGGTTGAGCTGCAGGGTGGCGATGTCTCCCTGGGGTGCTTGTTAGGCTTCAGGTGGGTGCTGGCATGGAGGGGGAAGATGTGGCAGGTGTGGGCTCTTGCAGACTCCTGGGTCCTCCTGGGTCAGGATGTGGCCATGCAGAGACACAGCGAAGGGGCTCCATCAGGGACATGACCAGCTGTTGGTGACACCAGCTGCCTGTGCTTCCCCAGGCAGGGGCGGGCAGGGGCAGAGCCCAGCCCGGTGGGCCTGTCTGGGAAGTGATGTTGCTGGCAGGGAGCAATAGCTGCTGCTGGGATGGCATCTCTTGGGAGCCAGGGAACCCCCATCCTGTCTCTTTGGCACGTGGATGATGGCACAGAGCAAGCAAACCCATGGCCAGTCTCCAGCTCGTAGGCTGGGTATGACTTTCTAGGGCGCCAGGAGGTGACAAACAGAGCTTGTGACTTCTCTTTGTCCAAGTGCATGGGACTGTACGTCAGGTACTTGGCAGAGCAAGGACTGTGCGTGCAGACAGGAGCTATGGACATGGTGGCCGGGAGCCAGGAGCCTCCGAACACTTTTGCTGCGGGAAGGTGCATGCTCCCCTGCAGAGCAGCACGGCCTTGGCTCCTCAGGAGGACTCACACAGGCGCTCCACATTTCAGGGGGTCTGGGGGCAGCCCTGTGGCCACCACGCTGCTGCGCCAGCACCATTCGGGGACTGCCTGAAACAACCCCTTGTGGTGAGTGAATGCTGGGGTCCAGCGAGGGCACAGGCAGCACTCGGGGTGCAGGAATGGTCTGGCTAGAGAGCAGGGACCCCAGGGTGCACCCTGAGCCCGGCTGCCTTTCACCGCCCCGGAGGCTCCACTTCCTCGCCGCCCTTTGTATTCTGAGCACAAGCGCCATTGACATGGGGCTGGAGCCCAGCCACACATTCCTCTGCCTGGGCCAGGGCCTTTGTGGCCCCGTTTTCCAGGGCGAAAGTCCACTCCCTCTGTGTTCCCAGTGGCAGAAAGGCCCTCTTTGTGCATCTGACAGTGTGCTCCTGCAGGGCCGGATTGGCACCGAGCAGCCCCAGCTGGGCAGGAAGCGGCAGGGAGGGGGGCGAGGGGGACCCTGACAAAGCGGTAGGGCGGGACATGCAGGGTTAAGTGTCCCCGAGCAGGCGTTAACCCTCCCGCTGCTGCCAGTGTGCAGCCTGGCTGCTCAGTGAAGCCGGTGCCACCCTGGGCTGAAGGATGACGCTGAGCCAGGGGCAGTGTGTGCCCCTCAGGGGCTCAGGCAAGACATCCTTGGGGTGGCTGGGATAGCATGGGCTGCTCAGCAAGGCCAGGCTATGATGCAACCATGGGCGCTCTCCTCCCTGCACCGGGACAGAGGGATGCCGGGCCATCCCCTGCAATGGGATCCTCGGGAAGCACAGCAGCCCTTCGTTGCTGCCAGGAGCACCCACTGCATGCCCAGCTATCACCCTGCCACCCTTGTGGTGACCCTGAGCTGAGCCCCCCTGGGCAAGCCCAGCTCAACAGGCAGCACAGCCTGGGTCAAGGGCAGGCATGGGCTGGAACACTGGGTCCTTGCAGGGGTCCAAGGGCATCAATGCCTTCTCCACACTGCATCCTGCACTGCAGCACTGTGGTGTTGCAATGGCGCTCACCCCACTGTGAGCTTCCTCTGCTCCTTGCCTGTCTTGCAGGTCTCTTCCAGAGAGCCATCATCCAGAGTGGCTCCGCGCTCTCCAGCTGGGCGGTGAACTACCAGCCCGTGAAGTACACCAGCATGCTGGCCGACAAGGTAGGCTGCAATGTGCTAGACACGGTGGACATGGTGGACTGCCTGCGGCAGAAGACTGCCAAGGAGCTGGTGGAGCAAGACATCCAGCCGGCTCGCTACCACGTGGCCTTTGGGCCGGTCATTGACGGGGATGTGATCCCAGATGACCCGGAGATCCTGATGGAGCAGGGCGAGTTCCTGAACTATGATATCATGCTGGGGGTCAACCAGGGGGAGGGGCTGAAGTTCGTGGAGGGCGTGGTGGACCCCGAGGATGGCGTCTCGGGCAGTGACTTTGACTACTCGGTCTCCAACTTTGTAGACAACCTGTATGGCTACCCCGAGGGCAAAGACACCTTGCGAGAAACCATCAAGTTCATGTACACGGACTGGGCCGACAGGGACAACCCCGAGACACGTCGCAAGACTCTGGTGGCCCTCTTCACTGACCACCAGTGGGTAGAGCCATCGGTGGTGACAGCCGACCTGCATGCCCGCTACGGCTCCCCCACCTACTTCTATGCCTTCTACCACCACTGCCAGAGCCTGATGAAGCCTGCGTGGTCCGACGCGGCTCACGGGGACGAGGTGCCTTATGTGTTTGGGATCCCCATGATTGGCCCCACAGACCTCTTTCCCTGCAACTTCTCCAAGAACGACGTCATGCTCAGTGCTGTGGTGATGACCTACTGGACCAACTTTGCCAAGACAGGGTGAGTGGGGATTGGTGCTGTGCCTGGGAGGGGGTCTGCACTCAGTGCAGCTGCACCCCTTGGGACCATGCTGTGGTAGGGGAGTGTCATGCCTGGTATGGGACACTAAGATCCCCGTGCCCAGAGGTCTGTGTGCTGCACCTTCACTGGGGTCAGGGCATCAACCACACAGCGAGAAGCTGAGAGCATGGCCAGCCCCCAGGACAGGACCCAGCCAAGTGCAGAGGTGGGGAGGTTGGTTGGCCGTGGTTATCGTGGGTGAGACTTGACCCAGGGTTGGGGTGCTGCCCAGCCATGCAGGACCTTTCGCCAGCCCACCCTGTGCCACCACAGGCAAAGGTCCCACCCAGCCTCCATCTCTGCGTCTGGCACTCCCTCCTCTCCTCTCTGGCTTTTACTGGTGCTAGCTCTGTTTTGCCTGTGTTTTGCAGTGACCCCAACAAGCCAGTCCCCCAGGACACCAAGTTCATCCATACCAAGGCCAACCGGTTTGAGGAGGTGGCCTGGTCCAAGTACAACCCCCGCGACCAGCTGTACCTGCACATCGGGCTGAAGCCACGGGTACGCGACCACTACCGGGCCACCAAGGTGGCTTTCTGGAAGCACCTGGTCCCCCATCTGTACAACCTGCACGATATGTTCCACTACACCTCCACCACCACCAAAGTGCCACCGCCCGACACCACACAGAACTCCCACATCACCCGCCGGCCCAATGGCAAGATGTGGACCACCAAGCGCCCCGCCATCTCTCCTGCCTACAACAGCGAGAATGGGAAGGAGAAGTGGAGCCCGGAGCAGGAGGCGGGAACGCTGCTTGAGAGCCCCCGCGACTACTCCACTGAGCTGAGTGTCACCATTGCCGTGGGCGCCTCCCTCCTCTTCCTCAACGTGCTGGCCTTTGCTGCTCTCTACTACCGCAAGGACAAGCGCCGGCAGGACACGCACCCACAGCCCAGCCCCCAGCGTGGCGCTGCCAACGACATCGCCCACGCGCCCGATGAGGAGATGCCCTCCTTGCAGGTGAGCCAGGGGCACCATGAGTGCGAGGCTGTGCCGCCCCACGACGCCCTGCGCCTGGCCGCTCTGCCTGACTACACCCTCACCTTGCGTCGCTCTCCAGACGACATCCCGCTCATGACCCCCAACACCATCACCATGATCCCCAACTCGTTGGTGGGGCTGCAGACCCTGCACCCCTACAACACCTTCACTGCTGGCTTCAACAGCACGGGGCTCCCGCACTCACACTCCACCACCAGGGTATAGCTGCCTGCCACCAGCGCACACGCATGCACGCTCGCACACGCACACAGCAGACACTGGCAGAGGGACCAGCGGGGTCGACAGAGCCCCTGGACGGAGGGGCAGTGCCCACGGACAGTGCGGCACTGAGCCCGGAGACCTGCAGGGTCCTGGCACAGCTGGATGCCCTGCTCTCCCCCCGGCGCTTTCTTTCGTTCCTATCTAACTTTTGAGAAGTGCTTTGACTCTCCCAGCTCCCGGCCAGAGGGCCCCACGGGTCGCCCCAGGGCGCTGGTGGGGTGCAGGGGGGACACAGTGTAGCCCCTGCACCCATGCACTGGCACGGGCGGGCAGGGGGGGACCCCGCTGGCAGTGGCCACAGGGCTCCCCGCACTGGGGCTGTGCCTCCCTGCAGGACGATTGCATCCCCAGCACTCCGCCCACTGAGCACCCCGGGACTGACGAGGAGCAGGGCCGGGCATCCCTCTTGGCCAGTGCCCGGGCATCCCCAGGCGTCTTGGCATCCTGAGTGCCCTGGAAAAGTCTCCTTCACTGTGTCAAGAAGTGGCCCCGGGCCATGGTGCTATAGGCAGAGGGAGTGGCCAGGGCCCGGGGGCCTGGCCTTGTGCTGGGTGTGGGCGCTGGGGCCGGTGCCGGGGCTCGGGGACCCTGGGAACCCTGGGAGCGGGACCCCGGGCTGGAGACTTGGCACCTCTGCCCCTCTTTGCGCTGCAGAGAATCTCTTTTGTGTCAGTCGTTTCTCTTTGCAGAGACGTTTTTTAAGCAGATCTTTAGTTCTTTACACACTAACGGAGTCGCCGCGTTTTGTCCTTTGTAAAGATTTTAAAACCAAGTGTTCTTGATATAAAATAAAAAGCCAGTTAGAAGCCAGCGTGTGCGCGCGGTGCCGGCCCCCCGCGGCCCCCGCCTGCCGCGGGCGGGCACCAGGCAGGGTACTGCCTCCTGCGCCGCGGGGCCGCGCTCTTTTGTATTTTTGATATTCTCCCTCCTCTGTCGCCCATGCCCACGTATCTCAGCCAAATAGCCTACCAGACGGCCTGCCCGCGAGCACCCGCCGCCCCGGCCCACCCCTCTGCCACCACCAGCCAGTACGACCCACCGCCCCACGTGGCCATTATCTGCTGTGAGCACCGTCTGCCCACGCCCATCAACCCAGGGCAGTCCCCCGGCATTGTGTCCCAGTGCTTCCTACCCTGCCCTGCTCCCCCGGAAGCATCCCACATCCCTTCACCACTGCCCCGGGGCCACGCTGTGCCCTCCCTGCCCAACGTCGCTGCCCGAAAGCAGAGCCAGCCGTTTGCAGCCTGCGGCACGGCTGGGCATCGCTGCGGGGCTGGCAGGAGCAGGGTGAGCCACGCACTGACAGCGACTCTGCCTCCCACCTCGCTTCTGCTGGGGCCTTTCCCCTGTCGCGGGGTGACCCCAACTCTGGCATCCAGGGTGTGCAGCCAGGGATAGACGCCTGGGCAGGGGCTGCTCGAGCGGGGCCGCTGGGGATGTTGCAGCCTGCATGGGGCTGGGAGCAACCGCACCGGGGCTGGGGCACCCGCTGTGCTGGTGGCAGCAACCAAACCGCACACAGCTGCGGGTTGTGGGGCTCAAGGCGAGGGGCTTCAGTGCAGCCGGGTGTGGAGAAGCAGCTGCCTGGGAGCCCACACGGGGCATCCCAGTCTCAGCCCCCCCACGGTGGGCGCTGGCACGCGGGGCCAACGGGAGGCAGGAGGAAGGGATGGGTCCTTGTGGGGACACCATATCTTGTCCCTGTGCAAGACGGTCCGGCTGGCAGATGCTGCCCGCGCTGGCGGCCGTGACGCACCGGTGCCGGCTGGCTCTACTGCCTGGGGCCAGCACACCCCCAGCCCTGCACCCTGCCCCGGCCTCCGCCCCTGGGCAGGACTGAGGGTGAGGATGCTCGTTGCAGAATGTATTTATATCCTGTCACCCGCGCAGAGTAACAAATTCCAAATAAAACAAAAGTGATATTTTTAATAGCAGTGTTTCTCGCCTCTTCTTGGACCGTGCAGAGGCCGGGGGCTCCCAGCCTGGGTGGAGTTCCCCGTGCTGGCTCAGAGCCACCCCAGCCATGGCCGTGCCTGCTGGCAGAGGGTCTGGACAGTCTCCATGTCTCTGGCACCCACCCCGCAGAGGCAGCAGGAGGACCTCGGTATCACCCCACTAAGTCGGGGTGCTAGACACCCAGTGTAGCACACATGCAAGCCAGCACCGTGCGACCCAGGATTGCCAACACTGGGTGCCACAGTGCGGGGGTCCCTGCATGCCCCCAGCCCTGTTGGGCTCTCCCCCAGCACTGGGACCTCATGTGGGACCTCATCTGCCTCACAGCCCCCTCCCACCGAGCTCCCCCGCCCCACCTTTCCCAGCCCAGCTCCCCTCCCCCTGCTTGCCAACCAGAAAAGCTGCTGGTTTCATTTCTTTTTAATGTAATTTCAACTGGAGTTGCCATGGAAACCAGGCACGGGGCCTGAATCGCCTCCAGGCAGTGTGTAGGCAGTGGAGCCAGGGCTGAGGCCCCGAGCCGGGAGGGCTGGAGGGCAGGTGGGGGACAAGTGGGGAACTGCGCAGGGGACTGCATGGGGGGGCTCTGCCTTGCTCTTCCGGGGACCCCTTGCAGCTGCAGTGCCACTGGCACATGTCACCCTGCTCAGCACCGTGCTCCAGCCCCTGTGCCGGACACCACATAGTCCCTGGTGCTGCCCAGTGTCAGGGTTCCACAGCCCCTGCCCTGTGTGCTGGAGCTGCAGCACATGGCAGGCAGCGTGGGCATGGCCTGGGGGCACCAGCCTGGGATGGTGGCAGGCCCCTCGCCATGGGGCAGATGGAAAGGGTGAGGAAGGCGCTGGAGGTAGGCAGCATGCCATGCTGTGCCACGCCACTAAGGACAGGGATGCTGCAGAGAGCCTGGGATGGATAGCAGCAGAGCCAAGCCGCAATGGCACTTCGATGGGCCGATGGGACTCCCACCCAGGGCACGGGGCTGCCTTCCTCTGGCCTTTTCCATGCTAACAGACAGAGCTGCTCCCTGTGGGCTCAGGTCTCTGGTGGAGGGATGGCTGTCCACCCTGAACCCTGACCTGCAGCTCCACCCAGTGCTGCTCCAACCGCTGGCCCCTCTGGTCCGACCCACCCAGCAGCCCCAGGACCGCAGTCCCAGGGCCCTCCCTTGCAGCCACTGGGTGCTCCTGTTCAGTGTCCGGCTGTGAGAGGAACCAAGATGAAAAACCCACATGAGGCCATAGGGCCGGGTTTCCATGGAAATGCTGCTGCTCTGCAGCACAGCCCCAACACCAGCCTCCTCGCCACAGTGAGAGCAGTGGGGCCAGCCCTGCCTGGCGACATCTGGCCCATCCCAGTGACTCCAACATCACTGCCAGCTGTCCACACTGTGGTGCCTAGTGCCCTCTTGAAGGGGAGATGCCCTTCTGCCCCAGAATAGGGGCTTGCCCTGCCATTCTGTTCCCCCTCCTTATCCTTGCACGGCCCCAGCTGCCTGCTGTCCCCATGTGCCAGCACGGCCACCCCAGCTAGGACCCCAAGGGCAAGCTGGTGACAGACAACACATGGCTATTACGCTACTGCCTTTGTAAAACTCCCGAGCCTGTCATCTGTCCAGGGTGTCCTTAACCATCAGCAGCGTTTCTTTGGAGACCTGGCAAAGCCCAGGGCACACTGTGTCCCGGAGGGTACATGCAGTTAACATCTGTGTGACGATTGTGGGACATCGTCAGCTTCAGGGGACATGTTTAGGGCTGCTGGCAAAGAGAAGCACAAGGGAACTGAACCGCAAAGGTGTCCCTGGCATGGGGAGGGGATAAGTGGCCTGTGCCTGGCCCCTGCCTGCTCCAGGAGCCACAGCCAGCAGGAGGGCAGGGATGCTGCTCTGCACTGCAGCATCACTGGGACAGTGTCCTGGTCCTGGTCCCCACACCCCTGATGCACCCAGGACACAGGACAGCCGACCTGCAGGCGGGCAGGACAAGCCGTTACGCCGTGTGCTGCACCCCCCTCTGCCCCATGCTGCAGCGGCACAAAGGATTTCTGTGCTCACCTGCTGCCAGTGCCCTTGCCAGCAAAGTTGACTCAAACCAAAGGGTTTTGTGTCTCTGAGGGCAGCAGCCTGGATCCAGGGACACCTGTGCTGCTGTCAGCCCAAGCCTGGAAGACCGGCAGCCCCTGCACTGCAACAGCCATCCAGGCTGGTGGCGAGGCTGAGCCATGCCAGGGGCGACCCCTGCCTGGGGCAGGATGGCAGGGGAAAAGGGGCTCTTAGAGCCTGCTCTGCAGCACCCTTTTCCTCCTGGCAGTGGAGGGGTGTCAGTGATGGTTGGAGCTTGATTTCCTCCATCATACCGACGCAGACTGCTGGGCTGTGAGATCTCTGATCCCAGCAAGGTGCCAGCAGCTGCGTCACCCCTGTCCCGCCATCCGGATGTTGGCTCAGCCCTGCCCATCTCATCAGCTTGTCTGTGTTCAACGTCCACACATCCTCAAGCTCTTTGCTGCAACTTCAGACACCAAATTAACCTCACAATTAACGTCATTAACAAAGAGCCCATTTCTGGTGCACGTGGTTGCGGACGGGGCAGTTTTCTGAGCACTGGCGGCAGCACAAGCCATGGCTGCTTCGTACAGCCTGTCCTTGACCGCTGGCTTTTGCACAACACTTTTACCTACTGCAAACAGGCGGCGGTGCCCGGAGGCCACGCACGGAGGTCAGCGGCAGCCCCGGGCAGGCGAGGGTGCTGACCGCGCTCCCGCCCATCCCCGGGGATCCTGATCCTCCCATCACCTCCCGGTGAGGACACCGGGCGGGCACCGGGCTGGGCAGCAACGCCCCGGGCTCCTCTTCCCTCTTTCCTGTTTTTTCTCAATTTTTATTATATTTTTAGGTGGATTCCCACGCGTTGAGCCCCCTCGGGTGCTGCCGTGGGCTCGGGTCGGCTAGGCCCCGCAGCGCCACCTGCTGCCGCGGTCGGGCGCAGCCGGCACGGCGGGCGGCGACCATCACCCCCGTCCCGCACTGCCCCGTTGCCCCTGGCCTGCCTCCTGGAGCCCTCCAGTGGCCCCCCCAGCCTGGCTTCTGCAGCCCTCCCAATGCTTCCCTCCACTTAGCCCAGCCCACAAATCCCCCAGTGCCCACCAGTCTGCCCCCGCCGGGACCCCCCAGGGCCCCCACCCAGCCCGATGCCCCCAGCCTGGCCCCACTAGCCTCCTGCCCATACTGCCCCCCCAATCTGTCCCCTGACACCCTCCAGTGCCCCCCCTCCGCCTGCCCCCCCACTCCCCGCTCCGGGCAGGGCCCCCCAGTCCCGCGACGCATCCCGGGCCCCGGGTGCGCGGCCAGGGCGGTGCCGGCGGCTGCGGCCGCTCCCGCTCCCCGCCAGGCGCTGCTGACTCAGCCGGCGGCTTATCGTGGGCCGAGATTGCGGCCCCGGCCGGCCCCACCCGCCCCGCACCCCTGGAGATCCCCGGCCCCTCACTGCCCACCGCCCCCGCCATGCTGCGGGGGGACCCCCTGTCACCCCCCGCCGCTCCTCGCCACCCCACAGTGCCTGCCTGCCATCCTCATGCGGGGGACAGTGGCACCACTGCCACCCTCATGTAGGGGATGGTATGCGATATCCTGCAGCCCACCCCAGGGCCCCAAAAATGCGGGGCTGGGTCGCCATGTCCTGGCATGCTGTGGAGCCACACAGGGTGCTGGGCGGCAGGACCTTGAAGCGGGCCGTTAGCTGGGTTAATCGTTCACAGGCTGTTTGCCTTTCCCGGCTGCACTTTTACACATTAAATCTGGGTGTTGGTGGCCCCCCAGGGACCAGCAGGCAGCCTGGAGCAGCGGATCAAGGTGCTCCGGGTGCGCAGAGCCATCCCGTGGGATGAAGAGCGGGGGCCCCGCCATGGTGCATGTGCCCGGCTTGCAGGGGATGTGGCAGGGAGGATGCTCACAGCAGGGGGAGATTGGCCAGGGGCACCACAGAGCTCCCATGGAGACCATCCTGGGGGGCTGGCCCTGCCTCAGTGCTGCGGTGGCCCTTGGGCTGCCCCTGGGGGTTGCTTGGCTGTGGCAGTGGGTGCCTTGGCAGTGTGAGCATGGACTGGACACACCTGCGGTGTTTACTTGGCAGGGAGCATGTCCTGGAAGGAGCGAGGCTGTTTGGGAGGGGGTGGGTGACGTGCTGGAGGGCAGTATAAAGTCCAGGGTGCTGTGCTGGAGGCTGAGGCTGCTGCGTTCCCCAAGAGCTTTGCCTGTCCCGGTGCTGAGGTGAGAGCCTGGTGGGCACAGCACCGCCACATGTGGGTGGCCACACGTCCCCCACCTGGGGGGTACCAGGGGGTCCAGGGTGGGGGCCGCAGAAGGGCTTGGCCATGGCCCAGGGAGGGCAGAGCTGGGGGTGCTGGCCCCCAAGGGGAGCGGGGCAAGGAGCAGAGCGGCTTCACTGGAGGGTCTTTGCCCACCAGTGTTTGCGCAGCTCCAGGCGCTCACACCCTGGGCTAAGGGGTGGAGGTGGTATTTGGGATGGCATTGTTGCTCCTCCACCCTGCGGGCCCCCAGCTGGGAGGTTTTACTGGATGTGCTGCACCCCACCTGAGGCTGAGGGACATGGCACCATCCCCGCAGGGCACAGCGTGATGGTGTGGCTGGGATACCAGCCCTGAGGGACATGGGCATAGGGGTCTGCAAGCACAGGGGCTGTTGCCCCCACCAGCGTGTCCGAGCAGTGGGGCAGCATCAGTGGCCCCCCATTCCAGGAGAGGAGTGCAGCTCCCGCGGCACATGGTGCTCAGCACTGAGCGCAGCCCCCTTTAGCGCACAGCCAGCATTACCCCAGCGGACTCTTTCCCATGTCTCCAAGGGGTCGGAGCACGCGCAGGACAGCTCCAGCGTCCTTGCAGCCATTGCTGCTGGCATCAACCCCCTGGCAGCAGAGCCTCGAGGGCATGGCGGGACCCATGGGGGCTGCACCCATCACACCCAACCCCACAGGTCCCCACAGACTGCTCAGTGCCACGCTGGGGAGCAGCCAGACCCCAGCTCCAGTCATGGTGGACTGAGCCATCCACGTGGGATGGGCACGCAGCTGGGCTCTGCCATGCATCCTGGGGAAGTGACCCCTAGGCACCCCAGGTGGCCATCCAGCCCAGTGATGCCCGTGGTGCAGGTCCTGCTGGGCAGAGCAATGAGCACCCTGTGGCTGGTGGTCAGGGGGGGCCACGGCTGTGGTCGGCGTGGGGCGAGGTGGGAGCCGGTGCAGGGCTGGGCAGCGGGAACGCGGCACACAGGCACTTTGTTTGGCCGGGGTGGGCGGAAGTCAGGGCGTTGGATCTGAATGCTAAAGTGTGTTGTTCAGGGGCCGATAAAGGCCCCATTGTATGTAAATAGTTTATAAAGCAGCATATGACTTCCAGTGCAGGGCAGTGGTGGATAGAGACAAGGGCAGGCGGAGCAGAGCTCTCCTGCAGGAGACATGAGACCTTAGAGGGGCCACTGGGGGCAGCTCGCGAGGACCCTTCCTCACCAGCAGGTACGCGCCACCGGGACTCTCCACACTGGGGGCGGCCAGAGGGCAGGTCCCAGCCCCCCAGCCTCATGCTCAGGGTGGGAAGCAGCTCCCGGGGCTGCTCAATGCCGGCGGGTGGCCCCAGCAGGGCAGGGGTCTGTGCTTGGGGTGCAGGGTCACCCCATGCTCCCCAGCAGGGATGACTTTAGGAGGGTGGCAATGCATGGCCACATGGGGGGTCCCCCAGCTCGGGGCTTCCTGGCCCCACTCCTGCAGGGACTGGGGGGACAAGGGCAGGGAGATGCTGGTGCAGAGGAGCCCATGGAGCTCCTTGGGTCCATCCCTAGCCAGAGATCTCAGCGCTGGGTGCAGATCGGGGCTCCCTGTGAAGGTGTGGGAGCTTCACTCCATCCTCTGCAGCAGCTGTAGGTCAGGATCCCCGGGCCAGTGTGGGGTGGCAGGGCAGGAGTAGCTGGCACTGCAGGGCCAACCGGTCTCCTGCCTGCTCCGGCCAAAATGCTGCCCTGAGCCGTGTCAGCAGTGGGAAGCCACGCTGCTGTCCTGCTGTCCGTCCATCCTGCTGTCCACCTACCAGGGCTGTGGCAGCCAGTTGCTCCTGGGGCTGCTGCCATCAGGGCCGGAATGCAGTGGCTCTCAGCCAAGGGCTCTTCCTAGTCCTAAAACTGACTCTCGCTGCTCACTCCTGCAGACGTGAGGAACGATGAACTGGGCCGGCCTCTACACGGTGCTGAGTGGGGTGAACCGCCACTCCACCTCCATCGGGCGCATCTGGCTCTCTGTCATTTTCATCTTCCGGATAATGGTGCTGGTGGTGGCAGCTGAGAGCGTTTGGGGGGATGAGAAATCTGCCTTCACCTGCAACACCCAGCAGCCCGGCTGCAACAGTGTCTGCTATGACCACTTCTTCCCCATCTCCCACATCCGTCTGTGGGCGCTGCAGCTCATCCTCGTCACCACACCAGCCCTCCTTGTGGCCATGCACGTGGCCTACCAGCAGCACCAGGAGAAGAAGCTTCTGGTGCTGACGGGGCACGCAGACCCCAAGCACATGGAGGAGGTGAAGAAGCACAAGATGCGCATATCGGGTTCTCTGTGGTGGACGTACGTCTGCAGCGTGGTCTTCAGGCTGCTCTTCGAGGCTGTGTTCATGTACATCTTCTACATGCTCTACCCGGGTTACCAGATGGTGCGGCTGGTCAAGTGTGAGGCTTACCCCTGCCCCAACACTGTTGACTGCTTCATCTCCCGGCCCACCGAGAAGACCATCTTCACTGTCTTCATGCTGGTCACCTCCAGCATCTGCATCATCCTCAACATGGCGGAGCTGGTCTACCTGGTGGTACGAGCTTGTGCCCGCCGAGGCCAGCACAACTCCAACCCCCCGTCAGGAAAGGGCTCCTTCTACGGGCACAAGCTCTCCTCCGAGTACAAGCAGAATGAGATCAACCAGCTGCTGACGGAGCAAGACGGCTCCCTCAAGGACATGCTGCGCCGCAACCCCGGGCTGCAGGAGAAGGGTGACCGCTGCTCTGCCTGCTAGGGCCAGCGCCATGGGGGCCCCAGCCCTTGCCCCCACCCCACAGCCGCCCCTGTGGCCCTGTGCTGTCCCTGTCCCATGGATAGCATCCCTCAGGCGCTGGTCCAGACCTCCCGGATGGCCAGGAGGGCATCTCGGGCCATTAAATCTCCATTCTCAGGTGCTGCCTCCCTCCTTTCTGCTCTGGCCGGGACATGCTGGGGGCTGGGGTGCCAGTGTGGGGTGCCCACCCCTGCACCCTAGCCCAGGTGGGTGCCACCAGGGACTGTGGGGGCTGCAGTGCCCGGGATGGGCTGGGGCCATGGCTGCAGTGCCCTGGCAGCCAGCATGAAGGGGCAGTGACCCTTGGGTGGCATTGAGCTGTGTCCAAGGGCTTGCGCTCCCCCAGTACCAGCCCCTGCAGCCCCGAATATATTTAGAAAAGTGCCCACACCAAAAATAGAGGGAAAAAGTTTCCCCAGTGGCTGTTTCATCTGCCAGTCATAATGAAAGCCAATGGGGCACGCAGTTGCCTCATGCCCCAATAACCCTGCGCCTGCCATCGGGTGGACGGATGGACGGAGCCGGGCAGACCTGTCCACACCCTGCTGAGGAGCCAGGCACCAGCCGGGAAGGGGCCTCGCAGCATCCCACACCACCCGCCGAGGGGGGCCAACAGTGCAGGACACCGGGCTCTACCCCACGCGCCCACAAACGGTGAGGGGTCCCCATGCTGGATTGCCACTGCGGTGTTCCAAACAGTGCTCTCAGCATGGTGGGGCTGCTTTCTGCTGGAGGTCTTTGCTCTCACTGCCCTTCCCACAACAGGTTAGGGGGTCCCATGGGACGCAGGGTGGGGACACTCCAGGGACAGCCCCAGGTTGGGTCCCCGCATGTCCACCCGGCTGGGGGATGGGGTGGCAGTGGGTTGTGGGGTGGCTGTGTCTGGAGGGCAGCTGTCTTGCAGGACACCGCAGCGCGTGCCATGGGGGACTGGAGCCTGCTGGGGCGGCTGCTGGAGAGCGCCCAGGAGCACTCCACAGTGGTGGGGAAGGTCTGGCTCACCGTCCTCTTTGTCTTCCGCATCCTGGTGCTGGGGGCGGCCGCTGAGCGGGTCTGGGGCGACGAGCTGTCTGGCTTCTCCTGCGACACACAGCAGCCCGGCTGCCAGAACGCCTGCTACGACAGCACCTTCCCCATCTCCCACCTCCGCTTCTGGGTCCTGCAGATCATCTTCGTCTCTACCCCCAGCCTCGTGTACCTGGGCCACATCCTGCACCTGGTGCATCTGGAGGAGAAGGCGCAGCAGCAAGCGGCAGCTCGGGCTGGCAGTGGGGCCAAGCGGCAGCGCCCCAGGCAGCCCCGGCTCCCTGTGGGGGACATGCGGGGACAGGTCTGCATGCGGGGGGCCATCCTGAGGACGTACATCTGCAACGTCGTCTTCAAGGCTCTCTTGGAAGTGGGCTTCATTGTGGGCCAGTACGCCTTGTACGGGTTCCAGCTGAAGCCCCTCTACACCTGCAGCCGCTGGCCCTGCCCCAACACTGTCAACTGCTACATCTCCCGGCCCACCGAGAAGACCATCTTCATCCTCTTCATGCTGGGGGTGGCCTGCGTGTCCCTGCTGCTCAACCTGGTGGAGATCTACCACCTGGGTCTCACCAAGTGTCGGCAGGGGCCAAGCCCCAAGTCCCACACCCTGCCCAGTCCTGGTGGCCCTGCGGGACCCCGCAGCACCCGCATCACCCTGCCCGGCAGTGGCAGCCCCGTGCCTGCTGGCAAATCCCCCCGTGACTTGGGACCCCTGGGGAAGGCAGGTGCATGGCTGGGGGTGGCCAGTGGGTCCCATGGGAAGGCGCGAGCAGCAGACCTGGCAGTGTGAACATGGCCTGCTGGGATGCACAGGGATGGGTAATGCACGGGCAGCCACAGTTGTGGTTCTGTCTCCGGGCCCTTCCAGGCTCTAGCATGGACCCCACGACCAGCATGAGAGATAGGCAGGGGCCCGAGAACACGGCTCAGCCACTCTCTGTGCTCCTGAGAGCAGCAGGGCTGAAAGTAGAGCTGGGCTGGGGCAGGGGCCTGTCAGCCCTGGGGGAGCAAATAAACACCCACTGCACCTCACTTGACTACTGCTCTGCCCATGGGCACCGCGTCATCACTCTCCGACTGGTCTGTTCCGTGGACACACCATGTGGCCAGGGCAGGGTCACCACTGGGGTGGGTTGGGCTGGGCTGCAGGTGGGCAAGGGATGGTCACGGAGAAGCAGGGCAGGGACAGGCAGGGCATGCCAGGCTGGCACAAGCAGGCACGGAGTCAGGGACCATCCCAGCACACCAAAGCTGGCAGCGCACCAGGGGACAGACAAGGTAGGAAATGCAGGCAGCACAGGCAGGCAGGGATGGACAGCAGTGGGACACTGGTCCTGCTCTCCTGCAGTGCCCACCCTGCCTGGGGGTGAAAAGCAGGGGCTGCCAAAAGTTTTCTGCATCTTTATTTGAAATGAATGGTTTCCAGAGACACAGGGTTAGTCCTACTGCCCTGGCATCACTACAACAAGACTGGTGAGCGGCTCACTCTCCACATGGACACAGAGAACAGATGGCCCCAGGCCAGGGCCCAGAACAATATATACAGGCTCAACAGGAGACCCATGTACAGCTCAAGAAAACCGATCAGAACACGAGGAGGGGCAGGAGGCAGCAGGGAGCAGCACAGCTGGAGGCAGGCTCGCCCCGGGCAGGGCACTGGCACCCCACTGCTTTGGGAGGGAGGGGGAGGCCTTTTGCCAGTGGCTGCCCGAGCCCCCAGCCAGAGCAAAGGGACCCACTGATGGCACCTTGCATGAGGGAGGGGGATTACGCCAGGACAGGGGACAGTGGGGAGAAAGGGGCAGCACTGGCACAGACCCTTCTCCATCAGTTTTCCGTCAACTCAGAAAACATTGACAAAATTGAGGGAGGCGTCCCTGTGGCAAGGTCAGGTCTCTGCCCTCATGTTCCAGAGCCAGCTCCCTCCGCTCCCTGAAGTCAGCCCAAACCTTTCCCGCCCCTGGGAACAAGCCCCCTCACCCAACAGCTCTCAGGCTGCCGGGGGTCCTTCCCCACTGGCTTGAAAACCCCATCCTGTGGCAGCAGCAGAGCTACCGTTCCTGCTGTGCCACCCGCAGCCTCACAAGGGGATGCTAAAGGAAGGGGGAATTAAAAGCCTCGGGGCTGCTGGTCCCAGATAGCACTCTGCCATATTGTGCGGTTCCTGCCCCGGGGCAGGGGGAGAGTGGGGTAGTGTCAGGGCTGGGGGTAGGGGGGATAGGGCTGGGCAAGGGGAACTACCCCGGGGGCTCTGCCACCCCTGTGCTGTGGGGACTGGCCGCAGGGAAGACTGCTCACCCAGCAGCCGGGACAGGAGGCAGGGCTGAGCACGGGAGCCACGTACATAAGAGAGGCCTGTAACGAGCAGGATGGGATGTCCAAGTCCAGTAACGATGAAGGGACAGCACCGCCGCAGCACCGCCGCAGCACCGTCCCCTCCCACGCTGCACGGCCCCCACCCTGCAGTGGGAGGCAGGGGGATGAGGCATCCAGGGCTGGAGCACAGCCAGCCTGGCAGCACGTCACTCTTAGTCCATGTCGTCCTCCAGGCCACTGAGCCGACTGTGCTCCTCGTAGATCTCCCTCACGGCCAGGATGCGGTTCAGCATGCTCTCCAGCATGCTCCGATCCATGGGGATGACCGAGTACCAGAGCGGCGATTCGGCGATGCACGACCGTTCGGGCTGCAGGTAGAAGACATCGTTGCGGTTCCGCAGACTCTCGGGACTGTAAAGAGAGAGGAAGGTGAGCCCTGGGATCAGCTCCAGGGGCTCAGAAAGCCTGGCCTGCCCCTCATGGTTATTAAGGCTTGTCACAGACTCTCATCCTTTGGCAGGATGAGGACACAAACTGAGTCTGCAGCTCCTTGCTCAGGACCAAAGCCCCTAAACAGCCAAGCACCAGGACTCATACTGCACACTCCTGCCTGTCTGGAGAGAGGCAAGTAGTGGAAAAGGCCAGAGAGAAGCATTGTCTCAACCATGGTCTATACAAGCAGCGCAGACCCTGGGCAAGGCTTCTCACTCAAGTACAAATGTTTGGAGAGCAGCAGCCACTCCATAGGGTCCCATCAAAACTGAGAGGTGGTTCGAAAATGGCACACGCCCCTTCTCCAGAGAAAGCCTCACCATTTGGAGAGATAAAACTCATAGAACTTGACCGGGCATCGAAGTGGGTTCATCCTGTTCTCCCGCTGCTCCAGCATTGGTACATCCTCCTCACGCTTCCGCTTTCCAGAGCCACCATCTGCAGAAGGGGAGAAAGCAGGATCATGGCAGGGACCCGATAGGGGAGGCAGGGGGATGGACAGAGAGATGCTCTGTCAGACCTTACCTCTGCCTTTCTTCTGCTTGGCAGGAGCGTAGTAGCGGATGCTCACCACCTTTGTCATGCCACGGGCCGTGGTGCACTTGCGGGACTGACGTACAACATTGGTGAAGGAGAGCTGCATGTGTTCCTCTGCTGTCTGCAGCCCGAAGAACTTGGTGTTGAAGAACATGAGGGTGTTGAGGAGCACAAAGGGTGAGTAAACGCCCAGCTGCTTGCACTCCCAGAGGTGCTCCTCCTCGACACGTGAGAAAACTGTGTCTGCAACGCACAGAGGAAGAACCAGGTACATCAACAGTGGCCTTGTAGCAATCCCGTCACCCTGCCCAGGCAAGCTCACTGCGAAAGACTGATGCTTCACAAGATCCCTTTTTCCACGAGGTTACTTCTTCAGAGCCACCAGCAGAGCTACATGCTGGCTTTGCCCAGCCATGAGCCACCCCAGAGTGCAGCCAAACCACAGGCCAGAACCCAAATCAATTCTAACCGCTCATCCCTATAGATAGCCACCTGGTACTCCAGGTCAGTGCTCCACCACGCTTAGCGTGAGATGAAGGAAAAGCAGCAGGCAGGACAGACATGGCCAGCTCCTGCCTAGACACACAGGTCTGGAGCCAAATGCCTCTGCATGGGACAGCCAATACGCAGAGGTGAGGCTGGATCTATGAACTAACTACTGACAAGACACAGAAGGAAGGCAGCCCAGATCACAGCATCATGAAAAGCCTCTGCAGAGCTCTAAGTTAGTCTGCTCACAAGGCAGCAGCACAGCAACCCTGGCCAACACTTTGCACAATGTGCAGGGCTTGCCCATGTGCTGGGAATACAAAGGCATGGGCCAGTGTGCCTCCTGGCTTGGTATCCTCTTTGCCGAAGGGTGGAAACATCACTGTGAAGTGTTGTAAAGATTCAAACTGTCCCAGAACACAAAGCAGCTGTGCTCTGCTCGCAGCTACCCTGACTCTGGGCAACAGAAGCTGCTGAGGCATAAACCGGGCTGGCTCTGCTGTCAGTATGGGTCGGTACGACCCCAAGACACAGTGGGACAGTGCTGCCTATGCCAAGAAAGGGGGTTGAGACCGGGGGAGCACAATCAGATCGGAGCAGCCAAGGCTAGAAGCACAAACTGGGTACATGTGGTGACTGAAGGTACTCTGGAGACACATACTATTTGGTAAGATTGTGGGTTGCCAGCCGCTCAGGGACTTGTTCAGCTCCTGCACAAAGGTCAGGTAGTAAAGGTCTGTAAATATATTCACCATACGATTGTTCTCGAGCAGGTACTAGAAAGGACAGAACACACAGTCAAGAGAGACATGGCAGCACCTGGAATGCAAACCCTCCCCAGAGAGCCCAGGGCACACATGCAGAGCGCCCCTCCTTGTACAACCAGAGCTGCGGGGCGGACTCCTAAAACCAGCCACTTCTGAGAGCTGTGAGGAAGACCCTGGGGCATGAAAAAGCAGACTTGGTGCTGAAGAAGGGACTGAGTTTGGGGAGATCTCCCAGCCCTCCTCAAGGATGTGCAAGAAGGGTGCAAGGCTGGGGAATAGCTGCCACCCTACCTGCTGGGCTTGGGAACAAAGACTGAACCAGGTGGGCTGCTGTCCTGGGGTGAGGCACTGAAGGAGAGTCCAGTGAGCCTCTCTGGGTCCCCAGGAGGCAGAATAAAGGGTGCGAGCTCCCCTCACCAGATCTGACCCCCAGGCTGAAGACTTGAGGGCAGAAAGCCCTCCCTTACCTGCTGGATGCCAAGGCAGAGGTAATAGATGCTGTCCGGTTCATAGCGCTCCCCATTGGGCCGTGTTATCTCCTTGACAAACTGGGCCAGGCCATAGTTGAGCTCAGCTGCTGTGCAGGCCAAGATGTCTTCCTTGATCCTCATGGGCTTGGCTGTGGAGACAAGCACAGCAGCCTCAGACAATAGCCTGCAAGGCCAGGAGCACCTCAACACCCTGGGACCCAGCTTCTGGGAGGTTTCTGCCACTCCACCCCATACAGACAGGGCACTTACGGCCAAAGCGTAGCTCCTCTCCCTTACTGGTCTCTCCCCCTGCATACTTGGCTTGCACCCAGGACTTCCAGGCATTCACACCGTATGAGTAGTTCAGCACTGTGCAGCTGGGCTGGCTGCTCATTGAGTCCCGAGAACAGCTTTCAGAGAGCACCAGACGCTTCTGCCCCTGCAGAGAGATGTACTGTGAGACTGGGCACCTACCTGGGACAGATGCAAGAGCCCTGGCCACCCCTCAGACTTGCTGACTGCCAGCTCCCTCCCAGCACGCCTGTGTGCATGCCAACAGGCATCCTTCTGCTGACAGCCAAGCCAACAAGGCCCATTAGTTACGAGGACCACAGGCAGGAAAGAGGCCAGCTCTCACATGATCTGTAGCATCAAAGCTCCTCCGAAGTGACAGGCAAGTATTTTCATTCAAGGAGAGGCACACAGGCCAGGCATGCCCTGAAGGGAGAGGGCACAACCTCCCCAGCACATCAAAGCCTCTGGCACGCTTCACCTCGTACGTCCCAGACAGCAGCTCCCACTCCAAACCCAAAGAGCTTTAAGCAGGCACTACCCACAGAGAGCTCACCTTTCGGACAGCACGAGGCAGATCTTGCTCTGTGGACACATCATCTGGTCCTACCAGTCCACAGTCAAAGAGGAAGTCCACACTGGGGTTGATGTCTAGAGGGTCTGAAAGGAAACACAGGCAGAGGGGCTCAGCTGAGACTTCTCATCCTGTCCCCCGGCCTGGTTCTTACAGCAAGATGAAGAAGGAACATGCAACCCAATGCTTCACACCCTCCACCACTGCCTGGCATGAACTTTGAGCCACAGCCCAACAAAGGAAATACAGCTCTGGCTAAGCTTTCTTAGACTAACTAGACCCCCACATTCTCCCCTCTGACAGTTTTTTGTTTGTTTGTTTTTCAAACCTGAGGAACATTCCTCATCCCCTTGTGCCAGGCCACCACTGGGGACAGCCTGGCACATGCACCCCAATTCTCTGTCCTTTGCTGCTAGCATCTTGCTTCAGCACTGCTATGCTCATGCAAGTTCCTGCCTCTTCTTCCACCTTCTGCCCACTAATGGACACTCAGCAATTCTGCTGTCTCCCAGGATGTCATGCCCTGTCCAGGTCTCTCTCTTGCCTTGCTGGATCCTCTGGAATCATCATCCATAAGCATACCAGTGCTGCTGCCCTGCTTTTTGTGCTGTTAAAATCAGCTTCTCATTCCCCTTCTCTGCAGACCTATGTTCACAACAGGTCAGTTAGTCTAGACAAACACACACTCCTTCAAAAGTGGTGGTCTCCTCACCCCTGCTGTGAGCAGTCATCTGCAAGACTCTCAGTTTCTGGACTCAAGCCTGGTCAGTCAGAGGGCATGGGGAGGTAAGTTCACACAGCTCTTAATGCTGCTGGCAATGGTCAGCCAAGGGCAGCGGGAGGACCCTGCTGCAGCATGAGCAGCGCTGCATGCCTGCTTCACCCAGCTCTTACTCTTAGGGAAGTCAGCCTCCAGGTCCTGGCCCGGCTCATCGAGGACATTTGCCATCTTGACAGCCATAGCCAACACATCGTCCCGTGCCGGTCCAAAGAGATCACAGTCCTCCAGGAGACCCTCTGCACTCTGGTTACTCACCAGGTCTGCAATGCAAAAGGAGATCATAAACCCAACTTTCAAGAAAGTCCTTCATCTGTTTTCCTTGTGATAGCTGGAAAATGAAGTCAGGCTTCCTGCAGCAGTCCTATGCTCACAGCAGCCCCACAACATCTGCACTGCCCAGCTTTCCCTGGACAGCAAGATGTTGGATGTTTGTCCTCTCCCCAGCCACAGCCCTAGTCACTTAGCCTTGAGGAATGCAGCCCCCAAGTAAAAAGACCTGCGAGGTCAGGACTGCTAGTCTTCTGGCTGGGAAGCTGCTTTAGGTAAGAGCCTGAACAGCCACCTGAATAAACTAACAGTGCTGCACTGTGCCACAAGTGCCACAAGACTAGCACTCCCAAAAGGGACAGTGGCAGACACTGCTCCCTGCTGCAGCTATTCCCTCCTGGTACCTCCTCAGCGGAAGTTGAGGACTTGCTCTTCCCTGCTCCCTTTTCAAAGGCTTTGGGGGAGCTGCAATCCAGACAGATGCTCTAGCTCCAAGAGCCAGTAAACCCCACATGATCCCGGCGGTTGGGCCAGATCAAGCCGTGGCAGAACCTACCGCACAGGTCTGAGGAGGCCTTATCCAGTTCCTCAGCCTCTGCAATCATCTCGGCCATGGCCAGGATGTCAGCCTCCAGGGGATTGGAGGGGATCTTCACCTTCAGCTCCTCAATGGTCTCCACAATCTTATCTGTGCTCTCCAGCGTGGTGGGCAGGAACATTGGCACAGGCACCTGTCGACAGCAGCATACCAGGCAGAAAACTGACACTCAGCCGACTGATGTAAAAGCAGGGGCAGGAGAAGAGGATGAACAAAGAAGCAGGGAGGCTGCAGCAAGGCAGGATCAAGACAGTAAGAGAACACGAGCGGGTGGAGTATGTCGCTTACCGGGACAGGCATGGAGAAAGGCACAGGTACTTTCTGGCAGTACATATGCATAGGCACAGGCACGAAGATCGGGACGGGGATTGGCAACACAATCACCTGGGGCTTCCAGTCAGCCTCTGACAAGAGCAAAAGTAGGTCAGTGAGCCTGCTCCCAGCAGCTCCTCCACCCAGCAGCCCTACTGCACACTGCCATGCCCCCTGCCATCCAACACCACGGCACTTCCAGCCACCAGCTTCTGTGACTCATGGGCAGAGCTGGAGCAGCAGCAAGCCAAACAGCCCTGCAACAAGAGAGGCTTGCCTTAGCCAGAGGTGCAAGCCCTGCTCTTACACGACCCTGCTGAGAGATCTAGTTGCCTTGCATATGCTGGAGACCACATACACATGCTCAACAGGAGCTACACAGTGGAACCTGCTGAGCAGGCGGTCCTCTAACGATCTCCAGAGGAACAGGAGCTGTCCCACAAGAGGTGGGATCATGCTGCAGTGCTCTCTGCATCTCTCCTTTTGCTGCTGATGGAAATGGGCTCCCAACCTCCAGCCCTGCCATGTGTGCCCTGCACTGCCCTGAGACTCCTTAGCACGGTGCCAAACACCCAGCCACTCTGTACAGCATTTCAAGCTGGATTCACGTTTAGTCTGGAGCAGGGACGTGCCACTTGCCTTTCCAAAACGCCCCTGTAATCCTGCAGTTATGTCTTGTTTTCCTACCTGTCTGACATCCTTTGGACTTCATTTCTATCTTGCAGGAAACGCCCCGGTTTTGCATCAGTGGTTTACACATGGCAGCTTTGTTTTTCCGAGGGGTGGCTGGAACCGGAGGGGGCGGGGGAGGCGGCGCAGCTGGAGACATCTGGGCTGAGGAGGTCTTTGCTGACAGCTGAGGAAATGCAGAAAGCAAGAGATTGGTGTCCACCTAAGGCAGCACCACCTCTTCCCAACGACGCCTACAGCTGGAAAGACTCCTAAAGCACCTCCTGGAGCCTGGCAGTCCCCAACACACACACACGTGTGATCGCTCCCGCGGTCAGACCCCGACAAAGGACAGCCAAGCTGCTCCTGGCAGGCAGCAAGTCTGTGTGGCATCTCTGCAGCAGCCAGCAGGGAGTCTGGCACTGGTTGCTCCTGCCCCGCAAGGCAGCGAGGGGCACAGTGGGACAGTGACTATACCCAGGTACAGGGGAGCACCGTGCAAAGAGGAGCCAGTGCCACAGTGGCAGGCCATTCTGGAGCTCATCATCGATTGCTGGGAAATGGTTATTCTTCACCCTTGCAAGAGATATGCTGATGCTGCCCTCCCCAGCAGCTCTTATCAGCTCCCACTACCCAGACATTTTAAAACGCACTGGTTGTAGAAGAATGAAATCTCCCTGAGCAATGGCAGATCTGTCCTCTTTTGGGGACAGCCCCTTTGTGCTATCTTGCAAACTCCTACCTCCAGCAGGCCTTACCATGTTAGTCTCTGCCTTCTGTGGGGAAGGGGCAGGTGGTTTTGGCTCTGAAGTCTGACCTGTAAGAGAATGCAACGACTCTAAGTTCAAGAGCTCCTGGGCCAACAGGTCCCACTGCTGGGACTGGAGGTGGCAGCAGCCAGAGGGCAGGGACAGGCTCCCCAGAAACTGCTCCTGGCCACTCCAGGAACAGTTAATGTTTCCACAATCTCTAGCCCTAGCAGCTCAGAAGACACTACAACTCCAAAATCAAGTCATTCCCATGTCATTTTGTGCTCCCTTGCAGTCCACCCCATCCCCATCACAGCAGGTCAGGAGAAATCCCAGCCCCTTGTAGAGAGAGGAATCCAGGGCTCTATTCCCAGCTCTGCCTATTGGCTTGCTGTACCGAGCCATGGCCCCTCCCTGTGCCTCCATCTCCCTGCTCTAAATATCTTGGCAAAGTGCTTCGAGATCCCTAGGAAGAAGGCAACAGAGCTAGTAGTAGTGTTACGAGATATCCTAGAAAGCATTGAGACAGCTTTGCCCCAGCCCTAGGGATGCAGTACATTCCCCTAAAGAAAAAGGGGATCACCTGCAGGTAAGAGGTGCATGTGGCAGACACTAGTCTCAGGTGGTAACAATATCATCCTGGCTTGGACGACAATTCCAGCTCATTTGCTCTGCAGAGAACCTGCACCCATCTCAAAGGCTGATGAGCTACAATAGCACCTTCATCCAAGTCTCCTGTGAGCCCTGGTTACCCATGTGGCTGGTAAAAAAACTGCCTTCTACAGCACTGACTAACCGTGGGCCATGCATGAAGAAGACACCTGCAAGGAAAGCAGAAGTTCTCAGCACCCAAAGGAAGTGGTGGGTCCATTTGCACCTCCTACATACCAATAGGCTCTCCAGGAAAGACCCAGACTCCCAAAGGACCAACACATGGGCATTCGCACTGTGCAGATTTCCTCTGTCCCGAGGAAACACAGGACAGCTCTTGAGCAATTGGAGGCCCAGCAAGGTCCACTTGCTGACCACCACAGGGGGACAGGTAAGTTCCAGTTGGCGGAAGCTCCCTAACCTGTGGCTGAGCATTCAGCCATAGGATCTGCAACGGTCTCAACGGGTCCAGGAACTCCCTCTGACCAGATCCAAGTGGATGGGCAGCAGGTGGGAGACATCAATGCCTTGAATAAGAGAAGACAAGCTATGGAGTATGAGCAGAGTTTCTGCTGCAGCAGAATCAAAAGCAAAGTTGATTGCCCCACAGGCCAATGATTTAGAACTAAGGGAAACAAGATCCTCCTGCCACAAAGCTCCATGTGCTACATGTCCAGGCTTCCAGGAAAGCTGCAGCTTGTTCTTTACTCTCATTCCAACACCAGCAAGGAGCTGTGAAGGCATTGCCTGCACCAACCGTGACTTCTGGCCCTCTACCCTCTCCAGCTGGACAGCCCTGTGCAGAGGCAGTTCCCCTTGGAAGTCTTTGGGCACAGTTCTGTGGTAGAAGCTCCTCAATCCCTTATTACACAGACTGTTCCCAGCAAAGGAATGGCCACTTTTATCGTCAGCAAGCACTCTCAGGATCACCAGCTTGGCAACAGCCACTGGGTCACAGGAATGAATTGTTTTAGGCACCCACTGGCTGCAAGAGAAGAAGCAAGTAGTCAGCAGCTCTGCCCAAGATGGGCCTGAAATCCAGGTAGTCCCTTGTGAGCTGGTAACACAGCTGCCAGGTCCACAGGAGACCCTGGCTGGACCAGGCAGAAGCTGCTCCTCACCATGCACTGACAAGCTGCTCCTCCCAAAATCCCCTGCACAGCACGCTGCGTTGGAAAGCTCTCTCTGTAAGCACACGGCAGGCCCTGGCTCCACCACCCTTCCTTTGCAAGCTGAGCAGTATGCCATGGTCCTGGGACAAGGACGTCCACAGCTATCCCACAACTGGCAGGGGATGGGTGTGTCAGAACACATAGAGGACCCAGTGCCACCAGCAGCATTCATCAAGCATGGCAGCTGCTGGGGCAGCCCGGAGCTTGTGCTCAGCCGAGCACTCACCACTGCTGATGGGCTTTTCCTTGGCTGCCCTCAGAATTCTCTGCCTCACAGGGTGCACAGAGAGGCAGCTGTGGCACGGTGAAGGGTGACACCCCACATGCCAAACAGCAAAGTTCTTGGGGGCCTCCAGAGACATGGTGGAGGGGGGCACTCAGACTCTCGTGGTTGTTGGTGGTGGAGAAGGTACTTCTCAGTCTTGTGGTCCATGGCTCCAAGGAGACAATGGCTAAATGGTATGAAGCATCCTTCCCCCTGCAGGCAAAGCTTGCTCACTGTGCCTGTGTCCCAAAAGCAGTGTTACTGGTCCCTCACAAGCGAGACGCCTTGAAAGCAGAGGACAAATGGAACAGCATGGCTAGGGCTGTAGAATCACCTGGTGAGCTACAGGAACCAGCAAGTTTAACACCTCTTCCTCCCCTGGGCAGCAGGACACTATGCCCCATCAAGCAGACTCCCCCTGGGCACCCCCATGCCAGCAGAAACCAATAGTTCCTTATCCAGGTCACTCCAGTGTGCTGCCACTTGAGCCGTTGCCTCACATGGCCTTTTACGGAGCGCAGCTTTTGGAGGGCAGGGTGGGACTCCCTGGCTGGGGGAACCTGCTGCTTCCGGCAGAGCAGCTCTGCTTTGCTGTCTAACCAGCACTGACATCCAGGGCATCCCCATCTTGCAGTCAGCCCACTGCATCAGAAGAGGAACCAGGAAGAGTCTGGAGATGGAGGACGAGGTCTCTCATAGGAAGGTCCTTGTCTTGGTTTCCCCTCCTTGGCGCACCCTAGTCAGGGTTTTACACCTCATGAAATCCCAGGGAGGGCAGCAAAGCCCTGAGCCTGCGATGCAGGTATCTGTCGAAGCTTGATGCACCGAAGTGAGTCTCACCATAAGCTGCAGGCATTTTAACTAAATCACACAAATTACCTAGAAGATCACTGCCTATGAAAGACCAAGCAGAATGAGACTATGCGAGTGTCCAAGGGCCAAGCGATGTCTTGTCACTGTCACTAGGAGCACCTTCCATCCCGAGGGACCCCAAAGCACTTTGCAATCTTCCATAAGCAACTGGCTCAAGTTAATGATAGGAAATGGGGCAACAGGCAGTGAAAATCTCCTCTCCAGCTGGAACTCCACAGATGCAGAATGGGGTTATCCGGGACACGGGATTGGCAACTCCCCAAAGCTGCAGCGATCTTTGGGTATGTGGTAGGACTCCAACCTAACATCGCAAGACAAAGTGCCTCCAGCAGCTCAGCGCTCCCTCAAGATCGTTCTAGGTTCAGCTCTGGCTGAGGAGAGCTCACCTAAGCATCACCAGCACCACTTCCTGCAGCACCCTGTGTTTTCCTTGAATGTTTCCCATCCAAGCACTGACCTGGCCCAATCCTGATTAGCTTATGAGATCTGAGAAGGTCACAGCTCGGAGGTGGTGTGGGGCTACAGGTGGATTATCATGCCAAACCACGCTGTCCCCTAACCCTGTAAATCGAGCTCTCCGCTGGCAACATGAGGATGTTAAATCCCTGAGTATCCTCGCTAAAAGTGTGAGCTACAGGCAGCACGCTGGCACCGGCTCCTCCCGTCTGGGCCCTGTGTGTCATAGAACCATAGACGTTAGAGATGGAGAAGCCCCATTTGGTCCCACTCCGTCCTTTCCCCCCCAAGGGCCAGTGCAGGATTGTTCCCTAGCGTCTCATCCAGTCCCGGGTCGGAAGCTTCCACCCCTCGCTGTTCAGTCTTCCCTGCGCCTCTCGGACTGAGCTATGCAGGTCCCCTCCCTCCCTCCTACTCACTGTTCAGCAGGCTCTCGGGCCCCTTCTGCGTGTCCAGGTTGGGCTGGTTCTGTTGATTGTAAAATCGCAGCAGACACTGCTGGTTGCAGAAGTGTTTGATTTGCCCCCGCCAGTGGATGGTTTCCAGCAGCTTCCCCTGACGCTTGCAGGCATGGCACCGAGCTGCCTAAAGCCCGCATCAGCAGGAGAGAAACAACGAGTAACTAACCACACCCCCTCCGAGTGCAACACAACTCTCCAGTGAAAGGTGCACATAGCAAGGTGCTGTGAGCTTCCCCACAGCAGTGCCCTGCCAGTGCCAGCCGGGGACTCCAGCGGTGCGAACTTCTCACAGCAGCACTAGCCGCGGATCCAGCACTGTGAGCTTCCTCAGTGCAGTGCTCTGGCAGGATCAGCTGGGGACTCCAGCTACATGAGCTTCCCCGTAGCAGTGTCCCGTCATTGCCAGGCAGGACTCCAGCAGTGCCAGGTTCTCCGCAGCAGTGCCAGCCAGACTCCAGCAGTGCGAACTTCCTCAGTGCAATGCCCACTTATCAGGGTGCCGTGCCCACCACAGCACTTAGCACAAGCTGCCAGTACCAATACTGACCTTGAAGTACCAGAGCAAGTATTTGCTTTTGCAGTCTTCACTACAGAAGTCCCAGGTGCTGCCCTCCAGCTGCTCGGTGACCGCCCGCTGGCAGGTCTGAGAACAGTAGGTGCAGGTGATGCAGCACAGGCCCAGGTTCTTGGTGAAATCCTGTTTGTAAAGAAGCACACACCCTGCGGAGAAACAATAGGAGTGAAACCTTCCCAGGATGAACTGGGGGCCTCCCTGACCCAACATGACCAGAATCCAGGTCTGCGGAGACAACAGAGCACACGCAACACACTGTAGGGAACAATCCAGCACTGGCCCCTGGGGCTGGGATAAGATGGGACCTCATGGGGACTTGCCATCTCTCACCTCCATGCTTCTAGGAAGAGTCTGACTCCAACCTCCTGTGTGCAGGAACCCAGCAGGCAGGGCAAGGCCAGGTCAGGCCAGCCCAGACGCAAGAGCGTAGAAGTGCATGATGACAGGAGGAGCGGAGCTGCCACCTGCTGTCTCCCCAGCCCCCAGAGAGAGAAAAGCTGTGAGAAAGCCCTCCCCAAGGACACAATGAACGGTAAAGATCTTGCCCTAGGGCCTGGCTGGACAGCAAGCCATCCCCACGACAGTCCTCCCTTCACTGCATGGCAAGGCTCTCACCCCAGGGCCTGGCTAAGACAGTATCCCCTCTGTTCCTCTCCATGCTCTCTTCTCCTCCCCCAGCATGGGCTGGCATGGGGGCTCTGCCTCTCCCGTGCCTTCCCCAAGTACCTTCGCTGCAGAAGTTCTTCTCCACTCCGGAGAAGCGGATCTTCTCATGCAGCAGCTTCTCCTGCTTGCAGTGCTCACACTGAGACACCACCCCGCGCAGCCGCTTGAAGTCCTCGCAGCAGTCCTTGCAGCAGAACTGATACACCTTGTCCTGCCAAAGAAACCACCACCAGGTCAGCCAGGCTGGCAGGAGCTCCCCACACTTCTTGGGGAAGTAAAAGCAAGACTACAGGGCTGAACCAAATCCCCAGCTCTCCTGGCATGGGGTTTGGCAGAAGTGGTCTCCTCCTGCCCTTCTGACATCCAGCTGAACATCAGGAACACAGCACTCAGCGCACGGTCTCCAGGCATGTCTCTGCAGCTAAGGGATTCAGAGCACTGGCGTAGAAGGAGCTCTACTTTGAGCAGGAAGAGGAAGGAGCCCTGCGGTCCTCACCAGGGTTGGCCTCTGCCTCAACATCTCCCTGGGGAAAGTCCTCACCTGCCAGTCTAGGATCTCCGGCTTCCCGCTGAAAAGATTGTGGCAGTAATGGCAGTTGAGATGGATCCCACCTTCTGGGCTGGTTCGCTGCAGGAGACAGAGACACGTCATGGAGGGAGAGGCACACAGAGGGCAGTGAGCACCCGCTTCACACTGCCACCACCTCCTGCCTCCTCCACCTTTCACAACAGTCTGCCTGCCTCTGCTCAGACCTGTGCTTGCTGCCACTGTCAGTGACTCACAGTCAGTCTGCCAGATCATGTCTCAAGCTCCAGGAGCGCGCATTCTTGAGCGCAATTTCACTTTGCTTCCAGCGTACTGGGTCCAGTTCTTCTCAGGAAGGCAAGCTTTCAAGTTGCCACCCCTCTGGATTTGAAAACATTAAGAGATAGGGGCTCCGCTACCTCTTCTGAGAATTTCTCTAAAAGATCTTGAAGCACAGGTGCTTCTATTTTCAAGGTAAAGCAACTTCAGAATTCAAGCAGCCGTTCTCATCCCACCTTCCCCTGCTAGATTAAACAGCCATTTAGCACTTGGTGTCTTGTCCACAAGGATATATTTATTAATAAAGTCATCTTCCTGGTTTTCTTTCTGACAACCTCAGATAAGGTGCTCTGCGAGTGCCTCATCACATGCATTTTTCAAGCCCAAATGTAATTTTTCTGTCTTTTTTCAGTATACTTCCAATTTTTCTTCAACATTGAAAATAAAGTGGACATCGGATGAACATCCTTCCTATCTGTGCAACATTCTAGGTAGCTCTTTTGCTCCCTAGTCCCCAAACTTTAACTCCCTGTTCCTCTGCTTGTACTTGCAATAACTTAATTAATCCTTCCCTCTGTGGTTATAAACTGAGATGCTCATACTGAATGGATTATCTGCTGTAATCCCAGGGCCTTTTCAAAATCCTTACCTTCCCAGGACTTACATCCCCACACTACTTGAGTAAAGCTGATACAGGATCTTGCACTGAACTATGCACAGTTTAAGCACACTGTTAGGAGGAACCAGTCTTGTCAAGCAATCCAATTGCTTTGCTTTCTATGACTGCCCTGACCTCAGCATGAGTTAACACTTCACCAGATTTTGTTTCATCTGCAAAATTTTATCACGGTTACTTTGATTTTATTGCCAGATGACTGATGAAGATGTTGAACTCCTTGGGCTTAATACTGATCCCCAAAAAGCCATCTTGAAACACTCTCTTCAGTGGTTTTTCTTTGACAAGTGTGTCCTGAGATCTGCCAGCAAGACAGTTCCTAATCCAGGTTATGCATGGGTTTACTCATACACTACAATGCTGATTTTACATGGCAGTAATTCAAGTTAGGTGAATTAGGTTAAGTCCCTCGAAAAAGGGAAACATTGCACCCATTTTCAAAAAGGGTAGAAAGGAGGACCCTGGGAACTACTGACTTGTCAGCCTCATCTCTTTGCCTAGAAAGATCATGGAACAGATGCTCCTAGAAGCTATGCTAAGGCACATGGAGGACAGGGAGGTGATTCAAGACAGCCAGCATGGCTTTACCAAGGTCAAGTCTTGCCTGACCAACCCAGTGGCCTTCTATGATGGAGTGACTACATCAGTGGACAAGGGAAGAGCTACAGATGTCATCTATCTGGACTTCTGTAAGGCCTTTTACACGGTCCCCCACAATATCCTTCTCTCTAAATTGGAGAGATATGGATTTGATGGGTGGACTGTTTGGTGGATGAAGAATTGGTTGAATGGTCACATCCAGAGGGTAGTGGTCAATGGCTCAATGTCCAGATGGAGATTAGTGACAAGTGGTGTCCTGCAGGGGTCTGTATTGGGACCAGTACTGTTTAATATCTTCATCAATGACAGACAGTGGGATCGAGTGCACCCTCAGCAAGTTTGCAAACGACACCCAGCTGAGTGGTGCAGTTGACACGCCTGAGGGACGGGATGCCATCCAGAGGGACCTGGACAAGTTCGAGAAGTGGGCCCCTGTGAACCTCACGAGGTTCAACAATGCCAAGTGCAAGGTCCTACACCTGGGTTGGGACAACCCCTGGTATCAATACAGGCTGGGGGATGAAGGGATTGAGAGCAGCCCTGCCGAGAAGGACTTGGGGGTACTGGTGGATGAAAAGCTAGACATGAGCCGATAATGTACACTCGCAGCCCAGAAGGCCAACTGTATCCTGGACTGCCCAAAAAGAAGTGTGGCCAGCAGGTCAAGGTCGAGATACTTCGTCTAGCTCTGGAGTCCTCAGCACAAGAAAGACATGAACCTGTTGGAGTGGGTCCAGAGGAGGGCCACAAAAATGATCAGGGGGATGGAACACATCTCCTGTGAAGAAAGGCTGAGAGAGTTGAGGTTGCTAAGCCTGGAGAAGAGAAGGCTTCGGGGAGACCTTATTGCAGCCTTTCAATACTTATAGGGGGCTTATAAGAAAGATGGGGACAAACTTTTCAGTAGGGCCTGTTGCAACAGGACAAGGGGGAATAGTTTTAAACTAAAAAAGGGTAGATTTAGACTAGATATAAGGAAGAAGTTTTTTACGATGAGGGTGGTGAAACACTGGCACAGGTTGCCCAGAGAGGTGGTAGATGCCCCATCCCTGGAAACATTCACGGTCAGGCTGGACGGGGCTCTGAGCAACCTGACCTAGTTGAAGATGTCCCTGCCCATGGAAGGGGGTTGGACTAGGTGACCTTTAAAGGTCCCATCCAACCCAAACTATTCTATGATTCAAGTCTTATGAATTCTACAACTGTAAAAATTCTACAGCTACCCTACCAACACCATTTGTGATCTCAGCAAAGGATTACATCAAGGATTTATTAAAAACCAACCAAACAAAAAAACCCACAACACCCAAAAACCCCCCAACACAAAAAACACAAGAAAAAAAACAAACCCCCAAACCAAACTGCAACTGCCAGTAACTAACTCTACCTCTAGATTCGCTAAGTTTTCCCAGTTGCCTAAGGCATGTCCTGGCCTAAGTTTCCCAGGTCCTCCTGGCTGTTGCTTTGTTTTTTGACAACTATGCAAAACTAATATTCTTCTAGTTGCCTTTGAATACCACAAACATTTAATCTATGCTGAAACTTAACATCAGAAGATTAAAAACCACCAGTCAAGCCTCTGAGGATTATTAAACATGAGGTGTCCAGGCCTGCTGGTTGTAAATTTTTAGACAACACATCCTAGAAGACTTATGTTCCTTGGTGACACCTGGCTTAGAGGGCAGCTCTGCCTCTTTCCGCCCCACTAGCAGGTGCCCACTGTGCTTTGTAGCTTACTTGTGCTTTTGCTTGTGCCCTCATAAGGCCACTACATCCCAAACCACTCATGCAGCACAGCTCTGCACTGCACTCCCGGTGGGCATAACCTGATAGACAGGAATGAATTACAGCCCGTCTTATCCCAATGGAGGAAAGGGGAGATAGGGCCAAGACTTGAGTTATTGGGAACTACAGTGACTGCAACTCTTATGCTCCAGCAGAGACTTTCTTATGGACCCTCTCTGAGGAGCTTGAGGAAGGTGGAGCCTCTATTAAGTGTGAAAGGAAGCATGAGCTCTATGGTCCAGCCCAGCATGAAGGATATTTCAGTACCTGGAATTTGGTCCAGCAGCTGGGGCTGCAGAACTGGTAGACAACCCGGTCTGTCTTGTTGTAATAGCAGGGTTCAGATAAACTCTTTCTGCAGAAGCTGCAGGGTCTAGGGGGACCTGATGAAACAGACAGGAATCGGTGAGGGCAGCAGCACAGGACGTGGGACTGGATTCTGAGGATGGCATGCAAGCTACTCACTCATCCTCAGTCTGTCAAGCTATTATCAAAAAGCAAGGGACAAGAACACCAGGAAACTAAGAGCACCAGATTCTGCTAGGACAGAAACGTTAAACACCGATGGAGAGCAGAGTGGTTCAAAGAAGTGACCCTCGCTCTACAGGAATTTGGACAAAACAGGCTGCAACACTTGCACCAGAGACCATACCCATTCCTGTACCCATTCCTGGACACCCTGGTACTCCATATAATGGAAAGGGCAATGCCAGCCCAGTACTGCTTCCTGCATTCTCAAGAACAACAATGTACACTACTCCTCAGTATTAAGATGTCTACATGCCAGAAGGGATCCTCCCTCTCCAAATCTTCCACTTGTCTCACTGGACTCCTCCCCAGGCAAGCAACATGCCTTCTTTCCAGTCTCATCCACAAGCAATAAATAGTACTAAGGAAGGAGTAAGAGTGGAGAGGTGACTGATTCCCTGTACATAGGTGCTCTTACCAACCAAGCCTGACTGCTTCACTTTGTGGGAGGTAGTGCAGCAAATGGAGCAGAACAGGCCCATCTTGCCACTGCGATCCACGTTGGGCAGCATGTCAAAGTTCTTGCACAGCGTCTTGCACCACATGCACGGGTAGACCCGAGTGTTCTTCTGCAAACACAGAGCAGAACAGAGCTGCGAGGGAGACCATCACAGCCAGCAAGGTCTGAACTTCATATACCACCCTACTACTGGATCCACCACAGGGCAGCTCTCCGGCAGGGAATGCCTGATGCCAGAGCCAGGCTCATAGTCTGCAGGTTCAGGTGGTGGTAGCAAAAAAGGCCGCCTTTGGCACCTCACCTTCCTGTTTCAAGGGTACCCTGGCAGGAATAAAGAGCTTGGCAATCCCATCAAGACAGTTAAGTGAAGCCTGCTCATGCCACAGAGGAACATATCCAGCCAAGCTTTGGGGAGACATCCAAAAGAAGCCAGCCCATGCTAACTGCATATACCAGTGTTGCTGCACAGTCCAGCTTATTGAGTGCCTGACCCGTGCTCAGGTCCAAGATGGGCCCCACGCAGAATAAATAAATTCTGTTTGCCTGCTTCAAAGTTTCCTCCACAGCAATATCTTAAATGTTTTGTCAGCAATAAAAGGCCAAGGGGATTCAAGTCACCTGTTATTGCAAAAAGTGCCCTGTGCCACAAGGAGCAAAGGAGCTGTGTGCCCACGGAGACCCCCCACCTCAGGCAGCTGACTCCACACACCTTCTTGTAACTGTTGAGACAGGCAGAGTTGCAGAAGCGTTTTTGCTGGCCTTCGTGGAAGAGGTATTCCAAGGGCAAGCCCTTGTTGTATATGTAAAGTCCGCAGTTGTCACAGCAGTTGGTTTTCAGCCCCTTGGTGGCCCGGAATTTGGTGAAGCAGGCGTCGCTGCAGATGCGGTGAACCACATTCCCATTGCTGACCTCATGCTGGATCTGCAGACACATCATTGCTGTCACTCCCCCAAACCACTACGTGCCTCCTTCTGACATGTGTGCACCACTACTACCATGGCCCTTGGGATAACAGGCTGTTACACTAAAACTCGGGCAAGTGCCATACTGGAAGCTGGTGTGGACTCAGGCTGGCCTCCTCTCTCCAACTGGAAGAGCTGAGTGGCAGGAAGCAATGAGCTTCAGGGTGGGGAGAAGCAGAAGCCTTATTTCTTCTGCTGGAATAAGGGCTGGTTCACAGTAACAAGGAAGGACCTGGGAGTGAGCCCAAGCCAGCTTAGGGGCTGAGGCCTCACACTACAGGAGAACCTGGCAAACACCTTGCAATGGTCCCAGGCAGGGCCAAGTGCTGCAGGTCACAAGCACCTCATCCAGGTCATGGGAAGGACAAGGGATTTGTTTACCTCGCCAGGTTTGTGGCAGACGCTGCAGCGGCTGGTGTCTGAGGCATCTGCAGACTGAGGTGCTGGTCTGTGCTGCTGTGCCTCATAGAGCGAGAGGCAGACAGAGGTGCAGAACTCATGGAAAGAGCCGCCTGAACCGATCTGGACAACCACAGAGTCCTTGGTGTTCCAGATCTCCCTGGGGATCAAGAGGGGATGTGTTAGTGCAGGGAAACACCAGTCCTGTCACAAAGGCACAGGATGGCACACTGCAATGCACGGGACTTTCTGGTGTCCCAAAAGGGTGGCAAGAACAGTCTCACAGCAGCTTCTGTCCCAGCCCAGAGGGGTGGTGCCTGAAGACAGAGCACGCGGCAGGTTGTTTTGAGAGGAGGCTGGGATATGGGGCATTGAGTCTGGGGACAGGCAGGGAAAGGCAATAATGTGAAGGGGGTGTAGGGAACATGGGATATGCGGTGTGTGAAAGAAGACATGGGGCAGCAGCTGGCAGTGGGCAGGAGTGATGTGGGTGAACGAGGGTCACAGGGATGGGGACTAGCAGGTAGGGCTGTGGGGCAGATGAATGGGGTCACAAGCACGGGAGCATTGAGGAAAGGGGAATGAACACACACTTTTTACAGAAGGTGCATATCTTCTTGCCAGGTGGTTTTTTTGAGAAGGTGGTGAGACAGGAGCTGGAGCAGAAGAGCTGAGGGAGCCCTTTACGCTGGTAGGCAGTTTGGCCCTTCTGCAGTGGGGTCCGGCAGTTAGCACAAGTCATCTTGGTGACAGTAGAGCGGGCAGCTCGCTGAGCCATCTGAGTGCGTAAAGACATGCGAGTTGAGCGTCGGGTACGAAAAGGAACAAAATCCTCATCGTTGGGATCATCCACCATTGCATCAGAGTCTTCGTCAGAGACCGGAACTGCAGAGCGGCAGAGAAAGATGCACAGAAATCCCTCATTAGGAATTGAGACAGAAACCTCTGCCATGAGACACATGCGGGGGCTTTCTGGGGTCACCTTTCTGGAGTCCCTCAACATGCTTTGTACCTGTCTGGGTAGAATAATAAAAGGACCCTTAAAAGATATTCTGTTGGAATTGGAGGTGAGTCAGGAGCTCTTTAAGCAAACTGGGCTTAAGTACAATTCCTTTCTAGGAATTCATGATTTGCCAAGGTTGAGCAGAAGCCCAAAGTGTGAACATTTACAGCAGAAAACCCTCCAAGAACCGGTAGACCTTAAAGGGAACAAGCTGGATCACCAGCTTTCAGCACAGGCAGGCAATGAAGGAGCAACACACAAATACTAGGGAATGGCAGGGTGACACTCAACATCTCAAAGAACAGAAACTTCACATGCTTCTGCAGGAAAATCCCCAAAATGCAACCTTCCTTCAGACAGCCTGCTGCCATAGAAACAAAGGAAGAAAGTTCCTGGCTGAGGAGATGGAAAATGGATTTCCTGGGAACAATCCCAGTGTCTCATCCTATTACTTGGTGCTTGGTGTTCACACACCACTGTAAAAATACTACAACCCTTCCTTCAACCTAAGTGCCCTGAGAAAGCAAGGCAAGTATCCCAGGATGAAGACTCATGGGGTGAAGTGACCTGTCCTGTGAAAGGGGAAAGTCTGCACAGAAGCTCCAGAGTTCCCACTGTACTCACACGATGAACCACCTGCCCACAATGGGTCTGGAACCTGCTCTCTGGCTGATAACAGGCAGAGGCCAACCCTAGTTACTCACTGCTCTCAGAGGAGTTCACAGTTTCAGGCCTGGCAGTTTCTGATCTTCTGGCTCTTTCACTTCTTTTCTGCTCCTAGAAGACATACAGAAAATACTTAGGCTAACTATCTGCTAGGATAACCATGGATAAATATCCCAGATCATGGTGGAGTTCCAACTTCTGGTATTTGCTCTCCCAATAACTAGGCTGAAAATGGATAAAAGTCCACAGATACCTGACCAGAGTTGACAAGATGGGGGAGAAGGGGAAGTAGGTTTATGAGAATAACATTCCAGCTGGGGGTAACAGAGACACATTGAAGCCACATTACAGCACCGTGGCAGTGCACAGAGACCACTCTATCACAGGAGACATGCAAACTCCTTCCCAGAGGGGTGACGAGACAGCCAATGTCCCTCACAGAGTTTGTCAACAGCCAGCCACCCTCCATGCTCCTGTAGCATACGTACTTGACTGCATTATCCTCACCTTCTCAGTTGGCAGCTTGCTCCCCTTCCCAGATAGGCCTTCTCCTGGAACAGAAGCACAGAAGAAGCTTGCATCTAACATCCTGCTTTTCTCCAACAGAAGAGGACAGGTGTTCTTCAGATGCAGCCACCCTTTGGGTCAGTCTGCACATGAAGCCTCAGACAGTCCTGGCTAACAAGCACAGTCATGGTGGTGATCAGACATAGGAAAGCTCCTAAACCTACCACCTGTAATTAACAGATTCAAACACGCAGCTTGGGAGGAGTCCTGTAAGGGGGAGACCACCCTGCATGGCGGAGGCATGCTGGGCAGTTGTCTCCAACTGCTTCTGACCTGAGCATCTCCTGAGGATGGCCAGCAGAGGGCAGAGGGACTTTGCCTATTGGAAACACCTTCTCCTGGTGACCCTCAGTTCCCGCAAAGACTCCAGTGATGAAGAGTGTGAGCTAAGCTGATGCACAGCCACAGCTTTATGAAGGAAGCTCCTAGCTGACACGAGCATTGAAAATCAAAGTTAAAGCTATGAAAACCAGAGCTTGTGTGCACCAAGGGAGCAGCTTCCACAGCATTATTCCCTGTAAACAAGACACTGTCCCTGAATCTAGCCCATCAGTAGCATTGACAATTTTCATAGCAGGAGACGATGGGAAAAGTTGGAGTGCAAAACAGACTCCAGCTTCTGCAATGTGCAGCAGAATGACCTCCTGAGCAAAAGGAAGACAAGTTCTGTGGAGATAACAACCTACCTGCTGGTGGTGAGGCTTCCTGTGCTTTCAGTACACTACTTTCTTTAAGCGAGTTGTTCCCACTATCATCCCCTTCCTCTGCCTGGTTTTCCTCCGTGGGCTCAGGGGGCAAAGCTGCAGTATTGTTGTCCGGGCTCAGTTCCACCTCTGCTTCCCCTGCCAGCCCTTCCCTCTGCATGGGTGAGTTTTTCCTTGGTGCCTTCAACCTTGTCTTCTTTGTCTGTTTAATATTAGGTTGGGAAGGGGCCATTGGCGGACATGAGGATTGTGCTGTGATTTCTTCCGTGGCTGGGGCACTGCTGAGGTCCCCAGAGTCAGGAACGGGCTGCCGGGGCGATTCAGGGGCGTTGTCATCAGAGAGTGCAGGAATAGCAGCAGCACCATCTTCCTTTAGGTCCCCAGAATAATTTTTTGGTGCATCTTCCCCTTCTTTCCATGTTTCTGGAACAAGGGCTTCTCTAGAGAGGGCAGAGGGGTCCACTGGTCCATCCTCCACATCCTGGGAAGGATGTGCCTTATACAGCCCATCCAGACCCTCTGATTTATCTAGCTCCATCAAGTTAGCAGTTTTATCCAAGTCATCTAAGACATCAGGTTTCTCCAGCATATCCAAGACACTAGGTTTATCTAGAACGAGGTCATTTGATTTGTTTAGTTCAGACAGGCTGTCTGCTTTCACTAGAAGGTCCAAGTCCTCATCTGCAGTCATCTGCTTGGACTGATCCCAGTCGGGGGGCTGAAGAACTGAAACTTCCTGGGTAGAAGCTGTTTGGGAACCCAGGAGATCTTCCCCAAATTCCATGTCAGCAGGGAGATCACCAATAAGTGGTTTGTCAGGCAAGGACAGGGGGTCCAAAGATCCTGAAAATTCACTGGAATCCATTTAAAAGATGGCAACTGGAAATGAGAGAGACTTGCAAGTTAATGAAAAGTAGTTTAACACAGCGCATGAATTGTCCACTCTTCTGAACATCGTTGGAGTAAAACAAGGCCCAGTAGTACTGCTAGCCATAACCAGGACGCCAGCAGGTTAATCACAACTACTTGTGAGGTTACAAAACTCTAAGGCCAAACAGCAGCAGCGGGACGCAGCAGTTTGGTACAGCAGACCTTTGGGAACTCTACAGCCTCCACACACCACACCACACCACAGCATGGCAAACAGACTTGCTTATGCTAAATGACACAGTGGGGTATCAGAAATTACTCAAGAACCAATTCAGGAGGCTTCACGCAGCTGTTCTGTGGTGTGTAATACCCCCTTCCCTGCCTTCCTCTCTATTTCACCAGACCCAAACAATCTGGTCTCTCCTTTCTCCTGATCTGTTCTCATGGAGCTAACACAACTTCTATTTTTAAAATATCTTTTCTCTTAAACATAGAGGCAGAAAGAACTCCTTTACAGCTCTGTAGCCTGGGTCTTGAACAAGATACAGGATGACAAGATGCATGAATTTTGTCAGAGAACAGATACAAACCATGTTATAGTATAACTACAGCATAGCCCCAAAACTACGTAGGGTAATATTCAGACATAGAACAATTGGAAAAGCTTAAGTTAGAACTAGGAGGAATTCTGGAGAGTGGCAAGAAGAAAGGTGGTAAAGCCCATGATGTTAAAAGCAGTCACAAGAGGAAGAACAAGTAGCAAAGTAGACACGAGCATGCAGCAATGCGGAGTCAGGAAAAAAAAACAGCGTGACTTTGCAGGGCACAGAGAGCGCACTTGCACGGGAAGATGTGATGCTGACTGCTAACATCAGAGGGACAAAGTTACAGCCCAGCTCCTCATGGTCGACATAATCATAAGACAGAAAAGGCAAATCTTTGAGATGAGGCAAGTAAGCGTTTATACCAATATTGCCTAAAAATGAATTATATCCCCAGAAAGTGATAATGGTTACAAACCTGAAGAGGGAAAGGGAGAAGGAGCTGGAGTCTACAAGTGGTGAGGCAGAGTAAGACTTGAAGTAGCATCACGTCCCCAGAAAAGGCTGTAAGTAGACAGTACAAGGAAGGCACTAGAATCAAAAGATGTGGCACCAACCTATCCCCCCCATTAGAGTCATTCTAATTCTAAATTTGGCACTGTTTTAAGCCCTGAAGCAGAAGATTCAGTATTCCTGTCTATTGGGGCTTACTCTAGGCATAACTCATCTCTATCAATGAAGGAGGAAGCCTGAAATAATTTCACTGGTGATGGTCGATTAATACTTTCTTTATATCTTTTCCTCTGAAAGGATAACCAAGTCTCACCCACGAACGGTTTACTCAGAACTAAACAAGACATATTTGAACAGAGAATGTACCAAACTTCTGAAACTCATTTAGGCAGGAGTTTAGGGAATCATACCCTACAGCTGAAGTTCAAAGTCATTGTCTCCTTATGTTATCTAAAAATACAGCAACATTTTCTTTTCCACAGTGGCAGATAAGCACTGTTCCCACAATCACAAACAGAAACTACAGAAAATTTAATCTTCAGAGATGCTCAGAAAGTTTCACCACTAAAGACTTTGGTGATTCTGTTCACTTTCTTTAGTTACAGAGGAGACAAAGCTTCTAGAATGAGCCAATTCCAGAGCAATATAAAATCTAATACATGTTTTAGAGTGGCTGACAGAAAGAAGAGCAAAGTGAAATAGAAATAAAGACATCTGAAAGAAAGGTCCTAAGGATTTGAAGCAGGCAAGAACCCTCCCAAGATGATAAACACATTTTTTCTGCTGCTCAGAATACAAACAATCCCTCCTTCTCAAAGATGTCCCCCACCCAGATTTCCAGACAGACAGCAGACCTTACAACAACAAGTAGCAGAAAGGTCAAGCCACCCAGATGAATAAAGAAAGTTTATTTATAGATATACTTAACAAGACTAACATACTCACATAAATTCACCTTCAGATACTTTGCACAAGTCTGCAATGAATCACAGAGGTGATACTCCTACAGTATTTGCCACTTTCAGCTGGCCTAGTCTTTGCTTGGTAGAAATAGATGCCGGGAACAATTTTGGAGCATAAGAAATCCATTTGGGCATTCCCTCCCAGAGGATAATGCAAGCAAAAATTAATCTATGCACTTGCCATGCTACTCATGTAGACCAAAAGCATCTGGTTTCAATAGTGTACACCTTAACATTGCTTTCAAGCTTAGGGCACAAGAGCATTACGATGCAAGACAAGACTCTGACAAACTTAATGGAGACAACACTGACCAACAAAACGGTCTTAAAGAGAACAAGTATTCTGCAGATTAAGTCAACTCCGAACTATTGGTATGTGATTGGGACAGATACGCAGACCTTTCTGCAGACCCAAGAGTCCGCATTACTGACCACTCACTTGCACGTTCTGGTTGGAAGCACAACGCTTGCCCTGTGTGTTCAAGGTCCTGTCCACTTTCAGTTCTATCCGAAACATCCTGGCAGAACAGCTCACATGTTCTGGCGAACGACCCAAAACTTCTTCTTAAGATGTGCAAAGCTAAGGACTGCTGCAGTCAGTCAAATGAAAGGACCATGTATTCGAATATCCTGTTCCTATTCACACCACAAATGGATACCTGGGGAGAGAGTATAAGAAACATAACTAATAGGACGTTCCTCTTCAGTACATCCTCCGATCAAGTGGCAGCCACGTGCTGAAGAACTGTTTGGCTTGACTTGCACTGAGACTGTCACTGTTAAGAGTCTGTATTGGGCAAATCCTCTACGAATCTGTCTAATCCCCCTTTGAACCAATTTATACTTTGGACTTCCAAAAATTCCAGTGGCAATATGTTCTGCAGCCTAATGTTTAGTTTTTAAAAGTATTTTTATTTTGTTTATTTTAAACCTGCTGCAGCAGAGCTCCGTGACAAGGCAATACAGAGCAGATGAGTGCTGACTTTTGATGTATTTATAAGAATCTGGAAAAGCTGATGGAAGTTAGAGTTGAGGCTGGACCCAAGGAGGTGATGCTGACAAGCAGTTTGAGTGGGAAAGCAAGAAATGTCCCTGCCCATCACTCCAATTCTGTTTCCCTGACAATGAAGTCTTTATAGTGGCTTTCAACCACCAGCTTATGAGGATGAAGAGGACAGCCCTCAGAACAGGACAGAATGAGGCTTTCCAGCTCCATGGGTTGCTCTGAAGTCAAACTCAACCTGAGGAAATTAGAGCTGCCCAGCTGCAGGAGGGTAAGAAACGCTACTTCTTCTGTTTGCCCCAGGCGTTCAGATTCATCTGGGCTTTCTGCTGAGCTCTACAGTGAGTTAAGCTGCCAACTGAATATGCACTCTACCTCTGGTAAAGTCTCTTCTCACTTTCTCCAACAGAAGAAAAACAGCTTATTGTTTCTGGCAGATGCTGAAATCATCCACCACAAGTCATCATCTTTTTTATTCCAGGACCATCTAATGCATAGCTCAGTCACTGGGCTCTGGTCACTGGTCTGCTTCCTCTTTTCCAGCCACATACCTGGCAACGAGGAGAGTATGCTGGAACACAACTCAGCCAAACAAAGAGGAGGCAGTATGCTGAAATCCTGCACGTTACAGCAGATACAACTGCTGTATTGGACATTTGGAAACTCCTTACTTAGGACTTGGCACCATCCTCTACGGAGTATTTAGTAACAGACATTCCTGGGAAGATCAAGTTCAAGGATCGAAGTCCCCTGCACAACAGTCTGTAGCAGAGTGCTTCTCAGGTAGCATGCAAGAGTTTCCAAAGAAGTGATGAGACAGCTGAGGGTCCTCCCCAAGTGCGCAGGACTGGCATAGAATGCAACATTGACCACCAAATCCAACAAGTGTGACTACCAGAGATGACCTGCTCTTTCTGCCAAAGAGGGGGCACATGGATCTCCTCTCAGACCTGGAAGCTTAGAGACACCTCTGCCAGGACACTCAAGTACACCAAGTCACTACCTGGGACTTTATCTAGCTTATTAAAGACATCAGTGGTGCTGTAACTGCACAGATCTTCCACATCTCAGTGTCCTCAGATAACTATTAGCAGGGGAATATGTGGCCTACCTACAAAAATGAGGAGCTACCATCAAACATTTAATTAAAATCAGACAGTAAGAAAAAAATACTGTTGTTACTCCCTCATGATGAAATGAATACCTCAGAAGTCTCTACTGCCCACGAAAGAGCAAGGCCACGCAGTTGCTGCTTTCCTCTAGCAAAGGAACAGCAACTGCTTGGGTACTTGTCCTAGACTTTTGTTCATGGATATGGATTCAGATTTTCAAGACTTTTGAAGGCTGAAGGATTTATCTTTTTTGTTATTAGAGATCATTTCAAATATGAAAAGCATTAACTAATAACTACAAAAATTAAGACACTTAAATCAACATTCCAGCTAATTGTTATCTACAAGTTCTGTAAGACCTGAGCAGAGCTTTGGAGGAAGTTCCTATTTTTTGTGCCAAATTTTAGACTAAACAGTAACATCCAACCTAGTATTTCTTGACAAAAACTGTGGTCGATACACAGTTCTATCAATAAAACCTTAAGAAAATAATACAATGTCCTACCAGCATGGTTTCAGTCAACAGATATTCATTAACAATATTATACCTTGTGTGACAAATATGGCAAAAGCTAACTTCATTGCTGTGACTTACCCGAGTTTATCTGGGCAGTTGATAGCTTTCCAGATTCAAGCACTGCAAACATTTATTACAGATTGGTTAACTCATTTTAAGGCAAATGAATTTATGAAGAATCACCAGTAAACTAAGCACACTGCTAAGGACCAGGTTTCAGACCAGTCAAAATTCTCCAGAAAGGAGCAGAAAGGATTTCATTATACACTAGTGTTTTTGGAGAGGCAGCTCTCTGAGCTCCCACCTGGCAGCCCAAACTCGGCCCATTGGTGACATTCAGTACAATGCTGCTTGCACACAGTACCACATTAGACCATTAATGTCTCATTCCTGGCTAGTGTCTACACTTGATGACAGATACTAGAAGAGCTGAGATGTTTCAAATAAAAAAATAAATATCTGACACAGTAATGCAAGAATCCCACTGCTTTAAGAATCAACCATGGTTCAGAAAACACCTTCCAGTGATAAACCTATTTTGTTCATCAAAAAGAAATGGGGAGACATAATCCATCTCAAAATGGAGATAAGGTAAGGTAAGAAGATCTACAGCAGAGGACTCTTCAGAGATACAGAAAAATGCACGAGGACTCAAAAAGCTGGATGTCAAAGTTGGACAAACTCAAAACCAGCTATTTCCAGATTAACACTATAGATGATCACTTCAACAACTGACCCAGGGATATGTAAACCCTGTATTGGAAATTTTACAACAGCGTCCAGTGACTCTCTCCAAGTCAGCTATAACTACTGCAGATTGCACTGGTCAAGTTCTTCAGCTTGTGCTTTGCAGGCAGGGCTCAGTGAACAGTTGTGTCTTCTCATCTCCAAACGTATTATTGGTTCTCTCAGTTAAGTGCAAACAGCAGTAGCTATCACCATGGCCCCTTCAGACCAGTCTTCACATGTGTCTAGAACTGTCCACACAACAGGAACTGGTAAATGGGGAAAAGAAGGTCCTACCCAGAACATCACCAGCAGCCTCAAGACTTCAGCCAATGGTTTTCTAACAGTCCCAAAGCCGGGAGGTACCAAGAGCACCGCTAGATTTTTCTACAGCAGGAGCACCAGCTTAGGATGCAGGCCTCAAACTTTGTATAGCAGTCACCCAGAATCAAGAAAGCGTGACCCTCCAACACAGAGCAGATGGTGCTGCAAAACAGCACCATGAGTTTCCTGTTAATTCCTCAAAGGCAGGAACAACCAAACTAGATTTTGAGCTTGCATTCCAGAAACTTCATTTCAGCTTCAAGGAAGTGCAAGAGGAAGGACAAGTTTCAGAAATCTTCTTGCAGAATTGTCTGGAATTAAGTTTACCAGAGACTCCCTGCAATACTTCAAAGGTACTTGACTCGGATCTCAGCATTATATGCTGCTAACCCAACACCTCTGTACTAGTAGTAACAGGAGCATGCTCATCCATCCAGAACACCATCCTGGCAGCAGTTTGAAACTGCCTGAACTCTTTCACATCTTTTCATAAGACCAGGATCCTCCAAGCACTAAGCGTCAAGGCTTTGCAACATAGAAAGGAGCAACAACTCTAGGTACACCCTAACACAACTTGCTTTGTTTACATGTGTTAAGACAGAGGTCTTAGCAGCAATGCCTGGTGTCTGGAGAGCAACTGAGCTTCAAGAACCAACTCCACTCGGAGATCAAGTCAGAGAGAAAAGTCTACTGCCACTTGTACAGCTTTGTCTACAGCATGAATAACCAATATTTCTTCCAAGGCTCACCACTCGCCACGTGACAACATCTGCCAAAATAGTGTTATACACAGGGGAAGGAGGTGGGTGGGTAAAAAAGCTTTGGGAGTACCATCTGAAGCACAACAAAAAAGCATGGAGGTGCACGGCATGCTTGAGCAGCATCTGTTGAAACTGTCCTACTGAGACACTGATTAAAAGACAGAAATAGACAGTAGACCTCGAAGTGGTCAAAAAAAGATGGCCCCCAGGTCTCTACCTGTTGCCCAAATGCTGCAGGAGGGTGTCCGACCACCTAACGCAAAGTCCAGGACACCTCCCACAAGCAGAGCCAAAATACTGGAAGCGTAAGGTGAGCTGTCTCCTTGGCCTCACTGACAGTCCCAGATCCCTCTGCAAAGGTGCCTGTCGCCAGGTCCCTGCAAAGGCATCTCAGCGTTGGGATGCTACACCTTACATGTAGCTGTACAAACTGGCCCCAGGTAATGCTGTGTTGAACAGACCAATGTCTCACCCAGCCTAGTGACCAACTCCTTCCTGTTTACACTGCCGAGGGCTGAGCCAGCGGAGCAGGCTTACAGAAGGAGCCAGAAGACACCACCAGAGCCCATGGCCAGCAGGACTGGTGAAGATGGTCTCAAGCACTGCCCTTTCCTGACCTGCGCTGACAGCAGAGGAAGAAGTTTACACTTAAAACACTCTACCGAGATTAAAACACAATTCCAGTGAAATCCTGCTAGCATGGCCTTTGCTAAGCTAACAAAGTCATTGTCACAGCTTTCACAATAACCCTTCTGCACTAGAGGCTTCTGCTAGCACACCTATGTCCATCAGGGTCATGCATCCCCCCATCACTGACCATAAAACATCCATAAAAGAAATAACACAAGGGGCCTTACTCCCAAAGTAAGGCTGTGGGCTCAGCCTCAGCCTCTTGCTCTGGCTGTCAGAGCTGTGGAGGAATCTGGTGTGACTTACTGTCATCCTCCAAAGCAAGGGCACTCACAATAAGAGGGATGTAAGCAGGTGCGGAGAGAAACAGATTGTGCAAATATGCATGCTGGGGCTGTAAGCTGCAGGTTGGCCATTACAGGCAGCAGCTCTTTAGGCTGTGGCTATTCCTTTAGTAAAGCTGGGCTGGCAATAATGACAGAGCTACGCTCTTACCATCAGATTTGATCCCAGGATAGGCAGGGTTAGGTGAGAAAATGCAAATTAAAAGTTTTCTTAGGGAATGCAGAAGCAGTGAGTGGGAAAGAAGTTACAGTCTAGAACAAGAGCCATAGCTGAAGCACAGCAGGAGAAGGGAAGAACAGAAATGAAGCAGCTCTCATCCTCATCAGAAAGAGACTCCAGGAATCATTCCCCAGCACTCAGCTGAGCATCCTATCCCCCACCATCACCTGACACAGACTATGTCTAGTGCTGCTTCTGCCTCCACAGGCATATCCGACTGCCAGGGCTTTTTCCCATGCCAGGCACACGCCACAGCCAGCTCCGAGCCTCGCTGGTGCACACCCTCTCATCTGGGCCCAGTCCTGCCTCCACCTCTGCAAACCACACGGCAGATACTGATGTTCCCCAGGGCACCTCGCTGGCCACGGCCATGCTGCTCACACACAGCCCGGCCTGCTGAGGCTTTGGCAGACTGGGGCTTTGCCTCATCCAGCAGCATAAGGCAGCTTCAGCCCCATGGGGCTGTACCTTTCTCTCGCAGGGCCTGATCCTCGCGAGCAGCGCATGGTGCCCAGAGATCCACACACACACTCCAGGCCTTCGGGACACTCCCAAGCCCTGCCCCAGTCCAGATCCATCCCACCTCATACAGGGGAAAGGTGGACAGAATGGTCAGCCACTTCACAGACCAGCAGCTGCGTTTTTTGCAAGCTCCACAGACTTCGTTACTACATGTGGCGGTAACAGCATAAAGGCTGTGTCGCTCAAAGCCTCTGCCTGAGATGCAGGGAGAGGCAAGCCGAGGAGGTTGCTGGGTGCTGGGGCAGAGCACCGGGTGCACAGCAAGCTTCAGGGCAGCTGGGTGCCAGGGGGAGGCCAGGGGCCGTTTGCTGCCACTTTGCAGCACAGTTCCCCACAGCAGCGACAGGCCCCCCTGCGGTGGGTGCACCGGCGGCTAGGGCAGGGCTCATGAACCACGAACCCCTGGGCCCAGCCTGTGCCCAGGCACCGATATGGCAGGGGGCACAGCCGGCCCCCAACACCAGGGTGGGGGCCACCCCGGGGCCTGCCCCCTCCACCCCCACCCCGTGCCAACCGGCACCGGGGCGGGGGCTGCGCGGGGATGGGTGTCAGGCTGGGGCCTCTCCCACCATACCGGGGGGTACCCCGAGGCCTGCTCCCCCCAGCAGGAGCGAGGGTCGCACCGTGGTCTCCCCCGTCCCAATCGGGGGGGCGGGGCCTGCCCCCCTCCAGCAGACATGGGGCCGGTGCCGCATCAGGGTGGGGTCCCTGGGACCCGCCCCCCGCCGCAGGGCGCCCCCAAGCGGTCGCCACCGGGGGGCGGGAGGGCGAGCGGTGCCGGCTCCGCCCCCTCGCGGAGCAGTAGGCCCCGCCCCCTCCCGCCAGGCGCGCGCCCCGCCCCCCATCCTGTAAGGGGGCCCCCACCCGCCCCGCCCCCCGGGACCCGCGCCGCACGCGCCTGCCCCGCCCCCACCCGCGGGGCCAAGCATCGGCACCCCACGGGCGGGTGCGCCGAGGCCGAACAACACCGCGCCACCGCCCCACCTGCACCTCCCATGCAGCCGTAGGGAGGCGCCCGCGGCCGGCGCCGCTCATACCTGGCTCCCCGGCACTGCGCCGCCCGCTCTACCCAGAGCCCGGATTCGGGTCGCGGCCCCTTTAAATGGAGGCGCCGCTCGGACCCCTTAGCGCGCTGCAGCCAGAGCGGGGGCGGGGGCAGCTCCCTATTGGCTGTGCAGAGCGAGGGACGCTTTCCCATTGGCCGCGGCGAGGCCTGAGCTCGCGAGACTCGCTTGCAGGCGGCGGCCTCGGAAACGCGGAGCAGAGCCGCGAGACCGGGATCGGCGCAACAGCGCGGACTCCGCCGGGCGGCCGGAAAACCCGGAACGGATCACCTTGGCGGAGCGGGGCTGCACGAACAGACAACGCGGAGCCGAGCGCGGGCAGCGGCCGCACCCCAGCGGGGCACGGCGCGGTGCGGGAGGCCTGCGCGGCGGAGGGCGCGGGCCGGAACGGGGCGCCCCAATCCCCGCCAGTGTCCGCGCGGCCACCCGCAAAGTGCGGAGCGGATCGCGCGGAGCGGGCTTGCCACCCCACTCCCCCTCCTCCTTAACCCTCTCGCTGCCGCCTCGCGCGGCCCGGGCCCCGCTGCCGCCCCGGGGGGCCGAGCCCGGCCGCGCTGCCACCACCTTTACCTGCGCGCGCGGGGAGCCGCCCCGTCGGGTCCAGGCGCCGCCACCGCCTCCCTGGAGCTGGAGCGTCTTCCCGGGGCGGTGAGTGACAGCGCGGCCGGGCGGGGCTTCCGCGGGGGCCCGGGACACGGCACCGCCCCCGGGAGGGGCTGCCCCGGCCGGCGCCCGCCGCCCGCCGCCCGCGCCCCGCCCCCGGCACCCCCGGGCGCCCCTCACCCCGCGATACTCCCCCCACCCGGGCTCCCCTCCCCCACCCAGGCCCCGCCCTCCTCCGTGCCTCCCAGGCTGCCTTCCCCCACCCACGGCACTCCACACACCCCCTGGCTCCCCTCCCCCAACCATGACAGTCCCCACTCGGGCTCCCCTCCCCACCCGCGACACCCCCTCTAACAGGCACCTCTCTCCCACTCCGATGCATCCGTCGGCCCAACCGTGCCCCCCGCGCAGCTCCCCCAGCCCCGGGGGCTCCACTGCCGGCGGGGCCCGGGACCCCTCCATCCCAGAGGGGCACCATTCACCCCTTGGCCGCCCCACTCCTCTGGGGGGCTCCTCCATCCTTCCCCCCCGCCGCGGGAACCAGCCCCCTCCCAGCCCGCTTTTTTGTCTCCCCGTGGGGAAGACGGGGGTGCAGGGGCTGAGCATGGGCTGGGCCTCGGGGGCACACTAGGGTGCGCAGCGCTGGGGCCGGGAGGAGACGCCGGGGCGACCTCCCGCGCTCCGGGGAAGGAAAGGCAGGTTTACGGCCGTCAGGAGGGGACGGCGGAGTCGCGGAGAACCGGCCGCACCACCGGCTGCCCCCCGCTCCGGCACGGCTGCGAGCCGCCGCGGGGCTTCCGCGCCCGGGGAGCGGGCTGGCCACGGGCGCACGGCACCCCTCCCCGTTACGTGCGACGCGACACGGAGGGAAACAGGAGGTTTTATTGAAAGGCGGTGAAATCAAGCCCGCCAGAGGCAGTTAACGACCACGCTTCCGCGACGCTCGAGACGGGGTGCGCGGGCGGACCGTTCCGGCACTCTGCAGCCGCCGGGGGCAGGGTACGGCAGGACCCTTCCCACTCCCGCAGGCTGCTTCCTCCTGGCGAGCCGGCGGAGCGGAGCCAGCGACGCAGCAGAGAGGGCTGGCGGGGCGGCGGGAACGGGGTCCGAAGGACGAGGGGGAAGTAAGGGGACGCCCGCGGCTGGACGGGCACGGGGCTAGCGCTCGCCCTCGGTGCCTTGAAGGAGACCCAAGCGGCGCACCAGCTCTGCCCGGGCTCTGGTACTTACTGGCCGTAACGGACGGGCAGAGCAGGGGCGGAGAGGCCGCCTCTCACGCCGCTCCCGCCACTAGCCCAGACACGAGGGAGGGAGGGAGGGAGGGAGGGAGGGACGGGCGGTGGTGATGGTGCACAGCGCGTGAGAAGAGCAGCAGGCTGAGCGCGTGCCGTGCCGCGCGCTCAGACCCCGCCGCTGTCTCTTTAAAGCGAGCGGCTCCCGCTGCGCCTGCGCGTCTCTCCACCTCACTGCGCCTGCGCAGCGCTCTCCGGCGGCTCGTTGGGCTCCTTTGTCCCTCGCTCGCCTCTCACCCAAGCGTGATGCCCGCGGCGATGATTGGCAGCGCGTGCGGCGGGCTGCCGCCGCAGCGCAGCCAATCGGCTCCGCGCGAAGGGCTGCGGGGACGGCTAGTCCCGCCCTGCCGCGGCCGGGCTGTGAGTGGCGGCGAGCAAGGCCAGTAGCGGCGCGGCGCTGGAAGCTGGGAGGCCAATGGGAGCGCGGGTAGTGAGTACCTGGATAGGCTGCGCGAGTTCCGGCCGCGCGCGCGCTCCTCTCCGGGCTGCTGCTGGGCAAGGGGGCCGCGATCCGCCTTGGCGCCGGCGTCCGCCGCCAGGTGAGGCCTCGACGGTGGCAAGACTGCTGCTCGGCTCCGCTCCGCCGCGGGGCGGACCCCCCCGGGCGGCCGCCGCCGCCAGAGCCCTGCCGGGGGGCCTGCCGGGGCCTGCGCGGCCCGCCCCGCCCCGCCGCTGCACGCGGCCGCTTTTGCGGGCGGGCGGGAGCCACTCGAGGGTTGGGGGCCGCGGGCGGGAGCCGGGGTCGAGTTCCGGACCGCGGCCGACCGGGCGTGTCTGCCTCTAGGTGGGGAAGATGCAGGGCAACAAGGGCTTCAACATGGAGAAGCAGAACCACACTCCGCGGAAACAGCACCAGCACCAGCAGCACCCGCCGCCGTCCATCCCCGCCAACGGGCAGCAGGCCAACAGCCAGAGTGAGTCCCGGGCCCGCCGCGGGGGTCCGCCCGGCCCCGCTTTGGGTAGGCGTTGAGCGATCGCCCTCGTTGCAGAGGGTAACTTCGGGTCCTGGTTAACTGCCAGCCCATACGGGTGGAACAAGTCTTGGCGGAAACAAACAGAACCCACTTTTTCTATTTTGAACAATAAAAACTCAGGTCTTTAAGCAACTGCGACTTGCGTTCGCTGTTTGCCTGCAATAGTCAGGTTTTCCATTGTTGGAGACGGTGGTTTAAATTGCAGCTGGGTTGTTTTTTGGGTTCTTCTGCTCAGTCTACTCAAAAATGCATGTGGCTCCCGTAGGGATTTGTTTGTAAGCTTCTTGTGTTCCCGAAGCTGGGCAGTGATGTAGAAGTTCCTATTTTGTCTCAAATTCTCAAGAAAAGCTCACTTAAAGAGATTGGAAGTCTCTGAACCTTTAACAGTGTTTCTGTAAACCTTGCAAATACGAGAAGGCCTGTTTTCCGTTGGCTCTGTTTCCTTTTTTTCCCAACCATAACAGATGGCTTCTCAACACTGGTTTCCTAAAGTACTAGTGCATTAAATTTGCTATCTCTAAAGATAAAGTTGTAGTAAGAACGTTGTTACAGCGATCTGCAGTCACCCGTTAAGACTAAATTTTTACATGGGAGGGACCAGGAGATACCCAGCTTTACTTAATAATATTTCATCATTCAAGTACCAGCTAATATTGATGATGGCTGTTACTCTAATCTAGTGTGTTTCCGGGTTTGTTCTTAATCAGTGTGTAGCTCTTGTTGCTTGGGAAACAGAGGGGGTGCTTGTGAGCTGAGACAACATGCATCAATGGTTTTTGGGGCCTTAACTGATCTAACTTGATAGTTTAGACGTATGGCGGCAAGGTATTGCCATCAGCATATTCGGGGGAGGAAGTGCTTTAGTTATCTTAGAAATTTTATTTCTTTTTTTTTTTTTAAGTTTGGACACTTTGGCTGTTCAAAACAAAAGTGTATAGAAGTCACGTGCACTTTGCATGATTCCTTTGTATGTCTTTTGTGTCAAAGTTGCAGGTTTAACTATATACACGCATACAGACATACTGGACTAGTAAAAAAATTCCTGCATATTTTTATTAGATGGCCTTGTTAAACAGGCTCCTTATCAGTTCATAGAAGATAATAGACATGGGTGGCAGGCCATTCCGTTTCTAGTCAGGTTGGAAACAATACAACACAACAACTGTACTGTGATATTCTCTCAGGGATCAGCTTATAGTGCGTGTCTGTATCTCACATTCCTTTGAGTGGATCTACTTAAAGCAGAAGAGTGGTAGTGGTATAACTCTGCCGTAAGTGCCTCCTAGCGTATTCACAGGCCTTGCAATTGATCCCCAAATACTTCTGATAATGGTGTGAAGAAGTTCACAAGACAAAATACTTATGTATCCTTGCTGTGTGAAGTAGATAACTTACTCTCACTACTCTTCTATAGATGTACTGTCAGTCTTATTTTTTTTTTTTTTTTTAGTGTTAGCCATGGAGGTGTGCTTATTCTTACAAAAGAGTTGTCCTTGCATGCATTGTCTTTGCATGAATAGCCTTTCCTGGTTAGTGCCATGCTTTGTAGCCTGAATCAAGCCACTCATGTTCGTAGTTTATTTCATATGTGTGGCCATGAGGTGTCCTCTGCAAAGCCAAGAGATTGCCCTCTATGGCTTGCTGTCCTGTGTGTGGAAGTTCCATCTACATTTAAGAAAAGGGGACACAGGAAGGTAAAGTGATGATAAAGCCACCCCCATGTCTAGCGTATAGCAGAGCTTCCAGGATTGTGCTGGACCCTTGCTGAATTAAGGGTTAAAGATTGTATATACATGTGGGGATTTGAGAATGTTCCTACAATCTGTCCTATTCTTTAGTGTTAGATATAGCATTACTTACTGAATATAGATTTTTTATAATGAACTTCGTAATTTTTCTGAGGTCTCGCCTATATGGCTGATCTTGGGGTGGGTTTTTTTTTGCTATTTTCACCATTCCAGCCTTCTCTTCAGCTTGAAATGCAAGACTCTAGAATCCAAATCCCATCTCGTAGAATGATAGCTATTTCAAATGTTATCTGTCTGGACAAAATTTCCTCTTGTTTGCATATTTTTCTAGACACCTAGGGTTGGGGTTTTTTGAGTAAAAATCTGGTTACTGGCCAAACTGTGGCTTTTCTATAATTATTCTGGTTGTAATAGCAAAATCCTGTATTGTGATTACAGTTGATTTTGTTGCGGACCAGATCTCCAAAAGTTGAGTGAAATTTCTCACGTTATTTCAAGCTGCAGTGTTGTTCTTTTCTCCAGTTCTAGACTATCTTTCACTGGTGTCAATGAGCACTGAGGTCCAAGCATGTGTTTTCTTTAAAGAGAATACGGGCCCGTTCCGAAATAAAGTCCCCTTGTTGCTGCAGAGATGGCTGGGAGGTTTGAAACCGAAGTGAATGGGTGGTGTTACCTATATAGTCCTATGTCTCTGTGTTCACTGTGATGAAACCTAATAGAATTTATCCCCCCAACTGTAGAGCAGCTGTGTACCTTATTCCCCTCAGATGAAGGCCTGACTATTGACCTGAAGAATTTCCGGAAACCTGGTGAAAAGACCTTCACCCAAAGAAGCCGCCTGTTTGTGGGGAATCTGCCCCCAGATATTACAGAGGAAGAGATGAGAAAGTTATTTGAGAAGTATGGCAAGGCAGGTGAAGTCTTCATACACAAGGACAAAGGCTTTGGCTTTATTAGGCTGGTGAGTGACTTGCTACTGTTGCGGCGTTGCAGTGTTTTTGTGGCAGTTATTCACACTGGAGGGGGATTGCTAATTGGAAGTAGTAGATGTTCAGATATCTTGCTAATTAAGCCTGCTCTTGATTTTAGTAACCTGGAATATGGGATCAGCTTCTACAAGTGATTTGTCTAGAGCTTGTTACGAGAAGGAATGTGAATTCAGGCAGCTTGTGGCAGAATTTATGAGATACCTGATAAAGTTGTTCTGAAGTCAGTTGGTAGAAAACAGAAAGAAAACATGAACATGATGCTTTATAGATAAGGTGGACTTCCATTTTCTGGAAGGGTGTGAACATGGCATTTCTATGAACATGGGTTGTCATGCAGTATTACTGGAGCGATGAATGCTCTTGAGGTAGGGGATCTCTAGGTGATCATGTTGAAGCGTGGCTAGGAGGGAGGTAGCTACCAACGTAGAGTAATGGTTCTCAGACTTTATTGGCTCATGTATTATCTTTCTGAAAGCCCCAAGGTGAGTGGATGGAGCATGAGGTTCCCACATCAAAATCTGGGGCGCTTTGCTGTAGTGTAGCTGCTTGGTAGTGACGTAAATGAGTGGAAAGGTGTGAAACTGGCATAGGATGTCTTTCATGGATTGTCATACAATCAGCATTTCCTTTTAAAGTTATCAGACTTGGCTAACAGTTGAATCTTGATTTTTATTTTTTTTATGTATTTATTTATTAAAAAAAAAAAGAGGCATGCTTTGTAGATAATGATCATTTAATTGTTCGCTTAGTTCGTACTGGCTGTTGGATTAAGCTTATGTCTGATACTTCCCCCCCCCACCCTGTCCCAAACTCTGTACATGCCTATTCAGCTAGAGTCATTGATAATAGAGAATACCTACAATTTGCTAGGACACTTTTTACCATGCTATGGGAGGATTATTTATCCCTCTCTGTGAAGTACTTGTTCAGGGGAAATAGGCTTGTGACTCTGTTGTGACTGACTGGCTGATTCTGTACTGCATTGAGAATTTTAATGATAACTTTTTTTATCTTCAGGAAACTCGCACTCTGGCAGAGATTGCAAAGGTGGAACTAGACAACATGCCTCTACGTGGGAAGCAGCTAAGAGTGCGTTTTGCATGCCACAGCGCATCGCTGACAGTCAGGAACCTGCCTCAGTTTGTGTCCAATGAGCTCCTGGAGGAAGCCTTCTCAGTGTTTGGCCAGGTGGAAAGGGCTGTGGTTATTGTGGATGACAGAGGACGATCCTCTGGGAAAGGCATTGTGGAGTTCTCAGGGAAGCCTGCTGCTAGGAAAGCCCTGGATAGATGTAGTGATGGGTCTTTCCTGCTAACTACGTAAGTGTGGAGGGCAAGAAGTGCTGTACTGGCATGTGTGCAGGTTGATGGGTGGTATTGGCTTGTGAGCAATGTTTCTTAACACCAGAGCAGGACAGATGAGATATGGGGCAGGAGGTGGTAGGTGATTTGCCTGGGGAGAACTTTACTTAGCTTTGTTCCAACAAGAGCGAATCTGTTCTGAAACTCAGGTCTGAAAACTTTCCTCTGGGAAGCTGCTAGTGGGGTAAGTGCATATATAATAAGAGCTTCCCAATAAGCTCTTTCTCGATAAAGCCTTCTTAGGGCAATTAAAGCAGCCTTTAAGAAGCAGGAGCTATTTCAGAGACCATCCATATCATTTGTTGGAAACGAAGCCCAAGTGTGTTAATTGTGCCCTCTGGGTTGCTTCAGAGGCGAGTCTTGGGATGGGACTCCACTCAGCAGCATGCACTGCTGGGGTCGAATGCTGATCCACCACTGTGGGCATGGGATCTGTCGGAGAATCTGGTCAAATAGATTGGATTGTTTGGAGTTTTCACGATAATAAACTGTTTTCCTTGTGCTTGAATATCATCAGGGAACAAAGCATGTTCTTGCATAATTATGTGAACTTGTTTAAGTAAATGACTAATTCTAGATGCGTTCCACAGAGCACAGCTTGTTGCTCTAACTATTAAGAGGAAGCTGTTTTTGATCTCTTGGAAATAAAAATTACTGTATATTTTGTATGTATGCATCTAGAATTTGTGAATAGAATACTGCCTGAAATTGACTATATTGCTAATTTCTACAGTAATTTTATAAGCTTTGTGCTTCTCACTTCTCTTCTTTTTCTTGGAGGCCTGCATATGGCACAGCTGTACACAAGCACATTCAGTTTCAAAAAGCAGGTGGTTTTTTTTTTGTTTATCTGTTTTTCTTCCTGAGACTCTTTGGGGATAACCAGCATAGCATGTAGTGCTCTGCAGGAGGATTGCTGTTAGGGAGCTTTTGCTTATTCAGAAGTCTATATCCTGAAAGAACCATGAAAACAAATTTTTAAAAGTGATCATGCAAAACTAATCATTACCAGTGTATAACTGAGAGCACCTGAGGGTAACATTCAATCTTTTTGAAGCTATCAGTGTATTAGATTCTGATATTTAGAACTGCAAACCAGTATGTTGCTTATTTCTAGTTATGGTTTGGTTTTGATTAAATTTGTTCTTGTTTGTCCTAGTTCATGACAGTAACAGCTAGATAAACTGTTTGGAATTGGTTCACATTGGAGAATAAGACTATTAATAACAGAATATGTCACACTGAAGTGAAAAGCCACATTGTGGATCTTCAGCTGAGGAGAGAGATTTTAACGTCTCATCCTGCCTTCCTGCTGGAGTCTGTGCACTGCTTGCCGCTTGGCATAGCGTGATCATTTCTCTTCCATTTCCCCAGCTCTGGCAAATGGGGTTGAGGAGCTAACAAGAAGCTGTGGTGCTGCTTTGTGCTGAGGATGAGCAGTGTCAGTGCTGTGGTGGGGAGCTAATTCGGAGATTGGGGACACTTCTTTTAAATACTTTCTTCTGCACACAGAAAACAGAGGACGGAAGTACACATGTGCAGTGTCTGTGTTGTGAAGTGCACCAGTGGATTTCTTGAGGGGGAAATCAGACAGTGTCCAACAGGCACTTAAAGAGCACTGCTGCTGGGCAATAATGGCATGTGGGGTCTTACCAGGAAAGTATGACTGAATGGTACAGCCAGCAACCTCCAGTGAGGAGCAGTGTAGTTACTCTTCCCTTTAGGCAGCTATAAAAAGGCACACAAGGACTTGCGCAGCCCATGGTTGGCCATGTAGCAAGGGAGGAAAGGGAGAAAAACCAGGCTCTAGGGACTACAAGACTTGATGCTGAGTAGATCCTACTGGAGGATGCCAGGTTCCAGTTAAGCTGTTAATTTGAACCAGTAACTGCAAGTGTTCTTCTTTCAGTACAATTTTGGTTTGGATTCAACAAGGATTTTGATTAACAGTTCAGCTCCTATTCTAGAAAAAAAGTGTTCGAAGTGATTTCTGGTTCCACTTTGGTTGAGATCCCCAACTGCTCTGAATTTCTTTGAGCACTGCTGAAAGCAGTATTTTATAAGTTCAGACACAGTACAAATGCTTTCCTGCACTGCAAGCTCATTCTTGAATTTTCTTGAAAGCACCTCATCTTTTCTTTACAGATTCCCTCGGCCTGTCACTGTGGAGCCCATGGATCAGTATGATGATGAAGAGGGACTACCAGAGAAACTAGTCATCAAAAACCAGCAATATCACAAGTATGTGACTGCCATGAGACAGGAGATGAGACTACCTGTGGACTAGGACATTGACTAGTGCCTCAGTCTTACGAGGGTGGCTCATCAGTGCTACTAAAGGTCCTTCTTTTTTTCTGTAAATGGGACCTGACTCTGGAAAGAGAATTTCATACACTGTTCTCTTGCCGTGGTTACCTGAAAGAAAGTAGTGATTTTGGATTCACACTGCTGGATAAGACTGGCAGCCTCCACATATTTTTCATAAGTCCGTTTCAGTTGTTGGAATAAAAAACTCTGTCAGTTTGAGATAATGTGAGATCCCCTTGCTCAGATGAGAAGCTGAAATAAAGACTTAAGTTACTTGCTCTAAGTATTACGGAAAGTCTGTAGAGGAAACAGATTTGAACCTACTGTGAAAATTTAAGGAATTATGTGAATAGCATTGGGAGATTGTAGAGATATCCAGGTATAAGGCCATGGTCTTTGAAGGCTTCCCAGTGTAAGTAGGTATCATGTGATCTGAGCGGTGGGAATTAGTAGACCATGTGAGCTCATGAATTTTTCAAGTAAGGAAGATGAGAGCTTCAGGAGATGGGAGGCTGCATTAGGAATAGTCATGTGTTCCAGGTGCAGGGTCTGCAGAGATTAGTGAAATAAACACACACATTTGGGCATTGTTTGTTTCTGGAGTGGATCTGTCCATAAGATGTGCAGCAGGAGCAAAGGCTGTTTCTTTCAAAAGTATTTCTAAATATCCAGAATCTTTTTGTGTCTTACGAAAGCAGTGTCATTGCTTATTATGGAGGAGGACAGGACACAGTTTCCATGTATAATTAATCCTGCAGGAGGATTCTGCCCAAGTTTCTCCTTTCAATAAGATGATTCCTGAGGAGCAGACAAACTGGTATGTCAGGCATAGCTATTAGTGAGAAAGTAGAAGACAAAGTGGTTCCGTATTTGTTGCACTAAGAAATGCATTTCTAACTGTTAAAAGGATCTTGCATTTAACACACAAATGTATTTTTCTTGGTTCCTCCTTGCTTTGTTGAAGCATTCATTAGCTCTTCCTTGTTTGACAGGGAGCGTGAGCAGCCTCCTCGATTTGCACAGCCTGGCAGCTTTGAGTACGAATATGCCATGCGTTGGAAGGCTCTAATAGAAATGGAGAAGCAGCAGCAAGAACAAGTAGACCGCAACATCAAGGAAGCTCGAGAGAAGCTGGAAATGGAAATGGAAGCAGCTCGCCATGAGCACCAAGTTATGCTCATGCGGCAAGGTACCAATCAAAGATAAATACAGTATCAGAACATGGCCCTGCAACATCCAGGGGTGGGTAGCTCAGTAGACTGGCTAGAGCCCACTGAAAGTGAGCTGTGGTGTAGCTGCTTGACTTGTAACCAAGCATGGTAGCAGCAAATGAATGGAGAGATGTTACAGTATTGCTGGAGGCTCTGTTACCTTATTCTCTTGTGTGTTAAGGTTCTAGTTCAGGAATTGATAAGAGGTGGCATGGGAGATGAGTTCGATTGTGTTTTTTACTGTCATCTTTTACAGATTTAATGAGACGCCAGGAAGAGCTGAGGAGAATGGAGGAATTGCATAATCAAGAAGTACAAAAACGTAAACAGTTGGAACTCAGGTAGGGGGATAGGTTATGAAATGCTGTGAATCCATAATATTATGGAATGAAAGGCTTCTTCAGCGCACCTAATTGTTCAGTGTGACAATTTAATTACTACCTAAAGTGTGGCTTTTATTTTGGGCCTTTTTGTTTATAGGGAAAGTGTTGGTTTAAGATGGAAGTTAGCAGTTTCTTCCACTGATTAGTACTTGGTTTTTTTACAGTTCTATGTCTCAGTTTAGCTCCTTGACCGAGGCAGATAGAAAAATCAGAATCTGTGCAGTGATTTGGTGACTTCAGTGCTGCAGGTTGGGAAACCCCCTTCTAGCATCTGTCTTATCATTTGAGGCATAACTTAGTCTCAGAGATTTCTCTCTCCATTCCAGCTCTTCCTTGTCTCAGGGTCATTTTGAGAAGCTCCAGGAAGATCTCCAGACTACTTCTGTGATGAAGGGGCTTGAGAACTGTCTGGCTTGTATGCATTATATTGCATGTAGTCAGCATGTATTTGGGAGCTGCTGTGTACATAGAATCATAGAATCTTTTAGGTTGGAAAAGACCTTTAAGATTATTGAGTCCAACCGTAAACGTAACCCTACCAAGTCCACCACTAAACCATGTCCCTAAGCACTACATCTACATGTCTTTTAAATACCTCCAGGGATGGTGGCTCAACCACTTCCCTGGGCAGCCTGTTCCAGTGCTTGATAACCCTTTCAGTGAGGAAATATCGTAATACCCAATTTAAACCTCTGGCGCAACTTGAGGCCGTTTTCTCTCCTCCTATGACTTGTTACTTGGGAGAAGAGACCAACACCCACCTTGCTACAACCTCCTTTCAGGTAGTTGTAGAGAGGGATAAGGTCTCCCCTCAGCCTCCTTTTCTCCAGGCTAAACAACCTTAGTTCCCTTAGCTGCTCCTCATGAGACACACACATGGATATGCTCATGTTCGGTTTTATAATGAACTCCTTAAAATTGAAAGTGTTGGAAATGTCTTGGTGCGCATACATGTTTCTGTTTTCATCATGAGGTACCTAATACTTTGCAGCCTCAGCAAAATAATGTTCTGAAAGTTGTAGGTTTCCAAACAAGACCCATTAGGCAGCACTGCAATACTGTGATGCGAATGGTGTATGTTGTTTTTTGCAGGCAAGAGGAAGAACGCAGGCGCCGTGAGGAGGAAATGAGAAGGCAGCAAGAAGAGATGATGAGACGCCAGCAGGAAGGATTTAAAGGGAATTTTGCTGATGCGGTATGAGTGCTTCTACCTTCCCGTTCCCATCTGGACACTGACATTAGATTTTTGCCCTTCCACAGCATGGGGCTTTCTGTGAATGCTTAACTTGTTGGTTGAGGGACTCTACATATTTAGTGCATTCTGCCCTAAATTATTGACTCCCTCTAATCTTAATACAGTTTAGTCTGGAAAATATAAATACCCCAGTTACTGTCCCACTGCTGTTTCACGTAGGACCCTCACTAGCTGTCTTGCAGTTCAGAAGAATATATGCTAACTAATTTTATTCTAACAGTAACAAAGATGTACTCTCCTGAAGTACTGCTGCAGAACCATGTTATGGTCATATGCCCAGCTATATCCCTAGCCTGCAGCCTATCTTAGTCATGCTTAGATGAAATAATCCCGACTTGAGGCACAGCTGCAGGCATGATAATTGCTTGTACTTAAAAGTCAGTTGGTCAAGTATTTTTTTGTAATGTGAAATGTGTGGTAACCTGCCTTGTAATAGCAGTATCTCTAGTTAAAAGAACTATCTTACAATTCATTTCCAGTCCCAGCAACTTTCTATTATGGAGGCAGCTGTAGTGCTATTGAGGTGGTATAGTGGCATCGATGCAACTGGGTGGCAATGTATCCTAGTGAAAAATTGGCCCCTAAGCAAAATAGCTAAATATATGTCAAACCAAAAGGGCCAAAACCGTGTGACTGATCTAAATGTGTGAATAGTACCCTGCATAGCAGAACTCATGATTTCTCTAAATAATAGTGCCTTTGTATGATAAATGGTGGCACTGAGACTACAGATGAAGTGAAATCTGTTCTTCAGTTCCCACTGTGGAAAAAGTAGTACCCTCACTGAAGTGAGGAGTTGCTCCTAGCTTTGCAGTGAGGGAGATCTGTGGTGTGTCCCCTATGCTCAGTTAATGAAAGAGAAATTGAACTCACTAACTGGTATTTTAATGCAAGTGACCCAGTGCTGCATCTTAATGTAAGCTTGCATTCCTTTCAACAGGAAAAGCTTCTTAGCTATGCTGAGGAAGTAGCAAAACTAATTCTATCTAATGTGTTACTGCTGCAGGTATCTCTTTATGCTGTTGTTTGGTAAAATCTCAATGTGCAGCTTTGCTGCTGGATGTTTTACCATGATTGTGAAAAACAGTCTTTCAGAATGAGATATTTTAAATAAGACCTGTTTGTTCAGCAGTTAATTGTGTGAAGGTAGCTCAGATCTTCTTTTGAAATTTACCATGGGAATGACTTTTCTACAGTTTTCAGTAGTAAAACTCCAGAACTCATTGAATTTGTATAATTACATTCTTAAAAAGCCTGAATTTTTATCATTTGAAATGGGTATCTCTTTTTTCAGAGGGAGCCACCAGACATGCGAATGGGACAGATGGGTATGGGAGGTAAGAGTATTCTGTGGCCATCTTTGTTCCTATGCATGTTCCTTTCCTCCTTTACAAAATCTGTACATTTTTTGAGTAGTCTTATTTTATTGGCTTCTTATTTAGAAACTCAATCATAATAATCTTCTCCCAGTTCAGTGACAGGAATTGTTCATGTGACAGGAAACATAACAAAATTTGGGTATGAGGCAGTACTGTGCATTTGTGAAAGACTCAGTTCAGTAAGCAAAAGACTTGGTTGAAGTTGCCATCAGACCCATAGTGTGCTTCAGAAGTTTGTACTGATACAGAAACTGGTACAATATGTAGTGCTAGACCTTGAGCCCAGGAAATAACCTTGATTACTGTATTTCCATATTTTGACTACATGATTTAAAGTTTCAGGCCACAAGTACAAGAGCAAGTGAAAAGGCGATGGGGGCTTAGTGGTTAATGAAGGCAGTGAGTGTTAGAGCCTGCTCTACTTTCAGGTAATACTGCAATGCAAGATCAGTTTGTCTTGACCTAATAGTGCAGAGCTAGTTAACAGACTAGGACTCTGTCCCTGAATATAACACTGTGGGGAGCTTACACTGTGTTTGTGACTGGAGTGATGAGTAGAGCCCAGTCACTGTGTCTGGAGGGCTATTCTTCAGTTTTCTTTTCCAGGTACCATTGGCATGAACAATAGAGGAGCTATGGGTGGTACCAATGTCCCAGCTGCTGCACCTCCTGCGACTGGTCCTGGAGCTATGATACCTGATGGAGCCATGGGAATGGTAATGTATCTCCATCTACTTTTTGTGCACACCTTTTAAATGCAGATTATGTTGTTTCCATTGTTAAGCACTATGCTCCTAAAGTTGAAGCTTGTTTGTCTACCTAGACCTGTTCCTTAACTCCTGCTGAAATCTTTAGAAGTTAATCTTGCCTGGATACTAGTTGGTACTTTCCAGGAGATTGAGCCAAGTCTAATAACTACTTACTTTACTTCCAAGATAGCTACTGCTAAAACATTTGTTAGAAAGATCTTAGCAATAAAATATGGTTGTTTTTTAAATGGCATAATGGGAAGCACTTTGTTGAATGAGAGTGTTTTGAGAGTAGATTCTTGCAGGCATAAAGCCAAGCTTTCAGGAATGTTCTGTCCATCACCAGTTTTAAAAAAAATTATTTCCTATGCTAATGGGCTAAAATGAGTATGGTAATAGTGGGTATGCTAAAATGAGTTCAGCTAATTTGCTTAGGAGGTAAAGAGCAAAGAATCAGTGGAGGTTGTGCTTATTTATTTGCCTTTTTTAATTTTTATATTTAATTTAGTTTTAAACTTTACTGCAGAGCTTTATAATAGACCATGGCTTCTGTAGCATCTGTCATTCCTCTGTCATACAAAGGATTGATTCTTTCACAGTGTCAGCACTTTCAGTCAGCAGCAGAAACAGCAGCCATCATAGTCAAGTTTGACCTGAAAGTTCATCTTCCTTTAGCAGTTTGTATCAGTTGGTCTACTAAACAATTTTCCTGCAAACCTTCCTACTTGACTTCTTGATCTATCATGACTGCTACATCACGGAAAATTTTTATCATAACGAACAGTTTTATTTGGCTATAAGCTTTTGTACCTAAGTGGTAGGGACAGTGAAGTGGCTGAGTTAAGGGAACGTGTACTACACAAGGAAATTAAGGGGGAAGATGAAGAGAGGGGAGGTGAGTTCACATCAATGTGATGAAATAATACCATTTAGATCAAAAAGCAATAAGCTGTTTCTCTAATGGCCAGCAATATGTATAGTTTTTTTGGAAACTATTTATTCTGGCCATGTGCTTGGTTTTAAGAGTTACTGGGCCCGTGTATTCCAGCTTTTAATTCATGCACGGAGTAGTTACTTTGCATGTTTGCTCTAACCGCTTGGAGTGATTGCAGTGTTCTTCCCTGTGATGTGTCCTACAGGATAAGTTCATGATTACTCAGAATTTTTCATCTGTAGGAAGGGAAAAAGGTAGGAGGAGTGCTGTGTTACTGCTAGTGCCTCCCCTGCACTGCCAGTGAAGTGAGCATTGAGAGTCCCTGGGACCTCCCCATTGACAATTTTGCTGAAGTTTGGGTCTGTGTTGTGTAGAACCAGGCAATACCAATACCACGGAGTCATCTACAGTACTAATACCAATTATGATGTGCATATATGTATCGCATTACATTGCGTATATATGTATCACTGCTGTAAACCTGTGGACAAAGAATAAATGGAACCCAGGAGCCTGGTGTAAAGCAGCTCTGCTCTATGTAGTCACTTAGCCCTAGTCCGGGGGGAAGGAAGAGGCAGTGGTTGCCTCCAGTACCTTCCCCAAAGGAAGTACCATGTCCACCATGAGGACATTCAAGCAGTGGAGCAGGTTGCCCAGAGAGGTTGTGCAGTCTTCATCCTTGGATGTTTACAAGACCCGACTGGATAATGCTGTGACTAACCTAGTCTGATCTCATAGCCAACTCCACTTTGAGCAGGAGGTTGGACTAGAGATCTCCTGAGGTACCTTCCAACCTGAATTATCCTTTGATCATCATCTCCCTGCTGGAAGGGAGCTATTGCTGGGCTGTGCAATAGCTCTAACCCAGCTGGGAGAGGGGAGAGCCAAAGGAATGGAAATAACACTACTAGGGCACAACACTAGTATTGCAGACTTATTTTGGAATTGGAGTATTGTGTACACCTGGATTGTGATAGTGCTGTAGTATCAGTATACTGCTCCTCGCTTGCATTCAGTTTGGATGAAGGAATATGGTGGAAATGTGAAGTTCTCCTTTCCCAGACTGCATTACTCACATGCTCCACAGCAGGGCACTAGTCTGTGAGATGGTGCAAACTGTATTCCAGTATGCTTGACTACAAGTTACATGGGGAAAGAGACTTGGTCCTGCAATGGTCCTGTCAGTTCAATTTTGGGGCTTTGAGGATATATTGCGTGGGGTGAAGGTTTGTAGCAAGGTCAGCTGGAATTGTGGAATCCTGGTAGAAATTGAATCAACTCAAATGGCTTTTAACTGCCCTTTGTTGTTCCTTGTTTTTCTTCCTGCCTCTTCTGCATTTGTCCTCATTACAAGACTCCGCCACCACCGGCAGATCGCTTTGGCCAGGGCGGCGCGATGGAAGGCCTTGGAGCAATGGGAGGGAACCCACCTGCCTTCAACAGAGGAAATCCAGGGGGTGATTTTGGCCCTAACAAGCGTCGCAGATACTAACAGGATTAAGCTACCCCCTGCACATGCCCCAAAGAGGAAAGGAATCTTGGCGGGCCATACAGGGTTCAGCTCGGGGTGGGGGGGGGGCGGGGGGGGGCGGGGGGGGGATATTAAAAACAGTTAATTAGGGCCTGTTTTGGTAAAGCCACTCTAGGACAAGGGGAGTGCAGTCTGGTAAAGGTTTTAGAAAATTTCATGTGGTGCATTCCTATAATTTCAATGTGAAAAATGGATTCTGGGAGGCTGCCATGGTTGTTCGGTAATGGTAAAATCCAGCAAGGACCCTAATGCCTTGACCATTCCAGGTTTCCTATTTGCAGTCGGAGTCCTGAGACTAAACTAGATAAAATTGCAGTATGTCTTGGCATTTTTTTAGTGTAGTATACCTTACTTAAGAGCACAGGGAAGTCTCTGGAGAACTAGGGCAGCATCTGGGTACTTTGCAGCTCCCATGATTCTGTAAATTTATATAGCTCCAAATGATCCGTCATGTAGTGAATTGGGGGAGATTTTATGTTCATTTCTTTCTTTCCCCCCCCCCCTCCTAACTTGTAGTTATTCTTTTTATCTGGACCATCTGTTCCTTTAAAGTAGTTGACCGTCATGTGCAGCCTGAATGGCTGAGAGGCTCTTGTTTGGATGGATTTTTTGATAATGTGTTGTATCGCTGTTTATTTTTACTGGTAGTAGAGTACAATCTATTGGACAAGATACTGTATCTCATGCTGAAGATTTAACTGAAACAAATGTTTGTATAATCTTAACCTTGCCTGTCTTTTGTGTAGAAGTACTACAAGATTTTTTCATTTAGTGTAAACTGTTTGAACACAAGCTGTAATTGTCCCACTAACAAGTTTGAGTTTGTCTGAGGAATGTTACAGGAATGCATTATTAAAGTGGATTTTAAGCTTTTTTTATCTGGTGTGTTGTCTGTTCTGTTTTTCGAATAACAATGTGTATGTATGAATTGAAGTAAATCAAGCTTCAGATTATGGTGCAAAAGTTGTTCTTGCATAGCTCTATAAAGAGGGTGTTCAACTCCTGAGAATTTTCTAGCAGTTCTCCTTGTCACAGAAGGAGTTTTATTTTTGTGTTGGAATGAGACCTTCAACTTCAGCATTTCAGAGTACAATAAGGGAGCTCCTGATGCACCTAGGATCTGTCTATGTTGCGGATGCAGAGCAGTGAGATGCAAGACTGGGAGCGTGGAGTTCGATTTGTGTCTTATCTGGACAGTAGAAAGTTGTCTGTCTCTGCCCTGTGTTGCAGTTGCGTCTGGCTGGGATGCAGACCTTCCTGCAGAGCTCTGAACTCCTGTGGTGGGGCAGGAAGCCGAGGACTTGTAACTGTCAGTGGCAACAGTAACGCTTTATCTTGTGTAATACATGAGGGGATCTGTAGGGACAGGAGCCTTTTGTGAGTTGTGTTCTCACACAGAAGCTCTTGAGTTGAGACTGGGGAGAGGGGAGCAGAGGGGGAAACTTAGAAAGAAATTTAGGTGGGAAAAGGAGAGAGAAAGAGTTACAGCCTAAGAGTGTAAGGAGCTGCCTTACAGACTTGTGAAATAATAGGGAAGATGAAAACATTTTCAGATGCCTAATGTTACCAAGGCAATAATCTTAAAAAATAAGAGTTTGGTCCTGTAGGTACTCTGTAAGTAGGGAAAGATGAAATAATCACTCTGGAGGTTTTATTGTCCTTTGATGGCTTATAATTAGCCTGGAATGGGATGATTGATAAGAAGCTGTATTGAAGAGAGACTGCAGCTGATGCTCTTGTTTCTTTTGCTTGTTTTCTTTTGTTTTCCACATTTGAAAGCATCAGCACTAATAGCTGACTTGCTGAGGCGATTCGGTATTGAATGGTGATTATCAGGGGGATTGTGACTTACCTGTAGGTAGAGTATGAAGAGCTTGGTGATGTTTTTCACCTGGCACATTTGCTAGGATAGGTAAATATTGCAAAATCTCAAGTTTAAGTTGGCGAGAATGCTGATTAGCTCTGTTGCCTTGTGCATCTCTTCTTGTAGCTTGTGTCTGGAACATGGCTGACAGACATTCACTAATGCCATGTGTGTAAGTACATTGCTTAACTCCGAAGTGTGCAATATTAGGAGAAGAAACTGTGGAGTTGCACCCAGGTGTCTATATTGTCTCTCATTCTGCTGCCCATTGCTCAGCTGGCTTGCTTGTTAGTGAGCAGTCAAAAGAGAAGTCGCTACTTTAGGGAAACAGCAGAGCTCAAACGTTCAGCAGTGCTCTGCTGCTGCCTCAATCCTATTCAAGAGTAAGGTAAGGATAGGTCTGGTTACTGCCTTTCCCTGGGAGAAAGGGGATATAGTATAGGGTGTGGAAAATCATGGGGAAGGAGGGATTTAGCACTGGTCAAAGTCCATCTAACAAGATGGGTATGAGGTGAAAATTGAAGATCCAGTGACAGCAAAGGAAGAAAACTAAAACTATACTCTGGTGTGAATGCTAGAGGTAACTATGCTCATTTGCTTTAAAGGAGGAGATGGAAAACCTGTTTCTGAGATTCTAGTAAGGAAATTATAAAGCAAGCCATTACCTTAGAGGCATGCCGCAGGAGGAAATGGCACCAGGGACTGCTTGTAGTGCAGAAGCATTTAAGGCTGGGCACAGGAGTAAGCAAGGCTGCCTCACTCCAGAGCACTTCCAGATCTGGAGTCTGCTGAAGCACTTTGGGTTTTGCTGTTGGTGCTTGCACTGCTTGGATAAGGTAGCAAGTGCAGCTCCAGAGGCTGGACACTCTACAAGCACTGTTGTGATGTGCCAGTGTGCAGAAGGGAATACTTTCCTCTGGATGCTTTTCCAGATCATTGGCTATTACGTAGTTGCAGACTGATGGAGTATTTTGACTATGATGAAGAGACGCCCTTGCCTTTTGCTGTCATATCTGATCAGCTTGTTTAAAATGCACTTATGCAGTATCAGTTCATATCAGACCAAGGACTGATGAGCAGTCTGGTTCTTATCACTTTGCTCTTAGCCCCCCTGTCATTTGTGGGCTTCAGAAATTACAACTTGTGCTTTATGCAGCTTCCCCTTGAACAACAGTGACTACATTTCAAGAATCAAAGATAAATCTGAAAAATCCAACTGGTACCTGGATAATTTTGTCACATCAAAGCAGTAGACAAACGTTTCCTTTTTTTTGTGACACAGTGCATCTCATTAGAAGCTGTCATTTATCATAGAAAGCCTCAAGTGGTGGAATATGCTGAACTACTACTCCAGTGAGCTGCCTTTGGGAGCTAAAAGAAGGAAGATGTCATTTCCTGTGGCCTTGCTGAAAGGAGCCATCATTCCCTCTTCTGTGTTGGTCATTGCTCGGTTACCTGCTTGTCTGCCTGGTGAGTCACCCAAGTGCCAGAGGTACCCAAAAGGAGAGGAAGAAAGCAGGGAGCTCAGCCAGGCACAACACTGCCATTGATACGCTTTCCCTCACTACAGCCTGGCCACTCGGCTGAGCTCATAGTGACCATGCTTTAAGGCAACAGGACTCTCCAAAGGAAAAGCCGTAAAACCCCACGCTCCCCGCCAGTTCAGGCTATTTTGGACAGTAGGTTTTTATTATGGATGCCAGCTAATGACAAGAAAACTGAGCCTTAGGAGTAGACTGAACTCTTTTCTTTTTGGACTGGTTCCTGTTGAGGACCAAAGTGCACTTTTTGATGAGGAATATTGCATGCATTTTCAGAGAGAGCACCGGAGTAAATGGGCTCCTTTAGCAGCTCAGCTCCGAGGAGATTAAATTATCTCTGGGAGCAAGACACTGCCTGAACTACAGGGAGAAAATCCCCATCAGGTGGGCAGCTGATTCCAGTTTGAAGGTGTAATTATTCAGTGAGACCAGACTGTTGGGGCAATAGCCCTGTAATAACCCAAGCTGCAGAAGGACGGTGTTCTTGAATGGAGAGGTGAAGATTGCCCACATCCCCATTTCTGATGGTTTTCTGGTCTTTTTCAAACCTGTTCTCTGAGCTGTTGAGTACAATCAGTGCAGAGCTCTTGGACAGCAGCTGGTACATAACCCCTGAGCAGTGCTGTCAGAAGAAGAGCAGCTGGGCAGAACTACTGCTGTAGAGTTGCTCAGCACATATTCTTATGGGGAAGGTTTTATTTCCCAAATAACTAAAACATGAATCCTGCCTACTAGCTTTGTGTAGCATACATAGCAGTAATATGTATGTCAGGGATTTTCCTTCTCCTAACCAGCCTTTTGTATGGAGGAACTACTCCATGCTTTACAAATGCACTCCCTTCCCGCTACCCCAGGCTCCACAGGGCATCCCAAATGACTGAAGGGTCAGGGGTGAGCTGGGCTTCTCTGCCCGGAGGCATCAGGCATGTTCTCCCCAGAACTCTGGGGGGCTGTTTTACACTGACCCTGATCAATCAAGGGCAAACACATTAAGTTGGGTTTGAGAATCATTTGGTCCTTTTTTTCTACCTCCTTGTTGTGCTGTTATATATCAAATTAAGTGCACATAAACCAAACAGGCTTTATTTTTAATTCTCAACTGGCCCATTCCTTGCAAGCTGTTTCAAAGGTGTTGGTCACGACTGTCCCTGCTCAGCTGGCTCGCACGGTGACTTCTGCTTTACTTGGAGCTCTGCCCCGGAGGAGGGCCAGACTCAGCAATGCAGCCCTGGGGCCCAAATGCAACTGCCAGAAGCCACAGCTTCAAACTAGACACTGCTGGATATGCAGTCCAGCACGCTCTTTGCCATCACCTGAACCTCATCTCCTCTTTTTCCTAATTTTTAAAGCACCAGCTCTAGCAGGGCCTTGAGTCTGCTGGTGGCCGACCAAGTGGTTCCCCTGGAGCTCATCTCTGTTTCACGGTGGATATCTTGTGTCTGTCTCCCAGGCTGCACCCCCTCACCTTTTCCTCCCTGGGGAGCCTCCCCTTGGGCTGGGAGCTGTGGACACCCCGATTTACCATGTGCTAAGTTCCCAGTCGGTCCTGTCTTTCAGGCCACCTCATTCCCTGCAGACATTTGCAGCAGTGCAGCAGAGGAGCGAGGGCAGAGCTTGGCTGCAGCCTCCCCCAGCTACCTGCTGGTCCCTCTGCAATGAGCCTTGGTGTGTGGGTCAGCCACAGCATCCTCTTGACGTTTCCTCCAAGGCACGCAAGGTAACGGGAGCTCCAGATTCTCACTGGCATGGGGATGGCGACAGCTGCAGTCTTGCTGACAGCTCGTGGAAAGGACAAGGAGATCTGAAACCCTATAGCTCTGCTCAGCCCCTGGGACCGCAAATTCTGCCATTACAGGGCTCTGCCTGGCTTCCTGGGTCCCAAGTGATCCCTCCCATCTAAGCAGAGGCTCTGGGTGCCAGCAGCATTTTTTTACCCATCTTTGGGACTGTTGGGTCATTTTTGTGTCTTGAAACACTGCAGTCCTTCAAGGGAGGTATCAGCTTGAAGCCATGTGGCTCATGCTGGTGTGATGGTTCCCCAGTGACCCCACGTTTCCCACCTAGCTTTTCGGTTAGATGTGAGTTTATACACAGGCTACCCAGGTATAAGGAGTCCTGGTGGTAATGGTGATACATGTCCTTCCCTCCAGCGGGGCTGTCTTCCTTGCTAACGAGATGACAAGGAAAAGCCCAACGTTGCTGCTGGCTGGGGCGTCTCAAGGTGAGGATGGCAGAACTGAACTGGAGGTGGAGCAGCAGGGCAGTGTGAAATGAGTCTGGAGTCATCTCCCTGCTGAGCTCCAGAATTTCGGCAAAGTTTCATCCTAACTCTGGACTTTGGAGATCTCCTTGGGGTGCAGCAGATCCTGCAGACTGTTGTAGGGGGATTAACTAGGTTAAACAAACATTGTGGGACAGGGATGGAGTTACATCAGCCACGATGGACCCTGTGGGTTCCCCTCCTGAGCAGACTCCCTGGGCAGCTGCTGCCTACAGGACCTGCCCTTTGCACTGTGTGGTGGTGCCAAGGGCTTATGTTGAACCCAGTTCCTGAGCAGAAACGATCTCCAGGTGCTGTGTCCTCCAGCAGGTCAGGGCAGCACCCAGGAAACAGCTGTCTCTGCAAACAGAAACAAAAAGAAAATACTATTTGTTTTAGATGCTTGTAGGAATTAAGTAAAACATTTGGTCTCAAGAGGGTTTCCTGTTTGTAGAGGAAAACCTTTGGGTCCCAGAATGGGAGCAGGGAGTCTGAGCAAACCTCTCCTGAGTACAGGGGGCCCACATAACATTTTGCACTCTTCTTCTGTGACAACAATGATCTTCCAGGGGACAGATTTCATCCCTGGGTTGCACAAGACCCTGCATCGAAGGATGTCTTGGCCATATGCACTGCTTTGGTCTGCTGGTTCCTCTGTCTAGCAGGTGGTTGTGCCTTTTGGGGCTGGGGAGATCAGCACAGGTTTTGCCCTGGGACTCTGGGAAGTCTCTCCCCTTCTTTTGCAGGAAACTTTCAGGTGCTTCTATAAATGCTAAACAAACTGAGAGCAGTTGGTCAAGAGGAGTCGCAGGTTGCCCCGAGACAAGTGTGAGCACTGGGGTGGCGCCGATGCCTCCATGCCAGACTCTGATGGCACTGGGAGGTCCTCTGCCCACTCCAAATGTGGAGCCACCCTGCAGCGTCCATTCCCTCTGCCAGGCGCAGGGGCAGGACAGAAATGCCTCTCGAGATAACATGGGCGCCAGGTCCCGTCAGCTGCCGAGCTGCTATGTCCATCTTTAGCATGCTCTCCAGTTACCAGCCACCTCCTCCGGCTGCCTCCAAAGATAGGCAAAGCTACCTCCCGGCGCCTGGGCTGGAAACTGCAGGGAAGCAGGGGGGGATCACGAGCAGGGATGAGATTGATGGGATTTTTGTGGAAGGAGTGAAGGACGCCTGAGCTATGGCTTCGCTGTGCTACAACAAGGGCTGCGGGCAGAGGTTTGATCCTGAGCACAACGCCAAAGGTAAGTGGGCTCATCTGCCTTGCACCGGGGTGAGCGGGAATGCGTGTCACTTTCCTGGTCTGTGGCCTCGGCCGCTATGCTGCGGCCTGAGCTGCCAAGCAGGGCTAAGCCAAGCCCAGCGCAGGCAGCCCGCATGGCAGGAGCTGGCTCAGGAGATGCTGGGCATCACGGGTGGCTTGTGGGCAGGATTGCTCCTCCTGAAAGGTTCTGCCTGATTTTCCGTTTCAGATTCCTGCCTGTATCACCCGGGCGTCCCCATCTTCCACGATGCCCTGAAGGTGAGTGGGGCAGGAGCCAGGGCTGCAGCTGCAGGGAGGGACCGGTGGGATTGCCCACACCTGACCAGTTTGTCATCCCCCGGTGCCTAGGGCTGGTCTTGTTGCAAGAAACGTACAACAGACTTCTCAGAGTTCCTCTCCATAAAGGTGAGCGACCCGCCAGCCCAAATGCACCCACTGCTCCTCCATCATCTCCTCCTTGCCCCTGCGCTGCCCTGCCCTGTCCTGTCCCGTCCCGTCCCCATCCCGTGCCAGGGCTGCCCCCTTCGCCCTGCCAGCTGGGGATTTCCTATCTGCTTCCAAGGAGCCTGCAAGCAAGGGTGCTGCTCCCAAAGTGTGGGGAAGGTGCTCCCGGAGAAGGGTGCTGGAAGGGGCTGGGATCCCCCAGGATCCTGCAGGATGAACACGAATGTCCCAAATGCCAGGACAGCTGTGAACGTCTCAGTGGTCCTGTGGGGGAAAAGGAGGCAGCAGAGGCCCAGGGACATGGGGGAGACTCTTGCTGCCCTTCAGCTGCCAGGGTGGGGTGCAGCAGAGCTGAGACCTGTCTGCCATGGCCTTGGTGAGGCTGCCACACTGTCTTGTCTATAGGAATCCCTGCAGACGCAGCCCCTGCCCTGGTGCAGGGTCAGAGCCCGTTCCTGCAGGACACAGAGCCACCAGAGCGTGGAAACTTGCAGGGTTTGGGAGTAGCTGCCAGGTTAGGGAGGGCAAAGCAGGCATCAGGCTTGCCTCTGCTGCTCAGGGATGCACAAAGGGGTTTCACAGCAAGGAGAAGGCCCCTGAGCCTTCCAGAGAAGAGGAGACTTCAGATGAGCCAAAGGTCAAGCCAGTGGAGGAGCTCATCATCCAAGGACCAATATCAGCTGAGAAGATGCAGCGGGAAAGACCAAGGTGAGATGGGCTCAGCTAACAGTGTCACCCTGCTTCTTCTGCATGTGTCCTGCCCTGCTGCTTCCTCAGGAGAGGCAACAACACTTAAATTGCAAAAAAAACCCCACTTGGCCTTTACTGCTGCTGTTTCCCAGCTCTGATGAGCCAAGACAACTGCTGCCAATTAAAGTATCCAGGTCTCTGGAGCAGGAACTGGAGAAACTCAACCTGTCCTCCAAGGATGAGGCACCTGAGGGCAGTTGTGCAGGTAGTGAAGAGCTGGTGGATGGCAGTGGGGTTGCACATGGCAAGTTCACCATGCAGTTTTGCATGGCAGATTCAGCTCAGGATGCGGGTGCTGTGCGCTCAGCCACCTGCAAACCCACAGAGCTGCATCTTGGAGGCACATTGCAATGGGCTGTGCTCAGGGGCCGTGCTTGCTAAGTTGGGGAGCTGGCAGTGGGGCTGCGGGGAAGGCTTGGGGGCAGGCATGGGTGGTGCATGCCCCGGGGTGAAGCTGTGTTGCTCTCACAGGGGAGGCGGCTGCCCAGGTGAGAGCTGGCACCACCTGCAAGAACACAGCCTGCAAGGCGGTGAGTACCTGGCAGGGTCCCATCTTTGCATGGTCTGCGCCGCATGGCCAGGAGCATCACAGGTCCGGCATGGGGGCTTGTGTCCCAGGTCTACCACCGGATGCGGGGCATGGTGCCAAGCCGGTGGGAGGTGGCAGTGCCCATTTGATCCGTATGCTTCTGCTCATCCCATCCCTGGAGCGGCTGCCTCTGTTGCCTCCCAGCCACGTTCTGGCAAGAGGCTTCCAGATTCCTGGATTGGTGGTACATTTGTGTTTCACTGCTGCTAATTGCTTGCAATGAAATACAGCACATATTCAGGATATGGGCATATAGGTAAAATGCATGTGGAATAATTGCCACCTGCATTTAATTAATGCAGCACAGCCCACTTTCTATCTTGCCCCAAGACTGCCTTGTGTAGGACTGTCTGCCTGCCTCAAGGCATGTGCCGGCATGCTTGGAAAGCAGCAGAGTGAGCAGGGAGCAAAAGGTGGGAGGTGGATGAGGACATGAGACTGACATGGAAAGAGAGGAAGGGACAGGATGGATGAACAGCCCCTTGCACCTCGGAGCGAGTTTCTGTGGTGTCCAAACTTGTCCACTGTCCCAGTGCTGCCCAACCCCAGACTGGGACCAGGCTGTGTTTGGGAGAGGGCATAAGGAAGGGCTGCTGCCAGGGTCGCGGGGATGACTCGGGGGTCCCAGCAAGGCCAGGATCGCTGCCCTGCCAGCAGGGAGCAGGGACCAGTGCCAAGCTGCCAGCTGGGCATAGTCCCAGAGTAAGTCCTCACAGATGCTGGACCCGGTGAAAAGGTGATGTTGGGCATCGTGCTGTGCCCTATGCAGGGATGGGCACTGATGGGGAGACGCCTGGCTGCATCATGCTGTGCTATGCCAGAGGCACAGCCAAAACTTTCCTCTGCTTCTCACTCCACAGATCTACCAGGGCCCGGAGAGCAACACAGAGGTTTGTACTTTCCATCCTGGCGTTCCTGTCTTCCATGAGGGGTAAGAAACAACCCTTTACCGGGGAGCAAACCAACCCTGCTGAGGGCTGAAAGTGCCACATCGCAATGTTGTGTGGCCTCAGCAGCACAGCTGGTGCAATCATGGGTGACACCCCCCCGGGTGACAGGTGGGCAGGGGAAGCTGCTGGTTCCGATCCCCACTTCCCCACCACCCCGAAGTCTGCTGTGGTCCCCTCTCCTGCTCCCGCGGGCGCTCCCCACTCAGGTCACCCCGCTTTCCCCAGGATGAAGTACTGGAGCTGCTGCGGAATCAAAACTATGGACTTCAGCACCTTCCTGGAGCAGCCAGGCTGCAGAAGCGGGCGGCACTGCTGGATAGGGAAGGGGGTAAGGGGGCTCTCAGCAGGGCTGACTTGTGTGAGCAAAGTGCCATTACTGGCACCCGAGGGGTGCTCTTTCCCTTGCTCTGCATTCACATGGGTTTCTGCATTTAATTCTCTTAATTTTCATAATTGCCAACAGATGACTGTGCAGGGTTTGAATGCCTAATCTTCACCCATCTGCTGTTTAAAATGGTGCTCCTGCATTCACAAAATGTGTCAGCTCTCACACCCAACAGGCAGATGTGCAACAGGAAGCTGAACAAGGCAGGAGCTGGCCCCAGGCATGGTGTAGCCAGCACTGCAGGCTGCCGCATAGGGACAGGCAGCTGAGCATGGGAAAAACCCTGCAAAAAAACCCCAAAAGTTTTGACAGATGACTGAATTTGGTTTTAATGAAGCTTTCCCTCTGCAACTGCTTCCCAGGAGGGACCTCATCTACATAGCGACATGGTGTTGTGGCAGGGCAATGGGGAGAAGATCCCAATTCCCAATATTGTGTGTGTGTATGTAAGTTTTCCCAGGAAAGCTCTTGGCTGGAAACAGGCTTGAGCTGGGAAAGTTGCACCAAAGTGGCCCAGGATATCTCTGAAAGTGCATCATGTTTCTCTGAGCAACCCCCTCTGAGCCCAGTCTGTTCTTTGGCCTGGAACAGAAAACATATAGCGGATATAAAGGAGACTGCAGTGAATTAACTGTGATGTTGTGATGCAGATGCTTTGTGCTAATTGTCACCTGAGTTTGAGGCTGGGATTCCTCCCGGGACGTTTCTTTGCCTGGCAATGCTGAGGGCTGCAGAGGGTCTGTCTCCTGGTGATGCTCAGAAATGCCTGGTGGGACCAAAGCTGCCTGTAGCATGGATGAGGTGGGGGTCTTGTGGGAGAAAGGTGAAACGTGGCCAGTTGGGGCTCACCTGTCTCCCAAATTTAGCATGGTGGCATGATCCATGTCCAGCAACAACCCCTGCACTTCACTCCAGACTGAGTTTCCTGACTGTGCACAGCGCCTATGAGCCTGGCAGGGGCTGCCCACCTTCACATGAACCACCTCCCCTCAAAAACCTGCACGAAAGGCAGTGTTTGATCTTGCTCAGGTGATGCTTACCTCAGCCGGCACTCTGCAAAGGAGACGTGCAAAGGAGCATCCTCTGGCACAGACATCCCCTCTGTTTGGGGTGTACTTGGGCTAGATGCCATGCCGTGATGGGTTCATCTCCCTGGCAGGACAAGAAGGCTGTGACGTGCCGGCAGGACTGGCATCAAACCAGCAGGCAGGTGGTGGTCACAGTATATGCCAAGAACCCCTTGCCTATCCTCAGCAGCGTGAAAGCCAACCGTACTGTGGTGAGTGGGGCTGGCAGAGCTGGGCTGGGGATGCGTGCTTTCATGGCACCTGATTTTGATTAGCCAACAGCCAGGAGCCGGCTGGGTGCCTGGCACTCTTTGATGGCCTGTTTGGTCTGTTGCTGCAGCTGGGGTTGGCACTGCCAACCTGCCATCTCCGAGCTGAGAGCCCGGCAGCTGCATCTCCGAGCTGAGAGCCAGCTTTGCTGCTGCAGCAGCATCTGCCCGGTCACTCTGGCTCAGTGGCCGTTACACTGGAGCCAGGACATGGGGTGCATTACAGTGCTGGAAGGCAGCTGCACTGTCTGGGAAAAAGCTCTGGCTGTGCTGTGCTACCCACTCAGATAATTTTCTGTTGATCTTTCAGCTTGAGGTTCATGTCATCTTTGAAGGAAATAAGATTTTCCAGGCAGAACTGGATCTCTGGGGGGTAAGATCCTGTTTACTTTGATTTCCCTATTCCAGCAGTCTGCGTGGGGCTCGGCTACAATGCTGCAAGGCAGCCTGTGCTCTGGGAGAAGTGTCTGCAGCCCCAAACACAGGCTCCCAGTAAGGAAAATTACTCTCTGCGTAGTCAGGATTCTCAGACTTTTGAAAAAGCAGCAAAATGGTTTTTGCTGCAATTTCTGCACAGTTCTTCCTGTGCATGGAGCATGAGGCAGACTTTGACTGTATTATTGCATAGAAATACTGTGGCCCCTGGGACGCTGTCTCTTCCCAGGCTGGCACATCTGTGGAACAAACAGCCATTTCATAGTCACTCCCTTGGTGTGATTCATTGCCAGCTCTCGAAGCCTTGTGGAGAACACAGGTCCACCACGGCTGTCGCAGCAGAGAGGACCCATTTATTTCCAGAGCTCCAGTTTTCTATAGCAGCAAAGGCTGATGGGGAAATTAGGTTTTTCTCTATTGATCCCATAGTGTTAGCAACCCCTGGGAGCCATGCCAGGACTGTGCCTGGGCTTGGTGCCCATCTGACTGCTCTGCACTACCTGAAGCACCCTAGCTACTCTCTTTTAAATGCTGCCACAGCGCTGACTTGCTTTTGTTGGGATCGTCTGGGAGCTAGGTTGCCCAGGTACTGGCATTTATAGCCATCTCTGCTAGGAAATGCCTTAGGGGTTGTGAGGAGGGCTGTTTCAGAGGCTGCCGGTGGCTGCACTGATAGATCTTGGACTAAAAGCAGAGCTGGATGTCACTGCCGGCTCTGTAGGTGTTCCGGGTTTGGTCCTAGACTGCCCCAAAGGGTCTTTGGCCCAGCAGGTCCCTGTTTCCCCCAGCAATCCTACTGTGCCTGCAGCCAGGCAGCAGTGTGAGGGGAGAGACTCGCTCTCTGATTTCTGAGCTGCTTGCTGGCTGGGGAGGAGCCGTGAGACTCAGGAATTTGCATGTGCATTTCTTGCCTTTATTTCTGGTGCATGCTGCCTGTGCCTGCGGGCAGCAGAGCGTGCTGCTGGGTGTGAGTATGCCTGTGTCTCAGAGCAGCTCACTGCTGTGGGGAGAGGGCTGTACCACAGCCGTGCACGTGGCTGCGGCTAGCTGAGCTCTCCTGAGCTCTGTACCAGCACTGCGGTGCTGCTTAGACGTAACACTGTGAAGCTCAGCTGGAGCCCAGGTTTCATCCTGCTCTGTCTCCTGGCACACGAGGAGAATAGATCTCTCCTCTCTTCTCTGGCAGGGCTCTGCCAGTAAGGGGAAGGATGAGCGTGTGCTGCTGCCCTCCCCTGCCCAGCTCACTGCACCTTTCCCTCTCTCCAGGTCATTGAAATAGAGAAGAGCTTTGTGAGCATGGTCCCTACCAAGGTGGAGATCATGCTTTGTAAAGCCAGCCCTGGCTCCTGGGCCAGGCTGGAGCTCCCCCAAAGCAGGCTGGACTCCCATGGCGAGCAGGAGAAGGAGGCTGCCAATACAGAGGAGCCGGGGGCAGTGCAGGGGGAGGACTCGGATGACAGCTTGAGCTGGTCGGAGGAGGAAGATGAAGAGCTGGAGATGGGAACACCGAGCAACTGACAGTCAAGTGCTTCAGCAGCTGAGCAGTGCCAGCTCCCGAGCTGCCAGGGACCTTGGCATCAGCTCCAGCGGAGCAGACCCAGCCCAGAGCCGCGTGCAGGCTGCAGCACGCCCTCTCCCCTGGTCAGAAGGGGCAAGTAATAAAACCCCAGAGCAAAGGTTATGCTCTGAGATTCCTGACAGGCACCTAAGAAATGTCAGCGGGCTGAACCCTGCCATCTGTCTCTCCCTCTCCTGTGTCCAGCCAGGACAGGACAACGGGAGGAGCCCCTTGTCTGCACTTCAGGCAGCCTGTGTCTGTACCAGGTCTCCTTGGGGCCGGGGTGCTCATAGCCTAGCATATCCGGGGGGTGCAGAGCCCCAGGGCAGCAGGGTGAGCTGAGCTTAACCCCCCCCCCAGCACCTTACTCCCTCCACGGTGGGGAAGGGGAGACGGGCTCGGGAGGTGTTAGGAGGGAGATGGTAACTGCAGGCAGGGAAACGTCATCGCTGCCTGCGGCTCCAGCGGGGATTTGACGTCCTCCTCTGCAAAGACCTTTATAGGCGTGAAACTGCCCGGATGCGAGAAGTCGATACTGACTGAGCGACGGGAGACAAGGAGGCCGCGGAGGCGGGGGATCCCCGAGGGGGTTTCGCTGTGTAACACCTCCCAGCGCTGGACAGGGGGGCGGAGGGCGATGCACACCATTTGCCGACTGTAATAAAATATTCCGGTATTAAAACCCGAAGCAGCAGCGGGCAGGCCTGCAGGCCGCCGTTCGCCCCGCCCAGGGTCTGTCCCCCCTGCGTCGGGAAGAGCCGCGCAGCTCTGCGGTGGCGCCCTCTCGCCGCTGCGCCACCTGGCGGGCCCTCCGGGGGCGGTGGCGGGGCAGAGGGCGCCTGCGCGCGGCGGGCGCGGGGCGCGTGCGCGCGGCGGCGACAGGGGCGGGCGACAGGGGCGGGCGCCGGGGTGCGGCCGGGTTGAGGGTCCGCCGTCGCCCCGGGAGCAGCGGCTGCCGGCGGCGCGGGAGGTGAGCGCGGGGCTCGCGGGGCGGGAGGGCGGCCGGCGGCAGGGGCGCGGTGCCGGCGCGTGGGGGCGGGCGGCGCCCCGGCCTCCTCGCGTGTGGCGGCGCGGCCCGCGGCGGGCCCTGAGGGGCCGTGAGGTGAACTGAGGTGCGCTGGCCGCGGGCCCGGTGGCTGGGGAGCGGCCTCCGCGGGCCCCTGGCCCCCCGCGTATCTACGGGTGTTTCCTTTCAGCGTTGCCGCCGGGCGGAGGCGCGGGCGGAGGCCGGGACAGGCGGCGCGCTGGGGAGGAAGATCCTCCGCGTCCGGCCGCCGCCACCCTCTCTGTCAGCGGGGCGGCGGCCCGGGGCCGGCGCCGGCCTCTCCCGGCCTGAGAGCCGCGGGGCGGTCGTGGTTTCCTTCCCGGGGGAGGCTGTTCGCGCGCTGCCCCCGGCTTCTCGGTACCTGCCCCGCTGGGGAAGCAGCCGGCTCCGGAGGAGGGAACGGCGAGGTAATCAACCTCACAGCCGTGGGGCGTGTTGTTTTCTTAGTTTCCAGAGGTTGCGGGAGATGGGATGCAGGTCCCAGCTTCTGCCTTCGGCGGTGTTTGTGGAGGTGAATGTGCTCATCAGGGGCCCCGGAGATGCTGGAGGCGTAGGGGAAAGGGGGATGTTTTGGAACAAGATTTCCTCTGGTCCCATTTCTCTCTCAGGGATGTGCGGGAAGCGGGAATGGCCTCGCGGGCAGGTCCTGCTCTTCCCTCTTCCGCAGTGTCCGAAGGTTGGGCTGGGCTGTTCTAAAGTCAGGGTGATGCTAATCCACGTTAGGAATACCGTGACAATTTAAGGCGACCTCTGCTCCCAGCGGATGTAATAAAAGGTTGGCATATGATGAGTTAGCCTTTTCTAAAGGACCCTTGTTTCAGTGCTGAGAGTGGATTTTCCTTTACAGGGATACGTTAAGAGTAGTTGTATTTGATCTGCTCTCTAAAAACTGCCAAATTGTGTCTCAGGAAGAGTAAAGCAAGGTAGTGACCTAAAATATTCTGAGTCCTGAGGGGTTTCAGGAGTCACGGGTATTGTTGCCTGTAGCTGCTGCTACAGAGCTCTCTTTCATAAGCTTAACGGTACTCTTCCTGAGTCCTATAAACTTTCAGTATTTGTAACATCCTGTACTGAGGAATTCCTAGCTTAACCTCAAACCCTGAGAAGCAATGCTATCTTTTATTTGTTCTGAACCTCCCTCTTTCTGATTTAATTTGATGTCCCTTTGCTCTTTTTTTTTTTTCTGAAAGAACCAACGAATAGTCAGTATCTCTTTACTCTTTATAAACACTTGTGATTTACTCTGAGTTATAAAAAAGCTTTAAATGTTTTTTTCTTTATGTGTACCTTATGCTTGCAACATGTGTCCTGCACTGGAGTGCGGTGCTCCTTGTATCAGCATCATTAGCTGTGTGCTCTTTGTCCCCAAGCTTATTTTTTGATTTAAAAAACCCTTACATTCTCTTCTGTGTCAAATGTAAAATACATAGTATGGAGGCTCTGTTTGGCCAGTTTGCCAGTGTTCAGCTGCACACAAGTTTTTCTATAGGGAACTTAAGCTTATGAGACATATTTGGCATTTTAGCTTACTGTTTCCATAAAAAAAAGATGCTTTTAAATGTTCTTCTTAGAAGGAACTTTACAGAGATCTTGGAAAAACAATGAAATATGTGGTTTGCAATTAGGAGGAGGAAACTGAATATGCAATTTGATTTGCTTACATGATGAGGCTGTGATTCTTTTGGAGTCCAAAGTGTTTTCACACAATTTGGTATCATTTAATGATCCATACCTTTAAAAGGAGTTGGTTGTTTTTTTTTTTTTTTGCTTTACTTTCCTATGCCTGTATGTGTAAATCTGATAGAATGCTGAGAGACTCCTTGCCACTGGTTACTTCTGCTCACTTTTTAGAACTGCAATACTTGATGCACAGGAGACTGGCAAAGATTGCAATATTGTAGCGCGCAAGCCATGATACAATACACACTGAGTGCATACTTTAACTCGTTTTTTAATTGTATCAAAACTATTTAAAGACACTTTTGAAAACTGTTATTGATTGACTGAGTGCATTTTTTTTTGTTTTGTTCTGGGTTTTTTTACCCTTCCAGTGAAATTTGGGGGCGGAGGAGGAGAAATCAGAGAGAATGAAAAGCGTGTGTGGGCTTTTTCCTCGAGGAAAAAGCTTAGATTTTCCCAGTATACGCATTGCCCTTCAAATACAACAGTGGCTTTGTTAGAACTTTTTAAAGAGTGTTTAGAGTGCCAATGAATGCCAGGTGACAAAAGATGATAGGAAGATAGACTAACAGTTTTTTTTTTTTTTGGCCTCAAATAGTAATCAGGGATGCTTTACCTGGATTTATGATTCATCCTGCAATGTGCTTAATGCATCTCTTCACAGAACCTCATGTCTGAGGTACTGTTTTTTTTTTCTTTTAGCCACAGTAATGAATAAGGCCTTGCCAGAATCTATGAAAGGTAGCAAGGATATACGTTATTCACTTTTTATGAACTGACTGTGATACCCAGGACCTCTGCAAGTTGCTTGTATCACCCAGGAGGTGTAGTGGATCTGCGCACAGAACCCTGCAGTCCCTGCTCCTAGTCTTACACCTTTACTCTGCTCACCCTTGAAGCGCGTCAGGGTCGCTTGTGTTCAAATAAATTGTGAAGGGTACCTGTCTTGACGAATCCATGCTTCTGCATGTGGTTGCAGGAGGAAAATCAAGTTTAATACTCTGCAGCTTTTGATTATGGCAGGATACATGTCACATTCATATACTGGGGATTCAGATATCTACTGAAGTCCTAGTTTTTAGTTCCTGTATGACTGTGCAGCTGCACCTTGGTGTAGTGTTATTTCACAGCTGTGCAGCTGATTCACTAGCTTGTTTCTAATGCCCTTTGGAAATATTTGTTTTCCAATAAACATAATCTTGGATTCATAGAATATAAGGTCATTGATATTTGCTCAGTAATATCATTGCTCTTCTATAAAATTCAGAGTATGAGTGCCTGTAGTAAGTGTTGATGCACTGAAGTTTGTGTGGTTGAGGTGCCCAAATACCTCTTGCAGACCACTTTTTCACTGTGGTTCCCTAAGAAATACTGCTTACGTGGTGAAGCTTATGTATGTTTCATCCCTGCAAAAAAAATCTTTAAATCAATAAACTAATTTTACCCCTAATTTTACAGGAGTGGAGGTTTAAAAACATTATATGAAAGGTTTTAGGTGGTTTCTTTTATTTCTTTGAAACAACTTTTTGTGCTAAAAGGGGTAAGGCCTTTCTGGCATTCACACTGAGGGAACAACCAGTGAGAATTGCACTCTTGTTAGGCATCAGTAATAAGCGCATGGGAGCTGAACCTCCAGGCAGGGCTCTGCAGAAAGCAAGCTTCCTCGATTCTGCTGTTCACGTGGAGCTCTGGGTCATGGTTCTGCTGTGCTGATGAAATCTGGCTTGGCTTGTTGATTTTTTTTTTTCCCTCTCTGCTGCCACTCAGGCTGTTGTCCTGTGTTTTGTTTCTCTTGCAGGTAAATGGCAGAACAGAAAGCGGTGTGAAAACTTTGAAAGGCACTGAGAAGTCCAAGTAGGTCATTCACTGCTGAAGGGTATTAGGGATGAGGTCTCCTACTTAACTTCTTTTCTCTTTCTTGGCATGCATTCTGAAAATCTGGCACTTGTCCATTCATTTGGCGCTTGCCTAAAACAATGGCGAGTAAGCTGAGCTGTTGTGGAATAGTAACACAGTCTTGATTAAATTGCTGAGAGCCCTCTTCTCTTCCCTGTCAGGTCTGGTGGCTAAGCTGCACACATGAAAAATCTTTTAACTCCTCTGCATGGGTGAGAATGGTAGGATAGACTTGGGTGGATAAGGATATGCCTTATCCACCCAATTCATTGTTGAAAGTTTCCGCCTGACTTCATGTATCAGGCGGACAGAGTGAATCATCTCTGATCTAGTTTTTGTTACTGAAAGATGAGCAATTAAGTCGTTTAGATTTCTTAACTTCTGCTTCTGCTTGCTCCTGATAAAGCAGTATCAAACTTCTGAGCCTGCAAAACAGGGAGGGATTGATCAAAGGTGGTGGTTGAACAGAATGACACAGCTCAGTACAGGTGATTTTGGCTGAACTCCTAGTGCGTTTTCTGCTCATTTTTGGCCAAAATGGGGCCCTATCCAAACTGGAAAGAGAGATATGGAACACCTGACAAACTCTGTGAAAATGAGGTTATCAAAGAGCAATATCAAAGCTAAAATCCACCTAACAAAGGGGCATCTGGTATTAATGTAGCAAGGGCAGAGATATATCCTGCTAAGAAGTAGTTCCTCTGCCAAGAATTTTTCGAAGTGCAGGAAGTATAAAAAGCATAAATCTAGAAAGCCCCAGAAGAATTCATGTTCATGTTTCCTCTCTGTTTTCTGTCACTGTTTTATCCCTTCTCTTTACAGACAGGGAACTTTCCTTCAGAAGTATTAAAGGGAAGATACAGAATTTTCTTCTCTTCCACAAAAAAATTTTGATGCAACATGAAGTTATTCTGTGATTTCACTTATGATAGCTTTGTGGGGAAGAGGAGTGGAATCCAAATAATGAATTTCCTCAGCAAATGTCCGGCTGGATTACAGGAGAGCAAACTGTCCATGTTAATGATACCAGAAAATATGTAATTAGGTTAGAATGGGAGCAGCTTTCCAGACGATGTCTCGACACGTCAATTGAAATCTTGCACATTCCAAAGGAAGTGCCAGGTGTACAGGCAGCAAAGGCAGACTTTGCAGCATCTTCTGAGAAGGAAACTAACCCAAACAGGAATGCCAGTTTTCTAATTCAAAGGCACTGATGGACAAGATAGAAATAACTCTCATCTACGTATTTTTGCACAACGCTTCTTTGTGAGGTGGCTGGCTTTGGGTGGTTTTTTTTTTTTTATTCTTTGAAAAATATTCCCATTCTGCTGTAACTGCTAGAACTCGTCATGTTCTGACGATCTTCCACCTTAACTGTAACAAAAGTCCTTTCTCTGGCAGGACTAAGCAACCCGAATTACCTCTCACTACTTTGGACTTTCCGTTCACTCCTTTCTCTTGCAGAGTAACCTTTAAACTTGGCTTTGAAGCTTGTGCCCAGCTTTCTATTTCTAAATTCTAAGTCTTGTTTTTGATGTGTTGACACGTTAACCTGTATTTTTCTCTTTTTCAGTACGTGTTACCTGTTCTACGTGGAGTTTTTCTCCCTAAACTTTTCCCCAAAAATTCTGTTGAAGCTCACCAAAAAAACCCCAAACAAATGTGAAACCAATTTTCCTGCTCTTGGTAATGTTCGTTGGTAACTTTGTTTTTGGAGTATGGTTTTTTTTCAGCATATATTTATATTCAAATAGCATGCAGTGCCAAGTTCAAGGATGCTTGAGAAGTAAAAAGAATTTTCCATGCAAATTTGAACACCACCTTCTTGCTATCTTATGAGAGTTTTGTTGCTAGGCAAATTGTTTACAAGAAAAAAATAAATAGGGACTTTATACATTTTGAACGAAGCGATATGTGGATTTAATAGAGAAGGCCTGATGGAGGTAATATTGTTTGCTTGGTTGTGGCTTAGATTAAAAAAAACTTTGTCTTCCATATGTAAATCTTTAACCAAACTACACCTGCTAACAACGTAGAGGTTTCCAGACTTTAGGAGCTTCTTTCTACTTTTTTTTTTTTAATTAATTTATCTAAATTTTGTATTTCAGTACTAAATCATGTGCATGCTGGTGTGTATTTATTTTTCTGTATTGCATATGCAACACAGGATTCCATTCAGCTAAGGCAGCTGAATGTCTGTCTCTAAAGGAGCCCTGCAGAGAAGCATACTTAAAAGCCTACAACTGTATTTCTGTAGTTCATACTTAGCCTGATGCTTTGGCATATTTGCATGGAGTATTTCCTATTGCAACTGTTGCTCATCTAAAATCCAAGCCTTAAGTAATTGAAGGTATTAATGTTGTGAAAGAGCATTCATGTTCCAGGCTTTTTTGTTACCTTACTACTGTTTTTGGAATTGAAAGCTCTAATGACCTCTTATATAAAGCCCCAAGAAAACAATCTTTTGGATAACACACTTTCATTAGAAATTTTAAATCAGGTTGAATCAAGCTATTTTAGCTGCTGATGGTATGGGATACACGTGGCTTTGTAGTTTACCAATATATGAAACTGCCTGTATTGTCTTACAATATTGGTGTGATGACCCTCCATATATCAGTGCCTGGTGTGTGCAGGTAGGGGTGCAATTCTGGGATACCCTGTCTTTCTCTGAAAAGCTCTGGTCAGAAATGCATAGAGGTGTAAGCCCTTGCGGGAGCTCGTGGTTTGTGTTTTAAAGAGAGATCTGTTTCCAAGTCTTTGCAATTTGTTTATTTTGGAAACTAGGAACTAGGCATATAAAAGGCTTTGTGTATCTCCTTCTCCTTGAGACTTGTTGCTGTAGTTGAGTTTTTATTGCATGTATCCAACTGACTTAGTTCTGCCATCTCTGTGATGTCACTTGTTATTGACTGATCAAAATAATGGTCTGTTGCATAGGTAGTTCATTTGGAAAAAAACTTTTGCTCTGGAATTGATGGTCACCAATAAGGTTTCTGGCATAGCATCTTCTAGTACTTCAGTGGTTTGAAGTAAGTGCAAGAATAAGCTTTAAAACCTGCTCTCTGTGCTGCAGTCCAATTATACTTCGGCAGCAACATCAGCGTATGGTGTTCCTCCTCTGTGATTCATTCCCACCATATGCTACCACTGGCTTGGTTGTACCAACACAGTTGATTGTGGTGCTACTCAGTAAACTGGATGAAACAACTCCTCACCCTTTTTCAGTGTGTGGTCAGCTGAGGAGGTGGTGTGCTACTTGGGTGGGAAGTGGAAACAGGGTTTGGAAATGTCTGAAGGCAGCCTCGCTGCTGGAGAGAGCATGGCAGTGTCTCAAAGCAGGTAGTGATATGCCCTACAGGGAGAACAGTAGCAGCAACTAGGATGGTTATGGTTGCATCTTCAGATAGAACAGTGTTATGGTATTAAAATACATCCACTCTTCTGTCACTGTTTGCTTGTAGCACTTAGACCCTTTGTGTTCAGAAATATTATGTTGTATTGTATGCTGCCAGTAAAAGTGTTCAACCTGTATTAATAATATAATGCTAAAAATGTTTAATTTGTAATGTTTTAAGTAATTTTATATTAAAAGGGGTTTCAACTTGGGGTTTGCAAAATGCAAGAAATGTTTCTAAGCCTCTAATTTGACAGAACTTACCTATTTTTTTCACCCCCCACCCCCCGCAATGAAAATCTTGGTGCAACTGTTCTGGAATAATATATGCAGTCAGCTTTTGCTGGTCAGTGCTGTTCTTAATTTTACTGATTACCTTTACAATATGCAGTTGCATACACATCTCTCTTTACATTTGACTGGAGCTTTGAAATGGGATGACTTAGAAATGGATGATGAAACTCACATGTATGCTTTTCTGCCAAAGCTCAAATGTGCTTGCCAGATTTCATTTGAGGTGATTCATGTTGGTGTAGAAATATAATTCCTGCCATTTTCAAAAAGGATAAACTGCTTCTGCATCTTCCTCCTGCTTGTTTTCCTCCAAATTCTTCCCCTCCAATGTTCTGCTGGTCTTTCTGGAGCAAGGTTTCTGCACTGCTTCCTGCTTGGTTTTCAGTGTGTGTGTACATACATTGGTACTTCCTTAAGCACTGTATGTTGTAGTGACCGCAGTCAATATCACTCAAGTTGCCTGTTGCAGCTTTGTGCCAAAGCTTAAGGTAGTCTATTTTCACTTAGTATAGAAGAATCATGTGTACTCCCATTGGGAAGATGTGCCAGTGTGTAGATACAGATAAAGACTTTGTCAAAAGGACAAGGCTGAGAGTTAAATGGTAATAACTTGTTTATTTCTTTGGATGGTCTTGAAGAGGAAGTTGGAGGCAGGGGGATTCATGACTTTTATAAGTGAAGTACTTCACTATTGCTCATTTTCATATGTTCCCTTTGCTATTTTGATGGTGTTGGAGCTGTGATCTTTCTGGAATATGCAATATAGTTCCTCCTACTATTTGTGTCTTCTGTTTGAAGCAATGTATTTGCTGCTGGTTGCAAGTTGAGGATTACTGACAGTACCTCAAAGGCATTTGGGTGAGAAGGCAGATGCAAGTTCCTTCTTGTTCAGGCTAGCAGTGGAAGCTCCAGCATACAACAAATGTACAACAAATGACTGCTTCTAGTTGTTCCATGCTATTTTCAAAGTTCCTGCTGCTCATGTGATGAAAGTTTTAGGCTATATCCATTTGATTATCAAACCTGCTCTTCACATATCAGGAAGGGGATAGGGAAGCCTTTAAGTGTCAAATATCTCCTGTAACAATTCCCCAGTCTGCCTAGGAAGGCTGTTTGCTGATCTTTTAGAGCATGTATTTTTCTAATGCTCAGTATAAGCTCTATTGTAGCTCAAGCCTATTAAGTACTGCTTGTTCTGTCACTGATTAGTGAAAATAATCTGTTCTTGGGTTCGTTAGAAAAATTCTTTATGTATTGTAATCTGGGTCCTATGGCTAGTTATATTTCAAAGAACAGCTTTTCTTGTACATGCTACTTTCTGAACCTTTTAGCTGGTGTCTTCTAAATAATGCAGTTTCTTGAGGTCTGATGGATCCTAAGTGAGTGAATTATTATAGTAAACAGTAGCAGTGCAGCCCAGCAATGGGTATCTTTGTTTATTATCTAATTTTTGGACTTTTCTTTGTGGTAAGCTATTTAGGCAGTAGACTATGTAGACAAGAAGTGTGAATCTTGGAGGGTGTGTGTGCACAGAGGTGTGCATGTGAACCTACAAATGACAGAGTATCTTGTTACTAGGTCTGAGGTCATGATCCCTTTCCACTTGGAGGTACCTCTAAGGACTTGTCCCTTTGCCTGTGGGAAACTATCTGGCAGTAAATCAAGACTGTGGGAATTTGGCTAATTTGTACTTACGTGCTTGGAATGCAGCCAGTTGTCACTGAGCTCTCAACTCATTGCATCTGCATTTCACTATTGTCTTTCTAGCCTGTGAGCTCTTCATAATGGCTTCTGAGACACTGAGTGTGTCTAGCTGTGATAAGAAATTGCAATATTAAAAACACTTGCTAAAGCTTATCTTTAAAATTACTATCGAGTGTGCTTTTCCTAACTTTTTTTCTTGCTTTGTGCAGGACTGTTTCTGGGTAAAGAATGCAGACTATAAAGTGCGTAGTTGTTGGAGATGGCGCTGTGGGAAAAACTTGTCTTCTCATCAGCTATACCACCAATGCCTTCCCAGAAGAGTACATCCCTACTGTGTTTGACAACTACAGTGCCCAAATGACTGTTGACGGCCGGACAGTTAGCCTGAATCTCTGGGACACTGCAGGCCAGGAGGAATATGACCGCCTGCGCACGCTCTCGTATCCTCAAACCAATGTATTCGTCATCTGTTTCTCCATCGGTAGCCCCTCTTCCTATGCAAATGTGAGGCACAAATGGCATCCTGAAGTTTCTCACCACTGTCCAAATGTTCCCATTCTTTTAGTGGGCACAAAGAGAGACTTGAGAAATGACCTGGAAACAGTTAAAAAGTTGAAGGAGCAAAGCTTGGCTCCCACTACCCCGCAGCAGGGGACTTCGCTGGCTAAACAAATTGGAGCAGTCAAATATTTGGAGTGCTCAGCGTTGAATCAGGAGGGTGTTCGGGAGGTGTTTGCTGAAGCTGTGCGTGCAGTTCTGTATCCTGTGACAAAGAAGAACACAAGAAAATGTGTCCTATTGTAGTTACCTCGGGTGATGGATGTTCGAAGTTGAATATTGACTAGAATCTTGGAGCGCTCTTTGAGTTAAATTGAAGAATTGCATCTTGCACTGACAGCTCTAAGCAGAAATGGTTATGCAATGAATATTCTTGCAGTCTTATTGCTTCAGGGAAACTGAAACAGAACAGTTTTTTCCAACTGAGAGGTCAAATACCTACTTTATTTCTAAAGTTCCAGTCTCCAGCTTCTCCAGGGATCACTTGGCTTCTGTCCTTATTTAGTGGAGGAAAATGAAAGAAGGGACTTCTTTGAAGCCAGACTTCTTTACTAAATAGCTATCAGTTACTAGATTTGCTGAAAAGCACAAATTCTGATAACTTTGCTTTAAGCATAGCTGCTGCTTTTCCCATCCCTTATTTACTGATTGAATTTGTTTTACAAACAGAAGTCTGGCTGTCCAGTTGTTTTACTTTGTCAATTTAAAGCTTGAAAACAATTTGTTTACATGCAAAAATGCCTGAAATAATACTGAGATTCACCTTATAGTGAAGTGTGATCGTTTATATGAAGAGTTAGCATAAGGCATGTTTAATGCAATGAGCAAGACCCAGGGAACATCTGCAATGATTTCATTAATAGAAGCAGGAGCTGATTCCTCCTAATGTAGGGAACTTAGGATAATGATGAATTGCTCAAATGAGTGATTTTCATACTTTTGAATTGGAGAGGTGGAAGAGTAATTTAGATGCAAGTCTTCCATAATCTTCTAAACTGAGTTTTTATTTCACTCTCCAAAGAGACTTTGCACCCTGAGAATAAAGTTAACAGTTACCTTCTCGGACTGACTGAGGTCGTTGGGATGACACTTATCAAAACAAGATTTTCAGTGTGATCTCTTGATAGCAGCCTGTTTGCTCTTGAGGAATTAATTGCTTCACTTCTTAATGTTCTTGGGGCCATCACCTGAGATTTTTATGGCAAATTCCTTTGTTGCTTTTCTGGGAGAACACTGACAGAAAATTTGGAGGTTCTATTTACAGGAACCAGGAACCCTCGTTTCTTCCTGGCAACTCAGTAATGGTTTCAGTTAAATTTGTAATGGTTAGCCAGTCACTGGATAGGTTAGCCTGGGCAGTTTTTTCCTCTCTACTAGGTGATCAGTTATTATAAACTCTTTTAACTAAAGTTCTATTTATGTACTTTTTAACTTTCTTTAGCGGCTCTAGTGAGTGGCAGCTGGCTTTTATTTTCAGGATGTGCACTGTTCTTTATGTGTGATTCTGGGACCAGCTGAGGAGTGAGCGCATGAAACCTCCTTAGACTTAACCTTACAGCTTTGTGGTATGAAAGCAGCATGCTTCAAAGATACTTTGTGTGAAACCAATGGTGCTGGACTGGGCTTTGTTGTCTGAAGTTGACAGTGCTGTCTTTGTCCGGATGCAGCCTCAATTGGTAATTCAGAACTTGCTTTCTTGCGATTCCCACACATGCAATACTGCACTGGTGTATACCCTGGGCAGAAAAAAGCCTCATTTTAGCAGGATAACAGAAAATACATCAACAAGATTATTGGGGATTGTGTGTTAATTTGACCTTGCTTTATGTGATATGGGCAAAAATACCCAGTGGATAGAAACATTCATATTTGTGCCCTAATTCCCCTCTTTGAAGAGGATGTGCCTTTTTTCAGCTGGTGTAACTGATGCTGACACTAACTGCAATTTTTGTATATCTGAGGTATGCTTGTACTGGTACTGCTTTAGCAAACGGCAACCCCATAGATTATAAACTGCAGTTAATCCAAATACTGGTATACGTGGCTAGTGAACCAACACTGAGTTCTATACATTGCCTGATTGCAGGCAGTACCAAAACACCTGTTATGCATGATGTTTGCAGAAGCCTAGAGACTCTGCATGTTTTTCTTCACCAAGTGCCATTGCCTGGGGTGTCTTTGCGTCTTTTGCACTCGTAGAAGTAGTGCTGTTCCAGATGTGGCTTCTACCGCAGTGCCTTGCAGGCTGTGAGGGCGTGGGAGCATTTCAGTGAGGTAACCTCTACTCACCACGTTCTGCCTTTACTTTAGTAGTAGGCCTTTAGTGTGGGCTTGATTTGCAGGCAGCAATTAACTCTATGCCTTGTAATTCAAGATTATTTTCTGTAGGTAAATTTCAGTAACTGAGTAAATAGGGTGTATCATGTTTAAAATGTATTTATTTAAGCCAGTGCACATTTTTTTTTTTAAATGCTGGTCAGGCCTAAATCAACTGTCTAGTTACCCTCGTGCAAGCCCATAACCTTTGCTTCATTCAGAGATGTACTTTTAAAAGTTTGTGATATGTTTGAACTGCTCTTAAATAGACTTTTAATTTCAACAACAGGCACCTCTTTTTTTTTTTTTGCTACATATATTTGCGATTTTGTACTGAAGCTACTACTGTTTTAAAAAGTTTTTTACTTTTTTACATACTGAAATATTTTAGTTCTGCATCTTTTGTGGTTATTCCTAACTGGATTACAATAATTTTGTGAAGAAATCCTGTGAGCAAGTATTGTTGCACCCCCCCGCCCCCGTTTCCGTAGGCTCACAGAGCAGCCATCCTGGTGTTAACTGGAAGAGAGTATGGTGAGATAAAATTAAACTACTTAATCAATTTATTTGAATTGATTACATTATTGATTACATTATGCTAGAACACTTTATCCCCATCTAGATTACTTAATAAATGGTAACACAACACAACAGTACTGAGGAGAATAACACAGTAGTGATGAAAATGAGCAGAAAGTGAACTTTGAACATCGTCAAAAACTTTTTACTGATTTTGGAGTACCTCATTAATAGTCATTTAGATGCCTTTTTTATTTCTGTCGCTTTCTGCCAGGAGCAAAAGTCCTGCTGGCTGACAGCTGGTTTCCTCCAGCCTCTGCTTTTCGTGAGAATGAGCTTCAGGAGTGCACGGATCTAACGAGTTTTTCCATTCAGTGGGCATTCTCAGTTTGTGATCTTCCTTCCTTTTCTTTCCCCCCCTACAATTCTTGGTGCATTTTATTCTAAGTAGTCCAGTGCTTCAGTCTACAATCCATTCTGTTCCTCCCATGTTTTGGTTTGGGTTTTTTTTTTTTTTCCTCCTATGGGCAGGTAACAAATACAGACTTCACACAATCCCACGGCTGGATTTTGTCTGTTTTCAGGAGATCAGAAAACCCGGGTAAAGCTGTATGGGTTTCCTGAACTGTTCAAGATTCCTCAGTTTGTTACTGAATAGAAACGCAGTGTATATGTCTTAACTCTCTATGAAGAGACCAATTTTAATCTTTCAGTTTGTGAATGATTTCTGAAATGCTTAAGTGTTTTTTTAAATATAGCTGAAGTCATCCACAGGGAGCTGAGCAGTTCAGGAATTCTGTGTCCGAAGCATGTTATGAGGCATGCTTAGATGTGTAAGTGCTTTCTCCAGTTTACAGCTGTAAATTTCTATGAAATTTAAACTAGAAGAGCCTCACCATGCTTTGTCTCCGACTGCTAAACCTCGCTCTGTAGAAACCTTGGTGCTGCTTGGACTGACCCCGAGAAGTGGACAGATCTCACGGGGCTCCTGATGGCCCCAGTGGGCTGTGATGAGCACCCATCAGCAAGGGGAGCCCAAGACTCTTAAGTGTGGTACCGATATATACACTGGCAACTTGATTTTATACTATAAAAGAATTTGTGTTACAGCTAACAGTTTTAAAGGATTTTTTTTTTTAAATTATGCAGAAATAAGTTGTAATAAACCTTTTCTCATTACTCTGGCTCTCGTATTAACTCACCCTGCTGTTTGTAACGCACCTGTTCTAAACGTAGTTCTTTCCTGTGGAAAGTCAGACCCCCTTTCTTAAATGCAATAAACGATTTTTCGGTGAACGCCGGAGCCCCTGCGCTTCCTTGGGACGTTGCGGAGTGGGGCCGCGCGGGGCGCTGTATGCCAGCCTGGGAGGGTGGAGGCGGCTCCCTCAGGTCGCGGCCGGGCCGCTGTTTCGGTTCCGGGTCGGCGCAATCGCCATGTCAGACTCGGAGAGCGAGGAGGAGGTGGATGGCGGCCGCGCCGAGCCCTTCTCACTGGCCGGGTTCCTCTTTGGCAACATCAATGAGGCGGGGCAGCTGGAGGGGGACAGTGTCCTTGACAAGGTAGGGCTGTGTCGCTCCGGGGACACGCCGCTTCGGCCCGGCCTGGCCTAGCGGGCGGCGCGGGCTGAGGGACGGGAGAGGAACCGGGGTCCCAGCGGCGCGGCTCCGGGGCGGGCCGGGGAGGAGGTGTCGGTGGGCCAGGCTCCGGGGCAGGCCCGGGGAAGTGTCGGTGGGGCAAGCTCCAGGGCGGGACCGAGCATGCTGTTAGGGGGCTGGGCCCGGCCTGGCTGGCAGAGCCGGCGGAGCCTCCCAGCTGGGACGTAGCTCTGGTCTCTCCAGGAATCCAAGAAGCACCTGGCTGGGTTGGGTGTGCTGGGACTGGGCAACCTGATCACTGAGATCACAGCCAGCGAGGAGGACAGCCCGGAGGCCGATGGAGCCCATCTGGATGAGGAAGGTTAGGCACTGGGGTACCTGCAGTTAAATGACAGATGGGCTGCATGATCAGAGCTCTTACTGGAGAGGAAGAAACGCATCCAGGTCATCTGGGGCTGCAAGGAATATCGTGATGTTATCTGGTCAGAGGTCCTGTGGCAAAGGCCTTGTCTTCTCCTTCTTGCCAGAGTGAATCCCACACTTTTGCACTTGTTCCTTTCATTTTTTACAAGTTTTTTCTTTTTACTTGTCTCTTCTCCCTCATAAATAAGTTTATTCTGTATTAAACAAGTCTTAGTGCACAGTATTACTATGTGTCTTTTTTTTATTTCTGAGCTTGTTGAACAGTTTCACTGAGTAAGTGAAAGGTGTTCCTTGTGCTAAAGTTGGTTACTTACAAATTTTTAGGGGAAATTCAGAGCTCTTGGAGCTTTTGATTCGAATGAGAGGAAAAATACTCCAATGGGAGATGTTAATCAGATGTTTTTGTTCCTCTAAGAAAAGGAAGCATAGGAAAGGATTCATATGTACATAGTGAAGTCTGAAGTTAGTAATATATATTAGGATCAAGTTTTGTGTGACTAGATTTCTTTTCTTCCTAGGCTGGGTTAAGAGCACGGAAGATGCTGTTGATTATTCAGATATTAATGAAGTGGCAGAAGATGAGAGCCGTAGGTATAAGCAGGCAATGGGCAACCTGCAGCCAGTTCGAAGACCAGGTAAATGGGATTAGCGTTACAGCTTTAGCTGTAGAAGGTATTTTGGGGCAATGGGCCTTGACAGTCTCTTATAGAGGTAACATTGTGCCTTTTCACTCCTTGCTTCAAGAACCCAATATAAGCCTTTGTGAAACTGTGTTCACTGGATGAAGCCACTGCTTGATATCTTTTTTAAGGAATTAATTCCTCATTAAAGTTAAACTATACTCAGAAGAGAAACCAGGATCCTCCTTTTGCTCTGGGATCCCCTGCAGAGAATACCTGATACCTGCTAATACTTACTTAACCTGTGTTCTTTAGGAAGAGGGTTATGCAGGAGGCCAGGTGCTTCTCAGAGATACTCAAAGAGAGAGATAACATCTTGATCCCTTAGACGGTCACTTCAATCTTAATATCTCTCTCCTGTTTTACCTTTGAATTCTTTTTCTGAAATGACTTTCTGCAGAAGGCACTTTGGCTCTTTTGTAGGTCCCAGGGTTCTCTGTCTGGCCTAGAACAGATTTTCAAAAACGTGCAGCTTTTCCCTTTCAGTAGCTACTAGTGCAAATGCTAAATCTTTGCATATCCCTTAAAGCTGTCTTACACGTAACCTTTTTGTGGACACATTGTGGTTAGTGGGAGGTAAAGGTAATTTGGGCTTTTTAACCACATTTTTCTTACTTCTTTAGCAGCTTTATTTGTTCTGCAAAGCGTGAATAAGGGAAGGTGATAGCAGAATATACAAATATATATATTTTAAGTGCTTCAGTCATCTTTCTGTCAGTTTGCCTTTTTCCCTCCTTCCCTCTCTTTCTTAAATTTCAGTCTTGCAAATGAGTTTGTGCAGGAAGCTGAACTTATAAGAGTTTTCATCTAGTTACAAAATGAGAATGGTCTCCTTACTAATGGGAAGACATGGTCTTCTCATCAGGTTGGGACAGGTATGAGATAGTATAAATGGGAAGGGCGCCTGGTTCCCTTTTATTGTCTGCTTAGTATGCAGTCTTGTCTCCTGACTGGTTAGATGAAGATGAGGATGATTATGATGCTGATTGTGAAGATATTGATTCCAAGTTGATGCCACCGCCACCACCACCTCCAGTACCTGGAAAAAAGGAAGATGAAAAAGATGCAGCTGCCACTGGTGAGTGAAGACTTTCTTCTTCTCTCTGGCAATATGAATGTCTGAAGGAAGCAAACACTGCTGTGTAGCAGTTCGTTCTGCGGCAAGCACCATGCGTCGTCAAAATTCGGTCTGCAGACTGCATCTAAAGGTGGGTCTTTGTCCTGATATGCAATGTTATAGGATTGTCTGAAATGTAAGGTGAAATAGTGTATTTCCAGTGATTGTTAAAATACTGATATTGACAATGAAACTGCTTTTTTATCTCATCCTCTCAGTTGTGGCTGGGAAATTCACCTGGAACGCTTAGGATAAAATGAAAGGTTAAACCAGAATGGTACTCATAACACCTGCAGAGGCTTAATTTTTGCATAAACAGTAGATGTGGCATTATGGGGTTGTACTAGGGGACAGGAAGGAAACCTGTTTGTTTATAAGGTGCTTGTTCTATTGTAGTATCTGAAGATGGAGACGGTATCATTTTGCCCTCCATCATTGCTCCTTCCTCTGCTGCCTCCGACAAGGTGGATTTCAGCAGCAGCTCTGATTCTGAGTCAGAGATGGGACCTCAAGAAGCCAGGCAGGCAGAATCCAAGGAAGGCAAACTCACACTTCCTCTTGCAGGAATCATGCAGCGAGATGCTACCAAACAGTTGCCAAGTGTTACAGAGCTCTTCCCGGAATTTCGACCAGGCAAGGTATTGTAAGAGATATGTGGAAGTGACAGAAACTGTATCCTGTAAGCCCTTTAAATATGAATCGTATAGTATTAAGGGTACGTAGTAAGTAATCGCATAGATGTTCTTGCTCACATCAATACTTTCTTTAGTTTCTGTGTGCTGCTGTTTCCAGACTGCTTAACATGTAATGCTTTTCCTGCCATGTGCAGGAGCCTCTTAAAAAGCATCATATAAATCAGGGTGTGAAATAATGTTTTGCTGTTCTGTAAGACCATAACACAGGCCTGTTGATTTGTGAAAACTTTTCCTGAGGTAGTAGAGAATACTTTTGCCAGATGATTAAAAAACATAATGCTAATCTGTCTGCTTTCTGGCTTTTCTGGCAAATATTTGCTCTTGCTTTCATGCTGTCCTGAACTTGGTGTGCTCTTCCTGAAACAATTTGTGATCTGTATCCTTTACTTAATCCTCCCTCTGCTCTGAGTATGCATCAGAAATCAGCTCAATAACAAGTTGGTTGAAAGAATGATTGTTTTTTGCACAAAGCGAATTAATTGCAATTCTTTCCTAAATGCTCCCAAATAGCAAATGTAGTCGATGTATTTCAATAATTATTTTGAAAGTTTTAAAGGAGGAGAGGAAATGTGGGAGGGGAAGGAGAATAAAGATGAGCTTACAGTTGCCAAACAGATGGTTGTGAGCCAGCATAACTTGGTTTTATGTGTGTCTCCATCACAGGCTTTGTGTAAGAAACTGAGCAATCTACATAATTAAATGTCATGTTTTAATGATTTAGCTAACCTCTGTCTATTAGAAATCTAGGTGAGGCTCTAGCCTTCTGGATGCTCTCTTGGCTTCTGCAGATTTGGTGTTTCCTGTGTTACTGTATTTTGTATCAGTTGGTGTGTTCATTTCTTCGGTGCTTAACATGTAATTCAGGGACTGGTTCAGTGTTGAATGTGCCTAGTGGGTGCAGAAATCAGTGCAAGCTGTTAATGCTGAGCACTTTTCATAATTAATTCATGAGCACTAGAGCTGGCAAAGCCTGAAATCCTGTAGATCTGGCTATGAGGATTGGTTGATATCTGAGAATGTGCATGTTAGTGTAGCACTGTTTTTCTTGATGAAACCACTTAAAATAGCATGTGGAGAAGCAGACTTTGTGTTTCATTAAACTGTTAGCAGCTTAACTATGTCTGAGATCTTTGTCCTTGATGAAAGGTCATTGAAACTGGCCAAAAAGTTCAGAAGTAATCTGGGGAAGTTTTGGGAAGGATAATGTAGATGTGGGCAGAGATGGACAGGTAGTCATATAAACATTATTTCCTTTGGGAATCAGCATAACAGATTAACAGGGAACATTAATAGGATGTCTCTTTACAAATCTTTGGTTCTAAGTCTTGTTTCCTAAATCTGTCAGTTAATTTGGGAATAATGCTTTCCATCTTTACAAGAGTGCTCTGAAGAAACAATTATCAGTGCTTAAAAAACAGCAATCATAATCGTAGAAGAAACAGAAGAGAAAGTTTGTCATTGTCTTTAGTGTTGGTTTTGGAGGTATGCAGTATGCATATAGGGGAACTGCATTATAATGGAAACAAAAATGAGTGTATTATTTCTGGACTGTGGTATTTGTTTTTATCTGGCTGCTTAAGAAATCTCTGCTTTATATAACTGTCTTCTAGCTTTGTCTCTTTTGCTAATAATTTTATCAACTCTTCTTCAATCTCCATGTGTCTTTCTGAAGGTTGTGGATTGTTCAAAATGAAAATAATTATTTCTAGGTGGTGTCTTACTACATGCCCAATATGTAAAGGCCCACATGCCCAATATGTAAAGGCAATCTTTCTTCCCTCTATTGAGTTTCTTTGTGTCTGAAATTAAGAATATATCCTTTTGAAAAGGAAGGATCCATCAAACAGATGGATCAGAAACTTTTTTCCAAGTATAACCAAGAGATTGTTGATTGCATTAGGGGTTGGGATTGTAGTACAGGCCAGGCTTCTGAATTTCAGTGCTCTCTTTCATTACTGCTTTTCAGGTGAGGGAAAGACAGACAAGCATTCCACATTTTTTTTTTTCTCTGACCCTCTTGTTTTATCCTATTCTAGGTGCTGCGTTTCCTGCGTCTCTTTGGCCCTGGAAAGAATGTTCCGTCGGTTTGGCGTAGTGCCCGAAGGAAACGCAAGAAGAAACATCGGGAGTTGGCACAAGAAGTGCAGATACAGGAGGGTGAAGTTGTAGTTGAGAGTGGAATGGAAGGAAAATCTCCTTGGGAATATGAGTTTGCTGCTCCTCCCCCTCCTGAGCAGTGCCTTTCAGATGATGAGGTGGGATATCTGAGGCTTAGAGAGGGTCGCCAGCTAGCACTGGGGGTAGTAGTGGATTGGACAGCAACTTTTAGAGTAAAGAGCTTTTCTTCCAAAGTAAAACTGGAGGACAGGGTTGGCTTGTATTCCAGCTGTGCAGAAGCTCTTCTCCAGATACTAGTCAGTGACTTCAGGTGATTGCTTCTTACTGAGAAGGCTGCATCCGTGGTACAGGATCAATAGGAGAGCTTATCTTCTTTGTATCAAGAAGAAATCTCTATGTTCTTGGAAGTCTAATTGCAGACCATTCTTAAGGCAGCTAGTAAGTATGGAAAAGCACTTCTTAGAAATACTTTTCTCCTACAAGAACAAGCTGGGAAACTTGGAAGGAAGAAACTTCTTACTGACACTTAGATAGACCATCAGTGTAATCATTCCCTCCTTTGCTGTGCTTCAGATTACCATGATGGCACCTGTGGAATCGAAATTTTCCCAGTCAACTGGTGATATAGACAAAGTGACAGATACAAAGCCTAAAGTGGCAGAATGGCGCTATGGCCCAGCACAGCTCTGGTATGATATGCTGGGGATCCCTGAAGATGGCAGTGGATTTGATTATGGTTTCAAGCTGAAAGAGAAGAAGAAGGAGCAGGAGGTTAAAGGACACACAGATGAGGGGGTGAGAGGGGAAATGTGGGGGAAGGTGTGGAGAGGGGATTGCACTGGGGATTGCTGCACAATGAGAGCTTGGTGATGGGCCGGTGGATGGTTGTGCACCATGCAAAATGAGACTTTTAATTTTCCTCCTTTAGTTTGAAAGTATGAAGTCAATGCAAGTCTTCAAGCAACTCTTCTTTGCTTCTAGGATGCAGGGTTGATGGATGAGAAGGATGATCTACTAGCCGATGAGCACTTCCTTATGGTGACACAGCTCCAATGGGAGGATGATGTTATCTGGAATGGAGAAGATGTCAAGCACAAAGGGACTAAGACACAGCGGGCAAGTTTGGCAGGCTGGCTGCCATCCAGCATGACTAGAAATGCCACTGCATACAATGCCCAACAAGGTAATCAATGGTCTGATATGAATTGTACTTGCTATAGTTGAGCTGACTCATTGCATGCTTTTGTCTCAAATACAGAACATAATTCTTCCTGTCAGGGAATGTTTTTCGGCAAAATCACAGCTCTGCTCAGGATTTTGAGACTCTTGCTTTCCTTCCGAAAACAGAGTAGGTTCCTTCTGTTAAAGAAGATACCAACTCTGGATTTCTTCTCTCCATGTGGAATACCACATGCTAGATCCATCTACATTAGTATCAAGCAGTGCTACACATAGGACATCTGCTGTTTATAGGCCAATGGAATTTTCTTTATATGTTTTTTTAATTGGAAGAATTGCATAAAAGTCTTCTGAAGTTTCTCCTGAACTAATAATGGTATTCTGTTTTTTCTAGATAGGAGGTAACAATTCTTACAAGCCTCAGACTTCTCTTAGACACAGATGCATTTTAAATTTAAATTGCTTGTGTAGAATGAATGTTTATCATCTGTGTGTTATATCTTATCCTGCTTCTACAAGGAAAAACTAATGGGAATGTCAGATCTTTATTAGGTACTAGTGTCAATCCTTTACTGTTCAGCTATGAGTATAAGACACTCTGAGGAGTTGGGTAGGTGAATTGGGGATAGCTTTTTATAACAATTTTCATTTCAGCATAGTTGTGCCTGAACTATCCAGACCTGGGCTCGCTGTGTTTGAGTCCCATCAAATGCTACAGTAACATGTTAAACATGGCTGGTCTGCTCACATGCATTAGGTCTTATGCCTTCCAGAAGCATTAACTTAAGTGACGTAAGTGATGTGAGCATAGATGAGTTGGTCTGCCCTGGGAGAAGCTGCCTCCACAGAAAGATTCCTTGCGGTCTGCTTGGCCAGCCTTTTTTCTATGACAGTCTGACATGAGACAGGAAGCTGCTGGAGGCCAGACCAACTGTTCTGTCAATGGCAACTGTCTGCTCAAGGCCTCTCGCTTTTATAGGGACCATACAGAAATGCACCTTATGCACTGTCGTGCAGCATATGCAAAGCAAGCCAAACATAACTTTGAAGAGGCTGCAAACTCCAGCAGTACGCTGTGGGCGAACATGGTTTTGTAAGTCTTACCTGTACTATTGACACATGACGCTCTTTGTGATATGAGCAGTAGGCCCATCCTGGTTCAGGCTGGAAATCGCTCTCCATACAACCCCAAGTTCTGATTTAAGCTAGTGCAATGCCCCCTAACCCTCCCACTCAAGCTAACCTTACTTTTGTTTTCCTTTTCTCTAGGTTTGAACCGCAGTGGCTCTTTGCTCAATCCACCAATTCCACTAGCACAGAAACCAAATGTAGCAGGAGTCCTCGGTATAGCAAAGGGCAAAGAAAAGCAGATCCCTGAACAGCAAGGTAATGAGGATGTCAATCTTTGGCCTATGAATAGGTGCATGTGACACATGTTTCTGTATAGACAGAAACATATATGTGTTCTATGTAATAGCAGGGTCCTTTTTCGGCAACAAGGTGTGGATGAAAGGGACACTTGTTTGCTCTAAAACCTGTTAGAGGCCCTATTTCATTCTTGGAGGTTCTCTGTGTTTCAATGGAGCAAAATCTCTTAAGCGTTGGTAAAGCTGAGACTTGGGGCTCTGCTTCCTCTTTGCTTCCAAGATGACTTTTCTTTTGCCTTTTAGAGGTCCTGCCTCAGAAAGCCCTGAAAGATGGGGAAGATTGAGGGAATAAGATGTGGGGATGAGCTCCAAAATGGTTTTCTGCCAAGGTAGTGTATAAAACTCTTAAGGATTCTACCTTATGATTGTTGCAGTTTCCCTGGATGAAGACAAGCCCTGGTACTCTATTTTCCCAATTGATAATGAAGAGTTAGTATATGGCCGTTGGGAAGACAATATCATCTGGGATGATCAGGCAATGGAAACCTACTTGGATCCCCCTGTCTTAACACTTGATCCAAATGATGAAAACATAATTCTAGGTATGTTTATGGCATGCAGAAATTTGACTCAAATGGGAAAAGACAAGTGGAAATGGAAGCAAGAATTTATAGTCATATGGAAATAAATGGACTGGGGCAATACTTACAGCCTTTCTTTGTTCTAGTTTTTGAAGATAATTTGCAAGTAATCAAAGGGCTAAGCAGAAGAAGGCAATGCTAATAGCTCTAATGGTGTGGTATATACTTTCAGCTCCCAACTTAAAAGTAGTAACAGCAGAGTAAAAATTAATGCCCTGAAACTTAAATTTAACATAATTAATCTGACTCTTGGTGTGTTTTAGAAGCAACTGTCTTAATTTTACTTGCGTGCGTGTTGGTTTGGAGAGGGAAGGTAGAGAAGTAAACCACAAACTAGCCCATGCCATTCTCCGCATGGCTTGTATTCAAAGCCTAAAGAAGCAGATTCCTTAAGCCTCTTTCAGGCTATGGTAATGGCACATGGGAGCAATGACTTTGCGTAATACCTGTCAGCATTTTGCTGCTACAAAATTACTCAGTATTCCTGGAGTTTGATTTGAATGTATTCCCTGCTTATATTCCTACAAGCTGGAGAGATTTTTGTCTTCTTTGGACCACTAAAATCACCACTTTCTTCTAGATGTGTGTGTGGTAGTCTTCAAGCAGCCTTATGTAATTTAAGGATAGGCTTATCTTGCTACACTTTTATATAATTTGGATTGCATTTCCTTCCTCAGGAAAGTGGGTCAGTTCTAAGAATTTCTATAGGTGTTGATTGGAATGTTTTGGTATTAGCCAGTGCTGTGGTTTAACCCGACAGGCAGCCAAACACCACACAGCCGCTCGCTCACTCCCCCCTTTACCCCCCGCAGTGGGATGGGGGAGAGAATCAGGGCTGGAGGGGAGTAAAATTCGCAGATTGGGATAAAGACAGTTTAATAGAACAGAAAAGGAAGAGAAAATAATAATAATGATGATGATAAAATATACAAAATGAGTGAGGCACAATGCAATTGCTTACCACTCGTCGAGCAATGCCCAAACAGCAATTGCTACTTCCTGGACCACACCTCTTATTTTTATACTGAGCATGATATCATATGGTATGGAATAGCCCGTTGGCCAGCTGGGCCAGCTCTCCCGGCTACGCTCCCTCACAACCTCTTGTGCACTTGGCAGAGCACGGGAAGCTGAAAAGTCCTTGACTAGTAGGATACTCAGCAACAACTATAAACGTCAGTGTGTTATCAACATTCTTCTCATGCTAAATCCAAAACACAGCACCAGGAGGAAATTTAACTCTATCCCAGCCAAAACCAGGACAGCCAGCAACCTTGAAAATCACTCTTAATTTGAGCTTGGTTGAAGTAAAGACAAACAGACTTGCAGTATTTTCTTTCCAAGTCTGAAATACACCACAAAATTGCAGATGTTTATATAGTGACAAAGGTGAACCCATTCTTACTTTATATAGAGTGACATGGGATCTATGCATGAAGTTGATACAGTGTTTACCAAGCCCATGTCACTAGGCCCTGCTTCTCGTGTGAAAATCTTACTTGGAGAATCCGTGCTTCACGAATTGCTAACTTTCAAAATTCATACCACTTTCCTGGATTTTTTTTTTGGGGGGGGGTTCAGGTCCATATTGTCTTTGGATTCAGACTCACTTTCGTGTTGTATATATGTGGGGAAGAAAAGGATTATTAATACATGTAGCAACCTCTGTTGCCTTAACTGTCAACTCTTTAGAATAGCTTTCGCAGAATAAGTGCTATTTCTTGTACTTTTATCGATTACATTACTAGTAAATTTTGTGTTGAGCAGTGGATACCTCGAGCAATCCCTACAGTCACTCTCCTCCAACTCAAATCTGCTCACTGCTGAAGAAGCATGGAGCTTTTCTGTGTTTGTTGAGCTTGTTTCATATTAACCTGTATGGAGGAAAAGGGGGAGGAGTGTAGAAGGAGGACAGTCACCCCAGAAACTGAGCAAAAAGACTAAAATGTCTGGACCAAGCTGCAGCTCAGTAGGTGGTTGCGATGCTGAAAAGGGAACCCTAGGACAAGTTCCCTACAATGTGATTGCTTGTGTTTTAGAAATTCCTGATGAAAAGGAAGAAATGACTCTGAATTCTCCATCCAAGGAGAACAAGAAAGAATCTTCTCTAAAGAAGAGTCGAATCCTGTTGGGAAAAACAGGTGTCATCAAGGAAGAACCACAGCAGGTCAGCATAAACTTTAGCACCTTGCAGGTTGGGAATGACGTGGGAAGGAGTGATATTTTTTTGACACCTCTCTCTCTGTGTTTAAAATTGAATTAGAACATGTCTCAGCCAGAAGTGAAGGATCCCTGGAACCTCTCCAATGATGAGTTTTACTACCCCAAACAGCAGGGACTTCGAGGAACCTTTGGAGGCAACATCATTCAGGTGGTCACAGTAGCATTGGTTATAGAGTGAGAGATAGAGTGTCTTGGTAGGAGGTTTCTAGCTGAGAGTATGATTTAGGATTTGTAGAAAAACAGAATTTAGATTACAACAGGTCAGTTAAGTGTTCATGACAGAGATTTTTAATGTTGTTTAATGAAAATTATTAGAAGTGAGTTTGAACTAACTTCTCGATTGCCCCATCAAACTGAGGTTTAGGTGCTAGATCTTGCTGTATCATACTTGCCATGCTTTTGTTTGATGTCTCTTTCTGTAGTACTCTTTCTGAAGCAGTAGTGGGAGGGGGGAAAGTGGTGCAGACAGTCAAGAGGTGAGGCTGTACTTCTGCTACTGGAGTATGTTTTAATTTGGATTTTATAAAAATAATTTAGATAATGATGAATTTGAACTACTGCTCACTAGCCCTAAGGGAAGAGGTGATATTTTTTTCCTCCTTCATTGTGGTATTCAGTGACCTCTTCTAAAACCTCATCTGATTCCAGCCTCTTCTGTAATGGGAAAAATGTATGTAATTCCAAATGCACTTCTCTTCCACTGATAGTGATAATGGCTTTGCATGCTCCTCTCATTGGTTACCATTTGAAATAGTAAAATTAAAGTCGTCTCTGTACAGAAAGGAAAGATCTATATATGGACCTAAGCACTTTCTGTCAAAAGGCAACATGTATGATACCAAGTGAATTTCAATGCACTAGTATTACTTCTAGCAGACCTAAAAATTTTACTAGGTTCTGTTATATAAGGGTTAGCAGGATAGGAGGATGATCTTGGTTTTGAGATGGTACCTGCCATTCTTAACACACGTTTTGTTCCTGTGTTAGCACTCTATCCCAGCAGTGGAACTTCGCCAGCCATTTTTTCCCACCCATATGGGTCCTATGAAGCTCCGACAATTTCATCGGCCACCCCTGAAGAAATACTCTTTTGGTGCCTTGTCCCAACCAGGGCCCCATGCTGTGCAACCTCTGCTGAAGCACATAAAAAAGAAAGCCAAGGTACAGTTATTTTTCTCTGTATCTGATGTCTGCTGTGGCTCCATTTGCACAGCAGATCTGTTTGATATGCTGTTTCCCTAACCGTGTCTTTTCACTGGCACAGATGAGAGAGCAGGAGCGTCAGGCTTCTGGTGGGGGTGAAATGTTCTTCATGCGCACACCACAGGACCTAACTGGCAAGGATGGAGATCTCATCCTTGCTGAATACAGTGAGGAAAATGCCCCTTTAATGATGCAGGTTGGCATGGCAACAAAGATTAAAAATTACTACAAAAGGGTGAGTATGCAGATTTTGCTGTTGGACAGTGATTTTCTTCTGCCTCTCACTGAGTGCTAACTGCACCTTCATTGCACGTTGCAGAAACCTGGCAAAGATCCGGGAGCTCCAGACTGTAAATATGGAGAGACTGTTTATTGTCACACTTCTCCGTTCCTGGGTTCTCTGCATCCAGGCCAGTTACTGCAGGTGAGAAAAGCAAGCACAAGAAGACAGAAAAGTCGAGTGTGGAGTAATAGGCAGAATGTTTCATGCCTTGTTTATTGAATCACAAATAATGCTCAACTTGCAAAAAGCCAGATTCAGTTTCATTTCCAGTTTAAGTCTCTTTGTTTACTGATAATAATTCAGTTCTTGGCTTTTCTTTTTTTAAAATATCTCTCTGTTCTATGTTTTTTAAAATTGTTGTGGGAATGATGGGAATTGCAGGAAGTGAATCCTTGCTGCTTTGCTTTGTAACAGCATTAGAAATACTGTTGGAGAGGACTGAGAGGAAGGCCAAAGTTGCTTGAATGTTGGGGAGCTCAGTAAATAGGTGTTGGAGGGGATAGAAATTAATTTATCATGGTCCAGGATGTGTGAGCAAAACCTTATGTGTACTTTCTAAGAATGGCACTGCTACTTGTCTGCTGGATGCCAGTTACTAGTCAGTTGTGTAGACTTTGGCTTTTATGAGCGTTTCTCTGTTGTTGAAATACATACAGTTGAGATGGGGAGAGGAATTAAGAATGTTGTAAGGACCACCTGGTTACAAAATCCACCATAAATGTGAAAATAAATCGATTTCAGTTAATGCTCACTGGTCTTGCTGCAGCAATAATTCTGTCCACGCTGTACCACAGCAAAAAAGTAAGGTGATGGTTGATAGTACAGATTCATCACAGAACTAATTGTTCAAGCCTAAGAGGACTTCATCATGGATAAAACAGGACTTCTGGAAACCTTGAAGTGAGGACAGGGCCATCTTACGGAAAGCTTTGCAATGTGGATGAGGGTAGTGTGGGAAAGTAGCAGTGGGTAAGGCTTGTGGAAGCCCTACGGGTGCAGAAAACCCTTTACAGAAGAGGATGGTCTTTCCAGTTCCACTCAGTCTAGTGCCTCCTTTAGTTTAAACTTTCTTACCGTTAAGTGCTGAACTCTGCTGCTCTCTGCTTTTCTGGTTAGGTTCTTACAACCTCCTTTCCTGAGCAAAGTCTTCAGTCCCTGCTTCTGTTGCCTTCTCCCATTCCCAGACTGTGTGTGTGTCCTGGGCTGGTTTCTGTGGTTATAGTTATAGTGTTCTTCTGCATATGTGTTCTTTCTGTCCCTTTTTAAAGTACCTCCTTAAAGGTCAGTCCAAAGAGCCCTTCAAACTCTTTCTGCATTTGTTCTAGATTTTCTTATGCTTTTGTGCTTCATCCTTGGTTATTCTTTGCATAAGCAAGGAATGTTCTGATTGCACATCTACATATATTGTGATTTCAATGGTACACCATCATTTATATGACTAGTGGTTTTTTTTCTTTTTTTTAAGATCTTTTTTGTAGATTGAGTTACAGAAAATTTGATCAAAGCCTGACTTTCAAACTTTTATTTGTTTCTCTTATTAGGCATTTGAAAACAACCTTTTCCGGGCCCCTATCTATTTACATAAGATGCCTGAAACGGATTTCCTCATTATCCGGACACGACAAGGCTATTATGTTCGAGAATTAGTGGATATTTTTGTAGTTGGTCAGGAGTGCCCACTTTATGAAGTACCTGGTCCCAACTCTAAACGAGCTAACACCCATATCAGAGATTTTCTGCAGGTATGTGATAAGAGACAGTTTGGGGATCTGAGGGTTCTTTGGAGAAAGCCCATGGCGTAGGCACGGGCCTCATGTGGACAGCCTTGATTGCCCTGCTATGGCTCCCTTTTTTTGGGTTTGGGTTTTGGTTTGGTTTTTTTTTTTTTGTGGTGAGGTGAGAGCACTACAAGAGTTGGATGTTAACCATACAGACCACTTTGGTTGTCATTTAACCAACGATTTATAGCATGCTTCTTCTGTTTACTTGCATCCTATCAGATAAGTATATGATAGAAGCTTTTTATTAGCCAAAATAAAAGGTTATATAAGATTGTATAAAAGTGTAGAAAACTGAAGAAATTACAATGAACTTTGAAGTGATTATGCTGTTTAAAATGACAGTTACATGGGTTTTACTAAGAGGCAATTAAGGGATCCTATCACAGTCCTATTACATAGCACAGAATTAGAGTTGCTTCATAGGTCTTTGTTGATTTCCTAGATCTTGAGGCAGTTAAGCTTTGGGACTGTCAGTGACCATTCAAATAAATATCCCCAAATTTAGATTTTGGAGAAAATTTCTAGTAATTTACTGTCAGTTTAATTCAAAATTATAACTCAAAAGGTATTTGCAGAGCAGGAAAATCCCTGCCGTTCCCGGAGTTCAAGTTTCTGTAAATAAAAATGAACATTTCTAATGTGATAATACAAAATTTCAAGACAAATATTTTTTCCACATCTCATTCTCAAAAATAGCTGAACCTGAAGCAGACATGTGGCTTGGAAAACTTTACTAAGTAAATTTATAAAAAACAATGGGGTTTAAGTGGGAAGTCTGAAGTAGTCACTAGAAACAGCATTGTCTATACTGCCTTTGCAGGTTTGCTGTATTCTTTCTTCGGACATCACAAATGGGTCTTGTTTTGTAGGTTTTTATTTATCGCCTCTTCTGGAAAAGCAGAGATCGTCCTCGGAGAATTCGCATGGAGGATATCAAGAAGGCCTTTCCCTCTCACTCGGAGAGTAGCATCAGAAAGCGGCTAAAGCTTTGTGCTGATTTCAAACGCACAGGTATTTAAAGATTTTATGTGGCAGTCAGCCATTCTTTGTTGCTCTTGGAGTTCCAAACAGAGCAGGAGGAACCAACTTCTCCTGATAAACCATTTTTGAAAACATCTATTTGAAGAACTAAAATGTAATCTGATAGATTTTTTCTTCTAATTTTTATAAATGTGCACTTTCTTTTGGCACAAGTGTGCTTGATAGTGGGAAATTACTACAGTTTGGACTTCTTTTTTATAACCCTTTGGGCAATGATTTACTCATAAAGTAACAATGTATGACACCAACACATACATGTTCCCTTCCCTCTGTGTATGGCTGTGTTGTATTTTGCAAGCAAATACATGCCAGTAGAAGCTTGTCCCATCTTCCTGAGTCTAATAGTGCTCTGAGAGCCTGAGTTCTGATTTTTGTACATGCAGAACGATAAACAAGTGGTAATACAAAGATTTTTAGGCTAGCCATGGGGAAAAGTAGTTTGAGGTGAGGAAGTGAAAGGTGGATTAAATGCTCTTGGCATGTCGTTTCTACATTGAATGAGCATAAATTTGTAAGAGTTTGCTGATGTAACAGGCACTGAGTTAGGGGGCGTTGATTTAGACAAATGCAGAACGAAAAAACCTATCACTTTTAGTGATCCAGGTGTCACAGATTTGTCATACTTGCTCCTTTTGCCAGCATTGCAGCAGATACCAAATCTTGAAAAACAGTTAGGATTATGATGGCATCCAATATTTGTGGGAAACTGCTCGATGTTTGATCTGTGCATTTTTCAGGGATGGACTCAAATTGGTGGGTTTTAAAGCCAGATTTCAGATTGCCAACAGAGGAAGAGATCAGAGCAATGGTATCCCCAGAACAGTGCTGTGCTTATTACAGCATGATTGCGGCTGAGCAGCGACTGAAGGTAAATGCTCCTTGTAGGCTATAAGGCAAGTTACTGACAAGTAGTTCTGTGAAGGGTGAGGCTAGGTAACACCTTCTGCCTAAAGCTAATTTTGATATAAAGTAGGCAAATTAGGCCCCTGACTACTGGGCAACTTGCTAAGTTTTCTGCTGTGTAAAAAGGGAGTTAAGTTCTTAAAGAGAGAGACATTATATTCTTACCGCCTATTATTTAGATACTGAGTTAGCTCAAAGGTAAAGGGAAGGTATGAGAAAGGGTTTATGTTTCTACCTGGAGCTCTACAGCAGAAAGTAACCAGTATGTGGCTGTGAGAGAGACTGGTTATTTTTTTGAAGTCGAGTGCAGTATTTAGTTATGGAGTTTGTCAAAATACTGGACAGTTTGACGTCTGTGATACTGTGGGTCACAGTGAATCTTGCAAAAAACTGTCTGTGGAAGTGTGCTTGTTCAGCATGACAGGTCTCCACGGGAGATTCATAATATGCTTCTAGTTCTCCATTAACCTTTTTAAGACTTTAGGTTCTCATTTTTTTCCTAATATTTCTCTTCAGGATGCGGGTTACGGGGAGAAATCCTTCTTTGCTCCAGAAGAGGAGAATGAAGAGGATTTCCAAATGAAGATTGATGATGAGGTACTGTCAGAGTGATGCATGAGCATGCATGCCAATATATAAATCTGCATGGCAGGAGAAAAACAAGGTCCTTAAATATAAAGGACATATTTAAAGTAAGGCTCAGTAGATCAAATGTTCTTGCGACTTTCCTGGGAACTCTACTGCCAAGCTTATACCTGTGTTTGGGGATCGTTCTTGCCAGGTCCTTTCAGGACTAGGCTTTTTGCCTTAAATGCCTTTTGTGAGTTATCTAGCACTTTGGTTCTTCATAGAGGTTTTATCAGGGCAGCTGAAGGATCAATAAGTGGAATTCACCCTCATTATGTCAATTGAAAAGTTCTCAGTATGATTGGAAGAATTCAAAATAAAAAGCTTGGAATTCTCCTCAATGGTAGCAGGATTGTGAGGGCATGTTTCTCTTCTTGTTGGCAGGTGCGCACAGCTCCATGGAACACCACACGAGCCTTCATTGCTGCTATGAAGGGCAAGTGCCTCCTAGAAGTGACTGGTGTAGCAGATCCTACCGGTTGTGGTGAAGGATTTTCTTATGTGAAGATTCCAAACAAACCAACTCAGCAGAAGGTATAGTTCCCAAGATTGGGTTGGACAAGGAGCAATAACTGGAAAGTCATGTGGGAGAAATGGAGTAAATATACGGCATCAGGAAGAGAAAATACTAGAAGATAAGCCTAGGAAAGACTATTATGTGATGACATTAATAGGCTGCATCTTCCTCTGAACAGGACGATAAAGAACCTCAGCCAGTGAAAAAGACAGTGACTGGGACAGATGCTGATCTGCGCCGACTTTCTCTCAAAAATGCCAAACAGCTTCTGCGTAAATTTGGAGTGCCTGAAGAGGAGGTGAGCATGAACCTGGAGGAGGTTATAGAGTTCTCTTCACTAATGGATTCAGCAGGTGATGGTGGAAGGGACTTACACGTTTCTGTTCCGACTTTGTGTGGAAAGGACTTGAAATCCACAGTCAGTTACTTCAGTTGTATGTCTCTAAAGCCATTTTTAGTCTGTCTTCCTCTTTCCAGATAAAGAAGCTGTCTCGGTGGGAAGTGATTGATGTGGTACGTACGATGTCTACAGAGCAGGCTCGTTCAGGGGAAGGTCCTATGAGCAAATTTGCACGTGGGTCTCGGTTTTCTGTAGCGGAACATCAGGAGAGATACAAAGAAGAGTGTCAGCGCATCTTTGATTTACAAAATAAGTAAGTTCTTATCTGATGTTTACAGCCTTGAACCCCACCCTGTCCCCACCTTAAAATTCCAGAACTATGTATGCCTGGGGCTCACTGATATGTAGTGGTATAGATGTTGATTCAACTGGTTGGACCCACGAAATACAGCACTGAGAAAGAGGGCTTTGGCTGTTAATAGAAACTTATGGGTTAGCCTTAGTGTCTTGCTGTCATAGACCTTTTGGAAAGGTAGAATGGGTTGCATAGTCTGCCATGTATAATGTCAGGAGATGTTCCACTGTTCCACAGATCAGTAGTTCACCACCCTATTTCCTTCGTTTCTTTCTTTCTTTTTCTTTTTTTTTTTTTTTTTGGTTAGCAGCAGTTTGCCATCTCTCTCTTGGGTAGCAGCTACCAGTTCTGTGTCCTATTCTTTAGAACTACCAGAAGAATTCATGCATTATTTCTTGTTCTGGCCCAAGACCTGAGAGTGGGGAGGGAATATAGTACTGTTGATGATGAAGAGATCGACTTGTTGGAGAAGATTGGCTTGGAACAATTGATCTTTTGAACATGGAGGTTACAGGAGGACTGAGAAGGGAATATATTATGCCTATTCTTGTAGTAATGATTTGCAACGTCAATTTTCAAACCTTTTTGTCATTTTTACCTTTGTATTTCTGGGAAGGTAACAGGCTTTTTTTTGAGGGAGGGGACTAACTGACTTTCAAGGTGCCTCCTGTTTCAGGGTTCTGGAATCCACTGAGATCCTGTCAACAGACACAGATAGCAGCTCAGCTGAAGACAGTGACTTTGAAGAGATGGGAAAGAATATTGAGAATATGTTACAGAACAAGAAAACTAGTTCTCAGCTCTCTCGGGAAAGAGAAGAGCAGGAACGAAAGGAATTGCAAAGGATGCTTCTGGGAGAAGACAGTGGCAATGACAAAGAGAGGGGCAGAAAGGACAGGAGAGACAAAAAGGGGCTGTGTAAGTAACTGCAACCACCAGAATGTGCCTGGGAAAGGATGCAGAACTTTGTGTCAGGCTGCAAAGTGTGCTGATCTGGCCTCTCAGAGGAGAGTGTGGATTCCTTACAGGGAGAATGTATAGACATGCTTCTCTGGGGCTTCTTCCTTTTCCTGAGCAGTTAGTGGCTGAAAATGCATTTAAAGTGTTTTCTTTGCCCCATAGATTTGCTTATTTTGGACTATAAACTTACTTTGGTATTTCTTTAGATATTCACTGCTGCTTGCTGCTTAAGTTTCCCTTTTTTTGAGGGAGAGGGGAATTGTTTTTGAATAGTTTTCTCAAGAACTATTTCACAAATAGTTCCTGCAACCAGCTTATGGTACTCTAATTGGATCTTGTGTGTAAACACAGCTATGTATGTGAAATAGGCACAATATGTAGGCTGATAGCAGTGTCTGTTATACTGTGTGCTGTAGCAGTGTGTTTGGGAGGTAATTGGGCAGCTGCCAGATTTGGATCGCCTGGAGATGTGTTCATTTTAAGTGCATTCCAACAGAGAACTTAACACGTCCCTAACTGGCAGGAAAAAGTGTTTGACCAGTGAATGAACTACTGTCTGTATGACGGTGCTCATGACCACTGCTACTTGTTGCATGTATATGAGCAAAGTTGAGCTCTGCTGCATCTGGGTCAACATTATTGTTGCTGTTGGAAACCCAGACTGGGAATAAATCACTAATTAAATCATTACTGGAATAATTTAGTAAGGGAGTATCTGCTGTATTTAAACAATGATGTTTCTGCAGTGTTAAAGAAATTAAATAAAACACTGTCTTGTAGCGTCAGCTTCAGGAGCCTCAGCAAACTCTCACAAAGATGATGACACTGCCTCTGTAACCAGCCTTAATTCCTCTGCCACTGGCCGCCGCCTCAAAATCTATCGCACGTTTAGAGATGAGGATGGGAAAGAATATGTGAGGTGCGAGACAGTTCGGAAGCCTGCTGTTATTGATGCCTACTGCCGAATACGGACTACCAAGGATGAAGAGTTCATGTAAGACCTATATGATTTTTTCTTTTTCTTTCTTTTTAACTTTACCTGTAGACGATTTCATTCTATTGGCAGTATGAAGAAATGTAGAATTGAGTGTAGAAGCCCAGCACTGTCACTGTGTAGAGAGAGAGAGATTTAATGGCTGTCCATTTGAAGGGTATTATGAATTTTGTCCAGTGATTGACCTGGCAGAAGAGTACCTGGTAAATCATCAACTCAAATGAAAAACTTTCATGTTTTGTTTTGGTTCCTCCCCCCCCCAAGACGAAAGTTTGCTTTATTTGACGAACAGCACCGTGAGGAAATGCGGAAGGAGCGGCGCAGGATCCAGGAACAATTACGGCGGTTAAAACGGAACCAAGAAAAAGAGAAACTCAAGGGCCCTCCAGAAAAGAAGCCCAAAAAAATGAAAGAGCGTCCAGACTTGAAAGTAAGCATATTCATACGTAAAGCGTGCTAATGGGTCTTGGGTATTGGAGAGGTTCTCTGTTCTAGTGATGTACTAAGATCTGACTAGGGGGTTTTAATGATACTTTGCCTATAAACTAGGAGCCTATGTATGAATTCTGATCTGTCATCTTATATTTTTGTAGCTAAAATGTGGAGCATGTGGTGCAATTGGCCACATGAGGACTAATAAGTTCTGTCCTCTTTACTACCAAACAAATGCCCCACCTTCTAATCCTGTTGCAATGACAGAGGAGCAGGAGGAAGAGCTGGAAAAAACAGTCATTCACAATGACAATGAAGAGCTCATCAAAGTAGAAGGAACAAAAATTGTCCTGGGAAAACAACTAATTGAGAGGTAAGGGAAGAAGCAGAGATACTGATGGGTAGTAAGAAAAAACAATTTAGAGCTTAGTCCAGAATACTCATATATATATTAATCATAGGAATAAAGTGACAGGGCTCTACATAGACAATTACTACAGTATTTCGATTGTGTATTTGGTATTATGGCAGATGGGACCAGAGCCAATAATGGGGGACAAATGGTCTTGATCCACAAGAGGGCTGGAGAAAGTATTACGCTTTTTTGTTTTTACTTAGTGCGGATGAAGTTCGCAGGAAATCACTGGTCCTGAAGTTTCCTAAACAGCAGCTTCCTCCAAAGAAGAAGCGGCGAGTAGGGACAACTGTTCACTGTGATTATCTGAATGTGAGTGAAGGTGTTAGTGAGCTGATTGCAGCATCTCTATTTCTGTTTGTACCAACTGTCCAATTTCTTTACTACTCCTGTGCATTTTCCACATGCAACACAGATACCTGCCCAATAAATTAATAAACTAAATTGCCTAGGATTTCTGTGGGTAAATATTTGGCATCTTGGAAGTGCCTTAATTTTTCTGCCTCTGATTTCTTTAGCGTCCTCATAAATCTATCCACCGACGGCGAACAGATCCCATGGTGACGCTGTCATCCATCTTGGAGGGCATCATCAATGACATAAGGGATCTTCCTAATGTAAGTTTAAGCTATGAGACCAAAAACCTGTGTCTTAAGCAATATGGTTGAAGTAGGTTATGTGTTGTAGACACCAAAATTAGGCTAGGCTTTTCTCAGATGAGTGGTGTGCCACCCCTTTCCCCCCTGCCCTGCACACAGTTGGTGTGCATTATTTCATAAGTTATCTCATCTCAGAATCTTTTTGAAATGAAAATCCCCGTATCATAAAATAACGTTGAATAGTTCTGTATGGATATATATTCAAAGCCTGGGATGTGATTTTTTTTTTTCCCCAGCAAAACCAGAAAAAGATGCATAACACTTGATGTAGCAATATGGAATACTTCTATATATGTGGCACTGGGCAAAATTGTGTACTTCACTGTTTATTGCCAGATTTTACCAGAAACTTGCAAAATCAAAAGATTAAATAGAAGATTTGAGTTGAAATGATAATTTAAAGTTCAATTTCTTGACTTTCGTGTTGCATAACCAAAAATACCATCTGAGAATTCTTTGTGAGATTTTTCTTCTTATAATGGTATTAAAGAACATTTTGTAGAAGAAAAGTGATAGTCACTGTGGGCTGAGCTTATCATATTTTCCCTGGTGCAGTTAAGAAACTGATTGTGTAAAGGTTTTATACATTAGTGCCTATTCAACTGTGGAGATTAAGCTGAGATTAGCTGTGCTAGTACTGTGTTAATAAGCATTCATTTTTTTCTTTTCATACTCAGACATACCCCTTTCATACACCTGTAAATCCAAAAGTTGTCAAAGATTATTATAAGATTATTACTCGGCCCATGGATTTACAGACCCTGCGTGAAAATGTTCGTAAGCGGCAGTACCCATCCCGAGAAGAGTTCAGAGAACATCTGGAACTAATTGTTAAGAACAGTGCGACATACAATGGTAGGCTATTAACAACGCAGGGAAACTGTATTTCTGCTAATACGTTGTACGTGTATGAGGTGTGGATCTTTTACTTTTAGAAATAACAAAAGCAACAGAAAAGCAGAATAAATTCACTGTCAGATGGCAACAATAAACATATGTTTCTCCAGATATACCTGAAAGAATATATTAATGTTAATGAGCTAATTCATAAATAAGAAAGAAGTGGACCCTAGCATTTAACAACTAAATGATGACTCTGATGTAGTAACTGAAGTTCAATTATGGACCTATCAATAACTGAAGACACTGGTGCATGTATTAAGTCAAACTGCACTGAAGCAAAGTCCTGCATATCCCCTTCATATAGGGTGAAGCTAAGCAAAATACTGTTTTCAGTAGACTACATTATGAATAGTCCTTCCTTTTTGCTTTCAGACATGGATCAGTGGGGAGATACTCGTGAACTTACTTTCTCAATATTATGCTTTAGTAAATGAATCTTTCAATACAAATAGGAATAGTTTGCATCTTTTGAAGCCATTGCCTTGGAACATGCAGCTTCGAGTAGAGTTTACTGTAATGATTTTGCATATTTTGGTTCTCAGTTGCAATAAATTTTTCCTCGTTTGGGAAGGACAGAAAGCTAGTTTAAAAAACCAAAAAGTGTAGATTCTGCAGTAGAGCATGTATCTGCTGGGGAAAAGTACTGATTCACTGAGCAACTATAGGTCAGCTGAATTCTGCCCACCGATAGAAAGGTCTTTGTCCAAAAAGTATTCATTCGACAGATACAAAAAACTCCCAGCTGTATTGAGTCTGTCTGGGCTGTGCAGCATTTGGGGTGACACTGACAGCACTGGGTTTGTGCCTTTACTGCTTCCTTTATTATTTTGACAGCTAAGTCCCTGTTTTAGCCTAATAAATGAGATTTTTTTCATAGTTCTGTTGCAAATACTTTTTTCCATGTCTGAGGAATCGTGAAATTATTTAAAGCTGTGGTTTTCTGAATATTCCTTAAATGTCCCTCTTGCCTTCCTTAGCAGTTCTGCTTCACTGACTGGATTTAGTGAAGGAAACAGAAATTTCATGACTTATACTCTGGAAGTTTGGCAAAGGTGGAGGGCTTAGAGGCCAGACTTCCACAGGCACATGCTTTCCCATAGCAGGTTTTCCAAACCTTAACAGAATGTATTCCAGAAGCGTGAACATTTGCTACAAATAACCTTTTCTCATATAAAATCCATACTAAACTTCAGTAATTGTGTTTATTGAGAATATACTTGAGGATATACTCCCAACTGTGCTAGAAATATAATCAGTGATGCTTTAGGAATAAAGATTAATTCACATTGTGACATAATTGGCCTTTTTAATCAGGCTGGAGTATCTCACTGTACTTGCTGTGTGTTTGCAGGGCCAAAGCACTCACTGACACAGATATCTCAGTCCATGCTGGACCTGTGTGATGAAAAGCTAAAAGAGGCAAGTCTTGTGAATGAGTTGTGATCAGAGTGGAGAGGGAGGGATGGTCAGGGGTGGTTGAGGCATTTGAGGATAGAGGACATGAGTAGACAAAACACAGGGCTTTAAGGAGAGTAGAAGAATAAGGGAATTCCCCCCACCCCGGGGTGTATTTGAATTTTTACTATTTTAAATAGTTCACATTGGAGTCTTTCTCAGAAAACAGGTGGTCATTTGTTACTCTAGTTACTTTATCTTGTATGGCTTATATCTAGGCTATTGTCCCCCCTTATTTACGAGTGTCTTCATAAAAAGGTGAATGGGAGTCTCTTTGGGGCAGAGTATCCTGATATTAAGTTATTAATCTAGGGTCAGTCACTGATGTTCCTTACTTTTATTGCAGAAGGAAGATAAACTGGCTCGATTAGAAAAAGCAATTAATCCTCTCCTGGATGATGATGATCAAGTGGCTTTTTCCTTCATTTTGGATAACATTGTCACTCAAAAGATGATGGCAGTTCCAGATGTATGTAGCTTGAGTAGAGTGTGTGTGTGTGTGATGTGCAAAATGTGCTGATTATAGTCCTGTGGCTGTATATTTACATTGTGGTTGTCAGTGCACTGCAAAAAAAAAAGGCATGCTTTGTTGGGAAGCTGGCCTGTGATTTTCTGACTGGCACAGCCACACCTGCACTCACCCCCTTCACTGGAGCAAAGGTCCAGAGGTGAAGGCTGGGTTCCTGTTTTTTTCCTGCTGCTCTCAATCCTGGATAGTGCCTGTGTCAACCTCCCATTAGTATGAAGTCACTGATTTTCATTAAGCATGGTCATTGTAAAACATACTCTTCTCCCGCTGCTTGTAGCACTTGCTTTGGTAGATCTCAAAGCACTCTGCAAAGGTACAGTTTTCGGGTGCAAACAAAAGCACAAGCTGATTTCTAATTGACCAGGTTTACCCAGTGTCGTACTAGTTTGTGGGTATTAAAACAAAACCCCTTAAGTTTACCAAATAAAACTGCACAGATAAGGACTTCAGTGTCACTCATCTATAATGTATATTGTGTCTGAATGGAATAAGGAACAAGAGTCTGTACTGGTTAGACTGAATGAGAGAGAGCTTATTGCCTGTCCTCTTTAAAACTTTGTTGGTTCCATTCTCTGTTGTCACCAAGTTCTCATTTCTGATGTTTAGAAACAGATTTTAGAGTTTTTCTATGCTATCACACCATGATGAACTGTTAAAAGCCCCTGTTGTGAGATCAGACCTAGGTTTATATTCTTTGTTTATTGTTCAAGCAGTGAGTGGTGTTGCTGGACACTGCAGTTATGTTGTGGAGGAAACAGTGATACTCAATAAAAAAGTCCTCTGTATGATTATTATTCTGTATTACATGTTCCTACCATCAAACAGGTATCAACAGGCCTAGTTAAAAATCCAACCGGTAGATCTTTTTTCTGTGTCCCTCCTGAAGCTAAATGATTGGATTCAAGATTCCTTGTGATAAATACTGCCCATATATTTTGAGTGTTAATCAGTTCTGGAGACTTGCTCTATGAAATTTGTAGCTCAAACTGTAAAAAGTGCTATATAAAACTTTCTAAACTTGTCTGTGTTCTTTCCTTCAGTCTTGGCCATTTCATCATCCAGTTAACAAAAAGTTTGTTCCTGATTATTACAAGGTGATTGCTAATCCAATGGATCTGGAGACTATCCGCAAGGTGTGTAGCTTGAACCGAGCAGCCACTTGAGAGGTGTTTAAACTTGATAACTTACTGGGTGACAATCTCTTCCAGAATATCTCCAAACACAAATACCAGAACAGAGAGACTTTCCTGGATGATGTTAACCTCATCCTTGCCAACAGCATTAAGTACAATGGTAGGTGGTGAAAATAAGGCTTCAGCTGCCTTCTGTACTTAAATGAATACATCTGGACACCTGTTCTGTAGTGCTGTCAAAGCCTGAAGCTGTGAATGCTGAGCTTGATTGTTGCTTTCCTTTCCTGTTGAGAAAAGAGATGCTTGAACAGTGATGTTTTCACTGTCACATGGTGCTTTATTTACCATTTTGTGCAGAATGGGGCAGTTACATATGGGGAGGATTTTCTACTTGTTCAGTACACGTTTCCGCTTCAGTGATTTGTTTCTGGGAATTTTCTTGAGATTGACAGGGTACAATCTTTCTGTCTCCTAAATCATATTTTTAATGCTGGAATAAACTGGTTGCTCTTTGTTAGCTTTGTTAGAATGTGAACCCTGCTTTATATTTCTCCTTAGATCAGAAGGCGTTGGGATTTAGGGACCTGTGCCATGAGAGCTGTGTAACCAAAACCAGTCTTTCTGTCTCAGCAGCTGGAACTGAGCAAGTGTCAGAATGCATAAAGAGATTTGTTTCTTTCTACAGGGCCAGACAGTCAGTACACAAAAACAGCCCAAGAGATTGTAAACATCTGTTACCAAACTTTAGCTGAGGTATGTGGACAACTCTACTGCAATATTTTTGCACATTTGAATTTTCTGTTCTGCAACCTTAGCAAGCTGCTTTGTTCTTAGTATGATGAGCACCTGACTCAACTTGAGAGAGACATCTCTACTGCTAAGGAAGCAGCACTAGAGGATGCAGATCTGGAAAGTCTTGATCCTATGACCCCTGGTCCCTACACTCCACAGGCAAGTGATCAAGCAAAGTTTTCACTTCCTTTCTTTTAGTTTCAATCTCCTGGATGTTTGATCTAGGGGTGCCTCTTTGTTTACTGTTCTCCATCTGCCTGCAGTTTGTCTTTTAGTAGAGTATCTTGTTGGATGGTGTGCCAACAGCTATTTTTTAAGGATAAATATGAGAAGCGGTTACGATAATTCATAAAGTGAGATACCTAAGACAACGAAGGTAATTTCCCAAGCAACTTGCAAAACTCGTGTCAAGATGAGCTGTGTACAGTCAGGTACAACTGAATGTTGGTTGGAAATTCAAAGACTGTGCAAGTGTAGCAGTTAGAAACCCTCAGAAGGCAAGCAGTGAAAAGGTAAGGAGAACATGAGGAAAAAACATCAATACTGTAGTGCTGAGAAGAAGCCAGAGAGGTGTTTGGTGTGGGTATTGTTGAAGAGGCTTATTGCTATGAGCAAAGAAACTGCCTAATATGGTCAGCGAAGTACTGTGGTCAGCGAAGTACGACTCCTCTGCATTTTTTGGTGGGATTCTTTACATTTCTTTATTTTGGTTCTAATGGAAATAACATTTTTTTACTCTTCATTATTATTTTATAGCAGACAATTGTATGTGTCGGTTATTTTGTATGTATTATAGACCAAGTTGGAAGCATAATTTATACCGGACATTTTATGACAGACTGCTTTTTCAGTGTGTACAGTTTGGCAAAGTTTTATAAGCTACCTAGAATTTTTTTTGGTTTTTGTTTTGTTTTTTTTTAAATAATGGTTCTTCTTGCCTTGGGCTGTTTGGTTGTTTTTAAAAACATCAGTAAAAAACTTTCACCAGGAATAACAAGTTCATTCCTGAAAAATAAAATTGTCTTTGGAATTTGCCCGATAAATTAGGTAGTGATTCAGGGAATGTCATCCTAGTGTCTGAGATGTGCCTTTTGTTTATTTGGAAAAACTGTTGAAGTTCATAAGCCTTGGGAAAGATCTCTCTGCTAATAATTGAATGATCAAAATTCAAATGTTGTATGCCCAGTGTAGGAAGAGAGAGCAAAGCTTTCTTTGCAGTTTTTCATCTCAATTGTAGACCAATATTTTTTCTATTCTGTGCAAGTCTGGTGTGATTACATCTGGAAAGTTGCATTTAATTTTAATAAAGTCAGAGCAGAAAAGAGGGGCTTGAAGTTCAGGAACAATTTAAGATCTTATAAAGATTATTTTTAAGAGAAAAATGAGTTTAAAATTTGTTTAGGCAATAAGTATACAAAGATTATATAGCTGAAGCCAGGATAGCAGGTTACAAACAATTTGGGGGCAATATTTAACACCCTCCATCCATCTCTCCCCACCAAAAAAACCCTCCAAAATGTAGCATCTTAGGGGGCTAGAAAGAACTTGCTAGGAACGATGATTGAATTTAACGGGGTGGGAATACTGAAACTGAATATTATGGAAAAAGACCTTCCTGGCAATGGGAAGTGTCAGGCTGAAAGGGAGTCTTTGCAGATTAGTTGTTGAAACTATCTATTGACACATTTCAAAGAAGATTAGATGGAATCAAGGATGATCCCCATACCTCAGAGAATGAGGGACAAAATGTCATTATTCTCTTTATCTGATGGTTTCTTTCCCAAGAGCAGTATTACCTGTTCTGATTTTTTTTCCAAGTTGGTGATCAGGAGAGAGGAAAAGAGGCCTGAGCAGTAAACTGCCTGTTAGTTATCTGCTCTGTCTCTGTGCTTGCTAAAGGAGAGAGCTTCCTGAGCTTCTCCGTTGAACTTGTCATCTGAACGCCACCTTTCCCTCTGCTTCTTGGCTGGAGGTACGCTCCTGCTTCCCACACTCCCAAACTTGTCGCAGATGGCAGGTCTGGTGATGGTTGCTTGGCTTTAGTTCCCTTTATTTCAAATGCAGTTGTGATGACTAATATTTATCTCCCCATATGTGTCTTCAGGAGTTGGACTCCAGGATAAAAAAAGCAAATACAGCAAGTAGAGAGCTGTCTGTGGTTTACATGCCTGTTTAAATTCTTAGGAAGCCTGTTTTGCCTAACTTAAATGGTATTGCCGCTGCTCTTAACGCTTTCAGGATTGTCAAGATATATAAACTGTGTATTATAATGGCATTTTATCAAAATCCTAATCTGTAGTTCCTCATTAACTCTTCAGAGGTCAAATGGCATGCAAACTACAGATTGGCTTTTAGAACACTTTATCCAAACCCCCCTTTTTTCTTGCTTCTGTCAGCTTCAGGGACTCTTGAGACAGTGATCTACATAGAATTGATTGAAAGTTGAAGCTTTGCTATTTCATATGTGATAAACTTTTTCCAGTTCTGATAGCAGCATTTGTGGCTGCAACACCATTTCCATTGTACAAATGGAAATTAAAAGGACCATGCTGAGTCAAACCAAAGGTTGATGTAATCAAGTATTCTGTCTCTGGCAGTGACCAGAAGTAAGTGGATGCAAACATACAGTGATCCTTCTTACAGTGAAGGCGCTCTGCTTCTGGCAATTGGCACCTTAAACTGGTGTTGCATCTGGGCCAATGTATTTATGAGCTGCAGAGAGGCCTATTCTCTATAAATCTATCTAATCCTTTTGGAGTCCATTTACGATTTTGGCCTTGCACTCTGAATTGCACTGCATAGAAGTACTGACTTCTATTTTAAAATGTGCTATTTGGCAAACTTCAAACCTGAGGTTCTGAGCTGTTGCATTTTACCATGTTTGTTCTTTAAGAAAAAATAGCTTATCCTGATTAAACAGTGTTTAATAATGTAAATACTGTGCCAAAAAATACATTTTGCATTTAGTCCTGAAATCCCAGTCTTGCCTCTCAAGATATTGTTCTAGTCTCAGTTCAGTGCCTGAGAATGTTATGTCTCCTGTTTCCACATATACTTTAGCCACCTGATTTGTATGATACCAACACTTCCCTCAGTATGTCACATGATGCTTCAGTCTATCAAGATGAGAGCAATTTGTCTGCTATGGACACTCCCATCACTACCCCAGAGAAGCGAGGAACTCAGGTCAGAATCCTCCATTTTTTCATGTGGTTGGAGAGTTGGGTTGTATAAGCAAATCACTGAAAGGAGGCAACTACTTTGTAGGAAACAGGTGACAAATATCAGCAGGTTTCCCAAGCAGAGAAGGGAATCCATTTCAAAAGTTATGCAATTTCCTTCATTTTGACTGCTCTGAGGGAAAAGGAAAGATTTAAAGAGCACTGGGAATTGAGACACTGCAAAACAAAGAATAGAGAATCAAAAGCTGCAGAAGAACTGCCTAAAGCCAGATATTTGTTTGCTTCACTACTACTGGGACTAGAAACCTGGTGACTCATGCTACAAAGGGCTAATATGCAATCCCTTGTTGATTCTGAATAGGAAAATGATGAAGTATATTCTACAGATCTGGAAGATGATAAATAGATTATTATGGTTGCATCCAGTGATGATTAGAAGCTGTACAAACACCTAGGAAACGTTGGTTGCCAGTGTAGATACCTTAGAGTTGTAAAAGAAAAAAAAAAATTTTTTTCTTAGTCTTCATTCTGTATTAAACAAAAAAAAAACTGTGGAAGAGAGGGAATAGCAGAAGGTGATGCAGTAATATGACCATGAAAATAAATGACCAGGAGGAGGAAGAAGGTGAGGAGGGCCACGAGACTGAAGGTGGTACCAGAAAGAATAGTGAGAGCTATTCTGAGCAATCCAGACAAACAGAGATTAAATATGAATAGTTCCGTCTAGTATTGTGGCTGTCTGTAGCTTTGAGAATGCCTTTTAGATTTGGAAGTCTTCAAGCTTTCTATAGACTTGCAGTTTATAGTCTTTGGGACAGAATCTGCATGTCCTCTCTACCTTGGACTCATGGTGACTGAGGGAAGAACGGCAGAGAGAAGGGCAGGAGAAGATTTGTTGGAAACTGCTGTCTGCTTTTAAAATATTTTGTGAAAATAAGCACTTTTTAAGATCTAGGTAAACAAAGAACTCTGGTGCTGTAAGGCTGGAGATTCCCTTTTTAAGGATGAGCACATCAGGATTAAAGTGTGTGGATACTGTGTGCTCTCTGACCTTGGAATAAAGAGAAAGGATCCTTGCTCTGAGAGTGATATACATACAGTTCGTTTTGTCTTTTCCCCCTGTAATCCCATCATTGTGGTCCAGATGTCAGTCATACCCTTTGGTTTATGTCCAGTAGTGCCATCCTCAATGGTATTGCTATTTGTGTTCCTCATTCAGATGCGCCAGGGGCGAGGTAGGCTGGGCGAGGAAGACTCTGACGTAGATATTGAAGGGTTTGATGAGGATGATGATGGGAAACCTAAGACTCCAGCCCCAGTGAGTATATTTGCAGAAATCCCAGCCACAGTCTACATGTTGACTTGCATACTTGTCATGGAAGTCTCCATAGTATAAGGATTGGCTGCTGTGTTTGCCATCCTGAAAGACAGCAGTATTCATAGCAATAGCTAGACTCTTAAATGTAGTTTTAAAATGTTAGCATTATGAAATAAGTGAATACTTCAGAATGAACAGTGTGATAAATAATAGGCATATGCTGGAAATGGCAGTAGTTTATATGTTGTTTGATATTCACTGTCCCTGTTCTGTATAACTTAGGAAGTTGAAGATGCAGATGGTGACCTTGCTGATGAAGAAGAAGGATCAGCCCAGCAGCCCCAGGCCAGTGTCCTCTATGAAGATTTGCTCATGTCAGATGGAGAGGATGATGATGATGGGAGCGATGAAGAGGGAGATAATCCTTTCTCATGTAGGTGTCCTTTTTTATAAAAGGTTGAATAGGAACTGGTTGTTCACAAACCCAGCTAATCTTCTTCCGTCACAAAAACATGCAGTAGAGAGCGTAGAGCGTAATTGGGATATGTAGGCCAGGTGGTCTAGTAGTCAAAAAGGAAGAGAGACCAAAGGGCAAGATGAGAAAACTGGAACTGAAAACAAAGTGGAATAGGAGTGCTCTAAGTACAGACACAAAAGAAAGCAGAGTTAAGACAGGATCTGGTCGATTGTATTTCATAAAGTGAAACTGCAAATGGTTCTGAAAAGACTGGGACTATGATTTGGTGTGCAGAGCCAGGAATGGGCAGTTTAGTAAAAGCACAACGTTTATTTTGATATGAAACAGTATGGTCAATGTTATCAAGAACTGTAAGAGGTGTCTGGAGGTTCTTCATATTGTTTCCCTGTTTTACTAAAAAAGTTGCCATGCAGAAAAGCTTATAGTGGTATTTAGCGATGGTTTCTGAAAATTATTAGCGGGGAAGGAGGGGGAATTACTCAGAATAGACAAGCAAATAAGGCCTTTTTGAGTAATGATGGTGATGAGATTGCTTTTGAATAACATCAGAATTGGGTACTCGGTAAGTGGTATCACCTCCCAGACACCCTTTCTGCTACCTTGTGGAGACATTACTTTGTATTCATTCCTACAATCAATATTGTAGCCTTTGAACAAAGACAATGGGTAACTGACAGAACAAAACTGTGGATTTGTGACCAAATGTTGGTTTATTACACAGCTATCCAACTGAGTGAGAGTGGCAGTGACTCAGATGTGGAGCCCAATGCAGTGAGACCTAAACAACCTCATGTTCTTCAAGAGAACACACGAATGGGCATGGACAATGAAGAAAGCATGATGTCTTATGAAGGAGATGGTGGGGAGACATCTCATGTTATGGAGGACAGTAATATCAGGTAATTAGAGCTGAAAATCTTGTTAAAATAATTTTTCAAAACAAAATCCCTTCTCTTAAACATTTCTGAAGTGTTTATCATAAAAAGCTGGAGAATAGCTCACGGGGTTTTTTTAAGTTATTTTGTCACTGTTTTTAGTGTTGCAACCATAATTACCATAATTGCAATTTGCTTCTTATCAACAGAAATTTGGTTTTGCTGTTAGATTTTCACTAATAAAAATATTAGTTAAATTTAAAAAAAAAGTCCTTTCTTGTAAGTTAGATGATCTCCCATATACAGTGGTTTTTGAAGGCAGGACAGGTTTTTCTAGGTTGTCTCAGAAACTACAAGATGCCTTTGAAGTTAAAAGATGATTTAGCTGATTAATTTCATGGTTTTTGGTTTTGTTTTTTTTCTCTAAGAATAAGCATTTCCTTACTTGAAAAGAAACTGCTTAGCTGAAGTCCAAAAGAATAGCAGTATGTATATTCTGTATTTTGGAAGGAGTTCCATTATTAGAAAATGACGAGTACAGCAATATCAGCTTTATTTTTTTTGTGTTCACTTGAGAGAATACTGACCTACTCTTCCTTCTCTGGCCATTCTGTAGAGTATTAGCATTAGATTCTCTGTTCTTTTTCTACTCGTGGAATTCAGCCCCTTAATGCTATTATTGATGTTTGCCTAATAAATTATCATACAAGTAGCTATGCTGGGTCAGGCAGATGGTTGGTCCAGCCCAGTACCTTGACAATAGTCAGCAGAAAATGCTAGAGAAGATGATACCTTTCTCTCTGCAGTAAAGGTGACAGATGGAAGGTGTTGGAGCGATCTGTTTTTCCTGCCCTGAGTATATCAGAGTGGGATGAGGATGCTGGTAGACAATTGTTTCATCAGGAGAACTGTTTTTTTATTTTAAAAAGCTGGCCATTGACAGCATTGAAGGGCACAGTGGTTCTGAGTGTTCCACAAGGACTTCAAGCCAGGGACCTTTTACAGGAGTTAAATACAGAATTGTCAGTATCAGCAGCTGATTTGAAATGATGGTATAGTAAAAGTATCTTCTTTCTTCTAGTTATGGCAGCTATGAAGAACCAGACCCAAAATCCAACACAAGAGATACTAGTTTCAGCAGTATTGGAGGGTATGAGATCTCGGAAGAGGAGGAGGAGGAAGAACAGCAGCGCTGTGGGCCAAGTGTATTAAGTCAGGTCCATCTGTCCGAGGATGAGGAAGACAGCGAGGACTTTCATTCCATTGCAGGAGACAGTGACCTGGACTCAGATGACTAAACTCCCTTTCCTGAGATGATAGTCACCCTGGGCTACTCTTGGCTCCTGAATTTCTCCTGTGCCAGTTTGGTATAGGGAACAGTGTAGTGTGGAGTGTGTTAACAAGAAGTAGATTTTTTTAATACAATATTTTAATTGGTTATAAAACATGTTACATGACTGAGTAAATGGTGAAAAATAAGCTTTAGACAAGCATGCCCTGCTGAAGTTTTGGATGGTTGTAGCCTGTGCTAGTTCCAGAATCCAGATGAAGATTTGTATGGTTTGTTCTTCAGATGTAAAATAATTTCTTATAAATACTGGCCTGTTGGATACATGCATGTCTGTCAGGAAAAAAATGCTTGCTCAGAATAAAATACCTGCTGTTGATAAACAACTATAAACCAATTTTCATTTCATAAAGGGAAGGTTTTTCTCTGGGACCACAGCATGAACGCAGTGTCTGAAGTCTTACCGCAGACTGGTTTTGATAATTGCCAAACTACTTTGAATACTTCAGTAAACAGCTGCCTTATTTTTTTTTTAAAGTTTCAATTAGTCCCAGAAATCAAAATTTGGTAATTTGAGTCTTCAGGAAGGGTCATTATTCACAGGAGATTCCTCATTTTCAGTCACCTGGAAAGCATGCGCAGACCCTGGGGTTCTGTATGAAATTCTGCTGTACCTGTTCATGTAAATAAAACTCGAGAAGGTTCAAAGACGCGCTGCTTTTATTGCCGTGGCTGCCAGGTGAGCGCATGTGCCTTCCCGGCAAACCCCGCCGGCACCCGGATGTACCGCGGGCGCCATGTGTGGGGGGAGCGGCAGGACGGAGGGCGGTTGCGCACGCGCAGTTCCGCTGCGTTTGTCGCAACGGCTTTGCGCGGAAGGATACTGGAGCTCACAAACGTGGATATGCGCTCGATGAAACGTCTGCGTCCGGAAGGGCGGGCTTGGCGGAAGGAGACGGAGGAAGTTCCGGTAGGGGTCCATTCGCCGCGCAGGGCATCCATACCAGCCCTCCGGCTGGCTCCGTCCGCACTACTTGCCGGGGGGATGTAGTTCCGGCAGCAGCCATTCGGCAGTTTGGTGCGTGCGCCACCGCCATTTCGGTAGCCGCCGCCTTAGCGAGGTCGTGGGCAGCTCGGTCCTGCGCCGTCCGCTTCAGCCGAGTGGACCTCTCCGCACTCGCGGCCCTTCTGCTGCCTCCACCAGAGCCTCACCGGCCCCCTTTCCCGATGGCGACCTCCGTGGGGAATGTGGCTGACAGCACAGGTACCGGGGACGGGTGCGCCGCGGGCCAGCAGCGCTGCAGCCCTGCGGAGGCCGGGCCCTGCCCTCGCCCGGGGCCGCACGGCGGCCTGCGCCCCACGGGGCCGCGCCTGGCTCCCCCCGAGCGCGGTGCTCCCTGCTCGCCGGGCCCGCTCCGGCGGAACTTTCCAGAAGCGGTGGCATGGGCGAGGCGGTGGCTCCCGGTGCGGCCCCCGCCGTCTTTGTGCTTGTCTCTCCTCGCCTCGGGGCGCCGACGGGCCCGGGCTCGTGCCTCGGCGGGCTCCTGTCGGCGCTGCCCGGCTGCAGCCTGCGAGCCGCTCCTGGAGGAGCACGGCGCAGTTAGTTCTTAGTGCGGTACTCTTATTGCTACATTTATCCGACTGTCAGGTGACTGCGTTTTTGTATAGGACGAGGGAGCCTGACCCAGAATGTACGTTGACTGATCCAGAATCTTTTGCGGCAGTTAAGGAGCAGGTGTTCTGTGGCATAGCCGAGAAGTACAGCGTTTTTCTGGACAGTAAGATAGCGTGCTCTAGCTAAGAAAGATCCTGTTCTACATTTAGTTTACAGATCCAGAACTTGAGGGACCAGGGAGAGAAGAGGAGAAATCTTACTTTCCCTGTAGAGCAAGAAAAAAATTTTTCTGCTTACTGAAAGGATGAAAGGACAACGCAGCTTTATCCCCCAGATTTTTGGGAGTTTTTGTAACCAGAGGGAAGGAAGAGTATGAAAGGGTGAAACGGTGTCTGGAAAAAGTAGCAAAAAAAGTAGGATTTATGGAGAAAGAGATGGGATAGCAATGCAGAGTTAGGGATGTAAAGGGAAATGGTAGGGATACAGAAGAGGAGAGGATGGAGAGGCTAAGTGCTGCAATACGGTATTTTGTTGCTAATAGAACTGCGTATCTAGTCAGCGAGGCTGCAGCATCCTCTTGCAGCCTCGATCTGTGGAGGTGAGGAGAACGTGCATGCTTGAGGAGAGTCCTGTGCTCCTCGTCACCACCACCACCACCACTTCCCAGATGGAGGTGGCAACCGCTTCTGTCTGGGCCTAGATTTTTTCTAAATGTAAGATTGAGCATGAGCGTATGGTAAGTGCTTAGGATGTTATTTCTGGGGGAAAAAATGGCCTTGGGTACATTTGTGATAGTTCTGTGCAGGTTTTTATTTTGCTTGTATTCTGTAGAAGTCTCAGGAAAGGTCGTTGTCATAGCACGTACTAGGCTTTTCCAAGGTCATAGTCAAAGCATGTAGCACAAGTTAGCTAGGTACACAAATTCATCTGTGCAAGATTTGATAAGGTATTCTTCTGGCTGTGACTCTTCACTGCAATTATTTTCTTTAGAAATGGATTCAGTGAGCAACCATTGATGGCTGTGTTATGGGTTCTTTGGGTTGTAGAGCTTTTCTTCCAGCCAACTTTCTATTAAAATTTTAGCTCATTTTGAACTTTGTGATATAGCTGTCCACTTCCTACTTTTCAATGAACTTCTCAAGGATCATTGCAAAAATACTTGTTTGGAGGTAGATAACTGGCTGTTTTACGCTGAGTGATTGGTTTGCTTTATCTCTTCTGGGGGGGGTGTTTTGTGAAGAGACTTGAAAAATGAAAGAAAATTTTAGTGTTTCACTTACTTTGTTGCTTTTGTTAGCAATTCTTATTCCCAGGTGTTAAATACAGTGTTTCTGCACTGCCTTCTCTCTTGCCCTGGGAGTTGCAACTTCAGTTTCACTTTTTGCTTAAGTAGGCAAAATGTAGCATTTAGATAATGGTTGGAAGCTTCTTTCCAAGTGGTCGTAATAATTTAAGTCTAAACTTCTGGGGGTTTTTTTTGCTTTGGTTTTGGAATTTAATAACACCGTTGAAATTTATTTGAAGAAGAAATTATTCAGTAGGTCCGTGGGAGGCGCTCTTCCTCTATCCATAGCTTCCCTGTGTTTGTGCCATCGGCGGAACTTGAAAATACATCGACTGCCTGAGGGGCTAAACCTGTGTGGCTGTTAACGGCAGAAGGAGGGAATGAGGAACAGCATGTTGGTACTCCAGTATCATTACTGTCAGCACTTTGGACTTTCATAAATGGTGGTGTCATTCTCATGTTGACTAACAGTTGTATCTATTTATTGCCAGTAGATTTAACCAGATATTGAAGTCCACTTTAACCTTAGTCACGGTTTGGAAAACTATTAAGCTAGGCTCCTAGAAAACAGGAATCTAATCTGGATGAAGGTATTTGGTTAGCAATTTGTCAGGTATCTGAAAGCAAGTAGCTTTGCTAGTTGCATCTTACTGTGAAACAGTTAAAGTTTTTAGCACTGACAGAGACAAATCTGGAAAAACAACTTTAGTTACAGTATGTAGTGTTTGCAATCTTATCTTCAAAACCTACTAGTGCTAAAAAAGCAATTTTGAAAATAATTTAAATAATTTGCATCAATCTGAATTTCATAAAATAAACACTAGATAGTAACTCTGTACCTAATCTCTTTGTGATTATTTTGCTATCTTTGAAGTTCTCACAAAAGAATTAAAGAGTCTCAGAGGATTTTTCTAGTACTTAACTGCAAAAATGTGTGTACTCGGATATTGTATTAGGAAGGATTTATCTGTTTAATTTAAATTCAAAATTTATCTGTTTCATTTAAATTCAAAATTTTAAAAATCTGTAGGTCCAAGTGGGAAGTGTTTCATGAATGGAATTAAGTGACTGCAGAGTACTGGAAATGCTGGACTTCAGGATGAAAAAATAAGAGATACTTGCAGTAATCAAACCTTTTAATAGTAAGAATCATTGGTATAAAGGCAGAATTTGAAGGCCAACACTTCTTTCTAGAATGAACAGTTGTGTTTTTTCCCAAGCTGTGCTTGTCTATATTTTAATACAGAACTGTGCTTTGTACAAAATTTTATTTACTTTTCACACTTAAGGTGGTTTTGTCTAAAACAGGTGATGTTTTATTTAAGTATTTTATTCTCCACAATTGTATCTTAAATACTAAAACCATTTTGTCACTCCCATTCTAGCTAAGCCTCCCGAATCAGTAATTCCTTTCCTGTACCCTGTCTGTTTAATGGTTCCTTCTGTAGGCCAGTTGCGTTATCATTGAAGTGTGTGTTTGTCTCTCATCAGATACTGTTCCAAGGCCAATTTTTTTCCTGTGAAGGGATTTTTGCTCATTATAGAGAATGTAGGAGTATAGGGGATTCAAGGAACGTTACACATTGCTTCCCCACCCCCCCCCAAAGGGTTTTCACTACTGGCACAGCAAAACTTTATTTTGTATAAGTCCTTTGAAGTCTTTGTCTGCTGTCCTTCATTTCCCTATTAAGTTTTTAGAACTTGTTTTTAATACTACAAAGCATAAGATTTACAGTCTTGGGGGAGAGTCATTGAGGAGAGTCATTTTTTCTGTTAGCAGCACTTCTACTATTATGAACCAAAGTACAATATCATGTCAGGAGTCTCTTTAAATATATTTCAGGTTAATGGAAAATGACTGACTTACAAATATTCAGTCATTACAATCTACATGTTTCCTATTATTAGCTAATGAAGTTATGGACTTGTACAGATATGTTAGCAATATCATAGTAATAGGTTAGGGCATGAAGATCTGAGAATTCAAACTGCCACGTCCTGTAGTATTCTGTGTAATTTCAAACATTTTCATCCTTCAGTTGTGTACGCTTTTTTTCACATTGTTTCATTTTGGTTTTTTTTTGTTTTGTTCCCATTATCTAACTTTTTGTTTTCCCCCCTTAAATATTTTGGTGATTCTCCAGAACCAACGAAACGTATGCTTTCCTTCCAAGGGTTAGCGGAGTTGGCTCATCGTGAGTATCAGGCAGGAGACTTTGAAGCAGCAGAGAGACACTGCATGCAGCTTTGGAGACAAGAGCCTGATAATACTGGTGTGCTTTTATTACTATCGTCCATTCACTTCCAGTGTCGCAGATTGGACAGGTAGGAGACTAGAGGTGTTCTGTCAAGCTTGCTTTATTGTTTGCACCTCTTAATAGTACTAAGCATAGCTGACAAAAGTTCTATTCTAACATTGGTTTCTTTTTTTAATCACTGAACAGAAATACTGACTAACTTAATGGACTGGTCAAAAATAACGTTCTTCCTTTTTGAATTTTGTTAGGGTAAGAGAAATACAAATTGGAATTGCTAGCTTTACAACAAACAACAGATCTTGCCATTATTCTCATGTTATTTTAATTGTACACATTAATATCGGAGTGTCAGCCATGCTTTTGTGTACTGGAGGTATTTACATGTGTAAACAAAAGCTTTTGTTTATTTATTCCACCTGCAGTGTGGGGGTTATGTGGTTTTGGTTTTTTTTAAGTTGCGAGACCGATTGTTTGCTGCAAAATGGCATAATCTGATCAGTTAAGGATTTTTGTCATCTGAAAGTTGTCTCTATATTCTTTCTGCTTGCCTATTCCTGATCTTGCTTTCTGTGCCTCAAGCATTTTGAACTTTACTTGTTCTAGCTGTAAATTTGTGTGTGCTGGTGAAGGAAGTAAGAACTTTTGACTGAGATTTATTTATATAGGCTTCTGAATGAAGTTGTAATAAAATGGGGGAGCATACAACAGAATTTTACATCTACATCTGTCAGCTATGTCCTGCTTCTGGAAGAGAGTATTGAGTGGAACATTGCTTAAAGCACACAAACGTTAGAAGAGGCTGCACAGGATTTCTGTTGTGTTTTCTCCAAGTGCATTGAGTTTAGGTTTGGTGAGGCAACTTGAACCCTACTGATTGTAAATGAGAGTTGTCTTTGTTCAGTAGAATCTAAAATAGGAACAGGGGAGATGTTTAGCTCCCCTGTTCCTATTTTAGATTCTACTGAACAAAGACAACTCTCAATTACAGTCAGTAGGGTTCAAGTTGCTTGATAGCTTAAACTATCAAGACAGCTCTGTAAGTCCAGTTTTGTTGGCTGTATGTTTGGCTCACTTAAGCATAAATGTTCATTAAGTAACTAGGTAAACAGGCAAACACTGAAAGTCAAGGGTGGGGTTTTTTGCTAACTTGTCTAATTTTCTCCAGGTCTGCTCACTTCAGCACTTTGGCTATTAAACAGAATCCACTGTTGGCCGAAGCCTACTCAAATCTAGGCAATGTGTATAAGGAACGTGGACAGCTACAAGAAGCAATTGAACATTATAGACATGCACTACGCCTCAAACCAGATTTCATTGATGGATATATTAATTTGGCTGCTGCGCTGGTAGCTGCAGGTGATATGGAAGGAGCAGTACAAGCATATGTGTCTGCCCTTCAGTACAACCCTGTAAGTAAAACTTTATTTTATAGAACAACTCCATACTTTACTACTGTCCCAGGGCACACAGATAGCAGGTTTCAAAGAACGAATAAGTGATAACCCTTCCCTCTGTACACCATAAACTTAAAGATCTACTTAATACTTTTCTTAAGGATCCTTGAAAGACTTGTGTCACAAAAAGTTTTATATTGCAATACAGTAAGGACTGCTGGTTGTGTACTTATATGTATTGCTGAGATAACAGAAAAGCAAGGAATTGGGGTTTGGGTGTTGTGGGTTTTTTTTCTGAAGTCAGAAGTTTCAGTGAATAACCTCATATTTAGCTTTGTGTGCTTTAAGGCAGTATAATTACAGTGAGGGAATTACTGCTCAGACTTGAATGTGAGATCTTGAAAAATCATCAGGTATTACTTTATCACGAAGTCAGAAGTATCATGGTGATGAGAGTTGCCTTGATTAGATTTCCACTGGTTTACAGAAGCATCATTTTTATGTTTTATAGGCTGAAACTGAGTATCTGTCTGTAAGTGACTCCTATAAAATAGATCTGGTGTTTGGATTTTTGGTTGTAACTGTTTTGAATTGACATTTTTAGTAAACAGTGTATCAGACTACTATTTTCTGTTTATTTTGCATCATACTCAAATAATTTGTATAGTACTACTCAGCATGGTGAAGGTATCTGCTTGCTATTTGGTCATACATTTTGTCAAAAAAATATTTAAAATGCAGCATCTGTCTGGTATGCATATATCCTTTTTCCTTTGGAAAAGCAAATGCAAACCCAGTCCAACAAGAGCTCAGAATCTTCACTGAGCTTCTTCAGCCTAGGTGAACTTGATTAACTTACGCTAAGTGGTGTGACTAATGGAGTTTATGCACTGGTTAGAAATACTGTAAGATGGTGGTTTTTTACAGGAGTTGAATTTTGTTTAGGTTAGAAACTTCTTTTGTTAGCGTTGACAAAAATGTCCCCATTCTTTATGGTCTTTACTGCTAGATAATGCAGTTGCAGCCTGTGCTGTGGTTACAAATGAAAGAATAAGAACATGTGGCAAGACTGTTGAAAATGGATGGATTAGTGGGAAAAACAGGGAGGAAAAACTGCTTCGAGGACCCAGGAAGCAAAATCACTATACATAATCTATTTAAAAGCCATAATGGCAATGGTGTAACTTAAGAAAACAGGTTTGCAGTCATGCTTTGAAAAAAAAAAGGGGGCTTCAAATACTTATGTATGGCAAAAGAACTTAAGCTGCTTGGGGCGGGACGTTTGTTTTCAGTTTTCTTTTGTATTTCTCTATAAAGAAGAATTGTATGAAATATTACTACTTTCTAAATCTTTACGGTTGTATTTTTACAGCACTAAAATCAGGAAGGTGTTGGCTGTAATGTTAGGTCAAGAAAAATAATCAAGAAAAAAATAAATGTAAATTATTTTGTGATGTATTTATTAAGAATTTAAAATAAGCTGTAGAAGACTGGGGTGTTCCTTTGCAAGTTCTCTGTGAAGACCTTTGGGGCGTCTGAAGTCCTGAAGCTGATAGTGTGACTTTGATTTTTCAGGACTTGTACTGTGTTCGTAGTGACCTGGGGAACCTGCTCAAAGCCCTGGGTCGCTTGGAAGAAGCCAAGGTAGGTGTTGGGTAGAATACATGTAAACGTCAGTGTTTTGAAAACTTGAACTTTGCACCAAGTCTTCAAATCTGCGTTGATCTACAGACAGTCTGAGAAACTGCTGAAAACTGAAGGCACTGAAACACCCCAGAGTAGTTGCAGGGCAAGATATGGCATGTCCATGTTTAAAAGTTGGTTTAAGTCAAGAAATGGAACATTACCAAGCCTTTCTGCTGAACTAGACTATTTGATACCATTCTGAAGTATTGGGCAGGGGCTCCATCATGCTTTTATCTGGAAATAAGTAACAGTCCTTCAAATCTGAGGCTTGCCTGCTGGTGCCAAGCAGAGAGCCTGTGGTTAGCTCAAGATCCCTGTACGATGCAGGTGCTATTGAAAATGCTGCTCTTCTAAAGTCCTTTGTGGCTTGTAAGTGGAGAAGAAACTTATCCAAATGTTACCTTGTAATATTGGCTTTTTAAATCTTTAATATAAAGATTTTTATTCTTTTAACTTTTCCCTTCCCTTGATAGTGGAAGAAAGGCTAGTAAATGATCAATAGCTGCAGTATGCGAACCTCCCGAATATCTTTTCTTCATGTCTTCCCTCTCCCCTCCCCCAAAATAAAGAAATTGGAAGGACAAAGCTGGTTTGTTTGGGAAATGAACTGATCGAAAGAAAACTTGCTGTAGTGGAAAGGTGGCTTCTAGCAGTCGTGTGTTTCCTAAACTGAGAATTCGAACACCAAGATGAGTTTAAAATTCTTGGCATGTTAAAACTTGCATTGCACAAAGAAATTGTCTTGTTACAAGCCACCTTACGCGTCCGCGCTGCAGGGGTGAGGAGTGTGGAGAAATTGGAAACACTCTGGACTCCACATCTGTCACTCCAAGCCCCACGCGCATGCTAAAAAGTGGAGTGTATGAACAGCGTAGCTGTCTGTTTGGCTGCAGCACCATTTGGGGAGGGTTATGCTCTTTATGGGGTAATGGGAGTGCAGGTTCAAAGTTCATTATTTTTTTGATTTCTCTTAACAACTTGGATGTGAGTACCATCTTAGGGCAGCCTAATTGATTTGGTCAGATCCAGGTTGAAAATACTTTGTAGCAGCATTTAGAGTTTGAACAGTCTTTGAGACACTTGGTTCTCAGCCCACCAAGCGGACAGCTAACATGAATTGCACTTCACTGCAGCTTTAGTGTGACTGGTATAGGCCAAGACACTGCGCCTGCCTTAGGTTGCTGACTTCTTTGTTTCAGAGCTCTGGAGACACCTAGTTTGAAAGTGTTATTCCGTTTTGTGAGAACTTAATAAACGAGGGAAAACATCTTGAGTAAATTGCAATGTGTTTCTTTGGTTATCAGTCCATTTGAAAGATCAAGCCAGCAGATTCCTTACAGTTTGAACTAAAATTTAATTCCTTTGTAGATATTTCAGAGCCTTTCTTCCAAAAAAAAAAAAAAAAGTCCCTGCTGTATGCAATTGCCCTGATTAACCCTCTCCCTTCTGCATGTCTCCCTTATTACAGACAGATTGTCCTCATTCCCATGTGTTAAGACATATCCAGAAAAATGCAATTGCTTTGTTGAACTCTTACTAATGATCTTGTTTTATTTTCTCTCTTGTTTTTGGTTTTTCACCACTGATATTGTATTTAGAAGGTTTCAGGTGGGTGAAACCTCCTATTCCATGCGTAAGGTGCCTCGCTGAAGGGAGCTCGAGGCCTGGATCTAGGGCAGACACACACCTCCTCCTCCTCTTCCAGCAAGGAACGCACCGAAAAGTCACATGATGAGAAATATGGTAACGGGTTTGTAACTGCCACAGCAAAACCATTTGCCTCCATGCCTGAATCTTCTGTCTTGTGGCTTCAGAAACAGCTTAAAATATTTAATTACAAGCAAGTAATGTAAGAATATTTTATACTAGTAGCCACAAATTCTTTCAAAGAAATAAAGTAAAAGTAAATTAAGATTTTTTTTTTTTAAAAAGAAATAATTGGAGATAGTTAATAGTAAAAGCTTCTAACTCTTCTGGTTGTTCATTTTTTTTCCTTTTTTCTTCTTTGTTTGGATTGCAGCGTTCTGCTCTTCTGATGATGCGCTGTGATCCTGCAGTAGCGCAAAGGCTGCGCAGCGGTAACGCGCATTGCGTGCGATTAAGCCCTTGTGAACGGTTGACTAGATGATTAATCTCTGATTGGGTGACTGCCCAAGCTCCAGGCTGTAGCCTTTTGGATAAAATTGGGTTGTAACGCATTTAGAGTCCAGACATCAAATTTAATATGTGAGTTTCTGTATGGGCCTGTCTGGTAGATTAATGATTCTGGTTGGCCGTTCACTGGACCTAGGGGCAATCAATATAGCAAAGCAGTTCGCAGCGATAGCGTGGCGCCGTGCTGTTTAGGATGCGCAGCGATTTCTTGCGCTTGCATTACAGGGACCTAAACCTTCGTGCAATCCTGTCATTTGAGGTTTTGAAGCTGCAGATGATTGAATGTATTTGAAGAAACTGGGAAGCAAGAAAAGGATTGGGTGTGTCATCTCACTTTACAAGGACAATTAAAACTGAAGAATGGCTTCATCTTTTTCACTAGTTTTTCTGATTTTTTAAAGTAATTTTTATCTGTTCTAGAATTTTTCACAATTTAATAATTTTATTTCACAGCAAAGTTGTTTTCACACAGTAATTTTTTGGTTTTTGTGCACTTAAGGGTGGCAGATATTTCCACTGAAGTACTTGAATTATTTCTAAGATGATTTCTGTGGTGACCTAAAGGCATGTTAATTTGTTATCAGCATAACTGAAAAATGGTGGGCTTGCACCTGGGTTTTGGTTTGCGCTGGCGCAGGATCAACAACAGTTTGCAGCGCATTAGTTTTGGCGCAAGCTAGCCTATACTGCAGGGTCACTTTTGGCTGGTTAGAGAAGGCATACTAACAATTATTTTTTCTCATTTTTTTCTTTTTACAAATATTCCCCTTCCCTTGTATTTCTCTTCTTTAACTGTTCCAAGGCCTGTTACTTAAAAGCAATTGAGACTCAACCAAACTTTGCAGTGGCTTGGAGTAATCTTGGCTGTGTTTTCAATGCCCAAGGAGAAATTTGGCTTGCAATTCATCACTTTGAAAAGGTAACTATCTAAGCCAGTCAGCTTCACTGCTAGATTTTAATGTACATGCAGTTGTCTGCTTGTAGGTGATAGAAATATTTTGATCAGCAGAGAACTTCTTATGATCCTGTTAATTAACATCCTATGTTAATAGGTGTGTTTTACTTCCTGATGTTTTAGACTGCCTGTATGCCACTAGAGAGATATGTTTACAATTGCCCTAACGACATCACACACATGTCAAATATAAGAAAATTCGTTAAGTTGTTTTACAGTCCTTTTCTGGAATAAATTTTTTAAAAATCTAATTTGTTGAGAATAATGTTTTACGTGTTTTGTGTATGAGAGGGAGATACAACTTTCTGCTTAAAATCACTTTTCATTGTGATTTTGTTTCAGGTATTACTGTCCTTTGAGTAACTGAGGAGAACAATTTTAAGTGACATACTAATTCCTCTTCTCCAGGATTATTTTTCGCCACTGTTGTTTCAGACTTCTCTAGATTGGTGTCATTAACTAGTTGTTTGATACCTTCTAGTTAGTATCTTAATTCAGTTTGTACTCATCTCTTAAGTCTCTAAAGTGACCTAAAACCGGATTTAAGATATAGTGGACAGTTTTTTCCTGATATTTATGATTTAAGATCTAGAAAAATAATTTTAAGTGCTCAGGATTTTTTTTGGATCTGTGTCTAGTTAGTGATAGATTATAAAGTATTTTAATTTGGAAATAATAGTTCCCATGAGAAAGACTGTAAGAGTGTGGTCTGTCAGATACTCACGTGTAGCTTATTACTGCATCTTCTGTAACTCTATTGGTTCTTATGTTTTTTGCATTTTATTGGGAGTTTGGGAGTGTTTTGAAGGGAGTGAAAATGTTTTGGTTTTTTTTTTTTTTTTTTTTTAGTTAAATGGCTACTGAATTTTCCCTACACACTGATGTATTTGCTCTTTTCTCGCTCTTGTGAAACTGCCTCTTATTTTCCTGGGCTGCTGAAGTAAAATGCTGTCTTATTTTGCAGTAGATAAAGGAGATGGACCAGGTTTTTTAGGGTTTTCTACCCTAAAAACAAATTAAAGGCAGCATAGCATGGGTAGGCAGGAGTGTTAAGTATGATCAGCCTAACATGAAATAAATGTTTAGCACTTTATTCTGCAGTAGTTGCAACTGACTAGGTAAGCAAATGAATAAATTTGAAAGTAGCTGTCATTTCTACAGATAAATAACTTTGATGCTCTGTGATTGATTTATATAACTTAAGTTTTCCTTCCTTATTAGGTTACTGATTAAGTTTAAAAAAAAAACAACACACAAAAAAAACCCCTCCAATTAGGTTTCATAGAGAATGTTTTTGTTTTAATGCTCAAAACTGTTACTTCAAAAATATTTTCAGGCTGTAACACTTGACCCAAATTTTTTGGATGCTTACATCAATCTTGGAAATGTCCTGAAGGAGGCAAGGATATTTGACAGGTAAGCAGATAAGTACTGTTGCTCTGTCAGTGGCCTGTCAGATGTATCAAGATACAAATTAGGTTCCTGACGTAAAATCAAGCAAATGACTTTGAAATGCATACAGACCAACTTACTGGAATTAAAAAAAAAAAAAAATTCCTGTGGAATGTGTTCCTTTATGTTATTTTGCTGTACTTAATAAAATGTTAAAAATGAGGGTTTCTGAAGGTATTGATGAAAATAGATTTGAAATTAAGGCTGGAGATAGGTGAATATAAGATGTCCAAGAAAGGCATGAACCCTTGAGTTCTCTGTTTTCATTATGTGATTCAGGACATGATCTACAAGTCTGACTCTTCTAAAATGTTCCTTCTATGTAAGACAAGCTGAAATGTTGAAATTCAGCTAAGCATCTGATTGAATATTCTGTATTTGTTATGTGTTGGCATCATGTTATTGCATGGGGTTGCAGTGCTGTTGCTGTCTTTTTGAACTAACTTGTTTTGAGACCTCTAGTCTGATACATGAATCTTATTTTTGTTTCTAGAAGAAGATCCAGGCTGTGTTGTTTATATGCAGTGTACCATATTGCATCTGTTAATTGGATTATAATTTCTGGTGGCTGTGGTTTGTGGCTCCAAATTTAATAAAAGCTTGCAGGGAATGGGTTAATTATTGTAACTAGTTGCATTGCACACAGTGTAAATCGTTCAGTGATTTCTGTTTTAACCACAAATCAATGGGCCAAACAGGGGCATGTTTCCTCATCATTTTAGACTTTACATCACCTTTTTGAGAATTTACTTACTGTTGTGATTTTTCTAGAAATAGGATTTGAATACGTCAGTCATTTATATAATTAAAGATCTCACTTTTGAATAAGGTGAAGTTTGAAGTGTAAGTAAAGCATGATATATGTGTTAGATTAGCAGAGAGAATAAAGAATAATATGATACTGTTTATATTGTAACAATTGAATAATAAACTGGGAAAAAAATGGAGCAAAAGTCTCATGCTTATCATAGTAATGAAGAGTGTTTAAAAAAAGTAGATGAAAGCTTTACTTTTTTTCAGAAGACTTACATTGATCATTATACAGCATCAGGTGGGAGGAAAACATTCCTGTTTTACGAAGTATTTCTTCTAGTTTGCTAGTCATTACAGAATTGAGCATAGCTTTAAGATAACATGAATAATAATAATTCATCCCTTGATTGGGCTTTTAATTCAGACAGTACTCTTCTGTGTTTTCGGTAACAGCTTACGGGACAGATTTGTGTGTGTTAATAATACATATCCCTTGAAGTGTTTTTTTTTATGTAGGTCGTTTTTTATGACCAAGGTAAATATAATTGCTGCTCTGTGGATGATTGTTTACCTTCTTTTTCTTGTTACAGAGCTGTAGCAGCTTATCTACGAGCCTTGAGTTTGAGTCCAAATCACGCAGTTGTGCATGGCAACCTTGCCTGTGTGTATTATGAGCAAGGCCTAATAGACCTCGCAATAGACACCTACAGGAGGGCTATTGAACTACAACCCCACTTCCCTGACGCCTATTGTAACTTGGCCAACGCCTTGAAGGAGAAAGGCAGTGTAAGGAGTACTTTTTTTCCTTTTTAACATTTTTAAAAGTACAGTGAATGTTTATTTCAGTCACCAGGTGTCACTAACTTGATTAAGATGGGATGTTACCCTCATTCAGTTAGTCATAAGGAAGAATATTTCAGCAAATCTCCACCTTGAACCTGAAGTGATTGTATAATGACTTCTCATAAACAGTGCTGTTACAATAAATATTACCATATTAACAGTATCCCTTTTTTTTTTGGAGGTGGTAGAAGCAGAAGAATGCTACAATACAGCTCTTCGACTTTGTCCTACTCATGCAGATTCTCTCAACAATCTAGCAAACATCAAACGGGAACAGGGGAATATTGAGGAAGCTGTCCGTCTTTATCGGAAGGCTCTTGAGGTACAGTTGAATGTGGTGAGGGAGAGGTGGGGAATTAAAGTTGAGAATGTGTAACATGACATAGCTTTTTTCCTTCTTCGGTCATAAGTGGAGGAACATCTGCTCAGAGAACTGAGTCATATAAAAAGAAGAGTAAGAAACGCACAATTATTTTTTTTTATATGGTCTATTTGGGGCATTTGAGAGACAGATTCTACTTCTCTTTCTTCCAGGTGTTTCCAGAGTTTGCTGCTGCGCATTCAAATTTAGCAAGTGTTCTGCAACAGCAAGGAAAGTTACAGGAAGCTCTGATGCATTACAAAGAAGCTATTAGGTAAATGGATGCTATCTGTAATAGTCCCAGCCTTTCATAACAGGGAAGTGCCATAGATTTGTACAGAAAGTGACTTACCAGTAGTGTATTTTAATTCAGATAGTTGCTTTGCAAACCAAAAAGTCTGGGTATAGGCATGGTTTCTCATTGGAAGAGGAGTTTTTATTGTTCATAACATGTATTGTCTTTATTTCTCAGAATCAGCCCCACATTTGCAGATGCTTATTCTAATATGGGAAATACTTTGAAGGAGATGCAGGATGTTCAAGGAGCTCTACAGTGCTACACCCGTGCCATTCAGATAAATCCAGCTTTTGCTGATGCCCACAGCAACCTGGCCTCTATTCACAAGGTAGCACGTGCGAATGATTCACTCTTAGAGTATTGTGGGGCACTGTGAGTACTTACCCTGAGTATATTTTTATCTGCTGACTCATTTCTGTGTCTTCACAGGATTCAGGGAATATACCGGAAGCCATTGCCTCTTATCGCACTGCTCTGAAACTGAAACCTGATTTCCCAGATGCCTACTGCAACTTGGCCCACTGTTTGCAGGTGAGGAAGACGAGGCTTTGATTATAATTCTTAAGATTCCTCTGCAGCAAATGCTAAGCCTGATCACCTCAACCAATCACTAATTTAAATGTAAAGACTAGACTTAAGTCTTAAATAAGATTACACAGTCATCAACAGTAATTACTGAAGTTCTCACTTCCATTTTTGGAAGACGCATTAGTCTCAACATATGAAATATCTGATAGAGATCAAAGGAAGCTGTTGTCTTAATATTCTTTTAATTTTTCCTTTTTCTAGATTGTCTGTGACTGGACAGACTATGATGAAAGAATGAAGAAGCTGGTTAGCATTGTAGCTGATCAGCTGGAGAAAAACAGGCTGCCTTCTGTCCACCCACATCATAGCATGCTGTATCCCCTTTCTCACAGTTTTAGGAAGGCTATTGCTGAGAGACACGGAAATCTGTGTTTGGACAAGGTAGGAAGTTTTATCACAGGCCAATTGTGATTGAAGTACTTTCTGGTTTTGCCTGTTCCTACTGAAAATCTAATGCTCACATAGTTAGTATTAGCCTTTGTAAGGTTTCTGAGTCACTGACCTGTAGAGAGATAGGACATAGTGTTACTCATCTAGTTTTGCGAAGTACATCAAGGGGCATTTTGGAAAAGCAGAGTGAGTAAATTATTCTTTCCTGACAGTAAAACAGACGCAGGCAGCTGTGTGATAGTATTTCTCAAAACCTGGTCCTTTCCAGCATCCGTAGTGCTTGGAACCTGACCTTGCCTCTAGTGAATCCTTGCTGGAATGTGTGAGCTTTGTGTTTGATTGGCTCTGGGATTTCCAAATGCACTCGCTTTAGTGGTGATGGCAGCAATGTTACAGGGGCGATTCATCATAGTAGGAAGTACTTTAGTATTCATTGTGATTCTGTTTTGGAGTACTCTGTGTACAGTAGAATAGATTTTTCCAAAAACATATCTTATCTTGCTGTAATTACTTAACTGTGTGCCATTTCCACGAGACTGCACAGCACCTCAAGCTGCCAAGAGCGCAGTTGCAGTCGATGGCAAATTCTTTACCTAAAATTTGATGCAACTTCTTTTTCTCTTCAACCAGAGAGTCATAGCTGTTAGCGCTTGTGAATGTTGAGACGGACTACTTGAGCAGGTTGCCAGTTATAATTGAAAATACACTGTCAACCAGCGAAAGTGTCACATTAGCTAATGTAAAGATCTCAAACTTCAGAAGTTAAACTTAGCTTTCAAACTGGCTTGTCTTAATAGCCTGATAATCCTGTCAGTGATAGTGGCTACAAGCTGATGTCTGGGGAAGATGGTGAGCATAAGAACTGAAAGTATGCTGTGGTGCTTCACAGGAAATCTGTTCTGGTCACAAGTGGCTTGTAGATTGAGAACTTCCTGGTCATAGTGGTGTGGTATCAGTCTATTTAATAATGAGGTGTGGAATACTTAAAAAATAAACTGTTAGAAAAGCACAAATGTCAATTTGCAGTAGTGATGTCTGTCTTGATTTGGCTGAATGTAGGTACGTGACATCTTGTAACACAGTTTGTGGACGTTACACTTGGCTCCAATGAATATATGTAATGCAGGTTTGAAACAACAGATGTCCACAGACCACTTACTTCAATGTGGGATAAGACTAATTCTGCAAACTCATGGGGTTTTTTTGTGCCTCTGTTTAGCGTTTGGTTTTGGTTCCTGAGTTTATAAACAGTTGTATATGTTTTCTTGACAGATTAATGTTCTTCACAAGCCACCATATGAGCATCCCAAGGATCTGAAGGCCAGTGAAGGTCGACTTCGTATTGGCTATGTGAGCTCTGATTTTGGAAACCATCCAACCTCGCACCTAATGCAGTCAATCCCAGGCATGCATAACCCAGACAAATTTGAGGTAAAAATATAAATGGCATGCTTAAAGCTTTAAATATGGCTGTAAGTGGCACTTTGTTTTTCTTGGTGCAGGCAGGTAAACTAGGGAAGGGCAAATTTTTGTTTCGAGGTGGTTTTTGGTGTGGTTTTTTTTTTTTTTTGGCTAACGGGATTTTATTTTTTTATGGGTTGAAGAGTTCTCCAGCCTGAGTCATCCTCCTTTACCAATATGAAGTGTCATTTAGAAGGTACGGGAATTAGATACCTGTCCTTAGAATTACTGTAGGTAGAATTTGTGGCTCATGGAAAACTTTTTAAGCTTCAGCTGCTGTTCTTTGAGTACATGTGTTTCAACATCAAGCTGCTACTTCCTGGTTACTTCTGATTTACAGACATGCATCTGTTTTTTGTTCATTCTCTGATGCTGTTTTTTTCACATGTATTTTTCTCTGCGATACCTGAAATTACAAATACGAACTTCAGATTGGTCTAGCTGCTGCTTTTTCAAAAGGAAATGATACACTACACTTACTCCAGAAGGAGCGTATACAATTTAGCAGTGCTAGAGACAGTCCTGTCTTTATTTATTTGGATGTCATGTTAAGGGGTTGAGGCTGTAAATAGAACTAATTCCCAGTTACATTGTTTGCTCCATGACTGTTTAAATTGCCTCACTTTTGAGCTCCTGTTTTCCAAGACATGAGAATTTGCTTATCTGTGTAAAAGCTTGTAAGTCTTTCCTTCTTACAAAAGTGTTTTTTATTAATCTTTTTTTGTTTGTTTGTTTTTGTTTGTTTTGGGGCTTTTTTCCCCTACCTTCTTGCTTTTTCCTGGTCATGAAGTCTTCGTAGTCCGAAATCCTTGTGGCAAAGCTGCATGCTTGAATTGTTATCAGAAGTGTGACTATGAAGCAGTTTTTTTCATGAAATAATTAACTTGGTGGTCTGAGTACATGGGGTGTGGGGAGAATATACCATTTAACCTTGAATCAGCTCAAGACAAAGGGCAGTCTTTCGTGTTCTGTATTTAGAAAACTCTACAGAGCTTAATTTAAATACTAAATAGAAGTTACCTACTATTTTACTAAAACCATGCTTTTGTCCTGTAAGATAGTAAATTCTCTGCATATTGTTCTATTTGTTCTATATCTATATGTGCTATGTTAGCTAAAGATGCCTGTTTACATAACCTGTCAACCTTGAGTTTCTCAGATACGGTTTCTTAATTGGAGAGAACTAGTCACTGTTTAAAGAATCTGTTAAAAAGCTTCCCCAAGGCTTAGCTTGTCTGTTCATCCTGAGTCATAATTATGATTCTCACTAATTACAAATTCAAAGGTGTCTTGTAAAAGGCGTTCTTAGATAATTTAATGCTTATGCAAATCCATTTGTTAAAATTACTTTACCTTGCACTGATGAGAACATTGTATATATGTCTATGCAAGATGCAGTGCCATACTCTAGCACCAGAACTGGGTAAAACCGGGGCCTGACACAAATGTGTCAAATGCCCAATGCCCTCTTTTGGTTTTTTTTGGACTTCTTTCTCAACTGGTAAATGACACAAATAAATATAATATAATTTGTATGAAAGTAGATGTAGTTTTGCTAATGTAATTTAAAATTGCAATACCATATGTTTTATAGCAAAGTTATTTTGTTGGCAAGTTGTTGCAGATACTGAATTTTTGGTGCCTCGTATTCTAGGTATTCTGTTATGCCCTGAGTCCTGATGATGGTACAAACTTCCGTGTAAAAGTTATGGCTGAAGCAAATCATTTCATTGACTTATCTCAGGTGAGCCTTTTTGATGCATTGACCTTTTAGCAAACCTAAATGAAGAAAGAGATCAGCCTGTAGTTTGAGATTTTTAGTTGCAATCGTTTCTTGAATTAGGCTGATGTTAGTCTTGAGAATTTTGGAGTTTGTAGATGTATTGGTGGTATGCCTTACCTGGGATGCAGTGATTATTGTGTGATCTCTGTGTGATTATTAAAAAGTAATATTAGCAATATTGAATTAACTGTTCCATAAGATAATAGTCATATCTAAATGTCATGGATAAGTCAAGATGCCACAACTGCAAATATATTTAAGCTTGCTTTACTCCAGTGAAGCAGGACAGAGCCTTAATGATTAATTGGGGGATTTTGCCTCTCTATCAAAAGGCTGTTTTGGTAACATTTACAGGTGGTTTTGGTTTTTTTTTTTAATAAACTGTGAAAACTGATGGGGATTTCAGTATACACAGAAGTCAAGGAGTTGTTATACTGTCTCAAGATAACTGGCAAAACCTTAAAGCAGCATGGGATAATCAGTGTACATTAATAATCGAACTGGATTGGCACCTGGACAGTCCCAGATTAGGTGATAAATAAAACTTCCTTGTAGTTTTTAAACTCATCATGTTGTTCAGAACCTGCTCTCATAAGTAAAAACGCTAAATTGATGTCAGCAGAATTGCTCTTTGAGATGGATTTTTGTGAAGTTGATCTTCTAAAACGTTTTTTTGGAATAATGAGCTTCAGTTATGCTTGTGGAAAGCTGTCCATCCACCCCCTGCTTTTGCAGCTGTGGATGTTGAAAGCCCTGGGTCATAGGGAAACAGGGCAGCAATTTCATGTTTGTTGTCACACTTAACAGCTATCTAGGAAAAATTCTTTCCTTTGCCCAGAGTGATACACTGAGTTTTCTTATTTAAAATTCTTGAGGCATCAAACTCTCATTTTTTGGTTACAGTGCAACTCTTAAAGATTTGTACAGGAGGGTCAAACAGGTAGAAGCAGTTTGCTGTGATCTATTTCATTAGCAGTGTAACTTACTGAAAGTTAAACTAAGATGGGAACTCAGATTGTTGTCTGCTCGGAGATATATATATATAACTGCCTATGTGCATGCATTTACCCTGCTATAAAATGTGAAGTAGCTTTCCCTTTTTACAAAAATGAAGTACTTGTACAGTGAGTCAGCATTAGCAGTAGCTGCAGAGCAGTTCAGGCAGCAGATCAGGCTTACTCTTGATCTTCGGTTTGAAGTAAATTCTCTGTATTACCTTAGTTTGGGAATCTGCCACTTGCTTTACATGAGCTTTGGTCATTAATTAGCCTTACAGGAGTGGTGGTGGTGGGGCTGTTCTGGTTTGTATAGCCTCAGTTTCTAGCCTTTGTTTTTTGTTTCACTGCTGCTGAACTAGACATCTATCAATTTTCTTTTATCTACTTGTAGGTAATGATTAATTATAGAATAAATTCTTGGAGGAATGTAAAACTGTTGAAAATTATTTACCTTTCAGTATTAGTCAGGAAGAGACACACTGTAATTTCTAAAGCTTTGCTGTTCTTCTTGAAAGTCATTGGGGTAATACCTTGTGTGAAGTTCTGCTCTTCTTTGGTTTTGATTTTACCAAGAACTGAGGCAGTTTCAGTGTTGCTTGAAGTTTCTTCTTTGGTTCATTTGTGATATTTTTCTGCATGACTTGCTGAGCTTGGCAACGCTAGATATCACTCCTCTGATCTGAGTGTGCAGAGGCAATCTTCAAGTACCACAGTTACAATTTCTGTTAGCAACTGCTTCAACTGTGTCTAGCAAACTTATGGCTTTTTCTTGGCTTCAACAGGGATTTTTTTGATTGAGTTGAGGACTTATACCTCTGTAAAACCAGGAGTAAATAAGATTTAAGTCTCACCTAAATTAAATTATGCAGTTCACATTTATCCATCGGTACACTGATGACTAACCACATTTATTACTGAAAGACTGAAAACAAAAGTAACTTTTTTTTATGTATTTATTTATTCTTCAGATACCATGTAACGGAAAAGCAGCAGACCGCATCCATCAGGATGGGATACACATTCTCATTAATATGAATGGTTACACCAAAGGAGCCCGAAATGAATTATTTGCCCTGAGACCAGCACCTATTCAGGTAACTAAGTTAGAGGGCTCTGCATCTCCAAAAAACCACTTGTGAGTAGGAAGAGTTTCTCTTTTTCTTCTGGCAGAGTGGAAAAATGTTCAAGGCTCATGTTGATCAGTAAGCGAGAGAGACTTTTTAGGGCTTAGCATATGTGAGACAAATAGGATCATTCTGTTGAAGCAGAATAGTTTGGGCGTTTTTATATGCTTTATGGGCAGTTGTCTATGTCCTGCAAAAGAACTCCTTAATTTTATGAGGTTCCTGTACACCGGTGGCTTTCTTGCATTAGTGAGAACAAAGAAAGGGTATTTGAAGCAGTGGTGGAAATGAATTGTTGTGTTTTAATCTCTTCAGGCTTAGTGAAATTCTAGTTAGAATAAGTCAGAATCAATGTCAGAGCTATTTTTTTGACTGAGGATTTTCTAAAATGCCTATCGAAGGAGAATGGGAGAAGCCTGAATCAGAGTCACTCTAGGCTGCAGAAGTTGTCTCAGCTAAGAGAAGCTGTAATCACTGACAGTATTCTGGCTGTAGCTGCACGTAGTTGGATACTTTGGCCTTTTGCTTGAGGGTTCAATTTTAGAACATCCTTGAACTGTTCACTGTCTCAGTAGTGAAAGTTTGGGGTTAGTGATTGCTCTTCAGTTGATAAAGCACAAGAAGGAACTTGAATCTGTAGGTGGAAAATTTAACTTAAAATGCAATGATTTTTAACTTTATTTTTGCAATGCACCTGGGACCGGAGCCTTGCTTTCTCGTTTTTTAGGCAATGTGGCTAGGATATCCTGGAACCAGTGGGGCGTTGTTCATGGATTATATCATCACAGATAAAGAAACTTCCCCAGTTGAGGTGGCTGAGCAGTATTCAGAGAAATTAGCTTACATGCCAAACACTTTCTTTATTGGAGACCACGCCAACATGTTCCCCCATCTGAAGGTATGTAGGAAGATGGGGCAAGAAAAGTAGGTGTTTTCCATAGCTGTCTTTATAAAATGGCACTTAGTATAGTACTTGGTAAGGGATCTTGTAACTTTTTTAAAACTTTTTTTTTTAAACAGAAAAAAGCAGTCATTGATTTCAAGTCCAATGGTCATATTTATGACAACAGAATTGTTTTGAATGGCATTGACTTGAAGGCTTTCCTTGACAGCCTCCCCGATGTCAAGATTGTTAAGGTGAGAGCTTCTCCTTTGCGTGTTCAGTCTTAGGGACTGAAGCTAGTACTTTCTCTGATGCTTATATGATTTATCTTAGATGAAGTGTCCTGACAGTTGTGACAATGCAGATGGCAATGCTGCTCTCAGTATGCCAGTCATTCCTATGAACACAATTGCAGAAGCTGTGATTGAGATGATTAATCGTGGGCAAATTCAGATAACTATCAATGGATTCAACATCAGTAATGGATTAGCAACTACTCAGGTGAGGCACTTCAAGACACTGTTCTCTTGGGTTTTATGTTATATCTGTATGTTTTAACATAACAAGGAAGAAAAACCTCCAAGCAAATGTCTGTCTTCTGTCATGTTGATTTGTTTAGTTCTCACACTAAAGGAAACTCGCAAATACATTATAAGCCACAGATGTACTGGAAGATGATCTTCCCCCCAAAGATAGAGGGGTTATATCAAGAGGTATCTAAAGTCCAAAGAAATTTAAACTTGTTGCATAAAGGTTGTTGGACTTGGTTGTTCAGAGTTTGAAGGCAAGATTTGCTCATTGCCTGCAGCCTACAAGGCATTTGTGAGCTGTTACCCAGTTTCAATTGTGTTTTTCCTTTAGAAGAAAATTGCTGGGTAATACAAGCAAAGTTATTCCACTGTATATCAACTATGTTTATTCATCTCCTTACATCTTTCTGAACTATGCACTACACCACCACCTCCCAGTGCTTAACAGTTCATGGGATTTTAGTGATAGTGACAGTTACTGGTTTTGTTTAATGCTACTTCCTTTGCAGAACAGTTCTTTTTAAAAATACCATATTTTGACATTGGTATAACTCTTTTGACTTGTGAATTTTACTCAGTTTACAATCCTTCAGGAGACTCTTTTACGTCATTTTATGAGACCTTTTATTATCACTGCTCTATCCATAATCTCATGCCTTGGTTTCTTTTTATGAGTTCTTTTGTTCACAGCTGAGACTTTCCTTTAAGTTGGTAATAGGCTATCTCTTAGTTTGGTCAGTAAGCTTATTAGCATTTTTTTCTGAAATTGTTGTCCCCTGAAACACTGAGTCTTAACACTCCACCACCAAGATGAAACAATCTAAGCTCTGTCAGTGCACTTCTAAAACAGGTTTTCTATCTGCTGATTACACTAATATAACCCTTTGTGCTTGTTCTAATTTGATATTGGCTACTTTTGGGCATAGATCAACGAGAACTATGCATTGTGTTTGAGGTCTCCTCAGTGGCCTGGATAAAAAGCACTTTTACCAACTTTTGTTGAACTAAATTATCTCGTGCATCTTCTAACAGAGTCAGTGATAATGAGTCATTGTCATTCATGTCAAGTTTGTCAACAGTACACTTATTTTGGCTGGCCACACTGCCACTGAGCTAAATTTTAAATATATAAGTATGTAAAATATATATATAAAGAAAAAGGCTCTAAGTACCTGTTTTGCTCTATCTGTACTGATGTTTTTGTCTGTCTTTTGATCCCACCATTGCCTTTCATTATTTAAAAAAAAAAAAAAAATTCCTTCCATTTTACTAATCGTCAAGACTCTTGCATGGTATTCTGATTATCCCAACGTTGTCCTCTGCTGTTTTTTATTAGCATATTCCTATTCTTTGTGAAGGCTGTAAGATCCATTCTTTTTTGAAAGTCCATTAATAACTCTTATGGTCTGATTTTCAGCATTTCATTATTTCCTTGTCAGTTAGTTCCTTACAGTCTACCAGTTACATATTAGTCTGTATCTTCAGTCTTGACTATCTGTTCTGTGCCTATTGTCTTTTATCTTAAAACACACAAACAAACCCCAAACTCCAAACAAACAAAAAAAAACCAACCCGAAAAACAAACCACAAAAAACCAAACCAACCAAACCCTTTGCTTTCTAAATACTTTTTTATTCTTCCTTGAAGTCTTAATTTCACTTTTGGTTTCAAGGAAATGAAGTGACCTTAAGGAGGGGAGGAGTCCATGTGTAATGCCTCTTTATATGATTCTTCTTTCTAATTATTCCAGTTACTTGGAATTTCAGGGAGGTATAGCAAGGGCATGAAAATGCCCAGTGTTTTGTGCCTTGGTGGTTGCAACATTGTGGCATCCATAAGCATACCAGTTAAATTCTTGTTATGGGTAAGTAGACAATTTTGGGTTTGTATAATAAAACCAAAGGTATGCTTACAGTAACTTATGATGCTAACAAATGTTGTAGTGTGTCTCGGGACAATTCCACAGGGCATAATCTTGTTTCCTGAAATTTCTGTGTTTCAGTAGTTTTTTTTTTCTTTAGATTAACAACAAAGCAGCAACTGGCGAAGAAGTTCCACGAACTATAATTGTTACTACCCGTTCTCAGTATGGCTTACCAGAGGATGCTGTTGTATACTGTAATTTTAATCAGCTGTATAAGATTGATCCTTCCACTTTACAGATGTGGGCTAATGTGAGTATCTGTATCTAATATGAAATCTAAGGTCAGACTTCTGGAACATAGCTGTTCTGTTCAAGTTAGCAGAAACTTCATGCAAGTTAAAACTGTAACTTCTGTGGAAAACATTGACCCTGAGCCATTTGAATCCTTATAATGCTGGACTTATGGTTAATAGAATATAGAATTTTTTAGATTGATTTCAAATCACATCTATGCTTCTAGCCAGTGAAAAATTACATCTTGGACAGCTTAAGTATGCTGGTACTCCATTGTGAAGTAAGTTTGGTCTTCCCTAGTCTGCACAATTAAGTCATAACTGGCCTTGGCAGTTAGTAGATTGGTAGATCTGAGTACTGAGCGTCTGTATCAAGGTCCAGTTTATAGTGTATTGCTGAGAGTTACTTGAGGGGTAACTTTTTTATATTCCGTAGCATGGGCCTATAAATAAATGATATCGTAAATTTCAGGACTTACTCTCTAAGTACTGCTCTATAAACTATTGCTCAGAGCTGTTGTCTCTTTCAGTGGGATTAGAAATGCAATCCTAGTTATTCCACTCAAAATGGTGATCTATTTTTTTCCTGCTCTATACCTCAGAAGATTACAATATTCAGTGATAATGCCTTTTGCTTCATTTTGGTATGCGGTAATTTCTTTTTTGGAAAAGGAAGTGTTTCTGACCAAACTTTCTGTATTTGCTGTTTTATTTTTGTTATAGATCCTAAAAAGAGTTCCGAACAGCGTGCTGTGGCTGCTACGTTTCCCAGCTGTAGGAGAACCCAATATTCAGCAATACGCACAAAACTTGGGTCTTTCCCAAAACCGAATCATCTTTTCTCCTGTTGCCCCCAAAGAAGAACATGTGAGGAGAGGGCAATTGGCTGATGTTTGTCTAGACACTCCACTTTGCAATGGGCACACAACTGGGATGGATGTACTCTGGGCTGGGACTCCAATGGTCACTATGCCAGGTAACACAGCAGGGAACCTACATAGAACAGATGGGTTTGAATATTATTAATTATTTATAACAAACAGCAAGCCCAGCAAACTTTGCCTCTTGTAGAGGCAGAAGGAAAGTAAGTCATACTCTGCAATATGTTACTTGATAAGCTTCCTCCTGTTATCAGTATTTTTTTTTTTTTTTTTAGGCGAGACTCTGGCATCACGAGTTGCTGCCTCCCAGCTTACTTGCCTGGGTTGTCTTGAGCTCATTGCAAAAAGTAGACAGGAATATGAGGATATTGCTGTGAAACTGGGAACTGATCTGGAATAGTAAGCAAACTTGTACTGTGTAAAGTGGTAACATCAAGAATGTAAAGTGTTGTATTTGGGCACAGTGCTGAGACTTAGCAGTAGTTTTAATCTTGCAGATACTTTAATATTTAAAGCTAGGCAATCCTCATCTAGAGGTTTCTTGTCTTGCAGTTAACTCAGCTTCTGCTTTTACAGTAAACTTAACAGCACTCCCTATTGAGTAATAATGCTACCTGTTCTGAAGAAATTGCTCGTGCAGGCTCTTACCTGGTAAAAAGTGCAACATAGTTCACCTTTTGTTCTTTTTAAATTGAAGATTAAGCAGTTTGTGATTTACTGCAAGTTAAAATTGCGCTGTAAAAAGCTACCACAGTCCAGATAGTGCAACAAGTTAATGTGTTAATGTCACAGCTCCTCTGAGTTGAAGTGGTCATGCTGGTCTGCATCAGAAATCATGAGGTGATGAAACATCAATATGAATTTGGTGGAAGTGAGGGAGCAGATATTTTTGAAACAGTTGTACTGGCAGTTTTGGGTTAGCTGAAAATAGTAGATTTCAAAAGTAAAAAGTATTATGAAGTGTTTGGAACCTCTCATGACTGCTTTAACTCTTCTTGTAGCCTGAAAAAAATACGTGGCAAAGTGTGGAAGCAGAGAATATCCAGTCCTTTGTTCAACACGAAACAGTACACAATGGACCTGGAGCGGCTTTATCTTCAGATGTGGGATCACTATGCTGCTGGCAACAAACCAGACCACATGATTAAGCCAGTAGAGGCCAGTGAGTCTGCATGAAGAGAAACTGTCTGTGTGCCCACCCAGAACTCTACAGGAACTGAGCCTCTCAAACACTTCTGCAGAGATGATGAGCTAAAAACTGTGCATTTCTACTTAATCTGCCTGGTACTCTGTGGCTGAAGTAATACATGATGGTGATTAAAGCACAGCCAGATTTATTTCTTGCATGATAGGGAAAGACTCAATAGAGCCTGGGATCCTTTTATTCCATGAGGAATTTGAATGGGATTGAGCTGTGTACATGTGAGCCTGTGTGTATGAGTGACATAGTGGTTGCTGGGGGAAGTTTGAACTGCCCAACCAATTATGATTTAATGGATTGATTTAATCTTCCTATGAATCTCTCTCCTTTTATGTGGATTGGGAATTGGAGCGTTTTAACATTTAATTTTGGGTACTCCTGTTGGTATATGTGTGGTTCTCCCATTACAAGATTTCCAGCTAGCGAGTGTTGCTCCCTGCATTAATTTCTAAACTGTGTGGACTGAAAGGGCATATTTGCTGGTGTAGTCTTTTTTTATAGGTTTTATAAACCACTTGAGCCTATATCAGCCTTTTAATGTTTGACCTCTGTTTTGGAGCTCTCTGTAATGTATTGGTTTAGATAAGGACTTCGGTTTTTTTTGTTTTATTTTTAAGCTTCTCCAATAACTCAGCTAATTGGCTTCATGATGGCAGCTCCTGTTCTGTTGAAAAACCAAATTTGATTTGAAATATTAATCCTTCCCACAAGTGTTTGAGGTAAACACAAACTGGTGCCAAATACAGATCTTTCAGGAATGATTGTTAATTATGTATAGCAGCGCAGTCCTAGGTACTGTAGCAAAGACTTTAAAAAAAATAAAGCTTTGGTTTGCCAGTTTGACTGATTTGACCAGTGTTTCACGTTTTCTGTTGCCCTTCTTGTTTTGCTGTCAGAAAAGTATTCTGAACTGCTGGCTTTTCATCTTCCTTTCTGTAACTTTGTTTTAAATAACACTATTTATTTCAGCAGATATAATCCCAGGTAAGTGTAGATCTTGTACATAAACATTTCTGTTTCCACTAGGTTAGACTAAACCCACCCAAACAGGAAAACCCTGGCGTGTGTGCATGCTTAATTCAAAAATGTTTTGGGTCTCACAGCAACTTGTTTCTTCTAGCCTTCGCGGTGCTGACATCTCGGGTCACACTCTGTAGTACCTTGAAGGTCATGGCCTATGTGTAAATTAATATTTTTATTTTGAATAAGCAACAATAACATTCTCCAACTCCTAAATCTCTGTGGTGGGTTAAGGACTGCAGTTTGAAATGGGTGTCAAATGGTGCTAGGGATGTTGGTGATGTAGGTGAGTTTGTCTCCTGGTTGTGCTTAGCTTGAGGCTCCAGTTTCTGCCAAGTGCTGCTGCTTGGTGCACTTAGGTTACCCAGTCCCTGCTGGTGCTGGGTGTACCCTGCCTGACGAGCACCCCCTTTCTTGGTGGGGTGCCATGGGTGCCTGCATGCCCTGGGGTGGAGGAGGCCTGGCTGTAGTTACTCTTGCACCCTCTCCTGTTAGCAACAGCTGTCTGGTATCACGACGAGGGTTAACAACCCTTTTACGATCTACGTCTGTGTTTGCCGATGGCTGAGTCCGCGGTTCAGTTGGAGCCGGTGCCGAGTCTCCCGTCGCCAAGAGCGGCGAACCCACGCGGGCTCCGCGGCCTATGCTCCCGTTTGTGCGCAGGCTCGGCTCGGCACGGTGCGGTGCGCATGCGTCCTGGCCCGGTGCCCCGGAAGCGCTGCTGTGGGGCGCGGGCGGTTTGAAGCGGGCATGGAGCGGGCAGCGGTGCGTCGGCGGCCGTCAGCCCCTTCTCCCCCCACACCGCCCCGTCCCGTCCCGGGACCGGCGAGCCACTCACGCTCTCTTTCGTTTGCAGCTCGAGGAGGCATGGGACGGGGCCCCGCCGCAGGAGAGGCGTCCGCAGGCCCCCCGGGGCGGTGAGGGCCGCGGGGGGCGCCTCGCCGCCGCCATCCCCACACACGGTCAATGCCGGGGGCGGGCGGGGAGCGGGGCCGGGGGACGTCCCGGCCGCGGACCCTCAGACTCGTGCTATGGCGGTTTGGCTTCAGGCGGACGCAGCCCAGGGAGAGTGGCCGCAGGGAGCCAGGGCCGACGGGGCGGCAGGTGAGGTGGGTGGGGCAGCAGCCCCATCCCATTGATCATATCTAAATATAATTTTAGATTACGCCCTCAATTGATTTATGATAATTGATAGATATTAGCATATTTCAGAATTATAGTCTTCAAGGTTTGGGTAACTTTAATTAAAATAAGCTATCTTCAGAGTTTTAAGCAATTGCATAGTGTGTTTTTCAAGTTGTTAATGTTTGGGTTTTGTCAGAAAATGAAATAAATAATTTGGTAAGAGTACTATGGCTTGCCTCTACATTTGCATGAGAATTGCAGTCCAAGAAGTAATGCATCCATTCTGCGTCTTAAAATAGCTTTATGAAAGCTACTGCAGTTTGCTAAATATTCATGGCAACCATATTAAAGTACACTTTATACAAAAGCAGCTTGTTTCTCATTGTTGCATGTGTTGAGGTTTTAGACTGAATACATCAGTGTTCTCTACCTGATCAGATATCATGTGTAAGATAAGAAACAAGCTTTCTATTCTTTCTGACTTCTGACATCCAATTTGAACTTAAACCAATGTAATGTCCTAAGCTTGTGTCTCCAAATGGTTCAGCCTTTCAGATTTTGACAGCTATTGGTTATCAATACTTGAATATTGAACATACATGGTTGTTATAAATTTTAATATACAAGTTCTAATATTTCTGTTTTAAATAATTTGAAACAGTTCAGCCTATTTGAGATATTCAGTGTTTTTTCAGTATATATTTGGTTCTCAGTGTTCACAGGTCTTTCAGACCAGTAGAGATGCAGATCTACTTGCTGTTGACCTAATGTTCTTGATACTATTCTGCGTTTCATTTTTTGCAGCCATGCCCTGTACTTCTCTTCCAGCAGTGATGATGAATTTGAAATGTGTAAGTAATAGCCCACGTTAGTTTGTTTTCTGAAGGAGTATGAAAAGGACACATTTCTATCTAGTTATAGTGAAGTAGTTTTTATGCATGATTTTCTTTCATTGCTCCTGCTGCAAAGTACATTTTCTCCTTGCAGTGCAATGTTGGTAGCTATATGCCACAGTGAGTGTTCTTGAATCCTGTGTCTTAATCTTGGATGCTTTTTGCCTTGCATTATTTTTTTCTTGTTGCCTCAGTTTTGTCTGTTCCCTGTCACTCATTTGCTTCATTCTTAGTCTACGGAGCATCTTTGAATAAACATGTTCTTTAAGCAGTTCCAAACCCGTCTAAACTACTCAGAATTCCCTCTTACAGCTTTTGCTGCATGAGTCTTAACAAGTTGGAGGGGTGTTTTTGGCTTTTCATAGTGGCTCAAGGTCTTGGTAAATGGAATTGAATACTAAATTTTACATGGTGGCTTCTGCTGTGCATAACTTCCTATCTTTATGTTTAGCCTGTGTATACAAAACCTGATATTTCTTTTTGATAATAGCCGTTATGACTATCATTCTGCGCTAGAGTAGTTGAGTACACACTGGTTTTTTTTTCCCTGTTGCAAGACTTCTGTTTAGCTTGTTCCTTAGAGGGACTAATCATGACTACCACATCTCAAGTGGGTTTCAGACTGGTAAGTAATTTAAAGGTTTGTAAATATGTTCCTCGTTAGTTTGAACAGAGATGGTAGAAACGGTAAGGCAACAAGTCATATCTATTTATTTTGCCTTTTGCATATCACTCTCGCATTAGTCCAGCTGCTTTTAAAGCAGATTTCTCATTACTTTAGAGTTCATGCTGTGTTCCAGCTCAGTGCTACATGAATGATCTTAAGCATTGTCAAGCCTTACTACTTACATCCAATTGAATTAAAATGTGCTGTGTGTAGTTACTGCACTACCTCTGGACTTTTAAATCTGATAAATATTTCAATACTGTCCATTTCATTAGGTCATTGTTCACTTTCCTGTAATTTTTTAAATTTAAATATTTGACAGTCTGCTCTTTTTCTCTATTCTTTTGTTGCCTCCTCCATCCAGGAGGCTGTTGAGGCCAAAGTCACATGTTAGCTCTGGCATGGAAGATAGCTGAGAGTAACTAGTTGAGCCTTGGAGCAGAATATTTGCAAAGCTATTCTATTGCCATACTATCACTATAGTGACAGTTGTAGGAAAGAGTGAAATGAAAATATGTGCCAAGAGACAAGAAACTAAAAAGAATTGATTTATTAAGTAGCAAGTCATATTTTTCTGTAAGCTTTCGGTTTCCTGTGACCAGCTGTCAGCCTTACTAGTTTGGTGCTGCCTCATAGTCTAGGAACGCTGTGGTTATGATCATCTAGGAAAGCTTCTGGCTGCTGGCCATTTGTGCTTCAATGAGCCACTTTGATGTGGTGGCTTGGAAGGCAGCAGATGCTGCGTTTACTTCTTTTGTAATAAAGGTAGTGGTGTGTCGTGGTTTAACCCCAGCCGGCAACTAAGCACCACACAGCCACTCGCTCACTCCCCCATAGTGGGATGGGAAGAGAATCAGAAGAGTAAAAATGAAAAAACTCGTGGGTTGAGATAAAGACAGTTAATAGGTAAAGCAGAAGCTGCGCACACAAGCAAAGCAAAGCAAGGAATTCATTCACTACTTCCCATTGGCAGGCAGGTGTCCAGCCATCTCCAGGAACGCAGGGCTCCATCACACATAACAGTTGCTTGGGAAGACAAACGCCATCACTCCGAACATCCCCCCCTTCATTCTTCTTCCCCGAGCTTTATATGCTGAGCATGACATCATATGGTATGGAATATCCCTTTGGTCAGTTGGGGTCAGCTGTCCTGGCTGTGTCCCCTCCCAACTTCTTGTGCACCCCCAGCCTCCTCGCTTGTGGGGTGGTGTGTGAGGCAAAAAAGCCCTTGACTCTGTGTAGGCACTGCTTAGCAGTAACTAACATCCCTGTATTATCAACACTGTTTTCAGCAGAAATCCAAAACATAGCTTCATACTAGCTAATCTGAAGAAAATTAACTCTATCCCAGCCAAAACCAGCACATGGTGAAGACTACTGGGTGCTAAAACTGAAAATAACTTATTGCTCCAAATACTTTTTGAGCTTCAAGGTCTTGAATTCTTTTTTGTCCCCCTTGTGCTTTCTTCAAAGAGGACAACACTCAATCCCATCCTATGCTTTTTAACTTATAGGGTGCTTTCAGGGTAGCATTTGAGTGTAGCTCAGCTGCTCTTCCTGGTACCAGAATCTACCAATCAGCCCCAAACCTATTTTCTGGTTTTGGGCTTAGGGCGTAGTGCAAAAGTTTATAATCCCATTGAAGTCATGCATGCGGCTTCAGATTGTGAGAACAAACACTCCTTAACTTCTATTTTGGCCCATTAGGTTCTGAAGAAGGGACAGTTGTTTCCCTTCTCCCCGGCCTGATTTATGCTTTAATGAAATTTGTCCCCTTCAACTTTCCTGAATCTCTCATAATGATGGTGTGTGAAATTTCGATGACATTTCTGATAATCTCTCAAGTGTCACTGTCACTACTTCGACCATGTAGTGGTTCAGTGGCTGCCTGAATTGAGTTTTCATGTTTAGCAGTCACCACAATATTCCAGGAGTGTTAAAAGGCATTTATTTCTGAGTAGTAGTATTGAGCTGCTGTTCTGCAGTGAGGTGTTACTGTTACCATTTTGTCTGAACATTTTTTTGGAGTCACTTGGTGGAATAAGCATATAGATACCTCTTTGCAGTAGGAAAATTACTACCTACAGTCATTGAAATTCTTGGAGAAAATATTGATAAACCCATTCAATTCCACCCCTAATGATCCACATATGAGGAGGCTATACTGGATACTGCAAGATACATAACAGCACTTCTTATCTGTCTTTGTGCTGGGCAAGGATTGAATAATAAAGTAAATGCTAGACAGCTGCTGTCAGCTTTGAGGAATTGAGAGTTGGAATTATATGTAAAGGATTCTTATGTTTGGGGGTTTTTTTTGAGACTTTAGACGGAATTTTTACTAGCTGCAAACTTTTCTCTTAAAAAAATGCATAAAAAAAGAAACAGAACCTTGTTCTTAATTAATCTTCTATTGTTTCAGTTTTAGCTAGAATGAAAACTCCCAAATCTATTTCTAAAAAGGTGGATGCAAGGTGAGTGCTGTAATTAATGACTTTTCAATGTTTATATATTAGTTTTCTGTATCACATCTACTATTCAGAATACAGAAAAATGATCAAAAGTTTTAGTGATTCATAGGCAGATACATGTATAGGAGTAAGTGCAGACAGAAGAACTGTTATGTGTTCAATCTGTATGTTCAGGTCAAGTGTAAAATAGGATGTTTGAAGGTGTACATGCTCCATTGCCATTCCTATTAATGGACGTAGTTGGTAACATTTGCTGTGAGCAACTGTTAATGTTATATTGGTGGCTCTTTTTGGTTTGGTTTTTTAGTAAGGCAAACTTGCTCTTTTATTTTCCTGCTTATGCCTACCTTTTTTCACATTATTTGCTTGTTTTACAGTTTGAAGGACTTAATTGATGACTCAGATGATTTCTTCTTGGACTTCAACGTGAGAAAGAGCACAACAAAGAATGGCAAGTAATTGTACAACAGCAAATATGAAGTAGGAATTTTAGTGGGTGGAAAGATACTATTCATTGCTGAGCTCATAAATTTCTGAGAGAGATCACTTTGTCTCTTCCTTGAGGGTAGCAGAGGAGAGGCTTTTCTTTTTCCTTTGGGGGTAACAGAGGAAAGCATGGTCATACTGTTCTGATAGGTGTACATTTTGGAGCATTGCTGTAGGTCTGCAGATACCGTGGACTATCTGCTAGTATTTGGGTCTGTGAAAAGAGTAGCAACTCATGGTTGATTAGACTGAGCTGCAAATATGGGATGATCACTGTGGAGCAAGGACTTAGGACATACAAAAGGCCATTCCTATGGCTGTACCAGCTCGTTCTGTGGCCTAAAGACACTGAGTAAAGAAAGAAGGTAACTGGTGTTAAGCTAGATACCTTTAATATGATGCTGATGTTGGCAATCAGGCCAGTCTTGCCTATGGGTGTGGCAGAGCCACAGATAGGGTTCTTTAATTTGAAGCTTCTTTAGCCAAGGTCCTATGTGTAATCCTGTTAACACTGGCTACAAGACACTCTGGCAAACCATGACTTGAGGGGTTTCAGTGCTTGTCTGAGCAGAGGATCCCTGTTTTCCCCCAAGGGATGGAAAGTGCTATTCAGAGTCTGACAACAGCTGTCTGGCGCACTTCTCATTGATATGAGCAAACTGGACTTTCCTAGAAGGAGTAAACAGGGCTCTAGAATTCTTGACACAGGCACTAGGCCAGTGATCAGGTGATAGAATTCTAATAGATGAGGGATGATAACAGTGATCTCATGTGAACCTGGAGAAGCTCTGACCCCTGATCAAGAAGGGCGGGATCTCTTGCAGCTGGTGTGAATGTCAACCCTGAAACATGTATGCCAGCTGCAGACTGTAAAAAGGTAACGGAATGGTTTCTGGAGGGGAAATGGGGGAAGCAAAGTGGACCAGAAGCATCATTTAAAAAAAAAATTAGTCACCAATAGATTTGGTGACTGATTTGGTCAGAAGATTGTTGGCAAGTTTGTGCTTTGTGCTGTAGGCTATGGTCCGATCAGTTAAGGCTGAGCGTTTTTTAAGTCACCCTTCACTTGGTGGTTTTATAAAACTTTAATATGAAATGTTCAGCCTTACTCTTACATGCACGTAGCTTTTGTTACTGGGAATGAAGAATACGCCAGTGTTAGCTACCTATTCAGGATCGTTAGGCCTGATGGCTGATGTATACATACATGGAGTTTAAGCTACTTTTTTTTTTTTATACATCTTTCAGAGACTTTCCATTTAGTATGATGGTAAATGAGCACGTTGTAATAAAGAAAAGGCAAAGGTATCTTTCTGTTCTTTGTGTTTTCCTATCTTTCAAGGGATTTTTTTTGTGTTAAGACAAAGGCAGGTCTCCTAAATGAAATTACTAAAACTTTAAGTTGTTTCTTTTGAATTGCAGCACAGAAGGATCTTCAGACCCTGAAGTTGATGACTTCTAGAAAGAAAAACACTTGCTGCCAAGAATCGCGGTATCCAGAGGCTTCAAGTGACACTGAAGATTCTGTCTTTGTAGAAAGTTCATGGCATGACTACCAAAAAGGGGGAGTGAAAGACTTGAAAGACAGTTGGAGCTGTATAAAACTCCTACCTCCACAAAATCTGAAAGAGTCAATTTCCAGAGGCAGTCCAGATTTGGTTGTTAGAAGGAAAGAAAGAAGCTGTGAAAAGAGTACAGAAAATAAAGTGCCAACTGTGGCATTACGACAAAGTACAGAGGTAGAATCAGATAGCTCAGATGACGAATTTGAATCATTAATAGAACGGATAAGGAAACAAAGTATACCCCGAAAACCAATCTTAAGCACAAGTACTGTCTACCAGCCAAGCACAACAGGTAAGCAATTGTTCTTAGCTAACTTGTAAGCTGCCTATTGGCAGCAATGGTAGTGCTAATTGCCTAATTCTTTTCATTTGTGTGGCATATGCTTTAGAAGTGCAACCCAGCATCTTGCAGTTGAATTTGATGCAATCAGAAATTATTCCTCGAGCATTCTGAAAAGTGATTCTACTAGTCTTGTTGTATCAAGATTTAAGTTTTTCACTATTGCTTGTTTTTATAATTCCTATAATTGTAGGCATTTTTAGGTTTTTAAAATTGTTCTGAAAACAAATCTAACTGGTGGTTTTGAATGATGTTAACTAATTTTTTTATGTATGATACCAGTTAATGTGAAGCTGTCATTTTGGTAAGACTGAAATTTTGAGCGGTTTAGATGCTGTTAATTTAGTATTTGGATTTATAATTGACTTTATTTTATTTAAAATACAGTTTATAATGAGAATTTCCTAAATCAGTAGCTCCTTCTCTCCTTTGACTAACTGAAGTGAGCTCCAATTGAAAGATTGCAAAGGGGGAAAAAGACTATTGCTGAGTAAGAGCAGGTGAAAACAAATCTCTTTCTAGAAGAGTAAACACAGGGTGCCTTACTCACTAACAAGGACTAGTTCAGGGTAAGGAGACCTATGGAAGAGTACGGCTGACAGCATAGAAATATGCTCTGGGAAAGAGCAATTTTTTTCTTAATTTTTTTTTTAATTGGAGTATGTCAATGTGGTCTAGAAACATATTCTAGAAGTGAGCTGGCAGCTGCATTGGCTTCTCTGTATATGGTTGAATAGTGAAAGGAGACAAGTGGCTGAAATAGGGGAACAGTTATAGAAAAGCCAGCAGAGGGAACATCTGAAACTGCAAACCATGAAGCAGTCCTTGATTTCTGGTGTGCGGGTCAGTCATTTTAGCAATGTGTTCAGACGTGGACTGGGGAAATAGGCAGCTATCTGATCAGAACTTGCCTGTGAAACAAACGGTGTGACTTATGGTACACAACAGAAGGTTAGAATGATTTTTTTGTTCGAATGGTGTCTCTGCATTATTGGTCCCAATGTGCTGGTGATGTATTTTGGATTCGTGAAATGTCACAGAAATGCCTGAGTGAGGTCACAAATACTTTTCCCTCCACTTCCTCCTAGCTGAATGTTTGAAAATTTGGAGTCTGCCACTCCTTCATTGAATGGTAATTTTTGTAGTATATAACATCAAATTACCTCTCCGTCAGTTGTAAAAGCCTTTGCATTCAAGTATACACAGTAAGAGTATGTATGCTGGGGTGGAATATTTGACTTTTTTCACCATTGTCTGTTACCTGGTTGCTGACGTCTGTGCTCCTGATTCTTTGACTGTGTAATCCTGTGACTCTTTCTATTGAACTAGAAAACATCAAACCACCCTGTGAAGATGACCAGCCCTTGAAAGGGGAGCGAGTCAAGACACCAAGGCCAAACTCCATTTCACTTCAAGAAACACCTTCCAGGATAATGGCTTCTGCAAGAATTCTTAAGAATGAATTGGTCAGTTGCTCACAATCAGCAAAGACAGAGAAAAGGTAAGTGTTTCTCCATCTTTACTATGTTCTACTATGTACTATGTCCATTATAGATCGACAAAGAGATGCTAAGTATTTTGCCTAGGATAACATTCTGATTTTTCTGGTACCTAAGAACTTGTGCTACCAATTCAGCAGTTGTTAATGGTTAAGTAGATGAAAATCAAAGCTTTCAGTCTCAGGTATGACAGGGAGAATATAAGCTGGGAGATTATTCCACTTAGAGGAATTGATGACAAATGATGATGACAAATTGATGACAAATGTCAAAAATTCTCTGTAAATGTTAGCTCTCTTGCTATTCCTTGTCTCAGCACAGCCCTACAGATTATATCTATCCAGCTGCCTGCCTCTGAAAATATATCAAAAATGATTCTATTAGTAATTCATGCCTCTTAACAAGCTTGTCTTGATATTTTTGACCTGTATCTTTATAACTTGCAGAATTCATGTTTCTTTTTCTATATGTGAATGTAGCTTAAGCTTTTCAGAAGTATGTCTTTTTCATTTCTAATAGCTGCCTTTATTCTGCCTTTTAGCTATGTGATGTTTTCTTTAGTCATTTTATACTTGTGTATACAATACAAAACCTTTAAATGATGTCTTCAAAGCTGGTGCTTTGTCAGAATGCTGCAGTATTGGAGTTAGTCATCCTAGTGGAATATCTACTTCCCCTGAATGAATTTCTGAGGATTCCCATAACATCTTTGGCTATGTTTCTGAAAATACATCTTTATTGTGGGTGATTGTGTTAGGGCTGTTCATATATTGATCAAGTTTTGGTATAATTGTGGCTCACTGTGTCACAAAGATCTGAGCCGCCTTATTTTCCTACTTGGGAGTCCTCATAATCTAGTTTTGTGAATTAACAAAATAACTGCAGAACTACTGCAACAGGTCTACCCCTTCATGCCCCTGAAGGGGGAAGAAGACAATATAAGCATGTGCACCCCACTGGCCTCGTGAGGGCAAGCTGGTGAAAAGAGGTTTATGCCAGTAGCAGCATGCCAGAGATCTTTATTGGCTATAAAGTGGCCGTTATTTTTCAGTGCGATATCTTTGTACTTCAGTAAACTGCTTTATGGCTTTCCTTGCAGGCTCAGGGCGTGCTCAGTGCCTGGCTGTTTCTTGCAAGATCTCTCAAATCCGGCTTCCCACTATGTGAAGTATTTCAAGAAAAATAAAGAGAAGCTGGCACAGAAGCTCTACTGTCTGTATAATAGTACCATCTTTGAGCAGAAGGTTGGCTTCAAAACAAAAACTGCAACTCTAAAATGCTAGTTAATGTGTTGCTCCTCTTCCTTTTTGATGTGATTGCTCTTTATCCTCTTCAGGTAGTAGAAGTTAAGCTTTATAGCAACGGCTTGTGTTTGAATTAGTTCAAGCAGTTTCTTTGAAAGGGGTTTATCACCACTGTGATGCAGCAGTTTTCAGCATGGCTTGCTTTCCCAGCTGTAATGGTGTACCATCCTTAAGTGAGCATTCTGGATGGTGTCCAAGAGTTCTTAATGAGAAAAATTGCTACATGAGGGGCCTTGGGTCAGTTTCATCTTTGACGAGGTGGCTGATATTTATCTTCAGGTATTTTCTGGTACCTGCATGGTCATCAACTCAGCAGCCCGGGAATGTTTCTGTTGCTGCCTCTGTGGTAGTAGATCCCAGCAAAGGCAGCTATGGCTTTTGGCTGCTGCAAGAAGCTCAAGGTTGCCTACCACCATTGCTCATTCAGCTTTTACTGAAGTAACATGTTCTAGTGAACTCTGCAGCGTTACCACAGCCTAATAGCTAGTTGTAGCACAACTTTCTTGCCTGCAGCTGACAAAAGGCAAGTGGCAGGAGTGTACATTGGGGAGCAGGGAGCTGATGGATAAAAGCACTTCACTTTGTGGTTAGGGCCTATTGCCTCATGCTTAGTCATGCTACATGCAGTCTTCATTCATTCCTGTTGCATGTTCATGTCTGCCACTCTAGAACAGATTAAAAAGCTGCTTATCCTTTGAATAACAGTTTTGGGTGAACCTAAAGCTGTAAGTTGTGTTTCAAATTGAATGTTCGATTTCAGAGAACTGCTGTTTTGACCTTCACATTTTCTGCGGTACTGGAGAACCTCCTCTGGTGAGAAACATCCTTGAAGGGAAGGATACTGCCTGCAGTAATTCCAGTAGAATTTCCTTCATGAAGGAAAATGTTTCTGTGCAGCTGAGAAAATATTGTTGAGCTGACCAAGGACAGGCTGAGGTCATGATTTTACAGTAAGCTGAGCTGAACAGGCTCACTATTGCTGAAAGCAAATATCTTGCTCCCCAGTGCTTCAGCCCTATACTTGTGCCGGCACTTACTACTGTTGGACCATTTACTTAAGCTCATTAACTAATTTAGATGACAGAAAACTGTTAGTAAAAGAACAGAGCTAGCCAAGATAGATATGATGAGGGCTTATAAAATCAGGAGCAGCACAGAGGATAAGTAACGGGTGATTATTCACCCTCTCACATGTGAAGGTGCATCAAATTAAAATGGCAAGTTGCAGGTTCAGAACAACCAAAGCAGATGGTACTTGACATGTAAATTATTAAGCTGTAGAACTTCTGATCAGATACTATTGTGGATGCTAACAATGCATATGTGTTCTTAAACATACACACACACACACACACTCTCCCCAAAACACCAGAAAACAACTTTAAGGGCTATTTAATGCAAAGGAACCACCTGTGACTCAGTGAGGTGTTGTCTTGCAAATAACTAGCAGTTGGGAAGAGCACTTTTTTTGAAGAGGAAATTCTCTTTTATGCCTGACCTGTCCTTGTACTTCCTCTTAAGCAGCATGTGTTAGCCACTGTTGAAGGCAGAATAGAAGAACTAAGGGACTTTTTGTCTCATCCTGCATTGTGAAACTCCCAGTGTTGGTTACAGAAAAACTGTTGATAGGAATAAGAAGCCATGGACGGTGGGTTTGCATCTTAAGTGACAACAGTGTCTAACAGTGCACTAACAGAGACATCCTGTACTGGCTTTGCAGTAAATACAAGGGGAAGCCAGAGGGCCAGAAGAAAAGAGAGGTAGGAGAGGGCAGATTACATGTACTGTTTTGTTTTTCAGTTACCAGAGAAAATGGTAATAATCTGGAATAAGAAAATGAGAAAAACAGCAGGATATTGTGTAACTGGGCAGACAGAAGGTCCTGAAGCAAAGCGTTATGCTCGCATAGAACTTTCTGAGAAAGTCTGTGACTCTGCAGGTAGGTAAAAGAAAAGATGTGTTGATTCTTCTTTGAGAAGGCGAGTTCTAGAGATGAAAACATGAATCTGAGGCCTAAGAGATCTGGAACTGCACCCTGCTTTGAAATTTTGTATTACCTTGAATAAATAAATCCATTAACTTGTCCTCACAACTTTTCTAAGAGGCTGGGCAAATTTACAAAATGTGAGAACAGAGATGTATTCATGCGAACTGCTGACTTCTTCCATCATAGCTAGCCACCTTGTTGGTAGTATTTAAAGCTGGAATAAAGACAAGTCAGTGCCAAATTAAGTTCTGTTATGCAGTGGGTACTGTAACTGTTATTTCACCCTCACCCCCTCCCAATTTGGGGAAATGAATGTTGCAGTTACCGTAGGAGAACCAGTTCTGTAATTAGTAGAATATTTTGAAGTAAGCTTAATAAATTCAATTTGAGAGATACCACAGAGTACCCTGGGAATCTACTTTTGAGGGCTTAGGAGTCCATGAGTGCTGGTCAGTTTTTAAGAAGCACCTTTTAGAAGCACAGGAGCAGGTAATCCCATTGTGTCGTAAGTCAAGCAAGCGGAGCGGAAGGCCAGCTTGGTTGAACAGGGAACTCCTCGTGGAGCAGAAGAGGAAAAAGAAGTTGTATGATCTTTGGAAGAGAGGTCAGGCTTTGCAGGAAGATTACAGAGTTGTGGTTCGTATATGCAGGGAGAAGACACGAAAGGCCAAAACTCATTAGAGTTGGAACTGGCCAGTATTGTGTCAGGTAACAAGAAGGGTTTTTTAAAGTACGTTAATAGCAAGAGGAGGTCTAAAGAAAACATTGGACTGATGCTTGTTGAAAATGATCATCTGACTCATAGGGATGAAAAAAAGCGGAGGCGTTCAATGCTTTTTTTTGCCTCAGTCTTTAATAAGACTGACAGTCCTTGGGCTGCCCAGTCGCCATTTGAGGACACTGAAATTCTCAAGGACCAGCTGTATCAGCTGAATGTTCACAAGTCCATGGGGCCTAATGGGCCAGAGTACTGAAGGTGCTAGTGGATGTTACTGCAGGACCCCTCTTGATCATCTGCCAAAGGTCTTGGGAGTCTGGGGAGGTCCCTGCTGACTGGAAGCTAGCCAATGTTACTCCAAGTTACAAGAAAGGTGTGAGGGAAGACCCAGGAAACTACAGACCTGTTGGTTTAACCTCACTTCCTGGAAAAATTATCGAGAATATCATACTGGGTACTATTGAAAGGCATTTAAAGAGTAATGCAATCATCAGGCACAGCCAACATGGGTTCACAAAGGGAAAGTCCTGTTTAACTGATTTAATATACTTCTATGATAAGGTCACCCACTTAGTGGATGAAGGGAAGGCGGTGGACGTAGTTTTTCTGGATTTTAGTAAGACTTTTGATACTGTCCCTCACAGTATCCTTCTGGACAAGTTGTCCAACTGTGGGACAAGCAGGTTCATGGTGTGCTGGGTGAAGAACTGGCTGAAGGGCAGAGCTCAAAGGGTTATAGTGAATGGGGCTACATTTGGCTGGTGACTGGTCACCGGCAGTGTTCCTCAGGGTTCAATTCTGGGGCCAGTCCAGTTCAATATATTTATCAATGATCTGGGTGCAGGAGTTGAATGCACCATTAGCAAGTTTGCTGATGATACCAAATTGGGAGGTGCTGTTAACTCTTGAGGGACAAGATGCCTTGCAGAGGGATCTAGATAGATTGGAGCATTGGGCAATGATTAATGGGATGAAATTTAACAAGTCCAAATGCCGGATTCTGCACCTGGGCTGGAGTTACACCAGGCACAAGTATAAATTGGGAGAGCAGTGGCTGGAGAGCAGCCCTGCAGAAAGGGATCTGGGGGTGCTGGTCAGCAGCAGACTCAATATGAATCAGCAGTGTGCCCTGGCAGCCAAGAGGACAAACCGCATCGTGGAGTGCATCAAACACAGTATAACCAGCTGGTCAAAAGAGGTGATTATCCCGCTATATTCAAGCATGGGTGCAGCCTCACCTTGAGTACTGTGTGCAGTTCTGGGCCCCACAACTTAAGAAAGATGTGAAGGTACTTGAATGCATCCAGAGGAGGGCACCAAAGCTGGTGAAAAGGCTGGAAGGAATGTCCTATGAGGAGCGGCTAAGGTCTTCTCATTTGTCTAGTTTGGAGAAAAGGAGGCTGAGGGGTGACCTCATTGCTCTCTACAGCTTCCTGAGGAGGTAAAGTGGAGAGGGAGGTGCTGATCTCTTCTCCCTGGTATCCAGTGGTAGGATGTGTGGGAATGGTTCAAAGCTGCACGAGGGGAGGTTTAGACTGGGCATTAGGAAGCATTTCTTTACTGAGAGGGTTGTCAAACACTGGAACAGGCTTCCTACAAAGGTGGTCGATGCTCCAAGGCTGTCAGAGCATTTGGACAATGCTCTTAATAACATGCTTTAACTTTTGGTCAGGCAGTTGGACTAGATGGTCATTGTAGGTCACTTCCAACTGAAAAACTCTATTCTAATTGTGGAGGAAATTCAGTGCTCCGCTCTAGTTGTTTCTGGATGAAAAAATATCACTGAATCTTGGTCTAAATAAAGGTGTTTTAGGTCTCCTTAAAAACAAAAACAAAACCAAAAAACCCCTACAAAACCCAAACAAACAAACAAAACCCAAACAGATTAGGCATGCAGGGAAGTAACTAGGATGCAGAATTAGGGCTAATCACAAAACTGGAAATGCACTGAGTAAAACCTTGTTTTGGGGCATTTTATCTTATCGATACGTTGGTAATTCCAACCTCCAAAATAACTCTTGCATCTTAATAAAGAATGAGTGCAAAGGTCTGAAGCAGTGACGAAGGATGAAAGTCTATACTTCCCCATACCTGACTGATCTTAATGACTTTTGTTTGCCTTACCCCAAGATCGTCTTCGGGACACGCTAGTTCATGAGGCTTGCCATGCAGCCACCTGGCTGATCAATGGTGTTCGCGATGGACACGGACGTTTCTGGAGATTCTATGCCAATAAATCAGCTGTGATTCATCCGGAACTGCCAGTAGTAACACAATGCCACAGCTATGAGATTAATTACAAATTCATCTATGAGTGTGTTCTGTGCAAAGCTACGTGAGTAATGTTTTGATCCTGCATATGACTATGTATTAACTTTGTCTCTAACTTAGCAGTCTCCTGTGTCTAGAAATCATGAGTGTCTCAAACTGCGAAGCAATTGGCATACTCTCTTGAGTTGTCACTTCACGCTTCCTGAGCCCACAGAACCTCACTACGTGATTCCACATGTTTGTTTCCAGGTAGTTTCAGTTCCAGTTCAGAGGTCAGGACAGGCAGAAGTGTCTTCCGAGGACCATTGGTGATGATGGAAGGTCTTTGGGAAGCAGTAAGAGACCAGAATACATGCCTCAGGATTGAAGGACATGGCAGGGAAAGGTCACATCCCATGTGGCTGCTCTCACTTTTCAAGCATTACTCAAATGATGTAAATTTGGATTCACCTTCTACTGTAGTTAATATTGAGTGAACTTGTGAAAGTTTTTGACCACTTATCTCTGATTTCATGATCAACACTGATTCTATGATAGGCTTTTTGGTACAGGGTGGTATTTCCAGTCTTAACTAAGTACTACGTCAGGATTAATACTTGTGGGCCTACACTGATGGAGCAATTACTGGATCTGGCACATCCCTGTAGAATGCACCTAAGCGAAGTACTAGCATGTGTTGCAGAAATAAGGCATTCCAAGTTCCTTTGAAATCTATCCACATTTTACAAAGTAACGTCTTTGAATGTGCTGTAACAACAATCTAGGTTTGATCTAAGAAAAAACAGTCCACAAGGGAGTGCTAGACTTGGCATGGTGGACTGAGTTACTTTGTATATGCTCATCCCTGTAAAGATACTGAGGGCCATCTGATGCTGAAAGAAGTCAGTTGTTAGTAACTGGAATTCAAAAGCGGAACAAGTGCCCATAAAAACGGCACAAAATGTGTGACAATAATTAGATATTAGAACAAAGTATCAGAGGAAGCTTTCTGGGTTTTGTATCTTGATGATTTTTAATTAAGACTAAACATTTTGAATAATCTTGCATCTTTTTTATGGTAGTGCTAAGTAAGATGTAGAGACCGACAATATAATGATTTCTATTGGTTTAAAACTCTGTAAAAGCTATAGTCAGTTTTCTAGTTGATCTTTCAGCTTCTGTATGTATTAAAGGAAGAATAGATGTCTGCAGCCACACAGATGTGAGCAGCACTGTGTTGTGAAGGATTGAAGCTAGGACACAGATCTACTGATCGATTGCAACATTAGTCATCAGTCTTCTGTTTTGCTTACTGCATTTGAGAAATGAGAACTATATATGTTGCTGAGAACAAGCAGAAGAAATAGTTGCTATAGTAATTTCACAGGTTTCTTAGCTTTCATGGGTATGGAAGGTGTTGCTTTTCTGGAAAATCGTAGCTGACCACAGGTTTCTGTATGTAATGACCTCAGTCTCAGTGGGAGAGCATGAAGTTTTGTGAATTCAGTTCTGCATAGCCCAGAAAACTGGCTGACAATGGTGTGATTTTTAAAAAAAAAAAAAAAAAATTAAAAAAATTATTATTATTGCCCCTGCAACTTTAGGGGCTAAATGCATGCTTAGAAAGCATGCACAGGATTTTTTTTCTCAGGATCATATGTACTATGTCCAGAAGCATTGGAAGAAAACAGTATTTCACTATGAAAGAGTCTTCCTGAAGTGTTTAATATGACTATGCAATGCATTAGTTGCTTAGATGCAACAGAGCATTGAGAAAATTTGGTGGTGATGGCTTTGAGAAGAAAATGCAAGGGGTAGTTGATACTTTGTTGTGGAGGTGTTTTGAAATGTTGTAGCACTTCATGCTACTAGGCTGAGAGTAAAAGAGACAGAGGAAGGAAGCTGAAAAGGCAGTGGAATAAGTTCTAGGGTAGAGAAATGTGTAATACAGATTTGATTGTTCCACTGTGTGAAGTATGTAGTCTGTTTCCTGTTTAAAATGCTAGCTTAGAAATCTGACCTAAGTAGCCTGGCAGAAGAGAAAGGAGCCCTTTCCCACAAGTACTGTCTACCGCAAGTGTGAAATCAAAGTACTTATTTTTCCATTTCAGGATTGGACGTCATTCCAAGTCTCTGGACACAAAGCGCTTCGTGTGTGCATTCTGCGGTGGGCAGCTGGTCCTGAGGCAGCCCACTCGGAAGGATGGCACTCCTGCTAGGACACATCTAATGCCCTTTGCAAAGTATGTGAAAGAAAACTATGGACTCACTAAAAGAGAGCAGCATGGGCTGAGTCATGCACAAGTCATGCAGAAACTTAGTGCTGATTTTGTTTTAAAAACTAGGCTTCAAGATTCCTTGTAATATGTCAATACACTTCCTTTCTTGATGCCATTTAAATTTTGTATATGGTAGTAAATGAGTCTAACATGAGTCTAAGAATGTGTTTTGGAGGATTCCAGATAATTTTAATATTTTAGCATTAAATATTTCTAATAAAGAGGACTTTAAGGCCTTTCCTAAAATGGGCAAGAGTGAGCAAGAAGTAATGGTGATAGAAAGTCCATGGCAATGCACAAGTCAGGGTATTCTTCTTGGACTTCAGACTTTCCACCTGTGCCTGGGAAGATGCAGTACTAGGCTCTTTGTGGGACTGACTCACTATGTTTGTCTGGAATTTTCTGAGCGGTATTTACACATAGTGCTTCTTAGCATGTCTTCAGTGACTTCAGTGAGCAATGGATTTACTCTTTCGTCTGGGTAGCTGATATGCTATAGACTCTGTGCTGAAGAACTGCTAGGCATACATCTGTCTGGGATTGCCAGATGCAAGAAAAATCCAGGCCCACAAGCCAAAGTCCTCTGATTCTGCCTGACTTTCAGGCAGGAAAAGGGGCAGACCTGAGGAAGGCCTCAACATGGGTTTAGGCATTTTCCCAAGGAGAGTTTCTCGAGTGATCCTTGACTGTTTTTGTTAAAAGTAAATGGTAGGTAGATGATGCCTCAAATCTGTTAGAGAAGGCGCGAGTTTCTGTAAAGCCCTCTGGCCCTTGGTGAGATCAAAGCTCTTTCTGATTAAATTTTTATTGCAGTTGTACCTCTATCACTGAGATTTCATAGAAGCTAAAATAGATGCAAAAGGTCAGATTGGAGAAAGCAAATTCAAACACTTTCCACCATAGAATGAGAAGGTCTAGTCAGATAACTTAAGTCTTTCATTTAGAACATGACTGAATGTGTGTTACAGTGTTTGTGTCTGTGTGAACAAATTGCTCAGGGGATTAGTAATTTTGAATAATGTATAAATGCCAATTTTATAAGAACTGTGGCAATGAACCAGGCTTCTTTGTTTCAATTTAACTGTGGTTGTGTAGGTATAGTACGTGAAAGCTTCTGATTTCTCCTAGCTAGTTTTGAGTTTCATGTACAGCGGGTCACCCTGCTTGTTGTCGAGAATACCTCTCCCTGCTCCCCACCTCCTGCTCTGCCTTCATCAATCCCATTACTCTCCAACTGAAAAGGAAATATTAGCAGCATATGAAGGAGTTTGAGCTGCTTCAGAAATAGTTCGTACTGAAGCACAGCTCCTCTTGGCACCTCAATTGCCTGTGCTGAGCTGGATGTTCAAAGGGAGGGTCCTCTCTGCATCATGCAATTGATGCTACATTGAGTAAGTGGGTTGCACTGGTAATGCAACAGGCTTGAATGGGAAACCCCAACTGCCCAGGAATCTTGGAAGTGATCATGGACTGGCCAGAGGGCTGAAACTTAGGAGTGACTCCTTAGAGAAGGTGACTCATGCTGAAGAGGCCCCACTGTATAGTAAATTACCAGCAAATGAAAAGCAGTAATCCCTATCGTATTGTGGGAAAACATTGGAGGCGGAAAGCTGCTGTGTGGCGTCCTACACAACAAGTCACCGAAACTGCTGAAGGAAAAGGTGAATTGAGTTAGTTTGCAGAAGTGAAAGCCATCCAGCTGCCTTTAGATACTGCTGAATGAGAAAAATCTCTATACTGACTCATGGATGGTGGCAAATGCTCTGTGGGGGTGGTTACAGCAATGGAAATGGACCAATTGGCAGCGCAGAGGTAAACCCACCTGGGCTGCTGAATTGTGGCAAGATACTGCTGCTCGGGTAGAGAACCTGGTGGTAAAAGTACGTCATGTTAACATACCCAAGAGTCGTGCCACTGAAGAACATTGATACAATGAGCAGGTGGACTAGGCTGCTAGAGTTGAAGTGGCTCAGGTGGATCTGGACTGGGAACATAAGGGTGAGCTATAGCTCAATGGGCCCATGACACATCAGGACATTTAGGAAGGGATGCAACATTCAAATGGGGTTGTGATCGAGGGGTGGACTTGACCATTGATGCCATTGCATAGGTTATCCATGAGTGTAAGATGTGCAACATAACCAAACAAGCTAGGCAGCTAAAGCCTTTTTGGTATAGAGGACAATGGCTGAAATCGATATGGGGAAGCCTGGCAGATTGATTATATCACACTACCATGAACCTGCCAGGGCAAGCACCATGTGCTTACAATGATGGAAGTGACTACTGTATGGTTGGAAACATACCCTGTCACCCATGCCACTGCTCAGAATACTACCTCGAGCCGTGAAAAGCAAGTTTTATGGCGACATGGCACCCCTGAAAGAATTGAATCAGACATTTCCAAAACAACCTCATAAACACCTGGGCTAAGGAGCATGGCATTGACTGGGTGTATCACATCCCCCATCATGCACCAACCTCTGGGAAAATTGAACAATACAATGGACTGTTAAAAACTACACTGAGAGCAATGGGTGCTGGGACATACAAGCATTGGGGTACAAATTTAGCCGAAGTCATTTGACTAGTTAACACTAGGGGATCTGCTAGTCGACCTGGCCCTGCCCTATCAAAATGCTTGCACACTGTGGAAGGAGATAAAGTCCCTGTCGTACATCTAAGGAACTGGCTGGGAAAATCCACCTGGGTTACTCCTTCCTTGGGAAAGGGCAAACCCATTTGTGGGATTGTTTTTGCTCAAGGACGTGGGTGCAGTTGGTGGCTAATATGGAAAGATGGGGAAGTCCAATGTGTACCTCAAGGTGATTTAATCCTGGGTGAAAATAACCTGTGATTTGAGTTGTATGATGGCAGTGTTACATGATGCTGTATGTCACCACTGCTGTGGCTGCCATATGTCAAAGGTAGTATAGCAGGACTAGCCAGACTAGGGGCAAGGGGAGGAGTTCATTGCAATGTTAAACCCTATAACCTGGCCCAAAGGGACCAGGAGTGGAGATTGTAATGGATATACCTTTAAATTGTTATAACCCATTATTTGAGTTGCATGTTATAGGAAGTACTATGGCAGAAACCAGCTCAACCACTGAAGGACTGAACCTCACAAGAAGCAGTGCAAATGCAGCAGTGACCTGACTTGAGCTGGTTTTGGTGCCCAGTGACTCCACACAACATATCACCTCTTCTGTCCTGACTGAATACCATCACAGATGGAGCCTAAAGTCATAGACTTAAATGAATGCAATGAACATTTTATGGACATTCGTGGACACTTTACAGGGGGGTGGTCAGCAGACTAAGGGAATGATATCTGTGCGTGTATGTATATACCAAAGGATGGAAAGGGGGGGTGGTGGTGAATGAGGATGTATTATGATAGTGTGGGACCTGAGCATGATGTAAATGGTACAGAATAAGGGGTGGAGAATGTGCTGGTTTTGGCTGCGATAGAGTTAATTTTCTTCATAAAAGCTAGTATGAGACTATGTTTTGGATTTGTGCTGAAAACAATGTTGATAATACAGGGATGTTTTAGGCACTGCTGAGCAGTGCCTGCAAGAGTCAAGGCCTTTTCTGCCTCACACACCACCCCACCAGCGTGTAGGCTGGGGTGTACAAGAAGTTGGGACCCAGCCAGGACAGCTGACCCCAGCTGACCAAAGGGATATTCCATACCATATGATGATGTGCTCAGCAATAAACCTAGGGGGTGGAGGTTTGCAGGGGGGCTGCTGCTTGGGGACTGGCTGGGCATCGATTGGTTGATGGTGAGCAATTGTTTTCATTTGTATCGCTTGTTTTTCTTGGGTTTTATTTTCCTCTTCCTTTGTTGTTTTTTTCTTACATTTTTTTTTAAAATTTCTTTTTAATTATTAAACTATCTTCATCTCAACCCATGAGTTTCATTCTCACTTTTGCTTTTCTGATTGTCCCCTCAGTCCCACTGGGGGGAATGAGCGAGTGGCTGTGTGGTGCTTAGTTGCTGGCCAGGGTTAAACCATGACAAGGGTGAACTCATTTTTCAACCTGTGGCAGCCAGAGCTCCTGAAGGATGCCACGAGCAAGCAGAACATGGGAGCGGCTGGTAGCCCATGCCCCCAGCAAGCAGTGTGTGGGGGCAGCAGGGGGGATAGTCCTTCAAGTGCCAGAGGATAAGCCAAGGGCCTTGGCCAAGGAGGATGAGTGGGAGGACAACAGTGACGAAGAGCTGTCACAAGGGAAACACATCACTATTTACAACAGCTGCGTCAACCCCTCTGTCCCAGAGTTCTTCCAGGTCCCCCACACTGGCTCCCAGGAGGAGCCCAGCTGGCCCAGCAGCATGGGCACAGGACAAGAGCCTGTGACTGACCAATAAGCCCCTACAAGGGGTTTATGTTTTAAATAAACAGCTGTCAACACTTGAATCAGCTGATGGTGTAAATGTTTCTCCATGAGTTTATTACCAGAGTGTGAATGTCTCCTGGAGTTAGCCAGACCAGCATGGTGTCCTCTGCAGGGGCTGCAGGGGAATTCCTGCACCAGCACCTGAAGCAATGCAGCTGAGCCATCCTCAAGACGATCTTAACATCCACATTAATTATACCCTACAAAAGCGAAGACACAAACTGGGATTAGATATCCCACTATGCCTAGCTCTAAATCTTAATACTTACCCAACCAAAGTATCCACCTGAGAAGTATGAGCACCAACGCTTAAACCTCTAAGGATTTGGTGGTGCCCCAAACCCGCCTAAAGGAGACTGTTCTATAATCAATAACCCATGATACACCCAACCGCTCCTTGCCAGGACAGCCTACATACCGCTGTTGCCAGCTCACGTCTCCTGAGAGTATAACAGTATACTAGCCCTAACCTGCTAACAAGCCAGGTCAAGGTATAGCTCATGGGGCAAAAGAAATGGGCTACATTTTCTAAAATAGAAAACTTCACGGAAGCCGATGTGAAATCATCCCTAGAAGGCGGATTTAGCAGTAAAGCAGGACAATCAACTCCGCCTTTAACTCGGCCATGGGCATGTACATACAGTCTGTCACCCTTCTCACAAGCTATAAGCCCTCATAGCTAATGCACACATCCACTGAAGATGAGGTAGGTCATAACAAAGTGAGTGTACCAGAAGGTGCACTTAGCATACCAAGACTTAGCTATTACCTGAAAACATTCAGCTTACACCTGAAAGATGTCTGCCACCCACCAAATCATCTGAAGCCCAACTCTAGCGCAGTCACACCATAACTAGAAGTAATCAAGAAGAAGTGTAATCTTCACTCTTTGGTTTACAAGACCAATGTCTTTTTTATAAACTAAGTATTTTTAGTAGTTGAGTATTGTATTTTCTAGGGGTCCGGTAATGAGAAAGAGGATTAGGAGGATGGTGAAGTAGGTAAGGAAAGCTAGTTAGCCAATAATGATGAATTGGTTTTCTACTGGTTGGCTATCCAGTCATGTTAGGATGAAGAGGCTGGCAACTAAGATTCAGAATAGGAGCTGAGAGGGGGGTGGAAAGCTATTGTGCATTGTTTGCATTTGTGGAGGAGTGGTCTTAGGAATAGGACTAATACTGAGGCAGCTAGGGCTAGTACTCCTAGTTTGTGGGATCGAGCATAGGATGGCATACGCGAATAGCAAGTGTCATTCTGGCTTGACATGAGGAGGTTATCCTAGTTTCGGCTGGGATAGGGTTAAATTTCTTCCTAGTGCTGTGTTTTGGATTTAGTACAAGGAGAATGTTGATAATACACTGATGTTTTCAGTTGTTGCTAAGTGCCCTCCTAGTCCAAGGACAGCTCCCGTGCCTACTGACTGAGCTAGGTACACAAGATGGGAGGGAACATAATCAGGACAGCCAGCCCAGCTGGCTAATGGGGTATTCCATTGTCGTGGTTTAACCCCAGCCAGCAAAAATAAACGCCACGCAGCCGCTCGATCACCGCCCCCCCCGGTGGGATGGGGGAGAGAATTGGGAGGGCACAAGTAGGAAAGCTCCCGGGTTGAGATAAAAACAGTTTAATAATTGAAATAAAACTAAGTAGAACAGTAATAATAACAGTGAGAACAACAACAATAACAGAATACACAAAGCAGGCAATGCACAACAGAACCGCTCACCGACCGCCGACCGCGTGTCACGAACGGGGGGCGAGCCCCCCCACACACCTGGTTTTTATACTGAGCATGATGTCACATGGTATAGAATACCCCATTGGCCAGCTGGGTCCACCACCCCGGCTGTGCTCCCCCCTCCCGGTGCAAGCATCACCCAGCAACAGCCAAAGCATCAATGGGCCATCAACGCTCCTTTCACACCGAACCCAAAACACAGCACAACCCCCCAGGCTACTGGGAAGAAAGTTAACCCTGTCCCAGCTGGAACCAGGACAACATCCACCCCTTATTCTATACCATCTACATCATGCCCAGGTCTCACATTTTCCCATACATTCCAATTAGTCACCGCTACTTTTCCCTGCCTTTTGATATATACGCACACAGAGATATCATTCCTTTAGTCCATGGGCCATCCCTCTAAAACGTCCGTTGAGTTCATTTAATTCATGACTTCGGGTTCCACCTGTCGTAACAGTCTTGCAGGGCAGGAGAGATGGTGTGTGGTGTCAGGCTCTTGCATGCGGAGGCCAGTTCTGGGCGCTCGTCTGGTTCTATCATTGTTGCACCTTGCTCAGTTTCATCGGCGTTCATCCTAAATTAATCTGTGTGATTCTTACTGTAATACTGTTAATATGGCATATGGTAACCATAAAAGTGATGACATACAGTACTATGTAATAACTAACATCGTACAATTCAGTTCATTGGCTATTTTCACCCAAAATTAAATCCCCCTGAGGTACACACCGGACTTCCCCATCCTTTCTCATCACCCACCAAGTGCACCCAGGTCCCTGAGCAAAAGCAATCCCACGGATGGGTTTTCCCTTGCCAGAGGCAGGAGCAACCCAGACCGTCTTCCCCAGCATATTTCTCATATGCACGACAGGGACTTTATCCCCCTCTACAGCACGTAAGGGTTTGGATTGGGCAGGGCCAGCTCGAGTGACAGATCCCCTAGTGTTGACTAACCAGGTGGCCTTTGCTAAATGTGTGTCCCAATGCTTGAATGTCCCACCACCCATTGCCCTCAGTGTTGTCTTTAACAGCCCATTGTATCGTTCAGTTTTTCCGGAGGCTGGTGTATGGTAGGGGATGTGATAGACCCACTCAATGCCGTGCTCTTTGGCCCAGGTGTCTATGAGGGCGTTTCGGAAGTGAGTCCCATTGTCTGACTCAATTCTTTCTGGGGTGCCATGTCACCACCGGATTTGCTTTTCAAGGCCCAGGATGGTGTTCCGGGCGGTGGCATGGGGCACAGGATATGTTTCCAGCCATCCTGTGGTTACTTCCACCATGGTGAGCACATAGCGCTTGCCCTGTCGGGTTTGTGGGAGCGTGATATAATCAATCTGCCAAGCCTCCCCATATTTATACTTCAACCATCGTCCTCCATACCAAAGAGGCTTTACTCGTTTGGCTTGCTTGATTGCAGCGCATGTTTCACATTCGTGGATAACCTGTGCAATAGTGTCCATGGTTAAGTCCACCCCTCGATCACGAGCCCATCTATATGTTGCATCTCTCCCTTGGTGGCCTGAAGTGTCATGGGCCCACCAAGCTATAAATAATTCACCTTTATGTTGCCAGTCCAGATCTACCTGAGCTACTTCGATCTTGGCAGCCTGATCCACCTGCTGGTTGTTTTGGTGCTCTTCACTGGCCCGACTTTTGGGTACGTGAGCATCTACGTGACGTACTTTTACAGTCAGGTTCTCTACCTGGGCAGCAATATCTTGCCACAATGCGGCAGCCCAGATGGGTTTACCTCTGCGCTGCCAGTTGTTCTGCTTCCACTGCTGCAACCACCCCCACAGGGCATTTGCCACCATCCATGAGTCAGTATAGAGATAAAGCACTGGCCATTTTTCTCGTTCGGCAATGCCCATGGCCAGCTGGATGGCTTTCACCTCTGCAAACTGACTCGATTCACCTTCTCCTTCAGCAGTTTCTGCAACTTGGCGTATGGGACTCCATACCGCAGCCTTCCATCTCCGATGTTTTCCCACAAGGCGACAGGACCCATCCGTGAACAGGGATATTGCTTCTCGTTTTCTGGTAGTTTGTTATATGGTGGGGCCTCTTCAGCACGCATTACCTCCTCCTCTGGGGATATTCCAAAATCTTTGCCTTCTGGCCAGTTCGTGATCACCTCCAAGATTCCTGGGCGACTGGGGTTTCCTATTCGGGCCCGTTGTGTGATCAGCGCGACCCACTTACTCCACGTAGCATCAGTTGCATGATGTGTAGAGGGGACGCTCCCTTTGAACATCCAGCCCAGCACCGGCAGTCGGGGTGCCAGGAGGAGCTGTGCTTCAGTGCCAACCACTTCCGAAGCAGCTTGAACCCCTTCATATGCTGCCAATATCTCCTTCTCAGTTGGAGTGTAGCGGGCCTCGGATCCTCTGTATCCCCGACTCCAGAACCCTAAGGGTCGACCTCGAGTCTCCCCTGGTGCTTTCTGCCAGAGGCTCCAGGTAGGGCCATTCTCCCCGGCTGCGGTGTAAAGCACATTCTTCACATCTTGTCCTGCCCGGACTGGCCCAAGGGCTACTGCCTGAACTATCTCCTGTTTAATTTGCTCAAATGCTTGTCGTTGCTCAGGGCCCCATCTGAAGTCGTTCTTCTTCCTGGTCACGTGATAGAGAGGGCTTACGATCTGACTGTAATTTGGAATATGCATTCTCCAAAAGCCCACAACGCCTAAGAAAGCTTGCGTTTCCTTTTTGTTAGTTGGTGGAGACATGGCTGTTATTTTATTGATCACATCTGTTGGGATCTGACGACGTCCATCTTGCCATTTTATTCCTAAAAACTGGATCTCCTGTGCAGGTCCCTTGACCTTACTTCGTTTTATTGCAAAGCCGGCCTTCAGAAGGATTTGGACTATTCTCTCCCCTTTCTTGAAAACTTCCTCTGCTGTGTTGCCCCACATGATGATGTCATCAATGTATTGCAGGTGTTCTGGAGCCTCACCCTGTTCCAGTGCGGTGTGGATCAGTCCATGGCAAATGGTAGGGCTGTGTTTCCACCCCTGGGGCAGTCGGTTCCAGGTGTACTGGACACCCCTCCAAGTGAAAGCAAACTGTGGCCTGCACTCTGCCGCCAAAGGGATGGAGAAGAATGCATTAGCGATATCAATGGTGGCGTACCACTTGGCTGCCTTTGACTCCAGTTCGTATTGAAGTTCCAGCATGTCCGGCACAGCAGCACTCAGTGGTGGCGTCACTTCGTTCAGGCCACAGTAGTCTACTGTTAGCCTCCACTCTCCATTGGACTTTCGCACTGGCCATATGGGACTGTTAAAGGGTGAGCGAGTCTTACTGATCACTCCTTGGCTCTCTAGTCGACGAATCAGCTCATGGATGGGGATCAAGGAGTCTCGGTTGGTGCGGTATTGCCGCCGGTGCACTGTTGTGGTAGCGGTCGGCACCTGTTGTTCTTGGACCTTTAACAACCCCACAACAGAAGGATCCTCTGAGAGACCGGGCAAGGTGGACAGCTGTTTAATTTCCTCCGTCTCCAGGGCAGCTATACCAAAAGCCCACCGGTACCCTTTTGGGTCCTTGAAATACCCTCTCCTGAGATAGTCTATGCCAAGGATGCACGGAGCCTCTGGGCCAGTCACAATGGGGTGCTTCTGCCACTCATTCCCGGTTAGACTTACTTCCGCCTCCAACACAGTTAACTCTTGGGATCCCCCTGTCACTCCAGAAATACAAATGGGTTCTGCCCCTTTATAGCCTGATGGCATCAGGGTACACTGTGCACCGGTGTCTACGAGAGCCTTATATTCTTGTGGATCTGATGTGCCAGGCCATCGAATCCACACAGTCCAGTAAACCCGGTTGTCCCTTTCCTCCACCTGGCTGGAGGCAGGGCCCCTCTAGTCCTGGTCATCATATTCGCTATCTACTTCTTGTAAGTATGAGTCAGAAGTCCCTTTGTTAAGGTCGGAAGTGGAATCAGCCCTTCTACTCTGTCTGGGGAACTCACTGGAGACTGGAGCAGCGGTTTTCCTGGAAGAACCCCCTTTTGTGGTTGTTTTCCCTTGCAACTCATGTACCCGTGCCTGTAGGACTGAGGTAGGTTTTCCATCCCACTTCCTCATGTCCTCTCCGTGGTCACGCAGGTAAAACCACAGGGTGCCCCGGGGTGTGTACCCACGATGTCTCCTCTCTTGAGCAGAGGGACGTTTGCTCCTAATGGCTGAGACACTGGCCCGTGCAGGGGGGGAGCAGGACATATCCTCTTTGAGTTGCTGGACCTCCTGAGACAGTTTCTCCACAGCAGAGACACAGGCTCGTAGGGAGGAAGAGAGACTTTCTTCATATTGCCGGAGTTGGCCAGCCAGTTCATCCACTGTTTGTTCCTCTCCATCTCTCCAGGTCATTATTGCCAATGAGTTTGCATGTGACGCTGGTGCGCTCCGTACAAACTTCCGCCACATGGGTCGGGTGCATTTGACCTCATCTGGGTCTTTGGATAACTGCTCGTTGTTCAGGTCATCATAAATCACTTCCAGCACGGCTAATTCTCTCAGGTACTGGATACCTCTCTCCATGGTGGTCCACTTGCCTGGGTGGCATATAACATCTTCCTTGAAGGGATACCTTTCCTTCACACCTGACAGGAGTCGCCTCCAGAGGCTGAGGACTTGTGCCCCTTGTCCAATTGCTTTGTCAATGCCCCCTTCCCTAGAAAGGGATCCCAGCTGCTTGGCTTCCCTACCCTCTAATTCCAGGCTACTGGCCCCGTTATCCCAGCATCGGAGCAGCCAGGTGACAATGTGCTCGCCTGGACGACGGCTGAAGTCTTTTCGCATATCTCGCAGCTCACCCAGAGATAGGGATCGGGTGGTCACCATCTCATTTACGGGTTCTGCCTCCTCCTCCTCCTGTTCCCGTGATGGCCCTGGTTCATCTTCATCCCTTACTAGACGAGCTGATTTTCTTGTGCATTTTCTTTTTTGTATAGGGGCGACTGATACCGGCATGGGTTGGTTCTCTATCGCAGGCGGCGGAGTAGCTGCTGTGCTTGCCCTGGGGGCTGGTGTAGCCACAGGGCCTGTTGCTTTGTCATCAGCTGCAGAGACGTTTCCTTCCCCTTGGGGGTTCTGAGTGGTGTTAAATAGGGCTCGGTAGGCATGGGCCAGGCCCCAGCACATTGTAGTGATTTGCGTCTCCCTGGAATGGCCAGGGTGACAGCATACTTCTTCCAAATATTCTACTAATTTTTCAGGGTTCTTCACTTGTTCAGGGGTAAAGTTCCAGAACACTGGGGGTGCCCATCGCCCTAGGCATTTGCCCATGCTATCCCACTCGCCTTGCCACTCATAACTATCCAGCCTTGGGGAAGATCTCTGGATGACATTCTTAAATTGCTTACTAACCTTGGATAAAACCGCAACAATATTCCCAAGGAGTACCAAGAGATGTATCTTAACTACCCAGGGATGTTCAAGGTACTGGCAAGTTATTTTAACAAAGGAGATGAAGGTAGTGAGGGTGCCATTCTCTATTTCCTCCATAAAAAATCTCTCGGAGGAAAAGGTATAATTGCTAATGGTCTCCATGAGGTGGTACCCAAAATACAGAAACGGCTTCATTACGAATCCCAAATACCACATAACCCCCAATGCCAGCGTTTTAGTAACAAATCTCCCAGGCAAAACATCATTAATCACGGCAGAGCACAACAGACTACAAAACCCAACTCCAATTTTTAACAGGTACAGTAAAAACAAGAGCATGGTGCAGAACAAACGAATATGTTACCAGATATAAATTCCTTAATATGTTCTAAATAATCTGTCGTTATCTCAACCCTTCGTGCCCCACGTTGGGTGCCAAAAAGGACTGTCGTGGTTTAACCCCAGCCAGCAAAAATAAACGCCACGCAGCCGCTCGATCACCGCCCCCCCCCGGTGGGATGGGGGAGAGAATTGGGAGGGCACAAGTAGGAAAGCTCCCGGGTTGAGATAAAAACAGTTTAATAATTGAAATAAAACTAAGTAGAACAGTAATAATAACAGTGAGAACAACAACAATAACAGAATACACAAAGCAGGCAATGCACAACAGAACCGCTCACCGACCGCCGACCGCGTGTCACGAACGGGGGGCGAGCCCCCCCACACACCTGGTTTTTATACTGAGCATGATGTCACATGGTATAGAATACCCCATTGGCCAGCTGGGTCCACCACCCCGGCTGTGCTCCCCCCTCCCGGTGCAAGCATCACCCAGCAACAGCCAAAGCATCAATGGGCCATCAACGCTCCTTTCACACCGAACCCAAAACACAGCACAACCCCCCAGGCTACTGGGAAGAAAGTTAACCCTGTCCCAGCTGGAACCAGGACATCCATACCATGTGATGTCATGCTCAGTATATGAACGGTAGGCGTGATCCAGGAAGTGCCGATCGCTACTTGGTTATCGGTCAGCACGGGTGGTGAGCAATTGCATTGTGCATCACTCATTTTATATATTCTATCATCATTATTATTATTATTTTCCCTCTTCTGTTCTATTAAACTGTCTTTATCTCAACCCACGAGTTTTTCTCACTCCTACCCTTCCGATTCTCTCCCCGTCCCACTGGGGGGGCGGGGGGAGTGAGCGAGCGGCTGCGTAGTATTTGGCTGCCTGCCAGATTAAACTACGACAAGGTGTGACTAGTGAGTTTACCGGGGTGAAGTTCTCTGGGTCTCCTAGTAAGTTAGATGAGACTAAGGCTAGAGTTATTAGTGGGAGAAGTATGAGTATGAACCCTAGAATGTCTTTTAGGGAGGAGTAAGGGTGGAATGGAATTTTGTTGCAGTTTGATACATTGCCTAGGAGGTTGTTTTAACCCAATTCATGGGGGAAGGTGAGGTAGGAAGATAAAGAAGGAAAGGGTTAATCTATTAATGTAATTCCAGTATTGATGATGTGAAAAAAGCATGAATAAAATGTGTGTTGATAACACGGTGAATATTTAGACCTCCCAGGTTCCCTAGTGCTAATGGAGAAGCAGGGGGGACTTACTTGTGTGATGACTCATCAAGCTCCTACCTTGAGGGGCTGTAGGTCTACAGGAGACAACCAGACCCCTCCATCTCCTGGCAGTAAAGGGCTCAGATGCTCTTCTCATGGGAAGGACCTTTTCGTAATGCATGTGCTTAGCAGCTGAGGTACTGCTGCTAATTCTCCCACACAAACATAGCCGTTGCTCTAGAAAAGGAGGATCTGAAGGACACAGCAGCTCCCATCCCTCTATCCCTTGCTGTCCCATGTCTCTGGGATGCAGCCAATGTCCTGTAATTTGCTGCAGGGCTGACAGTGGCCCCACTGTTTCCCTTGCAGTTGACAAGGATCTCGGGGAGGCTCTGTGTGCTGGAGGAGCAGTGCAACACCTGGAGTCAGAAGGATGCTCTTGTCTACCCTATGATGATCTCTGCCTGCCTCATCAACACATGGCTCTGGCTGAGGAGATGATTTCCCTGACCTCCTCTGCTCACCCTGGCAGGGTGGGTGACGGTAGAGAGAGGATCCTTGCTCATGTACTTGCAAACATTAAAGCTGCATGTTTCTTCTTAACTTGACCTGCTTTTTCTCACTGTAGGCCCTTGAGGATCTGTGTCCTTTGGGCCCCAATTACAATGAAGGTGCCATCCCTCTTCCATGCTCTAGCATCAGAGGTGGAAATGATGAAATTGGACCTCCTATCACAGCAGCTGGAGACAGGTATAAGGAAGACATGGGGTACAAGGATTATGGCCCAAAAGGTGTAGTCCCAGTAATGCGCGGAAACAAACCCTACAACTTGCAAAGAGTTATAAAGCAGGTATGTTTATTACGGCACCGGGTGCAAGGGGGACCGCTCCTCCTAACTTGCACACCGGGTCACAGAACAAGTGTTCATTTATTGCACAAAGATATGCATATTCATTACTATAGGTTGGATTATTACAATTAATGGACATAACTGTCATGTCATTCTCAGGAACTCATTATCATAAATCTCCTCCTTCCGGCGCCTGCGTACTGCCATCGGGTGGTTGTCTGTTGGGGTCTTTTGGATGAAGGCTCACAGTCTTCTTTACCGTGTACTTTTCACCTTTGGCTCAGAGTGCTGAGCTGACTGTGTTCCAAACCGGCAAACCAGCTTCAGCCAGATGGCTGCTTCTTGCAAACAATAGGGTTCCTGGTTTCGGTACCAGCAGTCCCTGTTATCCATACAATTCTTGCTTGCATCAAATTTACAGCATCCTGCCTGGCTATTCAATGCACTTTACAAGAGCATCTATCTTACCTAAATTACTAAGCTACAATGGGTTATACATTAATTCCTTAATTCAAGTCCCCCCTTTTCTTTCCCCATTGCAAATTCTTTTGCTATAAAATACCATTTCCTTCAAGAGTTCTGGCAAAATATTTGCCGTTTTCAATTCTCTGTCTTAATTTATGCTTCTTCCATTCTTCATAAGAGTTTCCAGTTTGTTTATACATCCACATAAAACACTGCAGCATACAATAAACTAGTAATCCTAATATAATAAACATAAGAACAAAAATAAAGAGTCGCTTAAGCCATGTTAGATCAGGTAACCAAGAGGTAAGTTTTTCCCAAAGTTCAGAAAAAACCCAAGAAGTATTATCTTGTGATACTTGATGCAATAGTTTTGATTGTTGCCAGATTTGTTTTATATCTGTTTCGATTCTTTTACTTAGATCAACATAGGAACAACAACCTCTATTGATCACAGCACACATAACTCCCTGATTGGCAAATACGACATCTAAGGCCATCCTATTCTGGGCAGAGAACTGTCACAAGCTCTCTATTTCCTGTTGTTGTGACAGCAAGGCATCTCCTGTTGCATTTAAGGCTAATTCCATCATTGTTGATATGTTTAGGATAGCCTTCTCAAGTTCACTTACTCCTAACCAAGGGAGAAGCCATCGAACAAAGCTATGAAAGCCAGTAGGTCTCTCTACCAACGGATTATTCCGCTTCACTCGTATCCAAGGACTCCTTAAAATTCCTGTAGGTATCTCAGTTTGGTTTATGATTTTATATTATGACATAAGATACCCGAGAGTGCCGGTTCCTTGCCAAGATTTGGGTAACATCTTTCGTGCACGACCATCTCCACACAACCACCAAATCCCTTGAGAGGTTGGACATATAGGCACTGGGCTTGTACTATTTCCCCACTGGATCTGCTGATTATGATAGATTCCCTTCAGAGTCACCTTCAGGTCCCTTAGTAAGAGATCATCTGAGAAGTTCATGTCCTGTAAACTGTCAATTAATGTTTGGTTCTGTAAGTCAATAATAGTCGTTATTCAATTTAAAGTTTCCAAATTGGGGAGTGCTTGTACATTCATTAGTGCTCTTGTTTCTACATCCCTCCAACAAAACTCCCCCACCCAGAGTTTGGAGTTCAAACTTAGGCCCCTTTTCCTTTATTGTCATGTTATTTTTACATTCCATTTTGGATGATTTTCCTGCTTTCCACATGTTTACTCCAGTAGCTTCGTTGATCATGGACCAACTAAAAGACATAACTCCAAACAAGGATATCTCCGTTTGGCCTCTGGGAAGAGCTACACATATCCAGCAATCAGATAGATTCAAACTATCCACTATTGATTTAGTCATCTCTATGTCTGTATGTACGAATTCTGATTCCATGCACTTATAGCCGTTACCCATAGTCCCATTATGTTCATTATCAATGTCCATCTTTTCGTTGAATGCGTAGTTTCAGTGGTCCAGCTGGTGTTGATCTCCATTGTGGTCGAGGGGCTTTCTTAACTCTGGTATGATGTATCCATGATGCTTGTTCTGCCGTATTTTGACTGCCGTATGAGAAGTCAGCAACACCTGGAACGGACCTTCCCACCTTGGCTCCAGGGGTGAATCTATAAGAGATCTTACATATACATAGTCACCAGGTTCAATATTGTGTACAGGCCCTTCGAGGCCTCGGGCTCTTGTTCCCAAGACCAATTTCTCTATTTCCCGAAGCCGCTTTTGCAGGCTTATTACATAATCGGTCAATATCTCATTTCCAATCTGAGTTGATGTTCCTGCCTGTACAATATAAGGCCTCGCATACATTATTTCAAAAGAACTTAACCCTTCCTTACTTCTGGGCTTAGTTCTTATTCTCAGGAGTGCGAAGGGCAATGATTGGGGCCAAGATAAATTGGCCTCCTTTCCCAATTTTACGATTTGCAACTTAATCAGGTGGTTCATCTTTTCCACTTGACCACTCGATTGTGGATTATACAGGGTATGTAATTGCCAATCTATTCCCAAAAGCTTGCTAACTTTTGCAATAAAGTGAGGACCCTGATCTGATGAGATTACTGCGGGAACTCCAAATCTCGGTATTATCTCTTGCAATATTATTTTAGTTACCTCTTTAGCTTTATTAGTTCAGCAAGGGAAAGCTTCTGGCCATCCTGAAAAGGTGTCTGTCAAGACCAACAGATACCGAAACCCCCCTCTTCTTGGGAGTTCCGAGAAATCAATTTGCCTCTGTTGTCCTGGATAATTTCCTCTCCCTGTTTGTCCGAATTGGGCCTTAGATCTTATTTCAGGGTTATTTTGCAAACAAACCTCACACTGTAATGTTACCTGCTTAACAGTGGTATACAGGTTCCAAGCGACTATCAGTCGACTCAAGTATTTGTATAGGATCTCTATTCCCCAGTGGGATTTCCTACGTTCTGCCATAACTATAGCCCATAACAAGGCCAATGGTATTATTAATTTCCCTTGTGGAGTTTTTGCCCACCCATCTTTTTCTATCTTTCCCTCTAAATCTTCAATTAGTTTTTGATCTTCTTTAGAATATTTAGGTGGGCACTCGATTTGTATTTTACCGTCTGGGACCAGAGACTGCACCTCTAAATCACCTTTCTCTGCAACCCTTTTGGTCTCATGGTCTGCCATAGCATTGCCCAGTTCTTGAGCAGTGTTTCCTTTCTGATGAGCTTTACAGTGCATGATAGCCACCTTCTCAGGTAACAGTACTGCTTTCAGGAGCTTAAGAATTTCTTCAGCATGTTTTATATGCTTCCCTTGAGTAGATAGGAGTCCTCTTTCTTTCCATATAGCTCCATGAGCATGGACTACTCCAAAAGCATATTTGGAGTCTGAGCAGATGTTAATTCTCTTGCCTTTGGCTAATTCCAGTGCTCGAGTTAGAGCTATGATTTCTGCTTTTTGTGCCGAGGTGTTTGGGGCAAGAGCTTTGGACTCTATTACCTGATCCGCAGTGGTTACCGCGTATCCTGCCTTGCGGACACCTTGTTGGACAAAGCTGCTTCTGTCGGTGTACCAAGAGTCTTCAGCATGTTCCAGCGGTTCTTCCTTCAGGTCAGGTCGACTAGAATAGACTGCTTCTATTGTTTCCAGGCAGTCATGCGATACTGGTTCTCCCGTGGTTCCTCTAAGGAAAGATGCTGGATTGACAATATTAGTAACCACTATTTCCACATCATCCTGCTCTACCAGGATGGCTTGATATTTAAGGAATCTCTGAGGTGAGAGCCAATGCCCTCCCTTTACCTCCAATACCGCTGACACAGTGTGAGATACCAGTACTGTAATCTTTTGGCTCAATGTAAACTTACGTGCCTCTTGAATGTTTAACGCTACTGTGGCTACTGCCCTCAAGCAACTGGGCCAGCCCTTGCTTACTTCATCAAGTTGTTTGGAAAAGTATGCCACTGCCCTCCGATATGGTCCTATATTCCGGACCAGAACTCCCAAGGCTATTCCCTGTTTCTCATGCGAGAATAACCAAAAAGGTTTGGTGGTATTCTGTAGTCCCAAAGCTGGTGCCTTCATTAGTTCTTGTTTTAATCGATGGAATGCCTTGTCTGCTTCTTCCAACTAAGGTCTCTCGAGCTTGATTTTAAAAGCTCATAAAGCGGTTTCACCAAAAGCCCATAACTGTAAATCCATAGACGGCACCACCCTGTCATGCCTAAGAAGGTTTGGAGCTCTTTAACTGTTTGGGGTTTAGGAGTCTGACAGATGGCCTCTTTTCTTGCGGCCCCGAGTGTCCGCTGTCCAGCCGTGATCTCATGTCCGAGATAGGTTACCAGCTTTTGGGCTGAGCTTTCTGTGGAGAGACTCGATAACCACTTAGTCCAAGAAAGTTTAACAAACTGACAGTCCATGCTATACACAGTTCTCTTGTTTCAGTGACTATCAATAGATAATCTACATATTGTAATATTGTTCCAACTCCATGCGGTCGCTCCCATTGCTCTAGATCTTTGGCCAAAAAGTGTGGGGCTATTTTTAAACCCCTGTGGTAACATGGTCCATGTTAATCGTGTCTTTCTTCCGGAGTCTGGATTTTCCCATTCAAATGCAAACAGCAGTTGGCTTTCTGAGCTCAAGGGTAAACAAGAAGACATCTTTCAGGTCCAATACGGTAAACCAAGCTAATTCAGGTGCTAATTTGGTTAACAATGTATATGGATTTGCCACAACAGGGTGCAAATCTTCAACAACTTTATTAATAGCTCTAAGATCCTGTACTATTCTATAACTGCCATTTGTTTTCTTAACCGGCAAGATAGGAATGTTATATTATGATTCACACTCTATTAATAGTCCATTTTTAATAAATCGGTCAATTATAGGTCAAATCCCTTCCCTATCTTCCGTTCTAAAGGGGTATTGTTTAATTCTTACAGGCCGTGTCTCTTGCTTGAGTTTGATTAATATTGGAGAGGTATTTTTCGCCCTTCCTGGTATTTCTGAAGCCCATACTCCTGGATATACTTGGTTCTGGATTTCCTCAGGTATTCCTGAACCAACAGGGGTACTTATGAGGGCTAGACTCAAAACTTCAATTAGTTGGTCATTTCCCACCCGGAGTTCTACTTTCCCTTTTTGAAATCTTATTTCTGCCTCTAATTGTTCTAATAGATCTCACCCTAATAGAGGTCTTTGCGAATTAGGCATATATGAAAATTTATGTATCCCCAATTGTTTCCATAACTTAAACTTAAGAGGTTTTAAAAAATACGCCTTCTCACTCTGACCAGTGGCTCCACTTACCGTTACAAAATCATCATCTACAGGTGTCAAAGCTTGATTTAAAACCGAAAACGTGGCTCCAGTGTCAACCAGAAACTCCATGCCCTGCTGTTGTTTCCCTAGCTCTAATATAACCAGTGGATCCGCTAGGGCAGATTCCCCAGGTCTCGTCAATCCTCCTTAACTTGTGCCTGTATCCTCCCTTTTCCTTTCCACCTCTCTGGACACTCATTTGATAGGGATTAACGTAAAGTACGAAGGAACAATGAAGAGATTTACAGTTCTTTGGTTGAAATGATGCAGATGTTTAGGAATACCTTGTGAATAGGCCGACCAGACACATAGTAGATAAAAAGGCCTTGAAACTTAGTATTCTAGATAAGGAGGCCAACCTTGTATCTTGAGATAAGAGGGTGGTGCTAGTGAGAATTACACTACTTAAGCCAGGAGCTAGAACCAAGTATGTGTGAAGACTGAGACTTTTGCATATGTTAATGAATGTAATGAATATGTATACTCTAACTGTATATAACTTCTGTGGTTAAGTGATTTGGCACGCACACTAGGTGGAGCGATCCCCTGTGCATCCAGTGCTGCAATAAAGAATACCTGCTTTCTAAAACTCCAAATTAAGTCTTAGAAAGTTTTTCGGAGACTTCTTCGTTTCAGATTGGCAACCCAGGTGGGACTTCCTCTGCTTGCCTGCGGGACCCGCTGAGAAAAAGGACTCCCTTGGGTAGCCCCGGAGACTTCTCCAGAGGGACTTCTCGCCTCATCCAGATCACGGCAGGAGCAGACAAAGGACTATCTATTTGATAAAGGTATTCTTTAACTTTTTGGCCAATTTGGGAGTAAGGGGATACCTGAAAGTCGTGAGGAGACGTCCTACGCAAGGTAAGGAGCATTGGTGCTCACCCCTGGAAAGGTTGGGGTTTGGGGTTTGAGTCCCCATAAGGTGGTATCCTCAAGTGCCTTGGGGTCTCCTAACTGTAGTGATAGGAGTTGCAGGTGGCATTGCCATAATTATAGTCATCTGTTGTAAAATCCGGTACCGTGTATTATAGTTTAAACTGATCTGTGTGGACTTGTGGCAAACAGTTCATGGTTAACGATTTATACTATATGTGAGCTTGATTATTATTCTAATTGGTGCAGTTTGTGGTGTGAGTGAGAAGCGTAACAGGCCCGTTTGTGTGACTGACTGTCTGCATTGTACGTGTGAGACGCAGCTGCGAAGCGAGTGCGGAGTTCTGATCCGCGGTTCCGTGTTCTCCGCGAAGAGAGCGGCCGGAGACGAACAAAGCGGATGAAATGACATATGTATGAGTTTCTGAGAAAAATGTCCTCTACATACTGAAAATAGTCGTACCCCTATATTTATATTGGAGTGTATTTGGTGTAATCAGAGAATAACTGTAAACGATGGGAATGAAATAATTTGTCCTATATGTCAAATTAGGTTTAATTAAGAGTGAAAAGGCTTCCCCTTCTCTATGCAATAAACGTAGTAGTTGCCAGCCTATTATAGTAACCCGGTGTTTGAGGCGCGAAAAGGTGAATAAGATAGACTCGCGGGGCGAGTCTGTCTACTGCTTTGGGTGTTGGGGGTGGAGAAATTTTAGTGATTTTTAATCAAATTTTAACTACACTTTGTGTAGGCAAGCAGGATGGGGGGTCAACAGAGTGGAGGCATTGTGAAAAAGAGTCCCCATTTGGTAAAATCTGAATAAGCCCGTGGTAACTATTGTAAATATTTGTCTGTTTGCTGAGAGTGACACAGGGGTTCGAGTCCCCTTCGATTGTTTTGTGTAAAGGTATTGTCTATTGTCATAGTGATTGAATATTTGTGTTGTTGTTACGTGAAAAGTTTGTTTGTTTATGTGATTTCCTGTGTGTAAAATGGGATGAAGTAATGTATGCAGATGTGTTTTTCACTTTGCGAAACCATCCGGAATGGCACAAGGAGTGCGGTATAAATTTATTTAAATCACCTGAAAACCCTTTTGTATTGGCATTAGAAAAGGAACGACAAAAGGATCAGGGAAAGTCGAAGCGGTGTTGTTCAGCATGTAGCACTGGGCAGAGATGTTTTGAGAACAAAGGAACAAGATAAAGAGGAAAAACTGGAAATGTTGATAACGCCCCGGGCTAGGTTGTTAGAAAGGGGGGCAGAGCGGGTGTTGACTCATCTCCGAGTGAGAGTGATTTAGAAATTTCTGAGAAAAAGGAACGCGGAGGTTTTAGCCCTGTGGCAGGGAGGACTCGGAACAAAGGTGGCAGGGGTGCATTACCCATTCAAGCTTCTTTACGGGAGGCTGTGGGACCGGCAGGTCTGGTAGTAGTTAAAGTCCCCTTTACAATCACAGGTTTGAATAATTGGAGACAAGCAGCGGGCAATTATCAAGATAACCCTGAAAAGACAGCCCGAGTTTTTGAGACATTAATAAAAACTCAAGATCCAGATTGGAGTTATTTAGATGCTGTGATGGGAGAGGTGTTTGACTTCGAATTTCTGGTAGACACGGGTGCCTCTTACTCTCTATTAAAACAAGAATTAATACCCGTGGATGAGGATTTTGTGATTGTAATAGGAGCTACTGACCAACAAGAGAAAGCTTTCCCTTTTACAGCCGCTTAAATACAAGTTAGGAAAACAAATAGGGATACATAAGTTTTTGTATATGCCAAATTCTGCAAAATCCCTGTTGGTGTTAATGTTAATCTTAATCAACATTAATCTTCAAAGTGTTATCATTCTGTGTATAGCCCTCACCCAGAACTGGGTTAAAAGACCAGTTAATAAGAAACCAGAATGATGAAGCTAGTGAGTGGGTGTTTGATTGGAGGAGATCAAGTTGTATATGTTTTAATTTAAGAACACTATGGTGATAGATAGTTTAGTTTGTTGTGGATTCTATATTGCTCGCTTCTGTAATTTTAAACAATGAAGACTTGTTGCTTAGAAGTTAGGTAACTAACAGGTGTGTGTTTTAGAAGTAGTGATAATTAATTTTAGCTATGGAAACTATAAACAGACGTGGTCCAAGCATGGCTCAGGGACAAATTGCGACCCTATAAGGTAAAGAGGAAATAAGTTCATGAAGAGTTCACTACCCTGCCGACCACCAGAGACCACCCGAGACCCCCAAGAAGACCCTAAAGGCTTTAGTGCGCATGTGTTTAAGATGATGCAATATTATAATTAGTTCTCGGAAATGTAATGAATATGTAACAAGGAAATTCAAAATATGTATGAGAAGCATGGATATAAACAGAAAGGTGACTAGACCAGGTGTGCTTGATTTGTGGCAAGTCCACCGAGCACCCAGGCCTGAATAAAACAATCTCTCTCCTGAGCGTGTGGAATTGGTTACTTGCACGCCGGGCACGAATCTGCTTTTCGGACAACATTGGGGCGAGATTTATTAGAACAATTGGGAGCAGAAATAACATTCAAAAAGGATAAAATGGAATTTAAAGTTAAAAATGAACAATAAATCGAAGTCTTAAGTCTGGCTCTAATACAAGCTGAAAAAACAAATACCCCAAGAAATTTTAGATCAAGTATATCCAGGGGTGTGGGCCTCCGGGATACCTGGGAAAGCCCAAAATGCAGCACCAATAAAGATAGAATTAAAGCCAGGGTCTGGCCCAATTAGAATTAAACAGTATCCATTGAGGCTAGAAGATCAAAAGGGAATAAAAGAGATAACTGACAATTTCTTGCAATTCGGACTACTTGTGGAATGTGAGTCAAAGTATAATACTCTTATTTTACCTGTGAAAAAGCCGGATGGCAAAAGTTACAGATTGGTTCAAGATTTGAGAGCAATAAGCAAAATTGTAGAAGATTTATACATTGCTAACTAAATTAAAGAATAGTCAGGTATTTTATTATATGGTTTACCATACTGGATTTAAAGGATGCCTTTTTCTGTCTGGCTTTGGCAAAAGAGAGCCAAAAATTATTTGCATTTGAGTGGGAAAATCCCGATACAGGGAGAAAAACTCAATTAACCTGGACAGTGTTACCCCAAGGATTCGAGAATAGTCCTACTATCTTTGGTAATCAATTAGCACGAGAGACTGCACTTTATTACAATATGTAGATGATCTTTTAATTGCTACAGAAACAAAAAAAGAATGTGTGCAACGGACTGTAAGTTTGCTTAACTTTTTGGGATTACGTGGATATCAAGTCTTTCAACAGAAAGCTCAGCTGGTACAATCACAAGTGACATATCTCGGATTTGAAATCTCAGGAGGACAAAGAGAACTCGAAACGGAATGAAAAGAAGCTATTTGCCGCACACCGGAACGCAGGATGGTAAAAGAACTCAGAACCTTTCTTCGAATGACAGGTTGGTGCGGATTATGGATATATAATTATGGACTTTGAGTGAAACCACTGTATGAACTACTGAAAGAAAATACGTTAAAACTAGTTTGGACGGGGAAAGCAAAGAGCATTTCAACAGTTCAAAATGGAATTTATGAAAGCCCCAGCTTTAGGCCTCCCAGATATTTCAAAACCCTTTTGGCTGTTTTCTCATGAAAGACAGGGCATAGCGCTGGGAGTGCTTGCTCAACGATTAGGACCCTACAAGAGAGCGGTTGCATACTTCTCCAAACAATTAGATGAAGTGTATAAAGGATGGCCCGGCTGCCTGTGAGCAGTGGCAGCAGTCATCCTCAACGTTCAGGAAGCTCGCAAGTTTACTATGGGTGAGAAAATAATGATATTGGTCTCTCATACAGTTTCAGCAGTATTAGAACAAAAGGGAAGTCACTGGCTTTCTCCTTCCAGATTTTTGAAGTATCAAGCTATTTTGGTAGAGCAGGATGATGTTAATATACAGACTACTAATATTGTAAACCCAGCATCTTTCCTCCGTGGAGATACCTCAGAACCTGTGATGCACGACTGTTTAGAGACAATGGAAGCTGTCTATTCAAGTCGACCGGACCTGAAAGAAGAACCACTGGAGGATGCTGAGGACTCATGGTTCACAGACGGGAGCAGCTTTGTGAAGCAAGGAGAACACAAGGCTGGGTATGCTGTGACTACCACCCATAAGGTAATAGAGGCTAAATCTTTACCTGTTGGGACATCTGCACAGAAAGCCAAAATAATTGCTTTGACTCGGGCCCTAGAATTGTCAAAAGGGAAGAAAATTAATATATGGACTGATTCTAAATATGTCTTTGGAGTGGTACATGCCCACGGAGCCATTTGGAAAGAATGAGGATTGCTTACAGCCCAAGGAAAACAGATAAAACATGCAAAAGAAATTTTACAACTCCTAGAAGCTGTAAAATTGCCAGAGAAAGTGGCTATTATGCATTGCAGAGGACACCAAAAAGGTAACACTGAACCGGAAATTGGAAATAAATTGGCAGATTATGAGGCCAGGCAAGCCACAGAAAAGATGGAAGTTGAGGCATTGGCTTTGATTCCAGACGGTAAATTTCAAGTGCTAAAATTAAATTTAGGCTCTGAAAAATATTCAAAGGAAGATAGGATGACTTAGGAGGGAAAGAAAAAGATGATGGATGGGTATATACACCAGATGAACGTATTATAATACCCTCCAGAATGTTGTCCGAAAAGCGGATTCGTGCCCGGCGTGCAAGTAACCAATTCCACACGCTCAGGAGAGAGATTGTTTTATTCAGGCCTGGGTGCTCGGTGGACTTGCCACAAATCAAGCACACCTGGTCTAGTCACCTTTCTGTTTATATCCATGCTTCTCATACATATTTTGAATTTCCTTGTTACATATTCATTACATTTCCGAGAACTAATTATAATATTACATCATCTTAAACACATGCGCACTAAAGCCTTTAGGGTCTTCTTGGGGGTCTCGGGTGGTCTCTGGTGGTCGGCAGGGTAGTGAACTCTTCATGAACTTATTTCCTCTTTACCTTATAGGGTCGCAATTTGTCCCTGAGCCATGCTTGGACCACGTCTGTTTATAGTTTCCATAGCTAAAATTAATTATCACTACTTCTAAAACACACACCTGTTAGTTACCTAACTTCTAAGCAACAAGTCTTCATTGTTTAAAATTACAGAAGCGAACAACATAGAATCCACAACAAACCAAACCATCCATCACCATAGTGCTCTTAAATTAAAACACATGCATCTTGATCTCCTCCAATCAAAACCCCACTCACTAGTTTCATCATTCTAGTTTCTTATTAACTGGTCTTTTAACCCAGTTCTGGGTGAGGGCTATACACAGGATGATAACACTTTGAAGATTAATGTTGATTAAGATTAACATTAACAAGAATATTGTGGAAATTAATTTTAGATGAGCACAGCAAAATTCATTGGGGACCAGATGCTTTGTACAAGGATCTAAACAAAAGAATAGTAGGTTGCAATTTGTATACTGTGGTAAAACAAGTAACGCAGCAGTGTGAAATTTATTTGAAAAATAACCCTAACGCAACCAATAGGGTACAGGTAGGGACAATTGGAAAGGGTAACATCCCAGGGCAACAATGGCAAATAGACTTTTCCGAACTCCCAAGAAAAGAAGGGTGTCGGTATTTGTTAGTGTTAACAGACACATTCTCAGGTTGGCCAGAAGCTTTCCCTTGCAGAACAAATAAAGCTGAAGAAGTCATCCGAGTATTGCTGAATGAAATTATACCTCGATTTGGAATACCAGCAGTAATATCATCAGATAGAGGTACTCACTTTTGCGCACAAATAGTTCAACAACTTAATAAAATGCTAGGGATTGAGTGGCAGTTACATACGCGACACCGACCCCAAGCAAGTGAGCAGGTTGAGAAGATGAACCATTTGATAAAACAACAACTAGCTAAAATTTGTTGAGAAACTAATCTATACTGGTATCAAGTGCTTCCACTTGCGTTGCTTAGGATCAGAACAAAACCGAGAACTAAGGAAAGCATAAGTACTTTTGAAATTCTGTTTGGAAGGTCATACCAATTGCAGTATAGAGGAGAGGATTTGAATCAGTTAGGAGAAGGACATTTGCAATAGTATATGATTGCTCTAGGAAAACAATTGGGCTGAATAGAAAAAGTTGTCTTAGGAATCAGAGCTAGGGGCTTAGACCAGCCGGTTCACCCTTTTAAGCCAGGGGATTTAGTTTATGTCAAAGTTTTTGCAGGTCAACCGCTGGAAGAAAAGTGGAAGGGACCGTTCCAGGTGTTGCTGATGACCTTTACTGCAGTCAAGATCAAGGAGCAGACACCCTGGATACACCATACTCGTGTGAAGAAAGCTCCACCTGGAGAATGGACTTCTGAGAGGACAGGACTATTAAAGTTGAAACTTTCTCGAATGCAGTAAATTACATTTGGGACTTTGACGTATTATTCACTGATATTAGCTTTTGAGTAAGGAATGAAAACACTAAGAGACTTGATATTCCTTTGTTGCTTTTGGATAGAATTGCTCCATGAGGGGTCAGGGAATCCATGGAAAGGAAACCTACATATAGACTTGTTACAAAGAACAGTCCAGATCGCTAATAAATCAGATTGTTGGGCCTGTACTCATTTTCCGGAGCATTCAAAGAAGGGAGTTCCCTTAATTGGAATCCCTATATCAGCTAGTATATCTTGGAACACTCTGTGGGTAAACACTTCTTTTAATGTAAGTAACGAAATGAAAGAACAGGAATGGATAATTGAGACCCCAACTCCAGAACAAAAATATTGTACCTGTGTACAATGGTGTAAACCCCCCTAGAGGAATGGACGAAATCAGATGCCTAACAAAGACCGATTTTGTTGGAAATTATTCTAACTGTAATAAGACTATAAATATTGGAGGCTTAAGACTTGTTGAATCTTTTGAATGGCCGGTACCCGAAGGAAAAGGTTGGTATTGGATTTGTGGAAACAAGGCCCGCAAGGTCTTGCCACCAAATTGGTCAGGAATATGCGCTTTTGGAGCAGTGGTACCACACATTACTATGATTGAGAAATTAGAATCTAAAATGTGGCTAAGAACATACTTTCGAAGAAGTAAGAGAAGTGGAAATAACCCATTAGTAGAGTGACCCACTGGGTTCCATTCTTTCGCACGATGGTTTCTCCCATGGTTAGGAGTTGGTGAATTAGAGAAAGCTATAGTAAACATATCTGCTATGATTGAGAAAATTGGGAATGAAACCTCTGATGCTATAAAGGCCTTGCAAGAAGAAGTGTCTGAATTGGCAGAAATAAGCCTCCAGAATAGAATGGCTTTGGACATGATGTTAACCTCTTAAGGAGGAGTATGCACGATGTTAAACACAAGCTGTTGTGTATACATAGATCAAAGTGGTAGAATTTCTACTGATTTAGAAGAAATCTGGAAACAGACAAAAATACTCCATGAAATACATAAAGATGACACTTCATATGGATTAGGAGAAACGTTCAAATGGTTAACTTCATGGATTCCCGACCTTAGTCAATGGGTGAAAAAGTTGATAGATATTCTTATGATTGTTATATTGGGGTTTGTTTGCATATATGTAATAATACAGTGTTTTTGGAAATGTTCTATAATTGGAAACTGAAGTTCTGAGAAGGTGAGACTAATATAAGAGGAACTACAGTGAAGTTCCCCTTTTATAGCCTCAAAGTAGCTTAATTTATTGAGGGATATAGCTTTAACTATATACCCTCAAAAGAAAAGGAGGGATTGATAGGGATTAACTTCAAGTATGAAGGAACAATGAAGAGATTTACAGTTCTTTGGTTGAAATGATGCAGATAGTTAGGAATACCTTGTGAACAGGCCGACCAGACACATAGTAGATAAAAAGGCCTTGAAACTTAGTATTCTAGATAAGGAGGCCAACCTTGTATCTTGAGATAAGAGGGTGGTGCTAGTGAGAATTACACTACTTAAGCCAGGAGCTAGAACCAAGTATGTGTGAAGACTGAGACTTTTGCATATGTTAATGAATGTAATGAATATGTATACTCTAACTGTATATAACTTCTGTGGTTAAGTGATTTGGCACGCACACTAGGTGGAGCGATCCCCTGTGCGTCCCGTGCTGCAATAAAGAATACCTGCTTTCTAAAACTCCAAATTGAGTCTTCGAGAGTTTTTCGGAGACTTCTTCGTTTCACATTTTTCCAATGCCTTCTCTGTCTGCACCATACACACTGGTCTTTTCCCAAAGGCCTCTTAGGTCCGAGACTTCTAAATCCTTTACTTTCTTGTAATGCCACTACCAACGCCCGCTTGTCTTTCCTTCGGTCCTCCTCCTCCCTATTACTAAACACTCTCCATGCTTCATCTAATAAAGTCTCCAAATTTCTACCTTCTGCTGGCCTTAATTTCTGCAACTTCCTCCGGATATCACTTGCTGACTGTCCAATAAATAAAGATACTAACTGCTGGATTCCTATCTCTGACCCCGGATCTAGAGGAGTGTGCCGCCTCATAGTGTCTTGTAATTTATCCAAAAATTCTGAGAGGGTTTCTTTGGGACCCTGTTGAATGGCATATAAGGCTGACCAATTGATTGTTTTTGGAATCGCCCACTCCATTCCCCTTATAATCCAATCCCTGTAAGAATTCAACAACTTGAAGTGGGCCCCTTTATTCGGATTCCAATACGGATCTTGTAAGGGAAAGTGCTCTTTTATATCTTCCCCCGTACTCTTGAGCTGATCACTAGCCAGATCTTGGATGGTTTTTAAAATTAACTGTTTCTCAGTTTCTGTCATCTAGTCCGATAATAGTTGGATATCACCCCAATCAGGGTTATGCTGTTTTGTTAAAAACTGGAAATGTTTGGTCACTCCCACAGAGTCACTTCTGTAGTTCTTTGCCACATTTTTCCGTGTTTCGAGATCAAATGAGGAAAAGGGAACTTTTATTAAAACAGGCTCTCCTTCTGGTCCCACTGCTTCCCTTAGTGGTGCCTGTATCACTGCTCACTCTTTACTTCAAGTGTGAGAGGATACTGGGCTATCTGGAGAGGTTTCTGAGTCAGAGTCCTCATTTTCTCTTTGTTGCATCCCTGCAGGCAGCTTATAATGTTCCGGTAAGTCTCCCACTCCAGGATCTTTTATTTTTCCTAACTTTACACATCTCTGCCCTATACTGCATGCTGAACAACACCTCTTTAATTTTCCTTTTCCTTCTTTCTCATTTTCCTTTTCTAAAGCCAATATTAAAGGATCTTGCAGGGCCAAATTAGCTCCTTTTGCCATTCTGGGTGGTTCCTTAAAGTAAAGGACATGTCAGCATACACGACCTCATCCCATTTTCCTTCCCTTCTCAAAAATAACATTAATTGCAACAGGGTGTTATAACTCAAGGTTCCATTAAAAGGCCATTTTTCCTCGTCCTCCAATCTGTACAAAGGCCACCACTGGTTACAATATTTTATCAAGGTTCTCTTATTAACACCAGACCCCCCTACTTCCTTCCAATGACTTAAAATGCAACATAGGGGACTCTTTTTTAAAATACCTCCACTCTGTTGGCCCCCCATCCTGCCCGTCTACACAAAATATAACTAAAATCAGGGCTTAAATCACTGAATCCTCTCCACTTCCAGCACTCATAGCAATATACTGACTCTCCTTCCAAGTCTATCTTAACTGCGACTCTACGTTTACACTTCAAGCAGCAGGTGACTATAATAGGCTGGCAATTATTACACCTATTACATAAAAAGGGGGAGGCTTTTACGCCCTCTACTAAGATAGAAACCTTTTCCAATTTCATTCACCCTTCCTTCTATTACTTTAATTCATCCACTGCGTTCGCCTCCGGCCGCTCTCCTCACGGAGAACACGGAACCGCGAATCAGAACTCCTCACTCGCTTCGCAGCTGCGCTGCGTCTCACATGTGCAATACAGACACTCAGTCACACAAAAGGGCCCATTACACTTCTCACTCACACCACAAATTGTATCGATTAAAATAATCAAGTTCACATATAGCATAAATCATTAACTATAAACCGTTTGCCGCAAGTCCACACAGATCAGTTTAAACCATAATACATGGTACCGGATTTTACAACAGATGACTATAATTATGGCAATGCCACCTACAACTCCTAATATTACAGTTAGGAGACCCCAAGGCACTTGAGGATACCACCTTATGGGGACTCAAACCCCAAGTTTCCAGGGGCAAGCACCAATGCTCTTTGCCTTGCGTAGGACGTCTCCTCACGACTTACAGGTATCCCCTTACTAAATTACAACATACCTGGTCCATTAACAATGGTCCTTGTCTGTCCCCGCGACGATCTGGGTGAGTGAGGAGTCCTCCCAAGAAATCTCGGGGGCGCCCAGAGGAGTCCTGTCCTCAGCAGGTCTCGCAGCCAGACAGAGAAGGTCCCATCTGGGGTGCCAAATTGATGCACGGAAACAAACCCTACAACTTGCAAAGAGTTATAAAGCAGGTATGTTTATTACGGCACCGGGTGCAAGGGGGACCGCTCCTCCTAACTTGCACACCGGGTCACAGAACAAGTGTTCATTTATTGCACAAAGATATGCATATTCATTACTATAGGTTGGATTATTACAATTAATGGACATAACTGTTATGTCATTCTCAGGAACTCATTATCATAAATCTCCTCCTTCCGGCGCCTGCGTACTGCCATCGGGTGGTTGTCTGTTGGGGTCTTTTGGATGAAGGCTCACAGTTTTCTTTACCGTGTACTTTTCACCTTTGGCTCAGAGTGCTGAGCTGACTGTGTTCCAAACCGGCAAACCAGCTTCAGCCAGATGGCTGCTTCTTGCAAACAATAGGGTTCCTGGTTTCGGTACCAGCAGTCCCTGTTATCCATACAATTCTTGCTTGCATCAAAGTTACAGCGTCCTGCCTGGCTATTCAATGCACTTTACAAGAGCATCTATCTTACCTAAATTACTAAGCTACAATGGGTTATACATTAATTCCTTAATTCACCAGGCTCTGTGTACACTAGCAACCACTTTGTATGTTAGATGGGGTCAGTGTTTGTTGTGAACAGCCCAGGCCTCGTAAGAAATTGGTGGCTGACACAGGATACCATCTGTCCTGCACAAAGCATTTGGAGACACTCTGGCCCTTGGGCTGTCTGCCAGAGGAGATGCAAAACCAAGGCATTGAGTGTTTGCGGACATGGGGTCCTGTTACACTCTTAGACTGTGGTGGGCCCAGTCCCCTGACCACGTCCCAGCTTGGATAACTCAATTCTGACCCCATAAAAGTTCTCATAGAATCATAGAATCAGAGGATCATTAAGGTTGGAAAAGACCTCTAAGATCATCGAGTCCAACCGTCAACCCAACACACCATGCCCACTACACCATGTCCTCAGCTAACTGCTGTGATCTGTTCCTCATCTTCCACCCCAAAAGCTTATGCAGAGATGTTGAGTGTTTTTAAACTGCTCTAGGTTTTCTTTTTTTCCTTGTGCAACTGCTTTTTGGTGGAAGTTGTACTGCCCGTTCTCCAGTGCCAGATTAGCCCGTTCTCTAGGAGGAATGCAGCAGGAAGAACCATGAGCCTATCTCCAGAGCACTTGGGCTTTTAATACCTGTGTCGAGCTGGAAAGTAAAGCGAGCACAAGCAGAGCTGCCTGTGGTCCTGCCCTTTACCCCTGCCCAAGCAGAGAAGCAGGCGAGGTGGCCAGGCAGCACCCTGGTTAAAGTCTATTGTGCCATGTATGATGACTGGGATGAGAATATCTGGAAACAAGCAGACCTGCATACCCTCCCCTCAGGGCATGGTGATAATGACAACGATTCCCTGCCCTCCCTCCCTGCCCCCCCTCCCCCACTCTCTTGGAACCAATAATCAAGACTGAACAACAGAGCACTCCCAAGGGGGCACAAACCCGCCTCCTTCCACAACAACTACAGGGGGGTTACTGCCCTAGAGAACCAACCAGCTCCAGCTTACCCCAGCTGAAGCTCGATTGTTGGCATTAGGTCCGGGAATACTGCTACATATAGCGGGGCCAAATATTTCCAGTCCCTTATGGACTTGCGCTTTGCACTGGGGACGCGCTATGCATCCCACTGACCGTGGGAGGAAAGTGCGTGGCCCTGGAACTCGGAAGACAGCCTGCAAATAGCCCTGCTAAAAACTGCAATTTTAACCGAATTAAAGGACCAGCACCCATTGCCCTGGGTGCCGGACAACACCCTCCCACAGAACCGAATCCCTGGGAGGTGATTTGTGAGCCTGTACATTTCCAACCTATAATAAAGGGAGCTGAGAGAGTGTTGAAATCTTTAGCTTTGGCCATTAAGACACACTTAAACAGTATTACTTCCAAGAGGTCCTTCAACGTATGCTAGCAGATTTACCACTCTATGCCCCACAGGATAAAAACCAGGGGAGAACCCAGCTAAAGTAAATGTAATAGAAAAGAGAGAGCCTGTGTCCGTGCAAAAGACAAAGCAAAAAGGGGAAACTGGGAAACGCCCTCAGTTACTACTGATCGTTAAGAGATTATGGAAAATGTGTTTACATAAGGGGCTCTCTCCCTAAATGGACAGTCCGTCTAACCTTACTTTTGGATTCCAGTAATATATTAGGTATGGATGTATTGAAGGGTCAGTTATGGGTGGACTTGTGGGGAAAATGGGAAACGGGAACACCACCTTCTTTGTCCCAGAGTTTACCTCCTACAAATGCATGCCTGACTGTTAATCTGTTGCAAACAGCTGCTCCTTTACCCATAGCAAGCTAGTTAATATTCCACAATACAAATTGCCTGCTGATGCTATTCATCCTGTTACTGAATTGATAAAGGAGCTGGAAGAACAGAGAGTCGTTGTCAAGTCTCATCCCCCTACAATTCTCTTGTATGGCCAGTAAAGAAACCTAATGGCAAGTGGCAACTAACAGAGGGTTACAGAGCCTTGAACACTGCCACTCAACAGCTCCCTGCAGCTGTTCCAGTATAAGTGATATAGTCAATTTTCTTAACGAACAAGCCTTTCCGTGGATGCAACAGTGGATGTGAAGTATATGTTTTACATGATCCCAATATCAAAGACAGATATGGAGAGATCTGTTTTTACCTAGCAGGGACTCAATATACATTTACTCGCTTACCACAAGGTTTTAAACATAGCCCTACGAATGCTCATGCTACACTGACTGAAGAGCTAGAAACATTAAAATTACCACAAAAGGTTACTGAGCAATATATAGATGATGTCTTAATAGGTGGACAGTCAGGAGAACCTGTGAAACAGATTATGGACATTATTATAACACACTTACAGTCACTTGCGGTAGAGGTACTGGCAGAAAAGAAAGAGGACCCATTCAGGAAATAACCTTTTTGGGAGTCAGATGGGTAAGTGGAAGGAAAACCATTCCTGCTGAAGTCCTACAAGAAATCCAACAGTTACCCATACCTGGGGATAAAAAGGAGTTGCGTGCTGTGCTGGGGACTTTAGGATTTTGGAGGACACATATTCCAGGTTTTAGTATAAGAGTATGATGACGCTATAAATTAATAATGAAAAATGCAGTCTGGGAAAGAAGCTCACAACATGAAGAGTCCCTGGAGCTTTTATCGTCATGCACCTGGACATGCCCAGCACTCAGCGCCCCCAGCACCCACCTCACAGCACCCAGAACCTGCACATGCCCAGCACCCAGCACTCCCAGCGCCCAGCACAGGGACATGGGCAGCACCCACAGAGCCCAGCATGCATTACCGCCATAGTCTAGTGCCCAGCACCTGAACGTGCCCAGCACCCAACACCCCCAGTGCCCAACACCCAGCACTGCCAGTACCCAACATTCAACACTCAGCACACAGCACCTTGACATTCCCAGCACCTATACATGCCCAGCACCACGCACACACACTGCCCAGACATGCCCAGCACTCCAAGCACCCATCACTCAGCACACGGATATGCCCAGAACCGGGACATGTCCAGCACCCCCACTGCTGAGAATCTAGCACCTGGACATGCGCAGTACCCAGCACCCCCAGTGCCCAGCACCCAGCACTGCCAGTACCCAACACTCAGTGCCCAGCACACAGCACCTCGACATTCCCAGCACCTATACATGCTAGCACTCCAAGCACCCATCACACGGACATGCCCAGAACAAGGACAAGCACAGCACCCATGGGGCACAGCACCTTGTACCCAGACATTTGCAAAACCTGGACGTGCCCAGAATTCAGCACCCCCAGCACGCAGCAGCCACGGGGTCCAGCAACCAGCACCCGCAGTGACCTGTACCCCAGGCGCCCAGCACCCCCAGCACTCACTACAGAGCATCACAACGCAGCATCGGGACATGCCCAGCACCCACCACCCGCACATGCCCAGCAGCCGGATGTGCCCAGCAACAAGCACTGCCAGCAGCCATCACCCAGCAGCCGGACATGCCTAGAATCTGAACGTGCCCAGCACCCCCAGTGCACAACACCCACACCCAGACAAACCCAACACCCCCAGGGTTCAGCACCCAGCACCACCAGTGCCCAACACTCAGTGAGCAGCACACAGAACCTCGACATTCCCAGCACCTATACATGCCCAGCATACACAGCACCAAGCACTCGGATGTGCCCAGCACACCAAGCGCCCATCACCCAGACCCGGACATGCTGAGAACTGGGACATGCCCATCCACCAGCGTCCAGTACCTAGTAACCAGACATGCCAGCACCCGCACATGCTCAGCACCCAATGCTGCCAGGACCCACCACACAGCACCGGGACATGCCCAGCATGAAGCACCCCCCCCGCCCCGTGCCAAGCACCCAACACCCAGACATGCCAGCGTCCAGCACACAGCACCTCGACATTGCCAGCACCCAGCACCGCCAGACTGCAGCAGGCAGCACCCGGAAATGTCTAGCACCCGCACATACTCTCACACGCAGCAACCAGCTGCCGGACATACCCAGCGACCAGCATCCGGCAATAGCAGTGCCCACCACCCAGCACCCCAAGCGCCCAGCACCAGGACATGTCTGGCAGTCAGCACTCAGACCACCAGGAACACCAGCGCCCGAGAATAATGAGGTTTAGATTGTAGAGCAAGTGTAGCATCTCCATGTTTCTTAGTCTATGAACTGGTTAATGCCCAGCAGCCCCAGCACCCGTACATGCTCAGCACTAAGCACCGCCAGTGCCATCACCCAGCATCCGGACATGCCTAGAACCCGGAACTGGCCACCACCCAGCACCCTCAGTGCACAACACCCACACCGGGACATACGCAGCACCCGACACCCCCCAGGGCCCAGCACCCCAAGTGCTCAACACTCAGCACCCAGGACACAGCACCTCGACATTCCCATGTGTCTTTGTGAACTGGCTAATAAGGGAATGTGATATCCACAAGCACTTTTCTCCACTGACTGCTTCTCTATCGGAGATTAAGGTGGTGGTTGTCCGTTTTGTGTTTTGACTCTAGTAAGGTTTAGTGCTAGGAATAGAGGAAGCGCAGAGCCCGGTATTGGTGTGTCTGTAAAAGAGATGCCAAAGAGAGGTGAAACCCACGAACAACTTTCAGTCCAGGCCAGTTCTGTGTGGGAGTGTGATGTTGTCTGCATCTGGTTTGGAGCTGAGATCCTGAGATAAAGAGGTTTCAAATGTAGAGCAAGTACCCCCATACTGTTTGGACTGTGAAGTGGCTGCCCAGGGAAGGTGCGGGCCACAAGCATTTTTCATCCCTGGCCACTTCTGTATCGGAGCTTAAGGAGGTGGTTGTCCATTCTAGGGCTTAGACTCTAACAAGGTTTAGTGTTGGGATCAGAGCAAATTGGTGGGCTGTGAAAGGGCTGCCAATGGATGGCGTGAGCCGCCAATATCTTTCAGTCCTTGCTAATTCTGTGTGTGGAGCCTGATGGGGTGCTGGTCTACTTTGGGCTTGGGCTCCGGCAAGGTTGATCGTTGAGTGCTACAGCAAGCGCAGAGCCCCGGTGTTGGTAGTGCTGTGAAGGGGCTGCCGCAGAAGAGGGCATGCCGCCAAGAGCTTTCAATCCTGGTTCCTTCTGTGTTGGCGCGCCATCTGGTGGGTATCCGTTTTGGAGCTGGGCATCTGGTGACGGTGCTGGGTGATGGTACTGTGTGTGCTGGGTACTGGGAATATCGAGGTGCTGTGCTCTGGGCGCTGGGAATATTGGACGCTAGGCATTTCACAGTAGTGGGCATGACAGGGTGCTGGCCATGTCCTGGTGCTCATGCTGTGCGCTGGGTGTGCTGGGTTCTGGACATGTCCAGGTGTTGCGAAGGTCCAGGTACTGGGTGTTGTGCCCTGTGGGTGCTAAGCACTGGGGGTGATGGGTCCTGGACATGTCTAGGTGCTGGGCATGTCCTGGTTCTGGGCATATCGGTGTGCTGGGTGATGGGTGCTTGGAGTTCTGGGCATGTCCAGTTGCTGGGTGTTGTATGTGCTGGGTGCTGGGCATGTATAGGTGCTGGGAATGTCGAGGTGCTGTGGTGCTGCTCACTGAGCATAGGGCACTCTTGGTGCTGGGTGCTGGGCCCTGGAGGTGTTGGGTGCTGGGCATGTCTGGGTGCTGGGCGCTAGACTATGGCAGTAATGCCTGCTGGGCTCTGTGGGTGCTGGCCATGTCCCTGTGTTGGGTGCTGGATGCTGTGTATGGGGTGCTGGGCATGTCCCTGTGCTGGGCGCTGGGAGTGCTGGGCACGTTCAGGTACTGGTTGTTAGGTGCTCGGCAGTGGTGATGCTTGGTGCTAGGTTTGTCCTAGTGCTGGGCATTTGCAGGTTCTGGGAGATGGGTCCTGGGAGGGTTCAGCTTGTCTGGGTGCTGGGCATGTACAGGTGCTGGGAATGTCAAGGTGATGTGTGCTGCTTGCTGAGTGTTGGGCACTGGCAGTGCTGGGTGCTGGGCCCTGGGGTTGCTGGGTGCTGGGTTTGTCCGGGTGTTGGGTATGTCCACGTGCTAAGTGCTGGGCACTGGGGTGCTGGGTATGTCTAGGTGGCTGGGTATGTCCAGGTGCTGGGCAGTGGGGATTCTGAATGCTGGGCATGTCCAGGTGTTGGGTGTTCGGCACTGGGGAATGCTTGGTGCTGGGCATGTCCCGGTCCTGGGCATGTATGGGTGCTTGGTGCAGTGTGGTGGGTGCTGGGGCTGCTGGGTGCTGAGCACATCCTGGTGCTGGGTGGTTGGTGCTGGTGGTACTGGGTCCTGGGCCTCTGCGGGTGCTGAGTGCTGGGATGCTGGGTAATGGGCTCTGTGGGTGCTGGGCACGTCCGGGTGCTGGGCATGTCCTGGTGGTCAGTGCTGTGCGCTGGCGATGCTGGGTACTGGTCATGTCCGGGTGCTGGGCATGTCCAGGTTTTGAGTGCTGGGCTCTGGCTTCTGGGCATGTCTGTGTGCTGGGCACTGGGGGTGCTGGGGTGCTTGGCCCTGGAGGTGTTGGGCGCTGGGTAGTCCGGGTGCTGAGCCGTGGGGGTGGTGGTTGCTTGGCGCTGGGGTTGCTGGCTGCTGGGTTTGTCCATGTGCTGCATATGTCTACGTGCTGAGTGCTGGGCATGTCTGGGTACTAGGTACTGGATGTTGGGTGCTGGGCATGTCCGGGTGCTGTGCCCTGGGGGTGCTGGGCACATCCTGGTTCTGCGCATGTCCAGGCGCTGGATGCTGGGCTCTTGGAGTGTTGGGTGCTGGGTATGTCCAGGTGCTGGGCAGTGGGGATGCCGAGTGCTGGGCATGTCCAGGTACTGGGTGTTGGGTGCTTGGCACTGGGGAGTGCTTGGTGCTGGGCATGTCCCGGTGCTGGGCGTGTCCCGGTGCTGTGTGGTGGGTGCTGGAGGTGCTTGGTGCTGGGCATGTGCGGGTGCTGGTATGTCTGGCTACTAGGTACTGCATTTTGGGTGCTAGGCATGGCCAGGTACCTGGTGCTCAGCACTGTGTGTGCTGGGTGCTGGGCATGTATAGGTGCTGAGAATGTCGAGGTGCTGTGTGGTGCTCACTGAGTGCTGGGCACTGGCGATGCTGGGTGCTGGGCGCTGGGGGTGCTGGGTGCTGGGCATGTCCCAGTGTGGGTGTTGAGCACTGGGGGTGCTGGGTCGGGGTTCTAGGAATGTCTAGTTGCTGGGTGATGGTCACTAGCGGTGCTTGGTGCTGGGCATGTGTGGGTGTTGGGTCTGCTGAGTGCTGGGCATATCCCGGTGCTAGGTGGTTGGCGCTGATGGTACTGAGTCCTGGGCCTCACTGGGTGCTGACTGCCTGGTAACGGGCTCTGTGCGTGCTGGGTGCTGGGCACGTCCAGGTGCTGGGCATGTCCTGGTGGTCGGTGCTGTGTGCTGGTGGTTTTGGGTGCTGGTCATGTCCGGGTGCTGGGCATGTCCAGGTTCGGAGTGCTGGGCTCTGGCTTCTGGGCACGTTCGTGTGCTGGGCACTGGGGGTGCTGGGTGCTTGGCCCTGGAGGTGTTGGGCACTCGGTAGTCCAGGTGCTGGGCCGTGGGGTTGGTGGTTGCTTGGCGCCGGGGTTGCTGGGTGCTGGGTTTGTTCGGGTGCTGGGCAGTGGGGGTGCTGGACTCTGGGTATGTCCGGGTGCTGGGTGTGTCCGGGCGCTGGGCACTCGGCACTGGGGGTGCTTGGTGCTGGGCATGACCCTGTGCTGGGCATGTGCGGGTGCTTGGTGCTAGGCATGTGGGGGTGCTGGGAGCTGAGCATTCCTAGCTGGGTGCTGGGTTCCGAGCATTCCGGGTCATGCGAATGTCTGGGTAATGGGTGCTGTGCCCTGCTGTGGAGGCTGGGTGCTGAGCACTGAGGGTGATGGGTGCTGGGCATGTCTAGGTGCTGGGTGCTGAGTATGTCCAGGTGCTGGGTGCTTGGCTCTGTGGGTGCTGGTGGTCTTGTTGGTGGGCATGTCGGGATGTAGATTATTGTGCACTGGGGGTGCTGGACATGTTTGGGTTCTAGGCATGTCTGGCTGCTGGGTGATGGGCACTAGCAGTGCTTGTTGCTGGGCATACCCGGGTGCTGGGCATGTCCCGATGCTGGGTGCTGGTCACTGCGGAACTGGGTGCTGGGCATGTCCGGCTACTGGGCATATCCTGGTGCTCAGTGCTGTGCATTGGTGGTGCTGGGTTTGGGGCATGTCCAGGTGTTGTGCATATCTGGGTACTGAGTGCTGTGCCTTGTGGGTGCCGGGTGCGTAGCACTGGGGGTGCTGGGTGCTGGGCATGTCCAGGTGTTGGGTGCTCAACACGAGGGCTTCTGGGCATGTCCTGGTTCTGGCCACGTCCGGGTGCTGGGTGACGGGCGCTGTGTGTGCTGGATGCTGGGCATGTATAGGTCCTGGGAATGTCAAGATGCTGTGTGCTGGGCGCTGAGTGCTGGGCACTGGCGTTGCTGTGCGCTAGGCCCTGGGGGTGTTGTTGCTGGGCATGTGTGGGTGTGGGGCTCTGCGGGTGGTGGGTGCTGGGCTTGTCCTGGTTCTGGGCATGTCCAGCTGCTGGGTGATGGGCGGTTGGAGTGCTGGTTATGTCCGTGTGCTTGATGCTGTGTGTGTTGGGCATTATAGGTGCTGGGAATGTCGAGGTGCTGTGTGCTGGGCACTGAGTGTTGGGCACTGGCGGTGCTGTGTGCTGGGCCCTGGGGGTGTTGGGTGCTGGGCATGTCCGGGTGTCTGGCAATATGGGGTACTGGATGCTGGGTGCTGGGCATGTCCAGGTGCAAGTGTTGTGCACTGGGGGTTCTGGGCACTTTCGGGTTCTCCGCATGTCTGACTTCTGGGTGATTGGTGCTGGCGGTGCTTGTTCCTGGGCATATCCGGGTGCTGGGCATGTCTGGGTGTGGGGTGCTGGGTACTGGGCACTTGGGGTGTTGGGAGTACTGGATGCTGGGTGTTGAGTATGCTGGTTTCTGGGCACAGGGGGTGCTGAGTGCTGCGGGTGCTGGGCCTGTCTGGGTGCTATGTGCTGATCACTGGTGATGTTGGAGGCTGGTTTGCTGCGTTCTGGTGTCTTGGGCGCTGGGCATGTTTGGGTGCTGGGTACTGGGCACTGGGGGTGTGGGGCAGTGGGGGGGCTGTGTGCTGGGCATGTCTGTGGGCATTTCCAGTTGCTGCTCATGACCAGGTGGTGGATGCTGGGTCTTGTGGGTGCTGGGCACGTCCAGGTGCTCTGTGTTGGTGGTGGGTGTGCTGGGCTGGGCACATGTCTGGGAATTAGTGATGGGCCGTGGGGGTGCTGGGCCCTGGGAGTGCTAGATGCTGGGCAGTGGGGTTTCTTGGTCCTGGGCGGAGGGTGTAATGGGTGTAGTGCTCTGGCGTTCTGAGTCCTGGGTCCTGGGGGTGGTGGGTGTCGGGTACACTGGTTTCTGCCACTGGGGGGTGCTGAGTGTGAGACTGGATGTGTGCTGGATGGTGTGCTGGATGTGTGCTGGATGGTGGATGTTTGGTGTGCACTCTCACTGCCCACTACCCAGAATCCCAAGTGCCGAGCACACAGCATCTGGACATGCCCAGCACCTGGACACTCCCAGCACCCACAAGATCCAACACCCAGGACCCAGTCGTGACCAGCAACTGGAAATGCCCACAGCCAGCACCCCTACCTCCCCGCACCCAGCACTCGCAGGGCCCAGTACTAATTGCAGACATGCGCACAACCCAGCACACCCACCACCAACACACATCATCTAGACAGGCCCAGCACGCAGCAGCACCCAATACCCTCAGCACCCAGCATCCAGCAGCAAGACATACCCTGCACCTGCCTAGGCATGGTACCGAGCACTCCCAGGGCCCAGCAACCAGCACCCCCAGTACCTAGCCCCCAGCATCCGCACCACCAGCACCCAGCAAGCAACCTCAGGGCCCAGCAACAACCTCAGGGCCCAGCAGCCAGCCTTTGCCCAGCACCCGGACATGCCCAGCACCCAGCAATCCCAGTGCACAGCACCCAGCACCCAGAAACCAACACACGCACACAGCCAGCACCCCCACCGCCCAAAACCCAGCACCCAGACATGACCAGCACACAGCACCCCCCAGGGACTAGCACCGCCATTGCTCAGCACCCAGACATGCCCAACACCTAACAACCCCACCGCCCACTACCCAGCACCCAGACATGCCCAGCACTCAGACATGCCCAGCAGGCAGCTTCCTCACTGCCCACCACCCAACAACCTGAGCACTCAGCACCTGGACATGCCCAGCGCCCACCACACAGCACCCACACTGACCAACACCCAGCACCCACACATACCCAGCATAACCAGGGCCCAGCATGCAGCACATGCCAGGAATCCAGCACCCCCAGAGCACAGCACCCAGCAACCCCAGCACCACATATGCCCAGCACCGGATATGCCCAACACCCAGCACCCAGTACCTCCAGCATCCAGCACATACCCTGCACTCAGTTATGCATAGTAACCAGCAATGCCAGGGCCCAGCACCCCCAGTACCTAGCACCCAGCACTTCCACCGCCCAACACCCACTACCCTGACATGCCCAGCACACAGCACCCACACCGCCCCGTACCCAGCACCCAGACATGCCCAGCACCCAAACATGCCCAGCGCCCAACACACTGCCCAGATCCCAGCCCCCAACATCTCCAGTGATCAGCACATAGTACCCGGACATGCCCAGCACCCGCAGCACTCAGCACCGCAACACCCAGCATCCCCAGCCTCCAGCACTGCCCACCACCCAGAACCCCAAGTGCCGAGCACACAGCAGCCGGACATGCCCAGCACCTGGACATGCCTAGCATCCACAAAACCCAGCACCCGGTCATGCCCAGCAACTGGAAATGCCCACAGCCAGCACCCCTAGCTCCCAGCAGCCAACAGCCCCAGTACTTAGCCCCCAGCACTCGCACTGCCCAGCATCCAGCAACCCCAGTGCACAGCACCCACTAACCCCAGTGCCCAGCATCCCCAGCGTGCAGCATCCGGCATATGGGCATGCCCAGCACACGGACATACCCACTAGCCAGTACCCCTAGTGCCCAGCACCCAAAACTCCCTCCATCCATCACCCAGACATACCCAGTGCTCAGCACAGCCAACAGCCAGGATCAGGAAATGCCCAGCAACAAGCACTCCCATGCCTACCACCGCCAGTGCCCAATAACCAGCACACAGACAATGCCCACCAGCCAGCATCCTCAGCACTCAGAACCCAGCGCCAAGCACTCAGTACACAGGCATGCCCAGCACCCTGATATGCATAGTCCCCAGTGCCCAGCAGTCCCAGTGCCCAGGACCCATCACTTGGACATGCCCAGCACCCTGCACTCGCCTAGAACCGTGTACCCCAATGTGCCTAGAACCCAGTACCCCAATGATGCGCAGCCAGTGCCCAGCACTGCCTGGAGCCAGCATCCACCACCCAGACATGATCATCACCTGCCCATTCCCAGCACCAAGACCTCGCAGTGCCCAGCGCCGGGACATGTCAAGCACCCAGATATGCCCAGCACCCAGACCTATCCAGAACCCACTACACTCAGGGCCTAGCACACAGTACCCCCACGGCCCAACACCGGCACATGCCCAGCACCAAGCACTGCCAGTGATACCAAGGTCTGCTGGATGTTGCGCATTTGCGGTGCTGGAGATGGTTGGGTGCTGGGCAGCTGAGAAGGGGCTGTAAAGAGAAGGTGAGAGCCGCAAACATATTTCAGTCCTGGCTAAATGTGTGTGGGAGCTCGACGGGGCGCTTGACTGCTTTGCAGTTGGGCTGCGGCAAGGTTGACGGTTGAGTGCTACGGCAAGCGCATAGCCCCGGTGTTGGTGGGGACCTCAAAGGGCTGCAAGGGCAGGCAAGTGCATTGAACGACATTCAATCGTGGGTCCTTCAGTGTTGGAGCACCATCCAGTAGGTAGATGTTTCGGAGCCTGACTCTGATGAAGGTAAGCCATAGGTTTAGGTGGGAGACCAACGGGAGGGGGGCGGTGTTGGTGGTGCTTAGGAGGGGCAGCCAAAGGAAGGTGAGGGCCACCATAAACCTTCAGTCCTGGCAACTTCTGCGTTGGTACCATGTGGAGGGTGGCTGCTTTGAAGCTTGGCTCTGATGCTGGTAAGAGCTAGGTTGAATTAAGGTGGGAGAACAGACAGAGAGCCCTGATGTTGGTGGGGCTGAGGAGGGGCTGCCAAGGGAAGGTGAGGGCCAGCCTCAGCCTTCCATCCTGGCTATTTCTGTGCCTGAGCCTCATGTGATGTTTTGCGGCTTCGGAGCTTGGCTCTGATGAGGGTAAGGGATTGGGTGAGGTTAGGAGGGAGAACAGATGCAGACTCCCGGTGTGGATGGTGCTGAGGAGGGACTGCCAAGAGAAGGTGAGGTCCATCAACAACCCTGAATCCTGGCTACTTCTGGGCCTGAGCACAACAAGGTGGGTGGCCGCTTGGAGCTTGGCTCTGATGAGGCTAAGGGATAGGGTGAGGTTAGATGGGAGAACGGACACAGAGCCCCGGTGTTGGTAGGGCTGAGAAGGAGCTGCAAAGGAAAGGTGAGGGCCAGCAGCAACCTTGAATCCTGGCTATTTCTGGGCCTGAGTACCACGTGGTTGGTTGCTGCTTAGGAGCTTGGCTCTGAGGAGGGAAAGGGATAGGGTGAGGTTAGGTGGGAGAACGGACACAGAGCCCTGGTGTATATCGGCCTGAAAAGGGGCGGCCAAGCAAAGTTGAGGGCCAGCATCAACCTCACTCCTGGCTACTTCTTGGCCTGATTCCCATGTGGTGGGTGGCCGCTTCTAAACTGGGGGTCTCATGAGGGAAAGGGTTAGGCAGAGTTTAGGTAGGAGAACGGACACAGATTCCCAATATTGGCGAGGGCCAGTAGAAGGCTTCAGTTCAGGCAACTTCTCTGCCTGAGTCCCATATGGTGGTTGGTGGCGTCGGAGAGTGCTCTGATAATGGTAAGGGCTAAGTTGAGGTTTGGGGGGTGAACAGACACAGAGTCCTGATAATGGTGGGGCTAAGGAGGGGCTGCCAAGGGAAGGTGAGGGCCAACAGAAGGCTTCAGTTCATGCAACTTCTGTGCCTGAGTTCCATGTGGTGGTTGGCAGCGTCGGAGAGTGGCTCTGATGAGGGTAAGTTGTGGTTTGGTGGGAGAACAAACACAGAGCGCCGACATTGGTGGGGCTGCCAAGGGAAGGTGAGGGCCAGCAGCAACCTTGAATCCCAGCTACTTCTGGGCCTGAGTGCCATCTGGTGGCTGGCGGCATCAGAGCTTGGGACTGATGAGGGTAAGGGATAGGGTGAGGTCAGGATGGAGAACAGACTCAGAGCCCCGATGTTGTGGCAGCTGAGAAGGGACTGCCAAGCGACGGTGAGGGCCAGCATCCTACCTTGAATCCTGGCTACTTCTGTGCCTGAGTCCCATGTGGTGTGTTACAGCTTCGGAGCTTGGCTCTGATGTGGCTAAGGGATAGGGGGAGGTTAGGTGGGAGAACAAACAATGACCCCTCCACCCCCACTGTGTAGGTGGGGCTGAGAAGGGGCTGCTAAGCCATGGTGAGGGCCAACCTCAGCCTTCCATCCTGGCTATTTCTGTGCCTGAGTCTCATGTGATGTTTTGCGGCTTCGGGGCTTGGCTCTGATGAGGGTAAGGGATTGGGTGAGGTTAGGAGGGAGAACAGACGCAGACTCCCGGTGTGGATGGTGCTGAAGAGGGACTGCCAAGAGAAGGGGAGGGCCAGCAGCAACCCTGAATCCTGGCCTGAGCACCATAAGGTGGGTGGCCGCTTGGAGCTTGGCTGTGATGAGGGAAAGGGATATGGTGAGGTTAGGTGGGAGAACAGACACAGAGCCCTGGTGTATATCGGGCTGAAAAGGGGCAGGCAAGCAAAGTTGAGGGCCAGCATCAACCTCACTCCTGGCTACTTCTAGGCCTGAGTCCCCATGTCGTGGGCGGCCGCTTCGGACCTTGATCCTCATGAGGTTAAGAGATAGGGTAAGGTTAAGAGGGAGAACCCTCTGGGCCGGAGCACCATAAGGTGGGTGGCTGCTTGGAACTTGGCTCTTTTGTGGCTAAGGGATAGGGTGAGTGTAGGTGGGAGAACAAACACAGAGCACCGATTTAGGTGGGGCAAGAAGGGCCTGCCAAGGAAAGGGGAAAGCCAGCATCAGCCTTCTGTCCTGGCTACTTCTGTGCCTGAGGCCCAAGTGGTGGGTAGCCGTTTCAGAGCTTGGCTCTTATGAGTGTAAGGGGTAGGCTGAGGTTACGTGGGAGAACTAATGCACTGCTCCGCTGTTGTTAGGGCTGCCAAGGGAAGGTGAGGACCAGCATAACGCATCAGTCCAATCAACTTCTCGGTTAGAGCTCTATTGATGTGTTGCCGCTTTGGAGCTTGGCTCAGATATGGGTAAGGTATAGGTTGAGGTTCTGCGTTTGATAACGAGACCCTTCTTTGTTAGATAATGCCACCCAGCGCATGGGGATCCAACAAAGACGTTGCCCCTTCCCGGCCCCCTCCCTTAGTTCTCCCAACTAAATATCAGCCTATGCCTTACCGTCACCAGAGCCCATTTCGAAACGTCTTCCCACCAGATGGCGCTGCAACACAGAAGGAACCAGGATTGAAAGCTGTTTCTTGCTCTTGCCTTTTTGGCAGCCCTTTCCAGGGGGCTCTGCTCTCGCTCTTGTTCTACCACCCAACCATCAACCTTGCCACAGCCCAACTGCAAAGCCCTTCGGGCTCCCACAGAAAAGTAGGCAGGACTGAAAGATGTTGGCGGCTCTCACCTTCCCTTGATAGCCCCTTCTCAGCTGCCCAGCCCCCAGCCACCTCCAGCACCCTAAATGTGCCATATCTGCCACACCTAGCACCCCTTGCTACACATTGGTGGTGCTTGGTGCGGGGCATGTTCTGTTGCTGAGGGGGGCGGTGCTGGGCACTGCGGGGGCTGGCTTGCTGTCATGTCCTAGTGCTGGGTGCTAGGCAGTGGGGGTGCTGGGTGTTAGGCCCTAAGCACAGTGGGTTCTGGACATGTGTGGGTGCCAGGCATCTTTGGGTGCTGGGCATTTCCAAGTGATGGGTCCGAGGCACTGGGACTACTGGGTGCTTGGGGTGCTGGGCAGTGCGGGTGCTGGGGACTAGGTACTCGGTGCTGGGCTCTGGGAGTGCAAGGTACTATGCATAAGAGGGTGCAGGGTATGTCTTGCTGTTGGGTGCTGGGGCTACTGGGAGCTGTGGCTATTGGGAGCCACAAGTCTTCATTGTGTAGAATTACAGAAGCGAACCGAGGTACTGGAGCTGCTGGTTGCTGGGCTCTGGGAGTGCTGGGTACCATGCATAATTGGGTGCAGGGTATGTCTTGCTGGTGGATGCTGGGCACTGGGGCTGCTGGGTGCTGGGCATGTCTCGATGCTGTGTGTTGGCGATGGGTGTGCTGGGTTGTGCGCATGTCCGGGAATTAGTGCTGGGCCCTGGGAGTGCTGGGTGAGGGGAGCTAGGGGTGCTGGCTGTGGGCATTTCCAGGTACTGGTCATGACCAGTGCTGGTTGTTGGGTCTTGTGGGTGCTGGGCGTGTGCAGGTGCTGGGCACGTCCGGATGCTGTGTGCTCGGCACTTGAGGTTCTGGGTAGTGGGCAGTGAGGGTGCACACCAAACACCCACCATCCAGCACGCCCACAAGTCTCACACCCAGCACCCGCAGGCGCAGGAACCAGCATACCCAACACCCAGCTTCCAGCACACCCACTGCCCAGGACTTGCATACGCTGCATTGAAACCCGCACCCCCAGCACCCAGTAACCGATAGCCCCAGCGCCCAGCACGCCAGGGCCCAGCAACCAACACACGCACATGCCCAGCACCCAGCACCCCGACGTGCTCAGCACACAGCAGCCCCAGGGACCACCACCCCCAGCGCCAAGCACCCAGCACCACCATTGCTCAGCACCTAGACATGCCCAACACCTAGCACCACCACCCCCAGTGCCCAACACCCAGCACCCACGCATACCCAGCACAACCAGGGCCCAGCACACAGCACACGCACATGCGAGGAATCCAGCACCCTCACAGCACAGCACCCAGCAACCCCAGCACAGCCAACCAGTACCGGATATGCCCAACACCCAGCACTGCGTATGCCCAGCACCCGGTACCTCCAGCACCAAGCATCCAGCACCAAGACATACCCTACACTCAGTTTTGCATATTACCCAGCAATGCCAGGGCCCAGCACCCCCAGTACCTAGCACCCAGCACTCCCACTGCCCAGTACCCAGCACCCCGACATGCCCAGCACACAGCACGCGCACCGCCCCACAGTGCCAGTTCCCAGTACCCAGCACCCAGACATGCCCAGCACCCAGACAAACATGCCCAGCGCCCAACACACCAGAACACAGCAAACCAGCCCCCAATAACCCCTGTGATCAGCACATAGCACCTGGACATGCCCTGCACCTGCAGCGCTCAGCACCCCAAACACCCACCATACAACACCCCACAGGTCTCACACACTTCCACCCAGTGCCCGGAAACCAGCATACCCAACACTCAGCATCCAGCACCCCCACCCCCCAGCACCCAGTGCCCGGCATGCTGCACTTAGACATGGCCAGCACCCGGACATGCTCAGCACCCAGCAACACAGGGGCACAGAACCCAGGACCCCCAGTGCCCAGAAACCAACCACCCCAGCGTCCAGCACCCAGTACACCCAGGGCCCAGCAACTAACACCCGCACATGCCCAGCACCCCCACCGCCCAGCACAGGGACATGCCCAGCACCCAGCACACCCAAAGACCACACCCCCAGCGCCAAGCACCCAGCACCGCCATTGCCTAGCACCCGGACATGCCCAGCACCCAGCACCACCACCGCCCACCACTGCCAGCGCACAGTACCCAGCACCCGGACATGCCCAGCACTCAGACATGCCTAGCAGGCAGCTTCCCTGCTCCCCATCGCCCAGAACCTCCAGTGCCCATCACCCAGCACCCAGACATGCCCAGCGCCCACCACACAGCACCCACACTGCCCAACGCCCACACATACCCAGCACAACCAGGGCAGAGCACACAGCACACGCACGTGCCAAGAAACAAGCACCCCCAGAGCACAGAACCCAGCAAACCCAGAGCACACACCCAGCACCGGATATGCCCAGCACCCAGTACCTCCAGCACCAAGAGATATTCTGCACTCAGTTATGCATAGTACCCAGCAATATCAGGGCCCAGCACTCCCAGTACCTAGCCCCCAGCAACCCCACACCCACCACCCAGACATGCCCAGCACACAGCACCCCCACCCGCCGTGCCCAGTACTCAGCACCCACGCATGCCCAGCACCCAAACATGCGCAGGACCCAACACACCACAACGCAGGAAACCAGCAACCAACATCCCCAGTGATCAGGACATAGAACCCACACATATCCAGCACCCAGCACCTGCAGAACTCAGCACCCAGCACCCCCAGCACTCAGCACCTAGCACCCCCAGTGCCCTGCACCCAGCACACCTGACATCCAGCACCTCCACAGGTCTCATACCCACCACACCCATTGCCCAGAAACGAGCATACCCAACAACCAGCATCCAGCCCTCCCACCACCCAGCAGCCCCAGCGCCCACCACCCAGCACCCTCACTGCCCACCACCCAGAACCCCAAGTGCCAAGCACACAGTATCCAAACATGCCCAGCATCTGGGCACGCCCAGCATCCACAAAACTCAGCACGCAGTCATGACCAGCAACTGAAATGCCCACAGCCAGCAACCCTAGCTCTCAGCAGCCAGCACCCCCAGTGCCGAGCACCCAGTCATGCCAAGTACCCGGACATGCCCAGCACATAATATGCCCAGCTCCCAGTAACCCCAGCACCCAGCAGCAAGACATACCCTGCACCCGCTTATGCATAGTATCCAGCACTCCCAGGGCCCCGCAACCGCACCAGCCAGCACCCAGCAACCCGAGTGCCCAGCCCCCAGCAACCTCAGGGCCCAGCCCCCAGCACCCGCACATTCCCAGCACCCAGCAACCCCACTGCCCAACACCCACCCCCCGGACATGCCCAGCACACAGCACCCCCAGGGACCACCACCCCCAGCGCCCAGTACCCAGCACCTGGACATGCCCAGCACCCAAACATGCCCAGCACCCAAACATGCCCAGCACCCAGCATGCCCAGTGCCCTGCACCCAGTACACCAAACACCCACCACCTTACAGGTCTCGCAGCCAGCACCCCCCAGTGCCCAGAAACCAGCATACCCAACACCCCCACAGCCCAAGAACCCGTTTACCCAGCATCCAGACATGCCCAGCACTCGGACGTACACAGCACCCCCAGGGCCCAGCACTAACTCCCGGACAGGCGCACAACCCAGCACCCCAACCGCCAACAAACAGCACCTGGACATGCCCACCACTCAGCAGCCCCAGTGCCCAGCACCCAGCACCGCAACAGCCAGCATCCCCAGCATCCAGCACCCTCACTGCTCACCACCCAGAACCCCAAGTGCCGAGCACAGAGCATCCGCACATGCCCAGCACCTGGACACGCCCAGCACCTGGTCATGTCCAGCAACTGAAATGCCCACAGCCAGCACCTCTAGCTCCCAGCAGCCAGCACCCCCAGTGCCCAGCATCAGTCATGCCAAGGACGAGGACATGCCCAGCACCCAACAGCCCAGTGGCCAACACCCAATACCCCCAGCAGCAAGACATACCCTGCACCTGCTTATGCATAGTACCCAGCACTCCCAGGGCCCAGAAACCAGCACCCACAGGACTTAGCACCCAGCAACCCCAGTGCCCAGCACCCAATACCCCCAGCTCCCAGTAGCCCCAGAACCCACCATCCGGCAGCAAGACATACCCTGCACCTGCTTATGCATAGTACCCAGCACTCCCAGGGCCCAGCACTCGCGCCGCCCAGCACCCAGCAACCCCAGTGCACAGCACCCACTAACCCCAGTGCCCAGCATCCCCAGCGCACAGCATCCGGCATATGGACATGCCCAGCACACGGACATACCCACTAGCCAGCACCCCTAGTGCCCAGCACCCAAAACTCCCTCCATCCATCACTCAGACATACCCAGTGCTCAGCACAGCCAACAGCCAGGATCAGGAAATGCCCAGCAACAAGCACTCCCATGCCTACCACCGCCAGTGCCCAATAACCAGCACACAGACAATGCCCACCAGCCAGCATCCAGAACCCAGCGCCAAGCACTCAGTACACAGGCATGCCCAGCACCCTGATATGCATAGTCCCCAGCACCCCCACTGCCCAGCAGTCCCAGTGCCCCGGACCCGTCACTTGGACATGCTCAGCACCCAGAGATGTCCAGCACCCCCACGCCCAGTGCCTAGAACCCAGTACCCCCAATGACCAGCACCCAGCGCAGCCAGTGCCCAGCACTGCCTGGAGCCAGCATCCACCACCCAGACACGATCATCACCTGCCCATTCCCAGCACCAAATCCTCCCAGTGCCCAGCACAGGGACATGTTGAGCACCCAGATATGCCCAACACCCAGCAACCGCAGCACCCAGACATGTCCACAACCCACTACACTCAGGGCCTAGCACACAGTACCCCCACGACCCAGCACCGACGCATGCCCAGCACCAAGCACTGCCAATGATCCCAAGGCGTGCTAGGTGTGCTGGATGTTGCGCATTTGCGGTGCTGGAGATGGCTGGGTGCTGGGCAGCTGAGAAGGGGCTGTAAAGGGAAGGTGAGCGCCGCGAACATATTTCAGTCCTGGCTAAATGTGTGTGGGAGCTCGACGGGGCGCTTGACTGCTTTGCAGTTGGGCTGCGGCAAGGTTGACGGTTGAGTGCTACGGCAAGCGCATAGCCCCGGTGTTGGTGGGGACCTCAAAGGGCTGCCAGGGCAAGCGAGTGCAACGAACACCAGTCATCTTGGTTCCCTCTGTGTTGGAGCGCCATCTAGTGGGGAGACGTTTCAGAGCCTGGCTCCGATGAAGGTAACATGTAGGTTGATGTTTAGGTGGGAGACCAAAGAGAAGGGAGCAGGGGTTGGTGGGGCTGAGGAGGGGCTGCCAAGAGATCGTGAGGGCCAGCATCAGCCTTCATTCCTGGCCACGTCTGAGCCTGAGCCCCACGTGGTGGGTGGCCGCTCCGGAGCTTGGCCCTGATGAGGATCAGGGCTAGGTTGAGGTTAGGTGGGAGGAGAGACACAGAGCCCCGGCATTGATGCGGCTGAGAAGAGGCTGCGAAGTGATTGTGAGGGCCAGCATCAACCTTGATTCTTGGCTACCTCAGTGCCTAAACCCCACATGAAGAGTGGTAGCTTTGGAGCTTGGCTCCGATGAGGGTAAGGGAAAGGTCGCTGTTAGGTGCGAGCAGAGACACAGAGCCTCGTTATTGGTGGGCTGAGACGGGGCTGCCAACAGATCGTGACGGCCAGCATCAACCTTGATTTCTGGTTACCTTGGTGCCAATCTCCACGTGGAGGGTGGCCACTTCGGAGCTTGGCCCTGGTGAGAGTCAGGGTTAGATTGACATTAAGTGAGAGAACAGGTACAGAGCCATGGTATTGGTGGGGCTGCCAAGGAAGGTGAGGGCCAGCATCAACCTTGATTCCTGGTTCCCTCAGTGCTTAAGCCCCACGTGGAGAGTGGTCGCTTGGGAGCTTGGCTCCGATGAGGGTAAGGGATATATCTAGGGTAAGTAGGAGAACAGACACAGTGTCGCCGTATTGGTGCGGCTGAGAATGGGCTGCCAAGAGATCGTGAGGGAGAACATCAGCCATGGTTCCTGGCTACTTCAGTGATTAAGCCCCACATGGAACGTGGTCGCTTGGGAGCTTGGCTCCGATGAGGGTAAGGGATATATCGAGGATAAGTGGGAGAACAGACACAGAGCCCCGGTATTGGTGGGGCTGAGAATGGGCTGCCAAAAGATCGTGAGGGCCAGCATCAGCCTTGATTCCTGGCTACTTCAGTACCTGAGCCCCATGTAGAAGGTGGCCTCTTCTGAGCTCGGCCCTGATGAGGGTCAGGGCTAGGTTGAGGATAGGAGGGAGAACAGAGACAGAGTCCCGTGTTGGTGCGGCTGAGCAGGGGCTGCCAAGAGATCGTGAAGGCCAGTATAAGCCATGGTTCCTCGCTACTTCAGTGCCTAAGCCCCACGTGGAGAGTGGTCACTTGGTAGCTTGGCTCCGATGAGGGTAAGGGATATGTCGAGGATAAGTGGGAGAACAGACACAGAGCCCCGGTATTGGTGGGGCTGAGAATGGGCTGCCAAAAGATCGTGAGGGCCAGCATCAGCCTTGATTCCTGGCTACTTCAGTGCCTGAGCCCCATGTAGAAGGTGGCCTCTTCTGAGCTCGGCCCTGATGAGGGTCAGGGCTAGGTTGAGGATAGGAGGGAGAACAGAGACAGAGCCCCGGTGTTGGTGCGGGTGAGCAGGGGCTGCCAAAAGATCGTGAGGGCCAGCATCAGCCTTGATTCCTGGCTACTTCAGTGCCTAAGCCCCACGTGGAGAGTGGTCGCTTTGGAGCTTGGCTCCGAGGAGGGTAAGTGATAGTTTGATGTTAGGTGCGAGCGGAGACACAGAGCCTCGGTGTTGATGGGGCCGATAACGGGGTGTCAAGAGATCGTGAGGGCCAGCTTCAACCTTGGCTCCTGGCTACTTCAGTGCCTGAGCCCCATGTAGAAGGTGGCCACTTCGGAGCTCGGCCCTGATGAGGGACAGGGCTAGGTTGAGGATAGGAGGGAGAACAGAGACAGAGCCCCGGTGTTGGTGCGGCTGAGAAGGGGTTGCCAAGAGATCGTGAAGGCCAGCATCAGCCATTGTTCCTGGCTACTTCAGTGCCAAGCCCCACGTGGAGAGTGGTCGCTCCGAAGCTTGCCCCTCATGAGGTTCAGGGCTAGGTTGAGTTTGGGTGGGAGAACAGGCACAGAGCCACGGTGTTATTGGTGCTGATAAGGGGCTGCCAAGAGATCGTGAGGGCCAGCATCAGCCTTGATTCCTGGCTACTTCAGTGCCTAAGCCCCACGTGGAGAGTGGTCGCTTTGGAGCTTGGCTCCGAGGGTGGTAAGAGATAGGTTGATGTTACGTTCGAACAGAGACACAGAGCCCCGGTGTTGGTGGGGACGATAACGGGGTGTCAAGAGATCGTGAGGGCCAGCTTCAACCTTGGCTCCTGGCTACTTCAGTACCTGAGCCCCATGTAGAAGGTGGCCTCTTCTGAGCTCGGCCCTGATGAGTGTCAGGGCTAGGTTGAGGATAGGAGGGAGAACAGAGACAGAGCCCCGGTGTTGGTGCGGCTGAGCAGGGGCTGCCAAGAGATCGTGAAGGCCAGCATCAGCCATGGTTCCTGGCTACTTCATCCCCTAAGCCCCACTTGGAAGGTAGTAGCTTGGCTCCGATGAGGGTAAGGGATATGTCGAGAATAAGTGGGAGAACATACACAGAGCCCCCGTATTGGTGGGGCTGAGAAGGGACTGCCAAGAGAGCGTATGTCCAGTATCAGCCCTGGCTCCTGGCTACATCAGTGCCAAGGCGCATGAGGAGGGTGGCCACTTCGGAGCTTGGCCCTGATGAGGGTTTAGGTTAGGTGGGAGAACAGAGACAGAGCCCCGGTATTGGTGGGGCTGAGAATGGGTTGCCAAAAGATCATGAGGGCCAGCATCAGCCATGGTTCCTGGCTACTTCAGTGCCTAAGCCCCACGTGGAGAGTGGTCGCTTTGGAGCTTGGCTCCGCGGAGCGTAAGGGATAGGTTGATGTTAGGTGCGAGCAGAGACACAGAGCCCCGGTGTTGGTGGGGACGATAACGGGGTGTCAAGAGATCGTGAGGGCCAGCTTCAACCTTGGTTCCTGGCTACTTCAGTGCCTGAGCCCCATGTAGACGGTGGCCACTTCGGAGCTCGGCCCTGATGAGGGACAAGGCTAGGTTGAGGATAGGAGGGAGAACAGAGACAGAGACCCGGTGTTGTTGGGGCTGAGCAGGGGCTGCCAAGAGATCGTGAAGGCCAGCATCAGCCATGGTTCCTCGCTACTTCAGTGCCTAAGCCCCACGTGGAGAGTGGTCGCTTGGTAGCTTGGCTCCGATGAGGGTAAGGGATATGTCGAGGATAAGTGGGAGAACAGACACAGAGCCCCGGTATTGGTGGGACTGAGAATGGGCTGCCAAAAGATCGTGAGGGCCAGCATCAGCCTTGATTCCTGGCTACTTCAGTGCCTGAGCCCCATGTAGAAGGTGGCCTCTTCTGAGCTCGGCCCTGATGAGGGTCAGGGCTAGGTTGAGGATAGGAGGGAGAACAGAGACAGAGCCCCAGTGTTGGTGCGGGTGAGCAGGGGCTGCCAAAAGATCGTGAGGGCCAGCATCAGCCTTGATTCCTGGCTACTTCAGTGCCTAAGCCCCACGTGGAGAGTGGTCGCTTTGGAGCTTGGCTCCGAGGAGCGTAAGGGATAGGTTGATGTTAGGTGCGAGCAGAGACACAGAGCCCCGGTGTTGGTGGGGACGATAACGGGGTGTCAAGAGATCGTGAGGGCCAGCTTCAACCTTGGTTCCTGGCTACTTCAGTGCCTGAGCCCCATGTGGAAGGTGGCCTCTTCTGAGCTCGGCCCTGATGAGGGTCAGGGCTAGGTTGAGGATAGGAGGGAGAACAGAGACAGAGCCCCGGTGTTGGTGCGGCTGAGAAGGGACTGCCAAGAGATCGTGAGGGCCAGCATCAGCCTTGATTCCTGGCTACTTCAGTGCCTAAGCCCCACGTGGAGAGTGGTCGCTTTGGAGCTTGGCTCCGAGGAGCGTAAGGGATAGGTTGATGTTAGGTGCGAGCAGAGACACAGAGCCCCGGTGTTGGTGGGGACGATAACGGGGTGTCAAGAGATCGTGAGGGCCAGCTTCAACCTTGGCTCCTGGCTACTTCAGTGCCTGAGCCCCATGTAGACGGTGGCCACTTCGGAGCTCGGCCCTGATGAGGGACAAGTCTAGGTTGAGGATAGGAGGGAGAACAGAGACAGAGCCCCGGTGTTGGTGCGGCTGAGCAGGGGCTGCCAAGAGATCGTGAAGGCCAGCATCAGCCATGGTTCCTCGCTACTTCAGTGCCTAAGCCCCACGTGGAGAGTGGTCGCTTGGTAGCTTGGCTCCGATGAGGCTAAGGGATATGTCGAGGATAAGTGGGAGAACAGAGACAGAGCCCCGGTATTGGTGGGGCTGAGAATGGGCTGCCAAAAGATCGTGAGGGCCAGCATCAGCCATGGTTCCTCACTACTTCAGTGCCTAAGCCCCACGTGGAGAGTGGTCGCTTTGGAGCTTGGCTCCGAGGAGCGTAAGGGATAGGTTGATGTTAGGTGCGAGCAGAGACACAGAGCCCCGGTGTTGGTGGGGACGATAACGGGGTGTCAAGAGATCGTGAGGGCCAGCTTCAACCTTGGTTCCTGGCTACTTCAGTGCCTGAGCCCCATGTAGAAGGTGGCCTCTCTGAGCTCGGCCCTGATGAGGGTCAGGGCTAGGTTGAGGATAGGAGGGAGAACAGAGACAGAGTCCCGTGTTGTTGGGGCTGAGCAGGGGCTGCCACGAGATCGTGAAGGCCAGCATCAGCCATGGTTCCTGGCTACTTCATCCCCTAAGCCCCACTTGGAAGGTAGTATCTTGGCTCCGATGAGGGTAAGGGATATGTTGAGAATAAGTGGGAGAACATACACAGAGCCCCCGTATTGGTGTGGCTGAGAAGGGGCTGCCAAGAGATCGTGAAGGCCAGCATCAGCCATGGTTCCTCCCTACTTCAGTGCCTAAGCCCCACGTGGAGAGCGGTCGCTTGGTAGCTTGGCTCCGATGAGGGTAAGGGATATGTCGAGGATAAGTGGGAGAACAGACAGAGAGCCCCGGTATTGGTGGGGCTGAGAATGGGCTGCCAAAAGATCGTGAGGGCCAGCATCAGCCTTGATTCCTGGCTACTTCAGTGCCTAAGCCCCACGTGGAGAGTGGTCGCTTTGGAGCTTGGCTCCGAGGAGCGTAAGGGATAGGTTGATGTTAGGTGCGAGCAGAGACACAGAGCCCCGGTGTTGGTGGGGACGATAACGGGGTGTCAAGAGATCGTGAGGGCCAGCTTCAACCTTGGTTCCTGGCTACTTCAGTGCCTGAGCCCCATGTAGAAGGTGGCCTCTCTGAGCTCGGCCCTGATGAGGGTCAGGGCTAGGTTGAGGATAGGAGGGAGAACAGAGACAGAGTCCCGTGTTGTTGGGGCTGAGCAGGGGCTGCCAAGAGATCGTGAAGGCCAGCATCAGCCATGGTTCCTCGCTACTTCATCCCCTAAGCCCCACTTGGAAGGTAGTATCTTGGCTCCGATGAGGGTAAGGGATATGTTGAGAATAAGTGGGAGAACATACACAGAGCCCCCGTATTGGTGTGGCTGAGAAGGGGCTGCCAAGAGATCGTGAAGGCCAGCATCAGCCATGGTTCCTCCCTACTTCAGTGCCTAAGCCCCACGTGGAGAGCGGTCGCTTGGTAGCTTGGCTCCGATGAGGGTAAGGGATATGTCGAGGATAAGTGGGAGAACAGACAGAGAGCCCCGGTATTGGTGGGGCTGAGAATGGGCTGCCAAAAGATCGTGAGGGCCAGCATCAGCCTTGATTCCTGGGTACTTCAGTGCCTAAGCCCCACGTGGAGAGTGGTCGCTTTGGAGCTTGGCTCCGAGGAGCGTAAGGGATAGGTTGATGTTAGGTGCGAGCAGAGACACAGAGCCCCGGTGTTGGTGGGGACGATAACGGGGTGTCAAGAGATCGTGAGGGCCAGCTTCAACCTTGGCTCCTGGCTACTTCAGTACCTGAGCCCCATGTAGAAGGTGGCCTCTTCTGAGCTCGGCCCTGATGAGGGTCAGGGCTAGGTTGAGGATAGGAGGGAGAACAGAGACAGAGTCCCGTGTTGGTGCGGCTGAGCAGGGGCTGCCAAGAGATCGTGAAGGCCAGCATAAGCCATGGTTCCTCGCTACTTCATCCCCTAAGCCCCACTTTGAAGGTAGTAGCTTGGCTCCGATGAGGGTAAGGGATATGTCGAGAATAAGTGGGAGAACATACACAGAGCCCCGGTATTGGTGTGGCTGAGAAGAGACTGCCAAGAGAGCGTAGGTCCAGTATCAGCCCTGGATCCATCAGTGCCAAGCTGCATGAGGAGGGTGGCCACTTCGGAGCTTGGCCCTGATGAGGGTTTAGGTTAGGTGGGAGAACAGAGACAGAGTCCCGTGTTGGTGCGGCTGAGCAGGGGCTGCCAAGAGATCGTGAAGGCCAGCATCAGCCATGGTTCCTGGCTACTTCATCCCCTAAGCCCCACTTGGAAGGTAGTATCTTGGCTCCGATGAGGGTAAGGGATATGTCGAGGATAAGTGGGAGAACAGACACAGAGCCCCGGTATTGGTGGGGCTGATTATGGGCTGCCAAAAGATCGTGAGGGCCAGCATCAGCCTTGATTCCTGGCTACTTCAGTGCCTAAGCCCCACGTGGAGAGTGGTCGCTTTGGAGCTTGGCTCCGAGGAGCGTAAGGGATAGGTTGATGTTAGGTGCGAGCAGAGACACAGAGCCCCGGTGTTGGTGGGGACGATAACGGGGTGTCAAGAGATCGTGAGGGCCAGCTTCAACCTTGGCTCCTGGCTACTTCAGTGCCTGAGCCCCATGTAGAAGGTCGCCTCTTCTGAGCTCGGCCCTGATGAGGGTCAGGGCTAGGTTGAGGATAGGAGGGAGAACAGAGACAGAGCCCCGGTGTTGTTGGGGCTGAGCAGGGGCTGCCAAGAGATCGTGAAGGCCAGCATCAGCCATGGTTCCTCGCTACTTCAGTGCCTAAGCCCCACGTGGAGAGTGGTCGCTTGGTAGCTTGGCTCCGATGAGGGTAAGGGATATGTCGAGGATAAGTGGGAGAACAGACACAGAGCCCCGGTATTGGTGGGGCTGAGAATGGGCTGCCAAAAGATCGTGAGGGCCAGCATCAGCCTTGATTCCTGGCTACTTCAGTGCCTAAGCCCCACGTGGAGAGTGGTCGCTTTGGAGCTTGGCTCCGAGGAGCGTAAGGGATAGGTTGATGTTAGGTTCGAGCAGAGACACAGAGCCCCGGTGTTGGTGGGGAAGATAACGGGGTGTCAAGAGATCGTGAGGGCCAGCTTCAACCTTGGCTCCTGGCTACTTCAGTACCTGAGCCCCATGTAGAAGGTGGCCTCTTCTGAGCTCGGCCCTGATGAGGGTCAGGGCTAGGTTGAGGATAGGAGGGAGAACAGAGACAGAGTCCCGTGTTGGTGCGGCTGAGCAGGGGCTGCCAAGAGATCGTGAAGGCCAGTATAAGCCATGGTTCCTCGCTACTTCAGTGCCTAAGCCCCACGTGGAGAGTGGTCACTTGGTAGCTTGGCTCCGATGAGGGTAAGGGATATGTCGAGGATAAGTGGGAGAACAGACACAGAGCCCCGGTATTGGTGGGGCTGAGAAGGGACTGCCAAGAGAGCGTATGTCCAGTATCAGCCCTGGCTCCTGGCTACATCAGTGCCAAGCCGCATGAGGAGGGTGGCCACTTCGGAGCTTGGCCCTGATGAGGGTTTAGGTTAGGTGGGAGAACAGAGACAGAGCCCCGGTATTGGTGGGGCTGAGAATGGGTTGCCAAAAGATCATGAGGGCCAGCATCTGCCATGGTTCCTGGCTACTTCAGTGCCTAAGCCCCACGTGGAGAGTGGTCGCTTTGGAGCTTGGCTCCGAGGAGCGTAAGGGATAGGTTGATGTTAGGTGCGAGCAGAGACACAGAGCCCCGGTGTTGGTGGGGACGATAACGGGGTGTCAAGAGATCGTGAGGGCCAGCTTCAACCTTGGTTCCTGGCTACTTCAGTGCCTGAGCCCCATGTAGACAGTGGCCACTTCGGAGCTCGGCCCTGATGAGGGACAAGGCTAGGTTGAGGATAGGAGGGAGAACAGAGACAGAGCCCCGCTGTTGTTGGGGCTGAGCAGGGGCTGCCAAGAGATCGTGAAGGCCAGCATCAGCCATGGTTCCTCTCTACTTCAGTGCCTAAGCCCCACGTGGAGAGTGGTCGCTTTGGAGCTTGGCTCCGAGGAGGGTAAGAGATATTTTGATGTTAGGTGCGAGCAGAGACACAGAGCCTCGGTGTTGGTGGGGACGATAACGGGGTGTCAAGAGATCGTGAGGGCCAGCTTCAACCTTGGCTCCTGGCTACCTTAGTGCCTGAGCCCCATGTAGAAGGTGGCATCTTCGGAGCTCTGCCCTGATGAGGGTCAGGGCTAGGTTGAGGATAGGAGGGAGAACAGAGACAGAGCCCCGGTGTTGGTGCGGCTGAGAAGGGACTGCCAAGAGATCGTGAAGGCCAGCATCAGCCTTGATTCCTGGCTACTTCAGTGCCTAAGCCCCACGTGGAGAGTGGTCGCTTTGGAGCTTGGCTCCGAGGAGCGTAAGGGATAGGTTGATGTTAGGTGCGAGCAGAGACACAGAGCCCCGGTGTTGGTGGGGACGATAACGGGGTGTCAAGAGATCGTGAGGGCCAGCTTCAACCTTGGCTCCTGGCTACTTCAGTGCCTGAGCCCCATGTAGACGGTGGCCACTTCGGAGCTCGGCCCTGATGAGGGACAAGGCTAGGTTGAGGATAGGAGGGAGAACAGAGACAGAGCCCCGGTGTTGGTGCGGCTGAGCAGGGGCTGCCAAGAGATCGTGAAGGCCAGCATCAGCCATGGTTCCTCGCTACTTCAGTGCCTAAGCCCCACGTGGAGAGTGGTCGCTTGGTAGCTTGGCTCCGATGAGGGTAAGGGATATGTAGAGGATAAGTGGGAGAACAGACACAGAGCCCCGGTATTGGTGGGGCTGAGAATGGGCTGCCAAAAGATCGTGAGGGCCAGCATCAGCCTTGATTCCTGGCTACTTCAGTGCCTGAGCCCCATGTAGAAGGTGGCCTCTTCTGAGCTCGGCCCTGATGAGGGTCAGGGCTAGGTTGAGGATAGGAGGGAGAACAGAGACAGAGCCCCGGTGTTGGTGCGGGTGAGCAGGGGCTGCCAAAAGATCGTGAGGGCCAGCATCAGCCTTGATTCCTGGGTACTTCAGTGCCTAAGCCCCACGTGGAGAGTGGTCGCTTTGGAGCTTGGCTCCGAGGAGCGTAAGGGATAGGTTGATGTTAGGTGCGAGCAGAGACACAGAGCCCCGGTGTTGGTGGGGACGATAACGGGGTGTCAAGAGATCGTGAGGGCCAGCTTCAACCTTGGCTCCTGGCTACTTCAGTGCCTGAGCCCCATGTAGAAGGTGGCCTCTTCTGAGCTCTGCCCTGATGAGGGACAGGGCTAGGTTGAGGATAGGAGGGAGAACAGAGACAGAGCCCCGGTGTTGGTGCGGCTGAGCAGGGGCTGCCAAGAGATCGTGAAGGCCAGCATCAGCCATGGTTCCTCTCTACTTCAGTGCCTAAGCCCCACGTGGAGAGTGGTCGCTTTGGAGCTTGGCTCCGAGGAGCGTAAGGGATATGTCGAGGATAAGTGGGAGAACAGACACAGAGCCCCGGTATTGGTGGGGCTGAGAATGGGCTGCCAAAAGATCGTGAGGGCCAGCATCAGCCTTGATTCCTGGCTACTTCAGTGCCTAAGCCCCACGTGGAGAGTGGTCGCTTTGGAGCTTGGCTCCGAGGAGCGTAAGGGATAGGTTGATGTTAGGTGCGAGCAGAGACACAGAGCCCCGGTGTTGGTGGGGACGATAACGGGGTGTCAAGAGATCGTGAGGGCCAGCTTCAACCTTGGCTCCTGGCTACTTCAGTGCCTGAGCCCCATGTAGAAGGTGGCCTCTCTGAGCTCGGCCCTGATGAGGGTCAGGGCTAGGTTGAGGATAGGAGGGAGAACAGAGACAGAGTCCCGTGTTGGTGCGGCTGAGCAGGGGCTGCCAAGAGATCGTGAAGGCCAGCATCAGCCGTGGTTCCTGGCTACTTCATCCCCTAAGCCCCACTTGGAAGGTAGTATCTTGGCTCCGATGAGGGTAAGGGATATGTTGAGAATAAGTGGGAGAACATACACAGAGCCCCCGTATTGGTGTGGCTGAGAAGGGGCTGCCAAGAGATCGTGAAGGCCAGCATCAGCCATGGTTCCTCCCTACTTCAGTGCCTAAGCCCCACGTGGAGAGCGGTCGCTTGGTAGCTTGGCTCCGATGAGGGTAAGGGATATGTCGAGGATAAGTGGGAGAACAGAGACAGAGCCCCGGTATTGGTGGGGCTGAGAATGGGCTGCCAAAAGATCGTGAGGGCCAGCATCAGCCTTGATTCCTGGGTACTTCAGTGCCTAAGCCCCACGTGGAGAGTGGTCGCTTTGGAGCTTGGCTCCGAGGAGCGTAAGGGATAGGTTGATGTTAGGTGCGAGCAGAGACACAGAGCCCCGGTGTTGGTGGGGACGATAACGGGGTGTCAAGAGATCGTGAGGGCCAGCTTCAACCTTGGCTCCTGGCTACTTCAGTGCCTGAGCCCCATGTAGAAGGTGGCCTCTCTGAGCTCGGCCCTGATGAGGGTCAGGGCTAGGTTGAGGATAGGAGGGAGAACAGAGACAGAGTCCCGTGTTGGTGCGGCTGAGCAGGGGCTGCCAAGAGATCGTGAAGGCCAGCATCAGCCGTGGTTCCTGGCTACTTCATCCCCTAAGCCCCACTTGGAAGGTAGTATCTTGGCTCCGATGAGGGTAAGGGATATGTTGAGAATAAGTGGGAGAACATACACAGAGCCCCCGTATTGGTGTGGCTGAGAAGGGGCTGCCAAGAGATCGTGAAGGCCAGCATCAGCCATGGTCCCTCCCTACTTCAGTGCCTAAGCCCCACGTGGAGAGCGGTCGCTTGGTAGCTTGGCTCCGATGAGGGTAAGGGATATGTCGAGGATAAGTGGGAGAACAGACACAGAGCCCCGGTATTGGTGGGGCTGAGAATGGGCTGCCAAAAGATCGTGAGGGCCAGCATCAGCCTTGATTCCTGGCTACTTCAGTGCCTAAGCCCCACGTGGAGAGTGGTCGCTTTGGAGCTTGGCTCCGAGGAGCGTAAGGGATAGGTTGATGTTAGGTGCGAGCAGAGACACAGAGCCCCGGTGTTGGTGGGGACGATAACGGGGTGTCAAGAGATCGTGAGGGCCAGCTTCAACCTTGGCTCCTGGCTACTTCAGTGCCTGAGCCCCATGTAGAAGGTGGCCTCTCTGAGCTCGGCCCTGATGAGGGTCAGGGCTAGGTTGAGGATAGGAGGGAGAACAGAGACAGAGTCCCGTGTTGTTGGGGCTGAGCAGGGGCTGCCAAGAGATCGTGAAGGCCAGCATCAGCCATGGTTCCTGGCTACTTCATCCCCTAAGCCCCACTTGGAAGGTAGTATCTTGGCTCCGATGAGGGTAAGGGATATGTTGAGAATAAGTGGGAGAACATACACAGAGCCCCCGTATTGGTGTGGCTGAGAAGGGGCTGCCAAGAGATCGTGAAGGCCAGCATCAGCCATGGTTCCTCCCTACTTCAGTGCCTAAGCCCCACGTGGAGAGCGGTCGCTTGGTAGCTTGGCTCCGATGAGGGTAAGGGATATGTCGAGGATAAGTGGGAGAACAGAAACAGAGCCCCGGTATTGGTGGGGCTGAGAATGGGCTGCCAAAAGATCGTGAGGGCCAGCATCAGCCTTGATTCCTGGCTACTTCAGTGCCTAAGCCCCACGTGGAGAGTGGTCGCTTTGGAGCTTGGCTCCGAGGAGCGTAAGGGATAGGTTGATGTTAGGTGCGAGCAGAGACACAGAGCCCCGGTGTTGGTGGGGACGATAACGGGGTGTCAAGAGATCGTGAGGGCCAGCTTCAACCTTGGCTCCTGGCTACTTCAGTACCTGAGCCCCATGTAGAAGGTGGCCTCTTCTGAGCTCGGCCCTGATGAGGGTCAGGGCTAGGTTGAGGATAGGAGGGAGAACAGAGACAGAGTCCCGTGTTGGTGCGGCTGAGCAGGGGCTGCCAAGAGATCGTGAAGGCCAGCATCAGCCATGGTTCCTGGCTACTTCATCCCCTAAGCCCCACTTGGAAGGTAGTAGCTTGGCTCCGATGAGGGTAAGGGATATGTCGAGAATAAGTGGGAGAACATACACAGAGCCCCGGTATTGGTGTGGCTGAGAAGAGACTGCCAAGAGAGCGTAGGTCCAGTATCAGCCCTGGATCCATCAGTGCCAAGCCGCATGAGGAGGGTGGCCACTTCGGAGCTTGGCCCTGATGAGGGTTTAGGTTAGGTGGGAGAACAGAGACAGAGCGCCGGTGTTGTTGGGGCTGAGCAGGGGCTGCCAAGAGATCGTGAAGGCCAGCATCAGCCATGGTTCCTGGCTACTTCATCCCCTAAGCCCCACTTGGAAGGTAGTATCTTGGCTCCGATGAGGGTAAGGGATATGTTGAGAATAAGTGGGAGAACATACACAGAGCCCCCGTATTGGTGTGGCTGAGAAGGGGCTGCCAAGAGATCGTGAAGGCCAGCATCAGCCATGGTTCCTCCCTACTTCAGTGCCTAAGCCCCACGTGGAGAGCGGTCGCTTGGTAGCTTGGCTCCGATGAGGGTCAGGGATATGTCGAGGATAAGTGGGAGAACAGAAACAGAGCCCCGGTATTGGTGGGGCTGAGAATGGGCTGCCAAAAGATCGTGAGGGCCAGCATCAGCCTTGATTCCTGGCTACTTCAGTGCCTAAGCCCCACGTGGAGAGAGGTCGCTTTGGAGCTTGGCTCCGAGGAGCGTAAGGGATAGGTTGATGTTAGGTGCGAGAAGAGACACAGAGCCCCGGTGTTGGTGGGGACGATAACGGGGTGTCAAGAGATCGTGAGGGCCAGCTTCAACCTTGGCTCCTGGCTACTTCAGTACCTGAGCCCCATGTAGAAGGTGGCCTCTTCTGAGCTCAGCCCTGATGAGGGTCAGGGCTAGGTTGAGGATAGGAGGGAGAACAGAGACAGAGTCCCGTGTTGGTGCGGCTGAGCAGGGGCTGCCAAGAGATCGTGAAGGCCAGCATCAGCCATGGTTCCTCGCTACTTCAGTGCCTAAGCCCCACGTGGAGAGTGGTCGCTTGGTAGCTTGGCTCCGATGAGGGTAAGGGATATGTCGAGGATAAGTGGGAGAACAGAGACAGAGCCCCGGTATTGGTGGGGCTGAGAATGGGCTGCCAAAAGATCGTGAGGGCCAGCATCAGCCTTGATTCCTGGGTACTTCAGTGCCTAAGCCCCACGTGGAGAGTGGTCGCTTTGGAGCTTGGCTCCGAGGAGCGTAAGGGATAGGTTGATGTTAGGTGCGAGCAGAGACACAGAGCCCCGGTGTTGGTGGGGACGATAACGGGGTGTCAAGAGATCGTGAGGGCCAGCTTCAACCTTGGCTCCTGGCTACTTCAGTGCCTGAGCCCCATGTAGAAGGTGGCCTCTTCGGAGCTCTGCCCTGATGAGGGACAGGGCTAGGTTGAGGATAGGAGGGAGAACAGAGACAGAGCCCCGGTGTTGGTGCGGCTGAGAAGGGACTGCCAAGAGATCGTGAGGGCCAGCATCAGCCTTGATTCCTGGCTACTTCAGTGCCTAAGCCCCACGTGGAGAGTGGTCGCTTTGGAGCTTGGCTCCGAGGAGCGTAAGGGATAGGTTGATGTTAGGTTCGAGCAGAGACACAGAGCCCCGGTGTTGGTGGGGAAGATAACGGGGTGTCAAGAGATCGTGAGGGCCAGCTTCAACCTTGGCTCCTGGCTACTTCAGTACCTGAGCCCCATGTAGAAGGTGGCCTCTTCTGAGCTCAGCCCTGATGAGGGTCAGGGCTAGGTTGAGGATAGGAGGGAGAACAGAGACAGAGTCCCGTGTTGGTGCGGCTGAGCAGGGGCTGCCAAGAGATCGTGAAGGCCAGTATAAGCCATGGTTCCTCGCTACTTCAGTGCCTAAGCCCCACGTGGAGAGTGGTCACTTGGTAGCTTGGCTCCGATGAGGGTAAGGGATATGTCGAGGATAAGTGGGAGAACAGACACAGAGCCCCGGTATTGGTGGGGCTGAGAATGGGCTGCCAAAAGATCGTGAGGGCCAGCATCAGCCTTGATTCCTGGGTACTTCAGTGCCTGAGCCCCATGTAGAAGGTGGCCTCTTCTGAGCTCGGCCCTGATGAGGGTCAGGGCTAGGTTGAGGATAGGAGGGAGAACAGAGACAGAGCCCCGGTGTTGGTGCGGGTGAGCAGGGGCTGCCAAAAGATCGTGAGGGCCAGCATCAGCCTTGATTCCTGGCTACTTCAGTGCCTAAGCCCCACGTGGAGAGTGGTCGCTTTGGAGCTTGGCTCCGAGGAGCGTAAGGGATAGGTTGATGTTAGGTGCGAGCAGAGACACAGAGCCCCGGTGTTGGTGGGGACGATAACGGGGTGTCAAGAGATCGTGAGGGCCAGCTTCAACCTTGGCTCCTGGCTACTTCAGTGCCTGAGCCCCATGTAGAAGGTGGCCTCTCTGAGCTCGGCCCTGATGAGGGTCAGGGCTAGGTTGAGGATAGGAGGGAGAACAGAGACAGAGTCCCGTGTTGGTGCGGCTGAGCAGGGGCTGCCAAGAGATCGTGAAGGCCAGCATCAGCCATGGTTCCTGGCTACTTCATCCCCTAAGCCCCACTTGGAAGGTAGTATCTTGGCTCCGATGAGGGTAAGGGATATGTTGAGAATAAGTGGGAGAACATACACAGAGCCCCCGTATTGGTGTGGCTGAGAAGGGGCTGCCAAGAGATCGTGAAGGCCAGCATCAGCCATGGTTCCTCCCTACTTCAGTGCCTAAGCCCCACGTGGAGAGCGGTCGCTTGGTAGCTTGGCTCCGATGAGGGTAAGGGATATGTCGAGGATAAGTGGGAGAACAGAGACAGAGCCCCGGTATTGGTGGGGCTGAGAATGGGCTGCCAAAAGATCGTGAGGGCCAGCATCAGCCTTGATTCCTGGCTACTTCAGTGCCTAAGCCCCACGTGGAGAGTGGTCGCTTTGGAGCTTGGCTCCGAGGAGCGTAAGGGATAGGTTGATGTTAGGTGCGAGCAGAGACACAGAGCCCCGGTGTTGGTGGGGACGATAACGGGGTGTCAAGAGATCGTGAGGGCCAGCTTCAACCTTGGTTCCTGGCTACTTCAGTGCCTGAGCCCCATGTAGAAGGTGGCCTCTCTGAGCTCGGCCCTGATGAGGGTCAGGGCTAGGTTGAGGATAGGAGGGAGAACAGAGACAGAGTCCCGTGTTGGTGCGGCTGAGCAGGGGCTGCCAAGAGATCGTGAAGGCCAGCATCAGCCATGGTTCCTGGCTACTTCATCCCCTAAGCCCCACTTGGAAGGTAGTAGCTTGGCTCCGATGAGGGTAAGGGATATGTCGAGAATAAGTGGGAGAACATACACAGAGCCCCCGTATTGGTGTGGCTGAGAAGGGACTGCCAAGAGAGCGTATGTCCAGTATCAGCCCTGGCTCCTGGCTACATCAGTGCCAAGCCGCATGAGGAGGGTGGCCACTTCGGAGCTTGGCCCTGATGAGGGTTTAGGTTAGGTGGGAGAACAGAGACAGAGCCCCGGTGTTGTTGGGGCTGAAAAGGGGCTGCCAAGAGATCGTGAAGGCCAGCATCAGCCATAGTTCCTCGCTACTTCAGCGCCTAAGCCCCACGTGGAGAGTGGTCGCTTGGTAGCTTGGCTCCGATGAGGGTAAGGGATATGTCGAGGATAAGTGGGAGAACAGAGACAGAGCCCCGGTATTGGTGGGGCTGAGAATGGGCTGCCAAAAGATCGTGAGGGCCAGCATCAGCCTTGATTCCTGGCTACTTCAGTGCCTAAGCCCCACGTGGAGAGTGGTCGCTTTGGAGCTTGGCTCCGAGGAGCGTAAGGGATAGGTTGATGTTAGGTGCGAGCAGAGACACAGAGCCCCGGTGTTGGTGGGGACGATAACGGGGTGTCAAGAGATCGTGAGGGCCAGCTTCAACCTTGGTTCCTGGCTACTTCAGTGCCTGAGCCCCATGTAGAAGGTGGCCACTTCGGTGCTCGGCCCTGATGAGGGTCAGGGCTAGGTTGAGGATAGGAGGGAGAACAGAGACAGAGCCCCGGTGTTGTTGGGGCTGAGAAGGGGCTGCCAAGAGATCGTGAAGGCCAGCATCAGCCATGGTTCCTCGCTACTTCAGCGCCTAAGCCCCACTTGGAAGGTAGTAGCTTGGCTCCGACGAGGGTAAGGGATATGTCGAGAATAAGTGGGAGAACATACACAGAGCCCCCGTATTGGTGTGGCTGAGAAGGGGCTGCCAAGAGATCGTGAAGGCCAGCATCAGCCATGGTTCCTCCCTACTTCAGTGCCTAAGCCCCACGTGGAGAGCGGTCGCTTGGTAGCTTGGCTCCGATGAGGGTAAGGGATATGTCGAGGATAAGTGGGAGAACAGACAGAGAGCCCCGGTATTGGTGGGGCTGAGAATGGGCTGCCAAAAGATCGTGAGGGCCAGCATCAGCCTTGATTCCTGGGTACTTCAGTGCCTAAGCCCCACGTGGAGAGTGGTCGCTTTGGAGCTTGGCTCCGAGGAGCGTAAGGGATAGGTTGATGTTAGGTGCGAGCAGAGACACAGAGCCCCGGTGTTGGTGGGGACGATAACGGGGTGTCAAGAGATCGTGAGGGCCAGCTTCAACCTTGGTTCCTGGCTACTTCAGTGCCTGAGCCCCATGTAGAAGGTGGCCTCTTCTGAGCTCGGCCCTGATGAGGGTCAGGGCTAGGTTGAGGATAGGAGGGAGAACAGAGACAGAGTCCCGTGTTGGTGCGGCTGAGCAGGGGCTGCCAAGAGATCGTGAAGGCCAGCATAAGCCATGGTTCCTCGCTACTTCATCCCCTAAGCCCCACTTTGAAGGTAGTAGCTTGGCTCCGATGAGGGTAAGGGATATGTCGAGAATAAGTGGGAGAACATACACAGAGCCCCGGTATTGGTGTGGCTGAGAAGAGACTGCCAAGAGAGCGTAGGTCCAGTATCAGCCCTGGATCCATCAGTGCCAAGCCGCATGAGGAGGGTGGCCACTTCGGAGCTTGGCCCTGATGAGGGTTTAGGTTAGGTGGGAGAACAGAGACAGAGCGCCGGTGTTGTTGGGGCTGAGCAGGGGCTGCCAAGAGATCGTGAAGGCCAGCATCAGCCATGGTTCCTGGCTACTTCATCCCCTAAGCCCCACTTGGAAGGTAGTATCTTGGCTCCGATGAGGGTAAGGGATATGTTGAGAATAAGTGGGAGAACATACACAGAGCCCCCGTATTGGTGTGGCTGAGAAGGGGCTGCCAAGAGATCGTGAAGGCCAGCATCAGCCATGGTTCCTCCCTACTTCAGTGCCTAAGCCCCACGTGGAGAGCGGTCGCTTGGTAGCTTGGCTCCGATGAGGGTAAGGGATATGTCGAGGATAAGTGGGAGAACAGAGACAGAGCCCCGGTATTGGTGGGGCTGAGAATGGGCTGCGAAAAGATCGTGAGGGCCAGCATCAGCCTTGATTCCTGGGTACTTCAGTGCCTAAGCACCACGTGGAGAGTGGTCGCTTTGGAGCTTGGCTCCGAGGAGCGTAAGGGATAGGTTGATGTTAGGTGCGAGCAGAGACACAGAGCCCCGGTGTTGGTGGGGACGATAACGGGGTGTCAAGAGATCGTGAGGGCCAGCTTCAACCTTGGTTCCTGGCTACTTCAGTGCCTGAGCCCCATGTAGAAGGTGGCCACTTCGGAGCTCGGCCCTGATGAGGGACAGGGCTAGGTTGAGGATAGGAGGGAGAACAGAGACAGAGCCCCGGTGTTGGTGCGGCTGAGAAGGGGTTGCCAAGAGATCGTGAAGGCCAGCATCAGCCATTGTTCCTGGCTACTTCAGTGCCAAGCCCCATGTGGAGAGTGGTCGCTCCGAAGCTTGCCCCTCATGAGGTTCAGGGCTAGGTTGAGGTAGCGTGGGAGAACAGGCACAGAAACCCGGTGTTATTGGTGCTGATAAGGGGCTGCCAAGAGATCGTGAGGGCCAGCATCAGCCTTGATTCCTGGCTACTTCAGTGCCTAAGCCCCACGTGGAGAGTGGTCGCTTTGGAGCTTGGCTCCGAGGGTGGTAAGAGATAGGTTGATGTTACGTTCGAACAGAGACACAGAGCCCCGGTGTTGGTGGGGACGATAACGGGGTGTCAAGAGATCGTGAGGGACAGCTTCAACCTTGGTTCCTGGCTACTTCAGTACCTGAGCCCCATGTAGAAGGTGGCCTCTTCTGAGCTCGGCCCTGATGAGTGTCAGGGCTAGGTTGAGGATAGGAGGGAGAACAGAAACAGAGCCCCGGTGTTGTTGCGGCTGAGCAGGGGCTGCAAAGAGATCGTGAAGGCCAGCATCAGCCATGGTTCCTGGCTACTTCATCCCCTAAGCCCCACTTGGGAGGTAGTAGCTTGGCTCCGAAGAGGGTAAGGGATATGTCGAGAATAAGTGGGAGAACATACACAGAGCCCCGGTATTGGTGTGGCTGAGAAGGGACTGCCAAGAGAGCGTATGTCCAGTATCAGCCCTGGCTCCTGGCTACATCAGTGCCAAGGCGCATGAGGAGGGTGGCCACTTCGGAGCTTGGCCCTGATGAGGGTTTAGGTTAGGTGGGAGAACAGAGACAGAGCCCCGGTGTTGTTGGGGCTGAGAAGGGGCTGCCAAGAGATCGTGAAGGCCAGCATCAGCCATAGTTCCTCGCTACTTCAGCGCCTAAGCCCCACGTGGAGAGTGGTCGCTTGGTAGCTTGGCTCCGATGAGGGTAAGGGATATGTCGAGGATAAGTGGGAGAACAGAGACAGAGCCCCGGTATTGGTGGGGCTGAGAATGGGCTGCCAAAAGATCGTGAGGGCCAGCATCAGCCTTGATTCCTGGCTACTTCAGTGCCTAAGCCCCACGTGGAGAGTGGTCGCTTTGGAGCTTGGCTCCGAGGAGCGTAAGGGATAGGTTGATGTTAGGTGCGAGCAGAGACACAGAGCCCCGGTGTTGGTGGGGACGATAACGGGGTGTCAAGAGATCGTGAGGGCCAGCTTCAACCTTGGTTCCTGGCTACTTCAGTGCCTGAGCCCCATGTAGAAGGTGGCCACTTCGGTGCTCGGCCCTGATGAGGGTCAGGGCTAGGTTGAGGATAGGAGGGAGAACAGAGACAGAGCCCCGGTGTTGTTGGGGCTGAGCAGGGGCTGCAAAGAGATCGTGAAGGCCAGCATCAGCCATGGTTCCTGGCTACTTCATCCCCTAAGCCCCACTTGGAAGGTAGTAGCTTGGCTCCGACGAGGGTAAGGGATATGTCGAGAATAAGTGGGAGAACATACACAGAGCCCCCGTATTGGTGTGGCTGAGAAGGGACTGCCAAGAGAGCGTATGTCCAGTATCAGCCCTGGCTCCTGGCTACATCAGTGCCAAGGCGCATGAGGAGGGTGGCCACTTCGGAGCTTGGCCCTGATGAGGGTTTAGGTTAGGTGGGAGAACAGAGACAGAGCCCCGGTGTTGTTGGGGCTGAGAAGGGGCTGCCAAGAGATCGTGAAGGCCAGCATCAGCCATGGTTCCTCGCTACTTCAGCGCCTAAGCCCCACGTGGAGAGTGGTCGCTTGGTAGCTTGGCTCCGATGAGGGTAAGGGATATGTAGAGGATAAGTGGGAGAACAGACACAGAGCCCCGGTATTGGTGGGGCTGAGAATGGGCTGCCAAAAGATCGTGAGGGCCAGCATCAGCCTTGATTCCTGGCTACTTCAGTGCCTGAGCCCCATGTAGAAGGTGGCCTCTTCTGAGCTCGGCCCTGATGAGGGTCAGGGCTAGGTTGAGGATAGGAGGGAGAACAGAGACAGAGCCCCGGTATTGGTGGGGCTGAGAATGGGCTGCCAAAAGATCATGAGGGCCAGCATCAGCCTTGATTCCTGGCTACTTCAGTGCCTAAGCCCCACGTGGAGAGTGGTCGCTTTGGAGCTTGGCTCCGAGGAGCGTAAGGGATAGGTTGATGTTAGGTGCGAGCAGAGACACAGAGCCCCGGTGTTGGTGGGGACGATAACGGGGTGTCAAGAGATCGTGAGGGCCAGCTTCAACCTTGGCTCCTGGCTACTTCAGTGCCTGAGCCCCATGTAGAAGGTGGCCACTTCGGTGCTCGGCCCTGATGAGGGACAGGGCTAGGTTGAGGATAGGAGGGAGAACAGAGACAGAGCCCCGGTGTTGGTGCGGCTGAGCAGGGGCTGCAAAGAGATCGTGAAGGCCAGCATCAGCCATGGTTCCTGGCTACTTCATCCCCTAAGCCCCACTTGGAAGGTAGTAGCTTGGCTCCGACGAGGGTAAGGGATATGTCGAGAATAAGTGGGAGAACATACACAGAGCCCCCGTATTGGTGTGGCTGAGAAGGGGCTGCCAAGAGAGCGTATGTCCAGTATCAGCCCTGGCTCCTGGCTACATCAGTGCCAAGCCGCATGAGGAGGGTGGCCACTTCGGAGCTTGGCCCTGATGAGGGTTTAGGTTAGGTGGGAGAACAGAGACAGAGCCCCGGTGTTGTTGGGGCTGAGAAGGGGCTGCCAAGAGATCGTGAAGGCCAGCATCAGCCATGGTTCCTCGCTACTTCAGCGCCTAAGCCCCACGTGGAGAGTGGTCGCTTGGTAGCTTGGCTCCGATGAGGGTAAGGGATATGTAGAGGATAAGTGGGAGAACAGACACAGAGCCCCGGTATTGGTGGGGCTGAGAATGGGCTGCCAAAAGATCGTGAGGGCCAGCATCAGCCTTGATTCCTGGGTACTTCAGTGCCTGAGCCCCATGTAGAAGGTGGCCTCTTCTGAGCTCGGCCCTGATGAGGGTCAGGGCTAGGTTGAGGATAGGAGGGAGAACAGAGACAGAGCCCCGGTGTTGGTGCGGGTGAGCAGGGGCTGCCAAAAGATCGTGAGGGCCAGCATCAGCCTTGATTCCTGGGTACTTCAGTGCCTAAGCCCCACGTGGAGAGTGGTCGCTTTGGAGCTTGGCTCCGAGGAGCGTAAGGGATAGGTTGATGTTAGGTGCGAGCAGAGACACAGAGCCCCGGTGTTGGTGGGGACGATAACGGGGTGTCAAGAGATCGTGAGGGCCAGCTTCAACCTTGGCTCCTGGCTACTTCAGTGCCTGAGCCCCATGTAGAAGGTGGCCTCTTCTGAGCTCGGCCCTGATGAGGGTCAGGGCTAGGTTGAGGATAGGAGGGAGAACAGAGACAGAGCCCCGGTGTTGTTGGGGCTGAGAAGGGGCTGCCAAGAGATCGTGAAGGCCAGCATCAGCCATGGTTCCTCTCTACTTCAGTGCCTAAGCCCCACGTGGAGAGTGGTCGCTTTGGAGCTTGGCTCCGAGGAGGGTAAGAAATAGTTTGATGTTAGGTGCGAGCAGAGACACAGAGCCCCGGTGTTGGTGGGGATGATAACGGGGTGTCAAGAGATCGTGAGGGCCAGCTTCAACCTTGGCTCCTGGCTACCTTAGTGCCTGAGCCCCATGTAGAAGGTGGCATCTTCGGAGCTCTGCCCTGATGAGGGTCAGGGCTAGGTTGAGGATAGGAGGGAGAACAGAGACAGAGCCCCGGTGTTGGTGCGGCTGAGAGGGGACTGCCAAGAGAACGTGAGGGCCAGCATCAGCCTTGATTCCTGGCTACTTCAGTGCCTAAGCCCCACGTGGAGAGTGGTCGCTTTGGAGCTTGGCTCCGAGGAGCGTAAGGGATAGGTTGATGTTAGGTGCGAGTAGAGACACAGAGCCCCGGTGTTGGTGGGGACGATAACGGGGTGTCAAGAGATCGTGAGGGCCAGCTTCAACCTTGGCTCCTGGCTACTTCAGTACCTGAGCCACATGTAGAAGGTGGCCTCTTCTGAGCTCGGCCCTGATGAGGGTCAGGGCTAGGTTGAGGATAGGAGGGAGAACAGAGACAGAGCCCCGGTGTTGGTGCGGCTGAGCAGGGGCTGCCAAGAGATCGTGAAGGCCAGCATCAGCCATGGTTCCTGGCTACTTCATCCCCTAAGCCCCACTTGGAAGGTAGTAGCTTGGCTCCGAAGAGGGTAAGGGATATGTCGAGAATAAGTGGGAGAACATACACAGAGCCCCGGTATTGGTGTGGCTGAGAAGAGACTGCCAAGAGAGCGTAGGTCCAGTATCAGCCCTGGCTCCATCAGTGCCAAGCCGCATGAGGAGCGTGGCCACTTCGGAGCTTGGCCCTGATGAGGGTTTAGGTTAGGTGGGAGAACAGAGACAGAGCGCCGGTGTTGTTGGGGCTGAGCAGGGGCTGCCAAGAGATCGTGAAGGCCAGCATCAGCCATGGTTCCTCGCTACTTCAGGGCCTAAGCCCCACGTGGAGAGTGGTCGCTTGGTAGCTTGGCTCCGATGAGGGTAAGGGATATGTCGAGGATAAGTGGGAGAACAGAGACAGAGCCCCGGTATTGGTGGGGCTGAGAATGGGCTGCCAAAAGATCATGAGGGCCAGCATCAGCCTTGATTCCTGGGTACTTCAGTGCCTAAGCCCCACGTGGAGAGTGGTCGCTTTGGAGCTTGGCTCCGAGGAGCGTAAGGGATAGGTTGATGTTAGGTGCGAGCAGAGACACAGAGCCCCGGTGTTGGTGGGGACGATAACGGGGTGTCAAGAGATCGTGAGGGCCAGCTTCAACCTTGGTTCCTGGCTACTTCAGTGCCTGAGCCCCATGTAGAAGGTGGCCACTTCGGTGCTCGGCCCTGATGAGGGACAGGGCTAGGTTGAGGATAGGAGGGAGAACAGAGACAGAGCCCCGGTGTTGGTGCGGCTGAGCAGGGGCTGCAAAGAGATCGTGAAGGCCAGCATCAGCCATGGTTCCTGGCTACTTCATCCCCTAAGCCCCACTTGGAAGGTAGTAGCTTGGCTCCGACGAGGGTAAGGGATATGTCGAGAATAAGTGGGAGAACATACACAGAGCCCCCGTATTGGTGTGGCTGAGAAGGGGCTGCCAAGAGAGCGTATGTCCAGTATCAGCCCTGGCTCCTGGCTACATCAGTGCCAAGCCGCATGAGGAGGGTGGCCACTTCGGAGCTTGGCCCTGATGAGGGTTTAGGTTAGGTGGGAGAACAGAGACAGAGCCCCGGTGTTGTTGGGGCTGAGAAGGGGCTGCCAAAAGATCGTGAGGGCCAGCATCAGCCTTGATTCCTGGGTACTTCAGTGCCTAAGCCCCACGTGGAGAGTGGTCGCTTTGGAGCTTGGCTCCGAGGAGCGTAAGGGATAGGTTGATGTTAGGTGCGAGCAGAGACACAGAGCCTCGGTGTTGATGGGGACGATAACGGGGTGTCAAGAGATCGTGAGGGCCAGCTTCAACCTTGGCTCCTGGCTACTTCAGTGCCTGAGCCCCATGTAGAAGGTGGCCACTTCTGAGCTCGGCCCTGATGAGGGTCAGGGCTAGGTTGAGGATAGGAGGGAGAACAGAGACAGAGCCCCGGTGTTGGTGCGGCTGAGAAGGGGTTGCCAAGAGATCGTGAAGGCCAGCATCAGCCATTGTTCCTGGCTACTTCAGTGCCAAGCCCCATGTGGAGAGTGGTCGTCCGAAGCTTGCCCCTCATGAGGTTCAGGGCTAGGTTGAGTTTGGGTAGGAGAACAGGCACAGAGCCACGGTGTTATTGGTGCTGATAAGGGGCTGCCAAGAGATCGTGAGGGCCAGCATCAGCCTTGATTCCTGGCTACTTCAGTGCCTAAGCCCCACGTGGAGAGTGGTCGCTTTGGAGCTTGGCTCCGAGGGTGGTAAGAGATAGGTTGATGTTACGTTCGAACAGAGACACAGAGCCCCCGTGTTGGTGGGGACGATAACGGGGTGTCAAGAGATCGTGAGGGCCAGCTTCAACCTTGGTTCCTGGCTACTTCAGTACCTGAGCCCCATGTAGAAGGTGGCCTCTTCTGAGCTCGGCCCTGATGAGGGTCAGGGCTAGGTTGAGGATAGGAGGGAGAACAGAGACAGAGCCCCGGTGTTGGTGCGGCTGAGCAGGGGCTGCCAAAAGATCGTGAAGGCCAGCATCAGCCTTGATTCCTGGGTACTTCAGTGCCTAAGCCCCACGTGGAGAGTGGTCGCTTGGTAGCTTGGCTCCGATGAGGGTAAGGGATATGTCGAGGATAAGTGGGAGAACAGAGACAGAGCCCCGGTATTGGTGGGGCTGAGAATGGGCTGCCAAAAGATCATGAGGGCCAGCATCAGCCTTGATTCCTGGCTACTTCAGTGCCTAAGCCCCACGTGGAGAGTGGTCGCTTTGGAGCTTGGCTCCGAGGAGCGTAAGGGATAGGTTGATGTTAGGTGCGAGCAGAGACACAGAGCCCCGGTGTTGGTGGGGACGATAACGGGGTGTCAAGAGATCGTGAGGGCCAGCTTCAACCTTGGTTCCTGGCTACTTCAGTGCCTGAGCCCCATGTAGAAGGTGGCTACTTCGGTGCTTGGCCCTGATGAGGGACAGGGCTAGGTTGAGGATAGGAGGGAGAACAGAGACAGAGACCCGGTGTTGGTGCGGCTGAGCAGGGGCTGCCAAGAGATCGTGAAGGCCAGCATCAGCCATGGTTCCTGGCTACTTCAGTGCCTAAGCCCCACGTGGAGAGTGGTCGCTTGGTAGCTTGGCTCCGATGAGGGTAAGGGATATGTCGAGGATAAGTGGGAGAACAGACACAGAGCCCCGGTATTGGTGGGGCTGAGAATGGGCTGCCAAAAGATCGTGAGGGCCAGCATCAGCCTTGATTCCTGGCTACTTCAGTGCCTGAGCCCCATGTAGAAGGTGGCCTCTTCTGAGCTCGGCCCTGATGAGGGTCAGGGCTAGGTTGAGGATAGGAGGGAGAACAGAGACAGAGCCCCGGTGTTGGTGCGGGTGATCAGGGGCTGCCAAAAGATCGTGAGGGCCAGCATCAGCCTTGATTCCTGGGTACTTCATTGCCTAAGCCCCACGTGGAGAGTGGTCGCTTTGGAGCTTGGCTCCGAGGAGCGTAAGGGATAGGTTGATGTTAGGTGCGAGCAGAGACACAGAGCCCCGGTGTTGGTGGGGACGATAACGGGGTGTCAAGAGATCGTGAGGGCCAGCTTCAACCTTGGCTCCTGGCTACTTCAGTGCCTGAGCCCCATGTAGAAGGTGGCCACTTCGGAGCTCGGCCCTGATGAGGGACAGGGCTAGGTTGAGGATAGGAGGGAGAACAGAGACAGAGCCCCGGTGTTGGTGCGGCTGAGAAGGGGTTGCCAAGAGATCGTGAAGGCCAGCATCAGCCTTGATTCCTGGCTACTTCAGTGCCAAGCCCCATGTGGAGAGTGGTCGCTCCGAAGCTTGCCCCTCATGAGGTTCAGGGCTAGGTTGAGGTAGGGTGGGAGAACAGGCACAGAGCCACGGTGTTATTGGTGCTGATAAGGGGCTGCCAAGAGATCGTGAGGGCCAGCATCAGCCTTGATTCCTGGCTACTTCAGTGCCTAAGCCCCACGTGGAGAGTGGTCGCTTTGGAGCTTGGCTCCGAGGAGGGTAAGAGATAGGTTGATGTTACGTTCGAACAGTGACACAGAGCCCCGGTGTTGGTGGGGACGATAACGGGGTGTCAAGAGATCGTGAGGGACAGCTTCAACCTTGGTTCCTGGCTACTTCAGTACCTGAGCCCCATGTAGAAGGTGGCCTCTTCTGAGCTCGGCCCTGATGAGGGTCAGGGCTAGGTTGAGGATAGGAGGGAGAACAGAGACAGAGCCCCGGTGTTGGTGCGGCTGAGCAGGGGCTGCAAAGAGATCGTGAAGGCCAGCATCAGCCATGGTTCCTGGCTACTTCATCCCCTAAGCCCCACTTGGAAGGTAGTAGCTTGGCTCCGAAGAGGGTAAGGGATATGTCGAGAATAAGTGGGAGAACAGAGACAGAGCCCCGGTATTGGTGTGGCTGAGAAGGGACTGCCAAGAGAGCGTATGTCCAGTATCAGCCCTGGCTCCTGGCTACATCAGTGCCAAGCCGCATGAGGAGGGTGGCCACTTCGGAGCTTGGCCCTGATGAGGGTTTAGGTTAGGTGGGAGAACAGAGACAGAGCCCCGGTGTTGTTGGGGCTGAGAAGGGGCTGCCAAGAGATCGTGAAGGCCAGCATCAGCCATGGTTCCTCGCTACTTCAGCGCCTAAGCCCCACGTGGAGAGAGGTCGCTTGGTAGCTTGGCTCCGATGAGGGTAAGGGATATGTCGAGGATAAGTGGGAGAACAGACAAAGAGCCCCGGTATTGGTGTGGCTGAGAAGAGACTGCCAAGAGACCGTAGGTCCAGTATCAGCCCTGGCTCCATCAGTGCCAAGCCGCATGAGGAGGGTGGCCACTTCGGAGCTTGGCCCTGATGAGGGTTTAGGTTAGGTGGGAGAACAGAGACAGAGCCCCGGTGTTGTTGGGGCTGAGCAGGGGCTGCCAAGAGATCGTGAAGGCCAGCATCAGCCTTGATTCCTCGCTACTTCAGGGCCTAAGCCCCACGTGGAGAGTGGTCGCTTGGTAGCTTGGCTCCGATGAGGGTAAGGGATATGTCGAGGATAAGTGGGAGAACAGAGACAGAGCCCCGGTGTTGGTGGGGCTGAGAATGGGCTGCCAAAAGATTGTGAGGGCCAGCATCAGCCTTGATTCCTGGCTACTTCAGTGCCTAAGCCCCACGTGGAGAGTGGTCGCTTTGGAGCTTGGCTCCGAGGAGCGTAAGGGATAGGTTGATGTTAGGTGCGAGTAGAGACACAGAGCCCCGGTGTTGGTGGGGACGATAACGGGGTGTCAAGAGATCGTGAGGGCCAGCTTCAACCTTGGCTCCTGGCTACTTCAGTACCTGAGCCCCATTGTAGAAGGTGGCCACTTCTGAGCTCGGCCCTGATGAGGGTCAGGGCTAGGTTGAGGATAGGAGGGAGAACAGAGACAGAGCCCCGGTGTTGGTGCGGCTGAGAAGGGGTTGCCAAGAGATCGTGAAGGCCAGCATCAGCCATTGTTCCTGGCTACTTCAGTGCCAAGCCCCATGTGGAGAGTGGTCGTCCGAAGCTTGCCCCTCATGAGGTTCAGGGCTAGGTTGAGTTTGGGTAGGAGAACAGGCACAGAGCCACGGTGTTATTGGTGCTGATAAGGGGCTGCCAAGAGATCGTGAGGGCCAGCATCAGCCTTGATTCCTGGCTACTTCAGTGCCTAAGCCCCACGTGGAGAGTGGTCGCTTTGGAGCTTGGCTCCGAGGGTGGTAAGAGATAGGTTGATGTTAGGTGCGAGCAGAGACACAGAGCCCCGGTGTTGGTGGGGACGATAACGGGGTGTCAAGAGATCGTGAGGGCCAGCTTCAACCTTGGCTCCTGGCTACTTCAGTACCTGAGCCCCATGTAGAAGGTGGCCTCTTCTGAGCTCGGCCCTGATGAGGGTCAGGGCTAGGTTGAGGATAGGAGGGAGAACAGAGACAGAGCCCCGGTGTTGGTGCGGCTGAGCAGGGGCTGCCAAAAGATCGTGAAGGCCAGCATCAGCCTTGATTCCTGGGTACTTCAGTGCCTAAGCCCCACGTGGAGAGTGGTCGCTTTGGAGCTTGGCTCCGAGGAGCGTAAGGGATAGGTTGATGTTAGGTGCGAGCAGAGACACAGAGCCCCGGTGTTGGTGGGGACGATAACGGGGTGTCAAGAGATCGTGAGGGCCAGCTTCAACCTTGGCTCCTGGCTACTTCAGTACCTGAGCCCCATGTAGAAGGTGGCCTCTTCTGAGCTCGGCCCTGATGAGGGTCAGGGCTAGGTTGAGGATAGGAGGGAGAACAGAGACAGAGTCCCGTGTTGGTGCGGCTGAGCAGGGGCTGCCAAGAGATCGTGAGGGCCAGCATCAGCCTTGATTCCTGGCTACTTCAGTGCCTAAGCCCCACGTGGAGAGTGGTCGCTTTGGAGCTTGGCTCCGAGGAGGGTAAGTGATAGTTTGATGTTAGGTGCGAGCGGAGACACAGAGCCTCGGTGTTGATGGGGACGATAACGGGGTGTCAAGAGATCGTGAGGGCCAGCTTCAACCTTGGCTCCTGGCTACTTCAGTGCCTGAGCCCCATGTAGAAGGTGGCCACTTCGGAGCTCGGCCCTGATGAGGGACAGGGCTAGGTTGAGGATAGGAGGGAGAACAGAGACAGAGCCCCGGTGTTGGTGCGGCTGAGAAGGGGTTGCCAAGAGATCGTGAAGGCTAACATCAGCCATTGTTCCTGGCTACTTCAGTGCCAAGCCCCATGTGGAGAGTGGTCGCTCCGAAGCTTGCCCCTCATGAGGTTCAGGGCTAGGTTGAGGTAGGGTGGGAGAACAGGCACAGAGCCACGGTGTTATTGGTGCTGATAAGGGGCTGCCAAGAGATCGTGAGGGCCAGCATCAGCCTTGATTCCTGGCTACTTCAGTGCCTAAGCTTCACGTTGAGAGTGGTCGCTTTGGAGCTTGGCTCCGAGGGTGGTAAGAGATAGGTTGATGTTACGTTCGAACAGTGACACAGAGCCCCGGTGTTGGTGGGGACAATAACGGGGTGTCAAGAGATCGTGAGGGCCAGCTTCAACCTTGGTTCCTGCCTACTTCAGTACCTGAGCCCCATCTAGAAGGTGGCCTCTTCTGAGCTCGGCCCTGATGAGTGTCAGGGCTAGGTTGAGGATAGGAGGGAGAACAGAGACAGAGCCCCGGTGTTGGTGCGGCTGAGCAGGGGCTGCCAAGAGATCGTGAAGGCCAGCATCAGCCATGGTTCCTCGCTACTTCAGGGCCTAAGCCCCACGTGGAGAGTGGTCGCTTGGTAGCTTGGCTCCGATGAGGGTAAGGGATATGTCGAGGATAAGTGGGAGAACAGAGACAGAGCCCCGGTATTGGTGGGGCTGAGAATGGGCTGCCAAAAGATCATGAGGGCCAGCATCAGCCTTGATTCCTGGCTACTTCAGTGCCTAAGCCCCACGTGGAGAGTGGTCGCTTTGGAGCTTGGCTCCGAGGAGCGTAAGGGATAGGTTGATGTTAGGTGCGAGCAGAGACACAGAGCCCCGGTGTTGGTGGGGACGATAACGGGGTGTCAAGAGATCGTGAGGGCCAGCTTCAACCTTGGTTCCTGGCTACTTCAGTGCCTGAGCCCCATGTAGAAGGTGGCTACTTCGGTGCTTGGCCCTGATGAGGGACAGGGCTAGGTTGAGGATAGGAGGGAGAACAGAGACAGAGACCCGGTGTTGGTGCGGCTGAGCAGGGGCTGCCAAGAGATCGTGAAGGCCAGCATCAGCCATGGTTCCTGGCTACTTCAGTGCCTAAGCCCCACGTGGAGAGTGGTCGCTTGGTAGCTTGGCTCCGATGAGGGTAAGGGATATGTCGAGGATAAGTGGGAGAACAGACACAGAGCCCCGGTATTGGTGGGGCTGAGAATGGGCTGCCAAAAGATCGTGAGGGCCAGCATCAGCCTTGATTCCTGGCTACTTCAGTGCCTGAGCCCCATGTAGAAGGTGGCCTCTTCTGAGCTCGGCCCTGATGAGGGTCAGGGCTAGGTTGAGGATAGGAGGGAGAACAGAGACAGAGCCCCGGTGTTGGTGCGGGTGATCAGGGGCTGCCAAAAGATCGTGAGGGCCAGCATCAGCCTTGATTCCTGGGTACTTCAGTGCCTAAGCCCCACGTGGAGAGTGGTCGCTTTGGAGCTTGGCTCCGAGGAGCGTAAGGGATAGGTTGATGTTAGGTGCGAGCAGAGACACAGAGCCCCGGTGTTGGTGGGGACGATAACGGGGTGTCAAGAGATCGTGAGGGCCAGCTTCAACCTTGGCTCCTGGCTACTTCAGTGCCTGAGCCCCATGTAGAAGGTGGCCACTTCGGAGCTCGGCCCTGATGAGGGACAGGGCTAGGTTGAGGATAGGAGGGAGAACAGAGACAGAGCCCCGGTGTTGGTGCGGCTGAGAAGGGGTTGCCAAGAGATCGTGAAGGCCAGCATCAGCCTTGATTCCTGGCTACTTCAGTGCCAAGCCCCATGTGGAGAGTGGTCGCTCCGAAGCTTGCCCCTCATGAGGTTCAGGGCTAGGTTGAGGTAGGGTGGGAGAACAGGCACAGAGCCACGGTGTTATTGGTGCTGATAAGGGGCTGCCAAGAGATCGTGAGGGCCAGCATCAGCCTTGATTCCTGGCTACTTCAGTGCCTAAGCCCCACGTGGAGAGTGGTCGCTTTGGAGCTTGGCTCCGAGGAGGGTAAGAGATAGGTTGATGTTACGTTCGAACAGTGACACAGAGCCCCGGTGTTGGTGGGGACGATAACGGGGTGTCAAGAGATCGTGAGGGACAGCTTCAACCTTGGTTCCTGGCTACTTCAGTACCTGAGCCCCATGTAGAAGGTGGCCTCTTCTGAGCTCGGCCCTGATGAGTGTCAGGGCTAGGTTGAGGATAGGAGGGAGAACAGAGACAGAGCCCCGGTGTTGTTGCGGCTGAGCAGGGGCTGCAAAGAGATCGTGAAGGCCAGCATCAGCCATGGTTCCTGGCTACTTCATCCCCTAAGCCCCACTTGGAAGGTAGTAGCTTGGCTCCGAAGAGGGTAAGGGATATGTCGAGAATAAGTGGGAGAACAGAGACAGAGCCCCGGTATTGGTGTGGCTGAGAAGGGACTGCCAAGAGAGCGTATGTCCAGTATCAGCCCTGGCTCCTGGCTACATCAGTGCCAAGGCGCATGAGGAGGGTGGCCACTTCGGAGCTTGGCCCTGATGAGGGTTTAGGTTAGGTGGGAGAACAGAGACAGAGCCCCGGTGTTGTTGGGGCTGAGAAGGGGCTGCCAAGAGATCGTGAAGGCCAGCATCAGCCATGGTTCCTCGCTACTTCAGCGCCTAAGCCCCACGTGGAGAGAGGTCGCTTGGTAGCTTGGCTCCGATGAGGGTAAGGGATATGTCGAGGATAAGTGGGAGAACAGACACAGAGCCCCGGTATTGGTGGGGCTGAGAATGGGCTGCCAAAAGATCGTGAGGGCCAGCATCAGCCTTGATTCCTGGCTACTTCAGTGCCTGAGCCCCATGTAGAAGGTGGCCTCTTCTGAGCTCGGCCCTGATGAGGGTCAGGGCTAGGTTGAGGATAGGAGGGAGAACAGAGACAGAGCCCCTCTGTTGGTGCGGCTGAGCAGGGGCTGCCAAAAGATCGTGAGGGCCAGCATCAGCCTTGATTCCTGGGTACTTCAGTGCCTAAGCCCCACGTGGAGAGTGGTCGCTTTGGAGCTTGGCTCCGAGGAGGGTAAGGGATAGGTTGATGTTAGGTGCGAGCGGAGACACAGAGCCCCGGTGTTGGTGGGGACGATAACGGGGTGTCAAGAGATCGTGAGGGCCAGCTTCAACCTTGGCTCCTGGCTACTTCAGTGCCTGAGCCCCATGTAGAAGGTGGCCACTTCGGAGCTCGGCCCTGATGAGGGACAGGGCTAGGTTGAGGATAGGAGGGAGAACAGAGACAGAGCCCCGGTGTTGGTGCGGCTGAGAAGGGGTTGCCAAGAGATCGTGAAGGCCAGCATCAGCCTTGATTCCTGGCTACTTCAGTGCCAAGCCCCATGTGGAGAGTGGTCGCTCCGAAGCTTGCCCCTCATGAGGTTCAGGGCTAGGTTGAGGTAGGGTGGGAGAACAGGCACAGAGCCACGGTGTTATTGGTGCTGATAAGGGGCTGCCAAGAGATCGTGAGGGCCAGCATCAGCCTTGATTCCTGGCTACTTCAGTGCCTAAGCCCCACGTGGAGAGTGGTCGCTTTGGAGCTTGGCTCCGAGGAGGGTAAGAGATAGGTTGATGTTACGTTCGAACAGAGACACAGAGCCCCGGTGTTGGTGGGGACGATAACGGGGTGTCAAGAGATCGTGAGGGACAGCTTCAACCTTGGTTCCTGGCTACTTCAGTACCTGAGCCCCATGTAGAAGGTGGCCTCTTCTGAGCTCGGCCCTGATGAGTGTCAGGGCTAGGTTGAGGATAGGAGGGAGAACAGAGACAGAGCCCCGGTGTTGGTGCGGCTGAGCAGGGGCTGCAAAGAGATCGTGAAGGCCAGCATCAGCCATGGTTCCTGGCTACTTCATCCCCTAAGCCCCACTTGGAAGGTAGTAGCTTGGCTCCGAAGAGGGTAAGGGATATGTCGAGAATAAGTGGGAGAACAGAGACAGAGCCCCGGTATTGGTGTGGCTGAGAAGGGACTGCCAAGAGAGCGTATGTCCAGTATCAGCCCTGGCTCCTGGCTACATCAGTGCCAAGCCGCATGAGGAGGGTGGCCACTTCGGAGCTTGGCCCTGATGAGGGTTTAGGTTAGGTGGGAGAACAGAGACAGAGCCCCGGTGTTGTTGGGGCTGAGAAGGGGCTGCCAAGAGATCGTGAAGGCCAGCATCAGCCATGGTTCCTCGCTACTTCAGCGCCTAAGCCCCACGTGGAGAGAGGTCGCTTGGTAGCTTGGCTCCGATGAGGGTAAGGGATATGTCGAGGATAAGTGGGAGAACAGAGACAGAGCCCCGGTGTTGGTGGGGCTGAGAATGGGCTGCCAAAAGATTGTGAGGGCCAGCATCAGCCTTGATTCCTGGCTACTTCAGTGCCTAAGCCCCACGTGGAGAGTGGTCGCTTTGGAGCTTGGCTCCGAGGAGCGTAAGGGATAGGTTGATGTTAGGTGCGAGTAGAGACACAGAGCCCCGGTGTTGGTGGGGACGATAACGGGGTGTCAAGAGATCGTGAGGGCCAGCTTCAACCTTGGCTCCTGGCTACTTCAGTACCTGAGCCCCATTGTAGAAGGTGGCCTCTTCTGAGCTCGGCCCTGATGAGGGTCAGGGCTAGGTTGAGGATAGGAGGGAGAACAGAGACAGAGTCCCGTGTTGGTGCGGCTGAGCAGGGGCTGCCAAGAGATCGTGAGGGCCAGCATCAGCCTTGATTCCTGGCTACTTCAGTGCCTAAGCCCCACGTGGAGAGTGGTCGCTTTGGAGCTTGGCTCCGAGGAGGGTAAGTGATAGTTTGATGTTAGGTGCGAGCGGAGACACAGAGCCTCGGTGTTGGTGGGGACGATAACGGGGTGTCAAGAGATCGTGAGGGCCAGCTTCAACCTTGGCTCCTGGCTACTTCAGTGCCTGAGCCCCATGTAGAAGGTGGCCACTTCGGAGCTCGGCCCTGATGAGGGACAGGGCTAGGTTGAGGATAGGAGGGAGAACAGAGACAGAGCCCCGGTGTTGGTGCGGCTGAGAAGGGGTTGCCAAGAGATCGTGAAGGCCAGCATCAGCCATTGTTCCTGGCTACTTCAGTGCCAAGCCCCATGTGGAGGGTGCCCGCTCCGAAGCTTGCCCCTCATGAGGTTCAGGGCTAGGTTGAGGTAGCGTGGGAGAACAGGCACAGAGCCACGGTGTTATTGGTGCTGATAAGGGGCTGCCAAGAGATCGTGAGGGCCAGCATCAGCCTTGATTCCTGGGTACTTCAGTGCCTAAGCCCCACGTGGAGAGTGGTCGCTTTGGAGCTTGGCTCCGAGGGTGGTAAGAGATAGGTTGATGTTACGTTCGAACAGAGACACAGAGCCCCGGTGTTGGTGGGGACGATAACGGGGTGTCAAGAGATCGTGAGGGCCAGCTTCAACCTTGGTTCCTGGCTACTTCAGTGCCTGAGCCCCATGTAGAAGGTGGCCTCTTCTGAGCTCGGACCTGATGAGTGTCAGGGCTAGGTTGAGGATAGGAGGGAGAACAGAGACAGAGCCCCGGTGTTGGTGCGGCTGAGCAGGGGCTGCAAAGAGATCGTGAAGGCCAGCATCAGCCATGGTTCCTGGCTACTTCATCCCCTAAGCCCCACTTGGAAGGTAGTAGCTTGGCTCCGAAGAGGGTAAGGGATATGTCGAGAATAACTGGGAGAACATACACAGAGCCCCGGTATCGGTGTGGCTGAGAAGAGACTGCCAAGAGAGCGTAGGTCCAGTATCAGCCCTGGCTCCATCAGTGCCAAGCCGCATGAGGAGCGTGGCCACTTCGGAACTTGGCCCTGATGAGGGTTTAGGTTAGGTGGGAGAACAGAGACAGAGCGCCGGTGTTGTTGGGGCTGAGCAGGGGCTGCCAAGAGATCGTGAAGGCCAGCATCAGCCATGGTTCCTCGCTACTTCAGGGCCTAAGCCCCACGTGGAGAGTGGTCGCTTGGTAGCTTGGCTCCGATGAGGGTAAGGGATATGTCGAGGATAAGTGGGAGAACAGAGACAGAGCCCCGGTATTGGTGGGGCTGAGAATGGGCTGCCAAAAGATCATGAGGGCCAGCATCAGCCTTGATTCCTGGCTACTTCAGTGCCTAAGCCCCACGTGGAGAGTGGTCGCTTTGGAGCTTGGCTCCGAGGAGCGTAAGGGATAGGTTGATGTTAGGTGCGAGCAGAGACACAGAGCCCCGGTGTTGGTGGGGACGATAACGGGGTGTCAAGAGATCGTGAGGGCCAGCTTCAACCTTGGTTCCTGGCTACTTCAGTGCCTGAGCCCCATGTAGAAGGTGGCCACTTCGGTGCTCGGCCCTGATGAGGGACAGGGCTAGGTTGAGGATAGGAGGGAGAACAGAGACAGAGCCCCGGTGTTGGTGCGGCTGAGCAGGGGCTGCAAAGAGATCGTGAAGGCCAGCATCAGCCATGGTTCCTGGCTACTTCATCCCCTAAGCCCCACTTGGAAGGTAGTAGCTTGGCTCCGACGAGGGTAAGGGATATGTCGAGAATAAGTGGGAGAACATACACAGAGCCCCCGTATTGGTGTGGCTGAGAAGGGGCTGCCAAGAGAGCGTATGTCCAGTATCAGCCCTGGCTCCTGGCTACATCAGTGCCAAGCCGCATGAGGAGGGTGGCCACTTCGGAGCTTGGCCCTGATGAGGGTTTAGGTTAGGTGGGAGAACAGAGACAGAGCCCCGGTGTTGTTGGGGCTGAGAAGGGGCTGCCAAAAGATCGTGAGGGCCAGCATCAGCCTTGATTCCTGGCTACTTCAGTGCCTGAGCCCCATGTAGAAGGTGGCCTCTTCTGAGCTCGGCCCTGATGAGGGTCAGGGCTAGGTTGAGGATAGGAGGGAGAACAGAGACAGAGCCCCGGTGTTGGTGCGGGTGAGCAGGGGCTGCCAAAAGATCGTGAGGGCCAGCATCAGCCTTGATTCCTGGCTACTTCAGTGCCTAAGCCCCACGTGGAGAGTGGTCGCTTTGGAGCTTGGCTCCGAGGAGCGTAAGGGATAGGTTGATGTTAGGTGCGAGCAGAGACACAGAGCCTCGGTGTTGATGGGGACGATAACGGGGTGTCAAGAGATCGTGAGGGCCAGCTTCAACCTTGGCTCCTGGCTACTTCAGTGCCTGAGCCCCATGTAGAAGGTGGCCACTTCGGAGCTCGGCCCTGATGAGGGTCAGGGCTAGGTTGAGGATAGGAGGGAGAACAGAGACAGAGCCCCGGTGTTGGTGCGGCTGAGAAGGGGTTGCCAAGAGATCGTGAAGGCCAGCATCAGCCATTGTTCCTGGCTACTTCAGTGCCAAGCCCCATGTGGAGAGTGGTCGCTCCGAAGCTTGCCCCTCATGAGGTTCAGGGCTAGGTTGAGTTTGGGTAGGAGAACAGGCACAGAGCCACGGTGTTATTGGTGCTGATAAGGGGCTGCCAAGAGATCGTGAGGGCCAGCATCAGCCTTGATTCCTGGCTACTTCAGTGCCTAAGCCCCACGTGGAGAGTGGTCGCTTTGGAGCTTGGCTCCGAGGGTGGTAAGAGATAGGTTGATGTTACGTTCGAACAGAGACACAGAGCCCCGGTGTTGGTGGGGACGATAACGGGGTGTCAAGAGATCGTGAGGGCCAGCTTCAACCTTGGCTCCTGGCTACTTCAGTACCTGAGCCCCATGTAGAAGGTGGCCTCTTCTGAGCTCGGCCCTGATGAGTGTCAGGGCTAGGTTGAGGATAGGAGGGAGAACAGAGACAGAGCCCCGGTGTTGTTGCGGCTGAGCAGGGGCTGCCAAAATATCGTGAGGGCCAGCATCAGCCTTGATTCCTGGGTACTTCAGTGCCTAAGCCCCACGTGGAGAGTGGTCGCTTTGGAGCTTGGCTCCGAGCAGCGTAAGGGATAGGTTGATGTTAGGTGCGAGCAGAGACACAGAGCCCCGGTGTTGGTGGGGACGATAACGGGGTGTCAAGAGATCGTGAGGGCCAGCTTCAACCTTGGCTCCTGGCTACTTCAGTGCCTGAGCCCCATGTAGAAGGTGGCCACTTCGGAGCTCGGCCCTGATGAGGGACAGGGCTAGGTTGAGGATAGGAGGGAGAACAGAGACAGAGCCCCCGTATTGGTGCGGCTGAGAAGGGGTTGCCAAGAGATCGTGAAGGCCAGCATCAGCCATTGTTCCTGGCTACTTCAGTGCCAAGCCCCATGTGGAGAGTGGTCGCTCCGAAGCTTGCCCCTCATGAGGTTCAGGGCTAGGTTGAGTTTGGGTGGGAGAACAGGCACAGAGCCACGGTGTTATTGGTGCTGATAAGGGGCTGCCAAGAGATCGTGAGGGCCAGCATCAGCCTTGATTCCTGGCTACTTCAGTGCCTAAGCCCCACGTGGAGAGTGGTCGCTTTGGAGCTTGGCTCCGAGGAGGGTAAGAGATAGGTTGATGTTACGTTCGAACAGAGACACAGAGCCCCGGTGTTGGTGGGGACGATAACGGGGTGTCAAGAGATCGTGAGGGACAGCTTCAACCTTGGTTCCTGGCTACTTCAGTACCTGAGCCCCATGTAGAAGGTGGCCTCTTCTGAGCTCGGCCCTGATGAGTGTCAGGGCTAGGTTGAGGATAGGAGGGAGAACAGAGACAGAGCCCCGGTGTTGGTGCGGCTGAGCAGGGGCTGCAAAGAGATCGTGAAGGCCAGCATCAGCCATGGTTCCTGGCTACTTCATCCCCTAAGCCCCACTTGGAAGGTAGTAGCTTGGCTCCGAAGAGGGTAAGGGATATGTCGAGAATAAGTGGGAGAACAGAGACAGAGCCCCGGTATTGGTGTGGCTGAGAAGGGACTGCCAAGAGAGCGTATGTCCAGTATCAGCCCTGGCTCCATCAGTGCCAAGCCGCATGAGGAGCGTGGCCACTTCGGAACTTGGCCCTGATGAGGGTTTAGGTTAGGTGGGAGAACAGAGACAGAGCGCCGGTGTTGTTGGGGCTGAGAAGGGGCTGCCAAGAGATCGTGAAGGCCAGCATCAGCCATGGTTCCTCGCTACTTCAGTGCCTAAGCCCCACGTGGAGAGTGGTCACTTGGTAGCTTGGCTCCGATGAGGGTAAGGGATATGTCGAGGATAAGTGGGAGAACAGAGACAGAGCCCCGGTATTGGTGGGGCTGAGAATGGGCTGCCAAAAGATCATGAGGGCCAGCATCAGCCTTGATTCCTGGCTACTTCAGTGCCTAAGCCCCACGTGGAGAGTGGTCGCTTTGGAGCTTGGCTCCGAGGAGCGTAAGGGATAGGTTGATGTTAGGTGCGAGCAGAGACACAGAGCCCCGGTGTTGGTGGGGACGATAACGGGGTGTCAAGAGATCGTGAGGGCCAGCTTCAACCTTGGTTCCTGGCTACTTCAGTGCCTGAGCCCCATGTAGAAGGTGGCCACTTCGGTGCTCGGCCCTGATGAGGGACAGGGCTAGGTTGAGGATAGGAGGGAGAACAGAGACAGAGCCCCGGTGTTGGTGCGGCTGAGCAGGGGCTGCCAAGAGATCGTGAAGGCCAGCATCAGCCATGGTTCCTGGCTACTTCAGTGCCTAAGCCCCACGTGGAGAGTGGTCGCTTGGTAGCTTGGCTCCGATGAGGGTAAGGGATATGTCGAGGATAAGTGGGAGAACAGACACAGAGCCCCGGTATTGGTGGGGCTGAGAATGGGCTGCCAAAAGATCGTGAGGGCCAGCATCAGCCTTGATTCCTGGCTACTTCAGTGCCTGAGCCCCATGTAGAAGGTGGCCTCTTCTGAGCTCGGCCCTGATGAGGGTCAGGGCTAGGTTGGGGATAGGAGGGAGAACAGAGACAGAGCCCCGGTGTTGGTGCGGGTGAGCAGGGGCTGCCAAAAGATCGTGAGGGCCAGCATCAGCCTTGATTCCTGGGTACTTCAGTGCCTAAGCCCCACGTGGAGAGTGGTCGCTTTGGAGCTTGGCTCCGAGGAGCGTAAGGGATAGGTTGATGTTAGGTGCGAGCAGAGACACAGAGCCCCGGTGTTGGTGGGGACGATAACGGGGTGTCAAGAGATCGTGAGGGCCAGCTTCAACCTTGGTTCCTGGCTACTTCAGTGCCTGAGCCCCATGTAGAAGGTGGCCACTTCGGAGCTCGGCCCTGATGAGGGACAGGGCTAGGTTGAGGATAGGAGGGAGAACAGAGACAGAGCCCCGGTGTTGGTGCGGCTGAGAAGGGGTTGCCAAGAGATCGTGAAGGCCAGCATCAGCCTTGATTCCTGGCTACTTCAGTGCCAAGCCCCATGTGGAGAGTGGTCGCTCCGAAGCTTGCCCCTCATGAGGTTCAGGGCTAGGTTGAGGTAGGGTGGGAGAACAGGCACAGAGCCACGGTGTTATTGGTGCTGATAAGGGGCTGCCAAGAGATCGTGAGGGCCAGCATCAGCCTTGATTCCTGGCTACTTCAGTGCCTAAGCCCCACGTGGAGAGTGGTCGCTTTGGAGCTTGGCTCCGAGGAGGGTAAGAGATAGGTTGATGTTACGTTCGAACAGAGACACAGAGCCCCGGTGTTGGTGGGGACGATAACGGGGTGTCAAGAGATCGTGAGGGACAGCTTCAACCTTGGTTCCTGGCTACTTCAGTACCTGAGCCCCATGTAGAAGGTGGCCTCTTCTGAGCTCGGCCCTGATGAGTGTCAGGGCTAGGTTGAGGATAGGAGGGAGAACAGAGACAGAGCCCCGGTGTTGGTGCGGCTGAGCAGGGGCTGCAAAGAGATCGTGAAGGCCAGCATCAGCCATGGTTCCTGGCTACTTCATCCCCTAAGCCCCACTTGGAAGGTAGTAGCTTGGCTCCGAAGAGGGTAAGGGATATGTCGAGAATAAGTGGGAGAACAGAGACAGAGCCCCGGTATTGGTGTGGCTGAGAAGGGACTGCCAAGAGAGCGTATGTCCAGTATCAGCCCTGGCTCCTGGCTACATCAGTGCCAAGCCGCATGAGGAGGGTGGCCACTTCGGAGCTTGGCCCTGATGAGGGTTTAGGTTAGGTGGGAGAACAGAGACAGAGCCCCGGTGTTGTTGGGGCTGAGAAGGGGCTGCCAAGAGATCGTGAAGGCCAGCATCAGCCATGGTTCCTCGCTACTTCAGCGCCTAAGCCCCACGTGGAGAGTGGTCGCTTGGTAGCTTGGCTCCGATGAGGGTAAGGGATATGTCGAGGATAAGTGGGAGAACAGACAAAGAGCCCCGGTATTGGTGTGGCTGAGAAGAGACTGCAAAAAGATCGTGAGGGCCAGCATCAGCCTTGATTCCTGGGTACTTCAGTGCCTGAGCCCCATGTAGAAGGTGGCCTCTTCTGAGCTCGGCCCTGATGAGGGTCAGGGCTAGGTTGAGGATAGGAGGGAGAACAGAGACAGAGCCCCGGTGTTGGTGCGGGTGAGCAGGGGCTGCCAAAAGATCGTGAGGGCCAGCATCAGCCTTGATTCCTGGCTACTTCAGTGCCTAAGCCCCACGTGGAGAGTGGTCGCTTTGGAGCTTGGCTCCGAGCAGCGTAAGGGATAGGTTGATGTTAGGTGCGAGCAGAGACACAGAGCCCCGGTGTTGGTGGGGACGATAACGGGGTGTCAAGAGATCGTGAGGGCCAGCTTCAACCTTGGCTCCTGGCTACTTCAGTGCCTGAGCCCCATGTAGAAGGTGGCCACTTCGGAGCTCGGCCCTGATGAGGGACAGGGCTAGGTTGAGGATAGGAGGGAGAACAGAGACAGAGCCCCCGTATTGGTGCGGCTGAGAAGGGGTTGCCAAGAGATCGTGAAGGCCAGCATCAGCCATTGTTCCTGGCTACTTCAGTGCCAAGCCCCATGTGGAGAGTGGTCGCTCCGAAGCTTGCCCCTCATGAGGTTCAGGGCTAGGTTGAGTTTGGGTGGGAGAACAGGCACAGAGCCACGGTGTTATTGGTGCTGATAAGGGGCTGCCAAGAGATCGTGAGGGCCAGCATCAGCCTTGATTCCTGGCTACTTCAGTGCCTAAGCCCCACGTGGAGAGTGGTCGCTTTGGAGCTTGGCTCCGAGGAGGGTAAGAGATAGGTTGATGTTACGTTCGAACAGAGACACAGAGCCCCGGTGTTGGTGGGGACGATAACGGGGTGTCAAGAGATCGTGAGGGACAGCTTCAACCTTGGTTCCTGGCTACTTCAGTACCTGAGCCCCATGTAGAAGGTGGCCTCTTCTGAGCTCGGCCCTGATGAGTGTCAGGGCTAGGTTGAGGATAGGAGGGAGAACAGAGACAGAGCCCCGGTGTTGGTGCGGCTGAGCAGGGGCTGCAAAGAGATCGTGAAGGCCAGCATCAGCCATGGTTCCTGGCTACTTCATCCCCTAAGCCCCACTTGGAAGGTAGTAGCTTGGCTCCGAAGAGGGTAAGGGATATGTCGAGAATAAGTGGGAGAACAGAGACAGAGCCCCGGTATTGGTGTGGCTGAGAAGGGACTGCCAAGAGAGCGTATGTCCAGTATCAGCCCTGGCTCCTGGCTACATCAGTGCCAAGGCGCATGAGGAGGGTGGCCATTTCGGAGCTTGGCCCTGATGAGGGTTTAGGTTAGGTGGGAGAACAGAGACAGAGCCCCGGTGTTGTTGGGGCTGAGAAGGGGCTGCCAAGAGATCGTGAAGGCCAGCATCAGCCATGGTTCCTCGCTACTTCAGCGCCTAAGCCCAACGTGGAGAGTGGTCGCTTGGTAGCTTGGCTCCGATGAGGGTAAGGGATATGTCGAGGATAAGTGGGAGAACAGACAAAGAGCCCCGGTATTGGTGTGGCTGAGAAGAGACTGCCAAGAGACCGTAGGTCCAGTATCAGCCCTGGCTCCATCAGTGCCAAGCCGCATGAGGAGGGTGGCCACTTCGGAGCTTGGCCCTGATGAGGGTTTAGGTTAGGTGGGAGAACAGAGACAGAGCCCCGGTGTTGTTGGGGCTGAGCAGGGGCTGCCAAGAGATCGTGAAGGCCAGCATCAGCCATGGTTCCTCGCTACTTCAGGGCCTAAGCCCCACGTGGAGAGTGGTCGCTTGGTAGCTTGGCTCCGATGAGGGTAAGGGATATGTCGAGGATAAGTGGGAGAACAGAGACAGAGCCCCGGTGTTGGTGGGGCTGAGAATGGGCTGCCAAAAGATCGTGAGGGCCAGCATCAGCCTTGATTCCTGGCTACTTCAGTGCCTAAGCCCCACGTGGAGAGTGGTCGCTTTGGAGCTTGGCTCCGAGGAGCGTAAGGGATAGGTTGATGTTAGGTGCGAGCAGAGACACAGAGCCCCGGTGTTGGTGGGGACGATAACGGGGTGTCAAGAGATCGTGAGGGCCAGCTTCAACCTTGGCTCCTGGCTACTTCAGTACCTGAGCCCCATGTAGAAGGTGGCCTCTTCTGAGCTCGGCCCTGATGAGGGTCAGGGCTAGGTTGAGGATAGGAGGGAGAACAGAGACAGAGTCCCGTGTTGGTGCGGCTGAGCAGGGGCTGCCAAGAGATCGTGAGGGCCAGCATCAGCCTTGATTCCTGGCTACTTCAGTGCCTAAGCCCCACGTGGAGAGTGGTCGCTTTGGAGCTTGGCTCCGAGGAGGGTAAGTGATAGTTTGATGTTAGGTGCGAGCGGAGACACAGAGCCTCGGTGTTGGTGGGGACGATAACGGGGTGTCAAGAGATCGTGAGGGCCAGCTTCAACCTTGGCTCCTGGCTACTTCAGTGCCTGAGCCCCATGTAGAAGGTGGCCACTTCGGAGCTCGGCCCTGATGAGGGACAGGGCTAGGTTGAGGATAGGAGGGAGAACAGAGACAGAGCCCCGGTGTTGGTGCGGCTGAGAAGGGGTTGCCAAGAGATCGTGAAGGCCAGCATCAGCCATTGTTCCTGGCTACTTCAGTGCCAAGCCCCATGTGGAGGGTGCCCGCTCCGAAGCTTGCCCCTCATGAGGTTCAGGGCTAGGTTGAGGTAGGGTGGGAGAACAGGCACAGAGCCACGGTGTTATTGGTGCTGATAAGGGGCTGCCAAGAGATCGTGAGGGCCAGCATCAGCCTTGATTCCTGGCTACTTCAGTGCCTAAGCCCCACGTGGAGAGTGGTCGCTTTGGAGCTTGGCTCCGAGGGTGGTAAGAGATAGGTTGATGTTACGTTCGAACAGTGACACAGAGCCCCGGTGTTGGTGGGGACGATAACGGGGTGTCAAGAGATCGTGAGGGACAGCTTCAACCTTGGTTCCTGGCTACTTCAGTGCCTGAGCCCCATGTAGAAGGTGGCCTCTTCTGAGCTCGGCCTTGATGAGTGTCAGGGCTAGGTTGAGGATAGGAGGGAGAACAGAGACAGAGACCCGGTGTTGGTGCGGCTGAGCAGGGGCTGCAAAGAGATCGTGAAGGCCAGCATCAGCCATGGTTCCTGGCTACTTCATCCCCTAAGCCCCACTTGGAAGGTAGTAGCTTGGCTCCGAAGAGGGTAAGGGATATGTCGAGAATAACTGGGAGAACATACACAGAGCCCCGGTATCGGTGTGGCTGAGAAGAGACTGCCAAGAGAGCGTAGGTCCAGTATCAGCCCTGGCTCCATCAGTGCCAAGCCGCATGAGGAGCGTGGCCACTTCGGAACTTGGCCCTGATGAGGGTTTAGGTTAGGTGGGAGAACAGAGACAGAGCGCCGGTGTTGTTGGGGCTGAGCAGGGGCTGCCAAGAGATCGTGAAGGCCAGCATCAGCCATGGTTCCTCGCTACTTCAGTGCCTAAGCCCCACGTGGAGAGTGGTCACTTGGTAGCTTGGCTCCGATGAGGGTAAGGGATATGTCGAGGATAAGTGGGAGAACAGAGACAGAGCCCCGGTATTGGTGGGGCTGAGAATGGGCTGCCAAAAGATCATGAGGGCCAGCATCAGCCTTGATTCCTGGCTACTTCAGTGCCTAAGCCCCACGTGGAGAGTGGTCGCTTTGGAGCTTGGCTCCGAGGAGCGTAAGGGATAGGTTGATGTTAGGTGCGAGCAGAGACACAGAGCCCCGGTGTTGGTGGGGACGATAACGGGGTGTCAAGAGATCGTGAGGGCCAGCTTCAACCTTGGTTCCTGGCTACTTCAGTGCCTGAGCCCCATGTAGAAGGTGGCCACTTCGGTGCTCGGCCCTGATGAGGGACAGGGCTAGGTTGAGGATAGGAGGGAGAACAGAGACAGAGCCCCGGTGTTGGTGCGGCTGAGCAGGGGCTGCAAAGAGATCGTGAAGGCCAGCATCAGCCATGGTTCCTGGCTACTTCATCCCCTAAGCCCCACTTGGAAGGTAGTAGCTTGGCTCCGACAAGGGTAAGGGATATGTCGAGAATAAGTGGGAGAACATACACAGAGCCCCGGTATTGGTGTGGCTGAGAAGAGACTGCCAAGAGAGCGTAGGTCCAGTATCAGCCCTGGCTCCATCAGTGCCAAGCCGCATGAGGAGCGTGGCCACTTCGGAGCTTGGCCCTGATGAGGGTTTAGGTTAGGTGGGAGAACAGAGACAGAGCGCCGGTGTTGTTGGGGCTGAGCAGGGGCTGCCAAGAGATCGTGAAGGCCAGCATCAGCCATGGTTCCTCGCTACTTCAGGGCCTAAGCCCCACGTGGAGAGTGGTCGCTTGGTAGCTTGGCTCCGATGAGGGTAAGGGATATGTCGAGGATAAGTGGGAGAACAGAGACAGAGCCCCGGTGTTGGTGGGGCTGAGAATGGGCTGCCAAAAGATCATGAGGGCCAGCATCAGCCTTGATTCCTGGCTACTTCAGTGCCTAAGCCCCACGTGGAGAGTGGTCGCTTTGGAGCTTGGCTCCGAGGAGCGTAAGGGATAGGTTGATGTTAGGTGCGAGCAGAGACACAGAGCCCCGGTGTTGGTGGGGACGATAACGGGGTGTCAAGAGATCGTGAGGGCCAGCTTCAACCTTGGCTCCTGGCTACTTCAGTGCCTGAGCCCCATGTAGAAGGTGGCTACTTCGGTGCTCGGCCCTGATGAGGGACAGGGCTAGGTTGAGGATAGGAGGGAGAACAGAGACAGAGACCCGGTGTTGGTGCGGCTGAGCAGGGGCTGCCAAGAGATCGTGAAGGCCAGCATCAGCCATGGTTCCTGGCTACTTCAGTGCCTAAGCCCCACGTGGAGAGTGGTCGCTTGGTAGCTTGGCTCCGATGAGGGTAAGGGATATGTCGAGGATAAGTGGGAGAACAGAGACAGAGCCCCGGTATTGGTGGGGCTGAGAATGGGCTGCCAAAAGATCGTGAGGGCCAGCATCAGCCTTGATTCCTGGCTACTTCAGTGCCTGAGCCCCATGTAGAAGGTGGCCTCTTCTGAGCTCGGCCCTGATGAGGGTCAGGGCTAGGTTGGGGATAGGAGGGAGAACAGAGACAGAGCCCCGGTGTTGGTGCGGGTGAGCAGGGGCTGCCAAAAGATCGTGAGGGCCAGCATCAGCCTTGATTCCTGGGTACTTCAGTGCCTAAGCCCCACGTGGAGAGTGGTCGCTTTGGAGCTTGGCTCCGAGGAGCGTAAGGGATAGGTTGATGTTAGGTGCGAGCAGAGACACAGAGCCCCGGTGTTGGTGGGGACGATAACGGGGTGTCAAGAGATCGTGAGGGCCAGCTTCAACCTTGGCTCCTGGCTACTTCAGTGCCTGAGCCCCATGTAGAAGGTGGCCACTTCGGAGCTCGGCCCTGATGAGGGACAGGGCTAGGTTGAGGATAGGAGGGAGAACAGAGACAGAGCCCCGGTGTTGGTGCGGCTGAGAAGGGGTTGCCAAGAGATCGTGAAGGCCAGCATCAGCCTTGATTCCTGGCTACTTCAGTGCCAAGCCCCATGTGGAGAGTGGTCGCTCCGAAGCTTGCCCCTCATGAGGTTCAGGGCTAGGTTGAGGTAGGGTGGGAGAACAGGCACAGAGCCACGGTGTTATTGGTGCTGATAAGGGGCTGCCAAGAGATCGTGAGGGCCAGCATCAGCCTTGATTCCTGGCTACTTCAGTGCCTAAGCCCCACGTGGAGAGTGGTCGCTTTGGAGCTTGGCTCCGAGGAGGGTAAGAGATAGGTTGATGTTACGTTCGAACAGAGACACAGAGCCCCGGTGTTGGTGGGGACGATAACGGGGTGTCAAGAGATCGTGAGGGACAGCTTCAACCTTGGTTCCTGGCTACTTCAGTACCTGAGCCCCATGTAGAAGGTGGCCTCTTCTGAGCTCGGCCCTGATGAGTGTCAGGGCTAGGTTGAGGATAGGAGGGAGAACAGAGACAGAGCCCCGGTGTTGGTGCGGCTGAGCAGGGGCTGCAAAGAGATCGTGAAGGCCAGCATCAGCCATGGTTCCTGGCTACTTCATCCCCTAAGCCCCACTTGGAAGGTAGTAGCTTGGCTCCGAAGAGGGTAAGGGATATGTCGAGAATAAGTGGGAGAACAGAGACAGAGCCCCGGTATTGGTGTGGCTGAGAAGGGACTGCCAAGAGAGCGTATGTCCAGTATCAGCCCTGGCTCCTGGCTACATCAGTGCCAAGGCGCATGAGGAGGGTGGCCACTTCGGAGCTTGGCCCTGATGAGGGTTTAGGTTAGGTGGGAGAACAGAGACAGAGCCCCGGTGTTGTTGGGGCTGAGAAGGGGCTGCCAAGAGATCGTGAAGGCCAGCATCAGCCATGGTTCCTCGCTACTTCAGCGCCTAAGCCCCACGTGGAGAGTGGTCGCTTGGTAGCTTGGCTCCGATGAGGGTAAGGGATATGTCGAGGATAAGTGGGAGAACAGACAAAGAGCCCCGGTATTGGTGTGGCTGAGAAGAGACTGCCAAGAGACCGTAGGTCCAGTATCAGCCCTGGCTCCATCAGTGCCAAGCCGCATGAGGAGGGTGGCCACTTCGGAGCTTGGCCCTGATGAGGGTTTAGGTTAGGTGGGAGAACAGAGACAGAGCCCCGGTGTTGTTGGGGCTGAGCAGGGGCTGCCAAGAGATCGTGAAGGCCAGCATCAGCCATGGTTCCTCGCTACTTCAGTGCCTAAGCCCCACGTGGAGAGTGGTCGCTTGGTAGCTTGGCTCCGATGAGGGTAAGGGATATGTCGAGGATAAGTGGGAGAACAGAGACAGAGCCCCGGTGTTGGTGGGGCTGAGAATGGGCTGCCAAAAGATCGTGAGGGCCAGCATCAGCCTTGATTCCTGGCTACTTCAGTGCCTAAGCCCCACGTGGAGAGTGGTCGCTTTGGAGCTTGGCTCCGAGGAGCGTAAGGGATAGGTTGATGTTAGGTGCGAGTAGAGACACAGAGCCCCGGTGTTGGTGGGGACGATAACGGGGTGTCAAGAGATCGTGAGGGCCAGCTTCAACCTTGGTTCCTGGCTACTTCAGTACCTGAGCCCCATTGTAGAAGGTGGCCTCTTCTGAGCTCGGCCCTGATGAGGGTCAGGGCTACGTTGAGGATAGGAGGGAGAACAGAGACAGAGCCCCGTGTTGGTGCGGCTGAGCAGGGGCTGCCAAGAGATCGTGAGGGCCAGCATCAGCCTTGATTCCTGGCTACTTCAGTGCCTAAGCCCCACGTGGAGAGTGGTCGCTTTGGAGCTTGGCTCCGAGGAGGGTAAGTGATAGTTTGATGTTAGGTGCGAGCGGAGACACAGAGCCTCGGTGTTGGTGGGGACGATAACGGGGTGTCAAGAGATCGTGAGGGCCAGCTTCAACCTTGGCTCCTGGCTACTTCAGTGCCTGAGCCCCATGTAGAAGGTGGCCACTTCGGAGCTCGGCCCTGATGAGGGACAGGGCTAGGTTGAGGATAGGAGGGAGAACAGAGACAGAGCCCCGGTGTTGGTGCGGCTGAGAAGGGGTTGCCAAGAGATCGTGAAGGCCAGCATCAGCCATTGTTCCTGGCTACTTCAGTGCCAAGCCCCATGTGGAGGGTGCCCGCTCCGAAGCTTGCCCCTCATGAGGTTCAGGGCTAGGTTGAGGTAGCGTGGGAGAACAGGCACAGAGCCACGGTGTTATTGGTGCTGATAAGGGGCTGCCAAGAGATCGTGAGGGCCAGCATCAGCCTTGATTCCTGGCTACTTCAGTGCCTAAGCCCCACGTGGAGAGTGGTCGCTTTGGAGCTTGGCTCCGAGGGTGGTAAGAGATAGGTTGATGTTACGTTCGAACAGAGACACAGAGCCCCGGTGTTGGTGGGGACGATAACGGGGTGTCAAGAGATCGTGAGGGACAGCTTCAACCTTGGTTCCTGGCTACTTCAGTGCCTGAGCCCCATGTAGAAGGTGGCCTCTTCTGAGCTCGGCCCTGATGAGTGTCAGGGCTAGGTTGAGGATAGGAGGGAGAACAGAGACAGAGACCCGGTGTTGGTGCGGCTGAGCAGGGGCTGCAAAGAGATCGTGAAGGCCAGCATCAGCCATGGTTCCTGGCTACTTCATCCCCTAAGCCCCACTTGGAAGGTAGTAGCTTGGCTCCGAAGAGGGTAAGGGATATGTCGAGAATAAGTGGGAGAACATACACAGAGCCCCGGTATCGGTGTGGCTGAGAAGAGACTGCCAAGAGAGCGTAGGTCCAGTATCAGCCCTGGCTCCATCAGTGCCAAGCCGCATGAGGAGCGTGGCCACTTCGGAACTTGGCCCTGATGAGGGTTTAGGTTAGGTGGGAGAACAGAGACAGAGCGCCGGTGTTGTTGGGGCTGAGCAGGGGCTGCCAAGAGATCGTGAAGGCCAGCATCAGCCATGGTTCCTCGCTACTTCAGTGCCTAAGCCCCACGTGGAGAGTGGTCGCTTGGGAGCTTGGCTCCGAGGAGGGTAAGGGATATGTCGAGGATAAGTGGGAGAACAGAGACAGAGCCCCGGTATTGGTGGGGCTGAGAATGGGCTGCCAAAAGATCATGAGGGCCAGCATCAGCCTTGATTCCTGGCTACTTCAGTGCCTAAGCCCCACGTGGAGAGTGGTCGCTTTGGAGCTTGGCTCCGAGGAGCGTAAGGGATAGGTTGATGTTAGGTGCGAGCAGAGACACAGAGCCCCGGTGTTGGTGGGGACGATAACGGGGTGTCAAGAGATCGTGAGGGCCAGCTTCAACCTTGGTTCCTGGCTACTTCAGTGCCTGAGCCCCATGTAGAAGGTGGCCACTTCGGTGCTCGGCCCTGATGAGGGACAGGGCTAGGTTGAGGATAGGAGGGAGAACAGAGACAGAGCCCCGGTGTTGGTGCGGCTGAGCAGGGGCTGCCAAGAGATCGTGAAGGCCAGCATCAGCCATGGTTCCTGGCTACTTCAGTGCCTAAGCCCCACGTGGAGAGTGGTCGCTTGGTAGCTTGGCTCCGATGAGGGTAAGGGATATGTCGAGGATAAGTGGGAGAACAGACACAGAGCCCCGGTATTGGTGGGGCTGAGAATGGGCTGCCAAAAGATCGTGAGGGCCAGCATCAGCCTTGATTCCTGGCTACTTCAGTGCCTGAGCCCCATGTAGAAGGTGGCCTCTTCTGAGCTCGGCCCTGATGAGGGTCAGGGCTAGGTTGGGGATAGGAGGGAGAACAGAGACAGAGCCCCGGTGTTGGTGCGGGTGAGCAGGGGCTGCCAAAAGATCGTGAGGGCCAGCATCAGCCTTGATTCCTGGGTACTTCAGTGCCTAAGCCCCACGTGGAGAGTGGTCGCTTTGGAGCTTGGCTCCGAGGAGCGTAAGGGATAGGTTGATGTTAGGTGCGAGCAGAGACACAGAGCCCCGGTGTTGGTGGGGACGATAACGGGGTGTCAAGAGATCGTGAGGGCCAGCTTCAACCTTGGTTCCTGGCTACTTCAGTGCCTGAGCCCCATGTAGAAGGTGGCCACTTCGGAGCTCGGCCCTGATGAGGGACAGGGCTAGGTTGAGGATAGGAGGGAGAACAGAGACAGAGCCCCGGTGTTGGTGCGGCTGAGAAGGGGTTGCCAAGAGATCGTGAAGGCCAGCATCAGCCTTGATTCCTGGCTACTTCAGTGCCAAGCCCCATGTGGAGAGTGGTCGCTCCGAAGCTTGCCCCTCATGAGGTTCAGGGCTAGGTTGAGGTAGGGTGGGAGAACAGGCACAGAGCCACGGTGTTATTGGTGCTGATAAGGGGCTGCCAAGAGATCGTGAGGGCCAGCATCAGCCTTGATTCCTGGCTACTTCAGTGCCTAAGCCCCACGTGGAGAGTGGTCGCTTTGGAGCTTGGCTCCGAGGAGGGTAAGAGATAGGTTGATGTTACGTTCGAACAGAGACACAGAGCCCCGGTGTTGGTGGGGACGATAACGGGGTGTCAAGAGATCGTGAGGGACAGCTTCAACCTTGGTTCCTGGCTACTTCAGTACCTGAGCCCCATGTAGAAGGTGGCCTCTTCTGAGCTCGGCCCTGATGAGTGTCAGGGCTAGGTTGAGGATAGGAGGGAGAACAGAGACAGAGCCCCGGTGTTGGTGCGGCTGAGCAGGGGCTGCAAAGAGATCGTGAAGGCCAGCATCAGCCATGGTTCCTGGCTACTTCATCCCCTAAGCCCCACTTGGAAGGTAGTAGCTTGGCTCCGAAGAGGGTAAGGGATATGTCGAGAATAAGTGGGAGAACAGAGACAGAGCCCCGGTATTGGTGTGGCTGAGAAGGGACTGCCAAGAGAGCGTATGTCCAGTATCAGCCCTGGCTCCTGGCTACATCAGTGCCAAGCCGCATGAGGAGGGTGGCCACTTCGGAGCTTGGCCCTGATGAGGGTTTAGGTTAGGTGGGAGAACAGAGACAGAGCCCCGGTGTTGTTGGGGCTGAGAAGGGGCTGCCAAGAGATCGTGAAGGCCAGCATCAGCCATGGTTCCTCGCTACTTCAGCGCCTAAGCCCCACGTGGAGAGTGGTCGCTTGGTAGCTTGGCTCCGATGAGGGTAAGGGATATGTCGAGGATAAGTGGGAGAACAGACAAAGAGCCCCGGTATTGGTGTGGCTGAGAAGAGACTGCCAAAAGATCGTGAGGGCCAGCATCAGCCTTGATTCCTGGGTACTTCAGTGCCTGAGCCCCATGTAGAAGGTGGCCTCTTCTGAGCTCGGCCCTGATGAGGGTCAGGGCTAGGTTGAGGATAGGAGGGAGAACAGAGACAGAGCCCCGGTGTTGGTGCGGGTGAGCAGGGGCTGCCAAAAGATCGTGAGGGCCAGCATCAGCCTTGATTCCTGGGTACTTCAGTGCCTAAGCCCCACGTGGAGAGTGGTCGCTTTGGAGCTTGGCTCCGAGCAGCGTAAGGGATAGGTTGATGTTAGGTGCGAGCAGAGACACAGAGCCCCGGTGTTGGTGGGGACGATAACGGGGTGTCAAGAGATCGTGAGGGCCAGCTTCAACCTTGGCTCCTGGCTACTTCAGTGCCTGAGCCCCATGTAGAAGGTGGCCACTTCGGAGCTCGGCCCTGATGAGGGACAGGGCTAGGTTGAGGATAGGAGGGAGAACAGAGACAGAGCCCCCGTATTGGTGCGGCTGAGAAGGGGTTGCCAAGAGATCGTGAAGGCCAGCATCAGCCATTGTTCCTGGCTACTTCAGTGCCAAGCCCCATGTGGAGAGTGGTCGCTCCGAAGCTTGCCCCTCATGAGGTTCAGGGCTAGGTTGAGTTTGGGTGGGAGAACAGGCACAGAGCCACGGTGTTATTGGTGCTGATAAGGGGCTGCCAAGAGATCGTGAGGGCCAGCATCAGCCTTGATTCCTGGCTACTTCAGTGCCTAAGCCCCACGTGGAGAGTGGTCGCTTTGGAGCTTGGCTCCGAGGAGGGTAAGAGATAGGTTGATGTTACGTTCGAACAGAGACACAGAGCCCCGGTGTTGGTGGGGACGATAACGGGGTGTCAAGAGATCGTGAGGGACAGCTTCAACCTTGGTTCCTGGCTACTTCAGTACCTGAGCCCCATGTAGAAGGTGGCCTCTTCTGAGCTCGGCCCTGATGAGTGTCAGGGCTAGGTTGAGGATAGGAGGGAGAACAGAGACAGAGCCCCGGTGTTGGTGCGGCTGAGCAGGGGCTGCAAAGAGATCGTGAAGGCCAGCATCAGCCATGGTTCCTGGCTACTTCATCCCCTAAGCCCCACTTGGAAGGTAGTAGCTTGGCTCCGAAGAGGGTAAGGGATATGTCGAGAATAAGTGGGAGAACAGAGACAGAGCCCCGGTATTGGTGTGGCTGAGAAGGGACTGCCAAGAGAGCGTATGTCCAGTATCAGCCCTGGCTCCTGGCTACATCAGTGCCAAGGCGCATGAGGAGGGTGGCCATTTCGGAGCTTGGCCCTGATGAGGGTTTAGGTTAGGTGGGAGAACAGAGACAGAGCCCCGGTGTTGTTGGGGCTGAGAAGGGGCTGCCAAGAGATCGTGAAGGCCAGCATCAGCCATGGTTCCTCGCTACTTCAGCGCCTAAGCCCAACGTGGAGAGTGGTCGCTTGGTAGCTTGGCTCCGATGAGGGTAAGGGATATGTCGAGGATAAGTGGGAGAACAGACAAAGAGCCCCGGTATTGGTGTGGCTGAGAAGAGACTGCCAAGAGACCGTAGGTCCAGTATCAGCCCTGGCTCCATCAGTGCCAAGCCGCATGAGGAGGGTGGCCACTTCGGAGCTTGGCCCTGATGAGGGTTTAGGTTAGGTGGGAGAACAGAGACAGAGCCCCGGTGTTGTTGGGGCTGAGCAGGGGCTGCCAAGAGATCGTGAAGGCCAGCATCAGCCATGGTTCCTCGCTACTTCAGGGCCTAAGCCCCACGTGGAGAGTGGTCGCTTGGTAGCTTGGCTCCGATGAGGGTAAGGGATATGTCGAGGATAAGTGGGAGAACAGAGACAGAGCCCCGGTGTTGGTGGGGCTGAGAATGGGCTGCCAAAAGATCGTGAGGGCCAGCATCAGCCTTGATTCCTGGCTACTTCAGTGCCTAAGCCCCACGTGGAGAGTGGTCGCTTTGGAGCTTGGCTCCGAGGAGCGTAAGGGATAGGTTGATGTTAGGTGCGAGCAGAGACACAGAGCCCCGGTGTTGGTGGGGACGATAACGGGGTGTCAAGAGATCGTGAGGGCCAGCTTCAACCTTGGCTCCTGGCTACTTCAGTACCTGAGCCCCATTGTAGAAGGTGGCCTCTTCTGAGCTCGGCCCTGATGAGGGTCAGGGCTAGGTTGAGGATAGGAGGGAGAACAGAGACAGAGTCCCGTGTTGGTGCGGCTGAGCAGGGGCTGCCAAGAGATCGTGAGGGCCAGCATCAGCCTTGATTCCTGGCTACTTCAGTGCCTAAGCCCCACGTGGAGAGTGGTCGCTTTGGAGCTTGGCTCCGAGGAGGGTAAGTGATAGTTTGATGTTAGGTGCGAGCGGAGACACAGAGCCTCGGTGTTGGTGGGGACGATAACGGGGTGTCAAGAGATCGTGAGGGCCAGCTTCAACCTTGGCTCCTGGCTACTTCAGTGCCTGAGCCCCATGTAGAAGGTGGCCACTTCGGAGCTCGGCCCTGATGAGGGACAGGGCTAGGTTGAGGATAGGAGGGAGAACAGAGACAGAGCCCCGGTGTTGGTGCGGCTGAGAAGGGGTTGCCAAGAGATCGTGAAGGCCAGCATCAGCCATTGTTCCTGGCTACTTCAGTGCCAAGCCCCATGTGGAGGGTGCCCGCTCCGAAGCTTGCCCCTCATGAGGTTCAGGGCTAGGTTGAGGTAGCGTGGGAGAACAGGCACAGAGCCACGGTGTTATTGGTGCTGATAAGGGGCTGCCAAGAGATCGTGAGGGCCAGCATCAGCCTTGATTCCTGGCTACTTCAGTGCCTAAGCCCCACGTGGAGAGTGGTCGCTTTGGAGCTTGGCTCCGAGGGTGGTAAGAGATAGGTTGATGTTACGTTCGAACAGAGACACAGAGCCCCGGTGTTGGTGGGGACGATAACGGGGTGTCAAGAGATCGTGAGGGACAGCTTCAACCTTGGTTCCTGGCTACTTCAGTGCCTGAGCCCCATGTAGAAGGTGGCCTCTTCTGAGCTCGGCCCTGATGAGTGTCAGGGCTAGGTTGAGGATAGGAGGGAGAACAGAGACAGAGACCCGGTGTTGGTGCGGCTGAGCAGGGGCTGCAAAGAGATCGTGAAGGCCAGCATCAGCCATGGTTCCTGGCTACTTCATCCCCTAAGCCCCACTTGGAAGGTAGTAGCTTGGCTCCGAAGAGGGTAAGGGATATGTCGAGAATAAGTGGGAGAACATACACAGAGCCCCGGTATCGGTGTGGCTGAGAAGAGACTGCCAAGAGAGCGTAGGTCCAGTATCAGCCCTGGCTCCATCAGTGCCAAGCCGCATGAGGAGCGTGGCCACTTCGGAACTTGGCCCTGATGAGGGTTTAGGTTAGGTGGGAGAACAGAGACAGAGCGCCGGTGTTGTTGGGGCTGAGCAGGGGCTGCCAAGAGATCGTGAAGGCCAGCATCAGCCATGGTTCCTCGCTACTTCAGTGCCTAAGCCCCACGTGGAGAGTGGTCGCTTGGGAGCTTGGCTCCGAGGAGGGTAAGGGATATGTCGAGGATAAGTGGGAGAACAGAGACAGAGCCCCGGTATTGGTGGGGCTGAGAATGGGCTGCCAAAAGATCATGAGGGCCAGCATCAGCCTTGATTCCTGGCTACTTCAGTGCCTAAGCCCCACGTGGAGAGTGGTCGCTTTGGAGCTTGGCTCCGAGGAGCGTAAGGGATAGGTTGATGTTAGGTGCGAGCAGAGACACAGAGCCCCGGTGTTGGTGGGGACGATAACGGGGTGTCAAGAGATCGTGAGGGCCAGCTTCAACCTTGGTTCCTGGCTACTTCAGTGCCTGAGCCCCATGTAGAAGGTGGCCACTTCGGTGCTCGGCCCTGATGAGGGACAGGGCTAGGTTGAGGATAGGAGGGAGAACAGAGACAGAGCCCCGGTGTTGGTGCGGCTGAGCAGGGGCTGCCAAGAGATCGTGAAGGCCAGCATCAGCCATGGTTCCTGGCTACTTCAGTGCCTAAGCCCCACGTGGAGAGTGGTCGCTTGGTAGCTTGGCTCCGATGAGGGTAAGGGATATGTCGAGGATAAGTGGGAGAACAGACACAGAGCCCCGGTATTGGTGGGGCTGAGAATGGGCTGCCAAAAGATCGTGAGGGCCAGCATCAGCCTTGATTCCTGGCTACTTCAGTGCCTGAGCCCCATGTAGAAGGTGGCCTCTTCTGAGCTCGGCCCTGATGAGGGTCAGGGCTAGGTTGGGGATAGGAGGGAGAACAGAGACAGAGCCCCGGTGTTGGTGCGGGTGAGCAGGGGCTGCCAAAAGATCGTGAGGGCCAGCATCAGCCTTGATTCCTGGGTACTTCAGTGCCTAAGCCCCACGTGGAGAGTGGTCGCTTTGGAGCTTGGCTCCGAGGAGCGTAAGGGATAGGTTGATGTTAGGTGCGAGCAGAGACACAGAGCCCCGGTGTTGGTGGGGACGATAACGGGGTGTCAAGAGATCGTGAGGGCCAGCTTCAACCTTGGCTCCTGGCTACTTCAGTGCCTGAGCCCCATGTAGAAGGTGGCCACTTCGGAGCTCGGCCCTGATGAGGGACAGGGCTAGGTTGAGGATAGGAGGGAGAACAGAGACAGAGCCCCGGTGTTGGTGCGGCTGAGAAGGGGTTGCCAAGAGATCGTGAAGGCCAGCATCAGCCTTGATTCCTGGCTACTTCAGTGCCAAGCCCCATGTGGAGAGTGGTCGCTCCGAAGCTTGCCCCTCATGAGGTTCAGGGCTAGGTTGAGGTAGGGTGGGAGAACAGGCACAGAGCCACGGTGTTATTGGTGCTGATAAGGGGCTGCCAAGAGATCGTGAGGGCCAGCATCAGCCTTGATTCCTGGCTACTTCAGTGCCTAAGCCTCACGTTGAGAGTGGTCGCTTTGGAGCTTGGCTCCGAGGAGGGTAAGAGATAGGTTGATGTTACGTTCGAACAGAGACACAGAGCCCCGGTGTTGGTGGGGACGATAATGGGGTGTCAAGAGATCGTGAGGGACAGCTTCAACCTTGGTTCCTGGCTACTTCAGTACCTGAGCCCCATGTAGAAGGTGGCCTCTTCTGAGCTCGGCCCTGATGAGTGTCAGGGCTAGGTTGAGGATAGGAGGGAGAACAGAGACAGAGCCCCGGTGTTGGTGCGGCTGAGCAGGGGCTGCAAAGAGATCGTGAAGGCCAGCATCAGCCATGGTTCCTGGCTACTTCATCCCCTAAGCCCCACTTGGAAGGTAGTAGCTTGGCTCCGAAGAGGGTAAGGGATATGTCGAGAATAAGTGGGAGAACAGAGACAGAGCCCCGGTATTGGTGTGGCTGAGAAGGGACTGCCAAGAGAGCGTATGTCCAGTATCAGCCCTGGCTCCTGGCTACATCAGTGCCAAGCCGCATGAGGAGGGTGGCCACTTCGGAGCTTGGCCCTGATGAGGGTTTAGGTTAGGTGGGAGAACAGAGACAGAGCCCCGGTGTTGTTGGGGCTGAGAAGGGGCTGCCAAGAGATCGTGAAGGCCAGCATCAGCCATGGTTCCTCGCTACTTCAGCGCCTAAGCCCCACGTGGAGAGTGGTCGCTTGGTAGCTTGGCTCCGATGAGGGTAAGGGATATGTCGAGGATAAGTGGGAGAACAGACAAAGAGCCCCGGTATTGGTGTGGCTGAGAAGAGACTGCCAAAAGATCGTGAGGGCCAGCATCAGCCTTGATTCCTGGGTACTTCAGTGCCTGAGCCCCATGTAGAAGGTGGCCTCTTCTGAGCTCGGCCCTGATGAAGGTCAGGGCTAGGTTGAGGATAGGAGGGAGAACAGAGACAGAGCCCCGGTGTTGGTGCGGGTGAGCAGGGGCTGCCAAAAGATCGTGAGGGCCAGCATCAGCCTTGATTCCTGGGTACTTCAGTGCCTAAGCCCCACGTGGAGAGTGGTCGCTTTGGAGCTTGGCTCCGAGCAGCGTAAGGGATAGGTTGATGTTAGGTGCGAGCAGAGACACAGAGCCCCGGTGTTGGTGGGGACGATAACGGGGTGTCAAGAGATCGTGAGGGCCAGCTTCAACCTTGGCTCCTGGCTACTTCAGTGCCTGAGCCCCATGTAGAAGGTGGCCACTTCGGAGCTCGGCCCTGATGAGGGACAGGGCTAGGTTGAGGATAGGAGGGAGAACAGAGACAGAGCCCCCGTATTGGTGCGGCTGAGAAGGGGTTGCCAAGAGATCGTGAAGGCCAGCATCAGCCATTGTTCCTGGCTACTTCAGTGCCAAGCCCCATGTGGAGAGTGGTCGCTCCGAAGCTTGCCCCTCATGAGGTTCAGGGCTAGGTTGAGTTTGGGTGGGAGAACAGGCACAGAGCCACGGTGTTATTGGTGCTGATAAGGGGCTGCCAAGAGATCGTGAGGGCCAGCATCAGCCTTGATTCCTGGCTACTTCAGTGCCTAAGCCCCACGTGGAGAGTGGTCGCTTTGGAGCTTGGCTCCGAGGAGGGTAAGAGATAGGTTGATGTTACGTTCGAACAGAGACACAGAGCCCCGGTGTTGGTGGGGACGATAACGGGGTGTCAAGAGATCGTGAGGGACAGCTTCAACCTTGGTTCCTGGCTACTTCAGTACCTGAGCCCCATGTAGAAGGTGGCCTCTTCTGAGCTCGGCCCTGATGAGTGTCAGGGCTAGGTTGAGGATAGGAGGGAGAACAGAGACAGAGCCCCGGTGTTGGTGCGGCTGAGCAGGGGCTGCAAAGAGATCGTGAAGGCCAGCATCAGCCATGGTTCCTGGCTACTTCATCCCCTAAGCCCCACTTGGAAGGTAGTAGCTTGGCTCCGAAGAGGGTAAGGGATATGTCGAGAATAAGTGGGAGAACAGAGACAGAGCCCCGGTATTGGTGTGGCTGAGAAGGGACTGCCAAGAGAGCGTATGTCCAGTATCAGCCCTGGCTCCTGGCTACATCAGTGCCAAGGCGCATGAGGAGGGTGGCCATTTCGGAGCTTGGCCCTGATGAGGGTTTAGGTTAGGTGGGAGAACAGAGACAGAGCCCCGGTGTTGTTGGGGCTGAGAAGGGGCTGCCAAGAGATCGTGAAGGCCAGCATCAGCCATGGTTCCTCGCTACTTCAGCGCCTAAGCCCAACGTGGAGAGTGGTCGCTTGGTAGCTTGGCTCCGATGAGGGTAAGGGATATGTCGAGGATAAGTGGGAGAACAGACAAAGAGCCCCGGTATTGGTGTGGCTGAGAAGAGACTGCCAAGAGACCGTAGGTCCAGTATCAGCCCTGGCTCCATCAGTGCCAAGCCGCATGAGGAGGGTGGCCACTTCGGAGCTTGGCCCTGATGAGGGTTTAGGTTAGGTGGGAGAACAGAGACAGAGCCCCGGTGTTGTTGGGGCTGAGCAGGGGCTGCCAAGAGATCGTGAAGGCCAGCATCAGCCATGGTTCCTCGCTACTTCAGGGCCTAAGCCCCACGTGGAGAGTGGTCGCTTGGTAGCTTGGCTCCGATGAGGGTAAGGGATATGTCGAGGATAAGTGGGAGAACAGAGACAGAGCCCCGGTGTTGGTGGGGCTGAGAATGGGCTGCCAAAAGATCGTGAGGGCCAGCATCAGCCTTGATTCCTGGCTACTTCAGTGCCTAAGCCCCACGTGGAGAGTGGTCGCTTTGGAGCTTGGCTCCGAGGAGCGTAAGGGATAGGTTGATGTTAGGTGCGAGCAGAGACACAGAGCCCCGGTGTTGGTGGGGACGATAACGGGGTGTCAAGAGATCGTGAGGGCCAGCTTCAACCTTGGCTCCTGGCTACTTCAGTACCTGAGCCCCATTGTAGAAGGTGGCCTCTTCTGAGCTCGGCCCTGATGAGGGTCAGGGCTAGGTTGAGGATAGGAGGGAGAACAGAGACAGAGTCCCGTGTTGGTGCGGCTGAGCAGGGGCTGCCAAGAGATCGTGAGGGCCAGCATCAGCCTTGATTCCTGGCTACTTCAGTGCCTAAGCCCCACGTGGAGAGTGGTCGCTTTGGAGCTTGGCTCCGAGGAGGGTAAGTGATAGTTTGATGTTAGGTGCGAGCGGAGACACAGAGCCTCGGTGTTGGTGGGGACGATAACGGGGTGTCAAGAGATCGTGAGGGCCAGCTTCAACCTTGGCTCCTGGCTACTTCAGTGCCTGAGCCCCATGTAGAAGGTGGCCACTTCGGAGCTCGGCCCTGATGAGGGACAGGGCTAGGTTGAGGATAGGAGGGAGAACAGAGACAGAGCCCCGGTGTTGGTGCGGCTGAGAAGGGGTTGCCAAGAGATCGTGAAGGCCAGCATCAGCCATTGTTCCTGGCTACTTCAGTGCCAAGCCCCATGTGGAGGGTGCCCGCTCCGAAGCTTGCCCCTCATGAGGTTCAGGGCTAGGTTGAGGTAGGGTGGGAGAACAGGCACAGAGCCACGGTGTTATTGGTGCTGATAAGGGGCTGCCAAGAGATCGTGAGGGCCAGCATCAGCCTTGATTCCTGGCTACTTCAGTGCCTAAGCCCCACGTGGAGAGTGGTCGCTTTGGAGCTTGGCTCCGAGGGTGGTAAGAGATAGGTTGATGTTACGTTCGAACAGTGACACAGAGCCCCGGTGTTGGTGGGGACGATAACGGGGTGTCAAGAGATCGTGAGGGACAGCTTCAACCTTGGTTCCTGGCTACTTCAGTGCCTGAGCCCCATGTAGAAGGTGGCCTCTTCTGAGCTCGGCCTTGATGAGTGTCAGGGCTAGGTTGAGGATAGGAGGGAGAACAGAGACAGAGACCCGGTGTTGGTGCGGCTGAGCAGGGGCTGCAAAGAGATCGTGAAGGCCAGCATCAGCCATGGTTCCTGGCTACTTCATCCCCTAAGCCCCACTTGGAAGGTAGTAGCTTGGCTCCGAAGAGGGTAAGGGATATGTCGAGAATAACTGGGAGAACATACACAGAGCCCCGGTATCGGTGTGGCTGAGAAGAGACTGCCAAGAGAGCGTAGGTCCAGTATCAGCCCTGGCTCCATCAGTGCCAAGCCGCATGAGGAGCGTGGCCACTTCGGAACTTGGCCCTGATGAGGGTTTAGGTTAGGTGGGAGAACAGAGACAGAGCGCCGGTGTTGTTGGGGCTGAGCAGGGGCTGCCAAGAGATCGTGAAGGCCAGCATCAGCCATGGTTCCTCGCTACTTCAGTGCCTAAGCCCCACGTGGAGAGTGGTCGCTTGGTAGCTTGGCTCCGATGAGGGTAAGGGATATGTCGAGGATAAGTGGGAGAACAGAGACAGAGCCCCGGTATTGGTGGGGCTGAGAATGGGCTGCCAAAAGATCATGAGGGCCAGCATCAGCCTTGATTCCTGGCTACTTCAGTGCCTAAGCCCCACGTGGAGAGTGGTCGCTTTGGAGCTTGGCTCCGAGGAGCGTAAGGGATAGGTTGATGTTAGGTGCGAGCAGAGACACAGAGCCCCGGTGTTGGTGGGGACGATAACGGGGTGTCAAGAGATCGTGAGGGCCAGCTTCAACCTTGGTTCCTGGCTACTTCAGTGCCTGAGCCCCATGTAGAAGGTGGCCACTTCGGTGCTCGGCCCTGATGAGGGACAGGGCTAGGTTGAGGATAGGAGGGAGAACAGAGACAGAGCCCCGGTGTTGGTGCGGCTGAGCAGGGGCTGCAAAGAGATCGTGAAGGCCAGCATCAGCCATGGTTCCTGGCTACTTCATCCCCTAAGCCCCACTTGGAAGGTAGTAGCTTGGCTCCGACAAGGGTAAGGGATATGTCGAGAATAAGTGGGAGAACATACACAGAGCCCCGGTATTGGTGTGGCTGAGAAGAGACTGCCAAGAGAGCGTAGGTCCAGTATCAGCCCTGGCTCCATCAGTGCCAAGCCGCATGAGGAGCGTGGCCACTTCGGAGCTTGGCCCTGATGAGGGTTTAGGTTAGGTGGGAGAACAGAGACAGAGCGCCGGTGTTGTTGGGGCTGAGCAGGGGCTGCCAAGAGATCGTGAAGGCCAGCATCAGCCATGGTTCCTCGCTACTTCAGGGCCTAAGCCCCACGTGGAGAGTGGTCGCTTGGTAGCTTGGCTCCGATGAGGGTAAGGGATATGTCGAGGATAAGTGGGAGAACAGAGACAGAGCCCCGGTGTTGGTGGGGCTGAGAATGGGCTGCCAAAAGATCATGAGGGCCAGCATCAGCCTTGATTCCTGGCTACTTCAGTGCCTAAGCCCCACGTGGAGAGTGGTCGCTTTGGAGCTTGGCTCCGAGGAGCGTAAGGGATAGGTTGATGTTAGGTGCGAGCAGAGACACAGAGCCCCGGTGTTGGTGGGGACGATAACGGGGTGTCAAGAGATCGTGAGGGACAGCTTCAACCTTGGTTCCTGGCTACTTCAGTGCCTGAGCCCCATGTAGAAGGTGGCTACTTCGGTGCTCGGCCCTGATGAGGGACAGGGCTAGGTTGAGGATAGGAGGGAGAACAGAGACAGAGACCCGGTGTTGGTGCGGCTGAGCAGGGGCTGCCAAGAGATCGTGAAGGCCAGCATCAGCCATGGTTCCTGGCTACTTCAGTGCCTAAGCCCCACGTGGAGAGTGGTCGCTTGGTAGCTTGGCTCCGATGAGGGTAAGGGATATGTCGAGGATAAGTGGGAGAACAGAGACAGAGCCCCGGTATTGGTGGGGCTGAGAATGGGCTGCCAAAAGATCGTGAGGGCCAGCATCAGCCTTGATTCCTGGCTACTTCAGTGCCTGAGCCCCATGTAGAAGGTGGCCTCTTCTGAGCTCGGCCCTGATGAGGGTCAGGGCTAGGTTGGGGATAGGAGGGAGAACAGAGACAGAGCCCCGGTGTTGGTGCGGGTGAGCAGGGGCTGCCAAAAGATCGTGAGGGCCAGCATCAGCCTTGATTCCTGGGTACTTCAGTGCCTAAGCCCCACGTGGAGAGTGGTCGCTTTGGAGCTTGGCTCCGAGGAGCGTAAGGGATAGGTTGATGTTAGGTGCGAGCAGAGACACAGAGCCCCGGTGTTGGTGGGGACGATAACGGGGTGTCAAGAGATCGTGAGGGCCAGCTTCAACCTTGGCTCCTGGCTACTTCAGTGCCTGAGCCCCATGTAGAAGGTGGCCACTTCGGAGCTCGGCCCTGATGAGGGACAGGGCTAGGTTGAGGATAGGAGGGAGAACAGAGACAGAGCCCCGGTGTTGGTGCGGCTGAGAAGGGGTTGCCAAGAGATCGTGAAGGCCAGCATCAGCCTTGATTCCTGGCTACTTCAGTGCCAAGCCCCATGTGGAGAGTGGTCGCTCCGAAGCTTGCCCCTCATGAGGTTCAGGGCTAGGTTGAGGTAGCGTGGGAGAACAGGCACAGAGCCACGGTGTTATTGGTGCTGATAAGGGGCTGCCAAGAGATCGTGAGGGCCAGCATCAGCCTTGATTCCTGGCTACTTCAGTGCCTAAGCCCCACGTGGAGAGTGGTCGCTTTGGAGCTTGGCTCCGAGGAGGGTAAGAGATAGGTTGATGTTACGTTCGAACAGTGACACAGAGCCCCGGTGTTGGTGGGGACAATAACGGGGTGTCAAGAGATCGTGAGGGACAGCTTCAACCTTGGTTCCTGGCTACTTCAGTACCTGAGCCCCATGTAGAAGGTGGCCTCTTCTGAGCTCGGCCCTGATGAGTGTCAGGGCTAGGTTGAGGATAGGAGGGAGAACAGAGACAGAGCCCCGGTGTTGGTGCGGCTGAGCAGGGGCTGCAAAGAGATCGTGAAGGCCAGCATCAGCCATGGTTCCTGGCTACTTCATCCCCTAAGCCCCACTTGGAAGGTAGTAGCTTGGCTCCGAAGAGGGTAAGGGATATGTCGAGAATAAGTGGGAGAACAGAGACAGAGCCCCGGTATTGGTGTGGCTGAGAAGGGACTGCCAAGAGAGCGTATGTCCAGTATCAGCCCTGGCTCCTGGCTACATCAGTGCCAAGGCGCATGAGGAGGGTGGCCACTTCGGAGCTTGGCCCTGATGAGGGTTTAGGTTAGGTGGGAGAACAGAGACAGAGCCCCGGTGTTGTTGGGGCTGAGAAGGGGCTGCAAAGAGATCGTGAAGGCCAGCATCAGCCATGGTTCCTCGCTACTTCAGCGCCTAAGCCCCACGTGGAGAGTGGTCGCTTGGTAGCTTGGCTCCGATGAGGGTAAGGGATATGTCGAGGATAAGTGGGAGAACAGACAAAGAGCCCCGGTATTGGTGTGGCTGAGAAGAGACTGCCAAGAGACCGTAGGTCCAGTATCAGCCCTGGCTCCATCAGTGCCAAGCCGCATGAGGAGGGTGGCCACTTCGGAGCTTGGCCCTGATGAGGGTTTAGGTTAGGTGGGAGAACAGAGACAGAGCCCCGGTGTTGTTGGGGCTGAGCAGGGGCTGCCAAGAGATCGTGAAGGCCAGCATCAGCCATGGTTCCTCGCTACTTCAGTGCCTAAGCCCCACGTGGAGAGTGGTCGCTTGGTAGCTTGGCTCCGATGAGGGTAAGGGATATGTCGAGGATAAGTGGGAGAACAGAGACAGAGCCCCGGTGTTGGTGGGGCTGAGAATGGGCTGCCAAAAGATCGTGAGGGCCAGCATCAGCCTTGATTCCTGGCTACTTCAGTGCCTAAGCCCCACGTGGAGAGTGGTCGCTTTGGAGCTTGGCTCCGAGGAGCGTAAGGGATAGGTTGATGTTAGGTGCGAGTAGAGACACAGAGCCCCGGTGTTGGTGGGGACGATAACGGGGTGTCAAGAGATCGTGAGGGCCAGCTTCAACCTTGGTTCCTGGCTACTTCAGTACCTGAGCCCCATTGTAGAAGGTGGCCTCTTCTGAGCTCGGCCCTGATGAGGGTCAGGGCTACGTTGAGGATAGGAGGGAGAACAGAGACAGAGCCCCGTGTTGGTGCGGCTGAGCAGGGGCTGCCAAGAGATCGTGAGGGCCAGCATCAGCCTTGATTCCTGGCTACTTCAGTGCCTAAGCCCCACGTGGAGAGTGGTCGCTTTGGAGCTTGGCTCCGAGGAGGGTAAGTGATAGTTTGATGTTAGGTGCGAGCGGAGACACAGAGCCTCGGTGTTGGTGGGGACGATAACGGGGTGTCAAGAGATCGTGAGGGCCAGCTTCAACCTTGGCTCCTGGCTACTTCAGTGCCTGAGCCCCATGTAGAAGGTGGCCACTTCGGAGCTCGGCCCTGATGAGGGACAGGGCTAGGTTGAGGATAGGAGGGAGAACAGAGACAGAGCCCCGGTGTTGGTGCGGCTGAGAAGGGGTTGCCAAGAGATCGTGAAGGCCAGCATCAGCCATTGTTCCTGGCTACTTCAGTGCCAAGCCCCATGTGGAGGGTGCCCGCTCCGAAGCTTGCCCCTCATGAGGTTCAGGGCTAGGTTGAGGTAGCGTGGGAGAACAGGCACAGAGCCACGGTGTTATTGGTGCTGATAAGGGGCTGCCAAGAGATCGTGAGGGCCAGCATCAGCCTTGATTCCTGGCTACTTCAGTGCCTAAGCCCCACGTGGAGAGTGGTCGCTTTGGAGCTTGGCTCCGAGGGTGGTAAGAGATAGGTTGATGTTACGTTCGAACAGAGACACAGAGCCCCGGTGTTGGTGGGGACGATAACGGGGTGTCAAGAGATCGTGAGGGACAGCTTCAACCTTGGTTCCTGGCTACTTCAGTGCCTGAGCCCCATGTAGAAGGTGGCCTCTTCTGAGCTCGGCCCTGATGAGTGTCAGGGCTAGGTTGAGGATAGGAGGGAGAACAGAGACAGAGACCCGGTGTTGGTGCGGCTGAGCAGGGGCTGCAAAGAGATCGTGAAGGCCAGCATCAGCCATGGTTCCTGGCTACTTCATCCCCTAAGCCCCACTTGGAAGGTAGTAGCTTGGCTCCGAAGAGGGTAAGGGATATGTCGAGAATAAGTGGGAGAACATACACAGAGCCCCGGTATCGGTGTGGCTGAGAAGAGACTGCCAAGAGAGCGTAGGTCCAGTATCAGCCCTGGCTCCATCAGTGCCAAGCCGCATGAGGAGCGTGGCCACTTCGGAACTTGGCCCTGATGAGGGTTTAGGTTAGGTGGGAGAACAGAGACAGAGCGCCGGTGTTGTTGGGGCTGAGCAGGGGCTGCCAAGAGATCGTGAAGGCCAGCATCAGCCATGGTTCCTCGCTACTTCAGTGCCTAAGCCCCACGTGGAGAGTGGTCGCTTGGGAGCTTGGCTCCGAGGAGGGTAAGGGATATGTCGAGGATAAGTGGGAGAACAGAGACAGAGCCCCGGTATTGGTGGGGCTGAGAATGGGCTGCCAAAAGATCATGAGGGCCAGCATCAGCCTTGATTCCTGGCTACTTCAGTGCCTAAGCCCCACGTGGAGAGTGGTCGCTTTGGAGCTTGGCTCCGAGGAGCGTAAGGGATAGGTTGATGTTAGGTGCGAGCAGAGACACAGAGCCCCGGTGTTGGTGGGGACGATAACGGGGTGTCAAGAGATCGTGAGGGCCAGCTTCAACCTTGGTTCCTGGCTACTTCAGTGCCTGAGCCCCATGTAGAAGGTGGCCACTTCGGTGCTCGGCCCTGATGAGGGACAGGGCTAGGTTGAGGATAGGAGGGAGAACAGAGACAGAGCCCCGGTGTTGGTGCGGCTGAGCAGGGGCTGCCAAGAGATCGTGAAGGCCAGCATCAGCCATGGTTCCTGGCTACTTCAGTGCCTAAGCCCCACGTGGAGAGTGGTCGCTTGGTAGCTTGGCTCCGATGAGGGTAAGGGATATGTCGAGGATAAGTGGGAGAACAGACACAGAGCCCCGGTATTGGTGGGGCTGAGAATGGGCTGCCAAAAGATCGTGAGGGCCAGCATCAGCCTTGATTCCTGGCTACTTCAGTGCCTGAGCCCCATGTAGAAGGTGGCCTCTTCTGAGCTCGGCCCTGATGAGGGTCAGGGCTAGGTTGGGGATAGGAGGGAGAACAGAGACAGAGCCCCGGTGTTGGTGCGGGTGAGCAGGGGCTGCCAAAAGATCGTGAGGGCCAGCATCAGCCTTGATTCCTGGGTACTTCAGTGCCTAAGCCCCACGTGGAGAGTGGTCGCTTTGGAGCTTGGCTCCGAGGAGCGTAAGGGATAGGTTGATGTTAGGTGCGAGCAGAGACACAGAGCCCCGGTGTTGGTGGGGACGATAACGGGGTGTCAAGAGATCGTGAGGGCCAGCTTCAACCTTGGCTCCTGGCTACTTCAGTGCCTGAGCCCCATGTAGAAGGTGGCCACTTCGGAGCTCGGCCCTGATGAGGGACAGGGCTAGGTTGAGGATAGGAGGGAGAACAGAGACAGAGCCCCGGTGTTGGTGCGGCTGAGAAGGGGTTGCCAAGAGATCGTGAAGGCCAGCATCAGCCTTGATTCCTGGCTACTTCAGTGCCAAGCCCCATGTGGAGAGTGGTCGCTCCGAAGCTTGCCCCTCATGAGGTTCAGGGCTAGGTTGAGGTAGGGTGGGAGAACAGGCACAGAGCCACGGTGTTATTGGTGCTGATAAGGGGCTGCCAAGAGATCGTGAGGGCCAGCATCAGCCTTGATTCCTGGCTACTTCAGTGCCTAAGCCCCACGTGGAGAGTGGTCGCTTTGGAGCTTGGCTCCGAGGAGGGTAAGAGATAGGTTGATGTTACGTTCGAACAGAGACACAGAGCCCCGGTGTTGGTGGGGACGATAACGGGGTGTCAAGAGATCGTGAGGGACAGCTTCAACCTTGGTTCCTGGCTACTTCAGTACCTGAGCCCCATGTAGAAGGTGGCCTCTTCTGAGCTCGGCCCTGATGAGTGTCAGGGCTAGGTTGAGGATAGGAGGGAGAACAGAGACAGAGCCCCGGTGTTGGTGCGGCTGAGCAGGGGCTGCAAAGAGATCGTGAAGGCCAGCATCAGCCATGGTTCCTGGCTACTTCATCCCCTAAGCCCCACTTGGAAGGTAGTAGCTTGGCTCCGAAGAGGGTAAGGGATATGTCGAGAATAAGTGGGAGAACAGAGACAGAGCCCCCGTATTGGTGTGGCTGAGAAGGGACTGCCAAGAGAGCGTATGTCCAGTATCAGCCCTGGCTCCTGGCTACATCAGTGCCAAGCCGCATGAGGAGGGTGGCCACTTCGGAGCTTGGCCCTGATGAGGGTTTAGGTTAGGTGGGAGAACAGAGACAGAGCCCCGGTGTTGTTGGGGCTGAGAAGGGGCTGCCAAGAGATCGTGAAGGCCAGCATCAGCCATGGTTCCTCGCTACTTCAGCGCCTAAGCCCCACGTGGAGAGTGGTCGCTTGGTAGCTTGGCTCCGATGAGGGTAAGGGATATGTCGAGGATAAGTGGGAGAACAGACAAAGAGCCCCGGTATTGGTGTGGCTGAGAAGAGACTGCCAAAAGATCGTGAGGGCCAGCATCAGCCTTGATTCCTGGGTACTTCAGTGCCTGAGCCCCATGTAGAAGGTGGCCTCTTCTGAGCTCGGCCCTGATGAGGGTCAGGGCTAGGTTGAGGATAGGAGGGAGAACAGAGACAGAGCCCCGGTGTTGGTGCGGGTGAGCAGGGGCTGCCAAAAGATCGTGAGGGCCAGCATCAGCCTTGATTCCTGGGTACTTCAGTGCCTAAGCCCCACGTGGAGAGTGGTCGCTTTGGAGCTTGGCTCCGAGCAGCGTAAGGGATAGGTTGATGTTAGGTGCGAGCAGAGACACAGAGCCCCGGTGTTGGTGGGGACGATAACGGGGTGTCAAGAGATCGTGAGGGCCAGCTTCAACCTTGGCTCCTGGCTACTTCAGTGCCTGAGCCCCATGTAGAAGGTGGCCACTTCGGAGCTCGGCCCTGATGAGGGACAGGGCTAGGTTGAGGATAGGAGGGAGAACAGAGACAGAGCCCCCGTATTGGTGCGGCTGAGAAGGGGTTGCCAAGAGATCGTGAAGGCCAGCATCAGCCATTGTTCCTGGCTACTTCAGTGCCAAGCCCCATGTGGAGAGTGGTCGCTCCGAAGCTTGCCCCTCATGAGGTTCAGGGCTAGGTTGAGTTTGGGTGGGAGAACAGGCACAGAGCCACGGTGTTATTGGTGCTGATAAGGGGCTGCCAAGAGATCGTGAGGGCCAGCATCAGCCTTGATTCCTGGCTACTTCAGTGCCTAAGCCCCACGTGGAGAGTGGTCGCTTTGGAGCTTGGCTCCGAGGAGGGTAAGAGATAGGTTGATGTTACGTTCGAACAGAGACACAGAGCCCCGGTGTTGGTGGGGACGATAACGGGGTGTCAAGAGATCGTGAGGGACAGCTTCAACCTTGGTTCCTGGCTACTTCAGTACCTGAGCCCCATGTAGAAGGTGGCCTCTTCTGAGCTCGGCCCTGATGAGTGTCAGGGCTAGGTTGAGGATAGGAGGGAGAACAGAGACAGAGCCCCGGTGTTGGTGCGGCTGAGCAGGGGCTGCAAAGAGATCGTGAAGGCCAGCATCAGCCATGGTTCCTGGCTACTTCATCCCCTAAGCCCCACTTGGAAGGTAGTAGCTTGGCTCCGAAGAGGGTAAGGGATATGTCGAGAATAAGTGGGAGAACAGAGACAGAGCCCCGGTATTGGTGTGGCTGAGAAGGGACTGCCAAGAGAGCGTATGTCCAGTATCAGCCCTGGCTCCTGGCTACATCAGTGCCAAGGCGCATGAGGAGGGTGGCCATTTCGGAGCTTGGCCCTGATGAGGGTTTAGGTTAGGTGGGAGAACAGAGACAGAGCCCCGGTGTTGTTGGGGCTGAGAAGGGGCTGCCAAGAGATCGTGAAGGCCAGCATCAGCCATGGTTCCTCGCTACTTCAGCGCCTAAGCCCAACGTGGAGAGTGGTCGCTTGGTAGCTTGGCTCCGATGAGGGTAAGGGATATGTCGAGGATAAGTGGGAGAACAGACAAAGAGCCCCGGTATTGGTGTGGCTGAGAAGAGACTGCCAAGAGAGCGTAGGTCCAGTATCAGCCCTGGCTCCATCAGTGCCAAGCCGCATGAGGAGGGTGGCCACTTCGGAGCTTGGCCCTGATGAGGGTTTAGGTTAGGTGGGAGAACAGAGACAGAGCCCCGGTGTTGTTGGGGCTGAGCAGGGGCTGCCAAGAGATCGTGAAGGCCAGCATCAGCCATGGTTCCTCGCTACTTCAGGGCCTAAGCCCCACGTGGAGAGTGGTCGCTTGGTAGCTTGGCTCCGATGAGGGTAAGGGATATGTCGAGGATAAGTGGGAGAACAGAGACAGAGCCCCGGTGTTGGTGGGGCTGAGAATGGGCTGCCAAAAGATCGTGAGGGCCAGCATCAGCCTTGATTCCTGGCTACTTCAGTGCCTAAGCCCCACGTGGAGAGTGGTCGCTTTGGAGCTTGGCTCCGAGGAGCGTAAGGGATAGGTTGATGTTAGGTGCGAGCAGAGACACAGAGCCCCGGTGTTGGTGGGGACGATAACGGGGTGTCAAGAGATCGTGAGGGCCAGCTTCAACCTTGGCTCCTGGCTACTTCAGTACCTGAGCCCCATTGTAGAAGGTGGCCTCTTCTGAGCTCGGCCCTGATGAGGGTCAGGGCTAGGTTGAGGATAGGAGGGAGAACAGAGACAGAGTCCCGTGTTGGTGCGGCTGAGCAGGGGCTGCCAAGAGATCGTGAGGGCCAGCATCAGCCTTGATTCCTGGCTACTTCAGTGCCTAAGCCCCACGTGGAGAGTGGTCGCTTTGGAGCTTGGCTCCGAGGAGGGTAAGTGATAGTTTGATGTTAGGTGCGAGCGGAGACACAGAGCCTCGGTGTTGGTGGGGACGATAACGGGGTGTCAAGAGATCGTGAGGGCCAGCTTCAACCTTGGCTCCTGGCTACTTCAGTGCCTGAGCCCCATGTAGAAGGTGGCCACTTCGGAGCTCGGCCCTGATGAGGGACAGGGCTAGGTTGAGGATAGGAGGGAGAACAGAGACAGAGCCCCGGTGTTGGTGCGGCTGAGAAGGGGTTGCCAAGAGATCGTGAAGGCCAGCATCAGCCATTGTTCCTGGCTACTTCAGTGCCAAGCCCCATGTGGAGGGTGCCCGCTCCGAAGCTTGCCCCTCATGAGGTTCAGGGCTAGGTTGAGGTAGCGTGGGAGAACAGGCACAGAGCCACGGTGTTATTGGTGCTGATAAGGGGCTGCCAAGAGATCGTGAGGGCCAGCATCAGCCTTGATTCCTGGCTACTTCAGTGCCTAAGCCCCACGTGGAGAGTGGTCGCTTTGGAGCTTGGCTCCGAGGGTGGTAAGAGATAGGTTGATGTTACGTTCGAACAGTGACACAGAGCCCCGGTGTTGGTGGGGACGATAACGGGGTGTCAAGAGATCGTGAGGGACAGCTTCAACCTTGGTTCCTGGCTACTTCAGTGCCTGAGCCCCATGTAGAAGGTGGCCTCTTCTGAGCTCGGCCTTGATGAGTGTCAGGGCTAGGTTGAGGATAGGAGGGAGAACAGAGACAGAGACCCGGTGTTGGTGCGGCTGAGCAGGGGCTGCAAAGAGATCGTGAAGGCCAGCATCAGCCATGGTTCCTGGCTACTTCATCCCCTAAGCCCCACTTGGAAGGTAGTAGCTTGGCTCCGAAGAGGGTAAGGGATATGTCGAGAATAAGTGGGAGAACATACACAGAGCCCCGGTATCGGTGTGGCTGAGAAGAGACTGCCAAGAGAGCGTAGGTCCAGTATCAGCCCTGGCTCCATCAGTGCCAAGCCGCATGAGGAGCGTGGCCACTTCGGAGCTTGGCCCTGATGAGGGTTTAGGTTAGGTGGGAGAACAGAGACAGAGCGCCGGTGTTGTTGGGGCTGAGCAGGGGCTGCCAAGAGATCGTGAAGGCCAGCATCAGCCATGGTTCCTCGCTACTTCAGTGCCTAAGCCCCACGTGGAGAGTGGTCGCTTGGTAGCTTGGCTCCGATGAGGGTAAGGGATATGTCGAGGATAAGTGGGAGAACAGAGACAGAGCCCCGGTATTGGTGGGGCTGAGAATGGGCTGCCAAAAGATCATGAGGGCCAGCATCAGCCTTGATTCCTGGCTACTTCAGTGCCTAAGCCCCACGTGGAGAGTGGTCGCTTTGGAGCTTGGCTCCGAGGAGCGTAAGGGATAGGTTGATGTTAGGTGCGAGCAGAGACACAGAGCCCCGGTGTTGGTGGGGACGATAACGGGGTGTCAAGAGATCGTGAGGGCCAGCTTCAACCTTGGTTCCTGGCTACTTCAGTGCCTGAGCCCCATGTAGAAGGTGGCCACTTCGGTGCTCGGCCCTGATGAGGGACAGGGCTAGGTTGAGGATAGGAGGGAGAACAGAGACAGAGCCCCGGTGTTGGTGCGGCTGAGCAGGGGCTGCCAAGAGATCGTGAAGGCCAGCATCAGCCATGGTTCCTGGCTACTTCAGTGCCTAAGCCCCACGTGGAGAGTGGTCGCTTGGTAGCTTGGCTCCGATGAGGGTAAGGGATATGTCGAGGATAAGTGGGAGAACAGAGACAGAGCCCCGGTATTGGTGGGGCTGAGAATGGGCTGCCAAAAGATCGTGAGGGCCAGCATCAGCCTTGATTCCTGGCTACTTCAGTGCCTGAGCCCCATGTAGAAGGTGGCCTCTTCTGAGCTCGGCCCTGATGAGGGTCAGGGCTAGGTTGGGGATAGGAGGGAGAACAGAGACAGAGCCCCGGTGTTGGTGCGGGTGAGCAGGGGCTGCCAAAAGATCGTGAGGGCCAGCATCAGCCTTGATTCCTGGGTACTTCAGTGCCTAAGCCCCACGTGGAGAGTGGTCGCTTTGGAGCTTGGCTCCGAGGAGCGTAAGGGATAGGTTGATGTTAGGTGCGAGCAGAGACACAGAGCCCCGGTGTTGGTGGGGACGATAACGGGGTGTCAAGAGATCGTGAGGGCCAGCTTCAACCTTGGCTCCTGGCTACTTCAGTGCCTGAGCCCCATGTAGAAGGTGGCCACTTCGGAGCTCGGCCCTGATGAGGGACAGGGCTAGGTTGAGGATAGGAGGGAGAACAGAGACAGAGCCCCGGTGTTGGTGCGGCTGAGAAGGGGTTGCCAAGAGATCGTGAAGGCCAGCATCAGCCTTGATTCCTGGCTACTTCAGTGCCAAGCCCCATGTGGAGAGTGGTCGCTCCGAAGCTTGCCCCTCATGAGGTTCAGGGCTAGGTTGAGGTAGGGTGGGAGAACAGGCACAGAGCCACGGTGTTATTGGTGCTGATAAGGGGCTGCCAAGAGATCGTGAGGGCCAGCATCAGCCTTGATTCCTGGCTACTTCAGTGCCTAAGCCCCACGTGGAGAGTGGTCGCTTTGGAGCTTGGCTCCGAGGAGGGTAAGAGATAGGTTGATGTTACGTTCGAACAGAGACACAGAGCCCCGGTGTTGGTGGGGACGATAACGGGGTGTCAAGAGATCGTGAGGGACAGCTTCAACCTTGGTTCCTGGCTACTTCAGTACCTGAGCCCCATGTAGAAGGTGGCCTCTTCTGAGCTCGGCCCTGATGAGTGTCAGGGCTAGGTTGAGGATAGGAGGGAGAACAGAGACAGAGCCCCGGTGTTGGTGCGGCTGAGCAGGGGCTGCAAAGAGATCGTGAAGGCCAGCATCAGCCATGGTTCCTGGCTACTTCATCCCCTAAGCCCCACTTGGAAGGTAGTAGCTTGGCTCCGAAGAGGGTAAGGGATATGTCGAGAATAAGTGGGAGAACAGAGACAGAGCCCCGGTATTGGTGTGGCTGAGAAGGGACTGCCAAGAGAGCGTATGTCCAGTATCAGCCCTGGCTCCTGGCTACATCAGTGCCAAGGCGCATGAGGAGGGTGGCCACTTCGGAGCTTGGCCCTGATGAGGGTTTAGGTTAGGTGGGAGAACAGAGACAGAGCCCCGGTGTTGTTGGGGCTGAGAAGGGGCTGCAAAGAGATCGTGAAGGCCAGCATCAGCCATGGTTCCTCGCTACTTCAGCGCCTAAGCCCCACGTGGAGAGTGGTCGCTTGGTAGCTTGGCTCCGATGAGGGTAAGGGATATGTCGAGGATAAGTGGGAGAACAGACAAAGAGCCCCGGTATTGGTGTGGCTGAGAAGAGACTGCCAAGAGACCGTAGGTCCAGTATCAGCCCTGGCTCCATCAGTGCCAAGCCGCATGAGGAGGGTGGCCACTTCGGAGCTTGGCCCTGATGAGGGTTTAGGTTAGGTGGGAGAACAGAGACAGAGCCCCGGTGTTGTTGGGGCTGAGCAGGGGCTGCCAAGAGATCGTGAAGGCCAGCATCAGCCATGGTTCCTCGCTACTTCAGTGCCTAAGCCCCACGTGGAGAGTGGTCGCTTGGTAGCTTGGCTCCGATGAGGGTAAGGGATATGTCGAGGATAAGTGGGAGAACAGAGACAGAGCCCCGGTGTTGGTGGGGCTGAGAATGGGCTGCCAAAAGATCGTGAGGGCCAGCATCAGCCTTGATTCCTGGCTACTTCAGTGCCTAAGCCCCACGTGGAGAGTGGTCGCTTTGGAGCTTGGCTCCGAGGAGCGTAAGGGATAGGTTGATGTTAGGTGCGAGTAGAGACACAGAGCCCCGGTGTTGGTGGGGACGATAACGGGGTGTCAAGAGATCGTGAGGGCCAGCTTCAACCTTGGTTCCTGGCTACTTCAGTACCTGAGCCCCATTGTAGAAGGTGGCCTCTTCTGAGCTCGGCCCTGATGAGGGTCAGGGCTACGTTGAGGATAGGAGGGAGAACAGAGACAGAGCCCCGTGTTGGTGCGGCTGAGCAGGGGCTGCCAAGAGATCGTGAGGGCCAGCATCAGCCTTGATTCCTGGCTACTTCAGTGCCTAAGCCCCACGTGGAGAGTGGTCGCTTTGGAGCTTGGCTCCGAGGAGGGTAAGTGATAGTTTGATGTTAGGTGCGAGCGGAGACACAGAGCCTCGGTGTTGGTGGGGACGATAACGGGGTGTCAAGAGATCGTGAGGGCCAGCTTCAACCTTGGCTCCTGGCTACTTCAGTGCCTGAGCCCCATGTAGAAGGTGGCCACTTCGGAGCTCGGCCCTGATGAGGGACAGGGCTAGGTTGAGGATAGGAGGGAGAACAGAGACAGAGCCCCGGTGTTGGTGCGGCTGAGAAGGGGTTGCCAAGAGATCGTGAAGGCCAGCATCAGCCATTGTTCCTGGCTACTTCAGTGCCAAGCCCCATGTGGAGGGTGCCCGCTCCGAAGCTTGCCCCTCATGAGGTTCAGGGCTAGGTTGAGGTAGCGTGGGAGAACAGGCACAGAGCCACGGTGTTATTGGTGCTGATAAGGGGCTGCCAAGAGATCGTGAGGGCCAGCATCAGCCTTGATTCCTGGCTACTTCAGTGCCTAAGCCCCACGTGGAGAGTGGTCGCTTTGGAGCTTGGCTCCGAGGGTGGTAAGAGATAGGTTGATGTTACGTTCGAACAGAGACACAGAGCCCCGGTGTTGGTGGGGACGATAACGGGGTGTCAAGAGATCGTGAGGGACAGCTTCAACCTTGGTTCCTGGCTACTTCAGTGCCTGAGCCCCATGTAGAAGGTGGCCTCTTCTGAGCTCGGCCCTGATGAGTGTCAGGGCTAGGTTGAGGATAGGAGGGAGAACAGAGACAGAGACCCGGTGTTGGTGCGGCTGAGCAGGGGCTGCAAAGAGATCGTGAAGGCCAGCATCAGCCATGGTTCCTGGCTACTTCATCCCCTAAGCCCCACTTGGAAGGTAGTAGCTTGGCTCCGAAGAGGGTAAGGGATATGTCGAGAATAAGTGGGAGAACATACACAGAGCCCCGGTATCGGTGTGGCTGAGAAGAGACTGCCAAGAGAGCGTAGGTCCAGTATCAGCCCTGGCTCCATCAGTGCCAAGCCGCATGAGGAGCGTGGCCACTTCGGAACTTGGCCCTGATGAGGGTTTAGGTTAGGTGGGAGAACAGAGACAGAGCGCCGGTGTTGTTGGGGCTGAGCAGGGGCTGCCAAGAGATCGTGAAGGCCAGCATCAGCCATGGTTCCTCGCTACTTCAGTGCCTAAGCCCCACGTGGAGAGTGGTCGCTTGGGAGCTTGGCTCCGAGGAGGGTAAGGGATATGTCGAGGATAAGTGGGAGAACAGAGACAGAGCCCCGGTATTGGTGGGGCTGAGAATGGGCTGCCAAAAGATCATGAGGGCCAGCATCAGCCTTGATTCCTGGCTACTTCAGTGCCTAAGCCCCACGTGGAGAGTGGTCGCTTTGGAGCTTGGCTCCGAGGAGCGTAAGGGATAGGTTGATGTTAGGTGCGAGCAGAGACACAGAGCCCCGGTGTTGGTGGGGACGATAACGGGGTGTCAAGAGATCGTGAGGGCCAGCTTCAACCTTGGTTCCTGGCTACTTCAGTGCCTGAGCCCCATGTAGAAGGTGGCCACTTCGGTGCTCGGCCCTGATGAGGGACAGGGCTAGGTTGAGGATAGGAGGGAGAACAGAGACAGAGCCCCGGTGTTGGTGCGGCTGAGCAGGGGCTGCCAAGAGATCGTGAAGGCCAGCATCAGCCATGGTTCCTGGCTACTTCAGTGCCTAAGCCCCACGTGGAGAGTGGTCGCTTGGTAGCTTGGCTCCGATGAGGGTAAGGGATATGTCGAGGATAAGTGGGAGAACAGAGACAGAGCCCCGGTATTGGTGGGGCTGAGAATGGGCTGCCAAAAGATCGTGAGGGCCAGCATCAGCCTTGATTCCTGGCTACTTCAGTGCCTGAGCCCCATGTAGAAGGTGGCCTCTTCTGAGCTCGGCCCTGATGAGGGTCAGGGCTAGGTTGGGGATAGGAGGGAGAACAGAGACAGAGCCCCGGTGTTGGTGCGGGTGAGCAGGGGCTGCCAAAAGATCGTGAGGGCCAGCATCAGCCTTGATTCCTGGGTACTTCAGTGCCTAAGCCCCACGTGGAGAGTGGTCGCTTTGGAGCTTGGCTCCGAGGAGCGTAAGGGATAGGTTGATGTTAGGTGCGAGCAGAGACACAGAGCCCCGGTGTTGGTGGGGACGATAACGGGGTGTCAAGAGATCGTGAGGGCCAGCTTCAACCTTGGCTCCTGGCTACTTCAGTGCCTGAGCCCCATGTAGAAGGTGGCCACTTCGGAGCTCGGCCCTGATGAGGGACAGGGCTAGGTTGAGGATAGGAGGGAGAACAGAGACAGAGCCCCGGTGTTGGTGCGGCTGAGAAGGGGTTGCCAAGAGATCGTGAAGGCCAGCATCAGCCTTGATTCCTGGCTACTTCAGTGCCAAGCCCCATGTGGAGAGTGGTCGCTCCGAAGCTTGCCCCTCATGAGGTTCAGGGCTAGGTTGAGGTAGGGTGGGAGAACAGGCACAGAGCCACGGTGTTATTGGTGCTGATAAGGGGCTGCCAAGAGATCGTGAGGGCCAGCATCAGCCTTGATTCCTGGCTACTTCAGTGCCTAAGCCCCACGTGGAGAGTGGTCGCTTTGGAGCTTGGCTCCGAGGAGGGTAAGAGATAGGTTGATGTTACGTTCGAACAGAGACACAGAGCCCCGGTGTTGGTGGGGACGATAACGGGGTGTCAAGAGATCGTGAGGGACAGCTTCAACCTTGGTTCCTGGCTACTTCAGTACCTGAGCCCCATGTAGAAGGTGGCCTCTTCTGAGCTCGGCCCTGATGAGTGTCAGGGCTAGGTTGAGGATAGGAGGGAGAACAGAGACAGAGCCCCGGTGTTGGTGCGGCTGAGCAGGGGCTGCCAAGAGATCGTGAAGGCCAGCATCAGCCATGGTTCCTGGCTACTTCATCCCCTAAGCCCCACTTGGAAGGTAGTAGCTTGGCTCCGAAGAGGGTAAGGGATATGTCGAGAATAAGTGGGAGAACAGAGACAGAGCCCCGGTATTGGTGTGGCTGAGAAGGGACTGCCAAGAGAGCGTATGTCCAGTATCAGCCCTGGCTCCTGGCTACATCAGTGCCAAGGCGCATGAGGAGGGTGGCCACTTCGGAGCTTGGCCCTGATGAGGGTTTAGGTTAGGTGGGAGAACAGAGACAGAGCCCCGGTGTTGTTGGGGCTGAGAAGGGGCTGCAAAGAGATCGTGAAGGCCAGCATCAGCCATGGTTCCTCGCTACTTCAGCGCCTAAGCCCCACGTGGAGAGTGGTCGCTTGGTAGCTTGGCTCCGATGAGGGTAAGGGATATGTCGAGGATAAGTGGGAGAACAGACAAAGAGCCCCGGTATTGGTGTGGCTGAGAAGAGACTGCCAAGAGACCGTAGGTCCAGTATCAGCCCTGGCTCCATCAGTGCCAAGCCGCATGAGGAGGGTGGCCACTTCGGAGCTTGGCCCTGATGAGGGTTTAGGTTAGGTGGGAGAACAGAGACAGAGCCCCGGTGTTGTTGGGGCTGAGCAGGGGCTGCCAAGAGATCGTGAAGGCCAGCATCAGCCATGGTTCCTCGCTACTTCAGTGCCTAAGCCCCACGTGGAGAGTGGTCGCTTGGTAGCTTGGCTCCGATGAGGGTAAGGGATATGTCGAGGATAAGTGGGAGAACAGAGACAGAGCCCCGGTGTTGGTGGGGCTGAGAATGGGCTGCCAAAAGATCGTGAGGGCCAGCATCAGCCTTGATTCCTGGCTACTTCAGTGCCTAAGCCCCACGTGGAGAGTGGTCGCTTTGGAGCTTGGCTCCGAGGAGCGTAAGGGATAGGTTGATGTTAGGTGCGAGTAGAGACACAGAGCCCCGGTGTTGGTGGGGACGATAACGGGGTGTCAAGAGATCGTGAGGGCCAGCTTCAACCTTGGTTCCTGGCTACTTCAGTACCTGAGCCCCATTGTAGAAGGTGGCCTCTTCTGAGCTCGGCCCTGATGAGGGTCAGGGCTACGTTGAGGATAGGAGGGAGAACAGAGACAGAGCCCCGTGTTGGTGCGGCTGAGCAGGGGCTGCCAAGAGATCGTAAGGGCCAGCATCAGCCTTGATTCCTGGCTACTTCAGTGCCTAAGCCCCACGTGGAGAGTGGTCGCTTTGGAGCTTGGCTCCGAGGAGGGTAAGTGATAGTTTGATGTTAGGTGCGAGCGGAGACACAGAGCCTCGGTGTTGGTGGGGACGATAACGGGGTGTCAAGAGATCGTGAGGGCCAGCTTCAACCTTGGCTCCTGGCTACTTCAGTGCCTGAGCCCCATGTAGAAGGTGGCCACTTCGGAGCTCGGCCCTGATGAGGGACAGGGCTAGGTTGAGGATAGGAGGGAGAACAGAGACAGAGCCCCGGTGTTGGTGCGGCTGAGAAGGGGTTGCCAAGAGATCGTGAAGGCCAGCATCAGCCATTGTTCCTGGCTACTTCAGTGCCAAGCCCCATGTGGAGGGTGCCCGCTCCGAAGCTTGCCCCTCATGAGGTTCAGGGCTAGGTTGAGGTAGCGTGGGAGAACAGGCACAGAGCCACGGTGTTATTGGTGCTGATAAGGGGCTGCCAAGAGATCGTGAGGGCCAGCATCAGCCTTGATTCCTGGCTACTTCAGTGCCTAAGCCCCACGTGGAGAGTGGTCGCTTTGGAGCTTGGCTCCGAGGGTGGTAAGAGATAGGTTGATGTTACGTTCGAACAGAGACACAGAGCCCCGGTGTTGGTGGGGACGATAACGGGGTGTCAAGAGATCGTGAGGGACAGCTTCAACTTTGGTTCCTGGCTACTTCAGTGCCTGAGCCCCATGTAGAAGGTGGCCTCTTCTGAGCTCGGCCCTGATGAGTGTCAGGGCTAGGTTGAGGATAGGAGGGAGAACAGAGACAGAGACCCGGTGTTGGTGCGGCTGAGCAGGGGCTGCAAAGAGATCGTGAAGGCCAGCATCAGCCATGGTTCCTGGCTACTTCATCCCCTAAGCCCCACTTGGAAGGTAGTAGCTTGGCTCCGAAGAGGGTAAGGGATATGTCGAGAATAAGTGGGAGAACATACACAGAGCCCCGGTATCGGTGTGGCTGAGAAGAGACTGCCAAGAGAGCGTAGGTCCAGTATCAGCCCTGGCTCCATCAGTGCCAAGCCGCATGAGGAGCGTGGCCACTTCGGAACTTGGCCCTGATGAGGGTTTAGGTTAGGTGGGAGAACAGAGACAGAGCGCCGGTGTTGTTGGGGCTGAGCAGGGGCTGCCAAGAGATCGTGAAGGCCAGCATCAGCCATGGTTCCTCGCTACTTCAGTGCCTAAGCCCCACGTGGAGAGTGGTCGCTTGGGAGCTTGGCTCCGAGGAGGGTAAGGGATATGTCGAGGATAAGTGGGAGAACAGAGACAGAGCCCCGGTATTGGTGGGGCTGAGAATGGGCTGCCAAAAGATCATGAGGGCCAGCATCAGCCTTGATTCCTGGCTACTTCAGTGCCTAAGCCCCACGTGGAGAGTGGTCGCTTTGGAGCTTGGCTCCGAGGAGCGTAAGGGATAGGTTGATGTTAGGTGCGAGCAGAGACACAGAGCCCCGGTGTTGGTGGGGACGATAACGGGGTGTCAAGAGATCGTGAGGGCCAGCTTCAACCTTGGTTCCTGGCTACTTCAGTGCCTGAGCCCCATGTAGAAGGTGGCCACTTCGGTGCTCGGCCCTGATGAGGGACAGGGCTAGGTTGAGGATAGGAGGGAGAACAGAGACAGAGCCCCGGTGTTGGTGCGGCTGAGCAGGGGCTGCCAAGAGATCGTGAAGGCCAGCATCAGCCATGGTTCCTGGCTACTTCAGTGCCTAAGCCCCACGTGGAGAGTGGTCGCTTGGTAGCTTGGCTCCGATGAGGGTAAGGGATATGTCGAGGATAAGTGGGAGAACAGACACAGAGCCCCGGTATTGGTGGGGCTGAGAATGGGCTGCCAAAAGATCGTGAGGGCCAGCATCAGCCTTGATTCCTGGCTACTTCAGTGCCTGAGCCCCATGTAGAAGGTGGCCTCTTCTGAGCTCGGCCCTGATGAGGGTCAGGGCTAGGTTGGGGATAGGAGGGAGAACAGAGACAGAGCCCCGGTGTTGGTGCGGGTGAGCAGGGGCTGCCAAAAGATCGTGAGGGCCAGCATCAGCCTTGATTCCTGGGTACTTCAGTGCCTAAGCCCCACGTGGAGAGTGGTCGCTTTGGAGCTTGGCTCCGAGGAGCGTAAGGGATAGGTTGATGTTAGGTGCGAGCAGAGACACAGAGCCCCGGTGTTGGTGGGGACGATAACGGGGTGTCAAGAGATCGTGAGGGCCAGCTTCAACCTTGGTTCCTGGCTACTTCAGTGCCTGAGCCCCATGTAGAAGGTGGCCACTTCGGAGCTCGGCCCTGATGAGGGACAGGGCTAGGTTGAGGATAGGAGGGAGAACAGAGACAGAGCCCCGGTGTTGGTGCGGCTGAGAAGGGGTTGCCAAGAGATCGTGAAGGCCAGCATCAGCCTTGATTCCTGGCTACTTCAGTGCCAAGCCCCATGTGGAGAGTGGTCGCTCCGAAGCTTGCCCCTCATGAGGTTCAGGGCTAGGTTGAGGTAGGGTGGGAGAACAGGCACAGAGCCACGGTGTTATTGGTGCTGATAAGGGGCTGCCAAGAGATCGTGAGGGCCAGCATCAGCCTTGATTCCTGGCTACTTCAGTGCCTAAGCCCCACGTGGAGAGTGGTCGCTTTGGAGCTTGGCTCCGAGGAGGGTAAGAGATAGGTTGATGTTACGTTCGAACAGAGACACAGAGCCCCGGTGTTGGTGGGGACGATAACGGGGTGTCAAGAGATCGTGAGGGACAGCTTCAACCTTGGTTCCTGGCTACTTCAGTACCTGAGCCCCATGTAGAAGGTGGCCTCTTCTGAGCTCGGCCCTGATGAGTGTCAGGGCTAGGTTGAGGATAGGAGGGAGAACAGAGACAGAGCCCCGGTGTTGGTGCGGCTGAGCAGGGGCTGCAAAGAGATCGTGAAGGCCAGCATCAGCCATGGTTCCTGGCTACTTCATCCCCTAAGCCCCACTTGGAAGGTAGTAGCTTGGCTCCGAAGAGGGTAAGGGATATGTCGAGAATAAGTGGGAGAACAGAGACAGAGCCCCGGTATTGGTGTGGCTGAGAAGGGACTGCCAAGAGAGCGTATGTCCAGTATCAGCCCTGGCTCCTGGCTACATCAGTGCCAAGCCGCATGAGGAGGGTGGCCACTTCGGAGCTTGGCCCTGATGAGGGTTTAGGTTAGGTGGGAGAACAGAGACAGAGCCCCGGTGTTGTTGGGGCTGAGAAGGGGCTGCCAAGAGATCGTGAAGGCCAGCATCAGCCATGGTTCCTCGCTACTTCAGCGCCTAAGCCCCACGTGGAGAGTGGTCGCTTGGTAGCTTGGCTCCGATGAGGGTAAGGGATATGTCGAGGATAAGTGGGAGAACAGACAAAGAGCCCCGGTATTGGTGTGGCTGAGAAGAGACTGCCAAAAGATCGTGAGGGCCAGCATCAGCCTTGATTCCTGGGTACTTCAGTGCCTGAGCCCCATGTAGAAGGTGGCCTCTTCTGAGCTCGGCCCTGATGAGGGTCAGGGCTAGGTTGAGGATAGGAGGGAGAACAGAGACAGAGCCCCGGTGTTGGTGCGGGTGAGCAGGGGCTGCCAAAAGATCGTGAGGGCCAGCATCAGCCTTGATTCCTGGGTACTTCAGTGCCTAAGCCCCACGTGGAGAGTGGTCGCTTTGGAGCTTGGCTCCGAGCAGCGTAAGGGATAGGTTGATGTTAGGTGCGAGCAGAGACACAGAGCCCCGGTGTTGGTGGGGACGATAACGGGGTGTCAAGAGATCGTGAGGGCCAGCTTCAACCTTGGCTCCTGGCTACTTCAGTGCCTGAGCCCCATGTAGAAGGTGGCCACTTCGGAGCTCGGCCCTGATGAGGGACAGGGCTAGGTTGAGGATAGGAGGGAGAACAGAGACAGAGCCCCCGTATTGGTGCGGCTGAGAAGGGGTTGCCAAGAGATCGTGAAGGCCAGCATCAGCCATTGTTCCTGGCTACTTCAGTGCCAAGCCCCATGTGGAGAGTGGTCGCTCCGAAGCTTGCCCCTCATGAGGTTCAGGGCTAGGTTGAGTTTGGGTGGGAGAACAGGCACAGAGCCACGGTGTTATTGGTGCTGATAAGGGGCTGCCAAGAGATCGTGAGGGCCAGCATCAGCCTTGATTCCTGGCTACTTCAGTGCCTAAGCCCCACGTGGAGAGTGGTCGCTTTGGAGCTTGGCTCCGAGGAGGGTAAGAGATAGGTTGATGTTACGTTCGAACAGAGACACAGAGCCCCGGTGTTGGTGGGGACGATAACGGGGTGTCAAGAGATCGTGAGGGACAGCTTCAACCTTGGTTCCTGGCTACTTCAGTACCTGAGCCCCATGTAGAAGGTGGCCTCTTCTGAGCTCGGCCCTGATGAGTGTCAGGGCTAGGTTGAGGATAGGAGGGAGAACAGAGACAGAGCCCCGGTGTTGGTGCGGCTGAGCAGGGGCTGCAAAGAGATCGTGAAGGCCAGCATCAGCCATGGTTCCTGGCTACTTCATCCCCTAAGCCCCACTTGGAAGGTAGTAGCTTGGCTCCGAAGAGGGTAAGGGATATGTCGAGAATAAGTGGGAGAACAGAGACAGAGCCCCGGTATTGGTGTGGCTGAGAAGGGACTGCCAAGAGAGCGTATGTCCAGTATCAGCCCTGGCTCCTGGCTACATCAGTGCCAAGGCGCATGAGGAGGGTGGCCATTTCGGAGCTTGGCCCTGATGAGGGTTTAGGTTAGGTGGGAGAACAGAGACAGAGCCCCGGTGTTGTTGGGGCTGAGAAGGGGCTGCCAAGAGATCGTGAAGGCCAGCATCAGCCATGGTTCCTCGCTACTTCAGCGCCTAAGCCCAACGTGGAGAGTGGTCGCTTGGTAGCTTGGCTCCGATGAGGGTAAGGGATATGTCGAGGATAAGTGGGAGAACAGACAAAGAGCCCCGGTATTGGTGTGGCTGAGAAGAGACTGCCAAGAGACCGTAGGTCCAGTATCAGCCCTGGCTCCATCAGTGCCAAGCCGCATGAGGAGGGTGGCCACTTCGGAGCTTGGCCCTGATGAGGGTTTAGGTTAGGTGGGAGAACAGAGACAGAGCCCCGGTGTTGTTGGGGCTGAGCAGGGGCTGCCAAGAGATCGTGAAGGCCAGCATCAGCCATGGTTCCTCGCTACTTCAGGGCCTAAGCCCCACGTGGAGAGTGGTCGCTTGGTAGCTTGGCTCCGATGAGGGTAAGGGATATGTCGAGGATAAGTGGGAGAACAGAGACAGAGCCCCGGTGTTGGTGGGGCTGAGAATGGGCTGCCAAAAGATCGTGAGGGCCAGCATCAGCCTTGATTCCTGGCTACTTCAGTGCCTAAGCCCCACGTGGAGAGTGGTCGCTTTGGAGCTTGGCTCCGAGGAGCGTAAGGGATAGGTTGATGTTAGGTGCGAGCAGAGACACAGAGCCCCGGTGTTGGTGGGGACGATAACGGGGTGTCAAGAGATCGTGAGGGCCAGCTTCAACCTTGGCTCCTGGCTACTTCAGTACCTGAGCCCCATGTAGAAGGTGGCCTCTTCTGAGCTCGGCCCTGATGAGGGTCAGGGCTAGGTTGAGGATAGGAGGGAGAACAGAGACAGAGTCCCGTGTTGGTGCGGCTGAGCAGGGGCTGCCAAGAGATCGTGAGGGCCAGCATCAGCCTTGATTCCTGGCTACTTCAGTGCCTAAGCCCCACGTGGAGAGTGGTCGCTTTGGAGCTTGGCTCCGAGGAGGGTAAGTGATAGTTTGATGTTAGGTGCGAGCGGAGACACAGAGCCTCGGTGTTGGTGGGGACGATAACGGGGTGTCAAGAGATCGTGAGGGCCAGCTTCAACCTTGGCTCCTGGCTACTTCAGTGCCTGAGCCCCATGTAGAAGGTGGCCACTTCGGAGCTCGGCCCTGATGAGGGACAGGGCTAGGTTGAGGATAGGAGGGAGAACAGAGACAGAGCCCCGGTGTTGGTGCGGCTGAGAAGGGGTTGCCAAGAGATCGTGAAGGCCAGCATCAGCCATTGTTCCTGGCTACTTCAGTGCCAAGCCCCATGTGGAGGGTGCCCGCTCCGAAGCTTGCCCCTCATGAGGTTCAGGGCTAGGTTGAGGTAGGGTGGGAGAACAGGCACAGAGCCACGGTGTTATTGGTGCTGATAAGGGGCTGCCAAGAGATCGTGAGGGCCAGCATCAGCCTTGATTCCTGGCTACTTCAGTGCCTAAGCCCCACGTGGAGAGTGGTCGCTTTGGAGCTTGGCTCCGAGGGTGGTAAGAGATAGGTTGATGTTACGTTCGAACAGTGACACAGAGCCCCGGTGTTGGTGGGGACGATAACGGGGTGTCAAGAGATCGTGAGGGACAGCTTCAACCTTGGTTCCTGGCTACTTCAGTGCCTGAGCCCCATGTAGAAGGTGGCCTCTTCTGAGCTCGGCCTTGATGAGTGTCAGGGCTAGGTTGAGGATAGGAGGGAGAACAGAGACAGAGACCCGGTGTTGGTGCGGCTGAGCAGGGGCTGCAAAGAGATCGTGAAGGCCAGCATCAGCCATGGTTCCTGGCTACTTCATCCCCTAAGCCCCACTTGGAAGGTAGTAGCTTGGCTCCGAAGAGGGTAAGGGATATGTCGAGAATAACTGGGAGAACATACACAGAGCCCCGGTATCGGTGTGGCTGAGAAGAGACTGCCAAGAGAGCGTAGGTCCAGTATCAGCCCTGGCTCCATCAGTGCCAAGCCGCATGAGGAGCGTGGCCACTTCGGAACTTGGCCCTGATGAGGGTTTAGGTTAGGTGGGAGAACAGAGACAGAGCGCCGGTGTTGTTGGGGCTGAGCAGGGGCTGCCAAGAGATCGTGAAGGCCAGCATCAGCCATGGTTCCTCGCTACTTCAGTGCCTAAGCCCCACGTGGAGAGTGGTCGCTTGGTAGCTTGGCTCCGATGAGGGTAAGGGATATGTCGAGGATAAGTGGGAGAACAGAGACAGAGCCCCGGTATTGGTGGGGCTGAGAATGGGCTGCCAAAAGATCATGAGGGCCAGCATCAGCCTTGATTCCTGGCTACTTCAGTGCCTAAGCCCCACGTGGAGAGTGGTCGCTTTGGAGCTTGGCTCCGAGGAGCGTAAGGGATAGGTTGATGTTAGGTGCGAGCAGAGACACAGAGCCCCGGTGTTGGTGGGGACGATAACGGGGTGTCAAGAGATCGTGAGGGCCAGCTTCAACCTTGGTTCCTGGCTACTTCAGTGCCTGAGCCCCATGTAGAAGGTGGCCACTTCGGTGCTCGGCCCTGATGAGGGACAGGGCTAGGTTGAGGATAGGAGGGAGAACAGAGACAGAGCCCCGGTGTTGGTGCGGCTGAGCAGGGGCTGCAAAGAGATCGTGAAGGCCAGCATCAGCCATGGTTCCTGGCTACTTCATCCCCTAAGCCCCACTTGGAAGGTAGTAGCTTGGCTCCGACAAGGGTAAGGGATATGTCGAGAATAAGTGGGAGAACATACACAGAGCCCCGGTATTGGTGTGGCTGAGAAGAGACTGCCAAGAGAGCGTAGGTCCAGTATCAGCCCTGGCTCCATCAGTGCCAAGCCGCATGAGGAGCGTGGCCACTTCGGAGCTTGGCCCTGATGAGGGTTTAGGTTAGGTGGGAGAACAGAGACAGAGCGCCGGTGTTGTTGGGGCTGAGCAGGGGCTGCCAAGAGATCGTGAAGGCCAGCATCAGCCATGGTTCCTCGCTACTTCAGGGCCTAAGCCCCACGTGGAGAGTGGTCGCTTGGTAGCTTGGCTCCGATGAGGGTAAGGGATATGTCGAGGATAAGTGGGAGAACAGAGACAGAGCCCCGGTGTTGGTGGGGCTGAGAATGGGCTGCCAAAAGATCATGAGGGCCAGCATCAGCCTTGATTCCTGGCTACTTCAGTGCCTAAGCCCCACGTGGAGAGTGGTCGCTTTGGAGCTTGGCTCCGAGGAGCGTAAGGGATAGGTTGATGTTAGGTGCGAGCAGAGACACAGAGCCCCGGTGTTGGTGGGGACGATAACGGGGTGTCAAGAGATCGTGAGGGACAGCTTCAACCTTGGTTCCTGGCTACTTCAGTGCCTGAGCCCCATGTAGAAGGTGGCTACTTCGGTGCTCGGCCCTGATGAGGGACAGGGCTAGGTTGAGGATAGGAGGGAGAACAGAGACAGAGACCCGGTGTTGGTGCGGCTGAGCAGGGGCTGCCAAGAGATCGTGAAGGCCAGCATCAGCCATGGTTCCTGGCTACTTCAGTGCCTAAGCCCCACGTGGAGAGTGGTCGCTTGGTAGCTTGGCTCCGATGAGGGTAAGGGATATGTCGAGGATAAGTGGGAGAACAGACACAGAGCCCCGGTATTGGTGGGGCTGAGAATGGGCTGCCAAAAGATCGTGAGGGCCAGCATCAGCCTTGATTCCTGGCTACTTCAGTGCCTGAGCCCCATGTAGAAGGTGGCCTCTTCTGAGCTCGGCCCTGATGAGGGTCAGGGCTAGGTTGGGGATAGGAGGGAGAACAGAGACAGAGCCCCGGTGTTGGTGCGGGTGAGCAGGGGCTGCCAAAAGATCGTGAGGGCCAGCATCAGCCTTGATTCCTGGGTACTTCAGTGCCTAAGCCCCACGTGGAGAGTGGTCGCTTTGGAGCTTGGCTCCGAGGAGCGTAAGGGATAGGTTGATGTTAGGTGCGAGCAGAGACACAGAGCCCCGGTGTTGGTGGGGACGATAACGGGGTGTCAAGAGATCGTGAGGGCCAGCTTCAACCTTGGCTCCTGGCTACTTCAGTGCCTGAGCCCCATGTAGAAGGTGGCCACTTCGGAGCTCGGCCCTGATGAGGGACAGGGCTAGGTTGAGGATAGGAGGGAGAACAGAGACAGAGCCCCGGTGTTGGTGCGGCTGAGAAGGGGTTGCCAAGAGATCGTGAAGGCCAGCATCAGCCTTGATTCCTGGCTACTTCAGTGCCAAGCCCCATGTGGAGAGTGGTCGCTCCGAAGCTTGCCCCTCATGAGGTTCAGGGCTAGGTTGAGGTAGGGTGGGAGAACAGGCACAGAGCCACGGTGTTATTGGTGCTGATAAGGGGCTGCCAAGAGATCGTGAGGGCCAGCATCAGCCTTGATTCCTGGCTACTTCAGTGCCTAAGCCCCACGTGGAGAGTGGTCGCTTTGGAGCTTGGCTCCGAGGAGGGTAAGAGATAGGTTGATGTTACGTTCGAACAGAGACACAGAGCCCCGGTGTTGGTGGGGACGATAACGGGGTGTCAAGAGATCGTGAGGGACAGCTTCAACCTTGGTTCCTGGCTACTTCAGTACCTGAGCCCCATGTAGAAGGTGGCCTCTTCTGAGCTCGGCCCTGATGAGTGTCAGGGCTAGGTTGAGGATAGGAGGGAGAACAGAGACAGAGCCCCGGTGTTGGTGCGGCTGAGCAGGGGCTGCAAAGAGATCGTGAAGGCCAGCATCAGCCATGGTTCCTGGCTACTTCATCCCCTAAGCCCCACTTGGAAGGTAGTAGCTTGGCTCCGAAGAGGGTAAGGGATATGTCGAGAATAAGTGGGAGAACAGAGACAGAGCCCCGGTATTGGTGTGGCTGAGAAGGGACTGCCAAGAGAGCGTATGTCCAGTATCAGCCCTGGCTCCTGGCTACATCAGTGCCAAGGCGCATGAGGAGGGTGGCCACTTCGGAGCTTGGCCCTGATGAGGGTTTAGGTTAGGTGGGAGAACAGAGACAGAGCCCCGGTGTTGTTGGGGCTGAGAAGGGGCTGCAAAGAGATCGTGAAGGCCAGCATCAGCCATGGTTCCTCGCTACTTCAGCGCCTAAGCCCCACGTGGAGAGTGGTCGCTTGGTAGCTTGGCTCCGATGAGGGTAAGGGATATGTCGAGGATAAGTGGGAGAACAGACAAAGAGCCCCGGTATTGGTGTGGCTGAGAAGAGACTGCCAAGAGACCGTAGGTCCAGTATCAGCCCTGGCTCCATCAGTGCCAAGCCGCATGAGGAGGGTGGCCACTTCGGAGCTTGGCCCTGATGAGGGTTTAGGTTAGGTGGGAGAACAGAGACAGAGCCCCGGTGTTGTTGGGGCTGAGCAGGGGCTGCCAAGAGATCGTGAAGGCCAGCATCAGCCATGGTTCCTCGCTACTTCAGTGCCTAAGCCCCACGTGGAGAGTGGTCGCTTGGTAGCTTGGCTCCGATGAGGGTAAGGGATATGTCGAGGATAAGTGGGAGAACAGAGACAGAGCCCCGGTGTTGGTGGGGCTGAGAATGGGCTGCCAAAAGATCGTGAGGGCCAGCATCAGCCTTGATTCCTGGCTACTTCAGTGCCTAAGCCCCACGTGGAGAGTGGTCGCTTTGGAGCTTGGCTCCGAGGAGCGTAAGGGATAGGTTGATGTTAGGTGCGAGTAGAGACACAGAGCCCCGGTGTTGGTGGGGACGATAACGGGGTGTCAAGAGATCGTGAGGGCCAGCTTCAACCTTGGTTCCTGGCTACTTCAGTACCTGAGCCCCATTGTAGAAGGTGGCCTCTTCTGAGCTCGGCCCTGATGAGGGTCAGGGCTACGTTGAGGATAGGAGGGAGAACAGAGACAGAGCCCCGTGTTGGTGCGGCTGAGCAGGGGCTGCCAAGAGATCGTGAGGGCCAGCATCAGCCTTGATTCCTGGCTACTTCAGTGCCTAAGCCCCACGTGGAGAGTGGTCGCTTTGGAGCTTGGCTCCGAGGAGGGTAAGTGATAGTTTGATGTTAGGTGCGAGCGGAGACACAGAGCCTCGGTGTTGGTGGGGACGATAACGGGGTGTCAAGAGATCGTGAGGGACAGCTTCAACCTTGGTTCCTGGCTACTTCAGTGCCTGAGCCCCATGTAGAAGGTGGCCTCTTCTGAGCTCGGCCTTGATGAGTGTCAGGGCTAGGTTGAGGATAGGAGGGAGAACAGAGACAGAGACCCGGTGTTGGTGCGGCTGAGCAGGGGCTGCAAAGAGATCGTGAAGGCCAGCATCAGCCATGGTTCCTGGCTACTTCATCCCCTAAGCCCCACTTGGAAGGTAGTAGCTTGGCTCCGAAGAGGGTAAGGGATATGTCGAGAATAACTGGGAGAACATACACAGAGCCCCGGTATCGGTGTGGCTGAGAAGAGACTGCCAAGAGAGCGTAGGTCCAGTATCAGCCCTGGCTCCATCAGTGCCAAGCCGCATGAGGAGCGTGGCCACTTCGGAACTTGGCCCTGATGAGGGTTTAGGTTAGGTGGGAGAACAGAGACAGAGCGCCGGTGTTGTTGGGGCTGAGCAGGGGCTGCCAAGAGATCGTGAAGGCCAGCATCAGCCATGGTTCCTCGCTACTTCAGTGCCTAAGCCCCACGTGGAGAGTGGTCGCTTGGTAGCTTGGCTCCGATGAGGGTAAGGGATATGTCGAGGATAAGTGGGAGAACAGAGACAGAGCCCCGGTATTGGTGGGGCTGAGAATGGGCTGCCAAAAGATCATGAGGGCCAGCATCAGCCTTGATTCCTGGCTACTTCAGTGCCTAAGCCCCACGTGGAGAGTGGTCGCTTTGGAGCTTGGCTCCGAGGAGCGTAAGGGATAGGTTGATGTTAGGTGCGAGCAGAGACACAGAGCCCCGGTGTTGGTGGGGACGATAACGGGGTGTCAAGAGATCGTGAGGGCCAGCTTCAACCTTGGTTCCTGGCTACTTCAGTGCCTGAGCCCCATGTAGAAGGTGGCCACTTCGGTGCTCGGCCCTGATGAGGGACAGGGCTAGGTTGAGGATAGGAGGGAGAACAGAGACAGAGCCCCGGTGTTGGTGCGGCTGAGCAGGGGCTGCAAAGAGATCGTGAAGGCCAGCATCAGCCATGGTTCCTGGCTACTTCATCCCCTAAGCCCCACTTGGAAGGTAGTAGCTTGGCTCCGACAAGGGTAAGGGATATGTCGAGAATAAGTGGGAGAACATACACAGAGCCCCGGTATTGGTGTGGCTGAGAAGAGACTGCCAAGAGAGCGTAGGTCCAGTATCAGCCCTGGCTCCATCAGTGCCAAGCCGCATGAGGAGCGTGGCCACTTCGGAGCTTGGCCCTGATGAGGGTTTAGGTTAGGTGGGAGAACAGAGACAGAGCGCCGGTGTTGTTGGGGCTGAGCAGGGGCTGCCAAGAGATCGTGAAGGCCAGCATCAGCCATGGTTCCTCGCTACTTCAGGGCCTAAGCCCCACGTGGAGAGTGGTCGCTTGGTAGCTTGGCTCCGATGAGGGTAAGGGATATGTCGAGGATAAGTGGGAGAACAGAGACAGAGCCCCGGTGTTGGTGGGGCTGAGAATGGGCTGCCAAAAGATCATGAGGGCCAGCATCAGCCTTGATTCCTGGCTACTTCAGTGCCTAAGCCCCACGTGGAGAGTGGTCGCTTTGGAGCTTGGCTCCGAGGAGCGTAAGGGATAGGTTGATGTTAGGTGCGAGCAGAGACACAGAGCCCCGGTGTTGGTGGGGACGATAACGGGGTGTCAAGAGATCGTGAGGGACAGCTTCAACCTTGGTTCCTGGCTACTTCAGTGCCTGAGCCCCATGTAGAAGGTGGCTACTTCGGTGCTCGGCCCTGATGAGGGACAGGGCTAGGTTGAGGATAGGAGGGAGAACAGAGACAGAGACCCGGTGTTGGTGCGGCTGAGCAGGGGCTGCCAAGAGATCGTGAAGGCCAGCATCAGCCATGGTTCCTGGCTACTTCAGTGCCTAAGCCCCACGTGGAGAGTGGTCGCTTGGTAGCTTGGCTCCGATGAGGGTAAGGGATATGTCGAGGATAAGTGGGAGAACAGACACAGAGCCCCGGTATTGGTGGGGCTGAGAATGGGCTGCCAAAAGATCGTGAGGGCCAGCATCAGCCTTGATTCCTGGCTACTTCAGTGCCTGAGCCCCATGTAGAAGGTGGCCTCTTCTGAGCTCGGCCCTGATGAGGGTCAGGGCTAGGTTGGGGATAGGAGGGAGAACAGAGACAGAGCCCCGGTGTTGGTGCGGGTGAGCAGGGGCTGCCAAAAGATCGTGAGGGCCAGCATCAGCCTTGATTCCTGGGTACTTCAGTGCCTAAGCCCCACGTGGAGAGTGGTCGCTTTGGAGCTTGGCTCCGAGGAGCGTAAGGGATAGGTTGATGTTAGGTGCGAGCAGAGACACAGAGCCCCGGTGTTGGTGGGGACGATAACGGGGTGTCAAGAGATCGTGAGGGCCAGCTTCAACCTTGGCTCCTGGCTACTTCAGTGCCTGAGCCCCATGTAGAAGGTGGCCACTTCGGAGCTCGGCCCTGATGAGGGACAGGGCTAGGTTGAGGATAGGAGGGAGAACAGAGACAGAGCCCCGGTGTTGGTGCGGCTGAGAAGGGGTTGCCAAGAGATCGTGAAGGCCAGCATCAGCCTTGATTCCTGGCTACTTCAGTGCCAAGCCCCATGTGGAGAGTGGTCGCTCCGAAGCTTGCCCCTCATGAGGTTCAGGGCTAGGTTGAGGTAGGGTGGGAGAACAGGCACAGAGCCACGGTGTTATTGGTGCTGATAAGGGGCTGCCAAGAGATCGTGAGGGCCAGCATCAGCCTTGATTCCTGGCTACTTCAGTGCCTAAGCCCCACGTGGAGAGTGGTCGCTTTGGAGCTTGGCTCCGAGGAGGGTAAGAGATAGGTTGATGTTACGTTCGAACAGAGACACAGAGCCCCGGTGTTGGTGGGGACGATAACGGGGTGTCAAGAGATCGTGAGGGACAGCTTCAACCTTGGTTCCTGGCTACTTCAGTACCTGAGCCCCATGTAGAAGGTGGCCTCTTCTGAGCTCGGCCCTGATGAGTGTCAGGGCTAGGTTGAGGATAGGAGGGAGAACAGAGACAGAGCCCCGGTGTTGGTGCGGCTGAGCAGGGGCTGCAAAGAGATCGTGAAGGCCAGCATCAGCCATGGTTCCTGGCTACTTCATCCCCTAAGCCCCACTTGGAAGGTAGTAGCTTGGCTCCGAAGAGGGTAAGGGATATGTCGAGAATAAGTGGGAGAACAGAGACAGAGCCCCGGTATTGGTGTGGCTGAGAAGGGACTGCCAAGAGAGCGTATGTCCAGTATCAGCCCTGGCTCCTGGCTACATCAGTGCCAAGGCGCATGAGGAGGGTGGCCACTTCGGAGCTTGGCCCTGATGAGGGTTTAGGTTAGGTGGGAGAACAGAGACAGAGCCCCGGTGTTGTTGGGGCTGAGAAGGGGCTGCAAAGAGATCGTGAAGGCCAGCATCAGCCATGGTTCCTCGCTACTTCAGCGCCTAAGCCCCACGTGGAGAGTGGTCGCTTGGTAGCTTGGCTCCGATGAGGGTAAGGGATATGTCGAGGATAAGTGGGAGAACAGACAAAGAGCCCCGGTATTGGTGTGGCTGAGAAGAGACTGCCAAGAGACCGTAGGTCCAGTATCAGCCCTGGCTCCATCAGTGCCAAGCCGCATGAGGAGGGTGGCCACTTCGGAGCTTGGCCCTGATGAGGGTTTAGGTTAGGTGGGAGAACAGAGACAGAGCCCCGGTGTTGTTGGGGCTGAGCAGGGGCTGCCAAGAGATCGTGAAGGCCAGCATCAGCCATGGTTCCTCGCTACTTCAGTGCCTAAGCCCCACGTGGAGAGTGGTCGCTTGGTAGCTTGGCTCCGATGAGGGTAAGGGATATGTCGAGGATAAGTGGGAGAACAGAGACAGAGCCCCGGTGTTGGTGGGGCTGAGAATGGGCTGCCAAAAGATCGTGAGGGCCAGCATCAGCCTTGATTCCTGGCTACTTCAGTGCCTAAGCCCCACGTGGAGAGTGGTCGCTTTGGAGCTTGGCTCCGAGGAGCGTAAGGGATAGGTTGATGTTAGGTGCGAGTAGAGACACAGAGCCCCGGTGTTGGTGGGGACGATAACGGGGTGTCAAGAGATCGTGAGGGCCAGCTTCAACCTTGGTTCCTGGCTACTTCAGTACCTGAGCCCCATTGTAGAAGGTGGCCTCTTCTGAGCTCGGCCCTGATGAGGGTCAGGGCTACGTTGAGGATAGGAGGGAGAACAGAGACAGAGCCCCGTGTTGGTGCGGCTGAGCAGGGGCTGCCAAGAGATCGTGAGGGCCAGCATCAGCCTTGATTCCTGGCTACTTCAGTGCCTAAGCCCCACGTGGAGAGTGGTCGCTTTGGAGCTTGGCTCCGAGGAGGGTAAGTGATAGTTTGATGTTAGGTGCGAGCGGAGACACAGAGCCTCGGTGTTGGTGGGGACGATAACGGGGTGTCAAGAGATCGTGAGGGCCAGCTTCAACCTTGGCTCCTGGCTACTTCAGTGCCTGAGCCCCATGTAGAAGGTGGCCACTTCGGAGCTCGGCCCTGATGAGGGACAGGGCTAGGTTGAGGATAGGAGGGAGAACAGAGACAGAGCCCCGGTGTTGGTGCGGCTGAGAAGGGGTTGCCAAGAGATCGTGAAGGCCAGCATCAGCCATTGTTCCTGGCTACTTCAGTGCCAAGCCCCATGTGGAGGGTGCCCGCTCCGAAGCTTGCCCCTCATGAGGTTCAGGGCTAGGTTGAGGTAGCGTGGGAGAACAGGCACAGAGCCACGGTGTTATTGGTGCTGATAAGGGGCTGCCAAGAGATCGTGAGGGCCAGCATCAGCCTTGATTCCTGGCTACTTCAGTGCCTAAGCCCCACGTGGAGAGTGGTCGCTTTGGAGCTTGGCTCCGAGGGTGGTAAGAGATAGGTTGATGTTACGTTCGAACAGAGACACAGAGCCCCGGTGTTGGTGGGGACGATAACGGGGTGTCAAGAGATCGTGAGGGACAGCTTCAACCTTGGTTCCTGGCTACTTCAGTGCCTGAGCCCCATGTAGAAGGTGGCCTCTTCTGAGCTCGGCCCTGATGAGTGTCAGGGCTAGGTTGAGGATAGGAGGGAGAACAGAGACAGAGACCCGGTGTTGGTGCGGCTGAGCAGGGGCTGCAAAGAGATCGTGAAGGCCAGCATCAGCCATGGTTCCTGGCTACTTCATCCCCTAAGCCCCACTTGGAAGGTAGTAGCTTGGCTCCGAAGAGGGTAAGGGATATGTCGAGAATAAGTGGGAGAACATACACAGAGCCCCGGTATCGGTGTGGCTGAGAAGAGACTGCCAAGAGAGCGTAGGTCCAGTATCAGCCCTGGCTCCATCAGTGCCAAGCCGCATGAGGAGCGTGGCCACTTCGGAACTTGGCCCTGATGAGGGTTTAGGTTAGGTGGGAGAACAGAGACAGAGCGCCGGTGTTGTTGGGGCTGAGCAGGGGCTGCCAAGAGATCGTGAAGGCCAGCATCAGCCATGGTTCCTCGCTACTTCAGTGCCTAAGCCCCACGTGGAGAGTGGTCGCTTGGGAGCTTGGCTCCGAGGAGGGTAAGGGATATGTCGAGGATAAGTGGGAGAACAGAGACAGAGCCCCGGTATTGGTGGGGCTGAGAATGGGCTGCCAAAAGATCATGAGGGCCAGCATCAGCCTTGATTCCTGGCTACTTCAGTGCCTAAGCCCCACGTGGAGAGTGGTCGCTTTGGAGCTTGGCTCCGAGGAGCGTAAGGGATAGGTTGATGTTAGGTGCGAGCAGAGACACAGAGCCCCGGTGTTGGTGGGGACGATAACGGGGTGTCAAGAGATCGTGAGGGCCAGCTTCAACCTTGGTTCCTGGCTACTTCAGTGCCTGAGCCCCATGTAGAAGGTGGCCACTTCGGTGCTCGGCCCTGATGAGGGACAGGGCTAGGTTGAGGATAGGAGGGAGAACAGAGACAGAGCCCCGGTGTTGGTGCGGCTGAGCAGGGGCTGCCAAGAGATCGTGAAGGCCAGCATCAGCCATGGTTCCTGGCTACTTCAGTGCCTAAGCCCCACGTGGAGAGTGGTCGCTTGGTAGCTTGGCTCCGATGAGGGTAAGGGATATGTCGAGGATAAGTGGGAGAACAGACACAGAGCCCCGGTATTGGTGGGGCTGAGAATGGGCTGCCAAAAGATCGTGAGGGCCAGCATCAGCCTTGATTCCTGGCTACTTCAGTGCCTGAGCCCCATGTAGAAGGTGGCCTCTTCTGAGCTCGGCCCTGATGAGGGTCAGGGCTAGGTTGGGGATAGGAGGGAGAACAGAGACAGAGCCCCGGTGTTGGTGCGGGTGAGCAGGGGCTGCCAAAAGATCGTGAGGGCCAGCATCAGCCTTGATTCCTGGGTACTTCAGTGCCTAAGCCCCACGTGGAGAGTGGTCGCTTTGGAGCTTGGCTCCGAGGAGCGTAAGGGATAGGTTGATGTTAGGTGCGAGCAGAGACACAGAGCCCCGGTGTTGGTGGGGACGATAACGGGGTGTCAAGAGATCGTGAGGGCCAGCTTCAACCTTGGTTCCTGGCTACTTCAGTGCCTGAGCCCCATGTAGAAGGTGGCCACTTCGGAGCTCGGCCCTGATGAGGGACAGGGCTAGGTTGAGGATAGGAGGGAGAACAGAGACAGAGCCCCGGTGTTGGTGCGGCTGAGAAGGGGTTGCCAAGAGATCGTGAAGGCCAGCATCAGCCTTGATTCCTGGCTACTTCAGTGCCAAGCCCCATGTGGAGAGTGGTCGCTCCGAAGCTTGCCCCTCATGAGGTTCAGGGCTAGGTTGAGGTAGGGTGGGAGAACAGGCACAGAGCCACGGTGTTATTGGTGCTGATAAGGGGCTGCCAAGAGATCGTGAGGGCCAGCATCAGCCTTGATTCCTGGCTACTTCAGTGCCTAAGCCCCACGTGGAGAGTGGTCGCTTTGGAGCTTGGCTCCGAGGAGGGTAAGAGATAGGTTGATGTTACGTTCGAACAGAGACACAGAGCCCCGGTGTTGGTGGGGACGATAACGGGGTGTCAAGAGATCGTGAGGGACAGCTTCAACCTTGGTTCCTGGCTACTTCAGTACCTGAGCCCCATGTAGAAGGTGGCCTCTTCTGAGCTCGGCCCTGATGAGTGTCAGGGCTAGGTTGAGGATAGGAGGGAGAACAGAGACAGAGCCCCGGTGTTGGTGCGGCTGAGCAGGGGCTGCAAAGAGATCGTGAAGGCCAGCATCAGCCATGGTTCCTGGCTACTTCATCCCCTAAGCCCCACTTGGAAGGTAGTAGCTTGGCTCCGAAGAGGGTAAGGGATATGTCGAGAATAAGTGGGAGAACAGAGACAGAGCCCCGGTATTGGTGTGGCTGAGAAGGGACTGCCAAGAGAGCGTATGTCCAGTATCAGCCCTGGCTCCTGGCTACATCAGTGCCAAGCCGCATGAGGAGGGTGGCCACTTCGGAGCTTGGCCCTGATGAGGGTTTAGGTTAGGTGGGAGAACAGAGACAGAGCCCCGGTGTTGTTGGGGCTGAGAAGGGGCTGCCAAGAGATCGTGAAGGCCAGCATCAGCCATGGTTCCTCGCTACTTCAGCGCCTAAGCCCCACGTGGAGAGTGGTCGCTTGGTAGCTTGGCTCCGATGAGGGTAAGGGATATGTCGAGGATAAGTGGGAGAACAGACAAAGAGCCCCGGTATTGGTGTGGCTGAGAAGAGACTGCCAAAAGATCGTGAGGGCCAGCATCAGCCTTGATTCCTGGGTACTTCAGTGCCTGAGCCCCATGTAGAAGGTGGCCTCTTCTGAGCTCGGCCCTGATGAGGGTCAGGGCTAGGTTGAGGATAGGAGGGAGAACAGAGACAGAGCCCCGGTGTTGGTGCGGGTGAGCAGGGGCTGCCAAAAGATCGTGAGGGCCAGCATCAGCCTTGATTCCTGGGTACTTCAGTGCCTAAGCCCCACGTGGAGAGTGGTCGCTTTGGAGCTTGGCTCCGAGCAGCGTAAGGGATAGGTTGATGTTAGGTGCGAGCAGAGACACAGAGCCCCGGTGTTGGTGGGGACGATAACGGGGTGTCAAGAGATCGTGAGGGCCAGCTTCAACCTTGGCTCCTGGCTACTTCAGTGCCTGAGCCCCATGTAGAAGGTGGCCACTTCGGAGCTCGGCCCTGATGAGGGACAGGGCTAGGTTGAGGATAGGAGGGAGAACAGAGACAGAGCCCCCGTATTGGTGCGGCTGAGAAGGGGTTGCCAAGAGATCGTGAAGGCCAGCATCAGCCATTGTTCCTGGCTACTTCAGTGCCAAGCCCCATGTGGAGAGTGGTCGCTCCGAAGCTTGCCCCTCATGAGGTTCAGGGCTAGGTTGAGTTTGGGTGGGAGAACAGGCACAGAGCCACGGTGTTATTGGTGCTGATAAGGGGCTGCCAAGAGATCGTGAGGGCCAGCATCAGCCTTGATTCCTGGCTACTTCAGTGCCTAAGCCCCACGTGGAGAGTGGTCGCTTTGGAGCTTGGCTCCGAGGAGGGTAAGAGATAGGTTGATGTTACGTTCGAACAGAGACACAGAGCCCCGGTGTTGGTGGGGACGATAACGGGGTGTCAAGAGATCGTGAGGGACAGCTTCAACCTTGGTTCCTGGCTACTTCAGTACCTGAGCCCCATGTAGAAGGTGGCCTCTTCTGAGCTCGGCCCTGATGAGTGTCAGGGCTAGGTTGAGGATAGGAGGGAGAACAGAGACAGAGCCCCGGTGTTGGTGCGGCTGAGCAGGGGCTGCAAAGAGATCGTGAAGGCCAGCATCAGCCATGGTTCCTGGCTACTTCATCCCCTAAGCCCCACTTGGAAGGTAGTAGCTTGGCTCCGAAGAGGGTAAGGGATATGTCGAGAATAAGTGGGAGAACAGAGACAGAGCCCCGGTATTGGTGTGGCTGAGAAGGGACTGCCAAGAGAGCGTATGTCCAGTATCAGCCCTGGCTCCTGGCTACATCAGTGCCAAGGCGCATGAGGAGGGTGGCCATTTCGGAGCTTGGCCCTGATGAGGGTTTAGGTTAGGTGGGAGAACAGAGACAGAGCCCCGGTGTTGTTGGGGCTGAGAAGGGGCTGCCAAGAGATCGTGAAGGCCAGCATCAGCCATGGTTCCTCGCTACTTCAGCGCCTAAGCCCAACGTGGAGAGTGGTCGCTTGGTAGCTTGGCTCCGATGAGGGTAAGGGATATGTCGAGGATAAGTGGGAGAACAGACAAAGAGCCCCGGTATTGGTGTGGCTGAGAAGAGACTGCCAAGAGACCGTAGGTCCAGTATCAGCCCTGGCTCCATCAGTGCCAAGCCGCATGAGGAGGGTGGCCACTTCGGAGCTTGGCCCTGATGAGGGTTTAGGTTAGGTGGGAGAACAGAGACAGAGCCCCGGTGTTGTTGGGGCTGAGCAGGGGCTGCCAAGAGATCGTGAAGGCCAGCATCAGCCATGGTTCCTCGCTACTTCAGGGCCTAAGCCCCACGTGGAGAGTGGTCGCTTGGTAGCTTGGCTCCGATGAGGGTAAGGGATATGTCGAGGATAAGTGGGAGAACAGAGACAGAGCCCCGGTGTTGGTGGGGCTGAGAATGGGCTGCCAAAAGATCGTGAGGGCCAGCATCAGCCTTGATTCCTGGCTACTTCAGTGCCTAAGCCCCACGTGGAGAGTGGTCGCTTTGGAGCTTGGCTCCGAGGAGCGTAAGGGATAGGTTGATGTTAGGTGCGAGCAGAGACACAGAGCCCCGGTGTTGGTGGGGACGATAACGGGGTGTCAAGAGATCGTGAGGGCCAGCTTCAACCTTGGCTCCTGGCTACTTCAGTACCTGAGCCCCATGTAGAAGGTGGCCTCTTCTGAGCTCGGCCCTGATGAGGGTCAGGGCTAGGTTGAGGATAGGAGGGAGAACAGAGACAGAGTCCCGTGTTGGTGCGGCTGAGCAGGGGCTGCCAAGAGATCGTGAGGGCCAGCATCAGCCTTGATTCCTGGCTACTTCAGTGCCTAAGCCCCACGTGGAGAGTGGTCGCTTTGGAGCTTGGCTCCGAGGAGGGTAAGTGATAGTTTGATGTTAGGTGCGAGCGGAGACACAGAGCCTCGGTGTTGGTGGGGACGATAACGGGGTGTCAAGAGATCGTGAGGGCCAGCTTCAACCTTGGCTCCTGGCTACTTCAGTGCCTGAGCCCCATGTAGAAGGTGGCCACTTCGGAGCTCGGCCCTGATGAGGGACAGGGCTAGGTTGAGGATAGGAGGGAGAACAGAGACAGAGCCCCGGTGTTGGTGCGGCTGAGCAGGGGCTGCAAAGAGATCGTGAAGGCCAGCATCAGCCATGGTTCCTGGCTACTTCATCCCCTAAGCCCCACTTGGAAGGTAGTAGCTTGGCTCCGACAAGGGTAAGGGATATGTCGAGAATAAGTGGGAGAACATACACAGAGCCCCGGTATTGGTGTGGCTGAGAAGAGACTGCCAAGAGAGCGTAGGTCCAGTATCAGCCCTGGCTCCATCAGTGCCAAGCCGCATGAGGAGCGTGGCCACTTCGGAGCTTGGCCCTGATGAGGGTTTAGGTTAGGTGGGAGAACAGAGACAGAGCGCCGGTGTTGTTGGGGCTGAGCAGGGGCTGCCAAGAGATCGTGAAGGCCAGCATCAGCCATGGTTCCTCGCTACTTCAGGGCCTAAGCCCCACGTGGAGAGTGGTCGCTTGGTAGCTTGGCTCCGATGAGGGTAAGGGATATGTCGAGGATAAGTGGGAGAACAGAGACAGAGCCCCGGTGTTGGTGGGGCTGAGAATGGGCTGCCAAAAGATCATGAGGGCCAGCATCAGCCTTGATTCCTGGCTACTTCAGTGCCTAAGCCCCACGTGGAGAGTGGTCGCTTTGGAGCTTGGCTCCGAGGAGCGTAAGGGATAGGTTGATGTTAGGTGCGAGCAGAGACACAGAGCCCCGGTGTTGGTGGGGACGATAACGGGGTGTCAAGAGATCGTGAGGGACAGCTTCAACCTTGGTTCCTGGCTACTTCAGTGCCTGAGCCCCATGTAGAAGGTGGCTACTTCGGTGCTCGGCCCTGATGAGGGACAGGGCTAGGTTGAGGATAGGAGGGAGAACAGAGACAGAGACCCGGTGTTGGTGCGGCTGAGCAGGGGCTGCCAAGAGATCGTGAAGGCCAGCATCAGCCATGGTTCCTGGCTACTTCAGTGCCTAAGCCCCACGTGGAGAGTGGTCGCTTGGTAGCTTGGCTCCGATGAGGGTAAGGGATATGTCGAGGATAAGTGGGAGAACAGAGACAGAGCCCCGGTGTTGGTGGGGCTGAGAATGGGCTGCCAAAAGATCGTGAGGGCCAGCATCAGCCTTGATTCCTGGCTACTTCAGTGCCAAGCCCCATGTGGAGAGTGGTCGCTCCGAAGCTTGCCCCTCATGAGGTTCAGGGCTAGGTTGAGGTAGGGTGGGAGAACAGGCACAGAGCCACGGTGTTATTGGTGCTGATAAGGGGCTGCCAAGAGATCGTGAGGGCCAGCATCAGCCTTGATTCCTGGCTACTTCAGTGCCTAAGCCCCACGTGGAGAGTGGTCGCTTTGGAGCTTGGCTCCGAGGAGGGTAAGAGATAGGTTGATGTTACGTTCGAACAGAGACACAGAGCCCCGGTGTTGGTGGGGACGATAACGGGGTGTCAAGAGATCGTGAGGGACAGCTTCAACCTTGGTTCCTGGCTACTTCAGTACCTGAGCCCCATGTAGAAGGTGGCCTCTTCTGAGCTCGGCCCTGATGAGTGTCAGGGCTAGGTTGAGGATAGGAGGGAGAACAGAGACAGAGCCCCGGTGTTGGTGCGGCTGAGCAGGGGCTGCAAAGAGATCGTGAAGGCCAGCATCAGCCATGGTTCCTGGCTACTTCATCCCCTAAGCCCCACTTGGAAGGTAGTAGCTTGGCTCCGAAGAGGGTAAGGGATATGTCGAGAATAAGTGGGAGAACAGAGACAGAGCCCCGGTATTGGTGTGGCTGAGAAGGGACTGCCAAGAGAGCGTATGTCCAGTATCAGCCCTGGCTCCTGGCTACATCAGTGCCAAGGCGCATGAGGAGGGTGGCCACTTCGGAGCTTGGCCCTGATGAGGGTTTAGGTTAGGTGGGAGAACAGAGACAGAGCCCCGGTGTTGTTGGGGCTGAGAAGGGGCTGCCAAGAGATCGTGAAGGCCAGCATCAGCCATGGTTCCTCGCTACTTCAGCGCCTAAGCCCCACGTGGAGAGTGGTCGCTTGGTAGCTTGGCTCCGATGAGGGTAAGGGATATGTCGAGGATAAGTGGGAGAACAGACAAAGAGCCCCGGTATTGGTGTGGCTGAGAAGAGACTGCCAAGAGACCGTAGGTCCAGTATCAGCCCTGGCTCCATCAGTGCCAAGCCGCATGAGGAGGGTGGCCACTTCGGAGCTTGGCCCTGATGAGGGTTTAGGTTAGGTGGGAGAACAGAGACAGAGCCCCGGTGTTGTTGGGGCTGAGCAGGGGCTGCCAAGAGATCGTGAAGGCCAGCATCAGCCATGGTTCCTCGCTACTTCAGTGCCTAAGCCCCACGTGGAGAGTGGTCGCTTGGTAGCTTGGCTCCGATGAGGGTAAGGGATATGTCGAGGATAAGTGGGAGAACAGAGACAGAGCCCCGGTGTTGGTGGGGCTGAGAATGGGCTGCCAAAAGATCGTGAGGGCCAGCATCAGCCTTGATTCCTGGCTACTTCAGTGCCTAAGCCCCACGTGGAGAGTGGTCGCTTTGGAGCTTGGCTCCGAGGAGCGTAAGGGATAGGTTGATGTTAGGTGCGAGTAGAGACACAGAGCCCCGGTGTTGGTGGGGACGATAACGGGGTGTCAAGAGATCGTGAGGGCCAGCTTCAACCTTGGCTCCTGGCTACTTCAGTACCTGAGCCCCATTGTAGAAGGTGGCCTCTTCTGAGCTCGGCCCTGATGAGGGTCAGGGCTACGTTGAGGATAGGAGGGAGAACAGAGACAGAGCCCCGTGTTGGTGCGGCTGAGCAGGGGCTGCCAAGAGATCGTGAGGGCCAGCATCAGCCTTGATTCCTGGCTACTTCAGTGCCTAAGCCCCACGTGGAGAGTGGTCGCTTTGGAGCTTGGCTCCGAGGAGGGTAAGTGATAGTTTGATGTTAGGTGCGAGCGGAGACACAGAGCCTCGGTGTTGGTGGGGACGATAACGGGGTGTCAAGAGATCGTGAGGGCCAGCTTCAACCTTGGCTCCTGGCTACTTCAGTGCCTGAGCCCCATGTAGAAGGTGGCCACTTCGGAGCTCGGCCCTGATGAGGGACAGGGCTAGGTTGAGGATAGGAGGGAGAACAGAGACAGAGCCCCGGTGTTGGTGCGGCTGAGAAGGGGTTGCCAAGAGATCGTGAAGGCCAGCATCAGCCATTGTTCCTGGCTACTTCAGTGCCAAGCCCCATGTGGAGGGTGCCCGCTCCGAAGCTTGCCCCTCATGAGGTTCAGGGCTAGGTTGAGGTAGCGTGGGAGAACAGGCACAGAGCCACGGTGTTATTGGTGCTGATAAGGGGCTGCCAAGAGATCGTGAGGGCCAGCATCAGCCTTGATTCCTGGCTACTTCAGTGCCTAAGCCCCACGTGGAGAGTGGTCGCTTTGGAGCTTGGCTCCGAGGAGGGTAAGAGATAGGTTGATGTTACGTTCGAACAGAGACACAGAGCCCCGGTGTTGGTGGGGACGATAACGGGGTGTCAAGAGATCGTGAGGGACAGCTTCAACCTTGGTTCCTGGCTACTTCAGTACCTGAGCCCCATGTAGAAGGTGGCCTCTTCTGAGCTCGGCCCTGATGAGTGTCAGGGCTAGGTTGAGGATAGGAGGGAGAACAGAGACAGAGCCCCGGTGTTGGTGCGGCTGAGCAGGGGCTGCAAAGAGATCGTGAAGGCCAGCATCAGCCATGGTTCCTGGCTACTTCATCCCCTAAGCCCCACTTGGAAGGTAGTAGCTTGGCTCCGAAGAGGGTAAGGGATATGTCGAGAATAAGTGGGAGAACAGAGACAGAGCCCCGGTATTGGTGTGGCTGAGAAGGGACTGCCAAGAGAGCGTATGTCCAGTATCAGCCCTGGCTCCTGGCTACATCAGTGCCAAGGCGCATGAGGAGGGTGGCCACTTCGGAGCTTGGCCCTGATGAGGGTTTAGGTTAGGTGGGAGAACAGAGACAGAGCCCCGGTGTTGTTGGGGCTGAGAAGGGGCTGCCAAGAGATCGTGAAGGCCAGCATCAGCCATGGTTCCTCGCTACTTCAGCGCCTAAGCCCCACGTGGAGAGTGGTCGCTTGGTAGCTTGGCTCCGATGAGGGTAAGGGATATGTCGAGGATAAGTGGGAGAACAGACAAAGAGCCCCGGTATTGGTGTGGCTGAGAAGAGACTGCCAAGAGACCGTAGGTCCAGTATCAGCCCTGGCTCCATCAGTGCCAAGCCGCATGAGGAGGGTGGCCACTTCGGAGCTTGGCCCTGATGAGGGTTTAGGTTAGGTGGGAGAACAGAGACAGAGCCCCGGTGTTGTTGGGGCTGAGCAGGGGCTGCCAAGAGATCGTGAAGGCCAGCATCAGCCATGGTTCCTCGCTACTTCAGTGCCTAAGCCCCACGTGGAGAGTGGTCGCTTGGTAGCTTGGCTCCGATGAGGGTAAGGGATATGTCGAGGATAAGTGGGAGAACAGAGACAGAGCCCCGGTGTTGGTGGGGCTGAGAATGGGCTGCCAAAAGATCGTGAGGGCCAGCATCAGCCTTGATTCCTGGCTACTTCAGTGCCTAAGCCCCACGTGGAGAGTGGTCGCTTTGGAGCTTGGCTCCGAGGAGCGTAAGGGATAGGTTGATGTTAGGTGCGAGTAGAGACACAGAGCCCCGGTGTTGGTGGGGACGATAACGGGGTGTCAAGAGATCGTGAGGGCCAGCTTCAACCTTGGCTCCTGGCTACTTCAGTACCTGAGCCCCATTGTAGAAGGTGGCCTCTTCTGAGCTCGGCCCTGATGAGGGTCAGGGCTACGTTGAGGATAGGAGGGAGAACAGAGACAGAGCCCCGTGTTGGTGCGGCTGAGCAGGGGCTGCCAAGAGATCGTGAGGGCCAGCATCAGCCTTGATTCCTGGCTACTTCAGTGCCTAAGCCCCACGTGGAGAGTGGTCGCTTTGGAGCTTGGCTCCGAGGAGGGTAAGTGATAGTTTGATGTTAGGTGCGAGCGGAGACACAGAGCCTCGGTGTTGGTGGGGACGATAACGGGGTGTCAAGAGATCGTGAGGGCCAGCTTCAACCTTGGCTCCTGGCTACTTCAGTGCCTGAGCCCCATGTAGAAGGTGGCCACTTCGGAGCTCGGCCCTGATGAGGGACAGGGCTAGGTTGAGGATAGGAGGGAGAACAGAGACAGAGCCCCGGTGTTGGTGCGGCTGAGAAGGGGTTGCCAAGAGATCGTGAAGGCCAGCATCAGCCATTGTTCCTGGCTACTTCAGTGCCAAGCCCCATGTGGAGGGTGCCCGCTCCGAAGCTTGCCCCTCATGAGGTTCAGGGCTAGGTTGAGGTAGCGTGGGAGAACAGGCACAGAGCCACGGTGTTATTGGTGCTGATAAGGGGCTGCCAAGAGATCGTGAGGGCCAGCATCAGCCTTGATTCCTGGCTACTTCAGTGCCTAAGCCCCACGTGGAGAGTGGTCGCTTTGGAGCTTGGCTCCGAGGGTGGTAAGAGATAGGTTGATGTTACGTTCGAACAGAGACACAGAGCCCCGGTGTTGGTGGGGACGATAACGGGGTGTCAAGAGATCGTGAGGGACAGCTTCAACCTTGGTTCCTGGCTACTTCAGTGCCTGAGCCCCATGTAGAAGGTGGCCTCTTCTGAGCTCGGCCCTGATGAGTGTCAGGGCTAGGTTGAGGATAGGAGGGAGAACAGAGACAGAGCCCCGGTGTTGGTGCGGCTGAGCAGGGGCTGCAAAGAGATCGTGAAGGCCAGCATCAGCCATGGTTCCTGGCTACTTCATCCCCTAAGCCCCACTTGGAAGGTAGTAGCTTGGCTCCGAAGAGGGTAAGGGATATGTCGAGAATAAGTGGGAGAACATACACAGAGCCCCGGTATCGGTGTGGCTGAGAAGAGACTGCCAAGAGAGCGTATGTCCAGTATCAGCCCTGGCTCCTGGCTACATCAGTGCCAAGGCGCATGAGGAGGGTGGCCACTTCGGAGCTTGGCCCTGATGAGGGTTTAGGTTAGGTGGGAGAACAGAGACAGAGCCCCGGTGTTGTTGGGGCTGAGAAGGGGCTGCCAAGAGATCGTGAAGGCCAGCATCAGCCATGGTTCCTTGCTACTTCAGCGCCTAAGCCCCACGTGGAGAGTGGTCGCTTGGTAGCTTGGCTCCGATGAGGGTAAGTGATATGTAGAGGATAAGTGGGAGAACAGACACAGAGCCCCGGTATTGGTGGGGCTGAGAATGGGCTGCCAAAAGATCGTGAGGGCCAGCATCAGCCTTGATTCCTGGCTACTTCAGTGCCTGAGCCCCATGTAGAAGGTGGCCTCTTCTGAGCTCGGCCCTGATGAGGGTCAGGGCTAGGTTGAGGATAGGAGGGAGAACAGAGACAGAGCCCCGGTGTTGGTGCGGGTGAGCAGGGGCTGCCAAAAGATCGTGAGGGCCAGCATCAGCCTTGATTCCTGGGTACTTCAGTGCCTAAGCCCGACGTGGAGAGTGGTCGCTCCGAAGCTTGCCCCTCATGAGGTTCAGGGCTAGGTTGAGTTTGGGTAGGAGAACAGGCACAGAGCCACGGTGTTATTGGTGCTGATAAGGGGCTGCCAAGAGATCGTGAGGGCCAGCATCAGCCTTGATTCCTGGCTACTTCAGTGCCTAAGCCCCACGTGGAGAGTGGTCGCTTTGGAGCTTGGCTCCGAGGGTGGTAAGAGATAGGTTGATGTTACGTTCGAACAGTGACACAGAGCCCCGGTGTTGGTGGGGACAATAACGGGGTGTCAAGAGATCGTGAGGGCCAGCTTCAACCTTGGCTCCTGGCTACTTCAGTACCTGAGCCCCATGTAGAAGGTGGCCTCTTCTGAGCTCGGCCCTGATGAGGGTCAGGGCTAGGTTGAGGATAGGAGGGAGAACAGAGACAGAGCCCCGGTGTTGGTGCGGCTGAGCAGGGGCTGCCAAAAGATCGTGAAGGCCAGCATCAGCCTTGATTCCTGGGTACTTCAGTGCCTAAGCCCCACGTGGAGAGTGGTCGCTTTGGAGCTTGGCTCCGAGGAGCGTAAGGGATAGGTTGATGTTAGGTGCGAGCAGAGACACAGAGCCCCGGTATTGGTGGGGACGATAACGGGGTGTCAAGAGATCGTGAGGGCCAGCTTCAACCTTGGCTCCTGGCTACTTCAGTGCCTGAGCCCCATGTAGAAGGTGGCCTCTTTTGAGCTCGGCCCTGATGAGGGACAGGGCTAGGTTGAGGACAGGAGGGAGAACAGAGACAGAGCCCCGGTGTTGGTGCGGCTGAGCAGGGGCTGCCAAGAGATCGTGAAGGCCAGCATCAGCCATGGTTCCTCGCTACTTCAGTGCCTAAGCCCCACGTGGAGAGTGGTCACTTGGTAGCTTGGCTCCGATGAGGGTAAGGGATATGTCGAGGATAAGTGGGAGAACAGAGACAGAGCCCCGGTGTTGGTGCGGGTGAGCAGGGGCTGCCAAAAGATCGTGAGGGCCAGCATCAGCCTTGATTCCTGGGTACTTCAGTGCCTAAGCCCCACGTGGAGAGTGGTCGCTTTGGAGCTTGGCTCCGAGGAGCGTAAGGGATAGGTTGATGTTAGGTGCGAGCAGAGACACAGAGCCTCGGTGTTGATGGGGACGATAACGGGGTGTCAAGAGATCGTGAGGGCCAGCTTCAACCTTGGCTCCTGGCTACTTCAGTGCCTGAGCCCCATGTAGAAGGTGGCCACTTCTGAGCTCGGCCCTGATGAGGGTCAGGGCTAGGTTGAGGATAGGAGGGAGAACAGAGACAGAGTCCCGTGTTGGTGCGGCTGAGCAGGGGCTGCCAAGAGATCGTGAGGGCCAGCATCAGCCTTGATTCCTGGCTACTTCAGTGCCTAAGCCCCACGTGGAGAGTGGTCGCTTTGGAGCTTGGCTCCGAGGAGGGTAAGTGATAGTTTGATGTTAGGTGCGAGCGGAGACACAGAGCCTCGGTGTTGATGGGGACGATAACGGGGTGTCAAGAGATCGTGAGGGCCAGCTTCAACCTTGGCTCCTGGCTACTTCAGTGCCTGAGCCCCATGTAGAAGGTGGCCACTTTGGAGCTCGGCCCTGATGAGGGACAGGGCTAGGTTGAGGATAGGAGGGAGAACAGAGACAGAGCCCCGGTGTTGGTGCGGCTGAGAAGGGGTTGCCAAGAGATCGTGAAGGCTAACATCAGCCATTGTTCCTGGCTACTTCAGTGCCAAGCCCCATGTGGAGAGTGGTCGCTTCGAAGCTTGCCCCTCATGAGGTTCAGGGCTAGGTTGAGGTAGGGTGGGAGAACAGGCACAGAGCCACGGTGTTATTGGTGCTGATAAGGGGCTGCCAAGAGATCGTGAGGGCCAGCATCAGCCTTGATTCCTGGCTACTTCAGTGCCTAAGCCTCACGTTGAGAGTGGTCGCTTTGGAGCTTGGCTCCGAGGGTGGTAAGAGATAGGTTGATGTTACGTTCGAACAGTGACACAGAGCCCCGGTGTTGGTGGGGACAATAACGGGGTGTCAAGAGATCGTGAGGGACAGCTTCAACCTTGGTTCCTGGCTACTTCAGTACCTGAGCCCCATGTAGAAGGTGGCCTCTTCTGAGCTCGGCCCTGATGAGTGTCAGGGCTAGGTTGAGGATAGGAGGGAGAACAGAGACAGAGCCCCGGTGTTGGTGCGGCTGAGCAGGGGCTGCCAAGAGATCGTGAAGGCCAGCATCAGCCATGGTTCCTGGCTACTTCATCCCCTAAGCCCCACTTGGAAGGTAGTAGCTTGGCTCCGACGAGGGTAAGGGATATGTCGAGAATAAGTGGGAGAACATACACAGAGCCCCGGTATCGGTGTGGCTGAGAAGAGACTGCCAAGAGAGCGTAGGTCCAGTATCAGCCCTGGCTCCATCAGTGCCAAGCCGCATGAGGAGCGTGGCCACTTCGGAGCTTGGCCCTGATGAGGGTTTAGGTTAGGTGGGAGAACAGAGACAGAGCCCCGGTGTTGTTGGGGCTGAGCAGGGGCTGCCAAGAGATCGTGAAGGCCAGCATCAGCCTTGATTCCTGGCTACTTCAGTGCCTGAGCCCCATGTAGAAGGTGGCCTCTTCTGAGCTCGGCCCTGATGAGGGTCAGGGCTAGGTTGAGGATAGGAGGGAGAACAGAGACAGAGCCCCGGTGTTGGTGCGGGTGAGCAGGGGCTGCCAAAAGATCGTGAGGGCCAGCATCAGCCTTGATTCCTGGGTACTTCAGTGCCTAAGCCCCACGTGGAGAGTGGTCGCTTTGGAGCTTGGCTCCGAGGAGCGTAAGGGATAGGTTGATGTTAGGTGCGAGCAGAGACACAGAGCCTCGGTGTTGATGGGGACGATAACGGGGTGTCAAGAGATCGTGAGGGCCAGCTTCAACCTTGGCTCCTGGCTACTTCAGTGCCTGAGCCCCATGTAGAAGGTGGCCACTTCTGAGCTCGGCCCTGATGAGGGTCAGGGCTAGGTTGAGGATAGGAGGGAGAACAGAGACAGAGCCCCGGTGTTGGTGCGGCTGAGAAGGGGTTGCCAAGAGATCGTGAAGGCCAGCATCAGCCATTGTTCCTGGCTACTTCAGTGCCAAGCCCCATGTGGAGAGTGGTCGCTCCGAAGCTTGCCCCTCATGAGGTTCAGGGCTAGGTTGAGTTTGGGTAGGAGAACAGGCACAGAGCCACGGTGTTATTGGTGCTGATAAGGGGCTGCCAAGAGATCGTGAGGGCCAGCATCAGCCTTGATTCCTGGCTACTTCAGTGCCTAAGCCCCACGTGGAGAGTGGTCGCTTTGGAGCTTGGCTCCGAGGGTGGTAAGAGATAGGTTGATGTTACGTTCGAACAGAGACACAGAGCCCCGGTGTTGGTGGGGACGATAACGGGGTGTCAAGAGATCGTGAGGGCCAGCTTCAACCTTGGCTCCTGGCTACTTCAGTACCTGAGCCCCATGTAGAAGGTGGCCTCTTCTGAGCTCGGCCCTGATGAGGGTCAGGGCTAGGTTGAGGATAGGAGGGAGAACAGAGACAGAGCCCCGGTGTTGGTGCGGCTGAGCAGGGGCTGCCAAAAGATCGTGAAGGCCAGCATCAGCCTTGATTCCTGGGTACTTCAGTGCCTAAGCCCCACGTGGAGAGTGGTCGCTTTGGAGCTTGGCTCCGAGGAGCGTAAGGGATAGGTTGATGTTAGGTGCGAGCAGAGACACAGAGCCCCGGTGTTGGTGGGGACGATAACGGGGTGTCAAGAGATCGTGAGGGCCAGCTTCAACCTTGGCTCCTGGCTACTTCAGTGCCTGAGCCCCATGTAGAAGGTGGCCTCTTCTGAGCTCGGCCCTGATGAGGGTCAGGGCTAGGTTGAGGATAGGAGGGAGAACAGAGACAGAGTCCCGTGTTGGTGCGGCTGAGCAGGGGCTGCCAAGAGATCGTGAGGGCCAGCATCAGCCTTGATTCCTGGCTACTTCAGTGCCTAAGCCCCACGTGGAGAGTGGTCGCTTTGGAGCTTGGCTCCGAGGAGGGTAAGTGATAGTTTGATGTTAGGTGCGAGCGGAGACACAGAGCCTCGGTGTTGATGGGGACGATAACGGGGTGTCAAGAGATCGTGAGGGCCAGCTTCAACCTTGGCTCCTGGCTACTTCAGTGCCTGAGCCCCATGTAGAAGGTGGCCACTTTGGAGCTCGGCCCTGATGAGGGACAGGGCTAGGTTGAGGATAGGAGGGAGAACAGAGACAGAGCCCCGGTGTTGGTGCGGCTGAGAAGGGGTTGCCAAGAGATCGTGAAGGCTAACATCAGCCATTGTTCCTGGCTACTTCAGTGCCAAGCCCCATGTGGAGAGTGGTCGCTTCGAAGCTTGCCCCTCATGAGGTTCAGGGCTAGGTTGAGGTAGGGTGGGAGAACAGGCACAGAGCCACGGTGTTATTGGTGCTGATAAGGGGCTGCCAAGAGATCGTGAGGGCCAGCATCAGCCTTGATTCCTGGCTACTTCAGTGCCTAAGCCTCACGTTGAGAGTGGTCGCTTTGGAGCTTGGCTCCGAGGGTGGTAAGAGATAGGTTGATGTTACGTTCGAACAGTGACACAGAGCCCCGGTGTTGGTGGGGACAATAACGGGGTGTCAAGAGATCGTGAGGGACAGCTTCAACCTTGGTTCCTGGCTACTTCAGTACCTGAGCCCCATGTAGAAGGTGGCCTCTTCTGAGCTCGGCCCTGATGAGTGTCAGGGCTAGGTTGAGGATAGGAGGGAGAACAGAGACAGAGCCCCGGTGTTGGTGCGGCTGAGCAGGGGCTGCCAAGAGATCGTGAAGGCCAGCATCAGCCATGGTTCCTGGCTACTTCATCCCCTAAGCCCCACTTGGAAGGTAGTAGCTTGGCTCCGACGAGGGTAAGGGATATGTCGAGAATAAGTGGGAGAACATACACAGAGCCCCGGTATCGGTGTGGCTGAGAAGAGACTGCCAAGAGAGCGTAGGTCCAGTATCAGCCCTGGCTCCATCAGTGCCAAGCCGCATGAGGAGCGTGGCCACTTCGGAGCTTGGCCCTGATGAGGGTTTAGGTTAGGTGGGAGAACAGAGACAGAGCCCCGGTGTTGTTGGGGCTGAGAAGGGGCTGCCAAAAGATCGTGAGGGCCAGCATCAGCCTTGATTCCTGGCTACTTCAGTGCCTGAGCCCCATGTAGAAGGTGGCCTCTTCTGAGCTCGGCCCTGATGAGGGTCAGGGCTAGGTTGAGGATAGGAGGGAGAACAGAGACAGAGCCCCGGTGTTGGTGCGGGTGAGCAGGGGCTGCCAAAAGATCGTGAGGGCCAGCATCAGCCTTGATTCCTGGGTACTTCAGTGCCTAAGCCCCACGTGGAGAGTGGTCGCTTTGGAGCTTGGCTCCGAGGAGCGTAAGGGATAGGTTGATGTTAGGTGCGAGCAGAGACACAGAGCCTCGGTGTTGATGGGGACGATAACGGGGTGTCAAGAGATCGTGAGGGCCAGCTTCAACCTTGGCTCCTGGCTACTTCAGTGCCTGAGCCCCATGTAGAAGGTGGCCTCTTCTGAGCTCGGCCCTGATGAGGGTCAGGGCTAGGTTGAGGATAGGAGGGAGAACAGAGACAGAGCCCCGGTGTTGGTGCGGCTGAGAAGGGGTTGCCAAGAGATCGTGAAGGCCAGCATCAGCCATTGTTCCTGGCTACTTCAGTGCCAAGCCCCATGTGGAGAGTGGTCGCTCCGAAGCTTGCCCCTCATGAGGTTCAGGGCTAGGTTGAGTTTGGGTAGGAGAACAGGCACAGAGCCACGGTGTTATTGGTGCTGATAAGGGGCTGCCAAGAGATCGTGAGGGCCAGCATCAGCCTTGATTCCTGGGTACTTCAGTGCCTAAGCCCCACGTGGAGAGTGGTCGCTTTGGAGCTTGGCTCCGAGGAGCGTAAGGGATAGGTTGATGTTAGGTGCGAGCAGAGACACAGAGCCCCGGTGTTGGTGGGGACGATAACGGGGTGTCAAGAGATCGTGAGGGCCAGCTTCAACCTTGGCTCCTGGCTACTTCAGTACCTGAGCCCCATGTAGAAGGTGGCCTCTTCTGAGCTCGGCCCTGATGAGGGTCAGGGCTAGGTTGAGGATAGGAGGGAGAACAGAGACAGAGTCCCGTGTTGGTGCGGCTGAGCAGGGGCTGCCAAGAGATCGTGAGGGCCAGCATCAGCCTTGATTCCTGGCTACTTCAGTGCCTAAGCCCCACGTGGAGAGTGGTCGCTTTGGAGCTTGGCTCCGAGGAGGGTAAGTGATAGTTTGATGTTAGGTGCGAGCGGAGACACAGAGCCTCGGTGTTGATGGGGACGATAACGGGGTGTCAAGAGATCGTGAGGGCCAGCTTCAACCTTGGCTCCTGGCTACTTCAGTGCCTGAGCCCCATGTAGAAGGTGGCCACTTCTGAGCTCGGCCCTGATGAGGGTCAGGGCTAGGTTGAGGATAGGAGGGAGAACAGAGACAGAGCCCCGGTGTTGGTGCGGCTGAGAAGGGGTTGCCAAGAGATCGTGAAGGCTAACATCAGCCATTGTTCCTGGCTACTTCAGTGCCAAGCCCCATGTGGAGAGTGGTCGCTTCGAAGCTTGCCCCTCATGAGGTTCAGGGCTAGGTTGAGGTAGGGTGGGAGAACAGGCACAGAGCCACGGTGTTATTGGTGCTGATAAGGGGCTGCCAAGAGATCGTGAGGGCCAGCATCAGCCTTGATTCCTGGCTACTTCAGTGCCTAAGCCTCACGTTGAGAGTGGTCGCTTTGGAGCTTGGCTCCGAGGGTGGTAAGAGATAGGTTGATGTTACGTTCGAACAGTGACACAGAGCCCCGGTGTTGGTGGGGACAATAACGGGGTGTCAAGAGATCGTGAGGGACAGCTTCAACCTTGGTTCCTGGCTACTTCAGTACCTGAGCCCCATGTAGAAGGTGGCCTCTTCTGAGCTCGGCCCTGATGAGTGTCAGGGCTAGGTTGAGGATAGGAGGGAGAACAGAGACAGAGCCCCGGTGTTGGTGCGGCTGAGCAGGGGCTGCCAAGAGATCGTGAAGGCCAGCATCAGCCATGGTTCCTGGCTACTTCATCCCCTAAGCCCCACTTGGAAGGTAGTAGCTTGGCTCCGACGAGGGTAAGGGATATGTCGAGAATAAGTGGGAGAACATACACAGAGCCCCGGTATCGGTGTGGCTGAGAAGAGACTGCCAAGAGAGCGTAGGTCCAGTATCAGCCCTGGCTCCATCAGTGCCAAGCCGCATGAGGAGCGTGGCCACTTCGGAGCTTGGCCCTGATGAGGGTTTAGGTTAGGTGGGAGAACAGAGACAGAGCCCCGGTGTTGTTGGGGCTGAGAAGGGGCTGCCAAGAGATCGTGAAGGCCAGCATCAGCCATGGTTCCTCGCTACTTCAGTGCCTAAGCCCCACGTGGAGAGTGGTCGCTTGGTAGCTTGGCTCCGATGAGGGTAAGGAATATGTCGAGGATAAGTGGGAGAACAGAGACAGAGCCCCGGTGTTGGTGGGGCTGAGAATGGGCTGCCAAAAGATCGTGAGGGCCAGCATCAGCCTTGATTCCTGGCTACTTCAGTGCCTAAGCCCCACGTGGAGAGTGGTCGCTTTGGAGCTTGGCTCCGAGGAGCGTAAGGGATAGGTTGATGTTAGGTGCGAGTAGAGACACAGAGCCCCGGTGTTGGTGGGGACGATAACGGGGTGTCAAGAGATCGTGAGGGCCAGCTTCAACCTTGGCTCCTGGCTACTTCAGTACCTGAGCCCCATGTAGAAGGTGGCCTCTTCTGAGCTCGGCCCTGATGAGGGTCAGGGCTAGGTTGAGGATAGGAGGGAGAACAGAGACAGAGTCCCGTGTTGGTGCGGCTGAGCAGGGGCTGCCAAGAGATCGTGAGGGCCAGCATCAGCCTTGATTCCTGGCTACTTCAGTGCCTAAGCCCCACGTGGAGAGTGGTCGCTTTGGAGCTTGGCTCCGAGGAGGGTAAGTGATAGTTTGATGTTAGGTGCGAGCGGAGACACAGAGCCTCGGTGTTGGTGGGGACGATAACGGGGTGTCAAGAGATCGTGAGGGCCAGCTTCAACCTTGGCTCCTGGCTACTTCAGTGCCTGAGCCCCATGTAGAAGGTGGCCACTTCGGAGCTCGGCCCTGATGAGGGACAGGGCTAGGTTGAGGATAGGAGGGAGAACAGAGACAGAGCCCCGGTGTTGGTGCGGCTGAGAAGGGGTTGCCAAGAGATCGTGAAGGCCAGCATCAGCCATTGTTCCTGGCTACTTCAGTGCCAAGCCCCATGTGGAGGGTGCCCGCTCCGAAGCTTGCCCCTCATGAGGTTCAGGGCTAGGTTGAGGTAGCGTGGGAGAACAGGCACAGAGCCACGGTGTTATTGGTGCTGATAAGGGGCTGCCAAGAGATCGTGAGGGCCAGCATCAGCCTTGATTCCTGGCTACTTCAGTGCCTAAGCCCCACGTGGAGAGTGGTCGCTTTGGAGCTTGGCTCCGAGGGTGGTAAGAGATAGGTTGATGTTACGTTCGAACAGAGACACAGAGCCCCGGTGTTGGTGGGGACGATAACGGGGTGTCAAGAGATCGTGAGGGACAGCTTCAACCTTGGTTCCTGGCTACTTCAGTGCCTGAGCCCCATGTAGAAGGTGGCCTCTTCTGAGCTCGGCCCTGATGAGGGTCAGGGCTAGGTTGAGGATAGGAGGGAGAACAGAGACAGAGCCCCGGTGTTGGTGCGGCTGAGCAGGGGCTGCAAAGAGATCGTGAAGGCCAGCATCAGCCATGGTTCCTGGCTACTTCATCCCCTAAGCCCCACTTGGAAGGTAGTAGCTTGGCTCCGAAGAGGGTAAGGGATATGTCGAGAATAAGTGGGAGAACATACACAGAGCCCCGGTATCGGTGTGGCTGAGAAGAGACTGCCAAGAGAGCGTAGGTCCAGTATCAGCCCTGGCTCCATCAGTGCCAAGCCGCATGAGGAGCGTGGCCACTTCGGAACTTGGCCCTGATGAGGGTTTAGGTTAGGTGGGAGAACAGAGACAGAGCCCCGGTGTTGTTGGGGCTGAGCAGGGGCTGCCAAGAGATCGTGAAGGCCAGCATCAGCCATGGTTCCTCGCTACTTCAGTGCCTAAGCCCCACGTGGAGAGTGGTCGCTTGGTAGCTTGGCTCCGATGAGGGTAAGGGATATGTCGAGGATAAGTGGGAGAACAGACAAAGAGCCCCGGTATTGGTGTGGCTGAGAAGAGACTGCCAAGAGACCGTAGGTCCAGTATCAGCCCTGGCTCCATCAGTGCCAAGCCGCATGAGGAGGGTGGCCACTTCGGAGCTTGGCCCTGATGAGGGTTTAGGTTAGGTGGGAGAACAGAGACAGAGCCCCGGTGTTGTTGGGGCTGAGCAGGGGCTGCCAAGAGATCGTGAAGGCCAGCATCAGCCATGGTTCCTCGCTACTTCAGTGCCTAAGCCCCACGTGGAGAGTGGTCGCTTGGTAGCTTGGCTCCGATGAGGGTAAGGGATATGTCGAGGATAAGTGGGAGAACAGAGACAGAGCCCCGGTGTTGGTGGGGCTGAGAATGGGCTGCCAAAAGATCGTGAGGGCCAGCATCAGCCTTGATTCCTGGCTACTTCAGTGCCTAAGCCCCACGTGGAGAGTGGTCGCTTTGGAGCTTGGCTCCGAGGAGCGTAAGGGATAGGTTGATGTTAGGTGCGAGTAGAGACACAGAGCCCCGGTGTTGGTGGGGACGATAACGGGGTGTCAAGAGATCGTGAGGGCCAGCTTCAACCTTGGCTCCTGGCTACTTCAGTACCTGAGCCCCATTGTAGAAGGTGGCCTCTTCTGAGCTCGGCCCTGATGAGGGTCAGGGCTACGTTGAGGATAGGAGGGAGAACAGAGACAGAGCCCCGTGTTGGTGCGGCTGAGCAGGGGCTGCCAAGAGATCGTGAGGGCCAGCATCAGCCTTGATTCCTGGCTACTTCAGTGCCTAAGCCCCACGTGGAGAGTGGTCGCTTTGGAGCTTGGCTCCGAGGAGGGTAAGTGATAGTTTGATGTTAGGTGCGAGCGGAGACACAGAGCCTCGGTGTTGGTGGGGACGATAACGGGGTGTCAAGAGATCGTGAGGGCCAGCTTCAACCTTGGCTCCTGGCTACTTCAGTGCCTGAGCCCCATGTAGAAGGTGGCCACTTCGGAGCTCGGCCCTGATGAGGGACAGGGCTAGGTTGAGGATAGGAGGGAGAACAGAGACAGAGCCCCGGTGTTGGTGCGGCTGAGAAGGGGTTGCCAAGAGATCGTGAAGGCCAGCATCAGCCATTGTTCCTGGCTACTTCAGTGCCAAGCCCCATGTGGAGGGTGCCCGCTCCGAAGCTTGCCCCTCATGAGGTTCAGGGCTAGGTTGAGGTAGCGTGGGAGAACAGGCACAGAGCCACGGTGTTATTGGTGCTGATAAGGGGCTGCCAAGAGATCGTGAGGGCCAGCATCAGCCTTGATTCCTGGCTACTTCAGTGCCTAAGCCCCACGTGGAGAGTGGTCGCTTTGGAGCTTGGCTCCGAGGAGGGTAAGAGATAGGTTGATGTTACGTTCGAACAGAGACACAGAGCCCCGGTGTTGGTGGGGACGATAACGGGGTGTCAAGAGATCGTGAGGGACAGCTTCAACCTTGGTTCCTGGCTACTTCAGTACCTGAGCCCCATGTAGAAGGTGGCCTCTTCTGAGCTCGGCCCTGATGAGTGTCAGGGCTAGGTTGAGGATAGGAGGGAGAACAGAGACAGAGCCCCGGTGTTGGTGCGGCTGAGCAGGGGCTGCAAAGAGATCGTGAAGGCCAGCATCAGCCATGGTTCCTGGCTACTTCATCCCCTAAGCCCCACTTGGAAGGTAGTAGCTTGGCTCCGAAGAGGGTAAGGGATATGTCGAGAATAAGTGGGAGAACAGAGACAGAGCCCCGGTATTGGTGTGGCTGAGAAGGGACTGCCAAGAGAGCGTATGTCCAGTATCAGCCCTGGCTCCTGGCTACATCAGTGCCAAGGCGCATGAGGAGGGTGGCCACTTCGGAGCTTGGCCCTGATGAGGGTTTAGGTTAGGTGGGAGAACAGAGACAGAGCCCCGGTGTTGTTGGGGCTGAGAAGGGGCTGCCAAGAGATCGTGAAGGCCAGCATCAGCCATGGTTCCTCGCTACTTCAGCGCCTAAGCCCCACGTGGAGAGTGGTCGCTTGGTAGCTTGGCTCCGATGAGGGTAAGGGATATGTCGAGGATAAGTGGGAGAACAGACAAAGAGCCCCGGTATTGGTGTGGCTGAGAAGAGACTGCCAAGAGACCGTAGGTCCAGTATCAGCCCTGGCTCCATCAGTGCCAAGCCGCATGAGGAGGGTGGCCACTTCGGAGCTTGGCCCTGATGAGGGTTTAGGTTAGGTGGGAGAACAGAGACAGAGCCCCGGTGTTGTTGGGGCTGAGCAGGGGCTGCCAAGAGATCGTGAAGGCCAGCATCAGCCATGGTTCCTCGCTACTTCAGTGCCTAAGCCCCACGTGGAGAGTGGTCGCTTGGTAGCTTGGCTCCGATGAGGGTAAGGGATATGTCGAGGATAAGTGGGAGAACAGAGACAGAGCCCCGGTGTTGGTGGGGCTGAGAATGGGCTGCCAAAAGATCGTGAGGGCCAGCATCAGCCTTGATTCCTGGCTACTTCAGTGCCTAAGCCCCACGTGGAGAGTGGTCGCTTTGGAGCTTGGCTCCGAGGAGCGTAAGGGATAGGTTGATGTTAGGTGCGAGTAGAGACACAGAGCCCCGGTGTTGGTGGGGACGATAACGGGGTGTCAAGAGATCGTGAGGGCCAGCTTCAACCTTGGCTCCTGGCTACTTCAGTACCTGAGCCCCATTGTAGAAGGTGGCCTCTTCTGAGCTCGGCCCTGATGAGGGTCAGGGCTACGTTGAGGATAGGAGGGAGAACAGAGACAGAGCCCCGTGTTGGTGCGGCTGAGCAGGGGCTGCCAAGAGATCGTGAGGGCCAGCATCAGCCTTGATTCCTGGCTACTTCAGTGCCTAAGCCCCACGTGGAGAGTGGTCGCTTTGGAGCTTGGCTCCGAGGAGGGTAAGTGATAGTTTGATGTTAGGTGCGAGCGGAGACACAGAGCCTCGGTGTTGGTGGGGACGATAACGGGGTGTCAAGAGATCGTGAGGGCCAGCTTCAACCTTGGCTCCTGGCTACTTCAGTGCCTGAGCCCCATGTAGAAGGTGGCCACTTCGGAGCTCGGCCCTGATGAGGGACAGGGCTAGGTTGAGGATAGGAGGGAGAACAGAGACAGAGCCCCGGTGTTGGTGCGGCTGAGAAGGGGTTGCCAAGAGATCGTGAAGGCCAGCATCAGCCATTGTTCCTGGCTACTTCAGTGCCAAGCCCCATGTGGAGGGTGCCCGCTCCGAAGCTTGCCCCTCATGAGGTTCAGGGCTAGGTTGAGGTAGCGTGGGAGAACAGGCACAGAGCCACGGTGTTATTGGTGCTGATAAGGGGCTGCCAAGAGATCGTGAGGGCCAGCATCAGCCTTGATTCCTGGCTACTTCAGTGCCTAAGCCCCACGTGGAGAGTGGTCGCTTTGGAGCTTGGCTCCGAGGGTGGTAAGAGATAGGTTGATGTTACGTTCGAACAGAGACACAGAGCCCCGGTGTTGGTGGGGACGATAACGGGGTGTCAAGAGATCGTGAGGGACAGCTTCAACCTTGGTTCCTGGCTACTTCAGTGCCTGAGCCCCATGTAGAAGGTGGCCTCTTCTGAGCTCGGCCCTGATGAGTGTCAGGGCTAGGTTGAGGATAGGAGGGAGAACAGAGACAGAGCCCCGGTGTTGGTGCGGCTGAGCAGGGGCTGCAAAGAGATCGTGAAGGCCAGCATCAGCCATGGTTCCTGGCTACTTCATCCCCTAAGCCCCACTTGGAAGGTAGTAGCTTGGCTCCGAAGAGGGTAAGGGATATGTCGAGAATAAGTGGGAGAACATACACAGAGCCCCGGTATCGGTGTGGCTGAGAAGAGACTGCCAAGAGAGCGTATGTCCAGTATCAGCCCTGGCTCCTGGCTACATCAGTGCCAAGGCGCATGAGGAGGGTGGCCACTTCGGAGCTTGGCCCTGATGAGGGTTTAGGTTAGGTGGGAGAACAGAGACAGAGCCCCGGTGTTGTTGGGGCTGAGAAGGGGCTGCCAAGAGATCGTGAAGGCCAGCATCAGCCATGGTTCCTTGCTACTTCAGCGCCTAAGCCCCACGTGGAGAGTGGTCGCTTGGTAGCTTGGCTCCGATGAGGGTAAGTGATATGTAGAGGATAAGTGGGAGAACAGACACAGAGCCCCGGTATTGGTGGGGCTGAGAATGGGCTGCCAAAAGATCGTGAGGGCCAGCATCAGCCTTGATTCCTGGCTACTTCAGTGCCTGAGCCCCATGTAGAAGGTGGCCTCTTCTGAGCTCGGCCCTGATGAGGGTCAGGGCTAGGTTGAGGATAGGAGGGAGAACAGAGACAGAGCCCCGGTGTTGGTGCGGGTGAGCAGGGGCTGCCAAAAGATCGTGAGGGCCAGCATCAGCCTTGATTCCTGGGTACTTCAGTGCCTAAGCCCGACGTGGAGAGTGGTCGCTCCGAAGCTTGCCCCTCATGAGGTTCAGGGCTAGGTTGAGTTTGGGTAGGAGAACAGGCACAGAGCCACGGTGTTATTGGTGCTGATAAGGGGCTGCCAAGAGATCGTGAGGGCCAGCATCAGCCTTGATTCCTGGCTACTTCAGTGCCTAAGCCCCACGTGGAGAGTGGTCGCTTTGGAGCTTGGCTCCGAGGGTGGTAAGAGATAGGTTGATGTTACGTTCGAACAGTGACACAGAGCCCCGGTGTTGGTGGGGACAATAACGGGGTGTCAAGAGATCGTGAGGGCCAGCTTCAACCTTGGCTCCTGGCTACTTCAGTACCTGAGCCCCATGTAGAAGGTGGCCTCTTCTGAGCTCGGCCCTGATGAGGGTCAGGGCTAGGTTGAGGATAGGAGGGAGAACAGAGACAGAGCCCCGGTGTTGGTGCGGCTGAGCAGGGGCTGCCAAAAGATCGTGAAGGCCAGCATCAGCCTTGATTCCTGGGTACTTCAGTGCCTAAGCCCCACGTGGAGAGTGGTCGCTTTGGAGCTTGGCTCCGAGGAGCGTAAGGGATAGGTTGATGTTAGGTGCGAGCAGAGACACAGAGCCCCGGTATTGGTGGGGACGATAACGGGGTGTCAAGAGATCGTGAGGGCCAGCTTCAACCTTGGCTCCTGGCTACTTCAGTGCCTGAGCCCCATGTAGAAGGTGGCCTCTTTTGAGCTCGGCCCTGATGAGGGACAGGGCTAGGTTGAGGACAGGAGGGAGAACAGAGACAGAGCCCCGGTGTTGGTGCGGCTGAGCAGGGGCTGCCAAGAGATCGTGAAGGCCAGCATCAGCCATGGTTCCTCGCTACTTCAGTGCCTAAGCCCCACGTGGAGAGTGGTCACTTGGTAGCTTGGCTCCGATGAGGGTAAGGGATATGTCGAGGATAAGTGGGAGAACAGAGACAGAGCCCCGGTGTTGGTGCGGGTGAGCAGGGGCTGCCAAAAGATCGTGAGGGCCAGCATCAGCCTTGATTCCTGGGTACTTCAGTGCCTAAGCCCCACGTGGAGAGTGGTCGCTTTGGAGCTTGGCTCCGAGGAGCGTAAGGGATAGGTTGATGTTAGGTGCGAGCAGAGACACAGAGCCTCGGTGTTGATGGGGACGATAACGGGGTGTCAAGAGATCGTGAGGGCCAGCTTCAACCTTGGCTCCTGGCTACTTCAGTGCCTGAGCCCCATGTAGAAGGTGGCCACTTCTGAGCTCGGCCCTGATGAGGGTCAGGGCTAGGTTGAGGATAGGAGGGAGAACAGAGACAGAGTCCCGTGTTGGTGCGGCTGAGCAGGGGCTGCCAAGAGATCGTGAGGGCCAGCATCAGCCTTGATTCCTGGCTACTTCAGTGCCTAAGCCCCACGTGGAGAGTGGTCGCTTTGGAGCTTGGCTCCGAGGAGGGTAAGTGATAGTTTGATGTTAGGTGCGAGCGGAGACACAGAGCCTCGGTGTTGATGGGGACGATAACGGGGTGTCAAGAGATCGTGAGGGCCAGCTTCAACCTTGGCTCCTGGCTACTTCAGTGCCTGAGCCCCATGTAGAAGGTGGCCACTTTGGAGCTCGGCCCTGATGAGGGACAGGGCTAGGTTGAGGATAGGAGGGAGAACAGAGACAGAGCCCCGGTGTTGGTGCGGCTGAGAAGGGGTTGCCAAGAGATCGTGAAGGCTAACATCAGCCATTGTTCCTGGCTACTTCAGTGCCAAGCCCCATGTGGAGAGTGGTCGCTTCGAAGCTTGCCCCTCATGAGGTTCAGGGCTAGGTTGAGGTAGGGTGGGAGAACAGGCACAGAGCCACGGTGTTATTGGTGCTGATAAGGGGCTGCCAAGAGATCGTGAGGGCCAGCATCAGCCTTGATTCCTGGCTACTTCAGTGCCTAAGCCTCACGTTGAGAGTGGTCGCTTTGGAGCTTGGCTCCGAGGGTGGTAAGAGATAGGTTGATGTTACGTTCGAACAGTGACACAGAGCCCCGGTGTTGGTGGGGACAATAACGGGGTGTCAAGAGATCGTGAGGGACAGCTTCAACCTTGGTTCCTGGCTACTTCAGTACCTGAGCCCCATGTAGAAGGTGGCCTCTTCTGAGCTCGGCCCTGATGAGTGTCAGGGCTAGGTTGAGGATAGGAGGGAGAACAGAGACAGAGCCCCGGTGTTGGTGCGGCTGAGCAGGGGCTGCCAAGAGATCGTGAAGGCCAGCATCAGCCATGGTTCCTGGCTACTTCATCCCCTAAGCCCCACTTGGAAGGTAGTAGCTTGGCTCCGACGAGGGTAAGGGATATGTCGAGAATAAGTGGGAGAACATACACAGAGCCCCGGTATCGGTGTGGCTGAGAAGAGACTGCCAAGAGAGCGTAGGTCCAGTATCAGCCCTGGCTCCATCAGTGCCAAGCCGCATGAGGAGCGTGGCCACTTCGGAGCTTGGCCCTGATGAGGGTTTAGGTTAGGTGGGAGAACAGAGACAGAGCCCCGGTGTTGTTGGGGCTGAGCAGGGGCTGCCAAGAGATCGTGAAGGCCAGCATCAGCCTTGATTCCTGGCTACTTCAGTGCCTGAGCCCCATGTAGAAGGTGGCCTCTTCTGAGCTCGGCCCTGATGAGGGTCAGGGCTAGGTTGAGGATAGGAGGGAGAACAGAGACAGAGCCCCGGTGTTGGTGCGGGTGAGCAGGGGCTGCCAAAAGATCGTGAGGGCCAGCATCAGCCTTGATTCCTGGGTACTTCAGTGCCTAAGCCCCACGTGGAGAGTGGTCGCTTTGGAGCTTGGCTCCGAGGAGCGTAAGGGATAGGTTGATGTTAGGTGCGAGCAGAGACACAGAGCCTCGGTGTTGATGGGGACGATAACGGGGTGTCAAGAGATCGTGAGGGCCAGCTTCAACCTTGGCTCCTGGCTACTTCAGTGCCTGAGCCCCATGTAGAAGGTGGCCACTTCTGAGCTCGGCCCTGATGAGGGTCAGGGCTAGGTTGAGGATAGGAGGGAGAACAGAGACAGAGCCCCGGTGTTGGTGCGGCTGAGAAGGGGTTGCCAAGAGATCGTGAAGGCCAGCATCAGCCATTGTTCCTGGCTACTTCAGTGCCAAGCCCCATGTGGAGAGTGGTCGCTCCGAAGCTTGCCCCTCATGAGGTTCAGGGCTAGGTTGAGTTTGGGTAGGAGAACAGGCACAGAGCCACGGTGTTATTGGTGCTGATAAGGGGCTGCCAAGAGATCGTGAGGGCCAGCATCAGCCTTGATTCCTGGCTACTTCAGTGCCTAAGCCCCACGTGGAGAGTGGTCGCTTTGGAGCTTGGCTCCGAGGGTGGTAAGAGATAGGTTGATGTTACGTTCGAACAGAGACACAGAGCCCCGGTGTTGGTGGGGACGATAACGGGGTGTCAAGAGATCGTGAGGGCCAGCTTCAACCTTGGCTCCTGGCTACTTCAGTACCTGAGCCCCATGTAGAAGGTGGCCTCTTCTGAGCTCGGCCCTGATGAGGGTCAGGGCTAGGTTGAGGATAGGAGGGAGAACAGAGACAGAGCCCCGGTGTTGGTGCGGCTGAGCAGGGGCTGCCAAAAGATCGTGAAGGCCAGCATCAGCCTTGATTCCTGGGTACTTCAGTGCCTAAGCCCCACGTGGAGAGTGGTCGCTTTGGAGCTTGGCTCCGAGGAGCGTAAGGGATAGGTTGATGTTAGGTGCGAGCAGAGACACAGAGCCCCGGTGTTGGTGGGGACGATAACGGGGTGTCAAGAGATCGTGAGGGCCAGCTTCAACCTTGGCTCCTGGCTACTTCAGTGCCTGAGCCCCATGTAGAAGGTGGCCTCTTCTGAGCTCGGCCCTGATGAGGGTCAGGGCTAGGTTGAGGATAGGAGGGAGAACAGAGACAGAGTCCCGTGTTGGTGCGGCTGAGCAGGGGCTGCCAAGAGATCGTGAGGGCCAGCATCAGCCTTGATTCCTGGCTACTTCAGTGCCTAAGCCCCACGTGGAGAGTGGTCGCTTTGGAGCTTGGCTCCGAGGAGGGTAAGTGATAGTTTGATGTTAGGTGCGAGCGGAGACACAGAGCCTCGGTGTTGATGGGGACGATAACGGGGTGTCAAGAGATCGTGAGGGCCAGCTTCAACCTTGGCTCCTGGCTACTTCAGTGCCTGAGCCCCATGTAGAAGGTGGCCACTTTGGAGCTCGGCCCTGATGAGGGACAGGGCTAGGTTGAGGATAGGAGGGAGAACAGAGACAGAGCCCCGGTGTTGGTGCGGCTGAGAAGGGGTTGCCAAGAGATCGTGAAGGCTAACATCAGCCATTGTTCCTGGCTACTTCAGTGCCAAGCCCCATGTGGAGAGTGGTCGCTTCGAAGCTTGCCCCTCATGAGGTTCAGGGCTAGGTTGAGGTAGGGTGGGAGAACAGGCACAGAGCCACGGTGTTATTGGTGCTGATAAGGGGCTGCCAAGAGATCGTGAGGGCCAGCATCAGCCTTGATTCCTGGCTACTTCAGTGCCTAAGCCTCACGTTGAGAGTGGTCGCTTTGGAGCTTGGCTCCGAGGGTGGTAAGAGATAGGTTGATGTTACGTTCGAACAGTGACACAGAGCCCCGGTGTTGGTGGGGACAATAACGGGGTGTCAAGAGATCGTGAGGGACAGCTTCAACCTTGGTTCCTGGCTACTTCAGTACCTGAGCCCCATGTAGAAGGTGGCCTCTTCTGAGCTCGGCCCTGATGAGTGTCAGGGCTAGGTTGAGGATAGGAGGGAGAACAGAGACAGAGCCCCGGTGTTGGTGCGGCTGAGCAGGGGCTGCCAAGAGATCGTGAAGGCCAGCATCAGCCATGGTTCCTGGCTACTTCATCCCCTAAGCCCCACTTGGAAGGTAGTAGCTTGGCTCCGACGAGGGTAAGGGATATGTCGAGAATAAGTGGGAGAACATACACAGAGCCCCGGTATCGGTGTGGCTGAGAAGAGACTGCCAAGAGAGCGTAGGTCCAGTATCAGCCCTGGCTCCATCAGTGCCAAGCCGCATGAGGAGCGTGGCCACTTCGGAGCTTGGCCCTGATGAGGGTTTAGGTTAGGTGGGAGAACAGAGACAGAGCCCCGGTGTTGTTGGGGCTGAGAAGGGGCTGCCAAAAGATCGTGAGGGCCAGCATCAGCCTTGATTCCTGGCTACTTCAGTGCCTGAGCCCCATGTAGAAGGTGGCCTCTTCTGAGCTCGGCCCTGATGAGGGTCAGGGCTAGGTTGAGGATAGGAGGGAGAACAGAGACAGAGCCCCGGTGTTGGTGCGGGTGAGCAGGGGCTGCCAAAAGATCGTGAGGGCCAGCATCAGCCTTGATTCCTGGGTACTTCAGTGCCTAAGCCCCACGTGGAGAGTGGTCGCTTTGGAGCTTGGCTCCGAGGAGCGTAAGGGATAGGTTGATGTTAGGTGCGAGCAGAGACACAGAGCCTCGGTGTTGATGGGGACGATAACGGGGTGTCAAGAGATCGTGAGGGCCAGCTTCAACCTTGGCTCCTGGCTACTTCAGTGCCTGAGCCCCATGTAGAAGGTGGCCTCTTCTGAGCTCGGCCCTGATGAGGGTCAGGGCTAGGTTGAGGATAGGAGGGAGAACAGAGACAGAGCCCCGGTGTTGGTGCGGCTGAGAAGGGGTTGCCAAGAGATCGTGAAGGCCAGCATCAGCCATTGTTCCTGGCTACTTCAGTGCCAAGCCCCATGTGGAGAGTGGTCGCTCCGAAGCTTGCCCCTCATGAGGTTCAGGGCTAGGTTGAGTTTGGGTAGGAGAACAGGCACAGAGCCACGGTGTTATTGGTGCTGATAAGGGGCTGCCAAGAGATCGTGAGGGCCAGCATCAGCCTTGATTCCTGGGTACTTCAGTGCCTAAGCCCCACGTGGAGAGTGGTCGCTTTGGAGCTTGGCTCCGAGGAGCGTAAGGGATAGGTTGATGTTAGGTGCGAGCAGAGACACAGAGCCCCGGTGTTGGTGGGGACGATAACGGGGTGTCAAGAGATCGTGAGGGCCAGCTTCAACCTTGGCTCCTGGCTACTTCAGTACCTGAGCCCCATGTAGAAGGTGGCCTCTTCTGAGCTCGGCCCTGATGAGGGTCAGGGCTAGGTTGAGGATAGGAGGGAGAACAGAGACAGAGTCCCGTGTTGGTGCGGCTGAGCAGGGGCTGCCAAGAGATCGTGAGGGCCAGCATCAGCCTTGATTCCTGGCTACTTCAGTGCCTAAGCCCCACGTGGAGAGTGGTCGCTTTGGAGCTTGGCTCCGAGGAGGGTAAGTGATAGTTTGATGTTAGGTGCGAGCGGAGACACAGAGCCTCGGTGTTGATGGGGACGATAACGGGGTGTCAAGAGATCGTGAGGGCCAGCTTCAACCTTGGCTCCTGGCTACTTCAGTGCCTGAGCCCCATGTAGAAGGTGGCCACTTCTGAGCTCGGCCCTGATGAGGGTCAGGGCTAGGTTGAGGATAGGAGGGAGAACAGAGACAGAGCCCCGGTGTTGGTGCGGCTGAGAAGGGGTTGCCAAGAGATCGTGAAGGCTAACATCAGCCATTGTTCCTGGCTACTTCAGTGCCAAGCCCCATGTGGAGAGTGGTCGCTTCGAAGCTTGCCCCTCATGAGGTTCAGGGCTAGGTTGAGGTAGGGTGGGAGAACAGGCACAGAGCCACGGTGTTATTGGTGCTGATAAGGGGCTGCCAAGAGATCGTGAGGGCCAGCATCAGCCTTGATTCCTGGCTACTTCAGTGCCTAAGCCTCACGTTGAGAGTGGTCGCTTTGGAGCTTGGCTCCGAGGGTGGTAAGAGATAGGTTGATGTTACGTTCGAACAGTGACACAGAGCCCCGGTGTTGGTGGGGACAATAACGGGGTGTCAAGAGATCGTGAGGGACAGCTTCAACCTTGGTTCCTGGCTACTTCAGTACCTGAGCCCCATGTAGAAGGTGGCCTCTTCTGAGCTCGGCCCTGATGAGTGTCAGGGCTAGGTTGAGGATAGGAGGGAGAACAGAGACAGAGCCCCGGTGTTGGTGCGGCTGAGCAGGGGCTGCCAAGAGATCGTGAAGGCCAGCATCAGCCATGGTTCCTGGCTACTTCATCCCCTAAGCCCCACTTGGAAGGTAGTAGCTTGGCTCCGACGAGGGTAAGGGATATGTCGAGAATAAGTGGGAGAACATACACAGAGCCCCGGTATCGGTGTGGCTGAGAAGAGACTGCCAAGAGAGCGTAGGTCCAGTATCAGCCCTGGCTCCATCAGTGCCAAGCCGCATGAGGAGCGTGGCCACTTCGGAGCTTGGCCCTGATGAGGGTTTAGGTTAGGTGGGAGAACAGAGACAGAGCCCCGGTGTTGTTGGGGCTGAGAAGGGGCTGCCAAGAGATCGTGAAGGCCAGCATCAGCCATGGTTCCTCGCTACTTCAGTGCCTAAGCCCCACGTGGAGAGTGGTCGCTTGGTAGCTTGGCTCCGATGAGGGTAAGGAATATGTCGAGGATAAGTGGGAGAACAGAGACAGAGCCCCGGTGTTGGTGGGGCTGAGAATGGGCTGCCAAAAGATCGTGAGGGCCAGCATCAGCCTTGATTCCTGGCTACTTCAGTGCCTAAGCCCCACGTGGAGAGTGGTCGCTTTGGAGCTTGGCTCCGAGGAGCGTAAGGGATAGGTTGATGTTAGGTGCGAGTAGAGACACAGAGCCCCGGTGTTGGTGGGGACGATAACGGGGTGTCAAGAGATCGTGAGGGCCAGCTTCAACCTTGGCTCCTGGCTACTTCAGTACCTGAGCCCCATGTAGAAGGTGGCCTCTTCTGAGCTCGGCCCTGATGAGGGTCAGGGCTAGGTTGAGGATAGGAGGGAGAACAGAGACAGAGTCCCGTGTTGGTGCGGCTGAGCAGGGGCTGCCAAGAGATCGTGAGGGCCAGCATCAGCCTTGATTCCTGGCTACTTCAGTGCCTAAGCCCCACGTGGAGAGTGGTCGCTTTGGAGCTTGGCTCCGAGGAGGGTAAGTGATAGTTTGATGTTAGGTGCGAGCGGAGACACAGAGCCTCGGTGTTGGTGGGGACGATAACGGGGTGTCAAGAGATCGTGAGGGCCAGCTTCAACCTTGGCTCCTGGCTACTTCAGTGCCTGAGCCCCATGTAGAAGGTGGCCACTTCGGAGCTCGGCCCTGATGAGGGACAGGGCTAGGTTGAGGATAGGAGGGAGAACAGAGACAGAGCCCCGGTGTTGGTGCGGCTGAGAAGGGGTTGCCAAGAGATCGTGAAGGCCAGCATCAGCCATTGTTCCTGGCTACTTCAGTGCCAAGCCCCATGTGGAGGGTGCCCGCTCCGAAGCTTGCCCCTCATGAGGTTCAGGGCTAGGTTGAGGTAGCGTGGGAGAACAGGCACAGAGCCACGGTGTTATTGGTGCTGATAAGGGGCTGCCAAGAGATCGTGAGGGCCAGCATCAGCCTTGATTCCTGGCTACTTCAGTGCCTAAGCCCCACGTGGAGAGTGGTCGCTTTGGAGCTTGGCTCCGAGGGTGGTAAGAGATAGGTTGATGTTACGTTCGAACAGAGACACAGAGCCCCAGTGTTGGTGGGGACGATAACGGGGTGTCAAGAGATCGTGAGGGACAGCTTCAACCTTGGTTCCTGGCTACTTCAGTGCCTGAGCCCCATGTAGAAGGTGGCCTCTTCTGAGCTCGGCCCTGATGAGGGTCAGGGCTAGGTTGAGGATAGGAGGGAGAACAGAGACAGAGCCCCGGTGTTGGTGCGGCTGAGCAGGGGCTGCAAAGAGATCGTGAAGGCCAGCATCAGCCATGGTTCCTGGCTACTTCATCCCCTAAGCCCCACTTGGAAGGTAGTAGCTTGGCTCCGAAGAGGGTAAGGGATATGTCGAGAATAAGTGGGAGAACATACACAGAGCCCCGGTATCGGTGTGGCTGAGAAGAGACTGCCAAGAGAGCGTAGGTCCAGTATCAGCCCTGGCTCCATCAGTGCCAAGCCGCATGAGGAGCGTGGCCACTTCGGAACTTGGCCCTGATGAGGGTTTAGGTTAGGTGGGAGAACAGAGACAGAGCCCCGGTGTTGTTGGGGCTGAGCAGGGGCTGCCAAGAGATCGTGAAGGCCAGCATCAGCCATGGTTCCTCGCTACTTCAGTGCCTAAGCCCCACGTGGAGAGTGGTCGCTTGGTAGCTTGGCTCCGATGAGGGTAAGGGATATGTCGAGGATAAGTGGGAGAACAGAGACAGAGCCCCGGTATTGGTGGGGCTGAGAATGGGCTGCCAAAAGATCATGAGGGCCAGCATCAGCCTTGATTCCTGGCTACTTCAGTGCCTAAGCCCCACGTGGAGAGTGGTCGCTTTGGAGCTTGGCTCCGAGGAGCGTAAGGGATAGGTTGATGTTAGGTGCGAGCAGAGACACAGAGCCCCGGTGTTGGTGGGGACGATAACGGGGTGTCAAGAGATCGTGAGGGCCAGCTTCAACCTTGGCTCCTGGCTACTTCAGTACCTGAGCCCCATGTAGAAGGTGGCCTCTTCTGAGCTCGGCCCTGATGAGGGTCAGGGCTAGGTTGAGGATAGGAGGGAGAACAGAGACAGAGTCCCGTGTTGGTGCGGCTGAGCAGGGGCTGCCAAGAGATCGTGAGGGCCAGCATCAGCCTTGATTCCTGGCTACTTCAGTGCCTAAGCCCCACGTGGAGAGTGGTCGCTTTGGAGCTTGGCTCCGAGGAGGGTAAGTGATAGTTTGATGTTAGGTGCGAGCGGAGACACAGAGCCTCGGTGTTGATGGGGACGATAACGGGGTGTCAAGAGATCGTGAGGGCCAGCTTCAACCTTGGCTCCTGGCTACTTCAGTGCCTGAGCCCCATGTAGAAGGTGGCCACTTCGGAGCTCGGCCCTGATGAGGGACAGGGCTAGGTTGAGGATAGGAGGGAGAACAGAGACAGAGCCCCGGTGTTGGTGCGGCTGAGAAGGGGTTGCCAAGAGATCGTGAAGGCTAACATCAGCCATTGTTCCTGGCTACTTCAGTGCCAAGCCCCATGTGGAGAGTTGTCGCTTCGAAGCTTGCCCCTCATGAGGTTCAGGGCTAGGTTGAGGTAGGGTGGGAGAACAGGCACAGAGCCACGGTGTTATTGGTGCTGATAAGGGGCTGCCAAGAGATCGTGAGGGCCAGCATCAGCCTTGATTCCTGGCTACTTCAGTGCCTAAGCCTCACGTTGAGAGTGGTCGCTTTGGAGCTTGGCTCCGAGGGTGGTAAGAGATAGGTTGATGTTACGTTCGAACAGTGACACAGAGCCCCGGTGTTGGTGGGGACAATAACGGGGTGTCAAGAGATCGTGAGGGACAGCTTCAACCTTGGTTCCTGGCTACTTCAGTACCTGAGCCCCATGTAGAAGGTGGCCTCTTCTGAGCTCGGCCCTGATGAGTGTCAGGGCTAGGTTGAGGATAGGAGGGAGAACAGAGACAGAGCCCCGGTGTTGGTGCGGCTGAGCAGGGGCTGCCAAGAGATCGTGAAGGCCAGCATCAGCCATGGTTCCTGGCTACTTCATCCCCTAAGCCCCACTTGGAAGGTAGTAGCTTGGCTCCGACGAGGGTAAGGGATATGTCGAGAATAAGTGGGAGAACATACACAGAGCCCCGGTATCGGTGTGGCTGAGAAGAGACTGCCAAGAGAGCGTAGGTCCAGTATCAGCCCTGGCTCCATCAGTGCCAAGCCGCATGAGGAGCGTGGCCACTTCGGAGCTTGGCCCTGATGAGGGTTTAGGTTAGGTGGGAGAACAGAGACAGAGCCCCGGTGTTGTTGGGGCTGAGAAGGGGCTGCCAAAAGATCGTGAGGGCCAGCATCAGCCTTGATTCCTGGCTACTTCAGTGCCTGAGCCCCATGTAGAAGGTGGCCTCTTCTGAGCTCGGCCCTGATGAGGGTCAGGGCTAGGTTGAGGATAGGAGGGAGAACAGAGACAGAGCCCCGGTGTTGGTGCGGGTGAGCAGGGGCTGCCAAAAGATCGTGAGGGCCAGCATCAGCCTTGATTCCTGGGTACTTCAGTGCCTAAGCCCCACGTGGAGAGTGGTCGCTTTGGAGCTTGGCTCCGAGGAGCGTAAGGGATAGGTTGATGTTAGGTGCGAGCAGAGACACAGAGCCTCGGTGTTGATGGGGACGATAACGGGGTGTCAAGAGATCGTGAGGGCCAGCTTCAACCTTGGCTCCTGGCTACTTCAGTGCCTGAGCCCCATGTAGAAGGTGGCCTCTTCTGAGCTCGGCCCTGATGAGGGTCAGGGCTAGGTTGAGGATAGGAGGGAGAACAGAGACAGAGCCCCGGTGTTGGTGCGGCTGAGAAGGGGTTGCCAAGAGATCGTGAAGGCCAGCATCAGCCATTGTTCCTGGCTACTTCAGTGCCAAGCCCCATGTGGAGAGTGGTCGCTCCGAAGCTTGCCCCTCATGAGGTTCAGGGCTAGGTTGAGTTTGGGTAGGAGAACAGGCACAGAGCCACGGTGTTATTGGTGCTGATAAGGGGCTGCCAAGAGATCGTGAGGGCCAGCATCAGCCTTGATTCCTGGGTACTTCAGTGCCTAAGCCCCACGTGGAGAGTGGTCGCTTTGGAGCTTGGCTCCGAGGAGCGTAAGGGATAGGTTGATGTTAGGTGCGAGCAGAGACACAGAGCCCCGGTGTTGGTGGGGACGATAACGGGGTGTCAAGAGATCGTGAGGGCCAGCTTCAACCTTGGCTCCTGGCTACTTCAGTACCTGAGCCCCATGTAGAAGGTGGCCTCTTCTGAGCTCGGCCCTGATGAGGGTCAGGGCTAGGTTGAGGATAGGAGGGAGAACAGAGACAGAGTCCCGTGTTGGTGCGGCTGAGCAGGGGCTGCCAAGAGATCGTGAGGGCCAGCATCAGCCTTGATTCCTGGCTACTTCAGTGCCTAAGCCCCACGTGGAGAGTGGTCGCTTTGGAGCTTGGCTCCGAGGAGGGTAAGTGATAGTTTGATGTTAGGTGCGAGCGGAGACACAGAGCCTCGGTGTTGATGGGGACGATAACGGGGTGTCAAGAGATCGTGAGGGCCAGCTTCAACCTTGGCTCCTGGCTACTTCAGTGCCTGAGCCCCATGTAGAAGGTGGCCACTTCTGAGCTCGGCCCTGATGAGGGTCAGGGCTAGGTTGAGGATAGGAGGGAGAACAGAGACAGAGCCCCGGTGTTGGTGCGGCTGAGAAGGGGTTGCCAAGAGATCGTGAAGGCTAACATCAGCCATTGTTCCTGGCTACTTCAGTGCCAAGCCCCATGTGGAGAGTGGTCGCTTCGAAGCTTGCCCCTCATGAGGTTCAGGGCTAGGTTGAGGTAGGGTGGGAGAACAGGCACAGAGCCACGGTGTTATTGGTGCTGATAAGGGGCTGCCAAGAGATCGTGAGGGCCAGCATCAGCCTTGATTCCTGGCTACTTCAGTGCCTAAGCCTCACGTTGAGAGTGGTCGCTTTGGAGCTTGGCTCCGAGGGTGGTAAGAGATAGGTTGATGTTACGTTCGAACAGTGACACAGAGCCCCGGTGTTGGTGGGGACAATAACGGGGTGTCAAGAGATCGTGAGGGACAGCTTCAACCTTGGTTCCTGGCTACTTCAGTACCTGAGCCCCATGTAGAAGGTGGCCTCTTCTGAGCTCGGCCCTGATGAGTGTCAGGGCTAGGTTGAGGATAGGAGGGAGAACAGAGACAGAGCCCCGGTGTTGGTGCGGCTGAGCAGGGGCTGCCAAGAGATCGTGAAGGCCAGCATCAGCCATGGTTCCTGGCTACTTCATCCCCTAAGCCCCACTTGGAAGGTAGTAGCTTGGCTCCGACGAGGGTAAGGGATATGTCGAGAATAAGTGGGAGAACATACACAGAGCCCCGGTATCGGTGTGGCTGAGAAGAGACTGCCAAGAGAGCGTAGGTCCAGTATCAGCCCTGGCTCCATCAGTGCCAAGCCGCATGAGGAGCGTGGCCACTTCGGAGCTTGGCCCTGATGAGGGTTTAGGTTAGGTGGGAGAACAGAGACAGAGCCCCGGTGTTGTTGGGGCTGAGAAGGGGCTGCCAAGAGATCGTGAAGGCCAGCATCAGCCATGGTTCCTCGCTACTTCAGTGCCTAAGCCCCACGTGGAGAGTGGTCGCTTGGTAGCTTGGCTCCGATGAGGGTAAGGAATATGTCGAGGATAAGTGGGAGAACAGAGACAGAGCCCCGGTGTTGGTGGGGCTGAGAATGGGCTGCCAAAAGATCGTGAGGGCCAGCATCAGCCTTGATTCCTGGCTACTTCAGTGCCTAAGCCCCACGTGGAGAGTGGTCGCTTTGGAGCTTGGCTCCGAGGAGCGTAAGGGATAGGTTGATGTTAGGTGCGAGTAGAGACACAGAGCCCCGGTGTTGGTGGGGACGATAACGGGGTGTCAAGAGATCGTGAGGGCCAGCTTCAACCTTGGCTCCTGGCTACTTCAGTACCTGAGCCCCATGTAGAAGGTGGCCTCTTCTGAGCTCGGCCCTGATGAGGGTCAGGGCTAGGTTGAGGATAGGAGGGAGAACAGAGACAGAGTCCCGTGTTGGTGCGGCTGAGCAGGGGCTGCCAAGAGATCGTGAGGGCCAGCATCAGCCTTGATTCCTGGCTACTTCAGTGCCTAAGCCCCACGTGGAGAGTGGTCGCTTTGGAGCTTGGCTCCGAGGAGGGTAAGTGATAGTTTGATGTTAGGTGCGAGCGGAGACACAGAGCCTCGGTGTTGGTGGGGACGATAACGGGGTGTCAAGAGATCGTGAGGGCCAGCTTCAACCTTGGCTCCTGGCTACTTCAGTGCCTGAGCCCCATGTAGAAGGTGGCCACTTCGGAGCTCGGCCCTGATGAGGGACAGGGCTAGGTTGAGGATAGGAGGGAGAACAGAGACAGAGCCCCGGTGTTGGTGCGGCTGAGAAGGGGTTGCCAAGAGATCGTGAAGGCCAGCATCAGCCATTGTTCCTGGCTACTTCAGTGCCAAGCCCCATGTGGAGGGTGCCCGCTCCGAAGCTTGCCCCTCATGAGGTTCAGGGCTAGGTTGAGGTAGCGTGGGAGAACAGGCACAGAGCCACGGTGTTATTGGTGCTGATAAGGGGCTGCCAAGAGATCGTGAGGGCCAGCATCAGCCTTGATTCCTGGCTACTTCAGTGCCTAAGCCCCACGTGGAGAGTGGTCGCTTTGGAGCTTGGCTCCGAGGGTGGTAAGAGATAGGTTGATGTTACGTTCGAACAGAGACACAGAGCCCCAGTGTTGGTGGGGACGATAACGGGGTGTCAAGAGATCGTGAGGGACAGCTTCAACCTTGGTTCCTGGCTACTTCAGTGCCTGAGCCCCATGTAGAAGGTGGCCTCTTCTGAGCTCGGCCCTGATGAGGGTCAGGGCTAGGTTGAGGATAGGAGGGAGAACAGAGACAGAGCCCCGGTGTTGGTGCGGCTGAGCAGGGGCTGCAAAGAGATCGTGAAGGCCAGCATCAGCCATGGTTCCTGGCTACTTCATCCCCTAAGCCCCACTTGGAAGGTAGTAGCTTGGCTCCGAAGAGGGTAAGGGATATGTCGAGAATAAGTGGGAGAACATACACAGAGCCCCGGTATCGGTGTGGCTGAGAAGAGACTGCCAAGAGAGCGTAGGTCCAGTATCAGCCCTGGCTCCATCAGTGCCAAGCCGCATGAGGAGCGTGGCCACTTCGGAGCTTGGCCCTGATGAGGGTTTAGGTTAGGTGGGAGAACAGAGACAGAGCCCCGGTGTTGTTGGGGCTGAGCAGGGGCTGCCAAGAGATCGTGAAGGCCAGCATCAGCCATGGTTCCTCGCTACTTCAGTGCCTAAGCCCCACGTGGAGAGTGGTCGCTTGGTAGCTTGGCTCCGATGAGGGTAAGGAATATGTCGAGGATAAGTGGGAGAACAGAGACAGAGCCCCGGTGTTGGTGGGGCTGAGAATGGGCTGCCAAAAGATCGTGAGGGCCAGCATCAGCCTTGATTCCTGGCTACTTCAGTGCCTAAGCCCCACGTGGAGAGTGGTCGCTTTGGAGCTTGGCTCCGAGGAGCGTAAGGGATAGGTTGATGTTAGGTGCGAGTAGAGACACAGAGCCCCGGTGTTGGTGGGGACGATAACGGGGTGTCAAGAGATCGTGAGGGCCAGCTTCAACCTTGGCTCCTGGCTACTTCAGTACCTGAGCCCCATGTAGAAGGTGGCCTCTTCTGAGCTCGGCCCTGATGAGGGTCAGGGCTAGGTTGAGGATAGGAGGGAGAACAGAGACAGAGTCCCGTGTTGGTGCGGCTGAGCAGGGGCTGCCAAGAGATCGTGAGGGCCAGCATCAGCCTTGATTCCTGGCTACTTCAGTGCCTAAGCCCCACGTGGAGAGTGGTCGCTTTGGAGCTTGGCTCCGAGGAGGGTAAGTGATAGTTTGATGTTAGGTGCGAGCGGAGACACAGAGCCTCGGTGTTGGTGGGGACGATAACGGGGTGTCAAGAGATCGTGAGGGCCAGCTTCAACCTTGGCTCCTGGCTACTTCAGTGCCTGAGCCCCATGTAGAAGGTGGCCACTTCGGAGCTCGGCCCTGATGAGGGACAGGGCTAGGTTGAGGATAGGAGGGAGAACAGAGACAGAGCCCCGGTGTTGGTGCGGCTGAGAAGGGGTTGCCAAGAGATCGTGAAGGCCAGCATCAGCCATTGTTCCTGGCTACTTCAGTGCCAAGCCCCATGTGGAGGGTGCCCGCTCCGAAGCTTGCCCCTCATGAGGTTCAGGGCTAGGTTGAGGTAGCGTGGGAGAACAGGCACAGAGCCACGGTGTTATTGGTGCTGATAAGGGGCTGCCAAGAGATCGTGAGGGCCAGCATCAGCCTTGATTCCTGGCTACTTCAGTGCCTAAGCCCCACGTGGAGAGTGGTCGCTTTGGAGCTTGGCTCCGAGGGTGGTAAGAGATAGGTTGATGTTACGTTCGAACAGTGACACAGAGCCCCGGTGTTGGTGGGGACGATAACGGGGTGTCAAGAGATCGTGAGGGACAGCTTCAACCTTGGTTCCTGGCTACTTCAGTGCCTGAGCCCCATGTAGAAGGTGGCCTCTTCTGAGCTCGGCCCTGATGAGGGTCAGGGCTAGGTTGAGGATAGGAGGGAGAACAGAGACAGAGCCCCGGTGTTGGTGCGGCTGAGCAGGGGCTGCAAAGAGATCGTGAAGGCCAGCATCAGCCATGGTTCCTGGCTACTTCATCCCCTAAGCCCCACTTGGAAGGTAGTAGCTTGGCTCCGAAGAGGGTAAGGGATATGTCGAGAATAAGTGGGAGAACATACACAGAGCCCCGGTATCGGTGTGGCTGAGAAGAGACTGCCAAGAGAGCGTAGGTCCAGTATCAGCCCTGGCTCCATCAGTGCCAAGCCGCATGAGGAGCGTGGCCACTTCGGAACTTGGCCCTGATGAGGGTTTAGGTTAGGTGGGAGAACAGAGACAGAGCCCCGGTGTTGTTGGGGCTGAGCAGGGGCTGCCAAGAGATCGTGAAGGCCAGCATCAGCCATGGTTCCTCGCTACTTCAGTGCCTAAGCCCCACGTGGAGAGTGGTCGCTTGGTAGCTTGGCTCCGATGAGGGTAAGGGATATGTCGAGGATAAGTGGGAGAACAGAGACAGAGCCCCGGTATTGGTGGGGCTGAGAATGGGCTGCCAAAAGATCATGAGGGCCAGCATCAGCCTTGATTCCTGGCTACTTCAGTGCCTAAGCCCCACGTGGAGAGTGGTCGCTTTGGAGCTTGGCTCCGAGGAGCGTAAGGGATAGGTTGATGTTAGGTGCGAGCAGAGACACAGAGCCCCGGTGTTGGTGGGGACGATAACGGGGTGTCAAGAGATCGTGAGGGCCAGCTTCAACCTTGGTTCCTGGCTACTTCAGTGCCTGAGCCCCATGTAGAAGGTGGCCACTTCGGTGCTCGGCCCTGATGAGGGACAGGGCTAGGTTGAGGATAGGAGGGAGAACAGAGACAGAGCCCCGGTGTTGGTGCGGCTGAGCAGGGGCTGCAAAGAGATCGTGAAGGCCAGCATCAGCCATGGTTCCTGGCTACTTCATCCCCTAAGCCCCACTTGGAAGGTAGTAGCTTGGCTCCGACGAGGGTAAGGGATATGTCGAGAATAAGTGGGAGAACATACACAGAGCCCCCGTATTGGTGTGGCTGAGAAGGGACTGCCAAGAGAGCGTATGTCCAGTATCAGCCCTGGCTCCTGGCTACATCAGTGCCAAGGCGCATGAGGAGGGTGGCCACTTCGGAGCTTGGCCCTGATGAGGGTTTAGGTTAGGTGGGAGAACAGAGACAGAGCCCCGGTGTTGTTGGGGCTGAGAAGGGGCTGCCAAGAGATCGTGAAGGCCAGCATCAGCCATGGTTCCTCGCTACTTCAGCGCCTAAGCCCCACGTGGAGAGTGGTCGCTTGGTAGCTTGGCTCCGATGAGGGTAAGTGATATGTAGAGGATAAGTGGGAGAACAGACACAGAGCCCCGGTATTGGTGGGGCTGAGAATGGGCTGCCAAAAGATCGTGAGGGCCAGCATCAGCCTTGATTCCTGGCTACTTCAGTGCCTGAGCCCCATGTAGAAGGTGGCCTCTTCTGAGCTCGGCCCTGATGAGGGTCAGGGCTAGGTTGAGGATAGGAGGGAGAACAGAGACAGAGCCCCGGTGTTGGTGCGGGTGAGCAGGGGCTGCCAAAAGATCGTGAGGCCAGCATCAGCCTTGATTCCTGGGTACTTCAGTGCCTAAGCCCCACGTGGAGAGTGGTCGCTTTGGAGCTTGGCTCCGAGGAGCGTAAGGGATAGGTTGATGTTAGGTGCGAGCAGAGACACAGAGCCCCGGTGTTGGTGGGGACGATAACGGGGTGTCAATAGATCGTGAGGGCCAGCTTCAACCTTGGCTCCTGGCTACTTCAGTGCCTGAGCCCCATGTAGAAGGTGGCCTCTTCTGAGCTCGGCCCTGATGAGGGTCAGGGCTAGGTTGAGGATAGGAGGGAGAACAGAGACAGAGCCCCGGTGTTGTTGGGGCTGAGAAGGGGCTGCCAAGAGATCGTGAAGGCCAGCATCAGCCATGGTTCCTCTCTACTTCAGTGCCTAAGCCCCACGTGGAGAGTGGTCGCTTTGGAGCTTGGCTCCGAGGAGGGTAAGGGATAGTTTGATTTTAGGTGCGAGCAGAGACACAGAGCCCCGGTGTTGGTGGGGATGATAACGGGGTGTCAAGAGATCGTGAGGGCCAGCTTCAACCTTGGCTCCTGGCTACCTTAGTGCCTGAGCCCCATGTAGAAGGTGGCATCTTCGGAGCTCGGCCCTGATGAGGGTCAGGGCTAGGTTGAGGATAGGAGGGAGAACAGAGACAGAGCCCCGGTGTTGGTGCGGCTGAGAGGGGACTGCCAAGAGAACGTGAGGGCCAGCATCAGCCTTGATTCCTGGCTACTTCAGTGCCTAAGCCCCACGTGGAGAGTGGTCGCTTTGGAGCTTGGCTCCGAGGAGCGTAAGGGATAGGTTGATGTTAGGTGCGAGCGGAGACACAGAGCCCCGGTGTTGGTGGGGACGATAACGGGGTGTCAAGAGATCGTGAGGGCCAGCTTCAACCTTGGCTCCTGGCTACTTCAGTACCTGAGCCCCATGTAGAAGGTGGCCTCTTCTGAGCTCGGCCCTGATGAGGGTCAGGGCTAGGTTGAGGATAGGAGGGAGAACAGAGACAGAGTCCCGTGTTGGTGCGGCTGAGCAGGGGCTGCCAAGAGATCGTGAGGGCCAGCATCAGCCTTGATTCCTGGCTACTTCAGTGCCTAAGCCCCACGTGGAGAGTGGTCGCTTTGGAGCTTGGCTCCGAGGAGGGTAAGTGATAGTTTGATGTTAGGTGCGAGCGGAGACACAGAGCCTCGGTGTTGATGGGGACGATAACGGGGTGTCAAGAGATCGTGAGGGCCAGCTTCAACCTTGGCTCCTGGCTACTTCAGTGCCTGAGCCCCATGTAGAAGGTGGCCACTTCGGAGCTCGGCCCTGATGAGGGACAGGGCTAGGTTGAGGATAGGAGGGAGAACAGAGACAGAGCCCCGGTGTTGGTGCGGCTGAGAAGGGGTTGCCAAGAGATCGTGAAGGCCAGCATCAGCCATTGTTCCTGGCTACTTCAGTGCCAAGCCCCATGTGGAGAGTGGTCGCTCCGAAGCTTGCCCCTCATGAGGTTCAGGGCTAGGTGGAGGTAGGGTGGGAGAACAGGCACAGAGCCACGGTGTTATTGGTGCTGATAAGGGGCTGCCAAGAGATCGTGAGGGCCAGCATCAGCCTTGATTCCTGGCTACTTCAGTGCCTAAGCCTCACGTTGAGAGTGGTCGCTTTGGAGCTTGGCTCCGAGGGTGGTAAGAGATAGGTTGATGTTACGTTCGAACAGTGACACAGAGCCCCGGTGTTGGTGGGGACAATAACGGGGTGTCAAGAGATCGTGAGGGACAGCTTCAACCTTGGTTCCTGGCTACTTCAGTACCTGAGCCCCATGTAGAAGGTGGCCTCTTCTGAGCTCGGCCCTGATGAGTGTCAGGGCTAGGTTGAGGATAGGAGGGAGAACAGAGACAGAGCCCCGGTGTTGGTGCGGCTGAGCAGGGGCTGCCAAGAGATCGTGAAGGCCAGCATCAGCCATGGTTCCTGGCTACTTCATCCCCTAAGCCCCACTTGGAAGGTAGTAGCTTGGCTCCGAAGAGGGTAAGGGATATGTCGAGGATAAGTGGGAGAACATACACAGAGCCCCGGTATTGGTGTGGCTGAGAAGAGACTGCCAAGAGAGCGTAGGTCCAGTATCAGCCCTGGCTCCATCAGTGCCAATCCGCATGAGGACGGTGGCCACTTCGGAACTTGGCCCTGATGAGGGTTTAGGTTAGGTGGGAGAACAGAGACAGAGCCCCGGTGTTGGTGGGGCTGAGAATGGGCTCCCAAAAGATCGTGAAGGCCAGCATCAGCCATTGTTCCTGGCTACTTCAGTGCCAAGCCCCATGTGGAGGGTGCCCGCTCCGAAGCTTGCCCCTCATGAGGTTCAGGGCTAGGTTGAGTTTGGATGGGAGAACAGGCACAGAGCCACGGTGTTATTGGTGCTGATAAGGGGCTGCCAAGAGATCGTGAGGGCCAGCATCAGCCTTGATTCCTGGCTACTTCAGTGCCTAAGCCCCACGTGGAGAGTGGTCGCTTTGGAGCTTGGCTCCGAGGAGGGTAATGGATAGGTTGATGTTAGGTGCGAGTAGAGACACAGAGCCCCGGTGTTGGTGGGGACGATAACGGGGTGTCAAGAGATCGTGAGGGCCAGCATCAGCCATGGTTCCTGGCTGCATCAGTGCTAAGCCGCATGAGGACGGTGTCCACTTCGGAGCTTGGCCCTGATGAGGGTTGAGGTTAGGTGGGAGAACAGAGACAGAGCGTCGGTTTTGGTGGGGCTGAGAAGGGGCTGCCAAGAGATCGTGAAGGCCAGCATCAGCCATGGTTCCTCGCTACTTCAGTGCCTAAGCCCCACGTGGAGAGTGGTCGCTTGGGAGCTTGGCTCCGAGGAGGGTAAGGGATATGTCGAGGATAAGTGGGAGAACAGACACAGAGCCCCGGTATTGGTGGGGCTGAGAAGGGACTACCAAAAGATCGTGAGGGCCAGCATCAGCCTTTATTCCTGGCTACTTCAGTGCCTAAGCCCCACGTGGAGAGTGGTCGCTTTGGAGTTTGGCTCCGAGGAGCGTAAGGGATTGGTTGATGTTAGGTGCGAGCAGAGACACAGAGCCCTTGTGTTGGTGGGGACGATAACGGGGTGTCTAGAGATCGTGAGGGCCAGCTTCAACCTTGGCTCCTGGCTACTTCAGTGCCTAAGCCCCACGTGGAGAGTAGTCGCTTGGGAGCTTGGCTCCGATGAGGGTAAGGGCTATGTCGAGGATAAGTGGGAGAACAGAGACAGAGCCCCGGTGTTGGTGGGGGCAATAAAGGGGTGTCAACAGATCGTGAGGGTCAGCTTCAACCTTGGCTCCTGGCTACTTCAGTGCCTGAGCCCCATGTAGAAGGTGGCCTCTTCGGAACTCGGCCCTGATGAGAGTCAGGGCTAGGTTGAGTATAGGAGGGAGAACAGAGACAGAGCCCCGGTGTTGGTGCGGCTGAGAACGGATGCTAAGAGGTCGTGATGGACAGCATCAGCCATGGTTCTTGGCTACTTCACTGCCTGAGCCCAATGTTAAGGGTGGCCTCTTCGGAGCTTGGCTCCGATGAAGGTGAGGGCTATGTCGTGGATAAGTGGGAGAAGAGAGGCAGAGCCTCGGTTTTGGTGGGGCTACCAAGGGAATTTGAGGGCCAGCATCAACCTTGATTTCTGGTGACCTTAGTGCCAAACTCCACGTGGAGGGTGGCCACTTCGGAGCTCGGCCCTGATGAGGGTCAGGGCTAGGTTGAGGATAGGAGGGAGAACAGAGACAGAGCCCCGGTGTTGGTGGGGCTGAGAAGGGGCTGCCAAGAGAGCGTAGGTCCTGTATCACCCCTGGTTCCTGGCTACATCAGTGCCAATCCGCATGAGGACGGTGGCCACTTCGGAACTTGGCCCTGATGAGGGTTGAGGTTAGGTGGGAGAACAGAGACAGAGCCCCGGTGTTGGTGCGGCTGAGAATGGGCTCCCAAAAGATCGTGAAGGCCAGCATCAGTCATTGTTCCTGGCTACTTCAGTGCCAAGCCCCATGTGGAGAGTGCCCGCTCCGAAGCTTGCCCCTCATGAGGTTCAGGGCTAGGTTGAGTTTGGGTGGGAGAACAGGCACAGAGCCACGGTGTTATTGGTGCTGATAAGGGGCTGCCAAGAGATCGTGAGGGCCAGCATCAGCCTTGATTCCTGGCTACTTCAGTGCCTAAGCCCCATGTAGAAGGTGGCCTCTTCTGAGCTCGGCCCTGATGAGGGTCAGGGCTAGGTTGAGGATAGGAGGGAGAACAGAGACAGAGCCCCGGTTTTGTTGGGGCTGAGAAGGGACTGCCAAGAGAGCGTATGTCCAGTATCAGCCCTGGCTCCTGGCTACATCAGTGCCAAGGCGCATGAGGAGGGTGGCCACTTCGGAGCTTGGCCCTGATGAGGGTTTAGGTTAGGTGGGAGAACAGAGACAGAGCCCCGGTTTTGTTGGGGCTGAGAAGGGACTGCCAAGAGAGCGTATGTCCAGTATCAGCCCTGGCTCCTGGCTACATCAGTGCCAAGGCGCATGAGGAGGGTGGCCACTTCGGAGCTTGGCCCTGATGAGGGTTTAGGTTAGGTGGGAGAACAGAGACAGAGCCCCGGTGTTGTTGGGGCTGAGAAGGGGCTGCCAAGAGATCGTGAAGGCCAGCATCAGCCATGGTTCCTCGCTACTTCAGCGCCTAAGCCCAACGTGGAGAGTGGTCGCTTGGTAGCTTGGCTCCGATGAGGGTAAGGGATATGTCGAGGATAAGTGGGAGAACAGACAAAGAGCCCCGGTATTGGTGTGGCTGAGAAGAGACTGCCAAGAGACCGTAGGTCCAGTATCAGCCCTGGCTCCATCAGTGCCAAGCCGCATGAGGAGGGTGGCCACTTCGGAGCTTGGCCCTGATGAGGGTTTAGGTTAGGTGGGAGAACAGAGACAGAGCCCCGGTGTTGTTGGGGCTGAGCAGGGGCTGCCAAGAGATCGTGAAGGCCAGCATCAGCCATGGTTCCTCGCTACTTCAGTGCCTAAGCCCCACGTGGAGAGTGGTCGCTTGGTAGCTTGGCTCCGATGAGGGTAAGGAATATGTCGAGGATAAGTGGGAGAACAGAGACAGAGCCCCGGTGTTGGTGGGGCTGAGAATGGGCTGCCAAAAGATCGTGAGGGCCAGCATCAGCCTTGATTCCTGGCTACTTCAGTGCCTAAGCCCCACGTGGAGAGTGGTCGCTTTGGAGCTTGGCTCCGAGGAGCGTAAGGGATAGGTTGATGTTAGGTGCGAGTAGAGACACAGAGCCCCGGTGTTGGTGGGGACGATAACGGGGTGTCAAGAGATCGTGAGGGCCAGCTTCAACCTTGGCTCCTGGCTACTTCAGTACCTGAGCCCCATGTAGAAGGTGGCCTCTTCTGAGCTCGGCCCTGATGAGGGTCAGGGCTAGGTTGAGGATAGGAGGGAGAACAGAGACAGAGTCCCGTGTTGGTGCGGCTGAGCAGGGGCTGCCAAGAGATCGTGAGGGCCAGCATCAGCCTTGATTCCTGGCTACTTCAGTGCCTAAGCCCCACGTGGAGAGTGGTCGCTTTGGAGCTTGGCTCCGAGGAGGGTAAGTGATAGTTTGATGTTAGGTGCGAGCGGAGACACAGAGCCTCGGTGTTGGTGGGGACGATAACGGGGTGTCAAGAGATCGTGAGGGCCAGCTTCAACCTTGGCTCCTGGCTACTTCAGTGCCTGAGCCCCATGTAGAAGGTGGCCACTTCGGAGCTCGGCCCTGATGAGGGACAGGGCTAGGTTGAGGATAGGAGGGAGAACAGAGACAGAGCCCCGGTGTTGGTGCGGCTGAGAAGGGGTTGCCAAGAGATCGTGAAGGCCAGCATCAGCCATTGTTCCTGGCTACTTCAGTGCCAAGCCCCATGTGGAGGGTGCCCGCTCCGAAGCTTGCCCCTCATGAGGTTCAGGGCTAGGTTGAGGTAGCGTGGGAGAACAGGCACAGAGCCACGGTGTTATTGGTGCTGATAAGGGGCTGCCAAGAGATCGTGAGGGCCAGCATCAGCCTTGATTCCTGGCTACTTCAGTGCCTAAGCCCCACGTGGAGAGTGGTCGCTTTGGAGCTTGGCTCCGAGGGTGGTAAGAGATAGGTTGATGTTACGTTCGAACAGAGACACAGAGCCCCGGTGTTGGTGGGGACGATAACGGGGTGTCAAGAGATCGTGAGGGACAGCTTCAACCTTGGTTCCTGGCTACTTCAGTGCCTGAGCCCCATGTAGAAGGTGGCCTCTTCTGAGCTCGGCCTTGATGAGTGTCAGGGCTAGGTTGAGGATAGGAGGGAGAACAGAGACAGAGCCCCGGTGTTGGTGCGGCTGAGCAGGGGCTGCAAAGAGATCGTGAAGGCCAGCATCAGCCATGGTTCCTGGCTACTTCATCCCCTAAGCCCCACTTGGAAGGTAGTAGCTTGGCTCCGACGAGGGTAAGGGATATGTCGAGAATAAGTGGGAGAACATACACAGAGCCCCGGTATCGGTGTGGCTGAGAAGAGACTGCCAAGAGAGCGTAGGTCCAGTATCAGCCCTGGCTCCATCAGTGCCAAGCCGCATGAGGAGCGTGGCCACTTCGGAACTTGGCCCTGATGAGGGTTTAGGTTAGGTGGGAGAACAGAGACAGAGCCCCGGTGTTGTTGGGGCTGAGCAGGGGCTGCCAAGAGATCGTGAAGGCCAGCATCAGCCATGGTTCCTCGCTACTTCAGTGCCTAAGCCCCACGTGGAGAGTGGTCGCTTGGTAGCTTGGCTCCGATGAGGGTAAGGGATATGTCGAGGATAAGTGGGAGAACAGAGACGGAGCCCCGGTATTGGTGGGGCTGAGAATGGGCTGCCAAAAGATCATGAGGGCCAGCATCAGCCTTGATTCCTGGCTACTTCAGTGCCTAAGCCCCACGTGGAGAGTGGTTGCTTTGGAGCTTGGCTCCGAGGAGCGTAAGGGATAGGTTGATGTTAGGTGCGAGCAGAGACACAGAGCCCCGGTGTTGGTGGGGACGATAACGGGGTGTCAAGAGATCGTGAGGGCCAGCTTCAACCTTGGTTCCTGGCTACTTCAGTGCCTGAGCCCCATGTAGAAGGTGGCCACTTCGGTGCTCGGCCCTGATGAGGGACACGGCTAGGTTGAGGATAGGAGGGAGAACAGAGACAGAGCCCCGGTGTTGGTGCGGCTGAGCAGGGGCTGCAAAGAGATCGTGAAGGCCAGCATCAGCCATGGTTCCTGGCTACTTCATCCCCTAAGCCCCACTTGGAAGGTAGTAGCTTGGCTCCGACGAGGGTAAGGGATATGTCGAGAATAAGTGGGAGAACAGACACAGAGCCCCCATATTGGTGTGGCTGAGAAGGGACTGCCAAGAGAGCGTATGTCCAGTATCAGCCCTGGCTCCTGGCTACATCAGTGCCAAGCCGCATGAGGAGGGTGGCCACTTCGGAGCTTGGCCCTGATGAGGGTTTAGGTTAGGTGGGAGAACAGAGACAGAGCCCCGGTGTTGTTGGGGCTGAGAAGGGGCTGCCAAGAGATCGTGAAGGCCAGCATCAGCCATGGTTCCTCGCTACTTCAGCGCCTAAGCCCCACGTGGAGAGTGGTCGCTTGGTAGCTTGGCTCCGATGAGGGTAAGGGATATGTAGAGGATAAGTGGGAGAACAGACACAGAGCCCCGGTATTGGTGGGGCTGAGAATGGGCTGCCAAAAGATCGTGAGGGCCAGCATCAGCCTTGATTCCTGGCTACTTCAGTGCCTGAGCCCCATGTAGAAGGTGGCCTCTTCTGAGCTCGGCCCTGATGAGGGTCAGGGCTAGGTTGAGGATAGGAGGGAGAACAGAGACAGAGCCCCGGTGTTGGTGCGGGTGAGCAGGGGCTGCCAAAAGATCGTGAGGGCCAGCATCAGCCTTGATTCCTGGCTACTTCAGTGCCTAAGCCCCACGTGGAGAGTGGTCGCTTTGGAGCTTGGCTCCGAGGAGCGTAAGGGATAGGTTGATGTTAGGTGCGAGCAGAGACACAGAGCCCCGGTGTTGGTGGGGACGATAACGGGGTGTCAAGAGATCGTGAGGGCCAGCTTCAACCTTGGCTCCTGGCTACTTCAGTGCCTGAGCCCCATGTAGAAGGTGGCCTCTTCTGAGCTCGGCCCTGATGAGGGTCAGGGCTAGGTTGAGGATAGGAGGGAGAACAGAGACAGAGCCCCGGTGTTGGTGCGGGTGAGCAGGGGCTGCCAAAAGATCGTGAGGGCCAGCATCAGCCTTGATTCCTGGCTACTTCAGTGCCTAAGCCCCACGTGGAGAGTGGTCGCTTTGGAGCTTGGCTCCGAGGAGGGTAAGTGATAGTTTGATGTTAGGTGCGAGCGGAGACACAGAGCCTCGGTGTTGGTGGGGACGATAACGGGGTGTCAAGAGATCGTGAGGGCCAGCTTCAACCTTGGCTCCTGGCTACTTCAGTGCCTGAGCCCCATGTAGAAGGTGGCCACTTCGGAGCTCGGCCCTGATGAGGGTCAGGGCTAGGTTGAGGATAGGAGGGAGAACAGAGACAGAGCCCCGGTGTTGGTGCGGCTGAGAAGGGGTTGCCAAGAGATCGTGAAGGCCAGCATCAGCCATTGTTCCTGGCTACTTCAGTGCCAAGCCCCATGTGGAGAGTGGTCGCTCCGAAGCTTGCCCCTCATGAGGTTCAGGGCTAGGTTGAGTTTGGGTAGGAGAACAGGCACAGAGCCACGGTGTTATTGGTGCTGATAAGGGGCTGCCAAGAGATCGTGAGGGCCAGCATCAGCCTTGATTCCTGGCTACTTCAGTGCCTAAGCCCCACGTGGAGAGTGGTCGCTTTGGAGCTTGGCTCCGAGGGTGGTAAGAGATAGGTTGATGTTACGTTCGAACAGAGACACAGAGCCCCGGTGTTGGTGGGGACGATAACGGGGTGTCAAGAGATCGTGAGGGCCAGCTTCAACCTTGGCTCCTGGCTACTTCAGTACCTGAGCCCCATGTAGAAGGTGGCCTCTTCTGAGCTCGGCCCTGATGAGGGTCAGGGCTAGGTTGAGGATAGGAGGGAGAACAGAGACAGAGCCCCGGTGTTGGTGCGGGTGAGCAGGGGCTGCCAAAAGATCGTGAAGGCCAGCATCAGCCTTGATTCCTGGGTACTTCAGTGCCTAAGCCCCACGTGGAGAGTGGTCGCTTTGGAGCTTGGCTCCGAGGAGCGTAAGGGATAGGTTGATGTTAGGTGCGAGCAGAGACACAGAGCCTCGGTGTTGGTGGGGACGATAACGGGGTGTCAAGAGATCGTGAGGGCCAGCTTCAACCTTGGCTCCTGGCTACTTCAGTGCCTGAGCCCCATGTAGAAGGTGGCCTCTTTTGAGCTCGGCCCTGATGAGGGTCAGGGCTAGGTTGAGGACAGGAGGGAGAACAGAGACAGAGCCCCGGTGTTGTTGGGGCTGAGAAGGGGCTGCCAAGAGATCGTGAAGGCCAGCATCAGCCATGGTTCCTCGCTACTTCAGTGCCTAAGCCCCACGTGGAGAGTGGTCGCTTTGGAGCTTGGCTCCGAGGAGGGTAAGAGATAGTTTGATGTTAGGTGCGAGCAGAGACACAGAGCCTCGGTGTTGGTGGGGACGATAACGGGGTGTCAAGAGATCGTGAGGGCCAGCTTCAACCTTGGCTCCTGGCTACTTCAGTACCTGAGCCCCATGTAGAAGGTGGCCTCTTCTGAGCTCGGCCCTGATGAGGGTCAGGGCTAGGTTGAGGATAGGAGGGAGAGCAGAGACAGAGTCCCGTGTTGGTGCGGCTGAGCAGGGGCTGCCAAGAGATCGTGAGGGCCAGCATCAGCCTTGATTCCTGGCTACTTCAGTGCCTAAGCCCCACGTGGAGAGTGGTCGCTTTGGAGCTTGGCTCCGAGGAGCGTAAGGGATAGGTTGATGTTAGGTGCGAGCGGAGACACAGAGCCTCGGTGTTGGTGGGGACGATAACGGGGTGTCAAGAGATCGTGAGGGCCAGCTTCAACCTTGGCTCCTGGCTACTTCAGTGCCTGAGCCCCATGTAGAAGGTGGCCACTTCGGAGCTCGGCCCTGATGAGGGACAGGGCTAGGTTGAGGATAGGAGGGAGAACAGAGACAGAGCCCCGGTGTTGGTGCGGCTGAAAAGGGGTTGCCAAGAGATCGTGAAGGCCAGCATCAGCCATTGTTCCTGGCTACTTCAGTGCCAAGCCCCATGTGGAGGGTGCCCGCTCCGAAGCTTGCCCCTCATGAGGTTCAGGGCTAGGTTGAGGTAGCGTGGGAGAACAGGCACAGAGCCACGGTGTTATTGGTGCTGATAAGGGGCTGCCAAGAGATCGTGAGGGCCAGCATCAGCCTTGATTCCTGGCTACTTCAGTGCCTAAGCCCCACGTGGAGAGTGGTCGCTTTGGAGCTTGGCTCCGAGGGTGGTAAGAGATAGGTTGATGTTACGTTCGAACAGAGACACAGAGCCCCGGTGTTGGTGGGGACGATAACGGGGTGTCAAGAGATCGTGAGGGACAGCTTCAACCTTGGTTCCTGGCTACTTCAGTGCCTGAGCCCCATGTAGAAGGTGGCCTCTTCTGAGCTCGGCCCTGATGAGTGTCAGGGCTAGGTTGAGGATAGGAGGGAGAACAGAGACAGAGCCCCGGTGTTGTTGCGGCTGAGCAGGGGCTGCAAAGAGATCGTGAAGGCCAGCATCAGCCATGGTTCCTGGCTACTTCATCCCCTAAGCCCCACTTGGAAGGTAGTAGCTTGGCTCCGAAGAGGGTAAGGGATATGTCGAGAATAAGTGGGAGAACATACACAGAGCCCCGGTATCGGTGTGGCTGAGAAGAGACTGCCAAGAGAGCGTAGGTCCAGTATCAGCCCTGGCTCCATCAGTGCCAAGCCGCATGAGGAGCGTGGCCACTTCGGAACTTGGCCCTGATGAGGGTTTAGGTTAGGTGGGAGAACAAAGACAGAGCGCCGGTGTTGTTGGGGCTGAGCAGGGGCTGCCAAGAGATCGTGAAGGCCAGCATCAGCCATGGTTCCTCGCTACTTCAGTGCCTAAGCCCCACGTGGAGAGTGGTCGCTTGGTAGCTTGGCTCCGATGAGGGTAAGGGATATGTCGAGGATAAGTGGGAGAATAGAGACAGAGCCCCGGTATTGGTGGGGCTGAGAATGGGCTGCCAAAAGATCGTGAGGGCCAGCATCAGCCTTGATTCCTGGGTACTTCAGTGCCTGAGCCCCATGTAGAAGGTGGCCTCTTCTGAGCTCGGCCCTGATGAGGGTCAGGGCTAGGTTGAGGATAGGAGGGAGAACAGAGACAGAGCCCCGGTGTTGTTGGGGCTGAGAAGGGGCTGCCAAGAGATCGTGAGGGCCAGCATCAGCCATGGTTCCTCTCTACTTCAGTGCCTAAGCCCCACGTGGAGAGTGGTCGCTTTGGAGCTTGGCTCCGAGGAGCGTAAGGGATAGGTTGATGTTAGGTGCGAGCAGAGACACAGAGCCCCGGTGTTGGTGGGGACGATAACGGGGTGTCAAGAGATCGTGAGGGCCAGCTTCAACCTTGGCTCCTGGCTACTTCAGTACCTGAGCCCCATGTAGAAGGTGGCCTCTTCTGAGCTCGGCCCTGATGAGGGTCAGGGCTAGGTTGAGGATAGGAGGGAGAACAGAGACAGAGTCCCGTGTTGGTGCGGCTGAGCAGGGGCTGCCAAGAGATCGTGAGGGCCAGCATCAGCCTTGATTCCTGGCTACTTCAGTGCCTAAGCCCCACGTGGAGAGTGGTCGCTTTGGAGCTTGGCTCCGAGGAGGGTAAGTGATAGTTTGATGTTAGGTGCGAGCGGAGACACAGAGCCTCGGTGTTGATGGGGACGATAACGGGGTGTCAAGAGATCGTGAGGGCCAGCTTCAACCTTGGCTCCTGGCTACTTCAGTGCCTGAGCCCCATGTAGAAGGTGGCCACTTCGGAGCTCGGCCCTGATGAGGGACAGGGCTAGGTTGAGGATAGGAGGGAGAACAGAGACAGAGCCCCGGTGTTGGTGCGGCTGAGAAGGGGTTGCCAAGAGATCGTGAAGGCCAGCATCAGCCATTGTTCATGGCTACTTCAGTGCCAAGCCCCATGTGGAGAGTGGTCGCTCCGAAGCTTGCCCCTCATGAGGTTCAGGGCTAGGTGGAGGTAGGGTGGGAGAACAGGCACAGAGCCACGGTGTTATTGGTGCTGATAAGGGGCTGCCAAGAGATCGTGAGGGCCAGCATCAGCCTTGATTCCTGGCTACTTCAGTGCCTAAGCCTCACGTTGAGAGTGGTCGCTTTGGAGCTTGGCTCCGAGGGTGGTAAGAGATAGGTTGATGTTACGTTCGAACAGTGACACAGAGCCCCGGTGTTGGTGGGGACAATAACGGGGTGTCAAGAGATCGTGAGGGACAGCTTCAACCTTGGTTCCTGGCTACTTCAGTACCTGAGCCCCATGTAGAAGGTGGCCTCTTCTGAGCTCGGCCCTGATGAGTGTCAGGGCTAGGTTGAGGATAGGAGGGAGAACAGAGACAGAGCCCCGGTGTTGGTGCGGCTGAGCAGGGGCTGCCAAGAGATCGTGAAGGCCAGCATCAGCCATGGTTCCTGGCTACTTCATCCCCTAAGCCCCACTTGGAAGGTAGTAGCTTGGCTCCGAAGAGGGTAAGGGATATGTCGAGGATAAGTGGGAGAACATATACAGAGCCCCGGTATTGGTGTGGCTGAGAAGAGACTGCCAAGAGAGCGTAGGTCCAGTATCAGCCCTGGCTCCATCAGTGCCTATCCGCATGAGGACGGTGGCCACTTCGGAACTTGGCCCTGATGAGGGTTTAGGTTAGGTGGGAGAACAGAGACAGAGCCCCGGTGTTGTTGGGGCTGAGAATGGGCTCCCAAAAGATCGTGAAGGCCAGCATCAGCCATTGTTCCTGGCTACTTCAGTGCCAAGCCCCATGTGGAGGGTGCCCGCTCCGAAGCTTGCCCCTCATGAGGTTCAGGGCTAGGTTGAGTTTGGATGGGAGAACAGGCACAGAGCCACGGTGTTATTGGTGCTGATAAGGGGCTGCCAAGAGATCGTGAGGGCCAGCATCAGCCTTGATTCCTGGCTACTTCAGTGCCGAGCCCCACGTGGAGAGTGGTCACTTTGGAGCTTGGCTCCGAGGAGGGTAATGGATAGGTTGATGTTAGGTGCGAGTAGAGACACAGAGCCCCGGTGTTGGTGGGGACGATAACGGGGTGTCAAGAGATCGTGAGGGCCAGCATCAGCCATGGTTCCTGGCTGCATCAGTGCTAAGCCGCATGAGGACGGTGGCCACTTCGGAGCTTGGCCCTGATGAGGGTTGAGGTTAGGTGGGAGAACAGAGACAGAGCGTCGGTTTTGGTGGGGCTGAGAAGGGGCTGCCAAGAGATCGTGAAGGCCAGCATCAGCCATGGTTCCTCGCTACTTCAGTGCCTAAGCCCCACGTGGAGAGTGGTCGCTTGGGAGCTTGGCTCCGAGGCGGGTAAGGGATATGTCGAGGATAAGTGGGAGAACAGACAGAGAGCCCCGGTATTGGTGGGGCTGAGAAGGGACTACCAAAAGATCGTGAGGGCCAGCATCAGCCTTTATTCCTGGCTACTTCAGTGCCTAAGCCCCACGTGGAGAGTGGTCGCTTTGGAGTTTGGCTCCGAGGAGCGTAAGGGATTGGTTGATGTTAGGTGCGAGCAGAGACACAGAGCCCTTGTGTTGGTGGGGACGATAACGGGGTGTCAAGAGATCGTGAGGGCCAGCTTCAACCTTGGCTCCTGGCTACTTCAGTGCCTGAGCCCCATGTAGAAGGTGGCCTCTTCTGAGCTCGGCCCTGATGAGGGTCAGGGCTAGGTTGAGGATAGGAGGGAGAACAGAGACAGAGCCCCGGTGTTGGTGCGGCTGAGAACGGATGCTAAGAGGTCGTGATGGACAGCATCAGCCATGGTTCCTGGCTACTTCACTGCCTGAGCCCAATGTTATGGGTGGCCTCTTCGGAGCTTGGCTCCGATGAAGGTGAGGGCTATGTCGTGGATAAGTGGGAGAAGAGAGACAGAGCCTCCGTTTTGGTGGGGCTACCAAGGGAATTTGAGGGCCAGCATCAACCTTGATTTCTGGTGACCTTAGTGCCAAGCTCCACGTGGAGGGTGGCCACTTCGGAGCTCGGCCCTGATGAGGGTCAGGGCTAGGTTGAGGATAGGAGGGAGAACAGAGACAGAGCCCCGGTGTTGGTGGGGCTGAGAAGGGGCTGCCAAGAGAGCGTAGGTCCTGTATCACCCCTGGTTCCTGGCTACATCAGTGCCAATCCGCATGAGGACGGTGGCCACTTCGGAACTTGGCCCTGATGAGGGTTGAGGTTAGGTGGGAGAACAGAGACAGAGCCCCGGTGTTGGTGCGGCTGAGAATGGGCTCCCAAAAGATCGTGAAGGCCAGCATCAGTCATTGTTCCTGGCTACTTCAGTGCCAAGCCCCATGTGGAGAGTGCCCGCTCCGAAGCTTGCCCCTCATGAGGTTCAGGGCTAGGTTGAGTTTGGGTGGGAGAACAGGCACAGAGCCACGGTGTTATTGGTGCTGATAAGGGGCTGCCAAGAGATCGTGAGGGCCAGCATCAGCCTTGATTCCTGGCTACTTCAGTGCCTAAGCCCCATGTAGAAGGTGGCCTCTTCTGAGCTCGGCCCTGATGAGGGTCAGGGCTAGGTTGAGGATAGGAGGGAGAACAGAGACAGAGCCCCGGTTTTGTTGGGGCTGAGAAGGGACTGCCAAGAGAGCGTATGTCCAGTATCAGCCCTGGCTCCTGGCTACATCAGTGCCAAGGCGCATGAGGAGGGTGGCCACTTCGGAGCTTGGCCCTGATGAGGGTTTAGGTTAGGTGGGAGAACAGAGACAGAGCCCCGGTGTTGTTGGGGCTGAGAAGGGGCTGCCAAGAGATCGTGAAGGCCAGCATCAGCCATGGTTCCTCGCTACTTCAGCGCCTAAGCCCAACGTGGAGAGTGGTCGCTTGGTAGCTTGGCTCCGATGAGGGTAAGGGATATGTCGAGGATAAGTGGGAGAACAGACAAAGAGCCCCGGTATTGGTGTGGCTGAGAAGAGACTGCCAAGAGACCGTAGGTCCAGTATCAGCCCTGGCTCCATCAGTGCCAAGCCGCATGAGGAGGGTGGCCACTTCGGAGCTTGGCCCTGATGAGGGTTTAGGTTAGGTGGGAGAACAGAGACAGAGCCCCGGTGTTGTTGGGGCTGAGCAGGGGCTGCCAAGAGATCGTGAAGGCCAGCATCAGCCATGGTTCCTCGCTACTTCAGTGCCTAAGCCCCACGTGGAGAGTGGTCGCTTGGTAGCTTGGCTCCGATGAGGGTAAGGAAAATGTCGAGGATAAGTGGGAGAACAGAGACAGAGCCCCGGTGTTGGTGCGGCTGAGAAGGGGTTGCCAAGAGATCGTGAAGGCCAGCATCAGCCATTGTTCCTGGCTACTTCAGTGCCAAGCCCCATGTGGAGAGTGGTCGCTCCGAAGCTTGCCCCTCATGAGGTTCAGGGCTAGGTTGAGTTTGGGTAGGAGAACAGGCACAGAGCCACGGTGTTATTGGTGCTGATAAGGGGCTGCCAAGAGATCGTGAAGGCCAGCATCAGCCATTGTTCCTGGCTACTTCAGTGCCAAGCCCCATGTGGAGGGTGCCCGCTCCGAAGCTTGCCCCTCATGAGGTTCAGGGCTAGGTTGAGGTAGCGTGGGAGAACAGGCACAGAGCCAGGGTGTTATTGGTGCTGATAAGGGGCTGCCAAGAGATCGTGAGGGCCAGCATCAGCCTTGATTCCTGGCTACTTCAGTGCCTAAGCCCCACGTGGAGAGTGGTCGCTTTGGAGCTTGGCTCCGAGGGTGGTAAGAGATAGGTTGATGTTACGTTCGAACAGAGACACAGAGCCCCGGTGTTGGTGGGGACGATAACGGGGTGTCAAGAGATCGTGAGGGCCAGCTTCAACCTTGGCTCCTGGCTACTTCAGTACCTGAGCCCCATGTAGAAGGTGGCCTCTTCTGAGCTCGGCCCTGATGAGGGTCAGGGCTAGGTTGAGGATAGGAGGGAGAACAGAGACAGAGTCCCGTGTTGGTGCGGCTGAGCAGGGGCTGCCAAGAGATCGTGAGGGCCAGCATCAGCCTTGATTCCTGGCTACTTCAGTGCCTAAGCCCCACGTGGAGAGTGGTCGCTTTGGAGCTTGGCTCCGAGGAGCGTAAGGGATAGGTTGATGTTAGGTGCGAGCGGAGACACAGAGCCCCGGTGTTGGTGGGGACGATAACGGGGTGTCAAGAGATCGTGAGGGCCAGCTTCAACCTTGGCTCCTGGCTACTTCAGTGCCTGAGCCCCATGTAGAAGGTGGCCTCTTTTGAGCTCGGCCCTGATGAGGGACAGGGCTAGGTTGAGGACAGGAGGGAGAACAGAGACAGAGCCCCGGTGTTGTTGGGGCTGAGAAGGGGCTGCCAAGAGATCGTGAAGACCAGCATCAGCCATGGTTCCTCGCTACTTCAGTGCCTAAGCCCCACGTGGAGAGTGGTCGCTTTGGAGCTTGGCTCCGAGGAGCGTAAGGGATAGGTTGATGTTAGGTGCGAGCAGAGACACAGAGCCTCGGTGTTGGTGGGGACGATAACGGGGTGTCAAGAGATCGTGAGGGCCAGCTTCAACCTTGGCTCCTGGCTACTTCAGTACCTGAGCCCCATGTAGAAGGTGGCCTCTTCTGAGCTCGGCCCTGATGAGGGTCAGGGCTAGGTTGAGGATAGGAGGGAGAACAGAGACAGAGTCCCGTGTTGGTGCGGCTGAGCAGGGGCTGCCAAGAGATCGTGAGGGCCAGCATCAGCCTTGATTCCTGGCTACTTCAGTGCCTAAGCCCCACGTGGAGAGTGGTCGCTTTGGAGCTTGGCTCCGAGGAGCGTAAGGGATAGGTTGATGTTAGGTGCGAGCGGAGACACAGAGCCTCGGTGTTGGTGGGGACGATAACGGGGTGTCAAGAGATCGTGAGGGCCAGCTTCAACCTTGGCTCCTGGCTACTTCAGTGCCTGAGCCCCATGTAGAAGGTGGCCACTTCGGAGCTCGGCCCTGATGAGGGACAGGGCTAGGTTGAGGATAGGAGGGAGAACAGAGACAGAGCCCCGGTGTTGGTGCGGCTGAGAAGGGGTTGCCAAGAGATCGTGAAGGCCAGCATCAGCCATTGTTCCTGGCTACTTCAGTGCCAAGCCCCATGTGGAGGGTGCCCGCTCCGAAGCTTGCCCCTCATGAGGTTCAGGGCTAGGTTGAGGTAGCGTGGGAGAACAGGCACAGAGCCACGGTGTTATTGGTGCTGATAAGGGGCTGCCAAGAGATCGTGAGGGCCAGCATCAGCCTTGATTCCTGGCTACTTCAGTGCCTAAGCCCCACGTGGAGAGTGGTCGCTTTGGAGCTTGGCTCCGAGGGTGGTAAGAGATAGGTTGATGTTACGTTCGAACAGAGACACAGAGCCCCGGTGTTGGTGGGGACGATAACGGGGTGTCAAGAGATCGTGAGGGACAGCTTCAACCTTGGTTCCTGGCTACTTCAGTGCCTGAGCCCCATGTAGAAGGTGGCCTCTTCTGAGCTCGGCCCTGATGAGTGTCAGGGCTAGGTTGAGGATAGGAGGGAGAACAGAGACAGAGCCCCGGTGTTGGTGCGGCTGAGCAGGGGCTGCAAAGAGATCGTGAAGGCCAGCATCAGCCATGGTTCCTGGCTACTTCATCCCCTAAGCCCCACTTGGAAGGTAGTAGCTTGGCTCCGACGAGGGTAAGGGATATGTCGAGAATAAGTGGGAGAACATACACAGAGCCCCCGTATTGGTGTGGCTGAGAAGGGACTGCCAAGAGAGCGTATGTCCAGTATCAGCCCTGGCTCCTGGCTACATCAGTGCCAAGGCGCATGAGGAGGGTGGCCACTTCGGAGCTTGGCCCTGATGAGGGTTTAGGTTAGGTGGGAGAACAGAGACAGAGCCCCGGTGTTGTTGGGGCTGAGAAGGGGCTGCCAAGAGATCGTGAAGGCCAGCATCAGCCATGGTTCCTCGCTACTTCAGCGCCTAAGCCCCACGTGGAGAGTGGTCGCTTGGTAGCTTGGCTCCGATGAGGGTAAGTGATATGTAGAGGATAAGTGGGAGAACAGACACAGAGCCCCGGTATTGGTGGGGCTGAGAATGGGCTGCCAAAAGATCGTGAGGGCCAGCATCAGCCTTGATTCCTGGCTACTTCAGTGCCTGAGCCCCATGTAGAAGGTGGCCTCTTCTGAGCTCGGCCCTGATGAGGGTCAGGGCTAGGTTGAGGATAGGAGGGAGAACAGAGACAGAGCCCCGGTGTTGGTGCGGGTGAGCAGGGGCTGCCAAAAGATCGTGAGGCCAGCATCAGCCTTGATTCCTGGGTACTTCAGTGCCTAAGCCCCACGTGGAGAGTGGTCGCTTTGGAGCTTGGCTCCGAGGAGCGTAAGGGATAGGTTGATGTTAGGTGCGAGCAGAGACACAGAGCCCCGGTGTTGGTGGGGACGATAACGGGGTGTCAATAGATCGTGAGGGCCAGCTTCAACCTTGGCTCCTGGCTACTTCAGTGCCTGAGCCCCATGTAGAAGGTGGCCTCTTCTGAGCTCGGCCCTGATGAGGGTCAGGGCTAGGTTGAGGATAGGAGGGAGAACAGAGACAGAGCCCCGGTGTTGGTGGGGCTGAGAAGGGGCTGCCAAGAGATCGTGAAGGCCAGCATCAGCCATGGTTCCTCTCTACTTCAGTGCCTAAGCCCCACGTGGAGAGTGGTCGCTTTGGAGCTTGGCTCCGAGGAGGGTAAGAGATAGTTTGATGTTAGGTGCGAGCAGAGACACAGAGCCCCGGTGTTGGTGGGGATGATAACGGGGTGTCAAGAGATCGTGAGGGCCAGCTTCAACCTTGGCTCCTGGCTACCTTAGTGCCTGAGCCCCATGTAGAAGGTGGCATCTTCGGAGCTCGGCCCTGATGAGGGTCAGGGCTAGGTTGAGGATAGGAGGGAGAACAGAGACAGAGCCCCGGTGTTGGTGCGGCTGAGAGGGGACTGCCAAGAGAACGTGAGGGCCAGCATCAGCCTTGATTCCTGGCTACTTCAGTGCCTAAGCCCCACGTGGAGAGTGGTCGCTCTGGAGCTTGGCTCCGAGGAGCGTAAGGGATAGGTTGATGTTAGGTGCGAGCAGAGACACAGAGCCCCGGTGTTGGTGGGGACGATAACGGGGTGTCAAGAGATCGTGAGGGCCAGCTTCAACCTTGGCTCCTGGCTACTTCAGTACCTGAGCCCCATGTAGAAGGTGGCCTCTTCTGAGCTCGGCCCTGATGAGGGTCAGGGCTAGGTTGAGGATAGGAGGGAGAACAGAGACAGAGTCCCGTGTTGGTGCGGCTGAGCAGGGGCTGCCAAGAGATCGTGAGGGCCAGCATCAGCCTTGATTCCTGGCTACTTCAGTGCCTAAGCCCCACGTGGAGAGTGGTCGCTTTGGAGCTTGGCTCCGAGGAGCGTAAGGGATAGGTTGATGTTAGGTGCGAGCGGAGACACAGAGCCCCGGTGTTGGTGGGGACGATAACGGGGTGTCAAGAGATCGTGAGGGCCAGCTTCAACCTTGGCTCCTGGCTACTTCAGTGCCTGAGCCCCATGTAGAAGGTGGCCACTTCGGAGCTCGGCCCTGATGAGGGACAGGGCTAGGTTGAGGATAGGAGGGAGAACAGAGACAGAGCCCCGGTGTTGGTGCGGCTGAGAAGGGGTTGCCAAGAGATCGTGAAGGCCAGCATCAGCCATTGTTCCTGGCTACTTCAGTGCCAAGCCCCATGTGGAGAGTGGTCGCTCCGAAGCTTGCCCCTCATGAGGTTCAGGGCTAGGTTGAGTTTGGGTAGGAGAACAGGCACAGAGCCACGGTGTTATTGGTGCTGATAAGGGGCTGCCAAGATATCGTGAGGGCCAGCATCAGCCTTGATTCCTGGCTACTTCAGTGCCTAAGCCTCACGTTGAGAGTGGTCGCTTTGGAGCTTGGCTCCGAGGGTGGTAAGAGATAGGTTGATGTTACGTTCGAACAGTGACACAGAGCCCCGGTGTTGGTGGGGACAATAACGGGGTGTCAAGAGATCGTGAGGGACAGCTTCAACCTTGGTTCCTGGCTACTTCAGTACCTGAGCCCCATGTAGAAGGTGGCCTCTTCTGAGCTCGGCCCTGATGAGTGTCAGGGCTAGGTTGAGGATAGGAGGGAGAACAGAGACAGAGCCCCGGTGTTGGTGCGGCTGAGCAGGGGCTGCCAAGAGATCGTGAAGGCCAGCATCAGCCATGGTTCCTGGCTACTTCATCCCCTAAGCCCCACTTGGAAGGTAGTAGCTTGGCTCCGAAGAGGGTAAGGGATATGTCGAGAATAAGTGGGAGAACATACACAGAGCCCCGGTATTGGTGTGGCTGAGAAGAGACTGCCAAGAGAGCGTAGGTCCAGTATCAGCCCTGGCTCCATCAGTGCCAAGCCGCATGAGGAGCGTGGCCACTTCGGAGCTTGGCCCTGATGAGGGTTTAGGTTAGGTGGGAGAACAGAGACAGAGCCCCGGTGTTGTTGGGGCTGAGAAGGGGCTGCCAAGAGATCGTGAAGGCCAGCATCAGCCATGGTTCCTCGCTACTTCAGCGCCTAAGCCCCACGTGGAGAGTGGTCGCTTGGTAGCTTGGCTCCGATGAGGGTAAGTGATATGTAGAGGATAAGTGGGAGAACAGACACAGAGCCCCGGTATTGGTGGGGCTGAGAATGGGCTGCCAAAAGATCGTGAGGGCCAGCATCAGCCTTGATTCCTGGCTACTTCAGTGCCTGAGCCCCATGTAGAAGGTGGCCTCTTCTGAGCTCGGCCCTGATGAGGGTCAGGGCTAGGTTGAGGATAGGAGGGAGAACAGAGACAGAGCCCCGGTGTTGGTGCGGGTGAGCAGGGGCTGCCAAAAGATCGTGAGGCCAGCATCAGCCTTGATTCCTGGGTACTTCAGTGCCTAAGCCCCACGTGGAGAGTGGTCGCTTTGGAGCTTGGCTCCGAGGAGCGTAAGGGATAGGTTGATGTTAGGTGCGAGCAGAGACACAGAGCCCCGGTGTTGGTGGGGACGATAACGGGGTGTCAATAGATCGTGAGGGCCAGCTTCAACCTTGGCTCCTGGCTACTTCAGTGCCTGAGCCCCATGTAGAAGGTGGCCTCTTCTGAGCTCGGCCCTGATGAGGGTCAGGGCTAGGTTGAGGATAGGAGGGAGAACAGAGACAGAGCCCCGGTGTTGGTGGGGCTGAGAAGGGGCTGCCAAGAGATCGTGAAGGCCAGCATCAGCCATGGTTCCTCTCTACTTCAGTGCCTAAGCCCCACGTGGAGAGTGGTCGCTCCGAAGCTTGCCCCTCATGAGGTTCAGGGCTAGGTTGAGTTTGGGTAGGAGAACAGGCACAGAGCCACGGTGTTATTGGTGCTGATAAGGGGCTGCCAAGATATCGTGAGGGCCAGCATCAGCCTTGATTCCTGGCTACTTCAGTGCCTAAGCCTCACGTTGAGAGTGGTCGCTTTGGAGCTTGGCTCCGAGGGTGGTAAGAGATAGGTTGATGTTACGTTCGAACAGTGACACAGAGCCCCGGTGTTGGTGGGGACAATAACGGGGTGTCAAGAGATCGTGAGGGACAGCTTCAACCTTGGTTCCTGGCTACTTCAGTACCTGAGCCCCATGTAGAAGGTGGCCTCTTCTGAGCTCGGCCCTGATGAGTGTCAGGGCTAGGTTGAGGATAGGAGGGAGAACAGAGACAGAGCCCCGGTGTTGGTGCGGCTGAGCAGGGGCTGCCAAGAGATCGTGAAGGCCAGCATCAGCCATGGTTCCTGGCTACTTCATCCCCTAAGCCCCACTTGGAAGGTAGTAGCTTGGCTCCGAAGAGGGTAAGGGATATGTCGAGAATAAGTGGGAGAACATACACAGAGCCCCGGTATTGGTGTGGCTGAGAAGAGACTGCCAAGAGAGCGTAGGTCCAGTATCAGCCCTGGCTCCATCAGTGCCAAGCCGCATGAGGAGCGTGGCCACTTCGGAGCTTGGCCCTGATGAGGGTTTAGGTTAGGTGGGAGAACAGAGACAGAGCCCCGGTGTTGTTGGGGCTGAGAAGGGGCTGCCAAGAGATCGTGAAGGCCAGCATCAGCCATGGTTCCTCGCTACTTCAGCGCCTAAGCCCCACGTGGAGAGTGGTCGCTTGGTAGCTTGGCTCCGATGAGGGTAAGTGATATGTAGAGGATAAGTGGGAGAACAGACACAGAGCCCCGGTATTGGTGGGGCTGAGAATGGGCTGCCAAAAGATCGTGAGGGCCAGCATCAGCCTTGATTCCTGGCTACTTCAGTGCCTGAGCCCCATGTAGAAGGTGGCCTCTTCTGAGCTCGGCCCTGATGAGGGTCAGGGCTAGGTTGAGGATAGGAGGGAGAACAGAGACAGAGCCCCGGTGTTGGTGCGGGTGAGCAGGGGCTGCCAAAAGATCGTGAGGCCAGCATCAGCCTTGATTCCTGGCTACTTCAGTGCCTAAGCCCCACGTGGAGAGTGGTCGCTTTGGAGCTTGGCTCCGAGGAGCGTAAGGGATAGGTTGATGTTAGGTGCGAGCAGAGACACAGAGCCCCGGTGTTGGTGGGGACGATAACGGGGTGTCAATAGATCGTGAGGGCCAGCTTCAACCTTGGCTCCTGGCTACTTCAGTGCCTGAGCCCCATGTAGAAGGTGGCCTCTTCTGAGCTCGGCCCTGATGAGGGTCAGGGCTAGGTTGAGGATAGGAGGGAGAACAGAGACAGAGCCCCGGTGTTGGTGGGGCTGAGAAGGGGCTGCCAAGAGATCGTGAAGGCCAGCATCAGCCATGGTTCCTCTCTACTTCAGTGCCTAAGCCCCACGTGGAGAGTGGTCGCTTTGGAGCTTGGCTCCGAGGAGGGTAAGAGATAGTTTGATGTTAGGTGCGAGCAGAGACACAGAGCCCCGGTGTTGGTGGGGATGATAACGGGGTGTCAAGAGATCGTGAGGGCCAGCTTCAACCTTGGCTCCTGGCTACCTTAGTGCCTGAGCCCCATGTAGAAGGTGGCATCTTCGGAGCTCGGCCCTGATGAGGGTCAGGGCTAGGTTGAGGATAGGAGGGAGAACAGAGACAGAGCCCCGGTGTTGGTGCGGCTGAGAGGGGACTGCCAAGAGAACGTGAGGGCCAGCATCAGCCTTGATTCCTGGCTACTTCAGTGCCTAAGCCCCACGTGGAGAGTGGTCGCTCTGGAGCTTGGCTCCGAGGAGCGTAAGGGATAGGTTGATGTTAGGTGCGAGCAGAGACACAGAGCCCCGGTGTTGGTGGGGACGATAACGGGGTGTCAAGAGATCGTGAGGGCCAGCTTCAACCTTGGCTCCTGGCTACTTCAGTACCTGAGCCCCATGTAGAAGGTGGCCTCTTCTGAGCTCGGCCCTGATGAGGGTCAGGGCTAGGTTGAGGATAGGAGGGAGAACAGAGACAGAGTCCCGTGTTGGTGCGGCTGAGCAGGGGCTGCCAAGAGATCGTGAGGGCCAGCATCAGCCTTGATTCCTGGCTACTTCAGTGCCTAAGCCCCACGTGGAGAGTGGTCGCTTTGGAGCTTGGCTCCGAGGAGCGTAAGGGATAGGTTGATGTTAGGTGCGAGCGGAGACACAGAGCCCCGGTGTTGGTGGGGACGATAACGGGGTGTCAAGAGATCGTGAGGGCCAGCTTCAACCTTGGCTCCTGGCTACTTCAGTGCCTGAGCCCCATGTAGAAGGTGGCCACTTCGGAGCTCGGCCCTGATGAGGGACAGGGCTAGGTTGAGGATAGGAGGGAGAACAGAGACAGAGCCCCGGTGTTGGTGCGGCTGAGAAGGGGTTGCCAAGAGATCGTGAAGGCCAGCATCAGCCATTGTTCCTGGCTACTTCAGTGCCAAGCCCCATGTGGAGAGTGGTCGCTCCGAAGCTTGCCCCTCATGAGGTTCAGGGCTAGGTTGAGTTTGGGTAGGAGAACAGGCACAGAGCCACGGTGTTATTGGTGCTGATAAGGGGCTGCCAAGATATCGTGAGGGCCAGCATCAGCCTTGATTCCTGGCTACTTCAGTGCCTAAGCCTCACGTTGAGAGTGGTCGCTTTGGAGCTTGGCTCCGAGGGTGGTAAGAGATAGGTTGATGTTACGTTCGAACAGTGACACAGAGCCCCGGTGTTGGTGGGGACAATAACGGGGTGTCAAGAGATCGTGAGGGACAGCTTCAACCTTGGTTCCTGGCTACTTCAGTACCTGAGCCCCATGTAGAAGGTGGCCTCTTCTGAGCTCGGCCCTGATGAGTGTCAGGGCTAGGTTGAGGATAGGAGGGAGAACAGAGACAGAGCCCCGGTGTTGGTGCGGCTGAGCAGGGGCTGCCAAGAGATCGTGAAGGCCAGCATCAGCCATGGTTCCTGGCTACTTCATCCCCTAAGCCCCACTTGGAAGGTAGTAGCTTGGCTCCGAAGAGGGTAAGGGATATGTCGAGAATAAGTGGGAGAACATACACAGAGCCCCGGTATTGGTGTGGCTGAGAAGAGACTGCCAAGAGAGCGTAGGTCCAGTATCAGCCCTGGCTCCATCAGTGCCAAGCCGCATGAGGAGCGTGGCCACTTCGGAGCTTGGCCCTGATGAGGGTTTAGGTTAGGTGGGAGAACAGAGACAGAGCCCCGGTGTTGTTGGGGCTGAGAAGGGGCTGCCAAGAGATCGTGAAGGCCAGCATCAGCCATGGTTCCTCGCTACTTCAGTGCCTAAGCCCCACGTGGAGAGTGGTCGCTTGGGAGCTTGGCTCCGAGGAGGGTAAGGGATATGTCGAGGATAAGTGGGAGAACATACACAGAGCCCCGGTATTGGTGTGGCTGAGAAGAGACTGCCAAGAGAGCGTAGGTCCAGTATCAGCCCTGGCTCCATCAGTGCCAATCCGCATGAGGACGGTGGCCACTTCGGAACTTGGCCCTGATGAGGGTTGAGGTTAGGTGGGAGAACAGAGACAGAGCCCCGGTGTTGGTGGGGCTGAGAATGGGCTCCCAAAAGATCGTGAAGGCCAGCATCAGCCATTGTTCCTGGCTACTTCAGTGCCAAGCCCCATGTGGAGGGTGCCCGCTCCGAAGCTTGCCCCTCATGAGGTTCAGGGCTAGGTTGAGTTTGGATGGGAGAACAGGCACAGAGCCACGGTGTTATTGGTGCTGATAAGGGGCTGCCAAGAGATCGTGAGGGCCAGCATCAGCCTTGATTCCTGGCTACTTCAGTGCCTAAGCCCCACGTGGAGAGTGGTCGCTTTGGAGCTTGGCTCCGAGGAGGGTAATGGATAGGTTGATGTTAGGTGCGAGTAGAGACACAGAGCCCCGGTGTTGGTGGGGACGATAACGGGGTGTCAAGAGATCGTGAGGGCCAGCATCAGCCATGGTTCCTGGCTGCATCAGTGCTAAGCCGCATGAGGACGGTGGCCACTTCGGAGCTTGGCCCTGATGAGGGTTGAGGTTAGGTGGGAGAACAGAGACAGAGCGTCGGTTTTGGTGGGGCTGAGAAGGGGCTGCCAAGAGATCGTGAAGGCCAGCATCAGCCATGGTTCCTCGCTACTTCAGTGCCTAAGCCCCACGTGGAGAGTGGTCGCTTGGGAGCTTGGCTCCGAGGAGGGTAAGGGATATGTCGAGGATAAGTGGGAGAACAGACACAGAGCCCCGGTATTGGTGGGGCTGAGAAGGGACTACCAAAAGATCGTGAGGGCCAGCATCAGCCTTTATTCCTGGCTACTTCAGTGCCTAAGCCCCACGTGGAGAGTGGTCGCTTTGGAGTTTGGCTCCGAGGAGCGTAAGGGATTGTTTGATGTTAGGTGCGAGCAGAGACACAGAGCCCTTGTGTTGGTGGGGACAATAACGGGGTGTCAAGAGATCGTGAGGGCCAGCTTCAACCTTGGCTCCTGGCTACTTCAGTGCCTGAGCCCCATGTAGAAGGTGGCCTCTTCTGAGCTCGGCCCTGATGAGGGTCAGGGCTAGGTTGAGGATAGGAGGGAGAACAGAGACAGAGCCCCGCTGTTGGTGCGGCTGAGAACGGATGCTAAGAGGTCGTGATGGACAGCATCAGCCATGGTTCCTGGCTACTTCACTGCCTGAGCCCAATGTTATGGGTGGCCTCTTCGGAGCTTGGCTCCGATGAAGGTGAGGGCTATGTCGTGGATAAGTGGGAGAAGAGAGACAGAGCCTCCGTTTTGGTGGGGCTACCAAGGGAATTTGAGGGCCAGCATCAACCTTGATTTCTGGTGACCTTAGTGCCAAGCTCCACGTGGAGGGTGGCCACTTCGGAGCTCGGCCCTGATGAGGGTCAGGGCTAGGTTGAGGATAGGAGGGAGAACAGAGACAGAGCCCCGGTGTTGGTGGGGCTGAGAAGGGGCTGCCAAGAGATCGTGAAGGCCAGCATCAGCCATTGTTCCTTTCTACTTTAGTGCCAAGCCCCATGTGGAGGGTGCCCGCTCCGAAGCTTGCCCCGCATGAGGTTCAGGGCTAGGTTGAGTTTGGGTGGGAGAACAGGCACAGAGCCACGGTGTTATTGGTGCTGATAAGGGGCTGCCAAGAGATCGTGAGGGCCAGCATCAGCCTTGATTCCTGGCTACTTCAGTGCCTAAGCCCCACGTGGAGATTGGTCGCTTTGGAGCTTGGCTTCGAGGAGCGTAAGGGATTGGTTGATGTTAGGTGCGAGCAGAGACACAGAGCCCTGGTGTTGGTGGGGACGATAACGGGGTGTCTAGAGATCGTGAGGGCCAGCTTCAACCTTGGCTCCTGGCTACTTCAGTGCCTAAGCCCCACGTGGAGAGTAGTCGCTTGGGAGCTTGGCTCCGATGAGGGTAAGGGCTATGTCGAGGATAAGTGGGAGAACAGAGACAGAGCCCCGGTGTTGGTGGGGGCAATAAAGGGGTGTCAACAGATCGTGAGGGTCAGCTTCAACCTTGGCTCCTGGCTACTTCAGTGCCTGAGCCCCATGTAGAAGGTGGCCTCTTCGGAACTCGGCCCTAATGAGAGTCAGGGCTAGGTTGAGTATAGGAGGGAGAACAGAGACAGAGCCCCGGTGTTGGTGCGGCTGAGAACGGATGCTAAGAGGTCGTGATGGACAGCATCAGCCATGGTTCCTGGCTACTTCACTGCCTGAGCCCAATGTTAAGGGTGGCCTCTTCGGAGCTTGGCTCCGATGAAGGTGAGGGCTATGTCGTGGATAAGTGGGAGAAGAGAGGCAGAGCCTCGGTTTTGGTGGGGCTACCAAGGGAATTTGAGGGCCAGCATCAACCTTGATTTCTGGTGACCTTAGTGCCAAACTCCACGTGGAGGGTGGCCACTTCGGAGCTCGGCCCTGATGAGGGTCAGGGCTAGGTTGAGGATAGGAGGGAGAACAGAGACAGAGCCCCGGTGTTGGTGGGGCTGAGAAGGGGCTGCCAAGAGAGCGTAGGTCCTGTATCACCCCTGGTTCCTGGCTACATCAGTGCCAATCCGCATGAGGACGGTGGCCATTTCGGAACTTGGCCCTGATGAGGGTTGAGGTTAGGTGGGAGAACAGAGACAGAGCCCCGGTGTTGGTGCGGCTGAGAATGGGCTCCCAAAAGATCGTGAAGGCCAGCATCAGTCATTGTTCCTGGCTACTTCAGTGCCAAGCCCCATGTGGAGAGTGCCCGCTCCGAAGCTTGCCCCTCATGAGGTTCAGGGCTAGGTTGAGTTTGGGTGGGAGAACAGGCACAGAGCCACGGTGTTATTGGTGCTGATAAGGGGCTGCCAAGAGATCGTGAGGGCCAGCATCAGCCTTGATTCCTGGCTACTTCAGTGCCTAAGCCCCATGTAGAAGGTGGCCTCTTCTGAGCTCGGCCCTGATGAGGGTCAGGGCTAGGTTGAGGATAGGAGGGAGAACAGAGACAGAGCCCCGGTTTTGTTGGGGCTGAGAAGGGGCTGCCAAGAGATCGTGAAGGCCAGCATCAGCCATGGTTGCTCGCTACTTCAGTGCCTGAGCCCCACGTGGAGAGTGGTCGCTTTGGAGCTTGGCTCCCAGTAGCGTAAGGGACAGGCTGATGTTAGGTGCGAGCAGAGACACAGAGCCCCGGTGTTGGTGGGGACGATAACGGGGTGTCAAGAGATCGTGAGGGCCAGCTTCAACCTTGGCTCCTGGCTACTTCAGTGCCTGAGCCCCATGTAGAAGGTGGCCTCTTCTGAGCTCGGCCCTGATGAGTGTCAGGGCTAGGTTGAGGATAGGAGGGAGAACAGAGACAGAGCCCCGGTGTTGGTGCGGCTGAGCAGGGGCTGCCAAGAGATCGTGAAGGCCAGCATCAGCCATGGTTCCTCGCTACTTCAGTGCCTAAGCCCCACGTGGAGAGTGGTCGCTTGGTAGCTTGGCTCCGATGAGGGTAAGGGATATGTCGAGGATAAGTGGGAGAACAGACACAGAGCCCCGGTATTGGTGTGGCTGAGAAGGGACTGCCAAGAGAGCGTAGGTCCAGTATCAGCCCTGGCTCCTGGCTACATCAGTGCCAAGGCGCATGAGGAGGGTGGCCACTTCGGAGCTTGGCCCTGATGAGGGTTTAGGTTAGGTGGGAGAACAGAGACAGAGCCCCGGTGTTGTTGGGGCTGAGAAGGGGCTGCCAAGTGATCGTGAAGGCCAGCATCAGCCTTGATTCCTGGGTACTTCAGTGCCTAAGCCCCACGTGGAGAGTGGTCGCTTTGGAGCTTGGCTCCGAGGGTGGTAAGAGATAGGTTGATGTTACGTTCGAACAGTGACACAGAGCCCCGGTGTTGGTGGGGACAATAACGGGGTGTCAAGAGATAGTGAGGGACAGCTTCAACCTTGGTTCCTGGCTACTTCAGTACCTGAGCCCCATGTAGAAGGTGGCCTCTTCTGAGCTCGGCCCTGATGAGTGTCAGGGCTAGGTTGAGGATAGGAGGGAGAACAGAGACAGAGCCCCGGTGTTGTTGGGGCTGAGAAGGGGCTGCCAAGAGATCGTGAAGGCCAGCATCAGCCATGGTTCCTCGCTACTTCAGCGCCTAAGCCCAACGTGGAGAGTGGTCGCTTGGTAGCTTGGCTCCGATGAGGGTAAGGGATATGTCGAGGATAAGTGGGAGAACAGACAAAGAGCCCCGGTATTGGTGTGGCTGAGAAGAGACTGCCAAGAGACCGTAGGTCCAGTATCAGCCCTGGCTCCATCATTGCCAAGCCGCATGAGGAGGGTGGCCACTTCGGAGCTTGGCCCTGATGAGGGTTTAGGTTAGGTGGGAGAACAGAGACAGAGCCCCGGTGTTGTTGGGGCTGAGCAGGGGCTGCCAAGAGATCGTGAAGGCCAGCATCAGCCATGGTTCCTCGCTACTTCAGTGCCTAAGCCCCACGTGGAGAGTGGTCGCTTGGTAGCTTGGCTCCGATGAGGGTAAGGAATATGTCGAGGATAAGTGGGAGAACAGAGACAGAGCCCCGGTGTTGGTGGGGCTGAGAATGGGCTGCCAAAAGATCGTGAGGGCCAGCATCAGCCTTGATTCCTGGCTACTTCAGTGCCTGAGCCCCGTGTAGAAGGTGGCATCTTCTGAGCTCGGCCCTGATGAGGGTCAGGGCTAGGTTGAGGATAGGAGGGAGAACAGAGACAGAGCCCCGGTGTTGGTGCGGGTGAGCAGGGGCTGCCAAAAGATCGTGAGGCCAGCATCAGCCTTGATTCCTGGGTACTTCAGTGCCTAAGCCCCACGTGGAGAGTGGTCGCTTTGGAGCTTGGCTCCGAGGAGCGTAAGGGATAGGTTGATGTTAGGTACGAGCAGAGACACAGAGCCCCGGTGTTGGTGGGGACGATAACGGGGTGTCAATAGATCGTGAGGGCCAGCTTCAACCTTGGTTCCTGGCTACTTCAGTGCCTGAGCCCCATGTAGAAGGTGGCCTCTTCTGAGCTCGGCCCTGATGAGGGTCAGGGCTAGGTTGAGGATAGGAGGGAGAACAGAGACAGAGCCCCGGTGTTGGTGCGGGTGAGCAGGGGCTGCCAAAAGATCGTGAGGCCAGCATCAGCCTTGATTCCTGGGTACTTCAGTGCCTAAGCCCCACGTGGAGAGTGGTCGCTTTGGAGCTTGGCTCCGAGGAGCGTAAGGGATAGGTTGATGTTAGGTGCGAGCAGAGACACAGAGCCCCGGTGTTGGTGGGGACGATAACGGGGTGTCAATAGATCGTGAGGGCCAGCTTCAACCTTGGCTCCTGGCTACTTCAGTGCCTGAGCCCCATGTAGAAGGTGGCCTCTTCTGAGCTCGGCCCTGATGAGGGTCAGGGCTAGGTTGAGGATAGGAGGGAGAACAGAGACAGAGCCCCGGTGTTGGTGGGGCTGAGAAGGGGCTGCCAAGAGATCGTGAAGGCCAGCATCAGCCATGGTTCCTCTCTACTTCAGTGCCTAAGCCCCACGTGGAGAGTGGTCGCTTTGGAGCTTGGCTCCGAGGAGGGTAAGAGATAGTTTGGTGTTAGGTGCGAGTAGAGACACAGAGCCCCGGTGTTGGTGGGGATGATAACGGGGTGTCAAGAGATCGTGAGGGCCAGCTTCAACCTTGGCTCCTGGCTACCTTAGTGCCTGAGCCCCATGTAGAAGGTGGCATCTTCGGAGCTCGGCCCTGATGAGGGTCAGGGCTAGGTTGAGGATAGGAGGGAGAACAGAGACAGAGCCCCGGTGTTGGTGCGGCTGAGAGGGGACTGCCAAGAGAACGTGAGGGCCAGCATCAGCCTTGATTCCTGGCTACTTCAGTGCCTAAGCCCCACGTGGAGAGTGGTCGCTCTGGAGCTTGGCTCCGAGGAGCGTAAGGGATAGGTTGATGTTAGGTGCGAGCAGAGACACAGAGCCCCGGTGTTGGTGGGGACGATAACGGGGTGTCAAGAGATCGTGAGGGCCAGCTTCAACCTTGGCTCCTGGCTACTTCAGTACCTGAGCCCCATGTAGAAGGTGGCCTCTTCTGAGCTCGGCCCTGATGAGGGTCAGGGCTAGGTTGAGGATAGGAGGGAGAACAGAGACAGAGTCCCGTGTTGGTGCGGCTGAGCAGGGGCTGCCAAGAGATCGTGAGGGCCAGCATCAGCCTTGATTCCTGGCTACTTCAGTGCCTAAGCCCCACGTGGAGAGTGGTCGCTTTGGAGCTTGGCTCCGAGGAGCGTAAGGGATAGGTTGATGTTAGGTGCGAGCGGAGACACAGAGCCCCGGTGTTGGTGGGGACGATAACGGGGTGTCAAGAGATCGTGAGGGCCAGCTTCAACCTTGGCTCCTGGCTACTTCAGTGCCTGAGCCCCATGTAGAAGGTGGCCACTTCGGAGCTCGGCCCTGATGAGGGACAGGGCTAGGTTGAGGATAGGAGGGAGAACAGAGACAGAGCCCCGGTGTTGGTGCGGCTGAGAAGGGGTTGCCAAGAGATCGTGAAGGCCAGCATCAGCCATTGTTCCTGGCTACTTCAGTGCCAAGCCCCATGTGGAGAGTGGTCGCTCCGAAGCTTGCCCCTCATGAGGTTCAGGGCTAGGTTGAGTTTGGGTAGGAGAACAGGCACAGAGCCACGGTGTTATTGGTGCTGATAAGGGGCTGCCAAGATATCGTGAGGGCCAGCATCAGCCTTGATTCCTGGCTACTTCAGTGCCTAAGCCTCACGTTGAGAGTGGTCGCTTTGGAGCTTGGCTCCGAGGGTGGTAAGAGATAGGTTGATGTTACGTTCGAACAGTGACACAGAGCCCCGGTGTTGGTGGGGACAATAACGGGGTGTCAAGAGATCGTGAGGGACAGCTTCAACCTTGGTTCCTGGCTACTTCAGTACCTGAGCCCCATGTAGAAGGTGGCCTCTTCTGAGCTCGGCCCTGATGAGTGTCAGGGCTAGGTTGAGGATAGGAGGGAGAACAGAGACAGAGCCCCGGTGTTGGTGCGGCTGAGCAGGGGCTGCCAAGAGATCGTGAAGGCCAGCATCAGCCATGGTTCCTGGCTACTTCATCCCCTAAGCCCCACTTGGAAGGTAGTAGCTTGGCTCCGAAGAGGGTAAGGGATATGTCGAGAATAAGTGGGAGAACATACACAGAGCCCCGGTATTGGTGTGGCTGAGAAGAGACTGCCAAGAGAGCGTAGGTCCAGTATCAGCCCTGGCTCCATCAGTGCCAAGCCGCATGAGGAGCGTGGCCACTTCGGAGCTTGGCCCTGATGAGGGTTTAGGTTAGGTGGGAGAACAGAGACAGAGCGTCGGTGTTGGTGGGGCTGAGAAGGGGCTGCCAAGAGATCGTGAAGGCCAGCATCAGCCATGGTTCCTCGCTACTTCAGTGCCTAAGCCCCACGTGGAGAGTGGTCGCTTGGGAGCTTGGCTCCGAGGAGGGTAAGGGATATGTCGAGGATAAGTGGGAGAACATACACAGAGCCCCGGTATTGGTGTGGCTGAGAAGAGACTGCCAAGAGAGCGTAGGTCCAGTATCAGCCCTGGCTCCATCAGTGCCAATCCGCATGAGGACGGTGGCCACTTCGGAACTTGGCCCTGATGAGGGTTGAGGTTAGGTGGGAGAACAGAGACAGAGCCCCGGTGTTGGTGGGGCTGAGAATGGGCTCCCAAAAGATCGTGAAGGCCAGCATCAGCCATTGTTCCTGGCTACTTCAGTGCCAAGCCCCATGTGGAGGGTGCCCGCTCCGAAGCTTGCCCCTCATGAGGTTCAGGGCTAGGTTGAGTTTGGATGGGAGAACAGGCACAGAGCCACGGTGTTATTGGTGCTGATAAGGGGCTGCCAAGAGATCGTGAGGGCCAGCATCAGCCTTGATTCCTGGCTACTTCAGTGCCTAAGCCCCACGTGGAGAGTGGTCGCTTTGGAGCTTGGCTCCGAGGAGGGTAATGGATAGGTTGATGTTAGGTGCGAGTAGAGACACAGAGCCCCGGTGTTGGTGGGGACGATAACGGGGTGTCAAGAGATCGTGAGGGCCAGCATCAGCCATGGTTCCTGGCTGCATCAGTGCTAAGCCGCATGAGGACGGTGGCCACTTCGGAGCTTGGCCCTGATGAGGGTTGAGGTTAGGTGGGAGAACAGAGACAGAGCGTCGGTTTTGGTGGGGCTGAGAAGGGGCTGCCAAGAGATCGTGAAGGCCAGCATCAGCCATGGTTCCTCGCTACTTCAGTGCCTAAGCCCCACGTGGAGAGTGGTCGCTTGGGAGCTTGGCTCCGAGGAGGGTAAGGGATATGTCGAGGATAAGTGGGAGAACAGACACAGAGCCCCGGTATTGGTGGGGCTGAGAAGGGACTACCAAAAGATCGTGAGGGCCAGCATCAGCCTTTATTCCTGGCTACTTCAGTGCCTAAGCCCCACGTGGAGAGTGGTCGCTTTGGAGTTTGGCTCCGAGGAGCGTAAGGGATTGTTTGATGTTAGGTGCGAGCAGAGACACAGAGCCCTTGTGTTGGTGGGGACAATAACGGGGTGTCAAGAGATCGTGAGGGCCAGCTTCAACCTTGGCTCCTGGCTACTTCAGTGCCTGAGCCCCATGTAGAAGGTGGCCTCTTCTGAGCTCGGCCCTGATGAGGGTCAGGGCTAGGTTGAGGATAGGAGGGAGAACAGAGACAGAGCCCCGGTGTTGGTGCGGCTGAGAACGGATGCTAAGAGGTCGTGATGGACAGCATCAGCCATGGTTCCTGGCTACTTCACTGCCTGAGCCCAATGTTATGGGTGGCCTCTTCGGAGCTTGGCTCCGATGAAGGTGAGGGCTATGTCGTGGATAAGTGGGAGAAGAGAGACAGAGCCTCCGTTTTGGTGGGGCTACCAAGGGAATTTGAGGGCCAGCATCAACCTTGATTTCTGGTGACCTTAGTGCCAAGCTCCACGTGGAGGGTGGCCACTTCGGAGCTCGGCCCTGATGAGGGTCAGGGCTAGGTTGAGGATAGGAGGGAGAACAGAGACAGAGCCCCGGTGTTGGTGGGGCTGAGAAGGGGCTGCCAAGAGATCGTGAAGGCCAGCATCAGCCATTGTTCCTTTCTACTTTAGTGCCAAGCCCCATGTGGAGGGTGCCCGCTCCGAAGCTTGCCCCGCATGAGGTTCAGGGCTAGGTTGAGTTTGGGTGGGAGAACAGGCACAGAGCCACGGTGTTATTGGTGCTGATAAGGGGCTGCCAAGAGATCGTGAGGGCCAGCATCAGCCTTGATTCCTGGCTACTTCAGTGCCTAAGCCCCACGTGGAGAGTGGTCGCTTTGGAGCTTGGCTCCGAGGGTGGTAAGAGATAGGTTGATGTTACGTTCGAACAGAGACACAGAGCCCCGGTGTTGGTGGGGACGATAACGGGGTGTCAAGAGATCGTGAGGGACAGCTTCAACCTTGGTTCCTGGCTACTTCAGTGCCTGAGCCCCATGTAGAAGGTGGCCTCTTCTGAGCTCGGCCCTGATGAGTGTCAGGGCTAGGTTGAGGATAGGAGGGAGAACAGAGACAGAGCCCCGGTGTTGGTGCGGCTGAGCAGGGGCTGCAAAGAGATCGTGAAGGCCAGCATCAGCCATGGTTCCTGGCTACTTCATCCCCTAAGCCCCACTTGGAAGGTAGTAGCTTGGCTCCGAAGAGGGTAAGGGATATGTCGAGAATAAGTGGGAGAACATACACAGAGCCCCCGTATTGGTGTGGCTGAGAAGGGACTGCCAAGAGAGCGTATGTCCAGTATCAGCCCTGGCTCCTGGCTACATCAGTGCCAAGGAGCATGAGGAGGGTGGCCACTTCGGAGCTTGGCCCTGATGAGGGTTTAGGTTAGGTGGGAGAACAGAGACAGAGCCCCGGTGTTGTTGGGGCTGAGAAGGGGCTGCCAAGAGATCGTGAAGGCCAGCATCAGCCATGGTTCCTCGCTACTTCAGCGCCTAAGCCCCACGTGGAGAGTGGTCGCTTGGTAGCTTGGCTCCGATGAGGGTAAGTGATATGTAGAGGATAAGTGGGAGAACAGACACAGAGCCCCGGTATTGGTGGGGCTGAGAATGGGCTGCCAAAAGATCGTGAGGGCCAGCATCAGCCTTGATTCCTGGCTACTTCAGTGCCTGAGCCCCATGTAGAAGGTGGCCTCTTCTGAGCTCGGCCCTGATGAGGGTCAGGGCTAGGTTGAGGATAGGAGGGAGAACAGAGACAGAGCCCCGGTGTTGGTGCGGGTGAGCAGGGGCTGCCAAAAGATCGTGAGGCCAGCATCAGCCTTGATTCCTGGGTACTTCAGTGCCTAAGCCCCACGTGGAGAGTGGTCGCTTTGGAGCTTGGCTCCGAGGAGCGTAAGGGATAGGTTGATGTTAGGTGCGAGCAGAGACACAGAGCCCCGGTGTTGGTGGGGACGATAACGGGGTGTCAATAGATCGTGAGGGCCAGCTTCAACCTTGGCTCCTGGCTACTTCAGTGCCTGAGCCCCATGTAGAAGGTGGCCTCTTCTGAGCTCGGCCCTGATGAGGGTCAGGGCTAGGTTGAGGATAGGAGGGAGAACAGAGACAGAGCCCCGGTGTTGGTGGGGCTGAGAAGGGGCTGCCAAGAGATCGTGAAGGCCAGCATCAGCCATGGTTCCTCTCTACTTCAGTGCCTAAGCCCCACGTGGAGAGTGGTCGCTTTGGAGCTTGGCTCCGAGGAGGGTAAGAGATAGTTTGGTGTTAGGTGCGAGTAGAGACACAGAGCCCCGGTGTTGGTGGGGATGATAACGGGGTGTCAAGAGATCGTGAGGGCCAGCTTCAACCTTGGCTCCTGGCTACCTTAGTGCCTGAGCCCCATGTAGAAGGTGGCATCTTCGGAGCTCGGCCCTGATGAGGGTCAGGGCTAGGTTGAGGATAGGAGGGAGAACAGAGACAGAGCCCCGGTGTTGGTGCGGCTGAGAGGGGACTGCCAAGAGAACGTGAGGGCCAGCATCAGCCTTGATTCCTGGCTACTTCAGTGCCTAAGCCCCACGTGGAGAGTGGTCGCTCTGGAGCTTGGCTCCGAGGAGCGTAAGGGATAGGTTGATGTTAGGTGCGAGCAGAGACACAGAGCCCCGGTGTTGGTGGGGACGATAACGGGGTGTCAAGAGATCGTGAGGGCCAGCTTCAACCTTGGCTCCTGGCTACTTCAGTACCTGAGCCCCATGTAGAAGGTGGCCTCTTCTGAGCTCGGCCCTGATGAGGGTCAGGGCTAGGTTGAGGATAGGAGGGAGAACAGAGACAGAGTCCCGTGTTGGTGCGGCTGAGCAGGGGCTGCCAAGAGATCGTGAGGGCCAGCATCAGCCTTGATTCCTGGCTACTTCAGTGCCTAAGCCCCACGTGGAGAGTGGTCGCTTTGGAGCTTGGCTCCGAGGAGCGTAAGGGATAGGTTGATGTTAGGTGCGAGCGGAGACACAGAGCCCCGGTGTTGGTGGGGACGATAACGGGGTGTCAAGAGATCGTGAGGGCCAGCTTCAACCTTGGCTCCTGGCTACTTCAGTGCCTGAGCCCCATGTAGAAGGTGGCCACTTCGGAGCTCGGCCCTGATGAGGGACAGGGCTAGGTTGAGGATAGGAGGGAGAACAGAGACAGAGCCCCGGTGTTGGTGCGGCTGAGAAGGGGTTGCCAAGAGATCGTGAAGGCCAGCATCAGCCATTGTTCCTGGCTACTTCAGTGCCAAGCCCCATGTGGAGAGTGGTCGCTCCGAAGCTTGCCCCTCATGAGGTTCAGGGCTAGGTTGAGTTTGGGTAGGAGAACAGGCACAGAGCCACGGTGTTATTGGTGCTGATAAGGGGCTGCCAAGATATCGTGAGGGCCAGCATCAGCCTTGATTCCTGGCTACTTCAGTGCCTAAGCCTCACGTTGAGAGTGGTCGCTTTGGAGCTTGGCTCCGAGGGTGGTAAGAGATAGGTTGATGTTACGTTCGAACAGTGACACAGAGCCCCGGTGTTGGTGGGGACAATAACGGGGTGTCAAGAGATCGTGAGGGACAGCTTCAACCTTGGTTCCTGGCTACTTCAGTACCTGAGCCCCATGTAGAAGGTGGCCTCTTCTGAGCTCGGCCCTGATGAGTGTCAGGGCTAGGTTGAGGATAGGAGGGAGAACAGAGACAGAGCCCCGGTGTTGGTGCGGCTGAGCAGGGGCTGCCAAGAGATCGTGAAGGCCAGCATCAGCCATGGTTCCTGGCTACTTCATCCCCTAAGCCCCACTTGGAAGGTAGTAGCTTGGCTCCGAAGAGGGTAAGGGATATGTCGAGAATAAGTGGGAGAACATACACAGAGCCCCGGTATTGGTGTGGCTGAGAAGAGACTGCCAAGAGAGCGTAGGTCCAGTATCAGCCCTGGCTCCATCAGTGCCAAGCCGCATGAGGAGCGTGGCCACTTCGGAGCTTGGCCCTGATGAGGGTTTAGGTTAGGTGGGAGAACAGAGACAGAGCGTCGGTGTTGGTGGGGCTGAGAAGGGGCTGCCAAGAGATCGTGAAGGCCAGCATCAGCCATGGTTCCTCGCTACTTCAGTGCCTAAGCCCCACGTGGAGAGTGGTCGCTTGGGAGCTTGGCTCCGAGGAGGGTAAGGGATATGTCGAGGATAAGTGGGAGAACATACACAGAGCCCCGGTATTGGTGTGGCTGAGAAGAGACTGCCAAGAGAGCGTAGGTCCAGTATCAGCCCTGGCTCCATCAGTGCCAATCCGCATGAGGACGGTGGCCACTTCGGAACTTGGCCCTGATGAGGGTTGAGGTTAGGTGGGAGAACAGAGACAGAGCCCCGGTGTTGGTGGGGCTGAGAATGGGCTCCCAAAAGATCGTGAAGGCCAGCATCAGCCATTGTTCCTGGCTACTTCAGTGCCAAGCCCCATGTGGAGGGTGCCCGCTCCGAAGCTTGCCCCTCATGAGGTTCAGGGCTAGGTTGAGTTTGGATGGGAGAACAGGCACAGAGCCACGGTGTTATTGGTGCTGATAAGGGGCTGCCAAGAGATCGTGAGGGCCAGCATCAGCCTTGATTCCTGGCTACTTCAGTGCCTAAGCCCCACGTGGAGAGTGGTCGCTTTGGAGCTTGGCTCCGAGGAGGGTAATGGATAGGTTGATGTTAGGTGCGAGTAGAGACACAGAGCCCCGGTGTTGGTGGGGACGATAACGGGGTGTCAAGAGATCGTGAGGGCCAGCATCAGCCATGGTTCCTGGCTGCATCAGTGCTAAGCCGCATGAGGACGGTGGCCACTTCGGAGCTTGGCCCTGATGAGGGTTGAGGTTAGGTGGGAGAACAGAGACAGAGCGTCGGTTTTGGTGGGGCTGAGAAGGGGCTGCCAAGAGATCGTGAAGGCCAGCATCAGCCATGGTTCCTCGCTACTTCAGTGCCTAAGCCCCACGTGGAGAGTGGTCGCTTGGGAGCTTGGCTCCGAGGAGGGTAAGGGATATGTCGAGGATAAGTGGGAGAACAGACACAGAGCCCCGGTATTGGTGGGGCTGAGAAGGGACTACCAAAAGATCGTGAGGGCCAGCATCAGCCTTTATTCCTGGCTACTTCAGTGCCTAAGCCCCACGTGGAGAGTGGTCGCTTTGGAGTTTGGCTCCGAGGAGCGTAAGGGATTGTTTGATGTTAGGTGCGAGCAGAGACACAGAGCCCTTGTGTTGGTGGGGACAATAACGGGGTGTCAAGAGATCGTGAGGGCCAGCTTCAACCTTGGCTCCTGGCTACTTCAGTGCCTGAGCCCCATGTAGAAGGTGGCCTCTTCTGAGCTCGGCCCTGATGAGGGTCAGGGCTAGGTTGAGGATAGGAGGGAGAACAGAGACAGAGCCCCGGTGTTGGTGCGGCTGAGAACGGATGCTAAGAGGTCGTGATGGACAGCATCAGCCATGGTTCCTGGCTACTTCACTGCCTGAGCCCAATGTTATGGGTGGCCTCTTCGGAGCTTGGCTCCGATGAAGGTGAGGGCTATGTCGTGGATAAGTGGGAGAAGAGAGACAGAGCCTCCGTTTTGGTGGGGCTACCAAGGGAATTTGAGGGCCAGCATCAACCTTGATTTCTGGTGACCTTAGTGCCAAGCTCCACGTGGAGGGTGGCCACTTCGGAGCTCGGCCCTGATGAGGGTCAGGGCTAGGTTGAGGATAGGAGGGAGAACAGAGACAGAGCCCCGGTGTTGGTGGGGCTGAGAAGGGGCTGCCAAGAGATCGTGAAGGCCAGCATCAGCCATTGTTCCTTTCTACTTTAGTGCCAAGCCCCATGTGGAGGGTGCCCGCTCCGAAGCTTGCCCCGCATGAGGTTCAGGGCTAGGTTGAGTTTGGGTGGGAGAACAGGCACAGAGCCACGGTGTTATTGGTGCTGATAAGGGGCTGCCAAGAGATCGTGAGGGCCAGCATCAGCCTTGATTCCTGGCTACTTCAGTGCCTAAGCCCCACGTGGAGAGTGGTCGCTTTGGAGCTTGGCTCCGAGGGTGGTAAGAGATAGGTTGATGTTACGTTCGAACAGAGACACAGAGCCCCGGTGTTGGTGGGGACGATAACGGGGTGTCAAGAGATCGTGAGGGACAGCTTCAACCTTGGTTCCTGGCTACTTCAGTGCCTGAGCCCCATGTAGAAGGTGGCCTCTTCTGAGCTCGGCCCTGATGAGTGTCAGGGCTAGGTTGAGGATAGGAGGGAGAACAGAGACAGAGCCCCGGTGTTGGTGCGGCTGAGCAGGGGCTGCAAAGAGATCGTGAAGGCCAGCATCAGCCATGGTTCCTGGCTACTTCATCCCCTAAGCCCCACTTGGAAGGTAGTAGCTTGGCTCCGAAGAGGGTAAGGGATATGTCGAGAATAAGTGGGAGAACATACACAGAGCCCCCGTATTGGTGTGGCTGAGAAGGGACTGCCAAGAGAGCGTATGTCCAGTATCAGCCCTGGCTCCTGGCTACATCAGTGCCAAGGAGCATGAGGAGGGTGGCCACTTCGGAGCTTGGCCCTGATGAGGGTTTAGGTTAGGTGGGAGAACAGAGACAGAGCCCCGGTGTTGTTGGGGCTGAGAAGGGGCTGCCAAGAGATCGTGAAGGCCAGCATCAGCCATGGTTCCTCGCTACTTCAGCGCCTAAGCCCCACGTGGAGAGTGGTCGCTTGGTAGCTTGGCTCCGATGAGGGTAAGTGATATGTAGAGGATAAGTGGGAGAACAGACACAGAGCCCCGGTATTGGTGGGGCTGAGAATGGGCTGCCAAAAGATCGTGAGGGCCAGCATCAGCCTTGATTCCTGGCTACTTCAGTGCCTGAGCCCCATGTAGAAGGTGGCCTCTTCTGAGCTCGGCCCTGATGAGGGTCAGGGCTAGGTTGAGGATAGGAGGGAGAACAGAGACAGAGCCCCGGTGTTGGTGCGGGTGAGCAGGGGCTGCCAAAAGATCGTGAGGCCAGCATCAGCCTTGATTCCTGGGTACTTCAGTGCCTAAGCCCCACGTGGAGAGTGGTCGCTTTGGAGCTTGGCTCCGAGGAGCGTAAGGGATAGGTTGATGTTAGGTGCGAGCAGAGACACAGAGCCCCGGTGTTGGTGGGGACGATAACGGGGTGTCAATAGATCGTGAGGGCCAGCTTCAACCTTGGCTCCTGGCTACTTCAGTGCCTGAGCCCCATGTAGAAGGTGGCCTCTTCTGAGCTCGGCCCTGATGAGGGTCAGGGCTAGGTTGAGGATAGGAGGGAGAACAGAGACAGAGCCCCGGTGTTGGTGGGGCTGAGAAGGGGCTGCCAAGAGATCGTGAAGGCCAGCATCAGCCATGGTTCCTCTCTACTTCAGTGCCTAAGCCCCACGTGGAGAGTGGTCGCTTTGGAGCTTGGCTCCGAGGAGGGTAAGAGATAGTTTGATGTTAGGTGCGAGCAGAGACACAGAGCCCCGGTGTTGGTGGGGATGATAACGGGGTGTCAAGAGATCGTGAGGGCCAGCTTCAACCTTGGCTCCTGGCTACCTTAGTGCCTGAGCCCCATGTAGAAGGTGGCCTCTTCTGAGCTCGGCCCTGATGAGGGTCAGGGCTAGGTTGAGGATAGGAGGGAGAACAGAGACAGAGCCCCGGTGTTGGTGCGGCTGAGAGGGGACTGCCAAGAGAACGTGAGGGCCAGCATCAGCCTTGATTCCTGGCTACTTCAGTGCCTAAGCCCCACGTGGAGAGTGGTCGCTCTGGAGCTTGGCTCCGAGGAGCGTAAGGGATAGGTTGATGTTAGGTGCGAGCAGAGACACAGAGCCCCGGTGTTGGTGGGGACGATAACGGGGTGTCAAGAGATCGTGAGGGCCAGCTTCAACCTTGGCTCCTGGCTACTTCAGTGCCTGAGCCCCATGTAGAAGGTGGCCTCTTCTGAGCTCGGCCCTGATGAGGGTCAGGGCTAGGTTGAGGATAGGAGGGAGAACAGAGACAGAGTCCCGTGTTGGTGCGGCTGAGCAGGGGCTGCCAAGAGATCGTGAGGGCCAGCATCAGCCTTGATTCCTGGCTACTTCAGTGCCTAAGCCCCACGTGGAGAGTGGTCGCTTTGGAGCTTGGCTCCGAGGAGCGTAAGGGATAGGTTGATGTTAGGTGCGAGCGGAGACACAGAGCCCCGGTGTTGGTGGGGACGATAACGGGGTGTCAAGAGATCGTGAGGGCCAGCTTCAACCTTGGCTCCTGGCTACTTCAGTGCCTGAGCCCCATGTAGAAGGTGGCCACTTCGGAGCTCGGCCCTGATGAGGGACAGGGCTAGGTTGAGGATAGGAGGGAGAACAGAGACAGAGCCCCGGTGTTGGTGCGGCTGAGAAGGGGTTGCCAAGAGATCGTGAAGGCCAGCATCAGCCATTGTTCCTGGCTACTTCAGTGCCAAGCCCCATGTGGAGAGTGGTCGCTCCGAAGCTTGCCCCTCATGAGGTTCAGGGCTAGGTTGAGTTTGGGTAGGAGAACAGGCACAGAGCCACGGTGTTATTGGTGCTGATAAGGGGCTGCCAAGATATCGTGAGGGCCAGCATCAGCCTTGATTCCTGGCTACTTCAGTGCCTAAGCCTCACGTTGAGAGTGGTCGCTTTGGAGCTTGGCTCCGAGGGTGGTAAGAGATAGGTTGATGTTACGTTCGAACAGTGACACAGAGCCCCGGTGTTGGTGGGGACAATAACGGGGTGTCAAGAGATCGTGAGGGACAGCTTCAACCTTGGTTCCTGGCTACTTCAGTACCTGAGCCCCATGTAGAAGGTGGCCTCTTCTGAGCTCGGCCCTGATGAGTGTCAGGGCTAGGTTGAGGATAGGAGGGAGAACAGAGACAGAGCCCCGGTGTTGGTGCGGCTGAGCAGGGGCTGCCAAGAGATCGTGAAGGCCAGCATCAGCCATGGTTCCTGGCTACTTCATCCCCTAAGCCCCACTTGGAAGGTAGTAGCTTGGCTCCGAAGAGGGTAAGGGATATGTCGAGAATAAGTGGGAGAACATACACAGAGCCCCGGTATTGGTGTGGCTGAGAAGAGACTGCCAAGAGAGCGTAGGTCCAGTATCAGCCCTGGCTCCATCAGTGCCAAGCCGCATGAGGAGCGTGGCCACTTCGGAGCTTGGCCCTGATGAGGGTTTAGGTTAGGTGGGAGAACAGAGACAGAGCGTCGGTGTTGGTGGGGCTGAGAAGGGGCTGCCAAGAGATCGTGAAGGCCAGCATCAGCCATGGTTCCTCGCTACTTCAGTGCCTAAGCCCCACGTGGAGAGTGGTCGCTTGGGAGCTTGGCTCCGAGGAGGGTAAGGGATATGTCGAGGATAAGTGGGAGAACATACACAGAGCCCCGGTATTGGTGTGGCTGAGAAGAGACTGCCAAGAGAGCGTAGGTCCAGTATCAGCCCTGGCTCCATCAGTGCCAATCCGCATGAGGACGGTGGCCACTTCGGAACTTGGCCCTGATGAGGGTTGAGGTTAGGTGGGAGAACAGAGACAGAGCCCCGGTGTTGGTGGGGCTGAGAATGGGCTCCCAAAAGATCGTGAAGGCCAGCATCAGCCATTGTTCCTGGCTACTTCAGTGCCAAGCCCCATGTGGAGGGTGCCCGCTCCGAAGCTTGCCCCTCATGAGGTTCAGGGCTAGGTTGAGTTTGGATGGGAGAACAGGCACAGAGCCACGGTGTTATTGGTGCTGATAAGGGGCTGCCAAGAGATCGTGAGGGCCAGCATCAGCCTTGATTCCTGGCTACTTCAGTGCCTAAGCCCCACGTGGAGAGTGGTCGCTTTGGAGCTTGGCTCCGAGGAGGGTAATGGATAGGTTGATGTTAGGTGCGAGTAGAGACACAGAGCCCCGGTGTTGGTGGGGACGATAACGGGGTGTCAAGAGATCGTGAGGGCCAGCATCAGCCATGGTTCCTGGCTGCATCAGTGCTAAGCCGCATGAGGACGGTGGCCACTTCGGAGCTTGGCCCTGATGAGGGTTGAGGTTAGGTGGGAGAACAGAGACAGAGCGTCGGTTTTGGTGGGGCTGAGAAGGGGCTGCCAAGAGATCGTGAAGGCCAGCATCAGCCATGGTTCCTCGCTACTTCAGTGCCTAAGCCCCACGTGGAGAGTGGTCGCTTGGGAGCTTGGCTCCGAGGAGGGTAAGGGATATGTCGAGGATAAGTGGGAGAACAGACACAGAGCCCCGGTATTGGTGGGGCTGAGAAGGGACTACCAAAAGATCGTGAGGGCCAGCATCAGCCTTTATTCCTGGCTACTTCAGTGCCTAAGCCCCACGTGGAGAGTGGTCGCTTTGGAGTTTGGCTCCGAGGAGCGTAAGGGATTGTTTGATGTTAGGTGCGAGCAGAGACACAGAGCCCTTGTGTTGGTGGGGACAATAACGGGGTGTCAAGAGATCGTGAGGGCCAGCTTCAACCTTGGCTCCTGGCTACTTCAGTGCCTGAGCCCCATGTAGAAGGTGGCCTCTTCTGAGCTCGGCCCTGATGAGGGTCAGGGCTAGGTTGAGGATAGGAGGGAGAACAGAGACAGAGCCCCGCTGTTGGTGCGGCTGAGAACGGATGCTAAGAGGTCGTGATGGACAGCATCAGCCATGGTTCCTGGCTACTTCACTGCCTGAGCCCAATGTTATGGGTGGCCTCTTCGGAGCTTGGCTCCGATGAAGGTGAGGGCTATGTCGTGGATAAGTGGGAGAAGAGAGACAGAGCCTCCGTTTTGGTGGGGCTACCAAGGGAATTTGAGGGCCAGCATCAACCTTGATTTCTGGTGACCTTAGTGCCAAGCTCCACGTAGAGGGTGGCCACTTCGGAGCTCGGCCCTGATGAGGGTCAGGGCTAGGTTGAGGATAGGAGGGAGAACAGAGACAGAGCCCCGGTGTTGGTGGGGCTGAGAAGGGGCTGCCAAGAGATCGTGAAGGCCAGCATCAGCCATTGTTCCTTTCTACTTTAGTGCCAAGCCCCATGTGGAGGGTGCCCGCTCCGAAGCTTGCCCCGCATGAGGTTCAGGGCTAGGTTGAGTTTGGGTGGGAGAACAGGCACAGAGCCACGGTGTTATTGGTGCTGATAAGGGGCTGCCAAGAGATCGTGAGGGCCAGCATCAGCCTTGATTCCTGGCTACTTCAGTGCCTAAGCCCCACGTGGAGATTGGTCGCTTTGGAGCTTGGCTTCGAGGAGCGTAAGGGATTGGTTGATGTTAGGTGCGAGCAGAGACACAGAGCCCTGGTGTTGGTGGGGACGATAACGGGGTGTCTAGAGATCGTGAGGGCCAGCTTCAACCTTGGCTCCTGGCTACTTCAGTGCCTAAGCCCCACGTGGAGAGTAGTCGCTTGGGAGCTTGGCTCCGATGAGGGTAAGGGCTATGTCGAGGATAAGTGGGAGAACAGAGACAGAGCCCCGGTGTTGGTGGGGGCAATAAAGGGGTGTCAACAGATCGTGAGGGTCAGCTTCAACCTTGGCTCCTGGCTACTTCAGTGCCTGAGCCCCATGTAGAAGGTGGCCTCTTCTGAGCTCGGCCCTGATGAGGGTCAGGGCTAGGTTGAGTATAGGAGGGAGAACAGAGACAGAGCCCCGGTGTTGGTGCGGCTGAGAACGGATGCTAAGAGGTCGTGATGGACAGCATCAGCCATGGTTCCTGGCTACTTCACTGCCTGAGCCCAATGTTAAGGGTGGCCTCTTCGGAGCTTGGCTCCGATGAAGGTGAGGGCTATGTCGTGGATAAGTGGGAGAAGAGAGACAGAGCCTCCGTTTTGGTGGGGCTACCAAGGGAATTTGAGGGCCAGCATCAACCTTGATTTCTGGTGACCTTAGTGCCAAACTCCACGTGGAGGGTGGCCACTTCGGAGCTCGGCCCTGATGAGGGTCAGGGCTAGGTTGAGGATAGGAGGGAGAACAGAGACAGAGCCCCGGTGTTGGTGGGGCTGAGAAGGGGCTGCCAAGAGAGCGTAGGTCCTGTATCACCCCTGGTTCCTGGCTACATCAGTGCCAATCCGCATGAGGACGGTGGCCACTTCGGAACTTGGCCCTGATGAGGGTTGAGGTTAGGTGGGAGAACAGAGACAGAGCCCCGGTGTTGGTGGGGCTGAGAATGGGCTCCCAAAAGATCGTGAAGGCCAGCATCAGTCATTGTTCCTGGCTACTTCAGTGCCAAGCCCCATGTGGAGAGTGCCCGCTCCGAAGCTTGCCCCTCATGAGGTTCAGGGCTAGGTTGAGTTTGGGTGGGAGAACAGGCACAGAGCCACGGTGTTATTGGTGCTGATAAGGGGCTGCCAAGAGATCGTGAGGGCCAGCATCAGCCTTGATTCCTGGCTACTTCAGTGCCTAAGCCCCATGTAGAAGGTGGCCTCTTCTGAGCTCGGCCCTGATGAGGGTCAGGGCTAGGTTGAGGATAGGAGGGAGAACAGAGACAGAGCCCCGGTTTTGTTGGGGCTGAGAAGGGACTGCCAAGAGAGCGTATGTCCAGTATCAGCCCTGGCTCCTGGCTACATCAGTGCCAAGGCGCATGAGGAGGGTGGCCACTTCGGAGCTTGGCCCTGATGAGGGTTTAGGTTAGGTGGGAGAACAGAGACAGAGCCCCGGTGTTGTTGGGGCTGAGAAGGGGCTGCCAAGTGATCGTGAAGGCCAGCATCAGCCTTGATTCCTGGGTACTTCAGTGCCTAAGCCCCACGTGGAGAGTGGTCGCTTTGGAGCTTGGCTCCGAGGGTGGTAAGAGATAGGTTGATGTTACGTTTGAACAGTGACACAGAGCCCCGGTGTTGGTGGGGACAATAACGGGGTGTCAAGAGATAGTGAGGGACAGCTTCAACCTTGGTTCCTGGCTACTTCAGTACCTGAGCCCCATGTAGAAGGTGGCCTCTTCTGAGCTCGGCCCTGATGAGTGTCAGGGCTAGGTTGAGGATAGGAGGGAGAACAGAGACAGAGCCCCGGTGTTGGTGCGGCTGAGCAGGGGCTGCCAAGAGATCGTGAAGGCCAGCATCAGCCATGGTTCCTGGCTACTTCATCCCCTAAGCCCCACTTGGAAGGTAGTAGCTTGGCTCCGAAGAGGGTAAGGGATATGTCGAGAATAAGTGGGAGAACATACACAGAGCCCCGGTATTGGTGTGGCTGAGAAGAGACTGCCAAGAGAGCGTAGGTCCAGTATCAGCCCTGGCTCCATCAGTGCCAAGCCGCATGAGGAGCGTGGCCACTTCGGAGCTTGGCCCTGATGAGGGTTTAGGTTAGGTGGGAGAACAGAGACAGAGCGTCGGTGTTGGTGGGGACGATAACGGGGTGTCAAGAGATCGTGAGGGCCAGCTTCAACCTTGGCTCCTGGCTACTTCAGTGCCTGAGCCCCATGTGGAGGGTGGCCACTTCGGAGCTCGGCCCTGATGAGGGACAGGGCTAGGTTGAGGATAGGAGGGAGAACAGAGACAGAGCCCCGGTGTTGGTGCGGCTGAGAAGGGGTTGCCAAGAGATCGTGAAGGCCAGCATCAGCCATTGTTCCTGGCTACTTCAGTGCCAAGCCCCATGTGGAGAGTGCCCGCTCCGAAGCTTGCCCCTCATGAGGTTCAGGGCTAGGTTGAGTTTGGGTGGGAGAACAGGCACAGAGCCACGGTGTTATTGGTGCTGATAAGGGGCTGCCAAGAGATCGTGAGGGCCAGCATCAGCCTTGATTCCTGGCTACTTCAGTGCCTAAGCCCCATGTAGAAGGTGGCCTCTTCTGAGCTCGGCCCTGATGAGGGTCAGGGCTAGGTTGAGGATAGGAGGGAGAACAGAGACAGAGCCCCGGTTTTGTTGGGGCTGAGAAGGGACTGCCAAGAGAGCGTATGTCCAGTATCAGCCCTGGCTCCTGGCTACATCAGTGCCAAGGCGCATGAGGAGGGTGGCCACTTCGGAGCTTGGCCCTGATGAGGGTTTAGGTTAGGTGGGAGAACAGAGACAGAGCCCCGGTGTTGTTGGGGCTGAGAAGGGGCTGCCAAGAGATCGTGAAGGCCAGCATCAGCCATGGTTCCTCGCTACTTCAGCGCCTAAGCCCAACGTGGAGAGTGGTCGCTTGGTAGCTTGGCTCCGATGAGGGTAAGGGATATGTCGAGGATAAGTGGGAGAACAGACAAAGAGCCCCGGTATTGGTGTGGCTGAGAAGAGACTGCCAAGAGACCGTAGGTCCAGTATCAGCCCTGGCTCCATCAGTGCCAAGCCGCATGAGGAGGGTGGCCACTTCGGAGCTTGGCCCTGATGAGGGTTTAGGTTAGGTGGGAGAACAGAGACAGAGCCCCGGTGTTGTTGGGGCTGAGCAGGGGCTGCCAAGAGATCGTGAAGGCCAGCATCAGCCATGGTTCCTCGCTACTTCAGTGCCTAAGCCCCACGTGGAGAGTGGTCGCTTGGTAGCTTGGCTCCGATGAGGGTAAGGAATATGTCGAGGATAAGTGGGAGAACAGAGACAGAGCCCCGGTGTTGGTGGGGCTGAGAATGGGCTGCCAAAAGATCGTGAGGGCCAGCATCAGCCTTGATTCCTGGCTACTTCAGTGCCTAAGCCCCACGTGGAGAGTGGTCGCTTTGGAGCTTGGCTCCGAGGAGCGTAAGGGATAGGTTGATGTTAGGTGCGAGTAGAGACACAGAGCCCCGGTGTTGGTGGGGACGATAACGGGGTGTCAAGAGATCGTGAGGGCCAGCTTCAACCTTGGCTCCTGGCTACTTCAGTACCTGAGCCCCATGTAGAAGGTGGCCTCTTCTGAGCTCGGCCCTGATGAGGGTCAGGGCTAGGTTGAGGATAGGAGGGAGAACAGAGACAGAGTCCCGTGTTGGTGCGGCTGAGCAGGGGCTGCCAAGAGATCGTGAGGGCCAGCATCAGCCTTGATTCCTGGCTACTTCAGTGCCTAAGCCCCACGTGGAGAGTGGTCGCTTTGGAGCTTGGCTCCGAGGAGGGTAAGTGATAGTTTGATGTTAGGTGCGAGCGGAGACACAGAGCCTCGGTGTTGGTGGGGACGATAACGGGGTGTCAAGAGATCGTGAGGGCCAGCTTCAACCTTGGCTCCTGGCTACTTCAGTGCCTGAGCCCCATGTAGAAGGTGGCCACTTCGGAGCTCGGCCCTGATGAGGGACAGGGCTAGGTTGAGGATAGGAGGGAGAACAGAGACAGAGCCCCGGTGTTGGTGCGGCTGAGAAGGGGTTGCCAAGAGATCGTGAAGGCCAGCATCAGCCATTGTTCCTGGCTACTTCAGTGCCAAGCCCCATGTGGAGGGTGCCCGCTCCGAAGCTTGCCCCTCATGAGGTTCAGGGCTAGGTTGAAGTAGCGTGGGAGAACAGGCACAGAGCCACGGTGTTATTGGTGCTGATAAGGGGCTGCCAAGAGATCGTGAGGGCCAGCATCAGCCTTGATTCCTGGCTACTTCAGTGCCTAAGCCCCACGTGGAGAGTGGTCGCTTTGGAGCTTGGCTCCGAGGGTGGTAAGAGATAGGTTGATGTTACGTTCGAACAGAGACACAGAGCCCCGGTGTTGGTGGGGACGATAACGGGGTGTCAAGAGATCGTGAGGGACAGCTTCAACCTTGGTTCCTGGCTACTTCAGTGCCTGAGCCCCATGTAGAAGGTGGCCTCTTCTGAGCTCGGCCTTGATGAGTGTCAGGGCTAGGTTGAGGATAGGAGGGAGAACAGAGACAGAGCCCCGGTGTTGGTGCGGCTGAGCAGGGGCTGCCAAGAGATCGTGAAGGCCAGCATCAGCCATGGTTCCTGGCTACTTCATCCCCTAAGCCCCACTTGGAAGGTAGTAGCTTGGCTCCGACGAGGGTAAGGGATATGTCGAGAATAAGTGGGAGAACATACACAGAGCCCCCGTATTGGTGTGGCTGAGAAGGGACTGCCAAGAGAGCGTATGTCCAGTATCAGCCCTGGCTCCTGGCTACATCAGTGCCAAGGCGCATGAGGAGGGTGGCCACTTCGGAGCTTGGCCCTGATGAGGGTTTAGGTTAGGTGGGAGAACAGAGACAGAGCCCCGGTGTTGTTGGGGCTGAGAAGGGGCTGCCAAGAGATCGTGAAGGCCAGCATCAGCCATGGTTCCTCGCTACTTCAGCGCCTAAGCCCCACGTGGAGAGTGGTCGCTTGGTAGCTTGGCTCCGATGAGGGTAAGGGATATGTAGAGGATAAGTGGGAGAACAGACACAGAGCCCCGGTATTGGTGGGGCTGAGAATGGGCTGCCAAAAGATCGTGAGGGCCAGCATCAGCCTTGATTCCTGGCTACTTCAGTGCTTGAGCCCCATGTAGAAGGTGGCCTCTTCTGAGCTCGGCCCTGATGAGGGTCAGGGCTAGGTTGAGGATAGGAGGGAGAACAGAGACAGAGCCCCGGTGTTGGTGCGGGTGAGCAGGGGCTGCCAAAAGATCGTGAGGGCCAGCATCAGCCTTGATTCCTGGCTACTTCAGTGCCTAAGCCCCACGTGGAGAGTGGTCGCTTTGGAGCTTGGCTCCGAGGAGCGTAAGGGATTGGTTGATGTTAGGTGCGAGCAGAGACACAGAGCCCCGGTGTTGGTGGGGACGATAACGGGGTGTCAAGAGATCGTGAGGGCCAGCTTCAACCTTGGTTCCTGGCTACTTCAGTGCCTGAGCCCCATGTAGAAGGTGGCCTCTTCTGAGCTCGGCCCTGATGAGGGTCAGGGCTAGGTTGAGGATAGGAGGGAGAACAGAGACAGAGCCCCGGTGTTGGTGCGGGTGAGCAGGGGCTGCCAAAAGATCGTGAGGGCCAGCATCAGCCTTGATTCCTGGGTACTTCAGTGCCTAAGCCCCACGTGGAGAGTGGTCGCTTTGGAGCTTGGCTCCGAGGAGCGTAAGTGATAGTGTGATGTTAGGTGCGAGCGGAGACACAGAGCCTCGGTGTTGATGGGGACGATAACGGGGTGTCAAGAGATCGTGAGGGCCAGCTTCAACCTTGGCTCCTGGCTACTTCAGTGCCTGAGCCCCATGTAGAAGGTGGCCACTTCGGAGCTCGGCCCTGATGAGGGACAGGGCTAGGTTGAGGATAGGAGGGAGAACAGAGACAGAGCCCCGGTGTTGGTGCGGCTGAGAAGGGGTTGCCAAGAGATCGTGAAGGCCAGCATCAGCCATTGTTCCTGGCTACTTCAGTGCCAAGCCCCATGTGGAGAGTGGTCGCTCCGAAGCTTGCCCCTCATGAGGTTCAGGGCTAGGTTGAGTTTGGGTAGGAGAACAGGCACAGAGCCACGGTGTTATTGGTGCTGATAAGGGGCTGCCAAGAGATCGTGAGGGCCAGCATCAGCCTTGATTCCTGGCTACTTCAGTGCCTAAGCCCCACGTGGAGAGTGGTCGCTTTGGAGCTTGGCTCCGAGGGTGGTAAGAGATAGGTTGATGTTACGTTCGAACAGAGACACAGAGCCCCGGTGTTGGTGGGGACGATAACGGGGTGTCAAGAGATCGTGAGGGACAGCTTCAACCTTGGTTCCTGGCTACTTCAGTGCCTGAGCCCCATGTAGAAGGTGGCCTCTTCTGAGCTCGGCCTTGATGAGTGTCAGGGCTAGGTTGAGGATAGGAGGGAGAACAGAGACAGAGCCCCGGTGTTGGTGCGGCTGAGCAGGGGCTGCCAAGAGATCGTGAAGGCCAGCATCAGCCATGGTTCCTGGCTACTTCATCCCCTAAGCCCCACTTGGAAGGTAGTAGCTTGGCTCCGACGAGGGTAAGGGATATGTCGAGAATAAGTGGGAGAACATACACAGAGCCCCCGTATTGGTGTGGCTGAGAAGGGACTGCCAAGAGAGCGTATGTCCAGTATCAGCCCTGGCTCCTGGCTACATCAGTGCCAAGGCGCATGAGGAGGGTGGCCACTTCGGAGCTTGGCCCTGATGAGGGTTTAGGTTAGGTGGGAGAACAGAGACAGAGCCCCGGTGTTGTTGGGGCTGAGAAGGGGCTGCCAAGAGATCGTGAAGGCCAGCATCAGCCATGGTTCCTCGCTACTTCAGCGCCTAAGCCCCACGTGGAGAGTGGTCGCTTGGTAGCTTGGCTCCGATGAGGGTAAGGGATATGTAGAGGATAAGTGGGAGAACAGACACAGAGCCCCGGTATTGGTGGGGCTGAGAATGGGCTGCCAAAAGATCGTGAGGGCCAGCATCAGCCTTGATTCCTGGCTACTTCAGTGCTTGAGCCCCATGTAGAAGGTGGCCTCTTCTGAGCTCGGCCCTGATGAGGGTCAGGGCTAGGTTGAGGATAGGAGGGAGAACAGAGACAGAGCCCCGGTGTTGGTGCGGGTGAGCAGGGGCTGCCAAAAGATCGTGAGGGCCAGCATCAGCCTTGATTCCTGGCTACTTCAGTGCCTAAGCCCCACGTGGAGAGTGGTCGCTTTGGAGCTTGGCTCCGAGGAGCGTAAGGGATTGGTTGATGTTAGGTGCGAGCAGAGACACAGAGCCCCGGTGTTGGTGGGGACGATAACGGGGTGTCAAGAGATCGTGAGGGCCAGCTTCAACCTTGGTTCCTGGCTACTTCAGTGCCTGAGCCCCATGTAGAAGGTGGCCTCTTCTGAGCTCGGCCCTGATGAGGGTCAGGGCTAGGTTGAGGATAGGAGGGAGAACAGAGACAGAGCCCCGGTGTTGGTGCGGGTGAGCAGGGGCTGCCAAAAGATCGTGAGGGCCAGCATCAGCCTTGATTCCTGGGTACTTCAGTGCCTAAGCCCCACGTGGAGAGTGGTCGCTTTGGAGCTTGGCTCCGAGGAGCGTAAGTGATAGTGTGATGTTAGGTGCGAGCGGAGACACAGAGCCTCGGTGTTGATGGGGACGATAACGGGGTGTCAAGAGATCGTGAGGGCCAGCTTCAACCTTGGCTCCTGGCTACTTCAGTGCCTGAGCCCCATGTAGAAGGTGGCCACTTCGGAGCTCGGCCCTGATGAGGGACAGGGCTAGGTTGAGGATAGGAGGGAGAACAGAGACAGAGCCCCGGTGTTGGTGCGGCTGAGAAGGGGTTGCCAAGAGATCGTGAAGGCCAGCATCAGCCATTGTTCCTGGCTACTTCAGTGCCAAGCCCCATGTGGAGAGTGGTCGCTCCGAAGCTTGCCCCTCATGAGGTTCAGGGCTAGGTTGAGTTTGGGTAGGAGAACAGGCACAGAGCCACGGTGTTATTGGTGCTGATAAGGGGCTGCCAAGAGATCGTGAGGGCCAGCATCAGCCTTGATTCCTGGCTACTTCAGTGCCTAAGCCCCACGTGGAGAGTGGTCGCTTTGGAGCTTGGCTCCGAGGGTGGTAAGAGATAGGTTGATGTTACGTTCGAACAGAGACACAGAGCCCCGGTGTTGGTGGGGACGATAACGGGGTGTCAAGAGATCGTGAGGGCCAGCTTCAACCTTGGCTCCTGGCTACTTCAGTACCTGAGCCCCATGTAGAAGGTGGCCTCTTCTGAGCTCGGCCCTGATGAGGGTCAGGGCTAGGTTGAGGATAGGAGGGAGAACAGAGACAGAGCCCCGGTGTTGGTGCGGGTGAGCAGGGGCTGCCAAAAGATCGTGAAGGCCAGCATCAGCCTTGATTCCTGGGTACTTCAGTGCCTAAGCCCCACGTGGAGAGTGGTCGCTTTGGAGCTTGGCTCCGAGGAGCGTAAGGGATAGGTTGATGTTAGGTGCGAGCAGAGACACAGAGCCTCGGTGTTGGTGGGGACGATAACGGGGTGTCAAGAGATCGTGAGGGCCAGCTTCAACCTTGGTTCCTGGCTACTTCAGTGCCTGAGCCCCATGTAGAAGGTGGCCTCTTTTGAGCTCGGCCCTGATGAGGGACAGGGCTAGGTTGAGGACAGGAGGGAGAACAGAGACAGAGGCCCGGTGTTGTTGGGGCTGAGAAGGGGCTGCCAAGAGATCGTGAAGACCAGCATCAGCCATGGTTCCTCGCTACTTCAGTGCCTAAGCCCCACGTGGAGAGTGGTCGCTTGGGAGCTTGGCTCCGAGGAGGGTAAGAGATAGTTTGATGTTAGGTGCGAGCAGAGACACAGAGCCTCGGTGTTGGTGGGGACGATAACGGGGTGTCAAGAGATCGTGAGGGCCAGCTTCAACCTTGGCTCCTGGCTACTTCAGTACCTGAGCCCCATGTAGAAGGTGGCCTCTTCTGAGCTCGGCCCTGATGAGGGTCAGGGCTAGGTTGAGGATAGGAGGGAGAACAGAGACAGAGTCCCGTGTTGGTGCGGCTGAGCAGGGGCTGCCAAGAGATCGTGAGGGCCAGCATCAGCCTTGATTCCTGGCTACTTCAGTGCCTAAGCCCCACGTGGAGAGTGGTCGCTTTGGAGCTTGGCTCCGAGGAGCGTAAGGGATAGGTTGATGTTAGGTGCGAGCGGAGACACAGAGCCTCGGTGTTGGTGGGGACGATAACGGGGTGTCAAGAGATCGTGAGGGCCAGCTTCAACCTTGGCTCCTGGCTACTTCAGTGCCTGAGCCCCATGTAGAAGGTGGCCACTTCGGAGCTCGGCCCTGATGAGGGACAGGGCTAGGTTGAGGATAGGAGGGAGAACAGAGACAGAGCCCCGGTGTTGGTGCGGCTGAGCAGGGGCTGCAAAGAGATCGTGAAGGCCAGCATCAGCCATGGTTCCTGGCTACTTCATCCCCTAAGCCCCACTTGGAAGGTAGTAGCTTGGCTCCGACGAGGGTAAGGGATATGTCGAGAATAAGTGGGAGAACATACACAGAGCCCCCGTATTGGTGTGGCTGAGAAGGGACTGCCAAGAGAGCGTATGTCCAGTATCAGCCCTGGCTCCTGGCTACATCAGTGCCAAGGCGCATGAGGAGGGTGGCCACTTCGGAGCTTGGCCCTGATGAGGGTTGAGGTTAGGTGGGAGAACAGACACAGAGCCCCGGTATTGGTGGGGCTGAGAATGGGCTGCCAAAAGATCGTGAGGGCCAGCATCAGCCTTGATTCCTGGCTACTTCAGTGCCTGAGCCCCATGTAGAAGGTGGCCTCTTCTGAGCTCGGCCCTGATGAGGGTCAGGGCTAGGTTGAGGATAGGAGGGAGAACAGAGACAGAGCCCCGGTGTTGGTGCGGGTGAGCAGGGGCTGCCAAAAGATCGTGAGGCCAGCATCAGCCTTGATTCCTGGCTACTTCAGTGCCTAAGCCCCACGTGGAGAGTGGTCGCTTTGGAGCTTGGCTCCGAGGAGGGTAAGAGATAGTTTGATGTTAGGTGCGAGCAGAGACACAGAGCCCCGGTGTTGGAGGGGACGATAATGGGGTGTCAATAGATCGTGAGGGCCAGCTTCAACCTTGGTTCCTGGCTACTTCAGTGCCTGAGCCCCATGTAGAAGGTGGCCTCTTCTGAGCTCGGCCCTGATGAGGGTCAGGGCTAGGTTGAGGATAGGAGGGAGAACAGAGACAGAGCCCCGGTGTTGTTGGGGCTGAGAAGGGGCTGCCAAGAGATCGTGAAGGCCAGCATCAGCCATGGTTCCTCTCTACTTCAGTGCCTAAGCCCCACGTGGAGAGTGGTCGCTTTGGAGCTTGGCTCCGAGGAGGGTAAGAGATAGTTTGATGTTAGGTGCGAGCAGAGACACAGAGCCCCGGTGTTGGTGGGGACAATAACGGGGTGTCAAGAGATCGTGAGGGCCAGCTTCAACCTTGGCTCCTGGCTACCTTAGTGCCTGAGCCCCATGTAGAAGGTGGCATCTTCGGAGCTCGGCCCTGATGAGGGTCAGGGCTAGGTTGAGGATAGGAGGGAGAACAGAGACAGAGCCCCGGTGTTGGTGCGGCTGAGAGGGGACTGCCAAGAGAACGTGAGGGCCAGCATCAGCCTTGATTCCTGGCTACTTCAGTGCCTAAGCCCCACGTGGAGAGTGGTCGCTCTGGAGCTTGGCTCCGAGGAGCGTAAGGGATAGGTTGATGTTAGGTGCGAGCAGAGACACAGAGCCCCGGTGTTGGTGGGGACGATAACGGGGTGTCAAGAGATCGTGAGGGCCAGCTTCAACCTTGGCTCCTGGCTACTTCAGTACCTGAGCCCCATGTAGAAGGTGGCCTCTTCTGAGCTCGGCCCTGATGAGGGTCAGGGCTAGGTTGAGGATAGGAGGGAGAACAGAGACAGAGTCCCGTGTTGGTGCGGCTGAGCAGGGGCTGCCAAGAGATCGTGAGGGCCAGCATCAGCCTTGATTCCTGGCTACTTCAGTGCCTAAGCCCCACGTGGAGAGTGGTCGCTTTGGAGCTTGGCTCCGAGGAGCGTAAGGGATAGGTTGATGTTAGGTGCGAGCGGAGACACAGAGCCCCGGTGTTGGTGGGGACGATAACGGGGTGTCAAGAGATCGTGAGGGCCAGCTTCAACCTTGGCTCCTGGCTACTTCAGTGCCTGAGCCCCATGTAGAAGGTGGCCACTTCGGAGCTCGGCCCTGATGAGGGACAGGGCTAGGTTGAGGATAGGAGGGAGAACAGAGACAGAGCCCCGGTGTTGGTGCGGCTGAGAAGGGGTTGCCAAGAGATCGTGAAGGCCAGCATCAGCCATTGTTCCTGGCTACTTCAGTGCCAAGCCCCATGTGGAGAGTGGTCGCTCCGAAGCTTGCCCCTCATGAGGTTCAGGGCTAGGTTGAGTTTGGGTAGGAGAACAGGCACAGAGCCACGGTGTTATTGGTGCTGATAAGGGGCTGCCAAGAGATCGTGAGGGCCAGCATCAGCCTTGATTCCTGGCTACTTCAGTGCCTAAGCCTCACGTTGAGAGTGGTCGCTTTGGAGCTTGGCTCCGAGGGTGGTAAGAGATAGGTTGATGTTACGTTCGAACAGTGACACAGAGCCCCGGTGTTGGTGGGGACAATAACGGGGTGTCAAGAGATCGTGAGGGACAGCTTCAACCTTGGTTCCTGGCTACTTCAGTACCTGAGCCCCATGTAGAAGGTGGCCTCTTCTGAGCTCGGCCCTGATGAGTGTCAGGGCTAGGTTGAGGATAGGAGGGAGAACAGAGACAGAGCCCCGGTGTTGGTGCGGCTGAGCAGGGGCTGCCAAGAGATCGTGAAGGCCAGCATCAGCCATGGTTCCTGGCTACTTCATCCCCTAAGCCCCACTTGGAAGGTAGTAGCTTGGCTCCGAAGAGGGTAAGGGATATGTCGAGAATAAGTGGGAGAACATACACAGAGCCCCGGTATTGGTGTGGCTGAGAAGAGACTGCCAAGAGAGCGTAGGTCCAGTATCAGCCCTGGCTCCATCAGTGCCAAGCCGCATGAGGAGCGTGGCCACTTCGGAGCTTGGCCCTGATGAGGGTTTAGGTTAGGTGGGAGAACAGAGACAGAGCGTCGGTGTTGGTGGGGCTGAGAAGGGGCTGCCAAGAGATCGTGAAGGCCAGCATCAGCCATGGTTCCTCGCTACTTCAGTGCCTAAGCCCCACGTGGAGAGTGGTCGCTTGGGAGCTTGGCTCCGAGGAGGGTAAGGGATATGTCGAGGATAAGTGGGAGAACATACACAGAGCCCCGGTATTGGTGTGGCTGAGAAGAGACTGCCAAGAGAGCGTAGGTCCAGTATCAGCCCTGGCTCCATCAGTGCCAATCCGCATGAGGACGGTGGCCACTTCGGAACTTGGCCCTGATGAGGGTTGAGGTTAGGTGGGAGAACAGAGACAGAGCCCCGGTGTTGGTGGGGCTGAGAATGGGCTCCCAAAAGATCGTGAAGGCCAGCATCAGCCATTGTTCCTGGCTACTTCAGTGCCAAGCCCCATGTGGAGGGTGCCCGCTCCGAAGCTTGCCCCTCATGAGGTTCAGGGCTAGGTTGAGTTTGGATGGGAGAACAGGCACAGAGCCACGGTGTTATTGGTGCTGATAAGGGGCTGCCAAGAGATCGTGAGGGCCAGCATCAGCCTTGATTCCTGGCTACTTCAGTGCCTAAGCCCCACGTGGAGAGTGGTCGCTTTGGAGCTTGGCTCCGAGGAGGGTAATGGATAGGTTGATGTTAGGTGCGAGTAGAGACACAGAGCCCCGGTGTTGGTGGGGACGATAACGGGGTGTCAAGAGATCGTGAGGGCCAGCATCAGCCATGGTTCCTGGCTGCATCAGTGCTAAGCCGCATGAGGACGGTGGCCACTTCGGAGCTTGGCCCTGATGAGGGTTGAGGTTAGGTGGGAGAACAGAGACAGAGCGTCGGTTTTGGTGGGGCTGAGAAGGGGCTGCCAAGAGATCGTGAAGGCCAGCATCAGCCATGGTTCCTCGCTACTTCAGTGCCTAAGCCCCACGTGGAGAGTGGTCGCTTGGGAGCTTGGCTCCGAGGAGGGTAAGGGATATGTCGAGGATAAGTGGGAGAACAGACACAGAGCCCCGGTATTGGTGGGGCTGAGAAGGGACTACCAAAAGATCGTGAGGGCCAGCATCAGCCTTTATTCCTGGCTACTTCAGTGCCTAAGCCCCACGTGGAGAGTGGTCACTTTGGAGTTTGGCTCCGAGGAGCGTAAGGGATTGTTTGATGTTAGGTGCGAGCAGAGACACAGAGCCCTTGTGTTGGTGGGGACAATAACGGGGTGTCAAGAGATCGTGAGGGCCAGCTTCAACCTTGGCTCCTGGCTACTTCAGTGCCTGAGCCCCATGTAGAAGGTGGCCTCTTCTGAGCTCGGCCCTGATGAGGGTCAGGGCTAGGTTGAGGATAGGAGGGAGAACAGAGACAGAGCCCCGGTGTTGGTGCGGCTGAGAACGGATGCTAAGAGGTCGTGATGGACAGCATCAGCCATGGTTCCTGGCTACTTCACTGCCTGAGCCCAATGTTATGGGTGGCCTCTTCGGAGCTTGGCTCCGATGAAGGTGAGGGCTATGTCGTGGATAAGTGGGAGAAGAGAGACAGAGCCTCCGTTTTGGTGGGGCTACCAAGGGAATTTGAGGGCCAGCATCAACCTTGATTTCTGGTGACCTTAGTGCCAAGCTCCACGTGGAGGGTGGCCACTTCGGAGCTCGGCCCTGATGAGGGTCAGGGCTAGGTTGAGGATAGGAGGGAGAACAGAGACAGAGCCCCGGTGTTGGTGGGGCTGAGAAGGGGCTGCCAAGAGATCGTGAAGGCCAGCATCAGCCATTGTTCCTTTCTACTTTAGTGCCAAGCCCCATGTGGAGGGTGCCCGCTCCGAAGCTTGCCCCGCATGAGGTTCAGGGCTAGGTTGAGTTTGGGTGGGAGAACAGGCACAGAGCCACGGTGTTATTGGTGCTGATAAGGGGCTGCCAAGAGATCGTGAGGGCCAGCATCAGCCTTGATTCCTGGCTACTTCAGTGCCTAAGCCCCACGTGGAGATTGGTCGCTTTGGAGCTTGGCTTCGAGGAGCGTAAGGGATTGGTTGATGTTAGGTGCGAGCAGAGACACAGAGCCCTGGTGTTGGTGGGGACGATAACGGGGTGTCTAGAGATCGTGAGGGCCAGCTTCAACCTTGGCTCCTGGCTACTTCAGTGCCTAAGCCCCACGTGGAGAGTAGTCGCTTGGGAGCTTGGCTCCGATGAGGGTAAGGGCTATGTCGAGGATAAGTGGGAGAACAGAGACAGAGCCCCGGTGTTGGTGGGGGCAATAAAGGGGTGTCAACAGATCGTGAGGGTCAGCTTCAACCTTGGCTCCTGGCTACTTCAGTGCCTGAGCCCCATGTAGAAGGTGGCCTCTTCGGAACTCGGCCCTGATGAGAGTCAGGGCTAGGTTGAGTATAGGAGGGAGAACAGAGACAGAGCCCCGGTGTTGGTGCGGCTGAGAACGGATGCTAAGAGGTCGTGATGGACAGCATCAGCCATGGTTCCTGGCTACTTCACTGCCTGAGCCCAATGTTAAGGGTGGCCTCTTCGGAGCTTGGCTCCGATGAAGGTGAGGGCTATGTCGTGGATAAGTGGGAGAAGAGAGGCAGAGCCTCGGTTTTGGTGGGGCTACCAAGGGAATTTGAGGGCCAGCATCAACCTTGATTTCTGGTGACCTTAGTGCCAAACTCCACGTGGAGGGTGGCCACTTCGGAGCTCGGCCCTGATGAGGGTCAGGGCTAGGTTGAGGATAGGAGGGAGAACAGAGACAGAGCCCCGGTGTTGGTGGGGCTGAGAAGGGGCTGCCAAGAGATCGTGAAGGCCAGCATCAGCCATGGTTCCTCTCTACTTCAGTGCCTAAGCCCCACGTGGAGAGTGGTCGCTTTGGAGCTTGGCTCCGAGGAGGGTAAGAGATAGTTTGATGTTAGGTGCGAGCAGAGACACAGAGCCCCGGTGTTGGTGGGGATGATAACGGGGTGTCAAGAGATCGTGAGGGCCAGCTTCAACCTTGGCTCCTGGCTACCTTAGTGCCTGAGCCCCATGTAGAAGGTGGCATCTTCGGAGCTCGGCCCTGATGAGGGTCAGGGCTAGGTTGAGGATAGGAGGGAGAACAGAGACAGAGCCCCGGTGTTGGTGCGGCTGAGAGGGGACTGCCAAGAGAACGTGAGGGCCAGCATCAGCCTTGATTCCTGGCTACTTCAGTGCCTAAGCCCCACGTGGAGAGTGGTCGCTCTGGAGCTTGGCTCCGAGGAGCGTAAGGGATAGGTTGATGTTAGGTGCGAGCAGAGACACAGAGCCCCGGTGTTGGTGGGGACGATAACGGGGTGTCAAGAGATCGTGAGGGCCAGCTTCAACCTTGGCTCCTGGCTACTTCAGTACCTGAGCCCCATGTAGAAGGTGGCCTCTTCTGAGCTCGGCCCTGATGAGGGTCAGGGCTAGGTTGAGGATAGGAGGGAGAACAGAGACAGAGTCCCGTGTTGGTGCGGCTGAGCAGGGGCTGCCAAGAGATCGTGAGGGCCAGCATCAGCCTTGATTCCTGGCTACTTCAGTGCCTAAGCCCCACGTGGAGAGTGGTCGCTTTGGAGCTTGGCTCCGAGGAGCGTAAGGGATAGGTTGATGTTAGGTGCGAGCGGAGACACAGAGCCCCGGTGTTGGTGGGGACGATAACGGGGTGTCAAGAGATCGTGAGGGCCAGCTTCAACCTTGGCTCCTGGCTACTTCAGTGCCTGAGCCCCATGTAGAAGGTGGCCACTTCGGAGCTCGGCCCTGATGAGGGACAGGGCTAGGTTGAGGATAGGAGGGAGAACAGAGACAGAGCCCCGGTGTTGGTGCGGCTGAGAAGGGGTTGCCAAGAGATCGTGAAGGCCAGCATCAGCCATTGTTCCTGGCTACTTCAGTGCCAAGCCCCATGTGGAGAGTGGTCGCTCCGAAGCTTGCCCCTCATGAGGTTCAGGGCTAGGTTGAGTTTGGGTAGGAGAACAGGCACAGAGCCCCGGTGTTATTGGTGCTGATAAGGGGCTGCCAAGAGATCGTGAGGGCCAGCATCAGCCTTGATTCCTGGCTACTTCAGTGCCTAAGCCTCACGTTGAGAGTGGTCGCTTTGGAGCTTGGCTCCGAGGGTGGTAAGAGATAGGTTGATGTTACGTTCGAACAGTGACACAGAGCCCCGGTGTTGGTGGGGACAATAACGGGGTGTCAAGAGATCGTGAGGGACAGCTTCAACCTTGGTTCCTGGCTACTTCAGTACCTGAGCCCCATGTAGAAGGTGGCCTCTTCTGAGCTCGGCCCTGATGAGTGTCAGGGCTAGGTTGAGGATAGGAGGGAGAACAGAGACAGAGCCCCGGTGTTGGTGCGGCTGAGCAGGGGCTGCCAAGAGATCGTGAAGGCCAGCATCAGCCATGGTTCCTGGCTACTTCATCCCCTAAGCCCCACTTGGAAGGTAGTAGCTTGGCTCCGAAGAGGGTAAGGGATATGTCGAGAATAAGTGGGAGAACATACACAGAGCCCCGGTATTGGTGTGGCTGAGAAGAGACTGCCAAGAGAGCGTAGGTCCAGTATCAGCCCTGGCTCCATCAGTGCCAAGCCGCATGAGGAGCGTGGCCACTTCGGAGCTTGGCCCTGATGAGGGTTTAGGTTAGGTGGGAGAACAGAGACAGAGCGTCGGTGTTGGTGGGGCTGAGAAGGGGCTGCCAAGAGATCGTGAAGGCCAGCATCAGCCATGGTTCCTCGCTACTTCAGTGCCAAGCCCCATGTGGAGGGTGCCCGCTCCGAAGCTTGCCCCTCATGAGGTTCAGGGCTAGGTTGAGTTTGGATGGGAGAACAGGCACAGAGCCACGGTGTTATTGGTGCTGATAAGGGGCTGCCAAGAGATCGTGAGGGCCAGCATCAGCCTTGATTCCTGGCTACTTCAGTGCCTAAGCCCCACGTGGAGAGTGGTCGCTTTGGAGCTTGGCTCCGAGGAGGGTAATGGATAGGTTGATGTTAGGTGCGAGTAGAGACACAGAGCCCCGGTGTTGGTGGGGACGATAACGGGGTGTCAAGAGATCGTGAGGGCCAGCATCAGCCATGGTTCCTGGCTGCATCAGTGCTAAGCCGCATGAGGACGGTGGCCACTTCGGAGCTTGGCCCTGATGAGGGTTGAGGTTAGGTGGGAGAACAGAGACAGAGCGTCGGTTTTGGTGGGGCTGAGAAGGGGCTGCCAAGAGATCGTGAAGGCCAGCATCAGCCATGGTTCCTCGCTACTTCAGTGCCTAAGCCCCACGTGGAGAGTGGTCGCTTGGGAGCTTGGCTCCGAGGAGGGTAAGGGATATGTCGAGGATAAGTGGGAGAACAGACAAAGAGCCCCGGTATTGGTGGGGCTGAGAAGGGACTACCAAAAGATCGTGAGGGCCAGCATCAGCCTTTATTCCTGGCTACTTCAGTGCCTAAGCCCCACGTGGAGAGTGGTCGCTTTGGAGTTTGGCTCCGAGGAGCGTAAGGGATTGTTTGATGTTAGGTGCGAGCAGAGACACAGAGCCCTTGTGTTGGTGGGGACAATAACGGGGTGTCAAGAGATCGTGAGGGCCAGCTTCAACCTTGGCTCCTGGCTACTTCAGTGCCTGAGCCCCATGTAGAAGGTGGCCTCTTCTGAGCTCGGCCCTGATGAGGGTCAGGGCTAGGTTGAGGATAGGAGGGAGAACAGAGACAGAGCCCCGGTTTTGGTGCGGCTGAGAACGGATGCTAAGAGGTCGTGATGGACAGCATCAGCCATGGTTCCTGGCTACTTCACTGCCTGAGCCCAATGTTATGGGTGGCCTCTTCGGAGCTTGGCTCCGATGAAGGTGAGGGCTATGTCGTGGATAAGTGGGAGAAGAGAGACAGAGCCTCCGTTTTGGTGGGGCTACCAAGGGAATTTGAGGGCCAGCATCAACCTTGATTTCTGGTGACCTTAGTGCCAAGCTCCACGTGGAGGGTGGCCACTTCGGAGCTCGGCCCTGATGAGGGTCAGGGCTAGGTTGAGGATAGGAGGGAGAACAGAGACAGAGCCCCGGTGTTGGTGGGGCTGAGAAGGGGCTGCCAAGAGATCGTGAAGGCCAGCATCAGCCATTGTTCCTTTCTACTTTAGTGCCAAGCCCCATGTGGAGGGTGCCCGCTCCGAAGCTTGCCCCGCATGAGGTTCAGGGCTAGGTTGAGTTTGGGTGGGAGAACAGGCACAGAGCCACGGTGTTATTGGTGCTGATAAGGGGCTGCCAAGAGATCGTGAGGGCCAGCATCAGCCTTGATTCCTGGCTACTTCAGTGCCTAAGCCCCACGTGGAGATTGGTCGCTTTGGAGCTTGGCTTCGAGGAGCGTAAGGGATTGGTTGATGTTAGGTGCGAGCAGAGACACAGAGCCCTGGTGTTGGTGGGGACGATAACGGGGTGTCTAGAGATCGTGAGGGCCAGCTTCAACCTTGGCTCCTGGCTACTTCAGTGCCTAAGCCCCACGTGGAGAGTAGTCGCTTGGGAGCTTGGCTCCGATGAGGGTAAGGGCTATGTCGAGGATAAGTGGGAGAACAGAGACAGAGCCCCGGTGTTGGTGGGGGCAATAAAGGGGTGTCAACAGATCGTGAGGGTCAGCTTCAACCTTGGCTCCTGGCTACTTCAGTGCCTGAGCCCCATGTAGAAGGTGGCCTCTTCGGAACTCGGCCCTGATGAGAGTCAGGGCTAGGTTGAGTATAGGAGGGAGAACAGAGACAGAGCCCCGGTGTTGGTGCGGCTGAGAACGGATGCTAAGAGGTCGTGATGGACAGCATCAGCCATGGTTCCTGGCTACTTCACTGCCTGAGCCCAATGTTAAGGGTGGCCTCTTCGGAGCTTGGCTCCGATGAAGGTGAGGGCTATGTCGTGGATAAGTGGGAGAAGAGAGGCAGAGCCTCGGTTTTGGTGGGGCTACCAAGGGAATTTGAGGGCCAGCATCAACCTTGATTTCTGGTGACCTTAGTGCCAAACTCCACGTGGAGGGTGGCCACTTCGGAGCTCGGCCCTGATGAGGGTCAGGGCTAGGTTGAGGATAGGAGGGAGAACAGAGACAGAGCCCCGGTGTTGGTGGGGCTGAGAAGGGGCTGCCAAGAGAGCGTAGGTCCTGTATCACCCCTGGTTCCTGGCTACATCAGTGCCAATCCGCATGAGGACGGTGGCCACTTCGGAACTTGGCCCTGATGAGGGTTGAGGTTAGGTGGGAGAACAGAGACAGAGCCCCGGTGTTGGTGGGGCTGAGAATGGGCTCCCAAAAGATCGTGAAGGCCAGCATCAGTCATTGTTCCTGGCTACTTCAGTGCCAAGCCCCATGTGGAGAGTGCCCGCTCCGAAGCTTGCCCCTCATGAGGTTCAGGGCTAGGTTGAGTTTGGGTGGGAGAACAGGCACAGAGCCACGGTGTTATTGGTGCTGATAAGGGGCTGCCAAGAGATCGTGAGGGCCAGCATCAGCCTTGATTCCTGGCTACTTCAGTGCCTAAGCCCCATGTAGAAGGTGGCCTCTTCTGAGCTCGGCCCTGATGAGGGTCAGGGCTAGGTTGAGGATAGGAGGGAGAACAGAGACAGAGCCCCGGTTTTGTTGGGGCTGAGAAGGGGCTGCCAAGAGATCGTGAAGGCCAGCATCAGCCATGGTTCCACGCTACTTCAGTGCCTGAGCCCCACGTGGAGAGTGGTCGCTTTGGAGCTTGGCTCCCAGTAGCGTAAGGGACAGGCTGATGTTAGGTGCGAGCAGAGACACAGAGCCCCGGTGTTGGTGGGGACGATAACGGGGTGTCAAGAGATCGTGAGGGCCAGCTTCAACCTTGGCTCCTGGCTACTTCAGTGCCTGAGCCCCATGTAGAAGGTGGCCTCTTCTGAGCTCGGCCCTGATGAGGGTCAGGGCTAGGTTGAGGATAGGAGGGAGAACAGAGACAGAGCCCCGGTGTTGGTGCGGCTGAGCAGGGGCTGCCAAGAGATCGTGAAGGCCAGCATCAGCCATGGTTCCTCGCTACTTCAGTGCCTAAGCCCCACGTGGAGAGTGGTCGCTTGGTAGCTTGGCTCCGATGAGGGTAAGGGATATGTCGAGGATAAGTGGGAGAACAGACACAGAGCCCCGGTATTGGTGTGGCTGAGAAGGGACTGCCAAGAGAGCGTAGGTCCAGTATCAGCCCTGGCTCCTGGCTACATCAGTGCCAAGGCGCATGAGGAGGGTGGCCACTTCGGAGCTTGGCCCTGATGAGGGTTTAGGTTAGGTGGGAGAACAGAGACAGAGCCCCGGTGTTGTTGGGGCTGAGAAGGGGCTGCCAAGTGATCGTGAAGGCCAGCATCAGCCTTGATTCCTGGGTACTTCAGTGCCTAAGCCCCACGTGGAGAGTGGTCGCTTTGGAGCTTGGCTCCGAGGGTGGTAAGAGATAGGTTGATGTTACGTTCGAACAGTGACACAGAGCCCCGGTGTTGGTGGGGACAATAACGGGGTGTCAAGAGATCGTGAGGGACAGCTTCAACCTTGGTTCCTGGCTACTTCAGTACCTGAGCCCCATGTAGAAGGTGGCCTCTTCTGAGCTCGGCCCTGATGAGTGTCAGGGCTAGGTTGAGGATAGGAGGGAGAACAGAGACAGAGCCCCGGTGTTGGTGCGGCTGAGCAGGGGCTGCCAAGAGATCGTGAAGGCCAGCATCAGCCATGGTTCCTGGCTACTTCATCCCCTAAGCCCCACTTGGAAGGTAGTAGCTTGGCTCCGAAGAGGGTAAGGGATATGTCGAGAATAAGTGGGAGAATATACACAGAGCCCCGGTATTGGTGTGGCTGAGAAGAGACTGCCAAGAGAGCGTAGGTCCAGTATCAGCCCTGGCTCCATCAGTGCCAAGCCGCATGAGGAGCGTGGCCACTTCGGAGCTTGGCCCTGATGAGGGTTTAGGTTAGGTGGGAGAACAGAGACAGAGCGTCGGTGTTGGTGGGGACGATAACGGGGTGTCAAGAGATCGTGAGGGCCAGCTTCAACCTTGGCTCCTGGCTACTTCAGTGCCTGAGCCCCATGTAGAAGGTGGCCACTTCGGAGCTCGGCCCTGATGAGGGACAGGGCTAGGTTGAGGATAGGAGGGAGAACAGAGACAGAGTCCCGTGTTGGTGCGGCTGAGCAGGGGCTGCCAAGAGATCGTGAGGGCCAGCATCAGCCTTGATTCCTGGCTACTTCAGTGCCTAAGCCCCACGTGGAGAGTGGTCGCTTTGGAGCTTGGCTCCGAGGAGCGTAAGGGATAGGTTGATGTTAGGTGCGAGCGGAGACACAGAGCCTCGGTGTTGGTGGGGACGATAACGGGGTGTCAAGAGATCGTGAGGGCCAGCTTCAACCTTGGCTCCTGGCTACTTCAGTGCCTGAGCCCCATGTAGAAGGTGGCCACTTCGGAGCTCGGCCCTGATGAGGGACAGGGCTAGGTTGAGGATAGGAGGGAGAACAGAGACAGAGCCCCGGTGTTGGTGCGGCTGAGAAGGGGTTGCCAAGAGATCGTGAAGGCCAGCATCAGCCATTGTTCCTCGCTACTTCAGTGCCAAGCCCCATGTGGAGGGTGCCCGCTCCGAAGCTTGCCCCTCATGAGGTTCAGGGCTAGGTTGAGGTAGCGTGGGAGAACAGGCACAGAGCCACGGTGTTATTGGTGCTGATAAGGGGCTGCCAAGAGATCGTGAGGGCCAGCATCAGCCTTGATTCCTGGCTACTTCAGTGCCTAAGCCCCACGTGGAGAGTGGTCGCTTGGTAGCTTGGCTCCGATGAGGGTAAGGGATATGTCGAGGATAAGTGGGAGAACAGACACAGAGCCCCGGTATTGGTGTGGCTGAGAAGGGACTGCCAAGAGAGCGTAGGTCCAGTATCAGCCCTGGCTCCTGGCTACATCAGTGCCAAGGCGCATGAGGAGGGTGGCCACTTCGGAGCTTGGCCCTGATGAGGGTTTAGGTTAGGTGGGAGAACAGAGACAGAGCCCCGGTGTTGTTGGGGCTGAGAAGGGGCTGCCAAGTGATCGTGAAGGCCAGCATCAGCCTTGATTCCTGGGTACTTCAGTGCCTAAGCCCCACGTGGAGAGTGGTCGCTTTGGAGCTTGGCTCCGAGGGTGGTAAGAGATAGGTTGATGTTACGTTCGAACAGTGACACAGAGCCCCGGTGTTGGTGGGGACAATAACGGGGTGTCAAGAGATCGTGAGGGACAGCTTCAACCTTGGTTCCTGGCTACTTCAGTACCTGAGCCCCATGTAGAAGGTGGCCTCTTCTGAGCTCGGCCCTGATGAGTGTCAGGGCTAGGTTGAGGATAGGAGGGAGAACAGAGACAGAGCCCCGGTGTTGGTGCGGCTGAGCAGGGGCTGCCAAGAGATCGTGAAGGCCAGCATCAGCCATGGTTCCTGGCTACTTCATCCCCTAAGCCCCACTTGGAAGGTAGTAGCTTGGCTCCGAAGAGGGTAAGGGATATGTCGAGAATAAGTGGGAGAACATACACAGAGCCCCGGTATTGGTGTGGCTGAGAAGAGACTGCCAAGAGAGCGTAGGTCCAGTATCAGCCCTGGCTCCATCAGTGCCAAGCCGCATGAGGAGCGTGGCCACTTCGGAGCTTGGCCCTGATGAGGGTTTAGGTTAGGTGGGAGAACAGAGACAGAGCGTCGGTGTTGGTGGGGACGATAACGGGGTGTCAAGAGATCGTGAGGGCCAGCTTCAACCTTGGCTCCTGGCTACTTCAGTGCCTGAGCCCCATGTAGAAGGTGGCCACTTCGGAGCTCGGCCCTGATGAGGGACAGGGCTAGGTTGAGGATAGGAGGGAGAACAGAGACAGAGCCCCGGTGTTGGTGCGGCTGAGAAGGGGTTGCCAAGAGATCGTGAAGGCCAGCATCAGCCATTGTTCCTGGCTACTTCAGTGCCAAGCCCCATGTGGAGAGTGGTCGCTCCGAAGCTTGCCCCTCATGAGGTTCAGGGCTAGGTGGAGGTAGGGTGGGAGAACAGGCACAGAGCCACGGTGTTATTGGTGCTGATAAGGGGCTGCCAAGAGATCGTGAGGGCCAGCATCAGCCTTGATTCCTGGCTACTTCAGTGCCTAAGCCTCACATTGAGAGTGGTCGCTTTGGAGCTTGGCTCCGAGGGTGGTAAGAGATAGGTTGATGTTACGTTCGAACAGTGACACAGAGCCCCGGTGTTGGTGGGGACAATAACGGGGTGTCAAGAGATCGTGAGGGACAGCTTCAACCTTGGTTCCTGGCTACTTCAGTACCTGAGCCCCATGTAGAAGGTGGCCTCTTCTGAGCTCGGCCCTGATGAGTGTCAGGGCTAGGTTGAGGATAGGAGGGAGAACAGAGACAGAGCCCCGGTGTTGGTGCGGCTGAGCAGGGGCTGCCAAGAGATCGTGAAGGCCAGCATCAGCCATGGTTCCTGGCTACTTCATCCCCTAAGCCCCACTTGGAAGGTAGTAGCTTGGCTCCGAAGAGGGTAAGGGATATGTCGAGAATAAGTGGGAGAACATACACAGAGCCCCGGTATTGGTGTGGCTGAGAAGAGACTGCCAAGAGAGCGTAGGTCCAGTATCAGCCCTGGCTCCATCAGTGCCAAGCCGCATGAGGAGCGTGGCCACTTCGGAGCTTGGCCCTGATGAGGGTTTAGGTTAGGTGGGAGAACAGAGACAGAGCCCCGGTGTTGGTGGGGCTGAGAATGGGCTCCCAAAAGATCGTGAAGGCCAGCATCAGCCATGGTTCCTCGCTACTTCAGTGCCAAGCCCCATGTGGAGGGTGCCCGCTCCGAAGCTTGCCCCTCATGAGGTTCAGGGCTAGGTTGAGTTTGGATGGGAGAACAGGCACAGAGCCACGGTGTTATTGGTGCTGATAAGGGGCTGCCAAGAGATCGTGAGGGCCAGCATCAGCCTTGATTCCTAGCTACTTCAGTGCCTAAGCCCCACGTGGAGAGTGGTCGCTTTGGAGCTTGGCTCCGAGGAGGGTAATGGATAGGTTGATGTTAGGTGCGAGTAGAGACACAGAGCCCCGGTGTTGGTGGGGACGATAACGGGGTGTCAAGAGATCGTGAGGGCCAGCATCAGCCATGGTTCCTGGCTGCATCAGTGCTAAGCCGCATGAGGACGGTGGCCACTTCGGAGCTTGGCCCTGATGAGGGTTGAGGTTAGGTGGGAGAACAGAGACAGAGCGTCGGTTTTGGTGGGGCTGAGAAGGGGCTGCCAAGAGATCGTGAAGGCCAGCATCAGCCATGGTTCCTCGCTACTTCAGTGCCTAAGCCCCACGTGGAGAGTGGTCGCTTGGGAGCTTGGCTCCGAGGAGGGTAAGGGATATGTCGAGGATAAGTGGGAGAACAGACACAGAGCCCCGGTATTGGTGGGGCTGAGAAGGGACTACCAAAAGATCGTGAGGGCCAGCATCAGCCTTTATTCCTGGCTACTTTAGTGCCTAAGCCCCACGTGGAGAGTGGTCGCTTTGGAGTTTGGCTCCGAGGAGCGTAAGGGATTGGTTGATGTTAGGTGCGAGCAGAGACACAGAGCCCTTGTGTTGGTGGGGACAATAACGGGGTGTCAAGAGATCGTGAGGGCCAGCTTCAACCTTGGCTCCTGGCTACTTCAGTGCCTGAGCCCCATGTAGAAGGTGGCCTCTTCTGAGCTCGGCCCTGATGAGGGTCAGGGCTAGGTTGAGGATAGGAGGGAGAACAGAGACAGAGCCCCGGTGTTGGTGCGGCTGAGAACGGATGCTAAGAGGTCGTGATGGACAGCATCAGCCATGGTTCCTGGCTACTTCACTGCCTGAGCCCAATGTTAAGGGTGGCCTCTTCGGAGCTTGGCTCCGATGAAGGTGAGGGCTATGTCGTGGATAAGTGGGAGAAGAGAGACAGAGCCTCCGTTTTGGTGGGGCTACCAAGGGAATTTGAGGGCCAGCATCAACCTTGATTTCTGGTGACCTTAGTGCCAAGCTCCACGTGGAGGGTGGCCACTTCGGAGCTCGGCCCTGATGAGGGTCAGGGCTAGGTTGAGGATAGGAGGGAGAACAGAGACAGAGCCCCGGTGTTGGTGGGGCTGAGAAGGGGCTGCCAAGAGATCGTGAAGGCCAGCATCAGCCATTGTTCCTGGCTACTTCAGTGCCAAGCCCCATGTGGAGGGTGCCCGCTCCGAAGCTTGCCCCTCATGAGGTTCAGGGCTAGGTTGAGGTAGCGTGGGAGAACAGGCACAGAGCCACGGTGTTATTGGTGCTGATAAGGGGCTGCCAAGAGATCGTGAGGGCCAGCATCAGCCTTGATTCCTGGCTACTTCAGTGCCTAAGCCCCACGTGGAGATTGGTCGCTTTGGAGCTTGGCTCCGAGGAGCGTAAGGGATTGGTTGATGTTAGGTGCGAGCAGAGACACAGAGCCCTGGTGTTGGTGGGGACGATAACGGGGTGTCTAGAGATCGTGAGGGCCAGCTTCAACCTTGGCTCCTGGCTACTTCAGTGCCTAAGACCCACGTGGAGAGTAGTCGCTTGGGAGCTTGGCTCCGATGAGGGTAAGGGCTATGTCGAGGATAAGTGGGAGAACAGAGACAGAGCCCCGGTGTTGGTGGGGGCAATAAAGGGGTGTCAACAGATCGTGAGGGTCAGCTTCAACCTTGGCTCCTGGCTACTTCAGTGCCTGAGCCCCATGTAGAAGGTGGCCCCTTCGGAACTCGGCCCTGATGAGAGTCAGGGCTAGGTTGAGTATAGGAGGGAGAACAGAGACAGAGCCCCGGTGTTGGTGCGGCTGAGAACGGATGCTAAGAGGTCGTGATGGACAGCATCAGCCATGGTTCCTGGCTACTTCACTGCCTGAGCCCAATGTTAAGGGTGGCCTCTTCGGAGCTTGGCTCCGATGAAGGTGAGGGCTATGTCGTGGATAAGTGGGAGAAGAGAGACAGAGCCTCCGTTTTGGTGGGGCTACCAAGGGAATTTGAGGGCCAGCATCAACCTTGATTTCTGGTGACCTTAGTGCCAAGCTCCACGTGGAGGGTGGCCACTTCGGAGCTCGGCCCTGATGAGGGTCAGGGCTAGGTTGAGGATAGGAGGGAGAACAGAGACAGAGCCCCGGTGTTGGTGGGGCTGAGAAGGGGCTGCCAAGAGAGCGTAGGTCCTGTATCACCCCTGGTTCCTGGCTACATCAGTGCCAATCCGCATGAGGACGGTGGCCACTTCGGAACTTGGCCCTGATGAGGGTTGAGGTTAGGTGGGAGAACAGAGACAGAGCCCCGGTGTTGGTGGGGCTGAGAATGGGCTCCCAAAAGATCGTGAAGGCCAGCATCAGTCATTGTTCCTGGCTACTTCAGTGCCAAGCCCCATGTGGAGAGTGCCCGCTCCGAAGCTTGCCCCTCATGAGGTTCAGGGCTAGGTTGAGTTTGGGTGGGAGAACAGGCACAGAGCCACGGTGTTATTGGTGCTGATAAGGGGCTGCCAAGAGATCGTGAGGGCCAGCATCAGCCTTCATTCCTGGCTACTTCAGTGCCTAAGCCCCATGTAGAAGGTGGCCTCTTCTGAGCTCGGCCCTGATGAGGGTCAGGGCTAGGTTGAGGATAGGAGGGAGAACAGAGACAGAGCCCCGGTTTTGTTGGGGCTGAGAAGGGGCTGCCAAGAGATCGTGAAGGCCAGCATCAGCCATGGTTCCACGCTACTTCAGTGCCTGAGCCCCACGTGGAGAGTGGTCGCTTTGGAGCTTGGCTCCCAGTAGCGTAAGGGACAGGCTGATGTTAGGTGCGAGCAGAGACACAGAGCCCCGGTGTTGGTGGGGACGATAACGGGGTGTCAAGAGATCGTGAGGGCCAGCTACAACCTTGGCTCCTGGCTACTTCAGTGCCTGAGCCCCATGTAGAAGGTGGCCTCTTCTGAGCTCGGCCCTGATGAGGGTCAGGGCTAGGTTGAGGATAGGAGGGAGAACAGAGACAGAGCCCCGGTGTTGGTGCGGCTGAGCAGGGGCTGCCAAGAGATCGTGAAGGCCAGCATCAGCCATGGTTCCTCGCTACTTCAGTGCCTAAGCCCCACGTGGAGAGTGGTCGCTTGGTAGCTTGGCTCCGATGAGGCTAAGGGATATGTCGAGGATAAGTGGGAGAACAGACACAGAGCCCCGGTATTGGTGTGGCTGAGAAGGGACTGCCAAGAGAGCGTAGGTCCAGTATCAGCCCTGGCTCCTGGCTACATCAGTGCCAAGGCGCATGAGGAGGGTGGCCACTTCGGAGCTTGGCCCTGATGAGGATTTAGGTTAGGTGGGAGAACAGAGACAGAGCCCCGGTGTTGTTGGGGCTGAGAAGGGGCTGCCAAGTGATCGTGAAGGCCAGCATCAGCCTTGATTCCTGGGTACTTCAGTGCCTAAGCCCCACGTGGAGAGTGGTCGCTTTGGAGCTTGGCTCCGAGGAGCGTAAGGGGTAGGTTGATGTTAGGTGCGAGCAGAGACACAGAGCCCCGGTGTTGGTGGGGACGATAACGGGGTGTCAAGAGATCGTGAGGGCCAGCTTCAACCTTGGCTCCTGGCTACTTCAGTGCCTGAGCCCCATGTAGAAGGTGGCCTCTTCGGAGCTCGGCCCTGATGAGGGTCAGGGCTAGGTTGAGGATAGGAGGGAGAACAGACACACAGCCCCGGTATTGGTGCGGCTGAGCAGGGGCTGCCAAGAGATCGTGAAGGCCAGCATCAGCCATGGTTCCTCGCTAATTCAGTGCCTGAGCCCCACGTGGAGAGTGGTCGCTTGGGAGCTTGGCTCCGATGAGAGTAAGGGATATGTCGAGGATAAGTGGGAGAACAGAGACAGAGCCCCGGTATTGGTAGGGCTGAGAATGGGCTGCCAAAAGATCGTGAGGGCCAGCTTCAACCTTGGCTCCTGGCTACTTCAGTGCCTGAGCCCCATGTAGAAGGTGGCCTCTTCTGAGCTCGGCCCTGATGAGGGTCAGGGCTAGGTTGAGGATAGGAGGGAGAACAGAGACAGAGCCCCGGTGTTGGTGCGGCTGAGAACGGATGCTAAGAGGCCGTGATGGACAGCATCAGCCATGGTTCCTGGCTACTTCACTGCCTGAGCCCAATGTTAAGGGTGGCCTCTTCGGAGCTTGGCTCCGATGAAGGTGAGGGCTATATGGTGGATAAGTGGGAGAAGAGAGGCAGAGCCTCGGTTTTGGTGGGGCTACCAAGGGAATTTGAGGGCCAGCATCAACATTGATTTCTGGTTACCTTAGTGCCAAGCTCACGTGGAGGGTGGCCACTTCGGAGCTCGGCCCTGATGAGGGTCAGGGCTAGGTTGAGGATAGGAGGGAGAACAGAGACAGAGCCTCGGTGTTGTTGGGGCTGAGAATCGGCTGCCAAAAGATCGTGAGGGCCAGCATCAGCCTTGATTCCTGACTCCCTCACGGCCAAGCTCCACGTGGAGATGGTCGCTTCGGAGCTTGGCTCCGAGGAGGGTAATGGATAGGTTGATGTTAGGAGCGAGCAGAGACACAGAGCCCCGGTGTTGGTGGGGACGATAACGGGGTGTCAAGAGATCGTGATGGCCAGCATCAGCCATGGTTCCTGGCTGCATCAGTGCCAAGCCCCATGTGGAGGGTGGCCACTTCGGAGCTTGGCCCTGATGAGGGTTTAGGTTAGGTGGGAGAACAGAGACAGAGCCTCGGTGTTGGTGCGGCTGAGAAGGGGCTGCCAAGAGATCGTGAAGGCCAGCATCAGCCTTGATTCCTGGCTACTTCAGTGCCTAAGCCCCACGTGGAGAGTGGTCGCTTTGGAGCTTGGCTCCGAGGAGCGTAAGGGGTAGGTTGATGTTATGTGCGAGCAGAGACACAGAGCCCCGGTGTTGGTGGGGACGATAACGGGGTGTCAAGAGATCGTGAGGGCCAGTATCAGCCATGGTTCCTGGCTGCATCAGTGCCAAGCCGCATGAGGACGGTGGCCACTTCGGAGCTTGGCCCTGATGAGGGTTGAGGTTAGGTGGGAGAACAGAGACAGAGCCCCGGTGTTGTTGGGGCTGAGAAGGGGCTGCCAAGAGATCGTGAAGGCCAGCATCAGCCATGGTTCCTCGCTACTTCAGTGCCTGAGCCCCACGTGGAGAGTGGTCGCTTGGGAGCTTGGCTCCGATGAGAGTAAGGGATATGTCGAGGATAAGTGGGAGAACAGAGACAGAGCCCCGGTATTGGTAGGACTGAGAATGGGCTTCCAAAAGATCGTGAGGGCCAGCTTCAACCTTGGCTCCTGGCTACTTCAGTGCCTGAGCCCCATGTAGAAGGTGGCCTCTTCTGAGCTCGGCCCTGATGAGGGTCAGGGCTAGGTTGAGGATAGGAGGGAGAACAGAGACAGAGCCCCGGTGTTGGTGCGGCTGAGAACGGATGCTAAGAGGCCGTGATGGACAGCATCAGCCATGGTTCCTGGCTACTTCACTGCCTGAGCCCAATGTTAAGGGTGGCCTCTTCGGAGCTTGGCTCCGATGATGGTGAGGGCTATGTCGTGCTTAAGAGGGAGAACAGAGGCAGAGCCTCGGTTTTGGTGGGGCTACCAACGGAATTTGAGGGCCAGCATCAACCTTGATTTCTGGTTACCTTAGTGCCAAGCTCACGTGGAGGGTGGCCACTTCGGAGCTCGGCCCTGATGAGGGTCAGGGCTAGGTTGAGGATAGGAGGGAGAACAGAGACAGAGCCTCGGTGTTGTTGGGGCTGAGAATCGGCTGCCAAAAGATCGTGAGGGCCAGCATCAGCCTTGATTCCTGACTCCGTCACGGCCAAGCTCCACGTGGAGATGGTCGCTTCGGAGCTTGGCTCCGAGGAGGGTAATGGATAGGTTGATGTTAGGAGCGAGCAGAGACACAGAGTTCCGGTGTTGGTGGGGACGATAACGGGGTGTCAAGAGATCGTGAGGGCCAGCATCAGCCATGGTTCCTGGCTGCATCAGTGCCAAGCCCCATGTGGAGGGTGGCCACTTCGGAGCTTGGCCCTGATGAGGGTTTAGGTTAGGTGGGAGAACAGAGACAGAGCCTCGGTGTTGGTGCGGCTGAGAAGGGGCTGCCAAGAGATCGTGAAGGCCAGCATCAGCCATGGTTCCTCGCTACTTCAGTGCCTAAGCCCCACGTGGAGAGTGGTCGCTTGGGAGCTTGGCTCCGATGAGGGTAAGGGATATGTCGAGAATAAGTGGGAGAACAGACACAGAGCCCCGGTATTGGTGGGGCTGAGAAGGGACTGCCAAGAGAGCGTAGGTCCAGTATCAGCCCTGGTTCCTGGCTACATCAGTGCCAAGCCGCATGAGGACGGTGGCCACTTCGGAGCTTGGCCCTGATGAGGGTTGAGGTTAGGTGGGAGAACAGAGACAGAGCCTCGGTGTTGGTGCGGCTGAGAAGGGGCTGCCAAGAGATCGTGAGGGCCAGCATCAGCCATGGTTCCTCGCTACTTCAGTGCCTAAGCCCCACGTGGAGAGTGGTCGCTTGGGAGCTTGGCTCCGATGAGGGTAAGGGATATGTCGAGGAAAAGTGGGAGAACAGACACAGAGCCCCGGTATTGGTGGGGCTGAGAAGGGACTGCCAAGAGAGCGTAGGTCCGGTATCAGCCCTGGTTCCTGGCTACATCAGTGCCAATCCGCATGAGGACGGTGGCCGCTTCGGAGCTTGGCCCTGATGAGGGTTTAGGTTAGGTGGGAGAACAGAGACAGAGCCCCGGTGTTGGTGGGGCTGAGAATGGGCTCCCAAAAGATCGTGAGGGCCAGCATCAGCCTTGATTCCTGGCTACTTCAGTGCCTAAGCCGCACGTGGAGAGTGGTCGCTTTGGAGCTTGGCTCCGAGGAGCGTAAGGGGTAGGTTGATGTTATGTGCGAGCAGAGACACAGAGCCCCGGTGTTGGTGGGGACGATAACGGGGTGTCAAGAGATCGTGAGGGCCAGCTTCAACCTTGGCTCCTGGCTACTTCAGTGCCTGAGCCCCATGTAGAAGGTGGCCTCTTCGGAGCTCGGCCCTGATGAGGGTCAGGGCTAGGTTGAGGATAGGAGGGAGAACAGAGACAGAGCCCCTGTATTGGTGCGGCTGAGCAGGGGCTGCCAAGAGATCGTGAAGGCCAGCATCAGCCATGGTTCCTGGCTACTTCATCCCCTAAGCCCCACTTGGAAGGCAGTAGCTTGGCTCCGATGAGGGTAAGGGATATGTCGAGAATAAGTGGGAGAACAGACACAGAGCCCCGGTATTGGTGGGGCTGAGAAGGGACTGCCAAGAGAGCGTAGGTCCAGTATCAGCCCTGGTTCCTGGCTACATCAGTGCCAAGCCGCATGAGGACGGTGGCCACTTCGGAGCTTGGCCCTGATGAGGGTTGAGGTTAGGTGGGAGAACAGAGACAGAGCCCCGGTGTTGTTGGGGCTGAGAAGGGGCTGCCAAGAGATCGTGAAGGCCAGCATCAGCCATTGTTCCTGGCTACTTCTTTGCCATGCCCATTGTGGAGGGTGCCCGCTCCGAAGCTTGCCCTTCATGAGGTTCAGGGGTAGGTTGAGGTTGGGTGGGAGAACAGGCACAGAGCCACGGTGTTATTGGTGCTGATAAGGGGCTGCCAAGAGATCGTGAAGGCCAGCATCAGCCTTGTTTCCTGACTCCCTCACGGCCAAGCTCCACGTGGAAATGGTCGCTTCGGAGCTTGGCTCCGAGGAGGGTAATGGATAGGTTGATGTTAGGAGCGAGCAGAGACACAGAGCCCCGGTGTTGGTGGGGACGATAACGGGGTGTCAAGAGATCGTGAGGGCCAGCATCAGCCATGGTTCCTGGCTGCATCAGTGCCAAGCCGCATGTGGAGGGTGGCCACTTCGGAGCTTGGCCCTGATGAGGGTTTAGGTTAGGTGGGAGAACAGAGACAGAGCCTCGGTGTTGGTGCGGCTGAGAAGGGGCTGCCAAGAGATCGTGAAGGCCAGCATCAGCCACTGTTCCTGGCTACTTCATTGCCAAGCCCCTTGTGGAGAGTGGTCGCTTGGTAGCTTGGCTCCGATGAGGGTAAGGGATATGTCGAGAATAAGTGGGAGAACAGACACAGAGCCCCGGTATTGGTGGGGCTGAGAAGGGACTGCCAAGAGAGCGTAGGTCCAGTATCAGCCCTGGTTCCTGGCTACATCAGTGCCAAGCCGCATGAGGACGGTGGCCACTTCGGAGCTTGGCCCTGATGAGGGTTGAGGTTAGGTGGGAGAACAGAGACAGAGCCCCGGTATTGTTGGGGCTGAGAAGGGGCTCCCAAAAGATCGTGAGGGCCAGCTTCAGCCTTGATTCCTGGCTACTTCAGTGCCTAAGCCCCACGTGGAGAGTGGTCGCTTTGGAGCTTGGCTCCGAGGAGCGTAAGGGGTAGGTTGATGTTATGTGCGAGCAGAGACACAGAGCCCCGGTGTTGGTGGGGACGATAACGGGGTGTCAAGAGATCGTGAGGGCCAGCATCAGCCATGGTTCCTGGCTGCATCAGTGCCAAGCCGCATGAGGACGGTGGCCACTTCGGAGCTTGGCCCTGATGAGGGTTGAGGTTAGGTGGGAGAACAGAGACAGAGCCTCGGTGTTGGTGCGGCTGAGAAGGGGCTGCCAAGAGATCGTGAGGGCCAGCATCAGCCATGGTTCCTCGCTACTTCAGTGCCTAAGCCCCACGTGGAGAGTGGTCGCTTGGGAGCTTGGCTCCGATGAGGGTAAGGGATATGTCGAGGAAAAGTGGGAGAACAGACACAGAGCCCCGGTATTGGTGGGGCTGAGAAGGGACTGCCAAGAGAGCGTAGGTCCGGTATCAGCCCTGGTTCCTGGCTACATCAGTGCCAATCCGCATGAGGACGGTGGCCGCTTCCTTCGGAGCTTGGCCCTGATGAGGGTTTAGGTTAGGTGGGAGAACAGAGACAGAGCCCCGGTGTTGGTGGGGCTGAGAATGGGCTCCCAAAAGATCGTGAGGGCCAGCATCAGCCTTGATTCCTGGCTACTTCAGTGCCTAAGCCCCACGTGGAGAGTGGTCGCTTTGGAGCTTGGCTCCGAGGAGCGTAAGGGGTAGGTTGATGTTATGTGCGAGCAGAGACACAGAGCCCCGGTGTTGGTGGGGACGATAACGGGGTGTCAAGAGATCGTGAGGGCCAGCTTCAACCTTGGCTCCTGGCTACTTCAGTGCCTGAGCCCCATGTAGAAGGTGGCCTCTTCGGAGCTCGGCCCTGATGAGGGTCAGGGCTAGGTTGAGGATAGGAGGGAGAACAGAGACAGAGCCCCTGTATTGGTGCGGCTGAGCAGGGGCTGCCAAGAGATCGTGAAGGCCAGCATCAGCCATGGTTCCTGGCTACTTCATCCCCTAAGCCCCACTTGGAAGGCAGTAGCTTGGCTCCGATGAGGGTAAGGGATATGTCGAGAATAAGTGGGAGAACAGACACAGAGCCCCGGTATTGGTGGGGCTGAGAAGGGACTGCCAAGAGAGCGTAGGTCCAGTATCAGCCCTGGTTCCTGGCTACATCAGTGCCAAGCCGCATGAGGACGGTGGCCACTTCGGAGCTTGGCCCTGATGAGGGTTGAGGTTAAGTGGGAAACAGAGACAGAGCCCCGGTGTTGGTGCGGCTGAGAAGGGGCTGCCAAGAGATCGTGAAGGCCAGCATCAGCCATTGTTCCTGGCTACTTCTTTGCCATGCCCATTGTGGAGAGTGCCCGCTCCGAAGCTTGCCCTTCATGAGGTTCAGGGGTAGGTTGAGGTTGGGTGGGAGAACAGGCACAGAGCCACGGTGTTATTGGTGCTGATAAGGGGCTGCCAAGAGATCGTGAAGGCCAGCATCAGCCATGATTCCTGACTCCCTCACGGCCAAGCTCCACGTGGAAATGGTCGCTTCGGAGCTTGGCTCCGAGGAGGGTAATGGATAGGTTGATGTTAGGAGCGAGCAGAGACACAGAGCTCCGGTGTTGGTGGGGACGATAACGGGGTGTCAAGAGATCGTGAGGGCCAGCATCAGCCATGGTTCCTGGCTGCATCAGTGCCAAGCCCCATGTGGAGGGTGGCCACTTCGGAGCTTGGCCCTGATGAGGGTTTAGGTTAGGTGGGAGAACAGAGACAGAGCCTCGGTGTTGGTGCGGCTGAGAAGGGGCTGCCAAGAGATCGTGAAGGCCAGCATCAGCCATGGTTCCTCGCTACTTCAGTGCCTAAGCCCCACGTGGAGAGTGGTCGCTTGGGAGCTTGGCTCCGATGAGGGTAAGGGATATGTCGAGGAAAAGTGGGAGAACAGACACAGAGCCCCGGTATTGGTGGGGCTGAGAAGGGACTGCCAAGAGAGCGTAGGTCCGGTATCAGCCCTGGTTCCTGGCTACATCAGTGCCAATCCGCATGAGGACGGTGGCCGCTTCGGAGCTTGGCCCTGATGAGGGTTTAGGTTAGGTGGGAGAACAGAGACAGAGCCCCGGTGTTGGTGGGGCTGAGAATGGGCTCCCAAAAGATCGTGAGGGCCAGCATCAGCCTTGATTCCTGGCTACTTCAGTGCCAGAGCCCCACGTGGAGAGTGGTCGCTTTGGAGCTTGGCTCCGAGGAGCGTAAGGGGAAGGTTGATGTTATGTGCGAGCAGAGACACAGAGCCCCGGTGTTGGTGGGGACGATAACGGGGTGTCAAGAGATCGTGAGGGCCAGCTTCAACCTTGGCTCCTGGCTACTTCAGTGCCTGAGCCCCATGTAGAAGGTGGCCTCTTCGGAGCTCGGCCCTGATGAGGGTCAGGGCTAGGTTGAGGATAGGAGGGAGAACAGAGACAGAGCCCCTGTATTGGTGCGGCTGAGCAGGGGCTGCCAAGAGATCGTGAAGGCCAGCATCAGCCATGGTTCCTCGCTACTTCATCCCCTAAGCCCCACTTGGAAGGCAGTAGCTTGGCTCCGATGAGGGTAAGGGATATGTCGAGAATAAGTGGGAGAACATACACAGAGCCCCGGTATTGGTGGGGCTGAGAAGGGACTGCCAAGAGAGCGTAGGTCCAGTATCAGCCCTGGTTCCTGGCTACATCAGTGCCAAGCCGCATGAGGACGGTGGCCACTTCGGAGCTTGGCCCTGATGAGGGTTGAGGTTAGGTGGGAGAACAGAGACAGAGCCCCGGTGTTGTTGGGGCTGAGAAGGGGCTGCCAAGAGATCGTGAAGGCCAGCATCAGCCATTGTTCCTGGCTACTTCTTTGCCATGCCCATTGTGGAGGGTGCCCGCTCCGAAGCTTGCCCTTCATGAGGTTCAGGGGTAGGTTGAGGTTGGGTGGGAGAACAGGCACAGAGCCACGGTGTTATTGGTGCTGATAAGGGGCTGCCAAGAGATCGTGAAGGCCAGCATCAGCCTTGTTTCCTGACTCCCTCACGGCCAAGCTCCACGTGGAAATGGTCGCTTCGGAGCTTGGCTCCGAGGAGGGTAATGGATAGGTTGATGTTAGGAGCGAGCAGAGACACAGAGCCCCGGTGTTGGTGGGGACGATAACGGGGTGTCAAGAGATCGTGAGGGCCAGCATCAGCCATGGTTCCTGGCTGCATCAGTGCCAAGCCGCATGTGGAGGGTGGCCACTTCGGAGCTTGGCCCTGATGAGGGTTTAGGTTAGGTGGGAGAACAGAGACAGAGCCTCGGTGTTGGTGCGGCTGAGAAGGGGCTGCCAAGAGATCGTGAAGGCCAGCATCAGCCACTGTTCCTGGCTACTTCATTGCCAAGCCCCTTGTGGAGAGTGGTCGCTTGGTAGCTTGGCTCCGATGAGGGTAAGGGATATGTCGAGAATAAGTGGGAGAACAGACACAGAGCCCCGGTATTGGTGGGGCTGAGAAGGGACTGCCAAGAGAGCGTAGGTCCAGTATCAGCCCTGGTTCCTGGCTACATCAGTGCCAAGCCGCATGAGGACGGTGGCCACTTCGGAGCTTGGCCCTGATGAGGGTTGAGGTTAGGTGGGAGAACAGAGACAGAGCCCCGGTATTGTTGGGGCTGAGAAGGGGCTCCCAAAAGATCGTGAGGGCCAGCTTCAGCCTTGATTCCTGGCTACTTCAGTGCCTAAGCCCCACGTGGAGAGTGGTCGCTTTGGAGCTTGGCTCCGAGGAGCGTAAGGGGTAGGTTGATGTTATGTGCGAGCAGAGACACAGAGCCCCGGTGTTGGTGGGGACGATAACGGGGTGTCAAGAGATCGTGAGGGCCAGCATCAGCCATGGTTCCTGGCTGCATCAGTGCCAAGCCGCATGAGGACGGTGGCCACTTCGGAGCTTGGCCCTGATGAGGGTTGAGGTTAGGTGGGAGAACAGAGACAGAGCCTCGGTGTTGGTGCGGCTGAGAAGGGGCTGCCAAGAGATCGTGAGGGCCAGCATCAGCCATGGTTCCTCGCTACTTCAGTGCCTAAGCCCCACGTGGAGAGTGGTCGCTTGGGAGCTTGGCTCCGATGAGGGTAAGGGATATGTCGAGGAAAAGTGGGAGAACAGACACAGAGCCCCGGTATTGGTGGGGCTGAGAAGGGACTGCCAAGAGAGCGTAGGTCCGGTATCAGCCCTGGTTCCTGGCTACATCAGTGCCAATCCGCATGAGGACGGTGGCCGCTTCGGAGCTTGGCCCTGATGAGGGTTTAGGTTAGGTGGGAGAACAGAGACAGAGCCCCGGTGTTGGTGGGGCTGAGAATGGGCTCCCAAAAGATCGTGAGGGCCAGCATCAGCCTTGATTCCTGGCTACTTCAGTGCCTAAGCCCCACGTGGAGAGTGGTCGCTTTGGAGCTTGGCTCCGAGGAGCGTAAGGGGTAGGTTGATGTTATGTGCGAGCAGAGACACAGAGCCCCGGTGTTGGTGGGGACGATAACGGGGTGTCAAGAGATCGTGAGGGCCAGCTTCAACCTTGGCTCCTGGCTACTTCAGTGCCTGAGCCCCATGTAGAAGGTGGCCTCTTCGGAGCTCGGCCCTGATGAGGGTCAGGGCTAGGTTGAGGATAGGAGGGAGAACAGAGACAGAGCCCCTGTGTTGGTGCGGCTGAGCAGGGGCTGCCAAGAGATCGTGAAGGCCAGCATCAGCCATGGTTCCTGGCTACTTCATCCCCTAAGCCCCACTTGGAAGGCAGTAGCTTGGCTCCGATGAGGGTAAGGGATATGTCGAGAATAAGTGGGAGAACAGACACAGAGCCCCGGTATTGGTGGGGCTGAGAAGGGACTGCCAAGAGAGCGTAGGTCCAGTATCAGCCCTGGTTCCTGGCTACATCAGTGCCAAGCCGCATGAGGACGGTGGCCACTTCGGAGCTTGGCCCTGATGAGGGTTGAGGTTAAGTGGGAAACAGAGACAGAGCCCCGGTGTTGGTGCGGCTGAGAAGGGGCTGCCAAGAGATCGTGAAGGCCAGCATCAGCCATTGTTCCTGGCTACTTCTTTGCCATGCCCATTGTGGAGAGTGCCCGCTCCGAAGCTTGCCCTTCATGAGGTTCAGGGGTAGGTTGAGGTTGGGTGGGAGAACAGGCACAGAGCCACGGTGTTATTGGTGCTGATAAGGGGCTGCCAAGAGATCGTGAAGGCCAGCATCAGCCATGATTCCTGACTCCCTCACGGCCAAGCTCCACGTGGAAATGGTCGCTTCGGAGCTTGGCTCCGAGGAGGGTAATGGATAGGTTGATGTTAGGAGCGAGCAGAGACACAGAGCTCCGGTGTTGGTGGGGACGATAACGGGGTGTCAAGAGATCGTGAGGGCCAGCATCAGCCATGGTTCCTGGCTGCATCAGTGCCAAGCCCCATGTGGAGGGTGGCCACTTCGGAGCTTGGCCCTGATGAGGGTTTAGGTTAGGTGGGAGAACAGAGACAGAGCCTCGGTGTTGGTGCGGCTGAGAAGGGGCTGCCAAGAGATCGTGAAGGCCAGCATCAGCCATGGTTCCTCGCTACTTCAGTGCCTAAGCCCCACGTGGAGAGTGGTCGCTTGGGAGCTTGGCTCCGATGAGGGTAAGGGATATGTCGAGGAAAAGTGGGAGAACAGACACAGAGCCCCGGTATTGGTGGGGCTGAGAAGGGACTGCCAAGAGAGCGTAGGTCCGGTATCAGCCCTGGTTCCTGGCTACATCAGTGCCAATCCGCATGAGGACGGTGGCCGCTTCGGAGCTTGGCCCTGATGAGGGTTTAGGTTAGGTGGGAGAACAGAGACAGAGCCCCGGTGTTGGTGGGGCTGAGAATGGGCTCCCAAAAGATCGTGAGGGCCAGCATCAGCCTTGATTCCTGGCTACTTCAGTGCCAGAGCCCCACGTGGAGAGTGGTCGCTTTGGAGCTTGGCTCCGAGGAGCGTAAGGGGAAGGTTGATGTTATGTGCGAGCAGAGACACAGAGCCCCGGTGTTGGTGGGGACGATAACGGGGTGTCAAGAGATCGTGAGGGCCAGCTTCAACCTTGGCTCCTGGCTACTTCAGTGCCTGAGCCCCATGTAGAAGGTGGCCTCTTCGGAGCTCGGCCCTGATGAGGGTCAGGGCTAGGTTGAGGATAGGAGGGAGAACAGAGACAGAGCCCCTGTATTGGTGCGGCTGAGCAGGGGCTGCCAAGAGATCGTGAAGGCCAGCATCAGCCATGGTTCCTGGCTACTTCATCCCCTAAGCCCCACTTGGAAGGCAGTAGCTTGGCTCCGATGAGGGTAAGGGATATGTCGAGAATAAGTGGGAGAACAGACACACAGGCCCGGTATTGGTGTGGGTGAGAAGGGACTGCCAAGAGAGCGTAGGTCCAGTATCAGCCCTGGTTCCTGGCTACATCAGTGCCAAGCCGCATGAGGACGGTGGCCACTTCGGAGCTTGGCCCTGATGAGGGTTGAGGTTAGGTGGGAAACAGAGACAGAGCCCCGGTGTTGGTGCGGCTGAGAAGGGGCTGCCAAGAGATCGTGAAGGCCAGCATCAGCCATTGTTCCTGGCTACTTCTTTGCCATGCCCATTGTGGAGGGTGCCCGCTCCGAAGCTTGCCCTTCATGAGGTTCAGGGGTAGGTTGAGGTTGGGTGGGAGAACAGGCACAGAGCCACGGTGTTATTGGTGCTGATAAGGGGCTGCCAAGAGATCGTGCAGGCCAGCATCAGCCTTGATTCCTGACTCCCTCACGGCCAAGCTCCACGTGGAGATGGTCGCTTCGGAGCTTGGCTCCGAGGAGGGTAATGGATAGGTTGATGTTAGGAGCGAGCAGAGACACAGAGCCCCGGTGTTGGTGGGGACGATAACGGGGTGTCAAGAGATCGTGAGGGCCAGCATCAGCCATGGTTCCTGGCTGCATCAGTGCCAAGCCCCATGTGGAGGGTGGCCACTTCGGAGCTTGGCCCTGATGAGGGTTTAGGTTAGGTGGGAGAACAGAGACAGAGCCTCGGTGTTGGTGCGGCTGAGAAGGGGCTGCCAAGAGATCGTGAAGGCCAGCATCAGCCATGGTTCCTCGCTACTTCAGTGCCTAAGCCCCACGTGGAGAGTGGTCGCTTGGGAGCTTGGCTCCGATGAGGGTAAGGGATATGTCGAGAATAAGTGGGAGAACAGACACAGAGCCCCGGTATTGGTGGGGCTGAGAAGGGACTGCCAAGAGAGCGTAGGTCCAGTATCAGCCCTGGTTCCTGGCTACATCAGTGCCAAGCCGCATGAGGACGGTGGCCACTTCGGAGCTTGGCCCTGATGAGGGTTGAGGTTAGGTGGGAGAACAGAGACAGAGCCCCGGTATTGTTGGGGCTGAGAATGGGCTGCCAAAAGATCGTGAGGGCCAGCTTCAGCCTTGATTCCTGGCTACTTCAGTGCCAGAGCCCCACGTGGAGAGTGGTCGCTTTGGAGCTTGGCTCCGAGGAGCGTAAGGGGAAGGTTGATGTTATGTGCGAGCAGAGACACAGAGCCCCGGTGTTGGTGGGGACGATAACGGGGTGTCAAGAGATCGTGAGGGCCAGCATCAGCCATGGTTCCTGGCTGCATCAGTGCCAAGCCGCATGAGGACGGTGGCCACTTCGGAGCTTGGCCCTGATGAGGGTTGAGGTTAGGTGGGAGAACAGAGACAGAGCCTCGGTGTTGGTGCGGCTGAGAAGGGGCTGCCAAGAGATCGTGAGGGCCAGCATCAGCCATGGTTCCTCGCTACTTCAGTGCCTAAGCCCCACGTGGAGAGTGGTCGCTTGGGAGCTTGGCTCCGATGAGGGTAAGGGATATGTCGAGGAAAAGTGGGAGAACAGAGACAGAGCCCCGGTATTGGTGGGGCTGAGAAGGGACTGCCAAGAGAGCGTAGGTCCGGTATCAGCCCTGGTTCCTGGCTACATCAGTGCCAATCCGCATGAGGACGGTGGCCGCTTCGGAGCTTGGCCCTGATGAGGGTTTAGGTTAGGTGGGAGAACAGAGACAGAGCCCCGGTGTTGGTGGGGCTGAGAATGGGCTCCCAAAAGATCGTGAGGGCCAGCATCAGCCTTGATTCCTGGCTACTTCAGTGCCTAAGCCCCACGTGGAGAGTGGTCGCTTTGGAGCTTAGCTCCGAGGAGCGTAAGGGGTAGGTTGATGTTATGTGCGAGCAGAGACACAGAGCCCCGGTGTTGGTGGGGACGATAACGGGGTGTCAAGAGATCGTGAGGGCCAGCTTCAACCTTGGCTCCTGGCTACTTCAGTGCCTGAGCCCCATGTAGAAGGTGGCCTCTTCGGAGCTCGGCCCTGATGAGGGTCAGGGCTAGGTTGAGGATAGGAGGGAGAACAGAGACAGAGCCCCTGTGTTGGTGCGGCTGAGCAGGGGCTGCCAAGAGATCGTGAAGGCCAGCATCAGCCATGGTTCCTCGCTACTTCAGTGCCTAAGCCCCACGTGGAGAGTGGTCGCTTGGGAGCTTGGCTCCGATGAGGGTAAGGGATATGTCGAGGAAAAGTGGGAGAACAGAGACAGAGCCCCGGTATTGGTGGGGCTGAGAAGGGACTGCCAAGAGAGCGTAGGTCCGGTATCAGCCCTGGTTCCTGGCTACATCAGTGCCAATCCGCATGAGGACGGTGGCCGCTTCGGAGCTTGGCCCTGATGAGGGTTTAGGTTAGGTGGGAGAACAGAGACAGAGCCCCGGTGTTGGTGGGGCTGAGAATGGGCTCCCAAAAGATCGTGAGGGCCAGCATCAGCCTTGATTCCTGGCTACTTCAGTGCCTAAGCCCCACGTGGAGAGTGGTCGCTTTGGAGCTTAGCTCCGAGGAGCGTAAGGGGTAGGTTGATGTTATGTGCGAGCAGAGACACAGAGCCCCGGTGTTGGTGGGGACGATAACGGGGTGTCAAGAGATCGTGAGGGCCAGCTTCAACCTTGGCTCCTGGCTACTTCAGTGCCTGAGCCCCATGTAGAAGGTGGCCTCTTCGGAGCTCGGCCCTGATGAGGGTCAGGGCTAGGTTGAGGATAGGAGGGAGAACAGAGACAGAGCCCCTGTGTTGGTGCGGCTGAGCAGGGGCTGCCAAGAGATCGTGAAGGCCAGCATCAGCCATGGTTCCTGGCTACTTCATCCCCTAAGCCCCACTTGGAAGGCAGTAGCTTGGCTCCGATGAGGGTAAGGGATATGTCGAGAATAAGTGGGAGAACAGACACAGAGCCCCGGTATTGGTGTGGCTGAGAAGGGACTGCCAAGAGAGCGTAGGTCCAGTATCAGCCCTGGTTCCTGGCTACATCAGTGCCAAGCCGCATGAGGACGGTGGCCACTTCGGAGCTTGGCCCTGATGAGGGTTGAGGTTAGGTGGGAGAACAGAGACAGAGCCCCGGTGTTGTTGGGGCTGAGAAGGGGCTGCCAAGAGATCATGAAGGCCAGCATCAGCCATTGTTCCTGGCTACTTCTTTGCCATGCCCATTGTGGAGGGTGCCCGCTCCGAAGCTTGCCCTTCATGAGGTTCAGGGGTAGGTTGAGGTTGGGTGGGAGAACAGGCACAGAGCCACGGTGTTATTGGTGCTGATAAGGGGCTGCCAAGAGATCGTGAAGGCCAGCATCAGCCTTGTTTCCTGACTCCCTCACGGCCAAGCTCCACGTGGAGATGGTCGCTTCGGAGCTTGGCTCCGAGGAGGGTAATGGATAGGTTGATGTTAGGAGCGAGCAGAGACACAGGGCCCCGGTGTTGGTGGGGGCGATAACGGGGTGTCAAGAGATCGTGAGGGCCAGCATCAGCCATGGTTCCTGGCTGCATCCGTGCCAAGCCGCATGTGGAGGGTGGCCACTTCGGAGCTTGGCCCTGATGAGGGTTTAGGTTAGGTGGGAGAACAGAGACAGAGCCTCGGTGTTGGTGCGGCTGAGAAGGGGCTGCCAAGAGATCGTGAAGGCCAGCATCAGCCACTGTTCCTGGCTACTTCATTGCCAAGCCCCTTGTGGAGGGTGCCCGCTCCGAAGCTTGCCCTTCATGAGGTTCAGGGGTAGGTGAGGTTGGGTGGGAGAACAGGCACAGAGCCACGGTGTTATTGGTGCTGATAAGGGGCTGCCAAGAGATCGTGCAGGCCAGCATCAGCCTTGATTCCTGACTCCCTCACGGCCAAGCTCCACGTGGAGATGGTCACTTCGGAGCTTGGCTCCGAGGAGGGTAATGGATAGGTTGATGTTAGGTGCGAGCAGAGACACAGAGCCTCGGTGTTGGTGGGGGCGATAACGGGGTGTCAAGAGATCGTGAGGGCCAGCATCAGCCATGGTTCCTGGCTGCATCAGTGCCAAGCCCCATGTGGAGGGTGGCCACATCGGAGCTTGGCCCTGATGAGGGTTTAGGTTAGGTGGGAGAACAGAGACAGAGCCTCGGTGTTGGTGGGGCTGAGAAGGGACTGCCAAGAGAGCGTAGGTCCGGTAACAGCCCTGGTTCCTGCCTACATCAGTGCCAATCCGCATGAGGACGGTGGCCGCTTCGGAGCTTGGCCCTGATGAGGGTTTAGGTTAGGTGGGAGAACAGAGACAGAGCCCCGGTGTTGGTGCGGCTGAGAAGGGGCTGCCAAGAGATCGTGAAGGCCAGCATCAGCCATGGTTCCTCCCTACTTCAGTGCTTGAGCCCCACGTGGAGAGTGGTCGCTTGGGAGCTTGGCTCCGATGAGGGTAAGGGATATGTCGAGGATAAGTGGGAGAACAGAGACAGAGCCCCGGTATTGGTGGGGCTGAGAATGGGCTGCCAAAAGATCGTGAGGGCCAGCATCAGCCTTGATTCCTGGCTACTTCAGTGCCTAAGCCCCACGTGGACAGTGGTCTCTTTGGAGTTTGGCTCCGAGGAGCGTAAGGGATTGGTTGATGTTAGGTGCGAGCAGAGACACAGAGCCCTGGTGTTGGTGGGGACGATAACGGGGTGTCAAGAGATCGTGAGGGCCAGCTTCAACCTTGGCTCCTGGCTACTTCAGTGCCTGAGCCCCATGTAGAAGGTGGCCTCTTCGGAGCTCGGCCCTGATGAGGGTCAGGGCTAGGTTGAGGATAGGAGGGAGAACAGAGACAGAGCCCCTGTGTTGGTCGGGCTGAGCAGGGGCTGCCAAGAGATCGTGAAGGCCAGCATCAGCCATGGTTCCTGGCTACTTCGTCCCCTAAGCCCCATTTCGAAGGTAGTAGCTTGGCTCCGAAGAGGGTAAGGGATATGTCGAGAATAAGTGGGAGAACAGACACAGAGCCCCGGTATTGGTGTGGCTGAGAAGGGACTGCCAAGAGAGCGTAGGTCCAGTATCAGCCCTGGTTCCTGGCTACATCAGTGCCAAGCCGCATGAGGACGGTGGCCACTTCGGAGCTTGGCCCTGATGAGGGTTGAGGTTAGGTGGGAGAACAGAGACAGAGCCCCGGTGTTGGTGCGGCTGAGAAGGGGCTGCCAAGAGATCGTGAAGGCCAGCATCAGCCACTGTTCCTGGCTACTTCATTGCCAAGCCCCTTGTGGAGGGTGCCCGCTCCGAAGCTTGCCCTTCATGAGGTTCAGGGGTAGGTTGAGGTTGGGTGGGAGAACAGAGACAGAGCCACGGTGTTATTGGTGCTGATAAGGGGCTGCCAAGAGATCGTGAAGGCCAGCATCAGCCTTGTTTCCTGACTCCCTCACGGCCAAGCTCCACGTGGAGATGGTCGCTTCGGAGCTTGGCTCCGAGGAGAGTAATGGATAGGTTGATGTTAGGAGCGAGCAGAGACACAGAGCCCCGGTGTTGGTGGGGACGATAACGGGGTGTCAAGAGATCGTGAGGGCCAGCATCAGCCATGGTTCCTGGCTGCATCAGTGCCAAGCCGCATGTGGAGGGTGGCCACTTCGGAGCTTGGCCCTGATGAGGGTTTAGGTTAGGTGGGAGAACAGAGACAGAGCCTCGGTGTTGGTGGGGCTGAGAATGGGCTGCCAAGAAATCGTGAGGGCCAGCATCAGCCATGGTTCCTCGCTACTTCAGTGCCTAAGCCCCACGTGGAGAGTGGTCGCTTGGGAGCTTGGCTCCGATGAGGGTAAGGGATATGTCGAGGAAAAGTGGGAGAACAGACACAGAGCCCCGGTATTGGTGGGGCTGAGAAGGGACTGCCAAGAGAGCGTAGGTCCGGTATCAGCCCTGGTTCCTGGCTACATCAGTGCCAATCCGCATGAGGACGGTGGCCGCTTCGGAGCTTGGCCCTGATGAGGGTTTAGGTTAGGTGGGAGAACAGAGACAGAGCCCCGGTGTTGGTGGGGCTGAGAATGGGCTCCCAAAAGATCGTGAGGGCCAGCATCAGCCTTGATTCCTGGCTACTTCAGTGTCTAAGCCCCACGTGGAGAGTGGTCGCTTTGGAGCTTGGCTCCGAGGAGCGTAAGAGATAGGTTGATGTTAGGTGCGAGCAGAGACACAGAGCCCCGGTGTTGGTGGGGACGATAACGGGGTGTCAAGAGATCGTGAGGGCCAGCTTCAACCTTGGCTCCTGGCTACCTCAGTGCCTGAGCCCCATGTAGAAGGTGGCCTCTTCGGAGCTCGGCCCTGATGAGGGTCAGGGCTAGGTTGAGGATAGGAGGGAGAACAGAGACAGAGCCCCTGTGTTGGTGCGGCTGAGCAGGGGCTGCCAAGAGATCGTGAAGGCCAGCATCAGCCATGGTTCCTGGCTACTTCATCCCCTAAGCCCCACTTGGAAGGCAGTAGCTTGGCTCCGATGAGGGTAAGGGATATGTCGAGAATAAGTGGGAGAACAGACACAGAGCCCCGGTATTGGTGTGGCTGAGAAGGGACTGCCAAGAGAGCGTAGGTCCAGTATCAGCCCTGGTTCCTGGCTACATCAGTGCCAAGCCGCATGAGGACGGTGGCCACTTCAGAGCTTGGCCCTGATGAGGGTTTAGGTTAGGTGGGAGAACACAGACAGAGCCCCGGTGTTGTTGGGGCTGAGAAGGGGCTGCCAAGAGATCGTGAAGGCCAGCATTAGCCATGGTTCCTCCCTACTTCAGTGCCTGAGCCCCACGTGGAGAGTGGTCGCTTGGGAGCTTGGCTCTGATGAGGGTAAGGGATATGTCGAGGATAAGTGGGAGAACAGAGACAGAGCCCCGGTATTGGTGGGGCTGAGAATGGGCTGCCAAAAGATCGTGAGGGCCAGCATCAGCCTGATTCCTGGCTACTTCAGTGCCTAAGCCCCACGTGGACAGTGGTCTCTTTGGAGTTTGGCTCCGAGGAGGGTAAGAGATGGTTTGATGTTAGGTGCGAGCAGAGACACAGAGCCCTGGTGTTGGTGGGGACGATAACGGGGTGTCAAGAGATCGTGAGGGCCAGCTTCAACCTTGGCTCCTGGCTACTTCAGTGCCTGAGCCCCATGTAGAAGGTGGCCTTTTCAGAGCTCGGCCCTGATGAGGGTCAGGGCTAGGTTGAGGATAGGAGGGAGAACAGAGACAGAGCCCCGGTGTTGGTGCGGCTGAGCAGGGGCTGCCAAGAGATCGTGAAGGCCAGCATCAGCCATTGTTCCTGGCTACTTCATTGCCATGCCCCTTGTGGAGGGTGCCCGCTCCGAAGCTTGCCCTTCATGAGGTTCAGGGGTAGGTTGAGTTTGGGTGGGAGAACAGGCACAGAGCCACGGTGTTATTGGTGCTGATAAGGGGCTGCCAAGAGATCGTGAGGGCCAGCATCAGAGCTTGGCCCTGATGAGAGTTGAGGTTAGCTGGGAGAACAGGCACAGGTATTGGTGGGGCTGAGAAGGGGCTGCCAAGAGATCGTGAGAGCCAGCATCATCCTTGAGTCCTAGCTATTTCTCTGCCTGAGCCGGATGAGGTGGGTGGCCGTTTCGGAGCTTGCCTTTGTGGAGCATAAGGGATAGTTTGAGGTTCTGCGTAGATAAGGAGATCCTTCTGCATTAAATGAGGCCACCCACAGCATGGACTCCAAACGAGCAGTAGCCCCTTCCCGGCCCCACCACCCCTCTCCCTTATTCTCAAACCTAAATATCAACCTTTGCCTTACCATCAGGAGAGCCCATTCCCTAAACGGCTTCCCACCAGAGGGCGCTCCAACACAGAAAGAACCAGCATTGAAAGCTGTTTCTTGCTCTTGCCTTTCGTGGCAGCCCTTTCAGAGGGAGCTGCTCCTGCTCTACCACCCAACCAGCAACCTTACCACAGCCCAACTGCAAAGCAGCCGATCCCCTCTTCGGGCTCCCATAAACTAACAGGCAGGACTGAAAGATGTTGGTGGCTCTCACCTTCCCTTGATAGACCCTTCTCAGCTGCCCAACACCCAGCCAGGTCCAGCACCCCAAATGTGCCATATCCACCACACCTAGCACTCCTTGCTACACATTGGTGGTGCCTGGTGCTAGGCTTGTTCCGTTGCTGAGTCGTGGGGGTGTTGGATGGTGGGGACTGGCTTCTTGTCATATCCTGGTGCTGGGTATTCTGGGTGCTGCGTGCTGGGCTCCGGGGCTGCTGGGCATGTCGAGGTGCTGTGCATTGGCGGTGGGTGTGCTGGGTTGTGTGCATGTGTGGGAATCAGTGCTGGGCCATGGGAGTGCTGGGCCCTGGCAGTGCTGGGTGGAGGGTATGATGGGTGCATGTCATGGTTTAACCCCAGCCAGCAAATAAACCCCGCGCAGCCGCTGGCTCACCTCCCCCTCCCCACCCCGTGGGATGCGGGAGAGAATCGAGAAAGCACGAGTAGGAAAGCTCCCGGGTTGAGATAAAAACAGTTTAATGATTGAAATAAAACGAAGTGGAACAGTAATAATAACAATGAGAACCACAACAACAAGAGACGATACAAAGCAGGCAATGCACAATGCAACTGCTCACCGCTGCCGACCGCGTGTCATGAACTGGGGGGAGGGGGGGAGGGGAGTCGTTCCCCCCCCCGCCCCCTTCCATTTTTTATACTGAGCATGATGTCACATGCTATAGGATACCCCATTGGCCAGCTGGGTCAACGACCCCGGCTGTGCTCCCCACCCCTCGCCCCCCCCAACCCCCCCCCACCCTGAGCCTCCTGTGGGAGGCCGAAAAGAGAAAACAAAAGTCTTCTCGGTGCAAGCACCGCCCAGCAACAGCCAAAGCGTTAAGGTGCCATCAAGGCTCCTCTCACACCAAACCCAAAAGCCAGCACACCCCCCAAGCTACTGGGAAGAAAGTTAACTCTGTCCCAGCCGGAAGCAGGACAGTGCTGAGTGCTGTGTATGTCCGGGTGCTGGGCATGTCTGGGTGCGGGGTACTGAGCACTCGGGGTGCTGGGTGGTGGGGATGCTGGATGGTGGGTGTTCAGTATGCTGGTTGCTGGGCACAGGGGGTGCTGGGTGTGAGATGTGTGGGGGTGCTGGATGGTGGGTGTTGGGGGTGCTGGTTGCTGGGCACAGGGGGTGCTGGGTATGAGACGTGCGGGGGTGCTGGATGGTGGGTGTTTGGTGTGCTGGGTACAGAGCACTGGGGGTGGTGGGTGCTGAGCGCTGCGGGTGCTGGGTGCTGGGCATGTCCGGGTGCTATGTGCTGATCACTTGAGATGTTGGGGGCTGGTTTGCTGGGATCTGGGCAGTGGTGTGTTGAGTGCTGGGCATGTTTGGGTGCTGGGCATGTCTGGGTGCTGGGTACTGGGTGCTGGCTGTGTGGGGCAGTGGTGGTGCTGTGTGCTGGGCATGTCCAGGTGGTGGGTGTTGGGCAGTGGGAGTGTTGGGTTCTAGGTACTGGGGTGCTGGGCCCTGGTATTGCTGGCTACTATACATAACTGAGTGCAGGGTATGTCTTGGTGCTGGATGCTGGGTACTGGAGGTAATGGGTGCTGGGTGTTGGGCATATGCAGTGCAAGGTGCTGGGCATATCCGGTGCTGGGTGGCTGTGCTGGGGTTGCTGGGTGCTGTGCTGTGAGGGTGCTGGATTCCTGGCATGTGCTTGTGCTGGGCCCTGGTTGTGCCGGGTATGTGTGGGTGCTGGGTGTTGGGCAGTGTGGGTGCCGTGTGGCGGGGCCGGGGCATGTCCGGGTGCTGGGCGGTCGGGATGCTGGGCGGTGGGCAGCAGAGAAGCTGCCTGCTGGGCATGTCTGAGTGCTGGGCATGTGTGGGTGCTGTGTACTGGGCAGTGGGGTGGTGGGCGGTGGTGGTGCTGTGTGCTGGACATGTTGGGCTGCTGGGTTTTGGGCAGTGGGCGTGCTGGGTGCTGGGTGTGTGCGTGTGTTGGTTTCTGGGCGCTGGGGGTGCTGGGTGCTGTGCACTGGGGTTGCTGGGTGCTGGGCATGTCCGGGTGGCAGGCATGGCTGGGTGCTGGGCCCTGAGGTTGCTACGTGCTGGGCACTGGGCTTGCTGGTGCGGGTGCTGGGGGCTAGGTGTTGTCCGAAAAGCGGATTCGTGCCCGGTGTGGAAGGAACCAATTCCACACGCTCAGGAGAGAGATTGTTTTATACATCATCCTAGACACATGCGCACTAAAACCTTTAGGGTCTCCTTGAGGGTCTCGGGTGGTCTCTGGTGGTCGGCAGGGTAGTGAACTCTTTGTGAACCTGTTCCTTTCTTTCCTTATAAGGTCGAGGTTTGTCTCCGAACACCTCTGGACCACGTTTGTTTATGGTTCTCGTTTCCAAGGTTACTCTTCACTAGAGTCTAACAATGCTTCCAGGAGACACGATTCAGACTACAATTCCACACACCTGCAAACACCACACCTGCTAGTTACCTAACTTCTAAGCCACAAGTCTTCATTGTGTAGAATTACAGAAGCGAGCAGTATGGAACAGTAGATACTGTACCTACTGCATCAATCCCCCCCTTTGAGACTTACAATGTTGAGCATCATGAGTCTCACATCATTTAGTTACAAGCATTTGGTCTACAAAAAGATATACATTGAATCATACAACAAGTAATTAGAACTAAGATGACGATCAGTATTGCAAATAAGAACAACTATCTGAGCCAATTTAAATTTGGAAGCCACGAAAATAACCAAGAAAGATCTTACCCTTCTCGTTCCTTAAATCCACAGGCTAAGTCCTTTAATTGTTGAATTTTCTTCGCAGTTAACTGTGAATTATCACCTAGGTTCTGCAATACAAAAAGAAGACATGTTGGTTACTTCTCGGGCTAAAAGTTCTCACATATTTTCATTTCTATCCTATTTTGGCAATAGAAATTGGGATTCAGATTTACTGAGCGTCATAATTAATATCAACAGGCTCCACATTTTCTACTCCTAAACCCACAATTTCCTCATTAATTTGGTTTCCTTTCTAACAATAAATATTTTAAATATCACAGATAATTCCGCAACAGCTCTGGTAAGTCATCAAGTACGCCTTCAAATTAATTGCAATGGTTCCTTAGGTGTAGATGTCCACGGTCTAGGAGGTATTTTGTTTATTCTGCTGTAATGAATCCAAGAGTCTATTTCTTCTAATTTTACAGCAGTGGTTGTTGTTAATAACGCTTGGAAGGGTCCTTTCCACTTTTCTCCAAAGGGGTCGTCCTTCCATCTTCGCAGGTAGACTTGGTCTTCTGGGCTGAATGAATGTACCAGAAATTCTAGGGGTAAGTGTGTCCTCAAAAGAACATATTTGTGTAAAGAACTCCCATTTTACTCAAAGACAAGAGAGATTCAGTTAACGCTTTTTCTCCTATTACGTGCATTTTTTCAAACCTTCCTGTTAGATTGACATTAGAAGGTTTACCACCCAGAATTTCAAATGGACTTACTTCTTCTTTAGCTCTTGGGGTTACCCTAATTCTTAACAAGGCAAGTGGTAAAGCTTCAATCCGTTTCAACTGAGCTTCCTGACATATTTTAGAAATTTGTCTCTTTAATACTTGGTTCATTCTCTCTACTTGTCTACTAAATTGTGATCGTCTTAGTGTCTTAATCACATTCTTAATAACCTCCGCTACAAAATGTGGGCCTCTATCAGAGGACATCTCTAAAGGGACTCCAAATCTTGAAATAATTTCTTTCCATAAGTGTTTTGTTACCTCTTTTGCCTTGTTGGTTTGCCACGGGGTGGGGGGGGAGGTGAGCCAGCGGCTGCGTGGGGTTTATTTGCTGGCTGGGGTTAAACCACGACATGCACCCATCATACCCTCCACCCAGCACCCCCATGGCCCAGCACTCATTCCCGCAGATGCGCACAACCCAGCACACCCACCGCCAACACACAGCCCCTGGACATGCCCAGCAGCCCCAGTGCCCAACACTGCATCGCCCAGCACCCCCAGCGCCCAGGACCCTCACTGCCCACCACCCAGAATCCCAAGTGCCAAGCACACAGCATCCGGACATGCCCAGCACCGGGACACACCCAGCACCCACAAGACCCAGCACCCGGTCATGACCAGCAACTGGAAATGCCCACAGCCAGCACCTCTAGCTCCCAGCAGCCACCCACCCCAGTGCCTAGCACTCAGCACCCAGTCGTGCCAACCACTCGGACTTGCCCAGCACCCAACACCCCAGTGCTCAGCACCCCGCACCCGGTCGTATCCAGGGCCCACCACACAGCACCTACACTGCCCAACACCCAGCACCCACACGTTCCCGGCACAACCAGGGCCCAGCACACAGCCCACACACGTGCCAGGAATCCAGCACCCTCACAGCACAGCACCCAGCAACCCCAGCACAGCCACCCAGCACCGGATATGCCCAGCATGAAGCACCGCATATGCCCAGAACCCAGCACCCAGTAGCTCCAGCACAAGGCATCCAGCACCAAGACATACCCTGCACTCAGTTATGCAGAGTACCCAGCAATACCAGGGCCCAGCACCCCAGTACCTAGCACCCAACACTCCCACTGCCCAACACCCACCACCCGGACATGCCCAGCACACAGCACCCCCACCACCGCCAGCGCCCAGCATGCAGCACCCAGAAATGCTCAGCATCCAAACAGGCCCAGCACCCAACACACCAGAATGCAGCAAACTGGCCCCCAACATCCCCACTGATCAGCACATAGCACCCAGAATGCCCAGCACCTGCAATGCCCATCACCCGCAGCGCTCAGCACGCAGCACCCCCAGGGCCCAGCAGCCAGCACCGCAGCAACCAGCATCCCCAGCGCCCAGCACCCGGTCATGCCAAGCACCTGGACATGCCCAGCACCAAGCACGCCTGTGCCCAGCACACAATATCCCCAGCACCCAGTAACCCCAGCACCCAGCATCCAGCAGCAAGAGATACCCTGCACCCGCTTACGCATAGTACCCAGCACCCACAGCGCTCCGCAGCCAGCATCCCCAGTGCTCTGTACCCAGCACCCCCAACACCCACCATCCAGCACCCCCACACGTCTCACACCCAGAACCCCCAGTATCCCGCACCCAGACATGCGCAGCACCGGGACATACACAGCAATCAGCACTGTCCTGCTTCCGGCTGGGACAGAGTTAACTTTCTTCCCAGTAGCTTGGGGGGTGTGCTGGCTTTTGGGTTTGGTGTGAGAGGAGCCTTGATGGCTGTTGATGGCCCCTTAATGCTTTGGCTGTTCCTGGGCAGTGCTTGCACCGGGGAGACTTTTGTTTTCTCTTTTCGGCCTCCCACGGGAGGCTCGGGGTGGGAGGGGGTTGAGGGGGTGAGGGGTGGGGAGCACAGCTGGGGTAGTTGACCCAGCTGGCCAATGGGGTATTCTATAGCATGTGACATCCTGCTCAGTATAAAAAATGGGAGGGGGCGGGGGGGGAAACGACTCTCCTCCCCTCTCCCCCCAGTTCATGACACGCGGTCGGCAGCGGTGAGCAGTTGCATTGTGCATTGCCTGCTTTGTATCGTCTGTTGTTGTTTTTCTCATTGTTATTATTACTGTTCTACTTCGTTTTATTTCAATCATAAACTGTTTTTATCTCAACCCGGGAGCTTTCCTACTTGTGCCTTCTCGATTCTCTCCCCAATCCCACGGGATGGGGAGGGGGAGGTGAGCCAGCGGCTGCGTGGGGTTTATTTGCTGGCTGGGGTTAAACCAACACATGCACCCATCATAACCTCCACCCAGCACTGCCAGGGCCCAGCACTCCCATGGCCCAGCACTGATTCCCACACATGCACACAACCCAGCACACCCACCGCCAATGCACAGCACCTCGACATGCCCAGCCGCGCCGGAACCCAGCACACAGCACCCAGCATCCCCAGCACCACATATGACAAGAAGCCAGTCCCCGCAGTCCCACCACCCAACACCCCCACGACTCAGCAACGGAACCAACATCTTTCAGTCCTGCCTGTTAGTTTATGGGAGCCCGAAGAGGGGATCGGCTGCTTTGCAGTTGGGCTGTGGTAAGGTTGCTGGTTGGGTGGTAGAGCAAGAGCAGCTCCCTCTGAAAGGGCTGCCACGAAAGGCAAGAGCAAGAAACAGCTTTCAATGCTGGTTCTTTCTGTGTTGGAGCGCCCTCTGGTGGGAAGCCGTTTAGGGAATGGGCTCTCCTGATGGTAAGGCAAAGGTTGATATTTAGGTTTGAGAATAAGGGAGAGGGGTGGTGGGGCCGGGAAGGGGCTACTGCTCGTTTGGAGTCCATGCTGTGGGTGGCCTCATTTAATGCAGAAGGATCTCCTTATCTACGCAGAACCTCAAACTATCCCTTATGCTCCACAAAGGCAAGCTCCGAAACGGCCACCCACCTCATCCGGCTCAGGCAGAGAAATAGCTAGGACTCAAGGATGATGCTGGCTCTCACGATCTCTTGGCAGCCCCTTCTCAGCCCCACCAATACCGGTGCCTGTTCTCCCAGCTAACCTCAACTCTCATCAGGGCCAAGCTCCGAAGTGGCCACCCTCCACATGGGGCTTGGCACTGATGTAGCCAGGAACCATGGCTGATGCTGGCCCTCACGATCTCTTGACACCCCGTTATCGTCCCCACCAACACCGGGGCTCTGTGTCTCTGCTCGCACCTAACATCAACCTATCCATTACCCTCCTCGGAGCCAAGCTCCGAAGCGACCATCTCCACGTGGAGCTTGGCCGTGAGGGAGTCAGGAATCAAGGCTGATGCTGGCCTTCACGATCTCTTGGCACCCCCTTATCAGCACCAATAACACCGTGGCTCTGTGCCTGTTCTCCCACCCAAACTCAACCTACCCCTGAACCTCATGAGGGGCAAGCTTCGGAGCGGGCACCCTCCACATGGGGCTTGGCACTGAAGTAGCCAGGAACAATGGCTGATGCTGGCCTTCACGATCTCTTGGCAGCCCCTTCTCAGCCCCACCAACACCGGGTCTCTGTCTCTGTTCTCCCTCCTATCCTCAACTTAGCCCTGACCCTCATCAGGGCCGAGCTCCGAAGTGGCTACCCTCCACGTGGAGCTTGGCACTAAGGTAACCACAAATCAAGGTTGTTGCTGTCCCTCAAATTCCCTTGGTAGCCCAACCAAAACCGAGGCTCTGCCTCTGTTCTCCCACTTATCCACGACATAGCCCTCACCTTCATCGGAGCCAAGCTCCAAAGAGGCCACCCTCAACATTGGGCTCAGGCAGTGAAGTAGCCAGGAACCATGGATGATGCTGTCCATCACGACCTCTTAGCATCCGTTCTCAGCCGCACCAACACAGGGGCTCTGTGTCTCTGCTCGCACCTAACATCAACCTATCCCTTACGCTCCTCGGAGCCAAGCTCCGAAGCAACCACTCTCCACGTGGAGCTTGGCCGTGAGGGAGTCAGGAATCAAGGCTGATGCTGGCCCTCACGATATCTTGGCAGCCGCTTATCAGCACCAATAACACCGTGGCTCTGTGCCTGTTCTCCCACCTAACCTCCACCTAACCCTGAACGTCATGAGGGCCAAGCTTCGGAGCGGGCACCCTCCACATGGGGCTTGGCACTGAAGTAGCCAGGAACAATGGCTGATGCTGGCCTTCACGATCTCTTGGCAGCCCCTTCTCAGCCCCAACAACACCGGGGCTCTGTCTCTGTTCTCCCACCTAACCTCAACCCTCATCAGGGCCAAGCTCCGAAGTGGCCACCCTCCTCATGCGGCTTGGCACTGATGTAGCCTGGAACCAGGGCTGATACTGGACCTACGCTCTCTTGGCAGTCCCTTCTCAGCCACACCAATACCGGGGCTCTGTGTATGTTCTCCCACTTATTCTCGACATATCCCTTACCCTCTTCGGAGCCAAGCTACTACCTTCCAAGTGGGGCTTAGGGGATGAAGTAGCCAGGAACCATGGCTGATGCTGGCCTTCATGATCTCTTGGCAGCCCCTGCTCAGCCGCACCAACACAGGGGCTCTGTCTCTGTTCTCCCTCCTATCCTCAACCTAGCCCTGACCCCCATCAGGGCCGAGCTCCGAAGTGGCCACCCTCCACATGGGGCTCAGGCACTGAATAGCCAGGAGCCTAGGTTGAAGCTGGCCCTCACGATCTCTTGACACCCCGTTATCGTCCCCACCAACACCGGGGCTCTCTGTCTCTGCTCGCACCTAACATCAAACTATCTCTTACCCTCCTCGGAGCCAAGCTCCAAAGCGACCACTCTCCACGTGGGGCTCTGGCACTGAAGTAGCGAGCAACCATGGCTGATGCTAGCCTTCACGATCTCTTGGCAGCCCATTCTCAGCCCCACCAATACCACGGCTCTGTATCTGTTCTCCCACTCATCCTCGACATATCCCTTACCCTCATCGGAGCCAAGCTCCTAAGCGACCAACTTCCATGTGGGACTTAGGTACTAAAGTAGCCAGGAATCAAGGCTGATGCTGGCCCTCACGATCTTTTGGCAGTCCCTTCTCAGCCCCGCAAACACCGGGGCTCTGTCTGTGTTCTCCCACCTAACCTCAACCCTCATCAGGGCCAAGCTCCGAAGTGGCCACCCTCCTCATGCGGCTTGGCACTGATGTAGCTAGGAACCATGGCTGATGCTGGCCCTCACGATCTTTTGGCTGTCACTTCTCAGCCGCACTAATACCGGGGCTCTGTCTCTGTTCTCCCTCCTATCCTCAACCTAGCCCTGACCCTCATCAGGGCCGAGCTCCGAAGTGGCCACCCTCCACATGGGGCTCAGGCACTGAATAGCCAGGAGCCTAGGTTGAAGCTGGCCCTCACGATCTCTTGACACCCCGTTATCGTCCCCACCAATACCGGGGCTCTGTGTCTCTGCTCGCACCTAACATCAACCTATCTCTTACCCTCCTCGGAGCCAATCTCCGAAGCAACCACTCTCCACGTGGAGCTTGGCCGTGAGGGAGTCAGGAATCAAGGCTGATGCTGGCCCTCACGATATCTTGGCAGCCGCTTATCAGCACCAATAACACCATGGCTCTGTGCCTGTTCTCCCACCTAACCTCCACCTAACCCTGAACGTCATGAGGGGCAAGCTTCGGAGCGGGCACCCTCCACATGGGGCTCTGGCACTGAAGTAGCGAGCAACCATGGCTGATGCTGGCCTTCACGATCTCTTGGTAGCCCTTTCTCAGCCCCACCAATAACGGGGCTCTGTCTCTTTTCTCCCTCCTATCCTCAACCTAGCCCTGACCCTCATCAGGGCCGAGCTCCGAAGTGGCCACCCTCCACATGGGGCTCAGGCACTGAATAGCCAGGAGCCTAGGTTGAAGCTGGCCCTCACGATCTCTTGACACCCCGTTATCGTCCCCACCAATACCGGGGCTCTGTGTCTCTGCTCGCACCTAACATCAACCTGTCCCTTACGCTCCTCGGAGCCAAGCTCCGAAGCGACCACTCTCCACGTGGAGCTTGGCCGTGAGGGAGTCAGGAATCAAGGCTGATGCTGGCCCTCACGATATCTTGGCAGCCGCTTATCAGCACCAATAACACCGTGGCTCTGTGCTTGTTCTCCCACCTAACCTCCACCTAACCCTGAACGTCATGAGGGGCAAGCTTCGGAGCGGGCACCCTCCACATGGGGCTTGGCACTGAAGTAGCCAGGAACAATGGCTGATGCTGGCCTTCACGATCTCTTGGCAGCCCCTTCTCAGCCCCAACAACACCGGGGCTCTGTCTCTGTTCTCCCACCTAACCTCAACCCTCATCAGGGCCAAGCTCCGAAGTGGCCACCCTCCTCATGCGGCTTGGCACTGATGTAGCCAGGAGCCAGGGCTGATACTGGACCTACACTCTCTTGGCAGTCCCTTCTCAGCCCCACCAATACCGGGGCTCTGTGTATGTTCTCCCACTTATTCTCGACATATCCCTTACCCTCTTCGGAGCCAAGCTACTACCTTACAAGTGGGGCTTAGTGGCTGAAGTAGCCAGGAACCATGGCTGATGCTGGCCTTCACGATCTCTTGGCAGCCCCTGCTCAGCCGCACCAACACAGGGGCTCTGTCTCTGTTCTCCCTCCTATCCTCAACCTAGCCCTGACCCTCATCAGGGCCGAGCTCAGAAGAGGCCAACTTCTACATGGGGCTCAGGCACTGAAGTAGCCAGGAGCCAAGGTTGAAGCTGGCCCTCACGATCTCTTGACACCCCATTATCGTCCCCACCAACACCGAGGCTCTGTGTCTCCGCTCGCACCTAACATCAACCTATCTCTTACCACCCTCGGAGCCAAGCTCCAAAGCGACCACTCTCCACGTGGGGCTCTGGCACTGAAGTAGCGAGCAACCATGGCTGATGCTGGCCTTCACGATCTCTTGGCAGCCCTTTCTCAGCCCCACCAATAACGGGGCTCTGTATCTGTTCTCCCACTTATCCTAGACATATCCCTTACCCTCTTCGGTGCCAAGCTCCCAAGCGACCACCTTCCATGTGGGACTTAGGCGCTGAAGTAGCCAGGAATCAAGGCTGATTCTGGCCCTCACGATCTTTTGGCAGCCCCTTCTCAGCCCCACCAACACAGGGGCTCTGTCTCTGTTCTCCCTCCTATCCTCAACCTAGCCCTGACCCTCATCAGGGCCGAGCTCCGAAGTGGCCACCCTCCATGTGGAGCTTGGCACTAAGGTAACCAGAAATCAAGGTTGATGCTGGCCCTCAAATTCCCTTCATAACCCCACCAAAACCGAGGCACTGCCTCTGTTCTCCCTCTTATCCACGACATAGCCCTCATCTTCATCGGAGCCAAGCTCCGAAGAGGCCACCCTTAACATTGGGCTCAGGCAGTGAAGTAGCCAGGAACCATGGCTGATGTTGTCCATCACGACCTCTTAGCATCCGTTCTCAGCCACACCAACACCGGGGCTCTGTGTCTCTGCTCGCACCTAACATCAACCTATCCCTTACGCTCCTCGGAGCCAAGCTCCGAAGCGACCACTCTCCACGTGGGGCTTAGGCACTGAAGTAGCCAGGAATCAAGGCTGATGCTGGCCCTCACGATCTTTTGGCAGCCCATTCTCACCCCACCAACACCGGGGCTCTGTGTCTGTTCTCCCACCTAACCTAAACCCTCATCAGGGCCAAGCTCTGAAGTGGCCACCGTCCTCATGCGGCTTGGCACTGATGTAGCCTGGAACCAGGGCTGATACTGGACCTACGCTCTCTTGGCAGTCCCTTCTCAGCCACACCAATACCGGGGCTCTGTGTATGTTCTCCCACTTATTCTCAACATATCCCTTACCCTCATCGGAGCCAAGCTACTACCTTCCAAGTGGGGCTTAGGGGATGAAGTAGCCAGGAACCATGGCTGATGCTGGCCTTCACGATCTCTTGGCAGCCCCTGCTCAGCCGCACCAACACAGGGGCTCTGTCTCTGTTCTCCCTCCTATCCTCAACCTAGCCCTGACCCTCATCAGGGCCGAGCTCCGAAGAGGCCACCTTCTACATGGGGCTCAGGCACTGAAGTAGCCAGGAGCCAAGGTTGAAGCTGGCCCTCACGATCTCTTGACACCCCGTTATCGTCCCCACCAACACCGAGGCTCTGTGTCTCTGCTCGCACCTAACATCAAACTATCTCTTACCCTCCTCGGAGCCAAGCTCCAAAGCGACCACTCTCCACGTGGGGCTTAGGCACTGAAGTAGCCAGGAATCAAGGCTGATGCTGGCCCTCACGATATTTTGGCAGCCCATTCTCAGCCCCACCAATACCGGGGCTCTGTCTCTGTTCTCCCATTTATCCTCGACATATCCCTTACTCTCATCGGAGCCAAGCTACCAAGCGACCACTCTCCACGTGGGGCTTAGGCACTGAAGTAGGGAGGAACCATGGCTGATGCTGGCCTTCACGATCTCTTGGCAGCCCCTTCTCAGTCCCACCAACACCGGGGCTCTGTGCCTGTTCTCCCACCTAACCTCAACCTAGCACTGACCCTCATCAGGGCCAAGTTCCGAAGCAGCCACCCTCCACGTGGAGCTTGGCACTAACGTAGTCAGGAATCAAGGTTGATGCTGGCCCTCACGGTCTCTTTCCAGACCCGTCTCAGCCCCACCAATACTGGGGCTCTGTGTCTCTGCTCGCACCTAACAGCGACCTATCCCTTACCCTCATCGGAGCCAAGAGCCGAAGCGACCACTCTTCGTGTGGGGCTTAGGCACTGAGGTAGCCAAGAATCAAGGTTGATGCTTGCCCTCACGGTCACTTCGCAGCCCCTTCTCAGCTGCACCAACACCGGGGCTCTGTGTCTCTTCTCCCACCTAACCTCAACCTAGCCCTGATCCTCATCAGGGCCAAGCTCCGGAGCGGCCACCACGTGTGGCTCAGGCACAGACGTGGCCAGGAATGAAGGCTGATGCTGGCCCTCACGATCTCTTGGCAGCCCCTTCTCAGCCCCACCAACCCCTGCTCCCTTCTCTTTGGTCTCCCACCTAAACATCAACCTACATCTTACATTCATCAGAGCCAGACTCTGAAACGTCTACCCACTAGATGGCGCTCCAACACAGAGGGAACCAAGATGACTGGTGTTCATTGCACTCGCCTGCCCTGGCAGCCCTTTGAGGTCCCCACCAACACCGGGGCTATGCGCTTGCCGTAGCACTCAACCGTAAACCTTGCCGCAGCCCAACTGCAAAGCAGTCAAGCGCCCCGTCGAGCTCCCACACACATTTAGCCAGGACTGAAATATGTTCGCGGCGCTCACCTTCCCTTTACAGCCCCTTCTCAGTTGCCCAGCACCCGGCCATCTCCAGCACCGCAAATGCGCAACATCCAGCACACCTAGCACCCCTTGGGATCATTGGCAGTGCTTGGTGCTGGGCATGCGTCGGTGCTGGGTCGTGGGGGTACTGTGTGCTAGGCCCTGAGTGTAGTGGGTTGTGGACATGTCTGGGTGCTGCGGTTGCTGGGTGTTGGGCATATCTGGGTGCTCAACATGTCCCTGTGCTGGGCACTGGGAGGATTTGGTGCTGGGAATGGGCAGGTGATGATCGTGTCTGGGTGGTGGATGCTGGCTCCAGGCAGTGCTGGGCACTGGCTGCGCTGGGTGCTGGTCATTGGGGGTACTGGGTTCTAGGCACTGGGCGTGCGGGGTGCTGGACATCTCTGGGTGCTGAGCATGTCCAGGTGATGGGTCCGGGGCACTGGGACTGCTGGGCAGTGGGGGTGCTGGGGACTATGCATATCAGGGTGCTGGGCATGCCTGTGGACTGAGTGCTTGGCGCTGGGTTCTGGATGCTGGCTGGTGGGCATTGTCTGTGTGCTGGTTATTGGGCACTGGCGGTGGTAGGCATGGGAGTGCTTGTTGCTGGGCATTTCCTCATCCTGGCTGTTGGGTGTTGGCTGTGCTGAGCACTGGGCATGTCTGGGTGATGGATGGAGGGAGTTTTGGGTGCTGGGCACTAGGGGTGCTGGCTAGTGGGTATGTCCGTGTGCTGGGCATGTCCATATGCCGGATGCTGTGCGCTGGGGATGCTGGGCACTGGGGTTAGTGGGTGCTGTGCACTGGGGTTGCTGGGTGCTGGGCGGCGCGAGTGCTGGGCCCTGGGAGTGCTGGGTACTATGCATAAGCGGGTGCAGGGTATGTCTTGCTGCCGGATGGTGGGTTCTGGGGCTACTGGGAGCTGGGGGTATTGGGTGCTGGGCACTGGGGTTGCTGGGTGCTAAGTCCTGTGGGTGCTGGTTGCTGGGCCCTGGGAGTGCTGGGTACTATGCATAAGCGGGTGCAGGGTATGTCTTGCTGCTGGGTGCTGGGGGTATTGGGTGTTGGCCACTGGGCTGTTGGGTGCTGGGCATGTCCTCGTCCTTGGCATGACTGATGCTGGGCACTGGGGGTGCTGGCTGCTGGGAGCTAGAGGTGCTGGCTGTGGGCATTTCAGTTGCTGGACATGACCAGGTGCTGGGCGTGTCCAGGTGCTGGGCATGTGTGGATGCTGTGTGCTCGGCACTTGGGGTTCTGGGTGGTGGGCAGTGAGGGTGCTGGACGCTGGGGATGCTGGCTGTTGCGGTGCTGGGTGCTGGGCACTGGGGCTGCTGAGTGGTGGGCATGTCCAGGTGCTGTTTGTTGGCGGTTGGGGTGCTGGGTTGTGCGCCTGTCCGGGAGTTAGTGCTGGGCCCTGGGGGTGCTGTGTATGTCTGAGTGCTGGGCATATCTGGATGATGGGTAAATGGGTTCTTGGGCTGTGGGGGTGTTGGGTATGCTGCTTTCTGGGCACTGGGGGGTGCTGGCTGCGAGACCTGTATGGTGGTGGGTGTTTGGTGTACTGGGTGCAGGGCACTGGGCATGCTGGGTGCTGGGCATGTTTGGGTGCTGGGCATGTCCAGGTGCTGGGTACTGGGCGCTGGGGGTGGTGGTCCCTGGGGGTGCTGTGTGCTGGGCATGTCCGGGGGGTGGGTGTTGGGCAGTGGGGTTGTTGGGTGCTGGGAATGTGCGGGGGCTGGGGGCTGGGCCCTGAGGTTGCTGGGGGCTGGGCACTCGGGTTGCTGGGTGCTGGCTGGTGCGGTTGCGGGGCCCTGGGAGTGCTGGATACTATGCATAAGCGGGTGCAGGGTATGTCTTGCTGCTGGGTGCTGGGGTTACTGGGAGCTGGGCATATTGTGTGCTGGGTATGTCCGGGTACTTGGCATGACCGGGTGCTCGGCACTGGGGGTGCTGGCTGCTGAGAGCTAGGGTTGCTGGCTGTGGGCATTTCAGTTGCTGGTCATGACCGCGTGCTGAGTTTTGTGGATGCTGGGCGTGCCCAGATGCTGGGCATGTTTGGATGCTGTGTGCTTGGCACTTGGGGTTCTGGGTGGTGGGCAGTGAGGGTGCTGGGTGGTGGGCGCTGGGGCTGCTGGGTGGTGGGAGGGCTGGATGCTGGTTGTTGGGTATGCTCGTTTCTGGGCAATGGGGGTGGTGGGTATGAGACCTGTGGAGGCTGGATGTCAGGTGTTTGGTGTGCTGGGTGCGGGGCACTGGGGGTGCTGGGTGCTGAGTGCTGCAGGTGCTGGGTGCTGGATATGTGAGGGTTCTATGTCCTGATCACTGGGGATGTTGGTTGCTGGTTTCCTGCGTTGTGGTGTGTTGGGTCCTGCGCATGTTTGGGTGCTGGGCATGCGTGGGTGCTGAGTACTGGGCACAGCGGGTGGGGGTGCTTTGTGCTGGGCATGTCTGGGTGGTGGGTGTTGGGCAGTGGGGTTGCTGGGGGCTAGGTACTGGGGGTGCTGGGCCCTGATATTGCTGGGTACTATGCATAACTGAGTGCAGGGTATCTCTTGGTGCTGGAGGTACTGGGTGCTGGGCATATCTGGTGCTGGGTGTGTGCTCTGGGTTTGCTGGGTTCTGTGCTCTGGGGGTGCTTGTTTCTTGGCACGTCCGTGTGCTGTGTGCTCTGCCCTGGTTGTGCTGGGTATGTGTGGGCGTTGGGCAGTGTGGGTGCTGTGTGGTGGGCACTGGGCATGTCTGGGTGCTGGGTGATGGGTACTGGAGGTTCTGGGCGATGGGGAGCAGGGAAGCTGCCTGCTAGGCATTTCCGAGTGCTGGGCACTGTGCGCTGGCAGTGGTGGGCAGTGGTGGTGCTGGGTGCTGGGCATGTCCGGGTGCTAGGCAATGGCAGTGCTGGGTGCTTGGCGCTGGGGGTGATGGTCTTTGGGTGTGCTGGGTGCTGGGCATGTCCCTGTGCTGGGCGGTGGGGGTGCTGGGCATGTGCGGGTGTTGGTTGCTGGGCCCTGGGTGTACTGGGTGCTGGACGCTGGGGTGGTTGGTTTCTGGGCACTGGGGGTGCTGGGTTCTGTGCCCCTGTGTTGCTGGGTGCTGAGCATGTCTGGGTGCTGGCCATGTCTAAGTGCAGCGTGCCGGGCACTGGGTGGTGGGGGGTGGGGGTGCTGGACGCTGAGTGTTGGGTATGCTGGTTTCCGGGCACTGGGCGGAAGTGTGTGAGACCTGTGGGGGTGTTGTATGGTGGGTGTTTGGGGTGCTGAGCGCTGCAGGTGCTGGGCATGTCCAGGTGCTATGTGCTGATCACTGGGGTTATTGGGGGCTGGTTTGCTCTGTTCTGGTGTGTTGGGCACTGGGCATGTTTGTCTGGGTGCTGGGCATGTCTGGGTGCTGGGTACTGGGAACTGGCAGTGTGGGGCGGTGCGCATGCTGTGTGCTGGGCATGTTGGGGTGCTGGGTACTGGGCAGTGGGAGTGCTGGGTGCTAGGTACTGGGGGTGCTGGGCCCTGGCATTGCTGGGTAATATGCAAAACTGAGTGCAGGGTATGTCTTGGTGCTGGATGCTTGGTGCTGGAGGTACCGGGTGCTGGGCATACACAGTGCTGGGTGTTGGGCATATCCGGTGCTGGGTGGCTGTGCTGGGGTTGCTGGGTGCTGTGCTGTGAGGGTGCTGGATTCCTCGCATGTGCGTGTGCTGTGTGCTGGGCCCTGGTTGTGCTGGGTATGCGTGGGTGCTGGATGTTGGGCACTGGGGGTGGTGGTGCTAGGTGCTGGGCATGTCTAGGTGCTGAGCAATGGTGGTGCTGGGTGCTTGGCGCGGGGGTGGTGGTCCCTGGGGCTGCTGTATGCTGGGCACGTCGGGGTGCTGGGTTTTGGGTGGTGGGGGTGCTGGGTGCTGGGCGTGTGCGTGTGTTGGTTGCTAGGCCCTGGCGTGCTGGGCGCTGGGGCTATCGGTTACTGGGTGCTGGGGGTGCTGGTTTCAATGCAGTGTATGCAGGTCCTGGGCAGTGGGTGTGCTGGAAGCTGGGTGTTGGGTATGCTGGTTCCTGCCCCTGCGGGTGCTGGGTGTGAGACTTGTGGACGTGCTGGATGGTGGGTGTTTGGTGTGCACTCTCACTGCCCACTACCCAGAACCCCAAGTGCTGAGCACACAGCATCCGGACGTGCCCAGCACCTGCACACACCCAGCACCCACAAGACCCAACAACCAGCACCTGGTCATGACCGGTACCTGGAAATGCCCACAGCCAGCACCCCTAGCTCCCCGCACCCAGCACTCCCAGGGCCCAGCACTAACTCCCAGACATGCGCACAACCCAGCACACCCACCGCCAACACACAGCATCGAGACATGCCCAGCACCCAGCAGCCCCAGTGCCCAGCATCCACCAGCAAGACATACCCTGCACCCAATTATGCATGGTACCCAGCACTCCCAGGGCCCAGCAACCCGTAGCCCCAGTACCTCGGCTCGCTTCTGTAATTCTACACAATGAAGACTTGTGGCTTAGAAGTTAGGTAACTAGCAGGTGTGGTGTTTGCAGGTGTGTGGAATTTTAGTCTAAATCGTGTCTCCTGGAAGCATTGTTAGACTCTAGTGAAGAGTAACCTTGGAAACGAGAACCATAAACAAACATGGTCCAGAGGTGTTCGGAGACAAACCTCGACCTTATAAGGAAAGAAAGGAACAGGTTCACGAAGAGTTCACTACCCTGCCGACCACCAGAGACCACCCGAGACCCTCAAGGAGACCCTAAAGGTTTTAGTGCGCATGTGTCCAGGATGATATAATATTATAATCGGTTCTCGGAAATTTAAGGAATATGTAAAAGAGAAACTTAAAATGTGTATGAGAAGCATGGATACAAACAGAAAGGTGATTAGACCACGTGTGCTTGATTTGTGGCAAGTCCACCGAGCACCCAGGCCTGAATAAAACAATCTCTCTCCTGAGCGTGTGGAATTGGTTACTTGCACGCCAGGAACGAATCCACTTTTTGGACGACAGTTTTTGGCGACCCAGATGGGAGTGCTGTGAAGCCTTGCCCACATCGACTTGCCGGCTCTCGGTGGGGAGACCCTGCTCTCCGGACTCCAGTGCGCATCGCCCTTTTGATCGGGGACTCCGTGAGTATTCTCCCCAACCAGAGCAGGTGAGCGACTCAACAGTGCAATGCTAAGGTAAAAGAGATGTTGTGCTGGGGTGTAAAATTGTGCATGCATTTGGTAAGGAATTGTGGCCAAAGGTAAAAAGGTTTATTCATATGCGTTTGACAGTGACGACTGGAGTATATGAAATCATGGTTAAGAACGTTCTTTTTGGGCAAAAATATGGGAACTCAATAGTCTAAAGTAACACCTTGCTCTCCCCTTGGATGCATCATAAAATATTGGGGAACATTTGGGGGAGATCCTTTGAGAAAGGAGAAATTAATTGAGTCTTGTATTAAATGGTGGCCAATGTATAAATTAGACGATGAGGAAAAACGGCCAGAATTGGCAACTCTGCAATATAATACTACCTTGCAACTGATGTTATTTTGTAGACAACAGGGCAAATGGGATGAGGCCCCTTCTGTGGACTTGTTCTTTCCCTTGAGAAATGATCATGAAATTCGGAAGGAATGTAAACTTTTAGACTCAGATTCTAATGTGATGATGATGATGATGGAGGACAAAACCACATTGTTCTTCTGCTTGTAGTCTAGGAAAACGGTGTTTAAAACTAGGAGAAGAGGAAGACGATACACAGATGTTAATGGCACCGAGTGAAAATGAAAGTTTTGAAACTGAAGCAAGGGGAAGTAATCCATTTAGTCCAATAGCTGGCAGAACTGGGACCCAAGAGGGGTCTGTTTTATTAGCACCCCTTCGTCAGGCTGTGGGCCTAAGGGGGGGACCAGTGTTTGCGAAAATACCTTTTACTACTTCTGATTTGATGAATTGGAAAGAATTGGCAGGATCCTATAGGGAAAATCCTGAAAAGGTGTATAGATCTTTAAAAACAATTATTAAAAGTCATAATCCCGATCAGCAAGATATTCAAATTCTTTTAAATAATTTGTTAACTCCTGAAGAAAAGAGGGTCGTATTGGAAAAAAACTAATACGGAAAATGAAAGAAAAAAGGGGGAAACGGAAAGCTGCAATTCTTGCGGCTGCTTTTGTGAATGCCCAAGGATCTGCTGGAGGTAGGGGCAGAGGATTTTGGAGAGGTAAAAGCAAAGGGTACTTAAGGGGCAGAGGTCGAGGATGTGGAAACATATTTGAACAGTCTACTCCATTAGGGATCAATCAATGCGCTGTATGTAAGAAGCAAGGACACTGGAAGAATGAGTGTCCAGAGAAGAAGAAAGTTGCTGTGATTCGGCCACAGCAAATTCCACCTGAAGCTGATCTCCTTATGATGGGAGAGGATTCTGAAGGATGGGGACTGGGGCAGAAAATTATATTCTCCCAGCCGAGGCCCTGGTTCCAGTAAAGCTGGGAAATAAAAGAGTCCATTTTTTAGTGAACACTGGTGCAAAATATTCTGTTATAAATACATGTAAAGGACCAATGAGTAAATTTAATGTATCTGTTGTTGGGGTCACGGGAAAGAAAGAGGTAAGGTCTTTTTTTTGAAAACTTTAAACTGTCAAATCGGAGGAAGAACATTGATGCATGAATTTTCATATATACCGGAATGCACCATGCCTCTCTTAGGACGGGATTTATTGAATAAGTTGGGAGCACAAATTAACTTTGAAAAAGGAAAAATCCATTTTTCTTGGATCCAAACAAAAGGAAAAGTTCATTTTCCTGAAGCTAATGCTTGGCAAGCCGAAGTTTATTTATTACAGACAAACACAGAAGAATCTGAAGAAATCAGTTTACCCTTCTGTTTGGGCGACAGACAAACCAGGAAGAGCAAACAATGTGGAACCGGTAAAAGTTGAATTGAAAACAGGAGTTCGACCGCTCTGGAAAAAAACAGTCAAAAGATTTTTGCCTTTGAATGGGAAGATCTGTCGACTGGGAGGAGAACTCAGCTCTGCTGGACTGTGCTGCCACGAGGGTGTAAAAATAGCCCAACCATCTTTGGAGCAGCCTTGACCAAGGAACTGGAACACTGGTCCGGTAAGGAAGATCAAATCACCCTCCTTCAGTGTATTGATGACATCCTATTGGGAGCAGATGCTATTGGGATCTGCAAAGAAAAGACTGTTAGCCTCCTCAACTTTTTGGGAATGACTGGGTACAGGCTGTCAGAAAAGAAAGCACAAATTGCAAAACAAACTGTAATTTATTTGGGATTTGGGATTTCCCAAGGACAACGAAGACTGGGAAATGATAGAAAAAAAAAGTCCATTTGCAAGATGGCACCCCCTCAATCTACAATATCAAGCTCCGTTAGTGGAACAAGATGACATCATTTTGAAGTAAGTGCCATTTTAAATCCTGCTTCTTCAATGCCAAGTGAAAAAGAGAGCGATCCTAACCATGACTGTTTACAAGTTATCAAACAGGCATATGCCAGCAGGCCAGACCTGAGAGATGTCCCTCTCCAGACTCCGGATGAAGAATTATTTACCGATGGAAGCAGCTTTGTTGTGAAAGGAGAAAGGAGGGCTGGCTATGCCGCGGTAACTTTAACCGAAGACCAAGAAGTAAAAGCATTACCTCCAAATACATCCACCCAGAAGGCCAAGATAACAACTTGGACAAGAGCTTTAGATCTGGCTAAAGGTAAAAGAGTTAATATTTAGACAGACTCTAAATATGCTTTTGGAGTTGTTCATGCCCATGGAGCGATATGGAAAGAGCGAGAACTTTTGTCTGCCAGTGGCTCACCTATAAAGTATGGAAGAGAGATTTTAAATTTATTGGAAGCAGTACAAAAAACCCCAAAGAAGTTGCTGTGATTTCTCGTAAAGCGCATCAAAGAGGAAACTTAAAAGTGATACAAGGAAATTGAAAGGCAGATGAAGCTGTCAAGCACGTGGCGCTAAATACCACAATCCATGTTTTAATTCCATCCAAAGAAATTCAAACAGAATCCCCAAATTACAATGAAAAAGAAAAGAAATTGGCTGAGCTATGGCAGTGCAAAAAGAATGATCAAGGATGATGGATTACTTCACATGGACAATGTATAGTAACTCCTGAAATCATGAAGAAATTGATGGTCACAACCCATGCTGAGACACATACGGGAGCAGAAGCAACGGTCGAGTCGGTAAAACGGTATGCAAAATAGGGACTAAAATGTTATTGATTGCTAAAAGTGTGAGTAATAAATGTGAGATTTGTCTTAGGAACAATCCGAAAATACAAATCCGACACCCTCCTGAAGAGGTAAGGGAAGGCATAACTCCCGGTGAGTATTGGCAAATAGATTTTTCAGAATTACCAAGGTGCAACCAATACTGATATTTATTGGTATTGGTAGATACCTTCTCTGGATGGCCAGAAGCTTTCCCATGCCGAACCAACAAGGCAAAAGAGGTAACAAAACACTCAGTTGAAATGGATTGAAGCTTTACCGCTTGCCTTGTTAAGAATTAGGATGACCCTGAGAGCTAGAGGAAAAATAAGTCCATTTGAAATTCTGTATGGTAAACCTTATAATGACAACCTAAGAGGAAGGTTTGAACAAATGCACGTAATAGGAGAAAAAGCGTTAACTGAATCTCTCTTGTCTTTGCGGAAAATGGCGAGTTCTTTACACAAGTATGTTCTTTTGAGGACACTTTTACCCCCTGAATTTCTGGTACATGCATTCAGTCCAGGAGACCAAGTCTACCTGCGAACGTGGAAGGACGACTCCCTTGGAGAAAAGTGGAAAGGACCCTTCCAAGTGTTACTGACAACAACCGCTGCTGTAAAATTAGAAGAAATAGACTCTTGGATTCATTACATCATAATAAAGAAAATACATTCTAGACTGTGGACATTATACCTAAGGGACCATTGAAATGAACTTTAAGGCGTACTTGATGAGTTACCGGAGATGTTGCTGAATTATTTGTGATATTTAAAATATTTATTGTTAGATGGGAAACCAAATTAATTGGGAAATTGTGGGTTTAGGAGTAGAAAATGTGGAGCCTGTTGATATTAATTATGACGACCAGCAAAGCTGAATCCCAATTTCTATTGCCAAAATAGGATAGAAATGAAAATATGTGAGAACTTTCAGCCCAAGAAGTAACAAACAGGTCTTCTTTTTCTATTGCAGAACCGAAGTGATAATTTACAGTTAGTTGAGAAGAAAATTCAACAGTTAGACTTAGAATCTGGATTTAAGGAACGAGAAGGATAAGATCTTTCTTGGTTATTTTCGTGGCTTCCAAATTTAAATTGGCTCAGACAGTTGTTCTTATTTGCAATACTGATCATCATCTTAGTTATAATCACTTGTTGTATGATGCAATTTTGTAGACCAAATGCTTATAAGTAAATGATGTGAGACTCATGATGCTCAACATCATAAGGAATTGATGTAGTAGGTACAGTATCTACTATTCCATACTGCTCGCTTCTGTAATTCTACTGCTCGCTTTTGTAATTCTAAACAATGAAGATTTGTTGCTTAGAAGTTAGGTAACTAGGCAGGTGTTGTGTTTGCAGGCGTGTAGAATTGTAACTGGTATAAATCGTGTATCCTGGAAGCATTGTTAGGCTCCAGTGAAGAGTAACCTTGGAAAAGAGAACCATAAACAAACATGGTGCAGACGTGGCTCGGAGCCAAACCTCGACCTCATAAGGAAAGAAAGGAACAGGTTCACGAAGAGTTCACTAACCTGCTGACCACTAGAGACCCCCAAGGAGACCCCAAAGGCTTTAGTGCGCATGTGTCTAGGATGACGTAATATTAGAATTAGTTCTTGGAAATTTAATGAATATGTAAAAGAGAAATTTAAAATATGTATGAGAAGCATGGATATAAACAGAAAGGTGATTCAACCAGGTGTGCTTGATTTGTGGCAAGTCCACCGAGCACCCAGGCCTGAATAAAACAATACGTCTCCCGAGCGTGTGGAATTGGTTACTTGCACGCTGGGCTCGAATCTGCTTTTCGGAGAATACTGGGTGTGTCCAGGTGCTGGGCATGTCCGGATGCTGTGTGCTCAGCACTTGGGGTTCTGGGTGGTGAGCAGTGAGGGTGCTGGGCGCTGGGATGCTGGGTGCTGGGCACTGGGACTGCTGGGTCGTGGGCATGTCTATGTGCTGTGTGTTGGCGGTGGTTGTTCACATGTCTGTGACTTAGTGCTGGGCCATGGGGGTGCTGGGCCCTGGGAGTGCTGGGTACTGGGCAACGGGATTTCTTGGTGCTCAGTGGTGCGTATGATGGGTGCATGTCATGGTTTAACCCCAGCCAGCAAATAAACCCCACGCAGCCGCTCACTCACTCCCCTCCTCTCCCACCCGTGGGATGGAGGAGAGTATCAGGAGGGCACAAGTAGGAAAACTCCCAGGTTGAGATAAACACAGTTTAATGATTGAAATAATACGAAGTAGAACAGTAGTAATAACAATGAGAATAACAATAATAACAGAATATACAAAACAGGCAATGCACAATGCAACTGTGCACCGCTGCCGACCGCATGTCACAAACAGGGAGGGGGGTGGGGGGTGGGAGACCTCCACACTCCTGGTTTTTCTACTGAGCATGATGTCACAAGGTATAGAATACCCCATTGGCCAGCTGGGTCAACCATCCCGGCTGTGCTCCCCCTGCCCTGAGCTTCCCCTGCACGTGGCAGGACCTCAGGTCGAAAAGACAAAACAAAAGTCTCCCCAGAGCAAGCACCGCCCAGCAACAACCAAAGCATCAATGGGCCATCAACGCTCCTCTCATACCAAACTCAAAAGCCAGCACACCCCCCAAGCTACTGGGAAGAAAGTTAACTCTGTCCCAGCCAGAAGCAAGACAGTGCAGTGCACTGGCGTTCTGAGTGCTGGGTCCTAGGGGTGCTGGGTGCTGCGTATGTCTGGGTGCTGGGCATGTCTGGGTGCGGGGTGCTGGGTAATGGGCACTTGGGGTGTTGGGGGTACTGGATGCTGGGTGTTGGGTATGCTGGTTTCTGGGCACAGGGGGTGCTGAGTGCTGCGGGTGCTGGGCCTGTCTGGGTGCTAGTGCTGATCACTGGTGATGTTGGAGGCTGGTTTGCTGCATTCTGGTGTGTTGAGCGCTGGGCATGTTTGGGTGCTGGGCATGTCTGGATGCTTGGTACTGGGCACTGGGGGTGTGGGGCAGTAGGGGAGCTGTGTGCTTGGCATGTCCAGGTGCTGTGTGTTGGGTGGTGGAAGTGCTGTGTTGGGCGCTGGTGCTGTTGGTTTCTGGGCGTGGGGGTGCTGGGTTCTGTGCACTGGGGTTGCTGCGTGCTGGGCATGTCTGGGTGCTGGGTGCTGGGCCCTGAGGTTGCTGGGTGCTGGGCACCGGGTTTGCTGGGTGCTGGCCGGTGCGGGTGCTGCGGGCTAGGTACTGGGGGTGCTGGTTGCTGGGCCCTGGGAGTGCTGGGTATCATGCATAAACGGGTGCAGGGTATGTCTTGCTGCTGCGTGCTGGGGCTACTGGGAGCTAGGGGTATTGGGTGCTGGGTACCGGGGTGTTGGGTGCTGGGCATGTCCAGGTGCTTGGCAGCACCGGGTGCTGGACACTGGCAGTGCTGGCTGCTGGGAGCTAGGGGTGCTGGCTGTGGGCATTTCCCAGTTGCTGGTCATGACCGGGTGCTGGGTGCTGGGTTTTCTGGATGCTGGGCGAGGTCCAGGTGCTGGGCATGGCTGGATGCTGTGTTCTTGGCACTTGGGGTTCTGGGTGGTGGGCAGTGAGGGTGCTGGGGATGCTGAGTGCTGGGTGCTGGGCACTGAGGCTTCTGCGTATGTCCAGGTGCTGTGTGTTGGCGCTGGGTGTGCTGGGTTGTGCGCATGTCCGGGAGTTAATGCTGGGCCATGGGGCTGCTGGGTCATGGGGGTGCTGGGCAGTGGGGTTTCTTGGTGCTGGGCGGAGAGTATGATGGGTGCAGTGTGGTGGCATCCTGAGTGCTGGGTCCCGGGGTGCTGTGTGCTGTGTATGTCTGGGTGCTGGGTATGTCTGGGTACGTGTGCTAGGTGCAGAGCACTGGGGGTGCCGGGTGCCGAGCACTGTGGGTGCTGGGTGCTGGGCATGTCTGGGTGGTGGGTGTTGGGCAGTGGGAGTGCTGTGTGCTAGGTACTGGGGGTGCTGGGCCCCGGCATTGCTGGGTATTATGCATAACTAAGTGCAGGGTATGTCTTGGTGGTGGATGCTGGGTGCAGGAGTTGCTGGGTACTGGACATATCTGGTGCTGGGTGCTGGCCATATCCGGTGCTGGGTGCATGCTCTGGGGTTGCTGGGTGCTGTGCTCTGGGGGTGCTGGATTCTTGGCACGTGCGAGTGCTGTGTGCTGGGCCCTGGTTGTGCTGGGTATTTGTGGGTGCTAGGTGTTGGGCAGTGTAGGTGCTGTGTGGTGGGCACTGGGCATGTCTGGGTGCTGGGTGTTGGGCGCTTGGGGTGCTGGGTGGTGGGCAGCAGGGAAGCTGCCTGCTGGGCACGTCTGGGTGCTGGGCATGTCTGGGTGCTGGGTACTGGGCAGTGGGAGTGGTGGGCGGTAGGGGTGCTGTGTGCTGGGCATGTCCAGGTGCTGGGCATTGGCGGTGCTGGGTGCTTGACATTGGGGCTGGCAGTCCCTGGGGGTGCTGCATGCTGGGCATACCAGGTGCTGGGTGGTTGGAGTGTTGGGTGGGTGCGAGTGCTGCTTGCTGGGCCTTGCGGGTGCTGGGCACTCGGGCTGGTGGTTTCTGGGTGCTGGGGCTTCTGGGTTCTGTGCACTGGGGTTGCTGGGTGCTGGGCATGTCTGGGTGCTGGGCAATGGCTGCCTGCTGGGTGCTGGGCCCTGAGGTTGCTGGGTGCTGGGCCCTGAGGTTGCTGGGTGCTGGCTGGTGTGGGTGTAGGGGGCTAGGTACTGAGGGTGCTGGTTGCTGGGCCCTGAGAGTGCTGGGTACCATGCATAAGTGGGTGCAGGGTATGTCTTGCTGCTGGATGCTGGGTGCCGGGGCTATCGGGTGCCGGGGCTATCGGGTGCTGGGGCTATTGTGTGCTGGGCACTGGGATGTTTGGCGCTGGGCATGTCCAGGTGCTTGGCATGACCGGGTGCTGGGCACTGGGGATGCTGGGTGCTGTGCGCTGCGGGTGCTGGGCATGTCTGTGTGCTATGTGCTGATCACTGGGCATCTTGGGGGCTGGTTTGCCGGGTTCTGGTGTGCTGGGCGCTGGGCATGTTTGGGTGCTGGATATGTCTGGGTGCTGGGTACTGGGCAGTGGCGGTGTTGGGTGCTGGGTGCAGGGCATTGGGGGTGCTGGGTGCTGGGCCTGTCCGGGTGCTAGGTGCTGATCACTGGGGGTGCTAGGTGCTGATCACTGGGGATGCTAGGTGCTGGTTTGCTGGGTTCTGGGCACAGGTGTGTTGGGCCCTGGGCATGTGTGGGTGCTGGGCATGTGTGGGTGCTGGGTGCTGGGTACTGGGCACAGGTGTGTTGGGCCCTGGGCATGTGTGGGTGCTGGGCATGTCTGGGTGCTGGGTGCTGGATACTGGGCACTGGGGCTACTGGGTGCTGGGTACAGGGCATGTCCAGGTGCTGCGTGTTAGGCAGTGGGAGTGCTGGGTAATGGGCGTGTGCGAGTGTTGGGTGCTGGGTCCTTGGGGTGCTGTGTGCTGTGTATATCCGGGTGCTGGGTATGTCTGGGTACATGGCGCTGGGTATCCTGGTTCTGGCTAGGACAGAGTTAACTTTCTTCCCAGTAGCTTGGGGGATGTGCTGTGTTTTGGGTTTAGTGTGAAAGTGTTAATGTTAGTTACATTCAACTCTAATCCTCAAAGTGTTATTGTTCTGTCTATAGCCCTCGCCCAGAACTGGGTTAAAAACCAGTTAATAAGAAATCAGAATGATGAAGTTAGTGAGTGTGTGTTTGATTGGAGGAGATCAGGATGTATATGTTTTAATTTAAGAACACTACGGTGATAGATAGTTTAGTTTGTTGTGGATTTTATATTGTTTGCTTCTGTAATTTTAAACAATGAAGACTTGTTGCTTAGAAGTTAGCTAACTAAGAGGTGTGTGTTTGTAATTGTGTGGAGTAGTAATTAATTATAAACTGTGTGTTTTAGAGGCATTGTTAGATTTAGTGATAATGAATTTTAGCTATGGAAACTATAAACAAACGTGGTCCAAGCACGGCTCAGGGACAAATTGCGACCCTATAAGGAAAGGATGAAATCAGTTCATGAAGAGTTCACTACCCTGACGACCACCAGAGACCACTCGAGACCCCCAAGGAGACCCTAAAGGCTTTAGTACGCATGTGTCTAGGATGATGTAATATTAGAATTAGTTCTCAGAAATTTAATGAATATGTAAAAGAGAAATTTAAAATATGTATGAGAAGCATGGATATAAACAGAAAGGTGGCTAGACCAGGTGTGCTTGATTTGTGGCAAGTCCACCGAGCACCCAGGCCTGAATAAAACAATCTCTCTCCTGAGCGTGTGGAATTGGTTACTTGCACGCCAGGCACAAATCCGCTTTTCGGACAACAGTTTTTGGCGACCCAGATGGGACTGCTGTGAAGCCTTGCCCGCATCGACTTGCCGGCTCTCGGTGGGGAGACCCTGCTCTCTGGACTCCAGCATGCACCCACCTTTTGATCGGGGGCTCCATGAGTATTCTCCCTAACCAGAGCAGGTGAGCGATCTCAACGGTGCAACGCTAAGGTAAATGAGCTATTGTTCTGGGATATAAAATTGTGCATGCACTTGGTAAGGAATTGTGGCCAAAGTTAAAAAGGTATATTCATATATGTTTGACAGTGACGACTGGAGTATATGAAATTGTGGTAAAGAACGTTCTTTTTTGGTAAAGATATGGGAGCTCAACCATCAAAAGTAACACCTTGTTCCCCCTTAGGAGGCATCATTAAACATTGGGGAAAATTTGGGGGTGATCCTTTGAGGAAGGATAAATTAATTGAATATTGTACTAGATGGTGGCCAATGTATAAATTAGAAGATGAGGAAAAATGGCCAGAATTGGGAGTCTTGCAATATAATACTATTTCACAATTAATGTTATTTTGTAGAAGACAAGGAAAATGGGATGAGGTACCTTATGTAGATTTGTTTTTTTCTTTGAGAAATGATCATGAAATTTGGAAAAAATATAAACTTTCAGATTCAGATTCTAATGTAATGATGATGATGATGGAAAATAAGGAACCAAAAGTTCATTGTTGTTCTGCTTGTAGCATAGGAAAACGATGTTTAAAACTAGGAGAAGAAGAGGACGATACACAAATGTTAGTACCACCAAATAAAAATGAAACTTCTGAAACTGAAGCAAGAGGAAGCAATACTTTTAGTCCAATAGCTGGCAGGACTAGAACCCAGCAAGGGTCTGTATTGTTAGCACTCCTTCGCCAGGCAGTGGCCCCAAGGGGGGAGCCAGTATTTGTGAAAGTGCCATTTACAACTTCGGATTTAATGAATTGGAAGGAGTTAGCAGGATCATATAGAGAGAATCCTGAAAAGGTGTATAGATCTTTTCGAACAATTATTGAAAATCATAATCCAGATTGGCAAGATATTCAAATTCTTTTGAATAATTTGTTTACTCCTGAAGAAAAGAGGGTAGTATTAGAAAAAGCAAATATGGAAAATGAGAGAATAAATGCAAGAGAAGGTCCTGCTCATTTTATGCCAACTCAAGACCCAAACTGGAATCCTAATAGTAATGATGGGAAATTGATGATTAAACAGTATCAACAATTAATTTTGTATGGAGTAAAGAATGGAATATCCTGCCCAAAAAATTTGGCGAAATTGACTCAAATAATTCAAGGAAAAACAGAGGACCCATCCACCTTTTATGAACAATTATGTGAGGCAGATAGGAAATGGACAGACTTAGATCCTGAGAATGATGAGAATAGAGCAATATTTACTACTTTGTTTGTAGGGCAAGCTGCTCCAAATATTCGAAAGAAATTGCAGAATGTGGATGGGGTTACAGGAATGACTATATCACAGTTAACTGAAATTGCTTATAAGGTGTATAATAATAGGGAAGAGGAGGAAAAGAAAAATCAGGAAAAAGAAAAAATAAAAGACAGGAAAGAAAAAGCTGCTATTCTAGCAGCTGCTTTTGTAAATGCCCAAGGATCAGCTGGAGGAAGAGGTAGAAGATATTTGAGAGGTAGAAGTAGAGGATATTTGAGAGGAAAAGGTAGAGGAGGTAGAGATATGTTTAAACAATATACCCCATTAGGATTTAATCAATGTGCTGTATGTAAGAAACAAGAACACTGGAAGAATGAGTGTCCAGAGAACAAAGCAGCAGTCATGACTCAGTCACAGCAGATACCACCTGAAGCTGATTTACTTATGATGGGAGGATATTCTGAATGATGGGGACCAGGGGTAGAAAATGATGTTTTCCCAGCTGAGCCCCTGGTTCCAGTAAAGCTGGGAAATAAAGTAGTTGATTTTTTAGCGGACACTGGAGCAAAATGTTCTGTTATAAACACATGTAAAGGACCAATGAGTAAATTTAATGTATCTATTGTTGGGGTCACGGTGAAGAAAGAGGTAGGGCCTTTTTTGAAACCTTTAAAATATAAAATTGGAGGAAAAACATTGATGCATGAATTTATATATATACCGGAATGCACCCTGCCTCTCCTGGGACGGGATGTATTGAATAAATTGGGAGCACAAATTAACTTTAAAAAAGGAAGAATCCAAGTTCATTTTCCTGAAAGTAATGCCTGGCAAGCCCAAGTTCATTTCTTACAGACAAACACAGATGGATCTGAAGAAATACCAGAAGAAATTGAAGATGCAGTTTACCCTTTTGTTTGGGCGACAGAGAAACCAGGAAGAGCAAAAAGTGTGGAACCGGTAAAAGTTGAATTGAAAACAAGAGTTCAACCTGTAAGAAGGAAACAATATCCTATTAGTAGAGAAGCTAGAAAAGGTTTGGAACCAATAATAAATAATTTTCTCAAATATGGACTTTTAAGAGAATGTCAATGTGATTATAATACTTCTATCCTTTCAGTGAAAAAGCCACATAACCAAGGATATAGGCTGGTTCAAGATCTAAGAGCGATAAACCAGTTAGTGGTGGACATTCATCCAGTAGTCCCTAATCCATATACGCTGCTAACAACTATCAATGAATCAAGTGCATATTTCTCTGTTATAGATTTGAAAGATGCTTTCTTTTGTATACCTCTGGAAGAAAACAGTCAAAAGATTTTTGCTTTTGAATGGGAAGATCCGTCGACTGGGAGGAGAACTCAGCTCTGCTTGACCGTGCTGCCACAAGGCTTTAAAAATAGCCCAAGCATCTTTGGAGCAGCCTTGACCAAGGAACTGGAACACTGGTCCGGTAAGGAAGATCAAATCACCCTCCTTCGGTATGTTGATGACATCCTATTGGGAGCAGATACTATTGAGATCTGCAAAGAAAAGACTGTTAGCCTCCTCAACTTTTTGGGAATGGCCAGGTATAGGGTGTCAGAGAAGAAAGCACAAATTGCAAAACAAACTAATTTATTTGGGGTTTGAGATTTCCCAAGGACAGCGAAGATTGGGAAATGATAGAAAAGAAGCCATTTGCTGGGTGGCACCCCCTCAATCCAAAAGAGAGCTGAGAGGATTTCTAGGAATGGCTGGATGGTGTCGCCTTTGGATTCCAAATTATCGTTTGATGGCAAAACCATTGTATGAGGCAACCAAAGGCCCTGAAGAATTGTTAGAATGGACTCCAGAGTGCCGAAAAAGTTTTGATGACATTAAACAGACTTTAATGAAAGCTCCAGCTTTAGGACTCCCAAATCTGACCAAACCCTTTGAGCTATTTGTTCATGAGAAGAGACATGTAGCTATGGGGGTTTTGACTCAACTTTTGGGAGACTGGAGAAGATCAGTGGCTTTCTTTTCTAAACAATTAGATAAAGTAAGCTCAGGATGGCCTAGCTGCTTGCGGGCAGTTGCGGCAACGGTTCTTATCATTCAAGAAGCTAGAAAATTGACATTGGGACAGAAAATAAAGGTTCACATCCCGCATGCGGTACTTGCAGTACTGGAACAAAAAAGACATCATTGGCTAACCCCTAGTCGTTTGTTACAATATCAGGCTTTGTTAGTGGAACAAGACGACATCATTTTGAAAGTAAGTACAATTTTAAATCCTGCCTCTTTAATGCCAAGTGAAAAAGAGAGTGATCTTAACCATGATTGTTTACAAGTCATTGAACAGGTATATGCCAGCAGGCCAGATCTGAAAGATGTCCCTCTCCAAACTCTGGATGAAGAATTATTTACTGATGGAAGCAGCTTTGTTGTAAAAGGAGAAAGGAGGGCTGGCTATGTCGTGGTAACTTTAACTGAAGATCGAGAAGTAAAAGCATTACCTCCAAATACATCCACCCAGAAGGCAGAAATTATAGCCCTGACAAAAGCCTTAAATTTGGCTAAAGGTAAAAGGGTCAACATCTATACAGATTCTAAATATGCTTTTGGAGTTGTGCATGCTCATGGAGCAATATGGAAGGAGCGAGGACTTTTCTCTGCCAGTGGCACCCCTATAAAATACGGAACAGAGATTTTAAATTTGTTTGAAGCAGTACAGAAACCTAAAGAAGTTGCGGTGATTCATCGTAAGGCTCATCAAAAAGGGGACTCAAAAACAATACAAGCAAATCAGAAAGCAGATGAGGCTGCTAAACGTGTAGCATTAAATACTATGATTTATGTTTTAATTCCATCAAAAGAAATTTAGGTGGAATCCCCAAATTATAATGAGAAAGAAAATAAATTAGCTATGCTATTACATTGTAAGAAGAATGATCAAGGATGGTGGATAACTTCACATGGACAATGTATAGTAACCCCTGAAATTATGAAGAAATTAATGGTCAAAACCCATGCTGAAACACATATGGGAGCAGAGGCAATGGTGGAATCAGTAAAACGATATGCAATAGGAATTAAAATGTTATTGATTGCTAAAAGTGTGAGTAATAAATGTGAGATTTGTCTTAGGAACAATCCAAAAATACAAATCCGACACCCTCCTGGAGAGGTAAAGAGAGGCATAATGCTCGGTGAGTATTGGCAAATAGATTTTTCAGAGTTACTGCGATGTAACTAATACCGATATCTATTGGTATTGGAGATACCTTCTCTGGATGGCCGGAAGCTTTTCCGTGTCGAACCAACAAGGCAAAAGAGGTTGTGAAACATTTGTTGAAATAAATAATGCCAAGGTTTGGAGTCCCTTTAGGAATATCCTCAGACAGGGGTCCACATTTTGTAGCAGAGATTGTTAAAAACATGAGTAAGACATTAGGGATTAAGTGGGATCTCCATACCCCTTGGAGACCTCAATCTAGTGGGCAGGTGGAAAGGATGAATCAAACATTGAAAAGACAAATTTCTAAAATATGTCAGGAAGCCCAATTGAAGTGGATCAAAGCCTTACCACTTGCCTTGCTGAGGATTAGGGTGACCTCTAGAGCTAAAGAAAAAGTGAGTCCATTTGAAATTTTATATGGAAAACCTTATAGTGTTAATTTGACAGGAGGATCAGAACAAATGCATGTAATAGGAGAAAAAGGACTGACTGAATATCTTTTATCTTTGAGTAAGGTGTTGAATTCTTTGCATAAGTATGTCCTTTTGAAGACATCTTTACCTCTTGAATTTCCAGTACACTCATTTAGTCCAGGGGATCAAGTTTATTTGCGAACATGGAAGGACGACCCTCTTGGAGAAAAGTGGAAAGGACCTTTCCAAGTGCTGTTAACAACAAGAACTGCTGTGAAACTAGAAGGAATAGACTCTTGGATTCATTATACGAGGATTAAGAAAATTCCTCCTGGACTGTGGACATCTATATTTAAGGAACCATTGAAGTTAACTTTACGGCGTGTTCAATGAGATACTGGAGATGCTGCTAAATTAGTGGAATTATTTGATTTTTTGAAAAGAATTAAATTAGGTAAAGAGGGACGATGTGGAATTTGTTGCTGTTAATAATAACGATCAGCCAGATTGATTCTCAACTTTTGTTACCAAATATTAGAAAATAAGTGTTATGAGACTCATGATGCCTAACATCATAAGTCTCAAGGGGGAAATTGTTAGTGTTAATTATAATCAACTATAATCCTCAAAGTGTTATTGTTCTGTCTATAGCTCTCGCCCAGAACTGGGTTAAAAACCAGTTAATAAGAAATCAGAATGATGAAGTTAGTGAGTGGGTGTTTGATTGGAGGAGGTCAGGATTATATGTTTTAATTTAAGAACACTACGGTGATAGATAGTTTAGTTTGTTGTGGATTTTATATTGTTTGCTTCTGTAATTTTAAACAATGAAGACTTGTTGCTTAGAAGTTAGCTAACTAAGAGGTGTGTGTTTGTAATTGTGTGGAGTAGTAATTAATTATAAACTGTGTGTTTTAGAGGCATTGTTAGATTTAGTGATAATGAATTTTAGCTATGGAAACTATAAACAAACGTGGTCCAAGCACGGCTCAGGGACAAATTGCGACCCTATAAGGAAAGGATGAAATCAGTTCATGAAGAGTTCACTACCCTGACGACCACCAGAGACCACTCGAGACCCCCAAGGAGACCCTAAAGGCTTTAGTACGCATGTGTCTAGGATGATGTAATATTAGAATTAGTTCTCAGAAATTTAATGAATATGTAAAAGAGAAATTTAAAATATGTATGAGAAGCATGGATATAAACAGAAAGGTGGCTAGACCAGGTGTGCTTGATTTGTGGCAAGTCCACCGAGCACCCAGGCCTGAATAAAACAATCTCTCTCCTGAGCGTGTGGAATTGGTTACTTGCACGCCAGGCACAAATCCGCTTTTCGGACAACAAAAGGAGCGTTGATGCTTTGGCTGTTGCTGGGTGGTGCTTGCACCAGGGCGGGGCAGGAGCTGGGGGGAGCACAACCAGAGTGGTGGACCCAGCTGGCCGATGGGGTATTCTATACCATGTGATATCATGCTCAGTGTAAAAACCGGGAGGGGGGGCTCGTCCCCCAGTTCGTGACACGCGGTCAGTGAGCAGCTGCATTGTGCATTGCCTGCTTCTATATTTTGTTACTGTTGTTGTTCTCATTGTTATTTTTACTGTTCTACTTCGTTTGATTTCAATTATTAAGCTGTTTTTATCTCAACCTGGGAGCTTTCCTACTTGTGCCCTCCCGATTCTCTCCCCCATCCCACCGGAGGGAGGGTGAGGGAATGGCTGTGTGGGGTTTATTTGCTGGCTGGGATTAAACCACGACAGTCCTTTTTGGCGCCCAATGTGGGGCAGCGAAGGGTTGAGATAACAACAGATGAATTAGAGCATATGAAGGAATTTATATCTGTTAACATATTAATTTGTTCTGCACCATGCTCTTGTTTTTACTGTACCTGTTAAAGATTGAGTTGGGTTTTGTAGTCTGCTGTGCTCTGCAGTGATTAATGATGTTTTGCCTGGGAGATTTGTTACTAAAACGCTGGCATTGGGGGTTATTTGGTATTTGGGATTTGTAATGAAGCCGTTTCTGTATTTCGGGTACTACCTCATGGAAACCATTAGTATTTATACCTCTTCCTCTGAGAGATTTTTTATGGAGGAAAGAGAGAATGGCACCCTCACTACCTTCCTCTATGATGTCGTCTCCTTTGTTAAAATAACTTGTCAGTACCTTAAACATCCCTGGGTAGTTAAGATACATCTATTGGTGCTCCTGGGGTCCGCAGTGTTTCGACGGGGGCGGCAATCGCGCCAGGGCCCTCTTGGCAGTCCCTTTTATTCTCATTCGAGGGCTGCAGTTTCCATGGCAATGACACATCTCCACATTCCTGAGTCTTGACCGTCCAAGCACGTGCCAGCCAGAGATCTTTCACACCTCGCAGCCGTTCTCAGCAGCCAAAGTAATCCTCACCCAGATCTACAATCCAGTCTTTCACACCTTGCCAGCCAGAGATCTCTGTGGCCTTGCAGCCATTCTTATAATATTCAGCAGGCAAAGGAAGCCTCGCCCAGATCTTTCAAACCTTGCAGCTGATCTTATCACATTCAGCAGCCAAAGGAATCCTCGCCCAGATAAGCAGTCTTTGAGACAACAGTTCTACAACTCAGTCTTTCACACTACCCCAACCCCCACGGCAGGCCCTGCGGCTCTCCCACCCGCCACGGCAGGCACGGCAGCTACTCCGCCCCCTGCGACAGAGAACCAACCCATGCTGGTATCAGTCGCCCCTATACAAAAAAGAAAATGCACAAGGAAATCAGCTCGTTTAGTAAGGGATGAAAATGAACTAGGGCCATCATGAGAACAGGAGGAGGAGGAGGCAGAACCCGTAAATGAGATGGTAACCACTCGATCCCTATCCCTGGTGGAGCTGCGAGATATGCGAAAAGACTTCAGTCGTTATCCAGGCGAGCACATTGTCACCTGGCTACTCCGATGCTGGGATAACGGGGCCAGTAGCCTGGAATTAGAGGGTAGGGAAGCGAAACAGCTGGGATCCCTTTCTAGGGAAGGGGGCATTGACAAAACAATTGGACAAGGGGCACAAGTCCTCAGCCTCTGGAGGCGACTCCTGTCAGGTGTGAAGGAAAGGTATCCCTTCAAGGAAGATGTTATATGCCACCCAGGCAAGTGGACCACCATGGAGAGAGGTATCCAGTACCTGAGGGAATTAGCCGTGCTGGAAGTGATTTATGATGACCTGAACAACGAGCAGTTATCCAAAGACCCAGATGAAGTCAAATGCACCCGACCCATGTGGCGGAAGTTTGTACGGAGCGCACCAGCGTCACATGCAAACTCATTGGCAGTAATGACCTGGAGAGATGGAGAGGAACAAACAGTGGATGAACTGGCTGGCCAACTCCGGCAGTATGAAGAAAGCCTCTCTTCCTCCCTACGGGCCTGTGTCTCTGCTGTGGAGAAACTGTCTCGGGAGGTCCAGCAACTCGAAGAGGATATGTCCTGCTCCCCACCTGCACGGGCCAGTGTTTCAGCCATTAGGAGCAAGCATCCCTCTGCTCAAGAGAGGAGACATCGTGGGTACACACCCCGGGGCACCCTGTGGTTTTACCTGCGTCACCACGGAGAGGACATGAGGAAGTGGGATAGAAAATCCACCTCAGTCCTACAGGCACAGGTACATAAGTTGCAAGGAAAAATAACCACAAAAGGGGCTTCTTCCAGGAAAACTGCTGCCCCAGTCTCCAGTGAGCAGTTCCCCAGACAGAGTAGAAGGGCTGATTCCACTTCCGACCTTAACAAAGGGACCTCTGATTCATACTTACAAGAAGTGGATAGCGAATATGATGACCAGGACCTTTTGATCGGGGGCTCCGTGAGTATTCTCCCCGACCAGAGCAGGTGAGCGACTCAACGGTGCAACGCTAAGGTAAATGAGCTATTGTTCTGGGATATAAAATTGTGCATGCATTTGGTAAGGAATTGTGGCCAAAGGTAAAAAGGTATATTCATATGCATTTGACAGTGACGACTGGAGTATATGAAATTGTGGCGCCAAAGCTAGAAAGGGTATATTCATATACGTTTGACAGTAACAACTGGAGTATATGAAATCACGGTTAAGAACGTTCTTTTTGGGCAAAAATATGGGAACTCTAAAGTAACACCTTGCTCTCCCTTTGCCCCTTATGATGCATCCTAAAATATTGGGGAACATTTGGGGGAGATCCTTTGAGAAAGGAGAAATTAATTGAGTCTTGTATTAAATGGTGGCCAATGTATAAATTAGAAGATGAGGTAAAATGGCCAGAATTGGGAACTTTGCAATATAATACTACCTTGCAACTTAGGTTATTTTGTTGACAACCAAGGTAAATGGGAGGAGGTCCCTTATGTGGACTTGTTCCTTACCTTGAGAAATGATCACGAAATTCGGAAGAAATGTAAACTTTTAGATTCAGATTCTAATGCGGTGATGATGATGATGGAGGACAAGGAACCAAAACCACATTGTTCTTCTGCTTGTAGTATAGGAAAACGGTGTTTAAAACCAGGAGAAGAGAAAGAAGATATGCAGATGTCGGTGGCACCGAGTAAAAATGAAAGTTTTGAAACTGAAGCAAGGGGAAGTAATACATTTAGTCCACTAGCTGGCAAACAGGGGTCTGTCAGGCTGTGGGCTCAAGGGGGGAAACAGTGTTTGTGAAAATAGCTTTTACTACTTCTGATTTGATGAATTGGAAAGAATTGGCAGGATCATATAGGGAAAATCCTGAAAAGTATATAGATCTTTTAAGACAATTATTAAAAATCATAATGCAGATTGGCAAGATATTCAAATTCTTTTAAACAATTTGATAACTCCCGAAGAAAAGAGGGTGGTATTGGAAAAAACTAATATGGAAAATGAAAGAAAAAATAAAAGAGAGGAAACAGAAAGCTGCTATTCTTGCGGCTGCTTTTGTGGATGCCCAAGGACCTGCTGGAGGTAGAGGCAGAGGGTACTTGAGAGGCAGAGGTAGAAGATGTGGAAATATATTTAGACAATCTGCTCCAGTAGGGATCAATCAACGTGCTACATGCAAGAAACAAGGACACTGGAAAATGAGGGTCCAAAGAATAGGAAAGTTAGCCAGCCACAACAAATCCCACCTGAAGCTGATCTATTTATGATGGGAGGGGATTCTGAATAATGGGGAGCGGGGGCAGAAAATTATATTCTCCCAGCAGAGCCCCTGGTTCCAGTAAAGCTGGGAAATAAAGTAGTTGATTTTTTAGTGGACACTGGAGCAAAATATTCTGTTATAAACACATGTAAAGGACCAATGAGTAAATTTAATGTATCTATTGTTGGGGTCACGGCAAAGAAAGAGGTAAAGACTTTTTTGAAACCTTTAAAATGTAAAATTGGAGGAAAAACATTGATGCATGAATTTTTATGTATACCGGAATGCACCCTGCCTCTCCTGGGATGGGATTTATTGAATAAATTGGGAGCACAAATTAACTTTAAAAAAGGAAGAATCCAAGTTCTTTTTCCTGAAGCTAATGCCTGGCAAGCCCAAGTTTATTTATTATGGACAAACAGAAGAATCTGAAGAAATACCAGAAGAAAGTAAAGATTGCTTGGGTGACAGAGAAACCAGGAAGAGCAAAAAATGTGGAACCGGTAGAAGTTGAACTGAAAACAGGAGTTCGACCGGTAAGAAAGAAACAATATCCTATTAGTAGAGAAGCTAGAAAAGGTTTGTAACCTGTAATAAATAATTTTCTCAAATATGGACTTTTAAGAGAATGTCAATCTGATTACTCCTATCCTTCCAGTGAAAAAGCCACATAACCAAGGATAGAGGTTGGTTCCAGATTTAAGAGCAATAAATAAATTAGTGGTGGACATTAACAACTATCCGTGAATCAAATGCACATTTCTCAGTTTTAGATTTGAAAGATGCTTTCTTTTGTACACCTCTGGAAGAAAACAGTCAAAAGATTTTTGCCTTTGAGTGGGAAGATCTGTCGACTGGGAGGAGAACCCAGCTCTGCTGGACTGTGCTGCCACGAGGGTTTAAAAATAGCCCAAGCATCTTTGGAGCAGCCTTGACCAAGGAACTGGAACACTGGTCCGGTAAGGAAGATCAAATCACCCTCCTTCGGTATGTTGATGACATCCTATTGGGAGCAGATACTATTGAGATCTGCAAAGAAAAGACTGTTAGCCTCCTCAACTTTTTGGGAATGGCTGGGCGTCAGAAAAGAAAGCACAAATTGCAAAACAAAGTGTAATTTATTTGGAATTTGAGATTTCCCAAGGACAACAAAGACTGGGAAATGATAGAAAAAAGGCCATTTGCAAGATGGCACCCCCTCAATCTACAATATCAGGCTCTGTTAGTGGAACAAGATGACATCATTTTGAAGTAAGTGCAATTTTAAATCCTGCTTCTTTAATGCCAAGTGAAAAAGAGAGTGATCCTAATCATGATTGTTTACAAATTATCAAACAGGTATATGCCAGCAGGCCAGACCTGAGAGATGTCCCTCTCTAGACTCCGGATGAAGAATTATTTACTGATGGAAGCAGCTTTGTTGTGAAAAGGAAGAGAAAGCAGAAAGCAGAAAGGAGAGAGGAGAGAGGAGAAAGGAGAAAGGAGAAAGGAGAAAGGAGAAAGGAGAAAGGAGAAAGGAGAAAGGAGAAAGGAGAAAGGAGGGCTGGCTATGCCATGGTAACTTTAACCGAAGATCAAAAAGTAAAAGCATTACCTCCAAATACATCCACCCAGAAGGCAAAGATAATAGCTTTGACAAGAGCTTTAGAACTGGCTAAAGGTAGAGGAGTTAATATTTAGACAGACTCTAAATATACTTTTGGAGTTGTCCATGCCCATGGAGCGATATGGAAAGAGCGAGAACTTTTGTCTGCCAGTGGCTCACCTATAAAGTATGGAAGAGAGATTTTAAATTTATTGGAAGCAGTACAAAAAACCCCAAAGAAGTTGCTGTGATTTCTCGTGAAGTGCATCAAAGAGGAAACTTAAAAGTGATACAAGGAAATTGAAAGGCAGATGAAGCTGTCAAGCACATGGCGCTAAATACCACAATCCATGTTTTAATTCCATCCAAAGAAATTCAAACAGAATCCCCAAATTACAACGAAAAAGAAAAGAAGTTGGCTGAGCTATGGCAGTGCAAAAAGAATGATCAAGGATGATGGATTACTTCACATGGACAATGTATAGTAACTCCTGAAATCATGAAGAAATTGATGGTCACAACCCATGCTGAGACACATACGGGAGCAGAAGCAACGGTCGAGTCAGTAAAACGGTATGCAAAATAGGGACTAAAATGTTATTGATTGCTAAAAGTGTGAGTAATAAATGTGAGATTTGTCTTAGGAACAATCCGAAAATACAAATCCGACACCCTCCTGAAGAGGTAAGGGAAGGCATAACTCCCGGTGAGTATTGGCAAATAGATTTTTCAGAATTACCAAGGTGCAACCAATACCGATATTTATTGGTATTGGTAGATACCTTCTCTGGATGGCCAGAAGCTTTCCCATGCCGAACCAACAAGGCAAAAGAGGTAACAAAACACTCAGTTGAAATGGATTGAAGCTTTACCATTTGCCTTGTTAAGAATTAGGATGACCCTGAGAGCTAGAGTCCAGATGCTGTGTGCTCAGCACTTGGGGTTCTGGGTAGTGCTCGGCACTTGGGGTTCTGGGTAGTGGGCAGTGAGAGTGCACACCAAACACCCACCATCCAGCACCCTCACAAGTCACACTCAGTACCCCCAGTGGCAGAAACCAGCATACCCAAAACCCAGCATCCAGCACCCCCACCGCCCAGCACCTGCACACGCCCAGCACCCAAAAGACCCACCACTCAGCACCGGGTCATGACCAGCAACTGGAAATGCCCACTGTCAGCACCCCTAGCTCCCAGCACCCCCAGTACTCAGAAGCCCCAGCATCCAGCAGCAAGACATACCCTGCACCCGCTTATGCATGGTACCCAGCACTCCCAGGGCCCAGCAACCAGCACCCCCAGTATCTAGCCCCCAGCACACGCAGCAGCTAGGTGCACCTGGCAACCTCAGTGCCCAGCACCCATCACCCAGCCATGGGCCGGACATGCCCAGCACCCAGCAACCCCAGTGCATAGAATCAAGCACCCCCAGCGTCCAGAAACCAACAGCCCCATCGCCCAGCAACCGCACATGCCCAGCACACAGCACCCCCACCACCCAGCACCCGGACATGCCCAGAGCCCACCACACAGCCCAACACCCAGCACGCACACCTGCCCAGCAAAACCAGGGCCCAGCACATAGCACATGCAGATGCCACGAATTGAGCAACACCCAGAGCACAGCACCCAGCAACCCCAGCACTGGATATGCACAACACCCAGCATGCAGTACCTCCAGCATCCAGCACCAAGACATACCCTGCACTCAGTTATGCATAGTACCCAGAAGTGCCAGGGCCCAGCAGCCAGCACCCCCCGCTGCCCAACACCCACCACTCGGACATGCCCAGCGCCCAAACATGCCCAGCACTCCACACACCAGAATGCAGCAAACCAGCCCCCAACATCTCCAGTGATCAGCACATAGCACCCAGACATGCCCAGCACCCGCTGCACTCAGCACCCAGCACCGCAACACCAAGCATCCCCAGCCTCCAGCACTGCCCACCACCCAGAACCCCAAGTGCCGAGCACACAGCAGCCGGACTTGCCCAGCACCTGGACATGCCTAGCATCCACAAAACCCAGCACCCGGTCATGCCCAGCAACTGGAAATGCCCACAGCCAGCACCCCTAGCTCCCAGCAGCCAACTCTCCCAGTACTTAGCCCCCAGCACTCGCACTGCCCAGCATCCAGCAACCCCAGTGCACAGCACCCACTAACCCCATTGCTCAGCATCTGCAGGACGCAGCACCCGGCATATGGACATGCCCAGCACACGGACATACCCACCAGCCAGCACCTCTGGTGCCCAGCACCCAAAGCTCCCTCCATCCATCACCCAGGACCCAGACATGCCCAGTGCTCAGCATCCCCACCACCCAACAGCCAGGATCAGGAAATGCCCAGCAACAAGCACTCCCATGCCTACCACCGCCAGTGCCCAATAACCAGCACACAGACAATGCCCACCAGCCAGCATCCCCAGCACCCAGAACCCAGCGCCAAGCACTCAGTACACAGGCATGCCCAGCACCCTGATATGCATAGTCCCCAGCACCCTCACTGCCCAGCAGTCCCAGTGCCCAGGACCCATCACTTGGACATGCCCAGCACCCTGCACTCGCAGTGCCTAGAACCCAGTACCCCCAATGATGCGCAGCCAGTGTGCAGCACTGCCTGGAGCCAGCATCCATCACCCAGACATGATCATCACCTGCCCTTTCCCAGCACCAAGACATCCCAGTGCCCAGCACAGGGACATGTCGAGCACCCAGATATGCCCAACACCCAGCAACCGCAGCACCCAGACATGTCCACAACCCACTACACTCAGGGCCTAGCACACAGTACCCCCACGGCCCACCACCGGCACTTGCCCAGCACCAAGCACTGCCAATGATCCCAAGGGGTGCTAGGTGTGCTGGATGTTGCGCATTTGCGGTGCTGGAGATGGCCGGGTGCTGGGCAGCTGAGAAGGGGCTGTAAAGGGAAGGTGAGCGCCGCGAACATATTTCAGTCCTGGCTAAATGTGTGTGGGAGCTCGACGGGGCGCTTGACTGCTTTGCAGTTGGGCTCGCGCAAGGTTTACGGTTGAGTGCTACAGCAAGTTCATAGCCCCAGTGTTGGTGGGGACCTCAAAGGGCTGCCAGGGAAGGCAAGTGCATCGAACGACATTCAATCGTGGGTCCTTCAGTGTTGGAGCGCCATCCAGTGGGAAGACGTTTCAGCGCCTGACTCTAATGAAGGTAAGCCGTAGGTTGATGTTTAGGTGGGAGACCAAAGGGAGGGGGGCGGTGTTGGTGGTGCTGAGGAGGGGCTGCCAAAGGAAGGTGAGGGCCACCATAAACCTTCAGTCCTGGCAACTTCTGCATTGGAGTACCATGTGGAGGGTGGCTGCTTTGGAGCTTGGCTCTGATGCTGGTAAGAGCTAGGTTGAATTCAGGTGGGAAAACAGATAGAGAGCCCCAATGTTGGTGGGGCTGAGGAGGGGCTGCCAAGGAAAGGTGAGGGCCAGCAGCAACCTTGAATCCTGGCTACTTCTGGGCCTGAGTCCCATGTGGTGGGTGACGTCTTCGGAGCTTGGCTGTGATGAGGGAAATGGATAGGGAGAGGCTATGTGGGAAAAAAACCACACAGCCCTGGTGTATGTATGTCGGGTGGCCAAGCAAAGGTGAGGGCTAGGATCAACTTCAGTCCTGACTAATTCTGGGCCTGAGTCCCCATGTCATGGGCGGCCGCTTCGGACCTTGATTCTCATGAGGGTAAGAGATAGGGTAAGGTTAAGAGGGAGAACAGACACAGAGCCCCGGTGTTGATGGCCAAGGGAAGGTGAGGGCCAGCAGCAACCTTGAATGGTGGCTACTTCTGGGCCTGAGTCCCATGTGGTTCTTTACCTCTTCGGAGCTTGGCTCTGATGAGGGAAAGGGATAGAGTGAGGTCAGGATGGAGAACAGACTCAGAGCCCCAATGTTGTTGCGGCTGAGAAGGGACTGCCAAGCAACGGTGAGGGCCAGCATCCTACCTTGAATCCTGGCTACTACTGTGCCTGAGTCTCATGTGGTGGGTGGCCTCTTCGGATCTTGGCTCTGATAAGGAAAAGTCTTAGGCAGAGTTTAGGTAGGAGAACGGGCACATATTCCCAATATTGGTGGGGCAGAGAGGCGGCTGCCAAGGGAAGGTGAGGGCCAGTAGAAGGCTTCAGTTCAGGCAACTTCTCTGCCTGAGTCCCATATGGTGGTTGGTGGTGTCGGAGAGTGCTCTGATAATGGTAAGGGCTAAGTTGAGGTTTGGGGGGAGAACAGACACAGAGTCCTGATAATGGTGGGGCTAAGGAGGGAATGCCAAGGGAAGGTGAGGGCCAATAGAAGGCTTCAGTTCATGCAACTTCTGTGCCTGAGTTCCATGTGGTGGTTGGCGGCGTCGGAGAGTGGCTCTGGTGAGGGTAAGTTGTGGCTTGGTGGGAGAACAAACACAGAGCGCCGATATTGGTGGGGCTGCCAAGGGAAGGTGAGGGCCAGCATCAGCCTTGAATCCTGGCTACTTCTGGGCCTGACTACTATGTGGTTCGTTACCGCTTCGGAGCTTGGGTCTGATGAGGGTAACGGAAAAGGTGAGGTCAGGATGGAGAACAGACTCAGAGCCCCGATGTTGTTGCAGCTGAAAAGGGACTGCTAAACGATGGTGAGGGCCAGCAACCTACCTTGAATCCTGGCTACTTCTGTGCCTGAGTCCCATGTGGTGTGTTATAGCTTCGGAGCTTGCCTCTGATGTGGCCAAGGGATAGGGTGAGGTTAGGTGGGAGAACAAACAGAGACCCCCCCCACACACACACCCACTGTGTAGGTGGGGCTGAGAAGGGGCTGCCAAGCCATGGTGAGGGCCAGCTTCAGCCTTGAACCTTGGCTATTTCTGTGCCTGAGTCTCATGCGATGTTTTGCGGCCTTGGAGCTTGGTTCTGATGAGAGTAAGGGATTGGATGAGGTTAGGAGGGAGAACAGATGCAGACTCCTGGTGTTGATGGTGATGAGGAGGGGCTGCCAAGAGAAGGAGAGGGCCAACAGCAACCTTGAATCCTGGCTACTTCTGAGCCTGAGCACCATAAGGTGGGTGGCTGCTTGGAGCTTGGCTGTGATGAGGCTAAGGGGTAGGATGAGGTTAGGTGGGAGAACGAACACAGAGCCCTGGTGTATGTCGGGTGGCCAAGCAAAGGTGAGGGCCAGCATCAACTTCAGTCCTGGCTACTTCTGGGCCTGAGTCCCCATGTCGTGGGCGGCCGCTTCGGACCTTGATTCTCATGAGGTTAAGAGATAGGGTAAGGTTAAGAGGGAGAACAGACACAGATCCCTGGTGTTGATGGGGCTGCCAATCGACGGTGACGGCCAGCATCAACCTTGAATCCTGGCCAGAATCAACTTCACTCCTGAATCAACTTCACTCCTCGCTACTTCTGGGCCTGAGTCCCATATGGTGGTTGGCAGCGTTGGCGGGTGGCTCTGATGAGGGAAAGGGATAGGTTGAGTTTAGGTGGGAGAACAGACACAGAGCCCTGGTGTATATTGGGCTGAAAAGGGGCGGCCAAGCAGTGTTGGGGGCCAGCATCAACTTCCGTCCTGGCTACTTCTTGGCCTGTCTCCCATGTCGTTCGTGATCGCTTCGGAGATTGGCTGTGACAAGGCTAAGGGATAGGGTGAGTATAGGTGGGAGAACAAACACAGAGCACCGATTTAGGTGGGGCAAGAAGGGCCTGCCAAGGAAAGGGGAAAGCCAGCATCAGCCTTCTGTCCTGGCTACTTCTGTGCCTGAGGCCCAAGTAGTGGCTGGCTGTTTCGAAGCTTGGCTCTTATGAGGATAAGGGTAGGCTGAGGTTACGTGGGAGAACAAAGGCATTGCTTTGCTGTTGTTAGGGCTGCCAAGGGAAAGTGAGGGCCAGCATAACGCATCAGTCCAATCAACTTCTGGGCTAGAGCTCTATTGATGTGTTGCCGCTTCGGAGCTTGGCTCAGATGTGGGTAAGGGATAGAGTGAGGCAAGGTGGGAGAACAGACACAGCACACCAGTTTTGGTGGTGCTGAGAAGGGGCTGCCAAGGGAAGGTGAGGGACAGCATCAACTTCAGTCCTGGCTACTCTTGGGCCTGAGCCCCCATGTTGTGGGCGGCCGCATAGGAGCTTGGCTCTCACAAGGTTAAGAGATAGGGTAAGGTTAAGAGGGAGAACAGACACAGACCCCCAGTGTTGATGGGGCTGAGAAGGGACTGCCAAAGGAAGGGGAGGTCCATCAGCAACCTTGAATCCTGGCTACTTCTGTGCCTGTGTCCCATCTGGTGGGTGGCGGTGTCGGACCTTGGCTCTGATAAGGGAAAGGGATAGGGTGAGGTTAGATGAGAGAACAGACACAGAACCCCAGTGTTGGTAGGGCTGAGAAGGGGCTGCAAAGGAAAGGTGAGGGCCAGCATCCTACATTGAATCCTGGCTACTTCTGTGCCTGAGTCCCATGTGGTGTGTTATAGCTTCGGAGCTTGCCTCTGATGTGGCCAAGGGATAGGGTGAGGTTAGGTGGGAGAACAAACAGAGACCCCCCCCACACACACACCCACTGTGTAGGTGGGGCTGAGAAGGGGCTGCCAAGCCATGGTGAGGGCCAGCCTCAGCCTTGAATCCTGACTATTTCTGTGCCTGAGTCTCATGTGATGTTTTGCGGCTTCAGAGCTTGGCTCTTTTGTGACTAAGGGATAGGGTGAGTATAGGTGGGAGAACAAACACAGAGCACCGATTTAGGTGGGGCAAGAAGGGCTTGCCAAGGAAAGGGGAAAGCCAGCATCAGCCTTCTGTCCTGGCTACTTCTGTGCCTGAGGCCCAAGTGGTGGGTAGCGGTTTCAGAGCTTGGCTCTTATGAGTGCAAGGGGTAGGCTGAGGTTAGGTTGGAGAATAAATGCACTGCTCCGCTGTTGTTAGGGCTGCCAAGGGAAGGTGAGGACCAGCATAAGGCATCAGTCCTATCAACTTCTCGGTTAGAGCTCTATTGATGCGTGGCCGCTTTGGAGCTTGGCTCAGATATGGGTAAGGATAGGTTGAGGTTCTGCGTTTGATAATGAGACCCTTCTTTGTTAGATAACGCCACCCAGCGCATGGGGATCCAACAGAGACGTTGCCCCTTCCCGGCCCCCTCCCTTAGTTCTCCCAACTAAATATCAGCCTATGCCTTACCGTCACCAGAGCCCATTTCGAAACGTCTTCCCACCAGATGGCGCTGCAACACAGAAGGAACCAGGATTGAAAGCTGTTTCTTGCTCTTGCCTTTTTGGCAGCCCTTTCCAGGGGGCTCTGCTTTCGCTCTCGTTCTACCACCCAACCATCAACCTTGCTACAGCCCAACTGCAAAGCCCCACAGACAAGTAGGCAGGACTGAAAGATGTTGGCGGCTCTCACCTTCCCTTGATAGCCCCTTCTCAGCCGCCCAGACCCAGCCACCTCCAGCACCCCAAATGCGCCATATCTGCCACACCTAGCACCCCTTGCTACACATTGGTGGTGCTTGGCGCTGGGCATGTTCTGTTGCTGAGTGGGGGCGGTGCTGGGCACTGCGGGGGCTGGCTTGCTGTCATGTCCTAGTGCTGGGTGCTAGGCGGTGGGGGTGCTGGGTGCTAGGCCCTAAGCACAGTGGGTTCTGGACATGTGTGGGTGCCAGGCATCTTTGGGTGCTGGGCATTTCCAAATGATGGGTCCGAGGCACTGGGACTACTGGGTGCTTGTGGTGCTGGGCATTTCCAAGTGATGGGTCTGAGGCACTGGGACTAATGGGTGCTTGGGGTGCTGGGCAGTGTGGGTGCAGGGCACTAGGTACTTGTGGCTGGGCTCTGGGAGTGCAGGGTACTATGCATAAGAGGGTGCAGGGTATGTCTTGCTCCTGGTTGCTGGGGGTATTGGATGGTTGGCATGATCGGGTGCTGGGCACTGGGGGTGCTGGCTGCTGGGAGCTAGGGGTGCTGGCTGTGGGCATTTCCAGTTGCTGGTCATGACTGGGTGCTGGGTTTTGTGGGTCCAGTTCTCGGCATGGCCGGATGTTGTGTTCTCAGCACTTGGGGTTCTGGGTGGTGGGCAGTGAGGGTGCTGGGGATGCTGAGTGCTGGGTGCTGGGCACTGGGACTGCTGCGTATGTCCAGGTGCCGTGTGTTGGCGCTGGGTGTGCACATGTCCGGGAGTTAATGCTGGGCCGTGGGGGTGCTGGGCAGTGGGGTTTCTTGGTGCTGGGCGCAGGGTATGATGTGTGCAGTGTGGTGGCATTCTCAGTCTGGGTCCTGGGGTCCTGTGTGCTGTGTATGTCTGGGTGCAGGGTATGTCTGGGTATGGCTGCTGGGTGCAGGGCACTGGGCGGGCCAGGTGCTGAGCGCTGTGGGTGCCGGGTGCTGGGCATGTCTGGGTGGTGGGTTTTGGGCAGTGGGAGTGCTGGGTGCTAGGTACTGAGGGTGCTGAGCGCTGCAGGTGCTGGGCATATCTGAGTGCTCTGTGCTGATCACTGGGGATCTTGGGGGCTGGTGTGCTGGGTTCTGTGCACAGGTGTGTTGCGTGCTGAGCACGTCTGGGTACTGGGCACTGGGGCTGCTGGATGCAAGGCATGTCCAGGTGCTGGGTGTTAGGCAGTGGGAGTGCTGGGTAATGGGCGTGTGCAAGTGTTGGTTGCTGGGTCCGTGGGGTGCCATGCATGTCCAGGTGCTGGGTCTTGTGGGTGCTGGTGTGTGAAAGACTGAATTGTAGGACTGTCGTCTCAAAGACTGCTTATCTGGGCGAGGATTCCTTTGGCTGCTGAATATTTTAAGAATGGCTGCAAGGCCACAGAGATCTCCGACTGGCAAGGTGTGAAAAGCACTGAACTGTAGATCTGGGCGAGGATTCCTTTGGCTGCTGAGAACGGCTGCAAGGTGAGAAAGATCTCTGGCTGGCACGTGCTTGGACGGTCAAGACTCAGGAATGCGGAGACGTGTCGTTGCCATGGAAAGTGCAGCCCTCAAATGAGAATAAAAGGGACTGCCAAGAGGGTCCCGGCACGATTGCCGCCCCCGCCGAAACACCGCGGACCCGCAGCTGCCGCCCACTGCCGAAACACCGAGAGACTTGGACCCCTCGGGACGCTGCGGATCCATGGTGGGGACTATTCTTGCAAGTCTATTCTGAATACTTGCTTGACTTCTGTCTTTTTACTCTATTCTATCCTATTGCTACTAATTATCTACTTTTGATATTAAAAGTTGCTGGTTTGGGTATATGGCATTTGACGTCGTTTTGTGTCTTAATCTCACTCTTGGGATCATATCGAAACCTCCCCCGATATCGGATCGGGACATTCCCAACATCGGATTGGGACATGGTGATGCAGTAGGTACAGTATCTACTATTCCATACTGCTCCTTACTGCTTGCTTCTGTAATTCTAAACAATGAAGACTGGTTGCTTAGAAGTTAGGTAACTAGCAGGTGTTGTGTTTGCAGGTGTGTAGAATTGTAACTAGTACAAATCGCCAGCTACGAATCCGCTTTTCGGACAACGGTTTTTGGCGACCCGGATGGGACTGCTGTGAAGCCTTGCCCGCATCGACTTGCCATCTCTTGATGAGGAGACCCTGCTCTCTGGACTCCAGCGCTCACCCACCTTTTGATCGGGGGCTCCGTGAGTATTCTCCCCAACCAGAGCAGGTGAGCGACACAACGGTGCAATGCTAAGGTAAATGAGATATTGTTCTGAGGTATAAAATCGTGCATGCATTTGGTAAGGAATTGTGGCCAAAGGTAAAAAGGTTTATTCATATGCGTTTGACAGTGACGACTGGAGTATATGAAATCACGGTTAAGAACGTTCTTTTTGGGCAAAAATATGGGAACTCTGTAGTCTAAAGTAACACCTTGCTCTCCCTTTGCCCCTTATGATGCATCATAAAATATTGGGGAACATTTGGGGGAGATCCTTTGAGAAAGGAGAAATTAATTGAGTCTTGTACTAAATGGTGGCCAATGTATAAATTAGAAGATGAGGTAAAATGGCCAGAATTGGGAACTTTGCAATATAATACTACCTTGCAACTTAGGTTATTTTGTTGACAACCAGGGTAAATGGGAGGAGGTCCCTTATGTGGACTTGTTCCTTACCTTGAGAAATGATCATGAAATTCGGAAGAAATGTAAACTTTTAGATTCAGATTCTAATGCGGTGATGATGATGATGGAGGACAAGGAACCAAAACCACATTGTTCTTCTGCTTGTAGTATAGGAAAACGGTGTTTAAAACCAGGAGAAGAGAAAGAAGATATGCAGATGTCGGTGGCACCGAGTAAAAATGAAAGTTTTGAAACTGAAGCAAGGGGAAGTAATACATTTAGTCCACTAGCTGGCAAACAGGGGTCTGTCAGGCTGTGGGCTCAAGGGGGGAAACAGTGTTTGTGAAAATAGCTTTTACTACTTCTGATTTGATGAATTGGAAAGAATTGGCAGGATCATATAGGGATAATCCTGAAAAGGCATATAGAACTTTTAAGACAATATCATATTGCAGATTGGCAAGATATTCAAATTCTTCTAAACAATTTGATAACTCCCGAAGAAAAGAGGGTGGTATTGGAAAAAACTAATATGGAAAATGAAAGAAAAAATAAAAGAGAGGAAACAGAAAGCTGCTATTCTTGCGGCTGCTTTTGTGGATGCCCAAGGACCTGCTGGAGGTAGAGGCAGAGGGTACTTGAGAGGCAGAGGTAGAAGATGTGGAAATATATTTAGACAATCTGCTCCAGTAGGGATCAATCAACGTGCTACATGCAAGAAACAAGGACACTGGAAAATGAGGGTCCAAAGAATAGGAAAGTTAGCCAGCCACAACAAATCCCACCTGAAGCTGATCTATTTATGATGGGAGGGGATTCTGAATAATGGGGAGCGGGGGCAGAAAATTATATTCTCCCAGCAGAGCCCCTGGTTCCAGTAAAGCTGGGAAATAAAGTAGTTGATTTTTTAGTGGACACTGGAGCAAAATATTCTGTTATAAACACATGTAAAGGACCAATGAGTAAATTTAATGTATCTATTGTTGGGGTCACGGCAAAGAAAGAGGTAAAGACTTTTTTGAAACCTTTAAAATGTAAAATTGGAGGAAAAACATTGATGCATGAATTTTTATGTATACCGGAATGCACCCTGCCTCTCCTGGGATGGGATTTATTGAATAAATTGGGAGCACAAATTAACTTTAAAAAAGGAAGAATCCAAGTTCTTTTTCCTGAAGCTAATGCCTGGCAAGCCCAAGTTTATTTATTATGGACAAACAGAAGAATCTGAAGAAATACCAGAAGAAAGTAAAGATTGCTTGGGTGACAGAGAAACCAGGAAGAGCAAAAAATGTGGAACCGGTAGAAGTTGAACTGAAAACAGGAGTTCGACCGGTAAGAAAGAAACAATATCCTATTAGTAGAGAAGCTAGAAAAGGTTTGTAACCCGTAATAAATAATTTTCTCAAATATGGACTTTTAAGAGAATGTCAATCTGATTACTCTTATCCTTTCAGTGAAAAAGCCACATAACCAAGGATAGAGGTTGGTTCCAGATTTAAGAGCAATAGGCATGTCCGGTTGCTGGGTGATGGTCACTGGTGGTGCTTGGTGCTGGGCATGTGCAGGTGCTGGTTGCTGTGTGGTAGATGCTGGGGCTACTGGGTGCTGGGCACGTCCCGGTACTGGGTGGTGGGCACTAGGGCTGGTGGTACTGGGTCCAGGGCCTCTCCGGGTGCTGAGTGCTGGGGTGCTGGGTAATGGGCTCTGTGGGTGCTGGTCATGTCCGGGGGCTGGGCACGTCCAGCTTCTGAGTGCTGGGCATGTCCATGTGTTGGTGCTGGGTGTTGGTTACTGTGTACGGGGAGCTGGGCATGTCCATGTGCTGGGCACTGGGGGTGCTGTGTGCTCGGCCCTGGAGGTGCTCGGCGCTGGGTAGTCCGGGTGGTGGGCAGTGGGGATGGTGGTTGGTTGCCACTGGGGTTGCTGGGTGCTTGGTCTGTCTGTGTGCTGTGTATGTCGATGTGCTGAGTGCTGGGCACTGGGCACTGGACATGTGCTGGTGCTGAGCCTGTCTGGGTACTAGGTACTGCATGTTGAGTGCTGGGCATGTCCAGGTGCTGGGTGTTGTGCCCTGGGGGTGCTGGGTGATGGGCATGTCCTGGTTCTGGGCATGTCCGGGTGCTGGGTGCTGGGTTCTTGGAGTGCTGGGCATGTCCTGGTTCTGGGTGATAGTACTGTGTGTGCTGGGAATGTAGAGGTGCTGGGAATATCGAGTTGCTGTGTGCTGGGCGCTGGGGATGTTGGCCACTAGGCATTTCTGGGTGGTGGGCATGACAGGATGCTGGGTGCTGGGCATGTCCGGCTACTGGGCATGTGCTGGTGCTCAGTGCTGGGCTCTGTATGTGCTGGGTGCTGGGCATGTATAGGTCCTGGAATGTCGAGGTGCTGTGTGCTGGGCGCTGAGTGTTGGGCACTAGTGGTGCTGGGTGCTGGGCGCTGGACATGTTGGGTACTGGGCATAGCCGGGTGCTGGGCGCTAGACTATGGCAGAAATGCGTGCTGGGCTCTGTGCATGCTGGGCATGTCCCTGTGTTGGGTACTGGATGCTGTGTACGGGGTGCTGGGCATGTCTGGATACTGGGCGCTAGTTGTGCTATGTCCTGGGTATGTCCAGGTGATGGGCAGTGGGGGTGCTGAGTGCTGGGCATGTCCAGGTACTGGGTGTTGGGTGCTCGGCAGTGGGGACTGCTTGGTGGTGGGCTTGTCCTGGTGCTGGGCATGTGCAGGTTTTGGGTGATGGGTCCTGGGGGTGTTGGGTGCTGGGCATGTCCGCGTGCTGGGCGCTGTGTGTGCTGGGTGCTGGGCCATGGAGGTGTTGGGTGCTGGGCATGTCCAGGTGCTAGGCAGTGGGGGTGGTGGTTGATTGGCCCTGGGTTTGGTGGGTGCTGGATTTGTCCGGGTGCTGTGTATGTCTATGTGCTGATTGCTGGGCACTGGGCGCTGGGGGTGCTGGGTGCTGAGCATGTCTGGGTGCTGGACATGTGCAGGTGCTTGATGCTGTGCCCTGGCTGTTCTGGGTGCTGGGCATTTCCAGGTGCTAGACATACCCGGCTGCTGGGTGATGGGCGATAGACTGTGGGGGTAATGTGTGCTGGACTCTGTGGGTGCTGGCCATATCCCTGTGTTGGGTGCTGGATGCTTTGTACACAGTGCTGGACATGTCCCGGTGCTGGCACTGGGGCTGCTGGGCCCGGTGGGTGTGGTGGTTGCTTGGCGTTGGTCTGGTCACTGGGTGCTGGGTTCTGGGCTCTGGGGGTGCTGGGTGCTGGGCATATCCGGGTGCTGGGCATGTCCGGGTGCTGGGCACTGCGTGGTGGGCGCTTGGAGTGCTTGGTGCTGGGCATGTCCCCGTGTTGTTTGCTGGGGTGCTGTGTGCTGGGCTTCTCCGGGTGCTGGGTGCTGGACGCTGGACATGCTGGGTGCTGGCCATGTCTGAATTGGCACTGGGGTTGCTGGGAATGTATGGGTGCTGGGCACGTCTAGGTACTGGGCAGGTCTGTGTGCTGTGTGCTAGACAATGGCGTTACAACGTGCTGGGCTCAGTGTGTGCTCGGTATGTCCGGATGCTGGGCATGTGCAGGTGCTTGAGTGCTGGGCATGTCTGGTTACTGGGTGGTGCACCCTGCACCCACAGAACCCAGCCACAAGCACCCGCACATGCCTAGCACCCAGATATGCCCCACACCCACAACACCCAGTGCCCAGCACCCGGACATGCCCAGCACCCAGCACCCCCAGCATTCAGCCCTCAGCACGCCCAGTGACCAGCACCAAGCACCAGGACGTGCCCAGCCCCGCGACATGCTCAAAACCCAGCACCACAAGTGCCCAGGACCCAGTACCACTAACACCCAGCACTGAGAACTTGGACATGCTCAGCACCCACCCATACCCAGCACCCGGACATGCCCAGCACCTGGACGTGCCCAGCACTCCAAGTGCCCAGCACCCATCAGCCAGGACCTGGACATGCCCAGCACCCAGATATGCCCGGCACCCAGCACCCCCAAGAGCCCAGAACCCAGTGCCCAGCACCCAGCGACCAGACCAACGCCAAGCAACCACCACCCCCACTGCCCAGCACCTGGACATACGCGGCGCTGAGCACCCCCAGAGCCAGCACCGGGACATGCCCAGCACCCGTACACAGCATCCAGCACTCAACACAGGGAAATGGCCAGCACCCACAGAGCCCAGCACACATTGCTGCCATAGTCTATTGCCCATCACCCAGCACCCGGGTATGCCCACCACCCGGAAATGCCCAGCACCCAGCATAGCCGGAGCACAGCACCGAGCACTCACACGTGCCCAGCACCCAGAAATGCCCAGCACCCAGCAACATCAGCGTCAAGCAACCACCACCCCCACTGCCCAGCACCCAGACTACCCAGTGCCCAACACCTCCAGGGGCAAGCACCCAGCATCCCCAGCACCAAACACATGGACAGAACCCAGCACACAGAAGCCAGACATGCCCAGCACCCGGATATGACCAGCACCCAACACTACCCAGCGCCCAGCACCTCCAGGGCCAAGCACCCAGCACCCCCAGTGCCCAGCCCAAGGACATGTCCGTGTCCCCATACACAGCATCCAGCACACAGCACCAACGCACGGACATGCCCATAACCTAGCAAACCCAGCGCCCAGCACAGAGGAGACAAACATGCCCAGCACCCAGCATCCACAGAGTCCAGCACTCAGCACCCGGAGAGGCGCAGGATCCAGTATCACCAGCACCGGGACGTGCCCAGCATCCACAGAGTCCAGCACTCAGCACCTGGAGAGGCGCAGGATCCAGTATCACCAGCACCGGGACGTGCCCAGCACCCAGCATCCAGTACCCGGACATGCCCAGCCCCCAGACATGCCCAGCACCCAACACCCCCAGGGCCCCACACCCAGCACCGCCAGTGCCCAGCACCCAGCGCTCAGCACACAGCACCTCAAAATTCCCAGTACCCAGCACCCCAGTACCCAGCACCCGGATTATCACACACTCAGCACCGCCAGTGCCCAGCACCCAGTGCCCAGCGCCAAGCACACAGCACCTCGACTCTCCCAGCACACAGCACCCCAGTAGCCAGCACCCGGATAATCACAGGACCCAGCATCCCCAGTGTCCAGTGCCAAGCCCCCAGAACCCGCACATGCCCAGCACCAAGCAACCCCAGGGCCCAGCACATTCCGAAGCCCAGAACACAGTACCCTCATCTCCCAGCGACGAGCACCCGGACATATCTAGCACCAAGCACACGCAGGACCCAACACCCACAACCCACACGTGCCCAGCACAGGGACATGCCCAGCACCAAGCACCCCCAGTGCTGAGCACCCAACTCTCAGTACCTGCACATGCCCAGCACTCCCACCGCCCAGCACCCAGTACCTGGACGTACCCAGCACCCCCACTGCCCACCACCCAGACAAACCCAGCACCCAGCAACCCCGGCGCCAAGCAACCACCACACCCACTGCCCAGCACCCAGACTACCCAGCACCCAGCACCTCCAGGGCCAAGCACCCAGCACCCCCAGTGCCCAGCACACGGACATGTCCAGCTCCCCGTATACAGTATCCAACACCCAGCACCACACACGGACATGCCCATAAGCTAGCACACCCAGTGTCCAGCACAGAGAAGATGAACATGTCCAAGACCCGGACATGCCCAGCACGCAGCATCCACAGAGCCCAGCACCCGGCACCCCACCACTCAGCACCAGGACATGCCCAGCACCCAGCATCCAGTACCTGGACATGCCCAGCCTCCGCACATGCCCAGCACCCAACACCCCCAGGTCCCACACCCAGCACTGGCAGCGCCCAGCACACAGAACCCACAGGGCACAGCACCCAGTACCCGGACATGCCCAGAACCCAGCACATCCAGCGCACAGCACTGAGCACCTTGACATGCTCAGCAACCAGCACCCATAGTGTCCTCCGCCCAGCACCTGGGCATACCCAGCACCCGGGCATACCCAGCACCCGTAGATGCCCAGCACACAGCACACCCAGAGCGCACCACCCAGCACCTGGACTTGCCCAGCACCAGGACATGCTCAGTACCCAGCACCCTGCATCCCAATTGCCAAGCAGCCAGCATGCAGCATTCTGAATCAAGCACTTGGACATGCCCAGCAGGCCCAGCGGCAAGCACCCAACTCACCCAGAGCCCACCACCTAGCACCTGGCAACCCAAGTGCCCAGCACACAGCACCCACTCTTGCCAGCACCCAGCACTTGGACATGTCCAGCCCCCGGGTATGCCCACCACTCAGCACCCGGACATACCCGCCGCACACAGCACGCAGTACAGGGACACGTGCAGCACCCAGACATACCCAGCACCCCCATGTGCCCTGCACCTGGATGTGCCCAGCACCCCATACCCATCATCCAGCACCCTGCACCTGACAGCTGGACTGCCCAGGACCCAGCACACCCAGCGCCCAGCACACTCAATGCACAGCACCCAGCACCCTCACTACCCAGCACTCGACTCCCCAGTGCCCAGCACCTGGTTAATCGCAGGACCCAGGACCCCCAGTGCCCAGCACCAAGCACCCGACACCCGCACATGCCCAGCACCTGCACATGCCCAGCACCCAGACATGCACAGCACACAGCACCCCAAGCGCACAGCACCAGGGGAAGCCCAGAACCCAGTAGCCCCAGCTCGCAGCGCCATGTCCAGCATCAAGCGCCCCCATCGCCCACCACACAGTACTCAGCACCCCAACATCTCAGCATAAACCAACCCCAGCACCCACCACACAGCTCCCACACATGCCCAGGACCCGGATATGCTCAGGAACAAGCACCTCCAGAGCCAATCACCCAGCAGCCAGACATGCCTAGAACCCGAACGTGCCCAGCACCTACCACCCCCATTGCACAACACCCACACCTGGACGTGCCCAGCACTCAATACCCGCAGGGCCGAGCACAAAACACCCAGTGCCCGGACGTGCCCAGCACCCACCAGACCCATTACCCAGCACCCCAGCAGCTGGAGAGGGCCAGGACCCAGTACCACCAGCGCCCACCACCCACCACCCCACCACCCAGCCCCCAGACATGCCCAGCACCCAACACCCCCAGGTCCCCGCACACAGCACCACCAGCGCGCAGCACACAGCACCTCGACATTCCCAGCACACAGCACCCCAGTAGCCAGCACTCGGATAATCACAGGACTCAGCACCCCCAGTGCCCGGCGCCAAGCCCCCAGCACCCACACATGCCCAGTACCAAGCAACCCGAAAGTCCAGCACATGGGGAAGCCCAGAAGACAGTACCCCCAGCTCCCAGCGACCAGGACCCGGACATATCTAGCACCAAGCACCTGCAGCACCCACCAATGCCCAGCATTTGTGTGCCCAGCAACAAGCACCGCCAGCGCCCATCACCCAGCAGCCAGACATGCCTAGAACCCGAATGTGCCCAGCACCCCCAGCGCACAACACCCAGCACCTGGACATGCCCAGCACGCAGCACCACAGAGTCCAGCACACATTACCGCCATAGTCTAAGGCCCATCACCCAGCACCCAGCATCCAGTACCCAGTAGCCAGACATGCCTAGCACCCCCAGTGCTCAGCACGCAGCACCCACAGGGCACAGCACCCAGTTCTCGGACATTTGCAACACCTGGACATGCCCAGAACCCAGCACCACCAACGCACAGCACTGAGCACCCGGACATGCCCAGTAGCTGGACATGCCCAGCATCCAGCATCCACAGAGCCCAGCACCCAGCACCCGCAGAGACCAGCACTCAGCACCCCCTCCACCTAGGACCGGGACATGCCCAGCACCAAGCATCCCCAGCACCTGCACATGCCCAGCACTGGGACATGCCCAGCACCCCCAGTGCCCAGCACCCAGTACCCGGACATGCCTAGAACCTGGACCTGGCCAGCGTCCAGCACACAGCACCTCGATATTCCCAGCACACACAGTACCATCACACAGCACCGGGACATGCCCAGCACCCAGCACTCCAAGAGCCCAGCACCTGGACATGCCCAGAACTAGGACGTGCCCAGCTCCCCCAGTGCCGAGCAACAGCACCTGGACATGCCCACCACCCACAGTGCTCAGCACCCACAGGGCACAGCACCCAGTACCCGGAGATACCCAGAACCCAGCACACCCAGCGCACAGCACTGAGCACCAGGACATCGCCAGTAGCCAGACATGCCCTGCACCCAGCAGCCACAGTGCCCAACAGCCAGCACCCACAGTGAGCAGCACCCAGCACTCCCAGCGCCCAGCATCCAGCACCCCCAATACTGAGCACCCGCACATGCCCAGTACCTGGACATGCCCAGTACCCATCACCCGAACATACCCAGCACCAAGCAACACCACCCCCACTACCCAGCACTCGAACATACCCAGTGCCCAGCAGCCCCAATGCCCAACATCCAGTTAGGCCACTACCCAGCAACCCCAGTGCTCAGCACCAAGCACCCACAGAGCACAGCACCCAGTACCTGGACACTCACAACACACGTACATGCCAAGGACCCAGCTCACAGCAATGAGCACCAGGACATGCCCAGCAGCTGGACATGCCCAGCACCCAGCAGCCACAGGGCACAACAGCCAGCACCTGCAGTGACCAGCACCCCCTGCACCAAGCACCCACCACACAACAACAAGAACCCGCACGTGCCCAGCACCGGGACACGCCCAGCACCCCCAGTGCCCAGCACCGGGATATACCCAGCACCCCGTACACAGATTCAGACGCAAAACAGGGAAATGGCCAGCACCCACAGAGCCCAGCATGCATTACCGCCATAGTCTAGTGCCCAGCACCCGAGTATGCCCAGCATCCAGTACCAAGTAGCCAGACATGCCTAGCACCCCCAGTGCTCAGCACCCACAGGGCATAGCACCCAGTACCCGGACATTCGCAACACCTGGAAATGCTCAGTACCCGCACATGCCCAGCACAAGGGACATACCCAGCACCCCCAGTGCCGAGCACCCAACTCCCAGTACCCGGACATGCCCAGCACTCCCAGCACCCAGCACCTGGACATACCCACCACCCAGCACCCCCAGTGCTGAGCACCCAACACCCAGTACCTGGACATGACCAGCACTCAGCACCCCAAGGGCCCAGCACCCAACAACCCAGTGCCCAGGACCCCAACATGCCCAGCACGCAGACATGCCCACCCCAGTGACATACCCAACACCCATCACCTCCAGTGCCCAGCACTCAGCATCCAGCATACTGCACAAGGGTATGCCCAGCTCCCACCGCCAGCACCCAGACATGCCTAGCACCCGGACGTGGCCAGCACCAACCACCGCCAGCACCCAGCACCCAGCACCCGGACATGCGCAGCACCCAGACATAGCCAGCACCCCCATATTCCCTCTACCCGGACGTGCCCAGCACTTATCATCCAGCACCCTGCACCCGACAGCCGGACATGCCCAGGACCCAGCACACTCAGCACCCCCAGTGCACAGCACCCAGCACCCAGACATGCGCAGCACCCGGACATACCGAGCACCCACATGTGCCCTGCACCCGGACATACCCAGCACCCAGACATGCCCAGAACCCTGCGCCCAGCACCCAGATATGCCCAGCACCCCACGCCTATCATCCATCACACTGAACCCGAGAGTTGGACATGCCCAGCACCCAGCACGGAGCACCCAGCACAGGGACATGCACAGCACATGGACAAGCCCGGCACTCCCCAGTGCCCAGCACCCAGTACTCACAGAGCGCAGCAACCAGCACCCGCACATGCCCAACACCCAGATATGCCCAGCACCCAGCAGCCCAGCACACAGCAGCCAGCAACCGGATGTACACAGCACCTGGACATGCCCAGCACCCAGCGACCCTAGCACCCAGACATGCCCAGCACCCAGACATGCCTCGCACCCCCAACATCCAGTGCCCAACACCTGGACATGCATAGCAAACTGTACACAGCACCCTACACCCAACAGGTGCACATGCCCATCACCCAGCATCCCCAGTGCCCACCACACAGCACCCAGCGCCCGCACATGTCCAGCTCCCAGATATGCCCAGCACCCAGCACCCCCAGCGCACAGCAGCCAGCACCTGGACATACACAGCACCCGCACATGACCAGCACCTCGCACCCCCAGCACCCAGCACCCAGCAACCCCAGTGCCCAGCACCAAGCACCCAAACATGCCCAGCACCTGGACATGCCCAAAAACCAGCACCCAGACTTACACAGCACCCGCACATGACCAGCACCTCGCACCCCCAGCACCCAGCACCCAGCAACCCCAGTGCCCAGCACCAAGCACCCAAACATGCCAAGCACCTGGACATGCCCAATAACCAGCACCCAGACTTGACTAGCACCCAGCAACCCCAGCGCCCAGCACCCCGACATGCCCAGCACCCAACACCCACACGTGCCCAGCCCCCAGACATGCCCAGCACACAGCACCGCCAGTGAACAGCACCCAGCACCTCGACATACCCAGCACCGCCAGCACTCAGCCCTCAACACCCCAGGTGACTAGCACCAAGCACCCGGATATGCCCAGCCCTGCAACATGCTCAAACCCAGCACCGCAAGTGCCCAGGACCCAGCACCCAGCATCCAGCACTGAGAACTTGGACATGCCCAGCACCCGGACATGCCCAGCAACCAGCACGGCCAGTACAGAGCACCCGGACATGCCCAGCACCCTGTACCCCCAGCGCGCAGCACCCAGCAATCCCAGCACCCAGCATCCAGCACCGAGAACTTGGACATGCTCAGCACCCAGCACCGCTAGTGCCCAGCAGCTGGATGTGCCCAGCACCCAGAAATGTCCAGCACCATGACATTCCCAGGAAGGAGCATCCCCAGTGCCAAGCACTCAGGACCCAGCATTCAGCACCCACCACCTCGACACACCCAGTACCCGGACATGTCCAGCATCCAGCACCCCCAGCGCCTACCACCTGGCACCAGGAAATGCTCAGCAACCAGCACCCACAGTGTCCACCACCCAGCACCTGGACATGCCCAGCACCCAGCACCAGAACATGCTCAGTACCCAGACATGTCCAGCACATAGCACCCCCAGCGACCAATACCCAGCATCCTGAGTGCCCAGCAGCCAGCGTGCAGCACTCTACATCAAGTACTTGGACATGCCAAGCACCCAGCATACCCAGTGCCAAGCACTCAGCTCACCCAGAGCCCACCACTCAGCACCTGCAACCCCAGCGCCCAGCACCCAGAACCCGCTTTTGCCAGCACTCAGCACCTGGACATGCCCAGCACCCGGACCTGTCTAGCACCCTGCACGTCCAGCATCCAGCACCTGGAGAAGCCCAGGACCCACTATCCCCAGTTCCCAGCGCCCAGCTCCCAGCGCCCAGCAAACAACACCGGGACATGCCTAACACCAACCACTCCAAACGCCCACGACACAGCACCCAGCACCTGGACATGGCCAGCACCCTAAGTGCCCAGCACTCATCAGCCAGGACTTGGACAAGCCCAGCACCCAGATATGCCTGGCACCCAGCACCCCCAGTGCCCACCACACAGACATTCCCAGAGACAAGCACTCCCAGCACCCAGCACCCAAACGTGCCCAGGATGCCATATCCAACATCCAGCACCCGGACATGCCCAGCACTGAGCACCCCAAGGGCCCAACACCCAGCAACCCAGTGCCCAGCACCTGGACATGCCCAGCACCCCGCACAGCTGGAGCACAGCACCCAACACCTGGACATGCCCCGCATGCAGCAACCCCAGCGTGCAGTGTCTTGCAGCCAGCACATCGACATTCCCAGCACCCGGACATACCCAGCACCCAGCACTCAGCACCCCCAGTACCCAGCACCCGGACATGCCCATCACCTAGCACCTGAGCATGCCCAGCAACCAGCACCCCAGTGCCCACTACCCAGTATCCAGACATGCCCAGCACTCAGTACCTGCACATGCCCAGCACCCAGACATACTCAGCACCCACTGAGCCCAGCGTGCAGTAATGCCATTGCCTAGCACCCAGCACCCAATACACGGACGTGCCCAGCATCCAGACCTGCCCAGCCCAGCGACATACCCAACACCCAGCACTCCCAGTGTCCAGCATACCGCACAAGGACATGCCCAGCTCCCACCACCAGCACCCAAACATGTCTAGCAACCGGATATGTCCAGCACTCAGCACCCCTAGCGCCTACCACCTAGCCCCAGGAAATGCTCAGCAACCAGCACCCGCAGTGTCCACCACCCAGCACCCGGGCATACCCAGTATCTGTACATGCCCAGCACCCAGCACCCAGTTCACCCAGAGCGTACCACCCAGCACCCGGAAAGGCCCAGCACCCAGCACCAGGACATGCTCAGCACCCAGACATGTCCAGCACAGAGCACCCCCAGCGATCAACACCCAGCATCCTGAGTGCCCAGCAGCCAGCATGCAGCACTCTGCATTGAGCACTTGGACATGCCCAGCACCCAGCACACCCAGCGCCAAGCACCCAGCTCACCCAGAGCCCACAACTCAGTACCTGGCAACCCCAGCACCCTGCACCCAGCACCCAGACATACCCGCCACACACAGCATGCAGTACATGGACATGCCCAGCACCATGACATACCCAGCACCTTGCACTCACAGCACACAGCAACCAACACCCAGACATGCCCAGCACCCATTAACACCCAGCACCCAGACCTGCCCAGCACCTGGACATGCCCAGCACCCAGACATGTCCAGCCCGGCGTCATACCCAACACCCAGCACCCCCAATGCCCAGAACTCAGGACCCAGCGTCCTGCACAAAAACATGCCCAGCTCCCAGCACCAGCACCCAAACAGGCCTAGCACCTGGACATGGCGAGCACCCACCACCCCCAGCGCCCAGCACCCGGACATGTGCAGCACCCAGATATGCCCAGCACCCAGATATGCCCAGCACACAACACCCCCAGGACCCAGCACCCAGCACCCGGACATTCCCAGCACCCAGCACCCCCAGCACCCACCACACAGCAGCACCCACAACTCACACATGCCCAGCACCAGGACATGGCCAGCACCAAGCACCCCCAGTGCCGAGCACCCAACACCCAGTACCCGGACACACCCAGCACTCAGCACTCCCTGCACCCAGCGCCCAGCACCTGGACATATGCAGCACCCAGACATACCCAGCACCCATGACACAGCACTCAGCACCCGCACATTCCCAGCACGCGGAGATTCCCAGCACCAAGCACCACCAGCACCCATCACTGAGCCACTGGATATGCCTAGAACCTGGACATGACCAGTAGCCCCAGTGCCCAGCACCAAGCACCCCCAGGACCCAACACCCAGCCCCCAGACATGACCAGCACCCTGTTATATCCAGCAACTGAAAAGCCCAGTGCCAAGCACCCAGCACCCAGCACGTCGACATACCCAGCACCCTGTTATATCCAGCAACTGAAAAGCCCAGTGCCAAGCACCCAGCACCCAGCACGTCGACATACCCAGCACCCGGACATACCCAGCACCCAGCACTGCCACTGCTAAGCATCCACTACTCCCAGTGCCCAGCACCCAGACATACCCAAAGCCCAGCACTCCAAGGGCCCACCACCCAGCAACCCAGTACCCAGCACCCAAACATGCCAGCATCCAACACCCCCAGTGCTAGACATTCCCAGAGCCCATCTCCCAGACATGCCCAGCACCCTCTACCCAACATACAGCACCCAACACCTGGACATGCGCAGAACAGAGCACCCCCAGCACCCAGTACGCTGCACCCCCAGTACGCTGCACCCAGCACCCACAGTGCTCAGCACCCGGACATACTCCACGCCCAGCACCCCAACGGCCCAGCACCCAGCAATCCAATACCCAACACCCGGACATGCCAGCATCCAACACCCCCAGTGCCCACCACAGGGACATTCCCAGAGCCCAGCACCCATACATGCCCAGCACCCTATACCAAACATACAGCACCCACCACCCAACACCCAGACATGTGCAGAACAGAGCACCTCCAGTGCCCAGCACCCAGAGCCCGGACATGCACAGTAGCTGGGCATGACCAGCACCCCCAGTACGCTGCACCCAGCACCCCCAGTGCCCAGCACACAGCACTCCAGACGCTCATCACCTAGCACCTGAACATGCCCAGCAGCTGGACATGCTTAGTACCCAACACCCCAGGGCCCAGTACCCAGCACCCAGCACACAGCACCTCAACATTCCCAGCACCCAAAAATGCCTTGCACCCGCACATACCCTCACAGGCAGCAACCAGCTGCCGCACATGCCCAGCACTCCCAGAGACTAGCATCTGGCCACTTCTGTATCGGAGCTTAAGGAGGTGGTTGTCCGTTCTAGAGCTTAGACTCTAACAAGGTTTAGTGTTGGGATCAGAGCAAGTTGGTGGGCTGTGAAAGGGCTGCCAATGGAACCGCATGAGCCGCCAATATCTTTCAGTCCTTGCTAATTCTGTGCGGGAGCCTGATGGGGTGCTGGTCTACTTCGGGCTTGGGCTCCGGCAAGGTTGATCGTTGAGTGCTACAGCAAGCGCAGAGCCCCGGTGTTGGTAGTGCTGTGAAGGGGCTGCCGCAGAAGAGGGCATGCCGCCAAGAGCTTTCAATCCTGGTTCCTTCTGTGTTGGCGCGCCATCTGGTGGGTATCCGTTTTGGAGCTGGGCGTCTGGTGACGGTAAGGGATAGGTTGATGTCAGGTGGGAGAATAAACGCAGAGGGCCGATGTTGGTGGGGCTGCCAAGGGAAGGTGAGTGCTAGCAACAGCTTTTGCTCTAGACAACTTCTGTGTGGGCGGCCGAGGCACCCGTCACCCGGACATGCCCATCACTTCCAGCACCAAGCATCTACACATGCCCAGCACCTGGACATGCCCAGCAGGCAGCACCCGGATTAGGTTAAGGTTAGCATCATGAGGATGAGGTTTAGGGATTAGGGTTGGCTTATCATGATGGTTTATGGTTTGCTTAGGGTTATGGTTAGCAGCAAGGCTTATGGTTAGAATTAGGTTTTGCTTGCCGGTTGGTGTTTCTGGTCCAAGCCCAAAACGCAGAGCCAACATCTTCAGCAGAAGTGGCCACCACTGCACAGAAGTGGCCAGGAATGAAAACGGTTGGTGGCCCTCATCCTCCCTCAGCAGTCCGTTCTCAAGCCCAACAACCCGGCGGCTCTGCGCTTGCTCTAAGCCTAACCCCAAACCTCGCTAGAGTCCAAGCCCAAAACGGACACCCACCACTTTAAGCTCCGATACAGAAGTGCCCAGGGATGAAAACTGCCTGTGGTCATCACATTCCCTTCGCAGTCCCTTCTCAGCCCAACCAACATGGGGATTCTGCTCATGATGTACAATTTCGACCTCATTATCTCCAGAACTCAGCTCCAAACCAGATACAAACCACCTCAGGCTGCCCACAGAGGTGGCCAAGACTGAAAGCTGTTTGTGGCTTTCACCTCTCTTTGATAGCTCCTTCATAGACACACCAACAGCTGGGCTCCGTGCTTCCTCTACCCTATATCTCTTACACTTGCCGGAGCCCTGATTCTACCTGGGAAACCAGTGCCTCGGATTTCCAAAGAGAACTGGGCAAGAGTGAAAACTGTTGCTGGCCCTCACCTTCCCTTGGCAGCCTTTTCACAGTAACACCTTTCAGTCCTGGCTACTTATGCATGGGAGCTCAAGGTATTGGTTCTGAGTCTTGAAACTAAGTGCTAGTGAATTTCAGAGGTACAGGGTAGAGGAAGTAAAGAGCCCTGTGTTTATAGGACTGCAAAGGGGTTGCCAGGGAAGGTGAGGGCTACAAGCAGTTTTCTCTCTTGGCCACTTCCATATCGCACCTGAAGGTGGTGGTGTGCTTTTTGGGCTTGGACTCTAGCAGGATTATGGTTAGGATTAGAAGAAGTGCAGAGGCAAGGTTTTGTTGGACCTGTTAATGGCGTGCCAAGGGAAAGTGAAGACCACCAACATTTTTCGGTCCTGGCCACTTCTGCTGAAGTTGGTGGCTCTCCATTTTGGGCTTGGACCAGAAACCCTAATCCTACACTAATCCTCAACCCAAGTCCTAGCCCCAAGCCTTAAACCTACCCCCTAAGTCTGACCGTCAACCTAGCCGTAAAACCTAATCCTTTGCTCTACCGTAAATCCTAAACCAAAAAATAAATCTTTCATATAGGCATACCCCTAACCACTAACACTAAACATTCCCTAATCCTTAACTCTAACACAAACCCTAAGCCAACAGTAGCCCTCACAACGAACCCCATACCTGACTCCAATGACCCTAACCTTAATGATACTAAACCTAACTATAACATTAATCCGGGTGCTGGATGCTGGCTGTTGTGTGCTGCGCATGTCCCAGTGTTGTTCATGCTGGGTGCTGGGCATTTATGGGTGGCGGGTTCTGGAGGTGTTGGGTGCTGGTCACTGTGGGTGCTGGCTGCTGGGCCCTGTGGATGCTGGGTGCTGACCAATGCGGGTGCTGGCTGCTGCTCATTTCCGGGTGCTGTTCATGTCCGGGTTCTGTGTGCTGGGTTCTGGGCATGTCCATGTTTTTGGTGCTGGGTTTTGGATGCTCTGTATGGGGAGCTGGGCATGTCCGTGGGCACTGGGGGTGGTGGGTGCTTGGTCCTGGGTGCTGGGTATGTCCGGGTGCTGAGTGCTGGGCGCTGGGGGTGCTGGGTGCTAGACAATGGCGGTAATGTGAGCTGGGCTATGTGGGTGTTGGGTGCTGGGCATGTGCCTGTGTTGGGTACTGGGTGCTGGATGCTGTGTATGCGGTGCTGGGCATGTCTGGGTGCTGGGCACTGGGTTGCTGGGTGCTGGGCCCTTGGGGTGCTGGGCGCTGGGAATGTCCAGGTGCTGGGCACTGGGGGTGATGGATGCTTAGCAGTGGCAGTGCTGGGTATGTCCGGGTGCTGGGTATGTCAACGTGCTGGGTGCTGGGTATGTTGATGTACTGGGTGCGGGGGGCTGGGAGTGCTGCGTTCTAGTCATGTCCAGATGCTGGGTGCTCGGCACTGGGGGTGCTTGGTGCTGTGCACTGGTGGTGCTGGGCATGTCCGGGTTCTAGGCATATCCAGCTGCTGGGTGATGGGCGCTGGTGGTGCTTGGTGCTGGGAATATCCGTGTGCTGGGAATGTGCGGGTGCTGGGTGCTGGGCATGTCCTGGTTCCGGGCATGTCTGGGTGATGAGTGATGGGTGCTCGGAGTGCTGGGCATGTCCTGGTGTGAGGTGCTGAGCATGTCCTGGTTCCGGGCATGTCCGGGTGATGGGTGCTTGGAGTGCTGGGCATGTCCGCGTGCTGGGTGCTCTGTGTGCTGCGTGCTGGGCACGTACAGGTGCTGGCAATGTCAAGGTGCTCTGTGCTGGGTGCTGGGCACTGGTAGTGCTGGGTGGTGGGCCCTGGGGATGTTGGGTGCTGGGCATGTGAGGGTGCTGGGCACTGGCAGTAGTGGGTCTTGGGCCTCTCTGGGTGCTGGCGTGCTAGGTGCGGGGCTCTATGGGTGCTGGGTGCTGGACATGTCCGGCTGCTGTGCATGTCCTAGCGCTCAGTGCTGTGTGTTGGCGGTGCTGGGTTCTGGGCATGTCGGGGTGTTGCAAATGTCTGGGTACTGGGTGCTGTGCTCTGTGAGTTCTGGGTGGTGGGTGCTGGGCACGTCTGGCTACTAGATGATGGGTGCTGGGCATGTCCAGGTGCTGGGTGCTCCGCACTGGGGGTGCTGGATACTGCGCTGTTCCTGGTCTAGGCAGGTCCGGGTGATGGGTGATGGGCGCTGTCTGTGCTGAGTGCTGGGCATGTATAGGTGCTGGGAGGGTCGAGGTGCTGTGTGCTGGCTGCTGAGTGCTGGGCACTGGCGGTGCTGGATGCTAGGCCCTGGGGGTGTTGGGTGCTGGGCATGTCCGGGTGCTGGGCATGACGGGGTACTGGGTACTGGATGCTGGGTGCTGGGCATGTCTGGGTGTTGGTGTTGTGTGCACTGGTTGTGCTGGGTGCTGGGCATGTTTGGGTTCTAGGCATGTTTGGCTGCTGGATGATGGGCACTGGCGGTGTTTGTTGCTGGGCATGTCTGGATGCTGGGTATGTGTGGGTGCTGTGTGGTGGGTGCTGGGGTTGCTTTATGCTGGGTATGTCTGGGTGCTGGGTACTGTGTGGTGAGCAATGGGGGTGCTTGGTGCTGGACACGTCCGGGTGCTGGGTGTGGGGTGCTGGGTGTTGGGAGCTGGGGGTATTGCGTTCTGGGCTTCCCCTGGTGCTGGGCACTGGAGGTGCCGTATGCTGAGCATGTCCGGGTGCTGGGCATGTGCGGGTGCTGAGTGCTTTGCGCTGGGCACTGGAGGTGCTGGGTCCTGTGGTTATCCGGGTGCTGAGTACTGGGGTGCTGGGTGCTGGGGGTGCTGGGTGGTGGGGGTGCTGGGTGCTGGGCATGTCTATGTGCTGCGTACTGGGGTGGTGGAGTTGGGCGCTGGGGGTGCTTGGTGCTGGACATGTGCGGGTGCTGACTGCTTGGCATTGGGCACTGAGTGGTGAGTCCTGCGATTATGCTGGTTCTGGGTGCTGGGTGCTGGGCACTGGGGGAGTCGGGTGCTGGGTATTGGGGGTGCTTGGTGCTGGGCATGTCCCAGTGCTGGGCATGTGCGGGTTCTGGGTGCTCTGTGGTGGGTGCTGGATGCTGGGCATGTCCGGGTGTTAGGCATGTCTGGGTGCTCAGTGCTGTGCTCCAGCAGTGCTGGGTGCTGGGCATTTCCGGGTGCTGGGTATAGCTGGGTGCTGGGTGCTAGACTATGGCGGTAATGCGTGCTGGGCTCTGTGGGTGCTGGGTGCTGGCCATGTCCCTATGTTGTGTGATGGATGCTGTGTACGTGGTGCTGGGCATGTCCCGGTGCTGGGTACTGGGCGTGCTCGGCGCTGGCTATGTCCAGGTACTGGGCAGTGGAGGTAGTGTTTGCTTGGCGCTGGCGGGGCTGGGTGTTGGGTATGTCCAGGTGCTGGGTATGTCCAGGTGCTGGGTTGTCGCGAGTGAGTCGTTTAAAGGCCGCTTAAAGAATCACCGTCAAAGAAATTAGTGGAAAGTGATTTTAATAGAGATTTATAAAGGTGTGACCTAATAGAATTCGATGGCAAGGTTCACTCTATTACTTATTACATGGGTGAAACATATAAGGAAAATCATCTAAGGGTTTATATTTCAGGGACAGTCTAGGTTTCATTCACAATCTAGCAACACTTAATTATCAACTAATCATTAACAAACTTTAGTAACGCCTAATCATTAACTATTCAATATTTGCAAAGTAGGTTAGTAAGTCTACTACAATCACAACTTAATTATAGATTATGCTTACTATTAGTTCACACACACAGAGAAACATATATATATATAACAAAATATACAGAAGGTATACCTGTTAAAAATTCCCCTCGATTTCAGTGAAGAAATATTCATGTCGAATGTCTAGGCATTCCCTCTCAACAGGCGAAGGGTTGAGCTTCAAAAGGGACTCACCCAGGACCCAGTGGTCCTCCAAATATTGTAGGCCTGAAAGATCGCAAGCTCCGAGAGGCGTCCCACTCAGAGGGAGATGCTGGGTGCAGCCGCTGCAGTCCAGGAGAGCTCAAAGGGCCTCACTTAGGACCACCATTTATCAGTTCGCAAGATGGTTGGCTTTAGTCATCCGTAAATTTCCATCCTGGCCACAGTCCCAGGTGGTAATTACTAAAAAATTCTCAAGGTTTCAGTGTTGTTCTACTGGACACCTGGGCCAGACAGTAGGAGTATGTTCCCAGCCTCAGCTATGCAGAGTTTCTGATACAGTCAAGGAGTGCTCAACTGCCAGACTCAATACACCAAGGCTGAGGTTTCATGGAAATTTCTGAGATCAACAGGCGGCTCAGATCAACAAGTGGCCCAGGGAAGAAAGGGAGGGTATGAATGCACCACCACATGGGTGCTGGGTGCTGGGGGTGCTGAGTGCTGGGCATGTCCAGGTACTCGATGTTGGGCGCTGGGTCTGCTATGTTGTGCGCATTTCCAGGTGTCGGGTGCTAGGTGCTGGATGCTGGGTACGGGGTGCTGGGCATCTCTGGGTGCTGGGCATGGGGGAGTGCTGGGCTCTAGGAATGTCCGGGTGGTGGGCACTGCGTGTGTTGGGTGCTGAGCAGTCTGGGTGCTGGGCATTTTGACGTGCTGGGCACTGGACGCTGGACATGCTGGGTGCTGGCCATATCCAGGTGCTGGGCATGTGTGGATGTTGGGCACTGTGTGGTGGGTACTTGGGGTGCTCAGTGCTGGGCCTGGGGAGCTGGGGATACTCAGTCCTGGGCTTCTTTGTGTGCTGGGGTGCTGGGTGCTGGACGTGCTGGGTGCTGGGCATGTCCGGGTGCTGGGAACTGGGGTTGCTGGCATGTCTGGGTGCTGGGTATGTCCAGGTGATCAGTGCTGTGCGCTGGCTGTTTTGGGTGCTGGCCATATCTAGGTGCTGGGCATGTCCAAGTGCTGGATGCTGGGTGCTAGGCAATGGCGGTTACTGCGTGCTGGGCTCAGTGGGTGCTGGGTGCTGGGTATGTCCGGGTGCTGGGCATGTGCAGGTGCTGAGTGCTGGGCGTGTCTGGGTACTTGGTGTTGGGTGGTGGGCACTGGGGGTGCTGGTTGCTAGGCATGCTCGGGTGCTGGGTGCTGGGCATGCACGGGTGCTGTGTGCTGGATACTGGGCACATGCTGGGTATGTCCAATGCTAGGCATGCCTGGGTGCTGTGCATGTCTGGATGCTGAGTGCTGGGGACTGGGGCTGCTGGGCATGGCAAGGTGCTGGGTGCTGGGCGATGGATGCTGGGAATTTCCAGATGCTGGGCATGTGCAAATGCTGGATGTTGGGTGCTGAGTGCTTGCACGGGGGTTCTGTGTGCTGGGCACTGGGGGTGTTTGGTTCTGGGCGCTTCATGTTCGGTGTGCTTGGCATAGCATCATTAAGGTTGGAAAAGACCTCTAAGATTATTGAGTCCAATGTCAACCCAACACCACCATGCCCACTAAACCATGTCCCTAAGCGCCATGTCTTCGCGTCTTTTAAATACTTTCAGGGATGGTGACTCAACCACTTCCCTGGGCAGCCTGTTCCAATGCTTGACCACTCTCAGTAAAGAAATTTTTCCTAATATCCAATCTAAACTTCCCCTGGTGCAACTTGAGACCATTTCTTCTCATCCTATCGCTTGTTACTTGCTAGAAGAGACCAACACCCACCTCACTACAACCTCCTTTCAGGTAGTTGTAGAGAGCGATAAGGCCTCCCCTCAGCCTCCTCTTCTCCAGACTAAACAGTCCCATTTCCCTCAGCTGCTCCTCATAAGACTTGGTCTCCAGACCCTTCACCAGCTTCATTGCCCTTCTCTGGACACGCTCCAGCACCTCAATGTCCTTCTTGTAGTGAGGGGCCCAAAACCAAACACAGTATTCAAGGTTCGACCTCACCAGTGCTGAGTACAGGGGCATGATCACCTCCCTACTCCTGCTGGCCACACTATTTCTGATACAGGCCAGGATGCCATTGGCCTTCTTGGCCACCTGGGCACACTGCCGGCTCATGTTCAGCCGGCTGTCAACCAACAACCCTAGGTCCTTTTCCTCTGGGCAGCTTTCCAGTCACTCTTTCCCAAGCCTGTAGCGTTGCATGGGGTTGTTGTGGCTGAAGTGCAGGACCTGGCACTTGGCCTTGTTGAACCTCAAACAGTTGGCCTCAGCCCATTGATCCAGCTTGTCCAGGTCCCTCTGCAGAGCCTTCCTACCTTCAAGCAGATCAACACTCCCACCCAATTTGGTGTCATCTGCAAACTTACTGAGGGAGCACTCAATCCCCTCATCCAGATCATTGATAAAGATATTGAACAAGACTGGTCCCAAAACTGAGCCCTGGGGAACACCGCTCGTGACCGGCCGCCAACTGGATTTAACTCCGTTCACCACAACTCTCTGGGTCCCACAAAACATTTTTTGTTATCTCTTATGACAGTGGCCAGATTGAGTTCTAGCTGGGCTTTTGCCGTTCTAATTTTCTCTCTGCATGAGAGAATTAACGAGATCCCTGTACTCTTCCTGAGTTGCCTGCCCCTTCTTCCAAAGGTGGTAAACTCTCCTTTTTTTCCTAAGTCCCAGCAAAAGCTCCCTGTTCAGCCAGGCTGGTCATCTTCCCCGCCCGTTCTTCTTACGGCACATGAGGACAGCCTGCTCCTGCGCCTTTAAGACTTCCTTCTTGAAGAATGTCAAGCCTTCCTGGACCCCTTTGCCCTTCAGGACTGTCTCCCAAGGGACTCTCTCAACCAGTGTCCTGAACAGGCATGTCCTGCTGCTGGGAATGTCGAGGTGCTGGGTAGTGGGAAACAGCCAGGGGTACCACAGCCAGCGGCCACCGAGAGCTTGTCCCACCTGCTCAGGGCATCCGTGGTGACCGAGGCACAGCTGCGAAGCTCAAAAGCCAGAGGCCTGCCACGCATGGCCTTGCAGCCTGTGCCACAGCTCTACAGGTCACAACCTGGTGCCTCATGAGTGAGGTCCTGGGCCAGGCTGTAAGTGCAAGCCGGGAACCCAGCCATCAGTTGGTGGCACAGCGGGACCGGGCACGTAGCACAGATGTGTCGAAGGCAGCAAGAACAGCCGAGGTCCGAGCGGCTGACGGTGGCGAGGTCCCTGCAGCTCAGCCCGCGCCTGATCCCCATGCACGTGGGGGCACCAGTGCTGCCGGCAGGGCCCCTGCATCAGCTTACCCGGGCAGGGACACAGGGCCAGGGCACTGGGAATGAGCGGCAGAGCACGACCCAGCAACACTGGCAGTGCGCTGGCAGTTACCTCAACGGTAAGTCGCTGCAGGTGTACCACGAGGCTGTTGCAGAGCATTTGGCCGTCCTACCCATCAAGACGGAGCCGCTGGAGGAGCTGGAGAGGAACTGCCTGGCCCGCACTGGGCACAGCCTGGCCCAGCTCAGGCAAGCCGGTCGGCAGGGACAGCAGGATGGCCCAGAGGAGAGTGCGCTCCAGCATCAGGAGGGTGAGGGGCAACTTTTCTCCCTAATGCGATTGGGGCAGCTCAATGTTAGACCCAGGCAGGTGAGTGCCAAGGATGGGACAGGAGAGGGCGGTGAGTCCCCCTCTGCCTGGTGCAGCACCACTGCAGCCGGATCATCCCTCATGTCCCTGTCTCAGCAGTTGTTGCTGGCAGGTCCTGGCAGGCATTTGCTGGTGGGAGCAAGGCTGCCTTTACAAATCCCCCTCTCTCCTTTCAGATCTGCAGGGTGAACTCATTTTTCAACCGGTGGCAGCTGGCGCTGACACACGTGGAGCTCCTGAAGGACTCCAGGAGCAAGCAGGATGTGCTGGAGTGCCAGTAGCCCATGCCCCCAGGAAACAGTGGGAATGGGCAGCAGAGGGGGCAGTCCTGCAAGTGCCGGAGGATGAGCCAAGGGCCTTGGCCAAGGAGGACGAATAGGAAGACAGCAGCGATGAACTGCTGCCAGAAGAGGAAGACATTACCGTGTCTTCAACACCTGGGTCAAGCCCTTGGTCGCGGAGCTCTTCCAGGACCCCCACGCTGGCTCCTGGGAGGGCCCCAGTAGCATGGGCACAGAGGCGGCAGGAGAGGCAGCTGGCGATGTGAAGAGCGCACCTCCTGTCCCAGCGGGTCCCACGACACCGAGCCGGCAGCTTCTGCCCTGGCTGGAGCTCCTGAGGGATAAGGGCACCACGTGCCTCTCACCCCTGCAGCACCTCAGGACACAGAGTCTCCATTGGCTGGAGAGCCTCAGGGAGAGGCCAGCCCAGCCCCTCTCTCCTTGGCAGAGCACAGCGCTGCAGAGGAAGCGGCATCTTTATTGTCTGGAGACTCTGAGGGAGAGGCCAACATTTCCCCCTTTGCCCCAGCAGGGCCTGAGGAAGGAGAAGTGGCTTCTCCTGTGTCTGGAGACCCTCCATGGGAAGCCTGGCTGAGAGTGCACGCCCTCCCACTGGAGAGGCCGGATGGGTCCCGTGTGCCTGTGGGGCAGCCATGGGAGCGAGTGGAGTTGTGCGATCACTTGTTGAGAACGCAAGATCAAGCCGGATGAGCTAGTGAACATGTAAAGTGGCCTGGGAGTCAGGGGGTGAATGGGTCGGTAAGGGCAGCTCTGGGTATGAGAGCGCCTGCCTGTCTTTCTCTAGGAGGAAGAGCATGGCGGGGGTTGGCAATGGGACACAAAGAGTTTTTCCCACGTGTGGGATCTGCAGTCCTGCAAGCACCAGAGGATGCGCCAAGGGCCTTGGCCAAGGAGAATGAGTGGGAAGACAACACTGACAGAGAGCTGGTTTGTGCATGTCCAGTTAGCGCAGTAGGTATTTCCAGCACGTTTGTACCTATTCCAGTTAGTGCAGCAGCTTTGTGCATATTCAGTTTCTGCAGCATTTTCGCAAATGGGCCATCTAGGACACTTAAAGAATCACTGTCACAGATATCAGCTAAAGTGGTTTTATTGAAATATGGTGTTGTAAAAGTGCGACTTAACAAAGTTCGATGTCAAGGTTCACTCTATTACTGTAGTGCACAAAGGATGTAACAATGATTCAAAATTACCAAGACAAAAATCAAAACTACCAAGACACAAATCAAAGTCACCAAGACACAAGGTTATGCGCAATATTGGTCGCTTACCAAAGATCTCTCACTGGTGAAAGCTCTCTCTGCCTTGAGGAGCAACCTTGAGATGTGTCCCAGCTCAAGGGAAGATCACCGCCATGCAGCCATGCTGCTTAGCAGGGAGAGTTCAAAGAAGGCTCACTTAGGCTGTCATATTTACGGAATAAAGTGGTTGGCTTGTAGTCAAATTACATGTGATGGAAAAGGTATGCATGAGAATCCTTGTTCCACAACTGTCTTTGTTCCTTGATAAATGAGTCTTGGAAAAGCCACCCACTAGTCATGTGTTAAATCGCATGATTGGTGTTCCAAGCTCATATGCATCGATGCTCACTGTGTCGCTCTGTTCCTTTGTGGGTTTTCAGATAACAGATTGGAATTATACAAGCTCTTGGCCTGGTTACGGCTTAGGCCTTTACCTCCTTTGGAGCCTGTACCAAACTACGAGTAGTTTGGTTAAGGAGTTGAGTGCATCCGTCACAAGCATATTTGTGCAGCAGATTTGAGCATAAACACTTGGTGCAGCAAGTTTTTGCGTATTCAGGCTGTGAAGCAGGTTTATGCAGCATGTGTGTGCATGTCCAGTTAGTGGAGGAGGCATTTGCAGGGGGATTGTGCCTATTTGGATTGTGCATCCTGATTCTGCAAATTCGCTTTCTGCAGCAGGTTTGTGCAGCAGGTTTGTGCAGGAGGCCTGTGCCTGTTCCGTTTGTGCAGCGGGTTTGTGACTAGCAACAAATTGCAGCAGCTTTTGCAGCAGGTTTTTGCATACTCTTCCTCTGCAGCTGTTTTTGTGCATATTCTGGTTGTGCATCAGGTTTCTGCATATGCTGCTTGTGCAGCAGGTTTCTTCAGCAAGTTTGTGCATATTCAGTTTGTGCAGTAGGTTTGTTCAGATTCAGTCTGTGCAGCCGGTTTCTGCAGAGGTAGTGTGCATAGTCAGTTTCTGCAGCAGATTTATGCAGCCAGAGTTTGTGTAGCAAGTCTGTCCTTATTCAGTTTGTGCAGAGGGTTTGTGCATACCCAGTTAGCATACCAGGTTTGTGCAGCAGGTTTCTGCATCTGCTGTTTTGCAGTAGGTTTGTGCACGGTTAATGTGTGCAGCAGGATTCTGCAGATTAAGTTTGTGTAGCAGGTTTTATGCAGCAGGTTTCAGCATATTCAGTTTGTGGAGATGTTTCTTTCAGCGCATTGCTGTGTATTCTATGGTTGCAGGCGGTTTGTGCCTTTTCAGTTTGTGAAGCAGATGTTTGAAGCTGGTTTTGCATACTCTGTGCAGCAGGTTTCTGCAGAATGTTTCTGCTTAGTCAGTGCAACTGGTTTGCACTTACTCAGCTTGCGCAGCAGCTTTGAGCATATCCAGTTAGCACAGCAAGATTTTGCATATTCAGGTTTGCGCAGCAGGTTTGTGCAGGTGGTTTGAGCATATCCACTTGGTGCAGCAGGTTTTTGCGTATTCAGGCTGTGAAGCAGGTTTGTGAAGCAGGTTTATGCTGCGGGTTTGTGCATGTCCAATTAGTGAAGGAGGCATTTGCAGGGCAATGATGGCTATTCAGATTGTGCATCCAGATTCTGTAAATTCACTTTCTGCAGCAGGTTTTGCTTAGTTTGTTTTACTTGCATGTTTCAGCGGCAGTGTGGTTACAGGTGTCAAGGCACGTAGGAGAATATGGGCAGGTATGTAGAAAGCTTGTCACCTCCGATGGTCTGGGACTTCACTCCCGAACAAGTGCGGGATCCTGATGAAGTGAGAGAATATTTGTGTTGTGGTTTAACCCCAGCCAGCAAAAATAAACTCCACGCACCCGCTCGATCATCCCCCCCCGGTGGGATGGGGGAGAGAATCGGGAGGGCACAAGTAGGAAAGCTCCCGGGTTGAGATAAAAACAGTTTAATAATTGAAATAAAACTAAGTAGAACAGTAATAATAACAATGAGAACAACAACAATAACAGAATACACAAAGCAGGCAATGCACAACGCAACTGCTCAGTGACCGCCGACCGCGTGTCACGAACGGGGCGCGAGCCCCCCCCCACCTGGTTTTTATACTGAGCATGATGTCACATGGTATAGAATACCCCATTGGCCAGCTGGGTCCACCACCCCGGCTGTGCTCCCCCCTCCCGGTGCAAGCATCACCCAGCAACAGCCAAAGCATCAATGGGCCATCAACGCTCCTTTCACACCGAATCCAAAACACAGCACACCCCCCAAGCTACTGGGAAGAAAGTTAACCCTGTCCCAGCTGGAACCAGGACAATATCCACCCCTTATTCTATACCATCTACATCATGCCCAGGTCTCACATTTTCCCATACCTTCCAATCAGTCACTACTACTTTTCCTGCCTTTTGATATGTACACACACAGAGATATCATTCCCTTAGTCTATGGGCCATCCCTCTAAAACGTCCGTTGAGTTCATTTAGTCCATGACTTCGGGTTCCATCTGTCATAACAGTCTTTCAGGGCAGGAGAGATGGTGTGTGGTGTTGGGCTCTTGCATGTGGAGGCCAGTTCTGGGCGCTCGTCCGGTTCTATCATTGCTGCACCTTGCTCAGTTTCATGGGAGTTCATCCTACATTAATCTGGGTGATTCTTACTGTAATACTGTTAATATGGCATATAGTAACCATAGAAGTGATGACATACAGTACTATGTAATAACTAACATCATACAATTCAGTTCATTGGTTATTTTCACCCAAAATTACCCTTGAAGTACACACCAGACTTCCCCATCCTTTCGCATCACCCACCAAGTGCACCCAGGTCCCTGAGCAAAAGCAATCCCATGGATGGGTTTTCCCCTGCCAGAGGCAGGAGTAACCCAGACTGTCTTCCCCAGCATATTTCTCATATGCACGACAGGGACTTATCCCCCTCTACAGTACGTAAGGGTTTGGATTGGGCAGGGCCAGCTCGAGTGACAGATCCCCTAGTGTTGACTAACCAGGTGGCCTTTGCTAAATGTGTGTCCCAATGCTTGAATGTCCCACCACCCATTGCCCTCAGTGTTGTCTTTAACAGCCTGTTGTATCGTTCAATTTTCCCAGAGGCTGGTGCATGGTAGGGGATATGATATACCCACTCAATGCCATGCTCTTTGGCCCAGGCATCTATGAGGGTGTTTCGGAAGTGAGTCCCGTTGTTTGACTCAATTCTTTCTGGGGTGCCATGTTTTTTTCTGGGGTGACTTGTTTTTCAAGGCCCAGGATGGTGTTCCTGGCGGTGGCATGGGGCACAGGATATGTTTCCAGCCATCCTGTGGTTACTTCTACCATGGTGAGCACATAGCGCTTGCCCTGTCAGGTTTGTGGGAGCGTGATATAATCAATCTGCCAAGCCTCCCCATATTTATACTTCAACCATCGTCCTCCATACCAAAGAGGCTTTACTCGCTTGGCTTGCTTGATTGCAGCACATGTTTCACATTCGTGGATAACTTGTGCAATAGTGTGCATTGTCAAGTCCATCCCTCTATCACGAGCCCATCTATATGTTGCATCTCTTCCTTGGTGGCCTGAAGTGTCATGGGTCCACCAAGCTATAAATAATTCACCCTTATGACCCCCCCTCCCGGTGCAAGCATCACCCAGCAACAGCCAAAGCATCAATGGGCCATCAACGCTCCTTTCATACCGAACCCAAAACACAGCACACCCCCCAAGCTACTGGGAAGAAAGTTAACCCTGTCCCAGCCGGAACCAGGACAATATCCACCCCTTATTCTATACCATCTACATCATGCCCAGGTCTCACATTTTCCCATACCTTCCAATTAGTCACCGCTACTTTTCCTGCCTTTTGATATGTACACACACAGAGATATCATTCCCTTAGTCTATGGGCTACCTGAGCTACCTGAGCTACTTCGATCTTAGCAGCCTGATCCACCTGCTGGTTGTTTTGATGTTCTTCAGTGGCCCGACTCTTGGGTACGTGAGCATCTATGTGACGTACTTTTACAACCAAGTTCTCTACCCGGGCAGCAATATCTTGCCACAGTACGGCAGCCCAGATGGGTTTACCTCTGTGCTGCCACTTGTTCTGCTTCCACTGCTGCAACCACCCCCACAGGGCATTTGCCACCATCCATGAGTCAGATAAAGTACTGGCCATTTTTCTCGTTCAGCAATATCCAAGGCCAGCTGCATGGCTTTCACCTCTGCAAACTGACTCGATTCACCTTCTCCTTCAGCAGTTTCTGCAGCTTGGCGTATAGGACTCCATACAGCAGCCTTCCATCTCCGATGCTTTCCCACCAGTGAACAGAGCATATTGCTTCTCATTTTCCGGTAGTGTGTTATATGGTGGGGCCTCTTCAGCACGCGTCACCTCCTCCTCTGGGGATATTCCGAAATCTTTGCCTTCTGGCCAGTTCGCGATCACTTCCAAGATTCCTGGGCGACTGGGGTTTCCTATTCGGGCCCGTTGTGTGATCAGCGCGACCCACTTACTCCATGTAGCATCGGTTGCATGATGTGTAGAGGGGACGCTCCCTTTGAACATCCAGCCCAGCAATGGCAGTCGGGGTGCCAGGAGGAGCTGTGCTTCAGTACCAACCACTTCCGAAGCAGCTTAAACCCCTTCATACGCTGCCAATATCTCCTTCTCAGTTGGAGTGTAGCGGGCCTCGGATCCTCTGTATCCCCGACTCCAGAACCCTAAGGGTCGACCTCGAGTCTCCCCTGGTGCTTTCTGCCAGAGGCTCCAGGTAGGACTATTCTCCCCAGCTGCGGTGTAGAGCACATTCTTCACATTTTGTCCTGCCTGGACTGGCCCAAGGGCTACTGCCTGAACTATCTCCTGTTTAATTTGTTCAAATGCTTGTCATTGCTCAGGGCCCCATTTGAAGTCGTTCTTCTTCCTGGTCACGTGATAGAGAGGGCTTATGATCTGACTGTAATTTGGAATATGCATTCTCCAAAAACCCACAACGCCTAAGAAAGCTTGTGTTTCCTTTTTGTTAGTTGGTGGGGACATGGCTGTTATTTTATTGATCACATCCATTGGGATCTGACGACGTCCATCTTGCCATTTTATTCCTAAAAACTGGATCTCCTGTGCAGGTCCCTTGACCTTACTTCATTTTATTGCAAAGCCGGCCTTCAGAAGGATTTGGACTATTCTCTCCCCTTTCTCGAAAACTTCCTCTGCTGTGTTGCCCCACACGATGATGTCATCAATGTATTGCAGGTGTTCTGGAGCCTCACCCTGTTCCAGTGCGGTGTGGATCAGTCCATGGCAAATGGTAGGGCTGTGTTTCCACCTCTGGGGCAGTCGGTTCCAGGTGTACTGGACGCCCTCCAAATGAAAGCAAACTGTGGCCTGCGCTATGCCACCGAAGGGATTGAGAAGAACGCATTAGCGATATCAATGGTGGCGTACCACTTGGCTGCCTTTGACTCCAGTTCGTATTGAAGTTCCAGCATGTCCGGCACGGCAGCACTCAGTGGCGGCGTGACTTCGTTCAGGCCACAGTAGTCTACTGTTAGTCTCCACTCTCCATTGGACTTTCGCACTGGTCATATGGGACTGTTGAAGGGTGAGTGAGTCTTGCTGATCACTCCTTGGCTTTCCAGTCGACGAATCAGCTCATGGATGGGGATCAGGGCGTCTCGGTTGGTGCGATATTGTCGCCGGTGCACTGTTGTGGTAGCGATTGGTACCTGTTGTTCTTGGACCTTCAACAACCCCACAACAGAAGGATCCTCTGAGAGACCAGGCAAGGTAGACAGCTGTTTAATTTCCTCCGTCTCCAAGGCAGCTATACCAAAAGCCCACCAGTACCCTTTCTGGTCCTTAAAATACCCTCTCCTGAGATAGTCTATGCCAAGGATGCACGGAGCCTCTGGGCCAGTCACAATGGGGTGCTTCTGCCACTCATTCCCGGTTAGACTTACTTCCGCCTCCAACACAGTTAACTCTTGGGATCCCCCTGTCACTCCAGAAATACAAATGGGTTCTGCCCCTTTATAGCCTGATGGCATCAGGGTACACTGTGCACCGGTGTCTACGAGAGCCTTATACTCCTGTGGATCTGATGTGCCAGGCCATCGAATCCACACAGTCCAGTAAACCCGGTTGTCCCTTTCCTCCACCTGGCTGGAGGCAGGGCCCCTCTAGTCCTGGTCATCATATTCGCTATCCACTTCTTGTAAGTATGAATCAGAAGTCCCTTTGTTAAGGTCGGCAGTGGAATCAGCCCTTCTACTCTGTCTGGGGAACTCACTGGAGACTGGAGCAGCAGTTTTCCTGGACGAACCCCCTTTTGTGGTTGTTTTTCCTAGCAACTCATGTACCCGTGCCTGTAGGACTGAGGTAGGTTTAGGTTTTCCATCCCACTGCCTCATGTCCTCTCCGTGGTCACACAGGTAAAACCACAGGGTGCCCCGGGGTGTGTACCCACGATGTCTCCTCTCTTGAGCTTGCTTGCTCCTAATGGCTGAGACACTGGCCCGTGCAGGTGGGGAGCAGGACATATCCTCTTTGAGTTGCTGGACCTCCTGAGACAGTTTCTCCACAGCAGAGACATAGGCCCATAGGGAGGAAGAGAGACTTTCTTCATATGGCCGGAGTCGACCAGCCAGTTCATCCACTGTTTGTTCCTCTCCATCTCTCCAGGTCATTACTGCCAATGAGTTTGCATGTGACGCTGGTGCGCTCCGTACAAACTTCCGCCACATGGGTCGGGTGCATTTGACCTCATCTGGGTCTTTGGATAACTGCTCATTGTTCAGGTCATCATAAATCACCTCCAGCACGGCTAATTCCCTCAGGTACTGGATACCTCTCTCCATGGTGGTCCACTTGCCTGGGTGGCATATAACATCTTCCTTGAAGGGATACCTTTCCTTCACATCTGACAGGAGTCGCCTCCAGAGGCTGAGGACTTGTGCCCCATGTCCAATTGCTTTGTCAATGCCCCCTTCCCTGGAAAGGGATCCCAGCTGCTTGGCTTCCCTACCCTCTAATTCCAGGCTACTGGCCCCGTTATCCCAGCATCGGAGCAGCCAGGTGACAATGCGCTCACCTGGACGACGGCTGAAGTCTTTTCGCATATCTCGCAGCTCCACCAGGGATAGGGATCGGGTGGTTACCATCTCATTTACGGGTTCTGCCTCCTCCTCCTCCTGTTCTCGTGATGGCCCTGGTTCATCTTCATCCCTTACTAGACGAGCTGATTTTCTTGTGCATTTTCTTTTTCGTATAGGGGCGACTGATACCAGCATGGGTTGGTTCCCTGTCGCAGGGGGCGGAGTAGCTGCCATGCCTGCCGTGGGGGGTGAGGGAGCCGCTGTGCTTGCCATGGGGGCTGGTGTAGCCACAGGGCCTGTTGCTTTGTCATCAGCTGCAGAGACGTTTCCTTCCCCTTGGGGGTTCTGAGTGGTGTTGAACAGGGCTCGGTAGGCATGGCCCAGGCCCCAGCACATTGTGATTTGTGTCTTCCTAGAATGGCCAGGGTGACAGCCTACTTCTTCCAAATATTCTACTAATTTTTCAGGGTTTTGCACTTGTTCAGGGGTAAAGTTCCAGAACACTGGGGGTGCCCACCGTCCTAGGCATTTGCCCATGCTATCCCACTCGCCCTGCCACTCATAACTATCCAGCCTTGGGGCAGATCTCTGGATGACATTCTTGAATTGCTTACTAACCTTGGATAAAACCACAACAATATTCCCAAGGAGCACCAATAGATGTATCTTAACTACCCAGGGATGTTCAAGGTACTGGCAAGTTATTTTAACAAAGGAGATGACATCATAGAGAAAGGTAGCGAGGGTGCCATTCTCTATTTCCTCCATAAAAAATCTCTCGGAGGAAAAGGTATAATTGCTAATGGTCTCCATGAGGTGGTACCCGAAATGCAGAAACGGCTTCATTACGAATCCCAAATACCAAATAACCCCCAATGCCAGCGTTTTAATAACAAATCTCCCAGGCAAAACATCGTTAATCATGGCAGAGCACAACAGGCTACAAAACCCAACTCCAGTTTTTAACAGGTACAGTAAAAACAAGAGCATGGTGCAGAACAAATTAATATGTTACCAGATATAAATTCCTTAATATGCTCTAAATAATCTGTCGTTATCTCAACCCTTCGTGCCCCACGTTGGGCACCAAAAAGGACTGTCGTGGTTTAACCCCAGCCAGCAAAAATAAACTCCACGCAGCCGCTCGATCACCTCTCCCCCGGTGGGATGGGGGAGAGAATCGGGAGGGCACAAGTAGGAAAGCTCCCGGGTTGAGATAAAAACAGTTTAATAATTGAAATAAAACTAAGTAGAACAGTAATAATAACAATGAGAACAACAACAATAACAGAATACACAAAGCAGGCAATGCACAACGCAACTGCTCAGTGACCGCCGACCGCGTGTCACGAACAGGGCGCGAGCCCCCCCCCCCCCGGTTTTTATACTGAGCATGATGTCATATGGTATAGAATACCCCATTGGCCAGCTGGGTCCACCACCCCGGCTGTGCTCCCCCCTCCCGGTGCAAGCATCACCCAGCAACAGCCAAAGCATCAATGGGCCATCAACGCTCCTTTCACACTGAACCCAAAACACAGCACACCCCCCAAGTTACTGGGAAGAAAGTTAACCCTGTCCCAGCCGGAACCAGGACAATTTGGAAAAAAGATGCCCTGGCTATTCCAGAGAGGCACAACGCACTGTGCTGGGGCCTGGCCTGCACCTACCGAACACTGCTCAGTACTATTCAGCACCCTCAAGAAGAAGAGACAATCTCTTGATCTGAAGACATACCAACAGACACCGTGGCTGAACCAGAGACCCAGCCTTCAACTATACCTGTTGCCCCTATAATTAAGAAGAAACAATGGAAACAGAAGTCAACTCATTTAGTAAGGGATGAAGAAGCTTCTCCTAAGAGGGAGCAGAAGAGAGAATCAGAAGAGGCTGCCTGTTCTGCAGCAGAGCAGTCACAAGAACAGGAGGGGGAAAGGACTGAAATCATAAATGAGGCAGAAACCATCCAATCCCTATCCCTAAGTGAGCTGCGATATATGCGAAAATATTTTGGTGGTCAACCAGGCGAGCAAATTATCAGCTGGTTACTCCGATGCTGGGATATTGGGGCCAGTAGTCAGGAATTAGAGGGTAAGGAAGCCCAGCAGCTATGGATAAGGCCATTGACAAAAGGACTGGCAAAGGGGCAGGAGTCCTCGGTCTTTGGAGGCGACTTTGGAGGCGAGTCCTCTCGAGTATGAGGGACAGGTATCCCTTCAAGGAAGATCTTGCAAATTCCCGAAGCAAGTGGACCACCACTGAGGGAGGTATCTAGTATCTGAGGGAATTAGCCATGGTGGAGGTGATCTATAGCAACCTGTACGACAACCAGGTATCCAAAGACCCGAATGAAATCCAGTGCACATGGTCCATGTGGCGAAAGTTTGTACAAAGTGCACTGACGTCATATGCCAACACAATAATGAGTTGGACGGACACAGAGGCATCAACTGTGGATGGATTGGCCAGACAACTCAGAATTCAAAGAGAATCTTGCCTCCTCCCTACAGACCTGTGTCTCAGCTGTGGAGAAGCTGTCCCAACAACTGTCCCAGCAATTAAAGGATAGGTCTTCCTCACCCATACCGACCAAAGTCTCAGCTATTAAGTCAGCTTTTTTCTGTTCAAGGGAGAGGGTACCAGTGGCACACACCACATGCCACCCCTGCGTGACCAGGGAAGGGACATGAGGAAGTGGGATGGTGAGCCTACCTGGAGACTAGAAGCTCGCATACAAGAACTGCAAGAAAAAACAACAGCCAAAAGGCATTCATCCAGGCAAATTACTGCTCCAGTGCCTGTGGGGCAGAGTAGAAGGGCTGATCTTACTTTTGACCCTGATGAAGGGACTTCTGGTTTGCAGTTAAAAAAATCAAGTAATGAATACTCTGACCAGGAATAGAGGGGCCCTGCCTTCGGCCAGACAGAGGAAAGGGACAACCAAGTTTATTGGACTGTGTGGATTCAATGGCCTGGCACATCAGCCCCACGGCAGTATAAAGCTCTAGCGGACACTGGTGCACAGGGTACTCTAATACCATCAGATTACAAAGGGGCAGAATCCATCTGTAGTTCTGGAACGACAGGAAGATCCCAACAGCTGTCTGTGTTGGAGGCTGAAGTAAGCCTAACTGGGAATGAGTGGCAAAAGCATCCTATTGTGACTGGTCCAGAGGCTCAATGTATCTTTGGCATAGACTACCTCAGGAGAGGGTTCTTCAAGGACCCAGAAAGGTACCACTGGGCTTTTCGTATAGCTGCCTTGAGTATGGAGAAGATTAAGCAGTTGTCTAGCTTGCCTGGTCTCTCAGAGGATCCATCTGTGGTGGGGTTGCTGCAGGTTAAAGAAGAGCAGGTGCCAACTGCTACCGTGACAGTGCACTGGCAACAATATTGCACCAATTGAGACTTCCTGGTTCCCATCCATAAGCTGGTTTGGTGATTGGAGAGTCAAGGAGTGTTCAGTAAGACTCATCACCCTTTAATAGTCCCATATGGCCGGTGCAAAAATCTTGCGGAGGGTGGAGGCTAACATTGGACTATCGTGGCCTGAACGAAGCCATGCCACCACTGAGTGCTGCCATACCGGACATGCTAGAACTCCAATATGAACTGGAGTCAAAGGCAACCAAGAGGTACGTGTTTTTCTTGATCCCTTTGGCAGCAGAGCTCAGGCCAGAGTTTGCTTTCACATGGAGGGGTATCCAGGACTGCCCCAGGGGTGGAAACACAACCCTACTATTTGACATGGATCACTACAGACTGCACTGGAACAAGGCGAAACTCCTGAACGCCTGCAGTGTATTGATGACATTATTGTGTAGGGCAAGCTGCCCCTAGGGAGGTCCCACTGTATGTGCTGACACAGACTCCGAGTCATGTGAGGCTCAATTAACCCCTTGGTCTTGGGTGCCAGGAGGGCTGCAATAGCACTGAAAGCAACTTTATTCATGTTTGTTTCGAGCAGTGCCTCGCTTTTACAGTGTGTCTCGTTCTGGACTCAGGGCTTGCATTGGCTCTGCCAGGTTGCGGTGCCTTCTTGAAGGCCAGGACAGTCCTTTCCGAAAAGCCCTGCTTGCACCTGAACCATTGCCTTCCGCCATGCAGCAGACTGGGGAGCTCATGAGGGTTGTGACTGGAAGGGGCGAGCCATGGAATAGGCTCTGCTCTTGCCAAGGACTTGATGCTACCTCCCCACCTGCTTTTTGTTTAGAAGAATGGTTTGCTCTATTTGAGTCTTGTAGGTCCATGTCCTTTGGATTGAAATTGATTTGAAATTCTTTTAGAAAAACTTCTTACTGCAGTATTGCTCTCCTCTTCAAGCCAATTCCAACTGTAAAAACCTTTTGCAGCCTCTTGTGTTCAGGTTTTGGTGGTGAGGGAAGGGTATTTTGGTTTTAAGTTCAACACTCTTCCTCAGGGAATGTAAATGAGACAGGTGTATTATTTACATTAGAGCTTCCCTGCTGGGCTTTTGTAGGACAATTTCTGTTTGGCCAAGCTCTGGGAGGAGGATTTTGCCCCTTTTTCTTCCTGTGAAGGAAAGCTCTGCTCCCACCTGGGTTTACTGATGGGACATGGCTCCTTCTCCCTTGTTTTTCAGTGTGTCAAGCTGTGGCTTGTCCTGCTCTGCTAAACAAGGATCTGCCTGATCACCACTGAAGAGAGACAGATGCCAAATAGCGCACAGGTAAAGTCTCCAGTCAAGGAACATTTATTGAGCAGGGTATGGGTGGTGGCGGGGGTAGTGTGCCCTATGAGGCAGGAGGCCAGGGACTGCCCTGCACTGGTCAGTCAGCCCAACACAAAGAGGCCAGAGGTACAGAGGTGCAATAAGCTGTATCTGCTGGACTGAACAGCTGAAGGGCACTCACACATTTCAGTGCACACACATACTGCGGCCATCTGATGAAGTCCAGAACCCAGCTCTGCCGGCTGGAGAGCCAGGCTGTGGATCAGCACAGAGTAATTAATAACTCATTCTTCTGTCATTGGGATTACAATACAAAAATCACCATTCTAGCCATGCTTTGACTGTGCTCCAATCAGAGCAATGCCCTTCTTGCAGGCTGCATCCATGGGCAAACGCAGGATTTCAGCTTTGTCCTGGAGCTCAGACCACATACAGCTCCCATCAAGTATTGGGAGTCTGAAAGGGCAAAACTTGTTGCTTGGGGAGTGGATAGGGACTGATTATGCTCAAAACCAAACTGCCACCGAAATTGAGAATAAACCTCTTAATGCTGCATTGGGATTAAGAAGCAGGCATTCTCTTTATTACAGCGCTGAATGCACAGGGGATCGTTCCACCTAACGTGCATGCAGCATGTTGCATCAGTTAAAGCTTATATCATCCTACATCATATATATACACATCGATTTCCCTGAAGAGTTATACATAATTCATTCTATTTCCAGGAACTAATTGTCATATTTACATAGTTATTACGCATGCGGCTTGGGTCTCTGAGGGACCTCCATGGGGGTCTTTGGTGGTCTCTGTGGGCCCCTTGTAGTTGCTGAAGAGGTTTCTTTTAGCGTCCTTTCCATGAACTCTGAGTCTTCTTTTCCATATATGGTCTTGTCTTTGCTTATCTCTCTGTTTGTAAAAGTTCTCAAGTTCCTTATCTTGGGGTCAATTGGTGTCTGCTGGTTTATCTACACTCCTCCAGGATGTACCATTCACAGTTGTAAATTATGTCTTTGGGTGCATTCTTGTTTGAGGCCCCTTATAACAAAACTAGCTTCTATCTACTGTAGGCTGTCTGTAACCTCAAGTGGGAATGGCCCCTAGCCTCCCTAGAGAGGAATGACAATCCAGAGATCCTGGTTGGGATCTTGGGAGAAGCAAAACAAAACAAATAACGGAATTGCAGGCCTGGACTGCAGAAGAGCTCCTTTCGGCTTTATCTGGGATGTACTTGGCAGGATGCCCTGTGAGATTGCACTGGAGGGCCATGAGGCCCAGAGCTGCTGGGTGATCTCCAAGGAGCTCTCATCAAACCTGGGGGCAGTGAGGCACCCACCCACCTTCCTCAGCAAAGATCAAGGTAAGGAGCACTTGAACTAGAAAACAGTAACAAAAACAACAGAACAAAGACACTGACCCTTCAAAAACTAATTACAGAAAAATACCATTCACAGCACTTTTAAGGAAAAAGAAAAGCAGTGAGCATTTTACTTCAAATTTTACTTCAAAGTTCTACTGTTTGGACTTTCGCTAATATCAACGCAGAAACATTGAAAAACAACTTTTACAACTTCACATGTCAGTGAAGTCTGACAAAAACAAGCTGGCTAAAAGGCTTCCAGGTCTGACAGCAATTTACAGTTGCTAATCAATATTGGCTATTCACTGGAAAGGGAGTACCTCTTTCTCAGCTATGTTACTTTCATCCTCCCAAAACAACAGTCAAGCTAATGAGTTGTCAGGAATGTCACAACCTCCATTGCAGTAATGCGGGCAGCTCATTTTCATCTACTTGAGCGTGTAAGGATTTAGATTAGAACCAAGGAGTTGAAACAAGTTTTAACTGTGCTGTTGGTTCCTTCACTCACATGAGACAGACTTCACATTACAGAACGCAGATGATGATGTACCTTATGGGGGATACTCTGAAATGCAACAGCAAGAACATGTAAAGGATTAGTTCAACAACAGCTATTTTGTTTCATTTCAGTCTAATGAAATTTCTGCAATTAAGTTCAGCATGTAAGAATGACAGGCTTGCATATCTATCAGTTCTCTTCTCAGCGTCTTAACCTTTTTCCCGCTGGGAAGGAATCACACTCCTCCCACCGAGCCAGCAGAAACAGTTCATTTTGTAGAGATCCTCAGTGCTGGACATGCAATAGCATTACATGAAGTAAAAGAATACAGACTGTGTCCAAAAAATGCAGGCACTGGCACTTCATAGCATCCATTTCATTTCTATTCCAAACAGCTCTGGTTTTGGAATTCTTTATTTGGTTTGAAGTATGCTGAACACAGATCCTATGTCAAAGTTCCGCCAGGTCTCTTCCCAAGCATCCCTCCCACCTCTTACCTGCCTGGGTGGATAACCAGTAATCCAGAACATTACTAGATATAAGATCACAGTCAACTGAAGCTACTAAAAGAAGGCAGAAGTTGGCAGCATCAGATATGACTGCAGGGACACATTTTTCCCCTCTAACCCTCCTGTTCTAGGCTCCTGGAATACATGTAAAGCAGTAAGACTTCTGTCACAATATAGGGGAGGGAGAAACAACATGTTCCCTAGGCCTGTGCCCTCCAGAACTGAAGTCTCTTCAGGTGCTGCCCAACCCCACCACTGAGGTAGAATTGCACTGCATCATGCAGCACCTGGAGAGATACCACTGCTTTCCATCAAGCTGGGGCGGATAAAGCCCTTATCCTTTGGAAGTGCTCTTTGCTGCATGGGGCAAGAGAAGAGGCACAGCTAGTATCTTCACTGGAAGGCAATGTAGGGCCACCCTTCAGGCAGGAGTAGGTCTTGTAGAGTTTTTTCCATGTCTCTTTTCTGAAGGGTCTGCATTTCCTCCTTCACTCTAAAGCAGCTAGTTCCTCCAGGAGCTGCTCTTTCTCCTGCTGCAGCTCCTGCACCCGCTGTTTGTTCTGCTCTAGTCTGTCCTCCAGCCACTGAAGGAGCGGCCCACTGATGGCAGACATCTGGCTGCAGAGGTTCTTTGTGAACACTGGAAAGAGCAAGAACATATCATGCCAGTGCAAACACACAAGACACCCAGTGTGCTACAACAACCCCAAAGCCAGGAGCATTAGAGACAGCCAAGGAAACCCTCCAACATACTGTCCAAGGCAACCAGACATCCCCACAGGAAAGTCAGAATCAGCAGCTTGCTAAACAGGGAAACAAGCTATTTTAATCTGACCTTTAGACACCCAGGGGAGGGATGACAGATCTACAACAGAAATCTGGAAATCTGCATATAAGTCATCATTGATGCTAATTAATTTTTAAATTCAGAAGCAAAGAATGCCTCATTTATTGAACAGGTGAGAATGGACAATGGGGTATTTATCTGGGAACAGAAGCAGGATTAGGATTCACCCTATGTCACTGGCAAAAGCAAAGATGTCATATGCACATAATATACAGGAAGTGCCAGGAGATGCAAGCATGCGTATAGCTCAGCCAGACACTACTTTAAGATTCACCAAATCCAAAATCCCCTTGCTGTTATAACAGCAAAAAAAAAAAAAAATCCAACCAACCCAAAAAAAACAACCCAAAGTCTATTGTAATTTTAACCAATTGTACAAAGGTCAAACAATACAACAGGATTCATAAACCCCAGGATTGGGTTATTTTACAGCCCTTGATGTTTTCCTTTAAAACATTTAGTTACAATTCTGTTCCTCCACTAGACTTTATGTAACCAGGTACCAGTCTCAGGGAATTCTCTGGGTTACACAGTGTTTGTGATTGGAAGTGAACTGTATGGCAAAGAAAAAGACATGCTTTTATAGTTACTTACAAGTGCCTTTTATGGCAAAGGGAGGACTGTTACACAGCTGTGGTCTACCGTTCCCCAAAGTTAGAGCCAAACCAACTCCTGCTCAAGACTCTACTGTTTTGACTCTGGGAACAGCATCCTGGATTCTCGCATGCCGAAAAAGAATCCTTACCTGAGCCATTATGAATCTTGGTTACAGAGTCTAGATGGGTGAGGCTAAGAGAATGAACAGAATGCAAGTGAGTGACAAGACAGCAGTGAATTGCATATTAGGCAAACCCAGGCTATAGAACCAGCTACCTACAAGTCACTGACACTGCAGGCACATCTAAACCTCTTCACTTGTTGAAGCCCTGTACATTCACAAGGATAACAAAGAGCTTACAGCACAGAAATATCAATGTTGAGCACCAGAGGCAGAACAGAAAAAAACCTGATATTTAATCTCATTTTTCAGACTTCTTCTCAGCACTCTTACCCTGGTTAAACACTAATTACTGTCACACACAGGCACATCACTGAAGTGCCACCACACGCTCTAGCTCTTTTTCTGTTGCAGCAAAGGAGCAGTTACGCTTAGCTCTTGTGTGCAAGGCTGAGAGAACTTGAACTCCTTAATGTGAAGGTATTCAATCAGTTCTCCTACAAAGGCACATGAGCTGCTAATGCTTCTTATTTTCTATACCCGTGCTAAGGTTATGATACTTTAAGTACAGCAACAGTAGAACATGTTAGCAAAGACAGTCTTGGAGAGGGGTGCAGCCCCAGTGTTGTTACCTGTGAATTCTCCTGTAGGCATCTTGCTCTTCTTGGCAAAGGATCTTGGGCAGCTCTACAGCTGATTCCAGACACACTTTCCCAATGGTTTCATGGGGGACAACATGAATAGGAATTTCAATCCTTTCATATCTAAAAGGATATCAGATACAATTAACTTCAAAGCAGCAGAGGAAAAAAAAGGACTTCTACAAACCTGCAACAGTCTGTCCAACACATGGCATTGCTGCAGGTTTACTTTTGGGAACACATGCCTGAGTTGATAGGCAAATGGAAGCCTTTTATAGCCACGTGCTTATCTTAAATTTTAATGATAAAATGCTAAAGCAACTAGATGGCCAGTACTGACAATATGATGCATAGCGTGTGCAGTTGGTGACTCTACACCATGCAACCTTGAAGCCTCGACCTCTAGAGTTGAAACCAAAGGGTGGGCCTTCTACACAACAGATTACAGCACAAATTCAAAACCAGACTACAGTGTCCTACACCAAATCTTAAGCTACTAAATTATCTAGGCTAGATTAATCAGTTCTAATCTTTAGATTCTCCTCAAGCAGCCTGCATTAGCAGAAGTAAGGAGACCTCGTTCAGCCATCTCTATACAATATTTGCTCCTCATGATGAACCCAGAAGCCACTTATTTGAGACAACCCAGAAAGGAGAGACAAGACAAAATACAACCTGATGCTGACATAATATTCTTCTGCTGTACTCACTCTGAGCTCTTCTGGGCCTGAATAGATTGGAAACAGGTATAGAGAATCCTGCCTGTCTAAGAGAGACAGCAGAAGGTCAGATTCCAAGAGCAAAAAATCATCTAAAACCACACATTCCTTTAGGAAGCAGAATATGCTTTCAAATAGCATTTTAACAGGTTGCAAAGGTACAATGCTTTTCGCTTTGATTGGTATGCTGGAACTGTTTACAAGCAGATACTGACAGACCCATTAACTATGAAAAAAATCTTAAACAGTAGCTTCCTTGAAAACCTAGACACAACGCAGCACTGTCAGGTTATCTCACACTGTCAGCTTATCTCACACTATAGCAACATCTCCTAAAGAGGCTAGAGGCACAGAGGTGCAATAAGCTGTATCTGCTGGACTGAACAGTCGAAGGGCACTCACACATTTCAGTGCACACGCATACTGCAGCCATCTGATGCAGTCCCAGAACCCTAGTACCAGCCCAGATCTGCCGGCTGGAAAGCCAGGCTGTGGATCAGCACAGAGTAATTAATAACTCATTATTCTCTCATTGCGATTATGATCCAAACATCACCATTCTAGATGTGCTTTGATTGTGCTCCAAGCAGAGCTCAGTGCTTCTTGCAGGCTGCATCCAAGGATTTCAGCTTTGCCCTGGGGCTGATGTTTCTCATGAGTTCTTGGAGGGTTTATTGCCATTTTTAAGTTGCCTACCTTTGTGTTTTTGTCCTCAATGAAGCAGGAAAAGATAAGCCCTACAAAACCTTGGTCCATCATCTGATACATAGCTTGTGTGCGGACATCTGCAGACAAAGAAGTAAGAGAATGAGAACTGCACCGGTCACCTGAAGGAGCGGAAAAAGATTTGCCACCTTCTGAAGGGTGACTTGGAATTTGGTAACAAATGTCAAAAGCTTTATTTTAAAGTACTTACTCAGGTGACTAAGTTAAAAAAAAATTGATCCAATTTAAAATGTAATTAAATAGCAAATCTTTAAAAATACAAGATGAGTTAACAAAACAAGAAATGATCTTAGCATCAGCCTGGTGCCACAGATCACTATATAGCCATAATGTCCAACACGTATAAGATACTCATGCAATTCTTTCAAAAAAGTTTTTGGTTTTGCATTAACACTCACAGTTGTCAAAAATCATCATAGCAGGTCTATGATTCCCATAGCTTGTTTTTTTTTTTTTGGCTATTCCCCACACCCTAGCTCTAGTTTTCCTGCCTGGAAGAACAGTAGTACTAGTAGTAGCTGATCTGTGACTACTGAGTCACGTGCAGTTTGAGCACCAGGGGCATACAGGCAGGAATGGGACTATACTGAAGCCCACCCAGACAATCTTGTCCTACCAGAGGACGTCTGAGAAACCAAACCTTGATAGTTGGGATGTGCAGCTCTGGAAATCCAGTAAATTGAGTAATACAATTAGCCAGCTGTGAGTTTTCATATAGAACCTAAAACAAGAGTGCTCTTACCGACATGCGATGGCCAGACAGTAATATGAGGATGAGAGTGATACCAGCCCACAACTCTCATGGGACGTCCTGTCATTTCAGCCAACCTGTGTGTGAGTCAAGGTGCTTTTGAAACCAATAGACCAAATGGAAGTCAGTTTTTGTACAAGGAAAACCAGCAGAGTTTTAAAAGAGTTTCTCATCAGTCAACAGAATTCCAGATTCCTTCAGAGGGATGACAAGATACGCAGCAGGAAGCTGATGGAAGCCTCTTCCCCAGCACTAGCAGGATGCCACTGCTGCAGAAGCAAATTGGATTTTGTTTGCACGTGGCAGTAAGTGACATGGCAGCAAGCTGTCCAAAACAGCATCCTTGAGTGTATGTAGGGGAAATGCTCTCCAGTGCGCCACACTTGGAAATAGAGATTTGTCAACCTTTCATCTTCTACTAAGTCTCCCTGCGGAACTGCTGCCCTCCCCCAAAAACATACTTCAGTTTTACTTGTGACCAAATAACGAAGAAATTATAAAAAACAGTTATAACACAATTCCACTGCAAACACTGGAACCAACAAAGATTCCAGAGAATGGCAACTGCCAGCACAGCCCTCCAAACCGAACAGTTGTAAAAGGGAAACAGCAGACAACTTCAAGCCAACTAGAACAAGTCTAAAACACAGCACATAAAAAGACGTCTGAGGTAAACCACTCCACTGGCGAGTTTGCTGCTGCCTCTACTAAAGGATATCTCTGCTTCAGTAGAAGCAGCTGAAAGCTGCTCTGGCGAAATTTCCACACGATCTTTTCTCTTATCAGAGCGGCGCAGGATGATCACAGAATGGATATGAACAATTCGGCTGGTATCAACCTAATGACACAGAAGGAAAAATCGATCATTCCTCTGCTAAAGAAATAGCCACCCTCAAAGAAAAGGCCGGCTCCTGTACCTTCAGTAGGGAAAAGGTAAGCATGAGAGTACAGTCAAGCGTGCAGATGGGAAGCTTTCCTGACTCTAAGCTTTGGCTTTCACAGCAGCTGGAACTATGAGTCGGCGCTAGCCAGGAGCGGAGAGCGGAGGCCGGAGGCGGAGCGGCACGGCTCTGCCGGGGAATCGCCCCCACACAGGCCTGTACAACGCTCCCTGCCGCAGTGACCGAGCCCCGCTAGGAAGGTAAGAGTCCGCAGACGGCTATCCCACGGCTCGCACCAGCGCAGGCCATGAGCCCCGCCCGGGCAGCATCTCCTCCCGCTGTGTCCCCCGCGAGCCGCCCGTCTCTCCCCAGGGCAGCCCTGTCCGGCCCCAGTACCTCGCCGATGCAGAGCCCCATGACCTCCTCCTTCTCGGTGCTCAGCGCGTGGTTGAGGCACACCAGGAAAGCGTCGGCCTCCAGATGCACCGCCTGCACCGCCATCTTGCCGCCACCCGCCCGTCTTCCCTCACCACCCCGGAAGTAGGCGGGGACAAGCCTCTCTTCTCCCTCCCGCACTCGGCAGCAGGGCCAATCCCAGCGGGGCTCGCTGGCCCTTCCAGCCAATCGGCGCGGCCAAGGTGCAGTCTGGCTTCCGGAGAGGCGAGGGGTGCCGCGCGGCGGAAGCGCCGTGTCGCCCACGCGAACGGCGGCCCCGGGGTTCCGTGCTGCAGCCGCTGCCCGGGGCGGGGCGGGACAGGGCGGTGCGGTGCGGTGCGGGCGGTGGAGCGGAGGGGGACGGGACGGGGCGGCGCGACCCGACCCGGCTCGGGGCGGCGCTCCGCTGCGCGCCGGCCTCTGGGGCCTGCGAGCAGCCGAGGGGAGGCTGCGGGGTCAGAGGGGAGGGCGGGGGAAGGCTTTGCTCGGTGCACACGGCGCTGGCTGTCACCTGGCGCGGGGCTGCAGGTAGGTCACGGGCGGGCGGCCCGAGGGGCCTGGCCCGGCGCCTCCCGCTCCGCCTGGTGCCGTCTGATGCCGAGGGGCGGCCGCCGAGCCCCGCAGGCCCGGCCCGGGTGGGAGGCGGTTGCTATGGAGACGTGCTGCGCCCTCTTCCCGCCGCGGCGGCCGAGCCTCCCCGGCCCTTCCCGCCTCCTCCCCGCCACGGCCGGCCCGCCGTCCGCACCGGTCCCACATCCCCTCCCCATCCTGCCCTCCCTGCTCCCCTTGTCGCCATCACCCCCACACGCCCTCCTCGGCCTGCCCTTCACTAGGCCCGGCTGCCGCACCCCTTTCCTTGTCCTCCCCTTCCTTCTCCGGGGCTCCCCCACACACTATGTCCATCTCTTTTTGTCTTCCTGTTTCTTTAGATCCTACCAAAGCTAGACCTTCCCTCCCCAAACTGCTGGACAGCCCCGGCTGGTCGGTGAGCATCTGCTACCCCTCAGTAGGTCGGGTGGAGCGGAGAGTGGAGTCCTGGAGGTGCTTGCTCGTGGCGAGTGCTCCAGGCAGAGTAGAGTCCAAACCCCCAAGAAGAAGCTTTAGAGTGAGTCAACATGTTCTTACATCAGCAGACAGCTCATCTGATCCCTGACTTGTTGCAAGACGCAGGCTGGGTTTTTCAGGAACGCTCAGCTCCCTTTTAGCTCCCCAAAGGCTGCGTGCACAGAGGTGTGCAGGCAGCTGCACAGTCTCCACCGGAAGGCCAAACTGGTCAGCCAGCCTTGGTCAGAAGCTGTGTGGCTGTGTTAGCACAACATCGTGCCCAATTCACTAAGCCTCAGCATTGCTTTTTTTCCTTGGCGCCTAAATGGCAGCTGAACTCTTCTAACAATCTGACCCAGTCCCCTTTTAAAATAGAATGTAATAAAGGGTGGAATTTTTTCAGCATGCTGAGCTCCAGCTCTGGGGATGGTCCAAGCGGCAGCTGGAGCAATTTCTTTCACTGTTTTCGTAAAATATTTTAATGTACCCAATTTAAAAGCAAATAAATTGTCTTCACCACAAGATGCAGTCCTCCTCCTGGCCGTTTTCACATTTATTCATATATTGTATAGCTCAGAAATCCACCCAGGTCCCAGAACAGCATTAAACTTCCAAGGCCTGATGCTGACATGGACAGAATACCTGCAAGTCTTGTTCCTGTCTGTGGGGATTGGGCTTTAAATCTCCCCAAATCAATACCTTAAACAGCTCAGACTTCTGCAATTATATTGATGGGAACATTAAAATCTGTGTCAAAGGATGATGCTGCAATCCTGCAAATTTAAGCTGATTGATTGTTTTTTTGTTGGATGTGGTGTTTTTTTAATAGATTATGAAGCAAGCAATATAAGAAACAGGTTTTACAACTTGTTTTAAATATAAGTAAGCTTACTTCTCCTTTCACCCATGTCTTCCTTCAGGCTTTTTTATTGCTTTCTGATAAAATCTGCAAAAATAGGAATTGTGTATGTTTTTCCCTTCTTAAAGTTTCAGGTGCAAATGTCTAAGCGCATGCTTTTTCAAATCTCTTTGTTTCTTTTGTATGTTTGAGTACTAAAGACAGACCTGTCTTACTTGAAACCCAATTGACGGTTTTGCCTGACTTCAAGATTTTATTTGTGGCACTAACTGGGCACCTTCATAACAGTCTTAGAGACTGTTGAAAAGAGAGGCCAGACTGGGCCATTGAACTTTGGCAACTGAACTCAGACCTATGGAGTTCGGAGGAAGTTTAGGACAAATTAGTGGGGCAAAGGGTGAAAACACATGTGAACTGCTGCCTATTCTGCACAGTGTCCTCTGCATGAGACCTTGTTCTGTCGGTCCTGTACCTATCATTACTACCATGTTCATACACAATAAACAAACATACATGTTGTGCTTTAGTCCTCCGACCTGTAGTTCAGCAAGACTGAACCGGGTTAGTATTTGGATAGGAGACCTTCCAAGAGAGTTTACTTGCTGTAGGAAATAGTGTTCACTTACTGAGTAATATTTTTCCCATACTGAAGTCAGTCTTGAGTCTTCTGGTTCTGGGGATGATAGGCTGTAGAAATTCCGCTTTGAATGGAATAAAAGCAAGTTCTTGAGCATTTTTGGTCATGATGGAGCTTTTGGCAGTTTACTGCAGAGTAGGAGAGTATCCTGGCCGAATTCCAACCTGGGTGATTACATTCAGCTGACTGAAAATTAGCACTGGCGATTGCTGCATTTCACTGTTGGGCAAAGTGATTTCCACACATGGGCTTAAATTTGTAAAGTGACTTAGGGTAAAGCAGAATGAAAAGGGCTTACAGAAATGTCCCTTTAACTCTCATAGCTTATTCTTGAACGCCTTGTGAGGCTTGTCAGTTTGCTGTCACATTCCTCTAAATGCCAGTGATCCAGCTGCTGGGGCATTGCTTGGAATGGCTGTACCGCATCACAGGATGGTCTTCAGAACAGTGGTGCTTTTTATAATGCACATACACATTCCCACACATCAAGCAAGGAAACAAACAGAATGGCAGAAAAAGAAATAATAAAAAAACATTCAAAGTTTTCTTTGTTAGAAATTAAAATACTGTGATAGTGCTGTTCAGGCTGATCCGTGGTTGGTGTTTTGTTTTCAAAAAGGCTAAGTGATCCTTTGATTCAAAAAGGTAGAGAAGCACTGATGTTAGATATAGAAGGCAACATGGAAGTGTATTTCCTGTTATATATGTATACCCCAATGTATAATAATTTTTTTCTCTCCCTGACTTTCCCTACTTTATTTTGTACCCAGATTTTCTTGCTCCTGTCTGAAATATGCCTTATAACTTTACAAGTTTTCAGAAGACCACTGTGTTTCACTGGGATAGGAATATTGCATCTGCTTCATAGCAGGAGGATGTTATATGTATTACAGCTTAATTCTGTTCTACTTTAAACCTAGATAAAGAATGAAGACTGTCTGTACCATTTTGATTACCTCTTCTAGGGTTCAAAGAGAGAGTCATTTCCCCTGACCTTCATTTGCTAATGGCTCAGCTTGATCTAACTGGTATACAGATAAACTTGCTGTTAAACAAAAATTCCGGTAGGAAGAACCACCTCAATGTCCAAAATTCCTTTGCCCCTGCTGGTATTGGTGGCTCTCTGTAACCATCTAAAAGCCGAACTACGCAAAGTCACGAGAGCTAATCACGAGAAGCTTGTATATGAATGGACAATGCTGCCATCCTCTTGAGAGATCAGACGAAGGACCCTTCACAATGAGAGTTCTGCAAGTTCCAAATATGAGAGTCGTGCATACGGAGTTTCATGCTTTGTCTCCAGAGTGATCTTCGTTCTTGTTAAGTTAATTTCACCTCTTGTCACAAGTTTTGCTTTTGGGATTTAGACCATCATTAGCCACGGAACTCCTGTGTAAACCGCTTTTTTCTTTTTCTTTTTTTTTTCCCCTATTTTACACAAAGACTGTTAATAGGACTGTTAGTGGAATAAGCAAAGCCAATATTCACAGGGTTTAACTTTGTACCAATAGCACCTTTTGCCCCAGAATGCCTTACAAATGCCATACAGCACGCATGTCCCAGTGTACGGCTTGTCATGAAATTTCTATTCACTTAGGCACCACCTTAGTTTCCCAAGCTGACTTTTAGGGACATTTCAGCACATAGCATCTCATACAATAAGTCAGACGCCACCCAGAGGTGCCTTTCAGGTCGAGAGCTTTCTCCGTGAATGTATTCAGAGCTAAAGAGACCATGTGTGCATCCTGCGGGTTGATGCCGTCCACCTAACGGGAGCATCCTGAAGTGACTGAGGGAATGGCAGAAGGAGGGCACGCTGGCGCTCCTCCTGTCCGACTGTGGGTGCGACGCGTAGGTGTTTACTGCGATGAGCACCGCAAAACGTGGCTTGTGGCTGCGGAAGAGGCAAGTGTCCTTTGAGCTTCCCAGTGATTGTAGCTTTGCTATTGCAGGTGCCTCTACTGCATTGCCAGTAACTGCCTGCTCTTTTTGTTACTTTCCCCCAGGAGGAAGGTATGCTGAGGGCTCGGATCCAAAGAGTTCAGGTTCCCCTGGGTGAGGCGCTGCGACCCAGCCAGCTCCCCCCATCCCGGCTGCCTCATATGTGGCAGCTGTCCCAGGGTGAGCAGTACAGGGATAGTAACTCTCGCGTTTGGGAGATAGAGCACCATCTCATGGTAAGGATGGTGGCAACAATAGACCATAGTCATGCCTGTTTGTGAAGTCATTTGAGACCCTTGAGGGACGGCAAAGGACTGTTATTTTGTTGAAGTCCATTAGCTCAGCCACAGTAACTGTAGACGTATTGAACTTTTCCTTGTCGCTTACAGCTTGGTGGTGTTGAAGAACTGCTGCTTAAACTCGTGCCTGGTGATTAATCTGGTATGTGTAGACATTACCCCTGCTTTGTACTGTGCTCTGTTTATTCCCAGTCATTCTTTAATATGAATTTTTGTCTTTCAGGAGCAGTGGCTCTAGGAAGATGTCGTTGTATATTTTGTACAATAAATGATTCTCTCTCCACTGAAATGCAGCCACCTCTGAGGTGGAAGCAGTTAAACAACACACAGCAACATCACACAAGAGTTTAGGACAGGCAGTGAAGAGGAGTATTGTGTCCAAGTGAAACATCAGGGGGAGTTCTAGGTAGGCAGAATGTAATTGCCCCAAGTGGAGTTTGGCCAGGATGCTGGAAATAATGCCCTAGCGATACTGAAAAGTGCTGTGGGCCGGTGAATTATCAGAAATTTGAAAGGCAGCACCTCCCTAGCTCTGGGCAGGGGCAGGAGCTGAACTGTGGCTCAGAGGGAGCTGACGTCCCACCACCGCTTTCAGTAACAGCGGTGCTTTCCTATAGAGGTCTCCCATCCAACTACTAGTACCACCCGTTTTTGCTCGTCTTTTGATCTCTCACGGAAGATCACAGTTACAGGTGTCACAGCTGAAGAAAGTCAAATTGAGTGTCTGAAATCCTGCTTTCTAGGGATTTGAACAAGATGAGCTGTCCTCCAGTCTGTTTTTTTTTGGGGGGGGGGGGGATTTCCAAGAGACTTTCTTCTGGAACAAAAAAAAAAGCTCTCCTTGTTGTCTTTATGGGACATACACAACTAAGTTGTTTTGTTTTGTTGTTTTTTTAAATGCCTCCTCCAGCTGCAGTTGTATGACTAACACCAAATCCTTGGTTGTGTAGAGCTCACACAGAGGGCTTTTACATAAATATGTGTTTTAGTATAAGAACTGTTAAAAATTAGTCAGCCATGTTAATTTGAATCTTTGCTGGAATCTTTGTGCATCCAAGTGGAAAAGGACACATTTTGACCAGAGAAAAGAAAAAGGCCTTCAAGCCTAGCAACATAAAACTTCCCGTATTCATTGTCGACATTATCATCCTTTAGCCAGACAAACGGAATTCTTGTATGTGTTGGCAGGCATCTGCAAGCAGCAATAGATGTTTTCTGAACTGTCTGTGACAGAGAGGGAAATTAGGAGCTCTTTAAAGCCTTGGCTTTAAGACAGTGTCTTGCCCCTCTGCCCTCTGAAAAGCACGTTGTTTCTACAGTAACATTTTCCTATCATTTTAGTTCTCTGAACATGTCCCAGAAGGATCCCTGCCAGAAACAAGCCTGTGAAATACAGAAATGCTTGCAAGGTACCAAGTGTCATTTTGTCTTTTTGGTGTCTTGATTTTTTGTGATAAAGTTAATTTTTTTAACTTAACCCTGTTCTCCTTTCACCTTGAGAAGGAAGAAAGCAAGCACATTAGCATCACCTGGTTGCAAAGCAAACAAAATTATAATGTCTGGTTTTAATAGAATTCCTTTGTGCTTGATTGTAAATAACGAGACACCATTAGTACAAAACAGAGCGTTTGTAACAGTAATGGGCTTATTTGAGTATACTCCATGCTGGTAGTGAGATCCCGTGTGTAGTCTTGGGACTCAGTTGTAGGCGGGGAGAGCTAGACATTATAATAAGCTCTCTCACAGAGTGGGTAGTGAGGTAGTGGGTGGATTGTATGAGAAGACTGCAGAGCTTCTAGCTCCAGGGGTATTTTAAGAGCAGGTCAGACAGATGTCTGTCAGGAACGGGTTAGGTATATGTGATCTGGCTTTAAGGTATGAGATGGTCTCCCTCCGGAGACCTTTAACAGCTGTTTTGTATTAGCTTAGCTAAATATTTGTAGGGGTGAGGGAGACTATGTGATAATGTGTTTTGGGAGCCTGAGTTGGGGAGAGCCGGCTTGTTACTTGCAGAGGACAGTATTTTTTAAAAAATTTGGTTGCTTCTTGGAAACGGATTTGCCTTATGGAATGAATAAGAGAAAACATTCATCTGTGTCAAGGCAACTCAGCCATATGGGAAAGAGTTCTTCCTAACTCACCTGGTGGAGCCCTTAGCCAGCATGCTCTGAGCTTCACATGAGAATAACTCATGGTGTCAGCCCAAGGACAACGAGGCAGGAGGCTAGCGATGCCACAGCTAAAATTAGCCAGACCAGTTCCACAGCAACTCATTTCTGCTTTTAATTTATTTGCAGACTACAAGCAGGTTAGCTAAAATACAGCAGGGAGGGAGGAGGGGGTCCTGCTGGGGAAGTAGCGGGATGGCTTTGCAGGCTGCAGCAAACAGTGATTGCAATCTGTGCAGATAACACAACAACCCCGGTGGCTGGGGAGGAGCATAGGAAGAAAAGCATGTGGGAAAAAGTAGGGAAAAGCAATAGTCAGTTATTGGTAGATGTCTGTCTTTCCCAGGATTGTTTTTTGGAAGCTGTGCTCAGCTCAAAGCAAGAGCTCAAATAACCCCCTCTACACGTCCCCAACATTTGTCTAGATACTACCTTTTACTCTCTTTGTGGTTTGGAGCCTTCTCCGCCCATAGTAACTGCACTTAAAAGCTAGTGTTTGACCCTGTTTTGGTCCCATCTGTGACAATGTTCTTTTTATAACATTCATGGAGATTATTCCAGGTGTTTTACCTGTCTAGGTTTGTGTACAGATTTGATCTGAGTGGTTAAGTGTTAGCAAAGAAGCTCTTTGACTCTGCTACATGCACTCTCCACTGTCCACCACTTCTTTAGCTATCATTTTGGAGTGCTGTTTATGTTTTATCGTGCTGTGGAGTTGTCTGAGTTGCACAGATGAAGCAGCTGAGTTGACAGCAAAGCAATTTTCCCCTGTAAGAATTAATGTGATAGAGAATGTATACAGAGCCTTAACTGACAAATACGCAGAGACAGTATACACAGTGTGGAGGATGGAGGGCGGAAGCAGGACCTTTGGGAGGTGCTGGCTTTTCAAAGGCTGGTTTTGGAGTGGGTCATTGTTCCAAAAGATCTTGCCTGCTTCCTCTGTGAGACTGAATGCCCACTGTAAATTTATTTTGTGTTTTGCTTATCCATTGTATGACTAACCATTGTGCTTTTCAGGAATGCATCCCTGACAGATAGCAGGGTGTGCCTGTACATAGCTGTAGTTTTAGAAACAAACCTGCACAGGCAGAGGAACAGTTAGGAGAGCCTTGGAGCACTCATCACCGGCAGGTTATGGCAGAGAGAGATTAGCTCTCCTCTCCAAGGGCCTGCCATGCCTCCTAGGCTGCCAGCTTGCACAAAGCAGTAACATCACCATAACCTTTTTCTCAGGGGTGGCTTCTGTGCTTGTGTTACAGGTCACTCACCAACACAGTTAGGGAATTCATAGCCCAGCGATCAGAGCAGGCTGGCTAGCTTGTTAACTGGAAAGTGTTCACTGCTGCTTTCTGGGCTCTCCAGCGGGTGCTGTGTTTGTCTCACATTGGGTTGCTGTGGCTTCTTTTAGTCTTTTAAAAATCAAGGGCAGGTGAGGGGGGTGAGTGCAGCTTTATTGTAGTTGTGCAGCTCATCCAAGGCAGAGTGGGTAGCTCTGCATGCCCTGCGCTTCTATGCAGACAGGCAGGTAATTATTAATTCAAGCCACAGACTCAGTCTGCTCACATACCCGCAGGGCTTCTCTCTGAGAGCCTGGTGGCCAGCCTTGCAAAGCACTGTGGGCTTTGCCACCTCAGCCAACAATGGCAGCCAGCAAAGTGCTAGGGCAGAAAGGATGCTGGACAAATCACCTGTGTCCTGCAGTGCCTGAACCTGCCAGCGCAGTGAAATCTCTCCAAGTCTGAAACAAAGGCAATATGGAGAAAGTACAGAGGTGGGCGTAGCTGTGCTGTGCACAAAGACGTGAGCCCAGTCATTCCAGGTCAGACGAGGAGTTTATTTAGCCCTGTGTCCGAGCTCTGGCAGTGTCCAAGAGGAGAAGCCTAGGAAGGAAAGTGAGAGGAGGTCAAGGAACAGTTGTGTGGCTAAGGGACCTCCTGAGCTAGAGGTGGGACCTTTGTGTGGAAGGTAGTTGTGTCACTGGCTCTGTGCAGTTGGATTCAGCTGCTGGCGTCTGGCTAAGCATTCCTGCTAGCGTGCTGCCTGCTTTGGTTATGCTGCAAAGCTACAGCCTGCCCACAATAGGCCACCGGTAGGAGGTTGGCAGTCACGCTCCTCACTCCTTCCTTTTACAAACCCCGCAGTGCTGAAGGGTGCACATGTCCCTGTTTATACCAAGTCCTCTTTGGATGCTCTTACCTGTAAACCTTACAGTCATATGGCAGCTGGGTCGAAGACCATGGATGACAAGATCCAGCTTAAAAGCACACAGGCTAAAGAAAGTAAGGATTGAATGGCAGCAATAAGTGAAACCTCATTCTTACTGTAGTGAGATGCGATAGCTACAAAACTGGGGGACTGAAGATGCTCCCAGATGCAAGGCTGCATTTGCATGGCTTTAGATAGCTGAAACTAAAGAGAGATTTTTATAGAGCAGAGAAAGTGATGAAATGCTTGTAAGCAGCTCTTGCTTTTCAGAGAAACCCACTGAAGGGCTGGGCTAGATGTGTCCCCTCTGGGGACAAAACCTGTTCCCCTCTGCAGACTTAGTGTCTCCTTCTTATTTTCCAGTGAACAACTACATGGAGTCTAAGTGTGAAACCATGCTTCAGGAAATGCGGAAGTGCTGCGCCCGGTACCCCAAGGGCAGATCCATCTGTTGTTCAGGGTTTGAGAAAGAAGAAAGGGAGAGAGAAAAGTTTAAGATGACTTCAGAAGGAATTCCCCCACCACCTCAGTAACACAATACAGCTCCAGCAGGTGCCGGAGCACAGACTCACCTGCAGAGCTCGTGTGTGTTTTTTGAAGCCTTCTTTAGACTTCCAGGAAAGCCAGATCGCTCCTAGAACACACCATCCGGCACACCAAAAAGTATAATGCAGTACCAACAGATGGCCTGGTTAACAGACTTTATTTTCTGTACCAAAACATCATCTACATTGTCTTTGCATCGCACCTGTGTCTGTGAAAAGTCAACTTGATGTTTTTAGAATGCTTACCTTACTCTAATCCATCCTTGCTCTCAAAATGGAGAACTGGAACCAAGTTATTCTGGCTTTTGGAGCAAGAGGTACAGGAAATGAGCTTAGAAGAGTGAGTGAGTTTAAGCGTGACACATTAAACAAGCCCATCTTGACACAGCAGAAGTATTGCTGCCATCATGCAGTAGTTCCAGACAACATTTGCCTGTCCAGTGGTTCAAGCTCAAGAATGGGAATCGGGTCTGGGGATTGTTCCTAGGTCTTGCATAGATCATGAGTGACTACAAGTCACTTTGCCTAAGTGCCTCACTTTCCCACTGGACAGACTTTTGGTTACTTTATATTTGAATTGCCTACACGCTGCTATTTGCATGACAAAGATGTTACAGAAACATTATTTCAGGGATTGCTACAGGAATAGGATTTTTTTTAAAAAGCAATATTCATTTGAAAGATCTGACTGTTGATATAAAATTTATAAATTTATGTATAGTTGAACACCTTTAAGCAATATGTAACGAACCCAGCGTACTTCAACCCGCTGGTACCCAGAGGCCTGTCACAAAGCCCTGGGCTAGATCCAAGAACCGATTTAGGTGCTGCTTACTGAACAAGCAGTTGTAGGCACTTGCTTTCAACACAGCATTCCAGACTCACTCACAAGCTGGCTGTGTCTGGACCCCAGAGAGAGATGGCTTTTCAGAAGCTCTCACCTGTGCAGCAGAATTTCCTGTGACCTGTAGGAAGAGCTCGATAGACAGGTTCCTGTGTCACCCTTCAGAGCTGCCTAAGTCTCTCCGTCCCCTGTAGCAGGAGTCCAGGCACCTCAGTGGGTGCCAAGTCCATTACAGGGCCTAAGCACCTAAAATTCAGACTTCGAACCCACTAGGCCCCTATCTCTGTCATTAGATCTAGCCGTAAAGGACTTTTGTGCTGTGATCAGGTACAACTTACTCATGAAATACAGCTTCTATAAACAGACCACTGTAGTCTAGGCACAATAGTTGAGTGTATTGAAGCCTAGAAGAGGAAACCATCTGTATTCACTGCTCTGAAATACCATGATACAAAATAAATGACTGGAACAAATTGTAGTCTCAGTTTGGTTGTTTATTGAGAATACAACATAGCTGCAAGCTGGGCAGCTTGGCTGCCATTCACAGTCCAGAGCTACATGTGGTATCATCATGTTTAAATAGAAGCTGCTTGGTATTTTTATAACCGGGGCTCAAGATCAGAATAATTCAGGGCTAGCCTTCCCCTCCCACTCCCCTCCCCCCAAAAAAAAACCCCTTAAGACAAAATAGGGGTTTTAGTATTCTTGAAAAGTAGGGGAAAGTGATGACAATGTTGTGAAGCAGCTCAAACACTTGATAAGTAGCTTATTTTTCCCTTTTGCTCTATCTGAGGAGCAGCAGTGGAAAGTAAGTCACTAATAGATGATAAAAAAAAAAATATTTAGGCTTCTATTGCACCTATTAAAAATAAAAGCCTCATCTCCATGCCCATTTTACTGAGGTGGAGCAAACTTGATCAGCAGGGAGGGGCTGAAGCCAGGCTAACAGCAGAATCACTTCCTGCTGCAGAAGCATCCCACCTTTTGGGAACATGGGCGATTGGTGCCAGGATCATCAAGGTGAGGGATTTATTAAGGCAGCCCTGGTTACCTGCAAAGAGGGAAGGCTGGTGGCCTCATGCTACCGGACAGGTTTTAACTGCTCCTGTGGGTCAAACGCAACATGCAGGGCAAGACAAAACCATGCTGGTTCCCAAGAAGTCAACAGACCTCAAACATAGAAGCTATTAGAGCAAAACTGTTTAATAAAATATCACTTCAACAAGCATTTACATACAATATATAAAAACACTTTAAAAGCCTAGTGTGTTTTAAACCTTCTCATACTGGAACAGACACCAAAAGTTATTGAAACAAGACCAAAAGGAGCAGGGGCGGGGAGGGGGGGGAACACCTCATCTTGGCACCTGCAACAATGAAAATGCATCCCCACAGAGGTTGATTCAGCATCAAAGCTTCCGGTGTGGGCCCACAGCATCAAACGGTGCCAGCCACAAGCCTGACGCTGGCACAGCAGAAGCCAGATCCTGATGTCCATTCCCTGCCTGCATTCACATCAAACTCAACATTAATTTGTCATTTGTTTCCCCTTCCAGCAGCAATTGAGGCGTTTTAGCTCCCTCTCTGGGCCGTTTCTCTCCATAGCAGCAAGTCGGGACCCTGTGGAGCAGAACCCAGTATACCTGGGGCTGGGCAGAAATAGTGACTTATTCGAGCCTGAAAAACGTCCCTAGGGTCTGTTAATGATTTACTTTGAGCTTTGTCGTTGGAGAAAGCTTTGTAGAGTTTAGTGCATCTCACAAGAAGTTGTACTATGCAGCACACCAGGCAGAGGGGCAGCAATGCTGTTTTCCTACAGAAACAAGAGATACACTGCAATGCAAATGTATCAATTCATGCACGTTCAGCCCTGCAGGGTTCCAAAAAAAAAAAAAACACCCACAAACAAACAAACCAACCAAAACCACCACCACCATCATCTGTCACTCCACTCCCAAACACCAATTTACTGAAGATCTACTTGTGGCATCACATTACTCCTGCAGTCCTGGATGGCTTTTAGGAAGACCATCATTAACAGGACGTGAACCCATTCTCCTTGGCCATGTATGGCAGGACAGGAGCAAAGATACCAAGTTCTGTTTCCTGATTACCAGCAGCCTCTTTTCAGATCCTGATGGTAAGAAAACCTCAGATAAATCAATGTGTTGCTACACTGACACTTCAATCAACAGAGCTGAAACAAAATTAACAACTGCAAGTGCTCATCCCAAAATCTCTGGTGGAAGAACCCACAGTTTCAGCTCTTCCAGCAGCTCTTGGGGGAAGCTACCCATTTCTAGCCATACTGAGAGCAGCAGCGGATGACCAGAAAGGCACTACTGGAGCACTGGAGATGGGGTGCAGCCGCTGAGCCAGGTGCTGTGTCCTGATCACCCATGCACATCATCATTCCCTAGCATGTTTCCCATTGAAGGATGGGAACTTTCACATAAAAAAAACATTCTTGGCAAGAACTCCTACATGTACCTGCTGGAGGACATCACCCCACTGTCATGCAAGTCCCCGCGCTCTGAAAAGTAGTAATGCCAGTCTGGCACAGCCAATGCAGGACACCTCTAAGGGTTGGGTTTTTTTTTTTAATCTTCTCTTGTAGATTAGAGTTCTGCTCTGCACACAGCTGCACTGGGACAGACTGTCCAAAACCAGCTGAGCTCTGCACCTGGGCTGCCTCATCACCTGCAGGAGAAGGGCTGCAGCTGATGGAATTAAGCAAGCAGGTTTTTTTGTGGAAATGGTAAACACAAAGAAGGAAGGAACACAACCAATGCAGAAAGTATGGAAATGAGCCACTCCTGCAAGAGCACAACCTGGTTTTCCCTAACAGTTTTGTCATTTCAGTTGCTTGCAGAGACCAGGGAGATGGTGTTTGTGCTCTGCAGAGGCAGGTAAAGGACTGCACTCCAGATTTCACATTTTCCCCCGCCCCCACTCCAGTAGAGCTGGCAACAGGGACACTGGACCAGTACAACATACCTTGAACAGGGTTGCATTTCCTGTCTACAATCCTGTCCCACATGGTTATAGCTCTAAGAGCACCACCAATGCCAAAGAGGCCAGAGAAGGTCATGATAGACCTAGAAACACCAGTCTGAGGCCCAAGGTGATTTACAGTACAGCTGAAACGTACACAGCCTGTGCCAGCTAGCCTGACAGACAGGTCAAGCAGGCTGGAAGCCTGCCCACCACAAGAGAGCGCCTGAGCTCATTTCAAAGGCTGAGCACTCAGCTAGCAAGTGAGAAAGGCGCTCTTCGGTGACTTTCAGAACACATGATGAGGAAAGGGCCTGGAGAGTCACCCACGGTACTCAGTTTCCATCAGCAGTGCCAGTGCTGCAATTCCAGTAAGGGGTGTAAGTAATAGCAGAGGAGAAGCCAAACGGCCATCTACATGCAGTGCAATGGCCAGGGGAGGGCAGGAGAATCCCCAGCACCACATATAGCATGAACTTGCTCCGTATCCGCCTGCCCTGGACACAGCCCCTGACATTTTTTCATCCAGCCCAGGACAGCCAAGCACATTTTGGATTGCACACACCATCTCTGTGCAGAAGGAAGCACATTCTTTGCAGGTACCGGAGCAGAAAAAGTGCAAGCTAAATAGCGGTGAACAGCTGACAGCTGTTGTACACATATACTGGCAGACAAACGTGCATGTAACAGCCCCAAGCACCTGGGAAGAAGCACATTTGAGAGACTGCTCTGCCACTACATGTTTATGAGGCTGCAACTCATCAGAGAATTTGGGACTGGGCATATTTGTTGGGGAAAGGAATCACAATGATACACCAGGAGTCATAAGCTCTCAGACCAATCCCAGCACCCTAACAGCCCAGACAGAAGAAAAAATTGGAAATCAGAAGCAGCAATGTAAGAAATAAGGGCTGGAACTTGGGAGCAGAAGGGACTGAGCCTGTCGGCAACATCCTTTGACTTCTAAGTGAGAGAGAACAGCAGTAGAGGAGGGCAGGGGAGGCTAGGCACAAAGGGAGAGTCGAGCGCAGTTTTTAGGATGCCATTCCGAGGAAGAATCCTCCAGCAAACCCTCCAGTCAGGATAACATTCTTCTTCAGAAATATGATCACCTAAGCAAGGGAGAGAAGAGCCAACAGTGTTCAACAACAGCAGGTCACCCACCCACCCTCCCCATAAGAAGACATCCCTCAGGCTGTTCTCCAAGGTGAGTGATGCTCAGAGGGAGGCCACTGCTAGGATCTGGGAAAGTATCCTACCTAATGACCTCCCCTCCCTGATCTCCCTGCTGTGTGTAGAGCTCCTGAACTGATCCACTCCCAGTGCAGCCCAGATCCTCCAAGAGCTGCAGTCTGAGCCTACATGCTCCAGGGCTCTCTCACAACCAGCACAGTCAGTCTGACGGAAGGGGCTGCTGACCAAACGTGCCAGATCTGGGTACAGCAGAGTCCAGGGTAACTAGACCACTCTGCTGCCAGATCTGCTTAGCTTTTCTTGTCAGACTGAAGAGACACTTCTCCCCACAAACCCAGCATGTTTCCTCCCAACCCCAAGAAATTTGCAGTAACACATGGTGAGCTGGTGTCACGTCTAGAAGCCACCCTGGCTGTCTCAAATACGCATAGATAGCTTTGCCATCTCTCCAGTTTTGCTATCATGCAAGCATTCCCTCCTTGTATTTGCACAATGGAAGATCCATTAGAGCCCAGGAGTCCATCCCGTTTTCTGCTGTCCCTCCAGCTAAGCACCTGCACACACCCTGGGAGAGTTGTCTCACCTCATCCACTCTGCTTTTCACTTCCGGAGACATTTTGTTACCACTGCTGTGAAATTTCAGCTGCTGCTTGGCTTTGTTCACGTCCCGTTCTACTAGCTTCCAGTCCACTTTGATGTATCCCGTGTGGTTTGCAATCTAGAGTTTTGAGGGGTGGAAGGAAAGTTCCTGGAGTAAAGTCCTGCGTGACCATGCCCCACCCACCTTCCCTGACCACAGCCACCTCCCACACACTGGTCCAGTGGGCTGAGATGATGAGCACGCTAGCTTAAAGATTGGACAAAGGACCACCCCTGTAACTGCATTAACTATCCTGCAACATCTGTCTCCCACCGTAATCCCCTAACAGCAGGGCACACATTGCAGCTTAGCCTGTTTCAGCCTCTATTCTCTAATGTAAAGCTGGCATCACCTTCCCCTCACAACTGCCACATATATCGTTGGGACTCTCTGCAGCTCTCCTGCTGCTGTGGGTGGACACAGCTATTAATAGCCTGTTCCTCTCTAAATATTTTATCCGGTCAGGATGATTCAGCAGTGAAACTCTCCCTGCTCAGAGCAAGCTTTTGGCTTTCAGCAGAACAAGCAGAGCCAGAAGAGCGAGGAGAACGAGTAACACAAGACAGCGCCTGAGAAGCAAACAAATAAGACTGCTGAGCAAGGCCTGAAAGCTGTTCTGCCTCCTGCAGGATGTACAAGCTAGATGTCCACATACAAGCAGCTCCCCTCAGTGCCAGGGTTGTTGGAAACCAGGAGAAATGGTTGAGGACAGAGAGAGACCTCCATTTCTCTCCTCTTCCCCAATGCTTTACAGAGAGCCCCATCTGTGCTGGCCTGACTCCTCAGGTAGCCAGTTTGACAGGAAGCGTATCACAGACATGGACAAATCCCTCTTGACATCCAGGGCTGTTCCTCCAGGGACACCATCTCCACAGGCAAAGGACTAAGTACAGTAGCCAGTTCTGACCAGACAGTCCTGCAGCAGCAGTGCAGTTTGCCACAGCTGAAGGCTGCCTCCCGCTTCACTCAGGTGCCCCTGCGGTAACCACCCCCACGTGCCTTTGGCCTGGCCTTCATTAGCAGACACTAAGCGGATAGCACCTTTCGGCAATCCTTAAGTTTATACAGATTGATCCTGCTTTGCTGTTGCATCTATGTACCCCAGAGAACACACACCATGTGTGTTTCCCAGAGGTTGGTGCATGATGGGGGATGTGATACACCCAGTCAATGCCATGCTCCTTAGCCCAGGTGTTTATGAGGTTGTTTTGGAAATGTTTGATTCAATTCTTTCAGGGGTGCCATGTCGCCATAAAACTTGCTTCTATGTATCTCAAGGGAACATACGCCCTTGACATCTACGGCCACACAGAGCTCCTCGCAGAGCAGGGAACTGGTCCCACACGTCCCAACAGATAATGATCACTAGATAGCCCTTTGTCCCCACCAGCACAGTTCTCAGAAAGCCTGGCCCATTGTTCATACACACCTGAAGTAGGAAAAAGCCACCTCCCACTGCTGTCGCTGCCAGCTTTCCAACTTTCTGGAAGATGAATCCAGTACACCTACAAATCAACCAGGGTCCAGTCAGGAGAATGAGATACTAAACACACATTCCTTAGCATGCTTCCCACAGGCAAGGCTGCCTTTGGCAGCAATTACCCAAGACTCAGAGACAGCCTGACGAATGGCAGAAGAAACCCACGTGCAACCACAGAGAAAGAGAAAGGATTTGCACCCAGCCAAAAGTGACGCTTTATAGCTTTTTACTTCTCACTATCGCATTTCAGCCTTTTGCAATTTTGATTCTTATCTCTTCAAATCAACCTTCTCCCAAAAGACTAATTGGAAACACGTGATTTCACCAAAATCAACAAGTGATTTTAGCTTTTTTCTTTTTTAACCGGTATCATCTCTGAAGGGAAATTAGGCAGCACATCTGCTGCTGCTCCATGATAGAGCACGGGGACCGGATTACAAGGCAAGCTTCTTTGTTGCCCAAACAACTGCTCACTTTTCCTTCTCATGTCTCAGAAGAGAAACATGCTGAAACAAGCAGACAGCAGTGATCTAAAGCTATACCGGTCTCCAAACTGGGTTACACATTCTCAACATGAAATACATCACTGCAACCACCAGAACTCAAGCAAGCACCACCCCATTGCTCAGTCATGCAGCAAAGGGCTAGTGTATTGTATCACCCAAAACAGACTTTACTTTGACCACAGTTTCCTTATCAACACTGCAAAACAACACAGCAACCTGGTCTTACCCATTTCTGAATACATACACTTAGTGAAGATACAAGAGAGAAGTGGGCAGCTCATATTTTTATCAGAAAATGAAGATCTGTCATACACTTTTAAATGGTTACCCCTGAGCCAGACAAAGAAGACAGGCACAGCACGAAGCAAAGCAGTGTGATTACACCAAGTTTTCAACTCAAATAATGCTGCTGTGGGAATGAAGTTGCAAATGTTGCAAGTGTGCAAAAAAAGCCACAAGCACTTGCTACAAGCAACATGAAACCCCAGGAACCATGCCCACAGGAGGTTTTTGTGCAGATACCTGAAGCACATCCACCTCCAGGGAAGAAGGTATCCTTGTTCCAAGAGACTCATACTTGCCTGTCCTAAATTCCACACCACCACTTTATGCCAGAAGCTAAAGAGAATTATCTCACCTCAAAAATTAAAGCCTGATGCCATTTTCTTCCCTAGGAGATAGTCGCAGTTTTTCAGCTCCATGTTAGAGACAACTTTTAAGATCTCCCACAGTTTAGCAGAGCATACGAGGGCACAGTGGGCTAAGCAAGCTAGACACCTGCCTTCTCTAAGACTGCCAGATGACCACCCTGCACCTGTCAGTGTGTTCCCAAAAGCCCGGCTAGTGCCTGCAGGCATCCAGCAACAGCAACCCCAGCACATCTTACCATCCCGTGACCCCTCCAATCACCAGCTGCGTGGCCACATTGTATTTCTCGGCGCTTGACCCTGAGCTGGGGGCGAAGACCTTGCGCCACCAGGGCCGGTTCTTGGTGTACTCCGCCAGGTCCAGCACATTGAATGAGTCCTCCTTCACACCTGCAGGCACCTGGAGACGCTCAGTGCCAGGACTGCTGTCCCACAGCCCCTGCCAGCTGCCCAAGGCCTCCCCGGGGACACGGAACCCCCTGCCCAGTCATACAGCCCACGGGGCCTGGCATTCCCCCCGGGCGCGTTTGGGAACCCCCAGGCCCCGCGCCCTCCACCGAGGGCCTCAGACCTCCCTCGGTGCTCCCACAGGTCATGCCCCTGAGCAACGGGCGCCGGCTGAGGAACCCTGTCCCGGGAGCCGCCCCCAGAGCGTCCTGCGGCGATTCGGGCCCTCAGGCCGCGATATCGGCCGCCGCGCGTTGCCAGTAGAAACGGCGCCGCGCCGGGCATGGGTCCCGCTCTCCGCCGAGGGGGCCGCGCTGGGGGAGCCGGGGACCCCGCCGCCAGAGGAAGAGGAGTGGGACGACCCGCCGCCGCCGCCGCCACCACCGGCCCGGCCCGGCCCGGCCCACCCCACCCCACCTCCGCCCGGCACCGCCATGACGCCGCTGGGCTCCGCTCGCCGCCGCCACCGGGCCGCCGCGGGCACGTGACCAGGCTGCGCAGACGCAGGCGCGCGGCCACCGCCTCACGTGGCCGCAGCTTGCCGCGCCCCCGGCGCGTCACTGAGAGAAGGAACGCGCTGGGAGGAGGCGGGCTCGTAGCGGCGGCGCGCGTGGGGAGAGCTCGGGCACGCGCGTGGGTGTAGCCCGGCCGTGGCCATGCATGTGGGCACGCGTTGGCCTAGACTGTGCGCCCACTGCTGTCCATCAGTGTGCCCCTCTAAAAGATTGTCCCCTCTGCTACTGCAATAGCATCACCTGCTCAGGTGTGGCTCCACGGGTCCCCTCAGCCCCGGTGTCCCTGGTGCCGTGGGTGGCTCTGCTGTGGGGTCTCCCAGGAGGACTGGCTCAGGTACAGAGTATCAGCGCAGCACGAGGGGGCCTGTGGCATCCAGGGGAGGGACAAAGCGGGCTGCAATGGTATCTTAAAAGCTTCTTGAAGTCCATGGCGGCTTGCTCCCCCTGACAGGGGAGGCTCTTGCTTGACTGCGAGCTGTCATTCTGCAGAAACGGCACCTTTTGCCATTTGCTTAAAACAAACACAACCTTCCTGGGCAGCTCAGCACCCTGGCACGTGGGTCACACAGAGGAGCGGGGCAGGTGTGTGGTGGAGCCGGGGACTCAGGCATGTTGGAAGCAGCGTGGAGGGTCTGCTGCGCTCTGTCTAGCAAGCGTACCCAGCTCTGCCTTGATGGGCCCCTCCCTGCCCCTGAGCCGGTTTGGGCAGCCCAGGCATGCTACCTGGTAGGAACGGATCTTACTGTCTGCTCTGAAACAATGATCCCTCCAATTTCTGAGCCGTTACTCACTTGAACTCATGCAGAACAAAACCGACCTGCTTCCCACCTGGGGACACGGCTGCCCAGGGAGTAGCAAAGCCGGAAAACCTGAGACACAACAGGCAAAAAAAAAGAGATCCTCCTGGAGAGATCATAAGCGAAGAAGTGGGCTTGACCCTTCTAGTGCATGAGTGGGAGCAGGAGTGCAGGCCGCGTGGGCCGGGTGGGGGAACAGACAATGTTCTGGGAATCAATGGCAGCAGTCTGCCGCGGTGGCCAGGACATCCTGCTCGCAAACTGCCCGGCACCTCCTTCCCCCTCGCAGGCAGGCGGGGAGGTGTCGGGAGCCGCAGCAGCATCGCATGTGTTTCCTGTGCTGCCCTGATTAGGAGGAACCGGCTGGAGCAGTGTGTGCACACCCAAACCAAAGTGGCGGGACAGCGGTTCCCCGGGGACCAAAGCATGATGTCTTGCACACAGTCATCCTCAAGGGGTTGGCGGCTGCTGCCCACAGCAGGTTTGGGCCTTGGGACTCGGCCGTCTGAGGTGCCGAGGGTCAGGCAAGGCACAGCTGGAGGGATAGGTGCCATGGGGGTGCAGAAGGAGAGAAGCCAGGAGTCCAGCCCTTGAGCCCCAGGGACCCTGTAGATAGGATGCTCCAAAGGGCTTTTGCTCTCATAACCACCTGGAGAAGGAGACTGCACTCCACAAGGGTTTATTTACTCTCTGGCAACTGGAAAACTCCTGCATTTACTGTCCTGGGCAGCTGAAGCCTCATGGCATTGCTCGGGATCAGGGCTCCTCTCTGCCCACACCACGGTCCCAGACAGCCTTGGTCATCCTGTCCCCAGCAGATCAGAGGGCAGCTCCTGTGAGTGCAGCGTGGTCACCCTTTGGTGACCCAGTAATCAGATGTAGCTGTTAGCGAGACTGTCGGACAGATCCTACACCAACTACTGAGCAGCCAAGAGCACCATGTCTCTGCTGGGTCTCTGCCTCGGCTCTAGGCAGGGCTGGCAGTGAGCAGAGCAGCTTCCCCTGGGAAAAGAAGATGTGGTGGCCGGGGAGGGGATGGCCTATGGGGAGGCATGGCTGGGGGCAATTGGGCACCTGGCAGCAGTGTTTCATCTTGGAAATCCTATCTGAACACCAGTGTCAGGTGGTACTGGGATCTGCTTCATGTCTGGTACGTGGTGGGCTCCCATCCCTGTGCAGCACATGTCCCTGGTTTTGTCTCCCTGCCCTGGGCAATGGGCTGCCTCCGTACCCTGGGGCTAGGCAGGGTTCCTCTCGTGCCTCCTCCCCGGTGCCAGCTGGGGGGTCCCCCACACACGTGGTCCCAGGGGCACCCACTGGCCTGAGCATCTGCAGCATGGCCCCATCTTTCCCAGCACACATGCACCAGGGTAGGTGTTTGGCTTCCTCCTGCAATGGGGAAGGAGCTGGGCTGACAGGGGGCTGGAGGGGCTGCAGGGCTGGGAGCTCCTGTGCAGCAGGGTCAGGCGCAGCTTGGTACGGAGGTTGGCACAGGAGCCGGCAGGCGCAGCAGCAGAGCCCACCACTAGCATGTTAGGACCCCGCAGCCACTGGGGCTCCCTGCAAGGCACCTTCCTGGCAAGTAGCCCTGTCAGCTCAGGAGACACAGGCACAAAAACCCATTCCCTGTCTCAAAGGCTCTCCCTCCCTACCAACACCACCACTGCCTCCCAGCTTGTGCGGCCAGGCTGAGCCACAGCTCGCCAGCCCACGTGGGCTTCCAGCGGCCGTGCGCAGTCAGGACGAGCTGTACCGGGCAATAACGCAGTCAGCAAAACCATGTCCCCACAGTGAGTGTCCACTTGTAGAGCCCCCAAAAATGCTCTGTAAATGGACCTACAATGCCCCTCCGGGCGCCTCAGTGACGCACCATACCTGGCCATCTTCGCCAGATGCCAGGGTCCCCCGTTGATACGAAACGTGTCCCCGGTGCGCGGGGACCTGGAGGGCTGCAGTGTCCTTCGGCTCCCAGGCTGTTACTCCAGTGCCTCAGCATGATGTGGCCCTGACGCTGCTGGCCTCGTGGCCCTGGCCGCGTGGCGCTCTGCCAAGGCTGCCACCGTGTCGCTGCTTTTAGTATGGTGAGAAGCAACTTCTGAATTCCCCTTTCCCCGGCTGGGACATCCATGCTGGTGTCACGCAGCTGCGCAGGGACAGCCCCGGCTTGGCGGCTGGCCGGGGGCATGCTGCAGCTTGCAGAAAGGAAATTTGCAGCTCAGCCCCATCAAAGCAAAAGCACGGGGATTTTCAGCAGGGTTTCTCTCTCTGCTGCCATCTCTCTCTTTTATCATTTTCTGGAAATGAAACAAACTCAGGCTGCAGCCCTTCATGCCACTCGGTGTCTATGGGTGGGGGCGACAGCCCTTCTCCTTCACTCCCCCCAAGCTGCCATGGGGACTTTTCAGCGTAGGCCTGCTCTCCTCCAGCCTCCCCCACTTCCACGCTGCAAAGGAAGGGGCTTTCTGCTCCCTCCTGCCAGCAGCTGGGCTTTCTGCCAGCTAGGTTTAGGGAACAGGAGGTCAGGCTGAGCCACTTGGCGCCAGGCACAGCGCTATGCTGAGAGCAGCAGTGAGCCCCCAGCCACCCCTTGAGCCGTCCCTCCTGCCGAGAAGCGCTAATTTTGGATAGTGAGTGGATACAGACAGCCTGAAGCACAGCAAATGATACCGAGTGACTGCTCAGGTGATATAGGTGCTCTCTTTCTGACTTGCTGCTGCCTTGCAGGTGACTGTGGGCAAGTCTTGCTGCTCCCTGCAGCAGTTTCCCCAGCTGTAAAAGGTGAATAACAATTCTTGGATGCGCCGTAATCTCCTCATTCAACTCTTGCTTGTTTTCTGCCCCTTTGACCGGGATCCTGGTCCATCTTCCCTAACAATCACTCCATCTTGCAAGTCTGCACCCTCTCCTGTCGCTGCCTGGCCAGGAGGCACCCCTGCCAGCCCCAAAGCCTGGGCTGGGCCAGTCGGGACAAGTCAAGCCCAGTGCAGAGACACCCAAGGGCGCTAGCTGCAGCGGCATCCTTAGGCTTAGGGCTCTGCCGCAGCGACAGGCACAGCCCAGGGCTGGCGGGGCAGCTGGGTGGAGGGCTTCAGGCTGTGTGAGAGCTTGCTACAGTTCCCTGCATCCCGTTCTCCTTTCTTGGCAATGATCGAGAGAGGAGTTTTCTGGGACAGTGCTTCTCTTAAACAGCCGGTCCTGTGGAGCGCTGTTAAATTCCTGTTGTTAAATTTAGCTCCTTTTCTGGCTTGCCAGGAGCTCTGTTGGTGTGAGGATGCCAGGGTCGAGCAGTACTGAGCATTGGGGGAATGGATAAGGCAGGGCACCACCGTGCCCCTTCCCCACGGCCCCAAGCACAGCATCTGTGGAGGAGAGCTGCTTCTTGGGAGATGCAAAGGAAGCTTTGCTGAATATGAGCAGCCCTGGGGGCTTGGGGCTTATTCCAGGAGGTTTTGTAGCAGCCAGGGTGTCTCAGCAGATGAGCTAAGCACAGCGCACAACAGACACCAAACACCCTTCAGGAATGTGACCCCCATCTCCAGGCTGGCCCAGCAGCAGCAACCCTCAAAGCAAGCCCGGGGGAGACCAATTGCTCTGAGCTTCATTTAATCAGTCAGGGTAATTAGGTGACTTATGAAGCACGTGTGTGCCTGGAGGCTTGCCCTGCTTTTACCCGGGCTGACACTTGAGGGGCAAAGATACTTTAGCAATAGCCATGCGAAGCCAGCGGCCGTGGGGAACATCCTCGAATGCTTGTCCTCCCCAGCTCCTGCAGGCGCAGCCCCCCGGGCTCCCTGTGTCAGGAGCGTGGCTGTTGTGCTCTCGCTGCCTGAATCATTCAGAGACACCTCCGATGTGAGAAATGAGAGAGAAATGAGAAATGCCCCGCTGACCACTGACTGCAGAGAAAGCCAGGGGAGGAGATCAGGCTTATTTTTTGGACCTCGTCCATGTCGGCATTTCTGCTTCGGGGCTCAGGGAAACTCAGGGCTAGATTTGCCGGATACTCACGGGTGTTGGTGCCATCAGCCCCACTGTGCTGCTGCTCCCTCAGGGTCCTGCTGTGTGCGGGTCAGCCAATCTGTGAGCTGCACGGGACTGCAGGCCTCTTTGCTCCATCATTGCTGGGATGCGGCAGCCAAGCAAGGTCTGCCAGGCATTTCTCATCCAGCTCGGAGCTTTGGTTCCAAAGGAGGGAATTTTTTCCTCCAAGGACAGGTGTGGGCTTTGCTTCTGCTGTGATTTATCTGCACTAGGGCCAGGGTTTGTCTCTCCATCTGGGCTGGGCTGGTTTTGCAGCAGCCTGGATGGAGACAAAAGCAGCAGGAGAGATGTCTTTTTTGGCTGGTGTGTTGGTGGTTTGTTTTAGTTTTTTTCTTCCTAACTGAGACAGTGGGTTCTGAAAAAAGGAGCTCCCCTAAAGCACCTCTGCCATTGCAGAGCATGGTGGGGCTGGTTACATGGGATGAACACATCCCCTGTGACTAAACCCCAGTGCTGGCTCCGGAGAGGAGCTTGGAAACTCCGACAGCATCCTTCACTCCAGCTGTGCAGGGAGGTGCTGGAAAAGTGACAGGGATTTCCTGCAGCGTTTGGTGAAATGAGTCAGCGTGGCAGGCATCCAGGTAGGCATGGCTGGCGGGCTGGGCAAGAGCCAGCTGGTGGCGCATGCCTGGCAGCATGGGAGGGAAGCGTGGCAAGCCCACGCAGTGGGGACTTGCCCAGGGCACGTCTGTAGAAGAGAAGGGATGTGTCCTGCCAACCCTCAGGCTGCCATTCCTCTTTCTGGAGCAGTTGCGCACCATAACAAGCCCTTCCTAGGGCAGGCAAGGTCCAGGTGGGATGCGGGCAGCAGCGGAAGATGCTCCAGCTCAGAAGTGCTGGTACAAGGGGCCATGCCTGGTCCTTCCGCCAGATTGCCAGTGCCACGTCAGTATCTCAGTGCCCTCTGCCCATGTGAGTGCTGGGAAGGGTGAGTGCCCCGTGGGTGGCTGCTGCTTCTGAGATACTCTGCATTCCTGAGAAGCTGCCATGAGTCACTTGCTTGGCCTCTCACATACACACATATACACACAAAAAAAAGTCCCAGGAGAGATTAGACATGGCTCACTTTGTTCTGAGTCATTTTTATCTGTCCTAGCCCTGTATTGAGCTGAGAACTGCACAATTCGGGGAAACAACCAGCGCTTTCTGCATGAACATGGGTCCTTGGCTCTGGCCAAGCAGGTTTCTCTGGGACTCTCAGTGGCAGGAGCCTGTCCTGGCTTCCTCATCACATTTGCATGGGAGGACAGTGCCCTGGCATTCTCACAGGGAGGTTTGGGAATGGGCAGATGTGCTCACGCTGTACCTCACCCCAGGCAGAACAGGGATGCCAATGCCTTTCTGCAGATCTCTCAAAGGCGCAGCCATCTGCTACTGCCTGGCCCATCCCGGCACAGCCATGCATGGGTGATGCTGACGCTTTGCAGTGGCACCCATACGGGTTTGCAGAGCCCTCGGAAGCGCCAGGGCTGCTAATGCCGCCCCACCTGGTAGGGCCACGCATGCTCTTGCTGGGGCATGTGGACTCTGGCTTAGCAGGCTCCCTGCGGATGCCCAGCTGTCCTCAGCACACTTCACTCTGCACTGGCTCTTGCATGCCTGCACAAAGCTACCCACAGCGTGCAGCGAGTGCCAGGATCTGGGCCTCCTCCCCAAGTTATTTCCAAGTGTCCTCCAGTTTCACACCTGGATTCCCCTTCCCACAGCCCTGAGTATCTTGATAATATAATTTTCTTTCTGCTCCCTCAGGTTAGACCCCATCTCTCCAGTTTACTCTTATGTCTCTGGGTCAGGAACCTGGAGCTGCCTCCTGGTAGCTGAAAATGGTTAAACCCAGCAATTCAGCACCTGCCAGTGTCACAACCATTAATTTCTGACTGTGTCCAGGCTTCTGCCACTGCAGCCCCCAAGGGAAGCTTTGCCTGACTCCCCTCCATGATCCCTGGATGTTGTCATCCCACGGTACCTGGAGCATCTTTGCCAGGGTTAGAGGCAAGAGGCCCCCATGCTGCTCCATGCAGATCTCCAGAGCTGAAGCACCCCTCCTGACAGCCAACTCCAACCCTCCCACGTGTCCATCCCATGCTGCCACTCCCCGATTGCCGTCTTCATGGTCATGTTGTCTGCTTGGTGACGTTTTCCCCATCTGCTTGTTTCTGGAAGAAACACCTTTTCCAGCCTTTCCGGGTGAGCACAGTCTCACAGCACTGGGAGATTTCCAGATAGGATGACTGGAATAAAGTCACGTCCATACTGCAGGGGACACTGGTGCCAGAAGCACAGCCCGGACCTTCCATGTCTCTCCCAGACCTCCAGACAACCCTTTCCCCTCCAGTACCCCTCCTTCTACTTCACTGCTCCAGGGCAGGTGGTGCAAAGCACCCAGAACATCCCTGAATGTGACACACTGCTTGTTTTGCCCCAAAATACTAGCTGGAAAATGTGGGGTGGGTTGTTGCTCATCTTCCTCGCAAAGAAAAGGAGCCCCAGCCCGGGCGTGGAGCCAGCCACCGGCGCACGAGCTGGAGGAAATGTGTTTCTTGTTGGCTTTTTGCCTTTCCAGGAGCAGGCTGGGTGGTATGCGGGGAGCACTTTCTGCCCTGGCTCCTGCTGCATCAGCCAGCCCCTAGGTGAGTGCAGGAAGGAGTGGGCAGCCCCTCAGCAGGTTGGGGTTTTACACGGGCCAAGGGGGAGTCCCCCCAGGTGCTCCTTGCTGCTTCTGTGGGAGCCCCGGCCAGACACAGCCCGGGATGGTTTTCCCCCTTGGGCCCAGGGCTGCCATAAGGAGAGGGAAGAGAGTCCCCAGCGAGGTGGGGAGGGGAGGGGAACAGAGAGCCGTCACCGACCCCATGGACATGGGGTGCTCCTGCACGGTGAGCCTGTGGGTCTGGGATGCTCAAGGCTATGCTGGGCTACATGGGGCCATGGGGCATCGGGGAATGTGTTCCCACACCCGCTGGGATTGCCCCTACCCAGGCCCCTACCACTGTGCTTGCCCTCCCTTTCTTTTTGTTTTTTTCAGGCTCAGCTCTTGTCTCCCATCCCGTCCCCCACCAGTCCCACCCTCCCCGTACTAAGAATTTGTGTCTGGGACCCCAAAACATGCATCCCTCCTTTATCCCCACTGCCTCCCTTTGTTGCTCAGGCATCAAGACCTAAGACATGGATGCTTCTGCACTCACTGGGACTATCACCAAAGGGGTCATCACACCTGTTGCACTCCTGCTGCCCTACAGCATGATTTATGGGATGTTTATGGGACCTCGCTTACTCAGCAGACACTGGGACCATACAGGGCGTTCCTCCTCATCTTCCTGCCTTCATGAGCCGAGGGAGAACCACGTGCCAGTGTGTGTACAGGAGCACATGTGTGTGCATTTGAGGTAGTGGTGGTGGATTTCCTGGGTTTTTAAAAAGAGATATTGAAAATTTGTGAGTTTAAAATGGAAGAAATTTGCAAAAATGTTTCAGTGCATCTTCTCTGAGCTGTTCTGCAGGACCCTGGGAGAAGAGGAGAAGGATAAGGAGCAGCTGGCAGGAGGGGGACTCCCAGGGATCACCCCAACCCTCTCTCTCTCATGTGGCTCAAAGCGAGGTTGTGTGGCTAAATCATCACTGCTTGAGGTGCAGGCACAGGGGGGACAGGGATACACCCCACGTATGTACATGCATATGTGCATCCCTGGCTATTTCCTCACCTCCAGCCCTGCCCCTGCAGATGCAAAGTGCCCTGCAGGCTCCCAGCACTGGGGGGCACAGGGCAGCCTCTCCTGCTTTGTAGCAATAAGCCATCTGCATCCTGAAGGCAATTTTTCCCCTAAATTGCCATTTCCTCAAGCTATGCAGGCTAGCAGGTACAGAAGGTAGCTGCTGGCTCCCTGGGGGGCTCCAGCCCCAGGTACAAGCCCAGACTGACTTGCAGGGGAAATAAAGGCTCCCGTAGCCTGGGCAGCAGCAGGGTGCTGGCCTGCAACCTGCTCTCCTCCCTCCCCTCTGTGGTGAGAGGGAAGGTGGGACCACGCGGAGACCACACCTAAATTCCCCTTCCTCTGCAACCCTCCCTTTCCTCACCTCGCTCTCGGACACGGGCCAGGACATCGAGCCAGCTAGGTCCTGCAGCGGAGCTTACCACTGTGCTTGCCCTCCCTTTCCTTTTGTTTTTTCCTCTCCTCCTGTCACTGGCACCCCAGAGGAAGAGAGGGAGAGTCCATCGCTCGCACGCTCCTCTTTGCACTAATCCGCTTGAGCGATTCCTCTCCTGATGTCTTTGAGAAACTCTCCAGTGCTCTGACTGAGCCTGTGGATGCTGACTTTAAATCATAGTCTCCCGTGGATTACAACAGCTGGATGAGAAGATAAAGGCTCTTCTCTCCTCTTTCCTTTCTCATTCCTTCCTTTTCACTTTTCCTCCTGAAGCCAGAGCAGTTCCCAGCCTGTGGACACGATGCTGGTGGGAGTCCTGCACAGCGTCCTGCTCCTCTGCCTGGTTGAGGAGAGCATCAGCAAGGTCAGAAGATACTACATCGGTGCAGTGGAAACCGCCTGGGACTACATGCACAGCGACCTGCTCTCTGTGCTGCAAGCGCCTGCAGGGTAAAGCTCTTTCTATTGCAATTCCAGCACCCTGCTATGGGTGTTCTCCCACCCTGGCATGCACAGTACTGTGAGCTTGGGTCCAGGCAGGCAATTGCGTGGGGGTAACCTAGCAGGGTGGGTGCACTGAGCTGCTGGTACAGCTGGGAATGGGTGTTTCTGTGCAATTGGGAGTCACTAAGTGCAACTCCTGATAATCCACAGGTGGAATAAATCTGCAGAGAGATACGCAGACCTGCTCTGCACTGCTGCTCTGCACTGCTGCATCTTAATGCCTGTGACCCTTTAAAGTCTGTGCCTGGAGCCAAGACCTGGTTCTCCAGCCTGTGCTTTCTCTTCTGCTCTGCATCCTGGGAGCTTTGGGGAGATGTGAGGGGAGATGGAGTCCTGTGCCTCCTACCTGGGGGCTGCAGAGGAAGGTTGACTGTGCCCCCTTGACATAACTCAGAGCAGCAAAGGCTCTCCACTCTGTCTGCCCCTGGTAAAACCCAGGTTTAGTTATTTTTATCTTTGTGTACATTACATTGCTGGGGCTGAAAGTTTTCCTTTAGGGAATGAAAATATTTTTTAGTATTTGGGCAAAGAATGGTGTTTGTACACAGTAACAAGAGGAAGGAAGGCATGGTGGTTTTGCCCAAATACTTTGGAGTAGGAAGGAAAAGTGGCAGTTGCATTGCTCAGGCATCAGACGGTGTTATCTGGAGACACAGCTGCCTTGGACACATATAGCTGTGAATGGGCTGTTCTGAGCTCAGCATGGGGAGCAGAGCTGGATGGCTACCTCCCCCGTGGATCAAGCCGTACCCCTTTCCTCTGCACCTCACTCTGTGAGGGCACAGGAAAACAGCCAGGCTGGGAAGAAGGGGCATGCAGGAGCGAGCCAGGAGAGCCTGGCAGGAGCAGAGCTGCTGCCAGAGCTGGGGTGCCTCTGAGCTGTGCGTGGGGTGTCTTCTGCTCCACCCATTCTCCCTCGTGGTACCAGCATCTTATAGCAGCCCCCAAGGGTGCGCCTCCAAACAGGACCTCCAAAACCCCTGTATGTATCCAGTGGTTTCTCTGGCACATTTGTGGAAAGCTCTGCCAAATGAATGGGCTACGGCACACCAGGCCAGAGCTGCTTACGCCTTTCCCATGATTTCAGTTTCTCTTCCTCCCAAACACAACCCTACCCTGCAACGGCCCCAGGGATCTCAGCTCCAGCTCAGAGCTGGTGGCCATGTAGCAGCAGCCCGTGTTTGAGTGCTCTGGCAGCGCAGGGTGTTTACCTTGGCTGTCTCCCAGCTCCGAGAGATGAACAGATAGTGTGACTAACAATGCTTATCAAAGGTGCCAGGAACTTATCTCCCTGCCTTGGCTTCAGCCGCCCTTGGAGTAGGAAGTCCATAGGGACCCCAAGTGCAGAGGACTGGCCAGAAGCACTTGGATCAGACGTCCCTGTGCCAAACTCTGCCTCCTCGTCCCCTGCAAAGGCTGTGAGGCTCTACCGTGCCAGCTGGGACCTGACGCTGAGCCCTAGTGTCACCAAGTCTCCTCCCAGCCATGCCCCCACATGCCAGCGAAATCCCCCTAGCTCCAGAGGATTTCTGCCTTGTTTACCGCAGAATTAGCAGGACCAGACCCCCATATCTCAGGGATGTATTTTCAAAGCTGGGCTTTCTGTGAGTTAGAGATTAAGGCACAGTTTCCCGACAGTGGACAGCCCAGTGCCAGCAACCCCGCGGCACTGCCACCTCCCAGCGTAGCGTCACCCTGGAGAGCAAAGCTTGGTCCGGACCCTACTGCCATCGAGCCAGGAATGATAATGGCTCATGAGCAAAGTCAGCTGAATGCAGTGGCCCTGCTCACTGTGGCTGTGTCTGCTCGGGGCTTCCTGCCAGCCTGAACGCAGGGTTATAGCCATGGTGGGAAAGGCAGGAGCTGGGCGCACGTGCGGTTTTCATGGGTGCCCATCCTGCTCTGCCTTTGGGGAGGGTGAACCCCGCTCTCCCCACAGCATTCTCCAGCTGCAGGTGGCTTCCAGCCGGTGGCATGGGGGCGAGTGTGCGTCGCCCTTTCCTAAATTTGAGTCACTCTGGCTCCTTCCTCTTCCTCTTGAGGAAGAGTTGCAAAAGGAACTGCTGCTTGAATGAAGGCTTAGTCAGAGGCAGAGAGCAATCCTCCCTGCTTCTTCAGAGGGAAGAAAATACCACCTGGCTTTTGCTCCAAACAAAACAAGGCTGGAAGCAGTCTGTCTGGTTACTGGAAATGGTCTCAGTCCCAGGACTGATAAGACAGCCTCTAAAATCCCTGGAGAAATTTATGGCTTTGTTATCCTGATAAACGTGCTGGATTCCTTCTGGAAAATGAATTTGTTAAGCCTCTTACAGATAGAAAGAGGTCAGTGGAGATAAGTGGGATGTGAAATACGTTCAGGGCTCCTTTATCCTCCTGCTGCAAGGAGTAGTTTTTTAGGGGCTGGCTGTAAATCCCAGTTTGGTCAGAAAAGCAACAAATGTGGGGATGTTGCTCAGACCGCAGAACAAACTGCCGCGACCTGCCATGCAGCCTGACAGTCTCTTTCCCAGGGGGAGCTGGGGAGGATGCTTGAGGTTATACTTGATGTGATGTGTCTGCCACACCTGAAGATGCTGGCGATGGGGTGGGGGGTGGCTATGGGGCAGAGGCCACAGGGAACTGCTATTGCAGCACTCCCAGTGCCCCGGGTCTCTGCTGATGGGGAAGCACGACGCCAGGCAAGGCATGAGGCAGGAGGCTGGCAGCGATGCCTGCAGCTGTGCCCACTCCTGGCTGCAGCTGGGTATGGCACTGTACCTCCTGCCCTTGTGTCTTCTTCCATCGTGACTAACGCCGTGACATTAATCAATGCTACGTTGTCATCCGTGAGCTGAGCAAAATGTTTCCAAACACTCCTGGGGGTTGTCAGGAAACCCAAAGGACTCAACAGGGTGAGCAATCCCCAGGGCTGGCACAGCACAAACAAGCTGGCGGGGAGGGGAGGAAGAGGATGGCTGCTGCCTGACCATGGTCAGGGCTGCGCAATCAGCCTTGGCTTTTTCTTCCTCCTGCAGCATGTCGGGGCACCCGGGCCCACGGCCCCCCATGCCTGGTGTTCCTCCCCGGTACAGGAAGGCCGTGTTTGTGGAGTACCCCAATGCCTCGTTTGCGCAGCCCAAGCCCAAGCCAGCGTGGATGGGTAAGAAGCACCTGCAGCGCGGTGAGCCCTAGCTCTCCTTGACAGTGGCCAAACTCATCCTGGGTTGGGTGCTGGCAGCTCCTCAGCCAGGAATGGGAAAGCACCTGGGTAGAGTCCCAGTGTGGCAGAGCTGCTGGGGATGCAGGGAGCGTTGCTGGTGCCAGAGCAGTTGATGCTGCCATGCTACGTGAGGGACAATTGCTAATTGTGCAGGTGGAAAGCCCAGTCCCTTTGGGGCCCATGGCTGGGTGTGAGCTGCCTGACCCCAGCTGCCTGACCCTGTTGTCTTCACCCGCTTCAGGTCTCCTGGGCCCCACCATCCGAGCAGAAGTCTATGACACGGTGGTCATCACATTTAAGAACCTGGCCTCCCGCCCGTACAACCTCCATGCCATCGGGGTGTCCTACTGGAAGGCGTCGGAGGGTGAGTCAGGCAATAGCCAGGTGCTGCAAGCCCTTGCGCAGCACCTCCCGTTCTGCTGCCTGCCTGCCAGGAGGGAGTGCATCCCTCCTTGACCCTGCTATTCACGTCCTTCTACGAGGACACACAGTCACAGAGATGGCTTAGCCTGCCATCTAGGAACAACAAGACCATGCCCAGCCCAGAAATGAGCTGAGATGAGCAAACAGCCCAGAGCAAACCTGTATCAGTTATAGAGGTAATACATAGGTTAAACCTGAGGTTGGATACTTAGGGCCAGGAAGACTGTGCCCTCCAGTGTCAGGGCAGGTGGTGGGTGCACAGCCCAACAAGTGAGTCTCTGGCACAGCTCTGCTTACTGCGCTGAGATCATCACTGGTGGGAGTCAGGCTGGCCCCAGGGGCTGTGGTGGAGAGGGGCTGGAGTGGAGAGAGACTGTGCTCTGGGTTGGGGGAAGAGGCATTTCTGTAGCCACGGTGTGTTGGGGATGAACCTTCAGTGACATCTGGCAGTTCCTTTGGCTTTAGGTGCAGGGTATGAGGATGAGACCAGCGAGCCAGAGAAGGAGGGTGACAGGGTGGATCCGGGGAAGACACACACGTACATCTGGGAAATCCAGCAAAACCAGGGCCCGACAGATGGCGATTCACCGTGCCTGACTCACTCCTACTCCTCCAACACCGACAGTGTGAAGGATATCAACTCCGGTTTGATCGGAGCCCTGCTTGTGTGCCGACCTGGTAAGGACAGCATAGGATGGGGACAGGTCACATGCAATCGTGAACTGAAAAGCAGAAAAATCAAAGACACTTTCCAGAGGCTGAACATGGCAGTGGAGTCAGTAAGCTGTGGTCAACGACAGCACTTTCCTCAAAGAGTCCCTTCCAGTGCAAGAGCCAAACACACTTTGGACTTCCCTGCTGGAGAGAAATCAGTTTCTTCCTTCCTTTGCAAGATTTCAGACCACAGATGAAATCTTCCACCTTGTATCTAAATGTTTGTCTTTCCTTCAGAGATTAACCAAGCTGTGATCATTCGGTGTCAGCCAGGATGCTTTGTCAAACAGGGTTTTGTCGGAAGAACTAGAGGGAAGTTTGTATCAGCAATGGTTAAGGATCAGGCAGGAGAGAGAGGCAGGACTCCTGGGGCACTGGCTGGTGCACAGTACCTGTGCCTGCTCTCCTTCCTTTGGTAAACATGGAGGTGATGAAATCCTGACTATTAATACTTGCTGGGTGCAAGGCACCAAGAAGTGTACCTGGGGTGGGATTGGTCACCCTTGGTTGAGCCATCTCCTGGAGGCAGTTGTCCAGACCCCTCTGTAGTCACTGGAGAGGAATGGGCACGAGTCACCTCCTCCCAGGGCACTGTCTGCAGGCTCCAGTGACTCACCAGGAACAGTTTCTCCACTGACAAACGAAGTATAGACAATGACTGCAGATGATGGTCCTGAGGGGGGGACTAGATAAAAATGGGCTCTTCCAGGTGACTAAGTGGATCCTGAGAGCCTGCGAGGGGAAGGCAGCACAAACTGACCTTTCGATACCTTCTGAGGGCAGCTGCCTCTCAACCATGGGCTTTTGGGGACAGCAAGGCTGGAAACAGGGCTATGCTAGTCGTGACAAAAACAATCCACAGCCTGGCCTTGATTCACCAGTTCTTGGAGGGCACAAAGGGAATTCCCTAGGGAGTTGGGCATGGTGCTTGCTGACCTTTAAAGAGATCCATTCCGTGGTATCTTGCAGGGACCATGGCGAGTGACGGGAACAAGGATGTGCAGCAAGAGTTTGTGATGCTCTTCGCAGTGTTTGATGAAGGTAACTACCCTGTTGACTGGTGTTGGACCCTGAATTCAGCCTGGTCTGGGACGCATGCTTTGGTAATGGTGTGAGTGCAGCTGCTCAGCTCCCATGCTGCCTCCCAAGGGTTTGAGCCTTGTACAGCCCCCACAACCAATGTGCTCCTGGTGCAGTACTGCCACTCCTTCTGTGCCCCAGGTGCAGGGAGCTTGCAGCCCCACCAGCTTTCCCATCCCATGCCCTGGCCTTGTTCCCATCACACAGGCTAAAGCTGAGGAGGAGTAATGCCCTGCCACGTGCAGTGGTCACTACCACATTCATGCAGAGCTGTAGCCAGGTCTGCTGTGGATTTCCAACAGGCACCACACATCTGACCTCCCTGGATTTTGGCTTTCATACTATTTCACCCCATTGGGAAGGTTTCCTTTTTCTTTGAAATGCTCTCAGGTGAAAGCTGACTGCATCCTCCTCTCTCCACAGGGAAAAGCTGGTACTCTGAACCTGGCTCCCCGGCAGCTCCTCAGCCCCTGCCTAACAACAGGACAGAGCTGCACACCATCAATGGCTACATCAATGGCTCGCTGCCTGGTGAGTACCGGTGTGCCGGGGACAGGGATGGAGGGCATGGGAGGTGCTAAGAACAGGGGTGTAGCCAGGTCTGTAAACTCAAGGTAGCTTGTGAAAGGATGTGAGGAGGGACATCAAGAGGAGTTTCCAGGTGATGGATCTGTTAGACTATGTTCACCCCAAAGGGACTATTACATCTCAACTCCTTGACCTGCCTTGCCCATTTACAGTGGGGCAGGACCTGTTTCCAGCTGTCTGTGTTGTCAAGTGCAGCTGACCTCCCCGGAGGTCTCCAGGAATAGTGCTGGTAGCAAAGAGTTTCATCTCTTGTAGCCCTGTGAATGAGGCTGGAGGTAGCATTGAGGGGAAAATTCAGCTCTCACTAGCCTGGCTCTGACAACACACCTCTGTAGGATTTGGGGAACAGAATGATAGAATCATTTAAGTTGGAAAAGACCCTTAAGATTGAGTCCGACTGTAAACCTAACACTGCCAAGTCCACCACTAAACTATATTCCTAAGTGCCACATCTACAGGTCTTTTAAATACCTTCAGGGATGGTGACTTAATCGCTTCCCTGGGCAGCCTGTTCCAATGCTTGACAACCCTTTCGGTGAAGAAATTTTTCCTAATATCCAATCTAAACCTCCCCTGGCACAACTTGAAGCCATTTCCTCTTATCCTATCACTTGCTACTTGGGAGAAGAAACCAACACCCATCTAGCTACAACATCCTTCCAGGTAGTTGTAGAGAGTGATAAGGTCTCCCCTTAGCCTCCTTTTCTCCAGAAAAGCAAAAGAAAAGGCCGTTTGTGGTCTCAGTGAAGACAAAAGTTGGCAATTTCTGATGTTCTTCTGGGACAAGGTCCAGAGCTGCCTGAGAGTGAAGAATCTCCAAGGCAAACTGGGAAACACTGTCAGGAAAGTCATTACCATTAGCAACCTTGGTGAACCACTCCCTGAAACCTCCCACCTGGGTCTGCCATTCTCCAATAAAAGGCAAAAGCAAAACTTCCCTCAATTCCCTGTCCTGGTGGATCCATGGAGCTTAATCATTGAGTAGACCTCACAGTCAGCTGCTGTGTCTGCACAGTGGGTTTTCCCTCGAGAAGGTATCCACATCCGCCCAGCAACCCCTTGTCTGGCTGCGGGACGTGGCCTGAAAGGTGTCTGGTGGAGAGGTGGCAATGGAGAGTGAGAGCTTCGGGATGGAGCCTCCACCCCGTTTCCTCCCAGGCTCTTGGGATCTGTTCCAGTGACCTATCGCACTCAGTGCCAAAAATAAGTGCTTGACTCTGTGTTTGACTTTGTTTGGCTTCAGCTTCCAGGAACTTGTTCTTGTTATTCACTTCCCTGCTAGAGCCCTTCAGCACACACTAATTTCTCCCCAGGAAAATATTTTTACAGTGCAGTCAAGTCCTCTCCCATTTCCTAAGCACACTGAGTCTCTCCAAGGAAGGAATTTTCTCCAGCCTTCAAATAATCCTAGTGACCTCTCTCTGCCCTTTTTGGGGTATTTCAACTACTGCTGAGGACATGCTGGAGCCCTGCCCCACATGCAATGTTTTAGTATCGGGCTTGCCAGTGTTGTGATCAGGCAAATGATTCCCCTTTCTAGTTCCCGATTCCCCTATTTATAGAATCAAGGAGCACATCTACCTCTTTTTTGCCACTGCATCCAACTGTGAGCTCCCATCAGCATGCCTCCCAAAACTCTTGCCAAAGTCCCCCACTCTGTAAATCTAGTCTTATCTCAGGGGGATGATGTGGCCTGTGCGTCTGTTTTGCTCAGAGAGTTCACATTCACATGCGACTTCTCTAGCTTGGAGCCACCACCTTGAAGGGCAGGGAACTCTACTCAGCATGTGTCAGGCTCTGAGTCCATGACACCAAGAGTGGGGACAAGGGATAGACACAGTGCTGACTCCTGGGTACTTTCCTTCTCTCCTGGCAGGTCTCACACTGTGCCTCAAGAAGCAGGTCCACTGGCACGTGATCGGGTTGGGCACTGGGCCAGAAGTTCACTCCATCTTCTTCGAAGCCCACACATTCCTGGTGAGAAGCCACCGTCTCAGCAGCCTAGAAATCTCCCCTGCCACGTATCTCACAGCCCAGACCATGCCAGGAACAGCTGGCTGGTTTCGGATGTTCTGCCAGATACAGTCCCATCAGCAAGGTAACCTTACTCTGCAAGAGCTCGGGGGAAACAAAGTTCAGGGGATGGCCCGGGCTCAGGGTTCTGTGCAGTGCTGCAGCTCCAAGGCCCTTCCTGCTCCATAGTGTTACATCCATGTGCAATCTGGCCCATGACCAGGATGGCATAGGTTGACCCATGTGATGGCCCATTTGATGGGGACAGTAGTGGAGAGGACATCTCCCAGGCAAAGCCTGGGGGAGTGCACACCTGTGCTGGCATGTCAATGTGACCCTTTCTGCCTGGCTTGTCTGAACCCAGCTGGCATGGAGGCCATTGTGAAGGTGGAGGAGTGTCTAGAGGAGCGCCTGATGAAGATGGGGAAGCTGTCAGACGAGCCAGAGGACATGGATTACCCTGAAGAAGATGAGGAAACTTATCATATGATCCAAGTGCGCTCTTTTGCCAAAGAAAACCCTGTGACCTGGACTCACTACATTGCAGCTGAGGAAATGGACTGGGACTATGCCCCTGTGAAGCCAGTGTCTCTAGACAGGTGAGAGTGGGCATGTGTGCCCATGACGCTGCCCCTCGAGGCAGCCCTGCCAGCTCTTCCCCTTTTCCCCAGAAATTTATTTTCCTTCTGCCCAACCTGGACAATTTTGTTCTTCCTTATTAACACTAACAGTATGGATGCAGGACAAGGATGGTCTTGGGGAGGCCGTGGGAAGGTAGGACCTGGCTTTGCTCCATTTTACCAAATGCCCCACAGAGGCATTTGTCTCTGGGGCATTTGTCTCTCTGTTGCCCAGGTCTCTGGGGTCAGTCCCTTCTGAGCAGGCAGCAATGCCTGGTGATCCTTCTCACCCTCCAGCCAGGAGGCCCTGCACAGCCAGGACATGTGCCCGCAGCCCCAGAGTGTGGGTCTCCTTGCCCTGTCTGAAAGGACCTGCTCTAGATGGCAGAGGCAATTAGCCCCTGCTGCTGCCCCACTTTTTGGAGGGAGAGGTGATGCAAGTGTGATATCTCAGCAGAAGTACCTTAGTCAGCACTGCATGGCAACGACACTTGTCACCAGTCCCGATGTCACTCTGCTGACACAGGCTGTGTGGGCTGGGGCTGGCTTTGTAGTGGTGTCACCGAGTTGTGCCGTAGATGGGGATCCCAGCCAGCAGCTGCTGGAGCAAGGTATGTGGGGCAGAAATCTCTACCTGCAGCCTCTTGCAGGGTAAACCAGAGGAGGTGTCCTCTCCAGCTTAGGGCAGGCCTTGCTCCTGGGAAGCAAGGAATGATCAAGAAAAGGCAACTGCTCTGTTGCCTTATGCCCGCATACTGGGGGTGTTCCCCAGCACAGGACCACCTGCCATGCTCTCAGCTCTCACAGTCACCACTTCCCTCCAAGACAGGGCAGTGTCAGCCCAAGGCTGCTACTGTGCAACCTAGTTGAAGCTTTCTCCATTAAAGAAGCACTGAATCACTTGAAACTTTATTCCCAGGATGCATATTGTGATTGCAGGAATGGGTGTCCTCACTGTGCACTGGTAGTCCCTGGGCAGCTGTGTAGGTCCTTGGATAATGGAAGGTCTTGCTCTGGTTCTGACAGCATCCCACATGTGGCTATTTGCTCTTTCTCTGCCTCGCCTGCAGAAACATCACAAGCCTGTTCCTGGAGGCTGGCCCTCAGCGGATCGGTTCAAAGTATAAGAAAGTGATGTTTGTGGAGTACGAGGATGCAACCTTCAAGAAGCGCAAGGTGTCAGATCAACTGGACAAGGGAATTCTGGGGCCTGTCATTAAGGGGGAGGTTGGAGATCAGTTTAAGGTAAGAGAGAGATTGCTTTCCACAAAGAGGGACTGGAAGGGGAAACTTCAAAGCTAGATGCTGTTCCTCCTAATAGCTCTTGGTTTAGGCTAAGGTCTGACGTAAGTCCTTGAGGTGTTCTATCATAGAATCATAGAATCATAGAATTGTTTAGGTTGGAAAAGACCTTTAAGATCATCAAGTCCAACCATTAACCTAGCGCTGCCAAGTCCACCACTAAACCATGTCCCTAAGTACCACTTCTACATGTCTTTTAAATACCTCTAGGGATGGTGACTCAACCACTTCCCTGGACAGCCTGTTCCAATGCTTGACAACCCTTTTGGTGAAGAAATTTTTCCTAATATCCAATCTAAACTTCCCCTGGTGCAACTTGAGGCCATTTCCTCTTGTCCTATCGCTTGTTACTTGGGAGAAGAGAACGACACCCACCTTGCCACAACCTCCTTTCAGGTAGTTGTAGAGAACGATAAGGTCTCCCCTGAGCCTCCTTTTCTCCAGGCTAAACAACATCCGTTCCCTCAGCTGCTCCTCAAAAGACTTGTGCTCTAGACCCTTCACCAGCTTCGTTGCCCTTCTTTGGACACGCTCCAGCACCTCAATGTCTTTCTTGTAGTGAGGGGCCCAAAACTAAAATTGGTTGTTTGGTAAATGTCCAAAGTCATGTTTGGTAATGTCCAAAGTTCACCAGAAAGGCAGGTGTTACTGAAAGCTAAAGCTAAATACTCTCAGTGAGATCAGCAAAGATGCACAGGATATGGCCCAGTCCCCTTGATTTGACGTCATTGCAGGCATCTTAGGAATAGTGTGAATTAATCTATGACACATGGCATCCAGCACCTTCCTCCGAGGCAGGAGTGTCCTCTCATCCTCCACTCTTCTCCATCTGTGTGCTTTTACCATACAGTATTGGGGACTGTTGCTTGTATCTCCCCCAGTGCCTCTACTGACCACTTGACTTGTTTGCTGCTAGGAGGAATGGGATGGTTTCCAGGAGCTTCACATTTCTGTTCCCTGCCTGGGGGCTCTCTGTGCAGTTGTGGGCATGGAGCTGAAGGTAACGCCTGTGGCAAAGCCCCGACAGCTATTTAGAGAAATAAATTAAGGGCTTCATGCAGTGAAGTGGGGAGCACCTTGAAGCTGTTGACTAGTGTGCATACTTAGTGGCTCGGTCCTGTGAGGCCTCCTGGATTGACACACCTCTTCTGTCTCATATGCAAAGTGAGACTAAAGACAGCAGCTTTGCCTTTAATAAATCTGATATTTTCATGCCCTCCCTAAAATGGACACCTCCTGGAAAGATGGACAGTGTAGACTGGTAGAGAAATAAACAGTCATTTCTTCTATTCTGACTCCTACTTTGTGGTCCCAGACACGTCTGGGTTCCTCCCTGTTGGACACTGGCAGGTAGCTGATCCCAGAGTGTTGCTGCCCAGCGTTTCCCTCCCTGCGAGGACACTGAGGGCAGGCTCGAGGGCTTACAATTTTAAGAAAGCATTAAACGTTCCTGTTGGCTGTCCTCATTTCAGATCGTGTTCAGGAACCTAGCAAGCCGACCGTACAACATCTACCCTCACGGCCTTACCAGCGTAAGGCCATACCACGCCATGAAGCCCGCTCAAGGTAAGGCAGGCCACGAGAATTTAGGACATCACTTGGCCACTGCCATTGTTCTGGGCCAGGAGAGCTTCCTGCAGCCTGTGGTAAGACTGGTTGTCCAACCCATCCAGCCAAGCACCTGAGCCCTGCAATCCCAGAGATGATGATGATTCTTGGCTCATGTCCCGCTTGGTGCCGTGTAACCCTGTCTTTAAGGAAGGCTTGGATGATGGCTGTAAGAAGGGGCATTGTCAACCAGGGAGCTGGGACCGTGTTGTTTGGTCCATCCTGGAGGCCTCCACTTTCTCATGAGGCAGGAACCACCCTGGTGATCCTACCTGTGTTTGCCAGTTTGCTTACAGTCCTCATTCCCTGGGCTCCCCCCTGCCCTGCTTTAATGTGGGATGTTCGTTATGATTCAGACTCTCCCTCTCACAGCTTTGCAGTTTTTGCTCTGGGGTTGCTGAGTTACCAGGTCCCTTTCCCAGAACTGCTTTCATTCCCTGCTGGCATGCTCCCAGGATCACAACTTGTGCAAGGACATCCCACATCCCACCAGGGCAAAATTGTACCCCATCCCTCTCCCCTCCTCCTCTCTGCCCTTTTGGGTGTATCACAATGACGGGAGCAATTGTAGAGGCTGGAGAAAAGCTCTTCTGCTGCAGCAGAGGTGACAGAACCAGGATGGCAGCCACTAAGGGGTTCAGCGAACTAGGTCAGCTTTGTGACCTGTTACTATCTAAATTAAGGTTTTCCTTCAGGAGAGTTAAAAGGGCAAAGTGGCCCATTGGCTGGCAGGACTAAAGGAGCCAAGCCACACAAGGGGGCTGGGAGCCCTGTCCCTGCCCCTCTGTCAACATCCCCCAGCCAGACATAGCTCACCAGCTTTGCCAGCGATTCAACTCTGTGAAAGCGGGCGAGTCGTGGTCCTGGAGCCACAGGGATAATGCTTTTTAGGGGAGTATAAATAGAGCTATTCCTACCCTGACTGACACATAAGCTTTGTAAACCATGCTCTTAACAGTGGCTCAGCTAGGCACTTGGAGCAGAGAAAGGTCTTTTCCTAAAGCTACGTCAGTGCAAGATCCTGCTGAATGCTCAGAGGATTTATTTGCATTTCAGTTTTCCTTCTGTTCCTTCCAGATCTCCTCCTTGCTTTTCTCATGGTCTAGCTGTATTTGCTTAAAAACCTATCTTTCCATGCTTTGTTTTTCACCCATTTCAGCCCCATCCAGCTGTGTACCTTCATCTGCAAACTCCTCTAGGCAGCCCAGAGCCCAGACACAGCTGAGACTGGGCAAATTTTCCAGTTTGCAGGAGTTTCAAGGGCTTTCAAAATTAGGCATATGCCTCTCCATCCTCACCTGGTCCCAGGGGCTCCTATTGTCCAGATCAACTTTCCATGCAAGTGCATGTTAGCAGCCAGTGTGCCATCCTGGGGTGGGCATGGGTTTGGGTAGTTTTCCATGCAACTTGTGTGGTCAGGAAACCGCCTTTCTGAGCTCTTTTAAAAAGCAAGATCACCCCTTGCAGGAGCAGCCCAGACCTAACTGATCTGCCTTTGGGCTGTGTGTTGCCAGATAAGGACGTGAAGGACGTTCCTATTCCCCCTGGCCAGTCATTCACCTACAGCTGGAGGGTCACCACTGAGGATGGGCCAACACAGGCGGATCCTCGCTGCCTCACCCGTTTCTACTACAGCTCCATCGACCCGGTCCGAGACACAGCCTCAGGCCTGATTGGACCCCTCCTGATCTGCTTTAAGAAGTCCATGGATCAGAGGGGAAATCAGGTGGGTCCTTCCTTTGTCAACTCAACTACCAGGCTGAAAGGCTGGAATAAGTGCAGTGGGTGAAACATTTGGGTAAAACCAAATTTGTCTGTCCTGTTCTCTTCAATACCTACCATCAGTCTCAATGCCCCTGCCTTCCCCATCCTCCCTTGCATATTCCCTTCTCTCCAATCCTGGACTCTAACTCCTGTGAAATAGCAGGAAACTGTTCCCAGGCTAAGACCTGGCAGCTACACTGGGCCCTGGGGGTGCTCTGATGAGACCAGGAATAACAGCTTCCCTCTCCACCTTCCAGATAATGTCAGATAAGACGAGGTTGGTGCTGTTTTCGGTCTTTGATGAGAACCGCAGCTGGTATCTGGAGGAGAACATCAGGCGGTTCTGCACTGACGCAGCCCATGTGGATGCCCAGGACCCCCAGTTTTATGCCTCCAATGTAATGCACAGTGAGTGCTCAGCCAGGGGCCCCCTCTGCAAAGCCCCGGCAGACACAGGCACATCCCTGCCCCAGGGAACAAGCAGGAAACATGCAGCAGCTTGGTAGCCATGGGGGAATCAAGTCCTGATGAAATGTTTCACTCCTTCTCTCTTCCAGCTATTAACGGCTTTGTGTTTGACAACCTCAAACCAAAACTCTGCCTGCACGAAGTTGTGTACTGGTATGTCCTGAGTGTGGGGGCCCAAACAGATTTCCTCTCCATCTTCTTCTCTGGAAACACGTTCAAGCGCAACATGGTCTTTGAGGATGTGCTTACGCTTTTCCCGTTTTCTGGAGAAACGGTCTTCATGAGTTTGGAAAAGCCAGGTTAGTAACATGAGCTATTCTATAAACCATGGGCTTGGCATCACAGCAGAGATAAGTGAGCACCTCCAGCCAGGTCTCTGGTATCTGATTGCATTTTGGCAGCCCTGAGAGCAAAGGGATGCACAACCTGCTGGAACAGCAAAGTGAGAGGCAATGATTAAATCCTTCCAAAGCCTGATTACTTCATTAATAGGGTGCATTAAGGTCACACATGCTGCCAAGCCAGTAAGCTAGCAGCAGTAACGTGAGCTTCGTGAACCTTGCATCTGCACCCTTGGCTCCAAGCTCGGAGGTCAAGGGGAGCAGCAGTGCTGTCCCTGCTGTGGGTTCCGCCGCTGGTCACGGCATCCCATATATCTCCACACCTTTGCAAGGACAGAAATCGCAGCCATGGAGAAGTTCTGGGGAAGGATTTGCTTCAGAGTTCGGTTTTATTTCCCCCACTCAGCATTTTTTCCTTAGCATTTGCAAAAGTGGTGCTGTTAACCATTTCCTCACTCACAGAGGAAACGTAGAATTTACCATGTGATTGCAAACATGGATATGATGGTCACGAGCATTGCACCTTGAGCCAAGGGTTTCTCGATACCCCAGGAAGCTTTCTAAAACCCAGCCAAATATTGCATCCATTTGAGCTCTGCCAGCAGCAGATGACAGCTCTCTCCAGCGTCCGAGCCTAGTTATTACACACCTCCTCATCCACTCTTGGCGCCTGGAGAAGAGGTGCTCGCTGTGGGGAGCAAACGCATTGGCCGGGGATGTGAGCAAGAGGCAGCCTTTTCATTTCTTTCTCCTTGAGTGGGAGAGACGTGACGACTATGTCTGGGAGAGAGGTGTATTTGACAGCACCAGCATGTCTTTGGGGGTGGATTATGGTGATTACTCTGCTGCTGGCAATAATCCTGGAGGCTCTGTGGGTTCTCAGTGCATTAACTGGTCTCACCAAGCTATTGTTGGGGCCTCACAGGTGTGTGTAGGTCGCTATGTTCTGGCAGGAAACACCAGCCTTGCTGATGGTGCTTGTCAGGAGTGGCTCTGATGTTGCCAGCAACCCTGATGTCTTGTTAAGTCCAGCTGTAAGATACTCTAGGGATTATGAAAACATGAAATCACTACCATGAACCAGAGGCTGCCTGAAAATACAGGTTGCACTAGCAAGGGAGCAGCAGGGGGATGGCAGACTGTGGTGGGCTTATGGTGTCCTCTTGGCCTCTCTTGAGACAGGTGTCTGGACGCTGGGGTGCCTGAATCCTGATTTCAGAGACCGAGGGATGCACGCCAAGTTCACAGTCTTGCAGTGCCAGCATGAACAATACCCTGATGGGGAAGATTATGTGGATTTCGAGGAAGAGGAGGGCGCCTTTGACTTCCAACCCAGGGGCTTCTCAAAAAGAAAGAGATGGCACAGACCATGTGTGAATGAGCAACTGAACAATGTCACCTCTTCCAGAAATGAGACAGAAAACCCGAAATTGTGCTTGACAGAACCCAGCCATGGGGCCCTCCTGAGCAATGGCAGGATTTCTGATCCCCCTTCCAATGGCACATCAACACTTTTAGGAACAATTCCACATCCACCTGATATTTCCATGTCTTCTCTGCCAGAGACAGACTATGAGCCAGTGCCCTATGAATCCTTCCTGGAAGATGAAGAAGAATTGTCAAAATTCATCAGCCAGGGTGAAGGGTTTGGAGCTCTCCCACCTGGAGAACACTTGGCGAGTGTCAGTGGAAGGGTCCATGGTACTATGAGCTCAGAAGAAAGTCAGCAATGGCTGCACCAAGCTATGCCAGCTCCAGAAGATGCTCTGGCAGGAAAGAAGGTGACAAAAATCTCAGAGGTGCAGAAGCCAGTAAAAAGGACAATGGTCCAGTCTGGTGGTACATTAGAGATAATGGAAGCAGAGTCTCAAAAGACAACTACTCATGCAACAAGCTTGTGGGACTCAATTGCTTATGCTGCTAGCAAAGCTCCTCTTCAAGAGAACAGGAGCTCATTTCACCAGAATGACCTGGAGCATAATCTGGGACTTCAAGACACACCTTCACAGGGTGCTGAGGACAAGTTGCTAAGAGGGGTTGATAAAATATCCTTAAATCTATACAAATCAAAGGAGACAATCAATATAGAACCGGCTTTAAGTACTGATCATAACTCTTCCTCTACACTGGACAATCCTTCTGCATCTTCAGACGAGACAGAAGACAACAGGACTTTTCATGCTGTGGTTTACAGTCACACTAGAGAAAGCAATTATTCATCAAATGAGCTAGATGCTAGGCTGGAAAAAACACCTCACAAAGTGGTTTCGCAAGGCTTTTATGAATCTTTTGAAGGGAAAAATGTTTCTTTCTCAGACCTGGAACCCAGCAAACCTGTACAAGAACAAATCCTCACAGATGAGAGTAACTCGCCTGCAAAAAGTGGCACAGAAGAAGAAGCCAGTGAACTTGCCAAAGGCACAAGCCTTCCAGAAACCACCTTTGCACATCCCAATGACCTTGAGCCTTCCAGCTATATAATGACGGAAGAGAGGGATGAATTAATCTTGGAGGCAGTGTTTCAGGATGCTACAGCCGCTAAAGAATTGCTGGAGCTGGACAGTCTTGCCTTTTCTGAATCGAATGTTGTGGCCAATGACACAAGACAGTTCCCAAATGCTTTCTTAAACAGCCCTGAGGAGTTTCTGAGACACAGAGCTCCAGCCCCACGCATGAGTGGCCCTGACTGGAGGCCTCGACAAGCCAGGTCATTGGAGAGCAGAGGCTTGATGCATGGTCTGGGTCTTCCCAACGCTAGTTGGCCTGGCAGCAGTGAGCCTCTCTCTGAGGGTAACAGAGCAGAGCAGGATCTGGCCAGCCAGACCCCTGAGACAGCAGTGAATAAGAAAGCCCCAAAGGTGTGTGGACCTCATTCCCCTTTTTGCAGCACTCACTTCAAAAACAGGTCCCTGATATCAAGTGACACTTTGCCCGAGGTGATGGTGGCCCAGCAAAGCCTGGAAGAAAAATCAAACATGGTTGAGGGGAGACTATACCCAGGCAGGGATGCTCCACAGGCTCTGCTTGAAGATAGTGCTGACGAGATGCATCCTGAGGGGAGGCCAAGCACCGATGGGGGTGTATGGAGCAGCAGTGAAGGGGCCCAGCACAGCAGACACTCCTTCCCGACTCAGGGAGCACTGGGGAGCGAAGCGGCAATGGCAACAAGCAGCTCAGAAACGCAGGCTGCTGCTGTGGCTGCGGACCTGGCCTCAAACTGGGACCCGGTCTCCCTGGGGGCAGCAGGACACGCTGGGGGCTTGTGGAGCCCAGCTTTGGCCAAGCTGCAACCGGGCAGAGGTGCTGTCTGGGGGGCTCCTGGGAGCAAGCAAGCTCAGGGGAGAAGCCAGATGGAGGAGGAGACAAACTCTGTGGAGCATCAGGGTCAGTTCAGTCCTCAGCCTCAGCAGCTCAAGGCCAATGCCGTGGAGGATTACGTGCCTGAGAACACATCTGTGCAAAGCCCAGAAGAAATCCCTATGAAACCAGCCTCCAAAGAGAACTATTCCCTGTCTCCAAGCATCCCCACTCGCAACCACAGCACTACCAAAAAACCAGCCGAATATGTGCAAGCTAACCCGGATGGATGGCAGGTGCTCAGTGGGAAAGATGTCCTCAGAGAAACCGGGAAGAGAGAGGGCCAGAGCCTAGAAGAGCCCAAGGAGGATGGGGAAAGCAACAGCACTGCTGAGAAGAGGAACCATGTCCCAGGACATAGGGAGAGACTGGCTCTGAACAACAGGACCCATTTCAGCCCCTCGAGGCCAAAAGCTGACAAGCCAGACTACGACGAGTATAGTGACACAGAGCAGACCATGGAGGATTTTGACATCTATGGGGAAGAGGAGCACGACCCGCGCTCTTTCCAGGGGGAGGTACGGCAATACTTCATTGCAGCGGTGGAGGTGATGTGGGAATACGGGAACCAGAGACCCCAGCACTTCCTAAAAGCCACGTAAGTGTGACCGTCCCTCATATATTCCTCCTGCACTGTGTGGCATGGCTTGATGCATGAGTTGGCATGTCCTGGCAGGCAGGATCACAGGCCTATGACTGTATGACCCAGCCAAGGAGCCCGAGGAAGGATGCTCCCAGCGCCTCCCCTCCACTTGGGGAGTTTTGTAACTCCAGCAACCTTGAGCTTCCTTGCAAGTGGGTCAGGGATGCTCTAGGCTCTGCATCACCCCTGCCCTGCAGCAGCCCTGCCATGGCTGCCCTCCCTATGGGACAGTATCATCTGACTTGTTTAACTGCCCTCACCCCAGCAGGGACCCCTGGAGCAGCAGGAGGAAGCCTTTCTGGCAGTACCGTAAGGTGGTTTTCCGAGAGTACATGGACGATTCCTTCACGCAGCCGCTGCTGCGGGGAGAGCTGGACGAGCACTTGGGCATCCTCGGGCCATACATCAGGGCAGAAGTTGAAGATGTCATCATGGTGAATTGAAAGTTCCCATTTCCTATAAAACCTGAAATCCCCCCATTGCTGGCTGTGCTCAGCCAGAGGGAGTGCTGAGGTGGGCCTGCCAGCTCTGCGATGCCCATGGGTTCACCTTCAGGGCTTGGAGGCAGGAGCTGCCTCGTTGGCACCCTGCATAGCACATGGATGGCACCAGGTTGGGAGGCAGAACCACCATTCAAAGGAACCTCAGTGGCTGGAGGGATGGGTCAGCAGGAACCTCAGAGTGTTCAGATGCAAAGCCCTGGACCTGAGACAGACCCAACCCCTGTAACAGCACAGCCCGAGCAGCTCCTGGGCTCCATGGGGAATCTTTTGGGTGAAGGGATTGTAAAAAGAGTAATGAGCTAAGCAGGGTTCAGTACAGCTTCTTTGGGTGCTCTATGTGAGGGCAGGCTCGGGTTTCCCTCACCACCAAAGGTCCTTCAGCACCCACCTAAGGAAGAGGTGAAAGGCTCTTCACCAGGCTCAGGACTCATATGACTGGAGAAGTTGCCCAGTTTTCCCTGAAATCTTCACTAGATGGATTCAGCACCTTTGGGCTCCAGAGACAGTAGTGCAGCTGACCTTGCTCCCATTGAGCAGGGAGAGGGCCTCATCCTGCTGACATGACCAGGATGCGCTTTTCACTGGGAATCACACTGCACAGCCACAGCTTGTGGTTCAGCAGGGCTCGGCCACTACATGGGGCCCAGCTGGAGGTCTGGGCACTGGAGACATGGCTGCCTCCTTCCCACCAGCTGGTTGGATCCAACCCCAAGGTCCAGGACACTCTCAGCACTGCATCTAGCCCCCTCCCACACTCCCTTTGCTTTGCCTTCCCTCCGGTGCAGGTTACGTTCAAGAACATGGCCTCACGGCCCTTCTCCTTCCACTCCACGCTGCAAGCCTACGAGGAGACACAAGGCGCAATGCAGGGTGGAGAGGTGGTGCAGCCTGGCGAGCTCCGGAAGTACTCCTGGAAAGTCCTGCCCCAGATGGCACCCACCACACAAGAGTTCGACTGCAAGGCCTGGGCTTACTTCTCCAGCGTGGACCTGGTAGGTGGAGGCTGGCTCCATGGGCAGCACACCTGGGTTCTGGCTGTGAGGTCAAGGCTTTTCCTGTGCTGAAAGCAGCCTATGGCGGTGTAGATTCTCAGGTGTCTAATACAGTGATGAATGCATGCTGGTGCTTTCTCTGCTCTTCCCTTCTCTTAATTGGGTTTTTCCCCCTTTCCCCAGTTGTACCGGCTCATGAGACTTGTAAGAAACTAGCATTCTGCAGTCCCCTACTCCTCTGCCAAATCTGGCTGAATTTGGCTCATGGGTTTCAATGTTAGTGGGGTAGAGACTGTTGGACAGACAGACACCACTTCTCTTGAAAGCACATGCAAACACTTGCTGCATAGCCTTTCTTAGCTAGGGGTAGAGTGGGGATCCCCCAGTGAACCCAGGATGTCCTTCCCACACTGCACGTGCCATGCCCTGTGCACGAGTGGGAGCCAGGCCAGGGATGCAGACAGGGCCACCGCTTTCCTCGCTGCTGTGCCGCTTGCGGGTGTCAGCGCTGCCTCCCCCTCTGAGGCAAACCCTTCTTTCCCGGCTCCCTGGCAGGAGAAGGACCTGCACTCGGGCCTCATTGGGCCACTGATCATCTGCCGCCGTGGGGTGCTGAGCTTCATTTTCAGGCGGCAGCTGGCTGTGCAGGAGTTCTCCCTGCTCTTCACCATCTTTGACGAGACCAAAAGCTGGTACTTCCTGGAGAACATGGAGAGGAACTGCCGCCCTCCCTGCCACATCCAGCAGGACAATCCTGACCTTAAAAGAAACCATTCCTTCCATGGTGAGGAGCCTTGCCCTTGCCCTTTCCATCCCACAATCTATATTGGTATGGAAGAACCTGCAGCCTTGAGCCGCTCCTGACCTCTGCCTTCCCCAGCCATCAACGGCTACATGAGTGACACACTGCCTGGGCTGGTGATGGCTCAGCAGCAACGGGTCCGATGGCACCTCCTGAACATGGGCAGCACTGAGGATATCCACTCCATCCACTTTCATGGGCAGCTGTTCAGCGTCAGGACTAGCCAGGAGTATCGCATGGGTGTCTACAACCTTTATCCTGGTGAGATGCAGCGTGGGCACTGTGCACAACCCAGCTGCCAGGGCTTCATGTCCATACCTGTTAGGAAGTGCCAAGCCTGCAGTGGTATAGCAAGGAGGGGGAATGGATCTGGAAGAGTGTGGCTCTGTGTTCGCACAGTGCTTGGCACTGCGGCATCCCCTTACAGCTAGTAACTCCCCTCTGCTCTGCTCTCCATTCCTGGCCAGGTGTCTTCGGGACGGTGGAGATGTGGCCCTCACATGCTGGGATCTGGCGGGTAGAGTGCAAAGTGGGCGAGCACCAGCAAGCCGGGATGAGTGCTCTCTTCCTTGTGTACAACCTAAGTGAGTGATCCTCTTTGTACCCTGGCCCTCTTGCTGCCATGGCCATGGCCAGCATGTTTTTGAGCTCCCTCCCCCAGGGCTCTCAGCATTTCCCCTGGGGTGGCCCAAGTGGGGTCTTTGGGGTTTTCACTCTGAAAGAAAGTCATGACTTCAGCCCTTGCCACCCTACACAGCCCAGAGCACAGAGTCAGGGACATGGTTGGGGTGAAGGCTGGGAGACCAGCTTCATTAGCCTGCAAATATTTGCTCCCAGAACTCTTGTTTTCCAAAACTGAGGGTCCCTGGACCTCCTGTAAAATGCACTCACCCCAGCAACTGCATGCACATGCTGGTGCCTACCCGCATTGTCAGGGAGGTACAGTGCCCAGCTGCTTAACCACATATCAAGAGGTAAACTGAGGCATGGAGTGATGGCAGGAGGCAGAGAGCGACGCTGCCTGACTACAGGTTGCTCTGATAGAAGCAGCCTCAAAAGCAACTACAAAATCCACAGGAAACCTCTGACTCCATTCACCCCAGAACAATATGTTTCTACCTCACCATAAGGAAGCACTGGGGGAAGTGGTTTGTGAGAGTAGTATTTTATCACACAGTGACAGTCTCTCTCTTCTTCCTAAAGGAGTATTAAATGTCAGCCAGAAAATGTTTCCATAAGTTAAAAATCAGCTTAAGATTTCAAATTCGCATTTTCCCCAGAAGCATTTGCCATGCAGCGAAGATGCCAAGATATGACAAGTTGCTAATAATAATGGTTATTATAAGAGACAAACAGCTCTGTGCTCAGCAGACTAGAAGAGAAACACGGAGAGATAGGGGTGTCAGGCAGACTTTCCTTTAGTGACATGATATTTGTTTTTAAAAGATGCTGCCTAGCAACAAAAAGGCCCAGGAGCAAGACATGGGTGTAAGGAAGAGACACTTGTCAGCATTGCTGGGAGATCAGGGCATGGGAATGAGAGGTCAGGGACTCAGGGACAGAAGTTTGGCAAGAGGCTGCTATGGCTGATGCTGGGAACTCTCTGCTGCTGACACTGGGGTCGGGAGCAAGAACTTCCAGCACCCCTAAAATTCAGGGATGGATGTGGACGCGTCTGAAACCCACCACTTGGTGTGAGACAAACAAGCCTGGGGGCTCCTGGAGGCTTGAGACAACCTCCCTGAGTCAGGAGGCTGCTACCCAGCCTAGGCTTTTCCTTCAAAAGCCTTGTTATCTAATCAACTCTCCCTGGTTTTCGCCCTCCTTCTCCCTGTTTGGCTGCAGACTGCCGAAATGCCCTCGGCCTGGCCTCGGGCCACATTGCAGACTCTCAGATCACAGCGTCGGGGCAGTATGGTGAGTAGGGGTTGTCACTGCAAGAAAGGCAGGTGAGGTTGGGGCAGCTTCAGCCAGCACAACTCACATGCTTGCCTGCCCAAGGCTCTGCTACACCGGGTCCCTGGCAGAGTCCTTCCTCCATCCGTGCCTATGTCAGTGTCCCACTCGGGACCTGGAGGTGCCTTCCCACATGTCTGGCACATCGTGTCAGTGCTCTGCCACCCTGTACGTGGCTATTAAACCCTAAGGTGATCCTCAGGCCCCATCCTGCGGATGGACTTCTCACTGCCTCGGGCTGGGTAGCGTCAGGGGCCAGCAGCACCCTCATATCTGTGCGCTCTCCTCACAGGGCAGTGGGCTCCTTACCTGGGCAGGCTGGATAACACCGGCTCCATCAATGCTTGGAGCACTGACCGCAGCAACGCCTGGATCCAGGTAAGAAGGGTCCAGTGGCTGGAGGCACTGCTGGGGTCATTGCAAGGGCATGCTCGTGGCTGATGCACTGTGCAGAAGCACCTGCATGGATGGCCAGTGTCTCCCCAGCTATGTCCTGCTATTTCCCCTGATTCCCCTCTGGGAGGGGAGTCCTGAGATTCTAATGGCAGTTGGTCTGGCCATGGTTGCTGCTGGCCTGATGCCCAGATCCATCCTCAGTGCAGCAGAGGAATCACTTGATGGTCTGGCTGCAGCATCGGATTGTGCAAAAATCCCCCAAAGACCAAGTGAGAACAGCTCGCCTCTCCAAATAGCTCTCCCCTGCCCTCTCCCAGCTGTTGACTTTGTGCCCTTATGAATGACTATTTTACCTAGTTTCATAATCTGTGCTCCATTACATCACAAGGAAATGAGTTCCATGGGTTTACAGTGCATTGCCTGAACACGGCTTGGGTTTTCCATCAGAAATGAATCCCTGACTTTCGTTCTCAGGTGGACCTTTTGCATCTCATGATTATTCACGGCATAAAAACCCAAGGGGCCCGACAAAAGTTCTCCAGCCTTTACATCTCCCAGTTTGTTGTCTTCTACAGCCTTGATGGGCAAAGGTGGAGGAAATACAAGGGGAATGCCACCAGCACCCAGATGGTAAGGTGAACAGGTCTTGAGAAGAGTGTCTTCCCAGAATGGCGTCTCTTGGGGTAATGAGGGCTAGGGAGCTCTGTACACAAGGCAGAGATCTGCTGAGCCCCTGAGATATTTGATTAGGGCAGGAACAGTGAGCATTCACTGCCAGGATGGCTGAATCGCAGATCACGGATTTGCAAGGGACTTGCTGTCTGTGTCCATCTGTCTCATTTTAAATTGACTGAGCTATTTCTTTCCACGATCCCAGGTGACTCTGAGATCCACTGCTTAACGTTATGTTGCGTGTTACTTAGAGCTAAGCATAAGATTTTGCTTGAATATCTTTTTTGATGCCAAAGGCAGATTTGGCTTTCTAAAAACATTGTGCAGATGCAGATGATTTGGAGGATCTCTACTCATTAGAAAAAAACACAATCTAAATATGCATAAGCTGATCATTCTAGCTGGAGAAGAAAAGTATCCAGAAAAGCCTCCATCATGTACACCAGCTGTGGCCAAAACTTTTCCCAGGTTCAAAAGTCCCAGGACTGACTTTTTTTTTCCTTCTTTTTCTCCCCTCTGTTTGGTGAAAATATAAAAACATGTTCATTTGCGCGGACCCTAAGTTTCTCCTCCTCCTGTTTCTCAGTGATTCACCCTGATTTGGCCTATTCACACTTCTTTGGTCTGAATCACATCTCAAATCATTTCCCTCAGCTGCCATTCTCTTTTAAGGATAGTGATAAGATACAGAAGTGCCAGACAGAAATGTTCTTCTCCCCACTAATCCTTATCCTGTCTAGCTCTCTTTCCACTGGTACAACAATCCTTTTTCTCCCTTTCCCTGCAGCTGTTCTTTGCAAATGTGGATGCAACTGGAGTGAAAGAAAATTGCTTCAACCCTCCGATCATAGCCCGGTACATCCGCATTAACCCCACTCACTACAGCATCCGGACCACGCTGCGCATGGAGCTCATTGGCTGCGATCTGAACAGTACGTCCCACCTCTAGATGCCAAGCACCAAAGCTGGGGCCTGATCCAGTGGGGTCCTGACCACCAGCTCCACATGTTTCAGGACTTCCCAGGCAGTTGTGGAGAGGGAAGGAGGAGGCTGGAGATGGCATTGAGATGTTGGGGGAATAAAGCTGGAAAATCTCATTATGGTCTTAGAGATAGCAATACCAGAGGGAGAGCATGGGGCCAGCTCTCACCACCGCTTTTTCCTGATCCCCCAGAAACCTCCAGCAGCAGCTAAGTTGATAGCTGGGGAGCTGCTCCTTAGTCTGGGGGAGCAGGGAACAAGCAGAGACAGGTGCTATTGGCTTTGCCTCTGGTTTTGCCACTCCAAGGCGAGACTGCTCTGGCCCACAGTGTGACCCAGGGCAGTGGTGCTCTGGGATCCTTTCTTTAGCTTCGTACACCAGCAGGGCAGAGCCTCCAGTAGCTACAAGCAGCAGCGGCTCTGCTGTAGCCCAATGCCACAAGCCTGGCAGCTGGCTCTGAGGCAGCTGCACACATGCACACCTGATCACAGAGTGTGCAGGATGTCTCCCTGCCAGGTATCCTTGTTCTTCCCCTGGAGACAGGTTCTCCTTATGTCCTGGCAGATGCACAAATTCTTCACATTCCCCCTAGATAAAATCTCCAGGGACAAAAGAAGGTGGGACTAGTGGCAGGTGTAATTTGGCACTCCCCAGCCAGAGCCATGCTGCACACAGGGGCCCTGAGCAGTGCAGGGACCATGACACTGTAGCAAGGCACAGGAGAACCTGTAACCAAGGAAAGTGCATGGAGGGCGGCTGGAGCAGTGAGCAGCCAGAAGGCATCTCCATGATGGGTCTGTTCCCCGCTCCAACATGCATCGCTCCACTCTTCTAGGCTGCTCCATCCCCCTAGGAATGGAGAACAGAGGGATCCCTGACCAGCGCATCTCCGCGTCCTCTTACAGCACCAACGTCTTCTCCAGCTGGTCACCCTCCCAGGCCCGCCTGAACCTGCAGGGGAGGACCAACGCATGGAGGCCAAAGGTAGCTCATGCAAGGAGATCCCCAGGCAGTCAGGTGGGGCATGGGCAGGTAGGTGGGATCCCAGCAGGCAGGCAGGCTGGATGTTTGCAACCTCTCCTAGCTAGGGCTGCGTAGGGAGTGTGTACAGCCACATGCACCAGGCAAGCTGCCTGCACACAGGCAGGAGAGTTGTCGCATTGATTTAGTACCCAGCAGCTCCAACCAGGTGCCTCGTAGGGCAGGTGAAGCCCAAGACTATGTGCAGGGCTAGCTTGGCTTCAGCTGCAACAAACGTATCTTTCTCATTGCTGCTGAAGGGTTGAAGGCAGTCTGTCCTTCCCCAGGGCAACAGCCCCAGTGAGTGGTTGCAGGCGGACTTTGAAGTAACCAAGAAGGTGACTGCAATCATAACCCAAGGTGCCAAAGCTGTCTTCACCCACATGTTTGTGAAGGAGTTTGCTGTCTCCAGCAGCCAGAACGGTGTGCACTGGAGCCCGGTCCTGCAGGACGGCAAGGAGAAGGTAGGCAGGCTGCTCCATGGCCAGAAGCAGCCCATGGCCACCCCCAGGGCAACAAGCACAGCCCTTGGCAGCAAACATGCTCACAGGATTTTTTGCAGGAGCAGTGAGCCAGGCTGTGCTTTTTCCTCCCTAAAGCATTGCCAAGTGGTGCTTGTCTGGGTTGATCATGTCCTCAAGTCATGGGCTCACTATACTAGCAGAGGAGAGCGCACCCCTGATTTCTCTCTCCTCTCCAGATTTTCAGGGCAAACCAAGACCACACCAGCACAGTGGTGAATACCCTGGAGCCCCCCCTCTTTGCCCGTTATGTGAGGATACACCCCCGCCAGTGGCACAACCACATTGCCCTGCGGATAGAGTTCCTCGGCTGCGACACTCAGCAGGAGTACTGACAGCTGCGGGGCCAGGCATGGGCAGCGCCGCCCTGAGGACCCGCATCCAACCTGAGACTGAACTCTCACCAGGACCGGAGCCAGCCCTCCAGGGGCCTGGCCACCCCTGCTGCCAGGGAGGAGAAGGCCTGCAGAGCTGTCACGGTGGCTGGCTTGTTATCAGCCTCTTCCTGTCCCTCACCTACCAGATGCCGTATAGTCATACGTAATGCTGAAGAATTAAACAGTAATTTTCCAGTGTAATGCTGAAGAATTAAACAGTAATTTTCCAGTATCTCTCTGCACTTTCTCCAGCCTTGAGGTCCCTGGGGGCTCAGTCAGCATTACCAGCAGCTAGTAATTAATTAGCCCCAGAGCTTCTCAGCTTTGTTTTGCGCAAGCTCCCGCTGCCCGGGCACAGTCCTGGAGGAGGAGGAAGCAATAAAGATAAAGGCTGGGGGAGGAGGCCTGCTCCAGGCCCCAGCATCCCCCAATCAGTGGGGATCAGTGGCTTGAGGGAGGCAGCACTTGCTCAGCCTGACTCAGCACTGTGCTTTGGCCCTCAACTTCCCTTCATCTCCTTCCCATAATGCTCCTGCTGCTGTGGCAGGGTGCCACCATCCTGCTTTCCATGGCTGCCTTGAGCAAGCCCTCCTTGCTCACTCACTGGAGGAGTTCTGTAGGTGCCTGTGGCTCCCAGGGGCTCTGGTGTGATGTTGACCACTGGATGAACTGCCGCCTTACTGTGATCCCCAACAAGGTGTGTCATGGACCAGAGCCATCTTCCTGCCACCGGTGGCTCTCCCGCTCCCTGGCACCCACCCCACACAGTGGCAGATGTTTCCTCTCCCAGGAATGGTGATGAGTAGGGTGACACTGGCTCTTGCCTCATGCCTCTCATGGGGTGGGGACCTTCCGGAACAACGGCCACCTCACAAAGGCCCGGAGTGCCCGATGAGCTCTGGAGCAGGCATGGGGTCATACAGCACTTCTCCTCCACAACAGTGGCAGTGTTGTCACCACTGCTGGCTCATCAGAGCCTGTGCCAACTCATCCCCAGCTCTGTGAGTCCTCCCTCTGTGGCGGGGGAGCTGGGCAGCCCCACAAACACCTCTGGCGTGGAGTGGAAAGCAGGGTTATGAGGGGGCTTTGGAGAATGGCGGAGGTCAGCCAGGTGCTGGCTGCCATCACAGTGGGATGGGTGGGGGTAGCTGTGCCAGCCCAGCAACAGCCAGCGATTGGCTTGTGAATTCCCATGGCGCCCCATCAGAGTCAGGTCCCATCAGCAGCCTCTGCTCACACCTATAAGAGATGCAGACTGGAGCAGCTCTGAGGAGAGCTCCGCCAGCAGCACTGGTGAGGACCCCAGGGCAGGCAGGGTAGTTGTGCAAGGAACGGCTGCTCTGAGCCACCCAGCTCCTGCCCACCCTTGGGTGCACTGGGCTGGCTGTTGTGCACACAGATGCTCTCCTCCACGGCCTGAGTCTGGAGGAAGCAGGGACATGCACTGCAGATCAGCCCGGTGGTGTGACCTATCCAGGAACACACACCAGTGGAGATCAGCAGCTGGTGTCTCAAACGAAGCAGGGCTGAAGAAAGCCTCATGCAACTGCTGGGCTCCACATTGCTGTACAAGGAGCCTTTGCTGGGGCCCTGGCAGTGATTACATTACAGCCCCAAGCAGGAGATGCAATCACCCTTTGGCTTAATTACATTCTGACAATAACCAGGCACAGATGTGAGGAGAGGCTGCCTGGCAAGTGCTGGCCAGAAGAGAGGAATTGGAGCCATAAGCTTCTCAAAGGGGAACACGCCTGCCTGGGACAGGGTAGCCTTCAGCCTGGGAGGACAAAACCTGCCACTTCGGGCCCTTCTCAAGGCAGCCTTCCTCAGCTCCAAGGCAACTACATCTCTCCTGAATGCAGTGGCCAATGCTGCACAAAGACAGCTGGCTGTAGTCTCTAGACTACCAGTACAGAGGAGCTTCCCAGGCATGGTGAAGGGCCTGATGGTAGAGAGAACAGAGCAGAGACATCAGCTCAGCCCCAAACAGCAGCTGGACTGTAAACAGAGACCTGCACACACTCGCTGAGGAACTGGCCCGGTCCCCCATGTTGATGCCCTTGGACAAGGCTAGACATCTGTACCCTCTGCCCATGGCTACCACTGCAGGCCAGGCTGGGCCTGACCAGCTGAAGCTTAAATACTCATCAGGGTGAGGGACTGATGGGGATTGGTCAAGAGCAGGGGGTTTTGGCAACACAAAATTGGTGAGAACCAAAAGCCCACCCAGGAGCTGGCTAAGACACAGGTTTAGTCAGTTGCACAGGACTGGCTGTCCCATATGGTCCTGGCTGCCTTGTTTCTCAGGGCTGGTACCCAGCTCTGCTTGGTGAAGCAGGGACACAGTCCCTGCCTGTACCAGTGAATGCTCAGGCTCATCCTGTCTCCAGAAACAGGCTGCTGTGTTGTGGCACATTTGTCCAGTGACACAGGGTTAGATCAGAGAAAAAGCTATGTACACCAGAGCCCCCTCTGGATCATTTTCAAAGAGGAAACAGGGCTGAAATCTCTGTTATCTGGTGTCTCCAGGAATCACATCCCTGCCATCCCTTTCTAGTATAGCCCAAGCAGAGATTATTTTGCAACCCAAAGTTTGTGAGGTGTTTCAATGCTGAGCCCCAGCCAGATAAGCCATGGGCCAGGGCTGCTTCTGAATCTGGCTTCTCCCGTGCTGGATGGAGAACACCCAGTATGCAGCCCCTACCTGAGCCAGACATGGAGGATGTATGCAGGTATTGCAGCTGGGCAGAGAGGCACCATTTTCAGAAAAAGTTGGCAGCACATAACAGAAACAGGCAGCAGCGTGCTGAAGAGAGCATCTGAGCAGGGACCACGGCCGACAGGGAGCAAAGCGAACTCAGGAAAGCACAGCTTAATTCCCAGCTCAGCCATGGAGCTAGGGCCAAACTGCTCACCGCCTCCTCCGTCTCAGTTTCCTCGTATGTGACCAAGAGGGAATGAACAGACTTAGATTTCCCTTTTGTGTCTGTCAGGTGTCTCTTGTCACATTTCTCCCTCCTACTACATATTCCACTATTAACTGCAGGGCTTCTCTCTGCTCTATGCCTCTCTTGCCTCCTACCCCACATTGTTACCAGCCTGTTTCTAAGCCGTGATTGCAAGAGGAGCCTGGAGCCAAGATGTCCTGCCTCCAGGATGTGCTCAGAGCAGCACGTTTCAAAGCCATGCCCCACGATCCCACTGTATGTCCATACTCCCCAACCTGCTCCCTCCAGGAGAGGTGAGGCTTGTTCTCGATAGGTACTCCTCCTCCCGGGCTGCCTCAGCAGCTGGATAAAGATGCTCCAAAGTGCTCTGCAGATCCTTCTTGGTCAGCCAGGCAGGGCTAGGGGAGATGATGGTCCAAGCAGCATCCTCCAGCCTAGTGGGCACATCTGTTGGTGCTGAATGCAGTCAGGCACCCCGGGACTTTTCTAGGCCTCTGACTTAGTCCATTATTTTCTCATCTAATCTGATTTTACAGGCTTTCCAGGGAACCCCGCAGACGAAGTCTGGGCCGCAGGACCCACTGTGCCCAGCTGCAAAACATGGCCCTCACAGCTGGCTGTCTTCTGCTCTTGGGACTGACTGCCCTGATCTTCTACCATCACTGCAAGCCTGTTGTGGGATTTGGTATACTACTTATACAGAACTTACTTAGGATTAGTAGCTAAATTTGCTGAAGCCTTAGGCCGCAAGCTGTGAACTTTCACCCAGATACACTGAACTTTTACCTAGTTGAGTAAAAGAAGGCCCCAGAGCTGGTTTGATGTGGAAGATAAGGAAGCAAGGAAGGCTACTACCATCATCAGCTCACAGCAACCTTAGAGATAAGAGAAGAAATGGCCTGCCTAGAGACAATGAAGGAACCCAATGAAGAACGGGAAGACCCCAGACCCTAATACTACTGGTCAGAACTGTCGTGTGAGGAGCAGGGAACTTAGATTGTAAGGGTATAATTGCCCAGGGATTTCTTTGTTCAGGGTCCCTCTTTGGAGGCACCCAGCTCAAGCTGCTCTGCATGTCAGATAAATAAATCACTTATTTACTCAGCAGATTGGCGACTTGTCTTTTTTGAGCAGGAACCTAGGGCCAAGCCCTGTTGACTGTGGCATAATTCCTGGCAGGTGGCATAATTCCCTCAACAAAGCCCAAGGCCACCTCCCAGCTGGGCAGTGTGAGGCTGAGCATAGGGCAGGAATTGGATCTGGAGCTACATGTGGATGATGCAGAAGACTCCAGCCAGGTGATCCCACATAAGTGCACACAGCTGCCACAGGAGAGGGACTTATGGGAAGAGCCTGCCCTGAGCAGCACTGACTGCCCACTCCAGCCATCTCTGAGTGGCAGATCCATGGGTTTCTGCCCCTTAATCCCCATCCATTTGACGTATCTGCTGTGGAGGAGAAAGGGGTGGGGAGCTAGCCCTACGGGGCAGTCCTGGGCTGGAGACCACTGCAAGAAGTTTCTTGGGAACTATGAGGTTTTTCAATGCTGGAGGGGTGGGCACAGTTGTGCCCCTTGTGATCTGGGAGCTCCCTGTCTACCCTGTTGGCCTCAGCCTGCAGCAGAGAAGGCATCCAGCAGCCCCGACTGGGGAATGCTCTTTGGGTGGACCCTCTCATCCTCTGTGTATGGGGATGTACAACTAGGCTTGCTCTTCCACTTGCTGTGCACGCAAGTAAAACCAGTTTGCACAGAGGGCACTGACTTTGTCCTGGGGCTGAAGTTCCTTATGGTGGCCCCAGAGCAAGGGAAGTGGCGTGTGTGTGTGTGGAGTGAAAGGGGCTGGATGCTGCACATGAGCAGGGAAGAAGGCCTGACCCTGCCTCAAAATACACTCAGATCCAAGAAAAAGGAGGGTTTCTAGTGTCTCTCTGCTCTCCCCAGTAGAGTTTTGCTGCAAGACTCAAACAGCTTCTGGGATCAGAGGGATTCGTTTTGGCAGCATCAGGCATGTGAAATCTGAGTCAGGATTGAACATCCGCGGATCTGCCACCAGCAAACCCCTTGAGGCGAGCAGCCCTGACTACTGCCTGTCCCACAAAGACCTCCTGGGAGCACGGCCCCTGGATCACATCCGACTCCCATCACTTCCTCGCAGTCACTAGGACATGTCTCTTCCGCAGGCACTTGCTGGTCCTGACTGTCAGACTATCTGAGCGACATGTGGTCTCACCTCTATGAGAACTCCCCATGGGCACTCCTGTACATCCTCCCCATCACCCTGCTACTTCTGCTGCTCCTCTGCTGCCTCATGTACATGTGTGTGTCACCCAGCATCTGGTGGTCCCTTTCTCTGGGGCAGGTTTGCTCCTCTTGGTCGTGCTGTCTGGGTTATAGCTCTGAAATCCCCACCGTCATGAGCAAGACGTGGCAGCGAGGAGGTGCACCTCTGGCCACCTGTGTAAGATGCAGCAAGAGAAGATTTACAAGGGAGGATGCTGACCGAAAGCTAGTCCCTAGTCTATGAGACCATAGTTAAAAGTAAGTTAAAAAAAAGCAGACAGGGCCCCAGAGCACAAAGCTTATATCAGAACTTTCCCCAAGTTTCCAGATCAGGGTGTCTGCTCAAGAAGTAAGCTTTCTGGCTCTGTTTGTGTACAAAGATGATGCATTCTCAGTGACACGGTCTGAATTCCCCTGTGGGATGTGTTGGGGGCAGAACCCCAGCACCCTTCCCGCCTCTGAGCACCCTTGTGAGTACCTTGTGAGGGGCAGGGCTTACTGCAGCAGAGCTCTCTCCTCGCTCCCTGTCCAGGCTGTGCTGCTGGGGCTCTTTCCTCCTGGCAGCGTTAGAGCAGCTGCCGGAGCTGGTCGCATCAGTGCCTGCAGCTCCCACACCTCCTCTTCCCTGCATCTCACAGCACTCTGGGCTTTCTGATAGCCCAGTCAGGAGTAGTTTTATTCCCACAAGGTAGGAGAAACTTGCTGTCAGAACAAGATGGATTTTTCTTTTCTTTTTCTTTTTCTCCTCCTCTTATTCCCCTGCTTTCCTGTTTCCTTTCTCTAGGGATTTACACCCTTCTTTTCCTTGTATTTCTTAGGGTAACTTTAGGCTGAGGCAACCTGGGGAACTCATCTAGCAGCAGTGTGGGAGTCCGGTGCAAGGAAACCTCAAAACCTCCAGGATCCCAGCGATGGTGTGAAAAATCTTTTCAATGATTATCTTAAAGAAGATTCCACCAGAATTAACTTCCCATCACCAAATAAAGCTCAGACTTCACCTGAGGCTCTGGCATCAGTAAGACTCATAGCGAGGGCACAAAAAGTTTGACAACAGCCCTTCGCACGACGCACAGCTCATGAATGCAGGGATCTGCCATCCAACCCGTAGCCATGCGAGTTGCAGGTGCACGAGGAGGTGGAAGACCCAGAACAGCACAAGGAGAACAGGGCTGTCCCTGCCTCAGCGCAAAGAAATCCCCAAGTCTCCTCACCTTGGAGGCATGCTGGAGGCCAGCACAACCCGCTCTGCACATGAGTGGGGCCCACGGATGACCGTCGGCTTGTGAGAGCCAGGTATGCACCAATGATGCTTTGAAGAGGTGCTCCCCATGTCCTTGTGGGGCCTCTGCCCTGGCTGTGAGGAGACAAAGGCTCTCTCAGATCCAGCCTCCTGCCCTGGTTTTGGCAACCACGTGAGCTGGTGTGAGGGGTGCAGCCAGCCCCCCCCGCAGAGACCCATGAACGCCCAGACTTGTCAGCACCCTCCCTGGCGTGCGCAGGCTAACAGCTCTGCTAGTGCTTGGGCACGCCCAGAGGCTGGCACGGGCCAGGGGCCGTTCCCAGCAGAGACACGGTAGGGACACTCTGTTTCACGGCGGAGAAGACCCCACGCGGGCAGCGAGGCGAGGCTATGAGTGGCAGCTGGCGGTGCTGAAGTGCCGCTTGTGCGGGGACGCCGTGCCCCATCCGTTCCACTTCAGGGACCGGCCCGCCCCACTCCCCGGCACCGCCGGGCGCTGGCTGCTCGGCTCCGACCCGGAGCCGGCGGGGGGACCCAGCGAGGACATAAGCACCCGTGCGCCGGCGCTGCCCACGGGGCCGGCGCCGGCCCTCCCCCGGCCGCGTGGCTCCGCCCGGCGCCGCGCCGCCGGCCCGCAGGCCTGCCCCCGCTGCCACACGGGCGGAGCGTGCGGGCAGCCCGCGGAGCTGCTGGAGCCGCGACAGGGCCGCTCTGTTGGAGCCAGCGGAACCGGCTGCAGCTGCTGGCGGCAGCGGCGGAGCGGCGGGATGACCCTCAAGTCGGGACGCAGCGCCAGCGCTGGCAGCATGCGAACGGCACTCTCCGACCTCTACCTGGAGCACCTCCTGCAGAACCGGGCCAAGCCCGAGGTGAGCGGCGGCTGGAGGGCAGCGCTGCCCTCCAGCCCCGATCCGCCCCCGCGGCGGCCCCGGCATCCCCAGGGAGAGCGCGCCCTTGCCTCCCCGCCCCCCTCCCCGCAGAGGCCGGGCAGGGAGCCCCGGCGTGCCTCCCCTTCCCCGCGGGCCCTTAGCCCAGCACCCTGCGCCCAGCTCAGGCCCAGCACGGAGCCCCCGGGGGTCCCCCTCCATCCTGTCCCTCCTGCACACGCAGGGCCCTTAAGGCAGAGACCCCACGGCGGGCAGGAGATGGACATCCAGATACGTGCCCTGTATGTGGCACTGCTGGTCCCCAACACCCCAGGAGTGGGGCTACTCGCTGGGGTACATGGGGCGCCTTGGGGGAATGGTCAGCCAGCGTGCCCGGCACACGTGCCCCTTCCGGGCAGGGAAGAAGGCGCTGGGTGGCGGGGAGGAAGGCTTCAGCATCCTGCCACGGAGGAGCTTGTGCTTGTTTTGCTGCAAAGTTGTAGCTGGTCTGAACTGGAACTGCCTGTCACATGAGCTGATTCAGCTGCTGAGCAACCTCCAGGTCCATAGCACACGCTGCAGGGGGGGTGGTGGTGGGTCTCGGCCCCAGAGAAGGAGGATGCAACCAGCCCTTCTCACACCTACCTCGGGGCAGGGAATGGGCCGGGAGGGCGCACGCACCCCACCTCCAGCGGAAGGAGAGCAGGCTGCACCAGTTGTCTTGGTTATGCTGGAAGGTCTCCTTCCCCAGCCAGTGTCGTTTGGGGTAGCTTGGGTGCAATGGAGGGAAGGTCAACAGTTCCTGGTGCTAAGCAGCTGGTGCTTTTCTCCCAGCAGAGATTCTCAACTTTGAACAGGAGTCCCTGACGGAGCCATGGCATAACGTGCCTGGGCTGAGGTTTCCTTGTGGCTGTGGGGAGCCTCTGAGAGCAGGGAAGAAATTTCCCTGAAGTGCTGTCCTTGACCCATCCTGTTGGACACTACAGCATCCAAAAGAGGCTTGTCAGATCTGTCCCACACCAGTGGTTCGTGCGCTTTTTATGGCTCAACCCTGGCAGAGTGCTTTAAAAAAAAAAGAAAAAAACTTTTAAAGCAAAGTGCCTGGATCAGGCAGCTGCTGAGAGGAGCTCTCCCATCCCTCTGCCTGCAGGATCCAGGCAGAGAACCTGCCTGGCTGCAGGCAGAGCAGGAATAAATCACCAATGGCAGCGGGGTATGGAAAATGTAGGAGCTGGCCTACAGCTCCCTGGCGTTACGGTATATTTATTCCAGTAGAGATAAAGAGAGAGATGGCGAACTGGGATCTGTCTGGGGCTTTTTAAGAGGAGCTCTGTGGGGTTATGTGTCCTGAGCTTGCCAGTTGCTCATGCGCTTGTCCCCGTGTTGCATGCGTGCAGAGACGGTGCTGGCCCATGGTGGCTGTGGGCCCCTTTGTGGGACAGTAGGGACATCGCCCAGCAGCAGCTCTTGGGAGGGGTGCTGGGACCGACTGGCTGCTCCTTGGCTGGAGTCAAACAAGGCAGCTGGGCGGTTTCTCTTCCCCATTTCCTCTGGGAGAGCCATGTGCTGGGAAGTCCCGTGCTGTGTTCCTCCCATAGCGGCAGGGCATGCAAACCCTTGGCGAGTGGAAGCTGTGTCATTGTTAGAAAACAAGCTGAAGTGGAGGAAGCCACTTGCTGTCTTCCCTTGAGCTCCACCACATGCCTGCATATTTTCTCCTTATCTCCCAACTGGCAAATACAGATTTACTAAAGAGGTGTGGGCTTTATTCCTAGCTGTGCACCTGGTTGGCAGGGTGACCTTGGGCATGTCCTCTTATCAGCCGTGACTCAGTTCCCCAGCTGTAAAATGGGCAGCGAATGTCATGTTTGGGAGTCTGGTGGAGGTTGCTGGGCCAGGACCTCTCTCACCAAATAGTGCCCCCAGCCTCCCTGCATACACCCATGGTGATTATAATGTGACGGGTGATGGTTCCTGGAGGGAGCTGGGATTTTGTTGCTCACTGTGGGCAGCGGAGCATGTCTCCCTGCCAGCCGAGAGGGTAGTCCTGGGGGATTCCAGCTCCAGGGTTCCCTCCTGCATCTGAGCTGCTGCACTTCGGGGCCCCACTTGGCAAAGCCAGCAGCATCTGACCCTTCTCCATGTGCTCGCCAGGGAGCCCTGCTCTTCCAAGGCTACCTGATATTGAAGTCTCTTGGTTAGAGCAGCAAGGAGAGCCCAGGAACCAAACCACCGAGCGTGCCCTTTGCATTATGGTGCTACTTTCCCCAAGTGCTGCTTCAGCCTCCTGCAAACAAGCTGTCCAGTTAATGTTTGATTTGCCCAGTGGCGTGCAGCCTGGCTGAGCCAGCGCAGCAGCAGGAGCAACCCTGGCAGACGACGCTGACCCCGCTGGGGGACAGGACGCCAAGCCCTGGGCTCCTCGATGAGGTTTGCTCCACACTCACTGAATTCCCTGTTGGCAAACACTGCCTGGGGAGCTGGTGCCCTTCCATCCAGGGAAGGAAAACCCCAGGGAAATCCAGGGTCTTGAGGAAAATGCAGGCAGGGAGCTGGGGTGCACCTCTTTGACCCATGGAGCTGGTGGATCCTCTGTGCATTGCCACCTGGAGCAGGATTTGTGCATGAGGATTTGTACCCTTGCCAGCCAGCTGCAAAGCACCCATAAGGCTGCTGGGTGCTGGGCAGAGCCGAGCAGCCCCAGCCCCCCAACCTCCTTGCCCCATGTTTGCCTGAAGGCTGGCCCCAGCAGTGACCAAGCCCAGGGCTGTGCAGAACCGGCAGTGGCTGGTAGCCACGGAGCCGGCTCTTAGCAGCACTCACAGATGTTTCCTGCAGAGTAGCACATAAGTAACAGCGTCTGGCCTGCTGCCAGCGTGACTCGAAAGGCTCTTGAGGTCACAGGCTACACTGGGCCAAGCTGGCCAAGAGCGTGATGGCTGCCAGGAGAGTGCAGGGTAAGTGATCTGGCCAGCTGGCTCACGTGCACGGAGCGTGAGAGCCGTGCACGTCTCCTGTCTCCAGCTTCTAGATGCCCAACACCGGGGCTGGAATCTGCCACCCTGTGGGTCCTGGTTCTCCTCGTGAGCTGACTGTTTTCCCATCCCCATCCACCGGCTGCCCAGTGTTGTTAGCAAAAGCCCAAGCCATCCCAGCGTGGCTCTGTTTGGGGCAGAAGGAGTTGCCAGAGGACCCTGCTGGGTTCAGAGCTGCCATTAAGTGACTGGTGGCCATCCCCAGGTACAGCAACGAGTCTCTGGTGACAAGGCTTGCTCTCTGGGAGTCACCAGGGTGACACTGGTGCTGCGTCAGCGTCAAGAGCTAGGTGTTTTCTCCAGCTCTCAGCAAAAAGCAAAGGTCAGGGCTGGGAGGCTCAGCTGGTGGGGATGGTGGGGACGGAAACTCCCAGCCCTTGGAGCAGACTGTGCTGTGTCGTGGGTCATTGGGCTCTGCTGAGCCTAGAGGTGTGAAGCTGAGGATTGCACAGTGTAATGCTTTCCCAAAGCATAACTAAGATAAGTGTGATCTCTGCTGACTCAAACCACCTCACGGGCACTTTGGCCTCAGGCAGGGCTGCAGAAGTTCCTCGTCCTCCTCTTCCTCCTCCCGCCTACTGGCACGGCAGAGCCGGGACAGCAGGCAGAGAGCCGAGGGCCAGCTCTAGGCACCTGCGCTGCTGGATCTGACCCTCTGCCCCACGAATGGCACAGCAGCATCGTGGTCTGCTGGGGCTGGCTAGCCAGGCTTGGGGGCTGCGAGTCACACTTCCTTCTACCCTGTGTGTCCTTGGCCCAGGCACTGCTCTGGGCTGGGATTCAGCCTCCTCCTCCATGCCGTTGGCAGCTGGAGCCCACGTGGTTGCCTTTTTCCTCTGAGGAGGAGGTTGGTTGACTCTCTTAGAAGCAGTTGGCTTAAAAATAAATCGCACATCTTCCCTGTCGCTGCAGCATGGGCACACGGCTCCTGGCGTCCTTCCTGCTCCGGCCCATCCCCGCCAGCGCCCTTTCGTGCCCGGCTCAATGCTGGTCCATCTCTCTCTGCCAGCGCCTCTCCCACTGGCCCGGCTAGCCCTGGCTCTGCCGCCCCTGCCTTTGGCTCCCTCCCTGCTTTCAGTCGTTGCACGGGGCTGGATCGCTGTCTCAGCCCAGCAGCACTCTGGCATATCCCTACCAAAGCTAATTTTGTTGTGGTTTAGTGCCATGGCTGCACCCCACCAGCAAATGCTCTTCACCCCAGTTGTACCTGCACGAACCTCCCTATAGCCTGGCTGGATCTCATCCCTTGGCGGCATGGGGCTGTAGCCTCTTCTCCACTCCAGGCTAGGTGTCTGCGGTGGGTGAGAGCCATCCAGGGTGGCAGGGTCAGGCTGCTGCTTCCCCAGCTGCCGGCATGGAGCCCCGGAGCCCAGCACCTGGTCGGGTATTGGCAAGTTGGTGTGCAGCAGGGAGAGGTGTTGGCTCTGCCTGGCTGGGCATGGCATGCTGCATTGCTGATGCAGGACTAAAGCCAGCGAGGACCTTGCTGGGTGTCCCTGCAGGTTTGCTGGCTGTGGCTCCCAACCTGGGCACTGCTGGGAGGGAGAGTGCAAGCTGCAAACTGGGCAGCAAAGCTGGCAGCCTGGTGTGGAGTGGGCAGCCAGGAGGGTTTGCTTTGCCTTGCAGGCTGGCGTGGGGATTTGAGCGTGCCGACAAGGCGGGCAGGGACTGCAGATCAAAGCTGGCATGGGTTTTGTTGGGCCAGCACCTATTTCGGAGAGGCACTGCACTTGGGGCCAAACGGGCGCATCTGCAAGCTGTGCAGAGATGTTGCCCAGCGTGCCCGAGGGGTTTAACAGGACTGCACCAGGCTTTTTCAGACTGGGAGGTGGCAGCTCACTTTGCAGTGTCCCTGTTGCATGGCAGGGCAGGTTTGGAGGTCTCTGCCTGGGACCCCATGCACTCGCCACCTGCCCTGGTGCCAGCACCTGCCGGAGACGAACAGAGGTTTCCCCATGGCTGAAAGCCCCTGTTTGGCTTCCCAGTGCCAGCCAGCACAAACTGGCCTGTAGCTGGGAGCTGGGGAGGGGAACGGGGAATTTCTGGCTGGCTTGGGAGCACATTGCCTTCAGTGCCTGGATGTGGATGTGGCTCTGCACTGTGTCGTTTGCCCATTGACGTAGATGAGGAAAGGTTGAACTTGCAAACTGAGCAAGAGCAGAGCCTGGCCCCAGGGGTGAGTCCCAAACTGCTCCGTTCACTCGGTGAAGCTGTCCTGGGCTTTATGTTCTGCAACAAGCCAGCTGTGGGCCAAGTGCTGCTGTGACACACAAGTAGTGTTTGGGACTTGTTGCTGCAGAAGATGATCAGCTGTGGACTCTTTTGGCTTCTGCTACCTATAGCTTTTCCAAAGTTTTCTTACCTCCTGTGTTTCCCGGGCTGGAAAACTGCAGATCAAGCCCGCATCTTCAAGGGTGAAGCTCTTTTGCTCTTTTTCTTTTCTTGCTTTTGCTGTCCTCTCCTCCAGCACATGAGTCTCTCCTCCCCCTGTGCCCCACATGCACCCCAGGCACCCTAACACAGTGGAGTAGCTCAGCCCCACAGTGGGGAGCCAGCACTCCCAGGCCCTGTTCAGGTGGAGCCCCTAAATGCTGGTTTTTGTTTTGCCCCAACAGGCCATCACTCAGTCCCCGAACGCCATGACTGAGGACATTTTTACCAATGGCTCAGCGACTCTGGGCAGCCCATCCCACAGCAACGGCCGTGAGGTGCGGAAGATACGCCTTGTCCAGTTTGAGAAGGTCACGGAGGAGCCCATGGTGAGAGCTGGCAACATCCTAAGGCCTGGTGGCACCCAGGGGGGCAGAGGGGCAGGTAGAGCCATGCGAACGGCCTGGCCTTGGGGGAAGCAGGAGATTGCTGGAGACCTCAGCTACAGGAAGAGGGTGCTGGATCCTGCCTCCTGACTGGGGACCCGGAGTGAGCCCCACCAAAGGTGACACTTGTGCCAAGAGGAGCTGCAGCAGGCTGTGCCAAGCAGGGGGCTTCCCCCCAGCCACTGCACAGCCCACCGTGGACATGGGCCTGGAGAGGACTTTGGTGAGAGCACGGGAGCTCTCCCCTCCAGTGAGCAGTCATGGATTTTCCTATCTTGCAGGGAATCACACTGAAGCTCAACGACAAGCAGAGCTGCATGGTGGCCAGGATCTTCCATGGGGGCATGATTCACAGGCAAGGTAATGAGGCCATCGTAGAGGCAGTGTATGGGGTGCATGTCTGCAGCTGGTTTCTTTCCGTGCAGAGATAAGGCAGCCGCGCTAGCGCTGCTGGCTTTCCCCTGTGACGTGGACATCTGTGTCTGTTCCTCCACTAGTAATATGTCAGGAACTCAGGACTTGCTGGTGTCTCTGCATGATTGTCATGTTAATACACTGGAGGCTTTAGGGAGAAATGAAGGGTTGGGGGAAGGGCTCTTCCAAAAAGGAACCAGAGACCGTCTGTCTCTGTCTCGTGATGAGGTCACTGTAACAAGAGATGGATCATACCCCAGAGGCTGTGGGGGAAGCTCTTCCCGTTCCTAAAGTGCACAGGTGGGACAGGCTTGCTGTGGATTGGCTCTGCAGACCAAAAGAAGGTGCCAAAAGAAATCAATAGGTGCTATTTTCTGGTTTTGGATCTTGCCAAGGGGGCATGGAAATGAGATGTTCTGTCCTTAGAAGATGCCCCTTTTCCAGCCTTGGACCCAAAGGGGAAGTCTGGGCTTACCGCTGCGAAAATAACCCAGGAGCCATTCCAATAACGCTACTGGAGCCTGATTTATAGCAGGATATCTGAGGCTGTAATCTGGCTGGGTATATAAACTGAAAACACACGAAGTCAAGAATGATTGTGTTAAGGGCCCTGTAAGGAGGCTGTCATTTGGCTTCAGGTGAGGTACTTGGGGTTGGGTTTGAATAACTCTGAAACAGGTGCTTTGACCAGTCTAAAGCGCTGAAGGACACACAGTGGAAAGCAACCTGATGATCTTCAGATAGCATGAAGTGTGTGTATTGGGTGGAGGAGGAAGAATTCATTCCCCTTGTGCTTTAGTCCTATGTGCTTAGGTGACATGTGTGGCTCCACAAGCATTGCCCAGGCAGACACCGCAGTGTCCTGGCCTCAGCTTGCCCAGGGGGTCGGGAGGCTGCTGGAGCTGTGTAGTTTGGGTTTGGTGAGCGGCTCTTGTCCAGTCCTGCATTTTCATGTTTCTCCCATTGCTGGCAGGCTCCCTTCACGTGGGTGATGAAATCATAGAAATCAATGGGCAGAGTGTGAGCAACCACTCAGTTGACCAGCTGCAGAAGATGCTGGTAGGTATTTGTGTTTGACAGGGCTGTTCCCCAGGAAGGACCCCTTTGGCCTGCAGATGTGCATGGAGTACCCTGGCAGGAGCCAGGGCCACTGTGCCAAGTCTCTGTATGCAGCCTTGGTGTTCTGTGCTTGCTGCTTGATTCTGGCCTCCTGAGAGCAGCAGCGAAGGCTGTTGGCTGGGTCCCTGACATGTGCTGATGTGTGTGGGGCTTAGAAACCACTTCTGCTTGCCGAGGCTGGTGTACAGCTCCAGCCCAGGGGCTGGCTGCTCTTGCAGACCTGAGCCTCTCCTGCAGGTCACCTTGGTGCCATTTTCCTGCTGCTGAGGTCACAGTGATCCTGCCAGGCCCTTGCTAGAGACAGCTTTGGACAGGGTCTCAGAACTCCCGTGGGTTCAGACACTGAGGCCATTCTGATGCATGCCCAACATGTGGGACCTGGCTGGAGGGACGTGGTAGTGGTGCTGGGGACACCCACCAGCTGCCTAAGCAGGAGGCCTGGCCCTGCTGCAGTGCCATGGTCCTCTCCTGCCTGGTGGCAGGACATCCCTACTCCAGACAGCAGGACCAAGGAGGAACTTGTCTTGTCTGCCTCCCGAGAAGGGCGATTGGCCCAGGAGGCCCCTGCAAGCCTCCAAATGTGGTTGTCCCCATGGGACCATGTAGGTCTTATGAAGCACGTGGGGCAACAGTGCATGTGGCCTGTGACAGGCAAAGGAGTGCTGTGCCTCTGGTGTCACCAGGAGGGCAGGAGCGAGAGGCCAGCATGGAGGGGACAGGTGGAGGGGACCTGGCAGAACCAGCCTCTCCTCCCAGGCTCCTCACTGGGGCAGCCAGGCCAAAGATGATACAGATCTCCATGTTCATTCTGGTGATGCTTAGCAGTGCCCACTGTTGTGGGGGTGTTGGTGTCCCCCCATGGGAGTGGGACAAGCACGACAAAGCTGTGCTGCCACAGCTCTTAGTCCAGCTCCAGCAGAACTGTTTCTGGCCAGGCTGTGGTGTCCCCCCAGCATCACAGTGTGGCTGGGAGCACCCAGGAGCCTTGCCTTTGCGGGTCCTGGCACTCAGCAGCTCCCTGCACAGGTTGCTGCTGTCAGGCTGCCTCCAGGCACCACCTCCTCCAACCCTTCTTTCTCCCCTTCCTTTGTTCACTAGAAAGAAACCAAGGGGATGGTCTCGATAAAAGTCATTCCCAACCAACAAAGCCGCATCCCTGCTCTCCAGGTAAGTGCAGCCTCCAGACCCGCGGGCTGTGCTGGGACATGGCTGTGGGGCCGGGTGGGACCAGAGCAAACCACAGGGGACCAGCGCTGGGGAGAGAGCTGTGCTGAGGCCGGGGAAGGACAAGGGGATGGCTGCCCAGTCACCTTGCCTGAGCTGCTGGAGGATGAAGGGACGTGTTGTGTGCTTACGTTGCTGCAAACGAGCAGATTTTTGCCCTGTGTGGATGTATTTACCCAATGTGTATGTAGGAACATGGGCTGGGGGTGCCTGAGCCACAGCGGTACATGTGCGCAGTGTTTGGTGATGCAAAAGCAGCAACGTGTGCACACCAGGAAGCGCAAGTTTCCCGCCACCTTCATAGCCGCGGCCGTTAGAGCCACATCCCCGTTACAGGGCCACAGCAGCACCTCCAGGTGCAGCACTGGGCTCTCACTGCTCCCTGCGTCACTGATGCCCAGTGCATCAGCCGCAAGGAGGGTGACGTAGGTCCGGATGCCGCCAGCACGCTTGTGAGCAGCGAGTGGGAGGAAGGAAGCAGTGGGGGAGAGGAAGGCAGCTCCTTGTGCCTGCTGCCACTGCCAGGGTGGGGGTGACGTGCTGTGGCAGGGGGTGACACCTGCCTGGCTTTGCCTTTGGAGTCCTGCTGTGGCCGAAATACTGAGGATAGCGGGGAGAGCTGGCTCCTCTGCCAAGATTTCAGTGCATGGTGGCTTTTGACTTTAAAGACCAGGGCTTCTCATGCTGGAGCCTTCTTAGTACCTGGGCTTCCAGCCCCAGGCAGGCAAATAGCTTGCATTTGGAGCTGGCCCTTTGCAGTCTGTGGGTGATGCCTGGAGCTGTCTGATGCTAGCTTCTAATTGGTGTAAGGGAGGGTCTTTCCAAAAGTGACCTGGCTATGTCTGGCTTGGGGTACCAAGGCTGCGAGAGCAGAGGGCTCCAGGCAGGTGCCTGGGCAGTGCTTGCTGTGTGTCCCTTGTGTGTTTGTGTTGATGACCAGCTTCCTGGTGTCAGTGAGTGCTTTCAAAGCAAGCATCAGTCCTCATCCTGAAAGGAGATTCCACTTTTGTTGTCTTCCATTGTGAGAGATCTCATGTCACAGCTTGATCCATATGCTCTGGTTTTCTGGCAGTGAAAGGGAACCTGTTTGTGTCCTGCTGGCCCTGTGCCTCCAGCAGCACTGCTGAAGGAGGACATACTGTGGGAAATTGTTTTAATGTGGAACAAGGACAGCATGGTCTACCGTACCCAGGGAGGATGACTTTCCAGGCCCTGCCTATCACATATGAGGATAGGACATAGGCATCACCCCATGTGAATCCCTTTGTCCGCTTGCTACGTGCTGCATTTCTGGAATAAATAACTTGATAGCGTTGTGCTCAGGGGAAGCCTGCATTAGTGCGAGCATGAGGCTGGGTCTGATATAGTGCTGCTTCCTCTGTAGAAGGATCTCCTGCCAGTGGCATGACTGCTGGGCAGCCCCAGGCACGCTGCCCAGCACCCTCCTGAGTGGTCACAGAAGTCTCAAGCAACAGGGAGCACTCGTGATCTGTGGGAGAGCCTGCAGGACTTCGCACCATGACTGGGGACTTCCAGCAGCCTCAGGCCCACAGGACAAAAAAACCCAGGAGGGGAACAAGGGCAATGTGAGGTCTGTGCTTAGCCACAGCCTTACTTTGTTCCCTAAATGCTGCCTTTCACTCCCCATCCTCCATAGCCTGCCTTGCCCCCAGCCTAGTCCTGACCTGGTCCTGATCTTGCTGGCTTTGCTGGCCAGAGACAATTGCAGCTGCAGCAGGGTTTCAGATGAGAAACCATTCATCCAGGCATGGAGAGCGAGCGGCAGTGCAGAAAACGCTGGGTGCACGTGCATGGTCTGCTCTCCTCCCCGGGATAGGTGACCCTCATCCATCCTGTTGCTCTCTGATGGTCTGTTCTTCCTGAACAGCCTGCCTGGAAAACAAGGTCTGTGTGTGAAAGCCACATGCCGTTTCTCTCATGACCTTGCAAAGATGCTCGGGGGCAGCAAGAGCCCAGGGGTGCCTGCTGGCTTCAGGAGGGCTTGAGGCCAGGGGAGGGCAGTGGGGTGGGCTGTAGACTCCCTCCCAAAGAGCTGAGCAAGCAGAAGGGATAGGGAAAGGCCACTTTCTCATGCCTCCCTGGTCCCCAGGGCCTCCCCAGCCCCAGGAGTGTGACACAGTGGCCTTGGAAGCAGCAGCAGCTCATTTCCAGTTGCAGCTGTGATGAACGTAATGTTGCAAGAGTAGCTGATGCTGAAGAGGCCAGAACAGACCCAGGCAGGAATGGACATGACACCACAGCCTTGGTTCTCCGAAGGCCCCGTGCCATGCAGGGGAGTGCCCAGTGCTGGGGAGAGGCCAGGGCACAGCAGCTGGGGATTGAGATGTGGCCTTCCCTCGGGTCCCCAGGACATGGGATTCCAGGGTGCTCCATTGCGATGGCTCTTCTCTGCTCACCCCTCTGCAGACCCCAGTTGCTGTGCACCATGTTGGTCCAGGTGGTGGGACTCATGTCCAGCTGGCTCGGCTCACCAGCACTGTGCAGCACCTGGGAGACTGCAGAGCGGCTACATGTCATGGTTCGAGCACCAGCTGTGGGGCATGCAGGCCTGCCTAGAGGCAGCAGCCATTTCACTGGCTCCCAGTAGAGCCAAGATGCTGTCCTCCTCCCTCCCTCCCTCACCCACCAGCACGTCTCACTGCAGCCTCATGCCCAAGAGCTTCCCCCAAGGCTTTGTGCATATCCTTTCTCCCCCCGCAGCCTCGTGGGGCCTGGAAAGCAGCAGGGACTGGGGTCCCTCCTGGAGCAGGGACCTTGTGCCTAGAGCTGGCTCTGCAGTCGCTGCTGGGGGATGCAATGTGGGGCCGGGAGCTGGACACGACCAAGTTCAGCCACCCTGCATGGTCATGCTGACTCTGGCCTGCTCTCTTTTGCAGATGTTCATGAGGGCACAGTTTGACTACGACCCCAAAAAAGACAACCTGATCCCCTGCAAGGAAGCAGGGCTGAAGTTTCAGACCGGCGATGTGATTCAAATCATAAACAAGGATGACAGCAACTGGTGGCAGGGCCGGGTGGAGGGCTCCTGCATCGAGTCGGCAGGACTCATCCCTTCTCCGGAGCTGCAGGAGTGGTAGGTCCCTGGATTTGGCCAGAAGGGCTGAATTTGGGAGTGGAGGCGGGAACTGTGATCATATGCTACCAGTAGCATGACCGTTGTTGGGTAACACCAGCATCACTGCTGGGAAAAGGAGGCAAATGTCCCCTTCATCTGCCACAGGGTGAGCCTTTACCTGTCCTAGCAGCTACCCTGCTCCTCTTGCCCTTGAATGTCTGAGGGACAATCCTGCTTCTCGCCCAGGGCTTGGGGTGACAGCTGGACCATGGTGGTGTCCTCTCTCGGCAGGCGTGTGGCGAGCATCACCCAGTCCAGTCAGAGTGAATCCCCAAGCTGTAGCCCCTTTGGGAAGAAGAAGAAGTGCAAAGATAAATACCTGGCCAAGCACAGCTCAAGTAAGTGTGAGCAGGGCAATGGGCTCCCGAGCCCTGGCCATCGCTTCTGCCTCTGGGCAGGGGCGGGTCTGTCCTCCATGAGAGACCAAATGGCCCAGCTGTGTTGGCAGTGGGACCTCGGGAGGATACCCCTCAGCTGTCAGCTTTTTTGAGTCCCTCCTCCAAAGTCCTCGTACTCCTCAGGTGGCCACAGCTGTATCCCTGTGCAGCTCTGTACAGGGCTGGTTCATGCAGGAGCCAGGCACTGGGCACCCATGCTCTCCTGTGGTGACAATCCCTGGCACTCCTGGCCCCAAGCTCCTTGGGAGGTCAGGCTCCCAGGCCTTCAAACCCCGCAGGCTGCTGAACACAGGGCAGGTGGTGGCCTTGCTGCTGCTCAGCAATTAGGGAGCAGCCCGAACTGCTCCCCACAGCTGCCAAGCCATGTCCCTGGTAGGGCAGCTGCCCATGCAAATGCCCCGTGCTAAGCATGCCCTGAGCCAGCAGAGGTGGGTGCCTGAGGACGTGCTGGCTCCTAGCCCGGCCTGCAGCTCCAACCAGCAACAAACAAGGCTGTAAATCAGCAAGATAAATAAAGCTCCCCCAGCAACAAGCTCCCTGGAAGTGTCCTGCCGCCTCCCCACCCAGCTCCCAGGTCCTACTGTCCTGAGCAGAATTACTGAGCAAGAGCAGCCCTGGCTTCAACTTCGGCAGCTGCTGGTCGAGCTCCCCAGCACGTCCTCCACACCTCACATGCTGCTTGCTGCTGAGGCTACTGCCCTTTTCCTGGAGCAGCCAAACAGGGATGAGCTCCCAGCTCAGTCCTGATCACTCCCTCCATTTTGCCCAAGGACTTGTCTTCGGTCTGACGAGCATGCGGTCCTGCTGCTGCGGCTGAGCCAGCTCTGACCACTTGCTGTCTTGTTTCTCCTCCACCCCAGTTTTTGACCAGCTGGATGTGGTTTCATATGAGGAGGTGGTGAGGCTGCCTGCCTTCAAGAGGAAGACTCTGGTGCTCATCGGTAGGTCCTGCCCCAGGCATCCCCGGAGCACAGGGGCTGCGTGCGGTGGGTCCTGGGGGGAACCGGGACTGGACAGGGACTGCTTCAAAACCTAGCAAGCTCTGGGGAGCCTTTCTTTTGCCTGCAGTGGTCACCAAGCAGGCTGACCTCCTCCATGCAGCATTGTGCGTGGTCTGGCACCTGCATTGCAATGCTGAGGTAGAGTTAATTCAGTAGTTTCCAGCTCATAAGCATCCTTATGGATAATTTTTACTGAAAGCAGCTCTGGTCTATGCAGCTGCAACAAAGCAAGGACTCCCATGCTGTGGGTACTGAGCACTTATCCGTGGACACTGTGGGCACAGGCAGCCCACACAGCCCAGCTGTGCTGGCTGCTTAGCAGGCACCGGTCCCATCTTCCACTGGGGCTGGAGGTGAGCATGCCCAGGGCAGGGAGAAGAAGACACCTGGGCAAGGCCCCAGGAGCTCTGCAGCTTTCCTTAGACCCAGAGCTGCAGAGGGGCCCCAGAATCTCCTGCCAGGCTTCTCTGAGCCCGCCTCCAGCATCCATCCCTCCTTCTCTGCAGGGGCCAGCGGTGTGGGCCGTAGCCACATCAAGAATGCTCTGCTCAGCAACAACCCGGAGAAGTTCATGTATCCACCCCCATGTAAGTACCCAGCCAGGGTGGAGGGCAGAGCACAAGGTGCGTTTCCTCTCACCTCCTTGAGCTAGGACCTTCTGACAGCAGATGGGAGGTGGGGAGATGTTCCTCCAGCACCACCAAGCCCCTGATGTCAGAGGCCACCACGCAGGGCACTGTAGGGCCTCCCTGCCATGGGCTGAACCTACCCACAGATGGCTGCAAGGCTGCTATGGCCCGCATTGCAGAGACACCTCACTCTTCACATCCCAATGGCTCTCCTCGGGCTGGCTGAGTTCCCTACTTGTCCCAGGCAGGAAGGAGTCGAAAGGGGATTAGTACAGCCTAGCCTTGAGGTACACAGGCCCTCCGTGCCCTAGCCCCACGCTCAAAAAGGGAAGGCAAGATGCCCAGGTCACCCAGAGCGGGGGCTGCCTCCTCCGCTCTGTTCCCTAGTCCTTCTCGGGGCCAGCACTCACTATCTCCCTCCCTCCCCAGACACCACACGCCCCCAGAAGAAGAATGAGGTGGACGGGAAGGACTACTACTTTGTCTCCACTGAGGAGATGACCCGGGACATCTCAGCCAACGAGTTCCTGGAGTTTGGAAGCTACCAGGGGAACATGTTTGGCACCAAATTTGAAACAGTGCACAAGATCCACCAGCAGAACAAAGTTGCTATTTTGGACGTCGAGCCCCAGGTAGGGAGCAGGGGAAGGGGTGGGCAGGACGGGGGCTGCCACTGATTAATTACCTGTGTGGTGGCTGTGACTGTCCCTGCCTTTCCAGTGCACTGCCCACCTGCCCTTCCCCCCAAAAAAAAGCTAGGGAGTGCTGGGGTGGCATTTCCATTCCCAAGACATGGGTGCAGTGAGGGTATTCCCCATCACAGCAAGCACCTGGCTGTGACAGCAAGGCCAGGGCCAGGCTGCTGTGGGAGTGGGGGTGCAGGCCCCAGCACAGGCTCCGCACAGGGACCATTTCCCCTCTCTGACACCAAGCACGTGGGTGCTGCTTTGCAAAGTGGCGGTTGTGTCCAGTAGCTAGCCCAGAGCAGGGCTGGGGATGCCCTTACATTCTTCCCCATGAGGTGCAGGGGAAGCCATGCTGGGACCCCTGCTACAGCTTCACCCAACTACCCCTGCATCACCCGACTACCCCCAGGCTCAGGAGTCCACCCAGAGAGCCCATGGCCCCAGACTAGGGGTGGCCCCTTTAGCCTACCATTGCGTCACGGGCACCATCGCACCCTGGCTGGGGAGCAGCGTGGGGTAATGGGGGACAGCTCCCACCGTGAGGAATGGCCACACTCTGGTAACCACCCCTCTCTCCACAGACCCTGAAGATCGTCCGCACGGCCGAGCTCTCCCCGTTCATAGTCTTCATTGCCCCAACAGACAAGGCAGAGCAGGTGGGTGGCAGGGTGCCGAGGTTGAGTCCCCCTCTGGCCAGGTTTGCCTGCCCATGGCAGGGGGGCAAGGAGCCCGCTGCAGCAGCCCAGGACTCTCTCCCTGTTCCACATCAGCTTCTTCCTGTCTGCATTGATTTTTGTGGTCCAGGAGAGCACTGGTGCCACAGTTAATTCAGACAGCGCCAAGCACCGCCACACGCTGCCATTTCCTGGGAAGACCCCGATGCAGGGAGCAGTGCTGCCTACCCTGACTTGCCACAGCCTGGACCAGCTCCCCTGAGGGCTAACCTCTGCAGGGAGACAGGAAGCAATGGGAGAACAGGGAAACCCACAGAGCTGTGCTCCTCCTGGACTCATGGCCAGCCAAGGCTACTTCTCCCAACCTATTAATTTGGGGTTCGTAAAGCTTAGGATACAGATAGTTTGCAGGAAGGATATTTATGCAGCCTTCAGAGCAAGCATTGCACAAGCATTTAGAGGCACGTTAACCTGTAGAGGATTGTAAAACCAGGTGCAGCAGGCTGAGGGGGGGAAAGGGGAGTGAAACGGGGGGCAAGTGTCAGAGCAGAAAGGGCAGTTAGGCAGGCTGCTGCCCCCACCTCCATGCCTCATCACCCACCGCTGCCTCCAGACAGAGGAATTAACTCCTGCCGCAGTGGGCAGGGCCAGCCCCACTGGTGCAGGCACTATATATAGCTAGCTGCGGCAGCTCAGGTAACTGCTTACTAGAAGGGATGCAGCAGAGCGAAGATGTGACCCAGCAGAGCTCACATGACCCAGGCACACTGCTTATTGCTCTCCCCTCTCCACCCCCAAGAGCTGCCAGGCAAGACACAGCAGAACTGCAGCAAGCAAGCACAGCACCCCAAGCTCATCTCCGCCCCGAGGCACAGAAGCAGGGAGCCACCTGTGTTTCAAGCTCCATTAGGGAGATACGTGGAAATCAGTCTGGACTTCGCTGTTGAGGGCACAGCTGCCCACAGGGACACACTCCTGGGATGCCCCTGCTAGCTGAGGAAGTGTCCAGACTAGCCACACTGGCAGGAGGGGGCAGGCCGCTTTGCTTTTACTATGAAGAAATTTAACTCGCAGCCAAAACCAGAAGAGGGAGGCTGGTACAGCTCTGCCAGGCAGCGCTGTTCTGGTCAAAAGCCAGTGGGGAGTGACCATCCTGCAGGGATCCTACCTTGAAACCAGCCTTAGGCCTTCAGCTGGCTACACTGCATAGCGTAGTAATGAGCAGCCTGCTGCTCAGTGAACCTTCTCCTCCCAGGGAGCTGCCACAAAGCATTTTAAAGATAAATACGAGACCAAGCAGGTCTGGCCTCACTGTAGCAGGTAACCTGATGCTCCCAGCATTGCATACAAGTCCAGCAAAACTCCCAGAGATTGGACAACAGCTCCTAGCTTGTCAGACAAGCTGCAGGGATGCTCTGTGCTCTGATACTTAGCAACCAGTTGAGTTGTTTTGGTGGTGGGAGGGAGTTTGCCTGTTGGGGTGGGCTGTGAAATCCCCCTTCTCAGCCTCCTGAGCACTTTCTGCCATTTCTTGCAGTCAGAGGCTTTGCAGCAGCTCCGGAAGGATTCAGAGAGCATCCGAAGCCGATACGCACACTACTTCGACCTCTCGTTGGTCAACAATGGGGTGGAAGAAAGCCTCCAGCTGCTGCAGGAAGCCTTTGAGCAGGCCTGCAGCTCTCCACAGTGGGTGCCCGTCTCCTGGGTCTACTGAGAGGGCATCCGAACCCAGCCGCTTCTCATCAACCATCCTGCAGCCATGGGGAGAAACCTTCTCCTCAGCTCCCCCTCATCCACACACAGCCCAGCACAACTCCGTTCCTCTGCTGCTCCACAGACATGGTCTCAATTGGTTGACACACACACACACAGAGGGTCTCCAGACCTCCTCTCTCAGGGGAACGCAGGACAGACTGCCCAAGGGACACCACCTCCCACAGCATTGCAAGGCAGTGGTAAAGTTAGTGGCTATAGCAGAGCCCAGGGCATTAGCTCAGAGCACAGCTCCCCACCTCACTGGGCAAGGGAAAGCACAGTCCTGCTGTAGCACCTGGCTGATCTCTGCATTGGTCCCAAGGCAAGTGGTAGAGCAGAGGCTTTCCAGGCATATGTCCCCTGCCATTGTAGGAGCGCACTCTACGCCATAAACACCTTGAAAGCTGTCCACAAGCTTTGGAGGCTTCACACAGACCACACCAGAGTTCTACATCCAAGGGTTTCCCCTCACAAATGGGGAAGAGCAGAAAAAGGCGAGCATGGATTTGACGAAGATGAAGCATGCCACCCCCAAGCAGGTCTCGCCCTGCGTTCTGAGGTTGGAGTTTTCTGATCCACCCTGTGCCACTGTAGTTGTAACAACTCACTGTATTTAAATTCTCACCATGCAGCTTGGATTGTTACCGCCTGGCCGAAGAAACTCGGCAGCAGCTGAAGAAGTCCCACACACCAAACCCGAGGGACAGTTCAATGGGTAAATTAGATCCAGCCACAAGTATCTGTTGCATGCAGTAGAAACAGTGTCTCTACAAAGATCATCCACACGTGTTTTCCAGAGTCTAGGGTGCCTCACGCACTGTATGCAAACATAAAAGCCACCCACACAAAGGTGTTCCTTCTTCTGCAGGAGTGTACTGACGCACAAGCCCCACCATGACCATGTCTAGGAAGCATCACTATGGCTCCTCGGCAAACGATAGTCATCATTTAGGTGAAAGAATCTCATTTGTATGTTCAGCAGTCAGCTAGGGGAAAGGGGAAGGGGGTTAAGAAGTCTTGCGCAATTTTTTAAGGATGCCAAAAATAAAATCTGTTGATGTGCAATAGGGACCTTTGTTCTCATCCACTGCAGGGAAACAATAAGCAGCAATAAACATGTGCTGAAACATTGCTGTGACTGGTGTTTTACCTCTTAGGCTGAGAACTCGCTCACAGCTGGAAGTCTGTTCCCACCTCCCTGACCCTAACACACTCAAGGTTAGGCAGGCCAGGACCAAACAGTCCCTCCAGCCACTGTCAGACCTCTCCAGCAGCTCGCTCCAGCACAGGCAAAGGAGGAAAGAAAACACTCAGCTTCCAGGCACATGTCCCAGTGGGTTTTACCAAAGCGGAGGGTGGCCCCCTGAGCACCTGCGAAGCCTGACCAGCAACAAAGGCCTGTGATGGTCCACGTCAACATGGCCAGTTCTCTGCACCAGCAGCTTCTTCAGGAGAGCAGCACAAAGGCTGGACAGAACGGGCAGCCATTTACCTGCCCAGCTGCAGCACGCACATGCGGAAGCTGCCTCCTCTCCCCATGAACAGACCACTGACCTCTTACAGGAGCCAGATGAACAAGAAAATCACCTGTTCAAAAATAGGGCTTTTATTTTTATGTAAAAAAGAGTAAATAAAAATGGACTTTTTTTTCTGCTGAGGTTCTGACAGCCACCAGCTGCTGGCCCCACCGCCTGTATGTATCTCTAGCATTGGAGGGGAGAAAAGTCAAACGGTTAAGACAAAAGCAATGCACGAGGCTAAGACAAACGTTACAGAATCTCTGCAGGGATGAAGCTCAGAACAAAGCAGCCTGGATCCTTCCTTATTAAAAGGGACTAAAATCCTGGCTCGGCACTACCCCTGTGACAGAGGAGAGACCTCCTGCCCCCAGCGAGCCAGCCCAGATAAGGAAATTAGGACAAGTCTTTCTGAAACTGCTCAAGCCCCACACCCAGTGCCCCATGCAGAGCTGCCTCTGGCCAAGCTTTTCCTCATGAGGACTCCAGTCCCAACAGCCCTTTAGAAAATTATACTGGCCAGCCACCTTCTGGTCATTTCACTTCTGTCCCCTAGCAGCATCCCCACTTCTAGCCTTCAGAGCATATTAGATATCAAACCAGCGAAGGCAACTGAAAGCGCTGTGGTCCCATTCCAACAACTGGGTACAGAAGAGCAAAGAGCCAGCAAGAGGTACACACTGACAAGGTCACTGGGGCACTGGGTCTGGGGATCAGCCGACAACTAACAAGCAGGTCCCCGCACTATAAAGCAAAAAGCAGGAATTTAATGTTCTAATCCTTTTATGATAAAGCTAAAAAAGAGTACTGAAGAATATCTGGGTGGACTATTTGAGCTCATCTAGCTGATGGTCAAGCCAAGCATACAGCCAGGTTAAACAAACCAGAGCCCTTCAAATAACCAATTTGACTGTCCCCATGCAAACCCATTCAGACGGGCCATGACAAAGCCAGTCCTCCAGACACCAACACATTCTGCAACTGTCAGGTAACAGCTCCAACCTTGGAAGAAAAGGAAGAAAGAGGCAGGACAAGAGAGGGGAGAAGCGTTATTCCTCCCTGTCAAGGTGAAAACAGAGACACCAAGTAAGAGCCAGGAGCGACAGCTTCCCTGAAGATACCACTTCTATTGGCATCATGGTGTTCAGCTTTAGAGAGCAATCCAGTGCAGGGACAGTCAGGCACCCCACTCCTCTGGCAACCCTTAAAACAGGATGAGGAGGGGTACCTGAGCAGGGCATATCCTGGGCAAACACACCCGCTCACTAGTATACAACAGCAGAAAAGAAACTTGGAAATTGCTGGCCCCTCTGCCACACAGCCAGTCCTCTTTTTCTCAAGGCCTCAGACTCCTCCCTCCCTACCGACGAGGTCACCTGCGCTGGACAGATCCAGTTGCTTACTCCGAGCTCTCTTCTACCTCCTTTTGTTTCTTCTTCTTCTTCTTCTTCTTAGTGCTGGTCTCACTTGTCTGTGAAGAGGTTGGAGATGTCAGGAAGGAATCAAAAAGGAATCCCCCACTGCTCATTTCAGGAGGAACAGTCCCACTCCAGAAGCAGTGCAGGCTCCCCATGGCCACAATCCTCCCTCACCACCATACAAGCACTCAAGCACGCTGACTGAATGCCAGCACCATGCCAGGCACCATCCTCCCACCGGGGCCTGTTACAGGGCACCAGAGCACAGAGGTGGCTTGGCAGGAATGTGTACCCACCAACTGCCCCAGGGCACAAATGGCTGCTCACCCCATCCCTGCCCCACTGCAGATCCACCCCAAGCCTCATCTGCCTGATGTCCCACCACCCTCAACCAATTTAGTTTACAAATGCGCCTATATAGACATCTTTCTCTGCCTGTGGGGAGCCTGGCACTTTGGGGACATGCACAGCAGGTTGCTGATGTGTTTATCCTGGAGGTATTAGGGAGAGACAGCAATATCTCCCATGCTTGGACCATACCATGGCAGCACCCAGTTACATACCACGTCTATTTGCTCTCCCCCACTCTCAGCTGCCTCTTTGGCCTTCTTCTCTTTTTTCTTCTTTTTCTTTTCCTTTTTGCTCAGCTCCTCTGGTGGTGGGGTGGCAGGGGATGGTGGGGTCACAGCCTCCTCACTTTCACTCTCCGATTCTCGCTTCCTCTGTTAGGGGAACACATTGTCAGACACACCATGTTCTAAAGGAGCTCAAGAGATGGGAAAACTGTTTGCAAGCCCATTGCAACTATTTTGCCTGATTCAATCAAACTTCACAGTTAACAATGCTTTAAGCAGGAAGGTGAGCTACAGACTGGCAGTGGTCCCCTCCAGCATACACTGTCTAGGATTTGCTTCTGCCAGAATTGCGCCCCGTATTTCTCAGTGTTTCCTGCACCCCAAATGCTCCAGATTTTCAAGCACTGCTGCACCTTTCCAAGTGCATGCACAAGCCCTGACTTAGGGAACTTTAGATGCAACTCTTGCATGGACATTTCTGCATCTGTAGTCTCCAGAAAGGTTTTCTGGCACAACAAACCTCCATTGTGGCTCCATACAACATATTTCCTTGGATGCTGCAGCTTGTACATCACAAGTCAGAGCTCCTCATTCTCATACTGTGCTACAGGACTTGCACGCAAAGTACAACATCCCAGAGACAAACACACAGGCATAAAGCCCTAAACAGGTCACCCTACAGATAGCTCATGGGCCACGCAACTACAACACATGTTCAGGTGCTAGGCTCCCAGAATATGAAACACTTCCCCCTGTAAAACAACCAACCAAAGCAGCACACAATCCAGCGCCTGATACCAGCTGCCTAAAGGAACAGGTGCGTATCCACTCTTCATCAGGGCCCAACCAACCTTACAGCCAGAGAGCACTAACAATACTCACTTTTGGAGTCCTCTCCAGCTCTGAAACAGCTCGGGGAACAGCAGCTGCCTCTTTCTTGGAAGCATCCCTGAAAGAGAAGATCCCCAGGCTGAGTAGAACAGCCGCTGCCTTGCACTGCAAGTAAAAAGCCCCTGCGCGCAAGGGCTCCGTAACCCACGGCAGGCTCTTGGTGGGGAGGCTGGTGTGGGGAAGACCTGCAGCCTGCACCAGGGCCAGCTGGGCTATGCAACAGCAAGGCCTCCCCCATTTAATTTAGCAGACTGACTCCCTCTAAAACCACAAGCACAGGCTAGAAAGGGATAACCATCTGCTCAGGACCTTTCCTTCTGGTGCTGCCCACTAGCAGCACGCTCCCTGGGACTGCAAGAAATGCCACCACACCCCATGGGTCCGGACAGCCAACAGCCTTGGGCCAGACTTAACATGCTCCAAGCACAAATGGCAGCACCCAGCCCAGCCCTCGCTGCTCGGAGCTCCTCTCTGATGACCATGCAGGAGCCACACACCCTGTACCCACCTATAATCCACATACTCCTTCTTCCAGGAATCCGGTGTGCTCTCATTGGGCTTTCCATGCTTGTCCAGCAGACCCTTCTGGATCATCATCTTCTTTTGACTGGCCTGAGAGCAACATGCAACAAGTCAGACTGTAGCTCTAGGGAGGAGAAATCCTCCCTGGGGCTTCAGCCACTTGGCCTAAGAGGAGGTAATCCAGGAACAAGCCAAGCCAACAACTACAGCATTACTGATGTAACATCTCTCCAAGGACCTTCTAATAAATCACACAGAACATCCCCTGCACAGCAGCCTACAAATCTCAGACAGGAGGCATCTTCATCAGTAAATAAGGGCTAATTTGTGGGGGAAGTAACAGCAGCAGAATAAGATGACTCTGCACATCATGGAGCTCAGATCTTTGACTGGGTTTCTCCAGCTTAATGACTGCCGCATTTCAGCTGAACCACTCCAGCTGCCAATGCAAGGCTTTGTTAAAGACTCCAAGATGCTTGAACTGGCCCACGTTACCTCACATTTGCTGTGAGATAGATGTGCATGCATCCCCACAGCTTTCTACATTTCATCTGAACCACAGGAATAGAATAAGCCACAGCAACTTGACACCGAGTTTTAAGTCTGAGCAGCATCACTCGCCACAGTGAAATGCCAGTCTGGCTGCAGTTAAGCTAGCACTGGTGACCTGCTGATTTCCATGACTACCACATGCTTGAGATGGAAGAGAAACCCAACAATGGGTGTTCCCACTGCTCCTGTCCTTCAGGCACAATTTAGTGTCTCACAAGACAGTTTGTATTTTGGCACTGTTGCAGTTGCACCAGAAGAAAAAGCAACTCCTTGCCCAGCCCCTCCAGAGCCATCAGTATGGGGCGATAGATGAAGGTCATCCTTGCACAGAGTGCTAATGCCATCCACTTCACATCATTTGGCTCTTTACCAGAGGAGGGCTGCTGCTCCTGGTACAGACCTGAGAGGCCCACGCCTAAGCACTAGCAGCAGCCCCAGCTGGGCCTCGGGTAGAGCTGGCCAGGCTCTGTTGGGAGGGAATGCCTCGCTCCCACCAGCACTGGGAGTTGGCACCATCGTGGTTCCAGGAGAACACAGCAGAATTACACCGAAACCCTGGAGAAGACACGGGCACAGCTCTGCCCGAGGGGTCTGGAGTCCCACACCCCGACAGTTGGGCTCCCACCATCGCCCTGGGACTGACCACACCCCCACGCTGCTCACCTTGGGACCGAGACCCCATTTGCGGGGATATGTGTCTCTCTCCATGATCACTCTCTTGATCTTCGCCACAATGCCGTGGTCGCAGGTAGAAATGACTGCTGTGGTCATCAAGGCAATGGCTGCAGAAGCAGGCAGAGAGTTCATTAACTCTTTAACAGCAGAACTGCGGCAGTGACGCAGGAACCTGCTGCATTCAGCCTGTTCTTCCTCTGTCAGCACAAAGAGGAGCAACACCCCCCCACCAGTGCCATTTCACCCCAAAACCTCTCTGGAAGCAAATTCCAGACTAATGCTTCAGAAAGCTGCGTTGCTTAAAGGCAGCAAGTGTGTCAGTCATGGATTAACCACACCGTAAGCACAGGCCTCTCCAGCTTACACCAGAAGACCGGTTCTGGATCAGTGAACACAGTAAGACCAACCATTTCCCAGAGCAGCACGAACACCACCACTGTATGGGGAAGAGCTCTGTGAACAGCTGCTAGAGCACTTCCAGGCAGCTTAAGGAACCACGCCACTATAGAAAGGAGCAGTGCTGCTCCTTCATCAGCTCCCAAACCTTGCAGAGCGAAACTAGAGGAGACTAATCCTACCAATAAATTGTTTTTCTTGCTGGGTCTCCGAGATGACCAGAGTGCAGGCAGTACAAACAACAGAGTGGAACAGCTTGGCTGTGTAACACCTCCAAGGCCCCTCAGTCCCATGGGTCTGGACAGAGCATGAGGCCGTGCAGCACTGAGCACCATGACAGACCATCTGTACAGTATGTCAGCACCTGCCACCTACACAGCTTCTTTGAAGACCCTGGTTAGAACAAAGCACCCTTTCAAGACACTTCACAGAAGCTGGTAGTTGCTCAAGTCCTTTTACACTGATCTGCTCAGGAAGTGTGATGTGCCAGTGTGATCAGACATCATCCCTCATCTCAGTGGGGACGGAGCCCCCCAAAGAGGGGCTCCAACCCTGCCAGCACCACTTCGCTCCTGCAGGCAGCCAGCCACACACCACAGCAGCCCCCAGGAGGACACTGGGAGACCGGAAGGTCTCTAGAGGCTGCACAGCACCCAGACCCTAGAACAGGAATCGGGGTGCTGCAGGAGGACAGCACCACTGCACTCAGAGAATGGATAAACTTCGTCATCACCTCACACACAGAGCACATCTGAGCATCACGCAGCTGAAACCAGGCTGAGGAACTCTTCACACCTTGCCAAGGACTGATGCAGCCCCTGTTTCTTAACATCCTTCCCAAACCAGCTGCCTTGGGCCACACTAACCCACAGTCCCCATCACGAAGCACTATTTAAACCTTTTGTGCACGGGAACTCATTTGTTGTGCATTCACTGGAACGCAATCTGTTACTTCTGCAGTTAGCTGGGCACAAGAAGAAAAAGAAGTTTCATACCTAGGCAGATAGCTTCTCCTTTCGTAGTGATGACAACAATCTCCTGATTAAGCTCAATACCATCTTCATACCTCAGGACACCAGGCAGCATGATCTTGGCTCCATAGCAAATGGCATTAACCTGAAAATGTAGGGAACAGGAGGGCTTGTAAGCCATTACAGAATACAAACAAGGTAAGAAGTGCCTCTAATATTCTAGCTTCCCATTGCCATTACTGTCCCAGCAGTACATATCTGTTTCTTATTGTCCACTGTATAAAACTTGGGGGCTTTGGAAAAAGCAAGCAAAGCAAAGCACCTATCACAGCAAACAATGTGTGAGGCAGATCTCTTATAACCATCAGCATCCTCCTGAAGTGAGGAGAGCAGCTTCTCTGCCACTCAATTCTTTGCTCTTGCATCTTACTGCTGATTTGGCAGTGGCCCATACTAGGTCCTACACAGCTCACAATCAGGACAGCACTCGACACCATGTGGATCCTGATCCCCCATTTATTATATTAGCTGTACAAGTTAGGAGGACACTTTGCAGTCTCTGGCTGTCAACCGGCACTATCTCAGGAACTCACCGCACTGTCTTTCATGACTAGCCGCTTGTGTGAAATCAGCAGTTTCTCCAACGGCAGGATAACTCTTCGCAGGTAGCTGTCATCCTTGTTGTTGTCATACTGCCACTGTGCATCCAGTACATCGTGCATAGTCACCATGTTGTCCTGCAAAGACACAATCCCTCTGAACTCTCCTACCAGCCACCAACGCTAAACACACAAGAAAACAGCTGAAGTGCAACAGCAAATAGTGTGCTGAAAGGAAGTGAAAAACAGATGCCCAATCAGAAGCATCAGAAAAGCAACCTAAAAGAGGCAAGAATACCTTCCATCAACAGCTTGAGGTCAGCCTGACTTGTGCTGCCAGACTTCAACCTTCCTAATCTCAGACAGCACTTGGATCTAGTGTATAAGGTCTGTCCACATGAAACTTTGAAATATGACCAAACTTAAACAAATACCTGGGACTTCTAGACAAAGATTAGTGAGTAGAAGTTTAAATTAACCAGCTCTTCAGTCTGTGACATGGAATAAATTCTTGAAGCACCCAAGACCTGGAATTCAGAAATTAATCACTGCCAGTGATTACAGCTGTGGTAAGAGCAGACTGCTGGGGAAACACTTGCACTCTGACACTCTTGCTTTGGAAGGAAAGAAATTAGTTCTGGAGTTTGGACTGGCAGCAGGATCCAGCTATGACGAGACTAAAAAGACTGTATACAAGTGTTCAAGATCACACAAGACTGCATCTCCCAGGCTCATTTCGATGAAGCACATTCCCTGCATTGTGCCCTGACACCAAGCAGTCGCAGATTGCTAAGCAGACAGCTCACACGCCTGAACTTGTGGCACATGCATGGTTTGTAGGCTGAGAAACACAGGTGGCATAAAACAAACTTTCGGTCACCATGGTGCACTTCCCAGTCACTCACTGTCCCAAAGCTTAATTACCAGAACAGGGGCAACACCCTGAACTGAACTCAACACTTTGGTTACAGACGGTCTACGGCAAAAGCTCCCACATTTTTAGGGCTATTCATAAAACTCTTCCCAGCCACCTATACTTTCTCCTAACACTGTAAAACTAACACAGTTCCAAGGAACTCTTGCAATTCTGACAGTTTAAAATTTGCTCGTTATAGTTAGGGCTACCACTCTACCTTCTCTCCCAGGATGCCTGAGCGCACTCTGCGGAGCTCTTGCATCTGGCCCCCTACACCAAGCAGCAAACCAAGGTGAACACAGAGTGTTCGGATATATGTGCCTGCTTCACAGCTCACCCAGAAGATACCTGAAATGCAGGACAGGACAGAACAGTATTTAAATACATATCTAGAATTGAACCACATCTAGAAGCTCCCTCCGAGAGAAGCTGTATGTCCAATCCTTCACAGAGCCATCAGCCTGGGGTGATAGATGAAGGTCATCTTTGCACTGAGCGCTAATGCCATCTAATTGACATCATTTGGCTCTTCAATGAAGGATGCAGCAGTACCAACAACAGATGGGATTTGCTTCTCAGCACACCAAAGTAATGCATGAAGCAGTTACTGCTTGATGGTGGTGAGGATTTATGTCCTATGACATCTGCCAAGAAGAGGAAACAGCCCATTTCACAGGAAATTTTATCAGCTGTCAACTTAAGAGAAAGAAGGCAGGAAATCCCTGTTTTACCTAATCTTCTCTCAGGATCATATTCCACCAGCTTGCTCTCATAGATGGTTCTGACTCTCAGTTGTCGTTTGACAGCAGCAATGAGGGGTGGTCGCTGAAACAGCGCACCTGTCAGAGTTTCTATTGCCTGAGGGTAGAAGCAGAAGAAGTAACCGCTCACACCTGTGCCCTAACGTAGGAGCACCTCAGGGTTGCCAGCAACTACAACCACTTCCATGAGTGAGAAACCACAAGGTTCATCATAATTTGGTGATGTCATATCTAATAAAGCCAATCTGAACCAGTGATGTGGTCACAATGCTACCCTAGCTGCCAGTGAGCGCAGCTGGGCTTCTTCATCAGGTGCCAGTATGTGATCAGACATCATCCCTCATCTCAGTGGGGACGGAGCCCCCCAAAGAGGGGCTCCAACCCTGCCAGCACCACTTCACTCCTGCAGGCAGCCAGCCACACACCACAGCAGCCCCCAGCAGGACCCTGGGAGACTGGAGGGTCTCTAGAGGCTGCACAGCACCCAGACCCTAGAACAGGAATCGGGGTGCTGCAGGAGGGCAGCACCACTGCACTCAGAGAATGGATAAACTTTGTCATCACCTCACACACACAAGCACACCTGCACTCCACTCCTACCCTCTCCTCTCCCACCAATGCTGAACACTTTGCATATAAAGTGCCAGCATGGCTAAGAGCATGCCGAGACTTACCCTGGCAAGCTGAGCCTCACTTTCAATTGCATTGTGCAGCCGAACAATTCCCACATACTCTTTGCCTGAAAGAACGACAAGAGCAGTCAGGAGTGGCTGCTTGCATTTAATGTTGACTTCAAGGTCCACACTGCTTCACAGCCACACATCCACAGAGCCCTGAAATTTTCACCACCACCTCTCCTAGGAAGTGTGCACAGTTTATTATGGAGTTGGTTATTCTTCCAACAAAATAAATCTAAGCTACATTTATTTCTTCATCAAGTTTTATTTCACTGGACTGGTAGAGGCTGAGGCCATAAATTCAGTTAGTACAAGAAACCAGTCTGTCAGAAGTGTTTTCACTGACTTAAAACAGCACAAGCCCCAGAGAAGCAATCAAAAAAAACTTATGAGAGCATGGATGCACCCTCACTGCCTTGGAGTGAGAAGGATAAGCAACTCTTAAGCTCAAGGCACTGAAGACCAAGGGTAGCCCTTTCAAACACTGGAAATCTCCATTTTGTCTCCAAAACAACTCCACACCTCCCCATTTGCTTAGACTGTAAATGGCAATAAACATACCTGCGCTCTGCTGAGATTTGACCAGTCGTGTTGCCCTCTCAATGCACACAATAAGGCACCCAGTCACCTTAGGATCCAGAGTGCCACTGTGTCCAGTCTTCTCTACTCGAAGGATGCGTCGGATCCACGCAACCACCTCGTGGGAAGACGGATTGGAAGGTTTGTCGAGGTTAATAAAGCCAGACCTATAGTGCAAGATAACAGAGAGCAGGAATTAAGCATCAGGGCAAACACAGCAAGAGTGCAAAGACTTTGACAATATTTGTCACGACTGCAAAGAAATGTATTTCTATACAGCCAAATAAGCTATGAACCTCACAGCTGCTCTCAGTGAGCACACGTCGAGCTGCTCTGCGCACAGCAGGTGATATATTCCACAAAGAATTCTCTTCTCCCCAGACTGCTCATCGCTACTCTGCACTTAAACCAAACCAAATGCTACAAACAAACTCCAAGCAGTCTCAAAGCCTAGCAGGCCAAAGGACTTTCCATAAGACCCCAGAGAATTTCTCAAGTGTTTGCATGTCCATCCACAGACCAGCCACAACCCCAGAACAGAGCAAACTTTACAGGAAGTGACCAGCGGGTCCTATTTAGACATTTACTGGTTAGTAGCAAGGCACTGAGTCAAGCAGAAAGATACAAGGGGAATCCAGAACAGAAAATATTTTGAAGATATTAAGTGTAAAAGAAAAACAAACCACTCTGGTCCTTAATACACTCACCTAACATAGTCAGAAATCTCTCTCTTCAGGGGATTAGCACCGGAAGAAAGAGGCGTGTAGTGTGCTGTCATCACATTTAACTTGTCAAAGTTCTACAAAATCCAAGCAAAAGTGACAAGTGTTCTTGAGCTCACCTTGGTTTCAGCGTTGCTTTGCCCCAATACATCTCCCCAGTTACACAACGTCTGATTTGTACGTTTAAGTGAAAGAGCCTCTTCCAAAGTGAAAATGACCAACAATGAAACCACAACGTTTTACAGAAAGAGAAAGAAACACAAGTCCTGCACTGAAAGAGATGGGAAAGCAGCAGAATACCAACCTTTACAATGCAGGATAAATCCAGGCTGCCCCAGAAACTCAGCCCAAGCAACTCAGAAGTCTACACAGACCACAGGCCACTATCAGACTGAAATCAATAGCTGAAGAAATGTGGTGGGGTCTTTTTAGGAGACGGTAAACTTAGAAAGTAGGCATGCAAATGATACTGCTGAACAAACTTTATAAAATGACTTCTGCATGCAGAGGGTTTGCCTCTGCTTTGAATGTCATGCATGCTGTTTCTTAGCAGTAGGGTTACACAGAGAAGAAGCTGTGCATCTCCACGGGCCTGCACTGAGAGAGGACAAAAGAAGGAACAGGAGCAGGGATGGGCCACGAGGTTGTCTATAACCCGCTCTACCTTCAGCAGCAAGGGCCACTGAGACGTGTCCAGCTGGGCGATCCGGGACTCGGGCTTGATGAAAAATTCCTCCGTGTGCTGAATGTCCTGAGGGTGGATGAAGATACCCGAGATCAGAGAAGGGAAACCCGGAGGCCCGCGCTCCCGCCCGCTGCCACGCGCCGCCTCCACGCGGCCCGTGAGCCGCCCCCTCTGCCCGCGGAGCGGCCACGCTCCCTCCGGTGATGGCGGGGAGGAAGCCCGTTTGGGCACGCCGCGAGGCACCGCTACTCCCCGCCCTACCCCCGGGCCCCACGGACCGTCTCCCCGCGCCGCCACGGATCGGCCTGGGGAAGCCCCCAGGCACCCCGGGCCGGCGGCTCCGCACTTACCGCTATATCCTCATCGGGAAGCACACGCTTCTCCTTCTTCCGCCGCTTCTTCACGCTGGAACCTGCGGGAGCGACACGCTGAGCGTCCCCGCCGAGGTCCTGCGAGCCCCACCACGCCGGGAGCGGGAAAGGCCCAGGAGGGCGTCCGCAGCACCGGACCCCTCCGGGCCGGGCCCGCCGCCGACCGTCCCCCACGTGGCGCCATGGCGGCCCCGAGCCCCGCGCGGACGCCTCCCCGCTGGGACTCCCCGAGCCCCCTCCCGCCTATGCACACCGCGCCCAGCGGAGCGAGACGCCACCCCGGCGGTTCCCTCGCTGCGCACCGTCCTCGTCCGCCATGGCCGCGCCGCGTGGTGGTGCCGCCGCCGCGCAGAGAGCGGAAGGGCCGCCCCTTCCCGACAAGCCCCGCGCCAGCACGTGACCGCTCCCCGCCCAGCGCTGCGCGGGCCGACACCGCCCCTGCCAGCGTCCGCAGTAGCCGCCTCCCGCCCGCCACTGCGCGCCGGCAGCGCGGCCGGTCCGAGCCAGCGGGTGCATTTTCACTTCGCGCAGAGCTGCCGGGCCGTGCTCGCAGCGCAGCGAGTGCCCCTGCCCTGGGCCGGACGGGAAGCGCGGAGGGAATAGGCAGCCAACAGCTGCCCCGGCCGCACGTGAGCGGCCTCCACCAGCCAGCGCGCTAGGGCTCGGTTAGCAGCAGTCATTTAACCGGAGAGTGATGAATCGAGTTATCCTTTTCCGCAACCTTTACAGCAACGTAAGAAGTTAATAACACAGCATACAGATCCTGCCATTTAGGGTCCAACTATGTTTTGCGAGAGTGGACTTTTATCATTACTGCATCCCCAGACACTTAAATTCCTGCTGATACTGGTTGAAACCATCGGGCTTCTGCCCTATTTTCTTGTAGATGTTTTTGTATCCCCAGTACAAATCCGGTGACTCATTCACCTCCATGTAGGAGGCCGGTCCTAGCAGGGACAAGATCCCAGGTACAGCTAAATGCCTGCCAAACACTATTTCTGTTGGTGACAACCCTGGAGATTAGCGAGGGGTTATTTCTAATATCCCATGGCACTATTCCTAAAAACTTCACGCCGCAGCGATTTGCGCATGCACAATGGCACAGTGTCCAGGCAGCTCCGCGACAGTCCGGCACCCGGAGCACCCCTCCTTGGGGAGCGCTGCAGAGGATGCCGGCAGCCACACAGGGCGTGAGCCCATGCTGCGGAGCAGGGCAAGGGAGCTCCTGCTTACGCCCGTCCACGGGAGCAGCACCAGTCGGTGTCACAGCAACTCACCCCAAGTGGTCTCTGCCCATTTGGGCACCTGAAACAAAGACAGCAGCAGTGGGTGCGATCAGGCTCCAATCCTACACTCTGCTGTCAAAGGTGAAATGCATCCATGGAATTATTTTTTCAGTGAGAAAAGTACACAGTGACCACGCCAGCATCTCTTGCTATGGATGTTAAGAAGCAAAACCTAGTATCGATGGTGTGATCGAGTTCACCACTGAGCAGCTTGCAAGGAGCACACAGCTCACATTTTCATCGCACAAAACCAAACTGCCTCACACATCCCAAATGCTCCAACGTTGCTCTGCTGCCTATGGACATGCACACCCCGCCATGCTCTCCCTGCTCAGCACAGGCTCCTGGAGCACGCCAAAAACATGGGAACAGCATAATTAAGAATAACAAAGCTAAATCCTGGAAGGGCGGCTACCACAGCTGTCATCCTTACCGCTGTGTTTAGCAAATTAGAAGCTGGTGTTTCTTAAGAAGCTAACAAACTGAGGTTTTAAAATTGCTGCCCCAGACTTGGTAGTGTCTCTGTTGGCATCCCCCAGGATTCAGGCTTCTAACTCAGGTGGAGGCTGTCACAGCAGAGCCTTGCCCCAACCCAGCCCATGCCAGCAGTTTTCTACCCAGCTCCTTGTCCTGTGCTGACCTCTGCCAGTTCCCACATACAACCCCACGGTTTTGGGGTTCCCATCCGGTCCTCGGTTCACAGAGAAAGTAGATTTGTTTCGGTAGCCATTAATGACGGGCTGAGGGAGAAAAGAAGGAAAAGTAAAGCTTTGGATTAAAAGAAAAAGTAATGGAGGAAAGCCAAAACCCAGCCTGGTTGTTCTGTTGGCAACACAGGAAGATACACGTGAATGTGCAAAACACAGAAACGGAGCTTGTGCGCGAGACCCCCAGTACCTCCCCCTTGGGAAGAAGAAACGGCTCTCTGACAGAATGGTGACAGGTTTGTCAGGGAAGGCTTGAGCACAAAAAATGGTTCCTAATCACTGGGCTTGTTTCACTCTCCGGCAGTCACAGGCTGCAAAGCAGAAGCTAGCAAGGACTGCCACAGACACATTCTCTGCAACCAAGTAATCCCCACCATGAGACTCTTCGGCAGTGGAGAGAGAGACTGTTGGTGGCTCAGAGGGGAGCGTTCCCATGGCATACTCACAGAAGGGACTACAGGCCGGAGAGGACAGCAGAGTCCACCAGGTTTCTGCGCATCTATGCCCAGCTCCTCGAGACGAGATGCCAGTGTCTGCAAAATCTTCCTCTGGCTTTCATATTTCACCTGCAGAGGAGTCCTAAGCCAGGAACACTCTCACAGGACCACACGACGGTGGGCAGCTCTTCATCACCCACCTCTGGGAAGGCCAACAGGAGGGAATACTGCAAGTGGGATACAGCCCCAGAGGAACTCTGCTTTTCTCATCACCACAGCCGCTTGGAGCAACAGGGAAAGAGAGAAGTCCTGTTCTCCGTGGCCCCAAGCACTGGCCTGGAGCATTTGGTCCAACCTGAAGCCCCAGTGAACCAGCTGTCCCGCACTGGACAGGATCACTATGTGAGTGCCCATCCTCTGTGCTGTTGGTGATCACACACACCACCCACAGGGAACCTCCCAGTTCTATCCTTCACAATAACTGAAAAATCAAAGCAGCAGTAAATGGCGTCTGAAGAGTTTGCAGCATTAAGCGACTAAGATGCCAGAGGCTGTTGCTCAAGGGGGATAGGAGGGACAGCTGGGGCAACATGACAGAGAAAAGTCCACGTAAGCACATCTTACCTGCAGCTGCTCTTGATAGGGAACTCTCCACAGTGGAGTCGCTGCGTTCGCTAACCTGGAAAGCACAACATCACAGTAGTGCCCAGAGCTACTCGCCTCCTGATACTTATGGCATAACATCCCTGCCAGCTGCTTCATGGGCAGGACCATTTTGGTACAGGCTCTGCACCAGAGCTGGCTGTGAACGTCCAAACTCCCTTTTCATGGCACCTTCCTGCTGCAGAATACTCGTGGCTGGAAGAGGGACCCAGGAACCACAACGGCCAGCTCTCCAGAGGACAGGCTGAGCCTTTGGCAGAAGATTGACCAGCGATACCTGGGTGTCCTGGGCAACCCAGGTATCTTTCTGATCCCCCTTTAGAGGACAGGGCCAGGAACAGTGTTTCCCCCGCACAGGGACCCAGAGAGACCGTGCTGAGCCCTGGGCGAGATCTGATTCCAGGCTCGTAAAGCCAGGGCAATGAGTATTCAAATGTTACTGGGGTCAGAGGGGGAAAAAAACCAAAGTGCAGGCAGAGAAGGGAAAAAAAAGATATCACATTGCAGCTTCAGATGGGCTCTGTTGCTTTCTCCCACTGAATCAGAGGCTTTGGCCATCCCTTGCTGCTCCGAGGACAGCCTGAGTCCCATCTCCCTGGAGTTTTCCCCTAAAAGAGCAAGATGCTTCTCTCATCACTCAATGCATCCATCCTGCATCATCTCCCTGCTCGCATTTCCAGCCACTACTACATCTTTTTTGCTAATGCTGTACTAGATTAAATCTACCACAGTGAAACACACAGTTTGTGTGTAGCAGGCAGGGAATTACAGGGAATGCCCACTCTCACTGACCCGGCCACCCGTGTAGCGGCAGTTTAGAGATAAACCTTGGAACTTGCCACTACTTGTATCTGAGGCAGGGTGAGCAAGAACATAAAAGCTGATTTAAAAAAAAAAAAAGACAGAGTAAGGGGTGAAGCGGATACGATCCAAACTATCATAACTATCCATCAACTACTGACTCACGGAGCCCACAGCTAGATAAGCTGCTGTTATTGCTTACTGGGATTTTTGGAGCTGCTTCCAAAGCATCCAGTGCCAACTACTTTCAGGCACAGACCTGCAAATCAAATGGACTATTACTTTTTGCTTGCCAGTATGGCAACTGCTCTGCTCCTGATCCTTTCTTCTTAGACCTTTTCATTTGTGTTTTCCATTATTCCTCTATCCACGCCAAGCTCCAGAGAAGCCAGCTGAGCCCCTAGCTCTTCTATTCCTACTGGGGAGAGGCGAGTGGAGGTGAAACCACCAACCCACTGCTCTAACTGCTTCAGCTGCTTGGTGCTTTGAAAGAGTGCTTGGTCATTTTGGAAGAGCCGTACCTCTCCTCCCAAGAGGAACCTGGCAGGCTGCAGCCCTCCCTGGCCTTTTTCTTCTCCTTCCACTTTGCTGCTGTCTTCTTCTCCGTCAGCAGGCTGCGGTCCTGACCGGGCAGGCTGCTCAGGAGAGCACTTGAAGGGCGAAGGTGCCAGCACGGTAGCCTCAACGCGCAGGACAGAGCCATGGTGGGAAGGAGAGGGGCTGCACCCCTGCAAGCAGCACAGCGAGCCCACCGTCAGCCTCCCAGAAAGCGGCACATCAGCTACGCACCTGGAGACGGGTTGAGAAAAACACCATGCTCATGGCCAGCTCCGCTCCAGAAAGTCAACCACTTAGTTAAAAAAAACCCACGGCCGGTCTGACCCAGCGGGTGCATTTTTACTTCGCGCAGAGCTGCCGGGCCGTGCTCGCAGCGCAGCGAGTGCCCCTGCCCTGGGCCGGACGGGAAGCGCGGAGGGAACAGGCAGCCAACAGCGGAGTTCCCTTCCCCGGCCGCACGTGAGCGGCCTCCACCAGCCAGCCCGCTAGGGCTCGGTTAGCAGCGCGCGCTGCCGGTCCTGCTTGCCCTGGGCCCTTACGGTGCTTTCACAGCTCATCTCTTATCTCGCGTGATGAAAAGCGCTCTCCTTCCCCTCGCGGCCGATCGCCTCCCCGGGCATTCCGGTCTCACGTGGCGGGATGCGGTGTGCTGCGTTTCCGCCGCCCTGCGCAGCGTTTACGGCTGAGAAACCTCCCCGGGCCGCGGAGCTCCCTGCCGCTCCGCGAGGCAGCCGAGCCCCCTGCCAGGGAGCCAGGGCCAGCTCCCCCCACCCCACGGGCACTTCTGCTCGGTGGCGAGTCCCGCCGCGCTCCTGCGGCCCGAGCCTTACCTCCCGGTGCAGCGCCCCAGCACCGCTGCAGGCTCCCAGCCCGGCACCCTGCGCTCTCCGGGTCCGTCAGCAGCAGAGGGGCGTTGTGGTGCCCCGGGGCAGCCCCGGGGACAGCACGCGCCAGCCTCCTGCTCGCGGTGTGGGGGCCCGGCACACCCCGGGGTCGCAGCGCTGCACGCCGCAGCGGTTTGCGCATGCCCAACGGCACGGCGTCCAGGCAGCTCCGCGGCAGCCCGGCACCCGGAGCGCCTCGCCTCCTCGGGGAGCGCTGCAGCGGATGCCGGCAGCCACGCAGGGCGTGAGCCCACGCTGCGGAGCAGGGCAAGGGGGCTCCTGCTTACGCCCGCCCGCAGGGGCGGCACCAGTCGGTGTCACGGTGTCTGCCCATTTGGGCACCCGAAACAAAGACAGCAGCAGCGGGTCCGATCAGGCCCCGATCCGTTCTGTCCCATGATTTGAGTGTCTCGGAGAATTCTGCAGAAGAGCGGGACTGCGGGAGAAGAAAACTGCCCCGGGCCACCGCCCGCACAGACCCCAGAGCCTCTCCCGGGGTCCTGCTGGCGGACAAGGCTGTACAGCAGAGCTCGTCTGCTCGGTTTTGCCGGCACAAATTGCAATTATTGTAGTTACGGTCGCCTCAGACCTGGTGCCTTGAGGAAGGTTCTCGACAGTGACCAAAAGTTATCCGTATGCAGTTTTCAAGTATTCTGATTTCAGGTAATCTAGGCATCTTAGAGACGTCCCTTGCCTGGGAATTAACTCTACACAGCTATCGCTCCAGCCTCTAAAAAGTTAGAGTTAGAACAGTCACTTTTTTTTGGATAACCACCACATAATATTCTAGTAACAGTTTCATCTATTTTAATTGAAAAGGAGGGGGTCATAAGTACTTCTGATGCATGGATTTTTATTTTTGCTTCACAGCATGGCACATCCATAGCTAACCTAACTGTAAAATAACATCAAATTCTGAATTAAGCATTTATCAACTATAATGTCATCTAGGCAAAAAAAAGCTTTGTGGTAATTAACTCTTCTTAAATATCGTGGGAATGAATGTTTGCATTTCAGCTAGGAAAACTGCAAGTTCCTAGTTACGCAAGTGTGGAACCTGAGGAACATCTGAAAAACAAACATCAGAAAAGCATTTGAAAAAACTGCTGTTTCTAGACCCAAATATCAAAATCAGAAGTACATGCAATGCCACTGTAACACTAGAATTGCCTCTTGCCTCCGTCTTCTCTCCTAGGTGTGCAAACGGGATTGCTCTCTCTCACAAAGCCTCAGCCCTCTGCAGGGTCTCTGGGGAGTGTTTGCTGCAAGTGTTTGTTTCATTTACCATTAGCTGGGTGTACTAGAATTGCTCTTTATTTACATGACACACACAATTATTTGGGGACCACCAGGGCATATCTGGCTTCCAGAATAAAGCATCCCCTCCTTGACATTGCATCTTAACACTGCAGAAATTTGGCTAGGCCTGTAGGCAACAGCTGGGTCCACCAAAGACAGCGGGTTCGTTTCTTTTCTGATCTAAAGACTAGCCTTCTTCACCTAAATCCTGGAAAAGGTCCCAGTAAGCAGAAAGGAAGAGGCAGAAATGCCCAAGAGCAGAGAACAGTAGCTGAAGAGAACTGAGCAAACAGTCCATTCCAATAATTCATCCCTCTCCACCTTCACCATTAATTTTGCTCCTAACTACCCTCAGCTGTAGTAGATTTGCCATCTTGCAGTCTCAGTTCTCTAGGTTAGCAGCTGTTCTACAGAAAACGTAGTCAGGCTGCCACCAGTCCCCAGGCAACCACTTGCAGGTCAGTAACCAACTCCTTTCATCCACCATGAGAGCCAAATGCATGGCCTCATGTTGGCTGCAGTGTTTTTTGTTTTCAGGAGGGGAAAAAAAAAAAATCTCATTTTAATGTGTTTTTTTTTTTAAAAAGCAACTCCAGCAACATTTGATTCCTAGATGCGCAAACCCTCCAACACATGCACCCCGGGTGATGTCCCCCTAGCAAGTGTTCCTGTCTGCAAAGTGCAGCCAGTTCTTTCAGGAACAGCGTGGTTCTGCCTTGAATCAGTGGTTCTGGCTTGGGATTACACTTTTTCAAGCATGACAACTTTCAATACATACAGCGAGTAGTTTACTACGACACAAGATAAACGAGCAGATGAACACATTCGCTCATCATTACTTGCTTCTGTTACAGAAATCATACTAAAAATAAATAACGAAATCGAGGATACGCTGACACAGGTTGCGGCTTAAGTAACAAGTCCAAGCCCGGCCCTGCCGCCCTGTGGAAGCACGGCAAGGCCCGTCCGTGCCGCCGGCGGCGCTCAGAGCCCCTGTCCGGCGGGGCTGAGCATCTCCTGCAGCACCAGGTGCAGCAGGTGGTTCTGCTCGGCGCTAAGCAGCGGCCAGAGCTCCACCTGCAGGGCCTTCAGCGCCTCCGCGTCCTTCTCCTGGCACGCCAGCACGGCCGACTGCAGCAGCAAGAAGAGCTCGGCCGGCAGGTAGCTCGCCGCCGGCGGCAGCCCGCCGCCCGCCCCGGGGCCGCCCCCAGGCCCCGGCCCCGGCCCCGCGCCGCCCTCCGGCGCCTCCCAGCAGTACTGCTCCAGCGTCCGGGCGTGCTCGGGCAGCAGCTTGGCGGGCGGCGGCTGCAGCAGCAGCAGCAGCAGCACCCGCGACACCTCGCAGCGCGCCACCACGTCCAGGAAGGCGCCGCCGGGCGCGCCCCCGCCGCCGCCGCCGCCCAGCCCGGCCCCGGCCAGCGCCTGCGCCCGCGTCAGCGCCGCCAGCGCGCCGGCGTAGTCACGGCCCAGCAGCAGGCAGGAGGCGCGCTCGGCCAGGCAGCGCAGCGCCTCCAGAGGCAGCCGCGCCGCCGCCAGCAGCTCGGCCGCCCGCTGCAAGTGCGCGGCGGCGCGGGCGGGCCGGCCCGTGTCGCGCAGCGCCGCCGCCAGCTCCAGGCACAGCCCGGCCGCCAGCGCCGGCTGCCCCCGCTCCAGGTGCAGGCGGGCGGCGAAGGCGCCGCAGCTCTGCGCCGCCGCCACGTGCTCGCCGAAGCCGCCGCGCAGCCCCAGGCGCTGCCGCAGGTCCCGTTCCTGGCGCAGGAAGAGCCGCGCCGCCTCGGCCAGGGCGGCCGCCTCGGCGGGCCCGTGGAAGAGGCTCTGGGCACAGCGCGCCACGGCCAGCTGGCACCAGGCCGCGTAGGGCAGGCTCTCCTGGGCGCGCAGCTCCCGCGCCAGCGCCGCGAACTGCTCCGCCGCCTCCGCCACGTTCGGCTTCCGCAAGAACCGCCGCCGCAGCTTGGCCGACACCAGCCGGTACCGCGACAGGAAGTCCCCGTCCCCGCCGAGGCCCGGCCCGGAGCCGCCCGCCCCGCCGGGGCCGGAGCTGCCCGCCGCCGACAGCATCGCGCGCCGCCCGGAACTGACGCTCCGCCCCGCCTCGCTCCGCCCCGCCTCGCTCCGCCCCGCCTCGCTCCGCCCCGCCTCGCTCCGCCCCGCCTCGCTCCGCCCCGCCTCGCTCCGCCCCGCCTCGCTCCGCCCCGCCTCGCTCCGCCCCGCCTCGCTCCGCCCCGCCTCGCTCCGCCCCGCCTCGCGTGCCGCCGGCCAATCGGCGCCCGCTCCGGGGTCACGCGGACGGCGGGGCGGAACGGGGAGCGGAGCAGACACTGAAGAGGCGGAGCTATATCGTGGGCGTGGCCGTATCGTGGGCGTGGCTAGTGCGGCGGTGTTGGGGCTGCGGCGGTCGCAGCGCCTCCGCGTTGGAGCCCGGCCTCCCCCTCGGCCGTTCCCTCGGCGGGCCTCGGCCGGCCCCGCGCTGTGCCCTCCCCTCCGGGCGCGCTCCCGAGCGACACCGCCCGGGGCTGCAGGGCCGGCGCCCAGCTCTGTGAGGGCGGGACGTGCCGAGCTGGGGGGAGCCGGGCTTGGAGGTGCCCCTCGCTCCTGGAAGGAGCTGGCCCAGCCCGCCTCTCTCGGGGCGGGGGGGAGCAGCAGCAGGAGCTGCCTTCACCGTCAAGGAGAGAAGACATGGCGTGGGGCACCTGCCTCCCGGGAGTGAGCGTCAGCCCCTTTGCCCTCTGGCTTCCCCTACCGCCCCGAGGCTGCCTCTGCTTCCTTGCCAGCCCCCCCACCTGCACTTGGGGTCCCATCTCCTCTCACCTGCACCGTCATCCCTCTCGTCTCCCCCCAAAAGGGAAACCTGCACTGGCGCTGTGTCCCCTGCATGGCCCTCTGCTGCGGAGCGGGGTGCGGGCTGCTGGCCAAGTGCGGGGTCATGAGGATTTCTAGCCTCTGTGCTACTGTACAGGCAGGGAGGTGTCGAGGGACTCCGCTTTACAAGGGGGAAACTTGACTTCCCACAAGCTGTATAGGGCACACACACTCTGGTGTTGCGATGCTGAGGCTTCTGAACCACGTATCGTTTCTGCTTTCACCCTTGTTAACGCTAATCGGAAAATGAGAACAGTTTTGTGATCTTTATTTGCAGCTTTCCACAGGAAGAGCTTGGCTTTCGGTCTTTCCTCCCACCCCCATTAAAGAGAAAAATATCCCTCTCCTGCTCTTAATGTTTTTAGTAGCAGAGATGAAAGAGCACAGTGAGTCTTGTCCTCTGATTTTTAAGGTGCTCCTCAACAGAGCTACAGTGGGGCTTGCGGTTGCTTAGACCTTAACTCAGATCAGAGGACTCAGTCTTTAACAAAACATTTTATTCTCCCAAGTATTATTCAGGTGTTTGAGCTAAGCAGTTATTAGAACAGTTTGCAATCTGAATGAAAACCCTCCCTTCTCCTCATTGCCCAGGCTGTGTTTGCCTGATGTCTGAGTGGCTCGGTCTGTGTCTCCAAGTCTGCAATCTTCTAAAATAAGCAAAGAGATGAGCATATGAAATGGAAAAAATACAAGCAGGGAAATGTTTGCTTCTGCAGGAAGAGAATGGACACCAAAGAATAAGAAAGGCAGAAAATCTTGCTAGGCACTTCTGTGGTGCACTCCCTTTGGCCGTTGGACCCCTTGCTGGATGCTCTCGGCATGGTCCAAGCATCAAACAAGTGCTGTGCAATGGCCAGGCAAAGCTGCTGGTCCTGGGTGAACGTGCCAGTGAAATGAGCAAAGGGAAATTGCTAATGGAAGCCTGGAGCTGTCTGTTTGAATAACACAGAAAAGTGAGGCTGACCTGGAGTTACAGAGACTGCAGTAACAACAAGAGAGGAAAAGTTATCATTGTCCTGCATCGGGGTTATGGGTTTGCAATGTTTCCTTGCATGTCTGTCCTCCAAGCCCCGCAGTGCACATTTCTGGGCTCCATCATGGAGCAAAATATTCACCCACTCCCCAAGCAATGTTCTGATGGGTGCCTCCCTCTTCTTCTCCCAATGCTTCTGCACTCGTCGTCTCCCTTTCCCTTTTCCTGCTTTCTCTGGTGTGGGGGCGATGTGGTGCTTAGAAAACATTCACAGCAGATTCCCATTCCCATTCCTCCCATTGTACAAGCCTGTCTCAACCCAGGGCTCTGCACCTGCCCTTCCCCAGGCTGGGTGGAGACCCTAGACCAAGGCTGTTTCTCCTTTGACACTTCCAGCCTTCATTCTTCCTGGGAAACATGTTCTTCAGCTGCGTCAGCAGAGCTGGTGCAGGAAAAAGTAAGGTCCCAGTTATCCTTTCCTCTTCATTTACTCCCCCAAGAAAGCTCTAGCTCTGGTGATGTCAGCGGAAGAAATATGAAGTGGTTCCAGTTTCTTTCTCCATCTTCCCAGCAAGTCATGTCTGGTAAATACCAGCAGTCAGAGCAAATCCTTGATGAGAAGGTGCCATGCCCAAGACCTTGGCCCCACTGGAAAGCCTGTATCTCTGTCACAGGCCTGCAGTGGCTCAGCCTCCCCTGGTTCCTTAGGAGAGCGCTCTTCAGCCTGCCCCGGATGGTGCAGAGCGCAGCCCTCCAAAAGCTGCTGGACAAGAAGGTGATGACTGGGTTAAGGCAGCTGTTGAGGGCTGAGATGCAGAGCACAAGCTCATTAGCTTCCAGGGCAGACTATAGAAATGGCCCCCACTTGCACAAGGATGTAAGGAATGCGGACAATGTGATAGGGGGTGAAGCATGCAATGAAGATGATCAGGACTACGAAGGTCTTGGCAATGGCTCTCATGCTGGTCCTCTTGTTCAGCTGCTGAGCTTTCGCTGAGGAGGCTCTGTGGAGTTGGCAAATATCTTGCTGTAGAAGTAGGGGAAGAGAAGTAGAGGAAGAGCAGCAGCAGGATGAAGAAAGTGGCTACTGCGACCATGTTAAAAGCTGCTGCTGTGGTGCTTTTGCTCCTGAAGTGGAAGCATTTATGGCGACAGGGCCCTTTTCCTCGGATCTGGCAGCAGGAATTGCTGAGTCTATGCTATCCACTGCATTAGCCCCGCCCACAATAAGGCCACGCCCACGATATAGCTCCACCTCTTCGGTGTCCGCTGAAGCGCCCCGCCCCGCCCTCCGCGTGACCCCGGAGCGGGATAAAAGCTGTTGAAAAGAAATAGGAAAAAAGCCGTTGAAAGGAAACGGGGTAGAAGCTGTTGAAAGGAAACAGGATAGCGACGTCGCATAATCGTCTCTGCGGGACAGAGGTGAGCAGCCGCGGGGAAGTTACGTGAACTTTATACATTAGTCATGGGGCAGTCGGCATCTCAGTCACAGAAGCTTCAACTTGCCGAGAACATCGTCCTTGGTTTCTTTCTGAGGGAACCATAGGGTGTTATGATTTAGCCCTATGGCAAAAGGTGGGAAAAGAACTGCAGACGAGGAAAATTTTGCAATTAGAAGTTCCAGAAGGAATACTGTGACCTAGCGAATTGTGTATACAGCTCTGCAGAAGCTGCGTCCTGCAGAGCAGGTATTGCAAAACGTGACTGATTCAGCAATACTGGAGGGAGAATCAAAAGATAAGAAAGATTCATTTGAACTTGCGCCAACGGCGGATGAAATTTTACAGCGACAGAGACTAAAGACACTTTTTCGGTCTTCCATTGTGAAGCCAGCACCATTTGTTCCCCCCCCCAAGCACACATATCAGCCTTTAGGTATGGTAAAAAAAGAATGACTGCACCATTTCGCCTGTTCCAAAAAGCTAAAAGAGCCCTGCATACAGGAAACTCTTTCCCCCCTCAGTTGCGGTGTCTGTATTCTTTTGTGTTCTGTTTCAGTGATGTAGAGTGATCCTAAATCTAACACTTGATTTTCCTTGATGATGTTGTCTGATGTTCTAGAGGAAAGCGAACTGTGTGATGGGGAATAGGAAAAAGAATTAGAAGTGTTAAGTTTGTCTTTGTATTAGAAGTGTTAAGTAAGTTAATATTTGTAAGTTTACACATTGTTGAAAAACTGTTGTTTTGAAGATGGAGCGCCAGAGTATGCTCATTTACCATATGAGGTGATTAAGGAGGTACGCAAATCAATAAAATATGGGTTACAGGTTTCATTTACTATAAACTTATTGCAAGCAATACGGGAATCGTATACGATGACTCCTTTAGATTGGCAGTCTATATTACGCCTTGTTTTGTCAGTGGTGCAGTATTCTGTGTGGTTTTCTGAGTATTGTGAACTTGTTCTTGTGAATATGAACTTGTTCTTGTGAATGTAATGGACAATTTGGACAACTTGCAACTACCCCATGGGCACGATGAAATGTTAGGTGAAGGGAATTGGGTGTCACCTGCTGCATGAGCTGCCTTGCCTTGTGAAGTGCTTACACAGGTGGCTGATTTGGTTATCGATTACAAACTGCTATACCATGTCAAATAGAGCCTTCTGAAGCTGCCGAGTTGTTGCTTTTTTCAGCTTGCAATTGAGAATGCTACAAAATCATAAACAAAAAAGGGGGAGATGTGGAGAAGAATTAAGAGGTGGCCTAATGAGCACCAGCTGAATCAAGAGCTGAAAGAGGTGAAGGGAATTGTGAGCAGACCTGTGATCGTTGCTGGAAGGAAGATATAAGGGAGACAAATCGGGTGAGAGAGAGACAGGGGCAATGGAGAGAGAGAGATGGTAGGGCTGCCCCCTTATGATAAAGGCTGTGCATGTATCTATCAGACGCCACAGTCTCGGATCTGACAGCAGGAATTGCTGAGTCTATGCTCTGTGAGCTGGCTAGCAGGAAAGGGGGTGCTCGGGGAGTCCATCGTTAGGGCCACGGATCTGGAAAGAAAAAATGCAGGAGGTGTTGGAGCGGACATCTGCATGAGCTGGCTCCATATAGGCACCATCACTTGTAGGTATGGAAGACCCCTGCAGTACCTCTGTGGTTCCCTGGTGCCCCAGGTCAGTGCAAACACAACTTTGCGGTCCCCCAAACTGTTACGTGAAGGCCACCAGCTTGCGTAGCACGTGGAACACTGGACTGGGGACTTAGGAGCAGGAGCCTGCCAGGCTCACACGCTGGCTTTTTCGCACTGCCTTCTCTCCCGTGGGGCTCAGGCCTGCAGGGAAACCTCCACAGAGAATCTGCCCGTTCAACACTTGGTGAGAAAACAGGCCACCACACTCCTGCCACAGGCTGGTCCGGGTGGCCGGCAGCACTCTGCTGTCCCAGGTGTGGTAACCGTCTTTTCTCCTGGCTTCTCTCGTGCTGTTCTGTGCTACCCTCTGCTAAGGAAGGATGTGAGACTGGAGTGGTGGAAGTTGGCTGCTGTGTGCTAGGTAAGCACACCCTACTAAATAGCAAAATCTGGGGTTCCTCAGCAGGGGAAAAACACATTTTTGATTGTACATGAGCAACCAAATGGGTATAGCAAACATGAATTCAGACCACATGCAGCGTGATACATATGGGTATCTTGGCGTTGTCAAGGGACACTGCTGAGGTGTCAGAGCTCCTTACCATCTCCTCTGAGGCTGGGAAATCAAACCCACACCCGGCTGTTCCTTCATTGCCGTTCTGCTGCTCTCACGTCAGATTCCTGGGCTTGCCTCAGGAGCAAGGGCCCCCTGCACCAGACTCTTCCCTCCCGCCCAGCTCTCTCTCATGCCCATCCCTTCGCCCCCGGTGCTCCCAGTGCTTGCAAGGTGCCGGAGAGTGGGACAGGGCTGCAGCTCTCGGCCAGCAGTGGCGGTGCGGGGGGTGCGCTCGCACTGCTGGTCCTGGTGCCTGGGCAGGAGCTCTGACTCTGGGCGCGGCGTGCGTGTGCGTGCGTGCATGGTTTTGGTCTCAGCCCTCTTCTTATGACTTTGCCCATAGCCGCTTTTCTGTCCACGGTGCAAGGCCATAGGGCTCCTCCGCACTGGGAGCACCGGTCAAAGGGTCAAAAGGGTGAAAGCAGAAACGATACGTGGTTCAGAAGCCTCAGCATCGCAACACCAGAGTGTGTGTGCCCTATACAGCTTGTGGGAAGTCAAGTTTCCCCCTTGTAAAGCGGAGTCCCTCGACACCTCCCTGCCTGTACAGTAGCACAGAGGCTAGAAATCCTCATGACCCCGCACTTGGCCAGCAGCCCGCACCCCGCTCCGCAGCAGAGGGCCATGCAGGGGACACAGCGCCAGTGCAGGTTTCCCTTTTGGGGGGAGACGAGAGGGATGACGGTGCAGGTGAGAGGAGATGGGACCCCAAGTGCAGGTGGGGGGGCTGGCAAGGAAGCAGAGGCAGCCTCGGGGCGGTAGGGGAAGCCAGAGGGCAAAGGGGCTGACGCTCACTCCCGGGAGGCAGGTGCCCCACGCCATGTCTTCTCTCCTTGACGGTGAAGGCAGCTCCTGCTGCTGCTCCCCCCCGCCCCGAGAGAGGCGGGCTGGGCCAGCTCCTTCCAGGAGCGAGGGGCACCTCCAAGCCCGGCTCCCCCCAGCTCGGCACGTCCCGCCCTCACAGAGCTGGGCGCCGGCCCTGCAGCCCCGGGCGGTGTCGCTCGGGAGCGCGCCCGGAGGGGAGGGCACAGCGCGGGGCCGGCCGAGGCCCGCCGAGGGAACGGCCGAGGGGGAGGCCGGGCTCCAACGCGGAGGCGCTGCGACCGCCGCAGCCCCAACACCGCCGCACTAGCCACGCCCACGATACGGCCACGCCCACGATATAGCTCCGCCTCTTCAGTGTCTGCTCCGCTCCCCGTTCCGCCCCGCCGTCCGCGTGACCCCGGAGCGGGCGCCGATTGGCCGGCGGCACGCGAGGCGGGGCGGAGCGAGGCGGGGCGGAGCGAGGCGGGGCGGAGCGAGGCGGGGCGGAGCGAGGCGGGGCGGAGCGAGGCGGGGCGGAGCGAGGCGGGGCGGAGCGAGGCGGGGCGGAGCGAGGCGGGGCGGAGCGAGGCGGGGCGGAGCGAGGCGGGGCGGAGCGAGGCGGGGCGGAGCGTCAGTTCCGGGCGGCGCGCGATGCTGTCGGCGGCGGGCAGCTCCGGCCCCGGCGGGGCGGGCGGCTCCGGGCCGGGCCTCGGCGGGGACGGGGACTTCCTGTCGCGGTACCGGCTGGTGTCGGCCAAGCTGCGGCGGCGGTTCTTGCGGAAGCCGAACGTGGCGGAGGCGGCGGAGCAGTTCGCGGCGCTGGCGCGGGAGCTGCGCGCCCAGGAGAGCCTGCCCTACGCGGCCTGGTGCCAGCTGGCCGTGGCGCGCTGTGCCCAGAGCCTCTTCCACGGGCCCGCCGAGGCGGCCGCCCTGGCCGAGGCGGCGCGGCTCTTCCTGCGCCAGGAACGGGACCTGCGGCAGCGCCTGGGGCTGCGCGGCGGCTTCGGCGAGCACGTGGCGGCGGCGCAGAGCTGCGGCGCCTTCGCCGCCCGCCTGCACCTGGAGCGGGGGCAGCCGGCGCTGGCGGCCGGGCTGTGCCTGGAGCTGGCGGCGGCGCTGCGCGACACGGGCCGGCCCGCCCGCGCCGCCGCGCACTTGCAGCGGGCGGCCGAGCTGCTGGCGGCGGCGCGGCTGCCTCTGGAGGCGCTGCGCTGCCTGGCCGAGCGCGCCTCCTGCCTGCTGCTGGGCCGTGACTACGCCGGCGCGCTGGCGGCGCTGACGCGGGCGCAGGCGCTGGCCGGGGCCGGGCTGGGCGGCGGCGGCGGCGGGGGCGCGCCCGGCGGCGCCTTCCTGGACGTGGTGGCGCGCTGCGAGGTGTCGCGGGTGCTGCTGCTGCTGCTGCTGCTGCAGCCGCCGCCCGCCAAGCTGCTGCCCGAGCACGCCCGGACGCTGGAGCAGTACTGCTGGGAGGCGCCGGAGGGCGGCGCGGGGCCGGGGCCGGGGCCCGGGGGCGGCCCCGGGGCGGGCGGCGGGCTGCCGCCGGCGGCGAGCTACCTGCCGGCCGAGCTCTTCTTGCTGCTGCAGTCGGCCGTGCTGGCGTGCCAGGAGAAGGACGCGGAGGCGCTGAAGGCCCTGCAGGTGGAGCTCTGGCCGCTGCTTAGCGCCGAGCAGAACCACCTGCTGCACCTGGTGCTGCAGGAGATGCTCAGCCCCGCCGGACAGGGGCTCTGAGCGCCGCCGGCGGCACGGACGGGCCTTGCCGTGCTTCCACAGGGCGGCAGGGCCGGGCTTGGACTTGTTACTTAAGCCGCAACCTGTGTCAGCGTATCCTCGATTTCGTTATTTATTTTTAGTATGATTTCTGTAACAGAAGCAAGTAATGATGAGCGAATGTGTTCATCTGCTCGTTTATCTTGTGTCGTAGTAAACTACTCGCTGTATGTATTGAAAGTTGTCATGCTTGAAAAAGTGTAATCCCAAGCCAGAACCACTGATTCAAGGCAGAACCACGCTGTTCCTGAAAGAACTGGCTGCACTTTGCAGACAGGAACACTTGCTAGGGGGACATCACCCGGGGTGCATGTGTTGGAGGGTTTGCGCATCTAGGAATCAAATGTTGCTGGAGTTGCTTTTTAAAAAAAAAAACACATTAAAATGAGATTTTTTTTTTTTCCCCTCCTGAAAACAAAAAACACTGCAGCCAACATGAGGCCATGCATTTGGCTCTCATGGTGGATGAAAGGAGTTGGTTACTGACCTGCAAGTGGTTGCCTGGGGACTGGTGGCAGCCTGACTACGTTTTCTGTAGAACAGCTGCTAACCTAGAGAACTGAGACTGCAAGATGGCAAATCTACTACAGCTGAGGGTAGTTAGGAGCAAAATTAATGGTGAAGGTGGAGAGGGATGAATTATTGGAATGGACTGTTTGCTCAGTTCTCTTCAGCTACTGTTCTCTGCTCTTGGGCATTTCTGCCTCTTCCTTTCTGCTTACTGGGACCTTTTCCAGGATTTAGGTGAAGAAGGCTAGTCTTTAGATCAGAAAAGAAACGAACCCGCTGTCTTTGGTGGACCCAGCTGTTGCCTACAGGCCTAGCCAAATTTCTGCAGTGTTAAGATGCAATGTCAAGGAGGGGATGCTTTATTCTGGAAGCCAGATATGCCCTGGTGGTCCCCAAATAATTGTGTGTGTCATGTAAATAAAGAGCAATTCTAGTACACCCAGCTAATGGTAAATGAAACAAACACTTGCAGCAAACACTCCCCAGAGACCCTGCAGAGGGCTGAGGCTTTGTGAGAGAGAGCAATCCCGTTTGCACACCTAGGAGAGAAGACGGAGGCAAGAGGCAATTCTAGTGTTACAGTGGCATTGCATGTACTTCTGATTTTGATATTTGGGTCTAGAAACAGCAGTTTTTTCAAATGCTTTTCTGATGTTTGTTTTTCAGATGTTCCTCAGGTTCCACACTTGCGTAACTAGGAACTTGCAGTTTTCCTAGCTGAAATGCAAACATTCATTCCCACGATATTTAAGAAGAGTTAATTACCACAAAGCTTTTTTTTGCCTAGATGACATTATAGTTGATAAATGCTTAATTCAGAATTTGATGTTATTTTACAGTTAGGTTAGCTATGGATGTGCCATGCTGTGAAGCAAAAATAAAAATCCATGCATCAGAAGTACTTATGACCCCCTCCTTTTCAATTAAAATAGATGAAACTGTTACTAGAATATTATGTGGTGGTTATCCAAAAAAAAGTGACTGTTCTAACTCTAACTTTTTAGAGGCTGGAGCGATAGCTGTGTAGAGTTAATTCCCAGGCAAGGGACGTCTCTAAGATGCCTAGATTACCTGAAATCAGAATACTTGAAAACTGCATACGGATAACTTTTGGTCACTGTCGAGAACCTTCCTCAAGGCACCAGGTCTGAGGCGACCGTAACTACAATAATTGCAATTTGTGCCGGCAAAACCGAGCAGACGAGCTCTGCTGTACAGCCTTGTCCGCCAGCAGGACCCCGGGAGAGGCTCTGGGGTCTGTGCGGGCGGTGGCCCGGGGCAGTTTTCTTCTCCCGCAGTCCCGCTCTTCTGCAGAATTCTCCGAGACACTCAAATCATGGGACAGAACGGATCGGGGCCTGATCGGACCCGCTGCTGCTGTCTTTGTTTCGGGTGCCCAAATGGGCAGACACCGTGACACCGACTGGTGCCGCCCCTGCGGGCGGGCGTAAGCAGGAGCCCCCTTGCCCTGCTCCGCAGCGTGGGCTCACGCCCTGCGTGGCTGCCGGCATCCGCTGCAGCGCTCCCCGAGGAGGCGAGGCGCTCCGGGTGCCGGGCTGCCGCGGAGCTGCCTGGACGCCGTGCCGTTGGGCATGCGCAAACCGCTGCGGCGTGCAGCGCTGCGACCCCGGGGTGTGCCGGGCCCCCACACCGCGAGCAGGAGGCTGGCGCGTGCTGTCCCCGGGGCTGCCCCGGGGCACCACAACGCCCCTCTGCTGCTGACGGACCCGGAGAGCGCAGGGTGCCGGGCTGGGAGCCTGCAGCGGTGCTGGGGCGCTGCACCGGGAGGTAAGGCTCGGGCCGCAGGAGCGCGGCGGGACTCGCCACCGAGCAGAAGTGCCCGTGGGGTGGGGGGAGCTGGCCCTGGCTCCCTGGCAGGGGGCTCGGCTGCCTCGCGGAGCGGCAGGGAGCTCCGCGGCCCGGGGAGGTTTCTCAGCCGTAAACGCTGCGCAGGGCGGCGGAAACGCAGCACACCGCATCCCGCCACGTGAGACCGGAATGCCCGGGGAGGCGATCGGCCGCGAGGGGAAGGAGAGCGCTTTTCATCACGCGAGATAAGAGATGAGCTGTGAAAGCACCGTAAGGGCCCAGGGCAAGCAGGACCGGCAGCGCGCGCTGCTAACCGAGCCCTAGCGGGCTGGCTGGTGGAGGCCGCTCACGTGCGGCCGGGGAAGGGAACTCCGCTGTTGGCTGCCTGTTCCCTCCGCGCTTCCCGTCCGGCCCAGGGCAGGGGCACTCGCTGCGCTGCGAGCACGGCCCGGCAGCTCTGCGCGAAGTAAAAATGCACCCGCTGGGTCAGACCGGCCGTGGGTTTTTTTTAACTAAGTGGTTGACTTTCTGGAGCGGAGCTGGCCATGAGCATGGTGTTTTTCTCAACCCGTCTCCAGGTGCGTAGCTGATGTGCCGCTTTCTGGGAGGCTGACGGTGGGCTCGCTGTGCTGCTTGCAGGGGTGCAGCCCCTCTCCTTCCCACCATGGCTCTGTCCTGCGCGTTGAGGCTACCGTGCTGGCACCTTCGCCCTTCAAGTGCTCTCCTGAGCAGCCTGCCCGGTCAGGACCGCAGCCTGCTGACGGAGAAGAAGACAGCAGCAAAGTGGAAGGAGAAGAAAAAGGCCAGGGAGGGCTGCAGCCTGCCAGGTTCCTCTTGGGAGGAGAGGTACGGCTCTTCCAAAATGACCAAGCACTCTTTCAAAGCACCAAGCAGCTGAAGCAGTTAGAGCAGTGGGTTGGTGGTTTCACCTCCACTCGCCTCTCCCCAGTAGGAATAGAAGAGCTAGGGGCTCAGCTGGCTTCTCTGGAGCTTGGCGTGGATAGAGGAATAATGGAAAACACAAATGAAAAGGTCTAAGAAGAAAGGATCAGGAGCAGAGCAGTTGCCATACTGGCAAGCAAAAAGTAATAGTCCATTTGATTTGCAGGTCTGTGCCTGAAAGTAGTTGGCACTGGATGCTTTGGAAGCAGCTCCAAAAATCCCAGTAAGCAATAACAGCAGCTTATCTAGCTGTGGGCTCCGTGAGTCAGTAGTTGATGGATAGTTATGATAGTTTGGATCGTATCCGCTTCACCCCTTACTCTGTCTTTTTTTTTTTTTAAATCAGCTTTTATGTTCTTGCTCACCCTGCCTCAGATACAAGTAGTGGCAAGTTCCAAGGTTTATCTCTAAACTGCCGCTACACGGGTGGCCGGGTCAGTGAGAGTGGGCATTCCCTGTAATTCCCTGCCTGCTACACACAAACTGTGTGTTTCACTGTGGTAGATTTAATCTAGTACAGCATTAGCAAAAAAGATGTAGTAGTGGCTGGAAATGCGAGCAGGGAGATGATGCAGGATGGATGCATTGAGTGATGAGAGAAGCATCTTGCTCTTTTAGGGGAAAACTCCAGGGAGATGGGACTCAGGCTGTCCTCGGAGCAGCAAGGGATGGCCAAAGCCTCTGATTCAGTGGGAGAAAGCAACAGAGCCCATCTGAAGCTGCAATGTGATATCTTTTTTTTCCCTTCTCTGCCTGCACTTTGGTTTTTTTCCCCCTCTGACCCCAGTAACATTTGAATACTCATTGCCCTGGCTTTACGAGCCTGGAATCAGATCTCGCCCAGGGCTCAGCACGGTCTCTCTGGGTCCCTGTGCGGGGGAAACACTGTTCCTGGCCCTGTCCTCTAAAGGGGGATCAGAAAGATACCTGGGTTGCCCAGGACACCCAGGTATCGCTGGTCAATCTTCTGCCAAAGGCTCAGCCTGTCCTCTGGAGAGCTGGCCGTTGTGGTTCCTGGGTCCCTCTTCCAGCCACGAGTATTCTGCAGCAGGAAGGTGCCATGAAAAGGGAGTTTGGACGTTCACAGCCAGCTCTGGTGCAGAGCCTGTACCAAAATGGTCCTGCCCATGAAGCAGCTGGCAGGGATGTTATGCCATAAGTATCAGGAGGCGAGTAGCTCTGGGCACTACTGTGATGTTGTGCTTTCCAGGTTAGCGAACGCAGCGACTCCACTGTGGAGAGTTCCCTATCAAGAGCAGCTGCAGGTAAGATGTGCTTACGTGGACTTTTCTCTGTCATGTTGCCCCAGCTGTCCCTCCTATCCCCCTTGAGCAACAGCCTCTGGCATCTTAGTCGCTTAATGCTGCAAACTCTTCAGACGCCATTTACTGCTGCTTTGATTTTTCAGTTATTGTGAAGGATAGAACTGGGAGGTTCCCTGTGGGTGGTGTGTGTGATCACCAACAGCACAGAGGATGGGCACTCACATAGTGATCCTGTCCAGTGCGGGACAGCTGGTTCACTGGGGCTTCAGGTTGGACCAAATGCTCCAGGCCAGTGCTTGGGGCCACGGAGAACAGGACTTCTCTCTTTCCCTGTTGCTCCAAGCGGCTGTGGTGATGAGAAAAGCAGAGTTCCTCTGGGGCTGTATCCCACTTGCAGTATTCCCTCCTGTTGGCCTTCCCAGAGGTGGGTGATGAAGAGCTGCCCACCGTCGTGTGGTCCTGTGAGAGTGTTCCTGGCTTAGGACTCCTCTGCAGGTGAAATATGAAAGCCAGAGGAAGATTTTGCAGACACTGGCATCTCGTCTCGAGGAGCTGGGCATAGATGCGCAGAAACCTGGTGGACTCTGCTGTCCTCTCCGGCCTGTAGTCCCTTCTGTGAGTATGCCATGGGAACGCTCCCCTCTGAGCCACCAACAGTCTCTCTCTCCACTGCCGAAGAGTCTCATGGTGGGGATTACTTGGTTGCAGAGAATGTGTCTGTGGCAGTCCTTGCTAGCTTCTGCTTTGCAGCCTGTGACTGCCGGAGAGTGAAACAAGCCCAGTGATTAGGAACCATTTTTTGTGCTCAAGCCTTCCCTGACAAACCTGTCACCATTCTGTCAGAGAGCCGTTTCTTCTTCCCAAGGGGGAGGTACTGGGGGTCTCGCGCACAAGCTCCGTTTCTGTGTTTTGCACATTCACGTGTATCTTCCTGTGTTGCCAACAGAACAACCAGGCTGGGTTTTGGCTTTCCTCCATTACTTTTTCTTTTAATCCAAAGCTTTACTTTTCCTTCTTTTCTCCCTCAGCCCGTCATTAATGGCTACCGAAACAAATCTACTTTCTCTGTGAACCGAGGACCGGATGGGAACCCCAAAACCGTGGGGTTGTATGTGGGAACTGGCAGAGGTCAGCACAGGACAAGGAGCTGGGTAGAAAACTGCTGGCATGGGCTGGGTTGGGGCAAGGCTCTGCTGTGACAGCCTCCACCTGAGTTAGAAGCCTGAATCCTGGGGGATGCCAACAGAGACACTACCAAGTCTGGGGCAGCAATTTTAAAACCTCAGTTTGTTAGCTTCTTAAGAAACACCAGCTTCTAATTTGCTAAACACAGCGGTAAGGATGACAGCTGTGGTAGCCGCCCTTCCAGGATTTAGCTTTGTTATTCTTAATTATGCTGTTCCCATGTTTTTGGCGTGCTCCAGGAGCCTGTGCTGAGCAGGGAGAGCATGGCGGGGTGTGCATGTCCATAGGCAGCAGAGCAACGTTGGAGCATTTGGGATGTGTGAGGCAGTTTGGTTTTGTGCGATGAAAATGTGAGCTGTGTGCTCCTTGCAAGCTGCTCAGTGGTGAACTCGATCACACCATCGATACTAGGTTTTGCTTCTTAACATCCATAGCAAGAGATGCTGGCGTGGTCACTGTGTACTTTTCTCACTGAAAAAATAATTCCATGGATGCATTTTACCTCTGACAGCGGAAGTTTAGCATTTAAACTGAAGTGGGAATGCTGTCTTCCAGGTAACCTAAACTGCTTTGCTGCTACAAGCCCACACCATTATTCTCCAGTTAGAAAACCAGCTTGCTGTGCTTTGCCTCCCTTAGTTTAAGAACAGTGCAGTGGCTCCTTTGGGAGTTGCTAGAGGACATTGAAAAAGCTCCCAGAGCTCCAACCTCTTCATGGAAGTTAGTGACAGTAATCACTGGCAAAGGGAATTCTGGCAGGTCCTGCAGACTGTGGGCACCCAAAACATCGCAGGATATAGTGGGGCACTTAGATACTAGTTTATTCTTTTTTCTTCTTTTTTTTTATTGTACAATGGGAGAATTCAGGGGAAAGGCCTCTCCACAGTTTATCATGTCAGATGCTACAATGGTTCACGTGCCCTGAAACAAAACAATTAAATACCTGTCTGTCTCTCTTCAGCAAGAAACATTGTCTGTGTGAAAGCCAACCACATGGAGAACATACCCCCAAAACACAAACAAGTCGCCCAGGTAAATAAATAAGTCATGTCTGTCCCTAGACTGTGGAATAGAGTGACTGCCATAACTCTTACTTGGGAGAACATTGTAATTTTAGTTACGCTGGGTTTTCAGGTCCATTTTCATGTTCTGAAAAGTTTCAGGCCTGACTCTGGTTGATGTATAAATATTTTTTTAAAACTTGCATGTTAATGTTGCAGTCTCTAAACTGTTCCAAAGAATGAAGTTAATCAAGTGACAATGAATTCCTGCCAATCTATTAAAATACATAAGAATCACAAATTGAAATTATTAAAATGTCTCGTCTTCCAAGAACTTGGAAAGATCTTTCACTCAGTGTATTGAAATCAAACAGAAAAAACAGATGATACTGGTAGAAGAGCCACCTGTTTGGGGTGCATAGAGTTATGCTAAGACCAGGGCAGTTGTTTTTGCTGTCCTACAAGTGCTGTTTCCCCTCCACTCAGTGCTATGAGGAGTTTATCCGTCGCTCCCCCCTAAACCCCTGCATCCTCTTCCATGAAGGCGGACACTGGCGGGAGCTCGTGGTACGCACCACCAGCTGTGGCCACACCATGGCTATCATCACCTTCCACCCCCAGGAGTTGGGCCACGTGAGTACGCAGAGGACAGGGCCCCTTGCAAGGGGCACATCAGGCATCTGGCTGACCTGAGCTTGCTGGGTGTATCGCTGGGGAGAGGTGTCTCATCAGATCACCCAAACAGCCAGATTTTCCTTTCTCACTCTTGATAGGAGGCACTGGCTACTCAGAAAGCATTGCTTAAGGAGTTCTTCATATGTGGACCTGGAACAATCTGTGCCTTGACTTCACTTTATTTCCAAGAGAGGTATATGTCTTGACACAGGGAAAGAGTGGAAACAAAGCCACCTCCTTTTTCTCCCTTCAATCAAATTCAAATTCTACCAGTTCAGGGAGTGCTTGAAGAAAATGACAGATGTTTGGATGCCTCTTGCAGATGTGGTTTTAAGATGGCCACATCTTTGGTTTTCCAGACCTGAAATAGTTGAATACATTATGGCTCTAGCTCATGGGAGTTATGAGCTTGGGAAACTAAAGAAAAAAACCTACAGTGACTTTCCCAAGACAGTAAATCACATTAGCAGCAAAACTGGGGAATAGACCCTAGGACTGCTGCCTTCTGTGAAGTCATTTTGCTCCTTTTAATGAATTCTAGGCTGTGCAAGTTACAGATCCTTTACAAAGAGTCAAAATTCTTTGATCCTGTTGAAAGGCTCACAGGAAATACAAGTTGGTGAGGGGAGAACCATCCTCCCCTCTGCACATGAGCACCCCCGGAATGGAAATGGAAATGGAAATCGGCTGCCTCTCTGCTGCCTTCTAACAGCTGTTTTTTGTGTGTTCTGCTAGCACCATGACACGTTGCTCCCATGAGCAGTCCCCCTTCCAGCTCCTTCACGGAGAACCCCATATCTTCGAAGAAGTGCTCGGCCTGAAGTTTCGCATCTCTCCAGATGCCTTTTTCCAAGTAAACACGGGTGGAGCAGAATTTCTGTACCAAGCAGTTGGGGAGCTGAGTCAGGCTGGTGGGGACACTGTCCTCCTCGACATCTGCTGTGGAACAGGTGAGCAGTGGCCGTGTGAGCCTGTGTCCCAGGGCTGGTGCTTTGTGTGCCCACTATCTAAAGGCTTGTTTCTTCAGCATGGATGTACGGAGTATTTTGTATCCTTCATTTCCAGGCACAATTGGTCTCTCTCTGGCTCAACAAGTGTCCAAGGTTATTGGTATTGAGGTGGTGGAGAAGGCAATAGAGGATGCCAGGTGGAATGCAGCATTCAATGGTGAGTTCAAACTCGCCATGGCAGAAGTTTCAAACTAACTGCTGAAAAATCGGAAGCAGAAGTGAGTGGAGGGATTCTAACAAGTTACCTCCACACAGCAAAGGGCGGTACTTCATATTATACCCAATGTCTGGTGAGACTGACTCTGCTCAGTTCATGTGGTTGCTTTTTGCTTCACAGGAATTTCAAACTGTGAGTTTCACAGTGGAAAGGCAGAGGCCGTGTTACCACAACTCCTGTCATCGTGGGAGGATGCCCAACCCCTTGTTGCTGTGGTGAACCCATCTCGGGCTGGGCTCCGTGAGAGAATATAATATTTATTGTCATCTTGAAAACAGAATTTTGAACAAGTTCTGTGAGACCTGTTATACTGGTTCCAAACCCTCTGCTCGCTTAGTCTCTAATTTCTTACCTTGTTGCTGACAGCATCTAAAATCCCATAGTCTGCTGTTTTCAGTGCCTTTACTGTGCTTTCTCTTTAAAGCAGACAGCTCTAATCTTTTTTCCATCTTTCATACGCTTACAGAATTATTTAGGAGAGAAGGAGCCTCTGGAGGTCCGTGGTGCAATCTCCCAACTAAATCAAGGCCAACTTCAGAGTTGTATAAGGGCTATAAAGCCCAGCTGAGGTTTGAATGTGTCCAAGGGTGGATACCATCTCCTGAAAATGTTTTTCCTAATATATTTAATCAGAATTTCTCCTTGCTGCAGTGCAGCTGTTGCCTCTGAGAAGATTCTGGCTCCGTCTTCTCTGTAATCCCCTCATGAGGCCCTGAAGATAGCAGATGGATCCCTGCTGACCTTCTCTTCCCCAGGCTGAATAACCCCAGCCCTCACACTCTCCTTGTGCATGCCGTGCCCCAGCCCTCTAACCATGCCTCTAACACGCTGGACTCACTCCAGTGTGTACGGGGAAGTCCCAAACTGGTTCTGGTGCCCAGATGCGGTCTCACAAGTGTGTGTGGAAGGCTTTACGTGCCTCTGCTTAATTAAGTAACATTTTTTCTCTCATCCTTTATCCCCCTGGGAAGCAGAGGGATTTATCCCACTGCTCTACCCTGCCACATCGGCTGAGTGTGGGTCGCATCCCTGGCCTCCTAAGAGCCTGCATCTGAGACAGGACATGGCAAAATGTGTATACTCTTTTTTTTCGTGTATTTTTGACAGTTCAGTGCAGTTCTGTGATGCTTGTTGTGCAATCATTCCTTCTGGAGAGCTCATGGTGGTGGTGGGTCACTGGGAAAGCATGGTATCTGTTCTTGCAGATTACAGGGTTGTGCGAGCCATCCGAAACTGCAAGTCCATCCGAAGGCTGCTCTATATCTCCTGCAAGCCAGAGGGTGAAGCCATGAGGAACTTTCTTGAGTGAGCACCCTCCCCTCTTTCTTTCCACTGACCTTCATGACAGACCCTATTATGTCCAGGCGAGGCCATAAATATCTGACCTTGGCTTAGGAAGGTTTTTGTTGCAACTGAATTTCACTGGGTGAGTTTTGCAGGTGTGATCCGGGAGTAGTCAGTGCATGGTCAGAAGTGGTTTATGCTTCTGTGTTACTTTGGGTTTACCTGCAAGCTGCACTCGCTGGTTTAAGGTAATGGGTATTCTTCGGGTTTTAGTTCCAGCAGGATGCTTTAGTGCATCAGTAAGGAATAGAAAATAATGCAAACATGCTATAATGGCATCATGCATCCTTCCTCAACAAAACAGCACATCTGGATGTGGGATACGGAGTCCACTGGGTTCACTGCGGGAAGGTTGGCCCCTAGCCAATGAAGTGAAGCCAAGGGGATTAGTCACCTGCTTAGGGTTAATCATATAGCTAAGTCTTTATCTGGGACAGGCCCGTTTGCAGGTGATAAATCTGTCTGCAAGTAACCAATGAAGGTAGTGCAAAACTGAGGATTATTTCCTAAGGGTATTAAGTGTCTTTCAGCTGGGATGGCTTGTGAGAAAGGGAGCTTTAAACCTGCCTCTACCCTTCAGCTTGTCCATGAGGTTTTCAGAGCTGGTTTGGGATTCAGTATTGATGGTTCCAGACCTCAGCCAGTGTCAGCTGCAGACTCTGAGGGATGTTAGCCAAACACATAATACCTCCTTAGTACATCCTGTGTGTATTGTGCTACCGATAATAGTGGAAAGGTTTCTGCTACTGTCTAAAGGATGCTCTCTTTGCTTTCCACAGGCTGTGCTGCCCACCTGACCCAGGGAAGAAACTGGCAGGAGAGCCATTTGCCCCCACGTTGGCTATACCTTTTGACATGTTTCCTCATACTGTTCATTGTGAGCTGGTGTTGCTGTTCACCCGCTGACAAGGAGGCAGGTATGCCAGCTTGGCAAGCCACCTCCTACTGTCCTGAAGACTGGAGTCAATGTAGTTAGGATTTTAACTTACTTTCTTCAAAGTTGTATAAAAGTCAATAATTTTGCTTTTGCTCTTACTTTGGGTTGCCTAACTACACTATTCTATGAGGAAACACTCAGATTTCTGGGATGAAAAGGTTCTCTGTAGCATTTCATCGCCCTTCCCCCCCCTGCAAACCTCCTCTTGGGCTGCTGGTTAAAGCAGCCTGGAAAATACCCTCTCCCTGGTATTGTGGGTTTTCACCATCAACATATGAATACGAAGTACTAAAATCCACTGTATTTTCTAATACTGCCATGCCATTAGTTCCCTGCTTGCTTCAAGGATATTTCAGGTGTTTTTCAAGTTGATAGTGAACTTGCTATGAAGAAACTGTAGGAACTAGAAATCCTTGTGCTTCACTGGGCAAATGTTGACTTTTGGGGTCAGGGAAATATTTCCTGTATAAATTTCCAAAACCAATATTGAATTGCTGTCAGTCACATGGGTAAGTTGGAGGCAATGAGAAAGATTTTTCTATAAAATGAAATGAAGAGAAAACAGATTTCAGTGTCTCTCCTTCCACACCTGCCTCCTCCTTCTCCTCTAATGCTTGCTGATACCTACATATGAAGTGCCATGTGAAAATGTCAGCAGCAACAAGTTATTTCCTCATCAGGTTGCTCTGCAATAGCTAATTCAAAAATTTGGTGTGTTTTGTATCTGTCCTGCCATGCTCACTGACTGGCAAGCTGTGAACTTCAGTGTTATACTAAGTTCTTTCCAGCTCTTCAAAAGATAGAGCTGCTACAACCTGAAGGTGGGTCCGAGTGAGCAGAGTTCCCTTATGTTTTGTCAAGTCCTCATTGTTTTGAGGGCTCCTTTTATTTTTTACTTTTTACTTTTATGTTGAAGTTACCTTTTGGTTTACTCTGGTCATCTAGGCCAGGCCAGTAGCAGAACACATTTCTACAGTCAGGCTGTTAAATTTGACTCTTTCCTCCGAAAGAGGAGTTCCCTATCTGATTTGGGTGAATCAAGGCTGATAAACTCTGAAGGAAACAAGGAGAGCTGCCTGTATTTTTCAGACTTTTTAACTCCAGTCTTGAGGAACCCTGAGCTTGGACTAATAACAACAACTACCAGTTCTCAAGGGGGCTTAAAGTACATGGCTTTAGGACTGGAGACTTACTATACCAGAAAGGGAGGTGATGGGGAGATTCCCGACAGGCATAGGAAGCGTCACTCTTGTACTATCCCATGAGTGTAAGATTTTTGCACACTGTATAGCCTCTTGTTTTCAGTTTATAGCGAGGGATGCAGTTTTCCAGCAGTTCTGTTTTGTATAATTATACCTTGGCTTCTTGCTGTGAGGTCTGAATGGATTTCTGCTTAGCCCAGCTATGCTTTTGTCAAAAGGAAATTTGTTGCAAATTAGAGGTGGAGAGATAATGACTTTAAATCAGAAAGTAATAGAAGATCAGGAAACCTTTCCACTAGTCTCTGGAGAGCTGAACATACAGGACAGGTTTTATCTGCAATGGGGGAGGGTAGCACAGTGGCCTCACCATCCCTTTTGGGCATCAGGCTCCAGGAGAGCCACAGGGGCAAGACATCGTGTTTTGCTTTTCTGGGGCAAATATATTAAACAATCTGTTGTTTGCTGTTTATTAGTGTCTGAGCATCTGAATCTGAAAGCTGCCTATGTACAAGAGACCTCTGACCACTTTCCCTCCATAGCAGGTTACTGCTGTGCCCTCTGCTAACGTGTCCTCGTTTTCCCACTAGTGAGCAACTGTGCTGTGCATTTGGCTGCCATCCTGCATCCCTAGAACTGGCTTAGTTTCAGCTTTCTGTGGGTAATTTATGGAACGTGCAAGGAAACAGGATGACTTAATGGTAGGAGGGGTGGGAATGCTCATCGCTCAGCAGGTGCTAGAGCTGCCTGGCTCTGGCTGCATGGCTGCGGGGCATTAGGACCCGGAGGTTGCTGAGTGGAGGAGGCTGAATCCCCCTCCCGCTGTCATCCTTGCTGCCTCTGCAGCTTTATTCCTCATCTCCTTCAATGGTGACTGACTACCTCCTGCCCGGGCTGGCAGCCAGAGCGAGAAGGCCTCGCTAGGACTGGTTCCCAGGACCGGTTCCCGGCGGCTTCATGGCATCTCCCAGGACTATCACCATCGTCGCCCTCTCGTTGGCCCTGGGGCTCTTCTTCGTCTTTATGGGGACCATCAAACTGACCCCTCGGCTCAGCAGAGATGCCTACAATGAGATGGTGAGTACAGCAGTGGCAGCATGGAGGCAGACGCATTAGGGCTTTCTCCCGTCAACCTTGTGGCAGAAGCAGTGTTTGCAGTGGGATACACGGAGGGTGACTGCTCTGGAGCCCTGAGTGATGGGAGGGAGAGGGAAGAAGCTTATCTCTCTCCTTATTTGATGGACACAGAGAGAAACAAATAATACGCAGTGCTGAGGGTATCGTGGCAGCCCTCGCCTGGGCTCCATCTGAGCTTATCCATGGAGAAACCTCTTGTGGATAAGGACAGGGAGGGGAGGCAAACATGACAGGGTAGCACAGCACACCGATGTCTGCAAGAAGATGGGGACACGAGGGTGTCTGAAAAGCAAGGTCTGAAGAAGTGCCAGACATGTAGCAGGCAGGTACAGTTGATCCCTGGGAAAATACCTCTCCCCTGGACTGGGGGTAGGAAAAGCAGATGCCTGCTTTGGCAGACAGAGGATCATCCTCAAAATTCTGTCCTTTAAAGCAAGGATAATGACATTGACTGTCTCTACCTCACCAGACTTGTGCAGGGATTAATTCATGACCGTGAAATGCTTTGAGATTCTTAGCTGGCAGAAGGAGATATTATTAATAGTCACCTTATTATTCTCTTTAGCCTGGGAAATGAGCCTCTCCTCTTCTTGCCTAATGGGAAAGGGGTGAGGAGAGGAAGGAGAAGCCACTGTGTGCATTTCTCAGCTGGTGAGCTAGTTTGTGCTACTCTCTGCCCAGGGCCAAGCCTGCTGTAGAGCTTTGCCGGCTGCAAGCCGCAGGCAGGCGAGGGACTGGCTGCCATGTTTTGCTTCCTTGTCTATGTATGTTTATTCTTCTGCCGCCCTCCTCTTCCCCTCCTCTCTGCCCCCCATTATATTTATTGCAGTGGCTGAAAAGTGTTGGTATAATTTTTGTGCCTCTCAAAAAATAGTGCTGGAAGTTTCCAGCATATTCTGTTCTCTCCCTTCGCTCCACCTGCCCAGCTGCTTTTCCTTAGCTCTCAAATAGCATCTGAATCGCAGTGCCTTGTCTGCAGCGCTGCACAGGGATCTCACAGAGGAGAATCACCAAGAAGTAACTCTGGAGCAAGAGACTGAGATAAAATGCCCAGAAAACAAAGCTCTTAAGCTTCTGCTACGTAAAGGACAGAAAAAAGCACTGAGACTTTAGAAGCATTGCAAAATCCTTGCTCTGTAAAATATCTCGCTTCTCTGTCCCTTTCTGCTTTACCAAGAGTCAGGCCTACAGGTAGCAATGATCTCCGTCTTTACAAAGAGAAAGCAGAGGCACTCAGATATTGCACAGCACCATCATTCTTAATAGCCCATATTATAATATGTTCATGGCTCATTAGGCTTTCATGCTTTTGCTGTGCTGCGTAGGAGGGTGGTCTGTCATGTAATGGAAACAGTTAGTGAACTGTCTTGGCAATCAATAAGCATGGCTTCTTGCTCCGAGCAAATAGAGAACCTCTGTTATCTACCTACAACGCCAAACTTGCAGTTTTTCATTTAGCAAAAGTGACACACTAGTTTGTCTATTAAAATACCAGAGTATTCTAGGACAGGCTTGATAGTACATTTCTTTATAAAGCTGTATTTTTCACAACTGTTTAAAAAATACTCTGCTCTGAGGAAAGGATTTATTCACTGAGAGTTTAAAATGCAGCCTTACAATGCATACACTTAGAGTAAATGTGTCATGAGATCTTCAGTTATTTAGCAGCAAAAATGACAATGCTGTATATTTTTTAACCACATGTGAAGTATCAGCTCCTCTTAGAAGGAAGCAACAAAATTTACAGAGAAGTGGGGAAGTTCTGTGTGCCTGTAGTGCAGGTTTCCAAAATCATGTGGAAGTAAATCTACAATCTGATCAGCACCTGTGAGAGCTGAACAACTTTGTACCCGATATTCATCTTCCATTTCCCTCTCCCTGATTAGAAAGTAGAGAACACAATGGCAAGAATATCTGCAGGAGCTTTATTAAAAAAAGGAAATACTTGATTGAAAAAGAAAAACAAACAAACAAAAAACAATAAGCCCACAAGCACCTAATGTTCAAATACAAGAACCTGAACGTGTCTAAGGACAGAGGTTGTTTCTTCCCTGAAACAATGAGGCAGCAGCGTAAGGAGCCTGAGTCTTGCAACTTACACTGCTTCTAAATCCAGCATAAACCAGGGAGCAAAGGATGTCAAATGTCAGCTGCTTTCATCTGAGGAAAGAAAGGATTATAAAAGTATTAAGCATAGGATAGGCTTGGTGAATCTCAGCTTTGATGTATATAAGATGCTAAGATTGTACTGCTCATAAACACTGGGATATTGCAAGTTGCTTTGAGGTAGAAAGAGATGTCTGGTTTTACGGCTTGTGCCTTGGCTTTGCAGGGAGTAGGTGTATTATTTAATTATAAAGGACAAGGTACTCTTAGAGAGAGGTACTTTTTTTTTTTTAACAATAGGGTTCTGCATTGCTAATTCTAGCAATCGTAACTTCAGATTTCAGGAGAAGGTACACCTGGCCTGGTCCTAGCTCCAAAGATGGGTGCTAGGTTGCAGAACTGTTTTCCAGCAAGGAGACAACAGCTTATAAAGGGGAAATTGCAGGTTGATGGTGTTAATATCCCTCCAACAGAAGCTTTAGGGTACAGATTGGATATTGTGCCAGAGGGGTCTGTGATGATTGAAGTGATCTTTAGGTCATACTGCACATCAATCTATTTCAGTGGAAGTCTCCTTTGCCTTTACTTTCTCACGTTATGGTGTTCTATGCTATTACTGCTTGATTTCAGAAACGAGCATACAAAAGCTACGTGCGGGCCCTCCCCATGTTAAAGAAGATGGGAGTCAGCTCCATCCTTCTCCGCAAGAGCATTGGTGCCCTAGAAGTGGCATGTGGCATTGTCATGACACTGGTGCCTGGTCGCCCCAAAGATGTGGCCAACTTTCTCCTCCTCCTCCTTGTGCTGGCTGTGCTCTTTTTCCACCAGCTAGTGGGGGATCCACTCAAGCGTTACGCCCATGCCCTAGTCTTTGGGATCCTGCTTACCTGTCGTCTGCTTATTGCCCGCCAGCCTGAGGAGCAGCCACCAGAAAAGAGGATCCTGTCAGTGAATGGGGATGAGCAGCCACTCATCCATGAAGCAGCTCCTGAGAGAGGCAAAATGAAGGTATCCTAGTTAACTGCGTGTGAGAAATACGGACCCTCGAGGCAGCTCTCTCCAAAATCACCCAGAAAATCAGTTTTTTATTTACCTATTTATATTTTTTGTCTGTCTAAATAAAGTTGAACTTGGGGTCTGAGAGACACATGGTATGTCTACACTGTAGTCTTGCTTTTGCTGCTGCCCTGTAATGTAGAAAAATAGAAGCTAACTTTCACCAGGACAGCTTGGAAGCAGTAAGCAGCTTGGCTGGAGTAGCGCTGGCCTCAGCAGGAGCTGCAAAACCAGCCTGAGAGCATGGGCAAAGACTTGGGCAGGTAGTCACACTAACTTGGCACTGCTTCAGTGGGGAGATTAGTCCCTGAGCATCAGCATCATCATGGCAGTTGAAACCTAGTCTGGATGCACTTCTGCTATGTGACAGTCTCGGCAACAGTGGCTGGGTAGAACATAACGAGAGTGTCCCTGTGCTAGCTTGTGCAGCCCCATCCACAAATCTACATTTCCTTTTCCATAGTCAAGGGGGGAGAGGACCCTACCGAGCATAAAAGTGCTGTTTGTTGTGTTTTGAGAGAGGGATCCCTTAGTCTCTGCTGCCTCTGTGCCCAGTCCTTTCTTTGGTCTGGTTATCCAGGGAAAACATGGGATGCGCTATTTGCATCTTCCTGGATTTCCACACTTTGCAGAGGCTCTGAAACTGGGACAATGGCCTGATAACGGTAATTTTTTGCCTGCTTCACATGAGGCAATGGCATCTCTTTACCCCTCTTGGCAGAGAGTGAGGATCCTTGGTGAGGGGATAGGGAGCAGAACTGCCCAAAGAACTCCAAAATTTCTGTCTGCTGTTAGCAAATAGCATCATGCTCCCTATTTCCTTGCAAGAAAAAAATCCCTTTTTCCACAACTACTGCAACTTTATAGAATTGTCAGTTATTGATGATAGATGAGGTGTCCAGGTACCTCATTGTTCATCCCACATACAGCTTTGGTGAGCTGGAGGAAGTCCTATCACCAGAGCCTGAATCCCTGTGTGTTGTATCTGAAATCTTAGAGTGTCATAAGAAGCATGTGTTACCTCTGAGTTTCTTTGTTTTTCTTGATGCTTGTCTGTTTTCAGTTTTTCCTTATTTTCTTAATTATTCATGAAAATAAATTTTTTGAAATTTGGAGAAAAATGTCTTGACAGAAACAAATTTCTTTTTTGAAAGACGATTGAAAATATTTTTCCTGTGCTTAAACACTGCACCTAAAATGGGCAGAATCACATCAGGGATATTTCAGAGAAAGGTGATGCAGGATGGAAGCCATCTGTACACTACTGGGCTATATATTAATAACCACAGGCATTTAAAAGGGACATTTGAACATTTTCATGAAACAGTCTCAAATAAATTTCTGTTTCAGTACAATGTGGCAACGAGAAAAGATATTAGAACTCCAGTAAAATATCAGTGTTGTATCTCTATAAAAATTGATGATGGATGTTCATATGCAGTATATCCAGTTTTCTTCTTATGTTAAGTTTGCTGCTGAAATGGATGTAGTCCCAAATGCATATATACTGAAAAATCCTCCTCCTAGAGCCCCAAAGAGTGACTAATTATCTCTTATCGGATGTGCACCCTGAACAAAGGAACTACCAACAGGCCACCTTTGTTAGACAATCTCTCGTCTTTACAGACTACCTGAAGGTCATCCCAAATGTATATAGAATTTGCTTTACTTCCCAAAAGACACTTCATCTACCATGCCCTGACTGGAGTTATTAATCACTTTTTAATTCAAAACCAAATAAAAATAGCACCAACTCAAAACCACACCATGATGTGTATTCCTACACAAAGTACTCACAACTGAATTGGTGCAGCCTTTTGGCCAGCTGCCCCTCAAGTGTTTATCTAATTCAGTAAACTTTTGGAAACAAGTGTTTTGTGTTTGTCTTTTGTAATGCTCTTCACTGAAACCTGTATAGATGCTATAATAATGAATGTAAAATATTCTGCATAGCAAAGCTTATCCCTGCAAAACTTTCAGACTGTAAGTGAATTCTGAAAAATGTCCCCCTCTTCACATTTGCAACAGTATGAATTACTGATCTGTAGTAGTGGCTACATGTTCTTTATTACAAAGGAAGACAAAATGAAGTCCAGTAACAAGAATTCTGTATTTATCAGTATTGGTTTGACCTACATGATTGCCCCCCCAGCATCAGCAAACTATTTTTGGAAGCTACCAGTCATCTTTGCTTGCTAGAGGTGATAAGGCACCAAGAACTGCTTTAGTCCTTTTGTAAGACCATGATGCTAATTTACTTTTTTTTTCCCCCCTGTGCTTTTCTTTCTTCTTTTTATCTCCAAGCCCATAATTTCATTCCCGTCAATCTCATCCAATCGCTGCCATGGCAGGCACCTTCTAGCGGCAGTGTTTTCCCAGCTGCAGCTTGCTGCGGGGCTAGGGGTTTGTCAGAGGAGAGGTGCCTGAAGCGCGGCAGGCCTGTCAGCGGGCAGAGCTACGGCCTACCTGAGGGCTCACCAAAACCGCCCAGCCGCCCGCGGCACCGCAGGACCTGCCTGGGCACCTCTGCCTGCCTGTTAAAGAGGGATGAAAAGGACCGCTGCCCACCACCTGCCCTACTCGATTTCCAACCTTTCAGGCCCCATCCCCCACGGGCGCTCCAAGCGCCACTTCCCCCCGGCAGCCCGGCCCCCCCCAGCAGGCACGTCGAGGCCACTGCGCACGCGCTGCGCCGCCGCGAGACTGCGCATGCTCAGGGCCACGTGGGACGGAAGCGCCGCCGTTCCCACCCGCAGCGTGCTGCGCTTGCGCGGGAGGGGAGAGGAGGAGGAGGGGGAGGGGAAGGGGGAGGGGGAGTGGGCGCGCCCATCGGCCGCCGCGGTCCTGCGTGGCGGGCAGTGCGCATGCGCGGGTTGTGGCGCGGAGGTTTGAACTGCGGAGCGGTTGGAGCCGGTGTTGGCGGGAGGTAACTGTGGTGGGGGCTGTAGCCGTGGCAGCGGGCCCTGCGGCCGGGGCCCCCCCCAAGAGTGCCCTTGCCGCCGCTCTTGGGATCCCGGAGCCGGCGTGCCTGAGCGCGGCGGTGGGGCTGGGCCGGGAGGGCCTCGGCTCCCTCCGTTCCCTCAGAGCCGCTCCCCACGTCGGGCGGCCAGAGCATCACAGACCGCTCTGCGGGGGCGGAGGGGAGCCGCTGTGGGGAGCTGGAGGGAGAATGGTGTGCGTGCGTCGGCTGGGGAGGAGGAGAAGGGATGTTTGTGCCAAATATCTGTGTGGAAGTGTCTAGTACTGAAGAGCTGTGCAATGGTGGGCTCACTATTAGTAAGAACTGGTGTTCCAGCCTATCTGTTAGTTCCGCTTTAAGGTCTGATGGCGCTCTCTTCCCCACCAAACCTTTCTGGTAGAACTCCTGCAAAACTAAAGAAAAAAAAACAAGTAGAGAAGGTGCTACAGAATCTGTGAGAAAGCTGCTGTTGTACTCCAGAGTGTGGTTACTGAGGAGCTCGATCTGCTTCCTGAACCACTTACAGTGTGCTCAGGTGATTTAAGATGCAACAAGCAAGATTCCAGAGCGTTTGGGGTTTTCTGTAATTCTTACACGTCAGTCCAGCTCATGTCTATCTAACCACAGTATAGCCACTATCAGGAATTCTCACTGTTTTGAAGCATCTCAGTTATTGTTAGTCACCATCATGCAAAGCATCTTTGTGGGAGTTCTGATATGCTTGGTGTTGTCCTTTAATACTGAGGGGGTATATTTCACCTGAAGTCAGTAGATTTCCTTTGTAAATGTGAACGCCCTGTGTGTGTGTATGTGTGTGCTTCAGAAGAGGTCTTGACATAGCTAGCTAGAAATTTGTTCTTGGTATGCTGCACAGGGATGTTAGTGACAAACAAACCTATAGGAAAATAGGGATAATTCTAACATCTTAAGGAAGTGAGAGCTGAAGAGGGAGTACAAATTGAAAATCATTCTGTTTTATTGTGTCAGGAAAGCTAGGAAGCAAAATATAGGCTCCAGCAATCCAGGGACATGCATGCATACTCTACCAAATCCAGGAAATTGTAGCAAAATTTCACATTTTGTGAGTAAAAGGTTGATCTCTTCAGCATATTGAGGAGAAAATGCCACTTTTCATGGTTATATTTCACCCAGAGCTAGGTGGTTTTGCAGTGTTGGTAGCTCTTGTGCTTCACTTGCAAGTTTACCAAAATTTCATATTTTTTTCAACCCTAGCTGCTAGGTAGAAAAACTGCAAAAGAATCTAATTTTTGTAAAATAGGATGATAAGTATTGTTATGATCCTCTAAAATCTGTGCATTACCTTGCAAGAAGTCATGACCTGTTGACTGATTACATTGGCATACACTATAGAAGTAATGAAACTGATAATGCACCAAATAAACTCAGAAGAAAATTATTGATTGTGTTTTGCTTACTTTCTGGTTATGTTAATTTTTGGATCAAAATACTATATAAAATATTATCAGATAATTTTTAAATTGAAAGGAGTTTGTGTTAATTTTTACTTGTGAATTTTTTCTTCCCTTTTTTAATGAAAGAAAGAATGGAGTTTTGATACACTGTTGTCTGTGCATCTTCTGAGTATATTGTCTGATCTTTTTGGGGGCAGGTGTCTCTAAATTATTTCCTCTGAAGTTACTCTGTTACATTATGCAGGATCCCTTTAAAATCAGTGTGTTAGGAAAATAAATCTTTCTTTTCTTGCAGGGAACCGGCTCTCTGATGTTCTTCAGCTGTTGGAAGTTGATCTGTTTTCTTGCTTCTTCGTAATGAAGCATTGGAACCCACAGGACAAATGAGTAAAATTCTCCAGTCTCAGGTGGGAGTCTGAAAAGATGCAGCGAAGGCAGAGTTCTAAGACCCCAAAGCAGCCTCTGCAAGTTCACCATAAAAATCAAACTGATCTCTCTGCATGGCGAAAAGGAGGGAGAATTGACCCTGAAAAAAGTGTCCAGAATCATCAATCTCCTAACGATCAAAAAAATGACAGCAAGCAAGACTCCCTTGAGCAAGCTTTGAGCTACTTTGAGAAAGGTAAGCGTAGTTTTAAGGTTAGCTACCCAGGATTGAAAAGATAACAACTGATTTCTTAATAACAATAATAATAATAAAAACCCCCTAATTTTACCTGCTGTTTTCCCTCTTTAATGCCTGAACTTTGTAATATTTCTTTAATGTCTTAAAAGGTTTTCCCCTTTCTGTTACTGTGCAAAGAACCCAGCAAAAAGGAATATATGTAGGGACAGTTCAGAGAAGTTTAAAATAGTTCATTTTCAGTTCAGAAGTTGTTTCACCCTTGTGTTTGTTGTCTTTTTTTTTTTCTCCTAGTTCAAGACCGTGTTTCACTGAAAAAGAACAGTGTTCTGCAGAAACACTTGACTACAGTGGAAAGCATTGCCCTGCAAAGAGGGTTACCCCCTGAAGGGTTTGATGTATTGCTAAACGTGGCACTCAGTGGCAAACTTGGTAAAATGTTTATATCCTGCTAGCATGTCTTCTGTGAACGTCTCTTTCCCCTCTAATCAGACCTGCTTGAGATAATGTGTTTATGGTGACTGTATTGTTAGGTACTTCAGGGTAAAATTAATCTTTCTGGCATGCTTCAGAGTAATTTCTGAGCTCATGCTAAAAATAACCTCAGTTCTTGCTAGAGGGGAGTGATACCAAGAAAATTATTATGGCTTGTTACAAATTTTTTTTGAAAAGCTTATTTCCTTTGTTCATAATTCCAGGTCTCTGAAAGGTTTAAAGTATGTTCTTAGCAACCATTGTGTCTTTTCCTTGTTGTAACTGTTTGTGTATGTTTCTTTACCCCAAGATCAAAATAATTGAACAAACTGACATAGTTATATTAGTGAAACTTGCTAAAATTAATTGTCATCCTAACAATCAATTCAGCAGTGTCAGTGCAGCCCTCATGCAGCTTTCTTAGAAATGGTAGCCACCATTTATACTTCTAAATAATGAAATATTCAATGAAAAAACCCCTGAACTTTCCCCTCCTTCCAACCTAAGAGGAGCACACAGGATTCTTTCCCCATTATGCAAGTGGTTTAGTGCTTTTCTTAATTTAAAATTACTAGCTTATCTCCAGAACACTAATCTGCTGATGTTTGGCTGACAGTCATATGCTCTTTGCTGAAGGAATTGGTCATTTAATATTACCAAAAATTTGTGTTACTTTTGGTTGTCTTGCCAAGAGTCTAAAGGCTATTTCAGTACTAAAATACTCGATATTCCATTTTCTTTCTTTAAGCTGGAAAGAAATATTTCTCATAATTGTTTCAGGTATAGGTAAGTTCCTACTAGATTCTTGTGCACTGTTACTTTAAGCAAGGAAGCTCTGAATAATCTTGTCCAGAGGGAATTTTGACCTAAGCTGCAAAACCGTATCAAAGAACCTGGTACATGAGCACCATCTTATTTTGTTTGTTTTCCAGCTGATACAGTGAATACTCGTTTACTGAAGAGCCTCGTTCCAGCTTCAGTAATACCAGAAACTTCTGTGGTTTCATCTGTATCTTGGCTCTGTGTCGGCAAATGCTCAGGCAACACCCAGGTAACTTAGTAAATGTTCACAGTAGTTATTGCTTCTGCACAGGAATGATGAGGACAGATTATTTTCAGGAAGCAAAAATCCTGAGACTTTAATATACAAGGTTCTCGCATAAGATACTGTCCTTTAGAAAGATTGGCAGAGACACGCATTGCTGGAATGGCAGTGGGAACTGAGGAACACTTTTCAAGTGAGAGTGGAAATTTGGACAGTTCCTGTTTGTCTTGTATCTCTGAATTCCTTAGGAATAGTTTCTCCACCAATATTTCTGTGAAATACTTCAGCTATGTGAGGCATTCTTCACCAACTTCAGCAAGGTATCCCTTAGGCTCTGTGTACCTTAGCCGTGGCAACATGACAATGTTAGCAAAACATTTTTTGTCTTTTTTGTCTTCATGTAGTCTGCTCAAAGGTTTACATCATAGAATCATTTAGGTTGGAAAAGACCTTTAAGATCACTGAGTCCAACCATAAACCTAATGCTGCCAAATCCACCACTAAACCGTGTCCTTAAGTGCCACATCTACGTGTCTTTTAAATAGGGATGACAACTCAACCACTTCCCTGGGTAGCCTGTTCCAATGCTTGATAACCCTTTTGGTGAAGAAATTTTTCCTAATACCCAGTCGAAACCTCCCCTGTCGCAACTTGAGGCCATTTCCTCTCATCCTATCACTTGTTACTCCGGAAAAGAGACCAACACCCACCTCGCTACAACCTCCTTTCAGGTAGTTGTAGAGAGCAGTAAGGTCTCCCCTAAGCCTCCTTTTCTCCAGGCTAAACAATCGCTGTTCCCTCAGCTGCTCCTCATAGGACTTGTTCTCTAGACCCTTCACCAGCTTTGTTGCCCTTCTTTGGACACGCTCCAGCACCTCAGTGTCTTTCTTGTAGTGAGGGGCCCTCAGATCATATCTGAGGGTTAGCATACATTCAGAACTGAGCTGCTTTGTCCATTCTGATATGGCAGTTGGTGCTCCTGGCAGACTTTCTTCCAGAGCTGAATTATCCCTGTACTGTTCATCTGTAGCTATCTGATTGTCAGATTGTCCTTGATGTATCCTTAATGATTGTGTCTCTTAAATTGGCTAGTGACTGGTCTGTCTTGCTTTTGCTCATCACTTAATGTAATATGGCTTTTTTCCTATCTGCAGCTGCTTTTTTTAAGATGGCTGATCACAGTGTTTGACTTCATTGATCACAAGGAACAACTTCATGCCCTCTATGGTTTCTTCTTTTCCTTCCTGCAAGATGAGAAGATGGTAAGGAGAGCTGAAGAATATATGGAATTGACAAAATAAACCTAAATGTTCATTAGTAATATGCATATTAATGCTAGAATTAGTCTGGAGTAGCTATTGGTTAGAGATCATTTTCTGATGGCTGGAATTTATTTTCTTTTTTTTTTTTTCATTTTGCATTCTAAGATTGCTGGGTAATTTAGATTCAGAAACAGGGAAGTACTGTAGGATTATTTTAATTTCAATGCTATGGTCTGGCTGTTTAAACATGTTTCGAGAAATTGCTATTCTGCATCACAGAGTGACAGTATATTCTGTCTAAGTTCCCAAGAGTAACTATGACGCTGCAGTCTCTGGGATTGCCTTTGATGTCAGACATCAGCAGGTGAAGTCTCCTGCTCCTGGGGAGAAACTGACTTGCATACCTTGGGCAAAAGAAAAAAACCTTTTAGAGCAATGTTTATTTAAAGGTGAGAAACTCTAAACGCTGTTCTACTTAATTGATTTGAAATGTAGCTTAAATGAGAACAAGTAATCAGGAGATTTCTGGTATTTCTGTAAAATCCAGGTGCTGGAATATTGAAGTGTTTGGATTCAGTTCATATTAAGATGATCTTGTCAGTCATGTTAGATATGAAATTGTTAATTTTCTTTCAGTTTAGGATATTTTGTGATTAAGACTTTTAAAGTTCCCAAAGTTCTATTTCTTGCAAAGTTTTAAATTGTTTTAGGTTAATGTTATCTTTTCATAAAACTAGATTTAAGTTCTTACTGTTTCTTACTGAAAATAGCATTTTCAGGCATGATGGGCCAATTGGAAAGTGCAGCAGAGTTGGTGTGAAACTAATTTAAGACCGGTACAGCCTCAGCTGTAGTTAGAAGCTCTAATAAATTACTTTGATTCAAAGGTGCCTTTCTTTTTGAAAATGTAATTGTACTTTCACTGCTGACTCCTGAAATATCTAGACCATGTTCCAAAACCAAGATCCAAGCTCACTGAATAGCTTGATTACTATAGGGACTGCTCATAGTGCAGAAAATGTTTCTAAATAAAATTGACATATGTGACATGTAAAAACCATGCTACTTCCTAAGGGAAATAAAATATGCTCTGCCCCAGTGGGAGCGCAGTGATGACTTGAGGCACCCAACTGAATGAAACAATATTAGCTTGTGAAGCCTGTATGTCGCTTTTAGTGTATCCTGGTTAGCAGTCTGCACCAGCAGAATAGTTCATAGCTGCCTTTTCTTTGCAGTGCCCCTATGTCTGCCACCTGCTCTACCTGTTGACCAGGAAAGAAAGTGGTGAGTCTATCCAATTGTATGAGATGGAATACCATTTTGTTTCTTACTCTGTTTGTTGGCACTGCCTTTTCTTCCAATGGAGCTAATACAAAGACTGGCCAATATACTGCTTTTAAGGCAAGGAAGCATGAGCGGTAGTTCAGCCTGATTTATGTAACACTTTCTGAATTGGAAACCCGTCTATTAGCCTAGAAATAAGACTGATTGGTTCTGCTTGCTTTGCCATGACTTTCTATAATAAAAGTGATATTGCATTTTTGCTTAAATGTCTGATACAGTGGTTTTTAAATCCATTATGTTCTTAATTGTATTTCCAGTCAAGCCTTTTCGGATTAGGAGACTGCTTGACCTCCAAGCAAAAATGGTGAGTTTATTTCAAATCTTGTAGAGTTTGAACTGTGGTTAATAATGCAGTTTGTAAGACTAATGTCCTTACAGGATGGAGAAGAGTGGCTAGTGTCTCAGGACAGGGTTAGGCTTGGAATTGTAGGTTGTAGTCTTTGTAGCATCAGGGCTTGTCTATCTTGCATGTGCATCCCTAACTTTCATTTGTATTTTGTGAGCACATGCAATGACATGCACAAAGCTATACGTTTTATGGCTATCCGTGGTAAAATCTCTGAAGGGGCAGCTTTATTTATCTATTACCATCTTTAATTTTCTATTCATCTTCCTTTTCCAAGTGGTATCAAAAATGACTGAGAAAAAAAAAGATTGTAGAGGATATTGCTCCCTTCTTTGTAAGAAAAAACTGTAGCTATGATAACATATTTTTGGAGCATTTAGACAGAAGACCGTATTTTTCATAGTTTTGATTGTTAAATTCCTTTTTATTAGAGTTATGACTAGAAAGTTCCTTCTTCAATCCCCTCCCTATGGTATTTCATTAACACAGTTTCTGTTCTTCCTTTCATTTTCAGTTGTTCATCTATGGTTACTTACTGACATAGAGCTTTAGAAAGCTTTTAGTAATCACTGGGGTTTTTTTGCTTCTGGAATACGGTATTCAGTTTCTATATTAAAAACATACCCCACATGTTTTTCTGCTTGTTCTGCTATTTGACAGGGAATGCAGTCTCATTTGCAGGCTCTACTGTCACTTTACAAACTCTTCTGTCCTGAGCTGGTGACCATAACCCTTCCTGGAAAAATGAAGGTAAGGAATTAGATTTAATCTATTGGGAACTAGTACTTATGACAGTATTTGTACCGAGCTTTCCATTTAAGTTATAGCATGATTTAGTGGTGAAGATTAATTCTATTTCCTCTTTTCACTGAGTAAAATCAGGTTTAGAGGAGGATTCCTTGCCTTGCATTTTGTTTCCTCTTCAGCACAATGAGATGATATGGAGTGGAATGGCATCTACCTTTATCCTTATGAGGATTACTTTAATCTTCCTTTTGGTGTTCTTGCTGGTTTTGACTTGTTTCACACAATGTTAAGTTCTTCAGGAAACAAACTGTCTTATTTGTACAAGGCATTGTCCAAATTGCTGACTTTCTCAAGTACAAATAACAGCGGAAGTCAGTAAGTAACTTCCCACTTGGAAAGTCTATGTCATAGGAATGAGAAAAAACGTGGGGAAAAATGCGGTAAGCTGATTTATCAGAGCCTCAAGGTAACAGCAAAAAATATGACTCCACTTTCAGAGAGGCCTATGTGTATGCTTAGCCCTTTGACCAAGTAGAATGTATGTAGCAGAAACTGAATATATAACAGAAAATAGCAGCAGGTGAGACCTAAATTCTGCAATAAATTTTCTTTTGGTACTTCCATGGAATAGACTTGGGGTTTGTGGTTTTTTTTTAGAAGAGACATTTAATTTATATGTAGGCAAGTTGTGTTTCTATAAAAGAAAATTTGTTTTACTTCAATCTGCTTGTGTACTTACACTACTCTATAAATTTATACTTTGCATTGTGCTGCACAGTCATCTATTGGAGAATTTACATTTTTTGGCATGCACAGAAGTAAGGTAAATAACTAGCAACTAAAACCCAAATATGAACACACTGTGTTAACTTGTATCATAAAAGCTTGATTACGTAGGCCCAAACCAACCTGAATACTTTTGTGGTGGTTTGGCACTTGATTAGGATTTAAAGACTGATTGCAATTGAAGTGACAAAAAATAAGTTTTGTGCAGAAAAGGTGTTGGGTTCATTTTTCCAGTTTTCTTTTTAGCTGTATGTCCTGGTTTCAGCTGGGATAGAGTTAAATTTCTTCCTAGTGCTGTGTTTTGGATTTAGTATGAGAAGAATGTTGATAACACTGATGTTTTCAGTTGTTGCTAAGTACCCTGCTAGTCAAGGACATTCAGCTCAAGGAAAAAAAAAAAAACAAAACAAAACAAGCGTTGGGAGGGAGCACAGCCAGGACAGCTAGCCTAGCTGGCCAACGGGGTATTCCTTACCATGTGACGTCATGCTCAGTATATGAATGGTAGGCATGTTCCAGGAAGTAGCGATCGCTACTTGGTTATCGGTCAGCGCGGGTGGTGAGCGATTGCATTGTGCATCACTCATTTTGTATATTCTATCATTATCATTATTATTTTCCCTTTTCTGTTCTATTAAACTGTCTTTATCTCAACCCACGAGTTTTTCTCACTCTTACCCTTCCGATTGTCTCCCCATCTCACTGGGGGGGGGCGGGGAGGGGGCAGGGAGGGAGCGAGCGAGCGGCTGCGTGGTATTTGGCTGCCTGCCAGGTTAAACCATGACAGTCCTTTTTGGCACCTAACGCGAGGCTTGAAGGGTTGAGATAACGACACATCTGACCTGAACGGGTTAAGACAAATTTGTTATAAGCATTCATTGTATCAATTTAGTACTCGCTGGTCACAATGTTGGTTTATTTGCTCTCAGAGTTGTTGGACCTGTTCTTGGAGTTTTGGTATATAGCACCTTACTGGCTGTCTATACTGCTGATTATCAGTTTTTATGTGGGGTTGGTCATCTCTGGGAAATGGATTAAGGTCATTGCTTTGCTATACTGTGTGACACTGGTTTATGTTATGATAAAATTATTGGTCACGAGCCTGTATTCAGCACTGCCATCATTCCTGTTCTTCGGGAGCTATCTTTTGGAAACTATTAATAATTACACTTTTTACCTCTTCACCTCGGAGAGACAGGATAGGACACTTTCTCCCACTTGTTCATCTTCCCTTCCATATCTTCGGAAACTCCTTTTTCTTTTATCCTCTTCATGAAGATGTCCACAATATTCCCTGAGAATTTTGAATATCCTTGGGATGTTCAAACAAGCATGTTCATATTGCTATGTCTCCTGAATGTGGTTCAGGTCCTGTTTAGGTTTAAACAACAATTCAGGAATACTGTCCAGAGATCAATCCCGGCAACAGACACAGTGGCCACTTCAACCCCCGTGACATCCACTGTGGCTACTTCAACCCCCACGACATCCACTGTGGCTACTTCAACCCCCACGACATCCACTGTGGCTACTTCAACCCCCACGACATCCACTGTGGCTACTTCAACCCCCTGCGACAGGCACTGTGGCTACTTCAACCCCCTGCGACAGGCACTGTGGCTACTTCAACCCCCTGCGACAGGCACTGTGGCTACTCAAACCCCTGCGACAGGCACTGTAGCTTCTCAAACCCCTGCGACAGGCACTGTAGCTTCTCAAACCCCTGCGACAGGCACTGTAGCTTCTCCAACCCCTGTGCGACAGGCACTGTAGCTTCTCCAACCCCTGTGCGACAGGCACTGTGTCTATTCAAACTCCGGCAACAGTCACTACAGTTACTCCAACCCCCGTCACAGGCACTGCAGCCACTCAAACTCCGGCAACAGTCACTACAGTTACTCCAACCCCCGTCACAGGCATTGCAGCCACTCAAACCCTGGCAACAGTCACTACAGTTACTCTAACCCCTGCGACAGGCACTGCAGCTACCCAAACCCCAGCAACGGGTACTAGAGCTGAACCAGAGGACCAACCCTTGCTGGTATCCGTCGCCCCTGTGCAGAAGAAGAAATCTTTGAAGTGGAAGTCAGGTCATTTAGAAAGGGATGATAGGAAAGCAGGGCCATCACAAGGAGGGGAGGAGGAAGAGGAAGAACTCATAAACGAGATGGAAATCACCTGAACCCTATCCCTGGGTGAGCTGTGAGGTATGCGGAAAGATTTCAGCCATCGTCCAGGCAAGCATATTGTTACCTGGCTGCTCCGATGCTGGGATAATGGGGCCAGTAGCCTGGAATTAGAGGGGAAGGAAGCCAAACAGCTGGGATCCCTTTCTAAGGAAGGGGGCATTGACAAAGTGATTGGAAAAGGGACACAGGTCCTCAGCCTCTGGAGGCGACTCCTGTCAGGTGTGAAGGAAAGGTATCCCTTCAAGGAAGATGTTATATGCCACCCAGGCAAATGGACCACTATGGAGAGAGGTATCCAGTACCTGAGAGAATTAGGCGTGCTGGAGGTGGTTTATAGTGACCTGGACAATGATCAAATGCCCAAAGATCCAGATGAAGTCCAGTGCACGTGACCCATGTAGTGGAAGTTGGTACGGAGCATACCAGCATTGTATGCCAGTTCGTTGGCAGTACTGTCCTGGGCAGAGGAGGAAGCACCAACGGTGGATGACGTGGTTAGCAGACTCCGGGAATACAAAGAAACTGTCTCCTCCTCCCTTGTCTCAGCTGTGGAGAAACTGTCCCGAGAGTTCCAGCAATTCAAAAAGGATATGTCCTATTCTCTACCTGTACGGACCAGTATCTCAATCATCAGGAGTCAACATTTTTCTGCTCAAGAGAGAGGCTATAGAAAGTACACACCACGGGGCACCCTGTGGTTTTACCTGCGTGACCACGGAGAGGACATGAGGCAGTGGGATGGAAAACCTACCTTCACCCTAGAGGCATGGGTACGTGAGTTGCAAGGAAAAACAATGACACAAGGAGGTTCTCCCAGGAAAAATGCTGCTCCAGTTTTCAGGAAAAACCTGTCTCATGACAGCCCAGTTTCCAGTGAATAGTTCCCCAGACAGAGTAGAAGGGCTGATCTTACTTTGGATTGTAATTGTAATGAAGAGATTCTTGACTCGTGTTTGCAAGAAGTGAGAGATGAATACTATGACCAGAACTAGAGGGGCCCTGCCTCCGGCCAGGTGGAGGAAAGGGACAACCAGGTTTACTGGACTGTGTGGATTCGATGGCCTGACACATCAGAGCCACAGGAGTATAAGGCTGTCATAGACACCGGTGCACAGTGCACCCTGATGCCATCAAGCTATAAAGGGGCAGAACCCATTTGTATTTCTGGAGTGACAGGGGGATCCCAAGAGTTAACTGTATTGGAGGCCGAAGTGAGCCTGACCGGGAATGAGTGGCAGAAGCACCCCATTGTGACTGGCCCAGAGGCTCCGTGCATCCTTGGCATAAACTACCTCAGGAGAGGGTATTTCAAGGACCCAAAAGGGTACCGGTGGGCTTTTGGTATAACTGCCCTGGAGACGGAGGAAATTAAACAGCTGTCTACCTTGCCTGGTCTCTTGGAGGACCCTTCTGTTGTGGGGTTGCTGAGGGTTGAAGAACAGCAGGTACCAATCGCTACCACAACAGTGCACCGGCGGCAATATTGCACCAACCGAGACTCCCTGCTTCCCATCCATAAGCTGATTCGTCGACTGGAGAGCCAAGGAGTGATCAGCAAGACTCGTTCACCCTTTAACAGTCCCATATGGCCAGTGCGAAAGTCTAATGGAGAGTGGAGACTAACAGTAGACTACTGTGGCCTGAACGAAGTCACGCCGCCACTGAGTGCTGCCGTGCCGGACATGCTGGAACTCCAATACGAACTGGAATCAAAGGCAGCCAAGTGGTGCGCCACAACTGACATCGCTAATGCGTTCTTCTCAATCCCTTCGGCGGCAGAGCGCAGGCCACAGTTTGCTTTCATTTGGAGGGGCGTCCAGTACACCTGGAACCGACTGCGCGAGGGGTGGAAACACAGCCCTACCATTTGCCATGGACTGATCCACACCGCACTGGAACAGGGTGAGGCTCCAGAACACCTGCAATACATCAATGACATCATTGTATGGGGCAGAACAGCAGAAGAAGTTTTCGAGAAAGGGGAGAGAATAGTCCAAATCCTTCTGAAGGCCGGCTTTGCCATAAAACAAAGTAAGGTCAAGGGACCTGCACAGGAGATCCAGTTTTTAGGAATAAAATGGCAAGATGGACGTCGTCAGATCCCAATGGATGGGATCAACAAAATAACAGCCATGTCCCCACCAACTAGCAAAAAGGAAACAAGCTTTCTTAGGCGTTGTGGGTTTTTGGAGAATGCATATTCCAAATTACAGCCTAATCGCAAGCCCTCTCTATCAATTGACCCGAAAGAAGAACGACTTCAAATCGGGCCCTGAGCAACAACAAGCCTTTGAACAAATTAAACAGGAGATAGTTCAGGCAGTAGCCCTTGGGCCAGTCCAGGCAGGACAAAATGTGAAGAATGTGCTCTACACTGCAGCCGGAGAGAATGGCCCTACCTGGAGCCTCTGGCAGAAAGCACCAGGGGAGACTCGAGGTCGACCCTTAGGGTTCTGGAGTCGGGGATACAGAGGATCCGAGGCCCGCTACACTCCAACTGAGAAGGAGATATTGGCAGCATATGAAGGGGTTCAAGCTGCTTCGGAAGTGGTTGGTGCTGAAGCACAGCTCCTCCTGGCACCCCGACTGCCATTGCTGGGCTGGATGTTCAAAGGGAGCGTCCCCTCTACACATCATGCAACCGATGCTACGTGGAGTAAGTGGGTCGCGCTGATCACACAACGGGCCCGAATAGGAAACCCCAGTCGCCCAGGAATCTTGGAAGTGATCGCGAACTGGCCAGAAGGCAAAGATTTCGGAATATCCTCAGAGGAGGAGGTGACACGTGCTGAAGAGGCCCCACCATATAACAAACTACCAGAAAAAGAGAAGCAATATGCTCTGTTCACTGGTGGGAAAGCATCGGAGATGGAAGGCTGCTGTATGGAGTCCTATACGCCAAGTTGCAGAAACTGCTGAAGGAGAAAGTGAATCGAGTCAGTTTGCAGAGGTGAAAGCCATCCAGCTGGCCTTGGACATTGCTGAACGAGAAAAATGGCCAGTACTTTATCTCTATCCTGACTCATGGATGGTGGCAAATGCCCTGTGGGGGTGGTTGCAGCAGTGGAAGCGGAACAACTGGCAGCGCAGAGGTAAACCCATCTGGGCTGCCGTACTGTGGCAAGATACTGCTGCCTGGGTGGAGAACTTGGTTGTAAAAGTACGTCACATAGATGCTCACGTACCCAAGAGTCGGGCCACTGAAGAACATCAAAACAACCAGCAGGTGGATCAGGCTGCTAAGATCGAAGTAGCTCAAGTAGGTCTGGACTGGCAACATAAGGGTGAATTATTTATAGCTCGGTGGGCCCATGACACTTCAGGCCACCAAGGAAGAGATGCAACATATAGATGGGCTCGTGATCGAGGGGTGGACTTGACCATGCACACTATTGCACAGGTTATCCATGAATGGGTATCCATGAAACATGCGCTGCAATCAAGCAAACCAAGCGAGTAAAGCCTCTTTGGTATGGAGGACAATGGTTGAAGTATAAATATGGGGAGGCTTGGCAGATTGGTTATATCACACTCCCACAAACCTGTCAAGGCAAGCACTATGTGCTCACCATGGTAGAAGTAACCACAGGATGGCTGGAAACATATCCCATGCCACCGCCAGGAACACCATCCTGGGCCTTGGAAAGCAAGTCCTATGGCGACATGGCACCCCAGAAAGAATTGAGTCAGACAACCGGACTCATTTCCAAAACACCCTCATAGACACCTGGGCCAAAGAGCATGGCACTGAGTGGGTCTATCACATCCCCTACCATGCACCAGCCTCTGGGAAAATTGAACGATACAACGGACTGCTAAAGACTACGCTGAGAGCAATGGGTGGTGGGACATTCAAGCATTGGGACACACATTTAGCAAAAGCCACCTGCTTAGTCAACACCAGGGGATCTGTCACTCGAGCTGGCCCTGCCCAATCAAAACTCTTACGTACTGTAGATGTAAAGTCCCTGTCATACACATAAGAAATATGCTGGGGAAGACAGTCTGGGTTACTCCTGCCTCTGGCAAGGGAAAACCCATTTGTGGGATTGCTTTTGCTCAAGGACCTGGGTGCACTTGGTGGGTGATGCGGAAGGATGGGGAAGTCCGGTGTGTACCTCAAGGGGATTTGATTTTGGGTAAAAATAGCCAATGAAGTGAATTGTATAATGTTAAATGTTATATGAAATTGTATATAATTATTTCTATGGTTGCTATCAATGGTATAGCAGTAAGAATCACCCAGATTAATTAAGAATGAACTAATTCTGATGAAACCGAGCAAAGTGCAATGATGATACAACCGGACGAGCGCAGCAATACTGAAATGAGAACTGGCCTCAGGATGCAACAGTCACACACCACACACCATCCCTCCTGCCCTGAAAGACTGTTATGACAGATGGAGCCCAAAGTCATGGACTAAATGAACTCAATGGACATTTTAGAGGGATGGCCCATGGACTAAGGGAATGATATCTTTTGTGTGTGTGTATATATATATATATAGACGAGGCAGGTGGTGGTGATTAATTGGAATGTATTAAAAAATGTGAGACTTAAGCATGACGTAAATGGTATAGAATAAGGGGTGGATATTGTCCTTGTTTCGGCTGGGATAGAGTTAAATTTCTTCCTAGTGCTGTGTTTTGATTTAGTATGAGAAGAATGTTGATAACACTGATGTTTTCAGTTGTTGCTAAGTACCCTGCTAGTCAAGGACATCCAGCTCAAGAAAAAACAAAACAAAACGAAACAAGCGTTGGGAGGGAGCACAGCCAGGACAGCACAGCTGCTAGCCCAGCTGGCTAATGGGGTATTCCATACCGTGTGACGTCATGCTCAGTATATGAATGGTAGGCGTGTTCCAGGAAGTCGCGATCGCTACTTGGTTATCGGTCAGCGCGGGTGGTGAGCGATTGCATTGTGCATCACTCGTTTTGTATATTCTATCATTATCATTATTATTTTCCCTTTTCTGTTCTATTAAACTGTCTTTATCTCAACCCATGAGTTTTTCTCACTCTTACTCTTCCGATTCTCTCCCTGTCCCACTGGGGGGGGCAGGGAGGGAGCGAGCGGCTGCGTGGTATTGGCTGCCTGCCAGGTTAAACCCCAACACTGTAGTATCGATGTTAATTTGACAATTCAATTACTCATTGAAATGTTCTGTTTGGCGGATATCACTGATGCTGAATTTGGGAAGCTTCCCTAGTAACTTGCATAAGCATACCTTGGTCAAGTTTTATTTTAATGTATACTTGAGATTTACTCTATGGATTATGATTGATCTGAATGAGGATTATAAATCAGAAGTGTTGGAGATCTCTTCTGAAAAATGGGACATAATTTCAGAAGGAAATAAAAGCATAACTGTTGAACTATAGTGAAAAGGTAATTAAACAGGAATGATGAGAATTCTGTGCTGTGAAAACCTAGCCTCTTGGTCTTTCAAGCAGAGTTGAGTATATATACATCACTGTGGTGGTGTTTATCAGATTAGAAACTGATCTTTCTGTTGCTTTGTCTTAGTTTGTCTTAGTTTTCTTGCATAGATGTCTGATTTATGTTTTCAGACTTACTTCAAGAATTCAGAGGGCCCGTGGAAAGCAGCAATCAACACAGTAAGGCGAAGAAACCAGGAAAACTGTTCCCTGTCCCAGTCACTGTTTTTAGGCACAGTTCAACCTCAGTCACGAAAAAGGGTAGGTTATGGGCCTACCTAGGTAGGCCCTAGAAGGTGGCAAGCAGCTGTTTTCATTATGAATATTGGCAAATAATGGGAGTCAGGCTTTACTTCAGCACTGGGAAGGGTGGATAGCTATGTAGAAATGCAGCATTCCCATTATAATGAAAGCCTGGATACTTTTTTTGCAAAACAGGATCTTTATGGGAACACTGGTCACAAGTGCACTTGACTGCATTGGAAACAGAGTCATTGCTATTCATTTGTGCTTCTTTTATACAGAAATGGAATACCCAGTTGATTATACCTGCAAGCAGTACAAACAAAAATAATTCAGAAGAGGACAGGGAAAAGAACCGTGTTGATTTGTACAGTATGAATGAGTCTTTTCCAGTGGAGCAGCTGCGGACTTTTTCTCAGCTCCTACAAAATATCCACCGCCTAGAGGTGAGTTTCAGGAAGGTCTTGGTAAGCTCACTGAATGCTTTGAGAGATTGGAGGATATTCCTCTATGCCCTGTTTATATGTGAATAGTGGGTGGGCTACCTAGTTCTGACAGAGCATCTAGTCCTACCTGAGGGTGATGAATGAGTCCTGGAGATGGTCTTGTTGCTGGTAAAAGGATTGGACAACTCTGATAGAATGAGATTCTCTGGCAGTTTGCTGATGTAAATACTGAATAACTCTTTTTTCTTGATTTCTCTTGCAGTTTCCTTCCCAGATGGGTTCAGTGCTAACAAACCCTTTATTGCTTCACTACATGAATTGCATCAAAGATGAATCTATTTATCTGAGGCTCTACTATTGGATGGGCCAGACTCTTCAGGAAGGTAGGAACTTAGTATTATCTTGCATAGTAGGGAGGTAAATGATGTCTGAGGCTTTTCACATTTCAATAATGGTACTTTGCTATTCAAATTTATAGTGACAATCACATAGCGTTAAAACAACTACTGGAGGAGAACTGAATTTTGTTTCTGATTGTGCTTATTCTTGCTGTGCTCATATTCAAATACAGTATTCTCTCCTGTTTAGAATGCACCTGGTGTGTGGCTGATAATAATGGATATGAAGAAGAATTCAAGGACTTCCTGGAAACTGTCTACAAGACAGAGTGTTTCTTGCAGGTAGGTGCCTGTTTTGTGGAAACCAAGGGTTTCATGAAGTTTTCCCTTAAAGTACTTGGGACTTGCCTGTTTCCTGTAGTATCTCTGAGAATTGACAGTGTTTTAAGTAATAAAAATACATATTCCTACAGCAAGTCAATATTCCAGAGATGACCTTGTTTTCTGCAGGAAAGATAATTTGAGAATGATACTGAGAATGATAATTTGAAATGTCCTGGTGAACTGTATGGCAGGAAGGAGGTGTAAGCCTCTTTCTTTCTCCAGGGTGAAGTGAGCATGGCAAGGTGCAGGCATATGAGATGAGTTTTTGAATGTTCATCTTCTGCTTTGTAGGAGGGATTTTCTTCCTGTGAAGAGTTCCTGTATAAAAGCCTTCCTCTCTGGGATGGCTTCTGCTGCCGATCACAAATCCTCAGACTTGTGAGTTGGATCCCCCTCAGCAGCTTCTCTGGTATGTGTTGCATATCCTTCGGGTGAGGCTGGACAGTATCCGATCTTGGGGGATAGAATTTGTGCACAGATTATCATGCTGCTTTCTCATTTGTTTCAGAAATGAAGTCACATCTCTATGATCCCCTGGCACAGCTCTTTTTCACATCATCCCTTTTCTTTAAGGTAATTTAAGTGAGTACAGTGGCTGTTTACTTCTAGTTGGTATTACTATCTGCCTTTGTGCCAGGTGTAGCAGTCTGAGGGATTGCATAGGGGACTTCTTTTGGGGAAGTCTGTGCCCAAATAAGGGTAAAATATATACTTACAATGTAATTTCTTTGGGAATTTGAGTGCCCTTAAGATATTTTCTTTTTTGACTGGAATTAAACTGAGGGTCTGGAAATAAAAAGAATTGATAGTACAGAAGACAACAGTTAGTTTGTTTTATTGCAATTTTAACTCAGTATTTGAAACTCGCATTCTCCAGGAAAAGCTATGTAATGCATACATTCAGTTCAAGGGGACATGCAATTATCTCACCGCTCTCTGTGGTCCTGAGAAACTCCTGATATCTTTCCTTGTATGTGTCAATTGTCATGGCGTTTTTTGTTTAGTATTATTCACTTATGTAAATTGTCATCAACCTGTTTTCTTTTTGCCTCTTGCAGTGCAGTGTTCTCGAGAGCCTGAAAGAGCTGTTGCAGAACTGGTTAAATTGGCATGTGATTCATCTGGATTCAGAGTCTGACTCTCAAGCCCATTCTTTGTAAGTTTGTCTGAAATAAATGCAATGCAGTGTTCTGTGCATTGTTCACTAGTGTATTTAGATATATATTCTAGCCCTATTACCTAGCATAAAGACTGACTAGAAGGTTAATAATGTTCTAATGTTTCTGCTATATTGTAAGCTCTCTTGTCAATCCTGTTCTTTCTCTTTCTTTAAAAGTATTTCTATTGACACTGAAAATTGAAATGTCCAGAAGTCAAAATCCTTGTAACACTGACATGTAACACTGGGCCATGTTTGTAATAATGTTGGTAACAGTATGTTATTGGGTATACTGAAGAACAAATGCATGGTTGCTGTATGGTTGGTGGGGCAGAAGGATAAACTTCAGTTTCTTTTTTACCACTTGTCCTTTTTACTGTTTGCAAAGAGGTCTATATACTAATGTATATACATGTCATTGCTGCAGGAATACCACCCTTTCTGGACTAGTGAATGTGGTGGCTGAACTGATCCACTTTGTTGGATGGATCTCTACTGTTGCACTGCGTTTGGAAAACAATCCTACTTTCTTGCTGTACTTCATCCTGGATTTCTATGAGACTGTATGTATCCCATTCATTTTGGCTTTCAAAATCACAATACTGTAAGGATGTTTGCATTTTTTAAGTTAGAGCATGAAAACACCTTCCTCGTTATAGTTTACAGAACTTTGTGATTAAAGGCAAGAATGTTCCAAATACTTCGTAGATCTACAAGTGATAGCTGCTGCTGTTGCATCCATAGGCAGAACTAAATATGCTGCTAGAAAGCTTAAGTCAGAGGTGAACTGTGGAAGGGGAAGTAACAATATAGCATAACATCCTTTTTTAATGCTAATCTTATAGGAAAGAACAATATTCAGTTCAATTTCAAACAACATATCCTGATTTTTTCCTTAAATATTCCCTTAAAAAATGAAGTTTTTTCCCCAGTTTGTCTTGTAGACATACTAAGCAGCATCAAATAGGCTTAAGCCTATTCTCTAGCTTCCTCACGTCCTCTCTGTAGATGTGCTTACTGCCATGTGAACTCCAGCCATGCCGTTGTTGCTCTTACAATTTGGATAAAATTGTGAAGACTTGAAAAAACAATGACAGTTCTGGGATCTACTTGTAACTAAAATGTCCATTAAAATGCACAAAACTAATGGGCAACAATATTTGCATAAGACAGTGTGTTTAAAATAAGTAAATGGTTGTTTTATGGGAATATAGAGAGAATCATGCACCCTTCGATATATGATTATTGGTGCTTTAGCAGACAACTATGATTTGAATTTTTTCTTGATGTTTTGCTTATGTATTCAGAACTCTAGAGAATTCTAAAATCATGTAGCTGAGATATTAAGTAAAGAGTCTAGATTTCTGAAAATACCAGTAATTCAGTTACATACAAATATCTGCGTATACCTTACATGGTATAGCTGTACTGAGGGCAAGAGGAAAGGTGAAGGTCTGGCAAACAATCCTTAGTGAAAAGTCTGTTATGAGATTAGGGGAAGGAGTCCTAAAACAATTGTTGTGCCTAATTTAACAAAATGTAAAAAGTATCCATCTTCAAGATGGCGGGCTGTCACAGTTTAATTGTTTATGGTCTGAGCTGTAGTAATTAGATATGCATATTCTTACACCACTACTCTTCTGAGAATGATGCATACCTTCTTGAAGAGCATACCTTTTTGAATAGTTACTGTGGCTAAGGTATCGAGGACAGTAATGTGTTAAGTTACAGCAATATTGCTTTCAATTATTTATCCATACTTTAAGACTGTCATCATAGCTGAAGATCTTGTTAAATCTGCAGAAATTTTAAAATGTCTTTTTTTCTTGAAACTGAATCTTAAATTCTAAACATGAGTCTGATAATAAACCCATGTTTTATGGCCATATCATCTTTTCTTAGAGCAAAGCTTTATTGTGTGTTCATGCAATTCCAGCAAGGTCAAATAGAAAGATTTCATTTCCTAATTGGAAGAGATGTGTGGTCTGTTTGGCTTGCTGGTATCAGCAAACCAGACTAGGAACAAGGTCAGGTCTAGTGCAATCCCAGCTACATATGTCGGAATGATCTAAAAGATCAAAAAAAAATGGCTGCTGCTTTTTTACAGGGATCTGGGTAGATTTGACTCAGCAAGTAACCATGTCAAAACATATAGTATACCTAAATGGTTGAAGCAAAGACTGAGATATGAACTGGTGAATATGTCTCATATTGAGAAGGAAACAAATGGAATTGCTTCACCCTGGCCTTCCCTCCTAGGTGAAATTGATGGACCTGGCTGGAATGCAGTGTTATGCTCTTTTGCTCTTTGATTTGGGGTTTGTTGATGGCAGTAATAATCTGCCTGGATTTCCTTCATTCCTTCCTGCAGGTGTGTGACATGTATCTGAGGTACAATCTGCCTTTGTTGATAATGCCTCCTGCTGGAGTTTTCTACCCAGCGCTTCTCAGCATGGATTCTGTCAGCTTGAATCAGCTCTGCTACATTATGTACAGGTACTACAAATGGTGTGGGCTGTAGGGACTCCTTGTCTTCTCTTTCAATCTTTTGGAAATGAAATTACTTTGGTGTAAAATCTGAAATCTACTTTTTCTTACCATGCAAGGCAAAGGTGAAAGTTCCAGTTGTGCCCAGCTTTCACGATACAGGATTTTATAGCTGTAGTTCCTACTCTTTTTTTTTTCAGTCTGTTATCCAAAATAGCAGGATTCTGACCTCTTTCCTAGTATTATTTCCGTATCTTTGATATGTGAAGGAAGGAGTTCCCATATTGTTTTGAGAGAACTTAAGTCAGCCAGCTGGAATCACTAGTAGTTAACTGTGCAACTTTTCACTCTGTGCTTTGACCACTAGACTTGAGCTTTTCCTTACAAATTCTGTAATGTGCTGAGTAGGAGGCACTTCTGCCACCTCCAAACTCTGTGGGAATTTGGGACTGCCTCAAAACCAGCACTGTTTAGCTCTCTGCAGGATCCCCCAACATGTCTGCGGTTCTTGGCCTTGTTAGTTCCAGTGGTGGCATCTGAAAAGAAGAGTAGCCAATTGCTGACAGCTGGTGCAGGGCTCTCTGTGTGGCTTTTTCTCTAACGAGTCTGCAGGGTAATTAACATGATAGGATGGTCTCTGGGAAATAAGAGGATCTTTTGCTTATTATATAGAACAACTGTCAAGTTGCATTACTTCCAGTGGCTTCTGTTTCTTTGTTTAGTGAATGAAAGTCTCCCTTCTTAAAAATACACTGCATTTTTCTGCTGATTTTAAGGCTGTATGTCAATTCTTGTGTATTGCCTCTATGAAGGTGACTGTCCCAGGCAAACCAGTCACGTCTTAATCATTTAAGAGATGAATATTATTGGATGTCTCTCTACTTTGCCTGGAAAGGATGGGTCTATGCCAAGTGATAAAGCCCCTCTGGATTCTTTTTCATGTCTCTCTTTTACCAGTAAAGTTTGATCTCTTTCGTGGAGGAAATAAGCTTTCTTAATACATTCCTCCAGCTTTTTTCAACACTGGTAGGTAGTAAAAATTTACAGGCACCTAACTTTCTCTTTTGTTTGTTTTTTCAGGTATCGAACCAACTTGGTGGCTGCAAAAGAAAATGAGCTGAGTAAAAAGGTATTGTGGACAAATCTGCTATGTGCTAGAACAGACTTTGGCAAGGAGTTGGGTTGAATGGAGGGGAGGTGTTCTGATGGCATTCTTTTAAGGACTGGAGGGAGCACACAACTGCTTTGAGGATGCTATTTATTGATTTGTTTTCTTGTCCCTCAGAAAATACTGCAATTCAAATTCAGTAGCCAGACATACCAAGAGTACAACCAGTACATAATAGCTATGGTGGGTTGTCTGTGGACATCCAGTGCATTCCAGAAGGATATTCATCCTCAAGGTCTTCGTATGGATGATGAACTGCTGAAGAAAGCCACAGTGCAGGAATTCAAAACCAGCTTTAACATTGTCTACCACCCAGCCATGATGGGCTATGCTGTCCTCTTCCTGCAGCAGGTAATGGTGTAGGCCAACATTTGGGCCTTTGGCAGCACCAGATGTTCTATCTTGACCGTTTCTCTAGAGAAGTGTCTCTCAGTGTACTGGCTGATTTGTAGAGTCAACTGCACTTTCAAAAGCTGGTATGGCATTCTGTGTTTGTATCAGATCAGTGGCACAATTTGAATAGTCTTTGTTTGCGTGGTATGAAAGCATGAATGTAACAGTTTTGGATGTGAATTTGTACTTATAATCTTTTTCAGAATAGAACTAAAATAGCTAAATAATGAAATAAATGACTAATTCAGTAAAAGCTTCCCGATAGTGAATCCTGCCCCACAAAATATGGAGTGTGACCCAAGCATTTAAACTCCAGAAGATCGAGAAATACGTAGTTAAATTGTATACAGGTGTGCATGGTAGAACTTTTAGCAGTGCTTTCTGGCTTTTGCAATAGCTTTTGAGAATGGCTTATTAAAAACGCAATACAAGTAGCTACTTCACGTACAGAAGTAAGATAATATGGTGCTGTCTTGTACTGTCTGATATGAGTTCTGCTAGTAGTTGTCTTGAATTCCGGGTGCCATCATGTGTTCAATGCAGCTACTGAATAGTGGAGGGAGCAGCTTGTCAGAGTTGTTCTGAGATGTGCATGCTGCTCTGAGAAATCAGGTTGTGTAGGCTATCCAAGGGGTGCACAAAGGAGCTGTTTTGTTGTGAGGAATGTTGGCGGACTGAAGGCGTGCGTAGGTGCGGCTCTTGGAATGAAGCAAGGGAAACCTGAGGTTAAAGTTGAAGCAAAGAATGCTGGTTAGGAGCACTTCACAAATTTGCCTTCATTTATATACTCAATGTCCTGAATCTAGGTAGTTTGTCTCTTACTGCTGATTAAACCTGAGTTTTGACTTTGCTAGAGGAGGCGGTTTTATTTTTGTTGTATACAACTCCTTTTCCTTGGTCTTTCTGCTGTTGTAGCAGGATTCGTTTTTCATATCTTTTGTCTAGATCCTTTCCGTTCTGAAGCTTCTTGATTCTTCTTTGTAGCTTTTGTAAGAAAAAAAAAACACCAAACAAAAAAACCCCAAACAAATGAAAAAAAAAAACCCACCCAAAAAACCTAACCCAAAACCTTCTGGTGGAGAATTTTTGTATTCTTCCTACTGCAGAACCAAGAAAGAGATTTTGCTTAGCAGTTATCACAGGTGTATCTTAAGACAGGAAAAAATATTTAGCTGCAGTGCCATCTTTTCTTAAACATTTCAGTGCTGAGCACCAGAGGGCACTGCTCTGCAGCACGCTCAGAGAACACAAGCAGTAATATAAATGTCAGTAGGTTCTCTCCTCTTGCTCTTTCTCATTGTTGGGAATTATCTATCTAATGTTTTGAAGGGGTAGCTTTTACACTGGAGAGAGACAACGGTTAAAGATACCTATAAATATTCTCTGTTACTATCCAGTAATGCTCCAGCACAGAACAAGAGGGTCTCCACATTACTTTGCCACTTGTGGACACAGTATGATGCTGGAAGCCCATTCTGAAGCATGATTAAAAATGTCTGAATTTCTTTGCACACCTGCAATTCCTGATTTAGGAGGGGACTAAGCAGAGGACCAGCAACTCTGGACATACTTTTTATCTGACTTGATACTGTTTTTATTCCCTCTCCTTAAGGCTTGGCCAGATGATCCCACGTTCAACTTCAGTTTAATTAAGGTAAGATTTCTTGTTTTAGTGAAGTGAAAACAGGCAATTTTCAGCAGCTGTGTAGAAGAGGATGAGGTGAAAATATTGACCATTTCCACAAATGCTCTATAAAAATTTTGAAAGGGGAAAGTTCCAGCTGTAGACTTTGGTTCAGTCTCTTAACAGGGCCAAACATGAGCACATCAACACCTGAGAAGTTATATATCTAGCCATCTGTGGGTAGCAGTCTGAGATTTTTATGTATTTCCTCCATGAGTCAGTGCAGTATCAGGACAAGGCTGTTTATTGTTCTCTGCAGGCTTCAGAAAAAGTTATATTTTTGGTGTACTTGAAGCAAAATTTCTATTATCGATGAACTTAATATTAAATTTCTGAGATGGATGTGTAGCTTTGTTATAACTTTGAACAGGGATCCTCCACTGAGCACATACAGTGGCAGTTTGTTTTCATTCCTGTATCACAGTGTACTTCAAACCTGATCTGGAGGAATCACCATCAGTGATGGAAGGAAGGCTTTAATATCCATGTTCTTTTGGTTCCTGACATCTTCACTGTTGTTGCAAAAGACTTTGCTCTTTTTAGAACTGGGATTTATAAACACCTTCAGTATTAAAAAAAGATTGTGATTTGTCATGTTCAAGCTAAGAATGTGTAATACATAAGTGAAAAGTTTGGGCATTTGGGAACAAGATGTGACCTTGTATACCTGTGGGTATTTACAGACTAGGATGAATGTTGTCAAACCTTGGAAGGCGATATTTGCAGACCTTTTCAGATTGGCCTAAGAAAGAGACAAAGCTATGTCCTGCACATCTGACTATTCTTTCTGTTTTTATAGGGAAAGAAGTGGAACTGGTATCTGGAATATCTCTATGCACAAGGTCTAAAGGGCCTGAAGGTCTTTATCGAAAGCAGCATCAATCGTGTTTCCCAGGCCTCTCACAGTAAAGCAGGGAATGTGCAAGTGTGACCCTGGGACTCACTGGAGTCTTTTTGTCATCTGGAACAGGAAAGCAGAATATAATGGACTGTGTCACTAATTCTTCCTTCCTCAGAGGAAAGAAACACAGCAATTACCCTCATCTGTATTTTTGTACTGACATCTATTTTAGGAAAGTGAAGACACGGAAGGAATGCTTAGGCTGGCTTGGTTTACTAGCACTGACCCCCCTCTTGTCCCTGTTGAACTTCTCTGGTCTGAAGCTGCTGAGCTCATATGTTATGTATCATCTGCATTTTTCATCCTCATTTTTCTCTGTCGGAGCATCTGCTTTGATTGAGAAACAAACATTTTCCATCTCAAAACTGCAATGAGCAGTGCTGCTTCATTTATAAGTCATGTTGATCCCTGATCTGCTTTGCCTTCCTCGACAGTGGGTCATGAGAAACAATTTAATCAGCCTTTCAGGGATACTGTATATGTACTGGATTGGAGCACTACGAGTTTCCCAATTCCCTGTTGTACCGTGTTTATACTGGCTTTTAACAGCTGACCAAACTGACCTTCCTGAACTTCATTTTCATTATGAAGCTACCAAAAGAGACTTTTTGCTAAAGTGGCTTATAATGTTCTAATGCAGCTAGAAAATTTGGTGCTCAGTTGATGGTTTATTGATGATTTGAGCACTTGAACAATGTTGCCACCAGCTCACCGTTTTCTATTGATAGGTGCAAATGTAGCTTTCCTTTTTGTGTTTTTAGCTCTGTATGTGCTGTATATTATACGTGTACATATATATAATTTATATTCTGTAAAATGTTTTCAACATGCCATTTTGAAGGAACTCTGCTACAAAATCTTCCCTTATCATTTCTTTTAATACTGAGTAGAAGTTGGGAGAAGCTGAACTCGGGTCTCCAAAATTTGAGTGAACTTTATTTCACTGCTGTAAAACGAGGTTGTAACCACTTGAAAGATGGGTCAGAGTATACTGAATTTTGCATTGTGAATCTGTACTTTTATCCAGTAAAGAAATCAGTCCTGAGAGTAACTCCAGAGCCACTAAGGATGTATTTGGTTTCTTCATCCTCTCAAAATCAGACTGGTTCTAGGTTGAGTACCATACTTCTCGGCTCAAATAGATGATCTGGTTAATATGTATATATATATTTATATGTGTATACATATTCTCTCCGGAGAATAAGAAAATCTTTCACTGAAGACTTTGAAAGAGAGAGATTTGCAGAGCGATCTGCTTAGGCTGAAGTATTGCCCTTTCTCATCTGGCTGTGTTATTCCAGCTAGTATAAGTGCTGCTTGCTAATTTCTGTCAAGAGAAACAGCTCTTCAAAAATCCTGCTTATATTTTCTCGACAGGGGAAACTCTACAAATTACAAATTCCTCCAAGTGTATATGTTTCAAGATGTGGCCCTAACATATAACCAGTTATCTCCTTTAAAGGCTGGTACTATTGTTTTGGACCAGCTCGGCTTGTTGGCTGAAGACTATCCCAACACCACTGGCTGGCAATCCCTATCATAATGTTGCTTATTATTTGTTAGACTCCTTAAAGGTTTCAGCTAAGGACTCAAGCAGGAGAGCTCTGTAGCTCCATAGTTGTTTTTATAATTTTTCTATGAAGCTACCTTCAAAAAGGTATTGGAAATTCTAGCACTTATGCTGGAAAGCCTGTATACTGCATTCCTTAAGGACAACTTAATCCTTAGCTTTTGTCCTTACACCATACAATTGTCTTCAGATGTTGACCAGACTTGTATTTCCATATTGCTGCACTGGGATTCTGTATAGGAATAGGGCTGGAGGGATTGACAGCCCTAGGAAAACACGAGGTGAAGACATGGACCCAGTTATAGATCTGTGTATGGCAGGCTCATTCAGCGGGGAAAGGAGCAAATACAGAACATCTCAAAGAAGCATTCCATTTTGGCCAGGAAGACAGACTTCATGTTACCTGGGTGCCATTTGGAGTTTATGTTGGAAGGAGCAGAGCTCTGTAGCATTCCTGTCAGACTGGAAGGTGCTGCCAGAGGCTTTGTTTCAGTTGTGAAAGGTGCCTGGATTCTTAAGAGTGTGTGGGATATATATAAATGTATTTAAAGAGGCTTATAGCAGAACCCTTTAGGATATACTGAACATTGTATAGTTATTGGTCCCCGAGATCAGTTTTCCCTTGAGGCTGGTGTTTGGTTGAGAAAACACAGAATCATGTTATGGAAGACTGATGTTGCAGCATCAGAGGTCTTTTATTATACCCTGTGTTACAAAATTCTTTAAACAAATTGTGTACAATTTTGTGATTCAAGTGCACAGGCTGGACGCTTAGAGGTGCAGAAATAAAATAACAGGGCATATAACTTTCCTTTAATGTCAGCTTTGTTAGTCAAGATGGCTGTTTAAAATCCTTCCCATGCAGCAATGATGTGCCTAGTATTACTGGGCACTTGAGATGACTTTTAGCCTCTTTGTATGTCTTGGTAGTTCTTGTCTTCTTTTACATCTGGACATTTTTTCTTCTTTTTTCTCTAAATATCTGACTTTACTAACATTCCACTTGAATGGAAGAATGGTTCTTTTAGGGAGGAATGTGCTGCTGTACGTCTTTGTGGGTTTTTTTGGTTGTGTTGTTTGGTGTTTTTTTTTTTCCCTGCTTGCTCTTCACCATCTAATCACTGTGGTAAATTTTGCAGACCATTTTCTATTACAAGTATATGCTCAAAGACTTGGCTGACCACAGCATCTGTTCTGAGGACTAAAATGGACATAGTCAAGACCCATCCATTTCCTGGTAAGTGAAAAATCGGTGACTTTCCTCTAGTGCCCTTTGCTGCCTGTTGTAAGGTGCCTGCCATATGCACGCACTATGAAAGTGTAGCAGAAACAACTGTTTTGTGGTACTGTTTGATAGGAACGATGCAGGATGAAAAGTTCATTTAAGGCTCACATTCACGTTGTCAGTCAGCACCCGAGAATATTTAAGTTTAGGTCAGGCCTGTAATCTCACTCTGAGGGGATTATATTCAACATGTTTCACTAGAAAGAAAGTACATGCTTTCATGTCACTTGAGTCTGCTCTTGAGTGTGTTTTTTATTTCTAGAGGATGCTGTTTCAGTGTCTAAATTTCTAGTCTCAGCTGATCTGGGGGAATGCTGGTTTGTGTCCTGTCTCCCTATAAACAAAAGTTGATGATTTGCTCCAATATCTGTCTGGCCTCCCTTCCTGGGAGGCTTCTACATGCTTTCAGTTTAGGAGATTTGTCATATTACAAGCAGGTCAGGGCCGCAGTCATTCCAGCTCAACCACATTCTGCAGCTTTTCTAGTAGCCTGTTCAGATGCTTCCAGAAAGCAAGGCCTTTCCCTTTAGAAAAATCTCCAAGTGGGTATTAGATAGGATTTCAAAGTACAGGGCCAGAATCCTGCCTGGGGTAAGCAGGCATAACTCCATGAATTTCTAATGGATCTATGTTCAGTTGCACCAGCTGAACATCTGGTTCACAGTTCACAGAATCAAAGCCATTAACCCCTCCCATGTCAGGCACATTGGCCTGAGCATTATGCATCTGAGAATGCAAATGCCTCGGGCTAGAGTTAAGCTGAATTCTTTTTCTGAAGCCATGTTTGCTTTGTGTTTCTGTTAATCATGATTTTAATTTGTGGGGAGAGACTCATTTGTGCATTTTTATGCAACAGGCTGTGTTGCCCTTCCAGAGAGAGCTTGCTCTGAAAGAGTTAATAATTTCAACCTGTTTTCAGCTGGAATGAAGAAACTAGTTCCTCTGTGTCCCTGCTTTCTATTCCCTTGTTGGCCTACTTCCCTCTGCTTGCATTTTGCATTCCTAATGCCATGAATAAATCAGGACCCAAGGATTTAGAAGGTGGTACAGCTGTAGCCACTCAGAAAATTGAACCTCTGAGCCTTGTACTGCAGCTCTAACAACTGCCAATATGTGTGCTCCTGAACTCTTCTAATAACATTTAACTGGTACCAAAATAAAATTAACTTTGCCCTTTTTATATAATGTTTAAGTTTTTTGTGCCTCAACCCAGCGTCTCCTTACTTGGCTCCCTTTGTCTTTTAGTTAAAGCTGAGTTATAAGCCCTTCAGGGCAGGGCAATCGCCTTCTGACTGCTGTGACAAAATGGTTTATCACAAATCTTTGCACAGGAGAAAAGAATAAGGGAAACTGAGGGATCTGACCTGGCTAAGAGTTCATCTTCTCTACAGAATTACAGCACAGTGAAACTCCTGTCTGGTTGTGGTCCTAGATCCTGCGATAACTTGTCATTAATAATACACACCGGATTGCTTTTATTTGTAGCGCTGTGGCTCCTGAGAGTGTGTGAGGGAGCTCTTTATGTGCTCTTTAGTCAGAGGATATATCCAGTCTGAGTGAAGAACAACAGGCATTGGTAACAAGCTTGCTCTGGAGGATGAATATTTTGAAAGAACAAAGTCTCCAAGTTTTTCTTCCAGGGAAGATGATTTATGTTGTACCAATGGCTTTCCCCCTTTTAGAATAAAAGTAATGATTTTGGTCTGATGGTGGTTTGATTTCACCAAACTTTGCTTTTGACTAAGAAGGTCTTTTATGACCTTCTTAGCATATGGTGACGTGGTTTTTGGCACAGGATTCCTGAGATCTGTATCTAGCTGTTAGACCTGCCTGAGTAACTCCCAAGTAATTATAGTTGGCAAGGGAGTTATTGAAGTACGTAAATAAAGTTCAGTAAAGTGTGTATCTTGTGATGCTGTTTCATTTCTCTGCTTCTCAGTTTCCTGTCTTGTAGGAGTAAAAAGTCTGCATAGCAGAGGGTAAGATTTTAAAAAAATGCCTTAATTATTTTGGCATCTAATTTCCATTTTCAGGCTCACTACAGTCTTGCACAAACGTAGAAACTGAAACAGTTGGTCTTCAAAAAAAGCTGCAGGTAACTTGCACAGGCTTTAAATACTATTTTAATCTTGACAGCATTTAGAAATCTGTAGGCTCATACGTGATCCCTTTCTACAGCTTAATGAGTGAAAATGTATTAGCCAAGCTTTGGTACCTGCCAGAAATGTGACACAAAATGGACTGTTCTAGTACAGGCTAGGTGATGGGATATAAAGTCACTGTAACGTGGCTAAGCTCCTGAGCCTCAGGCACTGGGTTTAGGTACTAATTGCAACAGATAATTTTGAAAATTCTATTCCCTGCCTAAATCATTTGGGCTCTTCCTTTAAAGAATTTGGTGATAAGCTTCTTGTTTATATGTATATTTTTATATGCAGCTATATCCCCATGCAGTTTGACTTGCTCTCCTCCAGTACCTGTGCTGCTTGTAAGTCTTGAGTGTGATCTCTGCAGGAAGAGGCTCCTCTTTGCAGGTTTTCTCCCAGCCCTCTCTCTAGAGTCTCTAGGCGTGTAACATTCCCATCATGGTTTGCTGTACACGGATCACTAAGCAGTTTCCTTTCTCTTAGGGCACCTCTGTTGTATGTCGAAGTGAATCTTCGGCAGCTCCTGTGTGATTGCTTTACTGCTCCTTTGTGTGCACAGCCCAGTAAATAAGGAGGGGGATGGAAAGCACATTGTAAATGTGTTGACAGCTTTTGAAGAACAAAATGGCCCTGAAAACTACCTGTCTGCCTTTCCCTTCTCTCCTGCATGTTTTTGCTGTCTTTTCTACCATTTTTTCCTTTCTCTTTTCTTTTTCCCTCTCTCTCCCAAATTCTTTTACACTCTTTTGACAGCCACCCCTCATTCTTTTGGTGCTCGCTGCTCTGAAAAGATTGCCTCTCTCCCCTATAGTCCTCATTTCTCATTCAGGGGGGACTGTTTCAATCCCTATGCAGGACCAAATGAAAAGGGGGATTAATTCTGTTTCTGAGTGCATGTCAGCTGTCTGCTTGTATCAGTTCTCTACCCATTCTCCTCTCTCACCCCAGGTACCTTGCTTTTAGAAAGTATCCTGCTGTTTTTCTAAACACTTTCAGCAAGATAGAATCTGTGCTTGGAAGATTTTTGTGCTTATTGATGCTAGCAAATAAGGTGCAGTTATTTATTTGACATTAGTTATTTAAAGAAAAAAAGGAACAGGATGGTACAATATCTGGGCAACCATTCTTGGATTCTTCTCAAGCTGAATTTAGGGCCCCTAATTCTAGCTTTGTTCTTGTTGAAAGAGGCTCTTTGTGCTCTACTCACAAGCATGCTTGCCTATCTAATGTACTGGAGTTGACAGGCAGGTCTGTCCCTTTGTGCAAGATCCGTTCCTTCTGGCTTTCCCTTCGCAGGTAGGCACGGCATAACCACTGAGATCAATGATCCTGCATCAAAACCAAATTACTGTCATTTTGATATGGTCGGCTGTGCAAGAACTCAGTCTCATCTATTACTTCAATTAGGAGGAGATCCAGTTGAGAGAGCCCTGTGTCTCAGGAAAACAGGGATTTGTAAGCTGTTGGGGAGAAATAGGATTTCTTCAAACCATAAGGGACCTTGTCCTGACTCAAAAGCCTTTCACCAAACCTTTCTTCAGCAGCTGGATCCACAAGGACACTATCGGTGCATCGGGTCTAGGGAAAGTGCTCTTTTTTTCTCTCTTCCTGTATTCTCCTTTTAGCAAGGATGCACTTTCATATATATTCTCAGTCAATGTTTAGCTCTGTTCTTTGGTTTACGTGTTTGGCATTTGGAGGCTGTTAGGATAACAATGACTTGTTTCCGCATGTAGGAACTTCACAACCTCCAACTGCTTCTCCAGCACTAGTTTGGGAATTACGCTCATCAGGGTCCACCAGCTGCTTCTCTGCTTGAGATGCTGCACAGGTTCCTCATCAGAGGTTGCTGCACAAAATGCCGCAGCACTTTGTGCAAGGCAAAGATCAGTTGAATACAGGTGTATGAACATGCTCTAACCTACTGCCTTCCTTGCTGCTGCTGCGTTGTGCTCCCTGAAGCCTTTCTTCACTTTGCATTCTCTATGTGTGTTCTTGGTAGTGCTCTGTATGAGGGATTTTTGAGAATTTATTCCACACTGGTAAATTGTAATCTTCCTTGCACAATCTACATTCTAGGTTCCTAGGTAAAGCATCATTCTCTAAAATACTTTAATTAGCATAAATTGATAAATTTGAGCTTTACTCAGAAAGGGAAAGAATCTAGCAAAGTTTCCAAAGGATGGTAACAACACTTCCTCTTCTGTACATGAGGGAAGATGATCCTCCTCTTTCAGGAGATGTGAGATTTTAAAGAAGGGAAGTTGCAGTGTTTGAAGAGGAGAGAGAGTGCACATTTTGGGAAACAATTCTCTGCAACAAGGACTATTTTAGAAGGGGAAGTTAACGGGTAGGAGGTTACGGGAAGTAAAAAATAAAAGTAATAGCCTTTAACTGTATCAACACCTGAAGTATTGTGTTGAAAATGCAAATGCTAGAATTTTAGTTAATGTTTTTATTGGTTGGTAATGCAAGATACTTAGTGTTATGGATGATCCTGCTCACGAGTGATTTGGCCAAATTAATATTGACTTTGAATAAAGAGAAAGTAATAGAGACTTTAGGGTCAGGCCAAACGCAGCCCTTATTTCAAGCTTTTTAAAATTTTAGAACTAAAAATACTATTAGTATATCTCCATATAGCACAGTTTTCACCAGTCATTTTCAGCAAATGCATTTGTATTCAGGATATTCTGCTTTTGTGACTTAGTATGTTTAGTCAGTGTGGCTGATTCTGATTTCACAAGTGTGAACTGGAATCTGTTTCAATTATTTAAATTGATTTAAACTCCAGTGTTTTGAAGGGAGTGATTCTGGTGTAAATTAGAATCTGATTTCAATTTCATGTTCATGCCTTAGAAAACCTGGTTTGATTTTTATCTATTGTATGTTTGTATGTTGAGATGTCCCTATTGGGTAGGTGGAGATTCTTAGTTTTGCTAACAAGGTACATATTTGCCATTTAGTAAAACATAAAATGTCTGAAATGTTTTGTTAGGGAAAGGCATACGGTAGGTACCGTGTCTTCTGGAAGCTGGGTTCTTGGAGTTCTTTGGGAGATTTTTTTTGATTAAGTTCTTTTCAGAAATCAAAGCATACCAAATTTAGCATCCCGTCTTATAAACCTTCCCATACACTTTAAGAAGCTGTAGTGCTTATGTGAAAGGCTGCATTTATGACAAATCTGAGTTTGTCTCCCTGATTTCCTTTGAGTTCTGAATTGCTCGGCTGTTTGTCCTAATTATATCCTTAAAACAGAAGGTGTTGGGAGACTTAGGAAGATGCTCCCAGCCATGGAAGCAACTCTTTCACCAGAGATTCTGGTTTGTCTCAAAATTTAAGCTAAACAAGATATTTTTTCCTGCTGCATTTTGCTGTCCCAAGACTATCAATAATTTAGGATGTGTGTACTGCAAAGCACCTTGTTTTTGTGGTTCATGCTGTTTGTAAGTGTTTCTGTGCTCATGTATGTCTCGTGTGCATGTGTAACTTGGCTTGATATGTACTCACTTTGTTTATCCATGTTGTCATGTCCCTTATAGATACTGTTGGTGACAGATGCATGCTGCAGTTGGATTTGGTCATGTCTTTCTGTAGAATGGTGTGTTTGGAGTTGCCTGGATAGCACTTCCAGCACTCTGTTGTTCTTTTCCCTCTCACTCTCCTTACTTAACCTAGACTTATTATTTGTGTGTGTGTATGTATGCACAAAAATAGCCCAGCAGAGACTCTGCTCATTTCTGTCTTCCTATCCATATCTTTTTTTTTGGTCTAAATACAGCTTTTCAGAATGAGTTTTGTTGCATCAGTACAGCTATTGTGGAAGCAGAAGCTATTGAAGAAGCTTTTAAAAGCAGAAGATGTGTGGAGTGAGTACGTATTCTTGGGTTGGTACTCAAAGTATTCAGTGTTGCTCCTTTTGGAACCAACTATAAGGAGGTTACTATTTAAAAATCTCCCCCTTTCAGTGTAGTTACATGAGGTTTCTGTGCATCTTGCCTCACTATGTGCTGATAGGTTCTGCTCCTGACTCCTGGTTCACCTACCTAGGATGAAAGGAGAGGTTCCTCAGGGTCAGCCACCCACCTGCTAGAGGTTCTAGCTGGTACCACTGTGACGAGCACACTGGTTTCTTGAGGACTCTCTCAAATGTATTTTACTGAAGATCAACTATATTTTGACTGCCTTCTCCAGATTTAAATTGGTGACCTAGAAAAACTTTTGATTCGTTCACATCCACGTTCCAACAATGGTGTGGGATTAGAAAGTTTTGTTCTTAGGGTCCCAAAACTGGCTGAAGGGTAGAGTTGGCCTCCCCACCACACTGGTCACAGCAGAGGGCAACTGAGGTGGGTTGGGCACTGCTGTTCTATCCGACAGCATTTCCTGACCAATGTTCCTTCAATGCACAGCCCACAGGAAGCCCCGTGCTACTGCAAGTAGTTTGCCGGTTGCGTTTTCCACTGCTGCAAGAGAAGTGTCTTGGCCAGAAATGATTTTCAGAAATGTAGTGGAATTGTGAATCCTTTCTGACCAAGTCTTTTAACTCTGTTTCTTTTTGTGTAATATGGGAATAACACCACTGGCATCTTGAGCAGTTTGAAATCCTTGGATGGAATGTTCTGAAGGACTGCAAATTCGTCATTATGTAGGGACTGAAATCCCAGCTCCAGGTCTGCTTGTGTTCTCAGCCAAGTTAGCAGCTCAAATCCTTCTGTTTCTCGTGAGCTGAGACAAGATACCCTGACATTTAAAAAATCTTGGATCAGGATTTCTCCCCAGCTTGGAGAATTGGCTCTTCCTTTACTTATTTTTATTTTCTAAGAAGAATAGGAAGCATATCTGAAATTAAGTGATTATCCTATTTTTGCTCCTTAACTTAATTTTAAAGTGGGCTGTTTTTACGTTATTAAATCTTATGCCAGACACGCAAATTGCGGTTAAGAAAGGAGGTGAATGTGTCTGGCATTTTCCAGCACACATGGCCATATCTAACCTAAAATGAGAGCCGCCAGTCCTGAAAGGCGGTGGGGAGATGTCGGCAAGCAGCGGGAAGCGTGTCTGAGCCCAGCAGCCTGTGTCAGGTCTCTGGAGGTCAGACCACAGTGCCTTTTGTGTGTTTGTATTTCTCTCCCCCTCCCTTTTCTTTCTTCCTCTCCATGTGTATTTTGTCTCCTCCTCCTCCTGTGCATGTATCTTTCTTTGCATCTCCACTCTTCTCCCTCCCCTCCTCTGGACCACTGGCTGAGGAGACCTCCAAAGGGCCGGGCACTTTGTGGGATCGTCCTTGTTCCTCCTGCATTTGCCGAGTCAAGGGTATCTCTTTGCAGGCTTGGAGAGATGCTGTTACGCCTGGTGATGTGATTGCATAGCAACACAGCAGCGCGCGGCGGTGGAGGAGGAGAGGCAGGGAGCGTGCAGACAGCAGCGCTCAGCCTCAGCATGCATCCCTGTCACAGGGACTCCTTTGCTGATTCACAGAGGCAGCCCCAGTCCCTGCTCCCGAAGCCCAGCGGCTGCTGCCCCCGCGTCTCAGACCTGGTGGACTCAGAAGGTAGGCCATGACAAAATTTGTTTCCCACTCAGATCCTGGCTGGGCTGGAAAAGGGGAAAATATCAATGGATGTTTAACCTCGGAAATACGCTCTTTGGGCGTGTATGCATGTGTATATCCCTTCACAGTAACACTGTCCATGTATGTGTGGGTGAAGAAACTTGCAGAGAAGAAAAGAAGGGTGTTGGGGGGACACAGTGGGAGCAAGAGAGGTGGCCAAGACTGTTTCCACAAGGGAGAGGCCAGGAACCGGTAAGTGATGCAGATTCCCAAGGCAAACAGTAGTAGCCAGCATCCCGATTTCACCAGCTTTGATTCTTTGCACACTGAAGGCTTATTTACGCTGGCAGTATCTTCACCTGAGCTGAAGGACTGCTCCAGGCAGGGTGCGTGCTGGCCTTCTAGCATCCTCCTGGGAGGATTAGACAGCAGGGCAAGGCAGGTACCCAAATATTTCTTTAGTAGTAAGCTGGGATCAGACTCTAGTCCCAGCTCAGCCCTTTTCATTCACTGCCTTGCCCAGTCCAGCCTTGCTCCTTTATGCGTCCGTCCTCCCCTCCCCCAGCTTCTCCCCAATCCCTTTCACTCATTCCTCCTCCTCCTCTCTCAAGGCCTTATATTGCCACTGCTGACCTTCACTTTGATGCGGGCATACCTGACTGGCTGCAGAGCAGCCCGCGGGAGGCATAGGACCTTTCCTGCTCCCCAGGGCTCAGCACTCGGCCTCCCCCTCCGTGCCAGACAGGGCAGCCTGGGCAATGGTTCACCAAGATTTAGTGCCACTTTGCACAACAGATTATTACCGGTCCCCAGCCCAGCCCGTTCCCTTCAGTCTTCTCTCTGGCATGGCACCGCAGGCGTAGAACTCTGCTGGTGGAATTGCCAGCATCGTATTCACGGGGTCTCAATGCTGAGATTGCCCGTGTGCAGTGACAGGAGTGTGGAGCAATTACTCCCACACTTTTAAACGCCATGCTGTCTGTGGGAGAAACCAATGTTTGTTTGGGTTTTGGTTTTTAGCATTGAAAAAAATATCAGTCAATTCTTTGTCAGACTGTGTTTTACCTGTGCCCTAATCTGAGGTCCCTCACACCTTCTCTCCTTCTGCTGCTCACCAATCTCTCTGGAGCCGTAAGAGTTGTTGCTTGATTATTTTCTTTAATGGCCTTTATTGCCCCACCATAGTACCCCACAGCAACACGCTGTGTGAAGTCCCAGCTACAAGGCTCAGCCGCACCGGGAGGGTTTCCGTTTTTCTGGCAGCCGTGTGTAGTACGTGTGCCTGCCGTGGCTCTGGTGCTATCTCGCATCCTCCCCTGCCAGTTCCCCATGCTGAACGCTGCTTTCTCTGCTGCTGCGGGGATGGCCAGGCAGGGCTCTGGTGACAACAAACGTGTGATGGCACTCCGGAAAGGGACCGGACTATAGAGGTGCAATTTCAAACTATCTTGTTTTGCAGCATTGTGCCCAGGAACGTGGGTACCTGGAGTGCTGGGATGGGAAGGCATTGGAGTGGGCGCTGTGATGTGATGCTATGTTCAGGTCCTCTTTGTTAATTGAAGAAATTAAGATGAGGACTATCTCCCTCTGGATTAATACCTGAGATAGATCAATCCTACTCGCTAAAATTGGCCAGGACTGTAACTGTGAATGGGGTTGCTCAAGTTGGAGTGACTCTTCAAAACTAAACAAAGTGAGATAGGGAAGGGATTAAATGAATGGGCTCAAACAAAAGCCCTGAGTTCTGGAGAGGTATGGTGAATTTCTGATTATAATACTATTTTGAGAAATATATTCAAGGCCTCCACTTTAGGCTGGATGCCTATGATAAAAGCATAAAAGAGGAATTGTAAGTCTCATGAAACAAGGCATACTGACCGGAAAGAATTGAGTCTTCAAAAAAAACTCATTTTCACAGGTGTATAAAGATGAATCTGAGCTCTTCTGAATTGAGCCAAAATATCTCCATCCCGTTTTCCTTTGCTGTTTCCCTTAGCATAAGAATAAGGTCGCTCTGATACATCTTAAGGAAGGAAAGGAAATGTGACTTCATGTGGCACACAGCCTGCTTATAAAATGCATGGCCTCAGAAGGTCAGAGAACCCCGTGCTTTGACTAGGAGTTTATTATAACGACAAGCTTGTTGGGGGCAAGGCAGAATATTCAGTACAGAGAAATAGATATTAGTTTGACACTAAGAATGAGAAACAAAGCGTCAAGGAAGCCAAAAGCTAGCATAGCATTACCTTGGCTATCGCTGTTTGGTGTGTGTGCTCTTCAGTATTGCTGATCAGTTATATAGTATGGCAAATGGGTGATGCGTTTTTCGCCATGCAGCTGGTGAAAGACTGGTTTCCTGCCTCTGACAGCAGAGAAGGGAAAGCTGAGGTTCTTAGAGGAGAAAGAGAAAGACAAGACTCAGGATTTTTAGTGGGTTTAAATAGGCTGGTTTTAGGGCTACAGGACACGACCGAGTCTCTGACGAATTGGGTTCAGTTTTTACGGTTGGTGCAACCTTGTTTCAGTCATTAGGCAAGTTATTGCCCCACTGCTGTCCCTTTTGGGAGGTTGGAGGATGTTTGCTGCTTCCCCTGCAGGGTGTCAGGTCTATTAGACAGCAACTTCTCTGTGTCCAGCACAGCAGGGCTGTGTGTTTACAGCTGGGTCCTCAAGGTGCTGGGGTAATTATTTGTAGTACTTGTCTAATTGAAGGAGGAGGAGAAGAGATGGGAAGAATTTCTAGGCAAAGTGAGTTTTGGAGAGAGCAGCTTAAAACCCAGCTGGGAGTCTGAGACGGCATGTGAAAGAAATTTAGATTTCAATCTTTCTAAATAAATTCTAAATAAGTGATTTTTAAGCAGAGAGAGGAGCAGTCAGTTCTGTATGGCCATGTGGGCATGCACCCACATTCACCTGGTTAGCTGGGGACATCATCGTCCCAGTTTCCTGGTGCAAGACTAACGAGTGAAATTTTTCAGCTTGAGTTTTTGTGTGCATGTGTGTATTCTTTTGCTTGGGAAAATGGAGAGTGAGTAGCCAGTGGAAGAGATGCTGCTTCTTTGTGGCCCCTATTTATACATTGGATTAAAATAACATTTTGGTTATGAGTTCAAAGTCTAAGTGGTCATTTAAAAATGCAGCTCATTAGATGTGGGAGTGCCCCACTTCACCCACCCTCAGTGAATAAGGCATCTTCTGTGCCACTTGCTCACTACCAGGTACAGCAAAGATTTTATGTTACTTAATTGAATGTCCCTTCATTCTAATTAGTGAAGAGGACCTGGTACTTAGGTGGAAGTGCAATGTGAAGCCCAGCTGCAGCTTTGGCATCTGGGTTTTTTAACCCTTGGATGACGAGGTTGTAAATGCCTGCTCATGTGGAAGATTGCTAATGGTCCTTTTCCCCTTTCCTTGTACACAGGAGCAAGTGAGAATCAGGAGACTGTTGGGGTGATTTTTTTTAAGGAGTGTGTTTGGGTATCTATTCCTGGTTTGTAAAGAGATGGAAACTAAGGGCCTATGCCCTACGAGGGAGTTGTGTTGTTTCTACGCTTGGTCCCAGTGGGACAAAGACCTCTCTTCCTTCTCTCTCACCTAACCTTGACCTAGTGGGGTCTTGGGAAGTAGGTCTGCTGGCCCTCGATCTCAGGCTTAAACTATTTTCTTACATGTGCAGAAAACAATTTTTGCTGGAACAGGATGTGCTATTGCGCGGTTGAGAGAATCCTGCTGTCTGCCAGCTTGGGAATGCTCCCTTTGTTAGCATCTACATGGGAGCTGAACTTGGAAATATTCACCAGCCTCCCACCTTTCCCCTTAAAGGACATTGAGCATGCTGAGCTAAAATGTTATTAGTTCTCTTGTACAGTAAGTTAAACAACAACAAAGTCATTAACATTTCCAGCAGCAGGGAATGTGTTTGTATTTCCATTCCCCTCATGGGATAAAGGCTGAGCTGCCTTGCCTCAAAATGTTGCCATATTTTTTCCTTGTAGGCCAAGATCTGAAGTGGAAAGTTTCAGCCCGGAAAGAACGTTTTGGAGGAAATTAGCAGTTCAAAGCATAAGCCTTATGATGGAGAGACCTCTTGACCTACATGCTGTATTTGCTGCTGTTAAATGTGGTAGAGACCTGGAAATTCAACATCTGACATTGGACCCTAGTTTCTGCCACAAGTCCCTAATCCCTGGGGGTCACCCTTAGCGATGCAGGTCAGCTGCAATGTGAATTCCCTTGACGTTTGGGAGAGTTTGGATCTGGGTTTGTATTGGGAGGATATTAAACAAATGCAGCAAAATGGCAGAAATACACTGTGCAGCACTGGTGGCAAGCTGTCATCTTACTGTTGGCTGGGATGGAGAAGAGATGCTGCAGGAGATGGGGCATAGCCTGTGCACCCGAGTGCTGCCTCTCTGGCCAGCCAATGTCGCTGCTGCAATGGGTCTGTAAGTAGGAAGAGTGCAGAGATCACTGAATAGAGCAGTAAGTTGTGTGGTAGAGCTGAAGCAGAACTGGTTGAGAAAAGGCCATTCCAGCTGCCTTTGTCAGATTGCCTAGAAAGCAGCGTGGTGAGCCAGGCTCTCCGGTGCTGAATTTATAACAGGTACGGCTCATGTAGGAAGAGGAAAAAGGCAACTATTTTGATTTGATGCCCAAGCATTCAATTGTTGAAATGTAACGTCAAGATTTTTGCCTTTCTTATTTTGCAACTAGAGCATCATCATGGTCTCCAACTAGGCTAAGCAGTTGTGGCTTGGTTACTAAAGTGTTTGGAAGCTGTGAAACGTCTAATGCTTTGTTTCTTAAGGTGTACTAAGAGCAGAGGCAAATGTTGGGTGCTTTTCATGTGGGAGGATTCAAAACAGCATCATGTAATGAGGTTATACCTGATCCTTCTGAGGAAGGGACTGATCACCTTTGGGCCTGGAGTGGGGACCTCCAGGAAAGACCAGGTGAGACACAGCAGTGGGAAAGATTTCATTCCTTGCTCTCTCCACTGTATGGGTGCAGTGCCCCAGTGCCTGTTCTGTGGTGACTGTAAGACTGCTTCTTGCAATGTCCTCCTGGGGAAATTCTCACCTGCTTCTGCTTGCATGGGCCTTGATGTTTTTCCTTCTTGCACAGAAATGTGCCCAGGGAATCAACCTCACTTTAAATCTGGTTGACTGCCTGACCATGTTGCTCCCTGAGTCATCTAAAGGAGGGTTTTTCAACTCCTTTTCAAGTAGCGGCTTGTAGTAGGCTGCGGGGATGGTCGTTTTAGTTGCCAACACTTAAATCTCTTTTGTTTGATGTTGTCCCTTGACAGTAGCATGCTGGGTCTCTATCACCAACCTGGAGCAGAGTGCAGAGGGTGAATGCTGGTGTGGAAGAGGCAAGGTGGATCACAGGTTCGGTTCTTGACAAGCGTAGGCAGCAAGCAATAGACATTTAGCCAGGAAGCATCCACAAAACAGCTACTCCACATGCTGCAGCGCCCAGACATAGTGCTGTACTGAAGCACTAAAGTAAAACTGCAAGAGTTGGGGGTATTTCGTGTGCCACAGCAGAGGAGCAGAGCACATCAAGAGCATTTCCTCTTGCCTAGTTCCTGTACTAGCAGAGAATTTGGCAAGGAATCATATGTAGCTGTTGGTTTGCTTGCAGTTGTGCCTCACCCTCTGGTTGTCTCTCTCTCCCACTGAATGTCCTCCTTTGTGCTGGCTGCCGTGCAGCTGAGTTATTTCCACATCATCTTGGCTTTTCCACATCTGGGCTTTGTCTTTGCTATTGCAGAGTGGCAAAGAGCAGCTGAGCCATTGCCATTAAACCTGCAATAAGGTTTCTGTGTCAGTAAGATATTGCACAGGACATGCTTGAGGTAGTGGCATTTGCTGGCACTTAGCTTTCCAGCTCAGTCGTGTTCTTTGACTGCTGCCTCAGACAGGCTTTAGTTCCCCTGTGCTACAGCTTTGTGTCCTGATGGACCTTGTCATCACTGAAGGAGTTCAGGAGCCCAGCACTCAGGAGGTGAGGCAAGGGCTATTCTTATTTCCATAATGCTGGCAGAGACCACGGAGACCCACCACATCCTACATGTGGATACCCGTAGGACATGATTTACCCATCTCTGTCTCCAGAACCGCACCCGCTCTGTGCATGGAGACCTTTCCTTGAGCAAAATGCCGTAATATCAGAGCTAGTGACCTTCCTGGTATTGCTCCGGTTCTGCAGCACTGGTGGGAGGAATAAGAGACCAGGCTGTGCTGGGAGGACTGGGAACAGAGGGCCCCTGTGTGTGGTGTTGGAGGGCTGGCTGAACCTGCCTGGCCAGCACACATCATTGCAATTACATTGCACTGTGCCACAGAAAAACTGAGGCCTCAGGATGGCAGCTGCAATGAGACATCGCAGAACCTCACTGGCAAAAGCCATAGATTTCCCAGTCATGCGGTAGAGCTCAATGGCATTCCTCTGATGGAGGCTTTGAGGCAAAATAACTTTTAATGCCCTGAGAATTGTATCTCTGCTAGATTGAGCCTCATTTAGAGGTCATTTAGAGGATCAAGGACAGCTCAGACCCCAAATAGTACAAGCATTGGAGGAATAGTACATCGTGTTACCTGCTGTCAAAGACAGAAATCATCCACTGTACCCTTGCAGTTGCATGAGGTGAATTTGCCCTGCGAGGCTGGGGGGCTTTGAAGACCCTGGAATTTATAACTATTAATGTGTCTTGATAACCCTGCCTGCACGGGGAAAGGAGCAGGGCGAGTGTGCTGCGATGCACAGTCTGCAATGTTCATTTATGCAAATGGGCAGGAGGGGTAGAGGACAGGACCTTGCATTATCGGCATGTTGGAGAGCTCAGCACAGGCTGTTCTGCTGGAGAGGGAGAGAACTATGGCTGTAGAAATTGCTACATTAAAAAAATCATAACAAGATAAGCGGTTCTCTTATTGTGTGTAATGGAGAGGGCAGAGGCAGTGAAAGCTCAGGCAGGGGAGTGAGGCATGTGAAAGTGTGAGAGATGGGCAGGTGTACCAGGGCCTGGGGGCTTTCACCTCACCTGGCTGTCCAGCGTGATTGCTGGCTGTGCAGGACATGCTGCCTGCTCCTGCCCTACCAGGACCAAGCAGGAAGTTTCTCAGCTGGTCCAAGTGAGCTGGGTGTGAAGGAGCCAATGACCTTCTCCCAGCAGCGTTGCTCCGTCTGTACCTTGGAAGCAACACCATCTCCTCTTAGATATGAGGTCTGGCTGCTGGAGCCAGGTGATTGTTTCCTTCTAAAAGTAAGAAAGCAATCACCAGGTTAGGCAGTGAGTTGGACCAGAGACAGCACAGTCCTTCAGCACTGCCTCTTGACCCATCACAGGCAGTATTCAAGCATCACTCTTGATTTGCTCATCTGACCTCAGATGTGCTGAGTGTGGTCTGGGCAAAGCCCTGCGTAGTGTTCACAGCTTTTGTACATTAGGTCTCCATCCTGCTGTGAACGTGTTGGTGCTCAGCTCCTTTCATGGTGCTGCCACTGGCCTAATGTAGAGTTGTGGGATTGTGCTTCAGTTCTAGAAATTTGCCAGATTCAGGTAGATATTACCTTACACCGTTTTCTCTGGGCTTTATTTTCTCATGGCTTTCTGTAAAACTGAGATGATGCTGGCAGTGGGATAAATCACTATTTTAGCTTAGAGTCCAAAAAACAAAAAAAGCAGCATTGTGACCAGAGGTTGCATTTCAGATCTGTAGAATAGTCAAGGGGCCACTGCTATCTGGCTTTACAGGTCATACAGTTTTAAAAATGGAATAAAAAAGGGAATTTTATAACTCATAATGAGTAAAAACTCATGAAAAGGTAGCTGATAGTGTGAGATGCATGTATGGGGGACTGAGGCTTCAGGCAATTTTCCTTCTGAACATAAAAGGAAAAAATAATATGTTTGAAGATATTGTCTGTTATGGGATATGTCTATTATGTCTAAACATAAGTGGTCATGACAGTGAGATCCTCTCTCCCTTCTTCCTTTAAACCCTGGGGATCTCCTGTAGTTCAAGAAACCCAACCCTTTTTAAAAATACAACATAATCTGTGGAACTCACTAACACAGGATATCATTACAGCAAATTGTATAAATAGATGCAAAAAAGAGTTAGACATTTAGATGAAAAAAAGTTGTAACATTAGTATAAATATATTAAAAGAAAAAAAGCATCCCTAGGTGGCTGGGAAGGGGGTCAGCTCCATGTGGAGGTGCAAGCTGACCCAGGGACTCTCACGCTGCTTTTCAGGTGCTCGTGCCCAGAGTTGTCTCCATCCCCATGAACATCGGTTCTGATGCAGCCCCTGGTGATGCAGGAATGGCCCTATGTCCTCCCACGATGTCCTGAGTGGCACGCCACAGACCAGGCACAGTACAGCAGCGCTGCCCACCCACTGTCTCAGGTAAGAGCTGGATCTGGGAGCCCTTCTCATGGCAGCTTTTTGCAGTGGTTTCAAATGTCTGTGGAGCAAAGCAGGATCTCTGTTCCTGGTGACAGGGAAAGCTGTTAGCTCCAGCCCCCCCATCGGCTTGCACTTAATGAAAGCGTTATCTCTCCTCAAGCGTTTTGGTGCAAAGTGTTTCCTAAAGTAAAGCAAGAGACAACCTGCAGAGTTGGATTTCAAGCTTCCTTCAAAATAAAGAGTAAGAGGGCACCATTAACAGCTCTTGTGTATTTGGTTGGGTTTACTTTTTTCCTGGAATCTTGGAAGAACGTCAGCTTTTGCTGAAAATGTAGGTTTCTAATCTTCCTGGTTGCAGAGAACAGCTTGGAAATAAGCCCCTGGTGAATGCTGTAAGGCAGAGGAGGAGTCTGATCTCTTTCTAATCTAGTTATCTTGAGGAACGGAGGGTGGGTGCTCACACTGCTGGTCTCACTCATCCTTCCTCCAGCATCTCTGAGCCAGCAGGCCAGGCTCCTCTCCGAAGCCAGGCAGAGAGGTGAAGGTCTCCGGGATCCCTGGGTAAATGGGAGGGCAGAGTGGAGGAGAACAGAAAGATGTGCTGGTGACTGTCTGCAAAGCTGCCTGTGCTCTGCACTGATCTGTCACAAGCTGGTTTAGCACCTTGTCCTGGGTCACACAGGACAGCAAGGCTGGGGAAACGCTGCCTCGGCTCTGCTAGAACATGGCTTCCCCTTTGCTGTCTGTAGCTGTTGGCCCCAGGGTACCTCTCACCTGGCAAGAGACTGACGGATAGTGCCAAAGTTTTCTTTGGGTGCTGGCAGTGTTGTTCCCAGGACGAATGAGGTCCCTGGCTCTGCCTTTTCCTTTTTCATTGTGCTTCAAACATGAAGAGCAAAGGCTGAGCCTGGGGCTCCTCCCTGCTGTGGCTTGCCATCAGCCTGGACCCATCCTGCCCCAGAAACCCGGGGTCTGCAGGAGGAAGGCAGACCTGTCTCTGGAGTGGCTCCAGCATGCAAGAATGAGGCTTACGGCTGGGGCAGGCTCTTGGTAGCTGAGTCAGGGCTTATTGGCCCTGGGGTGGCTGTTAGGTACCTGCTACCGGGCCAGCACATGGGTAGTTAATGAACAGCCCGGCAGATGAAGCAAGGAGGGAGAGGGATAGAATGAGATGAGCAGGCAAATGCCATCCTGAGCTGCCTGAGCAGTCCAAGTCTCTATGAGGGGACCAGAGCACTGCGGGGTTTGCTAGGAGAGGGGAGGGGAGCTGGGGCAGGATGCCCTGTGGGACCCACCACCACTGAGCTGCAAGACGACACACGGGGAGGGTGCAAACATCCTTAGCTCAGGTCATATCCACCACAGGTTTCCCTCAGTCCCTGCCTGAGCCTGGCTTTCTGCTGTGTGGGCATCAGTGTGTTGGGTGGCACGCACCAGCTGGCTGCAGGGTCCTACAACATTAATGAGAGCCTGCCTTGTTCAAAGAGTCTGCTGTGCCCTCCTTCTCACACGTGTAGGTGTTGCCACCTAGGAAACAGCCTTCCTCTCTTGTCCTTGCTTGTCCTGAAAGCTCCTGGCTGGCTGCAGACAGCCCATCCTTAGTTGTGCCCTGGCCTTGCTGAAGTTCCCTCCTCCAGTCTGGGACCTGGTCCTGCATCTGTCAGGCCTGGGAGGTGGTGGGTAGAGGAGGCTGGCTGTGCTAGTCCCAGAGGGAAAGACAGCAGCAGATGTGCAGGCAGGGAAGGAGGGGAAGAGAGGGAGAGATACAGGGAGCTTTTCATTCCCTCCCTGTAGGTGGAGGAGAGCATGGAAACAATGTTGGGTGGCAGGACTGGGGGGGGCACAAGAAGCCAGCCCAGAGTCTTCTGGCAAAAACAAACTATTTGCACCCAGTGCAGGCGGGCAGGAACATCTGTGCTGGCACCCAGCGCTGGGTTGGGGCATGCTGGGGGCAAGGAGGGCATCTTTGGCTTCTTGGGAGTTAGGTCTCAAGGACGTGACTATTTACCTTCCGGGTTGCCAAAGCTTGGTGGGACCATTCCCTCGGTAAATCTCTTCCCTGGCAAACACCCCTGTCTGCCCTGCATGTTCTCCAGCATCTGAGGGCAAGGTCTCTGCTGGTCACCCCATCCCAGCCCACCATCACCTTTGCCATGCCCTTGCAGATATGGATCTTCCCCAGTGCCCGGAGCAATCCCTCTGTGAACGGCCAGCTTTCCGCAAGGGGCTTTCCCACGCCGGGGTGCCCTGCAGCGGGCAGATCTCTGCCCCCTTTGTGCTTTGCGGGCAGCCACGATGGCACCACTGGGGTTAAGGCAGGTTGGAGGCTGCTGGAATGCCATCGGACAAAGCTGGGATTGAGGCTGTCTGCAAGGCATTGCCGCCTCCCTCCAAATTCCTGGGGGGTCAGTGCTGAGGGCGCCCCACTCTGCTAAGCACACGGCGCTTGCCTGCTTCCCTGCCGGGTGCTGCCTGGCGGCACCCGGAGGGGTGGGAGGCAATGCCTGCTCCTCTGGCGAAGCTGAGCAGCCCTGCGGCGGATCTGTGGCTAAGCACAGGTAGATGCGCTTGCTAGAGCTTGTGTGAGTGTTCTATGCCTGAAAATAAAGCTGTTCAAGGGCGGAGGAGCAATGCGGATCCAGGCTACCACTGCTGGGGTCTGGGGAAGGGATGCTTAGGGGATGCTTAGAGGGAAAGCACTGCTTTTTCCCTCTGCTTGCTTGCAGAGGTTTTGTCCTATGGGAGCAGATGTTCAGCACCTGGCCCCTGCTTGGCCACTGTCACTGGCTCATCTACTGGGCATGGTCTGTTAGTTGCAGGCTTAGTGGGCTTTTAACTTCTTTTTAAACAAGGCTGAGAGGACTGTGTTGTCTGCTTAGCTGTGCTGGAGTTGCATGTGCACCCAGGTAGAGCTGATCCTCTTTTGGTATCCCCTGGGATAGAGGAGAGGGCTGGAGTGTTCCCTGGCAGTGCTGTGGGGCTAACCTACTTCAGTGGCATGAGGATGTGCACATGCAGAGTATTGATTTTTCTACCTGCAAGCAGCAGTTTTAGCTTGAGTGATTTATTATTCATTTCCCCAAGATTCCTGTGAACTCTGTGGGTGATGGTCTTCTCTGTTTTCTGATCTGCTCCTGGAGTGGCAGGATGTTAGGTGTTTTTAGATGAAGCAAACTTAGCACCAGTCTCAGTGATCATTTGATTTCTCTCTGAGAACTGGCGTAGAGGGGGTATTGTTTTAGCTGTGTGGCCAAATTCCTCTTCTGGTGGTTTCCTTCTGTCTGTTGTTCTTCTTGGCTTGGCTGGATCTGTCCCCTGGACACCCCTTGGACAGAACAAGTGACAAGTATCCGCACATTCCCCTTGGAAGAGCTGCTGCTTTCCTGCAGAGGCAGCTGCCCTTCTCTGGCAAAGGGGTGCCTGTTGTATGGCCTGTTTAGAAAGTGCTAATGTAGTTAATTATGGTTGATTAATCACCTGGGGATTATTATCACAAATGAGCTCTAATAGTGAAGTAGCATTAGATCGAAATGCTGCCATTTCCCCAACAAAGCGCATCAACGTCTCACGTGTGGAAATGCAATGTGTGTGTGTGTTTCGCACAACAAACTATGTTTTTGGGAGAGGAAACTCCCTCTCACTCACTGAGTCCTATGTGAGATGCTTCTAGTCCTGCTGGTGTGTGTTGCTGTCGCCAGCAAGTGCAACGATGTCTTTGCTGCCATCACGAGCAGGCGCATGATACAGTGCTAAAGGCTTAGGAGAGGATTCATTCCCCCATCCACCAAGGATTTGCTGTCCAGGGATCAGCATCCGGTTTTCCAGGCTGAGTGGCTTGGTTCAAAGTGTGCTTCCTTTGCGTGCCTGGGTTAGGATTTGTTGTCATCTGCTCCATGGCCTCTCAGAGCATCCTTCCCATGACTGCTCGTTCTGGAGAGGTGCGGAGAAGTAGCATCTGTGGAGGAGAAGCGGCATCTCAGATTTGCTGTGCAGGCAGGGAATATCCTTGTCCTTCTGTAGAGGAGCAGGTGGCAGCTCCCAGTACTGGGGATGGCGTAAAGGAAGTTGGCAGGTCCCCTTGGTCCCTCGGAACAACAGTACCCACTGTTGTGGGTCTTCTCGAAGCACAGCAGCCCTGTTAGCCCTGCAGGGACCATGACACACAAGGGCCAGCTTTGATTTAATACCTAGCAGTGAGATAAGTTCATTGTTGGATAACTAAGGAGCATAGAGATCCTGCAGAACAGGAGATGTGCAGTTAGCCCTTCCTTCAACCTTTGCTCTTAGTGCTGCTGGAGCTGGCACTGCATCCTTCCTCCACATGTGGCCACGAGCTTCCCTGGAGCTGCTAACAGACCCCTCCGGGAGCAGGGCAGCCTCTTTGCGAGTTGAAAAGCCAGGCAGGGTCAAGATAGAGGGGGGGTAGGTGTCCCCAGGCAAGTGTTATAAGCACCAGGCAGTGACCTCTGGATGCAGTGTGGTTCTGTTTCTGTCCAGGTTGAAGCCTCACAGGATGGTGCAGGACCTTTGTGTGTAATCCCCCGGGCTCCAGGTGGTGCTACCGGGCCCCAGGCCCCTCTGGAGATGAATCTTTGCTGGAACGAGATCAAAAAGAAATCCCACAGCCTTCGGTAAGAGTCCCTGCCTGGAGCAAGATCTGGGGCTGGCCTGGCCTTCCAGCCTTGCCTGCTGCATGTGCTTGTCAGGAGGTTTTTGAAGTTTTTCACTTGATAAGCCACATGAATTCACGGTGACCTTGACTCGGTTTCCCCTCTTGTCCACAGACCTCTGAGTCTTTCTCACTACGCTGAAAAGCATCCCCTCCATTTCCACCCATCCTGTCCTCCTCTCCCTCCCCTCCTTCACGCTTGCTTTCTGCTGCTTTCTCCATCCTCTGCTGCTGCTGTCTCTGCAGCTTGTCTCTTTTTGCCCCACAGCCTTGCTGCCACCTCCTCTGTACTTGTCCCTTTGCTGGGAGCCCTCTCCACCGCGCGGGGGGAACATGCCTTCCAGACCGTCAGAGGTTGCAGCTCCACAGCCAGCATGATGGCGAGCTTAACTGGGGCGTGTTAATTGTCTCCTGCCTTAACGCAAGGCTCCTAGAAGCTGCTCAGTCATGTAAATGCCGAGCCAAGCTCCCTGTGCTAGCCAGAGCACAGCCCCAACCCACAGGCAAACGCGGAGTGGCTCTGTCCTCTGCTCTGGGCTCCAGGGTGATGAATAGCCTCAGCGTCTCTGCTGGTTGAGGGTCATGCAAAGCCCATGCTGACGCGTGCTGCCAGTCACTGGTAGGGTCCTGTAGGTTCCTGGGGGTCACCACCCCAGCCGTGGTGCTGTGCCTCTCCTCCCTGGGGAACCCGCTCCTCTCCTGTCTGTCTGACCACCGTCCTGCTGTCCTCCCTCTCCCGCTAGGGCTCGGCTGGAGGCCTTTTCTGACCACAGTGGGAAGCTGCAGGTGCCTCTCCAGGAGATCATAGACTGGCTCGGGCAGAAGGATGAGGAGCTCTCGGCACAGCTGCCCCTGCGGGGTGATGTCGTCCTGGTGCAGCAGGAAAAGGAGACACATGCGGTATGTTCCCTTGTGCCCCCCCTGCCATTGTTCACTGCTAAGATGAGCTGCAGGTGGACAGCCCTGCCTGGGACCCCCACCTCATATCACTGCCCATGCCCACAGCCTATGAGTGCACCAGTCCTTGCCTATCTCCATCTCTGCTTCCTGTGGAAAGGCAGAGCCTCAATCCCATAGCAAACATCCATGGCATGCAACAGGCGGAGCCCATCTGCTTTTAGACAATAAATCTGCATTACAACCTCAAGTCATCTGCAGGTGCTGCAGCTGGTAGTGGGCCCCATCACTTCTCCTCTAGTTTCCTCCTTATGTCTTACCTCTGCAACAGAGGGAATTGCCTCTCACTGGCCTCTGCTGCTGGGACCCTGGGGCCTGAGGAGGTCGGTTGTTCTAAAGGTGACCCGGTGGTCGGGCCATGAGTGATTCCTGCGGTAGCACATTATCATCATATCTGAAACTGGGGTAAACCCAGACAGATCAGAGTTTCCTGCTTCCCTGATCAGAGCATTTCCTTCTCTCTGCCAGTGGCTGTTGGACTTCCGTTGTTTTTACCTTGAAAACAAAACTAAACTGTTGCTTACTGTTGCTATCCCTCATCCTCACTGGAGCTAGCCACTTCCCTGGTCCACAAATAGCCTGTCCGGCACCAGTGGGGGGCTGCAGCTGGAGCGGAGGAGAGGACATCCTAAACTGGCCTACCTCCAAAGTCTGCCCTGGCGGATACGATGCTTTGGGGCATCCTGCTGTTCCCCTCCTTGCTCCTCCAGCAGCTGGACCTGTTGCTGAACAGCTGCTGGAAGGACTGTTTGCATGACCATGCTCTTGCTGCATGAGTCTCCAAGCAGTGCCTGTGAAACCATCATCAATAAAGCAGTTCCTCTTGCGCAGCCCTGGCTCAGCACACCCTTCTGGGCTCACTGTTCCACCTCCCCGCTCTAGCAAAGCTGCAGTCCAGACCTCTGCAGGAGCCACCTTCTTGCAAGTGGTCATTCCTTCCCCAAACTGCAAAAATATTTCCCTGTTAACTTCTCTCTGTGTCTCCAGTGAGGTTTGGGCCCTGAGGTTTGGGCCAGTGAATAAATCACTGCAGTCCTTGGCAAGGGGGCAGCATGGGCTCAGCTGCAAATTCTCCAGCTCAGCCTGCTGTCTTATCTCTGTGCTCTGCTCTCCAGGCTTTCATGGAAGAGGTGAAGTCTCGGGGACCATACATTTACTCTGTCCTGGAGTCAGCACAGGCTTTCCTTTCCCAGCATCCATTCGAGGAATTAGAAGAACCAACTTCAGAAAGCAAAGGTCTGTGGAGCTCCCCCTTCCTTGTTCTCCCATAGCACAGCACGGCTCCTCCTGGGCTGGACAGGAGAGGATGGAGTGGAGGTGGTTGGTGTGGCACAAAGCAGCACGTCAGTGCTCTGCCTCACACCAGGCTGTTTCCAATCCTTTGGCCAAGGTCAGACTGGTGCAGAGCTGTGCTGCTGTCCTGGGCGAAGGCAGAGGCTGCTGGCATAGTCAATGATGGGGTGCATCTCATGAGACAATATCGGATGGTGCTCTGGGGTAGGTTGGTAGGTTTTTAAAGGGCAGCAGGGCTTCTGCCTGTGAGGACAGACAGAGAGCAGACAGAGGTCTGTGGGCAGGCTGGATACCTAGAGGAGCAGAGATGGGATACTATTATCACTTGGTTTCCCTCCCTCTTTCCAGTTTTCCCTAGATTTTTTTTATCTCTTTTTTCCCTGCCCTCCCTTCATCTCTTGCCCACTCTCCTTTGGGCTGGGCTCTCATTTTTGCTTTCTGTTCCTGTTCTGCTTTGCCTTCACAGATGTCTCTCCCCGGCACCGGATCCAAAACATCAGTCGCTTTGTCTGGAAGCAGGCGAATGTGGCCAGTGAGCTGTGGGAGAAGCTCACAGCCCGGTGCGTAGACCAGCACCGTCACATTGAACGGACACTGGAGCAGCTGCTAGAGATTAAAGGGGCCATGGAGGAGCTCAGCATGACACTGGACCAGGCTGAAAGTGTGCGTGAAACCTGGGAACCCATTGGGGACCTCTTTATTGACTCCTTACCAGAGCACATCCAGTCGACAAAGGTACTTCTGGCTCTGAGAAGGCTCCAGCCTTGGCCCCAGAGGTGATGAGATGCTGCTTCCCAGGAGGGCAGTGCTACTCCTCCTGACTGCTCAGTCCAATGCAGCCTTGTTACTTGGGGTCTCAGGGGCCAGGTCCTCCCTCCGACAGCCCCCTAGCTTTGTGTGAGGATGGATTTGGCCTGCAGTGTCCTGAGCAATTGGCTGTGCTGAGCACATCTCATTGCACAGACCTTACACAGGTACAGTGGCTCAGCATAGATGAGCCATTGTCCATGTCCCACTTCTCAGGAGATTTTAGTAATCCAGTAAACTAGTAATGGCTGGTTTGTATTGGGTTTTTTTTCCCCACTAAGGTACCCTGTGGGAGGGTTAGTCAGCAGCATCTTGCCAGCCACTAGCCCACCCTAGCTTGTAGCAGGGGAATCAGACCCAAGTCCTGACCGCTCGCCTGCTTCTTTTCCTTCTTCCCCTGCCCTGTGCCTGTTCCCCCGGGCACGGGACTCCAGCTGTTCAAAGAGGAGCTCTCCCCCATGAAGAATGGGGTGAAGATGGTCAATGATCTTGCGCACCAGCTTGCCATCTCAGATGTCCACCTGTCCATGGATAACTCCCGTACCCTGGAGCAGATCAACACGCGTTGGAAGCAGCTGCAGGTGGGAAGGAGTCAGGACCAAACACTGCAAATAAACCACAGGTGGGGGGACGCTGGGGAAGGGCTTCACTACTGCCCTTCAAGGATGATGAAGTAAGGTTTCCATAGCAGGGGTGGTATAGCTGATGTTCCTGGAGAGGAGGGCATCAGTTCAGTGTGAGGAAAGTGGCTGGTGTGGTGGTCTTGAGGTAGAGGTCTTGAGCAGAAAAAGGCAATGGGAGGAACAAAGGATGCTGTCTGAGGAGAATTGGGATCTGATGGGGGGTCAGTACCAGCTGTGACTTTGTTAATGTCTGTGAAAATATGGATACAGGTGAGCTAGAGATGTGGCCTGTGCTGCCTCAGCCTGTGGGAGGTGGTGTAGAGGGCTGTGCGGACTGGGGAATGCAAATACCAAGGCAGGCAAGGAAGGAAGAGGACCTACATCCTGGGCCATATCCAAGTCCATCCACAAGCCTTCCTGAATGGGGCTTCAATCTGAAATGCCTGATGGGCTACCATTGAATTCTTCTGTCTCATTCTCCAGGCCTCCGTAAACGAACGCCTGAAGCAGCTCCAAGACGCCCACCGGGACTTCGGACCAGGATCCCAGCACTTCCTCTCCTGTATGTGAGCAGGTCCTTCTGGCTTCCTGCTGTGAGGCTGCCCCTGCAGAGTGGCTTAGCATGGGCTGTGGCACAGGAGAATGGGGTGCGGAGTCCTGTTGCTGAGCCCAGAGCCCCCAGAGCTATGCACACAGCTAGAAAAGGGCCCAGGCCAGTGCCTGGTGCACAGGAACCAGAACAGGAGGCATCTCCCAAAGTTAGCGTTGTGCTACCTCACCTTGTGGGACCAAGCGTGGGACATGAGTGTGGTTCCCCTTCAGAGCGCAGAGCTGTGACACTCACAGCAGCAGCTCCCAGGTGACACTGGGACTGTGCCAGCCTCAGAGACTGGGTGGGCATGACAACAGATGGCAGAAAAAGGCAGTCCCCCATATCCCATATTAGTCATTCGGAGGCCAAAAATGCGCACATTAAGGAGGTTTTCATTCGCATGGCGAGGCAGAAGGATGCTGTTCCTACAGAGCTGAGTTGCTGCTGGCTGACAGCTCTCAGACCTGCAAAGGATGGGCAGCAGGTTGTGCTCCAGAGTCTGGGGTCTGTCCTCAGAAATGCTGAGCCCTGAAGAGTCTCCAGGTGTCAGTGGGGTTTGTTGGCCTGTGTTTCTCTGCAGACCATGTCCTCCTATCTGAGAGGAAGAGTGACTTTTCCAGTTGCTGGAATTGATAAGCTGCCTGTGACAAGGGAAAATAGCTGAGGGTCATAAAAGGGCTTTCGTCCTCTAGATAACAAACGTAGAATGGCAGAAAACTGGTATGGGATGCGTCCTCATCTTCCCAAGATATTGCATCTGACACACAGAGCATGAGTAATGGGAACAGCAGATGCTGTGGGTGCCCAAGCCTGGCCATAACAGGCAGTTCTCTGTGTGTGCCTGAATCCCAGCTGCTATGAGCCCTGCCCACTGGTGACCACTGCGTTGCCTTAGGCATCATCAAAAGCATTAGGAACTGTCTCTTCTTGAGTTCTGAGCTCAGCCAGATTCAGAGCCCGTGTCTCAAGAGGCAAGACACCTCTGACAAGACCAGCAGTTTTGTGCCTCTCTTACAGGCAGCATCCGCTTGCCCGCTCCAACACCCCTGTTGGTGATTTGGGAAGGCACAGCCTCTTCAGAGGCACCCACCTGCTGGCACAGGCCTGCTGGGCTCTAATCAGAAACAGCATCAACCTAAAGGAGCGTTTGGTGTTGATCTGACATGTGTGTGTATCTCCTTGCAGCCTCTGTCCAGGTCCCCTGGGAGCGAGCCATTTCCCCCAACAAAGTGCCATACTACATCAAGTGAGTGTGCTCCCAACTGCAGCCTGTGGTCTCCTCTGGCCCAGTGGGAACAGGAACTGGGGACCAATTAGGAGCGGGGGGCAGTGAGCGGACTGGTCTGAGCACTGACCTCCAGTGAAGCATGTCATCCCGAACCTTGCAGAGCCAGGCTTTCCCTGCCCACTGAGATGCCCCAGATGAGGAGGGACGCTGGCTGGAAGGAGCGGGGGGCTGGCAGCAAGTGGGGGCATCCTCCTGGGGGCATCTTCCATGCTGCTGTGGCTGGGGAGTGTGCTTACAGGGGTGCAGCAGCCCCAGCATCTGCAGGCACTGGGGGACTCGCTCCCAGGGCTGGCTGGGTCCTTTGTTTAATCTCTCATGGCAGCTGCTTAATTCCCAGCTTGACTCTTGGTTTCCTTCTATTTTTCTTCTAGCCACCAGGCCCAGACGACATGCTGGGACCACCCAAAGATGACGGAGTTGTACCAGACGCTGGGTAAGGAGGCTGCCACAAAACCATTCAAGTAGCATCCGCCTTTTCGCAGAGTGGGGTACTATGTGAGATCCCCCCAGCCCACCTGCCCCCTTCTGTGGCACAGGGCCCCCCAAAGCAAAGGAGGGCACAGATGCGACCCCCTGCCAGGCTCTGCCCCTCTTCCTTCTGCACACACTCTGCTTCTGTTGGTGGGGCTGGTGTCTCAGAACTGCAACTGCTGCTTCCTGCCCTGGAGATAAGGATGTTGAGCTGCAGTTTTATTCTTTTCCTGTGTTATTGCAGCGGATTTGAACAACATCAAGTTCTCAGCATATCGGACAGCTATGAAACTACGACGGGTGCAAAAAGCCCTGCGATGTGAGTGCGGGAAGTATTTCTCTCCTGCTGGGTGTCCCTCGACAAAGGCATTAAACTGACACAAGCTTTTATCAGCACATCAAAGGCAGGGGACAGGTAGCTGAGGAGAGAAGCACTAGGAAGATGAGCCTGTGGCTGAAAAGCTGAGCAAATCCACTGGCGAAGTGGCTGTGTCAGTGCCTTTCTTTGCAGGCTTGGGTGGAAACATCTCAAGGACAGGTGTTAGTCAAAAGGATTTGAGAACAAAGTGGTCCAGCTCAGAGTTACAAAGCTGTGGGATCAGGCAGGGGCTCACCCCGGAGCTCCAAGGGAGCCTGGAGAAGCCGTCGATGTAATTGAGAGCAGAAACCAGCCTTGCTGGCAGGGGCAGAGAGGGTTCCACAACTTACAGAGGAGGAAGGGAGCCAATAAACCTGACTTTTGCACTGTTGGTACAACTCCAGTTAAAACGAGGACTAATAGCCAGGTGAATATGATGCGATAGGAGTTCAACATACATGGCTCTGCGAGGGACAGCTGCTCCTCAGAAACTGCTGAAGAGTTTCTGGGGGAATAGGTGAGCAGGTGGATGGGAATCTGATAGATGCAGCATCCTTGGCTGCTGGAGAGCTTTTGGTAAGGCCTCTTGCCTAAGACTGTCAAAATTAAACAGCGGCAAGATGAGGGAAAACCCCCTCTTGAATTAATCGTTCCCTATGGGGAGGAGACACAGCCAGGCGGCAGTGGGGTCCCAGGCAGACCTGTGCTCCTTGACATCTTGTGAAAGGCCTGGAAGAAGGCAATGAGTGAGGGTGAGAGGAGGTTTGGTACTTGGAGGAGTTGAACCCTGGCTGCAGAGCAGTTTCATGACACTGTGGTGACAGTGTCCCATACCCAGGGACATTCAGGGATGATGTAGTGCAAATGGGGGAAAGCAGCAGTTACCTTTTGCCACCCTGCAAAGATGTCTATGCAGCAGCAGCCGTAGACACACCAGCCACGGTGAGGAAAAGGGCAGAGCGCAAAGCAGAGCCCTTCCATGTGCTGCTTGTGCATCTTTGGTTGCGTGTCTCTTGCATCTCACGTGCTGCAATGGCACCTTCTTCCCAGCCCAGAAATGATGTGGAAGAACGTGAATAAGTGCTTCTTATTCAAGACATACTTGAGAAGGGCAAGGAGGCTGCCAAGGCAGCTTCCCTATGATGAGAGGTTTGGTGGAGTGAGTGGCCATGTAGGAAAGAGGCAGTGTGGGACACATCAGAGCCATGTGCAGTCATGGGCAGTGTGAACACAAGGGTGAGCAGGAGTGATACTCACTGGCGTGTGAGTTGGGGGTCCTCAATGCAACTGTCAGCAGCTTTGACGGGAGAAGGGAGGACTTTTCTACAGAGTGAAGTTACAGTGTGGAAATGGCACATGATCCCCTGGGCACTGAGAACTTAAATGGTCTCAGAAATGGAAAGACTTTCAAGAAAGATTGCTAACTGCTAAACACAGTAGTACATGCAACCTGCAACCATAGAAATTTGAAAGCAGAGTAGCCAGGGTACCTCATGCTGTCCTAGCTCTGTTTTAGGTTTGTGCCTCAACACCTGCTGCTGGTCAGAGCTGGAGACAAGACTGCTCCACCTCTGGGCAGCTGCTCGTAGGGTCTGTGTGGCTCTATGCCCCCTCACCTCCCCATGCCAGCCCTGCCAGGGACCTGGCATGTGCAGAGGCCAGCTCTGGGAACAGGGAAGGAAGGTCATGCAGAATGGTGGCTCAAGTTGACTATAGGTGGAGATGTGGGTATTTTGGGAGGGGTGGGAGAGCAATTCTGGGAGCTGTGTCCATCCTGCCAGCATCTTCCGCACTGCAGTGGGGCTGAGACTCCCCCAGGTCAGGGCAGGGCTGCGTCTCCCTCCTCTTGGTTCTCACCTCTCCCATTTTCCCCTCTGTCTCTGATCCCTGCGCCTGTGCTTTCTGCACAGTGGACATGGTGACCCTGACCACGGCCTTGGAAATCTTCAATGAGCACGATCTGCAGCCCAGCGACCGGGCGATGGATGTGGTGGAGGTCATCCACTGCCTGACCGCCCTCTACGAGAGGCTGGAGGAGGAGCGGGGCATCCTGGTAAATGTGCCACTCTGTGTGGACATGAGCCTCAACTGGCTGCTGAATGTCTTTGACAGGTACTGGTCTCTCAGTGTCCCCCTGACCTGTGGGGCTGCCCATGCTTGGAAGGAAACCCCTGTGCTGCTCTTCCAGCTGGCAGTGCTGCAAAAAGGCCCTGGCCGCTAGCGAGGGTGCTGCCTGGCGTGAGCTTGCCTTGCTGACCCTCCTGCGTAAAAAAACCTCCAAAACATTTGCAATATCTCACCTTGCAGTGGCCGCAGCGGGAAGATGAGGGCTCTCTCCTTCAAGACGGGCATTGCATGTCTGTGCGGGACCGAGGTCAAGGAGAAGTTTCAGTGTGAGTCCCCCATCTCCCTCTCCCAGGGCCTGGTGTAGAGTAACCTGGGGAAAGTGGGAGTGCTTTTGTTTCCTGGCTTAGCCCTTCTTTGCCCAGAAAGAGCAGAGAAACAGCTTTCCTGCAGTGACTAATCTGCTTGCATTGCCACCCTTCCCTTCCTAGCTCCCCAAGCCTACGCTGCCTAAATTAGGAGGCATTTTTGCAGACTGACTGGTGCTGCAGTGATCTTGCTTGCATGGCACTATAAGGAACAGTGTAGAGAAGGCAAACAGGCAACAGTTATCCAGTGCTTCCCAAAAAGAAAAAACCTGGGGGTGCGTGGCTGGAAAGTAGGTTAGACAAATTAAAGGAAGCCCCTTTCCTCACTGCGTTTTAACCATGGTAGTCTCTGCCATGGGATACTGCGGAGGGGTTAGAGTAAGAAGCACCAAGGGGTTAAATAAAGGGATTAGGCAGATTCATAGAGGACAGGCCAGCTGTGGCTGTTAAAGAAGTGATGTATGTAACCTCTGCCTCAAGAAAACTCTAAACTGGTTATTGGGAGCTGGAAGGATACTGGTAAAGGTTATTTAATCATAGCTCAGTTTTTCCCTCTTATTTGAGCTCCCTGCTGGAGACAGGCGGCGGGGCCTCCGGTCTGATCCACACACCGCCCCGCCCCGTGCCTGAGTCCTGCCTGGTGTGTCAGGGCATCAGCCGTGTCTCTAATGGGGCTGTGTGTCTGTCCTGCCAGCAGATCTCTTCAGCCAAGTGGCGAATTCTGGGGGACTGTGTGACCAGCGGCAGCTTGGCATCCTGCTCCACGAGGCCATCCAGGTCCCACGCCAGCTGGGGGAGGTGGCGGCGTTTGGGGGCAGCAATGTGGAGCCCAGCATTCGCAGCTGCTTCCGCTTTGTGAGTAGGGTGCCGTGGCCCGTGCCGTACCCGTCTGCAGCAGCTGTGCCAGGGAGAGGCTCCCAGAGTTGGCGAGGAGCTTGCACCCCATCACAGCTGGGTCCCAGCTCTGAGCAGTCCCTTCCTCTCCCCTCCCTAGAGCAACGGGAAGCCTGCCATCGAGGCGTCCCAGTTCCTGGAGTGGGCTAACCTGGAGCCACAGTCCATGGTGTGGCTGGCTGTGCTGCACCGGGTGACCATGGCTGAGCAGGTGAAGCACCAGACCAAGTGCTCCGTCTGCCGCCAGTGCCCCATCAAGGGCTTCAGGTAGGCGTTGTGATACGGGAACTTGGCCCCCAAGGGAAGTACATGGTGTCCTGCAGGAGGGAGCTGAGTTTGCTCTGTGCTGTTGGGGGAACTTAGAGCTCTGCAGCAGCAGTGTTTCAGGCAGGTCAGACCAGGTGCCAGCAGAGGGGAAGGAGCAGGATGCTTTTCTGGTGACTTCAGCCATGAGCACTGTGGGTTCAGTGGCGTGCGAGAGCAACACAGACCACCTCTGTCCCTTGCTGAGCTTTCCTTGGGCTCGAAAATGTTTTTGCTGATTCTCACTGCCTCCCTATGGCCTCTTTATCACTTCAGGTATCGAAGCCTGAAGCAGTTCAATGTGGATATCTGCCAGACTTGCTTCCTCACCGGGCGAGCCAGCAAGGGCAACAAGCTGCACTACCCCATCATGGAGTACTACACTCCGGTACGGAGCTGGGCTGGGCTGGTCTTGACTCAGAGCAAGTCCCCATCAATGGCAGCAGCCTTGCAATGTTTAGGCTGATGCAGCTCCAGAAGTAGATCCCTTGTATGTTTTAGTTCTCCTCTGCATGCTGGAGGTCCCTGCTATTCTGGGGCTTGTGGTGAGCAGGATGCGTGGCATCCACCGATGCCCAGCTTGGCTTGTGCCAGGCCCCATGGCAGGCTGACAGAGCTGCCATGTGCCCGCCTTGCTTCCTCAGTTGTGTCTGCCTCTTCCTCCATGGAGCTTGTGCCCAGCCTGAAGGGACTTCTTTCCTGCGGATGCTGACCTGTGGTCCCCCACTTTTCATTAAGCAGCACCTTGGTAATGTTTGTGTCTCTGCAGACCACGTCCAGTGAGAACATGAGAGACTTTGCCACGACGCTGAAGAACAAGTTTCGGTCCAAGCAGTACTTCAGCAAGCACCCACAGAGAGGTTACCTGCCCGTCCAGTCCGTACTCGAGGCTGACTTCTCAGAGACGTGAGTTGGCTGTGAGACAGGGCTCCCATGAGAAGGCTGGAGGGGGCACTTCCTCTGGGGGTGATATGGCACCTAGTTCTTTGAGATTTCAGTCTCCCTCTCCGGCCTGTCCCTGGCTGTTCTCAGCCCAGGTGAGATCAGGGCAGCCCCTCCAAGCCCTAGCTTTGAGCAAGGACTGCCAAGCCTTGCTGACCAGTGTGTGTCTCTTCCAGACCAGTCTCCTCCCCGATGTTACCACATGCCGACACCCACTCCCGGATCGAGCACTTTGCTAGCAGGTATCACCACTGGGCACTGCTGTCACTCCAGGGCACAAAGCATTACTCTGATGGGTGTGGAGGGATTTTGGGGCAGATGCACGGTGAGTTCCTGCTGCCCGCAGCCCCCTCCACACTTCCCAGCATGCTGCCTGGCAGGCAGCGGCGGCTCAGGCTGCAGTGCCGTTGGGAAGAGGCAGCTGCAGGGCCAGGCAAACCTGCCTGCACCACTTTGCTCCTGCCTGGGACATGGCTGATGCCACACAAATTGGCAGCAAACACCATGCATTTGACAGCAGATGTCTTGGTGATGAAGCAGCCTCCATGTACCTTCCTGCTCTTCCCAGTATGAGCTGCTGATTGGATTCTCACCAGGCAGATCCCTCAATGTCTTGCTCTGCCTGTGCACTCGCACTGGTGCTGCTTGCACACTCCCATTGCTGCTGCCTTGTGGTTTGTAATGCCTCTGCCCTTACTACGGGTCCAGGCAGAGTGGGGACCCGCGGAGCACAGGGAGCCTGTAGCTCAGGCCCTAAGCTGGAGCTGGTACGCTTTCACCCTTTTCCTTTGCTTACGCAAGAGGAGGCTGAGCTGGCTGCATGGCAGCAGCCTTTTATTCCAGAGACTGTCACCCCAGAGCAGCAGTCTCTTTTGTTTTCCAAAAAGGCAAAACTCTCTAGAGACTGTAAAGAGGGGCAGACTGGTGCAGGCCAGCTGGGAGACCCTGCCAGAGAGGGGTCTTGCAGGGGCTGTCGTAAGTAGGGTGTATTGTGCAGACATTCAGGGTGTCTCTCAACCTGTTTCTTTTTCCTCCAGGCTTGCAGAGATGGAAAGCCAGAACTGTTCCTTCTTCAACGACAGCCTGTCCCCTGATGATAGCCTGTGAGTTCTGCCTCCTTTCCCTCCTCCTCACCTCCTGCTGAGTCAGGGCTCCTCTGGCTCCATCCCTGCCTAGCCAGGGCACAGAAGTGCTTTCCTTCCCAGCTCCTTTGAGTCTGAGGCTCTTGGGCACCCCCAGCTACCCAGGGGTGCTAAGCCACTTCTGAGCTCTAGGCCTGGAGCAGCCAGAACGAGCTCCCATATGAAACCATCTCCCTCCAGGCTGTCCTTCCCCAAGAGCACACAAATCTCTTGAGACTGATGTTCCTCATTAAGGTGTTTCTCCACCTGCTGCAACAGGGACGAGGACCAGTACCTGCTGCGCCATTCCAGCCCCATCACTGACAGAGAGCCTGGGGGCAGCCAGCAGGTTCCGGGAAACCTCAACATGGATGACAAGGGAGAGCTGGAGCAAATCCTGGCCCACTTAGAGGATGAAAACAGGTAGGGGCATGGGCAACTCTTAAAGTGGGGCTTATAGCCTAAGGGGAAGGAGCTGGAGAAGGCTGGCAGAACTCAGAGTAGAGCCAGGGGATAGCTGCTGGGGCTGGAGGTGGGGATCAGAGGAGCTGAGTGGGCTGGTTTGGAGGGTGTCTAGACTGAGCCCTAAAACCTTCATGGGAGCACTCGGTGAGGTTGTGCTCTCCAAGGAAGGGAGAAGACTCTGTTCTCCAAAATATTCCTGCCCCCATCCCCAGAACCTGTTCCCCTCCTGAACCCCAAACTGGTTGAAGTGAGCCTAGGGCACTACTGTCTCTCTTGTTCCTGAGCCCTCCGCTCAGTGGTGATGCTGCTCTGGACCACATGAGGTGAGGCTCTGGGCAGGGCAGCTCGGCTCAGGAGGAGGTGATGCTTTCCCTGCCCTTGTTCTCAGTCTCTTAGGAAGCAGTTGCATGTCTTTTTGTAAACCACCCAAGTGGGGTAGAGCTGCAGGCAGGCCACTCTGCGGCGAAGGGACAAAGTCCAGGAGCGTGCTGGTCCTCAAGCTTCACATGTGGCAAAGCCTCCAGGAGTGTTTTGTCATGGGTTGTCCCCAGTGCGCAGCTGTCGGGTGTTTCCAGCAATGTCTAGAAAGGAGAGTGGTGATGCTGACCTAGGCTATCTTGCAGGATCCTCCAGGGAGAGCTGAGACGTCTGAAATGGCAGCATGATGAGGCAGTGGAATCTCCAACCTTGGCCACAGGCTCCCCTGAATCAGTGCAAGACCCACGTAACGATGAGCTCCTGGCAGAAGCACGAATCCTCCGGCAGCACAAGAGTCGCCTGGAGACCCGCATGCAGATCCTGGAGGACCACAACAAGCAGCTGGAGTCCCAGCTGCTCCGGCTGAGGGAGCTCCTGCTGCAGGTACTCTCAGAGCAAGGATCTGGGGAAGCCCATCCTTGGGGTGGGCTTTGCCATAACAAAGCTGGGGCAGTGGCAGAAAGGGATGGTCAGAAGAGGGGGGGGACAAGGACAGAGGATCATGACAACCCCCCTTCTCCCTCCAGCCTCCAGCAGAGTCAGATGGCAACGGTTCAGCAGCCTCTTCCTTGGCTTCATCTCCACATCAGTCTGAAGGCAGCCAGGCAAAGCAGAAAGAACACAACACCCCTGACACCGAAGCTGCAGGTGAGGGGTTGGGCTGAGCTCTTGGCCCTGCTCCCTTGGTTCAATGCTGCAGGAAGCTGCCTGCGCCCTGCCATCCCGCAGAGATGCTGGCCGGCGAGGAGGATGCCCAGAGAGCCTGATCAATCCCCTGCCCTCTTTCCCTGCAGACGAGGTGGAAGCCAAAACCCAGGAAGTCAGCGTGTGCCTGGAAGACATCATGGAGAAGCTGCGGAGCGCCTTCCCCAACTCTCGAGGTACTCGAGTGAAATCGCCCTCTCTGGCCTCTTACTGCTCCCTCAGATGAGGTTTTCCCCACAGAGCCCTACCCCAATCCCAGCTTCCCTGCGACAGCTGATCCCCCAGAGCGCCTACAGCCAAGAGCTATGCTGCCACGGCGCTGCTGGGATTGGTGTGAGGCCTGGGCACAGAGAGGATGAGGAGGAGGTTTCACACCTGCAAGGAGAGGTGATCAGAGCTGCCAAGAGTACAGACCAACTAGATCACCCCAGATGAGCTGGAAGGCAGCCTCCTGCCCTGCTCGGGACCCCGCACCCTGTGGGGCTTCCCACTGCGAAGATGGATAGACCTGCCAGCATCAAGTCTGCAGTGATCACCTTGAGCGACCTCCTCACTTCGTCCCTGTGCAGACCCCTCTCCAGGAGAGGTCAAGGCCCCAGTTACCTGGCGAGATGGAAGCAATGGTGCAAGCTCTCCTAGCTGCTCATAGATGGCTCTTCCCAGCAGGGATAGGGACCGGAGGATGCATGTGTGGACGGCTCTCCAATCGCCCAGTGGGGTTTGGTGTTGGTCTTTCTGCTGTCTCTCTGTGCTCCAGCCCGGGAGCAGCACTCGGTCGCTCACCCAGGCTGCCCATGCGTGTGCTGGGGGAAGACATTGCTTGGTGCCAGCACTAACATGAGGCCGGGGAGAGCTTCCTTCTCTGCCCACGCAGACCCTTGCCCGCTTTCTGCCATCCCTGAGCAAGATACTTCTGGTTCTGCAGCAGCCCTGTTCTAACAAGGTGGCTCTGGGTCCTATTTTCTTGACCTCTCCATTTCTCTTTCAGGTATGACCTCCCTTATCTAACACCTCCTGTGAGTGAGAGGCTTTTCCTAACCAGCTACCTGGCTGCTTTCCTCCCCCTCCTCTCCCTGCCATGCTCCCTCTGCTGCATCAGACTCCACACAGACTCCCTCCGAGCCGGTCGTGCAGGATTCTTGCCAGCTCCAGAAGATCTCAGGGGAACATAGGTCATGCAGGAGCGGGACTGTGGGCTCCCCAGGAGGCTGGCTCGGTCACAGTGTCCAAGCCCAGGCGGAAAGGTTCAGAAGAAAGGACTGAAGCTGTGAAAGCTGCCTGTCTCCCCCGGCACTTGTGGGCTGCTGCCTTTGACAGCCCTCGGGGGATGCAGAGCTCAGCATCCCGCTCCTCTTCAGTTGTGCCCAGCAGCCTCCAGGTTTATGGGCACTAAAATACTCCTGGAGCCACCCAGTTTTTAAAAGAACTCTTTCTAACAGCATCCAGCTGCCAGCCTTACAGATTGAACTCTCTCTGCCACCCAGGGCTCTGCAGCCAGCCAGGCACATACCGTCTGGTGGGGAGAGTCTGCGAGGTTTACGGGGTAGGGTTGAGTCCATGTTAAAGCTTCAGTCCAGCTAGTAGCCTTATCTTGAAAGGGTCTTTATAACAGAGCCTTATAATTTAATTTGCATATATTTCTATATATTATATATATATTGTGTACTTAAATACTCTCATGGACTCACTCCATTAAATTCTAATACTGTAAGTGCAGCTGCCCTTCACTTTCAGTCCTGCCCAACATCTGCTCCCGTGGGGACCAGCATCTTCCCTGTTGCTGGTGCTGCCTTGGAGCAGGGCTGCTGAGGGGAGCTCAGAGGAGGGCCGGACTGGCAGCAGATACTCTGTCCTGCCTGGTTTCCTGGGGAGGTGTGCCTCTGCTGTGGCACAGACAGCCTGTCCTGCCCGGACCCGGCTCCGTCCCTGGGGAGCCTTGGCTCCTGCAGCCACTCATCCTCACAGCACTGTGGGAAGCGGTTTCTCCAGCCATAGCTCCAGCCCTGGGGCCACCAGAACGTTGGGCTGTGATGCAGAAGCATAGCAATGCGGGCAGGCAGCAGAACGGGCAGGGCACCTCCTTGCCACCCCCAAGAAGCAACTGCCATGCTGTTGTCCCCCAGTTTGAGCTGGGCTGAGGGGCCGGAGGCACTCGTTGGAAGCAGGCGAGTCCCACCAGGCAGTGGAGGAGGCTGTTCTGCAAGCTGACAGGGTAGCTTGGTGGTGGTGGCTCCTGGTCCCAAAGGCTCCCTCAGGCTGGCTCTCTCCTGCTGTGTTATGTCGAGAAAGAGGTAGAGTCAGGTGCTGTGGGGTGCCCCAGAGCGGAGGCTGAGATGGCCCTGATGCTCTGGGGCCACAGTCTGTGGAGGGGTGAGATGCCTGAGCCTTCGGGGCAGGGTGCAGGCAGGGCTGCATGATGGTTTGAAGCATCCCGCCCAAAACAGGGCTTGCTGCGAGGACATGGACGGGGCTGTTGTTGGTGGCTGGGACAGGATGCGGTGGTGAGCTGTTCGGGGAGGTTCAGACCAAGGCAGCATGTGGGGGACAGGGTTGTGCGGGTGGTTGGCTTCAGTGTGCTGGCTGAGGTGCGAAGCGGTGCCCACGCTGGGGATTAGGTGGTGCGAGCCTTACGGGCAGGTATTCAGGGTCTTGTGCTGCAGTGTCTGCTAGCAGTGGTGCGGGTTGCTGTCCTTGCTGTCCCCTCTCACACCTGGGTGAGCAGCAGGAGTGCAGCAGTGGTGGCATTGGTCTTAGGCTGGCTGTAAGCATGCTGTGTGTCAGGCTGCTTTTTTGACTGTGGTGAGGGACAACATGCCAGCCTGCGAGACCCGGCTGGACCCCCTGTTATCCCAGTGGCAGGATGGGGGGAACGTGGTGAAGGAGCAGGATGAGGGCAGAGCTGCTGGCCCTGGTGCCAGGTGTGGGGAGCAGCAGTGGCCAGGCTGGGAGCGCGGGCTGTGTTTGGGAGCCGGGATGCGGCAGGGAGGGGAGCAGGCTGGCTAATGCTCTGGTAACCATGTACTGTGGTGCTGCTGTCCTTGCCGCTTCGTGCCATCTCTGCTCTGGAAAGAGAATAAATTTGTATTTATACTGAGACCTGGATCGGTGCTCTGGCCTCTTCTATCCGTGCACCTCGGCTGAGTCAGGGCAGCTCCTGGCACTGTGCCATCCTGGCACCGCTCCTGCAGGGCTGCTGGGAAATGGATGTCCCTGTGCCCTGTGTCACCCTGGCTGGCCACACCATTCGAGGCAGAGCAGAAGCTGTGAGCAGAGCCCTGGGCTCTCCAGACACAGGTGCATCCCCTGACCACCATCTTCCTTCTTCCTCTTCCAGCAAGGTCTGCTCAGGGCCATGCAGCAGCCTGAGGGCAGGGACAGGGGCTGTGTGGGGACAGTCCCTCTTCTTCACCCGGGAACTTCTGCTGTAGGAAACCCTTCAGCCCCAGGAAGGATGTAGGCAGCAGTGGGATGCTGAGCAGGCAGTCGTCTCCCTCTGTGCTTTCTCCCTGGAGCCCCATTAGGTCTCCAGTGCCTAGAGGTATCTGGGTGCCTCTGCCCCAAGTGCTGCTTATGTTCCCCATGTCTCCATGGCACAGTGAGGGGCTCAGCTGAGGACTAGCCCAGGGCAAGGCTGGGGGCTCTCAGGCGCTCCCCGCTGCACAGGGTGCAGCTCAACCCCAGCTGATGGTGAAGCTGGCCCAGGACTAATACTTGTAGGGCTGGACCTGCTTTCACCCCTGCCTGGAAGGGCTGGCAGTGCTGCGCAAAGGCCTGACACGGTGCTACTGCAGGGAATTACAGGGACAGCTCTCACACAAGAGAGATTCAGGAGGTTAAATGGGGGTGGGATGCAGCTGCTTTAACTCCCCCTCTCAAGGGTAGAGCAAAATGCCCCACCTCCATCCCTGTGCCGCAGGCTCCGGGGCAAGGCAGGAAGTGCGGGCTGTGATCAGGGAAGCCGGTCACGCCCGGGAACAAATCCAGCACATAGTGCTAGGAAAGAGCTTTTATTTCTCAGCCAGCAAAGCTCAGCGGGGCCCAGCTGAAAGGCGCTGGAGCCGATGAGTCAGGGCAGGGAGGCAGCAGGCGCTGCTGTACAGCGGGGCTGGTGGTCCCGGCGGCGGCAGGGTGAGGACAGCATTGTTCCCGTGTCACTGCAGGGCCAGTCCCCAGCCCTGGGGCTCCCTCTCAGGGTACAGCAGACCCACTGCCTGTGCTGTGCCTCCTCGTCAGTGGCCTGGCAGCCTTTCCCCCCTCCAGGGGTAACCAGCTGTGCTCAGGGCTGGCTGCGCCCCAGGGTCGTGGCCCCGAGCTCTCTGCTCTCGCTGCATTGCCCTAGGGGCACATCACCCCCTTCCCTGGCTGCTATGGGGCAGGGGGGTACTTCTGTCCCTCCACCTGGCTCCTCGTCTGCCCCGGAGTGCCCAGCCTGGAGCACTGCCCCAGGGGTGAAGCCATCTGGGGGGATGTTGCCTTCCCCAGCATTTCCTCGGCCACTGCCTGCTCGCTGCTCCCTGCAGCTCCCCTCTTCCAGTGCCTCTCTGGGTGTTTTGTCCTCCAGCTCCAGGGGCCCCTCAGCTGGCTCCAGCCCCTCGCTGGGGGACCCCGGTTCTGGGGCTCTGCCTGGCTCAGCCCTGGCCATGCTCCCTATGCCAGTTCCCTCTGCCCCACTGGCTCCCTGCTCCAGCCCCTGCCTGAGCCCCACTGCCTCTGTCCCTCCTGCTGCCCCTACAGCCAGCTTTTCCATCTCTTCCTCTTTGTCCTCCTCCCCTTTCTCGTCTTCTACCTTCTCCTCCTCCTCCCTCTCCTCTTTTTCTTCCTCCTCCACCATCTCCTCCCCTTCTTCCTTTTCCACCTCCTCCCCTTTCTCCTCCTCTACCTTCTCCTCCTCCTCCTTCTCCTCTTTTTCTTCCTCCTTCACCTTTTCCTCTTCTACCTTCTCCTCCCTCTCCTCTTTTTCTCCCCCCTCCTCCTCCCCCTCCTCCTCCCCTTCCTCCTCTCCCTCTTCCCCCTTTGCCCCCCTCTCTGCTCCCCAGCTCTCTGGCTCTGCCCCACAGGTGCCCAGGTTTGCTTCTTCCCCCAGTCCTGTCCCATCCCTCGCTTCCACCTCTGCGCCCGCAGGCTGCCCCTGGGCTGCTGCTCCTCCTTCACACCCAGCCCTGGGGGTCCCTTGTTCTGCTTGGTCAGTCCCTGGTTGTTCTGCTTCTTTGGTCCCTGCACCCTGTTCCCCCTGCCCAGGGATCTCTGGGACCCCAACCTCTCGCGGGGGTGCCTCTTTCTGCAGCATCGCCCTGTCGCCCACCTCTCTGCTCTCTTGCCCCTTGCTGGCCCACGGCCCCTGGGACGACTGGAAGAGCCCCTGGTAGCGCTTCCGATCCTCCACGTGCTTCTTCCTCATCCTCTCCCCCAGCTGCTTCAGCTCCTTCTTCACAGCGGCCGCCATGGAGGGGTCAAGGTGAGCCACACGCAGGAAGTCCTCCCGTGCCTCCCGCTCATTCCAGACAGCAGCATGGGCCTTCGCCCGCTTGAAATAGGCCTTGGCGTTGTCTGCCACAAGAGGAGAGCCCCCAGTGAGGGTCCTGCAGCTCAGGGCCACCAGACACAGGAGCTGGAGACCCTGGGAACCCAGGGGGACATGGAGCACAGGTACCATCATAGGCAGGGGAATATGGGGTGGACACACTTGTAGGTAGGGGTACCATCATGAGCAGGGGACCTGGGCCATGCACGTACCACCGCGGGCACCACGGGATGTGGGGTGCAGGGATCATCATGGGCAAAGGGAATCATGGTGGGCAGGGCGATCTGGATGATGTGGGACAACATCATGGGCAGGGGACCTAGAGGGCATGGGGTGCAGGTGCCATCATGGGCAGGGGAAACCAGGGCCATGGGCACTGTCATGGGCAGGGGCACCTGGGACACGGTTCTGCAGTGGACATGAGGATCCAGATGACATAGGTACCATCACAGGCACAGGGACATGGGATGAGCATTGTCGTGGATGGGGGATCCAGAGGACAGAGTCCATGGGGGCTGTGGGCACAGCAGGGGACATGGGACGCAGGGCATGAGTACCGTTGTGTTTCTGGAGGAGCTCTGTGGTGTGCTCCAGCACCTCGTAGTACTCGCCCAGCTCCAGCTGGCACTGGCAGTAGTTGAGCACCAGCGGCGTGACCAGACTCTCCAGCTTCAGCCAGCCATCCTCCCACGGCTTCTCCTGCCCCGGGGAGCCACAGTAGGTGGTTCATGGCTGTGGCCATCCCCTCCTGGGCACCTAGGGCCCACAGGGGAGTGCTTTGCTGAGGAAACTCAGGCAGGGATGACAGGAGGTGGGCAGGTCCTGCTCACCTTGGCCTGGAGGTTCCTCAGGCAGATGACAGCCTCCTGATACTTCGCCGCCGCCTGCCCAAACTCCTTGCGGAGGACGAGGCGGTTGCCCTCGCTGTGCAGCACGGGCACCGCCGCCAGCTTCTCCTCCTTGCTCATGGCCCAGGTGTCACGCTTGTATGCCGAAGGCTCCTCCACCTGCATGGGCAGTGGGAGCTGAGCTGCCTGCCCTGGCCGTCCCCGTGCTGGCAGCCATCCCCTCCATCCCCCTTACCCGGAACAACTCCATGATAAAGATGAGGGGCTGCGGCGTCCGCTGCAGCTCGTCCAGGTCGTCATAGCCCGTGCTGTGGTAGTCAAACATGTTGCCCATGCCACAGCGGTGCTTCTGCCCTTCCAGGGGGTCTCGGCCCTCTGCGATCCTCCGCATGCCCCTGGAGACCAGGGCGTACATGCCCGTGTGCTGCAAGGAGGGGGAGCATCCTGCTCAGCTGCATGGAGACAGCCTGCACCCCCTTCCCCTGGTCAGAAAGGAGGGCAGTGGGCGCCCACGGGCCCCTCACTCACGATGGCGTCGCACCAGAACTCAGCCACCTCCCCGGCTCTCATGGAGCTGAGCAGTGTCTCCCAGATCTCTAGCTTGAACATCTTGCCCACAATGATCTCCATAGGGATGCCAGCTTCCCGGCTGTCGTCGATCACCGTCCGCTCAAAATCATCCTTCAGTGTCTGGAAGTGGAAGGTGATCTGCCCCGGAGAAAGCTCAGTGTTGAGCTGGGGCAGGCACTACAGTGAGAGCCCTCCATCCCCTCGCCAGCCCCAAATCCCTCTCCCACAGGGCCAGGACATAGGGCTAAGCCTGCTCCTAGTGAGGTGCTGGTTTGATTGGCAGCTCTCAATCCGCAGCAGGAGATTGTGCCTCCTACCCATTTGTCTTAGACAGCAAGCAGATGGTGGAGTGTCTTAACGCCCATCGGTGCTAGATCTTGCTGCTCTCTTTGGATCCCCCTTTACAACCCAGCAGAGAGCTCCCACAGCATGCACCAGGACGTGGCGGAACCCACACTGATCTGCCCATACCCACTGGCTGGGGAATCTCAGAAACCCCCAAGAACTCCCCACTGGCACCCCTCACTCCTGTTTGACACACATCAGGAGAGGCAGATTTCCAGCAACCCATCGTGGCCACTGAGGTCCGATGGCCCCAGGACAGAGGGAGGAGGCGGGTAACAGCACCAATGCAAGGTGAAGGCAGTGGGCAATGTCAGCCATCACTGTGAGGGCAATGCAGCTGCCTGTGCCCAAAACAGCCCTTCCTGCACCCCCCTTACGAGGGATCTCCCAGAGATGGGATCTCCCCATACCATAGACCTGGAGCTTGGCTTGTGAGCAGGGAATCTAACCATGACGGGCAGTGATGGCGGTGTCGGACCCACTCCCCTCTCCTAGGGCTTTGGGGTAACAACCAAGACGACTTACCTTGCTCCCATCCTGCAACTTTGGCAGCTCCCCTTGGCCTCCATGCAGAATCTTCTTTTTGACCCCTTCCACATTCAGCAGGTAGGTTTCCTCCATGGCCGGTCCCCAGGAGCAGGTCACAGGCACATGCACATGGGTGTGCTCTGGCCCTTCCTGAGCTCTGCGTCTTCCTCAGGGCATCTCCCTTTCTTGACTACCTGGACACACATCATCTCCCAGGGCTGCCGCTGGCCTTGCACTTTCCGTGCTGGCGGCAAAGCTTGGAAGCCTTCTCCCCTTCCTCTGCCCTTTGGGTTGCGAGAGGGGCGTCCTGCCGTGGCACAACCTTGCTGAAGCCTGCGGTGCCCTCTGTTGCGTTCTGTAACTGCCTTTCTAATCCTCTTCCCACCCTGCCAGGTTAATCTGGGATTTGCCTGCCTAGTCTGTGAGGAATTAAAGAAACTCCCTGATCAGGAGGGCCTTGTTCCTCCCATAGAGTGACAGTTTGCAGGGTCCCCTTCGCACACAGTCTCCCTTTGATCCAGCCACGCAAGGAGCATTTCAGCGAAGGAGCCCAGCAATGCTGGTGTGAGGACCAGCCAGGGGCTGTGTGTGGTCAGGCACAAGCTGGCAAGAGGCAGTGCCTGTGCTCCAGAGGCCACGGAGGAACAGAACAGGGTTGGAAATGGTACTTTATTGAGTCTGGTTTGCAGACACAAGCACTTCCCAAACCCAAGAACAAGCTCCTACCAGGCCACAGTCCATCAAGTCCAAGACTCAAGAAGATGCAGAAAGCTGCACCGCACTGTCCCAGGGAGAACTAAACCCCTCTGGGAGAATGGTGCTGAATACCATTCAGTAAATCCAGTGTTTTGGCTGCTCTCACAGGCATAGTCCAATTCTTTAGCTCCACTCAGCCAAGCCCAGCACAATGTATGTGAGAGCAGCTCTGGACATGGAGCGTCTAGCACTGCCCAGCAGCACATCTGGCAGCAAAGGTGTGTGACTAGAGCAAAGACTTCAGCATGGCAGATGAGCAACACTTCTGGCTCTACTCGCAGGTACAAAGACCCAGGCCCGCTCCTCACTTCTCCATGAGGGACTCCAGCTGCTCCTGCAGGGACGTCATCTGGGAAGAGGGAATGAGGCATTACAGTAAAGCATGGCTGGGACTCCTGGCAGCTCCAGCCCAAGCACTTCCGTGTTTCTGTGGATCTTCCACCTATGCCAGCGGCTGCTTTGCCTGTACATTGCAGGGACCCGTGACTGGGCACCTCTGGGCCAGAACTCAGCACTGCCCAGAAGATGAAGCTGTGCAACAGGAACCTGGGAGTGGGAACCTCCTGCCTTGGTACCTGGTTGAAACTCAGCAGAGCTGCCCAGACAGGAAATCTGCCACGACCCTACAGCTACTGCCCTTCTTGTACATGGGAGCTAGTGGGTTTCCGTGTCATGTTTCTCCCCAGGCAGCAATCCTAGCAGCCTTGGACTGCTGACTAGACATGTTTTGGCTCACTGCTCCTCCAGAAGGAAGGCTGCAATCAACCCCATTTCCTATACCTCCTTGTGCCTTAGGAAGCTCCATACAAGTACAGATGAGGTACAACCACACCTGACTTGTAACACTGGAGTTCAAAGCAGCTGGTGTGGTACAAGATACAGGAAACTTTGTCAGAGGCCAGGCCTAGAACCATGTCATGCTCCAGTCCTTCCCACTCCACTGTGGGAGCTTCCTCACCTGCTGCTTCTCTCGCTCTTCCTGCTGCTTGAACTCATCCAGCACGGCTTGGAGACGGGTCTGCAGAGCAAACATGCCACACCACAGTTACCAATTCAGTGTTCTCAACTGAATGGGTGCTGGCACAAAATGTCAAATGGTGCAGCAAGCCCCAAGCTGCACCGACAACCAGCCCCCTTATCTCCTACAGTTTCATGGATTGCTTTGCCTCCATGGGGAAATGCTGCAGTCTGTATGGTCACACCACAATTATTTTTAACCCAGCAGGCAAAGACCCCTGGGTTTTCCAGGGCAGCAGCTGAATCAGTCTGCTGGATCTAATGGCAAGGCAGTGCTAAGCAGAAGACTTGAAGAAACCCCAAGAGAGCTCTCACCTTCAGGGCTAGGTTCTCCACTTTCATGATGAGATCCTCCTGGCGCTTCCTTCTGTCCTGGGTCTCCTGGAGTTTACTTTTCAGGCTGTCAATCTGTTTCTGGATCCCCATGACTAGAAGAGAGAGCAGCAGCAGAGCTGGGCAGCGCAGCCAGCCTGGCACCGCGGTGATTCTGCTGTACTCTGCCACCCACTCACCTATCTGGTTGGACCCCTCATTCTCCTGTTGCTGCCCATCAGACTCATTCAGCTTGTCCTGCAGCTGCCTCTCCAAGTCCTCCTCAGTGTCCATGATGTTCAGGTCTTCATCATCATGATGATCCCTCTCATCTTCATCTTCGCTGCTGCTGCTGATGTCATTAAATATCTCCCGCAGCTCATCATGTTCTAGCAGGGTGCAAAAGGGAAGAGGAAAACCACAGCTGATAACCCTTCAGCACCCTTTGCCTGCCAGGGACCACGCCAGTACAGGGTACCTGTCTCAATACCCTCTCTCCTTTGCTCTGGTTAGGACTTAGCCCAGAGAGAATGAGCCCAACTGATTACTTAGTGGCTAGAAAGAAAACAACAGCTTTCCCCACTGCACCTGAGGAGCCATGGCCTTGCTTATGTCCCGACATCCCTGGGGAGGAGATGTCCAGGCTGGTGAGCGAACCGTGGTTGTCTACTTCTTTTGTTTCATCTTCAGCAATGACCTCCCAGCCTAACAGCAGGAACAGACGAGTCAAGGGAAAAAGAGAAACATGAAAGATGCAGTATGACGAAAGAATGCTAAAAACTGCAGGAGGCCACTGCTGCTCCAATAAGTCTGGCCTTGCAGCTATGGATATCCAGGACAAACCACCCCAGCCCCCTTTTTTGGTGATGACTACTCTGCTGTTACTTAAGTTCCCGCTCAATACAACAGTATAGTCTGCAGGGAAGGTCACCATGAAGAAACAATGAGCTTTGAACAAGGCAAAGATGAAGCTCCAAAACTTCAGTGCCTCTTGTGTGCTTATCTCCCAGTCTCTCACACCCACACAAAGCCTAACTTGTCTCTCCTTTCCACAGCTCCGAGGTCACACATAGTGTCCTGTCCTCCACTTGAGTTTTTTTTCTCCTAAAAGGATACGGACACTGACAGCTTCAGCATCTGTGCTCAGGAGACGCTTAACCTCTTTTTCCACATCAGGAGACTCAATATACTGGGCCAGAGAGGGAGAAGAGAACAGAGACACTGTTAAATGCCTTGTGCAGGCTGCTGGTGCTGGTAAACTCTAACCCTCCACCTCTGGACAGAGCCCTGTTTCAAGCCTTTCTTCTCTTACGCTTTCTGCTCAGCCTTTGCTCATGCTTACCCTAAAAGTAATTTATGCACCTCCAGAAAGCAATCCATCTTTTTTGTACAGAGCTCCTTGGTGGGTTGTATACTCTCACTTTTCTACTTATACTATTTATGAAATAAGACTTTCCGTGTGTATGCAGGAAGTCCTTGAGGTGCTGTTTCCTGATGGATGGTCAACTCAACTCCTTCCCATCTCACTCAAAAGAAGGTTTAACTTTTCACTTTCAAATTAGCCAGGAATCTTAATGCAGTGACATCAAATCTCTCCTGTGGGCTGTAAGAATGTCTTAAATAATTTGTTTCCCAAATGCCATGCAAAATAGCACTCCATCCTTTTCTCAGAAACTGCAAAGCAGAGAACAAGTCTTCCCAGCCTCATGGTGCTGCATCGCCCCAGCACCTTGCCTGGCTTGTGCCTATGCACAGAGACAGTCTCTGAGCTCCATCTGTTGTCACTCCCCCAGCTGACATAACAGTTATTCTATTTGTAGTGTTGCTTGTTGGGGAAGTGAACGGGTCATGCACAAAGAGAAGATTTCAGCTGGAAAAGCAGGAATGAATGAAGCCTCATTTCCATGTGAGTCTTCCTTTCTTCTCTATGAGCAGGAAGAGATGTGCTATGGCAAGGCAGCCACAGGAATGGAGTCCAGCAGTTCTCTGCACAGAGGATTTTCCCCTCAGAAGCATCTTGGAAAACATAGAGGAAGCACCCAAAGAAGTGTTTAAATCTACTACCCTCCCTTCACCCTCATCTTGGGCAAGGAAATATGTGAAGCAATGTTAAGAAATTACATGTTTTCTGGACTAATAGACAGTTACAGCTCTAATGTCTCTGCCTTCCTATCCCTTGGTTATCGCATCTGCATCTGTGTGAGAAGCAACTCACCTTCTTCTTAGCTGTCTTCCGGAATCGTCTCTTCCGTACATTTTTCAGGGGAAGAGTGACTGTGACAGAGGAAACAGATTGCATGTGTCAGGCAGATAGCCTAACGGGAGAGCTACGTGCCAAAAGGGAGAAGATCCCTTCAGAAACAGAGAGCGCACTGAAAACGGAGCAGCAGCACAGCTGGGACATGGCAGCGGTGACTGCCCTGCACAGCTATGGGGACACTGGGGTGGTGGGATGGAGGGGTTCGGCACAGCCTCTACTCACTGCCATGGTTCCAGATGAATTTCTTCTCTCTGTCCTTGTCCTTCTTCTTGTTTGCCTTGGGGTCAGTGCTCACAGTTTGCTCTTCCAAAGGGGGGTAGAGATCACCATCCACAGTGCAAACAAGCATCTGGAATCCCCGCATAAACACAAAGGATGCAAGGACAAAAGGATGTGAAAGCTTTTCTGGAAAATGAACAGTGACTGCCCACTGCATGTTGTGAGCCAAAAGGATTCACGGGCATGGAATATGAGAAACGCAATGTTTCACACCCAGCTCGGTTCATATCTAAACACAGCAGCAGTTAAGCTGTTACAAGGACAATCACATTTCATGCTTCAGAAATGGGACTTCTAAACACCAAGCGCAGTGGGGAATTTTAAACTGCTAACATTGTAAGAATACAGAAATTGGCCATGTTATACTGAGTGTCCAGCTGCCAAAGTGTACAAGGATTTTCCTGGAGAGGGGAGCAAGGAATTAAGCTGTTGGGGCAGGCAAGAAGGACAGCCCATACCTGGCAAATATCCGCTGTCTTATAGAAGGTTTTCTTGTCAATGGTTTTTAAGCTCTCGATGATGCAGGGCAGATCTACCAGCTTGGCCGCCAGCGGCACCCTATCTACGCGGACAATCCCGTGGCGCCCATCCGCTGCAGAAAGCCACGGGACAGGTTAGCGCTGTCGCTAAACAGCTAAACTGAGCAGTACATTCCTGGGCAGCAGAAATTTTACGGGAAAACACATGCAAGTTGCACAGCTTCACCTGTGGACAGTCAGAGGAGTTTTAAGATGCCCTGATCCTGCTCACTCACCGTGTAGCTCAATGGTGAGCCTGTCCTTCAAGTTGACATTCCCAGACTGTACCGCTCGCCGCACAGTGGAGGCATATTCCTGGGAAGGTTGGACAGACTTAAGTCACGACTGAGTGTGCTCCCTCCGAGAATCACCAAAAGCTTCTGTCCAGCCTACCCAGCATTAAACGCCCGTGCCATCCCAGTGCAGAAAAACAACCGCGAGAGCCGCAATGAAAACTGCACCCTCCTCCCAATACCACACATTAACCCTGTGGCTCTGCTATTCCCAGTGCCCTTCACACCCCCTGACGTGATACTGCTGCGACAGTGGTGTGAGGCCCCTGACAGAGATACCCTGCCAGAGGACCACAGCGCTGGGGGAAGTTACAGCTCCCCTTACCAAGCTCTCGTGGTCTTAGCAGGACACAGTCTCAGCTTTAAGCATCTAACAAATCGCATCAATTGCACCGACAGCCATAGCAACTGAAGACCCAGCACTTGCTAAAGCTCTACCCTTACAGAAATTTCCTCCCTAATCCTCTAAGCTGTCTTCCGAGCCTCCTGCTCTGTGTCGCAGGAGCACCTCTCAAGAGGTGGCCGTGGAAAATCTGTTCAAATAAGTGGGAATAGGCTACCCAAGGCCAAAAGCATCCTACCCCTTCCATGTCCCTTGCTAGGTCCGCAGATTTCCCATTGACTTCACCCTCTCCCATCCTCCGTGCTCGCCAAGCAAACCGGACTGAGCTGCGTGTAAAACGTGATGGTGGCCACTTCAGCTGTACCAGACCGAACGGTCTCTTACCGGCGGCAGTCGCAGCACGAACTGGCTCTCCAGCTCATGCGGAGCATCGTCCTTGCTCTTACTCATTCTTTCTTCTTCAGCTTGGAGAACAAGATACAAGGAGCCAAGAAGGCTCCTACAAGGTAACCCCCGCCCAACACCCCCAGGACCAGGCTCTCGCCCACGGGCGTCCGCACAGGGGCTGCAGCGGGGGGAGCGAGGGCCTTTCCGGGGCGCCCCCAGCCCCAAACCGCGCTGCTGGAACCTCCCCCGGCCCCGCTCACCCGCGCGCCGCGGCGGCCCCGAGCGGAAGCCACGCCCGGTGCGCCGGCATAAGCTTCCCCCGCCCACGCCGCCCGTTCCGCTCCACCCGGCGCCGGGGGAAGGGTGTTGGCGGCGCACCGGAAGCGGCGGCCGGCGGCGGCGGCGCTGCCATGGGGGGCGCGGGCGGGCGTCCCGGCTTTTACGTGGGGCTGGGCCTGGCCCTGGCCTCTAGCGCCTTCATCGGCGGCAGCTTCATCCTCAAGAAGAAGGGGCTGCTCCGGCTGTGCCGCCGCGGCCGCGCCAGGGCAGGTACCGCCGGCCCCGGGCGGGCGGCGCGGGGGGGAGCTCGACCTAACGGGGCGGGAGGGGCAAAACGCCCCAGTGCTTCCCCTGCGAGCGGCCCGTCACCTCCGCCTCTGGCTCGTGGGCAGGCAACCCCCGGGCTGTCGCTGCAGCAGCTCCCCCCGGCGGCGCGTTCCCCGGACACTGCAGGCCGCGTCAGCCTCCACCCGGACAGTCCGGCCGGCGCTGGGCCTTGGCTGCCCCCCCTCCTTGCTTGTGGGGCTTTTTGGTGTAAAAGTAGACTTTTTCCACAGGGATAGCCAGCCATCACCCATAGCCAACAAAGACACGTTTCTATAACCACTCACGCGTTCTTGAAACTGCTGTCTTTCAAACTCGGGAGAACCAGGGGATAAAATCTTTGCTTTTAGGGTAAAAGAATCAGTGCTTGCCGATGTCTGGGTCAGGCCAGTAGGTGACAAGGCAGGGAGACCCAAGGCAGCCTTGTACATAGAGGAGATCAGGCTGCTCCCGCTTGCTTCTCCGAGGCAGTTCTGGCAGGATAACGAGCCTTTTGTGTAGCTTCATGAGAGGTTTCTTGTTACTCTTTCTTCCTTACTTAGGGCAAGGAGGTCACGCATACCTGCAAGAATGGCTTTGGTGGGCAGGGCTGCTGTGCAGTAAGTAGCTGCTCTGAAACTGTAGCAAGACACACTTAAGAGTGTGTTTGTCATTGTTTCCAGTTGCTTTTGTGTTTTATTATTATGATCGTTGTTTGACTGCTTGATTTTTATCTGAGTGTCTGAGGATGTTGTTGATCTAATTATAACTCTAAAATACTCTAAAGTCTCATGCATTACCAGGTTTCTCTGCTAAATAGGAGTTGAGGAGCTGGTCTAACTGGGTTAGGTTAAGTGCTTCTGAAATGGCCTGCCCAGGCGATGTAGTTGTAACAGCACATCCAGCACTGTGGGTTTAGTGCTACAGCGATTTCAGCAGCTCTATTTTACACTTTTCAACCAATTGGTTAATAACCAATTGTATTTGATTTACCCTTTAAAAAGCTGTAAAAGCTGTTCCAGGAGAAGAACATGACTTAGAAATATGAAACGGGTCAAAACTCCTTTCAGCTTTGAGGACATTATGGAAATATTTTTCTGTGGTTACTGCTCAGCTGCATAGCTATGTGTAACTAAGGATCAGCATGCATAACCACGAGCCTTCTTTTCCCAAGAGAACCTATATCGGGCTTCTGCTTGTTCTTGCTGGTGCTGTTCTTTCCTGGTTGCACAACATATCTGAGAGAAACATGGGATGCTCAGGTGGAAACTAAGGCCCTCTTCTGACTGCACTCAAGCTTGTATTATGCTGAATTGCTCCTACTTTGATGCTCATCTGACAGAGTTTCTCTTGTAGTGGGAATTGGAGAAGCAGCAAATTTTGCTGCCTATGCCTTTGCCCCTGCAACTCTGGTAACTCCACTGGGTGCTCTAAGTGTCCTTGTTAGGTAAGCAGTCTCAGAAATACCCTTACCTCACCTACCACCCCTTAGTGGTGAAAGCAGTTGCCCTGCTTTCCTCTGTCTCTTCCCTCAGGTACTCCATTCCTTGGCCTAATTGGTTTTGGGGTTTTTTTACTATCTTTCAGTGCAGTTCTGTCTTCCACCTTCCTGAATGAGCAGCTGAATGTTCATGGGAAGATTGGCTGCATCCTGAGTATCCTGGGCTCCACGGTGATGGTGATCCATGCTCCACAGGAAGAAGAGGTTTGCAGCCTGGAGTCAATGGCAGAGAAGCTGAAAGATCCAGGTACTTAAATAAAAGGGGTCCTGTCAATTTCAGGCTTGGAAATGACAGCAGACGGTAGGATAGAACTTGGCTAGATTGGGAAGGACTGAACTAAGGAGTAATCGAGTTGTTTCTTGTTCTGCGCACCAGTGGAGATGCCAGGATAGCTTACGGGTTGCCTTCTGTGTTGGAGAAGGCTAGGGTCTCCACATTCTAAATATGAAAGACTGGTGACAGTCAAACAGCATTTAATGCACGTGCTCAGAGGATTTACACCTTATTAACTAGCTCAAAACATAGGGGGACATGTCAGTTTCAGAATGGCTTTTTAGGACTGTCAAGTCCACTTGACCTCAGGTTAAAGAAGCAGACGGGAACCCCACTTCACAGAGAGGGAGTCTGGATGATGCTCCCAAGTCACTGGGTCTATGCCGAAGCAAGGATGAGAACTTGGGTCATTAACAGTTACCAAGTGGGCTTTTTTTGTACTGTCTATGAGGTATAGATGCAAAAAGTGAAGAGCGTGGGAATTAGCTGCAGCTGTCAGCAGAAGGAGTTGGCCTGTGGCAGTGCCAGGATAGGAAAGGGAATTCCTGTACATGAGGGTGGCAGTGGTGTGGCTGAGGGAAGACAGAGGAGAAACTTCAGGCAAAGATGAACGAGCAATTCAAGGAGTTACGCCCAAGATCAAGTAGTCCTGATATTTATATTAGAGGATGAATCAGGTTGCAAGGGTATGGTTTGGGCAATAGCATGAATGGCAGAATAAGCCACAGGAGGAAGGAAGCACAGGGAGAAAAGCAAAGCAGAGTAACAGGTAGATGCCGCTGCTCATTAGAGGGAGCACGCTGGCAGGGCCTCGCACTCCTGTGATGTGGCGCTTTGCTCTTTATCCCACCACAGCCCGCAGAGTTCAGCTAGGGCTTCCCAAGCGTTCTGCCACCCTCCTGGGCCTCCTGCAGAGCTGTGCCCCCTTGTCTTCCTAGTCAACAAGCCCCCCACCTCTGCTAATGCCGTAGAGTCTGGCTGTGCCTCTACCCCTTCCAGCACAGACGGCTGTATCCTGACAGGCTGACTTGTGGGGTGGTGCTGTTATCAGCACTGTAAAGAGTTGCTGTTGTCTCTGCAACTTTGCTCAGGCTGGAGACCAACTCTGCTTCCCAATCCTGGTCCCTCCAGGTGGAGGCTAAAAAGACAGACTGACAGGGCAATTACCTGCCTGTCCTCCATCTCTACTTGCTGTTCAGTTACATCTGTCACTGGTGCTACTGTTCTCTGATAAAGCTCTTTAATTCTTCTTTCTCCAAGGATTCATTGTATTTGCTGTGTGTGTCCTGGTGAGCTCCCTTCTGCTTGTCTTTGTGGCTGGACCCCGTTACGGACAGAGCAACGTCCTGGTTTATGTTTTGGTCTGCTCTGCCATCGGCTCACTCTCTGTGTCCTGCGTCAAAGGCTTGGGGATTGCCCTGAAAGAACTGTTTTCTGGGAAGCCAGTCCTGAAAGAACCACTGGGCTGGGTGCTCCTGGTGTGCCTGGTGATCTGCATTACTGTCCAGATCAACTATCTGAACAAAGCCTTGGACATCTTCAACACATCTGTGGTCACACCCGTTTACTACGTGCTGTTCACCACAGCAGTCATGATGTGCTCTGCCATCCTCTTCAAGGAGTGGCAACACATGGTGCTAGACAACATCATCGGCACCATCAGCGGCTTTCTCACCATAGTGTCCGGCATCTTCCTCCTGCACGCCTTCAGAGACATACCCTTCAACCCCGACCTCCTGCCCCTCTTCCTGCAGCAAGGCAGGGCAGACCTGCATGCCTCCTGGAGGAGTGCAGACAGACATCAGTCATGTCAGCACCAGCCTCTTCTGCCCTCAGAGGACAAAGGCTCTCACAGCGCAGAGGAGGAAGAGGAAGGTGAGAGCGTGTGAGAAAGCCTCTGAACTGCTAGCTTTTTGCTCCCACTGCTGAGCAGCTCCACTGCCTCAGCTGCTGCTAGCTACTGCTGCACTAGCAGGAGTTGGCAGTTATGTCTACCTGCCCCAGGTGCGAGATGGGTGACCTGCCACTGCCAGGAGGCTGACAGGGACAGCAGCCTCCTGCGCCTACAGACAGGAGTCCTGGGAACTGCCCAGTTCCTGGGATCTGGTGCCTCTTCACTATTCTTTTACATGAAGAATTGATCCGCCCTCATCAGGACACAGGCTTTGGCTGTGCAGAGGCCCACAGCACTAACACAGTGCTAACCCTTACTGAATGTAAAGACCACGCATTTGGGGAGGCCTTACAGCATTTTTTAAAAATGTACTTAGAAGATTTAAGTTACAAAATAATCTAACATGGTGCTAAGATTACACAGAGAGAAGATGGATGTCTGGCTTTAATATTAATTCAAAAATTCCTCTGTCAAGTACTTGTTTTGCTCACTCTGCTAGAATTTATTTACAGATTCACATCCAAGAACAGAATACAGCCAAAAATGGAAAACTTCAGTGGTGCTGCCGCCACATGCTGCTGTGGCTCTTATGGAGGGACCAACCTCTTCTTGCAATGTCTCCTGTGCAGGTTGATGAAGCACCTGCTTACTGTATTCAATTAAAAACTGATTTGTTCAGTTACTGAGTGGCTAGTGATACATTTGTACCAAGAGCTGGGCCAGCACTGAAACATGTGAAGGATTACAGGGATAGGAAGAACTATGCGGATGCTCAAGAGAAACTCAAGATAGGGACAGGAGAGGGAATCGCTTACCGTGGGAACAGGAGTGACCTAAGAGTCCTTAGCTATTGAGGTAAGTTTCTGAAAGGTAACTAGACAGCTGTCTCCTCACTTACGTGGGTTTGTATCTGCATAGCTCTGTTTGACACATCCCGAATTTGTTCCCAGGAGGCCTGCTGGCTACAAGCCACCCGTGTTAGGAACTCACATGCCCTGTCCAGCCACTAATGGCACATGGATGTGTGTAGAACTGCTTTACCAGGTTCCTGTGTAGAGCTCCAAGCTCCTGTCAGTGGGTCACTCAAGGCTTCCCAGAGCCACGCTGTACGTAAATGCTGCTGAAATGCTATGCTGCCTTTTCAGAGGGTGGATCAGTAGTTTGTTGTTTTTCCAGTTAGAAGCTCCTCTCTGTGTCCTGGGGGCAGAGGTCCAGAAGACACAGCCATAGGCCTCCTTCCAGTCATCTCCACATGTAAAGATGCATGAGGTTATAAAGTGGCTGGTTACTTATTTCCTGCATTTAGTCTCTCTAAAGAAACTACTCCTTTACAGGACAGCAGGAGCTGTTAACCCTTTGGGGAAGAGGAGGAAAGGCCACAGCCTCTCCCAGAAACAAGTTTGATTCATGGGACCAAATTAATTGAACAACAAATCAGAATTTGGAGCAGACCTTCTAGCCAGAAGACAATTATGCCCCCTCCCCTACTAATTTTGCAATAAATGGGATCACTGGGAAGGAGGGGGAGTGACAAGAAGGCCAGGTTTTCAATTCTCAGTGATCATCTACCTGAACAAAGGAGAATCTCATGTTAAAAATTGACCCAGTTAATATTTATTACATTGACCAGGGGAAAGCAGTTAATGGAGCAAGTCAGTATTGACAGAGTTGTGCTGCAATTTGAAAATTTGTCACTTGGCCACGTGAATAATTTACTTATGGAAGCCTGAAAGTATTTTTCCAGTAGTGACACTGCCTGGGATGATCACTGTGCCCAACAAGCTCTTCTCGCTAAGGGTACCTGTACTGGATTGCACAGGGATGATGCCTGCAGGGGCTTGTTAGAGTCTACCCAAGAGGGTTCATTTTGTGCAGCACGGTTTAAGGCAGCGGTCGCAGGCTGGCCTTACCCAGAGCTGGGATTCACATCAGCACTGGGAGCACCCCCTGACGCGAGTGTCACCACCTCTCCATTCAGCTGAGCGGGTGTGTTCCAAACACTCCCTGTGTAGCATTGGTAGCCCCGGAGTCCCAGCACAAAGACAGCTGCTGGCCCGCAGGGCTGGGAGCAGCACATCACCCCGACGAGGAGCGACTGTGGCTCTGTTGTGGGTTCTCATCTGGCTGCAACTTCCCCGAGACTGGCATTTAATTAAATCCTAAACCCCAGAGCTGATCCTGGCTCATTCAGGCAGCAGAGTGACCAGGAGCCGGCGTGGCGGAGGGCCCGGCCTTGTGGGAGCTGGTCGGTGTCCCCCGGGGCGTGGGTCCCACTCAATCAGACAGGCTCTCTGAGAAGGCCGACTTGGACTTCTGTGTCTGCTCCAGCCGGTTCAGGATGAACTGGCTGGTGTCGATGAAACGCTCCACGCAGTTCACGAAGCACGTCTCGGCCCGGCTGTCCAGCTTCGGACCCGGCTTGTCCATGCACTTCTCCTGCACACAGCGGGGGACCCGTTGGTCCCAGGGGCACCGCGGCCCGACCCCCCCCCACACCAGGGCCGTGCCTCGTGGGGTTCTCCAGCCCACAAGCACACCGGCGCCATCCCCCCCCTCGGAAACCTCATCATCTCGGGCACATCTAGCCCGGAGCTCTTCCCGGCCTGTCCCCCCGGGCCCTCCCTTCCTTGAGAGCTCCCCCCCGGGCTCAGCGGGGCTGGGACTGCTCCCACGGCGGCTCCATTTTGTCCCCATCTCCCTGCTCCCTCTGGGGGCAAGGGTTAGCGCGGCGCCGCAGCCGGCCTGCCCCACCACCGCGACCCGCCCCACCTCTCCCGCCGCCCCGGTCACCGGAGCCGGCGGCCCCGCCCGCCGGTCGCGGGCCGCCCGTACCCAGCAGAGCTCGGTCATCTGGTGCACCAGCTGCTGGAAGCGCTGCTTCTGCGTCTCCACCTCGATGAAGCGCTGGAGCTGGGGGTCGGCGCCGCCCAGTCCGGCGGCGGACGGCGCGTCCATCCCGCTACCGGTACCACTGGTATTACCGGTACCGCCGCGCCGCGACCTTCACGTGCCGCGCCACGCCGCCGCCGCGCATGCGCCCCGTCCGCCCCGCGCATGCGCCGATCCCGCCCCTTCCAAGCGCACTGCGCATGCTCGCCCGCGGCACCCCTCCCCCCCCCCCCCCCCCGCCGGCGGGGCGGAGCGGGTGCGCGGCGGCAGCCACGGAAGCGTCGGCGTTGGGAACCGTTTATTGCGCACAGGCCCGGGCTGGCCGGCACCGGGGCTTCCCGGGACCAGGGCCGTCAGGGGCCGCGGCTCTGTCCTTGGCTGTGAGAGGCCCTGCCGGTGACAGGGGCTGCGGTGGCGGCCGTGAGGGCCCCTCAGGCCCCTGCTTGCCCAGGGGGTGGCCAGTGCCGTGTCCGTGACAGCAGTGCTGAGGTACCGTCCGGTGCGTAGGTCCATCCTGGCGGGCGGTGGGGGAGCATCAGCCCAGCAGTACCAGCCACCAGCACCAGGCAGGGGTCAGTGGTCCGGGCTGGCCCAGCCCAGGGTCAGGGCTCCTCATCCGTGATGTCCAGGATGCTGCCCAACAGTGCAGTGAAGGTGGGGCGCTCCTCGGCCTTCTGCCGTGCAAGAGGGAGGAACCCTGCTGGAGCCTGCCAGCCGCCCCACTGCTCCCTGCACCCCACGGGAGCTGCAGAGCCGTGTCAGCCCCCCCAGGGCAGCTGGGGGTGATCACCGAGGGTGACAGCAACTTACCTCATGCCAGCAGCTGTACATGATGGCATAGACCCGCTCTGAGGCTTGCTGTGGCCGGTAGAGGCGCAGGCCTTGGATGACGTGCTCTGTTGTCTCGCTGTTATTAAACCTCTCATAAGGCATCTTTCCCAGAGAGTAAACTTCCCACATCAGAACGCCTGTTACAGGAAACGGCAGGGACAGTTCATGGCATGGGAGTGCCTGTGGCTGAAGCTGGTTTGCAGAGGAGCTCACTGTTGTTGGGGCACCCTCTCTACCTGACCGTGCTCTTACCAAAAGCCCAGATGTCAGACTTGCTGCTGAACTTGCTGTACAGAAGCACTTCAGGGGGAGACCACCGCACTGGAAACTTTGACCCCATGGAGCTTGTATACTCGTCATCGAGAACGTACCTGCAGCAGATAAATGGATCAAGGTGCCCGGCCTGGATTTCACATTTCACTCCTCTATGCAACTGACCAAGCCCAAAAGGAATCGACAGCTCTCAGAGTGACCAGAGGTTGCACTCCGTATGGGTTTCAACAGGCAGAAATGTCCCTTTGCAAGCAAGTATATGTTAGTCAAGATTGGGAAAGGGATAGGGTGACACAAAAGCATAGCAAAAAGGGGATGTGGAGAGAAAGCTGCAGCCAGGAGACTAGAGGTGGAGGAAAGAAGAAGCAAAGAGAGGGGGGAAAAGGGATGGGAGAAGTAAGAAAGGGATGGTGGAAAGTGAAGAGGCAGAAGGTTGAGCCAGATAGGTGAAGCAGAAAGACAGAAGACTGAGGAAAAGCAGAGCTGGAGGATGGTGGGGAGAAAGACTAAAGTGCAGAAGAGACTGAAGGAGGAGATGGGGGATTGAGACAGGAAGGTGACACAGACGTATCTACCAGACCTGGAAAGGCCAAAATCTGATACTTTCACAATTCCTTGGTCGTTCACCAAACAGTTGCGAGCAGCCTGTGGATGGAGAGATGGAGGCAGTCATTCCTACCTGTTCCTACCTGTTCATCTGGAACTTCATCTCACCCCCACCCACTTAACACTTTGCCTCACTTTATCCTGCAGGTTCATCTGGTTTGGGGCAAGCTACAAAGTCATCAGCAAAGACAGCAAGAGAGGCCTCCAGGTATCTTGTTTATCTATGGAGGGACGACTTCCCTGACAGGATTTTGCCTGAACAAAGCAGCACCAGGAGGAGATCAGGTATGGCACCTAGCAATGCCAGCCCAAGGCCTGACAAACTGCAGGCTCAGCTTTTCACAGGGGTCAAGAAGTCCCTTTTCATGTCTCAGCCAGTGATGCTGCCTGTGCTAACGCAAACACTGCCCTAGCCGCAAATGCATTTCCCGTCCCCTGGAAAACTACCTAGTCCTGCCCTTTCTGCAGTCTCTGCTAACTCACTGCAGAGCAGTGACTTCAGAGCATCCCGCCTATGCTCAGGTGGGCAGGGAAGCTTAGAGGGATGTTCTGCAGAGAAGGCTGCAGAGCTGCCTCTCCTCATGTTGATGAACTAGCTGGACCCTGTCTAGGAAATGCTGTGGCTGTCACTGAGCTGGAGATGTGTCCTTCAGCCACAGCCCTACCAGGTCTCGGTGCAGGAACTGCTTGGATTCCAGGTACTCCATAGCTTCACAGACATCCTTGCACATCTCCAGCAGCTCCGCAGGCTGGAACCGCCGCCGAGTTTCCCTCAGGAAGTTCAGGAGGCAGCCGTTGGCCATGTACTCGGTGATGATGAAGATGGGACGCTGCTTCGTGCAGACCCCATAGAGCTGCACCAGCTTCTCATGAGACAGGTTCCTGTGTTGGGGGCAAGAAGGGCAATTCTGAGCATCTAGAAGGCCAAGCAGCAAAAGAAGCATCTGTGAATAAAGAGAGTTTGGGAAGGGAGGGTGCTCCTGGCCCAGCCGACGGTGGAAAAGCTCACCAGGGAATCAGCACAAAGGCAGAGGGTTCTCGGATGCATTTTGCAGAGTGTGAGGCTGCCTGAGACTGTCCCTCCACACCACCCAGGAGTGCAGCCATTCTGGCAAGGCATATCCAGCACTGACCTTGCTCACCACTTACATCATGACTTTGGCTTCGTCAATAAACTCATCCTCTGACATGGAGCCCTCCCTGATCATCTTGATAGCAACGTTGTACTGGCCTCTCCATTTCCCGTACTTCACCACACCAAACTGCCCCGTCCCCAGTTCCTTCAGGAAGGTCAGATCCTTCGGGTCAATCTCCCACGACCCTAGGACAGAAAGTGCGAGGATAATGTGGGTGCAGGTGACCTCCCTGCAGGGTGCTCCCAGTCATCTGATCTAGCAAGCCCAAGAAGAGCTCACGAGCATGTGCTGCCTGAAAAACCTTCCCAAAAAATCCATGAAATCTGAGATCTGTTCCTCCAGGGGATGGGGAGCAAAGTAGCTTGTGGCATCTCTTGGTCAGTACTGTCACCAGAGTGCCAGTGAGTGTTGGGAAGTAATTCCTGGGAAGGCTGTGAGCCCTGCTGCCATGGGACATCCAGGATCCCAGCCCCGGAAAGTTACTGCTGGTAGAGATGGGCCCTGCAACCAGGGAACCGTGAGGTAGCCCAGGCCCGCTTACCATAGCCAAGGCCAGCTGTGGAAGGAGCACTTTTCTGGTGTTGAGACACAGGGTACTTCAGTCTGGATATGAGCCCTGAAACACAAAAAGGTAGATTGCCACACCACGCTTACCTCCCATGTTCCAGCAGGGAACACAAGCCTCCTGCCTTCAGAGCAGGAAGGTGAGGATACTGTTGTGTCAGTAAAAACACTGCTGGCTTCACTCTGCCCCCATACACTGACCGGCAGAGTTGTGCTGATGGTATGTGATGAGCTCCGGGATGGTGTTGAACAGGTGCTTTTCTGCCAGGTAATACTGATTCTGGGGGGTGCAGCATACAACGTAATGGCGGATCGTGCCTTGGGGGTCTCTGGAGAGACAGTACGAGAGACAGTCAGCAGCATGGGGAGGACAGGCAGAGAGTGAGGGGTGCCTGGAGGGGCCCTCTGGGGTAGGAACGAGCTGTTCTTAGATCCACTTACACAGAGGACTTGGCATAGACGGAGACAGTGTACTTCCCTGTCTTGCTGGTGGAATCTCGGACAATGAAGCCCCCTTCCTTACCCTAAAACAAAAAGGGGAGAGAGGACGGGATAGTTGTGGGGAGGCGTGACTGTAACAGGCAAGACTTAAAGTGAGTGAACATCACAGCATGGCTGGAGAGGGTGCGTTAAGTCAGAGGAGTCCTACTTCCAGTCCTTGCCTGGGGGGCCACCTCCTGAAGTGACTGGCAGGAGGAGGTCACACTGGGGTAGAAAAGTTTCCTGGGGCTGTTGGGGCGACATTCCCCTCCCAGCGCAAGCCAGGGTTGGTGCCATGCTGGACACAGTGTGACAGCAGCCCACAGAAGGCTGGTGTGTAGAAAGGACCCAGCCTCTGCAGTCAACACTTACCTCCTGTTTCAGCAGTTGCTCTGCTTGGCTCCGTGTGATATTCTTTGAGTACCACCTGGAACAGGGACACAGTCTTCAGGGAGATGCAGCCACTGCTGTCCCCAGCCTGGTCTGACCCTGGCCCAGCAGTGCAGAGAGCAGGGCAGGGATGGCTGTCATGGGGCCAGAGGCTCTCAAAGGGTGTGCAAGAGGGAGGGCGACCCAGCCGGGCTGGGCTCGCAGGCTGCGTAGGTTAACAGAACTGAATGTACAAAGTCTCCGACCAAGCGCAACTTGCCATGTCCCTGCGCCTTCTCTTACTCACTCAAATATCTCCAGGGAATTGCTGGTTTCAGTGACATAGTTGCTGGGGATGTATCCTTCTCTCCTGCAGGAGAAAAGGGGCTGGTCACACACTGATGGAGGAGGCCAAGGGGAAAGCAGGTTCCTGTTCCAGAAGGCTGAGTAGAAATGGGTTCAAAAACCTTGGCACAAACCCATTTGGGTTCATGCTTGGGGAGGGCTGATACCACAGCCTGCTGCAGTCTCCCTCACGCTCCTCCTCATGTGCCATCCCACGCAGGAGCCCGCAGGCAGCCTGTCTTAAGCCCCGCAATGCTGAAGAGGTGTGTTTGCCCACCAGTGCCTTGGCACCAGAAGAGGTCACCGTTGCGGGGCGAGTGCTGTGGGCAGTGGGAGCTCTTACCCGTTCTTGTCACGGGCTTTCCACCAGGGCAGGTGGCTTTCCTCCAGGATGAAGTACTCCTCGCCCTTCTGCAGTTGCAGGTCCTGTGCGTTCATCGGCAGGTAGTTGTAGAGGGCCACCACCTTCTTCATCTCGCCTGCTGTGCTGGGGGCTGGCTCGGGGGGCAGGGGCTTCATCACCATCTTCCCCAGAGCGAGGGAGAGCGTGGGACACGGTGAGGCTGGCAGACACACTGTTTCCGAGGCGAGACCCTCCCCAGGCCTGGCAGGGCAGTGGGCTCAGGCCAGATCAGCGCAGCGTTTGTCTCAGCTCCCACACGTATCTCCACCAGGAGACCAATCCCCACCCAGCATTTTTTATTCCAACATTTCTCCCTTGGAGACCCGTCCTCACAAAAGATAAGTGTTTTCTCTCTACCTTTTGGCTTAATCTGTGACTCCTCCACCCTATATCAGGGTTTCTCTATCCTCCCAGCTCCCCCTGGGGAACCTCAGGGGTGAGATCATTTGACTTCCCTCCAGGCCTTTGGGCTCCATCCGCTGGTTCAAGCTCCTTCTCCCTTAGGGCACCATCTTGACATCCCTCTCAAGAGCAGAGCCCTGGCTTGTACATCTCTGAGCAATGCCCTGTCAGTCATTGAACGTGTTGGCTTTTCCCAGGTAGACCTTTCCTTAAACACCTTGGAGCAAACCCACATGCTGATGCTGGCCCCTACCTGGTCCTCCTCAGGAGTGGGGGGAAGAGGCTTCTTTGTCTTGCGATGTGACCGCCCAACTTTTAAACCTTCAGAACAGAAAAGGGACTAAGGTGAGAAGAGATCCCCAGCGTCGTGCTGCGGTGATCCCCTGGGCTGGGGATGGGACAAGAGGAGGGTGCCCAATGCCTTACTGCCATTCCTGCTTTCCAGGATCTGGCAGCCCATGGCATTCTTGGCTGTCTGGGAGCAGCACAGGTACTGGCCGTCAATCCAGAAGCAGGGATGATACTTCTGTACCAGGTCGCTGTTGTACCGGATCACTGTGGGAGAGGAGGGGAGAAGTGTGTGACCTGGGGCTGTGTCCCCAGCCTGCTGCGGAGAGCTCTCTGCTCCCTGAATGCAGATGATCAGCCCCATTAAATCATTTCATCCTCTGCTGTGCTACTGATACACAGTCACATGTGGCCCTGCTGCTTGGGTTTCCCTCAGCTTGTGTTTTGGTGCTGCAGCTGTGCAAACCCTGTGCCATGAAACCCCTAGCTCGGGGAGGGCCAGGCCTTTCCTCTCAGATTTGATCAAAGCTCTTCAGCAGCTCTGCAAAAGGACATGAGCGTGCTTGGAGGGCCAGGTCCTGCTGTGACCGGCCCTCCTGCCAGCTGAAACGTCCAGCATCCCCTGGGCTGCTGAGGTCCACAGTTCGCAGCTCTTTTGAACCCTTTTTTTTTTAGAAGTGGGGAGGGAGGCCAGTGCTGTGCCTGGGGCGAGCAGGGCACTGTCACCATCCCCTGCCTGCTCAGAGACTTCCCTTGCTGGGAGACTGTTCCCTTGCCAGGCAGGCGCCGACCAGCTTCCTCATACTTCTCTCCAAGCTAGAGGGACAACTGGATGTGCCTAAACACCACCGCAGCACGGTGCTGGCCCACAGCAGCTCCATGGGGTGCAGAGAGCCCCTTCTCTGGTGGAGCAGGATGAGGGCATCTCGCCAGCAGAAGGCCAGCATTTTCTCTCTCCTTTTCCCTGTGGATTTTACACTGGCTTCAGCTGCCACAGCAACCCCCCTCCTGTAGCAAGGAAGTGGGGGGAGGCCTTGCTGCTTGCTGGGGCAGAGCAGCAGGGGTCTCGTGAAATAACTGACTTCCCTGTTATCAGCCCGCTCTGTTTCCGCCTTGCTCGGGCAAACTTCCCTGTGTCAATTCAAGCAGCTAATCTCACCCCACCAGCACAAAGCCACAGAAAGATACACATACACCAAGAGACACATACGGGCAGCTCTAGCAGATTTCGACCAACTGCAAGCACCCAAGCCCCTCTGCACAGTGCTGCTGCAACATGCTCTCAGCTCTAGGAGGTGGCACCCACGCAGCTAAGCATCAGCTCAGCAGCACTGAGCGAGGCTCAGGGTGGGTTGTAAGAGACACTCCCTGGCTTCCAGCAGGCTTTTTGTCCGTATTTCCTAAAGCACTGGGGGCTCTACCCTTGCCTTGCATGCCAATACAGCTGCGTGGCCACATCTGCTATTTCCTCTTGCCCTCAATAACTTCTAAGCCTGCTTGAACTAATTTGGAACAGGCTTGTGAGAAGGCAAGAAGCCTCAGCTGAGGTGGCTGCAGTGCTGCAGAAGTCAGAGGGTAACAGAGGTGAGGGTCCACCTCCCCCAGGCAGGAGCGGCTGGTGTCAGCTTAGGGATTTTAGGAAGCATGCATGTGGGGGCATGGCCGTAGGGGTACGCTTGTCACAGGAGAAGTTTCTGATCAGTGCTTGCTCTTCCATAGACATGGGATAATGTAACCACGAGATAGCGAGCCTCCGGAAACCTGGTGCTCTGGGTCATGCCGCACGCACAGCCGATTGCTTGTGTCTGCTTTCCGAGGGAGCTGCACAGCCCCCAGACTCACCGTTCTTCAGCTGATGGATCCAGCGTTTGCGCAACTCCTCCGTCGGGGAGAAGACGTAGAGGGGCCCTTCGTCATATACCACCTGCAGGACCACACATCTCAGCGCCCCGGCCGGGGGTCTCCCGGGGAGGACAGGGGCAGCTGAGGCTTGTGGCCAGCCCGAGCAGCTGGTGCAGAGCACAAGTTGCGCCGGTGTGTGCTGGCCCCGCACAGTGCTCGCGGGACCGTGACGGAGAGGTTATAAATAAGCCCCCTCCCCCGAGACTTTCCACTTCCTTCTCTGACTTTCAGTGTGTTGGGGGCCTTGCTGGGTGCCAGCAGGGGCAGGCAGCTGGGTTGGGGGCTGAGCAGGCAGCCGGCAGACAGCATCCCTCCAGCAACCGCCAGGGGACTGAAAGGGGCAGGACAGAGCTCAGAAGCAGGTTTCCATCTAAGCAGCCCCCTTAAATAGAGCTGCCCAATTCCTTGGGGCTTGCGAAGGCTCACCTGCCTGCCCCACACAGCACGGACAGCAGCAGGGTGTCCCCAAATGGCTGAGTGACACCTGGCACTGGGGCAGCAATGTCGTGTTTGGCTCAAAGTCCCTCTGGGGTCCTCCCCCCAGCACCCTGCAGCCAGGCAGAGCAGACCGGCAAAGGGGGTGCAGTGAGGACTCACCTGGAAGGGGTAGGGGAACCGTTCGATGATTGAGATCTGCTCCATGTTGTTGTAATCCTCTCCTTTCCTCTGGAAGAGAGAGGCAGAGACGGACGCTGGCATCCTGCTGAATGGCTGCTGGCATCTCCCCTGGGACCCACAGCCTTTGGCGTCCCCCTGCTCCCCCTGCCCTGCATCAAGCCGGACCCCTGGTATGGTATGGGCTGTGGGTGCAGAGAGCCCCATGCCAAGCAGGGCTGTCCCCGTTCCCACTACCCCAGGGCAGGATAACTCTCTCTACTTCCCCAGCGAGGGGACAGCGGGACAGAAGCAGAGACCCCGGGACCTTCCTCACCGGGACCTGCCGCTCGGGGGGAGGGTTGTTTTCAGGCACCACTGTCTCCACACAGGTGATCTTCTCAATGTCCACTGAACCCTTCTTACTGCCGCGGCGCTGCAAGAGACGGGATTGGTTTGAATGATCGCCAAGGGGAAGACCCGGGGAGATTCAAGCCAACCATCCCTGTCCAACCACCCCTTGGGCTGGGTGCTGGTGAGAGACAACTGGTGACCCATGGGCACTGCCATGGCACAGCCCCTGGGGCCCTGGGGCCACCGACTCACCCCCCGCTCAAAGTCATACTCATAGTAGGACAGCTTGCTCTCCGTCAACAGGAACAGGCGCTTCTTGAAGTTGAGGGGAGACGTTTTCTTCTTCTGCTGTGAGCGCTTCAAGAAGATGCTCTCCAGGATGATGCTGGCCATGTCAGCCCCCCCAGCCTCCTCTGCGCCGTGCTTGCCTGGTTGCTGTGGGCAGGACAACACCGACACGGCACTTGCTCAGCCAAAAACCTGCCCACCGCTGGACCTCACTCAGGTGCACTCTCCCATCTGCCTGAGGGGCAGCCAAGGGGCGCTGGGACGTCCACAGGGGAAATCAGTTGCAGAGGTGTGTGGGCAGGTCAGTGCAGGGTATTTGCGATGTGACCTCTCCCGTCCCCTCTCCGACTCCAGGCTGTGGACCAAGCCACCACCCAGCCAGCTTCGGCCCCCGCCGGATGCCCGAGGGGCCCCCGGATGTGCAGGCGGACAGATAGACACAGGCAGCTGGAGAGGGAGGGAGCTGGGGAGGCTGCGAGAAGTGTAGCCCCGGGGAGGAGTGCAGAGCCTGAGCAGCAACACCCAGCAGGCTCCCTCCTCCCCTCCAACATCGTGCGTGTGTGTGTGGGGGGGCCGCTTCCTCCTGCTGCACCGCAGGCGCTCCGTGCTGGGGATGTGCTGACTTGGCAGTGTGCATGGGACGGCCATGGAAGGCCAGTCCCTAAAAAGTTGTGGGTAGGTCCTGGCTCCGAATAGTCCAGTGCTGTGCTGCCGAGAGCATGGAGTAGCCCTACAGTCATCCTTCCCCTCTGCATCCATGGAGCCTGCAGGAGTGCAGGGACGATGCTCAACCCCCTTTCCTCCCCTGTGAGCAGTGCTCGCTGGAGGCCAGGCTCGAAGGGCTGCCTCCAGCCAGCAACCAGAGGGGTTAAATCCTCCCCCAGCTCTCCTCAGAGAAGCTTTCCTCCTGAGCCTCTCCAGCGATGGTCCGGGCAGGAAAGGGCTCATGGGAGCCCCGCGTTCCACTGCTGCCCTGCCTTCAGGGGGCTGGAAATCCACCCTAGCCCATCTCTTGGAGCAGCCTGTCCATCCCACCCTGTGCCCCTCCATGCTGCACCCGGGCACTGCGACACCCAGACGGTTCCAGCACTCCACAGAGCCACGCAGCTGGAGCTGTGGACTTCTCCTCCTCGGAGGGCTGTAACCAACACCTGACTCCAGGCCTGGACCTAAGAGGGAGCTGATGAGCTACGTGGAGCCACTGCTGAACTGTGATCCCCTGGAGCCCTCCTCCATGTCTCCTGCCCCGACCACCTACGTGCCCTGCTACCCTTTCACCTCCACCTTGTTCCTTTTTTTCTCCCACAAACACAGCTTCGGAGGGCAACCTGGGAGAAGCTGTTTCCCTCCCCTGCTGCCCACAGCCCATCTCCTCCAGGGGAGGCTCAGAGGTGGGCCAGAGTCAGGGGTTGAGCCCCCTGCTACCCGGCCGGGCAGCCCATCCACTCCCCCACACAGGAAGCAGGCATTGGCTCACTCGCAACAGGGACCAGGTAGGAACCAAAGATGCCAGGCGCTGGTCCTACCCTCCAGGGCATGCCCCAGCCTGGGGGGAGGAGCAGCGGCACTCCCCCATCTGCTGGTGATGCCCAGACCCTCCCAGCACAGATCCTGCTGCTGCAATCCTGACCCTGACCCACTACAGTGGCTATAGCCAGAGAGACTGGGAATAAACAGGGCTCCCCGCTTCCAGGGTCCCCCCTTCCCTCCCCTTGTGGCCCACATGGCTCAGGCCTTTCCAGCTTGTTTGGGTGGTTTAAAAAAAAAACCAAAAACCTTAAAAAATGAGTTGTCAGAGTCTTTTAGAAAAAACAGCAGCCTCCGCTGGCTGATCCAGGCCTGGGCAGGAGGGAACAGGGCAGGTGGCTGGGGTGGCCACTGATCCCAGACTGCTGGCAGGGTGGTGGGTGAGCCCAGAACAACCTCAGCATCCCCCTGTAGCCCCATGCCTCAGTTTCCCTAGCTATAAAATGTGGCTGCCAGTCCTGTGTCCCAAGAGCAGGAGGGCTCCCATTGCCCCCCTGGCACAGACATAGGGGCTGAGCAGAGCAGCCCCGGGCTCCAGCCCATCCCAACTGCAATGCTGCGTCCCCAGAAGCTTTACCTTGAGTCGCAGCAGCTGGGTCACCACCAGCAGTGCCAGGCAGATGGACACGTCCTTGCTGGGTCCTCTGGGACAGTGCCACCAGAAAGGAAAGGATGATGAGTATCTCAGAGGGCTGTTCTTCCCCAGCATGGCACAGCTGCCTTGTCCCCAGCACAGCCTCCCTGTCCCCAGCACTGCTTCCTTGTCCTCAGCATGGCACAGCTTCCCTCTTCCCAGCACTGCCACCGGCCCCTCTCTGTCCCTGCCTGTGCTTTGGGTGGTGGGTACCCCGTGCGACTCACCCCTGCAGCCAGCCATTGCTGCCACGCTGTGACAGTAGAGATGGCAAGTGGGTGGGTGGAAGCATGTCCTGTGTGTGTCCCCCAAGCTAATGTGACTTCCTGCCACTGCACTGTGGTGTTCCGACGCCACCACCGGGGCCGGCACACACTGCTGGCCCTGTGCCACCGGACACTGTGCTCCACCACAGTCCCAGGGCCCTGCCTGTGTCCTGCTAAGGAGCTGCACCTGCCCGCCACCACTGGTTGATGGGGGGCTGGCAGGGGGCTGGCATGCTCAGGGCAAGTGGGAAGGGTGATGGGGTGTCTGGGAATGACAAACTCCACAGCCCCTGTGTTTCAGGTGCAGCCTGGAGGGTGACAAAAATGAAGGGTGGGAGGGACAGAGGAGGGAATCTCCCACATGGGAGAGACTCGGGAACAAACCCAGAGCGGCGCCCCAGCAGCGCCCACTGCAAAACCCACAAGCAACGAGTGGTCAAAGGCACTGTCAGCACCCTGATCCCCTGCTCTGGAGCACCCCAGGGGTCGCTGGCACCCACGCACCACCCTGACCCCCTGCTCCAGTGCACCCCTGCAGCCCCTGGCACCCACACACCACCCCACTGCCCTGCTCTGCTGCACCCCCATAACTCCTGGCTCTGTGGCCCCATGGCAGCTATCCCACCCCTGGTCAGATGCCACCTGCTCAGAGCTGCGACCTTCCCAGCTCGGCTCACCCACAGCTTGGCAGCACGTGGCCTGCGCCCAGGATGGCTCTCCCGCCCCCGGCAGGCGCCATGGCCCCCGGCACCGCCAAGGCAAGCAGAGGTGTGAGGCCACAAGCAGGCGCCGCATGGAGGCTCTCGCCTCCCGCTACCGTGACTCCCCCCCAGCAACATTAACGGGGCCGCGCTGGCACCCAAGGCACCGCCACCCTCATGCTCCCCACCGAGCCAATCCCTGCGCCACGCGGTGCCAGGACGCAGCTCCCCTGGGCCCCCTGCGCCCCGTCCCACTCACCGAGCCCTCCCACCGCCGCTCCGGCCAGCCGGGGTCCTGCTGCGCTCGCTGCCCCACACCTGCCCCGAGCAGTCCAGCCCAGTGGGTCAGGGTGGCTGTGGCAGCGGGGAGGCAGGGAGGCTCAGCGGGGTCGGCCACGCAGGGAGGAAGGACGGGGCCGGCCAACCCCACCCTTTCGGTTCCCCTTTTCTTGGTTTCTGACTCAAAAGCAGCAGCTGTGTTTCCTCCTGGAGACAGCCCGGCCACTTCTGTAGGGCTGCCCGGGCACTGGCCGCGGCCCGGGCCTGCCCCGCATGGAAAGGACGGGGGACCTGGACATGGCGCCAGGGGTGCGGAGCTGGGACGTGGACCGGAGAGCAGGGCCGGGGCTGAGGCCGGGCCGTGGGGCGGGCGGGGGGCAGCGCCATGTTCCTGCTGGCTGCCTGCCCCTGCTTCCCGCGTCCCACATCCTGCCCGCCCCACAGATCCCCCCACCCCACGCCCTGGCACCCCCACAGCCGCGCACCCCCACCCCCTACGCGCCCACTCCTCCGCAGCCCCCCCCCTCCCCGCAAACCCCGCACCCTCCAGCCCCCTCTGCGCCGGCGCCGCCGCCCCGCTCTCCTCCCACTGGAAGGGGGCGCTGGACGCCCAGTGCTCGCCCTCCCTACGCCCTTCCTCTCTATTGCTACCCGCTCCAATCTGCTTCCGCTTCCGGGGCGCTCCTTCTCTTCGGGCCGCAGTCGGCAAGATGGTGAGTGCTGGCGGCAGCGGGCTGCGGGTCCGACTCCATCTGCTGCCATCCGCCCCGGCGGCGGCTCGCTCCGCCCGCCCGGGGCGCCGGCCGCTGCGGTGGGTGCTTGGCCGGCGGCTAGGCTTGGTCGGGGCGGCGGGGGGAGGCCGTAGGCCCGGGACGGTGGTGCAGGGCCTCCCCGAGGGGAGGGGAAGGGCGGCCGGATTGCGCTCGACAGCGCCGGGGCGAGGGGGCCCCCGGAGCGCGACGTGGCGTCTCTCCAGCTCCCTGCGCAGTTGCTGGCCATACTGACTGGCTTATCCCTGTCCCTCCAGGTGAACGTCCCGAAAACCCGCCGGACCTACTGCAAGAAATGCGGCAAGCACCAGCCGCACAAAGTCACCCAGTACAAGAAGGGGAAGGACTCTCTCTACGCCCAGGGTAGGGACGGGTCCGCTGCGGGGGCTCTGGGGCACGGCCCGGGGGAAGCTGCGTGGGGCCCCAGTGGTCGTGCCCCACACCAGGGTGATGGTTGTGGGCCGAGCACGCGGCTGTCTGAGAAGGGGGGGTTGCTTCTGATCGGTTGTGCAGCTGCAGGCTGAGGTCTGCTAGGGTTTGGTAAGAGTGCCAAGAGCGTGCTTGTAGTATGTCTTGAGTTGCTGCCTAAACAGAGCCATTTCCTCCTGTAGGAAAAAGACGCTACGATAGGAAGCAAAGTGGCTATGGGGGCCAGACAAAGCCCATCTTCCGTAAGAAGGTGAGTGCTGCTCCTGGAAAGAGGACCTGAAACTTTCTTGGCAATCCACATGCCTAGCTGAAGAGGGACACTTCAGCTTCCTGCAGCCTTGTGGTAGTCGTGTGCTCAAGCCATGTTATGGCAGCTCTATGCTGGTAGTGCTGTCCGGGGAGTGTAAATTCCCCCTCCACATCTGCTCATCTTCCCTGCTGCTCCTGTCTCATGTAGATGCTCCTTTTTTTGCAGGAGTGACGTAGCATGTGTTTGCAGAGCAGGTTCTGCAGGGAGCCTTGATGCTGTAGGGGAGCAGGGTCTTACTGGAAGTGATGCTTTTAATGAAAGGAGTGTTTTCCTCATTGCTTGCCAAAGGGGAAGAGTACGGCAAAGGGAAAGGGAGCCTGTTGCTTGCTTTCCTTATGCTCTTGAAGTGTCAGTAATTTATCACTGGATATTTATTGGCAGGTTTGTGAGGCTCTGCATAGTGAGGCTGCCTTCACTGACGAGGGTATGATAGATGTAAAGCGTGTGGAACTCCTGGGGGTAGTGCAGAACATGACATTGTTTTCCTGCAGTCCGCTGTCTCCAGGGAAATCCTTATCGCTGAGCCGGTAAATGGGAGTTGCTGCATTAGGCCTTTCCTGAGAGTCTCAAAGCAGCAGTGGAAGGGCAGCAGAGCATTCTGTTACAAATGAGTTGCAGAAACCTGCTGCTGTCATCCTTCCTCTTCAGCGTGGGTACCTGAAACTGTAGTCTTGCAGCATGTTTTCCCTCTGCGCTCTGTGTACCTCCTGCCAACAAGTTGGGGGAATGGAGGGGGGGGAAATCTGTGGTATTTACAGCAGGGAAGCAAAACCCAGTGGGTTGATTTGTTATAGTTTTTATGTGAACTGTTTAGTTATGCTTATAGAGCTACTTGGCTCACTGTTGGAAGGCCCTGGTGTTCTGTTGGAGATGTTCAGGAAGTCTTCCAGCAAGAAGAAAAAAATGAGACTGCAGTTTTTCAAGTTGACTTTCTGTCAGGAAGCGGGGAGGCCTTGCAGAAAATGCTTCCGCGAACAGGGTATACACAGCAGCCATACTGCTTTCGCAGTTTGGCACTCTCCACCTGCACATTGCCATTCCCATTTCTGTTTCTTCCCAGTCAGCATTATATGGATGATGGCTGAAGTTTATAACTGGTGGTTACAGCTCTGTCCAGCTGCTACAGTAGCCTTGCAGCTTTGGATTCTTCCCTCTAGTCTTTTGGGTTTCATCTAACTTCGCGGTAGCTGCAGGTCTGCACTGAGGGCATTGTGTCACTGCTTCTTCTGGGGAAAGTTTGTCAGTGGTGCTGCTTTCAGGTGTTTCTTCTGCCTGATGTTCTGCTGAACTTGTCCTGAGCAGTGTCAGTCTGTTCTCCCACACTGCAAAAGTGCCTGTTCCTTGGTGTGTTCACTGACTGGCACAGACTTTCTTCCAGCGTGGCTGATCTCTGCAGGGGACCAGCCCTGCCCCACTGAGTGCTTTTGCCAGCGTCCTTTAGTGTGAAGGTACAGATCCACTGTATTCCTGTACTGGTTTTTAATGGAGGGAGCCTAACCGTGTTGGTAGTCTTTTTCTTTACACTTTGAGAACAAGCTGCTGAATCTTCAGGAGTGCAGATAACAAGCTTTTCCTGAGAGCGGCAATTTGTCTGCTTCTGGACATTTTGTTTATTGATACGCTCTGGTCCTCCCAGGCTAAGACCACGAAGAAGATTGTGCTGAGGCTGGAGTGTGTAGAGCCCAACTGCAGGTCCAAGAGGATGCTGGCCATTAAGAGGTGCAAGCACTTTGAACTGGGAGGAGACAAGAAGAGAAAGGTATGTTTGTGGACCGAGAGTGGCTGAGGAAGGGTGGTGACATTCAGTGGTGAATAAACTCACTCTGTCTCTTCCTTCTTACAGGGCCAGGTGATCCAGTTCTAAGCTCCATCCTACTTGGTGTTATGGACCATATTAAAGTATTTGGAAGTGATTTGTTGCTTGTTTTTGTGTATCTTCTCTTGTTGGTGGGGTGGGACTTGCAAGTACATCAACCCAACGGGAAGGTGTTGCTTGATTACAAACAAACAGTTTGTAATCTGAAGGCTTTTGAAAAAACCCTGCTGATCTCCTTACTGTGTTACCAAGAGGTGTTTTAGGATACGTGTAGAGCCTGAGGCTCTGACGGATTTTTGCACCAGTGGCTTCTCTGTGAGCGTTGTGCTGCTGCTTTTCTCCAGGCTTATTTATGAGCTTCCATGGTAGAAGGCTGTCTTCAAAAGGGCCTCCTCTAAACTTCTGCAGCTTGTCTCATTTAAAACAGTTCATGTCTCTATCTCAGCGGTTCCATTTCAGGAATGCTACAGTAAATTTGAATTGTTGGTAGGTGAAGTAGTGATTGGGGCGGGAGTGGGGGAAAGAAGCAGAGCTGACTGAGTAGGCCTTTTTCCTCTCGAAGCCCTTGCCCAAGAGGAAGAGGCAGGTAAGATTCCTTGCACCCAGCAATGGTTTCAACACAGTAGGGGTCAGGGTAATCCAAACTCACCCGAACAGCCCCTGCACTTGGCTGTAGGCCCTTCTTTACAAACAGGGAACAATTGTACTGCCCTAAGGGGCAGCGCGTGAACAAAGGCCCTCGAGCAGCTAGCAGGTTTAGAATCATAGAATCATTAAGGTTGGAAAAGACCTCTAAGATCATCGAGTCCAACCATCAACCCAACACCACCATGCCCACTAAACCATGTCCCTAAGTGCCACGTCTTCACGTCTTTTAAATACCTCCAGGGATGGTGACTCAACCACTTGCCTGGGCAGCCTCTTCCAATGTTTAACCACTCTTTCAACCTAATGTCCAATCTAAACCTCCCTTGGCGCAACTTGAGGCCATTTCTTCTCATCCCATCGCTAGTTACTTGCGAGAAGAGACCAACACCCACCTCGCTACAACCTCCTTTCAGGTAGTTGTAGAGCACAATGAGGTCTCCCCTCAGCCTCCTCTTCTCCAGGCTAAACAACCCCAGTTCCCTCAGCTGCTCCTCACAAGACTTGTGCTCCAGGCCCTTCACCAGCTTCGTTGCCCTTCTCTGGACACGCTCCAGCACCTCCATGTCCTTCTTGTAGTGAGGGGCCCAAAACTGAACACAGTATTCGAGGTGTGGCCTCACCAGTGCTGAGTACAGGGGCACGATCACCTCCCTGCTCCTGCTGGCCACACTATTTCTGATACAGGCCAGGATGCCGTTGGCCTTCTTGGCCACCTGGGCACACTGCTGGCTCATGTTCAGCCAGCTGTCAACCAGCAGCCCCAGGTCCTTTTCCTCTGGGCAGCTTTCCAGCCACTCTTCCCCAAGCCTGTAGCGTTGCCTGGGGTTGTTGTGGCCGAAGTGCAGGACCCGGCACTTGGCCTTGTTGAACCTCAAACAGTTGGCCTCAGCCCATTGATCCAGCCTGTCCAGGTCCCTCTGCAGAGCCTTCCTACCTTCGAGCAGATCAACACTCCCACCCAATTTGGTGTCATCTGCAAACTTACTGAGGGAGCACTCGATCCCCTTGTCCAGATCATTGATGAAGATATTGAACAGGACCGGCCCCAGTACTGAGCCCTGGGGAACACCGCTCGTGACCGGCCGTCAGCTGGATTTGACTCCGTTCACCACAACTCTCTGGGCTCGGCCGTCCTGCCAGTTCTTTACCCAGCGAAGAGTGCACCTGTCTAGGCCGTGAGCCGCCAGCTTCTCTAGGAGAATGCTGTGGGAGACAGTGTCAAAGGCTTTACTGAAGTCCAGGTAGACCACATCCACAGCCTTTCCCTCAGCCACTAAGCGGGTCACCTGCTCATAGAAGGAGATCAGGTTGGTCAAGCAGGACCTGCCTTCCATGAACCCGTGCTGGCTGGGCCTGATCCCCTGGTTGTCCTGCACATGCCTTGTGAGCGCCCTCAAGATGAACCGCTCCATAACCTTCCCCAGTACCGAGGTCAGGCTGACCGGCCTGTAGTTCCCCGGATCCTCCTTCCAGCCCTTCTTGTAGATGGGCGTCACACTGGCAAGCCTCCAGTCCGGGATCTCCCCTGTAACCAGGACTGCTGGTAAATGATAGAGAGTGGCTTAGCAAGCTCCTCTGCCAGCTCCATTTAGTATGAAGGGCTTCATTTGATGAAGTGTCACCTGCTCCATTAGGCGGTAGTTACGTTCTGCGGCTCAGCTATGACCTGTGTGTAGGCGCTGTGAGTGTTATGGTAGCTCAGAGATAGGAAAGGGATGGTGCCCATGGTTCCCCAGCTGCATGCTGTCACTCTGAAAGTGATGGTGTGACAGGCCTCAGCTGCCTGCCCCCTGTGTCTGACTACTGTTGGCACCTCTTCTTAGTATTTTCCTTAAAAGAAAAAGCCCAAGTACAGCACGGAAGTTTCAAATCAGTGGTGACCGATGGCCAACTACTGAGAGCGTGGTACGTTATGGGACAGCCTACCCTGGGCTTTGACGGGATCATCCACTTGGAGCAGCAGTGTGCTGCCTGTGAGTAGGAAGTCCAGCAGGTGCTGGGAATGCAATGTGGAGCTCTCTCTTAAGAGTAACTTTCTTGTAGTGGAAATAGAGCTGGAGGATGGAGAAATGCCTCTTCATATCTTCATAGGGACTGAGAGCACTTAGTCACCGAACAGCAACAGAATTTGTATTTTTGCTTAGTCAGTACTGGTTGATGTGATTGGCATTCTCAAACTCCTGCTGCTTAAGCTGTTAGCTGCAGTGGCTTTGGCCTCTGCCTGTGAGATGGACTGTATGGCTGCATTGTGTCAGCTTTACTGAGCGCTGTTTGTAGTAATCGTGACAAATTTCACATGAACTTAGTGACTGGAACAAACTGGCCTGTTTTCTAAGACCCGATTTAATTTCAGATACCATGCTGTACTCCTGTACAGTGGAACTAAGAAAAAGCTTAGCCTTTTTAAGGGACATTTTAATCAAAGTGCTTCATCACAGAAATAAGAACAAATCAAGATATCCTGATTGCGTAGTAGTCAGAAGAGAACATACTTGTACATGATGTTTGCGTAAGTGGTTAAGCATCCATCTCCTGTCTCAGAAGGGCCTGTGTTATTCAACCTAAAGGCTACTGCCAGCAGTGGAAAGCAAACACACAGGTATTTCTGGAAGGCAGCTCACTGAGGAAGGGGACCCCAATGGCCCCATGAATGGTGGAGAGGGAACTGTCATCTAAAGGGAAGTGACAGCCACTGGTGAGAGGAAGACTCCTGGCCTAAGGAGAAACCCTCAAAACCTGAGTCCTAAGGCATGATACTTAATCATGCTAATCAAACTAAGCAGGTAGTTGTCAGGAAAGCAGTTGCTAAGTGCAGTCCCTGAGTTGTCAAAAGGTGGAAGTAGATGTCCATGCTCTGAGGAGGGTGTTGGGTTTCTTCAGCGGGGGTAGGAGCAGCTTTTCTTGTTCTTGGACTGCGTGCCCCAGCCTGGCAAAGCAAGAGCAAGGCAGCCAGGGTGTGTTTCACTATCGTCCCTGAAATGCTCAAGGAGAGCTGTAAGATGCTGCATGTATCCTTTGCATTTCTTTGGCTGGTAGTGGCAGTGGGCATTAACAGGAGTTGCTGCCCTGCTGGGGCCCTTAGAGCTCCTTGGAGAAGCAGTTAGGTGAGATGCCAGAGAAAGGGTAAACAGAAGAGAAGCAGCACCCCTTTTTCTGTTATCTCTTGGTGATGGAGTGATGGGTATTTGTCACATTAGGTTGAAGGTTCAAAGTCCACATAGAAGCACTTGAGTAGTGAATGCCTGAGGAGAGAAGAAAGGCACCCTGCTTGGAGGAAGGAGACAGGCTTCTTGTGACAACAAGTTTAGACAGTCTGAGGCTTACGAAAAGATTGTCTTTGTGCTTCCTATAGTGCGACTACTTTCAACAGCACGGTGCCTGTTGGGTTCACCTCCACGCTCAGGGAGGAGACCCAGCTGTAAACCCCCCAGTCCCTGCTCGCTGGCAGGACCTGCCGGATGGAGCACACTGGGTTGCAGGCCAGTCCATTGCCGAGGAAGGTGAGGGACAAGGTGAAGTTCTGGGGTCCCCCAATCTCTTGCTGGTTCAGCACCGCCACGGCGTAGGCTCGGCCAGACAGGGGCCGCTCCCACAGCTCAAAGTTCTTGTCCTGCCAAGGAGAAAATAAACCCGGCGCTTACGTTAGGGGAGGCAGAACTGATGGTCTTCATGCCTGTCTGTTTAAGGAGGCTTCAGGAACAAGTGAGCTCACTGGGCTCCTGTTCCCAAACCCTGAGCACTCCTCTATACCCCATGTGTCCCCAGTGTCCCCTTTCTGAGAAGGTTGGCTGCCTGTGCCCCACACCACACTCCCAGCCCGGTCCTGCCGTACCTTGGTGATTTGGTATCCCTGCTTGCCCAGTGGATCCTGGTTGATGGCGATCACCTCTTTGTTCTGGAGCAGCCACTTGGCCTCAGGACTAATGTGCCGCAGGTCATTGGACATGAAGAGAGGAGCTGCCATAATAGCCCACATTGCCATCTGAGTCACCGCCTGGTCCCAGCTCAGCCCAAAGTTTCCAATCACCAGCTGTGACAAGAAAACAAAAATGCCCACTAACACTGCCTGCGGAGGAGAAACTGGGCCACCAACCCGAGCACTGGTAAATGACAGGATGCTGAGGGCGGGACCCCTATTTGGGGACTGGTTAGATAGGCTGAGCGCCAGGAGCAGGACCAGCTGGTTGGGAAAGGCAAGGCATGACTAGTGTGGCAATTTAGGAGGAACCACTGGTGGAGATGAAGAAGGATCCTTAACTGGCTAGGCAGCGTTTAAGAATCTGCTTTTGGATGCAGCTATTCCTTCCTTGCAATGCCGGCACCCAGCCTGGCAGCCAGGGGTTTTCCCTCTGGTGGGAGATCAGCACTTTGGAGACTGTCTCCCACTGCCATACTCGTGTTCTGAAGTGGCACTGCTTGTAGAGGCTGCATCACACAGAGACAGCACCTCCTCAGTACTGTCCGTAGCTGTAGTTCTCTTTCCCTTTCCAGCCAGGGACCCTCTCATCAAGTTCCTGATCCTAAGGCCCCGTCAGAGCTCTTCCCTCAATGTTTCTCCCCCGATTCTCTCCCTCCCCATCCTCCTCAGCCTCCTTCTGAGGAAATGATTTTTTGCTGGTGCTGCAAGGGAAGTGGGTATTGCTCTACTTGCCATGTCAGGATCATTCCAACCCCCCGGCCCAGCTATCTTCACAATGCTGTCCTGATGAAGTGCTGTCCAGTCCAAGATACTCTTGATGCTGCTCCAGGAATCATAGACATCAAAAAAGTTCCTCCAGTGATTGCAATACTGTTTGATCTCCGTGTAATTGGGCTGCCAAAACAATGAGTGTGATTAGCCAGAGAGCCTGACTGTACAAGGAGACCGTACACAAGGCTAGACTGGATCAAGGATAATTTGGGGGAGAACTATGATAACACCTTCCATTACCAGCTATCTGGATGATCTAGTGCATGTTGGTTCCCTAGTAACTCCAGTCTGCCATGCTCCAGACACCACTATTACTTCTCTTGGGAGAATAGTTGTGGCCACCTAGCTCTGTTAGAAAATTCCTTTGAGCACTATTTTACTGAAGGTGTGATGGGACCAGTGGGATTAAACTGTGACCAATAATTACTGCCATTTCTTGGGTTTACACCCTTCAGTGACTAATGCATTTAACTCCCAGTGGGAGGGAATGGCAGCATCCTGTCATGGTGGCACAGGGGAAGCCAGCTATGGGTGGAGAGCAACATGTCAGTCATGGACCCCGGCTGGCAGAAATCTGTCTGTAAACAAGGTGGAGAATTCCTATTAAATAGGCTGTCCTAAAGTCTCTCTCCTGGTCCCTAGAGGTGACTGGAAGGCTGAGTCTGCAGCACTCTGCGTCCAGGAGCAGTAACACCAGACTATCCGCTAGCTGTGTGTCTGCATTGCCAATGTTTTGTTGCTTGGTTCCTTGGAGACAGAAAGCAGATGGATGCTGCTGTGTTCTTTGGCATGCTCCGGCTGGACTGTGCCTTCCTTCTGCAGGATCCTACTGAATTCTTTTCAGCAGAGTAATGACTCGCCTCAGGTATACTTCAGGGCTCTAGAGGAAAAAGTGGTTTCCCTCCACCTTACAGTCTTGTTCTCTGACCAGAGAGCAGCAAGTTTCTTGGGAGGCTGTTTTGCAGTCTTAATGCTTTTCTGTTCTTTCCACTTTCAGCCCCAGGATAAGCCTTGACAAACACTCCTTACCTGCTGCACGGGCCTCAAGTAGAAAGGCCACTCACAGGAGTACACAATGCTCCTTCCAGTTTTGTTCAGGGCCAGAGACATGCGCCTGTAACCTAAAGGAGAGGACAGACAGAGGTTACACAATCTCCTTGGTCAAACAGAACTAATCCCATGTCACAGGTTTAGGTTTCAGTTCAACTCTTGCAAAATCAAGGCTGAACACATGCTCGCAGCTGAAACACCACAGGGACGACAGGGGAGCTTACAGTCTGCAGCCAGTCTCCTGCCTCCCAAGGACAGGTGAGCTTCTTCACAGCTTTGCGACAGGTCATGGGCAGACCCATTGCTCCAAGACTGCTGATCTCTTTGTACATACAGCCATGGGAAGAGGCTGCGGTTTTGCTGTGTGGCATTTTTTCCTCTAGATCCTGGGAAATACAAGTTGGTATCTATCAAGCTGCTGGGTACAGCTTCACTGAGTGACGTTGCAGGAGTATGTTCTTATGAGGCATTTGTGCCACATGGACTCGGCAGGAATGCAAAAGCACTAGCTTTTTCCTGTCCTTATCCCCAGACAGCCCTGTTAAGCCCCTTTTAATCAGCAGAGAGGGAACGAAAAGTTTGCTCTCTCCCATGGAATTGCTTCAATACAACTGGATTGTATCTGGTTTACACATATGATCCAATAAGAGCTTTCAACTCAGCTGTCACGGTCCTGAGCTGTGCTCCTGGCTGCAGCAGCTGGCGTATGCCCCATCAACTGACTTCGATGGGATTTTCACTTGGGCAGGTTTTCTCTGCCAGGCAGAACCAGGATTCCTGCGTGCAGGATTCCTGCTACCAAACACCATGGTGCTGACTATGCCAGCAGCGAGAGCCCAGACAAGAGAAAACTGCCTTCTGAGTTGTATCGTTCTTCCCACAAATCTGCTCCTGGGGCACTGGGATTTGCTTGTGCTTGCAGAGAGTCTGTAGCTGAGCCCCCTCGGCACAGTGAACTACTCAGCTTTCAGCTGCTGACTTGTCAGCCTGTGTGCAAGTAACGTCTGAACTGGGATTTACACTGGTGTGCTTTAAAATGAAAACCCCAGTAGCATTTTAGTGCCAGAATTCCCTTCATTTTTTTCTGTTAAAAGCCCCGATAACTGCCCTTTTTACAGCTGACACAAGCTGTTCTAGCTTCAAGCTGATCCGTGTTGACGTAGCCTCACCAAAGGGATTAAGGCTTAAGTGTGTGAAATGCTTTGAGCTCTCCAATAAAGGCACTGCAGAAGGGCAAAGCCTCTGCTGCATTAAGACCTGAGGCAGCAGTCTGCACAGAGAGCCCTCAGATTATGCAGTCATTGTTTCCGTGCTCGGCATGATGTGGTCTCTGGTGCGAGAAAGCTGATTTTTCAAGCTGTGCACACCAGTGAAAGCTCCAGGAGGCTGAACAGGTAAAAAACATTTAGGCCAGCAACACTCACTGCCTTGGGCTTTAGAACAGAGTCTCATACCTGCTTTTGTAATTAGTACGCTCAGGGAAAAGCAACTCCCTGGAGCCCACCCTGGGCCTAGAATTGCTACTGCCTGCAGAATATTCCCACCCCATGGCGCAGTGCTGCCTTGAGCCCTCACCTACCTTCTGCCAGCAACTCCAGCGTGCCAGAGTTGCAGCCATCAAACTTCAGCAGGTCCACGCCCCAGGAGGCAAATGTTTGGGCATCCAGTTCGTAGTGGTTGTAACTGCCAGGGAAGCCAGCACACGTCTTGTTCCCGACATCGCTGTAGATTCCCAGCTTCAGCCCCTTGGAGTGGACCTGCACTTGCAGACAGAAAGAGAACTGGGATGGGGCAGCTGTAAGGCAGGAGGAAGTGAAGCTGGGCCAGCAAGGGAAGCAAAACCCCACTCCGGCAGGCAGGGCCTTAGCTCAGCAGCCACACAGCTGTTCCCCACCCAGCCTTCCCTCTCCTCCCCTGCTCCCAGCACGGCTGCAGGTCAGGTCCCCAACAGCCGTCACTGCCCTACGCCGCTGCAGGTGGCACTCACGTAGTTGGCTAGCTTGTGGATCCCGCTGGGGAACCGTTTTGGGTCAGCCTGGAGCCTGCCGTGTTCATCCCGTGTCGGGGCCATCCAGCAGTCGTCAATGCAGACAAACTCGTAGCCTGCATCCCTCCAGCCCTCGGCAGCCATCACGTCGGCCATCTCCACGAAGAGCCGCTCGCTGGGCACGGAGAGGCAGCACGACCAGGAAAGAAAATGGAGAACGTGGCAGCCCGATTTCTAGCACCGACACGGCACCCGTACTGCCCTTCCGCCCAGGGGCTGGGCCGGCCGTGAGCACACAAACGGCAGAAGAGTGCGGGGAAGGCCCCGGCTGCGGCACGGGGGCGAGCCTGGCTCTCTGCCCCGGCATGGGGAAGGCACACCGGGTGCCAGGGGACAGGGCCGCAGAGCATCGCACCGCACCGGCTGTCTCCGGCCCTGACACCCCCAGTGCCGGTAGTCCCCACCCCACTGCCGGGCCGGGCTCCGGGGCACCCCCGCTCGCCGCCGGCGGTACCTGACGCAGCGGCGCGGGTCGGTGGCGCAGTCGGTGCCGCAGAGGAAGCGCTCCCAGTGCAGCCAGCCCATCGGCGGCGTCCGCGCCAGCCCGTTGTCCAGCGCCAGCGCCGCCGCCAGCGCCGCCGCCGCCGCCAAGACCCAGCGTAGCGCCCGCCGCACCGCCGCCATGGCCGCCAACGAGCCGCGCGACCATGGGCGGTGCTCGCCACCCTTCCGCCAATCCCGGGTAGCGGGGCGCACCGCGGCCCGCCCTCTCTTCGGGCGGTCACGTGGGGGTGGCGGTCACGTGAGCGAGGCGGAAGGGCACATGGCGGCGCCGCCAGTTCGGTGCTTGCCGGGGGACGCGTGGGCCGCGCCAGCCTTTCCCGGCTGCTGTGCTGAGGCTCCCGTGAGGTGTTAGGGGGACCGCGCCCGGAATGGGAGCTTATGCATGCGCCTCCTCCCTGCTGCCGGGTCCGGTCCTGCAGCAGCGGCGCCCCTGTGCCCGAGCTTAGGAGTGCTGGAGCTGCCCGGGAGGGCCTAGGGGGGGCTTGGGGCTGCCGTGAGCACAGGGGCGGGGTGGTCTGTGCGTGCTCCGTGGTGTCAGCGTTGACCGTGTGAGCACAGGGTCCTGTGGAAAGGGGGTTTGTTCCCCACGACTTGGTTTTGGCTCCGGTCTTGAGCCCTGCGTTGAAACCTGTGAGCAGCTCCTGAATGAACCCTCCGACGGCACCTCCCTTCTCAGAGCGCCTTCTTCCCCCTGTTCTTTTTCCTCTGTCACCACTACCCTCTTAACCTGCCGGGCTTCCTTCACCCCTCTGAGACCATCTTCCTCGCTTTGCCTTTTGCCTTGAGCGCTACTGCCCCTTGACTGTGACAGCTTGTCCAACATCAATGAAGGAGGAGGGGTTTGGTGTTACAGTGTTTCTTCGGACAGCATCTTGTGATGTGCCTGTCCTGGCTGCGTGGGGTGTTTGGAGCACAGGGTTCTTGGGTGCCTCAGCTGTGCTGTGGAGCTGGCGGAGTCTCTACGGTGAGCTTAGGGTGGTTTATGGTACTGTAGCTTGGGAGGTAAGGAAGGGGAACGGGGTCTCTGCAGAACCTGGCTCTTCTCTTGCAGGGATCCAAGGATCAGAGCGAAGCTTGGGGCTGGATCCAGCGCTGGCAAGAGGCCGATACAGAGCATGGGGTATGGCCAGGCTGTTCGCTGCCGCTCTGCCTGCTTGCGGGGATCCCTGAGGGGCTGGATCCAGCGTGTCTCTGCTTGGGGTGCCTGTGCCCATCCAGATCTTTGCACTTGAAGATTGTTGTCTCTCTTCAAACAAGTTCAGCCATGAGAATAAGTCATAGTCACTGGGCATTGCCCCATTTGCAAATCAGCTTGACTGGAGGGTGAGAGGAGAACCTCTGGGAAGGCACAATCCTGGTGTTAGCAGGACCCAGAGAGCTGTAAGGGGCACCTGCACCCCAGTCAGCATCTCTGAGATGAGCTCCAGATTTAATCCCTGTTTTTGCAGGAGTTGCACAGCACTGCTGGGCCTCATCCTGCTGGAGGTATCAGCATTGGCAGCATGTGTGGCCTGTCAGGGAGGCATGGAGGCTCTCACTGCCAAGTCATCAGTGAGAGCAGAGGGAAATGGGGAACGAGGAGCTGATTCTTCCCCTCTGTGCATCTCCCCCAGGGCTGGACCAGCCCCTGCAGCTCCACTGGAGTTCTCGTTGTGGGCCCTGCCACAGCAGGAGAAGGGAAGCAGGACGGGACCGCTGCAGGGCCAGGGCTGCCGTGGCGTCGGGTTCTGGGTGCCGCTGGTGTGCGGGGCCATTGAGGCATCTCGCTAGGTGTCCTCCGATCCCTGCTCTGGCGCATCCAGGGAACAAAAGATCTTCAGAGCCCATGGTTTGATAATTGCTCCTTGTTTAGGACTGTCGTGGTTTAACCCCAGCCAGCAAATAAACCCCACGTAGCTGCTCGCTCACCCCACCCACCCCTGGTAAGATGGGGGAGAGAATTGGGAGGGAACAAGTAGGAAAACTCCCAGGTTGAGATAAAAACAGTTTAATAATTGAAATAAAATTAAGTAGAGCAGTAATAATAAAAATGATAACAACAACAATAACGCAATATACAAAGCAGGCAATGCACAATGCAACTGCTCACCGATTGGGGCTGAAGTGCAGAGGCTTTTCAAAGTCAGACAAAACAAACCAGTTTGGGGGCGGGAAAACCTCATGGCTTTGTTTTTTCTCATGCAAAACCACAGCCTGGAGCTGGGCAGTTAACCCGAATTCCCAGGGCTTGGGAGTGCTGCAGGGCAGATCCCTGCTTGTCTCTGGGCTCCAGCCCTCATTCACTGCCCCCTCCCAGTGCCTGCCCTTGGGAGTACCTGGCAGACGCACACCGCTTGGGCTGGGGAGCATGTGGAGTGCCCTGTGGCCTGCATGTTCTGGCTGGCTTCCCTGGAGTGGTGCAGGCTGGTTCCAAAGCGATGACAGGGCTGGATGTGGCCATGAGGGTGTGGGGTTTGGCAGGGCACTGGCGAAGCCCCTCTGAGCAGGCGTAGGTGACGGGCTGCTTAGATGGCAGGGGCGTGCTGGAGGCCAAAGTGCCCCTTGGCACCTGAGGCTCCTCTGTCCGGAGGGCAGTGCTGGCAGAGCTGTGCTGAGGGCTGGGGTGCCAGCACAGCCACTCTGCCTGAGCGCCCTGGACCTTCCTTGTGGTGGAAAGATTCTGCCCCCATGGGGCCGGCCGCAGCACATCTGCGGTCCTGTGAGGGCCCTGTGCCCTGTGGCGTGGCCGGATCCCAGCAGGGCATGCTGCCAGTCTAGCTACTGGTGCTTTCCTCGTGCCTCGGTTTCCCCACCTGTAAGGAGCAGCCCTGGCCCACTCAGTACTGGCTGGCTGACTTTGGAGCTTGATATTTTCCTTAAAAAAAAAAAAAAAATCCGTGCCCAGGCAACATGCGAAGGGCGCTGAGTGCTCAGAGCCCCGGCAGGGCTGTCGCCTGTTCTTGCTGCATTGAACTCGCCTGGCTCCGAACCCAGTGTCCCGAACAGCGTGGGACATGCTGTCCTGTGGGCATCGGTTCGTCCAAACAGGGTGGTTTGCTAAACCTCTGGCAGTTGCTCCAAGGCAGCTCCAGACTGTGGCTGTGGGCAGGAGGCCCTGGTGAGGGACAGGGGAAGGAAGGGAAGGTTTGGCACCCCGATGCCACCATGCGCAGCAGCAGAGCTCAGCTCCAGCAGGATCAGACCCTCTGTGGTTGGCGGAGCAGGGGCCTGGCTGGCGTGCCATCACAGCCAAGGGCACGTTTCCTCGGCCCCATGCATGTGCCCCAGGGAGCCCTTGGGGCCATACTGCCCCAAACCTCTGTGTGCCCGTGGCTGCCCAGCCCTGGGTATGCTGTTGGCAGGCTGTCAGGAAGCTGCCAGTGCGGATGATGCTCATTTTACTGTCCCGTTAACCTGGTGTAACTCCATTAACTTCCATTTAAACCAGCAATTAACTTGGCCATGGCTGTTGGTCCCATGTCCACTACTGCTTCCTGTGGTGGCTGGGATGCGTCCCCCAGTACACGGCCTCGGGCGGGAAATGGAAAACTGACTCCGTCCAAAGTCTGTGGGCTTTGCTGGGGGACGGAGCCACCTGGGCTGGCCCCTGGCCACACTGCGACCTGCAGGAGGGCTCAGCACCCCCAGCCTGGGGGAATGCTGCAGTCCCCAAGATGTGAGGGATCCACTGGAGCTGTGTGCTAGAGAGCAGTGACAGCCCTGCATCTGTGTGGGTGTCCCAGCAGCTCCAAGTCCAAACTGGGCTGCTGGGAGGACGAGGGGCAGGGGCTGAGTGCTGCTCCTGACCCTGAAACTTCTCCCAGAGGCACCCGAACTGCACGGGTCTGCGGGGCCGTGGGGTAGTGGTCCCCCCATGCCTTTGCTATTGCGATGCCAGCAGTGAGATCCCCCACCTTGCCGCAACCAGCACTTCGACCCGGGGGCTTTAGCTTAGGAAGGATGTGTTGGGTTTCTATCATTTTCATTTTTCGGGACGTGCCGGGTCCTGGAGCTGGGTGGCTTAGGGCTGACTGCAGTGTTTATCTTCAAACAGGTGCCAGCTGCCCAGACCTGACACTTGGCAAGGTAGAGAAAGGAGAGCAGCGAGTGAAGAAACCGGGTGCACCGTGCTGGCGTGAAACAGCTCCCGGCTCTCCCCTTGGCCATGTCCTCTCTAGGTTTGGGGTCGGGGCAGGAGCAAGACCTCGGTGGGTTTGGTTTGTCCCATCTAAAGAACCCCAGCACCGAATTGGCATGGGTGCACCTCGCTTTTTCTCCTCCCCGCCACAGAAGACCCTGATGGGGCCGGGCGGGCGACGGGGCTGCGAGGTACCAACAGAGCCGGTCTGTGAAACTTGGCCGGGAGGACAGAGGGAGATTGATGTTTGCTTGGGCGCTCGGCCCTCAGCTGCGGGCTCTGCCTGCCCCCACGCCAGCTGGGGACAAAAGCGCCAGTCCTGGGTGGCACTGCAGGGCTGGCGTAAGCCCCCCAGGACAGCTGGCAGCTCTGTAAGGCTGGCATCCACCCAGCGAGCCTGCGCAAAGGAGCCGCGCGGGGGGGCTCGCCGTCAGGGTGCTTGCCCATGTTCGGGTGTCTGAGCTCCACCGCAGAGCTGGAGCCTCCCCTGGCCCCACATCGGCCCCATCTTGGGTCCTGGCCCCTGGCCAAGCCTGGATGGGGTGGAAAGGAGCTGGGGTGACCATAGGGAGCACCCCACCCGGCACTGCTGGCATCATCTCCCATGTGGGGGATAAAACCCGACAGTCACCACAAATTATGTCAGAAAAATCACCCATGGAGGTAACGATATCTGGGTGTAATCGCAAGTCAGGGCTCCTATCCCCTCAGGGCTCTTGTGCCCTTGTCCCCACGTCCCTCCCACACACAGGGGACCCCGCCGGCAGCTGGAGCTGGAGCTGGCCGCAAGGTCCTCAGCAGAGACAAACCCCCAGCACACCACTGAAAATCCCAGAAAGGCTTTATTTGCGTAAGAAGATTGATGCTGTTTAAAAACCCACCACTGCTAGAGGGTGGCTTGGCCATCCAGTATCAGTGGGTGCTGCCTGGGTGCTGGCACCTCCCTGTTCAGCGCTGCCTCGGGGGGCCGGGTGCCAGGCGAGCCAAAGAGACGAGGTGCACTCCTTCCTCCGCCTCCAAATGGGGCCTCCCCAAAAACAAGTCTTAAACGCCTGGCCTGGACACATGGTGGGGCCCTGCAGGGACCCTCACAGTGGGGAAGGCATGCATGGTGGTGGCGGTGGGATGGAGCTGGTTTGGCCCATCCTGGTGGGTCCTGGGCGTGGCCTGGGGCCGGTTCGCCTCTGCTTGCCCCATCTGTGAAATGGGTGCATGCAGCAGAGCGCTCTGCAGGGTTCGGGGGGCTGGGCAGGGGACAGAGAGTGCGGGGCTTTGTTCCTGGTGAATCGTGCGAGGGAGAGGGTGATGCCTGTCCAAGGAGTGGGGCCAGGGGCCATGGTGGGGGTTTCTGCCTGGGTCTGGCTTCAGCAGGCAGTGCTGGCCTCCCGCCCATGTTCCCCTGCCCTGCAGGGTCCCTTTTGCCATGACAGGCGAGTCACCAGGGCCCTCACCGTGCCATGGTGGCATCACAGCCTCCAAGGAAAGGGGCAAATCCTGTTTCCAACCTGCCCTGCCTGAAAGACCCTGGGCCCTCTCCTGCACGTGGGGCTGTGGGGCGACAGACCCCACCGGGTTGCGAGCTGCCCCAGGCTGGCTGTGAGCAGGGAGAAAGGAGAGCATCAACACGTTTCTCTCTGTAGTACCTACATAAACATCACCTACTGCTTTTATTTCCTGCTAAGCATGGAGGTTATCCAGGTGTGGAGGGCTGGAAGCCTTGCTGAGCTTGTCCTGTCGAGGTTTCGGATGCTCTCCTCTCTGTTGGAGGAGCAGCGGGGGTGAACCTGCCCAGGGGACATCGCACCTGGGCGCCGGGGTGGGGAGAAAGCTGGGGAACGGGGCGGTTTTCACCTCCAGTGCTTTGCTGGCACTGTGGTGCCGTGGGAATGCAGCAGTCTGCGGATGCCACCACTCACTCTACTCCTCCAAAGGGATCGGTCAAGCTGCCCCCACTACTTTCATCCTGAAAAATCTCCCTCGGAAGATGTGGGCCCTACCCTGCAGGTAGTGCAGTGCCGGCTCCCCAGTGCCAAGCAGCTCCCGCCTGTGGCTGCAATGGCTGTCTGCGCCCCTTCACCGTCAGTGGGACCGGGCTCACCTGCTGCCTGCCGGAGGGCTGGCGTTTCCTCAGAGGAAACGGAGCCTCCTGCCCAGTGTCCCTGCCACAGTCCTGCCTGCCAGCCACAGGGATCATGGGCAGCTCTGGGCTCTGCAGGGAAGGAAGCATCCCCAACCCACTGCTTCGCTGTGCATTTTTGCTGGCTCGGGGGCCAGGGGAGCCCTGTCCGTTGCTGGGCTGGGGGGTATGGGGCCATAGCGAGCACCCCACACAGTCCGGGTGCAGGCAGGGGTGCTGCCTGCTGTTTCCTGCAACCGAGGTCTGGGCCAGGGGAAGAGAGAGGACTGCAGCCTCTCACCTGGCTGCTTGTGGCCCACGGCTCAGTGATGCAGCCTGGAGAAGCAGCAGCCTGACATGGAAGGTGCGGAGAGGTGGAGGGTGTTTGGCTGGATGGTTGTGTTCCCTGGCCACCAGTTGTGCAGCATCCCGAAGTACCGGGCGCTCTCCTGTGCCATGGCAGCACAGCAGCCCCGGGTACCTGGGGGTGACACAATGCAGGAGGCAGGAGAGGTCCCTCTCTCCAGCTGACCATGGGGACCTGGGGTTGCTGATCCTCTCCCTCAGTGCCCCAGCATCCGAAGGGACATGGGAGCTGCCACATGTCCAGGCTCTGAGGCCCAGCCCGACTGTGCCGCTGCTCTGGGACAGAGGGAAACATGGTTCTGGCTCAGCTCGTGGCGCCCGGTCGCGCTGAAGGGGTCAGACCGAGAGGCAGTCATCCTTTTCCGGGCCTCAGGGCACCGAGTGGATGTCCTCCGAGCGCAGCACTTTGTAGATGACCCAGTAGAAGATATTGAAGACCAGGAAGGTGAAGGGGAAGACGGCTCGGGAGATGGTGTCAATGCGTTTGGCCCGGTCGATGTAGTGCCTGCAGAGACTCTCCCCTTCCCGCAGCAGCATGCTGGCTGGGGGTGGGCTGTAGATGTCGGGGCCCTCCCCAGCCCCGACCTGCGGCTGCAGGCAGTGGCCCAGCCCATAGCCTCGCAAGTAGAAGCGGCTCTCGCAGACGAGCTCTTCCTCCTGGTGAAGGGAAAGGCTGTCAGCCGGGGCACCCCGTGGGCACCCATACTGCAGGGTGAGCAGGTGCTTGTGGCTGCATGTCCCATACACCCCCCCGCTAGGCAATACGGTCGTGTAAGTGCCGGTGCAAGGTTAGGCACTTTTTCAGAAAGCCTGAAGCATGCAGGCAAAAGCATGGGGCAGGCAGGCTGCGAGCAGAGGCTGGCAGCAGTGTGCATGGGGTATGGGGGCAAGCACTGACCGACTGACTGGTCATCCAGCGCGTGTTTTAAGGGTGCATCCAAGGGCAACTCTGACCCTGGCAGCCTGACACTGATCCCCCCATGCCTCTTCCCAGCTCTGGCTTGGGGGCTTGGGAAAACCCGCTCTCCGGCAGCCAAGGGGATGGGGGTGAACTGGGGTGGAAGATGGGCACATGGGGGTGCAGGGGATGTAGGTTGCATGGGGTTGCAGAGCACATAGGGGTGCAGGGTGCATTGGAGTGTAGGGAGCTTGGGGGTGCCGGCACTGCTGTGGCAGCCATTTTGCTGCGGGGTGGAAGCGTGCCTGTACCGGTGAATAGGAGGGGGCCGGCAGCTTGCTGGGGCAGAGCTGGACAGGGATGCAGGAGCCTGGCTACCATCAGGGCTTGCAGGGCCTCCCAGTCCTTCCAAGGGCCCAGACCCCCGCTTCTCCCCACCGCTGCTTGGCGGGGGCTGCCCAGTGCAGCAGAGGAGGGAGGCTGAGAGAGCTGGACTCCTTGCTGGTCTCTCTGCCCTTGCTCACCCCATCTCCCCCCATGCTGGCGGGGGGCTGCAGGGAGGGCAGCATGCCTGTGGGGCCGCATGCCCATGATCAAGCCTGCAAAAGTGCCATGAGAGCCAGGTGCCTGCTCTCACCCTTGGTTTGCAGCCCACAGCCATCATTTGCGGCACAGCCCTGCTCGCCTCACAGCCCATTGGGTGCCGGCCAGCGGTGCCTGCGCTCCTCCCCACTGACAGCTGCACACTGTTAACGACTTGCCTCGTCCTGTTCTTTTATCCTTGGAGGGGATTGTGTGTGCAAAGATTTGTGAGGGATCGGCACATGCAAGCCCGGGCTGCATGTCTGTCTTCTCACCGAGCCTCCGGGCCACTCATTTGGTCTCTGTGGCTCATCCCCCGCTCTGCATTGCTGGTGCCACACCTGGCTGTGGTGGGTCTCTTCTCCCGGCACGTGCTGGAGGCCAGCCCCTCGCCTCGTGCCATGCCCACATGCAGCGCAGGTGCCGGATCCCAAACGCCATCTCCGACCGACACTGCCCTCCAAACCGCAGAGAGCAGCCTCCTTGCTGAGGTCAGCCTGCACAGGCGCTCAGCCGGCAAGGGGGCTCTCATGCGGAGAGCTTGTGCCCTGGCATCTTTATTTAACTCAGCAATCCGCCGGCTAAGCAAGATTTCCCAGTGGGAAGAGCAGCAGCAGCTCAAATTGCTGAGATTAGTTCTCATTTGCAGCAGAGTTTTATTCCCCTGCCCTAGGCTGAGTGCTTATGGCCACACTGGGGGACGCGGTGGGGGGGAGCCAGGGTGCCCTGCGTGCCCTGCAGCAGCTATTCCCTCAGCCTGGGGAGCCAGTGGGCCCAGCCAGGGCGTTTGGGGGAGAAGATGGCAAACTGGGAGTGCTGGTCCTCCCAGCTGGGTCCCTCTGGGCTGGGGCGGCCCTGGGGTGCTTACTGGGGGCCGAGCCTGGGTGCAGGGAGCTCCCTGGGCCCAGCTTTGTGGGGTCTGTGGGAGGGATTTGCCATCAGGCTGCGGCACCCAGGCTGTGCTGCGTCAGGCAGCACCAGCACAGGAACTGCGGGCAGCGGGGCTCTGCTCCAGTCTCTGACTGAGCAGCAACCCAGGGTGCTCCTGGCTGCACCCAGTGCCTTGCCAGCAGCACCCTGAGGTGGCTCTGCTGCACTTTGGTCTGTTTTAAGTTGGCAGATGGTTCCTGGGTTCGGCAGAGCCTCCCCCTCCCTGCCCCACTTGGGTGGGCGTTCATCTCCAGGGGTCGGTGCTCCGGGGCTATGAAAGGCACGGAGCAATGGAGCGCGCTGCAGGGAGCTGGGAAGCCTCTCCCGGCGTCCAAGGGCTGATGATGATGGAGGGGAGGCTCGGGGCAGCCCAGGGAGGCTCGGATGTGCCAGGCCTGATCTCCTCCCTGGAGCTGCTGTTGTCCCGCAGCATCTCCCCACCAGACTGAGAGCCTGCCCTGCCCCACTGCTCCTCCCTACACCTCAAGCTGCAAAGTGCTCGTGTGCCCTGAGCAGCTGCCCGCACTGGAGTTACTGCAGGTAGCCCCGAGTGCCTCAAACCTGCCTGCACCAGGAAAGCTGGGCAGGCGGAACCCTCACCCTGCCAGAGGTGTGGGCATGGCCTGGGGAGCTGGGCAGCAGCCCAGGAGCGGCTATCGGTCTGCCCCAGCATCACTCATCCCTTGGCAAAGAGGGCTGTGCTGGTCCTGCTTTACGAAGGGGAAACTGAGGCAGAGTGGGGGTGTCTCCAGGGAAATCTGCTCCATTCTCATCCCTCTCTCAAATCTCTTTTTGGCCCAGGGAGCGGCAGCTCCATCCTATGGGCACATGCTGTGTGCAAATCACTGCCCTGCTTCTTCCACGGGCCCTTGCTGGCCCCTGGGGCTGGCTCCCGAGGGGCTTGTTTTGGGGAGGGGAATTGAGGCCGGCTGGGGGTGCGGTGTGCTGTGCTGCACTGCGTGGGGGGCTGCTGGAGGGTCATGCTTTACCCGGGAGCTGGAGAGCTGCAAGAGTGTCACATAGGCATGCTCGCGGCCGTGCCGGCCACTCAGCTGCTGCAGGGACTCCAGGCTGGCTGTCCCACTGCTCAGGCCCTTTTGGCATCCGGCAGTGTGCACCAAACAGAAACAGGACAGCGGGTGACCGATGGCTCTGCCCCTGCCCCGGGGACAGCAGCTCTGGGTGCTGGGATAGGGACGGTGGGGGGATGGGGGCTCCGCGTGGAGGGGGAAAGCCCCCCCCAGCAGTGCCCAGGCACCGGGATCATCTTCAGCACATGCCGAAGGGATTTGGCTGCATGGGGCACTGCGAGCCTGTGCGATGTATACGTGTACTCGTGTTTTCCATGGAGGTCTGGTGCCTTGCAGTGCGCTTCGGCAAGAGAATGAGAGTGGGGCAGCCGCATGCCTTCCCCAAATATCTCGCAGGCCTGATGACTGCGCCGATGGGCTGACGGAGGGGAGGGCTGTCCTGCGAGCGTGGGACCCTGTGTCTCCAGGCCTTGCTGCACTCCCATCTCCAGCCCAGACCCTGTCCCTGAGTGCCACTAGTTCCCTTGGTGCTTCACCGCCCTGATGCAGCGGCGAGCCCCTGTCACCGCTGTGGCACAGCGGGGAGACCACGTTTGGGGCAGGTATGGGGAAAGGCTGTTTCCCCCACCCTCACTGTTTATTTTTCTGCTTTTTTAGAGGAAGCAGAGCCCGAAGATGTCCCGGCCGGAGGAAGATGGCACCCTGAGTGTGTTTGTGGACTGTGCTGGCAGGGTCTGGGGCACCTGTGCGTGTTGTGGACTGTGCTGCCCAGGCAAGCAGAAGGACTGCGACGCCTGTGGGTCCCCGATGTGCCGGAGGGGCTGGCTGCAAGCCCCGGGCAGCGGGACATAGCCCAGTGCCAAGCCCTGCCCCGGCGGCTGCTGAGAAACTGGCCCTGCAGCCCCGGGGTGTCCCCTCGGTGGCTGAGGACGGGCAGACTTCATGACAACAGTGGTGGGAGGGACTCACCATCCTCTGCCGCCTCTGGCGCCGGCGCAGGCGCATGAACTCCTTGTGCTGGCGGGAGACGAAGTTGACGGCTGCGTACTCCAACAAGGCGGCAAAGACAAAGAGCAGGCACACAGCCATCCAGATGTCGATGGCCTTCACGTAGGAGACCTGTGAAGGTGAGAGCGGCTCAGGGACCCACTGCCCCCCGTCTTGCTTGTCCCCCCCACTGCCAGCTTCGCCCTGCTACCAAGGGGCACAGGAGCCCTCTCAGCTGGGACACACAGGCCAGAGCTCACCCAGCCGAGCCGCACCGTGTTCCCCTCTCGACACATGCGGTGCCCCAGCTGGCAAGGCTACAGAGCCAGCCATTCCCAGGGGAAGGCGTCCTCTTGCCCCTGGAGCACTGGGGTTGGCAGCAGGTACCCCAGGTGCCCTGGGCAGGCTGCAGCGCAGGAGCCTCTCACGGGGCTGGCGCTGACCTTGGGCAGGGAGGCACGGGAGCCAGCGCTCTGCGTGGTCATGGTGAGCACAGTGGTGATGCCCAAGCCCACCCGGGCCGGCGCTGCGTCCATATTGATCCAGAAGGAGACCCAGGAGAGGATGACAATGAGCAGGCTGGGGATGTACATCTGGATCAGATAGTAACCCATCTGCCTCTCCAGGTGGAACTTCACCTCGATGCAGGTGAACTTGCCTGCAGGGAAAGACGGCCTTGATGGGTGAAAGGGACTTCCAGGCCGTGGCGGGGGGGTGGCAGCGGGTCTGTGGGGTGCTCACCTGTGTTGTAGTACTTGGTGCAATAGCCCAGGTCCTTCTTATCCCTGAGGATGAACTGTGGGAGTGTCAAGCCCTCTGCCACCTGCACGGCCTCCTGCTCCTCCAGCCACTCGAAGATGAGATCGTTCATGGTGTAGCCAACTGGAGGCAACAGAGGAGCCATGGGACTGGGAGGACACGCACCCCATTCATCCCCACCCTGAACGACTGCTCCTTTCTGCTCACCTCCCTCAGAAGCCGGGAGATGCCAGCCTGGGATGGGATGGGATGGGATGGGATGGGATGGGATGGGATGGGATGGGAGGACGGGACGGGACGGTACGGGATGGGATGGGATGGGATGGGATGGGATAGGGGGAATGAAGCATAGCTAGAAACCCCCTAGATACTCACAGCTCTCCAGCTGCATGTGGCACGTCTGGATGTCCATGGGGAAGTTCTTGAGGTCCATGGGGCAGGACAGGATCAGCGTCAGCCTGGAGGAGACAGAGGAAAGGAGGGGATTGCTGGAGGCTGGGGCAGTTGGCAGGGGGAAGCTGCCCCACAGGAGGCAAGAAGAAAGCTTTGCCTCCCCACTCGGGCACTGCTCTGGAGGAGAAGGGTTCTACCTAATGCTGTAGAGCACGTTGCCATTCTTGAAGATGCGCAGCAGCTTGTTGTCAGTGGTGACCTCGTGGAAATTGGCCCCTTTCTCGTTGGCGAAGAATAAGTCTGGCTTCCAGATGGAGTCAAGCATGGAGGGGTCGAGGTCAAGGGAGTCATCGGGGTACTCACGGTAAGCCAGGCGGGGGTCATTCCACTGCTGCCGCAGGAAGACGTTCACCCGGTAGTCCTGGGGCAGAGGGCACCGTGTCAGCCGGGAGCACCCCACGGTGCCCAGGGAGGAGAACAAGGAGGAGGAGGAGGAAGAGATGGAGGAAGAGGTGGAAGGGTGTCTCAGTCGAGACTCAGCTCTGCAGGTGCTGCCTGCGTGACACTAACCATGCATGGGGCAGGGGCAGCTCAGAAGCCTTCCCACACTGTCGGCAGTTAGGGGAAATTAAAAAGCCAAAGCCACAGCAGCCGAGAGAAGGAGAAGGAGGAAGAGGACCAGTAGCTGCTGCCTGCAATGTTCCTCGCAGGGCTCTGTGGCCCTGTGGGGGGTTGATGTGATGGTTGATGGTATTAAGGCTTTGCAGCAGCAGAAATAGGGAATTTTTAGTCCTGGGGCTTCCTCAGAGGAGTTCCTCATGCACCTGAGGAGGCTGGGGATGGTGGGGTCACAGAGCTTGCTTGCATTGTACGGCACCTGCCAAGCCTGCAAACAGCAGGGAGTTACGGCCGGCTGCCTCGCTCTGACCATTTGGGGTGTTTCTCCCAGCTCAGGCATGGGGAATGTGGCCCACACAGCCAAGCTCTGGTTAACTGACCCCAGAAAAGCCACAGCCGTTTGCTATGGCTCTGCATGTCCCCACCACAGTGCCAGGGCCGGCTCTGGAGAAGAGCTTACAGGACCCTCGTAAGCACAGCCATGGGCTTAGGCACCGGGACCTGCACGCTCCCCAGCAGAGCCACTGCCAGCCCCGAGGCACTGGGAGAGGAGCCTGTCGCGCTGGCGAAACCCTCACCATGGTGGTCTCGGTGACAGAGCCGAAACTGTTGATGAAGATGTTGCACGTCACGTTGACAGGTGGACCTGGAAAACAGCGTGAAGCCTCCTCTCACCACTGGCCAGGGAGACACGTGCACCACACAGGCACATGTGGGGACGCTGCCTCCTGCACGCGCTGCGCGAATCAATGCACACAAGCATGCCCCTTCCCACTGGGGTCACCCCCATAGTGTGCTGAGGTGAGCCCCAGCACACCCTGCAAGCATTGCAGATGCCCGTGCTGTCAGGCAAAGCAGGCACACGCAGGGCGGTTGTGATCGCAGGAGCAGCCGGGACTCTGGGGAGGGTGTTGGGACAAAGAGACGTGGGTCAGGGTCCTGCCCCCAAACCCATACCTGCCCATTCCCTGGTTTTGGGCAGCCATAAGCGTGAGATGCTGCCAGGTTTGGGAGCCTTACTTCCTCCCCTTACCTTTGAAGTTGGGTCGAATCCGGGCATCATACCCTGATGTTCGTCCCATAAGCTTGTCCAGGAAATCAGAGGGTGGCATGGGCTCAGGTGAGCTTCGGGAAGCAGCTTTAATTTCCTCCCACCCTGAGACGAGCCTGCAGGGCAGAGGAGGCTGATTAGCTGCCTGCCGGCAGCAAGGGTCTGCAGGCAAAGTTTGGCACCTCACGGGGATTGCCAGCTGCCAGGGGAAGCGGCTGTGCCCGCGCTGCATCCACTCCAGTGCTGAGTCAGCGCGCTGACCCCGGGACCCCTTCCTCCTTCCACTGTGATCCCAGTGGCTTCCCCCCTCACTTGCCACAGCCTGGTGAGGGTGCCCACGTTTTGCCTGTCCCCCTGCCAGCAAAGCCTCTGCGCACCATGGGTCTAGGGCTGCAGTGGGCATGGGGCGCAGCGGGCGATGGCCTCGTGCATGGCAGCCGGGCTCTGTGCCGGTGCTGGGGGGGGAAAGTGGGGAGGGTCTTTCCTGGGTTCAATTACCAATCCCAGCTTGACTTGCTGAGCAAACGTCTGTACCCTGCCTGGCACGGACTCATGGCTTAGGAGGCTTGGGGGACAACCCCCCCCTTCCCCAAGCCATGGGCTGGCCTGGCATAGGTGAGGAGGTGCCCAGGAGCACAGCTGGGGTTGTGACACCTTGCCAGGGGCCAAGACGACGTGGCAGAAGAGGAGCAGCAAAGGCCACCTCTGCACTGGCCGTGGCGTGGAGCTGACATGAGCTCTCCCACAGAGCGCTCCCAACGATGATGGAGACTTATTTAAACTGACCTTGGAGGGGATATTTTTGTGAACGCATCTTAGCCTGCCAGTTTCTCTCCTTCTGTCAGTCTATAATGATCATTTCAAGGAACAATGCGAGAGACGTTCGCTCACCACATTGCCAGGCACATGGCTGTGATGGAGAGGAATTAGCTGGAGACCTCCAGACACAAAGGGAGCTTTGAGCACACTGCTAGTGCTGCTGCAAGCTGCCTCATAACTCCACCAGGTCCATGCCCAGATGGGTCCCACTCCTGCTTGGAGCTACAACCCCGTTATCACAAGCAGAGGGTGATGCTGGGAGCTGGGATCCCCTGGAGTCCTTGTTCCTACCTCCTTGTTGCTACCAACACACTTTGTTCCTACCTCCTCTCAGGGGTGTGGGATTCACACTGGAGGGGCTTATATGCATCCTTGCCAGCTAGAAATGGCCACAACCACCACACCAAAATGATCTAGCTGGGCAGGTTTTCCCTTAATTGGAGATGGGCAGCAGAGAGTACCCGAGACTGGTCCTGGCCAAGAGCAAAAGGCTGGGAGAAATTCCCCCTCCAGGAGCTGCATTAGAGAGGTGCGCCTTTGGGAGGAGGGCTGCAGGAGGCCAGGGTAACAAGGAGTTAAGTCAGGCCTCTGCCTGCCACATAGCTGTGAACCATGTCCTCCTCCGCTGAAGAGGAGAATGAGGGTTCTCCCCTGGAGCATGTGGAAGGAAGGCTCCCTTGGTGCCGTGGCAGCTAGTTCCTTGAAGGGGCTCAGCTAACTGGCCGAGCAACAGCGGATCTGCAGCCCCAGCAATGCTGGGACCTTGGGGACTGCAGGGGGTGCAGAAATGCCCTGGGTGCAGCCACCTCCAGCGGCATCACTGGTAGGGCCATGCTAGCACACAGCCTCTGGGCACAGCCCCTGGGTCCTGGCTCTTCTCAAGAGCTTTGGCTGTAGCTCCCCAGTCCTGGGGGACTCTGCCACTAACCTGGCCCAGGCACCGTGGGGCCTTGGAACTCAGCACCTCTGTGGAGCGAGGGGATGGTGGGGCTGGAAAACACTCACGTCTGCCTAAAAATGCCACCCCAAGACAAGCAGTTTCCACATAAGAAGAGATGACATTTTGACATGATTTCCCCCCTGCCCGCCACAAATGCTGCGGTTCCCCCCCTGTGCTGCTCCAGCTGTACTGGCCGAATGGTGGGAGGGGGAGTGGGGGCAGGGAACAGGCTCAGCCCAGGGGGACTGCAGCCCCCCCAACCCCTCCCTGCCTGGCCCACTCTCCCCTACATCCCACCTTGTCCCAGATAGCACCCAGCCAGAGAGGGAAAAAGGGACCCGGGGGCTTTGGATTTTCCACCCAAGGGGCCAAGAGTTGTTCCTGCACCCATGGAACCTGGGGCACCCACTGGCCTGAGTGACCCAGGAGCTGAGTCAGTGACTGTCCTGAGCCCCCACCAAACACCCGGAGCCAGGAGAGGTCCTGGGCATTGCAGGGGCTTTGCAGCACTGGAGAAGGAGCTGCCTGGGCCATCACCTGGCTCAGCTCACCCCTTCTCCCACTGTGGCAAGGGTCCCCAGCTGGCCTGGCGCTAGGGGGACCATCGGGGACCCAGCACGGGGGCAGGGGTTGCTGGGGACAGGCAGAGACCGGCTGTGTGTGGGTGGAGGGGGAAGGTCGGGTGGGTCCCCGGGGTGCTGGGTAAGGGTCCCGGGGAATGGGGGGTGAGAATAGATTTGGGGAAGCTCCAGTGGCCTGCGGGGAGGTCCGGATCAGGGCTGGGAGGGTTCTGGCTGGGGGAAGCAGCCCCTGGAGAGACGTCCGGATCGGGGGTGGGGGTGCAGGTCCCGGGGCTCCTCCGGGTCTGGGAGGGGATGCCCGGGTCCCGCAGGGGAGATCCGTCTCCAACATGAGGTGATGCCAGGGTCCTGGAAGGGAAGTCCCGAGCTATGTGGGTCCGGGTGCCGAAGGAGGGGGTTCCGAGGGAACGGTGCTGAGAACAGCGGCCCCCGCAGCCCCACGGCCCGTGAATGGGAGCCGCCCCGCCGGACGCGCAGCGCCGAGCACCCGCGCCGTGCGCTCACCTGAGCGGGCCGCGCCGGGGCAGGAGGCAGCCGAAGAGGAGGAGGAGGAGGAAGCCGAGGGCACCGGCCCGGAGCGCGCCCATCCCGCCGCAGCCCGCAGCCCCGCCGCCCCGGGCGCACGGGCATGACCCGGCCGGCGGCGGCGGCGCCCCCGCTCCCGCTCCCGCCGCACCGGGGCCGCTGCCGCCGCCGCCGCTGCCGCCGCCCCCCGCGCGGTCCCGCTCCTCATAGTCCGGGCGAGCGGGAGCCCGCCGCGGGGTGGGCGCCGGGCGTCTGCGGGCCCCGGGAGCCGGGCGGAGCCTCGCCCGCCGCGGCGGGGAGGAGGCGGGCACGGCGGCGGGGGGCTACCAGCCGCCGTGCCCGCCTCCTCCCCACCACCTCGGGGACCTCTGCGCCCCGTCGGGGCTCTCCTGGAGCCCACGTCACCCGTGGGGGCTCCTCGGCGCGGGGCGGCAGGGCCCTGCCCCGGTAATGGGGAGGGAGGCAGCTCCCTGGGGGGTTTGCGGGTGTCCAGGGGCGCACCAGGGTCGGGGGGTGTGCCGGAGCTGGGGGATGCGCTGGTGCGTTGGGATCGAGGGATGCACCGGGGCTGGGGGATGTGGCAGGGCTGATGGCTGTGCTGGGATCGAGGGATGTGCTGGGGCTGAGGGATACCCTGGAAGTACTACCCGTCTGAGCGGGAGGGAGCAGCTGGGAACAGCCGGGCTCCTTCCTCCCTCTGCCTGGCCTGGCGGTGCCTGCCCCGGGGTCGCCTCTCAGGGCCGCGGGCAGGCTGGGACACAGACCCCGGGGTCTCAGCCCTCCTGCTGGGACCCGTGTGCTTGCCTTTCCCAGACGCTCAGCGGATGGGCAATCCTGTCCCTCGGTAGGGGCAGGTAAGCTCCTTGGAGAAGGCAAGACAGATGGTCATGTCTGTCTGATTCAGGGAGCTGCAGTGGCTGCCAGGGAGAGGGAAATCAAGGCAGAGGGAGGGGAGCTGCTTTTTAACCAGGGTGGCATAGGCAGGGCTGGGACTCAGGCTGCTCTGCTGCCCCTGCTCTGTCCCCTGGGGCCACCCGGCTGAGCCGCAGAGTCGCCTCTGGTCCTAGACAATCTGTGATTGATTTGCGAGGAAGTGAATAGCATTAAAAAAAGAGCAAAGTGCAGAATAAATGATTCCCACCGGATATGTCATTCAGGTTTCTGTTCACCCTGCTGTGGCTGGCTCACCTCGTTTATTTGTATTAATTACAGTTTAGTAATGGCTAGGAGCCACCATACAAAGCCATTGCTGCAGGGGTCTGCAGAGGAGGATCTCAGCAGAGGTACCCCCCTGCGCCCGCTCTCTCCAGGGCAGGTGAGGGGCTTGGGTCTGCGCCAGCTTCTCCTTGGCAGAAAGCCCATGCAGGATTTTGAGAGCTCCCCACGGAGTTTGCTGTAGGGAGGCAGCATGAGTGAGGGCTGGCTGTGTGAAGCCAAGCCTGGGGCACCTTGTCCAGTACAGGGAAGAGGACAGGGGGCTGTAGGCAGTGAGCACTTAGCTGCAAGGCAGCGTGCAGGAGTCCTCGTCTCCACTCATTGGCTCTTCCAGCACCAGGAGCTGGGAGAAGTCTCCTCCGATTTCCATTGCCATTAATGTTTATGGGGCCATGGTGCTGGGAGGCGCAAGGCAGGATCTGGAGCCCCAGGGTACGGAGCAAATGCACACTGCGCGACAGCTCCTCTTCCAGACACTGTCCGAGCTAAGTGGACCTGACACCGTCAGGAGGAGGGGAGCCAGCCGCATCCTCTCTGCCCTCTGGGGAAACTGAGGCACCCGTGCGGTGTGCCTGCATCTGCGCCTGCATCCGCCGAGGGGCCAAGTGATGGTTGGAGTGGCTGTGGAGCCAGTTCTGCAGGCGGCCATGGGCATGGACTCTCAAGATAACCAGCTACAAGCCTCAGTCACACGTGCTGCAGTCAGCAGGGCACGGGGGCTGAGCTAACGAGACCCTTAGAGAGGCTGGCAAAGTCAATGCGGCAATGCAGCTCCCTGACAGGCAGGGCTGTGGGGGACGGTGCAGCTGTAGCCCTCTTGCCCGCCTTGCAGTTCTGCAGGCAGCCAGCGCTGTGAGGAACGAACTGCTGCTGAAAATAAGATCTGAGAAAACGAAGGCAGCGAACATCCCATCGGGAAGGTGAAGGCAGCTGATTTTTTGCCAGCCTGGTCGGGGGGATGGAGCAGAAGCTGCAAAAGCAGAGCCCGGCCGTGCCCAGGGGACCGCAGGCACTGCACTGCATTCCGGCCAGGAGATTTTTGGGAATGACAAAGAACAGGCTTCTCCCCCATGTTCCTCAAATCAGAGCATGAGGTGGTTTCTCTGTAAACAGCAAAGATGCCAGCCAGCAGGCAGCTGCCAGTGATGGGCTCCCAGAGGCAGGCATCCACCACCAGGCTGCCCTGTGGTCGCTCTCCCCAGGGGCAGCAAGGCCGGGGGGGGGGGACAAGGACCACACTATGACCCAGGGTGTGGGCAGCGGCTGCCAGCCTGGAGCAGTCCCCGGGGCTGGCATTGGCATGGCCCTCTCTGGGGATCCCCGTGTCCCTGTCCTGAAGCCTTCCCCGTCACGGTGCCAGGCTCTGCCAATAGGAGAGATGCAGGCAGCAGAGGCTGGGGTTGCTAAGACAGGGAGGGAAGTGTGATAACTTTTTTCCCCTTTCCCTCCACTACCTCTGAGCCTGCATCAAACTGTTGCCTGGGGCCGGACTCTTACCTGGCACAAATCTGCCTGGATCCAGAGCCTGGAGGAGGGCTATGCCAATCCACACCACCTGGATCCTGACCCCTCTCTGCTGCTCAGCTCCAACATTGCCACATCTATATATTTAATCCCGCCTGATAAACCCTGTAGTGCATTCGCAGACCACACAATTCCCAGTGGCTGAGTGATTCAACCCTTGAAAACAGGTTTGTTTTTTTTCCAGAGAAAAGGTTGAGAGGTGCTTAAGCTCGATTTCGGGGTGAACAGTTCCCTGTAAGATCAATTTTGTGCTGTTCGTGTTGGGGGGGAGTGGGAAGGAGGGCAGGGGGCGAAGAAGCATGCTTTACTCTTCGTGTAGGGCCACAAAGCCCCCCTGGGCTCCCCCGCCAGCAGCCTTGCTCAGGGGCCGGGGCCAGGATGCTGCTGCCCACGCTGCTCCTTGGTCTGTCCTTCGGAGTCAGCTCAGAGCTTCACCTTTGCCCCAGAGCCAGGAGAACCTGCAGCACCAGGAGGGGCAGAAGCTTCAGATGGGCACAGGTTTGTGGTGGGCTTAAAGCAACCTGCTCCAGCTCCCCTCCAGCAGGCTCGGAGGGCAGGGCGCTCTGGGGGTGTTTTGATAGAAGCTTAGAAGCAGCTCCTGTTTTGGGGAGCATTGCGTGCTCTGCATCTCGCAGCGCCAGCCCCAGTGAGGTGCTGGCACGCGGGCCAGCCTCCCACCAAAGACAGGATAACGACTCTCAGATTTATCAGGGGCAGAGGCAGATGCTCTGGGAGATTCTGCTTATTTTAATTAGAGAGCACCACTCAGCAGGCACCTCCATCCCCTGTCTCCTAATTCTCTCCTGCCTTCCTTCCCTTCTCCCAAGGCTCCTAGCCAATCCAGCCGGCTCTGGAAATCCTCCTTTCTCTTTTGCCCTAGGACTGGGATTTTTTTTCAGAAACCAAGGTGTGAAACAGAGACGCTGAGTGCAGAGGGCTCTGCCAGCCAGCCAGTGTTCAAGCACTGCTGTGCGATTCTGCTCTGTACCGATCGCTTAAATGCTTAATGAACGCTGGGGAGCAAAGTGCTCCTGGTGAAAGATTCAAGGTCTCTATGCCTCCAGTTGAGGGCTATGCCAGCTCCCCTTTCCGTTTTTTAATCCTCCGACCAGTGAGAGCAAGGAAAAGCGGACACAGTCTCATCGCTGTTTCTAAGGAAACCAGCAAAACAAATAGGGACACCCTGTATGCCTGCATTCGGGAGAGGACAGCCCCTCTGCCCTGGGGTGGGCTTGGTTGCAGGCTCCACCGAAGCAAATGTTTTGAGGTGTCTAATTGGGTGTGAAATTAATGCCAGGGAACACACATTCTCGAGGGAGGCTGTGCACTGCTGCCAGCCTGTGGCTTTCCCTGGCCAACCAGTGTGCGCCCAGCTTGGGCGCTTCGTTCTCATTGAATGGCACATTCGTCTGGTTCCCCAGGGTCATGCTGGTCCTCGTCTTTCCCCGGAGAAGCTGCATAATGGGCTGCAGGTGCTTTCCTTTCCCAGCAGGAGCAAAAATCATCTTGGGGCAATAAATGCATGGCTAAGGGATGAACAACTGCGGTGGTGCTTTGGTGGGGAGACTGGGGCCCCGCTGGCACCAGAGCATGGCCAGAGAGCCCGAACACCCACCATGTCTCAGCAGGGCAAGCGAGCACTGGGTTCGGGTGTAGCTGCTAGTGGGACAGGGCAGGATGTCCCCTCCATTGGCCCAGGAAGGTGATGGGTGCCGCGGGGATGTGGGGCTGCTCCTAGGGGAAGGTGGCACCATGGCATGGGAGGAGAGGACAGGGTGGTGGCGGTGCTGGGAAGCCTAGTGGGTGCTTGGTGCCTATGCGGCAGTGCCAGTGCGACCCAGTGCCTTGCTAAGCTGGACAGGGTGACCTGGAGGAGATTGCAAGGTGAACCAAGACGTTGGTCCCAACTCCAGCTAATGTCACTCTGTGATTTTGTGGCGCTTTTCCAGGCTAAAAATACCCCTGCTGTTGGTGCGGTGTGAGGCGGGCACTGTGTATGGTGGCTGCGGAGGGATGCTCTGTGCTGCGGGACTAGCCAAGGGCAGCCGGCTGGTGGGGCTGGGGTGGCCCCACAGCAGCCATGGGGCTGGCCCTCCCACTCCCCAAGCAGCCAGACACAGAGGTCACCTCTTCTCTCCTCCTACTCTGAGGTGACCTGGCACCTCTCTCCAGGGCTGTGCCAAATGCAACTGCTCAGCCAGCAGTCCCCAAAATACCGTGTGAGGGGGAGAGCACCCTCAGTGACCTCTCTGAGCTGTGTTTCAGTCCAGCACTGGGTCCTTTGCTGATTGTGCAGGGTCACACCAGCTCATCTGGGTGCTCCTCAGGAGCTGTGGTTAGGACATATCAGCTCATCTGGGTGCTCCTCAGGAGCTGTGGTTAGGACATATCAGCTCCTCTGAGTGCTCCTCAGGGTGCATCTGGTCCATTTGGGGACCAGCCTGGGGGTGGGATGCTGCAGCAGGGCTCATTTCCCCAACGAGGGGCAGCGAGGCCTGAGGAGCTCAGCCCATCACTGTGTCTGTGGGGCTGCTGCATGGGCTAAGGAGATGTGCCTCTCGGTACAGCTGGGGGGGCGGTGTCGGGCTGAAGGACCTCACCTCTCCCTGTGTGTCAGAGCTGCTGGGGAGCTGAGTTTGGGACACATGAGCAGGTGGCCGGAGGGGACAGGGGTGGCAAGCCTCTCCCAGGCTTGGAGGCAGTCCCAGCATGGCAGGATCCAGCTAGGCCAGCCCCATCCACCTTCACCACCTTCCTCGCCATGGGGCCAGCTCAGCCCTGCACCACTCTGCTGTCGCAAGCAAATCGTTCAGAGCCGGGCAACGAGAAATGCAGGATCTGGCCCTGGGTCCATGTCTGCATCTGTGAGGGGACTTTTCAGGTGATCTATAGGGATTCGGTCCCCTGTGCCCTCATGCAGCCTTGAGGTATGTCATGCCATCCTGGGGACTGCTGTGACAGAGGCCGCGTGGGCAGAGCGCGGCTGCCATCAGGCTGGATGCTGTGCCAGATGGGAGCCGGCCAGGCAGCTGAGGGAGGGCCGGGGCATGTTGCAGCAGTCATGCTGCCGGTGGCTGTGCCGCTCAGCGCTGCCTTGGGGAGCTCTTCTGCGCTCTGTCGAGTTGGTTGTCGCTTGCACAAAGGCTGCCCAAGCCCTGCCCAGCATCCTGGAGCCCTTGGGCATCCTCCATGCAGGTTGGTGCGTGTTTCAGATGTTGCTCTCCTGAAAGCTATCAATGAAAAGAGAGTCCAACGCTTGTTCTTCAAAACCAACCCCTTATCTAACTGGTGCTTATCCACATGTCTAGCATATTTCTGACATTTTATGGCAGGTTCTCAAGGAAATATTTTGTGTATGTCCCCACCATCATATATGAGCAGAGGACTCCCACCCTGGCCTGAAGACATGGCCTAGATAGTTCCTTCTTGCCTTTTCCTGCCCATGGGCTGCAGACCTTGTGCCTCCTGGCATCGAATGTGCTCTGCTTTGGGTAAACTACGTGGATAGTATTTACAGATAGAGCAAGCGCGGAGGGAACTGCAGACAGAGGGAAGGCTGGAGCAACGGTACCGGCTGATCCTGTGACCTTGGCAAGCTGGGCACGCTGAACGAGGAGATTTAATTTAGATAAGTGTCAAGAGAGACTCTTGGGGGCAGCGGCAAAGTCTGGCACAGATGCCAAAACCCACAGCTCTTCGCCCTGCCTGAGCCTGCGGAAGGAAAGGAGCTACTGTGCAAAATCGATGAGTTGGCCAGTGCCGGGCTAAGGGGTGTTGTATCAGCAAAGGCAGGTGGGGGATGTGGGACAGGGTCAGCGTGGTCCCCCAGTCTCCTCCCTGGTTTGGGGTACCTGGCTCTGTGCATTCTTGGCCACGGTTGCCATGGCGATGCACATCCCTCGCTGCGGCAGGAGCGCTTGCGGGCTTTGATGAGCTCTGTTTGCTGTTCTTGCCTCCATGGCTCTCCTGCCCTCGGCCCCAGCAGTCTCCAAGCACGAAAGCGGAAGGAGATCACCGCGAGCAAAGCATGTGGTAGCGTTGCATGGTGCTAACCACAGGCTGCCCGCCTTGGTCTAATTGGACAGGATTTTTTTTTTCCACTAGAGACCCCTGAGAGGGACAAGTTTGGAAAATGAAACATTACGCATCTGTGGCATCAGGCGGCAAGCAGGGGGGAGAAGGAATAAGAAACCAGCCCTCCTGCCCTGTGCTGCCCCGCTGCTTCTCCCCCAGCACGGCTGCCACAGTGGAGATGAAGGATTTGTTTAATTAGATGGCAAATCTTTCTGCTGCTGCACGGATGCAAACAGCAGTGGCTCAGGCAGTGGCTGCTTCCCGGGGGAATCTTGGCTGCGGGAGCCGGGGTGCAGGGCCGCCATGATGGCACGTGCATCCCACAGAGCTGGTGGGTGTCACGGTGCCAACAAAGCCGTCGCTGGGGAGGGAGAGCATGCTGGGGACACCCTGGTGGTGGTTTTCATGTGGCTGCAGAGGATGGTGCCTGAGAAGCCTAGTGTGACCCCAGGTTTGCTCCCCCACTCTGTCCTCTGCCTCCCACATTGTTATGGGCTCTGGGGTGGCTGTCCTGGGGGTCCCTGCTGCAAGTGGCATCCTGGCAAAGGCATCTCATCCATCCCCAAGTCTCATCACCTTACCATCCCTAGGGAGCAAGGCTGATTCTCCCTGTGCAGCTGCCAGCACGGGGGGGCTGCACAGCAGCATCACCTAAGTAAATGTAACAACTGGAGCAGCAAATGAGTCCCCCGTCCCCAGAGCCACCCGGGAGAGGAGCCTGTGTGGTGTTTGTGGGTTGTTTCTGCCTGGCTCAGCTGCAGGGGGGACGCAGGAGGGTTGTGCAGCTGCTGCTCTCCAGCCGAGTCTCCAAGAGCCGCCTGTGTCTGCGACTCTGGGGGGAGGCAGTGGGTGCCGGGTAGGAAATGTCTGCATCTCTCATACACATCTCTTAGTCCTACCATTGGCTTTGCTCTCCATGAAATGCTGCAGTGCCTCTGTGGCTCGGGCACAAGGTGCTGTGACAGTAATGCCACCCCGAGGGCTCTCACTGCTGTCCTTCTGCTGCCCGGCCCAGCCGTCACCTCCCCAGCGCCCAGCTGCTCGTCCCTCGGGAGAGCCCTGCCGCGGCTGGCACCTGCTGGCAGTGGGAAGGGTCCTGCCAGCCCGGGGACAGGGCTCGGAGTGGCCGGGTCAGACCCTGTCCTCTGGCCCCTGGGAGAGGCACACGTGGGCAAGCTGGGGCTGGGGCTGGCACAGGGACAGGCAAGGGGAGAAGCATCTTCCCAGGCTCTGGAGGGAAATACAGGGAAAAGCTCCCTCTTTGGGTGGAAATCCAAGACCAAACACCACATGCACAACCTCTGCTGCTCAAGGATTGTCCTGGCTAACCCAGGACCTCCCTCAGCATCACTCTTCCTCCTCTGGGCTCAGGGAAAGGGTGGGACAAGTTAGCACCTCCTTGGCTGTTTGCAGGCACACGAATTCACCCGAGCCTTTCAAAATGGGTCCTGTGTGCAGCAAGAAATAGATGGGGGTGCCCCAGAGCTGAGCCTGGCCCTGGCACTGCCTGCACCCTCCCTTTACAGGCCCCGCTCCGGCTTTGCAGGAGCAAATAGGAACAGAGTGATCCTGGGCTGTGTTTGCTCTTCTCAGACACCATCGGGTCCAAGGAGGCAGAACGACATTTGTCTTTCCCTTTCAGGATTTTCTGAAAGGTAAATGAGAAGAGTTCAAGAATATGCCCCCACGAACGGCAGAGTGAGAGAGTAATGAACAGCCTGGAGAACATCAGCATGACGCATCTGTTTATCCTCCTTTAGGAACAAAATTAAGGAGAAAGGCAGTGGACGTGAAAGGCAAATCTGCTGGAAAATCAGCCAGGGGAAAAAAAATCACCTCCCCAAACCCGTAGTTAAGCCAGGGGACTCCCTGCAACAGACGCGGAGCTTGGTGAGAATTTGGGGGGGAAATTAGAAACTAGAATAAGAAAGCAGTTTGGACCAGCATATTATTCCCAATTTCTGCAGTAAATAACAGGGCTATTCGGTGGGTAAAAGGAGCAGTGATCAGCCAGCAAGCCCTCCAGCGCCTGGGCTGCCTCTCGCTGGGCCCCGGGTTGTGCTGCCAGCAGCTGCCTGTGCCCCTGATTCCCCTCCGGGTGCGGGCAGCCGTGCCTGCACACCTGCGCTGTGTGGCTCTGCCACGCTGGGCTTTACAGCCTGCGAAAGATGTGGGGACAGCGGGGCAGCAGTGGGGCTCCTGCATGCGTCGCCCCCAGGATGCCAGACACCCTGCCCCAAGCACAGCTGGGGGCTGGTCACCCTGTCTGCCCCCCAGGCTCATGGCTCCTCCTACACCAGCGAGCCCAGGCAGGGTGCACGGGCTGGACGAGAAGACCTTCCAAATTTTAAAACTTGGTATTTTAAAAAAAATCAGGCTCCTGCAGGGGAAAACATCAACCAGGACACCAAAAAGGAGGCACGGGCATCTGCTCATCTTCTCTAAAGGGTGACTAGGTGGGGAGGTGAACTCAGCTCAGGTGTAATCTCAGCTGCCTGGCATCTCTGTGGCTGCTGCTGTGGTCCCAGATAAAGTCCGGCAGCTGATGCAGGCAGGAGACAGGCACTGGTGCCAGGGAGGAGGGATCTGCCCCCAGGTGATCCAGCAGGGCTTTGTCGCACTGCCTGCAGCCCTACTTGCTGGGGCATCCTGAGAGCCTTGGAGCATCCCTGGGGGGCACAGGGTGCGGGGTCCCACTGCTGCCGACCCCCACACTCAACGCTGGTACCCATTGTCCAGCCCTTGGCTGAGCCTAGCGAGGGTTTTAGCCCACTCCTCTCCCGCACATCCCCTGCCCTTCCTCTGTCATCCCGTGACACTGGCCTGTCCGTCTGTCCTTCAGCACGCCTCTCCTGTCCTCTGACTGCTTCTTTTTTTTTTTTAATTTAATTTTTATTAGCACATTTTGCAGCCTTGCAGCAACCCAGGAATACAAATAGGACAGCGAGTGCTGCCAGGCCTGGGCAGCTGCGACTGGGGCTGGCTCTGGCGGGCGTCCTTGGCACTGCCGGGAGGAGGCAGCTGGACAGATGCTGGTGGTGCCGCCACGACCTTCCCATAGCCGCTGTCTCCTCTCTGCTTTGATGGGGGTGCCTGGGAGCGCAGGAGATTTTGCATGGCAGGAAAATCCCTGGGCATCCCTGGCTGCTGCAGGCAGCTGCCTGGCTCACCCAGAGCTGCCCTGGGATACTCAATAGCAGGACACATCTTGAGCTCCCTGGACAGGGAGTTTTTACCCCACTGATGGGTGAACTGAAGCAGCGAGGCGGGTGAAGGACAGTTAAAATCAGCGGCAGATAACGAGAAATTCAGCCTGGCCAGTGAAGTGGCTGCCTAAAAATAGCAGCAAGGTCCTCAGCTGTGACAAGATACACCGGGATTTCTCCTGCTGTCCCATGTATAATGGATAAGGGCGCTGCACGCACCGTCACTGGCTCCTCTTGGGTGTCCTGGGGTTGTGCCTGCATTTTGGGGGTGCAGGGTGGAGGGGCTTTCTGTGTTTTGCAGGGTCAGCACCCACTGAAGCGTGTGATTTCGGCCACCATATCTTTGAAAACCTGGCCCCATGCCCAGGGCAGTGCAGAAAATGAGCCCGTGAGGACATAAGCAAAGAAATCAATTAGGGGGGAAAAAAATCCTCCCTGAAACTGCGGGGCTGCGGCAGCCAGGAGCAAGCAGGAAACCACCTTCTCCCAGCTGGCCCCCACTGTGACTGGCCTCCCTGCTGCCTCCCGGCTCATCCCGGGGAGGGCTGCCCCTGTGCCCAACATGCCCAGTGTGTGCTCTGGGGCCAGGGCAAGCAGGAGGCTGTCCCGTACCAGCATGATGGGAGCAGGTGTAACAGGCCGTCTGTGATGATTACGGGTGATGTGGCTGCATATGGGGATGGGGACAGGGAGGATGCTTTGTTTCTCTGCCCCGTATGCTCCTGCTTGCTTTCCTGTCTCGCTTCATTGCCCTAATGTGGTGGAGCGGTGCAGATTGGTGGTGCCCGTGTGGCTCTCCCTTTACCATTGCTGTCACCTGCTTGTCCCTCCAGCCCTAAATTTGCCCTTCTTATAGCCCAGGGAAAGCCTTAGTCTGAGCTGCAGCTATGAAGCACTGAGGACGGAAGAGAAAAACCCACAAACATCCCAGAGAGGCTTTACCACGTGGTGGGGGTGTATTTAGAGGTGTACGTGTGCGTTTTCCTCTAAATACTTAATTTTGGTGCAGCCCATTCCAGTGTCTTAGTGCAGAGTGTGGGTGGCTGGGGAAGGAAAGCCTTCTCTGTGTCTAGCCCCTGGCATGCAGGGGCAGCGTGGCAGTCCTGGGCTCTATTAATGAGTGCAGGTAGCTAAGCTCTTAATTTCCCTGTGGGGGGTGGTTTTGGACATAACTGGCCACTGCCCAAGGGTCAGAACAAATGACAAGATGATCTGGATTGATTTATAAGCATGTTTATTTTTACCAGCCTGGCATGGCCCTCTTCTGGTTGGCAAACGGGGATGCATCTCCCCTTCCCTTCCCCGCCTGAGAAATAGCAGCATTTTCTCTGGCAGGGAACAGCAGACAAGGAAACTTTTATGCGGGCTGGCAGGCTCCCTGCAGCCGCACACTGCCCTCGGGGCCTCATCCAGGAAGGGGCTGAGCTGCAGGATTGCTCCAAGCATGTGGAAGCATGTGGTTACGCACTGAGGATTTGCAGGAGAGGCTCTTACAACCTCTCTAACTGAAATGCAAAGGGAGAGGGATGCAAGAAGGCCTTTTCAGCATCCTTGTGGCCACACATACCCCCGGGGCTCTGCCCCCTGCAGTGTGCGCACACAATGCGGTGTTTGGGGTGCGCTGTTGGCTGCCCACCCAGCTGCTCGGTGCAGGGTACCTGCCGCGCTGGCGGAGAAAAGGCAACCCCAACCACTTTCCTGCACACTTTCTTCTCCCTCAAGCCTTAGAAATCCAGGGAGGGGATTTCCCCATCTCCCTGTTTTGCAGTTCTGCTCTGGAGCACCCGTGGGAGCACTGCCGGGAGATGGGCTGGTCCCTACTGCCAGCAGGTGATGCTAGCGGCAGTGCAGAGGGGGTTTCCATCCCAGGAGGGAAACGCTTGCTGACAAACACTGCCCGATCACCAAGAATTTTAAGCCACTTTGTGCAGAAATTGCAGTCCCTCTTAGTTGCCCACTTTCTCCCCTATGGGATAAAGCTGCTGCTTCCCCCCAGGGTGTTCAGAAATTGCAGAGTCGGCAAGACTGGAATTTCTATGGAAAGAGAAAGAAGGGCTTATATTTTTTCCCCAACGATGTAATATTTTATTTTTTTATATTATGTTATATTTTATACATTATATTTATGGGGGGTTTTTATGTCCTATTTTTTCCTCCTGTGGCCAGGGGTCCCCCTGCGCTGCCCTGGGGTGCAGGCTGGGCCCTGCTGGTTTCCAGCGGCTGTAGGGGTCATGGTTATTTCCAAAGGGATGTTGCAAGGCTGTCACCCTCCCATGGCCATTACGAGGTGACGGTGGCTGGATGACATCACTGCCAGGCCACCTGGGCGCCACCTGGAGGGTTAAGGGAGGTGCCCAAGGATGCCACCCTGGTCTGTCGTGCCTCCCCAGCCCTTACTATCCCACGGCTGGCTGGGGACACCAGGCAGCCATCTGCCACCCTGCCTTGCAGTGGGAAACTGAGGCAGGGAGTGGTGCTGGAACGCTAGGAGCTGTGTCCCACCGATGCGGGGTGCAGCTGGCCACCATGAAGCCCCGGCAGCATTTGCACAGCTGCTCAAGTGCTGTTTCCCCCCAACCCATCTGCGGACAAGCCAAAGGGTGGCTGTTTGGGTGGGCAAGGAAGGGGCAGGGGTCCCCACAAGGTGGCCCACCCTGCTCCTGGCCTGCTGCAGCCCAGGAACCCCCCAGCCCGCCAGTGTCCCCAGCCCGAGGGACAGCCAGGCCCTGCCACCTCGCTGCCTGGCACAAAGCGAGGCATTGAGGGACACAGCAGGGCTTTGTCCACCCCGTGCCCGCCGGGAATGGGCCGGTTGCCCTCTGCAGGCTTTCCCAGCCCTGTGCTGGTTCCACAGCCGCAGCACCAAGGGGAGCTGGGGGCACCTATGGGAGCTGTGGCACCCATGGGACATGGGGCACCCAAGGGAGCTGGGAGCAGGGAGTGGGAGCAGGAGCACCCAAGGGAGTTGGCTCCATCTGCTGCAGCCCTGGAGCGATACCCATCACTTGGGTACCCCACAGCTGTGCCCACCTGAGCGCCGTTCCCCCACGGGGGCCAAGGGGCCAGGGAAAACAGCTGCAGGATTCCCATCAAAAGGGGGGAAGCTCCCAGTCTGGAGCCCCCAAAGCTGAAAGCAGGTCTCTGGGACGGGGGATCACGTTCCCCGCTGGTGGGTGCTGGGCAGTCAGGGAGGTGACAGAGGGCCATTAGTGCTGTCCTGTCACTGCCACAGTGGGCAGCCCGGGGCAAACACAGCCCAGCTGGGCCCAGGAGGGTCCCCAGAGCCACCGACAAGGGGACACCCCATGAACCTCCCCCACCCCCCAAGCTGCTCTCTTTCTTTTGCAAAAGCCTTTTCCCCTAAAACTCTGAGCAGGGCCGTGGGGTGGCTCTGCCCACACAGCTGCCGGGCACCCAGAAGCTGGCAGCCAAGGGGTGTTGGGGGGGCCGGAGGGGAGGGGCGGGGTCCTGTCCCTTTAAGGGAGGTGGCTGTCACTCAGAGAGCCCTTTTCTTTGCTGGAGAGCAGGACAGGCACCCAGAGGAGGAAATACAGGGCAAGGGACCGCCAGGCAGGCGAGGGCTCCTGCAGACAGCACCGAAGCAGCTGAACAGGCGGTCGGGGGAGTTGACCAAGTCCAGCGCCATGGGTGAGTATGGGGTGAGAGGGTGGCAGACACTCGGAGAGCTGTCGCTGGTGGCTCGGAGGACCCTGTCCCAGAGCAGAGCCCCCTGAAACTTTCCTCTGGCACCGGTCAGGTCCCAGTGGCCCCACGGTGGCCATGCCAGCCATGGGAGCTGCCAGAGGAGGATGCCTCAGCACAGTGGGGACAGTGTTTTCTTTTCCAAAGTGGTTTTCTGTCCCTGTGTGCTCATGCGCTGTCTGTGGGGACAGATGCCATCTCCACAGCTGGTCCCACCTGAGCCCTTGCCACATGGGCTGGAGAGATGAGAGCTCCTGCCCGGGGCTGGCAGGAGCTGGGAGGTCCAGGCAGGGCGCTGAGACCTGCCACAGCTTGTGCCACTTGTATGCCAGCAGCCTTGAGAAAATGGAGGGGTCCGTTTCCCTATTGATACACCAGAGCTAATACTTACCGGCATACCCCCCGGGGCATCAGGGGTGCTCTGTTCCTGGGGGTCCCATGGGCTGCCAGCACCCTGCCTCCTCCTCCTCCTCCTGTCTGCAGCGTATTGTTTGGCTCCGGCAGCAGCTGCTGAGCCCGGGTACAAGGCCCGGGATTGTGCGGCACAAGGGCTCTTTCTCTCCTCCCTTCCCCTCCCCAGGCTTCCCCAGAGCAGCTTCCCAAAGCCCAAGGGGCCAGAGCTGTGCCAAGGAGCCTGCCAGGCCCTGCCGCATCCTGGGACCTGCAGCTCCCCGGGAATGGGGCCATTCACTGTGCCCTAGCCCTGGGCACCTGCCACACCACTCCCTAGGTGACCAAAAATAAAAATTAAAAAAGGCATGTTTGGCCCAGCACCCCGATGAATGCACGGGGCTGTCCCTGTGGGTCCCAGCGAGGTTTGGGGAGCAGCCAGGAGGAGTGGGACCCCCCCAGGACCTGCCGGTCCAAGGCAAACAAGTGGGAGGGGTCCCAGCACTCCCCCATAGCGCTGCCTTTGTTCACTGTTTGCTCTCAGCAAGGGGTAGCCGCCGGGGTGGCAGTGCCAGGACAATCCCCCATTGTCCTCGGTGCCACTGCGTGACCTTGCTCCCAGTGGGGAGGGGAGGGCACTGCTGGTCAGGACCCCATGGATTTCTTGTCCTTTGAGGGAGGAGATGAGCACAGTGGGATCCATGGAGGGAGCGTGGGTTTGGGAACGCTTCCCATGGGTGCCTTTTTGGCATTCAAGGCACAAATGCTACGCCCAGACAGGATGTGCCAAGCCAGCCGCCATGCCCAGGACAGTGGGGTGCTGGAGCCCGCATCTTGGGGAAGGGGAGCAGCTTCCCTGCGCAGAGGTGTTGCACAGCCAGGGCAGCAGGTTATCGCAGCTTAGCTGGAGCCAAACTGACACTCCGGTGCAGAGCCACCTGGCTGCTCTCCCTCAAACTGGGCAGGAGAGCGTCTGGATGAGCACCTCCAAACCCAGCCCATCGGGAATCTGAGCTAATGATCCTGCATGTTAGAGCCCCAACATGCAGAAGGAGCAGGTGCCCATGGCCCCACTGCTGAAAAAATCCAGCATTTAAGCAATCCAAGCAGCATGCTGGCACGTGCCCTTGCTTTCCCTACCCACACACAGGTACATGTGCCCTCTTGCCAAATATCTGTCCTGGAGGACTAAATCTATTACACAAGCGCTGACGTTTGGGGAGCTAACACGGCTCCTCTCCATAAGCACATCTGCCCACGTAAGGGGGCTGCTGCAGCCCATTAGCAGCTTGTTTGCCAGGTCCCTCTGGCATTACGCTACATTGCCTTGTATTTCCATCTTGTTTTGCATGGATCAGCACAGCTGGCTCACCTCGGCTCCCCGTCCGCCTTACACCCAGGGGCTGCCTTGAGGCCCCGGTGCCCCATCCCAGGGCACACTTGGGTGCGATCCTGTCCAGCCGCTTAAAGAATTCTCAGGGAAGCTGCTGGGTTTGGCTCTCCAGCACCGCAACAAATCATTGCTGGGTTTTCCTTCAACCTGCTTCCCTCCTCCCACCGGGCACCTTCCTCCCCCGGCGCTTGCCTGCTCTGAGCTGCAGGCTCCGAGCATTCCCCGTCCCAGCAGTCCTTCCCACCTCACCTCTCTTCTCCCTAGGTTTGCTCGAGTGCTGTGCCAGATGTCTCATTGGGGCACCCTTTGCTTCACTGGTTGCCACTGGCTTGTGCTTCTTTGGGGTAGCGCTGTTTTGTGGCTGTGGGCATGAAGCCCTCACAGGCACCGAGCAGCTCATTGAGACCTACTTCTCCAAAAACTACCAGGACTATGAGTATCTCATCGACGTGTAAGTACCCTGTTGCAGTGCATCGCCCTCGTGCTGGGGCCCCTTGTGTCTCCGTCTTGCTCTGTGCCGGGAGGAGGTGTCTGGACAGGCTGGCCGGGGCGATGCTGTCATCTGGGCACCATGGAGACACCAGGCTCCATTTGCCATGTGCCAGTGCCACGGCTGCCTGGCAGGGTCCAGCGGCCACTTATTTCCATTTCACGCCTGTTTTTATCTGACCCTCGCTAGGTGCCCTGGCTAGTGCTGGACCTCTGCACCGGGTAGGTATGGAGGGCACCGGGGAGCCGGCAGCGGCCAACAGCCTTGCTTGCCACGGCTTTGCCCCAGCTCGATCCTCTCGCGGCTTCACCCTTTGTTTTGGTCCCCCTGGGGTGGCATGGGGAGGGTAAGTCACTGCGGCCAGGCTGCCCCAGCCGGGCTGCACGTGGGGCTGAGCTCCCGGGCACTGCCTCGGCGCTGAGCATCCCTGCCTGCTCCTCTCCCCGGCAGCATCCATGCTTTTCAGTACGTCATCTATGGCACGGCCTCCTTCTTCTTCCTCTATGGAGCCCTGCTGCTGGCTGAAGGCTTCTACACCACCGGTGCCGTCCGGCAAATCTTCGGGGACTACAAGACCACCATCTGTGGCAAGGGCCTCAGCGCAACGGTAACTGGGGGCCCGAAAGGGAGGGGAGCGCGAGGCCCCCAGCGAGCTCACTCGTTGCAGCGGGTGTGTCAGTGTTTGGGAAAGTGGCTAGGACATCCTGACAAGGTGATCTTAACTGGGGTTTGGCACCCCTTCGCGCGCCCGCAGCGGGTTCACCACGCTTGGCCTGGCCGAAGGGCAGGAGACTGCATCCGTCCGGGTTTCGGGGTATCCCAAAGGGAAGCGCAGCCCAGCTGCCCTCCCCCAGGCCTGCCATGGCCCCTGGGGACCAAAGCAGCCCAAATGGCCACATTTAACAAAAACGCTTCATGTTTAAGCATCAGCGGGGAGAGCCACGAGCATTCCTGCGGTGCCGGCAGCCCGAGGCTCTCCAGCACCCGGTGCCCCCAGGCTTGTCCTCTCCGCTGTGCTTGGGGACCATGACAAAGTGTTGGCAAGGGGAGCCCGTGGCCTGGGGGAGTGGAGGGGGATGGCTGCGGTTCCCTCGGGGCTGGTCGGGGTGGCACCGTGGAGGGAGGGCAGGAAAGGCGCATTTGCATGCCAAGGTGGGTTTTGCAGCTGCCCTCCCGCAGAGGCCAAACCCTGCTTGGCCGCAGCCGTGGTTTTCCCCCCCCCACGGGACGTGGCAGCCATCCTGCTGCTGCTGCCGGTCACCCCCACGCGTGCGTAGCTGGCCGCAAGCCTGGGGCTGATGCTGGCCCCGTGAGCTGCAGGGGCACCCGGCTCGGGCTGCTACTCCGTGCTGGCTGCTTGGGGATATGCCGGGTTTGGCGGGCAGTGCAGGGCCGGATGCAGGCAGCATCTCAGTCCCCTGCCTGCCCCGCGCCCTTTCCTGCCTGGGGACCCTTGTGCTCCCCTGTCCGTGTCCCTGGCTGTTCAGTCACCATGGCTCTGCCCCGGCTTGTCCTGCCCCTTGCAGTTTGTGGGCATTACCTACGTCCTGACCATCATCTGGCTCCTGGTCTTTGCCTGCTCCGCGGTGCCTGTCTACATCTACTTTAACACTTGGACCACCTGCCAGTCCATTGCCAACCCCAGCAAGACCTCGGCCAGCATCGGCACCCTGTGTGCAGATGCCAGGATGTACGGTGAGTGCCGGGTTCGCTGCCCAGGAGTCAGGGCTCAGGGCAGAGGAGAGGGGATGGAGGAGAGGGTCCAGGCAGATAAGGCTGGGATAAAGCAGGGGCAAGTGCTGAAGACCCCTGAAACACCAGGGTGGGTGTGACATGTGGCTGTGGGAGTCTGAGCAAGGCAGCCGGCTGGTGGCCATGCCCAGCTCACCCAGCTCCCCACATCTCGCCAGGTGTCCTGCCCTGGAACGCTTTCCCCGGCAAGGTGTGCGGCTCCAACCTGCTCTCCATCTGCAAGACCAGCGAGGTGAGCACCTCCTGTCACCTCATGTGCGCTCCCCTCAGTGGGTGGCCTCGGCACTGGCCTCCCCAGCTGGCACGCGGGACCCCGTGAGCTCACCCCCTCTTCCCTTGCAGTTCCAGATGACTTTCCACCTCTTCATCGCAGCCTTTGTGGGGGCGGCTGCCACACTGGTCGCACTGGTGAGTCGGTGCTCCCCCTGCCCGGCCGTTCTCCTCTGCCCGGTGAGGATGTGGGGGCAGAGGACAATGGAGGTGGTGGGCATGGACGTGACAGAGCCTGTGCTCGTGTCATTTTCTGGCACGTAAGTGCAGATGGTGAATTCAGGCCATAAAAAGGTAGAGGTGGCTGCTGGAGGGGATCTGGAGAAGCTTTAGGAGACCACTGGGGAGAGGTCCTGCTGCCCGTGCACTGAGTCCCCTTGCCTTTCCCTGGCTCTCCTCTGGCTTTACACCAGCCATGAAACACTGCAGTGTCCCACCGGTGCAGCGGGGCCACGGGACTCTGCAGGGCAACTGCCTTATTGGGGTGCTGGGGGATGCCACCTTGGGCCCTGCTTGCCCACGGGAGCTTTGTTTCTCCTCCTCCCCCCTCGCTCACTCTTTTCCACCCACAGCTCACCTTCATGATCGCTGCCACCTACAACTTTGCCGTCCTCAAGCTGATGGGCCGAGGCACCAAGTTCTAGCCCGTGCGGTGAAGCCCAGCCAGACCAAACACTCTTCTTTTGTCTAACCCCAAGGCTTTAACACTGCAGCCACCTGACACCAGGTCTCCTGCGTTAACTCTGCCTTCACCGCTGATTCCACTCCTCTTCCTCCCTCGCATCCATTGTGCTGAGCATGACCAGGAAGGAGAGCTTCCCACCAATGGACACCTCTTCATGCACTTTTCTCTCTCTGCTCATCCGTAACTGGTTTGCTCTAGGGCCAAGCCCATCAAAACCAGCCAGAGAAGAGGAGGGACTTACTCCAGTGTCCTGATGTTGCCTAGGGATGAGCAAAGGCCTTCATGCTCCTGGGAGGAGGAAATCCGTGTAGGTTGCTCCATGAGTAGCAAGAGGCTACCCGGAGAGAAAAGGAAGTTGGCCCAGTCCTTGTACCATTGCTAGAGACTCTCCTGGAGCTGTCTGCTGTCACCACCCATGGATGGAGAATAAGAGAAGGATTTTTTTTTTCCCCTTAGCAAAGAAAGATGAATTTACCCCAAATTGCCTGCTGCAGTCAAGGCAAAGGGAGTTCAGGGCAAGGATCTTCCCATTGCGGAGAAGAGAGTGCTGACCCCAATGCTGATAAAGCCCTAACCCAGCTGCCCCTATTAAAGCCTAAAGGAGTTTGGTGTCTCTGTAGACGAGGGGGACTCTTGGCTTTACCCTCCAGGCAGCAGAGAGGCGGCAGACAGGTTTGACTGAGGGGACATCTCTGCGCTGTGCCCTGGGAGTGTAAAGCCAGAGCCATCCCTCCGTAGGCAAGGGATGACCCTCTGGACTGCGCGCCTTCACCCACCCTTCAAGCGCCGCGCTCGCCGCACGCTCTCGTCCCTTCACAATGGTGCTCTTCTCTGGGGTGACGTCTGCTTCTCTAACCTCCGCTGCGTCAGAGAGCTTGATTTGTTTCTCACACATGTCAAATGTAACTTTCCCTCGTTCTGTCCCCGTCTTCCCCTCACTTTTTTCCCGCATTTCCTGCAAGTCAAGACAACTGTCTTGTGGCTGCCAGGGCAGGAGGGACTGGCAGCATCTCACTTCCAGCCGAAACCCATGAAGGAGTTGAGGAGGGAAGGAAAGGCGGTGGTTTGGATGTCACGGGGCGGAAACATGGCCCATCTCTGCAAACCAGATCCTTTCTGGTGCCAGTTCAGTCTTTTTCCACGGAGGGAGGCAGTAGAGCAAGGGGTTTGGTGGAGACAACCTCTCCTCCATGATCGCTCTCCATGGCAGCTGGAGGAAAGCCCTCTGGCTGGGTAGTATGGGTCCAGCCAGACCTGCCAAAATGCTGTTTCCAGTCCTCCCCACCAACTGGTATTTTGTTTTGCTCTTCCCTGCCTCTCCTTAGTGCTATTCTTAGTGTTTATTTATTGGAGAAACTACTTTCAGTGGCAGACTGTAACTCCATCTTGCATGGATTTTTTTTTTGTCTGTATTATTATTATATTTTTTTTAAGTGCCAGTTTCAGCAGGGGCAAGGATAAAGGAGTAGATCTGCTGAGCAGAGCATTCGAAGGATCCTTGCCGCTGGGAATGCTGAAACAGGTTGGCCAGGCTACCAACGCACATGGGCTGGGGAGGGGGGAGATGCCAGGAGGGACGGCAGGGTGGGGAGAAACCAGTCAAGATCTGGAAATTCACATTGACGCTATCTCTCTTGGGGGTTTGCTGGGGTTTTTTTGGTATCCATTTAACAAAAAATAACCAGATCCTCCTTCCCACCCTTGACCCCAGACCCCAAACACACACACACGCACACATGTGCACACACACACACAAAAAGAGAGTTAATCAACTGAAAGTGTTTCCTTCATTTCTGATCTAGAATTTCAACTTGTTAACAACCAATAAAAAGGAGCAACTTTTTAGAGACTTATCTTACAAGATGTATTTTATAAAAATTAAAGAAAATAAATTAAAATTAAGAACATTCTGAACAAGATATACATCTGTCTGTCCATTTGTTGTGCTGGCTTTCCAGCCCCCCTCCCATCCCGGCCAAAAAAAGCAGGGAAGGGGAGGCTGCAGATGAGAAGGTCCCAGAGGAGCAGTGCTCGCCAGCCCCACATGTGGGCCAGCAGCTCCTGCAGGACTCTGCCCACCCCTCCCTCCCCCCCCAGCCATGAGGTTCATAACCCTGATTTCAAAATCTTTGTTCCCAGCTGGGGAGCCCTTAAAACCTCTATTTCTCCTCCAGCCACCCAGAGGAAAGCTGGGGTCTTGTAGGAGCTGCTTGCTCATGTTTGGTGATGTGCTGCTGCCCTTAAATACTCAGCCTACGCAGTGACAGCCTCTGCCACGTCTCCTTCTGTAGCACCTACAGCACGACCACAGCAAAACTAATCAGCATGGCTTGAGCAAAGCTCGCCGGCTCGTATCAGGCAATGCACGTGGTACGAGCACATCCAGAGGACACAGGATGCGCGATTCTCTCACTTGTAGAGAGCCCTGAGTGAAATAGGATGGTCTTGTTTAGGAAGGAGGGCGGACTTGACTATCGCAGGGCCCTACGCGTCCTGTCCACGCGCTGTGTGGGTGGCTGCATGCCATTTGCCACAGGGTCGTTAACAGTTTGCACATTGCTGGTGCATGGGGAGGTCATCAGCTGGTGTCTTTCTGCCCCTGATCAGACGAATTCCGCCCTTAGACTTAACATCTCACAGTGGCTACTCAAAAATTATTAATTCAAATGTTGCTTCTCTTGGAAATTCCCCCCAGGAGCTGTGCTCAGGAGCCTCCAGGGAGCAAGGCCACAGAGGGATGCTCCTAGCTCCACGCTCAAACCCCAGCACTGCTCCCATTTGCAGCAGATCTGCCCGAGAGGCAGATTTCAGGAACAGCTAGGTGCTCACGAGCAGCAGGGCAGGCTGAGAGCTGGCAGGCTGTTACCTACCCTCAGCCAGGACCTTGCTGCTATTCCTAAATGGGACTCTATTCCAAATCCCACTCTCTCCTCTCTCCTCCAGCTTCAGCCCCCTCCGGGCAGGCAGCAAGGCTTCCCATGCAGGCCAGCCAGGGGAGGTTTAGCTCATGCAGTGCTGCTGCCCCAGCTCAGTGCACAGCTGTGCCGGCACCCCCTGCCTTGCCCCAGCTCACAGAAACCCGTGGGGCTGCAGCCAGCATCAATGGAGCCCTTTGTTCCCTGCGTTCCCAGATGCCATCACCCTCCTCTCCCCATGCTGAAAGGGCCCTGTGTGTGCATGATCAGCCGCAGGAGCGAGCTAGGGAACAAAACACCATCTCTTTCCCCTGGCAGAGACTGGTGCCCCCCGGCCGGGGTGAGGACTGGGGACAGCAGCGTGAGATAGTGTGTAAAAGCAGCCAGCATGGCCAGGACGCTGGGCAAGTCTGAGGGCTGAAGGACACATGTAGCTTCTTGTTGGGTGTGCCCTTGGCTGTGTCCTGCTGCCACCCCACCTGGAGACATGGGGCCTGCCCTCACAGCTCATTCCGTGGGCACCCAGTGCCCTCCAGGAACTGGCTGGTAAAAGACACGGAATAAACCCTGCCCCGTACCAAACCACATCTCTCTAAACTGGCCCATCACCAAGGAGGGGAGCCAGTGCAATCACACACTTTCCCCCGTCTAGCGGCAGAAATGTGGCTGCAGTTTGCTCCCACAAAGGCTGGACCAGAGAAAGGGACCCCGGAGCAGGTCCCATGGGCTGCCTTGCTGGCGAGCAGGCAAGGCGACTCCCACCCCTTCATCCCATGCCCCGTCACTCCGGGAGACGGCCCTGTGCCGCTGCTAGCAAGGGACACTGGGCAAGCAAGCCCTTGGGACAGTGAGGACAGAAACCTCCCCTGCGCAGGGAAAGGAGAGGGGAGGGGCTGGCGGCACCCACGGGTGTTCGTGCAGGGGCGGCCACGGGTCCCCAGCCCTCCGCTGAGGCAGCCTCCAAGAGCGGAGTGCGGCCAGGCTGGTGCTCCCTCCCGGCCGCCTCCCTCGGCCGGGGCGGGGCCGGCTCCCGCATCCCCGGTCCTCTGTCTCCTCCCCGCGGCCGCCGGCCGCAGCGGCGGCTGCCCGGGCTGGCGCTGCCGGGGCGCAGCGGGCGTCGTGCCCCTCCCTCCCCGCCTCCCTCCCCGCCCCCGGGACCTTGGCTCCCGTGAGCTGCCGGCCCCCCGCGGTGGCTGCCGCTGCGCTGCCCGTGCTTCCCCGGGGAAGCCCTCCCTGCAAAGGCACGTCTCCTGCTAAGGGTGCGCTAGGAGCCTCCAAAACAAAGCCAACCCACCGGCCACGCATCAGAAAAAATAACTACCGTCGCCCTCTAGTGCCTTCATTTACACTGGGCTCAGTCCTGCACAGTCCGGTCAAGGGAATAGCAAATAAAAGCTACACGAAACGTTCAGATGCTGCCATGCAAAGCCCATCTGCAAGCCCCTAACTACATGGCAAATTCCTGTGAAGCCACACAGGCAGGCACAATCCCCTGCCCCGCTCTGTTGGCAAGGGCTCGGGCTCAGCCCTGCGGTAAGGCTGTATGGGACGAGCAGGAAGGCCCAGGGAAAGGAGGCAGCGCTAGAGGCAAACCCGACGGCTGCCTGCTACCCCGGCTCAGCCCTCCGTCCCTCTGCCTGCACTAACGCTCAGGAGAGGAGGCAGCGGGCACACCAGCCGTGGCAGGGCACGCTGACGCTGCTCCTCTCTGGCAGCTCCCCCCAGTCCTGTCCTGGCTGCAGTTAGGGCAGGGGAAGGGCTGCGAGTGGCGAGCAATGACCTGGCAGGGGCGATAGCTGGCAAGCAGCCCTGCCTGCCAGGGCCACGGCATGGTACTGCCGCCCATCTGCCCTAGAGGAAGGTCTCACCTGCTGCCTATCAGGCACCCAGCCGGTTTCTCTCCATTTCTGCACACAGTTTGGCTCTGCTAGGGAGATGCCTGGAATCGAGGAGGGAATAGCAAGTGGGAAGACAGGAGAAGGGGTAACGGTTTTAAACTTAAAGAGGGTAGATTTAGACTAGATATAAGGAAGAAATTTTTTACAATGAGGATGGTGAAACACTGGCACAGGTTGCCCAGAGAGGGGTAGATGCTTCATCCCTGGAAACATTCAAGATCAGGTTGGACGGGGCCCTGAGCAATCTGATCTAGTTGAAGATGTCCCTGCCCACAACAGGGGGATTGGACTAGATGAACTTTAGAGGTCCCTTCCAATCCAAACTATTCTATGATTCTAAGTCCTCATGGAAAGGACTGACAATAGCACAGGCAGATGCTGTACTTGGCTGCTCATGAAGACAGGAGTCCTGCATCTGCACGTGGCCAAATGCACCAGCCCCTGAAGGACCCCTTGAAGCCACTAGGAAAGAGCTGCTCCACCAGCCATGCCTGCACTGGGGTCAAGGGGTATCTCTGTCCATACCTGATTGCTTTTGCCCAAGCAATCGCCTCAGGAAGTAACCCACCATTTTACTGACTTCATGGCATGTCCCAGGCCACAGCCTCCCAGTCGAGGGACTCTGACTCACCTGAGGCCTTTGGGCAACCACTGTCGGAGCTGCCATTGCCTCCCACCGCATGCCTCCTCAGCAGAGCGGGGCATGCTCCTTCCTCCAGAGCAGACCATGCCAGTGCCCCTGGCACCAGAGCTGCAGCAAATGCCCTGTTAAGAACTGGAGCCTGGAGTGGGGTTCAGAGGTTCCTGAAAGGCCATTTTTAGACTCTTTATATCTTTTTGCTTGTCCCCAGACACAGCTAAGAAAATGCAGTCCCCAGAGAGATCATGTTCCCATAAATCTCCTTACAGCTGTACTGCTGTGAGGAGCCTGCCTCCGGAGCTAGGGAGGAGCTGTACTCGGGGAAAGCATGCAGGTGTGAGCAGCCTGGCTCACCCAGAGAGCACAGCAACGCCAGGGCATCTGCAGCCATTTGGGGCTCCTCCGCTAGTGGTTCTAGAGAAGATTTCAGTTTCCTCAGCCCGCCAAGCAGCTGCACAGCCTTACAGCTGCGCTACCAGGCCCAGAGAAGCAAAATCCTCAAGAGGGCTGTGGGAGGGGGATGGATGGGACCAGAAGACTCCACACCACTCCTCCTCCTTTGCAAGCACACAGGGATACGCTACAGCATCTTGTTCCACACAGAAGCAGCTCACTGCTTTCCTTTGCAGACACTCCTTTACCCTCCAGGGATCCATCCTCTCCCCAGCCCACAACAAAACCCACTGAGCCCTCCACTATTGCTTGCGGTGGCAAAGTGAGGTATGAGGGAACAGCCCCACATTTTCTTACAAACGTCTCACATCAAGGGAGTCAGTGGTTCTGATGGTTTTAGACAGACGCTCACTGATGTGAGACAGCCTCATCCAACCCCCACGACGCCTCCAAGGCTGGGACCATCTCCCACTAGGTCACATTGGCTGTCTGTTTTCAGCTGTGTTTTGAAACAGCTGAAGTAAGATGCTGGAGGTCCCCAGATACTCCAGCCCACATTTAAAAAGCAGGATCTCCAAGGACTTGAAACCCTACTCTGCCTCTGGAATCGTGGATAGGCAAGCAGACATGGGAGAAAAATAAACTAAAAAGTTCTGCCAACCGAAACAGCAGGCAGGGACTCTGCAAACAGAGAAAGCCTCCCAAAATAAGCGACTATCCTGGCAGGACAGCGGAAGAGAACAGTCCCCATATGCTGATTTCTATCTCAGCGTCCTATGGAAATCATGCCTGGTTACAACCCCCTGGAGCCCGAGGGACCGGTTCCAAGATCGCAGGAAGAAATCAAAGGAAAGTACCCAGCTTGCTGCTGAGAGGCCAGGCTGAAAATGTAGTGACAGAGGGAAGCAATGTGGAATATTTCTGTTAAGAAAGCATTCTCTGATACACTCTTGAAAAGACAACTGGTCACTGGATTCAGCTGGTCAATACGTTATATTTCTTCAACTACTGATCTAGCTAGGTACGTTCAGGAATAACCAACCCCTTTGATCCCTTAGTGACTTCTCTCTGCCAGATGGTATAACCAACCCAGCTCCACATCCATCAGGAGAACAGGAGCCTACTTGAACTTTGATAAACCAAGAAGTCAGCCACTTCCTGAATTCACTTGAATACATCCGTGTTTTATTTGCTTAAATAAAGGTAGAATCTTGGTTTTACAATTCCAGTTCTGTAGCAATAGCAACAACCACACCAGCACGAATGGACACAGGGAGGGGATGGCTGTTGGCACTGAACTTTGCAACAAAGAGTTCAAAATTCTGGCTCCTTTGGAAATTGTGCGTATCATTTAAAATAAATTAAACAATTTAAATATATTATATTATACTTTTTTAATGCATTTTTAAAACACATAAGCCTAACAAAATAGTTTGGTTTTTTTAGAAGTCAATGATCCAATGTCTGTAAGGAATAAGAGATGCTGTGTAACACCCTCCAGCAATACATACCGTCTGCACAGCCTGTGCACAGCTGAAGCTCAAGAGCCTCATTATCAGCATCAACACGCACCCAGGGTACTGCAAACACGTGCTGCACCCGTACCTCCTACACCTTGGCTTGTTCAGTCTCTGCCCTCTCCCACAGGAGGTGCCAGTCCTCACGCAGATCCCATGAGATCCGCGCTGGGGAAGCGGCAGTGTCACCTGCAGGGAGGTCCCTCAGCAGCCCCTCCAGCAGGGCTGGGCAGTGCACAAGGGCCTGAGCCTGTTCCAACGCCGGGGCCCCTGTGCAAACCAGCTCCGGGGAAACGCATCTGTTCAGAGGTGTAAATCAGAACCACAGGTCACAGAGTCTGGGATGTTGAAGGAAGTATCAAGCAGTGTTAAACTGAAGAAAAATCTAGAGGCCTGGCGAGGTCAGACATTGGTAAATAAACAGTAACAATAACTTTAATATCCTGTAAAAATCTGTTGCACCTGTGGAGGCAGAGCCTTCTCTTATACCTCAAGGGACCTTGTTTTCCAGAGACTGCAAGCACTCCCTAACTATCCCCGTGAATATGAGTGTTCAGCCCTGTTTAGAAATCAGATCCCTCTAAAGCACTTTGCATTAAAGCTTCAGTCCCTTCCACACATGGCTGCCCTGCAGAGAAGGGCAGGATCACCTTGAGTTCCCCCAGAGGAGACTCCCTGCATGCTCAGAGACTGCTCGGTGATGGGGCTTAGCTGCCACCAGCCAGCGCGAGGGCAGAGATTGTCCTTTTCTAAAGCACAGCATAAGTGAGGCTGCTCGATTTGAGCTACAAAATTTACCATCCAGTAGCTCATCACAGTGGGAATTGCATTCAGCAGCTAGCCAATACGTACTCAGGGAAGCTCTCCCTGTGGCAGGCTGCTATGTGCTTATGGGCAAAGTCATAGTTTTGGACAAACGCTTGCACGGGAAGTTGCAGGACATGAGGTTATAATGGTAAAGACAGCAGTCTGCAAGCACTCATCTCTTTGCTACACAGATAGCTTGGGACTAAGATCTAGCAGGGGGCAAGAGCTGGGATCAGCAAAGCCTGGCATTGTTTTCTAGAAGGTTCCCTGCCCTCCCACCCCCATTTTTCAGCCACCTTGAACAGAGGTGGAACCAGTGCAGCTCTCTCCCCAATGGACTGAACACAGCAGCCATTAACAAAGGCCAGTTAATTGAGTGGACATCCTCTACCACTAAAGTCTGTCAGATGAGTCACAGGGAGTAAGGGCCAGGACAACGGCATGAGTTAACTGTGCTCAGCAGCACTGCACCTGACGCAACAGGTAATAAAGTGAATGGTTCTATGTTGCAGCATCCAGATGGGAACATCCGTGCTAAAACAACTGAAGACACTGATCTGCCAGCTAGTGAAGCACAGTGGTCACCGGCCCCGCACACCGAGTGAGTGGATTTAACAGCTGACCATGCATGACTCCCCCAGCCACCTGCACACCTAGGAGACATCCCACCCACCTACCATCTGGTCTGCTAGAGCATATCATCTGGACATGGTGATTACTTGTGACAGAAACCAGCTGAAGTTTCACGCTCCAGATCTCCTGAACTCCTGAGTAACTCTAAACCCTTTGACATGACCTGGCGAATGTCCACATCAGTATTTTTCATCCAGGCCTTCAAGGTATGAGAAGCGAGATCTGGTGTTGAGCCTCCAGAAGGGACAAGGAAACATATATTAAACAAGAAGCAGACAGTCTCTCCACAAAATAACACTCACACAAGACAAAGTTAGAGGTGAGGAAAAACAGACCAGAAACAGGCAGTTACAAAGAAGTGATGCTGCCACATTCAAATATAGGTCCATCTCTCCTTCCTATGTTGCTTCAGATCAGAGCTCTAACAATTCTCAGCTCAATTCAGTCTCAGGACACAACGCGCTCATCCCAAACAACAGATACACACATCTCAGCCACGCTAGTATTTGGCATTCTCACAGTCACATGGGCTAGAGTCTCTACAACAGGTTTCATTCAGTATGCTGAGCAGACTTTCCTTTGGCAGTAAGGTCATGAGTTTAGTGGGTCTAGTATTTTTTTGAATTCAGGACTAAAATACTTCCAAGAGTGTCTAGAGCGCTCTCAGCTTTGTTCCACAGGCAGTTCTTGGTACAGAATTCACCGTCTTTAGTGAATTTAAAGGACTTTAACCCAGTCCTTTAAACCTGCTAAAACAGGCAGAGATGGAAGCAGGACTACGTTCACATGCTCTTTTGACACCTCTCTCCTGTAGTTAGATCCTCTGTGCCCGAAAACTCCAGCCAGAATTCAGATGATGAGGCTGCAACTCTCCAGTGAGCAAACCACCTATTGTCCTTGTGGCCACTCTCCTCAGAGTGCCCCAGAGCTGCCTGCATTTATTCCGATCCAGCCGCTGGCTCAAGCGACGTTCCCGAAGCAGCAGCCACTCTTAACAACAGGAAGACCCTGATTTGGAGCTGGAGTGCAGGTCGATGGTGTGGCCCAGCATGCAGTGCTCTAGCTGCTCCTCCACCGCCAGCACCTGTCGCACAGCCTCCTCAAAGGCCACTGCCACATTGGTGTCATCCTTGGCACTAGTCTCCAGGTATGGATAGTTACCATTTTCCATGCACCAGGCCTGGGCCTCCTCTGTGCTCACTTGTCTCTCAAGTTTGTCTATCTTGTTGCCCAGGACTACAAATGGGAAGTGTTCAGGGTCCTTCACATCAGCATAATAGACAAACTCCTTCTGCCAGTTACTGAGGTTCTCAAAACTCTGCCGGTCGTCCACACTGAAGGTCAGCAGGCAGCAGTCTGCTCCCCTGTAAAAGGGGGTTCGCAGGCTCTTGAATCTCTCCTGTCCCGCAGTGTCCCAGATCTGGAGGGTCACAAAACGTCCATCCACCTCCAGGTCCCGGTTTAAGAACTCCACACCAATCGTGTGGAAAGCCTGCGAGTCAAACTTGTTGGTGACGTACCGGTTCATGAGGGAACTTTTCCCAACTCCACCATCCCCAAGAAGAATGACCTTTAAGAGCAAAGACTTCCCACTCATTGCAGCAGGATGGAGAGGCGCAGTACCAAGGCAATCTACAGGGTTCAGAAATAGTACAAAATAGCTATTTGACTCATGGATTCTGCAGAAAGTCAGAATGAATAGAATATGCTATTTCCATCCCCATTTCTGGACAAGTTTTGTATATAGGAGGTAATTTCTCTTATTAGAGAGATTAGAGCTGGGAATTGGACAAGCTTTCAGGCACACAAGTCCTCCATCGGGTCCAAAATGGAAGCAGCAGGTCACTACTGTAAGTGCAAGGTAAGAACAACTGTTGAGAGTTTAGTATCAATTATACCACTTTTGGTGAAAACTCTGTATCTGAAAGCTTGTCTAGTTTTTCCAAACATACCATCACTAGTTAAACATCTCTTCCTGCCTGTGTCCTCAGGCTATCACAGAAACAGCAAAATCACCAGGGATCACCGTCACCAGGCCTTCCTTTCCACTGTACAATCACTAGCTAAATAATTTCTCCTATCTGACTTGCTCTACTGGAAGGATGTAAAAGATGTACAGGCCTAACATCAATACAAGTCATCTGGCAAACCAGTTCTTAATCACTCCAAGAACGCTGACTCACCTTACAAGTGGTGCTGTGCTTGTTTTCTGCGTGTGATCTCTACAGCTTGCAAGGGGTTTCCCAGGCAGAGGCCCTGCTGCTTTGCTGCTCTTTTTTGGCAATGCTTTTCGCAGGCCAGTTTGCTAGGGCACAGGTGCAAGTTCACATTGCAACAACGCCAACACCACAGGTTCCTTAGTCAGCAGTTGCAACAGAAAGGCCAAGTGCCAACTTGTCCTCCCCCCTCCTAGGGACATTCTGCAAGCGAAGGTAAAGGCCTGACACGGAATAAGAGGTTTGTTTGGCTGTTGTCTGTACTGTACCTGCTCTAGAAATACAGTGCTTCTGTCTTCAGGACTGTCCAGGGAACACCTTCCTCCAGCATAACAGTCACTAAAAAACAAACATCAGTCAGTGAGGTTGCCAGAGCTGCGCCCGGTGCACTGCCCTTCAATTTGTAATGTTGACCCCGGCTGGAAGAACAACAGCAGAGCTCTAGGAAGCTGAAAGTGCAGTACCGATGGCTGGAGTAAAACAGGCAAGAACAAGGTGCTGAGGACAGAGTTTCCCTTGCCCTAAGTAAAATGGAACACAGCCCATTTCTGACCAGGGCAGAACCAGTACGTTATGGACGCTAAACACAAAATAAGAAAAGAATAAATTGAGGGAGCTCTGGTACGACTGCACAGGCTGTGTAACCCATGTCACCCCTCAATCCAGGGAATGTCGACAGCTTTGATCTGCTTGGCCTGCCTACTCACACACTCTGCAATCTGATCTGAGCATTGGACATGTACCTGAATCTGCTAACCAGAAGAGTGAGCCAGCTGGCAAGAGCCTGGTATGAAGAGAGACAGGATCTGGCTTGCTTACACCCGCTACCAACATTCCTGGGAAGGGTGTGGACACGTAGTACTGCTTAGTGATGTCACCACAGGACCAATCTCCAATCAACTGAAACAAGAGCATTCGACACTGCTCAGATCAGCACTCCTATTCCTTCCAGGCTAAAAAACACTTTCTGCATTAATCGCAAGGGGCCCTGTTCAATTTTGTTTCTGCTCTTTTGCAGCTCTTTCAACCAGTGCTTACCACAAAGCCAAAATCAGAAACTTCTGCTTCTGCTTCAAGTTAGTTTCTGCAGAAACTAACTAAAAGCTCACCAATTTCACTTCCCCTGCACAGAAACACCCCAAACCAAGCACGGCTGAACTAACTTGATGGGCCATGGGACATTTGAGAAGCATCTCTGCAACCCAGTGGTTCTAAAGGAAAAAACAAAATGCAAATGTCACAAGAGACAAACAGGAATTGCAGCATAGCTCCCTGGGGTGGCTTTTGGGAAATTCTCCCCTGAGCAGGTGAGCTGTTCAAAACCCTTGCTCTTCCTTTTCCAAACCCTTGCTGAGGGGGGTTTAAGATGGTCGCTGCCCCTGTCACCAAAGCCATTCCTGACAATGCCATCAGCCCTGACAAGAGTTTCCGTTTAGAAATGGTTTGCTAGGAAGTGACTAGCAGACATTTTAAAAATGATTAATGGGTTATGTTAGGCTACTCCAGAGCCTGGCAGGTCAGGAGACTATTGACAGACATGACACAGCCATGACACCGATGGGCATGCTGCCACCCATGACACCAACGTCAGCAATGCTGTTTGCAACCTGTGTTCACCAATTAGCCCTCTACAAGCTATTTGCAGCTGGATGGAAACCCCTCACGCAGGATGCCAGCGCCTGTTTGCATATAAAAACAGCGGGGTGCATGCGTGGGAGCTGCACATTGGGCCCTGCCCCGCCCTGCTCCCCAGGACCTGGCTCCCAGCTCGGCTGCAGGTGAGATCCTCCGGCAGGCCCTTGCCTGGCTGCCCAGCCCTTGCCCGACCCACAGCCGGACCCCCAGGCCGGAGCGGCGGAGAAGAGGCGCAGGGAGGCAGGACACGACCGAGGAGCTGCATCCCGCGAGGGGGGCGCGGGGCCCCCCACAGCCTCGGAGCGAGTGCCGGGGCCCCTCGGAAAGCGCCGGGGGAAAGGGGCAGCTCGCCAGCCCCAAGGGGCGTCTGGGGGCCGGGGGAAACAGCGCCCGGCACGCCCGCCCTTACCTCCCTCCGCGCCGCCGCCACCGCCCACCTGACCCGCCGGGCGCAGGTGCCGGCTCACCCCGCGCCTGCGCACCGCACGCGCCCTGCCAACCGTGGCCGCGCGAGGCAGCGGGGCGGGGCCAGGCTAGGCCTCGCCCCGCCCCCGCACCGCCGCGCGCCCTCCTGCGGGAGCGGCCGGGCATTGCCACTGCTGTCACTCGCGTCCCCCCACTGCCCCCGCCTGCCACCCGCTTGTCACCCCGCTGGGCCCCGCCTGGCCCCTCACGGCCCTCTCCTGTCACGCTTCTCACTCCTCTCCGCTTCAGACCTCTCCTGTCCCCTCACAGTCTCCTCCTGTCCCCTCACTGCCCTCCTCACAGTCCCCTCCTGTCCCCCTTTTGTCACTTCATTCCCCGCTCCCGCCACCCCACTGTGCCCACACCAGCTCACCGCTGCTGCCCCACTGCTGGGAGGGCAGACGCAGTGGGACCCCCACCCCGGGTCAGGCAAGCAGTACCAGGGGGTGCCCCGACGCAGTGGTGGGGCCTCCATGAAGCCTGTGTGAGGCCACGGCACCCTTGCCACAAAAAGCCCCTTACCTGCCTGCGGAACACAGTGCCCTATACAATGTCACTGCAGGCCGGTGGCAGTGGCTGTCCCCAGCCCCGTGGCTCCTCCTGCGCCTGTTCCAGCATGCTTGGAGGCCTGTTCCTTACCCTGCCGGCAGGAGCCCAGCTGCTGCGCGATGGGGATGTACAGAAATAAATTAACAAATACCCCAAATGGCTTCTCCCTGATTCCCCATTTAGCGCTGAGGGAGGCAAATGGCTAGCAGCTGCCTGAAGGAATGCGACTCCCCCCACCCTCACCATCACCTGTGGGACCGGGAAGGAGAATATCTTAAAGAAGGAGGTTTCTGGGGAAGAGCAGCAAATACAAACATTTCAGATGGTTGAAAGGAAAAATAGTGGCAAGGTCACCCCAGCCTGGGCTAGACAGCGAGAGATGAGGGGAGAGGGAGGGGGAGATCAGAACCCCAGCTGGCTGCAGTGGGGATTTTGGGAGCCACCTGCCCTCCCCGGGCATCATCAGCTTTTCTTCCCGCCAGTGTCTGGTGCCCCCCCAAAGATAGCTCCAAAACTTGGGGACACCTCTCGTTGGGGGCTGCAAGATGCCCCTGGGCACCTTACTCAGGGGGGCAAGAGCGGGGACCCCTCGTGTGGATGCCCAGGGTTTTTGGCCATCCGAATCCGGCACCAGCCTCCGGGCCGAGCAGGTGCCACAAAAGTGCCTCGATTCCCTCCTCCCCTCCAGAAAAACATGAGATGGGAGGAAGATTTAAATTAAGCCAGGGATTATAGTAATACCAGCCTCAGTGATCTGTCAGAGGAGATGAGGAAGAAGAGAAGTGTAGGGCGTGAGGAGGGGGTGGCAGGGCGAGGGCCCGAGGGCACAGGATGTTGGCAGTCTGGGATCAGGGGAGCCCGGCGAATACAGGAGTGCTCCTTGGGTGCGTATTGGTGGGCACCTGGCGTCCATTTGGGGCACCAATGTATGTGCCAGTGCCAGGGCCAGAACTGCAGGGTGCTGCTGGTACAGGCGGCAGACCCAGCTCACACCACTGGCTGGGGCTCGCTCCAAACCAGTCTGAGTCCCCACACCAGCCCTGCCAAGGTCATGGCGCTGCTGGGGTGAGCCTCCGAGCATGGCACACCGAGCTCGGCACACCGCCCCCGCCAGCTCCCTTTGCCTGGCAGCCGTTTAATCCCATTATTTGTCATTACTTATTTATTAGAGATCTAATTTAGCGTGTAAGAATACAGAGGCCAGGAGGGGCGAGACACCTCCTGAGCAAAATAGAACCACCAGGACAGATGCTGCTAAGGCAAAAGGGGCACAGTGCTCTGCAGCAGCACCGTGCCATGCCCTGACGCCCTGGACCACCCTGGGGCAGGGCTAGCAAACACCAAAGCCTCAGGGGTTGCTGCTTGCAGGGCTTAGGGAGGGCAGCATGTCCCTGCAGTGTGACCAAGGACAGCACAGGGCCAGTGGCCCCCGCTGACTGTGCCAGTGCTCAAGGGGCCTCCATGGTCCCCCAGGCTGAGCCATGGGCACCGGGAGCCGTTGGAGAGTCACCTGCCAGTCTGAACAGGGCTGTGCCTGGGCAGGTTTGGCTCCCGGCGGCTGTGCAGCTTGGCTGCCTTGCTGAGCTGGGCAACAACCTGTTTGACATCTGTAGTGGCTTACCTTGGCTGGATGCTAAGTGCCCACCAAGCTGCTCTATCACTCCCCTCCTTAGCAGGACAGGGGGGGAGAAAATAAGATGGAAAAGAACTCATGGGTCAAGATAAAGACAGTTTAATAAAGCAAAAGCAAAGGCCGCATGCGGAAGCAAAGGAAAACAAAAGATTTGTTCTCTACTTCCCATCAGCAGGCGATGTCCAGCCACTTCCCGGGAAGTAGCGCTTCAGTAGGCATAGTGGTTGCTCCAGAATACAAATGTAATAACGAATGCCCCCCACTCCTCCTCCTTTCTCTTAGCTTTTATTGCTGAGCAGACATCATATGGTATGGAATATCCCTTTGGTCGGTTTGGGTCAGCTGTCCTGGCTATGTCCCCTCCCAAGATCTTGCCCACCCGCAGCCTACTGGCCTTTGGGGGTGAGGGGGTGGAATGTTGGAGAGACAGCCTTGATGCTGTGGGAGCACTGCTCAGCAGTAGCCAAAACCCTGGTGTGTTATCAACACCTTTCTAGCTACTAATACAAAGCACAGCACTATGAGGGCTGCTAGGCGGAAAATTAACTCCATCTCAGCCACACCCAGTACCATCTCCACCCCTTATTCCATACGACTTGCGTCATGCTCACGTTCCACATAATTTAATACATATATAAATCTTCTAACCATCCCATTTTATTTAATTCTCATTACTGAAATCCCTTCTTACCAACCCTTACAAATTATACTACATACTTAAACCATCTTTATACCCTACATACAGATTTATACATTCTCATTAACTACTATCCTCTGTCCTTAAACAGATAGATATTATTCTGCCATCCATGGGTTTCCTCCACTCCTCCAAATGTTCATAAGAACAGGCTATGTCTTGGCCCCCATCTGTCAAGATGGGTGCTCAGTCCAGGAGAAGCAGTAGGTTCACTTATTGGGCACCAACACCGGCTTGGTTTGGGTCATCGTTGCACTCATCCAGTTCCTTGTGAAACTCACTTTTCGTAGGTTCAGGTCATTCCTGCTATATCACTTCCTACAACATACAACTCACATCACAGATTATTATTCCCCCAAGGTTAAATCTCCTTGAGACACACACTGGATCTCCCCATCCTTCCGCATTACCCACCAAGTACACCCAGGTCCTTGGGCGAAAACAATCCCATGAGTTTGCCTTTTCCCAAGGGAGGAGCAATCCACACCACCTTCCCCAGCCATTTCCCTATATGCACTACGGGGATCTTATCTCCTCCCACAGTATGTAGGGGTTTTGTTTGGGCAGAACCAGGATGGTTAGCAGATCCTCTGGTGTTAACCAGCCAAGTGGCTTCTGCTAAATTTGTATCCCAGTGCTTCCATGCCCCATTGCCCAACACTCTCAACATAGCCTTTAAGAGTCCATTATATCTCTCAATCTTTCCAGAGGCTTGTGGGTGATAGGGGATGTGATACATCCACTCAATGCCGTGCTTCTTGGCCCAGGAGTTTATGAGGTTATTTTGGAAATGAGTCCTATTGTCTGATTCAATTCTTTCAGGGGTACCATGTTGCCACAAAATTTGCCTTTCAAGGCCTAAGATGGTGTTTCAGGCAGTGGCATGGTTTACAGGTTATGTTTCTAGCCAACCCGTAGTTGCTTCCACCACGGTGAGTATGTAGCGCTTCCCTTGGCGTGTTCATGGCAATGGTCCAATGTAGGCCTTGCCATACTGAAAACCTAACCACTGCCCTCTATTCCAGGGAGACTTTACTTGTGTGGCCTGCTTAATTGCGACACGTGTTTCACATTCATGAATGACTGTGTGATGGCCTCCATGGTCAGGTCCACCCCTCAATCACAAGCCCATGTGTATGGTGCATTTCTCCCTAGATGTCCCGATGTTTCGTGGGCCCATCGAGCTACAAATAGCTCACCCTTATGCTCCCAGTCAAGGTCCACCTCAGCTACTTCAATTTTGACATCCTTCTCTACTTGTTCATTGTTTTGATGTTCATGCAGCTTTTGGACATGTGAGCATCTACATGACGTACCTTTAGACAGATGTTTTCTACCTGGGCAGCGATGTCCTGCCACAGTGCAGTAGCACAGATGGGTTTACCCCTGCGCTGCCAGCTGGTCTTCTTCCACTTGCTGTAGCCACCCCTATAGGGCATTAGCCACCATCCAGGAGTCAATATAGAGTACTGGCCACTTTTCTCATTCAGCAGTCACTAGGGCTAGTTGGATGGCTTTCAATTCTGCAAACTGAGTTGACTCACCTTCTCCTTCAGTGGCTTCAATGACTTGTCGCGTGGGACTCCACACAGCAGCTTTCCACTTCCGAAGATTTTCTACAACACGACAGGAGCCATCAGTAAACAAAGTGTAACGCCTTTCATCTTCTGATAACTCATTACATGGTGGTGCCTCTTGGGCATAAGCCACCTTCTCAGGCAATGCTCCAAAATCTTTGCCTTCTGGCCAGTCCATGATCTCTTCCAGGATTCCTGGGCAACTGGGTTTCCCCCGTTGAGCTTGTTGTGTGATCAACGCTACCCACTTACTCTATGTAGTGCTGGTTGCATGATGTGTAGAGGGGATGTTTCCTTTAAACATCCAGTGTAGCATGGGCAATCACGGTGCCAGGAGGAGATATGCTTCTGTACCAATAACTTCTGAAGCAGCTTGAACCCCCTCATATGCTGCTAGTATTTTTTTTTCAGTTGGGGTGTAGTGGGCTTCTGATCCTCGATACTCCCAGCTCCAAAACCCTAACGGTTGACCTTGGGTATCTCCTGATGTTTTCTGCCAGAGGCTCCAGCATGAGGAGCATGAGACCATGCTTCCCAGCTGCAGTGTAGAGTACATTTTGCACAGCTGGTCCTGACAGACAGGCCCAAGAACTACTGCATGAGCTATCCCCTGTTTGATATGCTCAAAGGCGTGTTGTTCTTCTTTCGGGTCACTCGATAGAGAGGGCTCACAAGCTGACTATAACCTGGAATATGCATTCTCCAGAATCCCACAAGGCCTAGGAAAGCTAGTGGTTCTTTCTTGTTAGCTGGTGGAGACATAGTTGCTATGTCTCTCTGCCATTTTATTCCCAAGAACTGAATCTCCTGTGCAGGTCCCTTGACCTTGCTTCTTTTTATGGTGAAACCAGCTTTCAGAAGAATCTGAATTACTCTTTTTCCCTTCTTAAACACTTATTGTTACCCCACATGATGATATCATTTATGTATTGTAGATATTCAGGGGCATCACCCTTTTCCAGTGCAGTTTGGATTAGTCCATGACAAGTGGTAGGGCTATGCTTCCACCGCTGAGGCAGTCGGTTCCGGGTGTATTGGACACCCCTCCACATGAAAGCAAATTGTGGCCTGCTTTCTGCTGCCAAAGGGATTGAAAAAATGCATTGGCAATGTCAATTGTAGCATACCACTTGGCCACCTTTGACTCCAGTTCATACTGGAGCTCTAACATGCTCTAACAGCAGCACTCAGCGGTGGCACGACTTTGTTCAGACCACGATAGTCTACTGTTAATCTCCACCCTCTGTCAGACTTTTGCACTGGCCATATGGGACTATTAAAAGGTGAGTGAGTCTTGCTGGTCACTCCTTGGCTCTCCAGCTGATGAATCAGCTCATGGATGGGAGCCAAGGAGTCTCAGTTCGTGCGATATTGCTGCCGGTGCACCGTCCTGGTAGCAATTGGCACCTGCTGTTCTCAACTCGCAGCAATCCCACAAGAAAGGGATCTTCTGAGAGGCCAGGCGGGGTAGATAGCTGTTTGATCTTCACAGTGGCTACACCACAAGCCCAGGATACCCTTTTGGGTCCTTGAAGTACCCTTTTCTGAAGTAGTCTATGCCAAGGATACAAGGGGCCCTTGGGCCGGTCACAATGGGGTGCTTTTGCCACTTGTCCCCTGTTAAGCTCACCTCCAATACAGACTATTCTTGGCATCCCCCTCTCACTCCAGAGATCCAGATGGGTTCAGTGCCCCTATATCCTGATGGCACCAGCATACGCTGTGCACCAGAGTCTACCAAAGCCTTATACTTCCGTGGGTCTGATGTGCCAGGCTATCGAATCCACACAGTCCAGTATACCCGGTCATCCCTTTCCTCCTCCTGGCCGAACCATCCTGTTGCTGGTCAGAGTATTCACTCTCTGACCCTTTCAGTGCCAGACCAGAAATCTCCTCACCAGGATCAAGGGAGGTGATCTCAGTCCTTCTATATCTAGGAGATCGTTGATTGCCTTCTTGTGTCTCTACAGCAGCTAAGCTGACCGCCTTCTCAGATGGCCCCTTCTTAACAGCTGTCTTCCCTCTCAGTTCGCATACACGGGCTTCCAGCTTAAAGGTGGGTTCACCATCCCACTCCCTGTTGTCCTTCCCCTGGTCACGCACGGAGAACCAGAGTGTGCCACATGACATGCGCCTGGGGCTCCCTTTCCCTCTGTCTGGGGCAGGGGGGGACTGACTTCTTGGGGCGCTCCTGACAGCCAAGGCACTTGGCCCATAGGGATGAGGAGGGACAGAGATTTCCTTCAAAGTTTTGGAGCCAAGACGACGCTCTCTCCACAGCTGGTGCATCAGTATCCAGGCAATACCTTGCTGCCAAGAAGTTAGAATGTGATGCTGGGGCACTTTGAATCATCTTCCTCCACGTGGCCCGTGTGCACAGGACATCCTCTGGATCTTTGGAGACCTCATCATTCTCTAGATCACTGTAGATGACTTCCAACACTGCTAATTCTCTCAGGTACTGGATGCCTTCATCTGTGGCAGTCCACTTTCCTGAGTAGTTCACAAGATCTTTCTTGAATGGATATCTTGCCCTCACACTTGAGAGGAGCTGTCTCCAGAGACTGCAAATTGTTGCCTTTTTTCCAATTCCTCGCTCAGTTCGCCAGTTCCTAGCAAGGGATCGCAGCTGTTGGGCTTCCCTACCTTCCAAATGCTGACTGTTGGCCCTGTTATCCCAGCGTTGGAGCCGCCAGGCAGCAATCCACTCACCTGGCTGGCGGCTGCAATCTTTCCTCATGTCTCAAAGTTCTGTTGAGGTCAGAGACAAGGTAGTTTCCGCTTCTTCTCTGAATTCCCTCACTCCTTCCTCCAATTTCTTTGCCGAAGGATCAGCTTCTTGATCAAACCCTTCCTCTTCATCCTCCTGCCTTACTAATCGATGACATGGATCCATTGACCTCCTGTCCACTGTTTCTTTTTCACTACTGGGACAATTACTGTAGTTGTTGTTTGGGTCCCTATCTCAACCATGGTGTCCTCAGATGCAGTTTGGGTTCCTATCTCTACTATCATGTCCTCAGATGTAGTGTGCAACCCGGTCTCAGTCAATGTATTCTCAGAGGTGGTTTGGGTCCCTGCCTTAACCACAATCCTCTGATAGTACTGATCTGTGGCTCGGTAAGCACAGGCCAAGCCCCAGTACAGTGCTAGAAGCTGCTGGTTTTCATTGGGGTAGGCAAGGCACCTTCCATCAGGTGGCGTGTCAGTTTGCCAGGGCTTCTTGCCTGTTCAGGTGTAAAGTCCCACGTTATGGGAGGTGGTAACCACCCTAGGCACCTGCCCAAATCCTTCCACACACCCTGCCACCCAGGGACTGGTCACCTCAGGGCACATTTCAGTATTGCCTCACCCAAAAGCTGTCTTCTCTCACCCCAGAATGACACCAGATTCCACAAACCCCATGTATGCCAACAGTGTTAATTAGTAGTATTAAACAGCTCACGTAAGAGTGAGCAAGGACCTCGGGAGCCTGCATGATAAAACCACCCACATCAAGCCCAGGCAGGAAAAGGGAGATGTATTCCCTCATCCTCTCCACAAGATAGCTCCCTCAGCACAGCAAGGCCATCAATGCCAGGGCAAAGCACGTAGCCATTGTGTGTACTAACATGTTCCCAAGCTCAGCAAAATAAAGAGGTAAGCAGTGCAGCCAACAAACTCCGTGACCCGCACAGAAGCTTGCTACTTAATAACTACTGTAGCTGTATCACGCTTAGTACAAAACTGCTGTTGTCTTGTGCCCCATGTTGGACTGTAGTGGGTTGACCTTGGCTGGATGCCAAGTGCCCACCAAGCCGCTCTATCACTCCCCTCCTCAGCAGAACAGGGGGGGAGAAAATAAGATGGAAAAGAACTCATGGGTGAAGGTAAAGGCAGTTTAATAAAGCAAAAGCAAAGACCGCATGCGGAAGCAAAGGAAAACAAAAGATTTGTTCTCTACTTCCCATCAGCAGGCGATGTCCAGCCACTTCCCGGGAAGTAGCGCTTCAGTAGGCGTAGTGGTTGCTCCAGAATACAAATGTAATGACGAATGCCCCCCACTCCTCCTCCTTTCTCTTAGCTTTTATTGCTGAGCAGACATCATATGGTATGGAATATCCCTTTGGTCAGTTTGGGTCAGCTGTCCTGGCTATGTCCCCTCCCAAGATCTTGCCCACCCGCAGCCTACTGGCCTTTGGGGGTGAGGGGGTGGAATGTTGGAGAGACAGCCTTGATGCTGTGGGAGCACTGCTCAGCAGTAGCCAAAACCCTGGTCTGTTATCAACACCTTTCTAGCTACTAATACAAAGCACAGCACTATGAGGGCTGCTAGGCGGAAAATTAACTCCATCTCAGCCACATCCAATACAGCATCTTGGGGAAAAATATATTTTATAAGTGAAAATAGACCTCTGAAGAGACTACCTGTGGCTTGATGGGTTGCAAACAGCATCACAGCCACTGCCCCATGGCTCTGCCACCCTGGTGCGGTGACACAGCCTGGCAGCACAACCCGGCATGGCTTGCTTGGCCATGCAGCAGGGAGAGGGGCCTGGGCCCTCTCCTGAGGAGGTCTGGCAGGAAGAAGGGGAGAATTAAATAGGAGGTGAATTGCTCCCTGCTGAGCCCCTGGAAGAGAGGAGTGGGAGGAAGGCAGTGGGGAGCTGGTGGGAGGGCTGGTGCTTCCCACAGTGCCTGGGAACCTGAGCCCTGGGCTCAAGGGCGAAGGAAGAACAGGCTTATCTGGGCATGACCTTGCACTCGGGAAGCCTGCCGAGAGCCGGTGTTGCCCCAGCACTGCAGGCAGGACAGGACCCTGGGCACTGCCACTGGTTGCTGCAGGGGGATTTGTCTGGACATGGGGACATTGCCCAGGAGCCATGTGCTGGGCAAGGAGTGCCAGGGCAGTGGGGGCAGCACCAGGGCAGCAGGGCAGGGACTCTGCAGGGCACCGGGCTCCTGGAGCACAAGAGGTTTTACTCCCTGGGCTTGGCTTCATCCCTACCCAGAAAGGCTGTGACACACACCCGCCGCCTGGCTCTCACTCCCAGCTCTGGGTGTTACAGCAAACACGGTGAAGCTGGTGCCAAGGTAAGGAGCCCTGATACAGCCTCATCCTTGCTGCCAGCCCTTGGCCATGCAAAGTGCTGCCAGCTCGTGCCCCGATGAACTCATCACACGTCCCGTGCTGCAGCTGGGACTTGGGCCTCTTCCTTTGTTCCAGCCCTGGTGCCCGGCTCTGCAGCTGCTTCTCCAAGGTCTGTACCCAGTGGCAGCTCCAGCCCACAGCATCTGCTCTGAAACACTCCCCAGCACATGTGCCCCCTGAACAGCCCTGCCATCCCTAGCCTTGGCCACCCCCATTCCTCCAAGCCTATGGCTCTGAGCAGTGGCTGCCAGGCACCCCGGCACCCATTTCCCCCCCTAGGACCAATATAGCTGGAGCAAAGCTGGGGAAGGCTCCCCCACGCATCCCCCTCTAGCCCACAGAGCTCAAGCTCTCCCAAAGAAGTGCCCTGTGCAGTTTTCGTGAGCTGGGCTGAGGCCTTGCAAACTCAACACTCGCCAGCTACCACACAGGCAGCTCAGGGGTGAGCAGCGTCCCCGAACAGCATCATCCATGGTGGCAAGACCACATAGCTGGTGACTGGCTGGAGATGGAGCAGCTGCCAACACTGCAGGGGAATTGGGACCATGGCAGCAGGGATGGGAGCTGCCTCCTCAGCGCCTCCTCCCGCCATGGCATTGGGATGCCGGAGGTGCTGTCGGAGCCTTCCCTGCGAAAGCTGCAGCTCTGTGAGGTCGCTCCCTGCTGAGCTGGGAGTGGCGTGGGAGAGGCAGCGGGGAGAGGAACGTGCCTGGGCTGCTGAGCCAACAACACTGCAAGTGGGGGCTTGTCCCAGCTCCATCGCAGCCACAGGTCTGGCAGCGGCAGAGCTGCGTGCCACCACTGCAGCCCTTGCCCTCACCATCCCCAGCTCATCCCTGGAGCCCCTTGGCTGGTTATCAGGGACGTGCTGGGTGACAGGGTGGTGGAGCAGGCAGCACCATAAGAGGAAGCACCAGCCATAATTTTACCCTTATGTAGGTGCACAGGCAGGTTGGGGCTTTGGGAGACAGCATGAGGCATCTGTTGCAACATGCTTATCTGCTGCTTATCCCTCCTGCACTGGTTCCTGGAAAGCCACGGAGGCAGCTGGCAGGCACTGGCTTGCACTCTTGCAGGGGGGAGCTTGGCCCTGGCTGCAGCGGGCTCTGCTCAGGGACTCACAGCAAAGACGCATGGTGGCAGAGTGGGCTTTGTGACAGGAGGGACAGAGGAGGGGGACAGAGGGGCACATGGTGTCCCGGCTGCCTCTTGGCAAGGAAAGTGCCTGGGCAGAGGGCCGGAGGGAAGCTGCTCCTGCCGCTGCATTGGAGGTGTCTCCACCCTGTTCGCAGGTGATTTTGGGGGAAGCAGCAAAGGGCCGTATTCCCATGCTGACCCCCAGCTCGCATCCTGCACCGCACCCTCTGTGCCCAGCTTGTACCCTGCACCATGCTCTCTGCACCCAGCCCGGCCCTGGTCCCCTGTGGGCAGCAGGACGTTCCCCACAGGCTCATCCAGGCAGGTTTGGACTTGTGACACCACATGGTGCCACCAGCACCGGCAGTGGGGCACCCGAGCTTGGGGACAGCAGTGTCCCTGGAGAGAGGACATGGACCTCTGTCTCGTCCAGACAAAGTGAGGCGACATCTCCTCACAGGTGACACCCACCATGGAAAGGCTTTGATCTTGTTTTTCCACCCCTCGAGGTTTCCTCACATAACGCAGGTGCTCACGCAGTCGATAGCAGTCTCGGGCACCCCTGGCGAACCCCAGCCGGCCGTGCTGCAGCTTGCACACTCAATGCACCCCTGCTGCCATCACTGCCATGGGTTTGAGCCCCCACCTTGTCTTCCCCCAGCTCCCCAGGGTGCCATACCCCAGCTGCTGCCTGCGGAGAGGAATAAATCACAGAGTGGGGGCTATGCATTGGGAGCAGGGGAACAAAACGGCTTTTCATGCCATAATCCTTTGTAATAAAGCACCAGGGAGAAGAAAAACGATAAACAATGTCTCCTGTGTGAGCCAGCTGCTTCCTAAAATAAAGCGCTCCTCTCCACCATCAGCTGCCCCGGCTTGGGCACAAGTGCAGGCACTGCTGCACGACACCGGAGCCGCGTCCCCCGTGGGAGCACGTGCTCCTGCAGCTCCCAGCACAGCCCCACAGGCCTGTGGGAATCTGCAGAATGCAACTGGAGGGGCCAGAAACGAGCAATTAATTCTGGCCGCTCTCAGGAGCAGGCTGCAAGCCACCGAAGGGCTCGGCACCTCCAGGCACCAGCAACATGCATGCCGCTTGGCGAAGGCATGCGGCAAAGCTGCTCCCACCTGCGCCCCGCGCCAGCAATAACCCAAGCAAATGCAGGGAGTGTGGCGGGTGGTGGGGTGGCTCAGTGCATAACTCCCCAGCTTTATTTAGACCTGAGTGCTGGCAGGAGCCCAGTCCTCGCTGGGGCTCTGGAGGAGAGGGCAGGAAGCTCTGAGCGTTCCTGGTTCAACATTACTCGGGCTGAGCCCTCGCTGGCAGGGGATGAGTAAGCTCCTGCTGGTAAACCTGACCTCCCGGGCATTATTTCGAGAGCAGCAATAACTTCTCTGCTGCTGGGGAAGTTGTCGGGGTGTACCGAGTGTGGCAGCCTGGCTCTGCCCGCACAGCCGCAGGCGAGTTTACCCGTGCGGGTGTCCGGAGGCACTTGGCTTGCTGTGCTGGTGCCTTTGCACCCACTGGTCAGGGACGGTGGCTTTCATGCCCCATGGCCACGGGGGCTTTCCAGCACGGCACTGCTCCCCGCTGCAGGATGGGGACAGCTTGTCTGTTAATCCTCCCCCTGTGTCACTGAGTGTCCCCAGGGGATGGTCTGACCTACAGTGCCACATTGCCCACACTCTCCCACCCTGTGGTAGCCTCCCCATCAGCTCCATTCCCAAAGGACCATGGTCGCCAGCTTGCACAACACTTTCATTTCCCTGTTACTGTTCAGCCTCTTCTGCTTTCCCCTTTTACAGCCAAACATATAACTACCCCTGTGCACACATGCACCTATCCTCCCTAACAACTCCCAGCAGAGGTTTTTGCTGGCAGCTCGTGCTTGCTGCCCCCTCACCTCCCCTCTCCACCACTGCCACCGCGGGGTTTGAGCTCTGTGCTTGCAGCGTGTCCACCCGGCCCGGGGCAGATCTGGCAGGGAAAGGCTGACCTGAGCGACACAGAGGCAGTGACATGTTTTCCCCAGGGATGTGGGGAGTGCTGGGGGGGAGGACCTGCATGTGGGGGAGCTGCAGCATCTGCCTGGCCATGCGGTCTAGCTTCGCCTTATCCTGTTTGCTCTGGTGATAAACCCACACCTTGCAAGGGGGTGTTTGCTTGGACCGACCGCGGTGGGGGCTGGGGCTGGCGATTTCCTGCTGTCCAAACCTGGGAGCTGCCCCAGGCCCTGGTCACTGCCACCTCTTAGCTCTCACCACTTTCTGCCACAGGTCCGGGGGCTGCCAGATGGAGAACAGCCAAGGGAAAACCATGGCTGCTGGCATGCAAAAGCTTCCCTTGCACTGGGCGATCTGTGCTGCAAACCAGCATGGTGCTATGGGATGCTGCAGAGGGTGCTGCAGCCTGGCAGGGTGGGTGCACAGCCAGGAGGAGGTGCACCTGGCTGTGGTGCACCAAGTGTGCACCACACTTGGGTGCCCGGTGCGGGGCCATGCACAGGCTGACTCAGACACCTACTTCAAGAGATGGGATTATGATCCTCCACACAAGCATATATGGGGCCAAATCCTCTCCCGGCTGAGTCAGAGGGGATGGAGCAGCGGCGGGGGCAGACGCCCATCCCAGCCGCAAGCCCTGATCTGAATTCACCTGTGCTGCTGATCACCAGGTATTTGCCCAAATTCCTCCTGCCGGTGACTCAGCCTCCTCCTCCCTCCTCTGCAGCACTGGCCACAGCTCACCACCAGATCGAGCGATGGGAAGAAACCGCCCCGGGAGCAGCGGGATGGGCCCTGGCCAGGGAGAGGCATGGATATTGCCAGGAGGAGCTAACACATATAACTTACCTGGTGCCTGGCAAGGGAAGGCAGCATCGAGTCCTGCCAGGAAGGCCCAGCTCCCAGGATGGCATCCTCTGTGCATGGGTGGCTGCTGGGGCAGCCCATGCTGCCAAAGCCACCATGTTTCTAGGGGATGCCTGGCAGGCATCCTGGCCTCCCACGTCACCGGCAGCCACGTGCCCAGGCATGCCGGGGTGAAAAAGGGAAAGTCCAGGGCAGGGAGGGAGGAAAAGTGTTGATATAAAGTGCTTCTCTGTAATGGTTCTCCCCTTACTGGCTAATCCTCTGCTGGCAGCAGGGACATTTTGGGCACTGGGTTGCAAAAGGGCTTTCTCTTTATCCTCAGGTCTGAGGATACAGGGTTTGGGCAATGTGTCTGGTACTTCCCCGTGCACCATTCTGGCAGGGATGTGGGTGGGAGAAGTGCCTAGACTGCCCTCATTTTGGGAGGACACAGCTGCATCAGCCATACGACCCACTGAGATAGGTTTGCTGGGGCCTGGGAGCTGACCCCAGCTCCAACGGGTGTCCCCGGGGCTGGGCTGGGGCTGCCAGCCCCTGGAGTGGCTTCCTTGGGGCACAGACCCGGCTGTGCCGGCACTTAACCCCATGTCTAAACCTGCATCGCTGCATCCCCAGGGTGGCCACAGTGAGAAAGCAACCCAAACCCGAGTGCATTGGCACCCCTGTCCTCACCCCATAGCTCCCCAGGATGCAGCAAGGTGGTCCCATGGCCCGGTTGCCCAGGCTCAGGGCAAATGCTGGAGCATCGCCAGCTCCTGGCACCAGCAACCCTGCCATTTGGGGCAACCGCTGGAGAGCTGCAGCCCTTGTCCCCGCTGGTGAACTGGTTGGCCCCATAGGAAGGGGGTGCACAGTCGGCAGGCATCTGGGGTGCCCGGCACCCCTGGGCAAAGTCTCTGCTGCCCGTGTGTGCAACACAGGCCGAGGAGGAGGTTTTTGTGAGCATGGCGGTGCTGGGGATGGGATGCTCCTGCCGTAACCTTGCAGAGGTCGGAGTGACTTGGGGAGAAATAAGTTGACCAGTGGTTTGCCATGCCCGCAGAGTGGCCCATTGCAGCATGACTAAGAGCGTGCAGGAGAGAGAGGCACTGGGGCAGTGTCAGGAGCAGCCAGGGTGCTGCAAGCAGCCGAGACCTCCCTATCCCCAAAAGCCCCGCTGAGGAGAGGGGATCAGCTCTGCCACTTTGCGTTTCCATCCCAAAAGCTTCACTTGGTTCAGCTTATGCTCTGGCTTTTGGGGATGGGGAAAGGGCTCAGGCTAGCTTTACCTCTGGGTTTGACCCAACTCCCAGCCTGGGCGCATCAAGTGGCCAAGGGATTGCAAATCCTCTCAGCAGGAGGGGGAAATGCTGAAGCAGCGAGAAGGTGCTTAACCTTTAGTGGTCTGCAAGTCCTGCCTGGTGCTCCCGAGCCAGCTCTTGCTGACGTGACCTTTTCTATCTTCTGTTTTCACAGAAGGGTCTGAAGAGGCCCCCTGCCCCCTCCCCACCAGGCTGAGCCTGCCCTGCCCAGTGAGAGAAACCACCCCCAAGAAGGGACAAGCCCTGCTGGGGTGATGAGTGGCTGCTGCCACCTTGACAGCCTGCCCCAGTAGTTGGCACTGGGAAAAGGATTCCCGCATCCAGGATAGGGTGCTGCCCTGGGGACATCAGGGTGCTGAGGGGGCACAGCCACCCTGGCACGTACTGAGCTTCCCAGTGCTCAGCCCAGTGTAGCAGCAGCCCCAGCATCGCTCCCCACTGCCCTCACCCCACAGGAAACCCCGCACGCTGCCCTGACAGCACACAAACACCAACCTCTTACCTTCAGCTCTTTAGATTCTGCTTTCTGAGGGGTGAAGGCAGTTGCAACCACACAAGCAGTGTTATTTGCAGCCCTTGGCAGGCAGTGTGGGTGGAGGTACTAGGCAGAGAGGCACCATGTCCAGACAGGCACAACAGCCCCATGTTTGTCTCCAGCTGACCAGGCTCACTAGGGACACCGGCCAAAACTGTTAGTTGGCAAGTCTGCCTCCACCTCCTCCATCAGCAGCCCGTTCAGTGACCCTGCAGGCCAGGTGGAGGTGAGGAAATCCTGGCAGCACCCAGGAAGCCTCAGCATAGACCTGGAGGCACTATCAGATCCCAGCTGCCCCTCACCCACACTGTGCTGGAGGCTGACTGCAGGACACAGGAATCTCCACTCCTGCAAGGCAGGGCTGGTATCAGCCTAGAGGGTACCCAACGGGTCTACTGCATTAATCCATCCTTACAAGGCTGCAAAAACCTCCCTCAACCAAGGGCAGGGGTGGTAGTGAAGAGGAGGGCTGTGCCAGGCAGCAAGGGGAGAGCTCTGCTCTGAGAACCAGGTGGACAGAGCCAGCCTGGCCACAGCACCAGTGGGACCCAGGCCAGCACCCACGCTGCCAGCACAGACACCTCCAGCCGTGCAGGTGAGGAGTCAGCCCAGCTCCACAAGTGATGTTTTAGGCAGGGGACACCAACCTCTTTGAAGCAGGAGGCTCAGCAGGCAGGCAGGAAGGCCCAGGTTATCCTCTACTTGAAGATGCACCAAGAAACCGCTATGGTGGTAGGATTGCTGGTAGAACACAGTGGCCCCTGCGGGTGGAACCCCCAGCCCCAGCACCACACCAGCAATGCTCCCAGCTCTGGTCTCCCCTAGGCCAGCAGGAACTGAGCCCTACACAAACACCTAGCTGGACTCGCCCTGCAGGGAACCATCCCATATAGCCCTTTAAGCAACACCAAACCGCCAGCGCTGCTGCACCAGGCAGAGACCTTCCCACCCCCCAGAGCTAGCCAGGCTGCAGCCTGAACCTTTGCCAGGGAAGAAGCCACAAGCCATAGGTAGGTCATTACATTTTTTTTATTTTATAATAAACTTCTCATTTTTCCCCAAGGAAGACAAAAAACTGTGAGTGAGGCTACAGAACACCGTCAGTGAAGAGTATGCGAGACAGGCCACAGGCCAGACCAGAAAGGATCCCCACTCCCCCAGGCAGAAGGGGTCCGTCCCCAGGAGCCTCCACAGCCCTTGCTCATCTCGCCACCGCATTAGAGCAAGATCAGCACTGTCAACGGGAGTCAGCTGACCAGCAGAGATGGGGTTGGGTCAGGCTATTGATGGACTGAGAGGGCCATGCTTTGCTCCCCCCACCCGCCAAAGCTGCCAGCAGTGGGACAGTGGGTTAGGCGATGCAGCTGTTTTCTATACATGTACATAATGTAAATTTAAAAAAAACACATGATTTAATTCAAAGCAAAAAAATCAAGTGGTAGCTCTTCCTGCCAGGCCATCTCACTCTAGGAAGACTTCACACATTCCTTCTCCTGCTCAATAGCTGCAAGAGAAGAGAGGTCTATTAGTCTCTGGCGCTTTTTTTGTGGCAATACCCACTGGAGAAGGTTGCAGAGCAATCACTCAGGCCGTGGTGCCATTTTATGGTTTGACCCCAAGTGGGGTAGACAAACCCTTCAAGTCGGAGGGTGATGAGACACACACACACACAGGTGACAGCAAGTTGGGCACCTGCCTTCAGCTCTCCTCAGGGAAGTCATGCCCTGATACCACAGCTCTCCGCACGCTCCCAGAGGGCCGTACCCTGACCCCTCACCTCTCGGTCAGTGGTCTTCTCTGGGTCTGAGCCTAACTGCCCCAAACTGCCTCTCTCCACCGGATGCCTCGGCGGTGAGATCACCACCCGAGGACACCCGAGACAGCACCACGGACTCCACCGGCCGTGGCCAACGCGTGCCTCCCGCACCGCCAAGCACCGGGGCCCCACCCTGCCCCGCCGCCCCCCGCGCCCGGTGCTGTACTCACTCTCCTTGGAGGGCAGCGTGTTCTTCTCCTCCGTGTTGGTTTTCTTCAGCTTCTTCTTGTCGAATTTCTCCACCTCCGAGAGGTCTGGCTTGTCGCACATTTTGCCTGCGAGACGCCCCCCCAGGTCAGCCGAGGCCCCCGAGGATGGGGATCGGCAGACAAAGGCGGCCCGCCCCGGCCCCCCCGCCCGGCCTCCGCCGCGGACAATAGCGCAGGGCGGGGCGCACCACCGCCCCGGGCACCGCGCCGCTCCCCGGCTCCGGGCAGCCCCGCACCGGCTGGGCGGCCCCTGGGGCGCCCCCACGGTGCCCGCACCCACTAGGGGAGACCTCCCCGCCCTCGCCAGCCGCGCTCCCCGCAGCACGCAGCCCGTCCCCGCCGGGACCCCCCGCGCCCGGAGCACCCGCCCAGGGGCGCCCCTCCTTGCACCAGCCCTGCGCGCAGCCCCCGCACCGGCACAGCCTGCACCCGCCGGCGCAGGCAGCCCCGCGGCGAGAGAGCTGGCGCCGTACCTGCTGCTCTGCTGCGCCCTCCCGCCGCTCCGCTGCGCGTCCAGGTGAGGCTGGAGCGCGCGGTGTGGGGCGGTGCCTTATATACCCCGGCCGCCGCCCAGCCCGCGCGCCCCATTGGCTGCCCGCCGCCCGCTGAGCCTGCTGGGAAGTGTAGTCCGCCCGCTGGCTGCCGCGGCCGCGCGGCCCCCGGGAGAACTACCGCTCCCGAGGTACCCCGCGGCGGGGGGAGGGGCGGGGGCGCGCCGCTGCGCGGGGCCGCGCGCCCGCGGGGATGGGGGGAACGCAGGGGCGCGGGGCACGCTCGGGGGTGCGGGGGGGTGCGTTACCCGTTATGGGAAGGCACGGACACGGCTCCCACTGCCCCCGCGCACGCACACATTCGCACCCAGCCCTGCACGCGCGCCCTGCGCGCGCACAGCCTGCACACAGCCAGCCCGCACGTGCCCGCTGTGTGCACAGGCACCCTTTGCGTACACATGCCCGCACGCAGCCCTGTGCGCACCCACAGCCACCCTGCGTACTCACAAATACACACCCGTGCCTGCACACTCGGCATGCACGCACTCCCGTGCACACACACGGCACGTGCGCACCCAGGCACACTCACTGCAGAAGCACACAGGCACCCCGCTTCACCCTCTGCACCTCCCCAGCATCACACCCAGCCCTGCTGCTGCCCCTGCTCCCCACACCTGGGTGCCAGCTCTGAGGGGCAGCACAGTGGTCCCCATGGGCCACCAGCCCAGCCCCAAACCCTCCCCAGAAGCAGGAGATGCTTCTCCACCACCCTCAACCTGTGGCCGCGCTGGCTCCAGCCATGGCTCTTCCTGAGGAGATCCGGTCACTAAAGCAGCAGCAGCAGCGTGGCTAGGCAAGGAGCAGACCATGCTCGTGGGCAGAGGCTCTCACTTGGCTGTAGCAAGGCAATAGGGTGCAGAAAGCCTGGGGGGCAGCTAGCACAGACCAGATGGGCTGGGGTGCATGTGGAAAAAATACCTTTGGGGGGAAAAAGCTGAGTGTAAGTGCAGGCAGCCTATCTGTTCCCAGCTGGGCTGTGGAGCAGGAACGGTAGTGGAGGTCCAGGGGGCACCTGCACCCTGGTCACCAGGATGGGGAGTGGTTGGAGGGCCAGGATGCCTGGGAGGCCTTGCAGTAGGGTCCTGTAGGTGCTGAAGGGAATGAGGAGAAAAAAACCCAAACATCCTGACCCCCACGGCAGGCTTGCCAAAACCCTTCTGCAGAGATCCTGGTGTCATGGCGAGCGGGAACCTGCTGTAGAGCACCAGGGGTAGCTGCGCTGCAGCAACTCTCACACCCGCCTCCACCTCCTCCTGGCCTGCCAGCCTCTGCGTTTCTCTCCAGGCTTATTGGAGATTTTGCAGAGAAAATCCCCAGCAAGCCTGAGGAAACATTTGCTTTGTGTTTTTTAGCTAGAAGACTGCCATCGTGGCAGGGGGACTTCATACTCGCCAGCAACAGCAGGTCTTGGCCGGAGATGGCCCTTTGCAGCAAGCATTGAGGACACAGGTACCTTCCCGCTCCAGCCAGCAAGGGGGCTCTGAATTAAAGAAATGCCAATGGTAGGTGTATGCAGAAAAGGCAAAGATCTAAGGTCCTAAGATGTGATTGCTACTCTGAGAGAAGTTTGGACGGCAAACAGCCTCGAGTCCCCATCCCCCGGTGGGAGAGGAAGATGCCCCAGGCCAGGCTGCTCCCAGAGCAGCTTTGGTTTGGTGCTGCGCCCCCCTGGGCAGGGCCAGGTTTGCAGAGTGCCACATAGCCAGGAGCAGCAAGCCCAGGCAAGGCTGCCTTCACGAGCATCCTTCAAACCCACCCTGCAGAGCCTGCATCACAAAGCCCACCCTGAGCTGACAAAGGCCTCATTTTTCCTACACAGCCAAAAGGAAACAAAAAACACACCCAGTTTCAAAATGAAAGCAGGAAATCCTTTTTGCCTTTATGCAAATAGTCAGACAAGTGTTTCACCGTGTGTTTACTCTCCAGCTGTGCCTGCCTTCCCCCCAGCTTCCCCCTCTTTCTATGCCTGTTCTCAGCTTCTTTGCGGATGCTGCACAGACTGCTGTAGCTTTTGTCCCCATCAGGCAGCGAGCGCGAAAGGATCTGGTTCCTGTCCTCCCCATGCACAGCCCCTTGCCAGCCAAGGCGCAGCCCCTGTGCGACATGTTGCATCTCCTCGATGCTGCAGCGCTTTGCAAACCCCGGGGGTCTTTGTCTGGGCACAAAGCTGCCACTATGGCTGCGCAGGCAGGGGAAGGGGAGCTCCCCCTTCCCCGAGCCAGCCACGGCCACACAGGCACTGCCACGCTCCTACAAACCACAGCCGGAGCAGCTTTAAAGCCAACCCTCTGCATTTCCAGCAGGCAAGGTGTGGGGCTGCTGCTGGGTAGCTCTTAAAACCCATCTTGCACAAAGAACAAGAAAGGAGCTTATAACCCAGCAAAAGCTTTTTCCCCTGACAAATTTGCAAAGCCTTCCATAACCGCACAACCTGCTTCTTTCTTATGTGTTTTGGTATTTCTGCTTTCAATAATTTATAACAAAAGAACTGAGACATCAACAGATAGGGGAAAAGCGAAAACAGCCCTGACCCGAAATAGAAAAGAACGACTGCCAGCCATTTTAGATGAGTTTTAAATCTCCCTCAGAACAAGGCTGTCAGGGCTCAGATACAGCCTTGCTGAGGGCCAGTTCCAGGAATGCTTTATTCTCTTCTACAGGAAGGAGGAGGCAGGAGGTTTTCTCTATCTGATCAGAGAGGTTTTTTCAGCCTCCTGCCTACAGGGACAGGCAGGGCACCACCGCAGCCAGCCAGACCTGACCTCCTTCAGCCACCACTGCCCAACTGTGAGCCAGTCCCCCTACTCCGCAGGGCCACAGTTTACTTTTTCCTGCTCATTTTTAACCCCAGCCTCCTGCCACGACTCTTTCCTTCCACCAGGGCAGGAGCAGAGAGCCCCAGGAAGCAGCCAGCACTCTCAGGCTGTTGTGTCTTACACCAGGGCTCATTCCTCCCTTGGATTTTGCTGCTCCTTGCAGTTCAGGCGAAGGGCTTTCTGTTAACTCTTACTACTTCCCCATTGCCCAAAAGCAGCAAGGCAAGCTGCTGCTTCTCTAGATCACAGAAACACCAGCTCTAGGAGATGAGAAATCATCTGTGCACTAGTAAGGCACAGGGAGAAGCAGCAGGAGGGAGCTGCTGGTGAGAGCAATTTGAGACGTGTCTCGTCTTGCTCCAAACAGCGGACAAGTCCTGCTGCCTGCAAGGCACAAATAGTAAGCCCAGCTTTCGCAGTGGCTTAAGGCATCCCCACTCTGCGTGTTAACTTCAGCTACCCAGGCAGGTGAGCTAGGCTAAGACACAGGACTTCTGATTGATGTGTTCCCTTCTGCTGCTGCTTTTACAGCAGGCAGCAGACAGACATGAGACAGCTACTGGCACCAGTATCAGCATCTGCACACCTGCAGCCACACTCTAGCTGTGTCTGTGGCACAGCAAGCTGCTATAGCTCTGTCCTGCTCTTCCAGCTCTCCAACTATGAAAGCACGGCAAATTACTCGCTTGGGATTTTCTCCTGGGGAAATGACCTGCTTTCTATGGTATTTCTTCAGCAGCTGTGAAGAAAGCCTGAAAAGACACCACACAATTCACCTCCAGAGCACTCTGCATGCTCCGTGCTCACTCCAGCAGCTCTCTAGGACAGCTGAAGAATCACCACCACCACAGCAGGTAGGTCAAGATAGCACAAGTGCTTCACAGCACAGCTGATGCTGCTGGAGCTGAACTTGCCTGGGCTTGATGATCCCTGCATCACTCCCAAACTTGGAGGACATTGGAGGAACTTGGCTCTCTGCCATTCACACCTCAGGGGCTGGTTTCCTCCAAGCCCATGCTGCAATGAAAGGACAGCCTTCCCATGGCTGCCTGGTACTACATCCATGATTGTCCCGGCCAGGGAGAAGAGTGCTTTAATTCTACTACGTGCATGTGTTAAAGGTAGCCATACTTACTCTAATAGCACAATGGTCACTTCTAGTCCATCAGTCACAACCTGCCTACAAATAGGTTTAGTAATTAGAAAGTTTTTTTTTTTAATTTTGGGAAGGAACTTTGATAAAGTGTCCAGCCCTTCTGATCTGAAGGAGGTCTCCAGAGCAGAAAAGTTTTACCTCCTTGGACAGTTCTCATACCCTGTGTATCACCCATCCTTTTAAGAGCTACAGTGCTGTCATACAGCATTATAAGTCTGTGCCATCCCCCACTCCAACCCCCAGCTTTTATTAAAGTAACTAAGAAAACAGTATATACACACCAATAGCAATGATCATCTTTGTGCAGATTTTTAGCTGTAAAGCTCATGTTCTGTTTCTTCTCTAAGGAAGGTGAAGTCTTCTACATCATGCTGACAAGACCCACATTACCCCCCCTGCTATTTGAGGAAAAAAAAATATACAGTTCACTTATTTGTTGACCAGTACTGAAATATATTTTAACACATGAATGACAGTAGTAATCCTCAGCAAAATTCTACCTGAGGCCATGGTCATGCTTCCTGAAGCAATGTTCAATCTAGGCCTGGAAGTCTATTGTAAGGCCAAAAACCTTTCTCTAGACCTGCCATCTCATCCTTCTGACTTCATTTATACTTTCCCAGTCTACAATACACAATGAGAAAGGATCATGGTTTAGTCAGAACAAGTGCTTCTCAGGACATAATCCTGCTGCCTCCGATCATTAGCTTTGTGCAAGATACTTAGCAATTCTTCATTTGTACTTGCTGAACTATTCAGGTTTTCCCCTGCCTGAACATTATGTGAACAGATCTGCTCAGATACGTAATTGAACAGTACAAGAGAAAATGCACTACCACCTCTAACAATTAAGTCTAGGAAATCAGATACAGACAAAAGCCGCTCCCCAGTAAGAAAAGTAGCTTGGTCCCAAGCTTTTTCTTCCATGCAAAGTGAGCACAGCCAAGCTGAACCTCAATCAACCCTGCTGCAAGAAGGTTAAACCAGATGACCTTCCAAGGTCCCTTCCAAATAACATTGCTCCATGACCTACCTTGCAAGTGACCCAACTCAGAAGATGCATATCACCTTTGTAAGGTTTTTAGAAGCATTTATAGGCAGAGGCCATATTTTTTAAATAAAAGTTTAATTCCTTCATCAGGTCTTAAGTTTAAACACAAATGCTGCTGAAAATCCTCACACCGCTGCTCCGATGTCCTGGCTCTCGGCTCGCAGGGCATTGGCAGTGCGGCAGCAGGGGCTCCAATACAGGAGGCAGGAATCAGACTCTCGGAAGAGCTCAGTGCAGGATGCGAAGCAAAGAAGCAAGAGACACACACTTTCCAGACAAACACCAATTCTTATACAAGAAGAAAAACTCTATACTGTAATAGAAGTGTTAAGGTTGCCAGGAGTCCTAGGAAGGTTGCCAGGAGTTCTAGGAAGGGAGAGAAGTCTTCAGTAAAAGGCACAACTAAAGAAGTACTTCCCTAGATCTTAACCAAGTCTTTTAGTTAGTTCCACTTATACCCCAGCCCCTAGCCTCTCAAAGCCATGCTGGTTACTCTAGCAAGTAACTTCAAGTTCCTTCTTTTCCCTTTTTCCCTTCCTCCAGCTCAAAAACAAATAAAAGAGGAGTGCTTATAAAAACCAATGCATAAAACAGCTTGGTCTATAACGCCATAAGAGTCCAGGAGAGACTTAACAGTTTACCTTACGATTGTCTGGTACAGTTACTAAGTATTCAAGTTTCAGATGATACTTATTACACCTGGGAGCCTCAGCCAACTCTAGTTTTGGTATTTTTCTTTCAGGCACTTTGCTGCCCGTCAGGTTGGTGTTAGATCTACAGTTTTCCCAGTACTATGTTTCACCAGCCTCTTCAACCCATTGCCGTAAGCACCCATTAGCAGCATCAGACCCACTCCAAGGGCTTCTTCAGGTTTTGTAGTCCTGCAACCTCCTATGCTCCTTGGTTTAAAGATCTTTTGCAAGGAGCAACGCTTTCAAGGCAAGGCAGACAGTGATCAGGACAAGCAACCAGAATGTGTCAGTAACTTACAGGACAACAGGATTGCAGGCAATGAGACGCTAAGACAGCTGGACACAAAGCTGTTGCGTATTAGGTCACTCCAGCGTCTGAGCAGGCACTTGCTAGATGCAACAACCAAGCTACTATGGGATAAAGAGGCTCAGTTTACTAGTGTACTGGTAAAAAAAGGATCAAGGATTTGCACAGCCAGTCAAGGTGCAGCTATAGTACATGACAGCAGTCCTCTAATCGCTAGCAAGGCTATCAGTAAGCTGTAAAAATGAGGAACTGGTTTTAGCCTACACTAGGAACTAAAGCACACAACCACCACGAGTCCTCTACATAAGAGGGAGAAGAATGCTTGTCCAGGATGCACCTTCACCACAGCAAGGCAGTACTGCACAGACTATACCCTCACCTTCACTTTGTGGTGTAGCACGCTAAAGGGCATTTTATTTCATTAATAATTAAGATGAATTCAAGTTTGCAAGCTACACTGATCTCCTTTCGTGGGAGGAAGCTGTAGCAGAACCACCTCCCAGGTGTTCCCCAGGGCTTCACCTAGGGTCAAGCTTTGCCAAGATACAAGCCTTCCCCACTGCTCTTCAAGGGCTTCTGTCAGGTATAGAGTGGTAAGACAGCCAGCAGTCTCCCAGACTCTTGCTGTAGATCCAGATCAACATGTCCTAGGGAGCTCTACTTCCCAAACAATTTAGGGTGCACGTGCCAGATCATCTAACCCTGCCCACAGACAAACCCTCTCCCTCCCCCCCACAAAAATAATTGTGGCAATTAGCCATGTGTCAGTCCCGCTCTCCACAGATCTGCAGAATTGAGTCAATACTACTCATGAGCCCCAATGCACAGGGTTGCTGGTGGAGTTGGGAGTGTTACAGAGATAAGCTTCCCCCGCCAGCCTCCCAGTGTTGGGATCAGTCAGTAAGCCTGACTTAAGCAGGAGGAGCTGTGGAGAACTGCACTGGAACAAACAGAGTCTTCTACTGAACTTTACAACAAGCTGAACAACTTTTGGTTTTAAAAAAAGCCATACAAGCAGCAGCTGGCATCTGTTGTTATAAAGGGACATGGCTGAATAGGTAGGAGACAGATTCCCCATTATGAGTCCTCCTGATGGCCTCTGCAAGGATCATTGAGATGTCAATCACCTGGAGGGGAAGAAAGATGCATCAGTGTCACTGAGAAAAGACATCAAGCCTGGAAGAACGGCTGGTAAGTTAGGAAGAACTTAAAAAGTAAACTCATCACTCAAATTTATAACATGCCAGATGCAGACAAATGACTTCTACACAGGATTGGGATTTAATTACGTATAAATCTGAAGATCTTCTACATACAGCACTACAAGAATTATTTCACTGCTGATCTTTGTCAGGATGACAGTCTACTATCACCTTTCTTTGCTGAGACTCCCTAAGCTCAGTCTGCTTACCCTAGGACTATCTTATTCACTTTGTGTAGGTTGTGGAGAAGTTAGGGGAGTCTAAATCAAGATCAGACCACTTCCCTTGAGTCATGAGACTTTACCATCACTGCCAGCAGTCTAAGAAAGATGAAGCTGCTGTGCTGCAGCTCAGCTCCCAGTCACTGTGCTGGCTCCACCTGGTGGGGTGATCCAGTTAACAGGAGGGAAAATCAAGTCTCAATAAAATTCTAGCTCTGAACCACAGCAGCTAAAGCATTTTGATATACATAGTCTCAGTAAGAAGCACCGTGTTCATGGTGCATTACGGAAACTAAGTGAAATCCACATTTAACATTTTCTTTCTTCTGGATAGTTTGCCTCCTAAGGAAGGAAAGAAAAAAAACTTAAGAGCTGCAGAGCAGACAGAGCATGAGACTTAAGACAAATCCTTTAGTTCTTTATTTCTCAACACTGAACATCAGATGTTAGTGTAAAAGAGTAGGATGTTAAGTGAGAACCTGAAAAACTACTCCACTGCAATCTTTGGCTACAGCTGTTTACATACTAATGACAAGTTTAACATTTTGCCTACATTAACTGCAGTGGGGAGCTTGGAAAGAAGTTGAACAGACTTCTTTCAGATGTGCTCAGTTGCAGGAATATCATCCAGAGGTTAATGCTGAAAAAAATGCAACCCAATAGCAGTTTGCAATCACCTTATAGCTTACTTCCAAAAGCAACTTAAAATTCACTGCAACTTCAACCAGTTGAGCTTCCTTTTCATCAGAACCCCAGTACTGGGGAACCTGCTACACTTACACACAGTAGCAGTGCCATTCACTTTCCAGAACTTCTCCAAATGCCTGTGTCCTACGTATCTGTGCTGTGAAGGATGCCCTTGGCTGTGTGTATGCTATAGCAGTAGCTGAAGCTTCTGATGGACCTATTATGCCTGAATGCTCAAAGCTGCACCTTCCAGCTGTCCATTAATACAGGAAATCCTCAGGTTCTGCCTGGCTCAAGTTGTACAGACAATTTTTTCCTTCCAGGAAGTCAGCCTCAGCTTGGGAAACAAAATGCCATAGTACTTTTCCTAAATGGAAAACCCAAGACACAGAGTGAGCATCAAGAGACCAGCTTTTAGCTTTCATCTGGATGGCAAAGTGGTTTTGTTTATCTTTGGCAAGTATCTGAACATTGTACTGTGGAGCTGTGTCAACTGCTTTTAGTCAAACCAGCAAGACATGTCCGTGGGACAAGACTGCACTCCCTCTCCAGCTCACCTGCACTGCTATTATGACCAGACATGAAACATTCACCCTCCCCCGACCAGGCCTACTTCGCTTCACAAAAGGAAGGGGCACTCTGCATAAAGGGCTGGGCATAGGTGATAGATACACAACTGAAGCTGGCATTACCAACTTCAGAAGTTCCTATCTACTTCTGCTTTAGTATTACATGTCATCAGCATATCACTCCTCCAAAGTGTACAGATACAACTGCTTGCTTACATCATGGTCCCATTAGATCACCGATCTGAGCTAGGTAAAATAAGTCCTGAAAAAAATTTACTTAAATGAACTGTTTAAGACGAGCTAGATTAGAAGCTCCATTTTATCAGTGTAACAGGTCTGTTACCCCACAGCAATAGGAATAAGAACTACTGAACACTGCCATTGATTCCAGTACCAACGAACGTGCTGTGAGCACCAGACAGTATTACAGGGTTTTCCCACCAACACGAGGACAGACAAGTGCCCCCCAGGAGTAACAGAAGAGAAAGTAGATGCTCACCTGGATTTTAGGGCACTGCTTCATCTTGTCCTCCTGGGGTATTGTGTTTGTGACTACAACTGCCTCAAAACAGGCATTGTTGATCCGAGAAATTGCTGGCCCAGAAAAGATCCCATGGGTTAAGATGGCGTAAACTTTGGTGGCTCCAGCTGACACAAGCCTACAGCGGGGGAAAAAGGAGAAGGATGAGAAATTCTTAGCAAGTATTAAACTGACATTAGCGCAGGGCACATGGTAAGCATGAAAGGAGACAATACCATATGCTTAGGGGACAGGCTACCTTTGATTCCCCCCCTCCAGCCCACTATTGATTTGGGGGAAGAAAACAGTTTAACAAGTACCATAAAATCCACCACAGGCAAAGTATACATTGAAAAAAAAATATCGTTCTTAGCCCTGGGACATTTGGACTAGATCATACAAATCACCTTCTGTGATTTTTGCCAATACAAGGTAGCAGATATTTAATACTGAGTGTTGCATATGCTGGTGTTTCCAGCGTAGAAGGCTTGAAAGAAATCAAAGCTTGAAAAGCTTACTTCTAATAGAAATTCAGATTTATGGCCTTAAGTTGATGGACCAGACAGCACTTACGTTCTACCTAGCATAGTCAGTGATGGTCTAGTGGAAGACATACAAGCAATTTTCAAATAAAAGTGACACTATGGCCTTTAGCTATTCCCACTCTAAGTACTTTAACTAGGTTTTTTACTTATTTTGTATGACATGAGATAGATAATCAAGAAACTGTATGTTACTTTACGAAACTTGACATGCAAATAATCTGACGAACTCATTACATAGCATTCACTAACAATAGGTTGCTGATTTAAGAATCAGTCAGCCCTACTCACTTGTCCGCAGCATGACAGATGGTACCACATGTGTCTGCCATATCATCTACCAGAATGGCCACTCTGTCTTTCACATCACCCACCAGCACCATGCGATCCACTTCATTGGCCTTCTTGCGCTCCTTGTGAATGAGGGCGAAGTCTACATTCAATCGATCTGCAATGGAGGTCACTCTGAAGAGAGAACAGTTCCAAACAACACTTAACTCCATACAACAGCTTCAATCGAATCTCTTAAAACTATTAAGCACAAACTGCCACTGCAGTAAGAGAAGCTGTCACCACATCTGTTACTGCTCCCAAGCAATTAATAGAAGAGACTCTGCCACCTTACTTTCCCTTCAAGAAGTTAAACTGCAATCTCTGATCTAATCTCTCCCGATGATAGCAACTAGATTAAGATAAAACAGTCTTTCATCCTGACCACTGTAATCAATTTGCATTTAAAGCTCAAAACAAACCCTACCCAGCAAGTTTGGCAAACCTGAAGCGATCAGAATGCTTGGGAAGTTGTCATCTTTGTAACACTACACTGGAGAGGCTTAAGTTGTGCTACAACAGGGATCTACTTGCACTCATATAAGCATTCAATTGTCATGCATACAGGTACTGGCACAAGGACAGTGGCAGGGGTACCCATCGAAGAAATGCAAGTCCACCACCTCACATTTACTTTGGTTAAAGTGACCACAGAACCACCTTACTAGAGGGACCTAAACTTTATATATTGATACTGATGAATAGTAAAGATTTTAAAAGCATTAAGAGTGAGAAGGAACAAAATACACATGCCTCTAAGAAATTCTACACTTGAGATGAGTAGACTCCTAGCCTCAGTAGATCAGACTGGGAGTCCTACACAAGATTGTTAAACTAAACTGTTCACTGAAGTATTTAGTTCTGCAGTATCTCCATAAAATATTGCACCAACTATGATCGACACATTTCAGTTTAAGTGGCTTTTGAAGAGTTTTTCAGGAGTCAGATTATAGCTCGCTGACTTGGCATTTCATATAGTGCATTAAGCAACAAGCTACAGAAGCAGCTGAATATACAACAGGTCTTGTCCGATACGTGGGCCACAACAAAGCTACAGGAAGACATACAGCAACCTACAGCAGTAGTATCTCTTGGCTGTTTGTAACATATAGCTTAAAACACTCTGAAGTATGTGAATCAGGGCAGCATGCACCAACATTTTGATGTGACAGTCCTGGATTAAAGAATACATCTGTGTTCCTTTGCTATTCACATGTAGCCCTTATACAGAAGCATCAAGGAACAGCCTAGTTTCTCCTAATAAGCACTGATAACATTCTGAACTGCCCACAAACTGACATATTTATCTGCAGAAAGATGGGAGATTGTCAGACTATCAAAGTAGAAATGTGCTATAACATATGCTGCTGCTTTTTGGAAAGGAACCATCTATCTTCCTTGCTCTCAGGGAAGAGGAAGAGTAGCAGCAGGCTTAAGTCCCAGCTAGATATTCAAATCAAGAATAATAAAGTAACAAAACGCCTCAACAGACTAACCTTAATTCTGCAAAGAAAACAGCCTGGATAAAAATGTATCATTAACCAGCAGCAGTAACCTTGTGTTGGCATAGGGGTAGGAGCTACATGATTCCCTCCTTCAACCTGCATAATTGCCCTTCTACAAAAAAAAACTGTTTTAGTCCAAGGTATGTAGTAATTGCGCAATTCCTACCTATGCAGCTGTGATTCTAGAAGCTATTTAATTCTCCATGTAGCCCAAGAAACCTTCTAAACATTCTCTAGGAAGAGTATCTGACCACTCTTTACTAGCTGCCACAGACTGTCTTACAGAAGGCAGGCTGGCAAAGGGAACGTGTCTTAAGAATAAGGTCACAAGCACTTTCAGGAATTCAAGAAGATACAGAAGCAGCACCTCAAGCTAGCTGTCTGACAGCTTACCTCTTGGCTCCACCAGCATCTGGTGAAACAATGGTGCAGTTCTTCCACTCTGCAATATTCTCTTTGATCCATTTCAGTACAGCAGGCTCAGCATATAAGTTATCAACAGGGATATCAAAAAAACCCTGCAAGGAAGATGACAGGAACAGATGTAGTTGAAGGTCACATTCCAAAAACGGTTGGAAGAAGCCTTCTATACGATCAGGCACGCAACCACTGCCTTTCCACAGCTTTCAGCTTTCCTTTCTACTTCTCTTAATGCAAGGACAGTAGCCTTTGGGATACACAGAATAGTAATGTAAGTAGTCTTCAGAGCCAGAAATGGTTTAGCAGCATAAATAACACTTTACATCTGACACCTTCACAACATGGAACTAGTTCTATCCTAAGGAGGTGCAGAAAACCAGCATCAAACGCACTCATTTGCAGAGCAGCTAGCTGCCTGTTTATAAAGTCAATCTTTAAAGCTCATTACCTACACTGTTTGCATCTACAGGAAACCTATGAAAGACGCTTGAGTAACATTTGTTTTTAAACTAATGCAGCTGGTTCCACAACTTTACACTGACCCAGCAGACTCCTCCAGGTAAACCTCAAAGGTCACTAAAAGCCAGAAGTTAATCCTGGACAGGGAGCAATAAGCAGGAGAGCGGGGGCAGCTACTCTAGAGGAACGCTTCAAGGTATAGGGGGTAACACATCTTTCCTACCATCATTCCTTTTGCGCTCAGCAACCCAGCAACTACAAGAATCAGGCTGAAACCAGCCAGATGCTGAAAGCTTATATACACAAACCCAATTATTCAATTGAATCTCATCAGTGCTGCTGGTGAAAGGTCAACGCTATGGCATTCATCACAACTCCAAGCCTCTTAGGGAAGAGGCATACCCTCTTGGGCTCTGTTCTTTTATTTCATGATCTTTCTGAAAGTCTTCTCAGCTGTGCCCCCATAGATTTTTTCCATCTGAGACAAAGTATTTCTGGGCAAATTATACTGGAAGAAATTATACTGAAGTGTGAATGGCTGCATTTTCAACTGTTAAAATGACAGCCAGCTCATCTACCTCATCAGGCAGCAGGTATCTTATCCTTCAGGATTCAAAGTGTTTGCAGCAATACAATAGATATCCTTCCCTCTGCCACACCCCTCGCAGTTGCACTGAGTTGGTTTCTTGGTCTCAGCGCACTTGCTCAAGGTAGAAAGAGGCAAAACTGATAACTTTACAGCTTGCTGTCCCTCCTCTCCCTGGTTTACACTCTTGCCACTTCTCTTACACAGCTCTGGACAAGATTTCAATTGCTCTGTGAGACTGCTCCCTTCTGAAGGGAACAAAGGGCCCAATATGCCGACCAGACCCCTCCCACAGGGAGGTCTGCTGCCTCCCTGGGGCCCGGGTTAAGGACATTACTAGGAAACTCCCTGGTCTGTAGGGCCCTCTGATTACTACCGACTATTGGTTGTACAGGCTGGCAGTGAGGAGGTTGCGGAGAGAAGTCCAGAAGCGATCAAAAGGGACTTCAGGGCACTGGGGCAATTGGTGGAAGGATCAGGAGCACAGGTAGTGTTTTCCTCAATCCCTTCAGTGGCAGGGAAGAATACTGAAAGGAAAACACACCTGATCAACATGTGGCTCAGGGGCTGGTGCCATCGGGGGAATTTTGGCTTTTTTGATCATGGAGAGGTTTACGCGGCACCAGGCCTGCTGGCAACAGATGAGTTCAGTTGTCTCACAGGGGGAAAAGGATTCTCGCTCACGAGTTGGCAGTGCTCATCAAGAGGGCTTTAAACTAGGTTCGAAGGGGGAAGGGGATAAAACCAGGCTCACTAGAGAAGAGCCTAGGGGTGGCACGCCAATGTTGGGGGCGAAATCAATAGCCCAGCTCAAGTGCATCTACACCAATGCACACAACATGGGCAGCAAACAAAAGGAGCTGGAAGCCATTGTGCAGCAGGATAGCGACGACTTAGTCGCCATCACAGAAACATGGTGGGATGACTCTCACAATTGGATGCTGCAATGGATGGCTATAAACTCTTCAGAAGGGACAGGCGAGGAAGGAGAGGCAGTGGGGTGGCTCTGTACATTAGGGAGCTCATGTATGTCTTGTCTAGAGCTCAACGATTGTGATAAGGTCGAGTGCTTATGGGTGAGAATGAGGGGGAAGGCCAACAAGGCAGATATCCTGCTAGGAGTCTGTTATAGACCACCTAACCGGGCTGGAGAGGCGGATGAAGCATTCTACAAGAGGCTGGCAAAAGGCTCACAATCACTAGCCCTTGTTCTCATGGGGGACTTCAAGTTTCCGGACGTCTGCTGGAAATACAACACGGCAGAGAGGAAACAGTCGAGGAGGTCCCTGGAGTGTGTGGAAGAGAACTTCCTGACACAGCTGGTAAGTGAGCCTACCAGGGGAGGTGCCTCGCTTGACCTGCTGTTTACCAACAGAGAAGGACTGGTGGGAGATGTGGTGGTCGGAGGCCAGCTTGGGCTTAGCGACCATGAAATAATAGAATTCTTGATTCTTGGTGAAGTAAGGAGGGGGGCCAGCAAAACCGCTACCATGGACTTCTGGAGGGCAGACTTTGGCCTGCTCAGGATACTGGTTGAGAGGGTCCCTTGGGAGACAGTCCTGAAGGGCAAAGGGGTCCAGGAAGGCTGGACGTTCTTCAAGAAGGAAGTCTTAAAGGCGCAGGAGCAGGCTGTCCTCATGTGCCGTAAGAACAGGCGGGGAAGGCGACCGGCCTGGCTGAACAGGGAGCTCTTGCTGGGACTCAGGAAAAAAAGGAGAGTTTACCACCTTTGGAAGAAGGGGCAGGCAACTCAAGAAGAGTACAGGGATCTCGTTAGGTCATGCAGAGAGAAAATTACAAAGGCAAAAGCCCAGCTAGAACTCAATCTGGCCACTGTCGTGAGAGACAACGAAAATGTTTTTACAAATATATTAACAAGAAGAGAACCAAGGAGAATCTCCATCCTTTATTGGATGCAGGGGGGAACATTGCCACTGAGGGCAAGGAAGAGGCTGAGATACTTAATGCCTTCTTTGCCTTGGTCTTTAATAGTCAGACCAGTTATCCTCAGGGTATTCAGCCCCCTGAGCTGGAAGACAGGGACGGAAAGCAGAATAAACCCCCCATAATCCAAGAGGAAGCAGCTAACGACCTGCTACGCCACCTGGATGCTCACAAGTCTATGAGGCCGGATGGGATCCACCCGAGGGTACTGAGGGAGCTGGCAGAGGAGCTTGCCAAGCCACTCTCCATCATTTACCAGCAGTCCTGGTTAACTGGGGAGGTCCCAGATGACTGGAGGCTTGCCAGTGTGACACCCATCTACAAGAAGGGCTGGAAGGAGGATCCGGGGAACTACAGGCTGGTCAGCCTGACCTCGGTACTGGGGAAGGTTATGGAGCAGATCGTCTTGAGGGCGCTCACAAGGCATGTGCAGGACAACCAGGGGATCAGGCCCAGCCAGCACGGGTTCATGGAAGGCAGGTCCTGCTTGACCAACCTGATCTCCTTCTATGACCAGGTGAGCCACTAGTGGATGAGGGAAAGGCTGTGGATGTGGTCTACCTGGACTTCAGTAAAGCCTTTGACACTGTCTCCCACAGCATTCTCCTAGAGAAGCTGGCGGCTCACGGCTTAGACAGGTGCACTTTTCGCTGGGTAAAAAACTGGCAGGACGGTCGAGCCCAGAGAGTTGTGGTCAACGGAGTTAAATCCAGTTGGCGGCCGGTCACGAGCAGTGTTCCCCAGGGCTCAGTTTTGGGGCCGGTCCTGTTCAATATCTTTATCAATGATCAGGATGAGGGGATCGAGTGCTCCCTCAGTAAGTTTGCAGACGACACCAAGCTGGGCAGGAGTGTTGATCTCCTCGAAGGTAGGAAGGCTCTGCAGAGGGACCTGGACAGGCTGGATCGATGGGCTGAGGCCAACTGTATGAGGTTCAACAAGGCCAAGTGCCGGGTCCTGCACTTCGGCCACAACAACCCCATGCAACGCCACAGGCTTGGGGAAGAGTGGCTGGAAAGCTGCCCAGAGGAAAAGGACCTGGTGGTGCTGGCTGACAGCCGGCTGAACATGAGCCAGCAGTGTGCCCAGGTGGCCAAGAAGGCCAACAGCATCCTGGCCTGTATCAGACATAGTGTGGCCAGCAGGAGTAGGGAAGTGATCGTGCCCCTGTACTTGGCACTGGTGAGGCCGCACCTCGAATACTGTGTTCAGTTTTAGGCCCCTCACTACAAGAAGGACATTGAGATGCTGGAGCATGTCCAGAGAAGGGCAACGAAGCTGGTGAAGAGTCTGGAGCACAAGTCTTGTGAGGAGCGGCTGAGGGAACTGGGGTTGTTTCGTCTGGAGAAGAGGAGGCTGAGGGGAGACCTCATCGCACTCTACAACTACCTGAAAGGAGGTTGTAGTGAGGTGGGTGTTGGTCTCTTCTAGCAAGTAACAAGTGATAGGATGAGAAGAAATGGTCTCAAGTTGTACCAAGGGAGGTTTAGATTGGACATAAGAAAAAATTTCGTTACTGAAAGAGTGGTCAAGCATTGGAAGAGGCTGCCCAGGGAAGTGGTTGAGTCACCATCCCTGGAAGTATTTAAAAGCTGTGTAAATGTGGCGCTTAGGGACATGGTTTAGTGTGCATGGTGGTGTTGGGTTGACAGTTGAACTCGATGATCTTAGAGGTCTTTTCCAACCTTAATGATTCTATGATTCTATTCTGTTCACTAAGCCAGCAAAACCCAGGAAAAATTTTCAATTCAGCAGCAGCTTGGAGGAGAACCAAAGCCAACTTATATGGAAGGGTGGCACTGAATGGATACAAGTGGCATTGCCCATCTTGTCAGCAGCAAGCTATCAGATCACTGTCCTGGTCAACTGAACCCTCACAAGCAGTTGTGCCAGTACATCTGGAGGCAGAGCTAACCTCAGGGCAGCAGTATTACCAGCCACTGTGTCAAACAGAGCACTGCTCACTTCTCCCTGACAACTCAGTAAATATCAGAAAGCTCTACTCAATATTTAAGAACACTCTTGATAAAGCCATTCTCCATCTCAAATTCCTCAAAGGACCAGTTAAGAATATACAGTGTCACTTGTGGCAATAAAGTTGCACAGATCATTTACTAACCCAACATTCATTTACACAGGACTTGTTATGCTTAGTCTGATCAAGAACAGCTATAATTTCGTTTACAGATGAACCTGTTACCCACCTCCCATCCTCTTCTGACTGATCCTACAAGTCCCTTCCAGTCCCACGTTCCCAAGTCCTGATCACTGCTATGTCTAAAAAAAGCAGATCACTGGAAAGCCTACAAGGCAGTAAAGAGGCTCAGACTGGAGCAGGTTAAGTACTTCCCTGATTTTAGCTCCTACCTGAATCTGAGATGCATGCAGGTCCATGGTGATTATATGATCTGCACCTGCCACAGACAGCATGTTTGCAACCAGCTTGGCAGAGATTGGAGCTCGACTCTAGTATAGGAAAAAACAGTATTTAAGACAAGTTCAACTCCTTTATCAAGATGTCAGTCTTCCACTTCTAGGCAATAATTCACAGTTACTAAAAGGAGTATTCATTAACATTGCATCTTTTCATCAACTGGCGATTACAGCTTGGTGTATTTTCAAGAACTAGATCTTTATGAAAAGATGAATTTGCAGTCCGATGCCCTGAGGTTTAAAGAAATGAAAATAGGTTTTATCTCCTCCTCTACATATTTAAATTCATCTAATCCCTATCCATCAGTCAGGAGTTTCAAGGTGTGCATTAATCTTCCCAGTAGAAACTTTTACCACATCTCTTACCTTGTCCTTTTTGTCCTGCCGAGCATAAGGGAAGCAGGGTATGACAGCTGTGACTCTGCTGGCTGAGGCAATCTTACAGGCATTTATCATGATAAGGAGTTCCATCAGATTGTCATTGATTTCACCACAGCCACTCTGCACAATGTAGACATCCTCCCCGCGTACACTCTCGCCTATTTCCACACTAGGAACAGATGAGGAAAGGAGAGTTGTATCCGAATACAAATTAAAACACAGCTATTACATCTGCCTGCAGAGCAACCAAGGGATTAGATTCCCCAGGGTCTGTGGGTGACAGCGTCATATAATCAAGGGTGCTGAACAGGAACGCTGTTCCTTATTTGCTCAGTAACTATTTTACATCGCTCACTGATCAAATTTAATGGTTCAGTCAGCAAGGCTAAAAGCACTCAGCTTGTACTCTCGATCTCAACACAAGCTGAGCATGTAAACACCCCAGAACAGCCCTTGTTCCCCCTGAATCAGAAGTACAACCACCTCAGCTAAAAGCAGTCATGTACAAAGGAAGCAAGGATGATGGCCAGTCAGCAGAGAAAGCCAAGCCAAACTTCTACCAGAAGCTACGCTGCAGCTGATGATTAGATTTAGATTCATAACAGCTATTCACTGGCTTGAACAGAGAAGCCCTCCAGCATTTCACTTTGGAAAGGCTTTTGGGGTTAATTTCCTCCTGGATGTAATGCACACTAATCCCTGCTGATGAAGAGACTGAACACAAGCCAAAGGTCCTGTTTGCCCACAGCAAACTGCCAGCTTCAGCGTGTGTATCAAGACACCTGCACCAGAGGCAGAGTTGGAAAGAAAGCAGTATCTTAGGTTTGAGGTTTCATATAGGCAATGCTGTACAAGGCCTTTCATAGGAACGGAATAACTACTAAATACTTGAACATTTCAGTTTAGAGAAGCCTGCCACAGATTTGGAAGTAACGCGAAGTCAGTCTACTAAGGACAAAGCTCTTCCACGGTTTCTTTCTTCTTGCATTGGAGATGCTCACCCACTTTGCAGACTGCTGCCACATCGAACTCATCGAAGTAGAGAGACAATCACCAAACCCACTCCTAATGGCTTCATTTACAGAGCACCTTAGGGTAGATTTCTAATTTTAATATTCCATTCTCTGACCTTCCTCCCCTCTTCTTCAACATGTTTTTGATGACTGCTGGGTATTTATAGTCTTACTGCTCAACATCTATCAGCAAACTATCATATTTACTGCACACTGACTTACATCATACACCAATCTCTCATGAAGAATTTCAGCCAGCATGAGAACTTTCCACTAGGTAAGTGTCTGAGTTAACAGTAGTTAGCATACAAGTGTCATCTCCAACTGTACTTACTAACAATCTAATATTAAGCTGATTCAAGACATTTATTGTTCAAAAGTATCAATGAACTATTCTGCTAAAACAATCTTACTTTTTCTGGGAAGCATCTGCTATCAGTTTATTAAGGTAAATAAAATGTCTATTAGGTCTTAAAGTCACATTACCTGCTGACATAAAAACCTGCTGGCTAGCCAACTGGATGGATAAGAACAGTTAATAACGAGCAATGAGAACAGTGCAATGGCAATGGCTGTAAACCAAACAGACTCTTTTCACAACTCTCTTCTACAACTCTTTGTACTATCTCCGAAGTTTTCAGTTACAATCAATACCCATGCAATAGAAACACAATATTCTACGTCACGTGTACGTCCTGGATTCTCCTGGAAAAAATTACAGTCTCCAGAAGAAAGGAGTGGGTTGGAGCAATCATTCAAGATTGTTTGTATTATACCGTGTGGCGTACGCATGCTTAGTGTACTTCTCTAAACCAAGCTTTAAGAGCTCTGAATAATTTTTAGCCTCTCCTTTCTTTTAGCTTCTTCAAGTAGGATGGCAGCAAAACTTATAAAGCACAGATACAGCAAACAAGACAAATCTTAGGTTTCAGAGCTCGCAGGGAACACGGACCGCAAGACTGCAACTGCATCATGGGCTGCAAAGTGGAGTCAGCCTCTGATCTTTCCTGAATAATTTTATCAACACCTTTAAGACTCTGATGCTCTTCGGAGTAGTTTAAAGGCACCAGCTACACCCTAAGCACAAAACTGTCAAGCCTCAAGTCACCACAGTCTAGACTGAGCATGGAAGAGGCTAATCAACACGGGTGAAACCCCGGGAGGTGCATTCCCATCAGCTCCTAGCTTTTGGGGTGGTGGGAGCAAGGTCCGGCTGGTGAATTCCGCCGCTCCAACATCTGTCATACCGGCCGGGTGACGCACACCCCTTCCTCCACGTGTAGGAGCACCGCACCCCCCAAGGCGCAGTGAAAACACTAAAACCGCCTGTGGGAAGCCCAGTACACCGTGGCACAGCCCGCGTGGGAGACAGACGCTTTTCAGCGGAGGCCGCTAGAGGCATTGCCGGGGCCGTGCAGCCGCCCAGCACATGGCTCACCGCCGCCGGGAGCTCTCCAGGGAGCACCGCAGCCCCGGCCTCTCCCCATACGAAAGCCCACCCCCCGGGGCTCCACTGCTCCCCGGGGTGCCACGCTTTACCGGGCCGGTTATTTCTGTTCCCTCTCACCCAGCACTCGGTAAACCCTGGCCCGACGGCACGATCAGCATGCTGCCCCATGCGTCTCTCCACAGAAATGGGCTCCGGGCGGGGAGCTGCTCAAGCGGAGCCAGCGGCGCTGCACGGCGGCCCCTTGGCTGAAGGACGTCCACGGGAGATCCGGCCCCGGCCGCGGCCCTGTCCGAGGGCTGCGCAGCGGCTGCCCGCAGGAGAAGGGCGGGATGCGCTAAAGGTCTGCGGCCCAGCAGGGCCCAGGCAGGAGTGCTCCGCGCTCAGTGGAGGTCCCCGAGCGCGGCCCCCGTTGAGTCGCCGCTCCCCCAGGGCAGGGCCCGGCCGCAGGGCCCCGGGCGCCCGAGCCAGGCCGCGGCTCCAGCGCCCACCCCACGCCCCGCACTACAAATCCCAGCAGACCCTGCGCGGCGGCTGTGCAGACCCCGGCGCGGCAGCCCCCCGCGGCCCGCCGGGAGCTGTAGTGCGGCCCCGCCCCCGCCTCACCATGTCTCCTGGTTACTGAACTTCTTCGTAACCACCTTGCCCAGCTCCAGGCCGAGGCGGTCAGCGATCTTCTGGGACAGGTCCTGGTGCGAGCTCCCGCTGAAGATCTTGATGTTGGGCATGGTGTCGGCTGCGGCAGCGGCGCCCTCCTCCTCCACGCTCCACCTCGTACCGCAACCAGCTGCCGCACGGCGACCCACCCGCCTCCTGCGCGGGGACGCGGCACGGTGAGCAAGAGCCACGCCGACTCGCACCTACTCCGCCATCTTACCCCTTCCCGCCAGCCGCGCGGGCCCTTTATAGACTCCTCGCCCCCATTGACACGCCTCAGCGCGCTTCCCATTGGCTCCGTGGAGGCCAGGGGCGGGGCCCTGCCAGCCCCTGCACTGGCACAAAGGGTGGTGGGCGTGGCTCCTGCCCCGCCCACCGCCTAAACAACGGCCCCTGGTGGCGGGGAGGCAGGGAGGCGTTCGCGGCTGCTCGCTAGCCCCTCGCGGGGGGGGCCGCACAGGCCAGGAGGAGGCTGCGATTGGTCATCGCCTGGCCGCCTGGCCTGCGATTGGTTAGAGCGGCCGCGGCCAGAGCTGGCCAACGGCCCTGCCCCACGTGGTCCGGGGGAGGGGGACGGGGTTCGTTGGTCGCGTGATTGGCAGTCGACCCCCCCCCCCCCGCCCATGGCGGCCATGATGGCTCCCCTCCCTCAGGGGAGGCCCCGGGGAGAGGCAGGACCGGGGAGAGAAAGTGGTCCCGCTCCCGCCGCACGGCGCCGTGCCCGTGGCCCCCGTCAGCCGAGGAGCCCCGCGGCGGCGGGACGGGGGTTACCTCAGCATTCCGGTGTGCCTGCGCCCGCTGCCTTCTTCCGCCGCCGCCGCGGGCTGCCAGGGCCTGCCCTGCCCTAAGCAGGCGTCACCTCGCCGGGCCGCAGTACCGCGGCGTAATGCAGAACCCCAGTGGCATGCTGTACGGGCGTCACCTTGCCCGGCTGCTGTACTGCGGTGTCACACTGTACAGGCGCCACCTCGCCAGGCGCAGTACCCCCGAGACAGGCGCTGCAGGCACCACCTCGCCAGTCTCTGCGCCCTGCGTAGCGCTGCACAGGGGTTACCCCGCTGCGTTTCGGGCAGCGCTGCGCAGCCGTCACCTCGCCATGCCGCCGGACGCTGCTTGTTGAACGGCTGCAAGTGACTTGGGGTGCTGCGGCATCGCAGCCACACGCTGTGTGGCTCCCCCCGGCTCGTGCTGTAGCTACCTGCAAGCAAAGCCCCGAGTTGTGGGGTGACGGCCTGCAGAGCCCTGGGCATGGCAATGCCCTGCAGTGGCAGCAGCACAAGCTGGGCACCTGCTATTTCACATTTCTCTGTGATTTTCACAGCCAATAGGTTTTCATTAAGAGAAATTGTAGCTTTTCCAGCACAAACAAGCTCAGGCACCTCAGCTGAAAGCCGCACAGAGTCAAGATCAGCAGCGGAAACGGGAGCTCTGCTGCCTGAGCAGCCGTGCCCAGACCAGCTGCACTGAGCCCAGTGGTTGGGACCGGGCCCCGGTTATTAGCTTCAAAGGTTGGGTGGAACGATGTGTTGACATTATCAAGTTGGAGCAAGTTTTTAATTATTGAAGGATAGTGCTTATTTTCTTCACTTGAAGATAAACCTTTTGCTTTTTTCTAGTCTACAAAATTACTAATAATTGATTTTCTTTGCCCTTTCCTTCAATTATGCTGTGCTCAGTCTCTTTTCCTTTGGCTGAATTGTGAATTGATCCCATTTCAAAAGTGAAATGATGGTAGCGGGCTTTATGTGCGAAGAGGCATTGACTTCTCACATATATAGCCAGTACAACTGGTCCCACTGAAAACTCAGTGAGAAAAAATATCATGATAGCCATAATCAACATTTTCTGCACTTGTCTCAGAATTTGCAGCAATGCTGTCTGCTATTTATTTTTCTGTTGGAAATAGCCTTTGGCCATGTTTTGAGATTAAAAAAAAATCATAATTGTGGTGGGTACTCTGAATTGCAAATACAGAGGTGTTTTTTTCTCTCTTCTGGATCATTGTTAAAACTTATGTGGGTACTATTTTAACAGCCCGTTTTGGGGTTTTGTACCTAATGGTGTAATTAGTCTTCTGTGAACTTTCAGCCTGTGTGTGATTACATTATGCAGATTAATTTAGCTTTTGCAAAAATAAACATTGTGTTTAAAGGCTTTTAAAAATACAAAATAAGCCCCAAACACCTTTGTCAAAATTTGCGTGCAGTTGTGTAATTCCTGCTTGTTCACTTGACTGTCTTATAGATAACAAACTTCTGCAATGAATTTGGCATTGATAAGTTATTGCTTTGAGTCTTTGAGAATTCAACCAGAAGATATAGTCCACAATTCACAGAGGCTGGCCACATTTTCTTTATTTCATCTTGCAACTACCCTGGTCCAAAATGCTGCTGTCACTATCCTCAAAGGCCAGTAAACTAATGACTACAAAATCATACTTTGAGGAGGTTTTCTATGACCCTTTCTAGGTTGTCATTAAACTTGGAATTCATCTGGATTAAAATAGATATTAATTCCCATACTTAGCATTGATGGGAATTGGAATATATGGTAATTTTGATTTTTTTTGGTGTAACTGTAGCAGCTTGTGAAATACTGTGACATACAGCAAATCTAAGGAATGGGAAAGGAAGAATACAGCCTTTTGCTTCTAATTTGTTGCTAAACATTGCTCATCTTAATAACATAGAAGAAAACTTCACTGTCAGATGGCTACCTGGTGGTTCAAGTGACGTGATTTGTGGATACCTCCCAAATTTCTAGCAGCCATATTCTTGCACAAAATCTACATCACTGTATCCATTCCCTCTAATGACTCCTGTACTTTTGTCTGGAGGACACCTAAAAAAATCCGGCAATTTTGTTGGCATTCTTATATGGGCCTTTCACAGTTCACAACATTTTTTTCAAATGATAGTTTGGGATAATTGCAAGTTTGCAGTGGCTGTTCTGTACATATTTTTCAGTGATAAAGCTATGTAGTCTAAAAATAACTTAAAGGCCTCTCCTCCCTGCAAAACACAGACTATGGAAGGTTTGTTGCTGCTGTTGCAGTTTGAAGAATTTGGAAGATGGATAACTTCTTTCCAGTCCCCAAAATATTTGTTTCTGGTTTTGACCGTTTGCTTCAGTCTTGGTGTAAATTCAATTTTTTTTCCTCCCTGCTCATGAATGCAGAATGAGTGTCTTCTGTGCCCCAACATCCCTGTCCCCTCCCAGTTTATTAGTGAACCAGGCACTGGGAACCTGAGGCTGAAGGCAGCAGAAGGTATATTAAAACATGCAAATTATGCCTCTCATTGATGAACTCTGTCTGAGTTTCCCCTACACAGTGGCATGTCTATCAGTTTCCTCCTGGCATCACGGAGATGGGATTTGCAGGAGTGAAAAATCTGACAAAAGATGAAATTAGATCCTTAATCCTGTAAACCAGGGACTGGCAACCTTTCATGTGTAAAATCAAAGACTCTTTTTTGCCCTTCTGAGCTAGAGGCCAAGGGTGCTTTCAGGAGCCCCAGTGAGCTGGCAGAAGCTGCCCCCCAGGTGGGAAGATTTTCCAGAGTTGCTGGTGGATGACACCACCTTTTCCTCCAAGGCAAACAGAACCAGGGGTGGGTGCTGTGGCCACTCATAGTCTCTGCAGCTCTGCGTTGTCTTGCTGCCTTGCACTGTTCACACTGGTGTTGAATGGCCACGAATGCCATCTCAGAAAAGTCTCTGCTACCCTTCAGTGTTTCAGCTACCACAGTGTCTTTGTAGGTTAGACAGCACTTTGGTTATGAGGACAAAAGTCCACCTACCTTAACGATATATCACTATCGCTAGCAAAGCTCTTAGAACAGGATAATCTCAGAGATTTGAGGAGAAGCTCTTAATGCACCAAAGTCTTAGTTAAACAAAGCCAAAAAGCTTGCTCATGATTCCTCAGCCATAGCTTGTCTATTAGCAGCTTGCATTGCCATTAACTGAACGAGACAGGACAAGGAGAACCAGCTTTGAAGAGGTTCTTGGTCTAAATGGGTTGAAGGGAGAGACTGTGTGGTTGAAAACTATTGGCCTGTGAGTCAGGTTATCTGTCAAAGGATGCTCAGGAAGATGATCACAGCCTAAGTGAAGTTTGGATGTGAAAGTGCATTGGAGTATGTCAACTCTTGTGTGGACACCCTTATTCAGAATTAAAGCACTTAATTCTAGTTGGCTTGCTTCATTCTGAAAGCAAAATATAATAAATTGAATTATCTACTTCCGATCTAAAGAATTTTATTTAATTTTCCTGTGGTTTACAATGCGGACAAGCATGAGTTGGTTTTGGTAGCAGAAATAACAAGCTTATAGCCTGAGCTGCTGTATTCCCTCATGTTTTGGAAATCGTGAAGTAAATTACTGTCCAACTAAGAAGAACCTGAAAGCACACAAATGGCAAGCCCCCCCTTTTTTATTTACCTGATTCTATGGAGATACATTTACTCAGAAATACTTTTTGTGTTTCATGGCCTGAGAATGTATTTTCCAGGAAGTTTTAAACAGTGCCTTAACACCATCAAATTTCATGGTGATGTCAATCAAGACAAGTTGACCTTGTCCCTCGCTTGGCACATTCCTGCATACAATTGCCACTCAATTACCACCAGCCACTTAATCAAGGACACATTTTCATGTAGAAAGCCTGTGGCTGAGGATTGTTTTTCCTTTTGCCATGTGACTGCACTGCCTCAGAGCCGGTTCTGTCAATGAATGGCACTTAGTAGTAACACAAGGCTCTGCCCTTTGCCTTGGTGGCTGAAATAAAAGTAGAAGCAGGAAAAAAAAGTGGAGGCCAAAAAGAGGTAGGAGGCAGAAAGAAAAGTAGAGGCAGAGAAAGGGTGGGAGGATGAATAGGAAAGTAGAGGCTGAAAAGGGGAGGGAGGCTGAAGGAAAAGTGGATGCCAAAAAGGGGTGGGAGGCCTCAAAGTGCTGTGAGGACAAAAGGGAGTGGGAGGCCAAAAAAAGGTGGGAGGCCAAAAGGGAAGTAGAGGCTAAAAAGATGTGGGAGAACAAAAAGTGGTGTGAGACCGACAAGTGGTGGGAGGCCGAAAAGGGATGTAGAGGTTGAGAAAAAGGGCTGAAAGGGGTGGGAGGCCAAAAAGGAGTCAGCAGCTCTTGGCGCTGGGACTCTGAGCGCACGACGTACACCAGCCTCACAAATGTCTCGATGAGGCTGCTTAGCACCTGGAAGCTGCTTGTGATGGCGGAGGGCATGTGGGTAGGACTCTTGTCGACGGCTGCCACGCGGCGGCAGGACGCCCGAAACTCTTTAAACTTGAGGGCGAGCTCTTGCTTGTACTCAGCCAGCTGGGAGATGTAGGGTTTGCAGTCCCGGACGTCAGGACTCACCACACACTGCCTCAGGATCGTCAGGAGCTCATTGGTGTCCAGCTGCACTTGCAGAAACCCATTGGGAAAGCTGTAGGCATGGCCTCGAAGGGTGTTGATCTTTGCCAAGCTCCCCTCAAAACTGGAGGTCCTTAAATCTATTTCCTGGGTCTGACTGTTACTGGGACTGCTGCAGGCTGTTGCGTCGGGAGCTGTAGTGCGGCCCTGCCCCCGCCTGACCATGTCTCCTGGTTGCTGAACTTCTTTGTGACCATCTTCCCCAGCTCCAGACCGAGGTGGTCAGTGATCTTCTGAGATAGGTCCTGGTGTGAGGTCCCGCTGAAGATCTTAGTATTAGGCATGATGAGGGCAGCAGTGGTGCCGTCCTCCTCCTCCACAGTCTGTCTCGCGCTGCAACCGGCTGCCGCACGGCGACCCACCCGCCTACTGCGCGGGGATGTGGCACGGTGAGCGAAGGCCACGCTGCCTCACACCTACTCCACCATCTTACCCCTTCCCGCCAGCCGTGCGGACCCTTTATAGACTCCTCGCCCCCATTGACACGCCTCAGCGCGCTTCCCATTGGCTCCGTGGAGGCCAGGGGCGGGGCCCTGCCCGTCCCTGCAATGGCACAAAAGGTGGTGGGCGTGGCTCAGAGGTCTCCTTCCTGCCCCGCCCACCGCCTAAACAACGGCCCCTGGTGGTGGGGAGGCATGGCCGCGTGCGCGGCTGCTCGCTAGCCCCTCCAGGGGGTGGGGCACAGGGCAGGAGGAGGCCTGCGATTGGTCGTCGCCTGGCTGCCTGGCCTGTGATTGGTCAGGGTGGCCACGGCCAAAGGCCAGAGGAAAAGTAGAGGCCGAGAAGTGGTGGGAGGCTGGAGAGGGCTGGGAGGCTGGAAGGAGAGTAGAGGCTGAGAAAAATTTAAGGCGTAAGAAGGGTGGGAGGCTGAAAAGGGGTGCGAGGCCGAGAAGGGCTGCATCTCCAGTGTTAGGACCTTCTGGGTTTCACTGCCCTCCCCTGACTCCCACTGAACACTTCAGAGACCTGAGGTTCTTCTGTGTGGGGGCAGAAAAACCAACCTTCACTTCTGGGAGCAGTTCTACTGGCTGCCCACTTTCTCCCACTTCTCTGTCTCTATCATTTGTTTTGCAGGGATTATTTTTAGCTAAATCCTCTCTTTGCTACTCAAAGCCACTTGGATGCAATAAGAACCGTCTCGGTTCGAATTTTTACTGACTTTACAAGAACCCCTTACTCTTTCCTTTGTAGAGGAAGATCACTTTATCACAGGTATCCCACTGGGTCTGATGGGTTGTATTTAAGAATGAAGCTCACCCATAGCACTGTAAGTGCTACTAGAGTTACACAGGATGTAGCTGAACCAGAGCACATCCACCAGGAAAAAAGCACACCATTCGTCAGGAAAAGGAGAAAACTTTGGAAAATAAATGGTATTTTCAAGTCTCCACCAGAAACGATACGGAATTAGGGATGAAAAGCTCTTTAAAGGATCCTGACTGGTCCCTTTGTGTTCCTGATCTTTCTACTCAGCTTTTTTACTGTGCCTTTCTAAGGAGCCAGTTAAAAGTATGAGGATGGAGTCCTGTTGCTCTAACAAGAGATGAATATTCATTAGATTCAGTATTTCCAAGGTGCTTTTCAAAAGTGGGATTTAGTGGAGCATTATAAAGTGTCCTGGACTGTGTGTGTAGACCCGGTGCACGTCCCCAGCCCTTTCATCTCTGCAGCCCTTGGACACAGCATGTTTGCTTTTTAATGACTTTATAGTCCAGCTGCAGAAAACACCCTCCCTGTGCACTCTGTATCTGGGGGGCAGGTGACAGCAAGGGGCACCATCTCAGCTAGGCTGGAAGGTTGTGCAGTGGCTGCAGTGGGATGAGGCGTGGGTAGGCTCCTCGTCTGCTCATGCCCTGACACGGAATTACATAGCCTGACACAAAAACCATTGGAAAAGTTTCCTATCATGTGTACGGGTGTCCTGGTTCCAGTTGGGACAACGGGCTGTTTTCATAGATACTAAATAAAGTTGAGTGATGTAAATAAGTCTTCCCTGGCAGACTTCTCCCATGTCCAATTAAAGCCTAGGTGTCCCAGCCAGCTCCACTGTGTCTGCCTACGCGAGGGATTTGTTAGGATGTTTTACACAGGAATCCAGACACTGTGCTTTAAATGAGGATAAAATTTAGACATTAGTCATTTCTATTTGTCAGCTTCCTTGGGTGTGATGAAAGCAGCAGTGGGTCCCAGCTATTCAGCTCGCCCCGCTGTTGTATCTGGGGCTGCTGCGATTCCTGTGTAGTGTTGCCAGAACCTTGGAGAGGATGGAAATCCTGACAAGAGAATGCGGCCACTACGCCGGGGGATTAGAGTTCAAAGTGCTTTAAACCATGGTGCCCAGTTGTTGTCTCCAGCTGACAATGACCAGCAAAGTTCACAGAGACAAAGCAATTTTATCCAAACCTATCTTGGGGCTACTGCTTGAGGTCTGCTAATTTTCCAGCTGCTGCTTTTGACACTTTTATGCCTGAAAGCCAGGTCTTCTGTTTTTCTCATGTGTATTAGAGGGACCAGCGATGGCCCAATTTTTGTTCCTTTTCTATCCATTGGCACTCATACAGCCCTGGTGAGGCCTCCTTGGGAGTGGACATAATTTAGAGAAGATTAAGAGAGGGAGCAGACTATGGGAGTGCAATGACATCAGATGATCACGAATGCATGTTGTGGCTGAGCAATGCTCATGGGAGCTGTGAAGGACCTGGAGGAAATCTGTGCCAGCTGTAACGCTACAGCAAAAAACTCAAGGCGAAAGCAGTATGAGAAGGGCAATTACTGCTGGCACTGCTCTGAGAGGGTGCTAAAGGGCAAGTGAACACAACCTGCCACGCTCAGGCAGATTGCTCTGGTGGGAGGGGATGGAGAAAAATTGATTTATCTTTATGCACACGCACCTGCAAAACAATATTGTCCTTTTCTGAGAACTGTATACTTTTGCTTTAACTTGCTGGGGGACAGTGGCTTCAATCTGAAGAGATGCTGATGCTAAATGAGAACAAGGCAGTCTGCAGGTAGATAAACTAGATGGACAGTGAAATGGGCACTAGATTTGGAAAAAAAAATATTTACTTTTAATTCTCTGTGCTGTGTAACTGAGATGCAGTTTTTTGAAAAATTTGTGATTCAAAAACATTAACTAGAACATTTTACCTGGATCATTTCCTTTCAGAGTATTTACAAGTGCCCAACAGAGTGAGGCTGCAGGGACAGCACCTAAAACATGAGTACAGCAATAATAAAGGCAAGGCTTCATCATCTTTCTCAGGTATTTACCAGTATAGCTCCTCCTTTCACACAGGGACATTTGACTGATCTTGGAGCACCTATTGCCACCGCTGTACAAATAATAACAGTGTGCTGTGAAGAAATAATTCCTTTCTGATGGGGTGCTGATTGCCCACTAGATGGTACTAAGCATTGACTCTGAAATTGCTGATTAAACTGCCTGCTGTCAATAATATTTTCATGCCTGGGGGGTTGTTAGAAAACCTCTTGGCTTTTCCATTTTTTGATCCATACCCAGCTTTATAAATAGGTAGGTTTTGTCCCATTCAGCGTCATCGTTAGTTAGTTCAGCATGGGAAATGGTGTGATGCAGATTAAAATAACGAGCCTGGAGGCACGGAGAACGTGTGTGAGTCTTTGCTGCTGCCTTTGCTTTAGACAACACATTCAACCCCCGTACAGAGAATGATCCAGTTCCTAAGTTTTTTTATGTTGGATCTTTATCAACCAGACTTGGCTTTTTTAGTTCCTGGAGGCTTTGGGGCACACAGAGGGCACACATCAATGCCTTCCTCCTTGATAAACAGAGAGTGGTTCATTGTGCCAGGCAAAACGTGTCCCCAGAGGGAACGGGATATTGGAAACATCATCTGTAGCTAGGAAACTGTTTGCCTTGCTCATATTTCTCCCCTGGTCTGGCATTATGCTTTTGCTGGGCTTTCCCCTGCAGACACACCTGAGCAGTCCTGCAGGGCAGCTGAACCATCAGGGCATTGATGGCGGGTCACACGCCATCACCACTTCCCAGGCAGAAGAGCAAACGCCAGGCAGAGGCTGCGACTGGAGCTCGTCAGTGGGTGTCAACTTCGCTCATCCGAAAGGGATCAGGCAGGAATTTGCTAACAGAGGGGGGTTAAAGCATGTCCCAGCTCTCCCCTGTGTTAGGGGCAGGAGGGTGTCCTGCGGGTACCAGGAGGACCACACTTGCCCCAGCATGGCCGCAGTACCCAGCGCCAGTGGTGAACAGGTGAGTGCCGCTGGAGCGTTCCCCTCCTGGAAGGGAATTAAGCCAAAACGCCCATTAACAACACAAAACCGTGCCAAGTCAAACAGTTCATTTCAAACTTGCATTTTCGCTGCTTCATGGCTTCCTTCATAGCCTGGTACTTAACTGCTGTGGAGTCCAGTGATGTTGTGGAGTCCTTAAGTCCTTAAGTCCTCCCAGTACGAAGATAAGTGCATTTCTATAGCAACAAAAATAGGGGGTTTTGCTTACGAACAGTGTTTTGTACAGCTAACAATAGCCACATTTCCACAAAGTTATTAAAAAAAAGACACAAATGCTAGTTTGGATATTAAGATTAATATATTTAATCTTTCTTGTTTGTAAAACAAGACATAAATTTGTATATATATATAATTTATATATTTTTTTATTTATATATACTATATACAGACAATAAAAAAATCTTCCTCTGTATTAGACTGAGAGATTTATGGAGGAACGATATAGGCATAACGGGGAGCTTGAAGAAACTCAGAGTTTCATAATAGATAATTCTCGGGGAAAAGAAAAGCACGTCTCCCTGTCGGCCTTCTGCATTATAACAGGTTTTGCCCACCACGGACTGAAATCCGAATTGGCTCTTCCACTGTATATTTGCTACATGGTTCTTGAAAGCAGGAGGCTGTCCCCACAGCAGGATCCTCTCTGCCTTGCTGACAGCAATGGCCAAAGTCCGGGACAGCCATGGGCCAGGGGAGGTTATTGCACTCGGTAGAGGATGCGCATGTTAAAAGCACATTGTGCATTTCCATAACTCCTATGGAAGAACGAGAGATTTTGAATGTGCGTATTTATAAAAAATAATAGAGATGGGAAGCAATTGAACATACGGAGATCCCTGATCATCCCCAAGCGCGGGGGCAAGCTGGCTGGGTTTGACAACCCGTCTCACTCCTGGCGCCATGAGGCCGATGCCACGATCTCCCTTTCCCGCCGGAGGTGGGTGCGATGGGGAGAGGTGCAGGGACCCCGGCAGGACCTGCTCTCCCCATGCACGCGTGAAGTGCAGTGAGTGGCAGAGTAAGGGCAATGTAATATGTAACCTTGCATTTTTCTCCTCGCTCTGTTTTGGAGGGTGGACGACTGCACCAATTAAGGTGGTCTGACTGATTAGGTCTAGAAGCTACACCTGGGTGGAGGAGGGGAACCTCAGGGTGCAAAGGGAAGCAATTGGGGATTATTTTACTGTTCACCTGGAAGTAAAAAAAACAATCCAAAAACCCCCAACTCCAAATAAATAACCATCACGCAGTACTAAATAATGCTTCTTATGGCAGTCAGTCTGGTGGAGACAGGAAAAGGACCCCAATGCCGTGGAAAGGAGGGCAGCTCCTTTGGCCGATGGCACTAGCACTGCCTGGCTCGGGGGCAAGCTGTGGCTCACAGACAAAACTAATCTGGGGTTCCTCTTTAATGGGCATGGTGAAAGGAAATAGGACAGGGTTTGGGCTGAGCCTTGGAGGCACGGACCTGACCTCTGGAGAATGGTATGAAAGAGGTCTCCTCCCAGCTGCTAGCCCAGCTTCTGGCTTGCAATAGTGAAAGATCAATCTGGGTTCCTTGCAGGCTCTCTAGCGTGGACACAGCCATCCAGCAGAGGAAGGGGAACACAGAATCATAGAATCCTTTAGGTTGGAAAAGACACTTAAGATCATCGAGTCCAACCGTAAACCTAACACTGCCAAGTCCACCACTAAACCATGTCCCTAAGCACCACTTCTACATGTCTTTTAAATACTTCCAGGGATGGTGACTCAACCACTTCCCTGGGCAGCCTCTTCCAGTGCTTGACAACCATTTCAGTGAAGAAATTTTTCCTAATATCCAATCAAAACCTTCCCTGGTGCAACTTGAGGCCATTCCCTCTCCTCCTGTCACTTGTTACTTGGGAGAAGAGACCAACCCCCACCTCGCTACAACCTCCTTTCAGGTAGTTGTAGAGCGCGATGAGGTCTCCCCTCAGCTTCCTTTTGTCCAGACTAAACAACCCCAGTTCCATCAGCCGCTCCTCATCAGACTTGTTCTCCAGACCCTTCACCAGCTTTGCTGCCCTTCTCTGGACACACTCCAGCACCTCAATGTCCTTCTTGTAGTGAGGGACCCAAAACCGAACACAGTATTCGAGGTGCGGCCTCACCAGTGCCAAGTACAGGGGCATGATCATTTCCCTGGTCCTGCTGGCCACACTATTTCTGATACAGGCCAGGATGCCGTTGGCCTTCTTGGCTACCTGGGCACACTGCTGGCTCATATTCAGCCGGCTGTCAACCAACAACCCCAGGTCCTTTTCCTCTGGGCAGCTTTCCAGCCACTCTTCCCAAGCCTGTAGCGTTGCATGGGGTTGTTGTGACCCAAGTGCAGGACCCAGCACTTGGCCTTGTTAAACCTCATACAGTTGACCTCGGCCCATCGATCCAACCTGTCCAGATTCCTCTGTAGAGCCTTTCTACCCTCAAGCAAATCAACACTCCTGTGTTGTGTCATCTGCAAACTTACTGAGGGTGCACTCGATCCCCTTGTCCAGATCATTGATAAAGATATTGAACAGGACCGGCCCCAAAACTGAGCCCTGGGGAACACCACTTGTGACCGGTCACCAACAGAATTTAACTCCATTCACCACAACTCTTTGGGCCTGGCCATCCAGCCAGTTTTTTATCCAGTGAAGAGTGTACCTGTGCAAGCCATGAGCAGCCCGTTTCTCCAGGAGAATGCTGTGGGAAATGGTGTCAAAGGCTTTACTAAAGTCTAGGTAGACCACATCCACAGCCTTTCCCTCATCCACTAAGCAGGTCACCTTGTTGTAGAAGGAGATCAGGTTAGTCAAGCAGGACCTGTCTTTCATAAACCCGTGCTGGCTGGGCCTGATCACCTGATTGTCCTGCACATGCTGAGTGATGACACTCAAAATGATCTGCTCCATAACCTTCCCCGGCACTGAGGCCAGACTGACAGGCCTGTAGTTCCCTGGATCCTCCCTACTCGCACGCATTAAGCCCTCGCCTTTTGCACAGGCAGTACCTGTGCTCAGGACTAGGGCATTGGTGCCTAAGCTGTGAGAGTAGAGCCTACTAGGGTGACCTAGCTCTACCCCAGGATTATGGCATCCTGCCCATCCTAGGACTACTTCCCAAGCCCTAGCATAGCAGCAGTGACTTGCACCCCAGAGATCCCTTCTGCTGCTAATTCTGTTGTACTTGTGGGCCAGGAAGACCCTGGAGGCAGAAGAGCTGTTTACGTGGCAAGACACTGGTTTGGCTCCAAAGTGCCCAAGTGAAGCCAGGAGATCTCAGCTCAGTTCCTGCTAACTCACTGGCCCACCACACACCGTGACAAAGGTCTTTGCACAAGTGAGGCCCAGAACCACATGATACCAAACTAGTGTGGAGACGGGGTGACTGTGCCCCCCAGGTACCATCACTGACAAGCCAGCATGGGAGAGCAAGCAGAGCAGCTGCTTGAGACCCCCCAATGAGCTGGATGCACAGCTTGCAACAGGGCATGAATTCACCCTTCAAAAACACCACCAACACAACCATCCATTCTGCAGAGATAAAAGAGCATCTTGGCTACTGCAAACCCCAGTAGATGTGGGCCTGTAGACATGCATCCTCATCAGACTTATGCAATTTGAGAACCACTAGCATATGGCCCAGCACACACTGGCTTGTTGGTTTTCATAGCTGGCTTACTTATTGATCAATGTCTTTAGGGAGCGTGTGAGCGTGCTCATGACAGTGGCAACCGTGGCTGATTGGCGGGCGAGCTGCTCCACCGTCTGCTGGTGGCTCAGCGTTCTGGCCGTGGACTCCTCCGCAGCCTTTAGGAGGAAGGTGTAGTTTCTCACCACTTCCTCCACCTTCGTTAGCAGCTCTTGGCGCTGGGACTCTGAGCGCACGATGTACACCAGCCTCACAAATGTCTCGATGAGGCTGCTTAGCACCTGGAAGCTGCTTGTGATGGCGGAGAGCATGTGGGTAGGACTCTTGTCGACGGCTGCCACGCGGCGGCAGGACGCCCGAAACTCTTTAAACTTGAGGGCGAGCTCTTGCTTGTACTCAGCCAGCTGGGAGATGTAGGGTTTGCAGTCCCGGACGTCAGGACTCACCACACACTGCCTCAGGATCGTCAGGAGCTCATTGGTGTCCAGCTGCACTTGCAGAAACCCATTGGGAAAGCTGTAGGCATGGCCTCGAAGGGTGTTGATCTTTGCCAAGCTCCCCTCAAAACTGGAGGTCCTTAAATCTATTTCCTGGGTCTGACTGTCATTGGGACTGCTGCAGGCTGTTGCATCTAGGACCTGAAGAGTCCTGCTCATGACTGGGACCATCTGATTGTCCAGCTTCATTCCCGGGAGTATCTGCATGGGGATGGAATAGGACAGCTCATCCTTCTCACTCCCATCATCTGCAACATCGCATTTCCTGTAGTAGAAGCAGTACCGGATGGAGCAGCACTTCTCATCCTCCACATCTTCATCCCGCAGTTCAGCAGGATTTGGATACATCTCCTCCTGGACAGAGAACACTGCTGAACCCTTCTGGTTCTTTTTCTCCTGGGCTATCTGGACATAGGAGGGGTCAGCCACTCCAGAGGCTTCCTGGATTTTGCTCTTCAGAACAGGACAAAGGATGCTGGGCTCAGGCTCCTTCTGGGGGCCTTTCTGCTTGGTTGTATAGATGTTCTGGTAGATGTCAGAGGACAAGGATGTCCTATCAGTCTTATCTATTTCACTGACACTGTAGCGACGCAAGAGCTTCCTGTAGTGTGGAGCACCCATGCACTCCCCCCGGGAAGTGCACGTTGTTAAACAGGACACGCTGTTCTCTGGATCTGACCGGTAGTCTCTGGACTCTAAACTTGTGGATCGTATCCGCTTGCCTTTGGAAGGGCTGCTCATGCTTGTCAACCTAATGGCTTCTGCCTGCTTCTGGTCGTCGGTGACTTTATCTCTCCCTCGCCTCTCCAGTTCTGGCATCACCAACTGGTTAGGGGGTGGCCTCACCCCTCTGCAAATCCGCTTGCAGTCGCAGCTGCGCCTTTGCTCCCTGGACATCCCTGGGACTTTTTGCACAGGACTGCTCCTTAGCTGGCAGCTGCAGCGCCCAGGGGCAGGAGGGTGCAGATACTCCTGTGGTGGGAGGTCACCTTTGCTCTTTGGCTTGAGCAGCTCTTCCAGGAATTCCAGCTCATACTGCTTCACCTTCTGCAGCTGGGCCTGCCGCTCGTCCGTCTCCTTCTTCAGCCGGGTCGGAAATGTTGCAGAGAATAGGTTCCTCAACCTGAAGGGAGCTTTTGGAGCTTTGGGTTTAGCTGGGACATCAGCATCTTGTTGGGTCACCTCCAGGACTTTTTCTACTTTTTTGGAAGGCACAGTGCTGATCTGCAGGCTCTCGGATCTGGGCACCAGCTGGATTGGCCCTTTGGGTTCCTCACTGGTGCTCCTGAAAGTGCTACCAGGTGATGGAGAGTGCAGATTGCTACTCTCAGCTTTCAAGCTTTTCGCTGAACTTTCCTGTTGCGTTTTCTGTCCTTGGTTTGAAGGAGCTATGTGTTTCTGAAAGATGAGGCCCGTGGCTTCACCACCTGCCTTCTGACCTGGCTCTCCACTTGTGGCTTTTCCTGGAGCATCCCTACTCACTTTTTGCTGGTAGCTTTTAGAGGTAAAAGTCTTACCAGGCATCATTTCCTCACCTGCTGAGGCGAGATGGAAAGCTTCAGCCTTACTGCCATGAGCTTCTTTAGGACTTGGAGAAACTTCACAGTGCTGCTGTGGAGAGAGTTGCTGCTGCTGCTGACAGTTGCATGATGTCTCTGCAGTTTGTGGACCTCCATTAAGTTTCAAAGGCTTGCTGCTGGCTGATGCACAGCTGCTGGTGCCATTCATGTTCTTGTCTTCTTTTGAGGCTGCTACCACTTGGGGAGCTGAGCCTTTTGCATTTGCCACTTGCTGCAGAGCAGCTGAAATGATGGCTGGAGTTACACCACTTTTTTGATCCAGGAGGAGCTTGGAGCTCGGCTGGACCTCTTTGGGCATTTTCTCTTGTAGATCCTGTGCCTGCTCCCTGTTCGGGGCTGCTGTGGCATGCAGAGATACCTCAAAGGCAGCTTTTGTGTGGCCTGCACCTTTGCATTCAGAGCCTGGCACTGGAGCCCCCCTGTTTTGCTCATTAAGCTGAGGGGTCAGCACCGGCTGGACAGCCAAGGTGTAGCTCCGCTCAGCATGGTGCTGCTCCTGTTTGCTCTTGCAATTGGTAAAGTTGGGGCTTTGGTGAGAGAAAGCTGGCTTCAATGAAGGGCTCGGCTCCTGGCGGCTGAGGGGATAGGGTGAGGTGAGAACAGCCTGGGCAGCACAGCTCTGGATTCGGAAAGGCAAGTCCTTTCTGGCCAGGAGGTTTTCTTTGTTGATGTGTTGAGCAAGGAAGTAGGCTGCATTCTGATGCTGCTTCATAGCAGAGACCATCTCCGAGACATCAGTTAGCTCTGAAGAGTTGGTTTCATGGCCAGAATCCAAGGATGACTCAGGAGTGATGGCAGCCAGGACAATAAGACCTAAGGAGGGACACAAACAAAACCACATGACAACACTTAAGCCACACTGCTACGTGGAGGAGAGGGGAACTCTATGCAGCAGGAGGGTCCCAGGAATGCAGGACACACCATCCCATCGGAGAAACTTTGGTGACTTCCCGCAACTAAGAGTGAATGCTTTTAAGAGAGATCACTTGTCAGCCCTGAGCGGGCTTGCTAGCTCAATTCAGCAAGAACTCTTGGCCCAGGAAGAAGACTTGGGAAGCTTTCCGGTGTTGGTGATAGCAGAGATACAGGGACTTGTCTGGAGCAAGAAGGAAAATTGGGTAACAGCTACTCTGCCATAGTGAGTAGGGCAACCAAGGCGGGGAGGGGGACAAAGGACTGCACTGCCAGCAAGCTGGTCCCAGAGACACCCATCTGACAGCAGGTTTGCCCTGCGAAGGGCTCACACACTGCAAAATCTGTGTGGGAACCTGCGAAAACCACAGGCTGAAGGTACCAGCTGAGTGGGGTCAGAGCAGGGAGACACTCATGCTCACAGTACTGGTTTGTTAGTGTCTCACCTCAGCATTGTGGCAGATATGGGATAACCAAGAGACTCCTTCAGCCACTGTCAGGGAGAGGAGTCCCACCTCACCTTCTTAGAAATCTTCTGAGCAGCAGCTTGGCTGCTCCTGCTAGAGCCTGTTGCCACAACTTAGTTTTTACTAGAAGCAGCTCCACAATTACATATAGGATGGGAGAAGGAGACTAAAGGGAAGGATGTACCATAGGAAAGAAAGGCTATAGGGAAAGAAAGTCACAGCCACTGAAATACCTGTTGTCTGCTGTGGTGGGGGATGCGGACAATCCTCTGAAGCAGCCAGGGCTTCCAGCGCCTGCAGGGTGGACACCAGGGCATCGTCCAGTTCTTGGGCATGGTCTCGGACCGTCCGCGGTTGCACGTTGTCTATCAGCGTGACAGGGATCTCGTCGTAGAGGATGCCACAGAGGTGCCGGCCCTGCTCCTGGCTCTGGGCAGCTGCCCGGCGCTTGGGGTCATCCTCGTCCGAGCTGTTGTCTCGGAAGCCGGGAGGGGGAGCGGCGATGGCGGGGAGCAGGGACGTCGTCTCGTCTTCTTCCTCATCGCTCCCGGGAGGGGGAAGTGACATCAAGTCCACCATATTGTCCCGGGTGCTGCCGGGCTTGCCCCCCTTGCATGAGGCCAGCCGGCTCTTGATTTTGGCTTGGCAGGACTCGCAGTAGAAGTGCGAGGTGTCGCTCCGCAGGTGGGTGTCTATGGTGTGTGCCCTGGCCCTGCTTGCCTGCCTGTCTTGGTCAAGGCCATCCACGTCGTACTCGTTAGCTGCCCCGTGGTAGCCTTGGCCAGAGCTTTTGGAAGTGGGGTCGGATTTGGTCCTGGGACGAGTTTCCTCAAAAAAAATCAGGTTTTCATTGATATCTGTCCTGCTCTCTCTTTCCTTCCTCTGCTCTCGCATGTGCAAGTAGCAAAAGCTGATGAGCTCCGAGTCCGAAGCCCTGGTGGCTGGAGCCCCAGCTGCTCCGGCACCGGTGGCAGAGCTGCCCACCAACCCGCTCTCTTTCTTTCCTGTGTGCTCCGCCGTGGCAGGCCGGTGGAGGTTGTGTGCATTGATGTAATCTAAACCAAAACCACAACAGGCACATTAACAGCAGCACCCCGGAGGAAGGGAAAACAGCATGGGGAAGCTCCTGCTCATCCTAGAGAGGCATCCATGTGCTCTCTGCCTTCAGCGTGCTGGACTGCAGTGGGACACGCGTGTTCCCTGCGGCACAGCCAGGCCACCTGGCTGGTCTTTTGAAAAACCATCTTCTGCAATACACTGGGCCTATCTGCCACTAATGAGTGCAGGAAGAAATGTCCTGCACATGCAGATCATAGAATCATAGAATGGTTTGGTTTGGAAGGCACCTTTAAAGGTCATCTGGTCCAACCCTCCTGCAATGAGCAGGGACATCTTCAACTAGATCAGGTTCCTCAGAGCCCTGTCCAACCTGACCGTGAATGTTTCCAGGGATGGGGCATCTGCAACCTCCCTGGGCAACCTGTTCTAGTGTTTCACCCCCCTCATTGTAAAAAATTTCTTCCTTATATCTAGTCTAAATCTACCCTCTTTTAGTTTAAAACCATTACCCCTTGTTCTATTGGTATAGGCCCTATTAAAAAGTCTGTCCCCATCTTTCTTATAAGCCCCCTTTAAGTATTGAAAGGCCGCAATAAGGTCTCCCCGGAGCCTGCTCTTCATCAGGCTAAAACCCCCAACTCTCTCAGCCTGTCCTCCTAGGAGAGGTGTTCCAGCCCTCTGATCATTTTCGTGGCCTTTCTCTGGACCCGCTCCACCAGGTCCATGTCTTTCTTGTACTGAGGACTCCAGAGCTGAACGCAGTACTGCAGGTGGGGTCTCACCAGAGCAGAGTAGAGGGGCAGAATCACCTCCCTCGACCTGCTGGCCACGCTTCTCTTTATGCAGCCCAGGATATGTTTGGCTTTCTGGGCTGTGAGTGCACATTGTCGGCTCATGTCCAGCTTTTCATCCACCAGTACCCCCAAGTCCCTCTCCACAGGGCTGCTCTCAATCCCTTCATCCCCCAGCCTGTATTGATACCGGGGGTTGTCCCGACCAGGCGCAGAACCTTGCACTTGGCCTTGTTGAACCTCATGAGGTTCATACGGGCCCACTTCTCGAGCTTGTCCAGGTCCCTCTGGATGGCATCCCATCCCTCAAGCGTGTCAACCACACCACTCAGCTTGGGGTCGTCTGCAAACTTGCTGAGGTTGCACTCGATCCCACTGTCTATGTCATTGATGAAGATATTAAACAGTACTGGTCCCAATATGGACCCCTGAGGGACACCATTCATCACTGATCTCCATCTGGACATTGAGCCAGTTGACCACTATCCTCTGGATGCGACCATCCAACCAATTCCTTATCCACCGAACAGCCCATCCATCGAATCCTTATCTCTGCTATTTAGAGAGAAGGATGTTGTGGGGGACTGTGTCAAAGGCCTTACAGAGGTCCAGATAGATGACATCAGTAGCTCTTTCCTTGCCCACTGATATAGTCACTCCTCATAGAAGGCCACTAGGTTGGGCAGGCAAGACTTGCCCTTGGCTGTCTCGAATCACCTCCCTGTCCTCCATGTGCCTTAACATAGCTTCTAGGAAGATCTGTTCCATGATCTTCCCCGGCACAGAGGTGAGGCTGACAGGTCGATAGTTCCCAGGATCCTCCTTTCTACCGTTTTTAGAAATGGGTCCAATGTTTCTCTTTTTCCAGTCACCGGGGACTTCACCTGACTGCCATGACTTTTCAAATATCATGGAGAGTGGCTTGGCAACTACATCAGCCAATTCCCTCAGGACTCTGGGATGCATCTCGTCAGGTCCCATGGACTTATGTATGTTCATAAGTCTCAGGTGGTCATGAACCTGATCTTCTCTTACAGCGAGAAGGACTGCTCCCCCAGTCCCTGCCTTGCGGTCCATCCACTCGAGAGGTGTGGGAAGAGAGGTTGCCAAGTGAAGACTGAGGCAAAAAAGTTGTTGAGTACCCCAGCCTTCTCTTCATCTGTTGTTACCAGTTTGCCAGTCGTGTTCATCAGGGTGGGGTAAGCTTTCTTTGAGTTTCCTTTTCTGGCTGACATACCTATAGAAGTCCTTCTTATTATTCTTTGTGTCCCTTGCCAAGTTCAGCTCCAGCTGCACCTTAGCTTTCCTTCCCCATCCCTACACAGCGGGGCAATGTTCCTATACTGCTCCCAGGATACCCGTCTCTGCTTCGACTGCCTGTGCACTTCCTTCTTGCCCTTTAGTTTGACCAGCAGGTCTTGACTCATCCATGCTGGTCTCTTGCCTTCCTTTCCTGATTTCTTACACATGGGTAACGAGAGCTCTTGCACTCTATGGAAAGCATCCTTAAAGATCTGCCAGCTCTATTCTGCTCCCTTATGCCTGAGGGCAGTTTCACAGGGGGTCCTATTGCTTAGGTCCTCGAACAGATCATGGGCTGGAAGGGACTTCAGGTGATCAGCTTGTCTCTACCCCACTTCTGAAGCAGGAAAACCGTAACTAAAGCAACCTTCATAAACGTGTGTGTGATGGAGGGGAGCACATTCCCATGGGCGGCTTTGTGTGCGCCACACTTGCCTTGGCCTCCCCACCTGAGCGCGTGGGTCTCTCTAGAGGAAAGGGTTAAGCCCTGAGGGATACCACGCATGTTGCCACCAAGAGCAGGAGGGGACTGCTGACACTGAAGACAAGGGACCTTCTGGCTCTGAGACATCAACCCCTCCCTGCAATAAGGAGAGAAGGGAAGACCTGGAAGAGGCAGAAGGGAGAGGAACATACAGAGATTTACATGGTGAACATGGCCAGCTCAAAAAAGCCTGCATGGTATCGAACAAGCTGACATGCCCTTTTTTCCTAAATCATTAAAATCTGGATTCTCATTAACAAAGAGCTGTTGAAAGTGTTCTAGTGAGGCCCTTAGGTGTGGCTGGGGTATAGTGATAGAGAAAAGCCTAGAGGGTGGCTGGATGGGATTTAGAAGCATTTGAACTCCAGCCAGCAAAAGCCCTGTGACACACTGATGGAGCAGGCCACCTCCTCGTGTGGTTTGCTCCATTGTCTCCAAAATGATGATATGCTATAGAGTTTAATCATATAATTTTTCTAAAGTTAAATATTATGACATTTACGATAAGAAAGTATTGACCCTAAAGCTGTTTTTTTTGCAAGGAATTAGATCAATGACACCATGGACCAGCAGCACAACTGATCAGTGCCCTTTTACAAACAACCTTTAGACTTCAGAAATATTGTCCTGTTCCTCCCTCTCCATCTCCCCACCCATCTCTTTTCTAGACTAACTGCAGCAAATCCCTTTAACCTTTCCCGACAGGTCTGTTTCCTAAATGTCTCAGCTGTCTTACTGCTCTGGGCTGGATTCCATCCATGTCAGCTATCTGGGAAAATGTCTTGTTTCTGTGCTGCGTGACAGCAGCAGGGAGAGGAAGCAAGATCCCAGTAGCTTGCTGGGAGGCAGAGCTGGGTAGAACCAGAGGAGGCTGGCCAGCACAGCGGGCACTTAGACACGGGGATGTGGGTGCCGCATCACCGAGCCATCAGCTATATTCAGAGGGCAATGGGAGCAGCCTGGCTGCATGCATGGACTAGGACCTTCAGCCTCAGTCTGCCAGTTCACGTGTTATACGGCAAGAAGGAATTGTTGTCACCATTTTTGCATAACGTTTTCCTCAGGAGACTGCTAAACGTGGTGCAATATTGCCTTTCAGGGAGACATCCAACGTAGCTTGGCTGACTTTGTGACAGACACTCCCCACCAGTCCCTTGTCCCTCGCTGCCCACAATCCATGCGCTGTTTTTGTCTGGCTGACAGCTATCAGATCAGGCTAGCTCCGAAAGAGCCCTCTGCTCTTGCTGTTAAGCATTTCCCTGTGACGGCCTCCCCTTGCTCCCTTGTGCGAAGCAAGTGGCTGAAATATTCCTTCAACTTCTGGCCAGTGGTCCAGCCGTCAGGAGGAACATCTGCCTGCATTACAGGTTGAATTGTGCAGCTGAGCTGAGAACGGCCAGGGGGATGCAGGCTCCATCTTACCAAGTATAAATTAAATCAAATAAATCCTAATTAAATTCATTAGCTCAACAAATTGGACAATTTGTCTCCCCAAACACATGTTTGTATTATACTGTTCATCACCTGCAATGCTAAAATCCCAATCAAAACAATATCTCTCTCATTTATGGACATACGGCACTCAGAAATGACAGCTGTGTGAGTGAACACAAGGCTGCTGCAGCTGGGGAAGTGTGTTCAGGGGTGGGCTGTGGTGGGGCGGCATGGCCCAAAACAGAGGCTTTCCCAAAGCCAGACGCCTCTGATGGGTCATGCTAGCACCCTGCCCTGCTTGGACAGCCTTGCTGGCTGCCCATACCGAGCCAGGGCCTGTTGCTGAATGGGGCCAAAACCCTAATCCAGCTGCTGGATGCTCTGGGAGAGAAGGTCCTGATGAAGAGCTGAGAGAGCAACCAAGGGCATGGAGCTGCTTGGCTGACGACGGTTGCTGATGGGAATGGGGAAAGGAAGGGGCAGGGAGGCGAATCGCCTGCGCAGCTCCAGCACGGCACAACCCTTCCTGCGGAGGGCAAGGGTCTGGCATACAGCTCCGCAGGGAAATGTGGAGAGATGGATCTAACTGACAGCATCCGGACAGAGCGTGCATTTCTAAAAATGTCTGCAGTTCAGCAGGAGGTTTTAATGGGCCTCAGGGAAGACGGATGTGCTCCTCTTCTAGGCAAAAAGCACGGGCCAGGGCTTGATTTTACATCTAAGATTCTGGCACAGTCTGCCTGCAGCCTGGAAAGTCAAAGCCTGGGCTAACTTGATTCACCCCAGTGGGGCTTTCTTACTGTTCCTGCAGACACGTGCTAATGATCAGCAGTCCCTGCTCCCTGTGATCTGCCTAGCTCCTGACAGCTCAGCCTGCAGCTGTAGTGAGACCAGAACCGTGAGCAGACTTTGTTTTCTCAATACACACTAAATTCACTCCTTCTGAAGGATGCCTTAGCGGCTGGGCTGAGTGTACTGGGTCTGCAGGGAAACTGTTCCACTCCACTGGTCAGAGAGGTTTGCATTGCACCCCTGGTGATAGACCAGGCCATCCAGAGAGGGGCTAGCTCTTTGGTATGAAGACCATGGATCCATTGCTCCATTGCTGTCCTACCCACACCATGACTTCCCCTCACACTCACTCCAGCCCCCTGCAGAGTGACATTGGTTTCTTGAGACTGTTAAGAGAAGGGCAAGATCTACTCCCCTTTTGGCATAGGTTTGGGCCATGCCCACGAAGCAAAATCTCCCCGAGGAAAGATCATGGCTATTATCACTGTTATTAGAATGTGAAAAAGCACCACTCGCATGTGCTGAGACATTCCCTGAGTGACCAGTAACTGTGGGCACTGCCAGCCTCCCTCCGAGTCCTTGGGGATGTTCTGGGATGCTATCCACTTCCTACTGCATTCCTCTGGCTCCCCACAGCATGTGCCCCATATGTCCCTGTAGCCCACCTCAGGGACCCAGGGAAGGACCACTCTGATGATAGCTAGTTATGTTGGAAACACCCTCCGCTCATAGCAAAATGTGACTAAATGTGTTTCTGTAGGGCACCCAGAGCAGAGAGCACAGTTACAGCTGTCAATAAGAGGCACAGGTGAAGAAACGAAAGGAGACCATGCGTGTATACTTACATCAACATCACCAGCCAGGTCTTTCCCTGGATTCACTGAGGTTGCTGCAGATGCTTTCCTGATGCCTCTTGTGAGTGTGTCCTCCTACATGTGCTAAGTCCGTGTCTGGGCACCTTCCTCAAACCTCAGAGGCACCGAGTCCTTTCCCAAGGACCCTGCTAGCTCTCGGCACTCCTCCCACCTCCCCCAGCTAGTCCCATCTTGAGGAGGCAGTTTTGACACTCTGCCAGCTAAACTGAAGACTTGTCACAGTCTCTGGAGCTGCAGTCACTCGGGAGGTCTGGGGACAACCTTCCAGAGTCAGCTGGGTTGGTATTTTGCCCATCTCCAGCCACTGATTCTGTATTTTGTATTTCCCTATACAAAACATTCAATGTGAACACCTGCATGGAACAACAGCATGTAGCTGATGGTTGGCTCTTGTTTGAAATCACTCTTGAGAATCGTCAATCATTTTGAGAGTGACTCACACCTGACTCACATCCATCCTCAACGAACAGAGCATTGGTGCCTGGTGGGACAGAACCTGTCTTTAGCTGTTCTGGTCTCCTCCTGTGCCCAGAGCAGCCCTCTGCTCCCTGCATCACGCTGGGCACCTGAAAAGCTGGGACACCAAAGTTTCCTTCCTGATTTAGGAAATCAGCAGAGCAGCCGTGCTTCCAGAGCTGCCCGTGCAGCCCAGACCCCCACTGATGAAGACAGCAGCGTCCAAAGGCAGCAGGAGCACAAGTCCCTGGCTGAGTGCATACACTCACGTTGGTCTCCGGAGCCGGGATGCCAGCCAAGGAACGTGTGCTGCATCCTTGCGGCAATGCACAGGCTGTTTTGCAAGGACCCAGCATTTAGCTGGCAGCATTACAGGTCTTTTCAAACAGCATCTCCTGGATCTGCTTTAGGAGCTGCCAGAAGAACACTTGCAGTGAGTGTTTAGGGCCCAAGCTGACACCACAAGTCAGAGCTTATCCAAAACGAGGACTTGTCTCCCTGCTCCTTGTTTTCTGGTTAAAAGGGGGTCTGCTGGTTCTGCAGGGGGAATGGGAGCAGAGGGGAGATGCCAGAAAAACCCTTCTCCTTTCTAATGCTGCAGAGCCCTGAGAGGAGGGAGGAGGAGGACGGGGAGCTGGGGAAGGGGCTCGCACAGAAAGCAGAGGCTGAAACGTACCTGCCTTGATAATCTGAGGCGGGGGCGGCTGGCTGGGGGCCCTAGAGAATATCATCTTCTTGGAGTCCACCAGGAGACGGCAGTAGCCTGCGATCAAGCAGGCGAAGTTGGTGGCTTCAGGCCACTCCATCAGCAATACCAGCGGCTGGAAGGCAAGAGAGGCAAAGCGCATGAGGGCCACGCTGCTCAGCTGACATGGGACCAGTGCTCCAAAGGGGTTGAGCCAGGGCCCTGCACTGGTGAGCTGGCTGGCACTTTTAGCACCCACACAGGAAAAAACAGCCAGGTGCATGTCCTTGCTCCAGATCACCCAACAAATCACTATGCACAAGAAAGCACCTCGCTGCAGCTGTAATTCCTGCTTGCTGACTCCCCTAAGGACGATGAAGGAGGTGGAGCCCCGCAGGGCACAGCCTGTGCATGGCAGGACCCCCATGCAACTGGCTCCTGATTGTTTGTCTGCATGTCAATGCTCTAAGCCTACCTGCAAGCACCACTTTAACCATCAGGCCCTGGGGAGCTCAGGGAGTTTGTGGAGCCTCCAGGGGCCAGAACCCCTGTTTCATTGCAGGCATCACGTTGCCCTCCCATAAACTAAGACATCTAGCTTCCAGCAAGATGCAGAAGGGGCAAAAACCCACTACAGGCTCCCCCAGCCACCAACTGTGGATCTTATTTAAATCTAACTCTTCAGAAAATTAAATTTGTGCTTAGGAGCAGATGGTGTCTTCTCTTTTAGGAGAGCATTTATTTGCACGCTAAAAAAGGTCTTTGCTTTAACGAGAAGAAAAAATCAGACACGATCTGTGTGCCACATATAACCTTACTGCACAATCTAGCGGCAGACACCGCAACTCCCTGACTCACGGCTTGTCCCAAGGAGAAGGTTAGCTAGCCGGGAAAGCTTTTGGGGTGGGATCCACTCTTACCCGCCCGGTGAGGTCCCATGCACTGCTGGGATCCGGCTGGGCAGAGCAGCCTGTGCCAGCACAGGTCGGTTGAGCGGTCCACGCTCGGTCTGAGGCCCCAGCACCGCTCAAGGTGGGCCCGTGAGATGGAAAAGAAATTGATGGTGCCTTCAATAAAGTTATTGCGTCGCAGCTCCAGCCCTCATCTACCCCTTCACAAAGCACCCCTACCTAAAGGACCTTTGTACTCAGATACAGGGCTTATCTGAGGCAACTGGGGGTTGTTTAGCTACTCGTGGCTTGGGTTGCCCGTCCTGCTGTGCTCGATCTCTTGCACACTGACAGCCCTCCAAGACTCAGAAGAACTCGTTTACCACATCCAGGGCAAACCAAGCCCGTTTTAAAAACCACTTAAGCCTACGCAGTGTGAAAAGCATTAAAGCTATTTTGGTTTTCTTGTTTTATAACCACAGGAGGTTCTGGTACCCACTGGTCAGTTCTGTGCTCTGCTCAACACTTGCTTTTTTAAGCCACCAAGCCAACTCTGGCAAAGAAAGACCTGGCCTTACAGCACATCACGCTCTGGACCATATAATGCCATAAACCTGGGTGTGAAGCCATCAGCTCTGGGCAGAGCCACGTGTGACCCCCAAGCCACGCCAGCCCCTGGCTGATTCCTCGTAGGGCCAGGGTATAGAAGTCCCCTCCTTGGCTGCTGTGCAGGAAGAGAAAGGAAAAGAAATAACCTGACGTGGAAGAGAAATAACCTGAAAAGCGAACGCGCTCTGCTGAGAGGCTCTACCCCTGTCCGCTTGACAAGGCTCTTTCTGCGTCATGGAAAATAAACCTGAGATGACACAGATCAAAGGGAAAGTATCAAGATAGAAAGAATGGAGAGAAGAGATTCTTCACATAGCTTGAAGGAGGCAGGCATGCAGTGGTGAAGGGGGGTGACACCTCTTAGCCCAGCTCCAGTCTTGACATAAGTGATGAAAGGAAACCATGTGTTCCAGTTCTGCCATATGAAGCATCCTTAAAAGAAGTGCCTTCTACATAGGGCTAAGCCTTCTTGGGTTTTTCAAGCCATCTGTTGAATAAAGAGACATTTGTGCATTTTCCCCCCTCTGTTATGCAGCAGCAAGGGTTTGAGTGCTAGCAACAAGAAAGGAAGCAAACACCAAGGGGAGGGAGGCAATGGCTGATGAGTATCCACTACTGGGAGGTTAAATGAAGAGGCCAAGGTGGGTTGAGAATTCCCTTTCAAAAGGAAAACTAGGGGGATAATTTCCACCATGTGGAAGTCACACACCAGAGATTCACAGCTAGCTCTTGGGGACATGAAGGCTGAGTGGCACAGAGTCATGGGCCTTCATTGCCTCCCTGTCAGCCGTTCAGCCTGCGGTACAGTCCCAGTATCCTAGCTGGGTAGCAGTACCTCTGAGACCCAGCCCTATTTCCGTCTTTGCTCAGATACCTCTGCTTCAGGATGCTCCCACCCATCCAGAGATGGGACTGTAGGTTCTTGCTGGCAAGAAGCAGCCCCTGGATCAGTCCTCCTGAAGGGAGACAGGACTGGGACACAACCAAACCCGACTGGTGTTTCTTGCCTACAAATAAAACACTCAATGCACCAAGATGCTGCGAGCTCCTGCCAGGTCTCTGAGCAAGCCCAGCCTCCAGACCGGCTTCCAGCAATCGGTGCGTGGCATGCTGGGGTTAATTGTAGCACTCTGCTCTGAAAAAGAGGAATCTTAATACTGATTAGCATTACAACTTAGCGAAGGGTCTTAGAAACGATTACTCTCACATCCTGGCAAGTAAGCAGCGTGAGAGTTCTCCAATTGTCAAGTGTTCAAATATTGTTATTAGGGATTAAATCACTTCAGGGGCAGCTTGAAGCCATCTACCCGTGCTGCTGGCAGCGCTCTAGCGAGCTCCCCGTGGCCTGGGACGCCCCGCTGTAGGGGCTCTGTGTCCTGCTGATGGATTATTGGTTATTTAAAAAGATATCGAATGTGAGCAAAGCTGCTGCAGTCGGGCAGTGTGTCTCCCCTGGCCTCAGTGGCTTCTCTGCTGCTCACTGGCAGAGGTCTGGCTGTAACCCTTTCTCACGTGGGGTTACAAGACTGAATTCCTCTCTTCCTAGATTACCTACCTAGGTAATTTTGCCGAGATTGTAGCAGCTCAGCTGCCTTCGAGACTTCCACCCTGCTGCCACATCTCCCTGAAAGTGGCTAACAGATCTGAAAGTGATTTGTGGGGTCAAGAGGCAAAGAGGCCACACGATCGCAGCAGCCTTGTTTCCTTGGGAAATCAGGCTACAAAGAGGAGGTGTCAGGGATGGCAGCTAACGGAGGTGTTATTTTTAGACATCGGCAATCTTGGTCACCCTGTTCCACGCAAGCAAGGCAAATGAGGTCTCATGGAGACAGCGAGGCACAGGCGAGCTGAGCAAACATTGACTTTCTGAACAGTTGCATGAAAAATTTCCAACTAATGTTGCTAAGGGTTTTTTAGATGGTAAATTCAAGGCAGCTTTGCAGGGAGCTGCTCTAAGTAACAACAACACAGGACTGTAGTCTGTGCTTTGGGCTTCCTTGCGATACCCATGTCTTGCGGCGAACGGGATTGACCTCTTTTCCTTTGGAAACATCCTGCAAGGAGCAGTGAGGGCTCGTGCCTGTGGTCAGTATTGGCCTGGTCCTCAAGCGGCTGGGGCTCATGCAACATCCCTGCCTCCCACTGCAATTTTTTTAACTCACTGCTCAATCTCAACCAGACCTGACAAAAAGGCAGCAACCTGAAGGAGCATGAATCTTCGTAAGTTTTCTAAACCCGGTGGTGTGGTAGAGAGGAGAGACTTCTGTGAGCACCCGGAAGGCAGGGAAAGGATGCAGCAGGAGCAAAACTGGTGTCGTTCCTCTAAGACCTGCTCCCTGTCCCCTCGACACTGATTTTTTTGGAATTGGCTACAAAATGCAGTACCTCTTTCCCAGCTGTTAATCAGGAGATGGTGTAATCACTGATGGGGAACAAGTTATTAACTAGGATAACCCTCTGGTTATCATCCCGCCATGCACTGATGGCGTGTCCCATGCCAACCAGCCCATCCTTTTCGTCCTCCTCACTGGCACGTTCTCGCTGCAACAGCAGCAGAGGCTCATACCTCGGTGGCCCAAGGGCTCTGCTTCCTTGGGACGCCAGAGCAGAAATGCCTGTCTGATTTTTGTCAGGGTAGCAGCACCTTCAGGATGAAAGCTGGTTTTACACAGAAGCAAACTTACTGGGATAATCCTACTGCTCTAAAAATGCCAAACATCAGATTCCCAGTGGGTTGCACAGGTAAAGGTTCATCTCTGACCTGTAATATGCCAACATGAAAAGAAGCAAATTTAAAAGAGAATGCTCTTTCTACATCTAAATGCATAATACCAGCCTGAAACTACTGATCTTTTACTCACGCTGGTTTTCTAGGTTTTCTAGATTTTCTAGTCCTAATGAGAAAAGGACATTTTTTCACTTAAAGTTTCCTGCTTGGCAACTAGGCTTTCTGGAAAGTAAAAAAAAAAAAACATTTACACTGGATATGAGAGATGAGTTTTCCATTAGCTTATTAAGGATATAGTGCTTTTTCTATTATGCCCTGCCTTCAAATCAAACCTCGATATCCTTCTGGAGGATATTCTCTTGTTCAGACAAAGGTGAAGGTTTCATAGAAGAACGTCTGGAGGAAATTTTATGGCCAGGGTTATGCTAGAGGATCTTAACAGTCCTCATATTTAAATTAATTTATGACCCGATCTATGCATGCTGTAACCCTTCAGCTTATGTGCATTTCCTTTTAATCTCCCCCCTTTATCATGTACTTTGGGTCTTAGCCTGCTTCCTTTAATGTAGTGCAGTAGAAAGATGGGAGATGAATTTACATAATTTATGTTCCTTGGTTTACTTGAGGTACACTGCCAAGTTTATATTTAATAATATAGGCATCAGGGCCTAACGAGACAGCAGTCAATTTTTCACTTGTACATTGACCTTTCCTTCCCTCCCTTTAAGCATTATTAACTCAGCTCTATCAATATCAGGCTGCTTGTGATTAGGACCATTATTTCCCATTTGTTAATCAATAAACCTCCTGCCTTTGTTAGCAGCAGACCTTCAGGTTTTTGCAGCAGCGTCTCCTTCCTTAGGGTTTGAGCAGCCGCCACCTCTGCCAGGTGAACCCTCCCTGTTCCCTGCATGGTCCCACAAAACGTCACAGCGGATGGAGAGGTACCTCTATAGACTGCAAACTTGTAGGTTTCTCCTTCTCTACTTTGATGGTGCTGCTGTGTCCCGGGGAAGGTGCAGGTCCAGCCTACACCTTCCCATCATGCTGCAGCTGCCACCCTGGCCGGCTTTCATCTCCCCGCCTGGCCACTCAAAGGGCTCATGCTCTTCCCTGTGGGATTTCTAATAACCAGAGCCTGGTGGTACTTTTGGCATCCTCTACGTTTCCTATTTGTTGAAGCAAGTTCTCAGCACTCCCAAGGTTGCAGCACCACCAGGCTGCGCTCATGCCCACAGCACTGGATGCCTGAGGTCTGCTTGTTTGGTTTTTTTCCTTTTTTTCTTATTTTTTTTTTAAATAAACAAATCAAATTTGGCTTTGCAGGCTTGGAAACTCATCCTCTCCACATGTTGTCTGACTCTTGTGTTTCTGGCTGGCTCCTGTCCTGGGTGCCCGCGGGCAGTGCTATGGGTGGTGCCGGGGCTGGCACCACACGCTGGTATGTGCTTTGCTTTACATCCCACTAGAAAAGCTCTGCGAGGAGGGAAGCTGCATCCACGCCTCCCACCCCAGGTACTGAACCAAAGGAAATCTCAATCCCTCCCTCTTTCCCACGAGATGACAGTGTTTCAGAATGGCTTAATGCAAATAAAGATGAATTCAGCTTAGGGAACCAGAGCCTTTAGGTCCATCATCACTGCAAAGCCTCGTTCTTCATGTAGGAGAAATCCGATGGGCTTCAGTCATTGCTTGCACGAGTGGGAGTAATGATGGCCTTATCTGCCCTCGTCAGTTTGGTGGGGCTCCCCACCATTTTTAGACTACAATTTGGCAAACGCACGTACGGCATCGGCCTCGGCACGCCCAGTGCGTCCCTGCCACACTTGGCTGGGGGAAGCACCACTGGGCTCGGGGCCGGCTGCGGCCCCACCGGCACCCGCTGCTGCAGGCTCTGGCGGGGAAGGCTCGGAGGCAGAGGGGTCACCATCCCATTGCCATTGAGAGAGAGGGGCGGCCGGTGGGCAGGACTTGGCTTCTTCCAGGGGAAGAGGAGAAGCCTGCACCCCGGCTGTGCACAGCAGCTTTTTATTTCCATGGCAGGCTGGAAGCATGCCGGGGCCCCTGGGACACCGACATCAATAGCCAGATTCCAGGCACAGCAGCAGCCAGGGACCTTTCTGAATTAATTATTCCTTTGTTTTCCTCTCAGCTAAAGCGCCGGCTGGCTGCAGGCCCTGCTGGGAGACATGAAGTCAATTACCCCGATTCCTTTGATTGAATTGTGCTTGGCGAGCAACCAGCCGCCGTGGGCTCCTGCCCCGCAGCCCGGCGCGGGGATGAAGCAGAGCCTGGGACAGCTCCTCTGTTAAACTGCAGATGCTTGTCCGGGCTCAGGTGATCCGGCTGCCTCACAAGCATTCCTCTTTCATTTCCATTTAGAGGGTTTTGGCAACTTTTTTGCCAATGTCAAGACTGTTAGTAATAAAAAGCCCAGAGGCGTGTACCTGTGTAAATCAGAAAGGAGAAATGCTCCATTTGAAAGGCATTTCAGTAAGAACAAAACCTTTGCTTCTGCAGGAGCTGCAGAGCCGCACAACCAGGGGTGCGATCTGGTGGAGCTACCTGGCTGGACATCAGGAGCTGGCTCCGATGTGCCCACGGAGCTGAGCAGCTCTCCCCATGCCTCCTGCACCGGGGAGCTTGGGTGAGCGTTGGGAGCAGCAGCCCCTCTGCCTCCTCTGCACCCCATCAGTGCTGCCGGGCTTGCCCGGATGCCAGGCAGGAGATGCTGACACTGCCCTTCCCGGGATGCTGGGAGGTAGAAGAGGACTTTGCAGTCCTGCTCTGGGGAGGAAGGGAGATGCATGCCTGGAAGTCCAAATTTGAGCTGGCTCAGAAGCATTGGCCGCTCTCAAATGCTAGTCCCAGCACTGCCGGGCAGCTGGAGGGGGAAGCCCCCGGGAGATGCAGGCCTGCAGGGCCCCCAGACCACCAAGACAAGCTGCATTTAATGCATGTGCCACCATCCTGTCCCCAGCGAATCTATGAGATCCAGAATCAATGCTCAAACACCAGCAAGTCCGGAGTGCAGGAGGAAGAGCGGATAAGTGATGGCCCCAGCAGAGAGGGGACTTTGCCAGGTGGGAATGACCACGTTATCCTGCAAAACACTCGCACCGCTGCAGCACAGCTGGGGAAGCACCGTCTTACCCCCAGCCGCGTGCTGTGAACTTTGTCAGCATTTCCAAGGAAACCTGCCCTGCTCCCTCCATGGCTGTTGAGGAGAAACCTGCTCCTCTCCTCCCAGCAGCTTCCTCGGACATTGCAGAGAATAAAAATCCTTCCTGCTTCCAGTAGCAGAAGCCTGCAGGCTTTTGTTCCTCTGTCCTGAGGTTGCGCAGCTCTTCTATGAGGGGTCCTGCCAGCATTTGCTCCCCCCTTGCCACCCTTACAGTGGCAAACAGCTAAAGAAAGCAAAGCAGAGGCACTAGCCCTGGGTTTGTATCCCACATGTGCTGTTTTATACAGAAACTGAAGCCCAGGATGGAAAAGCTCCAAAACAAACCAATTAACTACCCAGTGAATAATTTATAAGACAAACACTGTTTCTTTTCCTCCTGAACTAAATACAAACGGTTTACAATCTCCTCAAGCCTGCTTGTTACCTGAAAATCTTCCCCAGCTCCTTCCCGGCAGGTACATCTGGGCTGTGGTTGCAGGCAAGCAGCGGATAAGGACATTTGGGCGGTGCTGGCTGGTGTGGTCCGGGGTGTGCAGACTTGCCGGCTGATGGCTGGTCCATGACCTGACCCCTTTTTTTAACCCTTAGGATCAACTACACAACATCAATAAACCTGGCACTTAGAAATTCAAAATGGCCTTTCCGCACAAATCCCTTAACTGTCACTGAACATCTGCCGTTTCCACAGTAACCCAGCGAGCAGCTGCAACAGGCCGCTGCCACCCCACCGATCCAGGCTGGCTTGCCCGCATCCCTGCCGTTACCTGGGGAACGCACCGGAGCGGCCCCAGCACCAGCATCCTGCAACGCAGCGCCAGGCATCACAGTGCCACGGCCCCAGTGGGTCACCCCCACCTGCTCTGCAATCCAACAGGCTTCCAGGGGCAATACGGATTTGAGTGCAGGGCCCCAGAGCAGTCAGGACACTATTTCGAGCACAACCCTCTAATGGTTTACAGCTGGAGGAAATGGCGGAAACAGATTTATTTGCAACCCAGGGCTTTAGCCAGCAACACATTCAGTGCAATAGAATAATTGCAGAAAGCAGATTAAGACTGCGAGGTAATGATCTTTTTGCCTGCTTTTCTTAGCCCGTCTCATCCATCGCTGTCCTGCATAGGATTAGCATATGCCTCATTTTGGAGCAGACATTCTGGCTTTAAAATGCAGCCCTTTGGATAACAGTTAAATGAAGACAGATAACAGCAGCCTCTGCACTGGCAGGGTGCTGTTGAGCCTGCTGAGATTCACAAATGGGATGCTTGCTCCACTCCAGGCAGGCAGAGGGGCTTTCAGTGGCTGTAGGCAGCTGCCTGGAATTTCTCAGGGAGATAGGCGCCATGCATGCGTACGTGCTTGCGGGAAGTTGTATGTGAGCTGCCTTTTCTCCAGCAATTGGGAGGCTGGATAGAGGGGATACGGGAGAACGTCTACTCCTACAGCAGGAAAGGGCCGGTGGTGTTATGGAGTTAATTACTGCTGCAGAGCATGGCTGAGGGGAGCGGCACTGCAGGATCTGTGGAGAAGTCGAGTGGGAATTGCCACCTAATTTATAGCAGATGGACGTCAGCATCACCTCAGCCTCCAGCACATCTGCCGCTCCTGCGGCCAGTCTCAGCTGCGCACCGGACTGTGCTGGGGACGATGACTGCCCTCTCCCATGCAAGGGAGGAGACAGCGGCACCAGAGGGGCCCGTGCACCCCACCGTGAGCTTGATGCACTCCTGGGGCTGAGCAGCACCGCGTGGAGAGGAGCTAATGCTGCACATCTTCCTGCACAGTACTCACAGCCAGCAAGACGGCCATCAAGCTATGTGACTGCGGGAACAGGCCATGCTCCGAGCGCTCGCAGTGAGCCACAAGCAGTCAATCATGGGCTCACGACCAGTCTATTATTAATGTATTAATATCATGATTTATACACACATATCCAAGGGGCATAGGCACCAGGAGGAACCAGAAGGGTTACTCATAGTGCAGATGATATCCCTTGGTGATACCTGCTCTGTAAGCAGTAAGGAGGAGACCTGGGGCTCCTGCACAGCCCAGGCAGCCGGAGGGGCTGGACAGGGAGGGCTTCCACCTGCCCAGGCTGCAGGGAGGGGAGGTTTGAGAGTTTTGAAGGTAGGGACAGGCCCAGCAGGACACCAGGACTTCACCTGGGCAACGACTGACCTCAGTGGCATGCAGAAGAGGGAATATTACAGATATTACAGTTGACCAAATACCCACTGAATTACAAATGCAAAAAAAGGGCTTCACCGATGAGGCTGTTAGAGGGGACAGCCAAAACAGAGGGGATGAAGATGAGCGTGGCTCTGGCAGAGGCTACTGGGGTGTTACTGCAGTTCAGCAGAGCTACTGGACCAGGCACAGCAGCAGCAGGAAAACAGACTTGGAGGAATTAATGAGCCTGGTGGGAGGAGGTGCTAAAATCCACCAGGAGAGGAGGCAGCAGGAGAATCTTAAACAAAGCCACCATGATTACATCTGGGAGGCTATGGCTGAAATAGCGAGTGCAAGGAAAGGGCTGCAGAGAGGGGTGAGGCTTAGAGACCTCGCAGGAGACGAGAAACACAGAGGCAGCCAGCAAAGCAGCTCAGCTTCATCAGCCTTGGGGGGGAAAAGGATGAATGTGAGGGCAGCAAAACTGACCTACAGCCAAAGGCTCAGAGGGCTTGTGCAGATACACCGTCTGCTGTGCAGCAGCATCTCCATGCCCCACAGTGGTCACAGCTCCACTGTGCCAGATGTCATGGCATGAAACAGCCTCTGCCAAGCACTGCTCCTGTCTAATTTAGCCCAAACTCTATCCTAACTCTGTCCTGTTGAATTCAAGGTGGGAGGAGAGGAGAGGATGAGGCTTGGCATTTATCTGTCAGATCGCTGCCTCTTAGCTCTGTCCTTCCCCACGGGGCAGGGAAATGCTGGGCACGGGGAGGCAGTGAAACCGAGGATGCCCTGGAGCAGGCACACGGCTACCTGCCTGCGAGTCTGCCGGAGACATGTCCTATCTTATTAAAAACCTGAGCAGAGGCCAATGGAAGATCTCCTTAGGATCTTGTTGCTGCTGGACTAGACACCAAAGAAGTCAGTAAAGCTCTTACTGTATTGCTGACAGTCCCTCTGAAGGGTTTGGGAGCCAGGAGAGACAGGAGACTGCGAGGGGTGAGGAGGGGTGGCGGGGCCAAACCATGGGGATCGACTACCAGAACCAGCAGTGCACCATGCAACAACTAGCAGGGGATGGCAGGATGATAATGCACATGGCCCAGGAGGGCATGTACGCTGAGGAGTGGAAAGACTGCTCCGTGGGCTGAAGGGGAGGATAACAGAGGCAGCTGGCAAGATACCTGGGGGGTGGCTTACTGGAGCCAGGGACACCCATGCCCAGGGCGGCCCAGCGATTTCTTCTTGCACTCTGAGCCTGACATCCCCCATCCCATCATTTCCAGTTCATTCAACAATCCTGCATGGCTTGTCAAGTTCCACAAGCACTGCTAACGCATGAAACCCCACCAGTCCCCTCCAGTACCTGCATACCAGCCCAAGTATGGCCATGGCCCGCTCCTCCCCAGCCCTGAGCAGAGGCAAGGTGCTGTCCTGCCTCCAAAGAGCCCTGCTACCTGCCTGGCCTGTGTCACCCCCATCTGTCCCAAGGACCCTGCTCGAACCATTGGGTAGGTGTTTGGGTCACGGCCAGAATGCCACCACGCCTGCACCGCGCACCCTCAGTGTCAGTCCCTGCCTCTACGGCACAAGGAGCCAGACAGGCAGGGGAGATGCCGCAGACCACACGCCCTGTGACTGCAATGTGAAAGGGGCTTTTGAGTCCCTAGAAATCTCCAAGCAGATGCTCCAACATGCACTTGTGTCCTGAACCCCCTCAAAGGCGAGCACCGAACCCCCAACCACAGCCTCTGCATTAGCCCCTCTCCCCGGTGCCTGCCTCCGCGGCACCCATGCCTACCTTGGCATCCAGGATGCTCGTCTCCACCCGGGCCACCCCCTGGTTCTCCCTGAACAGCTGGATCTTGCTGACCTTGCTAAACTCCGACAGCACCGTGGTGAGGTTGGTCTTCAGGTCAATGACGTGGCTGATGCCATGCCGGGGTCCCACCAGAAGCGTGGTGGCTGGCTGCTTCTCATCCTGGTAGCACGAGCACATGGAGAAAGAGAGACAGACGGACAGGGGTGAATAAATGCACCCTGGGGCTGCATGGGCTGCACCTGGCTCTCTCTGTGGAGCCAAGCCTCGATGTCGGCAGCTCGGATGGGTCCCGGATGGCTTTTGCAGAGCAGCAGGTGAAGCTGGTGCCGTGAACCCCCCCTCCCTGAGCCTCCCTGCAGAGCTGGGAACTGTGTGCAGGATGCCAAGGCTATTTAAAAATAAAGCACTGAACTGACTGTCCACATGAAATATTCAGGCCTGCTGGTGTCACTACAGAAAAGTGAGAGCATGTTACAAATCTGCCTGATCTGACATTGCCTCCGAGAGAAAGAAGCAGAGGAGGGAGTGAATGCATTTTAGAAAAGAAGAAAGACTACAGCCTTGACTGAAAATAGAGATCTTTCTTGTTCGTGTCTGCCCAGGAAGGATGCTTCAAGACAGACCTGGAGGTGAAAAGGAGCTGGGCAGACCAGTGCAGAAGAGAATAAGGGAACACTTTTTACCACTTACACATCGTTCAACTCCTAGGCTGGCTCAGAGTCGTTGTTTTTGTGTGATGAGAAAAAAGGCAGGGCACCCACACCAGAGGTGAGTTGCCCAACGCTGCACACCCAGTCAGTGTCGGAGGCCGGCTCCGAGCGCTCAGCCACAGCACTGACCAGACACCATGTGGTTCTGCCTTCACCGATTTCCTACAGGCAGCCCTTTGAGCTGCGAAGTGAGGAGCTCTGAGGTGTGGAGGAAGCAGAGCAGATCAAAGGCTGCAAGAGATGGAACCCAGGAGGCAAAGCAAGGGAAGCCAGGGAAGTGCTGAGACCTTTACCAGGGGGTAAAGGCAAGGATGGCAGAGAGGTGACATTTCCATGGAGACCCCTGGATGGGGGGTGGAGCGAGAGGGATGGAGAGGTGAGCCAGACAGTGGGGAGCCCTAGAGGGTCCACCGTTCTCCTGTTTGGCTTGGTGGTTTTCCTCCTGCCATGGAAAAAGTGAGGTGGCTTGGGTGAGGAGTGGAGATGCCTCTGATGGAGATGAGAGAGGAGTGGGCCATGGCGGTGGCAGCTTCCTGAGAGCTGCCAAGCAGCGGTCGGGCTGGACCACTGCTGATGGAGTCAGTAAGGCCAGCCAGGCTATTCCCTGCATGGACAAGCAAGGAATGCTGTGGCCTTTGCCAAGGGTGGCCCTCCTCTGAGACAGATGGCAGGATGCTGCCAGGGCAGGATCGAGCTATAAGCACGTGTCTGAAACTACTCTGACTTCATTAAGCAGGTCATCTTGTTGCCCAAAAGGCTAGCAAAAACAGAGCTGACCCTAACCCTGCAGAGCTGAAGATCTGACCTACTGTCAGCAGAGGTTCTGAAGGCTTTTCTGGATGGGTTTGGACCCCAGCAGGGCAGAGCAAGAGACCAAGGGAAGTAATTTCTGTGGGAGCCACATCTCCCCTGGCTCTCCCCTCTAGCGCACACTCAGGACCAGTGCCAAGAACCTCCTAGCCCATCTGAATTACCGTACCAGTCCCACTGTGTTGAAGAGGACCCCAGCAAAGGTGGGCAGCTCGTTCAGGATCCTCAGGTACTGCAGCTTCGCCTGGGCCGTGGAGACCTGACAAAACACATCACACAGGTGATCACCACCAGCACATGGGGGAAGAAATGCAAGAGGCTGGTGAAAACTCGGGAGCTCCCAAGCAGGGGTGTGCAGCACGTTGGCGGGCATCTCGGGGCATGGGCTGTGCTGGCAGTGAGCCTCGGGGCTTGACATGGGGTGGAGGGGGTCTGTGCTCCCCTGCTGTCCTGGCCAGATGCTGGGAGATAACTCAGAGCAGAGGCACAGTCGGGGAGGAGCCCAGATGCTTGATGTATAACCCCGCCCTGAGGGATATATAATCCCCCCAGACACGTATAAATCTCCTGGGGGATATATAACCCCCCCCCGTGGAGCTCTGACGGCTGCAGGGACTGAGGCAGTGGCTCAGCAGCCTCCTCCAGAGCTTTCCAAGCCCAGAAGCAGAGATAATGATAAACACAGGCTTAATTGATGTGTGCCGCTTTGGCCAAGCTGAGAGGTGGCTCTTGGCTGATCTCACCCCACTGATCCTCGTTGCAGTCCCCGAAATCCAGATCAGCTCTCGGAAATGGATTCAGGAGAGAGAGTGGCTGCTTGGCTGTCACCCCGGGATTTATCTCCCATCCAAGGGGACTTAAGCAGGAATAACACCAGTCCCCGAGCAGCCGGGGACAACAGGATGGCTGGGGTGGAGGGCACGCTGCCGCCCCACCACCCCTGAGCCGTGGCCGTGCGGGTTGGGCTCACCTTGGTGCCGCCAGGCTGGTTCTGGTGGGCTTTGAGCTGCTGCGAGAGGGATTTCCGGAGGCTCTTCTCTTTGATGAGCTGCAGGAGCGAGGGGGGCAGGAAGGGCTCCAGGCCCCACTCCTTCCTGCGGGGAGGGAAGCCTGCCTGAGCCGCCAGGCCAGAGACCCCACTGATGGGCAGAGAGGGCCAGAAACCAGGGATGCTGCCCGAGAGCATCCTCTTGCCATCAAAGGGAGCCGGAGCCGCACCAGCATTTCCTTGATGTCACAGCCGGAGCAGCGGCAGCCCCCAGCCTGGGTCCCCGAGGGGATGGGACCCCTGGCTGGTGTCACAGCCACCAGCACCGGGCTGGGGAACGCAGCGGTGCCAGGCTCTGCAGCCAAGCCCAGCTCCCACTCACCTTCATGTAAGGTTAAGGGATGCAGGGCACATCCCCAAACCTCTTTTGGGGCCTCCCGGGGTGCCATCTCCCCCCTTCCTCCCTGTGCACACTGGGCAAGGCCAGCCGGCACAGACGAACTCCATATGGATTTAAGACCACCAGGAGCCACAGGAGGGCTGAGCCAGGGCTGCATGGCTTGGTAACGAGCTGAGATTACGCAGCCACAGCCTTCTCCTTGCCTTGGATGCCAGGCGGAAAATCAGCCCGGGTTCCCATGGAAATGATCCTGGGCTCGCAGCAAATGTCCCTGCCAGCCCTGGCAAGGCTGCTGTCCGTGGCTGGATGTCAGCATGTGGGGGTCTTACATGGCCCCGTGGTGGGACCGGGGGCTGTGTGTCACTGCTGCCAAGCCTGTGAGCCACCGGCCAGCTCCAGGGGGGCTCCCAGGGCATCTCATGCTCAGCACCCCAAAACATTGCTGGGAGCACCCCAGTTACGCAGGGGCTGTGAGCAGGAGCACAGGGAGGGGACACAGAGAAGGGCTGTGCGGCAGTTTGGGGAGAGGGAGGAGGACTCACTCCACGTTCTTGAGGGACACCTTCTGGCTGGGGCGGGTGGCTGAGACAGTGATGTAGATGTGGAGGGCAGCTAGCCCCAGTAGCATCTCTGGCTTGGGGTCTGTGCCGAAGCGCTCTCTGATCACATCGTTGCGGCTCTGCAGGAGGGAGGAGAGGTGTTCTCAGACAGCCACGGGGACAGGGCACCCGCCACCTGAGGAATGCCTCCATAGGGCCCAGCCTGGGCAGATGCGTGGGCCACGAGCACCATCAGCTCCCAGTTCCTAGGGGCGAGTCCCCTACCTGGATGTACAGGTACTCGAATGCTGCAGGATCCTGGCGCAGCAGCTCCACTGGGTCCTTGGGGAAGAAACTCACACGGAAGAGGCATCTCATGCCATGGTAGTGTGTCCTCTGCACAACCTATGTCAGGAGCAGAGGGGAGCAGTGAGCCCAGGAGCCACATATATTTACCTGCAGGGCAGGACACCCCCTCTCCTCTCCCCTGGGAGGAGGGAACTTGATTTCTCTCCTCCATGCACCACCTGATCTTTTCATCCCGGGAACAGCCCAGCCTTCCTTGGTGTGACAGCTTTGCCTGGTGCTGCACGGGTTTATGCCACCAAGGCTAATGCTTCCTCCACGATCCCCATTTCATCCCTGGTCTTGTGCAGTGCCAGCTTTCTGGCTCTCCCAGGCAGGCCAAGAATGTTCATGAATGCTGTCTGCAGCTGCCCACGCTGGAGCACAGAGCACCTCCATGGTGCTGTCAGGGTGAGATGGGTAAAACACTGATCATCTCCCTCTTTGGCCACCCTTTGCACCCCTGAGCCCACAGGACCATGCCAGAGGCAAGGAGAGGCTACGCCACCCCATGGCACAACCCCGGCCAAGCCCCACACTGGTGGGAGAAGAGTCTCTCTGTGCCCCAGCCACCGGCCACGGCCGTCCCAATGCCCTCCCGCACCCAGCGGCTTACATGGGCCAGTGGCTGCTTGTCCTGGAGCAGCAGGAACCGGTGGCTCTGCTCCGGGCTGGAATACTCCAAGACCAGGGCAAAGTGCTCGATGTGCCTCAGGGACAGGCGGTCCTGCAACGTCACCATCACATCCTGCAAACGCCATGAACAGCCTTGGGTACGAGGCACTGGCTCCCTCCCAGGGCACCCCACTGAGAGCACCCTCCTCCCTGGCACCTGCGAACACGCCAGTGCAGGATGAGGCCCTGCAGTGCTGAGAGGGGCTGTGGGGTGGTACCCAGCCACTGCTGGGTGAAGTGACCTTGCAGCAGGAGGTGACCAGTAGCCAGACCCCCAGCACCTTGTGTAACACTGTGGTGTTTTGGAAGGGGGCTGCAGGGAGCTGGCCCCTGGCAGGGGGACTCACAGGAGCATCCATCCTGGCTGGAGGGCAGGCTCACAGCAAGGAGAAAAGTTAGGACTGGGAGAAGGACAGCAAAAACCCATCCCTGCCAGCTGCAAAGCATGTCGCCCGGGGAGGCGGAGGGGCTATCTATCATGTGGTGGCAGTTCACAGCCAGCCAAGCGCCACTGCAGTGTTTGTGAAAGGAAGCAGGAGACAAGGAAAAATGAATCGGGCAGGAGGGAGGAGAGAAGCGTCATGATGCCGTGGGGGAAGTGGAGGGGCCCACCTTCACGGTGGTTCGGCCATCGAACGTAAATGATTTGATCTGCCCGTTCTCCAGGAAAACCTTCAGCACGTTGGGAATGAGAAGGAGAGCTTCTTTCTTCAACATGTCCTGGCACGCAGGGCCGGCAACGGGGGAGGCGAGGAGGATGGGGAGCACGGAGAGACGGAGGGAGGGTGCGGAGAGAGAACGAGTGTCAGTGATGGAGCAGTTACGGCATCCTCTGCTTCTCTGGGCTTATGTGCTAAGAGGCACATTTCTCTTGAAAATCCAGCGTCTCTGCTGAGCCATCGAGAAGTGCAGAGCTGGAGCAATTCAGAGCTGCCTGACAGATTCACCTCCCCAGCAGCTGCAGTGGTAACGGAGCATCCTACTCCGTCCAGCACATCCCAGACCCGTGCCCATGCTTGGCAGCCTGTCCCGCTCCCCAGCTGTTGTCCCAGAGGGGAGGCCATAGCCGGGGTGGCTCAGAGCTGATCCCCCTTTCCTGACCCGTAACCCAAGCCTAGCCCACCTCAGCCTTGCACATGCCCTGTGCAGGAAATTGGGTGAAGGCTGATTTTATTTAGCGAGAAGCGTTTTGTTCAGATAATTACTTAATTCAATTTGCTTAAAAATAGAATTTGCTAGAAGTGCTTTAACAGGGTTTTTTTCGGTTTTGTTTTTGTTTTTTTTTTTTTTTGGTATGCTGCTTAATAAAACCTTTCTGCAATTAAGAAATAATGGCACTGGGCTGCAATGCTACTGCAGCATAACAGCTTCCATTGCCATGCAGCAGTGCCTGGTCACCCTGCCTCACACACGGGTGCTCCTGCGAAGCCTTTGGCACGGGGTTGGAAGCCACAGACCTTCCTTAGGGCAGGTGCTGGCACTGCCTGGATGTCACCCCTGCGTGCCCAGGGGGACTCAGGTGGGACCAGGTTTCCAAAGACAGTTTCTGGGGCTCCATCCAGACGGAGGGACAGGGGTGGACCATGGCATGTCCCCCCAGCACCAACCCAACGCCTTTTGTGTGCCCAAGGGCATCTGCCCTGCAGGCATCTGGGGCATCTGCCCCAGGCCAGAGGGCTGCTCTCACCCACAGAGCCCAAATCAGGGGAGAGGAGTCCTGCGGCCCCCAGCCACCTTGTGCCCCATGGCCCCAGGGACGCCTCAGGAGAGTGAATCATGGAGGAAGGCAGGGCAGGACTTACTGGGTCCGTCTCGCCGACTGTCACCTGCTCTGAAAATCGGACCTTTGCCGGGTTGGACCTTAGCTTCGCCTTCTTGGCTGCACTGATGAAAGCAGATTTGGGAGACTGGAAAGAGAGCACCGGATAAATCACCTGCCTGCCCTCGGAGCCATGGCGCGGGGAAAGGCAGACGACACGGAGCCCAGAGAAAGCCTCTCTGAAGCCAGCATGATGATGGGGGGCGGGCAGCGAACCATGAAATGGGGGGGTGGAAAGCAAGTCCCCTTCGCTGTGGTTATACAGCGCTGCAGGCAGGGCCAGAACGATCATCAGCAGCCCCTGAAGTCACACCAGCACCCTCAGCGTGATGGGGGAGGCTGCACACCTAGTGGGCACATGTGCCCGGCACCCCCCGTGCAGGCTGAGCTCCAGCAGACATGAGCCAGGGCTTGCTTGGAGGCATCGGCACTGGTTCAGATGGGAGAGATGAGCCCCTCGGATGTGGGTCTGCAGCAGCGGGGAGGAGCCAGGTGGCTGGGAGATGGGAGATGGCAGGACCCCAGGCATCCCTGCGGGACGTTCTGGTGGCAGTGCCAGGTGCCGCGAAGTCTCTGCCTGCATACGCTCTGGCACGGACGTGGTCGTGCCGCAGAGCTGTGTGTGTCTGAGGGCGCTGGTGTCAGCTGAGCAGGCTGACCTGGCTGGCAGCCATCCAGTGCCAGGAGAAAAAAAGCTTTTTTGGAGCCCGGCACGCACCCTGCTCCTGATGGAGCAGCGCTGGACAGTGGCATCTCCTTCCTGCAGAGGAGGGGAACACAGGGGAGCTCTCACACTTATCTCCTTCACTGACATCAAAGGGCTCAGGAAAGCAGAAATGATGCCCTGCCAGCACTGCCACCAGCATGACGGTTCAATCTGCTCCAGCGCCACAGGCGCCGAGCCCCAGTCCACTATCACCACTCGGTGCCAGCACCACCGCCAGCTGCACTGCTCGGGGTCTGCAGCCTGGCACTCCCATCTCCCCAGGGACTCCCTGGACAAGCCTGCTGGGAACAGCCGCGGTACGTCCCTCCCTGCCGCCTCTGGCATGACAGGTCACTTCATCAGACACGCCTGATGCCCTCAGCAAACCCTATGGGTTTGGGGATATTTTTCCTCCCTCCCTCTTGCAAGGAGGTAGTGACGAGGACAAGGAGATGGCCGCATGCCCACACTGACCCTGCGGGGCTGTGGCAGCTCTCAGACCTGATGGCTTGGAAGAGTCTTGGGGTGGCAGGACAGCAGTCCAACACCTCACTTGAGCTGCCTGAGTGGTCCTGCAGGGCCTCCAGGGACCCCACCTCAGTCTCCCAAAGGGCTCTTAACCCCTGTCCTGGCTCCCCTGGGGCCGGCCATGGCCCCGCCGGTCTCACCTGGTGGGTGTGCAGAACTGTGAGGATGATGAAGTCCTTGGCCTTCCTGTGACAGAAAGGAGAAATGAAGGTGGACGGGACCTCACGGTGGTGGACTTCAACATGTGCATTTGGCTATTCAGAGAGCACATTCCACCCTCCCCAACCCGATGGTGGTCGGGACCTTCGGGGGCTCCTTGGGATGCTTGGTAATAGGGCTGTGGGTGCCCTCCCAGTGCTGCCCACCTCTAGGCCAGCCGGGAACGAGTATGGCACTTGCTCCAAGGCACTCCCCCTGCTCACGTTGAGGCTTCCTCACACCAGCAGTGACCACTGGTGACAGTGGAGTCTGGGGGTGTGCATCGACACCCCAATGCTCCGGTTGGCACAAGCCCCCTCCCCAAAGCCAATGAGGGACGAGTGTTGTCCTTACCTGACGAGCTCGATGAATCTCTCTCTGGGGGCTTCACTCACGTCCTCATCATTGATGGCCAAGATCTGGTCTCCTGGCAGGAGTTTATCCTCAGAGGGGCCACCTGCCGGGAGAGAGGGTCAGGGCCAGCCCAGGCATCCTGGGGCTGTGGGGTTGGGGGAAAGCAGAAGGGTCCCAAGCGCCCCCAAAGCATTTGCCCATGTATGTAGCTGTGGAGGGCATCCCGCAGGCCCACTGGAGGGGACAGGAGCCCAGGGAGGGGTCCCACCAGGGGAAGGTGCTGCTTTGCTTCCTGGCACCCTGCGGCCGTGTCCAGGGACCCCCACACCGCACACCCTACCTGCTGCCACCGAGCGCACCACCACTGGCCTCTCGCTGCCGGCCACAAAGCCGAATCCGAAGCAGGGGTGGCGCTGGACCGTCACCTGTCGGAGCGTGTCCGAAGGCAGCTGCCCACATTCCATATCATCGCCACCGCGCTCCTCCGGCATCACATGGCTGCGCTGCAGAGCAGAGGGGCAGGCTGTAATGCACCCATCATGGCAGCCCTTCCCGCTTGCCCCAAGCCCTCTGCGACCTGGAGGGCAGCCCCACTCCACCTGCCTCCTGCATTGCTGCTGGCACTGCGGGTCCCAGCAGCTTGCTGGGACATCCACAGCCCCCCCCGTCCTCCCTTGCAGAGCGGTGCTGCTCAGTGCCCACCCTTGCCCCAGCACCAGCAGCTCGGGCAGGGGGACATTCATGTCCCAATACCCCCAAGGGTAAATCATGCCACCCTCTCCCAGCATCTCACTGTCCCATCCCTGTCCCAGCATCTACTTCATTAGATGGGAGACCTGTGTGGGATCAACTCCTGGTGGTGTGACTCTGGCCATTACCTGAGGGATGCCACCGCCGCGAGGTTCAGAGGAGACGGCAGCCCTGGCATGGCCGGAGTGCCGTCTCTCTGCCCATTCTGCAGAGGTTCAAGAGCAAACTCAAGGGTTGACTTTTTCACGCCGTGAACACGGCTGCACAATATCAGATATGTGGAAACAAGTTCAGCCAGTCTGAAAACTGGGATTAAGGCAGGCTCAGCCATGGCTGCTGGCACTACGACTGAGTCTCTGCCGCCAGCCCCTGGGAATCCTTGAACAGCCAGAAGCCGGGAAGACCCAGCCCAGGGCAAGGTCATGCCAAACCTGCCCTTGCCATCCCAGAGCAACGCCAGCCGTGGCTCCGGGCCGCTTGGCAGGGCTGCAAGCCTGCTATCGGGGAGCAATCCCAGCACCATTGGGATGGCAGTGGAGCGCAGCACAAACAGATGGCAATGAGCATGGCTGCGACCAGAAAAATAAAGTGATGAAGGTGCTGTTGTTTCTGCGCTGCTCATTGCTTGTTCCTGTCCAGACTATTTAGCCTGCTTAAAAAAGATCCTTCCAGGCCTTTTGGCAACACATCAATTGTTCTGCCTCTTATCAGTTTAGGATTTGACACATCACCCATCTAATGCAATCTGTCTGCATTTCCGACACCCCCTGCCCACTCCCAGCGCCACATGTTGGCACCCGCTGCAGAGCGAAGAGGGACGGCGCGTGGGGCCGAAAGAGGACGTGAGATTCTTGCAGCTCTGCGTCAGCACACGTGCAGCTTCAGGCTTGAGCACATTGCTGCCAGGAAAGACAGCCCTGTGCCAGCCCTGATCCCCAGGTGACCTGTCCTGACATCCTTTAAGGGAGCAGTGTCTGGCCGTGTCCCTGCTGCCTTGTCTCCCACGGCAGCCAGGAGCGCTCTGAGCACCGGGCACCTCCACCCAGTGTCAGGGGTACAGCGCTGGCTGTGGATGAGCTGTGCTCTGTGGTGATGGGATGCCACCTCTGCCGGGTCCATCCTGACCCATCCCCAGTGCCCAGCCAGATGGGTACTCGTGGCTTTCCCCTCTCTCATGGAGCAGCACATGGCTGGAGAAGCAAAACAGTGAGACCTGGGGAAGGGAACTGCTGAAGAACAGAAGGGTGTGAGTATCTCCCTGGGGTGGGGGGAGTCCCACACCCGACAGCGGTCCCAGTGGGGGTGCAGCACCCGCAGGCGCAGGGTGCAGGGCCGGCTCCATCGCCAGGAGAGTGCAGCTGCAGGGGAACGCAGGCGAGACTGTCTCCCCTGCGACTGGCTACGCACTGCCTCATTAGCTGCTCTGCTACTCCCATGAGCATTTAAAAGAACAACAGCAACAACAACAACAAAAATATCACACAATTCAACCAATTTTCTCAAACGAATGTTATCCAAAGCCATTGTCTGCGGCTGAAAAGGGGACTGAACGTAGTGCTGCGTCTCCACATGCCTGGCGTGGCTGGGGAGAACACCTGCTGTTTGCAGAGATGGAGCTGCCTGCCAAAGACAGCAGAGCTGCTGAGCTTCTGGCTTCCCAGGGGAGACCCCTTTTGTCTCCCCCAAACTACCCACAGCAACTCCAGCCCCCCCATCAAACAAGCCCCTGCAGCGCATGAACGTGAGGATAAACTGTGGGGCTCAAAGCACTGGGATGCTTCAGAGATGTGGCTGAGCTCAGTGTGATTGCTCTGGGGAAACCGAGGCAGGGGTTTGCTCACTAAGTCACAGCCAAGTGGATGACAAGTCCCGGACTACAGCTGCCCAGTTAAAGCTGTTGTGTCCCCAGATCTGTCCTTTTGTGTGCAATTTGGGAGTGGGTCTCACCCCCGCTCCTCCCCACGGAGCCCACGGCTGAGCCATGACCCTCCGATGACCACGCAGGAACAGCAGCCTCTCACGCAACTGAATTACCATCAGAAAAGGTTAGCAGGGAAATCTTTGCAGCTTAAATGGACAAAAGGAAAAGAAAGCTGTCTGCCGTCCAGCGTTAAAGGGAAGAGGGGAATAAAGAGCTGGATACTGACAATAAAACTCCTTTACCAGGCTCTTAAGCTGCTCCTCTCCTGATAAGACTTTGACGCTGCAGAAGCATTACCAGGAAATTAAATAAAGGAGGACCAGTGTCCTCATAAGCAGGCCTTATCCACTCCTGGAGAAGCAGTAATGTGCTCAGCAGCAGGTATGACATGCCTTCTCCGGGCTGCGGCTCTGAATGTCCTTCCCGTGGCAGCTCTTCCACGCTGGGCTTGGGGCATGACATGTGCTCGCCCTGGACCAGAGCAAGAGGTCGCAGAAAACCAGCAGCAGCAGCGGGTAATGCTCTCCCTAACACTGGTAATTACAGCTTGGCTACACCCCAGGACCCCAGGAGCCATCGCTTCCCTGAAGCCTGTTTTTGTGTTTCTTCTAATTCCCGGGCAGAGAAGTGTGCTGGGCTGCAAATCTCTCGGCCTTGCTCTCACAGCAGGGAATGGGAGCTATAAAACAACCCCTGGAGCTCAGCAGCTCTGCCCTGTCAGCAGCATCCAAACCCAACCCCATCCCAGGCTCAGCCGCCAGTGATCCGGGCCACACTGCTTGGAAAACACCCGCCACCCCCCTCAGTGGGCACAGACCAGCACTGACCCCATCCCACTGCAGGGAGCAGATGGCCGTTCATGTCCGTGTCCCCATCCTGCCTATGTCCCTGCCTGCCTGCTGCCCACCCCCAGCCCGAGAGGCTGCACCGTGTCCCCTCGCATCCCTGGGGACCACCATGGCACAATGCCACCGAGACACAAGGTCACTGGAAAACAGTTCAGCACAAGGTAAAAGGACTCGCCAGGAGAAACCCCCCTGTGCCCATCCGCAGCAGGAGCCCACCACGGCCGTGCTGCTGTGGGAGGATGTCTGCTCCTCATCCGGCTCTTCATGGTGTCTCAACCAACATGGCATGAAGATATCTCCTCTCCTGGGGCTTGGTCGCTTATCTCCTGTGCTCAGAGCTCAGACACCGATCGGGTCACACTCTGCCGCCCAAGGTAAGAGAGACATCAGCTTCATCTGGTCACTCCCCACCATGATACACTGCCAAGGGATGTGCCTTCAGCTTCCTGCGCACCTTCAGACCTCCGCGCCACAGAGCAGGGCTGAATCCAGAGCCCTCATTCCCCCCCAGACAGATAAAGGCAGAGCAAGAGTTACTCCAAAATCTGACGCATACATTTTTAATTTCTTACTGCAATGAATCTCTGCTCCCTCTGAGGACTGGTTTTCTCTCTTTGCTTTTAGTGCTGACTGACCACCTCTGCTAGCGGGAAAAGCCACCAGAACAAACCAGTACCTGCCTGGGAGGAGCGGTGATCTCCATCTACCCAGGACACTCGCACCATTTCCAACCGCCTTTAAACAGGACGGCACGAGATGGAAACACTTTCTGCAGCTGAAGAAGGGCTTACAGCTGAGCCCCAGGATGGGGAGTGGGTATGGAAAGGTCTCAAGCCTTTTGCAGAGGGGCACTTTGCACAGATGGCACTGCAGGGGTGAGTGCCAGCTCTCCTCCCCCTTCCTCTGCTGCCATGAACACCCTGAGAACAAACAGAGCCTGTGGATTCCTGTCTCTCCTGCTGCAAAACCATGCCTAGCTCCTCCATCTGCCAGGCTGCAGTTGGTGAACGGCTTGTGAGGCATGTGGGATCCTAAGCACGTGTGGCAATGGCAGGAAACGCTGGGGAACGGGCCAAGAAGCGTTTTTATGGGGAGCATATGGCAGCTGCAGCCTCGCACGCTGGTCTCCATCTCAGATGGAGCCTGCAGGGCTGCCAGGGCACGTAGGGACCAACAGCGGGGACAGAGCTGGCCAGCATGGGATCCACCGCGACGTGCATCTCTGCTCTATCAGTCCTGCACATCTGCACCCAGCAATCATCTCATCACCATTTGGACCACTTTAACATGTCAGACGTCCCCAGCAAGGGCAAACAGATGCTGTACTTCCAGACCACCATGAAGCTGCTCAGACATGCAATGCACACAGAGGTGGCGTTTGATGGCCCAGTAATGGCTGCCCTTGCTTTGGCAGCAATTAACGGCTGGCTGAACCGAGGAGGGCTGGACCGAGGGCTGCCAGCCTGGCTGAGACTGACGTTAAAGGCAGCAGAATGACCCAGGCCTTCACTGCTGAAGTCCTTCATGGACCCAGTCTGGAGAACTGCAGCCTGCATACGGCTTTGCCATATGGCCCAGGACTTTACCCCCTGTGCTCCAGCTTGGATTTGCTGTCAATATTAGGAATTTAAAATCAGTAGAGCTCTTCAAAAGGGTTAGGAAGGGTTAGCTTTACCGCTGGCGCCAGGTCTGTCCTGAGCTGGCAGGTATGCCAGGTATGCTGCTGGTACAGAGGTTGGGTGCCAGATGGCAACTGTTTGAGGGCAAAAATACTCTGGCCTTTCAGCGCAGGAACAAGCAGGCGGTGAGCAGCGTCCCCCAGCACAGCCGGAGCTGAGCTGCCGGAGAAGCCAGTGAGCAGCCAAAGGCAGCTGTAAATAATGAAGCAGCAGCCTCAGCCTGTCTCCGGGCAGCAGCCACAGCTTTCTGCTGCTCAGCCTGCAGCTTTTTAAACGGTCCTGGCATCTCAGCTAGAGAAAAACACAGGCAGAGGGGCAGGGAGGGATGGGGCCCAGGTGGAAATCCCAGGACCTGTGATACCTCAGGGGTGGCAGAGAGGGATGGAGAGGACCTCAGCCCCCCCAGCAGGGAGTGGGACCGGCCTGACCTGGCGCCGAGAGCTGCATCTTGGAGGGTGAGAGGGGCCATTCCCAAAGTAATGCTGCTTATTAACAGAAAATACAGTGTTGAGCATGGCTGACAAAGACCCTGCACCCCAACAGACACGCTCAGGTCAACAGAAGAAACCGCTTCTGTGCAGGGAGAGGCTGTCCTGAAATAAGCCCTGTGAGACGCGGCCCAGAAGCACCACGGAGAATCTGAAGCCCAGCCTGGATCACCCCTTCCACAGGCACACACTCACAGACAACGTCTTCCTCATCTAAGACTTGGGCTCTCCAGCCTGGAAAGGAGAAGAGGAAGAGGGACTGTGATGGGGCCCCTAAAACCACGGGGCAGGGAGCCAGCACCGCGTGAGAACTAGAGGGCCCCTGTGGAAGGACGTTTAACACATGGAAAAGGCAGGACTTGGCCACCCAAGAGCCAGTTAATCCCTGGAGCTCGCCACCACAGGATGCTGGGGAGGCTGTAAATTCAACCGGGTTTGAAAAGCAATTTCCAGCTACTAAATTCAGAGGCCTCCAAAATTCCCATGCTATAACTTGCCAAAACCTGGGAGAATTTACACCAAGAAGAGCCTGATCGGGATGAGCCCTCTCCCTCAATACGCAGCGGGAGAGAGGACTCGAGCCCACCTCTCTGGCACACCGATGGGGCGCGTACCCACCTGCGCGTGTCAGGCCTCTGGCATGGGCTCCCTGAGGCGCGCGTGAGCGTGGCAGAGATGGGACCCCCCTTGCACGCGCCCGAGTGTGCCGTTGGGTGCCTTCAGGAGGCAGCAGGGCTCCAGGGCAGGCGCTCGGCAGCAGCGCCGCGGGGCATCGGGTACCTGCAGGAGCGAAGGATGCTGAGCGTGAGATGATGAAGACCTCCAGGGTGTCTGCACACACAGCCTGGCCGTGCCCGCACAAATTGGGAACAGGCTGGGGTGCTGTGCAACCTGTCTGAATGCCCCCCAAAGACAGACGTTTGCCTCATTTGTGCGGGTTTCCACACTGTTACAGACACCATTCTCCTGTAAATGTGAATTGTTTTTACCTGGGGGCTCCCACCATTTTCTCCTCCAATTTTCCACATGATTTTTGGCCGTTTAAGGGATTTTTGTTCTCCCCAGCTGGAGAAGCACCTTGCCGAGAACAGGATCAAAGCAAAACCCTTTAACAACAGGGTCAGGCCCAGAAGGCTCGTGCTCCTGCCTCACCCAGCAGCCGGCAGGGGAGCCGCTACCCTGGGCCTGCCGGCAAAACTGAGCTGAGCTGGAAAGCCTGGACCGGAGGAGAGGGACTTGGGACAGGCAGGGCTTCCTCGCAGAGCTCTAACAATCTCCTGCAATGAGCGAGGGATGGCAAGAGAAAAGCCTGTCTCCTCTCTAGTGCATTCAGCATGTGCCCTGAGCATAGGCTGCAAAGCCACACCATGGGACAATTTTTTTAGGGTATTTTTCTTTCCCTTCGGGGATGCCCAAGTGGCTGGGCACTAATCTAGGGCCTGGGAGAAACTGGTTTCCAGCCCCTCCTCTGCTACTGTCCTCCGCGGTGACCACTGACATGTTACCTCGGTCCTCTCCTCTGCGGTGCTCCACCGGTGTCAGCGGGCAGAAGCCCCTCTCGCCCAGCCAGGGCAGGGCTGGGGAAGATGTTACAGACTCGGAGGGATTTTTATCTCTGCGAGGACTATAGGAATACAGTAAACAGACAGTCAACACTGGGCTAAAATGAGATGAACACATAAGCGGATTAATCAGAGATAAGGAGTGATGGAATAAAATTCGCAGCACTTTTCTCCCTTATTTGAGTGACACTTCAGCTGCGTGATGGGGGCTTGGAGTGACACCAATTCCCCACCACAGCCTGGCCGCTCTCTGTTGCTCACTTACTGCTGCTGGTTGAACACTCAGCTCCAGCGTCCCCTGACTTTAATTCAGGAGACCTTCGTGTTGTATTAACTTTGCTTTCTGGCAGTACTGGAGACAAACACTCTCAGCCCCGTGGGGAGGGCGGGCTTACACCAGGCAATGGGTGCCAGCCCCGGGTGCTCCTGCCCCTCTCATGCTGGCACGAGCAGTTTGAACCCAAACCGAGCCTCTCCTGCAAGAGACCCCAAATGCACACAGTGTGTCCCCAGAGCCTCGCGCTCCTCAGGGACAGGCTCTGGCTGCTGCACCGCACAGCGGCTCCTCTCCGGCGGCGAGGCAGCAGGAGCACGGCTCCCTCCACGCCTGCCCGGGCACCAGGCGAGGGACCCTGTAGCTGCCCGCCTTGCTCTGAAGGATTTGCAGGAGGAGAAATTTATTGCTGCATATAAAGTCCAGAGGGGAGTTAAATAAAGGGGGCGAGAGTTACTGATCCTTTACATCCCATTAGCGAGAGGGCACAGTCCGGATCCCCTCCCAGGTGGCAGTGAGGAAGATTCAGGGAGGCTGCCAGCCCCTCTCTCCCAGCGCCACAGAAAGAGGCTTGAAAATCCAATCAAGCACTTTCCTTTGGGCCCTCACGAATCCCAGGACTTTCACTCTGGATTTACAGAGAGCAATTTGCTCAGCTGATGACTTGCTGGAGGTTTTCAGGACTTCTATCTCCACGCAGCGCAGCGCAGCAAAGGGGCCTGGGGGAAGGGATGCCAATGGAGCAGGCAGGACCACAGAAGCAACAGCAACGTCCCCAGCCCAGATGGCTGCGTGACAGCCCCCGGGTGCAGAGGGAGCGTGAGTCAGACGCAGTGAACTCACCCAGCACCTCCCAGTGTGGTCCAGCGACCCACGGCTCAGCCCTGCCAGCCCGTCCAGGGTGAGAGCTCACCTTGACATAGAGATGGCAAACCCTGCAGCATTTCTGGCAGCACAACATTGGCAAGAAGGTTCCCAAGCCACAGCAGAGCTGGCCCATGAGCTTGACTGCGTGGCAGCGGGGAGTGTCCCACCAAGCCCCCGATACTGTCACCAGCCTTGAACAGAGCTACACAGGAACCTGCTTATGGGAGTTGACAAACACAGCATCACTGGGTTCCCCTCCACCCCTGCCTTTTCTGGGAGCCCTTTCCACGCTCAGGAAAACTCTTGAGCTGATACCAGATGATAGAGGCAAAACAATTACAAAAAGAAAAAAGCAAAGGAGCAGGGGAAGCTTTTGAGCACAATGCTTTCAGCCTGGGGCTGCCGGCATTTCTAGCAGAGAGGCTTAATTTATACTTCTTTATAATCCCTTTATAACCTGCTCCAAGCTCTGCTGCCTGTGCCAGCGTGCTCCTGGGGGCACAGGGAGAGGAGGGGACTCTGCAAGCTGCAGCGAGCTGGCTTGTGAGTGCAGCGCGCTTCCCAGGTAGCCAGGCCTATATTTAGAGGCACACCCGCCCACGCGTACTCTGTTTTCTACACGTGTGTGTACAAACATTGCACCGAACCAGCAGCCTTGGGAGACAGCGTCCCTGTTTGTTGACAGGAGACACGCGCGTCTCACCAGCTGCACGCCTCCTCGCCCACAAGTCACCTGAAGGCGCTCGCCTGGGGAAACGGCGCGGGCACAGGGACGTGGAGCTGCTTCTGCGGCGGCATGACCTGACATGCGTGCCCCGGGGTCCCCATGGGATGCACGCAAGCACGCTTCCCTGTGAGATGAAGGCACCTGTGGTCCCTGTGGGATACAGGCATACATGGTCACCCGTAGAATGTGCACACATATGGTCCCCCCATGGGGCACAAGCACTTGGGGTCCCTGTGGGATGCATGCACACATGGTCCCCTGTGGGACACAGGCAGGGGTGCTGGGAACACCCAAGTGACCTCCCTTCCACCAGGCCAAATGCCACCCAAGATCTACCACCTGCCTACGGCACAAATCCCTGCCGGTCACCCACCAGGCTGCCTGCCCGCTGGTACACAGCCCCCGTGCTCTGCCAGGGCTCCCAGGCAGCACCCAAGGTCACAATCGCCCGGCTGTGGCAGAAGAAGGACCGCAGATGCCAGCGCAACCTTTCGGTCCCCGGCATACCAGATGAGACCAAATTACCAGCAAAACCGAGATGCTCATTACCCGCATGCTGTGTGGGTGGCCCCCACCGCCGGTGACTCGGCTCTGCCCGCGCTGGCAGGCGCTGCTCCGCGGGGCCATCACACTCCGCACGCACCACAGCGTTTGGAAAGCATTGGTAATGCAGAGAACCACCCTGACAGGTTTCTAAACCAAACTAAATGATTTATAAATTATCAATGTCATGAGTCTGCCTCCCCTGTCAGATGAGGGAGAGTGACAGCTCCGGCTGCTGCTGGCAGGCAAGCAGCGACTGCCTCAAACGGAGCCGGCACACTGGCCACGTCCTGCGCGCGGCTCCCGACGGAGATGCCGGTGTGGCTGCTGCTGAAGGCACGGTAATACTGGCAGGCATCTACACACCGAGCTTCATAGCAGCAGATCTCAGCACTCCTGCTGCATAAGAATCTGATGATTTTCCGAGTTCCTGCTGTAGTAATTAGCTTGATCAGCCCATGCAAATCAGTTTCTATTTGAAATCAGCCTTATTTAATGGGATCTGCTCAGCATTTGCCTCCTGAAGTTTTCACACAGATCAATCTTCCCCATTTCAGCTGTGAAAGGCAACTGGGGCAGGGAATGGTTTCACCTGCCCCAGCACAGGACCCAGCTTGGTGCTCGCCGGCAATTTCTTGGCTTCATTTCTCATGCGCAAGTTGACGTAGTTTCCAGAGACAAAGGGGCTTAGGCTCTGAAAACCCATCTCCTCTGGCAATGGATTATGTCGTTAGATTGTTCCAGTCATTTAGAGGAGCATTTTGGATAACCCAATTTACGCAATTTAGCCCTTGGTGGGTTCAGAAGGAGAGCCCCTCCACCGCTGCCTATTTTGAATATGCAAATCAACCGTGCACAAGGAGATTCATTTTGTAAAGTGCAAGCTGAAAAAGCAATGCCAGTTCTCATCCGTTTCTGGCTGACATTTTATTTAATAGGCTATTCATTTGCCCCGATGTCCCCGGCAGCAGTAACAACCGCCTCTTCAACTTCCCATAACTCACCGCGAGCACCCTTCCCAGGAGCCAAACCAGGGGTTCCGGTGCCTCGGCAGGATTTAACCCTCCTGATCCCACTGGGATCATGCTCATTCTCTGTCTGGCAGTTAATGAGCTCTCGGGGCAGGGGTTCGCCTGATAGCTGTGTCCTGGAGGAAGCTGATCGCATTAGCAGTGGTGAAGGCGTTATGACAGCAACCTGCCCCAACCTGTTCAATGCCCCGTCACCAGCGCTGGCTCCAGGAGCTCTTGGACTGTGTCATGTCTTCCAGCATCGACTGATAACCCCAAATGGACAGATAATCCCCAAACCTCATCCCTCAGTCCTGATCTCTCCAGGAATGCAGAAGCCTGAACCTTCTTCGAACCGTTGAGTCAGGGGTCCCCTGAACTCCTTAGAGAGCCTGGGCTGGAGCCCAAGCCAACCCATGCAGACTGTGTCTCGCTGCACAGACTTTCCCCAGCTCCATGGACCCTGGACCAGGCATTTTGGCGTGCTGTACCCTGAGATGTGCGCAAGCCCACCAGCAAGTGAAACCTCTGGGGATGCACACAGGTCTGCTCCGAGCCCCCACCCAGGGCCCAGGACCCCTCTCGCTGGCTGTCCTGCTTGGGTTTGTCTCGCTCCCTCCTACCTCTTTTCTGTTCGTCTCCAGAGCCCCGTTACGGTGCTCCCAGCTGATCTGCAGGGGCTTTAGCTCACCATCCACCGGGCTGGACTCGGCGTATCAGCCCCAGCCAGGGCAGGTACAGAGAGCAGGTCTTGGAGGTTGTGCTCTCGGCACTCCCAGTGCTCCCAGACCAGGCTCGTGCAGGGCAGACGCTAAGCCTAAATGAGCTTTGCCGAGGCGAAAAACCCCTCCGGCAGCAGGGAAGGGGGATGTCTGGAAAGGTGTCTCAGCCCTGCAAGAGAAGGGGACAGGGCTGTCGGGAAGGAGCTGGGCAGCAGGGCAAAGAGCTGCCTCTGGGAAGGGAGCCTGTGCTTGAAGCAGCCAGCTGCCCTGGCAGACCACAACCGGCACGGCTCTCCCCACCAACTGCACTGCTCACCTCTTTTTTTTTTTTTTCCCCTCTCCTTTTCTCCAATTTATCTTTTTGACACATTCAATGATGCTCCTGCAGACTGAAAACAATAGAGACAGAGTTTCAGCCAAGGCAATTTCGGAGCTGAATCAAAGCTAAAATAACCTATGCACAGAGCAGCTGAGCAAAGACAACTCGGCGAGGGGAGACAGAGCAGTGTGGGTGCCCTGTCCCTGTCTCCCTCTGCAGCTCTGACCACCTGGCTCGCTGGCATGGGGGACAGCGAAGCCCATCCAGGAGCTCAGTGTGTCTCGATCTCTGCTCGCCTACCATCCCCTTCTGGCCCTGATAGCATCATTTCCTCCCTCCCATGCATGCAAGCCCCCACACCAGTGCAAAGCTGACCCTTGCAGCTGCAGCTGAGTAAGTACCTGCTTACCTGGCACTCCGGCTCTGTGCTCTGCGTAGCAAGCACCAGCTTTTGCTTTCCTGACCTTACAGCCCTGCAGAGCAACCCAAATCTTCCAGGCAGAGATTTTTTTTTTCCCTACAGATGCTACTCTGCTGCTACGTGAAGGAGCTGCGAGGGATGGACGGACAGACAGACAGGTGGGGAGAGGTGGATGATGAGCTGATTTCTGCAGAGCGAATATTGTATCTGGACTTTTAACAAGGAACAAGACACAATCCTCAGCACGACTCAGCCTGGAAACACATGCTGCTTCCCAGCCCCACTGCTGGGACTGGCGCGACCCCATTGCTCAGCCACCATCCCACGAGGGAGCAGCCCACAGCTGCCGCCCCAGCGCCCACCCCAAATGCATTGCATGGCCAGGGCAGGTAGAGCCAGGCAGCTCCTGAGACGTGGACGTGAAAGGCAGCTGGGCAAAACGGGAGTTGATGCTCTGCAGAACGAGCTGTGCGTGGCTGACACATTGCTCGGTCTCTCACAGACCTCCTGAAAGCAGCTGTCAGAGCCTGTCTTGTTCCAGCTCCCTGCCTCTCCAGACACGCCGGTAATTCTGCTTCGCTGTTCGTGTTCTTGGTTTGTTTCTCTCTGAGAAAGAGTTTGAGCACTGGCAGCCTCACTGCTCTTTGAGAGCATCAAGAGTACCCAGCGGAGCAGAGAAATGGAAGGCATGGGACCGCAAGCATCCCCCTGGGCTGGTCCATGATGGCACCTCGTGCCCCAGAGCTCCTGCCAGGGGGACAGTGGTCCGTACAGGACGCTGCTCACATCCTGGGTCAAGTTCAGGGGGCTGTGGAAGGCAGCAATATGTCCTTCTGCTCCTGCGTTTTATTTGTGGAACTCCACATCCAGCTCCAGGGTTAACTGTGGGGCTGGGCAGGAGCTCCCTCAAGCGCCTTCTCTGGGTGAGCCCCACGTGAGCGCCTCTAGCCCCTTCCTTTCTAAAGCATCTCCCTGAGCCTGGCAGAGTTCAGTGGCTACCTCAGCCCCAAGGAGCCGATGCCATCCCCACCCACTCCCCAGCCAGGGCACCGTGAGCACCGTATGCTGCGGCAGCCATGGCTTGCCCAAGTGGGTGCAAAACCCCTGCCCTGGAGCAGGGCACGACAATGCTCAGCTCCTGCCAGAGCCCTGAATCTTCTAAGGGAAGTGCTCGGCATCACCTCCTCGGACCAGGGGGATGTTAGACCCCCTCCTCTCCGCCCTCCCCCAGCCGGCTCCATCTCTCTGGAGGATACAGCCCAGAGCTGATTAACGCGGAGCTGAGCATCTTCCTGAGGATATGCAAATAAAACCACAGCCCTTCTCACTCCTTAAACACTGGGGGAAAGAGTTACCCACGCCACCTGTTTACGATAAATGCTGTAGAGTGGAAGCCAAAGAGTGACAGCTCCGAAGATGGCATGTCGGCTCCGGCTGTCCCGGGAGGACCTGTCAAACTGTCACACAGCATTAGCTGCACACATTACTGCACGGCACCCTGCAACCCGCACCACCATGGGGCTGCAGCACCCCTGCTATGCCACAGCACCCAGAGCCCCCAGCATGTGGGAGTGCTGCCTCCCCTCCATTACCTCTCTGGGCAGCCCCCTAATCAAGGGGCACCGGCCACTGCTTTTGTCACCTTGCATCTCTTCTGCAGCAGGATGCCCATGGTCTGCTGCCCGTGGGCTTTGCAGACCGTGATGGACCGATGGGATCAGGCTGAAACAACCAACTGGCTGCCACTCGACCACCTGGAGCTGGGGCTGGCATGGGGGGCAGGGGGCTGGGGTTGTGGGTACAGCAGGGGGAGTGATGGAAGTCCCGTGTGATGGCCCTGGGCCACCTCACACCCACACTGCAACAGCCCTTCAGAAACATGTCCCCAGGGAGGAAGCTGGTGGTGGCACAGAGAGCTTGGGATGGGGCAAGACACCTCCCCATGTGAGCCCTGGTAGGGCTGGCCGAGTCCCCTGGGATGCAGCCCCGCTCCCCATCCCCATCCCCATCCCCTCCGTTGCCACACGCTACCTGCCCCTGTCTGTGCCCCCAAGCCGCTGCAGTGTGAAGTAAACAGATCTGCCTACAGCACCGCTACTTTGCTTTCACCAAAGGGGATTGAAACAAACCCATTTTGTGGCAGGCTGAACCTGCTGCCGGGCAGTGGCCAAGCCTCGGAGGAGAGGTGGCACAGCCCGGCACGGCAGCGGTGGCTCCCTAAACCTCCATGCCCGTTCACACCATCCGCGTTAGCATCCGGAGAGCATCACAGAGCCAGGATCTATGCTGCTCCTCATCTGCAAGTGAAACCACTGCCCATGGTCTCCACGGCTGTCACCTTGGCACTTTTGGTGAATGATAATTCGTAGCCGCTGGCGAGAACACATCAGATGACTTTGTCTGTCTTGAGTCACAAGAAGCGGGAGGGAGAGCTGAAGCTTGGCCTTGGGAGCTCGCTGCCCCTTCCTCTGCCTGCTCAGATCGATGCCTTGAGGCAGCGACCGGCTCCGGGCAGCTGTGAGGCCGGGGTTAAGCATCACTGGCTGTTTGGGCACCAGCTGGGCCGTGGATAACACAAGGGGCAGCTGCAGTCCCACGAGGCCAGGCCAGGAACACCTCTCCCTGACACTCCTAGCTTGGCCAAGAACATCAAAATCACCTCCCAGAGACGTGGATAAGGAGCCACCAGCCCCCGCCACCTCCTCGGCAAGCTCTGGGCACAGCTTCTCCTATTTCCTTCTCCTACTTCACTGTCCAGATTAAAATCCTTCTGCTAGCCTATAAAAAAGGTAATCAAAATGATAACAACAACAAAGCTCTCAGCAGATGAGCCAGTTGGTCCTTAATACCTCCTGGCTGCCAGCAGCTCATTGTCATGGGGAGATGGGAGCTATAAGCTCTGTCCTGGGGCTAGGATGGACATCCATCTGGGAAAGCTGGGGGGCTGCCGGCACAAGGAGTGAGAAGAGACAGGCTGGGGGTTTGGCTCCAGCCCCGGGGTTCAGTGATGACTGGAGGGGTGGCCAAGCCCTCGCTGCAGGGGAATGTTTTTCATAATAGCCCTATGCAGTGAAGCACAAAGGATGGAAGGCTACCAGGACGGGTGGAAGGAAGGCCACCAACCCAAAGGGCACCCTGGGAGAAGGTCAGTCACAGCCCCCCAAACTCTTCCGACTCAGAAAGCCACCCGCCGGGCAGAGGCTGGGAAGGAGGTATGTGCAGACCTCAGGAAAGAGGAGCCGGGCTCCAGGCCCACCATCTTGTTGCTAAATCCATACAAACCAGCCTCTCCCCCTGCCATGATAATGGGCTCTCTGCAAGCATGGGAAGGGGTCACAATGAGGTTGGAGGGGAGCAGGCAGCCTGCCTGGCCCCAGGGTAAGGTGGCTAGCACAGACCTCTCTCATCGCTGAACATGCTGGGATGCTCTGGCACCCTCTCAGCACTCAGCTAGCCAGCTCCTCCGAGCTGCAAAGGGAGAGGAGCCTCCAGTCACTGACTGCTGGCAGGGAGCTGCATGGGTGCCGGGGAGGAAGGAGAGCTCACGGGCTTCCCGCGCTTGTGCTCAACCACAAAACCAATTATCCTCATTGCAATTAAAAAGGAGAAGAGACAAAACCCCCTGACCCAGAGCATCTGCAAAGCCTGGAGCCAGCGCCCACGGCAGAGGAAGGAGGGGCAGATCTCCCGGAGGCATGGCTCCCCGCCAGTCCGTTTCCACACTGGGGACGGATTACGCAGCAGCGCTTTCGGTAACGACAGGTGGTAACACAAATTTGCAGGACAGAGATGAAATGCTCCCAAGTCCTTGGTCACCTTCTTACAGCCCCGCCAGTCCTGCAGACGTAGTGGTCGGTAGGTACATCAGTGGCTACAGACAATAAGATGTTCAGGGTCTAGGGGCAGTTTCCAAATGACGCCTAGGGCTGGGGGTATCACTTACACCCTGTGCAGGACTGGGAGACGAGAGACTTATCTGGCCCAGCTCTTTCATGGACAGGCAGGAGCAGGGGTCTGCAGCCAAATCACACAGGGGGTGGGAGACCCACGGTCTTTGCTCTTCATGCCAAGCAGAGCGATTCCTGGGGAAGCAGCCTGCACTGAAGCCTGGGTAACAAACTGCCACCTTCTCAGCAGAGGAGCCTGCAGGAGCTGTGGTTAGCACACGTGAAGTTCAAGCCATTTCCACAAGGACCCTCTGTTGAAAAAGCGCCAGGTGAAGGAGCAAGTGATGAGACGCTGTCATCTCAAACCAGCCTGGGAGACAGACCTTCCCCACGTGCCACTGGCTCTCCGTCTGGATGCTAGCGTGATTCCTCCTGACCACATGCCCCAGCCTTGCTTTATTGGTCCTGCAAAACCCACACGCAGCAGCTCGCACGCGCCAGCATCCCTGCTGACACCTCATTTGCAAGAATATTGCCAGGGGCAGGTAAACACAGGCAAGCATTAGCGGAGACTATCTAACTTGGATCTCACTCTGCGTGAACAGGTAGCAAGGGAAGGCATTGCCATAAAGAAATCGTCCTCTGAAGAGCTGAGACAAAGCAAATCCCGGCATCCTTCTCTTACAGAGCCAAGGGATGGGTGCTGCCACCAGAGCATCCAGCTTCTCTCCCACAGCCACAAGGTCTTTCTCCCTCCCTGGAGGATCCCACAGCTCCGGGACGGCCCCAAGTCTCTGGGGAAGACTCCCTTCCCTCCCCCAGCTCAGGCCTGGGTCCCCTCTGGGACTAGAGGATTTTGACTGAGGAAAGCACTTTAAAAAAAAACAAAAAAAATCAGTGTTTTATTGCTGTTAAGCATCAGTGAGGCACACGCTGGGCTGTGTTTGCTGCAATCATAGAGACCCCCAGGTTGACAACGGCAGCTAACGGAATAGGGATGCTGCTCGCAAGGTCTCTTCTCTGTGTCCCCACCCCAGGCAGGACCAGGTATCTAACGCCTTCTCAGAAACATCTCTCTAATCTGTAGGGTTACAGCAGGAGCAGACCCAAGGTTCCTGTGCTCGAGTTTTCCGTACAGCCGGTGAAAAGAGGAGTCTCACGAGAGCTGCTTGGAGGTGACACGGCAGCAGCCAGGAGGAGAATTACCAGCTGCTCCACACACAGAATACAATTCCCATTAAAGGGAGGGGAAAAAAAAGCAAAGCACAAAAACCAACCGAGCACCGAACCACTTCTAAGTGTCCTCTGTCTAACCTGAAGAAAGGATCCTCTGCCAGCGAGAGCCCACAGCCTGGGAGATGCTCCCAGCACAGCCTCCCCCCACCCCACATCCCACCACCTACCCTGCTCGTGAGATGGTAACGAGCTGCCTCCCAGGGGGGCTGCAGAGAGAAACCTCCATGGGGTCCGTGGGGTCCATGGGGCCTCTGAGGCAAGGCGTTGGGTGCAAAGCGCTTTGAAGCCCTACCTCGTGCAGGAGGTATTGCCCGCCTCCCCCTGGAAGGAATCAAAGCGGGGGGTCTGCAGGGTGTGGGGCAAACACTGCCGCAGTGTCCCAGCGCCCCAGGCTCACCCAGCCCTGGATTTGCCTGGGGATGGCGGGGACTCTCTGCTAGAGCTGGGCGCTGGGGCCAGCTGAGAGCTGCCAGGAGGAGAGGGCATGGACCCCATCAAAGCCAAGCCTGTGCGCCCCATGAGCCAGCCCCTGTGGCCGGAGCACTTCTGTGGGGAGAAGGACCAGGTGAGGAGCCACGAGGGGTGGTTAACTGGGCATCCTGCTAATGGGAAAGGGAATTAAGGGCTTCCCAGAGAGACCGGCACTGGGATCCGGATTTAGCAGCATTGTTCCTTGGGGATTGCAAAGACAATGTAAACTCCTAGGGGATTAAACCTGAAGAGGATATGAAACTAGCAGGGAGAGAGGAGAGGCCAACACCATAGGAGGGACAGCGATTACAAAATTACCTGCCAGCCTTTAGGAAAATAAATGACATGAGATTTTATACAGATAAACCAAGACTTAATGCAGCTGGGGAGACGATCAGTGCCAGGGCAGGAGCAGCCTCCGCCACCTGGCTGATGGCAGCGCAGAAGCAAGGCCTGGAGGGTAGAGCAGGCAATAAGGAGGAGCTGGGTTTGCATGGCAGAGCCACGCTGGGAGCGATGCCAGTGCAGGGGAGCAGGGACAGTTGCAGCGCCCCGCTCCCACCCAGAGAAGGATGGGGGGATGGCACAGCTCGGCATGCACCGCGATCGGTGCTGCGAGAAACCTCAGCCCCTGCTTAGCAGTCAGGTCAGGCAGCACCAACACCGCCTGGGTGCCTGGAAGAAGATGCGCTGTTTTTTCTCTTGCAGTCAGAGAGCACAGGGATAGTTTAATCTCTGCACCGCGGGCCAGGCTGGTTTCTGCATTGCTGCGTGTCCCAGACCCACAGGCATCCCAAGACCTGCGGACAGGACACATGGGCTTCGCGAGAGCAAGGCACAGAAATAATTCAAGACCAGAACAGGCTCTGCTTCCCCACACTTAACGGGCAGCAAACCCGAGAGCCAGCTTGCAAGCCTGCAGAGAGCTGGCTGCCTGCCTCTCCTTCTCCGGGACTGAGGATGGCTGAGCCCTCGGAGCTGGGCATTTCCCTTGCTCGCTGCCACTTCCCAGCCGGCAAGCAGCCACCTCCTCATGGCCTTTCCAACCTTTGCCAATGCTGGGCAGGACCAGGCTTTGCTGCTTTCCACTCCAATGCAGGCTGCCTGGTTTACCACTCCAGGCGCGGGGGTCCTGTCCCCCAGCTGGCTGCATACCAGCTCTCCTTGGCAGGGGGGAGCGTGCACGCTGTACCCAGGCCCTGGGGACAAGGACCCTGGCTCCCCATTCAGCCGTTGCCATTCGGAGACATCTCCTCGGTCTCTTGGAAACGCTGCCGCGTGGGAGCTGCCGCTTGGGGAGTGAGTCACGCTGCTGGGCGGGCGAGGGCGGCACGCAGGGATGCCAGGCACCGGCCACCGCTCACCCCCTGAGACTCCCTGCTCCCCCGGGTGCTGCGCCATGGTGGCACAGGGCAGAAAGGCAGGGTGTCCCCATGGAGAGGCATCTCCCGCGGCTGGGTGACAGCCCCATGCCTCCCACCCCTCTCCGCTGGTCTGGTAGCTGCTAAAGCACTGCGAAGCATTTCCCAGTGGCTGCTTTTCCATGCCACGGCATCAGGGAGAGAGGGAGCAGCCCTGGGAAGGCAGCTCCTGCAGAGACAGAGACCCCGTGTCCTGCTGCACAGAGGCACGTGGCGTGAGAAAATCCTCCCAGCCAGCTCGGAGGTTCTGGGGCTAAGGGGAAACTGAGGCACAGGACGAGGAAGGGACTTGCAGCAGAAGATCACTGGTGGTGCAGAAGCCCATGGGAAAAAGGCTCCCCTGAGCCTACTCACCCTGGGGGAGGCATCCCCCAAGCCACAAGGCAGCAGCCCAGCCACCCCCCTTTGGGGACCATCTCCTCACCTGCCTCAAAGATAGCACAAGCTCCCCAAAACTGATGGGATGATAAGCACCTCTTTTGAAAGGGAGCAATTACCAACAAAATACAGATTATGCAAATACCTTGGTTACCAAAACGATGCTCCCTGAATGCTGAGTAGGAAAGAAAAGAGCCACGGAGAACGAAAATTCAAGAGCTGCATCACGTCTCTTCAAAGCGCTGAGAGGCGGAGAGGAGCCTCCTGGGGCACAGGGGCTTTAGGAGGCCACCACAGCCCACTGACCGTCACACCAGGGACAGGGGTGGTGCTCAGCGTTTCCCTTTCCTCCCAAAGCACTTCAGAGCCGTTACTATCGCTCCCCTTGGAAGAATGCGGAAACCGAGGCTCAGAAGGAGAAGGCATTTGGCCACCGAGACCCAGCGTGCAGAGACAGAGAAGAGGTTAAGGTGCTGCTGCTGGGATGCCCCAAGCCAGGCATGGAGCGGGGCACCCCGCTGCATCCCATTCCCCCGCAAGCGCTCCCAGGCAGCTGGCATTCGCTGCTGTGGCATGACGAGTCGGACTTGCCGGAGTCGGCTTTGTGTGGAGCGGAGGTGTTGAGAGAGGCAACAAGAGCACGGGCTTGGGGAAAAAAACTATGTGGGCTACTTGGGATGGGCTGGGATGGCAGCAGCCACCATGGCAGGCAGGAGGCTGGTTAGGAGAGGGCTAAGGGGGGATCTGTGAGTTTTGATTCAACAGGCAGGGACTGCCCTGCCTTGGCACACGCTCCCTGGCACGGAGGCAATGGTGTTCCCAAGGACTGATGTTATGGGCTCGAGAGGAGCAGGGCTCAGCGTGCCACCCACTACAGCACAGCTCTGGCCATGCTCCTCTGCTCTGGGTTTCTTCCAGCCTCATCTGCCACCATGGTGGGTCAGTTTTGCAACCCCAAGCCCTTGAGCGGGCTGCGTAGCTGGTGCCAGAGCCACAAGGGTGAGCATGGCTACCCCACTGCTGAGAGCAGAGCGGGCCACAAGCGTGGTGCCATCCTCGGTGGCGGCGGAGGACCCTGACAGCCGTTTCAGCCTTGCAAACAAGGCAGCTTTGGAAGGATCAAGTGCTGATTTGGAAGGATGGAGGGTGACACACGCGAGACAAGGGCCATCAGGCAGCACAGCAGCGGTGGCAATGTTTCACACCTGGCCACCACATTTCCCCCGGTGCAAGGTGGGTCTAACAGGGACAGCTGATACGATACTGCTGTGCCATAACCACACAGCATCCCTGAGCAGGAACTCTGCTTCTCTCAATGTCGCTGGAACCACCAGACCCTCACACAGGTCTGAGCTCCCGGCACACTGGTCCCTGCCCTGCGCACGCTCACCTGCCTGGCAGTAGTCACTCGCCGAGTCCCACTGACGTTGCACAGGGAGTAAGGACAACTCATGACGCAGTAAATGCCAGCAGAGCCAGCCGCGCGATGCTATTTCCTATCCCCGTGGAGCAGAGAAGCCATAAGTCAGCGGGAATGTTCTTTGCATCGTCCCCACACACCAATGCCAGGCAGATTTATGGTAGCAGCGCAGGCACTGCCGTGCCAGTCTGGCAGCCCAGCATCCTCTCCAGCAGACAGCGGCAGGAGCAAGGCCCCAGTGCGAGTCTCTCTGTGGGCAGCCCTGGTGACCTCCTCCCACTGCCAGCATTGTCTGACCAGAGATAGTGAGGCATCTCCACTTCATGGACTTTGCAAAATCTGGGTCCCCACCCACCCTGGAGCACTGGAGATGCTGGACCGCAGCAGATAGCCAGCCCCTGGCTCGGCTGCTCCCGATGACCCGGCTGTCCTGCCATGTGGCACCCCTGTGCCCTGTGCTCCCAGTCCTGCAGGAAGTCCTTTTCCTCCCTCCTCTTGTCACAGCCCCTCTTTGGGCACCTTTCCAGCACAGCCTGTGTGCAAACAGCCTGGTGCAGCTATCGCACACGTAGCTGGTGCCACGTGTAGACCGGTGGCATCGCTTGCCCAGGAGGTCCGTGCCTCCTCTGGCTGCTGCCCTGGTGCAGGTGGCTGCCCCGGGGGCTCAGGCAGCAGGACAGAGCCCAACCCAAACCAGCATCGGGAAGAGCTGCAAAGTCAGCTGAGCCTTTTCCATTACCAGGGTGAAATGCCTGCCTGAGGACCAGGATTTTGCCCACTTGGACTATGACAGCAGTTGCCTCTTCAAATCCATCTCTGGATTTGAGTGCCCCAATGATATTTCCAGAATCCAGGAGTTCTCTCCCATGCTGAGGGAGAGATGGATCTCACCCCCAGCTGCTCCACAAGCCCCTGCCCAGCTGCCCAGCCCTTTCCCAACCCTGCCTTGCCCTTGGGCAGGTCTCCTCCACCACAGAAAGCCATGTTTGGCCTCTCAGCCCTCCTGCGATGCCAGTGTTTGTTCACAGCAACATATGTGTTGGATTTGCTTTTGATCAGCAAAAAACCACCTCCTCCTTATCTTCCCTCTGACCTGAGCTCACACTACCTCAGGAGAGACAGAAAGTTAAATTTGTGGACAAGGTGAGAAAAGCCAGATGCCTCCTGCTATGTATAACCACAGCAAACAGCGCAGGCACTTTGCAGATCCCCTGCGACACCAGTAATCCCACCTGCTACTGATACAGCTCCTGTCTTCTCTCAATTGGCTCTAACTCTCTTACTCTTTCCCAAAATCAAGCATCCTGTGCTCTGCTGGGGGAGCAAGGGGCTTGCTGGAGGTGCCAGTCCACCCAGCAGGACTAACCTCAGTTTCTACCCACTTCAGGTGGAACAAGCCTGGCCTTGACTGCTACACAATGCTGGGGACCAAGTAACCGGGTGGCAGCGCCTGGTCCTCCCTCCCATCCAGCACCCCACTCCTGCCTGCTTCAGCATCCCGCAGGTTGCTCCACCACCTTCCTTCTGCCCAGCAACCCCGCTAGGCTGCCCCCAGCACCCCACCCCTGCTGCTCTGGCATCCAAACCAAGGGATGGGTTTGAGGAGATGCTGAGCCTTTATCTTAACATGGAGCCTTAACACCAGCTGTGGGCGGCTGGAGGCAGGGAGGATGGCAGATCCGCTCACAGCATTGGTGGTGCTGTGAGAGCAGGACACTGCTCCGGCACGCTGGCACTTCGTGGCTTCACACCAGAGATGGCTTATGGAGGAGTGTGCAGGTCTGTCTGCTGGGAACGGAGCTCCAGCCTCCGGTGCGGACAAGGCGGACTTGTTTCCGGCTGCCTGTCACCTCCCAGCCACACTCACTCACTCTGCCAAAGAAAGGGCTTAGCTTTGGGGATCAGAGCTCACATCCTGGTGAGCTCCGCCATGGGGTCTCTCCTCCCTCGGGCTCAGGCTCCTGGGGGTTCAGAAGACCTGGAAGGAGCCCTGCTGGTGCTGCTCATCTCTCCCATTGACATCAGCTAGCTACAGGGAAGTGTCCCGGCACTCCTCCCCATGCTTTTGCTGATGGGGATGAAGGCAGAGATCCTGCTGTGCCTCCTCCTATGAACATAGAGCAATCCTACAGGGGCTTTCTGCAGACAGCCAAACCCCTCAGCTGCCCACACACCACCCATCTCCCCAGGCCAACAAGCTGCAGCCTGTATTTTCGCTGCCCTCAGGAAAAACAGCTCAGGCATCCAGGCACTAAGATCCCCCTGGGTTGTATCTGAACTTTTCCAGGCACCATCGTGGTCCTCTGGAGATGTTTGGGGATTTTTGCTGCCAGCCCACTTAGAGACACCCATCACTCATATGACAAAGAGCCGCTAGATCACTCCCAGTCCCTGGTCAGAGCGCAGCACTGAGCTGGGAGAGGCTTGCATGATCGCTAGCCCCGGTAGATACCACTCAGACACCATCTCAAGTCTTCTCCAGAGAGATCTGGGTCCAACCCCAGCAGCTGGGAGGAGGGATGTGACAGCCAAGGCGGGCTGGTTGTATACGCTGATGGCAGCATGCTCCTGCGGACCTCCCAGCCCCCCTCCCACCAGCACCGCATCAGCCTCCCGGCACCGTGAGCAGCAGCAGGAGGAGCATTTCCAGCTCGTGCTTGTAAAGGAATGGAGAGAGCAACCTCCAAACCGCTCCCCGTGGAGGGACAGATTGCTTCAAGTGCCTGTGGACAGTGCCTTCCCATCGATGTCTCCACCCGAACGCAGCGCTGCATGGTAATTTTCAGTAATGACCAGTCCATGGTCTTCACATGGGCAAGCCCCTGCATTGCAGCCCGAAGTCAATGGGAGCAAGCAACAACAAAGATGAAGAGAGGGGGAGGGATGCTCAAAGGTGGCTGCAAACAGTGTCGGAAGTGGGTGCAGGATGCAAGGGAGCATCAAAATAGCGGAAATAAGGAGAGGCAGAGCAAGGAAATATGACCTGAAAGAAGCAGTTAAGCCTCCAGAGAGGAAACGCACGGCAGGGCATGGACCGAGGCTGGATATCTACGCATGGAGACGGACCCACCTGATCCACCTGTTCCCAGGCGAACAGAGCACTCGCTGTAGGCTATGCCACAGCCAGGCAACACCAGGGAACAGATCTGCTCAAAAAAGGTCCCAAAGCTGGATGGAGGCTGGAGGCACATCTTTTGTGCAGGACCACATCTTTTGCATCCTCTGCATCTGTCCCAGTGCCCAGCTGAAGAGCTAGCAGGACAGCAGTGCCCTGTACCCAGCCTGCCCGCAGCACTCGTAGGAGCAGGCTGGGAACCGGAGCTGCCTGAGTCTTGCCAGGCCTCTGTAGGCATTTCAGCTGAGACATGCCTCCAGGTTTGTTAAAGCACTTATGATATGAGTGATGGCAGAAGGATATTGGCTACACCACATCGGCTGCCCTTCCCGTGTCCTTTTTAGCGTTGCTCCTTTTAATAACTCCCGTTAATATTACATGCCTCTACCAAGAGTCCTTTTAGACCAGCAGCCTCCGAGTTGCTTGGAAACTGTTTGCTGCAGCGACTGAAAGCCGCTGTCGGGAGGGGTCAACGCCAGCCCGCTTCCCGGGGCTGCCAGCGCTAGGAACCCGGTGGAACAACCATGATCCCGTTCCTGGCATGTGCTGCGAGCCGGAGGAAGCAGAGATGAGATGGGAGCTGCTCCGACATGCACCGGGGACAAGAGAGCCAGGAAAAGCTTGGGGACCATGGGGCTTGTCGGGAGGACTCGGAGATCCCACGGCTGCATTTCAAAATGTTCCCGGCCAGAGGGTAAGGGCGAGTTTCCAGACCAGCGTTCACGGAAAACCTGCTTGGCCTCGCAAGATTTATTTGGCCAAATCTGGACATGGAATTCAATCATTAAGAAGTGAGAGAGAGGGTTTTGCTTTACGGGCAAGTCTCGATGTGGCCTTAATGGTGAAGTCATTTACCGACACCTCCGGAATACTCTATGAATAATTAGGTATCTCTTCCAATTTACGGCTGCTAGTTTTGGAGACAGCACTTTTTTTTTATACTGTAGCAATGACAAAAAGCATATTTTCTTGCAGGAATGGCAGCGTAAGTATATTTATCCATTGGCCAGGATTCTGTGATATACTTTCCTCTCTAATGGCTGTACAAACATATATACATCCCAGATTTATACCCAGATTTTCCATACTTTGCTTTTTAATTTACATAATATGTAAAATTGTGAAATAAAATGGAGAAGAGCACCGAGCCGTTCTTGCCAAACCACCCGCCTGAATTCAGCGCTCCTCCGTCTCGCACCGCTCCTGTTTCCCTATGGTGACAGTGCTTCAGGGATCCCACAACCGCCTTTGGGATTCCACCTTTTAGCTCGGTGCTGCTGGGGAGAAGGAAGGCCGAGGGGGGGTGGGCAAGGACCCTAGGGCCAGCTCAGCGCAGGAATTCCCAGGAGAAGAAAGGTGAGGGGAACAGGTTCTGCCAATGCTGGTGAAATGCATCTCCAACACCATCCCACCTGACACCTTCTTCCATCACCCCAGTAAAGCACTGTCTTTTTTTTTTTTTTTAAAATATTGTGGAATTAGAAGTCTGATTGATATGAATATGTAACAATGCTGCTTTATTAATAGCAGCTACATTATCAGTTCGCTCCCTGCTATTGGCAGGCGATCTGGGACAGTATGTGGTTTGAAAACTAAAGAGAAATGCAACCCGCAACGGCAATGGCAGCAAGATAATTTCATTCCTTTTCCCGGTGAGCAAGCCAGGCCGATACAAACATGATGGTCACCGATGCATCACCATTGCTCTTTCTGCCTGGTTGCAGGAGCAGGCATTGGGACGGCTCCACGTCGTGGATGGTCCCAAGCATACCACACAGCCATCTGCAAAAGGATTTGCAGCCAAGGCCCCCAGCACAGGCAGGAGACACCCCTTCAAGCTGGGGAGCACCACAGCCAGCTTTAACCTCTGCAAATTGAGGTCATTTGGTACAGAGCATCACGCAAATCTCCTTGGCACGGGTAATAAACTCCCTTCGCAGTTTGCTTTCCTTACTCCCCCCATCACCACCCTGGAGGCTTAAATGAAAACAAGATTACAAAGGAGATTGGATTGGACATATTTCTGGTGTGCTATTTTAGCTGTAAATTATGCCAGCTTCATAAAACCCCAACTGTTCTTTCCCGAGATCCCTGCATAGATTGGCTTGCTAAGATCAGGCAACCAGGCACTTGCTGCAGGCAGGCATTGTCTGGAAAAACACTTACGGGGTCCAAACAGCAGCAAGATGCTATAGTGCTACATATATATACGTACATACACACACACACACATATATGCATGTACACATAGGCATGACAGCACCCAAAAATTTCCCATGCCTGTTGATTAACTACACAGTGACACACACAGACAGGTCTTCCAAGCCCCTATCTGCCAGGCCTCGGTGATCCGACCCTCCAGATTGGGTGTGCCATTTCAGCTGCCTGTGCCAACGCAGCTGACGTTTTCCTCAGCCTTACCTAATCCCAGGAGAGAGCAGAGTATCAGACAGCGTGGTCCGAAGCAAGGCTGGACGCAAGGTACGGGACATGGGGCCATGCTCTGTCGTGCTGCACGGAGTGAGCGTGAGTTGCACACGTGGTGAGGCGAGCAAGGCTTGCTGCTGTGGCAGCCGCAGGGCTCCCAGCCCCGGGCAAGGCTGGGGAGTGCGGCTCTGCAGCACCAATGCAAAATGGCCACAGCCTGAACTTTGCTACAGCAAACCTCGCAAGAGGATTTGCAATTCCTCTCACGAGCATCACTGCACCTTGGCTGTGCTCCACGACCCTGGAGGACAGAGCAGCCAGGCTCCCAGCACACGGTGCTGCTTCAGGGAGAGTCTAGCAGTGCTGCCCAAAACTAAAAGGACAACAGCTCGGTTTACACTCAGCTCCAGTCCCCAGCCCCTCTCCTAGAGTGGTACCAACACCCGCTCCCCCCCACATTAGGGGCTGCCTCCACACTGTACTGCCTGCGCTACAAAGGTGAGGTGTGCGCAGTGCAGGCAGCTAGGCAACAGGGACCTTGAGCAGAGTGCCACGACTCCGGCTGTTGCAAGCACTCTGCCACCTCCAAGGGACAAGAGCCACTCTGAGGAGACGAAGCCAGCGAAGCCCCACAGCCCACGGGACCCCTCCTCCACCCGTTCCCCGTTACCTGGAAGGAGACGGCTCGAGAGCGGCAGCACACTTTGCCTTTCCCCGAGCAAACACGGCAGCGAGCCGTCTCCCCTGTCACACTCCCACGGCTCCACCTGCTTGGAGCTGAGCCTGATCCCACCACGCTTCCCGCACGCATCAGCTCACAGCCCGCGCTGGCAGACCGGGGAGCGACACAAAGAAAAACCCTCCCTGGCAGGATGGGTCCAGCCAGTCTCATCCATCCTCCTCTCCAGCTGGCCCCTCTGGGCAATGCTACAGCAGACCTCGTCTTGCACATCTGAAGTCTCCCACGTGAAGAATCCCTGCAGGGTCAATGACCTTTGAGGAGACCATGCAATTTGTGGGCAGACGTCTGCACGTCTTCTCCTAAGGAAGGATACAGCATCCTACCTCCAAACCAAGAGGCAATGCAAGCTGGCAGAGGTGTTTGCATCACAACGTCACATATTAAGAAGAAAGGGTCAGAAGCTCAAAAGTGGTCAAGGCAGCACAATAATGCTGGACAGATGCGAAAGGGTTCGTACCCAAAGATCCTGGGGTGCCTCACCTTGCTCTCCAATGGGGAGCTGCATCTCCTTCACGTGGACACACATGCATGTCCCCACCTGCGACAAGCCATCTCTGCATGTTACACTGTGCCTTTCAACACCAGGACCTGGCATGGGGCTTGTCTGCATGTGTACGTATCTATCAATACAAAACCAGGCTTCCTAGGCAATCAATAATGCTATTTAAGAGATAAATCTCACTATTGACTGGTTGCTGAGGCCAGCTCCTGATTAATTTAAAAGAGAGAGAGAGAATGGCGATGGAGCTCCGAAGTGTTCCCAATGTCACTGGGCATCAGTCCTGCGTGCTCAGGCTGTGCAGGCGGGGATGGATTGGGCCGGAGATGGATTGGGCCGTCTGTCTCGGGGTTACAACAGGATGGGGCTGTGCAGGGACCTGTCTTCTAAGGGGGAGGCAACTCCACACCAAACACCTTTGTGACCCAAGTCCAGAGCCTTGGGTCCCTTTAAAGCCAGCAGGGACCACAAGGTATGGCTAGGCAGAGGCACGCTGATTTTTACACAGCTGAGGACCTGTGCACCCTTGGGGAAGAAAAGGCCCATCTGTGAATGCGTGCAAGCACTCACTGTGCCATGCACAAATTAAAACCGGACATTGCGTTCCCTGAGTCCAGCTGTGGTTGTGCCGGATTTGAGGCTCCTCTACCATCCCACACCCAGCCTTGGTGTTTTGATCATCACTTTGAGTGGGTCAAAGGGACTTGTTGGCTGCCAAGTCCTCAAAGGTGGCTTCTCTGGACACCATGTCTCTGTCCTGCCTGCAGAAGTCTCTGCTGTGGTGCACATAGGGCCTCTCCCAATCCACCTCCAGCCCTCCATTTTTGGGAAAGGACAACTCCCACCAGAATAGGTCAGAGCAGGGGATGAGCAGAGCTCACCCAGCCTCGCAGGGGAAGGCTGGTGAAGGAGCCATCCCTCTCCTCCCTGTGGAGGAGAGCCATCCCTTACAAGCATTCGAGGGAGAATGACAGAAGGGAAAGCACTGCTGAACCCAAAGGACAGTACTGCCACGCCAACAGACTCCCACTGCACTGCCCAGAGATAATATTCAGCCAGATCAGAGATTTCCAGCCTTCCAAGCAGCAAGGATCTGAACAGACCCCCAGCAGGAGCCACAGAAGAAGAAAGACTCTGTTTTAGGTAGGCTGGATCAATAGGAAAAAGATGTGTCCTTCAACAACACAGGGGCATCTTCCAGCCGGCAGTGCCTGAGGCCACCGCTTCCCTAAGCTGCATGACAGGAGGATGGATAGTGCCACATTTCCTTCCATGTTCCCATGCATTCCTCCCTGGCCGATGTGGATCTGTGTCTCTGTCCCCTAATTTCAAAGCTGGAGCAGCCCAACAGCACTGTGGATGGGTGCTGGATGGGCAGGAGCGTCCAAACAAGCCCTGCTCTGCCAGGGAGCAAAAGGCCCCATTACATCAGCTCATCTCCCTCCTCCCATTGCAGGCTCTGAGACATCACCCAACGATGTCACGGCTGAGCCCTGGGAGGGGAAGGCGGCATCTCAGCATCTCAAAAAGCATCTCAGCCCCAGGAGATTCGAGCTGCTTTCTGCCCCACGGCAGGAGAGATGGGAGCACTCCTGCTGCCCCAGGCCCCAGTGATGGTGAGGGGCTCATTCGGTGGATGACATCCAGATGATCTGAGCCTTGTTCCAGCCGGGCTCCTCAAGGCAGCAGCCGACTTGATCATTACATAAACACTTTTTTCACTCCAGAAACGTGGTGCCTGTGGGCTGGAGCTGCCCTGGCAAATGACACTGAACTCACGGGTACGAATCAGAAGAGGGGCTTGCTGCTGATTTCAGTGGGTGAGGGGAAGGACCGGTGCTAAGGCAGAGCTGAGGACTTGAGGCTTTGTCCTTCAGTGCCAGGGAGCAGCTGCCAAGCAAACCATAAAAGCATCTTCCTGGTATCACGGGGCTGTGTTTGGAGGCAAAATGCCAGCCCTGCAGACCCACGGGCAAGTCCCAGAGCCCTGCTTCCTGCTCGCCCCCAGTGTGCAGGTCAGCTCCCACGAGCTCAGGCGGTGAAGCAAAACACAAAGGTGGCTGGTGCAAACAGTGCCTTATCCCCCAACTGCTTCCTGCTCGGGGACTTCTCCTGTGCTAGATGGGGCTTTATGCTTTTAGGCTTCAGTTCAAAGCTTGAACTAGCTTACTTCAAGACAGAAATGAGCTCCAGAGCTCGCTACAAGCACACTGTTTTTCACTGCAAGCATCAGGCCGCCCTCCTGCCTCAGGGAGCTTGAGGCCAATGGCTCCCTGTCCACTCTAACTCATCAGGTGGCACATCTTCCATTCCCCAGCCTCATCTCCAGCACCCTGCTCCTTGGCTTACAGAGAGAGGGACCAAGCCTGAGCCCATTTCAGTTGCATCCCCCCACCCACCACTATACAAAGAGGATGTGGTTTTGCATCTGCTCCACAGGCCCTTCCTTAACAAGTGATCCCAATTCCCCTGTGCTGGGAAAGCCTCCCTGGAAGCTGAGTCAGCTGCTGGCAGCCAGCGGCATTGGCCCCCAGGACGGGATCAGGGACTTCACACCGGGACAAGCCGCAACAGCCGGGGCTGCTGCAGGGACAGCCCTTGGTGCCAGTGGTGCCAAAGCCCTGGGAAGAGGCAGACACGCTCAGACTGTGGAGTGCCAGCAGCTTGCTGCTACCTGCGCTAGAGCACCTAGCCAGCAGCACCCCATGTCGTCTTCACGAGTGGGTCCCGCAGCAATTGCCTGCAACGATGCTGAAGTTGGGGCTTCGAAGCAGTGCTACAGCACAATGGTGGCTGTTGACATGCCAATCAAGCGGGCAGTTGGCAGACTGAACTGCCAAACCAGGAGAGCAGCCACGCTACTGGAGATGGACCCAGGCCAGGGTGCCCTGGGGGGCTGCTTTCCCCCGTGGGCTCCTGCAGCAGCATCGAACAGCCCAAGGAGCTCAGCTGCTCTCGGCTGATGCCCTCACCAAGCACCAGGCGCTCCTCGGTGCATGCAGCCCCCGGAGCCTGCTCCTCATCCCACCACAGTCCCCAGAGCCCGCTCCCTGCCCCACCGCAGCCCTGCCCCGTCGCACCCCGGCTCCAGCCGGCCGCTGTTTACAGACACGAGCGCCAGCTCGTCCCCGCCGCTCCGGCGGCTGCGTGGCGACAGCCGCGCTGGAAGGAGGCAGACAGCGTGTCAGCAAATGCAAGGGAAAGTTCAGCATCGGGGGGGTGAGCACGGCAGCAGGTCCTCAGTGAGCAGCCAGAGAGCGGGAGGCTGCAGGCTGCGTCGCCCGCCGGTGCTCAAAGGCACAGGGAGAGGGCACTGTCTGGGCAGGCGATGACTGGAGGGGACATCGGAGCAGTCCCTTCTTAAAAAAAAAAGAAATATTAAAAAAAAAAAGATGTTTTTTTGTTTGCTGCTCAGGTGCGGCATGAACTCCTCGCTGCAGGATGACATGGATGCCAGCAGCTCACGCAGGGGCACAGATGAGTCTGGAGGGCTGCTAAGCAGAGGGAAGCATCCTGCCCAGGTCTCTGCCCAGAACAGAGGCAGTGCCAGCCCTCCCCTGCCCTTAGCACCTGCCTCCACCCAGAGACGGGCCACAGGCTCAGCCTCCCTTGGGCCTGACCCAGAACCTCTCTTGCCCTCGCGGCAGCCTTGTGCCCAGCGAGGCTTTCACACACAAGAACACACATCCCATCCCGCTCTGGTGCAAACCAGCTTTTCTTTCCTCCACCCTTCCCTTGTAGACATGTGGAAAATGAGGCACAGAAAGGTGGAAGGTGGCACACAGCTCACTGGTTGTCATGAGAGAAGAGAAAGATGCAAATGTTTTCAAATCGCTTTTCCCGAAAAGCAAGCCACGTCTCTACCAGTCCTGCTGCCGACAAGGAGGAAAACTCATCCCATCCAAATTGCTCTAGAACAGGGAAATGAGGAAAAAAACCCAAATAAGCCCCAAGCCAGAAGCCAAGTGCGTTAATTTCTGTTCTTTCAGCTCAATCAGCCACGATCCATGACGGCGACTGCCACAATACTGGACTAACAACGAGAATGTCGCCACCCCAGAGAGTACCAAGGTGACCTGGGGGGCAGCGGTGGAGCTCCCTGCCCTGTGCTCCACTTTCTCTGCACAGCCTTGCCCTGGCCAGGGGCCCTGGGATGGGGAAAGCCATCTCAGGTGAGAGCGGTGCTCAGCAGCACTGATCTGATTCAGACCATGGGAGCCCCGCAAACCAGATTCCTCCTTCTGTGCGTCACGGCGCGTACCTCCCGCAGATACACCGTCTGGGGGCCACTGAGGCTGTGACAGGGAGATGGAGCAGCGGGACGGCCAGGAAGGGGATACCCCATCACCACCCTGGCACCTGCGGAAGGCCACATGCATGTCTCCAGCTGACCCTGCAGTCCGGGCTCTCGCAGGAGGACGAGGCAGAGCCCTGCTCCAGCACCTCCATGCTACTGGCAGCTTCTGGGCACATAGAGCCCGGGGAGCTGGGCATCCCTGCCGACACGCCGTGGGAAACACGGAGCCGCCTGGCATTAGGGTGTTAGAAAGTGCTTGGGGAGGAGACGGCAGGCCTCCTGCCTCCTCGCAATCACTTGCTCCAGCCAGCGCATCCCCGGGGTAAGCCAGCTAACTCCCGCGAACTGCCAGCACCCCCGACGGAGCGCAACACCGACGGGTCTCCCTGCCGCCGCACACCCCAGCAGGCACCGCTCGCCCCCCGGGACAAGGGCTCACCTGGGTTCCGCCGCCGCCGCTCCCTCCGAAACCCCCCGGAGCCTCAGGCGGGCGGCGCGGCGGGCGGTGCGGCGTGGCGGGCGGGCAGGGCAGGGCACCCGCAGCCCCCCGCCGCCGCCGCCCCCATGGCCCGCCGCTGCCGCCGCCGCCCTCAGCGCTCAGCCCGGGCCCGCCGCCTCTGGTGCCTCCGCCCCGCAGCGCCCGCCCCCGCCATGCCGGCCCGGTCCGGTGCTCCCCGTTCCCCCCGGCCGGCCGGCGGCGGCGGGCGCTGTGCGCGGCTCTGCGGGGCGAGGGCGGGAGGCGGCGGCGGCGCGGGGCGGGGCACGGGGCGGGCGGAGGCGGGCGGACCCCGCAGCCCCCCAAAGGGGGGCCTGGGGAGACGGCGGGCATTGCCCCCCTTTCCCTTCCGGACGCGCCTGCACGATCACCTTCGGTGGGTACCGAAGGACCGGGACTCCATCAGCGGTCACCGGAGGAGCCCCTCGTCCGCCTCCTCACGCCCCCCGCGGCGCGCGCTCCTGCCCGCCGCCAGCTCCATCCGCAGCCGAAGCATCTGTCCGGTCTCTCCCGCTGGGTCTCTCCCGTCCAGCCCCGCACCGCTGGAGGCAGCCCAGGCAGGCCTGCAGACACAGCGGCAGGCAGCCACGGCAAACCTCCGCTCTGCACCCTTTCCCCTTCCAAGCAGCCTGGGTGCCTTTCCCACCGTTGCTGGGTGCTGAGCCAGCCTGCCCAGGCACCCGCCTGCAGCGGCGGAGGCTCCTTCCCCGAGCAGCAGCCCATTTCAGGGCCACCGCTGTGCCTGCCCTGCTCCCCCTGCAAGTCCTTTGCCTGTGGCACTTTTCCTTGAATGCCACTTGCCATTTTGTCATCCGCTCACTCAACATCATAAGACCCTTCTGCAGTGCTCCATTAGCTTTTTTTTTTTTTAGTTACCTTTAGACATTATGTATGATGTGCAAACATTGACACCTTACTCTTCATCCTCTTCCAAATGCACGGGACTGTCTGCTCGCCCATCCGTAGGTAACTCCATGGTAACCTCTTTCCCAGTCTGGAAAAAAAAATCAACAAAAGCTCTTAAGGAATCTGTGTTATCAATGCATAAAAGGAGGTTTGTGTGCATTTCTTATTAAAAGATTGGGAAACGAGGGCTGGGAGGGAGGTTACCATGGATTTGGGGAATTCAAGTACACTATTAGCTTGCTACCATCCCCAAGAAAGAATGTTAATAGATTTGCAAGCCACAAATTTCTCCTTTGAAAATCTGACTGACTTCCATTATATAATTTTCCAAATCTCCCCATTCAATTCTTTATCAGAGCTTCAAGCAACTCATTCGCTCTGTACAGAAGTTGGACTTTTTAATAGTTTCCTGGCTCTAAGCTCTTACAAAAATTGCAGTCCCACTTGCTGCCTCCCATTTCTATGATACCAGCGCTCATCTCAGCAGCAGAGTACCTGGCCCCATTGACAGCTCAGTAGCTCCATGCTGCTCTTCCTCCAGAGCCCTTAGGGAAATCCTGCCTGATCCTGGCAATCCCTTGCTCTCCATTTCATCAGTATTTTCCAAAAACCTCTTTTTACATTTCAGTTTGAGAGAGTTCTTCAGATTTACCTGCCACAGGAAAGGGCACAGTATGTGAATTTTCCAACATCCTCCATGGCAGATACTGATGTAAAGAAATTAATTTTGGTTTCATGTGATGCCCTTATCTCAGAGGGCAGCCATGGAAACCCAACAGGCCAGCGTAGCACTGACTGCCTTCCTTCTAATGATGTTGGCATAGTCTTCATTACACGTTTTTATGCTTTCAGCATGTCTCACCTTAAAACTTATCTCGTCCTAGAGGTTTACATTTACCTCACCCAAATTTATGTCCTGTCCTATTTTCCTTGTTTGAACACAACATGCACCTTCTGAAGGCTCTCTGTTGACATCTAATTGTCTCCTTTACATGGCTATTTTAAACATGTTGGCATTTTTTTGGCTCTTTACAGATACAGCTATGAAAAAATATTTCCAGAATGAAGACTGAGAAAAAGATATAACAAAGCTCAAATGGTTTTCTAGATTTTAATATCAGAATTTTTTCCATAAAAAAACATGCCCTCTCTCTGCCTGCCTGTACATGAAGACATCCCTCACAAAACAGAAGCTGTACATTGCAGAGTATTAGGATTTGTTCTTTGCACCCACCTGCTTATATACACCTGTCACTTGTGCTTTCTTTCAGTCTGGATGCTGGTATAGAGCCTGCTTAAAAGCAGGAGCTAAGTGCCTCAGAGCAGCAGTATAATCTGTGAGAATTTTACTCTTTCAGCTGCTTCTTTGGCCAAGCTTCCTTATTTTTGCACAGCTTGTTTTCCAGAAGGCTGTTCTGTGGTTGGTGTTAGGCGAGAGTTGGGAAGTGGTCCCAACAGTGCTGCTTGTCCTGCACACTGCCTGGGAGTGAAGCAAAGTTACTTCTCTTCCTTGGGTGCCTGAATAGTTGCTCCGGGGGTATACTCTGCCCTCTTCAAATGTTTTAAGGCTGATTGCCAGGTACCGTTAATTCAGAGACTCTCCTCTGGCATCTCACAATGTGACAACCACACACATTATCCATTTCTTAGCCCACGCTTCCCATGGATGCTGTGGGCTTGCTGGCAGTGCCAGTGCAGTGCCCCGCGCTGCATGTCCCCAGCTCCTTGCTGCAGGATGAGACAAAGACCGCTGGGTTCACACTGCAACACTTGCCGCTCTTCCACGCTTCTGCTCGGTGCTGGATTAGCCTCTCGTTAATTAGCTGCTTTATTGCCCTCCCCCCAGGGACTCTCACTGTTCATGATGACAAGATGAGGTGTTTCACTGCAGAGCACAATACTGGAGGAACCTCAGATGAGACTCTGCTGGGATTTTTGATGGTCAGAAAGAACAGCAGAATGGAGGTGAGACCAAGACGACAAACATACACCACAGGGCTCATGGAAAGCAAGAAGCAAACTTCAAGGGGGCTTTCGTTCTCCAAAGAAACTGCATACCAGCAGGCACAGCTACCCCAGCAGTGGAGGCTCAGGTAAAGGAAGCCACACCAGCATGTGGCAGAGGTGTCATGGAGCCAATGTGTACAGCCACCGATCAAACCAGTGATGCTGGTGGTACCAATTGCTGTTGTAAGAACACCTGCCCTGGCACAATCCTCACTGCCCCGGGAGCAGCACACAGGGGGGACCAGATGAGGACAGAAGGTGGGGACCACAGCAAGTGTCACACTTGTGTAAGGAGGATAGATGAAAAGGGGATCTGTGCATACCTGAGTTTTCTCTCTTCTATGAGAAAAGCAGAGCAGCCCCCTCCTACTCTGTCCCTCGCTCCAAGCCAGAGCGAGTAGGAGAAATCACGACTACCTGATGGCTGTTTGGCAGTTGTCGTGAAACAAGCCTGACAGTTGTCAAGCCAGATCCTTGTCGCCTGGTTATAGCTGCACTGTCACGACATGGCAGGACTCTGGCGCACGTCCCAGCCTCAGCCCTACCTGTTCAAGGCTGAAGAGTCCTCAGACTCCAAATGAGGAGCTTCTTCCCTGGGCAGAAAGCTCAGCCAGGCACAAGCCCTCTCAGTGGGATTTGGGGACCAGCATTCAACCCCAGCAGCACTGGGAGCTGCAGCAGGGAGGGAGCTCGCATCTGCTCCTGGCTCAGTGGGAAAGTCAGAGCATTGTTGGGGTGATGGTTCAGAGTCCCTCCTGCCGGGTGTTGAGGGAAGGCTGTTGTGGAGTAAACATCCCATTAAGCCAAGAAATGATAAAATGAGCTTGCAGAGCCCAGTGGGGTGGGAAGCAAACAGCTCTATCAGTGCTTGAGAGCAAGCAGTTTATATAAGCAACAGGCTCACCAGCTGAGAGGAGAGCAGCAGCATAAGGGAGCAGAAGTAGGAGCAGGGGGAGACCATTGCCTTTTCCAAAGGGTTTGCCACCAGCAGGCAGGGCACACTAGCACCTGCAATTATTTCAGGGGACTATGGAGATGCTCCTCTGCGTGGGATGCCGAGGAGAGCCGCAAGCCCCGGGCAGCCCAGAACTGGCAATTTCAAAGCGGCAGCTGTGAGGAGGCTTCTCCCTTCTCCTTCCCCCTGCCCAGGGTCACTGACAAGCAGCGAGGGCATGAAGCTTTCAAGCCACCTGCTCCACAGCTATCACAGCTAGGGAACCTGTGGCACGCACAGAGCCAGGCTGAAGGGACCCGCAAGGCGGGCACAGGCACGCTGCACAAGCCGGGGACCGGGAGTCCCCAGGGTGACATAGTGACTCCTGAAGAGTCACGAGGATGTTTGGTAGCAGCATCTGCCCCGCTTACAGGAGTGAAGTGCCCAGTCTAGGCCTGGGGAGGAAAGTCCAACAGCGGCCATGGCATAGGGACCACCAGCCTCCAGGTAATTTTCCTGCCTCTTCCAGATTTGTCTCTCTGCGTGCCCAAAGCCCATCTTCCATGACACATTCCTCAGCCCAGCCTCTTCCTCTTCAGTCCCCAAAGGCCTCAGTTAAACATGCAATTAGGAATGCATTCCAATTACAGCAAAATAGCCCTTCAAACTGGAAAAAAAGAGTGTTCTTCACACAGCAATTTAGTCAGATGAGTGCAAGTTTGCACGTCCACAGGAGCAAAGCCCAGTGTTTCCAGCAGAAGACAAGTGATTTTGTCTGTAAAGAGTTATCCTCCTGTTTGGCAGGACTGCAGTCCAGCTGGGGGCTGACTCCTCCCCCAGGAGTTGTACCTGGACTCACTTGTTCCTTGTGAGGAAGCATCTACAGCAGCCCAGGCGCTGCCTTTACATGCGACTGCGGCACAGCTTTGGGTGCAAGGCAATGGACACTCACATCTGGCCATCACAGCAAGGTGGATGTTTTTGGCTGGGTCTATACAGTAGTTGTCAGCTCAGTGCTATCGCTATAGGTGTGCTAGGGAACCTTTCTGGTCCAAACAGACTGGGACAGCCCTGGATTCACATCTCACGCTCCTCCCAGGACAGGGATGCTCTGTACCAGGGATGCTGCAGGCGCTCATGTCTGGTCCAAATGAACAGAGTAGAAAGACAGGGCTTTGACAAGTCCCAAGGAAGGCCATTTCCCTGCGGATTTGTCTCTCAGACCTGAAATCAACCTCCCTTGAATATGTCAGCCTGAAGTGAAGCTTATTTGGGAGGGGACACTCAAAGTCTCCCATCTGGTGTTATTAAGGAGTCATTAATCTTACACAGCAGATTTTTTCCCCACCATGGAGGGCAGGAAAAGGCATTTCTGGCATCCACTCAGTTGCTGATTTTCAAGAAACCTGTCAGATATCATATTTGGGATCTTAGATTTAACCTGGTATGTGGGTTCACCCCAAAGCTGAGGGCAGGCCAGGGGGACCAAGCATGCACAGGCAGCACAGCCGCCTGGGGAAGCCAGGCTGAGAGAGCATGAACCACGAGCACTCACAGCCCAAAGCCATGGGGCAGAGCAAGCTGCTCAGCTGGGGCTCCAAGCCCAGCCCCTGCAGGGATGCAGCACCCAGGGAACGGCACCTCCGTGGTGCTGCCATGGGTGCTGATGCACTGGGAGGCCCTGGCAGGATCAGGCTGGATGCAGGAGAGGTGATAGATACCGGCCATCTGCTCCCACCTGCAGCAGCGATTAAAGAGCAGAGAAATGCCAGAGCTGGCCAAGGAGATGACAGCTCTCCAGCTCCTCACCTGACTAAATTGGTCCATCTGCACAAAGCTGCTGGGGCTGCCAGTCATCTCACCCAGCCCCTTCCAAAAGCCAATGGCGATGGGGAGTGGTGCTGGGAAGCTAAATGCCTTTGCTAATTGGATCTGTTACCCTGGCTTTTTTTTGTTGTTTTCCTTCCAGGCTGTGGTAGGAGCCTGCTGGGGTTATCAGGGACCTGCCAGGTGCTCTCACCCATGTTGGGATGCAAGACCTGGAGGGCAAGGCGTTAAATTATCTTGAAGACCAAATTCCTTTGCCCATCCCTTTCCCCATGCCACTGACGGGGAATGCAGATCATTCCCCCAGCAAGGCTTGCTGCGGTCCAGGTGCTCCCTTGGCAGGGAGGGTCAGTGGCCTCTGTCCCCTCCGTGTCACATGGGGCTTGGACCTCATGGTGCTATTGATCCTGCTACAAGGAGCTATAGGGGCTTCTCCCCTCCTCGCTCCTCCTGCTCCTTCTCCTTCCTGTTAAACTAGTGGTAAAACAGAAGTGGCTGTATCTCAAGGAGAGAATAAATAGCTTTGATTTGGCCATGAAAAGGAGATGGAGGCATTTGCTAGAGAGCATCTGACAGCTTGGGGAGAGCAGGCAAAGCTGGCTCTGGAGGAGCTGTGGTAATTAGAGTCTGTGTTTGTACTCACTCTTTCATTTAACACCAGAGGTTGCCATACTTGAAAGCAGCTCTGCCACTACTAGATTACGGGGCACTACAGCTTACACCCCGTCTCGCTGAGACGCTGCTACACCAGCATCTCAACACGGCTGTCTGCTGGGAGGCATCCTGGCAGCGCGCAGCCTCCAGCGGCCAGGCAGCTCTGCCCCTTCCCTGCTGCACCCCGGCGCAGCCCCAGGGCACCCCTGAGACCCGGCTGTGCTCCTCCCCCAGCACCCTGCACCGGCCGCGGGTCAGACAAGGAGCGACACAGCACGGAGCTGAATCACCACGGCATGCACGCTGCTCATTCAGATTTACCTCCGCGATGGCAGGCTTGATTCATTACCCTTCTCCCCTCGCCCTGTTACTGGAGGAGCCGGCAATGAAATTACACCTTCTGCTCCACACCCCCGCATTCCCTTACCGTCTCCTGGCCAGACTCTGCTGCCTGGTGTTATTTTTAGCTCCCAGGAACTCTGATCTTTTTCTTAATGGGACACGTGTGCTATGAAATGTGCGCAGGCAGATCGCTCCAGCCGCAGCCTCGTGTGGAGAGCTGCCGGGCCGTCTCCCCTCTCTGCAGGCATGGGGAGGGAGCAGCAGGTCCCGCCACAGCGAGCGCCTCTGGGCAGGGACCGGAACGGCATCGCTTTGCCCCCGTGGCTCCCTTTACACAGGGCTATGGCCCCAGCTAGGTCTCCACGCTGCTGGCTGTATCCAACATGCTCCTACTGCATCAGTTACCTGTCATGGGATGGAGAGGGGTCAAACTGCTTCGGTCCCTCCCAGAGGCTGGGGAGGCCACGTGCAGCAGGGAGGTGCTACAGGGGCACTATGCTGGGGTATCAGAAACCGCCTGGGGCATAACCAGGCTCAGGTGCATCCCTCAGCCACCCTAGGGATGCTGAGGCTGGTATCAGGCTACTTATTTATGATGCTGATTAATAGCTGCTGGAGCAGGCACTTGCCAGCCACCAGGCTCCTGCAGCACCAGGAGGGCTCTCCCCTCCAGGGATGGGAGAACTGCTGCAGCTCCTGCTTTTCCAGGCCCTGACTTCTACCCAGGGTAAATCAGGGATATGGGAGGATTTGGGCTTCTTACACCTGGTGCTGCTGGATTGCTCCAACATGCCCAAGAACAGAGCACCTCTCTGGAAGCCTCTGAGTGCTGAGCAGTGCTGGGGAGGAGAAAGAAAGAGGCAAACCAGTCTGTTTATTGAAGTACCTAAATTAGCAGGTGGGAGTCTAATTTTAGGCACCTGGTGTTGCCCTTCAGCGTGATGAATTAAGCACTGCAAGGGCTTGGGTGTGCATTGCTCCTTTCCTAATGCTGTGGGAGAGAGCCTGTGTCTCTGGGGCTGGGGCAGCACCCCGCTGAGATCAGCCCTTGCTGCCAGCCTGGCGTGTTGCAGGGGCACTGGAGCTGCTCAGACATGCTGTAACGGACTTGGGACCCCATAACCCTGAAGAGTGACTTTACAGCCTGTTTTGCGATTGAGCCCACCTGTGACTCAGCAGCAGAGGAAACCAAGGGCTATAACCAGCCGGCGCTGACAGCATGTCCCTTCCGTCAAGCAGCTCCCTGGGGCTGGAGACACCTTCAGCTGAGCCGTACCACCGTGCCCCTGCAGCAGAGCCAGGCATGCTTCATTAATGCTAATGAATTAAGTCTCCCAACAGCCCGTGAGGAGAGGAAAGCTGAGCTGCTGTTGTGCTGGGGGTGAAGCCAGCACACAGAGGTACTGAGGTCAGGAAAGGAGATAGCGGGAGCGGAGACCTCCACCACCCTCTGCATCTCAGCTGGGGACAGCCACTGTTCCAGCTCCACACTGCCCGTGGCAGGACAGACCCTTCCCATGATTTACATTGCTTCATGGTTACCAGGAAGCAGATTTGCTGCTCATAACCCAGCCAAATGCCAGACCTCCACCCTGCCCTGTCCCACAGGAGGACCCCAGGGCCACCTGTGGCAACCTCAGACAGCCCGGGCAGCACGAGGAGCTTGAAACCATCTCGTGGCTCGGCAGAAAGATAAATGGAGAGCAAAGTGCTGCACTGGCAGATTGCTGCTAGGCAATTGCCCCTTGGAGGACACCTTCTCTGCAGCTCTGCTGGCCCGCTGCTCTCGTTCAAGACTTTCCAATCATCGTAATAGAGTGAAACCTTATTTACTGCCCTCATCCCAGCTTTCTAAAGTGTCCATGGGCGTACCGCAGACCTCTTTCCTTCTGTACTAACAAGAGCGTCTTAATGGCTTTTCTGCCACAGCACAAATCAACCCTAAATAAACATGGGCGCTGGGGGAAGGCTGTAAGTGGTGGCCAGGGAAGGGGAGGGCAGGGGTGGCCAGGGGTCTGTCTGGCACCTGCAGGCAAAGGTCTAACCCTGAGCAAGGGACAGTGAGCTCAGCAGGGTGGCCACAGGCTTCAGCTGCTGCTGGGGAGTGATGGCACGTTCATCCATGTTTTAAATGGTCCCATGATTCAGCTGGGACTGAAGGGCAACAACTGGCAGACACCAGCAGGGAGCGGGGGTGCTGCCCCATGCTGAGCACACACAGACTCATCACATGTGGGCTCACTGCTGGCCATTGCTTTGGGGAAGCCTCATGCACAGCACTGTGTCCATGCCAGGTGGCTGGGAAGCCCTGGGATGTGCACAGTGTCCCAGGGACATGTCAGGGCAGAGTGGCTTCCTGGGGCCAGGCAAGGCTGACCAGGCAGGACCTCACCCCCAGGCAGATGCCGGGACAGTGGGAAACCCGACAGGCAGCGCTGCCTGTACCCAGCCCCCAGGGCTTTCTCCCAAAATGGGGTTCATCGAAGCCTCCTTTTCCAGGAGGTATGAATAGGTATGAATGGATCTGCGCCTTCAGAAAAGGCAGGGGTAAAACCAGGGAGCCCCACTCTTCCACCCATGCTCTGGTCCCATGTGGGGCCATAATGATGAGACGGGAGAGTGGAGGTGCAAAGAGGCACTGAATCACAAGCAGGCACTGCAAGGCAGGCACACCTGTGTCACACCACGGCGTGAGGATGGGGGTGCATCCCACCAGAGCTGCCTGCCGGGGCAGAAATGCTGCGTTTTGCAAGAGCATCTCAAGGCTGCTGATTTCCTGTGAGAAGCTTCTTGGCCCAAACCTCTGCAGCGTTAGAAATGCAAGAGCATTTTCCTAATCAGCCAGCTCCATCAGTGCGGGGGACGCCAGCTCCCCATCAGTTTGGTATGACACAGCCTCTCAATTACCGTGCACTAACCAAGGCTCCACTGAGAGCCTCATCAGGAGAGAAAATTCCCATAGAGTCAGGGAAGAAATACAGGTGCGGAGAAACACCGGTGCCCCTGTCGGGGCTGGACCGCTGCAGCCACAGAAACAGCACCTCTGGCTCAGCCGTTTGGGTACGGGGCAAAACTGCTCCCGAGCAGATTAGCAAAATGGTGCTCAGAAGGCAGAGACACCCCTGTCCCCAACCCTGCAGGAGGGGACCCCCAGCCCAACCCTGTCTCAGGCAGTCACTGTCCCTGCCGGGGTTATTGATTTGCCAAGGCTCATCCTTGAGATGCAGGACGCGCACGGTGGAGCCGTCCTCCGCGGGTTGCCATGGCGATGTGAAGCACTGCCACCTCCCCATCCCTGTCCCCGCCGTGGGACAGCATGGTGCCCAGGCAGCAGGTTTCCCTTGGGGCAGGTTTGGGGCTCGGCATGCCTCCCGTTGCACAGCTCTGGGGTGCATTCCACGTCCTCCGTCCCACCAGTGCAGCCACAAGCGAGTGCTCAGCGCTGGCTGGCCTCGTTGCTGGTTCAGGGAGCCACTGGAGCTGGAGAGGTGGGGGAAGGAGGTGCTGGGGTGAACCAAGTGGTTTCTTTCCATTTTCCTTCCTTTCCTTTCCGTGCTTCTCTCTTCCCTTTTCTTGCTTTTCCCAGCCCTGTGGCTGGACCAGTTCTGCTCCCATCAGATGTGCATCAGCGTCACCAGGAGGAGAGCGGGCTTTGCAGAGCCGCGGATGGGGCCTGGAAAGACAAAATGCTCTCATGCACCAGAGAGTAATTTCGGTTTGAGCTGAGGCAGGAGGAAGCGAGAGGCGAAGCATTGGCTGGAAGAGAGAGCAGCTGGGCTGCTGCCAAACTGCCCATGCTTTCTCCCTCCAGACAGTCAACAAGGAGGGTTTCCTCCAGGAGTCCCCCTCCTTGTGTGCCCCAAAATGCAGACACGTTCTGGCCAGATGCGATCAGAGGAATGCATCCCATCCTCTCTATTTCATGGGTGGTTTAGAGGGTGTCTGACCTGCAGAGCTGCATGCAGCTGCCCTGGGAGGGGTGGCCTGGTGCCATGGGGCTGGAGATGCCCTGGCGAGGTGGGGAGTGCAGACCCTGCTTTGTCCCCAGCCAGAGGCAAGGGCAACACGAGGCCTGAGGTGACATCCCCCTCCTCAGCCCTGGGCTGTAGTGACATGGTGCACTGCCCACTTGCTCGTGGGAGGGGGACACTGGGCTCCCGGGAGTGATGAATTACTCAGTGTAGCCGCTGCCTCCTGGTTGTCTCGCTCCGCATGAGCCGCACTTCACATATGCCTGAGCTGCAGCCAGGGATGTACTCAGCACCTTTACATCAGGGGAAATGGGAAAAGCACTTTGATGGATGGATGGAGCCGATGTGGATCGCTCCTGTAACGCCAGAGAAGCAGATGCTGCCAGCGCGTGCCTGATTCACGCCCAGTGCCCAGCTTGGCGTGGTCATGGAAGGTGTGTGTGCAAGAAGCCGGGCTGCCCAGCCCGGTGCAGTGCTGCGTGGGACGGCATCAGTGCAACCAGGGAGCCCTCCTGCCGGGGGCTTCCTTGCCTTCCCCTATCCTCAGCCTTTTCCCCATCTGGCCTGTGCTACCCTGGCTGGGGGGAACCATAAGCACAGTGGACACATGCCTGCTCCCTGTCTTCTCATCTCTGGACCCGCGCTGCTCCCTCCCCTGCCCCACATATCCTTTCGGGACCCTGCGGCCTGCAGCGGTCCTGGGAGATGCTCTGCTGGGATGCATATGCATTGCCAGTCCAGTGTTCAGATGTGTGTGTGCTCTCCCCCTTGGGATGTATCTTTGCCCTCATGGTGGATACTATGCTCCTGTGTGCCTTTGACGTAGCCGCGGGCAGCGGGGGCTCTTAGCTTGGCTCCTGCACCTGCTGAGCATCCTGCTCGTGCCAGAGCAGCTGCAAAAGCCCCGCGTAAATGGCCAGGGTGCCATCGCCCTGCAGAAGCCGTACCATGCTGCTGTCTTTAAAAGCAAAATGGGCAAAAAAGGTTTCGGCTCTGCAGCATGCTCCCAGGCTGTGCGAGAAAAGCTTTCATGATAGTTGACGATTCAATGCAAACTGGGCACTGAAGGCCAAAGGCTCTTGTAGCATAAAAAAGACATTTGCTGAAAGCAAGAGCTGATTCATACTGGCAGAGATGGCCTTTAATTTAGGAAAGCTTAAAACCTCAGAAACCTCTCACTCCTGTTGCCTCTAACAGGATGTAACCTGCCTGTTCAGGGCAAATAACACATTTACAACACCGTCTCTCTAGTGTTGGTGTCTAAACAACCACAAATCCACAGCCAGAGAAAGTGCGGTGGTGAAATCAAATACAATTCAGCCAGACCTGGGCTCACAGTCGGCATGGAAGGGCGCAGGAGCTAGCACAGTCCAGATCCCAACGCGGGCAGCACCGCCGGAGCCCCGGCAGCAAAATTTTCCCCAAGCGAAACCAGAGGCTGCCTGTGGCCTTCCTTATTTTAATCTATGTTGCAATGAATTAAACATGTTTTAATATCAAAAATGAAAGATCAAGGATCAGCAGTAATAAATCCTCCACACTCATTTTCCGTATTAAGCTGGTGTGTACCCAGGGCAAGCGCGATAATTAGAGTCATGCGGTGATTTATTTGGAGGAAGGAACTGAAGACATTCAGATATTGGCATTCTCAGTCTTGGCGCGTGTTCGTGCCCCAGTTCCCTGCCTACATTATAAATCCCTCTGTGGTGGGGACCCCACAGGGGTGGGAGCGCTGGTGACAGCGGGAAGCGTGGGTCTGGTACGTGCAATGAGCCTCTAGTCCCAGGCGCTCTCTGCCAACATGAATCAAAGGGCACCCAACGGGCAGCAGGCTGAAAGGAAGGATGTATCCGGCCTTTGCCTGTCCCAGGAGGACTATAGCTGTATTCCCAGGGGGCTGGTGGGAGTAACATCACCCAGGAAGGCCCCTTCACTGAGGATGGGGAAGGGAGCTGGCTCTGGCAGACCCCAGGAGAGGCTTGAGCTCATGCAAGCAGATCTGGGATGGGGGATCATTAGTGTTCCTGGGCTTTCGCCTCTCTGCCCCTTGCTCAAGCGCTCCCCACTTTTGGCACAGGGACTCCCACCCTGGGCCGAGGATGCCACCGTCCCCAGCATCGTCCCCAGCCCCAGGAGCGGGAGCATTTTCCTGGGCTATTTCCCAGGCTCCGGCTCCAGCACAGTGGGACCAGCAGTACGCATCTGCATTTCAGGCGTGCACAGCAGGGAGGAAGCCATGGTTACACATGTATTTCTATTCCCAGCAGTCATTTTTGGAGTTGCTTATAACTTTTTTCTGTCTTTTCACCTTTTTGGATAGGAGGTGGCATTTTTTTTTCAGCATGGGTGTGAATTCTTGTGGGCAGTTGTGCCTTTTTGAAGGCTGGAGAGGACTTCTCTCACTGGGCAAATGCGACTGCAGGCTTTCCTCCCCAACCGCTCCAGCCCAGCAGCAGGCAGCGGGGCTGTGAAGCGTGATGGGTATTCCTCGGGTGGCAGGTGGGCTTTTGGGCAGTCTGCTGAAAACCTGCAGATTCCCCTGCAGCTGGATGAGGCCATGAGCTTGAAAATGTATGAAGCGGGAAGGGACCTTCAGCTGGACTTGCAAATATCTGGAAGCTTCATGCCGACGATTCTGTGGCTCAGGGTCTGCCCCACCCCTTGGCAGCCAGAAACCACACATGAGAGGCTTTGTAGATGCCTTTGAATTTTCCCTGGGAGGCACAATCCCTTCTGGAAATTCACCCCACACATGTACAGACTTCAGACACTTTCTCTTTTTCCTTACCCCAAGCAGTAATCCATGGACGCCCCAGGTCTGTGGATCACAAGCAGAAGTCCTTGCCCTGAAGAAAGTGGAGACTTTTGCCTCCTCTTCACATGGGAAAAAGGGGAACATCAGTAGCTACTCAAAGGCCGTGAAAGCACAAGGTCCATCAGTTCATGCAGTGGAAAGTGTGGGGGTTGTGGGAAACATGCGGCTGGCACTACTGCAGGGGCGTATATGTGCACTAATGTCACCGATAATGGGTCCCAAAAGTCGAGGAGATCCCACACCTCATGCTTCAGGGCTTGTGACAGCCTCTAATGCATGGAGTTCAAGACCAGAGCGCGGGTCGCTGGAGCACAGAAGCTGCCAAGGCTGGCTTTGTCCTGCCAGGGTGGGCAGCGGGGTGCCGACCCTGCCGCCCCAGCCCTGCTCCTGCACAGCAGTGACCCTGTGCCCACCCCAGCACTGCAGCCCCGGCTCCTCCTGCAGCAAAACCACTCAGCATTGTGCTCTTTCAATCAACATTATAAATGCCCTGGACTGGCACAGGCCGTCACTGCCCCAGAGGAATCGGCACAGGGCTCCTGACGTCCCGATCCCATCAGCATGAAAAGCTGCTGGTTCTCACTGTCTCACCACATGTCTCATGATATTTGTTTTTTCCTTCAGACCTCAGCCTCCAAAATTACAGGACTGCATGAGGAACTGAATTTTTAATGTATTCTTTAAGGATTAAATTTCAAGATCTCATAAACACCAGGGAGGCTTAGGGATACACACCTAGAAGCAAAGGACAAGAATTCAAGAGCTGGTATTTAAAAATGAACGAATCGAGGTTTTCAAGTCAATCCTGCTATATTTAAAAGCCTGATTCTTGAAGGACCACTGCTTGCCACGAAAGCACTCTGTGCTTGGTGTTGGCACCCAGCAGAGGTGCAGCACAGACGCCCCACTGCCAGCAGCGAGGGCATGAGCTGCTGTAAGCACTCGGGGGTCCAAATCTTTCCAGGGGAGGGCTCGGGTGGGGGTTACAGCTTTCCTTGATACGGCACTGAAGGATAATAACTTGGCATAATTCCTGCCAAGGGCGGATCACTACAAAGGTTTGTGGGGAAAAGTAAAATTTAGACTAAATGTTCTCAAGTCTGCTTGAGACCCCACATGGGAAAGGTGGAGCAACCCATCCTTTTGCGAAGGGGGAAGTCCACTCCTGAACCATGTTGCTGGAGCACCTGGAACTGGATGGTGCCAGGTCCTAAATTAACTCAAAACAAGGAAATTTTTCCTTTCCTTAAGCAGTGGCAGCCATAAAGAAGGTCCAGAGGATCCTCGCTTTTTGGACAGCGCCTATGGCGATGTCCTGGCTGCTGCTCAGAGGAGGGAGACGCTTTCCCTGCCCTCAGAGGATGGAGCTGGGAGAAACCTCCCATGGCTGTCCAGTGGAAGAGACTACGTTTCTTCCAGATTTAAAAATTCTCAATAATTCCCATGACTCCAGGAGCTGGGGCTTACTTCAGCCACTTGATATCGCAAGACTGATGCTTCCAGGGCTGGCAAAGGTGCGCATAGCTCTTAAATGTCCTGCCATTAAATCACAGTCTCCTTCAGCTTGTCTTGGTAGATCCAGGGCACTTGGCACTGCTAGGAGCCCAAAGCAGAGCACTGCAGCAGCATGGAGAAAGAAGAGGAATACATTATTTTTAGCTGCAAAGCATTTGTTTTTTCTCCTGTTTTGCAGAGATGGGCTGAAAACAGTGAGAACAGCCTATTGCATTGAACTCCCCATCTAACACTTCATCACTGCCATCAAAATAGAAACTTATCTGAGATCTTACAAAAACGCATGGGGTTGGGTCTGTCTTTCCAGCACGGAGGAAGTGAAGCCCTGGGACGAGCAGAGCTGACCCGGGGGTGGCAGGGAGGGTGGTGGGCTGCTCCGCTCAGAACAGCCACCGCGTTTGGCTGCGAGCACCTCTCTGTGCCTGTTACTTGACATGCTAAAACGGATAGAGGTGCCTTTTGATGTTCCCTTTGAATTGTTCCTCTCTCTTCCTTCTTGTCCTCAGGGTATTTTATTGGACTTTGTAATAAAGCTGGAGGGGGGGCAGAGGGAGAAAAGTTCTTTGAGCTTATTGTAAATGAGCAGAATCTTATCATCTGCCTGCTTCCTTTTTAGATTTACCCTGTAATCTTATCTACAAGCTGAATACCAAGTGCTGGAGTAATCAGTAGGTGATCAATAACTGAGAGAGGCTCCTTCTTCATCTGCAATCATTTAAAGTCAATCTGTTCACATGCATGCAGGCATGGAAACTGCTTTTTGGGTGGAAAGGTGCTGTCATGAGAGTCCAGCATGATCCCCTCCATGCAGAACGAACCAGAGGTCTGACAAGCCCCAGTCCTCCTCCCAGGAGTCCTCCTCCCTGAGCCACCAGCCTTGCCATGAACTGAATCCTCAGCACGAGCCATGGTTTGGGGGTGGGATGCAGTCAAACCTTGCCCAGTGGGCATCCCTTTCCCCTGCCTTGAAGCAGCACGGGGGGACCACGGTCACCACCTATCCTTCCACTCAGCCCAGTGTAAATCAGGAGCAACGCTCCTGAAACACAGTGATGTGCTTCTGCTTGGGGAGGTGGGACCAGTCACTGGATCCACGGGAAGCTTGGGCTGGCGTGCTGGGGAACACTCTAGCCCCTGCCTGCTGCTCATTAGCATGATTGCTCTCCCCTGGGATTGCTAATCTTACTGTTTCTTGCTGCCCCCTCTTTTGCATTCAGCTTTGCTTTTCATTTACCTGAGGATGCTGGCAACCCCAGGGCAGTTTTAATTAAAAAAAAAAAAATCTGATTTTTAAGAAGGGCTGCAGGAAGGATGGAGAGAAGACTTGTACTTGTCATCTCTTTGTTAACCTGTAGTCTAGACCTGGCAAAAATCAGGTGGCTAAATTCTGATGTTACCTCTTGCATGACTGCCTCAAGCAGAGGGGACCGGGACACGGATACTTGCCCAACCTGTCTGCCCAGTGCCTCCCCCTCAAGCTTCCTTGCTGGCTGGGTAACAGTTGGGACAGTGCCTGCTGGGTCCCAGCCTGTTGCTGCCTCCCTCTCACTGCCTTCTCCTTACTCAGCAGTAGCATCCCCCCCAAGTTCATCCATCACCCCGGATTAGCCATTAGTAAAGCCACCCATTTGCGGGGCTGCAGCTCAAATGAATTGTGTTAGTATTCCAGCTACCGCAATGAATGGCCTGACATAGAAACCATTTTGGATCACAGAGAGAAAGCAGTCAATCATTTCATTCCCCTGCCTGCTGCCAGCACCCAGGCATGCAGGGCTGGAGCACACTCTGATCCCTTAATGGCATTTTGAAACCACGGTCAAGAGAACGGTGCATTTCATTTCGCTCCATGCATGGCAAGCGCCAAAAGCCTGTTATTGTAACCCGCATTGGTGGGACAGGCTGTCCCTGCTGCTCTCTGCCGGTCCCTGCACCCCTCCTGTATGGCACTGGGTGCCTCCTGCTCCCTGCCCAGCAACGCACACCCCTGCTCCCCTGCAGCCGCCTCCTGCCGCGGGGAGCACTGCAGGTAGTCCAGTCTCCCAGGCAGGCAAAGGAAAGGATAGTAATTATGTGCAAAAGGAAGAAACTTAACTGGAGTGCCCTGTCTCTCAATTCACCCACCTAAGGCCACAAGTTCCCAGCACCAGTGTGTGTGGGAACTTGCTCGCTTCCCCTATCTCATGTATAAATATAGCAGCAACGATTAGATGAGAGCTCTTTGCCCTCTCACTGGCATCTCATTCTGCGCAGAGCACGCTCAGGCAGACGGCACAGCATGTGGTCCTCTGCAGACCCAGCCGGCCATGCCAGGCAGTGGGCTGTAGAGCATGTTCTGGACACATGCTCTCCTGCTGCAGCCCGAAACACTCTTCCCGTGTGGGAAATGGTGTGAAATGGCTTCAGTCACCCGCTGGCTCCAACATGATACAGCATGGATCAGCTGTACCATGTATAGCACGGCTGGGCTTGCCAAGGGGAAAGCATCTTCTCTGCCAGATGCAGGTCGCTCAGGGTCAAAAGAGTGACTAGAGGCGATTGTGCCGTGTCTTGTTTTAAGGCACCATGTCCTCCAAACACTGTCCCTCTACATGGTCGTCCCAAAGCCATGGTCATTGGGAGGGGATGAGCAGGAGGGACAATTTCCCTGCCGCTGCCTCAGTTTCTGCAGTGCTGGTGAGAGCACAGCTCTTGGTGGTGGAGCCAGCGTTCACTGAAGACAACTTGTGCAACAGTTTCTGTTCCTGAGGCTGTGTGTAAAGAGAAACAACAGGCTGGGACATGCTGGGCTGCTCCTGGTTCCCTTCAGCTGGTGTTAAACCCAAGGAATAATGATTTCAGGGCAAACAATCCCGTTTCCTGGTTTACAGCACTAATTTTCAGAAGAAGTCTCCAGTTCTTTGGGATCCTGAGCAGACACTTTCTCCCCTTGCTGAGCTCTGCCTTTCATGCCCCATGAAAGAGATGCAGAGTTCATCTCACACTCTCATAGTAAGGGGGACTCCCAACTGCTCCCTCCTCTGCTCGGTGGCTACGTGCGCCTTAATGACTTTGTATGTGCTTGGAAGACTTTTTCACTCTGTAACGATGCACAAAGCGAAGGATACTGTCATAACTGAGCTCAACAGCAAGGCAAATGCTATGGGACATGATGTTCTCCTTGACATCGCGTCCCAACTCAGCTGCAGCGGCAGGGCTGGAGGGTAGTTTTCAAATCCTTCTGTGAACAGCATGATTGCACAGCTTTTCTCCATGCAGGTGTTGAGCAGGCTGAATGGAAGGTACCAGCTAAATATAAGCTCTGATTTAAAAGATAAGTGAAGGTAGGTGGTTTCATTGGGAGCAAGGACCTCCAAACTGTTCATTGGAAGATGCACAGCCAGCCCCAGCAGAGCCAGTAATTAAAGATAACTGTACCCAAAGCAATTACAGCACTAATAAAGCAAGGAATGGAGATTACGCTCCCCCTGCTGCGACTGTAAACCCAGCACTCTTCGGCAGCATGGCATCTGAGGGAGTACCTGGCTGCAATTGCACTGAAAGCGCTAATTGGAGAGGAAGATTTCTCTCCATCGTTGCTCACAGGACAGTAAGACAGCCCAAGGAGCAGTCCTGTGGGAGGAGGGGAGAAACGCAGATGCTGCAGCTGGAAGAAGACCAGAAATCCAGTGCTGGTAGCCTCACCCACAAGCTTTTTCCCCCGCATGCCACCCAGAGAAAGCCATTTTTGCCCAAAAGGGTGAAAAAGGGTCACAGCAGCACCAGCTGAACGACACAGCAGCCTCCTAAGGATCTGTGTGCCCTGGGAGGTCGTTCACCAGCCCCTCCAAGCGCCCACGGCAGGGCCCCGGCCGATGGGCGGCAGCACTGTCCAGCTGCCACCCGCCTGCCCTTCACCAGTCCCAGCACCCCCACCGTGGAGAGCGATCCCCAGCCTCCTGGCCGAGAGGGAAAGCATGTCTTGAAGCTGAAGCATTTCACTGCGCTCACTCAGCCTTATCAGGTTTTGGAGTGGGCTGCAGTATTTAAATAAGGTGAACTGGAAAGATTTGAGAGGCAGCAGGAGGCCTCTTGAAGAGAATGAAAGGAATCATCTACAGCAATGGAGAGAAGAAACAGCGCCTGAACGGGTAAGGAAAGGAAAGCTCTCACAAGCAGTGAGCGCAGCACTAGTTAGACACTCGCAGCACAGGGGACGCTGTGCACGTCTTTCACTTGCCACAGCTGCGCTGGCAGCGATGGGAATCCCGCAGCTTGACGCAAGCGGAGCGCGTCCATCTGCCATGTTAGCCTTCTTCACAGACGATCTTCCATCCTATCCGCAGGTCAGGAGTCCATGCAGGTCCTAAGGTAACTTGAGTGAGGAGGATTTTCTCTTGCAACTCCTCTTCAGGACATCTGGTGAACTTTACTTGAAAACCAGTCAGCTTTGACAAAGGGATGGCTTCTTCATGCGGGGTGAGAAACACCTCGTTGGTCGCAGTTGTAGAAGTCCCCAAGCATGACGGGACCTCGGTACTCACAAAACTGAGGTCTTTAGACCTCTGCTAGCCCGCTTCTGCAGAAGGTAACAGTGTTGTCCCTGCTTCACAGTTGGGGAAACTGAGGCACAGAACAGCTCCAGGATTAAAAAAAACCAACCAAACAACAAAAAAAATCACCCAAAAAAACCCCAACAAAACAACTCAAAAGTGAGATCAAAGGAGTCTAGAGCAGCAAAGGGACAAAACACATAAAGGCACCAACAGCCCGCAGCTTCAGAGTGGTGTGCGAGAGGTCTGAGCGTGCTGCTGGGGGTCTGCGTTACATGTCCAGCAGTGGCTCTGAGCTGCTGACAAGCAGAGCCTGGGGGAAAGGAGCCCGTGGGAACACCATTGAGGCTGCTGCAGCCTGGCTCCAACCCCACCCACCACAGGGAAGCAGCAACCTCCAACCACCAACATTTTCTTGCCCCAGCCCTGCTCCCCTCCCTGGCCTTTCCAGGGGAGGGGACATTGCCTTGGTGCTCTGGCCACACAGGGCGTTGGGTTGCTATCTTGGAGAACAGGAATGACTGCTCACCCCTGGCCCATGGGGATTTTCAAACACAAGCATCACCTCAGTCCCTCCCATCTCAAGTTACGTAAAGAGGCTGAAACAATTTGAAAGCCAGGGCAGATACCATGAAGCCTGGATAGCAGGTAGATAACTCTGTAGACATCTAGATCCCCTTGAAAGTTTGAAACTGGCTTGTGAGTGGGATTGGGGTCTTAGAGTGTATAAGCAGCTTGATCAGAGCGGCTTGCCCAGGGGAAGCTCGCAGCCAAGGCAGGAGCTGGAGGCAGATAGAGCGAATCCCAGATGCATGCACTAGCCTCAAGCTTCCCTCCCAGCCTTTGCTTCCCTCCCAGCTTCCCTCCCAGCCAAGCTTCCCTCACAACTTCCCTCCCAGGGGCTTTGCAACCCCCTTCCCCGTGTTCTCAGCCACGGTTTGCCTCCTCTCCCCTCCCCGCATGAAAGCTGAGCCCTGACATCAGCAAAACTAAGTACCTGTCCAGGGGAAGAAAGTAAGATTGATTTGACTCCAAATGCTGCCAAATGCATAAAGCCAACACACTGGGAAAAATAAGGCAGGCAATTTTGTCCTACTCGCTTTCAGCAACAGTGACATTAGGTGTTATTTGATACAAGAGAAGAGCCAATATTTCCAAACGGAAGGGCAATTATTTAAACCGGTGTCTTTAGAGGATCTGGAAGCGGTTCAGAACAGGAGTGCTGGGGAACAGCTTCTGACTCAGGATGGTGTTTATCAAGGGCCCAACGTGTTTCTTGATGGTTTCACCCTAGTCCAGACTTTCCATTTAAAGAAAACCTTGAGCAAGGTTTGCAAAAGCAGCATTGTCCTGACTCCTCTCTGCCATCCGTAACCATCAGCTGGATCAGTGCTAACAGGCAGCACCAAAAGCTTTTGCAAACCCCGTATTTCCAGCTAGGAGCGAAGGAAGAGCCCTGTTCACCTCGCCGAACACGAGCTCTGGAGCCCCAGCCTAATAACGTAAATGTCAGTCGCTGAACCTCCAGCCGGCCTTTGTGGGCGTCTCTGGCACAGTAATGCATTGCCAAGATTGTGAAATATTAAATGAGGCGTTAGAGTCAAAAGAACAAAATTATGCATCTGAAGGCCACTTTCCAATACCCTCAGGGTTTGGCTCCGACTGCCTGTGACGTAAATGGGTATGGATTTATAGCAAACCTGCCCCAGCACAGGCGCCAGTGCTGGCAGGGAACAGGAGGTGGCTCCTGCTCGGTCCCCGAGAACCCATGTCTCACACCTGCCGGAGGCGAGTGCATGTCCACAAACTCCAGCCCCATGGTAGGTGTGCTGCTGCACTGCCCCTTGCTAGGTGCAATGGACCTGCACTGCCAGGTCCCCGGTGATGCTCAGAGTCCCCCCAGCTCCCTCCCATTTCAAACAGGAGGTAGGGCTTTCAGGGCTCAGAGTTCCCCATGGAGCCTGAGGCAGAGGAGGGTGATGGATGAAGGCTCCCCAGTGCCAGGCTATTGCTTTCCCCATAAGTCCATTCCATTTTGCCACAGGAATAGCCAGCAAGCCTCAGCAGGAAGCTGCTGTAGGTGCTTGTGAAAAGCCCCAGTCAGTGCCTTGGTACCTCCGCTAGCACCAAAGCAGCTTTGCAAGATTGAGCTTCACAGACCTGATCTGCCAGAAATGAAATAAGGAAGCTTTGCCAGAATGGCAGAGACATCCTGGACAGCAGGCAGGAAAACAGAGCAGGTACAGAGGGGAGAGATGCTGAGATACTGCAGGCGTGGAAATCCAATTCCTTGTTAAATTGGAAAAAGCCAGGGCTTTGAAGATAATGCTGATGATAGGGTAACATCTCTCAAACAGAGATGAGGCTGCAGGTTGGAGATGCAGAAAAGCATTCATGTGTGTACACATGGGCATGTAGAGCAAGATGACTGAGAGAGCCCATAAGTGTAATACTGGAAAATATGGAAATTAACACAGAAAACAGCCTGGGAAATTCAAATAACCAGTGCCATGCAATGGGCTGAATGCATCTTGAGCAGCAAGCTGCCGAGTGCTCTGCAGCTACACGAAGGAGGTGTGACACCCAAGATACCGGGAGCAGCCATTAGGATCACTCAGCTTCTGAGGCTTTTTAGGAGCTATTTTTGCAGCTTCCAGTATTGCATGCATACGGCTTGGGAGTTTCAAAGGGGGTTAAGGGCATACAGGTCCATGTCTTCCTAATCCTAACTCTTTTCATCCTACTTCTCCTAGGAATGAATCAGCAACAAACCCCAAACAGCTCTTCTGTTTGCCCAGGTGAATTTACCACAAGAGCTGGTGAGCTTTGCTCTGCAGTCCTGTCTCAGCTCCTACACGGCCTATGAGCAGCCCTTAGCAACTGTCTTGCTGACTATAGGTAGTCTTAACTACAGGCTCACGTTGTGCAGCTGGTCCTTTTGGTTTCTGCCAAGTATCTCTTAGGACAGATTCCTTCACTCGCAAAACCCTCACAAGTATTTTTGACACTAGCTCTCCCACAAAATTATTTCTTCATAAATAGTTACTGTCCTCTGCTTGCAAGTATTTTTGTGCCTGGAAATTTGTTGACTGAAGGAAAGAAGGTCCCTGCAGCCTCAACACCTGTCCCTGAACTTGAGAGCACCATTTCTGAACAGTGCCAGACTTTTCCCAGCCTAATTAGGGCTGTCTGAGTCTGAATAAAACCAGTCCTTCCTTCTGTGGCCAGATGTCGCATTGTGCCGCTAGCCCAGAGAGAAAGCAAGCAACTTAGGCTATACTGACAGAATTCCTAATGGAATAATTAAACTCAAATAATTCAATTAACATTGCAATTGAGTAATTGCATTTAGAGCATTGCTGTAATTGAGCAATATTTGTATTGTCCCAGCAATGAGGATAGGCACAATTGCCTTTCAACAGGCAGAGGGAGACAGATGGCGCTAATGAAGGGCAGAAGATAAATGCGAGGTCACTAGATTAAGTGCTCTTCCTTTTTGGCTAGAGAAGAAAGTCAAGCCACTGTGATCCTGTCGCCTTTAAAAGCCTAAGTAACAGAAATAGAAGAGACTCTGCAGGATTGCAGGAGTTTGCTTTACCATTAATTACTTTTTATTGAAAGCTCACAGCCCGCTTAGAATTGCATCAAAAGGGCAGCCGTGGTCCCTGCCCAGCTAGTCCGTTATCTTAATCGAACGCTGCTTCAGAGTTCAGACATCAGCAGCAAATGGGGACCTAAGACTTTTTGGGACGAATTTCTGCCCCCCTTAGCAACCTGAATGAGCCTGCAGCAAGTGTCAGGCCAGAAGTCAGGAGACCAGATCTCGGTAAGATAAAACAGAGACAGAAAAATAAAACATTCAGTTTTAGGATGCTGTACTTGTTGTACTTGCTACAGGACTGAGACCAGTGAGGATGCTCTGGATCAGTGAAGATGGCAGTTAAATTACCACCCATGCCACCCCCACTTGGATTGCAGTCCAGTTCTGGGGAAGAGTGTCCAAACTGGCTGCCCCACTGTCTGTCAAGTTTTACCCAAGCAAATCCACTAATTCTTCTTTCCCTTAAAAAAAAAAAAAAAAAAGGTGGTATTGCAATGAATGTAAAAGCCAGTATCTCCTGTTTACCTGTTAGTACAAGGGCTTCAGGTGTTTGTCTTTCCCTTGAGGCTCAAGCTGATGATCAGCCCTGGGAGTACAGGCAACTTGGGTTTTCAAGGATTAGCCTCTAACCAAACAAGAGCTGCAGCTTACAGCTTCCTTGCCTGTATTTGGAGATACGAGTGTTTCCTGGGAACCCAACTGTATCATGTAGCCTAAGGTGCTGGGAATGGAAAGCATGGTTAACCCCTTCAGGTCTGTGAAGTCACTGCAAGCATGATGTACATCACCTCTAGCTACTCTGGTCTGGATTCTTTGCAGCTTGTAACAGTACCACAAATCTGCCTTTCTCTTCCTCTCCCCCAGCAATTTCGGTTTTGCTTCCCCACTCCCAGAGCTCTCTAAGTAATTTAAATCTTTTTGGCAGTTTTGTTTTTTTTTCCCTAAGAAAGAGGCAGCTGATATTGTTGTGCTGTTTGCAGCTCCTCTCCCCTCCCACTCAGCAACTTCTGAGCTTGGTGGTTAATTACTATGAGACCTCTATGTCTTTATCAGTGTTGGCTGGAATGATGGTTTTTTTTATGCCTTGCATATCAACAAGCAACTAGATGGAAGATAAACCTACAGATGCTCCCACTGTTAGGGAAACCAGTGTGCTGATTCAGGCTCTATCAAGCATCTGAATGCATGTGGATGACAGGCACATCCTGCTCTGCAAGAGAGCTCTGATCACCAAGGTCCGTATTAGGTTCTCCTATGTCCACTGCAAAACAAATCCACAGAAACTAGGCTTTGTTAACGCAGCTCATTGCTCTCATTTGAGGCAAGCTGTCCATACATGCAAAGTTGACTCAGTTTAACTGTACTTGAAATATATTTTGACGGTCTTTTCCCAGGCAGCCATAGCCAGGAAGGAGCACAGGACCCTCTCCGGGTGGCAGAGCACTGCTTACAAACCCAGGGTTTCTTCCAGCCTGTGACTCGGGAGGGCAGCTGGCCGTGGGCTGCCTGCATCTCAGTCCCCACGCTGCCACTTGGGTTTGCAGAAAGAGAAAACAGAAGGTCTGTTCCTTTGGGCGCTGAATGTCTTGCTGCAGACCCGTGGCAGAGTAAGCCTCAGAACTGAGTTCTGACTCCTTTTCCTTCAAGGCACGCAGCAACGCAAGCATGAGAGGGGACAAACGTGTCCTTGTGACTGGAAAGCCACATGATGGTGATGAAGCTGGATCTGACTCATAGCCCAAGCAATGCTGTAATATACCACCACTGGCCTGCTCTGTCCACCTGAGCACTGAGGCAGAGCTTTAACATTCATGTCCATATTTACCGTAGGACCCCATTTTCCCACCACAAGAGCAATCCCAAATCTAGGGGGAGAGTTATCCTTGCTTACTGCAGCAGCTTCTCTTCCGATTAAGATCTTGCACACAAACTCATTCCCAGCTCTCTCAGGGAAATATTACCAGTGTTTCTTCAGTTGTGCTTGGGCTTTCTGTGTGCTTTAGTTTTATCAGGTGTTTGAGTAAGAACAACTAGCATGCTCCAGAAAATCCCGATGTGCAACTCCAATAAGCCCAACACACGCACAGTGGCATCATCATAGGAGCAACCCTAGTAGCTCTCTCTCTGCACACTCCCTTTGAAAGTGGGGACTGGATTAACAACAAAAGCAGCAAAATCCCTGCAGTGGCACTGTTTTGCACTGAGGCAGGTCACCTGAGCTGACTGATACTTCCAATAAATGTCAGAAAAATCTCTGCTGGTTTGACGAACCCTGCCCTAGACTTGGGGGCTAGCAAGGTCTCATTGCCTCAGGAAGGTCCTGAGCAGATTCTCATCAAGAGCTGTGTACTGCGACAGTCGATTCCTAAACTAAATGCAAACAAGAGTTGGGCTGTTCCAGCATATTGCATGTTTGCTGGAAAAGTGTATGTTTTGGGTTTTCGAAGCTGCATTCTGGCTTCTGTAGGTGGGAATGTAGTTGCCATTAGCCCCTGTTTCTGCCAGTAGTCCATAGTTAATATGCTTGTTCAGAAAGTGGGTAGATAGCTACTGGAACTTTTTTTTATAAAAGAATGGGTGAAAAGAGTGCTTGTTGTCTGTGTGTTTATGTACACGTGAAACATACAGCTCAACATCAGCAGGCGACAGTGCACGTACATCTCCCATCTCTCTGACTACCCTGTTGCACACTAGCTGGTGGAAAAGCACTCACTACCAATCTCAAGAGTCTAGTCTCCAAATTCCCTCACTTTCCTTGAAGAAACCCCAAACCAGCTTATTTTTCTTCAGACTGAAAGATGGATTTCAAGTTGTGGAAAACAACAACAGAAAATTTCTTTTGGCAAGGAAAAAGGAACTCATAGTTTTCCCTTTCCTTTGGCTTTGATCTAAGTTGAATTTTTCAGTTGTGCCACTGGTCTTGAAGGGTGGGGGGTGGGAAATAATTATTTGCAAAGCCCAATTTACTATCTGATGACTTGTTTCATATCAGCCAGTGAATAGCCCATTTGTACTTGGAAAGGTATCCAGGTCCCAAAAGCCACAACCACTGTCATCTGTCAGAGTCAACAGCAAGTGCCAGAAGCCGGCTGCATGATGAGGAATAAGCTGCTTTCCATCCCTTTGAGAACCCCTCCAGATCAGTGGGCCACTGCTTTTGGCTTTGCTGCAGACCCATTCTGCAGCCTTGGGGAAGTTGTCCTCCCCAGCATAAAGACAGGACTCAGCTATTCTGCAGCTTCCAGTAGTAAAATCTCCACTGCACAGAAGAAAGAGATGCCTGCATGTCTAGCAGGAACGGTTTGGGAGAGACCGAGCAGCGTGGCTCTCTCTGGTGGCGTGATGCAGTACGCCAGCTTTCATTTCATCAGGCATCGCACCCTCTGCCTGGAGAAGGAGAAGCTGTCACCCAGCAGCACTTGAATGCTCTGCCACCTCTAAGTCGGAGAACTCGCTTTCTGAGGATGGGTTGAATATGGCACACCCTCTTCCCCCTCCTGTCCTCTGCAGTGACATCTCCTGCCTCTGTGCCTGCAAATCTGGAATTAAGACCCTCCAACTCCTAGTACTAAGCAAGCTGATCACACAGGCTGCATCAAGGCTCACATGCAGGGGACAACTGTCTCCCTACCATATGTTCTAGTGTTGTATTGTGTTAAAGGTTGACAGTATACTCTTTCTTCCCCTCCAGTTTGACTGACAACATTTATTTTATAAAGATCAAAACACCACTGCAGCGCTGTTGATCCGTAAGGGCTGAATGGCACGGTGCACAGTAGGCCTACGAGTTAACTTGATCTCAATAGATATTCTCTGTACAGAGGCCTCAAGTCCCACCAGTTCAAGTGTCCACAGTGTGTAATGCTTATCACAGAAGCAGCCTTCTCCACGAATCTCTTGACAGCATCCCTCTGAGGGAAGACATAGCCCTCACCCCTTCTATGCCTGTAGGTACAACGTACAACGGGTAACTGGCCAGCAGAGAGTCCTGCAAGTTAGAGTGTTTCCAATAGAGAAATGCAGACATAGCACAGTTAAAGACCACTGCCAAAGCTGTAGCAACCAGCGGGGGAGTGAACTCAGGGTCAGGGCTCTAAACTGCCACATGCCCTTCAGTTGAGGAACAAGGTCAGAGTCCACCAGGACTCCTCCAAATCAAGCGCCAAGTGGAAAGACCTGCTCAACAGATTGCTTCCTGCAGTCCATCACCCCATCTTGCTCAGTAGTTCACCCCACAGGTGCTCTGATTTCAGTCCCATGCAGATCACGGACACTTTCCTCCAAGTGAATTTCATGAGCAGGCTAATGCCTGAAACACAGCGTAGGGGTCAGCCCCATCTCCACTTCAGTCTTGCCCCCTCCAGTGAGTACCAAAGCATTAGTCTGCCTCCAGGTAACAAATTATTACATAAAAACCCCCACTACCCAGATGGTCTTTTTATTTTGTTTTTCCTTTTGGTAGGGCATATAAGCAAGTAGATTGTCCCTTTTGCTCCATATCACACTTTCTCCTATTTTTGTCACGTACACTTCTCTATTACACAGCATACGTCTTTGTACCAAGAAATACTATAATAAACTCATATGTAAGCAGTACTTAAGCTGGTCCATGATGCTTCCAGAGAGAACAATACCAACAGAAAGAAATCTAGCTTGGTAAACGCTGCCCAGGCAGCTCTGATCATCCTTACGCTGCGCTGCACTGCACAGCCTTCATTAACTTACAAATGAATTCCTGCTGTGTCTCATGGCTTTCTTCAGATGTTGTTATTCCAGCCTCCAAGGACATAAACAATTCTCTTGATTTAAGGAACTAGGCTGAGATGCTGCTTGACTGTGGCTTGGGGAGGGGCAACAGCATTGGAAAAGATGTTTTATTCAAGAAAACAAAAAAATTACTTCCAAATAGAAGCAGAGGTCCAATTTAAATAAACTCACAGAGCATAAGCTGGGGAATTCATGGTTAAAGAGAACAACAGAAATGGGGTTTTGTATTACTTCAGCTATTCTCTTCATTCAGGACCCATATCACAGCAAACAGTTGATCACCTTCATCTCTCTCATATAAGCATTAGTTCAGGACAATCTTGCAGGATCTTTCTAGATGATTCTCTTCATCCAAGAGATGCCCTGCCCCGGTCTGAAGGTAGCACCTTGCTACAGAATAAGAACAACTCTAATCCCCTCATTTACCTATTTACCTACTGTTCTTAGAGCAAAGGCTTCTTTTCTTGTGTTTTTTGGTTGATTGGTTGGTTTTTGTTTGGGTGGTTTTTTTGTTTGTTTGTTGTTGTTTTTTTAAATAAACCAGGCTTGCTCTAAATAAGGAAAGGGATAGAGGCAAGAATGCATATGGGTGTGGGCCTAAAACTAGATGTGACATCCACTGTTTCAGGCCAGGGCACAGCAATCTGTCACCCAGGCACTTCACACACTAACTCTGCTTACCCAGAAACAGGTGCAGCAAGGACAATGCAAAGAGACAGGATGTTGTAAGCATTTGAGAGGGTTCATGAACTGCAGTCACATTTCCCACTTCTCCCACACCAATTCCCCTTTCATCCATTGTTGATAAAAGTAATTGCCATGTGCCACCTTGGGCTGACCCCTGGAGTGAGGCAGGGCTCCCAGATCAATGGATCTACGTGACCTTAGCACTCAGGTCCTCTTGGAGACCTTATAGCTATTCCAGGCACAATCCCCTTTCCACAGCTTCTTTTGGCACAGGATTTCCAGCACTGGTGACATTCTAACAAAGGTATCTCATCTGTCCTGACCTTAGGGTGATCAACCATTTGCTCTGACCTTTCCCTTCAGCACAGTGGTTTTAAAGAAACTTTGATAATTTCTTTCTCCTCCCAGTTGTGCTTTTGCCCAATGCACATCACTCCCCCACTTTCACTGTCTCACTCCGTCACCACACACACCATTTAGCTTGTCGCTTACTGCCTTACAACACAGCTCCAGTCCTACGTGACCCCCTACACCCCTAGCCCTGAATTCCCATATAGCTCTGCCTGCACCCTCCAGCCCCGCTGGTGCTCTCTGTACCAAGGCTCAGAGCCCTGCCCAGCTCTCCGCCACACACATCAGCGATGGCCTGCAACACCTTCACGCACATTAGTCACTGCCCTCCAAGCAGCTCCACAGATACACTATCATCCAGATCTGGCAGCAAGTTACTAAAGGCAAATCACGATGCAAGTGGTACTTGGGGCTGGGGTGGCATTTTCAGTGTTTTCCTGTGACCTCCTGTAGCTCCTCTCACCACCTCAGGTTCCCCCCAGAAGCTTGTTATAGTTCTGACAGTTGCTGCTGGCCAAGGGCCATACATCCAGCTAAGTCACACTGGCACTCCAGCCTTCATACACTGCCCATAGCCCATAACAAAACCAGAAATGAATCCAAGCTGCAGGTGCTGCAGAGAAGAGGGTGAAGGTCTGCCAACACCAGCAGGTTCAAAGGCATCTGCTCCAGCATGAGGAGATGCACAAGCAATGGATATGTAAGCGCGCAGTGAGCCTGCTGGACATATTCGAGGTGCTGCCTGCATGGCTTAGCATTGGTGCGTGCCCCTGCCCATCGGTCTGTTTTGCTGTATATCCAGTAGCCCATGCTGCCAAACATCCAGAGTAGATACTGCTAAAAGCAGACACCTGCTACCTGAATGAGAAAATCTGGGAGGCCTTGGGGACAGAGGTTACTTCACTGAGAGTTTCCTTTGTGTATTTGCACTGCTCTGAGTGTCAGTGTGCACCGCAGCCTGCAAGGGATGCTGCAGAGCTCCATTTTGCCTACAGGAGTCCAGTCTCATGCACTGAGCGTCAGAGCCCAAGGTTAGATGAGAAAGACAGAAGCAATACCACTCTGGTCCCCTTCCTTACTCTGTAGGCGAGAGATCTTTCTGTACACAGAGATACAGCTTAGTTATTTTAGATAAACTTTATCCGGAGGGAAGCAGATACCGATAAAGCAGTGTTTCACACAATGAAAGAAGTACATAGAAATTTTGGATACAAACTTTAAACTGAACAACAGAAAAATGAAGTAACCTTCCTTTTAAAGCAAATACAAGGGGTATATGATGATACTAATAACAGACCTGGAGGAAGATGGGAATGAGAGCAGCCCAGAAGCTAGACTGCAGGTTTAAGGGAAAAATCTAAATGTAAGTTTTTGCTCTGTCTCAGGTGTTTATATGGAGCAACTCTTCTGGGTTTTCTCTTTCTCAGGCTGTAGAATGAGGAAAGTATCTTTGCCTCAGAAGGTCAGTATGTGGACAAAGGGGAATATGAAGAGAGGTGAAACACACAGAGCAAGCTGGGCTGTGTACTTTAGCACAACACCACAGTTCTGACAGAAGGCAGGAACAAGTCAAAATGGGAATGGTGGCTGTGCCACCACAACTGGAGGACAGAATGCATGAACAAGGCAAGATGCCAACCTGCATTTTATTGGGATACTACTGTAAACAGCCTCGATCTCATTTCCACAGCTACAGTACCCTCTACTTAACTGCAATACATTTAATCAAGATGTTTCTTAGGGAACCAAATAAAGCTTGATGATGCTTAATGGCTGGGGCTTAATGGCTGGGTTGTTTAACTGGGCTCATTATTTTGATTAATTAAGATGCCTGCAGGTGTTGGAGAGGTACTTAGGCAACAGCTTTGACATTCAGAGGCAAAGGGGGGTTTGTATCCCCTTCAAAAGGATTTCTGCCAGTGCTAGTTCAGCAAAGCAAAACTGCTTTCAAGCCCTTGCATAAAAGTTAACTCTCTTGTAGCTGGCAGTAGCCCCCAGATTTCTGGGAAGCTTGGCAGCCTGCATGTCCTTTTGTCCCGTTTCCTCTTGGGATGATCTATGGAAAAAAAAAACCAAACAACCTTTTGACTAGGGCAGCCTCTGTCTCCTCGATAGGAAGAAAGTAAAAATGTGAGAGGATCTGCAGGTGGTGATAGTGAATTCAGGACCCAATCAGAACAGCAAATTGCCCACCCCCAGACCATTGTTTCTACTCTATTGAAAACAGCAGCAGAGCTTGTCCTTTTGAGCAGTGGAAAATACGAAGCCTGGCTTCCTATGAGTTTGTCCCCTGTGTTCATATACCCTAACACTGTGATTTCAGCTTCCCCCTGCCAGCATATCTCCCTTTCCCTGCAATACCTTCCCTATCCTGCTACGTCACCAACTTGCCAGCTTCCCCTCATGGAGTGGTGTGGATGACCTACTGTAGCCTGGAGTATGGGTGTACAGCGTGACTGGCCACAGGTGCAAGAAATCACGCTAGAACTTCCCCCTTAGGCAGTACTAATTTGTATTTCCTTTTTCTATTCAGCAGCCAACTTTCTTATACTTACCTCAGATTTTTGTCTCTTGAATGCAGATAAAATACCCCCAAGTTAAAGAATATTTGGGAAGAAAATAGGACATGGATACCAATGTGGCATATGCGCATTTCCATAGGAAACTAAAACCCCGGAGAGAGGCACAATGAGCCAAACTCATCGTTGTTTTCAGTATCAAACATTAACATTAAATTAAGCAGAACTTGATGATTTAAGGCTTAGTAAATTACTACTGCCAACAATAAAGGCAACATTACCTTATGGATAGAGCACCAGAATAGGGCTCAGAAGAGCAGAGTTATACTCTGCTTTGCCATGGATTTACTGAATGAATTTGGTCAAATGTTATCATCACATGTGTATAAATACAGGTCAATCTTCCACTTTTCTTGTAATCTGTATAAGAGATGCAAAAATGAAGCAGCATATTGTCTAGGGACCACAAAGATTTTTTCCAAGAAACAGCCTTACTGTAACTTCTAGGCAACCACAGACAGTACAAACTGAGTCAGGAGGAATGATCTCAGCCTTTTCATACATCTGCATTGTTCCCCTCCACCACAGCTTTGTAGAGTAGGAATAAGAGACGTTCAAATGCAATTTATGGAAACTTAAGCAAATACAAATTGGAGTAGCCTCTTAGAGTTATCAGCGTATTCAATAGCTTGTGATGAATCACAATCTGCTTTCTAGTGCATTAACACTAAAGCAGAGGTTGGGTAGTATTATTCTGACCCAAGCAATGGGTCCACTTTTAAGGGAAGTGGTTGAAACCACTGGTTGAAGCTGGTCCAGACACCAGCTTAATTTGTCCTAGAGTTATAATGCAGTACATTACAAACATACTGTGAATTCTGAAAATTCCTGACAAAACAAAAAATATACCTGGAAATTCACTGTCAGTATCTTCAATCCATCATGGAGAATTCATCTTCTCATTACAGCCTGCCACAAATTTAACTGCATGGGTACTGCCTGCAAGCTAGCTCATCAATTATTTTCCCCTACTTCTACACCAGAAGAGTGCAGGACCCAAGCCATTTTGTTTTTAAAGTGCTTACAAGCTTTTGGTTAAATGTACCATCAACACGCAAGGCCATACTTGTCCTCTCCATTGAGCAAATACCTTTGTTTCCTGCATGATTAACAATGTTAAACGAATATATTTGCCCAGCAGCTAGTAAAAGAAACATTTTGGTTACCCATCTCTGTAATTCTAGATTGGACCTGAAGGCCAAAGAAAAGCTTTTGCCGCATTTCAGCCCTTTAAGTGATGCTTTGTTATGCAAAATTCCTCTTATCTCACTTTTAGGAAGTCTCTTGGGCCATAATACAGAGAAGGCAGAGTGAAAGGTAACTGGAACTGTTCATTAGAACACATTATTTTATTAATCAAGAAAGATCAGAAAAATAGCTGGAGGGACAGCAGGTGAATAGATGACACTGAACCATACATTATCAAAAATTGTTCAAAGGAGCTGAGCTGTTCAACAATCCAACTATAGTTGGTTACCTTGTTCTGCCACTGTAAAGAAGCCTCAGATGTGGATATGGATTCCTGAAGAGCTTTGATCTTCTCATTAAGACGTATCTAAGAGGAGATTCTGAACTGGCCCCAGTCAAAGCAAGAATATTACCACTTGAAGGTCTTGCAACAGTAACTAAGCACCAGACTCATTGGTCAGAGCTTCATTGTGCTGCTTATCAGCCATAGCCACAAAAAGACTTTCTCTGGCTTACAGAATTGTAATCTGCTATTTTCTGATTCACAGAGCCTGAATCAGACTGAAGGAAGCAAAACGTTAACCAGAGCAGTGGAAGAGCTGGATAGCCTCAGCTTATAGAACCTATGGGTGCTATGTTCCTCCTGACTCATTCTATTTCTCCAGGGATATTCCCCCTGGACTGTTCAAGGGAAACAATCTACTATTTCATGACCAGTTAGGTTTCAAGAAGACTTCAAACTAAGAGATTACTTTTTGCAAACTTCTCTATTTCTCTATCCATCAGAGAAAATTTATGAAATCAAACTTCCTTGATACTCTCAAGGTGACTTCCAAGGTCTCCTCTTCAGAGAGAAAACGAGCTTTACCATTCTTGCTGTCTACACAGTAGGGGAGGTGCAGCAGCAGCTTCCTGTAAAAGAGGACACAGTGAATTTCAATGTCTCAGACCGAGTGAGCAATTGAGATGGCATTGCAAGTTACTCTTGCAATTCACCAATCAGCATAACAAGGAATGTTCTTTTGGTATATCTTGTTCTCATGATAGGTTTTGGGGTTCCTGCAATACCCAGTGCACAGCTATACAGGCCCTGAAATACTTCCAGCACTATTCCTTTCTTTTGGCTGTGGCTATGACAACCGTTTCCAATGATGGATTGTGGGCTCTCTCCACTGTTCTTGCTTTTGCACAGTGCTGCATTTTAAATGCAGAGGAAGGAGGAGCTGCATTGATAATGCTCTCCTGGTGGTAAAAATCTGAATAATGCTTAAAGCCTGAACGTGTCTTCAGGAGTTTGTCTTCTCTAGTAAAAAGAAATAAGTAGTGCAGCCTGATTAGAGATTCTGGCCAGTCCAGTTTCACAAAGGATATGTCTACACTGTAAAGCACAGTTCAGGTATGAGAATGGACTTACAATTATGAAGTTGCTGGGATTTTAACATACTTTGGAGATTAATTCAGTGATCCCCTACCTGTGGCTCAGGCACATAATACACAAAGAAAGGCTGGATCTTGGACTCAGGAACTATTCCAGAGTCCCTTGCTATGTTAGACATACAGCTTTTTCTGGAATAGCTGACAACCCTTCCGGTTTATCTCCTCATGAGGATGTCTCAGTCTGGACCCATTCAACTCTTCTCATTGACAATAGTTCAAACTTACTTGCTCATGCAGAATCTGGACTCTTTCCCCTCTTATCCCAAGCTTATATATTAACAATACGAATGATGGGCCAGTCTTGGACCTCCACTCTATTGACAGTGCAAACAGAATCAAGGACACTTTAGAATCGAGAGATCTGCCCAGCCAAACTCTATAAAGCCCAACATGACAACATGATAGCATAGAGGGGGATTACTTTAAATTGAGGTTTAAGTCATGCTGATTCTTTTTCAGACCTTTTCAGCTGTCTCGTAGGAGCCATGGCTGAAAAAGGTACAATCAAAACACCTTTGCACCACACCTACTGAAGGCAGCCATTTGCTACAATTTGGAGGAGTCCTTAAAATCAGCTTGGCTTAGAATCAGCCCCAGGACTACAGAGTTAGAAACAGTTCCTTTGAGCCCTCCTACACACCTGTGACAGTACAGTGTTTTTCAGTGTGTAGAACTTGAAAGCTTGTTTGTTTCTTTCATACTGAGACGACTTGCACTTTTATTTGTGAAAGCAGCACTGGCTCAGGCTGTACCCAAGCAACCATTAGATTTATGGCAAACTTTTTATTTGCTAGGCTTGTGACTAGAGTCAGCTGGATACTAAGAAGATAACGGCAGACCTGAGTCACCAAAAAGATAGAATTGCAAAAGAAAAGGAATGCTGAGGTTTTCCTACATCTGCAGTATTGCATTAAGCTACCTGTTTTACTACCTATAGGTTCTGCAAGTCATTAGCTGAACAATTATTCCTCCTGATTTTCCAGTTTCAGAGGTACCACTTCCAAACATTCTTCCATTCCTGTTGCGTCTTTGGGTTAAATCCAAGCAGGGGGTAACCAACTCAGTCTGGTTTTGTCTGTGAGAAAGGTGGCTTTTCTATAGTTAGTCCATTAGGGACAGAACTTATTCCACAGCCTGCACCTTGAATTTATTTGCAGGAAGCTATTCACATATGGATCTTCCCACATCCTATTCAATGTAGCAAGTCAGCCCAGAGAGGATTAAGCTTTCTTATGAAAGCACTCTATTGTGAAGAAGGACTTAAAGCAAAACAGACATGGGAATTATCTGGAAATCTCAGGCAGGGCAATTGCACACTGAGGGAAATATGGAGGAAGACTGAGAAGTCAGAGTATATCAGTCAGTTGATTATTTTCGTAGGTTTGAAATAGCCCTATAAAAAAAAAGAACTCAAAGGAAATCTCTTTAGGGAAACCTTGTAACATTTCCATCTCTGCACCCATGCCTGGATATGTTCACAATTTGGCTTTCAACTTCTGAATATGTATCTGCACATTTTTGACCATCTTCAGTTATATGTTTGTACAAATTAGTATTTAGAAGGCAAACTCTCGAGAAGTCCTTCAAGACCGTGGGCAGTTTTTTGCCAGACATTTTGGGCCCTTGAAGCCTTGCTGTTTAAGTAGCCAAAATCTGTCTTAAAGCTGTTTTTGCTAGAACAGTATCACAGATTCAAAGCTAGCCCACTATACACCTACAGATGAACTAAGGTTGGTTTTGTGTATATCTATTTCTCATGTGCAATTAATAATCCGATCATCATCTTTAGCTTTGCTTTCCACACAGCGTTCAGTTGTGGAATGCTCCTTTCAAAACCTCCTTTCAAACAAGATATTAACTGTACTTCTATCAATTGTGTTTCACTTACTTTTTGGGAGTTCGAAGGTCAAGAACCTTGTCCTGGATATCTAATGTGATGTCTGCGTACTTTGTCTCTGGGAGCTTGATTTTAATCTGAAATGATGGTCAGAGGTAAAGCTGTGATCAGATATGTAGCCCTACAAACCATAAAAGATCTCATCTTCATGAATATTTTGATGCTAGTGTCAAAGAGCAACATTCTGAGTAGGTAATTTGTATTAGAGAAAATATGACGGTGCTAATCATTGCTTTCAATAGCTTAGTGATGTGTATTCATATCCTATTTTCTTCAAAATCCTGAGCTGATAATGTACTTGACAGGTATTCTACATCCAGCAAAACCCCCTGGCTTTGTGTATTCCAAGGACAGCATGGTTCTTCTAGAAAAATTGCACAGCAGTTCTACCTGTCCTGAAGTTCAGAAAGCAGGGAGGTCTTTGATCATATAATAATGGGACAGGATCTGATATCTGTAACTTTAAAGACTGTCAGTATTGTAGCATTCTGCTAACTGTCATACCTTGTAATAAATGCAGGCAGATGAAAACCATCTCCTTCCCAGCCCCTCTCCCCTCAAAAATTGTGTCCAAGATGAAACTTCATCTTAGAGGTACTTTTTATTTCCCTCAAGTCTCTATGTGGCATATGCATTTGCACAGATTCTCTTGAGTACACTAGGTCCTTGAGGAGATACATATGATTTCCTCAGGCTAGCAAGTGTAAATATCATCTACAAGTGCTTGAAGAACTACAAGAAAATCCTACAGGAGGCCAAAGGCAGCAATACAGCTTGGTGTTTACATTCAAGAGGGCGGCAAGATTGAAAAGGGCAGAGAAAAAGCACAAAGAAGGGATGGAGATACAGGTTCAGCTCACCACCATATCTTCACAGCAGGCTGTGGAGGGGTCTTTCCTGCTCATCCCAAAGAAGACGTCCTCTGTTCCCACACACTGTTTGAATAAAATCTGATACCTGAGAAAAAGAAGTAGTTGCCTAATAATACCGGAGAAGGGGAGGAGACTAAAGGAGACTATTTCTCAGAGGACCATAAATATCCTCATCGCATTGTCACTCCTCCTTTTCAGTCTCCCTTCACGTCTTCAACCCATCTGCACTGGGTTTCTCTTCAGAGCCATGACTGAGTTAGCTAGAAAACAGGTGAAGATCATTCACTCCACCTTCCAGTGCACTCACTTTGCTGCCTCTACTTCACTAACCAGCCTTTGCAGGATCAGGAAATGCATCCTAAGTGAATATAATACTTATCAACTAGTCAAACACCACAAACTCTTGGGAAACGGATTTGAAAAGGACGCTGTCGCAATTACATGTGTTCTGTTCTGTCATTCAACATATTCTTGCAGCATAACACTCTTTCGTCAAATTTTAATTCTTTTGCATTCGGCCAACATTTTCTACCCCTCCACATCTACAAAATGTAGAATCATGTACTCCCTTGCTCTTGATACTTAATGAATGCAAATACAAACTAAAGATTGTATTTAGAACATACATTACTCCTACTGAATTGAGCAAAATAAGTGGAGTGAGTCACATCTCTAAGCTGTGTGAAACAGCGTATGGAAAGACTTTTTCATATCTCCAGTGTTTATATGCATATGTAATAATTCCTAAGTCAATGAGAAATCTGTCTAATAGCTCTGGATGCACCTCTCTAGCCACTTGTTTTCCTTTTGGGCCATTTTTCTTGATTCAATTTGATGAACTGTTACAAAGACTTATACTCCTTTTTCATCTGTGCAACACAGTTTATAATTGCTTGAGTGCTAGAGAACCACTGCATTTTACCCAGCATGGAGGGGAAGGGTCAAAAAATGGCATGAGAAAAGCTTCTGTTGTGCCCACAATACAAAGAGAGCAAGTTTTATACCTCACAGGTGACGGTTTCAAGAACAACTGTATGTGAGGTTATAGGTGAATGCCAAAACATTTTCAGAAATGCTGAGTCTAAGTTCAGGTGGGTCTCAGTCAGGAAATTGAACACCTAATGGCATGACTTATGTGCAGAGAAAAATGAGGATTCTGGACTACAAACTAGCGTACAATACGCAGCTTCATGGGCTTCAGTCCATCTGTCCAGCGTTTAGCACTCCAGGATATGGCATCAGAACACAATGATTAGAAATGCAAAGGCTGCTTTGTGGATTGACCCTGAAGGCTTTCTGATCTCTACAAACTACAACTAACATGCCTGATTGTTTCTATTTCAAGAACATTTTTGTTATTGTTTTTCTATGAGCAAGGGAAAAGACTCTGGTTTTAGGCTATCCCTTGACAGACTAAGATTGAATGACAAGATTTAGAAGTTCAAAACTGCCTTCATATAGCCTTCCTTCCCATAGTACTATTTGTCTCTAAAGAGCTTAATTCTTTGAAATGCAAATATAAGTTGGAGTACTTTATGAATTTATGAATATGAAAAATGAATGCATCTCAGTTGCAGTGGGAAAAGACAGGTATTTCACACAAATGACATATTTGAAAGGTAGTAAATCGTTTTGCTGGCCTACTTCCCCTCCTAATCTCACTTTATACAAGTATCTGACCTGCAAGTAATATTATGATGGGAAAAAACAACTCTACATTTCTGTTATGAGATCAGAAGGTTTCCAAGGGAGAGGTTAAAATCACTGTTGCTTTAGATGCAACACCGATATCCTTCCTTTCTCCTTCCATGACACAAGCTTTTCAGATGGCTGTTTCACTCAAATGCAGTAGGTGCTGTTTAACTCTGTATTTCCATTAATGCTATGTAAAGCCCATGCAGGCAGTCTCAGCTCACTTACTCTGGCTGTTCTCTAGGGTCCCAGGTATCATCAAATTCAGATCCTTCTGGGACCTCCTCTGTATTCCAAATAGTTTTCCTGTTTTCAGATTTCACTTGAAAAGTACCTGTAAGTGATGAGAAGAATCACACTGTCATATTTTGGAATGTCTCTGTTCCTCTACGTTTGCCAAAAACTTAGATTTTTCTAGGCTTTAGAAAAATCTTTGTATTAAAAGTATTCTAGTTAATGATTACAGTTTCCTTCACCTCAGTATCGTATGAATGAGAATTTGCAGGAGGAGGATGTTTTCTCTTCCTTTCCCTTAAGTCTCCTTTACCCAACCTCTATGTCAAGGAAATCCTCCTTTCAGGCATAAAATATCTAGCACTTCAAAATGAGTAAAGTGTAGAAGTATGAAATATTAATCTTCCCCAAGCCCCCCAACATGAGATTTTTAAGTGAGCAGAGTCATTTATAAAAGGACCTCCTCCTCACATAGAAATCCAGTTCTTCCCATTAATTATTGAGCAGAGCCCAGAGAAGGTACTGAAGACACATGAAAGTTCACTGGCAGAGTACTATGGTTTATGCCTGTCCTACATGGAAAAACATATTTTCTAGTAAGCTGGTAAATCTGCAACTTGAACGTTTTTATAGTAGAATCTCTGGTTATTGTTGGAATCCCAAGCAAAACTACTCTATTTGTTATATTTGCCACTGTTCCTTTCCCACTACACTCATCCTGGTTATTGTTTGAATCCCAAGCAAAACTACTCTATTTGTTATATTTGCCACAGTTCCTTTCCTGATACACTTATCCTGGTCCTTGTTGACCTTTCTTATGGCTCACAAGTAAGCTGCCCAATAATGTGACAGCATTAGTTCCAGGAAGAGCTTTACATTAACTTGGTACTTTCTTTCCTGAGTACCGTCCAAGATGTTGACACAAATTTAGGAACCCTCAAGATATTTGTTCTCATTGTCTGAGAGTCTGCCTTTCTATATGATGCCAGAACACCTGGAGTCATGTAAAGCGTGTAATTGACTGAGGTTTCCAGGCAAAGCACTAGGTGCAGGAAGGAGAAAAACTGAAAAACATCTCTCGGTCTGTTGAGGGCAGCACTGAACAAAGCTTCTATTTCTTCCCATGTGTGGTCTATATAGGGTTGTGAAACTTTTTGGGGGAATATCGTATGATGGTGTTTCACGGTACACTTCATAGCTCTTCCTCCTCATAGGCGTAGGCTCAGTTCCATGCGGTTTACTCCATGAAGATCCTTTCAGGTGAGTACTTAGAAGTCCATCTTCCTTGTTTGCTCTAAGTGAGCATTAACAATTCCATTAGAGTACTTATGTAGAGCTTTTTGCTCCTCAGTTATGATTCCCCTCAGCCCGTGACCAGGCTGTGCTCTGTATTCTGTTTATCATCACCACTTGAGGCTGCTGTGCTCTGGAGTTACCCTTTCTGCTTCTCTTTGCATATTTTGCAGTTAAGCTTTCAGGAAAAGAAGAATTCTACAGTGTAATTGTAAAAATGTAATGCTATTTCCATCTCAAAACTCAGTGACCACTCTTTTATTGAAGCAAACTCCATCAGTGGTAACTTACTACAGCTGTTATAGTCTGCTAACATGGGACTGAGTGCTAAAACATACAAACACTCCCCCTTACCAGTGGTCTCTTTCTTTACTGGTCCAATAGTACCAGGAGTCATGGCTCTAACAGAACAATGCGGCTGCAAAAAAGGCAAATGGAAATTCAATCAATTTTCATAGAACCCAGCTCAGTAACAATGATAATGTCAATAAATATAAAATGTTATCTAAGGCCAAACAAATCCCTGCCAGAATCCAAAAAATATTATCCCACAGTTTCATGACCGAACCACTGAAAGTTCTCTCTTTGTCACTCTCACTCAGCAGAAAGTGACCTTGACACACTGGGTTTAAGCAGAACTCCCAGAAGCACAGTATTACAGACAGATGTGCTTTTTGAGTATTTGTTTCCATGGCATTCTGGCAAAATTTCCATGCTTTGCCTGCCATGAAAATATTGCAGGAAACCAAGGGTGCTACGTGAAAACCCCATCACAGCATTTGGATTCCTTTTGACAGTAGAGATCATATGAGGCAACAACATTTTCCTCTAATTATGAAACAATTTAGTGCTAATAGGCCAATGTGAGGCATTTCTCTATATATGAAGATTCCTTGGTTTGATAAAAGTGCCTCATATGCACAGAACATTAAATTAAATCAAAATAAAGATTTCAATTTACCCAGATTGACTCAGACTTAATTGACATCCCTTGTGGCAATTTTCCATTTCTGTCTCTGAAGTGTCATTCATTTTATTAATAAGATGTAAACAAATTCTTTTAAAATCAGGATGTTTACTGCAAAGATGTACAGCAATAATGCTAGTTTTAAAAGGCAGGCATTAAACAGCTGAAGGGTAGTTAGAGTGTGAAGGACCACATCTACCACCTACTGAAAAGAAATTTCAAAGGATACACACCCCTTTTATCTCAAATATTACTACCATTGCCACCACTTGTGCACAACTGCTGGGTCAGCCAGCTGGCTCTTTGTTGAGGAGTGATTTGGAGGAACACTGAGGCATTTGCCTTTTTTGTTATCCATGTCATAACATGACTTATTCAAAATCCTAAGAGACTTGGCAAAGTTTTGAGGCTTCACAGAGGCCTTCTACATTGTGATTGTTGGCACCTGTGGCCCTCCTGGGATATTTCTCCCCAGCACACATGCATGCCTAGATAAAAGCAGCAGTTGCATATTGCAGGAACAACGCACGTTTTCCAAAAGCTGTGATTTTCATCTAGTCCTGAGATGAATTGATATAGAAGAATGGAAAGCGATTTCTCTCATTAATCATTCACCTTAGAATGATTACTCACCCTTCCCTATTCTACAATCACCAACATATCTATTGTACTTCAATGATCAATTATCTCTACAGTTCTTCAATGCCTGGCACATAGAATTAGTACACTCAGTCACCTCTGGATATTTTAGTCTTTACTCAGAAGTTGAGCAGCAACTTTTTTCCCTTCATATGAAGTATTTAGCTGTAATTGCCTTCATCTCTGGCAGACTTCAGGGAAAAGTGGGGTGAAGCCTAAAGTATCTAAAGCTCTTTCAACTACATGTTCTCATTTCCTTCAGGCTGAAAAATTAAATCTCCCTCCCATTTTGTGGTCACAATCTCTCCCTGTTTTCCTGGGGCATCTTCCTTATTTTCTCCCTCGAGGACTTGTTACCCTAAAAGTATCTTCTAGCTATTTCAGTCAGTCCAAAACCTTCTAAGGTTCTCATTCTCTTTTTACTCACTCTGGGAAAAGAAAGATTCGTTTCTCCTCACTTAACAGGATTAGGCTATGGTACAACATGTAAAAGAAGCAGCATTTCTTATGGAAGACTCACCACATGTTCATCATCATCATCATCTTCTTCTTGAGCATCATGAAGCAGTTTGGCAAGGAACTGCAGAGAAGAGCCTGAGGAAACACTGTCCATATCCAAACCCACTGCTCACCTAAGCAGAAAAAACAAGTGACAGATGAAAAAGAACAAAATGTGTTCTATACTGTCCATAAAGCAAAATTTTTCTGCTGTGTATTCTGGAAGGATAAAGTTTAGCCAAACTCTTACATGCGTGATGTCAAAATATATATAATGGAACATAATCAACCTTTCTTCTCTGTGCTCAGATTAGAGACTCTTTTGCTCCACAGGCATTAGTTGCAATCACAGCTCAAGCCTTACAGTGACTATTAGCTCTGGTAGACCCCATGTCAACATGGATTTGCAACTACTGCAGTCAGGGTAGGGCAGCAGGATGCCTTGGCTCAGGCCTGGCACTGAGGGACCAGGCAGAGGTCTTCACACAGGCTCTCTGCCCATCCGCCTTGCTCCAGGCAGGCTTAGGACAGCCCCAGCTCCAGGCCCAAGCTGAGGGCGAACGGAAACACAGTGTCAGGGAAACCCGCCCTCACCACGGCCCCGCTTTCAGGCTGCGCAGCTGCTCCCGGCCCCGGGGAGCTGCCCCACCGGGGCAGCCCACCCTCCCGCAGACGCACCAGGCGCGGCCCGGCTCGGCGGAGCGGCCCGCCCTGGGGCAGCCGGCTCTCCAGCGGCAGCAAGCAGCCGCTCTGGCCCGCCCAAACGCCCCGGTGCCGCCGCACGGCCTACAGCCGCCCACGTCCCCGTCCCCACAGCAACGGTGCCGCCGCGCGGCCTACAGCCGCCCGCCGCCACCGGCCGCGTCCCCGTCCCCACAGCAACGGGGCTCCGCTGCCCCTCCCCGCCTCTTGTCGCCTCGCGAGCCAATCCGACCGGGCCGCCCACGAGCGGCGGCGGGACTAGCCAATAGCTGTTGAGGGCGGGAAGACCCGGCCGGTGGTTGGGAGGCGGGAGAGAGGGGCGGGTGCAGAGTGGCGGTAAAGTGCGTCATTCCTGTGCGCGCGCGCGGCGCGTGGTGGCAGTCGCGGCGGTGGCGGGCGCGGCGCTGTGCGGCTCGGCTGGGCGGTTGGGGCTGGGCCGCGGGAGCTGGGCCGCCGCCCCCGCCCGGGTCTCCTGACGGTGGCGGTCCCTCTTCCCGCAGGCCGCAGCCGCCATGAACCAGTTCAACCTCGGGTCGGGTGCGGCGGGAGGCGGCTTCACTTTCGGCACGCCGAAGACGGCCGCCACAACGGCCACGACCGGCTTCTCCTTCTCCACGCCTGCCGCCTCGGGGGGCTTCAGCTTCGGGAGCGCGGCCCAGGCGCCTGCCAGCAGCCAGCCCGCCGGGCTCTTCTCCTTCAGCACGCCGGGCACTGCCGCGCAGCCTGCCAGCTTCAGCTTCGGGACGCCGGCCACGGCCACCGCGGCTCCGGCAGCGAACGTGTTCCCGCTGGGGTGAGAGGCCCGGGGGTCGGCCGGTGCCGGGGTGGGGGTGTTGGCTTTGCTGAGCGGTCCTGGCCACGGGGGACTGTGAGTGGATGACGTCCTGCTCGTTGCTTTGGAAGGGCTTTGGAAGTAATTCTCAAGGGAGCAGACCTGTTGCTCTTGTGCCTTAGAATTCCCCCTGCACTGCAGCGCATTGGGAAAAGCGTTCAGCGAGACCTGTTCTTTGTCGGTGCTGACTTTTTCGGATGAGTATGAAGAATAAGCTGTTCCACACTTGAGTCTGTAATTGGGGTATAGATGCTTGCATGAAGAAATGCTAAAACTTTGCGTCAGAGCATAAAATGTCTTGTCCTTTCTGATCTGAATCTGGAGCGCTCAGAATGTTTCTTCAGCGGCGTGCGACCGTTTTGTCCTTAGGAAAGGCTGTAAGCTTTGAGGTGGTTCTTCAGAACTGCTGTTATTGAAGCTTGCCGGAAGGGAGCAGTGGGAAGGGAGCTCAAGTGGGGACTAGCAGTAAAAGTTAGTTGAACAAAATGGTCTTCTGTAGAGGAAGTGAAAAGGGTGCTTAGGAGCCGAGAGAATAAGCACCTTCACTTACACTGCCATAAATGTCTTCTGGTGCCTGGATGGGTGGAGGTAATTAAGGGGGAGTCAGTATAAAGAGACTTAACAGAGGATTGCAGATGGCAGGAGTTGCGATACAGTCTTTGTCAAAATTGAAACATAAACCCGGTCAAGTGCACATCTTTTTGAAAGGTGGTTTCTGCTGTCAGCAAATGGTCTGTAAGAAAGCCGACTTGGTACTTGACTGGATGTACGTCTCAAACAGATTGGCCTCTTTTCTTTTCTTCTCTAGGGCAAATGCACCAAAATTAAACTTTGGAGGCAGCACTGCAACTCAAGCTGCTGGAATCACAGCGGGCTTTGGATTTGGTAGCTCTGTACCAACCAGCGTGCCCTCAAGTCAAGCAGCAGCCCCTTCTGGCTTTGTGTTTGGATCTCCTGCCACCACCACCACGACCACCACCACGGCTCAGCCTGGGACAACTGGAGGGTTTACTTTTTCCAGTGGTACCACAACTCAGGCCGGAACAGCCGGCTTCAACATTGGCACTGCAGCTCCGCAAGCAGCGCCCACAGGGTTGACCTTTGGAACAGCATCTGCAGCTGCTGCCACCACTGCTGCCACCTTAGGAGCTGCAACCCAGTCAGCAACCCCCTTCAGCCTTGGGGGGCAGTCCGCAGGTGAGTGCCTGGGCTTGAAATGGCCGCTGGAGTCAGGAAGCCTGTCGGCAGGGAGGGCAGCTGGGGATGGCGTGGAGGTTCTGCAGCCTCCTGCTTCTGCTGGTGTGAAATGAAGCGAGTGGCTGGAATCGGTGTTTTTTCTGGTATGCTTTTCCAGGGTCTTCAGTGATGAGTAACAATTGCTATTTTGCCTTTGGGTTTGGAGAGTGAGGCCGAAATAATTTTGCTGTGTGTGTAGAAGTGTCAGCTGCCATTTGATGCACTTATTTAAATGTTTGTAGCGGGTTTGCTGGTGCAGAGGGAAAGGGCTCAGAGTGGTGGGGAGGGGTCACCGCAGGATGCACTGGGCCCACGGTGTCAAACCACTGTTCATCTCCCTGACAGCAGGAACCTGCCCACTCCTGCAGAGTCCAGCAGAAGTTTAGTTTGCAGCTTTTGATTTACTTGTTGGTGACAGTGCAGGCCTCGGAGGGAAGGTCATCAGCTCTGGGGTGAGGGTGATGTTCGTCTGTGTTAGAATCATTCTTGCAAGTCTCTTTACGTAATGAGCTTGTTAGCCCTAGTTCATTTCCTGGGTAACGCAGAGTATTTGTTGCATTGAATATTAATGTTTTTCTTCTACTCTTATTGCTTCTAACTTGACTATTGCTGTGATCAGCGGAAACTACAGCGTCTCTGTAGTAAAAGGTTTGTCTTTTACTTACGCTACTTGTTCCAGGTCTAAACTTTGGGTCATTGCCTTCGACAGCAGCCACTAGTGCAACCACGGCAACGCTGACCACTAGTACCAGCCAGGGACCCGCTCTGTCCTTTGGAACCAAACTTGGAGGTAGGAGGTTGTTTTAGGAAATAATTACTCAAGGCTTAGTGAGTCTGCTGTCCTTCTGGGAATAGTTTTCTAAACTGGTGTCTGGAAACGGGCTAGAAGTGTTTGTAACTGTGAATTTGCAATGGCATCAGTAATCTGTGACGGTTCATGCAGCCATTGAACTTAGTATTCTGTATTTTTTATTGTGTCCCACGTGCCAAATGTACTTCTTGCTGGAGCGTAGTGGATGGGAGCCACAGGTTTCAAGGGTACATTGGAAAAGAAGGAGAGCTGAAGTAGAATAAGAGGAAAAATAGTTTAAAATTCTTACATCCATAAAAACCTGGTGTAGATAGGCAAATTTGTATCGCGTTCTCAGCATGATTGTACAAGATCAACGCTTTTTCTGTTTGTAGTAACATCCACAGCTGCTACAACTGCTGCTACGACCACAACCTCCGTCCTTGGTTCAACGGGGCCTACGCTGTTTGCGTCTATAGTGAGTTCTTCAGCACCGACGTCGTCTACCGCCACGGGCCTCTCACGTAAGTCACAATACACGGGTTTTATCTGTTGGGGGAATAAATGAGCAGCATGGTTGGTGCTACCTGTCAGTAGTGGACCTGCAGATGCTGGGGGAATATGGGAGAATTCAAAAGGCCAGCTCTCCCCGCTGTTTGCCACCCTCCTTCTTTGTGATTTCTGGCAAACGTTCTCCGGTGGTGAGGCATGGAGCACCATGCACCAAAGCACACTTTAGGTTCAGAGTGGGCAAGCAGCACGGGGCAGTTTTAGCTGTGTGTGAATTTTTTGTTTCTGTGTCTGGGTAGTACTGCCACAAGTGAGCTTTCTAGTGATGTTTTAGGTGCTCTCCTGCAGACCCCAGTGCCTTGCGTCTGGTTACGTGTGCCTTTGACTCTTGCATTAAGAACAGTGGCCTGTGGCAGTGGAGGTGCAGTGTGCTAAAAACAAGTGTTCACACAGCTGTATGTTTGCAAGTTCCTCTGGTAATAACTGGCAAGTTTCCTCTTGCAAAATTATTTTTATGGCAGGAAATAGCTTCTATTTTCTGATAGCTTTAAGGCAGTAGCCCACGTTTGAAGACAGTCCCAACAGCTTTCTTTCTCGATCTGCAGTGAGTTGTCAACGCTTCAGTTTCCTTTGATTATGGAGACTAGCTAGAGTAAATGTCAATGTTTACCAGCGTTAATACAACTATTCCATACATAATGCTGTCTTACACTCAGCTCTGAAAATGTGGGCAGCTGCTCCCAAGAACCTTCACGAGTTCTGTGTTAAAGCCAAACTGATAACTTTTAACTAATGAGCTGCAATTTGTAGATGCCCTATATATACCAGCCTAACAACTTGTATTTTCAGTAGCTCTACAATGCTTGCATTGCTACTCTAGTTCCAAAGCTGACCTTAATCTTGGTGTTTAAGAATGCTTTTAAGCTAATGGACATTCTCTGTTTATCAGGGTGCCTGAATCCTTGTTCTTAGATGATAATAGGTGGGTTGTTTCCAGGCAGCTGAGATGTGGCCAGCGTGTTTCCTGTAGTATGTGCAATTGTATTGCTTTAGCAAGTAGACTCATTCCTGCCTGCCCGTGTCCAGTACCCTTTGCTTGTGTTAGCATTTGAGAGCGGTTAAATGTTAGATAATTCAAAATAGGTAAAGAGCAGTGACAGTAGCTTGGCCCCTGGGTTGATAAAAATTTCCTAGGAGATTCGCAGAGCATTCTGGCTATTTTATAGCTTCAGCCTGCCTTTTTTCATGTCGTGTCTGGATGATCCGTCACCTAAACAGTGATCCTGGTTAATACAAATAAAGACCAGATGGCGATGGGTGAGCAGGCAGGGTAGGGCTTTTCAAAGGGGCACTGTATTTAATGGGTTACGCAAACTCTTAATGTTGTCTTCTGTTTACAGTTGGTGCCCCTTCCGCTGGGACTGCCAGTCTTGGAACGCTTGGGTTTGGATTAAAAGTTCCTGGAACGACAGCTGCCGCAACAAGCACTGCCACTAGTAAGAACTAGATGCTGAAAGTAGCTGAAGAGAAGGAAGGCTGACTTCAGCGCTCTGTCGTAGCGTAAAGGGCCACGCCAGTGTAGCAGCACAGCAGTTCTAATCTCTAATGCCCTCCAATAACTGAAAATAACGCAGTATTTCTTTCTCTGATCCTCCTTTTCCATCTCCCCAAATGCACAGTTACTTATGACTTCTGAGAGCCTGTCCACAGCAAAGGGACTTTGGGCGAAGGAAGGCCTGTAGGCTTTGATGTACTCATCTGGAGCAAGTAAATAGATCAGCTGCTCCTTCTCTAGCCTGCCTGCGCAGGTGCAGAATTGCTCTGAGAGGTGAGGGAGAGGTGTCCCAATGGGGGAAAGGAGAGGCCAAAGACTTGCGGGCATGTTAGGGAGAGATGTTTTCTGTTTCAGTTCTGCCCCATGAATCGGTTTCTTCCATATTATAAGTTTCAAAGTGTAGGATTTCATTAACTTTTCTTCAAAAAAAAAAAAAGCAGAGATGAGTGCTGTGTTTAAGTGGCAAACCTTGTGTGAAAACCTGCAGTGGAATTTGCTGCTGCACGGTGTTGGGAATTCAGGTCTGAACATCCTTTTCTGGATGCAGTTACCGGTCAGTTTTCAGTGTAATAACGTGGATGCTGCTCAGCTCTCAAGGTCTTTGTAGAGCTTGTTTCTGGAGCAACTGAAGAATTTGAGCTGAGTGCCTAGAAGTGCCATGCGACTGGCTGACAGTACCATCTTTTGGTAGATGCTCTTAGCTTTGTGAAAACGTAGAAGTCTCATTTTCTGCAAAGACGCAGGAGAGGGGAACCGAGTGTGCTGGTAGTTATTAAGTCTAGTATTAAAAGAGGAGGAGATTGTGAGGGGTGTGTGGGCTAATGCTGTGTTTCTTTGAATAATGCCCGGGTTAAGTGCAGGCTGACGGGTCCTCATTTTACTAGAACTACTGGTCAGACATTTACAGTCCACTACGTTTGTGTCAAGATGTGCTTCGTTCCCTTCTTGACAGGCATGGGATTTGCTACTTGAGCAAGCGCATAGAAGTGTATATTGGACCTGTTCTCAATTCGTTAGATAGCAGATGTGTCCTTTTCTGTCGCTTGACTTGAATCTCTTCTTTCAGGCACCTCTTCTGCTTCTGGCTTTGCTTTGAATCTTAAGCCATTAACTACGACTGGTGCCATTGGAGCTGGGACTTCTACAGCTGCCATAACCACAACAACAACCAGGTGAATATTTTGTTATAACTGACTATTTTGCGACTCAGGCAAGAGGCAGTATTAATGCTGGTGTCTAGTGGAGGAAGGGGAAATGACTGTTGTCATGTTTATATTTTGGTTTTTGATCTTGTGTTCTGTCTTGCACTTCCTCTCAGCGCGCCTCCAGTGATGACTTATGCCCAGCTAGAGAGTTTGATAAACAAGTGGAGTCTGGAACTGGAAGACCAAGAGAAACACTTTCTCCATCAGGCTACGCAAGTTAATGCCTGGGATCGGACGCTGATAGAGAATGGAGAGAAGGTAAAGTGACATCCAGTGTAACCTGATTGGCTTGCTTAGATCCTTGAAAGGCGTTCAGTGTTACAGATGCAGCAAGCCATCTAGTGGGACTTTCTACTTGTAAAAAAACCAGATGTGAATTATATCTGATGCTTGTGAAAGACTTGCTGTATGTCTGTTCTGGTCTTTAGGCTTTGAAGCCTGGAAATTTGTTCTGTGAGTCTACACTATGGTAACAAGTAATTTTCTTAGTACAATTAAGTGTCTTCTGTTTCCAGATTACTTCATTACACAGAGAAGTAGAGAAAGTGAAGCTTGATCAGAAGAGGTACGAAACTGTGAACGCTTGAAATGATTTTGTTTCTTTTTTGCATCTTCTCGCGTTGTGGTATGGCAGATCTAGAATGTTGTCCTGGATCCGGCTGGGACAGGGTTAACTTTCTTCCCAATAGCTTGGGGGGTGTGCTGTGTTTTGGGTTTGGTGTGAAAGGAGCATTATGGCCCATTGATGCTTTGGCTGTTGCTGGGTGGTGCTTGCACTGGGGTGGGGCGGAGGGGGTGGGGAGGAGGGTGGGGGAGCACAGTCGGGGTGGTGAACCCAGCTGGCCAATGGGGTATTCTATACCATGTGACATCATGCTCAGTATGAAAACCAGGTGGGGGGGGCGGCCTTGCCCCCGCGTTCGTGACATGTGGTCGGTGGTTGGTGAGCAGTTGCATTGTGCATCGTCTGCTTTGTATATTCTGTTACTGTTGTTGTTCTCATTGTTGTTATTACTGTTGTACTTTGTTTTACTTCAATTATTAAACTGTTTTTATTTCAACCTGGGAGTTTTCCTACTTGTGCCCTCCCGATTCTCTCCTCCATCCCACCAGAGGGGAGGGTGAGCGAGCGGCTGCGTGGGGTTTATTTGCTGGCTGGGGTTAAACCACGACAGTCCTTTTTGGCGCCCAATGTGGGGCAGCGAAGGGTTGAGATAACAGATTAATTAAAGCATATTAAGGAATTTATATCTGTTAACATATTAATTTGTTCTGCACCATGCTCTTGTTTTTACTGTACCTGTTAAAGATTGGAGTTGGGTTTTGTAGTCTGCTGTGCTCTGCAGTGATTAATGATGTTTTGCCTGGGAGATTTGTTACTAAAACGCTGGCATTGGGGGTTATTTGGTATTTGGGATTTGTAATGAAGCCATTTCTGTATTTTGGGTACCACCTCATGGAGACCATTAGCAATTATACCTATTCCTCTGAGAGATTTTTTATGGAGGAAATAGAGAATGGCACCCTCGCTACCTTTCTCTATGATGTCATCTCCTTTGTTAAAATAACTTGCCAGTACCTTGAACATCCCTGGGTAGTTAAGATACATCTATTGGTGCTCCTTGGGAATATTGTTGTGGTTTTATCCAAGGTTAGTAAGCAATTCAAGAATGTCATCCAGAGATCTGCCCCAAGGCTGGATAGTTATGAGTGGCAGGGCGAGTGGGCAAATGGGCATTGCATGGGCAAATGCCTAGGATGATGGGCACCCCCAGTGTTCTGGAACTTCACCCCTGAACAAGTGCAGAACCCTGAAAAATTAGTAGAATATTTGGAAGAAGTAGGCTGTCACCCTGGCCATTCTAGGAAGACACAAATCACAATGTGCTGGGGCCTGGGCCATGCCTACCGAGCCCTGTTCAACACCACTCAGAACCCCCAAGGGGAAGGAAACGTCTCTGCAGCTGATGACAAAACAACAGGCCCTGTGGCTCCCCCACCCCCCACGGCAGGCACGGCAGCTACTCTGCTCCCTGCGACAGGGAACCAATCCATGCTGGTATCAGTCGCCCCTATACGAAAAAGAAAATGCACAAGGAAATCAGCTCGTCTAGTAAGGGATGAAGATGAACCAGGGCCATCACGAGAACAGGAGGAGGAGGAGGAGGCAGAACCCGTAAATGAGATGGTAACCACCTGATCCCTATCCCTGGGGGAGCTGCGAGATATGCGAAAAGACTTCAGCCGTTGTCCAGGTGAGCGCATTGTCACCTGGCTGCTCCGATGCTGGGATAATGGGGCCAGTAGCCTGGAATTAGAGGGTAGGTAAGCCAAGCAGCTGGGATCCCTTTCTAGGGAAGGGGGCATTGACAAAGCGATTGGACATGGGGCACAAGTCCTCAGCCTCTGGAGGCGACTCCTGTCAGGTGTGAAGGAAAGGTATCCCTTCAAGGAAGATGTTATATGCCACCCAGGCAAGTGGACCACCATGGAGAGAGGTATCCAGTACCTGAGGGAATTAGCCGTGCTGGAGGTGATTTATGATGACCTGAACAATGAGCAGTTATCCAAAGACCCAGATGAGGTCAAATGCACCCGACCCATGTGGCGGAAGTTTGTACGGAGCGCACCAGCGTCACATGCAAACTCATTGGCAGTAATGACCTGGAGAGATGGAGAGGAACAAACAGTGGATGAACTGGCTGGTCGACTCCGGCCATATGAAGAAAGTCTCTCTTCCTCCCTACGGGCCTGTGTCTCTGCTGTGCAGAAACTGTCTCAGGAGGTCCAGCAACTCAAAGAGGATATGTCCTGCTCCCCACCTGCACGGGCCAGTGTTTCAGACATTAGGAGCAAGCGTCCCTCTGCTCAAGAGAGGAGACATCGTGGGTACACACCCCGGGGCACCCTGTGGTTTTACCTGTGTGACGACGGAGAGGACATGAGGCAGTGGGATGGAAAACCTAAACCTACCTCAGTCCTACAGGCACGGGTACATGAGTTGCAAGGAAAAACAACCACAAAAGGGGCTTCTTCTAGGAAAACTGCTGCTCCAGTCTCCAGTGAGTTCCCCAGACAGAGTAGAAGGGCTGATTCCACTGCCGACCTTAACAAAGGGACTTCTGATTCATACTTACAAGAAGTGGATAGCGAATATGATGACCAGGACTAGAGGGGCCCTGCCTCCAGCCAGGTGGAGGAAAGGGACAACCGGGTTTACTGGACTGTGTGGATTCGATGGCCTGGCACATCAGACCCACAGGAGTATAAGGCTCTCGTAGACACCGGTGCACAGTGCACCCTGATGCCATCAGGCTATAAAGGGGCAGAACCCATTTGTATTTCTGGAGTGACAGGGGGATCCCAAGAGTTAACTGTATTGGAGGCCGAAGTGAGCCTGACCGGGAATGAGTGGCAGAAGCACCCCATTGTGACTGGCCCAGAGGCTCCGTGCATCCTTGGCATAGACTATCTCAGGAGAGGGTATTTCAAGGACCCAGAAGGGTACCGGTGGACTTTTGGTATAGCTGCCCTGGAGACGGAGGAAATTAAACAGCTGTCTACCTTGCCTGGTCTCTCAGAGGATCCTTCTGCTGTGGGGTTGTTGAAGGTTGAAGAACAACAGGTACCAATTGCTACCACAACAGTGCACCGGTGGCAATATTGCACCAACCGAGACTCCCTGCTTCCCATCCATGAGCTGATTCGTCGACTGGAGAGCCAAGGAGTGATCAGCAAGACTCGCTCACCCTTCAACAGTCCCATATGGCCAGTGCGAAAGTCCAATGGAGAGTGGAGACTAACAGTAGACTATCGTGGCCTGAACGAAGTCACGCTGCCACTGAGTGCTGCCATGCCGGACATGCTGGAACTCCAATATGAACTGGAGTCAAAGGCAGCCAAGTGGTACGCCACCATTGATATCGCTAATGCGTTCTTCTCAATCCCTTTGGTGGCATAGCGCAGGCCACAGTTTGCTTTCACTTGGAGGGGCGTCCAGTACACCTGGAACCGACTGCCCCAGGGGTGGAAACACAGCCCTACCATTTGCCATGGACTGATCCACACCGCACTGGAACAGGGTGAGGCTCCGGAACACGTGCAATACATCAATGACATCATTGTATGGGGCAGAACAGCAGAGGAAGTTTTCGAGAAAGGGGAGAGAATAGTCCAAATCCTTCTGAAGGCCGGCTTTGCCATAAAACGAAGTAAGGTCAAGGGACCTGCACAGGAGATCCAGTTTTTAGGAATAAAATGGCAAGATGGACATTGTCAGATCCCAATGGATGTGATCAATAAAATAACAGCCATGTCCCCACCAACTAACAAAAAGGAAACGCAAGTTTTCTTAGGCGTTGTGGGTTTTTGGAGAATGCATATTCCAAATTACAGTCAGATCGTAAGCCCTCTCTATCACGTGACCAGGAAGAAGAATGACTTCAAATGGGGCCCTGAGCAACGACAAGCATTTGAACAAATTAAACAGGAGATAGTTCAGGCAGTAGCCCTTGGGCCAGTCCGGGCAGGACAAGATGTGAAGAATGTGCTCTACACCGCAGCCGGGGAGAATGGCCCTACCTGGAGCCTCTGGCAGAAAGCACCAGGGGAGACTGAAGGTCGACCCTTAGGGTTCTAGAGTCGGGGATACAGAGGATCCGAGGCCCACTACACTCCAACTGAGAAGGAGATATTGGCAGCATATGAAGGGGTTCAAGCTGCTTCAGAAGTGGTTGGTGCTGAAGCACAGCTCCTCCTGGCACCCCGACTGCCGGTGCTGGGCTGGATGTTCAAAGGGAGCGTCCCCTCTACACATCATGCAACCGATGCTACGTGGAGTAAGTGGGTCGCGCTGGTCACACAACGGGCCCGAATAGGAAACCCCAGTCGCCCAGGAATCTTGGAAGTGATCGCGAACTGGCCAGAAGGCAAAGATTTCGGAATATCCCCAGAGGAGGAGGTGACGCGTGCTGAAGAGGCCCCACCGTATAACGCACTACCGGAAAATGAGAAGCAATATGCTCTGTTCACTGGTGGGAAAGCATCGGAGATGGAAGGCTGCTGTATGGAGTCCTATACGCCAAGTTGCAGAAACTGCTGAAGGAGAAGGTGAATCGAGCCAATTTGCAGAGGTGAAAGCCATCCAGCTGGCCTTGGATATTGCTGAACGAGAAAAATGGCCAGTACTTTATCTCTATACTGACTCATGGATGGTGGCAAATGCCCTGTGGGGGTGGTTGCAGCAGTGGAAGCAGAACAAGTGGCAGCGCAGAGGTAAACCCATCTGGGCTGCCGTACTGTGGCAAGATATTGCTGCCCAGGTAGAGAACTTGGTTGTAAAAGTACGTCACATAGATGCTCACGTACCCAAGAGTCAGGCCACTGAAGAACATCAAAACAACCAGCAGGTGGTCCAGGCTGCTAAGATCGAAGTAGCTCAGATAGGTCTGGACTGGCAACATAAGGGTGAATTATTTATAGCTCGGTGGGCCCGTGACACTTCAGGCCACCAAGGAAGAGATGCAACATATAGATGGGCTCGTGATCGAGGGGTGGACTTGACCATGCACACTATTGCACAGGTTATCCATGAATGTGAAACATGCACTGCAATCAAGCAAGCCAAGTGAGTAAAGCCTCTTTGGTATGGAGGACGATGGTTGAAATATAAATATGGGGAGGCTTGGCAGATTGGTTATATCACACTCCCACAAACCCGACAGGGCAAGCGCTATGTGCTCACCATGGTGGAAGTAACCACAGGATGGCTGGAAACATACCCTGTGCCCCATGCCACCGCCAGGAACACCATCCTGGGCCTTGAAAAACAAGTCCTATGGCGACATGGCACCCCAGAAAGAATTGAGTCAGACAATGGGATTCATTTCCGAAACACCCTCATAGACACCTGGGCCAAAGAGCATGGCACTGAGTGGGTCTATCACATCCCCTACCATGCACCAGTCTCTGTGAAAATCGAACGATACAGCGGACTGCTAAAGACAACACTGAGGGCAATGGGTGGTGGGACATTCAAGCATTGGGACACACATTTAGCAAAGGCCACCTGGTTAGTCAACACTAGGGGATCTGTCACTCGAGCTGGCCCTGCCCAATGCAACCCCTTACGTACTGTAGAGGGGGATAAGTCCCTGTCGTGCGTATGAGAAATATGCTGGGGAAGACAGTCTGGGTTACTCCTGCCTCTGGCAAGGGAAAACCCATCCATGGGATTGCTTTTGCTCAGGGACCTGGGTGCACTTGGTGGGTGATGCAAAAGGATGGGGAAGTCCGGTGTGTACCTCAAGGGGATTTAATTTTGGGTGAAAATAGCTAATGAACTGAACTGTATAATGTTAGTTACTATATAATACTGTATGTCGTCACTTCTGTGGTTACTATATGCCATATTAACAGTATTACAGTAAGAATCACCCAGATTAATGTAGGAGGAACTCCGATGAAACTGAGCAGCAAGGTGCAACGATGATAGAACCGGATGAGCGCCCAGAACTGGCCTCCGCATGCAAGAGCCCAACACCACACACCATCTCTCCTGAAAGACTGTTATGACAGATGGAACCCGAAGTCATGGACTAAATGAACTCAACGGACGTTTTAGAGGGATGGCCCATGGACTTAAGGAATGATATCTCTGTGTGTGTATATATCAAAAGGCAGGAAAAGTAGTGGTGACTGATTGGAAGGTATGGGAAAATGTGAGACCTGGGCATGATGTAGATGGTATAGAATAAGGGGTGGATATTGTCCTGGTTCCAGCTGGGACAGGGTTAACTTTCTTCCCAGTAGCTTGGGGGGTGTGCTGTGTTTTGGGTTTGGTGTGAAAGGAACATTGATGGCTTTGGCTGTTGCTGGGTGGTGCTTGCACGGGGGGCGGGGGGGCGGGGGTGAGCACAGCCAGCGTGGTGGACCCAGCTGGCCAATGGGATATTCTATACCATGTGACATCATGCTCAGTATAAAAACCAGTTGGGGGGGAGGGGCCTTGCCCCCTGTTCGTGACATGTGGTCGGTGAGCAGTTGCATTGTGCATCGTCTGCTTTGTATATTCTGTTATTGTTGTTGTTCTCATTATTATTACTGTTCTACTTTGTTTTACTTCAATTATTAAACTGTTTTTATCTCAACCCAGGAGTTTTCCTACTTGTGCCCTCCCGACTCTCTCCCCCACTCCACCGGAGGGGGAGGGGGGGTAAGCAAGTGGCTGCGTGGGGTTTATTTGCTGGCTGGGGTTAAACTATGACAAATCCATATAATCTCTAAGTAGAGTAGTTAACATTTTCTCTTTTCAGACTGGATCAGGAACTAGACTTCATTCTGTCACAGCAGAAAGAGCTTGAAGACTTGTTGACCCCTCTGGAAGAGTCTGTGAAGGAACAGAGTGGGACTATCTACTTGCAGCACGCAGATGAGGAACGGGAGAGGACGTAAGAGAAAAATCTTCTTGGAACCTGTGATGAGCAGGCTAATTGTGGTGATGATCAATGAGCAAGAAGTTGAGTTGGGATGCATGACAATATTGAACTATCAACGGCCTTTGTCAAATACGTAATCCGGTTTTATGCATGGCAACTTAGATTTTATGCGTTAGAAACAGGGAAATGGCAACTGGTGGCCCTTGAATCAGCATGAAAAGCTCTTTGGATGTTGGTCTAATCAGCTGCCTGGGAGAAGGTTACTAATTTTGGCATAATCTCTGAAAATCAGTGATTATTTAGTGATAGAAGTGAGGAGAGCAGAATGCACTGTGTGTGGCTTGAGCATCCTTGTAAGCCTTAAGTGTTGAATGGTAGCGGGGTAATTAAAAGAAGTGTTTGTCTGGTTCAAGAGAGATGAATCTTGAAGAATCCAGACTAGCTGGTTCCTTCAGTTCTGACAAAACCTTCCAGAAAGCCCTCCAAACTATTGCTTGTCTGTCTCCATGTATCTCTCAAGAGAGAAAGAAGTTAGGAGTTACTTCATCTGTGTGATAGAATGCCTCTCAGGGTGCTGTTCCCACATATCTGTCAGCCTTGGTTGAAAGGCGTGGAAGCTAATTCTGATTGCCCAGAGTTGGTGTGACTGGGAGCAGGTCTTCTGAAGTTCACTTTAAATATTCTGTCCTTGGTTCCCATGTGTTTTGCAGCTATAAACTGGCTGAAAACATAGATGCTCAGTTGAAGCGTATGGCACAAGATCTGAAGGACATCACTGAGCACCTGAATACCTCAAGAGGCCCAGCAGACACGAGTGACCCGGTAAATCCGAGCTTCGTTTTTTTGTATGTGGGTAAAGAGGCAAAGGATATTTAAACAATTCTAACTCTTCATTTGTCCACTCGTGGATACTCCACTGCTTGAAGCTTCAACCTTGGAAGGGTGTTTTGTTTTGTCCTTGGGTTGATTCTTTTTTGGTAAAACTTGCAGTATAACACAGCACAAGGCAGCCTGACTCATGTACTTACTCTGCAGTTCTGTTAATAGTTTTCAAAGTATCTCATTCTGGTATGAACTCTGGTTATTTGCTTGTTGTCTAATTTTTGCCTAGATTACAGCTTGTTTCAGAGGCATTTCTTAACGCTGATCCGGCTACCTGCTCCACCGCTTGCATCTTTCTTGTGGCAAATCTAAATTTTGTTCAGTGCCCTCCGTAGCTGCTGATACTTTTTCCTTATACTACTTTTGTATCCTCATGAAAACAAGATCTGAATTACCAGCTCTTTCTGATATGTATTAAATGGATCTTGATATTCCTTGTGGCTTTTCTGAGAGGCTTTTTTTCAGTAAAAATTTCCCTTCAGTATTGCAGACTGAGTTTTTCCCCATTCCTTTTTACTTTTGCCACCTCAAGCCTAAGGTGATTAATGTTGTGGTGGTTCCTAGGTCTGAATTGGAATAAGCTTAAGCCACAGGCATATACTCTAAACCAGTCTGTTTTCTTGCTGGGAAAGAGAAGCAAAGCAACACAGTTGCTCCACCGACTTCCTGGGAAAGTCGCTGCTAAGTTAGTGGAGCTGTACACATGAGAAATTTGATTGCATCATGTTCCAAAGGCAGGGACGGGCAGGCTCTCTTTTACTGCTCTTAGTTTTTATGTAGTGTAACGAATGACTTGCACCTTCTCTTTCTGCTCAGCTTCAGCAGATCTGTAAAATTTTGAATGCGCACATGGATTCGTTGCAGTGGATTGACCAGAACTCAGGTGAGTCTGGGAATGTGAATAGAGGCATTGTAGCACGTGTGCAAGTGTTTCTTGAATGTAAATGAATTCCTGAAGATCCCTGAGGAATCTTCTCCTCCTCACCTTCAGTGACACAGTCCCTTCTGTACTGAATTCTCCTGACGTGCATTAGAGGCCCCTGCTGAGAAGTAACTCCTGGTAACTGCTGATGTTTTACAAAGAAGCTTGAAATGCATCAGTGCAAAGCAGAGGACTTGAAAACCTTATGCTTTGTTCCATCAAACTAAGGTTAAATATTTCAACTTGTAAAATGTTGTGAGGTTTCCCTTAGGAATAGGAAAATTGGAGGTGAGGGGGGTGTGTGTGTGTGTGTGTGTGTTTAATGTTGTCATCATCCCCCCTGCAACTGGAAAGCCAGGTCCTGGTAAGACTGAGCAGCATGCATTTATCTGCGGGCGCGGTAAGTCTGGAGTAGTAGTGTGGAAGTTTCACAATAGCAGTAACTCGAGATGTAGTGCAGAGCAGAAGATACTGGATAGTGTAGTTTCTGTTGTTTCTTGTCTTGGACTCACCCTTAACTAGTATACTATGGTGCCATACTAAAATCAGACAGAAGAAAGGAACTTTTCTCACAGGGAGTGCCTCCTTGTGAGGGATTCAAGAATTGTACAGGGTTTTGATTTTAATTGATCTTAGCAGCCACAGGGGGGCATGGCAGAATAAAGCTGTGCTCCTCACCAGCACCAAATTGCAGTGCTGTGAAAGTGCTTGCACCTGATGTACTTCTTGGATGAAAGCAGGTGTACTACTATCCATGTTTAAATAGTAATATTGGCTTAGGTCAGGATTTAATTTGGCTTTTTCTTCCAGGACATATATGCTAACTTCCGCATTCCAAACATGCCGTTATTGGGAAATCTGATGCAGCTCCTGTGGCATCAGGATTCTAGCTTTACAGAATGTGTGTGAAAATAGCAACCTGTTTCCTTTAAATTCTCCTAGAAAGGAGACCCATTTTTTCCTCTGTCATTCAGTACCAAAGAAACTGTCTTATCAGTTAATAACGATTCATTCTCTTTGCTGGGAAATGTACATCTAAAGAAACAGTTCACCTTCAAACAAGAAAGAAGCAATGAGCCTAAGAAATTGCAGTTTTTGTAAGAGGTTAATGTGTCTGTTTCTGTGGGGTTCTTAGCAAGGAGCAGAATTCCTGTTACTGTGTGCACTTAAGTGGTACGGTGGAAAAACAATGCAATTTTGAAGTAAGCTTTCACATAGCCCTTGCCATTAGTAAATTGAGTAGGCCTGGGAAGGACACATTCCTTAACATTCTTTTTCTGTGAAAAAAATATTAAACCCTCCCCCCTCCCAAGCAGAACTAGGACATCTGTGCTGTAGGTGATTTTATCAGTTTTGTTTCCTGTGGAACTCCTCCAGGACTGTTTCACAACAGCCAGTGATCTTCTCTGGGCATACTCATACACTGTGGCTATTAACTTGTCTGACTTGTGAAACAATTACGTGCAACTGTGGCACTTTATTCAAATTACTGTTAACCTACACTGCCACAATTAAATGGACTTGCTGAACATGGACGCAGGGTGGTGCTGCTTCCACAAGTGAAAGGAGTGTTTGGACAAAGCTTTTTCTGACTTTCTGCCTCTTCCTGAGAGAACTAGAAAGTCTTCTCTTTTGTAGTTGCCACTGAATTCCGAGTTGAGCGAGAGAGATCTGTGAGACAGTGAAGCAGACTGCCATTTTATGCCATAATCATTTTTGCATGGTGAATTTTTGAGAAGTGTCAAACTGAAATGTGTTGCTTAATATGTCACTGGAAGATTCCGAGTTTAGCATGCTGTATGAAATAAAACCTAACTGGGAATATCTATCTCCAAGCCACAGGCTGACATAATGCTGTAGCCCTGTTGAATGGCTTCTGATAAGCTTTCATGGAATGAAATTAGAAATTGCTTTAGCTTGTGCCAAGGTTGTTTGTATATTGTGACGCCTGCTGCATTTAAAGTTGATGATCAATCAGTGGCTTACGTGTTTCCAAATTGGTGATCTGCAAATAACAGATGATCTGTGCTGTGGCTGCAAGTGCTCTGTAGCTCTTCTGTGCAATTGCACTGTCTGTTCTGTATTTACAGTTAAAAGCTTGTTATGGCCATGTGATATCTTGCAAGAAAATATGTATATGCTTCTAACAGATTGTGTGGTTAACCTGTAATTTGCATAATGCAAAGCGAGTTTAGCAGGCGGTGGGTAGGGTAAACTGGTTTACAGAGCAATTGCTTTTTCTCAAGCTGCAGACCAGCTTGCAGTTCCTGTTCAGGGAGGGTTTGCTCTGCTCTTTGATGCAGTGTCCTGAAACTGCAACATGTCCCAGGACTCTTCTGATTCTGCCTGCCAGTCCCTGAATGCCTCAGAATACTTTTTAGGCAATCGTCTTTGCCTTGGAGGGTTAGCAGTGCTTTGTGTTGGTTTTTCCTCCTTGTTTGTGCACTGTCAACTCTGAGTGTCTGTCAAAATGTTTTTCTTTCTCCTTCTGCAGGCTAAACTGTGCAGGGTTGTGTTTTAGGGTGGTTGCAAGATTAATGACTTGTTTCTCCCACAGCCGTGTTGCAGAGAAAGGTAGAAGAGGTGACAAAGGTTTGTGAGAGCCGCCGCAAGGAGCAAGAGCGCAGTTTTCGGATCACGTTTGATTGAAAGACTCAAGGTTTAAAGGATTGACCTAAAATCTCCACAGAAAAGAGAGGTTGTTGGGATGTGGGTCTCAAATGGTCTCAAACGTGGGTTTGTTTCTTTTCTTGCAATAAAACTTGTTGTGTGTTCCAAAGCCAGTCTTTGCAATGTGTGTTTGGAATTCACCCCCTCCAGTCTGAGAGACTGCATGAATTTTGTGCAGAAAGCATGTGCTCTTCGTCTCTGTTCTTTACGACTGCATGCAGACTGGTGAGATACAGAAATGCTGCCCTTGAGGGATTTAAGCAGTATGTGATGCCACGGCTGAGCTCTCCAGTACTCAAGTGTAACTTGAATATGTTCAACCGGGACTTCACAAGTTTTTATTCAGGTCGTTACAGAGATGGTTTAATGAAGAGCTGTCCTCAGAAGGAGCTGCAGCAGTCTGAGAGACTCAAGTTCCTCATACTGCTAGCTGGAGTTTGTGTTTAAATTAGGTATGCTTCCACTTGTGAAAGCGGGCCTTGTCTTCTGTACTTTTGGCAATTAACTGCTTTTGTGCTGGTACCTGTAAGCAGAACTTCTACGCAATTAAAAATTATTAGATGTGCCGGTAGAAAAATGGTGCTTGTGTGGTGATTTGGTGTAGCTTGTTCAGTCTCAAGGGTGCGGGAAAGAATATGGTCAGCAAGTCAGCTGGGAAGGCTTTTCAAGAGACAGAGTCACATCCCTGCTTTTTGATAAAGTGTGATTATAATGCACGTTCCGATGTATCTTTACTAATAGAGGGAAGTGAATGATCACATATTGTCGTGGTTTAACCTGTCAGGCAGCCAAATACCACGCAGCTGCTCACTCACTCCCCCCACCCCCAGCGGGACGGGGAGAGAATCAGAAGGGTAAGAGTGAGAAAAACTCGTGGGCTGAGATAAAGACAGTTTAATAGAACAGGGGAAAAAAGGGAAAATAATAATGATAATGATAAAATATACAAAATGAGTGATGCACAATGCAATTGCTCACCACCCGCGCTGACTGATAACCAAGTAGCGATCGGTACTTCCTGGATCACGCCTACCGTTCATATACTGAGCATGATGTCACATGGTATGGAATACCCCATTAGCCAGCTGGGCTGGCTGTCCTGATTATGTTCCCTCCCACATTGTGTACCTAGCTCAGTCAGTAGGCACGGGAGCTGTCCTTGGACTAGGAGGGCACTTAGCAACAACTGCAAACATCAGTGTGTTATCAACATTCTCCTCATACTAAATCCAAAACACAGCACTAGGAAGAAATTTAACCCTATCCCAGCCGAAACCAGGACACATATTTAGCAGAACTGCCCTCATACTCCTTTGTGCTTTGTGCTTTTATTCAGCAAAATGCTGAAGGAGCGAAAATAATGCGTAATGGGCTTTACTTTATATTTACCTTCCTCCCCTTGCACCCCATCTGCCTTCTCTTATGTATTGTCCCCTGGAAAAAAGGGAAGGGCCTGCTAACTAGAGTAGTTTACTGACTTTTGTGAGAGTTAAAACTTGTTAGTTGCTTGTTAACTTGGCTTAGGGCAGAGGTCTTCACACAGGCTCTCTGCCCATCCGCCTTGCTCCAGGCAGGCTTAGGACAGCCCCAGCTCCAGGCCCAAGCTGAGGGCGAACGGAAACACAGTGTCAGGGAAACCCGCCCTCACCACGGCCCCGCTTTCAGGCTGCGCAGCTGCTCCCGGCCCCGGGGAGCTGCCCCACCGGGGCAGCCCACCCTCCCGCAGACGCACCAGGCGCGGCCCGGCTCGGCGGAGCGGCCCGCCCTGGGGCAGCCGGCTCTCCAGCGGCAGCAAGCAGCCGCTCTGGCCCGCCCAAACGCCCCGGTGCCGCCGCACGGCCTACAGCCGCCCACGTCCCCGTCCCCACAGCAACGGTGCCGCCGCGCGGCCTACAGCCGCCCGCCGCCACCGGCCGCGTCCCCGTCCCCACAGCAACGGGGCTCCGCTGCCCCTCCCCGCCTCTTGTCGCCTCGCGAGCCAATCCGACCGGGCCGCCCACGAGCGGCGGCGGGACTAGCCAATAGCTGTTGAGGGCGGGAAGACCCGGCCGGTGGTTGGGAGGCGGGAGAGAGGGGCGGGTGCAGAGTGGCGGTAAAGTGCGTCATTCCTGTGCGCGCGCGCGGCGCGTGGTGGCAGTCGCGGCGGTGGCGGGCGCGGCGCTGTGCGGCTCGGCTGGGCGGTTGGGGCTGGGCCGCGGGAGCTGGGCCGCCGCCCCCGCCCGGGTCTCCTGACGGTGGCGGTCCCTCTTCCCGCAGGCCGCAGCCGCCATGAACCAGTTCAACCTCGGGTCGGGTGCGGCGGGAGGCGGCTTCACTTTCGGCACGCCGAAGACGGCCGCCACAACGGCCACGACCGGCTTCTCCTTCTCCACGCCTGCCGCCTCGGGGGGCTTCAGCTTCGGGAGCGCGGCCCAGGCGCCTGCCAGCAGCCAGCCCGCCGGGCTCTTCTCCTTCAGCACGCCGGGCACTGCCGCGCAGCCTGCCAGCTTCAGCTTCGGGACGCCGGCCACGGCCACCGCGGCTCCGGCAGCGAACGTGTTCCCGCTGGGGTGAGAGGCCCGGGGGTCGGCCGGTGCCGGGGTGGGGGTGTTGGCTTTGCTGAGCGGTCCTGGCCACGGGGGACTGTGAGTGGATGACGTCCTGCTCGTTGCTTTGGAAGGGCTTTGGAAGTAATTCTCAAGGGAGCAGACCTGTTGCTCTTGTGCCTTAGAATTCCCCCTGCACTGCAGCGCATTGGGAAAAGCGTTCAGCGAGACCTGTTCTTTGTCGGTGCTGACTTTTTCGGATGAGTATGAAGAATAAGCTGTTCCACACTTGAGTCTGTAATTGGGGTATAGATGCTTGCATGAAGAAATGCTAAAACTTTGCGTCAGAGCATAAAATGTCTTGTCCTTTCTGATCTGGATCTGGAGCGCTCAGAATGTTTCTTCAGCGGCGTGGGACCGTTTTGTCCTTAGGAAAGGCTGTAAGCTTTGAGGTGGTTCTTCAGAACTGCTGTTATTGAAGCTTGCCAGAAGGGAGCAGTGGGAAGGGAGCTCAAGTGGGGACTAGCAGTAAAAGTTAGTTGAACGAAATGGTCTTCTGTAGAGGAAGTGAAAAGGGTGCTTAGGAGCCGAGAGAATAAGCACCTTCACTTACACTGCCATAAATGTCTTCTGGTGCCTGGATGGGTGGAGGTAATTAAGGGGGAGTCAGTATAAAGAGACTTAACAGAGGATTGCAGATGGCAGGAGTTGCGATACAGTCTTTGTCAAAATTGAAACATAAACCCGGTCAAGTGCACATCTTTTTGAAAGGTGGTTTCTGCTGTCAGCAAATGGTCTGTAAGAAAGCCGACTTGGTACTTGACTGGATGTACGTCTCAAACAGATTGGCCTCTTTTCTTTTCTTCTCTAGGGCAAATGCACCAAAATTAAACTTTGGAGGCAGCACTGCAACTCAAGCTGCTGGAATCACAGCGGGCTTTGGATTTGGTAGCTCTGTACCAACCAGCGTGCCCTCAAGTCAAGCAGCAGCCCCTTCTGGCTTTGTGTTTGGATCTCCTGCCACCACCACCACGACCACCACCACGGCTCAGCCTGGGACAACTGGAGGGTTTACTTTTTCCAGTGGTACCACAACTCAGGCCGGAACAGCCGGCTTCAACATTGGCACTGCAGCTCCGCAAGCAGCGCCCACAGGGTTGACCTTTGGAACAGCATCTGCAGCTGCTGCCACCACTGCTGCCACCTTAGGAGCTGCAACCCAGTCAGCAACCCCCTTCAGCCTTGGGGGGCAGTCCGCAGGTGAGTGCCTGGGCTTGAAATGGCCGCTGGAGTCAGGAAGCCTGTCGGCAGGGAGGGCAGCTGGGGATGGCGTGGAGGTTCTGCAGCCTCCTGCTTCTGCTGGTGTGAAATGAAGCGAGTGGCTGGAATCGGTGTTTTTTCTGGTATGCTTTTCCAGGGTCTTCAGTGATGAGTAACAATTGCTATTTTGCCTTTGGGTTTGGAGAGTGAGGCCGAAATAATTTTGCTGTGTGTGTAGAAGTGTCAGCTGCCATTTGATGCACTTATTTAAATGTTTGTAGCGGGTTTGCTGGTGCAGAGGGAAAGGGCTCAGAGTGGTGGGGAGGGGTCACCGCAGGATGCACTGGGCCCACGGTGTCAAACCACTGTTCATCTCCCTGACAGCAGGAACCTGCCCACTCCTGCAGAGTCCAGCAGAAGTTTAGTTTGCAGCTTTTGATTTACTTGTTGGTGACAGTGCAGGCCTCGGAGGGAAGGTCATCAGCTCTGGGGTGAGGGTGATGTTCGTCTGTGTTAGAATCATTCTTGCAAGTCTCTTTACGTAATGAGCTTGTTAGCCCTAGTTCATTTCCTGGGTAACGCAGAGTATTTGTTGCATTGAATATTAATGTTTTTCTTCTACTCTTATTGCTTCTAACTTGACTATTGCTGTGATCGGCGGAAACTACAGCGTCTCTGTAGTAAAAGGTTTGTCTTTTACTTACGCTACTTGTTCCAGGTCTAAACTTTGGGTCATTGCCTTCGACAGCAGCCACTAGTGCACCCACGGCAACGCTGACCACTAGTACCAGCCAGGGACCCGCTCTGTCCTTTGGAACCAAACTTGGAGGTAGGAGGTTGTTTTAGGAAATAATTACTCAAGGCTTAGTGAGTCTGCTGTCCTTCTGGGAATAGTTTTCTAAACTGGTGTCTGGAAACGGGCTAGAAGTGTTTGTAACTGTGAATTTGCAATGGCATCAGTAATCTGTGACGGTTCATGCAGCCATTGAACTTAGTATTCTGTATTTTTTATTGTGTCCCACGTGCCAAATGTACTTCTTGCTGGAGCGTAGTGGATGGGAGCCACAGGTTTCAAGGGTACATTGGAAAAGAAGGAGAGCTGAAGTAGAATAAGAGGAAAAATAGTTTAAAATTCTTACATCCATAAAAACCTGGTGTAGATAGGCAAATTTGTATCGCGTTCTCAGCATGATTGTACAAGATCAACGCTTTTTCTGTTTGTAGTAACATCCACAGCTGCTACAACTGCTGCTACGACCACAACCTCCGTCCTTGGTTCAACGGGGCCTACGCTGTTTGCGTCTATAGTGAGTTCTTCAGCACCGACGTCGTCTACCGCCACGGGCCTCTCACGTAAGTCACAATACACGGGTTTTATCTGTTGGGGGAATAAATGAGCAGCATGGTTGGTGCTACCTGTCAGTAGTGGACCTGCAGATGCTGGGGGAATATGGGAGAATTCAAAAGGCCAGCTCTCCCCGCTGTTTGCCACCCTCCTTCTTTGTGATTTCTGGCAAACGTTCTCCGGTGGTGAGGCATGGAGCACCATGCACCAAAGCACACTTTAGGTTCAGAGTGGGCAAGCAGCACGGGGCAGTTTTAGCTGTGTGTGAATTTTTTGTTTCTGTGTCTGGGTAGTACCGCCACAAGTGAGCTTTCTAGTGATGTTTTAGGTGCTCTCCTGCAGACCCCAGTGCCTTGCGTCTGGTTACGTGTGCCTTTGACTCTTGCATTAAGAACAGTGGCCTGTGGCAGTGGAGGTGCAGTGTGCTAAAAACAAGTGTTCACACAGCTGTATGTTTGCAAGTTCCTCTGGTAATAACTGGCAAGTTTCCTCTTGCAAAATTATTTTTATGGCAGGAAATAGTTTCTATTTTCTGATAGCTTTAAGGCAGTAGCCCACGTTTGAAGACAGTCCCAACAGCTTTCTTTCTCGATCTGCAGTGAGTTGTCAACGCTTCAGTTTCCTTTGATTATGGAGACTAGCTAGAGTAAATGTCAATGTTTACCAGCGTTAATACAACTATTCCATACATAATGCTGTCTTACACTCAGCTCTGAAAATGTGGGCAGCTGCTCCCAAGAACCTTCACGAGTTCTGTGTTAAAGCCAAACTGATAACTTTTAACTAATGAGCTGCAATTTGTAGATGCCCTATATATACCAGCCTAACAACTTGTATTTTCAGTAGCTCTACAATGCTTGCATTGCTACTCTAGTTCCAAAGCTGACCTTAATCTTGGTGTTTAAGAATGCTTTTAAGCTAATGGACATTCTCTGTTTATCAGGGTGCCTGAATCCTTGTTCTTAGATGATAATAGGTGGGTTGTTTCCAGGCAGCTGAGATGTGGCCAGCGTGTTTCCTGTAGTATGTGCAATTGTATTGCTTTAGCAAGTAGACTCATTCCTGCCTGCCCGTGTCCAGTACCCTTTGCTTGTGTTAGCATTTGAGAGCGGTTAAATGTTAGATAATTCAAAATAGGTAAAGAGCAGTGACAGTAGCTTGGCCCCTGGGTTGATAAAAATTTCCTAGGAGATTCGCAGAGCATTCTGGCTATTTTATAGCTTCAGCCTGCCTTTTTTCATGTCGTGTCTGGATGATCCGTCACCTAAACAGTGATCCTGGTTAATACAAATAAAGACCAGATGGCGATGGGTGAGCAGGCAGGGTAGGGCTTTTCAAAGGGGCACTGTATTTAATGGGTTACGCAAACTCTTAATGTTGTCTTCTGTTTACAGTTGGTGCCCCTTCCGCTGGGACTGCCAGTCTTGGAACGCTTGGGTTTGGATTAAAAGTTCCTGGAACGACAGCTGCCGCAACAAGCACTGCCACTAGTAAGAACTAGATGCTGAAAGTAGCTGAAGAGAAGGAAGGCTGACTTCAGCGCTCTGTCGTAGCGTAAAGGGCCACGCCAGTGTAGCAGCACAGCAGTTCTAATCTCTAATGCCCTCCAATAACTGAAAATAACGCAGTATTTCTTTCTCTGATCCTCCTTTTCCATCTCCCCAAATGCATGGTTACTTATGACTTCTGAGAGCCTGTCCACAGCAAAGGGACTTTGGGCGAAGGAAGGCCTGTAGGCTTTGATGTACTCATCTGGAGCAAGTAAATAGATCAGCTGCTCCTTCTCTAGCCTGCCTGCGCAGGTGCAGAATTGCTCTGAGAGGTGAGGGAGAGGTGTCCCAATGGGGGAAAGGAGAGGCCAAAGACTTGCGGGCATGTTAGGGAGAGATGTTTTCTGTTTCAGTTCTGCCCCATGAATCGGTTTCTTCCATATTATAAGTTTCAAAGTGTAGGATTTCATTAACTTTTCTTCAAAAAAAAAAAAAGCAGAGATGAGTGCTGTGTTTAAGTGGCAAACCTTGTGTGAAAACCTGCAGTGGAATTTGCTGCTGCACGGTGTTGGGAATTCAGGTCTGAACATCCTTTTCTGGATGCAGTTACCGGTCCGTTTTCAGTGTAATAACGTGGATGCTGCTCAGCTCTCAAGGTCTTTGTAGAGCTTGTTTCTGGAGCAACTGAAGAATTTGAGCTGAGTGCCTAGAAGTGCCATGCGACTGGCTGACAGTACCATCTTTTGGTAGATGCTCGTAGCTTTGTGAAAATGTAGAAGTCTCATTTTCTGCAAAGACGCAGGAGAGGGGAACCGAGTGTGCTGGTAGTTATTAAGTCTAGTATTAAAAGAGGAGGAGATTGTGAGGGGTGTGTGGGCTAATGCTGTGTTTCTTTGAATAATGCCCGGGTTAAGTGCAGGCTGACGGGTCCTCATTTTACTAGAACTACTGGTCAGACATTTACAGTCCACTACGTTTGTGTCAAGATGTGCTTCGTTCCCTTCTTGACAGGCATGGGATTTGCTACTTGAGCAAGCGCATAGAAGTGTATATTGGACCTGTTCTCAATTCGTTAGATAGCAGATGTGTCCTTTTCTGTCGCTTGACTTGAATCTCTTCTTTCAGGCACCTCTTCTGCTTCTGGCTTTGCTTTGAATCTTAAGCCATTAACTACGACTGGTGCCATTGGAGCTGGGACTTCTACAGCTGCCATAACCACAACAACAACCAGGTGAATATTTTGTTATAACTGACTATTTTGCGACTCAGGCAAGAGGCAGTATTAATGCTGGTGTCTAGTGGAGGAAGGGGAAATGACTGTTGTCATGTTTATATTTTGGTTTTTGATCTTGTGTTCTGTCTTGCACTTCCTCTCAGCGCGCCTCCAGTGATGACTTATGCCCAGCTAGAGAGTTTGATAAACAAGTGGAGTCTGGAACTGGAAGACCAAGAGAAACACTTTCTCCATCAGGCTACGCAAGTTAATGCCTGGGATCGGATGCTGATAGAGAATGGAGAGAAGGTAAAGTGACATCCAGTGTAACCTGATTGGCTTGCTTAGATCCTTGAAAGGCGTTCAGTGTTACAGATGCAGCAAGCCATCTAGTGGGACTTTCTACTTGTAAAAAAACCAGATGTGAATTATATCTGATGCTTGTGAAAGACTTGCTGTATGTCTGTTCTGGTCTTTAGGCTTTGAAGCCTGGAAATTTGTTCTGTGAGTCTACACTATGGTAACAAGTAATTTTCTTAGTACAATTAAGTGTCTTCTGTTTCCAGATTACTTCATTACACAGAGAAGTAGAGAAAGTGAAGCTTGATCAGAAGAGGTACGAAACTGTGAACGCTTGAAATGATTTTGTTTCTTTTTTGCATCTTCTCGCGTTGTGGTATGGCAGATCTAGAATGTATATAATCTCTAAGTAGAGTAGTTAACATTTTCTCTTTTCAGACTGGATCAGGAACTAGACTTCATTCTGTCACAGCAGAAAGAGCTTGAAGACTTGTTGACCCCTCTGGAAGAGTCTGTGAAGGAACAGAGTGGGACTATCTACTTGCAGCACGCAGATGAGGAACGGGAGAGGACGTAAGAGAAAAATCTTCTTGGAACCTGTGATGAGCAGGCTAATTGTGGTGATGATCAATGAGCAAGAAGTTGAGTTGGGATGCATGACAATATTGAACTATCAACGGCCTTTGTCAAATACGTAATCCTGTTTTATGCATGGCAACTTAGATTTTATGCGTTAGAAACAGGGAAATGGCAACTGGTGGCCCTTGAATCAGCATGAAAAGCTCTTTGGATGTTGGTCTAATCAGCTGCCTGGGAGAAGGTTACTAATTTTGGCATAATCTCTGAAAATCAGTGATTATTTAGTGATAGAAGTGAGGAGAGCAGAATGCACTGTGTGTGGCTTGAGCATCCTTGTAAGCCTTAAGTGTTGAATGGTAGCGGGGTAATTAAAAGAAGTGTTTGTCTGGTTCAAGAGAGATGAATCTTGAAGAATCCAGACTAGCTGGTTCCTTCAGTTCTGACAAAACCTTCCAGAAAGCCCTCCAAACTATTGCTTGTCTGTCTCCATGTATCTCTCAAGAGAGAAAGAAGTTAGGAGTTACTTCATCTGTGTGATAGAATGCCTCTCAGGGTGCTGTTCCCACATATCTGTCAGCCTTGGTTGAAAGGCGTGGAAGCTAATTCTGATTGCCCAGAGTTGGTGTGACTGGGAGCAGGTCTTCTGAAGTTCACTTTAAATATTCTGTCCTTGGTTCCCATGTGTTTTGCAGCTATAAACTGGCTGAAAACATAGATGCTCAGTTGAAGCATATGGCACAAGATCTGAAGGACATCATTGAGCACCTGAATACCTCAGGAGGCCCCGCAGACACGAGTGACCCGGTAAATCCGAGCTTTGTTTTTTTGTATGTGGGTAAAGAGGCAAAGGATATTTAAACAATTCTAACTCTTCATTTGTCCACTCGTGGATACTCCACTGCTTGAAGTTTCAACCTTGGAAGGGTGTTTTGTTTTGTCCTTGGGTTGATTCTTTTTTGGTAAAACTTGCAGTATAACACAGCACAAGGCAGCCTGACTCATGTACTTACTCTGCAGTTCTGTTAATAGTTTTCAAAGTATCTCATTCTGGTATGAACTCTGGTTATTTGCTTGTTGTCTAATTTTTGCCTAGATTACAGCTTGTTTCAGAGGCATTTCTTAACGCTGATCCGGCTACCTGCTCCACCGCTTGCATCTTTCTTGTGGCAAATCTAAATTTTGTTCAGAATGCCCTCCGTAGCTGCTGATACTTTTTCCTTATACTACTTTTGTATCCTCATGAAAACAAGATCTGAATTACCAGCTCTTTCTGATATGTATTAAATGGATCTTGATATTCCTTGTGGCTTTTCTGAGAGGCTTTTTTTCAGTAAAAATTTCCCTTCAGTATTGCAGACTGAGTTTTTCCCCATTCCTTTTTACTTTTGCCACCTCAAGCCTAAGGTGATTAATGTTGTGGTGGTTCCTAGGTCTGAATTGGAATAAGCCTAAGCCACAGGCATATACTCTAAACCAGTCTGTTTTCTTGCTGGGAAAGAGAAGCAAAGCAACACAGTTGCTCCACCGACTTCCTGGGAAAGTCGCTGCTAAGTTAGTGGAGCTGTACACATGAGAAATTTGATTGCATCATGTTCCAAAGGCAGGGACGGGCAGGCTCTCTTTTACTGCTCTTAGTTTTTATGTAGTGTAACGAATGACTTGCACCTTCTCTTTCTGCTCAGCTTCAGCAGATCTGTAAAATTTTGAATGCGCACATGGATTCGTTGCAGTGGATTGAGCAGAACTCAGGTGAGTTCTCTTGCAGCGTTTTGGGAATGTGAATAGAAGGCATTGTAGCACGTGTGCAAGTGTTTCTTGAATGTAAATGAATTCCTGAAGATCCCTGAGGAATCTTCTCCTCCTCACCTTCAGTGACACAGTCCCTTCTGTACTGAATTCTCCTGACGTGCATTAGAGGCCCCTGCTGAGAAGTAACTCCTGGTAACTGCTGATGTTTTACAAAGAAGCTTGAAATGCATCAGTGCAAAGCAGAGGACTTGAAAACCTTATGCTTTGTTCCATCAAACTAAGGTTAAATATTTCAACTTGTAAAATGTTGTGAGGTTTCCCTTAGGAATAGGAAAATTGGAGGTGAGGGGGGTGTGTGTGTGTGTGTGTGTGTGTGTTTAATGTTGTCATCATCCCCCCTGCAACTGGAAAGCCAGGTCCTGGTAAGACTGAGCAGCATGCATTTATCTGCGGGCGCGGTAAGTCTGGAGTAGTAGTGTGGAAGTTTCACAATAGCAGTAACTCGAGATGTAGTGCAGAGCAGAAGATGCTGGATAGTGTAGTTACTGTTGTTTCTTGTCTTGGACTCACCCTTAACTAGTATACTATGGTGCCATACTAAAATCAGACAGAAGAAAGGAACTTTTCTCACAGGGAGTGCCTCCATGGCAAAAAGTGTCAACAACATGTCCCAGGACTCTTCTGATTCTGCCTGCCAGTCCCTGAATGCCTCAGAATACTTTTTAGGCAATCGTCTTTGCCTTGGAGGGTTAGCAGTGCTTTGTGTTGGTTTTTCCTCCTTGTTTGTGCACTGTCAACTCTGAGTGTCTGTCAAAATGTTTTTCTTTCTCCTTCTGCAGGCTAAACTGTGCAGGGTTGTGTTTTAGGGTGGTTGCAAGATTAATGACTTGTTTTCCCACAGCCGTGTTGCAGAGAAAGGTAGAAGAGGTGACAAAGGTTTGTGAGAGCCGCCGCAAGGAGCAAGAGCGCAGTTTTCGGATCACGTTTGATTGAAAGACTCAAGGTTTAAAGGATTGACCTAAAATCTCCACAGAAAAGAGAGGTTGTTGGGATGTGGGTCTCAAATGGTCTCAAACGTGGGTTTGTTTCTTTTCTTGCAATAAAACTTGTTGTGTGTTCCAAAGCCAGTCTTTGCAATGTGTGTTTGGAATTCACCCCCTCCAGTCTGAGAGACTGCATGAATTTTGTGCAGAAAGCATGTGCTCTTCGTCTCTGTTCTTTACGACTGCATGCAGACTGGTGAGATACAGAAATGCTGCCCTTGAGGGATTTAAGCAGTATGTGATGCCACGGCTGAGCTCTCCAGTACTCAAGTGTAACTTGAATATGTTCAACCGGGACTTCACAAGTTTTTATTCAGGTCGTTACAGAGATGGTTTAATGAAGAGCTGTCCTCAGAAGGAGCTGCAGCAGTCTGAGAGACTCAAGTTCCTCATACTGCTAGCTGGAGTTTGTGTTTAAATTAGGTATGCTTCCACTTGTGAAAGCGGGCCTTGTCTTCTGTACTTTTGGCAATTAACTGCTTTTGTGCTGGTACCTGTAAGCAGAACTTCTACGCAATTAAAAATTATTAGATGTGCCGGTAGAAAAATGGTGCTTGTGTGGTGATTTGGTGTAGCTTGTTCAGTCTCAAGGGTGCGGGAAAGAATATGGTCAGCAAGTCAGCTGGGAAGGCTTTTCAAGAGACAGAGTCACATCCCTGCTTTTTGATAAAGTGTGATTATAATGCATGTTCCGATGTATCTTTACTAATAGAGGGAAGTGAATGATCACATATTTAGCAGAACTGCCCTCATACTCCTTTGCGCTTTGTGCTTTTATTCAGCAAAAATGCTGAAGGAGCGCAAATAATGCGTAATGGGCTTTATATTTACCTTCCTCCCCTTGCACCCCATCTGCCTTCTCTTATGTATTGTCCCCTGGAAAAAAGGGAAGGGCCTGCTTACTAGAGTAGTTTACTGACTTCAGTGCGAGTTGCTCGTTAACTGTTTCCCCTGTGTTTAAAGGAGAGGGGAGGGGAGTCTCAGAGATGCTATAGATGAGGCTGTTGTTGAGGGACATGGGTAACCCTGAGAGAGGGCTCCAGGCACTTCCCTATGGGTTTTCAGCTGGGAGCGGAGCCATTTAACTGCCTCAACGACTCCTAGCAATAACTGAATTTTAACTTCGAGGCTCGCAGTGAACTGGAAGATGGAAACGCCAGGGTAACCCCGGTGTTCGGCGCCGGTTTTCCCCCGGGACAGTCCCTGGCAGGGGCTCGGCGCCGGGCCCGCTCGGCCCTTCCGCACTACGACTCCCAGCGGCCCCTGCGCCGCGGCTGGGCGGTGCTCGCGGGCGCTGCTGGGAGTTGGAGTCGTGGGCGGCGGCGGAGGCCGGGAGGGCCGCGGCCATGCGGAGGTGAGCGGCGCGGGCCGGGGGCTGGGAGCGGGCCCGGGCTGGTCTCCGCTGGCTCCGGGCGAGGTTTCCTCGTGTTCCAAAACAGCGAGCGTGGAGCTCCTGTCAGCCTGTTCTCCGGGTGACAGCACGGCCCGGGGGCTCATCTGGCGCCGCACCGGGCACGATGCTCCTGCGGAGACGGCAGTCCCTTGGAAAGCTGCTTTTTGGGCCGTGCGCCGGGGGCGTCAGGCCCTCCTGGAGCTGCCGCGGTCCCAACAGCGGCAGCGAAAGCTTTCCCCTGAAACCGGGCCGCCTGCCCACCCCTCGCCGGTGCCGAGTCGGCCCGAAACGGCTTCCCGGTAGAGGCATGGGCTTCTCCTCCCGGCCCACGGAAGGGCTGAGCCGAGCTGGTGCCGATGGCCTGGCTCTGGGGCACCCCACGGCTCGGCAGAAGCCCGCGGTGTAGGAGCGCCGCCTCCAGAAGAGGGGTGAGCAGGGCCCCCGCTGCCATGCGAAAACGGGCGCTGGCTGCGGGGGACTGTGGAGGCGGTGTCTGTCTGTCCGCGTGGAAGCAGGTGACCCCCGGAAGGGGAGAGGAAGCTTTCCGTAGAGCGCTGCTCAAATTCACTGTTTCTCTTCTCCCTCGCAGTTTTCTTTCTTTCTTTCTTGGGTCATTTGACACTAGTAACATCTGTTTAGATACTGATACAAAACAACTTTCCAGCAATAAAAATAAGATTGTATTAACTTTTTTTAAAAAAAAAAAAGCTACCTGGCGTATTTTTAATGTTCTCCAAGTAGTCCCAAATCTGTTGGCTTTTCTGGTTAACATTAGTGGGAGCTTTGGTTAAGCATTTTGGTTCCTTGTTGTGCTTTAAATTCCGTAAAAACAGTCGAGGAGCTAGAGAGGCTGTAGTGGTGGTGCGTTTTGAGCAGTTTTCCCTGTTGCCTTACTGATCACCTCCATGCTGTGCTTGTGTGCCCCAGGGTCAACAGCAGCCTGTCCAGCGATGAGCTCCTCCTGGAAGACTTGGAGACGGAAGGGGAGAGGCAGCTGAAGAGCCTCCTTCACCACCAGCTCGATACTACTGTCTCCATCGAGCAGTAAGTCCAGATCTGCCCCTGGGGGGCTGCCAGAGGGGCTGGTGAGCGGAGTCTGGCCATGCTAGGGGCAGCAGCAGTGTCGCCTCACTGGGGCCTCTTCCCCGGGGAGATGTTTGGTGCAGGCTGTTGTCTGCCAAAACAGCTGTGGAAATCCTTCCTCTTCTGCTTGGTCTCCTGCCTGGACACCCCAGCAGGAGATAAGCACTCCTTGTCTCCTGAAGCAAATGCTGGCAGTAACTTATTTTCACCTGGTGAAAATAACCGATTTGCCTGGGCCAGATGCAGGAGTGAGTTTCTAGCCTGGTGAGCGTATCCCCACCAGGCTGGTCTGTGTTTGCACCTGCAGGGTGCTTGGTGTTACAGAGTCATGAGGTGCCCCTTGTCCATGTTGGGGCAGCATCCTGCCCTGTTGGATCTCATGGGCTTGGAAGAGGGTCGTGAGAGTGTAGCTCAGTTGTGTTTTGGAAACATGGCATCTCTGCCTAGTTGCAGCAGGGCCAAGCGTGGTTGGGGAGAGAGGCCAGCTCCTTCCTATTCCCCCAGTTTCTCAGTGCTAAGTTGTTTCTGCTGTTCTGTTGCTTTGGGTTACAGGTGCAAGTCAAAGCGGAGATGCTTTGCCCCTGCAGCTTTTTACAAACCTTTTGGGGAAGAGGCTGCGGGGGCTTTGACCTTGTCGCAGTTCCAGGCCCTGCAGGAGAGCAACAAAGAAACTGCCTCTCTCCGGGAACTGGGGCTCTCTGACTCAGAGATCCTGCTCTGGAAGAACCGGACTTCAACAGGGAAGGTAGGCATGCTCTGCTCTGATGTGAACGTGGTGAAGTCCGTCTAACGCCATGGCCTGTGGCACCCTGGTAGAAAATTCAAGTCCTTTGTAAGCCCTCTGGTAAAGAATGGCTGCTCCATGTATCTCTTGCCTTTAGGCCAGCATGATCACACATTTCTTCTGGCCTGTTTTCTTTGGTGGAATGGTCTATATTAAAAGCTATGGTGGAGAGAAGAGATGGTCCTTTGGAACACAGCAGGATCTGACTATATTCCTGCCTCTGCCTTGATGGTCTCAAGCAAATCATTTCACCTGTTTATACCTGTGTAAGAAGGATTTAAAGGATGGAGGAGAAAAAGGAGGAAACATTTCAAAGTGCCTCAACCTCCTCTTTCTGTATTCTGACACATGCCTGGATCCCATGGCTGGCTTGGGATAGCTGTCTGTAGGGAGGGTTTTGTACGTTCTCCTCAGGGGCTTGCAGATGCTTCAAGGGACTTGAAACAGCCGTGTAAAAATAGCAGTGTAGAGCTGTTAGACCAAGTGTGTGATTGCAATGACATGTTCCTCTTTGAGTGCAGTTTGCAGCAGAGCAGAGCCAAAGCAGGTTTCTCCCCTTCCCCTACCTTCACCCTTTCCTTTCACATTCCAGAGACAAGGGGCTTTTGGGGTTGTCCTGTGTCAAGTGCACTGAAACATCCAGCTCTTAATTTGCTAAACCAGAAGGTGCAAGACAGGACTTGGGCTGACCCTTGGCTTCCCTCTGTCTCTCCTCCTCTTCCTGAGCAATAGTTGTGCACAGGAGGAAGCTGTCTGCAGTAATCATGGGTTCGCCTCTCTTCAGCTGAAGTCATTACTTGCTTTGGTGTTTAAATGCACACCAGCCCTGGGGTGGCTTGCATTAAAGCTTGGGTTAGAGAGGGGTGGTGTTAATTTAAGAATGAAAATTAATGTCAACAGTACCAGCTCTTGTATTTGGTATGAAATCAGTTCTGGGATGTTTAGAAATAAAGATTAGCATGAAAAACACTACTTTGACAGAAAGAACCAGTGACATTAGGGTCCATCTTCTACAGCTTGTGAGAGAAGAAGAATATTTAGAGAGAAAGCTCAAGTCAGGTAGCGATGTGCGGCTTTGTATGTGGTGGCCCTGAGTGAAAGATTCCACCAAGGAGGAATCAGCTGAGACAGAGAGGACTTCAGATTGCCTTCAGAGAGCTCTCGGCAAAGTGCTGAGTGCAGGCTTCTGTTATTTTCAGCTGCTAAGTTGCAGCTTTTTTGAAAACAAATTACTACAAATGATTTCCCAGAATTGCTTTTACATATAAACAGCCTTTTGTGCCCCAGGGAAGTTGTGAAATGGTGAATGGAAGCCGTGCAGATGTAGGCCCATGCAGTCAGGCAGGAAGGGAGAGGTACCCATGGGAAAGTCTTTGTTAGATTGTGCTCAGTGCAGGGAGAAAGCCTGGTTTCTTGCCTGAGGCAGAAGGATCTGCCACAGTAATTCTCAAACTGAATTTGAGAAAAGAAAATCCACCTACAGCCCCATAAAAGTGTGTTCTCTGGATTCTGATAGAGGTAGATGGGTGAACAGAAATGCCACTCCAGAAGTTGGGGTATGTCTCTGTGCTTTGGCAGCATGCGTCTGGTGAATCTTAGCAGTGCCTTGGCCCTGTGCAGTGAGGTTTATTTATACAGGAATGCTCGCTCTTAGCCAGGTTAGCTCTGAGGTCTGTGCTGCAGTAGCTAAGTAGTTTCTGGGAACTGGCTCATTTGAAGCTGGTCAGGGGTTTAGTCCTCAGCATAAACCTACCCTCAAGTGCCAAACGACAGCTTGGGGTCCTCTTTTCAGCAAATAAGGTCATAGACCAAAAGCTTGGTGGAAACTTGAGTTCAGGGATGCTCTAGGTGGGGCAAAAGAAATGCCAAAGCGCGTTTGTGCAGTTACTGTAGGTGGCCTTAGAAAATGGCTATTGGCAGGGGCAGGGACTGCTGGGACAGAGGGACACAGGCACCATCAGGCAGCGAGGCCAGGGGAAGGAAAGCGGCACAGAAAGGTCAGGAGAAAGGGGCTGTTTTTCCACTTCTCTCAAGAACTGATGCTTACTGAGTGGTTGTATTTCTGTCCTATCCTTGCAGTAACAGGATGTCTTGGTGACCTGCTCTTTGGGGGATGGTTCCTAGTTGCACCCACTCCAGGGCTGAAGGATGTGAAGTTTGACTGCTGGCTGAGTCTCTGAAAAGGAGGCACATGCCGTATCTGAGCAAAGCTGTGCCTGTCTTCCAGGGCTCTGGGCTGGGAGCAGCCCCGGAGGCCACGCAGGACCGACTCCATGCCATCCAGGAGAAGATGGAAGAGCGTCAGCGCATACTTGCCCTGCCCCAGAGGTTTGCTGGCAGCAAGCAGCTGAGCCGGCGGGAGATGGAGATTGAAAATGCCCTCTTTCAGGGAACAGACCGCCACTCCTTCCTCCGAGCGCTCTACCACCAAGGTTTGTGGGCTCAAGACTGTTCCTGCCTTTGCTCCAGCATGGAGAGACGGGGTGTGTGGGAGTCCAACACATTTCTGTCTGGCCTTCTGTCCCTGAAGACATGGTTCTGTTTTGGCACTGTGTGGGAGGAGATATTTTCCTCTCTTACATGAGCAGATAGAGAGTGGGCTTTCTGAAGGGTTTAATATAGAGGCTTGTAAAGTCCATCTCTGTTTGGAGAGCATAGATCTTGTTGATGTGCTGCATGTACTGCAGAGCCCAGCTCGGTATATGGAAAAGGAGCCGGGGTTATGCTTTCGGAGGTCCCCACCGAGCTGCACCGGGTGACATGAGGTGCCTGTGTGGGGCTAGAGATCGTCCCTTCTATGATTTAACTGCAGTCTAACAAGGGTGGGAGGAAAGCAAAGGCACAGAGCAGGAAAGAGTAGGAGTGACTTGTTAAAGGCCCCTCCCAATAGCCGAAGTGGAAATGGAGCCCAGTTGCTGATTCCCAGTTCTGTGTCCCCGGGAGACTTCTCGCCCCAGCAGTGTTGTCCCTGAGCCTGTGGCTTAATGTGACTTTTCTGGATGGAAAGTCAAGTGTTTTCCAGGGATGGCAAAAACTGCTCCAATCTGCTTTAGCTGGAGAACATGCAGGCATGAAGCTCCAGCCCAGGCTGATTTTTGTATGTAAGACAGTATTAAATAGAAGATGAGGAAGAGCTTCTAAACTCCAACTCCTAACTCCTAAAACACTACTTTGATCACCGTTGGTGCTGTTCAAGCTATAATGTCCAGCTGATCCAGCGTCCGCTGGACCCTGCTCCCTCCTTTGGTGTCAGTGTTGTGGCAAAACCAAGAGGCAGCAAGGTTGAGGCTCATAGGCTGGGAGGTGCCCCTCTCACTTCTGTCCTCATTTCCATTAAATAGAGTAAAGGAGATATCATTGGTCAGTCCATGCCATGGACCTTCTTTAAACCCAGAAGGTTAATTTGATGTCCCTGGAATCAAAAACTTTATATTCCACATAGTGGTGTAGAAAGGCAGTGTGGCACATCCTGGCTGTGGATGGAGGAGGAGAAAGGTGTGTTGAAAGAGTCACTAGAATGTGCTGAAATGTGGCTGCAGATAAGCTAGTGAGGACATCTCTGGAAGAAATGAGCTCTGTACAAAGCACTGGTGGAGCTGCTGCTCTCTGCAGGTTCATCTTGAGCTGGGGCACCAGCACTTTCTGGCTGCTGCGGCTACTCTTGTTTTAAATAACCTGCAGGGCCTGGTTGGCAGATGGATGGAGACTGGGTTGGAACAGGGTTTCTCCTGTCTGTGTCTCTTCCTGCAGTCTGTGCATTTTCCAGGTTCTTGGTGGTAGTCACATTACCATGTTTCTCCATTGTGGATTAGATGACACTCAGAAGGGGGTAACAGATGAAAAGGACCCCATGGTTCATCTGGAGAGTGTTTATCAAGAGCTGTTGAGCAAGAAGTGGCCTGAAGAAGTCCAGCCTACCAAGAGTGACCCATGCTTCTGCCCTTCCCTGGCCCCGCAGGGACCTGTGGCTGAGGAGTCATCACTTCCAGACCAGGAAGAGCAGGCAGAACAGGCAAGAAGTCCCAGCCTTCCTTCAACAAGGCCCCACCAGTCCCCTCCAAGGCTTGTGATTATCAAAGAGCCTGTAGAGTTTGTCCCGGAAGAGGAGATCTGTAAGAACCGTCTCTCAGAGGAAGAACTCCGGAATATACCCAGGTTCTCATCCTACCATCCTGGGGAGCCCAACAAGGTATGTCGAGATGAACCAGGATTTATTCTTCTTCCTCACTAGCATGCCCTGAAGCTGCTTCAGCTGGGAAAGGCTCCTCTTTGCTATGGACTGGCTGTTGCCTGGAGGGTGCTTGGTTGATCCTCCCGGCCAAATGAGATCAGCCTCCACTCTGGGAGGGAAGGAGACCTTTCGATCTATTGGGAAGTCGCCCGGCCTGGCAAAGAGCTGTACTTCAGACCTCAGCCCTTCCTGGCTCTGGGAGGTCACTGTTTGGGCCTGACTGAGACCAGCTGTGACTTTACTCAAACTGTGCTTAACTGGTAGCTGGAGCTTGTTGCGTTTATAAATAACTGGAGATATCAGCACTTGGCGCCCGCAAGCATAATGACGCCTTGAGTCCAGAGCTGCCTTTCTCCGTACACCCACCTGTCTTCCAAACTCCACTGTGTCTGGTTGTGCAGAGGGGCTGAACTAATTCATACCTTCGAGGTGTACGGACTTGGGACCAGGTTGAAAGGTGTCTGTTTGCATGGCACAGGCTGGCTGACCCTCTGTCTCTCTGGAACAGGTGCTGTATTTGAAGAACCTGGGCCCTCGAGTGACGATGAAGGACCTAGTGTCCTTGTTTGCTCGGTTCCAGAAGGAGGACAGCCCACCGATCCAGTTCCGCCTCCTGAGCGGCCGGATGAGGGGTCAGGCTTTCATCACCTTCCCTGGTGAGTTGCTGTCTCGTGCCTCTCGGTTCTTCCCTGGCCCACGAAGGTGCCACATCTTCCCGCAGGGCACTGGGGTGGTGCCAAGAAGAAGGAGGGGAGTTCACTCCCTCTTCTTTCTATCATGTCATTCATAATCTTTTCCCTGGACTGAAAGAGGATTCATCAAAACAGAAGGAATGCAGTCTGTTATGTGCCATATTTATATTCAGCACGTCACTCTGGCTGGAGGATCCCAGCGCTGCACTGGATTGCAGTGCAGGCTGAGGGTCCGTGAGCCAGGAACATCTGTGTGAAGACCACGTGTGCCTGTGCCAGAACTTGCTGTGTAACCTGCGCTCATTTTGCTCTCTTGTTGCAGATACTCAGTTGGCCCAGGATGCCATGCTGTTGGTGAATGGGTACAATCTGCAGGGAAAGCCGCTGGTGATTGAATTTGGGAAAAACAAGGGGCATTCACTAGAGGCTGACTCTGCCATCCCCTGCTCCTCTGCTGGAGAGAGCTCCCCTGCCAAGTAAGGGATGGATAACTGGGAACCTTGTGGATTTGCATGGGCCATGGGAGCTCCTTGGTCGTAACTGGGACAGTGAAGGACTGTTGGGAGTTAACATGCGGGTTCATAAATCTCAAAGTGGGGAAGGGAGAGAGCTGGGGACTAGGCTCTTCCTTGAGAGAGATGGGCACTGTCTTTACACTGTTGGGGTGTACTGGCTTTTTCCTCCTGTTCTACATGTGCGTCTGCCTTCTCAGCCCTTTGTGGCAAGAAGGGGAGGAAGGAAGTAATGTAAATAAATGTATTTATTATGGTATTTCCTCAGTGTGCGTTTATTCACCTGTGTCCTGTGCAAGTCTTCCAGAGCTGCACTTCTCGTGTGCTGCACTCTGCTGATGCAGGACTGTGTCGGCAGAGTTCAGTCCTGGCCACTGTGCTGGAAGCTGGATTACCTGACTGATGCGGGGACTGGGGGGGCTGCTTCCCCATCTCTGGTGGTGGCAGATATGTTGCTTTAGGACAAGAAAAAAGGCTGCCCCTTTTCTTCCAGACACTTTGGCTGCACAGGTATCTAATTACACAAGTGCTTTATGATCACAAATATGTCTTGGCTCCTCACTATTGATCCCCATAAAGCCCTGTAGCATGGAGGATGGTTGCTCTGGTGGGGTACCATTGTGGCAGACGCCATGGTTTATCTGCTGACCTGTTTTAGTGCTTTTTGTGAACAAGGCAAGCTAATGTCATATGCTTCCCACAGTATCCCAGCGCTCCTGGGAGAGCAATATCTGAGCTCTTGGTGAGGGAAACCAGGCTTTCCCAGCAGAGCCGAGTTGCAGGCTTCCTCTGCATACCTAAATTCAGCCATGTGGAGAAGAGGAATGTTCCCAAGAGCTGTTGTTTTTCTCCCTGCTGCCATCTCTTCCTCACAACTGTCCTGGTAAATGCACTTACAGGAACACATACACCGATCTGGCCAAGGCTGTGCCAGATCTACAAAGAGGTGATTCTGGTTCAGAGCAAACTGAAAAATTAAAAAAGGGGCTGAGGTGTTGCTGAGCACCAGCTTTGCCCTGGTGCTGGCAGGCTTTCCCCTGTCCAAGCTCCAGAGGAGCTGGCGTCGCTGTGGGTGGTTCTGGGCTCCAGTGCCCCAGAGCTGTGAACACACTACACTCTGCCCGCCCTGTCCTGGTGGGAGAGCAGGGCCATGGCAGAGGTAGGGCCCGGGGCTGCTTTCAACCCCGTCCCTGGGAGAGTCACCCAGGCCTGTCCGGCCCCACCGGCCCCTGGAGCTCTGTGCCCTGTGCTGAGGCTGCTGCCGGCTGCCTGCCCAGGCTGGGGTCTGCTGGCACCACCTCTGCCAGCCCGGCCCGAGTACTGGGACGGCTGCCGGCCTCTGGTTTCTGGCACCTTCACCCCCCGAGGGGAGAGGCTGGGGCCTCCCCACGCGGTTCCCCCGGTGCTGCCGGCTCGACGCAGCCGCCCCTCGGCACCGGGTGCCGCCATCTCGCCGCGCCCGGCGGGGGAGGGAGGGGCGTTAACGCTTGCAACCCCCGCCCGCCCGCGTGGGAGCCGCTGTCGCGCCCTAGGGCGCCGCCCCCGCAGGGGCCGCCATCCTGTGGCAGGCGGCGGGCGGAGGGAGCCGGGGGCGCGGCCATGGCCAGCCAGGCCGGCACCGAGGTGCGTCTGCCTCCGCGCCGAAAGTGCGGGCCGGGCCCCGCCGGCGCTGACCGCCGCTGCCTCTGTCCCCACGGATAGGCTCCCGCTACCGGCAGAGCTGCAGCGCCATCTACGCACGGCCCTTCAGTGCGTTGGCCGCGCTGCTCGGTAAGCACGGGCACCGTGGGGAGAGGGGCCCCAGCAGGGCCCCACCGGCCTTGCCCCCGGGCAGGGCTCGGTACGCCCTGACAGCAAGTCCGTGGCCTGCGCCCGGGCTTCAGCCCCGAGCCCAGGCTGGCCAGGGTGCCGGAGGCGCCAGCGCAAGCTCTGGTGTTTTAAAAAAGGATCCACGTGGATTTACCAAGCAGCCTCTCCGTAACGTGCGCAATGCACTGAGGGGATGTGGGGGTCACGGAGATTGTATTAGTAGTTGCTGTGGTGATCGCCGGGTCAATTCGCACAGCTCGCCCGCAACTCCCTCAGCCCCGGCGGCGGCGGTCCCCTTTGTTGGCGTCCAGCCGATGTCGCAGCGTGTCCCCACGTGCTTTGTGCTGCCTGGCGCCGGCACATCCGCCCCGCGTCACTGCTGGGAAGGATGTTCCCTGTCCCCAGGAGCTTTAGGCCGCGTGCCACCTCCCGTCCCAGGCACAACCTCCCGTTTGGAAGAGAGGAGGTTTGGGAAATCACTTTTGCTCCTTGGAACTGACCTGAGGGCAAATAGGGTTTGGGAGGAAATGAGGGTGAAATACCGTTGTTTTTTACTGCCCAGATTTCTTCTTTCTGTAGGCAATGCTTCGCATCGCAGTGTGGCAGCTAAGCTTTTCTGCGTTGATGTTGTGGAGCTCAAGGGTCACCTTTGTCCAACTTTTATGGGTAACAGGATAGGAATGACTCCTTGCAAACTCTACTGCATGCTCAGGTAATGAGTTATGAGCCCTCCCACCTCCAGCTGCTGGGCTGGATTCTCCTCTCTCCTCTGAGCATTGCCATTGGCCTTTGGCTTCCTATTGTAAGCATCCAGCATTAATGTATACACCTCTCCCTGCTTCTTCCTTACCTTCCCAGTATGCAGAGGTGTAAAATAGCTGCTTTTATACATGTACACAGCCTGCCTCAATGTGTAATGGGTGGTCTAGGGACTAATAGCAAACTTTTTGCTTGTCATTAACCACCCTAACATAAGCCATTTGGCTCCTTAGTGTGCAAACTGTGTAATAAGCAGAGGAGGCGCTTTTGTGCTGGGAGATAGAGAAGGTCCACATAAAACTGAATATATGTGCCTGAAGTCAAACCAGGAGTCCTTTTCTGTAGACTTACGTTTTGGAGGCATTTGCCCTCTTGTCTTTCTTACCCTGTGAATGCTGAAACGAGTCATGGCTTTAAAGGACGTGTTTATATCATGTTAATCTTTCTATGTGAAGTATTTTTCTATAGTGATGAGAGAAAATGAGGCAGGCTAGTGGCAAGGGATTTTAAGTGTGACATTGTATGATGAGGAATTTCAGTTCAGTAGGGCTTGTCTTTTAATTACATAACTAACTTCAGTCAAAACGGGTTTTAAGCTTTTACTTGAACACAGTGATGCGAACCTTGCAGAGAGGGTATAACTTTACCAGGGCATTTTGAGCCCAAACACAGAAAGGCCTTTGCCAGGATGAGGCTTTTTTGCCAAAGCAGCTCTGCCTTCGTGATGGTCGTTTGGTTGCCTCTTGGGCTAGAGGTTTTTTAGGGCTGGAGGAAGGAGTCTTTTGATGTGAAACTCCTGCCCTTTCGCTTTTGCTATAGCTTATCCACAGGCGTGAAGGGACTGGGACTTGGTTTTGTTTCTGTCTGACGATTCTGTTTGATATAAGCAAAATGCGGGGGAGCAAAGCAGAGAAAATTCTTTCTTTAAATGCAGAAGACACATAACCACAGCACTTCAGAAAAGTGAGTGGGGTTCGGGAAATAAAAACCAGAGGCCCTGTCACCTTCCTGCCCTGTCATTGTGTGCATTGTTTGCTCGACAAACCGTCCCAGAGGTGACAGTGAGAGGTGGAGCTTGGTGCAGAATTATGAAGAACAGGCACATGGGGTTTCCCTGGCCGGCTGTAGGCCTGGGTGTGCAGTGCTGGAAACAGATTGCCTTGCTCCTCTGCTTCTTGATTTCCCTGTCTGTAATGTAAAAAATGTTGTGGAGGTGCTTAGGATAAATTAGGGTTTGGAGTCCTTCCCTAGGTGCTAAAGAAATCGTCCTTGTCAGTAACTCTTCCTGACCATTTATGTGGTTCTTCGGTGGTGAAGGCGGTATAGGACTGGCAGGATTTGGCTTCTTTACCAGCACTGCAGCCATCTTGAGTCTTCCCTGTTGAACAGGAGCTAAGCTCCCTTTGTTAAGAGCGGTAATGTGGACGCGTGCCTGGAGTGAGGCAGGCGCTCCCCATTTCCAGCCCCTTTCGGCTTTGCTTGCTTTCAGCTTTGGTTTCACGGAGAAGACTGTGAAGAGAGATCACCTGTCCATTGGATTGTATGGCTTCAAGTCTGGCTCCATGTGGCTGGGGAAGGATGCCATCATCTTCACCAAAACTGGAGGGGCTTTCAGCATGGGGCTGCTTTCCCAGACCTACAAGGACCGTGTCCATGCTGAGACAGTGATTATCCCACGGGTATCATTCAACCATCAAAACGGTATCCTTCCTTGGCCAAGTGGCCGAGCTGCTACCCTCCACCAAAGGGACATGGGGGGCCAGTGGCACTGCCACGATGCTGAGGGCACAGGCTGCCTGTGGCTGACCCTTGGCCACGTGTGCACAGCACAATGTTTGGAGAGAGTGAGAATAACTGTAATCGGTGCTGCACCCGGAGAATCCCTGCAGCAGGCCGTGCTTTTAACACACTGCCATGCAGCATTATTCCTTTTTCCTTGGGTTAGAACTTGTCGTGTGTCTGCTTGGCATCTGCTGCTAACCTGGCTCCTGGAAAGCCTTTGCAGCCCCACCAACCTATGGGCTACCCGTTTCTGTCCCTTTCCCCCCCACCATGCAGACCCGTGTACACATCCCCAGCCCAGGAGCTATGCTCTCTGTTGCTTTTCTGCACCTGTAATGGCCTTTGGTGCCACTTGGACGTGCTGGCATACTTCCAGGCTGTGTTTCCTTCACGCCAAAGGAAGTTGAGAATATACAGCTCCCTGGCACTGCTTGTATATTATCAGGTGGCATGACATTGCTGCTCCCCACTCAGCTTGATACTTTTAAGTGTTTTTCTTCAAAGCATCCTACTGTCATGTCTGTCCTGGCTCAGTCTTTCTCTGAGACCATCCTCCTGAGTCTCTTCTGTGTCAGACTTCTCTGGAGCGTCAGGCCTGTGGCCAGGTCTTTACAGCTGGATTTTTTTTGTGCCCCTGTGGCAAAAGGGAGGTAGGTGGACTGGGCAACCCTGTTCTCCTTGACTCCTGCACTTCGGCCCCAACAACCCCATGCAACACTACAGGCTTGGGGAAGAGTGGCTGGAAAGCTGCCCAGAGGAAAAGGACCTGGGGGTGCTGGTTGACAGCCGGCTGAACATGAGCCGGCAGTGTGCCCAGGTAGCCAAGAAGGCCAACGGCATCCTGGCCTGTATCAGAAATAGTGTGGCCAGCAGGAGCAGGGAGGTGATCGTGCCCCTGTACTCGGCACTGGTGAGGCCGCACCTGGAATACTGTGTTCGGTTTTGGGCCCCTCGCTACAAGAAGGACATGGAGGTGCTGGAGCGTGTCCAGAGGAGGGCAACGAAGCTGGTGAAGGGCCTGGAGCACAAGTCTTATGAGGAGCGGCTGAGGGAGCTGGGACTGTTTAGTCTGGAGAAGAGGAGGCTGAGGGGAGACCTCATCGCGCTTTACAACTACCTGAAAGGACGTTGTAGCGAGATGGGTGTTGGTCTCTTCTCCCAAGTAACAAGCGATAGGACGAGAGGAAATGGCCTCAAGTTGCGCCAAGGGAGGTTTAGATTGGACATTAGGAGAAATTTCTTTACTGAAAGAGTGGTCAGGCCTTGGAACAGGCTGCCCAGGGAAGTGGTTGAGTCACCATCCGTGGAAGTATTTAAAAGACGTGTAGATGAGGCCCTTAGGGACATGGTGTAGTGGGCATGGTGGTGTTGGGTTGACGGTTGGACACGATGATCTTAGAGGTCTTTTCCAACCTTAATGATTCTATGATTCTATGATGCTAGAGAAAATGATTGTTACTGAAGACTCTGTACCTAGCCTAGAGGCCAACCTGGAGCATATCCTCTTCCACACTAGGGAGGAGCTGCTGGCACAGTTGGATGCCATTCCAGGCAAAAAGGGCACATGCATCCTCATCTGGAACATTCGCAGGTACAGGGCTGGGGCGAGCGGTGAAGTAGTGGTACCCCACGGATGCGGAAGAGCTAAAAGCAGAGACAGCTTCAGGACAGCACCTGGCCTGGGTGGTTTAAGCCCGCTGTCATCCAGCCTGGCCACTGGAGGAACAAATGCAGGGATTTCTCCCCCCTCTCTCTGTATGACTGAGTGCTTGAGGTGCCACACTGGGAATTAGGAGAGATGCTTACGTGGAGCCTCCAGTTAAGGGGTGCAGCAGAAGCAGGCAACGTCCTCCCTCCAAGCACTAGCCCCTGCTCTCCTGGAGATGCAGCACTCCACACTTTGGGAAAGGCTGCACTTGGGGAAAGGGACTTGTAACCTGGATTTTTTTATGATGATATTGGGCCATTTTTTTGCAGCTGTGGGATGGGTGATACAGAAGGTGCCAAGGTGCCAACCTGAAACCTGCAATCACGAGTCTAAGTCAAGTTCTTGGGGAAGGCGTTCATGTTTGCCCTGGTTGTTCCTTGTGCTGCCTGTTGTGTCAGGGGGAGTTGCCCGGCTTATAGAGTTCTTTGTTCCAGACGGACGATCGCTGTTCTGAGACAGAAACATCAAAACCACTTCCATTAAGAAAAAAAAGACAGGTTATTGTCATAGGAGACTCTCTTCTGAGGGGAACAGAAGGCCCAATATGCCGACTAGTTAACAAGTTTCCCTGGGAATCTGCTTTTGAAGGTATTGGGGTCCATGAACGCTGGTCACTTTTTAAGAGCCATCTCTTAAGAGCGCAGAAGCAGGCAATTCCGAAGTGTTGAAAGTCAAGCAAGCGGGGCAGAAGGCTGGCTTGGATGAGCAGGGATCTTCTTCTAGAACTTAGATGGAAAACGAAAGTGTACGGACATTGGAAGCAAGGACAGGCGACACAGGAGGACTACAGAGGTGCTATTCGCCATTGCAGGGAGAAAATTCATGCATCCAAAGCTCAGTTAGAGTTCAAGCTGGCTAGTACTGTGAAGGACAACAAAAAGGGCTTTTTAAAATACGTTAACAGAAAAAGGAGGCTCAGAGATAACATTGGTCTGTTACTTGATGAGGTCAGTCACTTCACAAATAGGGACGTAGACAAAGCGGAGACGTTTAATGCCTTCTTTGCCTCTGTCTTCAACACCAATGATGGGCCCCAGCACCCCCAGAGCCCTGTGTTGGAAAACCGTGACTGGGGTGATGATAAACTCGCAGGTGAACCTGAACTTGTTTGAGCCGTGCTGCTCCAGCTGGATGCACATAAGTCTATGGGGCCCAATGGGATTCATCCCAGGGTACAGAAAGAACTGGCCGATGTCATCATGGGACCTCTCTCCATTATTTTTCAACGGTCTTGGGAGTCTGGAGAGGTCCCAGTCGACTGGAAGCTGGCAAATGTTTTTCTAGTTTTCAAGACAGGTAAGAAGGAAGACCCTGGTAATTACAGGCCTGTCAGTCTCACTTCAGTGCCTGGTAAAATTATGGAGAGTTATTATTCTGGGAGTTACTGAAAAACACTTCAGAGACAATGCAGTCATTGGTCATAGCCAGCACAGGTTCACGAGGGAAAAGTCCTGTTTAACAAACTTAATTTTCTTTTATGACAAGATCACCCATCTAGTTGACCAAGGGAAGCAAGTAGATGTGGTGTTTTTGGATTTTAGCAAAGCTTTTGATACTGTCTCTCACAGTATCCTTCTGGATAAACTGTCCAGCACACAGCTAGACAAGTCCATGATATGATGGGTGAACAATTGGCTGACGGGTCGGGCTTAAAGGGTTATGGTAAATATCAGGCTGGCAGCCAGTCACCAGTGGGGTTCCCCTGGGCTCAATTTTAGAGCCAGTGCTCTTTTAAATTATCTGGATGCAGGAATCAAATGTACATCAAGTAAGTTTGCTGATGATACTAAACTAGGAGGAACTGTGGACTCCTTCAAGGGTAGAGAGGCCTTAGAGAGAGATCTGGATAGACTGGAGAGCTGGGCAATCACCAATCATATGAAGTTTAACAAGAGCAAGTGCTGGATTCTCCACCTGGGACAGGGCAATCCTGGTTATACACACAAATTGGGGGACGAGAGGCTGGAGAGCAGCCCCGTGGAAAGAGATCTGGGGGTTTGGGTTGATGGCAAGTTGAATGTGAGTCAACAGTGTGCCCTGGCCGCCAAAAGGGCCAATAGTGTTCTGTGGTGCATCAAGCATGGCATAGCCAGCCGGTCGAGGGAGGCGATTGCCCCAATCTGCACTGCACGGGTGCAGCCCCACCTCGAGTACTGTGTGCAGTTTTGGGTGACTCAACGTAAGAAGGACATCAAACTATTAGAGTGTGTCCAGAGGAGGGTGACCAAGATGGTGAAAGGCCTCCAGGACAAGACTTATGAGGGGCGGCTGAGATCACTTGGTTTGTTCAGCTTGCAGAAGAGAAAGCTGAGAGGGGACCTCATCCCAGTCTACAATTTCCTCAAGGGAGGCAGTGGAGGGGGAGCTGTTGATCTCTTGCTGGTGACCAGCAATAGGACACGAGGAAATGGAATGAAGCTGCGTCAGGCAGTGTTCAGACTGGACATTAGGAAAAGGTTCTTCACTGAGAGGGTGGTTGGTCATTGCAACAGGCTCCCCAGCGAAGTGGTCGCAGCACCAAGCCTGTCAGAGTTCAAGGAGCATCTGGATGATGCTCTAGCTTTAGGTAGTCTTGCGAGGAGTTGGACTTGATGATCCTTATGGGTCCCTTCCAACTCAAGATATTCTATGAGTCTATGATTCTACTTTACAGATCAAAGGTAAAGAAAGCCACATGCCTCAGTGGTGGAGACAGAGGAGGAAGAGAATTGCAGGTCCTTAATACACAGGAGCAGGAGGATAGAAGGAGTGGGAGAATGTGAGAAGACCAGTGGAGAATATTTTTGTGGAACGGAAGACTATTCCAGCAGAGTGGGATGTGCTCCAGTGCAAGGTAATGAATTTGTGGCTGTGCATCCTGCTGGTTTGGAGGGTTTTGGAGAGAGCAGGTCAAAGTGGGTTGAGAAGGAGTGATTTCTCCATAAAGAACGTAGTGGGCTTCTTCCTTGATCTGTTTACTTTTAAATTCTTCAGGCCTGGCAAGGCTCTTTTTATCTTACTGGTTGATATAATTCCTGTGCAGGCACCCTCCTCCCATTTCAGGTGGAGAAAAACTGAGCATGAGGAGTGTTGCCTGAAAACAGAGTTTTTGAAATGCCAACAGGAACTGGCAGAACTCAGAAGATGGAAGGCTTGCCCTGCAGCAAGAAATACACGTGTTACTGCCAAGCTGTGTGGCAGAAGCGGAAAGCAAAGCTGGCCAGGTCTGCAGAGGAGAAGGCTGAACTGACAGAGAGACTCAGGAATAGAGAGATGCACTTAGGGGTGCTGAGGGAGGCACAGGTTTCCTGCAGGGGCCCAGAGAAAGAAGACGTGAAGAGGTCAGAGCTGTGGGTTGGCTGGTTGGCAGTCCCTGTCATCCCTAAGGTGGGGGGAGAGGGCAGGAGTCATCATGGGCTACTATTTCGATAGGACACTGCTTCCCTGGTATCCATCACCCTGCTGTATAGGTAACTGGGTTGTAAGTGAGGGTCCTGCTGTTGTGAGGAGGTGGAATCACCAGACGAATCCAAATAATTGATGCAGCTTCAAAGATGCCCTACAGAAAGGTGCCTGCTCCATGCTGTGTCTGTCCTATTCTGTGGCACCTTGTTGCTGGATCCCTTGCACAGTGTTTGGTCTGTAATGGAAATAATGTCCTCGGTAGCCAAACGGGTGTTAGAAGGACTGGGAGCTGGTTGAGTCCCAAGGATGGTTATTGCTGGGGGATCTTGGTTTAATACCTGGCTGGTGGAACCTGCACAGAAGAGGCTCAGTTGTCTTACTGTGCCTCTTTCCCCTTGGCTAAGGCTTGGTTTCCTGTGGTGCAGCTGACATATCGAGTGCTGTCGTTCACACTTTTTAACGCTCACTTCTTCCCTAGGTGTTGTCTCCTTCATCAATGCCCTGGCCTGCTTAGACCAGCAGTTTCACCTGCACTGTGAAGCTGGAGGCTGAAGAAAAAGGTGCTTACAGGACTGCTGCCTTTCCCCCTTTTCTCAAAGAGATGACTGCGGTCCAGAGAGGAGATGGACCTCAAGAGAAAACCAGATCCTCAACAGCAAGGTAAGTGGTTGCAGGCGACTGCCACACGCTGTGTTCTGTCTTCTGTCCCTTGTTTGGGGTCTGTACCGAGACCATGTGGAAGATCTTGGTGAGATGCAGTTTGCTGGAAGGAGCCCTGGCCAGAGCTAGTGGATCTGTCCTGGGTAGTTTTCTCTTCCCTCCCTTTTTGAGAGAGGGGTCTGCAGGACTCAAATGCTCCTTCATCCTTCTCTGTCCAGACACAGAAGGGGAGCAGGGTGGAACAGAGGGAAGAACAGAAATCCTTGCCAAGTTGGTGTTTTTAAATCCTCCTGGTTTCTGTGTATCAGTGTTAACACCTTCACGCCCCTGTGAGCTAAGTTCATCTCCATGCATACGGTTCTCCAGCCCCGTGGTCAGTCTGGATGGCAGCTGACGTGACTGCCTGTCCACTGCTGGAGCATTCAGCTCTGTCTGTCTATGAATTGCTCTGTACAGAGGACATCTTTACCCAAGAGAAGCTAGATACCTTTTGGCTTCCAGCAAGGAAGCAGGTTTCTGGCTGAGAGAATTTCTCTGGATAAGTCTCACATTCTCTTTAACTTTTGGGGGGTGGGCTTGAGATATGATTTATTTATTTATGTATATATTTTCAACGTCTCTCTTGCAATGTGGGCTGCTCCCACACGGTGGCACTACTTGCCTGGCTGAGGGGCTGCCTGGCTGTGTCCCGCACGTGTCCCTTCTTCCTGGCCACTGGGCCTGCCCACCGGTTGCCCAGGGAAAGGCCTGTAATGGGGCTGCTGGGTTGTCATGAGAGCAGTCGAGTGGACCTTGGCATCTCTCTCTCTCTGTGGCCCTCTGCACATGATGCAGCTGGTTGGTGGATTACAGATCTATCTGGTTGACCTTCTGCTCCTCCTTGCAGGATCTTGGGGAGGGAGAAAGGCCACTGGGTTACACCAGCTTTGAAAATATTGTGTGATAAGAACAGTCCTGCTCATCCCTAGCTGGCTCAGAGCAGTAATCCTCAAAGCTGCTTCTCTCATCATGATGGTGGGGCCAAACACCTCCTGTTGCTCCTGTTTGCCTTGCCTGAGCTCTTCCCCAGGCCCCTCTTGTTTCTCTTCACTGCGGCCATGCTGAACTACTTTTTCCAAACATGAGCTCTCCACAGCACCTCCAACAAGCTCCATCAACATCTTTGCCCTCCAACCCTGTTCATCTCTCCCAACATCCCTATAACTACCCCACACTTTGCTTTTTCCTTTGCTGCTCCTTGTGCCCACATTCCTTGTCCTGTTTGCCCAGCAGTGTTGGGAATCCATCTGAGGGCCTGGGCCGTAGCACAGGCTTGCAGATGGACTGACCTTTCCCTTCTTGAAATCAGGCTTTTGATTGTGTTACAAATGGGTCAGGTATCCAGGGCTTTGATAGGCACAAGATCTGGTTGGGTTTATGGACAAACACGCTCCAAATGATTTTATAGCTGAAGAAGCTTGGAATGGCAGCCCATCAGAAACATACCTGCCTGCCATGTTTAGTGAAATGCGTCAGGCAGATATATTTCAGACAGTACATTTAGCAAATTTCTGTGGGTTTTTTCTTCAGGGACTGCAGTTCAACCCCACTGCTCTCTCAGATGAAAGACAGGCAGTGGGGCTGGGTAGGTAGGGAGCCAGGGTCTTCGGGCTTTGCAGCTCTGCTGCTGACATGTCCCCTGCATGAAATGAGCACGACAACTGCTTGTCCTAAAATGAGAGCGAGCATCAGGAGCATTATAGAGAGAGAGCTCTCTCTATATAGAGCCCAGCTATAGAGAGAGGCTGATGCCATGAGATTCCTTCAGCAGCAATCCTCTGTGCTGGGACAGCAAACACCTGGCCAGGAGGAGGATTGATCCCCACAGTCAAGGGATTGGTAGTTTGCTACCAGGTATTGAGGTCTGAGATCAACCGTGCTGTGAACTGGGGGCACTCCAGCCTGCTCACCCTCTCTTTGTCTTTCTTCTTTTTCTTTACTTTTCCCCTGCAAGCCCAAGTTGACCATAAAAGAAGAAATACTGGAAAAGCATGGGGACGTAATGGAAGCTTCACCCCCAGACCTGACTTGTCCTAGCCCCCCTACTTCTTCCCTTCAGAAGAGCTTTGCAGTACCTTACCAAGAAAGGGAAAAACTTCTGCACATAGAACAGGAGGATATGAATGTAGGTGGCAGCTTGCACACCTGTCTGCTCAAAGAGCAGCGGGGCGCTCTGAGCAGCACCAGCCCTGCTAACAGTGTATCACGCTGCCCCAAGGCAGAGACTCCAGCATTGCTCAGCAGCTCAGCAGGAGATCAGAACGAGACTGGTGTGGTCCAGGGGAAGCTGGAAAAGCAGGCTACAGACTTGAGTGTGTGTGTAAATTCATACAGGAGCACAAAAGACATAGGCAAGGGATTCTTTGTGTCAGTTGGTGCTTTGAAGACTGCTGCAAGTGGTGAAGCTCCCATTCAGCTCTTCCCTTTTGGGTGGAAGGCAAGACTTGACAGATCAAAGGTGGAGAAAGCCACATGCCTCAGTGGTGGAGACAGAGGAGGAAGAGAATTGCAGGTCCTTAATACACAGGAGCAGGAGGATAGAAGGAGTGGGAGAATGTGAGAAGACCAGCGGAGAATATTTTTGTGGAACGGAAGACTATTTCAGCAGAGTGGGATGTGCTCCGGTGCAAGGTAATGAATTTGTGGCTGTGCATCCTGCTGGTTTGGAGGGTTTTGGAGAGAGCAGGTCAAAGTGGGTTGAGAAGGAGTGATTTCTCCATAAAGAACGTAGTGGGCTTCTTCCTTGATCTGTTTACTTTTAAATTCTTCAGGCCTGGCAAGGCTCTTTTTATCTTGCTGGTTGATATAATTCCTGTGCAGGCACGCTCCTCCCATTTCAGGTGGAGAAAAACTGAGCATGAGGAGTGTTGCCTGAAAACAGAGTTTTTGAAATGCCAACAGGAACTGGCAGAACTCAGAAGATGGAAGGCTTGCCCTGCAGCAAGAAATACACGTGTTACTGCCAAGCTGTGTGGCAGAAGCGGAAAGCAAAGCTGGCCAGGTCCGCAGAGGAGAAGGCTGAACTGACAGAGAGACTCAGGAATAGAGAGATGCACTTAGGGGTGCTGAGGGAGGCACAGGTTTCCTGCAGGGGCCCAGAGAAAGAAGACGTGAAGAGGTCAGAGCTGTGGGTTGGCTGGTTGGCAGTCCCTGTCATCCCTAAGGTGGGGGGAGAGGGCAGGAGTCATCATGGGCTACTATTTCGATAGGACACTGCTTCCCTGGTATCCATCACCCTGCTGTATAGGTAACTGGGTTATAAGTGAGGGTCCTGCTGTTGTGAGGAGGTGGAATCACCAGAGGAATCCAAATAATTGATGCAGCTTCAAAGATGCCCTACAGAAAGGTGCCTGCTCCATGCTGTGTCTGTCCTATTCTGTGGCACCTTGTTGCTGGATCCCTTGCACAGTGTTGGGTCTGTAATGGAGATAAGAATGGGATGGAGCAAGAAACCCCAGTGCACATGGTACTCCTGGTGGGAAGGGGGATAGCCGCTGGGTGTGTGATGGGAGGTATCAGATCCTGGCTTTCGCCACTGACTTTCCTCTTGGCTTTTGCCCTCTTGCCCACAGTGTTATGGAGAAACTCAAGAACCTCCATATGAATGTGAGCTGGCTTCTCTCGTTCATGCTCCCCCACTTGGAGCTCCAGGATATTAACTTTGAGTCAGATCAGTGGATGAGATCTTGCAGGCCGTGCTGGAGGAGACAAACCTCATGCTGGAATAGTCCCCTCTGTCCTGCCACTGTGCCTTTTGCACATGATCGTTAATAAAACCCTGGTGTCTTTACTTGTGCTCTAGGTCATCACTCTGGTGGGGCAGGGGGTTCTCCTCAACCTCCTCTGGTCTTGCATGACTGGCATGGCTCTTCTGCTCCCCATTGCTGAGGGCTGGGGTTCCCCAGGCGGTGGAAACCCAGAGGTAGTGTGAGCAAGAGGGGACTGCATCACGAGCATGGCTCTGAGCACAGCCAGGCTGGGTCGTGCCTGGCCAGCGGATACTCGCAATGGCCTCTTTGCTGCCCTCCTTAGCAGTCTGCGTTGAGTAGCAGAGAGGCAGGGAGACCTTGGCGGTGGCTGCCCGGCTCCTGGTGCAAGAAGTATCCCAGGAGACTGCAGCCCAGGCACTCCTCTGTGGCTGTGCTGGAGACTTCTTATGACTAACACAGCTGACTGGCTCGGGCTAGAGCAGCATGGTGCTGAGGTTTGGGATTTGGGCCCTTTCACTCTGGGAAGCAGTCTCGAGTTCATAGGTCTGATCAGCCCACGCAGCAGCTAAACTGGGTCCCTGCCTGTGTTTTTCTCTTGAGTGTGTCTATTTGTTTGTTAAATAATGTAGCAACACAAGGTTCTTTGAACTAAATTTATCTTCTCGTGTAGCTATGGGAACAGTCAGTGGTACGGTGACGCTAGGGCTTGCAGTTAGATCTGCTGCAGGGCTCTGGGCTAGTGTGGCTGAGCCCAGCTTCTTTCAACAGATGCTGTCCTGCCTGGGAGCTTCGCCTTTAAACTTTCTTTTCAGGCTTATCTTCTTAGACTCTTCTTTAGCCAGCAGCATGACTGTCCTTTTAACCTGGGCAATGTCAGGACAGTGAATGTTTGGAGGAAGATGTGGGGTTCGAGAGCAGCCAGACATGATACAGGGAAATGACTGCACTCAGACCAAAGGATGCTGCAGCTCCCTGTCCTGCCTCCAGCATGGTTCATGGGAAGAAACTAAGGGCAAGAGCAAGTGCATATAGTGCAATGTTGTTCAAGCCTGTACTTATTTCCAGGTCAGAAGCTTCATGAATCAAACATGGTTTCCTACAGGTATAAAATGACTGGCTTAAAGGAGCTGAGGAGAAACCCTCCTTACAGTCATGCATTCACTGTCTTTTCTGAAGCGTGTTCTCTTGCCCACATGGTAGGTATGGAGGAGGTGCGTGGGTGGCCAGCACAGCATTGCTTCTTTGACTCAAACACTTCATTTATCCTGGAAGGGCACGAGACCATGTGACAGAAACCAGCGGCTTAGGTGGTATCACCAAACATGTAGTGTGTGTTGCCTGAAAGTCAGAGTTGAGCAACACAGCTATGTGGACACAGTGCGCCCCATCCTGTGTGGTAAGGACTTTGCCACGTCCTTTCCCCCATGGCTGGATTTACACACATTACTGCTTAAGTTACTTTCACTGTTGCTAGTGGAGATAGAAAGGACGTATCTATACCACTGTGTTTTTTCTGCAGTCTGTAGGTGCTGTCTCTGTGTCTACCGTTCCTGATTTCCAGTCTGGTTGAATCCTGTTTTGTTTTCAGTTCGTGTTTCTAGATCTCAGAGCTGTTTCTGTGACCTCTCTTGACATTTTCAGATTGTGCTGTTTACTGTGTTTTCAGGTCAGTACTGCGGGTGGTAACACTTGAGCTTGAAGGTAGCTCCCTTATCTCCCTCCATTCATGGTTTGAAGGTAGCATTTCTTATCTCCATTCATGTTTGTTTTTTTGCTTTTGACATCTTGCCAGCTGGTCCTCAAACCACAGGACTACGCCCTCATCACATTTAATTTTCAATAGAGCTGTTGAGGAGATTGAATCTGCACCAGGATATTCCAATGAGTCAAAGTTTCCTTTCACAACGTTTGGGACACTTGCACTAGTTTTTATGGTTGCATGAGGTGCAACCTCACCTTCTGAGGTGCAAAATAGCCAGCAATCTTGGGGAGTTGTCATGCTTCTGATCATGCTAGGAAGTTTTATCCCAAAAGCCAGTCATCCTTTGAAGCATCTACCCTTGGCAGGGGAAGAGACAGACCTTTATTTTCTTCTCCAAAGCTGCTTCTAAAGCAGGAGGTGTCCACACCTCCTTCAGACTTGATCTCAATGCTCTTCACAGCACATATGTGTTGAGCTAGTAATCTTAGCTGCTGCTGCTCCTCTTTACATCTTGTTTATTTCATCCCATTATAACTAGTGCTGGGATCTGAACTTTATCCCTAATACTACTTGACCTTATTTTTTTAGAAAAGTATTTACAGACATCCCCAACGTTTGTCATGTCATGTGCGGAGCCCTCGGGCTAGGCCCTGTCTCTGGGAGGGAGCCATGGCAGAGCCTGGACAACTCAGAGCTCCTCCTGGTTAATTCCTGCCACCCAGGGAAAGGAGAACGTGTTTGCGTGATGTACAGAAAACAGACGCTCAGGCATTAGTGATAGGAATGGGCTTTGCTGAATGAGGAGGTGGTGAGCAAAGGGCAGCTTTGATGCAAGCATCAATCGGCAGAGATCTGTGAGCCTATGGAAGCGTTTAACAGCTTTTGAACAGTTAGCAGGCTTCATACTCTCACTTCTCTGTGTCTCGCATTACCAGCAAGGCAAAATATATGCTCCTTAGAGCAATACGTGGGTCTTTTGACATTTCTTGAGCTGATTTTTTTTCCTCAGTGTAAAGAAATAACACACAAAGCGGTTCTGTGATGGAGCATTTCCTAAATAGATGTAACTTGGCAAACAGTGCAGCTATTAATTTTCCTTAGATAAGCTGGTATCGAAGTACCTGGTTTTGAAAGTTGGCACTTCTCTCCTGCATCTTTCAAAGCTCGCTCAACAGTGCCCGTGCCAGCAGGTTGATGCCATAGTAGTTTGGGGGGATTAAGATGTGTAGTGAAGATAAATACTTATTGCAGGTGAGGAGGTCAGAAAAGCATCTCAAAGATAAGGCTGTTTGGCAAAGCTTTCTCCTCCCAGAGCTCCCCATGTCCTCCCTGTTAGTACTGTGCTGTGCCCCATGAAGTTCTGGGGCTGTAGCTGGCAGCCCTGGAAAGGCTTGTGGGGGGAAACCCAGCCTGTCCTGCCCTTGCTTTCCAGCGTTGCATGAGAGGTGTGCAGGAGCAGGCAGGTGATGCGAGGAGCCAGGGAGAAGCAGTGCCGCGTTTCCCCTTGGCTCGCGCTGCCGCGGGCAGCGCAGCTCTCTTCATCCCACCGGTGAGCTGGGGGCTTTAACACTGTATTTTGTGGGCAGCCTCCCTCTGCTTTGCAAAGATCTCCCATGGGAAAGGGTAGCTGAGCTCAGGGACAGCTGAGGATAAACTTGTCTCTTCATATAAGACTGGGCTGCCTTTACAGTGTGTTTTGCCCTGGTTATTCCCTTTTTTCCCCCTGAGGCATTTACTCAGCCAGAGGTACTGAAGTTGGATGGATTAGCTGCATCTGCCTGTGACCTGGGCGGTAAAACTTACATATTTTCAATTGCAGACTTACAAGCCAGAAATCAGCCCATGGGGCTTATGTGGGATGCTCCCTCTGGCAGAGGGGATGTTTCGGTTTTGGGAAGGAGGCCATAACTCACAGCAAGACCTTTGTTTGTGAGCAGGCGCTGGGACGTCAGCTACAGGGACAAGTCTCCTGTAGACAGCTCTGCCTGGGGAGGTGGAAGTTTAATGTGTGTTAGCAGGCTCCTGGCAGCCGCAGTTCTTCATGTCTTGCTCCCTGGGGCTGAGTTACGGGGGCTTTGTACTGGGAGCCCCTTTCCCCTTCCAGGGGCTTTGCTTTGCAGCAGAGAGGTCATTCCCCTTGCCAATGAAGGTCCCAGGTCCCGAAGCGCCTGCTCTCCTCACCTTGAAAACAAGGAGCTAATTGTTTTTTCCATCTGCTGTCTCTTACCTGCCGGCCTCCCCCAGGCGCAGGCAGCCTGTGCCTCCTCTGCCTGCACCGAGATGGAGAGCAGCCTTGCACAGGCCAGTGGCTGGAGCTGGGGTGAAACGACCTGCCAGTTGGCAATCTGGAAACACCATTAAAATAAGGGTGGGTTGGGAAGATCAGAAGGCCAATGGGGAAGCATTCAGTCACGGGGAAGATCAGAGGTTAATTGCCTCCTTGCCTACCTAGACTCTGCGAGATGCGGTGCCCGGTCTCCGCTGCAGCCGGGGGAAAATCCAAAGGCAAAGGGCAGCACCCTCGTTCCTGTAAAAGTGTACTGGAATAGCTCAAAGGGCACGGGAGCATCACGGTTGTGGAGCCAGCAATGGCTGCGGTCTGCCCTTAGCTCTGTAATGCCTGCGGACTCCCTGGGCTACGCCTTGGAAAATACTGAAGGCTGGAATTGCTCCCACCCCCCACAAAAGGAAAGGGCTAAAAATGCATCTGTTGGAGCAATCTTGGGAGCACCTGCCAGGTATAGCCGGTGATGTGGGACTTTGCTCCAGTGACCTGAGAAACTAGAGAGACAGCTTTTCTAGGAAAGCAAGTTCAAGGCAATCATGCTGTTTTGTGACGTGGGTCTTGTCCTGGTTTTAGCCTTTTTTAGCAGGCTGGACATCCCAGAAGTAGAGGGTGTTGTAAGTTCTGTGAAAAAAGGCACCTGCCTTGAGGAAAGATTAGTTCTCCAGTGTGCGAAAAGCTTCATCAAAGCACACCTTTCCTCTGAAATCCTGAGCAGAGATAAGAGGCAACCCCAGAGCCGGTGAAGCCTTCCTGGTTTCTCTGCTTATGGGGTGACTTGTTGTTTCTTCCAGACTCCCAGCGCACAGCAGAGAGCTTGGAGGGGCTCAGCTGTGTCTGGGGTCTGAGCATCTTCTAGGTATGAACCTAGGTTAACAGCTGCTGAAATGTTGGTGCCCTCAAGTATACCCTGAGCATGGAGACGACAGGCTGGTAGACTGGATTGCTTGGGATGACTCTGTGGACTGGCTAATGTGGTTGCAGCTCAGTTTGTCCATATAAAGATGTTTGGGATCCTCTGGTCTTCATCTCTTCTGTGCAGTGCGGTGCTGTTTAACCATCAATTGGCAGTGGAGCTGCCGAGGGTGCAGGACAATTTCTCTTCAATTCTCTAGGCTAGTTCTACAGGGCAGATTTTGACTAGAAATGGAGTCTGGTTTCACCGATATTTCTGTAAAATCCCTGGAAGAGCTTATGTTTACACCACTATAAAAGTGTGTCTTGCTGATAAAGCTTATTTTGCTCACTGAATGGGTGTAGATTCTACTGATAAAGCCTGCTCTTGCTGCTACAGATTGCATGTGTGCTAGGTTTGCTGAGATCGCTAACCTGAAGCTCCTCTAGTGTAGGTTAGACTCAAATTACAGAGAAGTCTGATTGTGATGTTAATGTGATGCCTGGAAGGTCAAACCTCTGTATCCTCTTCACAGGTATCATGGTTTTCTGAGAGAAACACTTTTTATAACTCTCCTGGTAGATTTCTGAGCTGCTGTTCAAACCCAGCCAGGAAGGTACTTTCTAGCAATCTCCTCTGGTGCACCCAAAGGTTTCTGTCCCCTGCAGTGCCATGGAGTTCATTCCACTCTGTTTCCCTCATATCCTTCTTCAAAGACCAAAAGATCCTTTAAAGTGCCTTTGAACATATCTCTTCCAGGAGACTATCGAAAGCCATGAGTTTGTGGACAGGCTTTTCCTCCGACTGAAGGTGTTTTCTGAAAAGGAGCTGGTTTCTCACTACCCCTCACCTCCATTGCAACGTCTCCCATGAAAACCAGAAGGGCCAGGCACCAGCAGGCTCATGGCAGTGTCCCAGCTGTGTGACTCCAAGGCTTCGGGAGGGCAGGAAGTCTTTGGAGGTAAAGTGTGAGTGCAATTGCCAGCCGAGCATCATAGATGCCCTGAGGTGAAACCATGAGGCTGTTTCCTGGGCTAGAGTGTGACCACCAGCGGGGACATTAGGTGGGGCCTGGGACATGGCTGGGGCGGGGGGTGCACCTCCTATTCCCACCAGCATAGTCCGTGACTTGAGCTGTTGCTTAGCCCAGCCCGGGAGTCAGGATTTGAAATGCCTGAGAGCAGCCCCTCTCCATACTGTGTCCTCTGCTGCTCCTGAAAAAGCTGCTGTACCACCATGGGTAAGAAGAGTTTGTCTTCTTTCACGCCAGCCCTGGCTTGCCGAGGGGCTGGGAGGCTCCGGAGTGGCGTGGGAGGCAGCTGGGAGTGTGCTGCAGCTGGGAGGAAGGTGGAGGAATGTGGAGGCCCTTTCCAAGTGCCTCGGCCCATTGGGAACTTGGCCTGAATTTTCTTCCGCCTCCTGCCCCTCCTATCTGAGCACTTCCCGGGGGCTGCGGGCAGAGACGGGCTCTCCCAGCACCTGGCCTGATATTCCTCAGAGAGCTTGCATGGATTATTTGCTGCTGCTTCAGACCAGCTGTGCTAGGCAGGAACGAGAGGCAGGTTGGGGACGCCACAAGGTGCTAAGCTCTGCTTGCCTGAAGCATTTGCTTGCCTGAAACGTGCTGGGAGTTTATAGTGCCTCTATTGCTTTTGAAGATAAGGGCATGTTAGTATTTTATTGTTCCCTTTCTTCATCTGAGGCACCATCCAGAGCAAGAAGAAGAGAGGGGAAGGACTCTTTTCCTTGTGACGGGGGATTAGTCATCACAGCCTGGCCCTCCAGCGAGGGGCTGCAAGGCTCCCTGCTCCACCATGCCGACCTGCGAGGCAAGGGCTCCAGCCCAGGGGGCTCAGAGGAGGGAGCCTTTCCCCACTTAGCCTTCTTCAACCCCTCCTCTGCTTTCCCCCTGGCTGCTCGTCCCCCTCACATCCCACTCCTGTCCTGAGCTGGGGCCAGAGCACCCTCAGCTTTTCCCACTAAGCTGGTGAGGGCAAGAGGTGACCGAAGGGGCAAGAGGTGACCCGAGGGGCTGGTTCTGCACCGTGCTGACTGGCTCAGCTCCATCGCTTCGCTCGCGCTCGCTGTCGGCAGAGCTGGCTCCTGAGGCGCTCTGGGTTCCCGTCCTCTCTGGGCTGGGCTGGGCCACATCCAGTCTGCCCTCAAGGACCCGGCTTATCGATAACGGGGAACATGGCTATTGCATGAGGCAGAGATAACCATTGCCACCACATTTGTGCACTCGGTGTCCTTCCCTTCCACGTCCTCCACTCCTGCTGGTAAAGAAGTGGAAAATCCTTTTCAGCCTGCCTTGCCCTGTAGCCAAGTTTCACATCTTTGGGTGTGTTCAAGTTAAAGGCCAGGAAAGCTGGAGGGGAGAAACCTTCCCCGCCCTGAGCCCACCCATGCCTAATGCAGGGGTTCCCCCTTGGCAGGGCCGCAGGCCCAGGGAGCTGGGGAAAGGCTCGCCCCCTTTTCAGTGTGATGCTCGTCAGCTCCTCTCCTGCTGTGCCGCAGCTGAAGCCGGCATGCTGCACCCACGGAACAGGGGTCTGGCATTGCACAGGTGAGAAAGAAACCCGAGGGGCTGTTGGGGATGTTGGGGCCCCTTGCAGTGCCTTTGCTCTGCGCTCCTCGGTCCAAACCACGGGTGTTTTCTGTACCTGAGCTCCTCGCTCTGCCTGCCCTTGCCTGTGCCCGCTGCCTCTCTCCTGCGGCGGGAAGCTGTGCAAAAGCTGACTCCTCTAAAATCAGAAATCCTCCCTTCTGCTGCTTGAATTAAAGTGTTAATAAACCCAGCAGCAATCACTCTGAATTGAGCATTTCAAATGCCCCTTTGTTTAATTAGCAGTGCCCCTGCCCACAGATACAGGCAGTGCTGTCTGGCCCTGCAGCCCAGGGTGGGAGGCAAGGGAAGAGGACGCGGCGCCCAGGAATTCCTCCTCTTTGGAGGCGCGACCTCTCGTACCAACTATTTTCTCGCCTCCTCTCTGCGTCAGCTGCCCAGAAACAAAACATTTACAGCTGAAGGACTTAAGTGAACTTGCTGCATCTCCTGCATGCTTTCCATCCTCTGCACCCAGGGCTCTCTTTTCCCCGGGGCAGCAATAAGTTACTCAGCTGGCCCAGGGCTGAGACAGCACTTTGTCCCTTGGCTGTGGAAAAGGGGTGACTGGCCTTTGCCTTGAAATCCACCCTGGTCCCCTCCAGCGAGCGTCACCCTGGGGATGGGTCCCCAGATGGCCCCTTGCTCAGTGAGGAGGGGAGAAAGCGTGACTCGTCGTTATCAGGAGCATGTTAACCCCATGGCAAACACGATTTCACTGGTGTAAGGGTATCGGTGGTGACGTCTGAGCAGGGAACATGGTCCCCTCCTTGCTGGGACCTAATCTAAATTGCTTTATGAGGGGCCAGCAGGAAGACCAAAGCTTCCTGCTCCCTGGGGGACAGGGAGCCAGGGCAAGGGGGTCCCCGGGCGGCCCTGTGCTGTGCAGGGGTTATCTCGCCTCCGGTGGTGGGACGTCGGAAGGAGCATGGTGGTTAAAACGTACTTGCTCCTTGGTGGGCTGCGGGATTGGGCTGCCTCCGCCTCCTCTGCATCCCGTGGTGCCACCGGCAGCCTGTGCAAGCTGTCACGCTGCTGCTACTGTGCAGGGCTGCAACCACGCAGCGCATCCTGCCCTGCCAAAGGGTCACATGGAGCAGTCTTGGTCCCTGCCTGCCCATCCCTTGCGGCTTACCGGTGTCTCACTGGTTTTCTTCCCAAAACAGCCCCCACAAGGACTCCCGGGCTCAGGGACCTGCCTGTGAGACCCCTCTGCAGCTGTGTTGGGGTGCTCAGCCTCCACGTGGCCAGTGGCTGCCTTGGGTGCTTGGGACTGTGTTGCGTCCTGGGTGCCAGTGCTTACAGCATCCTGGGATGCAGAAGCGGTGATGCTGGGGCTCTCCCCACTGCCTGGGGACCTCGAAGGGCCACATTCCCCCGGGGGCAGCGAATGCCCCTGTGGGCACCCCGGTCCCAGTGATACCTGCACCCTTAGAAGCAAGCAGGGCTGGGGGGGAGGGGGAGGGCGGGGGCGTCGCCTGCCATTAGCCCCCAGGGAGCCATGCTTGCCCTGGCTGGCACCCTCGAAGTGGTGGCACATGGCAACCTCCCAGTGCGGTGCCCAGGGACAAACCATGCAGGTGAGTGACCCCCCCTCCCCCTGCCCAGACAGTGCTCCCACCCGCCTGGGTTCCTGGGTGGCAAAGCCCTGGGAGAGGGGGAACACGCCCGAGCAAGGGCCGGCGGTGCCCTCTGCACTGCGGACCCACTAGGCAGGCAAGCGCGGCCCCCACCACAGCCCACCCTGGCAGGGGAGCTGCCAGGGCCCCTCAGTGCCAGAGGAAAGCTCAGCCACAGCCTGGCTAGAAACACAGATTTATTGCGACATTGGTTTGCAACTAGCACTCGACCCCCCCAGTGGCGACTCTGGACCCGTGCAGACGCCGACCCCCCTGTGATGCCTCCGTGGCCAGCGGGCTGGCCCCTGGGGACACAAGCCCACCCACCCCCATCCAGGCAGGCTTGCTGGGGCTACGGGCTGGGGTCCCACTGTGCCAGGGGCTGCCTGCGGGCTGGCAGCACGGAGGAGGGAACAGAAGCTGGATTTGGGGTCCTTCACTGATGTAAGCCACCAGCTGGGATCTCTGAGCAGTTGTAAGGCTCTCGGGATCCCTGGGGAGAGAGTGGGGTCAAACCCCACCAAGCCTGTGAGCAAGAGGGCTGAGCATGGGAGGTGTCCTCTCCTCTTACCGCGCTCCCTCAGTGCCAGCCTGGATGCTCTGGGGAGCCGGGAGAGGTGCCAGCCTAATTCCCACCCGCAGCTGCTACACGTATCCTGTCAGGTTGTAAGAGTTGAGCTCGCTCTTGGTCTTCTGCGTCTGGCTGACAGAGGGCCGGGGGCTCTTGCGCGTCAGCAGCTGGGGCTGGTAGGTGCTTGTGTAAGTGGTCGTTGGGTCCCGGGCAGGGCAGGAGGTGCAGAGGATGAAGCCGCCGACGAGGGAGAGGAGGGAGGAGATGATGCCCAGGTAAAGCGCCTCCCCAAGCTCGAACTTCATGCTGTCAGGGAGGACGGGGTTGCGGAAATCCCGCAGCACCACATGGATGTTCCACACCAGTGGGATGAAGCAGAGCAGCCCCCCGAGGATGAAGACTGCGCCGCCCGCCACCGCCACCCGGTCCTTGCCCGGTGAGCCCTGGCTGAAGACAGTGCACCTCATGCCCACGACGGTGAGGAGGCAGGCGAGGGAGGAGACAGTGCAGGAGCTCACCATCAGGGCTTGGGCCGCCTGGACGTCGGCGGGCAGGTTGAGCAGGGAGCTGTAGATGTCGCACTGGGTGATGCCTGTGCTGTATGTGGCGCACTCCATCCACAGCCCCTTGGTGAAGCTCACGGCTGTCACAATGCTGGAGCCGATGTAGGAGCTGGTCTTCCAGCTGGGCAGCAGCATGGTTGTCAGCGTGCCGATGTAGCCCAGGAAGGCCACGGCGTAGCCCAGCAGCTGGAGCCCCATGGAGACCATGGTGGGGGCTGGCTGTCACCTCCCCGGGGCTCGCGGCTTCTTGCCTGGCTCGCCAGCGGCTCGCTCCCGCACGCTTACCTTCCCATGGCCCTGCTGGCGGCTCCGCTCACTGCGCTGCAGCTCCACCCCACTCCCTGGGGTGCTGGTTTTGTGCGGGCGCTGGCACGTGGGTGGGAGCCGGGGGGAGGAGAGGTTACCTGCAAGAGTGGAAAGCAATCCCTCCCCGATTAACGATTGACCCAAGCCTGTGGAGGAGCGCCAGGCGCCCTTTCACCTCCGCTATCTCCCCAGCCAGACTTCAGAGGCAGAGCAACGCTGCCCGGGAAGGATGCCAAAGCCCTCCCTTGCGCCGGGGCCGCGGGCAGGGATGGAGAGTCAGCCGCTGGTGGGGGGAAAGTGCCCGCTGCCTTCCTGGGGGTCCCTTGTCTTCTGTGATGTCCCGAGCCAAGGAAGCCAAAAAGCTACAGTTGCGCCATGTTATTTGGGACCTGCCGGAGGCGATTTCAGGTGGTGGCCCTGAGGCTCCCCCAGCCGAGGAAGGGGGATTGTGCCTCGTCCCCATCTGCGTAGGGTTCACCCAAGGCATCTGCAGCCACCCACCACCCATCCCAAGCTGCTGAGACTCTGGCGGGACAACGGGATGCGCCCACCTGAGATTGAACCATTGCTATCAGCCTTTCCATGCCGCTGGGGACAACGATTGAAAGGGATGCATGTGACAGTGACGCCTGTGTCCCCAGGAGAGCCCGGAGGTCCACGGAGGGCAGAAGTACATCAGGGCAAAGCACGCTGGCAGCACCTCGGGGATGCTTCCCCAGAGTGCCCCGGGTTGAGTGGGGTGGCCTGTCCCTCGGTGGGGTGAGCACACTGGGGTGCAAGCTCGTGCTTGCTGCCGTCAGCGTGGGTTTTTCTGCTGGTGCCATCTCCTGCCTGCAGCCCTGGGTGCGGGCGGGGCGGTTTGGCAGAGATGGTGGAGTGGGGTGGTTTGTTTTCCCTCTGCCTTGTTTCAAAATTCCCCCTCCTGCAGCATCTTGCGAAACCGGACTGAGCCCACACCACACCGCACCGACACTGCGGCCAGCAGCCTCTCCCCCTGGAACACTCCTGGCTGAGAGTGCCGCCACGGCCCGCTGCCTCCGCTCCTCTCCCCGTTCCCCCGCCAGCTTGGTACCAAAGTTTCCCAAATTTCTGTCTCCTTTCCCGTGCGCTAACCAAGACCTCCTGCTCTGTCTCTGGGGTGTTGCTGCAAAAGAAACACCTGGGGTGCTCGGGGTGCTGGCAAAAAGGCACAGGAGGGTCATGCTGGAGTTCTGCGGTACTTACGGAGGCGGCTGGAGACGTGGTGCGGGACCGAGGGTGGCCGCAGCCGGTGGCCACCCAGTATCAGAGGTGGCTGGTTGGGGCAGGGTGGGTGGCCAGGGCCCCAGCCCGGGGGATCAGGGGCTGTGAATTGGTTAGCTACAGCTTTGCAAAATCCACCTGCAAATCTCAGCCTGGATCAGAGGCTTACTGCAGAACAGAATTAAACCCTTTCAGCGTCAGGAAGGACTGGGGAGCTGGGATGCCTCGTTTTGCTTGTTGTCTATTAATTATCAGGGTAGGTTTGCCTAAGTGGCTCAGGTCTGTGGCTTGCTGTCACCTTTCTGGCCAGCCTTGGTGGCTGGTGGGTGACTACGTGCCACTGTCCGTTTGTCTGCTTCGGGTTGTGTCGCCCGTGCTGGGGTCAGAGAGGCAGTGAAATGCCAGCAGGTTGAACTCCCCGTGCCTGCAGGGTGAGCTCGGGCTTTCGGTTCACTCCTCCTGGCCCTGCTTGTCCTCCACGGGGTTTGTTGTTGTAAGACTCCTGGCCCAAATGAGGAGCAAATGGAGACGGGAATGAGGGCTGCGCTGGCCCCGTGCCCCCTCCTGCTTGCCGGCTGCTGCAGATGGAGAGGGGCAGGGAGGGCCCCTGGTGACAAATTATCCTTGGAGCTGAGCAGGGTCAGGCTGGTGTTTGAACAGGGGTGTTTGGATGCTGATAGCAGAGCTTCAGCAGGGACCATTTGCTATTTTCTTTCCTTGTCCCAAATTGAAACCCTCCTGGGAGCAGGAGGTGACCTATCTGCCAGCCTCCAGCGCTTGGGCAGGAGCAGTGAGCAGGGACAGGATGCATGGCAGTGCTGGGGAGGCAGGGGGGCGAGCCTTGCACCCTCGTATCGAGAGGCTTTTCTGTACCTCCTGGTATGCTCCACATCTCAAAAAGCCAAAGGAGAGGGCAGGGACCACAGAGAAGCGCGAGAACGGGGCTTGGCAGCTGCTGGGGTGATCCGAGCAGGGGCCATGGATGCCTGAGCAGGACCATTGCCCTGCCTCTGCCTGGGGTCCACCCCTGCTGTCCGTCTTCCCTCCCTGTCCTCTCTTGAGCATCCCATCTCCTGCCTCCTGGTTGCTCTGTGCTTGCCACCACTGCAGCCCATCACACTCTCCCCATCACATGCCCACCATGCTGTCCTCATCATGCCCATCACCCTGTCCCCAGGGCATGCCCATCACATGGTCCTCATCATGCCTATTGCGCTATCACAAGTCCACCACGCCGTCCCCATGGCATGCCCATCAGGCTGTCCCATCACATGGGCATTGCACTGTCCCCATCCCATGCCCATCATGCTGCCTCAGCACTCCCCATCCCCTCCTAAATCCCCCCCCTTATGCAAATGGCTACAAAGGGCACTTAATCATCCTTGTTAATTGTCTCAGCCCTTCCCTGTCCCCCCCTGAGGATTTTCTCACAAATGGTGTCTAACTTTTCCCTTCTGTGTTTTGTTTTTCCACCAGAGATCGCAACACCTCCGCCCCCAGCCTCCCCCCAACCCTCTGTTTACACAACTGGGACAAATTTCACACCCTGTCCCCGCACCCCTAGTCCCTCGCTCTCCTGCACTTGCCCCTGCCCTGAAGAATTTGTGAGTCACTGGTTGGGGCAGGGCTATAAAGGTCTCCTCACCAAGGGTCTGCAGCGTTGGAGGGGACACCGTTGCCTGCCACCATGGAAGCTGCTGCCTGTTGCCTGCCTCCCCATGGGCTCTGGGTGCCTGTGGCCAGTGCTCACCCAGCCCCAGGGGTGGAGCAAGGGGAAAGGTACCTGGGGGCTGCGCAGCCTGCGGGGACTGGGCAGGGCAGGGGGTGCGTGGGAAGTGGGATGCGGAAGGCTCCAGCTGGATTCGGGTGAAGGCTGTGCGGCTCCCTGCTCTGATGGAGACCCCTCTGATCCTGGTGGCCGTGGGTGGGAAAGAGGGTGCAGAGCCCGGGGAGCAATGCTGGGGCCTCCCAGGGGTGCTGGGGGGGCTGGAGCAGGGCGAGGAGCGCTGAGGCCGAGGTGGTACGAGTGCACCTGCATGTGCCCGGCACCCCAGCCATGCACTGGGCTGGGGCTGAGCCAGGCGTGCGAGACTGTGGGGCTGGGGGTGCGTGGCTGTGGTGGGGGGAGGGCAAGGCAAGAGGGGAGTGGGCCAGGGTGGGCAGCCGTCGCACTGAACCTGCTCTCCGCATCCAGATGCCTGCCTCTCTGGAGACCATGGCTGCCCCGAGAAGAGGAGGGAACCGAGGGGTGGAGGGAGCAGACGGACACTGTGAGTTATACGCTCCCTGCTGGGTTCCCCCTAGTTTTCCACTGTCAGGGTTGGGGTCCCTGTTTGGCAGAAAACCAGCCTCTCGCCTCAGACTCCTTCACCCCTGGCACTGTTGCACGGCAGCACTGTGCCTGCCTCCAGTGGTGCATCGCCCCTCTGCCCCACAAGCCATGCAGCCTCGCCGGGGCAGGGCCAGGCAGACCCCCCCGGGCAGCCACGGCCAGCAGAGTCGCGCCGCGGGGGCCTGAAAGGGCTGCCTGTTCCCAGGCCTGGCGGGCATTCCTCAGGGGGTTAGCGGGACGCCTGGGCATGAGCTTTTGAGCACGGGGGGGAGATTACACTGGCAAAAAGCCCGTCGGAGAGGGGGGCAGACGCCAGCTTCCTTTGCGGGGGCATGAGGACCTAAACCCAGGGGCAGAGGAGGGGGGGAGAAGCCGGTTTCAGGGCAGGCTGACCCTGCAGGGGTCTGCCAGGTCTGTGGGGCATCACCCCTGCCAACAGGAGAGAAAGGTCCCTGCCCTCGCTGCCAGCTGGGGTCCCCGTGCACCCCGCTGCCGCCATGCCAGGCGGAGGGGGCAATGGGAGCCCTAGGGCAGGTCCCACCCTGACTGTGTCTCCTCAGGCTCGGACTCGGGCGGCGGCAGAGGATGGCGGCTCCGACAAAACGCTGGCGTTTTTCCACCACCCGGTCAGGTACGTCCCCTGCTGCCGGGCGCCCCGGCCGGGCCTGAGGGCAGCAGGCAGGCTGGGGCTCTCACCCCGGGTCTCCCCACACAGCCTCCTCTGGCCCAAGTCCAAGTCCTTTGACTATCTGTACGGCGTGGGGGAGAAGCTGCTGGAGAACTTCCCGGTGCAGGCCACCCTCTGCCTCTACGAGGACTCGGGCAGCGAGGAGGAGGAGGAAGAAGAGGAAGAGGAGGAAGAAGAGGAGGAGGAGGAGGCAGGCGACATGGTGGCAGGTCCCCCGCCGCAGGCAGGCAGCCCGGGCAGGCCGCTGTGAGGGAGTGGGGCAGCAGGTGAGGGCAGGCCCGCTAAGGCGCAGGTGAGCCGCAGGCAGATGCCTGCCCCGCAGGCAGCATGCGGGCAGGCAGTGGGCACCGACCCCACCGCCCGGGGTCACCGGCCCCAGGTCTTCGCAGTGGCCGCGGGGCCGCGCCCGCCGCGCCCGGGCTCCGGCGGTGACCGCGCCCCAGCCGGCCCGGCCCTGCAGCTCAGCGCCGCGACGGGCAGAGGACTACGACTCCCAGCAGCCACTGCGGCACCTCCCGGCAGCCGTAGCCTTCTCTCATTGGCTACCAGTCTCTCGGTTGGGGGAGGAGCGTGTAGCCCCGCCTGCTCCCCCCGCTCCGCGTTCCTATTGCAGCCGCGGGAGCAGGAAAGCGCTGCGCGCTGGCTGCGGGGGGCGCGATCGGCCGGGGGGCGGTGCCGGGGCGGGAGAAGGCGGGGCGGGGGCGGGGCCTTCCCCTCCCCTCCCCGTCGGCGGGAGGGAGCGGCTGCGGCGGGGCGCGAGGCGGCCATGAGGTACGGGCGGGGCGGCGCTGCCGGGGGGTATGGGGCGAGGGAGGCAGGAGCCGTGGGGGGGGTTATGGGGCGAGGGGGGCCCCGGGGCGGCAGGCAGGGTCGTGGGGCGGCGGGACAAGAGCTGTGGGGCCGGTTATGGGGTGCTGAGGCGGGAGGGAAGGGGCTGGGGCCGGGGAGGTGGGAGTCGGGGGTCGTGGAGCTGGCAAGGGGGTTCTGGGCTTTTGGGGAAGAGAAGAGCTGCGGAGGTGGGGTGTGTCGGTGGGGCAGGGGGTGACAGTGGGGCCGGGGGTGTGGTGGTGGGGCTCCTCTGGGACTAGAAAGCCCCGCTCAGTTGGGCAGGTTCACATTTGGGCTGATGGGGCAGGTGAGGTGGGGGGGACCCTGCTGTGGGGTGACACTAGAAGCTGAGGGCAATGGAAATAATTTGGAGTTGGGTTTGGGGAAGGCAGGGCTAGTGCTGGGATGGAGGGGCTGGGGTCTGGGGCGGAGGCTGGCCCGGGGCAGTGTGAGGGCTGCCCGTGTGGGATCGGATGGGATCCGAAGACTGTTTTGGGAGGGTGAGGCATCCTGGCACCCCATGGGGACCCTGTGGTCCCTGGCAAGCGGAGCCGGTGCAGCCTTTTCTCCTTGCTGTAGATCTTGGCACGGAAAACCCCAAATATTGCTAGGATCCTGCTGAGCGGCTGGCAGCCGCGGCTACGTGATCCCAGGAGAGCCGGCAGCCTCCCTGCGTGCTGTGGCACGTCACTGGCATCTGTGGATCTCCCCCGACCTGTACCTGTGCCCCCCGGCCTAGCGAGGAGGTGCTGCCTCCCAGTGTGCCCACCATGCCCGCTCGAGGTCTGCGGGAGGCCGGCACTGCGCGCGCACCATATTTTACCAGCACGATTTCCTCCTTTGGCATTGGTGACGGGAGCGGGGGCGGAGATGGGGGGAGCCCGGGGGAGACACAAATGTGCGACTGCAGCATCCTCACTCTTACGGCTGCATCCCTCGCGCCTCCTCACGGTTGCCTTAGCAACCTCCTATCGATGGGGTATTTATAGAGGAGGCAAACGCGTGTTGGGAAGCTGGAGGGGGGGACCAGGACTGAGTGGGCGTCTGCTAGGTCAGTCTCCAGCTTCAGGCTTCTCTTGGCTTGCGTGGTTGTGCGGAGGCAGGAGGGATGCTGCTTGCCTTGGCGTCAGCGCGTGTGGTAGTCTGGCTTTTCCTGCTCATCGGAGCTGGGGGAGGTGGTTAGGAATTTGCGCGTGGAAATAAAAATAAGCGTCTGGGATGTCTGCCTTTCTCACAGGCATCACTCGTGCTTGTAGGCTTGTGTAGACCTGTCTTATTGTTGCACTGGAATAAACCATTTCTGAGCTCTGACACTGGGTGCACTGGCACAGACACTTGGAAAAAAGTTAAAGGTAAAATCTTCCTGACGCATTAAATGTGTTGCCTGATGTATGACGTGGGTTATGGAGCTGGGGGTCTTGACAAATCTGGTCTTGAATATCCTCATTTCTGCATCTCTGTTCTCTGCCTATCAAAGGGGGAGAATGCCTGTAACAATGAGTGATACAGAGGTTTTGTGTGGAAACTGTGGCAAGTTTTCCATGCTGTGCGTTCTTTTATCCTGTGGGTTTGGGTCTCTTCATAAAAACTGATGACAACAAAAGCAGGTCAGGTGGTCCTTGCTCAGAGCTGATGCAGCCTGTGGGGGAGTGCACGGATCCGGGGGCCTCTCAGCTGCTCTCACATCTCCCAGGACGGCTCAGAGAAGCGGGGTTGGGTGTGCAATTTCTCGAGAAAAGGCCTCCTGGTGTGGGCTGTGGGGCGCAGGAGGCGGCAGACCCCTCCTGTGTAATTCTGGAGCTTCTGCTTTCCCTTGCTCCTGCTTAAACTCCAGACGGAGGTTTGCAATCTGAGTTTCACAAACTGTTGGAAAGAAGCTGCTTTCTGCCTCTGGACACAGCTCCAGGCTTGCTTGGCCTCTTGCCACTTTTGGTGCAGGAAGCTCAGAAACCACAGGAAACCTGATGTTGGCAGGGAGAGGTGCTAGATTTACTGAGAAGGTGGCTGTGGGTGAGGTGTGGTAGTGCCCGCTGTGGTGATGTGCGTCAGCCCTTCTGTGCGTCTGGATGCCTGCCTTTTACGTGAAATGAGAAATGTGTTTCTAGCCCCGCTGACCCCGTGAATGGCCCTGTGCTGTCCCTAACCTCGCTCCAGCTGAGCGGATTCAAGTGCTTTTGGGATAACTCTGCATATCTGAAGTCCTGGACCTAAGACCAGCACGTGGTTTAGTTCCTGCTGTTTCTAACCATGTTTGGTCCTTCATCCGCAATAAATCCCTGTAGGAGCTGGTTAGTCCTGTCCCTCTGTCTCCTGACAGAGTTGTGGCTTTGCCGCAGCAAGATGTTGCACAAGGTGAGAGGAGATGAGTGTGCCCAGGATAGTCTGATCAGTGGGGATCGAGCAGGGAGAAGACAAAGCGTGAAAAACAAGCGAGTGAAACTCCTCCTGCGAGCAGAGAGGGATATACTCTGCTTCTGCAGGACTTCGTTTCACTCTTGTGGGGTTTCGTTTAGTTTAGTTTTGCTTTTGAAGCACAAAAGGTGCTTTTCCAGCTGGAGAGCTGTTGTCCTGGGTGTGCAGGGAGCTCTGTCACTCTTGCTGCTGCCCTTAGCTTGGCCCAACAACCTTTAGGAGATGCATATTCTTTTCTCTCCTGCTGTGTAGTCAGCTTTATGGCAGTGGAGAAAACAGTATGGCCCTGTTTATTGCAGGTTGTGGGTAGGAGTTGCAGAAGTGAGAACTGGCACGGCTGTGAAGTTGATTTAAAACAGGATGACTGCTTTACCTGTATCCATCAATCTCTTGTGGAAGGGAAGAGCACCAGGCTGTTCCCAGCAGCTTCTAACACGCAGGTCATCTTGTCTGCTGATGAGATATGGGGACTTTCCATCCAGTTCTTCCCTTCCTACTTCGCTCATCTGCAGCCCTCTGGGCTTCTTGGGCAGGGCCCTGGCCCTCCCCGGGCTGGTGCAGCACAAGTACGGCAGAGACCTGCTCCGGGCTCTCAGAGAGCTGAGGGTGCCCTGAGCCCCTCCAGTCCTTCCAGCCATGCGATGAGTGGGGAGGGAGCGTGAGTCCTTGACTCTCTGAAGCGGCGCTGCTTGGCTGGGAATGTCGTGGGTCCACTGGACAGCACCCTGCTTTCTGCATGAGTCTGACCTTGGGCAATGGAGGTCTTGGGTTTAAGGGGGTGAAATTTAAGCTGTCGGTGACTCTCCTGTTTTCTTCCCTGCAGGTAGGCAGGAGCCCCCTGTAGCCGAGTGAGGCAGCATGGCAAGTAAGTGTTCCCCAGTCAAGACGGAGAGGTGGCGGTGGTGCTGGAGGAGAGAAGGGGAATGTTTGGCAGCCACCTCTCAAGGAAGGGGTGCCTGTGCTTTTTGGGGGGTGTTACTCTCTGTGGGGAGCAGATGCCATTGGCTGTTATCCCTGGATGAGGTCTGAGGTCTGGCCTGACTTGTGCTTCTCTCTCTCCTGTGCAAGGTGGGAGTCGAGAGGAGATGCTGAAGGGCTGACCTCTCTGGGACTCCCCGTATGCTGCAGCATTTCTTTATCTGCGTGATGCTTGCTGTGCAAGGCAGGCCTCCCTGAGGCTCTTTGGACTGACTGGCCCCTCTGCAGAGGTTGCTGGTCTGCGCTGACATCTCCTAGCAACGGTGCTCCTCATGGCCCACGGCTGGCATCCCACGAGCTGCCCATCCTGGGGGCCACACTGCCTTATAGCCTGTGTGGCTGGTGGCACTGGGGCTCTGAGTTCCCAGTGGATGGGCAGCTGCCCAACTCGGCCCCGCCGGGAGCTCGCTGCATCTTGGCGTCTGAAGGAGCGCCTGGCAGATGGGGCTGCTCGGGGCCAGCGGCTAAAGCTGGGCTGAGACTGGCGAGGGTGCAGGGTGGAGGATGGCATGTGGTCTGTAAAGAGCTGGACTCAACCCTCCCTCCTCGCTCTTCTGGGCAGCCTGCGTGGAGGCTGCATGCAGCGATGAGATGGGAGCTCAAGGAGGACGGCAGTTGTGAACAGGGAGATGTAGAGATCTGGCTGGGATCGTGGGATTTGCTCGGGGTGTTGCCGGAGCCAGCTGTGAAGGGTGGAGGCAGTAGCCATGCTGGGCAGGAGGAGGACCCCAGGGATAACAGGTATGCCTTCTTTCATTATCTGTGCTGTGCTAGGTGGGGGAGGGAGCAGAGATCTTCAGGAAGTATTTTTAAAAGGCAGTTTTAATCTTCTGTTAATGAGGAGGGTACCCAGCTGGGTCCCTGCCTTCCTCCACTGCTGTCTTTTCTCCCCCCTGGAGCTCAGGTGCTGGCTTACCAGCCCTCACTGGTTGTGGGAGGTGTCCCTTGTTGTCAGTGTCCCCCGCCAAGCAGTTGCCTTTGTGGTGACCCTGACGTGCAGGAGAGGGATGTGGTGGTCAGCATGTTCACCATCATGTGCTCTCCGGCAGCGTGCAGCCCTGGCTGTCCCTCCGCAGACACAGCCGCATCTCATTCTGCAGAGAAGCAGCCCCGGGGTGTCCACACAAGCCGGGCAGCAGTGGGGTAGCGGTGTGGCCAAGCCTGCCTGCCACCAGGGGCCAGCAGCACCTCAGGAAACCCGGCAGGGATGCAGTGGACCCGGCCCTCGCTCCTGCTCCCCCTGCCTAAAGCTCTGATCTTTCCTGAGCACCGGTTCTCCAGCTGGTGTGGGGAGACTTGGAGAGGCACAAGGGGTCAGTACTGAGGCTGCTGGGCCTTGGGAAGTCCCCTCTGCCCTGCGGTTTGGGGACAATACCTGCTCAGCTGTCTGCTCTGCCTGTCAGTTGGGGATCCAGGCTGGAGATGAAAGAGGCTCTTGTTTCCTGAAGGCCATTGGTTTTCCTGGTCCCTAGGCACATGGGAGCTCTTTGCACTTTCCATGTAAAAGAGAGGAGGGAGCAGTGACTTAGTTTCTGCTCTTCTGCCATTTCTAGGTCCCTGAGGGAAATTGGATGTGGGGAGAGGCACACACCTCCATCGCAGCATGCCTTCAGTCGGGACATTGCTCATGAAACCTGCCTGCCTGTGTGTCTGTTTTTATTTCCCACTATAGTGGCCAGTTCAGCACGGCAAAGCAGGGTGACTGGTATCTGATCTGATGGAAAACCCTGACGGTGAGATCTGTGGCCAAGCTTGTTGCTCCAAGGTGTGCTGAGGAAATTGGAAAGAGGCTCAGACTCAAGTGCTGAGGCGGGGAGAGTTAATACCACAGCCTGATCAAGGCGGGATGCAAAGGAGGTGAGGCCAGACTTCTCCAGCAAAGGATGGGACGTTTGTGGAATGGATGGTGTCTTTGTAAAATTTCATCTCGTTCTGGAAAGGCTCAAGAGGAGGTCGGCCTGCCAACCTGCTCCCTCTCCAGCCAGGATAGCTCTCCTCAACTGCGAAAGCCAAGCCAAGGCAAGCTGATCCCTGCCCTCCTGCAAGATGCCTTCTGTGCCTCTTGAAAATGCTTTTCCAGTTGTCCTTGTAAAAAAAAAAAAAAAAAAAGTTTGCATAATAAAGTCGATGCCGAGGGAAGGTCTCTGACTCACATCATTCATGCTGTTCTTCATTCACACCTCAGTGGCTCAGCCTTCTGCAAACTCTCTCACTGAAGCAAGCCATTAATAAATCACAGGGGAAAAATGCACCTACACAGCACAAAAAGAGCACAGTGCCTCCAAGCACGGGATGGTGTAGCACAGTAGTAGTTGCTTATGCCATGATCTTGTTCCTGCCTTGATATTTACAAATACTCTCACAGATACCTTGCTATATTGTTTTAGGAGCAGGATACTTGGAAGGTAAAGCAGAATGAAACTTGCCGGTCTCTCTGGTAGAAGGCTCCTCATGAAACAGTAGCTTTTCACTGTTACGTTTGATCTTCACCAAGCTCCTTGTTGAAGGAGTATTTCTGTGTTACAGCCAAGCTGGTCTAATGGGTGACTCTGTGCCTGTCCCCTTGCCTCATCGTCCTGCATCTGTTGATGTTGCTGCAGCGTGAGTTGGTTCCTCTGGTTGATCCAATGGAAGACTGAGCCTGAGGGTGAAGGAGGTAATTTCTGTGGATCAGCCAGCTGAACCGATTCATCTTCCTCAAGGGAAGCAGCACAATTATGTGGCTTGGTGGGAAGAGATGGTGCCAGCCTACAGCTGAGTGTGTTGAGCTGCATTACAGAAGCACTCTTTTACGAAATGCTGCATGGGATGTTTGGATCCTGGAAGGGTTGTGGTTTGTGTGGAGTTTCTGCTTTCCGGGCAACAATTCATTTGCCTCTTCTGTGCTGCCGCAGGTCCCGGTAGGTACTTGCTCCCTGCACCCCATGGAGGTCTCCCTCCTGCAGGATATGGGGGGAGAGGCTTTGAAGGGCTGTGTCTCTGGCAGGCAGGAAGGTGCTGTTCCTGCTCAGTCTGGCTTCCTGACTGCATGCTCTGTGGGAAGATCTGATGTGGGCCACAGAGTCTCCCAGGCTTTGGGAGCAGAGGCAGCTTTGTGAGGCCTCTGCACTAAAATGCAGTAGGGATGAGAATGTGATGCCATGTGAGGAAAGGTTGCTCAGGCCCCTTTCAGTACCTGACTCATGACCCCCTGTGCTGTCCCTGTATGTTGGGACTGTTTGCCCTTGTTGGGCCTGGGCCTGGGAGAAGACACAGTGGTTTCTCTGGGACCTGAAGAGAGTCCCTGAAGCCACCTGAGCTTGCATGACCCCAGAGCAGCAGGGACACCAGCTTCCAGCAGATGTCTGCTGTCCTCCTGGGGGGCTGTGGAGGTGTGAAGCAAGAGAGGAGGCTTTGGGGTGATGCACGGGGGGACTGTGGAATGATGCACAATGCACTATGTGTTGAGAGTCCATCTCGGTGCTGGCCCCGTGTCTTGGCAGAGAGGTCTGGCTCTGCGTCCCAGCTCTGCGGGGTCTTGCTCGCCCGGTGGGATCTCCCTTGTCCTGCAGCAGAGGGGCAGAAGGTGAAATCCTGTCAAGGGCAGGAGGTTGAAAACAAGTCTTTTTGGAGCCTTCTGTCTCTTCTTCAGCTGCCATGTGTGGTCTGCAGCTGCCGCTTCTGATGTCTCTATCATCTCAGCCCTGCTGGAAGGATGCTCCTGGTGCCGTATGTCTCCGGGCAGACCCCAAGAGCCTTGTGCCCCTCTGGGTGTGCTCTCCCTCAGCGGGCACTGTGCTGTGCTAACTGAACTGTAGCCCTGGGCTTTTGGTGTTTGGGATGCCTGTATCACCAAAATCCTGTGGGAAGCCAGGTGGGAATGGCTGGCTGGGCAGAGGCCAAGAGTGGGGTTGTCCCTGCTCAGCATGTCTCTGCCTTATGTGTTGCAGTGTTCCTGGGGGCCAGGAATGCCCACTCGGTCCTGAAGCGCTTTCCCCGAGCCAACAGCTTCCTGGAGGAGATCCGGCAGGGCACCATCGAGCGGGAGTGCATTGAGGAGGTCTGCAGCTATGAGGAGGTCAAGGAAGTGTTCGAGAACAAGGAGAAGACGGTGCGTTTGTCCTGCCCTGCTCCCCAGTGGATGTGTGAGGCCTTACGCCTTAGCAAGCTGGGGGCAGAGAAGGAAAGCACAGGGGGAACAGCCTCTTCTGTTTCCTTTGTCCTGTTCTGTTTGCAGTCAGCATGCTGTGGCCTCGTTTTCCAGCATGACTTTCCCTTCCCAGGCAACGCCCTCACTTTGATATTGCCAGGACACCCTGCCCACAGCTGCAGGTCGAGCTGGCACTCCCATGGCATGTGTGGGAAATTTGTGCTGTTGTCCCTGACTCTCCAGGCTGGGGTTGGTGTTAGCCAAATTTCTCCCTGCTTGGTGTGGGGGCTGTTGGCCGCTGTTGAGGGATGTTCCCGTGATCTTTTGTGTTGGTTCCCACAGCGCCTCAGATGCTGGCAGCCCTGGTGAGAGTGGTGGGGATGGCTGAAAAACTGCCTCTTTGTGGGCCTAGGGAGGGCAGTGATTATTGCTGGTGATGGTCAGGGGGTGCTTGTCCCACCTGCAGCACATGATGCTTGCTTCTCTGTTCCTGCCACAGATGGAGTTTTGGAAGGGCTACACCAACTCGGTCTACTCTGTCAAGGACCCCGGGCACAGCACGGAGCGCTCAGACGCTATGTACGTGGTGGTGCCCCTCTTGGGAGTGGCTCTTCTGATAGTTATCGCCCTCTTCATCATCTGGAGGTGCCAGCTTCAAAAGGCCACCCGCCACCGCCCTTCCTATGCCCAGAACCGTTACCTGGGCAGCCGAACGGGACGCAGCCTCCCCAGGGTCATGGTGTACCGGGAGCGGTCACAAAGCCAAGGGGAAACTCAGTATCAGCGAGAAGCGAGCAACCGTGTGGCTGGAGACGGCAGAGCCGGGGGCATGCCCCAGCAAGACAGCACCCTCTACCCGCCGGAGCATTCAGTCTCCGTCCTCTCCAGACTGTCCAGTGCCACCCCTCCACCTTCCTATGAGGAGGTGACGGGCCACCCGGAGAGCAGCAGTGGCGAAGAGACCAGCGTCTCCTACAATGACCCGCCGCCCAAGTATGAAGAGATCGTGGCCACTGCCCCTTCCGCGGGCAAATAGCGGGTCTGCCTCCTTCCTGCCTCTTCACACACTTACTCTCACCCACCCACCCTCCCTTTGCCGTGCCCGCGACCCCCTTCAGGTGCCAGTTGGCACCCCATCTCACCTGTACAAGCTGGTGCCATCACACAATAGCCTTACCCTCCTAACCAAAAATAGCTGTCCCCAAGCGGGGTGAGGCTGGGCTGCAGGGATGGCTCTGGAGCCTGCCAGCCATCTCCTGCCCCTCATCCCTGCTCACATAAGTGCTGTAGCAGCCAGAGCAGAGCAACAGCTTGTTCCTGGCTCAACGTGGGGGTCTCCCCATGGTGCATTTGATTTCCTCACTTCCCCCTCAAATAGACATAACATTTCCCATGATTAGAACAGCCTCGCTGCCTCCCTGGGGCACTGCTCAGCCTTACCCCATGTCCTCACCAGGCCCCATTTTGCTGCTCGGGGTCTGATTAGGAGTTGGGGATGCAGGAGAGGTGTGGCGAATTTCTGTCCATCCCCACAGTCGGTGCCCACACTCTGTGTTTGGGGAGAAAGTGCCTCCCTTGTGTGGATTTGCTGCCAGGTGGGAGTGGGGAGTCCGGTCCATCCTGTGGTGCCTGTAGCGATATTTGCTCTCTGGAGATCAGAGAGGAGCCGTCAGGGAGGTGCTCTCTGATCTCCTAGATCCCTTTGAGAAGGGGGAAAGGCTCGTGTATGTGAAGTAAGTGACTTTGGAGTAGCAAGTCCTTTTCCTGATGCTCTCCGCTTTCCCCCTGCGGGGTGCCAGGCAGCTGGAGGTCTGGCTGCAGCAGAGCTGGCCAATGAGCAAAGGTGGTCTCATGGCTTTAAGCGGTGGGAATACTCCTCTTTCCTGGAGCATGGCCTGTCTGATGTCTGCCCCAGGGGTGGGATGCCAGTACAGGGAGCCTGCGGACGGGCCAAACCTCCCCTCTCCCTACCCCAAACCTCTCCGTCCTGCCTGGCCCCTCTCTTTGGGACTCTTGGTCCTCCAGAGCAGATAAAGGGGAATGTGAGACCCTACTCTCCTCCAGACCCCTCTGATGGGCAGAGTGCTTGGTGGCCATGGCCATGGCGTGGAGGGCCTGCTGACAGAGGCGGCTGCAGAGATGAGAGCTGGCTGATCACGCCACGACCCGGCAATGCCAGTGGGTTGGGAGTAGGGCCAAACCCTGTTGCGCCTGACCACCGGGTGGTTGTGGTGCCAGGGCAGGGCAGAGCCGGGTGCTTTGGTGTGGGACCACAGTGTCCCCTTTACCTGGGCAGCTGCTTTTGGGGTCCAAGCAACAGGGCTGTCCTTTCTCAGTCATGTCTGATGGGTTAAAAAGGGGGTTGTGCTCACCAACCCCCCAGGAGTAGCCGAGAAACTCCCAGCACTGCCACCCCTTGGTGTTCACCCCAGCACCAGTCTCTCCACCAGCACCGAAAGGCTATTGTACATCCATTGGCTGCCTGCACCCAGCTCGGTCCCAGCAATGCTCTCACAGCAGGTGCCCTCAGCCCAGAGCTTGCCCAGCGTGGCCATTCCTGGGGCAGGACACGTGGGGTTGGCAACTGCTGGCACCTTGTCTGTCCCCTCCCAGGCCTTTACTCTGCCTTTCAGCCTTAGCAAATAGGGGTTATGGGAAGACCTGACAGTGAGCGTCAGGGTCAGAGCCTGGAAAAGACCGGAGGGAGACAGAAGGGCGCTCTGCATCCTCTGTCTTTAATGCTCGGTCATTATCCCTGGAGTTTGTATTCTGTAAAACTAGGTATATTTCTGTGCAAAAAAAGGTATTTATTAAAAAACCCTCACTGTCTGAGTGGCACAGGGTGGCTTTTTCCCACAGGGGGGATGTCTCACTGGGCAAAGCCGGATTGCCATCTCATGGGGGTGCTGGGGCTCAGCTCTGCGGGGTGATGGAGGCAGCTGCAGGATGATGGCACCAATACACTCCCCAGGTACAGCTGCAGCACAGTCCACAGTGAGGAGGGGACCATCTCTGGAGATCAGGTGTGTGCTGCTGTGGGGGCTGGGAATGAACCCCACACATCTGACAGGAGCCTTTGACTTCCCTGGGCATGTGGTACAACCGTAGGTGAGAGCTGGACGGTGTCCTGTGAGTCCTGGCCAGTTGGTCGGTGAAGTGTGAAGGGATTTCCTAAGGTCTTTGGGGGGATTTAGGTGCACAAGTTGTCTTGCTGTTCCTCTGTGTGCTCCTAAACCTCTTAGATAATCCCCTTTAAATAGCAAGACTAGGGCAGCGTGGGATTTATTTTAAGCCCTTTCAAAACCAGATTTTACGGTCAGGTCTTGGACTCTGTGCCCATTCAGAAGTGTTTAAAACTGTCATTCGTCCCAAACGGATCATTTTATCGCTGCAGACTCCACTGACAGGCAGGAGAGATTAGCTCTGGCACAGCTCGGTGCTTGGATGGCTGCTGTCTCTGCTCCTGCCCAGGCTCCCACGGTGGCATGAGGACGTGCTGTGGCTGGGACTGCCACGGGTAGTGGCATTGAGGTGCCAAGAGGAGACGAGCTGAGACCTCACCTCGAAGCGTGGGTTGATTTGCCTGCAAACATCCCTGGGCTGCGTGTGCGTGGGTACGGGAGGGAGCTGGTGAAGCTCCTGGGTTTGCTTCTGTCCCCCTGTTTTGCCCCTGGCAAGAGCAACCCTTTCGCTCCGGCAAACCTCTTACCTTCGTGGGCTGGGCTGGGCTGGGCTGGGCTGGGCTGGGCTGGGCTGGGCTGGGCTGGGCTGGGCTGGGCTGGGCTATGCCCGCTGCCCCTGGGGAGGCGCCGCACTGATGAGTCGCAGCTCTTAATTACACCGGCTGCGGCTTTAAGCGCGGCGGGCGGGCTGCCGGGAGGGCGGGCTGCCGGGAGGGCGGGCTGCCGGGAGGGCGGGCTGCCCCCGCCCCCGCCCCGGCTGGCAGCGGGCGCAGCTGTTTACGGCTCCGACAGTCGCCTTGGACTGCAAAAAAAAAAAAGTAAGTGCCCCCCCACTCCTTCCCTTGCAAGCCGCAAAGCCGGTGGGTGCTGGAGCCGGGTGCCGGAGCCGGGCAGCCCCAGCCCCGGAGGGGGAGCGCGTCCGGCAGCGAGAGGCGCTGGGGCGTCCCCGGGGGGCGCGGGGCGGGATGCCTCCCCGGGGAGAGCATGGGAGCCCTCCGTGCCCTGGAGCCGCCCCCCAGCCCCGCTCTCGTCCCGCCTCCCACCCCACGGGTGGCCGGCTCCTCTCACGCGTGTCTCGTGGCCTGAGTTTCTCAGCCCCCCCCCGCGGCAATCAGAGCCGGGGCGCTGTGTCTGGGATCCCCGGGACCCTTTGCCCCTCAGTGCATCCCTGAGCTGAGGCCGCGGGACGTGGGGGGCAGAGGGGTCACCCCGGCTCTGCGTGGCCGGCTGCGCTCTGCGGCTTGGCTGTGGCCAAGGACCTGAGCCGGGTGGCAAAACCCGTTCCCCTCTCCGTTCACCCCTCTCTGCCGTGACAAGGTACAGCCCCAGGCCGAAGGGGCAGAGCTGTGAGCGAGGTCAGCTCCTTTAGCACGGGGCTGCTCACCCCAGCACCCCATCCTGAGAGGTGAAGGTGGGGGTGCTGAACCAGGCTGGTACCCCCGCTTGCCTTGTGTGGAACATCCTGGGCTGCGGAAGGTCGGAGAGAGGGGGTTCCCTCCCCAGGGCAGGTTTTCCCGGCTTGCAGGACTTAAACCTAGTGACAGGCTTAGTGAGCCGGAAATTCCCTGTCGCTGCGTATACAAGGAGAAGTGCCAAAGCAGAGGCTGAGAAGCAGTCGTCTTCCGCCTGGCGAGGGGGGGTTGCTTGGCAATAGCTAGAAAAAGCCCTAAAGAAAGTTAAAGGAGGAAATCCAGCCACTTAAGCATTTTGTTCTTATGGGTTTTGACAGCTGATTTTTTTTTTCTTTTCTTAATAGCTTAGTCTCTCAGAGCCTGCTTCTCACTCCTCTCCCATCCCTCTGCTCTTTGGGAGCTGCAGCAGTTTCACAGGTGGTTAGAAAATGAACTGATCTGCCCTCTCCAGATTTATTGTTATTAATGGTTTCCCAGAGAGCAGGCTGAAAAAGCAACACAGGGTGTTTGCTCCTCTAAAGTACCAAAAATGTGAAGGAGAAACCCGGTGGTTGTGGACCATGGGGCTGGGTGTCTGATGCAGGTTTCTCCTGTGGGACCATCCCAGGACTTATGGGACCGTCCCAGGACTTATTGCCCCGTGCCCGAGTGGGGGGTTCCTGCAAAAATCCACTTTCTTCGAGGTTTTGGGGAGAAGCTGGGTGTGTGTGTGTGTTGTAACACCCATGGGTTGGTGTCACCCATGCCAGTGCTGGATCTGGGCAGGGTGGTGGAGAAGGTGTGGGGCAGCCAGGGGTTGCTGTGCCCCTGCACACTGCATCTCCGGCAGCGCCTCTGGGGCAGACCCGGTTGCAGAGACAGGGATCTCATCTCTATGTGGCTGGAAGCAGGAAATTGCCACAGCTGATGCTGGGCAAATTTCTGTCTCTTTTTAATGTTTTAAGGTTTTTAATGACAGAGGAGGAGAGAGCAGCGCGAGGCAGGTGATCACTGGAAGTGCTGGTTATTGCAGATGCGGAGCTGGTTCTGCCGCCCTCGTGTACCTGGAGTTACAGGGCCCGGCTGCTGCAGGGGACGGGATGGGTGGCTTTGGGCTTTGGGAGGCAGTGCTGCTCCCCAGGGATTTCCCTCTGCTCCTCTGCCTTGGGTGATATCCCAGGGGGTGGCAGGTGGCTGGAGCAGGCAAGAGGGCCCACAGCGCCCTGAGAAGCAGCAGCGAGGGGGGTGGTGGGCAGCCCTGGCTGCTGCTGGATGGGAGCAGCCTGGTAAGCTGGAAATGCAGTGTCAGAGACCCGGCTGCTAAATATAGTCCCCGGGCGTGATCAAAGAAGGCAGGGCCTCTGCACACTCCCGCTTGCTTGCCTCCTCCCGTTTCCCCCCCTTGAGCTTTGAGGAGGAAAACCTCTCCTTCCTCTGGCTGTTTGGGCTGTGCTGGAGCAGGCAGCCACTCTTACGGTGGAGATTTTGACCTAGAAGCAAAGGGGGACCTTTTTGGGCATGGTGAGCTCAAAGGGCGGCAGCAAGGAGGGTGCAGGGGCCTGTGCATGCATGTGGCACGTCTGGGATGCCAGGGCAGCACTGGGGTCCGGCTGGGGTCTGCCAGCCTCAGCAGCCCTCGCTTCTTGGGGTTTTCTCTTCGGCTGCAGCTTTTTGAGAAAGAATAAAGAGTGCAATTGCTGGGAGCCAGGAAGGTGGTTTTCGGGGCTCCTCTCCCAAAAATGTATGTTGATTGCCCTCTGCTCGCATCGCTTAGTGAAAGCATTGGGACTCAAGGGCACTTCTCAAAGCCCTGGGACTTGGCAAAGGGGAAACTGAGGCACGGGGTAGTTGTGCATCCTGAGCAGCTGCAAAGCCCCGGATAGTGTCCGTGTCCCATGTCCTGCTCCTGCTGTCGGCTGCCCCCAGGAGCAGTGAGAGCTGGAGACTGTGTGCCTCCTCAGTGCTGATCCCCTCCTGGGAGAGAGCCGAACCAGCGCTGGCCTGTGGGAGCTGACATGTGCTTCTCCTTCCCCTGTGGGAGGATGGTTCAGCATCTGGCAGCCCTGCTCAGGGCAAAGTCCGTCTTGTTCAGCTTGGTGTTGGCCACCCGAGGAGACGGGTGCTGGATTGGGTGGGGAGTGGGGTATGGCCCTGGGGGATACTGCAGCGAAAGTGTGTGCAGAGAAAGAGTTTAGTGCTCAGTTTTTCCTGTGGTAACCTGGAATCTTATCACTAAAATGTGTGTTTTGTTTTTAGAAAACCTCATTTTTCCTTGAACGTGTATGAACACAAAACTGTGTTCCCAGCCTTCCAAAAAACTTTACTTCTGGATGGAAAATAATTTTTTTTTTCACTAGTTTTTAGGGTATACTGAACTGCTCTTCTCCCACGGGTGAACTATTGCCCTTTCCTTACTATCAAATGAGGCAATAGATGCTAAGCTCATCCTTTGCTCCCAGGACACATAGGAGTTTTTTTCCTTTCTCACCCTGCCAGGCAGCAGTTCCCACCTGCAGCAGCCCCGCTCCCTTGTCCCTGCCAGCTGGGCTCCCAGACACCCCGTTCTCTGGGACAACTCCGTCAGTGTCTGTCTTTTGGGTTGTTTCTGCCTGTATTTTAGCTGTCTTACAGCACGTGTGTTGTCCCTGTGCAGGTGTCAGTTTGGAAGAGCTACCACTTTTGCTCAGCTTTCTTTTTCTCTGTGTGAAACCCCAGGGTGCTCAAGCAATCTGAGGAAATCAAAAAAGATGTGGCCGTTTTGGGGACTGGACCTGAACCGAGTCCGCTGTGACCTGCTCTTCACAGAAGCCATCAATCAAAGGATGCAGGTTCCCAACAGGCTGAAAGTAGCAGATAGCTTCAGCCCTGTGGACGAGGAGCCAGTGACAGAGGATGTCCCTCCTTCCTTTCGGATGCACATCCCTGATAGGATTTCTCTTGCAGGTAATGTCCTGGATTGTCTTTTGGGGTGGCTGAAGGTTGGTGGGGCTCTACAACATCCTAGGGAGTAGGATCCCTTTATAAAGTCCCCAGCGGTTTGCTTTGTAAGAGGAGAGGACAGGGGCAGATATTGTAGTCAGCTTTCTTCTGGAAGTGAGGACAGGGTGGTGGAGAGATGCTTGGGGAGAGGTGGGCAAAGGTGACCAACAGAAGGCAGGAGGGGCCTTAGTTCCAAAAGATGAGGGGCAAAATGTGGAGGCATCTCCCTCCACATCTCTTACAGTTCCCTCGTGGCCTTTGGTAGGCTCCCTGCTTTGGGATGCAGATACATATGGCCCTGTTTCTTTGATAAACAGCTCCCAAACCTCAGTTTCCTGGAGCAGCGTGTCCAATTGCTTTCCAGTCCATGCTCCTCTGGGCTGTCCTGCCGTTCGCACCTGCGGGACATGGTTTCTGATGTACGTCTAGTAACACTAGACACAGGGTTGGCTCTCCTACATGGAGATCTCTCTTCTCTCCTGTCCTGAGGGCATTCAGGTTGGTTTAATTCTTCCCTCTCTCCTCTCTGTAGAAATATCAGATGCCAGTTTGAGGCCCATCCTGCTGAACCAGCAAAGGAAGGTCCCCTCTGTCATGGTGCACATGTCCCCGGACTCCTCTGCGCAGCCCACCTGCCTCAGGGAGCTCCCTTTTCTGCACATAGCCAGCAGATCAAGCTCCCAGAAACGCAAACGATCGGTACTGTATTGAGAGCGGACGGGGTTGCCTGTGGTGGGAAGGGGGAGCAATCCCAGTGTTGGGTTTCTCCAGAGGTCTGTTATCAGCCCAAGCCAGAATTCATCTTCCAGAGTGCTACCTCCTCCTAGGAGGCCCTAGGAGTCCTAGGAGCAAGGGTGTAGGGGTGGTAGTATCTCTTTTTGTCCCATAACCAGTACATACCTGTGTGCTGGGACATCGATTCAGCCAGATCTCCTACCGCATTTTGTGAGCAGGAGATAGGCTGAGGTAGGTGAGTCCCCCCGCAACCTCCTTCTGCTACTTTTGAAGTCCCTTTTCAACCACTGTTTCTCCTGGATGAAGTACGAGATGGAGCTGTTTCATCATTGCAGCGTAGAGGGTTCTGGTGTCAGAGCTGATAGCAGATTTTGACCTTGTGTGAAACTAATTCAAAGAGAGGCCCCTGACATGGGCAGGCAAAGGCTTGGTTTGGCTGCTGGAGCTGCTGCTCTGCCTTCTCAAGTGCTTTCACCTCCCTGAGATTAAAGAGCCATTCCCGGATGCATTAGGTTGAGGATTTTTGATCTGAATAGAGATCAGATCAGCAGGCTCCTTGCTGATGATCCTCACCCTGCTCTGAGCATGTCACCCCACCCGCTCCAGCATCAGCTCACCAGGTTTGGGGCTCATGTAATGCTCCCACCACCGAGTGCTTTCCCCGTGCTGACGGGCTCCTGGCGCTGCAGACCACGCAGGGCACAGGGCTGGGCTCACCCCGTGCAGGGTCTCTGCGCTCACATGGTTGTGTTTGATGCCAACAGGGCCATCACAGCAGCAGGTCGCGGCGGGAGAGGACTCCAAGTGACTGTGCCCAGCTGGCCTTGCACAGCCCGGGCCAGCACCATGAGCGGTGAGCACGAACCCAGAGCCGTCTGGGGTGGGTGGGGATCAGCATCTCCAGTTGTCTGTGCTGCTTTGATGCTCTCTGGTGTCAGTGCCCCGAGGTGGGGGGTATCCAGATCGGGGCAAGACAGTGCCTGGCAAGTCCTACTCTTGCACAAGAGGAACATGGCTTCTGGCGTCAGAGAGGTTTGTGCCAGGCAGCATTGAAGGCAGCTGCGTTCGTCCCCAGGGCGATGAGCTCTGTGCTGAGACACAGCGGGAGAGCACGTCCCCTCTCACAGCAGGCTGGGAGCGCTGTCGATCTTTGCCTGGCCGCTGGGCCAAGAGGACCTTGTTGCCCACTCTCTGGCTTGTCCCGGTCTCTCTGGCTCTGCCCATCTTCCTCTCAGCATGGCAGAGTGCTGGGGGCTACGGGCAGGTGATCACTGGCAAACGAAGCACCAGGCTTAAACGGGTTTCTACAAGAGTTATTGAAACTTGCGGTGCCTTGCAGACAGGGTGGGCTAAGAGCACAATTGTGTTTCAGCTCTTTGAGTGTAGCTTGTGAGCAGTAGCATGGTGATAGTGATCCTCTCCTCATGGCCTTGGGCTCTGGAGTCTCTCCAATGGAGAAATTGTCTCTAACTTAATCCCAGAGCAGAGCCACCTTTCCCCGTCGAAGTCCAGGTTGTCCTGGGCGGCAGGAGAGCTGCCTTCTGCAACCCCTGTGAGAGCAGCTGGTGAAGGTCTGGTTATCACACAGCCATGGTTGGCTCCGGAGGAGTCAGGCGACTGCCTCTGAGCCTGGGGGCTGCTGGAGGGGGTTCTCCCACCTGGTGACGTGGGGGTCTGGGTGCTGATGGCATTGCCCAGAGATGCTTGGAGCTGCTGAAGAGATGAAGGGCACTGCCAAACGCCAGGCTGTGCCCATGCTGTACGAGGCCAGGAAATAACAGGCATGATTCTGTGTGCACCCCAGGCCGGATGCGTGCCCCCTGCCCGCGCGCAGTGCCCCGCTCCCCCTCCTCGCGGAGACAGGCAGGATCTACTCCATGCAGAACATCTTCCAGACCATGTACCTCCTGGGCCAGGTGCTCTTCCACCGTGTCCAGGACTCTCTGCAAGACCCAGTGCCATCCAGGTGAATTCGGCTCGTCTTGAGCCACCTCCCTGTCACTCTGCAAAGACTTGCCTTTGCCTCGCTAAGGCATGAGCCAGGCACGAGCTCTGTGAACGGCAGGCTGCACGGCGCAGGAGCAGGATGGTCCTGCATGGCTGCCCCAGACTCTCCTCCTCGCCTCTCCTGTCTGCCAGCTCTGGGTGCCGGGCCCAGGAGCGCCTGGTGCAGCCAGCCTGGGTGCACCTTGCTAACCCAGCCCAGCTTGTGTCTCCTGCTTAGCTTAACACTGGTCCCCCGGGCATCCCGAGGGATCGAACGCCGCCTGTGACATTGCTGGGATTTCAGCTGCTCTTCACTGCTAAGCAAGCGCTAGTTTTTCTGCATGCCTTGATAGCTTGATGGAGAGAAATGTGTGAAGGGAATCAAAATCCAGAACAGATGGCCTGACCCAAGCCCTGTCCCCGAGACACCCTCTCCTGCAGGCTCCCAGCACCCTTGGCTGTATCTTGGTCACTCTTAATTAACCTTTTCTATGAACTGGCTGCACCAAGTTACTCATCCCGTAGCCGATGCCCCTGGCCAGGGTGCAGTATGCCTGCGCGCTCACTGGGGCAGTTATGCAACGACCTCAGTATCTCCGGATGTGCTGGAGCAACCATCTCCACCACACTCTGATCCATGCAAGTGCAGTAAATTTAACATGTTCAAAGACATCATTGCAGCCTTAAGGTGTCCCCACTGCTCTAAGGCTGCTGAGCACCCGGAGGAACGTCTGAATACTTCTAATTCTCCTTGAGCAAAGCCTCCAGGCAGAAAGGGAGGAGAGTGAGCATCCATCATCGGTGCCATCAGTGACACATCCTGCCTTCCCTCCCCAGCTGGCGCAGAGGTGCAGGCAGCAGAGCTGGCTTCTGCCTGCGGACAATGCAAAGTGATGTCCCTGCTTTTAACCACAGTAGGCTGACTGTCTTCAAATTTCACTTGTTTTTAAACAAAGTCTGGGCATGCCAACAGATCTGGTTAGTGGCTATGTAAGACCTTCTTCCTCCTCCCATCAGCAGTAGAGGAGGTTTAGGCCATGGTACCATGAGAGGTGGTAGCTTATGGAGCTGCTGTAAGGCAGTGGGGTGAGTCTCTGTCGCAAATGAGTGTTTTAGAGGCCACTTAAAGAATCACCGTCAAAGGTATTAGCAGAAAGTGATTTTAATAGTAATTTATAAAAGCGTGACTTAACAGAGTTTTATGGCAAAGTTCACTCTACTACTCACTACGTGGATGAAACATATAAAGGAAAATTGTGTTATAATTGAGCTAGAATGAGACTGAGGACAAAAAGGGTAAAGGACACCTGAGTCACGAGGTTCAGAGTAGACCCGGCTGGATCTACCCTCAGACCCAGACTTGGTCAACGGTTTATGTCTAAGAGATGATAAGTATCTAGCAGCAGTCTAAGGTTCATTCACAGTTTTAAGGTGGATCACAAGATTTTAGCAGCACTTAGTCATTAACTAATTTAACATTTACAAAGTAAGTTAGTAGAGTCTACTACAATCATGACAAGATTATGCTTATTCTTAGTTCACACACACACACACAGAGAAATATATATAAATGTACCTATTAAAAATTCCCCTTGAGTTCAGTGAAGAAATATTCACGTCAAATGTCTTGGCATTTCTCGACGGGTGAGGGTTGAGCCTCGAGGAGTGACGGGTTTCAGCCCAGGTCCCGTGGCAGTTGGCGACAGTCCTCCGAATGTCGCAAACTTGGGAGCTCGCAAGCTCCGAGAGGCGTCCCACTCAGGGGGAGATGCTGGGCGCAGCCGCTGCAGTCCAGGAGAGCTCAAAGGGCCTCACTTAGGACCACCTTTATAGGTTCACAAGATGGTTGGCTTTAGTCATCCGTATATTTCCGTCCTGGCCACAGTCCCAGGTGGTAGCCACTAAAAAATTCTCAAGGTTTCAGTGTTGTTCCACTTGAGCTACGACTCAGATAAGGGTATCAGGGGATGACACCTAGGCCAGGCAGTAGGAGTACGTTCCCAGCCTCAGCTATGCAGAGTTTCTGATACGGTCAAGGAGCGCTTAACCACCAGACTCAGTACACCAAGGCCAAGGTTTTACGGGAATTTCTGAGGTCAAGAAGTGGCCCAGGAGAAGGGCCGGGGGGTGGGGGTGGGGAATGCACCACCACAGTCCATGGCCTCTCCCCGGGTCTCAATCTCTCTTTGAAACCAGCCGTCTTGAAACACCTCTTCTTGGTATTTGCATCACTTCAGATGCACGTGGGTATATCTCTTCGATACAACAACTTTGTAACCCTACGCAACAATAAAAATAAAAAAATGACTGAGCTGACTTGTTTGTCCTGAAATTTTAATACAGAAAAGTCTGGTCTCAGATAGAGACTGGAATATTTGCCTGACAGTGACCTCTTGAAGGGTATGAGTCATCGGAGGGTAATTTCTAGTCTCGAAAGGGTGTTCACCTGTATCAACTGGGATTTTTCAGACAAAAGCTGCAGGATGTGTCCCTATTTAATGGCTCTGTGCTGGGGGAAATTGGATTTTCTTTCTATTGTGACTTTCATTTTACACTGCAGCTACATTACGTGGAGGTATTATCTCACAAACATATTTTCAGACAGAGATTCACTGAATCTCCACATGCAGTTCTGGCTTGTCTTCAGCGAGATCAACATCATGTTGCAAACAGGAATAAATATCCTCCCCTCCCCAAGGTCTCCGAAGGAGCGGTGTTAGATGCTCGGTATCAGCAAGTGCCCACGCGAGTTATTGGTGTGCATAGGGGAGTTTTGATTATAGAAGAACTGATGTAGGGCTAGTCTATGATGATAGGAACAACAGACCGAACATGGCAGTTTTGATTTTTCTCACTGTGGATCTACTTTATTTTGTGGCGCAGTGCTGTGGGCCCTGCGGCAAGGCTGTGTCTCCAGGGGATGCCCTGGAGATCCGTGGTCTGTGTTGCCTCTGCCAGTGCAGCAGCTAATCCCAGCGGTGGCCCCTTTGTTTCCAGGGACGGAAGAAAGTGGTGCATGCTTGGGTTGCTTGTTTATGTTTCAAGTTCCAGGTAAAATTTGCTATAAGAGCAAAGAGGATACTTTTTTTGTTGGGGGGGAGGTGGGGGGCGGGGAGAGTGAGCTTGTGCTATCTGGAGATACTGGAGAGGAACAAATCCTTGTCTCGGCAAACACAGGACCCTTTTCTGCTGGCTGATGCACTTGCTCAGATAGTTCCCCCCAGTTGATGGCTGCTTCCCACCAGCGGGATCCTCACCTGCTGAGGTAAATGAGATCATCCCTCCATTTCGGCATTAGCCCTGTGATACGTATTTACCTGACTGGCTCTAAAGATGATTTATCCAACCCTCAATGAAGTCCTCTGACTATAGAGAATGGATGCTCGGTAAATACCATGTTTTCTCTCTGTTGGACCTCTAAAGAAATACAAGCATGCATTTTCCCTGTTGTCTGCCATGGCATGAGCTCTATGTTTTGTTGTGATCATTATGGGGTGCGTGGTGGAGGGCTATAAATATGCGTGATGGGGGTTAAGAAGTGATGAGTAGATGCTGTGCACGTGCTGTTTCCTTTCTCCTGATGCTGCACCCAGACAGCACATCCTGGGCACGCACACGCGACCTGCATGGCTCGGCTCCCCGTGGCTGTGCTGCATGTGCGAGAAGGCAATTGCACCTCTCAAGCAGTGTTTGTCCGTCTGCATCTCTGTTTTTCTTCCCCAGTTCCCAGGAGGCTGGCCCAGCCCCGGAGAATGCCTTGGAGGAGGTCGGAGTGGCTGAGATGGCAGCAATGAGAAAGCAGGTGAGATGGGGGTGAAGGGCTGCAAATGTTTTCTGGGTAAGCCATAGGAGTGTGGGAAAGGGGGCTCCAGGGGTCTGTTGCTCAGTCCTGATGGGCTGGTGTTGCCAAGCTAGTCTCAGCTGATGCTGCTAATGGAGAAGCACGGGAGGACTTACGTGTATGTTGACTCATCAAGCTCCTACCCTGAGGGGCTGTAGGGCTACAGGAGGCAGCCAGACCCCTCCATCTGCTGGCAGTAAAGAGCTCAGATGCTCTTCTGATGGGACGGACCTCTTCCTGAAGCATCTGCTCAGGAGCTGAGGCACTGCTGCTAATTCTCCCACACAAAGATAGCTGCTGCTCTAGAAAAGGAGGACCTGAAGGAGATGGCAGCTCCCATCCCTCTACCTCTTGCTGTCCCACACCTCTGGGGTGTAGCCAGTGTCCTGCACTTTGCTGCAGGGTTGACAGCGGCCCCACTGCTTCCCTTGCAGCTGACGAGGATCTCGGGGAGGCTCCGCGTGCTGGAGGAGCAGTGCAACACCTGGCGTCAGAAGGAGGCCCTGGTCTACTCCGTGCTGATCTCCGCCTGCCTCATCAACACGTGGCTCTGGCTGAGGAGATAATTTCCCACGCCCCGACCTCCCTGCCCTACCCTGGCAGGGTGGGTAAGGGCAGGGAGAGAATCCTTGCTCACGTACTTGCAAACAGTAAAACTATGTGTTTCTTCTTAACTTGACCTGCTTTTTGCACTGTAGGCCCTTGAGGATCTGTGTCCTTTAGGCCCTGATTACCATGAAGGTGCCATCCCTCTCCCATGCTCTAGTAGGTAGGTGAGGGAAATGATGAAGCTGGACCTCATGCCACAGGAGCTGGAGATGGGTGTCGGGGAGGGGTGGGGTACAAGGAGTATGGCCCAACAGGTGTAGTCCCAGGGCTGGGCTGTGGCTGCAAATGCTCTGTGTACCCTAGAAACCACCTTGTATGTTTGATGGTGTCAGTGCTTGTGTGGGAAGCTGCTGTGAAGAGCCCAGGTCTCATAAGAAATTGGTGGCTGATTCAGGAGGTGTCTGTCCTGCACAAAGCAATGGGAGACCCTCTGGCCCTTGGGCTGTCTGCCAGAGGAGATGCAAAACCAAGGCATTGAGTGTTTGCGGACATGGGGTCCTGTTACACTCTTAGGCTGTGGTGGGCCCAGTCCCCTGACCACGTCGCAGCTTGGATAACTCAATTCTGACCCCATAAAAGTCCTCAGCCAACTGCTGTGGTCTGTTCCTCATCTTCCACCTCAAAAGCTTGTGTAGAGTGGTTGAGTGTTTTTAAACTGCTGGTAGATTTTCTTTTCTTCCTTGCGCAACTGCTCTTTGGTGGAGGTAGTACTGCCAGTTCTCCCATGCCGTACCCCCTGCTCTAGGAGGGATGGAGCTGGAGGAGCCAGGAGCTCGCATCCCTGCAGCTGCTGCTGTGCCACCGTCTCCTCGGCTCCCATCCTGCTGGAGGCAGTTCAGCAGCAGGTTTGCAAATGTTCAGATCCAAATTGACTGTAAGAGTGTTGCTGAGGTCTGGGCTTACCCAGGAGGTTGGCTCTTTCCCAGAGAGATTTAAATAGGAAACCTCCCCATGGTGACTGTCTGGATTATAAGACCTTGTACCAACAGTGATAGCACCAGACAGACCATTGGGCAGCATTTGGGCAGCAGCAGATATTTGTTAGGTTGCCAATGCCAGAGGGCAGGATCGCTCCCAGGTCTGCTGCCAGGCTGTAACTTCAGCAATGGTGCAAGAACACAGGTGAGGGGAATTCTTGGCTCAGATGCTCTTTAGCTAAAAACAAGCCCAGTTCAACAGCTTTGCTGTTTCTTTCCTTCTGTGGAGTTTAGTAACACTTGGATCTGAGGTGATTTTGAGACGCTTTTGGTCGTTCATCCAGCACATCTGCTGGAGTTGTGCTTGCAGGCTCTGGGGGCAGGTTTTGGCATGGCCTAACAGGACCTCTCTGTTCCACCTATAAATAATTGTAGCTGGATCTGCAGGTCATCCAGATGTCCCAACGGCTTATTTACAGACATGGATGCTTGGGTGTTTTCTGCCTGCAACTGCATCACGCATCTGTGACTGTAAATCTGGCAGCTGGACACTGACTAATAAATAACTGTCCCACAAGTAATTGCAGGTCTGAACCTGTGGCTGATAGCTGAGCTGAGGAGAGCACTGAGATTTATTGCAAATGAGAGCCAGGATGGTGTGGTGGGCTTGGCGTGTCGTGCCGTGGCAGGGTGTATGTAAGGGATAGGAGCACTGGTGCAGGGGTGGCTCCTGTGGTTTGTGGCTCAGGGATGTGGCCAGGGTTACAAGGGGACCTTACACAACAGGTCTGTGTAAGGGGGCTGTGACTCGTGCCAGGGAATTGGCTGGTTTCTCTTCTCTGAGAGGTGCAAACGTGTTTTGGAGGAAGCTTGTGTTGGTTTTTTTTTTTTAAGATGTATTTTAGGGTGAGAAGGGCTGACCTTTTGGGGGACACACCACCTTCAAAGTGTGGATTGAAGATGTTTGGAGCAGAGGTGATCAAGCTGTATGTGTTCTCAAAGGCTAATTATTGGCAGGTTGCAGGGGACACAATATGACTTTTACGTAAAGCATAAATCCTCGTATAAATCTGGAAACACTGACCCATAAAATGCATATTTTAATAAATTGTGTGTGTTCTGGACGTGTTTCTTCTACCAACCGTGGAGGCTGATCCTGGTATCGCAGTGGATGGGGACAGGTAAGGTTTATTCCCTTGGCAGCAGGACTCTGACCTGGTGCTGGATGTCTCAGCCACACATGCTTATTTAATCAGATGCTGGATTTCTGACATCTCTAGAGCTACAGGCCGTTTGGCCTGCTGGTGTAAAACACGCATGCCAGCCGCCCTGGCCGGAGGGGTCTGGAGGAAGAGAGTTTCTGGTTAATGCCGTCCCTGTTGGGGTGCGATGCTTTTATTTATTTCCTTTCTCTCTTCCCTGCCTCCTCCTCCTGGCTCTTCTTTGTCCCAGGGCAGCACATTTGGCAGGGCTGGCTGTCTCCTAGGGTCACTGCCACAACGACGTGCATGGAAAATAAAGTGTCTTGTGCAATAAGGTGCTCGAGGGAGCTGTGAGGGAGCAGCTCCTGGAGTTCCCGTGTTGCTTTTGAAGGCAGCTGCAGGCAGGGAGCAAAAGGAGAGGTGGAAGGGGGACACATGCCACTGCTGGTGCTCCTGGTCTGTGAGCTGTCCCCAGGGCCAGGGTGTGTGGCAGGGGAACAAGAGCAGGGTGATGCATCCCTTGCTGCTGAGTGCTCACCCAGGCAGCACCCAATGTTGCCAGTAGCCCCAGCCAAGGCTGCAAAAATCCCATTTCTTCCTTCGGGCTTCCTGCTGTCCGGGTTCTCAGTGAGATCAGAACAAGTGGAATTTAAGGCTTTGAAGGAAAAAAAAGGTAAACCTTTGATAGTGAAGGGACTCCAGGTGCTGGTGCTTTCGGATCAGCCCTGCACACGGTGCAGGACTCCATGCGCACAGCAGGGACTGATCCAGCCTCAGCCACTGCAAGTGGCTAGATGCTGGAGGAAGGGGGTAAAAATTAACCTCTTCCTTATTGCCTTGGAGATGCAAATTTTTTGCTAACTGGTTATTAGAATGGCTTTGTGAACAAAATACGAGGGCAGAAATTGGTGAAAGATGCATTTCATGATCATCTTCAAACTCTGCAGCTCTCTTTGCCAGGACTCCAGAGCAGCACATTTTGTCTCCTGCTCCCTAAGCATGAGAAGAGGTAACTGCATGGGAAGGTGTTAAAATGTGGCTACTTCTGCAAATTTTCCATCATAGCAGTAGCTATGGCACAGCCTGTGAAGCAGGGAAATAGTCACCAGCTTTGTTTTTCGCTAGGGCAGAGGGCTGGGAGGGGAGCAGGCAGCCCGGGAGGCAATCCCGGTCATCCCCTTGTGCAGCAGGACCTGAGCCCAACTGGGGGTCTGTGGCTGTGCCTGTCCCCGGGTGGGCAGTGACCCTTCCCAAAGGTTTGCTGGGGACTCCGGAGCCGCTGGACCCAGAGCTGCTCAGGATGGCTATGATCTCCAGCCAGGCTCTGCCCTGAGAGGTGTCTCGGGGTCCCTCCAGCCACTGATGAGGTGGCAGGGGGAGAAGGGGACGCGTGGTTAGGGAAATGGAGCACCCCTGAGCAGCACGTTTCCCTCCTCCCCATTCATCCCCCAGACACAAAGCTGGCTGCTATTAACTCCTCTGAAGTGTGCCTTGCTGCTCAGGGCATCGAGGATGCTCAGGGGATGGGCGTGCTGTAGTGACGAGACGCATGCACACGCGCGTGTGCATCCTCCCCATGCACCGTGGAGGCCCCTCTGCCACTGCCAGGGTGCTGCCCAGCCACCTCGCCTGCTTCTCTGCTTGGGCAGAGGAGAGGGGTAGGAGTGCAGGCAGCTCTGCTTGTGCTGGCTTTGCTTTGCAGCTCAACACGCGTTTTAAAAGCCTGAGTGCTCCGGAGACAGCCCGGGAGGCTCCTGGGGGAGGGATGCTCCCCAGCTACCCCTGCTAGCCCGTGTTAGGCAGCAGCCAAGTGTTGAAGGCTTCGGGGGACACCAGGCTCGTAAGTGGACGGTGGTGGCTTCTCGGCAGCGGCTCTGCTGCCCCGGGGAGGTGGCTCGCCTGGGTGTGCATGACTGTTCCTGTGCACGTAGTGTGGATGTAGTCTCTGTGCATGTTGGTAGAGGTGTACAAGGCATTGTCTTCCGCAAAGCAGAGCCTTGGCCATGGGCTGCACTGTGTGAGAGCACGAGCGTGTTGTCTCCAGGAACCTGCCTCATCTGTGCATTGCGGGTATGAAGGGTGTACTCTGCCCCGGGGGGAGCAGGCAGGGCGGCCAGGGTGGGAATATGTTGTCTAGGTAGGGCTGGGCAATGCCTGCATGCCTTTGCATCTGTGCATGTGCAAGTCTGTGTTTCTGTGAGGTGCTTTTGCATGGTGTGGTCTATACTGGGGTGCAGCTGAACAGTGAGGGCTGCATGGGATGCTGGGGCTGGGAAAGCCCCGTGGGCATCTCTTGCTTTTTAGATAAACAAACCCCGGTGAAATCCCACACTTAACAGCTCCACAGAAGCCTCCATGTATTAATGTAGGGTCTTCTTTGCTGCTCTCTGAAACCAGAGATGGTAGCTCCTGCCAGCAGGAACCTCAGCAAGGCTCTTTTTAAATAGCAAACATTGATTTCCAACGCAGGGAAGATTTCTGCGATGACGAGAGGTGGGGAGACCACCAGCAGGTTGCAGTGTCCTGGGGAAGGAGAGGGTTGCTTGGGTGCAAACACCTTTGTACATGCAAAGTCTACACTGTGCTGCTGCACGACAGCATCTCCCCACCAGGGCTGGCCTTGCACTTACATCCATTACGAGTCTATTTTCTTGTTCTTGGGCAGGCAGTGGTGCTGAGAGCCGTGGGCTTGTTGTTATGGCACGGCTCGCTGGGGATGCTGTTGCCCCGGCAATGGCTGAGGAGCCTGAACGATGAGGAGAGCATCGTTCATGGGCCACGGGCAGATGTGGGATCTCTTGGGGAGGGGAAAATGCTCTGCAGGACTCTTACTGCAGCATCAGTGATGGCTGGTGGTGGAAAACATGGGGTGGGCACATCCCATGGGGTTTAACTCTCTCTCTTCCCATGCTGTCCTGTATCTCTGTGTTCAAACTACATGATATGTCCTGCATGGCTCTTCTTGTGGCTGTTTTCTGCTCTTTGCAGGTCTCTGGGGCAGGGTGTGTGCCCGTGGTCTCCTCACATGGAGAATGACAGCCAAGAGTAATGGTCTGCACAGCTCACCAGCCAACCACCACTCCTGCCCACCCACCCAAGCCCAAGTGGATGGTGATGCGGAGGGGACAGGGCTCAACACCAAGAGGTCAGGCTGGTCCTTGCTTTGGTTGAGGGAGGCAGCGGTGGGGCAGGGGAGGGTGAGCTCGGTGTGTCTGCCGAGACCTGGCATGGGCAGGGCTGTGATGCCAAACCTCAGCTGCCTGCTTCCTCCAGTTCATCTGGCTGTGGGCAGGTGCCACAATGCACGGTGTGGCTGTGACCCCCCCTTTTCCCCACTGCAGGACCTGCTCAACCCAGGATGACACCTCCTCAGAGCTGCGGAGAGGGGCTCCCCCGGATCGGGGGGAGCAGCCGGCTGCCTCTGCTTTCCAAGGCAGGCGAGCCTTGGCCAGGTACCTGTGTGTGCCGCTGGCCTGGGGTGAGCCTGAGCCTTTTGTGCCTGGCTTTGACACTGGGGACATGCGTGGGGTCAGGATCCCCTTGTGCTGTATGGCATTCAAGGGTTGCAGGGACCAGCGTCTGTGAATGCTGCTCTGCATGTGCCAGTGCCCATGGAGAGGGCTGCGGGAGGGGACAGCTCCATCACCTCTGGGGCCCCGGGAGGGCTCAGGGGCTCCTTTCCCTTGCAGGCAGTCTCACTCTGCCCCAGTCACCCACACATTCCTCGTGTCCCTGTGGGAATGGCAGCAGGACTGGGGAAGGAGCCGTGGGACTCTGCCAGGGTGGGCTCTCTTGCTCATATATCCTTGGTCCCACACTGTCACTACAAGGGGGGAAAAAGGAAATGTTTGGGCTTGAGAGGGAGCTGTGAGAGTTTTCTCCTCCCCTGCTTGCTCTCAGGCTTTTGCTTTCTCCTTGCTCCGCAGACACCTCCTGACTCTGCCTCTCTCCCCATCCAGGGTAGTCCGGCTGGTGCTGGTGCTGAGGGAGTGGGCCAGCAAGAGCTTGCATGAGGAGCAGCAAAGGCCAGACCCTTTCCTTGAGCGCTTCCAGGGCCCCGAGCTCCAGACAGTGGCTGCAGGTGCTGGCAACGATCTAGAGGATGAGGAGACCGAGGAGGAAAACAAAAAGTAGGGTCCCTTCCCTGTGGCCCCAGCCATCCTTGGCTGGAGATCAGCCATGCATGGTGCTTGGGGGCTCCCAGCGGTGATGGCTAATGGAGGTGGATGGGGATGGGAAAGGGGGAGGTAGGACGCGATGGGAAGGGTCCTCCCTGCCGTCTCCAGCCCCTGTCCTGGCAGCCAGCCTGGCTTTGCTGGGCTGTTGTGCAGGCACACAGGACCTGGTAGTCTGTCCCTGTGGAAAAGACCTGGCCTGTGGGGTCTTCTCTGCCCTGGTCCATGCCCTGGTAGGAAGCACAGATTGCATGGCTCGTGACATCTAGCAGACCTCCCCATTTTCAGAGCACTTCAACACTACAGTTGGCATTTGGAGCCAACCCTGGGTCTGTAAAGAGATGCACCTTCAGCTTGTGTGTATGAGGAGCTTGGGACAAGCCTAGGGATGCCAAGTCTCCACCCAGGAGACCACATGTTGTGGTTTAACCCCAACTGGCAACTAAGCCCCACACAGCTGCTCGCTCACTCCCCCCCACTGGGATTGGGGAGAGAACAGGAAGAGCAGAAGTGAGAAAACTCGTGGGTTGAGATAAAGACAGTTTAATAGGTAAAGCAAAAGCTGCGCACACAAGCAAAGCAAAACAAGGAATTCATTCACTCCTTCCCATCGGCAGGCAGGTGTTCAGCCGTCTCCAAGAAAGCAGGGCTCCATCACATGTAACGGTTACTTGAGAAGAGAAAGGCCATAACTCTGAACGTCCCCCCCTTCCTTTTTCTTCCCCCAGCTTTATATGCTGCGCATGACATCATATGGTATGGAATATCCCTTTGGTCTGTTGGGGTCAGCTGTCCTGGCTGTGTCCCCTCCCAGCTTCTTGTGCCCCCCCAGCCTACTCGCTGGTGAGATGGTGTGAGAAGCAGAAAAGGCCTTGATGCTGTGTAAGCCCTGCTCAGCAATAATGAAAACATCCCTGTGTTATCAACACTGTTTCCAGCACAAATCCAAAACATAGCCCCATCCTAGCTATATGAAGAAAATTAACTCTACCCCAGCCAAAACCAGCACAGCACAGCAAGCACAAACACATGGGATTTGCCAGTCTCATTCACCACCTGCAGGAGGAAGGGAGATGAAGGGAGTGCGTTTGCTGCCCATGCCCCCTCAAAAGCAGACACTGTGATGGCAGCTTTCTGAAAAGGCTCTTTCAAATCCAGCCCTTTCATCTCAGCTCACATTCCCAGTGAAAAGCAATAACCTGGCTTTTCTTCTGCTGGCTAATTAAAGGGCAAAGCTCACAGACTACTCTGGACCCTACCATTATACATGGTAATTAAAACACCAAAAAATAATTGTTTTCTGTAGGAGAAAAATATCTCAGCCTTGTATCTGGCTCTTTACTAGTCATGGAAAAAACCATTCTGCCCTGAGAGGTTAAGGGGAGCTTGTTAATTATCAGAGGGAGCTGAAGCGTGCTGTGAAAGGGCTGCTTGGTGCCAGTGGGCTCCTGGGGAGATGGTGGTAACTTCTGCTGTTTTCTAGGTCCTCAGCTCCACAGGTAAGAAGAGCCCCAAATCTGGTAACTCTGAATGTGAGCTGCTCTTCATGGCCGTGGGAGCCTCCACAGTTGCAGGCTTGGGTGCAAAGCCTTTGGGAAGAGGCAGATGATTATTCCCTCTTCGTGGGTTAACCCAGAGCCCTGGTTTTCCAGCCCTGGCTCCACTGTCAGCGTAATGTCAGTGACTCTGGCCACCTGCCGTGGGCGATTTAAAGCTGAAATTACCAATGTAATTAACACTGTTATTGAGGTTATCAGTGCTTGTGCGTGTTACAACACTACTGACTAGCTGCAGGTGAGTCAGTGCTTCCTGTGCCCTATGTCCCGGAGAGCAAAGAGTCCCTTTCTCAAAAAACATTTAAGTTGCACTTTCTGAGCAAAAGATAAGCACTTTTAATGGGGAGGTTGGACCACCTGCTTGTCTGTGGCTGTACCCAGAGTGAATGTGAACGACCAACGCTGGCTTTGCGCCGAGTGCCAGTCCCCACGCTCTGGGCACCGCGGGTGCCGCTGCCTGTGCTGCTGGGGAAGGAGACTTCAAGGCAGAGGTTTTGCTTTTGAAGCTGTCAGAAGCAGTGGGGTGGGCACGGAGAATGGGTTGGCAAGTGGGTTGTTTTTTTCCTGTCACTGGAGGGAGTTCTGTATGTTCAAAAGCTGGAAAGGAGGGAAGGATGGAGGGGGAGAGAGAGAGTTTTGCCCTACCAGGCTGCAGCAGCAAAGCCTATCAGCCCAGCCGCAGAGTTTCTCTTCCCCGGCTTCTCCAATGAGATCTGGCGACCAGAGCACACACATCTTATCTCAGAGTCCCAAGATGAGCAGGATCAAACACTTGGGAGCAGTTCAAAGGCTGGACCCAGAACTGAGCAGACTGCAGGCAGGCAGCTGCGAGCAGCATGGTGATGGCAGCCTTGCAATGCCAGCTGCTCTCTGGGTCGCTGCTCTGGGGCTTGGGCATCCCCTCCTGGTGCTCCCACTGATCTGCAGGACACTTTCCTTCCTGCTCGAATTAATCTTCGCTTAAGATCTGTCTGGCAGCAATTTGTACCTCATCTGGGAGAGACATCGTCATGTAACAAGAAGTTTTCTGATCACCCTCTTCCATACATCTGTTTCTGGCTCTGCCACTGGGGTGCTGTGTGCATGTGGGCCACCTGCTTTGCCTTACCGTCCCACAGTTTCCTCTTCTGGTATATTACTGAGCCCAGTTTTGGGGATAAAGTTGCTTAAACAGTGCTGGACATTTTTTGCTCAGCACTGCTGGGACTGGTTTTAGCTTACAGACTGGCACTCAAGCTGCAGCTATGTTTGAGCTAGTCTAGTGCAAGGGATGAAGGATGTGGCTCAGATGGTTCCTTCCAACCCCATTTTCTATGTTTAGCCCTTTATTCATACATTGCCAGCTCTGGCTTCTCTCTGCTTCCAGGAAGAAATGGCAGATCTTTGTGGTGGACCCTGCAAGGGACTGGTATTACCGTTGGCTGGCTGTCATTGCAGTTCCTGTCCTCTATAACTGGTGCTTGCTCGTAGCCAGGTGAGCTGGGAGGTTGTAGGGTCCCTGTCTCCTCTAATCCTCCTGTTCACCTGGTTGTTGTGGCTCAGCCAGGATCAGACAACTGACAGTGGTGGTGCTGGGGCTGGTGGGAACCTAAAGGAAAGGGATCCCCACTATCACTGTGACTTCTGCTGTGCAAAGGCAGAGCATCCATCCTCTGGCCCCAGTTGCAAAGGACCATGATTTCAGGGTAAAGCTGCAAGGTGCATTTGGGAGGTGGTTTCAAGACGTTGCTTTACCTAGGTCAAGGGAGGGCAGATTTTTGAGAGAAGGGGGTTTTAATTTCTAGGAGAAGAGGGGCAAGTGGTCAAGCTCTGTTGCAGAGTTAGGAGCCTCAGAATCAGCCTATATTCAGCTGTAATAGTTGGAGATGAGATGGAGATTTGTTGGTCTCACCACCCTGTTTTATGACCTTCCTCCAGGGCTTGCTTCAGTGACCTGCAAAAGACCTATCTTGTCCTCTGGCTGGTGTTAGACTACATCTCGGACTCTATCTACATTGGGGACATAGTGATCCGCCTGCGCACAGGTAAGCAGAAGCAGCATCCTGGCTTGTGAGTGCTTTGCTTTAATCCCCTAAAAGTGGAGATGAGCTGCAAGGGAGAGGCGTAATCTACAGCTCCATTAGAAGGAGGGTTTTGTCTGCCTTGGCACTTGCTAGTACGAAGCAGTCTCCAGAGAAAGAATCTAATTAAAAGATCTGAGAAATGGAGTAAGTTTCAGAATGAAAGATTAATCATCCCAGCTTTCAACTTCACCTTTGAATAATTGTACAAAATTACCTGCATTACTGTTAGTATTTGGGCATAGTTGAAGGTCTGTATCTCTGATTTTGCATCAGTTCAGCGAATGAATTATCTACATGGAAAAATGGTAGAATTTAATGTTCTCGGAACGCGGTAGGTGGTTGTACATTTTCTGTCGGAACTGCAATAATTTATGATCTGGAGGATGGAAACATTTGTGTCCCCATTTCTTTGTGGCAAGAGAGTAAACCCCTATGTGATATCTTTAGGTGGCTTTTGCCAGATGAATGGCTTGAGTGATAACAAAAGCTGAGTAGATCAGGTGGAACTGGTAATATTTGGATGACCCTATGTATATATGCACACATGTGCATGGCATACCATAAAATATTTCTCAGAAGCACTTACAAAGCCTGCAGAAGAGTTGAACATAAGCCAAGATAATTCTATCATTTGCTTTTCTGTTAGGTTTCTTGGAACAGGGCCTCCTGGTTAAGGACCTGAAGAAGTTACGGGATAACTACATCCACACCTTACAGTTCAAGCTGGATGTTCTCTCCATCCTGCCCACAGACCTGGCATACTTTGCTGTGGGATTGCACTGCCCTGAATTGCGTTTCAACAGGCTGCTGCACTTCTCCCGCATGTTTGAGTTCTTTGATAGGACTGAGACCAGAACCAGCCACCCCAACATCTTCCGCATCAGCAACTTGGTTCTTTACATCCTGGTCATCATCCACTGGAATGCATGCATTTATTACGCCATCTCCAAGGCCATAGGCTTTGGAGAGGACACCTGGGTCTATCCCAACATCACAGACCCTGAATATGGGTATCTGACCCGGGAGTATGTCTACTGTCTCTACTGGTCTACATTGACTTTGACTACCATTGGAGAGACCCCTCCCCCTGTGCGTGATGAAGAGTACCTCTTTGTGATCTTTGATTTCCTCATTGGTGTCCTCATCTTTGCCACCATTGTGGGGAATGTGGGATCCATGATATCCAACATGAATGCCACCAGGGCAGAGTTCCAGGCAAAAATTGATGCCATCAAACACTACATGCAGTTCCGCAAGGTGAGCAAAGACATGGAAACTAAAGTCATCAAGTGGTTTGACTACCTATGGACAAACAAGAAGGCAGTAGACGAACGGGAAGTCCTCAAGAATCTCCCTGATAAGTTAAGGGCAGAGATTGCCATCAATGTTCACCTGGAGACACTGAAGAAGGTGAGGATTTTCCAGGACTGTGAGGCAGGTCTACTGGTGGAGCTGGTGCTGAAGCTTCGCCCTCAGGTGTTCAGCCCAGGGGATTACATTTGCCGGAAAGGAGACATTGGGAAAGAGATGTACATCATCAAGGAGGGGAAGCTGGCGGTGGTGGCAGATGACGGAACGACACAGTATGCTTTGCTCACTGCAGGAGGCTGCTTTGGTGAGATCAGCATCCTCAACATTAAAGGGAGCAAAATGGGCAACAGGCGCACAGCCAACATCCGTAGCTTGGGCTACTCTGATCTCTTCTGCCTGTCAAAGGAAGATCTTATGGAAGCAGTCACAGAGTATCCTGATGCCAAAAAGGTCTTGGAGGAGCGTGGCCGGGAGATCCTGATCAAGGAAGGGCTGCTGGATGAGTCAGCTGCAGAGGAAAGCACGGAAGGGAAGAGCATGGAGGAGAAGCTGGACAGGCTGGCCTTGAACCTGGACACACTGCACACCCGCTTTGGCCGGCTCCTGACAGAGTACAATGATGCCCAGATGAAGCTCAAACAGCGCATCACTGTTCTAGAGTCCAAGATTAGGCAGCAGGATCTGGAGGACTTCTTCTCTGATAGCTCAGACAGTCTGCTGGAGGATGAGGAGAAAGCTTTACCTGGTGGGATGCAATGAAGGGGTGCAGCGGTCAGCTAGGTGATGTCTGGCCCTGTGCTGAGACAGTGTTTGCTATTTCACAAGGCAGATCCTATGGCTGCCTTGCCAGGGACTTCTCTCAGGTCCTTAGCATTGCTGCTGCCACTGCCTTGATGGCAGCTCCTGAGATTGCTCCAAATCAGGTGATTGTCCTAGCTCCTCTTCCGGCCTGTCACTTTTCTCGTTGCCTTGATCTGAGACCTTGGACTTGGATCACTAAAAAGAGGAGGATGGCTAATGACACTGCTAATATTTCCTTCCAGCTTCTGCAAAAGGTGCCTGTTACACTTCCTTCCTCCTATTTGCCTTAATAGAAGGTGAGACTTGAACATTGCATGGAGGGGAACCTGGACATGCTGACCTCCCATGTATATTGAGGAGATGCACAGTCACGGTGGACAGAGCCTGCCATGTGCCACCTACCCATCCACACAGGGACCAAGGAGGAGACAGGCTTTGGAAGATGCTGCATTCTTTGCAGATAACAAAACCACCCCAAAGAGAGAGACCAAAACACAAGCCAGATATTTACAAATGCATTTTGGGTTCAGCGTTTATAACTCACTTTAGGTAAATAGTCTCCACTGAGTGCCTGCGGACACCCAATCTGCACCGAGAGACTCCTTACCCGCGAGATACCAAAACTCAACTAAGACAGCCCAATCTGTACCTCTTATGTCTGCAAATGGAGAGGCTTGTCTGGGTCACTGTCACTACCTAGGTCATCTCCACCACCCACACTGAGGCTGGACATCTGGCTGGAAGGGCAGGCAGCTGTCATCCTCCTGCCTACCTCTCTTTTCCCTTCTGCTATATTTGGTGCTGTCAAATAGCACCGGGTGTGGTTGGCTCGGTACTCTGAGCACCGCACCGTCCTGGGGGATGGTGTTCCCAAGCCCACCCGCTGCGGAGGCAGTGTGATTTCCATTTGGGCTATGGATGTCTGTAGCAAGTACCAGTACAACACAGAGGTAAAGACTGCAGCTCACCGGCCCAACAGCGCCTGTTGTGCTATGTGCAGTAAGAAGATAGTAACTGTCTCTCTCCTCTATCTAATGATGGCCAGATGTGCCAGGAAGGGTTTAACTGAAATGACACATTTTTAAGGAACAAAGCAGTGGTGGGACCCAACTGTGCCTGTATTTGCTTTGCTGTAGGTAGCTCAGAGAGAGCACAGAACACATTTATTTTCTCAGGCAGGAGGTTTTCTTGTACTCAGTGGGAGTTTTGGGGCTTTGCAGGCCAGTTGCCTTCTGGAGGACAAATGAGTGGCAGAGCCACAGGGACACATGTGTAAGGGTGAAAAAGTGGCACCATCACATGTGCCAGCAAAGCTCTGCCAGGCTGTGCTGCAGCCCTGCAGGCTCCACGGTGTAAGCAGCTTGTTGGTGAGACGTGCAGTGCAGGAAAGACCACCAAAACCCTGCAAGCGACAGCAACTAATGCCTAACGGTACTGTGCAGGTGCTGGGACTGGGGGATGCAACCTCATTTCTTGCTTCTGTCATGTAGCTTGCCCTGTCGCACGCATAGGCATCTGGGACCTCCTGCTCCTGACCACTGGGTCCATGGGGTGGGCTGGGGCTCGTTTCCAAGGAGGAGAACATTTGGTGGAGAAGGGAATTTTGGAGGAATTCATGTTCTGGGTCAAATTCAGCCAATAGTTTGGCTAAAATAATGGGATGACACATGGGGAGGTATCAAAGAAAGGTTCATGGTGGAAAACTGAGGGTATTTGCTTTGTCCTTTCTTTTCCCTGCAACGTAAGACTGTCTGTTTTATTTGTATGAGAATTTTCCATTTAAAAATAATGGCCTTCCTTTTTGGGACTGGGGGGGAGGGAAGGTTAAATTACCAAAATTAGAATTTGAGGTAAGATAAAAAGTTTTTGTCATCTCTAAATTAAATTGTAGGGTTTCTGGCGTTTTTTTTTTTTTTTATTACTAAGATGATTTTTGTTGAAGATGAGATGGTTTCTGTTCTGCTTTTTCTTATAACACCAGGAGCCCCGGCTCCCAGCTTTCCCCTTTCCTGTGATTTATCGCTCCTGGATTTGCCGCTCGTTCTTTGCCTGCGGCAGGCGGGGCGGGTGCGGGCGGCAGCGGGCAGAGCATCCCCCCGCCCGCTCCGCCGGGGGAGCAGAGGCGGGCGAGCACCCTCCTCCGCCGCTGTCGCCCTGCGGATGCGGCCGGGGAGCCAGGAGAGGGTGCTGTGAACCGCCGAACCGCCGCGCCCGGCAGCCGCGGCACCCAGACCCAGCGCCCGCCCGCGGCCGTGGGCTGCAGGGGGCTGCATGCGGCCCCGGCAGCCGGGACCCTCCGTGCGGGCTGTGGGTTCGCAGCCACTCGTGTTTCAGCTGCGGGGAGCCGAGCGTTTGGCAACGCGACATTGTTTCCCGATGGATCTGCAGCTCCTTGGAGGGCGAGTTGGAACCTCTTCCATCACCCCGGCGCTTCTCAGTTCCCTTTTGCCAGCCCCACGCACCTAATCCGTGCCCCTCTCCGTGGGCGGCATGTTGAGAGCCTGTGGGCTTTGCTTCTCTGCTGCTGTGGAGCAGCGGTGGCCGAGGGATGCAGCCAGCCCGGGACAGCGGGTGCCTGTGCTCCTGCCTGGCCCCGCTTGCCTCCGGGACAGGGCAACTCCTGCCTCCGGGTTGGGGAGCTGCTGGCATCTTAAGGGATATTCTGGTTTATTCCAGGGGAGAAAAAAAAAAGAAGCAAAAAACACTCCCTCCCCCAGTTTTAATCCGAGATAATAATCCACTCGGGAAACTTTAAGCCTTCAGACAAATTACCCCAGAGGATGGCTTTGTGAATTCAGAGCAGATCCTGCTTGTTTCCTCACGGCAGCAAGCCAGAAAATCATAGATTGATGAACCGCTTGATGGGCCTGCTAATGAAATTAGCAGCAGCTCCATGATTTTTTCAGTTAGCGGGATAGGCAGATGTTGGAGAGAAGCACACAATGGCACAGCTGCACTTGCGGGCTGCCTAAATTCCCAGCAGAGTGGACACGGGGCACAACAGATACAGCTTTGGCTGCTGCACATTTTACAAGTGGTTTCAGTACGTACCTTCCCCACCATAAGGCTCTCCTGGAGATGGGAAGCAGAGGGCTGCCAAAGGGTGCTCCCCAGGGCTGGCATCCAGGACGAAAAGCTGAGGGTGCCCACTGGAAGGGTCTGCTCAGCACCCTGCAGACACTTGCCCATGTACCACGATACATTAAACTGCTTTGTCTGCATATTCTCAATCGTTTCCTTCTTTTAGATCTCTCCCATGGCAAAAAATAATTCCCTATACAACGGAAGCTTTCTCAGCTGTGTGTTGTGGGTGGGAGACATCAAATATGGAGCAAATATATTGACCTCCAGAGAGGTCAGACCGGGGGGGAAACGTGTGTGCCCCACCAGGCAGCCGCCCCTGCCAGTGCCATCGAACCAGGGAAGCCCCCTGACTTCTGTGGCAGATGTTTTCTGCAAATCTGCTTCTACCAAAGGGTGCATCTTTGGATCTCACCTGCCTCTACCGGAGCTGCAGGAAAAGGGCTGGGACTCTTGGGTGAATCAACCATAAATGCGTTGTGTGGTACTGGGTTTCCCTCCTTCTCTCTGAGCACCACTTCTAAGAATGAAATAATCATCGCTGGATGATACCCACAAAAAGCTCTCTCATCGGCCTCTGTAAGTACCCATTTCACAGGTGGGGGAAATGGAGAGAGCTTGCCAGGACACAACAGTGATAACTCCTGCCTCCTGGCTGCCTGCTTTTTGTTGTTCTTAAGATGTTCATGAAGAGGCCATTTTGGTGATTATGAGCAAGGCCCAAAATAACCTCTTTTCCTTAGGCTGTGGACAGCAGGGCTGGAGACTGCAGCACAGGAGACCATCTGGCTGTGCCCCTTCTCCAGAGGTAAGTTAGATCAGCAAGCTGAAAGCAGGTTTCATATGAGTCTGGACCATTGGATTTGGGGATTGCAGAGTGGGCCTGGCTTCAAGCCCAGGGTCTGGCTGCTGAGTTTTGCAACACAGCAGGCTCACCCTGGTGAGAAGATCTGGTGTGGTGCATGCAGTGCCAGGGGAAATGGCAGAGGTTGTGGGGATGTGGGGTTGTGGGGCTCATGACTCACCAGGATCCCCGATGACTGCGGTTCTGGCGTGTGGCGTGGCAGAGGCAGCAGTACAGCTGCTCTTGGTGCTGCTGAATTTGGTGATGGTCTTCTCCATAGTGCTGTGCCGCTGCAATAGTCTGCTCTGCACTGCTGAGATGGGGTCTGGCTGTCGAGCCAAGACCTCAGTGGTGAGAAGCAGTGGGCAAGCTCCAGTCTTGCCCTGTCTTCCTGACTGCATCGTATCTCTCCTATGGGCTCAGCTGGACTGAAGTCTCTTGGAAATCAGGGAAGTTTGGAGGCAGCTCCAAGCTCTCCAGCACGAGCCCCTCTGAGTGCTCCCCAGCTCCTGACTCCTCTGCACTCAAGGGAACCAGGACTGCCTGTGTGCTGCTGGTGCTGCCTTTCCAGGAGTGAGGCACTGCATGCAGAGGGCTGCTATGAGAAAGATTTCCACCTGTTCTCCAGGGGCTGGGATATGGAAGTGGTGTAGAAGGTCACCAGACTGCCACGCAGCTATTCCGTGGATGGGGGGATGGCTTACTCGTGATCATTTGGATTCAATAGCTCTGAAATCAAAGCAGTGCCTGCTTCTCCTGCAAGTATGAGTGGAGTTTCAAAGAAAAGGCTCTATGCTCAGCTTGTTCTCATGGCCCATAGGCGATGCTGGATGTGCTGTGTCCTGGGGCTGCTCCTGGGAAATGGCTGGAAAGGACAGCCACCACCCATCAGCATAAGAGCTACCGTCAAAGGGTTTTTGGTGGCGCTAGGCAATGTGTGTTTTCTATGCAGCCCCTGAGGAGTATCTGAGGACCTTCCTGAGGTGTTTCAGTGAGTCTTGACTCACTGGGGTGTAGTCTGCCCTTTGGAGGGGAAGGTTGGTGCGGAGTACCCAGCACGTCATACAGACTGGTGTGTGCTCAGTCCCAGTTTTCTCCTGTGGAGCTCAAGCCCTCTATCACCCCTGTTTTCATGTGTGGTCTTGGTGTGGCATGGGGGCAGCATCACCATCCCCATGAGCACGTTTCCTAGCCATGAGGAGCAGAGCCAAAGCGGTTGACTATTGCACCCCTCTTGCAGGTGGCAGGAGGCTGCAGACCTGCACATCATGCAGGTCCAGATCAGCCTCTCTGTGAGCTCCTGTGCTGACTGTCTTGCTTGCTCCCCTCCTCCTTCCCTGTTCAAAATACCAGGGTGCTGCCTCCTCCTTGGTTAAACAAGCAGAAGTACCCATTCGTTCCTGAATCGAAGCGTGTGTTGCCATGACAGCAGCTCAGGGCGATGGGTGAGCAGGAGGTGAAGCCACCTCAGCCATCTCCCTTGGAGGGATGGAGGGAAAACCCTGCCATGCCTTCCCAACACCCCTTCTCCCCCTGACCCACCAGCTTGGGGCTCCTGAGGATGAAGGCTTCCTTGCCCCATCATGGGGCTCTCCCTGGTGCCCTCCTCAGCCCAGCCCTGCAGGTGGTCTCCTAAGAGAAACTCCCCAGGCTGGTGGTCCATGGGGGAAAGGCTCAAGCCATGATGGTGGTCAGTAAATCAGTTGGTGCAAGGTGGGGTTAGGGAGAGCCTAGCAGACTCTGCCCATTGCTGGGAGCTCCATGGTGCGGGTAAGCTGTGCCAGGGCAGCACAGGGTGTTGGAGCCAGGCAGCCTTGGCAGGGTTGCAGTGGTAGGGTCTCAGTTGGGTCTTGAAGCCAGGATCCAGGCATGGGCTGGGTGACATTGGCACAGGACTGGTTGCCTGTAAGCTTGCCACCTCCTGTGGGGACATCCACCTTGGCTGGTTCCTCCAGCCTCTGGGATGGGAGACATGTCTCCTCCACGCAGTTGGTTTAGGGTGAGAGCCTGCAGAGCCAGGGTCTGCAAGGAGGGATGTTTGTAGACTGCAGGTCTCCTTCCTCTGAGACTTCAGTCACCCTTGCCCCTCCCTGCCCCAAGCGACACGTTTTTCCTGGAACTGTTCCTAGACGTTGCCTTTTGGTCTCAGCCACATGTCACATCACATCTTCTGGACTAGAGGGTGGAGGGGAGGGAGGGGAAATACCATAGAGGATTTAGGCTTATCCTTCTTGGAGCCAGATAAAGTCTGCAACAGAGAGTGAATCCCTCTGCCTGCCTGCCTGGCTGGATTACCTGCAGTAGCAGGACCTTCCATCTCCTCCCGCGCTGTAATCCCTGCGTGTGGTGTGGATGGGGCGGGGGGTGCCAGGGGAGTGGCACCTGGCCCTCCCTGCGTCTGGCTGTGCTCTAGGAAGAACTGCCTGGGTGCTTTGCTAGGCGGGGTGGTCTGCAATAGCTTGGGTAGAGCAGGCTGCTGTCTGGGGAAAACAAGGTAGGCTGGAGGAAGCAGTGAAGAAGGAGCTTAAGTGTGTGCCTGCAATCGCCCATGGCTTTCCCTGGAGCTCGGAGGAAGCCCTGATAACACACCAGGCAGAGGGTGAAGAGCCTCCCAGGGCCCATGCAAACCTTGCTAAGGAGGCTGCCAGGGCAGTTTTGAAGGTAAAAAGTTTTGAAGGTAATCTGGCACTTCTCTGAGAAGCTTTTGGAGCATATCCAGAGCAAAAGTCCTTGCCTGCAGGATCATCCTTGCTTCTGAGTCCTCAGATGGTGATGCTGCACTTGGGTACCCTGCTCCCTTTGTAATCTAGGTCATGGTGGCATCTGCTTGGTGTGTGTGATCAGAGGGATGGGGAGCAAGCTTTCAGTCCCAGTTTCTGGCTCTTTTCCAACCCCATGAGGACAGCTGTTGGTAGCTACACAAGAGGGGTGGGGCGTCGGTGACATGGGTAATGTGGAGCAAGAGACCGAGCGGCAGTTTCTCACCTCATGGGTGGCTGCGAGTGCTTCTGAGTCTATTCATAGCTCTGTCACTGGCAGAGCGCTGTCTAGATGCTCTTCACTTGGCTTGTGTCTTGAGACACAAAGTTTTTGCTCTTGTTAAGTGAGGATTTAGCAGCCACCTTCCTCTCCAGATAGACCCACACTGGCTAGGCACAGGCAGTCTCAGCTCCCATCTTGTCATAAGCACTTTCCTCATCTAACGAACTGGGTGTTTCTACTGAGAGAAATCTAGCCACGGCAGACACCTGAGTCCCTGGTTGATGGCCTCCATCTCCCCTGCTCCCATTCCCATGCAATAGGCACTGACTTTGGTGCTAAAAACCATCTTCTTGTAACAGGGAGATTCAATGGTGTGCACAGCGGATGAGTTGTGGACCATCTAGACTGGAAGTTGTCTGGATTTGCTGGCCCCAGGCACCCTCCTTGTCTTTCATGTACCCGAATCACAAAGACAACGTGTTCTGTGGGTTTGCATATGGCTTCACAGATGTGAGGGTCAGAGGGGATTGCAAGCCGTAGCCTTTGAGCATGCTGTGCCATTGCTGTAGAAACACATCCCAGCTGTGCTTTTCCCCCATTTCAGGGTTTTTGTCTGCTGACCATCAGCTAGTCTTAAAAGCACACGGGGCATGCCAAGCTTCAGTGAGGGTTCACATGGAGCTGATGTAATGGGAATCTTGGAGACTTCTCTGGTAAAGAAAAGACCCAGTGTCTTGGGGACAGTGTGTTGTAGGAGCAGGATTGTTAGAGCAGAAGAGTCCTTCCCATGGTAAGAAATCACAGGGAGCAAGGATATACCCATCTGGAGTATTGCAGCCCTGCTATCCCCTCTTCTTCTTCCAGGCTCCTCATCCCTCTTTCCCCCCTAGCTTGCTCTGGATAGTTTTGAATGCCACATGAATCGATACTTTTAATTAGCTGCCATTCCTCATTTCTGCTTTATTGCTTGGGAAAGCAAATTAAATGTGAGCATGCTGTGGTGAACTGTTACCCTGGGTGGGCTGTTTCTTGCCCCTGGGAGGACTGGGAGGCTGCCAGGCACTGTGACAGGGGCTGAGGGAAGGGCGGGGGGGGGGCCTGCAGAGGAGCTGGAGAAATGCCTGGCTTGTTTGGGGTGCTGGGGAGAGCTGGGCAAAGTGCCCCTGCTTGAGATGAGGGACCTAGGGCCACCCAGCTCTCTGCCAGGTGGCCAAGCTCCTCTGTATTCCTCCACCTGGTTTTCATCCCTCCACCTGGTGTGGGAAGCCTCCGGACTGAGAAGGTGCAGCTGGCGTGGGCACACAGAGGGGTTTTGCCGGGGTTAAGCAGGCCCACACAATGCCAAGTTTTGGGATTGCACAGTGGGGAACAATTTGGGGGGCTGTCAGGCCCATGCCAGCCTTCAGGATGGTACCTGTCACATCTGCCCCCCAGGAGCATCCTGGGGAAGGCTGCAGGAGATGGAGCAAACAGGGACGGACCCTGCTTGGGGCTGAGCTCTTGCTTGCTGGCAGATACCCTGAACTCAGCCTTTTCTCAGCCCCACAGCATCTTTCCAGCCCTGCTCAGAGCCAGGTTAATGTTGTGGTCAGATCCGTGGTGTCTGCAGGCGGGAAGCCCCAGCAGTCACAGGGGGATGTCCTCTGCCCCAAAAAGGGAACCTGCTGATCCCCATGCATGGGAGCAAAGGGCTCCCTGCTGCTACAGGGGCTCAGCATGATGTAATACTCTCAGAAGCTTACACAAACTGTAACAGGCTGCATGGGTATAGAGATGCTTTCCCATGGGCAGACTTGTCCTTCGCACAGGTTTAAAGCTTCCCTTTGGTGTCTCTGTCCTGGGCTGCTCCTGGGGATGTGGCTCAGCTACCTGGAGCACAGCTGATGTGAGCCAGTCATTGCTATCCCCTTAACCTGCCTCTGCAGCGGTATCAGCAACAGACTGGGATTAAAGCTCTGTGCTTTTCTGCTGTGCCTTCGCGTGCCAAGGCCTTTGATGCAACGCGGCGACTGGTTGCTGAAGGGGCTTTCAGAAGTCACAACGGCCGCAGCAGGCAGCTATGCAAGGTGGAGGCAGTGAGTTAGTCTATGCCCTGACCCACAAACGTCGCTTTGCAGGGGGGAGAGCTGCGAGGCATTAGCTCTGACTTTGCCTCGAGAAGGGTCTCTGTGAAGGGGGTGGTGTTGAGCCACCTGGAGGATGGCAGCTCCCTGCATCCCATCCACCCCAGGAGGCAGGGCAGGACACAGATGTGTAATCCGAGCCGGGGGATGTTATCCACCAAAAGCCAAACACACCTTCTTATGCCAAACCAAGAATTTATTGTTAGTCTAAATAAAACTTTTAACAATATAACCAAAAATGCAATGAACCGTTGTTATTATTAGTCCAGTTAAAATGATACTAACACTGACAGCCTATCGATTCTGCAATCAATACTTAACAAATGCCATCAGCAGTGCTGCAGTTACAAGCTGCTGTGCAAGTAAAAGCCGGTATTTCCCCTGTGTCCCTGGCGTTGGGCTCCCCCCGGGTGCCTCGTGGTGCAGGGAGTGGGGGCAATGAGCCATCACCCTCCTCAGCTCTTTGCCAGGAGCAATGTGCCGTTCACCGTGTTCCTCCTCTCACTTGGGTCCACTCGGGGCTGGTTTTATGTGTTTTCCAACAGGCTCGGCTCTTTCTTCACTGGTCTGCGAGTTCACATTGCATCTGACCTGACTAAATCTGTTGCCTTGCGCATACGCGGGACATCTGCTCTCTGATGTTTCTGTTACCCCTGGGAGGGATTTTGCTCAGCTCCCAAGCTTGCATTGCCATCCGTGAGATGTGGGTAGCCCTGAGGTTTTTTGCATCATCTGTGCCCACATCTTTGAGGCTTGAGCTTGTAATGCTGCCACTGCAGCTTATTCTGGGACCTTAGGTAGTTCACCCTACCTCAACTAAGGATTTTTTAATCATTTATCTATATCACAGTTATGAACAACAGGTGCTATACTCCACAATGAGCCTTCTCTGCTCCCCTCCTGCCCTGGCGGTCCCTTCTCCCTCCTACCCAGTCTCCGGTCCCCGTCTTATGGCTGTCCTGAGCAGGTGTCCCTGGGCCACCCCTTGCATCCTCAGTGGACTCATGAATCTGGGCTGGTGTTTGTTGCGGAGCCCAGGCATGGCTGTGCCCGCCTCCCAGCCCCCTCAAGGAAAGGAAATTTCTTAATAAAGTGTGCTGATACAAACTCTTCTTGGAGCTAGCCCCCCATGATGCTGGCTTGTGCACGGTTTGCTCTGGGTCGTGTCAGCTGTGGTCCCTGCTCGGGTGCCGCTCTCCAGAAGGACTGGCAGGAGCAGAACAAGTTCCGTGTGGAGTTTCTTCACTGTGCTTAGGGCTGGAGGAGGACCCCTCACCCAGCGACCAGGCTCTTCTGCCTGCTCTACAGTCTGCAGGTGATGCAGAGAGATGCCCTCCTTGAGAAAAGGCTTCAGGAACCCTGCCATTTCCTGATGCTCTCCTCTGCCTGCTCACCTGGGACACAGTGAGTCTTATTCCTATTCAACCCCCTGTCATCCCTGCAAATCTCACCATTATCTGGATGCTCCTAAATTTGGGACTGTTCTGTATCCTGCTGCCTAGATAATGTCCACTTTGAGATTTCCTACTGTGGCCACATACTGCAGCATCTCCTTTGCAGTAAATTGAATTGTAAGACTTCTCCTGTGTGAAGTTCTGCCTTTTGCTGGTGCTCTCTGGTTTCTGATAGTGCGCTGGCCTTGAAGGGAAAACTCCGTTAGGAAAATAAAAATGTTGAATGTAAAACCTTGAATGTAGCCGGGAGGCAAAATGTGGTCTCAAGTTCCTTTGGCTTGTCAGAGCCTCTGAGTAATGGGTGCCAGTGGGCTGCTGTCTTTAAAAATGACCTTTCGTGAAAGACAAATTGAGGGAAAATGTCTCACGAAAAAAAAAACAACCCAGCAGTTTATGGAAATCTTTCTACTGCAAAGCAATGGCAAAGGTTCCCTGTAAATTGGCCTTGGCTTGATTGCTTTCTGTCAGACACGAAGGGCATAGCTTGTGCTTTCTGTGAGAGCTCAGACTTATGGACCTGTTGCATGGAATAGTTGGCTGTTATTCCTTTTCCCTTCTCCAACTTTGGTCTCAGACCAGAAGGACGGCGAGGCTCTGCTGCTGATAGACCTCACCTGAGACGTTTCCTAGCTGCTCATCGGCACAGGTCATGTTATCTCAGGACCCAAGCAACAGCCCAGAAAATTTCTCAGCTGCCACCTCCAGACCCAGGTCTGGCCGGGACCGGCGAGAGCTCCAGCGACCTACCCAAGCTGACTGTCCTGCTGCCATGCATCGACCCGCCAAACCCTCCCTCTTGCTCCAGCATGGGATATTCTGCATTGGTTTCTGCCAAGGCAGCTCGTGACTTTGCCATGCAGCGTTATGCTGGGTGCCACCATGCTCCCCAGCCGCTGGTTGGTCCTGTGCCCTCGTGGCTCCACATCCCTGGGTGCCAGCCGCAGCTGGGATGCAGGGGAGGAGGATCACGTCAGCTGGAGGGACGCAGGCTAAGCTCGGCATCTCCAAAGGCCCTGCCAAAGCAAATCCCAGTGCCTAGGGCCTCACATCCCCATGGCACTTCACTACCCGCCTAAACCCATGCCCTTCCTTCCCAGCCTCTTCTCTCTTTTTGGAGTGGGTTGGCTTTACGCTGCAGGATCTTCAAAGATTCAATGAATCGTATTGATGTTGTTAACGTCCTCTGTAAATTCAGAGAAATTACCAGATGAATATTTGATGAGGCTAATTAAGGCTGAATTATTGTCACACTCCTCCTTCCCTTCCCTCTGTTTTCTCTGGAGTGTGGATGACCATTTGGTTCCCTAACATGTCCTGTCCCCAAAGCTTTGGTCTTCTGGGTCACGAACCAGCCGTGGCCCATGTTGTAGCACAGCAGCTTTTAAACCAAACAAGTCAGCTCAAGAAGTCCCTGGAACTACAACTTGCTGGAGGCTGGAAGCATGGCGCAAGTGTCCGTGCCTCCTTGCTCTGTTCCTATTCTCATCCCATTTTTCTCCTGGTTTTCTCCTGGGCCCTGTTACAAAACTGAAGATTTTCGGGGTCCTGGTTCTGCACTGGTCAGATTTACAGTTGTTTTGGCCTTTGGCTGCTGTGATGGTTAGTTCAGACAAGAGCTGGCACATCTGGGGAATCCTGGAAGGATTTCCCTACCGCAATAAAGCTGGAGGTTACTTATGACAACTGCAGCATTTAACAGTGTGAACTTGGGAGGCAGGAGAGGGAAGAGCTGCTGGGATGGTTTCACTGAAGGTGAGACGTGTCTGAGAAAGTGAGACTCATACCCCAAGGCTGTAGAGCTTTTCCACCCCAGCACATGGCAATGGCAACGTTGGAGGTGCCAACGAGCTTACAGTGGAAAAGTGCGATAATGAGCTGCTCAACGCCAGATAAGGGAGGTGGAGAGCCTGCACTTGTGCCTGGCAGGATCTAGCTCTGCTTGTCATGCTCTGCCGCTGGAGGTGGGGGAAGGACATATGAGAAGAGGGATCTGGTGAATGGCTGGTTCCTGCTGGAGGTACTGGGAGTACCCACTGCTGTGTAGCCCTCTGCAGCCCGGATGGAGCATCCCTCTGGGGCAGCAATGGAGTCCAGTCACCGTTACCCATCCAGAGCTCAGTTTCTCTGCCTGGGAGGATGTCAGAGAGCACCAGGCCAGGCTGTGGTGAGATTCTTGCATGGGAACCATGAGTGTCAACTTTCAAAGCCCCCCAGCTTGCAAAGAACATGGGAAGAATTTGAACCATTGATTTTGAAGCCCTAGAGTGCAGTCTTATACTAGAATACCCAAAGCCAGAATATAAACCTTCTTTGCATCCTATCCCTTTTTCCTGACCTTCCCAAGAACCCAACAGGACTTTTTAAATAAGGACATATCCTCACAGTCTCGCTGTTACTGTTTTTTTTCTGTGAAAGCAATTTCCAGTTGAAGTGCTGGGACTACAACATGGGGACAGTTTTTATTGGAGGCATGAATCTTCTCCAATCTCTGCCTGCCACTGGTGATTATTTCCTTATCTCTCATTCATGGCTGTGGCAGGAGGCCAAAAAATGGTCTCTGCATCAGTGTCTTGGTTGTTGCTGGCCCAAGCAGGGGCAATTTGGTAGTTCAGACAGAGTAATGGGGATAGCATCATCATGTGGAGAACAACAGGGCGCTTTACAGTTAGGAGCCATCCTTAGGAAAGCTGAGAGAGACACTGAGGACACACTTGCTGAGGGTCCAGATGTACCTTCTGGCTGGGGTCTGGGTTTCCAAGACCACCTTGTCTACCACAGTTAGCTGTGGTGGCTGTTGACGAGTTTGAGCCTCTGTTAGTGCTCCAAGCCCAGTTCCTCAGCAGAAGGTAAGCCAGTCCCTGATTGCCTTCATGACAGATGGACGTCCCAGTGGTTTTGGTGTCACTCGCGATATTCTACGTACACACTAAACATGTGCTTTGGTGGTGTCCAGATATGGGGCCTCCAGCGTGCTCAGTCCCACAAAGAAGCATGAAAATATAGACCAGACCCCTTGCGAGGGTTTCAGCCCTGCCAAGCCCCGGGGAGGGATGGCCAGGCAATCTGGGCATCCATCAGCTCAAGCCCTCTGAAAAGTGGCTGCGAAGGGTCTTTATTCTCCTGCTTTGAGACAGAAAATCCTTCTCCTTCCCCTTGTTCTGCTTGCCACAGCATAGCCCACATTAACAATAATGAGTTAATGAGCCAGGCTAAGTGATGGGTCTTTGTTCTTGGCCTCTCTCTTTCCCAGTTCACCTTTAAAGACATGAAAGACAAAATAAAACAAGAGCAGCTCTGTGGGCACACCTCCATCCTCCCCCTTTTCTCAGTCTTTCTTTTCTCCTTTCATACACCTTTCCCTGTTCCCTGCTTTGCCCTGCTATGCCCTGATCAAGCCAGCACGGAGAGCTGACACCACTGTCAAAGATGCCCTTATCTTTAAGGGTATGGCTGGCATTTCGGATTCAGAGGTGGCATTAGGATCCCTGCTTGGTGTCCCTCCTCACCGGGGAAGGGGAAATGCGAAAAAGGAGGCCGACATGAGCTACACATTGTAAAACAGGACAGGTGTGCTGTGGCAAATTGAGTGGCAGGCAGAAATAAGCACAAAAGAATTAGATGGATAGATAGGAATAAGGGATCAATAAACCGAGGCTAAAGATAGCAAGAAAGATGCACTGAGGGCTGTTGACAGAGAAATAGATGTTGCAGCCAGAAAGATCCTCAAATCAGAGAAACATCGAATGAGAGAGATGAAGCTTAGAGAAGGGTCATTTTAAGTCCACTTCACTGCTGGGCCGGGATTAGCCCAGACAATACGTGTCTAATGCTTCCTTTTTCTCTCCTTGTTTTAACTCCCCTGAGTGGTGGGATGGGAGCAGCTCCACTGGCCCCACTCTTGGCTACAGGATTCAGACCTCCATGTTCGAGTCAGCCCATTGCATGTTTTGAAATAATCCTTTCTCGTGCACCAGCTTAGCCTGGCTTTACCCCGTCCTCCCAGCCCAAGCGAGGGATGCTGGTTTGGTCCTGTGTGCTGGTGAAAGGCTGCTCGGAGCGATCTCGTGGAGCCGGGCTGCATAACTGCTGCTTTTACGGTCTCTTGACCAAATGTGTGTGCTGTATAGCCAGATTCCACATTTAAATCAAACTTAGCCATAATTGAAACCTGCCTTTCTCTCAAGCCTGACACTGCCAACTAGAAGGAGTGGCAGTTTTGGAAAAGGTAAAAAAGTGTAGAACAAGCAGCATTGGGGTGCTCAGGTACAGGATGTCCTGGAGGACACAGTTTGGTGGGGTGAGGAGTAAAGGCTTTCCAGGTATTGATCCCTGGCAGGTTGATTTGTTGCACTAAGCCTGGATTTTACTGGCTTTGGTTGTTTTTCACCAATCTAATGACCAGTGCGTTTGTTAGGGAGTCCCTGAGGCATCCTATAACACCTGTCCTTAGGGGATCCCATTCCCCAGGTATTCCCAGCATGGCTCTCTGCCTAAAAGCTGACTGAGTTTGAGGAAACCTCATACTCTGTAATTGCTTTACTTCTTAAGGGCTGGTCTGAGAAAGGAACAAAACAGTTCAGCAGCTTCAGAGCAGCTGTTAATTTCCTGTTGTTTTTATTAATTAGGCAAGCTACTCCCCATCTCCCTCCTTCTCTCTGGGCATTTGCTTAAACCCTGTGAAAACACTGAAGGCAACTGAAGTCCACCCTTCTCTTCATGCGTCCTGGGAGGCCCAGCCAGAGCAGACATCCCCCTGTGATGTGATGGAGGCATCTTCTCTGGCTTCTTTCTCAATCATCTCCTCCCCAGCAGAAGACCCAGAGCTTCCAGCTCTGCTGACCTGCAGCCTGCCGGCTAGACAGAAGAGAATGGCCATGGATGGGGACAAGTGACAGTGCACCACAGTCTGCAGAGGTGGGCTTGTCTACACTGCCCTATGGCTGGCTGGGAGGGCGAGAAGCGGTGGAGCGACTGGCACTGGTGGTGCTCGGGAGCACCCGAGTCCCCTGTGACAAGGGATGGGAGAACGGGGGACCAAAATGCTCTCTCATGCCGAAGAAGTGTTTGCAGAGGTGCTTGGGAGAGATGATAAAAGGAGGTGGCTGCAAGTCCTTCTCTGCCAAGGCTTAGGAAGCTTGGGAAGCCTCCAGCTCCTCCCGTCTATTGGAGGCTTGGGCACCCTGCCAGAGCATGCCGGTGTCTCACAGTCACTGTCCGGTCACTGTCACACTGCACCCTGGCTGGCGTCTCTGCAAACCTAGCAGGGCTGAAAAGCAAGGAGGACTTGGAGGGGTTCATCTGCTCCAAACCTGACCTGAAAAGGGAGAGGGTAGACATGAAGCAAGAGCCGGAGGGGACTGATTTATCTGAGCATGGCTGAGATAGATAGCATCTCCGGGAAGGTGTCTCTGTTTGGTGGTAAGAGCAGGGGACAGGATGAGCTGCGAGAAGGGAGCGAGCCTGTCCTGCCTGGGAGATGCCTCCCTCCCTGGCTGCCTCTGGTTTAGCCCAGCATGGCCCTTCCTGAGGGAGGTATCCATGCTCAGAGCGCTTTGTTCAACAGGCTCATGGTCATCAGCGCGCTGGAGCCATTTATCAGTCCTGATGCATATTTAATGCCAAAATGGTGAGCAGAAGTGGAGCAGTGTTTGCAGATGGGCGAGCTGGGGAGCTTTGCCGTGGCCGTTAACGGTCCTGCATTAATTATGATAGAATAAATAATTCACAGGGCTAATAACAAAGGCTTGTTTTTAACGGTTATGGAAATCCTAACTTGTTCTTGGAAGGGGGAGTGAGAAAGCAATGTCTGGCTCTGCTTCTGAACCAAGTGGACAGCAGAGCACATGGGATCTGCTGGGGATGCTGCGCTGGCTGGTGACATTTTGGGGGACCTGTACCCCTTGCTGGCCCACGCACAACCCAGGGGCATCGTGCCTCTCCCCAGCAGCTGCCAGTGCGTATGGAAAGCCCGGGGGGATGAGAGCAGGAGGCATCAGCTTCTCCTGTGGGCCCAGGCACTTGTTTTCCTGCTGCTCATGTTGGGGAGCAGGGCTGCAGCCAGCTTGTTCCCCAGTGCTCCCTGCGCACTCCGCTCATGTCCTGCACCGAGCATCTCTGCTGCGACACCTCCGTAACCCCCCTCCTCCCCTCCCCCCTCCCTCCTTCTCCCACCTGGTGCCAAAGGTTGTCTAATTTTGCCTCTCCATTTAACCTTGTCAAGCAGGAAGCATGCCCGAGCTCTGCAAGGGCATCGATCCCATGGGAATCCTCCCCTGGGAGAAGCAGCTCGTGCTTGGCCCCTGCCTGGCAGCTCTGTGGTTTGTCCCGCCTGTATCTCCTCTGTCTTTCCTTCAAGCCATTCATTTCTCCCTTCCTTCTCCCCATAACCAGCTCTTTTACTTCTTCAAACATTAATATGGATGTTTTCTTGTGCCACTATTGTCCTTCAGCTTAAATAGCTTTTTCCCCCTCCCTGATGTTTACTCTCCAGATGTATTTATACAGAAAAAAATCACATCACTGCCAGTTTGCTTTACCAAGGCTGAGCAAGTTATGTTCTTCTATACTGCTTTTGTACCATGTGCCCTCCGTTCACCAGCTTACTCAGGAGCCCTTCTCTGCTCCTTTTTAACCTTCTTTAATGTGGATAGCCTTCTAGCTTAGTCACCATGTGGTGAGTGACCCTGGGCAAACAATTTCACTTTTTCTGCCTCAGCTTCCCCACCTATGGCATGAGGTGGGTTAGATGCTACAGGAGGTATAGGTGCTTTCTCCTTCCCAGCCCTGGTCCTTTATGGGGGCTCATTTCAATACTCTGTGAATTTACATCTCAACAGAAACATAAACTGAAGTGATATGGGACATGGGTCCTGTCCCAGACCATTGCAGGCAGCCTCAGAATAGCTGAGTACTCCAAACGAGCATCCAGAGTAGGCTGAATGCTGGTGACTCACCCACACATCACCAAACACATCCTAGGTCCTGCCATAAACTAAAACTGGGGAAAAAAGTCATGACAAAAAAGTTTTCCAGGGAAAACAACAGCAGCTGGGAACTTGTGTGATGCCACCTCTCCAATCTGTTGATGCTGAAGGGTTTTCCTGAGGGTCTAACCAGTGCCCCATAGACTGCTGTGAGTGGGATTGTAACACCTCCCCTAGACTTGCATGTCTCTCTTCTGGGGTCCCATCACACTCATAGTTTACCAAGGCTTTCCTGGACTCATAGACTTAGATCATTTTCCTCCTTGACCCTTCCCAACTGATGAACCCTTGGTGGGTGGTAGAAACAGCTGTTCCTAACCCCATGCTCATGATCCTGAGCCCTGCACACTGCACTCCTCGTTACCCCTCCTGGTGGGCTCCAAGCTGTCTTCTGCTGGGTGATGGGCTGTGCACCCTCCATCTGCTCCTGCTGCCTCCTGGCTTTGTACCAGTGTCAAATGTCATCAGCATGAGGTCACCGGTGAAAAATTTCTATGGGTCACAAACCCGCTGTGCAGGGTGCTCTGCTAGTACCTTCCCTCCAGCCTCATTCTTCCCCTTCCAGGACTCACTTTTGGCTGTTCACACTCCCTGCATGTTCCTGCTTTGGTCACCATCTCCCATGGATCACCAGCACTAAGACTAGAGAGGTGAGACTGCTCTATTCCCTTTGCCTTTCTCTTTCAAGACAGTTAACAAATTAACCTGGGAGGATTAACCCACTAGTGTTTTAACCCCTTTTTCTTTTGTGTCTATGCAGTTCATCATCCTTTTCTTCCTACTCCTGCTTTGCAGCCCCATCTACTGAGATGGCACAAGGAACAGAGCGCACCTAAAAACTGCCCATACAGGGGATGCATTTGCACGGATAAATAGCCACCCTTGGACTGTTCCCATCCAAGACAAGAGAGGTTTCAGAGGAGACCAGGACAGCCCCAAGCACCGACACTGTTGACCGAGGAGAATGCAGCAGATTTCACCTGGAAAGTGGCTGTTTGAACAGAGGAGCGCAGCACAGCTCAGAAGTGCTTATGTCTGGAGAGTGGATGTTTACACAGGGGAATAGTGCGTTCGCCTTGCTATTAGAGCACAAAACAAATGTTTGCCCAGGTAAGTGCAGATCCCAAGCTCAGGTTTTGCGTTGGGTGTGCGACTTTGGAGCGTACACACAGGGAGGCATTGCCTGAGCGAGTCGCAGGTTAAGTGTCCTGCTCCGGATGTCTGAAGGCGAAGCAGGGGCTTGAAGAGCTGCTCCTGGTCTCTCCCCGGGCACCTGCTGTGCAGATGGAGTGGGGTGAAGGGCTGGGCCTGGTCGGCTGCATTCACAACCAAAGCAGGGCTGGGGAGGCAGGACCCAATGTCATTTCTCAAGAATTAAAAGCCTGGTGAATATGCTGGTGAAAAATTGCTTTTAATATTATTTTTATTAGACAAATTCTCTCTCCCTCTCTTTTTCTTGTTCCAAGAGGACTTGGTGAAGAAAGCCCCTGACAGATTTCCTCTCCTCTCCACTTTAATCAAATGAATACATTTTCACACCACCAAATTCCTATCTCACTTGCCCGAGTCTTTGGAGAAAGTTTTGCGGCTGGCACCTGGGATTAATAGCAATGCTCCTCTTGCACCTGTGGGAGGTGGCAGCTCGTGCCTCTTTGCATTCAGCGATGGTAAGACACCATGTCTCACCATCGCTGCAGATGCTCTGACAGTTAAAGAAGATACATCCCCGTCCTCCCAACACTGCTCGCACATCGTGGTGCAGATACTGCGCCTGCCGTGGTAGAGAGTGGCTCTGTTGGCCGAGCACTTCTCCCATGGCACAGGGAGGATAAAAAGAGGAAGACACTGGAAAGTGGGGTGGCTTGTTGCTCCGGGTGGGCTGGCGGACGTGTTGTGTGGGGTAAGGGCAGCAGTGGGGATGCATCCCGGTGAGATGCTCTGCTGCTGATGGGAAGGGCTCATGTTGGGAGTGCTGCAAGGCGGCGCGGCTGGCAAGGTGGACAGATTCCCCATTGCATTGCAGCCATTGTTTTAATTTCAGAGCAAGCATTAGTATTTAGGCTGTTAACAGGAAAGGGAGTGGACTCAGCTCTTTTCTGTCATGGGTGATAACAGGAACAAAAAGTACCAAACAGCTCCATGAGATTCGGGTGATGTTGCAAGGCATCCTGCCATCTCCGTGGCCCTAAATGTGGTAATCGCTCTGGTCCTTAGCGGGAGCAGCACCTTCCAGGAGCCGAAAGACCCCTCCACTCTGCCAGAAGCCCCTCTCTTTCACTGCAGTGCCTGGGAGGCATGCGAGCCTTTGCAGGTAGTGGGGGGGTCACACCCAGGGTTGGGGGTTTCTGCCCCAGCCAGCCAGGTGAGTTTGCGTAGGTTTTTGTTGCAGCAAACATCAGTTACTGTGGGGATCAGAGGGAGCCGATTGCCAAAACGGCTGTGATGAGGGCTGCTGTTGTGGTTTCTGTGCTGGCGCTTGTGGGCTGGAGAGGAGGAGGCAAACCAAAATATTTATACCATAAAATGTGCACTTATTTTGAGCTGAAGCTTGGGCAGCATCCCAGCCCCTCCATATGGGCTTGTAGACATTGCTTACCTGATTTCTTTCTTTCTCAGGGAGAGCACGACGTGGCTGATTGGTTGCAGAGCGGGAGGCAGGTAGCTCCCATGGCCAGACTCTGGGGACGCCGGGGCTGCAGTGGCTGTGGCTGCTCTTCCCCTGTCCCCTTTTGCCCCGGTGTCCCTGGCTGGAGCCCAACGCTTCCTTCCGTGCTGTTGGTGCTGGCCCTCAGGAGGTGGCAGCAACCTATCTCATGTGGACCCCAGGCTCGGGGGGAGGCTCCTGGGTTTGCCCTGTTGCTGCTGAGTTCACGCTCCCCAAGTCCTTGCCATGAAAGCTCTACCCACCAGGCACGTCTGCCTGGCCTGTGGGCTTGCCAAGCTGCACAAGGACCTGAGGGCTGGGATGGAGGGGAGGGCATGTGCGGGGTGTGGGCAGAGCAGTGTGCGTGCACCCCGGCGTGGGCTCTGCTCAGCGGCACCAATGTGATGCAGGGAGAGATGAGTGGCTTGGAGTGGGGGCAGAGGTTTTGTACACCTTGTGCTGGTGAGGAAAGGACCTTCTCAGGATCTGGCCCTCCCAAGCCCTGGGAAGCTGCTGCAGGGCTGTGTCCTCTTTCCCGTGGCTGGGACGAGGGGCACTGCAGCGGCTGGGCTGGAAACGCAGCGTCGTTAATCAAGGCTGTGGGAGCAGGGATGTGTGGGGCTGCTCGTGTGTGCCACTGGACGGGACCGGCGTTGACTTCCTCAGTAGCTGAGTCTTTTGAGCCTTTGAGCTGAGCCTCTTTTGGTGCATCCTGCATTTGGGCTGCAGCAGCCTGGCAGCATCCTGACCCTCCTTGGTCTTTGGGAGAGATGCTGAGCCTCTCTGCAGTGACTCCTGTGTTTTTTAACCTCCCTCCCTTTGCAGCTGGCCGAGAGCTGGCCCTTTCTGACTGCGGTGGCCAGCGCTCAGCCCTAACCAGCTCTGAAAGCACGGGCAGGAGCGTGAGCCCCTTCCCATGGAGTGGCAGCCAGTGCGGGGCGGGCTTATTTTGTGATTATGCTGCGGAACAGCGGCATTAAATCTTCCAACCTGTCCACCGGAGACGGCCCCTCTCATCCTCCCTCTGACAAGATTTAAGATGGTCATGGATAACTGGCTTTCATTATTGCTGTGGTCATAAATCCTTCCATTATCCTCTTTCAGGCAGGCTCCTGCTGTCACCCACACAGTGGCCGCTCTCCGTCTCCAGCAGCGGGTAACCTCCCCCTGCTCCCCTCATCCCATGGTCCCTGCCCATCCCCACTGCCCCCCACTTCCATGTGCTGTTGGCTGTTGTGCACTTGGTATCTTGTCTGTCCCATCCATTTCTCCTGTCAGGGCCAAACTCTCTGCAGGTACAGGAGCTCTGGCTGGATAATTTTCCCTGCTGTTGCTCAAATGGTTTCCCACTGCTCCTCCACCCTTGCATCTAACGTCCGATGCCAATGAATTCCCCTCTCCCAGGCACCGGTCTCACAGCTCCCATCCTGCTGGGGCTGTTCAGCCAGGCAGGGCACAATTCGGCCCTTCAACACGCCTTGAGGTTTTGAATGACATCTCTTACTTTCTTCCAGTTCCCAACTCATTTTTGACATGTTTTTGGCTCTGGCTGCCCAGTGGTATTGATTAGACTTTTTATGGAGTGAGTGATCTTCCTGTATTTAGTTATCATGCAAGACGCATTTCTGTGCTACAAGAGCTATAGGATTAAAACAAACTGAAAAAGAAAGAAAGAAAAAAAGCCTCCACATAAAACCAGACCTTATGTCCTAGTACTCTAATTGCCTGTGAGTAGAGATGGCAAATAAAAATTCTTCAAGGCTTATTTCATTTTTAAAAGCATTGCTTTTTGCAGACCTCTGGTCCTAAACACAGGCTGACAAAGGTTTCTTTTGGGTATATAAAGACCGTAACAGTTCCCTCATCCCTTGAGAGCATGGTAACCCCACTCCTTTCTTTTCTCTAGAAAGGGGAGCAGTATGGACTAGTGATGGGAGTTTTACTGCCAAAGGGACTGGCTGTGTGCAAAGCATATTACAGGTTTGTGTAGGGGAAGACTCGGATTTCAGTTTCTAGACATTGGGATTTAAAGGTGGCAGCAAAACCCCTGCAGCCCCTCTAAGAGGCAGCTTTGGAAAAGCAGCGCTGATCACAGGGCTGATGCATCTCAGCTGCTGCTTGACCTTGAAGCAGGATGGGAGAGTGCATGGTGGGGCTTCCCCCCCAGGACAGGCCCTGAGGTGGGACCCCTAACCCCCGATACGCTTGTGGTGAAGCAAACCTTGTCCCCCAGGAGAGCACCTGGGTCACCAGTTTGCAGTCAGTTTTAATGGTTAGCTGTGGTGATGGAATGGGGATGCGCGGGGCTGCCTGGCTGTGGGCTCGCAGCTGACACTGTGGGTGCTCGTCCATCCAAGGAGCTGCCAGATTTAAAAGAGGGGGTGAAGGAGGCACCAAAGGGGTCAAAATGAAAGACAGCACAGCAGAAAAAGCCAGAAAACACCCACAACTTTATGAATGGCAGCCAGGAGTTGATTAGCACTGACTGCTAGCTACAGACCATAGCGGGACCCCCGCGCTAAGGGGTCACTGGGGGAGGAGATGAGGTGAAACAGCCATAGATCAAGGAGAATGGTTTCAAAGAGGGACTGGTGGGGGAAATGCAGAGGGCCATGGCCAATGCTTCGGGATGCTGCCCTGGGAGCAAGGCCAGCCCTGGCAGAAAGTGTGGGGCCACTGATGCCAAAAATGCAACTGAGGATGGGAGCCAATGGAGGGAAAAGCTGCTGAGCATCAGATTTGGTGCATCCAGGTGAGGAAATCCCAGAAGCTGTTGCGAGAAGGACCCCCTCCCTGGCCTTGGTGGGCAACGCAGAGTCTCATCCACTTGGCTCACAGCTGCTCCTGCCAAAATATTTGCATTTGGGGTACGGACACCTGCCAGCCAAATTTGGGTTGGCCTGAACAGCTCTCTGTAGTGGCCAAACAGCCACAGGAGATGGAGCTGGGCTTGCTCACCATCTGTCTGAACTAGTGGCAGGGCTGCCAAAGGGAGCTGAGCCTCGCGTCTGCGCCGGGGCAGAGCCCCCGGGTGCGGGTGTCCCCCTGGCCAGCTGTGCCACACCACGAGGCAGCAGGGAGGCCCCGTCCCACCACCAGTGGCACAGGTGAGGCTACCACGTCTGACACTGCTCCTCTCCCCGGCCATTGCCAGCTGAGCAGGAGGCTGGTTGGGATGCCAGGTTGAAAACGGAGAGGAGTCCTGCGCTCCGTGGGCGCCAGTTTGGAAGGAAAGCACTGATCCTGAGCCAGTTTTCCAGTCCATTTGGTTTCTCTGTGGCTTGATGGGGACATTAAATGGCAGGCATTATGTGCCAAGCTTGGGCATCACGTCCCTGTGTGGAGAGGCCAATGATGAGCAGTTCTTGGGCATGGACACAGCGATAAACATTAGCAGAGCTGACTGTAGTCGTAGCGAGAAGTCTATCCGCAGTGAGAAACAGAGCCAGTGTTCACCGCAGGAGCTCGCGGTCCAGTCCTTCCCCAGCCCCGGCCTGGGTTGTTTGGGCTCGAGACAGAGGATTTGATTTGTGGACTGCAGCAGTCGGGGGAGAAAATGCTTCTGCAAACGGACTCTGCCTTGCTGAGCTCCGGGTGGGCCGTCGCCTTCAGCTGCACATCCCCGGGATGATGGTCAGTAACCCAGGGAGAGCAGAGCAAGGACTGCACATCTCTGATCTGCCCCAGGCTCGCTCTGCTTCCAGCAAATGAACTTTAAACAAGGTATGTTTTTCCCCTGTTCTTGCCTGCTCATGGACTAGATTTCCAATAAGATCACTGCAGTCTTAAGCAAAGTTTCCTAAGTTAATCCCCCTGAACATAATAATCAGAGAAAGCCTTGTTTTTGCCTTATGCTTGTTAGGAGGTGAGCGGCAGCAAGCTGTCACTGAATAATTGTTCTCATTAACTCGTCTTTGTACCTTTCTTTTGCCTGATGAAACCCTCTCTCCAAAATGCAGCCTTGAGGGCTGCTGAAAAACAAAGCAGACAAAAAAAAAAGAGCTAACAAAGCGGACAAGGAGAGACAGGACCAGGGAGGCTAGAAACTCTTCCCCCTCCTCCTCCCATAGAGAAAATTTAGAGGAAGAACGTGCCTCAATTCCTGGTCCCTGCTGGGCCTGAGAGGACAGAGCGAGCTAGCTGCACAAGCTCCTGGGGCATGGCCAAGGTCACCATCTCTCCCATCCCTTCATCCCTCCACCTGCTGCCAGTGACTCCAGCAGAGACCTCGTTACCACTGCCCCTACGCTGGCCTGTTTCCAGCCCCTGATGAAAAACTGCCCACATCACCTGGGGCTGTTTTTTTAAGAAAACTCTTGTAAATTCAATGTGAGCTTAATTTTCAGGGTATGCTGTTTTGTGATACTTTTTGCAACCCCAAAAGCCACTGGAAGGGTGCTCTTAGACTCTGGTCCCAGCTGTAGGTCAGCAGGTCAGGGTTGTAGTTCTGGCTCCGCTACTGGTTTCAGTGGCATAAATGATGTGGGATCCCAAGTCCCACTGACTCCTTCTGCAAACTACAGAGACCAGTTTCTTGGCCATGCTTAGAGATGCTACCAAGTGAGCAACCATGAGAAAATAACTTTACGTCAAGAGTTTCAAGCTTAGACCTCAAAGTTAATTCCTGAATCCAGGTTTTGGTATACTCAGTGTGGCACTGGGGTCTGCGAGGCATCTGGAGCTCTCACAGACCTGCTGGGACCTCTCCCTACCTCTGTCTCCGCTTCCTAACAGCCCTTCTTTGCCTCCTGCCATTCCTAAGACCCAGCCTCCTCCCAGCCTGCCCTGAGCTTCTCCAGCTCCAGCATTCAAAGGAGGGAATTGCATATGGTCTACTGCCATTTCTGCCTGCAAATGGTGAAATACTCAAACAAGCAGATGCAGAGGGAGACTTGGGGCAGGAAGGAGTAGTCCTTCCTCTAAGGAAGGCTTCAGGGGCCTTGAGCAGCGAAGATAAGAGAGAGGCACCAGGGCTCCAGGCAGGACAGGGAAGGTGGGGCAGTGGGCTGTATTTCTGGCTGTGAGCCAGTGATGCAACGCTCAAGATTGAAGGAGATGTGGTCATATGAGAGTGATGGAGAGAGCAAAGGGACTTGGGTACTAGAGGGGTCCCGATGAGATCTGTGGGAACGGCGCTGTGACAGAAGTGTAAGGTATCGGGGTTGTTTTGTGGCATAGCCAGAAGGACCCTCTCCTGTCCCCACACTGCAAACTGTTCCTAGGTGTTTATATCACTCTGGGGACTTTCCCCCTCTGCCAGTCCTCAGCCTTTCAGAGAAGCGGATCCCTGGGAGCCCATCATGAGATGAAGAGCTATCTGCCTCCTTCTGCTCTTCTCGCTGCATATCTCTGTGACACTGAGCAGTTCTGACTTTTATTTGACCAATGGTCTCCTGCTGACAAGGAGCATAAGGCCAGGGAGGGTGCAGAAGGAGAAATGATAGATTATTCTTAATTGACTAGAACAGGCGAAGCTGACCTTCAGAGAACAAAGCCATGAATCTTCAGACAATGAAGTGAGGGCCATGTGGATTTACTGTCTCTGGCTTTAAAGGCCTGACCTCCACCACTCCTCTCCTGCTCTTGCAAGAGAAGAAGGACTAGGAGGATGTGCTGGGCAAAGCCCTGACTTACAGGTGTCTCCCGGCTACAAGTCATGAGCACACATGAGCTTTCAGGCATATTTTCCTTGCAAGCTTCTCGCAGCTAATGGATAAGAGGGAGAGCAGACAGATAGACATGGAAACAGCACAGCAATAGATGGAGGGACACAGTCTTCACCAAGGTTTTCTCTAGCCTTCTCTGGAGAAAGAAAATCTTCTAAGACCAGCAACCTCATTAAAGAGCTCTAGAGGAACCTGTTATTTTCCTGTTGGTGATGGTGCCTTGATAGTTCAGCTTGGGGGAAGGCAATACACCTTCCAAAAAGGACTGAGAAGTTTAACAGGAAGATTTGTTAAGCTTTGGGTTGCTGAGGGGAAACCCTACCCTACAAACCTTGCAGTGCTTCATCACTGAGGCAGCAGGGACCAGTTGAGCTGGGGTAAGTGTCACCTCCAGAGTGACCTGAAGGATCCCAAATCTCTTGCTGTCTTTGAAAAAAGGTACTGTGCTCCTGCGAGGACAGAGGGAGATGGTACAGCATCTGCCTTTCCCTCTGCTCGATCAAATCTCATCCTCAACATGGCTGGGAGCAGCGGGCATAGCTGCCTGTCACTGTGGCTCCAGGGCTTGAGCTCTATACGGAGAGGGACGAGAAGTCGAATGTGATGGTAGGGTCTTTCTGTGTGGTTTCCACTTCTGCAGTGCCAGTAATCACCAAGCATGCATTGTTGATGTGGGAGGATTCCTATCAGATGCTTGGTCACTCTGAATCAGAAAGGCTGTGTTGATGTGTACCAGCTGCAGCCTGGCCCCTCCTGCAGACTCTTGGTTGTGCTCAGTACCAGCTAAGAACCAAGAGAAGATGACACAAATAGAAAAAAGGGAAAAAAAAGCTTTGCTGCCTGAGAGCAGCTCTGTGAATATCAGCCAGGTTTTTTTGTGGGCAAAGCCAGAAGCATGGCCAGGGTTTGTTTGACTAGCTCAGCTTTTCCAGGGAAGAGTCAGGGTGTTTGTATGTCCAGGGAAAAGGCATGTCCGGACCCTGAGCATCTCACAGGGGCTGCCAGGGCCAGGAAAGCAAGTGGCAAGAGGGGACAGTGTGTCGACAAGGGAAAAACCAGTATGTTAGCTGCAGTCTGAGCATGATAGTCTCTCCGGGAGCTGTGTGTATGTGTGCTTTTCTCGCTCCTGTACTGCTGTGTCTTGGTGTTCATCTCTCCCATCTGCTCTTCCTTGGGGCAGGAACGGATCCCATGGAATAAGGGAGAGAAACTCTCGCCACGCTGCTTGGTGTCAGTGCACTGACAAAACACATCTACTGCAGAAGGAAGGCAAGGTTTTCAGAGGGCGGCACTGCTGGCTTTGCTAGTAGGCAAGACAAGCTTCTGCCTGGCAGCTCCATCATTTGCCATCTGCAGAGTGTAAGGGAGGGAGAGGAAATGGGGATGACAGGTGGACCCTCTGGGTGGTGAGTATGTCTGCACAGAGGAGGCACCAGGAAAGAGCCAAGGAAACCTTGGGCTGATCTGCAATGCTGGAGGGTCTTCTTATGGTAGGAGGTCCCCTCCCAGCTCGCTCTTGCCTTGGGCTGCTCCATGAGATGCCTCAAGACACATGTGGAAGTGTTAGGGGGTGATTTTAATGGCCACTGAAGCTGTGTTTCAACTGATTGCCCAGATGTCCCCTGTGGACCGCCTGCTCACTCCCACATTTCCAGTGAGCCCATGACACCTGCAGCTCAGCGGTGCCCAAAGCTACCCCCATCTGCAAGCTGCACAGCCCCTTTTCCATTGTCTTTGCTACAGCAGGCTCGTTGCTGGGCTGCCCTCCTGCCCTTACAACTCCCTTCCTGAGCAGATCCTCCCCCCTCCCTTGGCATCCATCCCGGCCCTGCTCATCCTGAGCCGTGATGATGTGATTTTGCACATGTGGGACTGTGGCTCCAGCTGCCAGAACTCAGCCTTGGGGAGCAGCACCTCTCTCTTACCAAGCAAAGGGGTTCATCCGAATGATGGGTGTCTCTGAAGCATTTGATCATATGAACACAGGGATGACTCTGAGTGTCATTTCCCTCAGTGGGGCGAGGTGGGCTTTGATCATAACTAATTTGGCTATGCAATCAGACTGAGTGTGTACAGACTCAGGCTGTGCATCAAAGAGGCTAATTAAAAGCCAGAGCCTTTGATGCGGGATGGTGGGACAGAGCGTGGTGAGACAGAGCATGACTCCCGCTGGCACAGGGGATCAACATCCTCTGGGGGCTGCTCCCTGCAAGGCTGCCTGCAGTCCTGGCTGGGTTGGAATTGTGCCAGACGGGTGCTTAGGAGAAGTAAAACTGGCAAGAGCTGGGCCAGGAAGAGCAAAGCGGCGCAGTGCCTTGGGGCAGCACATGATCTATGCACTTCCCTAGCTGATGGGATGCAAAGGTGCTTTTGCGTACTGTTGTGCTGATTCCTTTTTGCTCTGCGTCCTCTCTAGGGAAAAAAAACCCTCTACTGTCGACCTGGAGCAGCTGAGTTGAATGGATCCATCTAATAGCAGCTTCTGTCTTGTGGCTTCTTCATAGAGATCAGGTTGGTACCATCAAGAGATGAAGGCAGGAAACATCCCATCCTAAAGTAGGAGGATCTACACACAGTGGATCTGGAAAATTATTCCCCTGCACTGACTGCATACTGTCCCCCACACTGTTAGTATGGCCTGGATCACCTTTAGGTGCAAAGGGAGCCACGGCGACTGGCTTGTCTAGAGTCACCTGTGTGTAGGCACCTGACGTTAGGGGAGATGAGTCCCACCTCCCGCGTTTGCTCTGCAGCAGAAGAGCAGCCTCTGGGGCAGATGTGGGCGCAGAGGCCACATCCACAGCTGCCATTTCTGTGGTTGTGTACTGTGAAAATCCATTCTGTGGTCACAGGCATGCTGACCAGATCTCAGGGTGCAAAGCGGGTGGGAGAGGTCTTGAGGAGGCAACCAGACACCCTGAACGGGTAGAGCAGACAGAACAACAGGATCTTTGGAGTAAGACATCAGCCCTTCACTGCTGCAGCCTTAGCTGGGTCACCAGTGCAGTGGGCTTGGTCTGGGGTCTCCGGGGAAGCTGCCCTAGGACAGGACTCTCTTTCCCTAGCCATGTTTTGATGTAAGTAGTTCCAGCTGCTGGAAAACTGCATGTTCTCTCCCAAGAAAGAGCACTAAGGACTTTTTCCTTGGTCCTAGATAGAAATAGAGGCAAAACCTACAGGGTTCAATCTCTTGCACTACATTAGGGTGGCATAAAGGGAAAGGAAAGAAGTGTAGCTGTTATAGCACGACACAGCCTTTCCCTGGCTGGATGACATGCTCCTGTGTTATCAAACATCTGGTGTTACAGCTGGCAGAGAACAATGATGTCCATAGAAGGCACGTTGTCTGGCAGTGCGGAGATCAGAGAAAGCAATTTTGCAGAAAGGTGAGTGAAGGGATCAGACCTTCTAGGGATGAACCCTGGATCCTGGGGTTCCAGCTCCATCCAGATATATGCACCAGAGTTGCTGGGACTGGCTGTATGGGTACCTTTCTATCACACTTTTGTAATCTTTATAGTCTGGTCCTGCAACACTTGCTGCTGAGAGGGACTGCTCTCCCCAGGCAGGCAGGCTGCAGTGGTCAGCAGGGTGCTGCATGGGCTTCTGGCAACTGGACACAGGGTCGAGGCTCAGGCACTAACTGGCTCTTTCCTCCTGCTGTCACATCTCTCTCAGGTCCTGCTTATGCTGCCAGGCACAGCTCTGCCTTTGCAAACTGATTTAATGCTGCAGTACCTGGGCTCATGCAAAGCACGGCTCTGGGGAAAAAAAAGCTTCTGTAAATCACCTTGGTGGTGTTGGATTCCCAGGGTGGGCAGCTCCAAGGACTGCAGTGGGGGGCAGGGGGCAGGCTCAGCCCTGGCTGATGGAGCTGCTCTGTGGCAGACAGGTAGACAGCAGCTCTGTGCTGTTTGCTCCTCATGTGTGTCTTGGGGATCTGACATAGCCACCTATACATGCTCAGCTACAACCTGCAAGTGGGGCTAGCAAAGGTCGTCTTCTCTAAAGGCATTGGAGCAATGCTAGGGTGGTTGGGAGCATCGTGAAGATGGTAGGGAGCATTGTGGGGATGGTTGGTAACGGGGAGCGGCAGGTGCTGAGAGCTCTCCCAGGGACTGGAGTGATGAGACCTATCTGAGAAACTTGAACCCTGCTGCTCTGTTTGGAGATCATTCCAGATCTTGCTGATCCTCAAATACCAGGCTGCATCTTCCCTGGCAGCATGCTTTTGAAATCCAACTCTGTGTGACAGGGACCCCTTTCCCATCATCCCCGCTGTGTTGCACATTGAATTGTGCACAGAGGATGATCACAAGGGCAAGCCCCTTTGTGAGAAGGAAGAGTGTCTTCTTCAAAAGGGACGTTCAAGAGAAATCTTGGATCCTTCTGCAAATTACTCCTCTTCCAGTAGTTCCAGCAGTGGCTGCTGCTTATGTATTTTTCCCAGGCTTTCCACAGGTTTATACAAACTTCATATTATAAATATGAATTAAATTGGGGACTTCTAGGTTAAATCCTCCAAGTGGTTGTTATTTTACTTCTTCCACTTGGGATTTCTGGAAGAATGCAGTCCCTAGTACACATATAAATGACAAGAAAGTGCAGGAAATATTACAATCTTTTCTACCTCTATTTCATTAACCTCTTTGCTTTCTGAAGGACTGGCAGCCTCATAAGAGAGCGGATTTTCACAGTACAGGGTACTGTTGTCATGCCTGTCAGGAAGTCTCACCAGAATTCAGAGACTATCTGCTTCTACTTTTCATGTCCTAATTTTTTTTTCTTTTATTATTATTGGTGGGCCTGGGCACCTTTTCATTCATTCCTTCCACTTTCAATTAACGCTTCCCATTGAAGAAATATCCACAGAGTAGACCTCTCCCTCTCGATTTCTGCCCCCCCAACAGACCCTGTAGCACATCCACTAACCTCTGAAGAGTCCCTTGGAGTTTTTGCTCCATGGTTTCCTTTGCCTAGTAGGTGGTGGGCATATTTCTGCCTTATTTGTATCCCATTATTCCCAGCACAGTCCCATCAGTCTTGCCACACTTGAGGTTTACTCTCATTGTTAGCGCTATTATGTTTATGGTTATACCTTTTCATATAGTGATGGTGTTGGGTTTTTTTTGCTCCCAGGTCTTGCTAAGGAGCAGACGTGATCTCACATGAGTGCAATCTTCTTGCAAGAAAATAAGGTATTGTAATTCTTATTCCTGTTATGCTTTTTGCCTGTTATCTTGGTGCTGTACAAACTTGTAAGTCAGGCTTCCCTGAAGAGTTTCCCAACTAAGCAAGCACGGCAAAGGAAGGCTAGGAAGGAGGATGCAGCATGCCTAAGTGAGGATTTTGTATTTTGGTGGGGGTGGAAGTTCACTGAAGATGATGAACAATTGGGAGTAATGCTGCATTTTCAATTATCTGACATCTTTTTCAAAACATGCATGTAAAATGACAAACTCAGAGCAGTATTGGCTGAAAGGATTGGTCTTGGAAGCAGTTATTAATTCTCAATCACCTGCATCCTGTAATAAGCCTCACAACTGCTTGCATTATTCAAGGTGGATGAGATAGCAGGCAGCGAGACAGCATGAGAAGCATGGCCCCAACAACAGATACTGAGCTGTGAATTTGGGAGGTTAAAGTTTCACAGCAGAGTTAAAAGGAAAATACTGATAGGTAAACACTGATAAACCAAACTATTCTGGGAGCAGCAGAATGTGTGCAGCCTGGTGATCCGGGGCTCCTCGTGCCGTGGGGCTTCTCCAGGGTCTGCAAGGGAGGTTATGCCCAGGCTCTGAGATTGCTCTGGGGTGGGAAAGTGCAAAGTGGGGTCTCTCCTCCCTCTTTGTTCATCACGCATGTGGGACAGCTCTCTGCTGCCTCCTCTCCCAGGGGTTCACCCACACACAGCTTGGCACATACTCCCCGAGACAGAGGAGAGGATGGAGGAGCAGAGGGAGGTAAAAGGAGGAGAGCTGGAGAAGTTTTCGAGTTTGGAAAATTGTTTTAAAGCTAAAAAATGGAAAACTAAAATCCCCCAGTGGGAAACCCCTTGGAGGATACCAGAAAACAAGGCCGAGCAGTTTCTTTGGATCCTGTGGAATTTAACGCAGACTTGTCATCTAGCTGTCAAACCCACTAGAAATGTCTCACTCTCTATTAATAGTTTCATAGATTTTAGAGATTTTTCAGCTCAAAAGACCATTCTGTTCATCTCTTCTTGCATAAAATGGGCTATTCCTGTATCAAGCCCATCCACCCTGGCCAAACAGAAGCTTATCTTTCCAAAGGATCTCTGCTGAGATTTAAACACTTCCAGGCACAGAGAATCCATCATGTACTTGGTGAATTCTTGCAGAAGCTAATTGCTCTCACAATTAACCATGTCTTTCTGAACATATAAAGCCTTCCAGCTGCCGCCTTTGATCCTGCAGGCAGGGATTCAGCTAGGTTAAAGAGCTCTTAATCATGAGGTTCCCCATCTAGGGACTTGTTCACTTCAGCAGCTTTTAGTCTGTGGTCTGCTGAACTGTGGGACCTTTCTCAAAGGGTAGTGACAAGGAACCTGGGAGCAGCTGGCATGTCAGGAAGCTTCAATTACATGGATCACCACCAGAAAAATATCAGAGATCCGCTAAAGGGAAAGGGCCGAAACTGTTGGTTTGTGGGTCTTTGGAGAAATAGAAATAGGATGCAGTTGTTGCAGTGTCTGCACCCATGTGTGGGAAGGTGTGGGAGCAGTGGGGAGCTGCTGCTGGAGCTGGTGGAGGTGGCACAGTGCTGGAGTGCTCCTCCTTGCTGTTTTCTGGAGAATCAGCTGCAGAGAATTGTGCCAAACCTCATAATTAAGAGCCAGTAAAACCTTCCCCTTGCTGCTGTCGCTTCTCCATGTGGCTTGTTACGGCTGCAGACCGAGAAGCTGATTTAGAAGTGTTATTGGGACTGGGATGTTTTTATGAGGTGCTGCTTTCACACCCCACTGCTTGGGAAGCCCAAGCTGCCTTAATTAAAGACCTGGACGTACACAGCTACAGCTACGGGGTTAACCAGGGACGCCTCTGCAGCATCTATGACCGGGTTCCTAAAGTAGGATGAATGCTGGTCCAGGACCCCCTGAGTGCCCAGCTCTGCCCCGAGGGGTCCAAGGATAGGGCTGATGCCTGAGGAGGGGAAGAAGGACACATTTGTAGTGCAAGATTATTTTTCAGGGCTCGTCTTCTCAAAGCCCGTGGAGTGTCGCGCTGGTTCTGCCTGAGGATAATCCATCATCAGGCAAGTCCCTCTTCTGCACTGGGCGGTATTGTACAGTGATTGTCCTTGGAACCTACGTAGTTAGGAAGTGTGACTCCAGCAAAAGTGAGACCCAACAGTAAATGAATGCAACTATGGGCTGGAGTGGAACTGCTCAGCCTTTTTGTTTGACGTAGCAGCTATATTTTCTCCAAATTAAAACATATTCCACTATCTGCCATACCTCTATCTGTTCTGCCAGTTGAATGCTCTGATTCATAAAAATCTGCACATGGCCCATATTTAATAAATTATAACAAAATCATGCGTTAATTTAGTTAAATTTCTTGAGACAAGCAGCCCAGATAGACATGTTCAATGCACAGATGATGACAGAAATTTGTATTTTTCAAAAAGAACAGCAAATCTAATCTGTCCTTTCTGATGGAGAACTTAATGAATTGCACAATCTCCAAATGCTCTTTAGCCATTAACCCTAATTACTGGAGCTAGTTACATAGAAATTTACATTTGCAACTGGGAGAGCAGGAAATCTAAATATTTAAATAAGTATATAGATCTGTCAATTTTATTAACCCTTCTTCTCCCCGCAGACAGTGGTGTGAACTGAAAGAAAGAAAGTCCAAGAAGCCTTGTATGTGTGATGTACTCTGGTTTCTAACTGCCAAGCAGGTATGAGCTGCAAAGCTCGGTTTCAGTAATGAAGCATCTTCTTTTAGTTTATTAAGAGTAGGTTAAAGGTGATGTGATAATGGTCTGGAAGTAGCTACATTCAGGGGGAGCTTCTGGGAGGCTCTTTAATCTCTTAGACAAGAACATCGTGAGACTGAAGAGTTAGCCAGAAAAAAGGTTAAAGGTATGGCATGCAATGGGAGTTTAATTATCCAGAGGAACAGCTCCCCAAGGGTGATGTGTGCTGCCTTCAACGAGACTTATTTTGGAAAAGTGACACAGAACTGCTGGTGGGATCCTGCAGGGAGCCCCAGGAAGCAGCTCCCGCCACCTGCCCCCAGTGAGCCGTCCGGGCAGAGCGAGTGCGTTTATCTGGGAGCTCATCTCAATTCCCAGGCTTCCAGGTGGGACTGGCATGTCGCATATTTGTCCCAGGGTTTTGGACAATTGCTTTCTTTTCAGCTTACGGGTTGATGCATGGTTCACAACAGTTCCTGGGAATTTATGATAGCCTGGGAAGAGCTGGTGAGTCAGGAGGCAGGCAGTCATTAATTCCCAGTAATGCCTTGGACTGAGTTCATTACTGTTATCAGAAGATGAAATTATGTGAAAAGTAGATGTATTTATTTTTCTGAGGCTGATGCAGTTTGCTTTTGGAAGACATTGAGCCCTGGGGAAAAGCAGTGCCAGTGCACTGGCAAGCAAGGAGCCTGTATCCTCTTGCAGCAGTTTGTTCAACGCAGAACTGTTTGCTGTGTGTTTGAAGCAAGAGGTTGTATCAAGGTCACTCTAGTGAGATTCAGCTTTGCAGTCTCTGTGAAAGGAGAGCTCTCGCTGTCCTCGTAGATCTTTTTTTACTCCCCTCCACATGTAAAAGGCAGGTCTTGCAAGCTCTTGCAGAAAGAATAAAAGGTTTGCAGAATGGGACTATTACAAAATGTCCTGCTATAATGTCCTGCTCTGAATCAGAAACTGCATCTGTTCCAGAAACTGCCTCTGTCTTTCTCACACCCTCCCTCCGGGTTCAATCCTTGCCTCCGCTTCGCTGCCAGGAGGGCAGTTTGGTGGTTGCAGAGATGATTCAGGGCAGAGGATTCCCATACCAGACCCTGCAGGGTGCTGAGGAGGAAATGGAGAGGTACCCGTTTGAAAAGCATTCAGCAGATTACAATAAAATTAATCTGGCAGTTGCCATAAAACCTTCAGGAGCCATCCTCACAGAGTGTTTCCCTTCTCTTTTTTAACGTCGCATGGAGGATGCACGGACGGTGAGACCAGCAGCGTTTCCCACTGCCCTTCCAACCCATGCAGAAGCAGCAACGCCATTCAATTCCTCTGCTCCCTGTGCTGTCACACTAGGCTCGGGAAGTCAATCTTGGTTTGAATTTCATTCCTTTCCAGCAACCTAATGCAGGCGGAGTGTGTCACGGTCACCCTCCCTTCCCGCTCTGTTGATGCCACAGGGAGGGAAGCAGCCCGGGACGGACTGAGCCCCGTGAGTGCAGCCCCTCCTCGTGCCAGGGAGGGTGGTGGGGTTGTTCTTATGCTGACGGGGGATGTGGATTAATTCAAACACTGCCAGCACTGAAGAAGAGACAAAAGCACTCATCCAGGCTGGAGGCTGAGCAAATAGAGACACTGATCGCTGGAAAGTTTTACGAGGATAATAAAAAACATCATAATAAATGGCCATGAATATTTCATGGCGGGTGTAGCGCTGATATGATGTATCATAGAGAAGTGATAGGGTTTTTCAACATTCGGATGCAAATGGGGAATGTCTTCTATATTTTGCAGGTTTCTCCCCAGACACGATATGTTTTCTAAAAATCAGATTGACTGGGAGCTTTTGATATGAGAAACAACTTCAGGGCTCTGGTTAGAGTTAAAAAAAAAGCACAGGCAGTATCAGAGGATTGTCGGTGCTAAAGATGAAAAAATCCCACACAGATCAAGTAGCCCATCTCCCTAAACGTCAGGGGAAGCTAGGTAGGAGTTACCAAAGGGAAATTATGCGCTGTGCTGTCCTTGGAACTGGGAGCCAAGTTCTCTACGCAATAACAGCAGCCCCTCTGTGCTGGGGACTCCGAAATGTGGGGTGGCTGCGGCACAATGCAGCCACTGGTACCCGGGAGAGGAGAGGACCAGGTATGAAGTGGAATAAGCTGAAGGAGACAGCCTGCAGGCGTGTGCTCTGCTTCATCAGCCGCGGGATAAACTTGGCTGTTTTCACCCATTGCTTCTTCTTTCTCTGCTTCTGTTTTCCCATTTCTAAGGCAGGGTGAAGAGCACTTCCCCCTGAGTGAAGCATTGGTGAGGAGGACCTGCAGATATGCACCTCCTAACAGTCAGATCCAACAAATTACCAGCTACGGCCACTTCCAAAGCCTGCTTTGCCACCCAGCACTTCTGCAGGGCGCTGTTTTCACCAACATGTCAGTGAATAAATGGGTCATAGCCATTCACAGAGCAAACCTTTGCTGATGTGTTCAGCCAGATGGCATCTCAGTGGAGTTGGGCCCATCAAACTGCAAGTACCTTTCCAGAAAAGAAAAAAAATGGAAAAATAAATAGAAAAAATGCACTTGTTTTTAAAGTCTGCACAGCAAAATGATGCTGTGAGCTAATTTTTCCCAAACTGGGTGTTGTCAGTTGATGAAAACTCTTCCACAAAGGTGTTAAGCTCACTTGCTGGATCAGAAATATTTCTTCTTGGAGAGTGCTGATGAGATCGTGCCTTGATCAGCCAAAATGGGGCTGATTTGAATGTGCGATGCTACAAAGCAGTCATTACATTTCGCTTTAGGATTCAAATGAACATTTCCTCCATATTTCAGCTGTGCTGAACTGGCTTTGCAAAGACCCCTCTAGGCATTTGCTTAGGAACTGGTGAAATTACCCTGCCTAATGGCCTCCAGAAGTTAAGTTATCCAAGCGGAAACTGTGCCACGGAGGTCCCAGGAGCTGTGTGAAGCAAATGGCATGTTGGTTTCTATGTCAGTCTCAAGGTAGCAGCTGAAGCATAAACTGGGGATGCTCACACTCTTTGTTGTTTTGTTTTGGGCTCTCTTTGTCCATTAATTTGTCACTGCTCCTCCTGGAAAATGTGTGGATGGGAAAAGCAGCATTTGTCCGTTAGTCCCATCTGCTCTGCTAACACCTCGGGTCAGGAGGGCTGGGGCTGCCGTCAGCAAGTCCCATGCTGAGTGACCAAGGGCAGTGGGTGGAGGCCGGATTAGCTGTGCAAGTGTGGGAGACCCTTCTGCCACCTCTCTGATTGCAGGACCCTGTAGCAGAAGAGGCTCAGGCTTCTTGCTCACTATAGACAGGAGCGATTTGGCAGTGCAGCGAGGTAGGATGAATTCCAGTTAGCTGTTCTATGCGGTGATTCCTTCACGTGGAAACTGGTGGGATAAATCCACAGATATTGACCACACAAATGCCTGTCAGCTGGACTGACAGTTTTTGGCTGTGGCTCTCCTCCTCCCAGCCCACTGCAGGAGGAAGAGCTCTCTCCGGGGTGAGCATGTACTCAGGTTTCTTTTGTCAAGGTTGAGTTTAGCTGCCATAAAGTGTAACGACAAAGACAGCCTGCATCAGCTTCAAAATAGCTAGCAGAACTCCAGATAGTATTTTCTACAAAATTTGAATCAAATCAGACAAAAGATTTCTCAATTAAATTCCCCGAAGTACGAAGTTATAGTTAGGAGCTCATGGGAGTACTTAGATGTTCTGGTTTGTCACTTGGAAAGACATTGGGGAAGAGAAATGCTGGTAACCAGTATTTTGTAACCAGCTGCAAAGCAGCTACAGAGAAATCACCACTGTTAATATGTGGGCCCATCATCAGTGTCACCCCCTTCACCTTCATGGGGCTTCTCTTGTTTCTTCCAAAGCAGGAGGCCAGCTCTGCACTCAAGCTAGAGCCTCTTGGCTCTGCAGAGGCTTTTTGGACCTGTTGAGAGCTCCAGGAGGTTAACTGTGAATTAAGGATGTTATGAATATACGTAGCTTCAAACCTGGGGGCTTCTTGATTTCAGGTGTCTGCCCTGGAAGGTCTGGGGTCCTGTGCTGTTTAACAGCATGCTCCCACTGGAGCACAGAGGGGAGCCTCTGGGAGCTTGCAGTGATTTACTCCCTCCCCGTGGTGATGTAGCTGTGGACTCAGAGGAGGAAATCTCTCCCACACAGGTTGGGGAGGAGGTGCAGAAGAGGCAGGTTATGGGTGGAGGAAGAGGGGCAGTTTGCAGGGAGTGCTTTGCCTCTCCCCAGGGAGATGTGGGTGCCACAATTTTCCTTGGCTGGGGGTTCTGCAGCCCCTCGGCTGGCAGGGGGAGGTTGATGGTGGGCAATGTCAGTGCTCCTGGGAAGGAGGTGCGTAGTCTCACTGCTGAGGGCTTTTTTATTTTTCAAACCATCAGTTACCTGGGTAGATTTGGCAAGTGCTATCATGCATGTGAAAGAAGGAAGAATGATAAAGCATCATTAGAACAAGGCCTGGCTGATTGGGAACTCCATCACCAAACGTATGTACCTTCTCCCTGCACTGGTTTACTCAAACAAGTCAGAGATATTGCAGACCTCTGAGATTTTCTCTCCTTACATTTACAGTGACTAGCTGTAAAAGGAGACATCTTTTTTACTTGTCCTGTGTTAAGCACAAATGAAGTGCTTCCCTTCTAAAAGCATTTTAAGATGAAATAATTAACAAGCAGGAAAACAACCACCAGTTTGGAGCCTTGCGAAGCTGTTTATGCTTCCCCCAGGACTCTTCCTCTCTCTCATCCCATTTCTCCTGCTTCCCTTGCAGTTTATGGCCCTGAGCTGGTAAATCACATTCAGGCCCATGCCTCGCTCTGCACAGAGTGGTGTGATCGCATGGAATAAATGTGTGTGATGAGAGTGCCTTTAGCGAAGCGCACTCCTGCTTCCCCCCGTCAGTGCATCGCCCCCAGGCTTGGGAGCACTCGGCTCGCAGGTTTATTATTTATCTTCGTGAGCTGTGTTCAAACCTGAAAACCTGACTTCATGCCCCTGAATTACTGCACCAAATCTGCGCGTAAGGACTTGAGTTTCAGCAGTGACTGATATGAATAGGTCTGCCTGCAGCTAAAAATAGAAAGCACTGGGCAGGCTTCCTGGCAGAGCTGTAGTAACTTCTAATATAAGGTGGCTCGGCAGCAGTTCCCATGGCGAAGCTTCCTCCAACACGGTGGGGAAGGCTGTAGCGTGCACTCAAGCCAATATTAGACAACAGAGATTCCTTGTGGGAACCGACTTGTGAGGCACAAAGGCTAATACTGAGTTTTGAAGCTTCCTTCTCCCTAGTACAGGGGTGTCCTGCCCTGGAGAAATGACTCCTTGGCTTTGTATTTCTCTGTGCCTCAGTTTCCCCTCTGCAAGGGGGTCTGGGTGCTGCCTTTTAGTTGCACGGTTTTCTTGCTCTCTCTGCAACAGGGGAGGCTGCAGCACCTGGGCAGATGTGCAGACCCCAGCCCACTCCCCAGTGAGTCTGTTGTTCTCCATGGCTCCACCCTGCACTTTTATTCCTCCTCCTCCACATAAGTGTTTGCTCATTCCTCCACTTCCAAGCCCAGCAGGACGATGCACTTTCTCAGCACCCCTGGCTATTCTGCCCCAGCTATTTCTATGGCCTTGCTTGCAAAGAAGTGTTTCCTTCCTTGCAAGGCCAGACACGTCTGTTGTAACTCTGTAAATCTCCCACATCACGGGAAGTTATTTCTCTGTTCATTAGGGCTTATCTGCTGTGAAAATCTGCTCCCCGCCAACTCCCCCAGAGTACTCGTGCCATCAGTCATGACAATGGTTCATCACAGCGATGCTAATTGCAGTGAGTGGCTCATTGTCCCCCGTGCTGGAGCATATGGTCTCCTGCCTTAACGCTGCCCCATGCAAAGGCTTCTGCACGAGGAGCAGCTGTGAAAAGGCTTAGTGGATCTCCCCAGGGTCGGCCAAGTGTTAATATCCATAAGGAAGAGCACTAGACAACTGTGTGGCAAGATGAGGCAGCAGGAGAGCAGGGACAGCTCTCAGGAGCATCGCTGTGGCTCCAGAGCAGTTCTCCTCCTTCCCCAGGAGCAACGGTGCTGAAACGCAGCTGGCTCTGGGGTGGAGGGTAGCAGCAGGACAGCATGACAGGGCTGAGGGAGGCAGGGCGAGGAGGAGGTCTCGGCCACTGCTGCTGGGCTCAGCTTCATGTTTGTACAAAATGAAAGTGCTGTGATCTTTTCATCCTAGGCAGAACACTCTGCTCCTGCATCAACCTGAGCAACCCCTTGGTGTAGGACTTGGTTCCTCTGGAGCTGAAGGGAGCTGTCAGGTGGAAGACTTCTTGGGGCTATTGTGTAGACCACAGAGTAACCCACAGGGCTGGGACCTTCACCTGCAAGGGTGCTTAGTCCCTACATCAGCATGAGAATAAGTGTAGATGAGTGCAGTGGATGGAGAAAAGGGCAGACCCTGCTCTCCAGGGTGTGTGACTTTGGAGGGGAGGGAGGGCAAGCGTGTGCCTCCCAGCCAGTTCATCCCGAATCCTCCCCAGCTGGGGAGCGGGCTGCCAGAGCAGCGTGTACACTGATGTCTCCCTGGGCACCCTCTTGGCACCACTGCTGGGGTCCCCTTGGCTCGCTGGTGCTGCAAGAGGGTGGCATAAATCTGAAGCTTCCCTGGTCTCTCTGAGCCTCATCCTGCCACCTCCCTGGGGAAGAGGCAGGAGAACAGGGCGGGTAATCTTTATTTCAAGGCAGAGCTCAGCAGGAACAAACAATCCAGCTTTTGGGCAAATGGGTTGCATAGGACAGGCTGCCATCACTTTCTTGTTCTGCCCTCTCCCCTGCCAAGTAATTTTTGGCTGCCTGTAGTGAGGAAGTTCTCCTGGGGTTTTTTAGGTGGTGAAGTTGCTGGATCAGGGCTGATTGCAGCTCTTGCATGAGCACGTCTGTGGTGTGGAAGTGAGTAGTTCCAGAGTGTTGTGGGTACCAGGGGCCTGCAGGGGGAGGAAGGGGATGCCAGGGAGGGGGTGCAGAGATTAGAGATTGGGGGTGTGCTGTGGGTAAAGACAGCCCTTTACTTGGGATGGGAGCCCTCCACACCTTTGCTCTCCTGTTTCTCTGGTTTCTGTCCTATCCCCAGAGAGCTTCTGGGAAGCCCCAGGACTGTTGCTTTCCCAGTGCAAACAGAGGCCTTGCTGGGTAAGCACAAAATCCTCCTTGTAGGAAGGCTGTCATTTGGTGGTGTCCATCATTTGATGCTGTCTCTACTGCATACAGATGAAAGGCAGGATGGAGATTTGCTTATGGCTGCCCATGAGACCTGGTCACTCACAGATCCATCCCCAGGGCAGCTGCGCTCCCCAGAGCCCCTGCGTGGGGGGTGGCTTGAGCAGAGCCCAGCCTTGGCAGAGTGGACCTCCCCCGATCACTGCTTAGAAGGTCTGGCAGTGTCCATAGGGCATGTTTTGATGCTGCTAGAGATCAGGCATGCTATCGAATGAGTCGTCCTCGATTTGCTGTGATAATGGCTTTGGAACTGTGGTGTGACGGATGCACTCCTCCTGTTTGAACTAACTGAACTTTGGTCCAGGCAGGTGCTCAGCAAGGAGTCTAACTGAAGTTAATCCTATTGTGTGAGGCTATCAATAAGAACTCAGCACCAAACCCCCAGAAAAACGTTTGGCTGGAGAAAGCGTCCGAAACTCCATTAACACAGCAGAAAATCTGACTACAAATCAACCACTTTACGCTATAAATATCTGCAGCCATGAGGGTCCATTGAGCTCTCCCTCCATAGCAGCGGGCTGCCCGGCAGTGACCTCCCCTTGAGTAGGGACACCTCTCAAGGTTACCCCTCGAGGCTGAGAGATCCCCTACCTGACACCAGACATCGATGGATTGGCAAGTGACATTTTTTGCATGCATGTAACATTTAAGATACGTATGGTAAGGTTAAGTGATAATCTTTGTACCCCATACTAACTTTAAGTGTAGTAAATAGTAGAGTATTGACTGCCAATCCATCTGTACTTATTAAATATTTTACATACCTAAATTTACTGATTAGAACTCAATAAACTAACTGCTAGCTTAGATCTGTCTGAGTGATCTCCGACTCTTCTCCTGCGACACTGTGGTTGGCATTCATTGAGTTGAAGGTGCACTGTGGGATTTTAAGTCATCTTTTCTCCAGTTCTGCTCTGTTTTTTCCCTTGATGAGATCCTGCATCCTCTGTTGGTTCAGCTCACAGGGAGCTTTCCAGCTTGCCGTGAGATGGATAGCGTGGATTTCTGTTCTGGGATCAGCGTTAGCACCCTGGTCCCATGCCAGCTGAGAGGGGACATTAAGAGGTTTCCAACACTAAGCCAGTGAGGGAGCTGGGATAACACTGATTCTACCTGGAGTTTTCAAGGCCTGGAATAATGGAGAGGGATGGGCTGTGAGATGGAGAGCCACTTACCGATGTAAGGTGATGAAGGCAGAGATGCTGCGGTTGTTGTGGCTTGCAGCTGATGGTGGTGGTGCAGAGCACAAAAAAGAGTCCAAACCCACCTGGGTGTCCCATCCCTACCCAGAGGTGGCCCAGGCAGACTGGGCCTGCTGCAGGAGATCAGCAGTGCTTTAGTACTGCTGCATCTATAATGTGGCTGTATCCAACTCTTTACAGAAGAACAAACCTGATCCCATTAAAATGAATAGACTTTGAGTCCCTCGATCCTTTTGGTGGCTTTGAAGAATTCTGCCCGTATGGTCAGTTCAAAGAAGTGCTGCTATGCTGGGACTTAAAAGTGGCATCTAAGGGATGGTCATGAAGTGTCTAGGGAGGAAACCAGACTTTAAACAGCTGCAAAGATGACCAAGGTCTGGGAGCTGAGCCCTGTTACCTGTACGAGTAAATCAGCATTGCATTAGACAGAGCCTGGCTATTTGCAGAGAGCTGATCATACTAGCTGAATACTTGGCCCACTGCATCATCTCGTCCAGAGTGGAGAAAAATAGCTGAACAAATGGAGATGTGCAGGTGATCTGCAGTTCAGGGACTTGCTTTCTGTCTTGTGGTTTTTGGCATTTTTTTGTTTTATTTTTTACTGCTGAGCTCTGAAGGGATTTGGATGGTTGACTCTCCCCTGCCTGCTGGCCTTGGCAAGAAGGCTTTAGCTTCTCAGCACTGAATAAGATAACTGTGCAAGCACGAGTGTTTCAGCCAGCTTGGACGTAGGGCTGATTTATTACTCAATAGAGCCATTGAGGAGCTGGAAATTGGATGTGATTTGTACTCAGGGCGAGCGCTGGCTTGCTGGGATGAATTCTGTTCAAGGTGTCACCTGTGACTGCAGTCTTCCCTCCCTTTGGCTTCCACAGCAATAATACCGAAGGGTTTTACAGTGACCTGCCCCTCCCCACGGCGGGCCCAGGCGACAGTGGGATCCCCACTGCTGCCTCCCCATGTTCTTCTCCCTGCCCACAGGGGATTAGCCAGCCCAGATATAATCTCTTCATCCCTACTGAACTGCTGAGAGATCCTGTGCCGGCTGTTTTTGGGCAAAAAAAGCTCTTTGCTAATTCACAAAACTGAGGGGGGAAAAAAAAAAGAAAAAGAGACTAGGGAGAATAATTGGCCGAGTCCCGGCATCCTTGATGGCTGCTCTTAAGCAATTACAGGGACTCAGCAACACCCGTATCACAGCATGTTCTTGGAGATTAACCGTCTGCTCAGCTGGCAATTAGAGCTGGTTAAATGGGAAGCTGCCACTTAGCTTTGACTTTGTAGCGGCTTTTTTCACTTCTCCAAGTCAGGCTCCAGGCACTGAAGGGAGGGATGTGAATATCTGTGGGGAGGATTAAGTGTGAGCTGCCTTTCCTATGCTGGGAGAGAGGCTTGTGGACAGGGAGGCTGGAAAGGAATTAAAGCTATGCTCTTTCTTTGTTGGTCCCCCCCTCTTTTTCTGTCAACTTGGAAAGCACAGGCTGCTCCTCAGTCCTACGTTTCCTCCTGTTCTAACTTTCCCTCCATCTTTATTTGCGACCTTGGAAAATGACTTAGCTTGCTGGTACCATCTGTGAAAACACCAGCGCTGTGTGTTTATGTGCTGGCCTCATTTGCACAGGAAAAATGCTGAGCTGAGAGACACGGCTTCATCTCTCTGCCGGGGCCATGGACCTCCCGCGAGATCCTGCTCAGGTCAGTAGGGTGTACTTCATGGCTTCTTTGCTACCGAAGAGGCTTACGATTTTCCTGCCTCTTGAGCTGTGGTGCATCAGAGGACCCGAATGATAAAAAATCCTTTAGCCTCAATTGCTTCAGTGACTGCTGGTGTATTGCTTCAGTGCTTCATGTAGACCCGCTGGCCCAGCCAAGAGGGTGGCAAGCCCTCATCTCTCTCCACCCCAGAGCTCCATGGGGTTTAGTACTGCACTAAGGCAGCACTAAGACTCTTGCCCAGTTCCTTTGGTGGGGTTGAGGGTCTCGGACAATGACAGCGTAAGGAAAGGACAGGAGTACGGAGGCCAAGACAAGTCCCTGCTGGTCCTCTTCAGCCCTGTTTGTGTCCTGCAGGCATGCAGAGGCTTGGTATGGCCCTGGTTGGTGAGTCTGCGCTGCAAGCACGGTGCATTGCAGATTGAACAGCCGCCCCCATCCTGCAGAGCAGGTCCCCTGCTCGTGGGGAAAGCCATGCAGCCACCTGCTTTTCTGTGGCTATAAATCACGCTGACATGAAGGGCTCTGGCAGCTGCCAACTGTGGCTGGGTGCTGGCCACAGAATGCTCAGCAGCAAGGAGTCGCAGCAGGAGCCGGTGCTACGTGGTACCTCTCTCCTGTGGGCTCAGCAGGAACCTCGCACTTTGGAATTAGCTTCAGTTTTTTTCTTGCTGATTTGTCTTTTGAGTTTTCTAGGCCAACTGTCCTCCTTTATTATCCTCACACTAGCTATTTATCTTGTCTGCCCCCTCTTCTTCCCGCTCTCCTCCCTCTGGTTGCCTGTCCGTTGCTGAGCTCTTGCCCGCCAGCAAAAACAAGCCACAGCGGCGGAGCGTGACGGACCCCGCTGAAGACACATCGGGCCCGACAGCTGAGGCCGAGTCAGCAAAGCTGGTCCCTGCTCGCTGTCCCCCAGCATCCATCGCGTGGGAGGAAACCCCCGAGGTGCCCCACCACCGCGAGCACCTCGAACACATCCACCGTTCCGCCTGTGCTGTTTCTGCTCTGCGAGGACAACCGAGGTGCCTGAAAACTGCAGGTAGGAAGGCAGTTGCCATCTCCTCTATGTGGTGCGCTCAGGCCAGCTCCTTCCCTACCCCCTCCTTTCACCCATGCTCCCCCGACAGCCCCAGGCTGACAGGTTGAGGGGCAGATCCAGGGTGGTGCTGGCCCCAGCAGACACTATTAGGCTGCAGATCACTCTTCCTGGAAGTCCTTGATTATGGTCTCTGGGCCTCTAGACATGGCCTTGGTGGTGACAGTAGAACCTGTTTGCACACAAACAATAATAATAATAATAATAATAATAATAATAATAATAATAATAATAATAATAATAATAATAATAATAATAATAATTTTTTTCTTTTGTTCTGGGCATCTTGTTTTCAGAGAGATCGGCTGGAGGGGTGAGATGGAGGAGTTTGAGGCCATGTTCAGATGAAATAGTCCTGGTTGTCTGACCCAGAGTGGCTGTGGATATGAGGCAGAGCCCAGGGGCCCATCATCTGGCCAACCAAAAAAAAAAAATCACCTGTAGGTGCAGGTGCTATAAACACAGCCTTTGCAGCACTCTGCTTTAACTTACCCCTTGCTTCTACTTCTGCCGACCTCAGCGACCGTGCACAGCCACGAACTAAACTACAGGGGCCCTTCAGTCAAAGGAGGACCATGGAAGTAGATGTAGTAAACCCTGTCCCAAAATACCCTGTGTTTAATTTTGCTCCCTCTTATCCCACATGCCAGCTCTATCCCACAGCAGGGCTCCCACCTGAAATGAGAGATGCTGATCAGAAGTAGTCTGGTGCTTCAGAGATGTGCTTTCAGAGCCTGGACAGGAAACCAACCCTTCATTGGCCACAGCTGAAGGACACCATTGTGCTGAGACCTGGCCCTTTCCAGAGACATGTTGTGCCTGTGTTAGAGCTGTGTTTTTGGGAAGCTTAGGGATTGCATGTGTATTGACTGCCAAGAGAAACCTCAGCACATCCTCAGCAGGATCCCGGGGGAGACCTCATAGTACAGATGACTTACAAGCTCCAAGCCTCTGGGATAAGGCTGTGCAAACCCGTAACTATGCCTCCAGATGTGCAAACATCATCAACCCCGCTGGCAAGGGGAGCAGGAATGAAATTGAGATTGAACTGAACTTTCCCGCTCACACCCTCTCCTTCTTCATCCTTCTGGCATTGTCAAACTTTGTCAGGAACTTCCTGTCAAAGTTTTGGGGTAAAGGCAAGAAAAAGCAAGTAGTCAAATTCCTTTTAACTTCTGGAAGCAGCAGGAAGGCAGCAGAGCCTTCAATGTCTTGTTCAGCTCAGCAGCCAGAGTTGTTCCACATGGCTCTGTCTCAGCACAGCTGGAGCAGCGAATGAGCCACATCTGCGGTGCTCAGTGCACCCCTCGACGGAAAGCACAAAGGGCTGTGTGCACTATGCCACCTGCCTGGAGTTTTAGAGAAGTAGATGAGGCTTAATCAGCATGAATCCCTTTGGAAAAAAAACAACAAAAGCTGTGTGGCAAAGACCCTGCCTAATGGTTTGAAAATGTGTTTGCCTGCCTTAGATGGGCAGGGAGGGTGGGGAGAACTCTTGAAGCATTTGGAGATATGAATTGTCCATCAGCAAAAGGACAGACCAAGTCAAAAAGATCTGGAGGGGAAGCAGACCTCATTCAGCTGTACTTAAATTTGCAGGGCTGCTAGAAGTAGACAACATGGTAGCTGTCTTCCTACCTCCCAAACTAGAATTAAATTTGGAGTCTGGAGGTTCCTCTGGGGAAAGTTAGGGCTTGGGAAGGAGGATTTCCTGGCCCAGGTAGGCTGAGTTCCAACACTGCAAAACCAGGAGCCCTTGCTATTCCAACAATGACCTCTCATCAGGGGTTTAGACTTCTTACCACTAGGCTGGAGACTGCTTTGGACTCCAGTCCCCCAGACCTTGCCTTGGTCTGAGGCCCACAAAGCCTCCCACAGACAAGACAAAGCATTGAGGTCCAGGCAGGGTGGGTGTAAGTGGGTTGCCACCTGCTGTGTGGCTGTTCCCACCAGGTCACACTACTCTCTTCACCTTCTTCACGGAACGGAAAAATCAACATACCCGAAGTGCAGGTGAGACTATAGGTATAGCAGGGAACTTCTTTGCAGTGATAGTGGTCAAACATAATTTTGCAGAAGTCATTATCAGCAAACCCTTAGGTAAAACCGTGCAACTGCAGTGTACCGTTCCATTGGGCAAACTATCTGCTGCTCTCGTGGGATCTGCTCTTACCTGGAATGCTACACAGGAAAGGCAAACGCTCGGGGGAAGAAAGTCAACAAAAAGTGTCTCATACCATACAGAAGGCAGGAGCTGGATCTTTTTGTTGATGGAAGTAGTGCCTCCACCTCTGTCCTCAGTGCCTAGTTCCATCACCAGAAAGCAGGCTGAGTGCGCCAGTGCAGACATTTTGCAGGCCACTTGCACATGATGGGCTGGGGTATTTAAGTATTATTTTTAAGACATCCAAACTTTTGCAGAGAGAGAGGGCAGATTTTATTTTAGCAAGGGACTGCAGAGGCTGTGGGTAATTGCACTGCTTGATGCTATTGTGCTGGGCTCAAGGTTAAAAGGGGCTGGTAACCTCTAGCAGGATTAGAGAGAACATGGAAAGGGGATTCCTGAGTTTGGATTAAAGATGTTTAAAAGTCTCTTGTACCAGCAAGCTCTTTTCTCTGGGAGAGATGAGGACTGCAGCTTCTCTCGGCCACTCTGTTAATCTGGTCTCCATGGAAACAGGATGATGTTCATGGTGACGCTTTCCCCTAAACGGCTGCTCAGCAGCCACGTTAGAGGGGGAGACTGGCTTTAGTTTGTCACCCAAATCTTGTTAGCTTGTCCCCTGTCAGTCCCTGACAGCTGCTGCTGGGGGAATTTTTGCTGCTTGTTTTGTGCTGGTGGAACCTGCACTGGTGACCCTGTGCTGCAGATATTTTGCTGGAGAGTTCACAGACACAAGTCTTCACACCTCACTCAGCCAGTCCAGAAAAACCCACAGACATTTACAAAATCATGATTTTACTGGTGCTCCTGAACGGGACAGGCTATGGCTTTCTTGCAGATGTGGCGGAGCTGTATGTCTCCCACCCTCCTACACTGCTCTGTGTGACCGAGGTACCTCCCTATCTTGGGACCATATTCGGGAGGTCTCCTGGGTCTGCTGCAGTGACCACTCTGGAACGGATATTGCAATGCAACCTAAGGCATTGAGGAAGAATTCAGGAAACTTGCCTTATCTTAAAGCAAGTCCAGCCTTGCAACACTAATCGCTGAGGCAGACCTTATGAGGCTTTGCTCTGTGCCTCTCTGTGCTAGGGACAGAAGAAATGCCTGTCCCAGGGATTAATCTCAAATGCTGGCCCGTCTGGCCTCTAAACGCAAACTGGAAGTGCTATTGTGGCCATCCAGGCTGAGGGTGAAATGGTGGGTGGTTTGTAAACGTTCCCTGCATCGTTCTAAATCCCTTTTCATCCTGAGTCACACGCGGAAGGAGCGTGGGTGAGTGTGAGTAGGCAGAGAGAGAGGGATGGTAGGGCTGCATGAATTTGGATGTGCACATCAGCTATCAAACATAGTGCAAAATTGCTGTGAAAGCAAGGGAAAAAGATAAATTTCATGTCACAATCTTCAGATGATGAGCTACTGCTGTTACTGTTTTCTGTGTTAGCGGAGTTAAAGTGGGACTTGTTTGTTGAGATGAGCAAGGGGTCTTCTGCACCTCATGTCTCCTCTTCCTAACCCTTCCCTCTTTTTTTTCTCTCCACTGCTCCACAGTTGCATTTCCCAGTGGATCTCAGCCAGGTGTGTGGGACTGCTGCTGCTCCTAGTCCTTTCAGACCAGCCACGGGTTGGCTAAAGAAAGTTGAAACAAAGCAAACAAAATGTAGATGACCTTTCTGCCTATCTGATGCCAGCTCCTGCTTCAATAACATTTTATGCCATCAGCTAATTCCACCTAAATCTGGAACTGTATACTTATAAACGTCTTAAAACTGAAAAGTCAGGGGAGAGACTTTATCTGTAGTCTTGTTGGCCTCACTGTGAGGTCAACCCTAAATCAGACCTCAAAGATTTTCATCCCAGAGACAACTCCACAGGGATCCAAGCTTCCCTCGCAGAGCAGCTCACTGGCTTCCTGGGTCCATCTGGAATTGCACTGGAACAAGTCCATGGGTGTTCCCTCTAAAACCCATTGCTTTTTCAGCCCTTGTGAAAGTTTTCATAGAAAATGTCTAGTCTAAATAGCCACTTCATATTTAATAGATGAGTGATGACTAGAATAAAAAAACAGCTACAGCAGCACAGTGTCAGCCAACACCAGGAAGCCTATTAAAGAGAGGCCCAGCCCTGGTCTGGCTGTGAGTGAGAGACGGGTCTCTGCACACCCTGCCCAGGTGGCCCCTTCCCTGCTAACGAGCCCTGCGGAGGGGTCCTGCAGCCTCATGTATCATGTAAAGAGTCATTCTGCTTTGCAAAGCAGGCAGCAGCTCCCATGTGAGCTATACCTCAGCAATCGTAATTTGTCCCAGTTTATAAATAAGATGTTTTTCCTTGACTGCCAGGTCCCAGTGACATTTACAAGGCAAGCTGTGATCTCTGTGGCCTGTGAATCATCACTGATAATGGTGATCCTGCCAGCTGACTCCTACTTTTGCCAGCTGTACAGCACCAGAGTTTGTGGATGCACCCAGAGAGAGCTCCCTGGCACTACAGCAAGGGAAATGGCCTCTTCCTTCTGGAGCACAGCCCAGATGGAGATCACCTGGGAGGGATGCTCTTATGGACAGAAGGGTGGTACAGCTCACCTTTGCTGTCCCTGGAAGGTATTCCTACCTCCCTGACCCAGCCTGGGGAAGGTTCGGCCTCTCCCTTCCCCTGCCTTAACGTTCATGGCTTCTCCCAGCACCAAGACCAGATTAAGTATGAATTTTCTCTTCTCTTGCCCTCAGAACTGTTCACTGCCTGGCCCAGGTGGTATAGTCTCCAGCAAAAAGGGGCAAACTTTGGCTGTTCTTTGGGTCTCAATGTCTCCTCCTGCTCCTCCCTCTGGAGCATCAGCATCTTGGCCTCCATCCCTGGGATGGTTCCCTGCTCAGTTCAGAACTCAGGTACGTCTGCTCGCTCTGTGTGTCAGTGTCCTCTTTTCTGTGGTCATAAGAGCATTGCCCTTTGTCAGAGTGCAGATAGCATCAAAAACTGTGGGGCTTACTAATGGACACCAGCTACATCTTGTAGGGTGAGAGACTGGAACCTGTGCATTTGCTGGGAACAATGCTCAGACGATGCTGGAGGCACTAGCTGGTGGGTGAAGTGTCTTGGGTCCTCTGTCTGCCTCCACTACACCTGTCTGGCACAGCTGATGGTGTGTTAGTCGCTCTGCATCTCCCTTACAGCCAGGATAACAATACCTTGTGGGGGTGAGAGTAGATGTTCATTGGTATTTGTCATCAGCTTGGCTGCAAGCACCCTGGGGAGGCCTATAAATAAGTGGGGGGCTGTGATTCAGCAGCCACTGGAGGAGCAGCAACTGCCACTGTGTCCATTTCATGATCACTTCAAAAGCCTAAAGTCTGTTTTTGATTTGGGTTTTTGCATTAAATTTGCAAGAGCCCCCTCCCCAAGTGGAGCAGGGGAAGGTGATCTGCTGTGCCTCTGGGCAGGATGGTGTGGAAGTAACCACTGTGGTAATGACACAGCCCATGAGACTGATTGCAGGCTCCACCACAGCACCCTCATTCCTTATTGATGTGCACCTGCTTTCATGTTTCTTTCTTCTTCTGTTTGCTAGGGTGGGTTTTCCTGATGTCTGTTATCACTGAGCAGAGAGAGGCACTAAAAGAAATTGTTTAGGTCAGGCTCGTGGAGAAGCAACCAGGTATCTGGATGTGTTATCAAGGTAGCAGCGCTTCTGCATCTGCAAAGTCAGTGATGGGACTAATATAAGACTGAGTGATCTGAGCAAAAAGCACAACTGTACATCTCAAGGCTCTGAGCAGCAAAATTGCAGCTTGGATTTAGGTTCAGATCGCCAAGTTCAGCTTTGCTCATTTAATTCACCCAATGCTTTGGGACATTACTGACAGTCATGCTTTTGTAAGGTTGTGTGGGCCTGTGTCTGCTGAGACATGCTGAAGTAAAGGTCCTTTTCTGTGTGCACGTTGCGGGGAAAAAAGTGTCTGTGTGTTTATGAACTTCTGTCAGCTACAGCATCGAAGCAGCTCTGCTCTCTATGGCATTTTTATGGTCTGTCCTCTGTTAAAATAACCTTAGTGAAGGCCTTGGCTTTGTCTCTGTTTGGGAGGGAGGATGTATGTCTGTCCCTTGTGTCAGGGTGTAAATGCCCCCACAGTTTGATGGGGTAAAGCTTGCTGAGAAGAGTTGTCCATCTCCCCACTGATGAAAGTGGGAAGATGTTTTGTGGGCAGCAGGAATGGGAATCAGTTGGCCCAGAGGGAGGTAAACAGTAACCATGAGAGCACAGGTGAGACCTGTGATGCCCTAGGAGATCCTAGTGACTCCATGTGGACCTGACAGCAGCAGCTCCACTACTGGCTCAAAACCGCTCAAAACAGTCTCATGACGTGTTTGCAGCTTGGTGAATGAAGACACACTCTATGCCCTAGATGAGAACATGGGGCAACAGCCACAGAGGCATCACACAGGCTTCTTGCTGAAGCACAGCCAGTGGGGAGGGAAGATCTCTCAGTCAGGTCATCCTGCAGCTCTCACCCTTTCTAATGAAGCCTTGCTCCTGGTAGCCACTCAGCCCTTCTGCTTTCAAGTCAACAAATTACAAAGAAGGTAAAAAGCAAAGAGGAGGAGAAAAAGACAGAATGATAGATTTTTGCGCACACTTTCCCACTCCCTCTTCATTCCTTTGAGCCATTTTTAACCCAAGCTAATTCAGCTGGAAATATTAATAACCCTATAAGGACACCACCTCCTTGTAATGAAGTGTAAAGGTCACTTCTGCTCAAATCACACAACTCTTTCATTTTGTTCTCTGCGAGGAACAGCTCCTCTCTTTAATTATTCAGTTTGCTTTTATATTGCAGTCGCTGCTCTCTTGTCTCTAATCTCTGACACTTCCCCATTACGCAAGTCCCTGGGAGGCTGGGCGATGCGGCCGGCTGGGTCGCACCGAGGACCGCGGATGCTGTGAGCAGCAGTCGGGACTTGCCTGGGGGAGGAAGGAGAGGCTGGATGTGGAGAAGGAGAACTGATTCTTGGTTTTCAGAGTTATTTCTTTGATGGTGTGGGTCCACTGGTGTTTCTTCAGGGTGTGGGCATTGTAAAATATGTTAATTTTTGGTTGAGTTAAATCGTTATGCATAAGGTGCCACTTGATGTGATGGGAAGGAGAGGGGCTGTAGGGGAGTTGGGGCATTCCTGCCCTCTGGGCTCACCTGATGGGTCGATGGAGGTGGGAGGCTGTGGGATGGGAAGTGATCTCTGGCTGTTGGCTGCTCACTGAGGAATGTAGTTGCTTACAAGGCCCTGAGATGAAGCAAAATCTCTGGCATCAGTGCAATGTCCTCAGTCCTCAGGTGTCTCTTGGCCCATGATGCCCACGGCCAGGGAGAACAGAGGGAGAAATCACAGCAGCATGCTGCAAATGTGAGGACCCCTGTGACAGGCCGTGGGAGTCACCAGCACAAAAATGGGTGATGGATTTGGGGAAAGCCGTTCTCTGGGGATGAATTTGGGGTCATATGCAAGTTCTTCTTGGATAGATGCCCAAGAAAGGGCTGGGGAACAGGGCCAGCAGGACCACGCCATAGCTCCCCATTGCCCCCAGAGAGGCTTTGGTTTAGCAGGCCCTCAGGGTCCTTCCCCAGTCCGTGCTGGCACCCAGCGAGTCTTGCCAGGAAAGCCACACATCCAAACCACATGCTCCCTGCTACCCTCCCATGTGGGAGCAGCTCCCATTGCCCTCCACTCCAGGCCCTTGTTCATGTACTTGGAGAGTGGTGGGGCCCTGGCTGGGGTGGTCCTTTCTCCCTGCTGGGGCCACCAGCTTTTGCTTTCTCAAGGGTGCAGTAGGGAGTCTAAGACCACAGGCAGCGAGGCAAGAGATTGCATGGGAATCTGTGAGGTCCTGTAAGATCTTCAGGGTCTGGAAGGGGCTATTTCAGTGGCTGAGATGATTATTGCACTAATTATTACTGTAGCATCCTAAATAATTAATAACCGTAATTACTTGTATGGACCCAAGAGAGGCAGAAACAACTTTTGCAGTGGCTGTAACCCCTACCTCCCCCGAGCACTGCTCCTTCCAGAACTTCTCTGTGGTGTTTTATCTCCCTGCATGTTTAAATGACTTGAGCAATGTGGGGTTTCCTCCATTTCCCCATGGGACTCCTCATTCTCTGCTCTAATTATAACATTGCAGCAGCTATTAATGCCCATAAACAAACACAGGTCCTCGGTAGCTGGGATGACTTAAGGTTTATATAATCATGTGAAGATTTGAGAGCTGAAAAGCCGGTCACTGTGCATTGCATTAATCATTTAAAAGGAGCCTGACTGATGGTTTTTGCATGTGTGTGTGGTTGTTTTCTTTTTTCCCCACTCCCCACGGAGTCCAGCTGCTGTTGGCTATACTTGGTGGGCTCAGCACCAGCCAAGCCATTGCTAAAGCCAAAATGATTTCTGAAGACTCATGTTCACATTAATCTGGTGATGCACTCATGTAAGTCATACACTGAGGTTGTAGTAAAGCAGCATACCAGGACCTCTGATGAGAACTTGTAAAAGTTTTGCTTGTTAATGGTAAGACATATTCATGGTATAAGAAGTCTCACACTGAAAGGATAGAACTGGCATGGTCATTTCCAAATTATAGCTGGCAGCTGAGGCACAGAGACATGAAGCAACACTGGCACAGGCACATGAGAAGTCTAATGAAAAGCACAGCACTGACCAGCTCTTTGGCTGAGGATGGAGATGTCCTCTTCCAAGGTGTGCTAGTGCCAGGGGTTTGCCCTCTCATTGTCCCTTTTGGACATGCTGCGGGAGCAGTAGCATCATGGTTAAGTCAAGCTACCAATTTAAACTTCGAAGCTATTTTCTCTGATGTTGCCTGAACACTGGGCTTCAACAGCAGCCATCCTTGACACAACTAGCTGCAGAAGATAACTGTAATCCATAGCATAAGTTGCGTACCAGCATCATCCCTCGTTCCCTTCCCTTCTATGATTGCTTCAGCAGACCATTAACAGCAGTGCAATATGCAGTAGCGCAGACCAAATTGGGGCACAGTTTGTTCTGTGTAGAGCTACAAAAGTAGCTTGGTTCCAGCTGACAGGCTTATATGACCTCACCTCTATAAAACCTGATCTTAAACATGTACCACTTATTCATTCAAAACCTCACATGGACATAAAATCCAGAGTTCAAAAGCTGTAACTTTCCAGAGACAGGGGAGGGAAAAAATAGCTGTGCGTTTTTAGGTGAAAATCCAGAAACATTTAACTGTGGTTTTGCAGATGCGATTTCTATGCTGCATCCAGGATGAAGTTTGGAGGGTACAGTGTGAGGTTCAACACCTCTGCTGCCACCATTCTTCTTCCAAGCCCCTCCTTCCAAGCATGGCTTCTGGTAACGAGATTTAAGGATATCAAATACCCGTAGAAGAGCTAAGGAAAGACAAGCAGGGTTAGTGTGCTGACAATGGGGGAAGAAGCTGAAAGAGTGGGGGGGGCTATGGCCAGGGTGGCCGAAATGCCACTTTCCAGAGTCATCATTAAGGCAAATCCAGTCTTCTGGCTGAAGATGTGGACTGTTTTAATAATGAAGACATTGGGATTAGAAACAGAAGCTGAGAAAACAACGGGACTTGCTCAGGCCTGTAGGTAGTAATGCTCTGGGAAATTCGTGTCCTAAACCTGTTTGTTTGAAAGCATCTGAAATTGATATGGCAGGTATTCCTACAGTAACCATGTTATGATGCCTTCTAGCCCCAGCAAAAATCATTGCAATTAAAGAAACAAATGTTGGCTTTTTCTCCTGGTCTTGTTTAATACCCCAGATGTCTGGTGCGGTACTATCTTGCTCTTTGGTGGATGGTCTGTGCTGCACAGTGACAGCCCTCACCTGGGTGGAAACGCTAAGCTGTGGCACGCAGGGGCTGGCGTAGCTGTCTGTAACCCGGGGGAACAGATGGCACTGCCTGACAAATGCAGACTGTTCCCCCCTTCCCTGCTCCTTTCTGCTGCAAATTGAGGCCTTAAAGAGGATTGATGGGGCTAACAACAACCTCATCTAGGATGACTCTTTGGGGGATTAATGACTGGTCGCTGGGGAAAGGTTTAATGGTCCAAAGAGATCAGCAGTCTCAAGCCAGTTTATTAATCAGCTGGGGCTAAGGCCATTATAGCTTAATGGCTCAGCTTGCATGGGGGCACAGGAGGCAAGGGGCAGCAGTGATCCATCTCTGCACAGAAACAAACCAAACAAAGCAAGGAGATCCCTGAAATCCGGTACAGAAACTCACTGATTGTCAGGGACTAAGTTTTAGCAAGGAAATGCAAAGAGAAAAGGGAGTAACGGGCTTGTTTCATTTACGCCTGATACACTGCAACCCATCTCACTCCCTCCTTACTGCAGCAGCTCCTGAACAAGCCCAGGGGCTTCCAGCCAGCTTTGTCTCTAGTGATGGCCACTAGACACCACTAACCCTATGCTGTGGCCTGGACAGTTGGGGACTACTATTGGGAGAGGGAATTTCTTTCTAACACCTTGTTCAGAGATCAGGTTTCTGCCCTGGAGTGTGAAAACTGAGGTTCTTATTATTTTTATCACAGCAAGTCGAAGCGCAGAAGCTATTCTTATTCATATAAATGTCTAATCCTACTCTGATTCCTCCTGAGCTGTTGCATTTGCTTTGATTACTTTTTCCAGTTATAGCTAAAATAAATTTTGCAGTATAATAATCTGCTTTTACAATGCAGTAGTCCCTCAGATGAGGAAAGGAGGCACTGAGCAGGTCCTGCTAAGGACCTTGTCCCATCTCGGGGTTCAGGGAAGGCTTGGCTGTGTCCTGGCTGCCCTAGAGAAGTTAGATGCCATTTGTATGGAGGAGGGGGCTAGTGCTATTCCTGGACTACCTAACGCAGGGTCTCAATGCCTGAACCTAATTATTTGCCCTTCAGTTTAGACCTTTTGGGGGTAATCTATAGCAGGATGTCTGAATACAGCATAGGGATAAAGCAATTTCCCCTGGGGCACAATGCGGGTGAGCAGAAGGATCGCTGGGGAAGGAGCCCTGCTCCCAGGTATTGGAGGTCTCTGGAGCAATTTTCAACTGTCTCCATGCAGTGGGACTGTTTAGGAGCCACTGACCTATTCTGGCCAGGCTGGGGTCTGGAAAATATTACAGCAAGCTGGTATGGGCAGCTTGGGGTCAGTAGGCTCCTTACTTGCTTGAAAATGAGGTCCCTGTACTTCATCCTCACAGAGTCTGTTTTAAGCAGCCTACAAAGAGTCTGATCTTGTGAGGAGAGCTCTGACTTTGCTCTAGAATCTGACCACAGTGAGAAATTGTTTCCATTCTGATACATTTTTAGGTGGCCGAAATTTTATATTATTTTTGGATTTTTTTTTTCTGTCCTTGCTCCATCCAAAGTCATGAACTACATGTGACAGCAGATCCCTGATCCCTTATCTACATTCATCAGCTGCCTTTTTGGGTAAAACTTCTTCTAAACTCATATTCTGCTCTTCCTCTTTCTTCCTGTAAATGCATGTATCAGCCATATGCATTTTTGCTCCCTTGAGACCCTTGCTGGTTCACTCTTGCTTCCCTCTGTAGAGCTCCTGGAGAGCCTGGACCTCTGCTGGCCTAAGATGGTGAAAACCAGCATGCCTCATACACTCCAGTGCCCCAGCGTGAACAAACATCACGTACAGCACTACAGGTCTCTCCTGACTCGGTGTTTTCAAGAGTCACCGAGACAAACTCTTCCCCGGAGAGGAGTCTCGACAATCAGCAGGTGAAAGCTGCTTCTACAAGAGAGAGTTGGTGGCAAAAAGTGTGTGGTTTTGTGTGTGTGTGTGTGGCTTACGGAACAAACGGGGAGCAACTTCCTGTGTCTTTGCATGGTTTCTGCACATCATTTAATAAAGATTTCCAGTTTGCAAGGGCAGTAGCCTAAATTTAATGAATCACAGAGCAGAAAGAAGTGGCAAGCACCAGGGACAGGCTGAATTCATGGATTTCCCTTTCCGGAGTGCTGTGACTGGGCCTCACTGCTTTTTATCCATCTTTTCACCAGTGGGACAGCGTGTGTGGACTCAGTTTTCTGTACTTTTGGATCCCAAGAGTTCCAAACTAGATGTTTCTATTGCTTTAGCTAATGAAGGATGGGGATCAACATGTAGCATGCTGTGAGCTGTGATTCTGTAAGATCAATCAAAACTTGGTTATGAGACTTTGTAGCATGTGGCAGAACTTTATGTCACTAGTTCAGCTTCAGAGGTGACAGTTCTTCGTGGTCTTGCTTTTTATGGCTATAGAGGCTCATGTTATTGAGCCTGATAATGATGTTGGCAAGCCAACGCATGGACCTATTGCTGAAATTAATACAGTATAAAATCTGCTGGGTTCTGATTCTTGAAGACCGAGGGTTGTAATAACAGGGGGAGCTGTAGGAGCCAACAAGTAACTCCTTTACATGAGCCTGAAGTCTCTGTGCACCATGTGGAAGTGGAAGAGCAGAGCTTCCTCAGATGAGGTACGCTGGCCCTGCTTGGACCTCCCCTTAGACCAAATTCTGAGGTTCCCTGGGAGATGAAGAACGCATTGAAGAAACCATGTTAGAAATACGCTGAACTATGTTTCAACCTGCCAAGTTTTCCCCTAATATAAACATATGTATTGGTGCTGAATTTAAATTCAGGTCCTAAACACTGTAGAAATGTTGGCTACCTATAGTCCACGTGACCCTATAACCCCTAAACCCAGCAAACATTTCAGTCTCTTCAGCCAGGGAGAAGTGGGTTACTTTGTGAATATCAATGCAGACCAAATAAAACTTATCTCAAGGACAAATGTATTTGTTCTGAAAATTTGGCCAAAGAAATCAGAAATGGTTCTTTAAAATGTATCAGCCTAGAGCAAGTTTTTATCTTCCTTTTTGAGCAGTGAAAGTTGGTGATCGAGCCATAATTTTAAATATGTGGTAGGATACAGCAAAATCAATGCCATTGAAAATGCCTTGCAGTTTGGACATATGGATCTGAAGATTTGACAAAAACATGTTCTCTGTTCTACAAACATTAGGCTGTTTTCCTTTCATTTGACTTCATATATATGTAGCCACCCTGGCTTGTTTTGCACTGACCACAACTGCTCTTGTGTTTTCTTTGATGAATCCACTTGTTTGGTTTATTTTGTTTGGTTGGGGTTTTTTGGGTTGTTTATTTGTTTGTTTGTTTGTTGTTGGTTTGGTTTGATTTGGGTTTTTTTTTTGGGGGGGGTCATATTGGGCATGATGGCAAGTGTTTTGGGAAAGGGACAGTTACTTTATTTCATACATTTGGCATAACTGGGCCATCAATCTCAGAAAAACATGTACAAGGTGTCTAAGTAGAGAGATAGAAAGATGCAATTGCTGTTTTCTTCCTTTACTTATGTAAAATGAAAGTAAAAGTTTTGCCGTGTTTAAAAATCCTCTTTTCTCCTCTGGAGTGAAGTGGTTTACGCCTGCAGCAGGAATAGGTACCTTCTGGTTCCAGGCTGCGTGGAACACTCCCGGGGCTATCAGCAATGTTGGAAAGGGAGAGAGAAAGGAGGGAAGATGATGACTCACAAGAAGTTTCCCTCTCTGTTACGATTTTGCTTTGTCGCTTTGTGTTCTCTGGATGGCTCAGGGAGAGATGCTTTTCCCTCATCTATAATTTGCTGCCAGATAAATATATTGAGAAGCAGGATATTGAATGAGCTCGGCATGTTTCTCCACTCGGCTGTTAGGCTTTCATATCCCAGTGGTGTTGGGCAGAGGGGGCATGCAGGGACTTTGAGATGGTTCCACAAGAGTTGTGTGGTTCCTTTTGCTTTTTGGTTTAGTACCAAAATAGGACAAAGGGTAATGGTTTTAAACTAAAAGAGGGTAGATTCAGACTAAATATAAGGAAGAAATTTTTTTACGATGAGGGTGGTGAAACACTGGAACAGGTTGCCCAGGGAGGTGGTAGATGCTCCATCCCTGGAAACATTCAAAGTCAGGTTGGATGGGTCTCTGAGCAACCTGATCTAATTGAAGATGTCTCTGCTCATTGCAGGGGGGTTGGACTAGATGACCTTTAAAGGTCCCTTCCAACCTAAACTATTCTATGATTCCATGATTCTACCTGCTTGGCCAAAGCACCAACCTATGGTCTTACTCACAGATTTAGTAACCTAGCACTGTCCATATTCTTTTGAGGTGTGATAGTTCTAGTGTACTGAATTCTTCCTACAGCTTTTTCTTCTCACACATGGTCTTGACTTTTTACCCTGAGCTGTTGATCTCTGTTGGACGCTGCTGGGGGCTGGCTGAAGCTCTTCGATAGAAGGGTTGGTTGGTGAATGACATTTCCTGGAGAGGAGCAAAGGAGATCGCCATTATGGCAAGGACCACAGCAGGTACCTACCATTTTCAAGATGCTGACTGTAAACTCTTGGGTAGGGATTTCTGTTTTTCTGGCCTGGTGAGTCTCTGCTGCCGTACATATTCTTTGAGGCTAGTGGGAGTTTCTGTGGCTAAAATGGGAGAAGATTGTAGGCCCAGTTCTGCCTTAAAATTGATTTCAGGTCTGCCTGAACATGGTCCAGCTGTCAATATGGCAAAAGACTTTTCTCTTTATGATGGACACAGCTGAAAGCATGGCTGCCAGCAGCTCTGAACTGCATGATCTTGAAAAACAGATTGCAGTGTGAATGCCTGAATTGCTGCCACAGGTATTTCTTTGACCAGACCTAATGTATTTCTCCAGGAAGTCTGACGTATGCAAGGAAGCTAGTACTCCACCCCTAGAGGGGAAGTTTTGCCTTCAGCTCGGCTCTGATTCAGGTAGTGTTTTACCCTGAGGACATGAAAACACCAAGAGAAGCAGAATAATGTGAGGAAGACATCTGTGTTTCACCTTGCGTTTGGAAAGGGGAGGTGTCAGAAAAGATTGCCTTAGGAGGTCTGTCAGGGTCGGTTACATGAGAGATGCAAATCAGCCCAACGGCAGCCTGGCAATGGCTCAACCCTTCCCTACAGCCTGCTTTGCTCACGTGTGTGACAGAAGCTATTGGAAAGCTGGCTTTCTGTGTTACTGCTACACGAGGGTCTTACCCCCTTCCTTGGGCCTTTCATGCTGCAGACTGATGAAGGGCAGGAAGCTTATGACAATAGAATAAAAGCCACGTCCCAGCAGCTGTGAAACACAAATCACTACCTTGTTTTTCCACGGAGTCTGTGACTGGCCTTGAAAGAGCGTGCTGACACCCATGGGTGCCATCTCCTGCTCACAGCGGTTGCTTTCTCTTGGAGCCCTACAGACCTGTTATGGCATATGTATCATCCAGAAACCTCACCCTGGGGCACCCACCATATGCCCTGTGGATTTCACACCACATGCAACTTGTATTGATAAGATGGGTCCGTGTCTTCTCCCCTGCTCCTGTACAGCTGGCTGGTGCACCTCAGACCTGCCAACCATTCGAGTCCAGCAAAGGGCGACCTGATCGCAGGAGAGGTGCTGCAGTGGCATTCAGCAGCCAGGGTAGGAACCTTCTCTCATAGATGACCGGGTGGCTCTACCATCTGATTTCAGAGTTGTCTGCCTTGACTGTGCCTCGGTTCAGAAGGCAGTCAAGAGGCCTGAGTTCTCTCAGATAAATGGCTCAGCTTGGAGCCCTGTGGCTTGATGTTCCTGAAGCTGCTAATCCTAATTAACAGCTTTTCTGAGTCCATTTTATACCACTCCAGCAGCCCAAGTGGGCTTTAAAGTGAATGGAAATGACCCCATGGAGAGCTCTCTCTGGAGATGTTGCTATGCCGACCTGCTTACAGCAATTATTAAGGCTTCGGTTGCTCTCTTCCAACCTGCAGTGTTGTTATTGTCATATGGAATCAGATGGTGCCAGAAGTGTGGCTGGGATGGATGAGGGCTGGACCCTATTATTTACTTTTTTGGAAGATGTGGGGAGAAGTGGAAAAAACAAGGAGAGAGGGGTAAAATCATGTCGGGCAGCAACATAAAGAATCAGCAACAGTAACAAGAAAAAAAAAATCAACCTGAAAGACCTGATATTCCCCTGACAGAAAATTGAGTCAATTTTCTCTTGCACAACCCTAAAAAAACCCCAAACCCAATATTTTTTACCAAACACACTTCTTTATTGAAGGTCTGCAGGCCACAGGGCATTTCCCTGGATACCTGGCTTTCCTCACCCAGTCCGATGGGAACACTGGGAGCCTAGCCATGTTATATACACCCCAACACTTCACAGCGGGTACCTCCAGCCCCTAATGGGCTGCCAGAAGTCGTGCTGTGCTTTCGGCGGTTGATGCCATTCTTCCAAGAGGAGACAAAGATAAAAAATTGGTGTGGTGTAGCAGTCACCCCGACACAGGCCTGGGGTGGCAGCTCCCATCCCAGCCGCGCTGAGGCTGTGCAGGCAGAAGTGTTTATGTCCCCCCCTTGCCCTGCAGCACACAGCTTGAAACTTTTTGGCCACGCTCATTCTCCTTAAATTCAATCTCCCCAAAGCCTCTAAATCTGAGGCATTAAGAGGCAGATAAATTATAATGAATGTATTTCAGGAATATAAAAAGTAACGACTTAATATAACTTTTTCTTCTCCCCCCCACCCTCCCCCTTCACCACCTCATGTTTTTAACATTTTGGGAACTGTCAGAGCTTGAAGAGATATAATGTGCTCCGGAGAAAGGAGGGAGGTTTCCCCTTTCCGGGCTGGTGTGAGCTGTGCCCGCGGGGAGCTCCTCCCCTGAGCCGAGGCCCCTCTGCCCGAGGGCACTCGGGCACCCCGGCCTTCCCCAGAAACCTCCTTCGCTGTGCTTCAGACAAAAATAACGACGCCTCCTGTTGGCACTCAAAAGTGGGAAAAGAAAGGGGAAAAAAAAAACCACCTTAGAAATACAACGATTTGATAGTTCCAAGGACCGGCGGCAGCGCCGCGGCCTAATGGTTTCCACAGCGACGGGCGGGGGGCAGGGAAGGGGGCCGTCGTGGCCCCGCTCCACGCGTGCGCGGGAGAGGCGGCCCCGGGCCGGGCGCCGGTCGGCGACGTGAGCCCTGGTGTGTTGGGGAAACCCCGGGCGGCCCGGGAGAGGGCGGGGGGCAGGACGAAACAAGCCCCCAAAGAAAGATTGAGAGGAAGTAACATAAGGGGGCGGGAGGCGGCGTGGGCTGCGGTCTCTTGGAGGCGGCTCAGCCCCCGCCGTGCTGCGGGTGAGGTGAGGCGAGGCGAGGCGAGGGATGGCGCGGCCACAAGCCCTGCAAGTTCATGAAGCAGGGGTGGGTTGCAGAGGAGAGGCGCAGGAGTCTTCTGGGGCAGCAGGCCATCCTCAGGCAGGCCTCGTGCAACGCGTTGTGTGTTAGGACGATCTTGTGGACTTTTTAAGGGGCCGGGCGGCTCTTTCCTCATCATCGGTGCTCCCTTTCCTTCTTCCCTCGGTAAATTGGATGTTTAGGGGAGGTTATCGGGGAGCTTCAAGGCCGAGGGCGTGGCGGCAGCCTGGCAGGGCCGCGCAGGATGTGCGGAGAGAGGCGGTGCTGATGGAGGGAGACAGCGTTTTGGTGTGGGGGGGGAATAGCGAGAGGCCAATTAATTTCTCTAGTTCATCAGGCATGACTTATGAATGCTTCTCCAAAGCCGCAAAGAGTAAGGTTTCACATACGTGGCTGTGTGGGCCTAGGGCTGGATTCGGCAGCCATGCAGGCACTCTGGCCTTCACTCCTCCATGTGGTTCGGGGACAGGAGGCTGGCTGGCTCTTGGGGGAGGCCTTCTTCAGAGGTGGGGTTTTCCTTTTGATTATGATCACCCCAAAAGTCACCAGCATTACAATGGGGAGCAGAAAGGCCAAAATAAAGGCCACCAAATATGAATGCCAACCCCTCCCCCCAAAAAAACACTTGGGGAAACACTGGTATTTTCCTTACAATGGCAACAGACTGAGGGGACCAAGCAAGGGTTTCTCTTGCATTAGAAACAATGATTTTAAATGGTAGAGACTGCTTCTGAGTAGTGTTCATTTGAAGCAACTTCTGTCTGTCTTAAAAAAAAAAATCAGAAAAATCCCCCACCCACCCCAAAAATATCAGACCAACATTTTTCCTCACTTCCAACAAGATATTTTTCTCTAGGGAAATGAAAATATTAACCAGCTCCAGTAACTCCCATCAGGAGGGGGACAGGGGACAATTTTTAGCCTTCTTACGAGGTGTCAATAGACAACGGTGTTGAAGACAGGTAGTCCATACTGTTGTTTATTATCTATAATAAGTAGCATCCAGAAATCTCAGTTAAGGATCAAGACCTAGTGTGCTAGTCCTTGTACAAACACACAATAAGAGAGTCCCTGCCCTGACGAGCATACAGTTTAAAAATGGTTCCTTACACGGCATAATTTGGAGGGGAAGGATAGGAATTGGAGACAGAGAAATGAGAAATCAACCTTTTTCCGGACTTCCTTTCACCTTCCAAACAAAAGCCATAAAACATAAATGCTGAGATCATTGTTTCCAGTCCCTATCATTAGCCAGATGTTAGAATCATAGAATCATTTAGGTTGGAAAAGACCTCTAAGATCGAGTCCAACAGTAAACCTAACACTGCAAGTCCACCACTAAAGCATGTCCCTAAGTACCACGTCTACATATCTTTTAAATACCTCCAGGAATGGTGACTCAACCACTTCCTTGGGCAGCCTGTTCCAATGCTTGATAACCCTTTCAGTGAAGAACTTTTTCCTAATACCCAATCTAAACCTCCCCTGGTGCAACCTGAGGCTGTTGCCTCTCGTCCTGTCACTTGTTACTTGGGAAAAGAGACCAACCCCCACCTCGCTACAACCTCCCTTCAGGTAGTTGTAGAGAGCGATAAGGTCTCCTCTCAGCCTCCTTTTCTCCAGGCTAAACAGCTCCAGTTCCCTCAGCCGCTCCTCACAAGACTTGTGCTCCAGGCCCTTCACCAGCTTCGTTGCCTTTCTCTGGACATGCGCCAGCACTTCAATGTCCTTCTTGTAGTGAGGGGCCCAAAACCGAACACAGTATTCGAGGTACGGCCTCACCAGTGCCGAGTACAGGGGCATGATCACTTCCCTAGTCCTGCTGGCCACACTATTTCTGATACAGGCCAGGATGCCATTGGCCTTCTTGGCCACCTGGCCACACTGTCAGCTCATGTTCAGCCGGCTGTCAACCAGCACCCCCAGGTCCTTTTCCTCTGGGCAGCTTTCCAGCCACTCTTCCCCAAGCCTGTAGCGTTGCATGGGTTTGTTGCGACTGAAGTGCAGGACCCGGCACTTGGCCTTGTTGAACCTCATACAGTTGACCTTGGCCCATTGATCCAGCCTGTCCAGATTCCTTTGTAGTGCCTTTCTACCCTCAAGCAGATCAACACTCCCGCCGAGCTTGGTGTCGTCTGCAAACTTACTAAGGGTGCACTCGATCCCCTCGTCCAGGTCACTTGATAAAGATATTGAACAAGACCAGCCCCAAAACTGAGCCCTGAGTGATGCAGGAAGGTGACAGCTTGGCAGTGAGTCACACTGCTGATGTTGACACCATTCATCTGAAGAATACAGTCCCCAGGTGTTGTTATTCCATCTGCAGCAATGACAGCATTCCACAAGACTTCCTGAACAACAGTGTTTCCTAGTGGGCTGTCTTTACCCCCAGCTATCCTCATCCTCAACTCTTCCTCCGGGTCTTCTCGGTGAATTTGAATTGTGTTCGCTTCAGCCATAAGACTAACTCTCAGAGGAAGGTTGTCTTCAGTCTCCCCAATAGCTGGATTAACCAGTCAGGGCTCTGCAGTCCCTAACGATACCACAAGCAGCTGCAGAGCTTTCTGCCACAAGTGACGATCCTCCACTTGGTACCTCTGGATCCTTGGATGTGTTTGTCTCCACGTTGGTAGGGAGATGATCCTTCCCTTTGGAAATGGAATTCTTTTTCTGCTGTAGTTCAGATTTGTATGTCTTGAAACCAGGACACCTGTTCTGCAGATGAGCTTCTAGTTCACACCACTGCATTGTCTGCCGACACTCTGCCTTGAAAGGACAGAAGACAATCAGCTTGTCCAACAGGTTTCATACTAGAAGGCTGGACTTGTGGCACTGCTGGAGAGAGAGCTTTTTCTGATCCGCAGGATAAATTTATACTCCTGCATGCAGTTTTCAAGGCATTTGAAACAGTACATGTGTCCACAGGAGGTGTCCATAGACTGGAGCAGAGCCTAAAGGCAGATATGGCAGATGAGTTCATCGTACACTTCATCCCGGAAGTTGTAGAAATGATTGTCCAGCAAGAGGTGGAACTGACCACATTCAGAGCAAAAAGTTCACTAACTTGGGATGCGTGGTGTTCTGCTATGGGATCAGCCATGATAGCCAGCATCAGGCAGCCTTGGGCCACCAGCAAGGCGTGTCATGTAGTAGCGTCTGACAGAGGTCCTCTGTAGGCGCTGGGGGCGGGAAGGTGACTTGGTCATCCCTGGGAAGGGGAGGAAGGAGGTGAGGGAAGCCCAGGGCCAACTCGCCTGTGATGGCGGCAATATGTGACGACTCCACCAAGTTTCTGGGTGGGGAAGAAAGTCGAAACCTACGTGAGAGGAGGAGGCAGTGCAGCCACCCAGGTGTCATGCAGCCACCCAGGTGTCTCCGTCCCTCCTGCCTGGTGATGCACGGCTCAGCCCCGTGTTCTCGGGCTGTGTCCCCTGGAGTGAGCTAGTCAGACGCTGGTGAAAAGGCAACGGCTCTCCCGCGCAGAAAGACGCTGCGGTACCATCACCCACTCCAGCATGATGGCAGAAACTACAGCATGCAGGAAAGGGCAGGTGGTTTATGCCAGTCTAGGAGGGGACCAGTGGGGCTCGGCTCCCACTGTCTTGCTGAGCAGGGCCGCACACGGCTAACTGGATGTCTCTGTGCCCTCGATTCCCTGCTGATAGCAGGGAAAACTTTTTTCTGGAACTTCGCAAAGTAATTCCAAAAAATGGCATTTTTCTTTATGTCTTTTCTTAGCTTTCCTTTTTTGAGATACTGTACTTAAAAATTTAAACACATGATTGAATTCATGCATGTCTTTATTTATTGAGCTATTTATGATGGGCACAGATTTCCCTAAGCCAAAAAGCCCCCTCCCTCCTCCTTCCCCAGCCTTAGTAATCAGCTTCCTTGTGCTCCAGCCCACGCTAGGCTATTTTCCTCTGTCGAATCCTCCATCATTGGTTAAATTACTTAGGTGTGTGTTGGCTTTATCTTTTTTTTGGTGAAATCTTATAATCTTTCAAGTCTACTTTGCCCAAGTCCATGTCATCCTCTTAGGTCTCTTGTACACCCTGCTTCTCTCCTGGCTGATGCTGTAAAAGGTCTAATTTCATAGAATCATAGAATCATAGAATCATTAAGGTTGGAAAAGACCTCTGAGATCATCGAGTCCAACTGTCAACCCAACACCACCATGCCCACTAAACCATGTCCCTAAGCCCACATCTACATGTCTTTTAAATACTTCCAGGAATGGTGACTCAACCACTTCCCTGGGCAGCCTGTTCCAAGGCTTGACCATTTTTTCAGTAAAGAAATTTCTCCTAATGTCCAGTCTAAACCTCCCTTGGCGCAACTTGAGGCCATTTCCTCTCGTCCTATCGCTAGTTACTTGGGAGAAGAGACCAACACCCACCTCGCTACAACCTCCTTTCAGGTAGTTGTAGAGAGCGATAAGGTGTCCCCTCAGCCTCCTCCAGACTAAACAGTCCCAGTTCCCTCAGCTGCTCCTCATAAGACTTGTGCTCCAGGCCCTTCACCAGCTTCGTTGCCCTTCTCTGGACACGCTCCAGCACCTCCATGTCCTTCTTGTAGTGAGGGACCCAAAACTGAACACAGGATTCGAAGTGTGGCCTCACCAGTGCCGAGTACAGGGGCATGATCATTTCCCTGGTCCTGCTGGCCACACTATTTCTGATACAAGCCAGGATGCCTTCTTGGCCACCTGGGCACACTGCCGGCTCATGTTTAGCCGGCTGTCAACCAGCTGGAAAGCTGCTCTTCCCCAAGCCTGTAGCGTTGCATGGGGTTGTTGTGGCCGAAGTGCAGGACCCGGCACTTGGCCTTGTTGAACCTCAAACAGTTGGCCTCAGCCCATCGATCCAGCCTGTCCAGGTCCGTCTGCAGAGCCTTCCTACCCTCGAGCAGATCAACACTCCCACCCAATTTGGTGTCATCTGCAAACTTACTGAGGGAGCACTCAATCCCCTCATCCTGATCATTGATAAAGATATTGAACAAGGCTGGCCCCAAAACTGAGCCCTGGGGAACACCGCTCGTGACCGGCCGCCAGCTGGATTTAACTCCATTCACCACAACTCTCTGGGCTCGGCTGTCCAGCCAGTTTTTTACCCATCGAAGAGTGCACCTGTCTAGGCCGTGAGCCGCCAGCTTCTCTAGGAGAATGCTGTGGGAAACAGTGTCAAAGGCTTTACTGAAGTCCAGGTAGACCACATCCACAGCCTTTCCCTCAGCCACTAGGCAGGTCACCTGCTCATAGAAGGAGATCAGGTTGGTCAAGCAGGACCTGCTTTTCATGAACCCGTGCTGGCTGGGCCTGATCCCCTTGTTGTCCTGCACATGCCTTGTGAGCGCCTTCAAGATGAACCACTCCATAATCTTCCCCGGCACCAAGGTCAGGCTGACCGGCCTGTAGTTCCCTGGATCCTCCTTCCGGCCCTTCTTGTAGATGGGTGTCACACTGGCAAGCCTCCAGTCATCTGGGACCTCCCCAGTTAACCAGGACTGCTGGTAAATGATGGAGAGTGGCTTGGCAAGCTCCTCGTGCCAGCTCCCTCAGTACCCTCGGGTGGATCCCATCCGGCCTCATAGACTTGTGAGCGTCCAGGTGGTGTAGCAGGTCGTTAGCTGCTTCCTCTTGGATTATGGGGGGTTTATTCTGCTTTCCGTCCCTGTCTTCCAGCTCAGGGGGCTGAATACCCTGAGGATAACTGGTCTGACTATTAAAGATTGAGGCAAAGAAGGCATTAAGTACCTCAGCCTTTTCCTCATCCTCGGTGGCAATGTTCCCCCCCGCATCCAATAAAGGATGGAGATTCTCCTTGGCTCTCTTTTTGTTGTTAATATATTTGTAAAAACATTTTTTGTTATCTCTTATGACAGTGGCCAGATTGAGTTCTAGCTGGGCTTTTGCCTTTCTAATTTTCTCTCTGCATGACCTAACGAGATCCCTATACTCTTCTTGAGTTGCCTGCCCCTTCTTCCAAAAGTGGTAAACTCTCCTTTTTTTCCTGAGTCCCAGCAAAAGCTCCCTGTTCAGCCAGGCTGGTCATCTTACCCACCCGTTCTTATGGCACATGAGGACAGCCCGCTCCTGCGCCTTTAAGACTTCCTTCCTGAAGAACGTCCAACCTTCCTGGACCCCTTTGCCCTTCAGGACTGTCTCCCAAGGGACTCTCTCAACCAGTATCCTGAGCAGGCCAAAGTCTGCCCTCCAGAAGTCCATGGTAGCGGTTTTGCTGGCCCCCCTCCTTACTTCACCAAGAATCGAGAATTCTATTATTTCATGGTTGCTAAGCCCAAGACGGCCTTCGACCACCACATCTCCCACCAGTCCTTCTCTGTTTGTAAACAGCAGGTCAAGCGAGGCACCTCCCCTGGTAGGCTCACTTACCAGCTGTGTCAGGAAGTTCTCTTCCACACACTCCAGGGACCTCCTAGACTGTTTCCTCTCTGCCGTGTTGTATTTCCAGCAGACGTCCGGAAACTTGAAATCCCCCATGAGAACAAGGGCTAGTGATTGTGAGCCTTCTGCCAGCCTCTTGTAGAATGCTTCATCTGCCTCTCCAGCCCGGTTAGGTGGTCTATAACAGACTCCCAGCAGGATATCTGCCTTGTTGGCCTTCCCCCTTATCCTCACCCATAAGCACTTGACCTTATCATCACAGTAGTTGAGCTCTATACAATTGAAACACTCCCTAACATACAGAGCCACCCCACCACCTCTCCTTCCTTGCCTGTCCCCTCTGAAGAGTTTATAGCCATCCATTGCAGCACTCCAGTCATGAGAGTCATCCCACCATGTTTCTGTGATGGCGACTAAGTCGTCGCTATCCTGCTGCACAATGGCTTCCAGCTCCTCTTGTTTGCTGCCCATGTTGCATGAATTGGTGTAGATGCACTTGAGCTGGGCTATCGATTTCGCCCCCAACATTGGCGTGCCACCCCTAGGCTCTTCTCTAGCGAGTCTGGTTTTATCCCCTTCCCCCTTCGAACCTAGTTTAAAGCCCTCTTGATGAGCACCGCCAACTCGTGAGCGAGAATCCTTTTCCCCCTGTGAGACAACTGAACTCATCTGTTGCCAGCAGGCCTGGTGCCGCGTAAACCTCTCCATGATCAAAAAAGCCAAAATTCCCCCAATGGCACCAGCCTCTGAGCCACATGTTGATCAGGTGTGTTTTCCTTTCAGTATTCTTCCCTGCCACTGAAGGGATTGAGGAAAACACTACCTGTGCTCCTGATCCTTCCACCAATTGCCCCAGTGCCCTGAAGTCCCTTTTGATCGCTTCTGGACTTCTCTCCGCAACCTCCTCACTGCCAGCCTGTACAACCAATAGTCGGTAGTAATCAGAGGGCCCTACAGACCAGGGAGTTTCCTAGTAATGTCCTTAACCCGGGCCCCAGGGAGGCAGCAGACCTCCCTGTGGGAGGGGTCTGGTCGGCATATTGGGCCCTTTGTTCCCTTGAGAAGGGAATTGCCTATGACAATTACCCTCCTTTTTTTCCTAACAGAGGCAGTCGTAACGCGTGGGGCTGACTGACTCACCCTAGGCAACCCCCTAGCTGCTCCTGTCAGGCTAAAGTCTGTACTCCGATGCCCATGATGATCATCTGTGTCCATCAAGGCTCCCAAGTGCTTCGAAGCTACAGTGAATTGCAGATGTTTAGACTCCTTTGCACATGGATGTTAAATTTTCCCTTCCGCTGTCTCTTTCTTAGATGCTCCCCTTCCAGATTTTGCTGCCTGTGTCCACTGCAGCCTACATTGCCTGCACACCTTTTATGCCACCGTACTGTTAATGAGCATATTTGGCACGGGCCCTGGTTTGCCACCAGGGTGCCCCCTCCCACGCACACACTGGCAGCTGCCTTCTCATACGTGAAGACATGCTTCACTCAGAGTCTGTCGCGTGAGCCAGTTTTAATATAGGATGCTCTTTCCTTTTGGCTCCCCACAGAGATCACAGAACCCTGTTTAATCCAGCTCACTGTCGGTGTACGGTTGAGTCATAGAAGGTTTTTCTGTTGCTACATCTAATAGCGCTTTGCCATCAGGAGTGGAACATCAACCCACTTGGCTGGGAGTCGGCAGTGTCACCCAGCAGCTCTCCTTGTCTGGAAGTTGTTTTGATTCTTTTCTTAGACTTCTCCCTCTCTGTGTCTTTCTCTCTAAAACATTAATTTCCTCTAATTAGAGCCTCCTTAACAATTCTTTTTTCCCATCTCCTCAGTTAATTTCCTCTAATTAGAACCTCCTTAATTCTTTTGCTAAATCAATTTCCTCAGTTAGAACCACCCGCCATAATTTCTTTCCATCCTTTCAAAAGCTGTTGGAGTAGCTAAGCAAATTATGCTTCTGGGTAACCTTTATCTGTTACTTGGTATTTAAAAGAAGGACTGTAACAGGTTAGCCAGGCACAATTTCCCCTTCCAGAGCTATGCTGGTCTGACCCCATTAGGTCATACTTAGCTGTGTGTTGTACTATTGTATACTTAATTAGGCGCTCTAGATGTTCCTCTGGAATCAAGATAAGGCTGTATTTATGAATGAATTAAACATGACACTTCATTATTCAGATCAGATTTAACAATATCAAAATCCACCTTTAAACCAGATCAAATTGCTCTCTAAGAATATGTAAAACCTCCTGCCCCTGTTAGCTGTCCTGTGAATCAGCTGTTCCTAACTTTTTCTCTGCAGCCATGCCAGCTTTCTTCTCGTGCCAAGCCTTCTAAGTACTAATTGTTTCTAAAACATGCTCTTTTTAAAAAGATTTTTTTTTGTTTGTAATTTACACAGTAAGTAACTATTAATGGCACATTGCTTTTCACAATCATGCTGTGGCCACATCAGCAGTTGGTATAAATGGGGAGGCAGCTGATTTACACATTACGGACCTTGGGCCTGAGCTTCCTCTTCTACATTATGTGGTTTCTTCCCAGTTGAGACTGTATTATGCCCTTTAAGATGGACCATAAGGAACCATCTCACTATGTCTGACCTTTCTGAAATCTACCAAGGACGACTCGCTCTGTTTCCTGATTTTGGGAAGAAAAGGGCCAAGTATTGGTGGCAACTGGGAGGAGCCATACAGTTTTAATGAAGTCTGGTTTTTTATGTAGTTATTAAAAAAAAGAAGTAAAGAAACACATTTGAGCTGCAGGGACGTTCTCTCCCCACCACTGGTAGGTGCAGCACTGGTAGCTGATCGTGTTCCCTTTTCTAGTACCCCTTTCTCAGATTAGCACCTACTACCAAGCACAGATCTGATGGTTTCAAGAAGTGTCGTGAAGGAGAGCACTGCCCTGCTATGATGCATGGTACAACAGGGCCCAGCTCACATGAGACAGGCCAAAGAAAGCTACCTCACAACTGGCTCATGAGACTGCTGCTGGTCTTTGTAGCACAAGGACTTTCTCCCTTTTTTGGCTATGCCCAATGTAAGCTGCATAGCCTGCTCAAAGTCCTGATCACAAAGCAGAATGTCACCGTGGGCCCTGAAGAGTCTGCCCCAGTAAGGCAGATGGGCCCTTCAAACTTGTGCAGTGCTTTTTACCACCATCTGATGAGAATCAGCAATGCCTCAGTGGGTGGATGCCTTGGGTGCCACTTGGTACAACAAGTGGAGTGATCCATGAGGAATGCTCCACAGATATTCTACGGGGAGCTGGTTGAGGCTTGCAGCTACTCCATCCTTGTCGGTGCCGCTGTCAGCTTTCTGGGCAGATTCAAAACATTTTAGCCAAGCCCAGCTACTGTGGGAAAGCCATACTGCTGCCCTCTTCCACACTTCTTTCCTTCTGACCTTTCCAAGCCTCTAGCACTCCACAAAGTCTATTCTGGTGGAAGTGGTGCAGAAGTTGTAAGATCTACTTTATTTCTTTTGCAGTCTTAATAACTGTGCAGAAAACTCCATTTGCCATCACTTCCCATGGAATTTTGGAGTAGGATTGGATGGAAAAATGAAACACATTAAGGTTTTTGTTTTTGACAAAATCCCTAATGTTTGAGATGGGAATAGGATGTTTTTGGGCAATCTCACAAGGAGTAAAATGCTGGTGGTGCTGGAGAGGGGGTTGTTTGGGAAGGATAGATTCTCTAAAAAGATATGTTAGAAGGCTAAAAAAAAGCTGTCTCGTTCTTCTCAGAGGAGATGAGAGAGCAGGAAGAGGGAATCACCAGGTTGGATTGCTCAGACTGACAATCGACTACAACGGAATAGCTGCTGTTCTCTATGCTCCTTGAGAAGCCCATCTTGCTGGTCTCCAGTCCATTCCAGCTGAGGACGAAGAATGGCTAGAGATAGAGATAGGCAATCCAGTAGACAATGTTGAAGAGCAGGAAGGCGGTGGGGAAGAAGACGCGAGAGTAGGAGTCCAGGCGGGAGATGTGAATGCGGACCCTCCCCTCCCTCCACATTCCTGTCTGACAGTCCTCAATGCAGCAGAAGAACCTCTCACATTCCTTTCCTTCCAGGCACGGGGAGCCAGGGTCTTCATCCTCGTCCTCCTCTATCTCCGGGGGCCAGTGCATGATGTTGTTGATGTTGATGGTGGTAAAGGATGGCATCACCTGTGCGCTGGCAGGCGGCTATAATGAGGAGAGGTAGGTGAATTAAAGGGAAGGAAAAGACAAGAAAACATGTTATAGACACCAAAACTCATCCAATTGGCAATAGATCAGATCATAGCATAAGTGCAGTTCAATGGAGAGGGATGACTGATCATCCCCCATCTCTGCACCTGGCTATAAATCACCACCTTGGCCTACTGTGGGGACTGGCAGCTCCCTGCGTGACTCTGAGTTTCCTCCCTGGCACCCTAGGGCATAGCCATAGTCAGCAAAGATCTAATTGCTCTGATTCACCATCTCTGCCATTTACAGTGAAGAAGCAGGACCTGTTTGGATTCAGCTGTGCTAGCCTCTTCCCTCATTCCCTTGAGCTCAGCTGTCTCTGAAGACACAGCACACAGTCCGGATGTGTCTTCTGGTTGCTGTCAGTTGCTGGAGAAAAGCTGGGGAACGGCTGTGTGTGACTCATAACCTCTTGGCCCAGAAGAGGCATATCATCAGCCTTATGGAAGAGCTCTCTCCACCTGTGCTGGGAAATGAGGCTGGCACAGAAGTTGGTTTCAGTTCTGTCCCAGTTCAGAGGCCTGTTTCAGCTGATGTGTCAGAAGTACCTGCCATGAGCTTGGGCAGATCTCAAGAGGATGATGACCACTCTGGGTTCACTATCCCCACACTCAGGAGTGAGATGGACAGACCACAAAAGAAAGTAGGTTTCTGCATCTCTGTGACCTAAGATACCTCTGTAATCCACAGAGATCAAACTGGTACAGGTGGAAGAACCTGGCTGTGGATCACCCTGTCTTAGAGTGGACATTTACATTTGGTTATGTGAGTCATTCTAAACTGTACTGATAAGCTCTCCAGCAATTTTGAAGAGAGCATAGGGTGCCTGCTTCTGACAGGGACCTCCTTGTTTTAGGGGAGCCTCAGCTGCTTTTTCTGGTTGTATCTCACTTTTCAGGTGCTCAGATGCAGCACATAGAGTGGTCTGAGGACCACTTATGAACTTATGAACCCAGTATGGGTCAGGCATTAAACCACGTCAGCAGTTTCCAATGCAGGCTCAGGAGGGTTATTTCTAAATAGCTTGGGGTTCTAGCAGCATCCACCTCTGCTGGCCCCTTTGACCTACCAGCCTGGCTTTCCTGTTGTTGTGCTCAAGTGGTTTCTTGTTTCCCACCAGGTAGTTGAGTGTAGCGTACTCCATGAGAGCTGCAAAGACGAAGATGAAGCACACAGAGACAAAGAGGTCCATGGCTGTGATATAGGAAACACGGGGAAGGTGTTTGCGGGAGATGGTACTCAGGGTGGTCATTGTTAGCACAGTCGTGATACCTAAGAGAGAAAAGAGCTGGTTTAAGTAATGAAGAGGAGCACTTCTGTCTTCTACATGCATCCAGCCTCCAAAACATCCCCATTTCCCCTCTCCTGTGGGAGAGAAATTCCTCTGGTTGTCTGGTCCCATTTTTGCTCTGCTCAGCAAGACTCTGGTCTTGAGGTGCCCTCTGACAATGCTCTATGGAAAAAGAGCTGTTCAAAACCCGGGTGTCACACAGGCCATCAATGTGGACTGGTAAAGGAGTGGGGAACTCGGACTCTGCTTAAGGCTGTACACAGGAACAACTGGTTGGATGATGGGAGGAGAGTCCAAAGGAAGGACATGCTAAGAGGCAATAACACTGGATGGATGGCTTTGGGCAGGCAATGGGTGAGTTGGGATTCAGTCAGTGATGTCTGGCTGAGTCAGCAATAACCGTGGCAATGTCTCAGATGACACAGGCTATTTCTGTCTGATATGAACCAGAGCTGGAATGCAAAGGCCTCTGTTCTTGTTCTCCTTTTGTCTTTGAGCATTTGCTCCCAGGATGAATTCAGCCCAATGCAAAGCTCATCATAGAATCATAGAATCATAGAATAGTTTGGGTTGGAAGGGACCTTTAAAGGTCATCTAGTCCAACCTCCCCGCAGTGAGCAGGAACATTTTCAACTAGATCAGGTTGCTCAGAGCCTCGTCCAGCCTGACCTTGAATGTTTCCAGGGATGGGGCATCTACCACCTCCCTGGGCAACCTGTTCCAGTGTTTTACCACCTTCATTGTAAAAAATTTCTTCCTTAGATCTAGTCTAAATCTACCCTCTTTTAGTTTAAAACCATTACCCTTCTCCTGTCACAACAGGCCCTGCTAAAAAGTTTGCCCCCATCTTTCCTATAAGCCCCCTTTAAGTACTGAAAGGCCACAATAAGGTCTCCCTGGAGCTTTCTCTTCTCGAGGCTGAACAACTCCAACTGTCTCAACCTTTCTTCATAGGAGAGGTGTTCCATCCCTCTGATCATTTTTGTGGCCCTCCTCTGGACCCGCTCCAATAGGTCCATATCTTTCCTGTATTGAGGACTCCAGAGCTGGATGCAGTACTCCAGGTGGGGTCTCACCAGAGCGGAGTAGAGAGGCAGAATCACCTCCCTCGACCTGCTGGCCACGCTTCTCTTTATGCAGCCCAGGATACGGTTGGCCTTCTGGGCTGCAAGTGCACATTGCTGGCTCATGTCCAGCTTTTCATCCACCACTACCCCCAAGTCCCTTTCCACAGAGTTGCTTTCAATCCCTTCATCTCCCAGCCTGCATTGATACCGGGGGTTGTCCCGACCAGGTGCAGGACCTTGCACGTGGCCTTGTTGAACCTCATGAGGTTCACACAGGCCCACTTCTCGAGCTTGTCCAGGTCCCTCTGGATGGCATCCTGTCCCTCAGGCGTGTCAACCGCACCACTCAGCTTGGGGTTGTCTGCAAACTTGCTGAGGGTGCACTCGATCCCACTCTCTATGTCATTGATGAAGATATTAAACAGTACTGGTCCCAATATGGACCCCTGAGGGACACCACTCATCACTGATCTCCATCTGGACATTGAGCCAGTTGACCACTATCCTCTGGATGTGACCATCCAACCAATTCCTTATCCACCGATCAGTCCATCCATCAAATCCATATCTCTCCAATTTAGAGAGAAGGATGTTGTGGGGGACTGTGTCAAAGGCCTTACAGAGGTCCAGATAGATGACATCAGTAGCTCTTTCCTTGCCCACTGATGTAGTCACTCCTCATAGAAGGCCACTAGGTTGGGCAGGCAAGACTTGCCCTTGGTGAAGCCATGCTGGCTGTCTCGAACCATCTCCTCCATATGCTTTATCTTCTAGGAGGATCTGTTCCATGATCTTCCCCGGCACAGAGGTGAGGCTGACAGGTCGATAGTTCCCAGGATCCTCCTTTCTATCCTTTTTAAAAATGGGTCCAATATTTCCCTTTTTCCAGTCACCGGGGACTTCACCTGACTGCCATGACTTTTCAAATATCATGGAGAGTGGCTTGGCAACTACATCAGCCAATTCCCTCAGGACTCTGGGATGCATCTCATCAGGTCCCATAGACTTATGTATGTTCAGGTTCCTCAGGTGGTCATGAACCTGATCTTCTCTTACAGCAAGAAGGACTTTGCTCCCCCAGTCCCTGCCTTGTGGTCCATCCACTCAAGAGATGTCAGAAGAGAGGTTGCCAGTGAAGACTGAGGCAAAAAAGTTGTTGAGTACCCCAGCCTTCTCCTCATCCGTCGTTACCAGTTTGCCAGTTGTGTTCATCAGGAGCAGTACACTTCCTTTGACCTTCCTTTTCTGGCTGACATACCTATAGAAGCCCTTCTTATTATTCTTTGTGTCCCTTGCCAAGTTCAGCTCCATCCGCACCTTCGCCTTCCTGACCCCATCCCTACACAACCAGGCAGCATCCCTATACTCCTCCCAGCATACGTGTCCCTGCTTCCACTACCTGTACATATCCTTCTTGCCCTTTAGTTTGACCAGCAGGTCTTGATTCATCCATGCCGGTCTCTTGCCTTCCTTTCCTGATTTCTTACACCTTGGGATCGAGAACTCTTGTGCTCTTTGGAAAGCGTCCTTAAAGATCTTCCAGCTCTATTCCTGTTCCCTTGTCCCAGGGGGTCCTATTGACTAACTCTTTGAACAACTGGAAATTTGCTTTCCTAAAATTCAGGGTCCTGACTTTACTCTTCGCGTGGCCCATATCCCTCAGGACTGCGAACTCCACCAGTGCATGATCCCTGCAGCTCAGGCTGCCTCCAATCTTGATGTCACCGATCAGCTCACTTGCGTTGGTGACCATCAAGTCCAGTATTGCATCCCCTGTGGTAGGGCTGTCTATTACCTGGCTTAAGAAGTTATCCTCAGTGCCCTCCAGAAGTCTCCTGGATTACCTACAGCTTGCCATGCTACTTTTCCAGCAGATGTCAGGGTGGTTTGAGTCCCCCAGCAGCATGAGAGCCTGTGAGCGCAATGCCTCCTAGAGCTGGAGTAAGAAGGCTTCGTCAATAGGCTCCCCTTGATTGAGCGGCCTGTAGTAGACACCAACTGCAAGGCTGCCGTTGTTGCCTTGGTCTCTAATTCTTACCATAAGCTTTCAACCTGCTTGTGGCTATTCTTCAGAGACAGCTCTTCACAATCTATCCATTTCTTGACGTAGAGGGCAAGTGGGTAGGAGATGATAAGGAATCTCTTTTGACTTGAATGGGGCTTGGAATTGTTTTTGCAGCAGCAGTAATGCTTACAGACCTGTTTCTAGAGGTAAAGTATCAGGAGCCAACAAAGGATCAGCTGCAAGAGTTGGTATCGTGATCTCATCCACTGCTTTTTGGGATGTGGAGAAGAAGCAGGAACTCTACCTGTTCCTCCTTCTCTAGCATTCATCTAAATCCATCTGCCACCCTTTCCTGGGGTCACCCCAATGGCTCTGGGTGGGAGCATGGCAAGAGATTTTAATATTTTCCTGCTGTATTTGCATTAGCAGATGTGATGTGACTTCCCATATATTTGAAATGCCAATGGAACTGGTCCGGTTTACATCTCCCTAATGTAGGCTGACAGGCTTGAAATGTACTGGGGATCATTTGTATTAAGTACAACAGGGGCTGTGGAGAGAATACATTACTCTTGATGTGCTGAGGTCCCTTCCCACAGACAGGGGCCCCCATTCTAGGGAAACTTGCCTTTGTTTTTTGAGACAGCCACCATAGTGGTGTCAGCCGTGCAGAACATTTTGCCTCTTGCTGTTCATTCCTTTCCCAGCCACAGACTATGGCATACCCTCACCTCCATTGGAAATGACGCCCCACTCCTCCTCCTGCTCTCTCCGTGGGCACCAAAGAAATTGATTTTGACAGGGAGGTGGGGAGAAATGGTCAGAATGGATGGGCTCTGAATAGCCCTGCCTGATGCTGATGGCTCCTCGCCTCTCCTCTCCCTCCCCGCAGAAGCCTGCAGGCAGGGCTGCGAACGCTACCTCCAATTAAAGGGAAAGTCAGCAGGGCTGGTGGGAAGGACAGCGCTGGGAAGCAGAGCTTGCTGCAAAATGCAGATACAGCCAAAGTGCATCAAAGATTCGTAAAGACCTCTCTACCGCCTATCAGAGCAGGATTCCATCAACATAAGATTTTTCCTGCCTCAAAGAGCCACTGCAGGTTGCTGAGAAAATCTAGACAATAGGCAGAGCAGTCCTGGACTTCCACTGTGGTGTGACTGACCCCATCAGTCACAGAAAGAGAAAGGCTGTACCTACAGGGCTTCCACGTCCTGCCAGAGCCTGGCCAAGCAACTTTGCTCATTACCCTACAACCTTCATGTCACTTAGTCCTACACTAAGCCCATGAAAAGTCATGAGGAAATGCAGAATACATGCATGTGACAGGAGCCCTTTGGCCAGCATTGCAATGCCACAGCTCACCCCTTTCCTCTCCCTTTTGGTGCATGAGAATACCACATTGTCAATTTGGAAAAGACTGTGTTCAGGTCTCAGATCAAGATATGAGAGTGTTGTGCTATCCTGAAATAATCCAGTAGTCCAAGCCAGGACAGCTGGAGATTCGGTTGAGCTTGAGGATAGGTGTTACAAACCGAAAGATGGAGGAGTAGACTATCCTCCAGTAAGCTGAATAATGCCAGAAAATGACAAAGTGCTTTAGGAGATTTTGTACTCCAACACCGCCAGTCTGCTAGCCTTGCAGAGTTTGACAAGCATCAGACATGCAACAACCTTTCTCTTACCTAGAGATGTCCTGGCTGGCGTAGAGTCTCTCTTTATCCAGAAGGAAACCCAGGAAAGAACAACAGTCAGGATGCAGGGAATGTAAGTCTGAATGGCAAAATAACCCATACGTCTACTTAGGTCAAAAGAAACTGTCATCACCATGTATTCCCCTAGGAAAAAGCAATAGAGACATTGAAATCATAACATGTGGCTTCCTAAAACACAAAAATGAGCAAAGTTTCAGAATTTGGAGTGCTTCTGATGAGGTTTTCCTGTTGCTTTAAGTGCCTGGCCAGCTGGTTTTCTGGCTGGCTTTGTGGCTGCCCAGATTGTTAGCTTCATGGACAGCTGTGTGGCTGGCTAAGTAGGTTTGGTGACTTGCTGGCATTGTGGCTGGCTTGCTGGTTTTGTGGCTAGTGGACTGTGTGGCCACCTGGCTGGCTCTGTAGCTGTCTGACTTAATGTCTTTGTCACTAATTTAAGAGCTGACTTTGTGGTTCCCCAATTGGCTATCTGCCTGGCTGGCTATGTGGCAACCAGGCTGCATTTGTACTGGCTTGGCTGTGTGTCCAGGCACACTGAAAAACAGACCGCCTGGAAAAGTTTTAGGGAAGAAAACTATAGAGAATATTCATCTTCAGCTGATTGCTGCAAGGGTTTTTCTTCTATAGAAGCTATTTAGCTGTAACAGGCTACATGGCCTGGCTTCCCAACTAACTACCTGAGCTGTGACAAAGGAGGTGTCCTTCAATCACTTTCATCAAAACTCTGGTTCTGCCCCTGGAAAAGTCATGTGGTGCTGTACATCCTAATTGCTCATTTGGCAACTTGGAGCAGAGGTTCTTCCTCTTTTTCAGAGGCTCCTAGTGAGTATTGGAAGAAAGCCACCCAACAGCTCTAGGGTTAAGATGGAGCTTGCAAGCAATTACCAGAAAGAGAATTACAAATGTCAGACAGCCACTGGTGCATTCAAGACACTTTCACTGCACCACTTCTTGTCGTGGTTAGTGCTGCCTTTCTACCCGTGTTAGAGGCTGGCTGCCAGTGTTGGCAACAGCAGCTTTCTGTAGAGTGGGAGAAGCACTACCTGAACTTGCTGCTTCAGAGGGCTTAAGAATATGAGCTCACCCCACCTGCAGGAACCCAAAAAGGCTTTCCTCAGTTGTATGTGGGAAGGAAAGGGGATGTGAGTATTGTGAGGAGGAGGAGCTGAAGGGCCTCCATTCCCTGGTTTCTTCACACATGCAGCCTTGTTCCTGTCTCTTAAAGCATAATTCAGGTGTTCATCAGCCTCATACAACTTTACAGAAGGAAAGATTGAGACCTGCAAGTTCTGATTTCCCCACCCCTGTTCCAATTATAAGCATCACCCAGGGATCACATAGTACGCACATACTGCAGCAAGAGGGGATCTGAGCTCCATCTCCTCTCCCTCCTGATCCTTCAATTAGGGATAGCTTCATTCACATCAGCATTGTCACCCCACAGTTCACAGATGTCAGTGGTTCTGGCCTACCCCTGCTTCATCTTCCCCTCACCCTTCATCTCCATCACTTCTGCTCCCTCTAGCAAAGATCCATCCCTTCATTCTTACGTTTCTCTAACTGTGCTGTTGTGACCTTCCTCCACCATTGTGGGGCTGTCTGATGATTCCTTTGCCTTCCACGAGGTCTCCAACACACTGGTGTTTCTGTGGGCTGTCTCCCTTTGCCTCACCTGCCCCAGTCCTGAGAACTTCCGAGGTGTTCCTCAGCCCCGTGAAGTCAAACTGGTAGAGCCTCCAGGTGCGCTGGTCAGAGACCTCAATGGAGTAGCGCCTCCAGCGATAGATAATCTCCTCGCGTGGGTAACCATCTGGGGAAAGGGGCAAGGACATCAATTAAAGAGTACATCTTGTGCCTCCACTTCATTCACCACCCTGACTGCAAAAGCACTGGCATCTCTCTCTAGCTGTTTTGTAAACATGAAGCTTTCAGGCAGGTATTTCTCATGCCTTTTGTTTAGATTTCCTTAGGCATCCCCACATGCAATGGAAGGTCCCCTTGCTTCAAATCCCAGGGATGAGAAAAGCAATGCTAGAAACGGAGCCTTTCTAAGGACTGCACTGGTTGGAATGAGACTTGGGTTGTTGTAAGAGGACTCCCCCAGCCTGAAATCTTTAAGGGTTTTAGCTCCCTGGGGCAGCATGGAGCCTTCACCACTCCTCATGACTACCTCCCCTTCCCAGGCATGAGTACCCCAGGAATACAAAGCTGCCAACATGGGAGGTAGCATGGCTGTGGCTGCTCTGACTATCTCTGTACCTTTCACCCTGGGAGTATGGAAAAGAAGGGGTGCATTCTCCATGGAGAAGGAGACCTGGCTCCTGCAGGCTGGAGCACGGCTTCTCCTGGCTCTGGCTTTCTTGACAAAGAAACAAGCCTGCTGTTCAGCAGGGACCTTGACACCTACGAGGGAGTTCCTTAGAGGAGGGAAGGAGCAAGAGCTTGGCAGTTAACTAAAAGCGTGTTTCTAATTACCAAGTATGTATGGCATGTACTGTTAATTAGCAAAGAATGAGGGATGATGGGATACAAGGGGACGGTATCTCCTCAGCATGCTGCCTCCCTCTCAAGCACCTCAGAGCCATGTGAGCTGCATCTCTTCAGTGGCACGGGAAGCGGGAGAGACGAACCCGAGCTAAGATGACTAAATCAGATTTTCAGCCAACGCATAAGGACAGGAATCTCTTGGTGCAGAAAGGCTCCCCGCAAAATTACCAGTGGAGATGTGCCAACATCAGCAGCCCTGTCTGCTGATGAGAATGGAGAAGTGGGGACTGAGAGGGGAGGTCTGAGTACTGGGTGCAGAAAGTGGCCCTATCTCTGGGCTGAGGTCTGGAAAGCCAAGCTGTCCCCTCAGAGAGCGGGAGAAGGGGGAAGATGCAAGGCAGGACAGGTGCCATTTGTCTGCCAGCTGAAGGGATATATTCAGAGTGACCAGAAGGTCAGTGAAATAATCACCTCCAACTGTCCACTCAAATTAAGGAGAAACTCAGAGACGCTGTGAATCTGTCCCTGAAGACCTTTGCTAGCCCAGGAGTGGGAGGATGCTTCAGGGCATGATGGGTAATGGTGCAGGAAGAGAGTCATAGACATTTGGTGAAAAATGTAGCTAAAAGGGAGGATGGTCTCCCCAGAAGAGTTTTACTCTACTGCGGTTTCTCTACTTGGTTTCTAAAACTATTTTTAAAATATGTATACTCACAACTGGAAAAAACCAAAGGGCAGGAGTGAGTGTCCATTGGGAAATTCTGCAGCTGGAGCAGACATTCAGCCTCGATTGTCAGCCTGAGAGAGGAAGAGAGAGAGGGGGAGGCTGAGATTTTATGTTGGTGAAGGTGGTTTGATTCCAACACCACAATGTGACAGAGGGATTCTCGCTTCCTTGAGACAGAAACACTAATTTGTTGAAGATCAGTCTGTTTGCACGAACATTTCAAAACAGCAGCAAAACAAAACATATGTTTGGATATTTTCAAAGTGAGAAAAAACATCTAATTTTCACATTCAAAAAGCCTTTTTGTTTAGTGAGCTTTTCAGATTCATTTATGGGAGTGAGAGTTTATGGGAACAAAAGCCAAATGTTTATTATCAGAATGAAATAGCTGGACTGACCAACATAAACTTTTAAAGGATTTTGGTTTAGGACACTATTTGTAGATTTGACTTTTTTCTAGGTATGATATGGAAGAACAGTTTGATCTTTTGGAAGCCTTCATCCTGGGAAGAGGAAGCCCATTCTGCAACCAGTACTGCATGTGTACTCCCATCAGCACTGGGAGACATCTCCACTACTCTGTTCCAGGGCATCTGGAGACCTCCTCTACTTTGACCAGCTCCTTGTTCCCTCACCTCAGCAGCCAGCTACAATGCCTGCTGGATGTACCTGAGCGTGTAGAGCACTTTTCCGTCATTCCAGATGCGGAGGAGCTGATTAGGAGTGGTTATCCAGTGGGAATCGGCTCTCTTGGAGTTCCTAAAAAAGGTATCTGGGATCCAGATGCGGCTCACCATATTGGTGTTCAGCGTGAGGGCCTTCAAGGTGCTGTTGAAACGAAGACGCCGGTCATACCACGTCTGAGCAAAGAAGATATCAATGGTGTATTCCTGTGAAAGAGAAGGAAGAACATGTCTTTCTGAGGTGGATTCAGGCAAAGCAGAGCCCTGTCCTCTGGTCCACAGGCCACCGTTTTGGAGTTACAGCCTGAACGTTTGCTTTTAAGTCTGGGAGCAGGTGTTGGTGACCACTGACACCTTTCCGGTTCATCTTTAGCTTGGGGTCAGAACATCCATGGCACACTTAGGAAGAGCCAAAGACTGTGTGTTGACTGGCGGGCTGAGCTATAGCATGTTTGGCCTGACCCATGCCTGGAAAGCCAAGACCAAGGGCTTGGGCTTCTTCTTGATGGACAGCTCAAGCCAAACACTCCTTTTAAGCACAGGCATGAAGGGGCAGTGTGGTCGTTGGCTGAATCCAGTCCTAAGTTCAGCTACACCTTTCAAACACAGGCAAGGAAAGCTACTCACCAGCTTACCAGAGAAGGCAAGCAGACAGCTCTTTCTGTTATTTATTAGGATACAGCCCAGCAGTGCTCCATACACCTGATTTATACGTACAGCAATATTAGTGTTGTGCATAAACCTAATGAGAATCCATCCCTTGCTGCAGGACTTATACTGTAAATGGTTTATATGAAAAAACGGGGCTCTAAGGTTCCTGGGCAGATACCCCTTGCTGAAGATTAGAAAAGGAAGCTGGGGCAGGGGCTGCTATGGACCCAGCTCTTGCTGCAACCAGTTCAAAATCTTGAGTCTTTTGCAGACAGAAAACAGAGTTTCCACCATAATGAGGACCTTTGGTTTTGGTGAAAGACAAAGTGTCCTAGCTTACCCATAACTAGCATTTCTGGCAGGCAGCACCTGTCTGGATTGGACTGGCAGTAGTCCACATCATTAGCCCACCGTTCTGCTGCTTGCTGCTGCAAGCCAATTTGCTCCTTAGCCTCTTTTTCAGCCTGCCTGAGAAGGTGCTAATTAGTGGCATGCAGGAACATGTCTGGCACTCAGTGGCTGTCTGAACCAGGCCCCCAAATCCAGTTCCACCAGCCCACACTGAAGGCTGTCACCTGCTCCTGACAGCTCCTCTCTGACTTGGACTTTGCTCCCTTTCACTCCTGTTAAACCCCCATGACCACAGAGGCATTGGCTACCTCTCTCCTGTGGGCAGAGATGAACAATGTCTGACTTTGCCATCTCTCCCTCCCATTCTCCTCCTCCCTCTATTGATTTATCTTGGTGGAATTTTTATGACCGCAGCACACCCTCCCCCCACTGCCCTCGTTGCTGGTTCAGAGCCAACTTCCTCAAACCATGCAGTTAAAATAGATGCAGCACTCTTAGCGCGCTCCCTTGGACAGCATGTCCTGCCTGAGGAGGCAGAGCAGGGCAGTGCACGACTCCCCAATTCATTTTCCTTGCCCTCGCTCCACTGTCAGCCAACCGGTGATGACTGATTGGTACCAAAAACATCCCTTGCATAGGAATGAGATCATGAGAAAAGAGCATTTGCCATCAGGCAGTTGAGTCACCCTCTGGGCTGATCCTTCACCCTGGTTAGACACAGGGATGAGCAAAGGTGATGGGGATGAGGTCCTAACATATCTCTAGATGGGGACAGATGCAGCATGTTCAAAGTGATGGTGTGGCCTCTACAGTTCATTCAAAACAGACACGAGGAGACACAAAGCTAGGATATCAGCAGCCCTCAAAGCCAAGCACAGAAGCATGGCCACTGCCTGAAAACAGGAGGTGGGGAGAGCCCATTCCAGCATTTGAATGCTCTGGATCGCACTGGGTACTGCTTGGACATAGGGTATGTAGTGATGAAAGCATGGATCAGATTGTGAAACACTGAAATAGAGCCCACAGGCGGGCAAAGAAGCATTGGCACAGCAGGGACAAGACGGGGTAATGGCAGCCCAAGAAAACAACATATATGGGGAAGGCTGACTTTATTCTGCTTGGGGCCATTTTCTTTTCCTTGCCAGCTGTTGGAGCCAAAATAACACAACATTTGACATATTCTCCCCCATCCCTGCAAACCCTGTTTGAGCCAGTATGAGCTTACATTGCTCCTCCTCAGCAATATCTCTGGTGTAGGAGAAAGCAACCAAAAATGCAATGATAAATCCATGTTAGATGCCACTATCAGTTTCTAACTCCTAACTGGAGTCACTTGTGAGATCTCACTTCTGGGCTGGCTGCTCAGGTCAGACGTCCCACTGTAAAGTTCAGCATTCAGGTCTGGGATAACCGATGCCAACTTTTCGGGAGAGTGGAGGGTCAGCTATCCCAGGGGTTTAGTATTTGTTGTCAAGCCCAGATTTTCAGAAGGGATCAGCATTAAAGAGCTCCTCTTGTGCCATTCATAGCCAGCCTTTGCAAAAGGTATAGTGCACAAGTCATTCAGCTCTTCTGAAAAATCTGAGCTGTTATTGTCACTGTCCTGTGGTTTGATCTAATTTCAGTGGCTATTATAAGCACAGCTATTCATGAGGAAGAACTTCCTAGCTGAGCTGGCTCCCTTGCCTCTAGGTTGGGAACCCATTGGGAAATGGCATTTACAAATGTATTTTCATCCAGAATTATCTGAGGCAAGATTTGTACAAAAATGCTCCAGCCTTTGGGAGTATAGAATCATAGAATAGAAGCATAGAATCATTAAGGTTGGAAAAGGCCTCTAAGATCATCGAGTCCAACCGGCAACCTAACACCACCATACCCACTACACCATGTCCCTAAGCGCCTCATCTACACGTCTTTTAAATACTTCCAGGGATGGTGACTCCACCACTTCCCTGGGTAGCCTGTTCCAAGGCCTGACCACTCTTTCAGTAAAGAAATTTCTCCTAATGTCCAGTCTAAACCTCCCTTGGCGCAACTTGAGGCCATTTCCTCTCGTCCTATCGCTTGTTACTTGGGAGAAGAGACCAACCCCCACCTCGCTACAACCTCCTTTCAGGTAGTTGTAGAGCGCGATGAGGTCTCCCCTCAGCCTCCTCTTCTCCAGGCTAAAAAACCCCAGTTCCCTCAGACGCTCCTCATAAGACTTGTGCTCCAGGCCCTTCACCAGCTTCCTTGCCCTTCTCTGGACATGCTCCAGCACCTCCATGTCCTTCTTGTAGTGAGGGGCCCAAAACTGAACACAGTATTCGAGGTGCGGCCTCACCAGTGCCGAGTACAGGGGCACGATCACCTCCCTACTCCTGCTGGCCACACTATTTCTGATACAGGCCAGGATGCCATTGGCCTTCTTGGCCACCTGGGCACACTGCCGGCTCATGTTCAGCCGGCTGTCAACCAGCACCCCCAGGTCCTTTTCCTCTGGGCAGCTTTCCAGCCACTCTTCCCCAAGCCTGTAGCGTTGCATGGGTTTGTTGCGACTGAAGTGCAGGACCCGGCACTTGGCCTTGTTGAACCTCATACAGTTGGCCTCAGCCCATCGATCCAGCCTGTCCAGGTCCCTCTGCAGAGCCTTCCTACCCCTTTACCCTTCCGATTCTCTCCCCCATCCCATTGGGGGGGACTGAGCGAGCGGCTCTGTGGTGCTTAGTTGCTGGCTGGGGTTAAACCAGAACAGTTCCTGAAGACTTTAGCACCTGTTCCCATCAGGTGCGGTTTGCATTGATGCTGCGGAACCTCGCAGGACTGCAGTTCTACACTGATTAGCTGTAGGACAGTGCTCAGACCTTTCTCTGAGCATTAATCAGATCCCACTTAGCTGTAGGCATCTGACCAAGGTGATTAAAATAGGAGGTGTTTGACCATGGGTTCCCTGCAGTCATTGGAGAGGGGTAGGCACTTCTGGAGGGAGATCCCAATATGAAGAAGTCCAAGTTGTCTTCTGGAAATGCCTTACACTCTTACTGACCTTAGAAGAGTCCAGGCTGATCAAGGCTGAATAGCTGAAGTTTGGCAGGATGAGCTCAGCCCCTCAAACTTACAGCAGTGATGTTTCTTGAACTCCTGCATCCCTATAGTTTCTCTCTGCTCCTGATTCATTCTCAAGCATCAGAAAGAGACTTCTCAATACCTCAATTTCCCCATGTGGAAAAAGGTTATTGTAAAATACGCCTCCAACATTACTGTACCATCTGCTATGCAACACATGGAGGTTGTTAACTTCTCTGAAAAGCATGGGCTTTTAAAGTGTTTTCAACAAAAGGAGCTAGCGAAAGAAGAGGAGTCACTCTAAGAGTTAGGTTGTGCCATTTGGATCACACGTCGGGTAGTGCACACATGTTGGCATGCATGCAATATTACATCAAACTTCAGTCATAAAATAATAAATCAAACTACCCATAAGGCAAACACTGAAGACTGCCTACCCTAAATACTATCACATGAGTTTATCCAATGCTGAGGAATGCCCTGCAGCATCACTGCTGCTAGTTGTGTGGGCTCATGTCCAACTCAGCCTTTCAACATGTGGCCCTTGGTCACCGTCATCACCTAGCACGGCCGCACATCACTGATCAGTCCTTGTTTTCCTCATGTGGGCAGCACAAATGCTGGTGGAAACCCAATTCCAGAAAAATTGGGTAAAATTCAGTAAAATTTGAAAACATTTAATTGAAAAAACCCTGTCCTGTAAAAAAGCATTTGTGGGAAATAAGGGGATGTGGAGTTGACAAGAATATTTCATCTTGGAAGAAAAAAAAAACCAATAACAATAACTGCACTCTCAAACCCTTTCACTTTTAAAAACATAGTTTAAGTGAAAAGCTATGGAATTTCCCTGTGAAAAGTCATTTCAAAGAAAATCCCAAATTTTTCAATCCAAAAGAAAATAAACAGGTTCGGAAATCAGCCTGTCCCCAGCACAAGAGAGTTGGGGGCTGGCCACTGTTCTCATTGTGTGCTACCCTAAGCCCTGTTCCTTGGGTGATCCCAGCCCCAGCCGCTCTGCCCTAACCTTCACGGCCCTGGAGCACCTCCCTGTTCCCCATCCTGATCTCCTCAAGGATGATACAGCAAGGACATCCAGCCTGGCCACAGTTAGCTCGTCCCTGTGCCTCCTCTCTCACCTCTGTGTGTATGATGTGCACACATGGGGAATCAGCCCATATTTTCAGTTGGATTTGGCCCCAAGAACTCTACTTTACACTAAGTTCCACCCTGGGTTCAGAGCAGATATGAGTTAGGGCCACCCAGTTTCAACTAACAGCTTAAACTCACAGGGTTAGCATGACACAACTTGAAATTAGCAGTTTGTATTTTCAGGTTACCTTATGCACCAAATAAACACAGCTGTGCACTGCCAGAAGATCGTTTTCAAATGGCTCAAAGCAAGTTTGTGTGTGCAGTTCAGCTGACCCCTCTCAAGGCTGCAATTAGTGGGATATAGAGGAGTTGGTACCCAATGGTTCCTCCGTATCCATCTATGAGCGTCTTTCTCTGTGTTCTTTAAGAGCTCAGCTTTCTGACAAATGCCAAAGAGAGAAGCAAAGCCATAAGATGAAGATGTCTTAGATGTCTTCCTAAATTAGGATAAAATTAAGGATTTAAAGGTGTTTTTTGCAACTTCATTTGTATTCAACAGCAATAAGAAAACCTCCAAATAGAGGAGACAGAGACCTGGAAACAGGTTCCTCCATTTTCCTCTGCTGGAGAGATAGCTTGGAAAAATCCCAAGTAACAGTGGGGCTGAGAGATTAATATCCTAGCCAGTCTCATTCTAGCTTTTATTGTTCTGATATTTGTCTTTATTTATAGAGCCCCCTTCCCTCTGCACCTCCAAGCAAATCGCTCATTGCAGTACAATAAAGCAGGCTGCTTTCCTGGGAAGCATGGCCAGCATTTCAGGTGGGCTGATGTGAATCTGATGGGTCTGTGCTGTCAATCACAGAGGTAAGCAAAGCAAGTATTACAGGCAAACTCTTTGGGGTGCTGCAATTCAGGAAAATCTAGGGAGTTATTGGAGGAGACCCAGGAATGGGGTGTATTTCTTTCAAGAGCTGGTAGGTCGCTCTGTGCAGTTTGAGGCGGGCCAGGAAGCCTCTCTTCTGCAAAACAGGGGTCAGCCCAAGCATCCCTCTTTCAGACAGAACTGCGTTCAGCAACTCCACACCCCCACAGCCCTGCACAAGCGAGCATTTTCCTCTCCACGACATCCCACGCATCCCTCCCAGCATGCAAACATCTCTGACAAACCCTGGGCGGCTCCCAGCAGCAGCCTCCATGTCCCAGGGAACACGCTCAATAATAGCAAAAAGTCTGGAGACACTCTCCACACTCAGATAACGAAATAAAATAACTTTATTTTAGAGTAATTTTCAAATCTGATGCACAACTTGCCCCACAGCTTGTGGGCAGGAATGTGCTTCTAGCATGACATGTGCAAGCACTCTCCAAAGGCAGCAAGCAGAGAGGACATGTACTAACAGCATACGCTAATGCCTGACACTGGCCACTGCAGCGAGCGGTTGGGCAGCATCAGGCTTCTCTCAGTTCTCCCATTAGTAGTGTGAGACTCCTCACTTGTGGATGCCTCTGTGTCCCTGCTCTGGGTGAGTTTTGTCTCCCCAACACGAAGAGCAGAAGAATGAGAATATAAGTTTCATTATGTTTCCAAGGTCCTCCTCTCTCCAAATCAGACGCCAGAGAGCTTTCTGGAGTGACAAGGGGAGCTCACAAGGACAAAAGGAGCAGTGCTCTGACAATCTGTGTTTTCAAGGTGACACACTGAACTTCCCATCTGTTTCACTTCTGCAGCAACAAGGGCAGCGCTGTCCTTGTCTGAATGTCTTTCGCCTCTGCCCAGGGAATCTCAGTTGAGACAGCGTTCTTTTTATAATACAAACTCACTGTTAAAAACCATCACCACGTCCTGTGCTCGTGCCAGGAGCCTTCAAACAAGACATGCTGTACATGCTGCTCTGTCGATTGCAAACTTCTCAATCATGGCTTGCTCACTCTTGGAGCCTCTGCAGACGGCAGCTGGACAGGGCTTTCAGAACCAAGTGCTGGCTTCTGAGGTCTCTACCTGCCCGTTCCCACACACTTCTGCTCATGCCTGCTCCCATATATGTGCAGGCAGGGACATCTAAAAGGCAGGCTTTAATACTCATGGCAGCCAACCACATCAGACTGTTTCTTTCCCCCCAAACCCTTTCTTCTGAGCTGTTCCCTTGTACCACCGCTTCCTGTCCTTCAGTGATGTTATGTCCTCACATGCAACCCCAAGATGGCTGCTGATTGTCATGGTGCCCATCCTTCTTTCCATGGGAACATAGCCTGACACACAGAGTCTCTCACTGTGAGCCCCAGGGGCATGTGACCTAGATGTGTATGTTTTAGCATCTGATTAACAGTCATTACACAAAGGATCAAGGAAAGTCCTTGAGTCGAGACATGACATCAGCCAGACTCTGGGTTATAGAATCACAGTCTGTCTGCACTGTCCCTGACGAGGTTATTACTGAAAAGGCAGAGGCGCGGACACAGGATGCTATATGCAGATGGGGAAGAATTAATTAAAGGGGAAGATACTGAACACTTCAATGAAGTATTATGCAAAGCACCACAGGGAAGGAGCCACCTCCTTTTAGTTTGGTTTTTCACCACTCTTAGGACAGGACATGGCCTGGGTGGAAAGTCATGTGTAAGCACCTTCTGATGCAAACAAGGCTGCAGCCCAGTTACCATGATCTCCAGAAAATGCCTGGGCTGCTTGCAGAGCAAAGCCACATTTGTCCAAAGTCTTGTTTGCATGTCAAACCCTACTGCTAAATGCTTAAATGCTCCCCACGATGTTGGGCTTGAAGTAACTTTGTGACGGAAGAAGCAAGCACGTGGGGGAAGAGAAGAGGTGAGGACAGAAGCAGATAGGATAACTGGAAGAGAATACTTAGCACTTCAGGCAGGTGCTCTTGTTTATTTGTCCTTTAAGCTCATGGGGTGTTTTATGAGACAAAAAGAAATTTCCTTCGAAAGGGCTAGAAGATAAACCTTCTTACTGCATACAGTTAACTCCCCAAGATTGCTCCTCCAGGACAGCTTGACAAGGTTCAGATAAGAAGCTGGAATTTCTTTAATTGCACTTCCCATTCCCATGCCACTCACTGCGATTAAGGTGAAACACCGGGATGGGCAGTCTAATACTGCGCAGATCTGGGACAGCAGCTGCTGCAGCTCCCCTGTACCAGGCAAAGGAAGATAGGAGGTCCCACAGATCCCCCAAGGTGTCCAGTCCTAAACACTCCTGGGGAGGGGGGTCTGGGATGGTCAGATTGTCCCCATGGAGACATCTGCAAGTCTACCATTGCCTGGGAACATGATCTGTTCCTCCAGCTCTGACGTGCTCCTTGCCCCATCTCTCTGTCCTTACAAAACTCACTGTCCTGGGCTGCTGGATTCCCATGAGGCTGCCTGCAGGCTCCTGCTCAGTTCAGAAGCTGGACCCTGCAGCCTCACTGCCTCCTCCCTAGGATGGAGAGGCAGGAATGAGAGCAGTATCCTGTTGTGGCAGCAGGGAAATGGCCGTCAGGTGAAGCGAAGGAAGCCAGGAAAGTCCTCCAAACATTAAATGACATGAGTACCTTCAACTGTCAGAGGCATGTGGTTTTGAAGTATTAGAGCAAGCATCCTCCTAGGCTTAGGGCTCACCAGCTGGGCTTGACTCCCTGCCTCCAATCTGGTACCTCATACAGAAGGGACCACCACTGGCATCACCACTGGCTTTGCCAGACCCCAGTACAGCCTACTGCTGCTGCTGGCTCACCAGATGGACTAGGGGGTGGCAAAGTCAACATTGCCTCTGAGATTTAGGGTCTGATTCTCGTTTACATCCAGTCCCTGTTTGGGGGGACTGAGGGTTTTGGAGAGGTAGAGTAGTCCATAGTAGTCTGTAGACCTTTGTAAAGGTCTCAGCATCTTTCCTTGTCTCCTCAGGGACTGAACAGCCCACGTCTGCTGCCCAATTTCCTTTGCTGTTTTTTCATCTTTCCAGGCTTTCTTGGGTTTTCCCTCTTTTCCCTTCGCTCCTGGTCTAGTCGTCTTTCCTCCTCTCCATGCCCCTCTCCACATTCTCCTTGGTCTGTAGCTCAGCGCTCTGCTTCTCTGCCTCAGCAAGAAAGGCATTACCACCCTGCCCACACCCCTCCTCAAAGAGAAACAGCTTCAATCGTAGTGGCCCTATTCAAGCATCACATCATTTCCCACCCCCTTCCCACCTTCTCATGGGACTTTGCTTTGTCTAGTGAGGCCGTATGCTCTCCAGGGCAGGGACTGCCTCTCTCTATGGACTGAAAGGTGTCTAGTGATCAAAGCTGGATGCCGATTGTCATGCAAAGAGAACAGACGACATCCCTCCCACTGCAGGCTTAGTGATGAATAAATTGCTACAGAAGCTGTGCTTTGAGGTCAAGACAGGAAGGAAAGGGTGGCAGAGACAGGGAGCCATAGGAGCTCTGCTTTCTGTGTGGATCAGAGCCAGAAGCATCCTTCCAGTGCAGGAATTGCATGGCATGGCACAGCAGCATGCAGAACCAGAGGAGATAAGAATGGGCAAACAATGTCAGGCAGTGTCCCTCTGTCCCAACAGCTTCCTACAGTGGCCAGTCACAGGAGCTTAGGGACAGAGTATAAGGAGCAGGAAAATCACTACAGCCTTCTCCTAAATATGCCCTCCTCTGTGAGAACCACTCGCTTCCAACAAGCACTGAGCTCTGTCAAACCACCTTCACGGGCAGGACGTTGACAGGGTGGAGAAGCCAGCAGAGCCCAGAACTGGCGCTGAGGAAGCGATGCTCACCACCAGCCATGGGAGCTGCGCGGTGCCTGGGAGATGAATCACAGGCTGCGGTGGGCTAATGGGCTGCCCCACACGAGGAGTCATGACACAGCACAAAGCATCACAAGGAAATTGGCCCTGGGTGGGCAGTAGGGTTCAGGTCTCCCAGAACCAGTGAGCCAGGGTGGCACCTAAGAGAGAGGCCCACCTTCCAAAGCCTGTTGCTACTCTGTCCTCCTTCTACCAAAACAGGTCTGAGAAGCCACAGTGCACTCACATCCCTGGGAGTCATCCATTGTATGGAAACGCCTGTGGTGGCTAGGAGGAAAACCACTGTTTGCCTATATAAATCCCTTTCTAATCCTCATCCTCAAGGAAAAAAGCACATTCAAAAAATCTGAGAAAGTTCTGCTTTCACAAAAGCGGAGGGTTTTGTGCCCTCTGCAGAAATCCTCACTCCTGACGCTGTTCTCTCCTGGCCCCAGATGAAGGAGGTGGGGACAGTGTACTCTGCTCCACTGACTCTTTCAAGGAAACCTGTTTCATGATGTCTCTCATGCCCCCTTGCTGTGCTTGGCAGCTGCCTCTTCCTGCCCTGCCAGTTCCTTGATTTAGCTCCTTCTCCCTGCTTCGTTTTGTTTTTCCTTTCGCAGTTCTTTTCAAGCCACCACAAAATCACAGCCCAGCCTGAAGGAGATTTCAAGGGAGCAGCAGGCTGAGGAAAGCAGCTGGGAGAAATGAATCATGTTACAGAGAAAGAACAACTTCTTTCTGTCTCCCCTGTTGGGTATTCGAAGGGCAAAGCAAGCTGGACTGTAGTTACAGAAGGGACACCAGGCCAGCTGATTCTCCTTTCCAGGCATACATCTGCACTTCAGGCCAAGTGTGGCGGTCATTTGGAAGCCAGGACACCAGCCACTGGGCAAGCAGGACCTGCAGAGCTTGCTGCTCTGGGCTGCTCTCTTCCCATGGCACCTAGTGGATGCAAAAGACTCTCCTCAGAAACTGGGCCGGTATTCCCAGTCCTTTTTTCCAGCTCCCAACTATTTTGTAGAGACCCAGCCTACTGCAGATGCCTCCTTTAAAACTCAATCACTCTACCATCCCCAGCTCCCCCAGATGGCTTTAGGACATTTTTGGGGAGTAGTGAAAAAGATGAAGGCTCAGGTTTTCTACACAGAGGTATAAGGAATGCACCGGCAGAGCTTGTATATCCCAGAATCATACATACAAAGAAACCAAACAATTTTTGCTCTTGAGCTTAGTCCAAAGTTCCCGGGAGCTGGACAGCCCATTCTCTGCTGCTCCTTACTAAATCCCAGCACTTGGACCTGCCTTTGGCTGTTTGTGATAGCAGCATCACTGAGGTATTTTCATCTCCCCTCTTGCTGATGCAGTGAGAGAGGACCGGCCTCTAAGCAGCCCCTGACCTCACTGCTGTAGAACTGGACTGAAGCTTGCAGCCAGCTCTGCAGGAAGCTGCATGCAGACCTCACATCTGAACAGCCCTGAGCAGTGGGAAGGGAGCTTGGCTTCACGCAACGTCTCACTCCTCCCTTGCAGTACAAACTGGGTGCCCCAACATCCCCGTTCCCAGTGCTCCTTCCATCCCCTACCTTCTCTGCAGAGACCCTTCCTTCCCAAGCCTCCTGGTGAGATTTACTCTGCAAATCCCTCTGCTCCAAGCCATGTCACCCCTGTGGTCTTCATTGTGGCAGGGGGAACCAGGGTCCATCGTATCTTTTCACAAGGTGCAGATTCATGTGACAAGTAAAGGCTGCAAGCTCTGGACAGGTCTGTCAGTCCACTACTGCCAGATCATGAAAGGAAATAGTTGTCTTGAATATTACGGTTCTCTTTGCCTTCAGCTTTTTTTTTCGAGGAGCAAATGAAAAGCAGATCAGCCAGTTATCATCTTAACTTCACCCTCCTACCTCCCTGCGGCTGGCAACCTAACTCCCACAAATTTTTCCCACTTCTCTACCTCACTGCTCCGCTTCCCCTCCTTATCCTCACTATGCTACTACGATGGCTTTGGGTGTCTGTGGAGGAGAATGACAGACCAATGGACACAGGTCTGGTGTGGGAGCTGTAACAGGTACACTGGCAAAGCTGGAGGGAAAGAGAAGCAGATCAGGGGGAAGTGTCAGAAACAAGGCTTACAACATTTCCAAAGGCCCTGCTCTGACCTTCCCTGTTCCCCAGCCACATGGAGACAAAGTTTTCTCCCACCCACACTCCTAAATGTTTTGGTTTACACATCCCATGTGCATGTACCTGCGAGTGAGCCACTATCACTGCCTGCAATTCTCCTGTTAAGCAAAGCTGATCAGATGGTTACAGCCATTCCCAGCTAACTGCAGGTCAGAGGACAACCACAGAAATCCTCACAGCAAAGCCCTCTGGACACGAAGATGGACAAGCAAGGTTTATACCAGGGTCCTCAGCTACCATCAGCTCCATGCTACCAGCACACAGCAAGCCCAGCACGCAGCAAGCCCAAGGCCCCTGACCAGACTTATTCCCCCACCCACAGTGCCCCATGCAGCCAGCATGATTTCTCTGGGGCTTTGAGGAGCTGTTGCATTGGGAATTGGTGGGCCCAGTCTCAGCAGTGCTGGTGTGAAACGACTGTGGCGTCAGCAAACCTGTGGTGGGTAAGGATGGGCTGCTGCCGACCAGTGTGAGGCATCGCGGCAGATGACTCTGAAGATCTGCTGGCCCACCCATTTGCTGACCCTAACACGTATCTCCCCTACCAGCACAAAAGACACCAAGCTGAAGACACAGAGGCACCGAGGAAGTGCCTGGAGGCACGGAGGAGATGCGAGGGGTTGCAGAGAGGAGAAGCAAAGCGCTGCCTCAGCCCAGCCAGCCCCGGTGCCCCTGGGAGGCTCAGGCTGGCAGTATCACCACTCCACTGCTGCTTGCTTGCAATTTGTATCATGGGCAACTAAACCCTTCCCGTGCACGGAGATGGGATGCAATAGTCTGAATATTCAGCCTTTAACATCGAGGCATGAAGAGGTCCTTGAAGCATATTGCCTCTGGTCACCCACAGCCACTGAATTCTGAGAAATGGTCTCCATTTCATAACACATTTATAGCAGGCAGATTTCACATCAGCCTTTTAGGGGAGATGGTAGGACTGCTTCATCTGGGGATGCAGAAAATAAATAGAACCGATTTCTACTGAAAAAATGAAGTTTTGTTGAAAAAAAAAAAAAATTGTCAAAATCTAAAATGAATGACCTCAACCTCATAATTTAATTCAGAAACTTTTTTTCTTCCGTAAGCTAACAAAATATTTTGCTTTACCCTTATCTGTTTTATTCACTTCAGTTTGACTTTTATTTTCAAATACTCATTTTCATGCTTTACTTATAGGACAGAATTTATCACTGTATGAAAAGCAAATCAAAACAATCTGATGATACTAAACATAAATGTTTTGATTGTCCCTAAACCCATTTTCCCTCAGAAATGCTTAAGAACTCTGGCTGTTTGTCCCAAGTGGAAGGGGAGAGCGAGACCCTCTCCCCTACGATGCTGGCTGTTTGCCGTAGACCAGAAACCCTGGCCTCCGACCAGCTCTTTGACTTGGCTCTCATGCACCTGAAATATCCAGACCTCTCCTGTGGAGAGATCTAAAGCCTTCAGTTCAGATAAATCAACTCTGCCTTAAAAATAATTCAGCCCATGGAGAGACAACTATTGGTAGAGCTCAGAGCCTATAGCTTTCAAATTTGACACAATAGTGCTTTCCCTTTGACTTGGAAGAAACAATTTAATGAGGTTCAGAGCACAGGTCAGTACCCGAATCAAACACATGCTTCCTGGCCTGTCCATGCACACGTCTCTGTATGGAGAAGTGGGGCCATTGGGGAACCACAGAGCAACTCCATTAGCTAACGCGCTTGTGATGGGGATGGCTGCATCCACGCTTTTCTCTGCAAGATGCAGCTGTACACAGCAGCTCTGAGCCTGAGCCCGCATCTCCCAGGCACATCCCTACCAGTGTGCGATGGGCGAGGTTGCATTCCCACCGCCCAGCGACTGCAGCCATGTCCACGCCTGTGCATCATTGGCAAAGCCTCTTTTAATGTCCTGCCAGGGGGCAAAGCTCATATCAAGCCACGAGAGAGCTGCTAGCTGCCAGGGTTGCCAGGGCAGGGGACATCCCTCCAGCCTGGTCCAGACCCCAGTAAGGAGAGTCTCCTAGTAGCTGGAAAACTGTCATCATGGTCTATTAACAAGCAGAAACCCAGTTGCTGGCAGAAACCTCTGGAAAGGGAAACCAGGAGCAGCTGCTGTGGTCATGAGCTGCATTAAAAAGGTTTTCTGTGAGTAAGAGTGAGGAATTACGAGTTACAACACTCTCAGCTTGGGCACGGCGAGCACGTTGGCTACTCGGGAAGTGCCTACAGTAAGCATCCTTCCTGGGCTGCCTGCAAGGGTTCAGGGCAAAAAAACCCTTTGCATTCAGCCTGGCTGAAGAAATGTGAGTTTTCTCCAAAGGCTGGCACGAGATGAATGTGGGATTGAGCCATTCCTGCCAGCAGAAAGCCGGAAATTGGATTCGTGAAGGAATTTACAAGAGCCGCTTACTTAATTGTGAACGTTGATTTATCCCGTGTTGCCCGAGGGCCAGAGGCCACCCGAGCTGTGGGCTGTGCGGTGGCACCTGTGTGCCAGGACTGACACTGCGGTTTAAGAAACTTGACTGAGTACAGCCACGTTCCCCATTTAGCGTTGGACTGGGGAGCACAGATTTTAATTAACTTTAGGGCTTTGCTCTCTAGAAATGCCTCTGAAGAAAAGTGCTTTTCCCCCAGGAGGCCACTGTCCAGATTTTCATATTTTATTTAGCTCCAAATTTTAAAGGCAAAACCCTGCTTTTTGTTCATTTTCCCTGATAACAGACTCCTTGTGTTTTCAGCACAATAAACAGCCTATAAATAAAATACCGACATGGATGTCACAGAGAAAATAACTAGAGGGGATTAGTGTATGTTCTGGATAATAAAAGGAGCTGGTTGAATTATTCATAGCGAATAAATCATCCCTTTTCCAGTTTGGGAGCAGACCCTGAAACTTGCAGAAGCTCTTGGGATACATTCAGGATGGGAGTAACTAATTTATTTCATTAGACCTTCTGCTGTGGTTCATGATTTGTCCCTCAAGTCACACATGATTGGTGCTATTCCTCCGTGGCCTCATGATTTTTTTTTTCTTAAGGCAGCGATGACAAATGATGGCTACAGGATGGCCGCTGCCCTTCTCCATGTACCCGACCTTACCACCATGCAAGCACGAGCAGCTACGTGAGGAACAATCACTCTTCTAGCACTTGGGCACACAGGAATGGGCTCAGGTGACCGTTTCTGAACATCAAGAAATCAAGAGATACGAGTACTCTCCAAGCAAATGAGTATTTGTGAAGACGTTATAAAAGCACCACCAGCTCCGGCGGCTCTGAGCCATCACTCAGGCGTGAAAACTAACGGCCAGAAAAAGCACTGGGGCCCTTAGTAAGCAATACCGATTTCCCAACATATTAAATTTCTACGATATGCATCTTTATCAGAGACCAAAACCCGACCTAGCTCATTACACGAGTGCACGTCCTGTGCGACTTCACTAGATTTATGCTGATGCCTGACTCTCGCTCCACACCGGGCAGGCCAAGAAGAGCGTGCAGTCCTTGGCAGAGCATTGCGGCATGCTTCAGGCATTGCAATCCACGCTAGAAGTGGGTGCATCTGGGCTATTGCCTCCTAGACAGATGATTTGTGAAGCATTTTAAGTCCTTTTGGTTGAGGAAGTGCTGTGCAACCACTGGAGTCTATTATTATCAGGGAAGAAGGGGGGGAGTAACAAATTTCCTTTACCTACAGGCTTATCTTGTGCTCCAGAGCAACACATTCAAGCATCTTAAAAAGTGTGCCATTTTCATTTCATTTCCTTCCTACTTATTCCAAAGCAGCCAAAGCTAAGTCTAATCAAGACTTAAGTGTTCCTCAGAGCCAGACAATTATTACCGGTCTCGGTTTCCCCATCTATTAAGAAGAAACGAAGATATTAACCCGAGCCTTGCAGCCTACAGGCAGGGCTGTAACCCAAGGCTTCCCACTGCAGCTCCCACACTAACTGCCTTCCAACCAAGCACAGCCACCGTTCCTCAGGATGTGGCTCCGCTTCCATGCAGAGATGCCTCAAAACGCCTGAGGGCTCTCTGCATGGGGGGCTTAGCCCTGTATGGCTTTTGTAGAGCCTAGCTCCTCTCTTGGGGATCTTTGCCCCTGCTGCTGGGGTAGCTCAGCTGTTCACAAGCAGCTGCTGGCTTGCTGCATGCTCTGAAAACGTGGCATCGATGGGGGTTTTACTCAAAGAGCCGTGATTCAGAGCTCAGCCACCCGCAGCTCTGAGCAGGGAGGGAGCAATCCCTGGAAGAGGGTTGTGCGAACAGCCACTGCCTCCCTGCCCCGCTAAGCCATCCCTGCATGGAAAGCACCCACGAGCAAAGACAAAGCGCCCCAGGTCCCCAGGCTGGCTTTGTCACAGCAGCCCCTTCCTCACAGCTACTCCTTGTCAGCTTTAACTTTGAAAGCGAAACCTCCCTCCCTGGCTCCTCAGGATTTACATGAAAACAGTCAGTGGGGAGTTCTCTTCATTCATGCTGGGCTTATACTTCTAAATTATAAAGTGTGTCAAATGAGGATTTAATTTATATTTAACAAGACAACGTTTGTAAATTAATTATTCATCAGCTGATAACGAATAAACATTTCCCCCTTCCCTCCCTCCCTCCCCCTTTTTCACAGTGTTTTCACAAATGCACCATACATGCAAATTTATTAAATCTATACTGCAGTACTCCAGACGTGGGAAAATATGTTCTTCACAGAATCATAAAATAGTTTGGGTTGGAAGGAACCTTTAAAGGTCACCTAGTCCAACCCCCCTGCAGTGAGCAGGGACATCTTCAACTCGATCAGGTTGCTCAGAGCCCCGTCCAACCTGACCTTGAATGTTTCCAGGGATGGGGCATCCACCACCTCCCTGGGCAACCTGTTCCAGTGTTTCACCACCCTCACTGTAAAAAATTTCTTCCTTAGATCTAGTCTAAATCTACCCTCTTTTAGTTTAAAACCATTACCCCTTGTCCTGTTGCAACAGGCCCTGCTAAAAAGTTTGTCCCCATCTTTCTTATAAGCCCCCTTTAAGTACTGAAAGGCTGCAATAAGGTCTCCCTGAAGCTTTCTTTTCTCCAAGCTCTGGGGAGTTGGCTAACCCCAACTGTTTGAGCCTTTCTTCATAGGAGAGGCGTTCCACCCCCCTGATCATTTTTGTGGCCCTCCTCTGGACCCGTTCCAACAGGTCCATGTCTTTCTTGTGCTGAGGGCTCCAGAGCTGGAAGCAGTGAAATCCTCAATTTTGTTAGTGTGTCGCATGGTAACGAATGCAGCCAGGCACAGCATTATGAATTTAATACTGTGTAGCATCTCCTTCCTAAAGAGGGAAGGGGGGAATATTCAACATGTGTATTTGGACATAGCACCCTCTCTGGGTTTCAGTCCCCCACTCACAGGCAGAGCTAAGAAAATAATTTGCTGTAATAATGGAGGCAGGAGCTTAGCCCTACCCCCTGGAAATCACAGGCACTTCAGAGGCAGCGGAATCTGTCCTCTGACTGACGGAGGCCAGTTTTGCTCTTTCCATCTTTATTATCATTAAGTAATGAGACTGAGGTGGTGCACAACCCCAGCAGAAGACCTGTCATCAAGTTTTTCTACAGAATTTGGCACACAAGGGCATCTCCCAAGGCACATATCAAAGAGAGGAGTCTCCAGCATCTAAATTAGCCCTGGCTGCACTGCCTCTGATACCAGGCACTTGAAGCAGGTAACTAAGGCAGGTCCCTGGATGAGTGACATGTCTCCGTTCACTTCGGCCAGGAAGCTACCACAGAGTTTGGGTTATGTTCTCTGAGTTCAACTCCTCGAGCCTCATGCTTGGTTTTGCGCAAGAAAGGAAGAAAAGAACGTTCAGCTCTGACCTCTGGGAGGAATCTGAGAAGCTCTGGGCAGGACTTGTTCCATCCCCAAGCTTGGAACAGAACTTCTTCCACTCCCACCCTTGCTGGCTCTCATGGACACTTCACGGACATCCTCAGGACTAAAAGACACTCAGTCCCAATAGTTGGCAACCGCTTTACTTCTACAGCATCATTTCCTGAGAGTTAAGCGTCCCTGAAGGAAAGTGATCCAGAACTCGAGGTGCCCTTGACACCAGTTAAAGCTATAATCTATAGCAATAAAGCCATTACAAAACAAAACCAGGAGCAAATCCCTCCAGCAAACAACCAGTCAGCGAAAAATTTGAACCCAAAGTCTCCTCCATCAGTCCCTGCTGCCGCAGCCCTCCCTGGCAGCTCTTCCCCAAATATGCTCGGAGAACCAAGGTAGGTCTTTGCACCAGGCTCAGCTTAGCGATAAGCCGAGGACACATAAACACTCTCTGTGTTAATGGGAATCTAATTGGGCGTCCAGATCCGTGACACAGCTTGGAAAGCTGTGGTGCTGTGGGTGATAACTCATTTGGCTTGAGGTGCTGCTGGCTGGCACCCAGGGGCAGCAGGCAGCTCTGGAAGGGCTTGTGGCCAAGCTCATCCTTTCCCTGATGGTGTAAATGCAGCTTCCCACCACCCTGAGAAGCGCCAAGTGCCCTAATCCCACGCAAATGCAGCAGGTTCATGGCGATGGGGAGGAAACCCGAGTCCACACAGCAACTGGAGCAAACAGCTGTGGGACCCGATGGTCCCACTTTTCTGCACCCTTTTCCCTCTCTGCCCATCCTCTTTCAACCAAGCCCTGTCCCGCTTCCTATCATTTAACCATCTCCTAGCTTTATTTCTGGTTACTGCCACATTTTGGCTGGCAGAGCAGAGAGGGTCCTTTCCCCAGGGAGGAGAGAATGTAAAATTTGCTCAACTACCTAAATGGGAAACAAGACTGCCATTCTGGTCTACAAAAGATACCAGGAAATCACTTCACATTTCTTCCCCCTCCAAACCTGCCTGCCTTCTGCTGACTCCTGAATGTTAATGTTATTTATGACAAGTGATTGATGAGGGGGATGCAGAATTCACACCCAGCCCAGGGCATTTTCAAATCACCTATTCATTTTTAAGGACCGGAATCAGTTTTGTATCTTGACATGATTTATAATGTGGAGGTTGAGCAGCGGCTACGCAGGGCCAGCTTCCAGGCCTTGACAGAGCATCACCAGGCTGAAGGCAGCGGTGAGTAGTTAACCCTTTGAGGGGTAAGTAGAAGATCACAGAACACCAGTACTCAAACCACATTGCTTAAGTTGGAGCCTTCTATTCCAGCAGCATGTCAGGCCATCGTATAGCCTTCAGCTTCAGATGCACAGACCATGCTGGTCCAAGCTAATAGCCTCAGTAATGCTGCTATATTTCTGAAAAGAACTAGGTTTTTATCTTCTACATAGCCTGGCTATGTGCAAGAGAGATATTTATGTAAAACGCTGTCATCGCAATGCACCTAGGAGAGATCGATGGGACGTTTCCCCTCCAGTGGACCTTCCAGCCTACATAAGCCTTTGTATCTACGGCAGAGAGAACTCTCACCATGGGCTCAGGAGAGGTCTAGCTCCAAGTCAAATTCTGGTTCCTTTCCCTCGGAAATGTGCATTTCCTCAGGTTGTGTATGGGAAAAGGGAGAGATCAGGGACAGGCCTGACAGCTGGGAGAAGGCAGAGCTTCTCAGGTTGGGAGAAGCTATATAAAAAAGGGACAAAGTGGGAATGACATGTCCCCAGCAAAGACAATCTGTGTCATACGTTTGATGCCAGCCTGCCAGTGGCTGGCACCACCCACAGAATGAATTAATTCGTTGCATTAGCATGGAAAAGCAAACAAACACAAAACAAGTGGGTGAAGCAGCCAAGTCCAGAGGTGACACTGTGTCAGCTTTGTCACAGCCCTTTTCTCTTGCTTCAGGAGATGCTATAGCACGATGCAGCCTCTCTCATGAGCAGGGGGAGGTATTCAGAGTACAGATGGCAGAAAGTTGCTATCCAAGGCTAAGAGACCTGGGTCTAGCTGTCCTCAGTACCTTTAATATCAGCCCAGCATCTCAGGGAGAAAGGTTTTAAAGCTCAAGGGCATCACAGATTCAAGCTTAGGAAGTTACCTAAGGGGACAGGGAAGGGGAGATGTCCATAGAGAGTCTACCTGGGGAGTCATATAGAGGTGTCTTCAGATCACTGTTGACTGTTGGGACCCAGCAGGGACCCCTGGACTTGTAGCATCTGGGCACTTCAGAGAGACAGTGCAGCCAGTTGTGACTGACGCCACAAAATCCCTCAACTGTCACTACACTGAATGGTTTCCTCCCCTGCCTGAGCAGCTCCTCACCATGCCATTCCCACAAACGGCAATACCTTCCTCAGGTGGGAAGGCTGCAGATAAGTAGATTAGCCCCGTGGCAGCAACTTCCCCAGCAGATGTAGGCAATTCCAAGTGCCAGTCTTGCCTTCACACTCCTGGCTTGCATTAAGTGCACTGGGATCCCCTGGGATCCTGTGCAGTTGTGGAGCCCCACTTCATGAAGCATAAAAGCTTCTCCTGACTCTTAGAAAGAGCTAAACACATGGGTTGAGCTGCTCTAGGAACAGTCAGGGCTGTCTTCAGCAGCACTCTGCCATATGATTCTCTGGTGTCTAGTAAGGGTTGAGTTCACACAACAGTTTTTCCCCTCGGTGGGGATGGCTGTTGTCACTGCCTTGCATCCTGTTTTCACAAAAATACTGGAGGTGCTGAATATGCCTGAAGCTCCTATACTGCAGCCATATATGGTTGGTATTAGCCCAGTGGATCTAAAATACTGAAAGATTGAGATAGACGTACGTGCATTCTCACATACCCATCTCCATGGCATAAGCTGTGTTTCTTAGGAAACCAGACTAGCAGCAGTGCCTGGTATCTCCGTTTAGGAGAAGAGATGAACCCTGAATGCAAGGCTGGATGTTATAAGCCACTCTCTACTGCTACCACCTGCATGGCTATGCAGTGCTCCTGCAACAGGGAGGAGAGCAGAGCTTCCAACAGGGGTGGAAAGGGGTAAAGTAAATGGATGAGAGGGAAAGAGAAGGAAAGAGGACGCGCACTGTGGTTTTGCGTGGTTTTCTTGGGCAGTGCAAAGCAGATGGGACAGCCACCTATAACATGACTCTTATGCTCTACTTCCAGGCACAGCACTGGCCAGGGAGATGAGTACATCCAGCTCCTGCACCCTTCCCTCTGCACTGCTGCTCTTATGTTGCTGTGGCTTCATGTCAACACACCCACATGGGATGGAGGAGCTTGCAGTGTCTGCTGGCAGCGAGGGATGACATCCACATGGCTTGGGCTGTGGTTCTCCTCCTGGAGACTGGGCCCACAGGAAGAACGAAAGGAAATTTTTTGCCTTGAGGCCATCCCTGCTGGGCATCCTGATGGTGCCCTCATCATGCAAGCGAGTGCCCAGCCAGATGCCCATCTGGTGGCTCATGAGCAGGCGCTGCTTGGAGCCACATGCTCGGCGGTGGTCAGTCAGAAGGGCTGCTTCAAAGTGCTTTTTGGAGCGAAAGTGGTAGTACAACTACAATGCCATTCCTCCATCCCCAGAGGAGTTTGTTCAATGGAAATTTTATACTTGGGGAAACTAAAAATAACATGCCCATCCCGAGAACTTTCTTTTTTTGGTTTAAGGCGGCTGGTTTTGTTTCTGCTCCGTTTTGCATTGAGAGAGACAAGAAAAGCCAAATTGCCCTGGTTGTACCTCTCCTTTGTCCTCTCCACCCCACTGCCCAGTGGGCCAAAGAAGTCTTTCAAAACCTGACAGCGGTCAGGTTTGTTTCATGCTAGAAAAGAGGTAAAAATGACTTTACAGGGAAAATAATAATGGAATTTTCCTGTGGAAAATAAATAATCAACAGTTGCTCTCCAGTGTGTGGCCTAAAGAGCATCTTTGCTGAGTGTTTCTGCAGCTCCCAGTACAGCGGGGTCCTAAGCCATGAGCAGAAACCATCGCAGTCATGGTGGTATCAATCTAAGGTGCTACGTACTAAAGAAGAGCCGTTGGACCCGAGGCACCCTGCCTGCCCCTCCCCAGCACCACAGGCCAGGCCTGGGCACCCAAGCTTCACACCATCAGACCATTGCCATGGAAACCATCTCCAGGTACCTGTTTCAGTCCTCCTGGGAAGCGCGCTGCTCCCCCTCCCAGCCACCACTGCTCTGGCTCAGCCAGAGCATCCTGCGCCCGCACGCTTCCCAGGCAGGAGAGGGCAAAGCCACCAGGCAGAGGTGTCTGTCCACACATTGCCAGTGGAGACCGAAGAGCATCATCATCCTTCTCCCTGAACTCCTGAGCATGGTAGGTTTGCTGAGCTCACCAAGGGCACTTGAGGACCTTGCTCCTAACCAGGGATGGCTGTCAAGCCTTTCTAGCACCAGCTATGAGCGGGTCAGAGCACCTCTTCCCAAGGGAAGGGAAACAAATCCACCTCTTCTCATGACAACACCACCTTCACACCATGTCTAGCTAGCATGACACAACTTGCCAGCAGTGCTGGGCCAGCCACCTCCCACGCTCTCAGTTGCGGTGATACCGCGACCCTGCAGCAGTGACACAACTCACCATCTGGATGACAGACACCGGCCCGATGCTGTTCACGTAGATATCCACATCGATAAATGTGGGCTTGACTGTAAAGAAAATAAAATAGGTATGGATGAGCTGGGGCTGAGATCCTTTGTGAAGCACTGAGGACCCGGGGAGCATCTGGGATCAGTGTGGCTCCATCTCACCAAAAATACCGACTATAGCAGCCACAAAAGCATGGAAAACACTGGACACAGCCAGGTCAGGTCACCATCTGTGGCCACAGGGAGCTTCAGGGGACACTTACTGCCAATGTCGGGTCTCAGCTTGTTGTCATAGTTCTTCAGCAGCAAGTTGAGGATCTGTGTGGCATCAGTCTCCTGTGCCTTGGGGGTGAGGACCCAGGTTTTATTGATGCTGAGGTAATCATAATCGTATTCCTCTGTGCTCTCACACCTGGAGCGGAGGGACAAAAGGAGAGAGACATCGCTGTGGCATCTCTCTGGCGCTCTGAGGGAGTAGGGGCACAGCTGGGTTTCAGAGGTACTAGAGGAGGAGGATGCGGCGCTGCTAAAAGGCAGAACATAAGGAGCTCAGGGATCTCCTCACAGCCACGCTGCTAAGAAGACACAAATCACCTGGTGCCTTCAGGGTCCCCAGACATGCAGGGGCCTTGCTGCCAGTGGTCAGGACTAGCAGGCATGGGATGCTCTACATCCTCCCCGGCTCCCTTTGGAGGCACACTGCTCATCCCCAAAGCGTGGGAGCCAGTCCCTGCCCTCCCCTGCCCTGTTCCTGCCCATCCTGCTCCAGGCCCTCCTCTGCTGCCAGCAGCTCCTGCTCCTGGAGCTGCCCGTTAACCCCTAATACCTCAGCTGCTCTGCCTGCTGCTTGCACCTGAAGAGGGCTTCCCCTGAGGAAGACGACAGTGACCAAACAGCATTTTTGGGAAGCAAGGTATTTACAATAAAAGCATTTCAGAGAAAAGAGGTCCTCACACTATCAAGCAGGCAGTATGTCTGGCTTGCTAGGAACTCAGCCATCTGCCCTGCACAGATCCTGGGAAATTAAAGCCTTATGCAAACTCCACTGCTCTCAGGCCAAGACCTGCCACAACCCATTCCCTGTACTCACCAACCCTTCCTCCCCAGCCTTTGGCGTGAGCTCCCACTTAAAGATGCTCTATCTTCCTGATCTTTGAGTTCCAAGCCAGGTGAGGAAAGCTTGCATCCTCCTTTGGACACAATCCACTAAGCAACAGCTTCTCCCACTGCCTTTCAAATCTGCCCTCTCTAAACCTTTCACACCCTCCCTTTTCCTAAAGGAGTTTTCCTAAGCCCTCTAATTAAATAAGGTCCACATGATCAGCTGGGAAATTCTAACCACCTGCTGCTGCTCTGGGCAGCTCCTTCACAAGATTGTCCCCAGAACGACACAGCCACATGCAGGAAAGGATGCCAAGCAATCCCACACCCGGCACACCCCCCGACGTCTGCCATGTCAGCGCGTCACATGCTCCAGCACCAGAAAGGGTCTCGCAGCGGGAGCTGCCATTGTGTTGACACTTCCCAGCTGGAGCCTCGCAGCTCTGAGGTGCAATCAGGCACCACGGATACACATCTCCCTTCAGTGCCGGGGGAGGCAGAGCCTGGCAAAGGTACTTGAAGGAGGAAAAAAACCATTAAATTGACATGTTGCAGTCAATTTATCAGATGCTCCTCTTTTAAAACCCCAGATAAAACTTGCTTTCATAATCGTTTTAAAACTGTCTGCATCTCCCCAGCTTTCAGGCACCAGGATGGGTCCCCCGACAAGGGATGGGCTGCGTGCAGCTGGCTGCCTGCCGCTGCACGTTAGGTATTGGCACATCAGCTCGTTGTTTCCTGTCTAATTGCGCTGCACTTTCTAACGATGCTTAAGGAGTCTTAAGCAATGCTGTCAGGATGCGCTTCCCTATCTGAGCAGCGTCAGCGCGGGCTCACTTGGCTGTCATGCTGTCGTGTGCCTTCGAAATGCAGCCAAGCCGACAGCTCCGCGGCATCCAGCAGCTGCAGAAGGCACAGGGGACCACCGCTGTGCCCACCTGAACGCTAGCCAGAGCTGAAATCTGGGGCCGGCCCCGCTCCTGCGGAGTACAAAGAGGGACACGTGTGTCTGCCACAGCCCAGCTCAGGGCAGGGGAAAGCAATCCTAACTGCTTTCCCTTGCTGCCAGTGTTTTGTGTGATGCAGGCTGCCTCTAGCTGTAGGGAACAGCTACACCAAAACCTTATCTCAGTGTTCTCTTGACCCTACTTGAAGTCAGCCCAAGACACGTCACCTGCCAGCACTGAACTCTGCGTGTCCCACCGCCTTGCCAAAACGCAGTTTCTGAACGCCGTAAGGGCACAGTAGAGTCTGAAACATCCATCCAGGGCCGAACAAAACCAGGCTGGTTACTCTGACCTCAGCCTTCTAGCTTCCCCCCATTTAGTGTCACTGATTAATACGCTAAGGCTTGGGGTAGCATGTCCAGGGAGTCACATCCCTGTTACAGATGCAGTGACACTACCAAAAATATGCTTTTTGCTAATGCAGATAATCCTGGACTACTAAACCATTCTAAGCCATCTTAGCATAAGCAAGCCAGCTTTTGCTGGAGAAAGTATGCTTTTGCTGGGTATCTGCGCACACACACACACACACCAGCTCTTGCTGGTCAGGAGTGTGACTTTCATGCCACCCTATGCAAGCCCCTGCCTCCTCCCCAGTCTTTTTCCCAGTGGCCCCATGTCAAATCAAGAAGGGAAGAGTCCAAGAGCTATTGCAGAAGAGAGGAATTAAGGTGTACATGTCCCCGCACAGCTGCTAATGGAAATGTCACACTGCAAACCTGCAGTGATCCCCAACGCGCTGTGAACACTTGCCGGCCCGGCAGTCCCGTCTCCTTGCGCAAAGCGACTGGCTCGGTGACAGGGGACAACCAGTTCTTGTATGTCTCCATGCAGCCAGGAGGAAAGGTAGAGCCACGTTTCTGCTCTCCTTTTGTTGAAATGTCAAAACATCCACCTCGCAGCACTGCTGCGGTCGTCCACGGGGCTGGGATGCAGCTGCAGGGTGTGGGCAAGGCGTGGGCAGGGGGATGATGGCGGGGCAGAGCTGGGGACATTGCGAGGAAAGCCCTGGTCTGACAGACGTGGTTGGGGCCGTGGCAGCTCCTGCTGGTGCCCAGAGCAGGAGGCCTGCACAGCAGGGAGGTATCCTTTTGGATGCGCTCACGTATATGGATGGAGTTGGGCAATCCTCCTTGGGCAGCCCTTGGTATTACAGCAGGACAGTGCTCTGCCTTGCCTCCCTAATTCTGTTTTACTCAAGCAAACACCTGTTTTGCTGAGGTTTCCAAGCACACTGATGGTCAAAGTAAAAGCCACGCAAAGAGCTGGTGGCTGGCTCCCTCCCCCAGTGCCCAAGCTGTCTGACAAGGTTTCCCTTGGCAGGAGGACAGGAAGAGCAACATGTGCCACGAGCCCTCGAAGACACTTCTGCTCCTTGCCTGGTAGGACAGCCGATGGTGCTTGACCAGGATGCATACCAACTACTAACCTGGTGTGTTAATGAAGTCTGAGACCAGTAAAATTTTGTACTGAGCCCTGCACCCACTGGGGAGGTGACACACAGCCTCCTAGCCATCCCCAGCCCTAAGGCAGGAATGTCCTGGAGCAGATGCAGATACCAGGGCTGTGATTATCCAGCCCCTCTGCAAATGCAGCTCAAAGCCTCCTCTGCTCCTGAGGAACAGACAGCAACAAAATGCAAGAACAACATTTCCCTCGGTTGAAAAGCACTGTGGTCAATCCTAATTACCACATGCTAATGTGTCCTAGACACCCATCCCAATGCCTCCAAGAGTTGTAGGCACAGGGATGTTCAGGCAAATTACTCTAAATTAGAAGCAGGCAGAGGATTTAAGGACAGGGGGCTCGCAAAACTGTACCCTACCCGTTTCACATGTCTTTGTACCTCTCCTTTCACAGCATGCTCCATGAAGCCCCAATGGTCAAGTCTGCACAGTTTAACCATCCGTCACACCCAGCTTTCCAGTGGTGTGATCCTGCTTTCAGGGCTCAGAGTTGGGTGCCTTGGTCCCAACCGAGGCAGTGCCCTGGGAAAGGCTGGTGAAGTAGGCTCTGCAGTGGGGGGACTGTCTGGGGAGTGCTGAGTCACCCGGCACAAAGCATCCAGCCCGCTCCAGCACCAGGGGATGGGTCTTGCAGCTTGTGCCAGAAGAAAAGCTCGCACACACGTGGCACCTGAACAGGGCTCCTCACCCCAGCACTCACCATCAAGTGTAGGGCAGGCGAGATTCACTCCCTGCAAGCTGTAGCCAGGAAAAATGCAGTGATTGCAGAGTAAGACCCTGATATAACTTGCTCCTTTTTTCCTTCTTCTCCCACAGGCTTCCTCTCCCGCTCCACCACCTCCCCAACATGCACAGACACTGCTCCTGGCAAAGCGGGGCTGAGGGAAGAGGTAGACGTGAGGGACTGGGCAGAAGGGAAGCCGGGCCAGCTACGGGGTAAATCTTCCTGCTCAAGGGCATGTGAATACACGACTTAACTGCTCCTCCATGTGCTCTTGCAGCTTACGACTCACCCTCTCAAAACGCAGTGCTTGTGGCAGTGCGCTGCAGAGATGGTAGGACAAGGAACCAGGACCACCACCGACCCCCCTCTTGGCCCTCAAATGCCCCCCAGCACCAGCACACTGGCGAGAGGCGGCTGTCTGGGCACGAGCCATGGAGCAGCTCTCGCTGCCTTGACCCTGGGAAGGCTGAGACCCGGAGGACCGCGGCAGGGACGGACTTTCTGTCTGCACCCGAGGTCGGGAAGCCTTGGCAGAGCAGACCATTAGTAGCAGGATTCATAATCCCCGACCCTGACTGCATTTGTAATGGGATTTGATTTGCTTTAAGGCAGCTTATTCTGCCAATTAGCTTCAGCCAGTAAAATCCCTCTTCCCCCGAGCCCTGGGGGCAACAATCTGCTGACAACATGTTCTTTCCCCGATCTAGCCATTAAACTCACCAGGAGGGCTAGAAATAGTAAAAAAAAAAAAGGGAAAAAGAAACTTGAAAACCCCCTGTGCGTGGGGCCTTTCATCGCTGTTTACAGAAAAGCGCTACGAACCGCTGGCCCTGGGAGAGAACCATAATCTGCCAGCCCCACGCCTCCACTCGCCTCCTCGCAGTGCGCTGGTGGCATCGGGCTGGCATCGGGCTCCCAGCCGGCACCCTGAGTTGGGACCTGGGGCCAACCTGTAGAGCAAGGCAGGAGCCCGCGCTGCCCTCCTCCTGCTGGCTGCAAGCCCTGCCGGGGCTTTCGGGGTGCCAGGGGATGGAGTGCAGGGAAGGGGACGCAAGCTGACTCTGCGTGGAAATGCCCCGGCGATGGATGGAGCCCCCAGCAGGTGCCGAGCTCCCTCTGGTCCTGTTCTGGGCACCTCCAGAAGGGGCTCAGCTCCCGCAGGATTCAGCCAGCGAGGTGATAGCGGCGTGGAAAACGGGATGTCCTCTTGATTCTCGGCATGCAAAGGGGGCACCTGGGCTGCAAAGGACATGCAGGCACTAGGTGCTGCCGCGACCAGACCTGATCCTGCGTCGGGGCCGGCTGGAAGGAACCGCTGGGGCACAGAGGTGCCCAAACCCCCGCTGAAGCCGGGGTGGGGGAGCGTGGGTAGAGATCCTGCGACTCCAGCCCCCTCCCCTCCCATTGCCCCGACGGGTGAACTGAGGCGGGGAGGGGGCGTCCCGGTCCGCGGAGGGGGCTCACCTGGCGCGTAGGGCCGGCCCGAGGGCCAGGCAGAGCAGCAGCACCGTCCCGGGCATCTCGGCGAGGCGAGGACCGGCCCCGGGGGGGGCGGCGGCGGCGGTGCGCCCGCCCCGGCGGGGCTCAGCGCGGGGCCGGGGGGGCGGCGGGGCCCCCCCGCTGCCCGCTGCGCCGCGCTCCAGCCCCGCCGCCGCCCGCCCGGCTCCGCGCTCCGCGCACCGCTCCGCGCCGCCGGGGAGGAAGGGGAAAGTTGGGCATCTCTTCTCCGACTCCGCGGCGGGGAGGGGCTCGGCGCAGGGTCCTACCTCCCCGCGCAGGGGCTGGCCCCCCCCGCACTCCCCCGGGGGCTGAGCGCCAGCGGCGGGGGGCGCACGGCAGAGTCAAACCCGCGCATCTGCCTGCCGGGGAGCGAGCACCGTCAGCTGGTGTAAGGATCTCTCGCTCCCCCTTTGCGTAACGAGGCGCTTGATTTCTCTTTATAGTAGCTTTTTTTTTAATGCACAACAGTTGGGGTTTTTTTCTAAAAAAAAAAAAGAGTGAGTAATTATTGTTAAAATATGCAAGGCGTCAGTCCCCGCTGGCTGAGCTGCAAGCAAGACGCAGCCGGGAGAGGGTCCTTTCCCACCTGTTGCGGCTGCTGTCCCGCAAAAAAACCCAGGAAGGTGCGTGGGTAGGAGCTGTGGGACAGCCGGGGGTCACGGGTGGGCTGTGTGTTTTCCACGTGTCGTGCTCTGCTCTCACGGTTTGCCGAGCTGCACTTGGGCATTTCTTTTCACTGCTGGCATCCGACTTGTGAAGAGGAATAACAGATTCCTTCTTGGCGAGTTTTGGGTGAGAGTTGCTCGGAACCAACTTCGTTACAGCTACATGAGGTACCAATAATTGTCCTTCATCATCTGGTTACAGCCGTGAGTTGCAGGAGCCCATCCCCAGAGGGGCCTGTTCCTGCATCTCCCAGAGGCTCTGGTAACACTGGTGACAAATGGGGATTTGGTGCCACCCCTCCGGACTGGAGTGGGACCAACCCTGGTACTGGAGTGGGACCGCGGACAACTGACTGTCTCACTCCTGGCCCTGTCACAGCCTTCCCCACACGAGCATGGGCAAATCACTTCTGTGCTCTCCATCTGCAGCGTGCTGGTAACCACTGTCAGCTGGGCAGGATAGGGAGATACCTGTTCCCTGGGCACGTTCAGTGCCTAATAGGCAGGACCAGTCTTGGTGGGGACTAGGAGTGCTACAGGAGTACAAGCAGTAAATAACAGCAGCACACCTGGCTGATTTTTCAAGGCTCTTCCTACGCAGACTTTCTCTTGCTGATTCTTGCAGTGATCACCTCAAGCCCTCAAGCATGAGATCTGAGCAGCCTCAAAGCCATAGGAGCCAGCTGCAGGCATCACAGCTCCGAGATGGCATTTCCCTGTAACGAAGCAGCTGCAGATTATGTTTCCTTTACTGCATGCAAAGAAGCCAGCTCTGGGATGGCAGAGTTTACAGGAAGCACATGTCAAAAGAGTAAATAATGAATATCAAAGCAGCAGTGAAGGTGAAAAGAGCCCTTTAAGCCTCAAAGCAAGCTGCTGGATTGCCCCAGAAGTCCTTCAGGGATCCAGATGAAGCCAAAGTTGGGAAAGGTGCAAGAGCAGCCGCAGCGAGGACATAGCTGTCGAGGATTCTGGTCATGAACAGATCACAGAAAATCCAGAGGTTCATATATGTGCTCTCAGCTCCCCCTCAAGACGCAGGATGTGAAATGGTATGTGGGGAAATTCACGGGACTGATTTCTTTTGATGACCCCTTCTGCTACCTGAGAACTGAGAGATCTGGGGAGGACTGGTGCTTGGAGAGCTGGAGATGGTCTGAGCAGTGTTAGGGAATCACAACATCCATTTTAGATGCTGTTTTGGGGACACCTTCCAGGCAGTTGTATGCACTAGGAGCATCCGAGCTGCTGTCCTCCCCAGTTTCTCCTTCATCTACAGTGGTTTCTTGTTGTAACTGGTACCGAGTCTTTTACTTGGATAAGAATGAAGTGTGTTGGTGGTGTAGGAGAGCAAGGGGAGAGCACTGCTTTTCAAGGAAACACCTTATTTATCAACAGCACAGGCTTAGCCTGGGAGAAACCAATTTCATATTCACAGTGAATGATTTTGAGCAGAAAAAACCACCCTCAGTCCAAATGCTGAGAAGGACAAAATGTCCTGCACCAGTGTTTTGGGAGGAAACGGCCCCTATTTTCCACTTTGAAGAGACATTTATTGTGAGGTCTACTGTCATGGGATTCTCCAAACTTAAACAGGAGATGAAATGTTTTATTCAAGATGCTTTTTGTCCCTTCTGGTGTTTCAGTTTAACTGGCAAACTAATAAAACCTATAATTTACAGACTTCTCATGAGCACAGAGCCTGGGGGGCCATGCTGCCACAATAAGTGAGGGTTTGATCGTGCAGTCCTCACTGCAGGATTTAGCCCTGGGAGATGAGGAGACAATTCCAGCGCTGGCCCAGGATCCCAAACCTTGCAAGGTTGGCAGTGCTTTCAGAGGGAGCTGCCCTGTAGCCAGAGTCCTATATGAGTCTGGGCACATCTGCAACCCTTTCTGAATCCTGCTGCGCTCTCTCAAAAGCTCCTTTGCAGTGTCAGTCATGAAATCTGTGCTGCCTGCTCCTGCGTTGGTGGGTGGTGTTTATGACTGCAGACTGGAGCAGCAGGTGAAGGCAGGAGGCAATGCTCTGCCCTCCTCTTCCTTGTGCAAAGGGCTGGTCACTCCTTGCCTCGGGCAATGCCAAAGACAAGGAGTGCCTCTCTCCAAGGAGACTTCTCTTCTTCTGGGCTACGTCAGGAGTGCTGTACTGAGGGAAAATAGATACAAGTGGAGAGAAGTATTAACCCAAGGTGTTCAGGAGCTCATTTCCGAGAAAACTCAGGCTGTTGGCATTTGCAAAATCCTCCTTAGATAGATATCTTTCAAGGGTGGAGGAGCAAGGTAACCCACGGTGGGACTGGAGGACCCTGGGCAGAGACAGATACCACAGGGCTCTGCAGGAAAAGATCAGGCTTGAAAGCACTGCTGGCAGAGCTGGGGACGCCAGGACAAGGAGCTGCCAGGGTATTTGCAGGCAGCCACTGCCAGGGCCATGTAGCAGACAGCTCTGAAGGGCTGCATGGAGGTGAATTTGCCTTCCCCTCCTCCCGTCACTGCTCCACGTCATCTGTCTGAGGACAGAGCACAGTTAGAGCCACTGTCCTTGATGCTTACTCTCCTCCTGGAAACAAACAGGGGCTCGTGCTGTTACCTAGCTCTGCTGCGTGCTCTGGGAGCAACGCAGGTTCCCACACCAAGGTTTCCCAAGGATCTCCTCCCCCTGCCCAGAGCTGTGGGTTCTGGCAGAAGGCAGAGGCTGGTCAGGCTGCAAGTCTCCTACAGCAGCATCCGTGAGGCTGAGTATGCCGACACGCCTGGGACGAGAGCGGTGAAGGACATCCGAGGAGAAGCTGGTTACAGGGTCCCTTTGGAAAAGTCAGAGGATGAAAAACCCTGTATAAGTCTCAACCCTTTTCTCCGAGTTGGGGCACGTCCTGCACAGTAGAAACATTTGTTTACTCTACCAGGGCATTTGTTCAACATAGCCGAGGTTTTGTCTTTTTCAGGCTCACAAGGCAGACCGGGCACAGCAGCAGATGCTGCATTTGGGCTCACACGACATCAATAACCGCTCCACCTGGGCTCTGGCTTCCCACCATTATGGACAGTGATGATATATGAAGCAGACAGGACACAGTTTGGTTTTTAGGCACTGGAATCAACTTGCAGTGCTGACAGATAAAAAAAATGTGTTTGGAGCCTGAACAAATGTGACGTGAACGTTTTCCGAGGAGAATGAAGGGTGTGGGAGGACAGCCCAGACCGTAGCAAGAGCTGGTGCAAGCTGTCCCAGAGGGTGACAAGAGCGTTGACGGGAGCGAGAACGTTACTTTCATCCTCTACTGCTACATCAGACCAGGCCTGAAGGAGTCTCCACGTCTCTTCCACTGTGGACAGTCCCTCTTCACAATTAGTTGCTTAGTGGGAAGAGGTCACCAAACTGATAGGTGATCTGATCCTGGGTGTCAGAACAGTCATCCTGGGAATGGGAAAGATGCCATTTCCTGCGCTTTTATGGTTCTGCTCTTCTGGCGCTTTCCCCAGCTCAGGGCTTAACACGTTACATTCCTCCTAGGGATCGATACATGAAAAGAGAAAACGTACATAGGAAAGGGTGGGGAGGGGAAGGGAATTGGCAGTAGTTGACAGAAAAGGGAAAAATCTCAGCAAGTTGAGCACCAGGTGTTTCAATACTTTTTCGCAGCTGTGCCATCTGTACATCTGATGTCGTACGTCCAGTACAGGACCATGAGCTGGTAGTTTGGCATCTCACATCTCAGGCAGTACATTCATATTTTAAATACTGTGCAACTGCTGACGCAAACTTTGGGGACATGGAGCTGCAGGAACAAGAGCAGCTGCTTCTCTTCACTGTAGAAATGCGGCTGCCTCTGGATGGAGACACAGTAGCTCCTTGTCAAGCTGTGCCACAATAGTTCAGGGTAGGGGAAAAGGAGCCAGGAAGGTCATGGAGGCAACAAAAAGTGTCATTGGGATGCAAACTGTATTTCACACAGTGATTTGTCCCAGGGTTGCTCAATAGCTGGGAAAAACCTGGGCTTGGGGCTCTCCGGAGGACATGCTGGGATTCAGAGCAGAGCCTACACATGCGGAAGATGGTGCTCGTGACCAAAACCCCATGGATGGACCTGGCCAGCTGTAACCGTGCGTGACCCTTTCCATACTGCAGCTCTGAAGGCACAGCTGAGGGCACATCATCACCCACTGGCCTCCCTGGCAGGATTTAAGAGAGTGAGAAAGGGAGGCACAGTTGCCTTTTATTGTTAATACCCTTAGGCATTTCTGTCCAGAGATGCAGGGATTTCGACGACTTCTCTCTACACTGGCTCGGGAATGTTTATACACCAGTAAATAATGTTAACTGCTCATCTGTGGCTGAGTTTAGCTGTTGCAATTACAACTGTTTCCAGCAGCTGGTCTGGGTCCTGCGCTCTGCTTTCCCTCTTGCCCCGGCTCTGCGGTTTGCCTGGCAGTTTGGCATTTTGTCAGCTTGAGGATAACGCAGGGCGGTTGGCAAGTGGAGAAACCAGTGAAAGAAGAGGCAGAGCCGAGGCAGAATGCAACCCTTCCTGTGGCAGGTACCAGGTGATCTGGGGTCACACGAGCTGTGTTGTTTTGCTGTCTGTTATGGGTCTGACTCTGAAGCCCTGGGACAGATGCCTGCAGCAGGCCCGTATTCTCACACCTCTTTCCTTCTTGGGAGCTACTAGGCATTTTCAGGGCCTCTTTATTTTTCTCCCCTGTGAAGCTCTGTTGTCTCCCCCAACAAGAGGGGAATGCCCTTCTCGCTCAAGTGCCTGAACTCAAGGGATGAATTTTGGAGGGGCTGGATTTTGTTGTCTTTTAGGGAGGCAGTGCTTGGGACTGTGGCTCGTTTGGCACGCCTCCATGCACTTTGCCCATCCAACGTGTGGGCTCCCCAGCACACACCTGCTCAGGGCAGGGGCAGTGCCTGCTCCTCGCCTGGAGCAGCTTGGCAGCCCCTCTTCCACCTCTGGCCCAAAGCATCATTCATCCAGGGGGAAGAGATCATCCTCTGTGCTGCTATTACCCACTCCCAGATAGGAGGAAGCAACAGGACTGCCTCTCCTTCCGTCTCATCTTGGCCCAGGTGGGACACAGCAGGACAGTTGCCCCCGTGGCAGCCCTGAGAGCCCCCCATGGTCATACCACCAGGGTTTCCCCTGAGTCCATGGCAGAGCAGGGCTGCTCTCCCAGTCCAGACTCCATCCAGTGGCCAGCTGCTCTCCGCTGCTGGCACTGCCATTTGCACCCTTTCCACCTCCACACCCTTGTGAGCATCCGTGATGCTCCTCAGCCCATGCCTGCATGAGTACATGGAGAAATGCCAGCACTGCTCTCTTCCTCAGCTCCAGGATCTCCCGTGAAACACTGACCTAGATCAACCCTGTGCCATGCACGATCTCAGCCTGTGCTGCTGTGGCTGCTGGGCACAGCAAGCCTCACTGTCCTGGTTTTGGCTGGGATAAAGTTAATTTTCTTCCTAGCAGCTTATATAGTGCAGTGTTTTGGATTTAGCATGAGAATAATGTGATAACACACTGATGTTCTAGTTGTTGCTAAGCAGTGTTTATATCAAGTCAAGGACTTTTCAGCTTCCCATGCTCTGCCAGCGAGGAGATGCATAAGAAGCTGGGAGAGAGTATAGCCAGGACAGCTGAGCCAAACTGGCCAAAAAGATACTCCACACCATATGATGTCATGCTCAGTATACAAGCTGGGGGCAGTTGGCCAGGGGGCAGCAGTCGCTGCTTGAGGACTGGCTGGGCATTGGTCGGTGGGTGGTGAGCGGGTGTGTCACTTGTTTTCCCGAGTTTTCTCTCTCTCTCTTTTTGTTATTTTCCTTTTCATTACAATTTTTAAATTATTATTATTAGTATTTTGTTTTATTTCAATTATTAAACTGTTCTTATCTCAACCCATAAGTGTTCTCACTTTCACTCTTCCAATTCTTTCCCCCATCCTACTGCAGGGGGGTGGAGTGAGTAAGCGGCTGTGTGGTGCTTAGTTGCCAGCTGGGGTTAAACCACGACACTCACTCAAATCCCCTCTTTGGGATTTTACTTTCCAACCGAATAGACCTCACACCTCATCGGGTGGAAATCCAGATGCCGTCCAGCCAATGCAGGCGGTGCCACAATGCCCAGTATCCACCGTTCCCCTCACCCTCAGTTTTCTCCCCCTCCATCCCAGCCCCTCTGGTTGCTGAAAGCAATCAGTGGCAGCTGAAGTGCAAAGAAGCCGACACTGTGCACTGCAGCTTTTGTGCTCGGTGCCCTCCAGCTTCCACACTCCCAAAGTCATCGGAGCAGAAATGCCTGCACATATAGTGCCTCTCCAAAAGAGAGATGCTGGCATTAGGATCTGGTAATTGCCAGCATGTCAGGAATGAGAGATGTCCTAATACTCACTAAGCTCCAATCTTAATCTTGTTCGTCACTGTTAAGACTCAGGGAAATCGGGCCGATGCGTTGAAAGGAGGTAAAATAAAAAGATTCAAGAGGAGGCTGAAGTCTCTTCAGAAAACTGAAGGAAATAATCTTCAAAGGTTCCCACAAGCCTGCATACCCCGGTCTGGAAAAGCGGAACAGATAAACACTAGAACAGCAGCGGGAGCCTTGCTGGAGTTGTTTTTTAGTCCAGTATTTTGTGGGAGGAGACGGAAGAGTTAAGGCTGGAATATCAGAAAGCAGTTACGGGATCTCAGCATCCTGGGACCCCATCCCTGGGGTCACTGCTACCTGGCAGGCTTAGGTCCCCGAGGCAAAACCCAGTTCCCGTTTCCCCACTGGGCTGGAGACCAGAGGGAGCAGTGGCACATGAGGGGCTGGACGCTTTTCCCTGTGTGAGACCCCCCCAGGCGGGTCTGTGGTCCCTTCCCACTGCCCCACCTGCGAGCAGGATCCAGCCAGTTGGAAAGAACTGCAGAGAAACAACCTGTTCTGGGGGGATGGAAGGAGTCGCCTCAGGCAGACAGCCTCTGCCTACGTCCAGGCAGGGTGTTTGCTGCCCATCGTCCCAGGCTCTCAGGACAAGCAGCACCTTGCTCCCACCACCCTGCCTCGGGCTGCCTCACCCCTCATGCATCCCATTGCCTTGCAGCATCCCTGCAGACAGCCCCGTGCCAGCACCCTCTCACTGGGGACACCATGGAGGGGTCTCCTCTCTCCTTGTATCTTCCCCTCAGGCCTGGGGGTTCCTGCAGTGGAAGCCACTTCCAGACTATGTACTGGTCACTGCCCGCTGAGCTGCTGCTGAATCCCTTCCTCAGCTCACAGGTACTTTTAGCCTCCCTGACAGCCCAAGGCAACACATGTTGCCATTAAATAAGGCCCTGCTATGAAAGGTGCTGCCCTTTCACCTTGCAAAAAGTACATGTGTGTGTGGAAGAGACCAGGGATCATCCCTGGCATACTCCAAATGCACCCCAACAACGTGCACACCGAGCACGCGCACCTTTGTCCCACGCGCTGCAGAGGGACGTGCCCAGCCCAGGGGTGTTCGCAGAAGGGGTTGTGGTGCAGAGATGTAGATAAGCTGAACCAGATCGTGTCTGTGCAAGCAGGGTGGGATCTGATGGGGATCCCACAAAGTGGGGGCAGCCTGTCTGCAGGCTCTCGGGTAGAGCCTGCGGTGGAGAGGCAAAGCACCGACGTCTCAGGCAGCTCTGACAGCTTCAGGCTTTGCAGCAAATTTTACCTTTGTCATTGCCCATGTGTTCGGTGGACAGGGGACTCCTGTCTTCTAGGAGGCTGTTAGAAAATGCCTTTCAACAGCAGTCAAATGCATCCCCCCCCCCAAAAAAAGAAGAGTAAGCCATAATTACACCCACACAGCTCTCCACACTGTGCTAAGCTTCACCCCCCTGTCAGAACCGATAAAGTGGGTATGTTGATTAAAAGTCCCCCAAAATGAATAGATCAAGAGAAGTCTGCCATACCCCTGCAGCAAGGGTGAAGTGCTTTTTAATTAAGGACAAAGAGATGCAAATGTCCTGAATCATCGCAAGCAAATAGCAAAATAGCACCTGTCAGAATACTAAAAAACAAGCACTCAGCGTTCCCTTGTGATCAGCTCGAAGGAGGCCTTGAGTTAAAAAAAAATAAAATTTCCACAAAGAGTTTAAAAATGTAATAGGCTGAGAGCGAGCAAAGAAAATGGCTCGATAAAAACAAGCGGGTATTACTTGCTGGTGATTTTGGTGCGGGAGCGTGTCAGCGCGGCCGACAGAAGCCACATCCCTGACCCCAGGGCAGCCTGCGCCGGACCCGCTCGGAGGCTGGCACGAACGCCTGCTCGGAGGTGGCACGAGGCACCATTGACCTGCCCAGCCTGCAGGCTCCTTCCCATCAGCGGCAAAGCCCTGCTCCTCCCAGGTGCGAGATCCCTGCCGTGACCCTACAAAGGCCGTAATCACAAGCGCTCAAATAACTCCAGTCATCTGGGAAAAAAATGACTTGATGCACACTGAAGTGCTTTGCTGAAGGATCAGCCTCAGGGTCTGCTCCATTCCAATCCCCTCGCCCGTGTCAGACCTGCCCGTGCCGAAGGAGAGGGGATTTAAGTCTTTCTGGGTAATGAAGGTGACAGGGTTGCATTTCAGAGCCGTGCGACAAGACCCCGTAAGTCATTCTCTGCCTTGCTGTGCATTTGTTTGCAAGGCAGCCTGGAAATGCACAGGAAGGGTCCTGTATATGTCCAGAGCCTTTATTATTAGGACTGATTACAGGGGAAACTGGCTGGCAAGGATGCCTGGATGCCGATGCTGCTGGGGAGAGCAGGCAGGTGGTCTTAGGTTGATCAGCGCAGACAATTATTTTCCCAGAATAAAAGGGTTCAACAGGGAGTTTGGGGAATTCTTTTGCATTTTGGATGCTTTCATTGTTATCGTTGCTTGCTTTCACCTAAAACCAAACATGGGGGGACATGGTGCTGCGAGGAGTGCCCCACGCATGCAGCCTCCCCTCTGGCCTCCAGCTGCTGGGCTGCACCCCAAAACGGTGGCCCCGGCTTAATGACATGGCTGAGGCCACTGCTGTCCCCACCACTGTACTGGAGCCGGGGGGGATGAGGGCCGGGAAAGGCAATGAAAGGAGCAACTGTTGGGAAGCACAGTGAGAGCCAGCGCAGCCCAGAAGCAGTGACAAAGGGCCGGGGCTGTGAAAGGAAAGCAGAGCTAAAGGGAAATGCCTGGAATAATAAGTGACGGACGGATGCCTTTGAAGGGGACTCGGATATCTTGGGTCTCCTGCCTGACCTACTTAAAACTGGTGTAATCTGATGAAGGAGCATCCTCCGGCTCTAAATAGAAACTTCGCTCCTCTCTATTTAAATTCCTTCCCCCTGCCACCCAAGGGTAGGACTGTGGTCGACAGCTGGGTGCAAGGCACTGTACATATTGTGTAGGTCCCAGAGTCCTGCAGAAAGGCCCCCCTCCCTGCCCGGGGAGGGCTGGGGACTCCAGGGAGGCTGCTGGGCTCTTTTCCCATGAGAACGGGCCGTGCAGCAGCAGAGGCACTAGCACAGAGCCCAGAGGCACAGCACTGGCATCGCACGGTTTTCTAGCAGCCTATTTACAAATAGGAGCAAAACTGCACTGCACAGGGCATTGCCTATAGGGGAATATACCTGATCTCCTTCTATGAGCAGGTGACCTGCCTAGTGGCTGAGGGAAAGGCTGTGGATGTGGTCTACCTGGACTTCAGTAAAGCCTTTGACACTGTCTCCCACAGCATTCTCCTAGAGAAGCTGGCGGCTCACGGCTTAGACAGGTGCACTCTTCGATGGGTAAAAAACTGGCAGGACGGTCGAGCCCAGAGAGTTGTGGTCAACGGAGTCAAATCCAGCTGACGGCCGGTCACGAGCGGTGTTCCCCAGGGCACAGTTTTGGGGCCAGCCTTGTTCAATATCTTTATCAATGATCAGGATGAGGGGATCGAGTGCTCCCTCAGTAAGTTTGCAGATGACACCAGGTTGGGCAGGAGTGTTGATCTGCTCGAGGGTAGGAAGGCTCTGCAGAGGGACCTGGACAGGCTGGATCCATGGGCTGAGGCCAACTGTATGAGGTTCAACAAGGCCAAGTGCCGGGTCCTGCACTTCGGCCACAACAACCCCAGGCAACGCTACAGGCTTGGGGAAGAGCAGCTGGAAAACTGCCCAATGGAAAATGACCTGGTGGTGCTGGTTGACAGCCGGCTGAACATGAGCCAGCAGTGTGCCCAGGTGGCCAAGAAGGCCAACGGCATCCTGGCCTGTATCAGACATAGTGTGGCCAGCAGGAGTAGGGAGGTGATCGTGCCCCTGTACTCGGCACTGGTGAGGCCGCACCTCAAATACTGTGTTCAGTTTTGGGCCCCTCACTACAAGAAGGACATGGAGGTGCTGGAGCGTGTCCAGAGGAGGGCAACGAAGCTGGTGAAGGGCCTGGAGCACAAGTCTGATGAGGAGTGGCTGAGGGAACTGGGACTGTTTAGCCTGGAGAAGAGGAGGCTGAGGGAAGACCTCATCGCTCTCTACAACTACCTGAAAGGAGGTTGTAGCGAGGTGGGTGTTGGTCTCTTCTCCCAAGTAACTAGCTATAGGACGAGAGGAAATGGCCTCAAGTTGTGCCAAGGGAGGTTTAGACTGGACATTAGGAGAAATTTCTTTACTGAAAGAGTGGTCAGGCCTTGGAAGAGGCTGCCCAGGGAAGTGGTGGAGTCACCATCCCTGGAAGTATTTAAAAGACGTGTAGATGAGGTGGTTAGGGACATGGTGTAGTGGGTATGGTGGTGTTGGGTTGACAGTTGGACTCGATGATCTTAGAGGCCTTTTCTAACCTTAATGATTCCATGATTCTAATTACGGAATGCACTGCTGTCAGGTAGCCATTCCTAGTGCAAGCTGCAGAAAACTGCACATCAGGACCTCAAAAATCAGGGGTCTCCCATTATCTCCTTGTATATGCGTGATTTGCAGTCAAAGATTTTTCATTTTAAATGAACTGCAAATCTGGTGCGCAACAGAGTCCTGAGACATCTAAACAAGTGGCAAATTTAGGCAGAATTTGGCAATTAGTTTAAGTGAGAAGAAAAACAAACAAAACCACAATCCAAGAAAAAACAGCTGCAATCAAAGCACTTTTTTCAACCTGTTTTGAAAGAAAATGTTTTGCTTAAGAATGCCAAAATGTTTCATCGATCCATTTTCTAAATTAAATGCTTCAAGTTTTTCCACTTCAGCACACCATTGTTCATTTAAAACTTGCCTTTCTTTAAAATAAAAAGGGTAGAAAAAGAACCACTGTTTTGCTTTGAACAACACACTGAGGTGACAAGATGAATTTTTTTCATTTTTCCTGTTTCACTGGAAAGCCATATTAAAAAAAAAAAAAGATGTTTTGATTCAATCTGAACCAAATTTAATCCATTCCTCACTCTGCTCCAGAGCAATTTCCATATCTGCAATGTGTATTCCCTGGAGAGCTGCTCTCGCTGCAGCCCCAGCCCCGTGTGCACTCTCGGCGTGCGCAGCCGGAGCCAGCACAAAGGGGATGTTCAAGCACCACTCGGCCAGTTTTGTTCAAGCAACTCAACAGCGACCACGTATCCAGCATGGGGCCAGCTTTGTGAGAGAAATAGTGACCGCTGGTGCTATAAACCCCAGCAGAAATTAAGACCCCTAAGCAGTGCGATGGCCGAGGGCAGAGCAGGGGGAGCAGACAGCCTGGCCCCGCTCCCGTGGGAAGCCCAGCAGCAGCATGTCCCCAGCTGAGACAGGGACACTGTGCTGTCCCCAAGCAAGAGCAGCTGCCATCACCCTGGACTGTTGGGCTATAGCCAGGGACGTTGCATCTCTGCTCTTGTCCTTCCTGCAAGAACTACAAAGCCAGGACATGCCAGGAGCTTCTGAGCTCCAGGTCTTCCCATCGCCATGTGGGGAGCAAGGCAAGTTTGGTGAGAATTCCCAGCAGATCAGAGTAAGACTCATAATATTGTTTTATCAAGGACTTTTGTCAAGCCCTTACAGCTCCCTAAGGATATAAAATTTCCAGCTCATAGACTCAGACTGTATGAGCTATTTAGGAACCTTCATATGCTTTATTCAGCTTCCTTGCTTTGGTGGCAAAAACGTATGTGGGATTAGAAAGGAGAAACAATTAAATTAAAAAACAAGTCATTACAGAAAGCTAGCAAGCTGCACATCTCTTAGTACCGCCATCAGAATTAGATGAGTTTGTTCCCTTTGTGGAGATAGGCCCCGTTAATTTTCTTGGCAGGATCTCTCATGTTAAAGCAACAAGGCAAATGTTTGCTTTGACTTTTTGACAGTATTTGTGAACCCTGGGAAGCTTGGAGGGGGAAAAAAAAAAAAGAGAAATTCTCTTAATCTGAAATGCTATACATGTTAATTTTTGCAAAGCTCAAATTTAGGGTCAAATTCGAACTGGCAGAGTCTCCTGAAGGAGGAGGAGGGGCAAAAGATAATATTTGGTAAAGAGAAGAGAAAGATGAGACAGGCAAAGTGGATTTTTTTAAGCTTGCAGGGAGATACTAAGCTCAATAATCAGACAAGAAAGGCAACGAGCAGATATCAAAGCAGCAGCCGTTTTAAGAGCTGTACTCATCTGAAAGCAACTTTTAGTTCTTGTGAAAACTGCCGCCTTAACAGCTGTCCCAATTAGAGCCAGCCGGAAATTTCCCAATAAACCAACATTTTTGTCAGAAAATAATTCGCTGAGTCTGAAATGCTCCAAGTTGGCTGACCTTTTCTTGAATCGAAAAGCAGGGCTCCAACTGGGTCCGGCGCTCAGCTGCCAGGTTTGCACCATGAGCGGCAGCGCTGACGGAAAAGTCAATTTTGCTGAGCAGCTGCAGGCACCAGGAAACGCCTGGTTCCCATAATTTATGTTTGGGATTTGGTTTGAGATGAAAAAAAAGATAGAAAATCAACTGAGTTCCTTATAAACTTGAACTTGAGCCAGCCGAATTTGCTCATGCCACGATCCCATATGCCTGACCCGTTTTAGGATCTGGCGGTTGGATCTGCGAGAAAAAAAAACACCATAAAGTGCTGTGGAGAGGCCAATGCTGGAAGTGGCTCGGGGCAGGAGAGGCGTCTCATGGCCGTGCCTACGTCTGCATGGCCCCAAGGCCAGCAGGTCTCCTGGGGTCTCTCCTTCCCTGTGGTGGCCCTAGCAGAAACATCCGGATGCCACCTTCCTTCTCTTTTCTTCTGTTTTTTTTTTTTTTTATTATTTTTTAAGTATAGTGAAAGCAATGACTACAGTTATTAGTTTTTTTCAGCTACATCTTTGCGAACTGATGTGTTACCACTGGATGTATCACCGGATTTGTTCCAGCTGCCTCACTACATCAGAAACTTATTGAAAGAAGGAAAAAGTCAACAAGACTTAGCCTAGGAGACCCTATGCAAAGCTTTACTATGAGCCTGGAGAGATTTTAGATAGCTGTATTTAAATAATATTTAAAAAAAAAAAGTCACCAGGCAGGACAACCCAGACTCCCCCCAACCACCCTCCAAGGGGCTGCCAGGCTCCGAGGCAGCTGCTGGTGCCAGAGGAGTCCCTGGGTCAAACTGGAGCTGTGTTTGCAGGGGAAAAAAGCTGGTAATGCTCCGTGCAACTCCTGACTAGCAGAGAAAAGCTTTCCTGTGAGCGGTGATGATTAATTACTAACGATAATTAACCTACAACAACAGTGGCACTCGGAAACTAGAGCAGAGGCACACGTCCCATCACGTGCAGCTCCGAATGAAAACAGAGCCCCTGCCCAAAGGGATTTCTTTTTAAAAATGACTAGAGGTGATGACTGACACAACTGGAGCTTTTCCCCACGCGAGTGCTCCCCAGGGGCAGTTCGCAGGGCGCAGAGCCCGCTTGTAGGTAGCAGTCTCCCTTCCCACGCTGCCGGCTGTTGCTCACGGAGGGGCTCTGCCGCTTCTCCGGGTGGCTCTGAGGGCATCCCCACAGGTCTCTGGTGCACCAAGCCTCCCTGTGCCCCAGGGAGAGGTGCTTCATTGGAGCCCCGCTGCCTCTCCATCACCAGTCCCATCTGGTGTCCATCACTCGCTGGCCCCATCACCGTGCAGGCGTGGTACCAACACTGCCCATTGTGCTGCCACGTACACCAACAGAAATGTAGGGGTATGGGGCTGGAGCTTGAAATCATCCCTCCTTGGTCCGTTAAAGCGATGCTAAGGGCTTCTTGCTAAGGGCCCTCTGAAGCTAGAAAAAAAAAGCATCTGCCACATTCTCCATTTCATCTTGCAGGCTGTGAGATCCCACCCCTCTCACTGCCTATCCCTGCTGACAGCCGTGCTTCCTACAGAGCAAATGGGCTTGAAACTCTGCGATCAAAGTCATTTGCATTGATTTCCATGGCCTGGTTTCTCTGCCTGGATTCTCCCCGTCCCTGTAGCCGCCCTGCCCCTTTGGAGTGGGAGCACCAGTGTCTTCCCTATTTGGGGTTTTGCTGTATCCCTGTTTCCTTCCCCAAGGAAGAAAACAAAATATTGGTGCTGGATGACAGTGTTTACCTGCAGGTTTAGCAGCACATGGACCGAGCTGCTTTTGCTTGACCCAGTCTCAAGGCGGAGGCGGATGTTTCCCCGCACACTGTTTCCCGGCCAGCTTTCCCATCTCTGCTCCCTCACAGGTCACGTCAGCAGCTCGCCTGTCCCCGGGCTTTCTGTTTCCTACCAGACCGGCTCACTCGGCAGCCCCCGTTCGTGCCCCCTAACCAGCCTGCCCCCTCAAAACCTCTCAGACAAAAAGCTCAGCCCCCAATGGGTTTTGCCGTAGGGCCAGTTACCCCAGTGGGTGGCAGCTGGTGTCCCCAGCCCAGTCACTCCTGAAAGGGCGGCTTCTACTTTCTGTCCTGCTCAGAAAAGGACCGTAACAGCGTCTCTCACTCTGGGAGAAAAGAGGGTCTCCATGGCAGCTAGGAACAGCACTAGCATGACAGCAAGACTGTGCAAGAAACTTGATTTTTTTTTTTTCTTAGAGAAAATGCTTCTATTTTTGACAAAAGGCCTTTTTGAGATATATGAAACCTCTTATGAAACTTCTCCCACATCACTGCTTTACATAAACGATTTTGCTGTAGTTGTGTTATTCATTGCACACATTTTACACCAGCATGAACTAGTTTATCTCCAGAGAATGGAAACCAGAGCCTGGCTGTGGGACAGGGCATCCTGCAAGCCACATTCTCTGCAGGTCATCTCGTCCAAGCCATGCCTATCACAAACAGCACTTCAGCCTGGGGCAACTCCTCCGAACAGGGCAGAGCTGCACTACAGAGTGAGAAAAGGGTCTCACCAGCATGAGCATCACCGTTAGCTGTGCAGGAGGAGAGTGTAAATGGGCCAGGAAACATCACACCGGTGCGCCCTGGTCACAGCCTCTACTGGTGGGAGCTGCAAAGGTGAACGGCATCACGCTGATGTGCTCCTGAAGAGCCCGTGACCCTAAAGCATATGGAGAAGACAGCCAGCTACATCCTCATAAGGATTAACAGGGTGAAGAGTCCATTCATTGCATTAGTATCGCAGCCTTATTTTTTTTCTCTCTGAGCCTGAGATGTCAGGGCTGATAGCAGGTAGTTTGTTTCACAGCAAATGTACAGCAATAGGTCAGGGGAACAAGTGAAAATGCCACCTTTGAGGGGAATTAGATCATTAAAATGTCACCATAGTACCTTGGGAAGCCAACTGGAGATTCCAGCTGCAGTTTTTTGCTCCCTCTGCTAGGAAAAATAAATAACATCTGCCAAGCAAGACCAAGCCTTTCTTTTCTAAAGAGATTACTATTTTTTTATATCATCATTGTTTCACACCACTCTGCCAGCACGAGAATCGTGATCTCACTTTTCCATTGCCACAAAGTCTGATTTTGGGTGATTTTCCTCCAAGGCTGGACTAAAGGATAAAAGGAGTGCTCTGGGGACAGTAGCACAGAAAGGAAACCTATACACCACCCCACCTCCCATCACATCTGATGAATATTAAATTAATGGCAGTGCTGTGCTAGGGTTATTCTCTTTTCTAGCTTTTCAGTGCATTTTTTCCAGCAGCGATTTGACTCAGTGGGTCTTTGTTCCTGCTCCCCCATCCACACTGCTATTGCTCGCCATCTAAGTGCTCTAGAGATTGCCAGACCCTCTTCCCATCATGTGAAGAAGCATCGTCCATTGAAAAATATCATGGTCTAGGGCTGTTTGCAGCTCTGAAGCTGTCTTGGTTGGAGCCTGCAGGGGATTTCTTGGTGCTCAGCTCCCCAGCTGTGTAATGGAAGAAATAATTTATCTTTAGCATGTGCCCTTAGCACTGAGGAACACTGCGCTGCTATCATCGACCACTGTCCGTGTTAGAAATTTTCTTTCCAAGTACATATGGAAGGAGATCTGCGTAGTAATAACGCATTTTAGAAGAGGCCACAGTAGGTAAAGCCAAGTCCTCACTGTGCCTCTTGTCCCATCTCCCAGTGGCTGCCCAGAGGAGATGCTAAGGAAAGGGGCAGGTATACGGACGGTTCCTCCCTTTCCAGGAGGACCCTCCATGTTTCAGCAAATCATCTCTCATGAGTTGCCGTTGTGCCGTTGTCTCCTTGCTTTCCCAGGCTCTTGCTCCCCCCTCTCCTTTGGCAGGGCTGGGAATTTCTTCCCATACCAGCTCAGGATGGAGAAGTGGACCCAAAAAAGACTTTGAGTGCTGTCAGGCTACCTTATCTAGGTAGCCAGTCACAGGACAGCTGATGGCAGCAGCTGCCACGACTCCTGGCTTTTCTCTGCATTTCTCTCCTCCTGCTTCCCCTCCAGAGGACCAGCTCCACAGCCAGCCCAAACCTTCCTAAAACTCGGAGCACTCAAGCCCTCGAAGTGGTGACCCCTTTGCTCTCCCCCTACACAGCACCTCAGTGCCTAATTGTTCTAATAGTTTTTCAAAGACTTCATTCATCTGCTGCCATAATTCAGGTCTTTGTTCCATGCCATGGTGTGGAGGAAATAAAGCAGGGTGAGGACAATGAAAAATCAGACACCACGGGGCAGATGACTCTTTCCCTTTGACCGTGCACACACGGAAAATCAAAGCTACCTGGGTTTTTGTTTGTCAACACCAATCTGGTCCAGGCGAGATAATAACCACAAATGCACGGGGCTGGGGTGCAAAGAATGGGAAGAGAACACGCTATTGTGGCTGGCTGAATGGTTTGACTGCTGGCAAAGCAAAGCCTTTTGTCCACTGATTGTTTTTTTTTCCTTGTAGATTACTTTATTGGTTACCTTCTGTGTTTCCCCTCTCTCTTCCCAAGCATCTTATTACTCCATTTGGAGGATATTTCCAGAAGTTTAGGGGTGGCCAGGAAAATGTAATTCAAAGCAAGGGCTTTGCTGATCTGAACCCCTACTTCTAAAGGGGACATTAACTCTGCATTGGAGTCTGACTGCATCAGTTGAATTCACCCTGGCAAATTTTTAACTCTTTGCCTGGTACTTTTGATGACCCATTTTCAGCCTGTCAGGCACAGATTAACCATTGGGTTCATCTGTCTGCAACGGGATCTTTGTGCCGCAGGGTCAGCCAGCGAAGCCCCAGCTAGCCCTTTCCTGTCTTTGATTGGCTGATGGGATGATTTTTCATCAGAAGAATCACAGATGGCAAATAAATGAAAAATTTCAAAAGAACAAATTAAGATTTATTTATGCTAAAATTCACTGTCCCTTTTGTTTGCAACATACCTGTGCATCAAGGGGATTGCAATTGTTTTGAACTTCTCTTTGACCAGCTCTAGCCCTGAGCACAGGAAATAAGCTGGGAAGATTTGGAGTCATGCCACACAAGCAGGTTCAAGGCAGGGAGACACCTAAGAACCAGAATATACTTACAACTGAGGCTTTTATTCTCCAATCCTCCTGGTGTTTACAAGGAGGGGGAGAGAGGGATCATTTAACTTTGGAATTCCAAAATGGCCTTGGCATGCACAAAGATTTTAGAGAGTTCTTGCAACACAGCAGGAGCCAGGGATTAAGCTCTAAATCCATGTTTTGTCTCTGAAAAGCTGTCCTGATCGCTAATATAGTGAACTCCATGCTCTCAAGAAATATTTGTCTACATCATTAAAACTCCCTGCTATTGTTGGGCATGACTGGCAGTCAGCAGCCAGCAGCAAAACCGTAGAAGCCCTTCAGCTTGAGCTTGAAGTGCTCCTGCTGAGCAGAGCAAGGGCGAAGAGAGGGTCAGAATAGCTGGGGGTGCCGATGGGGACGGAGGTGCCTTGTCAGAACTGTGACAGCATCATTAGCAGCCCGAGCCAGAATAGCAGGGAAGCTGGGGTCAGGGCAGAGGGCCACCGCTGGTGCTGCAGAGGGAGGCTCAGACAGCACCTCCATGCACCGCCACTGCCCCCACATAGCTGTCATCTGTCCCCCATTTACATAAGCCTCATCTACCTCAAATGCTGCAAACAGAGGAAGGAGCTGCAGCGTGACAATACTCATTCAATTGGCTCTTGCAAAACACAGCACTTTGCAAAACAGGCTCTCCTCTTCCATAGCTCCTTCCAGGAGGTGGGGAGCCCGCAAGCACAACAGATTGTGACTCTGCAGCCTGTAAGACCAAGGGGAGATGTGACCACTCCCCAGAAGGGAGGGCTACAGTCAACTCCTGGTATTGAAATTTTGTCTGGGAAGCCACTTTGCACAACCAGTGTGAATACCACAACCTGGGCAAGACTATTACAGAGCTGCAGCCCTTTCAGGCAGCAGGAAAGCAATGGAGCAAGGGGACCATGACTGTATGCCGCATGAAAAGTCCTAGCATGTTCTGGGGTTTCCCAGGCTGATGTGAACCCATTTTTTTAAAATACTGTCCTAGAAACCACCCTCTGGTGTGCTGCTGCAGGAGCACTGCATATCCCACTGGCCACGGGGAGATCCTTGCACATGGGCACCGGAACTTGGGGTCTCTGCTTGGAGGAAACATCTCCGAAGGTACTCCAAAAAACCTTGAGTCAGGGACCGAGCAGCAGGCACACAACTGAATAGCACTGGACCAGTATCACATTAACCCTGCCTCTGTGGGCACTGGCCACACATACACCATGCTGCAGCTCCCCAGCACTCAGCTTTTGCTCAGGAGCTGCTGTACTCAGAGGCATAGGCAGAAGGAAGCACACTGCGCCTTCGTCCGCCATGGACAGCACAGCTTGTCCCAGCCAGATCACTGGCTACGCAGATCCCTTGACTCTGTCGGCCCCCAGAGACATCACCGAGATACTTGAGATGGGATATAGTGCATAAAGTTCAAGTGTATAGTTGTGTGAGGCAGGCAGAGGATAGGCAGGGATCAAGGGTTCAACTTCTCTTCTAATGCAAGCACACAAGGAGACATCAAATGGAAGGGGAAAATCACAGCCCCCAAACCTAAATGAAGTGGTTCTTTATACCACAATTAAACCAGGAAACTCCTTTCTGTAGGATGTTGTGGACACAGTTGATATGAGTTCAAGGAGCAGCTGGACCAACTCACAGAACAACAACAACCACCACCCATCAAGAGTTATTAGAATAGAATATTTTTAATTGGAAGGGACCCACAATGATCATCTAGTCCAACTGCCTAACCACTTCAGGGCTGACCGAAAGATAAAGCAAATTATTAAGGGTGTTGTCCAAATGCCTCTTAAACACTGACAGGCTTGGGGCATTGACTACCTCTCTAGGAAGCCTGTTACATTGTTTGACCACCCTCTCAGTAAAGAAAGGCTTTCTAATGTCCATTCTAAACCTCCCCTGGACAGCTTTGAACCATTCCCGCATGTCCTATCACTGGATACCAGGGAGAAGAGATCAGCACCTCCTTCTCTACTTCCCCTCCTCAGCAAGCTGTAGAAAGCAATGAGGTCATCCCTCAGCCTCCTTAACATAAGGATAACATAACAATGAAACACAAGGATATGGCTTTTACAGGCAAGTCCCTGAGCTACAGATTGCTGTAGGCTGGGAGCATACCCTACTGAAGCTCTGCAAGGTGCATGAGAGTGAAAGAGAGCCTAAGGTTATAGAAAGCATCTGCTGTTTGACTGCTATCAGGAATCGGACACTGTTTTGACAAGGCTTTGGGCTCTCCCAGTATAGCAGCTCTTCTGTACTTGCAAATTGTGAGCCCAGCAAACACTTGCACTAATGTTGGGTTAATTTTAGGAATACCTGCCTTTTCTCCTGCACATAGCTGGGCAGTATTTTTTCAGCAAATGACTTATTTGCTTTAAATAAGTGCAATTTCTAGGCATCCAAAGTGATGCAAAAATTCAGGTCAAATTCCCCGAATAGCTTCCGCCACCAAAAAAAGCAACAAACACTCTGAAGTGTTGAGCAAATCACATGGAGAAGGGTTGGAGTCCTTCGGAAGCGCTCCTTTTTTGCTATTTCCAAAATGCTTCTATTTCAAGCACTTCACATATATGCAAGGGATAGGCTCCTTGCAAGCCCAAGAAGCACAGACCCAATTTGCTGCTCTCCCCTGGGGTTACATCCCCCAGAGCTCCCTCCTCACCACCATGCTCCATCCTGCCGTGGGAACCTGCTCTCAACCTGCCAGGGCTGGTGCAATTCACAGGAGCTGCTTTGAACATCCGTCAGGCTGGAGCAGGACCCTGAACAGGCACAAGGCAGTTCCAGCTCTGCCACAGTCCATGCACCAGCTGCAGTCCTCTCCAGTCTGCTCCCCAACCATCAGTTGCAGCTGAGCTGAAATAGCTTCCTTTCCAACATGCCTTGAAGAAAATGACATTTTCTATGCAAGAGTTGAAGTGCCACGGGATTCTTTTAGCTTTGGAGGAAAGTTCCCCCAAACGGCCACCCTATTCCAGACAAAGGAAGAGACACAGCATTTCAGGGGGGTATAAGTTATGCTGAAGAGGATTTGGATAAACACTGCAACCCAGATCCTGGTAACACCAATGCACCAGGTTCTCCTTTCACACTATGGTCTGGCCAAACAACTTCACTCACAGATCCTTGGATGTCCCCTTGGAGAATATTTAGGAAGCTACAGAATCAAAGACCCCTGACCAAAGTGTTGGCTGGATCCAGATGCCAAATGTTGACTTTTGCCTTTTGTGGCATGCCTTTGGGTTCAGGCTGATTTTCGCTTTGAAAGGAAGTCAGCACTGTAGAGCTTTTGTTGATTTTACACAGCATCTCCAAACTGGAAATCTCTCTTCAGAAGCCCAGGGCTTTCCAGCTGGAAACGTCTCCCTGCAGCCCCAGTTCAGACTAACTGATATCCAGAGGGGCTAAAATCATCCTGGTTTGATTTTCAGAGAAGTCACAAATATTCATAATCAGATCTCCAAATAAGCATGTAGGTATGTAGCTCTGAGTGAATATCTTGGCTTCCAGAGTATTTTGGCTAATGTAGTACACATATTGACTCAAATTTTGGGAACAGAGAGGCTCATTGATTCAGACTGGGTAAAACACAGCACACTTGTGAGGGATGCATTTGAAACTAAAGATTGCTCCCATCAGACCCGCTTCTGTCCCTCTTCATATCTCCCCAGTACATAGGTCTCCTTACTGGGCTAGCCCTGAGGGCCATTGGACTATCTCCCCTTACAGGAAAAGGATCTCTTCTCTCCAGGGCTGAGTTTTGGGGAACAAAGCAGCATTAGCACATCCTTATTGTGTTTAACTCCCATTTTGTAGAGTGCTTCATGAAACCTTAGTTTTTCTAAAACTATTTTCTTCACTAAATCCCACTCCATTTTCTTCAGGCAATAAATGAATTTTGTTTACAAAGTACTTCAACAAGCCTTGAAATTTCATTTATGGAAAATGGGCCTCAGACTTCCGAGGCATTTGAAACCATGCTGAAATATGGCAATTTCAAGCACTTACCTGTCTCCTTCCCGCAAGTCTCCGAATCCAAGGTTACCATGACAACAAAGCCCACTGTCAGTCCAGCAGAATGAATTGTTTTTATGTGGTGCCATTATTAGCCAGGACCCAACAAAATTACGCAAATGAGATCCCCAGACAGCAGGACTGCAAAAAGCCCAAACAAGCAGCATTACGCTCTAAACTTAGCAATGGAAGGAAAATGTCACCCAACTCCCCAGCAATAATTCTTTAAAAGTCATACCAAAAAGGCTGACCTCCTCCCAGTACCCCCGCAGGGCTACAGAAGTAGACCAGCTCTGCCCTGTTACAAGTTGGACTTGGTTTCCTCCCTGGGAGGTGGCACAGTTGCCTGCACATCCCAGCAGACAGCCACTAGTGTTCCCAGTGGGGACACCAACTCCCAGCACGCTCTCAGGAAGCTGGTTTGCATTATGCTGTCTACATGGAAACCCAAAGAGGGAGAGGAGTTGCTGCCTTAGGTGAAATGCAGCTTCTTGCCACCTTGAGCTCCCCATGGCCTTTGCATGATGCACCCATGGCTCCTTTCCCCCAGCACCTGGAGCATCCTTACCCCCAGATAAGGAACTCTGCACATCTCTGCTTCTTACCCAGGACATCACAAAACCACCATGTGATGACAGACCCCCACCTCAGGGCTTCTCCTGCCCAGGACCACCTGCAGATCAACCTCCACATCTCCTCTGGGCCAGGGCCCTCACAAGCCAGGTGCTTAGGGATGCTTCCCTTTATAATCACAGTCAGGTGAACCCAGTTCTCTCCTCCCAGTGAGGATGTGGGTGAGGTCCTCTGATCCTAGTTGATTGAGGGTTCACACTTGAAAATTAGTGTATTCTGGCAGCAGCTCTTCTCTAGAGGAGGGAGAGGAAGTCGCTAAGCAATGAGTTGCTATAGATGGTAATTCAAGCATAATAAATCCTCCTTATCAACCCTGTCTTGCTACCCCTCGTAATTTAAGCTGGGTGTAATAAGGCAGTATGAAAGTAAAGGCTAGTTTTACAGTCAAACTGGGGATTACAGTCTGGCACAGATATTTAAAGATTCACAATAGCAAAGAGAAATTGTAAGGGGAGCCTAAACAGCTTCCCTCAAATGCCAGGAGATGGGCTGATGAGTTACGGTCATTTCCAGCACAGGTCTGGATTGATGTATAGCTGAGCTGGGGTCAGACCAGAGACGTACTGCTCCCAGGCTTCTTGAGCAAGTGTAAAACCTGCATGGGCTGAAAAAATTGTGCATTGACTTTAGAGAATGTTCCGGTCTGTATTATATGCATTTTTATCTCTTTTTTTTTTTTTTTAAATCCAGATCACTGCATGCTTTTCTTTCTTTCTCTGAATAAACTCAGCAATACTATTTTGTCTCTTATTCTCCCCCATTCTTCACAAAAGCTCAAGAAGTGCCTTCCCCCTTATAAGCAACTTGCCATTCTGCATAGGAGCTAGAGCCCTTGCTTTCTGATTGCCTCATTAATGAAGCTAGCCCAGACCAGTCCTTCCCAGGCCTTCTCCCCAGCTGTGCTATCTGTGAAATGAAAAAATACTGCTTTTTCCTACCAGCCTTGCCTCACTTGTCCTTAGACTATCACGGCCGCAATACCGCCTCTGCTGAAACCACTATCAACTCCTAGATTGCTATTTATCAGGGATCCCAAAGTACTTTCATAAAATGCCTAATGCTTAGCTAGCTCCTACACCTCTCTCCTTCTGAAGAAAATCACCCGGTACTGTTTTTCAGAGACGTTTTCTCTCTGCTAACCAAAAGGGTGGCTGTGGGGATGGGGGTGGCGCAGCCCTGTTCAGCCCAGGGTCCCTGCTGTCCCCGGGCTGGCTGACTCTCCTGTCCCACCTGAGTGCCCCACGGCTGTGTTTTCCACAGCCCCCACTGCAAAACATCCATCATAGCCCCGGGGTGGGGTGTAGGGAATCCCACCGCGGTACTCCTCCCCTGGAGCAGGGACCACAGCAGTACACAAGATAGACACCTTCATTGTTGGTAACACTGAAGGGTTGTCCAAGAATAAGACCCAAGGAGCCCCACAGTTCCCACACTGGAGATGTCTCCCCTGCCCTGGGGTCAGAGCAGGGCTGGAACAGGCTCCTTCTCCTGCTTCCCCTGACCAGGGGGCTCAGGGAAGCATTCCCTGCTGCTGTGGGGTGAAGGAGCTTTGCTGTGGTTGACACCCACGCCCACCGCTCCAGGCACATCACCCAGTCCCCTCTATAGCCCATTGCTTGCTGCCTGCTTAGGGGCGGAGGAGGACATCTTCATCACCACGAAGGACACTCAGGATCTGCAGAAGGAGCTGAGCATGTCCATGCTGGGAAGACCCTTGCTGCTCTGGCTGCTGTTAACACATCACCCGTCTGCCGAACGTGAAAATGGAAGGTGGTGGGGGCAGGAGGAAAGTCACTTTTTCCCACCTCTGATTGCAGTGAGCGTGTGCTTGTGGTGGTAAAGCCTGGGATCCCCCGCGAGGCCCCTGCAGCCCTCAGCCTGCCAATGCGTAAAAGTGGAAGGGAGAATGAATGCCAGCAAGCCACACATGTGCTAAGTGAGGGTGTTCTCCATGGAGTGGGGCAAAGTCTCAAACCATATTCCTGCTGACAAGCTGCTGATGGATGAGTTTGGTCAGGAGGAATTGTGCTTTGCAGAAGAAAGCATTGTTTGCTTACAAGGCAGCCAGCACAGCGCTGGTCCTGGGAAGAGCCCTGCGAATGGGAGTCGTGCAGCATTGGACCTACTTGTCTTACAGGGTGAAGGAACTAGAGAAAAGAGTTCCTTCCACAGAGGGGTGGAAGGGGTCTCTGATCATACCACCCAAATGCATGAAGGCTAGTTTAGAGCTGGCTTTGGGGCACTTACCCCACCTCATGAGGAGCTGGTTCGCAGAAGAGGTTTCTGGACCAGCCACCCTTTCAAGGCAGAAGATGACCACTGTGCCCCAGGGAACCCTTTCCTTCATGGGGCTGTGGGGCTGAGCTGTTGCCGTCGGCCACATTACAGCCTGGCATAGGAGACACATTTATCTGCTCTCCAACATCCGGCACCTCAGGAGCCACACATCAATGGTTCCCCCCGAGCACTGCTGTAGTATAAGCACCTAATAATAAAACCCAGCTATTGCATTCCTAAGACACCTGTCATCCCGAGCACTAAGTGCCGGGGTAATAAATACTTGCTCAGCGATGCCTCTTCTCTGCCAATTCTCCTGGCTCTGCCTGTTTTCATTAGTATTTCTTTTCTGTGGACACTGCAATTACACTCTGTTCCTCTTCAGGGCCCTTGTTCCAGGTTCAAATAGAGAAGTGATAATGCAGGGAAGCTTTTCACATTGCTGTTTATTTTTGTCTTCTGAGTCAGGAAGATCTTTTCAGGCTGGGACCAACCCTCGTGCCGTTTTGATTGAGGAAGGACTCTGGCAGGGGGGTGGCGGGGAAAGAGGTGAAAACTTCAGGTTCCAGCTTTTATGATTTAAAACAATGGTGGGCTCCTTCCTTGCCTGTTCTTGCCGAGGTCACAAGCTATGCTCCTTCCTCAGAAAGAGGTAAGTATGCAGCCTGTACTGCTAAGACCCATGGTAACTATCCATCTGCCACAGCAGCTGTGAGCCCCAGCGCTCCCAAGCCTCTTCTGTCATCCAAATCTCTGAGCAAGAAGGAGGATTTAGCTGAATGCAGCAAATTCAAATGCATAACTTTTTTATTCAAGGTTGCAATATATTTGGAGATATTGTCCCACCAGCAAGTCCCTGGTGCAGCATCCAGATGGTGCTCAGGGAATGGGGGGAAGGGGCGGGGGTGTGTTTTGTTCCTTCTTCAGGCGTGGAAAACAACTGACGATGTCACTAGAGTTATTTGCTTCTCCTGCTATTTCCCAGTGATAATTGAGGGGGGAAAAAGTCCTCATTGAATATGTGGGATTTGGGTAAATCATCAATATTTTTAACTAAAAAGTAGCCAAAAATGCAGAAAAAAATCACTGGGGAACATAGGATGTTTCAAACTTAGTGCAATAGGAAGAACTTCAGCATTTTTTGCAGGTGTTTTTTCTTCTGCTTTTGCATTTGAAGAGATTTACTTCATTTCAGATCTTCGTACCCAGTGAGAAAAATCCTTCTTTCTATTAGTTGCTAAATATAACTTCTCTTGCATCCAAGAAGATGCAATGAAGTGTCCAAATGAAGCCCCTAGACCTTGAACTTCCTTGCCAGCAGACCACAGAGTCACCTGCACATGTCACGCTGTCCGAGTGATGTGGCATGGCCAGCTATGTGCTATTAAATCTCCAAAAACAGGGTAGCCACAATCAAAACTCCCTGCAGCAAAGGTGTCTGGACCATGGTAAATCCCAAGTCATGCCTGGAAGCTATTTGGGTGGACCAAAGCTGGTGGAAGTGGAAGTTGTTGTAACACCTGAACAGCACAGCAGGGTGGGTTGAACTGCCTACAACCTTTCCTTGGCACACATTCAATTTACCACATGGCCAAAGATATTTGGGCTAAGGGCCTCCATATCCTTCTCCCCACCATAGTCTCTTTAAGACATGATTCAGCTGGAGAAGTGTATGTGGTGGGTTGGATAAACCAGCCAAGGCTAAGAACTCTTCTGGTTGCCCCTGGAGCAGCAGAAACCTTGATTCATGTTGCACACAGAGAAATGCCAAAGAGCTCTACTAGAAAAGCAAAGTCTAAGTATGGGCCACACGCTGCAGGGAAAGAGCACGCCTCAGGGTCTCTTCTTGCCCACTCACTACACCACCACTATCCCATTTTTGAGTTGGTTCCCAAACTCCCCAGCCAATCTGCCTTGAACATACCTTGTGTCCTCCACTCCCCTGCCATTGGAAGGGAAAGCATTTTAAACACGACACGATGGGAACCATGGAATATTTTCAAGCTCTTTTATTTTCCCCCGGAATATTTATTTTTTCATGGGTAGCTTGTCTGCTCATCACTGGGACAAACTCTCCAGATATGCAGGTAGCCTGAAGCCCAGAGGACTGTCTCCCTAGGCTCCCCATCCCTTTGTATGTCAACATCATTTGGCTTTGAGAAACAGACCATGGAAAAAACAATGACACAGATTTTTTTAAAATATGAATTTTTATTTGTTTTGTTCAGAGTTCGAGAGAGTGAGTAGAGTGGAAAAGCGGAGTGATTTAATTCATTGAAGAGGTCTAGTCCTGCCTTGTGTGTTAGATCAGGAGGTTAGTAGGTGGTCAGAAGAGTCCTCCTCCTCCACTCAGCTTGCTGATCTTATTCATGTAGTTCTTGTTTCTGATGTTTTCTAATCTCTCTTCAGAACTTCACTGTAATTTTTTGAGACATTTTTCTGTTGCTTTAACTTATTGAAAAAGCTAAAAGCTGAAAAAAATTGCAGGACTCAAAATCCTGCCAATTAGAATGGGCAAATTTTTTTTTTCCAGCAAAGGTTGAAAAATACGATTCAAAAATACAAACAGGCATTGAACATTGCACCAAAAAGCATTTGAAACACAAATTTCAGAAAGAGAAAGAAAAAGAGAGAGAGAGAAATAGAGAGAAGAAAGGTCACAGTTTCCATGAGAAATCCCTTAAGAAAGTGGCTACCAGCTAGTCAATAGATAAAATAAAGTCAACAAAAAATTTTTAAAAAATGCAATTTTCTTCTAGTTGTTAATTATTTACAGCTGTAATAACAGGATTGTCATGCATTAAACTGCTGCCGGCTAGGTTCTTTCTCATAGTGGAGCAAAGAGAGTCTCACAAGACGGAAAACAAAGCAGAAGACATATTGGGGCACAGATTGAACCTGAGGCAGTGAAAATGAGCGTATTCTCTGGTGATTTGTTGTGGTGTGCGCTTTCCCATGATGGCCTGCCCTAGTGTGATGCTAATGCAACTTTCCCTACCCTGGCACCAGGGCTGCAGCTAAAGAAGCAGCAGGTCCCCTCACCTTCAGCTAGGACATTCGCCTGCGGCTATCCCCAAGTCAGTCGACAGTGAAAATCTAGTTGATGAAGGGATACTTGTGGCCACCTGACTAGATTTGGTGGGCTGAGAAACTCCCTTGTGATAACCGAGAGGAGCCCTTCAACTCTAAGTACAGCCTGGCAAAGGCAATGTGGCAATGACTCAGGTTTTCCAACTCGGCTCTTTCTTACTTTTTTGTGGTTGCAAAAATCAAATCATTCCATGTATGATTGCTGTTACATTTGCTGGGTGCCCTGCAAAAAGGCAGGAGAAATCGACAGACTTTTCAGGGGAATCAGAGTGCTGCTAGCAGTGTAACATGAGCCATGGACTTATCAAGTTGACAGGACCTTCAAGCAGCAATGAAGAGAAGAGCCAAGAGCCTTCGAAGACTGTGGGAGCATCCTGGCTCACGTAGCACCTGGGACCAGGCTTTCCTCTCTAGGCAGATGGGATCATTAAAGCTGTGTACAGAAGTGATCTGCACGGGTGGGGACCAGGACAGTGGGGAATAGGAAAGAGTAGCTAGATCGTCATATTTTGTTCTAGATCGTCATGAGCAAAAACCAGCATAACCCCGCTTGTGGTGAAGGATGACAGGTCAAACGTTAGCAGTAATCCAGGCTCTCTGCAGTTTAAAGCAGCACGGATTCCTGCAGTGGGAGGCAGGTATAGGCCCAGAAAGAGAACCGGCTTTGTTTGCTTATGGGTGGTGACATCCTTCATTCTCATGGCTGGGACATCACAAGGCACAGGTGGCGATCGCGGCTGACCACAAGAGCCTTTCTCCAGCAGCAGAGGAGGGAATATAGGAGCTACGAGTTCAGTTGCAGAATCACTGCCTAAACGTTTCTCCTAAGACGGGGGAGATGAAGGAGTGACACTAAGGGAGATGACACTGGGTTCCATTGCTAGGGGCTGCACACTGCTCACTTACCGTGGCCCCACTGGTCTCAGGCTACCCAGCAGCTATCGTTGGTCCTGCTTGGGCTGAGGTGAGATCAGGTGCAGGTCCAGGACACAGTGGCAACGAAGGCCTATGCTTTGGCTGACCCCTCCCACAATTAGCACATAGTCACATATCAGCACATAGTCACATATCAGCACATCCCACCTGGATGAGCAGCAAGCAGTGGCCAAGTGCCAGCACTTCCCTTTGCTTTGCAGAAGAGCCCAAGCTGAAGCACAGCCCCTGCCTGTGGTTTTCCTCTGGCCAGGGACAGCTGGAATGGATCCCACCAGGTTTTGTGCTTCCTCCTGAAGCAGGCTCAGGGTGGAGACCTCACACCCCTTTGCAATTCTCAGCTACACATTCCCTGGTTGTGCTATGGGATGAGGACTAATTGCTTGTGGCATTTAGCTGTTGAAAAGCCATGCTACCTTCCTGGGAACATCCTAGTGTTTGGGGCAGGACAAGGGCTGTGTTGGAGAAGTTGCAACATCTGGGACTAAGTTTTCCTGAAAGGTGCTGGGCAGCATTGCCAGCAGTGACCTTGGTCCAGGCAGCAAGCTGGAGAGAGGCTCTTCTCCCTTACTCCATTTGTTTCCTATGCCTCCCAAAGCTATCTGAGAACCAGAGATGGATGCACCTCCTTCCAGAAGATTTAGCAAAGAGAATGACAGGGAAGTAAAATAATTGAAAGTGGCCATTTTCTCTTTCAAAGAGAAAGAGGTTTGACTTTTAGATATAAAGAGTTTGTGAGCATAAATACACACACACACACACACATATATATATGTAAAAACCTTTGGCTGACTGAATATTAACAAGGTCAAACAATAAATATTTATATCTAGAAGCCACCAATCTCATCTGTGCTGTGGCCTCTTGCCAAAAATGCCTTCAGGAGTAGTTTAGCTTGATATAGAGAGAGGATTGGTGAATTGTTTGGGGGTTTTTCTCCCTACTTTGACATTAATAGAGCATTTATGTTTTCATGAATGTGCTCCTCGCCCTGGCTGAGCCCTCCCCACTCCCAAGAGCCACCAAGGAGGCAGGAAAATGTTTCTCGCCAGTCTGCAAAATCCACACAGATATTGGATTGGGTGGGTTAAAGTGTAGCCCCAGAGAGGCATACAATTTGGGGAAGAGGGCCTGGAGTGAGGGCTGGCCTGACACTGCATGCTGTGATGGTCCAGTCCCACGGCCCCATGCCAGCTCTCCACCACCCTCAGGACCAAGCACTTGGAAGGGGGGCACTAGCATGTCCCTGCCAAACCGTTCCCCAGGTGAGCCTGTCAGGAGCTGCCTGGTCCTCTCCTGCTCGTGGCACGCCCTGGCAAGCTGGGAGAGCGTGGTACTTGTCCTCAATAGCCACTCGCCTTTGACTGTGATCCTTCCTTTAACAGCAGTGTGTGTTTAACTGCTCTGTTCCTCCAGCAGCTGCAAAGAGCACTGCAAAGAGGCCGTTTCTACAGCACCCTCCAGGAGAGGCAACAGCTCCAGGTTTCTGAAAGTCTCAGAGAGGTTCTTAGCAGAACAGAGGGTCTTCCCATGTGAGGTGATCTGGAGCAAGAGAAACCCCTTACTGGTATGTGATGCAGCCTTATAATCCTTCCCAAGGGAAGGCTGAAAGGAATCTAAGATATGGACAGAAGAAATCAAGGCAGCAGGTGAGAAATGAATGCACCTGTGTCCATAGGATAGGCTTGCAGAAACAGGCTGGTTGTGACCTTGTTTGCATGCATGGCTTGTCTCTGGGAACAGCAAGCATGGGGTCTGCTTGCGCAGGGGATGTCCTACAGCAAATGATCTAGGACCCTGCCAGTGGCACCGAGCTGGTGGGCATCAGGACGGAGGTGAACTGTGTTGGCCACAGCACTTGTCTGTAAAACTCAGGGAGTGGCAAAGCCAGCTTTGCTTATGTTGAGCTTGGTGCATGGAGGAGAACCGGGAAGCTCTGTCTTGGGTGTCACAGTCCTGTTCGGTGATGTTCAAGAAGCTTTCGAGACGTTGTATGGGGGTAACTCCATCAGCCCTTTAGAAGAACGGGTGGGACTGAGGGACCACTTATCCCCAGTCCCTCTCACATCACCCCGCAGAAATGTCACAGCACTAACACAGCACTTGCAGCTACCGCGTGCTGCCTCCCCTGCCCGCTTGGAGGACCTCAGCCGAACCATCCCCCACCTCCCCGGGGTGTGGAGCTCCCAAAAGCTGCACTGCTTTTGCCCATGTGTGGTTTCTGAGGAGGGAAGAGGCAAGCTGCCCGTGCCAAAACGTCCCTCTGACATTTTCAGAAGGAATGCAACTGCAGGCTTGGACTGCACTGTGTGTGTCCCAGGTGGTGCAAGCTACAAAACAGGAGCGCGGACTGAACAGATCATTTTTATCACCCTCAAAGACTTCTAATTTCTGTCTGGGAGACTCTCATCAAGTCAGGGGAGCTTTGGGCCTTGCCAGAAGAAAAGAAATATTGGAGTATTGAGGTTCACAGCACAATGAAACGCCCACTCTGTGCACAACTGTGGATTAGACTGTCAATGGCCACGTACAGATCTATTCCTATACAGGACCAATTATAAAAATGGAGCCCTTAGGTACTATCACAGCAAGCAGTAATCCCCAGTAACTGATGCCTAGGTTAGCTCTGGCCCAGTGTGCCCTTGGAAGAAGCCCCCATCAGCAGCCTCGTGTTAGCTGGGAAGGAAATGTCCCAATTTGAGCCGCTGACAGATTTCAAAAAAAAAGAACATTATCTTCTCTGTGATGTCTGCTGGCAGGAGATGTTAAACTACTTATTTATAACTATCTTCCCAAAATGCTTCCCTGCTTGGAAGCCAAACTACAAATCCTGTTTGGTTTGTTGTCTTTAACCAAAGGATGCTGGTATTTCTGCTTCCAGCTGGCAAAAAGACTTGGAGCCAGTGCCAGGCTTTGGTGGGAATAGACTTGGCTTTCAAGGCATGCTAAGAGAGATCCAGGAAGGCAGCCTTTTGTCAGGCAGAGAGCAAAGTTTTTGGAGTCAGGAAGAGCAAAGATGAGCCAACAGACAGGTGTCACTGGCAAGCCAGATCGGTGGGCTGTGTCCTGGGGAGGGACAAGAGTCTCGGCATCACAGGGAGGGGAGGACTGGGGGAAGAGACAGGCAGGAGATTCACCCTGACAGTTCGGTGAGACAGACTGGATCACCCGCAGGAAGGGAGGAGGCTCAGATGCTGCCTGCTGGCACCGCAGAGGGGTCCAGCCCCGGCACCTTGATCACCACCCTGCCGCACTGAGCCTGTGGGGCCCCGGGCGGGCAGCAAAGGCAGCGCCTGCGGGTGCCCGGGCTGCTGAGAAGCCGATGGTAAGACCTGACAATTTACAGAGAGCTCTACAAAACAGGCGCCAACAGACACATGTAGCGAGGCGATGCGCAGTAGGTCATGGCCCTTCGGACACAGGGGATTTTGGGGAATGCCCAGGCTAGCAGAGACCTCCTCTGCACCGGGGCCAGCTCAAGTCAGCTAAGTCACTGGATCCCATATTTAAACTTGCCTTTGATGTAATTCTGTTAGTAAACACAATATACTCTTTGTTACCATTTTATTGTGTTTGTTTTGTTTTTTATAGGGTTTCTATTCCATTCACTTAGGCCTGAGTATTATAGTGACATGAATGTTTTATGAGATACACTTCATCCAGCTTATTTAAGAAAATGACATCCAAGTAGTTTCCAAAACAAACAGCCTCATGGCCGGTTAGCACAGCACTTCCCGCTGGAAAGCCTGGGGAGCAGAAGGGCGGCAGCAATGGCACTCACTGCTGGAGGAGATGGTCCTGGCGTGGAGGGAGCACAGGGGGCCGCGGTACAGGGCTGCGTCGGGGCAGTGCTGGGGCGGCCGGGCTGCCGGAGCGGGGTGGCTGCAGTAGCAGCAGGCAGCCACTGCAAGGAGGAACCAGGTGCCCCAGGTGCAAAAGCAGCTGGGATGTCCCCCCCTGCCTGGAAGGAGGGCTGGGGTTGGTGCACCCTCCTTCTGCTCCTCCAACCCGATGCTGGGTGCAAAAGGGGAGAGCTCCTGGGCTTTCCCCACCTCGCCATGCAGCGGGAGCCCTCGGGGATGAAAGGCACTGTAGAAATGTCATGGGGTGGGGGTGCTGGGGGCGAGGATGGGGGAGAGAGCTGGTTTCCTTAGCATTGGCTTGGGGGGAGGTTGCCACCTCTTGCCCGATGCTACCTGCTGGTGTGGATGCACTGGGGGCTGAGCTAAATGTCTCCGAGCTCCTCACCACAGCTATAGGCAGTGGGAGCGATTGCACTGCTCTTGAACCAGCAAGATTGGTAAGGGACGGGCAGGACACGAACCAATGCCACCCACACTGCAGGACAAAGTGCCCTGGCGTTCCCCGCTCTGTCCTGCCTTCTCCATGGATATTCCAGGTGGGGCAAATCCTGTGCCTTGTGCTCAGCCCCGCTCCTGCATGGGCAAGGGGAAACTGAGCTTGGCACAGTGGCTCAAAGCAATGCTGAAGACATCACGTTGGGGTGCTGGGGCCTTGGTCTGGCTGCATGCACCTAAAATGTGCTGGGGGCAGCTCAAGGGGTGCAGCTGGAGGGTCAGAGGGAGGCCTAGGAAAGAGGGGGTGCATCCCACCCTGGGAGCAGGGCTGCTGGCAGGATCAGTGCTGCCCACAGGCTGGGGATGAGAACTCACCAGGCACAGGACGTCCTTCCTTGTAGCAGGACAGCGTGTCCATGGGTCCAGACACCAAGGAGGGGGGACAGATGGCTTGGATGCCACCATCTTGTGCTGCTTCTGGGAAGGGGACAACCACTGGTTTGGGTCCTTGACTGTGGTGCCTGGGAAGGGAGAAAAAGCCTCTCTCCAAAGCACTGGAGGGCTTTCCTTGGAAGAGTGTGTAAGCATTAGAGTGGGGTCTTATCTCAGTGGCGTTGTGGGATGGCACCTGGCTCACATGGTTCTCCGGGACAACAGTATCACCCTGCTGTTCAAAGAGCCCCTTCTGCTGTTCTCCCATGGTGCTGAGGATGCTCAGCTGCATCTGTTCAGCAGGGGCAGGGAGATACTTGGGGACCGCCTGTCCCCTGACTCACCCCCACAGGTGGCAGAGTGGCCCCTGGTGTGTCCCTCAGGAAACAGCCTGCACCTGAGCTGGCCTGAACCAACATCGCTGCTGCTCTGGTGCACCGGAGCAGGGATGCGCCATGAGCTGGACTTCCCCAGGCTGTGCTCCTCCCCGTCAGTGTGGCTTACCTGAGAGGTAGGGGCTTCTCTGCCTAAATCCACCCGTGAGCAGTGAGATACTACTGAGGGCTGCTGAGTAGCCAAAGGAAGATGAATGGGGAGCTGGAAGAAGGGGCTGGGACAGAGAGGAGATGCCAAGAAGGATAAGTGGATGGGGCCAAGAGAAAGTGATAAACCATCCATCTGAACACAAACTCTATGGCTTCCAGTCCTGACGCTGAATGCACGCGGCCTCACAGCTACTATCTCCTCCAAGGCATTATAAAGCTCCTGTCTTGACTTCCTGACTGACCCTGAGAAAAATTATTTCTCTGGTAGGAACCACCCCACCCTCTAACATGAATTGCCCCAAGAGTGCAGGATGGCAGACAGACAAGACCTTTCCCACCTGTTCTTGTCTGGGGAGAGACATGGAGGAAAACAGCAGCTGGGTTTGGTGAAGACATAGAGGAAGAAGGCCTGTAGATACCTACAAGATGCTGCCACCCTGTTCCACCCCTGCAATGGCTCCACTGACCACAGCAGCGGTGGGTTTGCCTCCAGTAGGCATTCGGCTACAAGCTGGCCCATGCCACACTGCTCCCTCAACAGCCAGCTCACCTGCATCCACAGCCTGGGGAGTACCACCTAGCACAAGCGGCAGGCCCTGAAGAGCAGCTGACTGACTGACTCTGGAGGCCTCCTTGAGCCCAGGCCACCAGGAGCATCCACCATGCCAGGGCAGTCCATTGCAGAAGAGAAGGAGGGGGGAGGACAGCAGCAGCCCCCAGCAGAGCGGAGCGTGGAATGGCAGTGGCATGCAGTCTGTGGGAATGGCAGGAGGTGGAGGAGGAGAGATAGAACCACAGGGTGATTTGGACAGATGGGGGACATCAGACTCACGATGTTAGAGGCACAACTTGTTATGATCCTTTTTTTTTTCCTTTCATCATCAGAGACAAAGTAAAACGAAACTAAAGTATATGGGATTAAATTAAAATCACAGTTTTGTTTACATTATAAAAGAACAATCTAATAATAATATCAAATGAACAATAATAATTAAACAAAACAGGAAGGAAGAAAGCCCTGGAGAATTCCTGCCTGGATGGTGCTCACTGATGGAAGGTTTGTGTGACCGGTTTTATTGTTTGGGGATCATTCCCTTGATAGCTGACTCCCGGTTTACATATGTGGCCCAGTAGACTAAGTTGAAAATGGCAAAGAGGACTGGAAAGACGATGCGGGACATCTTGTCTACCTTGCTGACGCTGTTGTATGTCTTCTTACTCTCTGGGAGCTTCTCCTCTATGCGGGGCATCTTGGGGGGTACGTTGGTGGCAGTAGCAGTGGCAGCAGCACTCTTGGAGATGGTGGGCAGGCCAGGGTCCTTGGCAATGTTGAGGGCATATGTGGTGCCAACAATGTTGTAGGTGTTGTTGGTTTTCTTCGCTAGTGCCACTGGCTCTTTTTTCTAGGGAAGGTGGAAGAAAAAAACATAATAGAGATGAAGTGACTGTAAAATTGCATGGAGAATATTTTGGCCTCTGAGTTTACCTGCTTGCCCGGATGAGAAGATGGAAAAGGGTGCGAGGAGCAAGAGACCAAGAAGGCGGCATTGTGGAAGGGAAGGAAGATGTGGTGAGAAGATGGCCAGAACCCACGACATCTGCCACTTGAGGGCTGCTGAATCATAAGGATGTGCTGGACTAGCTACTTCGTGTAAGCCTGGCATGCAGCACTTAGCACAAAGAGATCCTGGCCTGGCAGCTAGGTCCTGCTGCAAGTCAAATAACTGAAGCCACATAGCTGGGTTTGTAGCCTCCTTGTGGACCCTTAGATCAGAGTAGTGGTATAAAAAGGCATGTGCAGCTGCACTCGGACAGGAGCTGCCCCAGATGGGTGACTCCTTGATTGGCCGAGTGCTGCCAGGTCTATTGCGTATTGCCAGGTCAGTATAAGTGAATGCAGGCTCAAACTATATAAGTGAATGCAGACAAACTCCTTGTTTTCTCTCACAACTGGGCAGTGTTATCTATTGCATGTAAGGTTCAGCCATGGAGAGGTGATGAAGGAATTCTTTAGAAAAGAATGATGATTTGATTTTCTTGACTAGGACTTGATTGCAATTCATGTTAGAGGGTGGGGTGGTTCCTACCAGAGAAATCAATGGACTTGATTTTCTGCTTTGCTGGCCTGGGTCAGGTGAGAGGAGGAGGCATCACAGAGGATTATAGTTCTATTATAGTTCTATTTTTTTTTTTCGTAGCAGAAAGCCAGTGGCTTTAAGAATGTGGGTGACAGCATTGCAATATTTTTGCACCATATTACAAGGCCCTATCATACACTGCCTCAGTGCCCTGAATACCTCACAGGAATACCTCACAATTTAACATCATGATGTCCAAAATGCCTCTGGGACCCTTTAGAGACCCTCTGGGACCTCTCAACCTACCCAGGTAAGATACAGAACAGATGGAAGGCATTTGCACTAGCCCTGGATTTCAAGATTGTTCAACACGGCACTATAGGGCAGAGGGAAGCCTTTCATCTTGCCTTCATATCTAGGGGTTGCTGCAAATCAAGGGAGATAAATGCACCCCTCCCACAAGGCTCCAGTGACAGCCACGCTGTCCAGGCTGAAATGAGGAGAGCTTACACAGCAAATGGCAAAAGAGGCACTTATGTGTCAGACATGATGTACTGAAGGATGATGGAAGATGCTGACGACAGAGGGTTCAGATGTTAATGAAGATGAGTGGACAAGAAGATGAAGCTAGGAAGTCATGATAGGTCTTGCCCCCCCTCTGGCGATCTTCCTGTTGCTGTCGGGGAGCTGAGACCAGCTGCACCATAGACCATATTGTATAAAGCAATCCAGGTCTACCAGGAGAAGCCCACTGAATGAAATCTACTCATATGCAGACATCAGGCACCCTGCATGTCCCAGCACTCATGTACTCCATGCGATGTCCACTGTAATTACACACCAAGAGCCAGCATTAGACACAAAAATGACTCATGGTGGGAATCTAATATCTAAACTCAGAACAAGGTGTGACTTTGGATCTCATTTTCTATTCAAAAGCAACTGAAACACAAGGTAAGGCTCATCCAGGCATTTCCCAGGGGTGCTTGGCATGGTCTGGCATGTACATGTGAGGGAACCATGTACAAAGTGACCGTTAGGAGAAGGGGAAGAGCGTGCAGCCAGCAGGACCTGTTCATCTCCCCACCCTACCCTGGAAATTGGTACCAGGCAGCATTGCTGGGTAGCACTGGGAGCTGGAAAGGCCAGATTTGGCCAGTCTGCTCTGCAGAGATACTCCAAGGGCTTTAGCTTTCATGCTGTACTTCGATTTTAAATGTGTCCACAATCACCACAGATATTTCTGATTACCTTAGGAAATGAATTTTCCACAGTGATTTTCAGAGGGACACTAAAAGCAGACTTCCGTGCAATCTTTAAACCCCTCTCCAATAACATCATAGCCAGGCTGGCAGCCTCATAATAATGCCAGCAATTATAGAAATTAACTTGCTGTTAGAAGGAGGTCTAAATGTCTTCAGACTCCAGATCAGACTAAACCCGTGATCAGACCATATTCATACTCTTTTATGGGAGAGGGTGTTATGATCTTTAATGATCAACTGAGCGACTGATTCCTGCAATCATTAGAGGCATGTTAACTTGTACCCCCTGCATAGCAGGTGAACTTTTCCTGCTAAAGAGCTGACAAGAAGCAAATAAAGGACTAAAGATGTTTCACCTTCTAAAACATTTAAATATGTTTAAGTATGATTACTTATTAACACAGCTACAGGAGGTAATACAATAATTAATAATCAGTAATGAAATGAAAAACAGATTGTTGTTCACAGAATGTAATTTGAAGTGCACTCTGATTATTTTAGTATTAATTGGCCACGTTACTCGTTTCAGGAATAACATGACTACAAATGACATGACACTTTCAATCCGGCTAGCTTTTCTGCCCCAGAGCTTGCAAAGTGGATCTGTCTTGCCTGGCCAAAGGCATCTGAAAACAGCAGGCTGAAATGGAGGAAAGTCAGGCAAATATGAATGCTGTAGGTGGTGATAACAAGCTACTGCTCCTGTCAGTGTGACCCAAAGCCCCCAGGCATCAACTTGGGCTTCTCTGGACCTCAGATCAGGCTGTTCACGTAGTGCAGGGGCTTGGGAGCCTATAGCCAGGGCCTTTTTCCAGCTGGCTGTGGGGCAGGTCTCCCTGATCAGAGCTGGGTAGCCTTTGGGAAGCACCCAGAGCACACACTGCCTACACCAATGCACATGTGTGTGCTCCAGATGTGCTCTGCTCCTGAGATGTCAGAAGAAATGGTGTAGCCTAAAGCTTACTAGGCTGTGCTTTATAAATAACTGTTTCAGGCAAGATTTTGACAATCAAACAAAGCAAAATGTGCTTATTGCTGTCAGCTGCAAAGTAGCACCCAGTCTTCCCCCTGCACCTTTACCTGTGAGGAGTTCCACGTCCTACTGAAACAGAAGGAAAGAGTGGAAAAACAGGAGGAAACCCCACACTTGCTTTGAAAACTTGTCCTATTTAAAACATCTATGTTGCAAAGCAATTCCTGTGTTTATGGCCCAGTTTGGGCACAGGGAGACTGAACCCCTGCACAAAGCTGTCCCTGCACTGCTCTCCTGAGAGAAAAGCCGTGAAAGCTGGTCTAGAGATAAATATGTTCCCTGGATATTGCAATCTGACAAGTTCTTCCACAACATGCATACTGGAAAATAATAGCATTTTTGTTAAATATTCTTGTCTTCAAGCCTCTCTGTTGAGGAGCTAACAGCTGAACCTCTAAATTATGGGAACTACTGGTTCTGCCTATCATCTGCTGCAGATTTATTTCTCTGCACCTGCTCCTTGGCTAGAAATTTGGGTTGGAAGCACTATCCCTCTGACAGGCCACTCTGAAGGTCACCATCACTAATATCTGCAGTACTTGAGAAATGCAAGGTCTCTGCCACTTGCCATTCTAGACAAAAGTCACTTTAATGACCTCCAAACAGCTCAAGTCTCTGACATACTTGTATCCTATAATTCAAAGCCCAGCAACTGCAGCTGCTGTTCCAGCAAACATGCCACTCCTTCCTTATGCCAGCCAAAGTTCCCCTCTGCAGTGTGCCAGAGACTTGATCCTATCAGAGAATAGCAGCAAAGTGTTTTATGCTGAGACGCCTGTACCCTGAGCAGAGCCAAAGGCTCCGAACAATGCAATCTTGCATTAATAAGCAGGCAACGTCAATGCCAGGTTACTGTCAGCTGCTGGTGTAACCTTTGGCATCACTCATCCCTCCCATCTCTTCATTCACGTTATGTGGGACTGAGCCCAATGATCTTATGCTCTTTGGATCACCAGACAAAGACTCAGGGGTTGGATGGAGTCAGTAATCAGCCCAAGAGAGAAAGAGGGTGAAATGTTGTCAAAGAATGATACATGGACTCTAGTGAAGATGCTGAGAACACTTGCAGTGCTATGGAGGGCTACAGGTGATTGCAAGTGCAGTAGGATAAAGATGACATGGGGTGCACAGCATGGTCAGCAAGGAAAAGTCCCAGCAAAAATGGATTTACCATAGTGGGGCAGAAAACAAAGAGATGGGTCTGAACCACCCTGTGAATCTGTAAGACTTCAAACTGGTTGAAAATGGTGGCCTGTCAAGGTTGGTTCTAGTTCCTCTCTGTTGGCAAGGAGGGGATTGAAATAAAAATGCCACAGATGGAAACAAACAAAGAAGGAAGAATGATTCCCAAGTGACCTGGATCAAGGGGAAAACTTCAGAATTGCTGAAGAGTAGGTTGGACAAAAAGCTAGGCTTTGCTCGGTCAGTGGAAAAGGCATCTAGTGCAAATGGCGAGCATGCCTGTTACTTCCAAAATACAAGACAGAAAACTATGATGATCATACCAACAGAGAGGTTTGGAGGATGCTTTTTGGTGACTTTCTCTTAGTGAAAAGGCATGTGGAAAGAACATAAAAAGCCTGGATCTAACCTTCTCACCATGCACTACAGGATTATTGTCTTAAGGATGAGAAGGATAAAGATCCAGGACTATTCCTCCGTCCAAAGTGTGTTCTTCCTTGTTCTCACGTGTCTGACTGCAGCTACTTGTATTGTTTTTGTTGCTTCTTGCCACCCAGGATTTCAGGGCAATGTCATACAAACACAGATACAGAGCTAAATCTGATTTTATGCATAGATATTGCGTTGCAGGTGTAAGTGGGTTTAAGTAAGCATCTTCCAAATATTCAAAGCATCTTCCATTCCTTTTTGCAGGGAACTCCCTGGTAAATGTCATCCTTGCAGTCTTCATGAGTTTCCCAGTGGTGAAGTCACCATTAATGGTTGTCTCTCTGGATCCTCACTGTAACAGCCGCTCAGGAAGTGACCTCGTTGGCTCCAGAGATGGCCATCCCTATGGTTGGGATGGATGGGATGCAATGGATCTCACTCTGTTGAGACACAGCTCTTCTGTCCTGAAGTGGATCTTTTTAACAAGATATTTTGAGGATGCTGGAGATAGGGAGCTTTGCTGGCTACTGAAACCACTCATCTTTCAGTCTCTTTGGCCTCTCACTCCTCCCCAACTACTAGCATCTCCCACCTTCCTCTGATGATGTTTTTTTAAAAATCATCTTTACTAACAAGTTTTCCACATTGAATCCAGATACCTCTTTCCAATTTGATCTGCACCTCTAGGTTGGTTGCAGCCACTCTGCCATACAAAAAGAGAGGAAATCCTTCATCCACAATTAGCGATTACCGGTGGCAGGCAGGAAAGGCTTGGAAAATTTTTGGGTCCAAGAAGCACTAGTCAAATCTTATCAGAGTGCGCGCTAAAGGGAGTTTCTGGTGACATCTATGGTAATACCTGCCTGTTTTTTATTAGAGGAAAACTGCAGAGAACGTGCAGAGTAGCTCCCAGCTAGAACCAGAACCCAACTGTGGCTATAGCCAGAACATCATCATGATCAGTTATGATGCAGAGATCAGCGATTCACCAAGATCAGCCCATCATGTTAGATTCTACTTGAAAAAATGCTCTGTTCCAATCTAAACTGATGGGTTGGCTGAAGGGGAGAAAGAAGGAATGGAACCAGCTCTGAGAGAGTGAACGCGCTGAGAGTGCCTGTCAGCATCCAGCAGCTTTTGCAAGGTAGTGATTTCTTTCAATTGGGATGGGAGGCTTTGCTGCTGCTTACATTTGGGTTGAGGGAAGGGCTGATGCTTATTGATTTTTTTTTTCATGTTCATGCAAGGAAACAATCAAACCTGGAGTGAGGCTCTGTGCCATCACATCAATAAAGAGTGTTCTTTTTGGCTGGGGGAAGGCTCTCCAGAGACCAGGGCTTGTCACTGGTAGTTTTACTCCTGGTACAAACACTTTAAAATGCCAATAGTTATCCTTCTGCCTCCTCTTGCTTTTGTGGTTTCAACCACCTGGCTTGTCAATTGTTTCAAGAAGAGCTAATTAGAGGCTGAAACTGAGCCAGTGAGGCACCTTCATTGCGTAGCAAATTCACTGCTTGGAAATTTTCAATGGAATAAAGATGAAAAGCAAATAGGATGACACATCGTATTCCCAAGCTCCCTGAAAGCCCACCAGTCTTCAGGGAGTTCTCTGAGCTGCAGAGACCAGGAGTGGGTTAGCCTTCTAAGATAAAAATCAGGGTTGGCTTGAAAAAGCATCCACAAATTTAGAGTCCTTCCTGATTCTCCAGCCTGATACCAATTGCAGCAAACTCACGAAGAGCACTCCCTCTGAAACATTCCTGGTCCTGCTTTGTTTTTTTGTTTGATTACCACATGCGCAAACATTCTGCATGCTCTTACCCTATTGTTTCAGCACTGTTAGTCTCGCAATGCTGGGTCAATGAATAAATTAAGGAGCATGCTGCTTCTATGACAAACTGAAGCTTTTGAGCCTTTGCTGCTTTTTCAGCTGTTCCCAGTTCACATAATTGTGTGAATCCTGTGCTAATTTGCCCATCCCTAAAAGGGACATGCTTGCATTGAGGACCTGTTCTGATCCTTCGCTCATGCCAATGACCTCGGAAAGGCTTCTCTCATCTCTAGAGGCCAGATTAGCATTATTGTTCATGATGGAAGTGGAAGACCATCAACTGGCCTCCTCTGGAGCCCTTCTGCCATAAGTCTGTTGCTCAGACCACAGCTGCAAAAGCAAACAGATAGAGAGAGTGCAAGAAACACAAGAGAGAGGCATTCAACACCCAGGGATGGCTGTGGTTCTCCATAAGGCTTCTGTTCTCCTGCTTTGACCTCCATACCAGAGAGATGACTGGCTGTTGTCTTCCCAAAAGTTACTGCAATTCTGCCAGGTATTTGCATACAGCCCCACAACAATTTTAAACAACACATTAAAATGCAAAGGAGTAAAATATAAAGGCTCCAGAACCAAGAACAAAGCTGATTTTCAAATTGATTCAATAAATATAAACAAGGAGCGGCATGCTACAGTAAGCGATTTCTCTGCACAGCTGAGATTAAATCAGTTAGGAGGGAGGGGGCACGAGCAGGGGTAGCGGTGGCTGTCAGGAAGGAAGCTGCCAGAGAGGCTGATCCCGAGCGAGAAGGGAAAACGTGGGTGATGCCAGGCACTAATTTACTGCCAGTTGCTGTTTCTCATTGCTTGCTTCCCACCCACCCTCTTGGCCCGAGCTTACAAAGCAGCAGCTGCCAGCAGCTGTGGGCAACAGCACGAGCGTTAGACCTCCCCATCGCTGCACCATGCTTGCCCATGCCAGGGGAGACCAGTTGGGGATAGCAGCTGCAGGGGACACAGCAGAGTGGGACTGTCTCCACTGGCGAGGCTGGCATCCTGTGGCATATTTGGGTTTGTGTCGCATGCCGGCAACATGGAGTGGGGCATTTATGAGTTGGAGGGAGAAGAAAGGAGCAAGGAGACCACCGGCGGAGCAAGACCAAGAAATGCACGCATTCACGTTTCCACTGGCAAACGGTCGTGCAGAAGGACAGAGGGAAAAGTGAGTAGTCATGCCTGGGTGATTTTCTCCAGCTAAGCACAGTGACCAGCCCTCCAAGCCCTTCCGCCTTTGACCCTCAAGAACCGCTCCAGTCGAGACCTGAGCTGGGGACCCCAGTAAGTAGCATCCAGCCTCCCGGAGTGCTGTGGGGCTGCATGTTACCCACTCCTGGCCCCGGTGCAGCTCTCTCATGCAGCGTTTCTTCACCGCCCCCTCTTCCCTGGCCTTGGCCACAGGGCTGACCTTCATCTCTTGGGCCTCCAGCACCTTCTTGCCATCCCAAGCCCAGCTGCGCTTGGTGAAGTAGTTGACGGTGGCAAATTCGATCAGCGCAGAAAACACAAAGGCGTAACAGACGGCTATGAACCAGTCCATGGCCGTCGCGTACGCCACTTTAGGTAACGAGTTTCTTGCGCTGATGCTTAGTGTGGTCATGGTGAGGACGGTGGTGACACCTGTGGAAACACAGCAGGAGACAAGGATGGTGTGAGACCATACACTCGTACCCACCCAGTTTCTCCTCAAACCACACAGTTGGCATTTCCATCATGTAAATTCAGGAGCCGTCCTCTAGGCCATGTGGCCCACATTTCTGCTGTAATTAAGGGAGTCTTACCCAGCACAAGTCCGTGGTGCAATTCATAGAATAACGAAACAGTCCAGATTGAGAGAGAAGTCAGCTTGTCAACCCCTGCTCGAATCAGGGCCAACTTCAGGTTGCTTAGGGCCTTCTTTGGTTCAGTTTTGAGTATCATCTCCAATTCATATAATCAATGGCAAACATCTGCATTAGGATGAGATTAATATTCCCCAAACTCCATCGACTAGATCTCTGCTAACTATAAAAGAGTCCTAGCTCGTAGGTAGGATTCAATTCCTCGTCTGCTAGTAGGGTAAGTTGTGTGATGCTAGACCCAGCTCCTTCATGTAGAATATGCCATGGAGAAGCCTCTGGTTGCTTTTGCAATGAAATAAAAATAATAAAATAACAGTATAAGGGACAGCTAGATGGTTGGAAACTTCATGAAGGACCAGAAACTGGCCACTCATCCAATGTGGTTCTCTCAATATTTTGGAAATAGTGTCTTGTGACCTGCATGGACGGACACCTGGGATCCTGGGTCCTGCTGGCATGGCCAGGCACCCATCAGTGGCCCAAGCTGCCAGAATGAGTGTCACTATGATTTATCTTAAAAAAATGATCTGTTGCAAAATGCCTTTTAAAGCTTTTTTCATTAAAGCAAGCAACCATTGCTATCCATTTTCCCCAATAATGTGCTTTTCAATTAAAAAGGCATTAGAAACATGATAAAAATATTGACTAATTTTTACTTCCCTTAAGCCATACTCCTGGTAATTGAAGAGATTCAATAATATTGTTGACAATACTTTCTGAGGGGCAAAAAAAAAAGGAATAAACAATTGGAGTTCTCATTATTTTCTTAATAGGAAAGCAAGGCTACTTGGGAGGAAAGACATTTTTCACAAAGGTAGGTTTTAATTTTTCAATCAGCTCTCTCCTGCTCAATCTGAGCTGCTACTCGAGGAAACCTGTCTAATTGCAAATCTCAGGATAACATAGGAGGGAATCAAATACCCTCAGAGAAGGGCTCACCCCCAGTGTCGGGAGTGCAGAGACACTCCAGAACCGATGCAAATGTAAGAGCCCACCTGGGGCATGGACACACATGGGGTCTGGGTGTGCACTCTGTGGGGTTTAGTTGCAAATGATTCACAAATAGATGAGTGAGGAAAGTTCATCGATGACTCTCTATATGCCTGAGCTGGTCCTATTTTCCACGTGATTTCTGTCTGAGCCCCCCCTTTTCCATTCTGCTGGATGAAAACACCAAAAAGTGGGTGCTAAGGGACTGTATCCCCTCTTCTTCACTGTTATCACTGTTCAGTGCAGCTCTTGCAATCTAGATCGTGCAAACCGGTTTGGTCATAATAACCGCCCAACTCCCCGCAGCTGCACTCGACCCTGGGGATTGCTGTAGGATTTGCATCACCGGGGAAGAGAAGGCAACCCGGTGCTAATGGGGAGAAGCTGGGGTCAACTGTAAATTTTAAAGCTTGTTCATGATCTACATTTCACAAGCCCCAGTGAACACAAAAATCATAATGATTCCCTTCTAGTTCATTTAGGAGGATGCAGAACCACCTGTGACCCTCCCTGCATCCCGTTCCAGTCCACAGCACAGGTCTGCAGAGAGGGTCCGGAAAGGAGGACGTCAGCCCTGTTGGGTTTGTGGGAGTATTTCTATCACAACCCTTGATACAGAGAAAAGGCTTCATGATCTTTGAAACCACTCCTCTTTCTGTCTTATTCCAAAACACGAGCAGGTGGTGCCATATATCCCCTCCCTGCTTGGTGTCTTTTGTCCGATATACTCTCTGTTAAGTGGTACCTGCTGGGCACTGTTATTTCCAGGAAATAAAATCCTGCAGCATCACACCTGGTCTGTGAGCATGTGTGTGTAGATCCTGAACTAAAGGTCTTGGCACGAAAGCACAAAGCAATTAAATGTTTATAAAAGCTATTAATATATGTGCAATGCCAGCCTGACACTTTGCCTCGGAGAGAGGATCTGAAACTAGCTGAAGACAATAATAACAATATATTTACCCTGCAGTTATACTGCCTCAGCCCAGGAACTTGTTATGTGGAGCTCTGACCAGGGGCACATTAGCAATTTCAAAGGCAGAGCTTTAAATGCCTCCCCATGTACCTATCCTCTCCTCAACTCAAAAGCCAGTATAGATAAGCAGACACAGCCAAATGCATATAATTAGATGATCAATACCTTGATTGCTGTTAATATTTATGGCTTGGCTTGTAGCAGAAACATGGACAGGAGTATTTTTGCAGTGATTCAGTGGAAGCAGGGGCACTGGGAAGACACTGAGAGCTATTCTGGGAAATGACCAGCAGCTGCACTGGTGCCGGTCAAGGCCAGGAGAATACCAGCTCTGATGCTCAGTCTATTTCCCGTCATTTGTGGTGCCTTTTTCCCCTTACCTGAGAGGATGCCCCCGTGCTCCCAGACTCACCAAAAACTGTTCGGGCAGGAACGGACTCCCTGTTAAGCCAGAAGGAGACCTGGGACAGGATGACTGTCATAATGCAGGGTAGGTAGGTCTGGATCACAAAGTACCCGATCTTCCTCTTGAGGTGGAAGTGTGTGGTCATGACGACATACTCCCCTGCAGACAGACGGTTAGAGATGCTGAGCCACTGAAGACCTGTCCTGAGCAAACTTTCAAGCTCTTAGATGAAATTGCAGCCTGTGTGTCATATTGTTACTGGCTGGCATGCCCTGGTATCTTACAGGACTTCAGGCCACCCTGACAGCTGTGCGAAGGAGGGATGCATGCTGCAGCACACTGTCGGCGCTGGCTTTGCACGTCCTGCACATGCACACACAAAACACTTCTCTGGAGATTTCTGTAATTCACTGCAAAACGGTTGTGCGACAAAGGCAAATCAAAGCCAATAAGCAACCGGGCAATAGGCTTTCCCTGTTTCATCCCAGGCACAAGACACCTCTGGGGGTCTCTCCCGACCCAGCTCCCATCCCTTTTCTGCTCCAGCCCACGGAGCCACGTTGTGGGTAAGTTCCCTTAAGCCTAGAGAGACCCTAACAGTTCTTCGGTAGGATTTCAGGACAAAGGATTTTATTTTCTCTGACAATCCTGAAAATATTCCACCTTTCCTCGCTGTAACCATCTCAAAAATCAGGGCAAGTTCTGTCGTTAAAGGTCTGGGCTGTAAACCAAAGAAGCAGCTGTCTCTGTTTTCCCTCAACGCCCTATTCCTCCACTCAAAGCATTGGATATTTTGTTGGATTATTGTGCCTTTTTGTTGTGAGCGTGGCTCTGCTAAATCATAACACACAGGAGCCTTTAGCAGCTTTCTTGCCACTTCAGGTTATTCATCTGTACATTTTACTACAACTTAAGTAGAGAGATGGGCCAGATATTATGACATTTAGTTCCCTGGACTCCCCACATGTCCCCAAGGGAGGTGATATGAGTTGTTACAGACAGACACTATTAAAATCAAATGCACCAAAGAGGAAATATCTTCAAATGAGAGAACTACTGGTGCATACAGAAGGGAAAAAAAAAAAGAAAAGAAAAAAGAAAGATAAGAGACACACATGAGATAACAGAAGCCATCAGTACCTGGATTCAGAGGGGAAGGGAGGAGCAGCAGATGGGAGAGAAAGATGATTAATATTGGTCATTAATGAGAGGAAACATTTGTTTGGGATAATTTTCTATTAGCTATGATAATATTTGTGTAAGCATATGCAGTGAAAATCACACTGAACTTTATGTTGCATTCGCCTCCCCTGCTCACAATGCTCTCCTGAGGGACTGGAAAGGGATCCAAGACAAAGGAACCCACAGTACCAAGAACCAGCTGGGCAAGGTGGGGCAAATTTTCCATACAACAGATCATTTTTAGATGCTTGAAATCAGTTTTCTAGATGGTATGGGCGATAAGGCTCTTTCAGTGGAAACCACTAAAAGCTAAACCCTTTATTGCCTGTTGGTGACTGCTCCAGATGTCCCCAGCTATATTCTCCAACAGCACGTGGCTTGGGAAGTACTGTGGTGCTCACTGCCTACAGGTACTGCCTCTATAATTATGCCAAATCATGGCATTCAAAGCCCATGGGTCCATCTCGTCTGACAGTGTGCTCAGCCCTTGCATTGCATCGTGGTCTCACAAGTACCTGTGCTGGATCGAACCATCTCTGTCCCAACAACATGGCCCAGCAGGTCATACTGGTTCAGGCGAGACCCACCCTTCGCTACTTCCACTGATTTATCCTTCCCCAGTGTCCAGGTGTAGATCACCTCTGTCTTTGTGTAGGCATCTGCGGAGGAAAAAGAAGAATGAGGTTTGTGCTTCTGCCTGACCTAAAATATACCAAAATTAGCCTGTAGGCAAATTAATCCCTGCTGCGCGTTCCTCAGAGCCACATGGCTGAGCACAGCCAAGCATGGCCAGAAACCAAGGCAGTTCAGCAACTGTTAAATCAAATGAGCAAAAGGGAGCTGGGGTTTTCGGAAGGGAGCTGGAAGAGGGGGCAGAGCACTGTCGTTGAGAGACACACTGTCCCCTTGACATGCTGACTCTGCAAGGGCTGGCTCCAAGCAGAGACAAGATAAGAAGGCGTCCAGACCAGCAGACTGCTGGGGCAGCAGGACGGCCACAGCCCTGCCATGCCAGGGACCAGGAGAGTCACACTGGCAGCAGCTGGCGAGAAAGGCTAAATGCAAATGGGGTTGAATTTTAGGTTAAGGAGAAAAAGTTAAAAAATCTTTACCCTCACTCAGAAACAACCCTCTCCAAGCCTCTTAGCTTTGGAGGTGGTGTGCCCTCCCACCAAGATGCTTTTTCCCCTGCATGACCTTGTGTTTGCCAGCCTCCAGGCCAATCTGTCAGGCAGCGAGGGAGGGCAGTGCTGAGAAAAGCCTGCCCGCACATTGCAAGAGAAACAGCAGGCAAGTGCCGCTAGACTGCTGCATGGGGCAGCGCTGGGCTCAGGGCCAGGGCATCCTTCCAGGGGCTTGCAAATTCTCCTCTCTATCCCACCTGCCCAACTCCCCATATGCAAACACCTCCCTCTAACACACAGTCATCATCACCTTCACAAGCCTTTCTGACCAAACCCCTGCTTGTCCTCATAGCCACTCCCTTTCCCAACAGCACCCACACGCTCTTGGTTTTGCCAGTTCTATGGTATCCAGAAACCGAGTCTCTCCAGACTCTACTAGGAGCTACTTCTCCCCATAATGCCCAAGATTCCTGTCCATACCCACTCTGCACCGGTTTTTTAGGCAAGAACAAAGTTCACTAAAACAAGCCTTCAATTAATTTTTACAACGAGCTTCTCCTATTAAGACATTAAAGAATTCTGTGGGTGGGCTCAGGTCAAGCAGTGGGTCAGGTCTACTACAGAAATGTCTCAGCTCCTGCTTTGTGGAAGATTGTGTCCTGAGACAACCAGATTTCTCTGATCTTTTTAAAACAACCACTGTTATCCCTGCACTGTAGGTTTTGGCAAACCTGTTAAATACTAAGCAGGCGCTGTGCAAAGTGGGGGGAGTCGTTTTGATGATCAGGCACTGTTTCTCAGCACGCCAGTGTGCTGCCTAAGCACTTCTGATGCAGGCTGGCACCTCTCACCCGATGTGCAACATTCTGCTTTTCCAACCCCTCCTTCCAGCTCTCAATATGCTTCTGGAGACCTCCATCCTCTTTCAGGCTTAGCTTTGTACAGCTCTGGCAATGCTCTTCTGCCTTGATGGGGAGCACCTTCTGCTCTAGCAGTCACAGTTCACACACCGCCACTTGCCCACAGTTTCATTGCCATCATCCCTGAAAACACAGTTGTCTACATATCTGGTCATCTGGGACAGAAACATACCTGGTGTCATATAGGCCTGGCATGGATGCTTGAAACATATTTAATGCCATGAAGCTGTTTTGGTTCTGCTCAATGCCTTGCTTGCAATGCAGTCTAGTCCAATCCAAACAAGGACAGCTCTTTGACATTTAGTGGAGCTAATAACTTCAGCAACATCTTCTGCTAGCCTAGTCTCAGACAAATGTACAAATGTCCTATGACTGGCTTAGAAACAGTTGTTCTCTGCTGCGTACATCCATCTTTTAGGGAGCGTGGTGATAGGTAAAGCCATCACCTTCACTGCACTTGGTCCAACGAATGGTGCAGGTGGGCAGCTGAAGCTATCTGAAATGCCTGTTGCCCTTACTTCTCCTGCAAGCTCTCTGCCTTCCCTCTTTGGGTGGCTGCCATGGTGGTACAGGGACAGGAGGCCACTGATGAGCCATTCAGGTTGTGGGCATCACTGGAAGGTAGTTACTGAGACAAATTTGGCTATCCTTTGAACAGCATGTGTCTGGCCCTGGCATTGTCCTTCTACTTACAAATCTAACCCACTCTAAGCTTCTTGCAAATGAGCAGCTTCCAGCTGTTGACAGCTTTTTGGGGCAAACACTAGTCTAATCCTACTCAACAGAGGAGAGGTGAGCTCACATGCTATGCGGATCGGTGCTTTAGAAAGAGCTGTACTAATGTTATCGGGGCAGCTCTCTGAGCTGCTTGTGTCAAGACTCTCATCATTCAGAGGCCAAATCAGTAAAAATACCCAGAAGAACCCCAAAGGGTGTTCCAGCAGAAATACGCACATTAATCTCTCTTCCTCACCAACAAACATTATAAGCAATTGGATGTGGAGTAATCTGCCTTCCTGTAAGTCTTGTAATAATCCCAGAGTTTAGGCCTGAGGAATGAGATTTTATATCCCTCCTCACAAGGTCAATTAACATTAATAATTCATCCTTCTCTAAGGCTTGCTATTTTACTGGCCTTAGTGATATCTTGCGGCAATGAGTTCTACATTTAATTAGCTGTTAGAAATAACTTTTTTTTAGTAGTTTTGAATAATCCAGTTTCATGGATGCATTTTGTCATGAGGCAGAGGAGCAGATGTACATGATAAACATGATTTCTTCTGGTGCCAATCAAACTTTTCAACTTTCTCCTTAGTTAACTCCCAAATGGCTCCAGGATGGAAGTATCAGTTTAGAAAGGTTGTGATTTCTCTGTTTTCTTAGAGTCCAAAAGGGAGATTACTTGTGGGGGCTCATTTGTTATTTGGAGATGGGTAACTCTTCCATCTAACGCAATCATAGACTCAGAGTGGTGCTCAGTTCGTTGGACCTGGAGGATACTCCAGGCAGAGCGGGACTACAAAATTTATTTCCACATTATGGTGAACCAGTGGCTTAGAATTTGGTTCCCACTCACTTTAGGAACAAAACCAAAAGAAATTTAACTTGCAAACGGGAGAGAAGAGGGAACTTGTTCCTAGGCAGGGTATGGGAAGCCCAGGCAGATGAGCAGCTGCAAGCCCGGGGCTTTCAACTCACCAGCAGCCTGCAAATCTTCCCTAAACCAGGACCCTTGGGTGTTGGGACTGAGATTCCCAGAGTTTCCAAGCCTTTTACTTGAGAGTAGCCTGTCTGACAGACTGAAGAGGAGCAAGGGGTTTGTAAGCTCCATTGGAGCATGGAGCCAGAGCAACCAGGGATTTCAGGCTCTCCCCAGATTGGCAGGGGTGATGCAGGGAAGCTGGACAGGATACCTAGCAGCAGATACCACTGCTGTCTTCCCAAATCTGTCCCCCCAGGATCACCTTGTCATGAAGGAAAAGCATCTTTGAGTATTCCACCAACGCCGGTCCTGCTGAGGCAGCGCTGAAGAGGCAGCACTGCCTACTGAAGGCAGGGAGGGCAACGGGAAGCTGCTCTTCCCACTTCTCTTAAAAACTTACAGCAAAACCATAGGTGTCTAACCCATCCTGTGAGCCTGAATTGACCACAGATTTGCTTGCTGCCCATTTCTGATGATGGTAGGAATCGCATGAGATACCAGAAACAAATTCTTGGTCACATTATCATTAGCAATAATTAATAACACTGTTACTAAAATACTAGAAAACACTAGCCACACAAAGGACTGTTCTTTAGCTCTATACCCACCTCCTTGTGGAGGCTGATCAGGGTACTTACAGCTCCCAAATTTCAGTGGGCAAGCGTGCACATCCATTGGGAAGTCCTCCAGGTGCATGGGGCACTCTGCATGAATCGTTAGCCTACAAGACAAAACACAGGGCATGATCAGAAACACACGGCTGCGGAGGCTCCCACCTGGACCTTCTGCCACGGCATCTTTGCCCTGCATCCATCAAAGGCGACAAAGGTCTTAATGCAGTCACTAACCTCTGGGTCTCCGGGCAGAACTCCATCAGCTGTGGAGAGAACAGCAGGCACACAGATCTGGCCACCTTTACCATTGTATAAACTCAACATTATTGACTGAGTTCATCTTTATCCACTCAGTGCAATCAGAAAATCTGCCAAAGCCCAGGACTTCTGTTTGCTTATGCACTGTGCACAAAGAGCTCATTAATGCCTGAGGGGACATCTCATGGACCATGCTGGAAAGCAGAGGGAAAGGGCTGCCAGGGAACATGGCCTGTTCTTCCTGGTGGTCTGGAAGGAGCCAAGGGCTGGCAGATTGTTCAGTCAGAAAGCCACAGCGCTGCTGGGCTTGCTGAACAAAGTCAGTCAGAGCCATGAAGTCGCAGGTACTGCACCAGGGTACAACATACCCTTGTGCATGTGGGGCACCTCATCCCACCTCCCCCAGCTCTTCCCTTGCTGGTGGCACTGCAGAGGATGCTGTGGGCAGACGCAGAACTGCGTGTCCTGGGGCTGTTTGGGGGGGTGCAGGACAACTTCTGCACTTTACGCATCCACCAAATCCCAGTAGGATACCTCATCAGGAAGTGGTTTTGTGAGGGAGGCACAACCATAAAAGCAGTGTGCTGCAGAACATGGGGCCAGGCATAAAAGGATCCATTATAAAAAGCTCTAAAAAAAGTAACTTTAAGCTCATATTCCTTCCTGAAGTACTGCACAGCCTGCAGCCTTGGGGGGGGAGCCAGGACAGACAGCTTCCCAGGAGATGATCTTCTCTGAAGGAACCATGTGTAGAAAAAAGGATCCACTTCTGATGGCTTGGCAAAATAACAAATAAACTATGACAGGAGCAACATGTGGATGCAAAGGACAAGTGCACAGACCTAAGGCTGAAGGTGGCTTGTGGAAAACTCAGGTCAAGAAGCACAGTGGAAAGCTTCTATTGAGATATTTTCCTTCAGCTGGAAAAATGTTCAGGTAAGTTATTCTTCACAGAAAATACTGAGGCTTAGTCAAATGCAAAACAAACCCTGAAAAAAATAGAGTTCAGATTTTGTTTGCTAAAAGCAAAGAAGAAGAAAAAAAAAGAAATAAAAGAAAAATAAAAGTTATTTCTTTCAGATGGACAAACCTTAAATGATTCTACAAAAAAAAAAAAAAAGACGACTCTTTTTTAAACTTGGCATAAAAAAATTTGGTGGACAAAACCAAGAACTTCACAAATCGCTCTAAGAACCCCTGTGGGGGAAACAAAGGAGAACCACCATGGCTTGGAGGTGGCAGGGGATCTCTGAGGCTGCAGCGATGGTGGCTGCAGGCGGCAGATGGTGCTGTGACAGGCGACACCAGTGCAAGTGAGGGACGGAGCAGCAGCAAATTCCTGCACAGCTGCTCTGTGTCGGCTGGGAGAGCAGCCCAGGCTGCACTGGAAACTCTCCGCTGGCTGTGAATTTTGCTCTGCCATGTGGGGAAACGAACCTCGTGATTTCAGACCCATGTCCAGCCTCATCTGCTCCTTTCAGAGGGTATAGGAAACCTGGTGTCCCCCTGAGAGACAGGCAGAGGTATTAAATCAAGAAATGGAGGAGCAGAGCTGGAAGCTGCCGTAACTTCGATGGAGCAAGGTTGGGTGGCCAAAACCCTCCTGCATGACCTGGAGTCCCTGCAGCACCCACAGTAGGGGTTTAAATCCCAGTAAACCCAGCCTTTGGGAATGTCTGGGAGGTGAGGCACATGACCCCTTTGCAGTGGTCACTGGGGTGACAGTGCCGCAGAGCAGATTGCACCATGTGGAAGTCTACACCTTATTCTTCTATGAGCTGGCAAAGGAAAGTGGTGAATTTCCTACAGACATTCTGAACCCAGCGTTTCACAGTGTTTCAGTGGTACCTCCCTGCTCCTTCATGCGACAGCAGCACATTTCTGCTGTTTTTCAGTGCCAGGTACCACTGTCCTGTCTCCACTGGGCACATCCGCCCCACTGTGCCCCAGGAGCTACCCCACAGGGGAAAAAACCTACAAAAGCAACTCCCACAATCAGGACGGGTTCAGTCCCGATAAACAGGTCTTAGCTATTCAGCATCCGCAGGACATGGTCTCCGTACGCCCCATGGGGACTACTTGCACTGAAGCCCTGAGGGGCTGGCTGTTAAGTCACCATTCACTATTGGATCCCAAGGGCTCACAGCCCAACCATGGCTGGTGCAACGCTCCATACTCTGGCCAGGTTAATCACAGCGGGTTTATTGAGTCTATGCAGGCTGACTCCACCTCCAGTACAGGAGGCCAGGGGATACTTACAGAGAAGTACGAAACCTGAATTCACCTCTGGGTGAATTCAGAGCAAACCACACCTTGCTGTCGTCTCCCAGCAGCCGGTGGCTTACGGCTTCCATGATTCAGAGGCTGTATCCAGGCAATTGCGTGCACCAGAGACCAAGGACCTTTTCTACTCTGAGTCTGCCAATCCTTTCTGAATCCATGTACACGGATAGTGACCACTTTGTCCTGTAGTAATCATTCTACTGACAAAGAGGTGATGACGACTGTCCTGCTTGCACTATGTCTGGCCCCAGCTTGGCTTCCTCAGCCAATCCAAGAACCACTGTGTGGCCAACGTAACTTCCTTAGAAACAAATCGCTCTTTCTGGCTTGCTGATTTCTTCACCTCTGGACTGAATGTACCTGTTTTACATGAGAGAGAAGAAGACCTGATCTTTAGGACTTCAACCAAGACTCATTGAAGTAAATGGAAAGACTGACAGTGATTTTGACAAGCCTACAAGCACATCGTTGGAATGATTTTCCTCTGGACATTCGAAGGCCACAACGAACAAATTGCCCATTTGCTCTGATGCCTCTCTTTTGTAATCTGGATGAAGATTAGGATTTCAAGAAGCAGGTATGAAAACATGGCAGCAAGGTGTGGACTCGACAGCCTTGCTCATCCTGTTCTGTTTCTTTTGTGATGCTTTCTTCTGTCAGCTCGAAATTCACTTGGGGAGCTTCATGGTTGGCAAGCTTGTCAAACGTCCTCACGGATCTTACCATTCCATTCTTTCTGTGTCCTTTCCGACTGCAATGGACTTTTTGCTTCTAATATTTGTCACTGTCACTTGTGTAAAGGAAATGTTGATGCATTGCCCCATCTCCCTCAGCAGGCCACACAAGACTTTTCCTTTTTACCTTCCTATTCCTTCATTGGCTTCACTAATTACTTTATTATTTCAAAAGGCTTTCAGCTGGGTGTTTCCAAAGTCAGGTTTTCCAAAGGACCTCTCCTCTGATCGGTGCTTTCCTTCTGATATATCATGAACTCCCCCAAAAGCCAGAAAGGCCTTTTTCATACACTATACTCTTTGCAAGTCTTGGCTGTGATCAACAGCCACTACGAATAAGGCTGAACGACTCAAAGGACCACAGATTGTGGGTCCGGTGGTTGAGTGTCATTTAAAGCAGCCAGAAAAGCCTCAGAGGGGGCCAGGATGGCAGCAGAGACCAGCTCGGCACAAGTTGGCCTTGGCCATACTCTCCTGCCCTCTCCAGGCCGTGGCCAACAAGAGCAAGTGTTGTCAAGGGAAGGAGACAACCTTATACGGATGCTGGATGACTCCATAGGTGTGTGGGAATGCAGCAGTCACATTTTAAATCTACAGTGTGTTTTATTAGCTGAGCCAGTAAACATCACAATAAATCCATCAACAATCCACTGAAAAAGCAACCTAATCTGCCACTTCTCCACCTACAACTGAAGGAGCTTTTAAGTCTCCTGAAATTAAATAAAAAAGAAAATGCCATATCATTCCAGTGAGATGAGTCTGGTTCAGCAACTTCAGCCAGTCAGAAGTCAGCACGTTCACAGATAACACGCGAAGGGGGAAGCGATATAAGCATTCCCCCTCCCGGGTGTTCTCCCTTGCCTGAAACCTCTTCGCTTTGCCCCCACACATGTCGGGGTGTGCTGGCTCCCTGAGATGCTTTCCCCACGACCAGAGTGCATGTATTGCAGCTCGCTCCTGCTCATCCCTCTGCCCCCCGCATCCCTCAGCCATCTTTCGTCCCCCTCCTGCAGCCTCTTTTGCACACACTCATCTTTCAGAGCGCTAATTAGCAGAGGTATTTAGGTGAGCTGTGGAATCAATCACCGCTCAGGAGAGTGCCCACATTCCCCTTCCGCTCCCCCCGCCACTGGCCTTCCCCGCCACCTCCTGTTGCTGGCAAAAGCACCATATGCTTTGCCTAATGAAACATCAAAATGTCAAACTAAGAGGAATGTATCTCACTTCCCAGACAATTACCAATGCCTCTGCAGAATTTGGGTAAAAGAGCCTGTTGCAGAAATTCTCATCTTTGCCCCTTACCCTGTGCAAGGGAGCTTATGGCCAGCTAGCCACAGAGGTTTGCTTCATCGCTCTGATGACCTGTTCAGGTCCAGACATCTGAGCCCTGAAATGTCATTATAAAGCCTAAACAGTATGTGAAAAATAACCAAGCTGCCAGCAATCACATAATCGAGCTGTTGTATCCTTTGGCTCATCTGTCCCAGGCGCTAGCAATAACTTATGCAGAACTGTCTTGAAATCAAACCCCAAACTCCTCATGTTTTCTCTTCGCTTTGCCAGCACAATGGCACCAAAAGTGGAACATCCAGGAGAGAAACCATGTTTTTCTCTTTAAAGTCATGGGAACTCCTTTGAACTGCTCGACACAATGGCAAGAAGCGTGAATCAGGCTAAACATACCTCTCCCAGGGCTGAGGTACAACAAACCACTTCAGCTTCGTTCTCATGGTTACCAGGAGCTTAGCGAAGCCTTTGATGTGTCATTAGAGCCCCTGTCGTTACCTGCGTCGTGCTGCAGGATGAACGAGAGTCTCAGTCCAATTTCTGGGATGCAAATGTAATAATCCCTTGGTGTATGTGTGGTACAAAAACATGACAGCACCCTGCACAGCAGAACTGACTTTGTTTATGCCAGGGATATTGCTTGAGTTTTGTCCTGATTTCTCCTCTAGGAGATTCATTAAGTCAGGCCGAATAGTGTTTACGGTTTAGCCTGTGTGAGAATCTAGGTTAGGTTTAATTGCTGGGGTTTGAGCTTGAAAGCCAAATTGCTTCTAGGATCCTTGTGCTGGATCCAAAAGCACTGAATTCACTTTGCATCCTCCCCCAGCCCCTGGAGATTTCAGCCCATGATGGCAGAAATGCAGCGAAATAAGTTGATCTCTGAAGATTTCTCCCTCCTGGGACAGCTTCCTTACAAAAGTCTGCCTGCACAAAACGAAGCCTGGAAAATAGATCATTTCTGCCTTTGAATCCACTCTGAAATCTGTAAGGGAGGGAAAAGCAGGCTGTGCAAATCTCATCTCGTCTATCTGTCTGCTTGTGTGTTTAGCAGTCTAGCTTTGGTCTGCTCTTGTCCATTTATGCTGTTGTCTAGGATCAGCCCTGATGTGGGATGCAGCCAAATAGCTGCCAGTCCATACTACCCAGAGGAGCTGGTGCTGGGATGTCCCAGCTGCTGCCCTTGCAGAAGGGAGAATGATGGTTGCACCTCCATCATGTGGAAGGGTTCTGCAAGCTCCAGCCTAGAGCTCTCACAAGTTGCCCCGGGGTTAAAAAAAACCAGGCAGCAAAGACAACTCAAAGCCTTTGCTGGGAGAGACACTGTGAAGCTCTGTGATTTCAAAAAGCAGCCTGGGAAGCTCAAACACCTGAGCCTGCCACAGTAGGTACAGGACTTGTTATCTGGGGTTCAACAGCCCCAGTAGGACTGCACGTTCCTGGGTGCCTTTGTACTCAGCTTTCCCTCCTGTTCTGCCTCTGCCTCACCCAGGGGTTCACCAATCCTCCTTCCCAAGTGCTCGTGCACTGCCACTAAGGACTTCATGTTGTCTTTAGCAAGACAGGTTCTTGAGGCAAAGTCTTTGAGCATGCAGCTGAATACGTCAGCCTATCAGTTAAAAAAAATACTTTAAGTGCATAATTTGAGCACATATTGTCTGGGAACCACTCTGACAATAACCACAAAGCCTCAACATGCCACTCTGACAATCCCTGTGAAGAGCAGGAGAGCTCTTTAAAGCCTGGATTCACAAAGTTGAATCCCATTGGCACAGCATTAAGCTTTCACTATTTTCATATGCTTCAAGGCCAGGAAGAACCAGAACATTATCTATATGCCCCACACAATTTGAGCAAGAGAGTACATCCAGCGATTGCTGCAGCAGCTGAGTTTTTGTCTGTACCTCATGTAAATCCACACACAATTCCCAGTTTGCTGTACCACCAGAGTTTGGGCCACCAGAGCTTTGGGGCCCAAACTGGGCTTTTGTGGACTGCTTGGATCTTGTAGGAGCTCCACAAACAAGACTGCAGAGGCAGGGCTACATAAAAAAACTGTGTTCCCCGTGCTCTCTAAGGCAGCCGGAGTAGCAGGGAAGAGGCAGAGGGATCAGTAATCCTGTCCCTTCCTCAGCAGCCAGAAGGAGGGGAATAGAGAAATGCAATTTTGTGCTGCGGCCGCAAAGGCCATCTTGTCAGCCAGGTGCCAAGGCCTGAGTCAGTGATCAGATGTTTGCACCGTGACGTTGCACCGATCTGCGAGGAGGCTGTGCCATGACTAAAGGACATCTCTGGATGCTCAGCTACAGCTGGTGTGCGACTCCTTGAAGCTCAGGCCAGTGATAAAGAGGCTCTCTCCAGGAGCTATAAATATTGTCACACAGGTGTAATTTTGCTGGATGCATGTGTCAGAGTTGCTGTTCCACCAGAGCAACTTCATCTATAAATGTAAGCCTTGACTAAGAGAAGTTGGCTTTCACAGCAGGATAAATAGCACGAGACATGCCTCTAATTGCACATCAGCAGAGCTGATGCCTCAAGGGTATTGGCTGGTACAAGGTAAAGGAGTAAGATATGTCTCAGGAGTCAAACTGCATGGCAATGTACCAGTCTAGACTGAGCCTGCAAGGGATCACCTGGGCAGTCGTGCCAGTCCAGGGGAAATCTGGTGGAGGTCCAAGCTCGCTCCCTAGTCAGCAGAACAGAGCGTGCCTTTTTGGGATTTGCGCTTTGCTGGGTGTCAGCTATGTGGGGCTGAGATCGACTTCGTGGTCCTGCTCCTTCCTTTGAGAAGGACACACGTATGCCCCTGGGCATGGGGGAGAACAGCAAATGTGCCACTTGGACGTAAAACATGAGTCTCCTTCCAGCCCTTTCCTGGGCGGAGGTTTCAAAGCACTTAACAAGGGACGGTGATACCATCATCATCATTTTACAGGGGAATTGAGGTGTGAGTCGCAGAGCCAGGTAGGACTTGGTCTCTGAGCCTCAGCCTGATGCACAGTCCTGGACCACGCAGTCTGTGCCCTTGCATCTTCCTTTCTGAGCCCCCACTCAAAAGGCCCTGTGTGGCCCTGAGCAGACATTTCCTTCAGCAGCAGGGAAAAGGGCAACCATCAGATGCACCAGGACAGACATCCCATCCTGGACGTGTTGAACTGCAAACCCAGAGGAGCCCTGCTTTGCCCCTGACACGCTGTCTTGTGCAGTGGGCAGTGCTTTCCAGACGGCCATCTGGCCAGCTCTAACCACAGCTCCAGCATCAGGCTGGTCCAATACTGCCTGGAGCCCCACCAGGATAGCTTCACACACATCTGCACGGCAGCGATCTGTGCTGGGTAAGGAAAAGATCTCCATGCACTACAGTTCCTGGTATTGTGCAACATAACATGTGACAAAAGGCCTGATATCCAACCTTTGGGTATCTCTGAGTCGGCTCTTCACCTCTTACAAAGCCTTAGAGGTACATTTAAGGGGGACAGGAGCAGATGCAAAGGAAGGTCCAGACTCTCCTTCATCCCCCGCTTCTTTGGGAGACAGCTAAACTGAAGGATGTGTTAAATTTATTTAAAAAAATCCCATGACTCCATTTTCTTCAAGAAGCTCATTCTCAAGAGCCTCGTGATGCTGCCATCCTGGCACATGCCCAGCCCTAAACGGAAAAGTAAATCCAATACTTTCTCAGTCACACAAAACTCGCTGAAGCTAATGGCTGTTTGCTGAATAAAGAAGAAGTGAAATGATATAAAAGCCCTGAAATTGAGTCCTTTTTTTGCTCTCTTATGCCAGTAGCTCCTACAATACTTTACAGTAAGACAATGATACAATCAGGGGGAGTGTTAGTCATCCACATGCAGGTCAGAGAGCCGGGAGCAGAACCGAGCCCTTAAGTCAAGTTGGGCTTCTCTCTTCATTTATCCCATCTGCCTCAGTAACGTGAGATCACTGATGTGTGGAGACCTAAACCCCCAGGGCACTGGCAGGATTAGCTCATATTTGAGAACTGCTGCACAAAAGCAGAGCATTGTTTGTCAATGATGTAGGCTGTAAAACTTGCTGACACTATGTAGATTGATAGCCAGCTTAACTATGAAAAGATGAAATTCTGTCTGGTCCTCAAAAAACAGAGGTGAAATGCAGCACCTCAGCACACAATCCACAATGAAGCCTGTTATTAGGATCGGCTTGAAGATGGAGGCAGAGAAAATAATTTTTGAAAACAAAGATTTACACCTTTCCAAAACCAACTCAATACCTTTCTTGTGCATCTCTGAGGAGCCTGTTGTTTCATTTATAAGCCCATTTACCTCGGAAGGCAAATTAATACATCACCCCAGGTGGCAAACATTATTTACATGGGTGAATAGCTTACAAGCATACAGGAATATCTGAATAGTTCCAGAACGAATGTACCATTAACCCAAAGGTGTTTCTCTTCATGCTCTCCACCTGTTGCGGCTTAGTGATAACTGTATGTACCGGGGCTGTTCCTGAGAAATCCAGAGAAGATGACTGCCCAAGCATGGTTCCCCAACAGCGACTCGTGTTTTAGAAGGAAGACCCCAGCTGAGTTGGAGCTCACAGTGGGGTTGCACAGACTGTATCACTGCCTGGGGTCTCATGCTGCAGGGCTACCTCACGTTTGGGGCTCCCAGCGAGAGCTCAGCTGGGGACAACATGGGCTGGGTTAAACTGAGAACTTCCAATGGCCTCTCCAAACCCGGCACCTCCAAAGCACAGCTTTTAATAAGCTGGTGATTTTTTTTTCCTAATGACATGCATTGATTACACAGATTTGGATTTTTGATTCCATGAAGTAGGAAAAAACCCCCATTGTTCTCACAAGCAAGCTTAGGCTCATTAGGTGTTTCAAACAGCTCCAGTGTAATGTGCTGAACAAATTTAGACCTGTTCTCAAGCTGCTGGAGAATAACAAATTCTCTCATCCTAATGTTCCCCTACCAATACTGGAAACCTGACTTCATATCCCACTAGTGGTTAGGAACAAAAATAAGTCGAGTGGCGCACCAACTCCACAAACTATAGATCCCAACACTTCTACCTCATCACATAAAAGAAAAAAATCAACATGATTGATGAGAAAAAAGCTATCTGTAAAAATGTGCTTAAGTTGAGGATCAGTGATGCTACATAGGATAGTAGGGAAAGCAGCAGGGTAAGACTCAAGTGTGCTACCAGAGTCAGTGGAAGTCTGCACAAACCCTGCTGTAATGTACCCTGAGGTCCCATCCTTGTCTGCATGTGTATAGGGACCTGGAAGGCCCTGGCCCAAGAGGCACAAACTTACCTCATGGTGTACAGGAGAGTGCCATTGTCCACCAGGCGCAGCAGCTTATTGGGTGTTGTCATGTTATGGGCGACAGATTTCTTCCCGTTGTGGAAGAAGGTATCAGGAGTCCAGATCTTACTGGCCAGCAGGTTGTTCAGGGGAAGTATTTTCATGGGACCATCAAACTTCAGCCTTTCATCTCTCCAGGATTGCCGGAAAAAGACATCAATAGTGTATTCCTTTGTGGAGAAAGGAAAGAAAAGTAAGTCTTGTTTTACTCAGCTCTTCATTGCAAACAAGCCACTTCAAGAAATGGTAAATATCCTCGGTCATTGAGCATACTGTGTTTTGGCACACCTTGGTTGTCATGAAGCGTGATGCAACAAGAAGTAGGGATTAACGGCAGTGGAGAAATCTGTGGAGGATAGAGGGCATTTACCATATTTTGTATAATGACTTACATATGATGCCAAAATTTGCGTTTCTGACCACTACAGACAAACTGCTATACAGCCTACACTGGCCAGTGGCCAGTCCTGGGGTAGCCCTGCTGCACCACCACCTTCATCCAGATGTTTCAGGGAAGGGAACCATTGTGTGCAGCTACACGGGAATTTAAAAAGGCAAAAATAAAGTTCCTAGAGATGGAATTTGGCCAGTATACTGGTAATTATACCCCTGCTCATAAAAAAGTAAAGAAATAAAACTTCATGACATTGACTTAATGTTATTTTGTTCCCCAGGCCACCTCTCGAAAAGCATTGAATCAAGGACCTCACAAACTTGCATTACAAGATCCTGTGACTTTCTTTTCTTTTTCTTCTTTTTCCTTTTTCCTATTTTCCCCCTTTTTTCTTGTCTGTCTTTTTTTTTTTTCTTTTTTTTTTTTTCTTTTTTCCTCTTTCAGCTAGTGTAGAAACCCATTTCCTAGGCCGAATTCCAGTCAGGGCAACTAGAATTAATCTCTTTGAAACCCTGCAGCCACGACCAGCTCCTCACTTGGTGTATGCAGCCTCAGAAACCACTTGACCAAGGAGCAAAGGTGCTATGGCTCCACGGCCACCGCAAGGCAAAATTAAATCAATCTGCACGGTGTCTGGCATAAGGGACTGCTGTTCCCTGTGACCTGAGCCACCCCGTGTCCTCTGAAGGGTCCACGTCACTTGAGGGAAAGTCTTCAGCCAGTCAGCATGAGCTGCACTACCGCTCACCTCTACAACACACACCTCCTCTTGCTAATGAAGGATCTCATTAGCTCATGAGGCTTTCAGAGAGAGACAGGGGCTTCGGAAAATCTGTCTGTCCCAGCTGTTCTGCCATTGCAGATTCATAGTCTTTATTTATGAGTTCCTGGAGGCTGCAGGACCAACTAAATTTTGAGTGATTTTTTTCCTGCAGCTCTTCTCAGCATTTAAAAGCTGCTGTGCATCAGTTTCCTATAGGTCATAGAAATTCCTACAGGTTTTGCAGCAGATGGCAACTGAATGAAAGCATCTCGGTAAAGAAATTCAACCCTGCTCCCTGGCCACAGAGCCACTCCTGCTCAAATGTGAAGTTTCTGGAGCCTGGCTGGGGGAAGGAAAGAGAAGATCCTATGTTCCCACAGGCTCTGTCCTACACAAGATATTCTGACCCTTCATAGAAATGATCTTCACTTTGTGGTTTTAAGCTCAGTAAAGGGATAAAACCAAAGGAATGAGCCTGTGTGCAGTCCCAGGAGGTAGGTTTAGGAAAAGTCCTTATCAGGAGAAGAGCTACCTTATTCAGAAGAACTGCCTGTTCCTATTAAAAAAACAAAGAAGCAAAACTTTTATAACAACTTTCCGGACCCTGTTTTTCTTCTTTTATGCTAAGTAATCATTCCCAAAGAAAAGAGAAATCATGTTCAGATTCTTTCCCTTTTCTACATTTCTTTCCATGATAGCATCATTCCCAAGTCACCCCTTCCAAGGAGCACACTTAGTTCTACGTTATGCTCTTCACTGCCTTACAGAAGTGACCGAAAACAACAAGACTGAGTCTGTCTCCAGAGTCCATCCACCAAAGCATAAAACTCCCTTAAAGTGTTTTTTTTTTTTTTTTTGAATTTCCTGGGGACTGAGGCAAAGCTGCAAGAACTCACTACTGAAGATTCAGGCATATGTCAGGTCCTATCAGGCTCTACTTTCCAAACCAAACTGAAAGAGAGATTAGAAGTCCCTTGGAGCATCTCAGGGAAAAAGTCTACACGTCCTCCTCCACACTTTATAACCAGCTGCGCTCCTCTGCTCTCCACAGCAGCTTTACCTGCCTCTCCTCCATCATCATAATTACAGTCTCTGTCTGCATCAAGATGCGCAGGAGCAGCTTTCCATCGCAATGAGTAATGGCTGTGGGAGGGACGGGAGCGAGATCACCAGGCAGATGTGAGCAGGGAAGGAGGGACTTCCCCACTCCCGAGATGAAAGGAACCACCGCAGAAGAGCAGGCTCTCCCCACGCTTCCGGAGGAGACGGGGTTTCTCTCTCTCACGTTTCTGAGTGCATTTAGCACCAGAACGGCACGCTAAAACACATTCGCTATGCATTTGTAAAATACATGGAACTAAAGCATGCGAAGGGGAAATAATTTATTATTCTTTAACTGTCTTCCTAATTTTAAATTCATTTTGTCAAATCACATTGCAGAGAATACCTTCCTCTTTTCAATACCTCATATTTCTTCTTCACAGTTCATTATACATGCTCCCTTAATCAAATATGCTCCACCTTGGAAGTAATTATGAGATACTCCCCAAGGGCTAAGATTGCTGAATATATTATGGGTCTCCGCTGCGGTAGAAAAGCAAGCGAGATAGAGAGAGAACTCAGATGAGATTAATACTCTTGGCCACGCTGACATCAAGATAACTTCTAACCCTGGAGGGAGTGGTCTTTCCAAAGCAACATGGGGTTGCGTGATGGGGCTAGCACCTCAATGAAACACAGAGATTTTATTCTCCTGCAACTCCTCTGCTTGCTAGCACAGGACTGTCAGCGGGGCAGCTGAAGAGATGTTCATGGCCATGTGAGCACAGAAAATGAAACCCTCCCAGCTCTGGAGGGGCCGTGAGAGTCGCAGGACATTGCTCCTGCCTGACCCAGCTGGTGAGAGCAATGCCTGCTCCCTCTCCCGAAGTGTGCTCCCTCCAAGGGCAGGACTGCCCACCGCTGGCCTGGGCTATGCCAGCACCAGGTCACCTCAGGGACTGGTTGCACAGGAGGGTCTCAGTCCTAAACGCATGACTGTCCTCATGTGGCCCTTTGAAATGTTGAGCAACCATCAACAGCCAACTCTTCTCTGTGTGACTGGGCGCGTGTGGAATACGAGCTGCAAGAAATGCTGTTGAGAAAGCTCACTATTAATTACGCTCCACAGTCCTGTTTTAATTAGAAGACAAACTGTTGTGGGAATACAAGCCTAAATTCAGACCTCAGGCCTTTTCATTAATAATTTTCCCTGAACATGTCAAAATATGGCAATCAGCTCATTCTTTTTCTTTTTTCTCTTTTGCCTCCCTTCTGGTTCAAGCACTAAGGACAGTTTGATGGTGAACCGTTCTCTTCTGGCACCGCCACCAAAACAGGCCAGATTCTGGCACCCTCCCCTCTTCCCAGGGAGCACCCTCCTTCCTCCACGCACTGTCAGGTCAAGGAAAGCTGGCTACAATGAAGGTGTTTGTCAAAACATGTAATAGGTGTAGCATGCTATGTATAGGTCTTGGTCCTGTGGGCAGACCTTCCGATTTCATTAGGTTACACTTGCAGAAAAGAAAAAGACCCTAAAGCCTGCAGCGTGCGTGAGCGGTGCAAAGGCATCGACCCTCCAAGGTTGCATTTGCCATTATCAATTGGTTTCTAAAAGCCCAAATGCACCTGAGAAACAATCCCTGTCTACCACCCACACTGAGCTCCCCCTGGCCTTCGAGAAGATGATGACGCACATTCTTGCGCGGGCGGGCAGCTGGGATGCTTGCTCGTGTTCTTGTCGTTTATGAAAATCCTGCTTTTGCCCAGATAGTCCACGGATGAGGGTGGGACACATCCGCTGCGGCTGCAGGAGAAGCCATCCCTCCCCGTGAGGTGACCAGCCAGCGGCACCTACCATATCTGTGTCCGAGACAGGGCCGAAACTTGTCACGTAAATGTCTGTCTTGACTTCAGTTACGCTGTCTGGGGACAAAAAAGGGGAAAAAAAGCCATTAGAGAACTGAATTTGCTTGTACAGGGAAGGGTTTGGGTTTTATTACGCGGTGGTTTTTCCTGCTGGGTGCCTCCCTGGCGAGCCCTCAGCAAGCCGGCATCGTGCTCTCTGCTGTGCCCTGAACAATGGCCGATTTTATCACTCGTAATTGGGCAAATTCATCTCTGATGTAGCTCTGCTGCTTTCCACGCTTACACCGAGGATGAATATGTCCTGCACAGCCAGACAATGCGTATTTACAAAATGTATGCGGCTCCACGATACATAACATGGTACAGATGCACATGTTTTCAATACAGAGGTAAGCCCTGGTGCTTTGAAACCACTTTTACCTGAAATCCTTTTGTGTCTCCCAGCCTGATAAACAACCTAGCAATGTTCCACCAGTTTTAGGAAACCCTGGGTTTGTTACAGCTTCAGGCTTATCTGTATATAAAAAGAATCAATATTCTGATTGCCTTTTACTGCCATCGTGTTTGCTGTTCTCCTAAGTGCCTTGCTCCTGGCGAGCGGCTGCTCTTGCAAAGCTGCTGCTCGCCTGCATCCCACGCTTCCCTGCATCCCAGGCTGTGCCGCCCTGCCGAACAGCAGCCTCACTGCCCCAGCAAAACCACAGAGCCCCTGTTCTTGCCCTGAGCGCTAAAACCCAGGGGCAATCTTAATCACATGCCTTCAGGTAAAGATAAACTGAAGTGCTTTGCAGAACACAGTCACCAGCAGGTATTATTCATGCCAAACAGCACATAGAGCTCTCATTCTTGACTTCATTACTATTTCAGCGTGTTTCCTAATTGAAATCTCCACTGCTGTCCCATTTTGCAGGGAAATCAAGGCATGGTGATTTGCCAGATTCATGGTCCCACGCTCTGCCCGCTGGGCTGTACCAAAAAAATGATGGATGAGATGCCTTGAGTTTAGCACTACGTTACCATAAATCCTCACCACTTTAGGGATAGATCATGCCATTGTGCTCCTTTTGTATGGCATTAGCTGGCTCAGAGCTGCTTTCCCAATGAAAGAACCAATTTAGAGCCCCAAAGAAGAGTTCATGTTTTATGTGTAGTACCCCATTTTGGCCACCACAGCAGCTTTGCAAGTAGCCTGGATGGCCCACTGCTCAATTCAGTTATGGAAATCCTTCTGTCCCCTGACGGTTATTTTGCAGTACTATGAAGCTTAGTTTTGTGCTTCAAAGTTTTGTATCAAAAAATAAGATAATGCATTCTGGCAGGGTTTTCTCCTTAATGGCTAAAATATACGTATACATGTCTTTAGTTATTATGACTGGAAAGCTTCTGACGCAGCCTGTGGCTGATATTATGTGCTATATAAGTAACCCTTGATCTCATCTTCATGCGATAAAAAGAAGGTTAAAGAGAAATATGTATGCAGTACACTTTCTGAAACACCCAGAAGCCAACAAGACATCATCCTGAACAAAATGAGTTACATCTGTAAGACTTAAACACTCGGGGTATTTTCTCTGTCTCCCTCCAAACAAGTCCCCAAATGAGATACACAGCAGAGAAGAACATTTAGTGAAGCGAGGCTCTTTCTGCTGACACATGCGGTGAGAGAAAGCTAATTATGTTTTAGAGAAAACACAAACTCTCTCTCCCTTCCCCTTCTCCCTTCTTGGCATTCAGTTTGCCCAAGATAAATAATTTACAGCCATTGTTATCAGATCAGGAACCACGGCCGCCCATGGCCAGTGAAGCCAGTCCTTGTGAGGTGCAGGATGAATTGTCCCCTGCACCTGAGGGGGCAGAGGGACAGGGGTCCATGAAAGGACCCATGCTTTACAATGTGATCTTCAGGGTCCAAGCACGATGGAAGGGATTCAGGAAGTGATGAGGAGGTAAAAAGGCAGAACTAGTTTTGAACACCTTTTGATAGGATCCTGCTATCTTTACGTGAGCCTTTATGTCCTCATCATGCTGTAACCTGGCTGTCACAGAGCTCCAGAGGCCCCTTCCCGCTACTTCAATCTACTGGGAAATCCAATCAAAGATAATGGCGTTAATAAATGCCATTACTTTATCAATATTAATAATTTATTAATATTAATAATTAATTACAGCCCGGGTCTGAAGAGGATTGCCCATTTCCAAACTGCAGATGTACCCCCCAGGCCAGGCCATGCGAACCCGCCGAACTCAGTGGGACCCCTTTGCGCCTGCAAGGCAGTGCCGCGTGCAGGGATGAGCTGGGGGGCTGGCTTGGTTACTGGCTTATTGATGTCCCCCCACCACAAAATGGGGTCCCTGCACCTTTCATGGCAAAAGCCAGATGGAACTTCCCCTGTTAATATGTGCTCCTAAGGGCAGGATTTGGCTGGGTTCCAGCAGGATTTCTGAAATTAAATCATTGCTACGCAAGCAGGGATTTCAGCAGAGCTGGGAATTCCAGAGGTAGTAAACTACCAGCAGAACAGAGAGAGCTCCAGCCTCAGAGATTCACTTCCTTTGTGATCCTACAGCCCAGGAGCATCTGCACTGCTTGCAGCCCTGCCCGAGCTCATCACCTCTGTGATGGTGAGACCTTCTCCTCCAGAGGAATCAGGAGCTACTCAGCCAGCCTCCCCGCTCCTTACCCTCACATCTACCCATCCTGAGCCTGAACAAGAAGAAACTGCGTCTACTTTTGCAGCAAGAGAAAGCTGAGAGAGGAGCATCTCCTGCCTCTGCTTAGAGACATGGCAGGGAAATCCTTACCTCCTCCTCAATCTGCAGACACGCTCACACTGCAGCTTGGCTGCCTTGCCCAGTTCTCACCAAAGATTGAATAATTAAGGACTGTACTGTAGAGGGTTGGGCACTTTCCCTAGACCTGTTGCAGAATATTAAATGGCATTTTTTCCTTTCCTAGCATCATCCTTCCCTGTGACTCAAAGTTTTTTCACATGTACAAGTGATTTGAGCCTTCAAGCCTGCTGGGGTGGCAGGCGGATGCTGCCAGTCCTGTTTTGTAGTTGGGGAAACAGAAAAGGAGAGACTTGGTTCAGGTAGGAAGCCGGAGTGGAGCAAGGACCAGAGCCCAGCTCCAGCTGCCCTAGGGAAGGGCACAGGTTGGTGCACTAGTGCCCAGCGGAGGGCTCAGTATTGCTCTCGGCGTGCTGCACAAGCACCGTCTGGCCACAAGCACCAAGGAGCCTCACCGTGCCCCAAGCTGCTGCCACCTGGGGACCAGGAAAGCAAAAAAAGACCCTGAAGCAGTCACGAAACTAGAAGAGCAAGAGATTTTCAGGTTCAACGTTTGAACATGGGCAGAATTTAGAGACCCGAGTGGCATGCCATGTTCCTAAGCCATTTGTTTGAGGCTGATTCCCTCGTCTGGGGGCTTTTCCCATTTATAGGCTCAGCTTATTCCCAAGCTTCAGCACAACTGTGTTTCTAAAACCATTTGGAGCAAGTGTGTGAGCAGGAACAAGGTGCTACAGGTCCATCAGAGCTGCCCCTTCTCCCACACGGTACAAAGCCCCGTCCCTGCCTGCCAGGCAATGCTGCCTTGCTCCTGCCTGCAGAAATCCCCCACAGCTGGGCAGATCTGCAATGCAAATGTAAAACAAAAGCTGTAACATCCCTTCCCACAGTGTTACCATGGCACTCCCTACACCTGCCTGCTCTTTAAAAGCTACCCCTCTCTTTCTCCAAGAATTTGCTATGCCAGATCTAGCTGCTTGTGCAGGCGATAAACATCCCTATTATCTCTGTGTGGAGGGCCAGATCCTGCCGCCCCGAGCCCCCGCCAGCAGGGTCTGTTGCTTCCCTTGTGCGTGCAGAAGGTGTAAAGCAACAGTGGCTGCTGCTGAGGTGCTTCAGGGTTTCCATTTCACCTGCCCTCCCCTGTCCCCCCCTCCGAGTCCCCATGTCCCATCTTCCTGGCCCTGGCTCAAGGCAGATATCCCCCCCTTCCTGCAATCTCCCTTTTAAGTGCTCGTGACTCCCTGGGCCTGCGAGGAGATAGCTATTATTTACAAAATGACGGAGTGCTATTTTTACTTGCTTCTTGGAAGCACTAGGAGCAGTAGCAGAACCGGAATACAAATTACTCTGCCTCGCTGCCTCTCCCCTCACCGGCTATAGATTATAGGGCTGCCTCTACAAGTGATTATGGGGGGCGGGGGGCGGGGGGGGCACGGGGAGCTGAGGAGGCTCTTATTAAATATCCTGCTGCACTCATCAAGCGCTGTTTATTTAAGAATCTCAGCCGTAATATAATCGACTCGGCCGGTTGTGTTTCAGCTCTTGAGGTTTGCGGATGTGCTGAACACAGTCACGTTTCCCAGGCGGGGGTTCCCAGAGGCTATGCCGCAAGCTAGCAGAAATGATGTGCCTGCATCCAAGCGCTGGAGGCTCCCAAACAATGTGCACTATTAAAACAGGGGCGAAGCCACTGCGGCTTCGTGCAGGGGATTCCTGACTGCTGCACTGACGTCAGGGAGGCTGCACAGCCTTATCTCGGAGATAAGCTGGATGAGCGAGGGGATGGGGACTTCCTAGGGCTGTGCTCCTCGTGGCAGTGCTCCAGCTCTGCCCCAGGGCTGTGCTGGGACCTAAGGGAGCTCGGAGGTGACAAGCCTGTCTGTACTGGTGTTTCTGTGCATGATGACATGGCTGAGACTAGAAAGGAGGACAGTGCTGTTCAGGCTTTTCTGCACCCAGGGATACAAACCCCCAATCTGCTCTAGGCCAGCTCCTGGAGGTAGATGTTTCTGCACTGGCCTCCCTATGAACTGCTCTGGACTCCAGCCAGCCCAATATCCCATCTCCGACCGTGGTCACAACCTAAAAAATGCAGTAACAGGCTGATAATGCCCCTTAACACCCTCCTAGACTGCAACTGCATTTAGTGTCAGCTCAAGAGTTTCTCAGCTTGATGAGGTCCCCTTATTCAGTGATCCTCTTCCAAAGACCTGTCCAGTGTTCCCTCAAACACACGAAATCTTTTGGGAAAGACTCCCACCAGCCTTCGGTGAGGGCAGTGTCACCATGAAGAGAGAGGGGACGCTGCGTAGCTCTTCCCTACGTCACATAACCCAAAGCAAGCACACTGGACAGGATGGTGCTTTACAGCTAACCCAGCATCCCTGGGAAGGGAAACACAGGAATTTGGTTTGTGCTACCAACTTCCACCTCATGCCTTCTTCCAAATCCTTGCCATGCTAATTAATAAGCAGCAGAAGGTAATTTTTGCAGCTGCACACAGAAGCTTTTTGGGTGTTTCATTCTTCGTTTTCTCAGCCTCTCACTGGGGGGATTTAATTTTCCTTCCAATTTTAGCCTCTGGAACAAAAAGGGCTTCCATGACCTTTGCTACAAGCCCCATGAGCCCACTGGAGCCAAGCTGCACCACAACCCAGGGCAGCGCTTGCCTTCGGAGGCGGCACACTGCAGCCCCCAGCCAGAAGCTCCACCCTCGGGTCCCTCCTCTCACTCTGAAGCTTCAGTCCCACGCACCAGGGCTGCTGCCTTTGCCACTTCCTACCTTGGTTTTTCAGACAGCCTTTCAACCTGTGGTGCTGCCTTGTTTTGGGAAGTAGGAGCTGAGTTGTATCTCTTTTCAGTAAGAAGAGAGGCATTGAAGAAGGAAGGGCACATCTCTGGGTAGCGTGGCACAGGGTACTTTCTCTGTGGCTTTGCCCTCGGGACTGCCATGCTGGTACTGGGAGAGGACAGAGAGGCACAAGCAGAGGGGTAGGTGCCCAGGGGGAGAGGGTAATCTTGCCTCTCCCCACAACCAAAATACATATTTTCAGGTGTTGCTTGGCTGTTTTAGTGCCTCAGCATCCTTGAATACAAAATTACTTATTCAGAAGCAAAAGCCAAGTCTCATATCGCAGACGTTCACCCAGTTTTGACAAGTTCAGCCTGGGCATCTTTCCCAAAAGTGGACAGCAGCCTGCACATGTTCTTCTTAGAAGACGAATAACCCAGAACACACATAGGGTGTCCCGGTCCTGTCAGCAGCCTTCGTTACATAGGAATAAATTGTAACTGCCTCCATATATAAAATTATATATTGAAACAGTTGAAATCAGTAAGAAGCAAAGGCGTTTGGTAGCACACCACACAGCCTACAGAAGTTAATGCCAAATGGCAGCGATCATGGCCAAAAGTGTCACCAGGAGGGCTGGCAGCTGGTCCAATCCTTTGCAGGCCAGACAGAGCTAACAACGGCGTCAGGTTTAATTCCCCGAACTACCTAAAACACCAACACATCTCCAGGAAAACTCACTTGGGCAGAAGCATCAAGACACAACAGAGACCCCATTAGCCCCATATTGTCTATGACCAGAAGTAGGTCAGCCTACCCAGACCTGACACGCTCTGATAGCATCTACCTCTCTCTAGTGAATGTAGAGATGAGGATGATCAGGGTCCCATGGATGAAGGCTGGCCTTAGCCTCATGCTCCTACCTGGGACAACGTGGTTAAAGATGACGAGATGCTCATCTACTGCAAAGTGGGGTCAGCCAAGGACTGAGCAGTGGGAAATTTGTACTCCGCAGAATAAATGACACAGCAAGGAAAGAAACAACATAAATGTCTGAAACAAATGTCTTATCTCAGCAAAATCAGGGGTGAGTAAAAGCCTGCAGGGGATTGCCAATGAGACCTTTGGATCAGATCCGTATCTAGCTCTGCCTACCTGTGATGAACTATTTGTCTAATGCAGTTTTGCTCAGCTGTTTGCTTGCTTACAGAAATGGTCGCCCTGTCTCACTCATAAAGCTGAAATAACTCAGTCCGTGTAACAGATCTGACCCCCTCAGTTACACTCCCAGTGACTTCTGCAGAGTTATGATCAAAAAGGCATCACATTTGTACAAGAAACAAGGCTATATACTGCTCTGCATGAAAGTATCAAGCCTGTCTCTCCCATCCTGGGGTGCCAAGGCATCTTTTCACAGGGGTTGGCTTATCACCCATCGCTGCTGCTTGAATCCCCTGGGACTGCCAGTGTTTACTGTACAGCCAGTTCCCAAGGAGCTGCTCTGTGAGCTGCGGTGATGAATCACTACCTTCTCTCTGGTGTGATGGCACATCAGTGTCTACAATTGCATGTCCTCCAGCCGGACTAGAGAGAAGTCATCAAATCTATAAACACAGATACGCATGTGGTATCACTTCCAGCTGTGCTCGCTCTCCTTTCTCCCCCCAGCTTGGATATTTCAGCTGAGGGGGAGCAAGCTGTTCAAAAGGATTTCAGGGGCTCTCTCAAGAGACAGCTGACAACAAAACCCCTCATGCATGATGAGAGAGATCAGCATGGTCTACAATTACATGTGCTTAATTTTACAGCCCAGATGAAGTGAGATGATGCCTGTCAAATCCCTCAGAAAGACAGCCTCCTGCCCTGGCTCTCTTTCTTAGCAAGGCCGGGAGAGAGCTGATGCAATGAAGAGATTTATTCCCTGTCTCACACAGCATGCCGCATACGCAGCTTTCTAACACGGCTGCATCCAGTGTCCTCTGCAGGAACAAGATGCAGGACCGTGAAGTGACTCAGTTACCACTTGAGCATGGCTTGTCTAGGATTTATGGCACACTGTGATGCCTAGATGGATGTTTAATTCCCAGGTGATCCCTGGGGCACAACCCACCTGGGGCACAAACTCCTTGGGTTATGTAGGGAAGATCAGCTCAGTTCTTGGAAGAGAAATCCCTAAGCAGTCCCCAAATGCACTATACATGGGCTTGTGGCTCTGACCCAGGTCTGAGCTCTCTCCACGCCTACGTAACATATTGGCTATGGAGTTTGGATCAAGGCATAACTACTGCTGAAAGCAGAGGAGTCAGGCACACCTTCTTCATCCTTGCTTCCAAGTGAGCAGGGAGCCAGTGTCCCAGCACAGCGCTGAGAAGCACACAGGGCATCTGCTTGTCCCTTTTGGGTGAGAAACTGCACTCCCTCCCTAGCACCTCCACGTGAATAACAGCACAGTGTAGCCCAGTTTTCTGGTCTGAACACCCTGCACAGAGCATGCTACATTGCCCCTTTGTCTCAACACGTGGTGGATAAGCGGGCTCTAGGCATACCTGGCGTGGTGGGTAAGTCCATGTGTTGCTGTAGAAGGTGCTATAGGGATTTCACAGCCTCCCATGCTGGAGAAAGGCATTTCCTCACATGTACCAAGAGTGGGGAATGCAGGTTAGAGCTCTATCCAGCAGAACAGCCTAGGAGAGATGCTGCTCTACCAGTAGCGGAGTCAACAAACCCTGCTTTCCTGCAGATCAGCTTTTGCTGCCTGTTTTTCTGATGCCTAACACCAGTTGATCTCATCCAGTAACCTCTCTCCTCTTTGGGTCTTTTTCCACTCAGCTGCATAATTCCACAAATCTTGCAGGGTCTTAAAATCTCTGAGATATATATCTTTCTGTCAGATTTTGTTCAGATCAGCCAACAGGCTCAAAAGCTTTTAGAAGACAAAAGGCAGAAAGAAAGATGTGATAAACCTTACTCCATTAGGAGCCCAGGCAAAAAACTACTGCAAGACTCAACAGAACTAGGCATTTGGCTCAAGTAATTTAATTTAGCTTTCCCTCATTGCCCTGTGTAGGCGTGCACATGCATGTATTCTTATTACTGCATGAAGTGACATAAAATACACATCCAGAGGTTAGAATCAGGAGATGGTGCAACTTATTGATAAACATAAAGTCCAGGTGGAATAGAAGAGAGAGTCAGATAGAAGAGAGAGTCAGAAGCAGCAACTGCTAGAGGATGTGCAGTCATGGAGGCTTTACACACACCCCTCATTCTCACACATACAGACTACAAACAGAGACTACAAATTAGTTGAGCTATTTTTGCTACAGACAGAAAAGACGGAATAAACAAAGCTACTGTAGTTACTATTTTAAGGACTTAGGACACCCTCAGATGCTGTGAAGACAGAGGAGGAATATGTATGTGTAAGCATGCTTTTAGAGGTTCTACAGTGCTTTGAGACCCTGCGGTAATGGAAGAGAGATGCTACATAAACATGTTTGTTATATATTATAAACACAATGAGAAAATGTGTGAATATAAATTAGCATGCATAATTTAACCTATTCAGTATTAAAGTCTGTCGTTGATGGCTAAGCCAGAGGTAGTCAGGGAAGGGAATCCCTGCTGGTCCCAGTGGACAGGGAAGAGCATTCAGACAATGCCCTGTTGCTGGCTGGTACATGTGGCTGTGGCCCTAATGAAAGCAAAGCCAGGAGAATTTTGCTGACCACAGTCCTGCAGGGCGCCTGCATGGCTGTATGCACAGGAGGGAGCAATGAGATGAGGACAAAAATGCCAGACTGGTACTTCAGAATTAGGCTAACGTCTCCACGTTACCTGCAAAACACCTGTGTTTTGTTTTGGGCCTGCCTTCCTGACCTCATCTTCAGTTAATTTCCCTCTTTAGGGGTCAGTGACGATGTTCTTGTTGACCACATCAAGGGATCTTGGTGAACAGCACCCTCAGGGACAGACTGCAGCAGGTTCCGTGCCCCAGCATTGGGGCTGAAGTTGCACATACACAGGAGAGATAAGGCAGCGGAACAAAGCAGCCACTGGACTGCGGCCTTTGCTGTATCCCTTCACATGTGTGTAACTCAGCTGGGAGAGTCAGTCATTAGACCAGGCTTATCCAGAACCTGCGTGGACACAGTGCACCTCTGAAGTTTCTCCATCCGGGAGCTTGCAGGCTGGCCCCCGCAGGTTATTGCTTGCTCCCTTTCCAAAAAACACTGAACCTTTTGTTAACTCATTCTCAGCAAGTTCTTCTTTAACAGAAATCATCACCTCCTAGCAGGCCATTCACACGCTTGAAGAGGAGCTGCAAAAACTTCAGATCAGTGCCAGTAAAATCTTTAGCATTTGTAAAGCAATTACTGATTCATCAGAGCTCAAGGCAGATCCCCAGCAAAAAAGATAAGCACAAGGGTGCAATACAAAACTGCTATTTCTAACCTGATAATCATTGATACATAGAAAACAACTGGAAAGATTGGAAAGCCAGAAAGCAAGCAGGGAAATGCAAGAAAAATCAAGAGACCTACTGCATTGCATTAATTTTATGTCATTGCAGAGGGAGAAAGCATAAAAGATGTCTCAATCAAGTGCGTGGGGTTTGCAGGCTGAGCTCTGAGCTCCAGCCCCACCATTGGTCCTAATCTGCATTATGCACTGAGAATGCAATGCAGTTCTGCTGTGCCTCAGTTTCCCCATCTGCTTTCTAGCCTCAGTGCTGCCTTGCCATGCCTCTGGCTATATCTTGTTCCAGGTTGTTCTGCAAGCTGAGGATTGCCAGACCGCATGATGGACTGTGGTGTGCAAAAAAGAAAAAAAAAGAGAAAGAAAGTGGCTCCTGGGGCCTGTTGTATAGCTGAGAGGAAGAGTCCATTTAATTCTCAAGCCTGTCCCCTCAGGCCAATGCAAGGTACTGATACGAAGATACAAGAAAACCATAGCAGGAAGCAACACAGTAATTTGCACTCTGGTTCCCTTATCTCCTCCTCCTGGCTGGCATTTCCTTCAGCAGGAGAACTTAATCAGCTCCTGCGATGGTGTGCTTCCAGTGACACTTCTGGCATCCTTCACCACCACCCCCAGGGCAATGCAGACAAATGCTTTCCCTTCCTTACGCACCCCAACATTGTCTTTGCCTGTGTGACTGCTGAGCTGTGCGCGGAGCCAAGGTCTCCACTGAGCTGCCTCTTCCCCGTTGTGCACGGGTCGCTGGGCTGTATGGTCACTGCTCATTTAGTTTGCAGCAATGCCAATACATTGTACAAATAAATTTATTTAATTCACATTGCCTTGCATTGCTCAATTTAACATTTCCTCTGATGCTGGAGTCCTGTCACACGGCACGGCAAGCTCCCCTTGCCGCCTGGGCTCACGTAGCTCCCTGCGTTACCGCTGTGCATGCTGCTGCCAACGCACCAAGAAATGCATTAGACAGCACGGACTGCGAGTCCACCTCTGCCACTTGGAAATAACTCCTCTTGTGTTTGCTGTCCCAGACTTGCAAAGATAAACAGAGAGTCTCTGAAGTGCAAGATAAATCCCCAGACACGCACCGTGCCCCTCCATCACATCCCCTCTCCCCTGGCTTCCCAGTGCCTCCCAGGAAAGTCCTTGGCAAATGGGGCTGGCAAACCCCAGGAGCAGCGGAGTGATCCACATGCGGCGAGACAGGCTTATTTGTGCCCTTGGGCTGTTGTTTTATCCCCAAGTGCAAAACCCTTTTAGAGGAAATTCCATTATGGCTCTAAATCTTCCCCTCCCCAGCACTGTTCAGACACCAGCATTGTCTGTCCCGTGGACAGGAAGGCTTTTTATCAGAGTTACAACAATTCAGCAACAAATACCGAATTTTCAGTTCTGCCCACTACATGAATTATGATATGCTGCATAATATTCCGATACTCCCATCAGAGACAAGCAGAGGTCAGATGCCTCCAGATGTAATTTTTAATTTCCTTTGCTGGGGATAATGTTTTCTTGTTTTAGCGACGGGCGTTCAAAGCGTTCCAGTTCCCATGGCAACTCTCTGCTTCCACTGGAGATGCCCTTTTTCATGCCATCCCTTCAGAATTAGACATCTCCTAGTAGAAGTTTTGAAGAAATGTCTCTCTTAAATATATATTTATTAGAGACAGTGCCTGCGAGTGTGCTTTATTGACACGTTTCTTAGGCGACTCACAGCCTACAGAGGAGAAAGCTGTCTCCAGAAATATGCTGGCTGCCAATCTGCCTTTTCTCAGTTTCTGTTTTCAACCAGAACTCTCCCCTCTTTATCTGCCACATACATATTAGCCAGCATCTGCTCCCTTTTTTTTTCCTTCCTTTCTGTTCCCGTCACTCTCCCCCATGCCCAGTCTCAGCCCAGCTCCCCGGTAATGCAAGCACAGCAGGGGAGCGCCCAACAAATTCAGCACATGCTGGAAGCGTTTGCACCCGTTCACTGCCTGCTGGTACAGGTGCTGCCCTGGGACCCCCTCTTCTCCTGCAGGCAGAGAGCCATCACGGGCCTCATTATACGCTTGCATGCAGAGAAAAACCCGAAGTACTGCAAAATAGAGACCACTACAAGAGCCTTTTGGCCTTGGAGGGTGGCATCAGGAGCATCTGCACTGTCTCTGCCCCTGGCTGCTCTCCCTGTGCCATGTGGCCATAGTCCGCTGGGCACAGCGTGCCCTCCGGGAAGCGGTGAGCACAGCAGAGCACTGATCCTGCTCCCCAGTGCAGAAGCCTGTGCATGGGGCTCCCACACTGGCTGGGGAAACGATTCGTGCCCCAGGTCTTGGTTTTCTGGTGCCACTTGAGCACCCCTGTTGCAGCAGTTCACAGCGTGGCGGTACCTCTCTGGGCTCCATGGGTGTGGAGCCGAGGGATGCTGAGACGGACCCGCCTCCCTGCCTAACACACTGCCTTCCCTGCCGCACCGAGGCACGCCACCCGCCTCCGCTCCCACGCAGTCCTTGCCTAACCATCACACCGAAAAAACCTATGCCTCTGGCTCAGAAACCCCCTGCAGAGAACGTGAGATGCAACATCCCACCCACAGCAGCTTCCAAAGATTTTTCGCAAGACCCCCGGGGGACAGTTTCTATTTCAGGCTGCGCAGGCAGCCCCCAGCCCCGCTGCCCTCCAGGGGCAGGGAGGCCCCCTCACCCGCAGGGATTTCCAGTCTCCCCGGCTCAGCCGGGCCCCGGGTACCGCAGCACCCACGACCCTCTCTTGCACCGCGCTCAGCCTCTCCCACCCGAGCTCCCGACAGCTCATCGCAAAGAGGCGGCGCCAGCCCTGGCGGGGGTCCCGGCAGGAAACCGAGCGAGAGCTCTCTAATAGAGCTGTAACATTACAGCTTCAGATTGCCTTCCTTCAGCAGACAAATACAAGCAGGTAAATTGGTAGGAGCTGAGCGGATCTGGAGGTGATGGAGCTAATCCCAGGCATGTTTAAATGCAAAGGCCCAGGGAGCCTCGCTCAAACCCGACATGATCGCTAAAGCTCGCTGCTGTGCTTAATTCTCAGGTGCAGCCTGCTCGGAGGGGCATGAAAAGCTGAGGAAAAGGCAGAGCACTGGGAGCAAAAGCCACACACCGGCTTCAAGGTCAGGCCATCGGCCCTCAGCAAAACCATGCACCAGCCAAACAGCAGCAAAATAGCAGCTCCTGTTCACCCATCATGGAAACCACACGGGTAAACATCACTGTTGTCCCTCAGAGAAGTTTAGAAACATTTTGTTAGCCCAGCTTCCAGCAGGGACACACGGGCTCAGGGGACACTTATTGCTGATTCCAGACTTCACATTAATTGCACCGTCCCACCAGCCATTAATCAAACGTCTTCCACTGGCATTTTTATTGAAAATCAATTTAATAAAGTAGGTGGGAGTCCACATGCTTCCATAACATCAGATAAATATTCATGGGGGCTTGTGCTGCTTTAGCTAAATGAGTTTTTTAAATTTAACTAGTGCAATTTCCTTGTTCCTTAATATATAGCTTGGCTTGCCCTTGTTCAGGAATAGAGACGAGGTAGGACTCAGCCCTGTGCTGGCTCACTCTCAGGCACACCAAGGAACAATCCTTTGCTATCCAAGCCAACACCTTTTGGCAAGGATATTGTGATCCGTAATTGGGAATATGGGTCTGCCGGGGTCAGTGTCACCTGGTGCGAATCCCCAGAGCCAAGGCTGAATTCAGACGAGCCATTTGGAGTTGAAAACGCATTTCCAACCACTAAGAGCGTGGCCATCATTTCTACCTCTGTGGGTGTGTCATTTGATTTCTGCTTTTCCCTCCCTGTTTAAGCAGCTATTGTGCTCCAACAGAAAAGCTGATGAACGCCATCGGAAAACGCGTTCCCCTGGTGGTTATTGAAGGGGGTTAAAAGGCTTCCAGCTACCAAAATATACAACGCACCAGTGAAAGAACCGAAACACACCCACACAAAGCTTCAAAATTTTTGGGGCGCATGAGTCCTAGGAGAAGGGATGAGCACCAAGCTCACCCTGAGACAACCTCCAACTGTAGCCCTGGCTGTAAGCATCTGCCCTGGGGAGAGCAGGTTAACCCCTCACTCCCCAAGGAGGCTGCAGCCATGACCGAGGCTCCCTACTGCAGTCCTCCTTCTCAAAGACAGTTATTAGAGTCCAGACAGAAGAAAGGGAAAATGTGACACATTGATCAAATTTAGTAGAAAGGCAGGATTCAGACAGTCCTTATCAGTGAGAGATTTTACAGCATCTAACGGCTTCTTTGTTAACTGGAGCAGTGAGGAGCTGCAGCTTCCAAAAAGTAGCAATGCAGGGCAATTCAACCACTGCCAGGACTCTTGTCATGTTATCCTAGTGATACCCTTCTCTTGAAAGGCAGTGGTTTAGAAATCAAGTGCATCATCATTTTCCCTTTGTTATTAACGCAAACCGACTTGTTTTCATCGTTATAGCCTCGACCTAATTCCCCGCGCACACACTCCCTACAGCAGCTCAGATCTCTGGAAGGGATTTGCTTTCCCTGTGCTTTAATGACATGAAGGTTGTGACTAGCCCCACAGACATGCACAGACAGCCCGAGCCCAGGAATAGGGTGCAAACAGCCCTCCCTGCCCCGTGCACCTCCGCACATGAGCTACTGAGGGTTACGTTTCCCATGCGCCAGCTCCAGGGTGGAGGTGGTATGAAGACGAATGGAGTCCATGAAGTGCCACCATAATCATTTTCCCCTCAACCCCAGCAGCTACCGATGCAGCAGAGGTGGGCAATGCCCACTTTCTGATGCCATGAGACAGTCTAGTCACTCAGTTCCTCCCAAAACACAGCATCGGCTGCAGGGACAGTTTCTCCTGCAAGCCTCTGAGCCTACTGATTTCTCTGATCTCCCCCTTATTAAGGCAGCAGTTCTGCTTCTGAGGGATCACCCTTGCTGGAGACAAACTGCCTGTCAGCAAACAGCATTAAATACAGAGTATCATATTCGACAGATAATGGCATGCTTTTAGTTTTTTCTCTCTTGGACGCAGGTCACACAACTGATGTCATCTCCAAACGCTAAAATCCTAGATGTGAAAAGGTAAAGCTTAATTGCCTTGAACAGCAACTCTTGTATTGACTCCAACATAAGGCCCATAAATATTAATACAGCTATATTTAGCCCCTTTCAATTATACATACAAAATTAAACATCTTTCTGGGAACAAATCAGTCCGGAAGGGCTTGGTTTTTTTCTCTTTTCCCTTTTTAATGCATTCTGCGTCAAAATAATACTAATTCTAATAGAGCTTAGGCTTTAAAAAAAAAAAGAACAGTGGATGGAGGCAGAGGCTTAGATACTTTCCCCTGGCTCAACCAACTTGCTCTGCAGGTATTCAGAGGCACTTGCATACTCCTAACCTCACCCCTGCCCCACCTGGTTCCCCTCTTATTTGTTGGATTCAGTCCCTTTTCTGGCTGGCAGCAAACCGGGACCCACTGAAGGTGTGTGCACAGAGGGGAGCACACGGGGGAACTGGCCCAGCCTGGGACCTCAGGGTCCCAATACCACCGCTGGGGAGGGGATGCTTGAGGAAGGACTCCTGCCCGTCCGGAGAGCAGAGGTCCCATCTGCAGCATGGCCATGCCCACATAATGCCTTCTGCAGTTAAAGACCTTCTCTTTTGTATAAAAATCACATCCACTTTCCTTATTTGCAAATTAATTATACGTTGCTTTCCTTGCCAAAGTGGACTTAATGGTATTAACATTACATGACAAAGAGAAGCTATCAGAAAGCTTCTCTCATAATGATGGCTAGATTGATCAGGAAAGAAGAAAGATTTCATCCTTTTGTTCTTTAACCCTTCCTCACGCAAGCTGACACGGCCCTTTTCTAGGAAAAGGCTTTTTCAAATTCTCGGGCGAGACCAGGTGCATCCTCCAAAGCGAAGAGCTCTAATCTTTCAGGCACAAAAGCCTGTAATTCAATTTCCACATGTGCATAGACCCTTTCCAGAAAACACAACTTGTGGAAAGAAGGCTTTGCACCTTCATTTTTTTGCAGGACAGTGGCCTTAACTGGCTAAAGTGACATTCACAGCTCTCAAGGAGACATGTCTTTAGGTGAGTAAGTAGGAATGCAGGACTGCAAAAATCTGATCTGGCCTGTATGGACACAAACAACTTCCTCGACAAGAATTCAGATGGGTGCAGTAAGCTTTGTGCAGACCCTCTGTCACCTTGCCCTTTGCAAATTGCTGTGGTTATGGGTTTTTTTAATGGTCATCAGATCCTTTCCTTGACAAAGTTTCTTGTATCAGAACTGATCCTTGCAAAAAACAGGCATCTAAAATGACTTTTTGCAAGGTTGAAATAGCATCTTGAATTTTCAGACACAATTTATTTCGCTCCAGTCATGAATCATTCCATCCACTGATTCAGTTTGAACTTTGTCATCAATAGGATTTTCCAGCAGGTTTAGGGGGAAAAAAAATAATATGCTTTTTCCATGCCTGTTGTTCTCATCACTTTGGTTTGAATTATGTTCTTCCTGAAGATAAAGTGAACGGGTATCCTTTTCTCACGATGCAAATTGCAGATTAAAAACTCTCTCTAGGCTATACTCTATGCTTACAATTGCCAGTACTCCACAAAGACTTTTTTTTTAATAAACATTAGCTGTATGTCCTTCAGAGGCAGATTTTTGAAGTAAGCTACAGGTTAGTACCCATAGACAAAGAAATCATTACATGAAATTCCTGCCCTGCAGTGAGAGTTTTGCCATTTACTGCAACAGGGTGAGAATTTCAGTCTGACTTTTAACAGTATTTGGTTAAGGGACCCTGCACAGTTTAGCCTCATAGTCTTGCAGCAACTCACTCCGCAAAGCCCCATGCATCTTCCAGAGCCTCATGAACACTCCAATATTTTTATTTAATCAAACAATAACCTTTAAATAAATGAAACAGCATTAACAAGCTAACAGGTCTGAATCAGCAGCATTAATCCCCCCACTAAAGGGGGCCCAGGTAGACATGATTTGATTGCTTCTTCCAGATGGAACCAGGCTGAAATTCACCACCAACATGATCAATGACTTTGCCTCATCAGACATGATCAGTGCGTCTGTATGGGTACACGAACTGCTGCAAACATTTTATCCTCTAGCTCAATGAATAAAATAACTGCTGTTTCCTCAATATTTGACCAGTTGTTTCACCACCAGCTTCCCAGAATAAACCAATTAAAGTTGTTTTTAAACTCTATAATACCTAATAAAAAAAAAATCTTATTTCACAGTCCATATCGAAGACACATTATAAATCCTTTACATGGGACTAAACGAATGGAAATTCTAATAAATGAGTAGCTGCCATAGTCCAACAGATCAATAAAGACATCCTTGCAAGCAGTTTATAGCCATCTATAACATCATCTACTAATATTCTTAAAACCATCTAACACATGTTCAACATACTTAAACATCAGCTCCCCCCTTCCAAAGTCATTACAAAGAAATAGCGTCATCCCGTCTCCAACACGCACCCACCAGCTTCCCCTCGGGCAGGGATCAGCTGCCTAACATTCACACTGGTTCTAGCATTGAAGCTCTGAGATACTACTCCAGTACAAAATTGGGTAAAAATTCCTCCAAATGGATTCACTTTCCTAGAAAAATTTCTCACCTTTTGGGAAAAATCTTACTTCTTGCCTACATGCGTGGATATATGGAGGGGTTAGCAGCTTGGGGCAGATTCCTCATTGGAACCACACACAGGAAATGGAGGTACCATCTAAAAAAGGCATCCAAAATAGCATGAGAAACACCTTCCCCTCCACAACCCTGGCAGACCGGGGGCTTGGTTGCGGCCCCTCTGGAGACCCCAGGACTGCGCAGCCCAAGGACAGCCTCGTCGCTGGTGATCGACTTTGGCCACACGACTGCCCCATGGAGAGGGTGGCTGGGCAGGGACCCGCTGAGGTGGTCCACTCCCTCTCAAGGCACTGCAGGGGCACAGGCAGCTGTTGAGATGCCCCCAAAGGACCCAGTGCTGACCTGAAACCCAGATCTGTTTCACACCAAAAGCTATGAATCTCTTTTCACAATGGGTTTCTCACCACTCCGGAGTCTTTGTGATATCCCTGAATCTTTGATACAGTCTTGTTGCCCTAAGCAAATTCATAACTTATTTAAAAGAAGACTTTCACCCTTAGGCATACTGTCAAGCCCGCATTCCTCACTTGCCTTCTGATGTGTGCATGCCTTTTCACACAGAGCTCCCTCTCCCTATACACCGTGGGTTTAAACAGCAGCACTACTGGGATTTCTGCATGAGAGAGGAGAGCATCGGGGCTGTGCAAATCCATGGCAAAGCTGCCTTTGGAGAGCTGGACCCAAGGGGAAGACAACCTTTTTTTAATTTGTTCATAGATCTTAACTTCAGAAGTTTGACGGGACAGAGCAGGGTCCCCGTTGCCCAGAAAGGTAAATAGAAGAAAACGCTGTTCAGGCAATGCCTCAGCTTCAAATTAAAACTCATCAAGGAATCTCAGACAAAGACAAAAATCTGAGATAAGACATGGATTTTTTCTAAGAAAGGATCAAATTCCTCCCTGGAGTAATCAATACAAGGCATGAAGTCAGATCAGAGAGAAGAGATGAGAAGTTGGGAGAGGTGGAACATTAAGACAGAAAAACAGATTAAACACAGTCTTGAAACCCTGGAAATCATAAAAAACCACAAAGGACCACTGGGTTTGTCATCTAATGTTTCTCTTGCACAAACAGTAGATCTAGATAATGTTTATGACAAACTACAGGCAGCTTCATCACACATAGGTGAAAAAACTGCAGAAGAGCTCAAGGCCAGACTGAGTCCAGCCTGCCTGGACACCTGGGGACCAGCTCTGCTGCAATGGGGAGTGGGACACACTGCAGTGGGACTCTGCCACCCACACTTAGGTGTCCCCACAGAGACAGGCAGTGCCCAATGCTTCTGCCAAGGGACCAAGAACAGCCCTGCCTCCACCTCTCTGCCCACCACCGAGCACCCGAAAGCTGGGCTGCTGCACACTGCGACTTTACATGCACCCAAAGAGCTTGCGAGGGTCCCTTCCCCAGGGCTTTGCAAACTATCTGCAGAAGAAAAGGACAATTTCAACACTTCATCCAGATTTTAGGAAATAAAAGTTCTCTAAACTTCAATCTGGACAATTTAACAATTTCTACTACTATTATAGGTTACTCTCACTGCAAACAGATTTCTTCTTGGATCTTGCAAGGCAGACAAGCCCTCACTGTTTCAGCTTAAAGAGCACTGTACTTTCGAGAGAAGGCAGTTCTATAATTTAATTATTCTGACCATTTCAGCCCCTCTGCCTTAATGCTCACATAATAACGGAGAAGCCCTTACCTGCAGGAGGTCAGGACAAAACGACAGATGCACTGAGGTGTAACACACCAAGCATCTCATGGGAATGTCTCAACCTAAAGGGAGCCGCTCTGAACATAAGTCCAAAACCTCTTGGCTATCAGCACGTGAATCAGTGAAATACAGGTGGCAAGACAGGGATACAGATGTTTCTCGCTTGCTCAGAAGCCATCCTGCCAAACTACACCGTCATTAAAAAAGCAGGAAGAAACACTGCAGCGCAGAAAGAAGAGACAAGAAAAACTTCAACTAAGGTGCAGTTCACTTACAAAAGAATAAAGGGAATACATCAGCAGGATAAATATTAACAAGTGGCTACAGTTCAAAACCATTAGCAGGGCAGAGCTGACATAGTAAGGCCAAATAAAAGGCACCGTAGGCCCATGTCGGGCATCCTTGATTTGAGTCCTATTGCGAGCAGCAGAGCCTGACTGCATCAAAACCTGCTCGAGCCCAAGGGTGTCTGCGCTGAACCCAATGTGGGCAGGGAGATCTGACACCAAGCCACAAAAAGCAAACCAGTGGAGATGAGGAAGAGGAGGCAGCCAGGAGCCTGGATTGCTTTCACTCTCCAGATATATCCAGTTGTGAAGGTACAAACTGGGGTTTCCCCTCTGCCTGGATGGGACCCACTTGCTGCCAACCCTGAGGACAAGGAATGGGCGCCATGCCCTGTCCCCAAGGAAGAAGAAACAAAAGGGACCAAGTGCCTTGTTCTGCCTAGGGAATTGCATTGCTTTAATCCAGTTGCCTGTGTTTGCTCGTCCCAGTAAACCCCATGCTCTGAAAACTTCAGTAGGGTCCTAACCCTCAACTGTCCAGAAGCACATGTGCGGACACAGACCAGCAGGATGCTCGCCAGCCACCGCTCCCTCAGCAGGGCCTCGTCAGCCATTTAGGGACTCCAGAGACACGTGGTAGAAGCTTCAAGGAAATACCGTGAGTTACCTCGTAATCGATGCTGCATCCAGGAGGGATAACACCGGTCGATCCTAGCCTAGCTGCTTAACATAGTACAAATTACTTTTTAATTGCAATTAGAGAAACTGGCTTATCTAGAAAATTTATGACCCATCTTTTAGAAAACTGAAGAACCTACTCTCTCCTTCTCTTCCTTGGGGCAAAATCTTTTCCTCCTTGGCATCCCCCTGGAAAAGGCCAACATTTTTCTGGAGCACAGGCTTTCCCCCGACCACCCGATACAGAGACTTTGTCCACCACTTCTCCAGATGCCCTCTGGGTTCCCCATCCTTACACCAAATAGCCCCTCAGACACACCCCTGGCACCCGTGAAGCAGACAGTCTCTGGCTGGGCTGGAAGAAATCCCTACCCTGTTGTGCAAACAGCTACAGAAAGGCCCCACGTGCCTCCTCCCTGAGCAGTAAGGTGCTCCCTGATAGCTTTGTATTGCCAAAGCATGTTAAAAGGATTCTTAAGGCTAAGGAAGGAAAAGGCTGGGGCAAGTCTGGAAACCTCCTATCCTGCCCCTCCCCAGGCATCCACAAGATGGTTGTGGATGTGGTGTGTCCATCCAGCACAATGGACCCAAACTTCATCGGTTAGGAAATAAGGCTGCAGGAGGTACAGCTGCACAGAGACCTTCACTGAACCTCAAACAACCCAACCACTGCATCCCCTCGCATGGTAACTGTGCTGGACATCACGCTGGCCGTGTAAGGATTGCAGAACTTCAATCACTTCACAGTAAGCAGCACAAGGATATACAGGGTATTTTTGTGCATCAGTCATTCTTGGAGGATCATTTATGCTCCCATTGCTCACATCCCACTCCTTAAGCATCTCTTCTTTTTGGGTATATGATGTCTTTCCCTTTGTCAGCCAGTTCTACTTCTTTCTCCTGGTCCCATCTCCTCTCTCCTACTCTTGCAAGCAAGGTAAGCTCCAGGTTCAAAACTGAGGCCATGTGCCAACTCTGCAGGGAGCCCCAGCAAAGAGAATTTGAGAGCTATAAATAGATGCCCCTCACTGCAGCCCCCATGGGGCAGGGCAGAGGATTGGCTCCAGACCAGGAGTGGAGGCCAGTGCTGTCCATAGAAACTCTCTCAGTGGGAGACTTTCTTATCCTGCAAGGTTGGCCATGACAACAGATGTCTCCATCCCCTCGGGGTCCATTTCTGTTCTTCTTCTGACTTAATAACCAATCTGCCCTGTGTTTTCCCAGGGGAAACGCAGGTTATCTGCTGACAGTTCCTTCCTCTCCTCCCCCACTCTGAGTCCTATAACATGATCTATTTATGCAGCTACCCCTTCCCCGAGCCCTGACTGTATTTCAGTGGTCATGGGGCCAAACAAAAGACTCAGCTCTGTCCCTAAGAGCAAGCCAGCCCCAGCTCACCTGGCAGAGACAGGGACAAACCTCCTACCAGCCACAGAAGACTTCTCTGTGACACCAATGGTCATGACCCCAATGCTATGGGGCATTCCTGCAGAAGGAAGGGTCTGATAGCCACCTTACCCCCGCACCTTTCCTCTTCTAAGCTAGCCTGGAGTATGCTCACAAACCTCTACTCGCTGTCAAGGCTGCAAGGAGTTCTCGCTAGAGAGAATGGCCTGAGCCACCTCCTGGGGGCAGGAGCAGCAGCAAGGCACAGGACCACCCTTGCCTGGAGCCTGGCTCTGCAGCGTGGGCACTCCTGAGCAGCCTCAGCACTGGTTTGCTTCAGTTTGTGTCTGCAGCATCCTGGTAGAAAGAGGAGCTCTGGCATGGGAGCTATTAGAGTGGGTGGCAGCAGATGGTGAAAACAGAGGGGATAAGAAAATAAATACAAAGAGGCTATCTTGAGGGGAGAAGTCGCCACATCAACACTCTGTTGCTTACACAGTCTCTTTTCCCAAAGCCTAAACAAACATTGCTCAGTTCCTGGCGCACAGGGAAACGGCTCTGCTGAACGCGAGGGACAGGCACCTGGGCACACACAGCACGGCGCAGCCCTGAGGGGTGCTGCAGCCCCGCACCCCGCTCAGCCCTTCGTATCCCAACCCAGTGTTTTCAGGGGCATCTGTCTCATACAGAGCAGGGAAACCAAGAGAAAGAAGGGAGCCTGCATGTCCTGCTTCCCAGTTACCCACAACGTAGGCCAGTCCATCTTTTCATTAGCCTGTGCACGGGCACAATACCACCATGTCTGCCCTTTCCACGGACACCAAAGCAGGACTGCGTGGTGCTAATGGATGCTTTTACCTGACATCTTCAGAAAAGCAAATGGAAGATATTCCCGAGGGCAATGGGGAGAGCCAGTGCTAGGTCTACAGGGACTGCCCAGTGCTGTCTCACAGGAAAACCAATGTACCTTGTAAGTCACTGAATCACCCAGCAGCACAGCTGCTAAGTTGAAGCAAAGCAATCCCTTTCACAGATCTCACATAACCTTGGACAGCAGGAGCCCATCTCTTGCTGACTATCACCCCGGGCTATTTAATTAACCCCTAAGCCTGGAGTCTGCAGCAGGACCATTTCTGCTTCTCTGGCCACCAGCAGCAGTGGGAAAGGTCTTTCCCTCTAATGCTCTTCCTGATAGCAGCCCTGACAGATCGTCAAGGACGCCCAGACTTGGGGAAAACAGGTCCAGCTAAAAGTGGGGGGAGCCTGGCTCACCAGGCTGCCCCATTGTTGTGGTCTAACCCAGCAGGCAGCCAAACACCACACAGCTGCTCACTCACTCCCTACCCCCACAGTGGGATGGGGGAGAGAATCAGGAAAAAAAAAAGTAAAATTTGTGGATTGAGATAAAGACAGTTTAATAGAACAGAAAAGGAAGGGAAAATGAAAATAATAATAATAACAACAATAATGATAGAATATACAAAATGAGTGATGCACAATGCAATTGCTCACCACCCGCTGAACAATGCCCAAAACAGCCATCACTACTTCCTGGACCACACCTCCCATTCATACACTGAGCATGACGTCACATGCTATGGAATACCCAGCTATGCTCCCTCCCAGTCTCTTGTGCACATGGCAGAGCATGGGAAGCCGAAAAGTCCTTGACTAGGAGGATACTTAGCAACAACCAAAACCATCAATGTGTTATCAACATTCTTCTCATACTAAATCCAAAGCACAGCACTAGGAAGAAACTTAACTCTATCCCAGCCGAAACCAGGACAGTATCCACCCCTTATTCTATACCATCTACGTCATGCCTAGATCTCACATTTTCCAATACATTCCAATTAATCACCACCACCTTTCTTGTCTTTTGATATATATATACACACAGATATCATTCCCTTAGTCTATGGGCCATCCCTCTGAAACTTCCATTGAGTTCATTTAGTCCATGACTTTGGGCTCCATCTGTCATAACAGTCTTTCAGGACAGGAGAGATGGTGTGTGGTGTTGGATTGTTGCATCCTGAAGCCAGTTCTGATTCCATTATCACTGCGCTTGTCCAGTTCTATCATCGTTGCACTTTGCTCAGTTTCATCAGAGTTCATTCTTCATTAATCAGGGTGATTTTTACTGCAATACCATTGATAGCAACCATAGAAGTGATGATATACAATATCATATAACAATTAACATCATACAATTCAGTTCATTGGCTATTTTCACCCAAAATCAAATCCCCTTGAGGTATACACTGGACTTCCCCGTCCTTTCACATTACCCACCAAGTGCACCCAGGTCCTTGAGCAAAAGCAATCCCATGAATGGGTTTTCCCTTGCCAGAGGTAGGAGTAACCCAGACTGTCTTCCCCAGCATATTTCTTATGTGCACAACAGGGACTTTATCTCCATCTACAGTACGTAAGGGTTTTGATTGGGCAGGGCCAGCTCGAGTGACAGATCCCCTAGTGTTGACCAGCCAGGTGGCTTTTGCTAGATGTGTATCCCAATGCTTGAATGTCCCACCACCCATTGCTCTCAGCGTCGTCTTTAGCAGTCCACTGTATCGTTCGATTTTCGCAGAGACTGGTGCATGGTAGGGGATGTGATAGACCCACTCAATGCCATGTTCTTTGGCCCAGATGTCTATGAGGGTGTTTCGGAAATGAATCCCGTTGTCTGACTCAATTCTTTCTGGGGTGCCATGTCGCCATAAGATTTGCTTTTCAAGGCCCAGGATGGTGTTCCGGGCAGTGGCATGGGGCACGGGATATGTTTCCAGCCATCTGGTGGTTGCTTCCACCATGGTGAGCACATAGTGCTTGCCCTGTCAGGTTTGTGGGAGCGTGATATAATCAATCTGCCAAGCCTCCCCATATTTATATTTCAACCATCGTCCTCCATACCAAAGAGACTTTACTTGCTTGGCTTGCTTGATTGCAGCGCATGTTTCACATTCATGGATAACCTGTGCAATAGCGTCCATGGTCAAGTCCACCCCTCGATCACGAGCCCATCTGTATGTTGCATCTCTTCCTTGATGGCCTGAGGTGTCATGGGCCCACCAAGCTATAAATAATTCACCTTTATGTTGCCAGTCCAGATCCACCTGAGCTACTTTAATCTTAGCAGCCTGGTCCACCTGCTGGTTGTTTTGATGTTCTTCAGTGGCCCGACTCGGGTACGTGAGCATCTACGTGACGTACTTTTAGAACCAAGTTCTCTACCGGGGCAGCAATGTGGCAGCCCAGATGGGTTTACCTCTGCGCTGCCAGTTGTTCTGCTTCCATTGCTGCGACCACCCCCACAGGGCATTTGCCACCATCCATGAGTCAGTATAGAGATAAAGTACTGGACATTTTTCTCGTTCAGCAATGTCCAAAGCCAGCTGGATGGCTTTCACCTCTGCAAACTGGTTCGACTCACCTTCTCCTTCAGCAGTTTCTGCAACTTGGCGTATAGGACTCCATACAGCAGCTTTCCATCTCTGATGCTTTCCCACAAGGTGACAGGACCCATCAGTGAACAGAGCGTATTGCTTCTCATTTTCTGGTAGTTTGTTATATGGTGGGGCCTCTTCAGCACGCGTCACCTCCTCCTCTGGGGATATTCCGAGATCTTTGCCTTCTGGCCAGTTCATGATCACTTCCAAGATTCCTGGGCGACTGGGGTTTCCTATTTGGGCCCGTTGTGTGATCAGCGCGACCCACTTACTCCACATAGCATCGGTTGCATGATGTGTAGAGGGGACCCTCCCTTTGAACATCCAGCCCAGCACCGGCAGTCGGGGTGCCAGGAGGAGCTGTGCTTCAGTACCAACCACTTCCGAAGCAGCTCAAACCCCTTCGTGTGCTGCCAATATCTCTTTACCCATACACACACACTCACACTGAGGACAACTCATTGCCAGCCAAGAGTCCCCAAAACCTGTAGCCCTTGTCAAAACCTCCCATCTGGGTCCACGAGAGTGCTCCATGAGGGGAAATCAGAGGTGAAAGCAGTCTTTAAACATGCAACGTCTGGTTCAGGCAAAGGCAATTTATTATGTTAAGCATGTTATTAAAGGATCTAAAGCAACAGAGCAGAGATGTTCCGTGAAAGGTTTTAACTTGCCCAGCAAGGGGCTCCTGGGAGTCCTCTTGTTAATACTTTGCACGCGGTTGTCTGCAACCGAGCCTACGGTGAGCATAAATGCCCCCTCAGTCCGCTCTCAGAACTCGTTTCAGTTAAATCAATACAGCCATCGGGGAGACTTGAGGAAGCAAAGCTATTAGTGGGACCGCAGTTAATTCTGGGGGAAAGAAACAAGCAACAAAAGCAATAAAACTGATGGATGGCTTATGCAGACACAGTAACCCTTTCCTGTCCGGGTAGCCCATCAGAGCATGGCAGCCCATCAGAGGTGAGGATGCTCACTGGAGAAACCCATCTTCCCCAGATTTTGCATGGTCTCTGCTTGGGATCAAAGTACTCCCGGACAGGTGCAGGGCAGCGGGCCATGGCACAGAGGTGGACGTGGGCTGGGAAGAGACAATGAGGCAGCTCTGAGGAACGGAGGGTGCAATCCCAGGCTAGCACTATATCACCAGAGCCCCCATCAGCACGCAAGAGCTCAGGAAAGCTTGTTCCCAACCTCCCTTGGCAGCGGGACCTTCAGGGAATGGGAGAGCACACAGTGACTCCAGCTTTGGGTGGGAATCATGGTCCAGCAGCACACCTTTGCAGCCCAGCAGGAGAGCTCAGAGCAGTGCAGGGACATCACCTCAGCAGCCCCTGTGGCACACAGTCGCCGGCACCTGAGAGGGGTCATCTTCTCTGCCACAGCAATGCCCCTTGGCAACAACGCACCAAGAAATCACACAGGCCCATGTCTCCCTCATCTCACCAAGAAAACTCATGTCTGTCCCCCCCACACATCTCCCCATTGCTTCTGCCTCCTTGCATCACGCTAAATGTATGCCATAAGCACTGGGAGGGACGGTGACTACCATGGGTTTGCTTTCTAAAGCACCTTAAACATCTGTAGGTGCTTGGAGAGAAACTCAGCAGCAGTAGCTTAATGGCAGCAGTGTTAAAAGCAGCTCAGGAGACAGCAGAGCCCGGCTGACTGCCCGGTGCCCAGACCAGCACACAGAGAAGAGTTTGCCAGGTGACAGCTACATAGGAAATAACGGAGAAGATGTCGAGATAGAGGCTCTGTAGCAAAGCTCACTGACTAAAAACAACACCAACACGAGTTGAAGGTCCTGCAAACTGGTAGTATCATCATTTCTGAAACGGTAATGCCTATAAAAGTAGCAGAAATAAGTTTAATCATATTTGCTCCATCTGCAGGCTTATCAATGTAATGTCACAGAAGACTACAACAGTCAGAGACTTGCACCTCTCACCTCACAAAATATCAAACAACAAGATAGTACGGACTCAAAATGGGGAAACCAGCAACAGACTGAATCTGGCACTGAACCAGCCTCTCCTCCAGACAGCACCAGACATTAAAAAGCCATCTGTGCAGCCCCTCATTTCTAAAGCTACACAGCTGTGGAAAACATCATCTCTCCACGCAACTGACCTCCAAGTCCGGGTCTCAGGCGGTTGTCGTATCCATCCAACAGCCTGTCCAGGATGCGGGTGAAAATGGTGATGTTATCTTTGCTGTCATCGACGACGTCTGAAACATGCTTCTGAGAAAGCCTGGCACGTGGGGGAAAAAAAGGAAAAAACATCATCAGAAGAGAAGCCTACTCTTTACACGCCCTGAACCGTTGCTGGAAATGAAGGGATGTTGGCTCACGCTCCAGCCTGTGCTGCAGCGGGCCCTGGACTGCAGGATGGGGCACGCCTGTTGATAAGGCAATGTGCTTGCAGGACTCCCCACAGGGCATCTCGAATCAACTCCCCGCTGCCACCGCAGCCCTCACCATGGAAGCTGAGGCATCCCCGCTGCCTCCTCCCCACCTGGCCACGCTCAGGGCCAGCAGCACCCTGGGCAGCAGTTTAGGAGCCCTGTTTTTTCAGGGAGCCTTCCCCTGTCCCAGCATCCCTCGCCTGCCCCTAAGAAAGGGCATTTTACGAACAGAGGCTTTGGGAACCTCAGTTACTCAATGTCAGTATCTCCTTATAGGCAGCATGGAAGAAGTTATGCCAGTTATTTACCATATCGAGCCATTTCCAAGTTATCTGCTCCTGGGAAGAGGGAAGGGAGGCAGAAAAGTAGGAATTCAGTAAAGCAGGCTTGAAGCCTGAGACAATCATTAAAACTCTTTGTGAACCATTTCTGTGTTTTGTTGAACTCTCCCTGTTTATAAATCCAAATGAGTTCTCATGTTCCTATCTCTGCACAACGCAAGAAGCCCCCAAATAAGATGATTTCCTCAGGGCATTTTCTGCCCCAGGTGGAATAAAATAAATAGTAAATTTCTCAAACAAAGCTCATCTCACCAAACAAAATCTTCAATGCAGTTTTGCAAGCCCAAGGGGCTCAAATAATACATTTGCATTTTGCATCTCCCTTTCAATCAACAGAAAAGGAGCCTGCAAATCCTTCTGAAACTGGCTGTCTCTAAAAGATTTCAGACAACACAGAGTACCAGTACTGTGGCTCCAAGCACAGCTTTCCCCAGCAGAAATAGCTGTTAGGACCAAAACAAATGGAAAAGCAGAAGATTAAGTAACAGAAAACCAAAAGAAAAATCTATAGAGATGCAGAGATTGCAAGGAAGATGGAAGAGGAAATAAAAAAGACAGCAATGAGGCCAAAAAAAGATTAAGAGGCACAGACAGGCAGCGGGATGGCTGAGGAAGCCCAGCCAGGCAGGGGGAAAAAAGGCTGCTGGAGCAGAGGGATCCTCAGCAGCGGCACCAGGAGCCCCTCGGGAGCAGGGCAACCCCCACTGGCAAATCAGCCTCATGCCACTAACCGGAGAGATAAGCGACTGGGGAGCACTGCCCAGATGAAGACCACGAATGCAGCAAACTAGAGAGACATCGGTGGTGCAAGACGTGGGCGCAATTACCAGGGAGGGCACCCGTGACCCTCTGAAGCAGGGTCCCACTCCCCACAGCTGGGGGAAGAGAAGCCCCTAAATTGTTGCTTTCTAACACTTCTGCCCCTTTCCTTCTCCTCCCCAGCCTCGTTTTCTCTTGCTCCAGTGGATGTGTGCAGCCACTGATTTAAACATGCATCAGGAAGTAATTGGGGGGAAAAAAAACCAGAAAGAGGAATATCATTTAAGGAGTTCAAAGCTTAATCCTGCTGCAGCCCGTCCAGTTAGACTAGTTACCCCTGACACTACTGGTCGATTTGTAAACACTCTGTGAAGGGTCAGTAGGATGACAAGTAGCAGAGCTGGCTTGAAGTTTTCTATCAAAATGTTCTCCCAATAGAAAACCCAGCTTCTGTGAGATAAAAGAAGAGCAAAAAGTATTTTCTAGCAAAAAAGGAAAAATTGAGAGCAGGGTATGGGTATTTTTAGAGTCAGGCTGAATCAATACTATTCAGCATGCTGCAGCTAATTGAAATATTCCATTTTGGGCAATTTTGACGTTAATTTGCATCGGCATCAATGACCAAACACTCTGGGAAATTGCATTTCAAGTGCTTGAGGTTCGCTTCTCCAGGGATCGGATCCCACTTCTCACAAGGCCGCTTGGTGTCTGGTTTTTAGCAAACCAATACCTGCTATCATGGGAGAAGTGGTCAAGCCAGGAACCTCAGCCTACAAGAGCTCAATGAGGGTAATAAAGTGCTTAAACTGCAGTTCCCATAGGGTATGGGGGGTGAGGCATGGTCGGGAAAACACCCGTCCCAGTCCTAATGTAACTTGTCAGATCCGAAACATCAAAACACCGCTGATTGATAGTATGAACTGCATCACAGCCTTCAAGACTTCCCATTCGAATCAAAACACTGGTTTTGGCTTTTCATCTGGACTTGAAATATTTGAAATAGCTGAACTCCCTGCAGGTAGGTAGAATTTTGAAGAATTTAACAAATGCCTACAGAAATTAGTGAGGTTTCAATTGTACCAGCTTTCAATAGATGTCATGGTTAAAAGCAGTCTGTACCAGTGTCTGCTGATGGGTATATAACCATCTATAACTTATGAATAGCTAGCATGCTCATGAAAACTCATTCATTAATGTTTTATAAGCTATCTTTAAAAATTACCTGTAATATAAAGAGCGAGAGATCAGATTTTTGTGAAGGAACTCCTGGCAGAGGCTCAGCAGTGATGCGAAAAATGAGTTTACAAATTTCAAAGCCGTTTTACTTAGCCTGACATTTGAGGTTTCAACTTCAATGTGAGCAGCGTGGGATTCACTCAGTAGGCACTGGGGAAAGAGCGTCACAGGCAGGGCGAGGGAAAGGTGCAGGCAGGGGCAAGCCAGCACTGCCTGGCACCTGATTTGGGCTAATTCCCCAGTCCAGCCAAGGTCTGGGCTCGCTCACCTAACCTTAACATAAAGCTAAAGCTGCCCTTTGGCAAGGCGTAAAAACAGGTCTCATTTATCTCTCTCAAAGCCCCAGTGAAGAACTCTAAGGAACTGCAAGGAGGTATGGGGATCATGGTTTTAAAATAATTAAAAGCCTTTAGGCAGGGAAGACAGAGGTTTACAGCAAATTTAATTAGGATAGACTTGAGGAAAAGTCATTACCTCGCCACCCGTCCCTGTGCACATGCTCTCTGGAGAGCTGGCTTCCACATCGGCATGCTAACCTCCGAACAAGGGCTCCCTCGTATGCAATTTAGGAAACAAATCCTCCCGTGGACCAGAGCGATACCCGCATGGCAGGTGGCGGGGGAGCAGCGGCAGCAGCGGCAGTGAATATGTGACGGGAAGCAAAAGGGCAGCGGTGGGGAAGGCAGAGGCAGGGCTGCAGGCACAGGGGCCGCTGACTCCCCCGCCCCGCAATCAGCATGGGGATGGGGACCCAGCCCCAGCGGGCTGGAGGGGAAGGCGAGGGGCCAGTGCCCCGTGCAGGCAGGCAGGGGCAGGCAGCCGTACGGCGATAGGAGGGTCAGCATCTACTTGTCAAGGCATGCTCGGGATGCATTTGCTTATGCAAAGTTAGATCCAAGCAGGTGAAGCAGCGTGGGCAGGACAGCGTAGGAGCGTGCAGCTGGGCAAACTGCTGCACGCAGAGGGGTGCGTGGGTGAAGTAGAAGTGGCAGCACTGACATTTGTTCATGCATGAAAATCCTTGATCGCTGCTGGACTTGTAACTCAGCAGACAGCATTTCAGTGTCCGTACCTGGCACTCTAAAGGCTTTTCTAAATTTTTTATAGAAGTCATGTATTATTTGCACTTCTCTCCCTCTGCACAGAGCTCCTCCCTCCCCGCAGTTGGCAGGCTGTGCTGGGGATGTCTCTGCTTCCCTTCCTCGAAGGACTCTCTGAGTTCACTAAGCCTCAGCAGAGGCTCCGGCAGGATGCAGAGGCGGGCTGCAGAGCCTGTCACAGACTAACATGCTTTCGTCTTCTCCCGACGGCTCCCAGAGGCTGGGAAGGCGAGGCTGGTGGCAGCGCTCTCTGTGCTGGGACAGCCAGAGCCTGCACGCCCAGGGACACCAACCCAGGCAGAGGGCAAGCAGCATGCCCAGCCAGGGCTGGCCAGAGCCCCCCCGCACTGCTACAGCAGATCAGGTGTGCTGCTTGTGTGTTGTTATACCATGAACGGCCAAACAGCTGAAGCAGTTTCATTTTCTTTTCTTTAAAAGAGTATTAAAAAATTAAAGGGAGGGGGAGTCTCTCTTCCAGGTTAAAACTCATCCAAGCCAAGTCCTTGCCCAGAGTGAATTGTGCAGACGCCAAATCTGAAAATTGGTTTTGTTGCAAGAAATGCTGACAACTGTCCTTCATGAGAGCACCTCAAATAATGCTAATGTAATCAGTCAGCTCAGCCACGAGGGACTGAACAGTCCCTGGGTGAAAGGCATGGGGATGGGCACAAGGGGAGGGTCAAACACAGCAGAGGCACTTCTAGTGCTTTGCCCTGGACTACTTCACACAGGTACTGGCCCCGGGATATTTAAGCACAGCAAGAGGACTGCAGCCTTGGCCAACAGCCTCAGTGCTCACCACCTTACCCAGCATCAGCAGGGAGAGCCAAAACCAGGACTAGGACTCCAAGACTAATGAGAGAGAGCGACCCCGTTCTCGGGAGCCTCAGTGCCATGGCGTCAGCACACGGTGACCAGCAAGCAAGCCTCCAAAACCTGCCAGGGTGGGCACAGAGGGGAAGGAGAGAAGAGAAAAGAGATTTTATTTACTAGGAGGAAAGCAATCCGCTTAGTTCAATTTTTCCCAGCAGTTCATCTGTCTCAGCCAGCAGTCAGTATTTCTGGAGTCCTGTATTCGAAGTCCCAGAGACCCCCCAGGGACCAAGGGCAACAGCATCCCCTGCAGCACTGCTGGCCCCCCCTGGGGCAGCATGGGGTCAGAGCCAAGCGTGTACATACACATACAAACCCTCACCCCATCTTCACAGCACATCCAGCAGCTCCCCAGGTGCTTCAGCGCCTGGCAGCAAGTGCATAGCTGCACTTCCAAAATGACTGCACTGGTTCTTCTTCTACCCATCACTTCCTCCTCCTCCTCACCCCATACTCTCAGTCACTGCCCTCCCTTTGCAGCGGTTCCCAGCTTCCCCCACTACCTGAGCTGCCTTGGGGACACCCACACAGCAGAACCACTTGCAAAGTCTCAAGACCCATTTTTTCCAAACATCTTTTTTCTGGACAGTTAGGCCCTCATTTAATTCGGATAACGACACTGCCAGAAATTATTACTAAGTTTGGACACTGAGGCCCAAGGTAGTGGGAGTGTTCGACTGCACTGCACTTAGTGTGCTCAGATTTTTCATTAATGCTCAGTTTTACTTTTATTGTGATGTTATTGCACATTTAACTGCCTTCTCCTTTTATGTATCTCATTATGTTGATGCACCTTGGAACAGCACTGCCAAGCAACAGCCTATATAAATACAGCTTGTCGTGACGTCTCCCCAACACGACACCTCATGTCTGCCACACACGGGATGCAGCCCAGCAGAGGCTCAGCACCATGGCAGCCAGGGACAACCGGCCAGTGCAAGCCCCCAAAGCCATAAATGAAGGCTCACTTCGATCACAGCCTGCAGAAACCAGGGCAAGATGTTGTTGCCAGCCAAATCTGACCTCTGGATTTCCTCACTCAATAGGCACCAACATCGCAGAGCCTCAGGCAGCTCCTTCCAGCAACAAAGGAGATGCTGGGCTGAAAGCCAAACCCCACCACCTGAATGGCATTTCTCAGCTAGCCGAGGGTGCCCCAGGATGAAGGGGGCAGGTGAGCTATGCAAGTGCTACCAAGGAGCAGGGGTTTCTGCACACAGACATGGGAAATGGGAACCTCCAGCAGAAATCCCATGCGGAGGGAGCTCAGCCGAGCATGATGGAAACACCTGGAGATCATGTATATCATGTATGTGCAGCAACATGTATCTAACTACCCCTGCCACAGACGACTGGAAGAGAAGGGGCACAAGACCAGTCTGGGTCGTGTGTTATGCCACAATTCTGCATTTAGCTACCCCTGGTCTCCCCACAACACTTTGGCCCTACAGTCTTCCCAGATGCTGTCCCTGATCCTTGCTTTTTAGCTCGGTACACTCTAGGAGGACATGAGCTGCCACGCAGGCAGAAGGTAAGAGCCAGACACTACAAGTCCTTATCCACCCACCTCAGCTTTTGTTCTGGCAAGATATTGACTAATGGCAGGCACAGGAAAAAAAATCCGTAGCACTGGGCCTTATCATTGCCTTGCATAGAGCATACTTCAGACATGTTACCTTTCTCTTCCTCCCCATCACTCACTTAAAATCCTTGCAAATATCAGTGCATGGATCAATTTTGTGCATGTGAGCATTTGCCGGTGTGCTCAGGCCTTATTTAATCAGGCCTTATTTAATCAGGATGCTACCTAGGGAAGCGCAGCCTTCACGCCAAAGGAGCACACGCTTACCGGAGGCTGCGGGAGCCTTCTGGCATGGGCACACCTACGCTTCTGGTGAGACAAGCCCTGATTCAGCATGGCTCCTGTGGCTCCTGCCACCCTCCAGCTGAGAAGGGACATGCAGTCTTGGAAAGTCACGTATTTGCTGATGAAGCACAAATTAAGAGGCTGAACATCTGTTCTGTGGGAAATTCCAACAGTTAAGGGAGACTTGTTCCAAATCACAACAAGGACAGCTAAAATGTTGATGTTTCTTACAAGGCAAATTCAAAACTCCTTCAATTAGCAGCTCCTCAACAGATTTCCTTTCAACTTCTCCTTTTCATTTCACTTGAACTTGCATATTATACAATAGGATTTAACTGATTTTTTTTTTCTAAGGCAATTTCAAACACTAGCCAAAAGCAAAAAAAAAAAACATTGCTGGCTTCCCTCTCCCCTCTCCACACCACCATTGAAAAATTTCATTGAAATCAACACTTTCCCATTCAACTGCTGATTTCAATAAATGGTTTGTTTTGGCAGAATTTGCACTGCCAGCAGGTTTTGACCAGGGATATCCCCACCAATGAGGACCCTTTGGTTTTGCAGCAGGTGCCTCCTGGCTCTGCAGGAACTGTTCTGACTCCTCTAGAACAATTTTGACCATCTTTATTAGATTTGGTGAGACCATGGGCTGGGGAGATTACACACCAAATGTGGACAGAGCGGCTAAAGAAAAGAGGACCAGAAAATGAGGCAGCAAGGTAATTCAGAAAGAGATAGGGTCAGGAACAGTCAGAAAAGCCAGAAGCACTTACACTTTCCATGTAGATGTGTATAAGACATGCCTGTCTGTGCCAAGAAGCTCTAAACAACTGCATTTCCACCAAACCTTGCTCTTACAGTTTTTCTTCAATATTATATGAAGATGAAGGACTAATTTTCTGCTTTGGATAGTTCTGTTGAGGAAGGTGCTAGCCAAGGATAACAGGGCTGCTTGAATAAAGTTAAATACATGATTAAGTCTCATTTTAAGGATCAGAACCATTTCTATATACCTATACTGGGAGAAAAATCTGTTTTCACTACTTGCCCAAGTGATTACTTTGCCAGCCACAGCTCAGTTTGCTGGCACAGAGAATGCCCTCAAAATGGGGTGTGAGAGTACATGGATGCTATGGCTGCACTTACAGACTCGGGAAGGACAACACAGCATGGAAAATAGCTTGGCACTGTTTTCTACCAGTTTCCTTTGGTTCTTGTATTGTATTTTTCCTGGGGAGCTAGATAGAAGAGGCTGTACGGCATTTTCCTTGTTCTTTGGCTCCTTTACACTTAGAGATGGATTAAGAAGCAGTCCCGGTCCTGAGGACTGTGGTTGACATTCCCGATTAACACAGAGTCTTAAACTGTTGGTGATGAACCCTGGTAGCCTTGTGACATTGAGCCAGGGCTGGCGAGGCAGTGCTGGGGGAGCAGCAGAGGGAGCAACCCCCTTCCAGTGCTCGTGCTCATCACCCTATTGCCAGGCAGGAAACATGTTTCTGGAGGATGCAAGGAGGCTTTTGCAGAGGAGAAGGTTTCACCCTTCATACAGTTTAAGGGATCTTCCAAAGCTCCCCATAGCCAGAGTCTAGTGTGGTCCCCACGGCACAACAGCTCTCAGCATCACCTCTCCCCTTTCCCCGGGCTCTTGCTAGTCCAGGCCCAGCACCAACCACCGGGACACACAAAATCTCAGCTGGTGCATGTGCTTTATAAGTCCAATAGCTACCGGCCACACAGCCTCTCTAATAACAGGGTTTCTGGCCTGGCAGGTTTGTAAAACCAGTCCTGAGCTCCTCAGATTTTAGCACAAAAGAGTTGCTCTTGGAGAGGACTGCCTGCCCCATAGCAGTTACTGCTCGCGGCAGAGCAGGCAGGAAGGGGTCCCTCGGTGCGCAGCACTATCTGGAGCAAAGGAAAGGAATGGAAACACCCACAAGCGTGCCTCAGGAAAAGTACACTGGGGCTCCTCCAGCCCGAACTGGTGCTGTCCTTGCAGAAGGTGCTTAAACAAAATGCTATTCAGCTGTCACTTCCCGCTCAGGAAGGCTCTGAAACAGTCAACGTCTTGATCTGAATACCTGCAGGGATCTGTGATCCTCTGGGAAGGAGAGGGAGAATGCAGGCAACATGCATTTAACTGCATGTAACTGAGTGAGGGCTTAGGAATGTTAATTGGATGGTAATAGTCTCAAAGAAGAAAAAAAAAACCACGTCTCTTACTAGGTCTCACTGAAAGGAAACTGCATAGTATCCATGAAGAAAAAAGCAGAATGCAAAAATTTCTAAGCTCAGAAAAGAGTGGTACAACTCCTTAGACTGACCCTTCTTTCACGTAAGTTAAAGAACATCACCCTATAGCTTCTGGTTCTCGTCTATGCCTATGCAAGATGGAGTCTATAGGGATGGTACATGTTCAAAGCAGCTCTGCACTTCCTTCCTCCATCTGCCCATTGCTCATTTCTTAATGGCACAGTTAGCAAATGCATTCATCACTAATTCTGCAGTTGCTGGTAACCTCCACAACTGAATCAAATGCAGATTTTCTAAGGAGCGTGCTAACACTTTGCAGCTGCAATCCAGCAATACTTGAAGTTTACAATTCTGTGCACTCTGGATTTTGGCAGGTCTCTTTATAACCACATATGCCTAAAGGCATCATAACGACATACCTAAAGGCATCATAAACATACCCACTCCTCTCCAACACACGCAGTCTGTCCAGTCTCCAGAGCATCATAGCATAACAACACTCCTGAGAAATACATCCTTCCTGTTGGATGTGCAGTTTTGGAACAAGGAATTGGAAAAGCTTCCTTCTCCCCAAGACAGCAACATGCTCCAGCCCCTGTTCCTACTGAGGTGGGTTTGGGAACCAAAAAAGTGCTGGCAGCTTCCAGATCAGCAAGGTACCCTAGTAACTCTGTTACCATTGGGTATCTCCTGACTTGGCATACTGAGCCTGATCTTTTCAGAAATCCTTATTCTAGAAACAATTAAATATTCTGAAATGCCTTCCTAGGAAAGAGTGATTAGCACAGGCTTGCTGCTGACAAGGGAAAGACAGATAGAGCTCTGGAGGTGGAGACTGAAAGGTAAAGCTTGCAAAAAAATCTGGGAGAACAGCCCAGAGAGGGGGAAACTGCAAGCATCAGAAAGGGAAGGAAGACAGAAGAGGCCCATAAACTCACCTGGGTACATTTGTGAGAGTCACATCAGTATCTCTCCCAAATAACTGCCTCCTTGGAACATGCATAGCCAAGGGAACAATCTGATTCACTTAGCAATAGTCTCATCATGCAGGTGGCATTCATGAAGCAGCCCAAAGGACATATTCGCCCCATCACTGCACCCAGAGATGCTGTGTACCTGCAGCATACTTCGCTCAGCATGCCCACGCACCATGCACCTACACCAGTGGCATCAGCTGAAGGAGTGCTGAGCACTTACAGCTCTCACTCAGCCCACAGCCCCCAGGACCTGCAGCTGCTCCACATCTTTGCCAAGTCAGGTATCTCAGGGAGGGGTGTGCAGTGAGGCAATGATGCTGGGAAGCTAGCTGGAAAACAAACTGGGAAGTAGAGGCAGCCTCAGTCCAAAAGCCCAGATAGATACAAGCACTTCCATGCAGGGAGAAGAGGGTGATCCAGACCTGGTGGGTGCCAAGCACATCCACCCACCTGCACAGTAGCACAGCCCAGCACAGCACTATAGGTGACCTCACAACACCTGCATATTTACCCCCAAAATCAGGTGTGCACAGCACAAGAAGCTCCTTAAAGTCCTTCCTCATTGCACTGGAGCCTCTGCAAAACAGGTCACAAGCATCAGAAGTCCTTCGACACCCTCAAGGATTCCAAAATCGTCCAAATCACATGGGCTGTACTCTGCCCAACTGTCCCTGATCCTCCGAGAGCACACCAGCCTTGTGGTGATCACTGCTATGCCTCTTCTAGCATTTCTTTGGGTAAAGCTCCAAGCTCTTTCTGCAGAGACGGGCAGCCAGCAAGCACTCAGTGCAGCAGCAGCAGCAATAAATGCAGCCCTGTGTCCCCGTTGGGGAGGTTTTGCTTCAGTTCTCAATCACTTCAGCTAAAAAGGAGGGTCCCTTGGAATAAAACTATCTTTTTATTTGAGGGCAGGGGCAGCAATGAGCAGACATGGTTCATCTGGAAGCCTGGAAATGATGGAATAAGACACCATGGTGTTTTACAAGACCCTTGTCCTACTGGTTGTTTGCATCCCTTCTGAAAGGAGCTAACTGGGATGCATGTGTACACTGCACAACGCAGGCAGAGACACCCAAGCCAGCGCATACTGGAAGCACTTCAGCCCTGCCAGCATCGCGCTCTACCTGCACCAGCCAGCGCAGGGGGAAGGCTGAGTTTGTTAACCTGGACCAAGGGGAGTGCTCTGCTTCCAGAATCTGAGATAGCCCGGATTTCTCTGACTTGCCTCTCAGTTTAGCTTTGTGCTGTACAGATGCTGCTGAAGGCCAGAAGCTACTACAGCGTTTTATGGGAATCAGAGAGCAAGAAACAGGCAGGAGTACTTCTGCCTACCTGAATCAAACTCGCTGTTTACCATCTTCTTAGAGAAACAGCACTGGTTCACAGCAAGAGGCACATGGCAGAGGAACCACACAGTCTTCAACTCACAAGCATGAAAATGTTTGTGCTTACCTACCCGAGAGGCACACATTGGCTCGTCCCCACAAATACACACACTGCACAAGCCATAAACAACCTTCCCATGAATCTGCCACACGCATAAGGTACAAGGCACACGTGACGGTTACCAAATGCGTTGTCTGCAGCTCTGCAAGAGATGCCAGCAGAAGACAACACTCGGAACCACAGGCACAAGGCAAAGAAATTAAAGGTTCAGATCAACATGGAAATCTTGGGAGCAAGCCTTAAAGTGGATCTCTTCTGTAGAAAGCTGGTAACGGAGAAACAAGCTCTGTGCCCAACTCCCAATCCAGCTTTAATTTTTCAAAACGAGAAGTCGCCTGACAGTTTTTCCTCATCAAAACAAAATTAATGCCGGTATTGCATCTCTGTACTCAAAAACACATCCAGAGGGACTGTAGAGTGATTCACACCCACAACCGCTACAGGAAACCGTTTGCACTCGAAGTGTACAAGCCAACACTGATTCACCCACATAATTACAGGCAGACACTGATTCACAGCTACTGCAACTGCAGACAGACTGACTCACAATCAAAGCAACTGCAGACAGACTCAGGCTCACAAGCACAACTGGAAATACAACCATGCTGACAATACCCACAATCTGCAATCATATGTACACGCAAATCCTTGGAAAACTAGCTAGCACCCTAACCAATGCAAACATGGCTAGCCAAGCCCTGCGCTTTTTGCTGGTGCTCTTGACCTTCACCCCACAGCCATCTTTCCTTCTTCGATGGAACAATATCCACACCTCAGCAATTGTTCCTTCCCTGACAGCTCTCGCACTTGCCCAGCACAACTGTCAAAGCCTGAACCCAGAAGCAGAGCTGTATGATGCATATTCAGACACACGATGCATACAGGCACAGTAAGTCTATATGGTGCAAGACATCAACGTACATCCACTTTGCTGTGGATGTATCTGTGCACTGACTGTGCTGACTTAGTGTTTCCAGAATATAAGTAAAAGCAAGTATAATACATTTAGCCCACGGGCAAAGGAGATGGCAAAAAACTCACCACTGGGCAAAAGCTTGAAAAGCAGGATTATTTACTACACTCTCTGGCTGGGTATGTAATTATGTCAGTGTTCAGCTTGGGTATTGTGCTACTTTTTGTAAACAGTTGGCAGAAATACTTCTACTGAGATGAGGGGCTGGGGCTGTTTCTCCAGTGTTGAGAAGAGCAGGCTGAAGAGGACAAGGTCTACTTAGAGAAAAAGAAACTGAGGTGAAAGAATGGATTAAGCAGAAAAAGACGAAGGAGAAGCTGAGTGTGAAGTGGGACAGGTGGCTGTCTACAGACAAAGAAGAAAAAGGAAAGGAGAAAGAACAGAAGGAGGAAAGCTGCATGATGCAGACTTGTGATAAGAAGCTCTAGAAGCGAGGAAAAGCAGCAGCCTCCCGGTGCTGAGCACGCCTTGCAGCGGTGCAGAGAATGCATCTGCGCATACCCACGCGCTGAGCTGTGCTGCGCGCTGAGAACCAGGAGATTCCAGGGGAAAGGACGCAGCTTCCAGCCAAGCATGTGCCATGGGGCCCAGGTGCAGCTCCAACCCCTCCAGCTGCTCAGAGCTCTCTTGGAAAAGAGCAGGAGTGTTGGGCTCACGCTCTCCTGCCTCTCTGCATGTGTGTGCGCACGCTGCAGGGCACCCAGCCACCACAGGCACAGGCTGAAGGGCAGGCTGGCAAACTCCACCAAAACAGCATCACCTCAAAACAGCCTGAAATCCTTTATCCTCCAGGGTAAAGAGGAAGTTAAGAGACAGACTACAGGAAGGAGAGGGCTTGCCTGAACCACACGTAGCATCTTCTAGTTGTAGGCTGGACCTGCCTCACCACCTGTTATTTTTCTTCTTCACACTTCCCACAAGGAAGCTAAAAGGACCAAGAGGTGAGGGAGCAAACCTGCTCTGCTGCTGCTGTCAGAGCAACTCAGAGCTGCTCTTGCCGGCTAGCCCACCACAACGGGAGTCTCACCAGGGGGTCCCGGTTCTCCGTTTCTGCCTGAGGACGCTGCTGCGTTTGCAGCCTGCCAGCAGCAGATTCAGGGGAGAGACTACAGATGCAATTGGCCGGGGAAATGAACTATTTGTCCAATTATACTTCTCTTGTCCAGACAAGAATCGCTCTGGCAGAAGGCAGAGTGAGGAACAATGGATAAGTGTTGCAGTGGGGACCGTCTAACGCTTAATTGCATTACGCTACTCCTTTTTAATGATCCATATCTCAGTCCTAGTAACTCTGGGAGGAGGAGGAAAGATCTGGAGCTCTTTTCCCTTTCCTCCCATACCAGCCTCAGAGACTGCAGCCCCCAAAACTCCTTTCCCTCCCCCCTTTCCTCCCCAGCCCGACACAGCATCAGTGCCCATTAGGCCTGGCTGCAGGATTCAGGGGGAAATTTGACTTTGCTTTACTACACCGTTCTCCCCGTTCAGCCCTTCCCCTGCATCCCCGTCCGGCTCTAGGAACGGGGCTCAGTATTGTTCTCGTCCAGACGGTTTCCACCGCAGCCGCGTACACCTCTCCCCACTCTCCAGCCGGCAGTGCCAGGCGGGCTGGAGGTCCGGGGGTTCCCAGCGGGGGGGGACCCCGGCACGGCTCGGGCGGCCGCTCTGCTCCGCAGCAACACGCTCCGGAGTTGCTGCGGGAGTGGAGATGCTCCGACCCCGCGGCCGCCCTCCCAAGCCCCCCTGCCCGGGGGATGCGAGCAGAGCCGAGCCCCCCTTCCCCCGCGGGGCCGCTTCTCCCCCTATTGTTCACCGGCCCGTAGACAATAGCCGGGGGGCGGCGCAGCACCCGGGAGCCCCATCCCCGGCCGGGGGGTCCGCACTGCCCCCCCATCCCCAGCTCGCGGCGGGGCGGTTATTCGCCTCTCGGTGCAGCCGCCGGGGAGGCGCGGAGCGGAGAGAGGCGACCCGGGGGGAGCAGGGACGCGAACCGCCGCCGCACCCCGCACGCACTCACCGCCGCGCCGGCTGCCCCAGCCGGGGGGCAGCCGGAGCCCGCTCCGCTCCGCTCCGCCGGGCTGCGCGCCCCCGAGCCCGCCGTGCCACCCGGCCGGGGCTGCCAGCCGCCGCCTGCGCGCTTCTCCGGCCGCGGCGAGAGAGAGAGGGAGGGAGGGAAGCAGCATCCCCCCGCCTTCCTCCTCCTCCCCGCGCCCCGGAGGAGGGTTTACCCATCGCTTTGTGCGGAGCTGCCCTCCCCACGGCGCGGTCGGCGGGGACGGGGCGCTGCCGCCCTCCCTGCCCCGGGTTGGGGCCACCACCTCAAGCGATGCCCCTGGGCCCTCCGCCAAACCCCGGCCTCACAGCACCGCGGCAGCCCCCGCCATCCTTTCCGCGCAGGAGGATGAGCAGAGCAAGGCTGGCTGCTCCCAGCGTCTACCTGTTGAAGGGGGGAGCTCCCCAAGGCACTGGTGCTCTGCAGGGAGGTGGCCAGCACACCAAGGGGTGCGCTGCGCCCCAGCTCCTGCAAGCCCGCTTCTTCGCTGCAAGGCCTGGCCAAATCCCGGGTTTGCCGGCGGGGCAGGGAAGTTTGGCCCGCAACTTGAAATTGCCGAGGTTTATATCGCAATAAAACGGCACGCAGAGGAAAACAAATGCGGAGAAAGGGGAGGAGGAAGAGAGGTTAAAACGCAGCAAGGAGTAGGCAGTGAAAACAAGGACAGGTTCAGCGTGGCAGTGCGGGGATCCCAGAGGAAGGGCGATGTGAGATGCGCTGGACAGAGCTGGGTGGGCTTTGGCGGTTTTGCAGAGCCACACGACAGTGAAGCTGGGAAGGCGAAAGCTGACAGTAAGGCGCACTCAAAATATATTGTCCCTGCAGAGCTCGCCTTGTTAAACACGCACTGCAAGACTCGGCTGCAGCTGTGACTCCGAGGTACATAACCATTCCTCCATCACTAAGGATGCGGGATGAGATAAAGGATCATAACTGCAGGCATTACTGACCACTCCAAAATTTCTCTAAAATACTGTTGGTTTTGAATGCTTAAAATAATATGCAACCATACTTCAGGGCAAGGGCCCTCAAGGCATGAATGATTAAATCCGGTTTAACTGGCAGTTCTCTGCATTTTGATATCAGAAAATGACCCAGTTCTTGCTCCCAGGAGAAAGTTGGGGGCAATCACTGTTCTACCTTATCTCTACAGACCACAGCCATCCCAACTTTGGTGAGACAGGAGCATTCATCATGACTTGTTTCTGGACAGTAGGGAGAGAACATAGGCTCTCTTTCAAAGCAAAATTTCAGCTCCCTATGGTCTTTACTAACCCAGGTATCCAGACTTACATCTGTTAGCAGCAGTTCAAATGCCAGTAGAGTTCTGCTTTCCTCTCCTGGATAGGGGCCATAGGCAAGACCTGATGAGCCTCACAAGATCTGAAGACCAACATCTTGAGCAAAAACTGAGCTTAGTCCAACACAGTGCCCCCACAATCAAATCTGACATCTCTTAGACCAGAAGAGGAAGAGTCCTTAGTGTTACTGCAACACTTGGCTCTCTTACAGGAACTTTGTGGCTACCACAAACCATATGTAATCAAGGTAAGTTTCTCCAGCCCTCAACACCACATCCAACACTAGCCGATGAAGATTAAATACTCATAGGACAATTTTGAAGCATCAGCAACCAGGCCTCCAAGTTACTGTTTTCTGATCCCTGAAAGATATTTTGCCTGAGCTGCAGGGACCTTACTTTTGAGATCTTGTGTGGACAGCTAACATTTTAATTGTCCTTAGACTGCTCATACATGAATGACAGCAACCAGTACATGGTGTGGGGCAGCTCCCATTTTAAAAAGTCTGTTTCTGCATTGAATTCCTCCTGCCATAATTTAAAGCATCACTCAAGAAGAGAGCTGTGTGTGCATGCCAGCGAAGGAGCTTTTTTGCTGGTCTCCACAACTGGGGCAAATCATAGGATTATAGGAAAATCCACATTGGAAGAGATTTCAGGACATCATCTAGTCCAACCTTCTACTCAAAGCATGGTCAGCTAAGGAAGAGCCCCGTGAGCAACATAAGTTGGCCATACTTATTCACACTGAATTTCTGCTTACATCTAAGTTTCCTCCAAGGCACGTCTTCCGTTCCTGATTTATATGCTTGTGAACACAAGAGTGTTGGCAAGGGAACAGGGAAGAGCTCAGAGGGAGTCCCAAGGCACAGCCATTCACTTGGCTAAAAGCCGCAAGGATCTCGTCCACCATCTTCCCACTGGAAGGTGACACTCCGTTGGAGAATATCATGATGACCATGCCCAGAGATGGGACCAGACACAGGACCTGGCTAACTCAAGAACTTTGGTTGCCTGGAGGCTCAGAGCAGAAAAGGCCCTAATACTTGTTCTTTCTCCTTTCCAAACTGACTCAGCTGCTGGCATGAACTGCCTTGGATATGAGAACAGGCATGAAACAGAATCAGCGAGACAAGCATATCCGGAGACAGAAATGACTCAGGATTTTAAATGGCTCATATTGAAGAACATTCCAAGATTTACAGATTTAAGTAGTGCTAACAATATTCACAGACAATGGAAACCATGCTGCTCTTGAGGCCTGTTCATCCATGAGCAACAGACATACAGACTTCCCCAGGAACAACATATCTCACTCCACTCTGAGATACCTTCTCCAAAGACTGCCTCCTCTGCTCAGAGGTCTCTGACAACTGCCAGCAGCCTGAAATAGTCCTGGGCACGATGCCCTTTACTGGAGAAGTTTTTCCAAGAATCTAAAAATCAAATTAAATCCCTCCCCTTGTAACCACACCACACGCCAAGTTCTCTTCACAAAGGTGGGGGAAGTGGCCATAATTGGGGTCAGACAGGAAAGAAAGCACAAGGTAAGGAATTACAAGGGTGTAGCCACATGAACAGTGAGTTGCTAAGAGCAGAGCAAGAGATACAGCACTTAAAAAGCACCCTAAATGAGGAGGTCAGTGGTCATGCACATTGCAACCCTTTCTGCCTCTCCAGATGTGCTGATCCACACTATATCAGCTCATGCAAATCCTTGGCAGAGCAGGCACCTCTGCACCACAGCAAGGCCTGCTTCTAGCTGCCAAACAGCAATAATCAAAATCTCTACCAGCCAAATCCTTCCTGGATTATAGAGGCCGCACCTGACAGACTCCAAAACTTTGCATGATCTGTGCCCCTTATGGTTTGGCTGCAACAATAAGGGCCGGCTGGCTCACCCACCAGCTAGCCCTGCAGAGACATCAAGGGAGGCCCTGTTAACGATGGAGGCAGTGGAATTCCTCCTTCATCCCAGCCAGTGCTGAAAGCCAACTGACCCGTAAGGGAGGGGAGTACTCCTACCATCTGGCTAGTGCATGATGACAGAGTTAAAGACACAAGGGCTATTCAGCAGTAGCACAGGATGGCTTTGAACAACAGGGGATGCTGTCGGGGGGACGGGCTTTGGCCAGGGAAGAAGGCATGAGCTAGCTCAAGAAGTCCAGCTTTAGACAACCTTTTCTTTGGGGGGTAGAGGTAGTCTTATCAATAGTTGGCATTAGCTAGCTGGAATTGTCTTGATCTCTGCTCTGCTCAGAAGGAAAGGTAACCCTCCACTAAGAGCATCAGTCTCTGTGGATGCATCCATCAATTTAGGAGGCATAAAAACATCTTGTGAAGCCTGTAAGCAATTATCTTTTAATGCATCACTCCATCATAAGGCTTTTTATTTCCTTCTCAAAATATACAACCTCCCTCCCCGCTACCCTGCTCTCCTTTACCTGCTGGGACACCTACCAGAACTCTGGCACACTCCAGGAGGAGATGGCTCTGAGGCAAAACTCTTTTTATGGTGATACAGGTTAAAATATGGCTGTCACCATATTACTGAAGAGTAATCTCTCAAAATGGAAGTATAGCAGCCTGGGAATATCTTGCTGATAATTAGCTAAGCCTTTCCCTCCCATCACCCTGCTCAACTAGTCAGAATAAAAGTATGCTTAGTTTCAGGTCCGTGCTATAGTACCCTTGAACTCAATGGGATTGCAGACTTAACCCCTACTATAGCAAAGCAGGAGGGTCCTTTCTGAAGGTGCAGGCCAGAGCAAGAGCTTAGGGATGTGCAGCAGAGCTCCAGTACACCCACCTGTTTGGAGGCAAGTCCATGCCATCCCCACTCATCCCACCAACACCCATACTCGGCATCCAAGGGAGCTGGCTGCAGTTATGTTGCAATGGCTGGGATGGAGAACAGAGCCAGGGAACAGGTGACCTTCCCCAATGCTGAAAGGCAGAAGGGCAGTGTGCCGAGGAAGACGTGTCCCGGTAACACACAGCTCCCCAGGGGCACTGGGTGGTGCAAACCTGCTCCCAGACTGAAGGCTCATCAGCACAGGGAGGGCACTGCAGTTAGAAAGGTCCTGGCCACCTTGTGTGCAGGCACCTGCCTTGGCATGGAACAGGTCCTGTTTTCCCCACACATAAGCTAACCCTGAGCACAGCAGAGTCCATTGCACCAGTCCTGTGTGAGATGGTCTCTGCAAGCTGACATCCACATCCACTTTGAGGTCCTCTCCTGCTGCTGGGGGAAACAGCCAGCCTACAGTCACTAAGCAGACAGGTGGTTGATGCAGGCAGGAGGCCAGAACAAAAGACACTCTGGCTGTATAGGGGTCCAACCCCTTCCCTGAAAGCTGCTGGTCCCACTCAGCACCAAGGAGCACCATGCTGACATCCCCCTCCTAAAGAGCTGGGAAAAGGGGGATCTCTTCTTCCATCACCCCTTCCTCTCTCAAAGCACCCAGGGCCATCTCAACATCCCTACAGACCCAACTCCTCTCCCGCTCTCCTGGAGCTACCCTGTTCTCATTCTCCATCCCCACCGGGCCAGCTGCCCCTTCTCCCACCCACCCGCTCCTTGCAATCATAGCAGCGTCAGAGCCGGCTGCTGCCTGGTGCTTTATTAGCCCATCTCCATGGCAACTCGCCTACAGCTTAACTCAGAGAGACCCCTATCTTGCCTCGGCCATAAATCAGCTACCCGCCGGCATCCTCGGTCGGAGATGGGGGTCACTGCTCATCCTGCATGCTGCTGGGAGCCTTGCTGCCACCGCCCCAGCCTCCCTGCTGGGGCTGTCCCATGCAGGCAGCAGGCACAGCAGACCTGCTGTTTGCCCTTTGTGACACCACATTTGCACCCCTCAAACTAAGTCTAATAGTCATGCAAAGAAACAGTATCAAAAAGCAGGCAAACTGGAGCCACCCATACAAACCAGCAATGAGCTGGTGCTCTTCCTCCTTTGGGCAGAGAGCAGAGCGCTGGGCCAGCCCCCAGCAAACAGGCATAGCACGGGGCTGAGGCAGAAAGGCAGCATCTCCTTCCCCCATGGTAAGGCAGCTCCCTCCCCTCCTTGTCCATGGTGAAGCCCTCAAAACCTGCCAGGAGGGAACAAAGAGCCACCTAAAGTGCTGTGCTGTGCTGTCCCTGGTATCCAGAAACAGCTCAAGAGCAACCTTTCCCCTAGCACAGTTCAAAGGCAAGGCTCCCCTTCAAAGCGTTGAAGGGACTGTCCTTTGGGCACCACCTTACCAGTAAACCCACTGGCTGTTATCTCACATGTGCTGGTGAGTTAAAAGTACGTGACTAGTAAAAATCTGCTGGTCCCCACAAGAGCAGACTTCTCCACACACTTTTTCCCTGTGGCCCTGGGAAGGGGCTGCAGCCCATGTTGCTTTTTTCACCCTCTCAAACACACAACAAAAATGTGTTTTTGCTGCTGAAACTCTCCACCTCTAAACCTTAGACTTAGAAAATGGAGAGAGCTTTTCCCTTGTATTGCATGTTATGCAGTTTGTCATTTCATCCATATATTTCAAGCATCTGGTAATGTTGGGGCTAAATCTTGGCAACACAAATGCACCACTAGAAGTTTAGTGTACAGAAGCCTGGCAAAGTAAGCGAGAAAGGAAGCATCATCTTTAGAAGCTGTTGGGGCATTGCAGGGCTGTGCTGGTGGGAAGAGAAAGGTGATGGGCTAAGGCAGAGTCATCAAATGGCTCACTTGAGGTCACAGACACAATCCATGACAAAACAGACAGGTCTAACATGCACTAGTGGAAAAGATGATAATTCTTCCTCACCTTTCCATATTCCCTGAGAGGTACTGATCTACAGATATAATCCAAAGGGATGCTTGAGGCACAATGCAGTGTTTCTATACAAGATCACATAATCCTTGCTGCTTTACATAAGGACTCCAGTATATCTGGGGTTTTACCCATCGCTTAGACATGCCCAAGGAAATCCAGAAGTGGGCATTGGGATAGCTATGTATCTTCGTTTTGCATAGATGCTCAGCATGTATACCCACGCAACAACTCAAAGAGCTAAAAACCCCTTCTTGCAGGACACTGCAGAGCTCAAGGTCTGTGTCGCAGCAGATCCTGCCAGAGCAAAGAGCTGGAGCCTTGTTTCTATGACAAAACATGTCCATCCAAATCTCCAGAAGCCAAGTCCAACTACATGGAGAAGTACCAGAGCTCTTTCAGCAAGGGTAGCTGTCTCGAATTTCAAAAAGTATATGCTGGCAGTGGAACAAATTCATAAAAGCTAATGGGCCTGAAAGAGACTGTATTTGTCCTGCAGTCCCTTGGCAAGGGCAAAAATAAACCTGGAGAGAAAGACTTGTTCACATACTCTTTCTATTCTCTTCTGCAGTTACAACAGCAGCATCAGTTCAAAAATCCCCCTGTGGAGTCATAAGGTTTTAGATGCCTCAGCATTTCTATTTCTAACATTGCGCATGCTTGTCGAGTCCAAATATGCTTAAGCAATTTAGGTACCTAACACTCATCTAAATCAAGTGCTGGCTTTAAGAGTCCTGCCTGTTTGCTTTTCTGATCCAGGGTCCTTCTGGGTTTGTCTCTGCACCCACAAAGCTGTGAGCTCATTTTTTGTTTCCGAAGGAAGTGGAGGGTGGCATGAAGCCAAAACTTGGCACTTGAAAAGGGGCCAAATATGAGGTGCAACTCTGGTGCCCCCAGGAACCTACCACATCTGGAGACTGACTGTACTTTCATCGAAACAGGATCCTCTCCATCCAGCAGGACAGTTAGCCACGCAATACAGTTGTAGATAGAGCCTGTCAGCAAGAGAGCAGAAGTTTCCTAAAGACTTCAGCTTGTGCTGGTTTTGGCTGGGGTAGAGTTAATTTTCTTCATAGTAGCTAGGATGGGGCTGTGTTTTGGTTTTGATGGAAACAGTGTTGATAACACAGGGATGTTTTCGTTACTGCTGAGCAGGGCTTACACAGAGTCAAGGTCTTTTCTGCTCCTCACACCACCCCAGCAACGAGTAGGCACAAGAAGTTGGGAGGGGACACAGCTGGGACAGCTGACCCCAACTGGGGGTCCAAATGGAATCCAAAGGGATATTCCATACCATATGACGTCATGCTCAGCATATAAAAGCTGTGGGAAGAAGGAAGGGGGGGACGTTCGGAGTGATGGCGTTTGTCTTCCTAAGTAATGGTGGCGCCTGATGGAGCTCTACTTTCCTGGAGATGGCTGAACACCTGCCTGCCGATGGGAAGTGGTGAATGAATTCCTTGTGCTGCTTTGCTTGTGTTTGTGGCTTTTGCTTTACCTATTAAACTGTCTTTATCTGAACCCACGGGTTTTCTCACTTTTACTCTTCTGATCTCACCGGTGTGGGGGACTGAGCGAGCGGCTGTGTGGTGCTTAGTTGCCGGCTGGGGTTAAACCACGACACAGCTGAACCTGCTACTTTAACAAGAGCTCTAAATATCACCACATTGCCTGTGCTATGGTCCCTGAAAGGATTAATATCTTGTCATGTTCGGTAAACTTTACAAGGACCACAGGAAGCTGAGGGACAGGCAACTGCCTAACGCTGAGTGGATCTCATCAGCTCTAATTAGCCGAAACAAAACAGCAGAGACCCAGGTAATAAGAGCTCTTCATGATATTAAGGTGAGTGGTGGCTGCAGGAGGCAGGACACTGTAACCGCTGGCTCGTGGAGGCACCTATGTAGGAAGCTGAAGCTGAGCCAGAAGCTCAGTAGTTAATGAAAGGAGGAAATGCTCAGAAATGGTTCATGTGTTAGCCTTGTCCTGGCATGTGATGAAGCACAAAAAAGGGCCAGTTCAAAGCCCAACAGCTGTCTCTCTGTCACTCACACAGCTTCTCATACACCATCTGCACAGCTGGTGCCAGGGGTGGAAGCATGCCGGAGGACTGGCTTATCCATCAGTCCAAGTCCCCTCCATCCCTAACTTCATTAGGATTGATGGTGACCCCCACTCTCAGAAACACCTTCAGACATGTGCATTGGAAACCACCACACCAGTTGCCTGCCAGAATTGGGCCAACACTGAGGCAGACAGACATTAGGCTATGGGTCCCAGGGCAGGCAGCTGGGACTCCTTCCTGGCACAGTGCTTTGGAGAATCCGGCTGTAGTTGTGACTACAAATGTACCACCGATAGCCAATGCTCTCCCAGGGCTTCAGGAGGGTTTTTTAGTGTAAACAGATCAGAGACAACCAGTAAGAGAAATTGTGCATTTGATGATAAGAAGGCACACAGCAGAGCAAAGCAGCTATGCATGGGAGGAAGAGTCACAGGGCACAGAGACAGGCAGATGTTTTGCTGCTGCTATCAGCTGTCTGGCAATGGGACATGGAACCTCTGGAAATGCAGTCAGCCTCAGCCAAACAGGAAAACACAGGCCCAGGGAAACAAAGGACACTCAAGATGAGAAAGGAGATGATGTAACGGCCCCTAAACCAGCAATACTCTTAACAGGCCAAGTTGCATGACCCAGAACAGCCCTACACAGAGGGAAGCCCTGAGGCTATTTGGACTGTGATGAGCATCACTGCTTCCAGTCAGCCCTATATCCCAAAGCACACCAACCTTCAATACTGGGAAATTTCAAACAGTGACTTTTCCTGAGTCTTCTCCCTCCCACACCAGGTGAAAACAATCAGAACAAGACAGTCCTACAATGGCTTGGTCAAACACCTACCAAAGATTCAGGTTAGTTATTTCCTTCATATGCCTCCCTAGTCCCAGGTCCTGGGCTATTCAGGTGACTCTAAAGCAGCAACCAGTCTGAGGCAGGGTCCTGGCTCTGAGTCACCCCCAGTGCTGATACACTTCACCTGCAGGGCTGGACATGGGCCCCAGCTGTTAGAGGGCACCAGCTGCAGCATCTGAGCATCAAACTTTGCTGGATTTACCAGAGAAAGCTTTACTTTGTTCCAACTGATAGGAGGGGAGAGGATAATAATTAGCAGGATCCATTCTGCTTTTCCAAGTCCAGCCAGCCCACCATTAGGGAGGAGAGTTCCTCCTGTCTGGGAGCCACTGCGCACGCCACCCTCTTGATTTGTAATTAGTGGAATAAGAATGCTCAGTCAGCTGGGAAATCTGCCTGAGTAAATGACATCCTCAAGTGCTTTCTAATCTGAGGAAGGCAGCCTCTCACTTCACTGCTAATGGGTTGCAGTGGGGAGGCACTAAAATTTCAGCTGTGGACCCACATGCATCCCAGAACACTTCTTTAGCTAATTCTCTCCAGGATCCATGCCAGCAGCCCCAGCCGGTCACCTGGGAGAACCTGCTAGGTCCCGCCAAGAGTTTGTGTCAGTAATTAAACTGCCTCAGTCTCACAGCACTTGCTCTCTCCTCAAGGCATCGTGAGCATATACTGTTTCAGGAATGGTCCAGGCAGAGGGGACTCTTGGGTCAAGAAATATGGGAGCTACAGAAAGCCCAGAGGCAGGTTCAAGGACAGTGGAGGTGCTATTTCCATGGACAGGACTTCAGAAGTGAAAGAACAGAGGTTACGAGTCGAGACAGAAGCTGCACAGCACCTGGCAAATCACACACTGGAATATTAACTAAAATAACCCTCTGCCTCATCTCTTTTAAATTCAGATGCACAGGGGAATCCATCAAGATAATTTATGGTGTGTAGCTGCTGATATGCCAATCAAAGGAAGCCCAGAGTAACAAGTGTGTTAAAAGAGACCTCATTGATTGTTATCTCCACAAACACAGGCTTAATTCCTTCAATCCCAGTTAATCAGGCTACTTTGTTACATTCCTTATACAAAAGGGTAAGTGATCAGTGGGAAGCATTAGGCATTAAATATGCAACCCCCAGATAGCTTCCCTTGTCTGGAGGGAGACTGTGGAGGTGGTGTTTAGTAGGGCACATGTTCTGGAGCAAATCTGAAAGGTCCCCAGCCAGAGGTTTTCAATAGGACATTTTTTTTTTTTCTTTCATGAGTGGAAATTTATCCACATTCAGACCCCCAAGATTTTGATGAAAACCTGACAATTTGCAGATGCAGAGATGATAATTAGGAAGGCAGAAAGAAAAGAAAGAGCTTTGCTAAATTCCAGGAGCCCACAATCAGCTTTCAGAGAGGGAGCAGGCTCACACGTTCTGCCAGGAGCAGCAGAGCAGACCTTGCTCTGTGGTTTGCAGATCTGGAGCCATCCAAGGTGCCAGGAGCTGCGGCAGGGAAAGTACCACTACAGCAGCTTCTCTTTCCACCTTCTGTTTAACAGCACAAGCAGAGGTCTCTTTTCCTAACTCTGATATATTTTTTTTTTTTACTTGAAAAGAAAGCCATTCTGACCAGATTGGTAAGGACCTTTTCGCATGGATTGATGTGCTATTGCATTACTGTAAGCTGTAACATCACGGCAAACTAAAAAGTGTTGAGAGAGCAGGAGGTAATGCAGCGATCAGGACTAGATCTAGTCTTATTAAATGTAATAATCACCGATCTGGAAGAGGGAATAAGCAGCACATTAATTAAGTTTGAAGAGGATTTGAAACAGAGGAGCTGCCAATAACAAAATTGAAAAAAGCATATAAAGAGGAGGGAAAAAAATCATGTGAGACGAAAGCACAACCCATCAGCAAAGGAAAAGACACTAAAGAGAGCCTGGGGGGGGAGGAGGAGGTTAACCCTACCTCACCCCAATAGCCCCAGAAGTCCCTTGCTTATCTCTACCTTTTTCCACGAAGCCAAAGCAGCCCTAAGGTGGAAAGGGCTTTGGCACACCATTGTAGGAAGACAAGTCCTCCCAAGTTTTTTACTTCATCCCTATGTTGTAGTTTAACCCCAGCCGGCAATTAAGCACTACCCAGCTGCTCGCTCACTCCCCACCACTGGGATGGGGGAGAGAATCAGAAGGGTAAAAGTGAGAAAACTCATGGGTTGAGATAAAGACAGTTTAATATGGAAAGTAAAAGCCACGTATGCAAGCAAAGCAGCACAAGGAATTCATTCACTCCTTCCCGACGGCAGGCAGGTGTTCAGCCATCTCCAGGAAAGCAGGGCTCCATCAGGCGTCACCATTACTTAGGAAGACAAACGCCATCACTCCGAACGTCCCCCCCTTCCTTCTTCCCACAGCTTTTATATGCTGTGTATGACATCATATGGTATAGAATAGCCCTTTGGTCAGCTGGGGTCAGCTGTCCCAGCTGTGTCCCCTCCCAACTTTTTGTGTCCCCCCAGCCTACTCACTGGCAAGAACCTGACGCTGTGTAAGCCCTGCTCAGCAATAACTAAAACATCCCTGAATTATCAACACTGTTTCCAGCACAAATCCAAAACACAGTCCCATCCTAGCTACTATGAAGAAAATTAACTCTATCCCACCCTAAACCCACTACACACTATCAGGAGGGAATGATGGAAGCTTTGTCCCCAGATAAGATGGGAAACTTTTGCCCACTTTTAGCAAAGGTCCATTTTGGGAACCTGCAAAGATTCATCCAAATTCAAGTCTCTTGCTGCAGGGCATGGCAATAAAGCACAACATCGCAGCCTTGCACACAGACCAGCAGAAGAGACTTGCAAACTTCACCCCTTCCTAAGGATGAAAATGTGGGACTTTGGGGGTTTTTTGTGTGGGTTTCTTTGAGAAGTTCAAAAGCTACAAAAAGCTTTCAGTGAAGCAGTCTTCAGATGCCAAGGAAGCCAGGGAGTAGCATGCTGCAGAAAAGCTTTTGCTGAGCTGCAGTATAACTGGACAAAGCTGCAACCTCTCCAGGACAGAGATACGCTCAGAAAGCCCAAGTATCTACCCTCAGAGAGGCACAGACACACACCTCTCTATCGAGTTGCAAAACTCCCTTTCCCTGCCCTGACAGCGACATTTCCAGCTTTGCTATCGCTGTCTTAAGCTGCTACATGTTATAAACGTCTTTAATGCAGATTACTTTGTTGAAGATTATATCTACATCCGAGGTGATGTTTCAGCTGGCCTGCCCTGGAATTGCTAACAGAATGACATCACCACTAATTAATCAACCTCTGTCCGGGGCATTTCTCAAATTCCCTGAATTCAAAGCACAGCAATTAGTCACACATTCCAGCAGGAATTGCCACCTTCCTTTTCTCTTGCTTTCCTCTCCCGTTTCTTGCTCACACACATGCTCTGTAGCTGTGTTGCTGAGCCAACACAAGCATGTATCCACAAGGAAAATGATCACATGGTATTGCTTAAAGTCCATATTAGCCTTGCTCATCATCATCCCTGATAGAGTGTTGGCCAACATCAGTATTAATAGAAGCAGAAATGCAAAGGACAAAGAAACAAACATTTCCCATACTGCTGCAGAGAGCTGGACTCCACTCAGCCCCCGAGCAACCTTTCTGAATGCCCTTCAAAAAGCAAGGGCGTAAGCACATACTGAACATGCACAGTCGGAATTCCAGATTAAAAGGGACAAGAGGGAGTTCAGTGGCTGACAGCTCTACCTGCCAAATCAGGGCTGTTGGGACTGGCTGGGGAGGTAGGAACATCTGAGACAAGGCCACATTGGTCAAATGCTGGGCTGAAGACATAGGACCCCGGACCGTGAACAGCAGCCAAAGCATGTGGAGAGGGGACCAAAATCCATAAACACTGCTATGGCCACAAGTGTCTGCTGCCAACAGCCTGTGAATCATAGAATCATAGAATCATTAAGGTTGGAAAAGACCTCTAAGATCATTGAGTCCAACCGTCAACCCAACACCACCATACCCACTACACCATGTCCCTAAGCGCCTCATCTACACGTCTTTTAAATACTTCCAGGGATGGGGACTCAACCACTTCTCTGGGCAGCCTGTTCCAAGGCCTGACCACTCTTTCAGTAAAGAAATTTCTCCTAATGTCCAGCCTAAACCTCCCTTGGCGCAACTTGAGGCCATTTCCTCTCGTCCTAGAGGAAGCCTCTCCAGAAGCAATACCCACAAGGCTGTAGAGTCAAGCACTTAAATCAGGAGTGCCAGAATTCAGAGCAGCCCTGATGCCCTTACATACAGATCTAAGAGCAGCAAATTATGATACTGTTTAATTATATAATCCTATTACTTCACTACAGGACTTCCAGCTCTTTCAGCCAGCCAGATGCATCTATCCCAGATTGAATTAGCACAACGAAGTAGCAGCAGTTCCTGTTTACAAGGAATTGCTATTTGCTGCAGATAATGATGAACAAATAGCAGATAGCCATAAAGCTGCAGAAAGATAGGGGATGCTCATCTTGTGAAGGCACATTGTGGGAGCAGGTGCTGCCTCTGGCTCTTACAGAGTACCAACAGAACCACTCAAACCCAAGTTTCCATAAGGAGCCACTTACTTGGCTTTCCAGAGGTATACGAGATCTCCAGGACCTGCCTTACAGATGTGCCAGGCACCCACTACTGTTACTCAGGAGCAGCTGCACTGCGGAGAGCCCTCTGGGGTTAAGTATTCCAAAATCATGACCCTAGATATCTTCAGCTTGACAGCCGAAAGCATTCACTGCTTTTCTGCTTTAAGCTCTGCATGTCAATTCTCACAAATTTAAAGAGAGGACAGAAATAACCTGTCTTCCAGTAGTGGTGGTGTGAAATTAAATTCATTACCATGTGTGAGGCAGGCTCATATAATAGTGATGAGTACTACCGTGCAGCAAAGAAGCAGATCTTACAATAGGCAAAAGAAAAAACCTAAGAGCCACACTGAATGCAAGCACTGGGTATCCTGTGCACTCAGTGAGGCAGAGGTGCTTCAGAGAAGATCCATGGGGGTCAGGTAATGGGGCTGTATTGATGCATATGCACAGCAAGGGGTGGGGTAAGGTGAAAGAGGCAGATTCAATTTTCATCTCTCAACTCCTGAATGTCAGGTTTCACTGCCTGAACACTTCAGTAACATCAGCATATATAGTACAGAGAAGCTTGGTAAAGAGCAGATTAAAAATGAAGCTAGGGGAAGAAAAAAGAAAAGACCTAAGCAAAAAAGTTGGGCCAAAAAGACTAATGAAATCAAGGTAGAGAATACAGGTTTGCAAAAAAACTTGGCTACTTACAAGGAAGCACAACTTCTTGAAAAGGCTGATCTAAGAGGCAGTATTTCATTTACTCTAAAACCCACAGCTATAAAAGAAAAGATATATGGAGCGTAGAGGTCAGGGGAAAGGGAAGGTGGGCAAGTAGAAGGGTTTGCGCCTCTTGGTGGGAAGGCACACATGTGAAAGCAGGGCTATCAGCGTGACTCCAGGCATCCTAAAAGCCATGCAAAACACACTCAGCAAGCACTGCTAACCCCTCCTATGATTGCAACACCCATGAGGTCTCACCACAGACTCTGGGGAGTAATTTTCAGCTGTCTGATGCCTTTGCCTGGCTTGCATGTTGCTGCTGTGGCTTGAGCCTCACAGATCAGCAGCCAGCTGTCCTTAGCCTCCAGCCCATAGCAAACACATCTGGAACAGATGGCAAACTGCTGTTGGCCAAGAAAGGATTCATCATGTGGATTTACTTTACTGCCTTCTATGCGATGTTTTTAATTGGAAGCGTAAGACAGCCACACTCGTGGTCACCTATGCAGGCAGCTGGTTGGGCTCTGCTCTGGACACCGCATTTCTGTGCCTGGGAGCCCCTGAACTACTGCAACAGGCTACGCTGGTCCACTTGTAGCTCTTGGTTTCTTCAGTGAATTAGTCTTTCCCATCTGAGTCTCCTGCAGGCAGAGTCAGACTGCTTTCCATCCCAGTCATTTGTTGGTTCGATGCAAGCCAAAGCTCTTTGACTTTATGTTCCAGCTTCAGAGGATCTTGCCTATGACTCCACTTTCTTTTCTAGTATTTTGTCTCCTATATAAAGTTCATCCCATGGAAACTGATAGCAGCCTTGTCCTCATTCACATTTATAAAATGGCAGCACAACTTACAGCTGTCTCCAGCAAAAGCTCTTTGCCTCAGTCTCACCTGCTATTTGCTGCTCCAAGCATGAGGGAACTCAAGCTTGCACTCAGGATGCTGATTAACACATTTAGAAATAGGATTATCTGAGGTCTCTTTCCTGCCTGGCACGAGGGGAGGTACAACTGACCTATTTTTCCCCCCTCACACTGAGTTTCCATGCCAAAGCTTAGATGATTTTTTTGGGCTAGTTTTCATTTTGTCTTGACTCCATCTCCAAAGCACCTCCATGGGGCATGGCACTGAAGCAGGTGGTCAGCTTTCCTGTTGCTCTTGGGGCACACAGACAAGGCCAGCAGGTGAGGGGGCTCCAGATTCCTTTGAAGGAGATAGAGGGGAATTAGGAGGAAGAGACATGGTGCAAAGGGGCAATGGAGCCGAGGAGCCTCTGTTAAGAACCAACCAGACCTCACTGCACATCAGCTGCACCAGGCTTCAGCACTGGCCTGCTAAGTTACAGGGATGTTACAGGATCCTGAGTTACAAGGATGTGATGCTGGCAGCTTTTTCATTTTAAAACAGTTTCTGCTGGATTTTCTACTTTTTTGAAAAAACAACAACTTTGACTTTAAAAATGTGAAATGAAACTTCCGAAAAACTGCATTTTTCTTCAAGGTCTTACATTTCCACTTTAAGCTCTGTATCAGCCAGAACAGCAGTAAGAAAGATGAGTTTTTCAGAGGAAACAGAACTATCTTTTTCAGTTCTTTTCTCCTTTTTATTCTTCTATCTTCACCTGAGCGACAAAGAAGTCAGAATATTTGAGCAAGTAGCTAGTGCCTTAGTCCCTTTCTTCACTCCCATTTTACCAACTAGAAAAGTGATGAGGGGTTTCCATCATTTTGAGGAAGGTGGAAAGGCCTGATAAGTCTTCCCATTAGAAAATAAAAAATTAAACCAGAATGAAAAATCTTTGTCAGGTGAAAATGGATGAGAAAATTCAAAGAAAGAGAAGGCTATTTCTCACCAAGAAACCACCCATTTGAACCAGCTTCAAATCTTGTGCTAAGACATTCCTCTCAAAAAAAAAAAAAAAAAAAAGAAAAGAGGATTTAGTACTTGCTGCTAAAGGTACTTTTTTTAACCTGGGCTGACAATATCAACTACTTTGCAAAACAAAGCCATGTGATGAGACAGTAAAGAGAAACAGCAAAGCTGTCTTCACCCCTTCACAGACAAACCTCAGAGCCTCCAGAGCCAGGCAATGCTGTGCACTGATTGCTGCACTGCAAGGAACAGACCCAGACCTGGTCCTGGGCATGAGGACAGGGCCAAGGAACACCACCACAATCCGCAAGAGGTGTTTTACAGTGGGATTAAACACCTGTGAAAGTTACTCAGATATTGGGAAATTATATCCTGCATGAGAATAGCTGCACATTTTCCTAAAACGCTGAGGTAAGGAAAGCCACATCTGGGGTGGCACTGGGCTGTGCAGATCAGGACCTCTTTCCAAAAGGGACTGTTGCCCTTTGGCAATGACTAGCACCAGAATACCCTGTTTCAGGAGACCTAGAAAGAGGCATCCATAAAAAGAAGGTTACTGAGGGATTCCCTCAGCTATTGACACACCGAGATACTTGGCAAGATGCTCGCTCTGGAAACTGCAGAGATACAGATGCTGTGCAAGCTCCCTCTGGGGCTTTTAAGAAGTGTCTGACTCAAATGGAAATCAATGCAAGGCTGGAGTCAACTACTCTGGAGAGAAAAAGCTCCATCCAGAGCCAAGCCCAGGCCAGCCTCTTTGTGCTGCCCTGGGGCCAAGAGGCAGTGTCCTAGGGCCCTGCCTAGCTTGTGGTGAGGGACCAGCACACCAAGGGCAGCCCAGGGGTTTGCACCAAAGGGTTTCCAAGAGCTTCCCTTCACCATAGCACTGAGTTCTGTGCCCCCCCCCCCCCAGCTTACCTCCCTTCTGCACTTCGTCTTTATTTTCTCAGGCTCTACCCACAGCCCTTGCTGGTCACACTGTCATCCCTGTACCTTGGGCAAGACTGTGCCTTGGTCCCAGGACAGCCTGTGGCCAGCACGCTACAGTGCTGCCTGCAAGGGTGCAGCAGACCTCCTCCTGGGCATCACTGCACAGACTAACCAGGGTCTGGGAAGTTTGTTTTGCCAAAACCAGCTGCTTCTCTCCCAGTTCCCAGGTAAGGCTGGAAGGGGAAATTATTTGTACTGCAAGGAAAGCTCCCTAAATCGCAGCTGTATCAGGAGCCATGGCAGTAAGAGATATGCTTGAAGGGCCAGCCAGGCCACAGTCCTGCTGGGGAATGACACTGCTATGAGGCTGATTCCTAACACGGGACAGAAATGCATTTGCTCCAGCCAAGATCCTGCTGCTTTCTGTGCCTACATACCAGCAGAAGGCCCCCTGCAGATAGCACAGACCCTCTCAGCAGGCACAGAGATGAAGGCAAGAGGCACTGCTGGCAGCAACAGCATCTGCCTTGGCTTGCCCAAGGAAGAAGCCTGGAGAGAGACTGGATGAATCCAGTGGAGGAGCTCACCAAATAGGCCGGGCTAACCGCAGCAGACGTTGCCCATCTCCACGACTCTGATCAGTCCCCAATACCCTTGCAGAAAAAAGTGTTTCCGCACCCGCCCCGGGCTGGCAGCGAGGCGGCAGCGGGGCAGAGCCCGGGTGGCGCCGTCCCCTCCCGGCCCGTTCGGGGCTCCGCCGCCGGTTCCACGGCTTCTGCTGCCCTCTGCCAGCCACGGCAGGGAAGCGCCGCTGCTGCGGCAGGGCAGGGCCGGGAGAGGGGCTCTCGGGACACCGGCACAGGGACTGCGATGGGTCCACGCAGGCAGGTGTAAACATCCCCCCATTAAACAAAAACAGACTCTCAAAGCAGCATCAGGCAGAGAGGCCTCCGTCCTCCCCACCCATCCTGCAAGTGCCAGAGCTTACAGAGAACCACACCTCAGTCAGGCCACAAGACACTCATCCAGTTTTCAGACCAAGGCACCTGTTAGACAGAAACCTCTGCACCTCCACTGGTGGTAGCAGATTGCCAGATAAGCATTGCAGAGCAGAAGCAGCAGTGATCTGGGTGTACAAAGATACAACTTGTTTTATTTATGCATTTATTATTTTATGCATTTTATTTATTCCTGCAAGGAAGCAGGCAGGGAGCTCCCTGGGAATTTCTGTGCAACAGCAGCACCTGGTTCCTAAAGGAGACTGGTTCAAGAGCCACCCTCTGGACTCCAGCAAAATTCAAGCTCTGTAGCTAGATGGATACAGTCCTGTCTTCTCAGAGAGGCTTTCCCACTCCCCCACCCCCCCTTTACACAGCACTTCTAGCAGCCCTTAACACATGGTTCCCAGAGTGTCTTTGCTAAGCTCCTTGCTCACATGCTAAGAAAAGCTGTAAAGCAATAATAGTGTCACCTGCAGACATGTGCCATTCAGATCAACCAGTGCAGTGATTCTATGATTCTATGATTTCTGTTAAGTGGACACGTCCACAGGAGACCTCTGCTTTCCCAGATGAACTTCCATTATAAACTGAAGCTTATTCAAGCATTTACATGCCAGTGATGCATGGAAGTGTCCTTCTGCAGGTAAAGTGACTGTAAGATGGCACTTGCGCGTATCTGGACTTTTTTTTTTTTTAAATAAGCTGAGCTATGGATAGTTCTTCAAGTTACTGCTTTTCAGTAGAGTTAGGGTTTGAGCTACAAGCTCTACTGCCCAGATGGGGCAGACCCCAGCCTGTAAACCTACCCAGCAAGGTAAGGAGCAAATCCAGAGGGCTAAACCCCTACCCAGCAACTGCAGATCTGCAGAAGTTCCCTGCCTACACAACTGTCCCAGTTGGACATCTGAGAAATCATTGGCTTTGTTTTTGAGGGATAGGGAAATTCAGTCTCCCCACACCTGTGTTAACACCCCGCAGACAGCTGGCAGCACCTCTAATCCTGGCTCTGCTGGAAGAAAGGGCTTCAGCACAAACAAGCTTCATCCCTGCAGCTCTCAACCATGCCCAGACAGCAACTCAGCACTAAGCATTTGCCAGCTTATGCTACTGCAGACATAGCATCAGCTCACTGCAACAGGCTCATGCCTCTCCTTCAAACTCTCCCTGCCAAGCAGGCAGCAGGGCCCATTGGAAGACAGGTCAGTTCACTGCCCTCAGAGTAGTTCCCCCCACCAACCCACTGTGGTCCTAACCCTGTGTCTGCACGCACTATAAGCCATAGAGGCACAGGCCCTCTCTGAAAGCTTGCACTGCCATGCACTGCTGTAAGCTCTGGAGACCCCATAAAACCATGGGTTTTGCTTTTCTTTCGCATTAGAACTCCTTGGCTACTCACAGCTTGTGGGCAAGTGGGTTGAAAAACCTTGGTTTGATCTCCAAGAGGAAGACCAGCTTTTAAGAACTGTTCAGACAAATTGTGACATAACAGGGTATCTGTTTCTTCAACAGATCTGCTTCCCTGCATTTGTTTGAAGTCTGACCCGATTATTCTTGCAATTGTATTTTTAATGCTCATCAGGTATCCTTAGAGAAATGGATAGTCGCTTTTTTTAGATCATGCATATGCAATCAGACAAACAAAATATAGCTCACCTGCCCTGTTCTTCCCCTCTACAGCAAAAAGCACATTCTTAACAATTGCTCCAGAGAAAGCAATAGCTATTCAGATGGGACAGAGCACCAGTTTCTGATCTGCCTTGGGCACATGCACCAGAAGTGACATCTGTCTTCATTGTAGGGACGAATGTTGCCCTCATACTGGAATAAACTAAAGAAAGTTGTTTCCCTGTCACCCATGCATTTGCCCTACTCATATTAGTTCATGCATACAATGCCTTCCTCTAGTATCGTTCTCACATATTTGTACAAGTTTACCTAGATTTTTAAATTGGCAAGTTCAGCTCCATGGGTACTTTTATTCCTATTTTACACAGTCTATTAACCGTTGTCTGGACAAGACAGAGGCAGGGAGGATCACTCTTGGTACTTTGCAGTAGTGACCTTGCCACGAATATGCCACCGAAAGGAGAGGGGCAGTAATTCAGCAGATGACTCAGCATCAGTTCAACACTTTATGGCTGGTGAGATGCCACCCACATGTGCTGGGTCACACCCCCCTCAGGCAGTATAACCTTAGCACTGGGGGAATGAGGAAGAGAGACTGGAAGACCTGCTGAGGAGGCAATCACTTACAGAAGCTCAGCCAGCCCAGCCCACAGTGTGAACCTGGGACGTCAGCTCCAACCTGTGAACACACCCCAAGCCCCTCTGGTCTGAGCTTGGCATGCGTTACAGTTCTAGGTCACACAAGAAGATCCATAGGCAGCCCCTGACATCAGGAAATGCCATCTCACCCAGGTGCCTGATCAGCTCAGCCCCCAGCCCTCTGTGAGCTGCAGCCAAGGCTCTATCTCTCAGCCTTGCTGTTGAGCAGCTGCTCTGTAACAGATCAACATTCCCTCTCAGTTCCTGCCTCAGCACTCCCTTCCCTGCTATTAGGGAGGGCTGGGATCAGGGTCAGCAAGCCTGGGATGCAGGGGAGCTCCACACACCAGTCTCAGCAGAAAGAGGCACAGAAACCCCCCTCCAGGCCTGAGTCAGAGGCAGAAAGTTTGAGATGCTGCAGAGTGCTGCCGTAAGCAGAAACCATGGACACAGGCAGTCTCTGCACCTCATAAATCATCAGGAGGGGGCAGAGAACTAGCCACCATCTCATCAGTTAATTACAACTGTTAATCATATTTTCATTAACCTGAAATGAAGCTGCCAGCATTCCCCCTTTTTCCACCCCAGGCCCCAAATCCCATTTCTAAGATAGCTATTCTCTATCAGCCAGGACACACGCTGTCCTTTGCAACATGCATCTGGCCAGCCTCCCATTTACAGTAATTTCCAAACCATCTTGCTTCTCCACATCTGCATACGCACCCCCCTCCTAGGCCTCAGCAGGCACACATGCTGCCATTGCTATAAAGGTGACAAGTTTAACTCCCATGTAGTCTCCCAACTCTGCTCATAAAACTACTGCCACCCTAACCCTGCTTAGGATGGGGAAAGCCTGCAAGGTCTATACTCTTGACTGTCAGACTTGCTAACATATTGAATATGTTGCTATAATAGCATGCCTCAGTTTCCCCTAGTTTTTAAAAGGGTCTGGTGCTATAAGCCTGCTCCTGTAAAGCATTTTGAGCTCTCCATGTACACCTGTAAACAGAGCTGTTGATGCCAGATATCCCATGGAACTGAGACAGGCAGGAGGGACAGGGAAGCCTTGACGCTCCGCAGGGCAGGAGGTAACTGCAAGGGCTACTCTGCACTCTGCCAGGGATGGAAAGCGGAGTTAATAGCTCAGTAGAAATCTTGCAACAGTTAAGACTTGCTCACCGCCTGCCTGCCCCAGGGATGGGGGAGTGGGCTGCAAAGCCCCTGCCCCACACTGCTCAGTGCCCCTTGTGCAGCAGCAGCAGCCACTCTGCGCTCCAGCAATGCTTCCGCTCATGGCTCTCCCCATGAGAAGGGGTGTTGATCAATGTTAATTGAAGACTTCGGATGCTACACCTTCCCCCAGGGTACAGAGAAATAATGAGCAGCATGACATTTGAGGTCCCCTTTGCCTATGCTGTTACAGCAGTGCACCTAAGACCTGCCTGAGGGGACAGCTCACCTCTGGGGGGAGAAGGGGATTCAGCATCTCCATACCTTAACTGCTCTCCCTTCCCTGCTCTAGCACTCAGCCCCAAGTCTGGAAAACTTCCTCTTCCAGGCTGAGGCATCATATCCCTCATGTCTTTCTGCTCTTGGGAAAGCAGCCCCTGAGCAAAGCCCAAATGCTCCCTAGGGGAGTAGTGCTATCCCCAACCCTGCTAAGCACAGGGCACCACATCAGTGGAGCAGCACTTACCAGAGGGTGCGGGAGAGGGAGGACGTGAGAGCAACCACAGAGCTTAGAGCTTCCTGCTCAGCTTGCTCTGGTTCAGTCTTGGTCTACCAAGGTCACTCCCAGTCTGAACTAGGTGGCTTGAGGGAAAGTGGTGACCACCCTGGTCAAAGCCAAGCCCTACAATGGGCAGGACAGCACTTCTTCAGCCTCCAGAGCTGTCCCAGACTTCTTAGATGGGCATGTTGCACCTCTTCCTCCATTTGCTTAGTCTCTTCACCCACTCCTAACATCCAAGAATGAACTCAACTCTTTGCTTGCTCCACTACCTGCGGGGCTGAAAGGAGGTCAGAAAGCCAGCCAGGGAAGGGAGGAGAGCTTGGTTAAAAGCCAAGACCAAAGGCTCCAAGCTCTGCAGTTGCTTTTGCCTCCCTCTTCTCTCCCCCACCCTCAGATGTACTAAGCAGCTTGTAAAGGTGTTAATGGGGAACGTATCACCTCGGTCACAATTGCAGTGCAACATGGCACCCAGCACAGAAATGAGATATAAAGAGTGTACTTACTCTCCCAGTGTGAAGACTGCTGGGTTAAATATAACAGAGGCTTGCTGGCTCCAGGAAGCATAGCTGATCTCTTCATTTGATGGCAGAGTGCTTACTTTGCCAAACAGCCCTCAATCCCCATGGAGCAGGCAATTTCTCCAGTGTTAAATGTGTATATACATTACCAGGTATGATAGAGGTGCACAAATTGCCTTCATTATATATATTTCCATGGAAAGTGTCACAACACAATGTCTCACCAGCCAAGCCCTGCTTTTTTTTTGTTCAGTGAGTTTTTGATTTGGTCCAAGTAACACTGGTTTCTGCAGATGCAGAACTTAATGAAGGAGGTGTGTTGCAAAGAGGGACCAAGAAACTTTTGACACCTCCCTGGCAGCCTCAAGCTGAGAGACAGCAAATAGGGCACAGGATTGCTACTAGTAAGGACCTGAATCTGTGGCAGCCTTGAGAGTTAGCATCTGCCTTCCAGTTAGAGCTTTAGCCACAAATTTCCTCAGCTCTTTTGTGCTTACCTGACCCATTAGGCCCAGACAGAGTCCTGGGCTGGGGATAAGCTGCATTTGTAATATTCCATCATGCTGACATCACAGGCTACTTGGCATTCACCCTAGGTCTTCCACAGGATCATTTGTAATCCCTTGGACTCGAGTCCAATGCAGGACATCCTTATCAGCTACCAGTGAGGAGAGCTTAAATGCCAAATAAACACTCCCATGAGTTATAGACCAGCTCTCCCAGCTAAGCAACTCCCATACCTTACACCCATGTTAGGAGACCACAGGTGCTCACCATCATTAAAAACAAAGCACTCTAAATTCAGCAGAAAGCTGATTTAGCTTAGCCATGGGCAAGGGGGAAGAGGGTGAGGAACAAGACTTGCTTGCCTCAGTTCTATCAGAAATAAAAGTGACCTTCAGAGCTTGCAAGTAGCAAAGAAAAAAAGTCACAAACCCAACATTTTTAATGGTGAGGGTAATTAAATATTGCATTCCCTGCAACTGCATTCCTTGTCTATCTGGTTGCATAGGAGCTTCTGTTTACAAGAGGTCTGCAAATCAAAATACAACCCTTCTAACAAGCTGGCCTTGCCAAACATCTACACTGCCTTCATCCAGCTAAAGTTATTGGGCTCATCAGCTGAGGAGTGTCAACCAGTTAAAACTGCAGGACACCCTAGATAGAACAACTTATCAAATTACCCCTTCTGGCCTCGAACTCCAAAGGCTCAAACCTTCTTGAACCCTTATCAAAAGTTGAGGCACTATAAGTCATTTCTTACACCAGAAACAACTAGCTAATTGCCAAAAACTTAGGAACAGACCGCTCACCTTAAAAAAAGTCAGCATTAATATTTACCACCTGAATGCAAACTGCATAACAGCTCTTATCTGTGCTAGGTTTAAGAGCAGCCCAATAAAGACATGTCAGCAAGGCTTCTTTTTTAAAAAGGGTGCCAAGGGATCTTGTTGTAAATGAAGATCTTTGAGAAAAGTGAGGAGATTCATTGCATTAAGTGCATGGTATAAACTGGGTTAGAGAGGACTGCTGTCCCTAGGGAGGTGGCTTTGCCAGTAACCGGGGGGTAATTATCTTCTAGAGAAAAAACAAACCATCCTCAGTATTACCAAATGCATTTAAGACCATGGCCCTTTACCAACCCAGTTTTCCTCCTCAGCTGGGAGGACCAGCTGGGTGGATGGCACCCTCAGCCCTCCCTGTGTGTTATCCTAGCTGGGTGAGGGCATACCACAACAAAAGGCATAAGGCTACCACCCTCCTAACTCCCCTGCCACAGCCCACATCTTCAGGGCAGCTACAGCTTTAGCATCACCTTCCTTTGCAATATGTTAAGCTAATCCAGGTCATTCTCTATAAAAACCCTGAATAGTAGGTGCTAATAGATCCCAGCCCATAATAATTTTCTATCACTTCATTTTATTACCTACCACTGTGACACAGAGCAGTGCAGGCTGCAGCTGGAACACCATGCCCAAATTTGCAGCAGCATCTAAGAGACTGTAGACTCACTGCCAGGAGAACTGAAAAGCAACAGAGGCTTATTAGCCTTGTTTCTTCAGGCTGAAAGAAGTGCTTTGAAGACACAGGCAACAAAGGGGGAATTTTCAACTCACCTGAAGCATTTTGCTAAAAATAGCTACTCTACCCCCATCACAAGCTTGTGTTAAACTGCTATAGTATTTTAAAAGAAAGGTTATACATACAGCTTCCTTCTCTTACCTCACCAAATTTCTGATCAGCAGCTGCAGCACAGATGCTTTACAGCATGCACAGCACCCTGGCAACCATTCTGCCTTTAGGGCTCCTCACATATTAGGTCCAGCTCAATGGGCAAAACCTAACACATTTGCTATGAGACAGTAATTGCTCAGGTCCCCTCAACACTTTGCAGAGGAATCACAAAACTCAGCAACTCACTACAGAAAGAAGGCGGTTAAAATAAAAGGCTGAAGCAGGAAACAGTACCTAATTAGAGCAGGGACTACAAAAAAAAAACATGCTCTGCAGTGCCTTAGACCCTTGCCTTTGAGGGCACCTGGTTGTACTGCTGACTTTGGGTCCCTCACCAACGTCCACAGCACTCTGCCCCTCAGCTCTGCTGCAAGGATGAACCAAGTTGAACCTGTGAAACCTCCCAGAGAAACACAGCACCTACCAATCAGTAAATATGCTGATTGTGATCTGCAGGTGATTAATTGCAGATGATTTTACTGCTGTCTGTGGGGTGGATACAGGGGCTCCCTACAGTATCAGAGTGGGCATGGTTTGCTGCTGGAGGCTGGCACCTCCCTGTGGCTGGAGAGGAGATGGATGCTGGCAGCAGTGCCAAGGCTGCTGCTCCCAGGCTCCGATTTTGTTCCTCAGGCTGGGAGTGCCCTGGGTGAACACAGCACTTTGCTAAGATAATCAGTGCTTAGAATAATTCCTCAGCAAACACCCCACCTGGAGAGCAAAGCCTTCCTCTCTAATGCCCTGGTTTTACAACAAGATGTTTTTGTAGGAGGGCTTTAAAATCATCTAGTCTGCTACAGATCATCAGTGAGAGATGTTTGGGCTAATGCTCAGCTACATCTCCTAGGGCAAAGGCCAGGGAGAAATACTGCAGGAGAGCAGAGAGGGAGGGAGAGGAATTCCCTGAGCAGAAATTATTTTGAGCAGAGAAAGCTGCAGAGCAGTGTGGAGTGAGGCAGAAGAAATGCAGGAGAGGGATGTGGCTGTGCTGAGGGAGACAAAAGAACAGAGGAGAGTGAAAACTCAAAAGGCTCCTTTGGGGAGGATTAGGGGGGGAAGGTAGGATGCTGGTCAGTGTGGGTCTGTAGAGGATCCCTGTCAGGGCTCAGCAGTGCTTCCCCCTGCAAAGGGATTCCCTCTGCCACCTGCTATTGGTCCTGGCGCAGCAATGAGCTGCTGGAGTGGATTTCTCTTCCCTGCAGATGTGGTAGAGGTATGGGAAAACAGCAGCCCCATCCACCTTCGCTCCCCTTCAGAGAAGCACAATTCCTTCCTCTACCATTGTTGGATGCTCTGCACCAGGGCTGAGCACTCACACAAAACCACACAACCTGCCTTCAAGGAAATCCACCGGGGTTTGTGCTAGCCTGTCTGCAAGATGCAGGGGGAAAAGTTGGTGTGCCAACAGAGCACTGGGGAAGGGATTCAAAAGCTCAGTCCCTGGTGAGAGCCAACACATCTCCATCTGCTGCTGGCACAGAGACACCCCCCAACCCCACAGCCACGCTAGGGTCCTGCCTGTCCACATAGAAGCAGATACCTGGACACCAAGTAGTCTTGCAAAGCTGTTGTGCTCCTGCATGTGCAGAAGGTGCAAGCAAGGCAGCCCAGGAGGTGTGGGACCTGGGCTGCATGCTTCCCACTGACCAGTCCTCCTGCCTATTCCCACTTGTGAAAGAGGGACACGACTGTCTACTTACCTATTCAGGATCATGCCCAACCATGTCTAAGTGCAAAATATTACAGCCTAAAACACTATCTTAAGTTCAAGTTGTATTTTAGTGACAAAACACTGGTCTCTGACATAGTCTTTGTGACCCTCTCCTTTTCTTGTCCTTCTTGCCAAGGGAAAGATCTTCTTCACTTATTACCTTGAGGGCTGCTTAGGAACAGGAACTGGCTCCTGCTCTGTCCAGTCCCATGGAAGGCTCTGCCCAGCTGGGAAGTACTGCAAGGGAAATTGCAGTGTAGGGGACTCAACTGGTGCCTTCTTTCCAGGCATACATCTGCTATCTGCCTTCCTCCTCAGACATGAGCTACAGAAGGGTCCTCAGAGAGCTGCTCCCACTGAGTGCTGGGGAAGCAGCAAGAGCAGGAGTGCTCCATGAGGGGGAACAAACCAGGAGCCAAAGGTGACCATGGCACAGAGAGTGCCATTACCAACCGGGGTGCATCCCCACTGTACCTGAACATGGTAGGGCAGTCTCCCACACAAGGCAAGGCAACAGATCAGATTCAGGGAGCCCAGCCAGAAACAAGGCTGCAAAACACATGTGAGAGCCCTCTAAGAGACAGAGACAGATCCAGAGACAGCTACAGCACAGCTCAAAGCAAGGTGTAGCACTGTGGGCCTGAGCTTAAATGGAGTCATGGCCCAATGGGTGGGTGGGTGTCAGTGGACATCCCAGGTGGGGTTGGTTGGGGCAGTTTGGGCCTGATGGTGCGCTCAGGGCCCTGACACAGCTGCAACAACATAAGGCAAAACTCTCCAGGGGTGGGTGTCCCGGTGGTTGGGCGCTTTTGGTTGTCACAGGTGACTTTTCTTCTCATCACAACTTGCTTTACGCTGTTGTCTATGGTTTGGGAAGGAGCAGTACACAAAGTGCTGGTGTAAAGTCAAAGCCTCACAGAACCATTGCAGAGCTGGATGCTGCTCAGAGGCTGGAGGGAAACCTCAGTGAACCCTTGCAAGAGACCTGAAGTGCAACCTGGACCAATCTGCAGTCCTGGCCAGGGAGAAACCAGAAGCAGATTGAAACATCGCCTTGACATACCCAGACAAAAAGCAGCAGAATATTTAGCCTGGCATTAGCCAAAACTGTGTGAAACTGTGTGGTGTGTCACACTTTCCCAAATTATGTGCATGAGGGTAACACGTGCCTGCCTGCGGTGGGTGCACGGACAAACTCCTTTGGGTTGGGAGGTCACCTCCAGGGTGGGAACAGGGACTGCTGCAATTGCCATTTGCACGGGGAGTCCTGGTGTCTTCTCCAGCATCTCAGAGATCCTGTGTGGAAGCAGTGACAGTTTTGGCCATGCAGGCAGACCGGCTTTTTTAACCCCTCTACCTCTTCACTCATCTTTGTTCCTTAGGGAATACTCTGCATGATTTTTAGCAGTGAACAAGAATTACTTAATGCTTGAAAAGACCAGGATCTTGAACCATTTAAAAAAAAATGTAATTCAGAGTCACCCTCTCCATCCTGTAATGGGGAGGGTAAAGCAGTCCAGAGTGGTGATGAGATTCGTGGGATATCACGGCACAAACAGAGCCTGGCTCTCCTGCTTGCACCACAGATCCCTGTCCACCACCCGGCTTTGCCTCCCCACGGAGAGTTGTTGGGAAGAAAATGGGGGGATATCAGGAAGAAAAGTGGTTAAACCCTCTCTCTCCCCTCTCCCTGACAGCCGGGGTACAGATTATGCTGTTTTTCTCCCATCACAATAACATCGTTATTCAACTTGGCAGCACAAGGTGGAGTGAGTGAGTGAGAGAGGGAGAGTGCGTGCGGTTGGTATTTTTTTAATTTATCAAACATTTCCCCATTCTGCTGATTGCAAACTCCTGCCCGGCCGTCCCCGCCACAGCATCCCGCGTTGCCATGTCAACAGAGGCTGTCATCCCCTGCGTCGTGAGGGAACGCTCTGCTTTCCTGGGGGCCGTGGGCTGGCGACGGAGGGATGTGCACGTGCCCTGCTCATGCTGACCCCTAACCGGGGCATTTTTTCAGAATTCTTCGCCAGACCTTCCAGTGCCGGGAGATGATTTCTCCCTCATCAGCTCCTTTAAGATGTCATCATAAGTGCTTGACTTAATCAGGACATCTTGGCATGAAAAACAGCCTTCTCCTGACCCCTGCGCTTCCACTGCGAATTAGATATAATAAAGCAAACAGCTCTTCCACTCCCCGCAATGCCTCACCACCTTTCTGCCCTCGCTGCAGCTGCAGGGGAGCATGCAGAGCTGGAGGGAGCTCGTGGATTGGGCCGGGCTGCCGGGCCTCTGTCTGCTTATTTCTGAGCTCTCCTGTCCTCCTCCTCAGGAGCGGGGAGCGGAGGCACTGCAGAGCCAGGCTGCCCAGCCCGGTGCCAGCACGGTTTCTTTTAGAGCGTGTTTAAAGCACCAGCTTCCCAGGGAGATGTCCTGCAGGGCTAGTCAGGAAACAAAGGAGAGAAAGTTTGATGAGCTTTGCTTCTTTCTGGCAGGGTGAAGATGCTTGCAGAAGAGTTGTAGATGTAAATGTGAGTGCCACCACCAGGAGATAACAGCCTCCCCCAGGGTGTTGGTTGACTCCAAGGACAGGGAAGCAGTGGATCTGCTGCCTGGACCTGAGCTCACACCAGGCTCTCCTCCCTTCTGTCCCTCGGCAGGGAAAGTGTCGGCATGGCAATGTGGGGAAGGGGTACAGGGCTTGTGTTGGAAGAGAAAGCAATGGCATGCCAACCAGCACTTCTCTGAGACTGGGAAAACAAGAATCCCCTTGGATTGGGAGTGTCCCTTGCTTTGTCTGCTGGTTACAAGGTGTGGATGGCTTGCAGTGTGAGGGGAGGTTGGACTAGATGATCTCCAGAGCTCCCTTGTAACAAGTGTTTCTATGATTAAATCTCTGGGCATCACCAACTTGTTGGTTCAGTTTTCTCTGCACTGGGCAGTTATTGCTGGAAGAATTGTTATGTTGATGGTCTGGAAAACAACTTCACAGCCAGAAGCTGGGACGGTGGGCTGGGAAGCAGGCTGGGAAGCTGCTGCTTCTACTGGGAGGTTGCTGGCTGAGGCACCACCGTAGGTGCAGGTTCCCTGGGGACACAGGCATCCAGCTCTGTTGTTGCTCCTGGGATTGCCTCTGGAGGCTGTCCCTTATGGTTATGCCTACAAAGTGCTTTGTGCTCTCCAGCTGTGGAAGAAAAGTGGCCCCTGCTCTGCATAACAGAGACTGGAGGAAGGGGATAGCAGAAATACAGGTCACCTCACTTCAGCGTGGGCAGTGTTGTGCTGTGTCCTCCTTTGAAGAGGACCCAAGAAGATGTGAAGGTCTGGATTTAGCTTGAGCTGTGGATTATTTAGGCTTTGCAGTACACATCCACTAGGGCCCCTGGGGAAGGCAGCAGTGGGATTTGCTTTTATTCAATTAAAGAAACAAAACAAAATGCATCACTGATATCTGCAAGCCCAATATGGCTAGCTGCTCGCTTTGGAATATCACGGCCAGCCAAATGTGCAACCATATCATGCCTGTTTTTTAGCTTAGCCTCTGGTCACCTCCTATAGCCTTTTGGTTTGCAAATGAGGGCCAGAAACTCCAAAGAAAGCAAAGCGAAAGATGAAGTTTCCAGGAACTGGGAGTTCAGGGTCAAACGGCAGCCTGCGGGAGCATAGCAGAGGCCAGCGAGGCCCTGGTGTTGGCACCCACCACTGACCCAGCCAGGGTTTGCTGGGTCCCGGGACAGCACAACCCAGAGGGCCTGCTCGCCTGGGCTGCTGCTCCTCCCTGCAGGCCCCTGCCTGCACATCCCACAAGAAGGCTGAGCACTGGGGCCATTCCTATTTCCCATTCATAAAGGAAACTGCCTTTCCTTCCCGGAGGAGGTTTGTACTGAGTAGCGTTGCAGGAATGCTTTATACTTCCCCTTCCAGTTGCTCTGTTCTCTTGCCTCCCTGCAGTTTCCTTGGAAAAGTTAGTTTTCCCTATGGACTTTAGATGGAAACATTTCCCCTCAATGGGCTTGGTGAGCACAGAAAACATCAGTTTGGAACCTGAATGGAAATAATTTGAAACACCTCGGTGAAGAAAAATGGGCATGCACTGAGAAAGCTTGCAGTCCTATATCCATGCCTCCGTTCACAGTACATATGAGATATGGCATAAATTTATGTCAATAGCTTTCCAAAAGCTCTTGTGCTAGCTTCAGCTCACTTTCTACTACCTTCTGCAGCAGCTGGCACCAGCATAAAGCAAATGTAACATGCTACCAAAGTGTTATGTCTTTGTACTCACTTTAGGCTGGTGCTAGCTGCAGCAGGAGGTGTTGGCTGGTGGAAAATCAGATGTTTCAGCTATTGCTTCAATTATAGATAGCTATTCCTGAGAAAAGACTTTTCTGCCCGAGAAAAAGGCAGTGGAGTGAGAGGGACAGCAGCCCAGCACGAGGACAGCTGAGAAAGGATTCATAGTTCCTCTCCACCCTGCACAGGGAACACACTGTAACCCTCCTCTCTGTCAAGTTTTCTGGGTATCACTCTTAAAAAAAAGATCTTTTCCTTACGAAGCTCAGGCTATGGCAAGGACAGACATGGTTAGCAACACAGCTGACACAGGCAAACTCAGTGTGGCCAGTGCACATCCTGGTCTCACTTCACCCTGCAAGCACCAGCCCAAGGAACGCTGCTTCCCCTTATGCTCTCAGGTGCTGTGCTGAACCTTAATTTTTAAAAAGAAAGCAATAGATTAATTTTCTCAGAAAACACTTACAGTACAAAATGGAAATGTTCTGTGGAGAGAGATTGATTTTTTTCCTCAATACTCATGAGAGAAGATTGTAATAGGCTTTGTTCTGATAAGTGTTGCAGTCCTTATCAGTTTAAATTTAGTATTGCCTCATATTAGAAATGACAAGGAAGGCACAGCTAAAACAAAACTTTATCCCAAACATCTCAGAAGCAGCAGTACTTAGAAAAAGTATTTTTGCTCATCTTTCCAAATTGGGATAAATCAACTACTGGATTTGGGATTTCCTGCCAGGTTGAAGTCCTGTTACAACGCTGTTTTCAATCAGGCTGGGTGGAAAAGCATCAAGATGGAAAGAACTGGGCTAAAAGGTTTATCTTAATTATTAAGACTTCAGAGCTGAGCACAGGGAAACTATAGCCTATTGCAACCCTATTACTCCCTCACTACTCTCTCGTATAAGCGCGAACAAGATACCTTGTTTTATGTGTCCCAAGGCAACATGGATGAATGTCTCTTCCTGAGGACACTGCAAGATAGTGTGGTTACTCTAAAAAAGCAAAAGAGAAAGCCAGAGGGTGGCCAAAGGGACGGCTGATGTCCTTTTTTGCAATGTGTTCTGTACAGGGGCAGCCTTGTGTGGCATCAGGGGACTGATGTGGAGGGCTGAGCTGTCAGGCTCCTGTCCGATTCAGTGCTAAAACCAGCTGAAATGCAAGCAGAGAGAGGTGGGGAAACCTCACGCACGGGACAAAACAGCACCAAAAAATGTCTTTGGGATGTCTGGGGCAGAGGTCTGCAGCCAGGACTCATGGTGCCGTGCTCCAGGCAAGGGGGATTACAGACATCCCCTGGGGAGGGATCAGCAGTGCTGAATGGGTGACCTACCAACAGGCTGGGATTTCCCAGTTAGAAAGGACCGAGTGTCACTTCAGTCGGCACGATGGCCTTCCCCAGGGATCTTCCCCGAGGGCTGGCTGTACCTGCTCCCTACTATCCCTCTCTGAGCCATCACTCAGCTCCAGGCAGGGAGTCCCCTCCGGTCTGCATGTTGACGTGGGGAAAGGGATTCCCAAAAGTTGTGGACGCAAATGGGAGGACAGAGGTGCAGGAAGATGTGTGGCTTTGAGAGGGATTAACCAGACCAAAAGTATTTAGCATGGATGGAAACCAATTGCTTTCCTTGTCCATTTACCCTATTTCTCCCTTCCTCCCTTTCTCCCTTTTTTATTTCCAGGCAGTTAAAAGTAAAGGAAATGAAGATTAGACTCACACTCCCTGTGCTGGCCAAGCCTGACCCCTCAGCCTGAGTGTGGTCCCTTTGGGACAGCTGAACTGGGGGTGGGATTCTTTTGGGGATTTGTCTGAAAGGTGGTGGTATTCCCGGTGAAGCCTTGTGTGGATGCTCCTTGCTCAGAAAAAAAGTCCCTTACCCCAAATCAGTGCAATCAACTTTGAAACTTGTCTGAAATCTTTGGGGGTTGCGAGGGCAGCAGGATGTGAATCCCTTAGAGGTGAAGAAACACTACTGACGCTCAGAGGAAAACTGCATTTTCCTGCAGTTCTTTGGGTCAAAGCTAGGACACATCTGAAGAGAGACTGCAGCTGTCCCTGGGAGGTGACAGCCAAGAGCCCTCACAGCTCAGTGAGTGCCCAGATGTCTTCCCAGGGCTCCCTTTCCCTCTCTCCCTCTCTGACTTCTCTCTTTTCCCCTACCCTCAGTTAGACTTTCATCTCCCTCTTGGTTCTCATGTTTTTGTGCCTTTGCTCCAAGACACGTCCCTCTCTGCTGGAGCATGCTCCCCTTCCCCCTGCTACGTGCACACACATGCAGGCACCGTGGCTGGAGATGCTCCTCTCCAGCCCAGCCCTGGAGAAGACTTGCCCTGTGCTCTATCACTCCCGGCCCGTTGCCAGGCAACACAGCATCACACGGATTTCACTCGCAAGCTCCAAAATAAACTGTATATACAGGGGATTTTCCTCCTGTTCCTCCAAAGAGGGACTTTGCAGACATGGGGACTGGCAGGTCTGAGAGGGTGAGGGGTCTCCGGCAGTCACTGTTGGCTGCTGGCTTTGCTGGGGTGCTGCTCTGCCTGGAGCAGGAAAGCTGGGACAGAGTGGGGTAGTGAAGACAGAGAAGAGACACCTGTAACTCCTGCTGGGACCAGTCATAGTTTCCTGGTCCCCCCTGTGCAGCTTGCTCATGCTTGACATCTACCTCCCATGCTGAAATCACAAGGGATTGGCAGCAAGACTTGTGCCAACCTGCGGGACCAGCGCTGTGTTTTCTGTTACACTGGTTCAGATCAAGGCAGTTTCTTACCAGTGTAAGAGGGAACACAGAGCCCATCACAGTTCTTTTCTACTCCAAGGCGGAGGCATACTTAACACACAACTCATCCCTTCACCTTCCCATCTGCCAGGTTTGTACCTGGGAAGTCCCACACTGAGTTTTGTTTGAAGGAAGCGGATCCCTCCAGGCACAACCCCACAGGTGGCTGGAAGTCAGACACGTGGGAATGTTAGGAAACACTGTCATGATTCTTGTCTCCTGCAGGGATTTGTTTAACAGGTGTCCCACCTTCATCCTGCACAGGACTGGCAGTCTGCAGGCTTTAATTTGGGGCTTTGCATACTTACACAGGAGTTTTGTTTTCAGATCTACAGAGTGAATGCTAAAATGACTTCAGAAGTTGAGGCATGACCCAAGCTTACAACAGCAGGCTGATGGACTGTCAGACCTATTTCAGGAGCGAGACACATGTCTCACTGTCTTCCATCCTATAATGTACAAATTGCATTTCCTGACAGCCATATAACACTCCCGAGAGCAAATTTCGGCACAATTATCACCCTTTTCAGGTCGTAAAAGTCACTCAGCTCTCAGCCACCTGTTTTAGAGCTGTCAGCCAAAGTCCATTGCAAGCACTGCAGTGGTTAAACACCATGGGAAAGCACATATGAATATTATCTCACATAAAATGCTGAATTAACGAGGAGCACACATCATGTTCCCAATGAGAATGTGTTGCAAATACCCCATCCCAGACAGGAGGATTCCTAGAGGAAGCATGCCTTTCCCAAAGCAGCATGTGCCTTCAGAAAGCACATTTCATATGTGTCCTCCTGCATTTGCACACTAAAATCTGGACTCAGTATACTGTCTCCATCACAGAAACAAGCCGTCTAGTTGGTTTGGGTGTCCAGTCAAAACTGAGAGAGACCAAATTTGGGAAGTCAGAGACCTCCCAGCTGGGAATGGAATACTTGCAACTGAGCAGAGCGGCTTCCCAGCATGGTGTGACACTGGAAAGCTGTGGGCTGACAGTGCTGTGGTGCAGGGCTTTCTGCTGTCATAGTGTCCATGGTCTTTCCTACAGGGCTGTACTGTGCTAAATGCTCTACAGGCACTGGGACACAGGAACTTGAGTGCCTTCTCTCAAGGGGGGAAACTGTGGTGTAAATCTCTCTGGAGGGAACGGTCATTGGGATTGGTGCCACCTGACACCAAGGGAGTTTTTCCGCCCGGTTTTGCACTCCTCACATAAATAATCACCCCTGCCCAGTCTCTGTAGCTCAGAACAAAATCGGAGCCTTCCCCAGGGCACAGACATGGCACCTGCCTCGCCTGCCTTACTAAAGAATTTTGTACATCTGATCAGCAGAAGTGTACAACTTTTCATTCTGAACCAGAACTATGTACTAAAAACCTCTCTGAGCTGAAATATCCCAGTGACTGAAAGACCCAAAGAACTAACCTTTGCCTTTTCAACCGCATAAGTCGTGTTTGGGGCTGAGACGCTCTTGCAATGTGACATTGCTCTGGCTGTGCTTTCCTGGGTTTTTGGTCCCTCACAGAGCTGCCCTTGGACAGACAATCTCCTGGCTCCCAATTTAAACCATCAACTTGGGCAAAACTTCTCTTTCTTACCGTCTTTTTTTTTTTTCTGTTAATCTCAAATGTCATTTTACGAAAGTCCAGGGTTTTAAAATCTTCTACAAAGAGAATACTCTTATAGTTGAAAAGGAGGCAGGAGTTTTAGAGGACTGAAATTGTGCATTGTAGGCAGGTAATTAAGCTAGTATCTGCCTCAATTTCCCACCTGAAAGATAAAAACAGGAATTTATGATGAACAAAGGAGTAGGGTTGTTCCTTCTGCATTCAGTCTTGGAAACTTTGAATGCAGTTTTATGTTCTCTCTTTCAGCTCTGCTCAGAGTAGAAAGCCCAGATGGGCACCTTGATGTGTGTGTCCTTCACTCGTGTCACAGCCTGGGGACTTCATGCATTTGCCTCTCTCTTTGCAGCTCACACGTCTTTGGGATGCTGCCTTCAGCAATACGCTTACTCAGGCACCTTCTATATGTTCCCCCCATGACATCATCACTTGACACTGCCCTCTACCCATGACTTCAATGGTCATCTTTCCCTGCCATTGTCCAGACTGTGACTCTGCCTGGGTGACCCCTACAAGACCCTATGCATGGCCTCTCCTGTGCAAAGGGGACTCTGTTTGCAAGCAAACCCTGAGCTGGTGGCCCAGCCAGTCCCTGCTGAGCAGGAAAGTCATGGGAGAGAGCCCCAGCTGTCTCCAATCACCGGGACATTGCCTGTGGAGGACACCACCATAAGCTTTGTCATGGGATAAAATACAGACGAGGACTCGCACTCTCCTACGTGACTGGGACACAGGAGACGTGGGCTTGACCTCCCTGAGGCTAATGGGGGAATTGAGTACAGATGTCCCGTACTGTGCAGGAACTATCTCTTTTATCACATTTGCTGTGGCCCCTCAGTGCAGGTGGTGGATGCTGCAGGGCTTTGGGAAGAAACAGCTCCAGGTGGCACCTGCTCTGGGAACAGATTGTCCCCGTGGCCAGTAGGGATGGACATCTGGGTTTCTCAGCTCCTCCTGCCTCCTGGGTGATGGTGTTGAGCCCTGGCCCTCCTCAGAGCAGAAGAGGTGCAGGGACAGAAGGAGAAAGAGGAGCTGAAACCATCCACACCTCCACGTGGTGGTCAGGAGTGGAGTTTTTTACCTAGATCCTTGCAATCCATTTCACTGCTGCTTCCAGCACTTTTTGTTGGATCTCCATGACTCAAACCAGGAGCTTTGACTCAGAAGGGGGCTTCTCTGCTGGTGTAAATGGGAAGGAGCACCCCTAGCAGCAAGAGGTGCTACACCTTCTGGAATGGGGATGCTTCATGAGAGAGATGGGCCCAACAGACACACTCTGTGTCAGAGCAGATCTCCATCGTTAACAATAATGAGCTGGGAGGCACTTTTTGGCACTTCTTAACTGTCTGCAGGGGCTGAAGGGCCTTTTCCTTGCCTTGGGCTCTTCACACTGCTGGTTGTAATATGATCAGAAATGCCAGTACCAAAGGGCATCACTGCCGCTCCTAACCACCATAGCAGAAATGCGAAGAGAAAATAAACTTGAGGCCTTTTATGTGCTAAACTCAAACCTGAGCAGGCCTTTGCCACAGATCGGGAGTTTGTGTTTACAGTCCTGAGGTAAGATGTGCAAGCGGGATAAGTCGATGACACACCACTGCAACAAGCAGGGCCAGGCAGCCTGACACTGCTGAGGAGCTGATCCCCACCTCTGCAGCAGTCAGTAGCCAGGGGACATACAGCCATACATGCATTCACGAGATGACTAAGGCTCTACATCCCTCAATACGCATGCAGGAATAAATTCACACCTCCTGGGGTACCACAGCTCCACTACGGCTGTGTGTCAGCCCTAAGGCTGCCCTGCGAACCCAGCTCACCCACCTCTCTCATCACCAGCCTTCAGGTATGGCTGGAGCAGATTGTCCCTGTACATGGGGAGACCAGCATGCATAGGGCTGTTCTTTCATCGTAGACTTGGGAGCTAAACCTTCTCAACAACCGCAGCTATCACAGCACTTCTGCACTCTCATAATCAAAGGACCTTCATTTGGCCATACCATTTTTCAAGTGAAGGAAAGCCCAAATTAAACTGTGACTGCAGCCTCATAAGCTAAAAGACAGGCTGGAACGGGAGCTGGTGCATGAACCCATCTCCACGGACAATCCTTTCTCCTTTCCCTCCACACTTTCCATTCTCTAGAGGAGATACATGACTGCATGCAAAGCTTTGCTCACCAGTTCCCCCATTCACAGTTCCTAAAAATGGTCAAAATTTCCACTTACTCTGGAGAAGTCTGCACTATCTTGCAAGGCGATGAAGGATCTTTAACTCAGCAAACATAGGGAACCCTGTATATATACTATGTCTTTGGGATATATTTCCTCAGGAATATGTAATATCCAGCATATGGTGTGTCCAAGCAGAGAGGGTCCTGGGCTAATACATTAGGAGTGATTTCTGAGATAGAGGACACGGAGTTGCCAAAACGACAGTCCCAGCTGTCCAAGCAGTTGCTGGTGGCTGTCAGCCCCCTTAGTACATGGAGGTGGTGACTTGTGGTCTTCTCTTGCCAACGGCTGAGGGTGATTAGGTGGCCCTGTAATTGCTGATGGAGCATTTGTCCTGCAGGATTGATTGAAGGAAAACCTTTCCTGCCAGAACCTGGAGCTGGAGTTGCAAAGAGTCTCTGGCTGGGTGAGTTCAGTCCTGGACGCAGCTACAGCAGGAAACAGAGGCTGTGTGCTACACCAGGTGGGAAAGCTTCCCTTGCCTCTGTCCTCTATTTCCACCTCATGAGGTATACTTTTATTTATTTTCAAGGTATTTTCCACCTTCCACACAGGAACGCCGGCTCTGAAGCTGAATATTTTCTCCCTTCCTGCAGGGCTTTTATTAAACTTCTGGTTTAGTGCCTGGTTTGTTTTGCTTTCTCTTCTCTTGTCCTTTTTCTGCTTTAGAAGAACAACCATCTTCTGCTGGGAGTTGTTGGCTTGACAGAAGAACCAGCCATCCCGCCGGTGGGGAGAGGGAATTGGGAACATTTTCCACCTTGATGGCAAGCTCTTGGGAAAAGCAGCACTTATATGATAATTGTGATGGCAAAGGAAAAAGCTCCTTGTTCCCTCCTGCTGCAAAAGGGACACATGACACCTCCTCAGGGCAGGAGGTGACACAGCTAAGTGGTACTGGTGGACCTGTATTTTGAATGCTCCCTCGTGCTAGTTCTAATTATGGTATTTCCTAATGTTGGATACTTTCTACTGAAGTTTCTACCCAGAATCCATTTGCTGAGTGCATCTGCATGCTTGGAGAGGAGGTCTAAAGCATGCCTTGGTGCTGGCAAAGCTCAGCCTCCTTCTCTTCCTCTGTTTTTGCTAAAAGGTAGAGACAACCTGATTCACTGCCTTACTGCTTTACTTGTGCAAACCCCTCAGGACAGCACTGATCCTTCTCTCCCATGCCGTGAACCCAGAGATGAAGGTAGCACACAGGTGAAGACCCAGCAAGTACTCAACTGTTAGACACCATGGAGAAAAAAAAGAAAAAAGGGGAAAAAAAAAGAAAAAAAGAAAAATATAAGGAAACTGCACTGTCTCTGGTGGCCGTAGACCATAAGCCATGATATGTAGAGGCTTTTGGCACAACACTGTCACACTGACTGCAACCTGGAGTCAGGTTAAGTCACAGGATAAGAAGGGAGGACAGGGTGTGGAGCTTGCAGCAGAGTAACAAATAAGAGAGGAGTGAAAATGAATGATTTAATAGTGGAGGACAGCAAATGGCCATGAACGTAGTCCTCCATGGCCTCTTCAGGGTGATTATAGCCACAGCATGTCATCTCCAGCAGCCTCTCACAGCTCTTTTCGGACTCAGAATATGAACTTCAGAAAAACCCATTGCTGGGCTCTCACTGGAGAGCAAACAGCCCCCAGCAGTGGAGGGAGACCCAGCATTTGGGATTCTGGGAGGAGGACGCCCGTCTTCTGGAGGGCAGGAAAGAAACACCTCAGTGAGCATCATCACGTATCAATGTGCATCAGCCTTAATGAGACTCAGCAGACATGGGTGACTAATTCCAAAGCAGTCCTTTATTCATGAACATGGCTTCAGGTAGATTATTCAAGAGCACATAACAGCTTCTTTGAATGCATTCACTGCTAAGCAATCGGCTTTCCAAAGTTTCCCGTTGTGGCCGAGTGGTCAGATAATTCATGTGACACGGTTTCTGCTCCCGACTGGGTGAACTTGCAAGCACAAATGTCACCATTTATGAGCATAATTTTTCCTCCTCATGTATGCCTCTGACATTTGCTTTCCATTTACCTTTTTGCCAGTAACATGCAATCACAGCTGGTGGGAGAGAGCAGTGTTAAGGGGCCAGAAAAGGGAGGAGTGGAAGGGCCCAGGAGGGGCTAAATGGGGTCTCTGGTGCCCTCAGCTTTGGAAGAGGCACATGCTTCCTGTCTTCCCAAGAATTCCTCCCTGGTAGTCAGCAGCTTAATTCCTTCCTGGTAGGCAGAATAAGTGCTTCAGAAACACATTGCTGCCAGGAGACCTGTGCGCTGGCAGCAGCAGATAGAGTAAATACCATACCTGTACAAGAGCCAGCACCTGAGAGGAGCCGGAGCAGCTCATCCCAGGGAGAAGGGGATGCAGAGTTTGTGATCTGTGGTGTGCCTCTGATGAGGAAACCACAAAGAGCCATGCCAAACATGAGGGAAGGGAACATTATGAACCCCAGAGCCAAGGATTTGCCCAGTCGGGGCTGGGACAGATCTCCCCGCAGGGAAGGGCAGGATGAGGGTGCATTGCCCTGTGCCTCTTCAGAGGCATTTTGGACCTCGTCCTGCCCAGCTGCAGTGACACATCTGCTCTGCCCTCTTGGCCCAGAGGGCTTTGGAGACCATCCAGACACTGGTGCTAGGGGAGGGGAGACCCACCTGCTCAGAGGATCTGCTCTGAGCTGCCAGGCAGGTAGAGGAGACAGCATCTGGGAAGGTCCTGGCGTGAGAGCTTGGTCATTTCCTCCTTGAACCACAGCTTCTGCTCTGCGTTCAAAGTGCTGCTGGATCTCTTCTTTTTCCTAGGAAAAAATCCTTCATGGAAATACATAACTGCACGCCGGATGTAGAGATGTAGAGCTCCTTAATTATATTACATTTTTAAGATAAAGATCAGAAGCTGATGCATAGGAGATTGTGACTGTGAAGATTTCAATGGCTGTTACCATTTCAGCAGGCAAAGCCACTGCACCAGGAGCTGGTCCTCAGCAACATTTCTGGAAGTTCAGGCTCCCTTTTCCCACAAAATTGTACCCGTAACACAGCACCCTCCAGGGAAAGCTGAGCATCCCTACTGAGCTGGGCTTCCCTGGCCTGAGGAAGTCTCCAGCCCCACCAGAGGCTTCAGATCTTCCTCAGCGCCCCAGGAGGAGGCCACCAGGCCACTCTGCCCCATGGCACAGAGAGAGCCTCAGTAAATCACCTTCTTTTTTCTCTGTGGCTGAAGGAAGAAGCTCAGCCTTTGCTGATCACACTATTTCAGGCAACCACAGCACCCATCAGCGCTTGCAGCTAAGCCACTCTTGTCCAGGCGCATCCCCCTCCACTTGCCAAAATGCCATCACCTTTCCCATCCTCTCCTCTGCTCCCACCTCCCTGGGAAAAAAGAAAAAAAAAAAATCCCCTCTGCAGCCAGCAGGGGTTAATGTTGTCAGCCATGACGTCAGGATCCCAATTTGCCCGGAGAGTCCCCCTCCCCATCCACAAACTCCCTCTCTCCTCCCCTCTTGTGACTTTGCAATGAGCAGCAAAACTCCACAGGAGCTGCGGCAACAGCACTAGGGAAACATCCAATTCCCCCTCGGAGAGCAGCTCTTTCCGCAGGCAGGGATTTATTTTTTTCTTCTACACATGCATATATGTATTTATTTATTTACTGGGTTGCATTTGTTTTTCCTTTTTTTAACCCTTTCAGAAAAGCCCCAAACCATCCAAGTGACGAGCCTGAGATTTCCTTAAAATAAAATAACAGCACAGTGGGGTTGGGTTGCTTCCCCTTCCCCCTCGGAAAATAAAGAGGGAGGGGGGAGCAAGTAGGTAAAATACAGAATAAAATCATATTGCTGGATAACTCACACCTCCCCCCTCACACACACACACTCTCTCTCTCTCTCTCCCCTCCTCCTCCTCTTCTCTGAAGGTGGGTAGCAGGAGCCATGCAACATCTGCAGAACCGGATGGCAAAAGAGCAGGAGGAAAAATAATCCAAGTGGAGTGCTCAGGGGACACTGAGTTCTTTTTTTCTTTTTATTTTTTTTTGTTTTTTTTTTCTTCTTTTCCTTCTTCTGTGTACCTGTGAGATTCGATTTCACATTTTGCTGAGCCCATTTTGGGGCATTTTATTTTTGTTTCTCTTGGGATTTTCTCCATTGCCAGAGGATGTCTCTTGTTGAGAGGATGCTGAAAGGAAGAAGAAACGAATTCTTTGACTGGCACTGAAGGAGGGGGGGGGATATTTTTCCCCCACATTTTTTAGGTTTTTTTCATTATTCTTTTTCTTTAGGAAATCATTAACTGGGGGGGGTTGGTTTCTTTTTTCCCTCCCCCCCTTTTTTTGGAGGGGGATTTCAGAAGATCCATCCTTCTTTCCCCTCCCCTCCCCTCCAAAGATTTTTTTTTCATCCTTCGTCTTTGTGGAAATGTGGACATTTCAGGCAGACAGATTGAGTGGAATTGTCTCTGCATTAGCAGCTCTTTGTCTTGCCTGCTGTGCGCAAAGGTAAGGATTGCGATCCCACGCTGCGGGGACAGGGGGGCTGATACAGGATTTGTTTGTTCTGTTTGGGGTTTTCTCCATTGATCTGTATGAGGGAAAGGGGAGGGGGTTCTTTCCCCAAATTGCTTCCCCTGCTGCCTGCTGTTGTTATTTCCCAGTCCGTGTCATTTTAGGGGGAGGAGGGATGCTCATACATGAGATGTGGAGCAGGCTCTCTGCAGACGGAGCCCACCTCGCAGCCCACTTGCAGCACGTCCCCCCTCCACCATACGCGACCTGGGGGAAAATGGCAAAATGAAGCGTTTTGCTGGGGAACATGGTGTCTGTAGGAGCCGACGGAGGGCATGGCACCGAGCTGTGTGCATACGCACCCCGGCACAGGGCTGCCTTGGCCATGCCTGTGTCTGCACGCACACAGTACACACGCAGCCACACTCACATCCAAGCGAACTGTGCCTGTACCAAAGCCCTGGCTCTGCGGTGTGCAGGAGGTAATGCCTATGTCTGTGCCTCCACGCAGATTTATGGCATGCAACATAATCAGTTGTGGGTGTGATCCGTTCAGATACATCCCTGCATGTGCGCATTCATCCATGCCCATTTGGGTGCACAAAGGTGTATCACAACACACCTACCGAGCACAGCACGTTTTACCTGCTCTGCATGTAGCCACGTAAACGTTTGCACTAATACCCTGCATACTCAAGCTGCAGCTACTCCTGGTGTATGCCTTGAGCACTCCGAGTGATCCAAGCAACCAGAGGTGCAGGCACCCATCCAGCCTGGACAAGGTGTGCAGAGCACACCTGTTTGCTCCGACACAGGCGTTTATCCACTGCCTTCACACACAGGAGTAGCGCTGCCTACTCCTCCTCACCCTCCCTTCTCACACATTCGGGCAGGTGGGTTTGTACCTCTGTGCTGACGGCGTGCATGAAGTCTGCTGGGGAGGGAGCTGTGGCATTTCCTTGCTCAGCCATGCACACTGAGTGGTGCGTTCCCGACACACACATGCAGGTCCCTGCACAGGCTTGCAGGGATACATGTATATACATGTATATACAAAGATTTATGTCCCCATAGTTATAAACATGCACATGCGCAGATTCATGCCCACCTTACCCACACCATTCATGCATGGTTTCACTGTGTATGGACACATACACAAACATGCTTAGAGACAGTGTCCAAGCAAATGTGTAAAGAGCAATACCCGTATCAAAAGCCTTTGCTCAGATGTGTCCTTGCATGTGTGTTTGTATCTGCTTATGTGCAGGACTGATATTCACCTATAGTCTGCATGTATATCTGTGCACACCTTGGAGACAAAACACTCTCCCATGTGCACATCCCTTCAGCTACTCTCACACATCCCAGCCAGAAGCACGGTGCGCATATATGTAGATGTTTAGCTGCAAGTGTACGTGTATATGCAAAACACATTCACACCCACACAGAGTCAGGGACACAGTATTCAAAAATTCAGTTCACAGGCTGGATGTACGTGCTCCCTAAGTGGATGCAGACCCACATTTGCCAGAAATAACAGTTACACGCAGCTGCTCACCCACAGCTGAGCAAATGTACAACTTGCCTGTTCAGCGGGAGGGACGTGGCTTTTTGGATCAAAAGGAGCACTGAAAGGCAAGAGACGTTGCCCTTAATCACGATGCCAGTTTATGCCCTCACTGGGCCAACTTGTAGCTGATGAGGAGGAAAGAGCCCCTATATCCCTCTTCCCACTCTGCCACTTTCTGCAGGGCCCCTAGCACATTGGTTACTGTCTCTGCCTCAGTTTCCTTGCCTATATTAAGGAGGTAACACTGCTTCCTGAGATTATGTCCTGTGTGAAGCTTAACAGAAGTGTCTAAATCCCTTGAGAAATACAGTCTATATTATGAATATGGGAATCTATGAATATGGAAATCTATGTACCTAGGAATGGCTGGCTAGACATGAACAAATGCTGGTGCACACTATCAATCCACAGTGAGCATATATACATAAGCATGTTGCAAAACCTCACTTACCTGCATAGAAATCCACAGGTGCAAGCAGACCTTGCAAGCCTAGACACAGTGTTGTGAAAATGTCCACCTGTGCGCACCTCTCTGGCCTTTTTACAGTGAATAAAGCAATGCAATGAAGAGCTGTACCCCTGTAAGGTGCACGCTCAGGAACGCAGCTCAGACACTTCCCCCTCCAGCACAAGTGCTGAACGGTTTGTCCGTGCACCAAAGCTGGGCCTGGGAAGTGTGCTGTCTCATATTCACACATCCCTGTTCGGGTGAGAAACCCCTGCACATACACAGCCTGTGCATCCTGAGCCTTAACGCATGCCTAGACTCCCCAGTGGTCCCACATGCCTCCACCCACACCTATACAGAGAGTCTGGGCACCTGGGAACCCAGTCTCAGGCACCCACAAATGCCTGTTTCTGTGCTCCTGGATAAAATGTGTCCACAGCCCAGTGTCTCATCATAACCCAATGGAGCAAGATCTGCACCCACAGTCACCTCCACGCAGACTTGGATGTGGTCACACATATGCACACACGTTTGTGCACGTTTCACAGCTGTACCCTTGAACTCCAGCGCTTTCTTGTGTCTGCATGTCTGTGTGCACAGGCAGGGAGTCCGAACATTCTCCGTGCAGTCAGGAGAGCATGCACGTCTCTGTGTGTGTGTGTGTGTGCAGACACACCGACATGTCAGTGCAAACCCGGCTGTCCAGTGAGGCACGGGGCTGGCTGGCAGAGGTAGTGCTATAGTGCAGCTTTCCAGCTTGACTTGGATGGATGTGGGAGGCGGTGTTGACAGGGAGACATGCTGTTGTGGTGGGTGACTGCAAAGAGCAGCAGTTGTCACTGGCAGGGTCTCTTCTCATGCAAAGCAGGGGACGAGGGTGGCACAGAGGCTGGGTTTTCAGGCAGAAAACCTATATACCCCGCAGCACTGAATACGTTCAACATTTTCAGCATCCTCTGCTTTCTGGCTTTCCACCTGCAGTTTTGCTTTGGCTCTTGGGCTGTTATTAGAGGGAGCTCCCTTCTTGCTGAAATGGCTGGAGGAGCTGGATCAGTGTTAGGGAGGACGGCTGCCCCTGCTGCGTGCAGGTCAGAGGGTTGGGAGGGAAAGAATTGCTGCCCTGGCACAGAGAGCAAAAGATGGACTCTCCTTCCCTGTCTCTGTCTCTTGATTTACATTGCTAAGAAGTCACGGTGATGCTGAGTGACAGAAAACGAATTTTTACATGCCAAAGATCAGCTCTATGTTGAGGCCATAGGAAAAAAGAAGCGTTGTTTTTTCCTTTACTTCAATAATATGAAGAAATACCTAGGTGCACTGAGAAGCAGAGGTTACACTGGAATGTGTGACAGTGGGAGCACCTGCTGAGAGGGGACTTGTGTAGTGGGGACCTCAGTGCGTGACAAGTCTGTGCTGCGCAGTGTGAGATTGGGAGCAAGTGCCCAGCGTGGCAGGGCAAGGGGAGCAAGCCCTGCAAGAGAGAGGCTGCAGCCACCCCGTGCACGCCTTGGTGGAACAGAAAGCATAATTTCTGCCTGCTTGTGTGTGGGTGTGCACCCACCTGTAGGCAGGGTGCAGCAAGGCATCCCGAGTGTGCAGGTCAGTGGCCGGGGAGAGGGCGTGCGTGATGAGTGGTGCCCGTGTTGAGGGGTATGCCAGCCCAGCGGGACCGCTGGGATGCAGGCACACACCAGGCAGGAGCGCGGGGTGATAGAGTTTGGAGTACCCAGGAGTCGGGGTGAGCCGCAGAAGAGGAGCCAAAATACCTGCTGAGAATCCTGTGCCACAGCTTAGGACCCCTGGCTGCCCCATGGGGCTCTTGTGCAGGCTGGGGGCCAAGAGCTGCGCCAGGGACAGAAAATAAGAGTGAGAAAGGCAATGGGGAGGCTGTGCCCATGGCTGGGGTGTCTGTCGCACACACAGGCGCTTTGGTGCCGCGGGGCACAAGGGATGCTCTGGCGGTGCTGCCCAGCCGGGACCCCCTCCCGTGGGGCCGGTGGCACACAGAATGATGAGGACTCTCTTCTTTTGTTTTTCAGCCCATCCACTGGGAATATTTCTGTGGTGAAAGAGATTGTGGACAAACTGCTGAAGGGCTATGACGTCCGCCTCAGGCCTGACTTTGGAGGTATGGCGATGGCCGGTGGTGGGGAGCAGAGCACGGGGGCCGTCACGTATCTGTGCTGCTGGCTCGGCTACTCACAACATGCACTGACCTCGCGAAACGCTCCCACCTGACTTCTCCCCCCTGCACTGTTTGCTAGCCCCATCTCCTTCTTGCCTTCTCCCTCATGTTTCTTTCTTGCCTCCTGGTTTTCCTCTTCCTCTCACCAGCTCCTCTCCTCCTGCCATAACCAGTTTCTGTAGACAGCTGGGGGTTGTCCATGGTGTGATGTTTCTGGGGACATTCTGCTGGAACAGAGACACTCTACTTTTCCTCTACTCCAAACTCTCCTCCATCACGGACAACAGGTCACCCTCCTCCACCTCTGTTCCCAGTGTCAGATCTTTTAGCTCTTTTCCCTGCAGAGGGTTGGGGTGTCCATTGGCAGGGCTGTCAGTCGGTCTGCCAGGCTGCCCTCTCAGCAACAATACGGGATAAAATATTCCGTGGGGAGCTGGTGGCCTCGCTGCTTATTCAGTAGGAGATGCAAGGATCTGCAATTCCTCTCTTGTGTCCTGTGAGCAAAAAGGAGAATGGGAAGGGCCTTCTCTTTGTCGTCCTGGTGGAGATGAAACATGAAATAATCCTTGGGTACTCCTGGGTCGTACTCCAGGGTACATTGAGGTCCATTTGTCGGAGAGGAGAAGGCAGTGGAGAACCACAGCTGACCACATGGGGAGGGGGATTTCGAGGACTTCTGGCTTCAGCCTGCTGAGCCTGGCTGTATTCAGTCTTTTCTGGGCAATGCTATTTCCTCCTCATGAGGAGATGTGTGGGGTTGGGGAATCTTCAGCCTGCAGGAGAACAGGAACGACATCGAGATGTTCTTCTCCAGATGACTGCTGGGAAGCAGATTCATGCTTGTGCTCTCGAGGGGTAGAGATGCCAGGGCCAAGTCCATGGTGATACAAGGGAGGAGTTTTCTCCCAAAGGGCCTGATCCAGAGTTCCTTGAAGCTGGGAGTGGGGGAATATCCCCACTGATTTCATCAGGTTTTGAAGTCACCTCAGTGCATTCCAGTTTCCCATGGCCCCATGAACGAACCCGTCTCTCCCCAAAACCTCTAGTTTCCCTGCACCTCACCCAAACCTGCTCCGATCCACTCACTGCCCCTTTCCCTTTGGCAGAGACTGCCTTCCCTCCCCATGCACACCATCCCCACTGCCCTTGCCACCGCGCTTTCCCCCAGGGTGGAGCAGGGACTTTCAGGCAGCAGCACCAAGTGCTGCTGGGCTCTGGCCTCATGGAGGACTTTGGGGTGGAGGAGAGGCTCATATCTCTGTAGTGCACGGGGGGCACCTGGGAGGTCACTTCAGTGCAGTGGGGAATGCTTTGGGGAGGCTTGCAGCACTCTGCAAGGGAACAGGGGTTCCCACTCTCCCTCCTCTCCTTTGAACATGGGATTTGATTTAAAGGCTCTGTCTGGGAAACATGAAATGTCCCTATTAGCTGACCAGCCCCAATCACGGGAATTGGTGCAGTCACACTTTATGAGAGGGAGAACTGCAGATATGACATAAAACCTGCAAGAAAACCATCTTGTAAGCCATTGAGATGATTATGATACAGTAAAACAGCAGGTGATCTGGCTCCACGGAGACACAGAGCAGAGGGGTGCAGCCAGGAGCCGTGGGGCTGGAGGTCCAGCAGCCCAGGTCCATTTCACAGCCTGTGTACTCTGATACCAGGTCCCCAGGGCATCCTACCACCCCCCCCCAGGACACAGTCCGCCCCTTCCTTCAGCCTGGGCAAGGCGGCACAGGGCTTGGTGCAGGCGGTGCTGCTGACCCTGCCAGGTCTGTGTGGTGCACTGGTTGGGCTTGGCAGGCACTGCATCCTTCCTGACTGTAAAATGGATGTTTTTGGGCAAGCATTGTATTTAATTTGATTTTACTCCGAATTCCCAAAGTACAAACTGCATTTTCCCTCACTCAAGAAGAGAAATAGAAAGACAATGATAACCCTCTTTCCTACACTCATCTCACTGTTGCCTTTCACCCTTTCTTTTCCTTTCCTCTGCTCGTGAGTGCGAAGTCCCAGCTGGCAGCACCAGCGAGGTGCCTTTTGTGCTCAGTGTGCAGGGATGCCCTAACTCTCAGCACGTCTGACCCCGTCCCACTGAGGATAAGCTTATCTGCACAAAATTTCCCCTGCAGCATTTACAGATGAGGGAAGAATGGGCTGAGAGGTGAGTCTGAAAGCTGGAGATCATTAGCATTAGAAGCTCAGGGGAAAGGGGTGGAAGTTTCCTTGCACCACTGCTGTCCCCAGAGCTCACCAGTTCTCTGAGATTTTGGGCCAAATCCATTCCTAGGAGGAATCCAGTGGGATCATGCCAGGATGCATCTAACCCTTTGTGGCTTCTAGTTCATCCACAGCCCTGCTGTGGAGAGGGTGAAGTTCCCCCCAATAAATTGCATACAGCTGGAAAAGGCACACTTTGGGCAAAGTCCTGGAAGCTGTGTGTTTGCAGACCTGCCATCTCCCAGGGATGTGTGGGACTGGACTGAACCCCAGTCCCACTGCCCTGCAGCCCCCCTTTGTGTGCCACTTGGACCGTCCTGCCATCCCTTGGCTGCCTTCCAGCTGGGCAAGATGGGTGTAAGCTATCTCTGCTGGGGGAGGCGATCATTCTTCACCCACTTGTGCTTTCGCCCTGGGAAGACCAGTCAGGGTTTGCTGCAAATGGCCAAGACAGCATCTCGAAGAGGTGGCAGGTCCTGCTTGGAGCCATCTTCCCCAGAGGAACAACATGGGGCTGTCTCAGGGCTGGCCCGGCAGTGATTGAGGGGTCTGGCTGGACAGGCAGCTGCCTACAGGAGGAGTGGACAGGACTGGAGCAAAGCAGCTACCGCTCAGTTTCCTGTGAGCCAGGCTGAGCTGCTCCAGAGAGCACCTCTACAAGCCAGAGCTCGCAGCCCTCTGCAGCTGAAGGATGAGGGCATTGGGGGCACGAAGATCAGAGCAGCCGGTGCTGGGCATCCTGGAGGTGCAGGCAGAGAAAGACGCTTCCCAGACAGATTCCCACGTGAGAAATGCAACCCATAAACCATGCTGCCCTCCCTTTCTCCCTTCTCTGCTCTTTCCCTGCTCACTTTCCCCATCTCTTCCTCCTACAGGAGTGTTGTTTCCTTCTTGCCATCCTTCCCCCACATCAATGCCTGGTGGCAATCACCCCTGCACTGTCCCCCACCAACTGAGCCCTGTGGGCAGGGTGCCACCTCTGCATCCTGCACGCACCCACGGTTGCTGCCTGCAGAGTGGGAAGGAGCTGGGGACCTTTGGGTGTAGAGGCACTGGAAGAGCGTGATCCTATATACCATTTGTGCTCCTTGCCATGGTGAGGCAGATCTTGCACTTCTCAACCTTTCTAAGAGAGCCAGTGCTTCCATGGCACAGCAGCCCCAGGCTGCCCTCCTCGTCCCAGCACCCCCACCGTCCCCGGGATGCAGTGCTTCAATGGCTCCAAATGCAACTCACGGCTCCCCAGTCCTCTTTTTTGAGAGAGAAAGAGAACTCCGACTAATGCCAAAAGGAGGACAGGCCCACTGGGGATTGCAGTTCACTTTTTAATTTTGAGATGCCTCGTTAGCTCTGGGCCAAGCTGAGTGGCTGAGAAGCGTCAGCCACTCGCTCTCCTCCCATATCCCCCACCCCCTTGGAAACCCATTAGGCCGATGAGCAGGTCGGCTCTCAGGGGTGGTGCTGTGGCAATGAGTATGACGTGCTCATCTGGGGAGCTGGGCTGAATGGGGGGACACACGGGAGAAAGGGAGAAAGTTGGAGCCATATGGGAGTGACGGGAAAAATGTGGGAGCAAGTCCTCCAGAAAGCTGACCTGACTCAGTGGGGGCAGCCCAAGGGGGTCAGGCACCAGGTGAGATGGAACGCAGAGGGTGGCTTGAAGGGCCAGCAGGTACATCAGTCCTTGGGGTGCAGGTGATAAACCGTTCCAGCCTGGGGAGCCCTGAACAGTCCCCTCTTACTTCTCAGCCGCAGTCCCCCAAGCCTAGAGTAGCACACCAGGTTGGAGAGATGTGGGACAGTGGCAGGGTGGGACATGTAGGGACCACAAAGCCTGATTTTCATGGGCTGAGCAAGGAGATGGCCTGGGACTGAGAGGGCAGGGGGTAATTGCAAAGCGGGTCTAAGGGGTTTGGCCAGGATTGTGGTGGGGATTTGGAACAGCCTTGGAGGAGGGATCTGCAGGATCTGGAAAGATCCAGCCAGGGCTCTTGGTCTGCTGAAGAGGGAGATCTCTGTCCTAGTACTGCAAGATCAGCAAGGATGTAGAGCGAGGTCTTTTGGCAAGGTGTGCTGGGGAGCCTGCTCAGCTCTGGGGGAGGAGGGCAACGTATCTCACAGGGAGATCAAATCACAGGTGAGTGTCATCCAGCTGGCCCTGGCCTGGGGAATGGACAATATGGGGGGCAATATTTCGTGGGTATGTTGCAAGCCAGACCACAGTAAGGCAAGCAGGATGCTCACTATTTAGGACTGGATGAGCAGGGGATGCTGCCGATCAGGTCTGGGAAGCATTGCAGGGCCACGGGTGGGGGAGAGAGGGAGCTTTCAGAGCAGCACCTTGGTTCTTGTAAGTGCTCTTAGGCACTCACTTTCAGAAGCATTAGTTCTATGGGAGAAAAAAAGAAAAGAACGAAAAAAAAGAAAGCAAAGGAGGACTGTATTGCCCCAGGGTAGAGAAGGTGGTGAAGGAATGGCAGGAGGATCCCACAGTGACTCAGCTGCTCTCTGTTGGTGCAACATTTCCAGCCCAAAACTTTGCAAGAGTTTCAAGCAAATGGTTCTGCTTCCCAGGAGCGGATGGAAAGGGGACCCGTTATGGTTTCCCAGCATCATTTACAAATCTTGTTAGCCAAAAGCAAGGTGAGGACATTCTCTGCTCCTTGCCCCCAGCCCATCTAGAGTGCAGGGTTCCTAGTGTTGCTCCTGGGTGGTGTGCACAGTGTCCGAAAATGCCTGGTGAAAAAGGAATGACTGGGAAGCTCTCAGGATTACACAGTAAATCCTATGTTTCCATGACTGTGGATCCAGCAGCATGGGTCCAGCATCCCACCCAATTTTTAATTCAAACTTCCCTAAGGAGAATTAGCACTTAGGGGGTCTTGGATTGAAACGAGCCTGTGTCCTGCAACTCATCTGCTCTGTGGCATGGACCTGGCTTCCCAGCTCTCATCACCCTCTCCCAGTCTCACCCCTCTCCTTTGACACCCAAACCCCTCCATAGCTGCACTATCTTGGCCTCCCGCCTTTCTCTCCCCTGCCCCTCCTGCCCTCAGCCGCTCTCTGCTCCAGCACACCTGCACCCTCTTGGGGACCCAGCCTGCCCCCATGTCCAGCTTGTTACCCAGCATTTCTTCCTCAAAGGCCACTCCAAATTAGGTGGACCTGGATGAAATCCTCAGCCCTTCCTTGCGTAACAGCATCACTTGAAACCCAGAATTGTAAAAATAAATGATTGCTGATGCATAAAGTGTTGCAGTGAAGCATCGTCAGTAGTTCAGGGCTCTGAAACTGGCGGGGCTGGCAGGCTGAGCAGCTGCGTTGGCTGGCACAAATGCGGCAGGAGGCGGAGGGGGGCCCGAGCCCTGGCCCACCAGCCCTGTGTGGCTGGGAAACAGCTGGTCTTAGTGGTCCTGTACTGGGAGGAATGGGAATTTGGTTTCTTACGTAGTCAAGGCTGGTGGTATTGCACATTGTTAAGACTTCCTGAAAATGTCCGTTTTCCACTGCGTATAAGATTCAGGCACAGTGGATGTGTTTTTTCCATGCAGCTAGCTTGCTTTGACTTTTCGAAGGGGAGGGGAGAGATTTTAGGCAAAATGATTCAGACATTTCTGAGAACAAGCCAAGGCACGTATGTGCTGGGTTTTTTTCCTCTCCTAAAATGTTGGGGGGTGAAGCTGGCAGCACCTCCAGCAGGGCTGGCCCAGGTGCATGTGTAGCAGGCAGGTGCCTGGGGCCAGCGACCCAGCTGGCACAAGCACCATGGCCCCACCACCTCCGGTGCTGGTGCAGCATCCCAGAGTGGTGGTGCAGCTGCAGGAGGGCCAGGGTGTGGGACTGGGAAGGGGGCAGCCTGGCAGGGGAGTGGGCGCTGGTCCTGGGCTGTCTGTCCCAGGGGCAGTAGGAGCTGCAAACTTGCCTTCCTAGGGCTTAGTCCTCAGCTCTCTAGCTCTCTTCCCCTCCACTTCTGTGGCAAAAATGTTTAAATCTCAGAGCAGCCAGATTCAATTTCCCCTACGCTTCTGAGATGCCTTGAGCCAACTCTTTCGCATGCTTTGGGGCAGGGAATTGAGACTTAGCAGGAAGGCACTCCTCCCGCCAGGGCCGTCTCCTTCACTGTCCGCAGGAGAAATTGCCTAAGGCTGAACACAGGGTTAACCTGAAATGCTGTGCTTCACAGAGCCTTATTACAGTGGGAAATATCACCCTTCCCTCCCTATACCCCGGCAGGGAAGAGGAGCAGCTCTGGATTTGAAAGCAGAGGGGTGAATATGGATCAGATTGGGGAAAGGAGTAAATTGAGGAAGGAGAGGCAGGAGCTATCTGGAGAAGTCTGCAAACCCCAGTGTCACCCAGGGCCAAAGAAGTGGTGGATATGCCACCAGGGCTGCCAGTAGTCCCACTTTCCTTCCTGAGAAAAGGGTGTTAAGAAAAGGATGTTCTTCGTCAGTAAAACTGGCTGCAGCTGTGCAGCCCTCACTTCCTCCCCCATTTACATGACTTCTGGCTCCAGACCATGGGTCACATCCTCTTAAGGGCTAATCCAGAAGGAAGATGACAACCTCCTGCTGTTGTGTCTTACTTCATTAACTGAAGTGGCAGGAAATGAAAGGATCCAGTCCTTCTTGGGACATATGTGGATGTTAACACATTGCCACATGATGGAATTTCTATTTTTTTCACTTTGCTCTTTTTATAGGAAATACATACTGTGAAAAGGACTTTGAGGCTGTAAAGTCAGACACTCAGGACTTCAGAAAAGCCAGAATTGGAGTTTCTGCCTGGATCTATATTTGGTTCCCTTGTGAGGGTGCATCAGGAGGCAAGGTCCAACAGTTGCTTCCTCCTGAGCACCTCTACAGAGCACGCAAGACATGCCATTTATACATGGAGCTGATCTTTCTTGTTCCCTTCATTCAAGAGGGGGACAGGCTGGGAGCATGACAGTTGGGACTAGCTGAGGTGGTCACAGCAGGTGATTAGGACAGGTGGAACCAGACTGGAGTGAGATGCATGTCTGATGCAAAGCCTGGGACTGAGCAGGGAAAGACCATCTTGGACTCATGCTTTCTTGATTGCTCTGTATTCAGACCTGCTCACAACACAGAATTAGTTGTTTTTATAACTGCTGTCAAGCACACCAGTACAGCATGAACATGTTCACACCTCCCCTCCAAGGAGTCAAAGGTATCCCCTGCTGTGGGGTGCCCAGCCAAAACACCTGATTTTCCAGAATACTTAGCAGCATTGTAGTCAGCACACTGCATGTTTGAAGCACAGCTCCTATTGATTTCAGCCACAGCTGTGACTGCTCAGCCCTGGTGCCCCAAGAGAGAGACATGCAGAGTTCATGAAAACCTGTGAGGCTTAGGTGACGTGCGTAGGAAGGAGCATGTAGGAACCCCTGTGACACATCCAGTCCTGGACAACAGGACTCAGCTACACAAACATCTTCTTTCCTTTCCTGGAGGCCTCCCCCTCACTTACTGCATGGCTATCAGCTTCTTCAGCAAATCAGGCAGGGACCCCACTGTCAGCACTATCCTCTGGTATATAATCCAGCGTCATCCTCAGAGCAAATCCATCCTCTACCAAACAAGGAAAAGGAATGAACAAGGATCCTGTGGACTGTTTAATTAAGAACTGCTGCGTAACATCCATTCAGCAGTGGGCATCCTTCCACCTAACTTTCATCCATTTTGTTTTCTCATGCATTTTTTTTGAGTGCAATAATATTTCAGAATATTAGACAACTCCCTTCCTCCAGTGTCATAGGGCTTGCAAACTTCTTGCTGCATGTTGAACATATTTGTGCATTCATCTGTGGCCCCACAAGATCCTTATTATCCTCCTTCAGGCACAGGAAGCTCTGACACGGAGCGGTGGAGGGAGTTTTGGGTGGCGTGACAAAGACAGCAATGAAGAGGGATTCCCCCGAGTCTCAGCCCAGAGTCAAAGTGGACTTGGGTTTCTGAGCAATCTGTGTGCCTGCCCTAGAGCTGTGCCTGCTAGTACCAAGCATTGTTTTCTAGATTTGGTATCCGGAGGAGGACATGAAGTCTTGCTGGCATCCATTAAGTCAGTATACATTCACAGGAACTGGAGGAGATGTTGATTTTCATGCTTGTGCCAAATCCCATGTTGGATAATTGCATCTGGTTGCCCTCCTCCTTCCTTTTCACCCTTGGCTGGTGCAGTCTTTTCCTGCAGCTCCGCTCGGCCCCTGACACAGCTGCTTTCCAGCGCTGCTGGAGCAAGTCCACTGTAGTGGCTAGCAAGGGGCTTTGAGATATCTCTCTAAAAGAAAGATGTATCATCATTTTAACAAAGCATTTATTCCATTAATTTTGCCTCTTAGTCATAGATTTTTTTTCACTGAATACAATGCATTCAAGTTATTGATTAGTAGAATAATTCCTATACTTCTCAATTAATTAGCTGATTAAAAGCAGATTGTTGTTTATAGCCAGTCTGAAGGATGTTTGCCATCTCACCTGGACCTGTCTTCCTCCTTGACTAACATCTACGTAACACTCACCATTTCTGAGATTATTCCTGCTGGTAAACTTGCCTTCGAGGGACTGCCACTGAAAGCAAAATGTAAAAAGAGTGTAAAACCCATTAGTATAAGTCCTTTTGATTACTCAAAATATATTCCCACAGCCCTAGAGCTGTTCATCAGAGCAGCTTTACATATCTGCATTGTTCATTTCCTAAGACTCCCAATATCCCAGTTAGGCAGAAAAATGTTTTTAACCCACATAGCACAAAATATAAAAGCCAGGGAATATGCTGTAGTTTTACTGCTACATGAAAGACAGACTGTGTGTGCATGTCACTTTTCTCACCTATGTCTGGTTCAAAGAAAAAAAGTTGGAGGCTACTAAAGTGTCAGGCTGAACTGATGTAAGATGGTTCTTCAGCAGTAGTGACAGCTTTTGGTGTGGAAGTCTGCAAGATCCATTCTTGTGGATAGCCCTTGGTGGAGTTTGTTAAGTGTCTATTTATATCTTGATATTTCATGTGAAATATTATGCACTTGTTAAAACATGACTAGAAACATGGACAAGACAAATGATGTGCTTAATGATGGCATAAAGCCCATTAAAGGAATTCATAGCACATATGTGAGAAAGAGAAATGTTGGACGGTGGAGCCCTATAGCACGAACATATCGGTCAAATAAACAGGTATTCTGGAGATCTAGTGATTGATCCTGTTCCCATTAAATGGAAAGAACCACAGCTCTTCTCAGTCAGCCTTTCCTCCCAGGCTGTAGGAGCACTGCTGTTTGCTTTGAGCAGGGTATGAATTTCAGGCTGGTTTGAGGAACACTGATCATGCAGTTCCTATAGGCTATTCTACTGGTTTTGTCATTTATCCTTGGTTCTGTGTCAGAGCTAAAACTCATTTTCTTCTCTGATCTTTCCCCCTTCCCCTTCCTGTTTCTCCTGCTCTTTACAGTCCTGCAGGAATAGTGCTGTTAAGTAATTGTGCATTTATAGATGTATGTGCTTGTGACAGGGGTGAGCCTCAGCCAAACCTACCATGGCTTGAATTTCCCTCCACAGACCTCAGGACCTTTTAGTTCAAGTCCGGGATGACTCCGAGTACAGTTATAGTTGGAAAAGAACCTCTGTGAAAATTACATCTTGTTGTTCCATATTTATTCTCCCTCAGTGGTTTCCATGTCAAATTTGCTCAGTTTACCAGTCAAAACAAGATATTTCTACCTGCCAGCTCTGCCAGCTCAGCCTGGGCTCTGGAAATCAAGCTGTGCTCTCTCTGCTCTGGACATCATCACCAGCCAAAAAGGATTCTCGAATCAGGGCTGAGCTGGATGTGATTTTGATTATGCACGAATATAATTTGTTCTCAGCTAGTATTATGGGCTCTGTGTGACAGATAGCAGCAAGGCTCCTGTGCTGTACAAACATTGACTAACAAATCTTCCCCACTACCTGTGGGATGATGGGCCACCGCTAGGTCCATTTTACATCTAGGGGGCACCAAGAGTAGGCAGCTTATTGGGGATGACACAGAAAACCCGTGGCAGCGCAAGGAATAGCACTGGGAAGTTCTGCTTCCTGGTATTGCTCTTTATTCATGAGAACTGGCCTGGGCACCTTCAGTGCTCTGGTCCACCAAACCGTGACCTTTCCTTCAACTGTGGTAGCCTGTGAAATCCCCAAAGGGAACAGGCAGGTGGGCCCACTTCTTGCTGCAGAGAAATGGAAGGGGTATAGGAAAGCCGTAGGAAAGGTTCTCACATGCAATGGGCATTAATTTTGTTCACAAATAGTTCCCCTTCTGGTGGATGGAGCAGGAAGGCATTCCCCACTGTCCTTTTCAGAAAAACTGAAATTTTGAAAATTTGATCATTGGCTGAGTATTTAAAGAAATTATGTGTGGCAGATAATATATTCACTGAGTATAATCATGTCATATAGTAGAAAAAGTGGGAAGGGTGTCCTGGCTATTGCACTAGTTCCAACCTTCACTCTTCTTGTGCTTCTGTAATGAATCTCACCACGGGCTGTCAGCAAGAAGGGACACCAGAGCCTTCCCTGTCCCAGTGCGAGACTCCACTCTCTGAGCCCGCAGGGTCATTTTAGCTACTAAAAGCTGTGGTAGGCTTTTATCTGCTATGCAGACCAACCCCTATCAAGAGCAATGACCCAGAAATACTATGTCTTACTTGGTTCCTATGACAGTTTATCATCCCGTGCTTGCATTTGGGGCCAAGGCTCATCAGGCAGCCAAGAAGTGAGAACACTGAACTGCCCCTTCCTCTTCCACCGGTCGTAACGGCAGCTGCGCCACAGAACCAGGATGGGTTTTTTCGTCAGGACATCTTTCCAAATACATCTTTTCAGCTACCAGGCAGCTTCCTTGTGTCCTTCTTGCTCTTCTGTTACATGTTGGCCACAGCAAGACAATCCACCTGCAGGCTTCTTTCTTTAAGGAACTTTGTGTTAGTGAAACCACAGCAGATGACTCCTCCAGGTTGGGGGAAATTTGTGCCATGGGAAAGACCAGGTTCAGGGGCTGCACTGGGCAGTTCAACAGGGGGCTGTTTGAGGGGGCTCCCCATTGCAGGTGGCAAAGCTCTGGGTGTAACTTCAGAGGTTGCCACACCAGGAGAGGAGGCACCCAGGTTACGGGTGGGAGCTTACTGGTGGGAGATTGTCACCCGACGAAAGAAACCTCCTCCAGCTGGGGAGAAGGTCTGCAGGAAATCCCAATCTTCTGGCCTCTGGGGAAAGGTCTCAGCTTGGTAGGAAATTTTTGGAAGTGAGGGAGAGGGTAGGCTATGAGCTGATTTTTTTTTCTTATGTTCCTTTCATAGCAAAAATAGAACATTCATCACAAGTTCCCTTACATGTTTTTCTTCCCTATTGCACACTAGCTCCTTGCTAGTATTTGAAGCTAGAGAAAAAAAAGTTGATGAGTACTCAAGTTAATAATGCGTGATTATTATGTTGATGAATTGCTGGAGATGAATATATATGTAAAAGCTCTGCAAGATTCGCTCATCCGTGCATCCTGAGTGAAAGCAATTATTTTGGTGAACAAATGGCAGTTACTTCTATCTCTTAATAAGAGGTGCTGGGGTAAAAGGTAACCTGGTAACATTTGTCCTGCTGAATTTCCAGGACACTTTTGCAAATCAATTGTTACTGAAATGATGGAAACCCCAGAGGTCAATCTTTCAAAAGTGACCAACTTACAAACTGGAATTCTTCTTACTACAAAACTCTTGCAGTTCTCAGTCATCACTGAATTTAGTAAGATTTTCTCTGTCTTGAGGCTGTGGAGAAAAAGCAGAACAACCTGAACAAGGCACATCCAAGAGACTCCGAAACTGGGAGATGAAAACATATAATCCCATGTATAACATTTGGAAAGGGGGAGGCTTGTTTGTGTGCGTGTTTTGCTTCTCATGATTTCTAACTCAGACTCATGATTTTAATGTGAATGTCATGATATTTTCAGGCCTTACTCACTCCTTTTTTTCAATACTTGCACTGTAAATTGTCCTGACTGTCACTGAGCATAAGCCTTGGGCACTGTATGACCCCAAAGCTATGCATCTGAGCTGAGCCAAAGGGCCATGTGCCCTTCATAGGGTAAGCAAAGGACCAGGTACGTGGTATGGGGAGGTGGTGGTAGGAGGCATCTGAAGTCAGCATTAAAAAAAGCCCTACCAGCAGGCTTTATCGGGAAGGATAAGGTGGGCACGAGGAAAGGGCTATATCTTCACAAAGGACTTGACAGAGGTAACAATAAAGGAGTGACTTTCTCTCCTTTGGAGACCCCAGCCATTGACTTTGTGATGTGCTGGGGGAGGAAGGGCCATGTCCAGCACCATCAAAAAATCATCTCATGGAGGTATGGCAAGGAGGCCACAGCAGGGCTGTGTGCTGCTGCTCCTGGATGTCCCAGCCCTGATTTCTCTATTTGTGCAAATTCGGTGTGTCCTGACCTGGCCATCTTGTTTCTTTTCTTTTTTCCCTGCATGCTGCGCATGTCCGACTGGATTCAATCCAGGAGTTAGATGCTGTGGTATCCTTTAAAGACAAGAGTCCGTAAACAGTGATGAGGAGGTGTGACTAACTCATTAAAAATTGAAAACGGGGAAAAAAAAAGAAAACACCTTCTTGTTGTCACTTTGATAAAAGTGACAAGTCCAGATATTTTGTTGTTGTTACAAATACTTCCAAGGCGGAGTAATGGATTTGATAGGAACGGAGAAGCTTGTGTTAACCCATTTAAATTAATTTGGTTTGGCTCATTTTCAGCTAAGGGGATTAGATAGCTCAGGATTTGGTAATGTGTGAGAGTGTTTTCCCAGACAGGTCACATACTCAAGTATAGGCCAGGTCTGCAGTTGTTTGGGGGATGATATTTCCAGCACACATAAGAGAGAGGCTCCTCCACGTAGCAAATGTTTATTGGTAATGTGCCAGAAAAGCCCAGCACTGAAAAGGTGGGTCAGGACCTTTGTGCCCTGAGTGGGCAGATGAGAAGTGAGACAGACTGATGGGCAACATGGGAGAAATTTCCACAGCTGCCAGCAGGTATGCAGGAAAAATTGCTAAATGACCTCACCTGTGTGCCACCCTGGCAGCCCCACCTGAGGTGAGTGGAGGGTCCTGTGGAGGGAGGGAGCCAGGTGGTTGGATCCTGAATCAGTCCCCAGCAAACTCTGGAGTGGGATGAGGTGGGATGGGCTGGGATAGCACCACCCCTGCCATTGGGAGTTGTTTGGCTGTGGATAGGAGGATGGTGCTGCGGTTTCCTCAGGTAGTTTGCTGCATTCCTACCTGCTGGGCTGCTGCAGGAGTGCTGTGGGGGTCCTGGCACTAGGGGTTCAGCCCTAATCCTGCTTAAAAATCTGTGCGTTTGTGGACCTTGTAGCACTAGAGCTTGTGCAGGAGTCCAACATTTTGTGTTGTAAAGAGTGTTTTCCAGGCTGTGAGGGAGCCCTGGGAGTGGGTCTGTTCTGAGACTAACCTGGTGAGCTTGAGATGAGGCAGGAGGGGACAGCTGCCTGTGCTGAGGCTTGTGGTGAGTCTGCTCTGGTGGAAAGCTGTAGGGAAATGATTAAATACCCTGCTCCCTTTTGCATATTTACCTTCGGGGTTCAAAATACTCAGTGCCTGTGCGCAATCCTTTCTGAAGATCTGCCCTCTTCTGTGTGCCTTAAAAAACAGGGTAACAGGTGATGGGCTAGGAAATGAGGAGCAGCAGGGTATCAAAGGCTTCTGAACCTGCTCAAGCTGGGGGAGTGGTGGGAGCAGGAGGGTGCTGATGGCTCTGGGAGTGCAGAGAAGTGCCCAGGCTGGCTGTGAGGAGATGGAGTAAATGTAAGTTCTGAGGACCTGAGTAAAATCAAAAGGGCTGGACTCCTCCTGAGTCCCCCACGGCTTCCCAGGTGGGCAGAGCTGTGCCCCAGGCTGCACTGGCAGAGTCCAGAGGGGAGATGTGCTTGCCTGCCAGGATCCTGACAGAGGTAGGAGGAAAGTCTTCTCAGGTGGAGAAACGTAGGGGTGGCTGACCAGTGTGGGTCTGATGCTTCACATTGCTGCTGGGAAAAAAATGCCTGGCTTGTGTTGACCTGCTGTCAGTCTAAAATATACGCTTGCTTGGGAAGCCCTGTTGCCTACTCTTGGTGGAGAGTAAGAGCTGAAGGGATCTGGGATGCTCAGTGCCTCTGCTTTTCCCAGGGTTAGCTCAGTGTAACCACAGGGAAATGCAATGTTTCATAGAAGTGCCCTGCTCTGCAGGGAGGGATGTAAAAGAAAACACAAAGTGTGTGTCCTGCAGACTGCAAAGCCAGGGAGCTACATGGGGAAGAATGGGGAGAACATGGGGAAGAATGTCCCTGGAAGGGCAGGGCAGGTGACCAATCCTTGCTCTAGTAGTACAGTCCACTAGGAGGTCAGTGCATTGCCTTCATCTCCTGATGGTCAGATTTGGATCTGCCTTCTGCAACCATCCTGCTCCGACAAAGAAACTGATGGCTGTGGCAGCCCTGCAAAGTACACTGTGTGTGGTCTGAGCTGGGTGTTGCCTACTTCAAGGAACGGACGGTAGTTGGGAATTGGTGTTCCTGGTAAAGTCACTCTTAAAAAGTTGATTGCTTGGGACCCACTAGTGGTGGGTTGATAATGATCAGGTCTGGTTAGGTGATGCAATTGTGTATGGCTGTAAATGAGAGCAAATATGCAGTTTGACAAACCTGGGAACCTATTTTCCCCTCACTTTGCTGTAACCTTACCAAGTGTGCATCACCCAGGCAAGAGATAGGCATACGGAAGGCTTTGGAAGACTATCTTCGTCACTGAGGATGAAACAGCTTTAAAAATCTGTCTTCTGAACATTGTTCTAGGCCTCTCCCAAGAACAGATGGTATTCTGAGTAGTCAGTGATTTTTCTCAATGCTGAAAGCCCTGTGTGTGTGTACAGGTGCTTTGCTGGACTGAGTCCACCAGTAGTACAGATTCTGTAAGCGTTGATGTCTACTCTCTTGTTCCATTTTTAAACCTGTACATTTGAGACCTTGTTTTTATTCAGCTTGGGTAGCTGTCTACCAACATCTTTTAAAATCAACCTTGATTTAGCTTCCTCTGTAATCCTTCAATACCTCTGGGACAACCTTTACACTGTTTTTGCAGCCAGTTGATTGTTCTCTCTCACTTCCAAATTTCCATGGGATATTTGCAATATCCCACTCTAATACCTACTAATCCATTAAAAATACCCATGAGATAGATTAGGTAATCCACTGTGCCTCACAGATTGTGCTCCTTAGCTCTCTGCTTTCCCTAAAACAGTCACAGAATGAGTGCTACATCTGCATTGGGAAAGCATTGTTCCTCCAAAAGGATCCCTCAACACTGGCTCACAAGCAGGCACAGCTTACTTGAAAAAATCCTCTTTATCTATTCAGATCTACAGGGATAGTTTCATTTGACAACATGCTAGAAATGTGGCAGCCATTATCAAGGTTAACCTGTGTGTTTGCAAAGAGCATCGCAGGATAGCAGTACGTGAGCGGTCAGTTCTGCCTGCTCTGCAAGTGCTGTGTCTCTTGACTCCTTGCTGAAGAATTGGCCTCATTGCTTGCTTGGAGGAAAGGCTGTCTCTTACTGAAGCTCTTGATTTGTTCAGCATTTGGGCATTCCAAAGGTCTGGTCAAGAGCTATGTTATGGTTGTACACTCCCTTAGATGTTCCCTCAAACCTGTCCTTGATACCACCATCTTGGTGAGAGCTTGCTCTAACTTTTCATTTCTCTTGGGAAGTCCCTAGTATTCCCCCTTCTTAAATGAATAGTGCAAACTTAGTCATCTGACTGGATGAGGTGAAAAGCCAGGCTTCCAGGAGAGCAGATTGGTATAGGCTGGAAATCCTCGTTAGCCTCCTTGCACAGGGTATTGCTGTGTCTGGTCTGATGTGGATGGATGGGAAGCCTAGCAAGGTTAGACACAATCTTGTTCTATACGCAGGCTCAGTGGCTTAAAAAGTGCCAAGCTCTCCCTAAAGAAGTATGGCAAAATGCAGGAAACCTGTCAGGCAGAAGCAACTGTTTTGTGCCAGACCTACTCGGAGACTAGCTTCAATCTCCATGAGAATCAGTGGTGGTAGATACCCTCCTGCCCTGCAGAATAACGTATCTGTGGGGAAGCAGCAGGCATTGACAGCCCCAGATATTCTGGAGACCAGGGCCCTGTCTTTCAGCTCCAAAATACCATGCTTGCTTCATGTGGAGGAGATTCCTCAGCAGCAAGTCCTTCATACTCCCCGTTTCCCCACAGACAAGAAGGCAATGACATATTTGCTGACTTGCCAAGAGACCATCTCTCTTTCTGGTAATGTACAACAGTGGCCAAAAACGTAATGTCATGGTACACTTTGCTCTTTTAAATCCAACAGATGTCATGGAGTGACCTGCTAAGAGTAGGGGGAAAGCTTTGATATCAGCCTCTGAATGTGTGTGTTCCTGGCTGTTGTGCACAGCATTGGCTGCAGGTGGGGGCAATAAGAGTAAAAAAAACAAGTGGAAAAAGTGTTGGAGAGTGTTTAATGGGTATTTAACCTAGATTTTTTTTTGAAAAGTTTAAGTAGGTTCTTAAAAGACCCTGCTGAACTTGGCCCTTCTAGATGTCACTGCAAATCAGAGATGCTGGATGAAAGTGGTTCCCAAAACATTTCTGTTTTTATGATACATGGTCAACTTTTCTTGCTCCTGAAGCAATGTTAACTCTTACTAACTTTGTGCTTGATACTGTACCTAAGCCAAAAAAAGGAAAGGAACTGGAAAATTAGTGTTGGGAAACTTCTTTGTGATTTGGCTTGTGTAGCCTGCTGGGATGGCATCTTTTAGACATTCTTCTATTAACTGCTGTAGCAGAGCCTCAGTCTTGATCTGTGAGCACAGCTATTATGCAGACAGCAATTTGTGAACTCCTCTTACAATCCTCTTATACGGTGAAAACCCAGGAGCATTTCCATTTCCCCTATCCTGGGGGGTAGGTATAGACTACTCCACAGTGAATTTGATTGTCCTGATAGTAGGCTGGCCTCTGAGTTATCCTTTGGGTGGGTTTAAAAAACTATGGCCCAGGACTAATTAGTCCATCAGCTGAAAATTATTCAAGGTTATCTGTTTTGGGAGAGACAGAGTGGGATTTCTTAAGAGATTGTATGGTTGCACCCAGGCAGCGGCTCCTCAGCTGGTGACAAGCCTCGTGCTGAATGTGTTGCCTTCTGCACCTCTGATTACCTGGGAGGTCTTGCCTCTTAACTAACCATGTCTGTCAGACCTTGTGTAACCAACTCATTGCTGCACGTAGCAGTGACGTGGGTCATGGTTTTAAGTTGTAAACATAAAACCAGGGTGCCCTGAGGTTCAGTGCTGTGAACAAAGCAGAGGCAGCGGCTTGGGCAAACCATTTTCTGCAGAAAGAGCAAGGAGATACTGAACAGTTCTCCCTTGTTCGGGAAAGTGGGGATAAGACTGAAGGAAAAAGTGCTGGGAGTAATACTACAGTCTGTGTGCTGGTCATGCCTTTGGCAAGCCTGAGAATATCCTAACTGCTGATCCTGTTTGGTGTGGGGGTCATTGAAAATGCAAGTCCTGTAGCTACGTAGATCAGCAAAGCTTGTCCTCTTCATGCCTGCCTGTATCGCCCTGCATTTGCAGAAACAGTTCTACCAGCCAGTGCAGGGCAACCTTGTCTGGGACTTGCTGTTTCTGGGCTCTAGTGCCACTGCTGTCCTCTGGCTTCTGGAGAGCTGGAGGTGAGGAGCAGGGTTTTGCATGGACAGTGTCTTATGCCTGTGGGTATTTACCATTGCAGGGTAAGGCACAGACCTGTTCTATATGTAGGTTTAGTGGCTGAAACGTCTAATTTTCTCTGGTTGGCTTTGTTTACTCAGCAGAAGACCTTAGAGCAGCTTTCCTGCTGCTGCAAGGATCTCAGAGACTGGTGATGCCACAGGCAGGGTGCAAGCAGGGAACGCTGGGGCTCATGCACAAAGCTGTCTTTAATAATCTTCCCTCTTGTCCAAAAGAGACAGTGCTGCACTCCCTCTTCCTGCATGCACTTTAATGGTGAGAGCTAGGCTGCCCCTTTAACATATTTAACCTCCTACACAAAGTGAGCAGCTCCCAGGATGGGTGCAATGCGTTTGGAAAGGCTTCTGTGGTTTTATGAGAATGCTGTACATGGGAGGTTGCTTTTTCTTTTCTCTGTACTGGTGACGTGTCATCTTTGCTTCAGTGGCTGGTTTCTGGACAACATGCTTTAAAATAGAGATGTAGACAAATTGGCAAAAGGCCAGAGGAGAGCAGCACTAATTGTCAGAGCTTTAGAAAACATGACCTCTGAGGAGAGGTTGAAGAAATCAGGTGCATTTAATCTAGGCAAGACAGTTTTGGTGGGGGAGGGAGAGCGATGTAATGGTTTCTCAGTACATAAAAGCTGTTGTTAAGGAAGGATGATTAATTTATTCTTTCACTATCATCGGGGGGAAATGAGACAAAACTACATTTACACTGCAGAGAATGTTTAGTTTGGATATTTAGGAAAAGCCTTCAGTGCAGTGAAATACAGGAAGAGATTGTCCAGGGGAGCTGTGGAATTTCAGACACTGGTGGTTTAAAGAAACTCCAGTCTGCTTTCATGAAAGGTACGGGCTGTGCAACCTCCCAAGATCCCTGTTAGTGCCTTTGTTCCTGTAGTTTAGGCTAAAGGGTAGGTTTGAGGCTGATGCCTGTCCCTTAGCAACCGCAAGTCTTGGCTCTGACAGCATTGCCAAGTTCACGTGGTCAGAAATGCATGAACCAGACTCCTCAAAGCATTGGCTGTAGTTTATAAAAATGGTGTGGCTTCAGTGGATGATAATATAAAGTAAGCTCTGTTTATCTGCCCACTGTTTTTGAGTCTTTTTGGCTGTGTCTATATTGCAGTTGGAGATCTGATAGCAGAAAAACCCAAGCTTGCTCTAGTCTAACTTTCTTGAGTAGGAGTGAAGAAAGGGCAGCTTGGAACTGAGTACAGGGCAGTTGCCCAAGTAAGCATGCACTGTCTGGAGACCTATTACACTGAATTTTCAGCTCTCTGCAGCTGAGGTACCAGGGTGAGAGCTGGAAGAGATGTCCTGATCCAGGCTGCCGTTACCTCTGGCTGTAGTGCAGGCAGACACAGGCCTGGAAACATGACCTTCCTCTGCAGTCGTGTCGTAGGAATTCCTTCTGTAGCAACATGACTCTAAGTTCTGTGGCTTTTAAGCATTATAAAATAAAATGTGAAAGTAATAACTGGTTGCTGGGAAAATATTGCGGATTAGCACAACTTGTTCTCTACCTTGACTGTTTTTATATTTGACAAGTATCGCTTGCAGAAAAAGGACAGGTTTTATTATAACTCTTTTGTCTGCTTCCCTTCCAACTTCCCGAGTACATTTTTTGCAGGCATCAAACTACTTTCAGGACAAAATGTTGGTGATTTCTCCAGTGGTGGTGAGAAACGGGGACGTGTGAGGGTGCTGTTCACTGGTAAAAGTGGCAGAATTTCTCACACTCCCTCACTCGTGATCTTGCCTATAAATCTTTTCTAGGCATAAGCTTTTTCTTTAAGGGGAGAAGGTCTATTGCCTTGGCAAGGCACAGATAAAAGCATGGGCCTTTAATAGAAGGTTTGCTTCTTTTGCCTTGTCTCAGATCCACAAATGCAGAGTTCTGCCTTTTTGGACAAATTTACAGATGACATTATCCAATATTTTAAATACCCTACTTTTGTATCCCTCTTGCCTGAAGCTATTAACATTGGCAGAATTGATGTCCTTTGTTTATTTTGTGTACTACTTACAGCCTGAATGTTGGATGCCAGCTGGTCTAGTTTTTTGTTGGGCTGCAGTAAGAGGTAGGGCATGCTTTTCTTGTTGGCTGTGTACGTGCTCTTGCATCCCTGTCCAGAGGAGGCTGTGAGCCAATCTTCGCAACAGGGATGGAGAAGGTGAAATGGCTTCCCTGTGATCAAGCCTAAGAGTAGGTCCAGTAAAGGCAGGACTTTGCATACCTTCATCTTTGGAGTATTTGTATGACAATCACATGCTTCTGCCTGTGGGTTGATGGGCACATACCTCAGTGGTTGCAAGCAGGCAGTGGAGCCTCCCGCTTGCTGTGATAGATGGGGTGTAGAGGTCTCGGCAGTGCCCAGAGTGGCCAAAAGGAACATCGCTGACTGCGCATGGGAGCTAGGTGCAGCTAAGCCCAGGCTAATGGGGAGCAGCGTGGCTGATCCCCCCTCCAGCGTTCATCTTGGAGCTGGGAGTCAGGAGGTCTGGATCTTATCCACAACTCTGACACTGAGTCACTGCATGACCTCAGGCGCTCAGATACCATGGTGATGAACACAGCACAAATGTCTAGACAGATAGATGAGATTGGATAGACTCTGTATTTGACAAGTATTTGTATATCACCACTGTCAGTGCTCCCCTGCTATAACCACCCAGCCTGGTGGTTTCAGTGGGTCTCCTACACAGCAGGGGGGAAGAACCACTTTTTGCACTGAGGAAGGACGGGACACATAACCACAGTGACACAAGTACTTGTGGTGACAGATTGGAAGCAAAGCAGGCAGTAGGGCAACTCTTGGAGGAAACAACACTGCATGGCAGAAAGGCTCAGGAGTCGGAGCTGGCTTCTTCCCAGCTCTGCTGCAGTCCTGCACATGGCCCCGTCCTTCCTCCTGTAACCGATTAGTCTGTAAGATCCTCGGGGCGGTGACTTCCTCCTCCTGGTATGGCTTCTATCACAAGGCCCTGATTTCAGGAAAAAAAGACAAACTACCGAAGTAAGACTTCCTTAAAAGCTTTCCTGTGCCACTGTCAGCTTCTGGCACAAGGGAGGATGCAGGAGAATCGGCTGTCCCCGGAGTGACTCTTGGTTATTTTCCCACCTGGTTCCCTTGTGAAAGATGAACGTAGCAGTACAGCAAAGAGGTGCCTAGGAATGTGCCCATGTAGGGATTTTCAGAGGCTCTGCAAGGTCTCCTGAGCACTCCTGCCTCGGGCACCCCTGACAGTGAGCCAGGAGTGCTGGAGAAGAGCACTGCCTCTTTAAGGAGATTTACATAGCAGGGCCTAATTACAGTTGTTGATTCTGATGTTTTCAGTGTTGTTCATATTCCATTAAAGGATAATGCTGCTTAATTTGCAGCAGAGGGTCTTGGTTAAGAGTACACCCAATCACAAGGCAGCCCTAATGACACTACTTCCCTACTTCTGGTAACACATAATTAAAAAATCACTTCATTTCCAGTTGTGCGGTTCTCCCCTCTCCCCCAATCTCCTAATTACTTTCTAAGCCATTTCATGATTATCTGTAAATATTTCAGCACTTAGATCTACTAATGAGTCCATGGAAGAGTTAATACCTTGAGTGGCATAACTGCTTGCCATTCCCTTTCTAGTACTGCATTGCAAGGAATCATTTTCCACATTGCACGTGCGAGAAGAAGGGCTTTGCTTGTGGTGGGATTGGGTTTGTGCTCTGGCTTTGGGGCTGTGGGGATGGCAGGAGAGGGGTAGCACTCAAACTCCATCTCAAGCTACAGGAGTTTTTTTGCTGGTGTTGGTAGTGGATATGTATCTCTCTGCAAATTGTTTTATGTGGCTTAAATCCCACTGAAAGGGCTGTCGTGCTGCCTGGCTGTGGGAGCTGCTAGTCAGAGGGGCTTAGGTAGAATGGGCTATGAGTCTAGATCTAGCTGGGATGCCCACACATCTGGAAGAATTGGCCGAAATGGTTGGTTTCTACCCTGACTCTACAGTTTGTGGGAAATGGTAATGCAGCTCTTGCTGCACTTGGGCACGAGAGGGCAATAGGTGTGTCTGTGACTGCCCTGATGTCGTGTTTCTTCACAAGCTTATATTGCATTCCCCAGTCAGTGGCACTTACTATGGCGTGAGGGTAGCTTGGTCACTGGGTAAGGGAATAGCTGAATTTCCCAGCAGACATGTGCACAGATGTCTACCACAGCTCCGTGGCTGCAGGCAAGAGGATGTGGGGTAACATGTGCCCTGATGCCCATGGTAAAATGGGGAATCTGTTCTCTAATCCAAGTGCTGCTCTACTCTGAAAAGCTATACAAATGCTGCTTTCTCACTTCATAGAACTGGTCCCTGTACTTGTCTGGTATCTTGGGTATTAAAATTCACTTGGGGTTTTCAGACTGAGCACTCAAAACTGACAGAGTGATGGAGGAGTGAGCTGGAATATCTTTCCTGCCCGTGTGTTGCATGGGCTTGATTGCTATGTTCTTTGTATGGACAATCAGTAACACCTTATGCAAGCCCACTGGGAGCCTACTGATGGTCTCTGAAGGCATTATTTGGAATAACCAGAGATAATTGTATAACTAGGGGGTAATTAACTTCCAGGAATTAAAGAATCAAGCTTAGGCTGCACTTACTCCTAGGGGTGAGTCTGTAAGGCTGGGAGTTAGAGAAATCTACTCTTCTCTAATCATTTGAGCACGTGACTTGGAAATCCTTGATACTTGGGGAATGTGAGGCTGCTTCAAATAATATCCATGCATTTCTAGGCAATTCCTTAATAGCAGGTAGGGATGGAGGGCTTGAATATGGTCCTAACCCAATCCATTTGTGTTTCAGGTAACCCTGTCACAGTGGGAATGAGCATCCATATCTCCAGCATTGACCAGATCTCTGAAGTTAACATGGTAAGTTTGGAAAGAAAAAGAAACAAGCCTATTAGACTATTCTTCCATTTTCTGGTTGAGATGTGCTTCTAAGACAATGGCTTCTTGGAGCCACCTGAGATCTCGGAGTGCTCTTCTGAAAAGCAGGGTAGTCACACCCCTGCTTCCTTTACCTCCTACTACAGATCTTCCCTGCAGCTGGGAAGTTGTTGGAGGAAAAGTGACATTAGTCTGATACTGAAGAAGTATTTTTTTTCTTTTGCTTTGGACACAGAATTTTGAGGGGTGATGGGAACTCTGATTTAAGACAGAATTCTTCCTCACTAAAACATAAGGAATTCAAGGATGATTTCTCCATGTGTAGTGTGATGAAAAAGAAAATCAAACACTTAACTGGGCCATAAGAAATGAGGTTTTCTTTCCAAATTTCTTTCTCAGCATCCTGGTTTCAGTCTGAGCCTTTCTCCTTCCACCCACTGAGTGGCCTGTGTCACTGGGACTGCCCGTCAGTTATCCCCACAGCCTCAGCCCAGCCCCAGACTGAAACAATCCTGAACTCACTGAAACAACACTTGCAAGACAGGACTGGCATGTGGGACCTCTGTGGTACACATCTACACCTGCTGATGGCACTTGTGATGTGGTTGGACATGCTGAAGGATTGTAGTTCACTTCCTAATGTGGGGTAAATTCTAGTAGGGTTAGTGAGTGTCTGCACTGGCACACTGAAGTATCCCTGGTATTATCTGTGAACATGTGAATGGAGGATCTCTGCTGGCATATCTGGAGTTAGTGGCATCTTATCCAGAGTAGATTCTCATCCCTTATCCTTCTGTGCTGGTTGCACAGCCACCTCTCCGAGCCATTAATGCTTATGCCTTAAAAGAGTAGATGCAAGTTGTATTCTTTGTTTGACACAAAGGCAGTGATGGCTTTACAGTCAGCCTGTGCCTGCCAAGCTGAAAAACAGTCAGTGGCTTTTCATGCTTGCTGGTGGTAATTTGGCATTTATTTGGAGATCTGTACTGGAAAGGGAGGAATCTAATGGAGATGTGGTTTTGGTAGCATTGATAGACTGGAGTTTTTCATATTGCCAAGAAGAAAAAAATTATCTGCTCAGATAGCAATGGTTTGGGGTGACATTTGTTAATTATTTTGGTCATGGGTTGGGTACACATCCAGGCCTGTGTTATCTGTCTCAGAAGCGCTTAGCACCCATCAGAGGACATGGATTGTGCTGATCATTGCCTAACCTTGCCTTCCTCCCTCCCTCCGAGAGGCTTTTCCTCCAAACTCCTCTCCTTTCCAAAAGGCTGAGCGGAGTGGAAGGCTGGTGAGGACCTCCTGGCAGCATCTGTCCTGTTCCTGGGTTCCTGACCCGTGCAGGAGAATCCTAGGCCAGTTTAGAGCTCTTGCTGTTAAAGTCAATTAAAACCTTGGTCTCCCAATGCTCCTGTCCTATTTATCTGTTTCTGGATTCTCCTGCCCTGTTTCTCTGGCCCAACAGCTATTCTGCTGTTGCATGGGGGGGAGGAGGGGAAGCGAGACAATCTGACTAGTCGTTCTGGTTTCCAGACTGCTTGAAAATCCTGAATGCATATGTTGATATGACCCAGGGTGAAGCGTCAACCATGAACCTTCAGGTTCTCATATGGAACAGTTTCTTTTGCAGACTCTCTGTTATCGTCCCACCATCACCGTAATTATCTACATGGCATGTTACACCTCACCCTAGTTACAGTGACACTGGACAGTGTGTACAATCGGAAATTCAGGTACAGACCAATGTCCCCATTGCATTGGGTAGCTGTGCTTGAGGTTAGGCTCAACTTCGAAGAGCCAGATGGCTAACCTGGCTTCATCTATCTTGCCTGTCAGGGCAGAGCTCAACTTTGAGTCATCTCCTCCCCTGATCTCAACTTGGACCTGAATTATTCTATGTGGTGAACCACCTGTCACCCTCCTTGCTAAAGCCAGCATGAACAATTTGGGGTCTGGGCCTGTAGTTTAAGACCCCAGCTTGCACAAACAAAACTGGGAGGGAGTGAGGGATTTGGTTCTCAGCTTACCTGTAGCAACTGCCCTGATCTTCCTCTGTAGACCTGAGAAGAATAGCCGATCACTGCAGAGATTGGTTCAAGATGAACCTCCTACTGGAGATGTGTCCATGGACTATAAAGTCTGATCAAGTGCTTTGTCATACACCTGTTGTGAGCAGCTGTGTCCAGGCATGCTGTGTCCTAGTCTATACTCTCTTAGCAACACTTTTCAACCCTTGCCAGGTGAATGCGATGCTCTCCTCTCTCCAGTGAACACCTGCTTCCCTCTGCTGCAGGATGGCTGGGGCAAATGTGTGTGCTCAGGGCTGGGGAGAAACAGCAACAATAATATCTCTGTGGGGTGCATGGGAGAGCAGGTTTCCCGGCATGGACCTTTATCCATATGCTGCTCTGGATCTTGCAGAATTTGGGCAGCACTATTGATGGACATTGAGTGTTTTGATCATTGTGGCATGGCACTTCTCTTGATCCTGTGAAAGCATGTCACTTCTGAGCTTTTGATTATCCCTCCTGGCTCTCTGTTTGGCTTGACAAGCATAATCTCCTGCCCATCCTTCCTGCATATGTTGGGGCGCAGAGGGCATGGAATGGGTGCCAAAGTGACTATATGTGAGAACCTACTTAAGACCAACACCTATAAGCACCATGGTGAGGCAGCTTCAAAAAGGGGTTAAAAAATCAGAATTATCTTAAAGAACAAACATTTAGGGAGCAGAAGAGCTCTCATGTGATGTAAGTTTCCAGGCTGAAGGGATTTTATGTGCATCATTCTTCTGTGTGACAGATACCCTGGGGAAAGGGCTGTGTCTTACCCCTGCTCTGGACATGGATACTGGCAAGAAAAACAAGGCATTTTTTTGGCATCGTGTGTGATTGGGAAAGGGACTGTGCAATGAATAAATTAAAGGCACACAAGTGAAGCTGGGTTGTCATGGCAACCAAATAGCTTCTATTGTTCCACGAGGAGTGTTATTACTTACTGCCCCTTGTAGGATAATTAATTAATCCTCAGACATCCTTTTGGGAACAATGGCCCTAGTGCTGGGCAGGCTGAGGAGAGCCCCCAGCTCTCCCATGCCTTTCCCTGGGACTCTTGGCGTCTGCTGGTTTGCATGATGGTGGGGAACAAGTGCTGTTAGTGACTAGCCGTTGCATGATTCAAAAAGTTGTTTTCCACAGGAGTCCAGCTGGATGTGGTGCTGTAGAGGAATACAGCTCCACCCATGATCTAGGGAGCACTCCTTGCCTTCACTCCCATGGGAATTGTATTCCCAAAATGATGATGTGGTGACATTTCAATCCTGGAGGATACAGTGCGCTCTGCAAAGGCAACACAGTTATGTCTTTATGCTGGAAGTTCCCGGACACTCTGATATACAGAATGCTTTGCAGCTGTCTGTACATGCTATGTGTTTCCTGGTGCCTTGCTATATGAAGTCGTTGCATCTCCATCTCCTTGGGGGCCATGCCCAAATACTGTGCCATGGTACAGAATATGGAGTCATGTCAGGGTGCAGGACATTCAGAGGTACAGTGCTGGCTTTATAATGATCTCCCAATGATGAGGGACCAAAACTACAGTCCTTATTTTAAAAAAAATGGCACCTTCTTGTTCCTCGCAGCTGCTGCCTGTGTGTGGTCAGCCGTATTTTCAAGCTCACTTGCTAGATTAATGCTTTATTACTGTGTACTCTTCTTAGCCCTGCTAAGCAACACTGAGCTGCAGCCTCTGTTCTTGTCAGTGATTAGAAGGATTATTTGCTGAGCCAAGATCAGTGACATCAATTGAAATGCCTGGGAAAGGATGCTAGGGGCCAGGCCAAATAGGTATTGGGGCGGGCACATTTGACTGGCAGACCCTCTGGGAAGTGCTGATCCATGAAGATGAAAGGCCTAGCTGGAGTCTTTTCATATCCTGTATGAATTTGCAAGTTGGGGATTTAAAGGCAGGCTGAAAGGAGGAACGTCTTCATAATGATGTTCAGTAGCTCAGATGATCTGCAAAGAATGCAGATGATCTAGTTCTTCTTAAAGGAAATGGGCTGGATATGTTATCTGGTAAATGCCATTTTGCTACAGGTGGTTGACTTGCAGTAAGTATGGAATAACATGCGGGTATTTATAGATGCTTCTTGGAGTATAGCGGTACTTGGACAGTGCTATGTTCAGACCTTTTAGTATGGTACCCAAGTTACTGAGGAGTCTAGCACTACTTCTGACCCAGAAGAGCACTGGCAGTGTGGAGCTCAAGTCACTCTGCAGCTGAAGCAGAAGGTTTCTGTCCTTGTGGTACGTGGCCTGACTGCTGCCCAAAGTCACTATCAGCTTAATGGTCTATTTCAACCACCCTGCTTTGGTGGATCCAATTCTGATGGTATCCAGTACCAATGGCTTCAGAATGAGCTCAAGTATTCCCCCGCTCCTGTATGTCCTTTCAACAGACAGCTGAGGACTGGCCAGTTCAGGGTATGTTGTACTTGCTGCATGGTGGGACTAGAGGCTAATACTTCCAACTGCAGCCTTCTCTCTCTCTAGGTGATCTTTGGGGACATATTTTTCTAGTACCAGGCAGTTCAGACTCCCTTCAAGCATTAATGAACTATTTCAATAAGGAAAACAACCAGAAGTTTTGTATGCATTTGAAATAAGAGATGGTTACCCTTCATAACGCTTCAATTTTCCTGCCCTATGATCTGTGCAGTTCTAAACCTGCTCCCTCCTGTGTATCTGCACACCGTAGATAGCTCGGAGCATCCAGCCGTTATAGTTGCGATTTCTTTGTGGCTCCTATAATTTATTCATCCCAAGATGCTCACCTACATCTGCAATAACATTGTTTCAGTTTGTTATAGCACTAGCTTTAAAGTTTTATAAACCTGGTGACAAGTTGAAAAGTTAAAAGAGGATTGTTGTAGAGGGCTAGTGTAAGAAACAAGGCTTCCAAATAAAAATTTTGCAGGAACATACGTGTTAAAGGAATGATGCCTGTGGGATTGGCAATACCTTTTGCTGGGGGACAGTCTGCAGTGCAGATAGGTTAGAGATTGGTGAGGATGCTTGGAAAAGCTGACCTTGATGCTTCGCTTCATTGCTTCCTGCTTCCTACTCTTGTATCACCTGTTGCCACACAGCTGTCTTGTCGGAGTGACTGCACTCGCACTGGCATACTGGATCTCTTGGGAGCTATGGAAGGAAGCATGATGTCTATTTCCCAACTTCCTGAAGCTTGCTTGAAAAACAAACTGTCTTGTTTGGCAAAGAAGTTTTCCCTGTTCATGAGAGATGTAAAGCATGTCCCAAGACAGCAATGAGCTGCAAGGGTTTTAAATTGACTTTTAACACAAAAGAAAGTGGTTCAGGTTGTGTGTAAGGGTGTTCTTGACCAGGACAGTTCATCTTACAACCTGTTATGCTATCCTCAGTGGGGCATCACTCTTCTCACTATGTCAAATTTTCCATCTATTAGGCATGCTTGAAATAGCCTTTGTGGTGGAATCTATCCTGATCAGGCTTTGCAGTTCTGTTTTCACTGGAGTATGAATATGCAGTGACTAGTTGAATCTCAATTTCAGTATAACCCATGCACAGTAATATATGTGCTTGACTCTGCTGTATGCTGGGTGTAGTTGATGAAAGAAGGCAGTGTGGGTAACTAGGCTCCATACAAGAGTTTTTCTTCGGTACACAACACAGCAGCCTTTTAGGCCGTACGTTCTCCTGGTCAGAGCTCTTGACCTTTGGGCCCTTTCAGGAAAGGGGAAGGGAAAGGCAAGAAAATGCATATCAATGTGGGATTGCTGATCTGGATGCATGATGTCCAATCCATTCTCGAACTATTCTGACAGGCGGCTCATGGCTTATACAGGTGTATTCTTTGCTGGGTAAAAAACTGGCTGGACAGCCAAGCCCAGAGAGTTGTGGTGAATGGAGTTAAATCCAGTTGGCGGCCGCTCACGAGCAGTGTTCCCCAGGGCTCAGTTTTGGGGCCAGTCCTGTTCAATATCTTTATCAACGACCTGGACGAGGGGATCGAGTGCTCCCTCAGTAAGTTTGCAGATGACACCAAGTTGGGTGGGAGTGTTGATCTGCTGGAGGATAGGAAGGCTCTGCAGAGGGACCTGGACAGGCTGGATTGATGGGCTGAGGCCAACTGTATGAGGTTCAAAAAGGCCAAGTGCCAGGTCCTGCACTTCGGCCACAACAACCCCATGCGATGCTACAGGCTTGGGGAAGAGTGGCTGGAAAGCTGCCCAGAAGAAAAGGACCTGGTGGTGCTGGCTGACAGCCGGCTGAACATGAGCTGGCAGTGTGCCCAGGTGGCCAAGAAGGCCAATGGCATCCTGGCCTGTATCAGAAACAGTGTGGCCAGCAGGAGCAGGGAGGTGATCATGCCCCTGTACTCGGCACTGGTGAGGCCGCACCTCGAATACTGTGTTCAGTTTTAGGCCTCTCACTACAAGAAGGACATTGAGGTGCTGGAGCGTGTCCAGAGAAGGGCAACGAAGCTGGTGAAGGGCCTGGAGCACAAGTCTTATGAGGAGCGGCTGAGGCAACTGGGACTGTTTAGCTTGGGGGAGGCTGAGAGGAGACCTCATCGTGCTCTACAACTACCTGAAAGGAGGTTGTAGCAAGGTGTTGGTCTCTTCTCGCAAGTAACTAGCGAGAGGACAAGAGGAAATGGCCTCAAGTTGTGCCAAGGGAGGTTTAGACTGGACATTAGGAGAAATTTCTTTACTGAAAGAGTGGTCAAGCCTTGGAACAGGCTGCCCAGGGAAGTGGTTGAGTCACCATCCCTGGAAGTATTTAAAAGATGTGTAAATGTGGTGCTTAGGGACATGGTTTAGTGGGCATGGTGGTGTTGGGTTGACGGTTGGACTCGATGATCTTAGAGGTCTTTTCCAACCTTAATGATTCTATGATTCTATGATTATGTATGCAAAACCCTGGTTTCCTTGGGGCTGATGCAGCTTTGGCAGTAGCCTTTGAGGACCCTCAGCAGACCCTCTGTATGCCTGCAATAACGGACAGAAACAACTTTGCTGCAATATGCCCCTGAAAAGTATTTTCCATTGGTATAGATGTTTTAAGCTTTAAAAACCAAGATTTTTAAGAAGAGGTTTTTACTATTGTATTGTACCTTATACTACCATATATTCTTTTCAAATATATCAGCATTTTTCTTATTCTTAACTGAAAGTGTTCTGTTTTGTTGCCATCCCTTTTCGATGGAGAAATGACATACAGATATTTCCCAGTCAGTCTATTCTATGTCCCTGGATATCCAAAGGTTTTAAAAAAGCAAAGGTTAAAGCATTTAAATCCTACAGTTAGAGGTTTCTGGAGTTATATGTTATGAGATACAAGTATGACATGACACTCCAGTGCTGTAAATGTTTCCCTATAGCCTAGGGTATATCCAGCCCCATGATATGTGGTATCTAAACTGAGAGTGTGTGTACGTTACATCTTGGTATTTGAATGAGCTGGTCTCTTTTGCAGGCAGGAGGTACAACTGCCTGCTCTGTGGCTCATTGAGATAGATGGTAAGAGTAGAAATGTACTGAACTCCTAGAAACATACTTGCAACAAAACAGGTGTCAGGGACCCATCTTATCTGCCATCGCTAGATTTGAGATTACTTTGTTTATCCTTGGGGTGGTGACATCCTATGACTGCTGAGGCTCAAGGCGACCTTCACCAGCACTGATACAGTCTAAAAAGTTAAGAATCAGGTGTGGATATCTGCTCACACCACATTATGCTTTTCTTTAACAGAAATCCCACTAATTGTGCTGAAAGATCCCTTGGACTAAGGTAGTGTGTGTGAGGAGAAGTAAAGCATCTGGCCCCAGGGGTGCTCTGCAGTGTGATGGTATGGGGGAGTGGATGCTCAGGTTTAAACAAGCAGTGGTCCCCTTTCTGCCTGAAAGACAGGGATGGTCCTTCCACAAGAGGGTAGGGTTCTTGCACAAAATATTTAAGAATAAAGCAAACTTGTGAAGGGGCCTGAAGTACTCCCCATTCATTGGTTCTGAAATTGGTTGCAAAGAGATTGTCCTGGCTTGAAAACTAGAAAATAGGACAGGGTGACTCATATGTCAATATTTACTGCATTTATGGCAACTTGTAGAAGGGGAAAATCTTACCTGTCTTCCATAATATTTCACAGATTATCCCATTCCTATGACAATTCTCCCTATGCCCTTGGTCCTGGTGTTGCTTGACTGCAGAGACTGCCCAGTAAATTCACTACATCTTAGAGTCAAGTTGCTAAGTAACAACCCAAAGATCACCATACAGTCTCTTCAAATGCTGTGGCCAGCTGAAAGTTAGGATCTACACAAAGCACCAGCAATTCCTTCTGAGACAGAAGGACTCAGTGCATGTGTAGCAGAGAGCAGCCTAAAAGCAGCAATCGTGCCAGGTCCCTGCCACTGTACTGCCTGGAGGTGTCCTCATGCGAGAGGGGACAGCTTTATCGCTTCCCCTATAAAGGGGTCTCCTATGCTTGTGCTGAAGGGCTCTGATGTTTTGAACGTTAATGATGCCTTGAAAGAAATATTTTTGTTGGCTGAATTGCATGATTTTGCCATGTACATAGATCAGTAAATGGTGAACTGTGGAAACCTTGCTGAAACAAGCTCTCAGTGGAAGAAAGACTGTGAACAGCTGGACTAGAGAATGACTCTCTGCCCCTGAGGCTTTCCATTCTACCATGCTGGTTTCTTCCTAGGGATCTTGTAGTATTCACATGATATGTTAATGGGAGGGTTTCCAGAAAGCTCTTTGTCTGCATAACTGGAAATTCTTGGTTATGGGAAAGCTGTTGGGTAGACTGGCTGATTCCTGCAAACTTTGGGTTTTGCAGCACGAATAAAATGTGGTGGCAATGCTTGTTGCAAATGATTCCTCCCAGTGCATCTTTCCATGATGCTGTTATCCCTAAGGAGCCGCTCTGCAAGTCTTCCAGTATCACAGGTTGCAGCCTCAGGAGGGCTGAGTCAATCCTGCTCCAGCACTGAGAAACAGAGTTCACATGTTTTGCTCACTAGGTGATTTTCCAAATGAGAACATTTCTCTGCTTTCCCTGAAGAGGCTAAGTTCACTCTCTGTTTCGTAGGTGACTCCACCCCATGGCAGGAGAGAAGTCATGTTGGAGGGGATGAGAGTCCATGGCTATATAGTTTGCAGCATGCTTTCAGCTGAACAGTGCTATGTATTGCAGTGCTCCATCTGTTCCTGTATCAGCCAAGTTATCTTTAGATCTGAACATGTCAGTGTTGTATGGTGGTGGTATGAACCACTTCAGCTTGCACGCCAGCATTCCTGTAGTAGTTAGAATTGCTACTGCAGAAAACTTTGCCCAGGATAAAAATGTCTTTTTTTTTTCCTGCTTAAGTTTTTATTCAGGTTTTTACACAGAACTCCCACAGCCTTTTTATATTTTTTTACATATATATATTATAAAGCTGCCTGTATTGAGAGCAATGTTCCAAACTGCCACCTGTTTCAATAGCAATGCTGCAGCATTGGAGACGATTACTGCAGAATGCTAAAGTGTCTTCCCACAAGTGAAAGCTTCATCTGGTTTGATTGAAAACCAAATTAGATCTTGAGAATCTGACCTTCTGACATCCTGTCATATATATGTTTAAAGCATCTAGCAATAGAGTGTATGTGCGCAAGAGTGCCAGCACCTCAATATAGAACCTAGATCCAAATACAAGTGTGTGCGTGTTGTGTTGCTATTTGAATATGTAAATAAATGAGCCTATATATAGCTCTATATGTTATGTACATGTTAAGTGAAGGTGGTAGATACGACAGCTGAATAGCTTTGCTGTTTCTGAATGCTGGTAGATGCTCCCTGTGTGCTCCCTACATCTCTCGTGCTTGCTCCTACCCCTCTCGGCCTTTCTGCTATCACATTTTTCAGGCCTCTGGAGAAGATCGTGTGTGGGGACAGGAGTTGTTAATATTCTGAGTCTGTGCTGAGTTGCTAGGCTACAGAGAAAAATGAACATTCAAGGAAAAGGGATGGTAAAAGGAAGAGGATCTGCTGAGCTGTTTGGAGATCCAGAAAGGTCCTCTAGTCAGATGAAAGGGATGATTTTGGGGAAGGAGGGTGTGCATGCATGCATGTGGAATGAAATGTGGGCAGTCCCTGCTGCCCTGACACAAGCAGAGTCTCAGGCCAGCTCCAGCCAGAAAAATGGCAGAAGAGGGAGTAAAAGGCAAGATCCACTGGCCCCTTCCACGTCACTGCTTGCAAGGTGTGCACAGCTGGCCTCCTACTATCTGTGCCACGGCACAGTGGGTCACCAGGCTGGAGTATGCCCTCTTATATATCCTTTGCCCCCTCTTTGCAGGGTGCACTGAGCTCCCATCTGAGGCTCTAGTGAAGAGGGAAGCAAACCCAAAACATATTCACTGCTTACAGATTGGACCTCGTCTTCCTTTTCCACTGCAGCAACCTGCTACCACAGTATCTCCTTTAACTTCAGTGTGACTGCAGGGGAAGGCAACCTGTGGGTTGTATCTCCCTGTCCATCTCCTTTGACACATTCCTAGATCATGGATACACAAAGTGTTGACCCTTTTATGCATCAAGAGTTTGCAGCTAAAGTTTAAGGGGACCTGAAGTTTTACAATACACAAGCTCCTGTCCGAGCCTAGTTTTCCTGAACACAAACCTTCTTCCTTTTCAGCTGTTCTCCCACATAAATGAGTGTCAGGTATTTAGCTGTACAGGCTGTGAGCCATCAGACTTACCAGGTGCCTTGTGTTCCACTCTTCTGGAAGGATGGCTTTGCCCTGTGCTCCTGTTCCCGTCTGCAAGATTTCTGTTCCCTCTCAATATTACTGGCTGTATCAGAACCCTCAGAAAAATTAAACAGCGCCTTTGGGTATTTTTATTATCTGGATACTTTATTTACCGAGCTCACATGGGCTCCCTGCCAATAACTTTCAGCCAGCTCTGCAAATAGAGCTCCTTGGCTCCAGGACTGTTGGTCCTGGTACTGCAGAGAGCACTCACTCAGCATGGACAGAGACTGCAGCTTGTTCTCCGCCATCCAGTTGGCCGTGAAGTCAAAGTCTGCTTGCTTGTGAACCTCCACAGCCTGCTGAAATCTCCTTTTTCTTCATGCATTCTGTAATAAGCTTGATTTGTTCAGCAGAATCAGGAGTGTTTCATACAGCTGCATTTTGAATGGTATTGTCAGTTAACTACACTGCACCCGTCCATCAGGTTTATGATCCCACAGCCAAGACTTGGATTACTAAAGTGAAAGAACGATAGCCTGGGCCATATTGTGTGCACTGCTGCTGGTGTCAGCCTGGTTCCCTTGGCTTTACCCTGGCATAACCAAGGGCAGACTAACCCATGGATGGAGGCAGAGGTAGACTAAATCCATGATGATATCCTGTCTGGTCAGTACCTTTGACAGTAGAAATTGTTTCCTAGAACAGATGAGTTGATACTCCTGTACTTTTTGGTTGTCCCAGCATGACTATACAGTGCTCTGTTCACACCACAGTTGAGACTGTTGATTGCTACCCCTTTTCTCTTACTCAATCTTACTGAGTTTATCAACTTAGGGGCCACAGATACAGCTATGCAGAATATGAATATTCATATGTAGAAGCAGTCATCCTAGGTATAGAACTGGATGTCTGTGTGCAGGAGTCTTAGGGTTTTCAAGTCAATAGTTTGCACCTGGTTTGCTTGGGCTTGTTGAAAAGTAGGCCTTGTTTTTCAAACCACAGGGTTGACATCCTCTACCCTTAGAAGACCACCCTTTGCCTAACTGAACCCTGTTGCCAGAAATACGTTCTGCTCTTCTGCATTTCACCATCATATCTTCTCACTCCAGGTTATTCTTCTTACATGATCAAACTTTGCTTTCTACAGGAAATAAACACCATTCTAGCCTTTTGGTCAAGACAAACTGTGCCAGCCTAGTTGAGGTGATTGTTCCACCCAGGACATGTTAGTTGTCTTACATCATTTAAAGGATTTGTTTGTGTCTGGCTACCTCCTGGGAAATGACATCTTTGTGGCAGTTTTTGGAACCTGGAATATCAAACCTTCCTTCTCTAAGTTAAAACAGTATCTGTAAAGTACTGTGTGCCTTGATATTGTTGCACAGTCTCATGGTTTCAGTGCTCAGAGCTGTATATACAGCATTTTATTCTGCCATTTTATTCTGCCGTTTTATTCTGCAAAGTAATACTGCTTCATTCATAACATGATTCCCTACCTATGCAGCCCCAAACTGCATTGGCAGTCTTGACTGCCACAAGCTCTATTTAATTTTTTCCCCAAGGAGAAAAAGTAATTTCTGTTCATTACACACTTAGCACTTGCCTAGAAGTGTGGGGATCCCAAACTGCAGCATGGAGGCAAGTTAGCATCAGTGTCTTATTTTTACAGATAAGAGAAAATGAGGCATAAGTGAAAGTGCCCAAAGTCTCCTACAGAATTATCATTGAGTGAGCTGAAATTGATATCCAGAGGTGTTTTGTAAAGTACCTAATTCCAATGGGCTACTAAGCCCCTTAACTCCTTTAATTCCCCATTCCTCCATCCTTTTTTCCCCATGATCTCTACTAGTCAGTGTTTATGTGGAGGGCTGCCGAACCTCTTCTGTTTGGGGTAGAGTCTGACTGGATTGATGTCCAGTAAAACTCTTGGCAAGGTGAAGAGGATGTTTCATTTAAATATAAAAAAGGTGCAGAGGAGTGAAGAGTTCTGGGAATATTTTGGAGAAAGTACATCTTTCTGTTACCAGGTTCCTCCTGCTAGAAAGCCTATTGAGTTTTAACCACTTGAAGTGAGCATCTCTCAACAAGCAAGAGGTAAGAAAGTCACTACAAGATGAAAATTCTCTGAGGATACACGTAGAGGCTGTGAAGCCCCTTTGAAAAGGTCTGGTCTTCCAACATCACCTTTCCCTTGGCATAATCCAGTTTTCTTCCCCCATCCTTCTGAGGGCTTTTGAAACTGATATCTTCACTAGTCACTGTTCAAATGTCTCACTCTAATTTAATTTACTCTAATAGGATAGTTGTTGCATGTTTAATTAAATACAAAGTGATTATTAAAAACATTTTTGAGCTTTAATGGCTGTATATTAGATATGCCCATATGTGTATGCAGGAGGGCACTGGCAACACATGCTGTAAGGCAGTAAGGGTAGTGCTGGGAAAGTACAAAAAGATGAGTTCAGAGAAACTAGGTGGAGGGGTGAGGAGAAGAGGTGGGATACAGGCACCAGCACTGTCCCATGGCTTGTAGGTGTGCAGAAGGCAGTTGTGTAGCATACTAGATTAGTGCAGGCAAACAATGGAAGGTAAAGTTGGCCTTTCTGAAAGCACCAGGTTTTCCTGTCATGGATCAGCAGAAGCCTATGGCAGCATCATCTGTTTTAAATTACCAAGTACTTCAAATGAGAAAGCTTGTTGTAATATAAGCATGCCCTCGGACTCCCTTTCCCAGCTATGCAATGCATGATTATAACACTTCTCTGAGACTCCACAGAGATAGTGCATTAATGCTTGTGTGTCTCATACTGTGGTAATCAGTGACCTTGTGCATACCTAGAGAGAGGTTAAGAGAATCAACAAAAGGAGCTAAGTTAAAATTTTGCCTTAAGTAAATATGGTAAGAGAGAAGGGATTTGAGAGACTTGATGAAGCCATTTGGAGAATCTGATACACTAGCAGAGCACAGATGTAAGCAATAAGCCTGTAAGGATCTCCAGGAGGGGGAAGAATCCATGTTACCTGCACTGGGACCCATGTCATTCCTAGGACAGATTTCACTTGGGAAAACATACATAGTACTTCTCACAGACTTCCAATGCCGCCTTCCCTGCACTATCTCAAGCTAGTCACCCCTTTAACTTGCCATTTTCCTGGAAGAAATTACTCAGCTGGGGACTTGCTGCCTGAGCTCCCTCCTTGTTTAACAGAGCATCTTACTTTTTTTTATCTCTCCTGTTCCTACAATGAGTTCTTACCAGTTCCCAGCCCATCTATCAGTGAGAAGATAGTGTAAGCACCATCCCTTTGACTTTCTGCCCGAAAAGTGGTCAAATTCATGCATCACCTTTTTATGAACTTAATGTATGGCCTTGCTTCTCTGACCTTAGTTGGCTGTCTGGACAAAGCACGCCCTTCTGTGCTGGTTTGGCATGGGAAGGTATAGATACCAAAAATGAGTTTTACCATTTCTCATTAAGTGGTTCATCTCTGGGAAAGACAATTTCTCAAGTTATGATGAGGTCTGGAGTGAAAGCTAGCTGGTGATGCAGAAATAGGAAGGTCATACAATCCTGGGTTTGGGGGTAGAATGGGCTCTGGGTTTTGCCCAGCTACTAGTTCATGAGGAACCAAGTGAGGAGTCCAGACCAGCAGAAATGGTATGCAATAGCTCACAGATTTTATGGCTTAAGAATAGAAACTGCCTAGCATTGTTTTCTAAGAGCTTGCCTGAGGAAGATGTCATGCTGCAGGTGGTGATTTCAGGATTACTGCCTGTAACACTGAACAAGGTTGCTATTTTGCATGTTCTCATAGCATGGATGATACTCATCCATGTGCCCATCAGTTCTGGCTTTCTCCTCTTGACCTCTGCTTCCAGCATGGCTGGGGCTGTTAAGCAGATGACATACGGTGCTGCCTCCTGCTCAGGTAGGACTTTGATATATAGGCTCAGAAGTTTGAAAGCCTTGTCATGGGCAGATCAATACCCTTTTGGCTTAGGACCCAGGTACGTATGTCCTCTATCTTACACCTGCAGGACCAGCACCAATCCAGGTGCTGCAGGGATAGGGCATGGCAGGAGAGAAATAGGGCAATAAAGTGACACTTTACTTGCACATCCCTAGTTGTTGAGGATATTGCTGATATCCGTCCCAGTTTCTGGACATGCATTCAGCAATTAAACACATGCAAATTAGTACAAAAGTAGATCAGATTAGTGAGGGGAACATCTCCATGCAAAGTACTTCTCAGGTCCTAATGAAAATGAGTTCAAGAGCACAAAGACCTGCAGCACAGAAGGGCATAGAGCATATCCTAGAAGCCAATACATTCCTGTCCCTTTGCATTACTGGCAGAGAGATTACAGGTGGAAGCTGCTCTTCCTGATCCCCAAGTCAGTGCTGACATCTGGTTATTAAAAAATAGGGGAGGTGGAAAGAAATTGTGGCTTTCTCACTGCTAAGCTGAAATGTAAGGAGAAGGGCAGTATCTAAAATAGTTGTCACTTTATCTAGAACAGTTGTCATGCAGAACTTCAGACTTATAAACTGACCACTGGCTTGCACCAAAAGAGAAATTAAAAGCAACATTTTGGCAGAATACTCTCCCCATGAGAAATAGTACAGTAAGTACAAAAGCTGCTGCCTCCTGCCCTAAGCAAAGGTGAGAGTCTGAACAGGCTTTATGCTGTTTAGAGCTGGAAAGACTGCTATCAGATATTTACTTATGTCAGATTAACTGGTACTTGTAAAGGTCTGGGACCCGTTGATTTATCTGTGTGGAAATGGACAATCCCTTATGAGGGCAAAGTGGTTTTCTTAAACAAGCTTGCTAAGGAAGAAGTGTGGCTGTCTTGCTCTGTCCTTCATATATTCTCCTGTACATCTTACACTGCTCCAATTCTTTGCAACTGATTGCAGGCACATCCTGTCTCCTCCCCTTAAAAATAATTCCTCTTATTTCCCCTACCCCCTCCTTAAAATGAAACATACTTGAGGACTACTTTGTCCTTTAATTTCTCTCCCAAGAATGACGGGAACAGGAGCTGGTGTTTAATCATCAAAGAAGTTGAAGCCAACAAACTGTTCATTAGTTTCTGGCAGTGGCAGCTTGGTTTTTACTAAGTCAGATGTTCCATTTTTCTCTCTCTTTCTGGAGCATCTTGGCTTTCCTAATGTTCTTTTGTGATCTTGGACAAGGAGACCATATGTCATTTGCTTATACGGGGAAGGACTTTTTTTTTGATCACTTCTCCAAAAGGAGGTGCTTTATCAAAGTCGGGGTGGAGAGGAAATGGGGCGGGGGAAAGTCAAGTGGCACAGCTAGTGCTAGAGGCAAGTTGCAAAACCTCCTTTAGCCCTCATGCCCAAAGTCATGCAACAGCAGAAGAGCAGTGTGCACTCTCCCTTGCAGAAATGTTTTTGCTTCCAGTACCTTTCAAGTGCTTGGTGGAACACAATCTCCACTAGCAGCCTGGAATAGTCACCTTACTTCCAAAGCCCCTCTGAAAGGTATCTGAGTCCATTTATCATCCATAAAAATGGACTAGGCACAGGAGACATCCATGTTGCCAGAAATACTGTATTTGGAGCAAAGATTTGACCCTTTCACAAGCATTATTCCTTCCATTTCTAATCCTGGCTTCTGAGTCTAGCGTAGCTCCCGATGAGCATGCACAATTCTGCCTCTGGACGAGTTTAATATTGGGGACTCTATAGATCACAACACAAAAGAAAATGATCTGACCCAACCTGCCAACGATCCGTGTCTCCCAGGAGGTGTGCTGAGGGTTTATGAAGCAGCCTGCCTGGGAGGGATGCTTCTGGTGACTTTCTGTTGGAAGACGGAGCTTCTGCCTTGCAGCAGGAGCTCTGCGTCCTTGGGCTATTCTTTCCTGTTAGTCCCTTCTTTTTATGATTTGGACTGTATTTTCCACATTAATGCCTAGACCTTCCAAAATACTGTTAAGCTCCTGACTTCATGCTTTTGTAACAGCAAATTCCACAGGCTCTGTGGAAAGTTATTTCCATTACCTTGCCTTCAGTCTGTTCTTGTGCAACAACCTATTGCAGACCGTCAGACACTGTCATCATATGGCTCTGTTCTGTGTTTAACCTGTGCTACTGTTCTCCCCCTCCCTTGCTGCATCCTGCCTCTATTGGATCCTTTCTACTACTTTTGAGAGTGCATGTAGTTATTTGTGTTCTGCTCAGTAACCCTTAAGTATCTAAAAGGGGGTGGGACCCTGTAAGCTTGAGTAACATAGGGTTATGATTATTTACTGGCTTAATGCAAGCACTACAGGGAATGAGAAAAGAGTAAGACTGATTTGTACTTGTTTTAAAGTGATGTAAATACAGTGAGAGTTAAACTGTGCAACTCACTACCACAAGATTGCAGATGCCAAAGGCTGAATATTCTGAGAGATAAGACAAACTCTCAGAAGAGAAACTGAGTATCTTCAATTAAGAAGGTACAAGCTCTGGCTCAGGAGATCCTTAAGCCTCAAATAGCTGGAGAATTAAGTATCACAACAGAGAGCCTGTTTTGCTTATATTCCTCCCTGCTATTCTCTTTACTGATATTGAAGACAGGATACTAATGTAGAAAGACTTTTGGTCTGACACAGTACAACTGTCTCTCCAAAATCAGCACAAGCACACTTATAAGAACATCACTTGGATACACCATGTTGATGTTCTGCATGCTGACGTGAGACTGCACAGGAGAAGGGCAGCTTTTTCTGGGGAACAGGGGCTCCTTAATTTTGGAGCCCTTCGCTCAGACAGGGAAGGGCTGTGTCCCAGCAGAAAGGGACACATGATGCCCAAAGGGGCATGCGTGAGCCTAGGGACTCTACAGCGTGTCACTGCGTGCAAAGGAGTGCCTTAGATGGCTTTCCAGTTGAAGACTGAAGCTGCTCTCTGCAAAGTGCTGCCCTTGTTACTGAGGTGCCTTAACTGGTCCTGCTCTACCCCTCGCTGTTCTTTGATCCGTAGACAAGGAAGTTCAGGTTCCCACCCTGAACTGACTCCCTGAAGTGTTGTGTCCCTTGGTGGTCTGGGTGCATCCCTGCACGCTGCTCAATGCGCGTGGCTGGCCCACAAGCAACTGGCCACATGCCCATGTCCTCACCTTGGGTTGTGGTGGCTTCAGATAGTATCTGCTACCCACAAGCACTCCAGCTTCCTCCTGCCCTCCAGTCTATCAGTGCGTCAGTGGCAACCAACCTGTGCTCACAGCACCAGGAGTGACCCACTCTCCTGTATTAGTCCCCTTTCCTGGACCCACATGTCTTCTCACTGACTTGGCCTCCTCTGTACAAGTGGGTTTGTTCCCATTAGGCTCAGATCTGGCATCCTCCTCCTAGGGCACTTCTGCTCCAAGAAGCAGCTTTGGTCTCCTGTGACAGTGGGCTCATTTCTGCTCCCAGACTGCACAGAGCCAGCACAAGTGGGGAAGGGTCCAGGGTGAGTCCAGGTTTGCTTTCTAAGTATAGGTGAGCATTGCACTCCCAAAGGGGCTCTGTGAGATGGTGGTGGAGCGGCTCGTATGGTAGATATTAATAAAGGTGTTTGGAATATGATCCAGTGGAAATTCGTTCTTGAATTCATACTAATGGTGCCAGCTTATTTCCCTTCTTGCCGTGCCCCAGCTACTGTTCCCTTAGACTTATCTACCCTGTCCTCTGAGAAACTGGGGAATCCCTGTGCATGCTTGACTGAATTTGTTGCCTCTGGGGTCCTGCAGGAAATACCTTGCTCCATGCTCTCGTGTCAACATTTCAGTCTTTCACTGTTCTGTCCCCTTACATTGTCTTTGGTTTGGGGTCTCTGCTGAGTTTCAAGAAAGGCTATAATTATCAGTCTCCTTCTCTTGTCTGGAGATATCAGCCGCCCTGTCCTCAGTATCTGGGAGGATGCACTGTCATTTCATGTGAGGCCCCCAGGTAAGTTCCTCTTCCTTCTCCAGGGCTTTTGTCAGCCTCTAAGTGAGCTGTCCTCCCTCCTTGCAGGGAGGCATCTCTGCAACATGAGTATCTGCCAGCTCCAGGTGTTGCTCTCACCTCTGTTTTGTGTGCGTCATGCAAGGAGGAGAGAAAAAGAGAGCAAAGCCTTTGCAAAACCTGGGAGCGGGGGAGGCGAGGGGGGCTGGGGCTGACAGCTCACAAGGAGCTGCTCGGCAGAGCAGGCTGAATGGAGGCATGTGGAGGGGGGGGTCCCGTGGGGACGGTCATGCTGTGCAGCTTTCCAGCAGGCTCAGGTGCCATCTTGGCTTCGTGAGGGGCTGAAGGGGAGCTCTAGTGCTGACTGCGGTCCTGCACGCAGCTGGGCCGTGAGGCCTGCCTTGCAAAGCAGGGAGGGCACCACGGGAGTACTGTGGTAAATAAAAGGAAGAAGCATTGGAGCTATTGCAGCTTGTGAGCTACTGGGTACCAGACTTCTGGGGCAAACCAAGCGATCTAGCCACTGCTGGGCAAGCAGAGGTGGAGGAGAGAGGAACAGCTTGTTTTGAAACACACAAGCTCTTTTGGCATAAGGGGCATGTGATTTGTAGGTCAGTGAGACTCAGCAGGGCTCATCTGGGTCTGAAACAGGCTTTCCCCTTGCCAGCGCTGTTGGCTATAACGTTTCAGCTTCCCGCAGTGGGATGCTGGTCAGGGTAGGTACAGGCTGACATGGCCACTTAAGCTACAGTAGCAAAGCCTAGGTAGAAAAAGTTTGCAGGTATGTTTGGAAAGCTTGCTTTTCCTGGGGGTGGAAAACAGAGGACCAGCTGGAGGCACCTAACTTCTGGTCATGTCCACCCTTCAGAAGCCCCTTTTTCCTTGTGCCAACCTGTGTTTTTTAAAAACTGAAACCTAAGTTCACACTGAACGATTTCCAAAGGTCTTTTCAGTGCAACCTGCATAGAGCTTCTGATGAGGAGTGGTACGTCCCTTCCTCCACGTTTGCCTCTCCTCCCGCAGTAGCCACCAGATGAAGCAGGAGGCGGCATAGGGTGGCCTGGCACATGCATGCCCTCTCCAGCGTGGGTCCCACCTTTTCTCCCTGGTGCAGTAGGTATACCTGGCAGGGTGAGCTCTCCCATCCTTGCCACAGCAGTGACTGGCCTTGGCCAAACTCTGGCCCTGCCTGAGCATTTTATGGTCCTCCAGAAAGATTGAATGGAATCCATAACAGGAAATTTGGAAGCATTTTTGTTGCTACTAGAGCTGCACTGGTGCAATGTGGAGAGGGTTGAGGCTGCTAGTTTAGAGGCAAGTGGAAAGCCATATTTGCCTGCACTGCCTGCTTGCTCCTCCAGCAGCAGCAGTGGAGAAAGCTGCTTATTGGGTACACATGCATAGAGAAAGCCCCCTTGCTTATCCCTACCACAGGTGGCAGGGAAATTCAGCTGTGTTGTCCCACTAAAGTGCTTCAGTGGTGAGCTGGAAGCAAGAGCTGGAGGGGTGCATGCAAACCAGGTGTGTTTGGTTTTGAAGCTCTTCATTGAGCCTGGTAAATGGGCCAAATTTCTATCTGCTGGTGATGCTGGGAAACCCAGCTTGTGGTATATCTGTGGCATCAGTAGGCTTGTGAATGTCAGTGGTTACTGGGAGGTTTGGGAAAGCCTCGTATTAGCCCAATGACAGATAAAACCCTACAACAAAGGGATTGTTGTTCAAGACTTGGAGGAAAATCAGGCTTATTACTTCTGATTCCTGAACTTATGAACCACTGCATGCATTGGCTCCATCTGGCCATTCTGCTTCTGCAGAACGATGTCACCCTTGGTCATTATTTTATCTGCCTCTGAAAGAAAGGCTATGATTAAGATCTCATCAGCTCTGGAGCCTGTCCAGGTGGTGATGCTAGGGTGTCACGCGGGTACTTCATAATTGCCTGACCAGTCTATGGGGTATAAAGGGGAAGGCAAGCTCACTGCTTTCTCTCCTGAGTACTCACTTCTTGTAGTGAGCCATATCAGTGCTTCCTCCAGCCCCCTGGTCTGTGCCCTACCTTCTCCCAGGGGCCTGGAGGCAGAGCATCCCTCTTCCTCATAGCTCGGTGCTGCGCCCATCAGTATCTCAGCGGCACCTGTCCTCCCAGGGAGGACCGACCTCTGTGGGGTGGACACTTGTCCTGCTCATTTCCTTCTGCCCAGAAATCCTGTCCACTGTTCAACAATGTGATGGGGTAGGGAGAGCAGGAGAAGGAGAAGTGGAGCACAGGAAGCGGCAGAGAGGGGGGCTGAGGGAAACCTTGGGCACTAGATGAACCATGATTATCAAGTGCTCCAGACTTCCATGATGCTGCCCAAGGAAATCTATGGTGCCAAGAAGCCCAGGAAGATTGGAGAACAGAACTCAGCCCTGGGCTGGCTGTTCTTCCTCAGAAAGGTGTCTGCACCTGAAGAACATCATCCTGATGGCTAGGGTGTAAGCTTTTATTTCTTCACCTTTCTTAGTTTGTTCCCATCGTGGAAATACAGAAGATGGGTTTAGAAGGTGTATCTCTTAAGCTAATGACTGTTCACTTTGTAAGCATCTTGCCCTTTTTGACTTCTGGAGATCAGTGCCACCTCTTGTCTGCTGCTGCTGCTTGAAGGCTGGAAGGAGCCTGCAATGACAGCAGGGTGGCCTGGTTAGGGGTGAGGTGTTGCAGGACTCTGTCAAGGATTAGGAAAATGCAGGTCAGTGAAGCAGCTTGCCAAGTTGTGCGGGTGGAGTTCTCAAAGGGGAAAAATGGAAATGATGCCTCTGTATCCGAGTTTCCCACAGGCAGGGGAAGAGTCTGTTACCAAGGAGGGGAAGAGCCTCCAGGAATTCAGGCACTCTGCTCCTCTGTGCTTTCACTGCAATGCAGGTCCAAACATCCTGGGAGGGGTACTGGGGAGAACATTTTCCTCTGCACGTCTTGACCAAAATGAAAATGTTTGTGCCCCTGAGAGATGGACTGTTTTGCTTCTGAGGCAGGAGTTTAACAGTCCTTTAAAAAGTGAAGCAGAACAGTTTCTTGGCCAGAAAGCTGTCACTGTGTTTTTGTTCTTTTCAATATAACACAGAAAGTGACAGATATAGCTTTTGTATCCAGTCTACACCCCAGATTTACTCTGTAACCTTTCGGATATGCATGTGGACCTAGATTTCTGAATCATAGTTAGATACCCAAAAGCTGGCATATGCATAATGTGGGATTATTTGAGCTTGTTTTCAGAGGTGCTAATCAAACCTGGCTTCGAGTGAAGTCAGTGGGAGAAGTCAGGCGGGCAGGATGCCTCTGTACTCAGCCCAGATGCTAGGGCATGAGCAAGGTCCTCACCAGCCCCTTGCACAGAGCTGGAATTTGCAGAGCAGAAACGCCCATCGTGCAAAACTGTGTGGTCAGGAGGATTCCTGTGGCACTGTAGGTATCTGCTTGCAAAGAGACACTGCGTCTCTGGCCCCACCTATTCTGGATCATTTGCATGCATTTGCAAAAATGCTTTTTGTTTAAGGACTTGTGAAAAATCACTGACTTCTGTAAGGCCACTGTCAGCAAGACTTGTGCCCACTTTCTAATCAACATTCTGTTATTTTAATGATAGCTGTTTTATCCCCCAAAATCTTGGTTCCTAGCCCTGTTGTGAGAATGTTTTCTGTCATTGGTGTGTACAAGACCCCTTCTTGTACTATTTGTTTACCTGAGAAGAAATAATTGTTCTTCTAATATGGTGCCACAATACTGTGTCTCTGAACAAGCCAATGTGGGGCCTCTGGATCTCCCCTGGATGTGCTGTTACTGTCCAGCAACTAGTATGGTTTCTGCAGAGCTACAGCTGTGGGCCACCAAACAGCTCTCCCTGCCCTCTGTAAAATTCTTGTCTTAGCAGCAATTTTAAGTGTCAACTTTTTACTATTGAACAGGAGAGGAGCAGGAGATATGTAATGCATTGTGCTAGCTGGGATTGGTTAGGGAACTGCCCCTTTACCAGTGGATCATGCTCCACTGGTGACAGATTTCCTCCACATATGTCCCTTCCTGAGAATTACAGTGAACTCCCAACTTAGCTCATATAACGAGGCAAGTGCTAATAGCTTGTCACGGCTGGCCGGGGTTGACTTTGAAACCTTGGCCTCGAGGTGAGATTCTCCTGAGTTTCCGCTCAAAATAAAATTGGCTTTTACAAACTGTATGGTAACAAGCAGTGGCTGAGCGTGACTGCATGGTGTCCAGACACCTTTATGTGACTTTTGGGAGATCAATCCTTGAAGTCTTTGGTGCGGTGTAGCCCACTGTTGGTTGACACCCTCTAGTGCTATTGTCATCCTAATTACTACTAGTTTTGCAGCCAAACCCTGAGCAGGCTGGGACAACATGAGGGGGATGCAGTTTTGTTTGACTGGAGTCATGTCATGTCATTTTGTCCCCTACAAAGCTCAGGCTTGTTTCCATTTTCCCACAAAAAGGCACAGTCCCCCCCAACTGGTTGAGGTGCGGACACAAACGTTTGCGTGCCAAGGAATTTGGAGACCCACCAAAGGTCTCGGCAGCAGCAGTAGTGAAGGGACTGAGTTACGTCCCTACCCTGGAGCCAGGCTGACCTTTGCATGTTTCTCTCTCAGGACTACACCATCACCATGTACTTCCAGCAGAGCTGGCGGGACAAACGTCTGGCATATAACGACCTTCCTCTCAACCTGACCCTGGACAACCGGGTGGCTGACCAGTTATGGTTGCCTGACACCTATTTCTTGAATGACAAGAAGTCCTTTCTGCATGGAGTGACGGTGAAGAATCGCATGATTCGGCTCCATCCTGATGGGACTGTCCTGTATGGCCTGAGGTAAGTCTAAGGGGAATCTTTGTTCGTTGTGGTCGAGAATGACATCTCATCTAAACTTCCCCCATTTCCAAAGATATTCTGACAAGGCAAGGACCCAAAAGCCCAAAAGATCATAGAATCATAGAATCATACAGGTTGGAAAAGACCTCTAAGATCATCGTGTCCAACCGTCAACCCAACACACCATGTCCACTAAACCATGTCCCTAAGGGCCTCATCTACACGTCTTTTAAATACTTCCAGGGATGGTGACTCCACCACTTCCCTGGGCAGCCTGTTCCAAGGCCTGACCACTCTTTCAGTAAACAAATTTCTCCTAATATCCAATCTAAACCTCCCTTGGTGCAACTTGAGACCATTTCCTCTTGTCCTATCGCTAGTTACTTGGCAGAAGAGACCAACACCCACCTCACTACAACCTCCTTTCAGGTAGTTGTAGAGCGCGATGAGATCTCCCCTCAGCCTCCTCTTCTCGAGGTTAAACAACCCCAGTTCCCTCAGCTGCTGAGATATTCAAGATACCTAGATATTCAAGTGTTGCACAGTTTGGAAATAGTTGTTTCCTTCAGGACTCCAAAGTTTCCTGTGCTGCTATAGACAAATGTTGGAGATGGGAATAGTCTGCTCTGAGCGTTTCAGGTCACTGTCGTTCATGTTGCATAACACTTCCATTTGAAACACTCATTTTCAGTTGCTTATAATTTTCTGCAAGTTTGGCCTATGGAGATGAGACTTCTTTACTCTCGTATCTAAGGCTGAATTTCTGTAGCATTTGAGTCAAATCACTTTAGTCATTTTTGAGTATGAGATAGGAGACGTGTTTTTGTACTGTTAAAAAAATGTCTCTTTACCAGAGCAATTCTGAATATTGAGGCTTGAAACTTGATATCTAGAGGGGAATGGTCCTTAGTGAGGAGGCTTTCCGTGGTGTCTGGAATAAATTAATGCAGGCAAGTCCACAGCCTTTGAAAGTGCTGTGCTCGTGTGTGGTGGAGGTGGCAAAGGTTGGGCTTACTGTATTATCTGGATATGTGGAGATGCCAGGGTAGGTAAGAAAGTTAAATGGAGGGCTAAAAGGGGAGCTTGCTGCTATAGGTAAGAGTACAGGTTTTGGATGCTGTAGCTGAAATCTAGGCAAAGATTTTCCCAACCCTGCTTTGAGCATTTCTCCTAGGTTTTTTTTTTCCCTTTTCAACTACCAAAATTCACAGCTGGCTTTTTAGACCTGCCTCCACATTCACAAATGATTGTGATAGCAGCTCTGGGCTTATGTCCCAGTGCAGCAAAGGGGGAGGGAAGACCTTTCTCCTTCAAAGAGGGTACACCCACCCTTCCCATTTACAGTATCAGCTCCTCTGCTTCTTCGTGTTTTGTGGCAAAGTCTGACTTTTTATGATTTTTTTTTTCCCCTCCTCTTTAAGTAGCAGGGGTGTTTTGGGGAGGGTAGGGCTGGGTGTAGGCATAGCAAAGTAGGAGACTGCCAGGGCAGCAAGGTGGCTGTGTCCAGTGTGTTCCCTATGGCAGAGCCCCAGGAAGCCAAAAAAGCAGCAGTCACTGCTGGTGCTGAGGGACAGGCTGCGGTACATGGAGTGATGTATGTGCTACTTTTTCCTTGCAATTAGTGGATGCCTCTTGCTCCAGGCCCAGCAAAAGGTGCAACAAGCCCAGCTGTGTGACTCTGTCCCAGTTCTGTCTCTCCCTTCCCGGGACAGTGACATCCATCTCTCTACCTTGGGCCAGTGATGTTGTTTGGCTGATACTGCCAGGGACCCCTGAGCCAGCTTTACTGACCCACCAGAAAGATTGCAGCCTTCCTACAGCTGACTACCCCGAATTTCCTCATTGTGTTAAAACAAGAGTGAAGACTTGGCAAGAAGATTCTTTGACTTGGGGTAGGTAGGAACGTAAATTCAGCCTGTTGGGAAGGAGGGGGCAAAGAGTGCTGTTAAGCTCAGGCTGCTGTTTGCTGCTGAGCCAGCCCACCTGAGTGTAGAGCTGCCACCCCCAGGCTGGTGGGAAATCTTTGCACACACCTGCACAGCAGAAGAAGCAGAAATGCTAGTATATTTTTATCAGCTGCCATTTAGTCAGCTCGAATAACGAGCAGTGTGAACCCTGCAGCACAGGTGACAGGCAGTGCAAGTCCTTGAAGGGTTTGCACTAGAGCTGGCTCGGGCTGGGACACTGCGCAAGCACCTCCTGCACCGTCCCTTCCCTTCCCCTCCCGTGGGGTCCAGCAGCGTGGGGAAGGGAGCTTGGCTCTCTCGCATGACCTGTGTAAACGGGTGAGATGAGGAAAATTGTATCCAGGCCAAAAGAAGGAAAATGACAGCTGTTTGCCCCTGTTATTTCCAGGGCCATAGTAAGAGCTGCCTGTGTTGTTTTAACTTTTGGCTGGTTTTCCTGGAAGCTGTTCTCTTGCCCCTGGAGAAAATGACAATTGCAAAAATGAAGCACTGAGCAACTATGGCTCCTGTTCCTGAACTGTACCTCAGGTCAGGATGGCTGGCTTTTACTGTCCTGAAAGCACTGGGGTTTTGGGGGACAAACCAGGTGCCCTGAATGCTTGAAGTCCCTCTAGCTTTATTCATAATCGTATGGGCAATGTTTTCTTTAGGGCTGCTTTCTGTACTGACTCCTGCACCTGCGATTTTGCTGACAACAGAAGTGCTAGGTGCAGTTTTGCAGGTGCAAATAACTGTGATCCTATTCAAAAACATATAGCCACTTGCACAGCAGGTGTAAGCAGGTAAGAAAACAGTCATTGAATATTCACCTCTGTTCCCTTTATCTTTGTAAAAAATGCACCCATGCTTGTCCAGCAAACAGGAAGAAAAGTTCAGGTCCTCCCTGTGGTTTGAAGCCTGTTCTTGTCTTTTCCTGCATGTTTTGGAAGATTCATAAAATAGAGTTGCCCTGATGGAAGATAACCAAAGGAGGCAATTTCTGTTTCTTTTCCTTTGTTTGCCTGTTTGTTTTTCCCCAAGCGAGATACCACAGCTCTACTCTGACTCCTGCTATCTTCTCACCAGTCACTTCCCCCTCCTTTGAGCTGATCCTGTAGCAAAGTGACTCAATCATGCTATTTGTGGCACAACAGTCATTTTTCTTTCCAGCAGTCTCTGATGTCAGAGACCGGGGAGAATGACACCCTGGCAGGCCCCTGCCTTCAGCAAGTGTTCAAGCGACCGGCAGGATCAGGCTGAAGTGCTGGATCAGACCCCAAGGTCCAAGTTAACTCACATGAAAGTCAATGGGTATTTGGTTTCTGACTTCAGTGAGAACAAGATCAGGCTTCAGATAACTTGTTTGCATGAGTAAATGAAGCCCTTTATTCCTCCGCTCTGCTCCATTGTGCAAGTTGTATGTCAGAAAAGCATATGCTTGGTTTTGGTAGAATTAGCAAATTAGCGGATGAAGGGAGTGCACCAGATGTAATACAGTTACATCTTAGGAAAGCATTTAATACAAAAGCTTACTCCAAAATTAATTCACACTGGGCTCGGATTAAAAGCTGGTTGCCAGGTCTCCAACAAAAGGAACGCAGAAACAGCAGCGGGCTGCACTTGGGCGGCGATGCTGGGCTGCTGCAGGGCTGGAGTTGGGACTGGTGTTCCCTACCCCCTTCCCCAACGAGTTAGCAGATGGCATAAATCTCAGAAGGCCAAATGGGGGCCTGAGCCCAATCCAGCCCAGAGGGCACTCTTACCTCTGCAAACATGAAGCAGGAGGTGTGGTCTGCAGTGGGAGGATGCAAACTGGCAGAGCTGACAGGGTTTTTAGGAGGTGTAACCTGGGTGATGGTGCCTGAACTCGCCTGGCCCCCGAACACCTTGCAGGAATTAAAAGTGCCTGTGAAGCATAGGAGAGCTGGTCACCTGTGGCATGCAGCAGGAAAGTGCTAAAATGATGTGGAAAATCTGCAACATGAAGGGAGGCTTAAAGGAGCTACCCACAAAGACAAAGCAATCAGCTATTGGGTAGTGGAGGGAGGTGGATAAAATAGTGAGGAAGAGCTGGATAGCACTGGCTGGATTCAATATATTTTTCCTCCTAATGGCTTTTTGTCAGAAATTGCATTGGTTTCATCAAATTTTAAACAAAAAATTAGGGAGAAATTTTTCATTTAAGAAAAAGCATTTCAGAGAATGTTGATGTTTCACTCCTAATTTTATGTAGAGAATTTTTCACTTATGTCAATATTTCCCTCACTATTTCAAGCTGCTTTACTACCACTACTGATGGTTGAGAGTAACATAGACAATCATCAAAGGCTTTCTCTGGACCTCCAGAGACTGTCTAGTCCACCTCTGCCACAATATTCAATAAGCTTGACATTATTACACATACAAGCTACACATTACAGTCTGAGATTTTTATTTCCTTTTCTAGACCATGAGTAGTATCCATTTGGTAGTGAAACAAATTGACACTTGTCAAATGCTGATGTCATCAGTATTTTGCTATCTGTTTTCAGAGACCTAAAAATAGAAACAACTGTAACAATGCTGAAATTCTCATATGGTAATTTGAAATTATATTTGAAACCAACCTTAAACCATCCTTTTTTTAAAGGGAAATCTTTAAATCTTGAAATCTTGAAGCCATTTGATTTCATTCTAATTAGGGAAATCTTGAAGCCATTTGATTTCATTCTAATTAGGGACAAAACTGGATTCCAGCAAAACAGGTGCTTTAAGGAGCCCAGACTGCATCCCTGAGCTCGCAGGGGGAGTGGGATGCTGGGAAGCAGGAGCGAAGCCGGGTGGACAGCAAGTGAGATGCAATGCCTGGCTGGCAAGGAGCCCAGACAATGTAAACTGAGCAAATGAAAAACTGCAGAGGAATTTGATGATGGAGACTAAATCCTGTGCAGAGAGAATGAGGGATCTCCTCCTGCGAAGGTGGTAGTGGTAGTGGGGAGCATGTGCATGTTTGTGGTTTTTTTATTCCTGTCCATGATAGTCGCTGCAATGAGGTGTGTTTTAGAGATGAGGCAGTTTGGATGCATGCAAGGGTGCCAAGGCATAGCAGGGCTCTGAGCCCAGTGAATGCCCTCCTGAGGAAGCAGACCCCTGCTATCCTCATCAGTGTAAATATCTGTTCAGTGCCTAAAGCAAGGGGGAAAGAATTGTCATATTTCAAACAACTCAAAATTTGCAGTTTTAAACTGAGAGAAGCTGAGTGTATCTTCTTTAGCAGCACTTAATTTCTGCTTTTCATGGGGGTAAGTTCCCATCAGTCAGCTGCTCCTTGCAAGGTAGCGGCTCCTGGGGGACATCAGCCCTCACATTGCAGCAAGCTACTGCTGACCTGCTTGTGGACCAGACCTTGTTCCTGGGCAAGGCAGCAGCTAGAGCACTGCTTCTAGCTCACCTGACATAGGGAAGCAATGCAAGTTAACAGATGTATGTCAAACATCCCACCCACTCGCTCATCCAACACCAGGTATGCTGTCAGAGCCTCCCATGCCACCCTGCTGTGTGGTGCCTCCAGGGCTGCTCTGACTGCTCCCCATGGTTGGGGCTCTGCTGGAGCTCATTTTGGAGACTTCTTTATAGCTCCCGTCTCCAACCTGCTTCTTGATCAACCTGCTTCTTCTGTCTGTATTACATTCCCCAGGTCCCAGCCTGGGGTTATTGGGTTCTCCAGTTGGTAGAAGGGTTTCTCCTGCTCCTGTCTCACTTGAAGCCTGCTGTTTGCAGCCATGTCCTTGTTCTCTCCATAGGTGTTATTTGATTTCCTGCAGAGAAGATGGCCTCATGGGTTAAGTCAGAGGAGTTTTTTTCTGTACTGAGACCACTGAGCAATTTTCTTCTCCCATCTCACAGGCCAGAAGGGAAGAAATCCGTGATTTTTGCTTCCCCTTCCCTCCCCGAAAGAGGTTTCTCTAGGAAACTGAGAGATAATTCAGGCTCTACCCTGTCTCTAGTAGCTCTGCCTGCTCCCTCTGCAGGTTAGGCAAAGGCAACAGAAATCTCTCCTTTGGCAGCTTGGGTACAAAGAGTTGGGCTTATGTCCATCCAGCCAGCCCCTTGGAGCTAGTCCTGCAGCCTTGTACTGCTCCCACCACGGAGCTCTGCTTTGGGCCAACTCTTTAACACAAAGATATGGGGATGGGAGAAGGTTTGTTAGGTGGGTGAGGGGAAAAGAGAATTTAATTAGGAGCTCAGCTCCCCAGTTGAGGTTAAGGACAGATCCCCATCTGTATTTTTGCCTCCTAGGATTGGGATGAGGGACTTAGCTGGAAACACTGGAAGGAAGTTTAATAATATGGAATTTCAGAATAATCTTAGAACCTGTGGAAGAAATTGGAGTTCAGTAAAACAGGATAAAGCAGCAAGCCAGAGCTGCTCCTCCATCCTTAATGTTGCAAGAACAGAGGCAAGCATCATCAGGGCCTGGCTGGAAGTGCTGTCTGTGCTACATCTCCTGTAAGTTTGACTTGTTTATTAGCAAAAATAGAGATCAAGGAGTATCCACAAACAGCTGATTCCCACTATCTCCTCACAGATTACTGAAACAGCTTGCGTGCTCTGAACCACCGGCTCACCCTGGCAGCACCTCTTAGTCTTCCTGCTTATCCTATCCCAGCCACCAATCTAAGCTCATCCCTGGACCCTGTCTATTCTTTCCCAAATCCCACAGGTTTAAGTCATGGTTTACTGTTTTAGTAATCCAACTTCATCCCAGCCCGATGCTGTTGAAGTAAGAGACCTCCTGCTCTGTTAAATGCAGGTCACTGTTGTCTGAAGCAACTGTAACAAATGAGTTTCTTTTTAAACATGTTCCTGTTGGGTCTCTTGTCCCCCAATCCAGCTGACAACCTGCCAGACGCACAGCGCATTTGGAAGAGAATAAAGAGGCAGAAAAGCAAAACCTTGCAGCCAAGGCAACTCTGCTTTGTACTCTTCCAGGGTGGAAAAACTGTTGATTTAGGTGACTGGTACCCTGAGTACTAGTTTGGAAGAGCTTTTTTTTCCTCCTCCATCTGAGTGCAGTGCACACTGTTATTTATCAAAGGATGCCTATGCAAGCAGAGATGCTTTTGGAAACAGAGTGACCTTAGCAGGATTGTGCCAAGGCTTATGGAGTCAGTTTTAGACAAACAGACACAAGGGGAAAATATTCCATATCCTTGCCTTGCTCTTGGTTCTAACATGACCTCCAGGAGTTTACAAAGATCAGACCGTGTTAAAAGAATGGCAACATTCACCACGGGTTTATAAATCCCTCCAGGCCCTTCAAAGTTTGTGCTTACTGCCAGGCAGAAGGTGACATTTGCCAGCATGTTTTTATGACTGACTTTGAGAATGTACAGAGTAAAAATTCAGTTTTGCTTTTTTCCTGTGTTCAGCAAAACAGCAATTTTGCCTCTCTCTACTCTTAGTCACCAGAATTCCCTTATGAGTCTAACTTGCCCCATGGGGTGAGCCTGCACAAGTCCTGCAAAACCCGAGCTGCCTCCATCCATTCTCCTTATTGCTGCAAACTGCTGTGAACTTTGGGAGTCTGTATCCTGGGGGAACAGGAGCATCTTCAGCTTCTCGGGAGATCTGAAATCCAAAAAGTTGCAACCAGCAACTTAAAAAAAACGTTTACCTTTTGCTGTGACAGCGTTTGTGTTAGTCCCTGCATAACGACACTTAATCCATACCTGCAAAATAGGGTAAGTGCCTGAACTGCTGGCTCTGTCTCCCCTTGAATCAGAAAGGCAATAGTGAGGGTATTTGTGTAATACTCCTCCTATTCTCATCTATGCTGAATTTTAGGCAGCATCCTTTCGAAGCCAAAGGTATCAGGGAACATTCCTGGGCACTGGACATCAGTGGCCTGCATAGTCAATTTGTTTCCTTGTTTTGGTCTGTGGCCATGAACAGTCTCTTGGGCATTTCCCAGTTAGAGCACAGCAGAGGCTGGTGACCATTCTCAACAGGCATTTTACACGCAGCCAGACCCAGAATTTAAGTGTAGACAAAGGCTGTTCCATACCAATTGACATTGGCCCCAGAAACCAGTGCTAGGCATGTTAATTTGCTGGTATAGACACAGTTATGATGCAGACAGTGCAGTAGTTTATTAGGATGAGTTTAAGGGGAAAGGGACCCCATTTGCTTTAGGAACCCCTCAAAGGGGTCATCCCCTCTCTCCCACCCAGTCCTCCTTAGAGAGTCTGGACCTGCTCCTTTTGAAATCAGATGGTATTTTGGGGAAGTCATTTTTTGCTGCTTACACTTGTAGCTGGTGAATTTGGTTCTCCCAACAGACTGGAGATGATCTAGAGGATGAATGAGTAGCTGAGGGCCTTCAGAGCTGAAGTTTGGTAGAGGTCGATCTGACTGGAGCAGGAGCTGAAAGGGCAGCTACCTTGGAGGTGGCCAGCAATGGGATAAGGAGGAGATGGAAAGAAGACATTCAGCCATGGCAGGTTTTAATAGCATGTTGGAGCTCTATGCTGCTCTGTGTCTGTAAACTTATATAATCATTCTAAATAAGACAGAAGAAGCCATCAACAAGTAAACAGTGATGAAGAGGATCAGAGAGGGAATGAAATGGCTGGTGGTGTAGATATCAGAGAACTGAAATATTTGTGGAGGACTGATGGTTTAGAGAAACTTGAGCATTCCCTTTTGAGCTGCAGCTGTGGTGGGACAGCCCTCTGCTGCTGCCAGGTTCAGCTTGCAGAGCAGGCAGTGACGAAGGGACAGCAGGGTGAGGTTGTATTACCCTTTCTGTGCCAGCATCTGCTTTGTCAATACAAGCTTCAGGTGGGCAGAGCTTTCTTCATTGTAACAAATAGAGACCTAGCACTCACCTGACTTAGAGCTTTGTGGCTGCTTTTCTAGAGATGGTCTCTACATCTCCTGGGGTTGAAGGATGCTCTCCAGAGCGAGGTATCCATGCTACTTTGGCTTCTGCTTGGATCCACTGGGTTCTGGCAGAGAAGGCAGTTCTCCATCAGCCCACAGCCTGCCAGAGCTGCTCAACATCTCATGAATGCATGTCCCTTTTTTCCTTTTTCTTTTGAGATGTACAGTGGTTTCTCCACAGCCCTGTCTCCCCCAGATGAACTGTGCCTGCCAGCTGTGCAGCAGAGTAGCAGGGCAGTGAGGACTTGTCTGCTTGATAGCATGACTGCCCACAGACCTCAGGAGAAAAGATTAGGGCGAGGGCATGAATGTCTTTTTCGTGGGGAAGGACGTATAAAGGTTGTGACGTGAGGGGGCTGACCTGGAGGTCCACAGGGTGGGCAGAAATTGAGGGAAGAAAGGGGAGCTGGAGACAGAGGGGGGTGGTGGTGGTGGCCAGGCTCAGCAGCTGGAGGGAGCTGGACCGCTTCGTTGAGCGCGTTGTGCAAAGCACAGGCGAGCCTCTCCCCTCCAATGGGCAGTGTCTCTGTGAATCGCTGTCAAAGCAGATGAAATTTCACACCACACAAATTTTTGAATTTAAAAGGGGAGGGACGTGGGTAGAGAAGCGGGAGAGGAGGAGGGGGAGGGAGAAGACGCAGCCTGGCTGGGCGCCAGCGCCTCTTGCTAATGCCACGGGGAAGGTGGCATCCTTCCCTGGCGTTCCCTTCAGCCCCCACGCTCCCTGCTCCCTTTCACTTTGGTCGAATCTCCCGGAGGCAGCGTGCTCTCTCTAGAGCTGTTTACAGAGCGATGGTTTGTTCTCTGTCTCCTTATCTCCTTTCTCACAGAGTGAGTATCCACTCCTCCTCTGCTTTCTGTCTTTTAACCTCTTGTTCTTCTCCAGCTCTCCTTCCCCAGGCTGCTTTACCCCTTGCTTCCCCTGAATCCTCTTCTCTGTTCCCTTACCCTGGTGGCCTCCTGTCCTGCAGTATCTGCTCTCCCGTTTCTCATCTCCACTCCTGCCTCCCCCATCAGTGCTCATGCCATCATCATGCTTTAATCCTCTTCTCGTTTTTTCCACTTCTTACTTTCCTTCCACCTTTATGGCCTGTTAACCCTGTTGAGACACCCAGGAGCTCCTTAGTGTTAATCCCCCCCATCTAACTCTCCAGTCCTCCCCATGCCATCTTCTACGTGCCAAGCAAACACATCTCTTAACACAATAGCTCAGAGCATATCAAGGTAATATGTTTATATCCATGAAAGCATGAGGCAGAGGTTGGTCCTGTGGCCTTCTGGACCAGAGATGGCATGTGCTGTGACTCCACAACGTTGCTGGCGTGCCTGAGTTTTGCTCCCATTCCCCTTCGGCTGTGAGAGGTGAGTGGAGTCTCTCATCCTTTTATGAGTCCCACCCACCCATAGTACACAGCCACCAAAGGAGCTAGAGAAATCTCTTGTTGGCCTCTCTAGGAGCAAGCGAATGTTGAGTCAGTCACAGAGGCCACAGGTGGATATTTCAGCAACAGCGGCAGGTGCTGTAAAAAGCAATGACAGGTTTGTGATGCTGTGGGTCATTCATGGACTTCAAGCAGGGTATGGCAAAGGTAAGCTGATGTCCAGGATGTTTTCTGAGATCTGAAGTCTAAAGAATTAAACACCTCCTTGCTCTCTGGGATACCACTTGTTTTATCCCAAGTAGGGCTGGTTTATCAGGGTTTAGGAACCCCAGAGGCAGGACCTGAGTTGAACCTGGTGCCCCAGGCCGGCTGCCCCTTGCATCTTGTCATGCTGCAGGAGCCCCACATCCAGGTGGTCCTGTGGTGCTAGTGTCCCTGGGCTTGCTGGGCGCACCTCACTGGGGGTGTGGCACTGCAGCTGAAATGCTCCAGATGAGCAGGTGGCTATAGCCCAGCACAGTTGTGTGAGGCTGTGCTACCTCTGCTATGCGAACAGAGCATAAACCTTCACCCTACATGGTCCCAATTCTCACCTGCCTGAGCAGCATTACATGGGCAGATCATCAGGAGTTTGGTGCAGCCAGCTGGGGTATCCCTGGAGGATGGTGAACTGTACAGTGTGGATACACCTGCCCTTTAATCAGAAGAAGAGAGAGAAATTATCTGACTTTTGAGGACAGATGCCCTCTTAATCTTGTTTTTCTCCTTTCTGTCCTACCTGTCCTGAGGTGCTCTTCTTTTTGAATCAACAGGGCTAAATTCTGCCCTGATGTAAATCTCTGCTGCTATAAATTGGTGTGATCTTGCAAAAATCATTGGAGTGGCTCTGGATTTATGCCGGCTGTTAGTGTGAGCAGGATTTGGCGCATGGAGTGTGGTAGCCATAGCTCACTGTGTCGTGCTCTGCATTTCCAAGCAGCACTGCAGGTGATAAGCAAATCCTGTCGAGAGGCGAGAGGGTCCCTCTTGAACCACAGAAGGCTTCCCCTGAATGTCCTTTGTGTGGCCAAGTTAGCCAGCCAGGCTGCAATTTTGGGATGGACACTGTGGAAAGGTTTTAGCCCACGGAGTCCCACAAATGGGGTGGAAAATTTTCATTTAATACACTTTTGCATCTCACACTTTAGGGAAAACAGGAGAACACATTTATAACTGCTATTTCCCACGGGTGCAGTATAATATATACAGTATATGCCGTGTGCGGCATAGGGGGATGAGTCATACCCGTTCGTGACTCTTTGGTCTCAGTGCCTGGCCAGAATGGACTCTGCACCTGCCACTTTGGGCTTTCCTGCCAAGGTGCAGCTCCTCCCAGGTGTGCTTCAGATCTGCTCCTCCACCGTGGTCTCCTGTGCCCAGCTACCCTGGTCCAGGAGGATTAGGGTGGGAGAGGCATTGAGTTTCCATCAGCCCTCCTAGAGATGCCAAACTGGGAGGCTGTAAAAGCAACACATGTAATCCCAAAGCCACGGGGATAATTTTTAAGTGGCCTTCTGCCCTGTCACCCTTCTCCCTCTCTGAGCTTTCTCCTCCACCCCAACCGCATTACAGATAAAAGGGTTAAGAGCTCACTTGGGCCCCCTGCTCAGAGAGAGGGCAGTTGCAATGTTGTATCTAGACCCAGTGAGGATATATATAAATTCCCTCCGTCTCTTCGGATCTATTTATAGCACAGCAGGCAGTGGCAAAGGCTCTCCTCAAGGCTTAATCTCCTACAAACAGTCTTCACAGACAGCAGAGAGATAAATTTAGCACACGAGATTTCTTAAAGAGCCAGCAGCTCTGCGGGGTGCTCGCCTGCCCTGCTATAGCCCCCACCCTGATACCCCCACCGGGGCAGCCCTCTCCTGCAAGTGCTTACCCCCTCCTCCCCCGCTTTCCAATTTTCTGTCCGGCTTCACCCATTCTCTCCCCTTTCCTGGTCTCTTTTTCTTTCATTGACGTTTTTTCTTTTTTTTCCTTCTTTTTTGCTGGTTCGCCATCTCATCTTCTCTGCTTTCTTGTTTTTCTTTTTTTCCTCTCTTCTCTTCTTTCCCAGGCCACAGGGCTCAGAAGATAAAGCTTTCTCGTTAACAGTTCACTGGTTATGCCTACATAGTAAAAATGTGTAGCTTGATTAATGCCTTCCAGATGGTTAATTGAAAAAAAGACGGGGGGGAATGCACCAATCTCTCCCCCCCTCTTCAGCACTCTGCACACATACATTGCACAGGAAGAAAACTGCATTAAAGGGTGAGGTGAGCAATATATTTGAGAAATAGGGGCAGTCTGTTAACGCCAGGGTGGCGTTGCCAGGCTGGTGAGTTAGCTGTTGATTTGCTCTGTCCCTGCTTCATGCCCTTTTCCCTCATCTATCCCACCCCAAAATTCCCCATCCCAGGGAACGATGCTCCTTCATGTACAACATGTAACACAAAAAAAACCCTCCTCATACCCTCATGTGAACCCCATTGCAGGCGCTGTGCTGCTCTGCCCCCACCCCTTGCTCTGACACCCCCAAAACAACACCGACCCTCATTTTCTCCCCATATTTATTTTCTGGGGGGATGCACACACATATATATACCCATGTGTCTTTCATGAATCTTGATCATGTAATTGGTTGCGCAAGAGTGACTCTCTTACCACAGCTGTGAGCCACAGAAGAAGAAGGGCCCCGTCAGTGGGGTCTGGGCTTTTGGATTTGGCAGTGCCGAAGTGGGTGCAATGGAGGGGGCATGGGTGGGTCGGGAGCTTGCAAGTAGGGTAATTGGGGCAACTCAGGAGGAAAGGGTGGTGATAATGCGGTCAGCTATTCTTCTCCATTGGTCATTGCTGGGCAATTTAATTAGTGCGTCTTCTGTTTTATGGACACATGTCGGCTGTCTCCCTCTTACAAACTGACATGCCTGTCCTCTTCCTACCCCTGCCCGTAGCTCTGCCTACTCCCGGTTTTTTTGTCTTTCTCAAGGGAGAGACAGAGGAGGAACACAAATCCCTCCCCACCCCATTAATAGAGATACTGCCTTGCTGGCATGAGTCACGAAGGGTTTAAGCCGTGCAGTTGAGGGTGAGCTGCATCCAACCCCCCGCCCCGCACACCTCCCACCATGGATCTCCCTGGTTTCCAGGGAAACAGCGGCCCCAAATGCTGCCTGACTTTCACATCTGCCTTTCATTTCTCCTTTTTTTTTTTTTTGTGAGAAAAAACACATAACTGATTTTTTTTTTCCCCTTCCCCTTACAGGATCACCACCACGGCCGCTTGCATGATGGACCTGCGGAGGTACCCCCTGGACCAGCAGAACTGCACGCTGGAGATTGAGAGCTGTGCGTATGCCTTGCACCCACCCTCTGCCATGCGGTGCCACCCGATGCTACCCGCCCCAGCCGCAGCTTCCCACTCACGGGATGCCTCCCAGGGGTGTTACGGGCCACCCCTCCTGGAGGGTGTCCCCTGGGGCAGGACCAGGCTTCCTCATCCCAACTCCATCCTGAGGGACCTCGTGGGTGAAATGCCCAGGAAAATGGAGCTCTAGCAGCAGGCTAGGCATTAAAATCACTCTCGCCCTCAGAAGGGTGGTGGAAACATCCCTTAGCCCTAAGAAAGGGATGGGAGCCTGCCCTTGCTCATGGCTGGCCCTGCTCCGCGTGGGAGGTGAGACCCGAGCCCTCCCACAGTCTCTCCCCACCTGGATCTTCCCTTGACTCCTATAGAAAGCCTCTCCTGACCGTGCTGGCGGAGGAGGTCTGGCTCTCCTCATAAAAATGCACCGCTGTATCCCCACAGGAGTGGTCCAGAGCAGCAGATCTCACAGTAACGATGATGCAGCTTCAGTGGTGATTATCAGAGAATTGCTTTTTTCATAAAAGAGGTCCCACAGTATCCAGAGTTGGAAGGCGCCATGCTGCCTTCCCAGCCCTGCCTGCACCTGCACCTGGGAGCCCCTTTCCCGCTCGCCGCTCGGGTTGCTCAGGATGCACAGCCATCGCAGCCCTTGGCGTGGCGGGTAATGGGATGTAAATTAGGTCCTGCTGGAGACACTAATGACATGTCATTTCTGGCACTCCTTAGCATTTTGAGAATAGTTTACGGTACAACCAAGAAAACAGAAGGCAGAGAATTACCCACAGTTCCCCATGTTGCAATTTTGTTCTTAATGGGACATGTCAAGCCAATTTGTTAGTCGAAGCTACGTTTCCTTACAGTATTTCTAAGATCCACGCAGAGATGAAGAGATTCAATTGTTTCCTTCATCAGAGCCTTTGTCTTTCAAACACTTGCACATTTGAAATCCGCAGGGCTCCATTTTGTTTGCTTCTAAGTCCACACAACTCTGGAATAACAGTCCTTTCATGGCTGGCTTAAAAAACAAAGTATATAGAAAAACCTGTAAAACACACCACCAAAATAGCCCTTTTGTGGGTGCTGGGTTTGTAAAGCAGCAGTGGGCAGCTGGGATCTCCTTCCCCACAGCAGCTTGGGGCACTTACCTGCAGGAGACAAGCCAGTGCTGGCACCGCCTGTTGATCCCATCCCTCCATCCCGAAAATAGCCCTCATCACACATACCCCTGCCTAGCTGTGTGCCAGGATTCAACAAAAACCTGATGAGGCAGGCAGCAAACAGGCTGTTAATTTGATGTTTTAAGATGTCGTATTAATAATTTATGATATTTCAGGTTGAAATGACTTGTCTTTGTGAAAGTTCTTTTACTTTTTAAAAGTAAAATGGAAATTTGGTTTTCTTTTTAAAGCTAGAAATCAAAGTGAAGCATTTATTTTTAGACTGAACAACCTTTCCCTTTAGAATCACTTTAAATATGGCTTCCCAAAAAACATGTTTGATTTCACATTGCATAATGTCATAATAAAAAAAAAATACAAAAATTGGTACCCAATACCAGCAGGTCGTAGAATAAATGGAATAGAGCTAGTTAACTGTGAGGTCTCCTAAAATTAGTTACTGTAATTTGACATTTTCATTGCTGATCAGGAAGTGAATTTGAAGTCACTGCTGTTAAATTTGTGGATGATGAAGATAGCAGTCTGCGTGGCTTGCTCGCTGCACATTTGAGTACTCCCAATTTGACTACATCCAGAATGCATTTGAATACAGCTAAATGCGGAGGTCTGCGCCTGGGTGCGGGAGCGCAGGCAAGGCTGCCAGACTGAGGCACTCGTACCCGCACAGGTATCGACCGGGGGAAACGATGAAGCGATGGCAGCCCCGAGCACCGCTGCTGGAGGTTTCGTAGCAGGGCTCTGACAGAAAGGGCTGGAGCGAGCCTTGGTTATATAAACCAGGGGAGCCGTGAGTCAGAGCAGGGAATCGATTGGCCTCTGAATATGTCGCTGGTGAGACCGGGAAAGGGACTCTGTCTATATTTGGTTTCCAAAATTTAGAAAGGAAGTCAAGAAATCAGAAGAGGTTGGGAAAAGATGCTAAAAAGCAGTTCAAGGACTAGAGCAGGTGTTTTGCAGTAAGAAACCTAAACAGCTCAATTTGTTTACTGCAAAGGAGGTGGAGAGGTGACTTGTTTACAGGCTGGGTACACCTCCGCAGAGGGCGAGCGCTGGGTGGAAAAGGCTTGGTAACCTCCTCGAAAAATTCAGAACAACCACCAGAGTCTGAAAGTCTGAACCAGATAAATTCAAATGTAAAATTGCACACGATGTTTTTAGCTGCGAGAGAGTTTGAGCCGCTGGAATCAACCACCGGGAGGAGTGGGGGACTTGGCTGTTTCTTGCTGCTTTCCACACTTGGTCTCAGTGCTGTGGGAGAGACGCTGCAGCCAGATGCAAATACCAGTTCTTGTGCACAAAGCTGGGTACTCAAGTCAGTGCAACAGCATGTGACACGCCAGTGTCTGCAGCAGATGAGATGATGACCTAAGGATCCTGAATCTCTGTGGGCTCATGGGTGTGAGTGCTTTTCTGCTTACTGCCATGGGAGCAGGAGCAGGCCATGGGGGAGGAGGTGGAGCCCTGGCTTAGGTGATTTACACCAGAAGCAGATCTGGCATGGCATTTGGCAGATTGTTGTTATTTTTTTAGCACCCCTGAATAAAAGTAGTAATGACTGAGAGCGCAGGATGTGGGCTTGGAGACTACACAGTCATCAAACAATTCAGTTTGGGAAGAGACCTCAGGGTGTCTCTAGTCCAGCCCCCAGCTCAAAGCAGGGTCAGCTATGAGATCAGACCAGGTTGCTCAGCTCTTTGTCCACTCAGGAGCTGCAGGATGACACCATCCTCAAAGGTTCAGCTCTAATCTGGGGTAATCCTTGGCCCCTAAGGCTAGGTAGAAGAATTTCTCCTCTATGGTACATTCAACAGCTCTTCATTCCTCTGATCCCACTAATACACTGGTGCTGGTTTTGGTGGCAGCTCTCCCTAGTGGATGTTAGCCTTGCTGGGTGTTGCTAGCCCACTGTCTCTGCTGCGAGGGCTTGTGGACAAGGCAGGTTGTCATGCTGCGGTGCAGGTTGTGAATAAAAGCTGTCTGTGGGCATAGTTGAAGTTCGTGCTCTAAAAGAAACCTTGCACCATGCCGCACCAAAGCCTGTACATATCTTACTGCTTCTTTGCACATAGAGGTGCTCCCATGCAGCTCTGCACTTTGCTTAGAATAAGAGGCCATCCCTTGTACAGCAACGGCCACAGTTCTTTAAAACCCAGCTTGCTACAAGCAGCATTAATTTTCAAGTGGAGATGAATCCTTGCCCACAAGGGCAGCAGGCAGGGCTGTGAACGTCACACTGATGAGAGGGGAGCTGCTTGATTTCGTCCCCTGGGTCTCATTCCCCATGAGTCCAGAGCATCTGGGGAGTCTTTCTCCTGGGACTGTGGCTTTAGGCTTCTCAGTACTTCCAGCCTGTGAGTCCTGTCTGGCATAGTCCATGTGTAACCTGTTTGGGGTTAAAGTAAGAGGCTGTACTCTTGACTGAGTTAACAAACCCATTACCCTGAAACGTAAGGGATGAGTATTCCTTACCAGCCTGATTCCCCCTCCTCTCTTCTCCCATTACTGCTCTTTTCAGCCAGCACTTGGTAAAAGCCCCTGATCTCAGAGACGCTGTCCACTTCCTGGCTCCAAATTTTGACTGAGAGTACTTAGAAGAGGGAGATGCTCTGATGCTCAAATTTCTTTTCAACTGCTGTTGTAAATCTTTTTCTCTCTGGGAATTTTTGATACTTAGATGCTCTGTTTACCTAGTCCCCACCAGAATGTATTGTGTGGTCTCCCCCTTCTGGTAAAAGGAGGCAGTTTTTGAAAAGCAAAATGTCGTGTTTGGTGCATTTGACAGAGGCTTCTGATTCACAAGTCCCTGTCATGTCAGCTATGGAGATTATGTAGCCCAAGTCAAGGCTTGATGGACCACTTCTCACCTTTTTCTCCTGAATTCTAACCAGAAGTGGGAGTTCTGACCAATTTTTTCCTCTTCTCCTGGGGACTGTACTGCCAAGCTCAGCTGAAGAAGAAAAGTATGTCAGCAGGGAGGGGCTATGCTTGCTATCTGATGGTGTGGGCTTTCCTTTGGATCCTCTTCCAGATCACTTTAGTGAAAATGGGGGTGTCATCTGCTCGAGCTTGCCAGCTTAGTTCTCTCTCTGTGCTTCTTCATCTCTGCAGATGGTTACACGGTTGATGACATTGTCTTCTTCTGGCAAGGAAATGATTCTGCTGTCACGGGGATGGAGGTGCTAGAACTGCCCCAGTTCACCATTATCGAGCAGAGGCTCGTCAGCAGGGAAGTGGTCTTCACCACCGGTGAGTGTCTGCTGAAGGGATGCGATGGAATGTGCAAACCTTCTGCTGATCAATGTCAATGCGGTTGTTCCTCTGATTCAGATGCTGAGGCACTAACTTAGGATCTAGGCTTCAACTTAGGGTCCTGTTCCTTTGGAAAAGAGGCATCTTCTGTGCCCACCAAGTTTGCTTTTTTTTTTTGGCTGCTTCTCTTTAGAGACTTACGGGGTCATTTTTTTGCTGCAGTTGTTTTCATTTCTTAGTCAAAACACCAACTGAGCTCAAAACAGAACCTCTTTAGAAAGTTCTCATCCTTTACCTTATTTTTATGTGGTTTGCAACTGGCTCTTGAAGCTAATGTAGGTGCAATAGTAAGCAGAAGAATGTATCAGTTGAAAAGCAAGTAATCTATGAAATTATGCAAACCCATCTGTACACGGCAATAAAAAGATTTGGAGAGAATACCTTGGACAACTCAGATACTGCGAGTTGGAAAGTTGAGGAATTTGGAAAGTTTGGATTTTGGTTGCTGTCTTCACTTTGATCTGGCATGGAATTCACTGCCAAAACAGTGTGCCATACACCTGTTACATAGGACAATTTTTGAAATGCCATGAAATCACAGCCTGAGTCTATCAGTGGTGGTGGCAGACGGGGATGTTGTTACAATAGTGTCTCAGGGGCATGCTGGGAGCAGGGTCCCATTGCAATGGTAATCTAGAGATCCACAGCAAGAGGTAGTATTCCTCCAAAAGAAGTTTGCAGTCTAAATAGGTAAGACCTTCAAAAAAAGACTGGTGAAGTACTGTGTTCAAGCTACGCAAATGGCACATAATGGTGAGAGAACATAACCTCCTTTTTCCCAGTCTACCCCCTTGATCATTAAAGACTCTTGTTCTCTTGTTGCTTTAGCTGCCAACCCACGATTACACCCATATTTCAGGCTGCTGTGTTGCCTAAGGGACGGAGCTGAGAAGGAGGAATGACTTGGACTTTGTTTCACAGCAACGAGAGAGGCCCTGCTTTGTCCCTGTCAAAATGACCCTGCTCCAGTGGAAGGACTGTAAAAGTACTTATTGTCATCACTAGCCCCATTGGGTTTACTAAAAGATTAGAAGGAAGTTGCAACAGCTTGGGAAACAAAAAAAAACGACCTACAGATTAACTAACAGTACTCTATTTGCATATGAATTTGCCCAGTCTGACCATAACCCATTTTTAGAACAACATGGGAAAAATACGATTCAGATCTTCATTGCTGTTTGGTGGAAAAGCTATCACATGAAACATTGGAAAATCATCTCACTGCATCCAGATACAGGGTTAAAGTCTCCTGTGTAAGCCTGTATCAAATTGGCGCGTACCATAATAGCAATTTCAGCACTGAAACAGACATTCTCCCATGATGTCTGATATAATAACGTAACTTATGTAGTTTCCTTTCTTCTTAATATTCTGAGCCAACTGAGCAGACTCTGAAGAGCCCCCTTCCAAAAATTGATGAGTCTGCAAAACCAAATGAAGAAAAAAAGAGAGATTTCTCATTATCTCTGCCTCTTGAGAACACTTTCCAAATAAAATTTCAATTCCTATTCTAATCTTTTACCATAAATACAGCCTTGCCCTCCTCTCAAACAACATCTCCCTTTAATATCTCATTGACAGGTTCATATCTGCGCTTATCCTTGAGTTTCCGGATTAAGAGGAACATTGGTTACTTCATCCTGCAGACTTACATGCCATCTATTCTCATCACCATACTGTCCTGGGTCTCCTTCTGGATCAATTACGATGCTTCTGCTGCACGAGTGGCACTGGGTATGTATCTTTTCATTATATGTTGAAGAAGGTGTTTTTTTTGAGGGAAATCAGCTAGGACAGCTGTAAGAAAGAAAATACCTTTTTCTGTATGAGGTAGCAGCTAAGCAAGCCACATAGGTCTGCCAAACTTGCGTCCCAAATGAAGGACATTTTTTCTGAGAACAAACTTCAAATTTTCAGCCAGAAGAGCTACTTTTTTTTGTTCAGAAGTATCAGTACTTCCCAAGATTGAGTCTGTATTATTTGAATCAGTAAAAATTCTACCATAAATTTCTGGGGGTGCAAGTTTAAACTCTATAACAAAAGCATAAATGGTCACAGCTTCTTAGACATCTGAGACACTGACATGCCATGAGCCCGCCAGTTCCTTCACTCTGGTTTGTACTTGTTTTCTTAAGAAGAGAAGTCTGGGCACCTCTTGGTCAACAGGTCTGCCAGGACTGGTTATTTGGATGATAAATGCTGAGGGTGGGTGGCCAAAGAGCAGTAAGAATGGTGATGGAATGGCTAAAATATGAAAAAAACAAAGGAAGTGGCATTACACCTTTTCATGATAGTTTAGGCCCCAATACAGACACTTTTTTTTTCTAGCTGAAGATCTTCATAACCAAGGCAAATGTGGGACAGTAGTTAAAGTCCAAGTTCTTCTTAAGCACATGTTCCTCTAAATAGGAAAGCGGAAAAAAATGAGGTCTTTCAAGCAACAGAAGGGAAGTGGGGGTGGATTGCAGATGAGGATTTTGAAGAAGAAACAGGAGAAAGGGGGGATGGCTGGCATATGAGAATGGGGCTGTGCAACATGATAGAAAGTTTAGAGGAAATAGGAGAGCCAAGGAGGGAGAAGGATTTAATCTGTGAGTGGTAAAAGGTTCAGAGAGGCAATGGAGCATAGGTAGAGGCTGGGTCTTACAGAAAAGGTTGGGGGCTTAAATTATCTTTAGGAGAAGACAGAGTTTGAGAAGACTCAGAGGAGAGATGGTTTGTACAAAGATATAAAATGATGATTTGGCTGTGCTTGCTTGGAGAGGCTGGAGCAGGGAGACAGGGAGGGAACAAGAACAACATGGTAAATTAAAAAGGTAAGTTGCATTGACAAGAGTATCATCAGTGAGAGAAGGAAAGACACCATGGCAGACATTGCTGGCACAGTGAAAGTACAAGCAGAAGGGTGGACATGAGATGCACAGCTGTTGAATTTCTGCTGACATCTGGATTCAAAGCAGAAGACAGAAGAAAAACATTGTAGATCAAAACTGGAACAGCTCTCCCTAAACTATTCCTGACAGTTCTCCATCTAACTTGTCCTTAAAAAGCTCCGAAGAAGGAGATTCCACAGCCTCCTCTGGGCACTTTATCTCCAGATTTACCTGCTCGTACAGTCAAAAAGCTCTTCTTTGCCTCTGTCCTAAGTCTCCATTGCAATTTGTCCAGTTCTTAATGGAGACGTGGAGAACGTTCTATTCCCCCTTTCTTTGCCCCAGATTTCTGGATATTTAGACAGTAGTCTAAATACAGACAGTATAATGTATATATATAAATATATCTCCCTTCTGTTTACTCTTCTGTGAACCAAAGACTATTCGTTCTTTAAATCTTTTATCAGGGATGACACTAAAGACACGATGAGGGTGAAGGGGAAACAGGACAACCAGAGGATGCACAGAGAGGTTTGAGAGCCATCACTGTAGAGGCAGGGCTGAAACTAGAAGAGCAAATTAGGGTCATGGAGACTAAGAGAAATGCCAACAGAAAGATGAGGAGGAGGGACACTAGAAGAAAAAGAGCTCAGCAAGGTAGTAAGAAAAGCAGGACAGCTGAGCTAGAGAAGTGGGAGAAGACAATTACGTTGAAGGGGAAAAGTTACTGCCCCCAAAAGAAGCATGAAGGCTCATTGCCATGTTTTTGAAGCTGGCAGAAGACTGTCAGAGAGACAGATCTGAGGCCACTCTTACAGTCCAGAGAAGGGAAGAGGCTGAGAAGAAACCAAAGAAGAGGACTGAAGCTGTAAGTTTAATCATGGTGCACCAGGCTCTTGGAGACTGAGTAGAGGGGGAAAAAGGGGTTCAATAAGATCAAGAAATGTTTATTTAAGATGCAGGAAATATGAGTAGGCCTAAAAAGAAGAGCGTGAGAACCATGGGAGGAGTGTGTACAGATGATAATTAAAGAAGTGAGCGGTAAAGCTGGTGAGAGGAAAGTGGGAATTGATGGGGTCAATGATGTAGACAGAAGCCTATGAGGCGGGAAAAAAGAGAGTGTCATGAAGAGGGAATCTCTTCACTCTTTCTCCTATTCATGGCACTGGAAAGACACAGCAGATTATAAATTCATGTCAAGGATACTGAGGCATTCAGTAGTGCCCAGGGAAGCCTGATGAGTTCATGAAGTGGAAAAAAGGGAGGAGAAGAGGTTGAGATACTGAGAGCAAAACTGAATGTTTCCTACCACATTGAGAGAAAGAAGGAGGATCAGGGAGGACTTAAAGAACCAAGGTCCAGCGAACGTTGATCCTCATTGTCCTGATAATACTCAGCTTTGATATTTTTTCCCACTGTTGGCGGCTGGTTTATTTTCTGCAGCGATTTGTACTGGGCAGCTGGGCTTAGAATAATGACGATTTTCTTCCCAGTTGCACTGCTCCCATCCCTCCTGAGGTTGTCCAGCTGAGAGGAGGGATGGGGAAGCTGAGAGTGGCGTTTCAGAAAACCATCCCACCCTGGTAACAGAGCACCTACCCTCTCCTTACAGGGGTCACCACGGTACTTACAATGACTACCATCAACACCCATCTGCGGGAGACTCTCCCCAAGATCCCTTACGTCAAGGCTATTGATGTTTATCTCATGGGCTGCTTCGTCTTTGTGTTCCTGGCCCTCCTGGAGTATGCTTTTGTCAACTACATATTCTTTGGGCGAGGTCCCCGGCAGCAAAAGAAACAGAGTGAACGGATCAGCAAGGCCAACAATGAGCGTCACCGTTATGAGGAGAAGAGGGTGAGAGAGCAGGTTTGTCTCCTTCTTTCATTGTGGCAGGAGAATTCAGACTCTCCACTGTTCATTTAGTCCTGGGTGAGCTGTGGAGCAGCCTTTCTTCTCTTCATGAGAGATGAACTCCTGTTTCCCTGTCTGGTGATTACTGGGAATTTTTTCTCCGTGATGATTTTGTCATTATCCTCAAGCCAGTCTCATCAGGACCATCCTCTTGCACGGGGCAGGTGTACCCAAAAGTACCCGTGTGGCTTTTGGTCCTACGGTGTTGGCAGAATCACACTACCCACTCAAAAGCTTGCTGCGAGCACATGTGGCTAGTCCTTCAACTCCAGCATCATCCATACATTTTCAAATGCAGAAGTCCAGGTTCAGAGCTCACAAATGACCCAATCAGTGGTACTGTTATACAGAAAACAGTTCAAAATCATCCCTGATGGTGTGGCCCTGTGTGCGTTTTGCACAGGACATCCCCACTACCTTTCTCTCTGTCTTCCTTGTTCTAGGTTGACCCATATGGTAACATCCTCCTCAGCACTCTGGAGATGAACAATGAGCTGCTGGCCACGGACATGATGAGCAGCGTTGGCGACTCTCGAAACTCTGTCATGTCCTTTGAAGGCTCAGGAATCCAGTTCCGCAAGCAGCTGGCCTCTCGGGATGGATTTGGTCACCACCCAACCCTGGACCGCCATGTCCCGCTGACCCACCACACCGCGGCCCGCAACCGTGCCAACTGCCGTCTCCGCCGGCGGTCATCTAAGCTGAAGCTCAAAATCCCAGACCTGACAGACGTCAGCACCATTGACAAGTGGTCACGAATCATTTTTCCAATCACCTTTGGATTCTTCAACCTTGTTTACTGGTTGTACTATGTAAATTGATGCCTGCAGCCTCTGAGAGCGATAGGGACAGACACTCAGACAATGACAACACAGGAGTGTTGTGGTCTTTTGGGTTTGGGTTTTACTCTTTACTATCATTATCATTTATTCCTTTGATTCATTAGATTTATTCTAAGCTTACTCTTCTCTTTTCAGCACATGTAGAACCATGGAGTGTGGGACAGGGTAAGGGAGAGAAGGGCATACGGGAGGGGGTTTGGTTTCAGGGAGGGATGTGTTTGTCTCAATTTTGGTTTCCTGCTGAAGGACTTAAACCATTGTAAAAAAAACAAAAGCCACCAAAAACCAAAAAAAGAAACGAAAAAAAAGAAAAAAATCACAGAAAAAAGAAAAAAAAACACACATAAAAAACAACAAAAAAAGAAAAGTTTAAAAAAAGGGGGGGAGATTTAAAGAAATTGAGTCAAAAACTGGTGGGGGGATAGGTTACCTTTGGCTGTGCTCACTAATGCGCTATTCTCACTTCCATTTCATTATGAATTTCATCTTTCTCTTCTCAGTATTATTATATTTTTTTAATCTTTCTTCTGTCACTGCTCTTAACCTCTTCATGTTTATTCTTTCATGAATTCATGAGGTGGTGGGGTTTCATTCTCATGCTATGAGATTTTTCTTTTCTTTTTCTCTCTCCCTCTCTCTTGCTTACAAGCCTAAAAGAATCTTTTAAACCAACAAATAAAAAGAATATTTATTTTGGAAGAGCTGGGAAGGGGGGAGGACAAGGCAATTATTTGGGAGGGAAAGGGCAATGTGGGGTTATGGGAGGGGGGGAGGAGGGAGCTTATCAAAAACAAAGGCACATTTGCAAGTTGCCTTTTTCCACCTTCAGGAGTTTGCAAGCTGTTTTTCCTGTATGAATGTGTGTGTGTGTGCGGCGCATCTCTGTGTGTGTATGTGCACATGTATGTAGATACGGATGTGTGTGTGCAAGCATGTTTTCTGGGGAGGGGAGCTGGGGAGGGGGGTTTTGTAATGTCTTTTGTAGAAAGAGAACACAGATGACATTTAACCGGCAGTGTTTTGGGGGGAATAGCAGGGTTTTGTTTGCTCATTGCAACTTTGTGAGGTTGGAGTCCCAGTTTGAGTTAGAGCGACAGAGCTGGGGAGGTAGATTGTGCAAATATACGCTTGCTGAGGAAAGAGAGGGCTTTGGGGATCAGCAATGGAACAGTGCTGCTGTTCACCACTGGCATCTGATCTCTAGTAGACTAAGCTGATTCAGTCCTGAAAGGAGAGGTTGTTCCTAATCATTCCCACCCTGCATCTTTCTTACTGAGTTTGGGGAGAAAAGCAGTTGCAGGACTCTGAAAACTCAACCCTTTCCCCCCTCTACTTGTTCCTTGTGCCAGACAAGGGACGTCACACTCCAGCCCACTGAGTGACCATAGCCTACGGCAAGGTGCAGGAAAGCGTGGATGTCGTTTAACTTCGTTGTGTTTCAGGACAAAAAAATCCAGGAATGATAACTATCCCCTTTCCTAAGAAGTTCAGAAGCAAATGGTGGGCTGGCACCCTCTGATCTGTACTGCTTCCATCAGGCCTTCCTTTATGTCTGTTAATGCATGTAGAGTGTAGAGAAGAGCACCCTGTGCCCCTTCTTGCAGAAGATGTAACTAAGGATGCAGTAGAGTTCCATGGAGCATCATCCCACTGGAAGACTATGGTCTTCAAAGACCAGGCAGGGTGAAGGTTGCAATGAAAATGCTGAGCTTGTCAGTGCTTGTGGAAGCCCCTAAGTCTGTAGCAGCTTCCATCCACAGGCACTCATTATAAAGGTGCAGAAGGGTAACTTGGCCTTGGACAGTAAGGTCAACTTTTTCCAAAGGAGCCAGTGACTTTCAGGAGAATCACTGAATTATTGGCCACTTTGGCAATCACTGATGATGGATAATCTCCCTTATAATATTAATAAAAGCCATGAAAATAATAAATTCACAAGTGCAAAACTTTAACCCTAGGGTCATTCTGCCATTCCTGGAGTAATGACGAGAACCGTGTTCTTACCTGATGGAGGTTTTTACATGCCAGACACACACACACACAACACACTGCCTTGAATCCAACCATCCCTTTATTTTCATGCTAGCATTTTCTTCCTTTTTCGTTGATTGCCATTGCTTGGGAATGATCCTGGAAAACAGGAAACTCCTGGTTTTCAGATGACAGATGCATGTAATGCACATCTTTTCGTTCACTAATTTATGTCTGTACAGTGCTATGAAAATGTGAATCATTATAGGCCTGACCTAGTAACACTGAAGTCATGGAAAGTTTTGCCTTGACTTGGTTGAAACAGGATCAGGGCTCATCAGAGTAATAAGTATTGTTATTTTTATATCAGTAATGTGTCTTATGCATTTTCCACTAAGCAGAAGTAAAGCACCCATCCTCCTCAATCACCCCCAATCTCTGTCTCCCTCTCTCATGTTCATGCATGCACATATTTGGTCCAGGCCTCCCTGGACTCACCAGGGTTTTAGCACAATTGTTAAATCAGACTTAGATTCCCAGCTGCCCTGCAAAACGGTCTCCTGCTGGTTTCCACATTCAAGAGCGATACTGTTGAAAATGGGTTTTCCCAATGTTATTGCAGTTTATGGTCTAGATGGATCTGTATAGGAATAAGAGTCTGAAGAGTGAATGGAGCTGGATGATAGGGCTAGGGCTGGATTAGGTAGTTTCCTCTACCAGATACGCAGGAAGTTAAAGCTTGGCCACTGGAGAAAGTTACACTTTCTAGTGGGATTCTATTTGGAAATGGCTTTTAATGTTTTAATGGAAGTCATAAAGTTGTGTTTTATGGCATCAGCAGTATAATGTAGGTGGATATATGCATGTCAGATGACTGCGGTTCCCAGAGGGAGGCTGCCTATCAGCAGGTTCAGTTTTTAAGGGGAGTCTAACCAGCTGATTGATGATTAAATACAATATCTAAACACTTACCCTTTATATATGTGATTGCAATGTAAAGGGTGGTCAGAACGATAGAAGGGAAAAAAAGAGGCAGTTATAAGAAGCCTATTAAGATTGGAGGGAGAACAAATGGCCATGTGGTAAGAAATTATGAAGCTGAGGGAGATGACTCAGGAACTCCAGTAATTTGATAGTTGTAATAAAAGCCTGACAAATACGTGGTAGGAGTTAGGCACCTGAGAGCTCTCTCAGCTGGTCCCAAAGACCAGCAGTGGCACACAGATGATGCAAAACCCACCTGTGCTCTTTGCTGCTCGGGTGCTGAGCCCCACATGGAGTGGGTCCTGACTGACCCCATCCAGCACCCTGCAGGTACAGCCCAGGGCCTCCAGCAGCTGGAGATCAGGCGCAGGAGGGCTGTGTTTAATATTTGAGGCTTCAATCAGAGATTGAGCCCAGAATTTCATAGCGACAATCCAAAAGCTTTCCAGGGAAAAAGCACTGCTCAGCTTATTTCTTCACCTGCTGGGACTGGGAGCCAGACTCCTTTGCTATTGCCTTGGTTCTCTGTTGGCTGGGTTCTCTTTCTTATCAGGAGTCATCCTAGTTTCTCTCTTTGAATGTTTCTGACCTGGTATTACCAGGTCAGTTTTACTTCATAGAGTCAGTCTTAGTATATCCAGACATCTGGACTTTTTGGTCCTACACAATAATCTTTGCCAAAGAGTGTGCAGTCAGGACTTCTCACAGTTCAGGAACTGCCTTATAATTTCTGGTGATGGGGCAGAATGCTGGAGAACAACTGAGTGTCCTGTGAATCAGATGAGTAATAGAAAATGTGTTCCCGTACAGGGGTGAGGGAAGAATGCTGAAGGCCTTTAGAAATGCCCTCCTCCAGAACCGAGGTGGCACCTCCATTTTCCCCCTCCATAACCATCTGTGTCCACCCCTAAGAAAGGCAACAAACCTGTGTCTCGTTTTGAGGTCTAGTGATCCAGAAAGGAGATAGTGGAGAAAAAAAGGCATTTTAATCATACTCAAGGCTCAGAAGTTTCAAGCCATCACAAGCACGAGGAAAGGAAAGGCATGAACCTCTCTTGCAGTGGGTACAAAGCTTGTGTTATTGGAAAGGTGGAAAAGATTTCCACGCTGCAGCTTGTGTGCCCACTGCTGTCCATCTTTTCTTCACAAAGGGAGAGCAGTGGGGAAAGGAGGAGGAAAGAGTGAGAGTGCTGTTCCAAAGTGGAGCTTCTTCTGACTTTCACTGCAGTGGTGCAGGAGGCAATTCTGATCGGGGCTTGGTTTGTTTGCAGCTTGGGACAGGATTGCTGCTTGCTGGGTCGTGTTTTTTAGCAGAGACTGTAACACGAGCGTGAGGGATGGTCCAGGCTGCCTGAGGGAGCTGGGCTGGGGGAGAACGTTTTGCACCTTTCCCATGCATAACAGCCTAAGACAGGCACGTGGAGGAGGAGAACAAGGAGGAGAAATAGAAATGAAATCTCTCTCAGGATATACATGGCCAACACAACTCTATCGCTTCATTTTCTGATATTGTATAGTGCTGTCACTCAGGGACCTTTAGGAACTAGGACCTTGGGACTGTAATCCTACTTGTCCCCCTCCTATCCCCCCTTCACCTTGAGTATTAAGAACTGAAGAGAGAATGAGAGAAAGAGCAAAAGAGGAAAATAAGAGCCCTGGTAGCAAACCCCTGCTATTCCATGGGTAAAATAAAGCTTTGGTTACTAAGGTAAAAGGAAAATGTATACCTTTATATTCATGTCTTCAAGCATAAACCAGCCCGTAGTGTATATAGGGTAAGTTCACAGTGCATGAAACAAACAGGACTGTAGGTCTAACTGGCATCCAGCTTTCTTGCATGCACATCTGACGCCACGCCAGCAGCTTATGTCTTGCAAATAAGTAGGGAACTTGCCAAGGCTTGGCACTTCCTCTGTCCAATGGACAGCACATCCACTTCCCAGAAACAGAGCTATGCGGGGAACTGATCTGGCCAGTCTGTTTGACCAGATCTGCTCCAGAGGCTCTGGCAGGAGAAGATAAGGGGTGGGGGAGGGAGTTGGTTTTGTTTTCTTTCTTGTGGGGAGGAGGAAGGCGTTTTAAATCTCTGAGCTGTTATCAGGCAGAAGAGAAACCTCTGGAGCTGCAGACCAAAGGACAGTGGCTTTAGGGAAGGTGGTTACTGAAATTCTAATGGAGAGGATGGGATGTGGAAGAGGTGGTTGTTGGGAGAGAGCTGTAACTTCAGAAGCAGAGCAAATAGGAGAGAGGTAGTGAAAATATATGTGCAATACAATAGATTTGAAGGGACTAGAGCACTGAAAACGGGGGACCTCCACTGAATCAGACAGGCTGGGTGCAGCTGCAGGCAGCACTCAAGGAAACCCAGCCATGGCAGCAGTCCCTGGTGGGCAGAGGCTGCAGTCTCTGGGAGATGGTGAGGTCAGGAACAGGGAAAATAGAGGGACACTCATGGTGCTCTGCCATCAGTATGAGCTCAGTCCCTTTAGGCAGGGACAATCATTTGCATCTGGACAATGTTGCAGCAGCTGGGCTGGGATGCAGAGGGGTGCGACCACCGTGCCAAGCTGCGGCAACGGCTGAGCTCTACCCTGGTGTCAGAGATCAGAGCCAACTGGGCAAGAAATGCCATGTGGGTTACTAAATGCTTTCTTGGAGATGAGACTGGGCTTACCAAGCAGGGTGGGATGTCTTTACAGTAGACATAGAAATTGGGTCGGGGGCATGGGTCGGGTGAGAGATGTAAAACCTATGTGTTGGAAGCAGGACCTAATGCAGATGCTGGGAGGGAGGGAGGAAGAGTGGGAGGGAGGGAGGGAAGGGAATGGAGACTGGGGAGGAGAAGATGTATATAGTGTTGGGGCTTGGGTTTTATTTTTCATTTGGTTTTTGTTTGGTTTTGTTCTTTTTTTTGAAAAAAAAAAAGATGTTTGATTTCTAATGTCTTGATGTAAACCAAATAAAAATGGTTCTGTACATTCAGAAGTAAAGAACAGCTGAAAGGTGACAAGTGTAATAAAGAAACACTGTCCTCCAGGCTGATACTATAACGCATTTCCCCAGACTTTTCCGACAGGGGTTGGAGGGCAAACCTAAACCTGTGCCTCTGCCTGCTCGGAGGCACAGCCCGCCGGGATGGTGACTTTAGGGCTGGCTCCCTGATCCACCTCCAAGCACAGTAAAGAAGAGGTGGGCGGTAGAGGTGGAAGTGATGGTATGTAAGTAACTTTTCAGTGTTTGATCCCACCATCCCTTAGGCCAATGGGAGGAGGCTGTGTATTAGACTCTAATCTCTTACGCACATGATCTCTTCCTGGAGAGCTAACCTGCACTATGCCTTACTGTATCTTGGGATGTAGTGAAGGGGGTGAAGATAATACCAGGTATCACTTGCATAAATGAAGTAATGCAGATGGGGTAATGGCAGTATGAGCCTGAACTTTCTTTGAGAAGCTGTTGTTGCTGCTGCTGCTTTCTACCCTGTGACTTAGTCTAGGGTGACAAGTGCTAGGAAATGTCCAGCTGCTCAGAAGAGGTACAAAGAAAGTCCTCCATGTGAAAAGATTTATCTTAACACCCTTTGCAATTCAATAGAAACTTGCCTGTGGGTTCCTGGCTATTTGTGAAGGATGAGTTTGGAAGAGAGTGCAAAGCAGGGGCCTTGTGTTAAGCTTAGTTATCTGTTCTAGTGGCCATTGGCCCTGCAGAGACAAATTCTTCAGCAGAAGTACAGAAGGTCAGAAGTACAAATGAGTGGGCTCAAGTGTAGGACATTTGATTGAATTTGGACTGAGGGACACCTGCTTTCTGTGCTGCTTCCACTTAGCAGAAATGAGTAATGGGGAATGCCAAGGATGATGATGGTAGTAGGTCTGAGACATATAGGTAACCCTCTGTGTTACAATCCATCTTTGTCTGGACTGGGAGGAGTGTCAAGGGTAAAAAGCAATATGAGAAATTGCCTGTCTGTCTTGCCTCCATGCGGCAGAAGTGTGGCTTCTTTCTGCAGCTGGGCCAATGAATGTTGTATTGTTTGTGTTACTGCAGTGAGGCTAAAAGAAAAAAAAAATTACATGGAAGGCAGACCAAAACGAAGTCTCAGTCCTCTTAGGAAAAGCCATTCTTCAGCAGTAAGGCTTCTCTCCACTGCAGCTGCCACTCCAGCTAGAGTGCATCTGTATGGTGCAGCCACACAGTCCTGACTTAGCCATTTCTGCTGATGAGCAGGCCAAGGACTGATGGGTAAGCAAGGACAGGTGTTTTGCAGAGACAAAACAAGGAGGAGTTGTGTGAGCATGAACTCCTGCACTCCATTGTGCTCTAGTCTAGAAAACCCTGGAACAAAATGCGGTCCCTTGCTCCAAGAAGTTTATGCTGTCACCATCCCACTCTAGAGACAATGGACCCAAACCTCCTGTTCTCGACTCATGCTGTGGGCTGCCTGCTCCCATCTAAGATAGCCAGAACTTGCCAGTGCCACAGGCAGAAAGCATTTACAGAGTAATATTGAATATGTGTATGACAAAGTGGGAAGGTGAGAGGTGGTAGACCCATTTATGATACAGGGATGCACATTTTATCATTTGCACAGGCTGAGCATTTATACCGGCAGACTTTTCCCCCCAAAAAGGATGAGATAGCACAGTGGTGAGTAACATTATTTCTTTGAAGAGGTGATAATTTCTCCTCCAGTATGTGTTTTAAACAGTAGATCAGCATTGGTTTGCCTTCTGTAAAGGCTAATGCCTCCCAGATCCCAGTGCTATGCCAGCTGAATTATGTGGGGCAGCTCCAGGGTTAAGTGCCATATTCAGTTAAGTGCTGGGGGGGGGACCTTGTGCTTATTTGGGGACCTTGCTGGGCATCCAGTGGACAGAGTGTCCAGGCAGGAAGGTCAAAGATCTTTTCCCTGACTTTCCCACCCCTCTGGACATGCCTTTGACTGCAGTGTGCTTCACTGGGTATGCTGTCACGTGGCTCACGCTGCCCAGCTACTCAGATAGCCCTGGCACTGCTGAGTCTGTTGGGGACGACTTGGGGACCAACAGGCTGGGAGAAGCCAGGCCAACAAGAAAGGAAAACATGATTGCCTTTGTTGTGATGCCGGTGCTGCTTGGGGACTGAGACAAGGGGCAATGGCCTGTTTTTCAGCATCAGGAACACCCTGTCTCAGGTTAACAGAGGCATCTCTTTGTGGCTGATCTCAGCTCTCCTCTGCAGAAAGGAACCGGTACTGCCTCTTTGCTGACAGATGCTCTGCCCCACATTGGGATGGACTCGCTCGACCCCACTCAGTCCTTGAGCAGATCCTCTTTATTTTTGCCTGTAGGGGATGGTGCATATGGTGGGTCTCTTCTTTCTCATCACCATCTCCTGACTGAGCCCAGGGCCATGGAGACTGTGATGCTGCAGCACCAAGCCTTGCTGAGGCAATGGCCATTCCCAGCAAGACTAGAGGGTCTCAGTGGTGAGTGCAGGAGGTGAGCAGGTAACTCCTCACTGCAATGATGGCTGTTGCGCGATATCATGACATGTCAGGTGGGAGGCCAAAGAAGAGGCACGCCTCGTGAAAGACCTGGTGCTGGCATAGCTGGCAATGCTTAACCTTGTTTCTCCAGACACAGTGGCCCACAGGACCTGAAGTTCTGGGGACCGCTGTACCACCTGCCTCAGGGACATCTGGGGACCCATCAGGGGTGTTTTGAACAGGAATATATCTTCTGCTAGTGCAGCTTCAGGTTGTTGGCAGAGATCTCACCAGCCTCGTGCCCCATGAATTTGGAGGCAGAGAGAAGGGAGACGTGTCCCAGAGCCTCTCAGAGACAGAGACTGGGCAGAAATCCCTGAGTTTCAGCCCCTGCCAAGGCTAGGTGATGATGAAGGAATTGGTTAACAAGGGAGGTGAGGTTGCCCCAACCTTCCTCTCTCCCATTTCAAATGCACTGAAGCAAGAAGGGGAGGATGGGCAAAGCAGAGAAACACAGTGGGATTAAACTCACACCATGCCCCAGTCCAGCAAAGCACCATCCCTTGCTCAACTCTGAGCACAGGAGCAGTCCTGACGACTGCGCATCTGCTTAAAATCATGTCTGGATCCAACAGCTTCACTGCGTTGGGGCCAATGTGCTTGGCAGACCAAAAGGGAAGATTCTTAGAGAGCAACCCCCTAGAAAGGCTCAGCAGTTGTCACAGAGAAGAATTTCTAACATCTGGAACAATGAATAGCTAGGTGCTGGAGAAGAAAATGAAAAAACTGAGAATAAAGGAGAGCCTCAAGAGTTACCCAGAAAAATCCCATCCGTTGGCAAGTACACATGACCCTGGTGGCAGGACCGTTGTCCAGTCTGCAGTATTTTTCTTTCCATTGCCTGGCATGTCATAATATTGTGTCTTTGTGTGAAATCATGTCACCTTTCAGAAGAGAAACCAGTTTCTGAAGGACAAATGCACGTTCATGATGTGCTCACCACAGGGATGCTATGCCAAGAGGTATGGAAGCAAACAAGATTAGACCTCTAAGGCCGGGGCATCATTCCCAGGAAAATCTAGACCATTTATGCCAATGTATCATCCTCTCAAACTGCACCCATCCATCTTCATCTCAAAGACGAAGAAGTGGCAACATCTTTTCTAACTGGGGACATCTTATGTGGCCTGAAATTCAGACAAACAACTAACTGAACAACAATGACAACAGGACAGGGAGATCAATGGCAATGTCAATGTATACTGTCAAAGGGACTGCTGTGAACCATCTTAACATACTCTGAGTGGCTGCGTTGCATCCTGTACAGCATCACAAAAGAAAAGAAACAAAAAACAACAAAAAAACCAGAACAAAATACCCATTTTTATGATCTTTAATTTGCATTTTCTGCATGAAATAAGACCTTGATCCTTGTCTTTTTTCACAAAAGCAGATTCTGCTTTAACTAATGTAAAAAAAAAAAGGAAAGAAAAATAATGTTTCTAGCAAAGTGATTTAGATGTAGAAATTTTTGTAAAAAAAAAAAGGGAAAAAGAAAAAAAAAGGGAAAAACAACAAAGAAATAAAATAAAATTACCTAAAGAGCCATCTTTGTCTACTCTAGAGGTGGGAAGGTGTGATTGGTGGGTGGCACTTTCTGCTCTCAGAGCCGTCCTGTGTCAGTTGGAGAGGCGTCCGAGCCCACGCCGTGCTGCGGGAGGGCTCCCAGGAAGGGTGTGCTCACTAATTACTGCCGGGTGCTTTCAAAAACTGTCTCCTTCAGCTTCTTTTAGGTAGAGTGGGCAGGAGGGCAGGGGGAAAGGTGGGAAGGGGCAAAGAGAGTTGCCTTGATTTTATTTTGGGGTTTTGTTTGGGATATTTTTGTTCCTGCAGTGACAGTTTTTGAAAGGTGGTGATGAACAAAAGTAAAAACAAACAAACTTGAAAATAGTTTACAATTTTGTACAAATCATTATAAATACTAACAAATGTTTTTAAAAATGGTCCATACCAGTGCCAAAATAATGTAATGTGTACATTAATTTCTTCTCTTTTTTTTTTTTTTTTTTTTGAAAAAAGATGTTAAAACACAAAAAATACTTCTTTTTTAACAAATGCTGTATGTGGACATAAATGTACTTGAACACTGTTAATTATTAATTGGTTAGGAATCTTTCTTGGGCTTTTGGGTTTGCTTTTTTTTTCCTACCCAGAACAAAAATAACACTTATAAAATACAGCCTTTAATGGAGAAACAGTCAACTTTTTCTCTGCTGGTACATGTTTCCATTTTCAAGGCCAAACCTGTATTACCAGCCTCTAAAAAGCAAATCAACCTTACCATCCAAGGACTCAAACTTGTCCTTAACTTTAAACATAACTGTACTGATGCCATTTGAAATGTGTGTCCAAAGGACTTTGCTAAGACTTAAGCAAAATTTTCTGCATGTTCAAGCGTTCTGCTGGGTTGAACCAGGAGCTGAGGTACGCACAAGCTCTATGGCACTGCCTAGAGGAGAGGGGAAAATTAGAATAAATCCCCAGTCTTATTTTTCCACCATAAGGTGAGTAACTTACTCTAACTTTGAGGAACAAAGATCAGAGATTACATTTTCAAAGGCTCTTGAGTCCTATTTCCATAAGCAAATGAAGTACTCAAGCACTTCTAGACTTTGCCATGCTAACCAAAAGTGGATTAGACAGGACCATTTTCAGAAATAAGGCATTGAGGTATTTTATGTTAATAGGCTGAGGCTTAAGCTCCTAAATTTATTTTTAAAAGTTTAAAAGTCTTGGCCTTTTGACATCATCTAGAATTTTTTTGCATGTGCAAGTAAGGCTGTCTGGACAGCTGTTGCAGAGTGGGCGAGTGTGTTGAGCGGCCGAGGTGCTGCAGCATGTTGGCATCACTCAGTGAGGGGCTGTGGGGACACGGGTGGGTGCTGTTAAGGAGGTGGGATGCGTGGTGAGCTATGACCGCAGGTAAAAAGAGGGAGCTGGCTTTGAATCCCCACTTCCCTGTGGTGCAAAGAGATGTTACCACTCCAAAGTCTCTCACCGCAGCTTCACTGGGTGTCCATGCTCCATCCAGGCTGCGTTCTTCACAGCTTGGTCTGTGGCTTTATGCTTTAAGCATACATCTAAGCATTAAAAATACAAGGAAAGTGAGTAGTGCAGGGATGCTGGTGGGATGCTGGAAGTGTGCTTGCCACTGATGGGACTATCTTTGCATCCCTGAAGCAGAGAGATGCTGTCTCCCCCACACTCAGACAGGAAAATAAGAAAATTTACACTGCCTGATATGCTCCAGCTGGGCATTCAGGTGTCTGTATCTCTTCTCAGCTGGGACCTACTGGCAGTGGGATCAGTATGGATGCTAGGATGAAAAGTCAGGAATAAAAATGGTGCTAGGAATTGCATTCAGCACTCAACATGTGAAATCCAGTCCTTGTTCCCTCCTCCAACACCGACCAAAGCCAATGCCCATTCAGCAAACCGACTGTATGATATTTGGCAGGTAATGGCGAGGAAGGTTTCTTTTTTCCCTTTGGATTTTTTTTCACTGAAGTATATATATAATATAAAACCATGACCTTGCTTTCTTCAAATATGACAATTCAACTTTTAGCTCTCCTTACCAGCCATTAGGACAGTTCTTGTCTTTAAAAGCCCCGAAGCCCTGCTGAGCTGAGAGGCTGCCCTTTCCTTACACAGCTGCAGCACTGGGGAGGCCCCGGTAGCATTACTGCCCTCTCCTCTTGGACTTCCTTCCCACTGACCCCATATTTGCTTAAAGCTGAATCTTTTCAAAACCTAACACGTGAGCTAGAGGTCCTCAGTCTTGGATGTCCAAACTCTTGAGGGTCTCAGCCTCACCAAAATCATAGATGAAAGCTAAAGAGGCTTTGCCGCCCAAAAGAAACAGTAAAAGCCAATTATTTGGTAGCTTTAAAAGAAAATAGCAAGTCGATAGTGCCTGCTGAGTTTATGTTTAAATAATGGGAGAATAGGGAAGAGGAGAGCAGCACAGCGGAAATCTTTTCAAGCTGTTCAAGTTCCTGCTAACCTGCCACTCCGGAGAGCTTCTCTGATGCTCTTTTTCCTCCTGCCTTCATTTTATTAAAGAGATAACTGTGTGTATGTTTAGCTGCTGGAAAAACTCCTCATCTTGCTGTCTCATTTAATTTAAAGTGAGATTTTAGCCCTGTTAATCTCACCTTACCTTCCTGTTCTCTTCTGTTTAATCTATTGTCCCCTGGGTTTCCATGGCAAGATCTCACACTGCATCAGGGAAAAAGCTTTAATGATTTCTTCTAGTCATAGTTCGGGACAAGGTGCTAATGACCGCTTCACATCCATAGATAATCTTCAGGGTTCACACCTGCCCAGGATAACTACCCTCTGTCCTAGATTAGAATTTCAGCAATTTTGCTGTATTAATCCATATCCTTAGTAAGCAGCACCAGTATATACCCAAACATCCTGGAAGCCCAAATAGGGTAGGTCTACACTGTTTGCAGCAACAAACACCCTGTTAAATTCAATACCTGTCCACCTCTGTTATGGGGTACCGAAAGGATTTTTTGTTAATAACAGCAGGGATATTGTTATCATTAATGGTGCTAGTAAACTTATTGAATATTTAAATAATGATAGACCTCCACCTTTTCAAAAGCCCTTACGTGACTAAAGCATCCAAGTTCCTCTGACTTTTCAATGGCTTGGGCATTTAAGTTGCATAATAGTAATATCCAAAGTGAAGTGATATGAAAAGTTTGTAAAAACATTAATAGTGTGTTCAGATTGATTTATTCTGGAAATTCTCTTGCTGTTGGAAAGAAGAAATCCTCAAGATCAGTTTGTAAAACAGCATGCAAGAATATCAATACACTCCCTCCTAACTCTATTTGCAGGAAATACCACTGCAGATCAACCTCCAAAAGTTTGGAAGATAGCAACAAGGCAGAGTTTAGTGCATTGTTCTGCCAAATATCATGCATTAAAGTGAATGTATAGCCTCTTAAATTTGAGAAAGAACAGACATTCTAAAAAAAGAGTTGTTTTGGAAATTTCAAACTAATGTCTTTAATGCATGTGAAATCTTCAGTGTCAAAAAGGTTTCATTTTTTGTTGATATATATTCGGAGCATTTTGTGTCCAAGAATAAATTATGTTTTGACCTGTATCGACACAATTTTCATTGACTAATTTCAGACAGGCAGAGGCAGAAGGAGGGAAATTCAGAAAAAAATTGAGAGCAAAATGGATTCTAAAACTTAAAAGAAATAAAGTATTATTTCAAGACACCTGAAAAACATGTCATTCGAATCACCATGATTTCACTGTTTTTTTTACAACTTTTGAAAAAATGCAGATTTTTGAAGAAAAAAATAAGAATAACAAACATTTTCTAGCCAGTTATCTTGTGAAGTCTCATCTAATAGACCCTGTGCTGAAAAGCCCTTGTAAGTCACTTTCTGCCTGGAGAGTAGAAGGAGCCAAGCCGAGTCAGCTGCAACCCAAACACGTGGTTTGAGGGAGCCTAGACGTTTTGTGGTTGCTGTTTAGATCATGCGGCTTTCCCCCAGACAATACATTTCTCCAAATGAGGGTGACGCTGAAGCAGCTGTCTAAATCGGGCACTGTGTCAACAGTTTAAATATTAACTGTTCCATGTGTTCTCACCAGCCCGTGGGAAATGCAATATTAGCCAGAGGATTCAACCTTGAATCCCGCTCATGGACTTTTTCCCCTAAACAGAGCTATTCAGTCACAAACAGCCTGGAGATAGCCCACATTCCCTTCCAACAGCAAGCTCTGTCACTCTGTTTCTTACACCAAAAGGGCTACGTAGGAAGACAGGGCTTTTCCATGGCTGCAGGATCTGTTTGGGCAGGCTGCTGCAAACACAAGGCAAAAGTAACTCAGCATCCCAGGACATGTCTGTTGAAGGGATGAAGGCTCCTTCTCCATGAAACTGAGGACCTATTACCTCCAAAGGTTTGAGGCCTTTGGCTATTCGGCCAAAAAAACCAAACCGTAAAACCTGCTTCCTACAAACCACTAGGAAGCTAGCATGCTTGGGGTCAAACAACCCAGCAATGGGTATTGCTGACAAGCATCATGTCAGGGTTTACACCAGCTTTGATTAATGGGTGAGTTTAAGTTTTGACATCATACTAAGCACAGTGCAAGAGACTGGCCTTGCAATAATGAAGGCACAAATTGTTATAACAAGGTCTATAGCTGGAAAAATAGTCTCCATAGGAGTTCCTGGTTAAAAATGTGATTTATATAAGCTGTTATGGACAGTGGTTTTGTATGATCATCTCAGTTTTAGGACTGAAAATTCACCTCTGATAGTCTGTATGTTAAATATCACTCTCATTTGTGTTGTGTATTTACAGGTCAGGTCCTAAATCAGGATTTAGAAGAGCTCCCTAAAGCTCATTATACTGTCTCGGGAAAGGGTCTGACTTCAGCCTGTATCCACTATATGGAAAAAAGATCTACCCATCCCTTTCCCCTGTCATTTGTGTGACAACAGAAGAGTTCAGCTTTAGCACTCACACCACTCTCTCAGGAGATGTTGTCAGGTAAACATGCAAGACCAATTAGAAAGTATAATTTGTTGAAATAAGAAGCAGTATCAGCAGATATGGCAGATACGAGGCTATGTTCTTCAATGCTATGCTCCATGTCTAAAATCTCTGCTGTACAAGCCCTCAGGAAAGAACTCTCCCCATGCAGAAAAAGTCAGCATTTTGGTGTCATCATACAGAGCTCACAGCGGTACTGTTTTGAGATGGCCCATCTACCACATACCCGATCCCACAGGGTAGATCCATCCTCACCCACCCACATCCTCACACTGTATATTCTTTCACTCTGTGGGTTTATTGGTGAATGATGAGTACATTTTCAACTGGATTCATGTTTCAGTTGCTATGCAGACATGCACCCTCCTCAGGGAGCTGTGAAGATCACAACAGGAGCTGCTGCCCAGTTTGTTAAAATACTGAGTTTAAAGGCGGGTGCTGCAGGTACAGATGGAGCCTCTTTTTAGGAGAGGGGCGGGAAGTCAGCACTCTGCTGAGCACCGCCGGTCACACTCCTGCTGGAGCAGGAACCCCTGCGGTGTCTCGGTTCTGCACCTGGATGTCATCGTTGCCTGACAAAGACATCCCTCCCCTGCCATGCACCTGCAGGCAGAGCCGCGGGCAAGCCGGTTGTTCTGCTTAACACTGGATGACCAAGGAGGATACACAAATACTACTACTATTTCATATGTCTATTTCTAGTCTCTGTTCCTTTTCCCAAAGGCAAGCTCTGTTTTCTTTTTCTAAAGTTTGAGCAAAATCCATTCTGCCATTTTGAAGTCAGATGGGTGAAAATGAGCCAACTTTAAATCCAAGTTGCCGAATGGTTTAATTTAATACGGTGAATTAATCATGAGCCTACTTCTAAGTCCTTCTTCAAAAAAACAACAACATGTTCTTCGATTCATGGGAATACATCCAGGGCTGTGTTTGCATTTAAAAACAAAAAGTAAGTTTCTGTCATGGAGACAAGCTCTCATAAATGAGACTGCTGGAGCCTGTTATCAGAAATAAATTAAAGGAATCTGCCATTAAATGTTTATTAATTAGGTAATAGGTTTCAAGTCAAAATCAAGATTTTGGAGAAGTGAAAGGGCAAATAACAAACAATTATTGAATATTTGTGTCTAACAGTATTTTTGTACCCAGTCCAAAATCTCCAGATCTCCCTTCCCCTGCAACATACATATATGTGTATACCCCCCCACCCCCACAGAAGATTTTAACTTTCTCATCTGGACATCCCTCACAACAGTGCTTCTGATCAGCTTTGCTGGACAAAGAAATAACCATTGTTAATGCAGTGGAAGCATTGGTGGTATAGAAGTACATGACTGCTCATTCTTACATTTTTGTTGGATAAAGTTTCCACCTGGCTTCATGTTATGAAACAGCGATGATGATTCACATTACAGGAGCACGTGAATGCCCCAGGAGGTAAGTAAGCAGAGCAAGGGGGAGCACCCAAGAGTGGTATAAACAAGAAAAACAGAAATGTAGAGTTCAGGTCTCCAGATCCCCTGGTGCAGTACCCTATCCACTGGAGCATGGCAGAATCAGAGAGCATTTGTAGTCTTGATGGGGAATTTACAAGGATTCCGGCTGCAGGGAAGAGCTTGTTCCCCCTCCAGTGATGGTTCAGAAAGAGGAGATAGGACCGTCATCCCAATCAGCCAATGTTATTTAGCGGTAGAACTGTCCAGCTGGAGTCGGGGGAAGCATTGCGGTGTCCTTGGTGGCAGGATAAAGTATCTGCTGTGCAACTTAGGGAGAAACTCCTACAACCTATTATGACAATATGCGTGCAGCATTGACAGAAGCCGTTGTGCACCCTGGGTCACTCTAATTGTATGAAAAGGTTGTCCATAGAAGGGTGTCAAGAAGGATAAACCAGAAGAGGATGTTTCACCTATCTTCTCACTGACCTATGTATTTGCACACATATTGACCTACTTGCCAGGTCACAAAGTTTCTAGACAAAGTCATGTTGAGGTATTGGGGTAGTGAAAAGCATCTTCTTCACAGACCTTAGAGGTGAGCAGACTGTGTTTTACAGAAGAGGATCCTTTCCCTGAAAATGTCTTCAGATCACCACTTTGTCATCATTCCTTATGGCAGGGAAGGGGTTGATGTGTAGACAGGCAAAAGGAGGATGAAACTGCTCACCACTGAGGGAGTCTTTTGCAATTTCCCCTCAAACATGTGCCCAGTACATTTTCTTAAAGAAGGTCATTCACAGGAAAATCCCCTTCCATATGCAGCTCTCTGGAGCTTGCTAGATGTTCCTATATGGCTCATAAATCATAGAGGCAGTTGTTACCATCAGCATTTTCCTTCTCCCTTGAAGTACTAGCAGCCACAGCAGCTGCTGAGTCTGAAGTTAATTTCACAAATTAACCTGAGAGTACCCCACAGTCTCAGGACAGCAACCCTACCTGCTCCATGCATCTTCCTGGGAGGGACAAAGCTTGCAGCCTCAGCACTTCTGTAAGCTTTCCAGGAGGAGGGGAAAATCTTAGGAGGGGGAAATCTCAGCTGGTTAAGTGTTTCAGCCAGAAGGCAAATGGAAAAGACAGGATGCATTATACAAAAGCAAAACACAGAGCAGAAATAAAAATGAGAGAGGAGAAAGGCTCCTATGAGTATGAATTAAACAAAGAAGATGCATAGTTATCAGTTATACTTAGAAAAGAAAGAAATAAGGAGTAAGGTTGGGGCTGGAAGAAGTTGGTACCAGTGACAGCTAACCAGGTCACAGGGGCCAGAGTCCCTTGGCAGGTTGAATACCTTTGTTTTGTTTAATGTGCTGTGAATTTTTCAATACCATGGTGGACTCACACACACCCACCAAGTTTGCCCATGGAGATTTGTCTTTGCTCGGTTTTGTATCTCTGGGGTGTGGAAGCTTCTTGTGAACCCAGCCCTACATCTCCCCATTTCAGCTGTAGGGACTAAGCCACGCAGCTCATTATTGTGCTCTGCCTTTTTTCCACTCCTTTTACCAACACACCTTCATTCCCACCAGACCTTGGCACAGGGGACATTAAAGCCAAAGAGAGAAAGGAAGACGAGTGGCTTTTCTCTCTTTCCTTGGCAGGTATTTGAAGCTGCTGTGCTACCCCAGTGAGCTGCAGAAGGTGCGGGACCTCCCTCCTGCAGCAGGCTGTATGCTGGGGGTCAGCAGGCAAACCCACTAAAGCAAACTGGGTACCAGCAAGGCATGCACACCTGAGTCAAGCTGTTTGCTCTCCTGTGTCAGGGCCCTGCCTGCACTAACAGGCTTTAATTAGCCTGAAGAGCCTTACCTGGGACCTAGTCCTGGTATGAGCTGTGCTTGCTGGTGGGTCTGTGCTCAGCTCTGTCCTGGCTTGCTGGTGGGATTGGCATTGGATTTGTCTCTTCACCACATTTGTCTCACGGTTACTGGGCTGTCAGTTGATCTCATTGCCAGCCCTGCTCTGCTTGGGTACTGTGGGACTGTGGTTGCTCTTGCCACAACTCATGGAGCAGCTCTGCTCTTGCTGCTTCCCATCATTGTAGAAGATCTAGTGGCATTTGGTAGCAGGACTGCTGGGACAAGTCCTCACATTAAAAGGGTAAAATCTGAGACAGCCAAAACACATCTGATGAAAGCCCTGCCCTCCGAGGCTGGGGTGCAAGAGGTCCTGAGTTCTAGGAGAAGGGGTGAGGTGGCAGAAGTTCTCTAAGGAAGCCTTGAAGTGTGCAAGGGACTTCCTGAGGTGTGTTAAATGTCCTCCATGGTGTCCAATAGTTCAGAGTTTAGGTTTGCACAGGGTGTTTCTTGATATTGAAACTGTGGAGATCTGTCGTCTTCTTGCTCATGAAGTAGTGGAAAATATGAAGGCAGTGGACATTGTTAAATGCCATGCATAATTCCTGCAGGCACTGCACCTGCGTGGTCAGGGCCTGGAACAGCAGGCAAATGCACTTGCTAATGTAGATGAATGAATGGTGAGCTCCAGTAATTGATTTGGGTTTCTGTCCCTAGAAACACAGCTAGTGTTAAAATCCATTACCTACATGGGGTTTGTATTTCTTCTTTAAGGTTGATTAATTAAATGATTTCTTTTTGTAAGTACATAGCAAGAGGGAAGGAAGGTGGCTGAGAGAGACTGGAGCACACAGAGCAGGCTCCCTTCGATCGCTGAAGAATGCCTGATTTCCTCGCTCCAGCCATGCACTCAGGGGAGTCCTGTCCTCCTGCCTAATCAGAAGGTGAGCGATCAATATTGCCAAGTGTCTGGGTTGCTCCTCAGTTCTTCATAGACCAAATAACTCTTTCTGGGATCTTGGCAGAAAGGCTTGAGGAGTTGTCTCCTGGATGTGGTTACTTCATAGTGTGTGTGGTGGAAGTCTGCATGACTTCCTGGTCTGGTTCCAGCTGGTTTGTGGAGTGAGAAATCTGGGCAGTAAATGTAGCCTTTTCCTGAGCATCTTGGAATTTACCCTGCTAAGTCCCTCACTCCACTTAGTGGGGAGGAGGGGGGTGTGTGCAGGTGCTTTTCTTTTCTCCTTGGTCAGCAGTCTGCTTTGGTCAGGACCTTTTCTATATGGTGCATGGGGTGATCTCATGATATTCCCACAGGTAAGGAATTTCCCTGAACACACAACAAAAAAGGCCTTAAAGGCAGGCAATGGAATAGCAGAGGGGGTATTAAGCCTGCCTGCTTCCTGCCATTGCCCGATCCTTTCCTAGGCGCAAGGTCAAAGCCACTCTCTACCTGCTGCTGGAGAACATGCTCTGGGGATGCAGTCCATGGCCTCTACCTCCTGCAACAGTGATCGTTTTGTTACTCATGTAAACTGGAAAGCTTTCAAAATGGGAGAGGTGGAGCAGCCTGGTATGCCCTCCCCCGCTCCCTCTCCCCCTCTCCCCCTGAGAAGTGGGACCTGCTGCTTCAAAGCCCTTTGGGCAGAGGAGGGAGCTGAGTCTGCCCACATCCTGGCTGTAACTACTGAGCCTATGTTGGGATCAGGATTTTTCCTCCTGCCCTGGTTCTGTGAGACTAGAACTAGCCCCCCTGCACCCAGCTGCAGGACCTGAGAGGGATGTGTGCTAGAGGAGAGCTCAGCCCTCACATCTACTTACGCTTTTGCTTCCAAGAATTGCTCTTAGGTAAAGAACACTTTGATTAAAAGAACTAATTTACAAAGCAACAATAAGCAAAGAAAACCCTTCTGTGAGCTCTGTACGACAGTCGCAGCACCTCATTGCTTCTAAGCTCAAAAGACCAACTTGACATTTCATGCTGGCTCCTGTGATGAAGCAACAGGAATAATGGGGACCAGAGAGATCATGCAAACCTTCGGTTCTCTGGATCCTTCAACAACCAGCTCCTCCTGAGCAGGGCTATGGTTACCCCAGAACAACATCTTGTCATGAAGCAGTGGGGTCCCAGTCATTCTGTCCTTCAGATTCCACTTCAGAGGGTTTCCTATATAATGTTAAATTTACACCTCCTATCTGCTTCTCTATTGTCTTCTTTAATAAATGTGTTACAGGGCTTTGTATTAGTCTCACACAGTTTTCCTAGTTCTTTTTCTTCTTGATGTCTGTCCCAGCTTTCTCAGTCAGGACCTTCAAAAAGAAATGCCAGTCTTACAATTGAAGGTCCACACCTTGATCCTGCTCTGATACATGATGTCCCCTGGCATCTTTAGGACCTGATGCAGGGACAATAATGCAGAGTCTGACCCAGCGTGTGCAGCTCTAGCCTTGGGTTCCTCTTCACACATCCTCTTCTTCACCGTTCTGGTATATAGGCAATGCCCTGCTGCATGTCCTTCCACACACAGTGTTGCTTTGGTGATGTTGACTCAACTGGTCACAAACATCACCATTTTTGGTCTCCATCTGGATTTTACCTTAGATGTCCATGGCTGGAAGGAGAGCACATCAGATTCAAATAGAGAGTCCCTGTGGTTAAAGGGGTAACTGGTGGCACTATGTTGGGAAGAGTGGGCTAACCATCTCAGAAGATCCAACACTGTATCTATGTTGAATACTGGAAAAAGAAGCCCCTTTTGGGGAAGACTGTGGAGAGACTGCTTTTTGAGAGTCATATCTATTGGTGTAGGTAGCTACACACATCTTGATCTGGAGCTAAATCCCCAGGAAGTCTGACTCATAGAACACCAGGTTGGAAGGGACCTCAAGGATGATCTGGTCCAACCTTTCTCGGCAAAAGCACAGTCTAGACAAGATGGCCCAGCACCTTGCCCAGCTGAATCTTAAAAGTGTCCAATGCTGGGGAATCCACCACTTCACTGGGTAGATTATTCCGATGGCTAATTGTTCTCATTGTGAAAAATTTTCCTCTTGTGTCCAGTCAGAATCTCCCCAGGAGTAACTTGTACTCATTACCCCTCATCTTTTACATGTGACTCCTTGTAAAAAGGGAGTCTCCATCTTCCTTGTAGCCACCTTTTAAATACTGGAACATGGTGATAAGGTTTCCCCTAAACCTTCTTTTCTCAGGGCTGAACAAACCCAGTTCTCTTAGCCTTTCCTCATATGGCAGGCTTCCCAGTCCTCGGATCATCTTTGTGGTCCTTCTCTAGACCCTCTCCAGCCTGTCCACATCTTTTTTGTATAGCAGGGACCAAAACAGAACACAGTATTCCAGATGTGGCCTGACAAGTGCTGTGTAGAGTGGGATAATGACTTCTTTATCTCTGCTGGCGATGCCCTTGTTGATGCAACCTGGCATCAAGCCTTCTTTGCCACAGCAGCACTGTTTACTCATATTGAGCTTGCTGTCCACCAGGACCTTCAGGTCCCTTTCCACAGAGCTGCTCACCAGCTGGGTAGATCCCAGCCTGTGCTGCACTCCTGGATTATTTTTTTTTCCCAGGTGCAAGACCTTATATTTGTCGTTGTTGAACTTCATAAGGTTCTTGTTAGCCCACTCTTCCAGCCTATCCAGGTCTTCCTGCAGGGTGGCCCTCCCTTCCAAAGTGTCCCCTTCCCCACTCAGTTTGGTATCATCGGCAAACTTCATCAGGGTACGCTTGATCCCATCATCCAGATCACTTATGAAGATACTAAACAGTGTTGGGCCCAATATTGACCCCTGAGGGACCCCACTTGTGACAGGTTGCCAGTTTGAAACGGAGCTATTTACCACCACCCTCTCGGTGCAGCCTGACAGCCGGTTCCCCACCCACCACATGGACCACTTGTCTAGCCAGACCGCAACATATCAGTTTCTCTAGGAGGAGGCTGTGGGAAACCGTATTGAAAGCCTTGGAGAAATCCAGGTGGACAATGTCCACTGCTCACCTCACATCAACCGAGCAGGTTACTTTGTTGTAGAAGGCGATAGGGTTTGTCAAGCACAATTTGCCCTTGGTGAATCCATGCTGGCTTTTCCCAGTCATGTGCTTCATTTGACTTGTGATAGCCCCCAGGAGGATTCACTCCATAACTTTCTCAGGGACTGAAGTAAGAAAGAAGTGCTTATAATTTCCTGGATCCTCCTTTAAGCCCTTCTTAAAGGGGTGATATTAGCCTTCTTCCAGTCTTCTGGGATGTCCCCTGATCTCCACAACTTCTCAAAGATTATGGAGAGCGGCCTCACAACCATGTCAGCCAGCTCTCTTAACACCCTCGGGTGGATATTGTTAAGGCCCATCGATTTGCAGGGATCAAGCTCCTGTAATAGTTCACATATCAACTCTTCCTTCACTGACGGTGGGTCTGTGTTTGCATCAGCCTGGATTTTTGTTCCCAAGGCCTGGGGCCTAACAGGGCTGGTGAAGACAGAGGTGAAGAAAGTATTGAGAATCTCTGCCTTTTCAGCATTGCTGGTGACTAATTCACCTCTCCTGTTTAACAGCGGGCCAATATTTTCCTTCTGTTTGTGCTTGTTGTTCATGTACCTGAAGAACCCTTTCTTGTAGTTTTTGCCATCTCTGGCCAATTTCAATTTGAGCTTAGCTTTTGCTTTCCTAACTGCATCTCTGCACGCCCTGGCAATGCCCTCGTAGTTCTCAATGGATATTCATCCACTTTTCCATCTCTGGTATGCTTCTTTTTTGGTTTTGAGCAGACTTAGAAGCTCACAATTAAGTCAAGGGGATGTCTTGCTCTGCCTACTTCCCTTACCTTTAAAGGGGATGAACTGTTTTTGTTCTTCCAGGAGAGCGTTCTTGAAAAACTCCCAGCACTCACTGGCTCCTTTATCCTCCATGGAAGCTTCTCACGGAATCCCTCCCAACTGAGCTCTGAGCAAGCTGAAGTTTGCTCTTCTAAAATCTAAAACCTTTGTCTCAGTACTAACCTTCAGCGTGCTCAGCAGGATCCCAAACTCCACAATATTGTGATCACTGCAGCCAAGGCTGTCACTAACCGAGATATTACAAAGCAGGTTTTCTTGGTTTGTGAGTAGCAAGTCCAGCAGTGCCTGGTTGGCACATCTAACATTTGTATGAGGAAGCAGTCCTCTCTGCATTCCAGGAACTTGATAGATGACATGTGAGCTGCTGTATTGTTCTTCCAACAAATGTCTGGGTAGTTGAAGTCACCCATAAGAACCAGGTTCTGTTGACCCGAAGCTTGCTTAAGTGACCCAAATATTGTTTTGCTGGCCTTATCATCTTGGTTTGCAGGTCGGTAGCAGGTGCCTACTCAATCTGCGGTTTGGTTTGGGTATGCTGTGCTCAAAGCTGACACAGTGCTGTGCACCCCACTTTTCACAGAGGATCGAGATCTCTTCTTCGGTCTGTGTACTTCCTTTCTGATTTAATTTTGTCCTAATTAATTTTCACAGTAATAGAATGAGAGGCAGGATTGCAACAGGGGAAATTCTATTAGATAAAAGGAAAAAATTTCCACGGGGAAGGCAGTTAATCATCAAAACACAGGTCCAGGTGGGTTGTGAGATCTCTGTACTTAGAGATACTCATTATTTGACTGGACAGACCTGAGAACCTAAGTTAACTTCAAAGGTGGTCCTGCTTTGGTCGGGGGTTAGACCAGAGACCTGCAGAGCTCCCTTCCCACCTGAGTTATTCTGGGATGTTGTGAACTCTGTGTTGGCCCTTGCCTTGCTTTCACCTGCTCCTCACCCTACACCATCAGCCTTAAGTGCTGGGGATGTCGCTGGCACCACAAGACCCAAGGGCATGGTCCAGACCAGGGGAAAGAGCTCGGGTGTGCAGACATGACTCTGGAATAGGATTCAGTGAAGCAAACTGATTTGGGTGGAGGAGAGTAAAAATAAAGCACTGCTTTTATCAGCGGGCTGTGTCCAGAGGCCAAAGAATTAAACCAGAAATGGACACAAGTGTTGGGATGGGGGGTGACTTCATTAGCTGGAACTAGCTGTGGGGTTTGTCGCTTCAGCTTTTTATGTTCGGAGTGATTACAATTAAAATGACTGCTTAAGTGTTCCCCGCTAATTGGGGGATCAGTGTGCTCTCTTTTCCCTTTCTCCTCTAATTTATTTTAAGGCTTTGTTTCCAGTGCAGAAAGTGTGGAGGCCCAAGAATTTGAAATGAGGCAGAGAGAGTTGGGAAATACCAAATCAAAACTGTGTGGACAATTCCTCCAAAGCTGAGGAGGGAGGGAAGCACGTGGCTTTCCCTGCATAGGGAACAAATCTTTCCAAAGGGATGCAATAATCCTGCTTTCCTCTCCCCTGTTTACTTTTTAAGCCCTGGTCCAACAGCTCTGGGATTTAATTGAATGAGATGGGTTGGTCAAGCGTTTGCATGTTTTTGCAGCTAGAGTGTGGCACTGTTCCTCAGAATAGCCAGGGACCTTTTCTTCACCAATGGGTGCTTTTCAAGGGTGAGGTCCCTGGTTTTTGGAGAGGGTATCTGAAGAGCTATCACACCAGTCTTTTCATATACTTTCATACAAGCAACTAGCAGCCCATGCCTTGCGTTCACGAGGTAGATGTGGGCAGCAATTAGCACACCAACATGGCTGCCCCAAAGCAGCATGATGCTTCTTGTGCCTGGAAAGGGGAAAACCTGCTTGGGTTACCTGGCTGAACAGTGAAAGGGAACAATCTAAGGTCTCCGACGTGCAAGAGAGCACAGAGTAGAGATTTCTTCATGCACAAATGGTGTCTGGGGAAGAGTCTTGAACATAGTGTCAAGGCAGTTAGTGATGGGGCCAGTCCACAAGTCCAGGCAGTGCACTTCTGCTCCTGATGCCAGCTCTATTTTGGGCCACACTTAAGCACCCAGCAGGGACCAGCTCTGTGGTGGGGTCAAGATTCAGGGGCATTGAGGCACTGGCATCACAAAAAGAATAACGTCAAGTGCCATTATGGGCAAATGCAGCTATTCCCACCCAAAATTTGCATTGTCAGCTCTGCTTCACAGAGAGCTGTGGTCAGCAGTGATGGGGAGCTGGGCAAAATCACTGCCATCTGCTGAATTCATCTTTTAGGTAGCTGAATGCTCCTTGGTAACCTTCTGTTTGTGCCCATCACAGCCCCTTGACATAGTGTTATGTTACCCCTTTCTTTTTGATGGACAGCTGAGGCCCAGAGCACACCTGAAATCCAACAAGGTGACTCCGGCACATCAGGGAGCAGAGCTAGCAAGAGCCTTGATAACCATCATGTCAGAGGCAAGGAGTTTACAGAGTGCAGCGAGGACCGGCAGAGTGAGAGCCAGGGATGCAGCGAGTCGCAGGCTGCTCCACCAGCTGCTTGGGAGGGCAAACAGTCCTGGAGAGCCCCTCTTCAGAGGAGGGTTATAGCGATCCTCTACAATCATCTTGACAGGCTCTAGAGGAGGATAGGCATTTCACATGCTCAGTATCTCCTTACTGGGAAGTAGCTGCAGCACTTAGCAAAGTAAATAAAAACCCAGGCTCCCCATCTTAAATTCCCCTTCCCTGGACAGGTTGCCCGCATGCTGTGGGGCTGGGGTGGGTGACCAGGAAGTGTTTGTCTCCAGCTGGAGACCAGGGGTGGCTCTGAAAGGGTTGATGGGAGGTGGATCCTTCTCAGAAACGTGCAGAGGAGAATGAGCGAGGGGTGCACTGGGGCTGCACTGCCTGCGCCATGACCAGGGCCCACAGGAGTCCTCTGTCCCTAACGAGCCCTTCTCACGCCCCGCCAAGCACGTCAGCAGAGCAGCCCCGTCCCCGGGGAAGGGGAGAACGAGTCCCGGGGGCTCCGCTGCAGAGTACCCAGCGAGTCAGCTCCTGCTCTCGCTCCAGTGGTCTCTGGAGATGGGCAGCTGAGTGTGAAACGTGTTCATCTTTTTTTCATGAATTCAGCAAGAATTACCACCAGGAAGGGAGGAGGGAGAAAGGAAAATATCTTCTGATCTAGGTTGGGCAGGGGGGAAGCAGAGTTGTGGAGGGAGAGGAGAGCAACTGAGGAAGCTGTAGCTGTTAGAGCAGAGGTACCGTGAACCCACTGGCTGTTGTCTATGATGGTTTTTCCTCCTCCATTGCACATGCTTCTCCCTGTTTCCCCTCAGGCAGAGTTTGCCTCACACATGGGATACAGGAGCTCACCACCCCGAATCCTGAGCTGAGCGTCAGCTGCAGCAGGGGATGGCCGTGTGTGTGAAGTTCTCCTGGGTGGGCTGTGGTGTGCGTGCATGGCCTGGCCGAGCCACACATGGACACCGTTCAGAACCAAGTCCAGCCGTGTCTCTACCCATTACTCCTCCTTGGCTGTGTTTCTGCCTGTCAGCACATCCCTGTCCTGTCCACGTGCTGTGAGCTGGAGGCAGTCACTGCTGAACACAGGGCGTTAATGTACCTCATACTGAAAGGAGGAGCAGTTGCTTCTGAGTCATATCATCATATTCCTGTTATTTTCCTTGCTTGGGGATGGTGGGGAACAAGTACTTTCATGTTCAGGAAGCAAGATGGTGGGTGCTGGCATCAGCCTTTCTGTATTTTTTTGTTGTTTAGCAGCTGGCACCCTGGGGTCTGAGGTACCCAAGGAAGGGGCCATGCCACTCCAGCAGGGTCTCCAGCATTAAGTCTCTTCCCATTGGTGGGGCAGCTGCAGAAACCAGCTGCAGAAACTGGCTCCGGCACATGCACACTGAGGACTGTAGTTGTTTTCAGATCTGGAAGAGTTCTCCATCCCTCGTGGTACCTGAGCACTCAGGGAGCAGTGCAATGAATCGGGTCCTAGCTTTTTCCTTGCTGCTACTCAGCAGATCCTATCCTACTTCAGACTTGGAGGCAGGCTGTGTGAGGCCAGGGAGAGGTTTTCTTCTGTTCCTACGTAAGCTTCCCAAAGATCTGGAAATTTGGCTTGAGACAAGAGGCAAAGTTTGAGATCCAAGTCCTGGGAGCACGTTGCCCTCATTGAGAAGTCCACAAGCCACCTCCTGTGCTTTCTCCTGGACTGAAGGTGTGACCCAAGCTGCAGGGTTGGCTGGTGGACCCCAGATCCTTCTGGGAACAGCTGCCCTGCAATTCTGTCATTGCTTTCCTCCCAGGACCTGCCAGGCCCCTGCTGGCAGGTCCATAGTCAAACAGGCATGCAGCAACTGCAAGCAGCATCCATATTTCCACTTGGGTGGATGTCTCAGCTGGCTGTACCCAGGACTGACTCCCTTTGGAGGTGCAGGTGTGTTTGGGCTGATGCTACCAAACAGCCAGGCAGAGTAGGTGGGGAGGACTGGAGCAAGAACAACATGCAGCGTGGTGTGGGGGAGAGATGACTTTACACACAGCTCTCACTTTCCTATGACCTCCAAAGCAGGAGGGAGATATTTAATAGAAATGTGCTGGACTGGCAGGGAAGGAATATTTTTTTAGCGTTCCAAGTCACACTGCTGCAAAAACAGGTGTTGCTAAGGCAAGCTCTAAACTAAAGGGCATGAGGGCTTTCAACCTCTCCTCCTGAAGGGAAACTCAGAGGCAGAGAGAAGCAAACCCTTCTTGCCTAGAAGCCCCAGACTTTTCTTTTTCCCCCTTCAAACACCTAAGTGGAAGCACAGAAGGACATGTCAGCAGCATTACCAAGTCACCTGGTTGAGAGCAGCCTTGGGCAGCAAAGGGACTTTCCGGAAACCACAGGGAGAGCAGGCAGTGTGTCTGCTAGGATCACACTGGGCTCTGTAGAGATGTCTTCCCTTCAAAAGGAGCAAGAAAAAATCAGCCATTTCATCAGAGGCTTGTTTGTATTGAGGCTCCCTGTACTGATGCTAGTCCTGGTTTTTTGAGCGGCAAGGGAATGGAGGGAAATAGTCTCCTTGCAGTAATATAATGTGGGAAGGCAGGAGGGCAGAGCTGGGATGAGGAGGAAACACTGGTGTCACTCTCGTGTGCTAGACCAATGTACAACTGGGATGTTCTACGGGATGTCCCCAAGCTCTGGAGCAGCAAGTACTTAAATGTTCTTATAAGGGAAACCTAATGTGCCAGCTCCTAAAGACCAACCTGAGAACATCCCAATCTGCATAAATACAGAGAGAATTGCATTCAGAGATGACACTTTTTGCAAAGTGGAAAGTGCCATTAATGGCTGTTTTCCTGATTACAGCAGAGCAGAAGAGAGAGGGAGCCACTTGCCCCAAAATGAAGGTGAAACTGGAACTCCAGTTCCTGGCTCAGAGAATACCTTCTGACCACAGCAGGTCCATGGGACTTTTCCTTGTGTGGGCTGGTTCCTTACCTCAGAAGTAATTGGGGCAGTAGGACAGGGTTGGCCTCTTATATCTCACTGCTGTCCAGTGGGACATGTAACTTGACCCATCAGCACTTGGTTGTATTTGGAAAGAATTTGGGAGCATCCCTGGGAGCCAAATGGTGCCTCTGTCATGAGGCCTTGGACGCTGCTGTTCCTGGCACTGTGATGCTTCTGGAGCCAGGAGGGAGAACAGCCGCTCAAAGAAAAAGTCAGTTTCCTTGTTCTCCTGACAAATGAATTTAAATTGAAACAGAATTTTGAGTGAAGCTGATAATAGCTGTGCTATTTTAATCCATCCGTGTCTCCCTTGCCTCAGCATCAGCGCCGACGTCAAAGCCTCCTCAGCCAGGAAAGACCCTGGTCGGATCTCCTGGAAGCTGGCGCTCTCAGCAGCGGCACGGGAGGATTGCAATGCGCAGACAGCTGCAGCCCTGTCTCTGTTAATTGGCTCTGTTCCTCTGGATGTAGCACTGAATCCTCTGCAACTGAGCATAAAAAATGTGAGGACGTTTCCTCCTGCAACAACAAATCTCAAACCCATATAGCCTTAATAAATAAATAAAGTTCCACGTTCTGCTCCCAGATGCCACTGTGGAAATTCAGAATAAGTTCAGTGGATGTATTCCAAAGATACCAGTGTCAGGGAGGGCCGAATTTAGCCTGAATGGCAGAGGAGGGAAATGGGATGCTTTTGCTCACTGCATTGAAGCATAAACATAATTTCCCTTGTGAATTTTTATAGTGATTCTCTGAAATACAACAAAAGGAAGATGTGGCTCCTCAGCATTGTTTCTTTTTTTAGCTGCCCTTTGCTGATTGTACCAGAAGCAATATGTTACCTGTGTGTCTGAGGCGCAGTGCCACAGAAGAGCACGTCTTTGGGATTGTTAAAGCCAAGCATGTCCCAGGTGGGCTCCCTGACGTCAATGATGCCTGTCATGGCACAGGGAACAGAAGTTGAAAGGCCTACCATGATCCTGGCTGCAGTCCCTTCTGCCTAAATTTGAACCCCATCTCTGGTGATACTCGAGAAAAATCTCTTCTTTGCCACAAATTAGGGCAAAGCCCTCCTTGATCTTTGCATGAGGCAGATCAGCTGAGCACATGAAAATTGTAACAAAGGCAGAGGAAACGTGCTTTTACTTCTTCAACCTTTTTTTTTCTTGTGACTTGCCTCGTTCCAGTTCCAAGTTGATTTTTTGAGCTCAATTATCTTTTCCCTTGTCCACCCCAAAATTTAGCAGAAGGCTGTGTAAAAAAAAAAAAAATTAAGTGAAAACCTGCAAACAACACAAAGCCAAAAAGAATCAATGCAAAAGAGTTTCTTTGTAACCAACGTGATGTCAGCATCTGTGGAAATGAAATATTTAGCCCAGGATTGAATGTTTATCCTTCTGGTATCAGCTCTAATCTGAGCTGCCACTTAAGAAAATGAACAAACAAACAAAAAATAGTCTAACCTTTTTCCTTACGATGATAGTTTCAAAGATGTAAATTCAGGACTTGGAATTCATCATAATGAGTTTCTCTGCATATACCAGATTGTTCGGGGGAACTTGTGATGTCCCACCATGGCTTCTGTGGCTCATCTGCACCATTGCGTCTCTTCCCTCCCTACCCCCAGCTTCCTCTCCATGTGCTCATCTCGTTCCCAAATGCCAGTCCTGACATATGCCCTGGGGGAGCAGCAGCTTCAGGCCCTGTGGGGCACCAAGATTTCTGACTTAGTTATTTTGTTATTTGCTATCACTGCTGCTCTAGTCCAGTGATGGATAGCCCTCGGCTCTGGTTGGCACCAGGGCAAGGGAGCATGCCTGCAGAGGGGAGAGGGACTTGCACCTCTCAAGACCCGTGCCAAGCTCCAGGCCCGGTTGTCCTAATACAAACTTAATAACCCATCTTGTAAGGACTCTTTAAATTGACCTTTAAACAACCCCTAATGAGATTCTGTTTGGGGATTTGGTTTTGATTTATTTTTGACAGCAGTAACAACCAAAACCCAAATAATATTTTTAGCTTTGGACACCCCAGGAGCCTTAACAAATCCAAAAATATTCCTGAAAAGCAAGACAGTGGTGGTCTGCTTTTCCCATAAATGCCACAAAAATACTAACCCCAGGAGAAACTTTTTTTAATGCTAAAAGCGAATACATTTTCAGCCAAAATAGAAGTTGATGTAATAGATTTGACCTTCCTTGCTTGATCTTGCACTGTGCCGGTGCTTTTTTGCTAACACACTGTTAATCTGGGGCCTTACCACACCACAATTCAATCTTGCTGTATCTCAGACATAACATATCCCCTGTCATGAGGCTGCAAGCCAAGCTGGGGGTGCAGAAGAACCCACCAGCTCCAGGGTTTGCCCAGCTTGGGGGAACCCTCTGTCTCTCTGCTGTTAGCAATGCTGAGGACGCCTGGCTAGTCTTGCTGGAGTCTGTTGAGAGGTCACCTTCAGGTGGCCCCTAGGTGTCCATGCCTTAGGCACTGGTGGTGGGGGCCATCCAGGCCAACCTCAACATGGGGCTGCCACCATCACTAGACCAGGTCAGTGTGGCTTTGTCTTGTGAAAAACTGATGAAACAGCAGTGATGATGGGAAGCCAAGGGAATAATGTGCTTTTATTCCAGCTGAGGATCTTGCACTGATAATTTATGCCTTGGGGATAGAGGTTTGGTCTTTCCTCCGTTCTCTAGGGGATGGCTGGGTTCCTTATCTAGAGTCTGGTCTGGAGAGTGTCTTCATCTCAGTCAAATAGGCCAGTTGTCCCCACCTCAGAAAAGTTATGGACTCCCTGGAGGGCTGCTGGCTGTCACCTTGTCCATCTGCGGGGGTGTTGATTCTGGGAGTCAGCGTGCTCTGTTTGCTTTTAATGACCACAGCAATGTTCTCATTGCAGATGAGCCTGCATGTGTTTAAAGCAGCAAAATGAAATTCCCCCTGACCTCCGTCCCCAGCCAAAAATGAAAAGTACAGCAAGGTTGGAGGGGAAACAGCACAGCTGGGTGTCCTGTGTGCTCGCCTCCACTGGAGGCGTGAGCCGTCTGTCTCTTGTGGAGTTTCTCTGAAACGGGTTCCTCTCCAATCAGCCAAGCCCCGTCTCCCAGGGCTGGGGAGGGAAGGGGTGCTGGTGGGCAGGGCGGGGACTGGCAGCAGGGTGGTGGCAAGGACATGGAGGAGGGAGTACAAGCAGAGGCCTGAGAGGCTGCATGAGGGCAATAGCGAGGAAAGGCACCAGAGCAATGGACATATAGCATCTCCATAAATACCCAGCAAACAGCTCTCAGTCCCCCAGCTTGCTGGAGGCACCTAATGCAAAGGCTGGGCACTGCTCTGCAAAGCAGAAAAGGCCTTTTCTCCCCACACACCAGTGTGGCACAGCTCATGGTGCCTGCCCTGCTCCTGCTGTCCCCACCAGGAGTGGGAGATGACTGCCACCTTGTTGGGGTTGGACCAGGGGGAAGCGGTGTCCCCAAGAGGGCAGCCCAGCACAGCAGTGGCCACTGCAGAGTGGGTGATGTGCAACTGCAAGCCTTTAGGAGCAAGGCAGTGTCTTTCCTTCACATTTGTGCAATACAGAGCACTCTGGGAGTCTAGATATAGGGTCCCTTGGGTATATGAATGTAGTCATGGCCTTGCCTTACATAGTCCTTTCAGGAAGCCAGAGAAGGGTTTTGAGTGTCTTGGTGAATTCTTTTCTTTTTCAGTAATCAAAGACCAATTCTGTAAAGCCAGAAGTAGATGTGGGACAGGGAAGGACTCAATAAATTATGCATTTAAAAGAAAATTCAAAAAACCCCTATATAAACATGCTCTAAACAAAAAGATCAATCTTTTTTCCATAAATTTATATCCATTCATAGCTCAAAATACATGGCATTTAAAAGATCAACAGGGAAACGAAACACAAAAATTACCAGGACAATGTTCCAGCAGCTCAAATGTGCTTATTTGGTTCATTTGAGAACTTATTTTTCCATTTGAAATTTTCATCCTCATTTAGGCTGAAAAAATGCATATGAAACATGCACATATGAAACCACACCTGAACTGGAAAAATTATTTCCCTCTGCTTTTGAATGGCTCCTTTCCCAGGCTGTCAGCCACCCACCCAGCTCTTTGCAAAGTCCCTTTGGGCACGAGCAGTCTGCCAGCAGCTCATTTCTGCAGTCCCAGGCCTGCAAAACGCTGCTGCTGTTCCCACAAAGGCCTGATCTCTCAGTGGGATGCCTCAAGAAACATCCTGCTGAAAAGCCACCGTTGGCTGCTCCATGCACTTAGCTCCCCGTGCCCCTGCTCTGCCTGCAGCTGCCTGCGGTGCTGAGCTCCTGCCAGCCAAAGGCATGTGGTGCCCGTGGTTGGCTTTGTGCCTTGCTCTCCACATCCCTCTCTAGTGCCACAGTCATGGCCATGACGGGAGCTTGCACAGCTCCTTGCAAGGCCAGCAGCGCTGCTTTAGCCACCCAGCAGAGGACACTGGGGGGTGCTCCTGGCACCTTTCTCCTGAGTCTGAAAGGAAATGGGGCCACTTGATACCTGAGTCTTGCTGACCACAGGAGGTAGGAGTGCAAAGGAGAGGTACGGAGTGGCCATCCACTTTCTTCGGGCTGGCTATGAAGCCCTGAGACTAGCAATGCTGTTGCTGAGGAGCAGGAAGAGATGCATTTGGCACTGAAAGCTTACACAAGGGGTGCCAAGAAGAGGGTTTGTGCAGGTGTCTGTCTTGGCTTCAACACCATGTTACGTAATACTGATGCAACTTTTCTGTGCATACGAAGCCTCTCCTGGGTAGAAAGGGTATATGAGAGATTCGAGTTTGAGAGAGCATGAGGAACAGAAAGTGGAGGGTGGGGATTTCTGATTCAGCCCTCATTACTCTAGGAATTTCAGCAGCTGCAAAAAAAAGCTCCTGCATCTTGAGGAAAAGTGACTTGTAACTCCCCACAGGACCTGGCTATAACAAAGCCCAGTTGTAGTTGCAGCAGACAAATGTGCAATTCTGAGCCTTGGCCCTCTCTCTCCTTTGAGATATGTTACTCTTAATGCAAACCTCTTCTGCTCCTTCCCAGCCTCCTTGAGGACAGCAAAAACCATTTTCTCACCCCCAGCTTTGCTTACAGAGCAGAAGGGGAAGCCCATGTTAGATTGAGTGCTGTTTAAACTGGACACTAGGAAAACAGTCCAGGATAAGCCCGATCCCTGTATTTCTGCTTCCTGTAAACAGCTGACAACCTGGACTGTTCCAAGAACATGGGCCAGATGAAATAGCTGAATGGGTCATTGCTCTCTGTGTGGAGAGCAAACCATCTCCACATAGCTCAGGTTCTGCCTGCACTGGTTATCTGAACTGGTAGCTGATTCAAGTGAACAATGCCAGTCTGGGTGCTCTGAGTTTGGATTAAGAAGTGTTTAGTTTGGAGGCAGGGGAGTTGATTGTAACGTTTTCCTCATGGGCTCAGACTAAATTGCAATAGGAAATTAGGGCATCCTCACAGCATTTGCATAGGTCTAATGAAATGCACTTAAAAGCCTCAGCTTAAAGCTCACCTAGGCAGTTGTTGATTTTCTTTTGGAGTTGGTTTAATTATATTGGTTTAGAAAACAAGGTCTTCAGCATGTTGGATGCTCCTGTGAAAAAGTTATTCTTTGTCTAGTTATTTCACTAGAATTATGCTGGTACAAACGCTTCACTGAAAATATAGAAAAAAGAACTGGAAAGGACCAAGAGAAGTAATCTAGACCCAACCAAGCCGTCATCTACCCAAACCCCTCCAGAAGTACTTGTCCTGCTGGGCTCAGCCTCTTGCAGTCAGCACCAAACAGCACAGAGACAAGATGTCTCCAAGCTGCATTGGGTAGGTGACTCACCTGAGCTTGCTGGGGACTCCCCAGCTCAGGTGCAGCCTACAGGGAACACCATGGGCAGGTCCTTGCCTCTCCTGAGATTTTTGGACTCTGGTTTCAGCACTGACCAAAGCTCAGAAGCAGACATCCATGAACATATTAAGTAGTGGGCAAGTGAAGAGAGCAAGTTAATTCAATCATATTACAGCTGAGGTAGATTTAGATCTCTACAAAGTCTGGCACTGGTTCCTATTTTTCACCCAAAGTGTTCTCTTCAATCTTAAAAATGGCTTTGATATGTGCTGGGTACCAGAGAGGCTGTGATCAATTTGTTAGAATGAATTTATTAAAGAAGAGAATTCCCGGAAGAAGAAATTGGGAATGTGGCAATTGTAATTGTCTCCATCAATTGAGATGGATTCTGAAAACCTGAGCTTCCCCTCTCTGACTTTGCTGCAGCTCTGGTGTTTCACACACAAACTGCATCTCTGAGCCATGCTGGTTGATCTGCTTTTCTCCTCTAAGTACTGGGTGATTCCTTCCCCTTCCCTTGCCACCATGCCATGAATAATCAAAACAAACATGCCACATTGCTGAAAAATTTTCTTTTTGAGGTAGACCCAACCTGTGTGCAAATTTGGGTCAAATTCAACAAGGAGTTTCAGCCAAAAGCATGCAGGACATGTTGAAACATTTTTGTTTTGACATCAAACTGAAATGTTTTGAAATGGCCTTTTTTAAAATTTCAAGACGGATGCAAAATTTGTTTAGCCTAATATTAAAAACCAGACTAGACAATAAAGGAAATTTTTCTCTTCCTGTTGAAGGAATCACTTAGGCTTGACTTTAATGATCTTCAGGGTCTTATTTTGTTTTGCCGAAACGGTTGACCCAAATTTCCTCTGATTGCTTTAGGTTCAGCCACTCGCATGAAAAATAGTCTGTTCAACCAGCTGAATTTCATACATCTCTTCCAGTTTCTTGCCTTCTGCCCTGGTTTTCTCCTGCATCCCCCATCCAGTTTGATGCCAGTCCTCACTAAACCCCCTCGGTTTGTGATACACTCCCTCCTCTCAAGTCTGTTGCTCGGTGGAGGGCCATTTAATTGTTTGGCATAATTCTCTTATTATGCAGCACCACGCACGTATGTACACATAATAGGAATGAATAATGGATGCTAATAATGCATAATTAATTCATGATAAGTGTCTGTTACGAAGTCAGCATCAGAAGTGGGATCACCGCAGGGAAATTCCCCATCCCTCTCTCTGGCTCCCGATGAGGGGTTTGAAAAGACCTGAGCTCAGTGTGCACCACAGTGTCTCTCTGAATTACGGAGCGGTGGACCGGGGAAAGGAGGAGAGACCATCCCCACGTGCTCAGAGCAGAGGGAAGGGCTGAAAACTGCAGTGCCAGGAGCTGAGTTACTCCCACATAGCACTGTGTGAAACTGGGCTGGGGACCAGTTCCTCTCCTACCTGCTTCTCATCCTTCCCAACCCAGGGCAGGACATCATATCAACACCAGTTTGGAGCTGCTCTCCAAACTCCTACCATTGTCAGGGAAGACCTGGGCAGAGCCTTATCCCTCCTGCTTAATCATATTTGTTCCCCCATGTCACCATCACTCAGGTTGGCACTCGCACATGACAGCTTTCATCTTCCCAACTGTGCTGCGGGAAGCCTGGCAGGGCCAAGGTTGCCTGCTGAGGACCATTAAAGCCTACTTGATAATGTAGCTGATGTCTGAGGCTCTTTGCACTGAGTCCAAGAGCCAGGATTAGGCTTGGAAACGAGCACGAGTGAGTTCCTACAGCTCACAAGGCCTGCGCTGCTGTCCAGGGAGCACTCACGCCTCCTCCACCGCTTCTGCTTTCCAGTGAGCATGAGCAAGGCCACAGATCGTTTCTGGCTGGAACCAACCTGGAGGATGTGTATGTGATGGGGAAGGAGTCTGCAGCACAAAGCTATTCCGTCTTCCTGAGTGCCATGCCTGTCCCCAGTTAACAGTTCCTGTCCATGTGAACACGGGCAATATCTCTCTGTAGTTCACAGGGTCTGCTTGTGTTATAAGTATGGACCCCATGTGTGTTCAGAAGAGTCCTCATTTGTTCCCTGACAAGAAGGCAGAGCACTGTTTTGTCCAAGTGAATTGTAGGCATGGCTGAGACCATAACTTCATGCCCCATCAGCCTATACATCATTGTCACATCTGTGAGGACAAGAGATGCAATGCAACATAGATGGTCTTAGTTATGGCCTGTAAAGGAGCTCGGTCAGGCTCTGACCTCAGTCACAAGCATGGGGGACCCCAGCACCACCCACCACCAACTTCTGAAGGCAGCAGTCAGAGGGTCTGACTCATGCCTTGGAGGAAACCTGCTCCCACCCCATTCCCACTGCTGCAACCAGGCTTGCGAGGATCAGGGACTAATAACAGCTTGAAATATCCTCACAACAGCACCAGCAGTGCTAGTGCTGAGCAACCATACAAAGTCTTGGCTGAGATGTTCAACAGCTTCTCTGCTGTTCACTTTCCCCTGACCCTGCTTCCCACACGTCCCCGTTTCCAGTTTGGTTGATGCCAAAACTAACAAGCCACTGCAATGCTGCTGCTCTCCATTACTGTTCCTTCTGCTCCTCCTTCATGTTCAGCTCCACACTCCTCTCCACTTGTCATCACCGACAGTGGAGCAGCTGCTGTCAGCCAAAGCTTTACTTAAGGGAAAAAAAGTTTAAATTGCTCCAAGAAGGATTCCTCTGAAGATTGGCTGAAAGAAAATTAGTTTCTTCAACCAAGTCATCAAATACAGCAGTAAGCAGGGAACCCTTGCATGCTGCAAAAGGAGAGGCAGAAAGTGCAAGAAATCCCCTGCAAGAGGGATCTGACCCTGAGTTATGCTGAGGACGTCCTTTATGTGGGGCCACCCTCGCCAGCAGGGACAGGGAGAGCTAGGGACAGAACTGGGCTGTGAAGAAGCCCTAACTAATGGAACTAAGGGACCTGCATCTCACCTATGGAACTGCAGATACATCTTCTGCCAACCCAGCATACATCCAATTTCACAGGAGCATTTGTATCTTGCAGAGCATGGCTGCTCTCCCTTCCATTGCCCATGGGACAATTACCAAGATTTGACACTTCCCTCCCCATATCTTCTGGGACACGTACTCTCTCTTCAGACCCTGAGGCCACACTGCCTGGCAAAGCAAGACACATTTATCCCTTACAGTGTGCAGGCAGCCATCTCCTTGCCATGGTCTGCCCCCGCCACCCATGTGTCCTCTCCTCCCTGCTGCCCTTTGCACGGGCCCCCATGCCATCTGCCAAGGGATGGGAACACCTCTCCTGTGCCAGCCTGCAAACCCAATGCAAGGGAGCTCTGCTGATCCCTGGGACATGCTCCCATCTTCCCAAAGCCAGCAATACCGCCAGTACAGCTCGCCTCCCGCTTTCCCAAGTCAAGACTCATACATATAGTACAGTCCCATCATGGCAAACTGCTCTCTTCCTAACCTTGGCACATGCTGCCTCCAAACTCCCTGCCTCAACGTGATGTGGTACAGCACCAGCACGCAAAAGGTCAGCTTTCCATTATAAGCAATTCAAGGCATTTAATTTGTATCAAACGCAGAAAAAGCACATGATTCTGCACCACATAAAAACATGGTAAAATTGCAAAAATGTGTTTGACAAATCCATCAAGTTACATCAATAAAGCGCCTGGTGTTTCTGGATTTCTCCATGCATGCTACTGAAAGCAGTAGGAGTTTGCCAGAGGCTTTCACCAGAGCTGAGCTGCACCCTGGAAATGCAGTTTTCCACAAGCTAATCATATGCTCACAGTCAAGCACATGAGCTGTGTGGTCTTATCCCCTCCATCTTTCTGAGGTCAACAAAAGGGCTGTGCATGGAACAGTAGAAAGTGTGGTTCATTGTATTGCCCACCCACCAGCTCACTCATTTCTTTAATTTCTAGATTTGCCTGCTGCAAACAACCATCACGTCCTGGCTCAGCCTTTGCTGTTTATCCAGTGACAGCCAGAGCACGGGGGCAGGTTTTTCTTCTTCCATCCTCCCTTTCCCATCTTGTCTACCCATGAAATCTAGCAGGAAAGGAAAGCCAAAAAAAGGAAAACCAAGCTGGGGGCAGAGGGTGACCACAGTGCCAGCAGTACCCTAACCAGCCAGGGTGCAACCTCACCACATTGAACAAGGCAAACTCGTAAGAGGCTCTGGTGAGCCTGTGGTCACCATCAGACAAGGGATGGGATATTGCCCATGCAGCAGTTCAATCAGAAGTTGTTGAAGACAAAGCTAGAAACTATGCCAGAGCTTAAGTATAGCTCTTAGACCCATGGGTGATGGGTGGGGGTCCCAGATGAGACTGGTCCAGGCAACTAAAACCTGTTAGTGCACACAGAGGCCTGAAAAAAAACTTGCATTTCCCTTTCTAGTGTAATATGTGTAATTTTTCCTTTATCAGACTGTCTGATCATCATGTACACTAATTGTTTTCCCAAAAGAGATAAGTGCTACAAAAAAGACGCAGTACCAAGGGAAAAGCAAAGATGCTGACAGAGCCCCAAGTGGGGAAAGCCGTGCAGGCATTTGGGTGAAGCAAGTCCTACCCCTCCCCACAAAACACTGCAGAAACCACTCAGTTAGGGGAAGGCTTGGTGGGAAGGAGGTAAATTGAGGTGTCAGTGTCAGCCCTCAGCCAGAACATGACCCATATGCTAGGAAGAAACAGACCAAAGTTGTCAGTGGTCACCTGGCTGCCACCATGCCATTGTTCCCCTTTGCATGGAGGTTACACCTCCCCCAGCCCTAGCAACTGTCACTGCTGCAGTTTCTGCAGCGGCTCTTCTTGCTCTGACAGCAAAATGAAACTGAGTACGAAGGGTGAAAAGCTGGCATCCAAGAATAAGGCACATGAGGTGGTCGTTAGACGTTACGGTATGATAGCTCTTCAAAAGCCTGCGTAGGGAGAGATAGCTGCCTTCAGACAGAGCTGGGCTGGGGTACCTCAGAGTTTCTTTTTCCAGCTCCCAGGATAAACTCAGGAACTGTTTTCAAATAAATATTTAGGAAAAAGGTAGCCTATTATATGGAGCTGAGGGAGAAGGAAATGTGAAGGTCTGACTGAAAATAAAATTAAGCCTTGATGCTTGCTGCTTCTCTTCCCTGCCTGGTGTCCAAATCTCTCCTTGGACAAAGCTGGTTGTGCCATCAGTCCTGCACTGGCCTGGCTGGAAATACTCCACTACAGTCTCCCTTGGAGTTGTAATCCAAGATGTGTGGGAACAAAATTTGCCCTATGGTGCTCACTTAAAGAAACACTGAGGGACTTGTGGCCATCTGGCCATGGATAATAGCAGGGCATATTTGTATGGGAAATGTATGCAGGCGGAGAGTTAGTATCAGAACATCTTGATGGTCTTGTCAAGAGAACACATTATTTTTCTTTAAGCAGTGTATTGCATGTGATTCCCCTGCTTGAATCACTTGTGTATCATGTTGGATCATATTGTACCCAAACTAATCTACTGCATCTATCAATCCATCTGTTTGTGTTGAAGAATTCCCAGAATGGGAACATGTCTTCAAATGTTTATTTAAAGTATTTGGCCTGGTTAAAGACTTCATATAATCTTCTAGGAAATGAAGAGTGTTGCCCTTGGTGCAGCTGTGCTGCAGATTGCAATGAAGGGATGTGTGCTGTTCTGAGCCATTAAATGGCCAGATTGGCTGGAGTGAAATGGAGGATGGATTGCTTCTTAAGGATAGGAGATGGCAGATAGATAGCTTTGACATCTCACGAATTAGGAAATGTAAGGAGAAGGATCTTTGTTGCTAGGAGAACTATGTCCCAGTCCCCAAATGATCTTAATCCTGGGAGCAAGCAGCAGTAGGAGCTTTGTTTTATGATACCTGCAGATACTTTGTAGAGGATCATCAAGCCCTGTTGTGTTGCTACATGAACAATGCTTTCTAAACAGCAGGTATACTTCTCCTTGACTTCCTGGAATCTTAAATTTGGAGGGGGAAAAGAGGTGATATTTGGTTGTCCACCCTCCATGCTTACAGAGTGCCTCATCTCAGAAGAACTGGTTTTCACATACAACAGGGCCGCCAATCACCCTGTTGTTCACCAGCCCTGTTCAGTCAGCCCTGCCTGCCACAGCTGTACTGAGTTAGAGCTAAAAGGGACAAAGCAGGAGAGGGCTACTTTAGGAGGGAGGTTGGACTGGTGGAGTTTGGAGAGTAGTTTCCTGATGTAAGCTTTTAGGTAAGTATTGGGGTGTGCTGTGTTGCATTATTGGCTAGGGGCTGGGTGAAGCAGGAGGGTTCAGTGTGAAGATGAGGGTCTGAAGATGGGGAGCTGCTGCTAAAGATTTGCCTGAGATGTTGGGTAGGTGGTGAGGAAGAGGAGGAGCAAGAAAAATCAGAGAAGAAAAGGCAAAGTAAGGAGTGAATTGGGGAACAGAAAAGTTGGTTTTGGCTTTATCTTAGGTCTGGAACTCAGAGCTGGGGGTGGTTTTTTTAATTTTCCCCACCAGTGCTCAGGGATGTGTTACTGAGGGGATGCAGGGTGGTACCAACAGGTGATCCACAAGCGGAGCAGTTGGCAGACAGCTTGCTGCATGCCGGGGTACAGGATTTGACCAGGCAGGTTTTGAGCTCTGCAGGGGAAGATCAGGCTCAGAGCTATGTCTTGTATGTGCCTGCACCCTCCCAGAGGTGCAAGGACATGCTGCAGCCCTATGGGCCCATAATGCCTCTTTTCACAGAGGAAAACTGGATTTCCATGGTTGTGTGGAGCCAGAAGTGGGAGGGCTGTCTGGCTTTTCACTGAGTACTAGCTCTACCTGAGCCTGGCCTGAGAGTGCCTATGGAGCCTGTGGTCTTTTCCCTCCTACAGAGTGATCTCTGCTGGTGGCAGTTTGATTGTCTGATGGTCTGTTGACAGTTAATGATTGTCACAATTTAAAAAAAAAAAAGTTATTTACCAATTTTCTTTCCTGTGGAGCTGAAAATAATGGCAAAATCAATCTAAACTACATAACACTAAGAAAACAAATAGATTATCCAAGATGACCAAATTAAGCTGCACACAGAACCCATGTGGTTCTGTTCAGCTGTAGCCATGGGACTCCAAAATAATTATTGCTAGCTGCCAAATGTGTGATGGGTTGGGACTTTTTGGGGGGAGGGTTGATTCTTCAGCAAGGGCTGGGAGGAGGGAAATACAGACACTCCATGCAGTCTGAAACATGAAGATAACTGCTGGTATCATATAGGTTTAATAGCACTTAGTGTTGGATGTTGGATTTTTTACTATTCAAAAGAAGTACACAGGTAATAACAGTGATATGAATGATACTTTCCAAGGTGAAATGCAGAAAACAAATTCAGATTTTGAATAAGTCTGTCTGGTAATGATGTGGAGAGTCTGTTTTCTCATAAGGCTGGGTGGGGCAGTGGGGAACCTACAGAAATACTAAAGCAAAAACATCATCTTTTAGGAATGAAAGCAAAAGAAAGGTGAGAAAAGGAATCAGAGTTGTTGATTTTTTAATTTTTTTTTTTTTTTTGCTGACTGTGTCACTTGCAAGACCACATTTTAGCCGTGATACAGCCAGGGTGCTAGACAGCATGCTCTTGAATTTTTTGCCTTTAATGAGGTATTCCTGGAATGCTGTTTTATGGTGTTAAAGATTAAGCTGAGATGCTGAGACGGAGGGAAGAGTGAGGCCTGCAGCATGGTGGGCAGTGGATTAGTAGGAGAGAGGCTTCTAATCATAGAAAAATGTTTCCATTTCTTTGGAGAGTGGCATATCTGGAATAGCTACAGGATTGGACTGTCATCTCTGAAGGAAAGCTCCTAGAAAGGAAGAAGCACAGGTAAAGAGAAGGGAGGTGAGAGGCAGTGCAAGCTCTTCTGAGGAGAGAGTTGCAGACGGAGCAAGAAACAAGGGTGCAGTCCCAAGGGGATGTATTTGTGCCAGTACTGAGCCTGGGGAGATGAGTTCTGTAGATGTCAACAGACAAAAGGTTTGGAGCACGGACTGTACTCTCTTACCCAAAATGCAGCAGCAATCAGCATTTTGATTCTGATTTGCTCAGGTATTTTTTTTGCTTTATCCTCACACACACTTGAATGACTTACTGGTGAGGTCAGACCTCCCCTGGTTTGTGTGCTTGGTGCAGGCTTAGAGCCAGGTCCTGTTCCCAGCAAATGCTGGTTGCCTGTCTCTGCTGTACAGCAGCCGCCAGCCTGGGTACAGCTTTGCAAGATGTGCAAGTACAGTCTCTTGTTTCTATGGCCTGTCCAGGTGTTCATTGCCTTTGCATTGCTTGTGATGCAGCTGGCTGAAAGTTCACCCAAGGCTGCAGGATACTTGGATTTTGTGAGCAACTGGAGACCCCCTGTTAGCCTTAAATCAGCCATTGGGGTCCTTCAAGTTGGCAAAGCAGCTGGGAGGGAAGCTGGGAATAGCTGCTAGTCCCATTCCACACCTGGGACTATTGGAGTGGTGAATTTTAAGGGCACTGACACCACAACTGCTTAGGGTAAGAGTAAGAGGTTGAAGCTGGTCTTTTAGGAAAAAATACAGGGAAAGCTGCACAAGCTGAAATATGGAGCCTTTATTTGCCCACCAACAATTACTCTTAAACTTCTACACCTTTTCTCCTCCAGTAAAAATTGAGACATATCTCTCTTCTCACTGTGGCTCTGTCTAAATCTAATGTGGTTCCACCTATGTTTAATTTGGCTTTCTATTACCCATGTCCTTTTTTTTAAAAGAAAGTAAAAATTTCCTAGATTTAGCAACACCAGTGATTTCTTTTTCTAAAGACACAGCTTGAGGAATTGAGGCAAATTTGCTGATTAACTTCAGCTGAGAAAAGGAAAGAAAAAGTTGAAATGCTTCCCTTGGAAAACAACAGATCTAAACACCTGGACACTTCAGTGTGAAGTGGCATTTTTCATTTTAAAATTGGCTCTTTTTTTTTTTTTAAAACAGTGGTTAAGTAACTCAAAGAACAATTGAGTTATCAGGTGGGAATACTACCTTGAGTGAGTGCTGCTACTGCAGACTGCCTGTCCTGATATCAGGAAGATGCTCAGCTTTCTCCCTTTTTGATGAATGCAGGTGGCTCCTGGCTTTTAATTTTTATAGCCTTCATAGTGGAGAGAAAATTGCTTTTGGAAAGCCTCTGCCACTTTCCTTTGACAACTGGGCTCCTGTAGCTTGAGGCTGGTTTTAACGTTATTCTGTGTAATTAAGCGGAGCAAGAGAGGGGCTTCTGCAGCCACAGTGACGTTCCCTTGAATGTGGAGTACAGTTAAAACAGGATTAGCCAGCAAGTTGATTTAGGGGATGGAGTTAGACAATGCAATACCCCCAATTCTGGCTTTGCATATGGAAAAGGAGCTTGAGGAAGAAGGGGCTGAGGGCAGACCTGCTGCCTGGCTGGTAACACGGGGCCAGCCCTCCCCTGCTATCCCGCGCTTACCTGAGGGAAAAATATGCAGGTTGAATGGGGAGGCACAAACCTAGCAATCTGGGAGGTTGCTTTTGCAAGGAGCAAAAAGAGACAAGGACTTGGTGAGGCCCATGGGATGAGTGAGCAGAAGCAGGTGGGGCTATGGGTTGGAGTTGGGGGGTGGGGGGAATATTAGTGGAGGACGACTTTGAACAGACATTGTAATGCAGCACACCAGTGCCTGGTCACCCCGCTGCTGCAGCTTGGAGTCACTTGCTGTCTTGCCAAGGGAGATTTGTATGTGCAGCATTTTAAAGAGGTGTATCCCATCTCTCTGGATGTGCTGTGGCATTCCCTGGTCAGGGACAATCGTGTTCTCAGGTCGCTGAGACAGCAGACCTCATGCCCCTGAGAGCTTGTCACCTCCCCAACATGACATGCAGATGAAACGAGGCCTTTCCTGGAAAGAAGAGCTTTCGGACAGGTGGGATAAAAGGAAACGGTGTGTTTACCACAAATCAGATTATAATTCCAGGAGGCTAGAGGGAGGGAGGAGGGAGGTGGTGCTTGGAATTTGAAATGAGATTTAAAGGAATAATTAAGGGTTCTGCCACTGAACAATGCCAATGAACTGGCTGGGAATAAATCAGATTGCACTTGAAGGAAGTGACCTGGAAATATATTACTGACTGTCCCTTAGCCAAACCTCATCACCATAGGGCGTCATTGAATGGAGGGTGAGGTAACCAGGGGGGGCTCAGTTGGGGAGTGAAACCTGCTGGGCAGGGGCTTGGGAGCCTCTAAGGTGGCCTTTGTTCCAGACCACAGAAATCTCTGCTCCGAGTAGACCAGCACTTGTTGGTACGATTTTGCCTCTTGAAAATGCACACAAAATCTTTTATTAAAAACCCCGCAGATGAGTTAACAGCTGGGAGAAGCTGGAATATGATTAATGTCTCGTGAATTAGCCCTGGAGATACTTTATGGAAATAAGATTTACAACACTATTACACGCAGTCCTGAATGTGTTTTACATTTTTAAATGAGGAGAATGAATGTTTCTCTCTGCTCTGCTCCCTTCCCCCTTGGGCCCTTGCAGAGGTACAGAAAGACAATCCTGGCCGATTTGGGATGGGAGGTTTTGGCACTGGGGGAGGTATTGGACTGTGCAGTTAATTGAATGATCTTACTGGCCCCAGCGTTTTATCAAGAAAGGAATCAAAATGTGTCCTGACGTGTAGGACACAATTACAAGTCATCAACAGAGAAATTATAGATGCTAGGATGGAAAGAAGGGATTTATCAGGCTGCTTTGTCCATCCTCTCTCTGCCAATGCAGGATTGCTCCTGACAGCATATCGTTCAGTGCTTCTGGAATAATTTAGCTCCTGACACCTTCCAAGCAGTGCAGTGCTTCGAGCAGTCCCATTTATTTCAGTGTTTTAAACGTTCTACTTAAGATTTTCCTTCCAGACTGCTCAAGTCTTGCTAGAGGGAGAGGGTAATCTCTGTGGAAGCAGCAGTAGGTGGAGCCCCTGCCTGGGTACATGTGCCATACTGAGGGGGATGCTCAGTGGAGACCTTCCTTAACGTGAAAGGCAAGCGTCCCCTCCTGGAAGCCCTACCCTGGGTATGCCTCAATACAAGACATTTAATGAATGACACTATTTGACAATAGCAAAACTCTTCCATTCCTTATGCATGTCATCTTGCATCAGAAGAGAAGCTGGGCTCCTGAAGCTGTGTGACTGCCTTGTACAACACAGACCACGTGTGCTCTCTCCTACTATATGCAGGAAAGATTGCAAATGGGCAGCTGACGCTCTCGGTCTGGCGGTTATGCTAAAGTCAGGCCAAAAGATATGTGAAGGAAGGAAAAATCCCAGGAATGGGCTACAGGGGACAGCTGAAGAGCAATGAACCCCATGCTCCCATCACCAGAACTGATTACAGGAGATGAGACCAAACTAGTTCAGGTAACCACCAGGTAATAAACCTGATGAAAATATGGTCTTGGGGGGAAGGTGACGAAGTAGGTGCATCCACTTGGGTGTCTCTATTAAAACACTGGTTTTATTGGTGACTAGATGATGAAAGAAGAGCTCATGCTGGTTTTATACCCAAAATCCAGTAACTTTCCATGAGTACCTAGTGTTTTAAAAAGCTGTGTTTAGGTGGGGACTGTTTTGCTAGAACATCCTGCCATCCGTAGGCATCCTCAAGCTTGGCAGTAAGCCTTTCTGCTGAACGTCCGGCTCTGTCCCAGACTGTCTCAGATGATCTTGGGCCCCAAAACAATGCCACCCTATTAAAGGGTCCAATCAGACCTGCTTCGATGTCTGCTCCAGGCAACCTGAAGGCTACAATTATTCACTATTTCAGTAGATTAAGCAATCTGAGAGAAATTGGGATCTTTGTGAGCAGAAAGTGGAGGTGGCATATCTCCCCTTTACCCTAAATGCACTGGAGGAGGGGGATATCTGAGCCACAACCAGGCTAGAAGGGATTAATGTGACACAAAGCCTAGCAGTCATTTCTGTGCCATGTCCAGGAAAAACTTGTTTTCCTCTCTGAACCGCAGGTCGGGAATCCCAGCTCAGTTGGAAGCAGTGCGTAAAGCACGGATAGCTTCTGGGAAGGTGAGTGCCTGCATGAATGTGGAGCAAAGACTTGCCTAAAGCTCCTGTGTGGTGTGTAGCCGGGGCCCTACAGGGGACTATACCATGGGTTAGCTCTGCCCTGTGCCCACGCCAGCCAGCCCTGCTGGCAGGTACCACAGTGCAATGTCCTTTTCTAGCACAGCTGAAGAACCCAACTGCTGCAAGTTGTTGTGGTTAGGAGGTAATGTCAATCTGCTGGGCTTTGAAGGGAAGTCATTTTCTCCTGGGCTCACAGACGTAGAGGGGCTGTGGTGTAGTGTTGGGAAACTCCTGCGGCTGCACTTGGCAGAGATGTTAATGCCAAGTCAGTTTTATTATTTTAGTTTTTATTACCATCTAGCGGCAGGCCTTGGGAACTGAAGTCTTAAATCAGACTTAAAACTATCCCAGAAGACTGCATGATATAATCTTATAGCCCCTTGCTCTCCCTCTGTTTTTTTTTTTTGCCCTCACTAATTTTATCTTTCAGTTGGAATTATGTTTCCATGAATTATTGGCTTCCCACAAATTCAGCCCTGAATCTCCATGCGAAAAGGATTACATATACTTGTTTTACAACCCATGGCTCCCTCGGTGTTTCGGTCTCTTGCAAAGCATAGCTTGAAGGCAGCAAACAAATCCTAGAAGATGAATACCCTATAAATTAACTGGAAACCAATTTAGGATAGATTGATGAGAGGGAGCTATCAGGGGATCTGAATATACTAAGCCAACAAAGTCTTGACATCAAGTTTTAAGGTCAACTTGCTCAGCACTGGAGGGCTACTGAGACAAATCAGGAGGACTTGTAACAGTGTTGTCATGTCTGGACTAACAGGTATTTTGGGTGAAGGGATTCCCTGGGAGAGAGATGAAAACCTGCCAGGGATGAGCAGGAGTTGCACAGGGCACAGGAATGCTCCATCTTTGACCTTTACTGCAGGCTCTGTACTGATTTAAGTGAAAGAGCACTCGATCTGCAACTAGCAAAACTAATATTAAAGTATAGCAGATAAGTAAATGTACTGAACTTTGTTTTTTAACCTGACTGCCAATCTCAGTATGTATCTAAGCATTTTTAAGGTGCAAGTCTCCTCTGTCTATTTTCTTTATTTAAAAAAAAAAAACAACAAAAAAACCCAAAAGCAAAACAAAGCAAAAAAAAAAAAACACCCTCTGGATTAAAATAGTTCTGCCTTCAAATACTGTATGCCTTTGGACAGATCACCTGCAAACTTACTCTACTGTCACTAACATGAAGTTCATAAATCTTTAATCTGAAATTGAAATCTTCCAAGAATCCCTATCTGAAACAACATGAATGTCACCAGGCAGAGACCTGCACTTCTACCATAAAGATAAATAATCACAGACATGTACTTTTATAAACTCTGCACTATCTTCTGTAGCTTACTGCAGTTCTCTTGAAGTTGAAGAAATTATTCCAGGCAGAAGGACTATGTTCTTGCTGCTTTTTCCACAGTAATGGAAAGGAGTGGTTATGGCTGTGTTTTCAAAATAATGATAATCCCATTCTTTAATTGTTTGGGATCAAAGACTGTCAGCTTCAGAAATGTTCACTGGAGACCATTCACTCCCCTTGTTCTGGAGATCTTTTTCTCATGGCTATGTGGATCCCTTTTGGGGATTTCCTGGTTTACATGCAAGGGGATCTTCTGGGGCTGAACACTTTTCTAATCAGCACGGGACCCCATACAGCTAATCATGCCATAGCTGACTCAGTTGTCCAGCAAAAAAAAGTGCTGATTGGTGCAATGTAGTTTGATTTATCTGTCAGACTATTTTGTTGATGGCTAATTGCATCATAGCAACTAGAAGCAAGTAACTGTGCAATAGGTGGCTGGTCCATGCCTTTGTGCTCTCACAAAAGGCTCTCAGGGAAACAAGGCTGGAAAAGGAGTCGGAGATATCTTGGCAACCTCATGCATTTAAAAAAAAAAAGTGGGGGGAATATGAGGATATGATGATCAGATCGTGAAAGACATAGTCTTGTTGCTAAAGATACTGTGGTAGGATAGTAAATCTGTCCTTAACCATAGATATGAAAGGGTGAAGATTCCAACTCAAAAGCAAAAAGAAGCTGGAAATGACTGATACCAGCTGTTGACAAAACAGTTTTAAAAGAAAAAAAAAAAATTCCTATCTTAGATACCAGCCCCTATCTGACTCTGACCTTTGCTTTTTCTTGTGATGCAGCACAGCTCTCTGACTCTGTGCTAAAGAAATGTGCTTGCTGTATACACGAGTTTTCCCATGAGGCGCGTAAAGGTTTACTCCTTAGCTCCATTTTTTTTCGCATTTCTGTAATGCTCTGCTTGGCTCAGGGTTACCGGGTGTAATGGGTGAGCTGGAATTGCATAACCTGAATTTCAGAAAAAGTAAGGTGGTGAATGAAGGGGGGCTGAGGAGGATGGAGGGGGGGTCCTTGCACATCTCTTTAAGGAGAACTATTTAGTAAAGGAGTTGGAGGAAGCCTTCTGTCCCACATAATTTGGGATTTATAAGACAAACTGCTCTACGTGCAGTCACACATGAAGAAGCATCTTCCTGCTTTCCAAAATTCACCATTTAATGGTTTCTTTCTGAGTATTTAAGCAAAGCTGCCATTTCTGAGCTGGGGAAACAGGAGGAAGTGAATTCGGATAGAAAAGATAAGATGCTTCCCTGTTGGTTGGGGGGGTGTGTGTGTGTGGAAGTTTTTGTCATGTTTTGCTCCCCCCCCTCCCACCCTCTAAAGTTTTGGCCTTTGTCCTCCACAGGATTTGACACTGTAAAGCAAGCTTTTATCAGCTGCCAGAGCAATCGGTAATCCCTGTGTATGCTCACAAGCTCCTTAAGAAGTGGATGCACGTGAGTGTATCTGCAGGTGTTGTGTCATTGCATGTTATTGCTTTGTGGTAAATAACTAGGAAGAAAGATCAGCAAATGCTTCTGGCTTAAATGTACATCATCTCTATCAACCTCCTAGCCAGATTCATGTTGCTGTTTGGACTCTGATGTTTTTGATTCACTGGTTGTGGCAGAGATATTCAATGCTTTGACTGAATAGATGTTTAGAAGTGAGGTGGGTTTTGGTCTGTCTCGGAAGACTAATGGTTGGTGCCTTGCCGATTGGCACAACCTCAGAAGGTCCCAGAGGGTTTTAGGAGTGAGGGGGGTGCGGTCTGGATTCACCCTGCTGGGTCCCCAGCAGCTTTCAGCTCATGCTGAGGACCCTGGCTGCTGGGGAGTTTCACTGGTGGAGCTGTAGGCACCCACAGATGGGCAGACTCTAACTCCTCATTTCACTTCTGATATGTATGGTTCAGGTATCTCCATATGAAGCTTTCACCCAAAGCTGCATTTATAGTCCACTTCTGGGAGATGATTCCTTCCTGTCACTGCAAGGAGAGACGAATCGTGCTCTGGAAGTGGAGTACAAGTCCTTCTGTCTGTCCCCCCCCTTCTCAGCCTTTGACTTTTTTAGGCCAAGCAAAAACATTTACCTGCTTGGTGCCTTAAGTCTTTCACGATGATAGATATAAAATACGTTGGAAGAGCTTCCCTGCATTACAATGAAGTATTGTGTATTTGCATCACATCTTCATGTCTCTCATCATGCCATGAGGTAAAGGCAATAAAGCCATGTAGGAGATTCTGGCTCCCTCTTAATGATCTTTAACTTCTTCAAATGATTTTGTGAATCTTGGCCTACGTTATCTGTTAGCCTTTATTTATGGCTCAGCAACCATGGGCAAGTTATAGCTAATAGATGAGGCAAAAGCTAAAAAGGGAAGTTTTCTGACATCACAGCAGATTTTTTAAAAAAATCATGTGCATCTATTCTGGGAACTCAGCTGCCAGGTTGGCACCACATGGGGTATCACTGTGGCTTGAAGAGCAGTTGTAACAGTACGTGGAGGATTCAGACAAGCAGGTTCCAGTTGTGTCTCTAATGTCCCATTTCCTGCAATAAAACACACGTGAAAATTGGAAAGAAACAAAGTCCAGCCAGATGACTGTGATGAGGGAAGTCATTCCAGCAGGCTTTACAGTTTCACTCTGGCATATCCACAGCTTAAGGCTACTTCTCCATCGCAACGTCCACCTCTGATCTATATCCTCACCTCATACGGCTGCCCAGCTCTGCCAAAGAGCAATGCTGGTTGATGGTGCTGATGCACAAAGAAGCGTAATAAAACTGTGGCCACCTCTTTTCAGTTCCTCTGGCAGCAGGACTGGACAGATGGGCCACTTGGAGTCTGCCCTGTGTCTCTGGGCTGGTTCTGGAGATACGGGTTTAGCACAGAGGGTCACCATCTCACCTCATGCACGTGCAAGTGGAAAATGCCATTCTGGCACCATCGGTGACCAGTGGTGCTGGCAGCCAGCACTGAAAAATCACAACATGGTGAGCAAAGAAAAAATTAAAAATTGGCTTTTAAAACTGAGACATGAAAAATAATAATCAAGGGTGCTTCATGCTTCTCTTTCAATAGCTTTCTTGCTACAAACATTATGATGAGAAAGACATCTGCCTGCTACCTGGTGCTGTGCATAAAGGTAGCACGCAGGCATTTCGGGGCCTGCAGAAGCTTCAGATGCTTACAGTTTGCTGGTTATACTAATGTTTTGCCTTGCCTGACCTACCTCCTCAGGGCAGCATAAAAATAACCAGCTTTAGTCCACTATTTGGCTGTTAATTGTCCACTTGTAGATCTCAGTCCCAGCTGGGCCTGCTTCTGCCCAAAGGCAGTTGTGTTCAGTAAAGTGGCTGTTTGCATTTGCGAGTAGCCTCACAATAGAGGCAGGTGGCTGCCATTTTCCATGCAAGAAAGCTCTTTGGAGAAAAGGAAAAGGGGCAAATGAGGAGAGGAGGGGAAGGGAAGAAAAAAAAAAAGAGCCAAAAAACCCCCACAAAACCACCGAAAACAAACAATGCAAAATCTATGAGAGGAAAGCCTCTGCACTGATCTGCTTAAAATGGATAGAGACCAAAAGTGTGCATAAATTAAAAGAGAAGAAAAGCAATTTTTCAGGACATAGGAGGGAGAAGAAGAAATGCTGCTCCTATCATTTCTCTGCTAACCACTGCATCCAGGGCTGCCCTCTCTGTTTTCAATTTCGATCAGTATGCAACATCTAAGCATTTTCCAGTGAAGATGCAGCCCCCTGTACAGCTAATTTAAGCCTCCTGATTATGACTTCCTTCGGTGAGTTACCTTGTCTTGACAGCTTACAAGTAGTATGTATTTTCCTTGGGGTGCTGCAGACCAGAGGTGGAAACCTGCAGCTAAGCACAAAGAGAGAAAATGGCAAGAAATCACTTCACTGCTGCAAGCTTCAGAGCTCTCCTTTCTTGAGTAGGTGAAAAAGGAAACTTGTAAACTGTCTGTCACATCCTCTCACTGGTAACAGACGTCACCTGGAAAGGGGACAGCATGGAGCTTGTCTCTGGAAAGAAACAATAGAGGAAAAGCACCACAGAATGTGCTTGTTCAACAGCACTGCTTAGCAGAAGCCAGATTTTTTTGTATCAAAAGAAATTCTGCTATTTTAAAATTGTTTTTCATGCAGAAATGTTGAAAATGAAGCCTTTGAAATTGCTTGCCTTGTGACAACTTTGAGGGGGAACCTCTCAGTCTATCAAAAGACTTTATATTATTATATTGTTATACTGAATTCCAATATCTGTTCTGTTATACTATCCGATATTTACTCCAATATCTCATCTATATGCCCACAGCATGTGTACATATGAGCAGAATAGAGAGAGTGGTTGGGCACTGACTGTTGACCTCTCTTCCACTACAAGCATCTGGAGGCATCAAATAAAACTGATAGGAGCAGTTTGGAAGCAAGCAAAAGGCTGTGATTCTTCACTCAGCTGGTAGCTGAACTGTAGATCTTCCTGCAAAGGGACATCACGGATAGCAAAGGTTTACATGGGATCAAGGGGAAAATGGTCAAATAATGCAAGACGTTCCTACTAGGGCTGCTGAAGACAGAGGAATCACATCTGCCTCAGAGTCACAGGAGCTGAAAGGGTTTTAAGGTATTAGAGAGTATTAGTATCTCACAGTCTTGCCTTGCTCTTACCTTCCTTCCGCTTGCTTTCACCTCCTGTTAGAAGTGACTTACTAGGACTGGTGGACAGTCATGTAACTCATTATGATGCTCTCTCAAACTTAGAATTTTATGCCCTCTTATGATTTTTATTCTCTACAAACCTTTTTTTTTTAAACTCCAAAAATTTTTTATATTTAGAAAGTAAAAGATGAATTCTTGCAAAATTCTTAAACTGATATCTTTGAGTAATGCTAACTGTTTTTCATTCATCTTTTGGGATAAAATGTTGTCAGTTTTGCATGTTGATATTGTCCATACTTTCACAAGATGTTTTACCTTCAGACCCACATCATTTTTGAACCACAATCATTATTAGGTCAGGAATTTCCCAGAACAATATTAAAAATGTGAAAAACTATCCTGGATGCAGATAAGGTATGAATGAGTTGTAAGAGCTAGTTGTTCTGATGTGCAGGTTGTCTCATTCCAAAATAACTCCAAGAAGTGCACTTTTCAGAGGGGTCTGGGCTGGGGGGCTCAGTGCTCGGGCTGCCATAGTAGGAATTTTTCTTTTTAGTTATGAATATCTTGTGACTCTGGTAGCCTCTGAGGATATAGAGGCTTCCCCCATCTTCAAAGGGCTGAAGCTATGGCTGACACTTGGATATTCTTGCTGTGGATTTCATAGCTGGACAGTGAATTTCAGCTTCTACTGAGCAAATGACGGTCTCTGTGCAAACTCTCTAGTGATTCTATCTCCATGGACAGATTGACCTCACAAGGAGTCCAAAAATTTATGGAGAAGTCAGAAACTGGCTGGAAAACACATGAAGCAGTGGGAAAAGAGGTTGAAAACCTCAGGGATCTGATCACTCTCTAAATCACAGATGATCATTTCGTAATTATTCATGCAGATTCATCTGTAGATATCCAAGCAGTAGGTTTCTTCTTTACCTTTCTAATTGGGATGAAGAAAGAGGAGATTTTTCTTTGCTTGGATTCAGTGAGGATTGCAGAGATGAGGCAGTGGCTGTCCTATTGCTCTAGGTCATACCCTAATATGCAGCCTCTTCACTTCTACGGAGCCATGAGCTGCCTCCTGCCTGGGCTGGGCTGAGCTACAATTGGGGCATATGAAATTCTTCAGGAGCACAGTTTTACTGTGCAGGCATCCAGAGCATGAGCACAGGGCAACGACAGGCCCTTCAGACCTTCTGTTCTCAGTAAATCTAGATCAGCTTGATATATGACAGATTGAGACAGCACAGCAAGCAGCCATGGGCAATCCCACTTTTTGAGAGCTGGGAGAAGAGTGTTTCTGGAACAGCATGATAAAAGCAACACTAAGTATCATCTCTGCCGTTCTGGCCATACTCAGTTGCTGCTTGCTTACACAGAGAGAAAAGAAATGGTTCCTTGATTCATTAGGTTTTTCTCAGTTTTTTTTCTCCCAGCTTAGGTCTGCTGAAGGCAGTGACAAGTTTCCGTCCTTCAAAAAAATCAGTATAACTTGAAAACAACGAGATTCAGGGATCAGCACTAATTGTATTAATATTTGCTTGGCAGATTAACTCTGAAGAGCTGATAATTCATGGGCTCTTTGTTCACTGTGGTTTAGTGCCTGTGGATTCCCTCTCTGGAAGTGTCTTGCTGCAGCATTTCTGTCTTTTGAGGTCAGTGTGATGAGCTGCGTGGGTGTTTTTAGACATAAATCACATGCAAAAGGCTGATTCTCTTTTTCTTTTCTTCTTTTTTCCCCGACATACTAGGCAGCTTTTAAAAAAACAGCCTTCCAAATTCTGAGGCTTCTTTTTCAACTGAAAAATAACACAAAGTTTTATACTCATTAATTGTTCTCTCTCATCTAGAGTGGGTTTATGCAGACATGTCCCATATGGCAGGTTTAAGGCCAAATGACTGTAGAAATGGGGGACCTACCACATTAGGCACTTTAGCAAGGGCACTTTGAAATCCATGCTGCTGCAATTTCTTAAAATCAACTGAGTTTAGGAACAGCCAGACAAGCTGAGGTCAGACCCCTGCAGTACACTTCAGTGATAACCTATATGTGAACTGTTCCCTGGAGATGAGTTTTTGTGGCATTGGAGGTGTTGCTCGGCTTCCCCAGGTCTGTTCTCTGGCAGAATGTGAGGTGTTCCTAATGCCTGCCATGTGGCTGTCCCAGGTATGGGCAGGAGCAGCATGCCGTCGTCCTGGCAGTAATGGCATCATTGCTCTGGCTCTAAACACGCCTGCAGCAATTCAGGTGGCTGCCTCTGGTATCAGCATCTCTTAAGTCAAAATCTGTGTAAATTTTTCTTCATTACATAGAAAGGGTTTGTGTTGAGTGGTTTCAGAAAAGAGGTATCCAATTCTTCCAGGAAAGGGAACCTTTTTGGGTTTTGGATTATCTCCCACCTGCCAGCAGTGGTGACTTGGTTAAGTGGACCGGCCTCCCAGAGCCCCTGGGCCCTTCCTGGTAAGTTGCACCACTGTGGATTGTTGTGTTAGTACTGTAATGACTTTATTTTGGGTGCAAACTAGCAATTTTTTTCACTTTTTCTGTGCTGTTTGTAATTTGATTATTTAAATTGGAGTCCTCTGACTTAAATTTAGGTCTGTTTGCTGATGTATAGTGACCCTGGGGCCATGAAAGCTAGTCCTGAAAGCTACCTGTATTTTTGGGTGAAGGAAATATAATGATTGCTAAAGTGAAGATAGTGTTAGCTGAACATAAACACCATCCTAAATTTTATTGCTGTCCTGCCATGGGCACAAGCTTCTTCAGACCTACACTCCTGGTCTAGCACTGCTTGTGCCAGCAAATGTGTGTTAGGAGCTGGGAGGAAAGCCAGTAACTCCTGTGCCATGAGGAACATGTCTCCAGACAGAGAAGGTGAGAGTTAAGATGCCACTTGAATGTCATTTCTGCTAATTTGTGTCCCACCTTTTAAAATACATAACAAGTGCATGGTTCATTTTCAGAGTAGTAAAGTATCCTATGCATGCTCTGTGACCATACTTTATTAAAAATGCAAAAAATAATCTCAATTGGAAACAGTCTGATCTAAACCTACCTTTCCTTGACTTGAACCTACTTGAGCCATTAACTGAAATTGGGACCAATACCGAGAGTGAACTGCTGGGCAAAGCGAAAAAGGGAATGAAGAGCTGCCTGCCAGCCAAGCACAGTCCCACTGCAGCAGATAAATGCTCTTGCACTTCTGAGGGGCCAGGTCCATGCTCGTCAGATGAGGCAGTCATTCACTGTGCAAATTCAAGATACCAAGCAAAATACCTTTGCATCAGTCACCCCAGTCTGGTGCGTTTTCTTTGCAGTGGCAGGAAGCTTTGTATATGTGGTGAGCGATTATGTCTCAGCTGCCAAGTGCCAACTCAGTCACTTGATAGTGTGAGCCTGTGCTCCTAGACTAGTGCTTCAATGTAAAAGGAATAGCTGCTAGCAATCTGGTGAGTTCCCACAAAAAGAAAAAAAAAAAAAAAAAACAACTGCAAAGTCCTCAGATATCTGCATTTCTCTGTTTCAGCTTCCTGTGCTACTGAGCAGCTCTCCATAGGGAGCCCTGGGAAAGGAGACGAGAAAAAAACTTTGGAAGAAGAGAAGATCAGCAGCAGAGAACACATGGAAAAGGTTTGTCGAGGTTTTCATACATACTTGATCTGTACATTTGGCACTGAGCTGAGTAAGTCCAGATCAAAGCTGAGCTTTGGTTCTTCATTCCACTTGCATTTATGTCCTGTGGTAGGGAGGGAATTGCTGGCAACGTCCTGAGGAACGCCCCTCCTGCTTTTTGGTGCTCTCAACTCCCCTGTCTGGGTGACTTACCAATGCTGCTGAAGCTTAGTAGCATTCGCATTTGGAGCATAGGTCCCAATTAGGCCCCCAGAAGGAGCTTGGGAGTCTCTGGAAGGGTTTTTTTGGCCCAGGCTACTTACTTTTTTGAGAACTTCAAGTCATCCTGCTGAGTGACTGTTAAGAAAGCAGGCGAGAGACACACACACCCCTTTCATATTTTACTTCAGTGCAGATACCTATCTGTTATGCTGGCTTTGGGAACAGGGCATGTTCAGTAGCACTAAGGATTTTGGAAAGAGCAGGTTTGCTTTTCTATTTTTAGCATCCTCTTTAAGGATGTGTTGTTTGATCTGAAGCATTTCAGTGCCTAGTGTCCTTTCCCTATTGATGAGCTGCAAGTCTCATGGCTTGGAGCAACACTTGGATAAACCTCCACTGTCATATTAGCTGTTTTTATAACTGACAACCTCGGGGCGCTTTTAAATTCATGTCATAAAGTATAATGCATCAGCACAAGGCATCAAAAGTGCTGTTGCAGGGGAAGGGATTCTCTTGGCCTTAAGGCTAGAGACAGGTATTTGGAAGCAAAGCAGTTACCGATGTCAGCTGAGCTTGGGTAGGAGATGGGGAACTTTCTTTTGTGTATGTCTGCTTGGTTTCCCATTAGAGACAGTGGGCATTTTGGGGACACAGGGCCATACAGCAGAGAGGAAATGTCAAATTGAAGACTCGCAACTGTCACCTTGAATAATGGCCCTGATGGTCGAACCTTCTGCCCTCCCAAATGGAAGTGGGGCCAGCCCACCAGAAGCAGAGAATAAAGCCATTGAAGGCAGTTATCACAGAGGGGTGGAAAAGCTCTACTTTCCTTTAGCCAAGCCTGTGACACTGACCCCTCTTGCTTTGAGCAGCTGAATTACAACATGCTTTGTGGAGTGTTGTGTGTTGACTGCTGGGAAACTCAGAGAGAACCCTTATCTCTGCTCTGTGTCCTTCAGCAAGTCACAGGAGTGGATTATTATGTCTCATTTTGAGTAGCTGAATTACTGAGCACTGCTGACTCCACAAGGATGCTGGGGGCGCAACATTGCTGGCTTTTGTGCCTCAGGTACCTGAACTTAAGGATGGGTATTCAAAAGTTGTCAGTGTAATTCAAATTAATACAGCCTTTGGGATTTTATATGGGTAAAATGACAATTGTAGGAATGGAAAGCATAGGTACTTGAAAAAGACATATCATTGGGTATCAAACTCTCATTTGAAAGGTATAAATCTTTGGGCAAATAACATAACTGTTTTATTAAAGGAACACTGTCAAGCATCATCCTGATACTATATTTAGCCTTTAGATTAAATATGTTCTGAGATCTTCATTTGCTGAGTGATCTGAGCCTCTTGTCTGCAGCACAGGGGCAGTAAGTGCTTTGTGAAGAGCTCCAGGATCTGTGGACTGATGTCTCTGCAATGCTGGGGAGGGGCTCTGGAGCTGCAGTGCCCTTGGGATGAAATGTTTAGCTGCTTTTAAGCTAAGTCATGGTCTGCAACCTCTCTTCCATCCTTCACCTTTTGGAGTGCAGAAGTTATGAAGAAGCTTTTAGTGCTTGTATGTGTAAATACTTTAATGTTCGGGCAGAGAGGCTTATGGTTCTTTGCGTGGTTTGGAGCACTGTGTATCTTCCTTTCTGTTTCGGGAAAGAGAAGCTGTCAGGAAGATGGACCTATTCAGCCTACTGAGTAAGAAGTGTCCTAGAGGTGAGATGAAGGGAATAGGTGTGTGGGGAACATGCATCTTTCTTATACCTTGCAGTTATGGCTGTCAGGCAGGGGAATGAGATTTTTCAAACATAGTTCTGCAGTGACTGTTGTGTACTTGGAGCAGGTCTGCACATATACAGACCATGCACTGAGTGGTGGCAGAGGGGTGGGAATAAGGTGAAAGCCTCTTGGCATGAGGATACCCGTAACCAGTTGTGAATCACTGCACAGCTGTTGAGATGTGCTGCTCCACGCCCTGCATGGCACTGTCAGCAGGACAGCTTTTTCAGAAGAAAAGGAGGCATCTGTTAAACAGGCACATTTCTGAATCTGTAGGGGATAATGTCATGAACTCCCTGTGTATTTTACCTTGTGGGTCTAGGCTATAACCTGAACTCACAACTGCACCCCACTGGGTTTGAGGGGTGTACCATCACACTGGACGTGGTGCATCACTGGCTGAAGTAAAGGAGACAGGTCTGAGGTGTTTCAGCTGCAGCATAGTCACTGTTTTCCTTTTCTGACAGGAAAGTATCAGGGTGGAGAAAAGTGTGAAGAGGAAAATTTTGGACACCTTCTAACATGTGAAGAATTTCTTAAGCTGCCATGGAGCCACTAGGTATAAATGCTTGTACTTCTTGGGCTACATCTCAATTCTGACCAGGGCAAAGGAAGCATGAGCTGTCCTTGTGTTTTGCTGTGAACCCAGTTGCTTGCATCCAGCTTGGCTGTTGCAGGCTGTAGCGCTGGTGGCTGGCTGAGTACTGTCAGACAAGACTGTGAAGCTTTCTGTAGGATTGTCCTGTAACCCTTGCTGTAAATAAATGTTGCATGGTGCAGAAAGGACCAAAACATGGCACCAAGTCAGCCTCTGTCCTTAGGGATGCCATCTGTTTAAAGACTTACCATATTTCTGAAATGATGATGTCCTGGATGAAACTGAGTCTTGTGTTGTAAGCAAAAAATGAATGTGTATAGGCAAGGGAGCTACCACTGGGAAATCTTGCTGAAGAGTTATGTTCTTCTGGCTGCAGTTTTGCTCGTTTTTCCTCACAGGAGTCTTGTACCAACACAGATGATGCTGTGTAGATACAATAAAGACAGAAAGAGCTTTAAGCCTCAGTGAGGAGCACAAGCCCACCCCAGACAGGGGGTGTCAGAAGATACAGAAGTGCCCTGAAACGGTGAGTGAACAAATCTAAACCCTAATCTACCTTTGGGGACCCAACCACTGACTTCGCAGAGGCTGAAATGAGGGGTCCAGCAGGGAACCCAGTAGTCCCTGAGGTGGTGTTCCTAAGGCCCAATGACTCTGGCTGGTAGATGGGTGGCTGTGACATGCAGTGGAGAGAGAGCAGCTTGGCAAACAAAAAGTGCTGCCTGGGAAGGTCTGTAACTAACATTTAAGGATGAGTTGCTCTGATTAGTTAGTGCTTTTGGAAAAGTCCCACAGGCAGGAGACAAGCTGACATGGACTCACCAGCACCTTAGTCTTGACTCAATCAGTGTTGGTGGTAAAGCACAGGGAGGCTACTTTACCCCTTACTCCTAGCACTGCTCCTTGTGGTCCTGTGCTTCTCAGCATCCACTTTACTTAACAGCCTGCTAAAAATCATTTGTTTACTCTAGCTTCTGCATCCAGGAGTGTAGCTCTTCTTCTTGTAAATCTTACTTTCCTGGGTTGTTACCCTGTTATGGTGCTTATGTTAGGGCAAGGCAATGGAAAACTGCCTTGAGTTGTCCTGATTTAATTTCTTCCTCCCTCCCCCTCCCCTCTGCATTGGGAAATCTGAAATGTAATGAAAGTAATGGAGACATAGCAGGAAAATAAAACCTTTTTGAGGTGAGGCAGGATTTGTACAAGATGTACAAGGATTGTACATCTAAAAATATCTGTAGGGAAGAGTTGCCATCAGGTAGTGTAGGGAGAAGATGTGTACACAGCAGAAGCTCTGAAGTGATGTTTCTTTTTCCTTGTGCAGAGACAGAAGAGTCCTAGGAGACCTGAGGATCACCTGCTCCATTGGGAATGGCTGGTACAGACCCTGTGGCATCACCTCTGTGCCAGATACCAGCATGTCGCCTTGCACACAGTGCTGGGCAAAGCATGCTTAAGCAGGAGGTGGGTGCTGCGTCCTAGCTGTTCTCAGATGAATTAACTGTTCTCTGCAGGGCTAGCAGACAATTTTTGTTGCCTTACTTCAAAAAGCAGTTGGTGCTTAGCTGCTGTGAGCCATTGGAACCTTTCCTCCCAATCGAGGCAAGTCTGTGGCATAGCTTTGCTCGCCAGATCACTACTGACTGGCATAGTCAAGCTGGGATGTGGATTCCCCTTGCTCCAAGATGCCCAAGTGCATTTTTGGACTCACAGGTACTTGCTGTTGAAGAACCCATAACTCATCTTTGCCCATGTTCTGACATGCTGTTTGCAGCTGGAGCACCAAAGAGTAAGTGAGCTTGGTTTCCAGATAACCCTTCAGAGGAATCAGTCACTGGAGTTTGCATTCATTACCCATCAGTAAAAGGCTTCAGAAGGAAGGAAGCAGGCCTAAAGACTTCTCACAGCACATTTGGACGCGCTCTCGTGCTCTGCCTCCAGCAGCCTCTGCTCCCCTCACTGTGGAGCTGCTCCCCAAGGAATGGCTGAGCATGAATTCCTCATTAGTAACATGCTGCATCATTTCTGCTCTTGGGAATGAGATTTGGAGAAAGCCACAGCTAAGACAATGCAACACTTGGTTAATTTAAGACACAGCAGAAGAATCTCAGCTCTCAACATACAAAAGGACAGCTCACGTGGCTCCTCACTCCCTGCTTTTCACCCATGTCCTTATTGGGAAGATCACACTGCTGTGCTGCCAGTGCTGAGAGGCAGCAGCTGACAGTCACATTCATCTCCCAACTGCATGACTCCTCTCCTTGCAGTGCATCACAGCTGGGGAAGGAAGTGTCCTCCTTCTGTTTCCTTCCCTCCCTCCCACCCCCTTTACAAATGGTGTTCTTGTACCACCTTGCTCTCTCCTTCTTTTTACAACAGTGGTGAAAGTATAACTCCAATTACTTACACTAATACATTCTATTTGCAAGGCCATAAATCACTGTCAAAAATCAGTATGAGTAGCACTGTTTTAATATGAATAAATATTGGAAATTGAAGGCTCCATCTGCTTTTTGCTCCTTTGTAGGACCAGGGGGAGGTGTAGGAGTGCTATTTATTTACGGTATCTCTAAATAACAAGATTTAACCCAGTCATGTGCATTCTTACACAGATGTCATCCATTTACAAAGACACAAGCACGGCACCAGTGCCCAGTGTGGTTTAACCAGGATCCCCATCACACAGATTGGGATGCCAGGGATCAGACCCCATCACACCCTTAAGGGCTTGCTCCCTGTGCTTCCACACATGCTCCTGTTCACACTGCAGTCATTGCCAGCTCAATATTGCTGGCAAGAACCTTGACCTTGGGAACAGCTTCTGCCTTTCTCTGCTCTGCACCTCCCATGGGCTGTGCTAGCAGGCATTCGCTTGACTTGGCTTTCTAACACCCTGCTCGGTAGCAGTCCCAGTGGGGCAGGACTCGGCTCCCCTCTGCAGGAGCCGTGCAGGGCACAGCTGAAGCACTGCTGCATCTTCAGGGTGGCTGAAGGAAGCATGTGGTCTTCCCCACCAGCCCCCCTACAGCAACACCCTGCACAGCTCAGCTGCTGGAGGCTGTCCATGCCCTGCACCACAGACTCTGCAGGGACAGGGATCCCAAACTCCTCCACCCCAAGCTGAGGAGCCTTTCCCAGTACTCGCCTGCTCTGGCAGAGAGTGGAGAGCTGCCTGAGTCTTGTAAATCCCCTTTTCCCTGATAGAGCTTTCTCAAGGGAGAAAGTGCACGTCCTTATTAGAAGACCTTTTATTCATTAAGCTGTCACTTCTAAGGGAATCAAGCTCCTGCTACGCACAGCGGATAATCAGCCCTGCATCCTTCTGTCAGCCACACGATGGCAGAAGGACCAAAGATCATTGCAAAGCACTTTTAAAATATCTGCTGCAAGCAGGGAAGGCATCGGCTGGTGAAAGCAGCCTCTTACATGACTAACCCAGGTCCCACCAGGAATCGAGCCCTGTCAAGAGAAAGCAGGCCGGGGTACTGTGCTGCCCGTGGCTTCCCCACAGGGAGGTTACAGCTTCATTTCTCCATGCAGGAGGTCTCACATGATGCCGTCACATAGCCCAAACATCACACAAGACCCCTATTAGTCTCCATGCGGTCCAGTGACCACAAGGACCTGAAGAAAGAACTCCAACATTTCAAAACATGAGGCAGCTGTAAATTCAACGGCACAAGGCTCTGAGCCACCTGCCAGAACCAGACCTGCTTTGTGCAGGCAGTCAGGCAGGTGACCTCCAGAGGTCCCTTCCAACCTGAATTACTCTATGGACCAACCTGTTCCAGGTCAGCCTCTGCTGGCAGTTCTGCTCCAGCATCTCTGCACACTCTTCCTTTTGGCAATGGGGCCTCAAACAAGCTGCTTTTGAACTGGAGCAGTCGTAAGGGTCTCAGGTTAATCTTCTCATTACACAAGAACTGCTTTAAACACCCAAGAGCTATGTTCACAGTCTGCAATGAAAGTGTTTTTCCCCTCAATCTGTTTACCTCCTATGTAAGACGACTTACCTCACAGGTAAGAGATTCCAGAAACACTAAACGAGCTTCAGGTGATGTCTTTACAAGAGATAAGTTCCACATCAGAGCCCTAAGTGCTCACAGTAACAAGCCCTACTTCCAGCTGTCATGACAAGCCCTACTTCCAGCTGGAAGACAAGGACGACGAGCAGGATAAACCCCCCATAATTCAAGAGGATGAAGTTAATGACCTGCTATGCCACCTGGATGCTCACAAGTCTATGGGGCCGGATGGGATCCACCCGAGGGTACTGAGGGAGCTGGCGGAGGAGCTTGCCGAGCCGCTCTCCATCATTTACCAGCAGTCCTGGTTAACTGGGGAGGTCCCGGACGACTGGAGGCTCGCCAATGTGACACCGATCTATAAGAAGGGCCGGAAGGAGGATCCAGGGAACTACAGACCGGTCAGCCTGACCTCGGTGCCAGGGAAGATCATGGAGCGGTTGGTTTTGAGGGTGCTCACGAGCCATGTCCGGGACAACCAGGGCATCAGGCCCAGCCAGCACGGGTTCATGGAAGGCAGGTCCTGCTTGACCAACCTGATCTCCTTCTATGACCAGGTGACCCACCTAGTGGATGAGGGAAAGGCTGTGGATGTGGTCTACTTGGACTTCAGCAAAGCCTTTGACACTGTCTCCCACAGCATTCTCCTAGAGAAGCTGGCGGCTCACGGCTTAGACAGGTACACTCTTCGCTGGGTAAAAAACTGGCAGGACGGCCGAGCCCAGAGAGTTGTGGTCAACAGAGTTAAATCCAGTTGGCGGCCGGTCACGAGCGGTGTTCCCCAGGGCTCAGTACTGGGGCCGGTCTTGTTCAATATCTTTATCAATGATCGCCGAGGCTAACTGTATGAGGTTCAACAAGGCCAAGTGCCGGGTCCTGCACTTCGGCCACAACAATCCCATGCAACGCTACAGGCTTGGGGAAGAGTGGCTGGAAAGCTGCCCAGAAGAAAAGGACCTGGGGGTGCTGATTGACAGCCGGCTGAACATGAGCCGGCAGTGTGCTCAGGTGGCCAAGAAGGCCAACGGCATCCTGGCCTGTATCAGAAATAGTGTGGCCAGCAGGAGTAGGGAGGTGATCGTGCCCCTGTACTCGGCACTGGTGAGGCCGCACCTCGAATACTGTGTTCAGTTTTGGGCCCCTCACTACAAGAAGGACATGGAGGTGCTGGAGCGTGTCCAGAGGAGGGCAACGAAGCTGGTGAAGGGCCTGGAGCACAAGCCTTATGAGGAGCGGCTGAGGGAACTGGGGTTGTTTAGCCTGGAGAAGAGGAGGCTGAAGGGAGACCTCATCGTGCTCTACAACTACCTGAAAGGAGGTTGTAGCGAGGTGGGTGTTGGTCTCTTCTGCCAAGTAACTAGCGATAGGACAAGAGGAAATGGCCTCAAGTTGCACCAAGGGAGGTTTAGATTGAATATTAGGAGAAATTTCTTTACTGAAAGAGTGGTCAGGCCTTGGAAAAGGCTGCCCAGGGAAGTGGTTGAGTCACCATCCCTGGAAGTATTTAAAAGACATGTAGATGAGGCACTTAGGGACATGGTTTAGTGGGCATGGTGTGTTGGGTTGACGGTTGGACACGATGATCCTAGAGGTCTTTTCCAACCTGTATGATTCTATGATTCTATGACATGAAAAATAAATCCGTACTGCCCAGTATAAGGTGGGAGAAATCCAAAGGGGTGTAAGTGAATACAACTCCACTGACTTCCAACACCAAAAACCATCATGAAACCCAAAAAATAGTGCCTTACCATGTTTTGGTTCATTCTCATGTTATTCCAAAGAAAAGATATTCTTTGGGCAGCCTGTCACCAGCCACATGGCACAGAATAAGCGTAAGCATGTGTCTCCAGGGCTAGGGGTGGGGCTGCTCCTCTCTTTCCTGCTATGCCACAGCCATTTCTCTTCAGGAACAGGAGCACTGCCTGTGTGAGGGACTGTTGCCTGTCACAAAAGCCTGAATCACTGCCCGCAGTCCAAAAACAGTTAGTTGCAGGACACAGACACTATTTTGGAAAAGGATCTGATGGACTCTCCTTAGTTCAGAAAAGTGCCTGGCAATGAACGTACCTCCTGACATAGCTGTCATTTACGCTCCCGTTAGCACTCCGGGTGCAATCATGGGGGAATCACGCAACAGGACATGCATGATGAGAAGAGATGATGAGAAGAGGAACAACCTTTCCTAAAGCAATAGAGCACAGAATACAACAATACAGGCATTTTTTCAATGGACACACTGGATGTGTATGCCAGATGGCATCCCAGAGAGGCTGGGACACCGTTTCCCCACGAGTAATGCGCACACAACTATGCTTGGGATCTCCATAATCCAGTCCTGTTACTCTTACATTTTTACAACATGATGTACTTTTTATATAAACTAACACTTATTCATTATTTTGCAGGCGTGTCCTTGAACAATCATGAACAGGATAATCCTGGATTTCAGAATGACTCTATACTCTTTGCAGTGATGATCATTTTGCTGCTCATCCTTTTTGCCATCTTGCTCTACCTTTTGGTTCACAAGTGGCTCAACATAAGGGGGGAAAAAAGTAACTTCCAGAATTCACATACCTTGTAAAGCAGCAAAGCAGCTCCAAATGTTGGCATCTTCCTGTTTTTAGGCACTTAGAGATTGATTCATGTCCATCCAGAGCAACTCCCTTGGCTAACCCACAACTGTACAACTACATTCTGCTCAATAGTTGGTATACAAAAGAAAGATGGGCAGAAAGTGACAGCAAAGTGTTGACCTAAGTGTAGTACTCTGCCCTCATTTGAGGCAGAGCTGAACACAGCTAACCAGCACTGGTTTCTGGTTTTCTTGGGTTTTCATGCTGAAGATTGGTACCAGCACAACTGCAAAGAGAGCAGTTTCAAATTTGCTCAGAGTATTTATATTACTGTTACCTGTACTTCCAAAGCTTCATGGAAAGCTTTTGTTCTAAGGAGAGAAATTTTGACTTTTTTAAAGGCAGCATCAGACCAAAGACTCAAAATCTTGTTATTCTCTGAGGGCATTTTGTTGGCCAATGGAACAAGTGACAGATGCTTACCATGGTGTGCAAATGGGATTGCTTTCAGCCTAAGTAAAACCAGCACAGTAAAGGCCAAGTAAAGCATCTCTGTACAATTTTTAGGTGTCCACAGAAAGACATTGATGCATCTGTGCCCCGGACTGTTTCCCACTTCAGTGAGGTGAGTTTCAGTCTTTCTCCAGAACAAAAAGCTCCAGCTGAGACGAGTCCCTTCTGCAAAGTCTATGAAATCCCCACTACAAAATCTGAGCAACACAGTGCTTATCTGGTGACGCATTAACCCCAGCCTCCTGCGAATCTGCAGTGCTTCAGGCGTTTCTCTAGGGTCAACAAGCACGTGCACCTGCAGCACCTGGGGAAACCAAGAAAAAAAATCCAACATGGCAGTGCTTTCCACTTACCCCTGGCTGCTGCACAGGACACAGCTCTGCCCATCAGAGGCTTTTCTGTTGCCAGATAACAACAATGGCAAAAGCAGAAGGGCCAACAGTTCTGTTAGGTTATACTTCAGCTCTTTCAAGTTGGGCGTTGGGTTTTGGGCTTCTTTCTGCGCTCAAATCTTCTCCTGCTCTGTTTCCTTTGGAGCTGGGCAATATTTCCTTCAGGCAACCACTGCTTCCACTTCAGCTCCATAGATCAAAAAGAAGTCAAAGGACATGGAGGCGTGCCAGATACAAAGGGACCCAAACCATCAAACACCAACAAGGCCAGAGCTGGTGAGATACAGGGCTTGGCATGGACTGACATGGGATTTTCGGCTCTGCAGTGGGAAGTGGGCATCAGGGCCACTGAGGTGCAAGTAGAGGGAGACTAACTCTGAGAATCACTTCTGACAGGGTCTGGCAGAGCCCCGGGGAGGCACTGGCACATTTGCCCAGCAAGCCACTCACTTCCACATCCAGGACTCCACAGGCCAACACAGATAAGAGCCTTCTGCCAGTGTTCAACTCCACCTCCAGAGCTCTGCAACAAAGCAATACAACATCCATCCTTCTACCCTAGTCATACTGGATGACTCCTCCTCCACCTTTCTTGAAAGATGATCCCACACAGGTACATCTGGTTGTGAGGGGGTAGAGAGAAGAGAATTAGGGTAATAAAACTAAAGAGAGGATCTCATGCAAGGGGGAGGTGCCATTTATTTGAAATATCTCTAAATACAGTGCTGCAACCCACTCAAATGCTTTCTTGCACAGATTTAATCCCTTCGCACACTCAGTACAATCCAGCCAAGCTTCTGGGCTACTTTCTGCCACCTTGGTAGAAAAGTCCTCTAACTTGAAATCCAAGTAAACTTCTGTAACACTAGCTATGGCCTAGAGGTGCAGCAGTTGTAAACATGCTGATTACCTCTTTTCACATCCTCTTGTCCACAGACAAGATGTTAAAAAATCTTCAGTGTCTGACTACTTAGAGATGTCCTTGTGACCTCCTTGCTTGAACTGACCTTTGTAATTTGTCATTTTCCTTCCACATAATTTTTGCTCTGCAACAATGTTGTTGCCTCAGCAAGACTCCTTTTCTCCTCACACAGCCATGTTATTTCTGAAATATGTCCTAACTTGCAGGCTTTGCTGGGCAGGGAAGACAACCCAGGACTCATAGCACAATTGCTGGCTTCTTATAACAGCGGTGGTTAAATTGCACCTCAGAAGTACAGATTCTTCTCCTTCTTCACAATTGTCTGAGAGGAGTTCCACAAAAGAGTGAAGAGATATCAGCATTTATATTAAAACTGCATCATGTCAACCTGGTCTCTGCTAAGATTTGGTAGCAAATAACAGCTATAAACTAGTATCTTTTAGCTCATCTCTTAGATCATTTTCAGGCTGCAGCAAAGGCCAGCTGCTCTCCAAGGGATGGGGAGCCAGGACCTGAGGGGATAACCCAGCCGGCAGGGCAGGACCTCACCAGCCAGGACCCATCCCACCATCCTCAGTGAGGGAACAGGCAAGCCAGGGGGGCAGTCAGGTTCAACCAAGATCCTGGATCACCAGACAAGTCCATGGTGACAAGGCAGTTCAAAGGTCAAGTTTAGGAAGTCAATCCATAGCTCCAGCAAAAACATCCAGGATCAGACACAGCCCTGGGATGGCCAGGCAGGGCCATGGTGATGAGACAGAGCCAATATCAGTCCAGGACATGAGTCCACAGATCAGGGTCCAAGGACAGTCAAGGTATGGCTGTGCCTGAGCCAGAGACCAGCTTTCCTGCAGAACAGCCCAAGCAGATACTGAAAGTCCAGGGCTCAGATTAAAACAGGCTCCTGAGTCCATGGGCAGGGTGTGGAGGAGAGGCCCCAAGTGAGGCTGCTCAGGGCCATTAAGGCCTATTAGTGCCCTCAGGCTCTGACAGTCATTGATCAAATTGGTCTGCAAGACCATATGCTGCAGAGAGGGTCCTGACTCACAGATAGATTGTTTTTAACAGATCATTTTTTTTTTGCCATTCACCATTTAAAACAGAAAATTAATATCCTTAATTGGTGTAAATTAAGATTTTCTTCTGATTAATAGTGGTGATTAGCTGCTCTCTACCTTCTGAAGTGATCCACTAAAGATTTAGGTTACAAAATATCAGAACTGCATCTTTGGTACTCATTTTAGATCATGCAGTTTTGAATGATGGCAGTATTATAGACATCTGAAAGCATGCTGCTTCTCAAAAAATAAAATAAAATAAAAAATAATATAAAATTTTCTTTATATTTGAAAAATTAAAACAGAAGAGGACTTGGTTGCAATGAATTCCTTTTCCCAGACAAACTGTAGTCATCCCACCAGTGCTTCTCCTCCTGCAGCACCCTGAACATCAGTGACAGCTAAGGAGGGCATTATCTGAGCTCTAGCCTTCAGCTGAGCAGCTGAAAAAAATCTGGAGGTGAGGTTAAATTAAAATATCACAGGCTCCTACCTGCTCCAAAAGCATCTTGCTCAGTGTGGTACCTGCGGCAGGTGGCGCTCCCTGTCTGCAAATAGGAGAGAGCTGCTCCCTGGGTGCACACTGAAAACCAGGCACGGGGCGAAAGTCCCTTCCCCTTCCCCTTCCCCTTCCCCTTCCCCTTCCCCTTCCCCTTCCCCTTCCCCTTCCCCTTCCCCTTCCCCTTCCCCTTCCCCTTCCCCTTCCCCTTCCCCTTCCCCTTCCCCTTCCCCTTCCCCTTCCCCGCTGTGGTGAGGAGCCCCTCACTGTTCAGTTATTCCTGTGGGAGCCACAAACTGGATCCAGCTCTCAGCTGGGAGAAATAAAGGCAGGATTAGCAGTGGGCATTGGACACCTAGAGCCTTTTGGAGAGCGAAGTGAGAAGGGTAACTTCAGACATTTTGTGTTCTGAAAAATCCAGGGGTTTGGCAAATGCAGCCACAGGGATCAGCTGTGCTGCCTCCGGTAAACTGAAATACCCTCTTAATTCCACTGAAAAGAGAAAGAAATGAATGCACTGGAGAATAAATAAGAAACGAGGCTAAACATGAGATCATTGTGCTGACATTAACAATTATCACCTTAAACACTGCTGCAGACATTCAGCATCAGAATTAGGTGATCTCAGATAACAGAAACCCCTATGCTCGCTTCCTCAGGTGTGGGCTGGAGTAATTTCTTTAGATGAACCACATCACAGACAGCAACCAAAAAAAGTAGGAGAAATTGGGGTTCGTTTGGTGAGGGACAGGCAATTCATATGTGAAACTTGTCAAGAGAAATCACATGCAATTTCATACAAATACATCCAGCTGATTTTCTAGCACTTTTCCAACTTTCATAGAAGTTTGGGTTCTGAGGGCTATGATGGGCAGCATTAGGGTCATCTAGTTTGACCTCCTGCGTATACAGGTCACAAAATTTTTCCCAGAAGTCAAATAAAGTGTATCTTGGACCTTCTATGGGCTCACCCAAGCAAGACCTTTCAATGTACAATCCCCTTATTGGTAAGAAATGGCACCTTCACTGGAGGTAGCAAATTTCTGCTTCTAGCTGTTGAATCTTGCTAGGCCTTTTATAAACACTCATAGAAAGGCCTCTTTTTCAGATCTCCTTTTTTATAAGTAACTCAATAGTCAAACTACTTCTCTACTATTGTTTTAAATAAACTGAAAGCAGGCAGTTTCTCAAATTTAACCTTAAAGACTTCAAGTTCCTTTTTTCAAGTTCTTTTGAACTCTCTCCAGATGTTCCAGATCCTCCTACCAGGAGAGGTTCACCAGAACTGGGCTCCCATTCAGCTATACAGGACCCCATTCCCCGCTTTTACTTGATATACTCCCTCCCTTTACTTCATCCCTTTACTTGGGAGAACAAACACCAGATGGACAGATGTGACTTACCTCTCCAGACCCGGGAGGGAGTCCCACCGCAGGACTGAAGCTGCTGCTTGTGTCTTTGCGTCACCCGCACCACGTTTGTTCCTCAGATCACACAGGCTGCCAGCAATGTGAGTCTTCTACATCCTAAGGAAAAAGACATTCAGAGCAAAGTTACAAAGGGAAATGGACATTTGTTGGCACTCGGGAAGACAGGGGAGATGAAATGGTGTGTGGGGAGGCAGCAGGTGAACATACTCTACAACTGCTTCTGACTGTGAACAAGGCTATTTGTGCCACTGGCACATTTCATGTTCACACATCTGATGCTAGGCTATTTGTGGGATCTCCCTACTATGAATTAAGAACAAGAAGTAAGAAATTGTGCTGTCAGTCAGACACGTCTGGAGAAATCCCAGTGTATAGTTGCTTGCAAAAAAACAAGTGACCTGCCCGGTGCTAGAAAATGGAACTGAAGCTGACAACTCTCTACATTTGAAAATACATAAGTTGGCAACTCTGGGCCAAATTTACCACTGAGACAGGCAGCACAATCCTCCTAAAGCAGACATGCTTCTGTCAGTCTCAAAATTGGCCTTATCCACTCTTTATAATTTAAACTGCTGAGGAGACCAATAGGGCAGTACTTAGTATGTGTCCTTTTCAAGCATGCATTTCTCATTAAGTAACTTTTTTTAGACAAAGAACTTTTCACAGGAAGATGAGAGGATCTGCCTGATGAAATATTGACTCTCCCAATTCATATTAGATTCTCAAGCATCATTCAACAGCTCTGAATTGACTAATGGCCATCACAGCAAATGGATTTCCACCTTAATCTTTAGTTCTTGTCTGAATGATATTAATACACATTGTTTATCACTAATGAGCTCTAGAATATGGTGTTAACAGAAGCAATTAAGGCCCAGCGTAACTGTCTGCAACACTGTGCTGGAGCTGAATATACGGCTAATGAATCACTTCCATAGTTCAGTTCCAGTTTCCTTACTGCAAATTGTTCTTCAGAAGAGTCAAGCTCATCTTAGTGTCCAGGCTGTTGCCTTTATTTTTAACTTGTGTGTGTGTGCAAGAGGTTGCTTATATAAGAAAGAAGCAGATAGGTCTTTTGAAGAGCTAGCCTAATTTATTTTATTTATTGTTGAGCGATAGCAGCTACCTTCAAAGAGAGGTGTCATATTTAGACTATTTTTTCCTGCACCGGGTGGGAACATCTCTTAAGGTTTTTAAGTTCAGGAGAACAAAGCTTGATTCAGAGCACTGTTTAGCCAGGACTGCCAGACCCTGACTTCTTGTGCAGGTAATCACGACAGAGAGGTCAGGCATGCCAGGGTTTTTTTGCCTTGTTGAACCCCTGCTCAAAGCAAAAGGGTGTCTCTCTCTGAAATCTTTGGTGAAGTGCTGGCTTCAGGGAAACATTTCCATGTCATTTGTGGCCACAAGAATTTAAAAGCTGAGATTGAGGTCAAGAAGGAAAGGAAAGCCTGATGCTACCCACATAATTTTTGTTTTGCGCTGTTGCCCTGTCCCAGCGAAGCTTGGGCATCCCTGTCTTTAGTGAACTACATTAAACACTGAATCTTCAAGGTACTTTGGAGTTGACTCAGCCCTGAAAAGGAAACAAAAGCTGCTACTTGACAGCAACGTTCCCAGAAGCAAAGATGAGAACTGCTGTAAGCCTCCAATTTAATGACTTGGTCCTACACTTGAAGCTAGAGAATTTTTACTATTGACATCAGTAGGAACCTTTATCTAGCTCGGCTTGAAACAGCTGAGCTTTTCCATGTTCTGATATCTGAATAATCCACTCATCTAGTCTTGAAGGTGAGTGAAGAAAACCGTAAGTATCAGACAACATGATCATTTCATCTCATACTGTAAGAAATTGCTGAGACAAGCCAAGCCTATATGCCTTTTGTCATATATTTTGGCAGGAGGCTCAAAATCTGCCTGAAGGTGCACTGTCCAAATTGAGAAAAAGTTAACAGCCATGAAACTGTTTCTGTTCATATGCTCAGCTTCTTGCTTCGCTGCAAGAGAGCTGGCATCCTATATCTGTGATTTTTTCCTCAAAATAAACAGTTTTGCCAATAGGCTCACCTGGTTGGTTTGGACTGTGCTGCACTGCTGTTTCTCTCACCCCAGCTCAGGCTGGAGTTTTTAAAACATCCATCTGAAATGAAAGTTGAAACAGAACTCTTCAGCTAGCAAAGTGGAACACGCTTAGCTGCTGCAGGAGAATCAGACAATTTTTACCTGTCTTCACCGACAGATGTTATCATCACACCTACAAGCAGGCTCTGCACTTTGACATTTTTGATCTCTGACTGATGCTTAGTACCAAATTAGTCAGCAGTTCCTTTTTTATTTTTAAGGAGTTATCTGTCTAAGGACCAAGATCAAAGCAGCGAGAGCATCATTTCATTGTGCTGACTTGAATTGCAGTGTCACTTTAATTTGCAGTCACTGAAGCAAAACCTCACCAAAAGCAAAGGAAATACTTCAGCAATTAGCCTACACTCAACTCAATGCTGCAGGAGTCACGCTGCTATAGCAGCCATGCTACTGAGCTCTGGGATGTCCCCACCACCCAGGAAAGCCTGCAGGTGAGGGTGCAGCTCTGAAATGATGGAGTTGTGTCACTGGTGATGAGAAAGGGAGACTTGCTGGGACATTTTAGAACAAAATGATCTGGAAAGGAACTTAAAGATGTCAAGCTTGTGCTGTTATTTTTTGTTTGCTTGCTTGTTTTTTTTTGATATATATAAAGAGGACTTGAAAGAAGCTTATTTCATGCAAATTTTAACTTCAGTAAAGGCAAAGTTATGACTGACTTGCGGGCTTACAAGGCTTCTTGGTTTACTGAGTAGCAGACTATGTACTTCCACTGAAAGACATCAGAACAGAAGATCTGTGCTGTAAGTGTTGGGAAAAAAACAACATTAATAACGAGTTATGCACCACTTGTAACGGCATGTGCATGGAGGAACTTCCTCTTCTCCACATCCAGTTTCCTTGTGCAGTTTCCTGACACATCAAGCTCCATGGCTATCCTCTGGATTCTCCAAACCTGATCTGCAAATAATGCAGATCTAAAGTGGGGGTTGGGGGAGAAACATTCACAGTTCAGACATGGAAAGCAGCAGAAGATGAACCAGCACCACTTTTATCACTGTGCATTAGCAGGATGTAGCACAGGGTGCAAGTCGTCTTCATCGTCTACATTACTGTTGCCAATAATTTGTTTTATGGCAGAAATATCTTCTTGTGCTAGGCATTTTACAATCACACAGACACATCTCCATCTCCCTAAACTTACAGTTTCTATCAACAAGGAAAGAGTGGATAGAAGAGAAAAACCTTCACTCCATTCTACACAGAGGCAACTGAGACATCAAGTGACAAAGCAGTTTACTCACAGTCTACAAAAATCCTGGGACACTATTACAGGCCATGTCTTCACCAGCCAAAGCCCAGTATCAAATGGGCAGTCGGTTCCTTTTAGGGCCACCAGCAGCACAAACCTCCAGGACCATCCTTCAGTGCCTGGACACCTGGGTGCCTACACTGCCCTTGTGCCAAACAGATGCAGGTAATTCAGAACAGAGACATCCCCAGGGCTTGCTTGGCCATTAAGATGGTGGGAAGAGAGTTTGAGCCCCTTTACAGACCACTGCACCAGGCAGGAGCAGCCGCCACCTCTGTGTTTACCGATACCTTAGCAAGCACTGCCATCCATTTGCAACACCCATTTTTTCAAGATGCCAGAAACTGAGCACCAAACACCCCATGCCAGCCCTTGCCACTGGCAGCTGACCAGGTTTGCCGAAGCGGGGGAAGACGCCGGTCTGAAGCACAGACATCCCCAAAAAAAGCTAAAACCCCAAGCGACTGTGTGGCAGCCACCTCCCAGCGGCACCCTGCCCATCTGCCCGCAGCCGCGCACCCGCCTCCGCCCGGCCCGGGCCCTTTGTGCCGGGCTGGTTCTCAGGGGGGGCCGGGGGGGGGGCATGGGTGCTATATTAGGCACCTGCGGCTCGCACAATGGGCTGTGGGTGCTCGGGGGAGAGACAGATTGATGTATTGTGTGCGGGGGAGGAGGGCTGTCACTTGAATCCATGTGAACCCAGGCTTTCGGGGCAAGGGAGATTGACAGCTTTTGTAGGTCGCAGCTCCCTTTCAAAGCTCTGCTTTACAGACAGTAGGTTAGGGGGCCCGGGCTTTCACTCCCATAATTCGAACAGGGCAATCATCAGCATTGAGAATTTCTTCTCTCTCTCTGTCTCTTTTTTTTTTTTAACCCCCCTTGTTATGCATTAAATGATTTCAGTGGAGGAATGTGCAGCATTAATTAGAATTGGTTAGCAGATACCAAGGGGAAAAGTTTCTTCACAACAACTATAGGAGGTGTCACTGCTACAAAGACGGTTTTGTTTTCGCTCTCCCCCGCATTATCACTGCAATATGTAAGGTAGCGATTCTTTTCATTTAAATTAAGTGGAAAGCTACTAAATCTTGTTTTATTCTCCAAAAAGAAAAAGGTCCTTAACACTTATCTTTTAACTTCTTTTATTTTGTAAGGTTAGTGTTTACTTTTGCTTTCAGTCCTCCCCATTAATCGGCCTGCAAAGATGTGTATCCAGTTTTGTGTATCATTTAGCTCTTACAATTATAGGCCAGTACAACTAATATATAAGGATTGTCTCCTGATTAAAGCAACAACGTTACCATTTAAAATCAAAGGCGCTTGTCTAGAAGGACACATTGAAATTCAGAAGTGTGGCTGGCTGTTCTCTGCAGGGATTTCCTAGTTTCTTTCAACTTTCTAAATAGAAGTTAAGCTAAAAGATGGGCTTGAGCATATAAAGTAAGAGCTTAGAAGAAACACTCATTAATATATTTATGTACGTTTTTTTATGTCATTCCTTAAAAACTTTTCCCATCGACAACGTGCAAACAAATATTAGCCCTGATAGTGTTTAAATATTTTGTCCCATCAAATGTACTCAACCAGTTTATCAAAAATAATTAGGAAAATATTTAAAAAAAAAATAACTGAAGTGAATTTCAACATTTAACAATAGACACAATCCTATCTGCTACACCATAGGGTAATATCACATTCTTTTTTTCTGTTAAGGGTTTGAAAATTACCAAATTATTACCACTATAAAGCATCATCTCTTAACGTAAAGCCAACTGCTGTCTCCAGAAGTAAATTACTAAGGCTCCATGCGCTACAGATTCTCTTGCAACAACTTCACCTGAAATGTGAATATATACTTTGCCCACAGTATCAGTCAGCAAACGCCACTGATATTCTTTGTACCAGGAAAAGTATAATTCTTGCTTGTTCCCCCTGAGGGAGTGCTGGAAAGCGCAGCTGCAGGCAGAGCTGCATAGGCAGGACAGAGCAGGCATTCCTAGAGAGGCAGCGGTTCTTGTCCTGCAGGGCAGGTACCAGTGCCTAATTTTTTGTCTGACCCACACACAGACAGTCTGGCCTATGCATTATATAGTCAAAACCATGGCTTAAAAAATAAGCTTTGTTAGTCAATATCTAGATCATAATGAGCTTGATTATATTTTCATCTTACTGATAAATCAGGAGTTCCTAGTGGGAGACATGACGTTAGAGCTTTTTTTAACACAGCTCAGCATTGGCATAACAACTTTAAGAGCTGCGTAAAGATGAGCTAAACAGAGCTTGTGCAAAGGAAGAGAGGAGCTGTTTCTACTAAGCATGGGATGCAGTTTTCGAAGTAGAAATTTAACTGAGTAAAAAGCCAACTAAAGTATTTCACCTTCTGACTGGAGACTTTTCCCCACCATGCACAGGAGGAACAAGGCTATTAAACATTTGACATTGTCTTGCAAGGAAAAATCCATTGGATATGGAGAGTTATTTTCCATAGTGGAGGGGAGAGGAGAAGCAGAGGAGTCCCTTCCCTTCCACCTCCCTAAAACCACCAGTTCAGAATCAGGAGAGGGGATTTAAGCCCTGGAGGCTGCACCATAGCACCAAATGCTCTATCAACAATAATGAATTAATCAGGTGCCAATGTGCAGAGGATCCCAGGCAGTTGAGCTGTTTGCTGCCTCAGACACAGAGCAACACTTCTCTGGGGAGCTGAGGTCACTGCAAAGATTGGTTTTGAAGTAAGCGCCGGCCCCAGAGTCAGTCGAGGCAGCCCAAAGCTTTCTCAGCGGCAGTTCACTTCCCCGCACAGCACCGGCACTGCGCAGCGGGACCAGCTCGCTCGCTCCAGAGATGCAATACCACTACACGGGTCGCTCTTTCCAAGTTTTCCCGTGTCTCCTGCACCCTGGCCCAAGGGCTGTCTCCTTTTTTTTTTTTTTTTTTTGTGGACCACAGTACCTCTCTCAGAATTATGCATGCCTTATGCATGTAAATGAGAGGGGTCCAATTACACGCAAGGGAGAAAGGGTTTAATGAATCGTGAAAAAGCAAGGGTTGCATAGAAAAAGCTCAGTCCCCCCTTATCCCCCCACTTGGAAACGTGCGTTTCTCCTTTCTGAGAGTGACGAGAGAATGCAGAAGAGTGAACAGGAGAAACCCACAGCTGAATAAATACAACGCTTGTTTGCTTTTATTACAGCCTGCACTTGAAATCTGTGGTACGCACTTTTAAAGAAAAATAGTTAAGCACAGAGTTATGTTCCTCTACGCAGTATAAACAAATGCAATACAGGATTGTAGATAACTCTATGTTCAAGTTCTCCCATCTGGAGTACATCCCTCTTCTTACTCTCCCTTCCTCTGTGTGTATACATGAGGTCTTATATGAATTTAAAGGACGAAGAACAGGCAGAAGCTGGGTGTTATTTATGAGGTCCTGTAAAATACAGCCACAGGTTACACAGTCTAAGTTGTATGACTAACTTCCACACTTGGCTCACCCTGAAATTTGTTGTTTATCACTGGCTATTCCAGGTGAATGTGAACTAGACAGCATGGGATATGATGAGCATTTTAAGGCAAACCCCATTAAAGCAATATTATCAATGTCAAGTATGATTTCATATGATTACATTTAAAACACACGTTATAGTAAACTAATTTGTAAATATTCTGGGACTCTTCAGAGGTCTTTTCCTTCTGCTGCTTGTTCTTTTTTTCTTTAGCGGGATTAATTATTAGTCACTGACTGTTGCTAAATGACTTTAATATCTCAAATTATGGTGTAGAGAAAACTCCCAGTGCCCTCAATGGGAATTATGCAGCGTTGCGGTCCCGAGTTGTGAAAAGAAACAGACACAAACACTTGAGCATGAAGATGTTCTCCCTTTTCCATATCAATGAGGGAATCACAAGTACTGAGCAATTACATCTCCAACTAAAATGTAGCAGAGCTATTATCTGTTCAATAACTTTAAAATTTGGCTGAAAGTTTCCTTCTTTATTTGGGCATGGAAATACCTGTGAAATTGCACATAGTGCAATAGAAGTGATTTCTCATTAAAGTAGGATGCAGCTAGAAAGAAGAATATCTTCCACAACAACATCAATAGGATAGCACCACATGTGTGCAAATTTACATAGGACTATGAATAACTTGTGGAGTTACACCAATTTTTTACTAACTTGATCTAGAATCCTGCAGTCAAAATGCATAATAAGGCCAGTGCATAACTTGTAGTAGTTATGAGTGAATATTTCTCATTAGAAGCATGTGGAATAAAAAGAAAGACTGCTTTTAGTGATGCACATTACTAGTTATTTCTGCATATGTAAAAGAGCCTTGGACACTGCTGGTGATCCAGGATGCTGCTCTGGTTAGTTTAGCTACTGCTATGAGTAGTGGAGCTAAACTCTACAATCTTAAAAAGAAGTTGCCACTGTCCCAATTGCTCCTTCAACTTTGAGGCATTGAAGTGGTTCAAGCCAACAGAACCCCCTTGATGGTGAAGAGAAAATGGAAGTGGTGCACAGGGATGCCTGTCTTTGTGTCATCTACTAATTTTTCTAATCTTCTAGTGATGCCTTTATTGGAATTTCTATCTGGCAGGGCTCTTGGGTATGTTGTCAGCGGGGAGGACGTGCTGGTCAGTCACCTCCGTGTCCTGGATGCAAGTGCTTCCATCTACACTACTGGAATTGGGAGGGAAGGGATGATGCCAGTACAGAGAGTAGCTGGAGCAGCCCAGCTCCCTCAGGAAAGGAAATAAAAGGAGCAATGTGGAAATACTGTAGGATAGTAAGGGTTTGCCTGTCCCCATATCCACAAAATCCGTAAGCCTACACTCTGGGCTTTCCCAAAGAGTTGCTGGACCTTGTCAGGCTCATCCCCTGTCAGGGCCTGTGCAACTTCTGTGCAGTCTCAGGTTGCTGTCTCCTTTGGTCACCTTTGCTGTGTCACCATTGCTCAATGTCATGAATATAGCGCTTCAATACATCTTGTTTGTAGTGTTTCTGAGCATCATTCCATAATTTTTTGACTGGCTAGGAGTTTTGCCGGTTTCAGATGAGTGGCAGTGGCAGTGCAAGGGAAGCAGCAAGACTATGATCCTTCTGGCAACAGACAGCTCTTAGTTTGGCTCATCTGCATTGTCAAACCACAAATGCACTGCTCATGTTTTGGTCCATACAACTACCCTCCAAAGCTGTCACCTACTTCATGATTCTGGTTATGGCACAGGGGCCTGGTGAAAATGCAAAGTTTAAGTTGGGATTTCAGAATCCCTTCTTATAATAATTCCCATGCACATCAGACTCCTTTCCCTTTGAACTATTAACCTTTATATCCATTATTATAAAACAACATCATATACAACTGTGTTAAGGAAAAGATGCATTCTGGAGCTCATAATTGGGATACCTTTCATCATGGAAGGTGGACAAACAAAATGTTTTCAGTTACCAATTTCACCAATAGGCAGCTATCAAGTTATTAACATGTTTTCATGAAGGACCAAACACCACTTTTGGTTGAAGGACTTTTTTTTATATTTATTTTCCAATGGGCATTTTGGTTTAAGTTATTTAAGGTCAATGCCTTCTTAATGCATTTTGGGGTTGTCTTCTTTTTTGTAAAGCAGTGCAGAAGAACAGTTCTTTAATACAATATAAAAGTAAAAAAGAAATATCAGTACAAAATACCAAGTCACTCATGAGATATCTTTTTTGTATATTAACTTATCAACCAAGAATAGTAAAAAGCACAAAACGAATTCCCATATCAGTGGAACACACCACTACCAGAAGGACCATTTTCTGCATCAAATCATACACCTTTCCTGTCAGTTTTCTCCACATGACTGTTTCTCTTGTGCTTTTACCACATTACTATTTCTCTCCTGCCCATGCATGGAAGATGCTTGGGGTGGTGGTCAGTTGGGTTGGGACAGCTTTCATAGGTCATCAGTTTTGACCTCCACATCCTGGAAAGGTGGTGGTAACTATCTCTCCTCAGAAATGGGGTGGGAGGAGACCTAGGGGTCTAAGTTCTAAGTTGAAGTGCACACAACATTTTGCATGCTCCCAGACTCTCTAACCCAGCCCTTTTTGTCCCATTTACTTGCTAACTCAGTGGTAAGAGCAGGTACACCTTGCCTTGTTCATCAAACCTCCTGTTTGTTTCTATGCATGACTGCTACCAAGAAGAGCATAGGCAGGTGAGCCAGAGGGGAATGGCACAAGGTACAGACACCAATAAGGGAAATAGCAAAGATCTAGCTCAGTTTTGGTCCACCAGCTCTGGCACGTCTGCCTTTAATATTTAACTGCATGTGAGTTATGTTTTCAGTAATCAGTTCTGATTTTTACAACGCAGAATTTGATTGTCTGCACAAAAGCATTTCCTTTTCTTTCATCGGAAAATGTACTAAAATACACTTTAAAGTTGTTGTGGATTTTTTTTTAATGGGGAAACATTAGGTAATTAAGGAAATCATGCACCATGCCATGTGGAGGCCTCCTGACAAATACAACTTTGGTGGCCATGACCCTGGCCAGAGGAAGAAGGCTGTGATGTCACCTCATCCCCAAGTCCCAGTTTCACGGATAGTATCTCTGAAAGGAATTGTCTAAAGGAGATTGTTCCTTATGAAAAGTTCACATGATGGAGTCTGAAGGGCTTGTTTCACTTGAAGCCCAGCAGGACAGAGCTGTTTGGAAAGAAGCATTCAGTGTGTTCTGTTTTGCTGAAAGCTGTCACAGTGAACAAGTACTTAGCAAACAGCATGAACAAGGATTTGAACTAGAAAACTAGCAGGGCCCTGACAACATTGTAATAGTGGGCTTGTCTGTTCAGACCCTGTACAATGATGCATGGGGGCATGAGAAGGAAAACAGGAGAACAAGATTTTTGTATTTTTAATTTCTTTAAAGGTGACAGTTTATCATTGCTCTGAACTCGTTTGTATTATTGTGGTCACCTTTGGCATCAGTGGGAGGGGAAAGCATCCTGGCGAGAAGGGGCGCAGGGCAGAGGCACAGTGCACAGCCCAAAGGGTGAACTGATTGATTAACTAAAAAGCAGTCAGTTCTTTTCCTATTGTCCTGTTTTGTAATGTTTTTACTTCTGTTATGATGGGCTGACTGTTTAAGCTGTCGCTCTTTACATCTCTAATCCATATTTAGCGGTGAACAAAAGCTGTCTGAATCCCAGTCCAGAACTGAAAGAGAACCTGCCATTCCACACCTTTGAAAAGAAGGCATTTTCACCCAAGCACCTAGCTGCTGACACCACGCAGGTGTAGGAGACTAGCACGCGGTAAAGGCTCCCCTCTCTCTTCCCTATCATACAAGAGATGCACAACACACAGCACAACATTAAAAGACATCTAATGAGTAGGAAATTAGAATAGGATAAACAAAAATTCTCCTTGTAGTTTTACATACTGCAACCACGTCTTTACTTCTAAACCAAGCTTCAAAAACACACTAACCACACCTTTTCACCATGATTATGACTAGTTGTCTAGTTTATGACAAGAATGAGTTTATGACAAGAAGAGTTTTAAAAGCTGTAACAAATAACTTTTTATTTATCACTTCCAACATGTTGTGCATTTTCCTAGACATGAGAAGTCCCTAACTGCTGTCCTTCTTTGCTACAGAGGACTAACAGTCCCTTCTTCAGGTTGTCTTCTACAAACAATTTACACAAAACCCTCATTTCCCTCCTTCCATTTACAAGGACAGAAGGCTTGCAATGTTTAAGTGCATAGCCCAGCATAGCACCCACCTCTTTCCTTATAGACCTCAACAGCCTCAGGATGAAAAGTGCTTTTCTAGCCTGTAGGAAAACCTGTCTATTTTATCAGCTCCTGGGGTATGTTCCTGGACCTGCTATTCATTCCCTTCATACTCTCTGCCATGGCTGAAAACCTCTGCTAATGGTTTGTGGAAAGAGCATAGGTGGAAGAAGATAGAATGAAGAACCACCTGCTCCTACCAAAGCTTAATCCTTGGACAGGGACATAGCTCACCTAAGTTATTCCTGGAGGACTTGATCCTAGGAATACATTCACTGATGAAATGGATCAGAGACACTATTTCAATATACCGACTCTCTTACTGCATTCACTTCTTTTCTCCATTCGTGCTCAGTAACAGTATTGTTGCTTCTTTCTGTAAATTGGGATCTTAATTTATAAGGCCAATATACATTGCTTTAAAATGATTATAAAGATTATTTTGTCTGGCCTCCCATCTCCATGTGGCCCATATGCCATATATAGTAAATCTTGGCATCTGAGGAATATCTGCCTTTAATCTGAGGCTTCCAAACCCTTTAGAATTAAGGACTATTCAGAGCTTCAAAGACAGGAATGTTTTTTAGTAATTCACATGGTTTCTGGGCAAGTTCTCCACTAAGTCCCTTCACAACACTGCTAAATGGCTATGTTTAGGATAAGCTGTGTTCCAGGGAATCCAGAATTGTGACCACCAAAGTGACAAGTCTGTGCTGGCTTTGTCCAGATCTGAGGAACACGTTTTATCACTTTTATGATACTGCAGATGTATTATTTTCTAATAATCATGTAAACGGGGTGTTTCCTCAGGCTCAAAAATATCTTGTGGGATTGAACTTAGTCCAATGACACCCAAAGCTAGTATCTCCCTCTGATACCCATAATTGTATTACAAGTTTCTTATCACTATAGCAGAGTTTTTTCAGTAAAGCGAGTCTCTTTTGCAAGGAGACCAATTATGATAAGACAGCTCTCCCACTGATTTTTTTCAGCTGCTCCCTGAACCACATAGCATGTTTTCATTATGAAAAAAAGAAGTGATCTTGCCCTCTTTTTCTTTGCTTTTCCAGCCCAAATCTCTTCTAATTTCAAGTATACTACAGTGCAGAAGTTTGAAAGAGAAAGGACTAGGCTTTTTCAAAAATGCCAGCATTATTTAGGGACTTGTAAATCTTAGAGCCCAAATGCCTACTCAGAACAGTTTGGTACAGAAGCAGAACAGCTACCATTTATCCAGCAGTGCTGTACTCACCAGCTCGCAGGCGCAGCTCTCTCCGGTGGCATTTCTACCGCAGACACATTTCAGACTGTGAGATGACAGTCTCCTTTGAACTCAAGTTCTCTGTGAAAGGGCCATGCTGATTTGGCTAGAAAGGTGAAATCCAAGTCATTAATAATATCCTCTGGAAATTTTACCCATACTTATGCTGCACTGAACCAGCTATGACCCTCTGTCCTTTTTGTAGCCCTTGAAGATACAGGCAGATGTCCCCTCCACAGGCAGCTGTTGTCACAGTCCAGAAGTCACCCCTGTCCAGCTGCTTGCTTGATTTGTGGGATGGCTTCTCTGAGTGCCCTCAAACTGCTCCAGACAAAACCTGGATGGCTTAATTTAAACATTTTTAACAAGATAGCTTGGGTTAGCCTGAAAAATTTTTGTCTGAAGCAAGAAAACACTTACATTATGCCCTCACCACAGGACTGAGAGTGAACTCCTATGCAGAGGTGACCTCCAGGTAGAAATGGTGACATTTCCAGCTGGCAGAGCTGGCTACGGAAGATGCCACCACTGCACACTGATTCTGGACAAGCTGCATAACTGCAGGTGGGCAGGATGCAATCATATCTCCCACCTCTGTACCTCCACCTCTATAAAATATCCGCTGTCATTTTTATGACTAGTGTCTTTGGCTTTTGTCTCTAAATTTGCAAAACTACTTTGCCCCACCTGCACTGTTCTTTGCAGCATTTGTAGCACCATAAACAGGATGGCAGCTACAGATCTGCTGCTAAAACTGTTACTGTTCCATCTGCCTGCCTGGAAAGTAACACCCAGCAGCAGGATTTTATGTCCTTGCATATCATGGGAAAAATACGTTGTTTCTCCCATTCCCCACCCCCATAGATAAACCATATTACTTGTCTTTAAGTTGCTCTCTTCCCAGGCTAGCCTATCTTTAACCCATGCACTGTTTGAAACTGTAAAATACAGAGCCCCTTTCATGCGGGGAGGGATGTGTTCCTGCCAGGTCCCAGTGTTCTAGGGCATTTGCCAGATCCCTCAATAATCTGATCCTCTGCCTTTTGGCTCCAATTTTCAGAATTGGCTCTTTGGTCTGAGTTCTCCCAAAAGAGGATTTCCATCCCCTCCCATATCGTGCTTTCCCTACTGCCTGGTAACCATGTGTAAGGTCCATCCCCTTTAGCATTTCCTTCCCCAGCAGAACAGCCTGAGGAAACAGCAGGAGCAGTCAGTCCCTCCACCCTCCAGACAACACAGGCACATGCAAGAACGAAGGATTTCTATTTGCAGAGTCCCATTTAAGTTTTCTGCTGCTTAAAGCACTGCAGTAAATACACTGGGTTTGATTAACACAGCACAAAATACCCCTCATAGGGCTGCCGGAAGCCAGCAGAAGTGCCAAGAACAAGGAGAGGGAAAGTCATGTAAAAGATGGCCCAAACAGGGACTGGGAGGCAATCTGGTACAGCTGAGCTGCACTATACTGAGGCTCCAACTACCGCTAGGCACACCTTCCCCTAGCTGGGAAAGTCAACTGTACACACCAGGCTTCGTGGCCAAAGAGATGTCCCCTACCCTCCAGGGCTGCTGCTTGAATGAGAATTAGAATTTAGGCCAATTCGTCATTATGGACTATGCTAAGTAAAAAGACCATGCCAACAAGACTCCAGTAGTGCCAGCCTGAGAGAGGGAGGTGTCACCCGGTTTAGCTGTTTTATCATTACACAGACACAGTGGCTGGAGGATATTGCCACTCCAGACAGTTATCGGCCATCTGACAGACTTCCCTCACAAGCTCTTGTTCCCTCCTCTAACCAAAATGAACAGATTTTGTAGAAAAGGAATGTAATTTTAAAAGTCCCGAGTTAATCAAATGCTTTAAAAACACAGTGCCTGTGACACAATGGATCAACTTTGTCCTGGGTGTCAGCCCATTCACTCCAACAAGCTTACACCAGAGATGAATTTGCTCTGGTGCCTTTGTCAATAAAATTCTAGATTAAAAGACACCCTATGCAGAGCTGGTCCCAGAGGTAATTGCTAGTTAATCAGCCAATTAACTGACCCAACGAGTAGGAAAAGAGGAAGGGGGAGTAAAGGGGAAAACAAATCCGTCAAGGTATGGTAGAACGTAATTCTTTAGGAGTTAATGTTAGAAACCTTTTCAAAGGGATTACAGCCTACCTTGACTCATTCCCCCCTCTTCTTTCCCTTTTCTCTTCTTCCCAATTTGTAATTGTTGGTTCCCCTAATTGGCTGATTAACTACTTATTACAGACAGACCTGGAGGTATGTGGGATCCCGTTAGCTGCGGAACTTGATTTCATCTAGCAAAGCAAGGCTGAATGCAGCAGAGCATCTGTTTTTCTGCTACCCAAGCTGATGGCTTAAAGTCAAGTAGCATTTCATTTGAGAAGATTCTTTTTAAAACTAGCTTCTATTTTATTTATTTAATACTACAAAGAAAGGGAAGAATTTTTTTTTAACAGTTTGTTATGGAAACAGAGTGATTTTTAGCAACGGAGTTTTTACCCCTCAAACAAACCTATTTACTGTTCACTGATACATTATCAACACTATCAGGATATTTTAATGAATGAGCCGTTACAGCTGCTTGATGTTATGATAATAAACAATGACAATGGAATTAACCTCTATTTTCCTTTGATAGTGTTACCAGGCTGCCTTCTACCAGCAGCAATCCTTGGAGATGACTCCTAATAGTGAAAAGGGCAAGCTGAGAATGTTACCCTAACTTCCTCTCCTTGGAGTTCTGTGGGGGAAAAGAGCAGAGCTCACCCTTCCAGTTGTTGGCTTCACATAAGATTTATAGTAGGTCAAAAGGGAGGTACCAGTCTGTTCTGGTACATCCTGAAACCACACAACCAAGGAGGAATTCAAAGTTGCTTTCTGAAGCTTCAAAGAGGAGTTTTGCTGCTTGTTCAACATAAAGCGAATCTTATAGCATCTCGTTAATGCACCTTTTCCAGCATAGTGTAGACAGAGGTGGAGCTCCTACCCTTGAAACAATGACATCATAGCTAGGCAGGGCACCAAGTTTGGCCTCTCTAAAGCAGTACCTATCAGTGCAGATGGCTGCACATGTGCAGGTTATTTTCTAAAGCTGATTGATTGTTTTGGTCGCTCACCCTTGTATGTAAATAGAAAATAATATTCTTTTTCTCTCCTCATTGCTTGGGCAGCAGGACCCTGTGCAAAGCAGCAACTCCTCCGAGTGTGGTTGTCCAGGGAGATGGACACAGAATGGGGTTCCACTAACGTAGCCTCTATCGCATAAACCTCTTCTTATAATTCCACTTCTCTCCTTCAGCTTCAGAAGAGAGCTTGGGATTTTAGTTCTATTTAATATTTGTGATGATTTATTCCTCCTACTCCTCTTTTCTCCGTTAGCAAAAGAGCAGGCTGAGCCTGGGCAGCCCATCCTCAACTGCATGTAAATCACAATCTGATTAGGAAGTGATATATTCATCTCTAACTCCTGCATAAAAGTTATTCAAGTATTTTGACAAAATAAGTGCTGTTTACTTTATATGTTTTCTGCTAATTCTAAAGATTTCTGCAAACCTAAAGGATCTCATGGAATTTACAGGCTTGTGGCTTTGCTATTGAAAGTATAAAAGCATGCTAAATTAAGTTGATTTGCCTGTGAAAGAAACACGTCCATTATTCATGTCAGGGCCCTGTCACATCAAATTGAGGGAGTGAAGAAAACCCTTTTTTGTCAACGTTTAGAAGCAAGGAAAAAACCAACCATTCAGGGACTGAATTTCAATTGGGAGAAAGTCAGTCTGAAAGCAAGGTTAAAAAAAAAAAAAGTTGGGGACATGTCTAATGTTGGAAATCAGCAAAGGGTGGGTTGATTTAATTTTGGCTGGAATCTTTCAAACAGAGAGCCAGGAGGAAACTTAAAGTAGCAAGTAGTACACACAGTCTCGATGTCTCTCATGTGTAAACTTGTCAAAAGTAGTTAAGCTAATTCAGATTTAAGTCTTTTCAGACCCCATTTTTCTTGGTTGCTTCAAAATTATGATAAAAATTGTTAAACAGAGCATTGTATTTGTGTACTGCTAATATTTTTATCCACTCGTTATTACATGATTTAATTCTTAAAAGCAGACAACATGTAAGATTTTTTAAGTTTTTAGCTGACAGAAAAATTGAAAAAATATTGGTTTAGATATAGCTGTTCTATGGCTGTGCTTATCTGTAACGGGGGGGCTGACAGGATCAAAAATACTCAGAATTGTTTCCTGTCCACTGTAAGACATATATTATTTCATGTAATGTAGCCAGAAAATCTTGGCTGATTTTTTATGACATAGTGTGATAGGTACAGACAAAATAAATGGCACATGAATACATGCCATTTTTTAAATAAAAAATTTGCAGTCTACTAAACTATTCCAATATACATAGAGTTAAATGAGAAACTGTAAGGGGAATTGTTTTATACACTGAAATTCTTCTCATTGCCTGATTATAATTTCTCATGTGGCTTGCTTATTTAGCAAAACAAAAAGCTTATAGTTCCTTCTCACTACAGTTGGTTTTTATAAGCTTAAAACCAGCATGTTAAGTGGCATTTCACAGTCATCTTCTTAAAGCCTAATTGGTTTAGACTGGACACCTTAGAGATGTTCTTTAAAAGAAGTCCAGTTTTTATGTCACTGACATTATTATACTGTACAAAGGGTAATTCAGCAACTTGTTTGCCTTAAATCATGTTTCTGGGTACCTATACATCATTTCTGCATGAGATTTGTTTTCCGACCTTTTGTTTTTCCCTAGCTCAGAGGCCTTGGGTTAACATGTTTTCTGCTTTAAAGCTCTTATCTGAAAGACACTTTACCACCTCATCCAGGCACTCTCTCATGCTTCCCAACTTCAAAGTCTCAAGCTGGGAAAGCAAATCTAAGTCCCAAATGCTGGACTCTGTGGCTTCTATAGGACCCTCTGCTAAAGTTAAGTTCTTGTCTTTAATTGAAAATTGCAGCCAGTGTAAATAGGAGTTAGTTTGGGGCAAGCTTGCCACAAAAGGAATTACCTCGTGGAGTGGCTGCATTGGGGTAAACAGAGGGGATAAAAAAAAAGAAAGAAAAAGAGAAAGAAAAAAAGCCGGGGTAAAAAAAAAGAGGCATTGTACTGTGGAGGTAGCATCAAGACAAGGATTAATGGCTAGAGGAATTGTATTTTGTGTGCTTTCAGCAACATTACAATCTCCCAAAAGTAAGTGTTACTAATAAGCGGGCCAGTAAAGAAAGGCTAGTGTATTAAGGGAAATGGAAGAATCAGGCTCTGTAAATAACAGAAGATTTTTATTCTATAAAGACCAAGCAAAGTGTTGCTGATGTGTTTATTTTTAGTACTTACATTTGGGTCAGCTAATGAAGTTTGTTATTTTATAGAGTTGGGAAGTGATACATATATACCACACAAATGACATTTTCTGCCAACTTCAGTTACTTCCATGTACCCACAATTTACTTATTTTACAGTACCTAGCTAGTAAGGAGAAACCCAGTCTGCGTTTCACTGCTGATATATTGCACTGATCTAATCGTGAAATCCAAGCAGCCGTGCTGGAAGCGTGCCAGGCCCTAACAGACCAGAACAAGGAGAGTAGTGGTGGTGGAAAGGAGGGCAGGATCCCTTTTCAATGCTCAAACCTCTGCTGCCTTGGGATTATGGTGTTGATACAGGCTCACACAACATTATCAGATCTTTGCAGTAACTCAAAAAGACACAGCAAGAGAAAGTGAGGAGAACCCAGTGGTGTTCCCCTTCTCCTTTCTCCCACTCCCAGGAGTGGGGGTGAGTTGAGTTTTTTGCTTGTTGGACTCCCTGAACTGGCTCAATGAATGATCAGACAAGCACCAGCATTGGCAGAAGGGAGTGGATGAGAGGAAATAAGATCTCCCTTTTCAATGAGAGCTACAGTTTTAGAAGCTCAGCTGCATTATGGAACTGCACCCTGAGACTTACTAAATTTGGGCTCAGTTCATAGTTCCTTTACCAACTCCCCGAGTCAACCTGGATATGTCACTTAATATCTTAATGATAGGATTCTCGGCCCACAAAATGGGAAGAATAACTCTTCCTTTTCTTCCAAATTCCTGCCCTTTTCTATATAACCCCAAGCACAGTATGGACACTGTCTTCATGGGAATCCATTCAGCAACTGTGATACATTTTTGTATTAAAATTATTACTATTGAAATGATTGTTGAAGCAAACATACTGACCTCTGCTCTGCCTTGAGTAGATCACGGATGCCGTGCATCACATCACTCCATAACAATGGAAACAGTTCAGCTATGGAAACTCTGGATATTCTGAAAAGTAGCAGTATGGATATTATCAGGCAATAAGACTGTTCCATTGCTATCAGTGCACCTACTGTTGGCTTTGTTGTTTTTTTTTTTAATAATTCATAGTTCATCATATTCAAAATGCAGTTTTGAATGGAAGCCAATGCAACCAGAGTCTAAAAATCTAGTGGACGTATAATGGAGTCTGTTAATACATAACGCAGAATTACAGGAAACTGTAATGGGATTCAGTAAAATATACTCCATGATGTTTTTTCATCTTACATAACCTATTTTTAGTAAAATATAGAATCTGTGAATTTAAGAGCGCTGCTGATACAAAACAGAATCATACTGTTTTAAAGCAGGAAATTGCATTTGTTTCTACTCGCTTTTCAGTGGCTTACAAATCACATTGACTCAAAACTCTCTCAAAAATTTCTGCAGCATGAACCCATTGGATGCATTTGTGAGAAACAGAACTGATTAAAAATCCAAAATATATCCTAACTATCCAAATAATCTAACCTAAAAATGGCATTATTTCTGAGAGTTCTGAAAATTACTCGCTTAGCCAAGAATTCATGAAGTCCTCTTCCAGTTTTTCCTCTTGGACTTTAATATTTGCATACTTTAAAACTTTTTATTTTTAATATTTTTTCTTTTTTTTATTTACTTTTATGGGAAATAATTGAATTGTACATGGTATGAGACTCTCTCCATGGGTACACAAACACAAATGCCATGCCTTTTAAACTTGGATCAAAATGAAGTCAGAGAAAGAAAACACTTAGCTTGAGACGTTGCCCATTATTATTCCGCTTACAGTACACACTTGGGAAGTTTTCATGTTCATAACTCAATGTCTCCAGTGCACCATACCTCTTAAAGATATGCAAGTTCATTTCAGCATTTATCTGCTCTTTTCTCCTCAGGAGTTTGACTGTTTTTCCGCCTGATGGTTAGAATGAATTGAATATTTTTAACTCATCCATCAGATTTGGAAATGATCCCTGAATTGATGAGAGTGTTTAACAGTTAATTGAACATTTCTGTTGTGAACTTTCATTGTTTCAAAGTGCAAAAATACTGCACCCAGGAATGTGGACAAAGAAAAGTGAATCCATGACACGTTCTTGCACACAAATATTTTTATCCTCTAGAGAGCAGCAGGCATTTAAATAATGGGGACATCACTCTGGTCTCATTCTTGGATATAGCAAGGAACAGTGACCTGAAAAGGACTTTCACAGGGCTTGAGGGCTCCCATGTTCTGTAGCAGGAAATAATTCCACATTTTTCAAATCCATGTTTTATTTGTGGTCATCTCACACAGACTGACTTCCCTAAACATACAGTTCAGCCACCTAACTGCTACCGTGCCCATGTGGGACAGATGTTCATAACAGCAGCCTTAAATATTGGTCTGCCTGGGTGACACACGCCTTGGTAAATAGCTCATTATAGGCAAGTACAGGTACAACACACACATTCTGCAGCCAGTGAGGCTTTCCAAAGGGACCTGATGATGCCAGTAAGTATTTAGTTGTTTATTAATCTTAATGTAACCTGCATACCCCACTGACTTAGGTGACTTTGAAAATTCACACCTACAACCAAGGAAACAATAAAGGAATCTGGACTTTTTCTCCCTCTTTGAGAGACATGAAAAACTTCATCTTTCAGAGTTTCTGCTCCATTATAGCATTTCAACTAAAGAGAAATTATTTTTCTCCATTCTGAAACTCCACCAAATTGCTTTATTGTACTTCACCTTCCTCTTTTTCACTGACTTTTGTACAATTCTTTAAGAATATGACTTGAATTTCTTCATTCATAAGGCAAGCCCTTAGCTCAGTATCATTGCTTCCTATTGTGTCTGGCACCCAGCAGGACATTGGCAGCACGTCCCACCTTCTAGAGCACCTTCAACAAACTCCACTGCCTCTTAACAAGGACCTCAAGAAAGCGCTTTCCTCCTTGCGCCTCTCTCAGACCGCGATGCTTTTCCACTGCAGAGCTCCCTGCTCTGCCTCAGCGACAAGCTTAATTCCCTAATTCCTCTTGACCAGCTCCCTTTATTTAGTAGCTTTTTTTTTTTCCACCACCAAGATCATTCCTCTGTGCTAGATGGTTAATTAACTCTCCTCCCAGGTTTTCCAGGCTCCCGCGGTGTGAGAGGTCTGGCCTCAGTCCTGCAGCTCTGGCTAAGTAGTCACATCCCCCATCCCTGTGAGGTGGAGGTCTGGGCTCCTTTGGAAGATTTCAAAACAAAGATATTTCTTTCTAAACTATATTTGGCATTTGGCCCAGGGCTTGCTGTGCATTTAAACCAGTGCTAACAGCCACATCCCCCTCTCCATCCTGGATTTCTTGTTCCCCCTTCATGTATGTGCCTGTGCCATGACAGCACAGGCATCTGTGTCGTTCTGTGATGAACCAAGCTGTGAAATTTATCCAGCTGAAAGAGGATCCTTTTTTAATTTTTGCTGGGCTACTTTGCAGCCAGTCTCGGTGATGATGTGGCTTACAAGCACCGCAGCCAAGAAGAGGTGGAAAACAGCAGCAGGGACAAGGGATTGCTTTTCTGCAAGAGTCACCACTGGATCTCTGCAGAGTACTCACCTCCTGAAGGATCAGTGGAAAGATAGGCATCCTCAGAGGTAACCACGCTTATCATGGCCTTCATCTGCTTTCAGATGTTGCAAACACCAGTTACAACAGATATATCACAGGAATACCGCTAGCAATTTGAAATTCGTACACATGCAAATCAAACCATTCCCAGCCTCTGGAGTCCCTGACCTTACATGCAGAGATCAAGCAATGTTAGTTAATATCCTGGTGCAATACACACATGTAAGTGCACAACAGCTCATCAGAAGAGCTACAGCCCTAGAGAAATCAAAATCTGTTCACTGCAGCATATTCCTACTTGCTCAAAACACCCCTTGGACAGTGTCAGAATAATTTCCAATAAATTACCAATGAGAACAGACCCATGCAAATAGTTAGGGATAGTTTGGAGGGGATGAGATTTTGTGGTACAGGAATTTTCTGTAAGTTTGAAACACAACCGTTCTCTTTATTGTACTGCAGTCAGCTCTATCTGGCTAAACTGTATTCCTCTCCAGGTGTTAGGCGTTTTTTAAAGTACATAAAAACTGTACTATTTTCTGATTTTACCTATTGTCCATCCCCTTTCCTCTTCCTAATCTTCGCCACAAGCAGCACTGCCCCGAAGATACCCCCCAGTGCTGGGCTCGGGTCACTTCCCGGTTACCTTGTGCTCCCTCTGCTGTACAAGCAGCAGAAAAGCAAGCACGGAGGCGAGCTTCTGTCTTGCATGAACTACTGTTTTGTTATCCTTCAGCACACGGGTTTGCTGGTGCCCCCCCTCTAGCTATCTCATGTTTCGGTACGTATGGTTCTGTAGAGAAATATTTGGGGGATATTCAACCAGGATTTGATAAAGTCACTAGAAATTTCATACCAAATCAAGTGTACACGTGCAAGTCTCTGGTTTGAATACATATACAAGCAGCAGGGAGAGCTTTAGCCTAACCGAGATTGTTGGCTAAATGTAAGTTATCAACAGGGAAAGAAGCTTTTTAACTATGTTGTTGTGGAAATCTACGGGAGTCACATCTCCAACTTCAGCAGGATGAAGAGGAGGAGCACTTTGGAAAGACTTTGCCCAGTGAAGTATGGTTGACCAACTTACCCAGCCTTACCCTTGCTGCTTTATGCCCACTCTGGCTTATGCTTGAGACGGGAAACCCCTCAGAGCTGCAAATGCCCTCCAGCCCTCGGCACACCGGGCCTTTAAATCTGAGCTGTGTCTTTTGTAGCACCACCAGCAAATATAATGAGCCTTAAGTAAGGAGCAAAAGCAGAGATGGCAAGTTCATCAGTTGGAAGTAACAGAGAAAGGGAAAGACAGGGTGGGAGGGAGTTTCTAATCAATCACAGGCCAACAAAGATCGACTGAAGTGATGCAGCTGCACAAAAAAGGTGAAGGTGAGCCCAGAACCCAGCTGGGGAGGGCTGTTTGCTGGCGGTAGGGAGGGGCTGATACCACCACACAGGACACCACTGAGACCTCAGCAGATATAACCATGCCCAGTCCTCTTTAAGAAAGGGGTCCAACCTAAATTCAGTGCAAAGAAATAAAAAACCTAGCTTTATGCAAGGAACTTCCTGCAGATTACAACTGAATTGGGGTACAAATTGTTTTTTAAAGAGACACAGCAGGTAAAAATAAGGGAGAGCAAAGGCTACTTCAGCTGGAAGACAACCTGACACAAAACCAAATTAACTGCTTGTGAAGAGTCAAGGGGCATAGGGACCTAGCACTCCATCCCCAGAGAAGCACCCTCATTACTGTGTTGATTCATTCTTTCTCTTTTTCTGGCCCTGGGAGTTTTCACTCCTTTCTGCCCCATGGCACGGCTTCCGTTGAAGCACTGAAAAAGAGCCTTATCCAGAACAGCCTCTGGGCACAATTATGTTTGAAATCTGTCAGAATGAGGAGCAGTTAAACCCAGGTATTGCATTTGTGGTAAAGGTTGCGGCCATAAGACATTGCCTGTGTTCATATGCAATGACACCAATGTTTTCCAGCAGGTTTAAAACTACAGGCTGCACCAGGGAACCTAAAAACAGGGCATGGTGCTGCTCAGCATCGGTGACCATTGGGTAGTCAGGAGTGCACAACATCACAAGGGCAGAGCTTCTCACACAGCATTGCTGGGTAGGGACACAGGTATCATCAGCTTCAAGTTTAATCTCAGCTTGTAATGAAAGAAAAGCAAAAAGCAACAATTCCTCTCCATTTACAGTTTCACAAATAATAACGAACAGGTAAAGTCCAAGTGATGATTCACTTATGGCGTTATCAGTATTGATATTCAAATATAATGAATCCCACCATGCGGCTGGCTTAAAATTAATACTATGTTTATAGAAATCATAAAGTTTGTATTCCTTTTTGCATCCTATTATTTAAAATACCAGCGTGTATTTTGGTCACAGGACCCAGCTTGTCTTTGTAATTGTGAATTGATTTTAAAAAAATCTCCACATTATAGAAACACAAGGTACTTGGAAAATGCCCTGATTTCATAAGCCTGTTAACTCCTACAAGTTAACAGTAATTCTTCCCCAAATTAAAACACAGTGCTTTATACTGTATTGATACAATTTGTGAGCTAGTGATGCTAAAAAAAGCGTAATAAGAAAATCAATGCAATAATTAAAATGATGAGATTTTCATATCCAGACAGAGTGAGGTTAGATGCTTTTAACTCCAACAGCTTTTCTGCTACAGGTCTAGAGCAGTGTGTAGGAAGAGGGCAGGAGGTGTTTGCAAGGCTGCCTGGTAAATGCATTCCTGACACTGCTCTTCCTACCACCTAACGCAAGATACTGATGGATGGTTATGTCACAGTGGATGTGGGAATAAAGGACTTCTGCACATATCCAGCAGCTCCTATAATGACATAGCTTCAAGCGCTGTAAATATTGGTCCAACCCCCAGTGTTTTAACAGGCTGTTAGAGGTACTGATTACACAACAGATTACTTCAGACACCCTTGAGATTCATATCATCTAACAAGATATGAGGCGCTGAGAGGAGGAGGGGCAGGGTTTACACAGTGATGCACTGCTCTATAGGGGCTATTGAGAGATTTGACAATATAAAGACTGTGAGTGGCTTTACAGATCGTTCAATGAGAGCCTCAAAAGGTATTCTGTATCTTTATGCATATACAAATATTTACAGATCTTTTAAAGATCAAGACTGTCGTTATCAGTTTATGTGCTATATATTGGCATTATCCAGTGTGACCTCAGAAAAGCCGATGCTCTGCAGCGGTAATGCGATGGTATGTTCAGCTCTGCTGGATCTCCATAGAGTGGGCCTGGAATGCACTGGTGAACAATACCCAGGACTGCACAGAGCAAAGAATGAAGGGCAGCAGAGTTTGATAACCACATTAAAGCACTACCAACATCTGTTCAAGCCAAAGACAACACTATCTCCAGGAATTAACCTTCTGAACCACTTAATCATTAACCTCAGCAGAGAGAAAGTTAGACAAGAGCCTATTTGTCAGTAGCCCCTCAGAGAGATGCGGCAAGCAATATTTTACTGAGAACAGCGTGAGAAGGGCTTGCCCAGCTTTATAAATTTTAAACACAGAATATATTTGTGTGGGAAACAAGGAGACAATGGATGTAAATAAACAGCTGATCCTACCTTGAAGCATTCGTTCATTTATCTGTTTAAAGTGGCTTGACTGGTTTGTCCTGCATTGTGTAACAAGATTTTCTCTAAACAAGTAGAGATGCTTCAGTTCTTACTCAGAAATATTCCTGGTTGTGGGAAGATTTACAAATGGATAGGACGTTACAATTTTAAACTTGCACTCATAACCCCAAGTTTTCTACTGAAAAACAAATTGGGAACTATTACTTTGCAGGAAGCAGCAGAGCTAGAGAAGCAAAGCGGTTTTGTTTAATAATTATTTGTCTATATATACTGTTTGACATGTGAGGTCACCCATTAAGTTATTCTGCTATAACCTGGCCAAATGCCCTCCTTTCACAAAGTTACAGTTACAGATTTTGTTTCTTTTGGGTTTGATTTTGTTTTTCAGAGGAGGAAAGGCTTTGGTTTCTTCGAACTACAGTGCCCCAGATTTGTAGCAAAACTGCACGGTAGTGTATTGGGGCTGACAGTTTATTTCTCTGGACCTTGTGTAATCATTTACCAAGGGGGTGTAAAATACTGCCACATAAGAATAATGCTGTTTAACACCCACTTTGCACCAACCTCAGTGGCCACACAGGGTGTAGGACAATGCATAATGAGGGCCCATATGTCTGCTTAGACATTGCCACAGTTGGAGGGGGCAAAAAGAAGAAGAAAAAAAAACGGTTGGGAAGATGACTGACTGAAGGGCTGCAAACAGCAATCTGCTCCAAGCCAGGAGTTATATAACAACAAAATTGGGTTATCCCGGGAATGGCCCAAGGTCTCAACCCATCACTGCAGGGAACAGGAAGCAAGTTGCAAGGGAAAAACCACTTGATTAAAGTATATTGTCCAGGTGACAGACTGGTCCCTACTGTCCACCTGAGGGGCTCCTGTCTATTACTACTTAAACTGCCCTACTTAAAAGAGAATTATGATGTCTCTAGTGGGGGAAAAAGGGATGGTCTAACACCAAGAGATGGGGAAGGAAGATCTCAGCCATCTGCTATTTTTTCTGGGTTAGCTTTCTGTTGGTCAGCAAGTTGAACTGACTCACTACAGAGCCTCATGTATGTCAGAGACAGCACTAGGGCAGCATCACACAACCAGGGACAGAGACCCACTCTTTCACACAGCAGCAAGACCTTAAATCAGCTTGAACCACAACGTGTAACTTCACCTTTATGCATTTGCTTACAAAGCAGATCAGTAACTTCAGCAAAAAAGATCAATAATTCTTCATTTGTTAATAAATGGTACAGTATTAATGCCCTTGGTAGAAAAGCCATAGTTGAATGGGCATAGAAACTGAATTACCCACTCAGATTAGGGGTCAGACTGAAGAACATGTGGATTGAACCTGGTCTGGAGGCACCATTCCTGTCTGTCTTCCCTTACCTGTCCAGACAAAAGACAGAGGCACTACAGTCCAACATGTTACATTAGGCATGAATTATGCCCCCAACTCACCTGACCTTAATGCTTTCAGTGTGATTAGTGGTGTGCTGGCAGAAAAAAAAAAGCATAATAATTACCTATTTTTAAATCAGTAAAAGGTAAACAGTGTTGTCTCCCCAAAGACAGTCACATTTACAAACACACTGGGAAGATGCTCCTCTGGTCAAGACATCTTAAGGAAATGTTCCTCAGACAATTAATTTCTCCAACAGGATTATTCATCATAGTCTATACTCCCACAAATTGACTTCTCAGGGTTTATCATGGTAATTTAATCCTTACTGCTGACTGTTGGTGCTCTTCAGAGGCTGAGCTGCATAACTGGTTTTTAAACCACTATCTGCTGAGAAGACTAAACTGGAGCAGCAGACAAGGCACTCTCCTTTCACTTGGGTCGCTGAGCTCATTAATGTGGATAATTAATTGGAGCTTTGTAGCCCTCCCTTTGTACACCAACAACAAGCAAGTCACAGTAGCTGTACTACCCCCCCTCACCTGAGCACTCTTGCACAGACACCTGCTGCTCATAATTAAGATCCATTGCCCAAATTTACATATCCTGATTTCTATCACTCAGCTCCTAGAAACAAAGGAAAGCATTTACTGCAGGGAAATGACAGCTCAAATTATGCTTCTTGCGTATGGCTTGCCTGGGCAGCTGCTTATGCTAAAGGGCCCTGACATGAAACACCAGAATGTTTCTATTTAAAAAGTATATGTTTGGATTGAATTTAAAGAAAAGCACATGGTGATTTCCCCCCTAGGGGGATAATAGTCTTTTCATTAGATAACAAGTGTCAAAAGATGCCATAAACTTCACGGCAGGCTTTGTTAAACCACAGCGCTGCACAGAGCTCAGCAGTGAACTTGTGGAGTCCCCGCTTCCCTCCTGAACTGGCTGTTCAAGTGCATGCATCTGGTGTAGGAAGAGCAGACATCTCACAAACCACGCAGTGAAGACCTTACCCTCAGCTCACCTGTGAAGGGGAGGCTGACCCTTGCATCCACAATTCAGCAAGTCTAATATGGCACAGGAGAGAGAGCTACTGTGAGGTCAGTTGACAGTCTTTGAAAATGCAGTCAAAAATGCCAGGTATTCCTATGCAGAGCAAACAGAGCGTGCAGCTCCCACTGATACTTCAGAGGGAGGCAACTTTCCATGTGCACACCTTTATTGCATCGGTAACGTCAGCTGTCACCTGTTCCTCAGCTTTTTGGGTGATACTAATAGCCAGAATGAATCTCCTGATAATAGCTCAATGTTCCTCACTACATTTTTCCTCCAGGTTTATTAGGTTGCTGCAATGCCCCAGTGCAAGATTCAGCTTTCATTGGAAGCCTTTTAGAGTCTTCACTGCATTTAAATCAGTCATCCAGATGATTAAAATTATTCTAAATCTGATTTACTCACATACCAAATGGGGGCTAACCCAGAACAGCTACCAGGGCAGAACTTCAGTGTCTGTGGGATTTGGATTTACAAGTTGCTTTAGTTCATTTCCAGACCTGGAATTCACATACAAGCATGTTTTCAGCTCATATTCAAGAGAAGGAATAAAATTAAAACTATGAATGGGCAACACGGTAGAGTGAATACAGAGGGCCATAGGGTGACCTCAGTACAAATATCAATGTTAATCCAGAGTGATCTGCAGGAAGTCCAAGGGGTAGTGGTGCAAAACCAGATCAACAGAGAGCATAATCTGGATGAGTGTCATGATGCTCAGCCCCTGGTTTGCTCCTTAGCTGAGGATCAGGATGAAAAATTGACTTTCATTCCCATATCATTGTTTGCTCTGAGCTTTATTCACATTTTCATATAAGCTAATCTAAAAAGTGATGGCTATGTTTTTAAAGCACTGTCTCCAAATTCTCCTAGTTCTGCTCAGAAGAATGAGATGGCATTCAAGACAGAGGACTCGAGAGTTACAGGGTATGTCTGAGATTCTTTCCACAAGTCTCTTTTGGAAGTATTTTTCCTTTCACTTTTTCCTTAATAAAAAAAATCAGTAGACGTAAGATGCATTTTTCTGCTTCTTGAACTTTGAAACAGATAGTGCTTGCTACTACTGGAGCTAGGATGATAAGCTCGGTACACCTGAGGTCTGATCCGGCTTGGCAGTTCCTCTTTTCAAGGACGAAAGCAAACATCCAGTTCATGGCATCTGAAGAGCAAAGTTCCATTCCAAGTTCCTTGCTTTATGGGAATGCAAAAAAGATCTAACATTAAAGTTACCTAAAATAATGACTGTTTCTGAAAATAATAAAGTGATGGATATTTGATTGCTTACATTTAAGAAAAGCAGAAAAGAAACTAATTTCTAATGGAATTAACAGCTACCAAACTTCATTAAAAAATTAAGACACTTCAGAACTAGACATAAAAATGGTACATTATTCCTTATCTGTGACATAACTTCAGAATACATCCATAGGAGTACCTGTTCAGCAGCCTGTGGCAAATGAAAAAGACAAAGAAAAACATTGCACTGGGAGTCATTAATTGAATTAATTAACCTAGTGACATTGTCATAAGGAGAATTTATCTGGCAACCAGCAGGAGCAGATCTCAAATCATTTCACCATGGCTTCTTCCACAGATTAACAGTCACACAAGCCCCTGGCAGCTGGCTGTTAACATTGCAAATTATCAGAAATTAATTAGCCAAATGCTGTGCACCCATGTGGATATTTTTGTTTTTAAGTAAAGATTATGAAGCCAATAGCTCGTCTGATGATTTATTGAGAGAAAACATCATTGTTTAAACAAATAGTTTGCAGCATAGCTTTTTAATGGGAGAAAGAAAAAAAGCAGAGGGGGACACGGGGGGACGGACGACTTACAGCAAACTGTAGTAACAAAAACCAAACACTTGTAAACAGGAATTAAAAAATCCACTCTGAAAATAGGGACATACACAAATTAATTCAGAAAGGTCTATTATTTTTTTGAGAATAAAAATAATTCCATTTGCATACCTTTCAGAATAATTAAGGTTGCTTCTTCAATCTATTAAGCTGGGATTCAACTATTCAGAAGTACTTCTGCAAGATAGCTTTCTTCATACAGATAGTAATCACTATATCACACATGAAAAACAGAATTTTAAGGAAACTGAAAGAGCAACATGAAGCTTAGCTTTATTATTTTCTGCAACCTCTTGTCAGAGTAACAGGCAATGTAACCATAGCACTTTGGAAAGACTCTTTTTGATACTACAGTGCTTCTTAGGAGTAGTCAAGGACTTGTCTAAAACAAAGTCTTAATCTCCATGTGATTTAAACAAAAGTAAAACAGATTCATTCTCACTAATGGGTTTCAACTGTCCTCTTCAAAATCTCTTTTACTTCCACCTGACAGTGTTTTATTTCTATGTTTTCTATTTAAATGGACTTGGAAAACTCAAGGAAGGAGTTTTTAAACATGCAAAACTGACACTTTACAATCAATTGGGAAGTGTAATGCATTTGTATTTAACAACCTACAATAATCCATGTTTTTGGAGGAGTGGGGTTTATAGAATGCAAGCAATAACAGATTTAGCCCAAGAATGCGCAGATTCATCTGATCACGGAGCTGCTGTGAGGGTAAAAGAGGGGCAAGGGGAAAGAGAAAAGGAGAAAAGAAAGATTAGAGTGGTGACTAACTTTCTTCGAGGATGTATGGAAACACAGAGAGTCAGACGGGATGTTGCTGACACTCAATACCAAGGCTCTGAGAAGGCGATCACAGGTTTGAAATAATAGCTTGTAAGAGACCCCAAGGGAAACATGACTGGCCAGGTTATCATTCCAGGCTAATGCAATATTCTTCCCGTTGGGAGCTGCAGGCTCACAGTCTCAGGTTTCCAGTCCCTGGGGGAAGATGAGGCTGTGAGGGTCTTTGTGAGGACAAGGCAACCCTCTGAGCTGGGAAGGGACCTCCCACAGCCCCTACGGATGCAGAACTGTCCAAACACAGCGGGGGCACTGCAAGGAGAAAGAATAGGTGATGCTCTCCCCTCTCTCAATGAAAGCAAAAATGTCCTGAAACTAAGGAGCACTGGCCCCACCTGGGCCAAGCTATCCCCACCAGGCCCCCTAATCACAGGCAGGGCATGTCACAGACTCACAACACTCATTTATGCTTGGCTGAAAATAATAACTTCTATTTATGGGAAACTGGAGGTTTCCAGTGTTTCATTCTATATGGGAACAAAGTCCACATTACAGAAACTCCTCTAAACCAGAATGCTCTGTGCCAATGCCTATCCAAAAAATAGGGATGTTCGGAGCCAATCCATTGGCAAAGCAGGCCAACTTTGCTTATTCCCTATTTGCCCAGCTAGCTGGCAGGTTACTTCCACACCAGGCATGGAGCTAGGAAATGTGCCTATGTGCAGGCAGCCGAAAAATCTTGCCTGGAAAACATGTAATGTCTAGAAACCCTAAGTTCTCAGACATCAACAACTTGCAGTGCTACTAAAGCAGTCTTAAAAGACTGTTATTTTCTAGTATATTCCCATGCTTCTGCTAGCGGATGTACAGTTACTTGTTAACACATGTACTGTTCTAATTTTAAACAGCTGCTTCTCTTCCTATGCCTGACAGGAGGCTTAGGGTATAAATACTGCAGAAGCAAAATAAAAGCCAGCTTCTTGAAAGCTGATACCTCAGCTAGGCTCAGTTTCTTGCTTCTTGTGAAGCTGCTTTATCACAGCATGAATCTTAGTGTTGCATGGCACAAAGCATCAACTCGGGACCTACAATTAAGCTCCTAAATCCACATTTATGCAACAGAAAAGCAAATAACTTGATTTTTTGAATGTTGATTTCTTATTGCCTGGCTGTAGAATCTTGATTTATACCTTTATATCTATACATTATACCTTTATGTTTTCCTACCTATAAGCTGTTACCTGCTCAACTGCACTGAGAAAGAACGAGGTGTTGGGAAAAGGCTACAAGAAATAAGATGGCTAAATAGAAAAACAGACACTAGAACCCAAGCACTTAATTATGGGATAATTTTCTTAGGACTTGAAAATTTCTACTGTAAGACTCTTCAATTTTTTATTATTGACTACTGTAAGCATTAAAATAATCAAGAGCCAACCTGCCTAAATTCTTCAGATAATTTTTACTGTTATATCTTATACTGTTTGAATTCTTATAGACCCCTTTCAAACATTTGTCTTACACGACTGTCATAATGTCAAAACTACCTAACTCTTATAAATCAGTTTTTAAATAAAGCTATCAAATATCATAAAAAAAAAAGAACACCATTGCAAAAACAAGCTGTAGCTGAACTCTTCTTAGCATAAACTTGTTGGACATTTCCAACTATGCAGCACTTCAGGAGAACTGAAAAGCACACTTAGTATAAGCATGTGTACAAGGATTTACAATATTTTTTGTGCAACAGTCTGTGTGCAGAGATGCTCAGGCAAAGAAGCAGTGGAAGAAGGCTGCATTTCATCCTGAGAATAACTTTAGAAGCCCTGTGAAAATTTTGTATATCATATCCTGAGCATGGTATCGAGCCAGAAGTAAAGAGAACAACTCTACTGTAAGAGGAGCCTTTTTCCTTAGGTCTATGAAACTCCTGGTTTTGTATTTTTCAGTATTATTATGCCAGAACTGTCTTATGTGAGTACTTTCAAGTAGAAGAAATCTTCAGCATGTATGATGTGCTGCTATATAAAGTTACACAGGTGTCTAATTTCTTTTGTGGATCTTGTCAAAAGCCCTCATGCATACCTGTGCATGTGTTTGTCCCTACATTACAAAAGCACTTGTACTTTCTGTGAAGAGTCTTGTGCCTCTTCAACTTCTCATATCCAAAGAGAAATAACGTTCCCAAAGGCTTCCACTGTGAAAAGACTGCAGGAACACTTTTTGTCTAAGTTTTATTGTGCTCAGATGACAATAGCTTGTATTTTTTCTACATCAGAAAATCTTTTCATGTATTTTCCCTCCCCCTACCCATTATAAAACATATGTTCCTCAGTGCAATGTAAAACAAAACATGGGAAAAGACAGCAGCTTTAACCAGAATTTTCAGAAAAACATGTTTTTTGTTTTCTTGCACTTTCCTGGGTGACTTGTCATGTCAAATAGTGTCAGTCACATCTGATTACGTGACTTTACGACTCCAAGACATAAAGCTACATGACTGATGCACCTCGATGCAATGCACTGCAAGATTACTCACCCTCTGGGAAACTTAAAACAATGTACTTTTCAAAAAGCTTAACCCTTAATGCTCGGAGTCAAATTCCACTAGCATGCTTCCATCTTGGTGATATGATAGAGGATGACCATTGACATAAAGGTGTAAAGAAGCAGCGTGGCTTTTCAGAAAGTGAACTGATTTAGTAAAAGGTCTGAAGAATATGCTGGTGAGTTTTTGACTTGGTATTAATGTACCAGACAGTGGCTCAATACCCCTTATAAAAATTGTTTTCAGTAAAATACTTAATTTTTACTAAATCTAGAATATTTTTCTCAAGATTCACATGGAATAAATAGGACAGATCATTGCTTTGTATCATTTATCCAGCCTTCCAGTTTGCGAAATCATGTATACAGGTCATACATCGCATCTCTTTGTTAAAGGATTATTAGCAATGGTCTTACGCATCTGCAAATATTGAGGCACTATAATTGAAACAACAGTAAGCAGTTCACAGAGTAACAATTTACAAGTTATCATGGTTTTACCATCACATTTTTTGTGCCTAAATGAGGTGTTTCAATAAAATATTAATTGGATGATGAAAAATTTGGGAGGAGGTCACATTAATTGCCACCAATGTTTATTTCGCCCTTTTATTTAAACTCAATGATAAGACAGAGGTGCTCTGAGATATGTTTTCTTTGAGGAGGAATATTTTTCATGAGATTTTGAAAGTAATTTGCTATTTATTTTATGCAGGACAAAAGAGATACAAAGCAATATACACATGGAATTATTCATCACAGATTTCTGCTTTTTTTAACAAAAGATAGTCCAGATATCTACTTAGATATACTATAACAACACAGAAATAATTGTGCTGTATTAAAGTAATACAGGTGTTTTACCTCTAGACAGTAACACATTTCAACATTAGCTATTACCATATCATAAAGTAATATTATTTTCTTGCATTACATGATGATTAGATCTCAAAAAAATCACACTGTTTGTCTGCACAATCTTAATTTTAGCTATTTTACCTATTTAAAAATAATTCACAGTAAAGAAAATGGAACAGGTTGTAATGATATTATTCTGAGAATTTCATTAGCTATGTGTGGAAATATTAAACCATGTGGTGTCCAAACAAACAAGTAAGAAATACTGCAGCAGCAACAAAGGAGGTGCATTTTGCCTTAGAGCCCATGGTGAGCCATGGACACCATCCATCTCCCACTTTGGACCTTTCTCTGAACTTTGGGAGGTTGAACCTCTCACTTGCTAAGAGCCATCTCCCCAGGAGAGTCAAACAACACAACACCTACTAAAGACAGACAGGAGCAACAAGAAAGGCATCAGCCCAAAGCTAATCAGCATCTGTTTATCTACAACATATGCTGTCAGACTAACTCAAAATGAGAAGTTTGTGTGCCAGCAGTTGATGCAAAGTGTTTGTATATCTATGATGTTTTATGGGTGACATCTTGCTTAATAAACCAGACCAATAAAAACCTAAAATTACATACATTAAATGGATTAAAAGCTGGTTAAATAATGGGTTTCCAGATGTAATTATAGATAGGAATCATGTTTAACAGCTGTTTTGAGTACAGTCCCTAAGGGTCTGTTTTCTGCTACTTAACATTGCTATGAATGACTTGGGGAAAAAAACAAATATAAAAACATTACTGAAAAAGAATACAGACTGGGGGAATGTTAACTAAAGAATACTAGATCAATCATATAAAGTAAGCCGGATGGCTTGGTAAATTATGCACAATGAGCAAATACACGTTTCAGTAGAGCCAAATATAAAATCACAAACTGGAAATGAAGTATGTAGGCCGTAATAACAGGTTGAGGAATCTATCTGGGGGACCGCCGACTTTGAAAAAAATCTGTGGGGTTGTGGATGAAAATTAGTCTCCTGCACAATAAAGTAACCAAGGGGGCCAGTGTAATCTTGGGGTATATAAGCAGCAGAATCTCAAGGAGCAGCAGGCTATATTACCTTTTTACCTGGTATTGGTATTACTGTTCCTGAAATCTGTGCACAGTTCTGCTATTTACAATTCAAAAATCATACTGGAGAATCCAAAAGTCCAGAGAAGAGGCACATGAATGAGTAAAAGGCAGGAAAACATGCTTTGTGGTGAAAGACTCCAAGTCTATTCAATCTATTTAGCTCCTTTCATAAAAGACCATCTGATTCAATCATAGCCCCTACACAGTACAAAAGGAAGAGAAATCTGACAGCTGATGCTCTTGTATTTTAGACAGAAGATGCAGTGGCTGGATTTTGAAACTTGATAAATTCACATTAACTGCAAAGTTCAGATTTCACTCCAAAGTTGAGCTGGTAGAAGAACAGAGTAAGTGCAGAGAATCTGTAATTTTTTTTCTTTACTGTGCATGGATGATTCTGTAAAGATGATATTCTAGTTGAAGCACAAGTACTGACCTTGCAGCAACAATTCATAGGGGAGTCCCACTGCTTAGGTTATTCAGGAAGTTATGTTAGATGACCACAATCATCCCTGATGACCTTCAAATCCATGACACTAGCTGAAGATTAGACCTTAAGTGTGGAAGAAAAAATAATGCTCACATTCAAGATAGCTAGCCACTAGAAACGAGTCTAAGAACCATTTTTAGTGTGCATGCTATTGAGCATGAACTCCAGTTTGTCCCTTACAGCTGTGAGTTGGCTAAAAAATCCTATGAAAAAGACTGACAGAACATTTTCACCTCTACATGAGCTGCACAAAAGGTTCAAGAACAATTGTTCCCAGTGGGAAGGGGGAAACTGGAACAAGGGAATCTTACAAACCTTGCACTATTGATTAGCTGCACTCAGCTAGGACAGTAGTAAATACTGATGGACTATTGCCTATCACTGTTAGTGAAGGTTGCCGTGTGCACTGGTGTAGAAGAGACCAGAAGCACATGACAATTCTCTGCAGAGAGGAGAAGATTTATAAACCTATTTTCTGAAAAGAAGTTTCATTCAGTTATTGAAATTCAATCCAACTTTTTACAACTGCAGAATTTATTTGGCTCTGCTAGGAGAGTGGGATTGAAAACCAGCTGCTAGTAGCTTTTACTTGCATTTATTCTGCTATTCTAACATGAGAGGTGACTGGGAGTTACTCCAGCATCATGCCATCTGTATTAGTAAAATCTGCTATAGCCTTATGATATTTGAAAGGAGACATTGACTGATTCAACTGTTCATTACTCCACTATATCACTCTCTTATTTGCTTGCATTCTTAAACTAGGAATAGGAAGACTGAGATGCTGTAAGCAGGCAGACTCCTATGCAATTGCAGCCTGAGTGCAAAAAGACACTGCATGATAAATTCTCACCTGCATCAGTCTTATCTTCTTCCCATTTCTTGTGCCCTCTCCCACTCACCTGGAACTGAACACTTCCCCTTTGTTTTATCTTATCTTGAAAACAAGGAAATACCACGAGTTACATGTCAATATGACCTCTGTGAACTAGGAAAAAGCTGTCTAATGTAATGCCTTGTGGCTCCATTAAACCAATTAAAGATGCATCTTGAGTTCTAGCAGTGTTGGGAAAAGAAAATATGCTTTAGGCTGTGAGTTTAAAAAAATGTAAAGAGAATAGAGATAAAGACTTGCTCTTCTGCTCAGAGATCCTTCATAAGATGAGCTTACATAGGAATTTCCCAAAATTAGCTTTAAACTCTGTTTTTCCATTTATTGAATATTTTCACTTTAATTTAATCCTCATGGATTAAATTGAAAATGTTAGCATTTTAGGCAAGCTAAAGGTTAACTGGGAAATAGGAAGTTATCTCTAACAAAATGGTTAGGAATTTTCTTTCCATAGTTGAGGAATCAATGAAAAAGTATGCAAGATGAAACATTTGTATTTATGGCATTTCCTTTGCCTTATCAATGTACAAATTCCTTGCCCCTTGGAAGACTGGAGACTGAGTTTTGCCTTTAGCTTTTCTCTTATACTTCCATATTAGACTATACTTTTTGACCAGAAAATGTTAAGATACATTAAATACTCTTCGAGGTCAGAGCAGATCCCTATAGGTTCGATTCATGACTGGGCTTCCCACATTGACCATACTGCAGTGTATAGCAGAGCAGATCCAATGTGGAGGAGCAAAGGCAGGATGCTGGCTCTCTCTGACATCTGAAATGGTTGTGCAATCCCTGGACTGTGCAGAAAAAATTAGGAAAGAGGTGAATGTCCTGCTCTTCTACAGTTGGTACTTACCTTTGAGTGGAATCAGCACCAAATTAATGCTGTCTGAAGCCAGGGATGGCCAAGTCTAAGGAGCACTAAGGATCCAGATGAAGTCTCTAATTTAGATCCGTATTTGCCAGGAAGGGCCCAAGTTTCCTAATGCTGTGGAGGTAAAATAGTCACTTTTCATTATAACATTAAACTAAGCAAATTCAAAAAGACCTTAAAAACATCTCAAGGTCTTTGGAGAATGGAAGAAGACAATGTTCCTGCATGAGTCTTGCCCTACTGATGTCCAGATTTGATCTGAAGACAGATGACATTACATATATGCCAACTATGTTAATACATTTTCACTGGACAAATTAATAAAGAGACCTTTTCCACACACAACTGTTGCAGCAGTATACACTATTTTGGTTGGGGATGTCATCTAGTTAAATAGATAAGCTGGTATGATCTTTAGTATGGGCACCTATATAAAGATCTGTCATACATCAGACCAGGTTTTTGCTCTTCCTATAGGGGAAAAGCTGTAGTGAATGCTTACAGTGACATGTTTGGTCCCTGACTATACCAGTGTAACAATACTGGGTTTTAGGAAAGCAGTGTAATTTCTGGGTAGCGCATCAGTGTCAGAGCAAGATTTGACAGAAAGTTACCTTTGATTACCTTCAATTTAAGTTGCCTTTGATTTCAGCCTGACTCATATAAGAAAATCATTAGCAAAAAATGTATAATATAACAGAGGTATTTACAGTTTACCTGAAAATGTTTTGTATTTTTTTAATTTCCACACCACTGGTGAAGTCAAGAAGCTGCTTCCCTGTGAGCCTGTCTGACTGCAGAGAGGATCTGTAGTCACTTCTTGGTTGCATCTGGAGATACCTGACCTTGGATGAAAAGAACTGGTGAACTTTTGACAAATGCTTTGCTGAGATGAAGTCTGAAAACCTGCCCTCAGGTGTGACAACAAGGTGCTTCTGCAGGTATCCCACAGAAACACAGATACTGCTCCATTAGATAACATTAAACTAGAATTACATTTCATCAGCTTCGTTGTCAGTCCAGGGGAAAAGTAAAACATTTACTGAATCCAGAGGGACAGCACTAGCAAATTCCCCACCTCATCCTGTCTGTGCGATGTAACTCTCTTCCAGGAGTGGGTTGTGCTGCTTCTACAGCCAAAGTGCTGCAACTGCTAGTAAGGGAAAGAAATAATTTCTCCATGAAAGACAGCTGGGGTGGAGCTCATCTGCTTGTAAATGAACACAGATCAACGTATCACAGCTACGATCACTGCTTCTGGTCCCAGACATCACTCCCAAATGGTGCCACATTAAAATGGGAGGGCCAGAGTCTTACAGACAACCAGCTATGAAGCATCTACCATCATAGCTTAGCTACTTTCTGAGTGTTAGCAGGAGCCGTCACTGTGCACTTCTGGCCTGCCTGGTTTGCATCCCATCTTAATGCTATTTACTCATGGTCCTGCTGTGAGTGTTATCAGACGTGCATGGCCTGGTGGGCAGCCACTGTGTATTGCTCTGTTCAGCTCTTGAGGTTTGACAAGGATGGATGTGGAAAGAAGTGGAACAGTAAGAAAATGCAGTGTTCTAACAACAACAAAAACAACAGAAACTCTGGTAGCAAATGACTGCTTTTTTGGCATTGCACCTAGCTCAGAGATTTTCTCTGAACAATAACAAGTCAATAAATCACAATAAGCCAGTTGGAAGAGAAGTGTTTAACTACCTAAACTACTGAGCCTTATCTGTTAGCAGATAAGTGGGAGCCAGATTAAGGAGATCACTAACATTAAAGACAGGTAGCATGGATAGGAGGAGCAAAAATAGATGTCGCATTTTCTCTTTCTCTGGATTAACACAGCAGCAAGGACATAGAAGCAACAAATTTGAGACAAACTTTTTACTAAAAGAAAAGGGTACTCAACTCAGATTCTCAATCAAACGCTCCATTCCGTACACTTTCACCAACACCTTCAAAGACCAGCTAGTTTGTACCAGATGTGTACAAAAAAATTGACATGAAAGACTACAGCCAGTGCAAAACACTGTGGGCAAGAAAAATGAGTCCATTACAGGATTTTCTGTATTTCCTCACTGTTTGAAGTTAAAATTTAACTATTTTTCATGCTACAGAGACAGCTCTGAGTAATTACTATTTCTGTCCTCTAAAACAAAACACATAGACTGCCTTTCATAAAACTGTATTTTATGAAGGATCATTGGTCTGGGAAAATATCTAAATGTTTCTATAACATCAATGGAAACAAAGCAAGACTGTAAATATTCTGTATTACAACTATCCATATATTCAAAAAATCTTCTGAAATGGGAGAATATGTATCAGCATATATTTTAATAGGAAATTTTAGGGGAACATGAAATGCATTTAGCTGCTCTGCAGAATGAGTAATTTAAACAACATTTACTCTGAAAGAAAATGCAGGTATTACCTCCTGCTTCTCCCACACACCACACATGCACAAAAGGAAATGTCTTGAGAAAATTACTTTAATATTGATATTCTTCTTGTAATAGAGTCCTTGTTACCAAGGCAGGACTCAGAGCACAGTGGAACATTACTGGGGCTGGAAGGTAAAGGCAGATTGATATTTTACTTTGTGGTATGCTTTGTAAACTGGGAGAATGGAAATGCAAACCAAAATCAGGAAATGCTATTACTGGTCATACAGAAAGGTGCCGAGCCTCTTGCATGGGAACAGTTGTGAGTGAGCGATGCTACAGGAGCTTAGCAATCCAGGGCCAGCCCCAGGGGGAGCATGAGGCATGCAGTTCTCTGACCTGCTTCTCACTTACAGCGGGCAGAGAGGAAAGGAGATGTTGGATATTCTTCTGTGGCAGCGGTGAAGCAGGACACCCCAAACACCAGGCTTTTTGCACTGGTCCGTGAGGAAGGGCAAGAGAGGAGTGAAGCATTTGTCCAGACAGGAGAAGAATAAGGTGACAGCTACAAGTCATTCTGCAATTATTATTTGAGAGTGTTGTAACTCATCTCCACTGTTTTTCCCGGGTATGTCTGTGATTGTGTTAAGTCAAAGAACTTTTCATTTGCCAGACAGAGGAGCCAGTGGCAAAAAGTTGGTAATGCCTTGCCCGACCCAAGTGAGCCTGTAGAGCAGTCCTTCCCTGTCAGTGCTGCAGAGCATTCAACGGACTCTACTTATAGTGCATATAATAACACTGAGTAACGGTTTCGTGCTCCTGGGAAAACAGCCGCCTTCACATTCCCCTTACTCATTACACACCATCTGCAATCAAGCCCCAGTCCTGCTTATTGTGGTTCAGTGATTTCAGTGGACTTTTGCAGAGGCAAAGAGAAACAGGACTTTAAGGATCAGAGCTTTACACTGTGAACTCCTGTGTTGGCCTTCTGTTGTCCTAAAATGCCTTTAGTGCACTTGAAGGTGTCAAGAAATGAGTTTCCCCTGGAAGAGGTGAATCACCAGAGGTGACAACAGAGGGGAAGTTCCACAGCTCAACAAAGCTTTGTATTAAACTGTTTGATGATCTCTCATCACAACCCACAGTGCCCAGACATATTAGGGAACACTCATAACAATCTCTCTTAGTGTGTGTTGTGGTTTAACCCGGCAGGCAGCGGAACACGACACAGCCCTGAGCTGGGGATCTCTTGTGCTAGAACAGAAATGTCAAGTGCCTCTGGTCCTGAGGGCCCAGGGTTCGATCCCCTTTATAGCTTGATGGCATCAGGGTACACTGTGCACTGGTGTCCAAAGCCTTATACTCCCGTGGGTCTGATGTGCCAGGGCATCAAATCCACACAGTCCAGTAAACCCGGTTGTACCTTTCCTCCACCTGGCTGGAGGCAGGGCCCCTCTAGTCCTGGTCATAGTATTTGTTACTCACTTCTTGTAAATAAGAATTAGAAGTCCCTTTATTAAGACCAGAAGTAGGATCAGCCCTTCTACTCTGTCTGGGGAACTGCCCACTGGAAACTGGAGCAGCAGTTTTCCTGGGAGAACCCCCTTTTGTGATTGTTTTTCCTTGCAACTCATGTACCCGTGCCTCTAGGGTCAAGGTAGATTTTCCATCCCACTTCCTCATGTCCTCTCCGTGGTCACGCAGGTAAAACCACAGGGTGGCCCGTGGTGTGCACCCACGATATCTCCTCTCTTGAGCAGAGGAACACTTACTCCTAATAGCTGAGATACTGGTCCATACAGGTGGGGAGTAAGGACATACCCTCTTTGAATTGCTGGAACTCCCAGGACAGTTTCTCCACAGCTGAGATGCAGGCCCGTAGGGAGGAAGAGAGATTTTCTTTGTATTGCCGGAGTTGGCCAGCCAGTTCATCCACCATCTGTTCCTCTCCGTCTTTCCAGGTCATTACTGCCAATGAGTTTGCATGTGATGCTGGTGCGCTCCGTACAAACTTCCGCCACATGGGTCGGGTGCATTTGACTTCATCTGGGTCTTTGGGGAACTGCTCGTTGTTCAGGTCATCATAAATCACTTCCAGCACGGCTAATTCCCTCAGGTACTGGATACCTCTCTCCATGGTGGTCCACTTGCCTGGGTGGCATATAACATCTTCCTTGAAGGGATACCTTTCCTTCATGCCTGACAGGAGTCGCCTCCAGAGGCTGAGGACTTGTGCCCCTTGTCCAATCGCTTTGTCAATGCCCCCTTCCCTGGAAAGGGATCCCAGCTGCTTGGCTTCCCTACCCTCTAATTCCAGTCTACTGTCCCCATTATCCCAGCATTGGAGCAGCCAGGTGACAATATGCTCGCCTGGACGACTGAAATATTTTTGCGTATCTCGCAGCTCACTTAGAGATAGGGATCGGGTGGTCACTGCCTCGTTTATGAGTTCTCTTCCTCCTCCTCTTCTCATGATGGCCCTGCTTCAGAGTAGCGTGCTTTGTCCACTCCTTCCTCCTTCCCCTTCTTAGTAGAAGTTTCTTCCCTTACTAAACGAGCTGACTTTTGCATCCAGTATTTCTTCTTGTGTATAGGGGCGACTGATACCAGCACAGGCGGGTTCTCTGGTTCAGCTGCAGTGCCTGTCACGAGGGCTGGAGTAGCTGCAGTGCCTGTTGCAGAGGTCGAAAGAGCCATAATGCCTGTCGTTTTGTCATCAGATCCAGAGACATTCTCTTCCCCTTGAGAGTACTGAATAGTGTTGAACAGTGCTCGGTAGGCATGGGCCAGGCTCCAGCATGTTGCAGTGATTTGTGTCTCTCTGGAATTGCCAGGGTGACAGCATACTTTTTCCAATTATCTTACTAGTTTTTCAGGTTTCTGCACTTGTTCAGGGGTGAAGTTCCAAAACACTGGAGGTGCCCACCGTCCTAGGCATTTGCCCATGTTATCCCACTCACCCTGCCACTCAGAACTATCCAACCTGGCGCAGATCTCTGGGTGGTATTCTTAAACAGTTGAGTAACCTTAAACAAGACCTGAAACACATCCAGGAGACATAGCAATAGGAACATGCTGGTTTGAATATCCCAAGGATTAAAAATTCTCAAGAGCTAACGTGACTAGCCTGGAGGAGAAGGGAAAGGTGAAGGAGTGGGGGAAAGTGTTCCCTCTTGTCAAACCCATAAATTGGTTCTCTGATGAGAAAAGGTGGAGTGTAATTATTAATAGTTTCTGAGAGATGGTTCCCGAAGTATGGAGGTGACAGCAATGCTGAGTACAAATACTAGATTAGTCTCATGACCAATAATTTTATCATATCATAAGCCAGTGCTACACAGTACAGCAAAATGATAACCTTAATCCAGCCCCCAGAGGTGATAAACAGCACAAGAGGGAACATGCACAGCAAGTAAGGTGTTACATAACACAACTCTGAGAACAAGCACAACAACTGTGAGAATAAATAAATCAACATTGTGACCAGCGACTATTAATTTAATAATGAATGCTTATAACAAATTTGTTTTAACATGCTCTGGTCAGATCTGTTGTTATCGCAACCCTTTGACCCCACATTGGGCTCCAAAAAGGACTGTCGTGCTTTAACCTGGCAGGCAGCTAAACACCACACAGCCATTCGCTCACTCCCCCCGCAGTGGGATGGGGGAGAGAATCGGAAAAAAGGTAAAACTCATGGGTTGAGATAAAGACAATTTAATAGGACAAAAAAGGAAGGGAAAGTAATAATAATGATAAAATAATATATAAAACAAGTGATGCACAATGCAATTGCTCACCACCCACTGACCGATGCCCCGCCAGTTCCTGATCAGCAGTCCCGCTCCCCCCAGCCAACCTCCCCAGTTTTTTGTTCAGCATGACGTCATATGGTATGGAATATCCCTTTGGCCAGTTTGGGTCAGCTGTCCTGGCTCTGTTCCCTCCCACCTTCTTGTGCACCTCCAGCCTCCTCGCTGGCAGGGCAGTATGAGAAGCTGAAAAGTCCTTGACCTAGTGTAATAGTGCTCAGCAACAACTAAAACATCTGTGTGTTATCAACATTATTCTCATCCTAAGTCCAAAACACAGCACTATACCAGCTGCTAGGAAGAAAATTAATGTGTCTGGAAAGGTTTGGGGATGACTACTTGATGACACTTGTATTCTAAAGCAGTGTTTTGATGTCTGCTGCTGAGGGCTACTTTTACCATCATGGCCCTGTAAATACACACATGTAAAACATCTAAACCATCAGAAATATTTTGTTTAGAAACACTGCATTTATGTGATCCACCATCTCTTCCAGAAATCACTTCCTTGTAATCAGTACTTTCTTTGTAATGCAATTATTTATTTCAGTATTTCCTACACATAGGAACAGTCTTGCCTGTACTGCAAGTGACAAACATCCTCTAATGGTACCAGGCTCCCTAGATATTCCTGTTTCTCAGGACTCTAACAACTTGGCTGTTCAAAGATAGCCCAATAATTTATACATATTGTTCAGTTACTTAGTACTGAACATACTTTTGTTGTATGTGTAGATAGAGCATGCTTGCCTATAATTGGGTGTATTCCCTCATTATATTCCCTTCTGGGGTAGTTGTTGCTTTGAATTTAAGGAAAGGGGAGAAACATATAACCTGGGACATGTTGCTTAGAAGATTATCCCATTGACAAGCGGCACGATAGTATATGCCTCCAGAATGAATACCAAGTATAGCTGACAGCCATATCATTCAATAGGTCATGAATTTTAATGAGTCTAGAGTTTGTGGCTAGTCTTAAAAGTGTTCAGTACAACTATACCAATGTTTCCTTTGCTTATAAATTCTTGGCGTTTATTTCACCAGGGAAAAAAGATACTTAAACAGTATCTTTTTGGTCAAGACTTCATTTTGTCCCATTACTACTTGCTGCCTGTGCAATTAATTCAACTAAATCTTTTAGGAACATTTTAATGTACAGCTATGAGGAGAAGCAAATACCCTTCCTGTATTTCATAACATAGTTTAACAGGATCCTTTCTGGCTCATCCCGTGCAAAACTCTTACTGAAATCATAGGGAAAGGAATGCAAGATAGGGCTCTTAGAGCCTTTTATTGTTCAAAAAAGATCTCTGAAGCAAATACAATGTGAAGTTCCAGTAAGTGATAAACTTCCTCTTTGGCTGATGTCATTCAGCCTTTTTCTTCTTGTTGCTTAGTCAGGATTCTCTAACTGCAGATCTTAAGTGTCTCACCTAACATTTTCACAGATGTGGTTATTCATAAGGACACTATTCATAATGACCAGTTTCAACCAGAGTACGGAGATGTCAGGAAATCATACAATACAATCACTGTGTTTTGAGAAGCCTCTGATTTTCTGTGGGAAACCTGCAAATTCCTAGAAGGGCAGTTATTTTGTGAGGTTAACTTTTATCACATTTTGAGAGCAAAAATCTGCCTTGATCCATTATTCTGAAATAATTAATTAGGACAATAGTTGCTTATACCTAGAGTCTTAAGTCCAAACATGAGTAAATGAAACAACTTCTAAAATCACTGAATGCTCATTGCAATGAACAGGAGGATATTGGCTTCTCTGAACGTTAGAAAACTTGAGCATTTATTCATTTTCCCAGATCCAGACTTAGAGACCTGATTTTAAATGATTATATTTTGTAATATCTTGCGATATAGCTCACTGATTTAGGAATCAAACCACTCTTAAGTTGTTATACTTTCCCTGTCTTTAAAAAGATACGGCAAAATCTTTTTATTCTGTTCTAGTTCTTCTATTGCTCTCATCACAATATTAGACTGGAAATTAATGAAAAGCCTAATTTCCTACATCTATCCAGATAGAAAACACTGTAATAGTCTGAAAATACCCTGGGCAAATTAATGTCTTCATTTTGTCCTGGGTTTGGAGGGGCTTTTGACTACTGTTGATTATATTCAGTATCAAAATATAAAATTGTTTATTTTACAAAGTGTAGCCCTTGCAAGACCTACATACTGTATGCTAAGGTGCAATGTTTGTACCTGCTAGTAAGTGCTGAGGCACCTGGTTTTCGACAGACAAAACCAAGAAAGCAGCTCATGAAGCTGAGTGTCTTCACATTTGTAATTGTCATCCAAGCTGCACAGATAAGAACAACAAACCAACCCATTACACCTATGGGAATCTGGATCTGCAATTAGACCTATATAGATAAAAATATTTCCTTTCTGACAAGGTACATTATTTGAATTAGAACTTCCCAGCATGGTGTGATTCACATTGTGAACATGGTCTTGTATGGACCCAACAGCACAGATCCTGAGTCATAAATAGGATTTCTGAGAGCTAAAGTAATAGTCATAAATTCTGATCACAGCCACATAACAGCATCCTGATAACCTGGCCTAGAACAAAACATCAGCATCTCACTGAACTGGTAATCACTATACCTGGAAATGCGTGCTCATCTCTGATTTACATCTTTCATCATTTAAAATAATTAATCATCTCACTCTGTTCATGTCAAGTATTGTTTCACTTTCTTATTTTTATCACTTCTGAAAGCTATGAAGAAAACCTCCTGCCTGAGGAGGTAAAATAAACCAAAACTGGCATTCAAAAGTGAATTCTACTTCCGTTACAAGGGGCAGAGACTGTGATATCAGAGATATCACACAAGTTTATCTTGAAGATCAATTTCGCCCACAGAAAGGGAATATGTAACTTTAAAAATATTTTTACCTTTAAAAAAAAATCCACTAATCTAGGGAAAATATTTTTGTTAACATTTACAAATGCAGCTTGCTTGCATTTACATTTTACTTGTAATGAATCACTAAAAGGATTAAGAAGGCAGTCAATCAACTAAAAGGAAAAGCAAAGTTTATGCAGACTATTTTTAGATTTGCAAGCCCCATCACGAGGAGGCTCCCAGCTCTCGGAACAGCTAGAAAGTGCCGTGGTTTTGCAAATAAGCCGTGGTCTAGATATATTTTCAGGATGACTATTTCTCTCCAGCTTTGTAGAGAAAATCAATATCTTGTTTTCAGATGTGTAAATGTAGTCGTCTCTCTAAAGTGCCCCGGTCAGTTTACCACACGTTCAGCAGCTGCTTCTTTCCAGGCTATCCCACGATTCCCAGCCTATGAGGATTGACAAGGCAATGATAAACTAATGTGCCCCCTCAGCTCTCTGCGCAGCCCATTGTTCCGGCAGCTGAGACCCTCTGCTTCTATTTGCTTTCTCCCACATACATTATTCAACAGCCCAGGAAAAGGCCAAGAACCTCTTTCATTCAGGAATTCTGTATTAAAATAATCAATTTCAAACTGAAGCGGGGAAAGGAGGCTTGCTACAGGCGAGGCCTATTAATAAGCCACCAGTCTCTGCCATTTGCATTGGAATCATGCTATCATGAGGTAATATATTATTATATTTCTTATCCATAAAAGGAAGAAGAAACCTAAGAATACTTTCCCCTCTTTCTCAACAAAAACATTAATTATAGCAATACCTTCCTGATGTCATATTTTGGCACTATTTCCAATGTAAGCACCTAATTTATGAGAGTTATATAATAGCCTACATAGGTTAAAACTTGATTTAGAAAGTCTTAGGGAGGGAAGAAGATTTATAGTTCCACAACAGACAGACAAGCTGGATGTTACAAGTAACTTAAAACACTTTTTCTGAATGTTTCAAGAGGATCCAAAATCCATTATTCTATGCAAATGTTTTCCTGGCATTAGAACATATTCAGTCGTGCCAAAAAGATGCCCAACACTGTTAAGTCATAAACCACATGACATTCAAGTACAGTATTTCTCCCTGCAGCGCTACCAGAAAGGGAATGCAGGAATAAAGGCAGGATAAGTCATTGCTGTTGCACGTCATGATTTTTTTCTATGGCACATTTACGGAAAATAAGACCACCACCTTCAGAAAAAGTGAAAAGTGTCACTTCTACAGCCAAAGAGCAGAATCTTGCAAAAAATCCTGCACAGAGGCATTGTTTTTTGTGGCATTAATTGGGTCTATTTATCAGGACCAGTTCTGCTCACTCAGCAGTTAAACTATCCTACTGCACTGTTGAGTTTTCAGCCTAACTTTTCCTCTCGCTTTTCTGGAATCATAGACATTTATGACAGCAGCATTTTTAATTTGTCCACTCTTGACATCTTGCAGGTCAATAATATAAAAGAAATACTGATGTCAACATTAAGAAAGGATGGAAAAACTCAGGCCCGTGACCATGGGAGTTCATGGGAGGCAACTTACTGCCTTCAAATGGTATTGACCATTGTCCCCTTCTGTATTCATGTTTTCCCTTCTTTTCTACTTAAGATATTGTGATAGATCCTTGTTATGAATGTTCCACCCACTATTTGACATTTCTGCTAACCAAGTATTGTCAGTATTGTTTAAAAATGATTGAAACCTGGTAAGACTTTGGTGAGGTAAACATTATATCTACTTTACCAGCAGCGTCATCAGGCTAGTAAGCACAGGGGTGGTGAGTGACTAACTAAAGCTCGTTGTGGACCAGCTCTGCTCAACTTCATTAAAGGGGAAAAGTTGCACTAACAGCCCTGTAGTTTCTGCCCAGTATCTTGACTGTGAAGTCAAAGTGTAAAACTTTAGATGCTGCTTTCAAAAGTCTGAACTTGCATTTCAGCAAAATAAAGGAATTTACCCCGTTCTGATAGCAGACAGAGGATTTTTTACCAGTCTTTTCTGATGTTGGCACTGAATCTACACATTTAGAGATTGCTATTCTGACAGGAAAATCCAACAAGTATTTGATGTTGGAAACACAATTTAAAGTGAAAAAGGCTAAATGTACTGGGAGTTGTGCTCATGAGTCACTTCCAAAGCTCAAAATGCCCAGTGAGTGAATAAAACATTCCAGAAAATGCCGAGTACAGCATGAAGCATCCAGCTTCAACAAGCAGATGATTTTTTGCCAGCCGATGAGCCGTGCCACGTAACTATTCAAACTTTTGTTTTGCACTCTGGAGAGTTTCATTTCATAACTCTGCAAGAGATGTGCATGAGCCTCACCTAGAGATGAGCCAGTAAAGCACTTCATTGTGTCCAGATTTTCCATGGTCTGAACATACCAAACCCTCACACTTTCACTGTGCAAAATAAACCAATCCCTCCTGCTTAGCATTTGCAGTTTTGAGGATAGGAAATCATTAATATGACAGCAGCGGTCAGCTGCTACCTGCTTGGTGGAGAGTAAGAGAGCAGAACTTTAGATCTTACACCTTTGCACAAACTATTCACTTGGCAGAGCTGAGAGCAATCCGTAAGGAGGGAGAAGAACCAAGACAGAGCAAGATAAAGGATACTCCCTTCCCCTACCGAGCCATGGTTTCAATGGGAAGGAAACTGGGGCGCACAGGCAGGAAGACTTGTGGCAGGCTGCCTGAGTCTGTGCAGCTGAAGCCTGCACCTGCTACAGGGAGACTGCTATGCTGCCGGGTCTAGTAATGCAGGCATAGTCTAGAACACTTGTACAGTGTGCCTTTACCTCTACCGCTCAAGACATGCTCATTTTTTCAAAGTCTGCCTTTAAAAGAAGGCTAATATTAAATTTTACCAGGGCCTTTCTCTGACAATACACCTTAAGATTTACAAATATCTCATCTTTACTCTAAAAGAGCCTCAAATCCTGGAAATGTCATACTTCTTTACAAAGCTCTACTTCTGAACCTAGTTACCCACCACCATTAAATCTCTAAAATTAATACAGATTATCTAAAATACAGAAGCAACCCCAAAATGTTTCTAACATAAACTAATTACATTTCCACAGCAAAGGTGGTCCACAGACCTGTATGTAGTTTCTAACAATAGCTGGTATGCAATTCTTCCATACAGAATTTGCTCTCTAGAAAACTCCCAATTTAAACCTACCATGGTAATAATATAACTGCGGGTAGGAAAAACATTAGGAAGTTAGATTGTCTTCCTTGCACAACTAACTCAGGGTTTAAAAGAGTGAGAGATTTCACAACGTGCCAAAATCTTGTGGCCACTGTACAACAAACTCTACTTTTCATTTTCTTCTAATGGAGCAATTCAAAAATGCATACTGATACAAAAAAGAATAGAGTTCAAGACTCTATGCAGGCAAACTATACAGTTCTTTTTCATAGATATGTTTACCTTTTATAAGTGTCTCACTAAACTAATGCTTTAGTAACTGTGGGCAGCTTCAGTTACTCATTATTAGATCTTTGATGTAATTCTTCTCCAGTATTCAGCATGTGAATTTATTCTTCAATTTGCACTCACTGCTTGTAGTAAGCCCAACATGTACAAAGACAAAATGCTGTCAACATTTATCTGCTGCTTTACACATGCCTGGAGCAGAGCAAAGGGAAAGTGGCAAGCATTTATATTCCTGAACTCAAAACAAGCTACATTCACTTGAGACAGTGCAGGATAAAAGACAGAGTAGCAGAGATGAAAAAGTAAACAGGAAGTGAGAGAGTAAGGAAAGGATAAGAATAAGAGACAAAAAAAGAGAAAAAAATCCAAAAACAATTCAAAAGAGAAAGAAAGATAAAATAGAATGCATGGTCAAAGAGAGAAAGAAATCAAAATCTTAAAAATAAACTCAGACCTGTAACATACTGAGTTCTCCCAGGAACAGCAGAGCTCCCCACCGCTACTAATAGGAGCCCAGTGGTAGCAAAAAGGCAGGTCTGACCACTGCCCACCTGGGTGTCTGCAAACACCACCAGTAACAGCACGCGAAGGCAGTAGTTCACACTGAGTCCAATGCAAGTCTCAGCTCCGTTCTGAACATATAAACAGGGAGTAAGAAAGGAACGATTGTCTGCCAAATGGGCATGCACAAAATTACACAGAGAAAGAAATTTGATTCTCAAACCTCTGAAAACTCACCAAATCGCACAGAAAATGTCCAGGTATCTCTGCAGTATAATGTAAAACATTCTGGTCGAGTTAGGAGGGAGAACATCACAGAATGAGTAATTTGAAGGATAAGCCATATGGGTCCTGTGTAACTATGGCTAGTTCAAAGCACACTTTTTTCTCAGAAATTGATACCTCTATACTAAAAATCCTAATGGAGATGTACAGGTTGCTTTTGTTTTTCTGGAAAATTGTTGAAACGTTATTTCTATAAGGTGAGAGCAAATATGTATTTTTAGAAAATCTCACCAATTCCAAATTCCAAGATTTTTACTTTTTGTTATGCGTGGTGGAAAGGTTTCGGACTCTCAGAATTTTATTCCTATTCTATTTCCTCCTTCCTTCCTTAACAAACAGATTTTTAAGAAAGGAAGAAATAAAGATATAAATCCCATGCACTGCACTTGCAGATGAGTTGAATCGCTAAGTACATCTTACAGACCAACCCCATAAGGTGCCAAATCCTGCTAAAGTCATCCAGCAGCACTGGGACTGGACGGTGCCCAGCACTTTATTAGGAAGATCCTTGCCGGTATTGAAATGAGCTGCATTGCAATATTACATACTTGCTACTAGAACTGATCCAGAGAAGGGCTAAGTGTTCTCAGCTCTGATTACCTCTCATTGGGAATTGAGAGCACTTGGCAAGATCCAGCCTTAAAGCTGTCTGGCACATTATCCTATTTCATAGAGTGATTTATTTTAAATGAAAGCATATGGATAGCAAGTGTCAATGGTGCAATAGTGCTAATGTTAGGTGATGCACCCATCATACATGAGAAGAAATGTGGTCTCTCCAAGCAGAAGATAGCGATACATATGCTTCTGTCAATAAGATCCCAGAGACATTCCCGATGAGCACATTTATGAGCTCCTATTATCATTAGTGGGAGGGGGATGGGGGACGTCCATGTCTCTACGTGTTTTCTGTGCTAATCTGAGAGCTGGACCAAATCCCAGTACTTGGGTCACTTGTACACAGAGTTCTCATTGTGAATCAGGGGTAAAATGGCAGCCTCTCAGTTGTGCTTTGAAACTATGCATTTTTTAAAAGTTGTGTATGCATAAGCCTCTTATTTAATGAATGACTCTCTTTGTATTTACATGTTCCACCATCCACAGAACAAATAGGGTTTAGTCATTTGAGAATGAAAACTTCTAGTCCTCAAGGGAGAGAAGGGAAAGGGAAAAAATAGTTGCAGCTATTTTATGGAAGTGGCAAAAAATCAATTAGCTTCTTAGTTTTAGATCTTACCTGATCTTCAAGGCATTCTGTGGACACAAATGTATTCTTTCTTAAGTTACATACTCCACAGCTTCGATCAGAAAAAAAAATCTGATATAAATGTAACTGAAACATATTGGTTTCAATGCAGATGAATTCAGATCAAAAGTGGTCAGAAAAGTTATTTTAGGCTGCTCTGGATCATTATCCTAAATTAGAAGGGTCTTACCAGACCTGAAGGCTTCTTAATCTTATGCCTTTTTTATTCCTCCCTTTAAATTTGGCTGATAAATGAAATATGTGAAATAATAAATATATTAAAAATATATGGCAGAAATAATTTCAAAGAATTTAGCAGCCAAGATAGGAATGTACTGAAAGCAGCATTTTAAGTTGTCTTGATTTCCAAAAGGAAATAGTTATAAATTAGTTCTAGGGCACTCTGACTCATTTATAAGAGTGGTTCAAGAAACTCTTCAATATTAATTAGTAGCCTGTGAATTCAGCTTATGCAATTATGATGAGACAGTTCTTTGGGTATGAAAGAGCTAACTTATCATATTTTTGAATTCACCATCTATAAGCTTGAATATTTTTGTATTTCCATATTTCTCAAGTAGCACTTAATTTAATCTTATCCCCATTTCTTTCAATAAACCATTGTTGCATCTCTTAAGCAGCACAGCTTCCTCCTCTAACTCATCTCCCCGTGAAATTGGTTTAATGAAGCAGAAAGGTATGAAGCATTAACAACACTGGAATTCATGTGGTAGCACTTCATTTTTCAGAGGCACTCACATTTCCTACCTAATTTATAAAATCAGCACACAAATGATTTTTATCACAGCCATTACATCAGTATAAATTACTGCCTTTTCTATAACACGGCAGTTAGTCAAACTGTTGAAATTATATCTATTAGTCATAGAGAGGAGGAGGGAAAAAGAAAAACCTGTAGGAAAGATTTAGTGTAAAATAAGGACTGATAGGAGCCTTATTGAAACACTAATATTAATTTACCAAATGAGCCCAAAGTGCAGATATTTTGCAAAGGAAAATTAAAAACACACAAAGTAAAGCAAATGGGTCAATTTGTAAGGAACCAAAAAGGAAACTCAGCAAACAAACTATGCTGTATCAGAGGCAGTCAGAAATGCAATTAGGACCAAGTTCCTCACATCCAAGAAGGCAAGACATGCCTCACTTCCAGTCATAGCCCCACATTCCTTCCAAGCTTTCCCATTCACCTTATTGCTCTAGCACTGGTGTTCTACTTTTGTGCATGGTAGCTCCTCCAAAATCATCGTTATCCTCCTAACTTCTTCCATGTGCACCGTTATGTAGTTGCTTCCTGGCTGTTCCTTTCCAGGCTAGTGGGAATCAGCCCCTACCACCCATGTTGTCACACGGCAAAAATATAATGATGCTTGCTGGGAAAATCTTTTAGCGTTCTCTGCTTTTCCAGTGAGTATAAACTGCTTTTCCAGGACCTACATCTCAATTTGCAAAGTTTAGCCTGTAAGAAAATTACTGCTCACTCTGCAGATGCAACACGTACTTGAAAATACTTCGGTCTTGTACTGCTCTGTAAACACCACCTGTTTCTGCCAGGTCTGCTGCTGGTCTTACAAGTGTGTCCTGGGCCTCCTTTCCTGTTTGCTATTCTTCAAGCGTGACTCCTTCCAGAATTGTTCTGTAAATTCGCTGTTACCTGCTTTATCAGATCTCTCCTCCAGATCTGCCTATGTGAAACAACCATCTGAGAGAGGGCAGAGAAAAGGTCAGCAGGAAATACTCTTTCAGAATCATGAAGATGCTCCAGAAAATCTGCTCTTCCTATAACTTTTATTCTCACTCTCTTTTTTCCAATTATTTCCCCTTGATGTAATTCCTCCCTCAGATCAGACGGGAAACGCTCGGAGGCAGGGACCACGCCTTCTGATTTGTCCTCTCACAGCAGCAAACATAATAGGACACAAGGCTTCACGGACACTGCTTGATGTCATTGTCATTAGGGGCACTAAGTATTGAAATCAGGTTAAAAAAAAAAATCTGAGCTGATTAGGTTGTCAGTGCAACAGCATAAAACACGCAAGGTGCACACAGTTCAAGCCGCCTTTCCTAGGTGTGTTTTGCCTTATATTTTGATCTCCTTCTGCTTACAGTTTTCATTAACTAGCCTTTCCCTCTACATAACATCAGGGACTTTTTGCCTGGCTTTCTCTGTTTCCAGCGGATGTAATACTGGTGTAGACGTGTCTACTGATGGCACCTTGTGGCTAAACCAGAGAAATGCTTGGGAATAGGAACAAGCATGAAGTAAGCCAGGAAAATATCAAGAAAAGGCTGAAATATGAAGATCGTGTCCCTCCTCCCATAGTGACTGCTGCAAAAACTGGTGCAACACTGTAAAGCTTTGCAGACATCTCCTTGGCAAGGCACTGCACAAACCCTGCCTGCCTGCCGAGGGCACCAAGAGCTGCTCCCCCCGCACCCCCCAGTCCTTCGCAGAGGCCAGGGGTGCAAGCAGGGGACTTGGCCTAAAACCTCAGCCCAGCAGGAGGCAGGAGAAGGGGGAAGGGGCCTGAGGCTTGCACCAGGCGAAGTGAACCAGCAAATCCAACTAATCCAGTGTGTGAGGGGGAGAAAGGACACAGGCTTTATCTGCTACCCAGAGCCCCTGTGAGCCTAACGCCAGCTTTGTTGGGTGCCCTTCGACTCTGCAGAAGAGAAAGTCAGCCTGAACTCAGGGATCGGTTTCTGGTCTGCACTGGTCAGCAAAAACACTGCCCTCCATGGCAGCCCTTTCTGCATCATTTTTAGAGGCATTGCAGTATGTGCTGCCATGGGCTGGGATGCAACCGCTCTGAAAAGTTGATGGTATTGGAGAGACCCCAAATGCCTGCTGATCATTGTTTCTGGAGGCACACAGTGATGCATTTGGTCCCTGCCTCTCTAGATTCTCCCCTAAAAGCTCAAGTGTGGGTGGCAGGTCCTACATGGGCCCAGATCTGCAAGTCAACTGCTAGTTTGCGGTCATGGCCAGGACTCAGCGTGGTGTGACCACAGCCAGTAAGGTCGCTGGGTCCTTGTGACTAGTTCAGGCACAAGCCCTGATCAGGACAGCCATCAGCAAGGCACAGCCAAAGCTGAGCATACACCAGCGCTGCTTTGTTGGTATTAATGCAATCATGTTCCCACACACAGAAGCAGCTGACAGGATTCGCACAACGTGATGAGTAACAATGGTGGGATTAAGAGACAACAAAGGACACAGACATACCCCTACAGATAAAGGACATTTGGCATCAGGCAGTATCATGTGAGAGACATCCTAGGTAGAGAACAACAAACCAGGAGGATGTATTAAGGTACAGACACATGGGATACCTAAGCCAGCCAAAGGACTCCTGAGAAATGCTGTGACCACATGAAGAAAGCATGACATTGTCCCAACCAGTAAGCAATAACAAAGCTGGTTTAAAGCAAGACTGCCTCTCATTTACCGCGTTTTCTCAACCTTGGTTGAGTGCAATCATTTCTCTCCAACCAATCCAGGTACTCATCCTGCATGTCTTTCCAGGTCCCACTCTGTTTTATATTATTTTTAATATGTCATTAGCATAATTCCCAGATGTTTTTAAGTCCTTTTAAGAGCTGGCTCCAGGTTTCTGCCCCCAACAGCTTTCAGTATAAGTAAGCAGCATACATATCACTTGGGAAGAGAAATGGGAGTCCTGTGGTTTGCCCAAGATCACCCAACAGATCAGATCTCCTGCATTCCAGCATCGGGAACACATAATTACAGGACCTAAATACAAGTCCTCCCTCTAGATGAAAACCTCTATGATGGAAAACCAGGGATGTTCGTTTCAAGTGTGAAGGCCTGGAAACAAATCATGCTACAGCTGGATATATGAAATCCTGAGAGAGTATCAGAAAAGGTGAAATTTATCTTTGCCAGGTAGACTTACAGATTCTTAGCAGACTAAGGTCTTCAGACCTAATCAAGTGTCATGCAAGATGTCAAATAAACAGCTCTACATACCTTATATAAACACCCAAGGCAGAAGAAATTACCCTCACTGTCCATCCAGGGGTTGGTACATCCATATTAAAAGGCAAATGAGATTCTCAACAACCAGAACAGTTTATAAGCAGCAATACAAAATAGACAGAAAACATTTTTGTGCCAGACCTCACCTGCAGCTATAACAAGACATTGTGTTTTTCACGGCCTACCACAGCACTATACATAGTAATTCTCAACAGCTTTAATATGCACAGATTTTGCATACAACTATACAAAGGTGTCCTGTCAGGCAAATTTTGGGCTTTCCAATCCAGCAGAGACAGAAAAATTCTCTTTTACTGATTAAAAAAAAAAGAACTTAATGAAAAAACATTCTGTGATATGAAAAGCAAAATGATAGACTAAGAGATGAGATTTAGAAGTAGCTGATATAATTTTTTTTTAGAAAACCTTTTTTTCCTTTCCTATAAAACCACTTTCTGCCATAAAATGACTCTTGCAACTTTAGTAATACTTTTTGTCCTAACTCTATTTAATACTAAAAGGAAATTAACACCAACAGATAAAGAATAAAAGCCTCACATCAAGGAGAACTTTTACCTGGAAAAGAAAGAAGAGTGAGAGATTCAATGAAGACCACAAAAGACTTCGCTATTCCGTATTACCTGGAAGATGCTCAGACACCACTGTGATAAGCAGCCTTGCAAAAACTTGGGAAAGGTTGATGGCTGAAATTGAAATAATTTTTTTTCCCAAAGTAGATGTTTTACAGCTTTTTTGAAATAGTAAAGCTAAAGGCTCGTCTTTACCTTTTTGTGTAAATAACTTCCTTTGCCTGGAGTGTTCATCATCGGTTTGACCTTAAAATGCATGGCAGCGTTCTTAGCAATATTCAATCAATGGTAGGATTAAAGGTGAAATCAGTTACACAGAGGAAGCCTACTGCTGTTTCACCAGTGTGGTGGCTCTAATCTCCCTCCGAGAGACTAAAGATCATAACTGATTTACTTCTCTTCCCTGGGGAACAATTTTCTGTAGCCTGAAGCAATCAGGAAACAGACTGAATTGGCTTTAATACCCATCTGCCCTAGGGGGGAGAGACTGTGAAAAGCTACTAGGTTGTTTCTTCTTCATACTTGTAATTAAATAAACTATGACAAATTTGACAGGCAGAATTTCTAGCAGTACCAGTTGTCTTAAAACTTCCTACTCAGTGTGTAATTGATATATAGCAGCTATTCCCAAGCAGTGAGAGAATATTTAAACATTAAAATCAGTGATCTTCACTCCATGCCACGATTTAACCTGGCAACATGCCTTTAATTTTCACACTTACCAAGAGACAAGAATAACTTTTTCAAGACTGTGAGACATGTTTAAGTACAAGTAGATGGGACTTTGATTTTTTTTTTCCTTGATTGGGATCTTTCTGTTATTTCAAGAATGTTAGGCATGTACATGAGATGGTATTGATATAATGGAGAAACAAATCTTAGAAGTGGTACCTAAAAAGTGTTTATATCAGAGAAGGACAACCTAGGACCATGAAAGCATTTTCATATAGATTAATATCGAAGTACATATTACTAACAGCTTAGTTAATAAACTTTTGTTACTACTACTTTTCAAAACAGTGCAAGAAAGAAAGAAGATGACAAGTTTTTCTGTGACAAACATTCTGCAATTCAACACATTTCCCAGAGTTGTCATAACATAAAAATAATGACATTTTATAAATAAAACCAAGGTTTGTATTTTATAGTGTATAGAAAGCATAGGAGAGGTAACAGGGTTACTGTGAGTACAGTCATTTCAAATATGCTGCTGTCTACCTTTCTTATCCCTATACCCCAGCATGAGACATTTTTAAATACTCCATGGGGAAGGCAAGTGAACTCATGATTTTTCAGTTTACTGTGTTAGAATCAGAGACATCTTTTTTCACGAGCTTAGCTGAGACAGTTTACAGTCACAGACAATGCTGATTTTTTCATTATTTAACTACTTTTGGGCTTATTCATATATTACTGGAGGAAAGCAAAGAATTTAAGAAATGCTTTGGTTTCTCTGCCCAGACCTGTTGCCAAATGATAGTGAGGCCTGACATCCTGACATTCAGAGGTGAAAGAACTGCTACTACACCTGCTAAGTGGATTCAAAGCACAGTACCAACTCTCCAGCAGTGCAGAGGATGGCGTAGCTTACCCCTGTTTCACAGATGGAAACATAGACATGGAAATACAACAGAGGTTTTGTCAAAAACATGCACTGATATTTCTGCCCACCTTGAGGTAACTCAGTGGTAACCTCCCAATAAGTGTCTACAAATCTGGTTATAACACCTTTGAAAAATAACCCACATCAGCTGAGCAACGCTTCCAAAAATCAGCATTACTGAAGAGTTTGCATATGAAAACATTTTAATCCTCTGTAGGACCAATGATAAGAAGCTGAATTATGCTTATCAATGTCAGAGGACAATACAGCAGAATTATCACTACCTCTTTGGTCCACACTGCCTGCTGCATCCAGCTACTAAGGAAATATGGAGGAGATGACTCTGGTAACCAGCTGTCTAAAGCAGATTTACAGGCTTTAGTTTTAAAGTCACCCATTACAACAAAACTACCCAAGTCTACTCAAAGCTCTGAAGTTAGGATTGCTTTCTGTGAAGATCCATGGGCTGCTACTCCTAAACACATTTTCCAAAAACTATCAGTCAATGTGCAATTAGACTCCTAACAGCAACTTCCACAACTACCTGAAAAACAGAAATTCTGTGCTGTAACATGCACCAACATGGTAGTAAGGGACAGATTCTGCAAAAGAATCTTTTGTACTTCTCTGGTGCCTGAAAAACTGTGGAGACATCTGAGGGGCACCAGTCCTGAACCTGTAATTAATTCCCAGTGCTATTATGCTGAATTCTTCCCATCAAAGAAATAAAGGAGCTTAAATAAAACAAACAGCAAACAAGAATTGAATGAGAAGCTAAACACATAAAGCCACTCGTCTGAAGATTTTTACTTTGTCAAATTAATAGCAAGGAGAATTGGTGGATATATTTCCATATCCAGCTCTGTACTTAGTTTTTATACTGTTCTTCAAAAACAAATTGTGTTTTAAAACATGGCAAATGTTTAAATTGGTTATTGTATATTTTTTTATTTTAAAAGAACACAAATATTTAGCTACAAACACCTAAGACAGGTGAGTCCTTTTCCTAAGAGCTAAACATTTACCTGTGTGTGATTAAGAGTGATACAAAGAGCTAACAGTGACTGCTAAGAATCTACTTCATGCTGAGATTGCTGATAGAGAAAATTATGCTGCAAACAAAATCCATTCTGTCAGTTTTGTACTAAGATTTGAAGAATTCAAATATATTCCAAGACTTATAGCTAGCTTAAAAAAATGAGTGTTAACATAGAAAAAACAGCCATTTTTTAAAAAATCCCCATTTCCCCTATTTCTCTTCTGCACCTGCTTTTTATTGCAATAGCCACAGGCTATAATAAGGCAGCAGTGTGGCTTCAAGCCTTGATACAAAGGAAGCTCTGTCTGAGCCAGTTACTCATCCACATGACATGATAGCTCCCATTTCCTCCTCAGTCTTGCTTTCCCAGAGCAGTGACAGAAACCACATTGCAGAACTGTCAAGATCCTGAAACCTGATTGTTAAATGCCAATTACTTTGATTAGGTTTCCTAAAAAAAGGTAAAAAAAAGAGCGAGAGATGTGGACCGAAGATTTACCTGCTATGCTCCAACTTGATAAAGTGGAACTCAAGCATATCTTGTCTGCTCACAGATCCCACTCATAGATCTGCTCAAAAAACATAGTTGTTTCACTTCAGCTAAAAAATTTGCACCCAGAATCAATCACTTACTTACAATAAACTTCCCTGTTATTTGTAAACAGCAGTTTCAAAGTCATGTTTCTCTTCAAACAAGAATTGTCTGTAAAGATACCTGGATTTATTCAAAATTTTCCAAGGGAAACAACAATATCATCTGGGTGAGAAATTTAAGATCAGACTGAAACTCATACAAAACAGGAGGCAGCCAAGAACAAGGCTGTTGGGCCTCTGAAATTCACAGGAAGGGGGGATGCTCAGCATTTTAAAAGACCAAACACAAGTCTTTATCCTTCACCTGAAAGGATTTGCCAATTCCTCTGAAGACCAACTCCACCACAGCCTGCACACAGAGCTTGGTGTTCAACCACCAGAGCTATTTACTCAGTGGCTAATGCCAACGTGACGGTGACAGCTAAGGGAATGAGGTCAGAGAAGTGCAACTGCTACCCTGGGGCACGACTCATCACCCACCACGACGGGTGCACGGCCCCTCTTGCCTCCCCCGAGCGTAAGCAGAGAACGACATTGTGCAAGGCATAACGTAACACCACGGATGGACAGATGTGGCCTCACTACTTCAGCACTCAGTCCTGCTGGTTACTGGGCAGGAGGTGAGAAAGAGCATCAACATGCACACACGTCCTAGGGCCTGGCTGGGAGGCAGAGCATCGTGGCTCTGTTACCTACGGGCCTGGGGATAGCCCTGGCTGGGGAAGAAGGGGAAGGAGAGCACAAGGAAGGACTCTGGTTCTGGCTCTGTGGGGTGCACTGGCAGCAGCAAGGAAGGGAGGGTGGCATTGAAGATCTGTCCCTGCACAGCAGACCGCATTCTTCTTCTATATGCACAAGAATTAAATAATTATGAAAAGCCTTGAGCTGGTTGTGTTTTAATCTTCAGCTCAAAAAAATCCGTGCTCAGCTACAACCACCCTAGATCTTGGTCTGCAATTCATAGCTATCTTGGGTGGCAGGATGCCGGTTAGGATGACATTACCATCATTACAGCAAAATCATACTTGCCCTGCTGTGACCTCACTCTGTGGGATGTATGGGTCTGCAGACACATCCTACGTGCAGTTCTAGGCAGTTCTAGGTTTCTCCCACAATTGAATGCAAGTAACATCAATTCTTCAGCAAGGTTATGGGAAGTCATTGACTATCTGCACTCAGTGACTTTGTATCTTAATGAAGATACAAAGTATATCTTCATTATAATTTCAAGCTCTGACATCTTAATACAAATATTAAAAGTTCCAGCCTAAGTTAAACTGGGGCCTGGACTGTAACCCTGCACAGGCAAAGCAGCAGGAACCAAACCCCTTTTCTATTTCAAGAGGATATTTTCCTGTAGCAGCTAAGGCTGAAATTCAGGTAGGGGCCCAAGTTAGCTGTGCAGTCTGGTAAACAATTGTGACATGTATTTTCAAACAACACATTTAACTGTAACACTTATTACAATTATGCACCACAGAGAGTACAAATTATTCCATTCTTCACATCAGTATGCCTCTCCTGACCCTCTATTTCTTTTTCTTCTTTTAATTAATCACCTTTACTTTCTGTGTCCCCCTGGTCTATCTGTGCAGCAGTGCTATGAATGAGCCAGAACTGCAGTTGTAAAAAGAAAGAGAACGTTTATAATTGTTATTTATTTCTGTTATGTGGCTCATTGTTGAATACAGAAAATCATTTTCTATAAAGAAGGGTTCTGGCTCATCAGCTGAGAATAATCTAATTATTTTCCCTTCAATCACATTTAAAATAAATTATTTTTAAGAGTCCTTGCAACCACTTTATCACCCATGCAACTCCTGCTGCATATCAGGAAGTGGCAGACCAAACAGCTGGGGATTTCTGTACCCACTGTCAACCTGTTTCAGAGACAGTCTCCAGCACAGAAAAACACCAGACACCTGACTAGATGTGAGTGTCCCCTGGGAAGAAGCACGCACTAATGCTTTGTCACCAGTCGTAAAATTTCAGCAAATTCTTCAAGACAGAAAGTCTAACAACACCAACTGTACCCAGCCTGCAGGGTCAAAACTTCTCTCTTGTTCTCAGAGATCACCAAGGAATGACATCTGCAAATCACCACCAAAGATAGCTCAGTATGATTCATTCAGACTGGAAAAATCTACAGTTGATCTAATCTGATTCAGAGATCTTGCTAACGGGCTGCTTTAATGCTCCAAGACTCAACCCTTCCAAGCAGGCACGTCAGAAATCTGGATCTGGATCCTAACCTTGGCATCCAGTAACACTGCTGAGGAACGTGACGTTGGGGGTTGTATTGATCAACCATAATTTTACCTGAACTACTGGTGTTACTGAGTAAGACAAACACTTTTATAGCACTTGAGCAAGGGGAAAATTATACAGAAGATGAGCATCAACAAAAGTTATAGTTCAAAGACATTTTCCTTCTGCAAAATCAGATGTTAAAAATACTGCCACAATAACTTTTTAATAGATGTTCAGCTTTGTCAGGGAGTTTTGGAGAACAAGCTTCTAAACTACAACTCTGTTCTTTGGGGGGGTGGGGAAGGAAAAGGTTAATTTTGCAATCTTTAAAATCCTGGAAACATCAAAATGTCCCTGCATGCATATCTCTGTATTTATAATGGGTTAATGCTACAAAAACTGAGATATTTCCCCCAGTTCCCTCCACCTTTGGCAGATAAATCAGGGAGATAAGAAAGTTGTGATGTTCTTTTGACCTTCTGCCAAAGGTAAGGACCACCTGTAGATCTAAATTTCCCTTGCAAATCTGCTGGAGCTGCAATACTGAAACTGCACTGCTGGTGCCTGCTTTATCTCTGATTAGCCATCATTTGGGACAACTGTTCAACTGATGGAGCAAATGACTGCACTGAGCTGGCATTTCCTACCTCCCCATCACACAACTATTTAGAATAATAACTCAATGCAACTGAAATGCAGTTTTATTTCTCCTCTCTCATCCAATCCCAGAAGAATAAGAAAACACTTTATACAAAGGTTTATTTTTATCTTATTGGAGAAGGATATTAGATACTCTGATGAACAGTATTAGGATTAAGGTGGTCTCAAAGAGGTGTTTGTGGCTCAGGATATATCCACAATGCTCAGAAAGGATGTTTCTCTCCAGAAGGCAGAATATTGCCCAAGAATATAGTTGTAGTCTGGTGGCAGGATTTCTCAGGGTTTTCCCGAATAGCTGTCAAAACCAGACCTAATGGTCTGCTGTCTGTATTAAATATCAACTGGCATTCCCCAGTTTTCTCTAGAGATGGCTGCATTTTCTGTGGTAGACAGAGCAATCCATGAGTACTGTCTGCCAGTCTTTGCTCTCTGAGAGTGTGACACTGGGGTCGGGTTACTAGAGTGCTTACTTGTCATCTCCTCTCTCCTTCTCTTTATTTCCTTCTTTCACTTGAATATACCAGTTTAAAATGGACCTGATCCTTTGTTTACTGTAGTGTCCAACCCTCAATATGTGAGTGTGCTCAGACAAGTCTGTCTATTCTGCTGTTCCCACTAAGGTCAGCTTTACCTTTCTGCCACAAACTCCTCCACTTCCCTGTCCATCCTCTTTCCATGCGGCCCCAGATAACAGACACTGGGAAAGCAGGCTGAAAGTCTGGCGTGTCCCAGATTAATTATCTGATCCTATTTTGTTGGTATAGGCAAGTTGTCCCAGTCCGGGAAGATGTGCAAAGGAGCTGTAGTGAACTGTTCTGTTCAAAAATGAACAATTAAGCCCTACCTTGAACTCAGTGGAGCTGATTCACAGCAGAACTTCCAATAGTTGTAACAAAACTAAAATACAATCTTAAATAGAAAGGTATCAGAAAGCATTGGAAATGGAATCTGGAAAAAAAAAACTGTACTCATCTGCCTGACTCATTTAAGTAGTACACCAGTAAATCTCAGAAATGCATCCCTTCTATTTTTTTTTTTCCCCAAAGGAAGAAAGGACAAGACTTGAAATGCAGAGAGCTGTTCCGCACTTTAACTTAGTTGAGTGAACTCAGATCTACACCAGGATGATTCTTTTGATCTGCATATCTGTCCCAATTATTTCTTATGTGTATGAACACAGCACCCATCAGCCTGAAGTAAACAGGTCCCTGTTGGGCTTCTCACTGAAAAAAAGCAGAAACTAAAACAGTGTTTCTTTCCTCAATGATTTAAAGGTCAGTAATACTTAAACTGTAAGAATGAAATACATGTGCCAAAGAGATCAAAATATGCAAAGTAACTATTCCTTCTCCCCCACACACTGTAGCCCCCTTTCCCAGGTAGTTCAAGGCATTTATATCTATTCCTTCTCCCCCACACACTGTAGCCCCCTTTCCCAGGTAGTTCAAGGCATTTATATCAGTATTTCGTACTGACATCACTCTGGTACACAGACATACCATTCAACGTCCTTCCAATTTTTGCTTTCCATCACTTATTTTCTTACTCTTACTTTACTCCATTGACAGCATTCACTGACATAAATAGCACCCTCTCCAGTGGACACAGGTACCAGCTTCATACATGCCTGGGGCAGGGAACAGCTGGCAAGGGGTGATCCGAGGGGTGAAAGGACCTGGATACCACATTGCTACACATGTTAGTTATGCTTTAGTTTCCTCCCTGTACAGATGGGGTAATCACCCACCATTGTGTATATCTATGGACAAGACTGCTATAAAATGATCAAATATTATTTAATAAAATTGGCTTCTGCCTGTACAGGTGTTTAATAGATACATTAATTTAGCAAACATTTCTCCTGTTGATTCTCAGCATTAGTAAGTATTTTTTCTTAAAAAAAAAAAAGTCACTTGGGAACATTAGAAATATGCAGAAATTATTTTGTTTGCCATATTCATGGTATTAAAACCTTTTGCTTAAGACTTCCATTCATTCAGATGAAAATAAAATATTTTGTTTTTAAGACATGATATATCACACAAATTAACTATGGAAAAAGCCTGGGGAAGAAAACACTTCTGATGCTTTGAAATCACATGAACTGTATTTTGGTTGATATGGTCTTGTCAGTCACCTTTTCTTCCAACTGTTTTATGAAGAAAGTAAATCTTTTCAAACCATGAGTCCCTGCTCTGTCAGAACTAAGCCCTAATGTTTGCAAATACTCATTTGACTGACAAGCCAATGAACGACATCCTCTTTCAAAAAATGTCCTTGTACACTTAAAAAAGAGAGAGGTGTGGTTTATAGATTTCTGATTTATGAATTAAATAGGACCCAGGAGCTATTTAAATAAAATCTCCATGGAAACTTGTATTTCACAAGATAAGCCTGTGAAAGAAAAGAGCAATGACAGCTTAAGAAGAGAAAATAATCTTAACAGACATAACTTCCTGTAAAAAGTCTGCAAGATAAAATGAATGAAAAATTCCAGTTAGAAAGCAGAAGCAAGCAGGTATTCAGTGCAAATGTTTTGCCAGAACGGAGATATTTTTAAAATAGTAGCAGCAGGTTGTAGACTCAGTGGAGGATAAATCCCCAAACCAAGCTGCAATAACCGTTTGAAAGCTGGTTTTCTGAGATGGCAAGAGGTCTTTGGTATGCCACTTTGATTTTAGAAAGTCACTTGTCAGAGCCACAGTAGCCGTGCATGAACACATCTAATGTACCCAAAGATAAAAGCTGGATTTGGGGGACTGAATTACAGGTGCCCGTGCTCAGCTCACAAAAAGGAGTGCATGGACGTAAACCTTGCAGATACTACTCAAACTATCCACACACCTTGAAAAGTGAATTTCACCTGCACAGTGCCCAGCTCTGGCAAGGTACAGTCTTCACCTTGATGGATAACCAGGACACTGCCCCTTCCATGCAGAAAGCCCCTCTGCACTCTTGTTTTGAGGACACCACCTAAATGGCAAATGACATTATCCGTCTACTAATGTTGTAAATATAGTGTATGCTGAAATGCATTCTAAGCTTATCATTACAGATTCACCATTTTTAGCGTTTACAACAACAATATCAACAATAACAACAATAATAATAATCATAATGATGATGATAATTATAATAATAATGATGATAATGGTGGCTGCCACTTCCTCTCCCTTTGGGAAAATTCACACTGTCCCCAAAAATTACTCCTTGTTGTATTCCCACAAGCAGTATCCACTATCCTGGAAGCTGCCCTTGTAGCTACCCATAGGCTGCGGTGGCATTTTCTGAGATCAATGGTAGCGTTGAACAAAACCTAAAGCTCCTTATATAGAGTAAAAAGTTAACACTGAAGGAGCTTACCCCACTGCTGGTTTCCAGCACAAGACAGACAAGTGTGAATGAAGAGGTAGAAGGGTGAGAATTCGCAGGCATTGGGACTCAAATAGGGAGCTCAGCTCTTCAGGATATCCTCACTGCAAAATGGGTAGGAAACAACCTTAATTAAGTACAAGCCTTAATCCATAGTCCCAACTGTGTAAGCAAAATCAGTCTGTGGTATACACATGACATAAACGTTCTGCTCGGAGATACCCGGCAGTAAGTAGACTGTCCTGGTTTTGGCTGGGATAGAGTTAATTTTCTTCCTAGTAGTTGGTATAGTGCTGTATTTTGAATTTAGTATGAGAATAATGTGATAACACAGTGATGTTTTAGTTGTTGCTAAGTAGTGCTTACACTTGTCAAGGACTTTTCAGCTTCCCATGCTCTGCCAGGTGCACAAGAAGCTGGGAGGGAGCATAGCCAGGACAACTGACCCAAACTGGCCAAAGGGGTATTCCATACCATATGACATCATGCTCAGTATATAAATGGGGGGAGTTGGCTGGGGAGCAGCGATCGCTGCTCAGGGACTGGCTAAGTGTTGGTCGGCAGGTAGTGAGCAATTGCATCGTGCATCACTTGCTTTTTCTATTTTTTTTTTTTTTTTTCAATTATTAAACTGTTCTTATCTCAATCCACGAGTTTTCTTACTTTTACTCTCCCAATTCTCTCCCCCATCTCACCAGAGGAGGGGGGAGTGAACGAGAGGCTCTGTGGTGCTTAGTTGCTGGCTAGGGTTAAACCACGACATAGACTAAATAGCAGGGGTAATCCATGGTATGATACACACATTCAGGAAGACAGGGTTTGCTTGTATCAAAGTGAAAGTCTCAGAACGGTACTTCATCCTAAGACATCAGATAACAAGAGTAATTACATTTATGTTAAAAAATGAAATCTGGCTTTCCTGTTCAGGCAAATTTCCTTAATTACTCAAAATACCATATAACAATATTGTTCATGCAGGTCTCACCTCACAATGCATATGTGAGTTGTGCATCTGGAATCCTAACAATCACCGGTGTTTGAGGAAGCTGTTGACAGTTATTTTAAAATAAGTTATCATAAATAGTATAGAGCAGCACTTCACATTTGCCAATATTGTTATAGTGCCACAGGAAGATGATAACATGGCTTTCAAACATTTTCTTGGAAAGGAGAAAGTACAGTTCTTTGACCCATGTCTGCATTTTTGTCAATAACTCTAATGACCTTTATAACCTTCTGTTTCATTTCTAGATTTTACTGTACATAAGGTGGTCATTCTGAAACATAATATTAAGGTTATAACAGGAAGAAATTAAAAGTGTGAAGAGGTGCCAGAGAATTCTCCTAAACTTTGATGACTGTTCCACATCAGACACTGTCCATATATTGTGAAGTATTCTGAAATTATGAAAAGTAAATTGATTCCCTCTGAGGCTGCAGAGATATACCATATTTTCCATCTATTGAAGCACAGCCAGACAGAGTCTTATCTTAACAACTGGCCATAAATCTGAAATGACTCTAGCAAAAATAAAAGGAACTACTTCAGATTTCTTAAAGAAAGAAAGAAGAGTTTTATTCTGTACCACATTTTTCCTTGATTTCAATAGTTAAAACTTATTTGGCTATGTTCTCACAGCTCATCACAAATGGTGAATTTTTCTAATCTTTTTCTTTACTAAAGACTAAAAGCCACTGAACTAGGGGCTACAGCTGACAACTGCCACTAGGATGAGACTGAAGGACTTCAAACATAGTATCTGTAAATGAAAGATGAGATCTTAATTATTATAGGCCTTTACTATAAACTAGAAATTACCAGTGTAATTCTATAATAGTTATCTGATATTCTTCAGTAATTTTAGATCATTAGGAAATATCATCTCCCATTCCAGCCAACAAGGTTGAAACAAGTAATGCCAGGCACACTTTTTTTTTCTAAAATGTGACGCCAAGCAGCTAAACTCACTATTGTGGTTATGTTACCTTTCCTTCTATAAGAACTCCTAGAACTTCCTTCAATATTTTGGTTTTATTTTTTTTCCCCTAGAATGAGTCTATTATAATTTTTGACCTAGGAATTAATTCCCAATTAGAAACTGGATTCAGACCAGTTGAGTGTCAAGCTTTGATCTCAGAAGATCACCTGCTTAGAGATGTAGGATTTTTGGTAGCTTTAGAAAGACTAGTGGTACATCTGTATTCAAGAACTTCAAATATAACAAAGTAAAAAACCTGAAACTATGTTAATACAATTAATAAAAAATATGTATTTAAGGCTTGTGCTTTAGATAGCAAGACCATTTCAGAATAACTCCTGTTGTTGATAGTTTGCACTATCTTCTGTGAGTTATGATTATTTTTGTTTGACTTGCTGGACTTCAAATCCTCGTTTTTCATCAGTATTTTCCAGAATGGTATTCACCGTAACCCTTATTTTCCAATAACACTCTCAAGTTGACTATCTGGCAGAACCATGTCCCGGCTTCTGATGGGATGTGTATCGCAGGGTATCTTACCATCCCAGAGCAATACCTCACTGCTTCACCCACGGTATAACAATGAGAGATTTGGAGGTGATGTGGGTAAGGCCAGTGAATCCACACTCCCTCACACACTGGCCCCAACACACGGGTCTGGTATGTGGGGTAACACACTCCTCCCCTGACAGCCAGGCTCCTGAGAAGGAGGCAGGACTTGTACAAATGGATTTTTAGCAGATGGAGGACTTACTAAAAAGAGAAAAAATAGGGGTTCTTTTGATTTACAAGGGACAAGTTCCACTCTTCAAACACTAAATCTACGTGGAATGAGTTTTATGATGTGCCTGTTAATTAGCAGATAATTATTGAAGAAATATTTATCTTGCAGGAGCATTAAATGATGCCATTGCCTAGCATGAATGATGGTGGAGGTCAGGCCTCAGTACTAATCGATTTCGCAAGGAATCCTTTGAAGAACCGGTGAGTTGCAGTGGCAGATACATTTGTAAGTGGAAAGACAGAGCAGGGGATCAGCTTTGGGCCACTGTGCTTCCCACATGACGACGTTGGCTGACTTCTGCTCCAGACAGCAGTATAGGAAGCCACAGAGTGAACTGTTTCTGGCCATGCGGCCTCTTCCAACTGAACTTGTGCCACTTCAATGAAAACAACATCAGTTTGCAAAAAAACCCTGTTATTTTCATTACTTAAGCTAACACAGCTTATTTAGACTAAAACAAGAAATACTCATACAAGCATTGATCAAAAAGGGTGACCAAACACTAAGCAGGCAAGGACAGATGTGAGTTGAGAAAAGAAGGGAGGGTAACATCCTACATCTGGAATAGCTGGAAATGGAAGATGGGTCTCCACAGCACTACTTCCATTGATTCCCTAAGTACAGGGATTGAGGTTTTTTTCCCCTAATTCTGTTACAGAAATATGTTGTATTCAAATGAAATAGATGATTCTTCTTGAAAAGCACAATTATCTGTTAATACATGGAATGCAAAAGGGATTCCAGTTACTGTCCACATGTTGAGAATATCTCCAGCTCCTGCTTTCTGCATGAATATAGAAGTCTTGTCAAATTATACCATATTAAAAGTGAGAGTCTTCTCTTACCTGGTTATTTCTAAGAGTCTTAGAGACTTACTCATTAGCAAGACTGTAGGTACAACAGGGCTTCTGAAAGCAAATTCTTGAGGATTGAATTTATTGCTTTGTCACAGTCTGTAGGTTTGAATGTTGCTTTACAGGATGGTTTCCTTCCAAAGCGGCTGGTTGGAGCATTTTGATTTATGGATGCAACATCATTCACGGACTCAGAGACTAGCAGATTCAGCGCTTTAAACTTGGGCTTCTCCAGAGGTCTCCTTAGGTACTTTTATTGCCTCATCACAGTTGCATTCAAATGCTTTAGAAACACCTATAAACTGAAACAATGGCATCAGTTACCCTTTTTTCTTTCACACGAGGAATATCTGGGGCAGTTTTTTCATTGTGTGTATATGTATATGAGCAAAAGAGAGAGCCCAAGAAGAAACACTCAGGAAAAACCATTCACATGTGACAGGAGCCCAACCTGTCTTGCTTTCACAGGCCTGAAATCCCTACAGAAGTTTTCCTATCACCTCACATTTTACCACTGCATCTTTGCAACAGAGCTGTCCTGGGGGAATGATCAAGCCAGTACTGCAAAGGACTTTGAAAGCTAAGGCAGAGACCTTGAACTGCACTTTGCATGAAAGAGTCAGTCCTCAGTGCAGAACATCAGGCTGATGTGCTCACGGTAATGATTGTTGCTAAGCAAAGGGAGCTGATAGCTGTCTTTTGTACTGAAGTTTTCAGGATGTGTGGCCTCGCTGAATGGTCGGGAGGTCAGGAATGCATAGGTCATCCTGGTCAGACCCAGGCCCAATTGAATGGGACACCTCTTACGGCAGATGGAAAGGGGAAATTTGCTGCCATGGTTGTAGGCATCTGTAGCAGCAAGGAGTTCAAAAGGAGCACAAGGCTGCATATGGTCCTATGCCAGTCCCACGCTTCCCCACCTTAACCTCTAAACACTTACCTCTCCTTGAAGTATGCAGCAGAGGAGTGTCTTGACTTAGTACAACCTCAGCCCTGCTAAATTAGATTTAACATAAGGTCAGCCAAGAAATCATGCTGCAAATGGATGACATAGAGGAGGCAGCAAACTGATCTAGTTCATGACTTGCTGACTCTGTCTTTATTTGTTTCACCAATTCTCCCACTATCTTCACACTTCAGAGAAGTGTGATTATGCAGAAAACAGTCACAGAAGATGGCTGAACCAATCTATAGACCTACTGATACTGTAGTCCCAACGTCTCTGTTCCTATTCTCCTATAGTCACCCCCCATCATCTGTGCTTGTTACAATGCTCATGTTTAGAAACCAGTTCAATTCACTAAACTGAGAGAAAACTACTATCTTTTGGCACATTACTTTTCTACCAAAAACAGCCCCCACTGGGTCAGTAAATGACAGGACTGCAGAGCTGTAAGCAGGAGAGGAGGTATAAGGATCGGGACCTCCCCTTACTGCAGGGCTCAAAGTTTAAACTGTACCTGAGCCCTCTGACAATGCCTAGGGCAGGAGCTCTGATCACCAGGGAGCCGTCTGAGCTCAGAGGGGCTTCCCTCGCTCAGGCTAAGAAATAAGGACTGACCCACTTCAGAATGTTTCCTTTATGCTCGTACAGCTCTGGGAAATAGGACAGACGAACATGCACAGGGATCAATAATAGTCAAGTGCTACAGTGAGTCCATTAGGATCAGCCCATCCATCAGGGCTACAAGAGCTCTTTTCGTGCCTGGCTGTAGCCTGAGGCTTGGCTGAGACCAATCTGTGGTATCCACCCCAGCTCCTGACTGGGATGTTCAGAAAAGATGGCTCTTGGCAAAAGTTTCCAAGGCCATTTCTTCAGAGCACTAGTTTTTAGTCCTTGCTACCAGGATGTTGCGATGCTTTAGGATCAGTGTCCTTCAGCAAAACATAATCCAAGAATATTAGAAGAGCAGCACAGAGCTGTAGTCCTTCTGCCCTTTGTAGTAAAGGAAGTACATAGGGGGTTTCTGGAGTAGGGGAGGCAACTTTTTTTTTCTGGGAACTGGAAAAGGAGTGGTTTGAGTTCAGCATATGAGGACTCCAGCTATGATATGCTCAATCACATTAAGATTTTGAAGACTCTCTGTGGGAAACCTATGAGTACTTCAGAAAGGAGCCCTATACTAAGTCATCATCTGCACAAATGCCAAAGTCTCCCAATGTGATGGATTACTCCACCATTTCATCTAACGTGACTTTCATGAGCGTCTCTGGTGACTTTGGGTGTGATATGGTAAGACAGCACTAGACAATGCCCTTCCCTTAGGGCTACACTTCCTTGGCATTTTGGGGAGACATTCAATTTTTAAGGTGTGTGCACACACTGGTTTGGGGGAGAGGGTGTGAACAACATTGCCTATACTGCTATTTCCAGTTTAACATGAATAACTACAAATTTATTCTCCCGTGGACTCAGACCTTTTGCATGGGCAATGGTTTTAAAGAATGTAGATAATGAAGAATCTATTATACTACTGGGTGAGTTATTTCATTGATCTTCACTATTAAAAACGCAGGATACTTGATGAGCATTTCTCACTTCAAGACTTAGGTGTGATCTACCCCAAAGCAGTGAGCAGAAGGGGAAATATCACAGAGCAGGGGTTTTTTTGTTTGTTTTAGAGGGAGATGATACCAGACATAAATAGAGGGTCTATAACACTGTGGTTGTAATAAGCTTTACAGGTAAAATCAAAATTTAAACCTAAACACACACATTTTTAATGCCAAATATTAGGGCAAGCAAAACTATTGCACCAGTGTTACCAAAACTTCTACAAATTACATGTGGCCAGTTTTCTTCTTGCTCAGTATGCTGAAACACAGCAGGACAACAGCAGTAAAGAAAGGCAGGCACACATGTGCTGTCTTCTAGAAGACTGTTCCCAGGCAAATCCACAGAGTTAGTGATCTTGCAAAGTCAGAATTCAGAATAAAGTAGGAAGACTATGCTCATCAGAACAACAATCTGTATTTGTGCAAATTATAAAATGGGGAGAAAAAAAGATAAATAGGTTAATCTGTTGTAAACTGATTTTGACCCTGAAGGTGATCACAGGTACACAGCATTACGGCACTTTAAACTGTTTTATGCAAAGCTTAAAAAAGACCCAGCAACAAACAAAGCTTTTTTTGTGTTTGCTAAACAAAGCATGAAAGAATAGTGACAAAAGTAGGAGGAGCCGAGTTTGTCCGGACAAAGCCAGGAGGAGGAGCCCTCATGCAATGGAAATGCAGTTCAGCGGTCCCGGATTGATATGCTCATCCTTTAAACCCCCAGGGCTGGGAGATCACAGGGCCTGAAAGTCCATCAAAGAGCACTTCTCTGCATTGATCCAGTCTGGAGCGGAAGGCTGGTGGGGGTCTGCTGTTCTGTATAAGACTGCCTCCGAAGATAATCAGCTTTTCTTCCTTGGAAATTGGGGACTCCCAAACATCAATAAAGTGTTATTTCAAGTAAAACATCAGTCTAAACCTACAGTAGTCTGAACATGTGTGTGTGTCTGTTTTGTTGTGGTTTTTTTTTTTGTTGTTTGGGTGGTTTTTTTTTTTTGTTTGGGGTTTTTTTAAGGAAAAAAAAGAAGAAAAAAACCCGAGTATGTAACATCGGAGGAGGGTAAACATTTTACCTTGAAAGTATACTCTTACTGCTTCAGCTGTTCTTTCCAACTTGTCAACAGCAGAACCCACGACAGAGGTCTTTAAAGCAGTCTTCCGAACTTCCCTATTTATGTTTGGATGCTCAAGCAGCACAGTAGCACCTGACCTAAAAAGAAAAAGGAAAAAAAAAAATTTAAAATCACGATATCTTTTACTCTCTCAATGACTTGTTAGGTTACCATGTACTACAGGCAGGCAATTACATGTCAGTTCAGCTTCTTAGTTTAAAACACTTTAGGTCTGACAAAAGGGAAATCGGAAGCCTGGGGAATATTTAACACTGCCAGCTAGCACTGTGACAGCCTCACATTCACGTTATCTTTAGCTTCCAGGTGATCAGCAGTTTGGCTGGGGAACCCCTGATCTACCTCTCACAGCTCTGTGTTTGGTTTGTTCCAAATTATATATCCAACATACATATGTTAAAGGGCTGAACATGCATAAAGCAGAAGTAAGTGGGAGTGAAATCAGACAACGTAGCACTCTCCAGCGTAACTAGAGACTGAAAGTCATTAATCAGCAGTTCATTTGACACTGGAAACTGTTAGGATATTTTATTTATTCAAGGGGAGCAGTGTTGAACAAACAGAGGATGATACAGGCTTTTCCATCACAGCATGTGCAATCTGGCTTGATAAAACTTAGGAATATTTTAATATCATTAAACAGCTGCATTTGACTAAAATAAATCAAATGGCTGACAAATCTCTGTACCCTAGAGATCCTGATCACTGACAAAACAATCTGTGATATCCTGGTATTTGAAACTATATAAGGTGACCACAAGTATTGCAGAGAAATACAGCTAAAATTACTTCTGAACATTACCTTTCTGTGAGTTTAACCAGAGAGAAGAAAGAACAGCAACTCAGTTGCTTGCAAATAGTCCGGTTCATTATCTTTGAAATGAAAAAAAGGTCGCAAAGGATGTGATTTTTCCAAAACACTCAGCACTGGTGTAGGGGTGGTATTACTGGGATTAGCAGGCCACCAATCTCAGGGCTTTGGAAGTCAGACACACACAAAGTACTTTGCTGAGCACATTTCAACCAAATTCTGTGTGAGCTAACAAATCCCAGGTATGTTAGAGATCTAAAAAATCAACAGTACAGATCAAAGCTCTCTTTTGCCCTCAGAATACAGTTGTTGATCATTTCCCTTTCACTTTCCTCCCCTTCCCCCGCAAAAAAATCACAGTATTGAAAATCAGAGAAATAAGAGTTTCTCTTCCTGTCATATACACACAGCCTAACTCTTAAATGCTTTTAAAGGATATTTATTGTTGAAGATAGTCTTCTCCTGCATAGGTAGAGAGTTGATTAGCCAGCATTAATAACTATTTTTATTCCATCAATGTCTATAGCCTTCAGTAAGTTTACTGATCTAGTCAGTATATAGAGTAGAAAATAGCTTCTACCTCAAGAGCCTAGTAATCTCTGGTTTCTTTTGCAGAGGGAATTTTAAAAGTAGAATTTTGCCATTCAAATTATACTGATTTATGTAGTGCAGATACACTCACTTATGTAGCAGTAGCAAACTAAACTGGAAAAGAAAAAAGAGGTATCCTTGTTCTGGTATAATCACATCCACGTAGGAAATCATGCTAGTAAAATGAGACAAACAAGCATTCTACAGACAACTATATGAAAAAGGTTACTGCTCATCAGTCTGCCCCCAAGCATCTCTGCAACGCCATCTGCCAAAGGTCATCACCTCCTCAGCCCCAGCAGCACTACTCACGTGTTTGCTTCCAAAGATGTTTCAGTCAGAACAAGCCAGGTTAACTTGAACAGTTTAAACAGATTCTGGTTTGCTTAACCTAAAACTAACCTAGAAGTGCTCTTGTTAACAGCTTTGCTGGTGAATCTCAGCTGTGGTAACCTCTGGAAAGTTATAAACACCTGGTAGCATCTTGTACAAGCACAGCTGAACCTAGAGAGAGACACACACATTTGAATCCTAATTAAAGCCATAGAGATACGTGGGTAGGTTTCTCTAAAACACAAGCACATTTCTACAGAGCCAGGTGGTTTGAGTTTGGATGGATTGAAAACTGAGACATAAATGAGGAAGATAAACAGCAGCGATCCCTATTGTTTCTCTTTCAGACCATTTTCTGCTAGCAATTTTAGAGCCATCAGTCTAGGACAAGTGGTTATAAGGAAGGTAACCACAGAGGTGGTTCTACAGCTTGGCATGGGGAGGGCATTGCACACCTAAGGACTTGTCTGAAAGACAAAAGCAGATAATTGGGATAAGCTGAACTTATGAGGGTGATAAAAGGTAGGGGGTCAACTGCTTACATGGTAGGATATGGGAAGGACTGATGAAAGTCATTAGAACAGTGGTTAAAGAAGGCAAACTTACCACAAGAATTTTGACTTCCTAATAATCAATGCAGAAAATCAAAGCAAGACATGTTACAGCACTAACAGAAACTGCTCACCGAGAGCTTGAAATGAAAAGAAATGCTGAAGAGAATGAAAAAACTAATGACTACTGTGCTCCTGTGAAGGACATGCCAAAGTCCAATACAGTGAGCTCAGTTTTGAAATGAGCTCAGTGTAAATTAATGTGCATATATGCAAAAGTACTTAAAGGTGTCAGGAGGCAGCAATAAGCATGGAGAGATTTTTTTCTGGAGTCTCCAGTGGAAGATTTCCATAATATTCCCACACAGAAAGAAATTTGCTTGATGGGAGAAACCAAATCAAGGCACTTGCCGCCACAATAGGAACATGAAAACAATCCAAAACTAAAATACCTGCTTCAACTTTTGTTAGGCAATTATCTTCACTGCAAGGATTTATTTGGAGCACAAGACAGCATAACAGCATGCTATCTTTTTGTTTAGCACAGCACTAGAGTTTGGGTTCCTGCAGCATGAAAGCAGATTTCCCTTCATTTCTATGGCTGCAAAGGGAACCCACTGCATCTGTAATCAGAGAAAAACACTCAGTATAGGTGAAACCTCCCATAAGCATATTTGGCTATTTACATTGGTGCACCCTTTTCACCATTTACAGAACAAAATAAGTACTTGTTTGTATTCATCATTTTTGATGAACTGTTCTGTGAAAGTCTCACTACTCCTTGCTGCAATGCTCTGAAAAGAGGATGAGGAACCAAATTGTTTGTGATCTTGGGAGGTTTCTTTCAGCAATTTTCCCATTTGCTGATTCACTGAGATAGTAAGTGGGGGCTAGATGCTTCAGTTCCCATTACTAAGGGAGTGCAGGAGCTCATCACTTTACAAAGGCAGGCCTAACAGGCTCATACTTAAACAGTATTGACTTCAATGGGCTTTCGATCAGGCTGTCATCTAGACATTTTATGTGAGGGAGCAATGCCCAGCTGTGTGCAGCAGTCCCAGCGGGCAGCACAAAGAACAAGATGTGAAGATATCGAGAATTATAAGACAGTGGTTATAGGGAAGAGAAAACTGAAAACTCAACGGAAGGGAAACAAACACTGTCCCATTTAAGTGCACTTTTTCTAAAGAAAGAGTATGCCTATTTTAAGTAGCCAAATGAAAACTGCCGTGCCCACAACTGGACAGAAATGGGGGTACTACTAGACTTCTATTGCTTCAAATGATGCTACAATACTTAGTTATAACTAAGAACAGTCCCAAAGTTTGCAAGTTTAACCTTTGGCTAAACATGCATACAGCATCCCATCTGCTTTGCACCAGTTTAGATATTCATGAAGCATGCAGTGTGAAGTACTTTTCATTTTTGCTATGCTTGGTAAATTAGCCAGCAAGCAGGGAGTAGACAATAATAGTAGATTCCTATTTGATGACTGGATTTGATTTGATGCATCTTTTAGTGTTTTGATCATTTGGGCTGAAGATAAGACGCACACAATTTGGTAGCTGGCAAAGTGGGATTTAATAAGTCTCCTGTAAAACACAGCATGTATGCAAACAGCCCAGAGGATTAGACTCCACTTGCTTAGTTTAGAACTTGGTGCAGCCAACCTGAATAATCAAACGGAGGAACAAAAGTTGTGAATCCCCTCAATGCACTGCTTCATTAGGATCTCCTTACAAAAAAAGAAAATGGGACTCATCTGATCAGCCAGATTTTACGGCATCTGATTAGACCACCATTTTCTCAGCAGGTCCCCTTTCTTTAAACTGTTGACTATGGATGGCCTGCTGAATAGGATGAACTTTGGACCGCTAAATTGCAGCATTATGGTTATTTAGTGTAATTTATGAAAAAGAGAGAAGTCGTGATCACCTACTTCATATTGCTAATGATATCTCCATTTATCAGAACAGGTATGAGTTTGGATCATCATTTTTGCCTCACAGTCACAGAACACTGTCCAATTAGATACCAAAAAAATTATGTTTGCCAATGGGGCTGTACGAATACTAAATTAAGATTTAATAGTCCTTACATAATCATTTATTACTGTTGACTGTTTGCTGCCTTGCATTAAGTTTCACATCATCTCAGCATGTTTACTTCAAAGTTTCCTATTCATTCAGTATTTTCTATTTGCATTTTACTGTGACTAGTCTAAAAAATAAAAAGAAAAGGAAAAAAAGATCTGAACTTGATTTTTCTGCTCTGCAATGTTTCATCTAAACAGCAATTAAAACCATAACAAATTAAAAAGATGCTATGAGAATTACATTACGGTGATTTCAATGTGAAAGTGACCTCACCCTGAAAGAAAAGAGATAAATTTCCAATTACAGAAATTATCACTTTGTCTTTTTTCCCTAACAAATAAGACTGCCAAACACTTTCCATAGAGGTAAATTTCTAAATTGCTGGTTATTACAGGTAATGATCTATTCACTATATCAGTTTCCCAGCCATCCTTAGAAGCTGGAGTTATGCAAGTTAACAATGAACTATCAGGGAGGGGAGGAACAACACCAGTAGGTGATGCTACCAGGCAGAAGCCAATTACATAGGCATGGCAGAAGCAGAATACATAAGGACTGAACATGTGTCCTGTCTCAGATCCATGCAAACCACTGGAAGAAGTTCTTGCCTCCAGCCCACTCACAACTAGTTGTATATTGCTAGCTATGTGATAGCAGTGTAGCTCTGTACTGGTAGCTGACACCTGCCTTGCTGCTGCCAGCAGGAGGTTGTATGGGCACTTCTACTCCAGCCCCAATGAGTCAGGTGGGTATAAGCCCTAGAAACACACGGCCTTCAATCCAGACAGGTTATTAGACTGAAAGAGGTTTGGGTAGACCAAGCACGCTGCCATGGGTGGACCAGAGCGAACCATGGCCTCCGGCAGAGCATCTTGGGCAAGCAGTGAGGGATTTCCTGGCACAGCTCAGCCTGGAGCGAGAGGTCTGCCTAGAGTCTGATGCTGAATCCAACCTCAGGAAACACATTTTTCCTGCCACTTGTTAATAAATGGCCATGGGTATATTTTTCTGGAATGACTAGGAACTAAACGTGCAATAATTATTCCAGCACCACTTCTGGGATAACAGTGTGAACAATTCTTTTCTGTTTTGGTTTGAATCCACTTTGAAATAATGAATCTGCTCATGCAATTCTTCTAAAAGAAGCAGCTGTTTTGTCAGCTTCCTCGTGCAGTCAAGCCTCTGCATGGCTTATTTGGTGCCTTCTCTGCAGATTTTTCTGCTGTCACAACTCAGATTCAGTATCCTCCACTAAGTAAAGTTTTTACATGGACGCTCTCTAAGAGTCAGCAGCTTTCCCTATAGCCCTCAGCAGGAGCTATTTGCTCTCTAGAATATTTTATTAGCATGCTGATTATTTCTGCAAGAATACAGTGGGATTTTCCTGTGGGTCACAGTCCATATTTGCAGTCACAGAGACCTTGAAATCACTGTAGGCTGAAAAATGCTCTGAATTTTTGGATTTTGATTATTAGAATCAAACTGTAGCAGATACTGTGAAACACTCCCCCAGCGCTCTCAGGTGGGATGGAGAGAAAAAGCAGCAACAAGTGAGGATATGTCTGTCAACCCTACACCACAACACTACCCCTCAGAGGCAGCAGAGTTCATTACACTGGACTAAGACGAACAACTGAGAACTTCTATTTATTTCCCATCCCAAATTGCTATTTCTCAGTCAACAGAAAAGCTTGCTGCAGTAATATTGCCAGGAAAATACTTTTTCTTAATTTGCTACAGTTCAGATCCTTGAAGCCATTTAGTTGTTAACCAACTGTAAAGTTATCAGCACAGCTCCAGCTACACAATGTAGTCTTGTTCTTTCTACCCAAGAGAGGTCCTAATTTGTCCTCCTTCTTACTCTGTACATGTTGTTCAAGCAGATTCTCAAGAGAAATCATGAGAAACTCTGTACAGAGTAATATTACATGATGACATGTCTCCAATGTTATTCACTGTAATAGATACAACATTCATCCAAAATCAGCCTTGTAAATAAATGCCTGTCTTGTACAAAATGACTGTTTGTTAGGAAAGTCAACAAGGGGTTTTCTCAAGCACCAAATACAGCTTTCTAACTGGCTCTGCCAAATAAGATGCTGATGCCTCCCATTTGCAGTGTGCTCAGTAATAACAAGTAGAAGGGAGGAAGCTAGAAGAAAGCCATTAGTTCAGCTGTCAATGTATGTAAGTGTCCACAGGTGTCATCAAGTGTGAAGAAGCAGTGGCAGCCATTTGACATTGCTGCCTCCGTGAAAGAAATTTTGACAGCAGAAGCAGAATTTGCTAAATTGTGCCAGTCCCCTGCAAGAATTCATGAGCTCCTGGGACATGGTATCTCTGAATAAAAGATCCCCTGGCAAGTGAGTAGACAGAAATCAAGAACAACTCTTGGGCAAGATACCTTCACATCTTCTGCAATTGGCAGGAGATAGAACTCTGCTAAAACTCTTCAAGCCTCCTATCATTGCAGTATTTGTGTGTTGGTTGTTAAAGACCAGCATTGCTCTGGCTACAAAGTAGAGAAAATTTTCTAAAAGCCTTCTGTTGAACTTTCTATTGGTGTTTATGGAAGAAACCTTCCACCTCAGTAATTACCTGCTTGCGTTGCACTGGTAGAGCCCTCAACAAGCTCAGCAGCCCCTCCGAGGGACCTCTGCACAAAAAAGATTGTCGTGGTGGTAATGCATATTACAAAGCTGAGGATGAAAAGCAAGCAAGGTTTAGAGGTAATTCATTCTCTGGGAATGAGTGTTTCAGGAAACAGGCTAAATGAAAGCATGACTGTTCCTGGATAACTTCTGTTGCTGGAATCACAGTAGTATCACCAAATGAACCTTGGTGACAGGAAAATAAACAGCAACTTTTTGACAGTTCTCGCCTCCGCACATACTCTAACTATTTCCCATACAACACAGAATAAAGAAGGGGTTCAAGTACTTAGAAATGATCCTTGGTCCAGAAATAGATTTTGAGTTGTATTGTTTATATGATATTGGTAATATGTGATTATCATTTGAAAAGCAGGTTTTCAAAATGGCTCAGATATGTTTCAGTAAGACTTCTTTTCTCCCCTGTGGAAAAATGCAATGTGTATTCTAACAATTATTACACCTTTATTCTCTGCATCAACTCTGTTTCTAAATGTATGAACTGACAGCATGTCTGGTCACATGAGTCCAGTCGACAAATTTGGCTAACGGTAACGCTTTAGGACAAAATTATGAAAAAAATGACAAATTAACAATGGCACCTAATCAATAAATGACACAATATGGAATCCATGAAGCTGATAATGCAACCTCACAATTCTCTCATTTCATAAAATAAATTACTAGAGCTAAACATGTGCAAGATGATGTCTCATTTCCAGTTAGTTTTCCCCCAACCAATAATAAATTTATCTGGAATTATACAGATTACAGTTCTAAAATGATCAGTAACACACAATTTTCAGAACCTGGCTACTTTCAACCCTAAAACAGCCATTAATAACTAGCCTACAAAGTGCCATCGCCTTAAGACATCCTTTGTCGGAAAACGGTGTGCTTCAGAAAAAGTTCCCAGCCAGAATATTATCACTACACTGAGTAAAAACCAGGAAACAGAATGACAGATCAGTTTGTCTTTGCTAAAGGAACTTCATAACTTCCCCACTTCATCTAGAAAAATACTAGCACAGCACTGTCACTTTAGGAAGATTTAACTGGCTTTCAAATAAATTTTCTGTCATTGCAGTCAAATGCTATGTTAAAGTACCTTGGTAATAATACTGTGAAGTCTGAAATTACTTACCTTTATTCTTAAACTAGCTTTGGTGACTTATCTAACCTCTGCAGGCTGACATTTCTCATGATGCGGTTTGCACAAAAAAAAAGTTAATCTTCAAAAAATTCTGAAGAAAATCTGTTTTATGATTTTGAAATGATCAGAGAGCAAGCTGAGTTAATCGTAGCAGAGAAATTACATTCAGGCGTCCCCTTTCTGCTATTTTCTGATCATTCAGAGCAAATCTAGATATAAAGAGCCCAAATCGGCTGTGTACATTATGCATTGAGGGAAATGTGCTTTGTCGATTTACTTACCTGGAGGGATACTGAAGGTACCCTCCACTCTGGTGGGTTGGCAGCAACTGAAGGACTCTAAAATAAACTCCTTAAACTTTCTTTAAAAAGCAGTTTGCAAAAAACAAATAGCACAGTGAAAATGTCCAACACAGTAGATGCTGCCATGCTCAGAAGGACAGAAGAGGCAGACATTTTAAAGCTACAAAACGGGACTGTTAAGAACTCACTCAACTAATATAATTCATTATTTCCAGGAAATGAGAGGAAGTTGTTACACCAAAAGCCAGTGTGTTCTTGAACACAGGTTAGACAGTTAGACACACAAGAAAGTTTTAAAAAAAAAAAAAAAAGAAAAGAAAAAGAACATGGCTCTCCTGCATTATATAAGTATTGGGCCACCAAAGCCCCTGTCTGAGACCGAGGTACTCAAGTGCTATTCCTGCCCCAGGCTCTGGCCAGTCAAGGTGCTCACAGCTCTCCTTACTTATTGTTTGTAAAGTGCTCTCAGCTATTGAGGGAAAGCACTGTGCACAGGCAGATTTTTGCTGTTCCTTTCCCCTGGTCTCTGACACATATCCTCTCAGGCCTTTCTCCTCCTTTAGAGATTGCAGCCATTACCTATAACCTTTGGAATAGGAAAGAAGGAACAGAATTTTCAGCTCACACAGTAATTAAGAGCTGCCCATCATTTTCTTGTGACTGTGTATGGGAATCAGCACATACTTTTGCGTAAAAGTACATAGAGTTGAATGAAAACAACTACAAGATCAGAGTCTTGTATTGCCAGCATACATTAATACTGTTTTCAGTGAAGAATTTAAAACCTTGCTGTTTTGAATACAGCAGCAATGACTACAAGTCTCTATTTTTCAACGTGTTTAACAGGGGGAGAAGAAACATTTTATTTGAGGGAAAAAGAAAGTGTATTTTACCGTGGCAAAAAGAAAGACTTGAACAATAAATAAATAGAAGTTATCTCTTTAAAAGTTATTTAAAACCCAAGAGACTTTAAAAACAGAGGAGTCTGCTAAAAAAGAACGCTTTAATGTCCTGATAAAGAAAAATGATGTTAACTCACATAGCCAAGACAGACCTGTTTGCAGCAAGGACTGTACTTAATCCCGATCCTGAAAAGCCTTTTCTGTTAAGAGTAGTCATATTCCAAAGCAACAGAAAAAGGCACAGACAATAAATAGGTGAATAAAAGATATTCTTTTGCTTATCTTGAAAAACTGGCCAAACACACACATTGATATATTTTTAATCAAATCCCTTAAATTCTGACTATTACATGTACCTTTGAAGAAGAGAGCATCACAACTTCCCCAACCACACCTTCAGGCATAATTTCATTGTTTTAAATCTGTGCTGCACTAAAACAGTTCACACCACATTCCTTGCTCACAACCGCTCTCCTCTTGCACTGGTAACTTGCAAGAGTTAATCCAGCTGAAAAACCATTCTGGAAGAAAAATATTCGTTCACAGCAACATAGCTCCTTCATCCAGGTGACCATAAGAACATTAGCCCTGGCACAAAGCAGAAGGCAGCACCTTTGGCTTCAGCTCAGACTTAGCATGAAACTGTACCCCAGCCTACAAGCCCGACTGCCAAGCACTGCCATGGCATGAACACTGAGTCAATAAAATAGCATATATAATTAACAAAATGCCAGCCCAGCACTTGAGGGTGTTTGGCAGGAAGATATCATTCCTTCATGCTTGGACTCATACCGCCCAACATGTGCAATGATCTCCAGGTTAAGTAGCTGTAGTATATTTTGGGTCAATTTACACACACCTCTGCACAGGACTTAAAAAAAAAAAAAAAAAAACAACAAAACAAAAAACCAAACCCAAGAAGCTTCTTTCAATAGATTTTACTATCACCTAGAAAAAAAAATAATAAAGTGCCCTTCATTTACAAAAATACCAATTCAGTATGTGTGTCCAAACTCCTTGGCAGAGACAGGTGAATACTCTGCCCAAAGTCACCATGAAAAATTACCTGTTACAAATACTGCAATGGTAGCTCTGCTAAATCCTCTACAAAATATTTCTGTCTTTCCCATATGCCCCTGTTCAAGCAGTCCCAACTGTCACTCTCTAAACAGACATATATTTGTGTATGTATGACTGGGAGAAGAGAGATTTTAAGTATGATTACAAATCCTTTGAAAATCTAACCTCTCAAAGTAGTTATTTTCCAAGCCCCTGGAGATGGCTGTCTCCAGCCAAACATTCAGAACAATGGGAGGTGCAGAATATACCCCTAATTTATATTTGTTACAATGAAATGTGTCTCTATCACCTCCTGTCACCTTAATGAAGGGTTAATTTAAAAATCTAATTGGGAGCTAAAACTGCCGATGTTATTAAGCTGTCTGACTGGAAGTAAACCTGCACAGAGACAAAATACCTGCTAAGAGCAATGGGCTAGATCTGCAGCTTTTAATTGTGCTCAATGACTTATATCTCTGCTAAAGTAATGCTTATCACCTACACGGTGCTTTCAACCCATAAACACTTTATAAAGGTGAGCATTGCTAGAGAATACCAAAGATCAGGAAACTAAGGCATAAACGGGGGTCCAAAAAAAAAAAAAAAGCCAAATGTCACTTGCATAGCAGATGTAATGGCTGATCCTCTAGAAATGGGTAAAAAACCTTGTACTTACCCTCCCAGGAAAAATCCTACACATACTGCTGTGTATCAGTCTGGACAACCACACTGACCGAAAAGTCGATCCTACATTTTTCCAGGTTAAAATTTTCAGTTAGTCTTAAAAAGAAGCTCTCTTCTACTTTTAATACTATATGCAACAAACTAAGTCCTTTGCTCACCTATCGAGCAAAGTGCCACCCTATAACCAGAGTTATGGGCCTTTGCTTCTAGACAATCCTATAAACCTTCTCCACATCACTTTTAGAAATCTTGCTCCTTCATATATTTTACTGTTTGTATCAATCTCATGCCTTGGCCAATTTTGGCAATCGCATCATATTTGAGAGGTTTGGTTTTGTTCTTCTTGTGCCTCTGTGAAATTTCATTTTTAAATTATAGCACAACAGGAGGCATCACTATGTTAAGACACTGCCCCTCTGCAAGGAAGCGCAAGTGAGGCCAGCATGGAGAGCCGTTGCTGAGCAGCACTTTGCAAAAGTCTAGGCTATCATAAGAGGTCTCTTCTGATGTAGCTCAGGGCAAAGTTAACCAGCCCTGATCAGCCCTAATCCAACCCGCAGCACCTTTTTTTCTGTATGCCCAGTCATATCTTTATTAATCCTGAGTAGAGGATTAATATGAATCTCTCTTTTCCAGAGGAAAAGGGCCAGGGGAAAGATGTTTCAGGGTTACCTGGACCTTGTCTGCTTATCATCAGGACAGATGAAAGCAAACATGCTGTTTCCGACCCTGCTCCACCCCTGGGTGGAAGAGAGCGGAGGAATGCAGTCCCCTCCCAGCAGCCAGATCGGGATGGGCCTCCACCTCCTCCCTGGCCAGCACCTTTCATGGGGACTTCACAGATCAGGGTGTCCCCCTTCCCCATCTTCTGATCATCACAGATAACAATAACGCCAAGTACGTAAGAAGATTGCTTTAGGGCTCAATAATGGGTTTATCACTCTTGGAGGTCACAGGTTTGACACCTCGCCCTGGCTGGCAGTGTCCCATATGCCTACTCAGTGGGGCAGAACAGCGGATGGTCTGGTCTCCAGTCCATGGGCTTGGGGGAAGCCTTGACGCCTGCTGGAATTGTTCAACCAGGGTTGCTTATAAATGTGAAATTCATGTGAAATAATTCTCAGTACCCCTCAGTTTTCCAAAACGCATTTCTGCATGGCAGGCAACATTGCTAGAACAGCATTAATTATCTGCTTGCTTATTAGTACTCCCTGGAACGGTACTGCCTGTTTGCTAGTGCAAAACTTGCTATGATCAGGGCACTGGCTGGGAAATGGGGGTGGCACAGTGTGGGGCAGCTACCCCAGCACACCACAGCATGGACAGCACAGCCACAAGCAAGGCAGCTGCTCAGCTCAAGCGTCGCATATTTTAAGGCAAGTTAAATCAGTCCGTTTCCCTCTGAAATGCCACTCTACTGAGTACAACAGCTCAGCAACCCGTTCATGAGCTGCTGAGCTGCCTGGGCAATGTGGGTGGGGTGGACAGCTGGGAGTGGTAGGCTGGTCCACTGCCTGCAGCTATGGATCCCCTTGTCAATCCCTTCACTTAAACAGCCATCAACATGCGGCTGGCCTCCATTCATTCAGATCCTGCCTGTAAATCCTTCTGAGCTGGAACATTTACGTCCAGATCGTGACTAAGCCCGATTTCCACTTCTACATATAAGGGTGAGACTTTAGCACCGTCCTCCGCGGCCCTCACTAGCGCACCAAACACAGCAGCCACAAGCCAGAAAAGCTCTCTGCTGTGACCGCCCAGGGGGCTGCACTGGTGACCTGGATGGGGGGCACAAGGCAGCAATCCTGCCGGTCTTCACTGTCTGCAAGAATTTTCAGAAGCACCTTGGGTTCCTCTGGCCCAAGTTTCCTAGTCCTTAAAATTGGAATTACAAAACTAACTGCCTCCATAGTATTCCTTGAAAAGCACTATACAAGCCCTAGAGTTTAACAGTACCAAGGCTGTGTCCAGTGGCACAATTTCATGTTCTCACGTCTTTGCAGCAACCAATGGGAATTGGCTGCACTGCACTGTGCGGATCCGTTCAAAGTCAGATATTGAATAAATCAGATCTGCACCCAACTTTTCTCAATTATTTCAGCACAAGGCACTAATATTCACACGCCCTGTGCTGCTGCAAGCTCTAAAAAGTTACATTCTGTGCTGTTCATTTAGGGACTGGAAAAGGTGCTGCAAATCCCTGGGGGCTCTGATGCACAATTCCCACTGGATTCAGCAGTGGAAGCTACAGAGATGCTCCCTTCAACCGCTATGTAAATATTCTGGGCTGTGAACAATAAAGCAGGACTAACGGTGGTTTATGCTGATAAACCAACCTGTGAATTGCAGCGGTTCAGGAGCACATCCCTGCTGCAGTTCAGCTTTAGGCAACAGGTAATCTCAGGCAGAGGAGCAGGAAAGGCAGCATATCGCCAAGCTGTTGAAGAGGGTGTTCCCAATGCATGTATACCCCGAACTGCACTGAGGCTGAGCTTGTTAGGTACCAGTGAGGGTTATAAGTTTGATCTATTGCTTGGCATCACAAAGAGTCATCGCATATAGTCGGTATTTGTTAAATTAATTGCAATTATTCATCACTTAAACTGCCACAGCATAATAACGCCTTCATATTTTTCATTACAATACTTAAAATTCACTTTCCACAGAAGTGTCATTGTTTAGAGGATGTAAAGAAGAAAAAAATAAAAACCTGACTTTAATGCTTTTTCTAAGCCAAATGGGTTTTATTTATTTTACAACATCCTTCCTAACACCTTCTCTAACACTTAAGACTATAGCGTATATCAGTGGCTGGTGTCTAATAAGTTACGCACTGGTTGTATTCTCCAACTTAAATGTAGGTCCCAATCTTGCAATTGTGTCTTTTCTGATATGTCAAAAAAACTCACAGTATTTTAATTTCATTACTTTTACACCTGTTATAGTGGGCTTGGAAAGCAAGTATCTTTTTCCCAGAGGGAAGAGAGGAATTTACAAGAGAAGGTTTAGAGCATAAGAGAACATGGGTTTTATCTTTGGGCAAGATAATAGAAGATGGGTGTGAAAATATTTGGCATCCAGAAAGCTAGAGAAGAAAAATATTCGACTTCGAAATAAAGAGAAAAGATGGTCTGGGTGCTGAGTCTGGAAGCTAATAAATAACTGCTCTAATTCAGTCCTGCAGTTCACGGTAAAGATTTTTGAAGATGAACTTTTAAATTACCTAAATCAGTTCAGGGATGCCTCAATCAGTTGCCCAGCTGAAAAAAAGGGTGAAAAAAAGATACATAACACCTGTAGAAAGAGGAAAAAAGTTAAGTGACTATCTTTGGTAGAAAAAACCCCAGATTTTCTAATCTATTAAAGAAGATCAATAAAATGCCATTTATCAAAAGGTGTACTACTTCAGCTAAAGGCATAATCTTAAACTGAGTTATCTACTGTGCATGAACACACCCTCTCTTTATGCATTCAGGCCCTAACATTTTGGCTTTATCATCTGTAAGCCTATGCGAAGGCTACATATTTCTAATCTCTAGGGATCTCTTATCATTATCCAGGGATGTTGTAAGACTGTCAGGATCCTGGGCACCAGGGAGTACAGGTACTTGTGGTTGAACTCACTGAAGTCTGCACAGTGATTTGAGGTCATTCCTGGGTGGAATGGGATGTGGGAAACCAAAGCCTCTTAAGATATGAATGCAGATGCAGGATGCCATCCAGCAGCTTCCAGTCCCTCAATGGCTCACTCATTTATTGCAACTGATGGGGCATTCTGGCATCCCTGAAGTTAACCCAGTGATAATTACAGTATTGTGCATTTGCTATCACCTTGTGTGATCTGCCAGTTTAACTCAGAAATGTTGAAAATTCATCTAAGGGTAAAAAATAGCAAACTCATGAGTTCTTTTATGAGCCTACTTCATACTGCAACTGTGCTTTTCAATGCTGTACTGTGAACCAGGCTGACCAGCAACTATTATAGAATTGAAGAAGTGTTAGAAAAGAGTAACTTAAAAGCAATGTGCTCAGAGTCTCCTTTAACTTTAACTTAAGATTTTCGCAGCACTGCTAGCCCTGCGCTCTTCCTTTTTCCCTTACAGCTACAGCTAACCGTCTCCCATTTTTAGGTTTTTCCAATTCTCCATTTGGTTGATGGATCATTGACCTTCTTCTTCTAGCCCATGGGATCAGAACACAAGGAAGGAGGTGTGGTGCTGCCTGGTAGCACTCAGAAAGCCTTGGACTCAAACTTTCTATATGGCACACTTTGCAATATTTTAGTTTTCTCAAGTGAGCTAGCACACCAGAAGTGCTCACCATCACATGGCGGACGGATGGCTGTCTCACTCGTCAGAGAGGAAGAAAGCGTGAAAGACAGCAGACCTGCCAAGCAGTTGTGAGCAATCCATCATGGAGGTTTCAGGCTGATCCTGAACAGTTAAAAGTGCTCTTTTCAACAAAGAGTTTGGATCCACTAACACTGGCTGTAAATACAATAAGCTCGAAGGAGTAATATGTGGCAAACACCATCATAATACTTTCTCTGACAGTCCTGTTGGCGGCCAGAGTACTTACAGTCCTGTTCAACTGTCCTTCTACCAGAAACCTGAGCAAAGCTCTTCCTCGCCACTCTCCATTCACGTACACGCAGCAGTCGTTGCTCACCAAGACACTGATAATGCTTCTTTGCCTGAGTAACTGGCATAATCACTTTTCACCTTCTCTGAATTAAGTCAGCAACAGCTGGTATAAAAAAAATCAGACTTAGTTTAAGAAAGGAAACCTCACTTCCATAAGACTTTTTTCTATTTATATTTTTAATAACAGCAGCATTTTAAGGCACTCTTTTCCCCCTTCTTTCCTGAAACAACCTACAATAACTTTAATTCTCACATGTTAAAGGCACTTTTGGTGGTTTTGCAGAGTTCTCCTGAATGATATTGCAGTTGCAATCCTGTCACGCTATAGGCCTTGGAAGTGAAACCTACAGTAAATTTTGATTTCAGCCACACCTTTGTAAAACTTGTTATTCCACACTAAAACGTACAACAGAGATCGAAATCTTGACCATTAGCGCTAGAAGCAACAACTCTCACACAGATGATAACCTCTGGGTAGACTCCCAGTTGTGACCCATTGCTTACATAAAGCTGTCTTACTAAAGACATACATCATGCACGTGCAACTATATCATTTCAATTATACTACACGGTTTTAGAGTAAAGAATCTGGCCCACAATACAAAAACTATATTCCCCATATATGTTCCACCTCCATTCCCACCAGTGCCTATCAGTGCAGTAGCTGACCTCCCCCAGCCAATCTTTTCCAGGCACATCACCATTCGAGTTAGCAACTCAAAACACAGCAGAGACGAGATGAAGAGATAAGCACCCAATTCTGCATTCCTCCCACACCCACAGCTCCCAGCCAGAGGGCGGATAAAGACAAGGGAGCTGGCTCCGAAGAGTAGTTATGTTTGAAACTGCTCAAATAGTGTTGCTAAATGATTAAGTCACAGTATTTTGTCTTTTGCAGGATGGGGGCTGAGTATATGCTTTACTCTTTATCCCTCTGCACGGCCTTGAGTCCATTCCTGATGGCCCATTTAGTAACTGGCTTGCAGAAATATCTGACGTCAGTTGACTCCAGGCAGTACCCAAAGCAGACAGAGAGAACAAAACCAATGCCCTTTGCTCACAAAGGCCCAGTTCACTATGTTTTAAAGTCAGGTTGTATACTTTAAGCTTTAAGCTTTAACGACGATGCAAACAAGCAGACAGCCATTATTATGATATTTCATCTGGTTGTATATGCAAGGAAAATGGATTCTAAATTGTGAGCTGTTCACAACAGAAAGCCACAGAATTTAACCGGGACGTTTTGGTAGGATGCTGTATGGAAGGGTCACATAGAATGAAAAGGCTGAATAAATCCCATGGCCAATTACATGGTCACTGAATCATGAAAAGGCCAGGCTCCTGGAATTTTGCAGCTGCTAGTAGATTCAACGGATGGATCAAACCAGCAGCAAACTCAGCTACAAGTTACCCTTCCGCAGAATTGATTTGAAACAAAATAAACTTACATCAAATCCCCACAATTTAGAAATTTTGCAAGGGAACACTGATAGACTTTAATTCCCATTATCTTTCCTTGTCTTTAGGATTCATCTGTATACTTTACTACAAAACACATAAAATATCTTTTGTGTTTAATGAAAAGCATGATACACGTTTCAAGAAATTATATTTTTAGTGAAATCAAGACCAATATTTAAGTGTGGTTGTCTATTGGGAGGAGGAATGGTATCTTTAAATTAGTAATATTTGAGTGAATTTCTATTGACAGGTTTCTGAAGTTCCAGTTAGCTTGTAGCACGAAGAACCTCCCGCAAACTACAAACACATACAGGACCTTGTCAGCACCAGGGAGGACATGTAGATCCTTCAGATCCCCAAAGCCATCACACAAAGTCTCCGAGAAGGCTCAGACAGTGCTGAGTGGCTGAGCCATCCTCACACACTACTAGTTTGGCTGTCCCTAGATAAGCTCTGGCAGTCCACACTGGGGAAAAATAGGACACAGCTACATGACTGTTTGCTCTCCCTCTACCAGGGTGACAAAGCCCATATGACACACCATTACCAGCCCTCTGTCATAAGTAGTCCGGTGTTTCTGAAACCATGATTAGTTTAAGCTAGTATGCAGTGGCTGAAGAGCTGGCATATATACACTTCCCTCTCCAAGGCCAGTAACCCTTAGCAGAGGTGTAAGGAGAAAATTGGGAGCAATTCCCTCTTAGGGCTGCTGGAGCTCTTCTGGAGCCATCATCAACATAAGGAAATGCTGCAGAGAGAACAATAACAAGCCCAGTTCTGAAATTTCTCTTCCAAACAGTGGGCAGAGCATCAATCTGAGACAAAGGATGACTACTCGCTCTGCCACTGCCTTACTGAGTGTCCCTGGACCATTTGCCTAATGTAACTGAGTTGCCTTGATTTCCTTTGCAAAGTGCTTTGAGATCTAACAGGGAAAACAACCCCAAAATTAGGAATTATTATCAAACCACAAGTTCTGTCCCAGTATAGCACTCCCAGGCTTCCATGACATTCAGGAACGTACCTGATGGCGTATCAGAGCAAATCAATTATTTTACAAATGACTGAGTGCTCGAGCTCAGACAAAGCCCGAGTTCATGCAGGGGAACAATACAGAGAAACTTACTGGAAACACAAGTCAAACTGACCAGCCTATGTTAACTGCCAGTGGTGACTCATAGAAATTACGTGCAGAGAATAGCCATGAAACACTGATCTCCCCTTCTTCCAACACAAGGTTCTTCTCTGCAGTTCACAGGTATTTTACTCAGTCCTGCTTTAACATCTGAAACGTTCTCCTGGAGAGAACCTTGTACATCTGACTTTCATTTTCCTGGCATTCCTTTGATAAAATCCTCCTTAAATCTAACCCATTTTTCCTGGTTATGTCACAAGGCACCACCCAGCAGAACTAGTTTTTCTTTTTGCATCCTTCAGGAGTTCTTACTCCCTTCACTAGTCATCACATAGTCCCACATATATCCACCTCTTTATATCTCTCCTGAGAATGTCTTCTACACCTCTCACCCCAAAAGTAATTTTTTTAGCTGCGGACTGAAACTTCTCCAGCTGCTCTGTGTGACTGACAATGTGGCGCAGACATGCATGTTACATCCCAGGCACGGACACGTGGGAAGACTGCATCAACATCCTGGTCACCTTCCCTTTACCTGATTTAGTTTTCTTTAATTGAAAGCACATACTTTTCCTGTACGTCTGTACTGTGCCTCTATCACAGCCATGACATTTGAGAGATTCCTTAAGAGCAAATGGCAATCATTACTGGATTGTGAAATCTGCAATCTTCTCTACCTGCCAGTGAGGACATAAATCCACAGATCCCAAGGATCTCTGATATGCATGGCAATTTCTACATGATCTAAATTTTCATGATAAAAATAGTTTCCTAGCCTATTGTCTCTAAAGACACCTTGACAATGCAATCCTAACTAGTTCTTCAGTGTTCAGCCATCAGAATCACTAGCACTAGCTAGGTGTTATCTTCCTTTCCTCTTACCTAGGAGCCTGTAAATGTTGAAGGTGCTTACGGCCACCGAAATAGAAATGTTGTCAAACATTTAAGAGCTGATCCTGCTGACAAATATTCCAATCTGAAGATGACACACTTCAGTGGACCAAGGGAATGAGAATGTGCTCAGACAGATGTTTCAGGTGAAAAAGTTGCTATTTTCAGTTTATGATTAGTCAAATTTTACCAGAGAACTATTACTAATGTACCTCTTTAGGTTAAATGTAACAATGAATATGAACGATGTTATCAAATAAAGAAGTGGGAATATGGCAGCATCATTTGTGGGATAACATGGGGACCTGATAGTATATGTTTGTTTTCTGTATTACTTGATCCATCGGTTATTTAAGTAATTTTTATGTCCTATACTTTAGTTATTGCAGGGATACAAGGGAATGTACATGAACACATGCATTTATGCATAATCTAAAGATACTTCCTGTGCCAAAGGGTATATGTTCATATATGTATGCCATATGACACATCCAAGTAACCACAGGGCCTTCTTTCAGTAGTTTGCCTATTCTCTCACATCATCTGTTGCGGTCATGCTGCTCCATGCTGTGTCTTTCTTAAGCTTTTAAACTGCAACGTGTCAGAGAAGACGCTGTAGGGGGAATCCGTTGACTGTACTGTGGCCAGGATACAATCCTGGTATATTCTTAGGTATTGTTATATACTTATGTATTTTAAGGTCAGAAGGGACCATTATGATCCTTTCCCCTAACCCCCTAGGGCTCAGCCGAGACTATTAAATTTTACCCAGTAGTTCCTGCAGAGGAGAGAATTATTATCGCCTACTGCATAAGTGAACTCTACTGAGCCCAATAGCTTGTTATTCATACTGTAAGGCAAGCAGCACCTACCACAATTTGAGTGATGAAATAAATAATAATGCAGCCAACCAGAATGGGAGACAAACTAGAGAAATCCTCATCGAAATTCAGCAGATCTGGGCTAGCTCCCTCCCAAAACTCCCCTGTCCTCCCCTTCACATGGAGATTTTAGGGACAAATGCCAGTAGATCTCTATTGTCCCTGTTCATTCATTAGCTACAACTGATTTTTCTGTTGTGTTCACACTTCAAGGTAAGGATAAGCTAGATTCTGGTCATGTTGTGCATATTGAAAAAGTAACTATGAGACATAGAAAATACAGATGTATTTTAAATACAAAATAACATTACGTTGTTTTCTTCACAGTTTTAAATAATCCTGAAGTGAAACATACATGTTTCAAGGTGATAAACTCCTTTCATCCCATTATCTTTGGGCCTTCCCCTTCTGTCTCCATTAGTTGTATCATTCTCCTTTTTTACATCTAACCTCCCTGCCCAGCCTTCACTGAATGGACTCAGAAAAAAAACTCTTGGTACTATTCGTTACAATGCCATTTTCTATATGTGTACTTCTCATGTGTGCAGCAAGAGACTTATATTTGTGATTAAATCATAAAAGCCTACTTTTAAATTGGCACTCTGTCTCTAGTCCTCCCTTCCACATGCACCACTGCAGATCATGAACACTGCCTTACACGGCTTCAAAGAAAAGGAAAGGGTCTCAGTTTAGCTGGAACAATGCGTTTCACAGAGCCACAGCTTTCACTTACCTCCCATGCTGTGGGTTACTATTTGCTTTCCCACACTTCCCTTTGGGCTGCCAGTCTTTGGAGCTGGAATTAAGACAGGCACAAATGGTGATTAAACCTGCTTAGATATATGAATGAGTGTGATCATCAAAATCACACCTAATGCTTCAGAAGTTAGGGAAAACAAGTCCTATTCCTCTGAAAAGCTCACAGTCTAAAGCATGTTAAAATAAAAAGTCTCAAGGGTTTTTGTTGCAACAAAATCTGTCATGCAATTTATTAAAGTCACGTGCTCCCCCTTTGGAAGCATTCTTGTTTCTCATGAAGTAGGCAAGGTAAACCCAAATCCTCTCCCTCCCTCCTGAGCTGCTTAGCCCTATTCTTATAACCCTGACTTTCTTATGACTTTCTTATCTCCTTGATGATGAAGGGCTGTTCCACTTGCTTCTTCTCTCCCCAGTGCTTTTATGGGTAAGCCAAGGTAGAAATCTTAAAACCTACAACTGGCAGTGGTTCTCATTAGGAATTGTTCAGGAAATTCTCTTATGGGTTGGGAACAATCTCTCAGCCATCACAGTTTTGAAACTCACCAAGGAGGTTACCGGATGGACTGCTTCTCATTCAAGGACCACATTCACCTACTACCTTGTCACAAATCAAAGCAGACAATCTAGTGCTATAATCACAAAGCACTTTCAGAGAAAGTTAATATGCCCTTGCTTCAGCATCAAGTTGTCCTCCTTCTTCTGACTTCCATCCAGATAAAGAAACTCTGGCTTCACTTAGCAATGCTTTCAATCCAGACTGGCTTTCTCATAAGGAGATACAGGCAAAAGGACATTTGCTACTCATCTACCTACTTTGCACTGAAGATGAAGCAGATCAAGCACCAAATGTCTGCCAGTGCCTTCCCAACACCACTCCTGGGCAGTATTTTCCAGTAGTTCCCCTTCCTTCTCTTGAAGTCCTATCCTGAGCCAGGTGCAGAGGTGCTCAGCACCCAACTCTTGCAATATCATGATGTCAGCAGTATCTTCATATCTTGTCAGCAACTGGCTAGGGGCTACCAAGAAGCTTTTGGTGTGAAGCTGTTTGGAACAATAATTTGATGAAAACTAGAGATCGGTAGTTCTGTTAGAAAAGGAGGGATTTTCCCATGATGAAACCTCAGTGTAAGGAGAAATGAACTTTCTCAAGGCTGGGTGTATCAAAGCAGTATCCTGAACTGACATTCTGACAGCTCAGTGAAAATGCATTTGTCCGAAAGAGTAGGACCGCATAGTCACTACTCCACTAGATGTGGAGGCTCTGTTCATACCCAGATTCTGAATCTTGGCAGGATCGAGGAGGGAGATGGAGCCAAGCAGAACCAGAGCACAGGAATCAGACAGAGGACTGCAAAATCTCATCTAATGCTTGTTCAGTGCTATTGAAATGTGCTTAGGCTAGCCTACATTCTAGTCCTCTCTTGAATAATTGAAGAGAAAATGATTGTGGGAGAAGTTTCATGTAACAGGAAATCCAAATGATCTGCCAGATTTTGGCAGTGCCATGCTTCTCCATGTAACTCACAAGCCTCCTCCTATCATTAATTGGCCTGTCAGTCATTGAATAACAAAGTAACTCCAGCGCACAGATGGACAGTCCTCTGCTAGAGGCTAAAACAGTCGTGTTTCCTACTCCAGAATCTCTAGCAGGAGATCTTTCAATGCCACCACAGTCTAAATTCTTAAATAATCTTTTTGTTTTACTGCTGTCTAAACAAAAAACCAACAAAAGAATCCTTATTTCCTTTAACGATTAATCCAAAATTATTAGTACCTGCTTATACAGGACTTTCAAATCAAAGCATCTTGTCCTTGGCTAGAATTATTCCCCTTTGACACAAATACAGACTGAAATCTATTAAGAGAAGAAGAGCAGAAGAGTTATTGAAAAAGGAAGCAAAACACTTTCAAGAAGTTCATCTCCTTACTTTGAGAATAGTTAAAAAAACCTTTTGTTATAACATTGCATGCTCTGCACAAAATCGGCCAAGTCAGAAAAACTTCAGCTGTTCTTAGGACATTCCCCAAGAGAACACAGACAGGGCTAATCCTTGCTGCAGCAACTCATGCGGACCTGCTGAATGCCTGGAAAACTACACAGAACTACCTTGATGCATACATTCTAGAGTTTGTATATTCAGCTCCTTTACTTTCTTTTACTTTAGGGACATGACAATTAATTCAGTTACTATCCCAGCTCTGGTATGCTCATAAAAAATTCACACCTGTTTCACAAATGTTGACCGGTTTAACAGACTAAAAGAAAGGAACTTTTTGCTTAATAATGAAAGTATAACTTACTTTTTAAAAGGAATTTCTACAATTACATTTGTTGTTTACAGGCTGTAAAATGAAAACTACCCAGTGAATCTTAAAGGAAAAAAAAAAAAAAAAGAAAGGAGAAAAAAAAATTATTTGGATTAAAATATCTTTTCTTAACTTTGTGGAAGAGAAGCGTTTCTGACTAGGCAGCACAGTACAATGAAAATGAAATCAATGCCAAGTGCCTTATCCTGAACTCTGAATGGGCAAAGTTCCCATTGACTTTCAAGATTTCTTCCCTTGCAAATGGTATTCAAGAACAGTCGTTACATGCACCTAAGGCACATCCACCACTATGTTCTGTCTCTCCCCTTTGTGTCAAGTAGATGTACAGAATTTTTGAAATCAGCACAGCAAGCTGTGAATGATGATGCATAAAATGAATAAGCTGAGTCTTGTACAAAGGGGAAATCCTGAAGGCTTGGTGCAATCACTGCTATACTATTTCCTATGGTCTGTATAGAAAAGATGCATAATATTCTTCACAGAGACAAAGAAAAAAGCTCACCAAGGCCAGAAGTCTCAATCAGAAGCCCCAGAAGAGATAAATGACAGAAGCTCACAAGTTTTTAACATTGCTTAATTTCCCTCTTATTCCTAGGCCCTTCCCCACTTATGCCTGACTCTTTTCAAGCTCGGGGCTGCTGTGCACGTGGAATATACACATAGCAATTTGGGGCTCTGAGAACCTGGTTCACTTTGCATTTCTTTGGAAGCAGCACAGCTTATGCAGTAGTTTATGTTTCACACTTCTCCCCATCAGCCGAGGTGAGTTTGCACCAATCCACCAGCATGTGAACTGTGATGGCCAAAAGCATAGAAAAAGGTGTAGTGATTTCCAGAAGATCAACTGAGCAAACAGCTCTGGGGCAGTAATGTGTTAAAACCCCACAACTGCTTCATCATGTGGACATGAATCGGAGACTTCAGTTATATTAGCACAAGCATTTTTAAACCAGGCCAAATCATGCTCAGATTGATTTAGCTTAATTAGATGTATTACCAAATAAAAGTAACCTGGCATAAATATGGTATAATTGAACTTAGTACAACAATACAGATGAGCACCCTGAGCATAAAGCTGACTTAAATAACATTTAAGTGGTACATACTTTTTTTTTTAAATCACGGAGGAGGTGATTTAAATCTCTCTATGGATTTACTGTGACACTCCCCCCATTCTCTTGCTCTCACACACACACACTCACTCACATGCATTGCAACCTCTCCTGCTGCCCTAAGTAGGTATAGATCTCATTGTAGAAACTAGAAAACTGAGGTATAAAATGGATAAAGAGCTTCTGAAGATGTCTTTGGAGGAGGCAAATCTGAAATCCTGTTTACTTGACTACCAGCACAAAGAAGTTGGCTGTGAATGGTATTCACAGCAAAGAATTCCTCATCCTGAGGACATTCTGTCATGAAATAAGTCACTGTGTTGCAATTATTGTGGCATGCAGTGGCATCAGTAAAAAGTCATGATAGAGAAGCATATGGGAAACTATTCTGGAAAACTTAATCTGCATTTACCACTAAATTACCCCATGCAAACAGATCTGCAATAACAGCTCTCCACTCCTTCCTTGAGAAATCTTAAAAGAAATGGATTCAAATTTTATCCCTTTCTCTTTAAGATTTCTGTGTTTCGTCACTCCAGTTTTACCATAGAAATAATCTGAATCTGCACAATGTAAATTGACTGGACTTGACTACAGTAAATCTAGGATAAAGGTATATAAGTAGAAAAGAAGCCATATCAAAGTTCTCACTTTTGCAGGCATTGGGAATAGCAGCAACATTCCAGTCCTGAACATCACCTAACTTCATCTCTTCCGCTGTGTTCATTCCTATGAAATAATTCTTTCTATTAACATCGGGAGATAGTTAGACAAGTTCCTATCTTTCTAATGTTCCTGAAAAGTATACTTTCTTAGTCTCATGTCTGATATGGTAAAGCACTGATTTATAAATGCTTTCATAAAGTGTTTATGCTAATCATATGCCTTTTACTGAATTTAATATTCATCTCTTCTTATAGCAAAAAATATTAGAAATACAAAGAAGTGTGGTTTAAAAAATATTCTTAAAATATCCACAATCAGATTCCTCTGCTAATTATTGGAATTTACTCCCCAACCAGACTTGAAACTTTAATTTAAAATGTTTTCACTTACCAATTTTTGTTGAAATAAATTAACTCTGCAGCTCTTTGGTATAGGAAGGAACCATCAAAATGTAACCCAATACTCTGTTTTTTGACAGACTAACAGTAGCACCAAGTGTGATCTTCCACTCTTCCATTCAAAAAAGTGTTAACGCAAAAGCCTAAATATTGTCATTACACTTAAATGCTAACATTATTAACCTCTTCACGGCTGATGTTCAGTCTTTCTAAGGATAATGAATGCACTTTCATCTATTCTAGATGTTCTAGAATAAGGCTGTAGTTTTTTTAACTATGCAAATAGTTGCTAATGATTTTGCACATGCAACAACTCAGCATTTCACTTACAGCCCTATCTTGCAAAGTGCTGTGGATTTCTGGAGCGAAGGATCCTGTGCAGACGCATCTTCCACGGAGCCAACATGTCTCCTACATAACTGTTTGTAACTTCACCTGCTCTCCCTGAGAATGTTAACGGTTGGATTCTGATCCCTCCCACACAAGCGAGAGTATGAAATCCCGCACGGGCACTGCTCAAAAGGCATTTAGATTTAATGCATGCAGGATGTATGTCTATGTCCAGAATAAACTGAAAATTTAAAAATGAAGTTCAGTACAAATAAAACATACCTTCATTAATTCTAAAGGGAACATGTTTCTGCATTTGTTCATGAGGCAGATTTCTTGAGTCCAAGCAAAGGATGTAACAGTGCTCTGAAAACGAGTTGTCTTTCAGGCAATGTCTCCCTCTATGCTGTTGGCTCTCTGATAGAAAATACACTCGTGTTTGGGGAAGAAGAGGCTGTATCTGTACTTGTACTTACGTACAAGGCTGGGTTCATTGCTTTTGGTTTGCAATGGGTCTCTCCCCCATCCAGTGGTGTGTGCCTGTTTACAACCCTTTCCACAAGCTCTGCCCACAACTTATGAACTTCAGGATAAAGTTCAGCCTCAGGAAGCTGAAAACTGTGTGGAGGATTTTGTCTGGGCATCTCAAAATCAATAGCTCAGGAAAAGCATCCACAAGCCAAACCACTGAGATGAGCTTTCAGAGAGAACAAGGTAGTTTATACAGAGGCATGTCTCCGTGACCCCTCAGGGACTTGCTCACAAACTCTCCTTAGGCCCTGACGTACAGCAAAAGAGGAGGATAACTTGAACTTAAATACTGCAAACCTTTGAAGAACAGTGTTTCTCCCCTTTCATGGCAGAGAATCCACTTCCAGAGAACTCAGATGAAGAGAACAACTACTTGTAATGATGCAGCTGCAATCCAACTCTGAAGATATCAAATAGAATTCCCAGTGCTGGCAGCAGCTCACCTGCTCAGGAGCCCTCACTTTTGTCAGACTTGCACTGCACGCCTGTATGGGAAGGCTGAGGGAGACCTATTTTAGGGAACGGGATCATCACACCTCCCCTCCCAGAGCTGTCCTGTTCTGGAGAGCACTGGGGAGCAGTTTGACCCCCAGCTGAGATGAAACGGGACCTGCTGCTGCCCCCCCTGCATATCTCCATGTACCGTACCAACACCACTGGTCTTATCACCTTCTCTCAGACCTCCGGGTTACGGGGCTGCTTCTCCTCACAGAGCTAGCAACAGGCACACTCCTACCTGAAGGGTAGCAGCGCAAACAGGAGAAAGCAACGCCACAGGTTTGCTGGATTTCACCAGAAATGTTACTGAAGGAGTTGAGATAAGGGTATTAAACACATTGGGTTCTCATTTGCAAAATTATTACCCCAAATTCGGACATGGCTGTTCCTGAGCAGAGGGCATGTGTGGTGCCAGGGGCTTACACAGACCAGAGGGCTGACAGCCCCAGGGTCTTGTCTGTGCAGAGGGCAGCGTGCGTGGCCCCGGGGTCTCTCCCCGGGTTGAGGACCCGCAGCAGCTGCTTCCGGCGCCCCCGCTTCCCCGGATGGCTAGGAGGTAGGCACCCCACACCAGAGAAGGAGACTCTCGGTGTGGTTTGCAGAACATTGTTTTTCCTCTTGAAAGAGCCAGGGGAAGGCCCTGACCGAGCCTGGACGTGCTTCCCGGCGGAGAGCAAGACAGGCGCCGCCGCCGGAGGACCGCCGCTGAGAGCCCGGGAGGCAGCGCCGGGCCCCCGGCCCGGCCGGCGGGAAAGGTGGAAAGCAGACGGGCAGGGAGGAAAGCAGCGGGCAAGGGAAAGCGGCTCCCACGGCCCCCGGCAGATCTCGGCCGCCGCAAGCGGGCAGCGGAGGGGCGCAAAGTCTCACCGAAGCCGCTGTTCATAAGGGACGAGCAGAGCAGGCCCCTTTAACCAAAACCAAACCAAACAACAAAAGCACCCTCCCGTTCCCTTTCCTTCTGTACTAAGACAAACAGCGAAAGAGACAGACGAAGCAAACGAAAGGCAGAGGCTGGAGGGGGAGTTGCGCTGCGAAATGAACTGACCGTCTGCAAGGACCTCTGCCTGCGGAGCGGCCACCCGGCTCGGCCAGCTCTGAGCCCGGCCCGCGGCCCCGCCGGGCCCCCGCTCGAAGCCACGAGGAGCCGAGGGCACGCGTGGGGGGTCGGCCGGGAACATTTTTGCCGCCGAGCAGAAGGAGGGATAAGCAGTCTCCCGCTCGGCCGGCAGCCCCGGGTCTCCGCGGGGGCCGCAGCTCGGGGCTGTTCCGCAGCGCCCACAGAAATACCGCCAGATTATAACGCAGACCCCTAAAGAAAAGGAAAAAAAAAATATAGAAAAGTTGTCCAGACTAAAAACACACTCGTCAAACGTACTGAAAAGATTGAATTATTTATTTCCTCTGGGGACTCCTGTAACCATTCATTTTTAATAGAATCTAATTAAGAGATCCCCAACGGGTTTTACTTTTGTAAATATTTCAGATGAGCTCGGGTTTCTAGGCAAATCCTCCAGAGCAAAAAAAAACCCGAGGCGCATACGTGCAATCCCCTTCCCGCCGCGTCGGCCGAGAGAAACCAGCCGGGCGGAGAGGCAACAAGTGGCTGGTGGCTCGGAAGCAGCAACTTCAGGAGCACAGCGACGCTTTCCCGGCCCGGGTCCTGCTTTTCTTTAGCAGAAAATCACCTTTAGAAGAAGCACTCCTCCCTCCCCCCGACCAAAATACACCACGGCGCGGCAGCCGCAGAAACTCGGCCGAAAAGCGATGGCAGGTCCCGGGCTCCTCGGCCGGGCGGCGGGACCGCAGCTGCTGCGGGGAGCCCCGGGACGGAGCCCCGGGACAGAGCGCGCTGCCCCGGCTCCGCGCTCCCCGCCGCCACGGAGGGACCGGCTGCGCGCCCGCCCCCGCACAAATCGCCCGGAGACTACCGACGTGCCTGATATAAAATTTATTGATCTCTCTTCGTTTGGAAGAAGGAAGCAAACGAGGACTAGGGACAGGGAGAGGGAAGGAGTGTTCCGATGACTTTTTTTTTTTTGGAAGAAATCCGGTAAACAAAACTAAAACGTTTCTTCATCTGATATGTCAAAACACGGTTCACAGTAAAATTCACAAACCAATTTACATAAGTATACAGCTTAAGAAAAACCAAGACACACAACTTACTATAAATAAAAGAAATGCGTTTGCGACCCGCACAGCTCTCTCCCACCTCCCCTTTTTTTAAGAAACAAAACCCTAAAGTTAAAAACTCGTGAAAGCTACAGATTATGGATAGAAACCAAGCGAGGCTCGGTAAGGTGGGAAGAACAAAACACTTAAGAAACCACAACGATAATGTGAACAACGGAGTTTAAAAACAAAAGCCCGCCGTTTTGGTGTTGTTTTTTTTTAATGTCATTGCAGCGCTAGAAATTAAACTGGAAGATGCAAAATCTTTTAAAACTTTTAAGCGAATAAAAGAGTGCCCAACCTAGCAGAAACCAGGAAAGAAATTGCCGTGGTTTAAAAACTTCACAGCGGCTTCTAGGAGGCAGGAGTTGTGATCTATTAAAATAACAGCTTGCTCAAATACTTTTTTGTACAAAAAAAAGGACACAACTAACGGATTTCCTTTTTAAAATTTCTCCAAAGTTAGTATTAAGTCTGCTAAGCCGAGCAACACTGCCGTACGTCCCGATGTAGTCAGGGAGCGGTGGTGGGGGTTAGGGATTAAGACGGGGAGCCGTCCGGAGCAGCCAAGTTTATATGTGAGTTAGTGGTACGGTACCATTCACGCCAGTCCCAGCACTCTGGTAGTGCTGGTGGACGCTGTGTAACCTGCTGCCCTGCAGGGCGGAAGGGTCTGTGGCATCCCCCCCCGGGGGCAGGTACATGCTGATCATATCCCGCAGGTCTCCCAGACAGGCCCTCTGCGAGTGGGAAGTGATGGCAGGAGGCGGCGAGCTGGGCTCAGATTTCACCACGGAGCCCATGGAGCCCAGGCTCATGGCCGTGGAGGGCTGCTGGCCGTAGGCGGCGGGGGACATGCTGTAGGTGGAGGCGGCGTTCATGTAGGTCTGGGCGGTGGACATCATGGGGCTGTACTGCAGGCCCGTCATGTCGTAGCGGTGCATCTGCTGCAGCTGCGGGCTGTTCATGCCCGGGTGCTGGCTGTAGCCCAGCTGGTCTTGCATCAGTGAGTAAGCCCCGTTGGTCCAGCCGTTCATGTGGGCATAAGTGTCAATCCTCTGCCCCACCCCGACAGGGCTGCTCACCGCGTTGCCCCCCCCCGGGGCCAGGAGATTGCCAGGCAGCGAGTATTTGTCCTTCTTCAGCAAGGTCTTGGTCTTCCTTCGGGGCCGGTATTTGTAATCCGGATACTCCTTCATATGCACGGCCCGCAGCCGCTTGGCCTCGTCGATGAAGGGCCGCTTCTCGGCGTCGCTCAGCAGCTTCCAGTCGGCCCCGAGGCGCTTGCTGATTTCCGAGTTGTGCATCTTGGGGTTCTCCTGGGCCATCTTCCGCCGCTGGCCCCGCGACCACACCATGAAGGCGTTCATGGGGCGCTTCACCCGGTCCTGGTCCGAGCCGGCTCCCGCTCCGTTGTTGGTCCCGCCGCCTCCGCCGCTGCCTTTGCCGTTGCTCCCCGGAGCGGGGTTACCCCCGGCACTGCCCGGCGTGGGCTGCGGCGTCTTGATCTCAGTCTCCAGCATGCTGTACATGGCCGGAGCCGGCAAGAGGTGCGCCAGGGTGGCGGGCAGGCGGGCACCAGATCGGGGAGAGGAAGTTAAAAAAAAAGAAAAAAAAAAAAAAAAAAAGGAAAGAACCTGCCTGGGCGGCTGCTGCAGGAGGAAGAGGAGGAGGAGGAAGAAGTTTTTCTGTCTGGCGGGCGGAGGCGCCGCTCCCCGAGGTGCTGCTGCTGCGGCCGCGCCTGCGGAGCGGTGCGGAGCGCTTCCCGCAGGCAGCGCCAAGCGACGCGCACACCAATCCCGGGGGTATTTGATTGACGGGCTATAAATGAACGGGCGGCAGCCAATCAGCGAGTGGTTCCCGACAGCCCCGACGCCTGTAACTGACCAGCTGGGGGGTGGGGGGAGCCAAAAAGTTGGCGTTTCGGGGCTGCTCTGCAGGACCCCCCCCACCGCGTCCCCGGGCGCCGCTACCCCGCAGCCCCCGGGCCCTGCACCTGCCCCCGCCCCCGGCTCTGGGCTGGCGGCCCAAGAGGCGGGACGAGGCAGAGCCGGGGCTGCGCGGTGCAGAGAGGCCAGCGGGGCTCCCGCAGCTGCCGGCCGCGCCGCGGGGCAAGGAGCGGGCCCGGGCGCCGGGCGGGACGGGGCTGCCCTCCGGGGGCGCGGGGAGGAGGAGTGGGGCGGGGCGCTGTGCTGCAAGCGGGGGCCGTGCGTTTGCTGGGCACAAAGAGATTTGGGGCTCCCCGGTGGATGAACCTGTGCCAAGCCCAGAGAAGCTGCCTGGAAGCGGAGCGAGCCCGCGCTGCACGGTCGCCCCCCCGGAGCGGATGAAGCGGGGGTGGCGGACTAAACTCTTCCAGTTCTGAGCCCTCTCCCGGGGGAGAACCTGCACTGCCCTGCCGGGACCGGGCACGGCCGCCGGGCACTCCGTCCCGCTGGGAGACGGACTGCCCCGCGGCAGCACGCCGGCGCAGGTGCCAGCGGGGCCGGGCTGGCTGCCGGTAGGGCGCTCCCGGCCGTCCCCACCTACGCCCACCCCATTGCCACTTGAGTTTTTCCACTCGGCTGCCCCAAAGAGAGTGGGGGGGAGGGGACGGAGCTTGCAAAACCCCCAAGTTTCATGGCAACAGCAAAGTTCCCTCTGTGTGAAAGAAAACTTTGGTGGAGGGTGTGTGAGTGGAGCGGAGCTCACTGGAGCTGTCAATCACGAGCTTCCCTTTCCGTCCTTTCCCTCCCCTTCCCCTTCCATCTTTCCTCCCTCCCTTCCTTCCTTCCTTCCTTCCTTCCGCAGAGGCACGGACACCCGCACCTGCACGGACAGGGCTGGCAGCCTTGAAAGCACCGCTGGTACAGAGCTGCCCAGCCTGCCTTGCCCCGCCGCTGCCGGGCCGGGGGCGAGACGGGGCGCTGCCCTGTCCCCGCTCTTCCTCGTCCTCCCCCTGCGCCCCGCTCCAGCTCCGTCTGGGGAAGCCAGACGGTTCTCCCGGCCGGGGGAGGAGAGGCGAACCGAGCCTGAGGTGTGCTCGGAGCCGCGCTGGTAGAGCCCCGGTGCCGGAGGACGTGGGCAGCACCGCCGGTTCCTCCAGTGTAGCTCTGAGCAAACTTCCCCGGGAGCGTGTGGGGCGCAGGGGAGGGTCGGGGGGCTTTGGGTAGGGACGTGCCCCAAAGAGAAGACCGCGAGGAAAACGACGGTAATCGGTACAGCGGGAGAGGGCACTTCGAGGGCAGGGCTCCAGGCTGGACCCGGAGGCACAGCCCAAGCCGGTGCCGCCAGCCCCGAGCCCGCTGTGCTGCGGACGCCGGGAAGGGGACTCCGGGCCGGGTCGGGGAGGCTTCAGCAGGGCGGGGGAGGGACCGCTTCCGTCGGTACCGCGCAGCCCCGCTCAGCGCTTCCCGCGGTCGGGGGGAAGGCAAACGAGCCGCCTTAAAACGGCACTTGGTGGTACTCTAGAAACAGCACCGTGTCTTGGTGGGATTTTTATTTGAGTGGATCTGAGCACTACTGTGATTTAGCAGTTTAACGTGTCACGCGTTTTTCACGGATTTCTTTTTTGACAAAATCATCTGTTGAACAAAGTCGAAGGGGAAACAAACCCCACTGTGCGACTAACTATGGTGTAGTCAGCATTTTGTCTTTGTTGTTGTTTAGTTTGCTGCTGGTGAGTTCTTGGGTGAAGTCAAAATTTTGCAGCTCTAGGGTGACAGTGGAAGGTGTTGTTTCAAGCGGTATCACACTAGAAAGCACACTTCGGGCGTAGTTTGCTTGTAACTTTTGCAATATACTGGAAAAGCTTCAGACAGCTGTAATTAACCTCAAACCCCTCCAAATATTTTGACCGCTCCAGTCGAGGTTTAAAACGTGCCAGGCTCGGCTGGAGAGCGGACTGATACATATCCTGACAATTCTTTGAAATGACTTTGGATAAACGTTTGTTAGAGGGACTGAACATGCCTGCATGCAACGAAAAATGAGGCGGTATACGGAATTAGAGGATATGCTGAAAGACCTGTGAACGGTGTTTCCTTCGATGTTTAAATAAATGTTACAACTTTGAGTTTCAGACTTTTTGTCTTTCAATTTATCTTTGCGCTGCCTGAGACTCCAATTATATAATTTTTCCCAAAGGCCACGCTATTTAACACTTTAAGATCCATATTATTTCAAAGCAAGACAACATTTCTCTTGAAACATCGCTAATCTCCTTGTAGATGAAGTGAACCCGACTGAATAAAAAAGTAACTATAGATTCGTATAGTTCCACACTTCACAGGTCCCTGTAACGCTCCCACTGCACAAGGGTTGCCATGCCGCACATGTTCGGAGGAATATTTAAAAATTTGGCTCATTTCTATTGCCAGAAAAAGGAGAGAGCAGGGACACGCTGCTCGAACCCCTCTGCCTCGGTATTAGCGATGGGTGCGGATAGGGAACTCTCAGTAGGATTTCCTGAGCGATTTCAGCACCTGAGAGCTAGAAGCCAGCTCCCCTCCCAGGCTCTGGGAGAGTGCCGCGCTCGTCGCGGTGCTTTACCTCGGAGCCGTGTTTCCCCGCCCGGCGGGTGAACCCCCTGCCCGGGGCCCCGCAGGCGCTGCGCGCTGGGGCGCGGAGCTTGCCGGGGCAGCCTGGCGCTCACAGGTCTCCGCCAGCAGCACAGCCGGGGCGGCTCCTCCCCACCGCACACCCCACGGCGGCGAGGCGGCACCTGCGGCCGGGTGCCCCCCCGGAGGGACCGGAGCTGCGGCTTCGGAAGGGCCCACTGGTGCGGGGCGAGAGGCTGTGAAGCAAAGCACGGGCAGGGAAGGGAGGCTCGGAGCTACCTCCAGCGCTGGCACCCCACCGCTCTTGCAAATGCAAGCGGGGCCGGAGGGAGGAGAAGTAGCTCCTTCTCCCCCCGCGGCCTGAAAACTACGGTCTGAAAACCCCGGTGAGGCGGGGTGGGGGAGAGGAGGAAGCGAGGCAAGCCCCGCTATACCAGCTGCTGCTCCCTGAAGTTACCTGCAGAGCGCTTTAAAAGGTCCGATCCCACCACCCCTTTGGCAGCCACAAGCGAATTCAAGCCTCCGCCTGCTCCTCGGTCCTGCCCGTCCCGTGTCCCGGGAAAGGGGACGGAGCCTGCGGAGCTGCTGTAAAGTACGGAAGGGGCAGAAGGCAGGAGAGGACCCAGCCAGCGCAATGAACGGGGCGGGGAGGGGAGCATCATGCCTGGAGCCATTTTCTTAAATTCACTCCCCGGCGGCGGCCGGGACTAGGGGAGAAGCCGTCCGGGGCCGGAGAGCCCCGTGTGCAAGGTGGGGGTCGGGTAACACTTGGGGTCGTGTAAATACAGTTGTCAAAGGCAGAGAAGCCCATCTTTTTTTTTTTTTTTTTTTCATTTCGGTGACAAAGGAGTGTGAGGCAAAATCAGGAGTTTACAATCCAACTTGAACACGAGAGAAACCCCACGGTTGAAAAGGCACCTTTGAAAAGGTCCGTCTGCTTCTTAGGCAATCAGCGCTTAATAAGCAACAGCCATTAATATATGTTAATTGCAGCTCCAGCAGAGCTTGGGGGAATCTTGGAACTGTGTCAGGGAGGATCGCTGCCTTTTAAAGAATAGCGCTATGCACCAAATCGGCCCCGTTTAATCCTATTATTAAAACATCCTCCCTGGTCCCCAGCCTAACTCCCGACCGAGATCAGCGAGGGCTTGTCCTCGAAACCTGCCCAGACAAGGGAGCTGAGCGCCCCTTTTGTTTGGACCCTGCTGACCCTCGCTAGGATGATCCTCTGAAAATGCCCAGGCTTTTAGCCATGCTTAAGATAAAAGTTCACGTGCTTTTCTATTTGATCCCTGTTTTAGGCTCGAACCAACGTCCTCCCCCAGAAGTTTCCAGCATGGTAACGTGGATGCTAAATGGATCATTTCAGGCTGGTTCTGCAGCCCAGGGTCGTTAGGAGATTTTTTTTTATTCCCCATCTAACAGTCTCACGTCAAAAAAACAGTTCGAGATTGCCTGCGAGGCTGCCCGCCTCGCTGCGGGGCTGACATGGCTGGACCGACCTTCCAGCCCAGCGAGAGGGAGAACAAATCATTAGCTCCGACAAACGAGCTCCAACTCCTTTCTGTGACTTCCCCAGTATCTCGCCGCATGGATTTCGATGCTGCACTAGAGACTACAGTTGTCCCTGCTGCTCACGTATACGGGAAAGCAAGGGATACTTTTGATGACATCATTAAAAATAGCAACATTTAAGAACAAAAATCTTAAGTGCGTGGGTTAAACGCGGGCAGCACCGTTTGGGTACAGATCGATTCCTTTGAACTGAGCCTCCCAGTGCATTCAGGAGGCAGCGGCGAATGTTGTTTTTAATCACCTTTCCCCCCCAGCCGAACTTTTATTTGGCTTCTGACAACAATAGCGGGCTGCAAACAGACCTCTCGGAGCGCCCGCTGAATAGACCCTTTTCGAGCCCGGATTGTTTCCACCGCCACAAAAAACAACCAGTAGCTCCGTTTCTTAATTGGGTTGTTCCTGGCCCTCGTTCATTCAGGTGTTCGCGAGGAATTTGTTTATTAGCCTTTGACAAACAGCTCCTCCTGGCAATCGCCTCATGGGGTTGGCTTCAGCGGGAGCGGAGGGATGCGGGGGGGTGTGTGTGGGAGGGGGGCATTGCTAATAAGGACTCTCTCCATCTCCAAGTTACCAATTAACAGAGTGTAGAGGGGACCACCAGCACAGGACAACTCGCCAGGGCTCGCTGCGGAGCCCCGAGGAAACGATAGACTTAGCTCATGTGTTTTCAAGCGAAAACACCTAGAAAAAACGAGCACGAAATGTGATGCTAAAGAGACCACCGCTGCCCCATACACCGGCGGCGGCTGCTGCAGGGCAGTCTGTGCCGAGCCCGGAAGGAATCTCTTTCCCAAGAGATGGGACAGTAATCGGAACTTTCTGCAACTTCCCTCCGCTGTTACAGTACCAACTGTACAGTACCCCCGAAAGAGTTATCAAGCACTGGAACAGGCTGCTCAGGCAATGGTTGAGTCACCATCCCGGGAGTTATTTAAGGGACCTGTAGACGTGGCGCTTAGGGACATGGTTTAGTGGTGGACTTGGCGATGTCAGGTTTACGGTTGGACACGATGATCTTAAGGGTCTTTTCCAACCTAAATGATTCTATCATTCCAACATCTCAGCTCCCTCACGGTTTATCCTTCCTGCCGCTGCGCAGCGGAGGACACCGCACCGGGCATTTCCTAGCGCCCTCATTTCTCGGTCTCCCCTGAGCCCCCAGTGCCCGCCGTAGCAGGGCTGCCCGGCCCCCCCGGAGGCCAGCGCTTCCAGGAAGAGCAGCCCTGCGTCCTCGGCGGCCCCGCTGTCCCCTTCTGCCGCCGTGGCCCGGAGACACAGCCCTGTGCGGGGCGGCATTGGGGTGAAACGAGCCCTCCACGCGGAAGCGTGGCGCGGGGATACGCGTGGGGAGGGGCGCGAGCGGGAGCAGCCCTGCCCGCAGCATGCTCCTGCTGGAGAGACCCGGCTGCCGCGGGCACCGCCCGCGCGCGAGAAATGCGCGCTCGCGTGGGGCAGTGGGGCTCCCGAAAAGAAAAGTCTTTTCCCACGCGTCCCGGGCCGCTCGCCTCAAGCCGCCCGCAGCAGCTACCGCAGGACGAGGGGCCTCCCCGGGCCGGGAACCCGCCTGTCCCCCCGGTTACTTGTTGCGGTGCTTTAATGACTCTTTCCCTGGCGCTGGTGACAACTGACACGTCGCTGCACTCCTTCTGCAGAAAAAACCCAAACCCAATCATCTCTGTTTTGCCCATTTAAAACTTCGTGAATCTTTCCTGCAGTGTTTTCTATACAGATCCAGTAACCCACCTTATTTGCTGGTAATGATGGCTAGACTCCTTTTTATGAGTTAGATTAGAAATCAGACATTAATTGTAAAAGTCTAACTTGCTAATTAGCTGCAAATAAACTATTCATTAGTGGCAAATTAAAATCAAAACACACCTTATTTCTACCCTCTGACATACAATTTTGAAGGCACATATTGTTTCAAACTGCAGCCTGTATCACTGGCACAGCAAATTGAGATCCTGAAAGGTTTCTCTCCAGGATAAATAATTAAAATATATTCTACTTTAATTGACATTATAGAGGACACAAATGAGGTTTTCCTTTTAGAAAGAAATAGCAGTTTCTAAATAAAGCTTTGCAGGCTGCAGAATGGAGGTTTCAACCAAATGAATAGTCATTACTACCTTTTCAATGATGTGGGCCTTTTGATCAGAAAAGAAATTAGCTCTAAAGGACAGACAATAGGAAGCCTGCCCTGCAATAGGAAGAAAATTAGATGGCTAAGGCTCTTAACAACACCTATTTCTATAAACCATGGAGCTTCTTGATTTTGAATTACAGCTGTTCATTTCATATAAAGAAAGTGGAAAAACACAGGGGGAATACAAACTCTGTTGCACCAAAAAAGCCCAAGATAGGGCAGTCAGTCAGTCTTCCCATTTCCCTTTGTTTTTATTATAAACAGTTAACTAATATTATGTATTTTATAATACCAAGAGTGTCCCATATAGCTTTCTCTAGGTCAATCAAGCAATCAAGATGGACTATATTCAGTAAAGGAACAAGTAAAACATGAGAAACTTTAAGTTAGGTAGTTGGATGTTTCCACTGCACGTCAAAAAATACATTTTGCACGTGCATCTCGTTCTTATGTGCATTTTTCAGAGAAAACAAAACAAGGCTGAAAAACTTAAGGAAAACAAAATGCTGAATAACACACTGCTGTCCTTTGGTTATGGTAAAAAACTAACTCCACTTCTTCTGAATTGAAATGAATGTTCTTTCATTATACTCAGGACCAAGAGATTATTTCAGACATGTTCTCCCCACATTACTTTTAATTCATACATCTTGGTTATTTTAGAAATCATACTCTTACTTTTAAAACTTAAAATCAACTTTTTGTGTAATAACTTTAAAATATGGGTTCTCTTTCAAATTATTTTGTTGGGACATTATTTTTGAACATTGTTATTTATCCTGAATTTAAAAATAATATATGTTTTCTTATGAATCTGAGGCACAACCATAAAAGCACACCTTTCTTCCTCCACCATTTCTCCCTAGCCATACTTTTATGATTAGGTGTAACAAGTAGATGATAATTTGTTATTAGCCATGCAACATACTGTAATTGAAATAATCTTTCAGTGATGATTTGAACATATAATAGTCACAAAGCTTTATCATAAACAAGTCCTGTTCTCATATTGACTCAGCTGGACTATAGAGATCTCTGTAACAAATAACATAAAATCACAGAGATCCCTGCCTGCCCCCCATTTTCTTCATTCTTCCTGTTTATCTATTTATTTATTTATCTATCTTCCATTCTTTCTCCTTTCTCTCTCCCTTTCCCTTTCCCTTTCCCTTTCCCTTTTCCTTTCCCTTTCCCTTTCTCACTCTCCCTTTTCCTTTTCCTTTTCCTTTTCCTTTTCCTTTTCCTTTTCCTTTTCCTTTTCCTTTTCCTTTTCCTTTTCCTTTTCCTTTTCCTTTTCCTTTTCCTTTTCCTTTTCCTTTTCCTTTTCCTTTTCCTTTCTCTTTATTTCTCTCTCTCTCCCTATTGTACTATTTGTTTAGAAATAAGGCTACACAGCTAATTCAAAGGGGTGATCATATATAGGAATTGTTTTTGCTGTGATAAGGTGTCTTATAATTATCCTTTTCACCCTCAAACAAGTAAGTGTTCAATAAAAATTACTTTCCTTGTTCCAAAAACTAAATCACATTTGTCTTCTACTTAGAAGTGATTTTAATACGAAATATGAATGACAGCTTTTTATTCAGTGTCTGTATCCCCCTTCACTCCTGCTTTAGCCTTGTGATATATAGGAATAAAAAATAAGAAATAGTTTAATCTGTTAAGAATGATCTCCTAACTCAAAATTGGAGTCACTAATGTCAATATTTGAAGTAATCTCCCTGCTTGAGAGTAGTTAGAAGATTATGATTAATGAAAGTCTCTGCCTTGCTTTTTACTGGGACAAAACTTCCATTTGTTTTGTAAGATCTTAATTAAAATTTCATTTTATTTGAAATGGATTTGTCTGAGAAAAGTTACTAGTGGAAGAGTTACTAGCTAGTGGGAGAAACTTCCCTCCATGCAAATAGGCAGCCCAAGTGCATTGAGACTTCTGCAATTCACAATACAAAACCTACGTAAAGGAATGCAACAGTGAGGAGATGAACTTGGGAAAACCCAGTACTGGTGCTGCAATTCTCAGTCTAGACCTCACAGTCATGTTTTACTTTTGAAAGTATCTTCAGTCCCTGTAAACAAGTGGAGGGTAAAGAACTGTCTGCAGGAGAACAAGTGAATCTAGGCCTTGACTCTCAAAATCTGGAAATCTCACCTAAAATTGTTGAAGTATCAGAGCAACGAGGTTTTGGAGCAAGGTTCTACTAAGAATAGAAAAGTAGGGAACTAAAGAGCTTTGAAAACTAGAGTGAACAGTTTGTGAGTGGGGCTATGTTGGAAGGGTTGGACATGATCAGATCTAAAAAACATCAACAGAAGCTCAGTGTTAGCAGGGAGAGGTTTCAATTCCTTTAGCCCTCCCAGTCCACCATGGAGAAGACGTGGCCAGCCATAAGGGCAACTCACTAGACCTGAAGATCCTTTCTGCTCTTTTTTTTCCTAACATATATTGATAAATGAGGGCAATATGTGCTCCACAGCCTTTTGTAAAACGAATGTATGTATATACATATACAATAGGTATAAAATAACAGAAATGGAACTTACCAAAGAATCAGTTATTATATGGACTGTTTTCATGACACAAACACATTTCTGACCTGAACAGGAGTCACAAATAACTACACCATTTAAATTAATATTCAGCACTCATCCTCTATTTCTATAATAGCTCAAATCAATTACCTGATATTGAAGGTATCTCCCAAGAACTGCTCAATTCCCAGTCTTGCTGAACAGTGCAAAGACTCATGACTAACCACCATCACAATTCTCTATTACTGCTTACTTATAGATGCAGTGACTGCTTAAGGCTATGAAAAATGGAGCATATGCTCAAGGTTCCTATTATCTATGTTAGTGGTCAAGCTCTTCATTGACTCTGTAGATAACACCTCTTCTCCTAGTAGGGCAAGTACAGTCGGCACTTGCAGAGGAAGAACTTATGCAATGATACAGAAGTTAAAGGCTTGTGAAATAGGTATTTCAAGGCCATTTTTTGAAACAGGTGGACCAATTACACAATGTGCATCTGGAGGAACACGGTGGATCACAGTGGATCTTGCTGCTGGTGCACCGATCACCTTTCTCATCCAAAGAATTTGATCAAAACCCAATTCTCCTTGGTTAAGAGGCCCTTTTGATTCCACTAGATTCCCTTCTCCGGGCCTATCAGGAACATGTGCAGGGTAATTACTGGGAGATGGTGATGGTGCTCCTTGCTCCATGGAACAGTGATGAGGTACAGGACTGTAAGGTGTTTCCAGGTGGATTAGACATTGGGTCTGAATGTGGGTGAGGGTCATAGGACCCTCATCATGTTAGAAAAGAGAAAAAACCCCACCAAACACAACCTTATTCTGGCAGAAGAAAACAAAAAGCTACTCAGTGAGTGTAGCATGGAGGGGAAGAGGGGATTTGGTGTGCAGTCCTGAGGCTGCTATCTGAAGAACCCTGTTAGGAAGTGAGGAAGAGGATGCTGTGTGATGCAGGAGAAGCTACAGGTGGAAAAGGAACCATTTAGTGGCAGAGAAGGGAAGCCAGGTGGGAGACCATGCAGTCTGTAGGGCAGTTTATGTCGTCTGTGGCATAGTTGGTTTCCCTTTTGCTATCTTTTCCTGTTGTCAGCTGCCACTCTCTTCCTGGCCCTCCCCATTCACACTTTTGCAAAATAGCCCATAAGGTTCAGTTTCTTTTTGAAAAGGATTCCATGACCCCTTGGAAAATAGTGTAATCTCACAAAACTATCATATTCGACTTTGACTTTGATTTAACTTGATTTGAAGACTTCACAAACAAGGCATATCTAAAGGATGTCCAGTGAACTGTTAGGATTAGCATTCAGAAGTATATTGTACAGAGGTTATTTAATCCATAGGGTTGTCCGGTCCTATTTATTTATTAGAGGATATTTAGATTGGAGCTGAAAAGTAATTGTAGGTTGATAAGAAAACAGTTGGTATTTATAATTTTTATCAGTGCTAATGCAGACTTGATTTCTGTATCTGATTTCCAATTTCTATACAGAAACTCCATAAAGACTCAAGCCTGCACTATTTGTACACCAATGGCTCCCAGTAAAGTTAATGGAAAATCAGCAGGAGGTAGCTGTGCCCTAGTCTTGCACGGGAAAAACGGACTGTTCTTATCAACAGTGATGCTACTTACATTCTGCAGATTCCCTAAAGAAAATGAACTGCAGGTTCTATTTTGATGCTTTTATGGCTCTTCCTATCATGGTATTTGAATATATTACAATAATCAATGCAATTTTTACTTAACAGCATTCTGTGTAAGGTAAGGAAGTACTAGCTCTATTTACAGATGAGAGATGCAGACAGTGGGCATAATAGTAATGCATGAAAACTTTCTGAAAGATGCAGGAAATATGCGGAATCAGATCTCTTGGGCTAGATCAGATTAGCCCAGGGCTTGATCATCTTGCATAGCTGTAATAGATCATGCCCATAAATATTACAAGCTGAAAAGGACTCAAAGCAAACCTGAACTGATGGAAAGGGAATAGTCAGATCTATATTTTGTAACTTACTGGGAACAATCCAAATGAAACACCAGGACAAAATAATCCAGAGAATGGAGAAAATGTTATCAATCCCATCTAAAGCTCTACATATTTGTAACTTGGTTAAATTATATGTAAATAATACGTTTTGAATGAGCTGGGGACTGACTAGAGTGGCATGGAAAATATTCTATTGCAGTAATTACAGCCAAAAAAAAAAAAAGAAACTTTCTAAAGAGTAAGAGTTAGTCTGCAAAAAACATTTTTTTCAAGCTCATGCAAGACACAGCTAAGACAGATGGTCTTGGCTCACAGCTAGGATGTCTACTGAAACACAGAAAACCTACACCTTTGCGTACCAGCATAAATGGGAATAGTAATCACATGTCCCTCCATAGCAAAGGTCCCGTGGCTCCTGCACTGCTTGGTTAATGGGATGGTTTCCTAATCCAGGCGAGGGCACTCTGCGCTTCCCGCAGTGTTCAGGTGTTTCTCAAGTGCTGCCACAGGGTGCACAGCTACCAGGTAGAACATTGTCATGTAAGGGATAAGTGTTACTATTTTTCCTATTCAAAACTAATCACGAGCCATAGAACATATTTAAATTTACAGTGTTATTATTCCTTTGGATTTCCTTAATTTTAAGTGTCTGAGGAAATGAGAGCTACAGAGAAAAGATGTCTGCGCTGTTGTAGAGCATGAAAATGCACAATCAGAATTAAGCAACAATCAAACTTCCCAGACTAATCATTTTCCATTGATAACTGTTACACCATGACTGTAGATTAATCAAGTAAAGACGTGAGCTTGAACCAACTACACGTTTTTAAGTTTTACTACGTTACGCTAGGGAAACCTGCACACTTCCAGACTGAAGGCAGATGTGAGACCTGCTTGATTTACACAGGAATGATACTTATGCTATTACAGCTTACTTAAAAAACTTTGTTTGAAGATTAAGAGCAAAGCCAAGTTCCATGGTTTGCTAACTTCCTGCTCAAAAAAGGACAAGATGGCACAGAGGACATGAACTGGAGAAAAGAACACCCTTTATTTCTAGGTCTTTGGGTCTGATAACAGAGGGTTACAAAAGAAAATAACTACTATCTGGTAGGTGTTGCTGGCTTATGTACACTGAGCTGGAAATCCTGGTTCCCTTACTCTGTACTCATTTTTGCATCATTAACTCTTCAATAACTTGCAATTATAACGCAATCATCATGATCTGGATGTGGTAAGGGGACTGTACATAGCACTCCTGCACATAAAGAGCCCTCCAAGTTAAATTGCCAGGAAAGTGTGGATAAACAGGTCTTGTTTCTGTTCAGATGATTACATTTGTGATGAAATAGAGGACTTTTGAGCTGAAAAAATGCTAATCAGGTATTTTTCCCTATTCCTGTGTTAATATCACACACATAAAAAAGCAACGTTTCCACATTCAGAACTATATCAGAAAAATTGTTGTTACAAGATAAAGTAGCATTCAAATTTTCCTTGTCATTTATCAGCTTCTGGCCCTGCTATCACTACATATTTGATCTATTTTCCATTGAGCTAATTAGTCAACTAGCAATATGAACTATTTATTTATAGACTTGAAGAAATACCTGACCCTGGGCTTATTGCCTAGAATAGAGCTGAAATGGTTATACTAATCACACACCTGCCATTTTTGTCAGCTACATGCTTGCAAAATGAGAGGGATTTTTAAAATTATGATTTTTACTTATTATGCTCATGGCATTAGGCCAGGCCATGCATGTTTGCTCAATAAGATGTTTCAGAACCATGGCAGCTTATAGATCTCAAGGTCATGTCATATCTAAAGGATGATGATAACAGATACTTGTAAGACATTGATCAAATATAGACTCTGATTACACTGACTGTTATTGTGATCAATACCATTTAGCTTTTCGTGTTATGCCTGTCATGCTCCCAAAATTCTAGTGTTTACAGATTGATAAAAATGTTATAGGTAGGACAAATATATATGTATACACACACATGCACATTGGTAGACACACAATCACCGGGCATCTTAGAGCAAGAACAAGACTGAACTGAAAAATCTTATTCTATTTTGTTTCTGCGATAGTTGTCTGAGACTGAATCAGTATTCCCACTTAAAGAATAGTGAAGTTGCAGGCTAGGCACTGTAAAGCATAGACCTCAACTTATTAATGGCAGAACATATTTTGTTCTGTCATTCTTTTCACCTAGAGTTAAGGTAATATTATATACAATTATCAGTCTTTCCCAGCAAATTGTTCGGTAAAAAAGTGAGTTTGCATTATCATTTCTAAAGTTTGAGGCATAAGAGTAGGACAAGTTTGAGAAGACTCTCGGTTTTGAATTATTCTCTGCTGCATTTCTGGGGAAAGGGTAGTTAAAGACAAACATGATCAAAATTATAGATGATAAGGTATATAGTCTTCAGGATAAATTATGTCCTGATGTAAATTTTACAATGTCATTATACCATTGACTTTACTGCACCTGCAACTTACAGCATAAGAAAAGACAACCTACTGCTTTTTTTTTTAGAAAACAGGTAAGTAGTCCCTTTACTCCACCTTTATAAAATGGATAGAAGAATGATAATTTAATTCACTGAGGTTAACATCGATGGTATGATTTTACAAGTGGCTTCAGCTGACTGATTAAAACTGGTTAAATTAATAGATGTCTCCACCTGCATATTCCCTATGAAGAATAGGACTCCATAACATGAACATTAAAATAAATAAATAAATAAAAATGTTGCATATAGCATATTTTCACTTGCTTGGTATGAATTCTTTGTAACAGGAATGTGTTTAGTGATGTTATCCCAGCTAACAGACTAGTGCAATAGGTGCAATATTTTGTGAAATAGCTTCATTCTAAAAAATTAGATGTGTCTATGTAAGTGGAGACCAGATAAATTAGTATTAAAAAATGTAAATGGCTGAACAAGAACAAGGATTACACATAATGAGATACAACCATTTTAGTACAAATACCAAAGTGATACTACTACTACATAGGATTTTTCAGTCTTCAAGACATGCAGCAGTGCTTATAATCTGCATGTGAAATTACCATGATTGTGTGTGCATATGAGGTATTAGCAGGTGCGAATGGCCAACAAGGTAGTTGTCTATTTGCATGTGTGATAATGGTAAACAGACACACAAATTAAGCTCACATCTGTATATTCATTATGTAGCCAGGGCAGTTTTAAATTTTGAGTACCAGACCTACAGGGTCCAACTCTAACATGTCTAAAGTCATATCAAATTCTAAACTGGAAAAGTTGGTGTAAACATAACTATCATTAGGTTACCAAAATGTATACTAGATTTTTTTTTTATTATTGAAATCAGGCTACAGCTTACTACCACCTTACATATTATTGATGAACAAATGGGGTATGATGTATATCTGCAAAGTTTGATAGTATTATCGAGAAAGTTCAAATATGCATTCTGCCTGGATGAAGAATTTAATCTTGTTTGTTAGGTAAATTGTCTTTTTTGTTGTTGTTGCTCTTTGAGAGAAAATATTCTATTTTAGGACATTTTTCATGTAGTCAAAATCAATTGCATCAGAACAATTATGTTTAGAGTAGTATCATCCAGTTTTGTGGAAAAACATGAACTGAATAGGGGCGTAGCCTCGTGACAAACAAGATTTTTGAGTGCTAATTGAGATCAAGTAGCAAACAGCAACTAATCTGAAATCTAGTAATCCTTGCATGTGTTATGTATTTAAAGACTAATAGATACAAACGAAGTTAAAATGCCAGAAGTGTTTTGGGGGAATTTGACACAGAGCTTCCATGAACTTCAGGCAATGTGGGGAGGTGGTAAGCACAGGATATTTGCTTGTAGCAGCAGACTACATGAAAGAACTCAAGATAATTGGAATTATACTCATTCAGTTCTGAAAAAGTGAATAAAAATGCCATCTTGAATTCTTTCTGCTTTTCAATTGCTTACTGCTTCCTAATTAATTTCACTCTTGAGCTGAACATCTTTTATTGCATTTTCTGGTTTTTAGCTAATACAGCTCAGAGTCCTGCTCTACTCTTCTTCTAAGAGTTAAATTTAACTAAGTTACTGGATGACAAATATATTATTGTAGTAAGTGTCATATTACCAGTAGTTTGATAAGCAGTCATCTCTATCTTTATTATTTAGTTGGCTGCTGAGATTACCTCAAGGGAGTAACTTCCCTTTCTCTCCACTCACATAGTCTGTAGTATATTCCTATTGCTCTGTCACATGGGAATTTAAAATTCATGGTCTTACAGCACCTGTTTTCTTAAAAATATTTACTGATCTTTAGTTCTGATATCAGGATACCAAGTGCCAGATTAAGAGCATTCTGATATGGGTGTAAAACCAATAATACAGTATGACTACTGCTGAGTTACCTTACATTTATCTGAATACCACTGAAATCCAACCAGAAACTGGAATCTATTTTCTCTTTGAATTGGATCCAGATTTTCACTAAGAATATAACTCAAAACTACACTAGGATTTAAGTCAGGCTTTTTAGATAGGATTCTAGGTATCCTGAATCAAAGGCAAAATTTCAAGTAGGGAATCTGCAGACTGTTGTTATTTGAGAAGATCTAGCCCAGGCAATTCAGGTCTATGAGCCTCTTTCCCAAATTAACCTTGCAGAGACATACAGAGCATTTGTCTCCCAGCTCTGGTCCTGGTTCTGTCTCTAGCACAGACTCAAGCTCTGGTAAGATAAACACAAGATGTGTTACTGAAGGATCAAACCCTTATGTCTGTTACTATGTGTTGATTTTTAAAAATCCATTAATAAATTGCCTTTAAGAAAAAAAAAATCATAATCCTCCTTAACAGTCATCAAGCTATAAATGAAGCTTAACAGTAAAATTTGATTAACAAAAGGACAAAAGTTATACTTAATTTTCCTCAGGAGTCATTTTAAAGTCAGTACACTTTAGCTAGCTACCTAAAGCCACTAGTTATCTATATGAAAAGAGTAACTAAATTGTAGGCGTTTCTTTATTCCACCATAAATTGACATGTTCTAACAAGACAGTTTGTTTGCTTTTATTGTTCAAAAGCCCCAAAGTCTTTACTGTCTGCTTCTCCACTTGTCTTAAATGTTTGATTAAGCACTGTGAGAATTGTCAGTATTGATAAACTTCTTTCCAGTACATTAAGCACTCTAATCCTTTACATTCCTACTCTATCTCCATTGCCAACTCAGTCAGCTTCCTTAGCACTTGATTTTAGGCCAATATTTGCATTAGAAATGGTCTATAAATAAAAATTACTGCAATAGCAGGAAAAATTGTTTTTCTGCATCTGAAGAATTCTGACAGAAACAGTACGCGAAAGGCTCTACTTGTTCTTCTATAATCACAGGAATTTAACTATCTAGTGAGCTAATTAAAAGGGGTAATTAAACTCAGTACTTTTTTCCCCATTTTTCTAAAAATCTTAATTTTGATGGATGACTATTTATCTTTCCTTCACGAGATTAAACTAAGCATGAGTTTTTTGGTGTCAGTACTGCATTTTGGATTAGATTGTGTGTTTATTGTGATAATTTAACAGAAGGAAGTTCAAATCAGGAAGTTCAGAACTCAGTATGAACTCTGTCGGGTTTTGGCACTTTTAGGGTCAGCATTTTGTTTTTTATTTTTTATTGCATTTCTTTCTTCATACTGCTCCAACATTGAAATTTACGCCGCAAATACAGAATGTGTCAAAATCTATTTTTCAATGCATAAGATATTTAATTTAGAATGCAATATTGCACAATTTGATTATGTTTCACTTTATTTCCTTTTTATGTCTTTGAATTTCACTGGTGAAATTCTGGGGCTAGAAGCACATTTCAGGGCAGCAGGGACATACTGTGAATGATGTACATTTGTATCAGGATTACACAAACATAACTAAGTTTGGAATTTGTTTCCATACAGATAATCAGCTAGGTAGCTGTGTTAGCTACACAACGTTTGTGTAGGATATTTGTGAATGGTTCTTCAAATTTAGACTCACCTAACTAATACGCTAAGACATGTGAAGTGAAGATTTTCCATTTTATTCCCAGATGATTGAGTCTTTCTTTGAGTAATGTCATAAACAACTCCAAGTCTAATGAAGAGCGGCTGAGGGAACTGGGGTTGTTTAGCCTGGAGAAGAGGAGGCTGAGGGGAGACCTCATCGTGCTCTACAACTACCTGAAAGGAGGTTGTAGCGAGGTGGGTGTTGGTCTCTTCTCCCAAGTAACTAGCGATAGGACGAGAGGAAATGGCCTCAAGTTGCACCAGGGGAGGTTTAGATTGGATATTAGGAGAAATTTCTTTACTGAAAGAGTGGTCAGGCCTTGGAACAGGCTGCCCAGGGAAGTGATGGAGTCACCATCCCTGGAGTATTTAAAAGACGTGTAGATGAGGCCCTTAGGGACATGGTGTAGTGGGCATGGTGTGTTGGGTTGACGGTTGGACACGATGATCTTAGAGGTCTTTTCCAACCTTAATGATTCTATGATTCTAACTGCATCAGAATCAGGAATTCTTATTATCATTTGTCTCTGGCCATACCTATGAGCTATGTCAAACAGCATGGTTCTATTGTCCTTGCTGGTACTTCACAAATTTCAACCAGCCAAGGGTTTGCCTGCATATCTGTATGATACTGGCAGAAAACTTTAGTATCTCCTCTTCTGTATTTTGTGAATGTAAAACTTCTGTAAACTCAAATAGGTAGTTTGGATGCAAAAAGTATTTGGTATTTCAACACTACTACCATCTTAGGAAATATATTCACGCAAGCTTAACATGTCTTTACCTTGTCACAACTGCTACAGCACCATGCCATTTCTAAATGAAATCACTGTGTGCTTATATTTGTTCTTATCGAAGGCTGACCAAGATCAGTACATCATTTGCATGTTTCCCTCTTTAAAAGATGATTTGGGAATGCCACATGCAACACAGAATGAATAACAGTGGTTAGCCAGGGCAAAAGTGTAAATACCAGGTCCTAACCCTGTAATCTTTACTTAGACATTGTTTCCAGGGACAGCAGTAGGTATTTTGCCTGAGTAAAGGCAGGAGGATCAGGCTCCACAGTGCAATTTTGTATGAAGTGGATGAGATAGTTCTATCAGGCTCATTTAAAATAAAATAGGAGGGCTGCCTTTTGTCTGCACTGTTAATAAGAAAAATATGCTAGAATAGAAGGTAATTGTAATAAGGTATGTCCCCATTTTTCTCAATTTTGCCCAGTTTTCTTTGATATGATTATGGATGTCATATACAAATGGTATTTCTTCGGGGTGGATTTATTAATTTTGGAGATGTACATTCTTCTAGTACATATATCAGAATTGACCATTTATACATAGGGGAAAAGAAAGGGTAGAGAGACATACAGAAAACAGATGGTGTAGCAAAGAACATTGTGTCTGCAGCATTCTTCATAAATAACATGAATCACACAGAATTGCCAGAGATTATTTTAATGGCTCGACCCTTATGCTGTTATGGTAATTACAGAGAGAGTTTTAAGCCCCTCCACCAGGGAAATTATGCATCGAAATAGTAAAATTTTGTAATGAATTTCAATTGTTATTCAAAATTCTTTATCAGAATTTCGGGGATTAATAGCTCCAGTACTTTTTTCCTTCTGGAGAACCATAAACAATGCTTAAAAAATCAGCAGAAAACATGCAGTATATCTAAAATTGATGCAACTCTTATTGATTTCAGTGACATGGTGCTGATTTACCCCAAATGAATTCCTGGCTCAGCTTTTCTATATGTGGGAGAAAACTACTTTAGGATGAAAGGCTCCTGGATAGGCAGGGACACACTTCATAACAGTTAAGTCCATTTAAGTCCACTGTTCACCTGCTGGGTTAGGGAATCAGTTAAGGTTACATATGTCCAGAGTTTCTCAGTCTGTCCTTTATTTCCTTGTGGAAATTCTGCCCAGGAAGAATTTGTGAAGTCAGCCTCTTTGACTCTGATTTCTGAACATCCAGCAGCTAGGTCAGCGGAGGAGCAGCAGATACCTGAGTAAGTGTGTTTTATGCACACTGCATTTTGTGCCTGTGCACTGATTTCTGTCTGGAGAATCATATCTTTGGCAACTCTGGTGATTCATAATGCCATTGTAAATTTTCTAGTTCAGAGTGAGGTATTGAGCAACAAGTTTTCAGAATTATTTTGACCTTCTTATCTTCTCCAACAGGGCTGAAGAAGTAGAAATAGTGACGACTGCCTCTGTTTTTGTTGTGAAGTAGCTGCTCCATTAGAATGGAGCTTGCCTTCACTACATTCAACACTAAAGGCTAAACTCACTTAGACTTTTTTTTCATCAATTAGTAACTAACTGCAATGCATCCTATTCATTCCAAAGTAGAAACTCTGTGCTACGTATCAAAGGGGGATAGAATCTGGCTCTGGATAGCTGAATACACAGAAGTAAAAGGCCTGTTTGCAGAGCAAGTGGGCTAGCATGCAAGGTGCTCTCTGTGAATGATCTGAATGTAGGTGTGGATTTTCCATATGTGAGAGACAATCTAGTCCTCTGTAAGTTCATACTGTAGCTTAATGCTCATTTGCTGCCTCTTGTAGACAAGCCCCAAGATAATTGTTCATATTAAAAAAGCTGTTCTTTCTTTAACAGGAATCTTCTATCTCTCTAAAGCAGTATATTAAAGACAGATTAGAGGGAAACCCTCAAAAGCTGCTAAACAGATGTAAACAAAACCCCCAGCATATTTTATACACATGAAAATAATGATACAAGAGTTTTCTAAGTATGATAACATCACTTCTTGTATCATGCTAAATTAATAACATCTCTCAAGCACCTGCCTAAACCAGAAGTCTTTCCAAGAGGCTAAGCATAACCTCTCTCATTAAATCAGCATTCAGAGGGCTAACTAGCAGATGCTGCTGACATGAACCGCAATGTAATCTCTTTAACCTTGTCCTGTGGGGAGCAGACAAGTCATGACCGAGTAATTCCAACTAAATTAGATTTTATGTGAAAGTGTATAATCTAAATTAAATTTGATTAAAATGATTCACTGATTTGTGTTTGCTTTTAAAGTTCCTAATGTAGCCAAGGTGGCCAGTTTTCAGTAATCTGCGTAATCAGATCAATTTATTTTTACATGCTTGGATCAAGATTTTTTATCCAGTGGATTTTTCTATATTAATCATATTTCTCTTGAATATCCATGGATAGATTAAGTGTCTTCTATTCAGATAGAGAATCACTGTAATTTAATTTTCATCGTGTTAATGAAGAAAACGGTGAAATCTAACTGTGGTGACTATAAAGACTAACTGCAAGGAGAGAATAATTTGGTCATCAGCTCATCAGGGGACAATATCAAATGCAAAAAATTGTAAGACAGGTGAATCAGAAAGGGCTAGGAGAAAGATTTTTTTCTTTCTTTTCCAAAACCCTGTTCAGTAGGAGGCTTTGCTCGGCATAGACTCATCGCAGCAATAGGAGTGGAATTCTGCAGCTGCCTGTTTGTGTAGTGATAAATTTCCTGGACTTAACCCCTTCACATCCTCTTCCCCTATTGGGAACTTACACAAGTGGGATGAATCTTGGTCATTGACATTATTACATTTTAAAATCTTAATTGAATATTGCTAATACTGGTTAGTGACTGTATTCTCAACACTAATCACAGTGTGCAATCAGCAAACCACATATAGGTACTAATTAAGACTTATTAAATCAACATGGCAATTTTATTTAATGTATAAAGTCAGGGCTTGCTGTGTGCTTAATGTAACTGTTTTAATTTCAATGGGAAGAAGATCATGGACTCCATACAAGAATTTCTGTAATTTTTTATAAGAAGCTGCTGTTATCACTTGTTCAGATACCGTTTCTCTCTGGTATCTGGTGTTTTTTTTTTTCTTGGACATCATATATTTCCATAGTTTGAAGACCCTGCTACAAATCCACAGTTCTATAGTGAGCAGGACTTACTAGAAGGTTACAGGTCATCGTTAGAGACATTAGTAGATCTGAAACAGTGCCTGGTTATGTTAGTATGAAAAGGCTCGAAGTTGCAGAAGGAAATTAAGATGTATTATCGGTGATGTTACCCAGGTGATACTGTTGTATAACCCTCATGTTAAATTTTGGGTTACGCACATATTAAACTGCTAACTACTCCAGGTAGCTATGGTAGAATATTGGAATAAATCAAAGCAAATGAGTTGCCCAGTGTTTACTTGGCATTTTATTCCTTTAGGCTGCTCAGACTGTTTCTCTTTGCTCATTTTTCCTTATCAGACCTGTGTAGACCAGATAGCTCACTAAGCCTGTTCCTAGCCTATGGAGCAAAACCCTTCAGCTCATGTTTAATTTTAAGTGTGGGAATATTGTCACGGATTTAAATGGGATTCTTCACAGGCTTAAAATTCAGCATGAGTTTCTGCCCTTTTCTGGAGTGGAGCAGAGGAAAACTCCCCTCTTCCTCAAAGACTATGTCTGAAATCTACTCTGTAGTGCTCATCAACTTGTTTAACATGTTCTCTCTCCGGACAGCATCTCTGGTGTTAAAACTCTTATGAAGAGAATAAAAGCATGAGTCAGTAAACTGCTCCCTTCTCTGCATTCTCCACTGGAAACAAAGCAAAGCTATTCCACCTCAGCATCTGCACTGGTTCTGAGCCAAGAGTTTTCTTTGTCCTTCTAGTTTTTATTGAGTGGGAGAACAGAAACCAACATAATTGTTTCCCCGCTCTAGAGGATCACTCCTCAGTTTCTTCCTAGCGTAATGAAAAAAAGTGCACTGTACTTCACTGGTACTTTTTAAGCTTTGTGTTGTTTTTCTAACTACAAATTTACCTAAACCTTTTGTTGAACATCTGAACAAATCCGTTCTAATTTTTGGATTTATTTTTATTAGACACAGAGTTGGTGGAAACTATCCATATTCCGAAGATCCGACATTCAAAATAACCAAAACATGAACAGAAGTAAATTGAAACTATTCCATTTATAGACTTCTGTACCTTCTACCTATATTTTTCTTGTGCATGGGGCATTCATATTGGCTTATTAAATAGCCAGGTTGCATTTTGCTTGTTTAACTTTAATGCCTTTTTTTTCCATACCTTGAGACAGCTGTTCTCCTCTAATTAAAGCAACAGGATTATGAATGTCAGTGCTATGACTTAGCAAAACTCTTACCTATGTGCTAAATTTTACATACATTAGTAAGCTCTGACTCAGTGAGTGGAACTTAATCAAACATGAGTTAAGTCACTGGAGCAGCTCTACTTTTGAAGGCGAGATAGATAGAAAAGTTCTTTGCTGAGTGAAGAAACAAGATCAGATAAGTGTTGTTCCAAGAAAGGCTTGTAATATCCCAGTCACATTCTCTTTCTCTATGTTTTGCATATGACAAATGTTCTTTCACTGGATCTTGAGTAACTACCCCAAAACAACAGTAAAGAAGAGAGAACCTGTAGCTCCTAAAAAGCAAACATGGACCAGCCTAGTAATCTCACTTATATTCATTTGCATTAAAACTACAGTTTTAAGTTTGGGAAGTTTGTGACCAGAACAGTTAAGTCCTTTGCAGAATTATGTTAAAGTTTAAAGAATTACTAGTCATTGTTACTATAAAGAATAGCTCCTTATTTTTCATATCTAAAAGATTGAACCCTTCACCATGATTAATAAAGTCTGGTTGTTATCTACTTTTGTCATAAAAAATGATATACAAAAGAAACAGCCTGAAAAAACCACAAAGGTAGAACGCTAGCATGAACATTTGTACCGACACTGCTAATTAAAAGACTTAACTTATTAGTCTTTAAGTAGCAAAAAAAAAAGAAACAAACAAGTATAATTTGCTAGATTAATTTTATGTTCTGTTCTATTTAATCAAACTATACCTATAGTGAAAATGACAAATCTGAGTTGTCAGACTATGGATGATAAGAAAGATAAAGGTCATATATTTTAATGTCATGGAAGGTCTTATTAAAGGAACCCTAATTACATTAGGTATCCATGAAACATTAATTAAATACTGTCTGAAATAATTAGGTCCAAGTTACTGATGATTTAATTAAACTCAGTTTTTTATTTTATAAGAAAACTACAGGTCCGGTATCAGTCTGTTGGCAGGATAATTGATAATGTGTCAGAAGAGCAAAATAGTAACCTTGACCAGCTACATCGGAAGGACACTATGGTGAGCAGGTTGTCCTGCTTGCCACGCCTTGTGGGGATGAAAACACGTGTGCTTGATTTATATCAAGGGGTGCAGAATTCAGAAGAAAGAAAGAGAAAGGTTTTGGCTCATATTCTCAGCTTGTATAAACTGTCATAGCGTATCAGATGGTAGTTCCTGACCTCTTAGTCCTGCTGAGATTCCTTGCAAATTTTGGTGAGGATTCTTTGCCTTATCAAGTAGTAGGACTTCTACAACATAAGGCAGATACACACCTAAAAGCCTGGTTTTACACATCTACCACACACCCACCAAAGTTGCAAAGCCTTCTCCTATTCCCCTCTACAAGGAAAATATGACTGTGTAAACAAGCTAATGACTCCTTTGCATACAGGAGGGCCTGCCAACTCCATTGTTATATATGGATAAAGAAAGCATGACTGGGTGCAGATCAGCTGGCAAAGTGCTTACCTGATCTTTTAGAATGAGTGAAACACCATCCCCTACTTAAAGCAAAACTGCCACAGAATATATGTGAGATTATCTGGGGAAAAAAAAAAGAGTACTGGAAAGGCAAGAAATATGTATGGTAAGTTTGTATGTGGAGTGAGGCAGTGAAGGCATTTTGAGGGAAAAAGAGCCTTTTCCTGTCTGTACCATGACTGGGAACACAGACTACATGGCGCTACAGAGATGGACTCCACGACTTGATTCTGAATACCTACATCCACTGGCAAGAGAGATCTAAACTCTGTTTTGCCAGGTTGATCTCAGACAAGTAAACCTCACACTTCAGTTTCTCCTCTTGTAAAATGAAAAGGAACATCTTTATTTGCCTCATAATTATAAGGAGTACTTTCTAATGCCTGTAAGTGATAATGCTATAGAAAACTACTGTAGAAATGCAACATATTGACTTGAGAGTTCTAAGAATCAGAAGCAGTCTCATGCCTGCAGTGAAGAGCCAAACTTCTTTAAGATCGGCAATCAGCAAGGATTACACAGGCAGCTTAAACAACGTCCTTTCTAGATATGGATAGTGCCTAATGAAGAAAAATGTTCCAGTATATCGTCAGGACAACTACCACTGGTCACACGTAGGGTTCTAGATAAAGAGAACAGGAGAATCTCTTTGTAATTAAAACTTGCATGCCTCCTAAACATCACTTTCCAAAGAGAGTTTTTTATTTTTGAAAGGGAATTAACTTGTCACTATACAACTAAAAAGATTTTTAAAAATGAAAAACCAGACTAGAATCCTCTCATAGTTTATATTGTACAGAGTAAAGCAGATTCAACAAAGGAACACCTATTTTATCCTCTTGATAAAGTTCTATGAGTTCTAGCCTCCACTGAAATGAAAAGATCATTGAAGAGTCTATTATTTCACCATCGAAAAGTCATAAATTCTTAAAACCCCAAAATTTCATCACAACTATCATTGGCAGGATGGGTTTTTTTTTTGACCACAGTCATCATTATGACACCTAATGAATATTAATATTCTACAACAGATATGTAAATGATTCTAAAGTGCTAAGGAAATGCTAAGACTCAGCAACTAGTCAATTTCTTAATTAAATCCAGAAAGACAGTTTTGGAATAAATTTAACAATTGACTCATCAGTTGGACAGTTCTGGAAAGACGAAGTGTTTTATGTATCGTGTATGAAAAACATGACAGCTGTACTGGGCACTGTACCTTTTTGTTTGCTGCTGCTTTCACATCTTCCTCAAGATGTTCATGAAACTTTTCTCTTAGGCTTTCTCAGTCTTGAATTGCTTTTCATTAAAGACGAAGACTGAAATATAAAGAAAGCCTGTTTTTAAAATCAAATAGAATTCCTGTTTTGTTTGTTTTTAAAGAAAGCTTTGTTCAAGTCATTTAAAAGACAAAAACAGAAGCTAAAGTTTCATTCCTTCCCTCTGCAAACTCTGCATGACATTGATTCCTAATTTATGATGTAAAATAGTCTTACATTTTACCCTACCTGATTGCTTTTGCCATCTATGTAATGCTTTTTGTACAAAAATACTTAAATGTTTGAGGTAAAAGTAAAATTTTATCATGAAGTTTTTCATTAAATCCTCTTACTTTGACAGGCAGTTATAGTAATCAGTATAAAAATGGCATGAATTAGCATCTGTATCATGTTTCAAAACTATTAAAACTATAAACATACTAGGTACCAATGAGCAATGTAGAAAGCAGACCTTCATTATTGATACACTGTTTCAAAAAATTCTGTTGTCACTGTTCGGTATAAGAGTACAGGTATAAAAATGACAGATTTTATTCCTAAAGTTTTAATTTCCACTGAAATACATTGACTTTTAAGATGGTTTTGATACACTTTTTAAAACACAGAAATCTTTCATTTATTTGACAGGAATATAATTGTGTAAATACCTCTAAATAAGGTTACATATCTGACAAAGTTGCAATCTGTTAAGCAATATATTGTATGCTGCTTTTTTGCTTATATATGCACACATATACTGTAAGGTATTTAATGGTCATTGTTTGTCTGCAGACAGTATACAGACAAAGCAGACGCAGGCACTGAAAAGAGTCCAGGATCTGGGACAAAGAGACAAGCAGACAAATTAATGGGAAACTGATAACACAGTGTCAAACAGGACGCAGTTCAATACCTAGATATTCTACCCAGAAGGATACTCCACATCTAAGTTTTATGTTGTTTGGTACCTAATGAGAGTCTTACTAAAGCACACATTCTCTGGAGTTTGATATGTAAGATCTTTTCTTATACTCAGTAGTATCAATTTGCTCCATGACCGCTGCTTCTCAGATCACCAGTCCGAATCAGTACTGTTTGAGTCCTTACTGATATTTGTTGCCTTTGTGAATTTGTCTTTACCTTTTCTTACTGTGAAAAAACTAAAAGATGTAAGTAAAGAATATTAAATGTGATACATGGTGAAGGCATTAATTAATTTTTTATACAAAATGATGAGCCACGTCCTGCTCTCCTGATCTAGGCAAAATACAGGCTGCAATGGAAATTCTGCTTCAGTTTCTCCAACAAGTTCAAGTACTATACAGTACTATCCCTTTATGTCATCATAGAAATCAAGTAATTTAGAAAAATGATCTCTCAAATAATCCTTTTCAAAGTGACATTAACTGTCAACAAATGAGATGGAGAATGAAAGGAAAACAGCTGCTTGTGTTTTACCTGTTTTGCCACCTGTTAACAGAAATGAATGAATGAACTCAATAGTGTTGGGGAATCCTTGGATTTCCTGAAAACAGTGTCTAGAAAATTAGCTTCCTTTCAAAGATACATTGGTGACTAAGTTTATATAAGTTAAATTACAATTATCCCGTATGCAAAATAAAATTATATCAGACTGTGATGGCTAACAACCAGTTAAAAAAAAATGATTTAAATGGTTTTAGTACTACAAATTCTAGACAGAAACAAGCTTGCATATTGACAATAACATTGGCAACATCGGTTACTTGAAAATCCATAAGCTGTGCACATATTTGCAACATTTTTCCCCCAGATATTTCTAAATACTGCTTTTAGACTTTAAAAGCAATGCAGATCCAATACAAATTTCTTTATGTGAGCAAAGATGTTCTGCTAGAGATGTCTCAGGGTACACAGCTACACAGCTACAAAATTGTAAAAGTCTGCAAAACAACCTAGCAGAAGCAGATCTACAATTAACAAACAAATTTGACAAGGCAGTTGCTGGATCTTTGCTTATTTCTACGTTACAAGCACTTACCTGATGTCTCGTGCAATATGCTATAAAGATATTTCCTAAAGGATCTTGGCAAATGAATTATGTAGCTGAAATGTAATAACGAAGGTAGAAATTTGTCCTGTTATCAGTCACACACATTCAAGCAGAAACCCAGTGCAGCACAGTAGATAGAACTATAAGCTCTGGGATCTTCTCATTCAACCAAGATTGCTTCATACAAAAGTTGACAATACACTACTGAAAGCCATTGTTGATATTCAACATTTTTTAAATAGCTGAACAGAATAGACAATAAGGCATGAAGGAAAACTTGGATAGGAGGCTGGCCTGGAGTCTGGGTTCAGAAAGGAAAAAACATTAAAAATGGACAATAAATATGTGATTCTCATTTTTAATTGCCCTGTATGTGTCAATTAACTGATCTTTACCATGCTGAAATTCCACCAGTTTTAAAGGAAGAATAAAATATGAACCATTTTTTTTTATCTATTGAAGTCTAGGTGCAGTTTTAAATGTTGGCACTGAAAGACACATAAGCTTCCATGGTCCACATACACCATCCTCTAAAGTAAATTAAGGAATTTGCAAAATCATTGAAAGATCCTCCCATTAATTGTTAGACCCACCTGCCTAGGCTGAGAAGATCATACATTTCAGTCATTATATCAGAAAAAGGATTCATGTGAAATACTTTTTAAAATTATGAAAAATCAAGTATTTATATTTCTTGTTATTATCTCCTACGCCTCTATTTCCTCAATTAAATGAGATCAGACCACTATGTCCACTACAGTCCTTGAAGAACTTCACAAAATTTTAGAGATCTTGCACATCTCGGATAATGGCTTATTTTAACAACTCTTTGTACTGTGTTTGTATTGTCTAAAATTTCAGTGCCAATAGGGCAAAATTCTATCTTGTATCTCTGAAAAACTGAATCAGTACAGGCAGATCTTATTTTTTGCTACTGACAAACCTGAAGCACCTTGTGTAGATCATACTAAAACCACTCTGGTTAGTAGCCAGTAAAGGATGAGTTTAAACAATAATATTTCTTGATAATCCAGATATTCCAGCAAAACATTCTGCTTCACTCTGTGGCTCAGAAGTACAGTTGCCTCCAGCTCTGTTTTGGATTTCATTGTATTCTGCTTCACCCATGCTATATTCGGTACGCCTTTCTCCAATTTATTTTTTTTTTTACATGGAGAACACTGTCAGATTATTTCAAGCCAGACCAAGCAGTTTATGATGAATGTTGGCAGCGCAGTTTAAGAGGGTTTTTTGTTAATCCTGTTGTATTATCCACTAATTCTGATCTTGAAATTAGAATGTGAAACGTAACTGCATTTTATAGTGCATCTTTTCCTCTTGTTTTCAGCTAGTCCTATTAGGCGTGCTACTTGATTTTGGACATCACCTACATTATTTAGATTTCCTTGAAGAAAGAATATTACTTGGTTTGCCTATGCTATACCTGATCTGCTTGTTCCAGGAAAATTCTGAAAGCCCAGGTGTGTCCAACACTTGGCACGAAGCACATGTATTGTCCTCTTCATCAGTCTGAATTCAACCTGAAATCAGGCTGTCTACAAATACTGTCTGCCCCTGCAGCAAAACCATATTTGCCAGTGAGTATGACTAATGCAAGAACTGATCAACAGATGACTCTGAGCAGAGTGCCAGGGAATGGACTTTGAGCAGGGAAGAGCACACTTGAGTACATCCTTCTAACAGACTGTTACCTGGGTCCCCCTTAAAATGTTTTCCCTAAAGGCAAGGATTGAAACCTGCTGATGAATCCTTTGCACTCCTGCAAAGCACAATGGGTACAGCCCTTTCGATTTATGAGTCATGTTCACAGGTCCTTCTAGGAAATTCCTAGAAGGAGTTCCCCATTTCAGTTATATTTGACAAATCATCCATCCTGACTTTCTCTAGAAGTCACCCTCAGACAGCAGAGTGGAAATATATTGAATTTAAGCTGCTTTGGTTCAAAGTCATTTATATGGCATCACTATAAACCAGGTTTTCTCTGACCTTGTAAACAGAAGCTGCAAACAGACGTGGTCAAATCACTTACTCAACTACAGAAAGCCAAGAGAGTGGGAATGAAAACTACTGGGCCTTACATCATTGCAGCTAGAAGTGTGTCAGCAGCTCATTTGCTAGATCCTTGGATGTAAGAATTTACAGACTAAGAGCACAAACCAGATATAATTGCATTGATCTTCGTAAAGCTAACTCATTCTGGACCATCAAATCCTGCAAGTTGTCCATGAAAGATATTTTCTAAGTTAAAAAGAAACGAGTTTGATACCTTCTTTTACATCAGAAAGAAATCAAACAGGCACAGAGCATTTTGCTTTACAACCGGCCTTCAAGTCTAAGTCATACAAAGATACATATAGCTATTTCATTCAAATTAGTTCCATTGATTTCAATTAGCTCATTGATGTCAGTGGAAATGTTCATGTGCTTGCAATAAGTCTACAGGACTGGGTATAAAACAACTAGAGATATGATATCTGTATTGAACACTATCGCCTTTTCCCTTGTTCCTATGAGATTACTAAAACTCTTTCAGCAAGAAACCTGAACATCAAATATCAATATAATTTGCAATATCTTTTTACATGCCTTTCTTCCTTCTTGGCACTTAAAATGATTCCTTTTCACTGTGATTTGCAATCTAAACAATTACATAAACTTCTAAGTTTAGCCAGGGCAGGAAATCTTCTAAATAGCTGTGGCAAGATCTTTTTGTGCAGTAGTGCTCATATGAAAAATGCACTATAGGCTGCACTCCAAAGGTATGTGACAAGAAATCAGAATATGAACCTGGGTTCCTTTTACATCTTACCCAAAACTTTGAATCACAGAGCACCTTAGCTTTCAAACAGGCAGAAGATTTGAATAAGGAAAAGAATCCACCACTAGTTTTCCAGGTCAGGTTCCTCCTGTGTTATTACACAGATGCTATAGATACACTGTCTGTTTAAAATTTGTCTGCTCTTAAAAGGATAAGAAATTCTGTTCTCAAACCTCCAGTATTTCACCCAGTGGAATTCTAAAATTGTCAGTAATAATTCTGTAAATTATGTCTACAAGAAAATTGCAGTTTTATCCTTCTGAAAGAAAGGATTATTTTACTACATAGTTCAGTGTTCATCTCTGAAAATCACTTACTAGGTTGCTCTTGGCAAATTCACAAACTGCAGTTGTCAGGACTATCATAAAGTTGTATGCAACATCAATTTAACGATAACATTACACTGGTTTTCTCTCTAGTCTTGCATGGAGCCTGTGAATTTGTGGGAAAGAGATATTCAATACCAATGTATTCATGAACAATGAAGAAAATGACAGATCTGCGTTCTGAGGACATAACATACACCTTGTCCACATTTCATTTGGATCCTTTCAAATGACTGCCAATCCTGCTTCCAGATAAGTATAGAACATTACATGTATTCAGTAACTGTTTAAATTATTTTAAAGTTTTAGATTTCTACTTTAATTGCAAAGTCCTAATTTTCCTCTCTTACTAAAGCCATGATATAAATTCTTCTCTCATTGTTATAATTTTCTGTGATATAAGCCTGCTATAATTTAGCACTCAGCTGCATTGAATCCCATTATGAAGTCTCATCTTACATCACACAGAGTATATCTAAGTATAAAACATAAAATGCTTAGCTTGTAAGGATAGGGAACTTGTCATTTCTTTAATTTGATCACTAAAGTTAAATTTTGGATTAAAAAAAGTTGGACTATAATGGCAAGATAATGCTAAATATCCAGATTTTTAAAATGAGTGACACACTATGCATTTCAGAGATAGAGATATGTGTGACCTTCACAGAAGTTAATTAAAATATGGAGAAAAAAAATCAAACTGCTTTTTTCTACGAAGCTTGTATTTCAAACGTCCCTGACCCTAACTAATAAACGGGATAGTCCAATATGTCTGTTATTCCCCATAGAGGGTCCCCTTGAATAATTTCCTTCTAGAGATTGTCATAGTGAGGATGCCCTCTGTTGCTCAGATTTTTACATGTTTAAAGGTAATTCTTTTTTTGCCAGTCCAGGTGTGACATTGGTTTAGACTTTGAACATTTTGTCTGTTTTCAAGAAGTCCTGCGTAGATCTTAAATGGGACATTTGTGTTGACCTTGCAATACTATCTAATGATTTGTTTCCTTAATGCCATTATCTTAAATTTGTAGTAATAAGTATACAGACTCTTTGGTTTACTGAATTCTTTTACAGCAGTAAGAACAAAGTGTTAGAAATAATGCAATGCACAAATCAAAATGTTTTGTTTCCTTGATGGAATAACAGTAACTATAAGAAATCACAGACTGAAAATCCAGTGAGTGTCTTAAAGTAATATTAAAGAAACAGTCATGAATAAGCTAATAAATCAATGTTTGCTTGCAATGTCTTTTCAAACTTGAAGCAAATTACTTCTCGTACATTCATTGCTTACTAACTGTTCAACAGCTAAAATAAGTTACTTGAAAAGGCACAGACCTATTTGAAATAAGGAAACTGTCAGAGCTGGGTAGGGAAATAACTTTCTAATTCGACAAAGTGTTTCAGTATTTCTCCAGATTTCACATTCTAAATTGAGGTGGAACAAAGACTAGACTCCTCCCTCCACCCGCCAATCCCAAGTCTTTGTTTTCCTAGTCTGTTCCACCAGAGCTAATTACCATAAGCACCATACTACCAAGCAGACTAAGAGACAACATACTTTCATCTTTCTTATTGGAGATGTCCGACTTTGCAAACTAATTAAATATTCTTTCAATAGGAACTAGAATGTAGATCTGCTACAATTCAAGAGAATGATCTATGCATGGCATGAAAGACTCCGCCAAAAGACTGTGTAACTCTCACAAATTTAGTCCTCAGCTTGTTTCTTTCCGTGCTGTCTGTCCACAGTTGGCTGCTTTATCTGGATTATAAGGTGTGCAACACTTTCAACAGGGTAGACTAGGGGAAATCTATGATACAATAAGCAACAGCTTCATGGTCAGGCTGTAATTGTCCGTGGGGTGAAAGGTTGGTTGTAAAAGAGGTTCAGGTCCTAAGTCTGAATACTCCCAACAGTCTGTGGACTGTCTGCTGTTCCATGGCATGTCATCTTAAACTTGAGAAGAGTTTTCCAGTGAAAGTCTTACAGAAGTGTTTTAGTTTCAATGAACTCACATTTTCTGATGAAAAACCATTTTGCCTAAACATTCCTTGATAGTGTTAATGGTATATGTATATGGGTTAAATAAAAGACTTTCCACTGTTAGAAATCATATTTATAAAAATGATTACAAATACATTTCAATTGAGGAAAGGTAGAAAATGCTAACAATGAGTGGCTAAATACTTGCTGCTCACACAAAGACACGCTTTTTTTTTCTAGCACAATTGTGGAGCATAAGACCTGGAGGTGGGTTTGGGAGAAAAGATGCAATAAACAGTATGCCCTTTTTTTTGCAATAAATTTTCATAAAAAATATCTACAAGAAGGCCAAGTTACCGGTGTTGGATATTACAATGTATTTGATTAATTTTTTCTTTTTTAATATAAAATTGTCGGATAATCTTGTCCTGTAAAAACACTACATTTTAAAATTCACCGTGGAGCTGTCAGGCACCCACAGCCCCTTAGAGCTAGAGCTGGTACTGAGCTTGTGCTCCTTGTCAAAATTTAATGAGACGACCAGTTCTAAAATAATTGAATTTTCATATCAGAGCGAACCAGGATTACTCAGACAATAAAAATGCTGAGTCCTGTACTGTTATTGGCAAATACCTTTTGCTTTGCTCATGAAATCAGTATGTAAATGTTCAGGGTTTGTATTTAAGGCATCTTATGCATTTAGAGTTGTAGTACTAGCAATAATTTCAAATGGTGCCGTTGATAAGTAGCTGGGTGGTTTTTTTTTTAATAATGTTCAAACTGTAATTTGCTTGGTGAATCAGGATAAGCATTTGGTTTATATTTTATATAAATGTTAATGCAGTTGCAGTTTAATTATGTTTTTTAACTTTTAGCATTTCAAAAGTAGAATTTGAAGACCAATCCATCAGATTGTCTTGCTTTCATGGAATTCTTATATGAGTACAGTCCCACTGACTTATGACTTTAAAAAGTAGAACTGCCCAGAAAGTTAGTGCCTGCTACAGGCGATGAGTATGTGTGGAGCGGTGAGGTATGAAGAGTAGTACAATGTTGTATGTATTCCTCAGCTTGCAGGTTGAAAAGTCAGAAACAAAAGGTCCCCATGAGAAGTACAAAAGGATTAAAAAACAAAACAAAACAAAACAATGAAATGCCTCAAATTTGGGACTATTTACATAAGTGCTTCAAGCAAAAATAAAATGTACTTCAACAATACAATCATTGGTACTACGGAAATGGCTAATGAAAACAATTGAATAGATTCTCAATAAATTGTTACGCTGAACGTTACTGACAAATATTTATTTTATTGTCTTGTTTTCCAGAGGTTATTATGAGGTATAAAGCTGCAGGAATAAGGCTAACTAAACTTTTCAAACAGGACAAATGTCTGTGACTGTCTTGGTAATAGGAGTTTTGCATGACTATGCAAAGTTGTGCTGAATTTTAAATGTGTGGCAAACACATATTTGACTAATTATTATTCACAAGGAAGAGCTAATGAACAACACATAGCACATAAAAGGCCTCTGATCCATTATCACATTATGCTTTTTAGCACATATCTTCCTATGAAACACACCAACCATCATTATTAACACTTAAGACAGAGTTAATTAGCCACACACAATTTTGTTTCCCTGACCCGTTCACCTAATTTAATAGACGTTCTTGTGTAGCTGACCAGATATGTTACAGAAAATCTATAAAAGAGAGAGGGATTCAGAAAATACATTTCCAAACCCAAAAAGTTTGTGAGATGAATTCCAATCTCTAATAAAAGATGAACTGAAAAAAATCTTTACTGTGACTGCTGTCCTGCACCATTCTCTTAGTCAGGGAAGAGATTGCATTTCTTGATGGGAGATGTAGTTTAATCTTGAACATTGAACTAAAACAAGGAAGAAATGCAGGAAACGTACAATCTGAAAGGAAAAGAATCTAGCTCCTGTGCTTCACCTATATGATGGTAAAGTGCTGTGGTAGAGATCTTGTAAGACTTGTAGGACCAGGTGAACACCTGAAATATTTTTTATTACAGTAATATTGGTTAGGAAAGTGATTATTCACAATTATATTAAAAGCTGGAATTGTGTGTTCAAGTGTATTTGTTTTCTGTCTGCAATCCTAACCAGTTCATAGCCACATAGCTGATATTTCCCTTTTTTAAAAAAAGACCTTCACTAATTCTTCTGCAGGTGAGGGTTACTTGATAACATTGTTAAAGAAGTCGTATTTTCTGTTAGTTGTGCATGGAGCCTCAAAGTTGCAGGTAGTTCTGAAAATTGATTATGGCATATTTTAATAACAGAAATTATTTGTATAAGGGTGCTCAATCTGCCTGCCAACTGACCTAACAAAATTTTGCCTTTTGCATGATGTCCTTGAGTACTTAATCAGACAGAAGTCTTCATAGAATCAGGGGAGGTATAGTTCTACCAAAATCATAGTATATAGAAAAGAAAAGCGTTATTAGCCCAGAAAATTACACCTTGATCAGGCAATGCCCAAGAGTAGTATAATGTACTTGATAAAGTTATCGGTCACCTGGTTTAAACATGCAGCAAGTACCCTTGGAAACATTCCTGCAGATATCTCTTTTTTGTCCTAGTAGTTCCTGGAAGAGGTGACATAGCTGAGACTTTTGACTCATTCATTTTCAACATTCTTATTCTTTTTTTCCTGCTCTGTTTACTAAATATTGCTTTACTTTACTATGGTCTTGCTGCCTTACTGAAGGGTTTTTTTTGATTGTGGGTTTTTTTTGATGTGCAGAATAATAAACAGTGATTTCTCTACTTCACCTGATGAGTTAGTTAATATCACGACTAGTAGACTAGAAACTGGAAAAGAAGATTAAGAATGAGAAGAAAAAGCTCAGGAAAAAAAAAACAAAACATAAGAAAACCTGAGAAATTGAATGAAGCATTTTGGGGACAGCTAACCAAGAAGGTAAAACTACACTCAGCAAGTGTATAGACACAGTGAGCAGTTAGTCTACTGAACTTCAAACTCTATAAATTACTCCCCTAAAGTAATAGAAGACACAGTAAAGCACTCCCATGTCCTAAGGCCTTCCTGAGGTTACACATGCCAGGGAAAGGGGACAACATGTAAGTAACTATCTCTCTTGGATGAGGCTTCTTTACACTTAGAGGTGAAGTAGTATGTAAATTGTTCCAAGTTACTACAAGTTAAGCAGTCAACTTGGGCAACTTCAGGCTGTCTCTGTCTTTTGTTGTTTGCCTCACATCATCGTTTCCTCAGACTTGAAATTTAATGTTTCTGGTATCATGGCACCTGAGTTACCATATCCCATTGATCCCTGTTTAAGAAAGAATATCATATTTACTAGGAAATATTTACAATTCTTTTTACTCTGTTCCTCCTGAAAGTTTTCCTAGTCAAATATGACTTTAGTAACTTGCATATTTCTCTGCCTCAATTATGAATAGATTTTACACCCTGAAAATTGCTGCTGGCAGGAACTGTGTATCCAGTAATTAGGTATAACTTACGTGCCCTAGAGAATGCTCTTAAAGATAGTAACAGTGGGCAGCAGAAAACTGCATCAGGTGATTCATGAAATCAACAGTCTATTATTTTCTGAAATAAACAGAAAAAATGTGTTACCTGTAAGAGACATACAAGAAACAAAATCCTGTGGCAATTTCTTAAAGCCTGGGAAATACTGCACAGTGAGTTCAAACTTTATATTTCAAAACATGAGTTTCTACCCAAATAGTAATTCACAAGAAAAAAAATTAAAAAACAGGCACAACAAGATTGAAACTTTTCCTACAGATAAAAAGCAGGATAACTTGGAAAGACCCTAGAGCTAACAATTAAAAACTTCAGGTTTCAAAACAACAGATCATAGAATCATAGAATTGTTTAGGTTGGAAAAGACCGTTAAGATCATCAAGTCCAACTGTTAACCTAACACTGCTAAGTCCACCACTAAACAATGTCCCTAAATGCCACTTCTACACATTTTTTAAATACCTCAGGGTTGGTGACTCAACCACTTGCCTGGGCAGCCTCTTCCAAAGCTTGATAAACCTTTTAGTGAAGAAATTTTTCCTAATATCCAGTCTAAACCTCCCCTGGCGCAACCTGAGGCCATTTCCTCTTGTCCTATCACTTTTTGCTTGGGAGAGGAGACTGACACCCACCTCGCCACAACCTCCTTTCAGGTAGTTGTAGAGCGCAATGAGGTCTCCCTTGAGCCTCCTTTTCTCAGGGCTAAACAACCCCTGTTCCCTCAGCTGCTCCTTGTGCTCTAGACCCTTCAGCAGCTTTGTTTTTCTTCTTTGGACACGCTCCAGCACCTCAATGTCTTTCTTGTAGTGAGGGGCCCAAAACTGAACCCAGTATTTGAGGTTGGCCTCACAAGTGCCAAGTACGTGGGCATGATCACTTCCCTGGTCCTGCTGGCCATGCTATTTCTGATACAGGCCAGGATGCGTTGGCCTTCTTGGCCACTGAGCACACTGCCAGCTCATGTTCAGCCAGCTGTCAACCAACACGCCCAGGTCCTTTTCCTCCGGGCAGCTTTCCAGCCACTCTTCCCCAAGCCTGTAGCGTTGCATGGGGTTGTTGTGACCCAAGTGCAGGACCCGGCACTTGGCCTTGTTGAATCTCATACAATGGGCCTTGGCCCATTGATCCAGCCTGTCCAGGTCCATCTGCAGAGCCTTCCTACCCTCAAGCAGATCAACACTCCCACCCAACTTGGTGTCATCTGCAAACTTAGTGAGAGTGCATTTGATCCCCTTGTCCAGATCATTGATAAAGATATTAAACAGAACTGGTCCCAATACTGAGCCCTGAGGAACACCACTTGTGACTGGCCACCAGCTGGATTTAACTCCATTCACCACAACATTTTTGGGCCTGGCCATCCAGCCAGTTTTTTACCCAGCAAAGAGTACAGCTGTCCAAGTCACGAGCAGCAGGTTTCTCCAGGAGAATGCTGTGGGAAATGGTATCAAAGGCTTTACTAAAGTCTAGGTAGACAACATCCACAGCCTTTCCCTAGTGATCCACTAGTGATCCACTAAGTGGGTCACCTTGTCATAGAAGGAGATCCGGTTAGTCAAGCAGGACCTTCCTTTCATAAACCCATGCTGATGGCCTGATCAGCTTTGTTGGTTGTCCTGTACGTGCTGTGTGATGGCACTCACGATGATCTGCTCCATAACCTTCTCTGGCACTGAGGTCAGGCTGACAGGCCTGTAGTTACCTGGATCCTCCTTCCGGCCCTTCCTGTAGACGGACATCACATTTGCTAACCTCCAGTCAACCAGGACCTCCCTGGTTAGCCAGGACTGCTGATAAATGATGGAAAGTGGCTTGGTGAGCACTTCCGCCAGCTCCCTCAGTACCCTTGGATGGATCCCATCCAGCCCCATAGACTCGGGTGTGTCTAAGTAGTGTAGCAGGTCGCTAACCATTTCCCCTTGGATTATGGTGGCTTCATTTTGCTCCCCGTCCCTGTCTTCCAGCTCAGGGGGCTGAGTACCCTGAGAACAACTGGTCTTACTATTAAAGACTGAGGCAAAGAAGGCATTAAGTACCTCAGCCTTTTCCTCATCTTTTGTCACTATGTTTCCCCCCGCATCCAATAAATGATGGAGATTCTCCTTAGCCCTCCTTTTGTTGCTAATGTATTTATAAAAACTTTTTTAATTGTCTTTTATGGCAGTAGCCAGATTAAGTTCTAGCTGGGCTTTTGCCCAATTTTCTCCCTGCATAACCTCATTGTAGTTCTCCTGAGTTGCCTGCCCCTTCTTCCAAAGGTCATAAACTCTCTTTTTTTTCCTGAGTCCCAGTCAAAGCTCTCTGTTCAGCCAGGCCGGTCTTCTTCCCTGCCAGCTTGTCTTTCGACGCATGGGGACAGCCTGCTCCTGCGCCTTTAAGATTTCCTTCTTGAAGAATGTCCAGCCTTCCTGGACTCCTTTGTCCTTCAGGACTGCCTCTCAAGGGACTCTATCAACCAGTCTCCTAAACAGGCCAAAGCCTGCCCTCCGGCAGTCCAAGGTGACAGTTCTGCTGACTCCCCTCCTTACTTTTCCAAGAATTGAAAACTGTATCATTTTGTGATCGTTACACCCAAGACAGCCTCCAACCACCACATCACCCACAAGTCCTTCTCTGTTCACAAACAACAGGTCCAGCGGGGCACCTTCCCTAGTTGGCTCATTCACCAGCTGTGTCAGAAAGTTATCTTCCACACACCCCAGGAATCTCCTAGGCTGTTTCCTTTCTGCTATGTGTATTCACAATGAGAGTGGTGAATCATAGAATCATACAGGTTGGAAAAGACCTCTAAGATCATCATGTCCAACCATCAACCCAACACACCATGTCCACTAAACCATGTCCCTAAGGGCCTCATCTACACGTCTTTTAAATACTTCCAGGGATGGTGACTCCATCACTTCCCTGGGCAGTCTGTTCCAAGGCCTGATCACTCTTTCAGTAAAGAAATTTCTCCTAATGTCCAATCTAAACCTCCCTTGGCGCAACTTGAGGCCATTTCCTCTCATCCTGTCACTGTTACTTGGGAGAAGAGACCAACACCCACCTCGCTACAACCTCCTTTCAGGTAGTTGTAGAGCACGATGAGGTCTCCCCTCAGCCTCCTCTTCTCCAGGCTAAACAACCCCAGTTCCCTCAGCCGCTCCTCATCAGACTTATGCTCCAGGCCCTTCACCAGCTTCGTTGCTCTCCTCTGGACATGCTCCAGCACCTCCATGTCCTTCTTGTAGTGAGGGGCCCAAAACTGAACACAGTATTCGAGGTGCGGCCTCACCAGTGCCGAGTACAGGGGCACGATCACCTCCCTACTCCTGCTGGCCACACTATTCCTAATACAGGCCAGGATGCCGTTGGCCTTCTTGGCCACCTGGGCACACTGCTGGCTCATGTTCAGCCGGCTGTCAATCAGCACCCCCAGGTCCTTTTCCTCCAGGCAGCTTTCCAGCCACTCTTCCCCAAGCCTGTAGCGTTGTATGGGGTTGTTGTGGCCGAAGTGCAGGACCCGGCACTTGGCCTTGTTGAACCTCATACAGTTGGCCTCAGCCCATCGATCCAGCCTGTCCAGGTCCCTCTCTCTGCAGAGCCTTCCTACCCTCAAGCAGATCAACACTCCTGCCCAACTTGGTGTCGTCTACAAACTTACTGAGGGAGCACTCGATCCCCTTGTCCAGATCATTGATAAAGATATTGAACAAGACTGGCCCCAAAACTGAGCCCTGGGGAACACTGCTCGTGACCGGCCGCCAGCTGGATTTAACTCCGTTCACCACAACTCTCTGGGCTTGGCCGTCCAGCCAGTTTTTTACCCAGCGAAGAGTGCACCTGTCTAGGCCATGAGCTGCCAGCTTCTCTAGGAGAAGAAAAACTGGAACAGGTTGCCCAGAGAGATGGTAGATTTCCCATCCCTGGAAACATTCAAGGTCAGGTTGGACAGGGCTCTGAGTAACCTGATCTAGTTGAAGATGTCCCTACCCATAGCAGGGGGGTTGGACTACATGACCTTTAAAAGTCCCTTCCAATCCGAACTATTCTATGGTTCTGTGGTTCTATGATTTAGAATCATAGAATCATAGAATCATACAGGTTGGAAAAGACCTCTAAGATCATCGTGTCCAACCGTCAACCCAACACCACCATGCCCACTACACCATGTCCCTAAGGGCCTCATCTACACGTCTTTTAAATACCTCCAGGGATGGTGACTCCACCGCTTCCCTGGGCAGCCTATTCCAAGGCCTGACCACTCTTTCAGTAAAGAAATTTCTCCTAATGTCCAGTCTAAACCTCCCTTGGCGCAACTTGAGGCCATTTCCTCTTGTCCTATCGCTAGTTACTTGGGAGAAGAGACCAACACCCACCTCGCTACAACCTCCTTTCAGGTAGTTGTAGAGCGCGATGATGTCTCCCCTCAGCCTCCTCTTCTCCAGGCTAAACAACCCCAGTTCCCTCAGCCGCTCCTCATAAGGCTTGTGCTCCAGGCACTTCACCAGCTTCGTTGTCCTTCTCTGGACACGCTCCAGCACCTCCATGTCCAAGCACCTCCATGTTCCAGCAGACATCTGGTAAGTTGAAGTCCCCCATGAGAACAAGGGCTAGCGATTGTGAGACTTCTGCCAGCTGCTTATAGAATATTTAATCTGTCTCTTCTTCCTGGTTGGGTGCTCTATAACAGACTCCCACCACGATATCTGCCTTGTTGGCTTTTCCCCTAGTTCTTATCCATAAACATCCACTCAACCATATTGTCACCATCATTAAGCTCTAGACAGTCAAAACACTCCCTAACATACAGGGCTACCCCACCGCCTCTCCTTCCTTGCCTAACACTTCTGAAGAGTTTATAGCCGTTTATAACACTTCTGAAGAGTTTATAGTTTATTGCAGCAGTCCAGTTGTGTGAGTCATCCCACCACGTTTCTATGATGGCAACTATATCATAGTTTTCCCACTGCTTCCCACAATGGCTTCCAGCTCCTCCTGTTTCTTGCCCATTCTGCATGCATTGGTGTAGATGCACTTCAGTTGGGCTATTGATCCTGCCACCTTTCTCGGGGAAGAAGCCCTAATTCCTACGTTACCATTCTCAGGCATTTCTGTGGTTTCCAACACATCAATAACCCTTGTGTCTTTGCTGCCGCATGGATCTCCACCCCCTGCCTCCACTGAGATGGCAGACCGAAGGACCTCATTAGCACACTGTCCCTCAGATATTGGCATACTCTCCCCAGGCTTATCTCTAGTGAGCCTGTTTTTATCCCTTTTTCCCTTTAAAACTAGTTTAAAGCTCTTTCAATGAGCCCTGCTAACTCCTGTGGAAAGATCCTTTTCCCGTTTTGAGACAGGTGTACCCCATCTGTCGCTAGCAGGCCTGATGTCGTGTAGACCGAGCCATGATCAAAAAAACCAAAATTCTGCCAGTGACACCAGGCTTGGAGCCAGGTATTGATCTACTAGCTCTTCCTGTTTCTTCCCTCATCATTCCCTGCAACTGGAAGGATAGAGGAGAATACTATACTTGTGCTCCTGATCCCTTAACCTGTTGTTCCAAGGCCCTGAAGTCTCTTTTGATTGCCCTTGGACTTCTTGTTGCAACTTCATTGCTGCCTCCCTGAAAAATCAATAATGGATAATAATCAGAGTGCCTGTCATGGTTTAACCCCAGCCAGCAAATAAGCCCCATGCAGCCGCTTGCTCACCCCCCCTCTGGTGGGATGGAGGAGAGAATCGGGAGGGCACAAGTAGGAAAGCTCCCGGGTTGAGATAAAAACAGTTTAATAATTGAAATAAAACGAAGTAGAACAGTAAGAATAACAATGAGAACAACAACAATAACAGAATATACAAAGCAGGCGATGCACAATGCAGCTGCTCGCCGACTGTGTGTCCCGAACGGGGGCAGCAAGCCCTCCCCCCCCGCACCTGGTTTTTATACTGAGCATGATGTCACATGGTATAGAATACCCCATTGGGCAGCTGGGTCTACCACCCCGTCTGTGCCGTCCCACCCCCACCCCCCACCCCCCCCCCCCCCCGGTGCAAGCACCACCCAGCAACAGCCAAAGCATCAATGGGCCATCAACGCTCCTTTCACACTAAACCCAAAACACAGCACACCCCCCAAACTACTGGGAAGAAAGTTAACCCTGTCCCAGCCGGAACCAGGACAGTGCCATACCAGGGTAGGAAGCTTTCTCTTTACATCTTTAACCCGGGCCCCAGGAAGGCAGCAGACTTCCCTAAGAAGGTCTGCATATTGGGCCTTCTGTTCCCTTCAGAAGGGAGTCTCCTGTGACAATGACCCGTCTTTTTTTCTTTATGGAAGCAGTTTTGACACAGGGCGTAGGCTGACTTAACTTTGGTGACACCTCCAAGCTAGATGAACCACCGCCCTCATTATTGTTCGGTTCCACTTGCAGAGCCTCATACCTGTTATACAAGGGCACCTGCGAAGGTGGGGTAGTCACGGAGGAGATGTGCCTGCTGCGCTGCGCAGGAACTTTTTGCCCTTCCCCTCTATCCCTCAAGTCACTGCGTTCTGCCAGATGGAGAGAGGATAGGGAATCCTCCGTATCCTGTGTCCTGTCTGCCCGACAGGCCTGTCCCAGGGAAGGTAGGGTGCGGTTCCCTCTTGGACTCCCTGTTGCTCCTCAATCTAATCACCTCCTCCTGGAGCTCTGTCACTAAGCGGAGGAGTTCCTCTTCCGGGGCACACCTCCCACAGGTGTGCTCACTGCAGCCATCAGGTACTGGTGTAAGAGAAGGGCACAGCCTGCAGCCTGGCACCTGGGTGGCAGCGTGTTCCCATCGGAGCTCCGTCTGGGAAGCTGCGTCAGTCATGGCAGGTGCAGAGCTTAGAGAGGCCATGGCTTTCTGCCATATTTACCACTTCGGCTAAAGGAGATTGCCTTGTGCCAGAAATAGTATGTTTCTCTTCTTTTTTGGTGGCCCTTTTTCAGGTTTACAGCAGGAAAAGCTACAGCAATGATGACGTTTCTGCAACTAGATACTATTGCTCTTTTTTGGGGACAAGAAATGGAATTTAAAGAAAACTTAATTTTGTGTTAAAATCCTAAGTGGATACAGTCAGCTAGTTTCACTAGTTCTTCTGCAGTGTTGGTAACATCCAGAACAGCCAGAAGAGTAGTAAATGAGCCAGTTTTGTATTACATTTATACTATTTGCACAGGGCAAGTTGCTTTCGTAAATACAGAGTTCTGCTAATGTACATGGATGCATTTAGTGCATTGGCTTTTGAAAGTATGACTACATTGTGATGGAACAGCTAAGAAAAGGCAGGTAAAAATCTTGAATGTATTATTAAGAAGTTCAAATTCTCTAGAGATTAAGAAAGCCACTTTTCAGCCTGAACATAAAATTCAGTGTTGTTGTTTTTACTAATAATGCATCATTATACCTTCCCCACCCCTTTTGAATTTACACTGGATTAACTTCTCTTAAAAGCAATTCTGTAATAATATATCATTTATATGTACACTTATGACCTTACTGTGGTTTTAGTGAACGAATGCTCATTTATATGTATCAGTTGAAATATGCATTTTGTCCCATGTCTAAAAAAGGTAAGGAGTCACTAATATGGTCTTTTAGCCCTAAAAGACTTTAATACCCCTTTTCCTTATCTTAGATCAACTTTATTATAAAACAGTAATTACACAGAAAAAAAGTAATGATCATAGTGTCAGCCACATTTAACCTCCTTTGATCTCCCATGATTCTTTGCACTAAGGGCTCAAGGAAAGGCCTTCACTGACTTCTTGATAACTGGATGAGTGATTATCCTCCTTGTTAATGGGCAATGATATAGAAAACTCTTCCATATGTACAGAATATTCATGAGGGGGCTGCACAAGCTGAGATAAGACTATAAGATGCCACAAGCAATCACTTATAAGAACACTATGAAAAAATATTCATACTCAGGGACACCGCTAGACTTGAGGTTTCTGGGTGAGGGTGAGGGAGGGAGGAGGGCAGATCCACTGTCTAACTGACAGTGTAATTTGGAGAGAGGGCCTACTTCCCTTGGGCTTCCCATGACTGAGTTTTATTAGTTAAGTGCATTTGGCAACATGACTGTTTTAGCTACCATGTGTCAGAATGAGATTTACCTTCACCTGGTATCTTAGCTCCAAATATGTGCAACCAAGACAAAGCGCAGACATTTGTTAACGACCAGCTGTACCGCAGGTGCTGGAGTGGCTCTCTTTGGGAGAAGCCGGCATTGTCTGAACACCTAAGGAGCTGCCCTTTATCTATGGGAGCTGAAGGTGAGGCAGTTGCATTTTCTTTTTCTGGGACTTCCTTTTCTTTTTGAGACTCAATTTCAATGGTTGGACTTGAAATGCGATCACAGTTATGAGATGCATCACACAAGTGCACACCCCTGAACTGGATGCGTTTATAAGGCATCAGCTGATGGCATGGCAGTATTTTCTTAGCCCATCTACTAACACCTAAATGGTGGTAACAGACACTAAGCATAGTTCAATTGTTTTCAAGAGGGGAAAACTCATTATTATGAAATGTTAGCGGAGATACACTTGTCCATAGACAGCACGTACCATAAAGGTGAATCTGAAGAAATTAGTTTTGTGCAGGTTCATTTGTTGTACTGAACTTATAGGCAACACATGGCCCAGCAGTTGCTAAGAGATCAGCTAACTTACTAGCTAACTGATCAATCTGAAGGGCAAATAGTTTTACTGTCTGATTGCAGTTTGATATTTCAACATTTTTTCCCAAATGAGATGGAAATCTTAACACTTGTAAATCTTTCCACATCAATAATCTGAAAAATATGCAGTTTGGTTCAATCAAATCTTTAGGTGATTTCGAGATGTGTTATTTCATTTTTTATGTTAATATTTCGCAATCTTTTTAAAAATTGTATTTCTTAAGAAGGAAAAGTAAGTTATTTATGAAAAGAAATGGCATGTTGATAACTGTGAAATTTCTTACCTAAGTATGTTGAAACAGAAAATTCATACATGAAGCCTCTCTCAGTTTGTGTTTTAACAAACTGATGTCTTCCTAGACAAATCACAGTTTGGAAAATAAACTGATGATTATGATTCTTACTAAAACAGCTCTTCTAACCACACAGAGGAAGACTCCAGCCCAGTAAACTTTTTTGAAAATGAATTATGGTGATGGGAGATCTAGTATTCTGTGCTGTGTTTAATGGATGCTCCATTCTCTACTGTGATTCTTTCCATTTGAAGTCTTTTTGAAGAGCAATACTGTTATGTACTGAACTAACTGAAATAACATTTATAGCGTGATCAGCTCAGATAAGAGTCATGATCCACACTGGTTTGACAATAAGGTCACTTCCTTGAAGCTGCTTTTCAGTGGAAAATAGTTTTCTTATTACACAGGCTTCTGTTGGTAAAAAATATCTTGTTTCTATGAGAGATTTTTGTTTTCCATTAAAAAACTGATTTACCATAAACTTTTTTCACCAAACCCATATTTTCTGAGGGAAAAAAAAATACACCCCCCCCTCCCCCCAACTAGTTTAGTTTCTAACAGCCTTCTCTTCCATTAAAATAAAGCACCAAAGCTGAGTGCTTTGGTTGCTTGACAGTTTATTTTACCATGATGATTCTGTTAGCTTCCTAAAAATCAATGCAAATGTGAACCAGTGAAACCAAACAAAACCCAGTTTGAATCTTCAGGGTTTTTTTTCCAACCTAAAGCTAAATCTGAACTGACGACCTGAAGTTCTGTTGAACTCATACCAGGCCTGAACCAAAACAACTTCAGTCACAGTCAAATCTGAAATGAGCTGAAAAATGCACTGGTTTGACTTTGCAGCAGTTACAGATTGGTGGAAATTAATGGGGAAATTCAAGTGGACAGGCAAAGCAATCTATTTGCACAGTGTAAGCCTGAAGCTCAGGTTAAAACATATGTAGTCATCAAATTGAATGGCTTCTGCCTTTGCCTCTGAAAGTCACTGGGAGAGTGTCTGCCTGTCGTAGAGGCACTGTGTAGCGATAGCTCCATCTATATACTTCATATTTTGTACACGTCTTTCTTCCAGGACTGCCATCAGAAGCAAACCACAAATTAGTACAGAAATCTTACATCCGTTTTTGTGCATCAGATATTTGAAGAGTACGATGTTGTAGTTCAGAGATACGTATACAGGTTGGGTCATGGAAGAGGCTGTGGATTTCTCAGTATACCAACTACTGAACACTGCACAGCCTGGGCTGAATGTTAAAGCATTTTTGCAGAGGTTTCAACTACACAATTCAAGTGGCACTGTATCTAGGGGCTGTACGCATCTGCACTGGCTGTATGCACATGAAGCAGGACCTGCTGGCTTTCAGTGCAACACCAAACAGTATTTAGCTTTCTTTACACATGGGAAATAAATTTTATTCTTTTTTTTCCTGTATCAATAGAAACTTAATTTTTGTAATTTCAAAAAAATTTACTAGATTTGAAAACTATTTCTGCAAAAATCCTTTATCTGCCTCCCTTCAGAAGTGCAGCAAATCCTAATATGATTTATCGAATGTCCTTGCTTCCAAAAGGCATTGTGGCTACTGAAATAATGAACTACTTGAAAGTCACATTTAATTTACTCTCAAAGAAACAAGCTAGCATTGCTCAAGGTTGCTGGGGAAACAGGAAAACTGCTTTAGATCAGTTTGCAGCAGAGAAGACTTGCTGATAGTTTGCAATTTGCACATGTTCACCATAACTTTAACAATCTCTTATTTTCAGAAACCTATTTCTGACTTTGTATTAAATATTCCTCTTCATTCCCACAGCATGGCCTTGTTTTCAGTTGTGGATTCAGATTCATAAATCTGACTTAAAAATAAGCTGTTTTATCAGAACCATGTACATATTTCTTCTTTTGGGGCCCATTTTATCAAAGAACGCACCCAATTTCAGGCCAAGAGAAGCCCATAGCAGGCATAAAAATCTAATTTCTTGGGTTTCTACAGTACGAATATTGTATGCAATTTCAGCTGATCAAACCCTTTCCAAAATCTTTCATTGGTCACTCTTAGACTTTCCTGCTTTAAAGAAAAGTTCTAATAATTTCCAGAGTTGTAAAATTCAGTTGCTGTATTCACTTACTGCTTTGCCATAAAGAAAAAGAAAATCACATTTGAAAGCAACATGCGCAAGTCTGTTGAATTCTGCTAATCCTTCTACTGGAGATAAATCAGAACCCCCTTTTCCGTAAGTTGCAGTATACAGATGTGATTTAACATGCACATATCCTGTGCTATCAAATTCATTCCCGATTTACTAAAAGTTGCAGTGATGAAATGAATAGACCACAGAGGTCAGGAAGCCTGTCTTTGACAGTAAGAGAAGCTAATATGCAGAGAAATCAGTTAGCTTTTGGTATTGATAACCTGGTACAATTAATTTAGGTATAAAACTATGTCCTGCCTTGTACAGTGGGGTTAACTACTTGTATTGAGCTTAGATTTTACCAAGTACATGGTGCAGCTAGGATTAGCTCTCAATGTCTGCAATGCTCAGACCTATGCTTATTGCTAGAAGAGTGTTTTCTCACAATACCCAGTTTTATACAAGCAATAAATTTGCTAAAATCATGTCAGTCATATGAATTTCCTGTGTAGGAATAAAAGAGTTACCTGTACATTATTGTTTAATTATTACATTATTTACCTTTTAGAATCCCAGAATTACATCAAGCACAAATTAAGTTAAAAATGAACAAAGACAAATATTAACCAAAATTAAAGTGCTTAAAATGATTGATGATATTGAGTCCAGATTGCTCTCGATTAGTCTCATAGAAACACAATTTAGAAAATAGCCTAAAACAAAAGATACATAATATCTCTAATGTAGTTGCAGTACACATATGAGTTGTTTTTTTACAGATACTTAGGTAATAGGTGATGTGTTTTGAAATATCTATCAGATAATTCCCCAGTTTTCCTATCAACATATTTTTGGCTCAGATATTGGACATAAAATTCCATCACTACTGTGTTGGTTTTGTTTTGTTCATTAACTTTCCTCCATACATCTCATGAAACTGCTTTTTGCATTCTTTGCCTAATTATATATTTTGAGACTTTTGGTGACATTCCATCAAGCCTTCAGCAAATTTTGCTCTATTTTAGACTCACTATGTTTTAAAGTTACTGTAGTGATGTTTTCAATTGAGTGCTATATTTTATTTGCTTAACTCATAGTGCTATCATCCACTAGGATGAACTGAAGAGAGGAGAAAGCAGAGAAGTGAGAAAGGTGAGTAACCAGAAGGAAGAATGGGGGCAAGGGGAATAGCACAGTGGAGATTTGGACCATGACACGTTTGACTACAACATGGACAATAAATAATAGAAACAACGAGGGATGAGAGGAAAAGTCTCTGAGCAACCGAAGATAAGGTAAAGGGCTTGTTGCAAGAAGACGATTCTTAGAAGAGAGCGCTTTACTTTCCACTGAAGTCCTGCCTGTAACCTTAACACAGGAATCCTGCTGTGCCTGGAAGGAAAAAGGCCTGGAACTCAGCAGGAAATCTCTTCTTGCTGCAGGGCATGCATACTTCTTCCTACTGCTGGGGAAGACAGGTAGACTGGCTGCCTCCCCTGAAAACGTGCCAGTGATGGGGAGTTCTGGAAACCTGTTGCATGCTACTCAGAGTTCATTGATCATTCTCTTGCAAATGTAAATGTTGCTATTGCCCAGCCTTGTGACAAAAGACATATTGCTGACATAATCGGCTACAAAACTGGAACATAAGTGGACAGCCAGGCCAAATTTCAGAAAGAACTCTTGATGGCCGTTTACTGAACAATACTGACAAAATACCCACTAAAACTGGGAGGCCTTGGAATCAACTCAGGAATGATTCACTAACTAAAATTGACTAACAAGTATTTTACAACATAATTCAAAGAATTTTGTTCTTAGTATTGTGTTAAAATCCCAGAGAAGGAAGTGGGTTGTAACAGCAACAGTATATTCCTATAGTTTGATGCCATTCTTCATTGCTTAAAAATAAACTGAACTTTTACACCAGATTAATTAATGTAAACCAGATTTTCTAGGGGAAAAGTAAAATAAAAAAAGGAAGATAGTTCATTAAAGAGAATAAAATCAGGAGTTAATTAGGTCCGGTCAGTCCCAGAATTGACTCATTGAGGGTCAACGCTGGCATACCTAGATTTATTACAGAGTAAAATCAATGTACTGTATATTGGTTGTGATTTTACCTTAAGATATCTGATGTGTCTTAGGTACTGCGAGGTAGAAACAGTAAGTGTTGGGAAAAGGCCCTGGGAAGCACCAACATCCAACCTCCAGCACAACCACTTTTCAGTCATTTATCACCAGGCAAAGCAAGCTGCTCCTGAGCCAGAACAGAGTCTGGTCAGAAATGCAGGCTAGTGGCTACAATGCAGGCACAAAAGTGAGCATGAAAGACTACTGTCACTTGACGTGTCCACTCTGAACAACAGTTATAACCTTGTTAATAAAGGTAATCAGTACATTTGTTTGCAGACTTATGAAAAATTATGTACTAATACATCAGATGGATGTAGGCTAGCAGTGTTAATCCATTGACTTTAGCCAGGTGCCAGTTGCTTTATTTGTGATGGATTAGAACATGATACATCATATCAAAACCACGAACTACAAGGAAATATTAGCTGAAATCCAATCTTAAGAGTAGAAAGCTTTCACTCAGCTCTGTTAGCTGTCTTACATGTTTCATCTTCTTCCTCCTCTTTGTATTGCTCTTCCTTACTTCTCTTTTGTTTCTGAATGAAGACAATGCTCTAATTTGAATAAGCAATTCAAACCTGGGTCATGTTTTAAATAAACCCAAATAGCTACGTGTAATTTTTGAAAGAATAATTGAAGGGAGTAATGCAAAAAATTGATTGCTTTTTGGCCACAACAGCAAGCAGTTTCACTGAGAAAAGTATTACTCCGTCATCTTTAAGATAATATAACACAAATATCTGGAAGACAACCTTGCTTTCTTGAAGGAAAACCTCCTACAGCTGCCATTGCTCAGAAAACAATGTCTGAGTTTTTGGTACAATACATCTGTGAGCAGCCAGGTTGGATTCTTTACACAAACAAAGGTGGGTAGCTAATCTTTTGCAACTCATCTGGGATACTGCATTGTTCTACTAGACTAATTTGGACTGCATAATACTGCAGTCCAGCTGATCCTGGAATCTTTTATGGCAGGCTCTGTACAAACAGATAGCAAAAGAGTTCCTGATCCACAGAACATCCAATAGAAAATAACCTGGAGAAAGAGACACTAGAGAAGGAAAAAATACAGATACACATACGCACAGTAAATATTACCTAATAGAATGCCTCCTGTCTAGAGCACACAGCCTCATAAAATTACTTTGTATATTCAGAATAGTTTTCACCTAAAACTTTCAGAGCTGAGAACATCTTTTCCAGATTTTCATCTAGAGAAAGAGACACAAAATAAAAAAAGTGACTCAACAGAGGTCACAGACCGCTGAGAAAGACATCACTGGTTCCTTTCTGGGTGCTTCTTTACCAGCATGGTCTTGATCATCCAGAGAGAGCTATAAGAAGTGAAACAAAAATGGAGATGCAAAATGATGTTCTAAGATGAAAAATCAAAGTTGCTAAGTACAGCTTGGTTATTAACTGATAGCTAATTTAGAGCATAATCCTCTAATCCTACCTGAAGAGTAAACACGCTATCATTGGGAAACATTATCTACTGGAATAAATACAGGAACTTAGAACAGTATTAAGGGACTTATTAAGAGATTTCTGAGAAATCAGAGTTTTGTACCAGGAAAACTCCACTTACCTACAGAATACTGTTAAAACACATTTGTGAAGCGCAGACTCCTTTGTGCCACAAAGCTAAGCCTGTAGCCCTAAGAACGGCGCAACTATGAATACTCACACTCAGGACAGGGCAAAAATAGATAATTTCTATCTCTTTATTATATTATTGTACAAATTAGCATATCCAGCATCTCTCTGGAAGGAAAACTAGGCATATGTTTTTTTGCTGTGTTTTAGAGTTAAGAAACAATAGACTGACCTATGATGAAAAAACAACAATACAAAGTGTTGCCTTGTACCAAGAAAAAAAAAAGAAGGAAAAGGACAAAATGATTAAGGAAAGCATGAAATGCAAAGGAGAAAGTGATTTAATTGCATGGAAAAAAAAGAATATTAATACAGGAAGAATGCTCTTCTGTGGAATTAAGAGGGTATAACAGATAATGGAAAATAAAAAAAAAGCTGTAAATTCTACTTGATAATGTCAGTTTAATTTAAAATGCTGCTAGATCTCCCAGTATACATTAATGTGTATGTTAAGATTGGTGTGTACATAAAGGCACTCCAACAGAAACACACAATGCAATGCTAATAGGGTTAGGTGCTCAGAATATAAGGTAACATAAGTGCCATTTGATGCAAGAGTTGCTAGGGAAGGCTATTTTTTCCTGTCTGTTAATTAAGTGAATTTAGTGCTTTTGAAAGGTGCCAGATTGACAGTCCTGAGACCGAAGTCCTCTATTCATGGAGCAGCTAGAGCCCAGGCAGTAGCAGCAAAGCTTCCTCACACTGCCCCTCAACCTTGACCTGGAGGGCTCACCTCCAGCGATGAGCCGGGCTGGCGTCTCAGTTTCCAAGCCTGTTCATTCTCTGGCCTCTCTGGGGAGGCTGCTGATAAAGGTGCTAATTAGGGCCAATTGTAACGGAGGGTTTTGTGCTGTGAACACCTGTCCATTAAGAACTGAACTGGGAACACCAGCTTTTTTCATACAGGGCACAGCACAGCCTCTAACAAGTGAGGATTTTTCAAGCACTGCTGACCTAGGGCCAGAGCTGAGGTAATATGTACAGGAAAGGCAGTTTAAGGATTGCACTAAATTTCACCAAATTCTTCTTTAAGAGAGTAATGGGAAAAATAGTTTTTTAAAGATGATGTCCATCCAACTGCTTTGATGACCCCTTTTCTAGGCAGTTGAATCTCATTCTTCGTGACTTCTGCCTTTGAGGTGGGCCTTCTTTCACAAATATCAAACTATTTTAAGAAAACATGAATGACTCAGGGCAAAACCAAAGAAAGGCGATAACTAATTCAGCAAAGCAATTCACGCTCAGTCTGCTGTAAATCTGGAGTATGAGAGTGCTTGCACAACCTCCATTTATCTCTGCCATGATACTATGGGGAAAGAGTATCAATCTCCATTTGAAAAATGGAGCAACGGGAAGGGACTGTTGATGAATAAAACACTTCAAATGACCAGGCTGACTTCTGCCTATTTTATGGGTTGTTTGGGGGCAGAGGGTGGAATACAGTTTAGTTTCTGTGTAGGAATACTGGCTTTCCCAAAACCAAACACTGCCTAAGTTATTGGATGATCCGATGCACATAATGACATTTCAGATAATTTCTTGTCATTCTACTTTGATGCAGTTTTTATTCCCTACTGATGATCACCACTACCAATCTAGAAACAAAAACTCCCTGAAACCCTGAGCCACTTAGCCATTTGTAAGTTCTTTCCTTTACTTGATTTAGCACAGGAAAGTCACATAAAAATCTCACTGTAAATAAATGGAGAGCTAAGTTGAGGCATTTACAGTGACTAATATAGCACAGTCCATTTTAAAATAAAAAATTCTTTAAATGTGTATGTTTTGTTTTTTTCAGAAGAGGCTGACTTCAAGCCTTTATTGTCTTTCACCTCCTTCAAGGTGCAATAGAGAGATATAGCAGCTTAGTGTTCTTGACATCGGTAAAGAGGCTGAAAAAACATTATCAGGAAAGAGCCAATCTTCTATAACAGTTGAATAGTACTCGCACTGATGATAAAGGTTTGGGTGAAAGATGAAATGAAAAATGTGGCTATAGCTGCTTGTAGCAAAACATGCTTTTTTGTAGCACTTTTGCCTCCTGTCTTAAGTGTTTATATCAAATGAATAGTTGGTGGTTTATGTGACTTTGTTGTTGAATGGAGCAGTCAACTTAGCATGAACTTTTTGATGGCCTTACTTTCTGAAATAATGTGCAAAGGTTTCCTGGATTATGCATTAGTCTCATTAACTTTCCACTTGAAGATAACATGGGCAATAGCAGGGCTGATTAAAACTGCACAGAGTGAGGCAGGCCAGCACCAAAACCCCTACATTTTTGCTCACAGAAATAATTTCAAGTGTCACCTGCAGTAATGTGCCTCACCTAAGTGTAATATATGGCATCACATCTGATGAGGCAGCTATTAAGTCACTTCGGTGATATTTCTTCAATTTTTCTCAACTCTCCTGTGAAAACTGGAAAATCTCCTCTTGATTGTTCTCCAGTGTTTTTAATCTGCAACAAGTAACACCTGTACCTACACATTTAAATAGTGACAATCATGCGCTAAGTCCACTCACTCTCTTAGCTGGTATAGCTCAAATCAGGCTGCCACATGCAGGACTTTGGATAGGATTATAGGCTAATGTATAAACTTGTGGTTTGAAATAGGTTTGCACTCCACCAGTTTGGAGGTAATATTCAAATGCTTACACCTGACCAGGGACAAACCCATATGTCCTTTTTAGAGGACTAAGGCCAATATTTCAAAAGATGAGTGGTAGTTAGGAATTCCTTAAAAACTGTGACACCCACATTAAAATTGCTTTAAAATATGACTCCCCTAGCTCTGATCACCACAAGAAGTATTAACACTGGTTCTCTTCCATCCTTCGCATTGAGGTCACACTGGGGCATCATTCCAGGTTTTTGCTTTTCACTAAACAGACAGCCCTATGGGAAGTGATCTGCAGCCAGTATGTTTGGAATACTTCAAGACTCTAACTTTCATATGAAAATTCAGCTAGAATCTTTTCTGACCTGCTCACACCCTTCTGTTTTGGTACCCAAGCAAGGAGCCAATTGCTACATCCTTAGTACCCTTCTGGAATTAAAAAAAAAAACTTTAAAATATTTAAATTAAACAAAAAAATAAGAAAAACTCTGGGTCAGAAAGCCAGGAAAACATTAGTCTTTCTCCAGAAGTTAAAACTCAAGATAGGAATACTGAAACAAAAAGGTGCATCCTCCCATTGCACAAAGACAGTCCAACTCTTAACCACTGATGCTCATCTTAGGAATCATCTCAGGGCATTTTCACCCTCTAACATCCTAGGTATTTAATGGGCATTCCTGGATCAGGGGTTAAATTTTAGAGGAAACTGAAACACAATGTTTAGGACAGTGCCAGGAGATAATGAAGTGTTCATCATAGTAAATGGTCTTCCTACAAAAAAGCTGAATAGTCTGGTGACAATTAACAGCTATAGAGAAAATTAAGAGAGGCATTAAAGGATATCAATCCTATGAATACTGACATTGATATTTCTGCTGTCAGCTAAAAAAAAAGGTAATTAATTGTTATAGCACACACGTGCACACACACAGACAGACACCCACAGACAGCCTGGAATGAAAAAGCAACACATGCAGGACATGTCCCCTCTTTAAGGAGTCATTCTCAATATTAAAGCTGATTTGTTGAGGGCAAAAGGAATAACACATATGAAGCAAGGTCAGAAAGGTAAGTAAAAATAAGACAGTTATTATGTCTTTTCTGAAAGCAGAATCAGATTAGAAAATAGGTCAGGGAGTGCAGGAAAAACATTATTTGTATTCTGTCAATTTGCAAAGGACATGCATATCTGAATGTAGCGAATTTGTAGTAACCTCATTCTAGGCCTAGGGAGTGATGTATTCCATATTATTTCTTATTATTACTAGTATTACAATAGATTTTTAAAAAGATTTCCCTACCAAAATCAAAATCCTATTGTGATGGATGCTGCGCAATCAAACAGTAGGAGAAAGATTCTGTTGTGAAGAGCCTAAGGGCTATGGAAGACAGGGAAAGTAGGGGCTTGGGCACGAGGAGGTGATGTGGTTTGTCAGGAGTCATATAGCAAAGCAGGAAACAAAGTTTGTTTTCATGTCACAAGCCAGTGCCATACCCAAGCAAGACATACACACTTAACAGAGCCACTAAATTTTGCATTTTTCTCTGATGTCTCTGGTTGCCTTATAACAGAAACTTCCATAGTTGTTTAGACAATAGAAATTCTTGATCTTATCCACTTCCTGCTATCTTGATTTTAGCCTGATTTCCTCAAGAAATAAATCTTAAGGTCAAGTGTGCTGTCTGTGGAGGTGTACATGAGAGGGAAAAGGCTAGGCAAAAACGATCAGTCAGTTCACTTTCTACTCTTGAAGTTCAGACAAATCTGACACAGTGGCAGAATTCTCAGATGTTCAACATTTCTAAACTTTCATTGATGAAAACAGTCAGTAAAAAAATAACACAGCCTCTTTCCCACTGAGAGACCACTCATCATTTCCCATCATCACTTTAATCTTTTACAGACATCAAAGATTTCCCACAGCATTTCTCACTGAAAATGTAAGTAGGCATTCTACTGCTACTGGAACTACCTGTTCTTGTTCAGAATAATTATTGCAACATGTGCACAGATATAGTTGATTTACAGCAGCTGATAAGGAACAACTACTTACAGATAAACCTTAAACCAAAGTCTCCATTTAACATAGGAGGACAGCATGCTGTGGAGAAACAGCTGCAGTTACTGATATTACCTCTTCTTCCAAACAGATGCAGAGAGCTGAACCAGTCCTAAAATCTCTGCTGACCCTTCATGCCATTTAATGTGGTATGTTCAAGCAAAGCACTGCTGACTCTACTCTGCTTCTGAATACCTTTATGCAAACTGGTACAACTCTGCAGCTCACTGAAAAGCCTGGGAGTGTCCTATCAGGTGAGCAGTTGGGATGAGTAATGTAATCAGGCTTCCCAAACAACACCAGAACCCTCAGAAGAACCCCTAAATCTTAGATCCACACCATTCCCTTTCTACCCATTTAAAGGTGTTTTTATTTACTTCTTTTTTCTATTCTAATGTTAATGCAGAAACTGGATGGACAGAGACAGAAAAAAACAACAACTACTTCTAACAAGGAGAAGAAAACTGGGTAGTGAAGGAAAGCTTATAAATATATTTTTAGTACAAGAAGGCTTGACTAAAAAAAACGATAAGCACTTTTAATTGTTTTAAAAATTCACCCCACAGCATCTTTTCCTTAAAATGAAGTAATACATTTAAGTATACATATAAGAATATTACAAAAATGAATGAATTTCAAGCAATTTTTTTTTTCAAAAAATAATCATACTAAATATATTTTAACTTGATTTTAATATTTCTGTGTTGAGATTAGAAAGCAAAGCATTTCTGCAATAAGAGACATGACTATGATCTGATTTTGGAAGCAATGGCAATGTAAGGTTGCCTAAAGATTGCATTTTTCTTTAATTATATAAGGGAAAGATATATGCAACTGATTTTTTATACACATACAATAATGCATTAAAAGTCTTAAGAATTTTATTGTTTAGCTTTCAAGGATATTTAAAACAAGTTTTATTTTTAAGAGCTTATTGCCTTTCCCACATAATTCCTCTGAATTCCTGTAACATGTAGGGGAAACGCTCTCTAGAATGCAGATTTCCTTGTGGATATGTGGATTGTTCTTCCTTAGTCTCAAGTATCAATGACTGAAATCTTATCCTAAATAAATAGCTGACATGTGTAACTAATTTTCAAAAGAACTTTCTTTAAGCTTATTACCAAAGCAACTGCTTTCATTCTTAAGATTTGAGCAATATAAGTAAAGGTAATTCCTAATTCCTTTATTACCCTGCATAAAATCCTTTATTACTCTGTAATCAAGCCAAAAATATAAGTAACTTCTAATACATTCACAAAAATAGTGTTTTAGCACTCTATTTCTAATGAGTATTTATTGTGGAACAATGTGGAAAAGAGTTTCCAATGTGTTGTATCTACCATAGACACATTCAAATTAATAATTTCTATTCTCAGCAAAATAATTCACCTGCTGTCTAATCTGTAATAAAATATTTATCGTAGTTATAAACCCAAATTCTTGAGCTTTGGCTGTGTAGATTTTGTTTTTAATTTTTATTGCTATCCTTGGCTTCTAACCTCTTCATGCAAGCTTTCAAAGGAGATAATCAAAGCAGCAGAAAACTAATCAAGATTGCAGCAGAACAGGTGCGTAGGCACAGTGTTTAGAATTTAACAAGCTTAGTGATTAAAAAGTTCTGATCATACAATAATTTGTTTCCATCGGAGATACAGCTCTCAGGATCATTTTTGAACACAATAATTTATAAGCTTAATATTTAGCATAGTCTTGAAATTAATTTTGCTCCCCTCAATGCTTGTTGGTGTTTAATTTTCATGTGACTGTTTTATTGAACTGAGATATAACAATGACACTTTAGAAACTTTAAGGTGACTGTCTTTCTTTGCACTGGTTTACCCAGAAATACTCTAGAGAAATGGAAATAGAAAGTCCTCTAAAATATAAACTGCTCCTATACAATGAAGTTATTAAAATTGTAGATACACAGCCCTCAGGTTAAGCTGCTCTATAATGACTGTAGCTGTATTCAGCAACTGCAAAGGGACAGTATAATTTCTTTTTGGAGGCAAAGACATTCCTGGGTGGAAATGAACGCAGAAAAATTCTCTGGTGTAACGTAGGGCAGCATATGAAAAGAATCCTAGCAGAACATTAATCGGAATAGAAAAATTAGTTTTAATACTTGAGGATATTTACTATTATTCTCTGCTCCCTCATTTTTGTTGGGAATAGCATTTTGTGAAGGACATTGCAGATCCAGTTGTTTTCATAGAATGGTTTGGGGTGGAAGGGACCTTTAAAGGTCATGTAGTCCAACCCCCTGCCACAGGCAGGGACATCTTCAACTAGATCAGGTTGCTCAGAGCCCCATCCACCTGATCTTGAATTTTTCCAGGGATGGGGCTTCTGCAACCTCTCTGGGCAACCTGTTCCAGTATTTCACCGCCCTCATTGTAAGAAATTTCTTTCTTATATCTAGTCTGAATCTTCCCTCTTTTAGTTTAAAACCATTAGCCTTTGTCCTATTGCTACAGGCCCTGCTAAAAAGTCTGCCCCCATCTTTCCTATAACTTTAAGGCTGCAACAAGGTCTCCCTGAAGCCTTCTCTTCTCCAGGCTGAACAACCCCAACTCTCTCAGCCTTTCCTCATGGGAGAGGTGTTCCCCTCTGTTCCCCTTGAACCCCCCTGTTACAGTTGTGGTACACTTTGACATAATGATTTCATTTCTTAATATGAAAAAAAGTTTCCTATGAAAAGTAGCAAAAGAAAAAGAAAGTAACTAGAAAACAATGAATCACTGGAACAAGATTTGGACAGAAGAAAAGATGTAGATTAGAATAAAGTTGTTCAGGACAAAAAGGCAGGGGAGTTAAATACTGCTGTTAATTATTTTACTATTCATGCCTTGAGCCAAAATGGGTGGAATTATGTATAAACTCTCTTCATTTGACTTATCCGCTCAGCCATTTGACAGTAGTTCTGTCTGCTTCTGGAAGGAGTCAAGATAAATGTTGACTACTACAAAGCACTTTGTGAAAAAAGAACATAACCTACCTCCTGCCCTTCCTTCTTTCCCTCCCTCCCTCCCTCTCTCTCTCTGGAACAGTCAAATTAGAATTGTTTACAATTTCAGGCCAGAATATGAAAAGACACATAGTGAATGCAGCCTCTGGAATCTTGATTAATTGATATGTATAAAGTCCATTGCTCGTGGAAGTCCTATAAATGTTTCTTGCTGTCATCATCCAGGCAGGGACAGGCAGTGAAGTTAGCACTGTGATTTAGAAGGTATGGGAGGTCTTTTCTTTTAATCTGTGGTTTACTGAATCAGCAACTGAAACATCTGGATGGTAGGAATCCTCATGACCAAACAAAACATCAGGGCTTTACCTACTTCTCATATTCAAGGCTGTGGGATGATAGAAAGGAATTTGCCTGAAAACTCATGCCATTGACCTTGGCAACCAGGGAGCTCCCCTTTCTGTTTGCTTATTTGAGTCTTTTCTATAGCAATTAGACACTGAATTATTAAAAAGTCGTAAAATGCTATGAGATTCACTGGGCAAGCAGTTTACCAGTAACAAATAGAATATGCATCGGTAGTTGTGTTGTCTGAGGTAGACTATTTTCTCAATCTAAACATATTTATGCAAACAATGCTCAAACCTGAACCCTCTCTTTTGTTGTTGGAACAGAGATCAGTCTGCTCCTGATTTAAAATGCATGGCTAAGTTTAAAACTTTAGTAAGGGCCAATCTCTGAATAATCCTTTAAGGATTATTGTAATTAAGGGACTAATCCTTAGATGCTTCTTAATTTGTGTCCATTTTAAAATCGAGTGCCACTTCTTGCATCACAAAAGAGAGAAGAAGAGGTGAAAATGACAAAGGTTTAAACATTAACAGCCCTTCCTGTCACCTCATGCATCTGAGCAATACAAACAGGTGGAATATTTAAAACCAGGAGGCCATTAAACAAAAACCAAACCACAGAAACCTAACACGCCCCCCCCAAAAAAAAAAACCCACACCCATGAAAACCAAATGAGATTTTAAACATGGAGAAAATGGTTGATGGTAAGAAATGTTCTGTGCGCACATAAGGCAAATACAATTTACGGACATACATTTCAAGCTGCCAACTTGTGAACCCTCTTTGCATGAACCCTCCCTGACAAGAAATTGTCCTTCTCCCATTTAGAAGCCTGTCTTAAGAAAACAGCAATGACAGCAACTTTTCTAATCACCCTAGCATTTATAGAGCCTTATTTATCTCGTTAATATGGAAAGAATGAATTAGACAACCAGGCCAACCTAAGATTTAAAATTCAGCAGAGAGGGAGATGTTAAAGTAACTGAACTAGTGATGCACATGAGTGAAGCTTCATGATCTAATTTAAAAAAAATTGAGATTCAAGACAGGTGCCATACCTATGGTGCACAATCATGAAATGAAGCAACAAGGTAGCATTGCTGGGCTAAAACACCTGTCAGCAGTATACTGCCTATACCTCTTAATCAGCTGTCATTGTTTAAAAGGAGTGGTCATTCTCTCTGCTGGTAGTAGTCCTGTTCTAAGCAATGTAAAGAAGGAGGCAGGGAAACCAAGACAATGCTACTAAGCTTGGAAAGGTTAGCCTTTCTTCCCAATTTTGCTACTACCAATCTAGATTTTGGGCAAGATACATACCTGTATGCCTCTGTTTCTGCATCTGTAAAATGAGAATATTTACAAATGTTTACAAAAGAGTTATGGGAAAAAACACCCTAGGGATTGTTATTATGAGTAGAAAAAGAGTGAGAAACAAACAGTCCATGCAGCTGGTGCTGTTACAATTGTGTGAATGCACAGCACTGGAAGCGTATGAGTTGGAATGGGGGCATAGCAAGGCTTCAAAACAGGGTGAGAAGTCATTAGGAGGCATGTGAAAAAAGGGTCTCTCTTGTTTATACCCTTTGGAAATAGCATATACTTCTTTTTTTCTCCCTGAAACATATAAGTATTACAAAGATACCATGCTGGATTATTTGGCAAGCCTTCAGAGGCAGGTGTTCAACATGTAATTATCCTACGGACTCCATAAGAATGATTGCTCCATGATACACATTTATCTTTAATCTAATATAGTTTACAGAGTTGATTTTTTGGTTGTGGGTTCCCTTCCCTCCCCCCTCCCCCCCCCCCCCCCCCCCCGTGACAAATTACACTGTGCTTTATGGAAATGTAACATTTTGTATGAATGGCTGGGAGCAGCCATGTTGCATAGTAATGAGCAAGACAAAGTAGCTCCACTCCTATTTGCAACTGGCTCAGACCTTTCCATTAGCAAATTAAAATCTGTTCAAATTTATTTACTAATATATTAGGAGAAGCTTCAGGCTAACCCCTGTTGACCTGTATTATATAGCAAACAACTGTAGCAGTGAAAATAATTAATAGAATGTATTGCATCTCCTGCTTGTTTCTCGATCACACCCTGGGGTCGGCTGGATAGTGGGTTTGCCATCTGCATTCTGTTACAAGGCCACATTTACTTAAAAATTATCAATTATATTTTGAAATTACTTCCTTTAATTGAACTCTCTTTATTCAAGGCATCCTCTATTTTTAAAGCTTCTAAAAGCATGTACATGAGAACTTTTTCCTTTTCAAACCCTAAAAGTAACTCTCTGTATTACCTGTGCATGCAAAATGAATAAATATGCAGCAGCAACTACTAGGTACATTAGTTAACATCATGCTAGTGCCGTTCAGGTGGAAAGCATTGCAATAAACTTTCCATTGTCTACTATGCTACTATAATGAGCATGAAACATGACTGGTGCCCATTAAAAAGTTTGATATGTTATCTTCATTCAGAGAAACGTGGGCTGCTAATGAGACTGCAATCTGTAATATATGGGAGTCCATTTTAGGTGAACAGACAAGAACGCTGTACGTTGCTGACCTCTGCTTCCTTCATCGCAAGTGACCATGGTGAGCCTTTTCTCCTTTGAAAACAGTTACTTTGGAGTTTTTAATCTAATTTTTAAAGGAGAAGCTGATTATGAGACATAGAATGATAAAAAAAGGTTGTAAGGAAGAAAATGCAGTTTCCAACTGCACAGACTGAGGTTTAGGTGCCCATAAAGTAAATGGTGGGCACATGTACCTGCTTCCTTTATATCAATACAAATAGCTACAGTAAAAGCTGTCATATGGTGATCACCTAGTAAGTCTTAGCTCTACACAACAGATACAATTTTTAAGAAGGAAGTCAACATGCCACTTCACATGTCAGTGAAATATATTTACATATATCTGCAAGGAGTTCCCGGCCTAAGTGGTACCAAAGGTGCCAAGTAACAGTGGCACAAAATAGACACCACAGCCATGCAGTTTGTGCTGGCTGAACTCATGAACAGGCACCTGGATAGTTGCAGTCTAAACCATGAGAGAACACATCTGGGGATCTGCAGAGCTGCACTGAAGGAAAATACAAGGTCAGTGCAGTGCCTGGATATATGAATAAATTTGCACGTTCCTGGATATACTAACAAATTTCACACAATGAATGCAGGTTTATTTTATTATTATATAAATAAAGACAATCGTGTCATTTGGGAAAACATACATTTCTAGACAATTTTCTTAGTTCTTGATAACTATTTTTTTGTTTAAAAACGAACAGAAAATAAGTGTTCTAGAAGTAATACTAGATAATCATAATTCAAATATGTTTAGAAAAAGAGATTGTTAACAATTTTATTATCATTATTTCTACAAAAATGAGAAAATCTTCTCTAAAGTAACCTGAAAATCTAGTCTGACAACGTATTTCTATTAAAATGTATTTAATACATACAAATAAAGGGATATTAGCGATTACGTATCACTGTTGACCTCCTGTGGTCACGTTGCATGGTTGCACGCAAAAGCGTAAGAGTAGCAAGGATATCGCTGAAACGCTCCCCTTAATCTTAAAAGGAACAAACCCAATATAATTTCTGCAGCATAACACGGAAATATAAATTACAAATTCTTAACAAGTGCGTTTAAATTAGCTTAAACAGTTCAATATTAAAAACGAATCAACCATTCAGAGTAAAATTGTTTGGTTTAGGAGGAATTTTGAACAGAATATCTGGTTCAGTGGTTCCCAACCTTTTTGGACCTTGAGCATTTGTCAATCTTTAACATTTGTTGCAGGTAATGGATGGAATATAATGAGCTTAATTTGTTTGCAAATAAGGAAGCAAAAAAAGAGCAGCCAAGGACATCATCTTTTCTTAACTGAGAAGAAGCAGAGATGGGAAGGGAGCAGAAGGCAGGTGTTAGGGAATAGGTGCACAGACAGGCAAGGTATGCCCTGTCTGGCACTGCTGATATTCGGTCTCTCACAGTATATTGGTAAGACTTCATGAGATAATTATACTGTAGTGATGAAAGTGAATTTCTGCTTCTGCATCCATGGAGTCTAATCCAGTGCATGGCTTTATATGTGAACCCAGTTACATAAAGGTGTTCTCTTGCAGTGGAGCACAGCTTGCTGTCAATACAGCTACACTGACAGAGCCCTCTTGTGGAACACCGCACATACTAGCAGAAAATTTTTCTGTTGATGAATCTACCCTCCTTTTCGGAATTATATTCAGAAAGCATTATTTGTCAGCATGTGTTGATACTATATCATTTTTTGCATGCCTTCTTAGACTGTTACATCAACTGGAGCATATGATTTCTTATACCATGCAACAGCACAGCTATTCTAGCAGACGTTGCTTGTTTAGACGTGACATTACAAATCTCACTGCCAGCAGCCAGGTCTTTTTTTCCAAAAAGGAAAAGAACAAAATCGGCAAAAAAATTTAAAAAGGGATGCAATACAACATGATGTTCTTCTTCTCTGCTAAGTATTCAGCTAACCAAGAAGTAACAATTAGCAGCAGGAGAAAAGGCAGTCAGTGCTGTGGTATGTAATTACTGTGCCCGAGGTCTCATCTGGAGAGCAGTGAAACCAATAGTGGTCTGTCCACTGATTTCAGCAGTCTGAGTCGAGTTCTATTGTGTTAACTTATTTACATGGCAGTCTTCACCCTTCCAGAATGGCAAACACAGATAATTATTTACTTATCATTAGTATCATTATTGTGTTTGAACTTGTTAATTTCTTGAAACAAAGCTTGTGAGGTTCAGTGTTTTGTTTTGAAGGGGAAAGGGGAGAGAAGAATGATGAGAAATAAAAGAAGGAAGAAATGATTACTTTCAACACTGATGAATTCAGCATTTAGGCTCCTCCACAGGAAAGATAACCACAAGAAGCTGTTATTAAGAAATCATTCCCTCTGGAAGCTCTACAAGCTCTAGCTTCTTGTGCTAATGATCACTCACTGCTAGTACCAAGATCATTTCCCTGCTTGAGGATTTGATCACAGTGTCCTTGAAGAGGAACACATTTTGGCTGCTCTTCTTTTTAGCTGATACAACAAACCTTGTTCTTCCATCATTTCAGATCAGGGTGTTCTCTGCTAGAACTGTGCCATAAATAAGAGTATTTCATCATTCCCTTCATAGCCTCAATGACCGCACACATCTAATGTTAACCTTTAAGCTAAGGCTACTTACAGTTTTTTTATGGCCACTTCCTATACAAGTCTCTTCACATAACAATTTTAAGGCTCATCTTTACCTTTGCAACACTGAGGTCTCCAACACTTATGCAGGAAACATAGGGACAGGGATACTGAAGGTAAGGGAACTGAAACACTGAGAAGCTATGTCACTTGACCAACTTCATAGAAGATAAAGGTCTTGACCAGTGCCTCTAATTGGATGGTCACCTGCCCAGCTGTCCCTTCTTATTTGGTTCAGACAGGTTCCATTTCTTTTCCTGTTCTTTTCCTTTTTGGAAAGCTTCCCTTTCTTCTGCTTTTTTTATTTTATCTTTCTTCTTCTTGGGCTTCAAAGCTAAAATCTAACGTTGGTTAAGACCTGAAGAGGTATGATAATAAAGAAACAGGAAGAACTGGCAGAGTCTAATTGTCCTTACTTCTCAGAAGTAGGAAGCCTTACTGGGTTCTTGGGCGACCTACTGCACTGATGCTCATTCAATCATTTAGTTTGATAGGGTTCAGAAAATTATTGTAACTACCTTGCAATACCCAATTTACCTTTTTCAGCATGATACAAGAAGAAAATTGTCCTTCTTGAAATTTACAGACTGCTTAGAGGCAGACAGTTGGTACCTGCTCCTACAGTGCCAGTGCCAGTTATAACGACAGAAGTCCTCTGGTTCTCATCTGTGATCCAATGAATACTTAAAATATGACCAGTTTTTAAACCAACATGCTGGTACACTGATGAAGACAGATTATAAAGAGACAGAGAGGCAAAGATATGCCTGTCTGTGATTGCATAAACTATTCCATTTTGAAAAATACATTGACATGAACCTGTTCAAGGGAAAGTTTGCATGCATTTTTAGCAGTTCACAGATCATCACCCTACAGCAACTCATCTATAAAGCCCACTCAGGAACTTTGGAGAAAAGTGTGAACCTACTGATCAGACAGCAAATCACACCTGAAAGGCTAAATTCTTTGAGCTTGCCAAGGGTCTGTCAATAAGTTTTGTGTTTCTCATTGCCACTCCAGCTTCCAAGTCCCTAGATCCATTTAAAAAATGGAATCATTTTAGAAGGGATTTTCAGATGAAGTGTCAACATTCTGACTTTCTTCATCAGTGTGAGAGGAAGAAAAAGAACTGAACTTCATCCTGTGTAAATCAACAACTAGCACCAACATGTGAGTGGAAGAGAGAACATTTTAGGGCTAGAATTCCTAGAAGGCTTTTAGTCTCTTTTTTTAAGAATGTCTTCAATCATTGTCATTTGAAATCAGAATTGTAGTGTTATTAAATGAAGCGTTATTCTGTGAACAAGATGGAGCAGATTGACAGAACATTCTGCATTTAGGCATCAAAAGCAGACAGATTTTCAAAAAAGCTTAAAATAATGGCTACCTTTTGAGGGTGAGTCCTGTTGAAAATTGACTATAAATGTCACAATGGGGCTAATGGATGAAGAGACCTTTTAAAAGTTAATGACCATCAAGCATAAGAAAAAAATGCTTTTGTTACACAATTCATATATGATTCTGGACTGAACAGAATTTCTACTTAATACCCCTGTATTCAAACATTCACTTAAGGCAAGGTCCTTACTCAGACATACAGTGTCAGGAGTGTGCCCTGGCTTTACACTACTCTCACGTTACATATATATATTTGAAATAAGGTACATTGAAAACATATCCATCTGTTTCTTTACAAAGACAGCTGAACTTGCAGCTATTTTAATCTCTTACCTCCAAACATTTTTACTCTGGCTTAAAGCTTTCAGAAATCTGGTGGTTTTGATAAGCAGGAGCTATCATTACATGATTTGTATAGTTTTTTTGTTCTTCCCCACCCCACCCTCCTTCTCCCTTTTGTGGAAGAATATCTCCCTAAATTCTTTCAAGAAGCATCATTTTCACTGAAAAATTTTACTGTGAAATCAATTCAGGCTGGACAGATATGTCCTAACCCACCATCTGAAGATTTAATCACTTTGACCTGTGTATTACATCACCATTATTTTAAGTAACAGGATGTAAGAAAATCCTGGAAGCAAGATGTATCTCTGCATTCTGTTCTCATATATTTTCATATACGTTAGGAGCAAGTGAAACGGCATGCGGGTAAAATTGATATAAGCTGATGTATCATCGGGCTCAGTAAGTCATTTGAATGCTGTTGAAAAAGTTTCAAGCTGTATATTCAAGTGAAAGCAATTTGTACCTTCTAAGTACAGCTTAAGTAAGAGTCCAGCAGAGCCCAGTGCTGAACAGACATTCAGAAACTCATCTCGGCATATTGTCTGCTTTCTCACTAGGGAAGTCAAAACCAAGTGAATAGACGAAAGAAAGCAGCAATGAGTTTTTTATTGTTACTAAAACAAATAAACAAAGCAGAAGCCCCCTCCATTTCAATAATAGCAATTGGAATATCACTGAGAAAGCAAAATTCTGTTGAGCTACACGTATTTGCTAAAAAGCTTTAAATTTGCACTTCCATGCTAAGCAGGAGTGAGGAGAACTGTAGATGATACTTTGGGGTTATTCTCCCTTGCAACTGCACATTCCTGCTACCTGGAACATTGTAAACATAAAGCATTTTGCCTGAACTCTCCTCTCCGGTAGGGAAGTTGCAGTATCAGGTGTGACTGTGGCCGCTGTAGTTATACGAGCAAGCAAGTCAATCCAACACTTCCCAACATTATTTTTTAAATAAGGCTCCCCTACGAGACACAACTTTGATCCAAGTTTCACCTGTACAGGCTACCCTTCTCTTTTTTCTCTGTCTAGACCCATTTTGCTTGGCATGTGTTTATGCACTACTTTCCTCATAAAAACTGTAGTATATTTACTAATTACATTTAGAGTGACCTTGGACTCAATGCTGATGCTGAATTTAACTAGGGTCTTACTCCTGTGGAGCGCCTATAAGAGGAGAGCAAAGGTGGCATCTGTGCTTGGGTCTATCTGTTCAGATATGATTGCAAATAGTCCTATTAACATTCTGATAAGACTGCATCATAACTATATACTTACTAGAAGAAATAACACAAGCCAACTGCACACAGCAGTGGAAGAGTAATCTCCACAAAGCCAGTAACAAAAATCTTTGCTAAACCAAGATGGTTTTGCATCACCGTTCATATAAAGAAATCGATTCTTACTGACCAAGTGAACAGGAGCTCTCAGGAACATTGAAATATTTAAATATTACTGAAAATAAAAAAAAAAAATCCATATACATTTGCTTTTAAGTTATTATTATTCCTAAGAAAGACTCTATGACTCAGACCACATCTATATGTTATTATTTTAATTTTCTTAGTGTGGTGATGCATTCCCCCCCCGCCTCCTGGGCCCCTCCACGATCTCAGAAATTTCCGTTAAATCTTGGCCTTGGTGTAATGAGTCAGGCAGTGAAGTGTCCCTTTACCGTATGAGGAATTCTTGCATAGATGAGGTTGAGAAATGTACTGATTGTACCAGAAACTTCTGCTGCCTGGCCCAAGTGGAGGACGAGAGTGGGGATAATTGTCATACCCTGATACCCTTATCTGAGTCGTGGCTCAAATGGAACGATACCATTGTTACTGAAACCTTGAGAGTTTTGAAAGATGACTAAAGTCAATCATCTTGCAGCCCTATAAACAGTGGTCCCAAGTGAGGCCCTTTGAGCTCTCCTGCACAGCAGCGGGTTGCGCCCAGAATCTCCTTCTGAGTGGAACACTTCTCAGAGTTTGTAAACTCTCGAGTTTGCAATATTCGGAGGACCATCACTGACTGGCATGGGACCTGGGCTGCAACACTCCTCGGCCGAAACACTCCTAGAGGCTCAACCCTTCGCCCGTTGAGAAATGCCAAGGCATTTGACATGAGTATTTCACTGAACTAGAGGGGAATTTTTAATAGGTATATCTTTGTATATTTATCTATTTTTTGTGTCTCTGTGTGTGTGTGTATGAATTGATGGAGATACCCGCTAGCAAATATAGTCTGCTAAAATCTTATGATCTGTCTTAAGATTGGGAATGAACCTTAGACTGCTACTAAACACGTATAATCCCTTAGATATATACCATTGACCAAGTCTGGGACTAGGGGTAGATCCAGACAGGTCTTCTCTGAATCCCGTGACTCAACGGGAGGATCTCCTTAATCTTTTTGTATTAGATATAAACCACTGTCCAAGTCTGAGACTAAGACTGGACCCAGCCGGGTCTTCTCTGAATCTCGTGACTCAACGGGAGGGTCTCCCTTAAACTTTTCATCTTCATCCTCTGTATAAATAATTCTAACTCATTTCTAACACGATGTCCTGGTTTCGGCTGGGATAGAGTTAATTTTCTTCTTAGTAACTGGTGTGGTGCTGTGTTTTGGATTTAGTATGAGAATAAGGTTGATAACACACCAATGTGTAGTTGTTGCTAAGTAGTGTTTACACTAGACAAAGACTTTTCAGCTTCCCATGCTCTTTTCCTTTGAATGCTTCATCTGTGTAGTAATGATAGAGTGAAACTTGCCATCGAATTCTGTTAAGTTGTGCTTTTATAAATTACTATTAAAATCACTTTCTGGAATACCTTCAACAGTGATTCTTTAAACGGCTCTAAACCACTCATTTGCCACACTTAGCAGTACTATTAGGCTTTTAAGCTGGGGTTCAAATGTCTCTACATATACCTCTATACCATATACCTCTATATATGTATATACCAGGCACATGTGAGTACGATTCTTTTCATGTCTTTTGAGTGGGTAGATTCACTTGAGATGCTTTTAATGTTGTTTTTATCCACTTCAATTCAAGCAGTATATTGTAAGTCAAGACTACAAAATTTTTGACTACCACTAATGAATTCAGAGCAGGTGTGTGAAGGTTATTGCAATATAGACAAGGCTTATGATGTAGTCTTCACCTAATGGCTAATGGAACTCAGGGACAGGATTCAAATATCTATTACATTCCTTTGAGTTGCTCAAGGCTCCTAAACTTGACGAGAAGTATTCAGCTAAGTCAGAATTTCCTTACATTTCAGGTATACTCTTGGTAGAAATTAAAGCCTGACCACATGGCTTACTAACCTTATAGCACAGAGGAGGTGGCATGGTAGAGCTACAGCATTATGCAATTCTTAGCTATAATGATTTTCTTTGGGAGTTGCTGGCACATGTAAAGATATTGTTCAGACCGCTTTGCTCTTATTTAAAGCTGAGCTAGCAGAGCCAGTTTAACTCCCAACATAGGAGAGCATGGCATTATTTGGATCATTCTATTTAAAGATGCAAATAAGCATGCTCTATATTAATATAAAATATACCACAGTGAACCAAAAATTGAGCTATGCCTTTTAAAAACTTCACACATTGCTTTAGTATCTTTTTTTCTGTCATGGTTTAACTCAGCAGGCAGCCAAACACCATGCAGCTGCTCACTCGCTCCCTTCCACCCTCAGTGGGACGGGGAGAGAATTGGAAGGATAAGAGTGAGAAAAACTTATGGGTTGGGATAAAAGCAGTTTAATGGAACAGAAAAGGAAGAGAAAAGAATAATAATAATAAAAATATAATAATAATAATAACAATAACAACAACAACAACAATAATAATAATAATAATGATAATATACAAAATGAGTGATACACAATGCAATTGCTCACCACCCGCACTGACTGATAACCAAGTAGCAATCACTACTTCCTGGAACATGCCTACTATTCATATACTGAGCATGACATCACATGGTATGGAATACCCCATTGGCCAGCTGGGCCAGCTGTCCCGGCTATGCTCCCTCCCAGCCTCTTGTGCGCTTGGTAAGAGCATGGAAGCTGTCCTTGACTAGCAGGGTACTTAGCAACAACTGAAAACATCGGTGTGCTATCAACATTCTTCTCATACTAAATCCAAAACACAGCACTAGGAAGAAATTTAACTCTATCCCAGCAGAAACCAGGACATTTTCTTTGTCCAGTGTTTTATTAAATGTTTCTACATCTATGTGTCAAGCCTATCTTAACATTACCAGAATTGAATCAGCACTACTGTTGGTAACTCTGGATGAAGACCAATACAGATTCCTTCCAAGGAGAATCTTGAAATATTGATCACTTGTTAAATGTATCAGTACAGTTCATGATTAAAATATTCAAAATAATCCAAATACTAGCTTTTCTGCTTTTCTTTTCTACAAAGGAAGCAGCTGCTAAGTTTAACATGATGTAATTGCCTTTTACCCCTCTCCTCAAACAGATGACAAGGGCCTTCATGAGAATTTATCTGGGATTGATTATATACTACCTTTGTTGAAAGCTTATTTGGAGAATATGACTTCATTTCATGGTAGGTAACATAAAAAACTGCAAACCTTTGCTCCAGTGGCCTGATCTCCTGAACAAGAGATGAGGCTCTAAATTCCGAATGAGGCATCCATCGGCCTGGGAGCTGTCACTGCCTGCAAATTCTATAGTGACAACCCATTAGAAAAAGACATAATGGCATAAATCAGGATTATCCCATTCATGGCCTATGGGACATCTATCACTCTTGAAGTTCTAAAAGGATGAGAATGCACCTGTGATTTGCAATCACTAAAGTGTTCCCTGTGATCTTTAACTGAAAAATTTTCATTACAAAGGAGAGTTTGGACACTTTTAAATTGGCTTCCCACTATTTCTTACAGTCCCAGGACTATCTCCAGTGTGTGCTAGAAACATTGTTGACACTTGCTGCTTCTTCTTTATGGTAGCTGCACAGCAGCTTGCACACTATTGCTGGTCTGCTGTGTTGTAGTGCAGTGGGTAATTCTGGAGGTGGGCTGAGGACGATATGCCAAGCATGCAAGTCTCTGCTGAGTCCCTTGCAACTGTAACAGCTGCATAAGGAAGTGAGTTTTGAGCTTAGATAGAAATCTAAGCAGAGTTCTAAGTAGGAGATATGGGGCTTACAGGTTTTGTAGCAATATGATCCCAACCTCCTTAACTTTAGGTAAAAAAAAAGACACAGAAGGAATCTAATAAAGGATATTGGAATTTTTAGATGGTGCATGGTTTCTAATTGAACAGGTTAAATAACTTTTTCCTCTCTATCTTCAATTAACAAGCACATATATTCTAACCAGAGAAGTAAAAAGTTTTTCTAGAAGCACTTGGGAGTTGAAGTGAACACAAACCCTGCAGGGATGTACTAGAAGAGTTCGGAAAATGGTCAACAGTTGTTTGTTGCAATCCAACATCCATTTCCAAGGCTGGCTGAACAGTGTTCTGAGGCATGTTATAAGTGTTTACAGGAGCTAGAAAAAGGTTTTGACATAATTTTGGAGATACAATGTGCATTAAGGATTTTTTCCTTTAATTACATGTGGTAGGTCAACTTATCTTTGTTATCAGATATGGGATAAATCCGGTGTGACAAATTAACCTTAAGCTAGTCTATGTGATTTTCTCATAATGAAAGAGAAAATTATTGCCATTGGAAGTGTCCCCCATTTCACATCTCCTTCTCTGAATACCTGTCAGTTTTGGCTCTCCTGAAAAAACCTCATTAGAATGCCATCCGAATTCCATGGAGAGGTCCACTGAAGATAACCAGGGTCAGACATAGCCCAATGACTGCAAGGTAAGTCCATAGGGATGAAGCAAGCCTGAGGTCAGGCCAGGAAGTCAGCCTGCGGTCATGGTATGGGCGCAGATCAATGAGGTCCATGGCCAGGCACAGGCCTGGCTGTGGCACAGCTGGAGCTGTAGCCCAGGGAGGGTTCAAGCACTAAAGCCTCAGTTTAAGTTCAGCTCCCCTGGGAAGGGAGTCCATCCCTTGCTGAGGTCTCCTGCAGAACTATCTGGGAGCACCCTCTCCAAGGTCACCCAAAGGAAGGATGATAACCCTCAGCTGTGCTATTGCGAAGTTCGTCCTGAGCTCAGGCAACCAAACCTCCAGGAGTGGAGATGCTCTCACGGATAGATAAATGTGGAGAAATCAGTAATTCTTTCAGTCAGACTCCATTTCAAAATTTGGAATTCCTGAGAGGCCAAACATGACAAATGATTCCTCCTTCAGTTTTTAACAAGGGAGCTTAATCTTGAAATGATTACCCTGGCCAGGAAAGATGGCTCTGGCTAGCAACCAATTGCACTCCCTGCCCATCCATTTTCCTCCAAGTAAAAATAATCTTTGATGTTTTCAGTAGAGGATCAAGTTTGCAACATCTCACTGTATAACGAATCCAGAAGACCTAATGGATGAGACAAGCTAAATCCATACTGTATTAAAGCTCTCAACTTTTCATTGATTTCAGCTGAAAAAAATTGGAAGCATGAACACTGTTTTCTTAACAATGGCTCAATTGGGTGCATGCAAATTGCAATCAGTGGAGGACCTCATGTACAAGAGCAGTATGAATCTAGGACCTCGCTATACTGTGAGAAGTAGAAGCACTGTACATGCCTACATTTTTTTCCATCCCTCTTTTACTAACTGGTTTTATTGTCTTTGAAATGGAGATGAAGGAAAATAAGAAACATCTACTATGCTGTCATCTTTTTCCTAGAGTGTAACTTAGTAGCTTACTTTAACAGGAGCCTATTCTGGGTAATTTTGATTTCAGCTCGTGCAGGTATAGATATCTGAGATTTATGCTTTGATTCAATGAGGCTTGCTGCTGGATTTGGGCCTAGCACATTCGTTCATTATCCTAGACTTTTTGCAGTTGATGATCCAAAAATGTACCCTAAATGTACCCAGCACTAAATCCTGGTTAGTAAATATTCTGGACTACACAATTCAGTGAAGCCAGGCATGGGAAAATTATTTTGCTCATAATCAGAGATGCAGAATTAAGGTAAGAAGATTCCCCACAGCATTTAATCCTATGATAAAATAGAAATGGAAGACAAAAACGGGAAAAAAAGCCTTAGCTATATATCAAACATGCTTTGGCCCTTCTCTAACACCCCATTTGGCCAAGGTATTAGATGGTTCATATTTCAAGGTGTATTTTCTTGCTTACGTATATTATTCTGTTCACGAGAAGCAGAATCCATTACAATTTTAGCAAGCTTCAGCTCCAGTTCAGCAGAATTGATTGTTTTCTCTTCTTACAAAGCCTTGCTTGCACCCAGCTGGGCCACTGTTGAGCTACCACATATTTGATCACCACAGCTCAGAAAGTCTCTCTCCTAATGAGCTTGCATGCCTTGTCTGTAGCACTGATCTTCAGCCAGAGCCACTTTATAGAAGCACATCCAAACCCTGTACACTTTTAAATACTACTTCTGCAACACATATTTGAAGCCAGACAAATTCAATCTGAACTCAAATGGGTATCAGTTTGTGATGGACACAAATTATCATCTGAGGCCAAGTTATAGGCAAGCCTCCTACCCATCTCCCCTCCTGAAGAGTAGACAGAACAATTGTACTGATAGGACTCTTAATGTGAAGTTGTAATTAGGAGTCCCTAAATCACATGACTCCAGACATATGCTACTGTATCCATCTATGTTCCAATAATATATAGTGCCTTTAAACAACTGAATACACATCTGCATTATTAAATATGTAAAGTTACCAACTCTTAAAAAGCTAGGTGTTTTCAATCTTAAAAGTGCCCAGTTATAATTTAACAGCTTGTTGTGCACATTAAATTAAATTCAACAGATCATATCTCAGGGCTGGAATTTAATTAATACTTATTTTCTTTCAAAGGTGCTGCAACATGGTATAGCCATATGCACATCAACAGTACTGCCTTTTGGGCCTTGTTAGAAATGTGGCTTGGCATTCTTGGGAGAGTGCCTAACACTCCCTTATCATTTCAACTCTTGAGTACAGTGTTTTTGGTGCTCCAGAGACCAGCTATCTTCCATTTGCTGTAATAAGGACAGCAAGAAGCTACAGAGTGAGTTAAGTTTATATACCATAAGGAGCGTATTGTATATACTTCACTGATTAACAGTAATGATAGAAGTTGTATTTTTTTAACAACTGCCACAGTAATCTATATTCACCTCACCTTTCTTGGCGTGATATAGTACTTCTGCTAGAGAGCTTTCTAACTTATTTCTATTTGAATAAAAACAATTTCAAGGTATAGAGTTTCTGTGTCAAATTATATTTTGGCATATTGAATTAGCTAGATGTCACAAATCATGGGAACAAGTCATTATTATAGGACAAGAGAGAACACGGGATAAGTGAGTGCACATTTCAATTTGAAGAGATGATAAAAAGACTGTGGATTCCCTGCAACAGAAAAATTTCTTTTCTGCTCCCTGGACAAAGTAACTTATTTTGAGCAAAGATGACATTGTTCCTAGCTCATTGTATGTAAATTCAAATGCTTTGATTGAGATTTGCACTGAATAGTAAGCAGTTTCAGAACATTTCTTGCAACTACCCTTTGTCTTCCTGTTTGCAAACTACCTTATTTGAATGTGGTCACATGAATTAATGATATAGCAGTAACACAGTAATTTACAACACAGCCAGCATTGTTACAGGTGTATGAAAACAAAGGCATTACTCTAAAAGCAAAGGAATATTCTATACAATATGGCAAAAATATTACTAAGTAAAAAAAAAAAATTAAAAATATGACTGTAATATGTGATGCTGTGTCTGGTATCTCTGTTTTATCTATTGACATATCTCATGTTTTCTCCGGTCCATCTACGACCTCTGCACTACATGCTATAGAATAGCATCTAGCACTGGCCTAGGAACTGGCTTTCCCTGTGTGGGATGATTAATGGGCAAACAGGAATCTTCTCCTAAAGAAATGAACATAATCCTTAACTGATTTAAAGAAATGTAACTGTGGTTATTCGCAAATATGCCACTAGATGGCAAGTTATGATTGCATTAGGCATCTCGTACTCATCCTACAACTGTATCAAGGCAGTCAATAGGAACAATCAAATTACAATCACTGGGACGAGGAAGGTGCATTTACAAGAACCATTTATGAAACCTAATGTTCCTTTTCTCAAGACTGAAAATAGTTTTGAAACTATTTCCTTTCTCTGTCTTTAAACTTGGTAGGGTTCTCTGACACCCAAGGGCTATTTTCCTGAGTAGTTTCTGTTTTGTTTGTTTTAAATAGCAAAAATAAAGAAAATTAAGAGCATTTTCTCTATTTCTTAAATATATTATAAATAGTTTGGAAACTAACTGTTAAGTTAGAAAGTAATGAACCTATGTTTATTATTTCTTTTTGTGGAAGGACCCATGAATCAAAAGCTAGAGACTAACAGTTGTATTCAAGAGTAGGAATACAAGAATATTCCTACCTCTTTATTGCCATTCCTTGTCTGATTCTTATACCATCATTCTTACCAGTGGAGGAAATTGTTCAGTTTTGGCCAATTCTGAAATGATGAGCCAGCAGGTAAAATGATTTAGAATTTAAGAGAGAAATGCCCTATGAAAATGTGAGGTAATACAATTACTGAATAAAGACAATTTTTATAAATCCTATAGACCTAATATTTCAACAGGAAATGGGCTAGATTCTACACTGTGTTAAGACAAGTCTTGACTGAAACAGTTAAAGTCAGTTTAACAAACAATGTAAACATCAAGCCAAAATTGCTTGGTAGGGAAGAAATGCATATAGACAACAAAGAAAAGGAAAGCTGATTTTTAAGAATTTCTACACAAAGATCTTTCAACAACTGGAATTCAGGGCAGAATTATCAAAAGTTCGTAGCTTACACCCAGCCAGCAAATGCACTCCTAGCTTTCCAAAATTCTCTTCTGATTCTTGATTCACAAGAGATACTGTGGGAAATGGTAAGTTTTACATGCTTTAAAAAAAACCAACCAAACAAATTACTTCTGTTGTATGAGCACATAATTTCAAAATTCTGCCCCTGAATTCCTTTGTTTAAAAATAAAATTAGAGGAAGGAAACTTTTCCAACAGTCTGAGAAAGGAAATGGTATTCTTCCAATCTAAAGACACCCTTTGAATGTCTGTACTGTGAAGAAAAGAAAATCTTTTTTGGGAGATGGAGTCTTTCTGCCATTCTGATTGCCAACAAAATAATGCTTTTCATTTCTTCCTGTAAAACTTCATTTGTCTCTGTGAGACTGTTAAAAATTCACAAAGACTGATGGAGAGAGGTGGCGATAAATGCTAAGTCAACCATTAAGCTGTCCTGTGTGAAATGAATCTACACTAAGTGCTTTGTTACCACCTGTATGCTAAAACAGGTACTAAACAAATGTCTATGTTGCACTGAATTACATATAGCCATACTTATCTGTACAAAGTGACCAGCAATGCTACCAAATCACAATTCTCTAATCACAGTAAGTATCTACAATAAGGTGATGGTCAGATTCAGAACACTGACTTGCAGAAGCAGCTCTCATTTATTTGCTTTTTTACATTACAAAAATCCTAGTTTATGGCATTGCTGGTGGTTTCAACAAAAGTCGATTGAACAAAAATCAATCCAATTCCTCAAAAGAGCAGAATGCAGAAATCGCTTCCATACATGCCTCCTCTATTACACAGGCAGTGAGGTTTCTGTTGAACTGGCATGAGGAGGACTAGAAGAGCATAAGGTACAGCCTCTTCAGTGGTCCCAGAGGGCAGAATACGACCATGCATGTTGCCGATCCCTTTCATAGATGACTGAATTTTTTTCTGCTATGATGTTCCTGACAACTGTGGAAAAATACACTTTTTGGCCATGTTACACACTGACATCTGCAGTTTGACTGTCTGTTTGTCACTGGGATTAAATCTGTCCAAGCTGAGTACACAAAGCCATCTTTCTGTCTATTTTTTGACATTATATATACTCTGAAAAGTTTACTCAATTTATTGGAACAAAGAAATATATGCGGAAGCTATTCAATGCATAGAGATGCTCTGCCTAACAACAGGAGTCACTCTGCTTTCCAGAAAATTTTATACTTGTTTGAGAATCATTCCTGAAAGCTACATGCTATAGAGCATAGACCACATTCCTCTACAATAATACATGAAAAAATAGCTGTGTATGTCAAAAAGGCATGTTTTTATTTATACATATATAAATAAAAATTAAATAATATTCAACAATGAAACCAATCACAAAGAGCATAGTTACAAGTGAAACAAGACAAAGTCATATTTGATAAAAAATAAAACAGCAAAGTTAAAGCAAGATGCCTGTGAATGAATTTAAGGATGAGGTCAAGAAAACTTCATGATTAAAAACACTTGAATGGATGAAGGTTGTGAAGGAGAAATGTTTCCCATTCAAGCACTCAGGTCAGTATGGAAAACAGTCCTTATAGACAAATAAATAAAACAGAAATGAAGCATGCATACATCATCTCCCAGACAAGTCTAGAGAAAGCAATAATAGGAAACACTAAATCACTTTTATTTACTTCAACGGTTGTTAATGACACCTGAGTGAAGTATCAAACTCTATAAAAAATATCCTAAGAAGTTACTTATATAATAAATAACTGATGGAAGAAGAGCTACTCATGAATATATATTAGCTGGAGAATTCAACTTCTCTCTTATACTCAGACAGTTCACCATAACTTTACTCTTCAATGTTTTTAACAGATTAGTCAGCCTGAAAACTCATTTCAGTTTCTAATTATTCAAGAGATTATTAAAAATTAACATCATAAATTCCTACAAAAGTAGCTGAATTTCACTTTCAGTTATCAGCTAATATAGGGCCAAATTATCCTCCATCATGAAAACAGGGACTCCAGCAGCAAAGCAGAGGAAGAAGTATAGTCCAGTCATGAAGACATTAGTATTTGTAAAATGAATTCAAGACTTCGTTCCCAGGCTGTCATGGGCTGTTGCTAGACTTCTTGTGCACAAATCCTTCACCCGCGGAATGGAAGCAGCTGTATTGCTCTATTTCAAAGATGCCCAAATACCACTCTTGAAAGGAAAGGCAAGGAAGGAGAGACTACACATAAAAACTTGGAAGTAGCAAGTGTCCAGGTTAGGAATCAAGAGAGAAACCCTGGTTACATTAAAGCTTCGGGGAATTATTGCCTTGAAATCTATAAGTTTCAAGGTTTCGTTTGCCTGTAGTGTGAACGACCTCTCTTAAAATTTATCCCTGCCCGTGTCTGCTACTTTTTCCTCAGATAACATCTTTGCAGTATATCGTGTCTGTTAGGAGGCATTAGCATTTAACAATGAGAAAGCCCCTCAAACTGCTGAAACGATGCTCCTCTAGCAAGGAATAACATTTTCTATACTTTGTGAATTTGAGTGACAGACAGTATCATGGTACAATGCATCTGTTCATGAACATTTACATCATTGATATCTAACCCTTCATCTTCCAGCAACAGTTAACTGACTTGGTGACTAAACAGTAATACGAGACCTCTGTGACAGTGACAAGCAGTAATAACCAGCCTGCTGAGAGCCTTTCCCACGTGCACATCTATGCTTGTTTAAAGAACATAAGGAAGAATACTACATCTTCAATACAACTCCATTGCTGCTAGCTTATCTGAGAGAAATCTTGAGGACTAAACAGAAGTAAATTAGCAGAGAACATAGCTCCGGTTTTGGAAAAATAGGGGTGTCTTTCTGGCTTTATTCAAGTCCATGATAACTGTCAAATCAGCTTCAACAGAACCAGGATTTTACTGAGTGCTTCACTTCAAATGTCTTAAAACGTCAACTACTCACAGGAAGTTGAGTTGTTGGTGGTCTGTTTAGCTTACTGTGAAGAGACAGAATAAGTTAAGAGACTACGTGCTCTAAATTGCTAGAGAAGATAAAATTATTAACTTATTCATGATTTGCCAACTCCTTGCTTCCTTGTATTCTGGTTTCTATTTACAGCATGAAATGCTGCATTTTTGTGTGTTTATATACTTATAATGTACATTCATAGAAATTAACATATGCAAGCCTTTTTTCCACAGAGATTTGAATAAGGTGCAGTTAGGTTCAGTTAACCAATTCTCTCTGCTCAAACACTGATGCTCTGAAGTATACCAGAAACCAACTCCAATCCTGACAGCTGCCAGGACAGCAGGGAAAACCTGGTCCAAAGGGGAATAAAGCTACCTGCGTTGTGCTCTTCCAAAACCCTGGTCCGACACCAAAGCTTACCAAGGGGATTCTTCCCTCAAATATATGGTGTATATTTGAAGACTTAACAATGGCATCACTGCTGTCAAACATCAAAAATTTCTAACCCTGTAAGTACAGTCTTGACTCAAGTCTTTGCTGCCTTTTGTATTGTCACCACTAAGGATAAACTCTACCCAAAGAAGCTGGCCCATATCCCACTGGACGTGTACTGTGCTCAAGTTAATGTAGGACTTGAGTTGACTAAGAAGATTTATACATATTTTACGTGCACATTTATTACACTTCTGTTTTAAGATCTGTAACAATTATTCAGTAATTAATATTAAAAAAAATTGATAATTTTCCTACACTGATCTATTTGGTTTATATCACTTGAATCAAATACATGATTCAAGCTTCTATTGCCTATTTTGCTTTAAAACAAAGCAATAAAATCAAGTGAAGTTTTGTATTAAAAGCTGTCTACATATGAAACAAAATCAACAGCAAAAAAAAAAAAAATCTGAATCATGACTGTCTGCAAAATATCAGAAAATAACTGGAGCACAGTTGTCTGAACAATAAAGAGGTGACTAGGAAGAATGGAATTATTTATCAATAAACTGATAAGCAACCTACAATGAAGGCTGAGATTCTACACATGCCCAGTTTTGCAAGAAGGATTCACAGTGGCTAATTAATTCAACAAATAGGCAAGCATAAGATTTTTTGGTTTAAGACAGGTCTATTATTCTCTTCTTAGAGTAAAATTAATGGAAAATTTTTATTAAAGTCTGGTTTCTTAGCCCATACCCATTCTACTATAGAGAACTCAATTCATTATTTATTATTATAAAAAACAAACAAGCTGGAAACAAAAAAATCTGTGAGATAAGAATAGAAATCACAGAAATAAAGCCAGAGTTTATATTACATATGTATTGAAAAGTTAAGACTATATCATGACAGAATTATATATAAAGAAAATTAATCCCATATCCTACTCAGTGGTTACAGTGAGAAATGCAAAACGTCTTACAATTTATTGCCTTATATACATCTTTTATATTTAAAATACTCTGTACTCTTCCAATTTCTGAATTAGTCATTAGTAGTTTTATTTAGTTACAAGAAACAAAAAGTTTTATGTACAGATAACATTACATAAACTGTAGTTACATTTAAGCCTTTTGCAATTAAAGACATTTAACCCCAAACATTAAGAAAAATTCCCTCAAGACCATTAACTTTAAAATTTGTTTACAACTATTGAATAGAATTTGAAGATGCTAACTTTCAACCCTGAAAAAATACCTCACTTTTTATTTAAATTAAACTTTCATGGATTTAAAATCCAATTTAAATATTCATGACAAATACGCTTCTTATTTAGGGAGAAATGCATGCATTAGAAAGCACACTGATTAAATTCAATGTAGTTTTAATGGAAACAGGTAAACACTTGATTAGTGACCAGTAAAAATCTGTTTTAATTTACATTAAAACCACATCTTCTCTTTGAACTCAAGGTCTAGTCCACTTAACTTTGCGTTGCTTGACATAAATAATTTTAGTATTGTTATGCCATTATTATGACTTTCAGCAAAATCTTACCACGTATTCTCACACAGGGTTTACTTTAATGTTAAAAAAGAAGTTAAATGCAAAACAGTGAAGAAAAATATTTATTTTTTGCTACATAATTAATCTTTAAATCATTCATCTTAAATGATCAGTAACTGTTTTCTTGAAGTTCTTGGTTCAGAAATATCTCTTGCTTTTTTAGAAAGCCTGGTTTAACACATGAGATTCGCAGATAACAGACATTTAGTAACAATGAATTTAACATGTTGCTTTTCAGTCACAGCCATGCAGCATGTAAACCATGTCAACCAGTTAGGAATCCACCTGAGTGTGTGAACACAGTGTCAATCACAACTGTCATTAATTTATTGCATATATCAGAAATAACCTGACACCCCAAGAAAATGGGCAAAAAGAAAATACAAGCCAAGAAACACTTCAGAATCATCACTCAAGGAGTCACCAGAGCAGAGTTAACTAGGTGAACATATATTTGCACCTAACCCCTTAGGCTGGTGCAGTCTGCATCTAAGGAGTGATCATCTGCCCAAGCAAGTGACATGGATTTCTACTTGGCAGGAAGAATCAGAAAACGGGCAACCAATCTCTGTGTCATTTTCTCATTTATGTCCAAATATTCTCTGTGCCCAGAACCAGTTGGGAAGTAAATTGTCAATGTTCTAGTTTTGAGAAAATATGTACAATTTCTAAAGTGCTTTTGCCAGATGGAGGTAAAATACATCATGCAGAACTCCATATTTTGTTCTGATGTTTATCTTATAGTTACATACATTATTCCTTCATCAAGAGAAAGCTAGAACAAGAAAGAAAACACTTTATGAAGTAATTGTCATTGTGTCTGAGTGGGACCAAAAACTGGTTTGTAAATAAAATTTTCTATTTCCTTTCATTTGCTGAAAAATATGTAAAACTGCATCTCTAAACACATTCACAAGGTCTAAGTTTCTTCTGGGAAAACAAATAATGATGTCCTCTCTGTTTTCACATTGGTGAGATAAGGGTGTTTAGAGGAATTCTACTGAAAGTAAATTTTTATATAAATGGGAATTGAAATGTGTTCCCATGTTTGGGTATAGGCACAGCTAAGTTTCAATATTTAATCTGAGTTTGCAGTTCAAAAGGGAAAAAGAAAATTTGGTATTTTAACATATTCAAGGTTTTATTTTATTTATTCTTCATTTCTATTAAATCTGCTAGTAGTTAGTCTGTTAAATCTGTTAAACTTTTTCAGGATGTGTATTTACACAAATTATAGTACAAATAAAATAAGACCATTTGTATATTCAAATATAGAGGGCATTCTGTTTTTGTTTTACACAATATGTTAAGAATGCAAAGAAAATGCTACTGTCACACATGCTATGTGTTAGGACCAAAATGAAACATCACAGTTTTTAATAGTGTGTGAACACAGAATGGTAACAGGGCACTCAAAGTGAAGTACTGGGGCTGAACTTCACTTATATGTCAGCAGCCCTGCCTTGTTTCCAAAGGCCAAGTAAAATTCATGAGGCAGAACTGGACTTGATTGCAGAGCCACCCAGTCAAACTCACAATGTATTATAATGCAAGCAGAGATGGTACATCACCACAGAGTGCAAGGACAATAAAATAGAAGATATTTGCATCCAGCTGGGACTGTTGGAGAAAAACTGACAACCCTACATAAAAATGAGTTAAGCGTTATCTTGTAGTTTTGATGGAACTCTTATGAAATAATTTCACAGATGAATTATGTTCCCTGCTAGATTCACTACTTCAGGTCAAGCACACAGCGCTCCCTTCTTATGTATGTAGAAAAATATGAATAGCAAACTGGCTGCAGACGTTTGTGTCACACATCTTCATGCTCTCTGAGAGGGTGACTGAACGTATGTACATACATGTATTTCAAGTTGTTATAGCGCATGTTTTATCCTGTGACATGATCCTCATTCTCTGCACAGAATAAGAGAGTGATTCGATTTCATACTATCAGCTTAAACTGATAACTCTCAAAATCGACTTTTCTTTGTTTTATTTGTACAGATAGTTAATGAACAATCCTGTAACAACCACAGCAATTGCTGACACTGAAGAGCAGTACTAAGAAAAATGTCTAATGTATTTCTAGTTTATCTGAAAGCTGGGAGAAATGAGCAGAAGTAGCATCCTAGAAAAAATGGGTTCACCACAGTCAGCATCAAGACTTATTTGGGACCACTGCTAACTACAAATAATTACTTAGACCACAGAGTTATTCAGTGACGTTGAAACGAATTTTCATCATAAAGGTGATAAAAAGGTTAACCTCCTTAGCTTTATTGCAACAAATATCTGAAACAAGACTTGTGGCAGAGTTAAACATGAGGAACATTCACAACGTATGAGTTAGACTCAATCTCCTTTACCAACACTTAACACATGAACAATGATGTCATATTGGAATTCCTTCAAAATCCCTCAGGTTAAAATGACACACTTAATTAAGCTAAAATGGCATTATCGACTACTTGCAGAAAATCATACTGTTCCAAGCATTATATTATCAACTCAAACATTTAAAACTGGAAAGAAATGAGATACATACATAACTGGATTTTTAAAATGGAAACAACCGTAGTCAATGTAAAACTTCTGATTGACTTCAGAGAGTACTAGGTCAGACCTGATAGCACCCGATCATGTCTGTAATACAGGGCATAAAAAAATCTGATCAACTAACCCACAGAAATGCAAGTGATACTCAAGAATGATATGGAAAGCAGAACCGATTGCAAGAAAGATGCATACAGTCAAGCATAAAGAAAAACACATGAAGCTTGTGTAGAGTACACGGAACTTGCAATTAATATTATGTTCAACATAGTATTAATGTTAATAAAATATTTGCCAAGTGGATGCAAAACACAGTGATAACCTGTGTTTACAATAGTAAAATATTCTAGGAGCAGAATTCTGTATCATCTGTGGAAACTGTAAAAGAGTGTCAGGGTTATGGAAGGCAATGAGAAAACAGTTGTGGTAATTAATCCTAGTAAGTAACCCTGCCTGAACGATTTGCAAATTCCTTGTCTTGTGATATGAGATCAGAACTTTTTTCCCTGGGTCAGACTCGATTAAAAAAACACAACAAAAACACACAAACAAAAAACCCTTAAATGTTCTCTGAAGAATTGTAATAGATTTAAAAGAACAGTAACATGTAATCGTGGTGCTTTGACTGCACAACATCTCAACAACCAGATCATGAAAGATGGTATAAATATACATTTTGCACATTGGCAGAAGCCAAAGCATCTTGGGTGAAATCATAAAGAAATCTTAAAATAGGCAGGATATGGCTAAATATTTGAACAATTATCTCCAGTGAAAACCAAGGTCATCTTTCTGTTTGGTTGCTCTTGCACAATCAGGCATAAAAGATTCGACCCAGGAAGTTTTAGCCTCTGGAGCAAAACCACAAATGTTTTATATTTCACTACATCCCCCCCATCCTCTCTTTCTACTGTTTTTTTACTGTGTATTTGTGCAGTGGAACCTTTCAGTTTAGGACTCCGGATATATCTATAGCACAAAGAACAATAAGTTTTAGCATCAGCTATCAAATTCTTATTTAATCTGTAAGATTCAAAATTCAGCAATGAGACAAGTCTTCCATTTTGTCAGAAATCGATATCTAATTTACCTTAGCAGTACTTCAGAAACAGAATTCATTGGAATTTATCACTAGAGTGGGTATCTGTGCTAGCTCACTCACAGCTTGTAACTCAAAAATCTATTTTAAATAGATGTTCTGCAGTAGAAAATATTACACACAAATGAGCTCATTACAAATAGCCAACACTTTCCTTGAAACAACAAGAATATTTCTTTTCATTAGCAACTCTCATCTCAGAGGGATCATCTTGTCTATACATTAATTACACTGCCCTTCGTGCAAATGAATTTAGATTTCATGTGCTCTGGGGCAGGGAATGCAGACTTTTTCACTCAAAACAATTTAGCAACTATGGCATGTCATTGCAATATAAATAAATGTGGGATAGCATTTTTATTACAGACACACCTAAGAACATGCATGACTTTTCAAAATCCTTGGTGCTAGAAACTGTATGGAATACTTAGGTTTGACATTCCCTACCTCTTAGAAGGTTACACTATTAGTTTAACACAAGAGACCAAACTGCAGGAGAAAAGTTTGCTGTTTCCTTATAAGTCCGTTTGTGGTTTCTTGCAAGACAGATCATCAGATATTGGCATGTACTTGAACAACTTGATTTTTAACACAAATGACAAGGCCTTGCCTACTTTGCATCAGATTTGGTTTGGATCATGAAGAAAATAGAAACCTGTTACAAAGAATCCGTTACGTGCCTTTCCTTGCAAATTCTTTCACAGAAAACTTCAAAATGCCTAGGTCTGCTTTACAAAATGCAAATAGTACAAAGATCATTGAAACAGTTCACCTGGAGATTTCCCTATTATTGGAGAATCCATCTGTAGCATAAAACTCTATACAATACCTCCCACCATCTCTGAGCATGTTGGAGATGGCCCAAAATTTGGAGGATGACTAGTCATGCAACGCTTCAGTCCTAGAGACATATGATGAATGGACCCAGCAGCAGCTCTACTTTAAATCTATAAAGTGACTACCTTCTACTAATTCTAAGAACTAGTTTTGAATATATTGCACATTATTGTAAACATTTTTTTTACTGAAGACACATTGCTACCTCTGACTCAAGCCCATGTTCAGTTTCAGGAATGAGATTATAATCTACATTGATTTAATTTCAAGTAGTCATAAAAATAAACAATTTAGATATATTTATAGCATTATTATAGATCTTTGCAAAAATAGTTTAGAAGGAATGATTTCTTTATAACATGCATAAATATGCTGTAAGAAAACAGAACTGCAGACAGCACAAGACATTGCAGACAGGCTGTTCTGTTAGACCCTGCAGCAGTTATGCTAGTTTGAGACACCTATACAGAGATTCTGCAATGCTGTGTAATCATGGTCTGGATGAAGACTGGATGTCAGAATAGTCTCTGTGACAGCAAGAAATCCATGCATTATGCAGTTCAGGCAAACCAAGGTACCACAGAGGTGCATTCCAGCCATCAGGACGCTCTGGCTGTATTGTTCCATGTCTTGCGAACACCTCAGGTAGTCATCAAGACCTCGCTGAAGTAGCAGGGAATGACCCAAATATCAGGACATCAAACCAGTTACATGGGAGGTGGGAAACTAAGATCTAGTGTCTGTTTCTGTGACTAAAGAAGTGGAACACTACCAATAGGAGAGAGTGGGCACAAAACTATCATAATCGCCAAAGTCCAAAATACTCATAGCCTGAGAACTATTCTGGCACAAAGGGATAGTTTTTCAAATCCATGAGGAAGAAAAAGAAATTGAACTTGGATTGCTCTCATACAGCACAAGAGCTGTAAGGCTAAAATTGTTGTATAAGAAAGTGGAAATTCAACTTCATTTCTATGAATCTAATTATTTATTCTCTGCTTTTTTACAAGTGCCTGAAAATAAAATGCTACATTTCAGGTCAAATGGACTGTTTCACATTGGCGTGAGATGAAATTTCATCTTGCTTGTTTGAAAATAGTTTTAGATCCTGTACAATATTGCAGCAAGCAGAAATGATATATGTCTTTTTTCCAAGGAGAATTTCACAAATACAGGAAAAACCCCACAATCTAGGTAATATACTATCAGTGAGTGATTTACATGTAAGTGTAGAGAACAGAAGGTTTTTATCTGAAGGATTTAAAATTTCAGATTTCCAGAGCTTGCCACAATTCTGAATTGGGATTAAGACAGAAAATTTTAATTTCCTAGAAAAAACTAAAAGCTTAATGTAAAAAATGTTTCTATTCCTAATAAACATTTATATCAAAACAAAATAATTTAAAATGGCAACAGAAGTGCCATTGAAAAAGTGTTGAGACAAAAATATTGAGACATAGTCAAAACTCCTCCCTACCCCATTTTTCAAAGCTCTCAGATGAAATTCCTCTAAAAGAGACCTGGATTCCTTTGCTTGCTGCAAGAAGCTGCAGTCTGCTCAGTCAAATACCCAAACTGGCTTCTTATTGCCCTCAAAAGGGACATCAGATTGATTGTGTAGCTGAGCAACCTGGGATGCTCTGGTCTAATTTAAGACAGTTTATATTTGAGTTGTTATCCTGGGACCAGTGTGATAATTTCACTATTTCACTTCTGAAGATATTTCATTTCTGTTTGTTTCATTAAAGTGTGAAAATAAGGTATATTACATAGCAATCAGATGAGAATTTCAAAGATCTAATAATTTGTTATGATTTGTTTTTTCGTGCATCCTTAAGTCATATGACTGCATTTAACCGTAGAAAAATCTATCAGTAGCTTCCGAACAGATTATGAACTTCTTAGTAGATTTTTGTTATTATCTATCATCAGTTATTTCCAAAGTAAATCCCAATGATGCAATCTCAGTTACAATAAAATAAACTTGACTCCCCAAATTAATCTTATCAATACCCAGAGAAGAACTTGCAGATTTTCTATATTTGGTGCTCAGGTATGTTTTCTCTTGAAGATATAAAATCTTAACAAGTATTAGCCACAAGATGACACTTCAGGACTACTGGAAAGAGATTATCACCTTGGCAAAATAAAATAATTTTGACACTGGAATTAACTGGGCCAATTATTAAGTACACAGCAAGTAGGAAAGAAGTCTTTTCTGAAGTGGATTGATTGCTTGGTTGCTAAGAGGCAGGCAGCCAAGTGGTGTATTGACCCGTAAGAAGAGGAAAGGAACTCATAAAATTTGTATTGAGGGGTCTACCTTCCTCTTATCAAATCCATAAACAGAATTTATTTATGGACATGAAAAACAAATTAGAACAGTGTGCATAACTTGAAAGACTTGCATTTTGAAGCAGAACATCCCCAAACTAGGCACTTTGAAGTGGCAACATGAAATAAATGTGTATGTGTAGTTGGAAATAAACCATACAACCAACAAGGCTATAGATCACTGATACTTGTATCGGTAAGTGTTCTCTAATATGCCTCAAGTGAAAGAAACTACGTGAGAGGACATAATTTTGCAATGCACTCAATGGACAGCTCTGCAACAAGCTGTACAATCAATATTGGGTTCTAATAGCGGAGTTGTTATTAGAAAATTTTTATTCAATACTAACCTGTCTTTCTAGAAAGCCACCAATTCTTAGTAAATCTTTGATATAATAATTTGATTAAAAACCCAACCTTTCTATAACAAGGATATTACCATAAATACTGAGCACAAAAATACACATTTCAAAACAACAAAAATAACCCACCTGAGAACACTCTTGTGATTCTTTTTCATGTCTCTTCCAAACCTTTAAATGCTTTCCCAAAATTATGTTCCTCAAGGATGTCAACAATAGGCAAAACTTTATACACTTGGAATAAAACACTATGCTCGTGACATTTAAAACAAGTGCACTAGCCTCCCCAGGTGAACAGGAAATCTGGTAGGGCCAGTCATGCAAATTGAACTAGAGTTCACCTAGCTCTGTCACTGGTCTGAGAGGTGATCCTGGAGCAGAGTATTTGCTTGCCTTAGTTGAAAAAGTCAGATACTGAGTGACCTTATGTAGCTCCTTGAAGAAGAGATGGATATTATTTTCCTGTTTGTTCATCTCTTACTTTCTACAGAGATAGATAGAGCCCTGCTGAGATAGGTAAAGAGATAAAAGGACTTTCTTGGATATTATTGTACTGCATTAGAAAGCACAGTGCAAACCTATCCCAAGTATTTTTCCTAAAGTCCCAGCACCTGTAAGTCAATGGTATGTAAAGTAAGAAGTCAATACTTCACTTTATAAAACTCTGAGCATTCATAAAAACCCAAAAGCAACCAAGCTCAACAATAAGTTTCTTGGGTATGGAGAAAAGTCTAAAAACATAGCAATACCATTAATTCTCTATAAGTTTGACAGAGATTCCTAGATTTTAAGACACTAATTTTAATGCATTCTCATCTACTAGAAAAGTTTCCTTTCCCTACTGATTTTGTCCTTTTCTGTTCAACAGCTATTGATTTTCTTTTTCGTCCTGTTTCCAACAGGGAATAAGTTATCATGGCAGACTTTTGTTTATTTGTTTATGTACCTTTGTATTATTAATAAGCACTGGGAAGAGGGTTTGTTACTTAAGCTCCCTCTGCTGGCTCTCCAGCAGCAGAAACACAACAAACAAAAGGTTTTTCTCTTGCATTCCCTTTTTATTAGGCTTAGAGCTGGAAGACTGCTGTTGCCAAAGTTAGAGAGCACTTCCTTCACAAAGGAAGTGCAGAGGACTCAGAATACTAATGTAATAAAGAACCTACTGGAACTAGAGACAGTAGTATCACATATAAAATATTACTTAGGTAAGTCTGTACTTACTGCCTTCAGCACTCAGCTTCAAGCAATGTACCCATAAGCTGAGAAATGCATTTCCTTCCACCCCGCTTTCTCACCTGCTTAGTGTTTAATGCCAATTGTTTTATTTGTCACTTAAAATCTGTCTCATACCTCGTATTAGGCAAAGTTTTCTCAATTTCTAATATTTCACCCTCACCATTGCAAAACATTAACACAGTGCACAATATACACTTTGAATATTTAGGTCTTCACTAAGACTTTACATAGACTTTGTTGTTTCTCAGATTTAAATGAGTACAGCTGCTCGCAATTTGAGAGTACATCTTTATAGAAAAATTACATTTTCAGTTGCTCATCTGCAAGCTTACCTTTATGGCTTGTGGCAAAAACTAACCTATGACCCCTTTTGGAGTATGCACCCTATAGCTGTCAGAAAGCTGAGTCCCTATATTTCCAAGTGTTTTGTTTATTCACAGTCCCAATAAAATGAGGCACTGTCCTGCCTTGAAGTCTCCAAGAACATTCTTCATCTATGATCTTTGAGTCAGATTCACTCTAATTCAGGCATGTCAGTTAAATGGACTCTGGTTGGGCATGCAGTCACATTAGGCTCAATGACAGATGAGCTCCTCCAAAGACTGAGTTAGACTTTTTTTCTCCCCAGTAATTCCAAAGGGAGCCTGACATAATTACTCTTCCATTTTAGGTATTTCGTCAGGCTAGTCCAATCTCATTCTACTTGTCTGTTCAGCACCCAAGCTTATGGTAAAATCAAGAGTCTCTGATTTGGAAAAATTCCATTTTCAAAGCTGGATATAATAAATTACTGCAAAAACTCTAAAAGGCTTCCAAAACATGTATTCTTGCAGAAATGAGAACTAATATCCTTCGCCATTCAAGTCCTTAGTAGAATGTCAGTGTAATTTAAAAAGATCAGAATTTTATCTTAATATGCACTTTGAAATGACATAATTCTTTTTGATATGCTGTATTTTATTGGAAAGACAGATTACTTGCTCAATCTCAAAAGGTATAGCATTCCTTGTCTTCAATCCTGTAAAACACTAATGCATGAAACACTTTCCTTGGTTTGAAAGCAAAGAGACAAGCAAGCAAACAACTCCCCCCCATAAAGCAAAGCAAAAATTCTCATCGAACACTTGAGTCATCTGTTCATTAGTAAAGCATATCAAAACATATAAAATGAGTTTGGGGAAGTAATTTTTTTACTGATAAAGCTTTTTAATCAAGCATTGACAAAAATTTTGCTACAAATTATGATCACTACAATTACTTTCTAATTTCTGAATGTCCTGTTTTTCTGAAAAGGTCAGCTAACACCTTTCCCTTTGCAGGCTATCACCGATGTAGGCACAAAAAAAAATTTCAAGTTGCTCCTTACATTTAATAAAATGGTATTAGAAAGAGTAAATCTGTAAGAAGAATGATAACAGTCTGGAATACCTTGCAGGCAAAACCCTTATAAATTTTATATTTTGTAATGAGTGACGTTAATATTTAAAATAGTAATCTCTTGATTTGTAATTCATTTTAACATGACGGTAGTCTAATTCCTTATATGAGAATCTCATTCAAAAGTAACAACACTAACATTAATTTTGTCTATAAATCCATGCCCCAAAATGAGAAAGAGCTTTATTAGTTACGTAGTGGAATTCCTGCTCCCATTCAATTCAGCTAGTCAAGATTAGAGCATGATAATTTTGCTGAGCTCCTCTATAAAGATAAATGCTTTGGAATAGAAAGCGAGGAATGTGGGACGTGGGATGAGATGAAACTTTGGTTTAAAATAGTATATCTATTATTACACAAGCCACTTATTGTTTTGTTTGCCTATAAACAAATCTTCTGTTTTCCTTCATTCTGTATACTGTTTGAACAAAGGTATCTCCTGCAACCTTCCAAACCTATAAACAGTACGTGATATTTTGGGGCAGTGGTTAAGTCATTTTGATAGTTCAGTTCCTCATTAAATAATTACATATTCGAAAGAAACGACTGCTTTTACACCCACAGATAACTATCAGTGCACGTACATGCCTACAGTCATTTCTGTCAGAATTTATAGGACAGAATACAGAAAGGAAGGGAAACTTAAAAAAAGCACTTCATCTAAACACAGCAATATATTTGACACAGCCAGTCAGAAATAACATTTTATATATAACATGTATACTGTGTCAAAGTACGGATCTTACACATAAAAGCAAATTATTTCAAAGACACAGTGGGAGAAAATAATTATAGTATTGTGTAAAACTGTTTTGTGAATACTTTTCCCCAGGGAAAAGAAACAAGACTGCAAATTATCAAACGAAACTACTGGATTAAAAGACAGTAGGTCAGGAGAGAGATTTATGTTCACACTTCACCACAGATACTGGAAAAATAATATCCATCCATTCTAAAATATCCTAGGAGATAGGAGAAACTGTATTAAAAGCAGCCAGTCTTAGGTGGGGAAATGTACTGGAAGAGAATGATAGGAGGAAGAAAGCATTTTTATATACTTTGAGAATTCACCTAGGCTTGCATTAAAGATGTAAAAGTAAACTTAAAAGTCAAACTGGGTTGTGATCAATGGTAATCCAGTCAACCGTCTTCATCAGTTATGCCCCTACCATGCAGTCCATAATAATTATTTAGTATTTTTGCAAAAGCCAAGAGAATCCACACATCTTTTCTTCCTTCTGCATAAACAGATGCTGTGAAATTACACACAATAAGGTCTATATCAAACCTTAACTTCTAGTTGGTCCACAGTGCTTCAAAACGACTGTAATAATAATAGTTCAAAGCAATCTTTGCTAAATGTTTAAATAAAAAAACCCCAAACCTTATTTTCCTGCAAGACTCTGAACTCTGCTTCAACTGTTCCACCAGGACTTTAAGGATATTACTTTCCCCCTAGGAAAATCTAAGAATCATTTTAAAAAAAAAATTCTAAAATCTGCAAATAAACAAACAAGATCATCTAACATTCCTCATGATTCACAATTTCATCACCCGATTAATGTTAGCTCTACAGCTGTACTGGAAAGATTTGGCATAATTCAGAGCATATTGTTGAAGCATAATTATTAAGGGTATGACACAAAAGCACCTTGAAGGTCCCTGCAAAAGCCAAGAAGGGTTAAACAGACACATTGAAAAAAAAGGGATGTATAAGAGATTAAAATCCATAGGAAATAAGCAATGTGATTGGTTTGGTATTTCGTATTTCATTTAAGTTAATCAAAACGACTGCCTGAAGACTTATTCTCCTGAGAAAAAGAGAAACATTCCCAGTTCATTTCTGTCATCAGTAAATAATCTTTTAAGTCTTCTCTGAAATATTCTCCCTCTCCAGGAATTTAAAGAAATGACAACACCATTCCCAGTTGCTTTGCTGAAAGGATAAAGAATAGGCAGAGGGTTCATAGTGCTCTTTCCTGATTGTAGACAGACATCCCATCTCTCGACTCTTCCCTGCCTCTCTTCTTTTAAAAGAGCTATTTATAGATTGTAAGCTATCTAGGGCTAAACTCATCACTTGGCCAAAATCAATGGAAGTTTTCCCATTTATTCGAATAGTGTCTAAAGGTTTAATTTGGCTAATGAACTGGATCCTTCAAGTATGACAACCAGGCCTGGGCATCCAATAAGTGGGCTAAATAGTGTTTTTGCTAAACTACTGCTATTTCCCAATTAGTTTCATGCAGACCAATTTTGCATTATATGACACTTGCACATAAAATGGTCTTATTATTCTGCCTGGATTTTGATACAATCACAATATAAAGATACTTAAAAAATAACATGCAAAGTATTGTACGGATCATCGCAGAAGGCAGGGGTGCACTGAGAAGAGCGAGACGGCTTTGGCTTCAGGGCCTTCTGACATCAAGAGCTCTGATCTTACTGCGTTGCTTTTTAGAATTCCCACAACCCTGTTTTTAACCACAGTAAACAGTTACTGAAGCCTTAATGAACCATATGTTCAGGATGGCAAATGTTCTACTCTAAGAAAAGTGGTAAATTCATTTACATTTTTCAAAACTTCACAATCAGTTCATTCTTCACTGTAAATTGTCAAATGTAAATGTCTTTTTCCAAGAATATAAATGAAATTTGTTTTTTATTGTACGTTTCATGCTGAAGCACAACCTTGAACAAACATCACTTGAAGCACTGGGGTTACGAGCATTCCAAGATTTACTGTGGGCTGGAACCATGAATAGGTCATGAAGGCAATTCCAGATCAATGATTATATAGTTCTTGATACTTCCATAAAAGATTCCTTTTGTCATACATGTATGACTGTCATATTGTTTCCAGCAGAAACTCGATACTGAATCTCTTCCTGAACAAAATTTTTCTCCTGTTTCACTTTTGTATTGAGAAATAATGATACAGAATCCTGAGGAGTATTTTTTCAAACTATGAATCTGGAGTATTTGTCTTATCAGGATATTTATAGCCATGTCCATAAGCATGGTGATTATACATCAATATCTTATACTATTTCAGAGGTAGCGCAAGCAGTCTAAGATGCAGACAGATTCTCAGTCTAGTCCTGCCACTGATGCACTCTTTGGTTTCATTTATATTTTCTATTTATGTTGTATTTGCCTTTTCTACTTATCTATTTTTTTATTTATCCTGTAAATTCCTCAGAATAGGTATAATTTCTTAATCCATTTGTACAGTGCCTAGCACACTGCAGATTAGTGCCTAAAGTAACAATAGTAATGATTTCCAGTGGTTGCTATCTATCAGAATCAATTTTAAGGCTTCCAGTAGAGGTCACAATTGCTCAGCGGTTCCCAAGGTTGCTTTTATATGCAGAAAAGTAATTTCTGAAATCAAAGCTAGAAGCTAGCATAACTAAGACTTTACTGCAACAAAACGTGCAATAGATTATTTATTGGTAAGGAAAAAAAGATGCATCTAAGTAATAATTGCCTCATGTTTTGGGAAGCTAATGAAGTAGCTTTGATCTCTTACAAAAATAATTTGTCATAAAAGATGAAGTCTCTGAAGTAAAGCAAACCATTTAATAGATTAACTGCATATCAGTAGTAATTTGTTTATGAAAAGGATACTTGTATTAGAGAGTATGGCTTTGATTTATAAAAAGTTAAGAGTTTCACTATTGCCAACAAAAAGTTACTTATTGTTTAAACTCTGGATTTTCATATTTGCTAACACAGTTTCTGGATCCCTCTGTACTGTATTGTACACCTGTATTGATTTATACAATGTTGAGAGTCTCATTATTACTGGGAGAAAAAGGTAATTCTTTCTGCAGAAGAAAGAAAGAAAAAAAACCCATAATTACAAAGTGAAATCATAAAAGGGCATCAGGTTTTGCTGGAGAGTTAAAAACAAAACAGTGCAGGCAAAGGGTTTGATTCTAGCTGAGCCAGTGGAAAGTGTGGGGCTAAAGCAAGATGAGAAGGAAAAACATCTGGCTGAAGAGCAGCAGGGAGTAAAGTGGGGAATTAAAATGAAGGACAAAGAAAAGTGAAGCAACATGAATTGAGCTATTGAATCTCATTCTACATCACATTAAGTCATACAGATCCCAAAATATCTATCCTGACAGTCTCCTCCAATTGTCTCTCCTCAACTTGACCTGTCCTTTTGCTTTGGAATCCTCAGAGTTGCTGCGACCCAAGGCTGTTTGCATCTCCCACTCTGCATACGAGTTTACCTCCTTCTTGTCAGATACTTCTTTTGTTGCCTGATTCTTATGACAGTGACTTTTTCTCCCATCTTCTTTTAAATGTTGTACTAATCTCCTACTTCTCTTAAGTGAAGTGTCTCTTCTTTTCCTAAGTTCCCAAATTCTTCTGCAAATCTGCTTACTGTCCATTTATTCTCCTTTGGTTTGGTCTCCTGTTTCTTCTTTTTCTATTCATTGTAACAATGCTTTTACTTTGGGATCATCCTTTAAAACTCTGTCTCCTCCTGATATCTTACACTTGATTCTCAACCCTGTATCAAGGCTCTTGCTCACTATAGATTTAGCTATTCATGCAGCTATTGTGTCAGTAAAGGTTTTGCTCTGATTTTTTCCCTCCATTGTCTCTGTCATCACTCCTCCTTTCTGTCATCCCTCCATCCTTCTCTTCTTGCTAACTTCCTAGCACACCAATAAATTCCACTCCAGCTTATGTAGTAGCTTTGCAACTCCCATGTCTCTCTCTTGTTTTTAATGATCTGTTCAGTCCTTGCAATACAGTTTAAAATGTTATATATGCATAACTGTAAAGAAAACAGCAATGCAGATATTTCTGTTCTCAGTGTGTGACAATCCCCATAAAACGATATTACAAAAACAGCAGTAAGAAAGAGCAAGGGATGCAGTTCCTGAGTGTGAGGTCAGTAGAAGGTAGTGAAAGCTATGGAGGCTTCAAAAAAATCCTGCTTCCCTGCCCCCTGCCTTTTATTTTCAAAACTGTTAAAGACTTTGAGTGAATGAAATGTGTTGAATAGCTAGTTGATGAAATTCATACCACCAAAGTTAATTCCTTTCTTCACGTCACCACCACAAGGCAAGCTTCAATTTTAATCCTGGCCAGCAACAAAATGGTGTTTTTTTGTTTTTTTGTTTTTTTTTTTTTTTCCTTCCCCACATTTGCAAGGTTGAGGAATAATTATGTGCATACCTGCCACAGCAAAGTTAAAGTACCTGCCAAGCTCTTTTTGATATTACAATACATTGGGGAAAAATAAAGTCTTTATGCATTTTATTATGCATTTATTTATCAAAAATTGGTCATGCACATCTACCCTACCAGATTGCAGACTTGAAAGGTAAGAAAAAAGACTGTTTGTTTTGGGTAAAGCAGTTTGCAGACTAGCTCTATTGCTGTACTTAACAAACAACTTACATCCTCTGCAAGGGCAAGAGGAAAAAAAACCCATCAGCTGTGAGAGAATGAGATTTATTTTATCATTTTAAAGTTTCTTGAACCAAGTTTACAAAGTGATTTAGTCTACTATTATTTATTCAGTCCTCTCCCAAGGACTATCAGTTATACTAAGCTGCACAAAACTGTTTGGATTTTTCTTCCATTTCCTTTATGGATTGCTATTTGAAGTGTGTACAGAAACTTCACTTTTTTAGGTATTAATTCAATGAAAACAGAGATAAGCCCAAATCAAACTAACCACTACCAGGTTCCTGAGTCTATAAAATACTATTACAAATTTAAGAGAAAATTCTGAAAGACACCAGATTATTATCAGGTCAGTCATGAAGTTTATTATTATTATCTCTCAGGCATCTTGTAGTAATACTTTGCCTACTAGTTTGCCTACCTATTCACAGTATTTGCGAATACTGTGAATACCTTTTAAGATATTAAAAAAAGGACTAATAAAATTCCTCTCCCTCCACTCTAACTGGTTCATATAGAGATAGTTTTTGAGATGTTTGGTCTACATTAAATGAAATAAGAGAATGAACGTGTTAGTCTTAGGTCTTGCACTCTGCTTCTCAGCATTTGAATTTGTGGCCAGCAACATAGAGATTTTATCGAACTGTGGAACACTATTGAGAAACATGCTTTCAAGCTCTTGAGATACACATTTCAAAAGATTTTCCTTATTGCATCCATTTACATAATATACAGGTTCAGAGATTTTTCAAGATACAATTGACAGAGACCTAGACCAAAGCAGAAAGAATATATTTGCCTAAATGTAGGTGAATTAAGACAGACATGGTCATTGGGGTCCATATGTTATTTAAAAATGTAGGCACTAGGATCTGTCAAAGGAAAAAAGAATCATTGAACTCTCAGTTTTAGTTTAGACAAGACAAAACAGTTTCTGGGTTACATGACCATTTTCTGTCTGCTCTTCCTGACTGCAAGCATCACCTTTGATTTCGCTTAATTATCCCATTAGCCAAATTATTTGCCATGTTAATATTCAGGTTTAGCAGAAAGTAAGACTTTATGACCCATTTGTTAAGGGGAGCAAAGCACTCCACTATCTAGCTCAGAAGTTTTCTGGAGAGAACAGAATGCTGTCTTTAAAGTTTGAACACATTAGACCAGAACCTGTATTAAAGCCTGACAATGCTGGGTGGTGGTTAGCTGAATAACCAAGCTGCAGGTGCAGCCTTATAGACACTACCAACTGAACACCACAAGAGTTCACTCAGCACTGCTGAACTCTCAGTAGCATTCAGCACCACTATTCTGAAAGACAGAACGTAAGATGAAAAAAATTGATAAATATGTTGACTTGGTCTGAAAATCCTTGGATTCTCTTATCCACCCACAACAATGTAAAAATCTTAGCACGCACAGATCTCTAATTCAGTCAGAGCTATCTGAGATGTGACTGTCAGCAAGCCAGCAATGGTCCTAATATCATCAGTGTCACTGTGGTTCCCTCTCATATCATCACATTTTGTCAGTGTCAAAGCCACCAGTAATATGCTGTTGTCAGCACTACCCTTCTCCTTATTGCAGCTAGCAGAACCTGTCTAGCATCTCTTAACATTTCATCTGTATACTCTGGGATCCTATCTGGAGTAATTTTTAGTTTCTAATTGCCTGAACACCCAATAAATCTGCATATTTCCAGAGTAATTGTGTTATATAGTAAGATATTCTAGGAGGAAAAAAAAAAAAAAAAAGAAAGAGAAAAATTTTTAACATAGATGAAAACAAAGCCCACAGGCATGTTTAAGGATTATAGTTTGCTCTACCGGCTAATCAATCCTAATATGCTGAAAAACACCCTGGCATAAACAACTCACTGACCAGTGCCTAGTTGAAATTTTCAGGATGGCTCTTCTGGAGTTGGATACTGAAGGTGACAGAACTTGTAGAATCATCAAGTCTTCATCACGTCTATTCATTTGTGCTTACCTTTTTATTTTATAGAGAGTCCATCATGCCTTATATTTCACCATCGTGGAAAACTTCAACTATATTAACCCCCTTACACAGAGCAGCCTAATCTTTTCCTCATAGATGAGCCAGAAAATCAGCCAAAACTCCTTTGGAGCTAATGATAAATGTTCTTACACAGATCATGACTGGCAGCCTTCATATAGGTTCTAAAAGCAACACGGGACTTGGAGAAAGCCTTTCTACCACAAAATCTATTCCCCCACTTCAGAAGCAACAAGATATACAAGAAAATACAAGTTATTAATTGCAAGAATTATTTTGCATAATAAATGAAAAGTATTGTTTCTCTTTGAAAACTATCCTAATGCTAACTTGAAAGTGTTAACTACAAACGTCTCAGTCCGCTGATACCTATCAGTGGAGTGAAGACACAGGAGTCACAGGAGTATTCATTGGAACATAACTGTGTGCTCTGACAGTGCAACAGTATTCTGACTGGAGAATTACATAAAAAAATAGATTTTTGACAAGATCTCACATCTGGTCCCTTGAGGTCTTCCTCTCCTTGTTGCTTCCCCCAGCAGTGCAGCTTAACAAGTATTCAGGCAGTTATTTATAAGCACAAACTAGCCTCAGGCACAAAATGCCTAAGAATTAAGTTCTTAGACTTCACACAAAGCAGTTTCTTTCAGGTGTTGGCCTGTATATCAGTTACTCTAGAAAAAGATAAATTTTGTTTCGTGCAAGTGCAAGGTTATATCTGAGATGCAAGATCCAGGGAGGTAGGTATTAATAACAATAACAGATATAAGAATGAGATTCCTCATGCATTCTCCACTATCAGAATATATCCACACCACTATCAGAATATATCCACATGAATTGGATGGATGATTCTAGCCCAGTCTACATTTCTGTAAAGCCACATCTGAAGGAATCCAATTCTAGTCATGTTGCAAGCTCAACAGAAAATCTGTAATACAGATTTTCAAATTTAAGCAAGGAAAAAGTGCTTCATTTAACAATAACAGCAACAGGAGAGAAAGAGGAAACAACTGCATATTCACACATCAAGTAATTCACAGATTTTGATCTAGAAAACAATGAAAGAAAGTGTATGGATAGAATACAGGTGCTACTTATCTCTAAAGCTTAGAAGGAAAAAGAAATCTTGCTCTAGGTAACTCCAGGCACTGTTGGCACCACTATTTTTTGAGCTGCTAAACAAAACCCAACTGAGAGAATATGAGAGCTCAGTAGAATAAAACTCCAAAACAAAAATCAGGTGTAGAAGAAGAAAGAACAAAGTGCCTGGGCACAGCCTATAGAAAGCGTTACCAACATGGATCATTCTGCAGTGAATATTCTTACCAGCACGTACCTCACAGAGGATGCTCATTCCTCATTACTACATAGTGCATGATCCTATAGGAGGCAAGATGACAGAAGAAAGACTCCTAAAACTCATAGGGCACTCTGCGTACGGGCAGCAAAGCACACAAATTGTTGGCATGTTCTCTCTACAGAGCATGGTAGTATCATAAGATAGGTTGACTCACGGAGCTTTTAATAGCCTGAGTCCAATTCAATCACAAATGCTGAAATGCCTTAACCATGAACAGATCTTAACCTTCAAAATAGAGAATCTGATGAAACTCAAGCAGGAGGTTGTGCTTTTGCCCAATGAAAGAAGGTATCATGTCAGTGGGCATTGTTGCCAGTAGTCAGTACGTACTTCATGTAGAGAAAGACAACCCCCCCCGTTTGTTTATGTTCTTTTGGCGTGAGAAACAATTCTGACATGTGGCATTCAGGTGTAGAAAGAATTACTGATTAATCTCTCTAATAGACAGTCCAGATAGTCACAATTAGCCAACTTAACTACCCAAGCCTGCTGTCTGAAAACATCTATTTTTGGAACTTAGATGGAATTGGGGAGTTCTTTCTTATAAGGGATTAGAATTGCAAGTGCATCTGCAAGCGTATGTTTATGAGACAGGCTAAAAAAAGCCTTGTTACTCATTGCAAACAGAAAAAATACAGCTGATTGGAGGAAAAATAATAATTTCATCCCAGTGACAAAAAACACATTCCTATTGATTTTTTCAAATGGTGACACCTGGTTTGGTTTCTTAATTAAAAGGGAAAACTTCATTTAAAATAGGAGATAAATGATAGTAATTCAAGACCAAATGTTGAAAAATAGCTTCTTATTTTCACCTACAGTTTAACATTCATTATCAATTACGGTGAAAATGATTGAGTGGTAATACTTGGAAGCCAGGCTGCCAAATTCCACCCATTGCTTATGGTCAGAACTGGAGGCATGATGAGGAGCTGGAACACTTCACCCTGAATGTTTATTATGTTTAAATACATTCTTGCATGATGTTTGTATATTTGTATCAATACACATATAATTCGGTCAATTTTGCAAACAGGTATTTGTAAATGTGTATGTACATTTGCATAGTATATATCTCTCTCTATATGTATACACACACATATCTACAGACACAAAGTCACTCAGAGACATTATATGAAATACCAAAGCTCTGTGCTCTGTTGTCAGTCCACTACCACCACTCAAAATGGATTGCTGTAGCCCCAGAATGAGAACATCAGCTTACCTACACTGAACCATAATATGCTTAAACAATGACTTGAAGTGATGAGGGTAATTTTCTCTCTGTATGCACATTCAGTTATGCATCTACCAAGGCTGTCTTTTGAGTCGCATTTCTTCTATTTAAGGTTTCCTATTAAGGTTCAAATTGAGATCACCATCCAGCTCAACACGGTTAATGACAAATGGATAGCTATCTATAAGCATTAGATGGAAAAATAGTTTTTTGATATATGAACAAGTGAGAAAACTAAATTCATTGCTTATCTAGTTAATGAATACTTATTTTAAGTTCATAGGATTCTGGAACAGGATTTGTTTTAGTAGTGCCAAAACTATGGGAAGCAAATTCTGAATTGGATATACTCTTCATAGGAAGTCTGCAATGGAGAGATACCTCAATCCTGCAAAATCCAGTAAAGTGGAATGATCTGCTCATAAAATCCCTTTATAAGATCTGATTCTAAAGCAAAGCATTATTTCAGTTTTAAACAAGAAAAAGAGATTTAGATGGACAGTTATACATTATTTCCAGCTCCAATATCATGCTAAAATTCTCTTCTGAAGAAAATATATACACTGGAACAAGCCTGATAATGTCTTTAAGAGATAAGCTGAAGACCATCTATGTAGCAAGGCTTAATAAGGCCACAGGTTATTACAGCAGGGTATAAAGGTAGTTTGGTCTAGCTGGAACAAGAGACAGAACTAATGAGAATATTGCTGCGCAAAATATGATCTTTATTAAACTTAAATATTAAGAATACTTAAGCCATAAAAGGATTCGGCTTGTTCTTCATAAGTGTCCTATTTATACACTGGCCAAACAAAAGAAAGCTTTCCATTTTAGAAACAACTTTAACAATTTTTTAAGTGCATCAAAAGGCAAAAAAATAGAGTATAATGAAAGAAAAACATTATATAAACAGACATTGCAAAACATGACATCACATAACAGAAGAACCTTTTAGTAATTTAAAAACTATAAACTTAAAAGCCCGAGGAAGCTTTTAAAAGCTTCATTTAAAATATATATCTGGAATACTTCAGTAATGATTCCACCTGAATACTAATAAGAGACAAGGGCTAAAAGCTTGTACAAAAAGGTATGTTTACTAAATGGATACACTGATCATTGAACTTTACACAGCATTAAATTTTAATGACCTTCAATGATTTGAGAAGCTTTGGTTGTTTATGTAAGAATTCTAAAAAAACCCATGGATTTACATTTACAGACTGCTTATCTCTTCGTAAATGACAACATATTAAAAGTAAAATGAACAAAACCAAACCAGAAAAACTGCCTCTGATGAACACTAATGGCCATCTTGTGTAAGCCAGTAAATGCATCAAAACCCAGGTGGTAAACTTTTTCTCTCCTGCTCTGTTCAGAGTGAAGGAAGCAAAGCATAGTTTTAAAGGGGTCTAGGTCTGTTGCTCTTACTTAGACTTCACTTACAGCTTACTTAACTTAGAGGGCCTCATTAAAGCTTACTGTCTAAACGCTGACTAATGAGCAAAGCAGAGAGTACTAAAATGCTTATAGCCTAGGATTAGGACATAGCAGAGCAAATACAGAAAAAGCATATTGACAAAAAAGAATGTTGAGGGTCAGAATAGTCACATCTCAACATTGATCCAATCAGCAACTCAAAGCCAACTCAAAGTTTGCTGTGGAGAAATGTGGGTTCTTGATTTTTAGAGTGAATATTCCAAGATTTTATGCATTCAAAAGGTGGAACTGTCCAGACAGTTTTTCCAGCACAGTCAGATATGGCCACACTCATTGTTACAGGTCCCCAAAACCTCTCATATAACACTAAAGAACTTTGATTAAACAGCCCATCTATAATGGGGAGAAGAAAACTATTAGTCAGACTAATATAATATAAAAAAAATCCTACTTTGAATATTGCAGCATGATTTTTGCCATTCTGCTACCCAGCTAATTTTGTTGCTTGCACTTTTCCTGTTCAGAGGTGAATTTGTCCTGGTGAAGTACACATGTATATCTGTTTAATGTGCCAGCCACTCAGCTAATTATTTGAAAAAGCCAGTCCATGAAAAAAGTTGAATAACAAAGAAAAAGCAAGAGGTTGTGGGTTTTTTTTTGGGTTGGTTCGTGTTTTTTTTTTTTTTTTTTTTTTTAAGATAAGGAGCAGTGGGGGGACTAGAGACTTATCCAAAATCCTTACGATGCTGGGTTTCATCTCAGACAGTCTATACCTGGAGTGACTTCTACTTCTGCCTTCTGCTACCAACATCACACTTAAGGCCACAACTGGGTCTTTTTCTTGATGTTTATTAGGTGCTTTATACAGACTGGCATTCTAAACAGAGATAACCACTCATACTACCAGTATTTGGTTCAGCCTTGTGGGATGCACCTCGACTGTGAGCTGCAAAGGGAAGAATCTGCTGTGTAAAAATTTATTTTTGAAATGCTATTGGCTAAACCAAAATTACACAATTTTGTCAGCCAAAAATACATGACTACAGACCACAAAAATAAGCAACAAAAGTGTGATGTCATTACAGTTACAACAGATACCATTCCGCTAGTGTGGCAGTTGAACTGCTTTTTCTTTCTCTTGAAGACACTTAGACGGACTTTGAAAGAGCAATACCTTTATTTACCTTGAAGACATTCTGCAAATTGCAATTAAAATTACATCTATTGTTGGGATTGCAGGTTTAAGCTGCACAGCTTTTTAAAATTATATTTCAACAGCCTTCATTTAAAAGAAAAGGGTCTTTTCAAAAATGTAAATTTTTTTTTTATTTATTGCAACATAATTGCTCCTTTTAGAAATATAATTTTGAAAAAAAAAATCTGTGCATTTAAATGGTTTTAGAATCCATATATATAAGCAAAGAACAAACAGATAAATAAACTAGTAGCATTGTACACTAGTTACCTGATGCAAAAATACTTGCCTAAACAAATAATCCGCAGAATTCAAAGAGATTCTTTGGGTAAAATAGTACTTTTTATATTAACAAGGGTCTAGAGATTCCTAGAGCTGATACATGCTATTTTGCAAAAATGAGCATGCCACCATTACAGACTTTAATGAGGCCTACCCTCAGGAAAGCTGAATTAAAGTCTTATGATAGTGCTTATGAAACATATACCTATACTTTTCTTTGACATCCAACTTTATAATACAGGAATGTTATCTATATTGCTATTATAGGTAATATTTTGCAAATAAAAATAAAAAAAACCTGTGCAAATTAACAAGTCGTATTAGATTTTTTTAAAAAAGAAATATATCAGTAAAAATGAAGTAAGTTTCTAATGAAAATAACAATAAAAACTGCTGATGTTTAGTTTTATAATTGAAATTTAAGGCAAACATTGCAATTATTGTTCCAACAACACGCCCCATTTTCTGGTGAAGTTATAAACTTCTCACCTCATTTGAAATATCCTTATTTAAAATCAATTCTTCTCATAGCCACAAACAGAGGAAGAAATTGATCTATTTTAAATCTATGCTCAAAATGCTTTCTTTGCTAATATTCCTCCTTCTCTACTGGAAATAATAAGTTTCTATTTAACCAGTAATGAAAGTTTAAAATTGGTTTACTTAAAAAAAACCCCAAACTGTCAACTAAAGTGTTCTTCTCAATTGCCTTTACCGTAGAAGATGTAACTTATAAAGAATTTGAAAGGTAAGCTTTTAAAAACCTGTAAATGGATGTAAAATTTTTGAAAGCCCCAAGTTAGCTGCAGAAGTAGGAATGATGTTGCTATCATAGTATAGTGAATAAACAAAAGCAATTTGCAATGAATTCATTGGAAATAATCTGCAATATTGCTATTGCCATGAAACTTTATTCTTGAATAAATTTTTCCTAAGCAGAATAATGCAAGGTTGTATGCAGGCTGCATAAGAAATGGGGCTCTAGGCTACAATCTGAGCTTTCAAGCATAGGCAAATTTTTTTAAACATAGGATCAAAGATTAACTATTTAATATTAATATATTTCTTAAACCAATATTACATGAAATGATACAGCAACAAAGCTGGAAATTGGCTGTATATTGCTGGAAGTATATTGCTTTATCCCACCACTGCACAAACCCCTCTTCTAATAAAACAAGGATTTTAGCTATAAAGTTCAGTGCGCGACATGAACTATCTCAAACTTCAGAGATATTAAAATCTAAATTTAGATGTTTTATTTTAAAAAACTATGAGGAAAAATCAATCTCCTTTAGAAGAGTTGTAGGAGAGCTACTATGAATGAGGTCTGAAGACAGCTACAGAATTTAGAAGTTGGCTAAATGCAGTTTGGACAGTGATATGGATGCAGAAACACTTTTTTCTTCAGTGCAAAACTGAACAGCTCTGCTAACCTGTTACTCTCTTAGAAAGTTTGTGCTACGTAGAGCTGTTGACAGTCTATGAAAACATAATATAATACTCTTGACTATCTTTGCAAGATTCTAATGATTCTAATTCTAATTCGAGATAGAAAAAAAAAATTCACAAATTAAATATTTGTTGATGGAATGGATCACAAATTAGAATAGTTTCCATGACAACCCCTTTAGTCTTCTTTCAGGAAAGATTGCCAACATGTTTTATTTGCTCCTTATTTAAAATGCAATCTGCTACATGTTACCACATGTATCATTTCTCCCATATCCTCTGTAAAAAAAAATCTGATGTCTTCAATAAGTCATGTCAAAAGTATACAAAAAGAGTGCAAGAATTATACAAACCCATTATAGATACAACTAACTGCAAATAATACGTTTACAAAATTAGCATGTATAAAATACGTTCTGCTTTTTATTCGGAATTTTTTTTGGAGGAGTTGGATCATATGTAAAAAGGGAGCAACATAAGTCCCAGTATAGCATGTTTTAGAAATATATATTTTTAATTATAGTAATTTACAAAAACTATAAAGCTTGCTCCATCACCTACATCAGAACATGTTTTGTCACTTGGAATATCTTTTCTTCACAGTCTTGAAAAGGCTTGCTCACTGAGATCCTAGCACTGAAACATTGCACGTTTAAGTCCCTTTCATGCACTGCACACAGGGCAGTAGTAAGATGAGAAGATGCCACATGTCCTGAAATGAAACTTTCCATTACTTGAAGAAATTAGAGAGATGCTAAGCTGGAGCTACTTTCTTGGTGCATACAGGAGAGACTGTTCCATCCAGGTTGCTGAAGATGTGAAATTTGTATGAAAAATTCCTGGCACCACTTGCTGCCGCAGAGCATTACACATATCAGCATGTGCATCCCAGAGTCAGGGATTCACTGTCAAATGGCCAAAAGTCCTGTGTCTTTGGCAAGGAAAGAGTAGGTAGTCCTGGAACTTGCATACAGCTCTGCTGCAACTGCATACCTACTCTGAGCCAGATGCACAGATGGTTAAATCACTAGAAGCTGTCCTCAGGAACAAGGCCACTGCCCTGAAGCCTTCTTATTCTCTTTATGTTCCTAGTTATGGTCAGAATGTAAATAGATCTAAGTGGTCTCTGGGCTGACTTCTTTACAGTATTATAAAGTACTTTTGTTTTCATTGGAAAATTCCTGGTACTGCTTATAAAGTGCTTTAAGTGCTTCAGTAATATGAATTACATTTCAAAACATGAAGGGCTGTGGAAGTGGTCAAACAGAATGTGAGTCTGCTTTACAACATAAAGAGATGCATAGAGTTTCCTGAGCATTACTACTTGCCTTACAGTGCCAAACACAGACACAGAGGCAGGTCCTTGTAAGCACGGGTTCAGGTTATGATCTGAAATACCCTCACAGATTCTAGACAACCTACTCATGTTAAGAACAGTAACTAGAGTTTCATTGTTTTAATTTCCAACACCACTATACTGCTTTTGGATGAAAGACTATCCCACAAAGAGTTTGGTGAGCAAGTGGTGTAGCTACCAGTTATTTTAACCTAATTTCTTAAAAATTCCATGATTAATTGTGATTTAGCCTTACAGTGAGGTATAAAGTTGCAACCCCATCCCGTCACTTTATTGGGATTGCAAATGCTTAATTTCTCTGAGGATTAAAATTTGGTTAGAAAAACATAGCAAAGGCTTACTTAAACATGAACTAATATGCTTAACTTCCTTTGAGTCTCAGTATTTATGTTAGCTGAGAAGATAAAATATTCAGCTTTAAGACAGGGTGATTATATATAAAATGCAATTGGATTGATAGTGCTACTTGCGCAAGTGTATAGACCATATCTTGGCAGGTGTAGATGGTACTGGCTCCAACACTAAGAAGATACGGAAAAGGAACACATGGTAAAACAGTGACTGTCGCACTTTCTGCTTAGAGATACTAGCATTTAAGAAAGATTAATGGACCAAACCCAGCAGAGTTTACCCCCACGTTCTCTGGAGCTCAAAGCAAAGACCCATAGTTGGAAGTGATCTAACATGCATGATTTTTCTCTCTGCTTTTCCTGTATTGGGAATTTACACATAAGCCAAAATGAATGCTAACAATGACATTTTCTAATTGTATTGGTTCTCTAGTGGATTTTTCCTTTGGGAAAAATTATGGTTATGGAAAAAAATATGCAGGACCACTAACTTCATGTCACACAATAACAAAACAAAGGCAGAATTTTTTTACTTTATAGTCAAGTACAGGTCAACAAAATACAGAAAATTTCAAGTAGTTTTTACATTAGAACTTGTCGTTACGTTGCTAAAGGCAAAAGGAAATGTAATTTCTGTAACCTTGCACAGCAAGAAGCAAGCAACATGAATACAGCAACAGGTATAAATAAGCATCTCAGGTGCAAAAAGAACACACTGACTGTGCCTCACTGTAAAACAAAAACTACTAATCTCAGTTGAAACTATGCAGCATGCAGAGCCAGAACATTCAAAAACAATCTGGCATCACAATACAAGACAGCTTGCTTTACAGTCAAAGCAAGATTAGAACATTTCCTAAACTTTTATCAAAAAAGAATGTTTCAACCTAAAGTTGATTCAAACAGTTATTGCTTAAGCTTCTCATGAAAAAATTGCAATTCTGTTGGCCTGATTGGACTCAGTCCTGACTGACACATGATGCTTTGACAGCAAAGCAGAAAGAAACAGAAGGCATCAAATTACAACCCACAAAGACTATCATGGCAACATTTCCTGACCAAAACAGAATATTCTCTTTTTCAGAGAGCATATTTTGATTTCACGTACGTTTTGGTTAATGATGAAAAAGTTGATTAAAGCAACCAGGCATCTATAAAGTTTTTTTACTAGTTTTTTACCCAGCGAAGAGTGTACCTGTCTAAGCCGTGAGCCGCCAGCTTCTCTAGGAGAATGCTGTGGGAGACAGTGTCAAAGGCTTTACTGAAGTCCAGGTAGACCACATCCACAGCCTTTCCCTCATCCACTAGGCACGTCACCTGCTCATAGAAGGAGATCAGGTTGGTCAAGCAGGACCTGCCTTTCATGAACCCGTGCTGGCTGGGCCTGATTCCCTGGTTGTCCTGCACAAGCCTTGTGAGCGCCCTCAAGATGAACCACTCCATAATCTTCCCCAGTACCAAGGTCAGGCTAACAGGCCTGTAGTTCCCCGGATCCTCCTTCCAGCCCTTCTTGTAGATGGGTATCACACTGGCAAGCCTCCAGTCGTCCGGGACATCCCCAGAGAAGGACTGGTAGGAGATGTGGTGGTCGGAGGCCGCCTTGGGCTTAGTGACCACGAAATGATAGAATTCTCAATTCTTGGTGAAGTAAGGAGGGGGTCAGCAAAACCAGTACCATGGACTTCCAGAGGGCAGACTTTGGCCTGCTCAGGACTCTGGTTGAGAGAGTCCCTTGGGAGACAGTCCTGAAGGGCAAAGGGGTCCAGGAAGGCTGGACATTCAGAAATAGTTAGGCCAGCAGGAGTAGGGAGGTGATTGTGCCCCTGTACTTGGCACTGGTGAGGCCGCACCTCGAATACTGTATTCAGTTTTGGGCCCTTCACTACAAGAAGGACATTGAGTTGCTGGAGTGTGTCCAGAGAAGGACAACGAAGCTGGTGAAGGGTCTGGAGAACAAGCTTTATGAGGAGCGGCTGAGGGAACAGGGGTTGTTTAGCCGGGAGAAGAGGAGGCTGAGGGGAGACCTCATTGAACTCTACAATTACCTGAAAGGAGGTTGTAGCGAGGTGAGCGTTGGTCTCTTCTCGCAAGTAACTTGCGATAGGACGAGAGGAAATGGCCTCAAGTTGCGCCAAGGGAGGTTTAGACTGGACATTAGGAGAAATTGCTTTACTGAAAGAGTGGTCAAGCATTGGAAGTGGCTGCCCAGGGAAGTGGTTGAGTCACCATCCCTGGAGGTATTTAAAAGACGTGTAGATGTGGCGCTTAGGGACATGGTTTAGCGGGCATGGTGATGTTGGGTTGATGGTTGGACTCGATGATCTTAGAGGTCTTTTCCAACCTTAATGATTCTATGATTCTATGTTAACCAGGACTGCTGATAAATGATGGAGAGTGGCTTGACAAGCTCCTCCGCCAGCTCCCTCAGTTCTCTCGGGTGGATCCCATGCAACCCCATAGACTTGTAAGCATCCAGTTGGCGTAGCAGGTCGTTAACTGTTTACTCTTTGATTATGGGGAGTTTATTCTGCTCTCCATTCCTGTCTTCCAGCTCAGGGGGCTGAATACCTTGAGGATAACTGGTCTGACTTTATTTTAAAGGAAGTTTTGTTTCTAATAGCAGATGTGTTGTCACTAAAAAATTCTTGTTAGTATCTTCCTGATTTGAATGATAGTCTATGCAATGTATATTACATACAGTGAGATCTATACACCAAGTAGCTTATTACCTTTATTTTCCTGATGGAAAGCATTATGAAACTCTTTTTTTTTCCTCTCCAATTTTCATGCAAGTACTTAGTTTGAGAAACAAATCTGAATGGGCATGATCCTAACTGTTAATGCTGTGAGAAAGACTCTATTGATATAAGAAGAGGATCACATTAGGACAGAGGTCTTCCATATACATTCAGAACCAGTTAGGACCTTGGTGACTGTGTTTTCTGTGTCAGTTTTGAGATACAACTCAATAATTTCCTGAAACCTGTTTTTCATTGGTACTAAAAACCTCTAGCTGGAGTGAAGTGGTGCTTTCAGTTTAAACAGCTAATCTGAGGTCACAGATAGACTCTGTAATCAATAAGAAAAGGGGCAAAGCGGTTACAGGCACTCTATTTGCATTACAACAGTTGTGACTGTGTTTAACAATAAGTTGTATTACAATAACTCATGAGTGTTGTTTCATCACTGTATTAAGCACGGCAACGTGAGCTAAACATGGGAGAGAAGACAAATGCTATGTTTTTGTAAGTTCTGAGTTTCATTTTCATAACTTTATTTTCTCAGTTACAGACAAATGAGTACCACAATTAAAGAAATGCACAATTTATGCATACCTAAACAGGACAACATAGCAACTACCAGTACAAGTTAACACCTAGAAAGTTCCTTAGTGAGTTGTAAAAAAACCAAACAAAAAACAACAAACCCCAAACCAAACCAACCAGGAGGAAGAAAATGTTCTTTTCTGTAATTAAAAGGCAGAAAGCAAGGAGAATTCTGCAGTGAAAAATTTTAACTCAGTATTTTTTCAATAGCATTTGATACAGATATTTGCATTAATACATTTTAATAAGGATTTATTAATATTCTAGGAAATGATTGGACACATCAAGACAAATATTTTTAATTGATTTGTAAATCTATCCATTTATCTCACAAGATTTCAGACTACATCTGGTGTTGTTCCAGCATTAATTGAAGTCTACAAAATATAAGGCAATCTTATTTATTTATTTAACAGAAAATCAGTCATTTGCACACACTATTCAGAGAAGCATGTGAGGCAGCTTAGCATAATGACAGCCAGAGGTCTGATGGTTTTATACCCATATCTGTGAACATCTACATTATGTTTCTGATATAGCTGAAATTGTTAATGTACTATCGTTGCTACTCACATTAATACAAAAGTAAGCTAAATCATCATGTCCTTACTTAATGATTTTTAACGTTACACTTTTGTCCTTGAATTGGAAAATATCTCTCCTTTTTCCAGCAGTAAAGTACATTTTGTTTGCATTTAAATTACTGATTAAAGCATTTTTCTTATGATTATATTCCCAAAAATTTTTTCCTTGCTCAAAGCAAACAAGTATACAACAGTATTTATCATTAACAACAAAAAGTAAAGTAATAAACTTTCCATTAATATTATAAATAATTTATATTTTTAGATCCACTGAAAAATATAAATTATTGGAAATGAGTTTCTAGTAACATCTTGTAAGAAATTCACCAAATCAAAACCACTGTAATAGAACAGTAAATGCAACTCTACCAGCTGTCTGGTTACAAGTAAGGGCTATGAATTTTAGCCCCATTACATAGCCCAGGAGCCCGCGAAGGACTTCCGCATCTCATCATAGTACGTTCTAAATTTCAGCCACTGAACTTTGTGTCAAAAAACACAACCTAAAGTGCAAGTGGATGAAACCCAGACAGCAAGTATAATGAAAACACCAGATCTTTACCAGAACAGGGAAGGTAATTCAAAAGATACTAGGCCAAATTCTGGCTTTGTCAATCATGCATATAATTCACCCCCAGGATAAAAGAAACAGGATGAAAGAAAAGCACGAAGATTTGTCAAACCCAGTCATAACACTTTCCACCCCCAACCTGAGATTCCAACGTATCACGGTGCATCAACAGAATCAGTCTGGCTGTAAGTAAACTCTCTATATATAGCCTACATAACCTATTTTGTCAAAACATTATGGATAAGAGTTTCTACAGAATGTTTCCTTTCACAGATGTGATTACAAAATAATTAGTAGCAACAATTCTTAGACTAACAATATTTAGATGATGTTAAAATAAATATAGACATGCCTAATGCTGTTGTTGGATTTATTTATCCACACCATTTTGCTGGTAAATAATATTAATTAGTTTACAGCACTTATACACTCCTGTGAGACAGCTCTGGAAACAACTCAGAGTAACAGCTAATCCCAGTGTCTACATCTCCACAAAACCAGTCATGAGCCATATCAAAGTGTTCCAACAGCCCAGGCTTCTTCATCAATAGTTTATCAGTTAATTAGTCATTTTACCAAGAGCAGAGGTACAGCCAGAAGGCTTTCACAAGCCTCCAAATCGCTCTCACCACCACAGGTACTCCCAACCAGCTCACACCTCATTTTCCGGGGCCTGTCCTTCCCCAGCACACCTCCCCACCAGCATGCCACGCCGGGCAGGGCAGCTGTGGCCCCCTCTCGTCCCCATGTCCCTGGCTGCCTCCACACGCTTCCTCAGCTCCCTAGGTTCCCCACCTCTGACTCCATCTCAGGAGCACAACAGGCCTGAGGACCCCCTCTCTGTCATCTGGTTACCAGTGCTTCCTGCCCTGCCTGTGGGGCAAGTGCCCAGGTAGGCACTAGTATTCCCCCTCCAGTTTCAGGATTACCACTCCTCAGCCCCCCACAGCAGACACCACTGGGGGACTAATGGTCAGGGCCAGGCTGAGGGAAGCACCCTCCCACCCACCAGCTCTTTGCCTGGGCAGCTGTACCAGATATAAATTAGTGCTGGTTTCTCTGGAGTGGCTCTAATTAGGCAATACTGCCAACCTGACAAGAAGACTAAAAGATTACATTAAAAAAAGAGACAGTCTCCTGCCCTTTTGTTTTCTTGCTCAAGTGTGAGGAGAGAGCACCCTGCTACCAACCCTCCCTCCTGAAGAGGCAATTATGGCCATCCCTCCCCACCCTGAGCCCTCCATTGTAAGTGGCTGATGGGTTCTTTTAAACAGGTTGAGGGATAGTTGCCTGGGAGAGATCTGTGTCAGACCTTGGGACCTGCCAGGGCCCTGGGGGGCTTGAGTCAGGGCAGAAGGCTGGACACTGAGGCAGTAGGAGCCGAGGGAGGCAGGCCGGCCGGCCAGTATCCCTTCCCATTTTATTTTCAAGAGAGCACTGTTAATCTCTGTGTTTCATTAGAGCATATGATGGGGAACTCCACCAAAACCCAACAAACTGGTTACCTCTCTATATTTGATTCAACAATTTTGGCTGGGAAAATAAATAGCAAAAATATAATAAAAATGAATAATATAATAAATATAGTAACAATAAATAGTAAAGCAGTGTTATCATGGTACATGTGGCTTGGTTGGGGAGAGAGGAGTAGGAGTATTATGAGGTTCAATTTTGTTCTAGTCAGGTGATTTTCTAAAATGCTAAATGAGAAGATTAAGAACATCTGTTTCAGAAATAGCTATCTAGTAACATCGCTATTAGCCTTGGATAACACATTGTTTTCGCTCACTTTTAATCTAGTGTGCAACCTTCAAGTGGGGCCAAAATCAGAAAAATTAACTAATCTTTTGTAGGTTTTAAAATGTTGTATTTTTGTATGTTAGAATATGTGTGCTTTTACATCATTTTCTGGGATCAGTATACGCTTTTGAAACAGATAAGTTTAATATTGCAAAAAATAGTGTACCTTAGGCTATTTCTTTCTTAATTCCTACTTAGAGCTTAGAAAATATTGTATAAGATAATTGATATTTAACAAGTATCATTTGGTTGTGCTCAATTTCTTTTTTGTTTGCTTTTGGTGACTGCTTAAAGTACTGAGTTTTATTAGTATAAATGCTTTGGGAAGTGAATTTTCAGCTTACATAGGCAAAAGCTTGCCAAAACAAAGCTTAAATTTACAAATGTAAACATTTATCCAGGAAACATTTCTGTATATGTAATTGGCTTACAAATAACAATGTACATTGTTTGACTGATAACAATGAGGCAAGAAACCTACATTTTCAAAAGGTCGTAGACAACCTATGGAGCTTCAAATTTATGTTTGTACAGTAAATGCAAATATTACATACTGAAATAAATCTGCTTCTGCATTTGTGACAATTAAGAGAAAAACTAGATTTCAAATAAATTATTCATTGCGTGTGATTCACTGAAACTCTGATGTTGAATTAACCTTGAGTTGCTTTTATTGTGATCTAGAGAAATTATTCCTACGCCCTCCACAAATACATTAGGGCTTGGAAACGTCACTACTCCTGCTTCATCTCTGAACTCTTCTCTGACATTTCCATTTAAAGAGAAACTGTAGCAGATATTCAAGAGCACATTTACACTTATTTTGTATAAAACCAAAATAGCACGATTTCCACATTAGTATGAGAACCACAGTCTTTGTAGTAGTTGTGATTTTCTCTTTTTGAAGCTAGTAAAAATTGAAATTTAGAAAGTAGTCTCATGCTCTGTGCCTTGAATATAGTTAAACTGTATTATTACACTGATTCATTAAAGTGTCTGCATTTTACCTTCTCTTCACTTTGACCCTCCACCCTTGCTTTAATTGTGAGACAAGCACCGTATGCGTTGCATAATACATCACATAGGCAAGAGGTCCTCCATTTTAAACAGCTCAATGCAGCTGTTGGTTTTTACTTTATAAACCAGAGCAAACATGCAGGAAATTGCTATATTGATCCTTTATTTTATAGTCAGCTAATATTAACTTTAGTTTCTTTTATTTACTGTACTGTTATTAGTATGATACTTGTATTTTTAAAAGGGATTTCAAAAGTCAGCGATCATGTTCTTTATGATATGATATTTAAAAGAACTTTGTTTAGAATTGCACGTATCAGTAAAGTGTTTTATGCATGTTGATTTTCAGGTCTACAATTTGTATTTTTTTTCCAAGATTTTGATGTTGTAGCCCACTTAAAACTTACGATGGAATTGGTGATTCCAAAATTTCTGTTTTGGAATTCTGTCTTGCCCTTTTGATTATCTGAATGAACGATGTGTGTTTTAAGATCTGATGAATTTTCAGATACTAGTTGCTAGGTGAGTGCCAGGATGAATCTCATACCATGATTTCTGTATGATATGTAAATATTTTAGTATCCATTTTTATGCAGATAACGTTGTTCACTACAGAGATCTTTCACTGTGTTAAGTAACACTTCATCTATCTTTATATGACAATTTTGTTAGTTTAGAAAGAACTATCAATCACATACTAAAGAAATATCCAAGTACAGAATGCACAGTTTAGGATAGTAGAATTTCCCTACTGTACTTGAAAGATTCGTATTGTTTTGATGTCTCAGCACTAATATCTATCTATCTGTCTATCTATCTATATATGAGAAAGGAGCTGTTTTTTAATATTTTCCCTTAAACTTTCCTCTGCTAGTTGTCTTCTGTTATTTTGTAGAATTTTGTCTTTTTGTAGAATTTTTATCTGATCAGTGACATTTCTGGTGACAACCTTTACCTGAAGGAGGGCCTTCTTATTTTACTTGAATCACAATCAAGTTGAAGTTCTGGGTTGTGTATTTACCAGAAAACACAAATTATGTGGTTAGCACTGGTTGCTTAAATGTTGTTCATATATTTTGAACTCAATTATAATGAGAAGACTTATATACATAAAACTTAATTTGCTAATTAATCCCTGTTAACTTTATGCCAAGCTTGAACTACTTTTTATTATTGTTTTCCAGATAATGGTTTACATCACTTTAAGATTAGGAACAGTATCAGTGTCTTCACTTTGCAATTGTTATTTTTGATACCACAGACTGTAATTTATGCAATGCAGTTGGCTGGTCTTAAGTTAGAAGGAGAATCTATTAGAAAAAACTCTTCCTTTTTCTGTATTTCATTAGATTTCAATAACATTTAAGTATGCAAGACAACTGGGAAAAGGAAGGAAGAAAGACTCTTCAATCATGCACAAAGTTTCAGGCTGCCCACATGATGATAGTTCTGTAATTGCAGAGTTATAATTCTTTAATGACAAGCCTTCAAAATGAAGGATTCAAGGTGTTTTTTCACTCTATATTGGAAGAAAACATGTTTTTTTTTCAGTGTTTGTGGCTTATTGATTAGGTCTGCAATGTGGCAAAACCAGGTTGAGTTCCTTGCTTAACTGAAATGAGGGCAGTATTCCATTGCAGTTGCTCACTGAACTGGAGTGGGAGTTAGTTTGGCATTGCCACCTCACAGGCTGCTGGCACAGGCAATAACAGAACAGATAACATCTCTGAAATATTTTAACATTATCTGCCCAAAATATGCCAACTACCTTTTCTTTTTTGATGTGTCCCAAGCAGCTCTAGTTCTAAACGTTTATGAAATAAATAATTGTTTTATTTCATGGTGCAACTAATTTGATGAACTGCTTTAAATTCATGTAATAAAAATATTTTTTCAGCGCCATGCAGCTAAAACTCAAGAAAGGTTCAGCTGGACAGATTCTGCTCTTGTCTTCTTCAATAACTCACACAGATCTTACCGAGAATAAAATTTTCCCATCAGTTGGAAGTCTCATAACAGTAGTGTCATTGATACGTAGGAATAATTTTGAAATGTGTCTTCTTTTTATCAAACAGAAACTGAGTGTAGTGTTCTGCTATTGTGATATTAGTAATTAACATAAAAATAAGTTACAATACAGGATGTAAGTTAAGAGTAGCAAGGTTAATTACAGCTGAACGTTACCAGAAAATTAGTGATCTGATCTGGGATACTTTGTAAGTTCCAGTCACTCATGCTGAGGAATGGTGTATAAAGGATGAAACAGGCACACAAAGTTCATAGCATTTTCAGAAGGAAGACTTTGTCCTATTTAAAAAGAAAATAGGTTGTTTTGTCTTGGTAAAAGATACAATCATTCTTTAGGGAATGGAAGATAATTTAGAGAAAAATGTTGGCCCAGAAACTCATAGATCTGAACTGGCTAGGAATTAGGAGAGTTCTGCACATCAGAACAATGAGGTTCACTGCAGGGCAGCGGGTTTGGGAGGAAGGAACTACTTGTTTTTAAGACAGGGCTTGCTAAAAGTGTTTTTGCCCATGTCTGGCTATGATACAGCAAAATATTATTTAACTGTAATACAATATCACCATTTGAAATCTTAGTAGTGTTTTGTAGTGAGCATTAACATGATATTAATGAGTAGAATATTTGAAGCAGACCAAGATACATTCTGGCTACTTTCCTCTGAATGAATTGCTGATTCATTTTGTATAGCTTAACATTACTTGACCTTCTTGTACTCCTGTTAATATAGTGCTTGTATTTAAAGCATAGGAAAATGTTCAAAAAGCTTGCCTGAAACTATTACAACAAAGTAATTAAAAGTAACACCAGATGAGCTGAAAGTTATTCTATTCATTGACCATAATGTCATAGGTTGTTCAGCGATGAGAATAACTGCAGCAGAAACGGTGCTTTTCCTCTATCTTGGGAAAAGGGCAGCATGACTAGGATGACTATGACTAGAATGGCTCAGGGTTATGTTGCTAATTTAACTATGCTGGATCCTTCTGCTTGTGATAAGATGGTCCATTTATACAAATTGCCTGTTCCCTTTTGACTTTGATGGTGTCAAGTTGACCACACTTCTAATTTAGCCACCTTATGATTAATTTTATGTTGTTCTGAGAACAGCAGTAATGTAATGCACCTAAAGTTGCTCTGCTTTATTTAATTGATTATGAGATTACTTATTGAAAAAACATTTTTTCTAAAGATTTTTTTTTTTCCTAAAGAAAAGCTATTCATTTCAAGGAAAATACCTTTCCATACAGTTAAGTGTAGAATAGCAACAAGGTCACTTAGAACAGCAAGTCCAGGTGGCCCTGTCTCTCTGACTGTTAAATCTTGGGTGAAATATATGCCGTCAGCCACTGAGATTAATAGTTCTATTTGCTGTTTATATTTGACAAACTCTTATTATTAATGTAATTTGGGAAGAATTTAAACTTCTCTAGGCCTTTTTTAGAGTCTTATCTGTACGTGTGATGGTAAGGTTCTCTTTAGCATCTTATAAAAGGCAAAATAATGTGGCAACTTTATCTCAGTAGAATTGTGCTCAGAAATATCTGATTGACATATTTCTCATTCAATAATTATTCCTTATAGCTCTATTTGCTCTCACTTTCCTTGTTTTAATTAAACAACAAAAAAAAATATTAACTGGAGACAAGAGATGCATTAAGACTTGTTTTGGAATTTGCAATATTCACTTTATTCTTGGTGAGTCGTATATTACTTTCCTCATTAAGCAGAAATACAATTTTGTGTCACTAGTAGTTTTAAAGCAGTGTATGTCTTGCCTTTGGGTGTTCTGATAGATATTGTACAACTGTAATATATAAGCAAAGTTTCTCATGTCTCCTTTTGATGGGACAATGTCAATCTCTGTTTATACAGTCTTTACCTCAAGCAGTAGGCATGTATGCTGAAATTTTAGATATTTACATCCTTTTGTTATGCTGGTGTAACAGGCAATTGTTGTATTACACACCAAACTACTGTACTTTAGTCTTCTGGTCAGTAGGAACACAAGACAATCTTTTAGTTGTCATTCTAGTAAATTCCTTTAAATTTGTAATAAACGTATTATTACCTGGTAGGCTATAAGATTAAAATTTTGTTAAGAGTTAAATTTCCATATGTCCCGGTATTTTTCAGTAATTTTGTATATCAAAACAGCAGGTAACAAGGGTAGTTTGGATTTTCTTTACATGCAAAGCGAATATAATATATTCCTGCATTCATGGCAAGTTTTACATGAATATGCAACACAAATAATGCTATTCATGTATTTCAGTTACAGTCCCCAGTATGCTAAGCAAAAGGAGATAAGCAGGCTACAAGAAGATACAGTCCTTATATGCCACTTAGATTTTTCCAATCTCTTTTTGTTTTCTTGCTTAAGAAACTAAACTCCTGATGAGAGTAAAGATGACTTAACAAAGGGTGTAGAATAGGAGTTGCTTGGTCTCTGACCTTTGTATGGTATTTTGGGAATATATTGTCTTCGATAATCTATCAAAAAACACTTTTTCAGGATATCTGTTGTGACTCTGGTCTTACAGCATCAACAAAAATGTGCTTAAAATGTTAATATAATAAATCCAGCTTTGAGTGTTTGAGTCTATATTCTGCAAGGTCCCAAAAGTATTTAGCTTTTGCTCTGGTCAGGGGAAAGGAGCATTTAATGCCTACAAAAAAAAAATATCTTCTGCAACTTGCAGATTCGTTCTCTTTTATGTAATTAGTAAGCTTCAGAGCTGTAACTCAAAATTTACACAGTACCACTGGTAGTAGCAATGCTGTTGGAAAGAGAGACCAGTATCCTCTTGATTAACACTACTCAGTGAAGAACTGTTCCTAAGTGTTGTGTAACTTAGTCTTTGAGAAGTTGTATTCATAATGCAAGCTGCAAATTTGCAGTGAGTATTACAGTGGAATTCACTAGTGTATCCTAATTCTCTCAGTTTGGATATTGGCCTTTGAGCAAGATAAAAACTAGGATTGAAATAATAGAAGAATATACTTCATTTCGGGTTTGGTTCTGGTTTTAGATTACTTGCTTGCATTATGACAGTGTGCAACAGTCCCAGTTTAGATGGGTAAATGGTTGATTGCTGCGTTATGACTCATTTAATTCAAAGATAGTCTCTAACATGGACTCATAGGAACATTGCCATAGAAATGTCTTTCTCTCTACTTGCTGTAAGGCTCATTTAGGTAACTAATTCATATATAGATATCTGCAGAGAGATCTGTGGGTGCAGACAGAGGACTTTCTGTGGGTGAGGTATGTGGACTGTAGAAACCCGTGTCACAACAAGGAGCTACATTTTTAAGCAAGTATGTTTTCAGGTGGCTTTGTGTGGTGCTATTTGTGGATATGCAGATAATGATAAAACCCTCTTGTTGAAAGTGCTGATGATGGAATTTAGACTACAGTATTGGGCTTTGAAGAGTAACATGTTTTTTAGATAAATCGGACTTGCTGAAAAATTATTTAAATATTAAATACACTAAATTTCAGATTAAAAAAATGTGTGTACTAATTATGCGTGTGTTTGAACAACAGTGTGAATAAACACTGAAGGTTTGCATGCAGACCTCTAGGAAAGAAACTACCTGCATGTGTGCTCAGATACCCATCTACATTTGCTAAATGTACCAAAGCAGTTGTGCTGCTCTTCATACGTTACTTTTTTTTTTTAAACTAAAGGTTCTATGTTGGTATTTCATTGGGAAACTAAAAAGCTGTATGCAATGGCAGCAAAAATGATTTAAAAAAAACCCCAAACCCAAAACGGTTTCATGAGCTATGAAAATATAGAATAATTTAAAAGGTAGCAGGTCAGGCACCAGTTTGCATTTTGAGCCATGACTGTTCAGCTTATTTTAGGGTTTTGGGGATTTTTTTGGCTAATACCTTGCCTCTGTTATTTCAAGTAACCTTCTTGCACTGCTAGAGGAAATAGACTTGACTGATTCCTGACTTCAGCACAACCTTTTGAATCCCATAATCTTCCCCAATTACTCCTACTGTGTCAGGTTATGTAGTGAAGCTTTAGCTTGCTTTTACATTGTGGGAAAAACTAAAACAACACAAAAAATTCCCCTCTGTTGTTTTTCTGAAACATTGCTTTTTGGTTTCAGCATCCATAAAGTGTAAAGAGAGGTGCATGTAGTTTGCAGGCAGTCTCTTGTGAGAACTGTAGAATGGGGGCACTGTCACGGCAGTTGGATTTTATGTGTTTTGATGAAATTTGCTAATATATAGGCAAATATTTAAGAAGTGAGTTCTTACTCAGTTGACTGGAATGCATGGGTCTCCACATCTGTCTGGAAAAAGCTTTGTTCCCTGAAGCATCTTTGTCACTTCCTTGTTGTTCTACATGCATTTGTGAAATGCTAAACCAGCCTTTGGGGAATCTTAGTTGTGCTGTCTCTTGACGTCCGTTTTTGCTGGGACTACTATGTGTAACTCTTTATCCACCTGATACCTTCAATGGGAAATTGCCTCTTTATATCAGAGTCTACATATTTCCCAAGTTTAGTAATATTTCAAGGAAGTGCTGAAATAATAATTTGCTGTTAACACTGTTAACACATAATGAATATTTCATACCAAGATGAACATGGGTTCTGAATCTAAAAGATCGTGTAGTACCAAACTTTAAATTAGGAAATGAAATATATTTAAATTACATTGAAGAAGGCTCTGATTAACAACCATTAGCATTAAACTTGGCATTTTATTAAAAACACATGAAATGCTCAGTAAGAAGTGCTGTATCTTCCTAGAAGTATTTCTGTATACATTTGTCTTCTCCTTTATGCAGTGCTCTGCTGAAGTGTTCTGCAGAGAATTGTCTAAGTATCTGCATAGTCTTCACAGTGTCAGGATGACAAACATGCCCCTCCCAGTGACTGTTTTACCTGATGCAGCCATAGCTGGTTTTGAAATACTTGAAATTTGTGATTCTGTGGGGAAATATTGCCAAGGTTGTACATAATTTACAATGCACTCTTTGAGTCCTATCCCTGTGCAACTCAGTTTATACTTTTTTTTGCTTTCAGAAAACTTAATTAACTTCAGAGTAGGCTGACTGCCTCTGTTTGAAGGAAGAGTTGGCTTTATGCTTATGTCTGCAGTTGAGGCCTATGAGAGGTATAATTCGGTGAAACCAGTCCTCTGTGTGCTCCCTGTTTAGTAACTCAGGGCAGAGAAACAAACAGAGCGTGCAGCATCTCTTAAGCCTTATTGTCCTGGACCTAGATTCCAGTGAGGTAACATGGAGTGTGATCTACATCTTAACTGTGGCAAGGCACAGTTTAGAAATATGCCTTTTAAGGTAATGATCTTTAAAAGTATATGTACATTTGTGAATGATGAGAATAAAAGCCCTTAGGAATGGGGAAAAAAATTGCCAGTGTATCACCCTTTAATAGAATTGGTTTTATTTGTTATCTAAGTTGATGTAGCAGGTCTGTTAAATTTCAGACCAGACCCTCTCGATCATTCAGGGGCTTTTTGTGGCTTGGAAGTCCATCAGACAACAGTTTTTGTTGGGGGGATGGAGCAGAATAACATAATGTTAATTAAACCATCAGTCATATGAGTTGATAGAGTGTCTACCATGTATATTCATAGGGTTGTGTGTGTTTGAGTTTTTCTTCAAGTCTTATTTCATATTGCTGCTTTTCTTACCTATTATGGGATTTGCCTACAAATAGCAAAATGGCAGCTGGTATTCTGGAGGGAGAAAACTATCAGCTTTGTTAGGGATGTGAGCTTTTATGCATAGACAGGTAAGCTGATTGCAGAATTTTGGTTTTAGTCCTCTCACCCCTCGAAGATAATGCTGTATTTAGGATGCCCATGCTTTTGAAAGTGTAAGTAGTGGTTAAGATTGCAAAAAGCTCTTGGAAGACAGGAACTTTTGTGTTTCACTCATGTGTTTTGAAGTAGAGTTCTTAAATTTACCGAAAAAGATAATTGGTGTGAAAGTGAAATAGTATGTTTTTGAAATAAAGCTAATCTGAAAATGTAAAAGGTAAAATTTATTTGAACTTACATATTTTTGGACAATATGTCTATAAAGAAAAATGTACCAATTTGTCTAATTAAACTGCTTCTTTTGGCATAGTAACATTCATTTTATTATTTTTTTTTAAACCCTCAAATATCTCTATACTAGAACAATATAATTTTTTATTTGGTTCTGCTGCAAGATTAGAACAGTAGAATTTGAGATGTGGTTGGGTTAATGTTTTGTGAAAGGTGCAATATTTTTCAGACGTGTTTTACAAAACTTATATACTTTGAAAAAACAGTATTTCCATCCATACCATTCCAGGTACTTTCTAGAACAGTATTAAATGCCTTGTTTTTTTCAGATCTTCTTATCCTTGTTTCTGGAAGATGAAACAGCTGAAAAAATGTGCCCTATTATGTTTACATTTGTATCCTGTATTTAAAATGAGCTGTTAGTTATCAAACTATTTCACTAGAATTATTTCTGTTGCAGAAGCAGATATACTGTTATTAAGTTTCATTTTATATATTAAGTACTCTCCACTGAGAGCTGGGTGCCTCCTGCAAGCACTATATACCCTCTGCTACCATGAAAGAATTTTCAGGTGAGTGTCCCAACACTTTGCAGACTAATGTCTTATTTGGTTAGAAGGTTCTTCACCCCCTCCTCTGCAACTGTTGCTTGATCTCTGGTATGTTTAAGTCCTTATTGAGGATTTTTCTAAGTACTCTTAGTAAGCTCACATGTAAATTACAGAAATTATGCTTTCACTAAAATGCTACCACTGTGCTCAGATCTAATCCATAGCAGTTTTCTAGTATTGTGGAATTATTTTATGACTCTAATTTCAGATGCAACTTCTAAAAAACCAGTATGCTTTCCTCCTCAGTAATGATTGCATATCTTACTATGCAGCAGAGACATGTTTCTCTTCATGCCAAAAGCCAACTGCTTTGTAGAAGAGTTTATTACTATGCATGGTTTGTTTATGCAATAAATTTTAGTTCTATAAAATACTTTACAAAACAAGAAAGCTCAAACCATTGGTAGGTAGGTAGATATACTTTACCTATTTCAAGGTTTATTCACCTGGAGTCCAGCATTTGAAATATTATTTCATATTCTTTAGGTGCAAATTTAAGAACTGGGAAGAAACTGGCTTCAGGGTTTTCTTGTGTTGCATGCGAATAAAATTGGGATTGTCTTGGGTTTGGGTGAGAGAAAAGAAGAAAAGAAAGCGTGACTAAAAATAGCTAGAAGGACAGTTGTTGAGACTTAACTGTGGGATGTAGGAAATGCAACTTGAAGGCCATGGCTTGAATCAAAACTTGACAGAATTGAATCCAAATTTAATAAATTTCATCATCCTCAAACTTTTATGCTCTCCTCAAGCTTTTAGCTGTTTTGGAGCCAACCTTTGTCCCTTTCTCATACTTAATTTTTTTTTTTTATGACTGCTGAATCATTGGCATTAAGTAAAAATTACACCTTTGTACTTTAGAAATACTGACCAATAAAACCCCAGACTTTTCAGCAGCACACAGAATTCATTGATAAGAGTAGAGTATATTTTCTGGGGCACTTCTGAAAACCACTCTGGCATACCAAAGTGGAAGTCAAGTGCCCTAACCATCACAAGCAAAATATGGAAAAATTACGTTAAGGAATAAGTGAAGCTTTATTAAAGGTCTTTTTCAGATGTCTCCATCAAACAGGATTTTCCCAATCATTAAAAGATATTGGGTAGCTTGCATAAATACAGCACAGGTTGTACATGAGCAAAGGCAAATTCTGCATATACTACAAATTTTCTGTAGTAGAAATCTTCATTAGTGATGTAACAAAATTAGCCTCTTCTTCTCACAGATATGGCTACTACAGTCTTTTCTGCCTGGTGGGTAGGCTTCTTGGGGAAGAAAAAATTACTGTGGTTCAGAGGTATAAGTTTTTCTGTCTTTCACATCAGGCTGGTTTCTACCGTAAGTACCTGCTCTAAAACTACCTACACGGTGAAAAAATCCCAGTGACCTTAGTGTGGTGAACAGACCCACAAAGTAATGTGGACAACCAAATATCCTAGGTATCAGAAATAAGGGAATCTTGATGCATCAATGAATGATAAAAGCAAAAATGCTTCTATTGGATTAATTCTAAATTAAAATTGAAGAAAGTCCCATAAAGAAAAGGGAAGTTTTTAAGAATATGCAGGTGAAGAATCGCATCTGAGGATTACTGTTTGTCATTTTCTGATGAGTCGTAACAAGTCATTGTTTCATGTAAGATGGATAGGTGATATTTTACATTTACAAGTAGTGTGTCAGCTCTTACAGACTCAACAGATTATGCTGAATAAAGCTTCAACTTTAATTTTTATTTGAAGATGTCTAGTATTACCTGTAGGTATAAAGGTATTTAGATGAGTTTGTCTTGATTCCATCGGGAATGACTCAAATTCAATAGAGAGAAAAGTAATGAAATCTTTTATTGCCAGATTTACCCACATAGTGATTGTAAAATTTTATTTATGGTTTTTAGAAGTTGACAAATATACTCCTTAGGTGAACAAGAAGTAATGAAATCCATTTCAGAGATATACACTTAAATGTTGCTTGTTTCTGCTAGTGGTGAGATTACTGAGCATTGGAACTAGAGGCAGCAAGGTAAATATTTCATATTCCAAGACATTAGGTGTCAAGTAGATAAATGAAAATTCAAATTAAACCTGTTAGCAGTGTTTCAACTTCAGAAAGTCCACATACAGTAGTAAGGTGTTGTTATTGCTTTGATATTCTGTATGAAAAATAATATCCTTTGGAGACCAACTTGATATTCATATGGCTGGCTTATAGCTGGGACTATTAAATGGGAATTGGCCTACTAAGTTTTGGTGGAGGATGGTTGATGAAAGTTACTCTCTAAGTAGATGTTCTTGTGCAATAAAATAAACAAAGCTCTGTATATGAACTACTCAGATTTGTTATATATTATTTAAAAGCAGTGCATTGCTAATAACCCTCCCCAAACCAAAACACTTTCCTTGTGAATACAGTGTAGCTATGAAAATTAGGCTGAGTCTTTAAGTGGAAAACTTTATAGTCTCATGAAGATCTCTGTGTAGTATACAAATATAATATACAGTATTTAATTGAACAATAATAATAATAGTAAACTAGGTTAAACAGAAAATCCCTCAAAGGGAAAGAACCAACAGAAATGTTATTGCACAAACACTTTATTTTAAGATTACCATAATTTTTTGTCTGTTATAAGTTTTATAGATAGAGCATATTACAGTACACTTGCCTGCAATGACAAACAAAAAGATGTGAGTTTAATGTATTCTTTAGGAACAGCAGTTTTGTGCATCTTGATTTAAGAGGAGAGGCTCATCTGTTTCCATGAATTATGGAACTTTGGGTTGCTTCTTTTAAAATCTGTCTGCAAGTAGAATTGCCAGTTTATTGAGGCCAAAGTGTAGTTTCTGCTCACTGATGATAAGAGGTGGTTGGCAGCACATGCAATCTGATAGGGTGAGGACAGACTGAATGTCAGGACCGTAATGTGAAGATTGGTAACAAGTCATTGAAAATAATGGTTTGCAAAAATTTCACTTGGTTACTTCCAGTGTGGTTCATTTTCTGCCATCTGCTCTAAGACATCAAAACAATAAGATGAAACATGAAATTATCTGCATACCTCATTTGCATAATGAGGATGTAGATGTAGTTTTGCTGGCTAGCCTTTCAGTGTGGGCCAAAACAGGTTGTTTAAATTGTCACTGGCCAGTTCATACTATGTTAGCACATGACTAAAATATAAATCAAACCTAGAAACTCAGAGCTAAGAGTAAATAGCTTTGCAGAGGGTAAAGAGGGACAATATCAAACATGTCATATTTAGATCCTTTTGGTTTGATCAAATAATCCACTCTGTAACAGCTTAATTTCCCATACTTTTAAAAAGTCTAGTATATATAAAACATCCATTGTCAGTCTGTGAGAATGAGTTAAACAGTTTATAGGGGCTGCCCAGAGAGATTAGCTGAGAGCAGAGATATTGTCAGCAAGCCTATCGCTGGAAAGCAAGGCTCTGGAGCAAGCTAAAACTTGTTCATCAGACTACCTGGGGCTGGAATTGTCAGAGGTTAGTCGTAACAGAGCAGATTAGCTAATGTCAGTCAAGAAACATGCTTCCTTGTGTCTGGAGGTAGGCTGCAGTCATGATCACAATGTATTTTTGTTTGACTTGCTTGTTTACTTGCTTAAAGAAGAAAAAAATCCAAGAGATCTTTATTCCTTAGTGGCTGTCCAAAAAAAAAGGAGTGGGGAATGGAAATTCCTATATCATTTCTCAAAATGACTTAAAAACACATGGTTGCACCTATGGATCCAGGTAGTCAAAGAACAAATGTGTTTTAACCCTTACATTGCCTTGTTCATGCATCTATGCACTGTCATTTCATTCTAACTCCCTTAGAGTGATACAAAGTTCGAAATGTTAAAGGTATACTCAGTTCATTTAAAAAGAAAACATTTGGTTTTAACATCATTTTGCTTGTTGCCAATCTGTTTTCAAGTCAAGTATTTTGACGGTAGGGTAGTGATAGCCTAGTAAGCTGTACACCACAAGGTGGCACTGATGGTGTGTGATGATTGTCTCATTTGAGACTTATTTTAGACATCTCTTTCTGGAAATCTGATCACATGCAAAAGGCCTGAACTAAATAACTCCCTCTGACCTCCCTGGGAAATACCTGTATTGTGCACCAGGCAAATAGACTGAGGTGTGCATGCGTGGTTGCATAATGAATGAAACTACAGTATGAGAGATCCCAGCATATTCTTAGCTGGATGCCTGACTGCAGAAGTGCATATGGGGAGGTTAGTGGAGTATCTATAAAGGGGGAGAACTGGATTTCAGTCTTACTAGATTTCAGATGTGCTTCTGTAGCAATGTTTTCTTTACTGATTTTGAAGATTATGAAGAAAGCCTTACAAGTCAGCATTCTTTTTTTTTTTTGCTTTTTTAAAATGCTGCTTTTTTAAAATGCTGATCAAAACAAAATGAAAAAAGGATGTTTTGATTAAGAGTTTGATGGACAGGGTCTTCAGACTTGTATCCCTTTTGGTCACTTTGAGTGCAGGACTGAATCAGTTAACATCATACTTTCAGATACATAGGACACAATGTGTTTGAAATACTTTCTCTTGTAATTGTATTTCATTTTATTGACTGGATTTTTCTGTACAAGTTCAAATGGAGAAATACAAAATAGCTTTGTATTCTTCTTCAGTAATCTGATCTTATTTTCATCTCCAGCATGCTTCCATGCATTCTCCTCAGAGAAGAGCTCACAGCATAGCCAAGACTATCTCTTACTCTGTGATGGAATTGTTTGTACTTGGCCTTTAAACATGTTTCTTTAAAGAGCTGCCAGCATCCTAGGACAGCTTGCTTCCAGTTCTCATTTACTGAGAGCTGCCTTCCTGAAATGCAAATTGTTTTTATTGTGGTGTTATATTCTCTGTCAGTTTTTAGTGGTGTAATATATTATTATTTCATCATCACTGTCATCCAACTTACGTTCCACTTTGACATCCTTAACCTGTTCCTTGCACTTGGTGTGACATCAAGAGGACTTTTTCTTTCACCATCATCTGTATCAAAAAAACCAGGCACCTGTGGGATTCAAGAATCTGCTGACTAGTTAGTGTCCTGCTGTATTGCTTGTCCAACACCTAGCTACCTCTGTAGTTAAAATTCCTTGTTATTGTCAGGTCTTGTAGAAAAGACCCTGCCCACCTGATTTTTCTGGTTGTAGGATCTGCTGTATACCTTCACCATTGATTGTATCTGTGACCTTTTCCTATTTTATCCCCTAGTTAGTGATTTTTCAACTGGTACAAATCATTCTCTATAAACTGGACCTCAGAGTAAACATATACCTCTTTGACATGCAGTTTTTTCTGTTCAGCCTGGAGAAGAGAAGGCTCTGGGAACACCTCAGTGTGGCCTTTCAATATATAAAAGGGGCTTATAAGAAAGACTGAGAAAGACATTTTATCAGGGCCTGTACTGACAGGACAGTGGGGAGTGGTTTTAAACTGAAAGAGGGTAGATTGATTGGGATATAGGGAAGAAATTTTTTTATGATGAGGGTGGTAAGACATGGGAACAGGTTGCCCAGAGGTGTTGTGGATGCCCCATAGAATCATCATTGGAAGTGTTCAAGGTCAGGTTAGATGGGGCTTTGAGCAACCTGATCTAGCAAAAGATGCCCGTGCCTGTGGCAGGGCGGTTGGACTAAATGGTCTTTAAATGTCCCTTCCAACTCAAACTATTCTATGATTCTATGATATTGTTTGCTTAATATAACTGCTGAGGGATGCATCCGTGAAGACTTAATCTGTGCTAGACCAGTAAGAGCGTTACTAAAATGTTTATTTTTGCCTTTTTTCTTCTTTTGAAATATCAGCTCTTATACATTTATGGGCTATGCAGTGAGTGTAATGCATGTTTTATGGAAAATATGTACACATATGTATGAAGATCTGCATATGTGGCTGAAAAGAATGAAAATTAGTTGCTGCAGATCATAGGTACTGGTATAATGCATTTTGGGTAGTAAAGCAACACGAGACTTTTTTTCTGAGCTAATAACATGCAATTTGAGAAAGAATGAGTCCAATAAAGGGTTCAGATTTATACGGTGATTTTTTTTTCCCTGCCTGCTTTGTAACTTTTTACACATGTTAATTATTGTACTGATATGAAGGAGAGACAAAAGATTGTTTCCCATATGGTAAGGGGAAAAGCCTGAGGAGAAAGAGATGCCTTTTGTAGCCTTCTCCATGTTAAGCCTATACAGCTGCCCTTGCCTGTGACTACTTGGGAAAAATTCTTCGAAGTGGTCCTCTGGCTGGGCTACACAGAGGGGGAAAAAAGGCAATGTAATGGGGTTGTTCTGTGCTAGATGATATGCTACAATGGTCTTTTAGATCTGTGTGAGAAAGGCACAGTCTTGCTTGAATGTGGCAGCCTCAAAAGGATCTCTCTGGCATTTTACCTCCATGTTTTCTTTTCTCGGAAGCTCGTAAGTATATACAGCTCTTGGGTTTAGATCGTATTTGCTGTAAACTTATGAATGGTTAGAAAATACTTTTTGATAAAACACAGAGGATGTTTCTAAACTGAACTGAGCTCCCAAGTCCTTACAGCTAGTACTTACCACACGTATAATAGTATTGTTTTCATGTATCGGAGGAGGGAAATATGACTTCAGAAAAACATTAAGATTCTGCTGAGATTTTTAAACCTCATAATTAATGAGGAAAATACTAGATATTCATGCCCTAGAAATATTGTACCTGGGCATCTTACAAACAACGTCGTCTTTAAAGCTGTTTAACTGTTGTATGCTGTTTTTTTTAGTGACAAGCATATTTTCAGACTTACACAAGAAAATGTATAAGACCTGTGTGATAAGAATTAATCTCAATGCTGAAGATTTAAGGCTTAATTATAATTCTGTTCCAAGGCAACAGACTGTGTGAACTGCTATTACTAAACTGTACTGTGTAAACACTGCATACTGATGGAATTTGCTTGTCAACCCCAGTGGCATTTCTGTGCACTAAGCTTGTTGTTCTGTCAGCCAAGTGCATCATGGGAAAAGATGAGTATCTCAAGGGAATGTGATCTGCATTTTTTAAGAAGAAAGTCAACCTCAGAGGTGCCACAGAAGGACTTTAACACAGATTACCTTGCTCAAGAGAGAGCTGGTTTATTTGCTGCAAATTTTGCATGCTTCTTAGGTGATGACATACATTTATGTTGCTAAAACTTTGACTGAATGTATCCATTTTTATGTTTCAGTGCTGATGAAACGATTGGTAAATGATCTTGGTGCAGTATTATAGCATGGGAAACAGTCACTAAATCCAAAGGATTCTGAAACATTGCATTGCTATTCCAATATTTGTTTTCTTTTTTGCCCCACAAATTTTAGATTTGTGTGTAATGTACTCCTCCCAAATAAAGAGAATAACATTACTCATGACAGGTATTTTAGTACAGTATGTACAACAGCAAACAAGATTAAAACAGTCAAAGTAAAGGAAGTAAGACTTGAACAAACTTCTGTTCTGTTTACAAGTTAGAACACTAGATTATCTTCAGAATAAAAAAGAAAGACAAGTCAATCAGGTTGTGATCAAAAATATTAGTTCAGAGCTAAAGGTTGATGAGGTAGAATGATACAGGAATAGCAGAGAAACAGACAAGAATGATATTAAGATGCTTGTTTAGGAAAAGAAAAACCTAATATAGCAGCTGCTTAATTTGGTGACAAAAATTCTTTTAAAGTCCATTGGAGGTAGAAGGACAAACGTGTGTTTTTAAGTATGTGCTGAAGGGGTGTAATCTGTCTTTTCCAATGCATTTGATGATCAATGCAACAAGGTACATCTGAATACAGCTGAATAGTTTGAAGCTGTAAAGTTGTTAGGTTTTTCTGTTTTACTTTCAATAATTGTTATTTAATTTTTCAACTTTACCTCAAGACTTTCTTCAATGATGTGTTTTCATGTAAAAAATTAAAGTTTCTAAAGAAGCAGCAGAGATGTTTTGCCTCTCAGCTATTGTTTACGTTGCAGAAGGGCAATTAAACTGTGCATATTTATGTCAAAGTTTTGTACCTTTACTGTAACAGATAAAACAGTGTCTGATTTTGCTTCTCTCCAAGTTGATGGGAATATTGTAATTGATTTTGCTATTGGGAACAAAACTGGGCCAGGCATTTTGAGCTGTAAATATCATTGGCATTTTGAAAATGGAAGTACTTTTAAATTGCAATGCTGACAATGGATTATCCCACATTAAACAGGTTTCACTTAAGTTTTATTATGTGTAGGCTAGTCATTATAATTCAAGATTTCTATGTGGGAAGCCTAATATACCATGTTTTTTACATAGTCCTGTATATACGTTAATGGAATTGCGGAACTGCCTTAATGCTTCAATAAATATGCAAAATGTCAGTAGCAACCTGCTGTTCACTGTGCCCAGATTGCTTCTTTGTAAGTAGGTATCAATCTTCAGTACTTGCTGCATTCTACCTCTCCTAGTGTCTTATCAGGATCCATCTGTTTGACTGTATTTGGTAGTGTGTTTTTTTTATGATATATATATAGGCTTCAAAAATGTTAATCTCCAAGTGGTGCCTGATCCCTACTGTGTTGTATTTGTCAGCATAATGGTTTCAAATTGCAAGGAGATAAAGTCATGCACTTCCAAGTAACAAAGTGTTTTGTTGCTTGGTTCCATTTACATAGTCAGGCTGGGCTGATTGTTTGTGATAAAAGGGTCAAATTTTGTTCTCAGTTATACCTTTATGAACCTTAAAAAAACCCACTTGCCTTTATTCTGAGTCACTGGAATAAAGCTGAAACATTGTTTCTATACGGACATTGAATATTGAAATACAAGACTAGATGCATCCTGAAAAAATAGTTTATTTGATTTTTAGACATTGTATCTTTTTCTTTGGTCTTTACCTTCTTCCAGCAGTACTGGACCATGGCTGTTAAAATGTGAAAAGTGTAGGAAATCTAAAGTCAGCACATAGGTTCATAACATTACAGAATTTATTTGCAAATATAATTTTGTATAAAATGAATTGATGAAGCATCAGTTCAAATTTAGATAACATATTATAGGTGTACCAGGTGGCTAAACATACTAGTTCTGTTGGAAATAGTTTTACAAATGTATTTGTGATCTACTCCCTGCCACAACAATATAGCTGTGTCCCTGATCTGATATGCTTATAACAGAAGGCAATATCATCTGCAAGTAGGCAAATGGTATGTGTGATTGTGAGTTTGACACTATCAGCATCTGTGCTTTGAGTCATGGTTCATACACATTAAAGTACATTAATTGAATAATGACACTGAAATGGCAAGACTACAGGTATCTGACAGTTTGCGGTTGTATGGATTTCACCATAAATGTGAGCATGTCTAAATGGAACCCAGGAACAGCCATGTCAAACAGAATGCCTGACATTTGGCTTGTTATGAAAATGGTTTACAGGTAAAGTTTTTGTTGTGAAAAATGATATTAAGAATAATTATTTTTGAAATTCATATGAACAATTTAAAAAACTGAGAAGATATTAAAAAAAAAATTACATGGGTGTATTTGAATGCCAAGTAAGATACATGTCTAAATACTGAAGGATTCCAGAATATAACATGTAGTCCTTCAGATTAGATTAAACAATCTTAAACAGTCACTTGATGCTCCGAATGGTCAAATACATGATCTGCATATCCTTAGCAAGACTCAGGCTAGAAATTAATCATGAAGCTTTGTAATAAACTAATTTTTTTTCTTTCACTGAATTATGCAAATCAGCATAAAAGTGAAATTCTAAATGGAATATATGCTTACATATTTTATTTGCATATTTTAAATGTTTTTGGGTTAAAAATGAGTATTTCGTAGTCACATATTCCTTATAAATAGCATCTAAGACTTTATAATAGAATATAAAAAAGATCCTAAATGCACTGGGTACTGCCATATTGATGGAAGGAACCAACTATGAATTACACTTTTGCAATTTTACAATGTGTATAACTTCGTAGAGGTTATACATAGCATAGTTTCTTTTGCTATTCACAAAATACATTATGAAAGGTGTGAATGCTTTCTTTCCTAACAAATGAAAAGAACAGTATTTCTATAGACACACTGAACAGAGTTGGACTTTTTGTCTATTTGATTGGAAGCTCATTCCATCATGAACGGACAATTTGCTACAGATGTTCAGCACATTGCAGCCAAGGAGAAGTAATAATTCTGCTGTGTCCAGTTGCTTACTCTGCTGGTGGGACTGCATGGGTGACAAGCCCTGAATGGTTTGTGCTCTTCAGTTTTGTGTTCTCTATTCAGACAAGGCACTGCAACTGCTTTGAGGGCTCTGACTGTTTATTCATACCACCAGCTACTCTTATTTTTCTTATCAGTCACAAAACCATTTGAGTTCCTTCATCTCCTTTACCATAAACTTCTGTTTGAGGGACTTATATTTGTTATACATCTTTTTACAACACTAACATTCGAAATAGCTGCTTCAGTTGGTAGGTTCTGCTCTTGGGACAATAATTCTGTGGAGAATATTTCAATTTTTTAAAGTTTAGTCATAGCCTTGGCGTCTTTGTGGCTTTTGTGAATTTGTCAGAGCAGTAGTCTTATTTTAAAAAGTGTTAATTTTTCAATATCAAAATGTTAACTTTTATTTCTAGGAGAACATTAAAATCCACCATATGTTATTTATCCAAGAAGCAGCTATTTTGATGCACATTTTTTAGGCCTCTACAAATAATTAGTTACAGTTAGAAAAAACTGTAAAACTAACCTATGTGAAAAGGGGAGAAGGATGTAAATAGAACACAAACTAAAAAAAACCAAACAAAGCAAAACAACAATCCTCCTCCAAATTACAAGGATGTTGTTTTCATACTTTCATTTTATTGTAATTTTCAGTCTCTACTTCATCTCACACTGAGAAAAGTTTTTAAAGTAAATTTTTAACCCCCTTATCACAACTACACATTTAGATGTAATAAATGCATATAATGCACATAAAGATTACAGGAAAATGATTTCTTTAGTGTTTTTTCTGTGATGCAGGTCAATATATACAATCTGAGTATATACACAATATATGCAAGCTAGAAGAGTGCTGACTGGGACAGAAGTTGCCTAACTTTTACACCCCTAGCATTGCTCATGTTTATCTCAGTCTTGACTTGCAACAATTTTATTCCTTTTCTTCTGTATTTTTAAGTCATGGTGTTTTGCCAATTTGTGCTAGTCTGTTTAACATGAATAAACAAGACTTGGGATTAAGAGTACATTATGAGGATTGGTGTAAAATAAAGAGCAGTTTTGCAGAGTTGTTTCCTGTAAGTATGCTAGGTTTTTATATTGTTTACATCCTGGGGAGTAGTATCAGAAACTCTTCTTGTGCTTTTTGGTGAAATAAACCTCTCCCTTGAAACCTCTCCCTTGGATTGCAGTATATATTCAGGTATTATGTGAGTCAGAGGTGAGGTTTCTGTTCTATATCTCTGTGTCCTAGATTGTAAGTGTCTGAGGTTTTTTTTAGTTGTATTTATCTCCTACTGATCAATTCTTTAAAAAGGATTTTCTGCCTGGTAACCTTATTTATGTATGAGTCATTCAAGTCAAGAGAAGAAAGCTGCGGACTTTAGTTAGATAGAGGACATAAAAATATAATTATTTTCTGTTGAACTGTTCTCAGTCCATGCATCATAACTTGCATTTGCCCAGCTATTTCAAAGGAGGATCTCAAACATTTTAGAAAAGAAAGTTGAGCTCAGTCCCTGGAGAACTAGAACTATAACTGGCGTACTATATCTGAGTCAAACCACCTGATAAGTTGTTAATGGCATAATGTCATGAAATCCATCTCCCATCTTATTCTCCTTTCTCTGAGTGCTAAACTTTTCATTATAGAGAATGGTGGCTTGAACTGATAGCTAAATTATTTGAACACAGAATCAACTTCTGCTGGTGTCAGATGAATGTGTCTATCAGTGTTAGATTGTATACCTCCAGGTGTACAAAGAGGTAGATGCATGGGATTTTAGCCGAAATCTGAACTCCTTCATATTATGAACTAATGCAAAGCTTTTGCTAAGTGGGTACTGAAAATGCATGCATGAGCCTAAGCCCAGTTTCCTGTCAATTTGTAAATTCTGCTCTGGTTTGCCTGTGGTCTTTAAAATGTACCACTGCCACCAGATATTTTGGTCAATATGGATACCCATCACAGTGAAATGCATACAAATGCATATAATTGTAAATTGGTAAAGATAATTTTATACTTTCCTGGCTAATAAATAAGGCATAAGTTTTGTTTTCCAACTTATCCAGAAAAACCTCCTTGCTTTCTCCTTTCAGTTTCCAATATGTAATTTGTTATGTTAAGAACTTTCACTGTGTCAGTAAAGAAGTAATTTCCTTTTAAAAGATGTATGGTAAATCAATCAGAGGCAATGATGATACTTTTGCGGTACCCTGTATTACATGTGATGTCAGGCTGATGGTCTCTGGACCTCAAGAATCTGTGAATCCAGGAAGCTCCAGTAGAAATAGTTATGTAGTCCAGTCAATGAGAAGCTTAAATACGGTGTCATTAAAGCTAGCATTAAAGTATAATAGGGAGCATAGTGAGGAAAATGCAGGTCGTTTAGAAATAGGAAGGTGCTTCTTGGTAGTACTCAATCTAATTATTTGCTAAGGAGAAAGTATTAGTATAAATAACAGGAAACAACAAACCAGATGCACAATTAGCTATTTTTCTTCATCTTCGTGGTAGGGTTAACTGTCAAACTGAGCAGGTAGAATCCTGGTCTGTTAGGAACTGCTTAGCACTGTATTTAGTAGTGCAAGGGAGATGCCTTTATATGTACCAAGTATGCTGTATTTTCCAAGTGAGGATAGCCTAAGCTTTAGCCTGAAGAAAACTTCTGAACTCTGGAATATCTTGTCTTGAGAATAGGTGCATATAATGGAAACACATTTTCATTAGGGTAGCATGCACCATGATCAGAAGCCCCTTCAAAGAAGTGCTTGTGACAGCGGTGAGCTGCAGAAGCAGCATTGATCAAGAACTGTTTCTGGTGGAGGGATGCATGACTGCAGTCAACTGCAGCCAGCAACAATTACCTGTGTTCGTACCCTGAACTGAAATGAAATTGTCAATTTAATCTTCCTGTGCCCAAACTTAAGGAGAAGGGTTTCTCGAAGTAGCAGGAAATGAGCCAAATTCTGCCTATATCAAGGTCAGTAGCAAAGCCACCTTTACTAATTAAATCATGATACCGGTGTTTTCTAGAAAGAATATAAAATACGTGAACCTTTGTGTGCCATGCTAGAAATCTGCTGCTTTCTGCCATTGCTACCAAATATTCTTACTGCCTTTGGTTAAAATTCCCTTTGTAAGAATGTTTAACCTCTATCTGTCATGATAGCATTTCTTGCACTTTCCTTTGAAGTATCAGATACTGGCTGTTAGGAGGAATAGGATTTTGCCAAACAAGTGCCAATCTAATATTGTAATTCTTGCATACCCTTTTTAAATTGGGAATAGGCTCAAACTATAAATTAATTGGAAATTTTGTGTCAGTCTTAATAATACATGCTTAATTATTAAAAAAAAATTCAAGCTAATATTTGGGAATTAATTTTATTTACTAGATTTCTTGTAAAAGTAGACTAGGACACACGATTGCATTTTTTTTTCCAAGCTAACAGCAAGCACTGACGGCAACTGAATAGCTCTGCATGACAAACTACTAAAATATAGTATTGAAAAACAAAATCAGATATGTATTTCTGTGTGTCTGTTTTTAAGGATAATTTTTCTAAAATAACAAAATTACAGATGCCTTGTATAATGGTGTATACAAAAAACACTCTGAGCACTTTTTAATCCTCATATATCTCCAGAGGGATGATGATAAAGAATGCACTAAAGATTATGCCTGACATTCTCATGAGCTTTTAAAAAAACATGTAAAAAGGTGAGCTTGTGTGGGCTGAGTGCTTAGGTAAAGCATGTCTGAAACTTGCTTGAGACTTAACAAGGAATTCTCTTTTTCTATGGGGAATTTCCACTAATAGCACCAGGTAAAGTCACTGCACTTTGTGATGGTTTTCTTAATTTTCCCTAGCATAAAACAAGGAAGGTTACACTGAGGACCCTGTAAAGTTTAGCTCTGCTATGCCTGTTCTGTCACTTGAAGGAGCCTACTGTCTGTACAGCAAAATCCTATCAGGCTTGCGCTTGAGCAAAAAAATGAATCAAGATAGATTCTCTGTGGCTATACCTCCCTCTGCCTCTAAACAGAGCTCAAGCAAAGTAGAGATGAAGACCCAAGTTAAAAAACACAATATCCAATGTGGTTTGGGAAAAAATGATATTTTATTGATAGTTTTGTTAATGAAATAAATCATGTATTTAATTACTTAAAATTAAGGGTAGTCTTCCTTAAGTGTTATGGATTTTTTTTTTTTGGCCTTTATTTTCTGTGAAAATAAAGCTCTGCTATGTCCCACATGCCTGTAGAACAGGCATTTGTTAATACTAAGAGCACTTAAGGGAGAATGGCACAATAGACCAAACAGGAACCAAGAGCTATTAATGACAGACTGTGTTCTGAAAATAAGCATATTCTTTAGATGTAAGCAGCCTGTATCACTATGGTTCAGTGGGGTCTTAAAGCTGGCATACCACAGTCTCAGACTTTCTTTCTGAAAAGACCTGTTCATGACATAGGAGTGAGAATAAGAAATTTGAACGTTTCTTAACACAAACATAGTTTAGTGGGTTCTTCGCAGGCTTTAATGTCTTAAAGCTTGCTGATGAGTTTAACTGAGAGTTATGGAAGAAAAGTTGCTTGCAGATGAGACAGTTGACTTACTAGTGAAACACTGAAACAGTTCAGTATTTAGGTGACTGGAATGTGAATTTTTCACTCTTATTCTCCACACACACAAAAAATCTCAATACGGAAACAATTAGTGTTTGCAGAGTGGGTAAATTGCAGTGTAGCTTGAGATGAAAGATGAACTAGTCTAGAATTGTCATCCCACATACATCTGTCCTGCCAGAAAGAGTTAGTGGTTGCTCCTCAGTTTCATCTTGTTCAGTACCTCAGAGTCATTTTTTTGGCATGCAAAAACATGTCCAATCAGTCAAAGTAATTCTGAACTTGTCTGGGAATGAGTAAGCACAACTCCATTAGAGTTATCCATTCTTTGATATTTCTTAACTGTTCCATCTGACTCTTCATATTTGCATGGACAACGTCTCCTTGTGATTCTGAGAAATGAGTGATGTGTTTTTCTGTGAGTGGAAGTTTGCTGATGATTTGGGAAAAATAGATATTTCTTCACTGCTATCTCCCATACAAAATATCTCCTTAACAGGGACCTTTTCTGTAACATGAAATTTCAATTTTTAAAGAATACAGAGTTTAGGTTTTGTAAATATTTTTCCTACCTTGTTTAAAGGGCAGTATGTAACAAGTATTTTTAACAATGATAATGTTCTACAGAACAGCTTTTGAAGATTTCTTTTTTTTTTCCCTTCTTAATAGTTTTCTAAACCTCTCAAAATAAGGCAAATGGTTAATTAATTTATATACACTAACTGTGTTTTACCTTTTTTTTTTTTTTTTTTTAATTCTTTCCCTGGAAAGCAACTATTTTGTACCTTATAACCTAAAAAGTACTTATGCATGCCCAGGTGAATGTTAGTTGTGGAGTTCTGAAGTAGTTCTTCTTGCGTTGTTCATGTTGTTCTCTAACTCCATCTCTTCTTCAAGACCCATTCTTTTAGTTTTTCTTCTTTCACCTTTCCCTTTATGATTTTTAGTCTCTGCATTTGTCATCTTGGCTCTTTCTGTACTTTTGAGCTCTTTCAGGTTGTCCTTTAGGACAGCAGATCATTTAATGGGAGAGAATCTTTCCTTTTTCTAAATACTTTGTTGGTTTCCAACTTTCCAAAGCAACAAACCTACTTTGTACTCTATCCACTGCTCAGATATGCCATATATCATGTATGAACTGATCTTTTTTCTCTGCCATTTTTAGAGAAGCAGCTTTCTAAGCAGCAGATTTGAAATCAAGCTATTTTCTGTAGCTAAAGCCAATGAGTGTACTAGGATTTGACTTTTCAAAAGTTCAGTTATACTTTACTCAGGATATTTTAATTTATGGAATGATGTTCAGTCCTTAGCTATCTTTTAGCCACTTAGACTCCTTTAAGTCTGTAAATGTCTTTCTTGTATTGGGAAGACCAAAAATGGGTACAGTATTCCAGATGTCATCTTACGAGTGCCAAATAATCAATTTTCTGGACCTGCTGGTTATATTCTGGTAGCACAGCCTGATGTATGGTTAGTCATGTTCACTTTGCTTTCTAGAAGGATCCGTAGGTCCTTTCTGCAGAACTGCTCAACAGCTGTTTGTCCCCAAGCCTGTGTTGATGGATTTTTTCATGCTCAGCACAGGACTCTGCATTTGTCTTTGTCCCAGCATGAGATTCCTTTTAGCCTGGAACTGCAACTTCTCAAGGTCACCAGCTTATCAAGCACTCCTCCCAGATTGTTTCTGTTAGCCACATCTCAGGATCTGAAAGACTTCTTCAATCTACAGGAAAATACTGGTCCAGTGTATTGATATAGATCCCAGCTGCTGGGACCTTATGCTTTCTCAGTTGCAATGAATGTGCGCAATTCAAACCTTTGTGAGTTGCAGTTCCTCTGCAGACATTCTGAATACAGCAAATCTTGAATTGCTTTGTCCAATTTCTTCTTGATTCTGCTAATGCCAACAGCTGTAGGATGACTTTCTTCCCCCTGACAGCCCAGTTCAAAGATGCAGGGATGATTATGTGGTTTTATGATACTCAAGGCAAGTCAACTAATACCTGTTGAAAACCCTGTAATCTGCTTCCTTGCTTCTGTTGTTTTGCCTTGAGACCCACCAAGTGGAAGTAGGGGAACTGAGCCCTGGTGCTTTGCATAAGATTAATCCATATCCTGTATGATCCTGTGCAGTCAGCAGATGTTATACACATTACTATATGTGAGTATACAGTATTAGTAGCTGTATGCTAAGCAATATACATCAAAGGGAAATATAAACTATACTAGAGTCTCTGACATCATTGAGTTTGTCAGTTTATCCACTGTAATCTTTTCTCTTCAAAAAGAGAAGGTGATAATGAAAATCAAAATTTTTTCTATGAGATTGAAAAGTTGTCACACACCATTCAGACGAACAATATAGTTACTGGGTGTTATGTTCTGGTCTTACTGAGTGAAACCACACAGCTACTTTCACTGGGCTAGCTTGTTAAATGTTGACTCTTTTAACAACTGTTCTCTTATCTCCTGCATTCAGTGGTTAATGATATTTTTACAAGAAAAACTGCTCCTCAGTCTTCAAAACCATTTTACAGTATTGTGCTCATCAACATTAAAAACTCAATGTGAGTCACTGTACTTAAAAGATACTGAGATGGAGAAGTAAAACAATAACAAGTGGAAATTAAAGGCGGTAGAAGTACACAATGTCTTTTTTAATAGCTCTGAGGGATGATATGGTTATGTAGCAATGAAAAGTTACAGCTTCTCATTCTTTTTTATATGAGACAGTGAAATTGCATCTGGAATTTCAGAGCAAAGAGTGGAACACCTCTACGTTTCATAGACACCATATTATACCTCCCCTCCATCTCAGTAGCTACTTTTTCTGTAGTTTGGTAGTTTATAGAATATATTATTAGATCTCTTTGGGAGCTCAGGTGTGGTTTTCAGAGGAATTTAAGGGATTTAGGTACTGCAGCTCTAAGCTGCTTTGGAATACTTAGTTAACTCACAGCTCAACATTGAGGACTGGGCTATATGTTTTCCAAAATTTATCCCAGTGCTCTGACATACCTGATGGTAGGATTTTCAACCACACCATAGTAAAACTGAGTTCCTTCCAGAACCACATTGTTCTGGAACGGTTAACAGGGTCTTGTTTTCTGTCGGTGGAAGAGGAGCAATGAAATAGCTCAAGGGAATACAGGGAATTTTCTTGTGTTTCTACCACTTAGAGTACTACAAAACTGGAAACAGGATTTCAGACCTGCAGAGTGACAAGAAATAACCTAGCTCTGATGGACCCTATACCAGCTTTCCTTCTAATGCAGACAGGTGGTCTTTCCAAATCAGGCTGAACTGGCAGAACAGCATAGAGAAGCTCAACGCTTGAGTTGCCACTGCCTGCAGCTGGAATGCTTTAGTATCCAGAGCTGTCAGTCCAGAATCTTTCATGAGCTCTGAGTTCACTTTAGAATATAGAAAAAGGAATTAAGGACTGCAAAGCTAAGTTATCTGTGCTTTGAGTTTTTATATGCAGCTTGAAGATACCAGCCATTTTTGAATATGCGTGTGTTTTATCTAAACACCATATGGTTTTGCTGACCCATGCAATGTTGATATTTCTACCCTAATTTGTATGTGTTTCTCTGTGCAGTGCCTGTTTTAGTTGTAGGAAAATGGCTAGAGTGCTGCTGAGTCAATGCAGCTGGGATAATGAGTTGACCTACTTTTCTGTCTCATTGGGACATCCATGCATTATTGGAAGAAAAAATTAATTGCTAAAGATAATCCTTTCCATGGTAAAGTCAATGTGGAAAATCACTTCACCTATCACTATCTTTCTTTCCCTTTGGATGATATTTGTCCCTAAACCCAGCCATAAAGCAACCTACAGCAATAATACTAGGAACAGTATTAGCTGAGAAATATATTAAAGTAGCGTTCATGTGTGCAGCCCAAGGTCATAAAGAAAGCATTCAAAGCACCAAAACATAGGCTGCAGCAAGCTATGTTTGTCAATTTTGCGGTGGAATGGTGAAGATGTGAAAATTCATTCAGACTGTGCTATCATCTTTTAATACAAGCTATTCACTTTTAAAATGGGCTGTAATTTTGTGTCTTATAGGGAGAAATAATCTTTTTTGTTTCACTGAGCTTTTCCAACTCTTTGACCTGCAGCATTGTGGTTACAGCATCCTACAGTGTCCTCTCCTTTTGTCACTTGAGCTATAAAGATGGACTGTCCCCACCTACCCTTGAGCTGTTGCGCTATGTGAAAATGAAGGACCCTTCCTGAGGGAGAGGAATAAGGATTAGTAGGGACAAACCCAATGAGATGAGGACAGGGAAGTAAAGAAGTGGTCTAAATCTGCTTCTGTAAGATTCAAAAGGAAGAGCAAGAAGGAAGGACATACATCTTTGAACATTGTTGTAGGGTGCTGGGCTGGCTGCTATAGGCATATGAACAGCTGGAGGGCCAGGGATGTGCTTCCTCCTCAATTTTTTCATTGTAGCTGCACTCTGTGTGAGATACCAAGGAGAGAACTGTTGAAGGTGTGGTGGATAATGTTTTAGTCCCAGTTCTCACTGGACTTGCTGATTTCTTTATACATCTGTGAGCCATTGGTAGGTGCCTGGAGAAATGCCCTGTTTTACAGGCTAGCGAGTTACTGCTAATAGGCAGCACGAAAAATCAGAGAATGGTTTCTCATTAACTGAGAAAGTGTACCACCTTTTAGAAAACAAGAGTTTTAGTAATTTTTATTTGGGTGACCTTTTGATTAAATTTGCTGTAAGAACATTCCCTGTAGTTATTGAGCTAGCTCTGGTGGGCCATCCTAGCATCAAAATCCAGCTTCATTTATTGGGACTTTATCTGTACAAGGGCTGAATATTTTGACTTATTGTTAGCCAGAGTAGGGGAAAGCAGACAGCACTATTGTAAATGGATTTGTATCAGGATAAAATAATATTGCCAGAATCTGAAAGCATTCTTGTAAATCCTTCAGCACAATCAATCTGAAACTAAGAACAAGAACCACAATGATGTTCAGAAAGATGCCAGGCCTTGTTTTATTTGCAGTATAAACCCTATTGGTGAAGGACTTCCTACCTAAGAATACCAATGGGTTTAATTTCCACTTTCAAACAAAATCTGTTGCCACTTTTCTTGTGTAGCAAAGGTGGATGCAAAACACTAAAAGCTCTGGAGCCTGCACAAAGCTTCTCAGAAGTCATTTAATGAAAGGACAGACTTATAAGGTGAAATACTATATGCAAGATATTTAGAGAGCTTCCAAGAAGAGCAGTGAGTTCTGCATGATTACCTCTCAAGCCCTTCCTAAATAACAATTTTCAGTATTTTGCTTTCAGTAAGTAGATAGGTTTGAGTAGAAGTCTGGTTAGTTTTCTAGTCCCCTTTGAGGTAAGATTCATGAAGTAAATTCAGTGATAGTCAGACTCTGCTGCATGTGTGATTTTTGTTTGTTTATTTTAGGCAGAAGATTACTGCCTGTTGGCCAGAAATCACAAACTAATCACAAACTAGGTGGATTCTTCTCTGGATAAAAAAAGATTTGTTCTCTTGGCTTAAATAGTCCTTATATTATATCTCTCAAAATAATAAATATTAATATTTATAATCTATTTACTAAGATAGTGTGGTGAGTTGACCCTGGCTGGATGCCAGGTGCCCACCAAAGCCACTCTATCACTCCCCTCCTCAGCTGGACGAGGGAGAGAAAATATAATGAAAGGCTTGTGGGTCGAGATAAGGACAGGGAGATCACTCAGCAATTACTGTCACGGGCAAAACAGACTCCACTTGGGGAAATTAATTTATTACCAATCAAATCAGAGTAGGGTAATGAGAAATAAAAACTAAATCTTAAAACACCTTCCCCCCACCCCTCCCTTCTTCCCAGGCTTAACTTTACTCCCAATTTCCCTACCTCCTCCCCCACAGTGGTGCAGGGGGACAGGGAATGGGGGTTGCAGTCAGTTCATCACACGTTATTTCTGCTGCTCCTTCCTCCTCAGGGGGAAGACTCCTCACACTCTTCCCCTGCTCCAGTGTGGGGTCCCTCCCATGGGAGACAGTCATCCATGAACTTCTCCAACATGGGTCCTTTCCACAGGCTGCAGCGTAGGTCTTCTCCACAGGGTGCAGTCCTTCAGGAACAGAGTGCTCCAGCATGGGTCCCCTGAAGGGTCACAAGTCCTGCCGGCAAATCTGCTCCAGCATGGGCTCCTCTCTCCATAGGGTCACAGACTCTGCCAGGAGCCTGCTCCAGCACAGGCTTCTCATGGGGTCACAGCTTCCTTCAGGCGCATCCACCTGCTCCAGCATGGGGTCCTCCACGGGCTGCAGGTGGGTATCTGCTCCACCGTGGGCTGCAGAGGGACAGCCTGCCTCATTATGGTCTTCACCATAGGCTGCAGGGGAATCTCTGCTCTGGTGCCTGGAGTGCCTCCTCCCCCTCCTTCTTCACTGACCTTGGTGGCTGCAGCATTGTTCTGTCACATATTCTCACTCCTCTCTCTGGCTGCTGTTGCTGTTGTGCAGGGCTTTTTTTTCCCCTTTCTTAAATATGTTATCACAGAGGCACTACCACTGTCGCTGATTGGCTTGGCCTGGGCCAGCGGCGGGTCTGTCTTGGAGCCGGCTGGCATTGGATCTATCAGACATGGAGGAAGCGTCCAGCAGCTTCTTACAGAAGCCACCCCTGTAGCTCCCCTGCTACCAAAACCTTGCCACACAAACCCAATACAGATAGTTTAAAAAAAAAAAAAAAGGACAAGGGCTAGGATATGTCTTGAAAGACCATTTGGTCCATTCATCTGCAGGCAAGAGTCAGTGGATATGTAAATAATTCCTGATAGATGTTTACTTAAGCTGTTCTTAAAAGCACTGGTAGGAGAAATTCTGCAGTGACCAGCCACTCTAGTCCAGTGATTTACTAACCTTACCTTTGGAAAGCTTATCTTAATGTTCAATATAAATCTTCTTGCTTCAATTTAAACACATTATTTTATTCCATTAACCCAAGTACTAAGGAGAAATATGTCCCTTCCTTTTTGCAGTAAATTAATATATATGGCAACCTATTTTGCTTCAGGCATCTGTAAACTGCTTCATTTTTTTTAGTAAGGTCATGTTTTTTAGAAAAGGCTTTATTTTTTCCTTTGTGGCAATATAATGTTGTTAGTTCGATTGTCAATGCTGTTGTCTTGAGAACAATTGGTTTTGATTTGGGGATTCCAGGGGAAGTCCCATGTTAACCCTGAAAAACTCATTAGATGAGGCCAGAGGAAAGGATGGACTGCAGCAAAATAGGTTCAGTTCCTGTGTCCACAAGAACTTTTATATAGGCTTAAGAAAAGCTCTTGGAGGAAAAATTCAATAATGTAATCAAGGTGCTGAGAAGGAATGATTTAGGGGCCTTACTAAATGTGATAGATAGGAGGTATTTCAATTCAAAAAGTTGAATCAGTCTGCTCTTGATATTGCTAGTCTGAGATGATTATCTACCCCCCTTAAAAAACCCCCAAAGATTCATGCTAGTGATAAACCCCCAAAAAGAGAAAAAAGGGCATTCTTGATTTGTGTACCCATTTTTGAGGCAGAAATGAAGCACTATTTTACCCAAAATAATAAGTAAAAATGGCAAAGATCTATGAAAAAAATCTTGATTCTTATCTGCATGTTTTTTATATACTGGCTTTAAGGCAAAACACTGTGTTCCATTATTCTATGATATGTGTAGAAGTATTGCAACAAATAGAAGTTATTTCAGTAAAAGATGCCTGAAATCAGGGTGATATAACTTCCAGGGTTCATGAAGTTACATATTCAGGTATTCTACCCATTATACCCAATTTTGCCAGAATTTACCACCTTCAGAGAGTTTATCTGACTGGGTGGAGGTGATTCAGTAAAGTGACTCACCTACTGTAGTGCTGGTAGGATAGAGCACCAAGATTTAGCATAGCTTGGTGATGCTGATAGACACGCCATAAATTTAGGTATGTCTACATTGGGTGCACCCTTAGATTCATTCCTAAGCTAACCCTGGGGTGGCTGCCACGTCTACATAGCAAAGTCCAGTTTTGTGCAGAGCCACTGGCTTCGATCCCAGAAGCAGTTCACCGTATCCAGTATACCCAATGTGCTACCCCAGGGCAGTGCCATCCTGATAGTGTTACGTCTCCAGTTTCTGGAATGAGGTTTATGTTAGAATTAGCTGAGATATCACAGCATGGTGCGTCCTTGCACAGTGTTGAAATACCCTTAACATGCAATCCTGGCTGACTATCTGTGCAGTTAGATCCCTGCATCCTAAGTACACTGATCAGCCAAGGGAGCAAGCTTGTAAGCCGGCTTGGAATTTAGCACTGTAGAAGAGGTGATATCAAAATGAAAAAATGAGTGGCCAAAGTGCAGCAGTTTATGTAGAAATGTGGGCATGAAATTAAATGGATGGCAGCCATTTCACTGCTTAAGTCACCCTGGTATCCTCTTTTTCCAGAGTTCATAAAAGAGTATAAATTAATGATGCCAGCTGCCTGCAAGGAACATATTTCTGGTATTTGCTATGTAACAGTATCTTTCCTATATAGCTACTCATTTCCTAATGCTATGGGCAGAGCCTTGTGTTCCTGCCAGACTACCAGAATGCAGCATCTGCTCCTCTCCTGCCAGCAGAGTTTGGCAGTAAAACCATTGTGTCTGGCAGAGGAAGATGAGGGCAGATTTTCTTCCCTGGGTGGAACAGGTTTACCTGCTGGTCTGGAGACTCCTAGGCCATGTTCTCTCATTCTGGGATCTGCATGGGTGAAAGTAAAGAGGCTGCTGCTCATCCATTCTTCTAGCAGATGTAATTTCATGGATTTTAGAAACTTAAAGCATCTCTTAGGCTGTTTGAATTTATGCCTATGTACAGTGGTCCCAGGGCTACTGGGGTATAGAGTGCTGAGAATCATGAACTACCCTTCCTGGCTCATGCTGCGATCTCTATGATGTTATGTGAGTCTTTCTCCTAAAATCTTTATTTGGGTAAGGAGCCACATACTTCTCTGTTCCTATTACTGATTCAATTGGCCCCTTTTCACTGTGTGTTTGGATTGTCCTCTCCATAGTGGGAAAGGAGCAGATATATGTTTCTTTATCTCTATGGACCATTTAACTGATGCTACATTTCAACATTGGATATTAAAGTCACAGAGATGGTTTATGTAGCAAAACAATAAAGCATTCATAATTCTTCTCCCTCGCAGGAGAAATAACAGAACCGTACAATTTAACATAAATCTTCAGCTAACTCTAGATGTATGTAAAGTTGCTCATTATTAGTTTTGCTCTTCCACGGTCCAGTCATTTTCTTCATTCTCCTCTGAGACTTCTGCCTGCAATTTCTCTTTAAACTCTGCAGTAGATAGTCTGTTTCAGTGTAGTTCTGAAAATTGTGCATTTTTTATTCTAAACAATGTTACAGATGTACTGACAACAAGCTGTTGGACACTGCTTCATTTGGAAGATTTAAACATCTTATAAGTGAGCCATCTTCCCATGCTAGGGTTGGACAAACTATGATCAGGAAGAAAAACACTTGTTATTCGTATGATAGAGCATATTTCCAATTTAAATACACGCATATAGTGAATAATTAGACTTCAGTATTCATTGTGTGTTGATCCCCCCCCCCCCCCCCTTCCCCAAAACAAACTTGCTCTTGCAAGCCTGGAGCTGCAAAGTTATAATATTTAGTAGTATTTGGAAAATATTGCTAATATTTTTGTTCAAATACTGCTCAAGATTTCACTTGGACTGTATGTTGGTGGATTAGCATGATAATAGGAATGTATACACACATCAAATGCAGAAAAGAAATGACAGGTGGATACACCTGTCAGAACAGGTTTCTGATACAACTCAGAAAGTACATTCTGAGTTTTCTGAATGTGAATGGTTCACATCATCTGAAAGTGTTAATGAACCTCCACAGACCTCTCTGAGAAAAAGCTAGCATTTTAAAAACACAGCCAGAATTCTGCATAAGGAAAAAATTCTGAAACTGACCCAGGTGAGGGAAATTACTTGGAGTGACATTAGGTTCTGTATCCCTGAGGGGTATTTTAATCCTATCAGGAGCTAATCTGTATTATGAATGCATATGAGGAAAGAAAAGTTAATTTTCGATAGCGAATGCTCATGGTGAGCTCTTGATGACTTAAATTCAGTCACCCGTTATAAAGGCTAAATCTAATGAATGTATGTGTTTTCCCCTTATATGTTTATAGATCTATTTACATCATTTAAGGTCAATACAAGGTAAAATTATCCTGCTTGTATGTAAAATATTTGTAGTTCCTGTGTCTTCAGGTATTTGAAAGAGAAATTCTTGTTTTCTTTATTAGTTTCTGAACCTTGTCTTTATTTCCAGATATTTTTTTCCTATTTGCAAACATCTTTTTTCAGTGATAGTTTGTATTTGGATGCCTTTGTATTTTCAAGAGCGACTGCAATGCAGTCTATTCAAATGCATTGCAAAACATGTTTGGCATAATTGCAAAGAAAACACAGTATAATTGCAAGATATTTCACTTATTTTTAACTGGAATACCGGCAATACAGCCATGGTGAAGTGTTACTATGAGGTGTTCTGATGGTGGAAATGTGTCATTATATACAATGAATTTTTCTCAATAATGCTAGATACAACAGTTACCAAACAGCTAGAGACTAATCACGTCAATATTAGTTTCTGGGTGCTATAAAAGCACATTTCCTCCTAGATTTTGTTACTTAGGACACTGTTAATTGGAACAGTAGACTTGTGTCTGATATATGTTTTCCTAACATTATTAAAAGTAACACACAAGGTTACTGAAACTGAAAGTTTCTGTTTGTTTCTCTTGATTATTAAGAAGTGCTTTTTATTTTGGTTATTTCACTTTTCCATGTGCATCTACTTTTCGTTTTGGGATATTTTTTTTTTTTTGCATTATGTTAAAACGTTCCCTTAGGCCTCTCAATTATAATTCTGCAAGGGGATAAAACAACTTTTAAAGTCTCTCTAACTATACATGAAACTGTCCATTTGTCCAAACAAAAACCCCAGATTAGATATGCGTTACATTTTTTGGTGTTGCAGCAATTTTGTTTACACTTTCATAAAAAGTGAGATCTGCTTAGCAAATGAGATTTAATTAAAATGAAGAAAATATATAATTAAATAACCTGATCTTAAACTTTCCTACTTTAAATACTCTCATGTCCGCTTCACTAGAATTCCAGTCTCAGTAAAAGAGGAATCTGTACCGAAGCTGAAGAAAAACTGTCATACTTTTAAGACAGGGTCTGTTTGCAAAGTTATGGGCAATTTGATGGATTTATCATAGTAGTTCCTGCAAATCATAGTGTTACATGCATAAATTAGTTATAATTCCAGTTATTAGTGCTATTCTTGCAGTGAAAAATCTTTGCGTTTCTGTTAGTCCTATTTGTGTCTTACTAGGGAAAAAAATCTTGAGGGCTTGATTGTTTTCCTTCTGTCACAGACAGCCATGCTATATGATCTCCTTCATGTACCAGTTAAGTCCTGCCTTGCCTTTTTTCCAGAGCATTAGATGTTTTCTCACTTATAAAAGGGATTTATAAAGGAATATTTCAGAAAAGGCTTCTGGGTTGGGAATCTCGTCCTGATTGCAAACTTACTTTAGTGGGTTGGGTGAAGAGGTAGAGCTTTTAGTTACAGAGACTGAGAGAGGCAGAAAAAATTATGGTGCACTTACAGTGCGTTGTCAGGAATACAGAACTGATTTCCTGGATGAGGACAATAAATTACATTGTCTGAAGACCCACGCTGAATGGTAGTGATTCTTCCAAAGCACACAAAACCGTGAAATTATCATTAATAATGTATGTGATTAAACATTTTGCGATTGATCACACAAGACCAAATCTTAAGGCCTTTACTCTATTACTTCAACAAGTTCCTAGTTTAAATTTGTCTTTACAAATACTAACATTCAATTGTGTGCATAGCTGGTCTATGTAACCATCTGCTTCTTTGACCATTATCCTGACCTGCTTTGCCTCTCATTCTTTTTGTTCATGGCTACACGCACTGGACATGTCACTTAAAATTAGCTTCCGAACTCCTAAGGGATGGTAGTGTATCAGAGTTTGTATTAGGAGTTTCCACCATCATTCAGTAGAAGTTAAATGTAAAGCATGAAAGAGGCTGTATGTGCACTCAGTGAAATGATGAGGCAGAATTTGACCAGGAAATACTTAGAATTAAATAGAAATGAATGACCAGTGAGTGAACCCAAAGAAATGTTATGCAGTTTAACAAAGTGTAACCATCCCATTTGACGTGTCTGAAGATGTAAGTTGTACACCTTTTCTTGTACAGCAAAACAATAGGACAATTGATGTATTAGCTGCTGCAAGAGCTGATGTAATTTGCTTCCTGGAAGGAAAATGTCAAAGCAGTAATTAAAACTCCCTATGTTAAAACATTTTCAATAGCTCTGTTTTTGATGTGTGAATCTACTTTCACTGAAAACCGAAAATGCTTATTTTGACATCATTGCTTGTATCTTGTAGAAGATTTGCGATCTGAGAACCCCTTTGATCAGTTCTTTTATTGTAGACCCATTGGTCAACACATGATGCATTACAGTCGGTCGTCTTTGAGAGAGGAGAACCTTACTTGATTGCCTATATGCAAGATGTATAGTTTACCAGGAAGACTGGTCTTTCAAAGAGAATGAGAACACAAGGCAGCAGATTTGTAAACTCCAAACATCATTTTAGTATTTCCAAATGTAAGTGTTTCAGTGTGATATTCCTCCTTTTAGCAGAAAGTCAATATTCCAGAGAAATGCTGAATTTCAGTTGCAGTTAGAATGCCCTTAGTTAGCTTTATCAGTGTGAGTCCTGACGTTGGCTAGCATAGCTCATGTTAACATAGCTGACGATGACTGATGTGTGTTAGGTGGTGCTTATATAAACAGCTCTGCCAGCTGAAGATAATGATGGGTCTTGGCATAGGATGGGAAGGGTAACTTCCTCAGCGTACACAGCAGTTACTGGAATAGAGTTTATGAACTCCATCTCCCAGTGTCCTGGTGCATTACTGCTGTTTCTTTTTCCAGGTGTTGACTATTACAACTAAACTCTTCTTTCAGTTGTTTTGGGGAGAGGTATTGTCTTGGAGTGACTGGTGTTTTTCAAACATGGCATATTTAAATGTGATTATCATGTTTGTGCTCCTCTTGCTAGTGAGGAATCAAAATCTGCAAGTATTTAGCATTCCACTGTTTCATAAATTGTTGGCAGTAATTCAGAGGTCTTACAGTGCAAATGGGAAAATTGAAGGTGTTCAAGGACTAAGAGAAGAGCAAGGATAACTCAGCTAGCAGTCCCCTTGAAAATACAGAGAAAATGTAGAGGAAAAAGCCATGCAGATAGTGGGTTATTGTGTTTAACCCAGCAGGCAGCTGGGGGAGGGAATCAGAAAAAAAAAGTAAAATTTGTGGTTTGAGATAAAGACAGTTTAACAGGACAAGAAAGGAAGGGAAAATAATAATAATGATAAAAGAATATACAAAATAAGTAATGCACAATGCAATTGGTCACCACCTGCCAACCGATGTCCAGCCAGTTCCAGAGCAGCAGTCCCCACCCTCTGGCCAACTCCCCCCAGTTTATATACTAAGCATGATGTCATACGGTATAGAATATCCCTTTGGCCAGTTTGGGTCAGCTGTCCTGGCTGTGCCCCGTCCCAGCTTCTCGCTGGGAGGGCATGAGAAGCTGAGAGGTCCTTGACTAGTGTAAGCACTACTTAGCAACAACTAAAACATCAGTGTGTTATCACATTATTCTCATACTAAATCCAAAATACAGCACTATACCAGCTACTAGGAAGAAAAATAACTCTATCCCAGCCAAAACCAGGACAGCTGTACTATGTAAGTATAATTCTGTGCTGAATTACATTCTAGAATAAATAACCGACATCTGCTTCATGGTGTTTGCAGTTAGGTATGACCACAGAAGTTTAAAATTCTGATATTATTTTTAACTGGATAGAGCAATCTTTAAATTGGGTAAGTATGTAAGCAGATTGAATGTACCAGTTCAATTTTACAAAAAAGATTGTTTTGCACCTTAAAATTTTTGGGATAAAGATTCATTTATATATGTACTGTGATTACTTCATTAAACATACTAATATGACTTTAAAAATTTAAAAATATCCTTTTGTTATAAAGTTTATATTAAATCTGATTTGTATTTTTTTTTTCTGGAGACTTAGTATAACTAGACAATGTCACAATAGCTGGTTTCTATTCACACTTTTCTGCTTTTTTTAGTGAAACATGCTATCCAATTTAAGCTACTGAATGTTTAATCCAAGTAGATTCTTCATTTTTTCAGGATATCATCTAAGGCCAATAAAATCATGAAAAGAACACCCAATAAGGTTGTTGGGGCCATGATTTTATACAATACTTTAATTTGAACAATCAGAATTTATGCTATATGTTAAGGAGCTTCTTGAGTTATGATATGGTTTGCAATTGAAATCAGCTTATCCCTGAATTTTCATCCAAAGTTATGTAATGTCTTAAATTACATGAAAAGCTAATAAGTAATTAATCCATTTTGCACACTTAAGACCTCTAGGTGAAGTAGAGTGATTTGTAAAGTACTTATAATAAACAATATATTACACCAATAAAATAATTAAATGAAAATATATCTTCTTTTTATAGTTACTCAGGGATTCTGTAGTATACTTCTTTTCACTGCATACAGTTACTAACGGGAAGAGGGGGTTCTACTTTGTTATTTTGCCACTTGCATCCTTGGCATACACTACCATTATGCCACGTACATCCTTGGCATAGACTACCTCAGGAGAGGGTATTTCAAGGACCCAGTCTCTCGGAGGACCCTTCTGTTGTGGAGTTGCTGAAGGTTGAAGAACAACAGGTACCGATCACTACCACAACAGTGCACCAGTGGTAATATTGCACCAACCGAGATTCCCTGATTCCCATCCATAAGCTGATTCGTCAACTGGAGAGCCAAGGAGTGATCAGCAAGACTTGCTCACCCTTTAACAGTCCCATATGGCCAGTGCGAAAGTCCAATGGAGAGTGGAGGCTAACAGTAGACTACTGTGGCCTGAACGAAGTCACGCCGCCACTGAGTGCTGCCGTGCCAGACATGCTAGAACTCCAATACGAACTGGAGTCAAAGGCAGCCAAATGGTATGCTACAACTGATATCGCTAATGCGTTCTTCTCCACCCCTTTGGCGGCAGAGTGCAGGCCACAGTTTGCTTTCACTTGGAGGGGCGTCCAATACACCTGGAATCGACTGCCCCAGGGGTGGAAACACAGCCCTACCATTTGCCATGGACTGATCCACACCGCACTGCAACAGGGTGAGGCTCCGGAACACCTGCAATACATCAATGACATCATTGTATGGGGCAGAACAGCAGAAGAAGTTTTTGAGAAAGGGAAGAGAATAGTCCAAATCCTTTTGAAGGTTGGTTTTGCCATAAAACAAAATAAGGTCAAGGGACCTGCACAGGAGATCCAGTTTTTAGGAATAAAATGGCAGGACGGACGTCGTCAGATCCCAATGGATGTGATCAACAAAATAACAGCCATGTTCCCACCAGTTAGCAAGAAGGAAACACAGGTTTTCTTAGACATTGTGGGTTTTTGGAGAATGCATATCCCAAACTACAGTCAGATCGTAAGTCCTCTCTCTATCAAGGGACCTGGAAGAAGAATGATTTCAAATGGGGCTCTGAGGAACAACAAGCCTTTGAGCAAATTAAACAGGAGATAGTTCAGGCAGTAGCCCTTGGGCCAGTCCGAGCAGGACAAGATGTAAGGAATGTGCTCTACACAGCAGCCGGGGAGAATGGCCCTACCTGGAGCCTCTGGCAGAAAGCACCAGGGGAGACTCAAGGTCGACCTTTGGGATTTTGGAGTCGGGGATACAGAGGATGTGAAGCTTGCTATACTCCAACTGAGAAGGAGATATTGGCAGCATATGAAGGGGTTCAAGCTGCTTTGGAAGTGCTTGGTACTGAGGCACTGCTCCTCCTGGCACCCCGACTGCCAGTGCTGGGCTGGATGTTCAAAGGGAGCGTCCCCTCTACACATCATGCTATCGATGCTATGTGGAGTAAGTGGGTCATGTTGATCACACAACGGGCCCAAATAGGAAACCCCAGTTATCCAGGAATCTTGGAAGTGACTATGGACTTGCCAGAAAACAAAGATTTTGGAATATCCCCAGAGGAGGAGGTGACGCGTGCTGAAGAGGCCCCACTGTATAGCAAACTACCAGAAAATGAGAAGCAATATGCCCTGTTAACCAATGGGTCCTGTCATCTTGTGGGAAAGCATCAGAAGTGGAAAGCTGCTGTATGGAGTCCTACACAACAAGTTGCACAAACTGGTGAAGGAGAAGGTGAGTCGAGCCAGTTTGCAGAGGTGAAAGCCATCCAGCTGGCTTTGGATATTGCTGAACGAGAAAAATGGCCAGTACTTCATCTCTATACTGACTCATGGATGGTGGCAAATGCCTTGTGGGGGTGGTTGCAGCAATGGAAGCAGAACACCTGGCAGCACAGAGGTAAACCCATCTGGGCTGCCGCATTGTGGCAAGTTATTGCTGCCTGGGTAGAGAACTTGGTTGTAAAAGTACGTCACATAGATGCTCATGTACCCAAGAGTTGGGCCACTGAAGAACATCAAAACAACCAGCAGGTGGACCAGGCTGCTAAGATTGAAGTGGCCCAGGTGGATCTGGACTGGCAACATAAGGGTGAATTATTTATAGTTTGGTGGGTCCATGATGCCTCAGGCCATCAAGGAAGAGATGCAACATATAGATGGGCTCGTGATCGAGGGGTGGACTTGACCATGGATGCTATTGCACAGGCTATCCATGAATGTGAAACATGCGCTGCAATCAAGCAAGCCAAGCGAGTAAGCCAATCAAGCAAGCCAAGTGGGCAACGAAGCTGGTGAAGGGTCTAGAGCACAAGTCTTATGAGAAGCAGCTGAGGGAACTAGGACTGTTTAGCCTGGAGAAGAGGAGGCTGAGGGGAGACGTCATCGCGCTCTACAACTACCCAAAAGGAGGTTGTAGCGAGGTGGGTGTTGGTCTCTTCTCGCAAGTAACTAGCGATAGGACAAGAGGAAATGGCCTCAAGTTGCGCCAAGGGAGGTTTAGATTGGACATTAGGAAAAATTTCTTTACTGAAAGAGTGGTCAGGCCTTGGGACAGGCTGCCCAGGGAAGTGGTTGAGTCACCATCCCTGGAAGTGTTTAAAGGACATGTAGATGAGGTGCTTAGGGACATGGTTTAGTGGGCATGGTGGTGTTGAGTTGATGGTTGGACTCTATGATCTTAGAGGTCTTTTCCGACCTTAATGATTCTATGATTCTATTCTATGATTCTAAAGCCTTTCTGGTATGGAGGATGATAGTTGAAATATAAATATGGGGAGGCCTGGCAGATTGATTATATCACACTCCCACAAATCTGCCACAGCAAGTGCCATGTGCTCACCATAGTGGAAGCAACCACCAGGTGGCTGGAAACATACCCTGTGCCCCATGCCACCACCCTTGAAAAGCAAGCATAATGGTGACATGGCACCCCAGAAAGAATTGAGTCAGGCAATGGGACTCATTTCTGAAACAACCTCACAGACACCTGGGCCAAAGAGCATGGGTATATCACATCCCCCATCATGCACCAGTCTCTGCGAAAATCGAACGATACAATGGACTGCTAAAGACTACGCTGAGAGCAATGGGTGGTGGGACATTCAAGCATTGGGATACACATTCAGCGAAAGCTACCTGGTTAGTCAACACCAGGGGATCTTTCAATTGATCTGGCCCTGCCCAATCAAAACTCTTACGTACTGTAGATGGAGATAAAGTCCCTGTAGTGCACATAAAAAATATGCTGGGGAAGACTGGGCAAGGGAAATCCCTCTGGCAAGGGAAAACCCATTCGTGGGATTGCTTTTGCTCAAGGTCCTGGGTGCACTTGGTGGGTAATGAGAAAGGATGGGGAAGTCTGGTGTGTACCTCAAGGGGATTTGATTTTGGGTGAAAATAGCCAATGAACTAAATTGTATGATGTTAATTGTTATATGATATTGTATATCATCACTTCTATGGTTGCTATCAATGGTATTGCAGTAAAAATCACCCCAATTAATGAAGAATGAACTCCGATGAAACTGAGCAAAGTGCAACGATGATAGAACTGGACAAGCGCAGTGATAATGGAATCAGAACTGGTTTCAGGATGCAACAATCCAACACCACACACACTCTCTCCTGTCCTGAAAGACTGTTATGACAGATGGAGCCCAAAGTCATGGACTAAATGAACTCAATGGAAGTTTTAGAGGGATGGCCCATAGACTAAGGGAATGATATCTGTGTGTATATATATATCAAAAGACAAGATAGGTGGTGGTGATTAATTGGAATGTATTGGAAAATGTGAGACCTAGGCATGACGTAAATGGTATAGAATAAGGGGTGGATACTGTCCTGGTTTCAGCTGGGGTAGAGTTAAATTTCTTACTAGTGCTGTACTTTGGATTTAGTATGAGAAGAATGTTGATAACACACTGATTTTTTCAGTTGTTGCTAAGTACCGGTAGTTAAGGACTTTTTGGCTTCCCATGCTCTGCCAGGTGCACAAGAGGCTGGGAGGGAGCATAGCCAGGGCAGCTGACCCAGCTGGCCAAAGGGATATTCCATACCATGTGACATCATGCTCAGTATATGAACGGTAGGCGTGTTTCAGGACGTAGCGATCACTGTTTTTTTTGGGCATTGTTCGGTGGGTGGTGAGCAATTGCATTGTGCATCACTCATTTTGCATATTCTATCATTATTGTTGTTGTTGTTATTATTATTATTATCATTTTCCCTTCCTTTTCTGTTCTATTAAACTGTCTTTATCTCAATCCATGAATTTTGCTTTTTTTTCCTGATTCTCTCCCCCATCCCACTGTGGGGGGGCAGGGCAGGCAGTGAGCGAGCGGCTGTGTGGTGTTTGGCTGCCTGCCGGGTTAAACCACAACAAACATGTATGTGCTTAAGTGCTTTCCTAGGTAGAGATGTTTTACCCTGATTTTAAGTTCTTTCCAACAAGAAACATATTTTTGTTTTTCTAATTACCTGCAGTAACTGACCAGGAAAAGATACAGGTGCTTTTACAGGTAATTAGGAGGAGGTGTTGTACTAGTTCACTTCTCTGTTTTCTCATTAGGCAGGCATCTGTTCATCATTCTTTAGACAAGATTTTCCTGCTGAATGTATACAAGTGTAACCTATACTTACATAGAATTGTCAACTGAGCTTTAGTTATAGCAGATGCTATTCCTGAACTGCTCTTGTTAAAGTGAGTGTGTGTATGTATTTACTTATCTGTCTCTTGGATGGAAGAGAGCATTTGAAAAGGAGGGACCAAAACTATAAAACTAATATTTAAAATGTGATTTTAAAATAGTTTTATTACACATTATTTTATGTGCACTGTATATAGACAATTATTACTCCCCTCTTACCCTCAATTTTTGGAATACTCTGCTTTACTTCCCTGAAAATATTTGTTTATAGACTGCAGAAAAATCAAAATAAGTTGGTACTATTTTGATAGAATTCATGAAAAATGTAAGTTGCAGAATACTCTCAAAATATTTCTGCTTGATTTGCTTTGAAAAGCTTGCTTGTCTAAGTAGAATGACTGAAAAATGGTATTGTACAGAAAAAAGCCCCATTATGAATGCCTAAATTTTTTGAAGTTATTTTTGAATAGATTGATTCATATTCAGATTAGCTTCCTGCCAGATGGAGGGAATTTACAGTAAATCAGTTTTTGGCAGGAGAAAAATAAAAAATGAACATCATCTGCTTATTTATAAAAGTTGTCCTATTCTTTCTCTATATTGGTGGGGCACATATTACCTATCCAAAGAAAGTTTTATTACCAATAGATTGTGGAATCTTAAAGCTTACAGGGATGAGAAGGTATTCATGTTTACAAAGAGGTTGACAACAGAGCATGTTTGTATAGCGTAAGCAGTACCTTTGCATAATACAGCCATTGATGTTCAGCATCTATGTATCTATTGAGTTTCTGTTCCAGCAGTGGGTCTTGATGCAGGAAAAGTCTTAGAGTTGCCAGAAGTTATTTTAGGCTGTGATCTTGCAGACATGTTTAGGTAGGCAAACTCATCAAAATCAAATATTCCACGTTCACAAAGAAGGAAGGCTCATGAGTATACAAAATCCTAATAGCCTCCTTTTGACCCATAAAAATCAAACCATTCCATGGTCTTATTAATATTTCTGTTCATAAGTTCATGCATTGCTTTATAAATGGGATATTGGAGTGCTCAGATATTAGGTCAATATATTTGGCTGCTGTTTTGTAATGACCTTAACATTATGGGTGTGCCTGAGTTTTTAATGAGCAGTTTGTTTATACTATTGACTTTTTTAATGTACATTAAAAGAAAGCTCAGGCTCTCTCAGTGTCATTGATGTCCAAAGTACTGGCTCAAAACTGCTGAAGTCAGAGGTTAGATGATTAAAGCGGGAGTTAACAGCATACTTCTTGTATGAATAGCTAACCCAACAATCCTTCAGTAATTGCAATTCAAGATCAACCGTAGCTGGAAGCTACAGGCAATGAGAGGGCACAGTTGTATGATATATTTCACACACCTAACTTTGTTTACCAAAAATACCATGCTGTTCTTGTCTACCAAACATCTCCAAGTAGAAAAAGAGTAACTTTATTCTGTCCTATCAATTTTAGAGATAAAACATATACTTTGAATGTTGGTAACACATTTACTAAAAAAGAAGGTTTAAAAAGCTGATTGTCCTTTATTTCTACTACTCCTTTCAGGAATGTTTTTCAGAATACTGTCATTTGGGTTGAGGATGAATTCAGTCTGCATCCTTTCCATCAAGATGATCACTAGGAAACTGCCCTTGATAAGGCATAACATGAGTCTAATCCTCACAGCATACCTAGTGTCCTATGAGCAGCCAAGATTTATAGGCAATGTCTTTTACTACACCAATTAATGTAGGTTGATAAAGTAAAGAAACATTAGGGCATAACAGCTTTCCATCAAGAGGTAAAGGTGTGTTAATAGTTTAACCAGCTTAGCAGCTGGCACCTGCAAATCCTCTTAACCCAAAGATTAGTCATTTTAGGGAGCTGCTTCTGTACTCACAATTTCTTTCTGTTATTTAGAATGGCTTTAAAGGCCCCAGTGAAATCCTGCTTCTCCTAAAGGAGGGAGCTAAAGAACTCACTTTACTTTCTTCTTCCTTCCTCCTGGATCTTTATTTCCAGTATCTTAAAAGTTATTTAGAATATTTATAGGAAAGGTAAACATCCTTTTCTTTGTTTTCTGTGATCTGTGCAATAGTTCAGAAGGTTACATTGCTTCCTTTCTTCCTTAACTTTCTTGGTTTATGTATCCATTGTGTTCTAAACTTACATCACATTTAGAGCTATGGGCTTAAAACAATTCTTTCCGCTTACAGGACCATTAGAACACAGTGCTATAACTTTATAAATTTCATCTGAAGAGACAAATTATGCATGTAAGCTTCTTAGTAGATTCACAACTTCCATTTCTTTGTGAGATTTACATAGAATGTAAACATCTATGGCAGATTTAAGATTGAAATTTTTTCTCCTCCTCTTATTTGGGAAATTCTATCATCATGACCTAGAATACCAAACATATTGATGGCCCCCAATTAAGCATGGAATAATGTCAGATATATTATTGGCAAATCTACTCGGAGATGTTCTTTCTTCCTATTTTTCAGACACCTCCTATCAAAGGGACTTAGAATTAGCACTCTTTTGTCTTTGGCCAAAACAATGCCAAGGTAAGAATCTCAATGATGATAGCCACAAATGGCTGATGAATGAAGCTGAAGTAATATAGCCATTAAATGACATTTTCTCATTTCTGAATGTATATGTATAATACTTCTATGCTTCTTAGTCAAACTGTGTTAATGTAATTTGAAAGTTACACTGCGGAAAATGCATATTTTCAAATAACTCCTACATTATATTCATGGTTGATATGCAGAAATTGTAGGTGTTTTATAAAATGACTGTATTTTGGAGACTAAATTTGAACTTGTAAGTGAATTAAAATGAAAAGATTAGGCCATGAATTAATATTTAACTTATTCTTTAAAATATAACTCTGTTAAGAAAGCAGCATTATACAGTAATCATTTATTATAAAATTCAGTGGATTTAAACAGGTAAAACATAATAGGGTTGCAGCAAAAAAAGACCATGTCTATCAGAGATGAAGCACAAAATTTCTGTTAACTCCCAGTACAGAAGGAAAGTGATAAATGAGTAGAAAATGAAATTATTTGTTATTTTGTTTTTAAAACAAATTGCTTTGCAGGCTAAGACCCTGTGTCTTGTAAATACTTAGACATCTGCTGAACAGGGGTGTTCCCCTTGATGCCTATTAGATGTTGTAGAGGAGTGGAGCTAAATAAGGAGTCTAATCTTTGCAGAATCATGCCGTCTGAAACAGAACCTATTCTGCAGTTTTTCCTCACAGATTTAAAGCCTGGTTCTGCGAGATCTACACATACAAGCCTCTTTGGAAAAATTTACTTCCTTTTAGAGAAGTTAACTGAAACTATTTTAAATACGTAGGTTTTAAAGGCACAGCAGAAAGAGCTAGACAATGCTTTTCTCTTCCATCATGTATTATATCTTCAATCATCTCAAAGATATCAATATTATGCACATTTTATGATGGTGAAATGGAGATAGTCAAATGACTACCCTAGAGCAACCACTACACCCAAAGAAGATCCAAGAACAGTGTCTATGTCTTTTGACTTCAAGTGGGGTGTTTTTTTCTCTAGGATCTATTGTCTTCCCATTTCTCAGCCAGGTCTTGAACTTCTCTATACCCCTTTGTTTACAAAAAAATGTGTTGAAACAATACTTGCACTTAAATATTACAGCAGATTGTTTTCATCCTTCTTAGGAAGAAGAGAGTCCCCCAGGGACTATGACCAAGTAGCCAGTGCAATCAGACTCCTAAATATATTTCTACTTTCACAGCATGTAATTCTATCAAAAAAGAAAAGGAGAGGAAGCCATGGACCTTCCAGGTGATAGGAATAATAATCATGTATGTTTCTGAACATTACCTTTTTGCTGAAGAGCAAGACACTCTAGGCTGTGCAGTAATTTTTTAATATTCTATCAGGGAACATAAAAAAAGTCACTGACCTTGAATATCTTAGTGATTGTATTCAAGGAAATAAAAACTAGTTTATATAAATAATAAAAGACAATAATTAGATAAAATATAATTTAATGCTTGGAAGAATTCTAAAAATTAATTTGAAGCTACTAATGGTAATTGCTTTTCACAAATTGCTTTTGTGGTTTTGTACAATTCATGTTTAAGAAATGTAATATATACATTGCATATGGTAACTCAGATCTTCCTTCAGCAAAATGCTGGAGCACATTGGCACTTAAACTAAGAGAAGATTCACTGACATCAGGGCAATTATTTGCCTAAAAGATCTGTTGGAAGTTCTTTATTGTAAATTTGTTTACAGTGGCAAGAGCAAGTGGTAAGATTCTGCAGTTAAGTTTACAGCCCTCTTGCATTCTGACTACTCTTTCAAACACTGTTTACTTTTTCAGACTCTCTCCTTCTACTTGAAAGAGAAATAATGAGTAAAGCCAAGTCATTTGGGACATGATGAAAACGGAACAAAACAAACTGCTTTTTCATGGGCTTTAACAAAAGCTTTTATTTTTGAATGACTGATGAACCAAGTTGCTGGGGATTGATTGGCAAACACTGGGAAGAATCCTTTGTTGTCCATTATTGACATATGGGTTGGCTAGGCTTGGTTATGAACCTCTGCAATTTTGTTCCCAGTATCTGCCATAGTATTTTATTAAACATTTTATAAGATAAGTGAAGGAACAGTTTGAACACTGAGCTTTCACTACATATTTACTTGCTCTCTGAAGTGTCCTGGAGAAAATTTGACTATGGGGGACTGCAGAAAGATTCTTGCCTATTTGAGTAAATCCTCTTTCAAGGAGGTCTGAAAACATGCAGAGGCAGTCAGTAGTAGCCATATGGTTTTTTATGGGAGATGAGCACACTTGAGGGGCGTCCTGGTATTAGGATAGGCAAGGAAATTGGAATTGAAGATAAAATAGTTTTCTATTCAAAATACAATTAAAAATATATGAATTTTTTCTTAGTGCATATTTAAAATGAAAAATCAAAATGTTTAATTTTAAATAGTCTAGCCCAGGGTTCAGCAGGAATGGTTTAACTAAAGGCAAAACCACTCAGTATTCCCTTTGAGTTTTCTTTGTTTTCTTTTAAACAGTAAGTATCTGTGTCAAATTCACTGGTGTTACAGAAGAAAAAGTCTGAGAAAAAAACATCTTTGTGCCTTATTTATGTAACTGTATTGGAAAACTTTTAGTTCAATAAATGACACTTTCCTGCATTTTTGTTCTTATCCCTAAATGTTCATTGAGAGAATAAGCATACCATAAATAGATGCATAAATATATGGGATGCTTTTCAATGAGTTATATTTTTATAACCTTGCTTTCTTAGTTTGACCTAAGAATGGGAAAGTTTGCACCATGTGTTGTGTCACAATTTGTATTTAAAATAAGAGTCAGCTGATTTGATTCTTAGGAGCCATAGAAAATTATTAAGTGACAATAATAACTACAAAACAATATTCTGGCCTTCCACAGTCCCAAAGTATACTATTATTTATTAACATCAATTGATTAATCTTAGTAACAAGGACAGGGTGAATAATGCAAAACACTTTCCATAAATATTCATGTGAATGTTAAGTGAACCTATTTCAGATGTCTTTGTGTTGCTTCCTGAGTTCTCTTGCACTGACTGAGCTTTTGCCAGGGTAAATGCTCACAAGAAAAAAGAATGTTAAACCTACGTATTTTAGCACTTATAGAAAACTTAAATTTGTTTCCCATTAGAAATTGCTGCAGGAATCTACTAAGACCCATGTTTATCTAATTTCAGAACAGGTGCCTGCTTAGGAAAGTTGATGTCTAATTTGAAAAAAAACCATACCACCACCTGTGGTAAATAACTTCGTAAGACCACATAACGTATGGATGTCAGAAACTAAATGATCTATCAGTTTTGATGCCATCTGGGTGACTTTAAACAGGGAAGTGATTTTCTTTGCATTGTTCTTTTCAGCGTGTCTTCCCAATAGTAACAGCAGAGACACTTAACCAAGATAAAAAAGCCACTATTAGAAGCAACAGAATCATGGTATTATAACAGAAAACAGTTCATTTTGATATAATTTGTGACTTAATTCAGAGAAACTCTCTGCTGGTCTTAACTTTTCATGGTTCTGAAAGTTTTCTGTAACCATAACAAAGCTTCATTATGCTTTCTGCATTATTGTGAACTAAGCAAGTTTTATCTTCATTATGTTTCCATTTTGAAAGGATACAATAAAGGTGTAAAAATCATAAAATGAAGGAGTTGTGAACCATTCAAGTGATTTTGCTCAGGAAGAAAAAATATCAGTAAAATGATTTTTTTTTCTTTAGCAGAATGACATGCATTTAAATGTGAGAAAACTTCTGTAGAAACTGAATCACTAGTTTGTTTCCCTGTTATTTTGCCACAAATATAGTATTGAATCTTTGAATGGTTCTTTAATTTCCTTTTTTAGAATTATTTTAAACCACTGCTGTTCCCTCCACCATTATTAGCCTTGTTATCTTCTTTTGAATATAGAGTCATTATTGGGAAATTTTACGGAAAATTATTGTCTGAATTTAAGGCAGATTTTGCAGTGCCTGTACTTCTCCCTCATCAAAGGTTGAAGAAAAGTGTGGAAAAGGTAGGTAAGAAAAAAGAATGCCTTAGCTGATCAGAAAGATGTCCTGTGAACATCAGGACATATATATAGCTGTTACACATGTTATACTTATGCCATTTGGCTCCTCCAGCGCCTAGATTCAGTAGCCCATTGGGCATTGTCTAGTGGAGGGAAATGGTGAGCCAGACATAGCGATGTTCTGTTTAATGTAAGCCTCTCAAATTGGAGTCTTTCATGTAACTTTTTGACATGTAGAAATTTTCTTCAACAAAATTTAGCATTCGATACTACAAGAACACACTATGCCCCCAACAATTTAAACCCACATTAGAAAACTTCTAATTATTGTGGCAATTTCTGCTAATTTTACATCTTTATATGGTGAAGCTGTTCATGTCCAGCACTGGCTTTGTATACCTGGGGAAATATTTTTATTATACTTTAATGGTGGTAGTAGAGGAGTTACAAAGTGTTAGCAGAGGAAGACTGGACCTTCAGAAACAATTACAAGTCAGATATTTTAAGCAACTGTCCCTACTATTATTATGCATTCTTCAGCACCTGAACTCAGAGAGGCAGAAATCACCAAAAATATAAGGAAAGGAACTGGAGTACAGTCTTGCTTTAGGAGGATGTTGAGGCATTGACATCTGAGTCTCACACTGCGTTTACAGAACAGCGGTAACAGCTCACCTCCATCTTCCAACTGCAGTGTGGCTTCAAACATCCCCAAGAGAACCCAGTAAAATGTGAAAGGATAGTGGGCATCACTTTTCCAAAATCTCCTAATTATATGCTATTAGGATGGAGAACTCATAGGTCTCTTTGAAAGAGAGTCTGGTGTGGGAGCGAAACACTTTTTTCTGGTGAAAAAGACCTTTCCCACAGTATATTCAGTTCTGTTATTTGCTTTTAAGATAAACCTTGTGGAATGTAAATGGAAGAGGTTGATTTATGCCCTATCCCTATAAGATATGCAAAGAACTTGTGCATCTTCACTCTGTAAACATTTTGAGCAACAGTCAGTTTTGTTTTCTTTATTATTGCTATGTTACATGAGCATTGCAAAACACATTGCCAGTAATAAAATGTTAAAAGCTTGCCAAAATCATTAGGTTCTATACACTTATTATTAGACTGAAGAAGTGCTGCATGTTCATCATCAGCTGCTTTTCCAAATGTAGTAATGCACATGCTGAATCCAGTAAACGTGTTGAAAAGATAGTATCATTTCTCTTGTAAAGAATCACAGATTGGAAGAAACATTTTCAATTCAATTATGGGTTCCAACCTCAATTACTTTAAGAATCTTTCTTGATAATTTATGGAGTTGTTCGCAGACAAGTATTCTTATACTTAATTACTTTTCATTTGATGATAACCAGAGGAAGCAAACCCAATATTGTCCAAATCTTGCATGCATATAAACCAGCTGGTAAATACATATTACTCTCAGAATACCTGCTTACCCATAAGTTTAAGAACAGTTTATCTGTAATGTCACTTCCAGAATAAGAAATTCTTTCCTCTGGATGACTAGTCTGTAATCCTGCAAGAGAGTGCACTTTCAGATATGACAGCTCAGTGATGGCAGCACAGTTCCTGTGTCGCTAGGTAGAAAAATGAACAGCAAAATTTCTACTCTACTGTTCATCCGGCCAGGTCTTATGTGATCAGTGAATGATGAAGTTGCACTGCTAATTTCCTGCCTTGCTGGAGGAAAAGTATAGTGCAAGTTTTTTACTTTTACATATGCTGATACAGGAGGTATTAGTTAGTGTGCTGGTTTTGGCAGGGATAGAGTTAATTTTCTTCATAGTAGCTAGGATGGGGCTATGTTTTGGATTTGTGCTGGAAACTGTTGATAATACAGGGATGTTTTTGTTATTGCTCAGCAGTGCTTACACAGCATCAAGGCCTTTTCTGCTTCTCACACCACCCCACCAGCGAGTAGGCTGGGGCTGCACAAGAAGTTGGGAGGGGACACAGCTGGGACAGCTGATCCCAGCTCACCAAAGGGATATTCCATACCGTATGATGTCATGCTCAGCATATAAAGCTGGGGGAAGAAGAAGGAAGGGGGGGGACGTTCGGAGTGATGGTGTTTATCTTCCCAAGTAACCGTTACGCGTGATGGAGCCCTGCTTTCCTGGAGATGGCTGAACACCTGCCTGCCGATGGGAAGTGAATGAATTCCTTGTTTTGTTTTGCTTGTGCGTGTGGCTTTTGCTTTACCTATTAAACTGTCTTTATCTGAACCCACGAGTTTTCTCACTTTTACTCTTCTGATTCTCTCCCCCATCCCACCTGGGGGGAGTGAGCGAGCAGCTGTGTGGTGCTTAGTTGCTGGCTGGGATTAAATCACAACACTGAGCTAAAAGTTGATAAAACTAAAATGTGTGCTGGCAACATCTTTTCTATTACAAAAACACTGTTTAAAAAATCTTGTTGAGAAAATCAAACAAACTTCACTGATAGTCCTTTATGAATGAGGTGTTATAAAAAAAAAGAACCAATAAAACCTTATCAAAGAACAACAAAAAACCCCTCAAACCAAAAAAACCACAAGCTTTTTAAACACTTTCTATGTGTTCCCCTCATCTATGTAACAATTAAAAAAAAAAAAAAAGGCAATCTACAGAAACATTTCAAATAGATAATGGAATATCTTGCTAGTTGTTTGGACAACATGGAATAATAGACCAGTAAAGCATTCCGTCTTGCCAAAAGTCTTTCTAGGTACTTTTTGTATGTCTAATTCCATAATTTTTATGCATGTGTAGTGATATTTAAACAGAGCATCAGTTGATGTTGGCATTAGTGTAGTTTCAAAGATTGAGATTTTCAACTGTCTTGAATTTGAGTTTGCTACTGTAGTGTTGTCCATTAGCTTTTGTGTGGCACTTATCCTTTTCTCTTTACAGTTGTAGCTTTTGTCGTTTAATGCCAGTAGGGATTTAAAATTATCATTAAAAAGCTTCTTTATTAGGCTATGTGATGTTATCTTGAACAGTAGTTAACATCTGCAGCACTAGTCAGATTTGTTTTTCTGCAAATCATTAAAAAGCTCCATACTTAATATTTTTCTCCCAACTGATTCTATGTGTTGCTACAGTATGTCTATTAGTCGAATCCATATGTACAGACTGCTGTGTTAAGCAGTTGTCTCTTCAGAATAATTTGTCCCATTAAGTTCATTTATTTATATTTCATGACATATTACAATTTTATTAGAATAATAATTAATACTGTTGTTTTTTAGTGTACATGTCATCCCGCCCTTTCAATAGAAATATTCACAAAAATATATTATGACCGTCAAAGAAAAAGAAACTACTAAAAGATTGGGACCACATTAGGGAAGAATAAGAAGTAAACTGAGATGTTTGGAGAACTCTCAATGGTGATTTCTGAAGTGTGAAATAGAACTGCCTGTGACAAGTCACGTAGTTCTTGGTAGCATATGAGTTGCCATATCAATATTCAGTGCAGTACCAGTCTCAAGGAAGGGCAACACACATACAAAATGGGGCTGATGCATTTCTGGTTTTATGCCAGCATATTGCCACTGATCTAGTGGAATTTTTCTGTATTTGACTCAATAGAAATTTGACCAGAATCAAGCCCAGAGTTGTTATGATGTCTCTTGCCCATTGCAAAAAAGTAGCTTTGGAACTTTCCTGATGTATTAAAGGGTATTTGAATGGGATTAATAAATTAATAATTTATAGACATGAATTGAGTCAAAGTCCTCTCAAATGAATATCTCATTTTTGAAGTCAGTAGGAGTTAAGTACTGCTTGTCAGTGTTCTCGGAAATCATTCCCATGCTGAATATGGGTAGCCATAGTGGAGTGTCTGATATGCATCATAGCACCTATATAATCATTTATGAGATTGTATCTTATGAGATCTTATGAGATCAAATTGTCTTACTCACAGGTTTTTCATTTATATCTATTATTGGACTGGAAACAAGTGTACCATACCTGACAAGATCAACTTCTGAGTGGGAAACTTGGATGGAAATTTCCCAGGCAAGAAATTATCCTAAAAAGTCAAAGCATCTTTGCTCTTTTGCCTTCCCTACAAGTCCTAAAAGAACTCATAGAAATGACTGAGTTATGTCACTACAAATAACAAGCATCATTCTCAGATATATGAACTACACTGTAGCAGATTTGGTACCCACTGCTCAAGAGTTTGAGAAGGCAGCATGTGGTCTGTGGAGTATAACATCTTTTCTGGTACTCAAGCCCCCTCCCATATGCGGAGGAACCATTAACCCTTACAGGAAAGACTGGTTACTGTCACAAGTGGGGAGCTTTGAGAAAAGATGTTGCAGTAAGCCCGCTTAGCATCCCACTTGCAGGAAATAAGAGCCATGCTTTGTGGTAAGTGTTAATACCTCTGCACTTCTCTAAGTTTGAAAGTCAATGCTGAAAAGTCATAAACATGGATAAAACATTATAGGTCAAGTGGCTTATCACATATATCATGAATAATGCACTTGGCTTGACTGAATATCTGTAATGGCACTGCTTACGTTTTTAAAATACCTTTTAAAAACAGTGTAGTAATAAACATAAAAGGTCTTCTTCAGCTCAGTGATAAAGACTGCACTGCTGCAATACATTTTTGTGATATAATCCATATTTCTCCACTTAGATTTATTAGTGTGAAGAGAATTGCTCTTCTGAAAAACAAGTAATACAGACACATTATTACTGTAGCAAAAGGTGTTATTAATCCACATACTGCATCTCCAGTTGCATGGACTCTGTTTATTATCTGTGAAAGGAACATGACCTTAGCTTTCTCTAAGCAATCCTGGAAGCAGCTCTTTTATGATGAGAAGTTTCTTGCTTGCTCTCTTTTTTTCAAGGGATACTTTGATGTCTTGATGCATTTTTAGAGGGGGTTCACTTAGTATACAGAAGTAGAGGTGCATGTTAATACAGCTTTCTGTATTTTTTTTTCTAAACTTTCATTATGGATTTAAAAGAAATAAACAAAACCAAATGAGAAAGCCATTGTGTGAGTCATTTCTGTGAGTTGGAGAGGAAGAATTAAGGAGGCAACCATAAGACCTGCCTGAAAAACAGCTTTGAAATCCCAAACAGAGTTTTAGTGCAATAAAGAAATAAAAAACATAAGTGGGAGCAGGAGTAATAACGTGAGAAAATAATCCCATTTACCAGGTGATTAGGAGAAACCATTCTCGGGTGGACTGTTGAATAGAGATACTACAAAAAAGGTCCAGTAATCTCTCTGTGTGGAGCAGGAGATGGTGAAGCCGTTTGTGTTCCTGTCTTTTCCACTGCAGTTCTCTGCAAGCTTAGCGGCAGGTTGCTGTCCTGGTTCCCGTTCTCTGCAGCTGAACTAATTACGCTTCCTGGAATGTACTCAGCATTAGCTAGGTAATATTTGGGTAGCCTTTTCTTAAAATGCAAAGACCAGAAGAACTTGATGGGATTCTAACAAAATACATACTCCTGAGCAGTCAACAAAGTAGTCATGCTTTACTTGGGCATTAATTTCAATCTTGTGCCTCCTGTAATCAAACATGAGAAATTATTATTCTTACTGTCCAGTCATGTCCTTTGTCAGTGTGAGGCAAATAACACTACAGATCTCTTTCACTGTCTTTTGCCGTAATATTGGCAATAAACTTGCCACCATTATGGTGGCAAGTTTATTATGAATTGTACCTTTATAATTTATATAATAAATTTATAATAAACTACAAAGGTAATAACCTTTAAGTCACTGAGTTCCAGGTCAGAAGAAACAGGGCTGTTACTGTTTCTTCTTTGTCATTGATTTCTGTGTAGGGAATTTTTTGTCTTATGGTGAAGCATATTCTAATCCCTTACTCTAAACTGACTTTAAAGCACCCATTAATATCATTGTCAAATTAGTCCACTTTTAAATGAGATAGAAGAAATGTTTGAGAGTGTGAAAAAACTTAGTTATGAAATTGGTGGTCTTAGTGAAGAGGCTGAATGGCCATGTAAAATGAATTCATCCCTGGTTTTGGTCTATTCCATTCAAAGTTAGTTTGTTAACAGTTTACTTTCTTGGACAACTTTCTTGGTTATATCCTCTGAGATGTGTTCTTTCTGGTGATAAATACAGTACTTTCATTGTTGTCAGTGTTCTGTCATCTTTTGTAAATGGTCTATTCCCCTGAAATAAGAACAAAATAAAAGCAATCATATAATATTACACATTTAACTTTCTATTTTTCCTGTTGTTCTCTATTAATTGAGCTTGCCTCACCAATACAATTTTGCTTGTATTTGGATTTCAATTCAGATCTATTTTTCTCAATACAGTCTCCCAAAAGTGAAGTTGGCTCAATGTGTGCATTGTGTATTTGTGTCAATGTGTGTGTGTGTTTCTCCTTATATTTAGTATTTCCTTTATACTATACAGCAGAGATGTAAACTGGGTTTATAATAGTGTGTTCTCATAATAAACAATCCAGTAATTTACCCTGGCTCTGTGGTTTATTTGCTATAAACAGTTGCTTTTCATTTAAAATATTTTTAATACTCCTGCAATAAAAAATGTAAGTGAAGATATTTTAGTTCAGGATCTGAAAAGCTCATTAAAACATGTAGTAATGAAAATAAATGTTTTTTTCAAACTATAAAAATTGTAAAGCCAAAGCTAATGTAATTCCTATAATCTTTTTCTCTGTGAACTTCGGTATCTTTATACCAGATAACCAAATTAGTTTGTATTAATTCTCCTTGAATTTCTTTACAGTGCTTAACTGATAGTTTGGGAGGAACAAAGTTAATTCACCCACGTGCTCTTCCCTGTGAAATGTCACCTTAAGATAAGAACAGAGTACCAGATTACCTATCCATGTGAATAGAATCCGTCATGTATTGCCCCCAATAGAAAGATCCAGTGGTTAATTTAGTCATACTAGTGAAAGTCCATCAAGCAGCTGTAGCTGTCATTGTTTATTATGGTCAAACAAGCCTGCTTACGGTATATATCTAAAACAAGAGAGCAATTTTAGGGGTTTATTTTATTATAAACTAGTAGTCAGTTGCCTAAGGTCAGCTTTCGCATTTCTCCTTTTTTCTTCTGCTAACTAACTGAATCACAGTTATTAAGCTTCATATGCAATATTTAGAAATCTAATTTCAACCAAATCATCATCCTAATAATTTGCTAGCTCAGCTCATTAGATCAGCAGATATCTATTTTTATTTTCATATAGAAAGATTCAGAGTTTGCAACTTCTGTTTTTTCTAAGTGCCTTTTATTCACTTGGGTATCCTGACTCTGCACAAAATAGTGTGTATTAACTTACAATATGTAAGCAAGACTAAAACTTGAATAGTCTGAGGGGGCGAGATGTGAAATCTTCTTTATAATATAATAGCTGTTGTACTAAAATAAAATGCAGCAACTGCAGGAGTCCCACACTAAGGAGCCCCCAAGGACTGTCACCACATAACATACAGGGAAGCAAAATCTCACCACGGCGCTAAGGAAAAGCCAAATGCCTGTGAGGATCCCTGAATTGTGTTCATGTCAGAGCAGGGAGGAAGGACGAGAAAGAGGCAGAGAATTACTATTTCCTTACTAGTCCTGTGCAAGGTGACAGCGTCTCCTAGCTCCTGCTATAGAAGGCATCCTAGGCTGGGAAGCCTGTGGTGACACTGCTGACATGCCACCCCCTTTGGCTGCCCTAGTGCAGCTGCACTAATTGCTGTCCTGTACCCATGTCCTCGGGGACTGTGGGCTGCATTCCTTCTCAGTAGGTGTGCCGGTACCAAAAGGCTCTCCCTATGCTCGTTTAGTAGACCCTCAGCTACACCACTTAGGGCAGAGCTGTGCTTTGTTACATGCCCATGAGTACCAACAGATTATTTCAGGGTCAAGAATCCTGGCAAAGGCCACCCACTGAATACTGTACAGCTGCTAATAATCACACATAGCATGTGGCTGACAAATCATTTATTGCTTTAGCTGCATGTACAATATTTCAGATGCTGGTTTACTTGATACATTACTAAGCCATAAATAAAACATTATCGTTCTGATTCCTCAGCACACTACATTTTTATATAAATAAAATATATTGGCTCTCACCTCTCATAAAAAATTTCAGGTACACTGACTTTGGGTCACACACCACTTTCTTCCAAATCATCAGTAATCTGTCTATTGTTATAGAAATCTTTTTTCCTCACTGTCTGTTTTTAATTATAGATCTATTGGTAGTCTTTCAGTTATCTCAAAGATTTTGAACATCCCTTCTGGTCATAGTTTTCGCGTTTGATAACTCTTATCTTCTTAAGAGTTTGTCTGGATTTGAGCATGAACATTCTGATTGCTCTATTGGCTGTTTGGCAAATTTCTTCTAAAGGCATAGATTCATAGAATACTTGGGGATATTTTTTTTGATTTTGATGCTGTGTGTTCACATGATTTTATTACATGGGTAGGTGTGTATTTTGGTCAAGGACAAATGGGTGTTCATAGATCATTCTGTATTCTCATTCTATTTGATGATTTAGTCCCTAGCTTGAAGTTGCTGTTTTAGTGTTTGGTTGTTAAATCCTTAGAGTAAACTTAATAATATTTGGCACAAGTTTCCCTTTTTGATTCAGCCATTTGTACAGAGTTTATGAAAAATAGTAATTATTGCGTAGAATATTTTTGCTTCTGAAGTCAGATAAGAAAAGACTCTGTCCCTGTTATGAAGTTCTGGAGAAAGAAGTTTTAAAACCTATAGAAAGAGAGTAATGTCTGTCAAACATAGTAGGCCATAATCTGAGCTACTCTAAACATTATTTGGACTTCTGTAGACAGACGTTCATTAATGTTAGCTAAAAATTTGTACTGATACTTCTAAAGGTATCTGTTGGCTTTAGAACCATCATATTTTCTAGTACATTTATGCATTCATGTGCATACACACATGCACACACACGTAGACATAATTTAGTAAAAGTTTTTGCCTTTTATTTGATAAAATTTTCTTATTTCTGAGACAGAATGCTAAAATACCCTTGAATAGGAATACAGAAAAGGTTTATACGTAGGCATTTTTCTGCCAGTGCAGTGCTGTTACTTACAGTGATTTTCCTCCACCTCTTTCAAAGATGTTCTGATTAATGACCTTATTTCATATGGAGATTACTGTAATTTTTATTCCTCTCTTCCTGATATGTGTTGCTTACAGACTGGAAATATGCTAGAATATAGCTTCCTATTGTAAGAAATAGAGTAAGATATGGAATAATTATGGCAGTAGGAATTACCTTTTCAGGTTCATTTTTGCAGAGCACTTCCAAAACAGTAATGTAATGAGTTGATTTTATTTGCATTAATCTACTTCATTAATAAATCACATATTGTCAATAATTAAGAATATCACAGGATTTTCTTTCTTTCACATGTACAGATAGTTTTCCTGTAGGATTTGTTGAAAAAAAGTGTAGTTTAAAATTGTGTGCTAAAATACATATTTTTGACAGAATAGCTTTTTTCACAAAAAAAGGAGAAATTCTGCCCCCCAAAAGAAAGTTAAAAAACTCCCGAGCAAGACCTTTCAATAAAGATCAAGTAAACAAGTATCCAGATGTTGTTGCCCTGAGACAGGATATAAACTGTCATAATCATGCCATAAAATATCATGACAATTTATTTCATAGCTCATATAAACAAACAATGAAATTAAATCATAATGGAGACCTATGTTAGGACAGGATTATTATCCTAGAGCGAATGCTGTCACAGTCTTTTAATGCTATACGTTAAAGCAAATGGAAGCAGATTCTATCCTGCTTCCACCGAATTATTTTAGGAAGGATTCCTACCTCAATTTACCTTTCTTATTGCAGATAATTTTTTTCTCTATCTTTTTTTAATGATTTCTAGACTTATTTATTTCTTCCTTCCTTTAGGAATGAAACTGTTTTCATTTATGGAGTGCAGCTATTGCTTTTGCCTGAACTGTGATGGTCGAAGAAAAAGCCATCGCACTTACAGGGTGGAATCATATACTTGAACTGGTATTGAGCAATGATTTACTGAGATTTGGTCAACTTTTTGATCAACCTTTTTCTCATTAGATCTATTAATCATGAGAAAAAATTGTTTAGAGTTCAGTTCCTCTAAAGATATCCCTTGCTGCTCATGGCTTCACATAGTTTTCCACTAGAATGTTAGTGTCTTTTGCAATCACAGTCTTTCTGCAGGATGTCTGTTGCCCAGATACCAAGTCTGCCAGTGCTTAAGTTAAACGATAGGGTGGGATTGTGTGCAGGCTGGTAGGGATGCAGCTGTTCACATTATTTACTGCAGTCTGGTGAGAAAAGTGCTCCACAGATAAATTTTGCTAAGTATAAAATATACAGGATCAAAATATTCACAAACAAGCCCCTAATGGGTTTCTTTGAAGTGAAACTGTCTGAATTCTTTATTTTTAGTCTTATGTGGCATAATTGGCTTAGAGAAGTAATGCCACATCTACTCTCATAATTAAAATAAGGTAATATTTTTAATATTAATAAATAGTTTCCCTATTATTATGACACACTGATTAAATAGGGTACAAACCTTATTAAGACTTGTTTTTGCTTGATAACAATGCATGACTATAATTAAATTTTGTTTGATCCAGGGTTTTTCTAAATTAAAAAGAACAAAGAGTTCAGATAAAAATTAAATAGCACAGAAATGTATATTTCATAATCCTTTTTGAAATGCAAATATGTTACAAAATATATTTCTTATATATTCTCAAGTTATGTTTGCTATTTATAAAGATTGCCCATCATTGCCTTCAATTAAAAGTTCACTTATCAAGCATAACCTCTATGTTTTTCATATCATAATTGATAAATCTAATACTTTTATTAAGATGAATGAAGCCTTCTCTAAAAACTGTAACAGTGCCAGATGGTTAGTAAGAGAAAAAATATAGTGCTTTCGACTGTTATAATTTTAACATGGACACACAATACAAATTAGTAACAAAAGGGAAAAAAAAAAATTCAATTTGCCTTTCCCCTTCCCCAAAATATGTGTTTTATTTGTTGCATGGATCTGAGGTAAGAATAAATTAAAATAGTCTCTGTTGTCTTACTTTGCTCCAATAAAGTCAGTCAATGATTTCAATGGCAATAGTTTTCTGTCTAGTTCAGAATGTTTTTAAGAAACCTCGCTAATGCAATTTTGATGTCGTCAAAAGAATACACTTCCCACTGAAATATGTGGGAATACTACCACAGCTTGAGTAGCATCCACATTATGATTTGTGACTTTATTGTTTTGGTCTATGTTTTTATGCATGTTGGAAATAACGTGTAGTGGACAACCAACCTCAGTTGTAGTACCTCCTTCTCATCTTTGTCACGGAAGGTCGGAGCAACACAGGTATATTCGTAGTCTCCGGAGGGGTAACACTGTCTGATCAGTGTGTATTCTGTAGCTGTAAGTGAAAATCCACAAAAGGTAAGTTTGATTTGACATTTCTGGTTACATATAAAAGCATCAGCCAGGGAATTTATGTTGTAGAAAAGAGCCTGTGGGAACGTAATGTTGGTGGTAGAAAGAAAAATAATCTCAACAACAGATAGTTTGTAGTATGTTGTATATCTATTAACCCAGGTGGACATATTTCCAACTCCAGAATTCCCGTCAAAGGAGAAAGAAGATATCACATGGTAAATAACATTATTGTTCAATCCGTACATGTCTAATTGTCTCATTTTTGCCAGAATCACATCCAGAAGATACGTTATAATATTTACATAGCGGAGCAAAAATGGGTAAAGACAAATATACACAGACTACCTTAGAAAAAAGCAAGGGTGTAACAGAAGAACTTACTGCAGTGCTTTATATGTCCAAATCCTTATTTTCTGTTACTCTATTTTTTTGGAAATGCTTCCCACTATTTAGTTGTTTGGGTTCTTATCCTCTGAAGTTTCCAGCAAGGCTTCTCAGCTTGTCCAAACTGCCAGTGTTAACATACCGATTCAACTGGTCAGTGCCAGCCTAGTTTGGCATCTGTTTGCATTTATCTATGTAAGCAAACTCATTTTGCTACTTGCACATGAAAAATGCATGCTCTCTGCTACTGAAATTTCTTTTGTCTGCATGCCATTCCTCTCTTTACAGATACCATCAAATCGTTACAGTTCTCTCAAATTTTAAAATATGTATTACTCAGTTTTCCCCATCAAAAACACGTACCTATTTTTCCCTCTGTAGTATCAGTTCTGTCTATACGATGTCCTGATTTCCTAGAAGTTTTGATATGAAAATGAGGACTCTAATTCTTGCCCATTCACCAGCACCTTCCCCTGAAAATGTGATCTTTTCAAAAACCTGGGAAATGGCAAAGTACACATAGACATTTTTTTTAGCAGCTTAAAACAACATTTGCTTCTCAGTCTGCAACTTCACTATGATTAGATGGTAGATTTTCTAGATTAACTCCTGACCACTGAAGCACTTTTGTTCTCTCCCGTGCTGCTGGGAGATTTATTGATTTAATTGAAGGAGTTCTTACTAGAGTTTTTCAGCTGTACATATGTCTCTTCCTCCTTAAATTCACTTTACTCATTTTTATCATCCTCTGGGCTATGACTGTTTTTTTCCTAGAGGTTATGAGTTAAAACAAAGGCTCAACTACTCTTCAAGAATCTACTTCTGATTAACTCGACTTTAACTTACCTTAATAGATCAATTTCACCTATGTCTATGTTACATAGGGAAATTCCCTGGGGATGTTTATGGATTAGTCACAAGAATAGGAAGGTAATTTCGTTTAAAGGAAACAGAAATAGGTCATTTTAACAATGCAATGGCAGCTTTGTGCCATATTTACTTGGGAGCTTTGTATGACAGTGAGATTTTTATTTTTTCCTCCTGTCAGTTATTTCTGCAAATTAATAAAGCACAAGTTAATAAAAATAATGAAATATAAAGATGGTATTACACCAATACAAAACTCTCTATCCCTGCTCTCCTTTCTTCTATGGCAGCAGTAGCAAGGGCATAGTAAAAAACGAGAGTGGTTTTGAGTTAGGCCAGACAGTGGAATTGTTCAAAAGTTGTTTGCTGTTCTTCAAAGTGATATTTCAGGTTATGTGAAGGTTTTGAAATGGGAATGTAGGATCTGTGGCAGCAGTCAAGAAAAATATAGATAGTGTTTGCCTACTGTTCTGTACAACATTTGAAATCATACAGGCTAATTTTGAGACTCCACATGTTTGTTCTGATTACAGAAATCTTTAGCAATTTGTAGTTAAGCAAAATTGCCAACTGCAATGATAAATAATAACATATGGGTGTACGTACGCATATACGGAAAACACCCATGCCTTACTTATGCAGTATAATACAATTCCTATCATCTCCATTACATTAGCATTGCAGAGATACTGAAACTTGCTATGCTGCCAAGAGGGTTTACATAGTTTTATTGAAAATAACAGAAACTGTGCATCTGAAGTTTTAAGAAATCCCTGAGTTTTTCTGCCTCAGACATGTCTGTTGTTTCTTCTTCATGTTCCAAACAAGTCAAAAGAGGACAATTTGGATTATCATTACTAGAGTACTATTTTTTCTTGCAACTATGGTTAAGTACATCTGTCCAGTTTTATTTCAGACTGCAAAAATGTTTTTTTAATATCTGATCCCCTTCTCCCCCAACTGAAAGGAAAGCAGGACAGAACACAGTTTTTTCCTGTTGTGTATATTTATGAAAAATATGAAAGAAGTCTAAAGGGACAGAGTAGCTGAAGGTAATAATTGGCTCTGACAGTTGTAAACCTACCAAAGAAATCAAAATGGAAACTTCTGCGTAGCACTTTAATTTTTTTAATTCCTATTGCTAAAAATAAAAGAAAAATAAAAGGTGCTCTATTATGTAAATGCATGCAATTGATATGTTTTATTAAAGAACAAAAATGATTCAACAGGAAAATATATCTACTGTTGGAAACTTTCATCAGAGGAAAATGGAACTATAGAGAAATACATCAAAGTAGCCAACCAATAACAACAGTGAAATCACACAATATTGATTTCTAATCCTCTGCCAGGCAGCTTCCGGTGGATCCCTACAATGACGTTTAAAATACTTCCGTTACTATCTCTCTGCCTCAGTTAGGTGCTGCTGGCTCCCCTGTAGAGCTGACAGATAGGATGCTTGGCTATGTTAGTCCATGGTCACGGGCGGGTTATAGGTTAAATCACCAATGAAGACAAGTATGAGCTGAGACGCTGGGTTGGAGTATCTGATGGATAAGCACCTAATGCCTTTTTCCAGGTCCAGGAAGAAGGTTGGAAGGCAGGTGAAGACAGAATGATCTTAATCTGTCGCAGATTCACTGTAGTTTATGTAACAGGACTCACAGTGTTAAATGCTTTGGCTGTGACACACAGCATGAATTTACATTAATTTAGAGTCCTCTGAATCCGTCTAGATCTCTTCTGTGTATGTGTGAAGTGCCTTAGCAGCCTCATTAGGGAATCTGTAAAAAAATGCTTTGTTTAAAAAACTTAATTGCTGTAGATTTTCCAATGCCAAATTGGTCCCTATTTAAAGAAAATCCTTATAGAAATAAATAAGGATGAATTTAATTACCCTCCACCTGAGGGTACTGAGGGAGCTAGCGGAGGAGCTTGCCAAGCCACTCTCCATCATTTACCAGCAGTCCTGGTTAACAGGGGAGGTCCCAGATGACTGGAGGCTTGCCAATGTGATGCCCGTCTACAGGAAGGGCCGGAAGGAGGATCCAGGGAACTACAGGCCGGTCAGCCTGTCCTCCGTGCCGGGGAAGATTATGGAGTGGTTTGTCTTGAGGGCGCTCACAAACCATGGGCGGGACAACCAGGGCATCAGGCCCAGCCAGCACGGGTTCATGAAAGGCAGGTCCTGCTTGACCAACCTGATCTCCTTCTATGACCAGGTAACCTGCCTAGTGGATAAGGGAAAGGCTGTGGATGTGGTCTACCTGGACTTCAGTAAAGCCTTTGACACTGTCTCCCACAGCATTCTCCTAGAGAAGCTGGTGGCTAATGGCTTAGACAGGTACACAATGAAGCTGGTGAAAGGTCTGGAGAACAAGCCTTATGAGGAGCGGCTGAGGGAACTGGGACTGTTTAGCCTGGAGAAGAGGAGGCTGAGGGGAGACGTCATCGCGCTCTACAACTACCTGAAAGGAGGTTGTAGCGAGGTGGGGGTTGGTCTTTTCTGCCAAGTAACTAGCGATAGGATGAGAAGAAATGGCCTCAAGTTGCGCCAAGGGAGGTTTAGATTGGACATTAGGAAAAATTTCTTTACTGAAAGAGTGGTCAGGCCTTGGAACAGGCTGCCCAGGGAAGTGGTTGAGTCACCATCCTTGAAGTATTTAAAAGACGTGTAGATGAGGCCCTTAGGGACACAGTTTAGTGGGCATGGTGGTGTTGAGTTGATGATTAGACTCAATGATCTTAGAGGTCTTTTCCAACCTTAATGATTCTATGATTCTATAATAGATCATACAGAATGTTCATATAACCCAGGATTATCTTGAACACTGTCAGTACTGCGATACATAGGTAAAAGCACAAGTGTAAGCATATAGTGACGCTCTCTGACACTACTTTCAGCCCCTATGTGTGCCTCAGATCTTACTGACTGAGCAATGGTGTGAGTAGAAACCATGGATTTTTCTTCTATGAACTTTTTCAATTGGTTCTTGAAGTTGAGTGAATATTTCGCTTCTTCAGCATTCTGCAGCAGAACAGTTCAAGGTTTAAATGTGTTTGGAAGAACTATTTCCTTTTTTTTTTTCCCTTTTATATTTGCCTGGCCCTCTGTGGCGGTTCTTAAATACTGCATCACATGAGCTATCCTCCAGTCCTCTGGTACAGAGGCAGATTTAAGTGGGAGGTTACACACTGTAGTTTTAGTTTATGTATTTTCTGTTAAGTTACTTTGGATTGCTGGGTAAATACCATCTGGTTGTGTCAATTTGTTACTGTTCATTTCTTCTGTAAGCTCTTCACATTAATATTTCTGTTTGAGGTAAATCCATCAGTGTGTTACCTTGAAATCACATTCTCAGTATGAGTACCTTCCCAAATCTCCATGGTGAACATGGCTGTGTCTTTCATGGACATATGCCTTATATTGTGATCATCAGATCATTCTTCATAGCCCCTGGCAGGTTTCCTAATAATGTATTTTGAAAAAGTTTTATGTTTAGTTTTCATGCCTTCTCCAAACTCTTGGTTTGTTTTATTGCGATTCTACATATAACTTGCTAAAACATTTTTCTTGTATGGAGAAAACTTCATTTTTTCACAGGGTCTTTATTACTTTGAAAAAACTTCATGTACCATGGTGATTAATAGTGTCAGATATTTTTTTCCCCTCAAATTTTTTCTTATTAGTTTACATGTATGCATTCTGACCCTCTAACATACAGTTTTCAAATACCTCCTGATAGTCTCCTGATACCTGCAAATGAGAAGTAAAAAGAGATTCTCAATTGTGACTATGAATCCTGCAAAATACACATTCAAATTCCAAATATCATAAGTTTTTTCAGTGAGACATACTTTTGGTAGGTGCAGAAACTTGATTCCAGCTTCTGTCCTTATGATACAATCTTGTCCATTAAACTCACTTTGTAACTTTGTTGGACATAGAAATGCATATGTCAAACCTAGAATTGTCAAGAAAAGCACTAAGAGCTATGGACACCATCATTCAAAATGTATCCAATTATAGCAACTTTAAAGAAAGTGAGAAGCCCATCAGAATACACAAGAGACTTGGAGAAGTGGTAAGATTTTCCTATTTGCTTGCTAGTATAAATGAAGAAAATGCAGAACAGCACTATGTAACTTAATCTATAATCACCGTTAAAATGCCTGTCAACCTACTTGCACTTTTACTTTTCTGATAATCATTTAAGGTAAAGAGGGTAACTACATCTATTCCTTTTTATAAGTCTGCAAATCATTGCAAATGGCATGTCTTACTCTTATAAAGTTTATACTCCTGTATCTTGCAGTTATGAAATTAGTTTTATTTGCGTTTTCAATTTGCTATACTAATCATACTTTCATTTCAAATCTATCAGTTACAATTTCTTTCTCTTCTTATTGTAATGAGCCCTATAATCACCAGAATATTATGTCTTTAAGATGCCCTTTACCTTGGTTTACTTTCCCACTCATTTATTCATAGGTTTTCTTGTCTCATCATGTGCATCTCTAGCCTGCATTTTAGTTTCCTCTGCCCTCTTCTGGTTTCTCAAGAGACATGTCCAGAACAAGAAACATTTTAAAATAAATCAATCCTTTAAAAAGAAGGTAGTTCAAATTTTGACAAAATGTTTTTTAGTTCACCTCTTCTTGGACCTAAATCTTATGGAAGACATTTATTCATGAGGATGATATTTCACATTATTATTAAGGGATCCAAATAGGAACAGTTTCCCAGTGCCATAGGTATAAGTAGATATAAGACCAGTAGTTACAAGCTAGCGGAATGACCTCTAGAGCTGACTGCTTGGATAAAAATAATCTGAAAGCAGAAGAGAACAGAATCTGTTCAACCATTTAACACCACTGTGCCATGAGATACCTAAGCCCTAAGAGTTACAAAGGGAGCTCAAGGCCTTGTAGGTAGTTTCTTCATAGTTTCCTCCAGGGATAGTTGTGCAGAGAGTGAGGAGTCAGTCTCTAAATTAACATCAGGCCAATAGCTCTATGGTCTTGTAAACTCATGGAGGTGGGCTATACTTATAAGTTAATGGAAATTCTGGTAGCTCACAGCAAAGTGTAAGATACATGAAAACTAAAAGCATAAATGGATCATTCATTATTTTAAAATCACTTTCTCCAGCTAATTATCAAAACCTCACAAAATCCACAACTTCACAGCAAACAGTTTGTCATTATGTTCCTTATCACAGGTTCTCAAAGATACAAAAAGCAAGTGCTCAGGGCTCATTGTGGCTTCATCTTATGTGATTATTGTACCGATAATCCTATGGCCCTTTCCAGTCTTACGGACTGGATTCCATCCTGGCTTACACAGGGACAACATGTCCAAATATCAGATGTCTTTGGTATGATTTCCCATGAGTTACAGCTAGAGGTATGATTAGAGAAGTGAAAACCAGGATCTGTCAAGAAGCCAAGGTTCTGAAATTGCATTGGCAGGCTAGAAGAGAACTAAATACCTGGCTTTGAATCAGAAGTAACAGATCTGAGCTGCTAGTCCAACGAGTTAATTTATCCCTTTGAGTAGAGACTGGTTTATTAGACTGCTTTGAGAAGAAACCACCTTCTCTTAGAAGGGGTGGATGCCATTCTCTTGATTCAGTGGAGGAGAAATATGTAAGTTTGGTGAGGATATAAATCATTACACAAAGATAAAAGGAAATGTTCTCCAAAATAACAAAAAGGGTAGGACTTCTTGTTTATTGTGTTGCTTTTTTTTGTTCCATCTCTTTAAATTTCAGAGAAAGACATCCAATCCTTTTGCTTGTAAATATTCACTACGAAAATTTCACTTAACACTGTACATAAAAGTCTGATGTTTGCCCTGTGTTGTTCACTCTGAGTATTACTTACAATAATATGGATATCTGAGGCTCCAATCCAGCAAATATTTGCACTTGCAACTAAAGTTACTTCCCTGTTGCTTGAGACTGGTGTCAGACATGCTGCCTTGGATATATCATGGTCAGCAATGCTGATGAGTGGAACACTTATCACCATGCCACCCATCAGCTCTGAAGGCAGAAATGTATTTATAATTGAAACCTTAATGTGATTCTACAAAAATGATCCAGGTTATTTTAAAAACTTTCAGTTGTTGTTGGGTTGCTCTGTTTTTAATTCAGATATATTTGGAAGAATTGGTTTAGGGATCATTCTTGGCTATGCCAGCAGACTGGGGGAGTATTAACCCCTCATGGACGAAAATGGGAGATGCTTATAGATGGCTGAAGAATGGCCTGGGCTTGTAATTTTATACTCCAAAGCAGCATGTGTGACAATAAATTTGTCATTTGAAGAATTGTCATTTGTCGTTTGAATTCTTCTGTTGAAAAATTAGATTGGTTTATGCTTCAGAAGGAAACCCCTTAAAGGCACTTGTGCAGTTTGTGCTGTTTCATTGGACTACAAGTTGTCCATAGACTGAAGCCAAGAGATAGAAGACAATTCCAGTTTCTACACCGCACTATAAAACTCAGTAACTTTCTTTTTGGATGGTGAGTTTATCAACAAGGTTATTGCTGAATACTTTTAACAACTTGTTTGAGGACATTCCTGACAGCAAGAAAACTGTACACCATAGCAAAAAAAACCTTAGATGATTTAATGTCAAGGACAGTATCCCACATATTTCTGAAGGTGTCAGCAAGTAACTGACTACAAGTTTCCAAAAGGTTGCTGTATTCCATATTGAGCATTAAAGTGGCTGCTAACTGACAGCAATGGTTCACTATGCTGTTCATCAAAACGGATTATGCAAGGGAGTGACATCTTTAGTGCAGTCAATGAAGTCTGTGAAAACATTACCTTGAAGAAGCTGTTTTTCAGTGACCATTAGTGGTGCACTGAAAGTGGTTTGTGATTTGTTTTTGTTCAGGGAGTGAAGCATCCACTGTCCAGGTTCACTGACTCTTTGCTAAGAGGCACTTTGTCTCAAAGACAGTAGCAAGAATTTGGAGAATGTCCTGGAAATAGTTGCCAAAACTGTAAATTGAACTGTGGTCTGAGTGCTGAACTGCAGCCAGTTCCAGGCACTACTTGATGAAGATCAGTCACAGTACTTAACTTTGCTATTATACAATGTCATATGGCTTAGCACGAACAGGAATTTGATGGGTGTATAACATGGTTTGATGAGATAAGACCTTTTTTTAAAATAAAGGTTGGAAATCATTATTAACTGAAGAAATGTTAGGTTTTTGCCAGTCCCTGTTTTACCGTAATGATATCATAATGTGTAAAGTCATCAAAAGTCTGAACTTTAGGAAAATACCAAGGGACATATTTCAATAATATCATGGATGACATTCTTTAGAGCCTTGAGAGCTGATGATTAAACAGTCTCTAACTTTGAGGTTTTTGTTGCTGGATTTTTATCAGAAAGTACTGGGAATAATGAAGACTGTCTAAAGAAGAATTCTTATTTACAAGATTATATATTTTGTGATTTCCCCCCAAAGACTTAATATTTCTTGTAACATTTCTGTATTGTTCAAACTGTATGAATTCATTTTTGAGAAACAGTTAAATTTATGAAAGGTGGAAAACAATTTCCTATCTGTCGTGGTTTAACCCCAGCCAGTAACTGAGCACCACACAGCTGCTCACTCACTCCCCCCAGGTGGGATGGGGGAGAGAATCAGGAGGGTAAAAGTGAGAAAATTCATGGGTTGAGATAAAGACAATTTAATAGGGAAAGCAAAAGCCGCACGCACAAGCAAAACAAAACAAGGAATTCATTCACTACTTCCCATCGGCAGGCAGGTGTTCAGCCATCTCCAGGAAAGCAGGGCTCCATCACGTGTAACGGTTACTTGGGAAGATAAACACCATCACTTTGAACGTCCCCCCCTTCTTCTTCTTCGCCCAGCCTTATATGCTGAGCATGACGTCATATGGTATGGAATAGCCTATTGGCCAGCTGGGCCAGCCCTCCCAGCCCCCCGCACACCTGGCAGGGCACGGGAAGATAAAAAGTCCTTGACTAGCGTAAACATTACTTAGGAACAACTAAAACATCAGTGTATTATCAACATTATTCTCATACTACATCCAAAACACAGCACTATACCAGTTAATAGGAAGAAAATCAACTCCATCCCAGCCGAAACCAGGACACTATCCTAGATGTGCAACTCAGTACAAATCAGTGCAAAAGATGGAACTGCAGAGCTTTCAGTTAAAGAAAATTGTGTTTTGCTTCCTGTTCATGTGTTGTGAGGTGTTTTATGATTGTCAGGCTGCACTTCTTGGGTTATCCTTGCTCTGAATACATTTCTAACTGCTTTTCTTGGTTTAACTTCACCAAACTGAGCATTCAGTAGCATGTCAATAGCAAGCAGAGAACTAGGTGTATCTATCAAAAAAGTACAGAAGTTTTTTTTCAAGCAAAGTCTTCAGTGAAATGTGAGCAGGATGGAGGGTGTGGCTTCTGAATGTGCCATTGCCATTTTAATATGGTTACTCCAATGGTTTCTCCAAACCACAGAAAAAGTTGTTGCTTAGAAAGTTTACGTTCATAGTGATAAAGATTGTTTCATTTGGAGAGGATTCAAAACCTGTTTTCCAAATGGCTGCCTTGTTCTCTACAACATACTCCCCAGTATTTTAACTGGACTTGAATTCAAATTAGTGTCATCATATGTACTTTCAAAATGGAAAATATTTTCAGATGTAGCAAATTATGTTGGAGTCATGAAACCCAATACTTAAGAATGGCTGGACGTATTAGCATGTAGACCGTGACATATTTCTTACGTATGACATAATAGAACTATTTAAGAAACACGCTCCAAAAGTTTACTAACTTGCTCATGATTTAATAATGGTACTGCGAGAAGTGGTAATTAGGTTATAAACAGATTATAGAGAGGCGGTGGTGTCTAGTAGATTTTGTTCTACCCTCTGGCATACATTTTTTTGTATCATACATTTTTTTCTGAAGTAGAGATGCTTTACTTAACATGGAAGTTTGTCAACATTGCTCCCACTTATAAAAAGGGACATGCACTGCAATTTGGCAACTACCAGGCTTTTTCTGACCTATTTTTTATGCTTTGTATAAATAATTGAACAGCTGGTAAATAAATTTATCTGTCCTTTCTACTGTGTTTTATAACATAATACATTTTTACCATTTTTGGCTGTGGCTAGTAAACCAAATTGTATCCTGAGCTACCTGTAATAATGGGTGTTGCTACTGTATTTAGTCTGGTGAAGGGGCACTAGAGTTGGGAGTTAGAAAAGCAGGACTTCCTATGTCAGCTCTGCCACTAAGTTACTATGGACAAGTAATTTTACCTCTTCATTTTTCCTCCAGCCTTTGTCTGTCTTGGCACAACAGCTGTATCTTGCTATGCTCTTAAATTTTGGAATGTATTTAGACATACATAATATGGTAGGGTCTATTCGATCTAAAAAAAGGCTAATGAACTGATTTGAGTAAACATATCCCCACCTTGTTACACCCATGATAGGTGTAAGGGCTGGAGCAAGTGGTTAAAGTGAGAAATGCTTTTCAGTAAAGGTTTGACCATTCTGGGTTTGGGTTTTTATTTTTTTGGATTTTTTTTTTTTGTTTGTTTTTTTTTTGTTTCATAGTAGCTGTCCTCCGTGTCCTCTGTGGCTCATCACCCTTCCCCAGTGAAAGGTTTCCAGCTCCTCACAGCTTGTTTTTAGGAGTCCTTCCTTCTCCAAATGAACCAGAATGAGCTTGCTCAGCTGGAGGGCTGTGGTGTAGTCCAAGTGAGCTAATGTGGCCATCTGCACCTTCCCTGGTGAGAAGCTGCAACTCCAGTATTTCTGGCACAGCATATATAAGGCACCGGGGATCAGCCTACCCACCTTGCTGCCTGACTGCCCTGCCTACATAGGGCCTAGAGCCAAGGGCTGAGAATTAGTCCCTCTTGTCTTTAATCTCCTCCTGCACAGACGTGTCTTTTCACTAAATGGCACTTTGGTTTTACTTATTAATCAATCATTTATTTTAGCATATTAATTTCTTGATCATTAGAATATATGGGACAGATGAACAATTTTAGGATAATCTTCCTCATATAACTATCTGTAGTGGCACAGCTTTCTCTTCAATTAGTGCACAGCACTATTGCATTGTCACCATGTGGCACTAGAAGATTATTGTGCTGGATTAGAATAAGTGAGATAGACAGTTCAGAAGGATCTAGTTTCTCAGCTTCTTATGTTCTTCCATCTAATATTGTCAGTTGTTACCAAGTTAGGTATTTGAAGAATTGTTTACACACGGTAATACCACTAAACAAAATCACAGGTGAATTTTATGGGTAAATTTATACAACGATGACAGCATATTTTAAGAACATTAAAGCAGTTCTAGAAAATAATTCAGATTGCAGTCTATACTGTGAGGACAGATCATTCCTTAAGTATTACAGATTAAATTAAATATTATAAGTGGCATTTACAACCATTAAATTTAATCTCTGAATGTGTAAATTGATATTATAGTTCTATAAAAGCACAGTTTTTTCAGCTCACATATTTGTGTTTAAAAAAAAAATGTTCTAATTTAAGTGTTCAAGTAAAAGAATATAAGAAGAATTCAGCTATTAATTCCTTAGGCAACTCATTTATAACCTGCGTAATACAAATTAGTTTACTGTTTGATTAGCACAAATGTAAGCAATATATGAAGAAGGGAAAGAATTTTGTAACTATTATCATGGTAAAGTACATTATGTCAAATTGCATTCAGCAAACAGGTTATTGTTCTGCACACTGTGCCCTTGAAGATAAGTGTCAGATATATCTGAAACATATGAACAAATCTGAAAGCTAATATGGACCTAATCCAAAGGCTACTGAAGCAAATGGAAAGATTCCCACTGACTCCAATGAGCTTTGGCTAACGGCCAGTGAAAGTAGCATTCAAGTTACCAAAGAGCAAAGCTGCTGAAATGCAATTGGAAATTTTTCTTGTCATTTACTAAGCTTTATGGGAGAGACATCAGCTGTCTGGATTCTTGCAACAGAAAGCATATATTTAGGATATCCATCTACTGCTGTTCAGATTATTTATATGTGTAGAGGAATGGCTATCTATAATGCAGTTACATAGGATATAGCTGTTATTTGCAGCTCAAGAGGAATCTGTGGAATCTCAAGACTGGTCATTGCTATAGCAAAAATCAATAGAGATGTCAAAGTAACAGAACTACAGTTATTGGCAAATATCCGTAAATGAGCCCAGACTCTATGGAAAGTGCAATTTTTTTTTTTTCCCCACAGTTAATGTCAGTAGACCATTTAGAGGGCTTTTTTCAGTACCATAAAGCATGTCTGCCTTTGTGCTAAAGATTTGATATGTCAAAAATTTAGTTTTCTTTCTCTGTATCATTTCTCTGTCTCATGTCATTAAATGTGTCCTGTGACAATGATAATACCTTCAGGTGCTCATCATTAGTATGGGACAAACATGCATATCTTGCTGATGGAAATTCTGCCTAGTTGGTGCCTAATCAGCTCTATTTTGGACGTCAGGTGGAAAGGTTTCCAATTTCATTGCTAGTTACACTTCTTACCTGACTAATTGTCCAGGTTTGTTGACTATATTTTAGTGATAGCCTGTTTTGAAAACACTAGTTATTTGTTTGATATTAGGCAGTATTTGAAGTGGTAGTTAATTTCTTAGCTGAAGACTTTTACTATGCATTCAGAACTGGGACTCCTAACGAGTGGTTGTATAAAATAAATTCTTACTGAACAAATTTTTTGACTGAAAGTGTAAGTTTTAGTGAACAATGCAACACTATGTTAAATACAAACTCTTTGTTTACCCTGAAGTATAAATTTTGCTTGTCAATATGCTAAACAGAACTATATGAAGAAGCCCTCATTTAAGTTAAACTCAGACAAAATGCTAATCAAATTCTATTCAGTTTTTGGATTTTCTTTCTTATGTTTTTGCAAAATTCTCACTTATGGCCAGCTATCATAATAAAACACATCAGAGTGCAAACGTATTTATTTCAGAACAGGCTGTGTATAAAGCATCCTTGTACTATGCATAGGGAAAGATGGAAAAATGGTTTCTTCAACCACAGTGGAAGAAGATATAGTATAACCATGCTAGAAATAAATAAAAATTATTTAATTATAACCCTTTAGAATTACACTTTTTAAATTGTAGGGGTATTTTTATATTGGTTCAAGATTGTCTATTTGTTTTTTTTTTCTGGTGGGTTTCTTCTCACTGTATAAAATGGAGGGCCCTTTTCTTGTGTTTATCAGTTAAGTAAACTGTGTATTTTCTAACTAATGTGCAGCTGCTTTCAAATCCATGGATAACCCATGGCTAACTCTTCCTTGGGGCCCACACTGTTACATTGCTATGTTCCTTTCTGTTCAGTTCGAAAAGAAAATGTTCAGGACATTATTCCCAAGTTCTGCCAACAGAGCAATCTCCAACCTCTTGATGTGTTGAAAAAGCAAATCTGAATACAATGCCAAGTGCAGAAGCTTGTATGGAATATAATTATCTGAGAAATAAATCCTTTTTTAAGGTTTACTTGGTGCTTTGAAATAAGAAATACCCACTTCACTTACGAAAAACTCACTATACCTATAAGCAAGGCACACATTAAATAAAGTTGGAGGGTTTTTTTTGTGTATTAAGATTGATGTACTGACAAACCTCAAAAACAGTCATCAGCAAGCAGAGTGTTTTCTGCATGGGGCTTGAGAAATCAGTAATCAGGCCTGGTGTTAATCAAGAATATTGCTTCTGATGACTCAGGGCATAGGAAGTTTGCGCTACCTGCAAATGTTATAAACAAGAATACACAAGCAATGGTGAGAACAGAGGGAATCGGATGATTTGCTAAGCTAGACTTATTTCAACAAAATATACTGCAACAGAACCAAATGAAAAGTTATATCCACAGGAACATGGAATTCCAGTCAGATTTACAGATTATGAGAAGCAGAGACTGTGAAGGATGCGAGTTCAATATGACCTAAACTAATGTAAGAAAGGGCTATCTGTACAAAAGGAGAGTACATACAGTAAAATAGGGGTCAGGGCATGGTTTCTTTCTGCATGAAAGATATTGGGGAAACTGGTGTTGGACTGCTGCCTCCAACGTGATGAATGGTTCTGCTAAAAGAAGATGCTGGAAAAGTTGAGAAGGTAGAGAGAACCACAGAATAGCAAAGCTAGAGAAAACATTTAGATGGTTAGAGACTTAGAAGGCCTTTACCTAGTCAAGTGAAAAAAAACAACCCAACTCCTTTACACAAAGAGTATTTAGCACATTTGAAAAAAGTAATAATTCTCCATTCTTCAGTGTCTCCAAAACAAGTGCATGCCTTCCTGAAAGAGGCCATTTGGACGAAAAATTTTTGGGTTTTTTTGGCTGTATCTGGATTGAAATTTGATGGTTCATAATTTAAAGGAAGCTAGTCTAGATATTCTAAAGACACCTGAAGACATCTCTGATTTTAATCCGAAGGTTAGTAAGGAAATTAGAGTTACCAAGTAATATATTATTTCTCAGGTCATCAATAAATCACAGAAAGGACATTAGAAAGCCAGACATGTTGACAGTCTATGGAAATAAACAGGGCCACTGAAAGTATTTGAGTTATTGTTTCAGGTTGTTCTTAGGATCATGTTGGCCTTGTTTTCTGTGGTTTTTACTGAATTCCATTTTTTATGCCCAAACTACTTCCCGTTTTTCAAATCAAAGTTCTGAAGAACATAATGACAACTTCCAAAGGAAAAGGGCAGTTCACTGAATTCCATGCCATCCATTTCTATTATACCTGAATCTAGTAAATGTTGCAAGTTCCCATTTCCTTTTCAAAGCATTTTTTATTTCTAATTTTTTGCAAGAACAGTAGGTAGCAGCATGTACTGCTACAGGAATGTATATTAAAATTGCTAGTATTAACACTGATCTAGTTCAGTAATCAATGGCCTGTGTCTAGCAAAGACACTCTACATCAGTGGTTACACAGGGATCATGACATTATGTATTTAGAAATCAAACTTGGATTTTACATTAGTGTTTCCCCTCAAGCTTACACTTGCGTATGTGTATTCTTATTATAGTTTGCAGTTTTTCATCGCTTATTATATTCCACTGGCCAGTTTCTCAGTATCATTGTTATTTTAGATTATATGAAGGCTTAGTGGAACATTCAAGTAGCAAAAGAGAATTCCAAACTTTTTCCTGTGTACATATGAACCATTTGTATACTTGTGATTAAAATCTTTGCAGTGCTCTAGGGTAACTACTGGTGACAGTTGCTTAGTTGTACAACCATAAAGTATAATATGCTGATAAAACTGTATGTGCCCTTGATTTTGCTACATACTTTTATCGTCACACTTTTGTGCTGATTGAGTGCATAGTTTTATACTCAGGATACAAAGTTTACTATTCTCTGCATATCTTATTTATGAAAAATATACCTTGTTGATCCAATTTAATATTTTACAGATCAAGCTACATAGCCTCCTGATTAAGCTACACAGCTTATTAGCAACAGTAAGCAAGTAAACAAGTATTTCATCAACAATTCAGGTATGCACATTTCTAAATCCCCTTCCATTGCAATGCTAATGTTTTTTATAAACATATTGCTTTTTAAAACTCACTTTTAATACTCATTATTCTTTTAGAGCATCTGTTTGGTTGGGGAGATTACACTTAGAAAGAGAAACATGTAATTTAAAAGCATGTATTTCTACTATCCTAAGTTTGAATAAAGCCAGCTGATACATTACTAAACAGTTTGCCCCTTGCTTATATTTGTGTGTGCAAATTGGTCTTTACTAGAAATAAATGCAGATCAGTAAAGATTCATGTGTTACCAATTAATTCAATTCTTTCTTACTGATGGAAATAGTTATTCCTAGAACCAAGCTTAGGCTTTATTGACTTCACTGAATTTGTAACAAGACTACATTTTGACTACATTTTTTTTTCGTTGGCCAACTAAGATTCAAATGTGAAAAATGAAAAAACATTGTTAAAAAAAATTGAACCTGTGTACTAGAAAGTTGTTCCTTGACAAGTAAGGTATATGAAGGCACATTGAGAGGCCTTTCAGCTTAATTGAACCCTTTGCCCAATTAATTGTTTCAGTATCTGAGTTATCTCCGGATCAAGAGTGAACCAGCTCTTACTCATCTCTTCTTGTTAACAATATCATATTTCTCTTTACTCAAAGAAAAGGGTTTCATTTCCTTCTTTCATTTTTTTCACACCCTAAAAAAGAAATGGTGTGGCTGGGTTAAGAGAGATGGAAGTGCATTTATTCATGTATTTTAGCAAAGCTGAAAACTCTCAACAGTTCCTTGAATTGACTACAACTATAACCTAAGCGCTTGCAGTGCAAGAAGTGCAAGACAGCCTTATTAGTTAAAAATAGCTCATATAAAAGATGTATCTTGGTTTAGATATTGTTAATGCAGAGCCATCAGCACATCCTCCAAAATGAGATTTTACCTGTTACAGCACTGGGATGCTTGGGATGTTCGAAAGATAGCAAATAGCAGTAAATTGAGAACACATTAATAAGTTCGTAAGAATGTTGCTACGCACTGCTTCTTGCAAATGATCTTCCTTTTCCCCTGTCTATTCTGCAGTCCAATAATAATTTTGAGTGTGTGGTAAAAGGATTTTGACATTTGTATTATGGTCACTGTCAACGAATTCCTCCTTCTGCCCTGAAAGTGCAGCTGAACTTCAAAAAATAATTATGGTGAAGTAAAGAAGCTAGATAAGTAGCTCTTGCTGTGATTTCAGACGAAGTCTTGCCATCTTCAGGCTGACTCATCTACTATAAGTTACACATTGTTTAAAATCCCCCATAGACTCTGTGTGACAGAGAGAATACAAATATGCTAAAGTTGCTTTTCAGCTCTTTAGAGTTATTTTATGTATTTTGTCATTGCTAAGGCAAATCTAAAGTAATCTACGAGAGAAAAACAACTTCTTGAGATGTCAACAGCAAAGGATATTCTAGGGCATTGAAACTCTCCTTATCACATGCACAAATAATTTCTTCAGAAAACTGAGCACAGCTATGTAAGCAAGCGTAGGATTTAACAAGGCAGATGTTTTACTGACATGCGCTAATTTGAAGCTGACATAGGCAGAAGACGTGAGAAATTGTTTGCCTCAAATTATTTAGGTACAACATTTGCCATTCCCGTATTTGATTTAGCGCCAGCAGATCTGTAATTAACCATACTCTAAAATACTTAAAATGTTCTAGTCAATTTTATTGTCTAAAAATATGTCAACTTTTATGTCAAGTGTGAAAATTGAAATTGTCACTTGAGCAACAGAAAAATGTTTCTGCTAATTGTACATTTAAAGCAAAAGAAATACTTGAATTAATTTCACTCAGACTTAAGGAAAAAATGTGATTTGATTCATATGACAACATATTGAGTTTGGTATTAATACTTAATTTGACTAATAAATAATCCTACAGTCAAAAAATTCACAGGCCAGAGAATAGTCAGTTAAGAGAACAAGTAGTTCAGCACAGTTCCTGTCACTTCTTGATCGTCTGTAGGTTTTGGTGACCTTATGAAAGGCTGTAAGTCATTCCCTTTCCTGGCTCTTTGGTAACTAAAAGCAGTTGACAATACTATGCCAGGCCAGAATGCTGCAGCTGTGATCCATTTAAGATGTCCATTGATTTTTGTTGACAAATGAGTTGTCTTCCTGATTAGAGCTAACTGTAAAATTTTGTGTTTTGGTCACTAAGTGAAAACGTGGAGACATTATATGGACACCACTATGTTTTACTCAATAGACTAATTCAGATAAGCCAAGAATCCAGGGCAGATTTAAAGCCCATTACCATCAAGGAATGTTTTTCTGTTACTTTTGAATAGGTTTGAATCAGGTCCTGAATTTAGGATGAAATGGAAGCTTCTGTTTCATTTTTGCAGTTGCATGTCTGGGCATAATTAGATCTGAGTTGGCTTTGAACCAAGAACTAGAGATGGTTTCTGGAGAGGACTTCTACCAATTAAAGTAATGCAAGGAGGCCTGTAACTGCAAGTCATCATGAAACGAGGTTTCTGTGGGTCCAGATCACAATAAGCTGTAAATTAGATATACAATAAAATAAGATACTTGCCTAGTTCTTTGAAAAGCAAGTCACTATTTTCATAAATACCTTTAATAAATGTTTGAAGGAAGTTAATCGTTTTCCTATAGCCAGCATGGTAGACATGTTTCTAGTCTCATAGTAAGAAATAAATCAAAATATAACTTTAGAAAAATTATCAAGCAGCAAAGTGTAAGGCACTCTGAATTTGCCTTTATCCATGTAATTGTCCCCTCTTTTGATGTTACTTTCATTTGAGTTCCTTTCTATATTACAGGACAGCAGGTATCAAAATATATGCCATAACAGTTCATACTGAGATACTGCCTGAAGGGATTTGTATTTTCTCTAAAACTTTTTTCTTTACATACAAATTTCAATATCAAAGGATTAAGCGTGTCCATTATAAAAGAGCAGTTTCATACCATGCTTAAAAAATTTTCTTGCCATTTTTTTAAGAAGGTAAGAAATACATGTTTTGCAGGTGTATGGATGCCAGTTACATAAGAAAGCTATGAGCCAGTGCAGGTTGGCTTATGTGTTTTAGACATTTTAGTAGTACCTTAATCAAAATGGAACTGTGCTGCTGGCACTGAAAATTAAAACTTCAGAAGGAGTATTTAAGTAAAAACAGGGTGAAAGCTAACAGCTGTGGAAGGACACCTCTGGTTTGGATCAACAAAAGCAATGACGGGAACATGGCTAGTGCTCCCTGCACTTTTGAAAGAGCTAAGAGCGAAATTAATAGCACAATCACATCAAACAGGAAAGGCAGAGTGGTTGGAATACCCACTGACCGGCACATGCAACAAAGTAAGGGCAGGTGCTTTTGCACCAGTGCTAACAACTTAAATATTAAAACGGGGGGATTAGAAAGCATGGCCTCAGATGACAACCCTGATAACATAAGCATCTCAGAGACCTGTTAGAAATGGGATAATCAATGGGCAGCTTACCCATTATACAGGAATGGTAGAGTAGGATGTACTGGTGGGGTAGTGGCGTTGTGTGTGAAGAATATGTGAAAGGGTAACAGGATAAAAACATTACAGAGAAAGAGAATTGCTGTAGAATCCTTGTGGAATAATTCTCATACTCTTGCAAAATAAAGGGTTCATGAGGATTGCACTACAAATCCATCAGTTAGGAGAATTACAGTGATGCAGAAATGTTAACCGCACTAGTGAGGCTGCAAGTATAGGACAAAGAGTAATAAAGGAATATTTCAACTGTAGACTGAATATGTGGCTCAAGACATAGACATGCAATTTTTGGATGCAATAAATGGCTGTTTCCTAGAGCAGCTAGTCTTAGAACCTAGAAGAAAAAAATGCTCTTCTGCCTTTGCTCTTAAGTAGTGGATAGAGGCTAATTTAAAGAGTTACTAGTGGGAGAGCAGCCTTGTAATAGGACCTGCCAGCAGCCTACAAGATGTTTAAAATATTAGAAGCCCAGGTAAACTATGTACCACAATTCAACAGAAAACAAAATGGAGGCCAAACCCCTCTCTGTACTTCAACAGAAAAATTAAGGAGGTTCTTTTAGTGGAAAAGTCAGTATTAAGAATGGAAAACTTGCCCAAAAGAGGAAAGCTGGAAAGTCATGAAACATGGCAGGTCAAATGGGATCTGAACAGTAAGAAGACCAAAAAAAAAAATTTGAAGAACACCTTTCAGAGGGTGTGCAAGCTCATAGAGAAATATTTCCTAAATACAGCAAAAGCCAGAAGCCAGTACCAAGATGGAGGAAACGCACACAGTGATAAAGCTGTAGAAGAGAATCTAAATAAATTCTGTACATTAGTTTTTACTTCTGAAGATTTTGGTGATGTTTCTATATCCATCACAACACTACAGTCTTTGCAACCTATAGACCAGTGAAGCTAGGTTGATTCAAAAGAAAATTTAGATCAAATAGGTAAGTTTAATGCTAATGCAGAATTAAATTAGCTAATGCTAATGCAGAACTAAATAGCATTCACCGGAGATGCCTAAAGGAATACAAGTATGAAATTGCAGAACTTATGGCCGAGGTGTGTAACCTACCATGATGAACAGTCATTGAACCAGAGGACAGATGGGGAGCCAAAGTAATTGCCATCTACAAAAAGGACATGAGAGATAATCCTGGGAACTCCAGACTGGTGAGTCTGAGATCCATCCCAGCTGTATGGTAGAATCTATAAAAAAACAAGGTCACCAAGTGCATGGATAAAAGTGGTCATTTGGGAAAGAGTTAGCATGCCTTCTGTTAAGGAAAATCATGCCTCACCAACTTTCTGGGTTTCTGTGAGGATATCAGTAAAAAAAAAGGATAAAGAGGATCTAGTGGACTTTATATAGTTGTTCTTTAACACGGTTCCACTTCAAAAGTTATTAAAGAAATTAACCTGCCTAAGGACTGGTGGATGAGTTCTTTGGTACACTGAAAAATTATTAAAGGATAGGAAACAAGGGATCATTTTTCATTATGGAAAAGTGTTGACCAGGGGTCAGTGCAGGACCAGTCTGGGACCAATAACAATTGATCATCATTGATGAACTGGAGAAGACAATAAACAGTGAGGTCTGAAGATGACATTAAACCCTTTTCATGATACCATCCTAATGACAAGGAATTCCAGAAGGAACTTACAAAATTTAGTGGGCAAGAAAAGAGATCAGTCAAATTCACTGAGGCGATGCATCTAGGGAAAGAGAACTTAAACCATACTTACACAGTGCTGAGCTGGGAATGGACAGTTATTGTGCAGTATATTGACCTCGCGGTCACGATTGACTGACTGTTCTGTGAAATCAGTGCTTAGTGTGCAGCAACAGCAGAAAAGCCAACAAAATGTTCAGGGATATCTGGATTAAAGTAGGTTTTGTAGACGAAGTTTATGTTCATGTTTACTTGTGTTTTCTCTGAATTAAAATTCGCTGAATTTCTTCATCCTTTAAAGTAGTTAGAATTCTCTAAGCACCATACAGGTGAGCATCTTTCCATCCGAAGGGACTTTGGTGCAAGAAGAGATCCTCTTAATAAGACTTTACCTCAAAAATTAATTTTAATACCTTTGTTCTTAGCTAAGAATTCACAAGATGAAATGCTACCATGAGGCCAGCTGAACTGTCCTTGCCTATGATAAGGCAAGGACAGTTAATTTTCCATAACTAATTGGAAACCATACAGCATATTAATATGCAAAATGAAAGTGCAAGCTGTGGTTATGTCAAGCAATGGAACGACGTAAAAGATTGATGTTTAAGATAGCATGCTCTACCTCTATAATATTTTGTATACTTTGTTCTATCAAAAAGAGGGAAGCTGTTGAATTGGGGATGAGAGATGCCCAGAGTTATCAGCATACAAAGTGAAAAGATGAACTGAGAAAGGGAAAGAGATGGTCAAACATAGATAAGTCCATAAAACTTATCTAATTATATGTTCCAGCAATCCAGTACTAAAGAAATCAATTAGAAAGAAGTACCCCTATATATCCAGATAGCCTAGCCAAGGCCATTATCTTTGCATCAAAAGTTGAATTTGTATTGTGTCCATTCATAGCTATTCTGTACAGCGTATACAGGCAATGGGAGACTCTGCAATCAGGACATTTTAATAGAGACAACCCAGGAGTTAGAAAAGACCTTCTCTCAGTGTCTAGGCAATGTTTCCTTTCCACTACGAGACCTGTAGAGGTAGGAAGGTAGAAAATGGATTTGAGAAGCACATTTTGTAATCTCATGAAGCTGCTAATTTAGGCTTAGCTGAGCCTCAGTTGAGATGGGTATAGTTAATGAAACAGCTTTATGAAGCTGAACAGCACTATGACTTGCAGTTTTCTTATGCTCTTTTTAAGTAGGGAGAAAAGAAAGTTCTCCTGCTCTTCCCACCTGGAACATTGGAATTACTTGGGTGTCCAAAGACTGTCCTTGTCACAAAGAAGGGATAGGGATATGAAATCCTGTTTAATCTTCAAACTAATTCAGCACTATTTCCCTTCCAAGTGTTTTTGTTGGAGTAGGTTGTACCATCTGATGCGCCTTGTGCCTATATGCTGTTTTCTCCAGTAACAGGTGGTGGTTTGTTTTAGCAGATAAAGGTTATGCCTTTCAGTGAGGCATCTGCAGATACAGAGCCTGTCTCTGACAAACTTTGTATTTCACTTCTCCTTTGCATCTGACTTAGGCTAGTCCCCTGCCATGCTTGTGGCTTGTGACTGCATCTTCACTGTTGTGCACAGATGTTTATCTCATTCAATTGCATGCTTAATGAGAAAATGGATTCTTGAAGTGGATGTTCCCGCATGGAAACTTTCTTGTTCTCCCATGATATACTGTCTACAACAGGAGCCGTCTGTGTTTCAAATCAAAAGGGTGAAATACATCACTTTGATTTTCTTTTTCAGGCACTTGTCAATGTTACTGGCAACTTTAGGAACTTCTTTCTGTCTCTTATTCTGTCCAGTTTCTGAGTGACAGTTCTGTCCCAGCTGTCCCAGCTGTTCCCATTCTCCACTGAGCTAATAACCAGCTTGTTCAGACAGAGGAGGAAAGAAAATACCTTAGATCCACAGCTATTGGTATTACTGCATGTTTTTCTGTACCTATGTCTTCAGTATAGCTAATAGCAACAGACTAACACAACTGTATTGTACTGCAAGAACTTGAATTTTTTATTTCGATGCCACATATCTGTTCCCACCACACACGTCCAAACTGTCTCAATATCTGTGTTACAATTTCACCTCTGCCATCAGCAGCCGTGCTGATGCATGTTCTCTCATTCAGATAATGGGAGAGTGGAAGAGATCGTAATGGAAAGAATGGTGTTACACTAAAATATCAAATACAGATGACAGAAGAAAAAGATACTCTTCTGTCTTTGATTCAGAGCCTCTCTGTGCTGAATTTGGAGATATAAGTTCCATCTCATAGTGTGTGTATTTCAATACATATTAATGATAGTCATTGCCTTCTCTGTGTGCTTTATGCATTTTGTTTACATGGAGCTCTATTAAGCTTTGTGATAAAGGGCTCAGCTATCTCTATCAAACATAAAAGGTAATTTGAAAATATTGTCCAGTCTAACATGCATCCTTTCAATGTTTACATTAAATTCAGGTTTTTCACCTGAATATTACATTATTTGTTGCCACTAAAAAAAGCATTATTTGTTGCCACTAAAAAAAGACTGTGAAACAGGAAATTGCTAAGGCTAAATCACTGGTTTTTCTATACTACTTAATAAATATTTGAGACTTAAGCTGTTATGTTTTTTTGTCTTTAGACTTTGAGTTTATATTTTTATATAGTTAGATATAGATATATATTGGGTTTAATGGCAATTTGTCAAAGGCCTGTTGGACATAATCTAAGGAAAGTTTTTCAATGCTAACTAGGCTTTAATATGCAATCTTTTCTTCCTGCAGTCACAAAATGCCCCTATCCCTTAATCCATTTGCTTTTTTATTAGCAAGCTAGAATCGGTTGAGCTCATACAAGATTATTTCTATTCAGATTCTAATACTTTAGCTAAATTTACAGCTATGAAAACTTGTAATTTTCCTTGTTTTGATCAATGCGTGCATTCTGAACCAATCCTTGCTAAAGCACCCTTTGCTGAAAAGCCTGTGAGCTGGAAATTATTTCACTTTGAAAAACATCCAGTGTATTATTAAAACCATTTCCTTTGTCATATCCCTACCCTGTTACTCACTGGTCTCTTCATAGAGGCTAATTAAACGTTATGCTGCTAATCAGTGTTGATAGATACAAAGTACTGTAATGTCTTCTGGCTTTATGGATTATGCTAATGGCCATCTGCCTATTATTGATAATTTGTTCTTTAGTTACTAGAGGGGGAGGAAGAAGCTGTTTGGTTAACTATAAAAGGGAGCTATTTGGTTTATGATGCATTCAGCTGTATCATCAGTTGTCTTTAGCTATTAAAGTTACTATAACTGCAAAGAATATAATTTCATCAAGGTCTGAATTTTCTTTAGTAATTGTATATGAAATTTGTATGTTCAGACATCTAGAACACATCATGATTGATAAGAGCTTGATGGCAATGAGCTTATTAAATACTCAGTGTGTTAAACCAAAGGTAGATAGATACAAAATTAAATTTCATACTGAAGTTGTCTAAAATGCTATTAGCTATGAAGAGTAAAAGGCCATGAAAAAAGTCTAAATTCTGTAACACGAAAATCTTTAACAAAATCTGTATGTGTAGGGACTGCCTCAAAGAACTCTGCAAATCACAGCATACTCCATTGGTAGCAGGAAAATGTCAATTATAAAAATTCGGATGCTCTGCTCAGAGAGGTAACGTGCACACCTGTTTTCATGTACTGTGATAGATAGTATCAGATTTTCTCCAGTATGAAACACATTGGGTAACAGTCCTTTAGCAGCCTATTAATTTTGTATAGCCTTCTGGCTTGTACTGAAGGTTCCAGTTTTACTTAGCTAGTTTGACTGTCTTGTTTCTCAACCAGAACAGACAGCTCTGAGACAGACAGTGAGAACAGATGAATGCCAGATGTTGACAACTCTAGAGTTAGCTGAAAAATACCCACAATTATTTCAAAACATGAAAATACAGTTCAGTTTTCTGTAATACTTTTTCTTGCTTCTTGATGAGCTACTGCAATATAAGGAAAAGCTGAAATTAGAAATTTTGATACATTTTGGTAATGTATAAATAAAATGTATAAATAAAACACAAATGTATAAATGAAATGTATAAATAAAATGTATAAATAAAACACAATAGAGTTTTTTTGTCCCTGCTCGGGGTGCCAGGCGAACCCCCGCCCGGCCTCCCTCACCTCAACCTTCCCAGTTGCCCCTACACAACAGATATGGGGCTCTGGAACTTGAGGGCCAGACAAACGAGGACGCAGATGAAGGCCCATCCAGGGGGTTGCCCAAGGTGAGGCAGCCAGCCCCACAAATTACGACTGCCTCCGCTAAGAAAAAAAGGAGGGTAATTGTCATTGGTGATTCCCTTCTGAGGGAGACGGAGGGCCCAATTTGTCAGCCAGACCCATCCCACAGGGAAGTCTGCTGCCTCCCTGGGGCCCGGGTGAAGGACATTACTAGGAAGCTCCCTAGTCTCGTGCAGGCCTCCGATTACTACCCGCTACTGGTTATACAGGCTGGCAGTGAGGAGGTTGCAGAGAGAAGTCCCGAAGGGATCAAAAGGGACTTCAGGGCGCTGGGGCGACTGGTGGGAGGATCGGGAGCACAGGTGGTGTTTTCCTCGATCCCTTTAGTGGCAGGGCGGAACACTGAAAGGAACAGGAAAACTCATCGGATCAACACGTGGCTCAGGGGCTGGTGCCATCGGCAGAATTTTGGCTTCTTTGACCACGGGGAGGTTTACACGGCACCGGGCCTGCTGGCGACGGACGGAGTTCAGCTGTCTCACAGGGGGAAAAGGATTCTCGCGTATGAGTTGGCCAGGCTCATCGAGAGGGCTTTAAACTAGGTTCAAAGGGGGAAGGGGATAAAACCAGGCTCACTAGAGAAGAGCCTAGGGACCGCACGCCAATGTTGGGGGAGAAATCGGCAGCCCAGATCAAGTGCCTCTATACCAATGCACGCAGCATGGGTGGCACACAGGAGGAGCTGGAAGCCATTGTGCAGCGGGGTAACTATGACTTAGTCACCATCACGGAAACATGGTGGGATGAGTCTCACGACTGGAGTGCTGCAATGGATGTCTATAAGCTCTTCAGAAGGGACAGGCGAGGAAGGAGAGGCGGTGGGGTAGCCCTGTATGTTAGGGAGTGCTTTGACTGTCTAGAGCTCAATGGTAGTGATGACGAGGTCGCGTGCTTGTGGGTAAGGATGAGGGGGAAGGCCAACAAGGCAGATATCCTGCTGGGAGTCTGTTATAGACCACCTAGCCAGGATGAGGAGGCAGACGATATATTCTGCAAGAGGCTGGCAGAAGTCTCCCAGTCGCTAGCCCTTGTTCTCGTGGGGGACTTCAACTTTCTGGACATCTGCTGGAAATACCACACGGCAGAGAGGAAACAGTCGAGGAGGTCCCTGGAGTGTGTGGAGGATAACTTCCTGACGCAGCTGGTAAGCGAGCCCACCAGGGGAGATGCCTCGCTTGACCTGCTGTTCACGAACAGAGAAGGACTGGTGGGAGATGTGGTGGTCGGAGGCCGGCTTGGGCTTAGCGACCATGAAATGGTAGAATTCTCGATACTTGGTGAAGTAAGGAGGGGGGCCAGCAAAACTGCTACCATAGACTTCCGGAGAGCGGACTTTGGCCTGCTCAGGACACTGGTCGAGAGGGTCCCTTGGGAGACAGTCCTGAAGGGCAAAGGGGTCCAGGAAGGCTGGACGTTCTTCAGGAAGGAAGTCTTAAAGGCGCAGGAGCGGGCTGTCCCCATGTGCCTCAAGAAGAACGGGCGGGGAAGGCGACCGGCCTGGCTGAACGGGGAGCTCTGGCTGGGACTCAGGAAAAAAAGGAGAGTTTATCACTTGTGGAAGACGGGGCAGGCAACTCAAGAAGAGTACAGGGATTGTGTTAGGTCGTGCAGAGAGGAAATTAGAAAGGCAAAAGCCCGGCTAGAATTCAACCTGGCCACTGTCATGAGAGACAACAAAAAATGCTTTTATAAGTATGTTAATGACAAAAGGAGAGCCAAGGAGAATCTCCATCCTCTATTGGATGCGGGGGGGTACGTTGCCACCAAGGATGAGGAAAAGGCTGAGGTACTCAACGCCTTCTTTGCCTCAGTCTTTAGTAGTTAGACTGGTTATGCTCAGGGTACTCAGCCCCCTGAGCTGGAAGACAAGGACGACAAGCAGGATAAACCCCCCATAATTCAAGAGGATGAAGTTAATGACCTGCTACGCCACCTGGACGCTCACAAGTCTATGGGGCTGGATGGGATCCACCCGAGGGTACTGAGGGAGCTGGCGGAGGAGCTTGCCGAGCCGCTCTCCATCATTTACCAGCAGTCTTGGTTAACTGGGGAAGTCCTGGACGACTGGAGGCTCTCCAATGTGACGCCGATCTATAAGAAGGGCCGGAAGGAGGATCCAGGGAACTACAGGACAGTCAGCCTGACCTCGGTGCCAGGGAAGATCATGGAGCGGTTGGTTTTGAGGGCGCTCACGAGCCATGTCTGGGACAACCAGGGGATCAGGCCCAGCCAGCACGGGTTCATGGAAGGCAGGTCCTGCTTGACCAACCTGATCTCCTTCTATAACCAGGTGACCCGCCTAGTGGATGAGGGAAAGGCTGTGGATGTGGTCTACCTCGACTTCAGTAAAGCCTTTGACACTGTCTCCCACAGCATTCTCCTAGAGAAGCTGGCGGCTCACAGCCTAGACAGGTACACTCTTCGCTGGGTAAAAAACTGGCAGGACAGCCGAGCCCAGAGAGTTGTGGTGAACGGAGTTAAATCCAGCTGGCGGCCGGTCACGAGCGGTGTTCCCCAGGGCTCAGTACTGGGGCCGGTCTTGTTCAATATCTTTATCAATGATCTAGACGAGGGGATCGAGTGCTCCCTCAGTAAGTTTGCAGACGACACCAAGTTGGGCAGGAGTGTTGATCTGCTTGAGGGTAGGAAGGCTCTGCAGAGGGACTTGGACAGGCTGGATCGATGGGCCGAGGCCAACTGTTCAACAAGGCCAAGTGCCGGGTCCTGCACTTCAGCCACAACAAACCCCAGGCAACGCTACAGGCTTGGGGAAGAGTGGCTGGAAAGCTGCCCAGAGGAAAAGGACCTGGGCGTGCTGATTGACAGCCGGCTGAACATGAGCCGGCAGTGTGCTCAGGTGGCCAAGAAGGCCAACGGCATCCTGGCCTGTATTAGGAATAGTGTGGCCAGCAGGAGTAGGGAGGTGATCGTGCCCCTGTACTCGGCACTGGTGAGGCCGCACCTCGAATCCTGTGTTCAGTTCTGGGCCCCTCACTACAAGAAGGACATGGAGGTGCTGGAGCGTGTCCAGAGGAGAGCAACGAAGCTGGTGAAGGGCCTGGAGCACAAGCCTTATGAGGAGCGGCTGAGGGAACTGGGACTGTTTAGCCTGGAGAAGAGGAGGCTGAAGGGAGACCTCATCACGCTCTACAACTACCTGAAAGGAGGTTGTAGCGAGGTGGGTGTTGGTCTCTTCTCCCAAGTAACTAGCGATAGGACAAGAGGAAATGGCCTCAAGTTGCGCCAAGGGAGGTTTAGATTGAACATTAGGAAAAATTTCTTTACTGAAAGAGTGGTCAGGCCTTGGAACAGGCTGCCCAGGGAAGTGGTTGAGTCACCATCCCTGGAAGTATTTAAAAGACGTGTAGATGAGGCCCTTAGGGACATGGTTTAGTGGACATGGTGTGTTGGGTTGACGGCTGGACACGATGATCTTAGAGGTCTTTTCCAACCTTAATGATTCTATGATTCTATGATTCTATTTTCATTTAAACTTTCCCTAGCACTATTTGGGAATCATGTCAACACTTGAAAATAAAGGAAAGGTTCTAAACAGTAATCACATTAAAGAACTTACACATTTGCCTTTTCTTTCTCAAGGAACAGTGCAAGTGGGAAGCTTTTGAGCAGAAGAAACTTCACTTTCTTCCAGTACCTTAAAAGTAAACTAATCTGGGAATACTCAGTGCTGAGAAAGGGAAGTCTTCCAAAAAGAACTTGAAAACTCTCTAAAGGAGACCGAGGATTGTTCCATGGAAGGGGATAGTCTGACTGATGGAATAGCAATTTTTGGCAAACACATTCATTGGTGACCATTGTATGTTCTGTAGCTATTGTTTTTCATTAGACTACTTTACAAGCAGTGTGTGTGAATAGTAGATATCAGTAATGAGCCCAAGTTTCCTTGGAGGCTACCAAAACTTCACAAAACCAAGAGTTTGTGTCATGATGCCTGTCAATGAAGGGCAGCATTGGAAGTTCCCTCAAGCAATCTGGAGAAACTCTACTGGAATTCTGTAAATGTTTTGAAGCGTTGTATCAGTACATTGAAACACTGAACAGTGCAATTTTCTCTGAATATGTCTTATTATATATACCAGCAAAATATGAATGGCGAGAGTTAGCACAAAATGAATTGCTTTATATATAATATCTTTAAAATTGGCTAATTTTCCTCTCATGCAACAGCAAAGCAGATTTCCTGTATGTTTCTTATGAGCTTATACTTTCATTAATGAACTAACCTTACTACTTTGCAGATGTTTTATGCAGTTTTCAGAGCCCTGATGGCACTAATAGGCTGTTGTGGCTCTGATCAGCCACATTTGGGGCCTGATGGGCCTCCAACGCTCCTCATCCCCTGCTCACTTATAGGCCCAAGATCCATATTTAAGCTCAGTCCCGAGCCTTTTCTCCCTGCTTGAGCAGTGCTGTGCAACTGCTGATTTCCAGCTAAGCCACTACTATGCCCCTGCCTGGCCATGGGCTGACTTCCCAGCTTGATCTCAGACCTGTCTCATCTCTCTGGACTGGTGCTAGCTGGGCTAGGTATGATCCTAACCTATGGATTGACTTTATGGCTTGAACTCGCACCTGCCCCATCACTGTGAAACTGCCTGATAATCTGGACTTGTTAAATCTGGCCACTTTTGGCCTGTAGGATGGACCCTGTCTGGTGAGGCTCTGCTCTGCTGACTGGATTATCCCCTGGCTCCTCATCTCTTAGGGAGCAGCTGGGCCTCGGTGCTTCCTGACAGTTTTTTGTGGAAAAGGCTGGAAAGAAAAGTTGTCCTATAATAACTTATTTCTCATTCCTGGTATGTTCATATTGTCACTTCTGTATTTTGTAGGATAGACCCAAGAAACCGCCATTTCACCCTGTAATTGTCTTCTGTTCTAGTTTTTCTGTCCTGCAGGTATCTTAATTCCCTAGGTACTTGAAGGTGGAGTATTGTCATTTTCAGTTATAACTCATATTTGTGTACTATGGATAAAGACAAAACCACAGTCATCAGGGATTCCCCATGACTGATAACAGGTTTACATCCTAACAACCCTCCCATTTGCTTCCCTCAGGGTTGCTCCTGAATCTAGCACATTGCTAGTACTTCCATAGAGGAAAAACAATTCTTTAGGCTAGTATTGTATATAATGCTGCACATTTGAAGACTGCCCTGAAAACATTATTATCTGCCTCTGGAAATGAAAAAAAAAATCAAGAGGTACTGTTTTATCTCATTATTGAACAATGCTGATTACTTTGGGAAGAACTGAGACGTGAGATGGTTTTTACTTTTGGGTACTTGTTCGAAGCAATCTTTTCCTGCTTATGGAATCTTATTTTTCTAAAAAGTTGATATTTATTATAGATGACCTACTCTAGGAGGTGTTAAATGTTGATAGTGTTGCAAAAGAGTCACTGACTCAACAGTGCTGGAAATTTTTTTTCTTGCTTACAGCTGTGTGGTTAAAAAAAACCCCAACACTCCAAAATCCTAAAGGCAGAATCCTACAGAATGCCGCTCAAGTTTACATTTGGTCACAAGGCTGCAAATAATTTCAGACACAATTTTGTTTAATATCCAGGATAGCAGTGGTCTTATTTTTTTTAAAGCTAGAAGAAATATGTAACTACTACTTTGCCAGTATTCATAAGTAAGCACTATAGTTTTCATATATTTTGAGGTTTGAACTAAGGTGAAAGGATGTCAGTTCACACAGTGGGGAAAAAAGGGGTCTCTATGAAAAATTGCTACATTTTATGCCAGAAAAATTTGTGAATGTGTGATCAGTTGGAATTTGTAACTTTCAGAGAGCTATAACTATTTAGGTGATAGGTAATTGCATATAGAATTAATAACTACTTGCTGTGTATAACCTTTTTATTGTTTAAAAATATTCTATGTACAAAAAACAAGTCTTGAAATACTCCAAACCCATTATTTTCCCTCTCCCCTTTGTCATGAAAGTATGTTTCTTCTTTAAAACTGAATTAAGTGTAAACCAAGAGGGAAGGTACATTTCTACATCTCTGTTCTGCTCTCTAGGGAAGTTCAGATAGGAAATTCAGGTGGTAGTGTCCCAGTTGGCAGGAAGACTTTGCTTTGAGAACGTGCCCATTTCTCCACTCTTTAGGATGCTTTGCAATATGCCCTTTTTCACAGCCACTGGTTCCTGGAAATCCCTTGTCTGAGGTAGTTAAGAGGTTTATACTGCCCTGTTTCTTACCAGGGTGTTTTCCTCTGCTCAGGTAGCAGAGATTTATTGAGGAAAAATTTCACACAATAATTTAATCTTAATTTCATAAGTTTCAGTGAACAAACTTTGCCTTCTCAAGTGTTCTTTTCTAAACCTTGAAAACAAATCCCCTTATGGTGAGACACCCACTGCTTTGCTCCTCTGTTTTGAGGAACAGATGGGAGGATAACATGTTCAAGAAGCACAAACCATGATGCTGAATACAGAGTTCAAAGGCAATTGGGCACTCCAGTAATGGATATATGTGAGTTCAGGAGAATTATGTTCATGTGTCCAGCCCTTTACATGCATTTGCAGCCAGAGTAATGGGACTGGGATGCCTATTTCTGAGAAAAATATACCAGCACTTACCTATTAACAACTATCATAAAGAAAGAGGTCTAGTTACTCAAGGCATCTGTAAGAATAGTTGCTAGATAGAACTGTCAACGGGGAAGGAGAAGATAGTTGTTAATTAGAGTTCCACAGAAATCTCTTAAAGGAGGGGAAACTCTCTTCATTTGCTTCTTCAAGTGCTTAAATTGCAAACCTGCTTTACAGACCACTTGACTGGTGGGGTGAAGAATGTAGACAATCACTTTTTTGGACAAATGCTCTGGACAGCACCAGAGAAATAAGCCCTGTGCTTGTGGAAAGGAGTATAACCAGATGTGAGAGGCTTTCTGGCATGGGTAGAAGTCACTTCTATGAGTTTATTATAAAAATTGGTAGTGGATTAAAATAAGAGTGATCAGAGCAGCCAGTTTCTTGTCTGTGGCTCGATATCAGGGGCTTAAAGAGTTTAAAAGAAAAGACTGGAAACTTTGCAGTCCCCTGTGCAAATGAGCATCCTAGGGGATTGGTTAAGGCAGTCAAGAGAAATTCAGTGACTGAACTAAAAGAAATTAACAGGAGAATAGATGTGAAAGGATTGTAGAAGACAAATTGATCTTGACATGCAGCATCTTTTGTCCAAAACCAATCAATTTCTTTGGATACTCATGAAGAGCAATAAATGTTGAGTAATTGACTTGAGATCAATTTGTGCTGGGAATGATTTTTATGAAATGTAGCTTAGAAAGGACCTCACAAATTGTCAGAGAACAAATAATGCTTTCGTTGACCAGCCAGCAGTAAAGTTTAAAAGAAGTCAAACAAAATGAAGCAAACTGTGTGTTTTTAGCAATGTGTTGGGATATTAACCTCATGACTTGTGTTTATCACAGAAACCAAGTTGTTGGCTCTTAAATGAGACAATGTGACAGAAGCATGGCTTCAGTGCAGCTAAACCATAGGTTAAACAGTCATGGGTTGGTTAAGCTTAATGAAAAAAAATGCATCCACTGTTTTTAAGAGTATGCTATTGTCACGCCTTATTTCTGTGCCAGCTAGCATTGTCTCTGTGAGAAACTGAACAGCTCATTGGAAGCATATCCCTATGATTCTTAGCTCTGTGTTTCATCCCGTCATTTTTGTTCACAGAAATCTGCAAAAGAACCTGTCTGCCCTCTATGGGGATAACCGCAGGAAACATTCTTGTCCTGGAAATCCAAGATGTGACTGCAGTCCCACATGGCAGCTTGTGTTATTGTGGGAGTCTGCATTCTCACCACTGTTTAGAATATAACTTAATTCATCGTAAACCAGACTGTCAGGCTACCATGGATTTAAAAATCCTTCCTTGGTGTTACAAAGGATGCTCTTTGCTTGTTTTCTGCATTGATCAGCGTGGGGCTTGTGACTATTTGGCTTTGTGGTGCTGAGCTACGGTCTTGTGAGCATAGCATTGAACTTTAGTAGGAGTTTCTTGTGTTTAACTGAAGAGGAGCAAAGCTGCAGAAACTGCAAAAGATGTGGTGTTGAGGATGCTGAACAGAAGTACATGGAGATAGATAATTTTTGGTCAAGGTCAGAGCATATATGCCAATGTAGAGCATATATGTCAATGTAGTTCACAAGTAGACTACAGGACCAACAGAAGATAAATGTATTTAATTGTATAAATCTTGGGCTAAGTAAGTAAGTTAATAAACTTACTCAGGGAACACTCCCTACTTTGCTATGCCTTGCTTTGTACCAAGGGTTGAGGAAAATGTGTGTACACCCTGAGGCTGTTAGACTGAAAAATAACAGATGAATCCTTAGATTGAAGTCTGCTGTGAAGGCAAGGCTGAGGTGCCATACCTTTGCAGCAGTGAAACCTATTGATCCTAGTAGGATAAAACAGTTTCCCGCTGTCAGCATAACAGTTCACAAATTCCTGGATTCTTCTGAAACAGAATGCAGGAGTAAATCACACAGTAGACATTTACACTACAAAGGCACAGTACTTTAGCAGGAGAGACAGCTCATTTGGTAATCAAGAGAGACAAACTGCCGTGTTAAACAGTGGTTACTAGGAAGGAAATAAATAATCTAAATATGGTTTGATGGCAGACATGGAAGTCTCCCAAAGGAGTACAGAACTCCTGGTGGACAGTTAGATACTTGTCCCTTTTTTCCATATAGTTTCCTTCAGTTCAAAAAGAGTTTCAAATATGACGTGACTTTTTTCCTTTGTCACTTCTTTTTTTTTTATTAACTCAAGCATTGTTGTATGTGCTTAACTCTGATTTTAATGGGACTTTGATGTGGCATGAAGTTAAGTGCTTTACTAAACAAATATGACCTTAGTGAAAGACCTGATCATCTCCCTCATCTGTAATCAAGATGTTAATCCAAAGATCACTGTGGTTATGTCTGCAGTGCAGGAAAAATTGGTGGAGAGGATGCAGAGACCAGTAGATGAGAGCAGTGCTAGAGTAAGTTGGTCAAGCCATAGGGAAAGCCACCCAAAGGAGATGGGAGAAGCATGTAGCAGCAAAACCCCCTTCAATGGAGAGCTGAAATCTCAAAGATGTACCTTATTTTTCCGATATCAGAAGAAACAGAGATTGGGGTTGTGAGAGAGCAAAGCCAGGTATGCAGCTTCCTGAAATTTTGGAGTTTGTGGTAATGACTGAACAATTTTATTCTAAGATGATGAGTGACCAAGTTGTACACAGGAAATTGGTCACAAAGTATGTCGTATCTTAGCTGTTATGCCTGTATGACAGCAGGGGGTGGAGCCATTCCATAACTGACTCAGAACCTTGAAAACAGTTTAATAATGTAATGGTTTCAAGTTTCAATTAGAAATAGCTCTGGCTTGGGTCTGCTTTTTTAGTAGAGGAACATATCCTGGTCAATACTAATCTATTCACAGTGTATGGACAAAATTCAGTTAAACTTTCTTTGCTGCTCTTCCTGATTAGAGGTTTTGCTGAGGTGTTGCAGCAGAAGACTCAACACAGCAGAAAATCCCCTGTCCCTTTCAGGTCTTGTATAGGTACTTAATCTTTATTACTTTATCAGGAAATTGCATCACTTCCCATGCTGGCTTTTTTAAAGACGAGCAGTGTTAAAAGCTTTAGACACAAAAATATAATGATGTCACCACTGTCTTCGTTTCTAAAACTACAGAGAGGAGAGACTAATGCAATAAGTCTGTGTCTGACCCACAACAACTTCCACTTTTAAAAGCCTTAAATACTGTTTTGCACAAGATAGCTATATAAATCTTTGGGCAGAAAAGTGAAGAATAACCTATTCAGACTGAAACTACAGGGAGCGTGTTAGGCAGACTGAATATAATTAGCTAAAATGGGATTTGGCTAGGACATTGGAGTTAATTAAAAAAATATTACAGGGTCTTGAATGACCAGAAGTAGCCAGGATCCTGGCAGATGTCACATCTGAATGACAGCAGGTCAGTTAGAGCACTGATCTCTTGCACTGTGTTGGGACACTGCCTCAGAACCAGCTCAGAGGAGGGAGGGCAGTGTCTTGATTGATTTATGTTGAAGTATGGTGTGTGTGACATAAGAAGTAGTTTTTGGACTATTGTGAGAGTGATGCTTTTTTTGTATGCTTATTCGGTACCTGGCAGTTACTGAATGACAAAATTAAAAAAGGTGTTTCCAGTGGATGAGATGTATAACTGAAAATAAGAATACCTTAGTTTTTCTTTATTGCTAAACCTTGGGGAAAAAAGTAATCAAACTTGGAGATTCACTTTGCCTGTCCATAAAGTAGGATAACAGCACTTTCTTATAAAGACAATCTGAAGCTTAATTCCTTGCAAGGTGGTGTGAAATTTTGGAAGAAATTGTTCTAAGATGCTGAGTAAAACAGTACTCTTCAAACTTGAATGTCTTACAGTCATGAGCTGTGAAGTGGTAGTCTTCTCAGGGGACTAAAGCACACCTATTGGGAAACTGCTGATGTGTTTATTTCAATTTCTGGAAGTATTTGATGAGGGACCTACTGATAAATAGAGAAAAAAGTAAAGTCCAGATCTCTGGTATGTCATTTTTCCTGACCACAAAGTTAGAGATAAGATTAAAATCCATGCCTCCATCTGCCCTATATATTTTTAAACTAACATGTCACAGCTAGAGTTAATTTCAGAAATAGGATTTTTTTTCTCATTTTCCTTCTCCTTATTGAAACATGACTTCTTGAATTTCTGAGAATGCAGGGGTCTAAAATTTGGTAAGTAATACAAAAGATCTAGAACGATCCTATTATTTTTATTCTTCTCCCAAAATTTCATTCCAGATGAGTGAAGTGAAAAACTAAACAACTATAATTACATTTGTTCTGTAACACAAATCTTGTGCAATCCCTTTATCATATTATAAATTATAAAATCAAGGCCATACTTTATCAAAGATCTTTTTACATTATTTCTGCATACGGTTGGGGCATGGCTCTGCTTTAGTGTAAAAATTGGGGCACAAGATTAATGCCTTGTTTTGCTTTTCTGAATGTGGATCACAGGCTTCTTCTGTTTTGTTCAGAGCACTAGCTCAAAGGGATCTACTCTTCTGCTTCTGTTGATCATCAGCAGAGTCTGTCAAAGCAGCAGAGCATCTTTTATGTTCTATATAATTTCTACAATGCTTTAGTGGGAATGGTTAAAACCAGGTAAACCATCATGCTTTTTTAGTGAGCTTTTTCGTGTTCAAGCCAAGGAAGAGAATTCCTCGTGTGTTTGATCTGCCTCCTAAAGATAATGGGTCACACATTCAGCAAAATAACATGTATATTTTGCCTCTTTGCAATGCATATCAAATATGTCGTTATGGTTGTGCTATTGTTCTGTCAAAGTGTGCAGCAAAGTTGATTAATTAAAAATTAACATTAAAGCAAACTTAAATTTTATCTCTAATGCAGCCTTTCTATTTTCTCTGTTAGCTTCAGGACCTAATCACCTGGCAGGTGGTTATTTATTGTGGTTTGAAGTTGTTCTCCCCTAAACGCTTATAATGATTTCCAAAATAACATTTCATCTTATTTGCTCTGGTAGTTTTCTTTTTTGCAATGAGTTTTTTGTCAGAATATCTGCAGAAGAGCTCTTCTTCCTCCCACACCAATTCCTGCCACTGTATAAACCCAATTTAATCTGCTCCATGAACAATTACTATTAAATGTATTGAGTTGCTTTCAGTAGTTTATTTGCTTATAGTACTGCAAAACTGGTGTTGATCTTTCCTATTTCCTCCTTGGAGAAGCATGATAACTTTTGGCTTACAAAATAAGACATGCTTGACTCCAATTTTTTTTTTTCTTGGAACCATTGTTTTTGTCTTGAACTTTTGTTGTTCAAGTTAATAAATCAATGAGGGTTATGAGCATATGTCAGATGCTGCATTTGGCCTCAGAAGAAATGTTAGAGAAACCAGGGTCTTCAGAAAGCACAGAAAGAGAAGAGACAGAGTATTATGTACTGGGAAACAGAAGTCTCAGGGGTAGGATTGGCACACCGAGTCTGTTATTGGGTTGATTCAGCAGCTGAGTAGCTTGAAGCAATATGGAAGAAATAAAAGTTTATCAAACCATTGCTAAAATAGGTCTAGAGAAACAGAGGAGTTGAGAATTGGCTAGAGTAATCAGACTGCCAAAAAGTATTTCAAACCAGGTATATTTTTTTTGGGGGGGGAAACTGAGTGTCTTGAAGACACAAGATACAGGGCAGGTTATTATGCAGTTGCTGGGGGAAGAGAACGGAAAGATGAACTGAGACTTTTTGTGCATAAACTTACGTGGGAGACCAAGCCAGCCCTTTGCTCATGTATCAGCCTTGAAATGAATCTCTGTTGACATAAATTCCTCTCAGTGCAGAATCTGAGAAAATAAAATTTCATATCTCTTTTCACATAAAATCTCTGCAAAAACATTGTGAGTCAGAAAAGGAACATTCTTAAAGAATGGTAAGAATTCTTAAAAATGCTTCTTGAACCTTCTACACCACCTGGAAGATAGCTTGGAAATGTCCAGTTAGAAGGGTAAGTCCAGAATAATGTGTACATAGAAAGAAAACCATGTCAAAACAAAGCAATACATTACATTCTCAATCTGTACCTACCTATTCACCTCATGGTAACAACTAACCATGGACAGGCTGAGACAGAACACATATGATAGAAGCCAGAATAATACCCATATGAGTATTATTAAAGTTGTTTTCCGTGGGACTGGATGCTGTTTGGGTACTAGGCAGTTGAGGTGAGACAAAAGAATCTGTGCCTAAAAGACCTCACACATTTCCCATGCCCATCAGGAGGCACTAGAACCAGATACTGAATTACCAGTGGCAATTTTGAGAGTATTTTAAAATCATTAAAAGATTGAGGAATTTTTTTGAATGTAGATGAGGTCAAGAGGCTTTGCACTGAACCTTTATAGATCTATATGAAAAAGAAACTGTTTCCCAAGATTTTAGTATTCTGTCCCTAGATGCAAAACAGCAATATGAGATATTTTGAGATGACACCTATCATTTGATTTTGATAAATTTCATGTAGAAAGTGCTCTGAAGTAGAGAGAAGTATAGTAATAAAGGACTGTTGATGGAAAATACAAGCAGCAGTGAGAGGAACTGAACTGAACTGAGGTTGAACTGAAATTGGAAAGCAAGCTAGATAAGTCTAACGCAATTTAAAGAAATTAAGAGCGTATAGTAAAATTGACAAATGACTGATAGGAGAAACAGGAAAAAAGGATTGGAGGTCAACACTGGGAGAAGACATGGCACTGTGGAAAGCTGATAATATGGAGTATAATATGCCTGGTGAAGCATGATAGAAGAAAAGACTTTAGTTCTGTGACTTGATTTAGGTGTACACTAAGACAGTGTAATTTGACTAACTGAATCTGAGGAAGGACAATAAAAATAGAGCTGCGTACAAGGGGCGAGAGAGGAGAGGAGTACACAGAAAGCTTATAAAATGCACAAACAGAGTCAAGAGTGGTATAATTCTTGAGGAGGATGTCTTCTGACATCTCAGGGACACCTAATCTCAAAACCAGCCTGTGTACTGCTGAGTCTGTGTATGGAGCACTGAGTATCAGAAGAGCTTGTAAAACTTACACAAGTCAGAAAACTTGAAGGGAAGTTTAAGGCAGCATGGCGTGGCTGAGTAAGGCTCACAATGGAACTCAACTGAGAGATCACTACAACAGCCAGAAAAGCTTAGAGAAGTCTGCGGAACTTTAAGAGTCCATTTGGGACTGCAAGGTACTTGGGTCTCAGGCCTGTAGGGAAGAGGCTTCCTAAGTGAAAAAAGTCCCCTGAGGGTATATGTTGTTTTCCTTGGCCTCTCCAAAGACTTGAAGCTATTCTGCTTGGTGCTTGGCTATGGAGCCGAGTACTGTATCTTGGTAAAAAAATGTGATATTCCTTATACTGGTGTCATGAAAGGCATGTTTTAAAAATTCAGGAGTGTGGCACAAATAGAAGCAGGTATCTGGACTGCTTGACTCCATGATCTATTTCAAACATACTTGATGGAGAGGCACGGTATGAATGTTTTGAGGTTTTTCCCTCAATAATTTTTGATGCTGTCACTTTATTTCTATAGCTGAGGTTGGCAGCTCATAGGTTTCCATGAAAATACTATAGATTTATGAAAGTGTCAGAAAAAAATTGGTATAATTCAGTTTTAAAAGGCAATCAATCAAGAGACTCGAATCTATTGGAAATGGGGCTTCATTAGTTCCAGTGCTCAGGAAACTGTTTGTTCCCTGAAGCAGTCTACTAAATTTCAAAATATAAAGCATGTTATATTAAAAATGAAAGAAAACAAGGAAGATCATACTGAACTACAATTGGTCAACTCCCTGAAAAGCCCTTGCCTTTTCATGTGCCAAGTCAAATATAGTCAGAACAAAAAAAGTGCTGTGTGGGTGAACTTGAGGTTAACAGAGACTGAGATATTGCCAACATGACATGGTTGTTTTCCTTCTCAACAACCCCAGCTATTCATGAATCTGAAAGAAAAGTCCTAGGCAGGGCTCATTTTTCAGGCATTCTGCAATTGTCTTTTAGATATTCTATAGAAGTACTCTACAGTGGAAAGAATTTAAAAGTGCAGCTTTTGAAGTGCAAAGACAAAACAATCAATTAAAAATTGTTATGAAGATGAGAGTAATGCTGCCTTTCATGGTATCTTTGTGCAGCACCTAAAACTGAGAGGCTCAGATCTAACTAGTCTCAGACAAAATAATTTGAATCTATACTTGTTTGTGGCTTAGCAGATGATGAGGAATCCTGCTGGACATACAATCTGAAAGGAATCCACTGAGGCCTTGGAATAAAGATGTGTTTGGAGAAAATGACTTTGTATTCCATAATAAAAGTGGGTTGGGTGCAACCAGCTCTTCATTCCGGTTCTGATGAATTGATTTGATTTGACCTTTTAAGGATGTTAAAGAAAGACTACTGAAGAACTTTGAAGCAAAGGATGTGTTTCAATGTAAATAAAGATTGAAGTCATAGTTATTAAGTTTCTAAGTTGCTGGAAAATACAATAAGCACAAATAAGTGGATGATATACTTTTAGTATCAGGATTTGCTGCCTTTAGGGTAATTGCCTTTTAATGGTAAATTGGAGAAGAAAAAACCAAACCCATGCATGAGTTCTGCTTTTTTCAGTACTGGCCACTTTGTCTACTCCCAAGCTTTTTCTGCACAGATTATAAAAGGGAAAAGTCCTAACTGATTTTAATTTTTGAAGATTTGAATGTTATAAGACATGTATTTAGTCAAGTTTAAAAACCGTTTTGAAGAAGAACAACAAAAATAAATCTTCATGATCATATTTGCTAAGATAACAAATATGCACATACCTTTCTCTTTGAAGCTGAGAAGGCTGTCAATTAATACACAGCAAGGTTGGTTTTGTTCAAAAAACCTTTAAGTCAGACTTTTAAGCAAATTCTTATTTTGGAATAGTTAATTTTTCAATTAACTTGCTTCACTTCCAAAAGCTTTTTAAGAATACAGTCTGCTCTGTTCTGAAAGAACATCTTCAGTGATACGCTTGCATGATACAGTTGTTTGCATGTGTGTACTTTGTGGATCTGTGCCATTTATTTCACATTTTTGTATCTTATGGTGCTAATATGTTTCCTACATCCCTAACTTATCGGTGAGTATCTCCATTCATTTAGGGGTAACCTTCAAGAGCAGGTGTCTGTGAAATGTGATGACCTGCAGCTGCATGACTCATAGGGAATGCTGGGACCCTGAAAGCCAGCATAGTTTGAAGGAACATATCCCACACTGTATAACTGTTCTTGCCAGGAAACTCGTTCTCTAGAGTATATGCTAAGAATACAATCCCATCAGTACAAACGGGAGCAGATCTTCCTCATTCAAAAATTCAAATAAATCCTTTTTATGTAGTTCAGGTAGCTAATTAACTGTTAACCTAGAGAATACAGAATATCAATATTTATAGAACACAGTGTAAATACTCAAAATAGTGTTCTCATTTCTTCAGCGCCAAGTTTTCTGAAGGACTTCAGGATTCATCATCTGGAGTTGGAAATATTATTCCTTCTATGGGTTTTCTGCAGCAAGGCTAGCTGTTTTCATGTGTCTTCTCAAAATCTTCAAACTTTTTCAAAAATGCCTATAGCATGACTTTCCACGTGCCAGTTTAAATGGGTGCCTTTTCACTTGCTGCTTATCTTTTCAAAAAGCAGGGCAGGAGAGTAGTATATTAAATTCAAGTATGCGTGCCTAGCAGATTAGCCAAGTTTGCCTCTTACCCTTAAATAGACAATATTGTGAGTTTCTAATAACATTAGAGACTTTCAAATCAAGCAGCTCGTTCAATTGCTTAAAGTATTCTGACTTACCATGAGATGAATAGGTTAAGAAAGAAATGGTTGTTTCTTTTCTTAAATTCAACTGTCTCCAAAAAATTACCAATGTAAGGTGCCGTAAATGCGGTTCTTGTTAAATCAGCAGCAAGATGCCCACCATTTCTTTGATCTGGTGTGATTTATCACATCAAGAGGGGATATATCAAATCAGAAAACTATCAAGGGTTTTAACCATTCCAAAGGGAAGATAGGCAGAGTGAGAATGAGTCACACAGATCATGCCTTACTTCTGTCTTTTGATAGTTTACACTTCACAAAAAAGTAACAGATTCTAGATAATGTAATTGTCATAGTCTTTATTTTAGAAATTACTATGTAATTGTGGATGAGTGTTCACCATAATTCTCATTTAGGGGAAGTCCCAGGAATATGATGCTTTTCCTGGCATTAGTGAGAAGGAGCATTCAAATAGATCTTTCACCTTGAAGAATGCGTTAGGCTGGTCAGAGCAATGTGATAATGATATCCAGTGCAAATAATTGCATCCTTGCCACTACTTTACTATAATAGGCAAAGATGAGGTAGGTTTTTAAACATACTGAATTTTAGGGACTTTTTTTGTCACTCCAGTAAATTTGATGTAACTGTGGCTGCTCAAGAATTAGATCAAGAAGAAAATAAATATTGTAGAATAAAAGCATGCTCAAAAAAACCAAGAAGTACTTGAAATATATTGAATTTTTAAGTCACACTGAGATTTTGGCCATGGTTTTTCCTACTTTGAATAGTTAGATTCTTGCATTTGATCTGATTCCAATAGTTTGCTGTCATTGTTTGCTGGTCACAGAATTGTGGAATAATTTATTATGGATGGACTTTTGGAAGCCTCAACTATGGGTTTACTTCAAATTTACCTTTTGTCTCTGTCTAACTGAGCTTGAGTTTGACTTGTGAAGAATTTTTCCCTGTATCTAATTGAAAATTCCTGTGCTGCAGCTTATGTCTATTGCCTTTTGGTTTGCTAAACTACTAATGTTTCACTTTACGATGCTTTTATTGAGAATTCTGAAGATTTCTCAGCAGTTTTCTCCTTTTCCCATTTGAATGAGGTATGCTCTTCCTGGGACTCTTAGGTACACTGAATACCTAGAGGGAACATTCAGTAATTGCTCAATAAATAAGAAAAGACAGAATTTTATCTGTTTTCTTGCTCATCTAGACTGGGCAGTACCTCAGCAATTCTAGATTAACAGTCTTAATTTTGTACTACCACTCTTAGAAAAGAAAAAATTAAAGGAATTTTTAAAAAGGAAATTTAAGTGTTAAGTTCTTACTACTTCCATTACTCTGAACTGAGAGATAAGCACTTACTTTTTAGCTTTGAAAAATCTATTAAATGTGGTATGAGCCTGGGGTGCAAAAGCTGGTCACTTGTGTTGTTTTGAAGGCCAGTGATAGAAGTGGTGAAAGCCAGTAGTTGCAGTATGTTCTATTGTTAAATAATATTCCTGTCTTTCTTTTTTATTTGTAATAATCAGTTATTGTCTTATCTTGTGTATTTTCTGTTTAATAAATTCCCTCACTCTTTTTCATACCTCTCCTATTTTATCAAGAGCTATAATTGATAGGTCTATTATTTGTTAGAAGCTCAGCTTAGTCTTTTATCATGACAAAAACCTCAGCTTGTGCATAATTAAGTGCAAGGCATGGTTCTGAATTCCTTCTCTGGTAGAGACTATTCCTGTTACCGAAGTCTCTGAGGATACACAAGTCTCTTTTTGTGTGCATTACAAAAGCAGTGACTATTCTGTCTTTATTGACATTTTTGGCAATGCTGTATTAGGTTAATCTACCCTACTTTCTTTTCCTCCCTTCCCTAATCTTTATTTCTGGAAATTTTATCGATACTATCAAATAAAATTTTGTTGTAGTGAGGAAGAAGGAGATAGTCTACTTTCTTAGACAAAGTGCAAACAGAATTTCTGTTCATAATTAGAACCTGAAGGTTTCTTTTCATTCTCTAGAGAATATGGTAGAAATAGAGTTACAGAAAAGGAAAATTATCGTAACAAGCAATCGTTCATGTATGTCTCATGCTCAATAACAGTTATATAGATTTAAAATCAGTCATTGGCAATGTCTTCTGTTTTTATAAATCCTGTAGTTTGGAGAATGCTTTGATCTTTGTATTTGTAAAATTTATAGAGATGGCTTTACAAACGTTCTGCTGAATTTAACTTTCTGTAAAAGAGATGCTCTTCATGTGTATTTGTATCAGTAGTGTTAGGACTGGAGCAGCATTTATGTCCTCTCAAGCAATACTTAACCCTTGTAGGCTACAAACATGAGAGGACATTGTTCTAAGGATGCTTTGACCTAAATAAGACAGGAAAGGGCTGGGGACAAAAAGAAGAAAAATGCATCATCTTGCTTTTGGTGATAATCTGAGTCTTGAAGTTTTAAAAGAATACCTGATAATAAATAAGTGTGGCTGGGGAGGAAGAAATGTAACACTCTTTTGAAGGAAAGAATTAATCATCTTTCACAATGAAAGAATAAATACAGCATTTACATTCCACTCATTCTCCATTTCAATTTGCTCTTACCTCGTGTTTTTTTTTTTTTTTTCTTATGTTTCTTATGAGGTTCTGTTAATACTTTTTGAGACAGCATGAGATAAGTAAACTGTAGTCACAGGTGTTTTGCATGCCATTACTTGGACTATTTAACTGCATAAACAAGTCCTTGAGCATTTAAAGTCTGCCTATATTCTTCATGTGCCACTCCTGACACATTATAAACTGTTATCTGATTTAAAGTAGCCGGGGAGAGGGGGGGAGGGAGAGGTAGCAACTGAAGTTAAATAAATAAATAAATAAATAAATAAATAAATCTATATCTCAGAATATATCACGATGCTGCACAAACCATTTAAGCACTTGTACCATTCAGAGTGCAAATACATGCATTAATGCTTGAAGTTCTAACCAAATAGGAATGTTTTTGTGATCAGGGAGCCAGCTTTTGACTGAACTGACTACAGTGGCTTTGCATAGACTTAAGCTGAAATTCAAGGTGTCTGTGTCACAGTTGCTTGGCAATGCACTTATAAGTATACTAGAAAGAAAAATATATGATCTGCTTCACTGATAATATAGTGCATTGTTTAATGTTTACATATAATTGGCTCTTCATGCTGGAAAATCTCATTATAAACACAAGGGAATTATGCCTGTGGTACGTTAATATTCACTGGTGATCGAAAGAGCAAAAAGCTGGTGTCACAGGAGATATTCTTGTATACATAATCTTTTCAAAAGTTAGACTTACTCTGTCTTTTCCCTTTGCAGAGGGCTTGCTATATTTCAACGTATGTTTATCTGTAAGCTTGGAAGATAACATTCAAATCAACTTGGAGTGATAACAGGTAAGTCTAATAATTGACTTATCAATTTAACAAAAATTTTGACTTTTTTACCCAATTCCCTAGGCAGGGACAAGGTAGCTTCCGTACTTGTCATTGTCTGTAACAAAACAATAGTAGAAACTTCCTTATTGATACTGAAAACATTTTAAAAACAAGCTTACTGAAAACAGTCCTGTGATTTTTATTCATCTGGTCCCTTAAAATTTATGTGATTATTATTCTTGAATTTTTCCCTGTTCGTTTTAAGGTTCCTTGGCTTGTGAATTAGAGCTTATAAGAAGCAAGAAAATGGGAACCTTTTTCTCCTGTTAGAATTTTCTGAGACCTCACTTCTCTAGTAATGTTCTGTTGTAGACAGAAGGTTCTACTTTTCCTGGTAGCAAAAGAGTTTCAATACTGATATTCTGAAATAAGGTAGTTATTCATGATGCCACACATGCAAAAATATATCCTCTGGGCCCCACAAATTGCATATAAATGTGACTCCTGAGAATAGAATAAACTTTATATGCTTCTGAAAAAGTTATCTTCTAGTTTGACTTAGAAACTCAGCCCTGAGGTTATAATTGCTGGTTTATACTGGTCCACATAAAAATATACAGAAAAAGCAATCCAGTACTCAAGGGAGTAGATCGATAGATAGATAAAATAGAAGCCTGAGATACTAAGAAAACTGGAGAGTTATTAGGAGCTTTAGTTATCTGCTTCTGGCACTTGCCTTTTTAGAAGATTCTACATGAATCTTTACTGAACTATTCCTGCAACTTTTGTTTAGGAAGAATTTATGGGAAATTACTTTTGATCATTTTGGATATATATGTGAAAATGGTGGTCTTGGGAGGAGTCAAAATGCTGGATTCTATCTCAGGAAATAAACACAATCTGGGCCTAAAAAGCTCAGATTAATTTATACTTTTACTTTCTTCAGTTGCTTTCAAGATGACTGAAGCTGCAGAGCAATTAATTTTACTTTAATATAAATACTAAAATATATTAGTATTATGTATACATGTTCATACATTAACTTATATTAACGTACATATCTTGGTCCATATGGATGTATTTTTAGTTGCCCAATAATTCTTGGGAGGAAGAAGTTCCTACCAGTAGAGTGCCCCCTCAGCTGGCTGAAGAGAAGACAATAAGATCGGCAGCACTTTGGAGACTGTTCCATCAAAAGAACAGTGGCTTAATTAGGTTTGAAAGGTATCTCAAATGTCTAATGTTTTTCAATATTTCTTGCTTTGGCTTTTTCCCAGTCCATGATACTGTGACTTTCTTATCACCGTGTTGCTTACTAGTATCTCCTTTGATGTGTTTGGTCTGTTGCTTTATACTTTGTGTGAGCAGCATATTAACAGCGACTGTTTTGTAGTAAGCTTATTTGAACATGGAAAAAGTAGCAGATTGTCCACTTGAAGGTTCTGGGCTACAAAATATGAGACGATCTCACCTGAAAGGAGAATTTGAAAAGTATTTCTTACCAGCTTTATCCCCCTGCTTGCACTTTCTGATCTGTAGATTATGGTAAAAACAGGTTTTCAATTGTACCTCCATATCTTATCTTTATCCATAGTACAATGGAGTCCTATTTCTTGGGAGTATCCAGACAGTCATAGTTTTACATACATTTTCAAAGACTTACCTTAGATTAGAAAAACTGCCTGTGGGCAAGTACTGCATTCCTTTTCCTCATAGCTGGATTGAATCTAGCCATTCTGAACTGTTTCCATGTATGCTTTTTAGTAGTGCCCCTCTGAATATTACTAATGATAGAAATATTTCTAATGATAGAAATATAATGATAGAAATACCTTTTTTAAGAAACTTTATTTTCCAATCTGATGTTCAAGTTATTTCTCTGTTAAACTATTTCTGATTTGCCTCACTTAAGTGTGCTGGTTTAGTGGCAACTTGTTACTGAAACTGAAGGGAATCTGTGAAATCAAGAGGAGAGAAAATGACTTCATGACAATTATATGTTGTTCACTTACTAAGCATGGATGTAGTCCCCAAGTTAGCCTCAAGCCTTTATTTCGGTGACTTGCTACTTCCTAGTAAGATGATAGTGAACAGCAAAATCCAACCCAGGTTCAATCTTATCTAAAGTAAATTTTCTGACAGTGCATCTACTTGGATTGCATCTGAAACTCTATCCAGACAGGTTGAACTGACAATTTGGTATCGAGTCCCTTATAAGTGTGGGTGATGTCTGTCAGCAGTGCACTAATGTTCAGTCTCTGTCACTTTTAGTACTTCCAGCTCTTTAGAAAAGCAGAAATATATTATTAGGTTAGAGCTACAAAGAAGAATGAACTGATTTTGGTCATAACTTATTTCATATTCACAAAAGTAAAGACAGAATTAATACATTAGTATTTTCCCACTTTTTTGAAAAAAATTGTCCATCTTACTTTCTCTGCTTTGACTTTCTGGTTTCAAGTCTGTCTGCACATAGCAGATACACAGAACAGGACTTGAGTGTGAACTGTATCCTAGTACAAACACCTATTTATGTTTGGCCTGTAACGCTAGGGGAAACATCATTACTAATAGTTTAATATTGTATGGAATTGAAATATAATTCATGTTACCTCTCATAGTTACAGAAATGGGAGACGTGACAGAAGAGAGACTGTAATATTTATGATTGTGGGGAAAAAACTGCCTTTACATTGTTTTGATTTTTCTAAAAGCATGCTTTTAGGTTTTCTTTTCAGAGTTCATTTTGTCGAAAAATTGACCACCCACACATTTACCGCTAATGCATTTCCTTTTGTGCAATAGTTGGTTAGTTTTAGTCAGTGTAATGCATGGATGGTGCTAAGTTTTTTCAGTGCTGTTGCACCTGTTTTACGAAGGGAGAGTATGATGATCTCTAGTGGTCTTTCTTTTTCCTTTTTAATGTAAATGTAGTTTCTTTTCTTTGGTTTTGTAGTGGTCCCTGCATTTCACTTCTTCCCCCTGTAAGGTTCAGAAGATTTTACTTGCATCAGGTAGCAGCTGGTATTGTTGACGTGTTCTCCCAAATGTGTACAGCAAGGATGTGGCTAAAATTTGATAGCTCTATGCTCTGGTTGCTCTGCTTTTACAAAAGTAGGCATCTTCAAATAAGTTTTCTTTGGTAGTTAAATGACAGAATAACACATTAGCATTTCAGTAAGGCACTTAGTGATTCATTTTCTTCTTGAAACTTCTTAATTTCCATATATCATCTTGTTCTTTTTCACTGAAATGAAGTTGTGAAGAGGCTGGAATTCATATTTCAGTCTTGTTGATGTGTTTATACATTTTGTATTACATGCTTGGCTTTTTCTTTTATCTGCTTGATATAAAAAATGGTTTATTAGCTCAGTTCTGCTGATTTCTTTTTTTTTAAATGTTTCAAGGTGTCTGAAATTTTGTGATGGTCCTTTGAGATCTCTGAGTCATTCCATAACAGACAGTCTGAATTCTGAAAGTTTGAGTCCATTTCTGCATTCCCAAAACTGAGCCACGGTATCTGTATATGGCTTGGGAGGAGAACTTTAAAAGGTTTAGGAGGACAGAGACAAGTGTACTGCACACACAGGATAAAAGGTTCTGACATAACTCCTCTTGAGCTCCCAGCTGCATCCATAGGTTTCAAGAGAGTTTTAGCATTTTAACTGGGGCTAGTGCAGTCCAAGTTCATAAACAGCAAAGTAATGTACAGCTGGTATGTGTTTATTATGAGGGAAAGTATTGTGTTTCTGTACTATACAAATTCAGCAAGAATTATACTTACTGATCCCCTCTCCCAATCCCTTCACTTCATGTTCTTTCTCTTTCCAGGTTCCATTTTTTTTTTTCCTAGGCCCTTCTCATTTGAGTGGATTATGCCAATTAACTTTATGAGCATTCTTAGGGGATTTTTGATTTATATTTTTTCCCCCAGCTAAGTTCATAGCTAGTGCTGTGAGCCAGTCTTCAAAGCTACTGAATGCTGATAGTTCCTTGTAGAACAGGGAAACAACTGGGGAGTTTAGCACCCTTTCAAAATGTGGCTGTATGTTTATCGCTTCTACTTGATCAGCAGGCTTCTTATGTCAGGACACACTGATACCGACTGGTAACATTAGCTTGGCTCTGAACACAGCATAACTGAATTAGCCAAATTTTACTTCCCTAGGCTTGCCTGCCTCCTTTCTTCTTTGTGCTTTCTCTGTGGATCAAATTCTTCTCTTGGAGTGAGAGCGCTAAAAAGCTGAGCTAGCTAAATCTCCACAGTAGTTTCATTCAGGATTTGATTATGATTCACAGGACTTGGCAAAATGAAAAACAAACATATAAATGAGCTTTTCCTGAAATGCTGTTCCCCTGAGTGACTTGTTTCACCTTTCACAAAGAAGGTGCAGAGATAAAGGAGAATTTAGGCTAACTATAAATTCAAAATCTAAGTTGTAGATAAATAATAAAAAAAAAATTTATTCTGCTAACCTTTTTTCTTCTAAGAGCTAACTGATTTGCTTAAAGAGGAGGATATCCTCATTTATACAGCAAGGAGACCAATACTGACTAACAAAATCATTTAATACTAAATTACAAGCAGTTTCTCTGTTTTGCTTTCTTTTTCAGCCATATTTGGGCATATCCTGATTGGTCTGTACATTTAGAGAGTTGTCCTTGGGTATTCTTAGACATAGATGCAACACATTTGCAAAAAACCTACTTAAAATCTCTGTTCTCTTGAGTTGCTACAGTCTCCTGTCTGTAGGACAGAGAGTACTCCTGGGGCTGACTGGCATCCTGGATTGCTCGTTATAGAGGGAGAGAACATCTACAACATCAAAATGCAACTTTTTGCCCACTTTGTAAAAAAATGTTGCAGATCAGAAATATGCCTTCTAACCCTTCTGGGGCTCCTTTCAGTGCAGAACCCCGTTGGAGAAGTACAGTCTCCTGCAAAATAATGCTCAGGGTGACGAAGGTAGCAAAACAGCTCCTCTGACAGGTGTGGTGGATATGAACAGGTTGTCTGATGTCCCAGAGATGCCTGTTTTCTCTAGCAGTCCCTTGGACTGGCAGGAGGGACAAATTCTCTTATTTCTCTGACACTGGCTAGGTAAATGAACATGGAGCTTTGGGATTATAGCTAAAAGAGGAGGAATCAAAAATCTGGCCTGTGACATATATGCCTTCCTCTTTGTCCTCAAGTCTCACTGGAAATTCTGTTCTTGTCATAGGAATCAGTTAGTTTTACCTGTATCATCCTTTGGCAAGATGGAGGAGGGACTGTATTCATATTTTGCTGCTTGTTTTTAAAACAGCTAGCCAAATAATATCAAAAGTTCTGCTACAAAGAAGATGTATTTTACTTTAAAATGGGCAAATTGAGGAGTGGTCTCTGCAGGAATCAGCAGACCTGCAGGAGCTAAGGTGCTGGGAAAACAGAATTGTACACTGCTGAGCATCTTCTGTGTCTGTTGTGTAGGCAGAGAGGCTCTGCCTGGGAAAAGGGAATGTGGGCTGCTCCTGGCTGACTTCAGACATCATAGGCCCAAGTGCACACTGGTTTCTTGATCCCTTGCCACTCCTGCCACAGCTAACACCCTCTTATCACAGTGCCCTCTCTTTTCCTTTGAATTTCCTCCTTCTCAGCATGCCAAGCGTGTCCTACTGGGAGCGTGAGCATGCCCATGAAGGAGTTGCAAAATACGAGGGGAAGTGCTAGGGTCTCCAGACCCTCTGTAAGGCCCAGGCAGATCTGAACCTGAGCAGACTTCACCCTGTCTTATGTGAAATTACTCATGAGCAGTGTATAAAAAAAATATATAAATACATTAATAAAAGTTGAAGCTTTCTTCTTTATTTCCCCCCACTGCCCCTTCTCCCCAGATCTAAGATGAAGAATCAGCAAAGAGAACGATGGTAGCCTTAGGCAAAGTGCTGCGGAGATGAGATTGTAAAGGAAGAAAAGAGAAGGCTAAAAACTTTCAGCACAGTCTGTCAGCCTTGGGCACTGAATATGAAGCTAGCAGGTCTGGAAAGACTTCATCAGTGACTAATGATTGTGGTGTTCTCTGCAAAGCTTTTGTAATATTTGCAGCAAATTAAGTTTTGATAGTTAAATAAGTACGTGGGGCAACCAAATGTGGTTTTTGATATCTCTTGTGTATATGCACTGCCTGTATTTTCCCATGGATCACTTGCCTGTACTGTGTTATAGCACTGGACAGGTTCAGCATAGGTATTAAATAGTGGTTATGTGGGAGCTGATATAACCCAACCCTTAGATACATTTTTTTGCTTTAAAGAGACCTTATATGCAGGGAAGCCTCAGGGTGAGCTATGAAAGCATTAGAAGTGGCTAAAGTAAGAAGTATTTCAAACTAATGCTATTGTAATAAAATAATTATATCTGGTATTTGTTGGCTTAGACTGCTGACTAAAACTGTGCTGCATCAAAATGCTGTGATATCAGTATATCAAACAATACTTCTTTTGAAATAAGCATACTTTTAAGCTTCTGGACCATATTCACTGGTATGTTACTTCCATTTATACTGATGTGAAATTAATTATAAGCAAAATATTTATTGCAGTATGGTATAAGAGGACGACTGTGGTTTAGGTTGTTTGTTTAAACATGCTAATATTGCTTAATATTAGCTTCATTAGTATGTCAGTGAGACCACAAATGTAACCCAGTTCTTCCCTGATGGAGATGTGCAGAAAGTAAAAATGCACTGAAAGTCTCTGAAGAGTTCTTTCAGGTTTGAATGTACTAAAAAGATGAGTTACAGAATGCTGTTTTCTTTCTTGGAGATGATGCTGTATAATTGCAATATGGACCTTCTGGAAAGTTTTCTTCTTTTGTGCCAGATGCACATACCCGACATTATCCTATTATCTGATTACAGCACCTCTGCTATAATGTTTTCTGCTTTAAGTATGTCTGTCCCAACAAGACACCAAGAAGGTAGGATAAGAAAAGGAATACATAGCTAAGCATAGGTAAAGAGACAGTCAACATATAATATAATATGGTAAGATAAAAATTATCTATTTGCTCAGAGGCATAAGAATTAATGTGGTCTTTTTAGTACCTGGGTCAGATGTCTAGTGTGAAACATGAGATTTTAAAGACAGCATATTTAGTTTAATCATGTCGTGCAATAGTAATTCCTTGAACATTATTTGGGTATTGTTAAAAGGTAACAAAAAGACAAGTAAAGCACAGAATCACCATAAACTCATTAAACACATGAATATTCAAATGTTTCTTTTCACCTGATTGTACCTGAAGAATCATAAACACCTAAAAACAAGCACTCCCCCCAAAATTATCTTTGAAATAATTTTTGTTACCTTTTCTTTCAAATCTACTCATTAGGTAGGCTAGGAAGTATATAAGTAAGTCAGTCCTGTTTCTTGTTTCTTATTTTTGTTTCTTCGTAGTTGCAAACAGTTTTACTAGAATAAGGAAGAGAAACTTGTATTTTATACAGTGATAATACTAGCTGGTAGATTCTCAAATGCAATGCATGTGCAAGTCAGAAGTGTTTGAAATAATTTCAACTGCTATTAGAGTTACATCAGGGAGAACAACATAAAGGAACTTGCCTGTAGTCACTGCACTTATTAGAAAATGCCTCAGAAAACCCAGTGAAATGCAAATGAGATTCATAAGTCAATATTAAGAGATGCAACAGAACCTGCTCTGAGAAGATCTACTTCTTAAAGACATCTTGACGTGCCAGTGTCAACTTCCTAATTTTAACTTCTTTCATTATAAATTCACAAATCTCAAATTTGTTGTATGTTATGAATTTGTAAGTTGAAACTATGACCTTTTAAATTTAAAGCAGCAAAAACCACAAAACAAAGCAAATCTTTATAGGGCTAGTAATTGGCATGTAGCATGTTGATGAAAATAAATGTATGACATGGTTTTTCTTTTCCTTCCAAGGGAAGCCCTACGGTGTTTTAAACATACTTTTAATTAATAATATCTAAAGTTATTGTGTTGGTTTCCAACTTACATGACAGATGACTGCCAGAAATGTCACATGAAGCTATGGATAATAACTGGGGGTTCTGCTGTAGGCTTAGGTAAAATGTTAACAGGGCACTTATATGGCTCAATCCCTTTTCTTCCTTAGCAAAGAGGTAGTAACCTTTCTCTGCTTATCAAGATTTAACAGTCAGCTGCTGAGATTGATACCTGAGCTAGTTATTAGAATAACATTTTTGCTTTTGTTCTCAGGCAGACCTACCTCCAGGTAACGTACTGACAACAGCAGACATACAGTAAAGCAGATGTAGGTTTTTTTCTGAAGTTAGATTTGGGATTAGTGCAGATCATGTGTTTATAGAATCTCTGTGAGTTTTCTTTCTAATTATTTACTCTAATATCCATATCTAAAGGAAGAGTAAAGAGGGATTTCTAGTATAGTACCAGATTCTTGATCCTACTACAAGTACCTTGAGGAAGTAATGAGATAAAGAGGTTTTCTTTCTCTCTGTGCTTGTGGCAAAGACTTGGCAACTGTAGCAGTTTCAAATGTAGAAACAGAAGTGCCAGTATCTTTATATACTGATCAGCGGATGTTATGTAAATTCTAGGCTAGAATACAGGGGAAACAGTTTCACATTGATATAATGTGCTTTGGGCCAGGGGCTAGAACGAAACATAGTCTACATAGACCATTATTTATTGGTTGGAGTGAAAGGCCATGAAGCTTACAACCTATTCTACACAAGAGCATTTTTTGTGAGGGTGTGAAAAAAATCTGTCATTTAAAAAAAAAAAACCTTTGAGGTGTTTCCTTTTATATCATGGTAGGACAAGGATATTTTAAAGTTTTGACTCAGTTTAGGAAAAGAATTCCAGCCCATCTCTAGATGCAACATCAGATAAAGCCTCTGGGCTCTGGGCATTATCTTAAAACAGGTTTGATACTACTGATGGAAAAATAGAACACAGCACTTTAGTTTCTTTTTATTTAGGGAAACAACAGAATAGTAGACTTTTCCTGTGAACGATAGTGTCTTTTGTAGATTATAATATCTGATTACAATATTTATTGCCTAATTTACATAAAGCTGACTACTGCAGAGTGAGGAGATAGATAATATTTATTTTGTTACCCATGGGAGATTTAATGATAATTGGATTGTTTTCAGTTCAATGACACATCTCTAAAGTAAACCAAGTAAAGGAATTCCAGTCTCTTTAAAAATCGTTTCCACAGTGAAAGCTTATGAAGTGACCTTTTAAACGAACTGAATATTAGCTTGAGTTTTCACTCAAAATGTTGCACCTGAGATGAAATACCCTCTATCAAATACATGTAAAAAAAAGGTAGCTATATAAATAAGTAAATGAGAGATAAAAGTACATTTTTCTAATATTTTCTGTTGAACAGATCAACACTGATTCTCTTTCACTTACATTAATTTTATACTGGATCTATTCTTCCAATCTTTGGTTCCTCTTGACTTAAACCAATGTGTTGTCAAAGGAGAACTGGAGCCAATTTCTCTGGGTTGACAACCACTTGGAACAAAATCTTAAGTTTCTTTCATCCGTCGTGAGTTGATTAAATTTAATGTAGGGGTATTTCAGTTAATTACTTTGCAATTCAAAATACAAAAACATTTACATAAAGTATTTTCTAATTCTAAAATACTCTATAGAATAAGTTTTATGCAGATATTAACTTACTGAAGATGTTTGCAAGAATGCCATTTTAAAGTATCTAAAAGCCCAGTTCTGTAGTTAGTCTGGTTATGAAAAATGGTAAGTGTGTAACATACACGTTAGAAACATTTTCTTAAAATGTCACAAGAGCATGAAACACTACAGAGCAAAGGCTAATACCGCAATCTTTATTTCCTTTTATGCTTTTTACTCCATAAATAGATCCATTGACTTCCAAGTACTATGTGGGGCTATCAGCATCTGGCTGCATAGGTCTAGAATGTGATGAAATTATGACAGCCTGAGTTCCTCTTTGTGTTTTGTATTGTATCTCCAAGAGTTATGAAAGCTCTAAGTGGCTAAAATGCTGTGGATGACCCCTTTGCTTCTGCTCACTTTGCCTAGGTGGAAAAGTTGAGATGGGATGAAAGGCAGTGGAAGATTTCTGTGTGAATAAATGTTGCCTCTCTTTTCATATAACAGAGGTATTTAGAAGTTGAAACTTAGAGCCAAGCACTCTTCTCTGCTTCCAATTTCCTTCCTCCCTCTTTGTGGTCATATCCCACAGCATGACAGCCAAATTGCCTTGTACTTTGGAATGAAGCTGAGAGTCATTTTAGAGTAGGCTGGTGTAATAAAATATATGTGCATAATCACATTCAAACCAAGACTTCAGATGAAAATCCCTGTTTCATACTCTTGAGTGTATGAGGCTGAAGGTTAAAAAGAATGTTGCCTTCACAAAAACCTGCAATAAAACTGCATGTGTTTCACTGAGGCTGGGATTTCACCCTATATATCTGCACTTAAGTGTTGAATCTTGTATTCTAGATTGCAGTATTTTCATTATCTTTCATATAACTAAGCTGAAAGAGTAGTGTTTATCTCATGGTTTCATCTGAAACCTTGTTGAAGAGAATTCAAGTTGTGGATATATTGTGATTTGTTGATGTTTTAGTGTTTTCCAGAATGGCTACTATACTTTTTCTTTAAACATGTTTTTCTTCCTGTTTCTATCTGCTTGCTGCTTTGACTTGACTTTAAAGTGCAAATTTTTTGGTGCAAGTAGTACATTTCTCTGTACAGCATGTCATTGAGATCCTGTGATTAGTCTGTTGATTTGGGGGCTCCACGAAATAGTCAGCTTAAGATGCTACAGAAATAATTAGTACACGAGATAACACTGGGAGTGGAGAAATGAAGTTCCAATAAAATTAGGTTAAAAATGTGAGAAGGAAAGAAAAAAAGAGAATTAATTAGAGAAATGAAACCCATAGGCTGGGTAGGTGACCTTCTCCTAATATGTGCTACATGCTGTAGTAAGTACACAGGTGTTGAAATGATTGACATAGCATACAGGAGAGTAAGACTAATGTAATGATTAAGCAAATCAAAACTCATGTTAGCCAGAGTTTGGATTGTTATATGCTATCTTACAGCATTTTGTCCACTGCTGGGAGGACTGTGTGGAGAAAAGGGCATGGTCAAGCTTGTATTGGTTTAAGCACCGTAACATTTATACACTTGATATTCAGTTGTCTGAGCTCTGTTACTGCTGAGTTAATTTAAGGTTGCTGTGGACATGGTAACAAATCAAATGGGCTGTTCAGTTTAGTTTAATATTGGTCAAATATGCCATTTAAAATCTTTCCACCCTGGTGTTCTGATCATTGTTGTAGGTGATAAAAATAGTATCTTTAAAAGTGAAATGAACTCTGTATGCTTTCATTTAGGTAAATTGTTTCAATGCAAGTTAGCACCAAATACAGATGTTTACTACTTAACTAAGTTCTCTTAGAATATAATCTATAGCTTCTTATTATTCCCCTAACGACAATGATAGGGCACTTCTTTGCTATTACTGTAGATATTATGAATAAAATGCTCACATACACTGAATTACTCAAATGCAGCTCTCTGTTTCTGGAACCAAATGTTTTCTAACTAAAGAAAAATTCTTTTTAATAGGTTTTGATAGGTAAAGTAGTTCCTTTGTACACAGGGTTTTGAATATACAAGATTTCTTTTTGAAAATATTATCTTATTGTGAGATTTTTGAGTTGAATAAGTTTTTTCTCTCCCAAAAGGTTGGCTGAACTTGGAGTTTAGGATTTACTTTTGCTCCTTGGCAGGGATGTGCTTTTTCCTGATTACTAGCAGAATTATGTAGTTTCGAAATGTATTCTGGAATTAAAGGGCCTTAAACACATGATATACTCCATGATGCGTGTAGTTCAGTAGAGCCCAGCTTCTGGAACAATGTCACCTTGGTTACAAGAAATAGTTTGAAAATATGAATTCTGAATGTTTAAAAGTCAGAAGGTCAATAAGGAAGACTAAGAAGTCCTTGTGAAATCTGAGACAAAATGTGTATTTTAAAGTGCATACAAGTACAAATGAATATAGTAATTCTCATGGCACATTTCATTTGACTTTTGTCTTGGAGAGATCAAGTGAGTTTGGCTGATTTACCTTATGGAAGGCAATGGTAAAGTGAAGGACAAATATGGACTCCTAAGAGGAAGTGAAGTACAATGCTGGAGGATGCTTCATCTTGATTCTCCTCCCAACTCTTTACCTTGTCTAACAGCAGACAAGATGGAAAGCTTTATTCTTATAAGTGAACGTATACACTGTAAATTCCTTATGGCAGGAATCCTGTCTGTTTCTGTTAAATATTCTGCACAGCAGTGAGTCTATACTATCTAAACAGCAATAGAGCCAGTAGAAGCAACTAGAACCCTCTTATTTTGGATAAGAATCCATTAAGAGAATCTAATGAAAATGAGAAGAAAATGGCATGGCAACTGAGAGAGCTTTTGAAGTATCACTGTTAAGTGAGGAACCTGCCAAGCAATTTCAAACCATGGAAGAGAAGGGATAAGGAACCCTTAGAGATGCAGCCTCGCTTTTAAGAAGGGTAGGTGTAATGCCACAACAGTCTGGTTCCCCAAATTGCCAGAAACACCATACAACTGCAAGGCTTCCTGCATGTCAGGCAGCTAAGGAGACTTATCCACCTAAAAGCTGTTGAACTGCTGTGTGGGAGAAAGATATTAGCTCTATCAGGAAAAGGATATCAAAAGCAACGTATCCCTGCTCTTTGGAGAGGTATATAGATTGAATCATCAAGCCACCTGGGCTTGTAGCATCAAACATCACAAACTGATCCTCTTACTCATGTTGGACAGTACTGTAATTTTGTAATAAATTCCAGCTGTGGAAAGGGAGAAAAAAGGAGGCAGAAGGAACCTAAATCCTTTGGGTCTGGGAGAGCCAAAGCTGTGTGTATGCTGATTATAAAATTTTTTGTGAGGTTCCTCTGATTAATATCAGAAAAGCCAATGAGAAGACAGGCCAAGGGCTGACATTCTCCTTGTTATAGGCCAGGCTTTGCACCTTATAAGACTGCTGGCAACACTGAAAACTTTCCCCAGTCTGTCCAATGAGGGGAGAATCTTCCAATAGCCAACAAGTGTGGGTTTGTGCATCACAATGGCACAAGGACAAAAGATTCTCATCCACCTTTTTTCTAACAGGCAAAATATGAAGTAAACCAGATCTTATAAGAAGTTCCATTCCCTACTGACCTTGTTAGAGTTCTGCATGGAATTGGCATCTAATTGTAGAACTAGGGACTAAAATTTGCACAGGCTGACTTAGCAACTTTAAGAATAATCGTAATTTCACTTTTGAGTTTCTATAGAAGAGCCTGATCCTTCTTGATTAATTCAGAAGTTTTGTTGTGTTTTTTCCTGTGGGACATATTCAAGCTCAGAAAGGCTAGCTGTACAAATTATTTTCCTATGCTTTTGATTAACATTTTAAAGAAATTAGATTTATGCATACATCAGTTCTTTACAATATAACCTCAATAGTATTAAAGATACAGTCTACACTAAAGGAAATCAATAATAGTCATTTAAGAACATTATCTACATTTTTCTCTTCTCTGACATACATGCATTCTAATTAAAAATGTATGGTATTTATACTATAGAAGAAGACTAACTGAAGGAACTACTAATGTATGTATAAGTTTTATAAGGAGTTTTATTTACAATGAAGTGTAGCAAGGGAGGAGAAGGTATTGTCAAATGATACTTGGTAAACAGAGTTCTGGAGTTCTAAGCACAAGGATGAACTAAGGGAATTTTTTTATACAGCATGTGTGGATAAATGCTTTGATAAATTTTGTGTGTTGTGTGTGTCAGGGATAATGTTAGTTCTCCCCAGTCCTGTAGCACTACCTTCCCCAAAAACACTGGCCCAAATGAAGAGAAAGACTGTAGAACTGTAGCTTCCTCATGGATTTGATACAGACAGGAGAGCTGTGAATTTTGACTCTCCATAGACTCAAACATTTCATGTGTCAGTGGAAATGGGTATGAGCTGATGTCATTTAGATTTTCCTTTGAGTTCTCAGAATACCAGGAAATCTCCTGTGCTCATGAGACCTTTATTTTGGATGATTTTTTAATGTTTCAAATAATAAATAAAAAAAATGTATCAGTGTTTTCTGAAGCTGTCTTAGTGCAGTAATTGTGTACAGGTTTGAAAAAGGACATATAACTAAAATGCTGGCTTAACAGATGATACACATTTATAAGAATTACTGATTGAAATTCATTCAAACTCAGAGGGATCCTGGAGTAGCAACTGCAAAATCAAGCAAACGGGCTATTGAATTGTAACAAAGCAAAATTTGAAAGAAAAGTATTTGTATGTTGGAAGTTGGACCTTGTGGAAGCAGGTGGCTTGGTGCATAGTGAATAACTAATCAACAGAAGATTTAGTCTTCAAGGGCTGTTTTCCATTAGAGCTTTTCCTGTGTAAGCACTTATTGGTTGACCTCAAATAAAGCACTGCATCATTTTGAAATAATGGCTTACTTGCAGGGCATTTTATCCCCAGGTGACTGGTGTCATCACAAATGAATAAATCATATATATTTACTTCTATTACAGTATTAAGAGTCTTCTTTAAAAAGATAAGAATGCTCCAATTAATGTGCAGGAAGGGTAATGTGCAGGGAGAGAAGCTGAGATGGTGAGTAAATAAAAAAGATGAGAAAGGACAGAATAGTATGGCTACTAAAAACATCAGTAGAAAAATAATCATGCTCATAACAGCGTCATCTGTCCTTCTCAGCACCAGTGAGAAAATTACTTGTGCTTATAAACGTAAAGATTTTGAACAATGGAAAACAAAAATAAAAAATGTAAGTTTGGATGTGATGTCATGTGGTATTTTTTAAGTGTCTTCTAAGTGCATCTTTTTCCAGGGAGTTGGAATAAATTTATTTCAACTTCGGGGTCATTGAAAGCTAAACCTCAGTCTATGGGTCTCAAAGTACCTCCAAACAGCAACGTGTAATGCTTTGTCAGTTTACACTGCTGTCGCCTTCATATTTGTTTTGAGCTGACAGTAACAGAACAAATGGAAAGAGATAAGAAATGAAGAGAAGGAACCTATAGAATTGCTTCATGTCAAAAAGGACAGAAGTACTTAGCACACTAAAAGTTAAAAATATATCAAGGTTAGTTAACACACAGCTCTCTTGGGACCTTGCACAACTGTGAGCAGAAAAAAGGGACCCAATATACTTATGAACAGAAAGAAATCTGGACTCAAATTCTGTTATTCCACAAATGTGCAAAAAAGTTTGAGTGCTTATAAGCCAACACAATTTATATATGGAATATGAATTTGGACACCAAGTTAAACAACGAAATTATGCAAATCTTATTCTAAAACACTTCAGATATTCAATACAGACTCAAATAGTTTGAATTACGCTTGTATTGGAGGGTAATAGCAGAGTGAAACCCTAATCTAAGACACTTTTAGTGATCTTAGCCAAAATCATTGCATAACTACTAGGATTAACATTTTTGAAGGCAGTTTGATTTTTTTTTCCCCTTTACATGACCTTTTATTTTTCAAGCAGTATGACATTTTTTCTGAGAAGGAGGAATAAAGCCTACAGCAATCTAGTTTTAGAAGCTGCTGTAAAGAATATAGTTGATTGGGATAGTTTGCCTGAACCCTCCACATTATAGGTGACAAAGCTATGAATTATTTTTCTGATTACACCTTACCCTGTCTGTAGAATGGTTTAGTGACCTTCCTACCTGGACACTGCAAGCAGTCTCTGAATAGCTAATGAATGAGATGCAATGGTAACAGCAATTAGCAGTGTCGAGAACTGAATGGTATCATATGTACAGTACAGACAGGCAAGACTGGTCAGCACTGGGGAAGTTACAATACACAGAACTGAAGATGTAGCCATGGCTCTGAGTGACAGTGTCCCTTTGCCACACACTAGAAAAGGTGATGGGCTGCATGGCAGAAAGCATGATGAATCTTCTGATGGGACCTGAACGGTGGCAGAGTTGTTAGTGCGTAGGAGGGAGTTACTTCAGGGCATTGTATCTCTACAACACCCCCAAACATGACAGCCTTAATGTAGAGTTGAACCCCTGTAACTATTTCAGAAGAGAAGCTTATTAATCATAATTTTGTAGCTGAAATTTTTCTACCTGCAAGCCTTCTACCTCACTGAGAAGGATGTAATTATATTGGTAAAAATAGCAGCACTCTAAATCTTTCTCTTTGAAACAATTTATTTCAAACAGATATTTTAATTAGTGTTTTAACACAGATGCAAAAAAACCAAGTTTATTCGCAACTTTGTTAACCAGAGACAGCCTGTAATTATGCTAAGCATTAGGTAATGTTAACAAAATAGAGTTGGTGCCTACACATCTTATGCTAACTGATGCACTTTATAGAAATACAAATATCAATTTACGAAAGCTAATAGCTGCAGAACAAACAGTAAAACATTAATTCCCACATTGCAAAGCTAGCAAACAGCACAAGTATTTGTGAACTTGCAGAGCAGTTCAAATGCCAGTGCTTATCCACAGCAATATAAACAGGTATGCAGGTGCTAGAATACAGAGCTGGATCAGTGAATCCACCCAACTAACCAGTGGCCTGATTAGCCTGTTATCATAGTTATCTGCAGATACACACTGGTACAATCCAGACTACACACTGCAGCTTAGAAATGAAACACTGATGTTCCACCATGGTTTCATGTCATAATATAATTCCTGTATTATGTTATATTCTGTTATAAACCAGGGATTATTATCAGACATTATCATTCCGTGTGTGTTTTAGCCTTAAAGTGGGTTCAACTTTCAGTGGATTTCAAGCTTAAAAACCTACCTTTTTGTTACCCACACACTCTTACATTGCTTGGGTAGCATCAAAGAAGTAAAGAATTAGAAATGATCATATCTTTATGAAATCATTCTCAGCTTAGCACTGGAAGCTTGATTTTTTTTCCCCTTTTATTCTTTTTTTTTCCCTGAGATACAGTTGCCTTCACCTTTTTCTCATGACTCTCTTTGGTACGTTCTTACATTCTGTCAACTTTTGTATATCTGACTTCATATCTCTTGAATTGCTGATCATTTTAATGTAATACAGAGAAAATGTAAAATTGCAGGAAAAAAGGGAAGGACTTTGAAGTTTTTTCTTACCTTTTAATGTGTTCCCACTGCATGTAAGATAAAAGCAGCCAAAAATATTTCCACACCCAGTTGCTTTGTAGTGTTTACTTGATTCTCAGGAGAGAAGAAAAAAAAAAAAAGCTTCTGTACTGGGTCCCCTTAGCCTTTTTAGGAAATGTACAAGATTTTTCCAGGAGAATCAGAAAATGGATAGTTTCTAAAAGACTGAGCATGATGCTAAGGAGTCCAAGCATGTTTTAAGAATATAGGCCAAAAAATAAAGTTAAAGTATAAAAATGAGCTACCCTGAATCTTATTTTCAGACTACCTTCCTAGTCTTTCTTCCTTTGCCCATTATGGACTTGTTCTGCAATAATCCACTCAAGGTCACATAGGGAATTCTGGTCCAATAAGACTTGGACCAACACGTCCCAAACTGTTTTTTTCTGTCTGTTCTAGTATATGTATATGCATGCTTGGTCTTGTTACTTAGACAAGGAGTTTGAAGATTATATTGTTCCTGTGTTTTGCAGTGTGGTGGGGAGCAAAAGTAAAGGCATTTCTGCTGCTTCCTTCCACTCCCTGTGTAAGCAAAATGAGTGATGTCAGAAGGTATAAAAAGACGCATGAATAATTTGATTAAGGAACTGAATTTATGTATGGTCTATGAATGTGCTGTATGAGTATTTGCGACCTGGATTTTAAAAATAGTGGTATAACAGACTCTGTGTTGTAGGTTTTGGTCTTCCCCTCAGCCCCCAACAACTGGTGATTGCAACTGTTAGATTTCCTAGGACTTCTTATTAAGACTAATAGTTACACTGATTTTCATGAACTGATTAATTTACCTCATACTAACATGAAACCTTATTGACAGCTTAAGGCCCTTATTTGTAATTACCACTTCTGAAAAAAAATGGATTATATAGCAATAGAAGATGCCAGAAATTTTTCATAAATGCTAAATTTCTGTTAAGAAAATCCTGTTACAACCCAGTTACAAACATTAGTGGCATCTGAGTTTAAAAAACCAACAAATATCAATGATCATATTATGGCAGTTAATGAGGGCTTCCCTTAGAAGACTTTGGGTTTAGATAACAAATTTGTAAGCATTTCACAGTTCATATACACAAATCTTGGTGTGAGCGAGTCCTGAAATATCATTATAGAGAATGCATACATTCTAGAGCTGGAGATTACCCTATCTTGGTAACCTGTGAAGTGTTTGAATTGGAAACATAGATGCAGATGTTTCATGCAAACTTGCCAGTTTTGTAGTCACTATTAAACTCATCACATCTTAACAGACAGAAGTTCAATTTCTATTTAATTAATGTGCTGTGATACTTTGAGTCATTTCTTTTCTCTTAGAAAGATGTAACAAAATCTTTCTTAACTGTGAGTATTTGTCTAAATTCCATTACTCAAGTTCTCACAATGGCTGAGTTTTCAGGAAATATTCTTTGATGTAACTCTTAATAATTTTGTTCTTTGTAACTGATTTTTTTTTTTTTTGCATTTTCAATCACTATTTCATTGTGCCTTAAAATAAAAACAAAGCTTAAAGATAATAATTTTCTACCTGAAAGAATACTGAAATGAAAGTACATATAAGAAGGGTCTAATTACAACACGCAAAAATAGAATGGTAAAAATCCTTCACTTTTAAAGAACTTTGTTTTGAATTGAAGTTTAATCAAATTACACTTTAAGTGTTTGAGTTCAAAAAGAGATGAAAGCTCAGAGTATTAGCCTCGATCCTATAAACCCTTTGTCCTGTGATAAGCCCTTCTTCACCTGAACAGTCTGACTGATGTCAGTGGCTTTAGTCCTCATCTGCCTCAAATTATATAGGGCAATTCACAAGGAAATTAGCCTTTGAAATTTTGGCAAACTATATTATGGCTGCATAATATGCCTTCATTAGTCTTCCCTCTCTACAAGATATAAGGAAAAGTTTCTATGACTGATGCAATGACAATGGAGACTGTGGCTGTCTGGAAGACAGTGATTCTCTTGTTTGTGGAGGGTTACTATAAGGTGTATATTGTATGAGTTCTGATCAATGTATATTTACCATGCATATGTTTGCAGCCACTGCTTGGGTTCTCTGCAGCATGCTGGGAGTATTTCCAGGTTGATAGCAGATGCTGTGAAAGTATCTGATGATTCACATCAGGTATTCAACCACTATGTATGAATGTGTAGTGGTTTGGGGAATGTCCATTAAGAAAAGCCCACAAAACCAAATCCAACAAACACACACCTAGGAAATACAACAAGCTCTTCAGAATCATTCCAGAGAGATTACCAGGTAGAAAAAGAGACATGACTGGGGAAAAAGCAGATGTATGACAGAACTAGTCACAAATGCCAAGTATAAATAGGGACAGATTTGTTAAGAAGCAGTTATTGATTCTTGTGCCTTTCCCTTCTGCTTTGATTGATGCCTTCTGTTCCCTCTTCCCACACACGATTATTCATTTCTCATTTTTCTTACAGCAGTATTCCCATTTTCTTCTGTGCATAAAGCATGACCCCTCAGATTTCAGCAAGGCTTCCACTTATCCTTCAGAACTGGCTTCCCCTGCACTGCCTTCAAGTAATTAGCTGACTAAAATTGAGCAAGGTATGTGGATGTACTTACCAGAAGTCAGGAAACACGAGACATGAATTGTATGTTTTATTCTTCATACGTTGCCTGTATTCTCTATGCATGTTCTTTATAGATGCTCTGTATTAGGAATGAAAACAATCCAGGTAAAAAATCCAGCCAGAGATTGCTTAACTCTGGTTAGAGCTGGGGGATGAGTATGTGGAGCAAGAAAACAGTGAAAATTAAATTAAAAAATGGATCCAGATGGAAATTCTGCAAGTATATTTTGTTCTTGTTTCTTCTTTTTGTTCTTTTGCTGAAATAAGAAAGATGACATATTTAAGTTCACTCTGAAGCTCCTTGTTCTATATGCAAAGCATGCATCTTTGGGTTGTTTTGCTCTTTTTAAATTTTATTCAATTAAAGTAGTATTTTGAAGTGGAAAGCGTAAAATTCAATCTGAAATGTTTCAGAAATTTCCTTCCCCATATGTTCAGTGAGATTATTCAGTAATTTGATCTGAATTTAAATTTTTTCAAGTGCCAAATGGTCTTTATGTTCAAAAATTATTTATAGTGTCAAAACACCCAAGTGTAGTAAAATAGGTAGTTTAAAAAAGCAAATAATTAATAGCTTATAGACTAAGTACAATCCTAGTGTTCATGTAATATTTCTAGCGTACTAGAACATAGTACAAAAGCCTAAATGAGATGAATCACCCTGATAAAACTGAACTGAAAAATTACTTTAACCTTTTTGAAACAATGCATTTTGACATTTCCAAAATGAAACAAGAGCCAAGATTTCATGTAGACTTTTCCCACTGAAGCTGTCATAAAATCAACAAGTTCTCATGATGCATTTTGAAGGAGAATGCATTATATTTTCTAGTTAGAAAATGGTACTGTTGTTTATCAGTCTTTTTGTTATTTGACTCTACTGTTAAAGAGATTTGGGAACTTAGAGCATGGGCCTCGCTTGTCTTTTAACGGTTTTTTAGCCATGTATTTTCTTTGAACACTTTTTCACCTTTAGTAATTGAAGTCCTGAGGTACAGGACTACTTTACAGCAAGGACATACTTCTAATCTGAGGCTTAACTTCAGTGGTCCAAAGAACTGCTACCCCACCAGAAGGCAGTGGCATGATGGTTATAAAGAACAATTGTACATCAGTCCTGTAAATTTTAAATTTTCATCCACAATATTCTCCTTCCATGAGAAAGCATTTTAGTCAGTAAGGTGTGCATTGACTAGAGAGGCATTTATTAAGGGAAGACATCTCCTGAGTGATCATCAATCAATCTGGAGTTTGATTGAATATGCAGACACTGGTACTGTGCTTCTGCACCACAGTTGGTCTCAGGTCCCCAGATGACTTTTCATGGAGGGAGGTGGAATCTATTTTTTTAATGGTAAAGGAACGTAATGCAGAAAAAACTACATTTAACAGATTACAGCTTTTGCCATTTGCAACCATCAACAGATATTCAAGTTCAAATTGATAGTAACTTTCTCTCGACTATTCCTCCGTAAAAAAGATACCGTAGATGTTTCCCTTTTTCTTTCTGTCTTTTTTAAATCTCAGTAACTTACTGTTGCAGTCAGACACAAGCAAGTTTGACAGAACATCTCTGAGCCTGATTCTGTTCTCTGCTTTATTGTCTAAAGCAGAAGTCACTCCACTGCAATGAATGCAGTCACATTATGGCAAAACTGCAAAAATGGAGCAGATTCAGACTGACAGAACAGAAACCTACTGATCTGTTGAATCCCAAGGTGGTGTTGTACAGAGAGGAGAATGACATGTGGCTTTTCAGAGCTAAACCAGGGTAGTAAATCTCATATTGGTTATGTTGTCCGAAAAGCGGACTCGTGCCCGGCGTGCAAGTAACCAATTCCACACCCTCAGGAGAGATTTATTCAGGCCTGGGTGCTCGGTGGACTTTCCACAAATCAAGCACACCTGGTCTAATCACCTTTCTGCTTATATTCATGCTTCTCATACATATTTTAAGATTCTCTTTTACATATTCATTAAATTTCCAAGAACTAATTATAATATTACATCATCCTAGACACATGCGCACTAAAGTCTTTGGGGTCTTCTTGAGCGTCTCAAGTGGTCTCTGGTGGTCGGCAGGGTAGTGAACTCTTTGTGAACCTGTTCTTTTCTTCCCTTATAAGGTCGAGGTTTTTCTCTGAGCCATGTCTGGATCACGTTCATTTATGGTTCTTAATTTTAAGGTTAATCTTTACTAGAGTCTAACAATACTACACACCTGCAAACACAATACCTAACTTTTAAGCATCAAATCTTCATTGTTTTAAAATTACAGAAACGAACAGAATAGTATGCAATGTTCGAAATTACAGAAACGAACAAACTATACCTACTACATCAGCTAGATCTCAGCAGATGAATTAAAGTGTTTACAAAGTGAGCACTTATTAAACAGACTCTCTGGTTTTCATCTCTGAAGAGATCAATTGCTATTTCATATATATAAAGGAAATATTACATTTTATTTCTGGTGGCTTTGATAGAAATAGTTTAAAAGAATACTCTCATTTTTGTAAGATTTCCCACAAGATTTCATTATATGACAAAGCCCCAACAACAAAACCAAAAACCCCCCAGTCATGTCATGTATAATCATAGAATCATGGAATCATAGAATCATGGAGTCATAGAATCATTAAGGTTGGAAAAGACCTCTAAGATCATCGAGTCCAACCATGTCCCTAAGCGCCTCATCTACATGTCTTTTAAATACCTCCAGGGATGGTGACTCAACCACTTGCCTGGGCAGCCTGTTCCAAGGCCTGACCACTCTTTCAGTAGAGAAATTTTTCCTAATGTCCAATCTAAACCTCCCTTGGCACAACTTGAGGCCATTTCTTCTCGTCCTATGGCTAGTTACTTGGGAGATGTCGTGGTTTAAACCCAGCCGGCCACTGAGCATGACGCAGCCGCTCACTCACCCCCCCGCCGGGTGGGATGGGGGAGAGAATCAGAAGGATCATCAACATTATTCTCACACTGCATCCAAAACACAGCACTATACCAGTTAATAGGAAGAAAATCAACTCCATCCCAGCCAAAACCAGGACAGGAGAAAAGACCAACACCCACCTCACTACAACCTCCTTTCAGGTAGTTATAGAATGTGATAAGGTCTCCCCTCAGCCTCCTCTTCTCCAGGCTAAACAGTTCCAGTTCCCTCAGCTGCTCCTCATAAGACTTGTTCTCCAGACTCTTCACCAGCTTTGTTGCCCTAATAAAGTGCCATGTCAAGGAAGGCATTCTGGATCAGATCCAAAGTCCGTTTTAATGAATTTAACTTCTCTTAAGTCTCAGAAACTTACTGAAGAAAGAACTTGAGCACACTTGCTATAGTAGAAGATTTAAAATATTTCATATATTTTTTTCTTCTTTCCTATTTATTAATCTTTCTAATGATTTTAGGTGGGCCTGTGACTGCATTACTGAAGAAGGAGTTGTTGTAAATGTACAAGGTGATAAACTCTAAAATGTAGATCAATGTGAATGATTTTTATATAGAAACACAGTTCTGGAACTGGGAGATGAATTACTCGGTTTGGGAACTATTTATAATAGACCTCAAGCCTTTCAAGATGTGTGATTTTTAAATATGATGTTACCAGAAAGGATTGTAAGGGTGGCAAGTGATTCAAATATCTATCAGTAATGATTTAGGTCAGAGGAAGGTGAATGGTGCTCTCACAGTCATGTTGAGCCCTATTTTATACAGTAATTGTGAATTGTGGGATGAGAATAGTGGGGTGGGAGATTAGCTCTGTACTCAGCAGATTTGAACTTGATATTGGAATGCTGCATTTGCTCCCTGCATGTAGATTTGTGAAAGGATGATAGAACCTTGAGTAGACAGAAGAGCTTTAAAAGTCATATGATAGAAAATCAAAGAGGTCAATTGTTAAATTTATTCAAATCAACCAACCAGGTGTCTTGTTCCTCCCACCCCCCAACTTACTTACATCTGTGGTATCTCAGAAGGAAAGAAATGACAAGTTTTAAGTGGGCATCAGCAAAAACAAAAAAAAAAAAGCAAGAAACAAAGGGTTGAAGCTAAATTGGAATCCATGTATGTTTAATGAAGAATGACCAGTGCCAATCAGAGATAACAAAGAATGATTAACCTTGAACAATCATTTGAAGTGGTGGATCGATCTATCTTTCAAATCAAAACTCGACACAATGTGAACCATGAGGTTCAGTACAGGAGCATCTATATCAGGTTTGCATGAGAAGTCAATCTAGATGGTCTGGCCTTAAAAGCTATTCAGCCCCGTTATTATTAAGAGCTACAAGGAAATGATTGCTGTTAAAATAACCTGCTGCTCAAAATAAAACCATTCCTTAATAATTTAAGAATGGTAATTATTTTTATTTTTATATCAAAATATACCAACAAGATAAATAAGCCTATTGTACCATCTAAACTAATCAAAGCTGTTTTTTTCACTTGTATCAGACCTCTCAAGCACATCAGTTACGTGTTGATATATGCCCTTGGAAACCTGAAAATGCTATATTAGTTGGGATAAATTTGATCTGAACTAGATAAATTGTCTGTTAATTTAGTACTATGTACAAATTGCTATCTCAGCGGTGAATCTTTCATAGTCACATAAGGTTTCACCAGAAGAGAAATAGCATGGTATAAGATAAGCCCAATGGAATACCTAAGTTTCTGGTGTTCTATCATGGTTGTCTCCAAATGCAAAATGGGATTAAAACCAATGTGTATATCTGGATTATATTCTGATTGTGGTTTGAAACTTCATTTTGTGTTTCAAACTAATAAGTTTCAAATACCAAAAAGCTTGGGTTTTTTGCTTGTAATATTAGGTCTAACTCAATCTGCTGCATTTTTAAACTTTTTTCCAGTTTCCAGTATTTTTCCAAATCAAAGGTATTCTAAAATTATTTTAACCTCCTGAAATTCTGTACTTGTAAGGACTTCCAAATTGACTTTTGTATTAAGGGGAACAAGGTAAAGTCAATAAATTCTGCCTAAATTCTGTAAAGAATCCAAAAGGGCAGAAATTGGTGCTTTATTCAGAGACAATATGCCCTTTGCCTCTAAAATTAATCCAGCCCTTGAACAAAATATGCCCTATGGTTAACAGCAGAGAACAAGACTACTTAGTTAATTATGCTAATTATGCTCTAACTTGGAAGGAAGTAAATAATTAATGCGCACTTGGAAGATATAAAGTTAGTACAGACAGAGTTTTATGACATAAATGTTACAAATTAAAAGTCCCATCTTTTCATTTGCTCCTTGGAGTGCAGAAACGTTAAGTTTCAGATTACTTGACCGCCTCTGCCCCAGCCCTGCAATGTGAGTTCCTGGCACACAGCCCAATAAGATATAAGGCATTTTCTTCACTTTAACAGGTTACCCTGTTGACTCCTATACTTAAGTGCTTCCTCAAGGGCATTGTTGGACTGGAGATATTTTTTTACATTCTGTAAAAGTCAGTTGACAATAAAGACAAATTCTGAATGTGAATGTTCATTGAACATTTTAGTATTGTGAAGAATGACAGTTGCCATTTCAAAACTTCAGACTGATTTCAGAAAACACGGAAAGGTTGCAACTGCAGTTGAACCTCTACCCTGTCATCTTCCTTTTCAGTACCCTTCCTTACCAAAATACTTTCCCAGCAGTACTTTTTTCCAGCAGGGAAAATTATTTATCAATATGTTGTGTCAGGTTCCTACACAAATTTTTTGATTCAGAAAGCCATTGATTATTTAGGTATAATTTAATGCCTACCTCTGCAAGTAGTTTCTCATCATAGTTAGATGCACTTAACAAAACCATACCCTTCATACTTGTTCTCTTTACTATTCCCTTGCTTTCCTTGAAAAAACAAAACAGCAAGAAAGCACAATACACAAACCTCAGAATATATTGTATGATGTTTAAAATGGTGTCAATTTAGCTTCATCACTAGTGTCTGGAAATGTCTCATGCATTATATTCTGTTATGTTAGTCCTGAGTTCTTAACTACTTTTTTCATCATAGCACCGACTGTTCTTAGGTGGCACTGACTATTACATGCATAATTTCCAACTTGCTCTCCCAAGTTAAATTTAAGTCATGGCACTCTTTTGCTTTATATAAGCAAAATACTTCTCAAATACTTGTCTTTTGACAATTGCATGCTAAATTCTGTCCTGCAACCTCTTACCCCCATGTATCCCTGTATTCAGCCCCTCTGCCCTCCTGAGAGATGTCTTATCATTTTAAAATTACTATGTCCCAAACTGGAATACTAAGGTCACTCAGAATCATGGAATCATAGCACAGTTTGGGTTGGAAGGTCCTTTAAAGGTCATCTAGCCCAACCCCCCTGCAGTGAGCAGGGACACTTTCAACTAGATCAGGTTGCTCAGAGCCCCGTCCAACCTGACCTTGAATGTTCTTAGAGATGGGGCATCTACCACGTCTCTGGGCAACCTGTGCCAGTGTTTCACCACCCTCATTGTAAAAAATTTCTGTCTTATATGTCTAGTCTAAATCTACCCTCTTTTAGTTTAAAACCGTTCCCCCTTGTCCCATCACCACAGGCCCTGCTAAAAAGTTTGTCCCCATCTTTCTCATAAGCCCCCTTTAAGTACTGAAAGGCTGCAATAAGGTTTCCCTGGAGACCTTACTTGAATCCTTAGAGACTTGTGGTTTAGTACTGCTTGACCAGAATTAGGATTTTCAATTCAAGTTTACCAAGTATGAACATCTCCCATAAAAACTTTCTTCAGTTTAAACTGTAAATGCCCTTTCTCATTTTATTACTGCAGGAGGAGATTCTCTTTATCCCTTTCTACTAGTTGTCTTTAACATGCCTCTCATCATCCCTAACAAGCTCCCACATTCTGTGTTTTTTAAATATACACACACACATATATATCTATAAATAAATGAAAGCATATATCGTGATATTTGCTGTGGTGGCGGGAAAAAATTAACAAAATTTCTGTAGTGGGAAGAGTGAAAATGAGCAATAGAATGTTGCCATCCATAAGATCTTAGTGATGATAAAGACACCAAGTTATATAGTACTGTGTGATGAATGCTGGTCACACTCCAGATCAAATGATCTAACACTTGGTTTTCATGAAAAATGAGTGACTGACTCAGTCTGAAGAGAGCTGGTTGGAAAAATGGTGTCATACATCCATACATGAAAATATGGCCTGATGCACAGAAAATTATTATAAATCTGTTTTTAGTTCCATACATCTTGCTATTGCTATTTTTTCATGTGTGTGATAGGAAATTGAAAATCAGGAAAAAAAATGTTCTTCTGTTTGGGTTAGACAAATCAAACTAAAGCTGTAACAAAATTATTAGATGTTTCTGAACTTAATGAAAACTGAATGAAGGTAGGATGTATATACTATTTTTCTTTCTAAATGGAGTTGTCACTATGTTTAAAATATAAAGAAGTGAGAGAGATGTTTTGCAAGCAACAACAAAACAAAATTTGAATTAAGGTCAGATTTAAACTTCGAAATTAGCTGTCCAATAGTCAAGAAGGCAGTTTGCATTTTTTAAATATAAACAAAGTTTTCTCTTAGGAACAATTTCTTTGTACAATCAAATGCATTGCACCCTTTCTCTGTGCCTATCATTTAGATGTATGGTGTCAATGTGTAAATGGAAGTTCACCAAGTTCAGTGACCTTCACTGTAAAACTGTTAGAAAATTAAGTCTCTTGTTGTCTTGTTCATTTTTACTTCTGTGTGTCCTAGAAGAAAAAAATTTTTTACTTCTTTCAGAATCATTAAGTGGCAAATATATAATCAATCAATTCAAAAATCAGAATATCATCCTAGAAAATAAATGCTCAGAGTGCATATGTTGTGCAGGACATTGTATAATAATGATGTAACTTTAAAATAACTATGCTGTGAGATATGATTAAATGCTGAGCTTTGACTACAGTGTATTTCTCTTAAATACATACAACTAGACAAACATATTCTAACACATTCTGCTTAGATCTTCACTACTGATCTATAATGTTGTTTCATTTTCTTTTAATGATCAGGAGCTGCTGAAGTGCGCCTTTTTAAATTCAGTTTGTGTGTTGCAAAATCCTGAGACAGGTGCGCAAATGTCATTCAGGTACTTTTCTTTTATAGGACTTACATTTCTGTCTTACTTTTATGCGCCATGGTAGAAATGTCTGCCATAAGAACATAAGTACTTAGGTTTTTAAAGGTAACAAGAACTACAATAATAATACTGATACTTTGTATTTGCATAGATTTGAAAACATTTCCCAAAGGCATCTTAAAATTATCATGTCTGTTTTGCCAAAAAGGAAAATAAGGCATTGGAGAGACAGTAGGAATGGCCTAAAAAGCAACATGAATCGCTATTAAAAAAAGAAAAAGAGTAAGATTCAAGAGCTTGGATGATATAAATTTTCATAGCTCCACTGAAGTCAACTGTATCCATTTCTACTGACTGGAAAGATAATACTGATCCCCAGAGTCTTGATGCAAGCCCCAATTTTCCCTTTTTTCCTTTTTTTTTTTTTTAATAACTATAATACAGTCTTCTCACACTTTATCTGTAAACACACTAGCTTTTAAACTGCTCTCAAGGTTTTTTGGTGGTGGTGGTTTTTTCCCTGAGTAAGGACTTCTGGTATTTGATATTGTCCTTTGGCAGGAAGCTAAGAGTTGCATTAAAAAAAAAAAGTGAACAGAGCTGAAACATTTGTTTAAATGATGAAGCAAGGAACAAAGTGGCAAGGTTTCTCAGATCCAGCTTTCCTCTCCAGATGTGTTCCAATGTGGAGTGCCTATGCTGGACCCATATTTGGTTTTGTTTTGCAGCAGATGCAATTATATAGTCATAATTTCATTCCAGCATTCTCCCTTTTATCAAGGACACTATAGACAATATCAATAAGAGTTTTACCTGTGGGTCTGACTATGTAAGCTGGTTTGTTGGGGCAGGAGAGGCTCCACAGGTTTGAAATCTGTAAATAGGTATAATGAGCTGAGTTGCAGCTCATCCACTTTCAGCACTGCTTAGAAAGGATGCCTAGTTTTACGTATTTTACGTATACAGTGCAAGGAAACAGTCTCCGTTTTTCAAAGCATCTAGGAAAAAGAATCCCTTGATGCAGATCTGCTGTAGCTGTAAGACTGATTAAACCTTTTCTAGAAGCCATACTAAGGAATGCCATCTGTCCATGGATGGGCTGTGCTAAAAGATGGGAAAGGCTGTCACTGTATGCCTGTTTGGCTGGTACTTTTCTATTATTGCCATTCCTCCTTAGCGTCACTTTGCCTGGGCATCTGGCATCATCTCTCCCTGCTTTGTAGTGCTGAGGCTCAATAGAGGTAAAACTGAAATGATTCAGGACTACTTTATGGCTGTGCTAATCCTTTTGTCAAAAGTCTGCTCTGCCACAAATCTTCTCGCTTTGACACTTCTTACCCAGTTGGTCACTTGCCTTCTACTTTGGGGTATTTTGCTAAGAGTTATTGCCTTCTGGATGGTAATAGATATTAATTTTTTTCAGTTACCAGTACTTCTACAGCAGATGATGTAGGCAAGTGGGCATACCTTTCCTGGTCACACTTTCCTGGGCACCCATCAGAGGATCACATATATAATTTCTTTGAGGAGGAAGAGTATATTGAAAACTTTATCTGAGAAAAAATGAATGTCCTAGGCTTTTTACCTGCTGGAAAACTTGTAATCTGCTATGTGAAATGAGTGTTGTTGGACCTGTCTCTCTCAAACAACTAAATGCAGCAGGGGGGAACTCTCAGTGGCCAACCTGCCAGTGAAAATCCTCTTTCAGCAGCTGTCTCTCTTGCTGAAGTTCAAGGTTTAGTTAAGGATCTCTGACCCTGCATCTAGGGTCTCTTTGCTTCCTGACAGCTTCTAGCTGCCCAGTATCAGTTATAAGAAGCTGCTCAGGCATTTTCTCCCTTTTAATCTTTTATTAACAACCAGGGAGCCCGACTTCTCCTGACCTTTCTGCTTCTTGGCTCTATCTGTCTGCCAAACATCAGCCCAACTCCCTCAGCGAATCTTGGATCTGTTATGAGAAATCCTGGAAAGAGTTGGTTGGGATAATTTTCCTTTTTGGATGCTTTCCCTGGAGCTTCTCTTATCTCAAGTCTTCAGAGGGATGCTTCAATTCAGGCAAAAACCTTAAAGTTAAAAGTTAAGGTTAGTGCATTTTGCCTTAATAATTCTGTCCATATGGTAGATGTTTTGTCTGTCCCCATTAGCATCCTGCAGTCTATAACAATATTGCTGAAATGTTTGAGGTTTCTTAAGACATCACTCCAAAGTGACACTGTAATGAAGGATTGTTCCTCTGGGACTACTCGGGTACCTTATTCCCCAAAGGATAGCTTTTATAAAGCTTTGCAAGAACATGGAAGGGTTAAGCTGCAGGTCTGTCCTTGTCTCACTCAACCTAGTGTTGATCAGCTCTCTCTATGTAACTGCAAATTTAATTACTTCACAAAGGCTTTGTTTTAACTTAGCTCTTTGTTCGTCTGTCCTGTTGACGTCAGTAGAGACTTGGCTGCAGGCTGCTGGGAGCAGACAGTCCCACATCTATATGCTGGGGCACTGACCATAACTAAGAAAGGAAACAGCCCTCTCACCTGAAGCAATTTGCTGACCCTGATTTAGTTTCTGGAGGCAGAGCTGAAAGTCAGTAAATGTAGCTAGTCTCCCGGCACTGTCTGGTGTCACAACTACCAGAGCATGCTCATTTTCTGCCAGTGCCACTTGGTAATCATTTGAGAATAAATCCAGTAGAAGACCTTTTGGATACAAGAATTATAATTTTGCAAAACAGCAATCACTACAAGCATTACCCTTTAGGTACTGACAGCAAAGTTCAAAAATCTCATCATGTGCTGGTTTCACAGCAGCTGATAAAGGTTAATAAAATGGAGGTGTAAAAGGCAGTGTTTCTAAATTTTTTATGCTCAGAAAGGACAATTCTCATTATTTTGGATTGACTTAGCGCACACATTCCATTCACATTCAAACTGTATGACTCTCACATCCCTTCTTGCATTACATGGAACTGTAAGCTATAGGCCTTGCTGCTGTTACAGCTGACGGAGAGAAGATTGCACTTTCTGAAGTGAGCTGGTGTCTGTAAATATCAGTACAAGATAAGATTTGTGCAGTGGCCTCTAGAGAATGGAACACCTGCTTCACTGAATTATTGATATTAATTTATAATAGGATCCTGTACAATATTTCCAAGGGGAATTATTAACTGTCTAGAGTATTAAGGTTTTGTTGTTTACCTTTATTATGTTCCTGTGTCACTGGACATACTAATCTATGGTATGAGTCAATGACATGTTCCAACAGGGAGGATTTTACTCAGTTTTCTAAAATTTTTTGGTTTAAATTGGATGTGCTCTTTAGAGTTACTGCTAGTTTTATGCCAGTTTGAGTGAGAGAAGATATGTGCCTTTTGTCCTGTTTCTTATTAATAATGCATGATGAGAGAGGTTGTATGAATTTTTGCAGGATGTGGTAATTTTATGTGTTCCTCAGGTATGTACTTTGAGATTATTCTATGCTTTTATGTAAAAAGATATATGTAAATATCTTGAATTTGTGCACTACACTGAATTCCACTGGTATAAGGCCAAAATAATGGGTTATTGAATTGGGCCCATTATATTCAAAATCCAGTCCCTGTCTTTTCTGCTCTGCTGTCAGTAGAGATGAGCCTGACCTGAATTACTAATCCGAAGACAGGTTCATAATTGTTTTTTTTTTATAGTGGGCCATATCTGAGCACCAAGGTAAAATACAGTTTAGGGTAACAATACTGAAATTCCTGGTCTTAAATTCAAGAGAAGTGAAACTTCTGGTTTTAGTTTTGTCCATTGTATTTATAAAGGCTTCATACGTGAGACAAGACTGTAAATAACAGGCTTTAAGCTTAAATCAATGCTGTGAGCACAGAAGTGGTTGTTAATACTGACTTCACAGTTGATAAGATACATGAGGCCATTTCAATTTTTCCATCAAGGTCCACTTGAGATGTCTTGAATAATATTTGTGTCAGAACAGAATTAGGACAGGAGTGAAACAGGATGTTGGATGGGCTGTGGTATCTGTGCAGTTCTGTCGTACACTATAATTATCATCTAGTAATTATTTATGTTGCATGGTTCATCCAAATCCACCAATCTCTCCTAAAGCAATGGCCCAGATGTCAAGTGATCTGATCTGCCCTCTTGAGAGTCTATGGGTGTCCTGCCTATTATGAAAAAATACAGTCTGGCCATTTTGTTGGAATGAACTATTTCTCACGCTGGGGTTGGAATGATCAGGGCACTTCCCAAGAAATAGGATTGCTATGGGACTATGGTCTAGGTGAAGTAACTCAGCTGTCAGAGGTGGCTGGACTGGCAATTTCAATTCTCTAGGAAATTCTTAAAATCATCATGACACGCTTTGTTCTGTAGATTTTATGAGAAAACAACAAGGATTTGCATCTGAATAATGACTTACATCTATGCCCTCAAAGAGAACTAAAAATGACTGGCTGTAAAGTTATTAGCATGCCCAATATACAAGATGAATACAGAGAGATTAAGCAACTTGCTCAGGGCTGTATAGTGAGTGAAAAAAGTCTACTAGAAAGCCTAGTGTACTGACTTTTGACCTGCAGCCTTACCAGTAGACTATACTGCTCTGATGTAGTTCTGACAAAAATAAATTAATCTTCTTATTTTATATATTTTATTTTTTTATTTTTACATGAAGTGTGAGGTACTGACTGAGCTTGACCAAATTGAGAAGTTAATAAATACAGAGGAATTTTTTAATATACAGCAACTTGATCTCTATCTTAATAAGATTAAAATAAGCAATAAAACTGTCAGATACTGTCACATGAGGTTTCAGGTATAATAGCAGCAAAATGTAATAATAATAAAATGCAGTCAAAGCACTCTGGCAATGAATAAATGCTCTTGCTCATAACAATTTTAAAGAAAATTTACATTTTTAAGACCAGTTCCTTTATTATTTAGGCCTGTTTGCAGTAGCATAGCAGGAGGAGCTGACATTTCAAATAATTGCTGCTGTAACAAAGAATGTAAGCATTTATCACAATATGCCAATTAAGCTTTGAAGGCTATTCAGCACATTTAATGAAGGTTGAAGATAATCAACCCAGTAGTGTATTATAATGTGCTGCATATCCCTGCCCCAAATACTGTTTTGATCTTTAAGATTCTTTTTCTTTAATGTAATGGTTTTGATTTTATTAAACTTGGGGATTTTTGATGCATAAATTTGGTATCATGCAGATAAGTTCATGCTTGGAGGCAAACATGCGTACAATCAGCAGTAGTCAAAAGGGGGAAACTATTACCGCATCACATAATTTGAGTGATTTACATGTTGGTATGATGGCACATATACATGCTGCTTTTTCTGATGCTGTCTCATTGAGTGCACAGCTTAATGATATTTGATCTTTTCAATTTATAGTCTCTCACATATCGTTTATGTTTGCTATCAGAAAGATAATTTGTAAAGCGAATGTTCTGTTGATCTGAATTGGCAGAAGCATTTTTCAATCTGTCAATTTTTCCATTTAAATGAAAAAGTATTAAATTTATTAGCCTATAACTTTCTTTTTTCCTTTAATGGTGGGTTTATCACTCTACTTAGCATTTGCTCAGACAGTGGAGTAACTCTTTAAGACCAGAAATTAGAAGAGTGAAACATTTGCATGTGCTTTGAACCTGCTGTCACAAAAAGAACTATAAATCAGATTGACTCTTCTTTTGGTTATGGCTTGTGAGAGCAAGAATGAGACATTGCCGATACCAAGGCAGGAGCTTGTCTCATTTCAGATGCATGCCTGCAGTTGATCCAACTAGGAATGGACCTAATTGTATATTTGAGTTGAGGAGTAAAGGGTAGATGAACACATTGCTAGCCACACATCGCTCTCTTGGATGCTGTACAAAAACTGTCGTGCCTTAACTATGGTTGCTCATTTAAGCCTGAGTTAAGTTATGGCTGACTGACATGAAGTTTCAGTTGTTTCAGTTTGTTTTGTGTGACTTGTTTGTAGACTGTCCACCACTGTGGTTCCACTGAAGATCTATTGTTGCCTTGAGTGACACTGTCATATATTTTCTTGTATAAGTACATTAGTGTTTGTCATGAGTTGTTTGTAATGTAAATGTTTTTCTTTATGATTTTTTTCTGACTCTAGACAACTCTATAGTCCACTGCTACTTACTTACACCAGTTAAATAAACTGAATGGAAAATTTGCTGGGAATAAGGCAACTAAAGGTTAATAATATATTTGTGAATTAATTCCCTAGAGGAGGACATATTTTATAATACCGCATGACATACAGTCTAATGCTAAATACAAGTGGTGAAAAGACACATTTTTCTTGAATTTAATTGTTAACAAAAAGTCCTATTGAAAGAAAGCTAACAGAGGCAGCAAAGACTATCCAGAGCTAAGACGGGTCCTGCAGCACAGTGTTTCTATATATGGAGATGCCATCTTTTTTGTTTTTAATGAAAATGTCAGAGATGTTTTGAGTCATGAGTAATAATCCCAAGGAATGAAAGCAAAGGGGCAGAAGTATTAACATCTAGAAACGAAGACCCAGATTCTGCAGGTGCTGAGCACTGCTGAATAACGTTAAGTGGCCCCAGATTTTGTTGTCTCTTGTTTGCATCAGTAACTGTCTACCACTGTCCCACAAAACAGATTATCTGGCTTTGCTCATATATAGTCTATTATTTGCACTTTTTTATTTCCAGAGGAAGCAACCAGTGAAATTGCCCACACATTTCTGCTTCCCCACCTTTGCATCTACTATGATATTTCCATGGGTTTATGCTTTTGCATTTCTGTTTTGGACTGAATTGATATACTACTCAAGTTTTTCCAAATACATTCAGACACTCCAAGTGATCTTTTTTCAGTCATGCTTTGCAAGTCCCCACAGTGGATGAATACCGGGCAATGACTGCTTAGCGCAGTGCCCAATTGCTGTTGCCAAGTCATCCGACAAGTGTTTGCATGTCAGTGGCTTAATAAATGTTTCTGCCACTTCCCTGAAAACTTCCAGATCTTCTTTTTCCAGTGTTTTTTCTTCCTTCTGCCTTTCTATATCATACAGATAATAAGCAAGTGTTATAACATCAGGACGTGTAGTGCATATTTTCTCTTAACTAAGTATGTGAACATGACCATCAAATTAAATATGTTTTTGATTACATATATTTAAATTAGAATTAACCTCTGGATTTTGAGATGTTGTATTAAACTCAGCCCTGTTGAAAATAGTTGTAATTCTATTTAAGTAAATTTAAATAGCAGTTGAATTTTGCTCTGCTTTTGTATGTTCTTGACCAAAAGCCTGAATTTGACCTGACACCCAATCCAAACAGGAATGACTGTGGTTTTAATGGTGCAAATACAAGACAGAAGCCAGTCTGGTACAGCTCCCACTGGATGTTTTTTTCATCATCCACAATGATGTTTTTTTGTCGTGTGGTTGGAAGATGGATGAGACACTAGGTATTATAAAAACAATAACAGAACCTCTGCTAGACTGCAAAGAAGTGCAAACTTCAATTTGACTGGGACATGAAGGTATTTCAAAATCAATGTTTTAAATCCTTTTTTAAAAGGACAAAAATGTTGTAAATTCCAAAGTGGAATATGAAGGTCTTGTTGAAATGTAGTCATAGATGACTGCAAACATCCATAAGTAAACATGAATAAATCCTACAGTAGAAGCAAGTTACATATTTCAATTTTGTGGTACAACTCAAATAATGACCTGACTGTTTTTGTTAGAAAGGGTGAGAGAGGACTGGTCCCCGTTTACATTATATTCTGTTGAATCTGAAAATGTCTGGAATACACTGCTACAGCAAAAGTAGCATTTAAATACATAAATCCATGAAGTTCTTACAGAGAGGTTGCCTGACAACCAGAAAGCAGTAGGCTAGTGCCCAGAGGGGCTGTAAAAGAAGATTCTGTGCTGGCTCAGCTCCCTTTCCAGTGCTAGTGTTTAGACAAATATAAACATTTATAGCCTCGTATTACCAGAAACATTATCACCCTAAAGAGACCTATGAGTTGAAAGATCACAATGATATGACAAAAAAGTACCAAAAGTTGCACTTCTCCAGTAAAACACAGGTTGTAGTCTCTTTATGCAGAAGATTCTGTTTTAAAGATTAGGATATGAAATCCTAGGAAATCATACCTTAAATCGAGCAGTCAGAGTGTTTTTATTTATTTAGGCTGACCTTTCACAAGTTCAGAAACAAAATATTCATCTTATTCAACATGTCATTCGGTGTGATAATACCAAACATATCTGAAATACGGTGAGTTTAAGTGCAATATTGTCACACAGCTGGCAGGTTAACTCTGTTCTCCTGTGTTGGGTGCTTTGGGCTCAGGTAGGGAGAAATCTTCAGAAAATTCATTTTCAAAACAAGGCTATATGAAGTAACCAATATTAAACAAATGCTTCAGTGATTAGAATAAATAACAGCATATATTTTAGAGATATTTTATATTTTCTTTGTTACTCACATCTGGGAGTCTGTCTCCTCTTGTCCAGGTAGACATGTATCCTATCAAAGTAGTTTCTGGAGTTGCTTTTTTGATGCATATTTTCTTTCTATTTTTTCAGGTTAAAAAAAAGAAAAAAAGTAACATTTATGAGTATAAAAAGCAAACTCCTTAAAAAATATATCTAAAACATATTACCAGTCCCATTTACATAAATATTTAAACAGATATTCTTGAAAATGACATAAGTCATTGCTAGGATATAACAACTCTTACTAAGACATGGAGGCTTCTTGTGTGAACACCCTTTAGAGCTTTTAAGAAATGCTAGCTATGTACCTCAAAAATGATCTTTTTGCCTTGGAAGATCTTAGGATCTACAAGATAAATTTGCATTTAGGGACCTTTTTAAAACACTTTAAATTGATATCACATGTCTGATCTGATCCAAACTAAGTTGCAGTGAGGCAAGTTAGTAACACAGAAGATCAATCATATCTGTAACAACTGTTTTCAGGGAGAATCAGTCTTTGTCATTTGAAAGTCAAACAAATTCTAAGTTTCCCTCTCTCTAATTATGAAGTGCAGATGTAAGAGCCTATCAAATCTTAAGGTTAGAGATGAAAGCTATCCATAATTAAGTCATTATTTATTTAACCTGTCTGCTCAGTGCTCCAAACGCACTTGGATTGAGTCATTCATTTGAAACTTATTTTAAAACATCAAAAAAAAAATTTTCTTCCCTTGAAGCAGAGCAATATATAACGGAATATTTTTACACAAAATCTCTTTCAATGTAATTTTCTCTGCCTCTAGGAAAAGATCATAAGAATTCTGTCTTTGAAAAAAGTTTGTGCATAGGTGTCAAGTGTCTCAATTAATGTGCCCATATAAACATATCAAGAAATGGATATGAAAAAGTATGCTTACACATAGAAGGTAACACACTGGCAGAAGGCTGTATTGTAATGGTTTCTTCATGGGATCTACATTGCTTCCTATAATTGCCTGTTTCTCTCACATTGAAGCACAGAAGAACTATGTTCCTGACTCGAGTGGCTTAGTGAGATGCACAAAATCCATAGGAAGAATCTGAGTCTTTGCACTCTTTTATTTTATGGCACTATGGCAAATGTTGGTTCATTTCTCCTGTCATTAAGTATGCAGGGCAGGTAAAAATGATATATGTATGTCTTGAAATTTCATTCCATTCCCCTATTTGCTATCATCATTGATAGAACATTCAGATATTATTCCTGTAGGCTGTTACATTCATTCATCTTGGAACAGGATTTTTTCCCCTTCCTGTTTGGTGATCAGCCTAAACTCCTAGCCTGCAGCAATGAAAAGTTATGGGGAGAAAAAGATGTGCATAAAGAAGTGTAGGACTGCAGATTAAACTCCCTATTGCAATTCATGTTATGCTAATGAGGCACATAAGATCATTCAGAGGAGGGTAATGCAGTCATATTACCAAGAAACCTACATAATTTACTATGGGGAGCCTTTACTTAATACATCATATTTCAGCAAGAAACTTAATAAAAAGAAGCTTAATACATACATACCACCAAGAAGCATAGAACATAATGCAGCATTTGATCAGACTAATATATAAACACTACTGTGAAACCTAATTTCCAACAAGTTATTGGAGAATCAAAATATACATATTGCTTATTGTTACTGCTGAAACAATAGCTTAATAACTAAGGATACCAGAGGAGGCATAATAAACATTTCCCATTATTTATATTCTCCAGTTGCCTATAGTGGCAGTATAACTTAATATTTGATTGAATGGTCTCGATATGAAAGCTATTTCCCTTGCAAAGTAATCTTAGCATTCAGTTGCAGTACAGCAAGAAGTGTTACCATGGTACTGTCATGAGGCTTATCCCATGATATTTTTCCCTCATTTTTGTTGATGATTCCATTTTTAAAGCCATTCAGTTTCATTGAATAATATATATATTGTGCTATAACATGTTTTGACTTCTGTCCCATCAAGGGTCAAAAGAATATAATTCGTTTGTTCAATCAAGATGTTACTTGTTGTTATTAGCATTATGGGAGAGTTTAATATCTCTTTGAAAATCTCTTTGAAGCGGAGATATCGTCATGTCTTTTATTGGTATCTTCCCTGAAGAAGTGTCTTTCAAAACCACAGCACAAAAAGGGTAGGAAAAGAAAGTGAAAAGACTTAAGCGAGATGATAGCTACATGATTTAAGAGTTCTGACTCATTGGCTGGGGTCCATGTTTCTCTTCTGCATTATGTCTGGAGGCAGTGACCTTGCATGTGAAAATATAGTTGATCTGGAGATGTCACCTGTTGTTGTGATTTAACGTGGCAAATACCACACAGCCACTTGCTCACTCTCCCCGCCCCCAGTGGGACGGGGAGAGAATCGGAAGGGTAAGAGTGAGAAAAACTCGTGGGTTGAGATAAAGACGGTTTAATAGAACAGAAAAGGGAAAATAATAATAATAATAATAATAATAATAATAATAATAATAACAACAACAACAACAACAACAACAACAATAATAATAACAACAATAATAATGATAATAATAATGATAGAATATACAAAATGAGTGATGCATAATGCAATTGCTCACCACCCGCGCCGACCGATAACCAAGTAGCTATCGGTACTTCCTGGATCACGCCTACCATTCATATACTGAGCATGACGTCACATGGTATGGAATAGCCTGTTGGCCAGCTCGGTCAGCTGTCCTGGCTGTGCTCCCTCCTCCCAGCTTCTGCATTTGGTAGAGCACGGAAGCTGTTCCTGACAGGGCACTTAGCAACAACTGAAAACATCAGTGTGTTATCAACATTCTTCTCATACTAAATCCAAAACACAGCACTAGGAAGAAATTTAACTCTATCCCAGCCGAAACCAGTATTTCTGTGGGTATTAAGCAGGCTATATTGGTGTTAAGGATCAGCTAAATTTCCTCTTGAAAATTTTTAAATTGATCTTTTTTTTCACTTGTAAGTGTGAAAAAAGTTATTTCAGTAAACTTCTAAAACCAAAGTTAAGAGAAGATTCAAAAACTTGCCAGATTGGTTTCTGTCAGGACAGCTGAGAATACAGTCTTCCGGGTCTGATGGATTTAGTCTGTCTGATTAGGCACGCTGTCCCACAGCTGAAGACAGGAGGGATGCATAACAAATCCTGACTTCACAGCAGGTTACACTGAAAACTGTAAGAACCTGACTATAATTCATGGATCTTAATGATTTGGATGTTCTTGCTGAAGATGTGGAAAGCTCTGGGAGCTTTGGCTCAGGATTTCTTCCATCCACACAGAAATTTGAAGTCATCAACTCCATATTCTGGAGCTCTTAGTTCAGCCATTGATTCCAAAGCTTGAACATTTCTAAATCTTCATCAATCAACTAGGTCTGACAGGGAGCCAGAACCCAAGGCTTTTAGCACTGTGGTGGGATCAGATGAATCTCATTCTTTGTCTTAAGGCTTTCCAGCTACCCTAAGCTCATTTCTCCTAACAAAACCAGTGTGTCCTTTCAGAAATTCCCCACTTTCAGAATAGGTGATCAGGACTTGCATGTGCAGAAGCAAAGATGCATCCAGCATGGAGGGCTGTCAGGTAGAGAGGCTGGAAAGGAGATGTGACACTGAGCTATGCTGCAAAATTCAGGAAGGCATTAAAACTGGAAAATTAAGAAGGCTGTGTTTGCTGGGCTGCCACCTAGCAAAGATGTAACTGGGTCAGAGATAGTATCAAGTATTTTCCCCCTTCCCTTTTAAAGACCAAGATTACTTTTGTCTCTTATAGTCTTATATTGTAGGTAGGTATTAATGGCTGAAATATCCTCAGCTACATTTTTTTTTTAAATACCATAGCGTAAAGTATTTCAGAACAAACCTAACCTGAAAATTTTTAACTTTTCTACATACTTTCTAAACTGTCTCCATGTCTTTAGGATTGGTGGAGTGCTGTCTGCCATCTTCAGCTCCCCTTCTGACATTCTTAAGTCCCAGCCCAGTCTGCAATACCCCAACAAGTTTTAGAGTGGAGATCCAGGGGACACCTGATGTGGCCGGTATTGGACTAGCTACTTGAAGCTCAAGGTCTGGATGTCAGTCACGAGAATTCTGCTGTCCTGTTTTCATTGAATATCATTCCAAATGAAGAAAATCAGAGTGACTCATGTATTACCCAGACAGTTTTTTTTTTTTAAAATCCTTTAGGTTTTTCCCCTAATATTCAGTCAGTTTTGGAAAAGCAAAACCGTTGGTCAATATTGAAATGTGATAAAGTATGTCAACTTATTTCTCAGTAACAGTAAAGCATTGATCATATAATCCTTACTCTGTTTCTAATCTCCTGTGTGAGAAATATAATACCCCATGACTTTATCTTTATTCAGCACTCTTATTACTCCAATGACAGGAATTTTTTTCCAGTACTGTGTGCATAGAACATTATTTGTTTATTTTTAGATTTGTAAGAAAAAATTGATTTAGGAAAACAAAAATCTCTTTTCAACAATCTGCTAGTTCGAGCCTCTAAGTGTACGTTACAATGGGTAACATGAAATAAAGCTGAACTAATTTATGCTAAGCTGATCCATCAGTGATCATCTCAGGTAACTATAATGGGTCTGATTTTGATCCCTATTTATACTGGATTAAGTAAAAATTATTCATAAAGGTCACTTTCGTAAAAACTATCAGCCACAATGTAAAGCAGCTGTTATAAAACAGGAGGTAAAGGTAGGTGAGACGCTAATGAGATCTACAAATTAACCTGCTGTTTCAAGGTTCTTTACATAATGCTTACACAATCAGAACATGTTATCAATTTTTGAGTATGTAGAGTGCTTAAGTCCTGAAAACTCAATTTTTTTGATTCCATGCTATTTATTAAAGCATGTAAGAAAAAGAATATAATTGACATTTCATATGATACGTACTACATCTTCTAGACAACCTAACATTACACAAAAAAGCCATTTTTATGAAAATGATCAACATTAGTTAAACATCCTGAGAATCTAAACAAATCTATTCAGGCTCCTTTTTTAAATAAATGACAGAATGTGTTTCCACTCATTTATTTCTGTGTTGATAGCTATTTACACAGCACAAGCAGACAGTAAATAATATTAATTAACTATTGTTCTCAGTGTCCACAATATCTAGTTATTTAACAGTGCATAAAGAAAAAAAAAAAAGAAACCAAAAAGTAATTCCCTCACAGAGAAAACAGTTTGTCATAAGTATCACTTGTCATCAAGAACAAATTTGGTCTGATTCTGCTCCCATAACTATATCTTACTGGACAGAGTTTGTCTTTATAAGAGACAATGTAGAAATGCCCACTTTCCAGCTCTGCAACGTGAAATGTGAAGTCCAGTCATAGGACTATCTCACTCAAAGTTCACCTCACACAAGTTTCTCCAGCTGAGGGACATATACATGCTACTAACTTCACTCCCACGTTCCTTGCAGTGAAGTCTTACTTGCAGCATTGTGCTGCGAGCTTTCTCCAGCTCTGACTCTGTGTACTAGCTGTAAACCCCATCCATTAGCCACTAACCAGCTGCAGCAGCTGCTTTCACATCCCTGCCATGTCACAGCCCTGCGCTCTAGAAGGGCCCTTCTCCAGTTGTTATCTGCTATGGTAATCTCTTCCGTGTCACTCAGTCCTGTTTGGTGACATGCTCCCGTACAAGAAGTCTTACATACTGGAAGAGAAGGAACTCAATAGTTCTAGCTGCTAATGCAATCTTGCTGGCAGATCCTTTGGGTATAGTTCCAAAGTCCATTGAAGCTAACAGAAAAATCTCTGACTCGCTGAGTTTGAATCAGATCCATACATCCCTGCTGATAAATTTCTTAAGATCTGGCTCTGTGGGGAGTTAGGTATCCAACTGACAGTTTCAAAACTATATTTAAATTAACCCTCTTAGTCCAGAGAAGCATCTTATCCTTTACAGCTTCATAGGGCTTTGCACTGAAAAGGGATCTAACAGGTTGAATTGTGCCCAGGCCCTCACCTTTGCGTGGTTACCACAGTTCCACAAGAGTCTACCCAGCAATTAAAGGTCAGACCTGAATTAAGTCAGAGGATCACGCAGAAGAAAAGTAGCAGCAGGCTAGGTCATAGCGATGCCCCACTGTATGCAACAATAACTATTATCAATAGCAAGGGCTTCTCCTGTCAGAGGACTAGTATCTCTTTGCTTGAGTAGATGGATTATAATGCGTTGCTATAAATTAAATAACTCAGCAGCTTCAGGTGAACAGAATTTTGTCCATTTTCAATGTTTAACAATACTTTTTGGCATATAAGATGCTAGGCATTTAGTTATATCTCTTTTAATTAGTTCTGTATGTTTGGTTCTGCTTTAGCTTTCACTTTGCCAGGGGTTTTCTTTCTTCTTCCTATACATTTTCACTTAATCTTAGACATGATCATTCTTTGCTTTTCCGTGTTTCCCCTCCACACGCTAATCAGTCTGCCAGGTCATTCTCAGTGTCCCCAGGGCCAACATGCTTTTAGCTGCACTCCATAACCTCTATCCTGTGTCTTTCTCAGTATTTCTTAGATGTCTTGCTTTGACTCTGTGTTGCGCCACCTTCAAGAAACCTGTTTGACTATGGAGAAAAAGGCATGCAATGAGGCATCAATAAAGGGAGAAAGATCAGGTACCTTGGGGAGGTAGAACATCAATAAAAAAGAAGGAATGAATGCCTCTGAGGAAGATAAAGCAGCATGATTCACAGCTCTGGAGAATGCTAAGCAGGCATGAAATGTTTGTAAGGTAAATAATGGCCTAAGATCAAAAAAGAAAACAAAAGCAGATGAAGCATAGTATCAAACAGAATTTAAATAAATCATTAGAAGGAAAACCTTTTTCTTGAACCATAGGACACTAAGCAGCATTTAATTAAAAATGTGTGTTTGATCTGCTCGTATGACTACTTTTGTAATATCTTGCCATTTATTTTGGTGATATTGAGGCCAGAAGAGCTGGTGTCCTGGGCTGAACAAGATTTAAATAAAAAAACTTGTGCTGAGGTCAGTGAAAAAACTTTGATTTACTTCAGTGGAACTATCAACTTGCCTATTCTTGGATCTGAAAAGCAATTTTTAACTTGACACCTGCTGTTTTATCTCACTTTCTCTCTCACTTAATGTTGTAGCTGGTAAACACAGGAACTGGAGCTATGCATAATGCTCTGCTGGGGGAATCCTTGACCCCTTTCATAGCCAGGACTGCCTTTGAACAGAGAGGTAAAATCTAGCCCAGAGGACTGTGCAAAAATAGTTAGAGGAAATCTTGGCCATTGAGCATCTTTGCCTTGGGCTTCATCAGGAGCAAAATTAAAGCAGCTCATGTTAGTGTACAGCTGGACAAATAAAAGCTGAATGATTTTTTCTCTTTTCAGAAGTATATAGAGTAATTTTTTCCCTTCAAATTTGCTGTTCAAGATTACTTGTTCTGCAGTGGGTAGTATTAAGTAGGCGAAAGATCTTTACATATGTCATTGTTGTTTTCCAACATTAAATGAGAAGAACATCAACCATATGTTACCTATGGGATGTTCCTCATTTATATTATCAAAACATTCAACTGATGTCTTAGGTACCAACTGTAGGAACTGCTTTTTATATAGCAAATTTTTTACAAATATTGATAATGATTTAGCTCTAGGGCTTAGCTATCATGTTATAGATGAGAAGAAAAAAGTAAGTAAAAGGAAAAATGTACTAATGTTTGTTCTACAAAGTCAAATGAGTGATTTAGTGATTGGTAAGACCCTTACAAATCACTGCAGATTGTGTTTTCAGCAAGCTTCTGAAAATGAATCTGCAGTCCCGTTTAACATAGGCCTGCAGGCCTGCCCAGAGCACGTGCCTTATATAAATCAATTCTGTTCATACCCCAACTGCTATGAAATGTAAGTCTTGATTCTCAGATTGCCAAATCCTGTACCTTAGGGAAGAAGAGCTGAGTGCTGTGGAGAAGACTTTCCATGACAGCAGCACAGAACCCCTGGTTTGTAAAAGCCTTAGAGGAGAGAACAGGTCTTCCATCATCAGCTTTTCTATGTATTATACAGTACACTTGGTGTTGCATTATTAAAAAGGTGGTGTTAGGTCCTCAGTGAGTCATGGGTACATTTTTATGAGGCTTTTTATTAACTTTGTATGTAATTTATAAAAAAAAAAAGAAGAAAGCCTAAATGTAGATAAACAACACTGGAACTCTTGAAACTGAAGATACTAGACTTCAAATTGTATTTTTATGCCATAGCTCCCATTATTTTGTTTTCTTGCAAACTTCTTGTAAAAAACAGGCCTTGGTTTACAGCTGAGAGTCTCAGTGGGTAGGGGCTGGAAAGCAGCTAAAATCCCCCCCATAGTGCAAGTTGCTTTCTGAATAGTAAAATCAGTTAGATGCCTCTGGATATGATAGTAGTGCAACACTACATGACAGACAATATTCTGTTAGATTTAATACCATTTTTGCAACTGTAACAAAGTATCTCTTTCTCAGTTTCTGTAACACTTGCTCGAGGTACATTACCCATATAATTAAGCATGATTAAATGATAATTGTAGTCTTTTCACAAAGTAATTCCATGGTTGTTTATCCTTTGCAGAAAGTAGATGGTATTTATTTTGCATGTGTCAAGAAAAAGCTCTAAATGTTAAAGAAGTTGCTAAGGAATAATCGCCATAAATTTACAAAGGAATTACTAGGTAACATATGCCTGGAAATGAAAAAGGTACTACACAAAATTCTATCAAGATACAATTGTATTTTCAAAAAGGCATTATTTTTGTATTATTTCTGAAAAAAGTAATGGTAAGTGAAAACATCTATATTCGGTTATGGATGATATATTATTTAAGTGAACTACCATGTTCTTTTGTTTATAAAAATGCTTTTTTTGTCAGCACTACAGAGTAGTGACCCTTTTTACACCTAATTCTGGAGATGCACAAAGCATACATTGAGGCTTTTCTGCTTTGATATCTCTTCTTTTGAACGGGAATAATACTGCAAGCAAAGGGTCAGAAGTTCTGTACCACAGCCTGCCACTTTGTATGTTAGAAAAAATACTCATAATTACTGGCTTCATCTGCATTAACTTTTTAGTTTGGATCAAGAGCGCACCTGTGAAGCAAATCTGGTTAGCCACACTCACTATGCTGTGTTTCACATCCTATGTTTCAGTGCAGTCTTGCATCAGGCACAGTGGATTCCTTTCAAATGAAGTTAAACAGAAAGAAGTGCTGCAGGAGTGCACCTAACGCTTTCCAACGAGAAGGTCCAACACAGAACTAGGCTAAACAAAAACCTCAAAACACGTTACCTGAAGGTTTCAGGTCCTCATCACCAACTCTCTGGCTCTGCAGATCCACTTCTTTTGCCTGCCACTATTTGCTTATGTAAGCATAGCCTACATAGCACTTGGGACCAAATCTTGGATGATGTAAAAACAGGCATGTTGTAGGCCTAAAAATCTTCCTGGGGGTGGAGGTTACAGCAGAGTCCTGTCCACTGCTTCACAGTTGCTGCTGTGGAAGCTCCTGTGGTGCTTTTTTGATGTGAAGTTTGGAATGAGACTGTATACTGATGCTTTCCAAAATCTTATTCCTATCTGGAGGACATTTCAAATGAAAACATATTTCTTTTAAATCTGAAGGAAATAGTCACAAAATAATCCTAGAAACAGAATTAATCTGAAATAGATTTGGATATTTATCATCGTGATTTATATTTTCTTTGGGATAGTGGCTTTTTTTTTTAAATTGTTTGTTTCCTCTTCCCTGTTCTACGAAAGTAATTTGTATTTAGTGAGTCCTCACTCCTGATTTAACAAGTATTTAAACATAGGCTTAATATTAAGATGATAATTTATTTCTATTTTATTACTTGTTAATAGTATTGGTCTTAGAGCATCGCAGCATATGGCTGAGAGACCTGGGATTTTTTGGCCTGGAGAAGTCTCAGTGCAGATCTTATCAATGTTTATAACTATCTGATGAGGGGTGTAAGGAAGAAGGACCCAGGCTCCTCTCAGTGGTGCCCAGTGACAGGACAAGGGACAATGGGCACAAACTGAAACACATGAAATTCTTTGTGAACATAAAAACCCACTTTTTTTACTGTAAGGGAAGTTGAATACTGGAACAGGTTGCCGAGAGAGGCTGCAGTTTCCATCCTCACATTCAAACCCGACAGGACACAGTCCTGGGCAGCAGCCTGCTATGAGTGATTCTGCTTGAGCAGGGCGGGGTTGGACTAAGTGGTCTCCAGAGGTGGCTTCCAACATCAACCAACCTGTGATTCTGTGATATGTTTTACTGAACATGTTTCCTCTACCTGGACCATGGCATTGGCTCAGGGGTGATACCAATCTATGCCTTGTGGTATCTAGGCATTGCAAAATCTTACTAGAAAACTGTGTAGAATGCACAGGTTGGAGCCCTCTTTTTCTCTATATTTCTTTTTAGGTTCCTTTTGCGTTGTAGTAGGCTTATGCCCTTTCTCCTGTAGTGCTTCTCTCTAGTGAAATGACTTCTTTTCTCCCAAGACCTGTCTGCTTGGAAGGGATGTCAAAAAAGTTACAGAAACCAAGATGAGTATTAAATACAAAAAGTCTCTGGAGGTGACTGTGTATATCCTGCCACAGTCAAGTAAAAAATTACCATTCAGGTGCCTAAATCAACTATTTAATCTGTACTACATTAATTATGATAATGAAAAACTAATCATAGCTTATTGGCCTAAAAACAAATGCAAGTAAATGAGAGAATTTTTCAAGGCTGTCTGGCAGCCCCAATCCGGCATGCTCCAGAAGTCTGCTGGAGGTACCAAGCAGAACTGAGCAGTGGCTGGAGGTAAGAACAAATCCATTAATTTTTTTTTGCCATTTTCAAAGGCAATGAAAAAATTGTCAGCCTTGGTAACTAATTAAAGATTGTGTCAGTCTTTGTGGAACATTTATGTAAGCTTTTGTCCATTTATGGCTTTGTATAACATTTATGGGTTCCTCAAATATTCTTATAAATATGTATTTTTACAAACATGTTTCACAGAAGAAAAATTACAGTATTGGACGATATGCATTTATCTGGAATATTTACAAATTTCAGTCTTTGTTGAACTGCATGTTTACAGCTTTAGACAAGAGTAGCAACCTTTTAGTGATTAAAAGAGGTTTCTGTGTTGGTTTTGATTACTATGGTAGCAAAGTGTATCTGTAAGTGACAGAGTCAAATGTATCTCATCCAGAACAGAAGGGATGTTAAATCTGGGATGCCCCTGTTGGTTTGCATTTCCATCTTTCAGTTTATCACAGCAAATTATAGTCCTGCAGAGACTAGTTTGGATCTAAAGCTTAACCTACATTCCCTTAACATCTGTTCCTAAGGAGTAAAACCATATGAATTTGTACATGCTGATTCATTTTCCAAGGGAGACACTTCCTGTGAAAAGTGTTTCCACTAGTTCACTGAAACATAATCCAAACACTATCTGAGGGACAAAAATGAATAATATAAACCAGGCTGAGATCAAAATAATAATAGGAAGTAGGACAGGATTTTTCACAGCAATGTTTTTTTTTTCAAAGCCAGTGCAGGTAAACAAAGACAAAGGTAACCCAACATAACACCTCAAACAGGAACAAAGAAATTCTTGAAAATAAAACTCAAGTGGGAGAAACTGAATTGAGAAACACAGCACTGTCATGTGACAATCAAAAATAATAAAACAGGCAAAGTGCAGATTCTGAGCGTTAAAGCAGCTCTGTAGCAAAAGAGAAAGAGTATTAAGTCAGGGTGGAAACAAATCAGTCTAAAGGCAGCAGAAAATCATCCTTAAATCAATATGAAAATAATACTGCCATACTTCATTTTGGTAGTGACAAGACTAGATAGGTTTATGAAGAAGCAAATTTGTCAAGGAAAATAAAAATAAAAGCATTATCACAAATTTTTGTCCAGGGACAATTTCAACTCTTGTGCTGCAGGGCATTACAGCAATAATCCAGTGGTGGAGAATCTAGCCTAGAAATTAAGTAGGCACTATAATAAAAGTAGAAGCTGGATATTCTGTATTGTTGTGGGTTATATCTTTGTTGTCACCATAATGTAGAAGCAAATAGCAAATATTTGTACATTTGTTTTTTTGAATCTTTGTCCAAAATCCTCTTACACAGGGGACATCATCTTACGTCATTGGGGGATAGGGGTTTTTCTTTCTGTTTTAACTAGGAATGTGATTTCTGCTTTTAAGAAATGCAGTTTCCTTCACATCTGCTGCCTTTATGATTGAGTTTCTGGTAGCTGGGAAGGGCTCCATCCTTATGTCGCAGCTGGAGTGAAAGAGACCGTGTTCAAAGTTGCTTTCTTCCTTTAAACATGAAAAGAAAATTATATCTCTTTCCTAAATGGGGGGTGGAAACCAGGCTGCAGAAGGGGTTACATTACTGTTTCTGTAAGGATCACTTTGTTAAGAGCCTCCAGATGGACTGCAGCAGTGTTAACTAGTGTTGAGGCACCACAAGTGCCATACACTCACAGACATGTGGATAATGTGCTTGCAGTATCCAGGACACCCTTTAATTTATGTTACTTCTAAATTATCTAAGACGTGGGGAAGGAAAGTGCTAAATGGCAGAGGAAAGGACTCTGGGTGGAAGAAGATTGGAGACAACCAAGAAAATTTAGATATAAATTTAATGGAGCAGGAGAAGAGAAAATGGCCTGATGATTTAAATGTATTTTACTGTGAGGCATTACTTCATAACATACTCTCCTTATCCACTGAATTTTCCAGACATGAAAATGAACACATTTAAAAATAGAATATATTCCTGAAATTGTATGTAGGTACAATTTCTGCCCTGTACACCTGGTTTGAATTCAGGTATTTTTTGGAAAGTTTTCAAGACCTGGCTAAACCAAGCCTTAAGCAGGCTGATCTGCATACAGTTGTGTTGGGTTTGCGTGGCAAGGTTTTGGCAGCGGGGGGGGGGGGCCGGGCCACAGGAATGGCTTCTGTGAGAAGCTGCTAGAAGCTTCCCCCATGTGTGATAGATCCAATGTCAGATGCCTCCAAGACAGACCTGCCGCTGGCCAAGGCTGAGCCCATCAGCGACAGTGGTAGTGCCTCTGTGATAACATATTTAAGAAAAAAAAAGCTGCGCAACAGCAACAGCAGCTGGAGAGAGGAGTGAGAATATGTGGGAGAAACAACTCTGCAGACACCAAGGTCAGTGAAGAAGGATGGGGAGGAGGTGCTTCAGGAGCTGGAGCAGAGATTCCCCTGCAGCCCATGGTGAAGGCCATGATGGAGCAGATATTCACCCGTAGCCCATGGAGGACCCGAAGCTGGAGCAAGTGGATGCACCTGAAGGAGGATGTGACCTGATGGCAAGCCTGCGCTGGAGCAGGCTGCTGTGGCAGAACCAGTGATCCCGTGGAGAGAGGAGCCCACGCTGGAGCAGGTTTACTTGTGACCCAGAGGAAAGGACCCATGCTGGAGCAGTTCATGAAGAACTGCAGCCTGTGGGAAGGACCCATGTTGGAGAAGTTCATGGAGGACTGTCTCCCATGGGAGGGATTCCACGTTGGAGCAGGGGAAGAGTGTGAGGAGTCCTCCCCCTGAGGAGGAAGGAGCAGCAGAAACAATGTGTGATGAACTGACTGCAACCCCCATTCCCTGTCCCCCTGCACTGCTATGGGGGAGGAGGTAGGGAAATCGGGAGTAAAGTTAAGCCTGGGAAGAAGGGAGGGGTGGGGGGAAGGTGTTTTTAAGATTTAGTTTTTATTTCTCATTATCTTACTCTGATTAGATTGGTAGTAAATTAAATTAATTTTCCTGAGTTGAGTCTGTTTTGCCTGTGACAGTAATTGATGAATGATCTCTCCCTGTCCTTTTCTCGACCCACAAGCCTTTTGTCATATTTTTTCTCCCCCTGTCTAGCTGAGGAGGGGGAGTGATAGAGCGGCTTGGTGGGCACCTGGCGTCCAGCCACAGTCAACCCATCGTAACAGTGTTGAGTATTTTGAGTGGGAGATTGACCTCCTTGATTTCCTGCGATCTCTTTCAACCAGAATTGTTCTGTGATTTTAAAACTGAAATCACTTTACGGAAAGGAAAGCTATGTCCATGAAAAATTAACTTATCTCTGTTTTTAATTACTGGGCCACAGACTGTTTTCTTGAATTCACTGGCTTTGTACCAATGTAACTGCATCAAATGTCTTATTGCAAAACCAATGTAACAAGATGGAAAACCTGGCATTTTTTCCAAACTTTTGGCTTGGTTTCAGGTCAAGGGAAGACTGATTTATTTTTAATATTAATCATTCATTTTTTCTACAATTAATAATTAATCATTAATTTTTGGCACTCACCCATCGTTTATTGCACTCATATTTGAAAAGCCTTCTGCCTGAAGGTAGGTATTACTTAATTGTACAAACTTAACTATGGAAATATATTTTCCATAGATGATCAGTTGTAAATTGTTGTAGTTCCATTGAAGTAAATGTAACTAAGCACTAACTAAGATGCATAATTATATATATATCTGTCCAGGCAGCATGCGCCTATGCAGATAGCAAGCTTTTCTGTCTACTGGACTATTTCAGTTCCTTAAGGGTAACTAATGATTCTGGCAATGTATCTTGCCTTGGATGTTGACACAGACCGAACTGAAATATTTGTTGTTAGCAGCCAGAGACATTATTTTAATTCAAGCGAATTTCTCTTTGGCTCCCTAGCGATTTCCGGTATTTGGATATCAATGTTTTTATTGGCAAGTTATTTTATTTACTGTATATGTCTGTATTACTTCACCTTGCTTATGGAGGTCTTTTTCAATGCCTTTTAATAAAGTTCAACTTTCTCTTAAATATGTGTAATTCCTCTTAAAGAATTCCCACTTCTATGACAAAATGAACTTTTTATTATAGAGCAGGGTCCACAATCTTCTATGTAACCTTGAGCAAATCTGTGGGTCAGTTTCTTCCCTGGTGAAATGAGAATATACTTTCTTTCTGAAAGTAATTCAAGCTTTCAGGTGAAAACCACATGAGAAACAGGCATAGTTAGTTATCAGAGTTCATGCAAGAGAAGATGCCACATCTGTGGATCCCTGTGCAGCATGAGGGCAGTTTGCTGATGTCACTCATTTCTCTAACATGTAAATGTGCTGCTGTTGGCTAGACCTTTCTCAAATAATCCTTATGCATATCGTAAATAAAACTTTAAAGTCCTAGTTGATATGTCTGTTTTTCCGATCAGAAAAACTTACTAACAAAAGGAGTTGAACATTATCAATACTTTGTGGCATTACTGTGATTTAAGAAATAGAGAATCTGGAAAGATTGCAGTGAATAGCACTTCTCATGTTGAATTCAATGCAATCAGGTTTCCCATCTTCTCTTACCTCATCATTCTGTTTTCTCTTTCATTCATATTGCTTGAGTAATCACAAGTGAATGCAGCTTTGTTATGAGAAGCATATCTTCTCTACCAGGCACAGAAGATAGTATGATTTTTCTTTTTTTTTTGTAAATTCAAACCATATCCAGGGAATTTGAGATTATATTTATTTTTTCAGTGTCCCTTTCTTCCTTTAAAATGTACCTAGTAATTTTTTTTCTTTTCTTTAAGCTCTCCTTTTTCTTTTGTTTATACAACAGGAATCTCCTTATTTTTGCATGTTTATTTATCACGACATTTAGTTATTGCTGTAATATAACACTCTGGAAGCTCAGGTTTTATATATATTTGTACCTAGTGTGATACTGTATTGGATGTCTAGTGAATTTATCCTAGTAGCTGCAAGTGGTGTAGTTCTTCGTTAAGCCTCTGTCTACTTCAATAAAAGAAATAATAAGCATGAAGATTCCTTCATTGGCTGGGAATTTATTTCTGTTCAGAGAACTGCTTTTTACAGTGAAATTAGTGGAATATTAAAGGTCTCTCCAACTTCATGGCATATCAGTTGAATGAGCTAGTACATCTTTAAGTGCATTTTGATATTTTGCAAGCCATTTCATGACCTAGCTCAAAGAAGTTAGGATGCTTTTCCTTACAGGAAGTGAGAAAAATAGTATAATTTTACAAGAAGTTATTTTAGGGTCAGCTTGTAGAAAACTAAATGAATGGGCAGTTGCCGTTCCCAACAGATGGTAGATTGGAAGATCTGCTTTAAGGATTCTGTTTCCACTGGTTTGCAGATGTTCTGTGAAACAACCTACAGTTTCACTTAAAACAACAGTATTAATCAAAGTTTCAGGGTTTTTTGATATTTTTAACTATTCTCTATGAAATATCTCCTTTTTTCAGTGCTAAATAATAACAACTAAAAATAAAACATTCTGTTTCCTTTCTTCCTCCCCACTAGACACCTCTATTATCTCTACCATGTCCTGAGTTTCTATTGCCTCTGTTGAGTTCCCCAGCAACTCTGCCTTTGGCCTCATTGTTCTTTTCTCCTGGGCTCCTGATCTACTAATTGGTCTCTGCTGTGATATCTTGCTTTTCCCTCGTATTCTTATTGCTTATTTCCTCTTCCACATCTTTTAATTGGTTTCTTTTTGCCAGCACTAGTCTAATCCAGTTGATGTGGGGAAACCTCATTTTCTCCAGAAATATTGCCCTCTCCTTTTTTTTACCCTGTATCTAATATTACAAGTTATGATATTATGAGTAGTTACGGATTCCTTCCTTCTCATTTATGTTATCTGAAATTGTACTGACCCACAGTTCCTTTATATTTTTCTTCTCCTCGTAGGAAACTCTTCTGTTAACTATGTCCATTCTGGTTGATTTTAAGATCTTATCCTTAATTTTGTTAGAAAGTGTATTTTATTATAAATAATGGACAAACAAAAATACAGTATTATAGACGAGGCTGCATGGCCTCCTAGACAGCTAATTGCACAGGTTCTCCAAAATCCAGTCACAGAATCATAGAATAGTTTGCGTTGGAAGGGACCTTTAAAGGTCATCTTGTTCAACCCCCCTGCCATAGGCAGGGACATCTTCAACTAGATCAGGTTGCTCAGAGCCCCGTCCAACCTGACCTTGAATATTGCCAGGGATGGGGCATCTACCACCTCCCTGGGCAACCTGTTCCAGTGTTTCACCATACTCATTGTAAAAGATTTCTTCCTTAGATCCAATCTAAATCTACTCTCTTTTAGTTTAAAACCATTACCCCTTGTTCTGTCGCAACAGGCCCTGTTAAAAAGTTTACCACCATCTTTCTTATAAGCCCCTTTTAAGTACTGATAGGCCACAATAAGGTGTCCCCGAAACCTTCTCTTCTCCAGGCTGAATAACCCCAACTCTCTCAGTCTTTCTTCATAGGAGAGGTGTTCCATCCCTCTGATCATTTTCGTAGCCCTCCTCTGGACCCAATCCAACAGGTCCATGTCTTTCTTGGTTCCAGAGCTGGACACAGTACTCCAGATGGGGTTTCACCAGAGCAGAGTAGAGGGACAGAATCACCTCCCTCGACCTGCTGGCCACGCTTCTTTTGATGCAGCCCAGGATATGGTTGGCCTTCTGGGCTGTGAGCCCACATTATTGGCTCATGTCCAGCTTTTCATCCATCAGTAGCCCCAAGTCCTTCTCGACAGGGCTGCTCTCAATCCCTTCATCCCCCAGCCTGTATTGATGCTGGGGGTTGCCTGCAACCCAGGTGCAGGACCTTGCACTTGGCCTTGTTGAATCTCATGAGGTTCACATGGGCCCACTTCTCGAGCTTGTCCAGGTCCCTCTGGATGGCATCCCATCACTCAGGCGTGTCGACCGCACCACTCAGCTTGGGGTCATCTGCAAACTTGCTGAGGGTGTATTTGATCCCACTGTCTATGTCACTGATGAAGATATTAAACAGTACTGGTCCCAATACGGACCCCTGCGGGACACCACTTGTCACCGACCTCCATCTGGACATTGAGCCGTTGACCAGATACGTCCATCCAACCAATTCCTCATCCACCGGACAGTCCACCCATCAAATCCATACGTCTCTAGTTTAGAGAGAAGGATGTTGTGAGGGACTGTGTCAAAGGCCTTACAGAGGTCCAGATAGACGACATCGGTAGCCCTTCCCATGTCCACTGATATAGTCACTCCATCATAGAAGGCCACTAGGTTGGTCAGGCAGGTCTTGCCCTTGGTGAAGCCACACTGGCTGTCTCGAATCACCTCCCTCTCCTCCATGTGCCTTTACATAGCTTCCAGGAGGATCTGTTCCATGATCTTCCCAGGCACAGAGGTGAGACTGACTGGCCTGTAGTTCCCTGGGTCTTCCTTTTTTCCCTTTTTAAAAATGGGGGTTATGTTTCCCCTTTTCCAGCCAGCGGGAACTTCACCTGACTGCCATGACTTCTCAAAGATGATGGATAGTGGCTTAGCAACTTCATCCGCCAGTTCCTTCAGGACCTGTGGATGGATCTCGTTGGGTCCCATGGACTTGTGCACCTCCCGGTTCCTTAGATGATCTTGAACCTGATCTTCTTCTACAGTGGGCGGCTCTTCATTCTCCCAATCCCTGCCTTTGCCTTCTGTGGCTTGGACAGTGAGGCTCGAGCACTTGCCGGTGAAGACTGAGGCAAAAAAGTCATTGACTGCCTCCGCCTTCTCCATATCCCAAGTAGCCAGGTCTCCCATTTCATTCCAGAGAGGGCCCACATTTTCCCTAGTCTTCCTTTTATCCCTGACATACCTATAGAAGCTTTTCTTGTTGCCCTTGATGTCCCTGGCCAGACTGAATTCTATCAGAGCTTTAGCTTTCCTAACCTGATCCCTGGCTGCTCAGACAATTTCTCTGTATTCCTCCCAGGTTACTTGTCGTCGCTTCCACCCTCTGTAGGCTTCCTTTTTGTGTTTGAGTGTGTCCAGGTGCTCCTTGTTCATCCATGCAATCCTCCTGGGATTTTTGCCTGACTTCCTCTTTGTTGGGATGCATCGCTCCTGAGCTTGGAGGAGGTGATCCTTGAATATTAACCAGCTTTCTTGGGGCCCTCTTCCCTCCAAGGCTTTTCCCATGGCACTCTACCAAGCAGATCCCTGAAGAGGCCAAAGTCTGCTCTTCTGAAGTCCAGGCTAGTGAGCTTGCTGTGAGCCTTCCTCGGTGCCCTAAGGATCTTGAACTCCACCATTTCATGGTCACTGCAGCCAAGGCTGCCCTTGAGCTTCACATTCTCCACCAGCCCCTCCTTGTTGGTAGAAACAAGGTCCAGCATAGCACCTCTCCTCGTTCGCTCCTCTACCACTTGGAGAAGGAAGTCATCATTGACGCATTCCAGGAACCTCCTGGATTGCTTGTGCTCTGCCGTGTTGTCACTCCAACAGATATCAGGGTGGTTGAAGTCCCCCATGCAGACCAGGGCTTGTGAACATGAGGCTGCTCCTATCTGTCTATAGAGGACCTCATCCACTCAGTCTTCCTGGTCAGGTGGTCTGTAGCAGACCCCCACCGTAATGTCACCTGTCCCTGCCCTCCTTTTAATCCTGACCCATAAGCGCTCAGTTGGCTCCTCATCCATCCCCAGGTGAAGCTCCATGCACTCCAGCTGGTCATTGATATAGAGGGGGACACCCCCTCCTTGTCTCCCCTGCCTGTCCTTCCTAAAGAGTGTGTACTCCTCCATCCCAACACTCCAATCATAGGAGCCATCCCACCACGTCTCTGTGATGCCAATAAGATCGTAAGCCTGCAAGTGTGCACATGTCTCTAACTCCTCTTGTTTATTTCCCATGCTATGTGCGTTTGCACAGAGGCATTTAAGTTGGGCCCACGATGAAGTTGTCTCACTGACTGGAGTTCCTTTGGGCTGTTCTTCAGGTGCTCTCCTGCTCTTCAGGTGCTCTTCTGCTGACCTGTGATCCTTCTCCAGGTTCTGGACATTTTTTGCTGGCCCTGGCATCAAACTGGTAGGAGTGGGATGGTTTGAGGTTCTCCTCCCCTGGCAGCTTTAGTTTAAAGCCCTCTTCACCAGCTTGGCAAGCCTATGACCGAAGATGCTCTTCCCCTTCTCTGACAGATGAATCCCATCAGCCCCCAGTAGACCAGGTTTCTCAAAGCGAGTCCCATGTTCTAAGTAGCTGAACCCCTGGCTGTGGCACCAGTCCCGTAACCATTCATTGACTCGCCAGATTTGACTGACCCTTTCAAATCCTTTCCTTTTCACTGGCAGGATTGATGAAAAAACTACCTGCGCTCCAGAGTCCCTCACTGCTGCTCCCAGGGCTCTGTAATCCTTCTTGATACTCCTCAGACTGCTCCTGGCTGTATCAGTAGTGCCCACATGAAATAGCAACAGCAGATAATAGTCTGTGGACTGTATGAGGTTTGGTAGCCTCTTGGTGGCATCCCTGATAGGAGCCCCCGGTAAGCAGCACACCTCTCTAGAGAGTGCGTCTGGTTGGCAAACGGATGCTTCCATACCTCTCAGAAGAGAGTCGCCTCCTACTATCACCCGTTGCCTTTTCTTAGTTGCACTGGTTGTTATACAGGCAGCAGGTCGGGCTGCCTTACTAAGCTCCAGCGTCTCTCCTGGTGTGACAGGTCTTTCCTCTTCAGCCTGCAGAGTGGTGAAGCGGTTGCAGAGCTGTGAAGCAGTTCCATTTCTGAGTGATGAAGTCCTTCCACCTCTGGTTCTACTTTCCTACCAATGCCTCAAAGTCTTGTCCATGTCTTTCGGACCTTCTCTCTTATGCATTTATTTCACCACTTCCCCATTAAACCAATTAAAACCTCTTTGTGCATCTTTTCCTTTTATTTCTTACTTAAATTTTCTTTTGTTTACCAGTTAAATTGACAAAAGTAAGCAAAACTTCTCTGTTTTGGACAGAGGTGGTGTCTTTACATGCAAGTTCTTTTTGGTTCTCTGCTTTGAGGCTGAAGGTACCTGTTTATTATCAAGAGTGAGTTCTTGTAACTAAAGCAAGTAGACTGTTATTGCCTGATCACCTCCAAACCCATAATATTTTCAAAATACATGGGGAGGCTCTGAGTTTTGGCGGTTCCTACTAATTACCCATAGTGGACTATTAGATTAAAAGCTAAGCCAAGTAAATTTCCTCTCAATTTAACTTTTCTTCTGGCAAATTTTTAATGTGTACAGTGTTTGCATTATAACAATAAAGCATTTCCACAATATTCACTTAGGTTTAATGATTTATAGAAGAAGGTTACTTTGTGTTTGCTCAAACCAAAATTCTTCACTGCACAGAGAAAATAAGTGGAAATTCACCTAACTTCACTGCTTTCCCAGCTAGATAAAAGTGACATCTGTGAAAACTCTATATGAAATAAAGAGTTTTTTGAGATCTGAACAAGACTGAGAAATGTAAATGAAGGAGAATGAAAAGCAGCTCAGATGAAAAGAAGTGAAAAAAGAGAAAGAAAACAGAGAAAGTATAAAAAATCCAAAATGTGATTAAGACCAGCAAAGAGGAAGAAGGGAAGCCCATGAGAATTAATTCAGGATTAATTGTAGAAACAGTTAAAAGCTGGAGTATGACTTTTGCAGCATGTGTCTTTAATCTGTCAACAAAATGGAGAGATGACATAGCCAGTTGGAAGGAGGTCCTGGGAAAGTCATGGAAAAGGTTGAGCTGACCTTAAAAGAGGAATGACTTGCAAGTTCAATCTCTTTCCTTTTCCAGAATGTCAGGAAGGACCCTTCTTTTATTATAGATATTTTATTTTGAAGCAGAGGAAGCTTGATGTTGCAAGATCCTGAGTACTCCAAGGAGGAAATTCAGTTAAAACAATACTGGGAATGGATGAAAAAAATCCAAATACAGTTCTTTGACTTAGGAGACCAGCTCATGAAAATGAGATGAAAAAGACACTGGTAAATGCTCAGAATTTTTCAATAGTTTTCAGAAAAAAAGGATTATTCATTAAACTTCTTATCTGTGCTACAGAAAGTTAAGTTCAGCAGCCATTGCCAAGTGCTGGCAGAAGCAGAGAGTGATGGGAATGTGCCCAGGTGCTTGTTAGGAATGGCTGACAGACGCTGATGCTTTTCATAGGCTTATGTAGAGAAAGAATAGACTAACCTCATGGTCCAGTTGCTGGGTTGGTGGCACAGGGTTTGGGTCTAAACAGGTTTAATACAATAAATTGAAATGTAATAGAAATTGACAGCTAATAACTTCAGTGCATGCAGTCAGGGTAAGCTGGAAGTTTATACTGGGATTTCATAGAAGAGATTGTGGTTCTTAAGCAAGGTTGGACACTTCCTATCCTTTGAGAAATAAGCAGTAAAACAACTGGTGGAGATAATTCAAACATAAATTTTGTTGTATTGCTTTATTCTTTCTAAACAATGATTTAAACAGTTACGCGCAAAAGGCTTGTAAAGGCTAGAAAGTCTTCTTAATTGCCAGTGTCAAAGTAAGTGATGGAATGGGGACATAAAAGCATCAATGGTGGAAGTGGATAAATTATGGAAACATCATCTGAACTTTGTGAACTAGAAGCAAAGTTTTCACAAATCCAAGCAACCTGAAATGCACTTTTTGACTAAACAGAGTTCATTCTGTTACAAGTCTGAAGAGAAAGAGCCAAGGTAGGACCCTCAGGACTGCGTAGGTGAAAAATAGCTTAAACTGTGAATGATAACAGGCAGCAGATAATTGTGTTGTGTGGGTGAATGTCTGAAACTGAACTTTTGAAATCTCAAGTAGATGCCTGCTACTTGCTAGCTACAGTCAGTGAAAGCTAGGTGTAGGTTTGGATAACACCTGAACTAAACAGGAGTGCCATGTCCTGAAACCTCCAGATAATAAAGAGATGTGACACAAAACTGCTAGTTAGGAAGCTGATCGTTTGTTGTGCTTTTGCATATTGACTAGTTAGGACATTCAGGGGCTTGGATGTTGGGAAAGAAGAAGGTAAAAATCTTGACTGGATGAAAGATCCTGGAAGTGAGGGAGGATCCTGGAGATCAGAGAGATTCGTGGAGATTAATGTTGAGCATGTCCAGGGACCTTGTCTGGTAATGTCAGACACTGGTAGCTGCCAGCAGTGGCACAGCACAAACAAACATGTCTTTCTGCTCAACCTTCCTGGACCAGCTGCAATCTCCTTGTGGGGAAGGGACATGAAGGCCTTGTGACTGTAGCGCTTGGGAGAAGCAAGTGAGTGTGTGGGGAAAATCAAGTCAGGTAAGAGCTCTAGTCTCACAGGCTCAAAGGAACTCTGGTATCCAGATGCGCTACTGGATTGTACAATTTTCCTGGCAGAATTAGAAGTCTGGCAACTCCCCTTTCCTAATGTATAAAATGATACATAAATATATAACTTTCCGTTCCTAATAATAAATAGAAAAGCAAAAAAGGAAATGTTTTCAAAACGTGGGTGTCTTGAAGTATACTGACTCAGACACCCCGAAACATACCGGGCTGTGAAACCCAATAATTAATAACAGAAAACACAGGGCAAAGTCTAGATTCAGATAGCTGTTTATTTTTTTCATTTAGCTCTATAGACACGAATTTGAAAGGGATGTGTAATAGTAGAGAATTGCTGGGGAAAACATGTGAAGACTTTAAATGGAGAAACTAGCAATTGAATATAACTCTTTTGGTAATAGGGGAAAAGTTGCTTACAGTTCACACCTTTGTGTTTGACAGGTCATGTTACCCAGGAGAAGCTTTTCGCTTCAGAGTATCTGTGGGTGGAATCATGAGGTTTAGAAGTTGCTGCTGTGATCTTCTCCTCATCCCTTCCTGTGGCAGGTTCCAGGATATTAATGGAAATGGAATAAATTAATACTCCCCTATCAAAGTGATTATTTAAACTTCAGAGATTTCAAGATAGGTTTGTAAAAAATGTAAACAAGACAACAAAACCTCAAGGAAAGTTTAAGATTTATGCTGCAAAAATGTTCTCTGTGAGAGCAAATGAAAAACAGGAGGAGAAAGGAAGACCTTGTGCTGTTCTTATGAGTCACTACTGGAGGGACTGAATAGTTAATAAAATATCGGTAAAGGTTTCTGATGTATTAATTAATAAATATTGTTAATCAGTCTGTCAAGAAAAGACATTGTGATTTTCTGTGGTGGCTAACAATTTATATATGAATCTGACCTTTTTCTCACTGCTGCTATTTTTTGAGCTTTGTAGCATGCAAAAAGGAGAAAGTGGTTGAACACCACACAAGACATTGCATTAATACGTGGATATGGTAGGCATTTGAAATAGATTAATGAGGAATGTACTGTGTACAAATAACATTTCACAAAGGGCTTATGTTCAGGTTTGACCTTGTCTGTCTTTGTTCCTTTGGAGTATAACACCCAGAAGGGTTTGAGCAACGAGTAGAAATGTTGTTGCTGTCTTGTTCTTGCTGCTTGAGATTTGTTGCTAATGACTTGACTCATTAGAACCCACTCCTACAAAGATGGACTCAGAAAGTCTGCAAAATAAAATAGGCTGCCAACAGCTACCCAGGTATAAATAGATCAAAATACTAAGTACCAACTCGCAGCTACAGTTTGTTTTACCCGCCCGCCTCTATATTTTGCCAAGGTCTCTTAAAGCTGAACATACTGAAGGAACATACTAACATGCTTACATCAAAGGATCTCTCTTATTCCCCACTAATTGACACTGTTGTGATTACAGAGCTTTACATTTATTAATAAGTGAACTGTGCATTTCTAGATCTTAATTCTCTCTATTTTGTATTAAACGGGATATTTCATATATCATTAGCACAACTTGTTAACATCATTCATTCCATGAAGTATGTTGTATTGAAAATCACCTTACATTGTTTTGTCATTCCTGTGCTATATATGTTCTTTTGTTTGTCCACAAGACTTGGATTAAACAAAAATGGAATGTAAATTAAAAAAAAAAAAAAGAAAGATTCCTCTATTCTCAGTATATGAAATGGTCACAAAAAAGTACTTTGATGTGTATTCCTGTGCACTAATCACTAACGTATAGTCTACTTTACTGACCTGAGAATCCAGACCCAGGGCGTTCAACTGTTTGTCCTATCAGTCTTTCATATTCCTGTAGATAATCAGTTTGCCTTTTCAGCAAATGTTTATCTGAATGCATAGGATATTTTGCAGCATACTGAAATTTTGCTGCAAGTTTGTAGCCAGTTCTTCAGGGCTTCCCTAATCCTTGCCCTTTGAGGCCATCACATTATATTATTATTTATTTGCAAAACTGTTTGCAATAGCAAATACTATAATTGCATTTAAATAATTGCAGTATAAGGGGGTATCCTGAACAGTAGGAATCAGTCAGTTCAGAATTTCACCTCCCAAAAAAACCCAGCTTAGTACACAATCCGGACACAATAAGAGGAGTATTTTCTTCTAGCAGCATAGTATGATACTGGTCTTACCAATTTTTATTTCTAAGCAAAAACAAAGTGGAAGACAGAAAACAACATAACTGAAGTACTTCTGCCTGATGGTATATTTTATATCTCGGTGTATCTCATATCAAACTAGAAGTACTCCAGACTATGCTCTTTTGAAGGGTCCCCAGAACAGTAGCACGTACATACATACATAATTTTGAGTCTTTAAAGGCATGATAAACTTAAATTACAAAACATTAACCTTGAACGAACACTTAGGAGAAAGAATGGTGCAAACAAAACAGCAATACAAGGTGATTACCATAAAAAGTAATTTGCAGTATTTGAAAAACTAGTAAAGCCAGCACTGCTGAAATGTTAATTCAAGGAGAGGGAAAGCCCATGGAGAAGCCTTTATAGGAACAATTAATAATGGGACAAAAGGACCTGGTGAAAATATAGATCATTAGTGTCCTAGATAAGGAACTTAATTGTCTATTTGTCCTTAGAAGCTGTACATTTACAGGTGAGACATCCTATCAATACTTATCACTAGGGAAGCAGGGTGATAGGGCCAGGGAGGAAAAGATGATGCACTCTCTCAAAACAATAGAAGAGAATAAAGACAGTGAAAGAGACTATGGAACTGTGTGGCTGGAAGATATTATTATTATTATTGTTTAGAAAGAAAAGTTTCTGTTATGAGATAAACTTGGAAACAGCCAAATAAGAAGTCAGGAGAACAATCCATCCATGTAATCCAATAGTCATGGAAAGAAAGGAAACAGTGGTAAGTGTGAGTCAGGTAAGGTTGAAAGTTTTAGGTATAAGGCAAGCAATTTTCTCCTTCAAAGCAAAATAAAAGGAGGTCTGGCAAAAGGAATAGTTGAGAATTATAAAGAAAATCAAACTTGTAAATAGTAAATGAATGAACCAAAGAAGAGTAAAGCTGTATTTTAATAGAGTTTAACAGTTGAGTTGGATCTGGGAGTTAGTGGGTTTGGATGACTCCAGAATCTGTCTTCGTTTGCTAATGTTGGGGAAATACTTCCATTCTTTTAAAAAGACATTCTAGATCCATTACATGTAAAGCAAGTGCATTTGTATGAAAAAAAAAGACAACATCTTTGGGAACCAACAATGGGATTCATTGTTATGCTAGAGGTGAGAACTGAGAGTGGCAGTCACAAAATCATAGCTTGCTTTTATTATTGCATGCATGGTATAAGCTGTCAGCTGCAGGCAACTGTAAAACCAAGTGATTAATGAATTTTTTACTTTCATAATAATTTTTAATGTGTGTATATTTGTATGTAAGTTCTGGTCTTCATCAGGTGGAGCAACTGAACAGTAATACTGGCCAGCAGGAAAGAAATGCTCAGATATATTTTGAAAAATTTTTATGAATTAAAAAACTGCCAAAAATCCATATGCTACTAACTGAGCAGAGCTTAAATTAAAATATGTGCTTTAGTAAAAATGTCAAAGAAATCATTCACTATGATGATGTATAACAAGTTTAACTATTTTTACAGTGGTGATGCCTTTTGTGAAAAATTAAAAATGAGAAAAACATTGAGTAGATAGTGTAAATACTTATAAATTATTGTTTCTGTTTAAATCAATAGTGGAATGCAGAACCAGTTTATACATTAAACTGGTTTATACATTATAGTGGTTAAAACTTAACTATCTCAAAGATTTTATAAATATGTATGACATGTTCAATTGACTATAATTCCTGTTGATCTTTTTAAAGCATACTTGGATAGTTCTACAGATCAGTGAAAACATTTGAAAGTAAATATATATTGGCTACTCTGCCATTGTTAATGTCTAACCTAAAATAAAATGGTAGCAGCTTTTCTTAAAAGGTATCAGATTGCTGAGTAATTAAAGTCTTGTAGTAGCATTCATAAGGCCCTATAAAAATGGAGAATTTCCCCTATTGTCAGAGAGCTGGGCTTCAACTCCCATCTCTGTGTGTATGCATATATGTAACCCATCAAAGTAACAAGAATTTTTGTAATTATATCAACACGGTTTGATATATTTGTAGAATTGTTAGGAAACTGGAGCTTTTCAGCAGCTAAAGGTGCATATAGTTTTGAAGATCCAAGATCCTTCTTTTAGGATTATATGCTTGGAAATGGAAGGAACATGTGTATTTGTCAATTTATAATCCCTCTGATTGTTTTCTCTGTAAATTAGGCTCAGAACTGTCAGTCTGAATCACAAGTAGAAGGTGGAATAAAGCTCATCTGCCTACAGAGGAACTGTTTGCGTGAAGAGAGATGCTAATGATCATTCAGGAACTTAAAACTACGTAAAGCATTAAACGAGATAAAAATTCTCACCACTGTGTGCTAACCATCATAAAATAAGATTCCAGAACCTCTTGCTGTGCAGCCTCTGCAGGCATCTGCTGCAAGGCACATATGGAGCGCAATCATGACTCAGAAAAAAAAACCAAAAGTAGTCTCTTTTTTTCAGATACGGAGTTCACCCACTTGAAGTGTTATAAGCAAGGAATTAAATGACTGTCTTGCACCTGATGTGCAGCCCCTCCTGCCTGACCTGCAGTTAAGCTTAGGAGAAAATTTTCAGATTCCTATCTAAAAATGGCATATGTTTAAGTGCCAGTCTATTCTGGAACCTTTAGAAAGAGAGAGCTTGGTCATAGGAAAAAATGAAGTTTGCTTGAATTTTACCACGGGTGAATGGTAGAAGATTCCTTGAAAGGTTCACAAAGCATTGGTTAGCCTTTATATGTTTTGTAAAATAATTCAGAAAATCAGAGGGGAAAAAAGCATAAAAAATAACACACTAAACAACCTTCACTGAAAGAACAGTCCAGTTGCTTGAGACATTTAATATAAGGACATTTTCTGATCTGAATATGGAGAGTGAAGACAACAAAACTGAAAAAAACCCAACTTGATAGTCAATGAAACTTTGCCATAGAAATCAGAGATACAAAAAAAGAACAGCTGGCATCGAGTGACACTTAGAGAAATTAAAATTGGAAAAAACCCACAACCAACAAACCATTTATTTAAGTGATAGGAATTATTGGTAGTCACTGGAATAAGTCATCCAATGATATGATAAAATCTCCTTAATTTAGAGTCTTTAAGATGTTCATAAGCTCACTATAAGTTCAGATAGGATAAAACTTATAGCTTATGTGCTGCAAAACCATCAGACACATGGTGAGACCAATGTGTAAATATTTCACAAAAAAATAATATTTCTATGAGGAAAGCCTTCTACTTCCATATTGAAAGTAAAAGCAGCTTTCTCTTTTTTTCCTTTTTTGGTGACAGATAACAGAAACCTACATCTTCTAACTGGATAAGATTTCATGAGAGTTTACTGCAAAATATTCTCCTTTCTCAGAAATCAAAGAAAATCTGTTCATGTAACACTGTTAAAAAATTGAGATGTTGGGTAATTCTTTCTTCATTATTTTATGAGGACGAGTAAAAGAAAGAAGTGCATTATTAAAACAAGATTAGTGTTTAAAAGGAGTAAAAGATCCACAAGGTCTCTGTTTCTGATCAGATGGAGAATGTGGTCGTAAATGCTAGATAACTGCGAGAAGGATGGCGTACCATTTGCAAGTACTTTGCAGCAAAATGAAAGGAATTGGCTGTGCAGTATAAAAGAAGCATTTAGTTGATTTAACTGTACTGTGTTTCCCAAAGCTTGCAAATTGGGAGATTTTGTATTGCAAACTCAAGAAGGGACTCAGCAAAGCATTGTTCGACCTTTAAGGATAATCTGTCACATGAATCAGGAAAGCCCTTCAGCATATAACATTGCCATTTTTCCTTTTGACAGTACCAAAGCAGCTTGTGAATTTCCCTGACCATCTTCTTAATCCTTCCCTGAAATCATAAACTGTTTGTAACATCCCAGTATGATGCCTTAGAATAGAATATGTAGACAAATATGTAAGCTTACAATCTTGACACAGGCTCAGGAAAAAGAATTTTGATCCAGGCTGAGTTTCTTCATTGAGTTGTTTTTCTTGTGATGGGTATGTGGCAAGTGAATGAAACAGGAATGTATATTGCCAAAAACCCCATAGTGCCCATCTTGCATTCATGTTAAATAAGTTCACAATAGATATAGGACATGAGAAAATTTGGTCCCAAATATAGGTAAAAAAACCCCTATTTTTTACGCAAGGCATTTTTTATTATATTTATCATGAAAGAAATTTTTCTTATGGTTTTTTACATGGATAATTCTCTTTCTAGAACTTCAGGCATTGAAGCTCAGAGACATCTTGAACTGAAAACCATGCTAAATCCAAAAGGCAAGGCTGCTGTACTACTGCCTCATTTATATCCACAATGAGTAAAGCAATTTGAAAGTGTGAAGTATTGTTGTATTGAAATAATAGCAATGTGGAAGGACAGCTTATAACTCAATCTCAAATCCGTCAGTAGTTATTTAACTTTCAGTAAGAACCACCAAATGAAGTCTGCACGACAGAACTTTATTCTGCTGCTGACAGGTTCACTGAGCATGGCATTCTGTTTCTTATGAGAAGATAGGTGGGGAAAGGTGATATTTTTGACCAGATTATCTTAATTAAGAATTTATGATTAACTTAGAAATAGCTGGGTGAAATATCACAATAGAAATGATGGATAGAACTGTAACTACAGACAGAAGTGGGATTATTCAGGGAAACAATGTTCCAAGTGAGTCGAAGGAAAAATCTTACCTGCTCTATTTGAAAAATTATGTACAAAGAGAACAAGTGCCAAGTTAGTTTTTCTTAAATAAATTCTTAAGGAGATTTTATTTCTGATCTTCAGTCAAAATCACACGAATTAAAGATCATTGAATTTTAGAGATGTCAGGTAAAACTACATTAGCCAAAAACTTCAGTGTTGAATATTACCAATATTCCAAGGAATTACCTACATTTGAAGTGCTGCAATTTTTACATATCTATTCCTGTACATAAAGTTTTTAATCTAAATGGATTAGAATAGATTGTGATTGTCCTGTGTGGCTTCTTAGGGAAGCAAGAAGAAAACTTGCTTCCTATACATGTTATTTTGGCCCTGGATTCAAGTATATTCCTTCCATTAAGTGGGATAATCCACCTTGTAAAAGAGCTGCATTGGTACATGAACGAACAGGTATGCACATAGGTCAGGTCTCCACTGTAATGTTTTGCTAACAAGAGAGTAAAACCTTAGCCAAACTAGTTCTTCTGGCAAAATTGGCACAGAGATATACACTAGATCAGAAGTGCATGTTTTTGTAGATAGTTTATATATATAGTTTTATAGTTTTATATATAGTTTTATATATTTATATTTATATATAAATATATATATGTATGCTATAATAGCACAATCCTTTCCCACTGTCAAGGAAGCACATAAAATGACAATACTAATTAATCTGGTTACTCTAAAAGAATATAAACTTTGCCTATTCTTTTCCTGTCAGAAATGTAGGTACTACAATGTTGTATTTTCATGATAGGGTTGTTCTGATGTAGTGGGATGGTATCTACACTTTCAGCATTTAATGATTGTCAAAAATGTGAGGATAAGGGAGAACAATTCTCGTTCCTTGGTTCTAGTTCTCATCCTTAATCAGACTGTGCTAATCTTGAAGTCAAGGCCAAAATTACCTTGTGTCCAGCCCATGTATTTTGCAAATGGGGTGATGGCAGCGTGGTTCTGTAACCAACGGTGCACACACAACTGTTGTGGCCTCTGCACTCTTTTGGCTACTTTGCCTCAGCACTCCTTTGGCAAGCTGCCTTTTTCCTTGGATTACACTTGGTATGATTGAACAAGACCTAAATCCATGTTCCTTACTTGGTAAGTGCCTTAACAATATTGCCACAACATTTTACGTTAGTTTAAGCACTGAGATTTTTTTTTCCAGACATCTGTGGGATTTAGCAATATAAAGTCCATTTGTATCATTAGTAATTGGAGGCTGCGTAGCTGGATCTCTTAATTATCTTTAACTCAATTTTAATGTTTTCTGGTTTCATACTCTCCCCTCTTCCGATTCTGCTACAAAAATGTAAATAATCACTTGGGGAAAAGAAGTAGTAAACAGTAGAGAGTATCCCCTCTGTACTGATGAGAGCAGCAGGTGGTAGCATATTTTCATAATGGCCTGTTCAAATTTCATATCCATAAACAGATCTTCAAATTACCAGACAAAAGCTAATTTCATAACTTAACATATGAAGGCTATGAACACCCACATTCAAATCATGGATTTGGTAGGGATTGCTTTTCTTTAGCTGTCTTGGCAGCAACATTATTGCAAAGAATACATGCCAAAAAAGAAAAAATAAAAAAAAGATATAAGCAAACTACACACCGTTACTATGGTTATCATCATTTTAATGGAACCATGTGAAGGATATTTATCCTTGACATTTTGAAAGTGAAGTTCAGTCAATTGTGCAGAAGGGAATACAAATGTATGCATTCATCCTGACTTAAAAGAATAATCTTCTGCTTTAATTTTTTTTTAAACTATGCATAGCCATGAATTCAAATCCTGTTTTTTCAAGAATTTATTTACCTATCCATGCTACTTGTCAAAATAAACATGAAATTCATCATCAAAAAAAGCAATTTCATTGCCCAAGTTTGTATTGCTGATAATGACAAAGAAAGAAAGAAAGAAAAAAACACCCAGAACTGTAAAGAAGACAACTCCTCCAGCTCTGCTTTTCATTTAATACTTCTCTAATAGGATTTAAGTTTTACAAAATTGGTTGTTTTTTACTGGTGATAAATCATCTTGGAAGTTCAAACCCACTTAACTTATCCAAACTGCTATTAAGCTTCCTTCAATGCATCTGCAACCAAGAGCATCTGTATTTTAAAAATGTTGTTTACAGACACTTCTCTGAGAGCTCCCTGTTGAAAAACAATATATGCTGATGCAGGCAGATGTTGCAGCATCAACTACTTCATATATCAGAAGCCAGACTCAATTCCTGCAGACCTGGACAGACACTGTAGTAATTATTGCAATTACTACAGCAATGTAGTAGTAATTGTAATAATTTAATACATCACAGCACTGAAACGTAATGAGCGTGTATTGGGTTTGCATGGCAAGGTTTTGGTAGCGGGAGGGCTACAGGGGTGGCTTCTGTGAGAAGCTGCTAGAAGCTTCCCCCATGTCGAATAAAGCCAATGCCGGTCAGCTCCAAGATGGACCCACCACTGGCCAAGGCCGAGCCAATCAGCAATGGTGATAGTGCCTCTGTGTTAACATTTAAGAAGGGGAAGAAAGCAAGCTGTGCAACAGCAACTGCAGCCGGAGAGAGGAGTGAGAATACGTGGGAGAAACAACTCTGCAGCCACCCAGGTCAATGAAGAAGGAGGGGGAAGAGGTGCTCCAAGCACCAGAGCAGAGATTCCCTTGCAGCCCGCGGTGAAGACCGTGGTGAGGCAGACTGTGCCCCTGCAGCCCATGGACATCCATGGTGAAGCAGATATCCACCTGTAGCCCATGGAAGACCCAAAGCTGGAGCAGGTGGATGCCCAAAGGAGGCTGTGACCCTGTGGGAAGCCCACACTGGAGCAGGCTGCCGGCAGGACATATGGACCTGTGGAGAGAGGAGCCCACGCTGGAGCAGGTTTGCTGGCAGGACTTGTGACCCTGTGGAACAAACCCACGCTGGAGCAGTTCGTGAAGAACTACAGCCCGTGGGAAGGACTCACATTGGAGAAGTTTGTGGAGGACTGTCTCCCATGGGAGGGACCCCAAACTGGAGCAAGGGGAAGGAAGGAGGAGGGAAGAGCAGCAGAAACAATGTGTGATGAACTGACCACAACTCCCATTCCCTGTCCCCCTCCAGCACTGTGGGGGAGGAGGTAGAGAAATCCAGAGTAAAGTTAAGCCCAGGAAGAAGGGAGAGGTGGGGGAAAGGTGTTTTTAAGATTTAGTTTTTATTTCTCATTACCCTACTCTGATTTGATTGGTAATAAATTAATTTTTTTTTTTCCCAAGTCGAGTCCCTGTGACAGAAATTGGTGAATGATCTCTCCCTGTCCTTATGTCGACCCACGAGCCTTTCATTACATTTTCTCTCCCCTGTCCAGCTGAGGAGGGGGAGTGATAGAGCAGTTTTTGTGGGCACCTGGCATCCGCCAGGGTCAACACACCACAGTGTGAGAAGAATAAAAACATGCACAATAGGAAATGTTCCTTGTCTTTGCAAGTAGGATACTTCCAAGGGAATATTTGCTATGGGTTAGTGGTGTGGGCAAGGAAAGAGTCTACAACACTTAAAAAGGTTGTGGCAAAGAATGTTCTCATTGGAATAACTGGGCCAGAGAGAGACCAAGTTGGGAGAGGAGTGGGGTGACTGAAGAGTTACAGTGGGAGAGCAACAGATGTGCAAAAAGGTTGGAAAAAATCAACATAGATAGCCACCACTGCCAGAGAGCCAAGTGTGTTTACAGTTATTGAATTCACCAGATATTTTGTCCACTTTCTGCTGAGGGCTATTTCAAAGAATGGAGGAAGCCAGGCTCCTCTGCAAGGTGAGTGAAAGAAATTGAGAATAAAAGGGAAGCTGGTCAGATAAAAAAAATTACTTTGTTCTTTATTATTTTGAATTAGTGGGAAAGAAAACTCTGTATCTACGCTTTGTGAATGCTGTGTTAAGATCCTGGAAGATTTGAGGTCTTTAAATGTAAAGATTGACTATAAATTGCACTGATAACTGGTTCTCTTTAGAGGCAAAATTTGGAAAATACTTTCTGTATCTCACTCATGGACTGGGATAGAAAATGAAGACGACAATTTCTGTGAACAATCTTTGTTCCCTAAACCCTGGCTGAAAACAATCAAAAGACTGTTGTTTCCATTTTAACTTTTTTAAAAAGACCATAATTTTACTACACATTAAAAAGAAACGGCATTACAAATTTGTTTCAATTTTTTAAAAGTTATTTAACTTAGTGATTTTGACAGTGGCAAATTTTTGCTTGAATGCTTTTTGAGTTAAACAATATGAGAAGTTTGGCTTCCAATCAACATTTTTTAGGTGGGAGGAAATGTAGTTAAAAAAAATTCTAGCACACCACTGATTCCAGTTGAAATGTGAGTTAAAAACATCAGTACACAAAAAAGTAGTAATCTTTTGTCTCAAAATCTGTAACAGACATTAATCTTTGGATGCTTCAGACATTTGGCATTATTTTTATTTTATCCTATGTTTGTGCAGTGATTTGGCATCATACTTTGGGGGATTCATAGGTTATTAATAGATAATAATTTAATGAAATCTGAAAAAAAAGCCTGAGCTGCTAGGTATTTTGTCACAGTGGAAAATAAGGTAATTTTTAATGTGTTCATCATCACTTAGCATTGTCTACTAAAGTTTAGAAGTAGACAGATAAGACTATGTGTTTTGGACTCCCAGACAATCCTTCTCTCAGTGAGTAAGACTCTCAAAGCACATTAATGGATATGCACACGCATGGATGAACAAGGAGCTCCTGGACACACTCAAACACAAAAAGGAAGCCTACGGAGGGTGGAAGCGAGGACAAGTAACCTGGGAGGAATACAGAGAAATTGTCTGAGCAGCCAGGGATCAGGTTAGGAAAGCTAAAGCCCTGATAGAATTAAATCTGGCCTGGGACATCAAGGGCAACAAGAAAAGCTTCTATAGGTACGTCAGGGATAAAAGGAAGACTAGGGAAAATGGGGGCCCTTTCTGGAACGAAATGGGAGACCTGGCTACCTGGGATATGGAGAAGGTGGAGGCAGTCAATGACTTTTTTGCCTCAGTCTTCACCGGCAAGTGCTCGAGCCTCACCACCCAAGCCACAGAAGGCAAAGGCAGGGATTGGGAGAATGAAGAGCTGTCCACTGTAAGAGAAGATCAGGCTCAAGATCATCTAAGGAACCGGAAGGTGCACGAGTCCATGGGACCCAACGAGATCCATCCACAGGTCCTGAAGGAACTGGCAGATGAAGTTGCTAAGCCACTATCCATCATCTTTGAGAAGTCATGGCAGTCAGGTGAAGTTCCCACTGGCTGGAAAAGGGGAAACATAACCCCCATTTTTAAAAAGGGAAAAAAGGAAGACCCAGGGAACTACAGGCCAGTCAGTCTCACCTCTGTGCCTGGGAAGATCATGGAACAGATCCTCCTGGAAGCTATGCAAAGGCACATGGAGGAGAGGGAGGTGATTCAAGACAGCCAGTGTGGCTTCACCAAGGGCAAGACCTGCCTGACCAACCTAGTGGCCTTCTATGATGGAGTGACTACATCAGTGGACATGGGAAGGGCTACAGATGTCGTCTATCTGGATCTCTGTAAGGCCTTTGACACAGTCCCTCACAACATCCTTCTCTCTAAACTAGAGACGTATGGATTTGATGGGTGGACTGTCCGGTGGATGAGGAATTGGTTGGATGGACACATCCAGAGGGTAGTGGTCAACGGCTCAATGTCCAGATGGAGGTCAGTGATGAATGGTGTCCCACAAGGATCCGTATTGGGACTGGTACTGTTTAATACTTTCATCAATGACATAGACAGTGGGATCAAGTGCACCCTCAGCAAGTTTGCAGATGGTCCCAAGCTGAGTGGTGCAGTCGACAGGTCTGAAGGATGGGATGCCATCCAGAGGGACCTGGACAAGCTCGAGAAGTGGGCCCATGTAAACTTCATGAGGTTCAACAAGGCTAAGTCCTGCACCTGGGTCAGGTCAACCTCCAGTATCAACACAGGCTGGGGGATGAAGGGATTGAGAGCAGCCCTGCCAAGAAGAACTTGAGGGTAGTGGTGGACGAACACCTGGACATGAGCCAGCAATGTGCACTCGCAGCCCAGAAGGCCAACCGTACCCTGGGCTGCATCAAAAGAAGCGTGGCCAGCAGGTCGAGGGAGGTGATTCTGCCCCTCTACTCTGCTCTGGTGAGACCCCACCTGCAGTACTGCGTCCAGCTCTGAAACCCTCAGCACAAGAAAGACATGGACCTGTTGGAGTGGATCCAGAGGAGGGCTACGAAAATGATCAGAGGGATGGAACGCCTCTCCTATGAGAAAGGCTGAGAGAGTTGGGTTTATTCAGCCTGGAGAAGAGAAGGTTTCCGGGAGACCTTATTGTGGCCTATCAGTGCTTAAAGGGCTTATAAGAAAGATAGGGACAGACTTTTTAGCAGGGCCTGTTGTGACAGGACAAGGGGTAATGGTTTTAAACTAAAAGAGGGTAGATTTAGACTAGCTATAAGGAAGAAATTTTTTACAATAAGAGTGGTGAAACACTGGAACAGGTTGCCTAGAGAGGTGGTAGATGCCCCATCCCTGGCAACATTCAAGGTCAGGTTGGATGGGGCTCTGAGAAACCTGATCTAGTTTAAGATCCTTGCAGGGGGGGTTGACCTAGATGACCTTTAAAGGTCCTTTCCAAACCAAACTATGATATGATTCTATGATTTTATGACTCTAATAATATTGCACAACCCCACTGTGATTTGGACCCTCCACAACGTAGTTTTCTTCAAAGATGGAAACCAAAGTCCAGAGTGTTTTGGAGGTGGCTCAGTGGCAGAGTGAGGACAAACAGTCTGTCTTCTTGCAAGCGTCTGTACATTCTGCCTTTTATTATGCTCCCTACTTCCAACTGTTTCTTGTAAAATAAGTGTTTATTTGTTTGTATAGTTCTTCTGCCCAGGGGAGACATAGAGGGAATGGAAGCCAAATCCAAAGCTCCTGCCACAGACACAAATCTTGTCACAAATCCTGTCTCCTATCACAGACATCTATTTTATAAAAGCCTGTTCAGAAATTTAAAACCAGTTCGTTTTTGCTCCACTGTCATGTTGGAAGACACTTCCAGACCTCATTCCTGTTAGAAACTACCTTCTGTTTTTGTAGCACACAGTTACTCATGGTGAGTTCATTTGCCTTTTTTTCTGGTGCAAAGATTGCCCTTGAGCTTAAATAAACCTTTTTCTTCCTTAGTTCCTTTCTGTTTCTTACATTTCTATGAGTGAGGCTTGCCAACCTGAACCAGCAAGCTGCTTGTCATGGACAGATGACTTTTTAAAGAACATGTATTTTTACTTCCAATCACAATGAAGGACTATATCATTTTTTCAGTACCAAGCCCTAAAACGCATGTGGCTTGCTTTCTTGCCATCATTTTACAGTGGTCAGAGAATAGATCCAGGAGAAAAACTAGTTAGAGGGCTAGTGCCTGAACTTGTTTTTTTTCTTAGAGCATTGACAATCTTTCTCAGCATTGACAAGAACTGCTATTAGTCTATGACGATGGCTTGGCTTTGCATTTGCAACATATGGGCCCCTTCACAAAGTACTGAAAATCAAAGTTCTAATAGTGTTTGCCACAAACTATTTTCTTTCACTGAAACTCATCCTCTGGCCCACAAATAACAGTGTGCCCTCATAAAGGACAGGAGTTGGGAAGGAGAAGGGATTCCAGAGTGAAGTCCTGCAGAAAATGCTGGCAAGATCTGCCTGCAGTTAATTAAGTCTTTTTTCTCCTGTCTTTGTCATGTCTCAGGCTCAGTGGTGGGTGGAACTGTTTAACTAGTGTGCTGTTATAAGACAGATGAAATTTTTCTGGGAGTTTTTTTTTCCCAGTTAGCTTGGCGCCCTGTCTGCTGACCATATAGGAATTCCAGTGTCTTGTTTTAGTCAGCTTCAGTGAGGTGCCTGAAGTTAGGTAGTGCTCGTGCTTCTCCAAATAGCCATACAAACACTTGGTTCTGCAATAGTACTTAGGGCTGCATACAACTTTTACTGCTTGAGAGTTGCAGTGAGTTTGGCATGTACCAAAAGTGTTTGAAGTTTTTAGATGTTTGACTGATTTGACCCCTGAGAGGAAAAAAAATAGACTATATCTTTCAGAAAATCTTGTTGGATGGTTAAAGGTCTGTCATTAGCTTATTAATTATTGTATCCAGTAATAGGTTCTGCTGTGTTGAGGGAGATGAAGCCGTGTAGTCTTTGTCAGGTTTGCTAAATGCTTTATTATTCTCCCCAGCTGGAGTTTTACTGTGCACGTGTTTGTTTTCTGTACTGCATTATAAAAAGAATATGCTGCTATGGGATTATGGCAACACGCAGGCAGTGCACTTGCTTTAGGAGTGAGTCACTTTTGTCCAGGGACAAAATGTGTGGACAACAGATTCAGACTGAATATATAATCTTTATTAACTTTTATTTGTAATAGATTATCCTTGTGGTAAGCTGTAACAGCAGAAGGTGCATACATCGATCTGGCATATACCAGCTACAAAATGAGTATTTCATTCATCTGCGCTCACCTGTTGCACATAACTCATCCAGTGTCTTGCACAAGACTATACAAATCCATGATTTGTCATCTGTATGTAAGGACTGCCTGTGTGCTCAAAGAGGTGAAGATTTAGGCATGAGACCAGTTTTTCAATGGCATTTGAGAAGCCAAGAATGTAAGTAGATACTTACTGAGATTTTCAAGGAGGCCTGAAGAGGCTACATCAATAACTACTTCTGATTTCCTAAAAACCACAATGTGATCTTCATTAGCGTTTCTGTAGACCTATCTTGCATTGACTATCTTTGTCCAAGGATGTTTAAATACCTTATGGAGTATGTCGCATGGTAATTAATGTGGTAAATTCTACCCGGTCTCTGAAAATAAATGCTGATGGCCTTGGTCTTCAAATATTGCAGAAGTTTTTGTGAGTCAGAGAGATCTAAATAATGTTACTCGGTTTGTACTTTTCATTCTTTACCTGTCATAGAGGTTTCCTGCTTCTCTTTAGGGCAACATAAGTATCACCTCTCTTCATTGCTGAAGCTAAATAATTTATGCAATATCTTATAGTAAATCTGCAAAGAGCAGGGCTTCCCTAGCTTCCCCAAATAGTAGTCCCCCTTTAGCACTATCCTTCCTTTTTTAGATGGAGTCCTATACAGTCTTTGAGCTTGTTTATCTTTTCAGAGGTTAAGCTCAGAGCCCAGGTACCCGAGTTGGACTTGGTCTAACATGAGGCTCTGCTCAAGTGGAGCTGACAGTTGCAGTGGTTGGTGGAAGTCATTTGTGGCGGGGTATATGTTTGTGAATAGAAAAGGGCTTTGTAGGGCTTCAGGGCTAGGTTCCTGAGAAAAACAAATTTCCATGGGAGCTGGTGCAAAAGCTAGAACACAGCACGAAAACACTGTCAGTGGCCTGTGTTGCAAAGCAGATGGGCTGCTTAGCCGTCTTCCAGTTGGAGCTTCTGTGAGGCTTTATTGCTTGATACATGGTGTTGTAATAATTAAGCCCCAAAGCTGTAAATATGTGCAAGCCTATTATGCCAGTGACATATACATTCATTAGATGTTCCTGGGGGTATCCAGAAGTATGAAAGTCCTACATACCTGTGGGTTAATGTGGTAGATTTACAGAAGTTTGCTATCTCTATTTGAGGACTGACAGTAAATCTCACAAGCAGTTGACCTGACAATCACAGATACATCAGATAAGAGATTTACTATAAATCAAAGTAAAAATTTAATATTTTGCAGTTAGTGAAGGCTGGTAACCAACTGATTATCATGGGGGAAATGGAAAAAGAGGAGAATATCTCTTCAGGTAGCACCAGCATGCATGTGCAGCATTCACATTCATCTCTAAACCTTTTAGTACTCTGCTGGAGTACTAGACTGGAGTACTCTTATACTTCAGGTTTAATACCAAGTGGGAAAAGACCGAGTATCCATTTCATGTAAGCTGTGCAATGTATACACATTTTACCCAATAAATCATCAAGGGACTCTAAGGTAAAAATAATACTGGTTACATTATTTGTGGTTTCTGTTACTTACGTAGGTAAGGTGTAAAGAGCAGGTGTAAAGAGCTGTGAATTAAAGGTTAGTATTCAGTGTTGCTGATGTGAAAGAATCCTTTGTAACAAAGAGCTTGTACTATTATAATAGTCATGATTTCAATATCATACTTGGTATAATTATATGCATCAGAAAATCAATGTAGTTAATGCTTTGCCTTCTATTTAAAAGAAGTGTTTTTCGTGAAATACAAATTACACCCAGACCATTCTAGATGTAAATTAGTCTCACTGGAACACATAAGAAGGATGAAATTCACTCTCAGATCTGTAGTTCCCTGATGGCTCATTGTATGTAGGTATTAATGCTACCAAAGGACACAGTGGCTACTTCAGATCAGACACCCTGTATGGTGGAAATCCCCTCCTACAGAGATTATGGTACTGGTCTCAGATACTGCAGCATTTTATTAACTTTTTATCAGACTCCGGCACATATGTGTCTAAACAAATTATAATTTCTCAGAAACAAGAAGTTCTATAGTGATGATAACAAACAGGCTGGAAAGATGTGCTTTAAGACTTTCAATAGAGTCCTTAAATGAAAAGAAGTTCAGAAATCCCAGAAGATGGAGACTCCATTTAAAAGTTTTATAACTTTTTAATGTGTATATAAAACTTCTGAATTGGCATCCACACAGCCTCTATTCTATTTCAGCTCTTTTATGAAACCACACAAAATTTCTTATTAAAATGAAATCAAAGCCTGATTATTTTTATTCTAAATCATATCCACACTGAGTAAACTTACACAGCAAGTACCTGTGAATTTAAAACCTTGACAAAAAATATTATTAGCATGTCATCTGGCTTCTCCCTGAGATCATCTTGCTAGAAGCAGACAGGAGACAGAACAGAGAAAGAAGTGTGAGTATCCCTGGGCAAATACAGCCTTTGGTTTGGTATAGTTTGCTGTAAATATTACATTAGAAGTATTAGGGAGACCAAACTAGTCTAGAATGCTGCAAGCCCTAGGCTTGAAACAAACGCATGAGAAGTGAAACAGTTTGGTATATGAATAATTTTTACTGCAGAGTCCAAGAAAGGGATGGTAATGTACAATGCCTTCAGTCATTCTCATAGTGCATTCATTTATTCTTATTACTGTAAGGAAGCAAAGGTGAAAGAGAGCAGATATACAGCGCAGGATGCATATATGAGGAGCCCTGCTGCGGCAGAGAATTTAAAATGCAACTCCAATGTATTGGCTGTGCTGCCTGCACTGCAGCACCTCTTTCAATCAGCCATGCTGGGATCAGACTTCAACAAATACCTGTGCAGAGAGCTGGAGCTTTAAATGTCTACCTCTTAGGAAGACAGAGAGCACAGGAAGCCTGTGACCCTTTTTATTAAAGGAGAAACTCACAGATATCATCCCTCAATGCAAGAAATTCTCTGTTGGAGGGAGGCTGCATTAAAAAGCATCTACTGTGTCAAATATTAAATGTCTCATTCCCAGCTCTAGCTGAGGGCATTTGACACAATCTGATGTCACAAAAGCAGCTTTAAGCACCTTTGCATTCCTCTCTTCCTGGGCTAGGCTTCCCTGGAATGGATTCCAGTCTTAAAGGCTGCTCCCTCTTGGACAGGCTGTCAACATCTTTGAGGGACAGTTAAAGCAGCAGGGAAATGGCCACGCTCCTGGCATACCTATTTCTTCTCAAGTTACAAGAGAGCTCTTTATGTGTGCAGTTAAGCACCGAAGCTTCTACAGAAGGTCTAACCCAAACCAGGACCTTGTTTATGGAAGATTTTCTCATAGCCATAAGAGTAAGAGGTAGGCAAATTGTGCAAGATTTCTTCTTATGGAGAAGAATCTTTCCTGATAGTTGATTAAGAGAAATTTCCTTTAAGGTGAATGTGAACTAAGTAGGGAAAGAAGCCTACAGAACTTGAAGGGAAAGCATATTACTCATGCTTACTAATTTTCTGCAGTAACCTGGCCATTTTTAATAAAAGTTTCTGAAACGGTAATTCATCATAAGCTGGCTCACGTTGCTAGTCTTGGTACACTGAGCCTGATTTTTCTAAGAGTATGATTAATAACTTTACTTTTTCTGCCTATTTATGGTTTACCATGACGTCTATCAAATGCCTTAGTTTTTTTCCCCTAACTATTGTTTGTGATATTTTGTATTAAATATGTACATTTAAAATCTCTTATAATCCTTATGTTTTAAATCTCTGGTATAATGTGTAGTTGGGCTCTTGTTCAAATAAAATCACTTGCAAAACCTGAAAATGTTATAATAATTTAAAGTTAGCTAGTCCTGCAGTTGTTAAAAATTCTGATCACATCAAATTTGGACAGCTTATGAAAAATGCAACACCATGGCAATTGTACTTTGTGTCCTAGTGGCTGACCTTCCTTTTCTACTGTCTTTGTTAAACACAAATTAATTTCACCTGTAGGTATTAAATGAACAGAAATGCAATATGTGAAAATCATCTGGTGACACTTGTTTCTACTATGGGAAGGGACCACTTTCAGAATGGGTTTCTGTCCACAGCAGCACAGTTTGCTGTTCTTTGACATGTGATTGGGAACAGCGTAGGAATTCCCCAATTTGCCTAGAACAGCAAAAAATTCCGAGTCTGTCAATATTTTAGGAGATAATCTAGAAACTAGTTGTAGAGAACTTCTTGTATCCTGTTTCATCATACTTCTTCCTTGTCAGTTTGTTCTGCACATCTCTTTACCTCCTGATTTGGCACTTCATGACAGTTTTGACTAAACCCTACCAGAACTCACCAGCGTCTGTTAAAATATTGGAACAACCTTTGCAAGCAATCTTTCGGTTACAGTGTCGCTTTAATTCAGATAAATGTTTGCGTGCAAATATGTTATATTTGCAGCTAATACATCTCTAAAGTATTTAAATTTGTTTGTTTTATGAAAAAACCAAAGAAGTCTTGAGTGAAAATGATGTAGCTTGTAACTGTTATGCCAATAACTGAGATGTGATTGTATGATTGAGGCAACTAGTTCAGAAACATAAACTAGGTCAAATATGAAGCAAAGTAGGAACAACAAAACATAGGGAAATTCTTTAGTCTGCATGGTTCACCAAAAATTTACGGGTCACAGGTGTGACAATAATATTGGTCAGTTTAGAATAACATTTTATATTTCTGAATACAAATGAAAAGGAGATAAAATAAAGGAGCATAGTTGTTTGCACATTAATGTTTGTATAGCTCATTTAAATAATGTCAGTGTAGTTTTGTGATAAGATTTTCACTCTAGTTTGTTTTAAAACAAGGAAAAAAACCCTGTTCATATATTCGATTGTTTTTTGTTTTTTTCTTATTTATGAAAGATGCTCTTGACTGAAATTACAATAGCTTTAGTGATCTCCGTCTCTCATTATCATCACCATAATATATACACGTAATGATAAGATATTTTTAAGGATCAATTATTTTTCTATTTTTTCTTGCCACAATAAAGTCCACATTACTTCCTCCCTCTGCCAACAGTCTGAACATCTCAGTGACTGAATGAAGACGAAAATGGGAGTTATTAGTCATGAAAAAAACAAACCACCTGTAGTCTTTGCTTGAAAAAGCAATTACAATAATCTATTTCTATTGTCATAATTTTGCTGGAAACATGAAAACAAATGTGGCTACTTGAAATTGAATAATGTTCTGAGTAATTTATCAGGACAGTTATTGTTATTACAAAGACAGTGCAGAGTAAGAAAAAATACATCAAGTAGGGATGGAATGGGTGCTTTGCAAGTAATTTATACAATGAAAGTGACAATTTTCACTGGTTTTGGTCATCCCAAATGTTTTTCCCCACATTCCATTTTGCTTCTAATTATCGTAGATATCTCAAGGTAACCATGTTGCTTATACCATTGAAGATAATTGTGTATATGTACATATATGTGTGTGTGTCTAGATATACATGCAACCATATCTTATAAAGCAGTTATTCAACAGATTATTATCTATTTGCAGGGCTGTGCAGTCCAAATATATTTTCAACACAATGTTTACTTGCATTACACCCCAGAATCCATTTCAGGGAGACTGAAATTGCAAAAGTGTGTGACACGTTTCTGTGAATGCTGCTTCCATGTAGAATGTACTTGTCATGGTTTAGCCCGGCAGGCAGCCAAACACCACCCAACCGCTCACTCACTCCCCCTCCCCCAGTGGGATGGGGAGAGAATTGGAAGGGTAAGAGTGAAAAAAAACTCATGGGTTGAGATAAAGACAGATTAATAGAACAGAAAAGGAAGAGAAATTAATAATAATAATAATGATGATAATGATAATGATAGAATATACAAAATGAGTGATGCACAATGCAATTGCTCACCACCCGCGCTGACCGATAACCAAGTAGCGATTGTTACTTCCGGGAATGCCTACCATTCATATACTGAGCATGACATCACATGACATCACATGGTATGGAATACCCCGTTGGCCAGCTGGGCCAGCTGTCCTGGCTATGCTCCCTCCCAGCTTCTTGTGCACGTGGCAGAGCATGGAAGCTAAATGTCCTTGACTAGCAGGGTACTTAGGAACAACTAAAAAACATCAGTGTGTTATCAACATTCTTCTCATACTAAATCCAAAACATAGCACTAGGAAGAAATTTAGCTTTATCCCAGACGAAACCAGGGCAGTACTTTAAAAATAATTTCCCCCACTTGGCATATGTTCAAATGCTTTAATCAGACTGCTTAGAATAATGGTTTCTAAAAGTAGTTTCTTTTTTTTTTTCAAAAAGGACTATACTTCTACATCTAAGAGAATGTAAGAGCAAGATTTGTTTACTCCATCAAAACCCAACAGATATCCCAAGTTGCATCCCTTAGTATTTCTATTAGAAGCGGGATGTTGTCAACTTTTTTTTTTATGGATACCTGTTTGAAAACCTTTGTCCTCAGGTAGCATTTGTGCTTCTGACAAAACATAGTTAATTACATTCCCTTCTAGCGCAAACACAGTTTATGATGTCAAGGCGAGCGATTTTCAAAACTGAAAATTTGCTGACTGCTTGTCCTTCATGTCAGACATGTTCAGATATTTTAAAGGCAAGACAAAAATTACTGCATTGTTTTCATTGCTTCAGCAAAAGAATTTTAGCTGTACAGGCATACCCAGTACTTCAAAACTATTTGCATATTTGCAGCTAGAGGACTGAGGATGTGGAGGAGCTGTATTAGTGTAATAAACCGTCATGCTCCGAGCTCCCATTTAGTTTAGCAAGTCAACAATAACTTGTTTTATAAAAAATGAAGTGCGGTAAAAGAATGTTCAAGAGAAATATGTTTCAAGAGATTCTGCTTCAGAGTCTTTAGAGAAGAAAAGATTAAAGGACCTGGCTCTTTCTGCTTTAGAGAGAAGATGTGTGTTTATGAATACTAACAGAGCTCTGGGCCTGTGAGTGTACCTGAGTGTTTCTCATGTCCGGCGCTCACTACTCAAACAACATAAATGCAGAGTTTGAAGTATTCTGCTTTTTCTAGAGGCTACAGCGGAGGTGATAGTGCTTTTGAGACCTGCTGTTTTCTTGGATGTTGCTGAGGCTACGACATTGCAGCATGACATCTTATGACATTGCAACAAGAGAAAAGGGGACCCCGCAGGTGGCTAAGCCACATTCAAAGTGTGGTGTGCTGCCTGTCCACACCACAGATAAGGAGGCCCACAAGGATAGGATGACACTTACCACATGCAAAATTTTCCCTTGGTGTATATCAGCTGGCCTAGAACTGCTCCTGGACATGTTGCACCAGATAAGCAGTCAGGTGATCTCTGAATCTTGCCTCCAGCATGGCCTCATAGCCATACAGTATAGATGTTGCTACTATGGCCCAACTCTAATATTGTTTTATAGGATTCCTTAAAGAAAAGAAGGGGATAGCTGTGGAGTAGTGAAATATTCTTTCTCAAAATTGCGCAAAACGACTGAAAGGAAATGTGTTGCGCTTGCGGTTGTTCTGTTCTGTCATTAAATTCTGCTCTTGCTTCCATATAAAAACATTGGGAAATCAGATGCCACATTTGGTAAGAACAAGCTAACGGTTGTAACAGCCCAATGAGGAGACACTAAGAATAGTTCTCTCAATATGCAATTTTCTTGCATGTGTGTTACATCTACAGAGGCTTTCATTAACAAAACCTGTCTCCTTATGGTTTCAGAGCCATCCCTGATATTCTTAACACTGTCTGGTTTGTAATAAGGTCTATAAAGACTTCTTTAGACTTCTGAAACATGCACTACTGTACATCTGATATTTTTGAGGTAATGGCTCTAACAAAAGCATTCTAACATATCTGAAGATTTCTTGTTTAGGAGTTAACTGTTTTTGTGATATGATAGCTAAGCAATAAAGACATCTATGATGTCCATAATGATACTTGCTGGGCATCATTCCTTCAGCAGTGGATTATGTTGTGCACTATAGCTGAGAGGAGTTATGAACAAATGCATGAGACATTGAAGAAAATAGCCACATGAAAAGATTTAATGAAAGGAAATTCCAAATGCCCTCTAATACATGGCCAAAGTATAAAAGTGCCAAAGCTGCATTTACTCATTCCTAATTTAATAGGTTAATTCCATTTTGTTTGCTAACAAATGAGATTAGATATTCAAAACACCAGCAGCAATTTTGACAACTATTAACTTTGCGGCTCTGAAATAATTGCAGAGGATCTAAGAATCATGACCTGAGGATCTATGTGTCTTTGCTTATTCGCTTTTACATGAACAGTTATTATTAACAACCAAATATTTACTTCTAAATTAACCTTACAGGAAATTTTACAGGGCATTTGCTGTGGCAAGGTGTCTTTACTACATCGACCGCACTCTCAGTTATTTAATTCCATGATGGAAGTTGTTTACTTTTGTTTCCATGCTGTTTTTATAGAGTGCTTTGCCTTACACTAAGTGCACTTTGACTTATATAAGAATAAAGTCAGAAAAATGAATATTGAATTTGTTTGGCATATTTATTCATATCCTTTAAGTGCCTTTCCATCAAACAGCTCACACCTAATAAAGGTAATGAAGTTGTTTTAGATGGGCAATAGCATTCCATTCAAAGCACTTACATTTCAGATTCAAGTCTATATTATTTTTAAGAAACTCAACGGCATAGCTGCATAGTGATCACCTGAGTTTGGTGCCTCGTTGAGTTCATTTTATGTTAATTCAAAGTTTGGTAAATATTCGTTATGATTTTTTTAAAATCATGTATTATCACTTTTTCTCATTAGAAGATAGTGCAATCTTTCTTTCCTCACTATTATCACTGATGTTGAACTTGATCAGACTCTTGCTTAAACATTTTGTAAACTGTGATTTCTGTTGTTGCAGCTGAAACTTCTTTCATTTCTCTTGCCAAATGTTTTTGCAGAGCAAACTTAACAGTCAATGTCTTGCTGCATGGTTGCCAGAACAGCTACCTCTGCAGGTCTCTAATCAAACAGCCAGGACATAATGTTAATATGCATTTATGTACCTTTACATTGCCAGGCTTGTTTTATGCTGTAAATGAGAAAGTGGTCCTTCTTGTTTTTACTGATGCTATGGCTTCTAAAGCTGTTTTCATTTACTAACATATATATATTCAACAGATCCAGAGGGATTATAATAGTATTTAAATATTGCAAACCCTATTTCCCTTGTGAGTCCTTCCTTCTCCTTGGGAACAAATAAACCCATGAAAATTTCATTCTAAATAAACAAAAGTGCTATAGATTGGCTGTACATTGCAATTTCCTTAGGTGGCACAAATCCTGTCAGATCAGTATGTTAAAAACTGGATGCCTGAAGTTGCGAAGTAAACTAATATTGGAGCATTAATATAAAAATCCAGATTTTCTAACACCACGGAGCATTTGAAACTCCCTGAAACTTCAGTGGAAGTTGGAAATCTCCGATCCTGTGAAAATCCATGCAGTTGTATTCAAGTATAAAAATCTGGTTATAGGCCCTATATTGGATTGGGATAAGTATGAACATTCGGAAAAGGTGGCTTAGGCGACTTTGATGTAATTTATAAGGAAGAGTTTGTTCCCATATTTATGAATTTCATCACATAAAAAAAGTTCTGCCCCTCTTTACAGTATCTGTAAATATACAAACTATATCAGTTTGGGTAACACTCAGCACTGCTCACTATCCCTGACACACTTGTTCCTCAAAACAATTGTTTGGAAATAGAAGATGGCATAACCTACTGTAGTGAGAACATTGGAAACCCTCAGCCTCTGAATAGCAACCCTTTTCTTGCTTGCCCCTCATTAGTGTTGATATGTAAGGTCCAGCTAGCCAAGCGCCAGTAAATCTACTAGAATTATTCAGATCTTAGAATTTCTGCTAACTAAATGCTTGCCTTGGAAAAGACAACTTTTCTGCTCTTTTAATAAAATGTGAGCCTATTTATTTATTTATTTATTTACAGTGTCACTTTTTTTAACAGTATAATAACTACTAGGAATAACTTTGATCTTAGTAGTTATCTGATTCCAAAATCTACTAATGCTGTTTACTGAGTATTCACCACAGTTACAAGAAAATTAGATATACAGTGACTCTACTTAGTAAGAAATTATTCAACTTTAATGGAAGAGAACTATAAGCTAACTTTAATGAACTGCTGCATATTGCATGTTGCTTAGCTTCATAAATAAATCCTTTTGCATTCATAGTTATAAGTGAACATTTCTGAAATACATATTCAGATAATTAACAATTAAAGATTTCCTTTTTCCTTTCTTCTTTTTAACAATATTTTAAACAAGAAGCCCTTACCAAAAAGAGATAAACATCGGTGCTCTAAGCCTGTAACAACTCACATGAACATTCAGTTTTATCCACTATGAAAAAAACACATGTCAAGATAAGGATTAAGTAAAGGACTTGGTCCAAATTCCATTGAGGTCCCTAGAAACACCTTTACTGATAGCAGTGGATGTGAATCAAATCTGCGCATGTCTGCATTTAAGTTTTAGGTTTCATCATGTCAGCATGGTATTCAAATATATCCCAAAGAAAATCTGCAGTGGCAGTGAAATGGCCTCTAAAACTGTTCTATTTTCATAAATCCATTTTTCTCAAGGAAGGTTTTTTGGCCTTTCAGAAAGGTGGTTTTTGGATGCAGACAGAAATGACCTGGAAGATCATTCCACTCTTGAATTTCCTCAAAACACCTTTGTTTGATAAACATCTTCTCATAGCCACATATATTAGTTTTTGATTGCGCTTTAGGATGACTTTTTGCATGTATTTGCTTTCAGGTCCATATGTGACGATGTGATTCTAACATATTTTTTTCCCTTTTCTCTTTTCAGATTTTCATTGCAAAATTGCACATTAGACACAAGAAGGAGAAAATAGTCCTCCTGTTGTGTGAAATCTGTGCTGTGCCAGAATCTGTAGGAATTTCTGCATCCCTATCATAGCACAGGTCTCAGCTCACTCTGAGTTTCATCAGTAGATATTCAAGTGAGGTGGGATGATCAGCATGCAGTGGTTAAACATACTTGTATTCTGTAAACAGTTATTTCTTATATTAGATTACTATAGACACTTCCAACATTTGATCTGCTGCTTCTGAGGAGTAGAAGAAACGCTGCTTCCCCTTTGTTTCTCGTTTCCTCTGATCAGGAGCAGGCACTTGTACTGAACTAAGATTTTTATTTTCACTCAGTTTACAATGAAATTCATATATGGCGGAATTCTTCAAGTGAGCAAATAAAATGGATTTATGGTAGGAGTAAATTTCAGAATATCATTAGTGAGGTAGGTTTACTTACCCCCAAGTGCCTATTTAAGTAAAAGTTTATGTCTTGGCTAATGCTGTTGTTTGGAGATTAAAGACTATTGTAATGAACAAAAGAAGGAAAACAGTAAAAAAGAACGTTCCATCTGTGCCATTTCTTTTAAGCAAAGGTATGAAGAGAAAGAAGCATGTTATTAGGGTTATGATAGGAAAGGTGCTATAAAATTGATAATTCACCTTCTGAAAATAATCTTGTATCAACTGATTGGAACTGTTTTCAGCTAATATGTGTATTGGTGAAGCATTCCTTCTATATGGATCTGAACTGATATCCTAAAAACAGAAAACGAGAAGCAGAGAGAGAGATGTCAGTGTTATTGCTTCCATATCAGTGATATAGCTGATAAAATCTTTCAAACTTTGTGAGGAAAAATGGATTAATTAAGTGGTTATTTTTACCACATAGCATGTGATCTTTTGTATTAAGGCATTATTCAAAGCAGAACTGATGTGAGGAAATTTGAAGACCAGATTTTAAAACCAGATTAGAAGAGCTGGACGATTCTAATTGTTTTGTTCCACTTATTAATTCTTATTTATCATGAATCAGATCTGGTTTTCTTACACTGTTATCAGTTCACTGACACGTACCTTGAAATGCATTGATAGAGTTGAAGTGTAAAGTTCTGTGCTGCACTTGTACAAAGATCAGCAGAGAAATGTGTCTCCACAGCAGTTCTGGCACGTCTTTGTGCCTTCCAGTGCCTGCCTCTTCCAGCCTGTAGAAAGCCCTCTACTAGAATTTAGAGCTGGCTGCCATTTCTTACTTACGGACCCTTTCAGAGCTGTCTTATTGAATCATAGAATCATAGAATAGTTTGAATTGGAAGGCACCTTTAAAGGTCATTGAGTCCAATCCTCCTGCAATGAGCAAGGACATCTTCAACTAGATCATGTTGCTCAGAGATCTGTCCAGCCTGACCTTGAATGTTTGCAAGGATGGGGCATCTACCACCTCCCTTGTCCTATTGCTACAGGCCCTACAAAAAAGTTTGTCCCCATCTTTCTAATATGCCCCCTTTAAGTTTTGAAAGGCCGCAACAAGGTCTCCCCAAAGCCTTCTCTTCTGCAGGCTGAACAACCCCAACTCTGTCAGTTTTTCTTCATAAGAGAGGTGTTCCATCCCTCTGATCCTTTTCGTGGCCCTCCTCTGGACCCACTCCAAGAGATCATAGAATCATAGAATCATAGAATTATTAAGGTTGGAAAAGACCTCTAAGATCATCGAGTCCAACCATCAACACCACCAGGCCCACTAAACCATGTCCCTAAGGGCCTCATCTACACGTCTTTTAAATACTTCCAGGGATGGTGACTCAACCACTTCCCTGGGCAGCCTGTTCCAAGGCCTGACCACTCTTTCAGTAAAGAAATTTCTCCTAATGTCCAGCCTAAATCTCCCTTGGCACAACTTGAGGCCATTTCCTCTCGTCCTATCGCAAGTTACTTGGGAGAAGATACCAACACCCACCTCGTTACAACCTCCCTTCAGGTAGTTGTAGAGCGCGATGAGGTCTCCCCTCAGCCTCCTCTTCTCCAGGCTAAACAACCCCAGTTCCCTCAGCTGCTCCTCATAAGACTTGTGCTCCAGACCCTTCACCAGCTTCGTTGCCCTTCTCTGGACACGCTCCAGCACCTCAATGTCCTTCTTGTAGTGAGGGGCCCAAAACTGAACACAATATTCGAGGTGCGGCCTCACCAGTGCCGAGTACAGGGGCACGATCACCTCCCTAGTCCTGCTGGCCACACTATTCCTGATACAGGCCAGGATGCCGTTGGCCTTCTTGGCCACCTGGGCACACTGCCGGCTCATGTTCAGCCGGCTGTCAATCAGCACGCCCAGGTCCTTTTCCTCTGGGCAGCTTTCCAGCCACTCTTCCCCGAGCCTGTAGCGTTGCCTGGGGTTGTTGTGGCCGAAGTGCAGGACCCGGCACTTGGCCTTGTTGAACCTCATACAATTGGCCTCAGCCCATCGATCCAACCTGTCCAGGTCCCTATGCAGAGCCTTCCTACCCTCCAGCAGATCAACACTCCTGCCCAGCTTAGCGTCTTTCTTGTGCTGAGGACTGCAGAGATGGCTGCAGTACTCCAGGTGGGGTTTCACGAGAGTGGAGTAGAGAACCAGAATCACCTCCCTCGACTTGCTGGCCATGCTTCTCTTTATGCAGCCCAGGATATGTTTGGCCTTCTGGGCTGCGAGGGCACATTGCCAGCTCATGTCCAGCTTTTCATCCACCAGTAGCCCCAAGAACCTCTCCACAGGGCTGCTCTCAACCCCACCAGGACCCTGCACTTGGCCTTGTTCAACCTCATGAGGTTCACATGGACTCACTTGAGCTTGTCCAGGTCCCTCTGGATGGCATCCCGTCCCTCAGGCATGTCGACTGTACCACTCAGCTTGGGGTTGTCTGCAAACTTGCTGAGGGTGCACTTGATCCCACTGTCTATGTCATTGATGAAGATATTAAACAGTACCAGTCCCAATATGGATCCCTGTGGGACACCATTCATCACTGAATTCTCCCATAACCCCAGCTCAGGCTTTCGAGGTCATTTATGCGACCTTAGCAGCTGTTCTACAAAATGGATTAAAAATTCCCTCCCTTAAATTCTAGAACTGAAAGAGTACATATGGCTAATACCAGGGAAGTACCTATAGACAATAAAGGTGATCTGTTTAATTTGCATAAATAAGATCATAGAGCCAATAGTCACTACTGACTAAGAAAACAAATGCTGTCACCAGTGTGTCCTGTCTGTGATTACAAATTCCAGATTTGATCTCAGTCTGAGCTGGTTAAAACTGTTACCCAATCAGTACAACCTGTGCAGATTGCTTATGGGAAGTCTCTGTTGCAGAAGTTATATAGGGACCTTTTGACTATGTTTAGGAGGTAAGGAGATCTTGTTTATAGTTAGGTCCAACCTTTTAAATTTAATATGGGATCTGGCAATAAATTCAATATGAATGGTTGAGAATTTTATTTTATTTTGGACCAAAAACTAAGAGAAATCTAACAGCTTCCCAGTAAACCAGTTGGCTTCAATAGCACCTTTTGTGCTTCTGGCTGTTGCTGGTGTCATGGTTCTTACATATTTTCTTTCTTACACTTTACGTTTCGGTGAATGACAATTTTTTATCTTCTGTTCTCTGAATTCTTTATAATTAATAAGACCTCCATGGAAGTCATATAACTGGTATACATCTGTCTGGAGAAAAGGTTAATACATGTAATATAAAGATTAATGGCCCAATTAATTATGTCCTTTGTGAAACTGTTCAAGGAAGCTTAACAGGGAGATTAGTTTAATTTCACAGAGATCCAACAGGAAACATGAATCTCAGAGGTCTTACTTTTTTAGCTAGCTGAGAAAGCGCTATATGGGTTAAAATCCTGCCATGCAGTGTAAGAATTGGAAACACTGCCTGACTAGGTAAACTAGTCAGAAACCCACCCTGTTCATAGGATTCACATCATCAGCCTTGTAGTGAAAGGCTTTTGTTCTATTCAGACCTACAGCTCCTGATCCTCAATCTTCAGTATCAGCACTAAGAAGATTGATGCAAATCCTTGTTGGTATATTTTGCTGATAACAAACACATTCAGAGTGTGCTCGTCATTTATTTCCATTGCATGTCCTTTTTGTATGTCTGTTGCCCTTCCTCTGTGAATGTCTTTTGCTTTCCTGAGAACTATGGTGCCTATTCTCCTGTTGCAAATCTTCAGGTTGACTTGACTAAACTGAAGTACTAGTGCACTTCCTATAATACTAGCCATTATTTTGTCTCCTCCATTGCCCTCTCTTCCTGTTAACTGTATTCTTTGTGTAGAGTTAATATTTTTCTAGATTAATCGAGCAGTTACACTTTGCTGTGGTGCTATTTCAGAGAAAGCTTTTGATGTCAATGAGCTGTGGGTATGAATTATTTAAGAGAATTTCACTTGTTTACTTTACCAGCATGATTTGTAATGATGCTGCCTTTAACAGAGATCTCGCTTTTGCTACCTGAGTTGGTTTTGCTATGCTTTAGTTTAATCAATGCAAACTAAGCAATAAAGGCAGAATGTCATATCTTATTTGAAATTAAGTCCTTAATACAAAGTATGTGAATCTTTTAGCTATTAAGAACAAGTGAACTCCCAGTTTTGTTTTTTGGTTAAGTAATCAGATAAAACAAATCTGGCTTCTACTTTTTCCAGGAATAATATTTACAAAGTAGTATAAATAGTACCTATGGGACAAATTTTCCCTTGTGAGAGCCACATTTTTAGAGGGAGATTGCCAAATTGAATTTATATTCTGCCTGTAAATATTTTAAATCTGAAAAGCAACAGTTAAGAATGTAACTCCACCATGAGTCTAGAATAGACCTCTCCCTCTTTTTGAGGTACCCTGAAAATGGATATTTTCATTGTTTCAACATTATGTTCAGCCTGTTAGTTTTCCCCAGACATGTGGGTTCTTCTCAACAAAGCAAAGAAAGTTTTAATAAATAGAAAACATCATAGTGAAATCAGAAGGCTTGGAGAGGAGTTTCAAGGAAGGTATAAAAGAATAAGGAAACAAAATGTCTGAAAAAGATGAATATGAAGGAAACAAGGAACATGAAGACGTGTTCACATTAGACTTGAGTCAAATTCTGCTGTGAGTTCATTGCAGCAAAGAAAAATTGAATGGCTTCCAAACATTCTTTTCTTCCTAGTGCTAAAGTGAAATGACTTACAGTCAGCCTGCTGGAGGACTATGGCTTATGACTTAACCTTATCTAAGACTAGGAATAGCCTGTGTTTTTTCTATTGCATCATTGCATTGCCTGCCATATGCATTTCAAGGACTTGGGGATCAGACTGGAACAGACTATGTAACAAGTGGGACGGAATCTTTTAAATCAGTGAAATATTATGTGCCTGTCCCTCTGACTCAACATGGAATGATGTTAAATTTCACTGAATTGGCATTTACATGGAAATAAATGCTTTACATTATTCGCCCAGACTGTACTAATAAGCATCTGCCTAGAGATAAGAGTTTTAATTTTAAAAGCCAAGCACATGAAGCTCCAGGTATTGATATTAAGACATACAGTCTTATTGTTATTCAGTCTAGGCTCTCTACCCAAAATATGTCACTGCTGTGCTTACTGCAATATTTCATACTAAAACTTATGTGTAATTGCCACAGCATAACTGCATGGCTCCCGCATTCATTCTGCGAAGAAAAAAAGTACTGAGAAGAGTGAAAGAAGTATAGAAATAGAAGAGGCAGAGTGAAATATCAGTGAGTGTGGTCTAGTTTGTCTTCTTTCCTTTCAGTACTTCCTTTCTTAGATCACAATTTTGCTAGTAGATAATAATTTTTCTGTGAGACAATTGTCTCTAAAATCATTAGCTCCCCACTCTTATTTCATATCCTTTTGCTGAGCAAGACAGGAGAAAAAAAAAAAAAGAGATTTCCTTATGTTCATGGAAGTTTATTCTTTGCATATCTTTGCACAGGAATGCTTGAGACTTTGTGGAACACCTGCCTTGAACGTAGAGGTTCTAGCTTAGCAGGACACCTGATTGTGTGCTTAATTGCATACAGGTAAGCTATTCCTTAAGCCTTGAATTTATAGACCTGAAAGCACATGTTCTATCACTTGAGCAAAAGGACTAACTTGATCAGCTGTCACTAATTAATCTATCTCTGAGAAAACTAAGGCAGGGATTGGGAGAATGAAGAGCCGCCCACTGTAAGAGAAGATCAGGTTCAAGATCATCTAAGGAACCGGGAGGTGCACGAGTCCATGGGACCCAACGAGATCCATCCACAGGTCCTGAAGGAACTGGCGGATGAAGTTGCTAAGCCACTATCCATCATCTTTGAGAAGTCATGGCAGTCAGGTGAAGTTCCCGTTGGCTGGAAAAGGGGAAACATAACCCCCATTTTTAAAAAGGGAAAAAAGGAAGACCCAGGGAACTACAGGCCAGTCAGTCTCACCTCTGTGCCTGGGAAGATCATGGAACAGATCCTCCTGAAAGCTATGCTAAGGCACATTGGAGCCATCATGGCTTCACCAAGGGCAAGACCTGCCTGACCAACTGAGTGGCTTTCTATGATGGAGTGACTACATCAGTGGACATGGGAAGAGCTACAGATGTCGTCTATCTGGATCTCTGTAAGGCCTTTGACACAGTCCCCCACAACATCCTTCTCTCTAAACTGGAGAGGTTTGGATTTGATGGGTGGGCTGTCCGGTGAATGAGGAATTGGTTGGATGGACACATCCAGAGGGTAGTGGTCAACGGCTCAATGTCCAGATGGAGGTCAGTGATGAATGGTGTCCCTCAGGGGCCCATATTGGGACCGGTGCTGTTTAATACCTTCATCAATGACATAGACAGTAAGATTGAGTGCACCCTCAGCAAGTTTGCAGATGGCCCCAAGCTGAGTGGTGTGGTTGACACGCCTGAGAGATGGGATGCCATCCAGAGGGACCTGGACAAGCTCTAGAAGTGGGCCCATGTGAACCTTATGAGGTTGAACAAGACCAAGTGCAAGGCCCTGCACCTGGGTTGCGGGCAACCCCCAGTATCAATACAGGCTGGGGGATGAAGGGATTGAGAGTAGCCCTGCAGAGAGGTACTTAGGAATACATGGATGAAAAGCTGGACATGAGCCAGCAATGTGCGCTCGCAGCCCAGAAGGCCAACTGTATCCTGGGCTGCCTACCCTCAGTACAAGAAAGACACGGACTCGTTGGATTGGGTCCAGAGGAGGGCCACGAAAATGACCAGAGGGGTGGAACGCCTCTCCTATGAGAAAAGGCTGAGAGAATTGGGGTTATTCAGCCTGGAGAAGAGAAGGTTTCGGGGAGACCTTATTGTGGCCTTTAAGTACTTAAAGGGGGCTTATAAGAAAGATGGGGACAGACTTTTTAGCAGGGCCTGTTGCAACAGGACAAGGGGGAATGGTTTTAAACTAAAAGAGGGTAGATTTAGACTAGCTATAAGGAAGAAATTTTTTACAGTGAGGGTGGTGAAACACTGGAACATGTTAACCAGAGAGGTGGTAGATGCTCCATCCCTGGCAACGTTCAAAGTCAGGTTGGACGAGGCTCTGAGCAACCTGATTTAGTTGAAGATCCTTGCGGGGGGGGTTGAACTAGATGAAGAACCTGCAGATACTGAAAGAAGAAAACTTCATATAGATTAAATCACTGTTTTATTACCCAGGCATGTGAGGGCAGAACTTGAAATATACTGATATTTATGGCTATGGCAAATAATCCCTTATTGGGTTGCCTCTTGCTCAGTTACATACATGAATCCACATTGTTTCCAGAGAGTTGCTGGTAGGTAACTGGGAGGGAAGTCAAATTCCTTGGTTCAGACTGTGAATCTGCTGCATTAGTATTTCAGTTGTACATTGACTTCAAAGGACTGTCCAATTGCTGCGGCTATTTACTTAGAAACTACAGAGTTCCCTGCCCTGTGACAGACACCTCCATTTCAAGTTTTCAGTTAATAGTAAGATTTGCCTAATTCTCCTATGTGATTAAAAAAATTCTCCTGTGCAATTTAAAAAGGAAAATGTTTGAAACACCACCTTTAAGTATGTGGATAAAATATATTTGCATAATTTGAAGGGTTTTAAGGTTGAATGCCAGCTAATGGAGACTGTCCAAGATAGAGATATAAGGAAGGAAAAATATGAAGCTGACTTAACATAAAAAATCCATAAGTAATATATGAGACTTTGAGGAGAACTTAAAATGGGACTTCCAGGTTATTTTTGTTTTGGAAATTGTTTTTCATCTGGATAGGGTGATTAAATACATGTCAGAGGTTTTGCAAATAGTGTATTGTGACTGTAAATCCATTGGTTCAAGACTCAGCTTAGCTCTGAACTTGTGGAGTTTCAGATGTCTTGATTGGTTAGCAAGAAAAAAGACAGATCTGAGAAAATACTGTGTACTTAGTGAGATGAAGGCAAGTGCTATCTTGAGATGCATTCTGAAAAGGTATTATGATACAGTTCTTACCCTATGATACAGTTCTTACCCTCTGTCCCATCATGCAAATTCTTAAACATCATTTTGCATTAGAGTTCTTTAATCATTCACTTAAAAGCAAAGCCGAATGAAATGCTGAAAGGAGCTGATTGTGGTCAGATTTTCATTTTGTCTATTTCTTGATTGTGTTTAATATCAGTATGTTACATCTTTCAAAAGTAATTTACCCCTTGTTTTTATAATTAGTTAGGATTATTCTGCCATAGCATATAATGGAAGGAGGTATGCTTTGGATTTACTTTTACATAGAGAGAAAAAATTTTAGACTGATATTTTACCAAGACTCAAATTGCACCCAGTAATGAAGCCCAACTAAAATGTGAAACAGCTTCTGACTGATTTACACCTTCATCTCAATACTGTTTAATTAGAAGCATAAGTATCTGGAACTGCACCTGTGCCTGAATTAAAGTTGCAGATACGCATTTGCCTGCAGAAGAGGAGACAAACTGGTGAAATTACAGCATTTTAGCTCTGAGGCATATACGGTGATGATATCTGGAGGACGTTTGAATTGCTTTCCCCAGTTCTCAAAGCAAAATATTTTACATTTATGAGCTTTGTGTGCTTCAAACTGGATTAAGATCGTGAATGGGTACTTGTCCTTTAGAAAATTTGAACAACATTTTCACTTTTTTGCGTACAGCAGGATACATAACAGTACCTTGCCTCCAGCTGGTGGTATGTGTTGTGTGTACCCCTTCGAACATATTCAGCTTGCACAAGCATAAAATCCAGATGATTTACAGAAGATCAGATTAGATTATCAATGCTTCTATCTGGCCTTATACTCCAAAATCTCTCCTTTTTCATCAGTATCTTGGGTCTGTCTTTTAACTATTCTGTTGATGTTTTACCTTTTCCCAAATCTTGAGACATCGTTATCAACTTATATCATAAGCAGATTCTTCTCAAAGTCTCTTACTCACACAGAGAATACTCTAGCTATGATGTTAGCAGTAAGGTGAGAAACAGCTCTTCCATAGACACTAGAATGAAAATGCTTAAATACTTGCACAGTTTTGGTGGTCACAAAGTTAAATCTTTAAATTTATTTAATATAAACAATTATAAATTCCTTAAAATTAAGGTTTTGCTCAGAATAGCTATGATGGCAAAAATCAAACTAATAAATATAGCTAATTCGATTTGCAAATAGTAACCCAGAATAAACTAAGCCTTGATATTTTTAATTGCAGAGGTAAAACCCAATTTAGCAATCCACTGATCCTTGAGAGTCCTTTATAATAATCTGGAATCACTGACCATCTCTGCCTATTTCTAACACAGAAACATGAAATTGCAGTTTACCAGTCTGATTTTTAATGATTATTTTATTTCATTATTTTAGAATTTAAGATTCCATTTGCACATTGCTATATGTGGGTTTCGAAGCTACTTTAAATTCTAATAATTGGAAGTTTGGAGAGCTTGATGTGATTGAAAGTCTGCAATATGCTTATTTTGAACTGATTTGGAAAACAAATGGAAAATGCACAAGTACTGTGCAGATTGAAATGTATAACTGCAGAGGATTTTTCTGTTGACTTTTAAGTCAGTGGCTCTCAATAAGTGAATAGCGTGGCAAACATTGATTCCATGGTGGCACTGTGTATACACTTCTCAGTGCACTCAACAGGAATTTTTCATTTCATGCATCATTTATAATTTGCTGCAATGATTATGAGAAGTCTCTCTTTCCCTCTCTCTCTATATATGTGTGCATATATAAATACAAATATATATATCTCTTGTTTTTAACAGGAAGAGACTATGCCTTGTCAGCCTTCTCTAAGCTGTGAGTCTTTTTCTGTTTGTAAAATTTGATGGGATAAATTGTATCAATGCAAGTTTTTACATGTACTTTTCTCTGGAGGAGACGGGAAAGAACACTAAAATAGTTGATGCAATTTAGACATTTAATTATCGGATACGTTAGAGCATTTCAGTAACATCCCATCTGCTGCCCAACTGCATCCAGAATTAATTTAGACCTGAAAATGGAGAAGACTTGAGAAAATCAAGATCATGAGGACTGACATTGTTAGTAAGGGTCTCCTTATCTCTACAGCCTTTTATTGGGTTCCATTTCAGAAAGACTTAACTAGGCGATCCTTTGCCATTAATGTTGTACAGAAGTTAGATGATGGGTTCTTTCTGATTACGCTTTAGTTTGTTTATTAAATCACTGAAGTTTCAAACTTCCTTGCTTGCTTTCATATGAGAAACTGTCACTTTGATCTCTCTTTTGTTGTGGCTGTTTCTATAATTCTTTAGATATCTTGGTACATTGCAGAGGATTTTATCTATCATTATTATTTGTGCATCTGGTAGGTAAATATGATAGATTTCTATACCTCTAGGTAGGCTTCTCCACTGGAATGCAATTAATATGGGAAGTTGAGTGTTGACAAAAAAATGTCGCTATATACTCATTTAGGCTTCCCAGAATGTTAATTGAAAGAGCACAGTGTTTGTTTGTTAGTATTTGTTCTTTCAAAATTTAACAAAGTCCTGAAGTTTTTGTTGCAAGCTACAGTCCATTTCAGTTTTTACCATGGATAAAAATGTGCCACTTCTATTAGTGAAAATAGTCCTTCATACTGACAAAAGCCGAAGTAAGAATTCTTAAGGTGCAAAACTAGTTTTTACCATGAAATCCAGTCATTTTTCAAGTTGGCAAATGCAAATAAATCTAAGTAAAGAAGAAAAGCTATTGACACAGGCAGGACTGATGGCATGAATGGACAGGTTAAACAGACCCAATTATGTCTTTTTGACTTCATGTTGTTCTTAAGGTTTGTTAAGACACTTGTGGGACACAAGTGAAAGGGAAAAATAAGGCCACATTATCTTCTCTTCTTGGTCTAATGAATGCTAAAGTTGCCTCTACAGACAAAATTTTTTTTTTAGGAAAAACCCCTCAGCTGGTGTAGTAATTATTCCTTTATTCCCTCCATTTACTGATTTATACAAGATGAAGGATCTTCTCAGGACTATGTTTGGCCAGCTGCTTCATTCTCTGATTCTGTACTCATCCTCTGTCAGAAGATTTTCAATCCAGTATCTCCTTTTTTTCTGGTTTTGTTCAACTGGCTTGAGATGCCTTGACTCTCGTGGCTGCCTAGCTTTGATTGATCTCTGGGAATGCAGCTTTCCGAACAAGTTTGTTATAATTTACTACATGAACTGCTCTTTCATGCTCAACTTTTTTTCTTATCTGGCTGATACATTTGATGGCATGTTGGTAAAACTGGATAGAAGCTGACCTGGGCAGAGGTGATAGACCTAAGAGGTGAAGGTGCACAAATGTCTTAAAGATGTCTCGTTCTTGCCTGATCTGCTTTAGGTCAATCCCTTGACACTGTGTGAGTTGAAATATAGCCCTTCCCCAGGTCCCAAAAGGGGCACTAGAGCTGCAGATTACCAACAAAGAGGGGTGTTATGTAATTGATTTCTTTCTTTTCTGTTTTTTAGTGTACTGCTTTATGAGAATGAAACCAAGACAGTAACTTGTACTCGTGCTGTCTGTGTTTGCCTACCTCTCTCTTTTTTCTCTCATTTCCTCATGCCAAGAAAAAGGAAAAAGAGAGATTATTAAAGATTCCAGTGTGGAAAGGGCTGAAAACTCCCCTTTAGTCTACATGGAAGAAAAAAAAAATGTTGATTATATGCAAAAAAAAGACTTTGATCAGACAAAAAGGAAAAAACAGTCCTCAGGCATCTAATAAACCTATCTTGAAACAGGAAACTCCACAGGACACCACAGCTCACAGAATCACCTTCTCTTCATCAAACTCTTCCTACCAGTCAAAATATTAGGGGAGTTCATAGTTATGAGCTCAGCTTCTCTGTGGGCAAAAAAGCTTCCTTTTGCCAGTGGAAATATATAACCCCATGCTTCCTAATCCCAAAATATTCTATTTTACTTCAGTTTTAATAGGACAGACAAAATGTATAGACAACATGTTCTAGTCACCCATGCTGCATTATGGCTTTTGTTGAATGACAAAAATAACCTGTTTAATCCATTTTACTTTCAAAAGAAAGTGTACTGTAATCAATATTTCAGATGTTTCAAACTTAGAACTATGGTTCTTGTTTAGAAAACATGAGGCAGTATAGGAGAAATTAAATTAAATTTCTCAACTATTTAGTTTTCTTATAATGGCAGCAGAACAAGTCAGGCTTTAAAAAGTTCTATAAAGAGTGCTATGTTTTTCCAGCACAATTATAATTAAGGTTGATGGATTGCCAGGGAGGCAAAGAATAGTGAATTTTCTGCATAATTTTTAGAGTTTGGATAGAAACTGGAAGCCACTAAACTATCCAATTAGAAGAACTGTTAACTGTTAACACCTATGGATGGACAAAGCAGGCCAGACAGCACAATAACAACTCTAACTTTTTCCACTAAATCAAATCCTTTTTGACCTTTGGAAAAAAATATAACTAATCCTCTAAGAATTTTTTATGTAACTCTTCTCTGGGCTTCAGATGGAGCCATTAATTTGCTTTAGCATGCCTGTGACATCTCTGGTGTTCTCATATGCTTGGTTTGGCTATGTTTGATGTTTTGCCTGTATCATCATAGGACTTCTTCTGGCTGGCAAGTGAAACCTACTGAGCTGTTGTGATGGCAGTGCAATGGGAATGTGGCTTTGGAGGATTGGCAGTATGCTCACTACCCTCCCCTGTTGTCTTAGAGTTATAAAGGAAATTAAAGGAGTCAAAAGAATATGTTTCAAAATGTTGCCTAAATGTAAAGGATATTTTTTATAGGTGCCCCAAATTTACTCAAAATCTGTATGGAGTTAGATCCATTCCATAAGACTCTTAAATATTCTCAGAAGATAGGTATTTGGTCTTCTGAATAAAGACAACCTGCACAAGGCAGCAAAAAGGCTGCATACATGCATATGTACATACATACATGTGTTTTCTCCATGAGATTTAGTTTGCTAGTGTATTTGACTGGAATAAAACTACTTCTACCTGTGTATTTTAGCTGTATACATTTTAAAGGTTTTTGCTCTAGTTTCTGATGAGTCCTCAAGAGCAAATATACTGACATCTGTGATATTTGGCTCATCTTGGAAGTTCTTCATTTCCCTGGGTGATTTGCAGCTTGTTCTGAGGTATCTTGTGTTATCCACATATTCACAGCCAGGGTTAGCCTTGAAGAAGGGGAAAAAACATTTTTTCTCTTTATAAAATAAAGTGTCTCTTTTTTCCCCTCTTCATTTTGCAGTAGTGAAAATGGCATTGTATAAGGTTTTAGAGTTAGATTCATAGGAAGAGACATTTATGTAAGCTTGTCTGTAGTGCTAGTACAAGACTCGGGAGAGGGCTTTAAATCAAATATGTATATATATGCAGCATTTTAGTTTTTATGAATTATTCTATTCCATTGTGTTTACCTCTGTTAGGAGTATTACAGATCAGAGAATCATAGAACTGTATGACTAAAAGAACCTGAAAAATGATGTATCCCAATGTATTGAGATAGAAACACCTCACATATTTATTTTGTTTACTTCGCAAAGAGTAACATAAGCCAGATATTGCTGACTGCGTAGAACTACTAGGTGTACTCACCATTTTCTCTCTGATGATAGACAAGTCCGTTCTGGCTTCAAAGGTATGCAGATACATGTATTGATTGTCATATTCCACAATTAAACTTGCTGAGAATGTAAGAGCTATAGAGTGGAAGATTTTATTCAATATCTAGTGCCTGTACTCTCGCTATGTTTTAGTAATGTGAGTGTTTTGCTTTATATGAGATGAGGATGCTCTTCTATGTTGAAAAATTCATAAATCAAATTATGTGCATACTAGGCAACTTTTAATAGAATTAACGTCAGTGCAATTCATCATCTCCAAGTTCCGTGTGTGCCAATTCATCAAAACAACAATCTTGTTGGGTACTGTCCTAATAAATAATTATTTCTGTGTCCAGTCTTCCTGAAGGGCTTGTGCGGCTAATGTTGAGGTAAACCTTCTGTGATCTTCAACAGAATTGTAGTTTATCTGGGTGATTTCTTTTTTTTTTTTTCCTTCACAAGAACAAAATTTACACATTTTGTTTCATTTATCATTGACAAAATGGAAGGGAACTACTTGTATGAACATCTTGTGAACAACTTGTATGGATAAATGCCATGATATGCATCTGCAAACTTCTTTGTTTATAGTAAATCTTTGATAGTAATTTTTGGAAGCATGTTTTAGTTCAAGATTTTACTTACTTTGCTAGGTCAATAGCGTAGGATTTAGGAGCTGGAGGTTCAATTCTTACTCTCACTTTGAGTCAGAGACAAAATGCTGAAAAAAACACCTTTTATTATATTGACACACCTTTTTCATTAAATATCATTTTTCAAATAAAAAAAAAAAAACAAACTACCCTGATCATCTCTGCATATAAGCTTTATAATGATGGGTTTGGAGGGGGGGGGGAAGTATGTATGTAAGAGACTTAGATACTCAACTCCTAGTGAATTGGAATTAAATGAGCAAGCTAAGTATTTACTAGTAGTTGATGTTTGAATAAATTGAAGCATGAGGGCATGTAATGTACTTGAGAGTGCTCATCAAACTGCAAGTGGTACCTTCAAATCCTGAAAAGCTATGTGAGAGTGTACCATGTCCATATAACATACAGAACTAATCAAACAATAGGTGAAGGTTTTTTGGTTAATTGGTATTCTTAAAAAAGAGTTATAATAATTTGAGTATTTAAAACAAACTCAAAAACTGGATTTAAACTTTGAAGCACAATAAAAATATTTCCTCTCTATTCTGAATATTTTAAAGCTTATTTCTTCTACAAGGACATTAAAAAAAAATTCAGAGAAAAAAATCATGCTACATTTCATATAACAAATATTTTACTTTTGAAATATTGAAAAACGTTCTTGTGGCCCCTTTTGTTTCTAAACTCAGAGCTTGGTGAGTTTGACTGGAATGTGTGGAAGATGTTAGTGTTGCCAAATATGCATTTCCCTTAGTCAAAAACTAAACAAACCGCTGTTCAGCCCTCATATAATATTGGTACTGATCACACTGCATCAGGTTTTAGACCAATCCTTCACAAATTCACTGTGTGCATCAAGCCTGTTTCTGGCAATGGTTTTACACCTATAGGTGTATGATTAGCAATTAACTCATTTGGCACTGAATAGCCATTAACCAGCTTTTATTTGTTCTGATAGGTGTGCTGATGTGTTCAGGGACTGGTGCAGTGTGTGCTTGGAAGGGGCTGTTACCCACCAGCCACACAGCTCATGTTTCTCTGCATCATTCCTCTGATTATCAATGACCCTGTACTCAAGGGAGGAAAATGAGATATTCTGCAATAATTGAGAAAACACTGCAGTATGTGCGATGACACCTAGGCAATCAAAACTAGCTCCATCAAATTGCAGGTGACATTTTCATTAGCTCAACAGCTTCTGGGCTTTGATTAGGAAATGACTCCTGGGAAAAAAAAAAAAAGTCATGTCATCTCATAGTTATGTTCCAGATGTGGCACTTTTTAATGTTTTTTTCAGCCTGCCTTAGTACTCATATGGCAGCTGACAAAGAAATTTTATAATTTAGGACATTATTTGGGTAAGTGCTGAGATATTTCTGCTAGTACACAGGGAAGATTTTATTGTGGGACTGTCTGTAGACTAAAAGTTCATGAATATGCACTTTTATGGACATTATATAAAGTATATGTAAAACAGATGTTATATAAAATATTTCTAGGAAAAAAACATAACTAAAATTTTGTATTTATAATTCCTACCTGTGTTCAAAAGGCAGTTTCACTGAACTTTATGATTTAATTGCATCTGAGGTATAGCAAATCTTGAATATGAAAGCAATATAAACATAAATAAATCCAGACAAGTAAAAATGGATTATTTCTCTGTAGCTTTGTGTGCATTTGTTAAAATCAGACTTGAGAATCGCCTATCACATTGATCAATAATGTGAAAGTGTGATGTTTCTTTTTCATTAATTGTATCTTTATATACCTGGAAGCTTTTTCTGCTTCTTCCTGGTCCAAATTCTGATTTAAGATTTGCCATGAGTGGGTCACATGAATAGTTGTTATGAAGTTCTGTTCACAACAATATCCTTTCATTACCTCCTCCAACTAAGAAAGATTCAATCTCAAAATACTCTGCAACTGCTAATCATCCAGCACACCTTCATGAAGTAGTTCAGTATCGTCCCCACTTCACATATAAAGCAACAGATCATTACATGGGAGACAATCACTGTGCCGCCTCCCAAAACCAAAAATTAAATCAGGGTAGGGATTTGAACTTTGGGCTCCTGCAAATGACGATTCTGTTCCCCAACTCCTTGGCTATTCTGGGCTGGCACACTCCCATAGAAGCTGCTCTAATTTGAATAAATAATTAAATATTAATTAGAGCAGAGGCATGCAGTCACAGCCAAACATTTTGGTTTGAATAAATCAGCATTTTCTTATTAAATAAATGTATTCTAAGTAGGAAGATTTCTGTTGCATTAAAAAGCAGTCTGATTGCCTAAATGTAAATTAAAACCTACATGAAATCTCTAAAAAAGACCACAGACAAATAAAAGACAAGGAAAATAGTATTTGCAGTTCATTTTTGATCAGCTGTAAAGCATCTGTAACTTTGGTTTCATGTTTCTGCATTCCTGATGTAAATTTACAAAATCAAAGACAAGACAATTTGAGGAACAACAGAACACATGACAACCTGTTAAAAATTGAAACACCTGAGGAGCAATGTCCCAAAGTGGACTTTGTGGGAACTATTTGTGATTTTTCTGTAGCCCTCGAATGGTCTTTAAGCAAATTCTTTTGACTGCTTTTGGTAGTGAACAGATTGAAGAAAGAATAAATGAAAAAACAGGCTTTTAGAAAAAAGACAGTAGAAAGCATTTCTTTAATAGAAATGGTCATTTCTTTAATAAGACTAATCTGGTTTGAAGTCTTTTGCTTGGATTTTTGCTTTATTATTTTCTTGCCGTGTCCCAGAAAAATGTGAGCTATTATACAGCGTTAGATGTTGCGGGGAGCAGGAAGTCTGACTTCAGTTTTGTCTTGGGAGGGAAATCCAGAAAGCATCCCAGTCCAGGCTCTGTTTCTGACAGCTGACTTCTCTCTGAGCAGGAGGGTGGGTGAGTGCTTGCAGCTCACAGAGCATCATGACTGAGCAGTAATAGAGGTATCACTGGTGATATTCTGCTCTCTACTTCTTGTAAAACACCAATTCATCATTTTCACAGGGAAAAAGTCATTCTGATTAATTTTCCATTTTGCAAACAGTTTTAGAGCTGTCACTCTTTTCTGTTTTGACATTTTTGAAATTGAAGAGTTCTAGGATTTTGTTTGAAATAGGTTTTTTTAGAAAGTTAATGTAATTCCTAGTTGGAAAATATGAAGGAATAACATTAAATGAAAGACAAAATGTTGAAACCAAACAATCCAGATGAGGCAGCATAGATTTTTTTTTTTTCTATTTTCAGCCTATGAAATATTTTTAACATTTTACTTTTTCTTTCTACTCTGAGATAGGAAGAAAACTGAGAAACTTGAAAAACTCTCCTAGTTTTTCAGCTTATTTCAGAAAGGTAAAAGCTCCTCATTTGCTGATTAATTCAGCAGTGGGAACAGCCCAGTGTTCATTTCCTGTAACTTTCGACTGAATTGTCCATTTGAAGTACTTACAGAGAGTGTTTTGGGATACTAAGCTCCAATTTGCAACTTTGGTGAAGTGTTTGAGGTGAGATGGGGCCGGTCTAGACTCTATTCATCTTCGCTGGCCAGACATGGTAATGGGGATGGAAGCAGCACTTTCAGGTAGAGAAATCAAGCCTGTGTGGTACAAAACTGTGAAGGATGATACAGCAAGGCAGGAGTTGAACAGGAGTTCAAGGCAGGAGTTGCTTTGGGAATGAAGAGCCTGGACCACTTAACTGTCACTAGATTTCTTAGCTGATCTGCAGCAGAACTGAAAGACTACAGCTGTTTTTCTGCTTATTAATCTTGTGTACTTATAAACTTACTTATACTTTTATGCATATCATGAAGTGTTTCTCCAAAATACTGCATGTGCTTAAAGCAGATGAGTTCCTCAGACCTTTTATAACAAGATGAGGCACGATTAGATGCTAGAGTGATGCTTCATTTGCATATTAAGCTAACTGTAACTGGAAATAATTCTTCAAGTTGTTTTACACCCTGTTCAAAAAGAAAAAGGAGATTATTGACTACTGAGGTTGCAGAAATCTCTGTGTAAGAAAGTGTAACTTATCACAAAAGCTGCATATTTCTCCTCCCTGAATGCAAACACACATTCATATTCTTCTGTGTCTCATTGCTATATAACTTTTAAAATGTCAGATAATGTGCTGCTCATTTTCCTACACAACATTAAACATTTCCATTAGTGCTGGGCAAGCAGGAAAAACGGTGGTACTTTGTACATTAAATTAATGCTAAATTTTAAGTGTCCTCCATATTTACCTGGCTGATACTGAGAAGACAGAAACTCGGAATGGTTTATGAAAACAAATAGTGTGGGTGTTTTCAAAGTCCTTCCTGGAGATTATGAAATTTCAGTTACTACTTTTGCTGTAGCTGTGAGGTTGCTTTTGTAACCTTTCTTTTAATTTTTCTCATACCTGCTGCCTCTCTCACCTGGAAAATAATTCTTTCTACTCCCTACTTCCCATTAAAATAAAAAACCTTCAAAGTGTTTGTTTCTGGCCAATCCATGTTTTTCTCAGGAATTGGCAAAACATTTTCAGTCTCATCATACGGCTTCTGTGAAGTTCTCAACATCTTAACTCTGATTCAGCTCATAGTCCTGCCTGTATATTTTGATAAATGAGTCTGACCACTTCAGCTTTAGGTATAGTAGATTTGGGTCTGGGTCTCTAGGTGAAATACTTTATCCTGGTATTGAAAGATAACCTGGAGCAAACATACCTAATCTGGAAAGTAGCCTGGAGCTAGTCAAAGGCAAATAGTGAAATTTGGGCCTGTTCTTTCTGAGGGCTGGTTTATTTGTAAGCTGTTTGGTCCAATTTTCATTGTCCATTGGATATTATAACCGCTAAATTGTGGGATTTATCCCAGAAAATGTTCTTTTTTTTGGCTTTTCTTCTATTTGTGCAAGAGGATATAATAATTCGGTTGGTTTCATACACCAAGTGTTCAGCTCACTCCTGTGACTGCAATATAATCATCCACCAAGACAAACAGGGGTACTCATCTCCGGGCAAATACTCCATCATTTATCCTATGGTGCCAGTCTCTCTGCAATGATATGATCATTTTATAGCTGATGTATTCAAGCAGGTAGGCTTTTAACAGTCCATGGGTTGCTGGCATGAATTTGGCATTTTTATCTCTTTACTTATAGTTTCGTCTTCCGTGATGGGTCTTATCAACCACTTGTCCTGTGGAGAGGACAGAAATCTCTTCAGCTGAAGCTTTGATGGTCTTATTTGTCCAAATTTGCACTTCTGTCAGACTCTTGGCTGCAGCTCTACATTTCATATGCGAGGCTGTTATGATCCATTTAAATGCCTATGGGGATCTCAACAAGCTTTTTGAAAAGATTAATGACTTAGCTGTGGTTTTCATGATAGTGTTTCCAAAGAAAAGCCTGCATACCTAATAAGATTATTTCTACAAGCCAAAATTTGCATTGCTCACCATAAAAGACAAACTGATAGACTTTAACTACAAAACATCTGAAGGTTTGTTGCCCATTTTTGTCTTTTGGAGATCAGTTTTGTACAAGAAAAGGGAAATAAGGGAAAAGGGAAATAAAGAAGGGAAAAGGGAAATAAGAAATGCATCATCTTTAAAATGACAGGCGAGGAAGGATATGGATGTGAAGAATTCTTTACTTTAGAATCTTGTACCATATAGATATACCTTTGTTAGACTGTTATTGCCTACAGTCTTATGTTTTTATTTGGACATGACTATAAATAAGAGTAATTTAAAATAATGCTTGAACTTTCATAAGATTTACTCAAGATTTATGTGAATGGTTAGAAAAAGATTAACTGAATCATTAGCTAAATTGCGTTTCCTAATGTAACCACCAAACAATAGACTGGAGGGAGAGAGGTCACATTTCTACTTTTCTTAAATCATTGACCTATTAGAGTACAATTTTTTAAATGCATCTGAAACTTGCATGTTATACTCTGTAGTGAGTGTTAAACATCTATCAAATATCAGGGATCATCTCACATGCAACAACTGTTTTTGGCTAAAATTTGACTGATGTCTGTTCTGATTTTCAAAATGTGACATGTGTTTGCCTAGCATAAATCTTCTTCATTTATTGTGAAGTTGAGTGACCTGGTGTGGCAACAGCTTCATTTATGAGTGGTACCACGTTAATAAGATCAGACTTTGGCCCTTACTTTCTCTAGTTTTCTGTCTCTTTTGTGTTACATATTATTGGAGTTGATAATTTAAATGAGATTTTTCCTTTTCAAACCGTAGAGAGTCTAAGCTTAATAGGTAGCTTTTATTAGCACTTCTTTTAAGGTGTATTCCTGTAGGACTAGTAGACAAACCTGAAATTAGAAAATTGAAAATTTAACATAAAAGGAAACTTACAAGGGAAAATAATAATTTTAGATGCTGTCATCATGTATTACCCTCACCTTAAGTATATGAAAATGCTGGTAAAATCTCTCCTCCTAAATGAATGTGTGTTAGAAAAAATGCCTGCATTTGCGAGTAAATGAAGAAGCAGCAATCCTGATTATTCAGATATAAACCAGAGCAGAACAGATGCACGATTCTGTGGCATCTATTGCTTTTTTTCCCCAAATTATATTTCTTTTTTTCTAAACAGATAAATATTTATTTATTTAAGGTACATAGTCACTTTTATTATCATCTTCTGGCTGTTTCATAAGAAAAATGGAAAAATTATAATATTAGCTATTGAAAATATCTTCCAATATTTGCAGAGTAAATCTTTTTGGAACATAACATATTGTCTGACTCTAAATGTTATACATCTGTTGTTTGATTTGCAGCTACAAACAGTAGATGCAACAGAGAAGAGAAATATGGTTACAGACTCCCTGATGATATTGCAAGCCACTTTTCACAAATGCTGACCATGTCTGGGTTAAGACTTTGTCATTGATGAACAGACTAACAGGAAGACACAGATGTCTGTTTGGAGCAAGCAGGGAGGAGCCATGGAGTCCTGTTTACTCGTCAACCTGCTCCAGTCAAAGGGCAGGAAACATCTGGACAGCTGTGCAGTGTGCCCAGGGCACTCTTCTGCAAGGCCAGAGTGGTGTTCAGTGTGGAAAACATAACAGAGACTCCTGAGAGCCCTTGCTAAGTAACACACACGATCAGATTTGCATTGCACAGGGACATTGCAAACCTGGGATACCACCACAAGACCTAGAAATGGACCTTAATCCTATCAATGATTCTCCACCCTGTTTCCCACTGTGATATGTCAGTCGATAGTATGTGCTGGGAATTTATTGGCAGTTGTCCCAATGTGAATACGTGATTCTGACAAGTTCTGTGGAAAACAGAGCTGCTTTGGCATGACTTCTTCTGACACCTGTAAAGGGAAAGACTTTCTCTGAAGCCCCCTGGCCCAGAGATGCCTCTGAGTTTTCCTGTAAACTGTCTTTGTGGCAAAGCGGTTGATGCTTGCATGTAGAAAGCTGATTTTTAAAGGCACATATGTTCTTATTTTAGTCTTATAGGGCTCATTTTATGATGGCCAGGGTTCCCTTTGGTTTTATATGCTGTGGGCTGTATGCACATAATTTTCTAATGAAGGTTCTCAGCATAGTTTTTAATCTGAGTGCTAAACTGAATGAACTAAAGAAACTGTATTATTCATGAAGATGATGCCAAGGACACAGAGACTATGCTCACATGAGTTTTACATCAGTCTATGTTTTCAATTATTCCTGATTTGCAATTTTGTCAAGAGAATTTCTCCCCTGAAGCACAGAGTGAACTTACAAAAGCAAAAGAAGGAGCACACCAGATTCACCTCTCAAAGTCTGGGGAGTAAATTAAGAGTATTTGGTTTTGAATCTTTTGCATTATTTGCCTTTTTGGAAAAAAAAAACAAAACAACCCCACAACCCAAAGAAAAGAATAAAACCTGTTTTCCTTATTCCTAACACTTAAAGGTTAGTTGTGTGTTTCTCCTTCAGGGTTACCATGGTGATGAGAGTAATGTTAAGGCCTAGCTAGATTTGGCTAAAATCATTTATCCTTCTTTTCACCTGCAAAATGCATGGCCAGAAGATGAATAGCGTCATTTAGAGCACTCACTCCTTTGACAGGCTCAGCCCCAAGAGTTCACATTAAAACATGGTAGAAGTTTTGCAGGCCTAAATTGTACTGCAAAAGGAGGCTGGCTTTCAAAATATATCTAAAATTACAAATATATTGCTGGAATAAATAATAAAACTCAGCAACAGCAACAATAAAAGCCCCAGCTCTAACCTATCTGCTCAAGAAGAAAATGAAAAGGGGAGAATATGCAAGCAGAGGAAGCTGAATGATTTCTTTTTTTAGTATTGCTGAAACTGTTACTTACTGCAATGCCTCATTAGCTCTCCGAGGCAGGGCTCTCCCAGCTGCATAGGCTGTTTCACAGTCTTAATGCTAACTCTGATTCTGATAAAGTTGCCCCGTTGTGCTGTTGGGCTCAGGTGTCTCTCCCCAGCTTTCTCTCATCCACTTGCTATTCTGAATAATGTTACTGATCTGCCAAAAAGGAACCACAACCACACACTCCTATGAAAATCAGCCTCAAGAAGACTTCAAAATGCTATTTATTTTTTTGCTGTGCTTCAGGGCAGTCATTTGTCTCTGCATCAGGCAGGTGCGTGTCTACCATCTCTCAAAGACCTTCAGAAGATAGCTACAACTACTTTACAGCTCTGGGTTGGAATTACTCTTCCTATTTTGGCTTTCTCTTTGAATACAACTTTTAATTTAACTTTCTTTACAATATGCACATATATCATTAATATCAATCTTCATTTAATATCAAATATGTGTGTATAATCTGGTTCTTGAATCACCCCCCCAAAAAATTATTTTAGTACTTCATATCTTAATTTCACTCTCAAATAAACTGTGAGGTTTGTATTGGTACCTTAAAAATGTATTTAAATGCATATAGGCTGGGGTACTTTATTTAATTGTTGAAAAACTAACTGCTTTGTGGTATATTTCTCTTAAGCAGAAGTAGGAAAATGTTATCGCTCTCTTTCATAGGTTTGTTTATTTTCGGCATATGCTGTTAATGGATATTTCTAATGCCTCTTATGCAGTAAGTAGATTACCTAATATCAGCTATTTCATTTCAAATATCTCACATTTTCTTATTTAGGATCATCAACATATTTTTACATTAATTATTTAACTGCCATTTCCAATCTTTTTAGTCAGGCACTCTTCTGCCTACTCAGGGCACAATTAGTCACTGCATTATTATAGATTTAAACCAGTTTAAGTGAATAAAAAGTAATTTGCACATTTTGAACACAGTTACATTTTGTTCTGAATATTTTTACCCTGTAGATTCGTTTTCAATTTCACATTAAGACATTTTTGGTTTTCAAAATGGGATAGCTAAGGCTTATGCAGTGGTTTTCTTATTTTACATCCTGAATTACTTTTAAAAACTATACTTCCACCTGACTATTGACTCCACCAATAACAAAAAGACAATACAGCAAGTAAAACAATTCTGAATTAATGTTAAGGGGTGTAATAAGCCGATTACTATACACAGTCTATCTACTGTACTTGTTCTCATTGGAAACACAACACGCATAGCTAACCCTCTTTTCTATAAATTCTAGATTCATACCTATTCTATGTCACAATTTGTGGTGCACTACAACCACCACTTCCAGCCTCTTAGCCAAATAATTTTTTTCTCAAATCGTGTTTATGGATGTTTGATTCAATAGTTGGTTGCACTGATGATTTTGGAAAGAATTGTGTATCAGAGGTTGGGAAGATGAAAGGCTGAAGCTCTGTGTTTGAGACACAGTTAAGGTTTTGTTCCATGTTCTTTGGTCCTAGGTATTACTGTAATATTAATCATAAGAGAGGGTATATTTATAAGCAGTAGAATATCTGCCCTGATGCAACTTGAAAATGAAAAATGAAATATGGCCATGCTATTTTCTAAGCATTTTTGAGACCAGGAGACAGTAGAAGCACATTAAAGAAAAATCAACAGCTAAGGAAAATATCTTAAGCTTGGGGAAGAGAGCACTTCCTCATCAAGAAACAGGTCAGCTCTCTTTTTCAACTCTTAATGGGATTGTAAAATGAAAGGGGATTTATTTCATGACCCCTATTCATCTTTCTTACCTGTGTTTCTTTTTGCCATCTTGCAAAGCAAGCTTTGACTCTGGAATATTCACTTTGATTGTGCAGCAAGAAATACCTTTCTCCTTCTTAATTAACTATTAGATGTGTATTTGGATCAAAAATATTCATGAGCAAAAGTTACAAATATTACAGGATCTCTAATGTGCTTCTTAGAAAGGTTTATTTTATTATAAAGCTTTCCCTAAATTTAAGAATGTTAGAAGGATCTATAATGGACATGAAAGAAAGTTACGCTAAGACATGTGAAGTGAAGATTTTCCATTTTATTCCCAGATGATTGAGTCTTTCTTTGAGTAATGTCATAAACAACTCCATCAGTGGACAAAGTTTAAATATATTTCCAATTTGTTATGCTTAAAATATAAATAACCAAATGAGGCTTTCACATGTACATACAAATTTCTCTTAATTTGTTCCTTTGTCCTCATGCAAATGATAAGCCTTCCTTCATGAAGGAATATTCTTTTTATTAATGCAGTCCTAGAGAGCTGCTATTTGGCTCTTCATCTACCTTTTTTTCATGAGGAAAGTCAATGGAACTTCTGTCAGTAACCTCTATCATATTGTTCTAAAGTTTCCTAAACTAAGAGTCAGCAAAACAGCAGATAACAAACTCCAATGAAGCGTCTCTTGTGAGGCTGCCAGCCCTTCAAGGCTTTCACATGCTCCATGAATTAAATGGTATGAGCACTGAGTTACCAGGACTCTGAAAGAGGGCTAACATTAAAGCAGCACCGTTTGTGCCACCAGTGCTAGAATTCTGTGCACCAGTTTCATTCCCAAAACCTCATTTTAATGGTGTAACTGCTTTTGCACAGAGGATGGTTGTGACTTCCTTTTTTCCTGCTATTGCAAAATCTGCTTGCCTCCTTTGAAATTTAAAATTGTTCAGTCTCAACTAGCAAAAACTTGACCTTGCAAAACTTTACTAACACAAATAGTCTCAATCATAAAAGCAGAGCTGTTTGTGTGTATAATTATCCCTCATACGAGTAGAAATATGCAAGACTGACCTTTAAAACATGCTCTCTGGGCTATCATAATTTAAGAAAAAGAAGAGTATTTTTCTCTTTTAATCTAGGTGGCAAAGCTAGCAAATAATTTACAGTATGAATTTATTTCTTTTCCTTTTTTGAAAAACAAATCTTAATAATTGACTTGTTTTAATTTGAAAAGATATTATTCTGAATATAAAGTATGTGCTTTTTCGTGAAATATTTAGTAAGGCTGTTTAATACTGTAAATGCATTCACTATGTATCAGCAGCACCCACATTAACCCAGCAGACTGAAACAGCTCCATCCATTGACTCAATGGGCCGTGAAATAAAAACGTTCTCTCCATAAGCATTGACACACTAGACCTCAGTGGATTGAAGCTCCCATGATGAGTTACCAAGTGAATGATACTCTAATAAGACCTTTTTTAGGGCCTGACATGACAGATTTACAGTACCAAAGAAATAGAATGAAACCTCATTTTTTCAGGGTTCTTCAGTTTAATGTATATTTGATAGTTAAAGTAGTTATATTTAGAGGTCATTTCAATGCTGTCCAAGCTTCATGTGAAATTTCAAAATTTTTTTTTTTTTTTTACTTATGAAGCTAAATCTAATTTTCAGTAGACATTTGGGGGACAGACATATTCCTTTAGCTCATTGCAAATGGCTAGAGCAGATTTTACACACTCCACCCTTCTGTCAGCTAGTAGTTACTGTCTCTCTGCAGGACTGGTGTACAGCCAGGGAATGGATTGAATGAGTCCTATTCACACTTCAGTGTACGGTTGTCTTAATTAAAACTGCCAGGTAAGACGGTTTGAGTGGCTGACGTTGCACTGTAGAGGATTAGGGAGTAATGTGTGTCCCATCCTTTTGTCTGAACCCTGGCAGTGATAGTCCTCAGCTTCTGCAGAGGACTTTTCTGTGTGCCCTAGAAATAAAAAGTTAAATATTCACTGACTTTTGAAAATACTATCTTTAGATTTATTTTTACTCTCAATCAAAGCTGTAAACACTTGATTCAGCTGTATGTCTGCTTCCTTGCTTGCCCTCGCTCCCTCGGCTGCAGTGCTAGTCTGTCTGAGGGTAGAAATGTGTATGCAAATAATACAGCAGATTGTGCTTGATGAGAAGCACATTTTACTGTGGATGCCAAGCATTTCTCAATCAATATAGAGCACAGCGTTGCTTCATGAAGGCTTTTCCTTTCTTGCTGGAAAGATTAGTCCTTGCCCATTCCTTGCACGGTTCCAGTCACTCTGGGTCATTCTCAGACCACTCACTGCAATGGACTTAGGCACCTATAACAGTATGTAAATTCAAGGAATTGGTGAGAGCTGTGGATAGCCTGCTGCTCCTGAATAGTCAATGCAGTAAAGCTAAGTTAGGCACTCCGGAGGGTCTGCATGCTCCATCTTTCTAAAGGTCTCTAGGTGACTTGGAATTTTTTCCAGGATCATGGACTATGACCGTGTTGACAAAGGCTTTTATTGATATACATTTCCCATGGCTCTGGCTATCTTTGTTATTCCTTGTTGTTGCTTACCCCTATTGGGAAGGGTAAGGAAAGCATATATGTTACCCCTAGAAAGCTTTTCAGTTCTTTCTGCCCTCCAGATAGGGTGGATGTTGTCTACTGTAATATAAAATTCATCCAAAGATTTTCATTTGAAAGGCAGGAGGTCCCTGAAGACACCAAATCTTTCAAAACCATTTTTTCACATTTCAGCTTCAAAATGGCAGGTTATAGACTGGTAGGTTAGAAAAGACTGTCAGTTTATCTTGGACGAGGCATTCGCTGCTGCACTAGGTGTTCAAAATATGTGTAAAACTGCTAGCACATATAAGAGCAGAAACCCATTTGGTTTTGCTTGTTGTCACCTTCAGTTGCTCGCTCTTGACTGGGTTTCATTTTTACGAGACTGTCTGTTAAGATCACGCTGACAAAGCCACATGACCAATTCTTGTGATCCCCAAAAGGAGCTGCTAGGGCAGAGAACTCTTCCCACTCTCTCCGAGATCTGTTTCTGCTACTCTGCATTTTGATGTCAGTCATAGCCTGCGCAGCCAGACCTGTATCAAGTCTTTCTGTGCACCAGAGACAGTAACGAGGCACCTCGATGGGCTCTCATGCTGCACCTACACATGCTGGCCCAGCTCGCAGGTGCATCTCTTCCTGCCCACTGTGGCCAAGGAGCATGAGTGATCTAGAGCTGTGGAGCTCATCTGACCCCTGAAAACATGCAATAATAAAAGTCCATCTCTACACAAAGTCTTATGACTTGCTTAATATATTTAAAGAAAAAAAAATTTTCAACAACTATATAGCTCTCAAAGCCAAAATCTTTTTAATCCAGATATGATCACGATGTGAAATACTGCAGGAAGCTGGCCAGCCGTGATAATCAAGCTGTATGTCTTTGTGTTAGTGGATACAGCAGGGAAGTGACCATTCCTACATATGCCTGCTGCTAATCTTTTACCCTGGCGGATAATTGTTTATAATTAGGTCAAAGAAGAAAAAAGATCTTACTATTTCCTTGTCAATAAACAAGTTAGAGAACTTTTAAAAATGATGCTGTGATTATGACAATTTTTCTGTGAGCCAAGTTTATCTATACATAGTTAAAAAATAATAAAAAACTTCATGAGACAGACTAGATAAGTATCTCTGGAGAGAGATGAGTCCTGATTGCTAACTTCTCCACAGTGTCTCCATACCCATGGAGGGTACAGCTTTATAAAATGAAAAGTAGCAGATGAAGAGTCAGCTTGCTGTGGAGATTGGAGATTATTTTATTAATTTAAAACTTATAATGTCTTAAATTTTATCTGCTATAAATTGAATGAATCAAACTATGATGCATTGAAGTATTAAGCTTTCAATTATACTTTATCACAGTGTTCTTACTCAGTTATTCTTTCCATTACCAGCTAGAAGGAACCCCTTTTATAATACAGCTGTAAATGTTGGACCCCAATTTTCATGTGGTGATATAACGTGATGATAATATAATGCACATTCTGCAAAATATCTGTAATTGTGTATTAGTGCGAGGCATTATAATGGCTCCTCTAATATTACACAGCTTTAAATCTTTATTTATATGGAGGTTATTTCTTAGCATTCATATTATTCTAACAGTAACTTGTATTTAATATCACACTGTGTCTGCTTTTGATTATATTTTATAATAAAATGCAGCAGGATTTGTTATCAGATGATGCTTAATTTGGATAATGAGTTAATTGAATCTTCTGAATTTAGACGTGATCATCCCAGAACCTTGTTTTTGAAAACCCATAGTCCCAGGTACCAGGATAAAACACCATGCAAAGGGAAGTATTTCCTGGAAAGTAAGGCAATTCAAAGCAGAATTTATCGAACACCTTCTTCAGTAGGTTCATATGTCGGTTGTGAAAGAAATCAGATATTTCATAGATAGTATATAGTGGTAACAAATTCCAGAACGCCCGTTTTAAGTTGATATCAAAAAGTTCTCCTTTCCTGAACTCTTGCTTTAACCAAACAGTGTCCCTAATTTCAAAGTGAACTCCATGTCTCTGTGTGAAGTACATTTTTTATATATATATATGTGTATACATGTGCACATATATGCATATGTTACATACTACATATGTTTGTGTATGTTAAAATAGATATTTATATGCATATTGCATATATTGTGTGTATACATTAAATTTCTCAAAGTGTATAACCAACAACACTGGAAATTCTTATGCAGAGTGATTTATCTGATGTATAATAGCTGATTTTTAGACCCTGAGAATTTTCCACCTCTCTCCCTGAAGTCTGAGCAATAGGTTCACACAGCTCACTTGTTAATTGCAGGGTGCGATCCTCATCCGGAAGTAACTTACATAGGCTGGCAGTCATTCTAATACCCAATATATCCTCAAGCTGCTGGATCTAAATCAACTGCAAATAGCAGTGATGACAACAGGTAACCTTATCTAAAGTATTTCTGTCATTTGTTATACAATATAATTAACATAAGAAAAATATTTATTTGAAAGCTATTATACTTGCAGATTTCACTGTTAAATGACCACACTACCTCGGAGTCAGGTGCTGGCAGAATCTAACTCAATGTGCAAAGCTCCCTATTGTTTATTTGGTTTGGTTTTTTTGTGTGTGTGTTTTTTCTTTTGGTGTTATTACTATCTTTTTAGGAGGGTAAAATATAAATATATGGTATAATATATTATATTATATATATTATTATATATTATATTATATATATATGTGTGTGTATATATATACACATACAAAGTCAGGCTTCTTAGATAACCTTCCTATTGAATGGAAGGCACTTCAGACCCATTTCACTTTGCATTTTGCCCCATGTGATCAGTTTTGGTCTTTCATGTGCAGTTACAGGGCCAGTGGGGCAACATAAAAACCATAATTTTAAGGTCCACATAAACAAACATGCCTTAATCACAATATTTAAAATGCTTTAAATAGGTGTTACCTCTACAGTTACCTCTACAGTAAATTTATATTTTATCTGGAGGATTGAAGTTTACTTCTAAACAACTAAGTATTAACAAAATGCGTCAATACACTGTTTCTCTATTACATGCAATCTTAGAGCTACTTCTATGTAAATTAAGTTGTGTTGAGGATCATCTGCCCTAATATGTATGGACAGCACTGTTCCTGTGAATATTCCTCTTGCTAATCTCAGGGACCTAGATCAATGATTTATACAGAAGAAAATCACTAAAGGTTTAGGGAGGAATCAGACTTCACTGCTATTCCCCCCGTATTGCTATCTCAAGGTCTCCTTGTCAGACTGTATGTGTAACAGAATGGGCAAAGTGTTTATTCTCCTGATTCAAGTTCCTCAGATCCCTTTAAGTTTTCATTGAGATACTGTCTCTCTTACTCTATTATATCTCTAAGTCACTGATCTAACCTGATGGAACCAAATTTCTGCTAAGCAGTGGAAAAGTCCAGCTAGTGAACACTCCCTTCTGAAAATCAAATCCTTGACTGTGCAAGGCGAATTCAAAAGGTGTAATCTCATGGTTAGAACACTGCATTAGGATTTGGAAAACTGACTTTCAGTGGTCAGCTCTGGGCTTCTTTGAAAATGACTTTGGGTCAGACCCTTAAGTGCATGTGAGTCTATTTTTTGCTAACACTGGTAGAGTTTATGCATTCAAGATGCAGATTCTTGGAATCATCTTTTTGTCTGGGTTCTTTTTGTCGATGTTGTTGTTGTCCAGTAAATCAGAATAATAGGAGGCTATTCTGCTAGAAATAATTCTGCTGCTACCCTTGGAGAAATATTATCACCACAAGTGTGTTCAAATAAGATAGACCAACAGAGAAAAATCAAATCAATCTGGGGAGCATACATATGCAAATAGCTGTTAGATGATGTTGTCTTTAATGGTTGAAAGCACAACAAACCTTTAGTAGCCAAATGTAATAGGTTTTCTTTACTTTAAATATGTATAAGACAAAAAAAGTTGTTTGAACTGGGACTCCTTATGTTCAATTTTATTTCAAAATAGATAATATGTTTTAAGTAGCAGACCCCTAAAGAGAGTGCTGTCATGTTGCTAAGTGTGTGTATTTTGCAAAGTTACAGGTTTGCAAGAAAAGGGACTAGATAGACAATTAAAAAAAAAAGTAGGAATGCCATTCAAATAGATGTCTGAGATTGTTTTCTGGAAATTGGCTGTTATCAGAAATATGTTTTCTATTTTTGAGGGTTTTGGGGTTCTAGCAGTAGTTCGCTATCAAGTCAACAGAGCAATCTTGCTCAGCAATCAGAACATCTCATACCAGAGCATAAGTTAGGCACCTTGACCAGGTTTCTCTGTTGAATGACAGGGAGCAAAAGCATGTGTAATTATTTTGAATTGCTCAAGTTCTTCACTCTCTTTAATTTAGAAGCTAGTGCTATTACAACTTATGAGTTGTGCGTGTCCTATGCAGTTGATGTGTATGTTTAAAGATTTCCTACTGGATAGAAGGTGGCCTTGACATTTTTTTAAGAGATCTCTGGCATAGTGGATTCCTCTCCAGAACAATACGATAATAGAAGAGGTTTGGAAAGTTTAAATAAACATCTAGCCTGAAGAGTTTATTATCCAAACTGAAGTTACAAACTTCTCTGTATTCATTAGTGTTTTGTAGCTGTTAGTGTTTGGTCATCCAATGTTCAAATTAAGGATTTTTTGTCACAGCAGAAGCTTGCAGTCTGGGAACATGGTTCGGAGGAAGCGAAGCATGACTAAAACTCTGGCAGACAGATTATTGGCTGGTGTTGTGCAGGAGGAAGTCTCTAAACTAAGAACCCTCAATCAATAGACACAGCCTGTACATGGCTGGGACTGGGAGACTGAAAACTTCTGAACCACAGCTGGTGGTGGGAGTTAGAGCCTAAAAGCTATAGCTAAAGATATCTTTACTCAGACCGTAGATTTTTGATCCTGAGACGTAGCAGCTAAAATAAATCCTAGATGTGTAATCAGTTCATGATTACGTGCCTGCTTGATATCTGAATCCTATCTGTAGGAATCAGCTGACGGTGCTGAATAGTTATATGCTCTCTCTGTGGGATCTAAAACACAGTGCCCTCAAATGACTTGCTTGAACCCCCTCCAAAACAGGGAGTAGAGTATTGGCCATGTCAGCATTTGCCTGCTGGCCTGTAACAACTTTTGAATTGATGCTGAAAGTAGTTTTACCTCACTCACGAAAGAAATGGAGACCGGGAGAAATCCTTTTCTTGTTTGGTGTCCTGACTTACTGGGAAGGCATTTGGGAGAGTGGTGAGTGAAGTGAAGAAGACTGCAGAAATTTTAGGCCAAGCCAGTGCCGTGGAAATCTGAGGCTTCTGATACACTGTGTAAAAGCACATTTTAGCAATTTGTACAGATAAGCTTTTCCATTTATTACTGTAATGGTAGATGGGCCAGTGGATGCAACAACGGCTAAATTTCAGGACCAACCCCTAGAAAGTTTGCTTGTCCTTCTGGCAATTTTGAAACACTTCATACGTGTCTTTTAGTGTAGCTGACATGGGGCAGCACATGGTGGAAGTTCTTCTTAGGCTTAGATATACAACCAAGATACCCTGGTTAAACACTGCAGTGAATCAGCTGTCTTAATTAACCATGAGCTTGCTATCAGTCTGCAGGAATTACAGCAACTGCGCTTTAGCCTCATCTTTCTCTGTAAAGATTAACCTGCTTCTCCTTACCGTGCATGCGATGCGCTCTAGGAAGGTGGACCACAGAGCGCTCTGTCTCGGGCGATGTTGACCTCAGTAAGTTGATTCTGTAATCGATAGCAAGTGCCCATTTACTTTGTAAGAAGTTCACTGCTAGTCCCAACACAAACCAGAAAGTAAAATATCCTTCAGCTTCACACCCATAAAATGTTGCTGGTGACCTTCCAGTCTCACATGTAAGAAATCAATACCAGGTTCATTTATTTGGAAACGGTTGTGTTTCACCATTTCCTAAAGTCACTATGAAAGTTTTATGTAAAAAGAAGGTGGTGCTCTGCTTATAATTGAATTAATGGTGAATTATTTAATTCAAAATATCTTAAGAGTTAAGCAGTCCATAATGTATAAGTACATTTTTCAAAATGATCCTTCAACACAGAACACAGCATGTCTGTGGATCACTTTCATGCTGCAATACAGATCTGTCTGCAGACCAAGTAATGGCACGGCCACTCGGGCGAATGTGTCTTTCCAGATATACTGAAGAGCTAAGGCACAGGGAATTAAACAACGAGCATAGACAGAAAGCAATCTTTCACATCATTAGTAATAGATACTTTCTGTGTTTTGCGATTTTAGTCAAATTGTGAGTCTGCATAATTAGGAAGGCATTTGCACAGATATGAAGTAACCAGAATAAATTAGGTGAAGAAACAAAAATGCAAAAGCAACAGTCTCGATTTAAATAATATCCCTGCTCATAGCTTGGATAATTTACTGTGGTAAATTATGTGATAAACATATTATACTGATTTCTTATGTACTAGAAATTTTTCTTCCGGGGTTTGCTAAATGTTTGTTGCAGCAAACAGGAATGTTTAAGAATACGGTGCGGCACTGTCATCTTTCTAGTTACTACTATTTATCATTTATATTGCAGTAATATCTATTGCCTGCCCACTGATACAGATGCAGGGAACGTTTCAAGTCCAGCCTCTAACTAAAATAGAGAAGCCGAGGAGAATCTCCAATTTTATGAAAATTGAAATGTTTTGTGGCCAATTAGATTTTGTAACCACTTATTTCTGTTTATCATCAGCCTTCTTTCCTTGGAAAACAAACCATGCTGTTTTCACCTTGCAAAAAAGGTGTAGACAGCCCATGTTGTGACAGGTCGTCTCCAGAAAGTCATACTCAGGCTGGCTCAACGTCTTCGATAATCAGTCTCAGTTTACTCCATGGTGAGATACGTTCAGTTTAGTTGAGTTTGAATGTTTGTTCAATTATTTTTTTGTTGTTATTGTCTGTTTCTGCGCTTGGACTCTGCAGATTTATATATGTGTCCCTGAGTCAGTCATTCCTGCTGTCCAGGCTATGTAAAAATAGCATTAAAGGTTGTTTTGCTACATTAGAAAAAATTCTCTGTGGCACAGGAGCCTTTTTCCTGTGGGTAGTCATGGAGCTGAGCCGACCCAGGGTGAACCTGGAGAAGCTTAATGTAAAAAAAAAAAGGAATGGTCCTTGTTTGGTTTTCGCGTGCTTTCTTTGTGTTCTTGGCAGGCTGTTTTGGTGCGTTTTTATTCCATGATTCTTGCATTTTAGGCATGTTATGTTGTCGCTTTTAGTGAGTTTGGGTGTTATTTTTGGCTTCTTTGTGGTTTTGGAGGGGTTTTTTTGCAGTTTTGTGAGTTTTTTTTCATTCTTAGTGCATTTCTTTTGCAATATGGCTTTTTTTTTGTGTTATGGCACATTTTTTTTCATCATGGTGCTTTCTTGGGCATTGTTGGTGCATTTTTGGCTTTTTTTCACAGCTTTGGTTTTCTTTGTGAATTTAATTTGTAATTTTGCTTTTTTTAAACTTTTTTGGTCAGCTTTTTAGTGTGTCTTTTGATTTTGTTTCTTGTGCTTTTGCAGGTTATATGCATTTTTTCCTTTTTTGCATTTTTGTTTTGTTTTTTTTTTTTTCATTTTGGGGCTTTGTGCTGTTTTGTGGGAATTTTGGAGAGGTATTTTGCTTTTATTTGTGGATTTTTTTTGCATTTTTGGACTGTTTCCCCTTATTACCTTTTCTTTTCCTTTTTTAAAATTTTTGGACATTTTTCCCTTTTACATTTTTTTCTTTATTTTTTTTTAGTTTTGGATGGTTTTGGCATTGAATAACATTTTTTATTATTTGACAGTTTTGGTGTTTTGGGGCATCCTGGGGTGCTTTTTGGTATTTTTGGCGTTTTCTGGCATTATTTGTGGTTTTTGTTTTTGGCATTTTGGGGCATTTTTGGTGTGTTTGCTAGTGGTTTTTGGACTTTTTTGGACAGTTTTGGCATTTTTTGTGGTTTTTTTGCTTTTTTTTTGCATTTTTAGTGTGTTTTTTCAGCATTTTGAGGTATATTTCAGCATTTTGGGGCATTTTGAGGGGCATTTTGTGGCAATTTTTTTCCTGCAATGCTTTTGCCATCTTGACAGTGCAGATGATATTATTTTTGCACACAGTGCTGAAGGCCCTAGTGAGACAACATCCTGGGGACACTGCTGTATGTACCGTGTGTTATGGGACTGGCCACCATGTCTTTTGCATTCAGCCATTTGGAGAGAAGAATTAAAACTGTTGTTATGTGAGTAAGTGATGCTGGATTCTTTGTTTATGAAACAAAATAATGTGACCTGATCCCAGACAAACTGTATGCAATTTCGAGTTGAACCTGCAAGAAGGGTGCCTAGAAACCTGAGAGGTTCCCCGCTCCATCAAGTGCTTTTGAAGGCCTCTGGCACACACATGGTCTGTGGGAAGTAAAGTGCTCTCTGCTGGACTCAACGAAATCTCATCTCTCATGTGGCTCTCATAAGAGCTCTTTCCCCTCTACCCTCTACCAGTCACAGTGTCCTGTCTGAGAGGATGCCTAAAATGCTTGGAAAAATGCTGTGGAGTCTCTGAAATGGTCACACTCTGCGTACTAACTGAAAAAACACTTTTGGCATGAAATTTCTCAAGCCACATGAGGAGTTTTGTCCTTGTAAATGCGTCCGCTTTAAATCTGTTCCTCTTGTTCCACTGATAATAGAGGAGATGCATTGGTGTGCTCTCATACATGGTATCTATTTGACTGTGGGGTCCCTGGGATTGTGTGCAATTTCTATGGCCATCAGTGGTTTTTACTGAAAACCTTGGTCTGTCATACTGATAATAGCTTTTATAATTTGTGCTGCAGTGATGCCCAGAGGGTCATAATCTGACAGGGGACTCTTCTGTGCCAGGCTTAGACATGGTATAGCTACATTTACAATTAAATTAAGCTAGCTAAAAATGGGAACCTCTTTTGCATGTACAACAGGAGAGAAGGGAACTCTGAAGCCAGCTGGGATTGCCCATCTTACCCATCAACCTGATTTTCAGTCTCAATATAGCAGTGATCACAAGAGAGGTGGGTGTCAGGACCCCAGGTGGGGGTGACATTGTTGCTTGAATTTGTAGTTAAAGCAGCACAGATATGAAATGCTTTAGGAGCACAACCTGAGGTCCTGATTTTAAATTGAAACATACCCAACAGGAGGTGGCCCAGGATATTGGAAGTCCATATAAACAAGATGGACAAATGGAAGTAATAGTTTCTCTGATATGGAAAAGTGAAGAACAGTGAGAGTGAGCAGCCTGTGTTTGCAAAAGAAACGTGCGGCGGAGATGGGAGCCCAGCAGCCCAGACCCTCAACCAGAGTCACCCTTTCCATGGTATATTGCCACTGTCCCCTGTCTCTGATATGCATGTAGTATCAGTGCAGTCCTGAGTGAGTTGCAAGCTCAGGTCCTGCAAGCAGCTCGGCTGGTTCTCGCAGTGCTCTGCCCCAAAGGGGGGCAAGGTGAGTCGAACCTCAGTGCTGAGGGGCTCCAATTCCAGACATGCTCCGTGACAGCCACTTCCCATATGCCTTTTTCAATGCTGACATTTCATGACTTTCAGTAAGAAAAACCACGCTGTAATTCCTTCTGAGAAGAGTATGCAGGCTTGACTGTCACGTTGTGGAGGGATTGAGACTGGTGTTAATTTTGATGGACTAAAGGGACAGTTGCTGCAGTGTACGTCCAAGCAGCATTTCCACTGAAACTACTGGGACTACAGAATGCAGCCTGGGTTTCCAAATCTTAATTAAATGCCCAATGAACTAGAACAACAAAATAACAGCTAAAGATAATGCACGTTTATTTTCTTTTTGTTTTGTTTTTAATCAGTAACTATAAATGACAGATAGGAACTGTAATTTCATAAATGCATATGGTAACTAAATGACAACATGAGACTTCTTTCTGTTGCAGAAGAGTTGTCTACAAAAATTCATCCACATTTTCACCGATTGTTTTGGAGAGATAGATGAATACATTAATAATGCTGAAATCATAGTTAGAAACATTTATGGCCCACTGAGTTTAACCACCAGGTGTTGCATTCATGCCCTAGCAATTTGCTTAATAATGTTTTCCCACCTTGAAACATACTGTATCATCCCAAATCATCTGTTTGAAATGGTTGTTTCTATTGCTCAGTTGGCTCTTGCTAGTATAATTTAACATTTTCATTAGCTCAGTAAAAGAAAGAATTTAAGGTTTTTTATGTTTCAAAGGCATAATGTGTGTCATGGTGGGAATCAGGTAGGAATTACTATTGTTTAATGAATACTTTACGGATCCTGTAAAGTAATTATATAGTGTAATTAAATTATTTCAAATTCAGTTTCTAACTTTGTTTCCTGAATAGACTTAATTTGATCTTTGGGTAGGGAATAACTTTCTTTCAGTTAAGTCTTCTGTTGCCAGAATAGAGAATATGTCATTTGAACCTAGGTGGCTTGGGACTTCATGGGTAAGAAAAACAAAGAGCTTCCTTGTTTTGATCTATTCTCTGTTTGACGGCTTGTGTTCAGCATGGGGGAGTCACATAATTGCTATCAACTACTCACTGAATTAGCTTATTTAAAATCTTTTACAATAAATATATTATACAGCTATTAACAATAGACTTGTAGGTGAAATAATACTTGTGCTCGATTTCTCAATGGGAGTTTCCATTTACCACAGTAATGCATATAAATCCTCCTATATAAAATAAAGCACATATAAGGATTCAACTATGAACCAAATATTTGCAGGATCTAATCAATTAACTCTTACTGCAGCAAACTGACATGGAACTCAGTGAATACATTATTAATGTAGCAGGTGTGCTTTGGACATTTCTGGCCCTTTTTTCATGCTCTTTTAGGAAGAATCCAAGCTGAGACTTCACAAATTCAAAAATTTCCAATCCTTGTGTTCAGTCATCTGGTAAAATAAGTAAATTATTTTTATCTTGGATTAAGTCAGATTTTTTTTCTGTTGGCTGTCAGGCCTTCCCAAGGACATCAGTTTTCTCTTGCAGTAACTTCATTACAGTTCCTCAGAGGACCCTGTTCTGCCACAGACCACAGCCCAAGATCCAGCAGATCACATTTACCACTGGACTTCTGCACTGGTTCTGTGACTGTCCTAAACGGGTATAAAAATTAACCAGCTCTATATTTCTCATCTTTTAAAGTAAAAGAGAACTCTATTCAGGAAGCCCAGAAAAAAACCTTACAAAATTACATGCTTGAAAGTCCCTAGCCACTGAATTATCACTGAATTAGAACACAGGCACAGTTTTGGAGATGGAATTACAAATATGTTCCAATGTTTAAAAATTTCCTTCTTTTCCTGCATGACAGTAAGATTCAGCTCTGAGTCTTCAATGTGAAAAGCTTCTGAACCTGAAGTCTTGGTTCAGGTCCATCTCTCACTGTGCTTAACAGTAAATAAAAAGGTTTTCATGGCTGATTTAAACAGTTAGGAGGCCTGAGCCAGTAGCTAAACAGACAAGGTCTGAGTATATCACAAAATGTCAGGGAATGAACTGTACTTCTGAAAGAGGGAACCAGCACCAGAGTGTGTGCACTCTGTGAGGCGTTAACCAGCTATTTACTGCAAAGTCTGCACTGTCACTTCCAGAAAAATACACTTCAGTATAAACAACTCCACTTTTTCATGGAAAATTAAATAATCATGTTTTAAGGGAAGATTGTTTATTTCTTTTTTTTTTCTTTTTTTTTTTCTGTAAGAGTTTTAAGTAGGCAGCCCAAATGAATTTCTTCTCTAATTCAAGTTTTAAAACTGTGACTGTGTTCAAGATGGACCATAAGAGAATGCAACCTGCCAGCTTAATTAAGTTTCTGGAATGCTTCTGGGCAAAATTAATATATGTGGATGAAAGCCAAAATCAGCCTGACTGAACAGATTTTAGCTAGCACACAACAAGTCTGAGAAACACAGGGACCTTAAAGTACCCGGCCTAGCAATATTAATTACAGTGGTTAGAGAACTGTCTGTCCTTTTTGTGGATGCCAATCTGCATTTATTGTTGTTTATTGCCAAGCCAATATGGTTATCAGAACAATCTTAGAGTTAAATTAAAAATTAGAAAATGATTTGCCATTATTTTCTGCTTCAAGCTCTTGATAAACGGCAGCTGATGAAAACAGAAAGCTAGACTTACTCAAATAGCCTGAGTGTGAAACTGAATTAGTTCATAATGCAATAAAGGCCTCTGATATTAATGTCCTTATGAACGCGGACTCCTAACTTGGCCTTTATGACTTCCTAGAAAAAGGTCTCTGAATTAAATGCTTTCTTAGTCTTGTCACCAGATACTGCTCCAGAACATTAAGAGTCTTTAACAGTGCTTCACATAGGCTGCATTCACTTGCCATGGAGAGAAGAAAACTTAACACATAGTGTCCTGCTATTTGATTCCCTAATTCTTCATGTCCATGCCTTGCCATGGTGATAGCTCTACTGCAGTCCTGTGTACTTCACTGCTTTATTTTGAAACATTAAAATGGAGGTTAGGTGGCAAAGATAGATTTTTTAGCTCAGCAAAATCAAAGAACTCATCCTGACATCTTTACTGAAACACAGTTCCCATTATCTGCAGAAGAAAGTTTACCCAAGAAAGAAGGCCAGGATCAGACCGTTAGGGGAATATTCTCACATATATCTCTGTCATATATTTCCAGTTTGTGTTGTTGATCAGCTCTGGTGAGCAGCCATGGGAGGTTCACGTACTGAAAATACAGGATTGCACTGTATTATATGTACATGGTGGTAATTATAGAGAAACTGATTAACTGATGTCAATGCAGAACAGAGACATTCTGGTCTTTTAACTACCCCCTTGAAGGAAGGTAAACATTGCCAGTCTCTCTCCTGTTCTGTGAAATCTCTCCACTTTTGTGAAAAGGGCTTTCACAAAAGCTCTGCTCCTCGGTATAAAGTGGCCTAGGGATGCTCTGAATTAGTGCACTGCAGGGACTGCTTTCACCAAGTGTCTCCTGGAAAGCTGAAGAGGTCTTTGTGAGTGACACCCCCCTGGCATTTCTCCAGAGTATTTTTGATGATGAAGGTCCCTTATCAGAGAAAATTACACTTAGAAAACATCCTGGAATCAGAAATCATATCTTCTGCATTTCCTTTGCCTTGTGGTTACCAGTAAGAACTTGGTATTTATCAAATTGAAAACAGTAACTGATTCACCCAATTTTCTTCTGTCATCGGTAGGTTGTGAGCTTTAAAAGTTAACCACTGACTAACAGCCTGTTCCTGACAACTCTGTCCTGTCACCGGGCAGTGGCAAAGGCTCATCCGACTGAAACAGGTAGTTTCAAAAGCAGGAGAAACACTGGCGCGTGCTTTCCCAAGCGTTATAGTGCTTGTTTGGATTTTCTAACATCTAAGTAATGGGCTCTTAAGCACTCACCGTCTGACAAATACACACAATATAAACACAAACATTTCCTTTCCTTACAACGTTATGCTGAAAGTATGGGTCCAGTTGACCACTATGACAGTTCAACAAATTTAGTGATGCCAAGTTGTTTTGCAACTAGCATAGTGAAATTTTGATCAGATTTATAGCTGAACACTAAAAAGACTTCAAAATGGTTTTGAAGCAATGAAGATATATCTTTTCCTTTCAAAGTCTTGTATCATCTTCTGGAGTATAAAAATAATACTTGCACATCATGTCAGATCCCTCACACTTTTTCTGGGCTTTAGTGTGCAATTGTTATGAATAATATAGGAAGGATATCTGTTTCCCAAAGAAGTCTATAACAAAACTCCTACTGATTTCAAAAGGAAAGTCCTCTCCCTAGGCTTAGATCAGCCAAGCTGTGGCAGTACATTACATACAGAATTTACAAATACATATACAAATATATACACACAAATATAAAAACCATGACATTATATAATAATGATAAAAATGAGAGTCTGGTACTTTTATCTCATAATTTCTAATCACATTTCATTAAGATTAATGGGACCTTATTTCCTTTGTGTTCATGTCACAGTTGGTTTTAAATCATGTCTGTAATGTAGCCTGACAATTTTTCGTGCAATTACCTTTCAGGAATTAGTATAACTGAGCAATAAACTATTAGCAAAATAAGCATTGGTCTATCTAGAATTAAATATAAAAATGTAGTCTAAATCTGGTCATTTAGATGCTTTGCTTATGACCTGAGATTATTTTAAAACTAGAAAGAACGTTGAATTTGGACTTTACTATACTTTTGACATTCTTTTTCATTAGTGAAGGTTACATGTGGAGTTTCATAAAAGCTTGCATAAAAATACGTAACCTCAAGACATATGAGCAAATTAATTTAGACAAAATGGAACAATTTATCCCTGGGGTAACTGCATGGAAGTTGGTGGCAGTAAGCCAGACACTGATTTGGACCATCAAATTTTGTATCATTTACTTAGAAGTTATTTCCAGTTGGAGCTGGTTTAGTCCAGGTTGGCGTGTTGAAGCTCATTTGGGAGAACCTCTGTCTGCAGATTTTGAGGGTCATGGTCTGCAATTCAACTCCAGTAATGCTCAGGATTACAGCCTTTGCATGGGAGATTTTACTAACTGGTTGAGACAGCTCCACTGTTCTTAATCCTTGTGAATATAAGTGGATATAAATATTGGGGAATACATTCTGCAGAGAGAAATAAGCCTCAGGCACAACAGACACAGTTATAAAATATTAGCTGTCTTCATAAGCAAAATGTTCCTCATTTTTCACATATACTATTTGTGACTGCTTCAGCTTCCTTTGAAGTCAGTTTTGCTTTTGATTTAAATGGGAACTCTGTGGCGCACAGACAATTTTAGTCATCACTTTTTCACATTTCCACTGCTTTATTCTAACAACTCAGAGGTTCCAACACTCATATCAGTGGCTTTGAGCAAGCCATGTAAATTTTCTGCATCTATCCATTTCTTAGTGCTGACAGATGCTTGGAAACTATGTCCAGGCTCAGAAACTTATATTTAGTTTGGTGCATCTCTTTAATGGCCCATGTCTGAAAGTTCTGAATTTTGGACAAAGTTTAGATTCACTGCCATATTTTCAGCCCCAGTAGTCTGGAATGATGAAATTCAGAAAAGCCAGACATGATTCTAAACGCAGTTCTGAGGTGATGATAGAGCTTATATTGTTTCTCTGGAAAGCACTGATGTTTCTACTGTATCAAAAAAGATTAAATATCACTTAATGTTTGTAAAGTGCTTTGAAGGTGAAATGTGCTATACAAATGATACATTATGATTATTTATAATAATACTATAATGTGCCTCAAGAAATAATCATGGAACTTAATAAGAAATTAATTTTCCCTAGAGATTTTTTTTTTTAACATCCCATAAAAGTTAATAGAAAATTACAGTCCTGCTCTCAGAGTCTAACAAAATAGTTCAAAAGACCTATAGGTAGGACATATTTCTCCCTTTGGAGAATCTTATATGAAACTTTCCTAGAGAATACAAGTTTCATTTCTGTTAAATTCTGCAGATATTTTTTTTTAAATTTCTCAATACATAGAAGGAGATGTTATTAACCCAGGAATCTGTTTTTCACGTGGTTTGTGAAATTGTTAATCCAAAAATTAAAGGCTTCTTATACTCTACAGAAGAAAGAGCAGCATTTGCAATCAGATTTCTAAACAGAAAAATGAAATTTCATTTTATCTGTGTGTTCTAGCACATCAAGAGCTGTTATAATGTGTTTAAAATGCATTTACGTGGGGTTAGTTAACTTCAGTATAGAATCTTTGATGCCAATGGAGCTAAATGGAATTTTACTAGCCAGCATTAGTCTCAACTATTTCCACAAAGCATAAAAGGAAATATATCAATTTTATTTGCATGCTGTGGTTTCCATTTTCCTCTGTCTTCTCTTTCTGTATCTCTGTCTCTATTTTTCAATTCCTTGCCTGTATTTTCCATTTCTCCTATTTGTTAATAGGAAAATATTTTACTGACAAACTGCAATATTGCAGCAATATTTTATTACTTCTGCAAGAAATATTCAGGGAAATAAAATAAAATAACATGTGGAAGTTACTGAAATGAGAAAAGTGAGAACATTGTCTGTTTTAGCAAAGTTCCATCTTCAGAACTGACTTACTGTTGATTTTCTCTGACAGCCCTTGCTTCTTTAACCAAAACAATCCCAAATTACATTTGAAATTCAAGGAGTTGGCTGAGTAGAATTAGGAGGAATTACTTTACATTTCTTATGAAGTTAAGAGGGAGTGTTAAGGAGTACTTCATTAATTTCAGTCCTTTGTGAAATGTCATCAGCCTTGAGACTATTGGTGCAGCAAAGACTTTGAGAAGTACAAATACTCAGAATACTCTGTGGAGAGTTTATATGCATATTGCTCTGTCTGGTTTTATGGATGTGTGGAGGTCTATCGACACTTTGTTTGCCCAGCTTCAAATTAATTGAACTTTACCCTCACTAACTACCTTCCCAAATCTGTGGTGCTAACAGTCAGCTCCCAAAGGCCTGAAATACAAGAAAAGAGAAAACAAAAATAGTCAAAGCAGCTTTCACTTAGATAAGAATAAACTGTTAAAGAATGTATTGTGGAATTTACAGATTAACTAATCCCAGGATTTGCCAGTCAGTACAAAGAACCCTGTCTCAAAAAGGGAAGAATGAGACTGTCATGGTGAATTTCAAAAGGCAGCTTAGCAGTAATGAAGTCTGAAACTGAAAGGATGTGGTGGAAGCAGAAATCTGACTGGATTGGGGAAAAGTGTGGGTTATGCTCGGTTTCTCATATAAGACAAGCTCTACTTGTGATAGAATGAGACAGCATGAGCACACCTTCTAACACTAGTAAGCAAAAAGGATGTCCACATCCTCCCCTGGGTCTTGAATGGTGCTTGGGACATGAAGGTCGAGTGCGGTGACGGGATTGGACCGGGGACTGAATGGGCAGTTGGCTGTTGTGCCCACGTGCCAGGTGAAGCAGAGGAGCACTGCATGATTATGCGTTGAGAAAGACGTTGCACACCAGAAGAGCTCATTGGTAGAGATCAGAAAGGGGCCAGAAGTGGTGCCATGAGGATTTGGAAGGAGCCTTGTGCTGCAGAACTCTACACAGAGGAGCAGCCTATGGGAAGCACCCTCACACAGGGCATACCCCCCTTTGCCTCCTCTTTGTGTGCAGAGCAGTATGGAGGAAAGAGCCAGCTTTCCTCTGACTGCCGAGTGAAGCCAGAATATGAAATACCTTTATTAAGAAAAACAATAATGCTAAGCCTAAATGCAAAACATTTGAGATGGATTTGGGATTCTTTATACCCCTGTTCTCCAACATGGGGTCAGTTTTCCAGCTGGGATGTGCTGACCAAGGAGCTTGGGCTGCAGAGGGGAAGGGTGCACCTATCATCTCATAGTCAAGGGACCTACAACGGCATTTGCAGAGTGGAAGTATTTGGCTTTCAGCAATAATGTGTTTTCCTATATATGTCAATTTTATTTTTGTTTATTTTGCCTAGTAATCCAACATTGCTGTGGGATGTTCCAACAAAAAAATACTTTCCTAATTTTTGTCAAAAAATTCTACTCAGAAAAGTACATTTTTGACCAGTCAAATCTATTACGTTCCCTCATCTTTCCCTATTTCAGGCTAGCAGGCAGCTAAAATTCCTTCATATAATTTAAATTCAAGGAAATAAAAACATTTTTTTTAGAGAAACAGCTCTTTGGCCTGTGCTTCCTTTATTTTTTACTTTAACTTAAAGTTATTATTTTGTTTACAGCATATTTCTACAATTCCTTCGGTCTTATTTCGTCTCTCATCTGTGTAATTTCTGAAAGTCTCTCACATGCAAATAATGTAACGAGTGCAAGACAAAACTTGACTTGTGCAATTGTTGAAAGGGCTTGTCAGTCAAGAATTCTTGTGCCTTTTTCTGAAAAAGCTGCACTACAACAACAATTTTGTAATTTTCAACAGAGAGAAATTTGTCTTTGCAGAAGCAGCTGGGAAACCAGATGGAAAATCTGTGTTTCTTCTTTTTTTTTAAGTTTTTTTTTTTCTTCTTGCTTTAACTAAGTTCTCTGCCATCAGGGTTTGTTCCTTTTCTCAGGAAATAGATGTAGCTGATATATACTCAGCATGAGGTTTGAACATTTCCTCCTCTTTAAGAAATTCCTGTTGTGTTGCAGAGTTGCCAGGTCAGTGTTGAGTTTGTTCACCTTTTGGAACAAGTGCATACAGCGTACCCTGTGATAGCCAGGTGGTAACAAAGGACACATGTAGAAATGGGAGTAAAATTCTGGCTCAAGACTGCTATCTCTGAATTGACCTTGAATAATTTTTTTCAGAGTGGGTTCCCAGTAAAAGCAGTGTCCCAGACATTTACCTGAAATAAACTGATTTCTCTCTTCTAACCGTTTTGTAACTTAGAAGACATAATCAGACTAGTTCCATTTGATTCCTTAAGCTCCCTAACAAAACAGAGGGAATTTCAATTCCTCTCTTTCAAATAGTTGCCAGAGGGCATTTTCCAGCTTCAGAACTAGCACACCATTCTTGATCCAAGCCCCGATTTAAAGTTTCTTTTTTTTGATGGTACCAGTTAAGTCCTAAGCCTTTCATCTTCCCCCCTTTGATATGTCAGTGACAATTTGGAAAACAAAAGTGTGTGTAGACTTACCCTTCCTGACAAAGCTAAATAGTACCAAAGTCTGCCATACCAGATGTTTGTGTCTTATTTGTAGCTTTGGGTATTCCTGGCTCTGATATTTCTCACTTGGATTTGCTGTCTTCAGTTTTAACAAGCTACACATGTAAATGTGCTGTTTCCTGATATGTCTAAGTACCTCTACTGTCCTCTAGCCAATTGTATAGTCAAAACAGAGCAAATCTTACTTCAGAGTTTTAGAATTCAATAGAAGTGTAGAAAATTAAATAAGTTACTGCTTAAATAATTTTAACTCTATTCTTCCATTCATACAATTCTGCAAGAGACTGTTGTTTCCTTTATTTTAGTGGGCAAGTGACATTTCTGGTAGTCTTTTGCTTAAGATGTCTTCCCGCTTGAGCTTCTTATCATACAACTTGTGGTGAGTACATGATTTTGCTGATTTTAGTTCAGCATGTGGTTAATTTTTCTGAGTGAAGTGTATAATATCCTTTGTTCTTCATAGCGGGGGTATAGCTTTTATAATTTTGAAGAAATACTATTAAAAACCATCTTCATTTCATGTCTTGCAGTGCTATTCAGCACGGACTGTCTTTCAGAAGATATTCACTCTTCTTTGCCTGAGGTATCAATCTTAGAAGTAAATTAATAAACTCTAATATTTATTGTATCTCAATAGTTAATTATCATAATTTTAATTATCATAACCATACAAATTCACATGCACCTTTGCAAGCAATACTATCACCTTCTCTGACCTTTTAATTGCTACCTTGTTAAGCTGTATCTCAACCCTTATAAATTATTTCAAGACCTCTTCTTTTACTAATCTGTTCTTTTCTGACATCATCGTGACACTGACACAAAATAGCTGCCTGCACAGATGTGAATTCAGCTGTGATCATCAGCAGATGGAGCAGATGTGGTCAGATTGTTGGCTGATATTTGTCTCCATGAAAAGGGATTTGGAAAATCAGCCCCTCCATTTTGTTGAGCAGTTTCTGATTCCATCAAAAATATGCCATTTCTGAGTGATTAACATAGTGTGCAGACACGTATTGATACGGCTATGTCAGGTACTTTGTAAAACAGGTGAGTACTTGTGATAAGCACCATTCACTGTTTGTGGAGATCTTACGTTTCCATATGACAGTCACAGGTGAGACAGTACAGGAACATTTGGAAAGTCTCCAGCGTGCTGCATTTCCACACAGGAATTAATGTGAGTGGCAGCACACTTAGAGCAGGGTGTGGGGCTGTCCTGCAGCTCCTGATAAACCCCACCGCTGGTTCCTGTCAGTCCCTACCCTCAAGGGACTATTGCTCTTGGTCATTAACTCCTCACCAGAAAATGATGCAAGAACTCATTTAAACACCATCCAGGGCACCACCCTATTCAGAGACAGAGCGCAATGTTGTTTCTTGAATCTTACAGAACCAAATCAAAAACTGCTCGTCCACTGCTGGTCAATCTTGCAACCTTGCCCACTGAAGTCTGTACCTTCTCTCCTCTCACCGAGGCCACCGGTGTTTCCAGCTGGCTGGAAATATACCAGGCTGGAAGGGGTTTGTGTTGGCTTTTTTTTTTTTTTTTTTTTTCTGTGGAAGGTGCAGATGGCAGGATATTTATTTACCTTGATTTATTTAAGAGGGTGCAATATAGAACTTAGGGCTTTCAGTTTCTCTGTTTCAAAGGCAGAGAGTGAAACAGCAGAGATGCTGTTCTGCTAGTCAAGGCAACTTACCAAATCCCATCTGAAGATAAAGGGATCACTGACATGTTTGAGCAGAACAATATGTCTTGGCATTGCTCCTTGACCCTTGTTTAAGAGACAGATGGTAAATGTTCTCTTGCCAGGGTTCTATGTAGAAAAGAGGCAAGTTATTTTGCTAAGGAAATGGCAGGCATGTCAGAATCAATAGACTTGGAAAGCTCACAGTATGTGCCTCCTCCTGACAGATCGAGGGAAGCGGAGGATAGTGGTGAGCTGTAACAAGGCAATCACAGTGAGAGGTGATTCTGTTCTGCAAGCAGGGCAATTTCTTAATGACATATTACACGCTTCTGCCTTCTGTTTAATGCTTGTAAGGAACTGCTAGAAAGTGGATTATGGTACTTCAAATGTCTACAGATAGTCTACCGGCTCACATGGCAAAGATAGTCCAGCATCACTTGTATCTGGCCATGGAGATGCATTATAGCCTATCATATGGTGCTGCTATTGCCTACAGAACTGCTGATTGTTTCCATTATTTAGGCAGGTGTCATGGTTAGAGATATGGAGAGAGATTCAGCCATACCTGTCTGAACTTGATAATTTTCACATGCAGTCAGTGGCTCTACTGCATGTCAGGAAGAAAGTGCCATGGGCAGGCCACATTATAGGAACTTCCCTCTTGTGTTGCACAAAAGGAAACTCACGAGAGGTGGAATAAAGCAAAGTGTAGAGGTAGACTTGACATTTAATATGGCCAGAGGACACCACTGCATTAGGAGTTTTCTGTGCTTTCCCCACTAATATAAACACACGATAGATTTATTTTGGCTCCAATTTGAAATTCAACCAGCTTCTTTAAAACAAGTTGCAGAGTCCCATAAAGCAGAAGAATAATGGATGGAAATGGTTTACATGTTTGAAAAGAAATGGGAGAGTGCTTAAATGTGATAAAGCATTGTGGAATGATTTAGAGGATTGTTTTAGGGTGGGAACATTTTAAATCACTTGAATCCTTATAGGATAATTAAACAGCTTACAGGACATGGTCTTTTCAAAGTAACTGGTGTGACTGCAATCCTCTATTACTGGATTTAGAAATATATTTAAATTTAATTCTTAGCCATGAAGAACATTTTTAACAGCCTATTTAAATATGGAAGCAAATGAGGAGATATACTAGGTACTAGACTCTTAGCCACGCTAACCAGGTTTAGAAGTAAAACACAGTCTTGCAAACAGGAGTGTGGAATTCATTTTAAAAGATTTACCAACTCATGAAACTAGGCAGAGGGATTTAATTAAAGTCAGAGGAGATGAGAGGTAGCTAGATTAATCTTGGAGGCTGGACTAGTTGATTAATGTAGCCCTTTTGTCTGGTCTTAGTTGATATTAATTTCTGGTGTTGTATGCATTTTCTATAGAGATATACCATGCATTTTAAAGAATTCCCACTGCTTGGGGTAGTTAAACATCTTTTCATTTCACTTACTTTGTTTTGTGATGTATTCTGTTAATTGTTTCTGATCGTCATCTAAGTCAAAATACAACCTCAGCAATCTCACAAGATAGCCTTACTAGTCTTTTATCTTAGATGACTCTGATTTTAAAAGAAAACATTTTTAAAAGTGTTCACCAAATGGAGAATACCAAGCATCAAATATAATAGAATATAATCCAAAAAAAAAAAAAAACCACAACCATTCAAAAAGAAAAAATTCAAATACCAAACCACCCAAACACACAAATACATAAAAGATAGTTCAGTCATCTCAATGTTAAGAGCACAATAAATATAAAAACAACAAACACGGCTGGATTTAACAGTTGTTTGGAATCTAATCAAATCCTCAGGAATCCAGAAACAAGTTTCCTTGAAACAAGCCCTGGATGTGTCAAATATGTTTAATATTACTCATGGAGTCAAATGTCATTGTATACCCTTGACAATGCAATTCCGTTTTCAGATTAAGGTCAAAATCTGTCCTTATTTCTTTCAGAAGTGGTTCTACCTATCCTTTATAATATCATCATCGTTATGATGAAAAACTATTTCAATGTGTGGCCAGCAATAGAAGCACTATCTGGATGAAAGTTCTTTTATAGTAGCATGAATGTCAATTCTTTTAGGATTCAGACCTGTTTGTAAGGTAGGAAGAACACTTATTCTAAAGATGTCTAGTGAATGTATGTTTTAAAAAAGAAATTTTTTATAAGGCCAAAGAGTTTTTCATTGACAGCTCATAACCTTCATTTAAAAACACCCCTCACATACACACGTTAGTTTTTGCCCCTCTAAATCTTTTGTTCTCCTTGGAAAAGAAGGCTTTTCATGTTTTTAAGTTAAAGAATAGTCTTTTTATTCTATTTTTCAAAGCAGTGTTTTGTTAAAAGTTCCATTTCCATATTTTTCCCACTTTCAGCTACTGTAAAACTTTTCCAAAACAAACACATAAAACAGATGTTCTCATATCAACATCCATAAATCCCCTAATTTTTAAACATTTGGGGAGATTATCAGAGAGGATTAGTGTTTCTATCTTACTGGGGCTTTGAAAGGCTATGTTCTTTGAATATGCCGTTTTAACTGGTCCTTGTTTGACATCCTGAATGATGAGACGTAGTCTCGTCAATATGGACCTATGTTTATACAGCAGCTAATCTGACACACCTTGTTGCTTTTAGCATTGATTTTCAAGGAGGAAGGCTACCTTTTGCATGCTTATGTAAATGGTAAGCATAAAGACATTATTCTATGACATATTTCAAGAAAATATGTAGGAGCTGTAGGTTCTTTTATTTCGCAGCCTTTTCTTCCATGCTGAATGTATTTGATCTCTGGAGCAGGATATGGACAACTGAAAAAATATTACTAAATGAAAGAACTCTATCAGAATGCTTTAAAGTAATGCAGTCATTCCCTTGTTCTGTTGTAGTAACTCCTACTTCTTTATTTTTTCTTGTTTTGTGTAGTAGTGTGCCTACAGAGGACACCATATAACAGGTATGTTGGCAGGGCTGGGAGTTAATAAATACCTTAAGTCCAGAAGTTGTCAGGAAAACAGCAAGAGACAAAGAACTGGAGATAATTCAGGTAGTAAGTGATCTACTGCTTAAAGAACGAGAAATATTGTATGTTAGAACCATGTTTATACCACAAAGAGAACTTTTAGACTCACTAGCAATTTATATCAATTATTCTGTCCTTGTTATTGTGTCCTTGATGTACTGTCCTTTAACAAATCTTTCTGCTCTGTTTGCTTATGTATGCTCTGTTTGCTTATGTACAATAATAATTTTGTACTTTTTTATTAATACTTTCATTGCTTGCTAAGGACTTAAGATCCAAGAATGTTTTTTTTTAATGGGATATTTCCAGATGGTGCTCTAAATTTGTGCATTTTTATGTTGCATGTTGTCACAGTTAAGCAGAAGGCAAATATGGGTTTCTGAGACCAGTATGTTAATTTTTCAGTATTGCTAGTTATATTTCAAACATAGTTAGACATGCTTAAGCTTATGCTAACATATGTGTGTGTATATGCACACTAATTATAATCATTTCTCAAAGTCAAGAAGAGCTCATGTCCGTTTGGAGTGATGTTTCCCATTCTTCTACCATCGCTGGCTTTACCAGAGGGAATCAGCTAAAAGTAAAATGAAAGGTCAGGTTTCTGTTAAAACTAACCAGTCTTGTTGGCATATAATTACACACACTGGAATATATTAGAAATTGACTTTCCCTAATATTTCTAAATTTGTTGTGGGTGGCACAGCATAGTTAGGAATATCTCTATTTGTTAGACTCCATTACCAAAATTCTTCTCAGTGACTGGTAATACTGAAATGTAATAAATAGGAATAGGAAAATTCTTCTCTTCCTGTCATTTGTTCCTTTATATTTTCTGCCTTTACTTCATTGGCTTTATGCTTAGCAATGCCCAACAAAGGTTTTAAAGCATAAACATGTTGATTTTAGTGGAATATTGATAAAGCATTAGGATAAGTAATGAATTTTATATGATAACCTCTACTCTGGCATTACAGTGTAGTCAGAATGAACAGATTTTTCAGCTGGGACAGAGTTTGCAGCCTTAGAGTTTCTCTGCTTCAATAGTTGCCAAAATTCCTGCCATTTTCTCAAATGATCTGTTTCCAGTGGACATGTGAAACACTACTTAGCAAGATAGCCCACAGTCTATGACTTCCATTTCATGCTTCAGTGTTTTACTGTTATGTGCATACTTAAAGTGCAACGAATGCTGCTTGTTACCGCTCAGATGGTGATATAGTATAAGAGTATCTGTTAAAGAAAATTTCATTTAAAGTCTGTGTGCTCTTCACTAAGAAGATTACACGTGCCAGTTGATTGCAAGTGATAAGAGACGTGCTACGCCTGCATTTATTTTATTTTATTTTATTTTTCCTGGTGCTAAAAGGAGGTTAGACAGTAGTACTGTGGTATTTGAGTTTAACATCCCCCTGCAACTGGGCATTTGTCATACATGTGACTCTTTTCTTTGTTGTTTATTCAGCTACCAGACCCTCAAATTTCAGAGCAGTCAGACCTATTGCTTTTGGGTGACTCCACAGGGTGGATAAAGACTGTGCCTTCCTGTAGCAGTGCTGGCATGCATTTAATGGACAGGCACATATGACAGGCAAGACTCATAGGTAACACGCAAAAGGATTTTGTTAGAGTAAATTATGTGGCTGGGAAAAAATAACTTTTTTTCCCCCAGATACCTACTCTTTATTTCATGTGTTAGATAGAAACAGCAACCTTCAAAGCAAAGGACAGGTTAAAGACAGTTTGAAGCTTGACTGGATTTGTGTTTCTGGACTCAAGGCAAATCCAGATATATCCAGAAATATCCAGGGAAATACTTTGTAATTTTAAATGCGTAAATCTTTCAAACTGTACTATATCTGCCTAGGACATAAAGCCAGTTCTCTTGTCTGCCTTTAAATCTCTGTGATCCTATTGCTGTGGCACCAGAAATTATGCTCAATTGCCAGTATGGCTAGCATCATTTTGCTTTTCATAAAGTGGATGTTTCTGGTTCATTTTATTCTGAAAATTGCCCTTCCTCAGCCATTTTGTTTAAGATTGGAGAATGAGATGATAAAAAGTGATATTAAACATCTTTTAAAATCCTTAAGGCTGAGGTGTAAGAGACTGTAATGTGGAGACTATGGTGTAAATGAATATAATTGTAGTGACTTCACTACAGCCTTCTCTATCTGAACTTGGGGAAAGTTTACTGCTTTACTAGTTAGGAACTACACTAACATAAATCTATATTCAGAAGAGGAAGTAGCAATCTTACGAGTAAAAATAGTCCAAAATCTTAAGTGTAGTGCTCAAGATCTACTGTGACTACCCAGTATTACATATTAAACTTGAATATAAGGCATAGAAAGAAAAAAAAATATTCTTCTACCTCGTATCTTTGTATTCTCTGGCTCTGAAGCAGTAAGTGTTAGCTCGACTAGATCTGTTAAAGAGCAGAAAAAAAAAGAAAGCAGTATTCCTTGAGAATGCAGGGAATAAAAATGATACTGTTTTAACTGATGTATTTAGTAGCAAGAACATTTTATTTCTCCTGCACTGTAAAACTGTATTACACCTACTGTCTCTTGTCTTGGGACTTATTTTGAATTCTATCTTTTTGGTGGACTATAGAGGCTATAAAAGACCAAGTTTTCTGTGAATTTGAGTCTCCACATCCAGCAGAAACAAAATCAGTCGTTGAGGCTGGGCATCAAGCAAATAATGAATGTTACAATTAACATTAGAAAGCATTTTGCAGTATATTAATCCAGCCCTCTAGTCCAGGAAGTCTTGGGAACCAAGGCCAGGATCTTCCCAGGGTGCAAGATGGAAAGCAGAATATTTTCAAGTTATAACTTAGTAAATACTAATTAGTGTAGTAATAGTACACTATTCACTTTCCTATTTCAGGACCTCATTTGTTGTGGCCTTACACAAAAAGAGGGATGTGGGCTGTGCATGATCCATTACAGATATTTACCCTGGATATTGTCAATATGCCATTTGAATGTTATATGTATAATAATCACCTTTTAGTGTGTGTATGCTTTCTCCCTGCATCCATCCATCTATCTATGTATCTATATAATCTATCTATCTATCTTTAATGTACAATTTTGAAAACATCTAGGCTCTTTGGTGCATTTAGGAGCAGAGGGGAAATGTATGGTTTCTATCTGACCTGATGCAATAACTGTAATGAGATAATTTCTTAGATATCTATCATTCTACATCTGTAAATTGAGACTCACTTACACCTAATACAGCAGCCTTTTATTGCATAAAAGTTTTAAACATTACGCTGTCTAAATCCATGCTAGTAAGAAAATCACTGGTCATAATAAAGGCAGTAGTTCTAATTCTAGGCAGGTATTTCACAGGATTGTTTAAATATTCATTATGCATATGCCTAAAATGTCAGTACATACTCTTAAAATTTCATTACTCAGGTTTTCAAGGTCCTAATTAAAATAACCATATGCAGTAGCTGATATCTTTTCTTTCTATACTTAACGTATTCCTACATTATAGCTGCAGTAATCTGGATCAGGCTGTAAGAAAGGTGAATGAGTTTTATTGCTACCTGACAGCATTTTGTAAAACCTGCTTTATTGCTGGATGAGGAATACCAGCACTCTTTCTTCCTTGGTCATGTCATGCATTTCCTTCAGTAATTTGTTTCTTATTGCTATTAGCTTTTAAGGCCACTTTGGCTTGAAAAAGAAGCACTACACTTAACATTTACTTGAAAAAATGCAAAAGAAGGAAGAGAAAAAAATATTTTGTTATTGTTAACTGTGCATTCTTTCTACATTAATGCAGAAGGAGATAGAGATGGTAAAAACAGAACATACACGTATGAAGCATCTCATCCCTGCTAGGCAAAGTATAGGGCTTTGTAGCATTACAAAGAACTGTCACTGTCCTGACAGCAATTTGAAGATTTTCCTCTGGGATGACTACATTTCAAAATAAACTCAAAGCATTGTAAACTTAAAAAAGAGCCTCAGAGACTTGGTCCATGACAGAGTGAGTCCCATTTGGCAGCCACAAGCAACATTTGTGGGATTTGAGGACCTGCTATGCCATCTTAAAGGAGTAAAGCTCCCAGGGGATGGTGTAGGAAAGGAAGGTGAGGTAAGAGGTGAAGGACAGTACTGTCATGTTAAAAACCTATTTCAGAAAAACGAGCAAACAATATTGCCCCAAAATCTTCTTTGCAACTCTTCGAAACTATTTGTCTTTTGATTACCTCAGACTTAATTATTTTTCAGCAGTATCTCAGATAGTCTGTTATCCAGGCAGCTGCCAAGCTATTTGGAGCATGTATAATACTGTGCAGTGTAGCTCGCTTGGCTCTAAGTGAGCTACCCCCAGGACTGTGTAACTACAGTGCAGGTAACTACAGCCTTCAGGGAACTGGCTGTTCTCTTGCAAGGTGTCCTGGTTTTGGCTGGGATAGAGTTAATTTTCTTCCTAGTAGCTGATATAGTGTTGTGTTTTGGATTATGAGAATAATGTTGATAACACACTGATGTTTTAGTTGTTGCTAAGTAGTGCTTATATAATCAAGGACTTTTCAGCTTCCCATGTTCTGCCAGGTGCTCAAGAAGCTGGAAGGGAGCATAGCCAGGACAACTGCCACAAATTGGCCAAAGGGATATTCCATACCATATGACATCATGCTCAGTATATAAACTGGGGGGAGTTGGGCGGGGGACAGCAACCACTGCTCAGGGACTGGCTGGGCGTTGGTCGGCGGGTGGTGAGCGATTGCATTGTGCATCACTTGCTTTGTATATTCTATTATTATTATTATTATTATTATTATTATTATTATTATTATTACTACTACTACTACTACTACTACTGCTGCTGCTATTTTACTCTATTTTATTTCAATTGTTAAACTGTCTTTATTTCAACCCATGAGTTTTCTCACTTTTACTCTCCCGATTCTCTCCATCATCCCACTGGAGAGGGGGGAGTGAACGAGTGGCTGTGTGGTGTTTAGTTCCTGGCTAGGGTTAAACCATGACACAAAGGCTGCACTCTGCTACAATGAATGGTGGTAACTTGTTTGAGTGTCTCTAATCAGCATGATTCTGGTATACTCACACCCTGGATGCTTCTTCGGTCATAGTCAAAACCTGTAAGTCTATGAGGGGACCAGTTGGTGCCATCTGTAGTAAACCAAAGCCTTTTTTCTACGTAATAAACAAGTGTGTGTTTTCCACATTAACTTAGATCTGTGGATACTTTCAAAGAGTAGTCAGATATGTTTGGTTGTTTTTCTTTTTTTTTTTGTTTAAATACATGAGATGAGATAGCTGAACTAGGATTTTGAACCATCTGAAAGCTGTTTAATGCCTATCTTCTCAAACCACTACTGCTCCTTGCTGAGTTGATCTAGCAGAGAATCTCTGCTGGATTTATACCCCTCCACCTTATCCAAATTTGGCCATGAGAAGAAAGAGAGCAAAGGGGTAGGACTTAGTGTAGAATGTCTTCAAGCTGGTATATCATGGTTTAGTTCTCTATCCATGGCCATCTAGGTGATTTTCTATGCTGTGCATTTCTATGCTGCCCACTGCACTCCCTCGTTGGTGTACTCATCACTTAATGGTAAGGCTTATACGTCTGTGGTTGTAGGTGGCATCTAGGCTTTTGTGATTTGTTTTTATATAGTATGGCAGACATTACAGTACCTTATAATAGTCCACCTATGAGATGTCATAGAAAAAAATTATTTGTGGCTTAAAAAGGACAATTCTGGAGCAAGCCAAGCATTAGGAATCTAATCCTACTGCTGCTGCAGTATGCAGTTTGTCTCTGGTGCTAGAAGAGTTGCTAATAGAAATGTGTAATTCTGCTAAGGGTTGTTCCAGGCTGTTAAAAATCATTCTTGCTATTTAAGCGACTAAATACAAATTTGGGGCCCATCATGATGCTTCTGGGTTTTTCACATTTGGCTTCCACTTTTTTTGCTATGAATACTCCATTGTTTTGTCCAACTATGAATTTTAATACTGTTCAAATTCCTAGTCAGATAACAGCAATACAAAGTTAACTTTTATTAAAAAATAATCATGAAACCTGAATGAGGCATATAGCCAATGAAGTGACATTTTATTCAGCTGATGACTAGCTAAAAAAACCCAATGGCTTAGGAGGTATGAACTGCCCATTAATCTCAGTGGAAAAATCTATTTGGGAATTTGTAAAGCAGCACTGATTTAATGGGTTTGTGCCCTTCTCCTTAACCACCTTTCTTTTATCATCCAGAGCATGCCTTTGTTTTCTGTGTGTCCTGGTTTCAGCTGGGATAGAGTTAAATTTCTTCCTAGTGCCGTGTTTTGGATTTAGTATGAGAAGAATGTTGATAACACACTGGTGTTTTCAGTTGTTGCTAAGTACCCTGCTAGTCAAGGACATTCAGCTTAAGGAAAAAACAAACAAAACAAAACAAGCATTGGGAGGGAGCACAGCCAGGACAGCTAGCCCAGCTGGCCAATGGGGTATTCCATACCATGTGATGTTATGCTCAGTATATGAATGGTAGGTGTGATCCAGGAAGTACCGATCGCTACTTGGTTATCGGTCGGTGTGGGTGGTGAGCAATGGCATTGTGCATCACTCATTTTGAATATTCTATCATTATCATTATTATTTTCCCTTTTCTGTTCTATTAAACTGTCTTTATCTCAACGCACGAGTTTTTCTCACTCTTACCCTTCCGATTCTCTCCCCGCCCCACTGGGGAATGGGGCGGAGTGAGCGAGCGGCTGCGTGGTATTTGGTTGCCTGCCAGGTTAAACCACGACACTGTGCCTACAGTCCCAGTAACTGTAGGTGTGATTATGTCCCCCAGATCTGTCCACTATAAATATTATCAGATAGTGAAATCCAGACACATGACAGAGCCATGTGCAATCAATGGAGATACTGAAAAATAAAACTAACACAGGTCACTGATCAACGTATTCTGTGATTTCTTGCCAAAATATTTATTCATTTTTAAGCAGAACATGCAGAATTTCCAACCTAATATTCCAGTCTATCACAGAGTCTGGAGTTTGTATTTGTGTGTATGAGTCATTGAATCCTATTCTTTTTGAATATTCCCTTCCTAGTTTTCCTTGTTGAATGTTCTCCTTAACTCATACTCCTTATGCAATTCCCATCATTTTGTACTGGTTATAAGATGTTTTTCTCCTTGCTTGGCATGCCCACATTTGCATTTTTTCACCTAGGATGTATTTATCTACTGGATGAATCCTATTGTGAATGAAAATTTTTCAAATCTTGGCTTATTCCAGCCACAGGATTCATGACCTTCTACCTTCCCCAGTGTGTTCAGATAAAACACTGATAGTCTCTTGTCAGATGTGATTAATATTACCTTTAAAAAAAATGTAGTATGAGCCCTGCAGTGTATTTTACTTCCAGCAAATTTATGTATAGACTGTTAACTTATTTTTGGCTAGTCTCCCACCATTAACAAACTAAAAAGCAGCCTATAATGAACAGCTTGTGTCCTCTATAGACATAGAAGTCAACATACACTTCCACGATAACATGACTTAGCTATTAGTGGGGTAGTGATCAGCAGTCATCCAGTATTTGGGTCTGATTCCATTCCCAGTAAATCAGGAGAAGAGGGCTTGGATTTGAATCTTACATGTGAGGTCAGATTCACACATTTTCCATATCTAACTATGGAAAAATCCATCATACCTCACTTCAATCAAGGGAAGACAAACATGAGTAATGAACAAGTATAATTGAGAAGCCAGCAAAAGTCATCATAGATTGTACACCAATTGCTATTCCCAGAAGTCAGCATAGTCACGTAGAGAAATTGTGCCTTTGAAAAGGTGAATCAATCGGTCTCCTCTGTATCTGTGCTGTTACTTATCCACCTAGGGAGATGGGTACTAGGCATCAGAGAAGTGGGTAATAAATTTATTAGCTGTTGATTTAAATATTAGTGCAATTACAAGTTTTAAGAAGGTATTTCGGATGAAATTATCGTTATTTGTTAATAGTAATTTGGTTGCTGTTGGAGGCCCTCATGTAAGAGTATGATTCCCCCATGCTGCCCAAGGAGTTTGCTGTCAGAGCACTCTGTGGCCAGTTTTTTGAACAAACTGAGTCCCACAAGAAATGGGCTGGTTCAGTTGTAATGTGAGCAATAGGGAATGAGCTTGAGCATCTCTTCCTGGGTGAGATCAAAAGAGGAAAGAAACTCTCTTTTTTCCCCATGTTCTAAGGACAGCAGGCAGAGATACACGCGTCTGAGTGACAAAGAAGCGTAAACCTGGTTCTTCACCTCTCTTCTTCTCTCTGAGCAACAGAACCTCTTGACACGTAGTGATGGCTGATTTATTAACTGGGTTTGACCTGCGTTTATTGAGTTAGCACAAGCAAAATCACATTTGCCAGCTTCTGCCACTGTGGATGAAAGTTAATGTTTTAATGTGGGTACCATAACTACAAACATCCTGAATCTTTCAATTTCAAGACTTGCCCATTCCTGCAAATTACACTAATCCTTATTATGCATGGATTGGTTTTGCCTAATGTTTATTTAAATATATTTATTCATAAATGTGATATCTATTTCTATATATAGTATCTTTATATATTTTTTTATATATATATATATATGCAGCTTGGTACAGAATCACAAAGCTGTTGATGGCAAGCAGCACAAATATTTACAATGCAAATGAGCAGGCAAAACATGTTGTGCTGTTATGCTAACTTACCATTGGAAGCGTGTCATGCATGGTTGAACAACAGAGTATTAAAAGCTGAGAAAATGCTAAATGGTGCTGATAAACAAAAAGGTCCCTAAAGGCTAAAGACTCAAACAGATTTATTCCATGAAAAATACAATCTGCGTCCAGGCCCTTGTACAACAGAAGCTTTAATCCGTTAATCAGTAAGACTTAAATAATTATTTCTATTTATGACAGCATCCAAAATGTTTAGGCTGTGTGCAGCCATATGGAGGCATAGTATTTAAAGACATCACTGACTCATAAATTCCACGTGGAATGAGGATAGTACAAAGAAAAGCAGCCAAACACAGAAACATGTGAGAAGGGTAACTCTTAGTGTGCATCACATGTTAAGCTAAATGCTTAGAGTAAGACTTTGTTCTAGAACATGTACTGGACTGTGAGAGAACAGATCTGAATTTTGTTCCCTTCTTTCTTAGCAGTATAAGTTCTCTGATTTTCTGCAGTTTGCTTTCTTCCTAGCCCTTCTCTATTTTGTAAGCTTTCTGTAGCAAAACCTGTTTCACACTGTGTGTGTGTGTGTTTTCCCAAGTCAAACAGTCCAGTGGGGCTGTTGGTGCTACTGTATTTCTGCTGGGACAACTGTCTGCAGTAACAGTATGTCTTACAGAAATTATCTTCTGCTGAAATACCACTGTCCTAGTGTTTCCAGTCTTAATGAAAACTCTGCGAATTAGTGTTTAGTGAGTACTATTTGTAATCAAAATGAAAAATGAGTTTAGTTTGGAGTACTGCAGATAAAACTAATTATAACATCACCCCACAGGGAAACCGAAATGAAGAAAAGTTTTGGTAAAGATTCCAAACTTAATGTTGCAGATTTGCAAACCAGAGCTGGTAACAGGTAGCTGAGATTTCCATAGCTGCCCTGGATAAATAACACAAGTCTTCTGTATGCATTTATTCTAAATTCCTAAGATGGTTTTGCAAACCTCAGGCTGGTTTCTTGAGTACTATGGCCCTATCACCCTTACCCACTGTAGGAAAAAAGGTTAAATTTTAAAAGAAAAGGCAACTAAGTTTCTCTTCATATGTTTGGTGAATAAGGGTGAGAGGCAGCTGGGATTGTTACCTATTTCATAGGTTAAAAATATATAAATGTAGTAAGTAAGAGAGTTTTTAACCTCTTAAGTAAGGGATGGGATTTATTTGTTCTTTCCCTCAATATTAGAAAACTCCTTTTCTAGAAGCAGGGAACAAGACCGAAATAAACTAGTCATGTATTGTTACGTAGGAAAATTTAAAACATCTTTCCTTTGGTTTGGCAGAGTTTACTAGAGATACAACAAAAAGAAAAGCATTTATCTCAAGACCAATATTCTTTCTGAGCTCTAGATAGGTTTTTTTTTTTTGTGAGTTTAACTGAGAGGAGAACTTGTCAGAAGTCATTCCATATTTAGGTATTGAAAAATCAAATCCACCTCTCATTCTCTAGTACATACCAGATGATTAATATGTTGTTGCAAAGTACTGAGTGTTCAACTTACATGTTACGATGCCATTACTTTTCCTTTATTGCCAAACACCAAGAAGCTGTGGTTCTCTGTGTGAATGTAGCTGAGGCTTTCTGGCATCCAATGTCATGTTTTTCATGTGATAAATCTACCATTTTTATATAAAGACTGAGTAAGGTTGCTATATCTCATTTCAAGTGTTTAAATGTTTTATTTAAACTCAAATGTGAAGGGATTTATGTTAAATGAAAAAAGATTCCTAGGGTACAAGTTTGTTGTGGATGAGTGGAACGTACCTCACTCTAAAGAGAGAAACAGCAATATGTTTTATTGAGGTAAAATAATAATTTGACAGAGTTCAATAAATTTGATGGAATTTAACAAAGTTTAATAGTGGTTTACCAAGGTTCAATAAGTTTGATGGCATGGTTCACCTTATTAATTACTGCATGGAAGAAACATACAAAGGAAAATTGAGTTAGAATGGAGTTAGAATGATTCACACAGAGACCAGAGAAACTAAGGATAAGGAAGACCCTCCCATTGAGTCACGAGGTTCAGAGTGGACCCCCCTTGCTTTCTAAACTGTTCATGGAGTCTAGATGCAGCTAGGTCCAATCTTAGACTCAGACTTGGACAACGGTTTATGTCTAATGGAATTATCTATATAAAATTTATAATAATTAATATTGAGTAGCTACATGGTTTAGTAATGTTTCATTAGTATTAATTCAGCATGCTATCAGTCACTTACCGAGGATCTGTCGTGGGTAAGGGATCTCTCTGCCTTGGGCAAGGAAGGATCTTTTAGTCTCAGATTATATAAGGGATCTCAAACCTTGAGAGGCATCCCTGCTCAAGGGAAGGGTTACCTGACGTGCAGTCCAGCTGCAACTCAGGGAGAGCTCCAATGGGGCTCATCCTGATGGTAATATTTATAGAGTGAAGTAGTTGGCTGCTAGTCAATAGTATAGACAAGATAGACGTCTTTGGTTTAGCTCTGGTATCTTATTCTATACTTTGGTTATCTTGCATTTTTGGGCTTCAACACCACCTTTCAAAATATTTTTCCGAGGCACCCACTCCCTTGTATGTGAGCCAGGAGCTTTCCAGATCCAGATTCACCACAGGGCATGAGGCCTGTTGCTTCTTAGTCAGCTTGAACCAAAATAGGGCTAGGGGTCAAGTGTGTTCATCACAAAGATAAAGAGGAAAAACACAAGGGTGCTGGGAGGTGAAGTGCTGCATAGTCAGAATGAAAAAGTCAGGAAAACAGAGCTCAGAAAGGCTAAGGTAAAGGCCAATAACACATTGCATATACTTTTCCTGTCTGTCGGAATGTTTTCTTTGACTAGAAAAAGCTACGAGCATGTTTAAAGCAAATTCCTTTAGAAAATCCAGAGTTCAAATCACAAGAGATAAGCATTATCATGAATTGGCATTTTATAATAAAAAGCAAGGGATTTTTTTTTCTTTTTTCTTTTTTCATAAACAAAATGTCAACTCCCTGAAGGCTTACCTGTTCTGTCATCAGGAATCCACCCCATTAGTACTGGAGATGGCCATCTCACAGTGCGCAATGAGCTTCAGAGGAGGAGGCCATAGAGAAAAATCAGAACTGACCAAGATCTCTAAAGCCACTTCTGCTTCGAGCCACATTGCCAAATTAGTGACCAAAAGTTCACACAAAGGCTAATCAGCCCTCACTTTTCAGACTGTCTCCTTAGAACCAAAGATGTATTTTTACTTTTGTTTGAATATTTTAAGGTGAGGTTGGCTTTTTTTTCCAACATTGCACAAATAGATTCTTCCTTTTTACATGGCTTATCAGACTTAATTCGTGTTGGGCCATACAGATGATTTAATTAGACAGTATGTCAAGTGTATTCCAGCTAGTGTCAATGAACTCCCAACCTATTGTGTTTATGACTACTAACACATTATGTTGTAATTAGCAATAAACTGTCTTCTGCAGAGGGTACAGGTGTGATATGCATGAAAAAAACTGAAGCTAGTTATATTGCTGGATAAAGTAATTTCAAGTTCCATCCCTTGAACAGGGTAGATATGTTGTGTTATCAAGTTGTCAGAACTGCTAGATGGTTTCATTTATTTTCTTTGTGGTATCTGAAAGTCATGTCTGCATTTGCTATTATGGCTTAGTTTCTGCATAAGTCTTTAATGTATTTGTAGAGGTCTCATTGACAGCAAGAAAAATTAATACTGGAGCCAGTGGAATACATAATGCCTACCTGCAAAATGGTGACTCATTGCATTCGAACAAAGGTTGGAAGATGTTTGACCAAAGTAGTCTGTGAGGGGAGGGTAATGATGGGAGAGATTATAACTCCCAGGATAATAAACTGTCTGAACTGGAGAATGGAAATGTTCATGGTTAAAATAAGAACAGTGTTACCTTCAGTGCTACAATAAGGTTTCATGTAAACTTTGTGATAAAACTATGCTCGTAGGAGGAATTTGGATGTATTTAGGGCATTATGCATGTAAAGCCTGTTTGATTGATTGAGATTGTGAGAGGTATGTGAGAACCTGATAAATGTGAGTCCCATGTGACTGGAGGGAAGGAAGAAGGGCTGTGTCGGGAAAGAATAGTATAAAAAAGGAAAAGCAAAATGGATAAATACTGAAATGAATAATGTAGTGTCTTGAAGAAGCCAAGAAAGTGAGAAAAATAAGTGAAAGGGCTCTCAAAAGTGGATGGTGTTGTCCTGTTTCTTTCAAGGCAGACAGGGAAAAACAGGGTTTGAAAATGCAGCAATCAGGTTCAGCAAATGTTTGCTGGAATGTTGCAACATTTATATAAAACCGGCTATGGGATTATTAAAAAGGTCTTTTCAACAATCTTTTAAATAAAACCCTCCATGACCTGTTTGAATGGATGGGGAAACAGAGTCACAGAGTAAGTAAGAAACTTGCCCATGACCCCTGAAAATGTAAGTGAAAGAGCAGAGAGCAGAGGTACTATTACTTGCCTTGGACTTTGTCTTCGAGAGTTTGCCAGCCCCTGGCCATCTGTGAGCAGAACAATTCAGAGTAAAGACTTATAAAAGTTGAAGTGAGGCTTTTTTACACATCCCTGCTTATTAGGGATCCTAAAATTCTAATTATATTTTTAACACAAGGAGGGTTTCTTTTACTTTCTTATGGGGCCTGTATTGATGGCTTCTGTTGACAGCACGTTAGAAGAACTAGATTAAGAAGGTGAAGCACTATACTTATTCTAATGTTCTATTGAATAAATATTTCCAAAGCCTGCCCAAGGTATTACCCCATCTGGTTCCACCTGGCATTTTGAAACATGTTTCATTTAATGTGTTTAGTATAGATTTACAATCATAAGGCCAAAAGTAGAAGTGAGACTAAACTGGTGTGTAATTCACACCTCTTTCTACCATGTAGGCTATGCCCTTCAGCTCAGAGCTGATTTTGGTGTGGAGAATTTGAACTGTGTATGTGCTATATATGTTGCAGTGTGTTGAGAAAGCCAAATGTTGCTTGAAAATGTGCACAAATCAAAGCAAGCTGGAAATTGCCTAAGACGACCAAGTAAGCACTGATATTGCTGAGGTTATTTTAAATTTCCTGCTTATTTATTTATTTTAAAACCCAACATGACTCACTGTATTCAAATCAGTTTGCCTTAAATACTGCATTCAGGAATAATATATTTCTAAATAAACAAATTTTTAGAATGATTTAATGATTTCATGGCTCTCCCACTCAGTTTATTTGTTAAAAAATAATTAAAAATTATTTGCTTCTGAGCTCCAAGAGTTTTAACTGTACTCCATGGCCTATCTCCGTTTAGTACTAAATTACAACTGCATATATAACCGCGCAACCCCTGGTATCAATACAGGCTGAGGGATGAAGGGATTGAGAGCAGCCCTGTCGAGAAGGACTTGGGGCTACTGGTGGATGAAAAGCTGGACATGAGCTGGCAATGTGTGCTCACAGCCCAGAAGGCCAACCGTACCCTGGGCTGCATCAAAAGAAGCATGGCCAGCAGGTCGAGGGAGGTGATTCTGCCCCTCTACTCTGCTCTGGTGAGACCCCACCTGCAGTACTGCGTCCAGCTCTGGAAACCTCAGCACAAGAAAGACATGGACCTGTTGGAGTGGGTCCAGAAGAGGGCCACAAAAATGATCAGGGGGATGGAACACCTCTCCTATGAGGAAAGGCTGAGAGAGTTGGGGTTATTCAGCCTGGAGAAGAGAAGGTTTCAGGGAGACCTTATTGCAGCCTTTCAGTACTTAAAAGGGGCTTATAAGAAAGATGGCGACAAATTTTTTAGCAGGGCCTGTTGCGACAGGACAAAGGGAAATGGTTTTAAACTAAAAGAGGGTAGATTTAGACTAGCTATAAGGAAGAAATTTTTTACAATGAGGGTGGTGAAACACTGGAACAGGTTGCCCAGAGAGGTGGTAGATGCCCCATCCCTGGCAACATTTAAGGTCAGCCTGGATGGGGCTCTGAGCAACCTGATCTAGTTGAAGATGTCCCTGCTTCTTGCAGGGGCGTTGGACTAGATGACCTTTAAAGGTCCCTTCCAACCCAAAATAGTCCATGATTCTATGATATGTAGTAAAATATTTAAGTGTTTACATAGCACTTCTTGTTCAGAAGGATCCAGAAGTACTCAGTAACCTTGAAAAATTGTTTTACAAACTACATTAAGGCATACTTTCCTCCATCATTGAAATGCAGGCAGGATGCTGGACTTGATAGAGACATCATCTGCTCTGATATGGTGTATCCTGCATTCCCGTGTTATTGTAGGCTGCTCTGAGGAGTATATGCATAGAATTGGAAATGATGTATTGTACTTTGTATGTAACTTTTTATTTGGGGTGGTTAAATATAAATATTGCAAGGCCATTTCTGTCATAAGTTTTCTATACTGTAATTGTTTCCTCTACCCGACTAGAATAATAAATGTTTGGCTGGAAGTATTACAGGTCATTTGCAGTTGCTGGACCAGTTAGATACAATGCCTTCCTTCAGCCACAAGCAAACACCTGTGGAGTGTGAAGAGGTTAATGAGAACTGTCTGTCACCTTTCTCTGAAGTACTAAATAATTGTTTTATAGACTGAAATTGTGTTATAGGTTGCATTACCAGCTTTAGATGAAGCATCCTCTCATTTTAGTGACTGCTAGAATTAGGACTCTGGTGTGAACTTGAAGTGTTCTTATTAATATATATTTCAGTGGACCTATGGGCTCCAGTGAGACAGTCAATGTCCTGTAATACTTCCTGTATAGTTTCAGTACGGGAGTTTGTCCATGTCCTGAGAAGATTATAATCCAAATAGGTTAGACACTTAAATAAATAAGTCAGTATTTAGATAGGTTGCATACTGGTGATATGTTAAATAACTGTTCTTGATACTTATTAGTGGTTTATTACTTCCTCCTCCTATGTCTCCATAATCTCTGTGCAATTGCAGAGTTAACTTTCCCCATGATTACTCCAAGAAAAAGTAATGCAAGAGAAATTAAAACGATTAAGACAGGCATCAATTACAGAGAGTGTCAGCTCATTCTTTCAGATATCAGTCATCTGTTCCAAGTATCTCAAAGACGGCATGCTTTGGCTGAGTAGTAGTACCTCATTATTTTCCTCACTTTCCATGGAGTTTCCTTTGGGTAAAAAAAGCCGAGGCAGAAATAGCAGAATACAAATGTACACTTGCACCCTTCCTGAGGGTTTGACCTGCCTCCTTGGCGAGTAACCTCTTTGTGGTATAGCTGAGCCATAAGGGTTTATGCATGACAATAAAAAAATATAAAAATGAATCTAAACTCTGTCTGTGCTCTGAGGCACTCTACTTTTTCCTGGGGGCAATTAGATAGCAGGAGCAATGTTTTATTACAATTGCTCCCTGTGGGAGTTTTTTAGAAACGGGCTGTATGATTGGGATTCTCAGCATGTCTAGGTTTTACTGAACTATCTGTGGCTTCATTTAGGTAAGGGTATTTCTAAATTCAGTTTTATGTACCTTCAGTTTCACTAATGGTGTTAGAGATGACTTGGGACCAATGGCCAAGGAAGTGGTCTGGGACTCCCAGTTTTGGATTCCGTTCTTTGTTCTGCCAAATCACCCCTTCTGACACTGGGTAAGTCTTCTAACCTCTCTGGCTTGGATTTATCCCACGTAGCTTCTGATATTTCATGAGGCACAAAGTAGTCATGCTGTTGCCTAAGGCTTCCTGAATAGTTAATGGACAAACTGTGGCATTTCTACATAGCTGTACTAACCTTGAATATACAAAAAGCTTCAAGCTGCTATATTCTTAACTAAGGCATTTCAATTAGTTTGACTGTATTTAGGTGGTATGAAACTACTGAATTCCTTGCCTTTGCTACTGTCTATAAAATGAAGAATGCTTGCTTTTTCTCTTCTCCGTTTCCTTCTTGTTATTCTCTCAGGCAAGTATTGTCTGCAACAATACAAGTCTGTATAAATGCAGCCTTGACTTCCATTCTCTAAATACAGTAATAGGGCCCTTTAATTGCTGTAATAATACAAATAATAACAGAAACTCTCACTGTTTCTGTTTTGCATCTATCGGATTACATTTCCTCTGCCAAACTATAGGGCTATCTAGTTTGCTTTAATATAGGGGAGGCTGTTAATTATGATTTTGGAATTAAATGTAGCACCTTATCTCCAGATTAAAGTTAATATATACCCCTGGCAGAACTTCGAGTGATAGGAATCTGTCCAAGAGAATGATTGGCATGTGCATTATGTGAAAGCAGTCCTATTCTATGGGTATTGCTTCCTTCCCTGTTAAGTAGCCTTCTGTCTTTGTTCAAACTAAGCCTCTATTCCTACTGCAGACTAATTCTTGTTATTGGGTGCTGAGTGTTGAGCGCTTTCAAAAGATCTAAGTGCCTGAGAACATATTGCCTGCCACTCTACATATGTTTTGCTCTACATATGGGAATACATCAAATAGGTGAAGCAGGCTACCTGTAGAGTTCATAAGTTTGCTGGATTTCAAGCCGTTTGGTATTTCCAAGGTGTTTTCTCAACACGCAAATTAAGAGTTATATCAGCTGGAATTGCTCCTCACAGTCCATCCCTGTCCCTGTCCCCCCTATTTTAGCTAGGGTTAGTTCAGGTAGTAGTGCTTTATTTTTCAGAGTTCTGATTCTGAAATTTCCTGATTTATTTTTAATTAACTCAATTTTCTTAGATTTTTCTGTATCAGTTTAAGTACAAGAGTCTCTGCAACTTGCCCACACTCTCGTCATGCCTAAGAGCTCAAAAAACCAATAGAAATTTACAGCACTTAGGTTGACACAACAAACTATTTCCTTTTCAAATGTCACCTTCCCTTAACAAAATGATCCAAACTATGTGATTCTATGTGATTTTAAATGTTCTGTTATTACCTCCTTGCACTGATCTTTTCTTCTAGTTTTTGTAAGGAGATCGTAATGCCATGGCTCTCCGTGGATGCAGAATGCAGAAAATGACCATTGTACCTGCAGCTTTTGTCTTCACACAAGGCTGACTTCTGGACTCTGTTGTCAGGAATAAATAATATAGTGACATTTTTGTAGACTGAGCCAGAAAGATTCTCTTATTTTAAGACAAAGCAGAATGACAGCTATTGCTCTCAGAAGGAAAGCTTAATCAAAGCTTAATTCCCTCTTATAATTAAGTCTTCAAAATTGATACATGACACATTCAAGCATGGCATTTTTAATTTAATTAATTTTCTAAGGACTAAAACAGTAACTCTGATTAAAAAAGCACAGTATGCCAAGAAAAACTTCCAGAACCATATCAAGAATTCTCTGCCTGTGATGCTGCAAAAGCCCTGGAAGTTACGGCAGCGCTACAATAGGAACAAAAGGTGACCTTATGAATGCCAGGCTGGTTCTCCTCTCTGCATTTTCTTGCAAAGGGAGTTGGGGCACAGGGTTGAAGATTGCATGGAGGAGGACTGGAATGAGACCTTGAGTTATTGCATCATGTTGAATTATCCCTGCTTGAATAGAGGTTCACACTAGTGTTGTATTAGATACGATCCTTGTATAAGGGAGAATGGACCTTGGTGAAAATAATTCCCAAAGATGAATTTGTCTGTATTTTCTCACTGGCATAGTAAAACAAAGCACACATTTTACCCCTATGGTTCTGATGCTTGCTGCCCTCATTCTTACCATTGTTCAAACAACAAAGTGAGTATCAAGTAAAAAAATCGTAGGTACAAATTATATGATACAAATCATATGTTAGCAGGCACTGTTCAGAAGTGATGTTGCCTGGGTATTTGTCTCCAAAAGTTCTCTATCTACTCTCAAGCACTTTCCATCCTGTCGCACAGCTAGGTTGGGTATTTTGGTACTTGTCACGTCATGAAGACAGTACAAGGAGAAGAGTGGTGGAGAGAGTGCATTAAACCAGAGTGTGTTTTTTAATTTCTTATGATGAGCTTTATAAAACTTAGTCCTTGTAAGACAGACAGTCTTTTCAATTGGAGAACACTGTATGGGGTCACAGTGAAATTGTAGACATTAGAAAGAGTCATTTAGAAGCACCTTTAACTCACTTATCCTCAGTTTAATAACATTTGTACCTGTCCAGCAGGTGTCCCCATGCAGTAATTACCAAAATAGCAAAGGGCCAGGCGTTGGTGTTGCTATAATGAATTCAACAGAGCTAATGCAGGCTTGTCATAAATGAAGTGTAGGGAGAAACTGTTAAAGATCATACTGTTACCAGTTCTCCATGTGTCATCAGTATCAAATAAATTATTTCATTAGAAAATTTGAAAGAGCAGCCGACAGCTGGCTGAGCAAATTCCTTTCTTCTAGATTCTGGCAAATTTCAAACATAATTGTGTTTGTTTTGAGAACACTTGCAATATTTGGTGTTTCCTTGAATCATAAGGTATTCTATATTATATAGATGTTGAGACAATATGTAATATTTATATTTGTTTTCATAATACATTCCAGGAAAGGAATGTACTGTGCCTAGAGCTCTGTAAGAATAATCATCCTTTGATGAACAGATACCAGGTGCATATTCTCACCAGAATTGTTTTAGGGATGTCTCCTGTATACCCTGCACAGTGCTTTGAAAAGTTTCTGCTTTAGAACTAGACTGTACAGATGGATGACAGTGCTGAAATGAACCAGAATGCTTTCCCAAAGTTTCTCTAAGATGATTCATGCAGTAAGAGGTATAGTTTGTTCTTAAGTAAGATAAATAAGAGCTTTGGGTCACAATTTATTAGAAAGGACTGAAGAATTAGAAATCCAGCATAAAGTATTGGTTGCTTGTTGTTCTTGACAAGCCCACATATCTGTTTGTACACTTGTCTCACTTTTTCTGATGCCTGGACTTCCATTTCTTGAGTTACAGACAATTAAGCATCTCTGACTTTTTCAGCAGAGATAATTTGTGTTTTGGCGCTACACCCTCTGAACAACAGCAGAGCCTGTTAAATTGCCGGAAAAAAGTCTTTTGACTAAGTGATATTTTCCAGTTCTAGTAATCTCTTTCAATTTAAGCCATCCTTCATATTTTCAGGATGTGTGTGAGATGATAGCTTTCAAGTAAAGCTATGTGCTGTTTGTGTTCTTGGAAACACTAGAATCAGTTTCAGATGATAATCAGAGGAGAACAGAGCAGTTCTACAGAAAGGAACAAAAATACTTTGTCTTGAGTCATATTTGCATGTGACCATACTCAGATCGAAGAATATTACCGATGTCTCTCCTGGCCAAATAGTGGTTGTATGGTTGCAATGTACACTGCTGCTTGCATCTGGCCTGATTCTTTGTAAAAGCAGTAGCTGGTGTAAACTGATGGCCAGAATTATACAATATTGTTGTTGTTGCCCACGTGGATGCTGTGTTGTGCTTGAAGGTTCTGCTGTTGGTGAGCGAGAAGAGCTGCAAATACCTTATGATTGGTCTCTGACAAGAAGTTAGATTCTGTACAGCCATCTTATAGTACTACAATTCAGTTGCTATTGTCAGTTGTTACAATTCAACTGATTTATTTGGGGGGAGACCTCTCATTGCTGTCGCAGGCACTTCTTCCTAATCGGTCAACTCTTTTCACAGTAAATTTCTCAGGATGTATCTTTTTTATTTTTGAGGCATCTGAGCCTAAGTTTTTTACTTAGAAGTAAAAATCAGAAGCAAAAACTTGTCATAATTACTTGATTTTTTGGAAAATAAATGCTAGCGTGGAATCTTTGTCCTTGTTTTTGTCACTTGAATCCTGAGTAGCTCATAAGCTGTGTTGATGTTACTAAGAAATGAAACAGGAACGATGCTCAAACTCTGAACCCCTAGTGTTAATCTGGTTCTGTATTTTCAGACCTCTGGCCTCAGAAAAAAATGCCAGCAGATTTACTTTCTTTTGTCACACCTGGACCTGAGATTCTTCACTTAGAGTGGGCTAGGCAGGTAAATATGTTGTGTGTAATTTTTTTTTTCTCATTTTCTCATTGTCAACATTGTGGAAAGTTAAAATATTGAACAGAGGTTGCCCCATTCCATGTCACCTAGCTGGGGTCTCTGCAAAAGGGATATCTTTTATTTTCCCATCCTAAAATAATTCTGATTCTTGCTGACAGGATGCATTCACTTTCCTTCAGCACAGTAGCTCTGGGCCAAATCAGTGTACGGCTGCATAGAGCATGTTCTCTTGCTGAATGGCTGGGAATGTTCCATGTAGCAGAAAGCAAATTCAGTCTGGATCTAATATTCACACTACCAGCACAGTGCAGATTTAAAGTATTGTTTAGTAATTCTGAGGTCATAATAAAGGTGTGGTTTCATTACATGACACCTGTATCCCTTATAATTTTACTCAGAACTGTACAAAAGAAGTTTTGTGCAGAGGACCAGAGGAATTCTTTTAACTCCAAAGGGCTTTAATTTGGAAGCAGTTTGAAAGGAATGAAGAATGAAATACTTTTCCAAACATACTCCTGAAATGACCCCTTTTATTAACTAAAAAAATTGATACTAGAACAATTAATAGATGTTAAAATCAGGTACATTAACATGAAAGTAAAGCCCCATCAAAGAGAAGATAAAGTATTAGCTATTTACTGGGATTTGCTATGACAAAATGTACTTGGACAACAAAGATCATGAACTGCTTCTGGCATTCATAGAAATTACAATGAATGAATCAGCTGCTAATCCAGAGCTTGAGGAAATCTGATTGTACAGATGACATTTTGAATAAGTGACACTCATGTTTAAACCACATGGACTGCAGTGGACTTTCCTATGGAATCTTTTTCCAAACATTTTGCTCACTTTGCTGTAATCCACTGTCATTTTGAATATAGCTCCATTTCACCAAGTCCCAGTCAACTAAAATGTTCATTAAACATTTTAAAATTATTAATTCTAAACATTTCTGATGACTGTGAGATTGTGAAAGAAAAGCTTCTGAAACTGTATTTACGTAATTCCACTGAGTTCTTCTAATGCTGGGCAGCTCTGTTTTTTTAATACGTAACTACAGTTACTTGAAAGATTATTTCATTTCAATGTGTAGAAGGTCAAGGGAGGAGAAGAGGAAATAATTCCATAACAGTTATATCAGTTGAAAACAATACTTTTTTAGGACGTTTATTTAAGTACCAGTTTAACACTAGCTGCCCTTGCAGTTCATCTCAGTTATGACCTGCTAAATAAAAATGCAATAAATAGCTGATCTGAATAGTCTGGATATTATTTAATATCTTCCAGTGGAAATTGGAGATATTTTGTTTTTCAAAGAGGAACCTACACGGATAGAACTCAAATCTCACGGGAAAAATGCTCATTTCAGATTTCTCAGTTTCTGATAAACAAATAAATTGAAAAACATCTCTATGCTCTATTTAGGAAAAGTATATACAAATAATACTTTTATTATTAATTAAAAATTATTCTTAAGACCAGAATTTTTAGATGGTAATTATTTTGTCTGCCATAGAGGGAATAAATTGAGGGCAGGCCAATTTGTGTAGTTTTACTTCCGACATTTATTATACATCTTAGAAACTAGACCATAAGCCTTCAGTTATTAATTCATGTTTTTGACTTTGTACATGCCAATTGAAATCATGGTGACAGTGAAGTTGGTAGCAAAGCTACTAATGAAAGCAAGACTTCACCCTGCAAGTAGTCAAAGTAGTCAAGGGAGCTACTGCTAGGACTGAGCATGTCTAGGTCTTATTGTGATCTTGGTCATTGCTAGAATGCGTCTGTGGAACCGTCTGATGAGCTTAGATAATTATACTGTTTCTGTGAATATAGTATTGGGGCTTTTTATAGTTTTAGAAGTATTTTTTCTGCTTAATCCCTGTTAGGTAGAGAAGAGCTAAACAATGGAACATCTGTTCTTTTCCACTAATGCTTCCATATGAAAGGATGCAAGATAATTACTGGGGTCTAATTATTAGTCGTTGTTGCAGATAAAAACTATACAGGTGCTAGCTATTAATATGTGCATAAATATGCCTTCATTCATGAACAAATTCTTTTTAATATCAGCCTTACCCCAAAGTCAACTAGAGCCTTTCTAGCATCATTAAATAGTAGGTTAACTTAAGTGTTTTAGGACCAGGTTTTTGAATAGTTATTTACGTTAAAAAATCTTGGCATATTTGAACTAATGGCAAACTGTTTTTTAATTTAAATAGGGAAAGGGCTTTCAGTCTGCCCTTTGTATTTCACAGAGAGGATTGAGGATTGCGATGCAATCCTTGGTTTGAGGAGCAAAAGGCTCCCAAGTCAAAAATGTACGCTTATTTACAAGTAGTTTCCGCCTTAGAATGAATTCAGACAAAAATAGAGAAACTTGTGATGTAGTTAATTATTAATAATGTTACATAGTAATAATATCTCTTTCATACATCCTTTATTAGTATTTTTGTTGAATTATGTTTTTCAATAAAACCACTTTTCTTATTTTTTGAATCAAAGTTAAAAAATAAAAGAACATGTTTGCTTGAAATTGTTAAGGTTTATATAATAGGTTTCTGATCCTTAGAACTTCTGAAACAGTTCAGTGAGAAAACCTTGAAGTAGAATTGAAATATGTTTTAAATTAAAAGTCTCTAAGTCAAAAGGAGGTCAGTTATGTGTTTACTAAACAGAATTTTTATGGATAAAAGACTAAGCAATTAAGGAAAACATACCATCCTTTGTAAATACTGAATTCTTTCATATTCCTAAATTACTGTGTCTATATCTGTTATATCTCAAAGAATGCATTTGTTTATATAGACAAAATAAATGTAATATAATCAGATTATAAAAATGAAATGAAATATGAACTCATCTACATTTATTAACTTTAAGTAGCGTAACTCAAGTGATAAAAATATTCTTCTAGTCTTAGATTAAACATATATTGCTTGCTTTTGTTTTGTACAAATGCAGATTAAATTTTGAATTTGTGTACTCCCCCCATAGACTGAAGAATACTTAGCTTCCATACGTTCAGTGCTGAAAAAGACTCCTCCCCCATTTTTAAAAAAAAGCTGCTATCTCAGTGGTTGCCAGGCTTTCCTGGTTCTAACTTAGCTAAATACTACATCAAACAGCAGGGCATATAAATGATTGCAAAGCACTGTCTGTAAATTCTTTTTCAGCTGGCTGGACAGGGATTTCTCATTTCATACATCATTCACAACTTGCTGCAGTGATTCCACACAGTCACCCAGGAGGCTTAAAACAGTTAATGGAAAAGAAATACTTCCTTTTGTTTTGGAATACCTTTTTTCTCTCCTTTTAGGTCTGCAGTTCGCTCTGCTCTGTGCCTGCCTCTGTTGGCAACACTGGTAGAGCTTCAAGAGAGTGTTTATGACAGTTGTATTTGCTGGAAATCTTCCCAGGCTTCTTAGCACTTAGTAGCAAGTGGTTACAGCAAAAGTAGCAGCAAGTAGGTGTAGCTTTCTCTCTGTAAAGGGAAAAGAGCCCAAACAGGATTTGATTCTGACAAGCAGGTTAGGTGACTTGGTTTAAACAACTAACTCCAAGCCTGCCTCCATGGCCTGGGACAGCCAAACTTTCCATCGTGGAACTGCCTTCAAATAGTGATTTGTTTGCAGGGTTTTTACCGAGTTGGTAAACAACAGAGCTAAGTTGTATAGTGTATGCCTCCTCATAGAAACCACTGAATTTCTTGGAAACCAAAGACATTTTACATCTTACACGAGGTACAGCATTAAACCCACCAACTCTCCCCTGCATTCTGGTATGTCTTTCACTTGCTGATCCATAGTGCTTTCTATTTCAGCTTTACTAAAAATTTCATTTAGCAGTTTATGCACTGTATTTTAATTTTGCTAATGTAAGTAAGCTATTAACAAGTGGCTGAATATCTGTCTTACTACAAAAAGAATATACAGCATTAGGAATTCCAGGTAACATAATTAATAGATTTGTTACCATCCAGATCTGTGAAAATGCTGTGTACAGTACGGAGTAAAGCAGGATTTTGCTGGATGTAAAGAAACGTTGAATTCCTTAAAGTTGGAATTTGAAAGACAGTGATTCAGAATTTGACCTAAATTATGCCAGCATAAAAGTGAAGTGATTCATTGAAGCTAGTGGGCTTTTCTGGAATTATACTACTGTAAATGAATTCAGTATTTCTAGGTAGGCAGTTAACTTGGAGCCATTTTCCTCTTAAAAGAAAAAAAAGAAGTGTGAGGCTTGATTCTGTACTGCAGTGCTACCTTTTTTCTTTCCAAGACCTATTATAAAGTGGCTCTAACTTTGCAATCTCAGTTCAGCCAAAGGACTCTAAAAGCAATGCTCTCATTTATTATTAGCATGGCACACCCATGGTCAGATGGATGCCTCTTCAGTCATTACAGGACTTTGAATAGGTTCCTTGTAGCTACTGATAGTAGTTGAAGTGTCAAATGAACTTCATTTACATCAGAGGACCATTCCTAGATGTTCCTGCAAACCTGTGATATCTCTGTATATTTAGAAATTGTACAGTAGTGCAGTCATTATGCAGTAGCTAGCACTGTGGTTCCAGCAATGTCTATTTTACATTCCCTCTTTCTCAAGCTAGTCCACTAGATCATCTCCCTGTGGATAATAAATGGCTGATAAATTGTTATAGATTGCTGTAAGGGCTAATGGGTTACTGACAAACATGGACCATCTTTAGCATCCTCTGATGGTGTATATATAATTGTCAAAAATACATAGCAGTCAAATTTTATGACCTGTTATCAGGTATTAATCCTTTACTAAACCTCCAAATGACATGTTCTTTGAATATGAGATGTTACCATATAATACTTTATTATGTACAAACAAAGTAGGAGAATTTTTTTTTCCCCTTTCAGTCTGACATGTTAGTGTTGTGATTGCTTTTAGTCTTATTTTTATCTGTCTGGAGAACTTTGGGTTTTAATTTGAAATGCTTAAAATCAAGTGGTTTAATTCAGCTGATGCGTAAGATCATTGAGCTTCTCTCCTAGATTTCATTCGTGAGTGTACAAGTCCAATGTGTTTTACTTTCTTTTCCTTTACCTTGTTGGAGTTTCAAGTAGTGCATCACCCTAATGTTTAGCACTATAAAGTTACTGCCTCACTGAACTCCGCTGACAGATATTCATTTGTAAGCCAATGAGATACGAGTACTAAATTCAGGAGTACTGGTGTTAATGTGTCCTTATTTAATCTGTTCTTATTGCCAAAATAATTAAGGTTAAAATAACAATCCATTGTATATAACATATATACCTTAGTATCAAAGCTAACTATTCTGCAGGACAACAGTCATCTTTATGACTGATCGTATCGTTCTATGATTTATTTTATGTATGTATCTGTATGTATCTTTTTTTTTTAATCATAATTAGTTTGCACCATTTACAGATGTACATTGCTTAAATTCTATCCTTGTGTACAGATTTGTTAAGATCATCTGTATGGAACACAGTAAAAGCCAGGCATAGGATGCTCAGAGTTTGTATGCTGCAGAAATTTGCCAGAATTAAAAAAAAAATCACCGTAGAATTTATTAATTTATTTTGGCAACTTATTTTACAGAAGTTAATTATTCATATAAATGAGGCAGAATTATTGTGAAAAATCCAATAAAAATGTTCAATTAAAAACCTAAATTATAAGTTTAATCAGAATCTTCAACAGTACAAAACCTGATTTGCATATAGTCTCATTGAAAAATGCTTTGTGTAAGATGAACATTGTACTTTTGTGCAGTCTCAGCTCTATTAGTTATTTCTGCTGCATAAATGATCATATATCATTTTATCGATGGCAATTTTCTCTGCAGCTGCAGTTCCTTTAAAAAAAGTCAGTATCTCTCTGTCTTCATACTGAGAATTCAGTAGGTTCCTCTTTTTTGTATATGAGCAGTATCTGAATGAACACAAATTAGGAAATCCGGAGAGTGTTCCAAAGGAAACCCAACTATTTCCTGTTTAGTTCTACTGAATTGTTGGCCTGCCATCATAAAGATCTCATTACTATATTAATAGCAGGTTTCAGAAAAGCTTTCTTGTTTTGACTAAAAGCACATAAATCTCAAATAGTATCAACCGTAATACAACCTGATTGAGGAGGTTAGTTTATTCAGGCTAACAATAGTGAGACCTCCCAAGAAAACTGATGTTATTGACTATGGAGGAAAATTACATTAAAAAACTCCGCCTCATTTGATGGCTCCTTCTGTTTGTTTAGAAGGAGGTACGAGGTCCATGAAAGAGAGGATTCAAACCCAAAATGGTTGAATGGCATTGGATAAACTCTGCAAGTAAAGCAGCTTTTAGCAGAACAGGATCTTCAGAATGATCAGTGAATACAACTTGCTCCTTTGATAGAATACGTTTGTTCTGTAGATTCACATCCCTAGATTTAGATGTAAGTGGTTTTTTTCATCTCTCTCATGCAGTATCCTCAAGCTTAATGTTTAGATCTCAGTTATGTAAATGTAAGCTTCTCAAGAGTGAGAAGAGTGAGTTGATGGAGATCTTGTTACACAGATTGCTGTACATGACTTTTTGGCTATACTTGTGATAAGAAAGTGTTCTATTTAAGAAAAGCATTTGGCTAATAATAATGATTTGTGAACAGAATAAGCATAATGCAATAAGTGAAAAGAAAAGTACATCTGTATGTTGGTACTTACATGAGAAGTTGCTTATTTCAGGATGAAAATTTGGTTGCTCTACAGTCATTGTGGTTTTGTGTGGCAGAACTCACTGCATTCATTCTCCAAGGCGAAGTTGCCAAGGAACAGTGATCACTACAGCCTCCATTTTTTATACAGCCCTATGTCCCATCATTCAAATAATTCCACAACTCCCATAGATAAGTTGCTGAGCAGGAGAGAGAATATCACTCTCATGTTTTTTCATCTGGCAGCGATGTAGAAGGCTTGGTTGATCAACGTCTGTAATGAGGGCTATAAGAGTACACAGATATTTGAATCAAAGGGTAATCTCTCTCTTTTATGTAACTGCGGAGCTTCACATATCACTAGATTATTCTCTGCACTTGCTGTAAATAATTCTCCCCATCAGAGCTAAGCACTTTGCAACCATTGCCTCTAAATTATAAGATGATCTATACCACCTCCACCTCTGTGCAGCTCCCTGACCTGAAGTTGCTTATTTTCACTCAGCTCCAGCTGCAGATTTATGGCCACGGTATTACATTTTCTCTCAAGCGGACAATACATTTTTCATATCAAACAGAATTTGGTTTTAATGCAACGTTTCATCATCACCTATTATTATTTTACTTCAGAAACTGTAGTGCCCAGCTGAAAATATGAACTTAGTCGCTATTTATTCATTGAATAGCTTGGAGCTGTAGATGGGTGGGAGCAGGTGCAGTTTCCTCTGAAGGGGTTTCAAATAGAACCATCATGTCCATGTTGTGTGTGTGCTCAGTTACCTCTTTGGGTGGCCTCTGGTGGCACATAAGGTGGAGGGTGGAGGCTCGACCTCAAAATCTTTCGTTATAGCTGTGTCTATAAAGGTACCTGGATGCTATGATACAGAATCTATAGACAGGGCTTTAAACTAGATTCGAAGGGGGAAGGGGATAAAACCTGGCTCACTAGAGAAGAGCCTAGGGACCGCACGCCAACGTCGGGGGAGAAATCGGCAGCCCAGCTCAAGTGCCTCTATACCAATGCACGCAGCATGGGCGGCAAACAGGAGGAGCTGGAAGCCATTGTGCAGCGGGGTAGCTATGACTTAGTCGCCATCACGGAAACATGGTGGGATGAGTCTCACGACTGGAGTGCTGCAATGGATGGCTATAAGCTCTTCAGAAGGGACAGGTGAGGAAGGAGAGGCGGTGGGGTGGCACTGTATGTTAGGGAGTGCTTTGACTGTCTAGAGCTCAATGGTAGTGATGACGAGGTCGAGTGCTTGTGGGTAAGGATGAGGGGGAAGGCCAACAAGGCAGATATCCTGCTGGGAGTCTGTTATAGACCACCTAGCCAGGATGAGGAGGCAGACGAAATATTCTACAAGAGGCTGGCAGAAGTCTCCCAGTCGCTAGCCCTTGTTCTCGTGGGGGACTTCAACTTTCCGGACGTCTGCTGGAAATACCACACGGCAGAGAGGAAACAGTCGAGGAGGTCCCTGGAGTGTGTGGAGGATAACTTCCTGACGCAGCTGGTAAGCGAGCCCACTAGGGGAGGTGCCTCGCTTGACCTGCTGTTCACAAACAGAGAAGGACTGGTGGGAGATGTGGTGGTCGGAGGCCGGCTTGGGCTTAGCGACCATGAAATGGTAGAATTCTCGATACTTGGTGAAGTAAGGAGGGGGGCCAGCAAAACCACTACCATGGACTTCTGGACGGCGGACTTTGGCCTGCTCAGGACACTGGTCGAGAGGGTCCCTTGGGAGACAGTCCTGAAGGGCAAAGGGGTCCAGGAAGGCTGGACGTTCTTCAAGAAGGAAGTCTTAAAGGCGCAGGAGCGGGCTGTCCCCATGTGCCGCAAGAAGAACGAGCGGGGAAGGCGACCGGCCTGGCTGAACGGGGAGCTCTGGCTGGGACTCAGGAAAAAAAGGAGAGTTTATCACTTGTGGAAGAAGGGGCAGGCAACTCAAGGAGAGTACAGGGATTGCGTTAGGTCGTGCAGAGAGGAAATTAGAAAGGCAAAAGCCCAGCTAGAACTCAACCTGGCCACTGTCATGAGAGACAACAAAAAATGCTTTTACAAGTATATTAATGACAAAAGGAGAGCCAAGGAGAATCTCCATCCTCTATTGGATGCGGGGGGAAACGTTGCCACCAAGGACGAGGATAAGGCTAAGGTACTCAACGCCTTCTTTGCCTCAGTCTTTAGTAGTCAGAGCGGTTATCCTCAGGGTACTCAGCCCCCTGAGCTGGAAGACAAGGACGACGAGCAGGATAAACTCCCCATAATCCAAGAGGAAGCAGTTAACGACCTGCTACGCCACCTGGACGTTCACAAGTCTATGGGGCCGGATGGGATCCACCCGAGGGTACTGAGGGAGCTGGCGGAGGAGCTTGCCGAGCCGCTCTCCATCATTTACCAGCAGTCCTGGTTAACTGGGGAAGTCCCGGACGACTGGAGGCTCGCCAATGTGACGCCCATCTATAAGAAGGGCCGGAAGGAGGATCCGGGGAACTACAGGCCGGTCAGCCTGACCTCGGTGCTGGGGAAGATTATGGAACAGTTTGTTTTGAGGGTGCTCACGAGCCGTGTCCGGGACAACCAGGGGATCAGGCCCAGCCAGCACGGGTTCACGGAAGGCAGGTCCTGCTTGACCAACCTGATCTCCTTCTATGACCAGGTGACCCGCCTAGTGGATGAGAGAAAGGCTGTGGATGTGGTCTACCTGGACTTAACTAAAGCCTTTGACACTGTCTCCCACAGCATTCTCCTAGAGAAGCTGGCGGCTCACAGCCTAGACAGGTACACTCTTCGCTGGGTAAAAAACTGGCTGGACAGCCAAGCCCACAGAGTTGTGGTCAACGGAGTTAAATCCAGTTGGCGGCCGGTCACGAGCGGTGTTCCCCAGGGCTCAGTACTGGGGCCAGTCCTGTTCAATATTTTAATCAACGACCTGGACGAGGGGATCGAGTGCTCCCTCAGTAAGTTTGCAGATGACACCAAGTTGGGTGGGAGTGTTGATCTGCTCGAGGATAGGAAGGCTCTGCAGAGGAACCTGGACAGGCTGGATCGATGGGCCGAGGCCAATTGTATGAGGTTCAACAAGGCCAAGTGCCAGGTCCTGCACTTCGGCCACAACAACCCCAGGCAACGCTACAGGCCTGGGGAAGAGTGGCTGGAAAGCTGCCCAATGGAAAAGGACCTGGGCGTGCTGATTGACAGCCAGCTGAACATGAGCTGGCAGTGTGCCCAGGAGGCCAAGAAGGCCAATGGCATCCTGGCCTGTATTAGAAATAGTGTGGCCAGCAGGAGTAGGGAGGTGATCGTGCCCCTGTACTCGGCACTGGTGGGCCGCACCTCAAATACTGGGTTCAGTTTTGGGCCCCTCACTACAAGAAGGACATGGATGTGCTGGAGCGTGTCCAGAGGAGGGCAACGAAGCTGGTGAAGGACCTGGAGCACAAGCCTTATGAGGAGTGGCTGAGGGAACTGGGGTTTTTTAGGCTGGAGAAGAGGAGGCTGAGGGGAGACCTCATCGTGCTCTACAACTACCTGAAAGGAGGTTGTAGCGAGGTGGGTGTTGGTCTCTTCTCCCAAGTAACAAGCGATAGGACGAGAGGAAATGGCCTCAAGTTGCGCCAAGGGAGGTTTAGATTGGACATTAGGAGAAATTTCTTTCCTGAAAGAGTGGTCAGGCCTTGGAACAGGCTGCTTAGGGAAGTGGTGGAGTCACCATCCCTGGAAGTATTTAAAAGATGTGTAGATGAGGCTCTTAGGGACATGGTTTAGTGGGCGTGGTGTGTTGGGTTGACGGTTGGACACGATGATCTTAGAGGTGTTTTCCAACCTTAATGATTCTATGATTCTATGATTCTATGACATTCAAGGACGGCTGGAAAGCCCTCAACACCTTAGTAGCTGCAGAAGTACTCAAGGTCGTGCATTACCATGTGACCCTGACTTAGAGCCCACCCCTGTAGCTCTATAGCTGTGGAGTCTGAAATTAGTACTGTGCCATAGTTTTTCATCATTGTGATGTTACCCCACAAAGGAAAAGAGTGTCTAGAAATATGGATATAGCAAAGGATTCTGGGAAAGGGGGATTACTGAAGGTCCATGAGATGGTGTCAGAAAACCTGGAAATCTTTTTTAACCTACCCAAGTGGCAGCATTACACTCCTTTAGAAAAAGGATGAAATCCATTGGGAAAAATCAAGCACAAAATAGCTATTGGTGTATGGCCAGTGTCATACACCAGAAATAATCTTATCTGTCCAAAAAATGAGACATAACAGGGCTACTCAACCATAGTTCCTGTTCAAGGTTCAGCATGCACCAGGGATGAATGAGATACTTTTCACAGCTAAGCTTTCACTTAGCTCATTCCATAGAAGCAGATACCCAAGAGAAGAAGAGTTCTGATCATATCACGTGGCTGGGAGAAATGTGGCCTTTTACAAAGTAGCAGAGTATAAAATGTCTTCAAGAGCAAGAGCACATGCACAGTATCCTATTCAAGGTTAATGAGCTCTTCTGCTTGATTTATATATACCTTTGAAAAGAACTGAAGTACACAGTAATATAACATGAACTGCTTGGCTGCTAAACATGATTTAAAAAAAAATAATAGAAAAATAGCAATGGTATCTTTTTTTTTAGTTGCAAAACTCAAAAAAATGCAAAAATTGAAATTGTTTAAGACCGTTTTCCTGTCTCTCTCACATGTGTAATAGCTTATTCTTTTACATGTCATATTGTTTAAAACAGAGATGTCAGAAGGGAGTTTCCTACTGCTTATAGTCATTCTCTTTTCACCAGACATTCCTGCTTCCCTTTACTTCCCCATCTCTGTTTGGAGGCAAGATTCAATCTAACGTTTTATTCAGAATACACCATTTGCCCTCATGAATATCCTTTTCCCACAGTATACTACTTTTTTCTCCGGATTTAACTCCAGCAATCTGTTATCATTCTGTTACTGCTGCCTGTTATACCTTTCAGTTTGACATCTAGTGTATCAGCAGCCCCTGTTTTTTTGTAGGAGGGGGTTATGAATTGGTCTGGGTGTCATTCTACCTGTCTTATTGCCAGCCTTGAAAGGCTGTAAAAATACGTGAACTTTACTGCATCTATAAATCATTCACTGATAGCAGGAGAAAACACTTGCCTGTCCCCAGTACAGAAAGTTCCATGTCCTGCTGATCTCGTGTTGGGGACGCTGACAAATGACCGGTGTGTGTCCTTGTCCTCAGGTGCTGAGCAGTGTTGGGAGCTCCTCATCTGTGTGTGAGTCGGCTGTCATGGAGACTATGTGAATGGTAAGCACACAGAGCACTGTATTTAACACCTCGGAGATGACAGTTATAACCTGCCTTTTCAGAGTGAATGCTGGAGGTGAGAATGAACACAGTAGCATCAAGTCCTGTTGCTGTCTTTCCTTTTCTTATATTCCCTTCTTTTAGCAGTACTTAACACATGCGGTATCACTTACACCAAACAGTCCACCTCTGCCATGCCCTGGACGTCATGCCAGTTTTCAATCAGGTACATTATGATAGGCACCTGCTGCAGTGAATTACCTCCAAATACACCTTTATGTGTCAGGTTTTGCTACTCAGTTTCAGATGTCATCAGCCTCTTGTGATAGGCACTGTGGTAATGAGGCAGATAAAGGGCAGAGTAGAGCATTCAAATGGTAATGAAAAGAGTGAAATACCGGGCATACACTTCATAAAAGGAGTAAGGCAGTTGCTGTTATGATAGAAGGAATATACTGACAGGCAAAATAGAGATGAACCTCTTAAAGTTTCAACTCTAGTGGAGCTGAATGGTCATGATTGCTAGTGTTCTGTTAACTTACCTCTTACTGAGAATAGATGCACTTAGTACTCCTGCTTGTGTCTATTCACAGAAGTGTCAGCGTGTGTGGAGGGAGGGCTTCTGAAAAATGCATACCCAGAAATGGTGCAGCATCCTTTATACAATAATCTGGGTACCAGAATATAGCAGGGACATATTTACCACAAAGATACCAAGACAAAAATATTTGTGACAAAATTTCAAAACAGGAATAAATTCAGGAGAAACATAAGGAACTGAAAACACTGTAAATTGAAACTAATAAAATATTTCATGACTTGTAAAGAAAAATAGAATTTGCTCAGTGTGCAGGAGTTTAGCTGAGGTGAAACTAGAGATGGTCTTCTAATGCAATTGGATAAAGGTATATAAGAAATGAACATAAGAACCTATTTAGCAATGTGCTACTTAGGATAGATGAAAAAGGGATAGACAAAAATCTATGGAGAGAAACATAATGCCTACTTAGGGCATCTCATTAGGTGTTTTAAATCACACTCCTGGAGGTCCCTACCTCACTCTATGGATGGAACATAGGTTTTTAACTGTGGTCCATGGAATCCTAAATTAAATGTCTGAAGTAGACTAATGTCTGCACAAATACCGGCCATACAGATTAAAAAACTTGGTAAACCATTTAAAATTCAGTATGGCAAATCAATCTAACAGACCACTGTAGAGTGGCGTACAATTTATACCAGACTCACAAATGTCTGACAAGTGTTCAACCAACCAGGAAAACTCACATTACCCAAGCTCTAATCCTGAATCACCTCCAATCCAAAATTCAAGACTTTTGACTAGAAACTCAGCAGACTTGGTGCAAGGGAGAAAGAAGGAACCAGAGAAAATGGTCAGCTATGAAAGTTGAGAAAAGGAGAATTAAACTCCAAATTGCTGTTCTCTGAACAGCTACTGCCAAGCAGCTGTAAACATCTAAACAAAAAAATCCAGAGTATAAAACTAAAAGCTTCTACAGGAAGACAGTGTAAGTTGAAGTTCTGGAGATTAGCCTGGTGTAACCAACTTCCTGACTGGCCAAAGACTGACTCTTTAGTCTTTCTGGGGCTGTGTTTCTGCATTGACAGTGAAAGGATAGTAATCTTTGGAGTGCGAGACTGTGGCTAGTGCTTATACAATGTTTTGAAAATTCACTATTTTCCTGCAATTTAATTCTCAAACATGGTAAGGGAAGTAAATATCGCTGAACTCAGGTTGACCTGGTTCTCAGTGGAGATACTCGGTGGTCAGTGGTGATAAAGAACACCATACTGGCAGGAACTATGCTATGCCATTGGTCACAGAAATAGCAGAAATCCGGCCATTCTGCCTTGGTTTGGAGTTGTACAAAGTTATACAATCTTGAGAGAAAATTATTAAGGAAAATAGTTGAGATTTGAGGGTTGGTGCTGCCAAGTACACTGAATTTTTTAGTTTATTATATGATGGATTCCTTGACACTGCAAAGGTTAAAAAAAAAAAAATCACTGAGCTTGAACCTAAAAATCTTACCGGTGCATGTAGTTGTTAGTAATGCCAGCAACCACAGCTGATAGTAGAGTGTGCGAGCTGTCAGTGCATTATCAGACTCTGCTGAAATCTTCTACTATATTGGTATATTTTTTAGTGTATTGAAAAAACAGGTGGGGATTTTAAGGTGTTGGAAATTAAGTCCAATGAGCTGAAAGAAGAAAATAAGACAAAGGCTGTAGCTGAGAAACTTTCTCAAGCTATTATAAGTCAAGATCCTACGCATCTTCACTCACCCATGATAAAACATTACATGTTTAGAGTAACTCTTATGATTAGGGATGGTCAGTAAATTTCTTCTTTTTTTTAAAGAAAATGTGAGTTTCAACCCTTTCTTTAAATTTACAATGTGATAAAAAGCAGAAACTAGAAGCAGGGTTAAACTTAGTTTGATATTTTTGTCCAACTTTTGGAAATTAAATTCCTTTTTTGACAGAAAATCTGAAAAAATGGCATTCAGAAATTCTATCACACTGGAATAATTTTGAAAAGTTCCTGGGTCAAATATTTGACATCTTTGGGACAGCTTCTTTTACTTTTTAATTCAATCTTCTTTGTAGCTTCTTAGTATCTTTTCTTTTTTTTTCTTTTTTTTTCTATTTTTCTCTTTTACTCTAATTCAGGGACCTTGATATTCCAAGTTTATTGTTGTAAAGTGGTTTCTTTAATAACAGCTGCTGTTGCATTGTGTACTTTATTGTATGCTTTCCTTCCATCAGTATGAAATGAATAACTGTATAGCTAAAACCTAACAAAATTATACATTAAAAATCAAAAGCTCTGGTAAGACAGATTGGAAGCATAGCTTTTGAAGTTAAGTAAAGCTGACAACATTCATTTACAAAGTACAAATGGCAAATGAAAAACATCTGCAGTGAAGCAAAAAGAAGAGACCCATCTTTCATATATAATTGGAATACCTGAAGGTGTAATGCTCAGACAAGAGGAAATAAAACAAAATGTCAAATGTAAGGGATATTACTGATGACTTTACACCACCAGATGAAGAACTAATATGAACAGGAGGGAAAACTAAGTCATGGACAAATTTGGTTCAATATTTCCACATGTATAAATTATGCTGAATTTTGCTGATTAAGGTGGTGATGTCATATTTATTTTTCTGCTTTCTTTTATTTGATATGATGGTGACTCTGTGGCACAACTTATATCTGTTAAGCTTTGAGGTAGCAGAGTATTCTAAGCATACATGTAATGTTAGACACAGACTTCAGATCTTACTGAGAAACGATGTGCCATAACTGACTGCAAAGCAAAGCAATGCATTTGTTTTTGAATTTGGGGCCTTTATTCCTGCACACTTATTATTTCCATGCCTGTCCAACCTCTGTAACACAGGAATGAGCCTATGAGGCTTCCTCTGTTACAAAGGGCCACCAGCCACCAAGACCTGTAATTTCAAAAGAATGCTCTATAGTTTTTACCTCCTTATTTTCAAGTGCCTGGTTTTGGCCTTTGTGGAGTTGACCATTAGAGTTATTGAACCTGCCACATTGGGTAGCACAGGAGCACAGATTTTTTTTTTCTTGGGAGAGCTTAGACTAAGCCTAAACAATCCAGTGCAGTGCAGAAGACTAGAAAGGTACAAGTGAGCCTCTCACAACGTTTCCCAACTGCTGTGCTGATGTTGCTGGCTCAGAGACCTCTGTGCTGAGTACTGGGCTGGCAGGATTTGCATAAACATAGGTCTGCACCGTGAAAGGCTCTCTATGTAATTGAGGAGGATTGCATGGGCTGTTTTTTAATGGCCTCTTCACGTGGCTATAATTGGGAATTTAAACCCAAAAGCCAGGTGCTGTTGTCATTGCTCATCCTGTGAGTTTTTCATGGAAGCATAAAGGAAACAATGTCTGCCTAACAAGTACCTTTTTGGGACTGCTTGTGCTGTTACTATTGCCCAGTGGATGATGCCATCTGATTCAAAGCGTCTGAAAGGTTTAAATGATACAGAAACTGCAAGAGCAAAATGTTAGAAAAGACATTAATTGAAGTGGTGAATGTAATATTTTCATATTTTTAAATATTAATAAAGAGTGGAAAGGGGAAGGATACAAGGACAAAGGAAACATTCAGTCTGGATAAAACTCACCCTGGAACAGGTAAAAAATACAGTACCCTTGAGCCATATGAGCTATCAAAACAGGAGACAGGCCAGCTGCCTCTTGGGACGAGACTCTTACATCTTGTCACTCAAAAAGAAAAGAGATTATCTTTGCCTTTCACCGTATTCTGAATACATCTACATGTGATGGTCTAGTTGGTGGAGGACACAGAGGTATGGAAGATCTGCCTTAATTTCTCTTTTCTTTTCAGCACAGAATCAGATTTGACAATTTTGAAAGTCAGTCTTTCTTCATTTAGTTAACTCAACATAATTTTATATCATAGAAGTTGCTCCTGAAGACATGATTTGAGCTTAGACATGCTTAAATTACTTACAGCCAAACTGATTTTACCTGTCAGTCAGGAATACTTTATAATTGGTAGCTGTTTCATATTTTTTAGCACATATCAAGTAGAATCAGAACTTTTTCCCTTCAGAGATTAGTCCAATGTGTCTTTGATATTTCTGATTTCAGAACTTTCTGTTGTTAGTTAGTATGCAAATTCACACCTCAGCGCTCTGTAGCCCACCACTGAATTTTAATGAAGTCCATCTAACACTTCATGATAAAGTACTAAATGAATAAAGATATTCAAGTACAGAGGAAGATTTTTCATATGCCATGCAGGTGCCTGGATTTTACTTAGCCCGTATCCTAGTGTTTCTGTATATTGTGAATTGTACACAGGTGATGTGGCTGATTTTACTGTTCCTTGTCCCTTAGAGGGGACTGAGAGGAGGAGATACATATGCTTTATTGGCACAGCAATCAGAGTATATCATGGCAGCCATCCGCTGCAGACTCTCCCCCATAAAAACACTGTGTCTATCAGTCTGGATGTTGATGTTGCATCCTGTATGATCAGACACTGCTTGCCTGACTTCAGTGCATGTTCAAGATTAGATATAGCATTATTACAAACACTTAAGAAACATCATGTCTCACATGTATTTTGTCTGCCAGAAATATTCAGTAATTTCCATCCTGATGAGATGGGCAGAGGTTAATCCTTGCAGAGAAGATTCTGGTTAATGTATAAATCTGTCAACAAAACATGTAGTACACAGAAGTATAGTTTTAAATTTTTGAGACTTCCTGCTTCCATTTGAAATGCTATGCAAAACCCTAAGACACTACTTACAGAATATGTTGTTAGCCCTTTTTGTTTATTCTTTGTTCTCTCAAAAGCATTTCTATTATCCGTTCGCCTATGTGTTCACCCTCTATTTCACAGTTTTTCTGCAGGGACAGGGCATTTCATAACAAACAAAGTCTTTTTCAGGGAGCAAGACAATTCACTCTTACAGCACAAGGTGAAAACTGACTTTCACATTTTCATATTCAACCCATGCTTGGACTCAATTAAGACCGAAGAAGGAGAATGAATACATTTTAATGTTTGTTTTCATTCATAGTAGTCTGATGGGATAGAGGAAAGTGTTTGAGGTTTGAAACCCATAACAGGGTAATGTGCTAAGTACATGTTTCTCTTATCATTGTCTCAGCCCCAAGTTTAGATTGTTGGTTGGGAACTGTAATTTTTTTCCTCTGCTCTGTGACAGAGTCATTATATTGTTATTTGGCTTAATAATAATGTTCAGAATTTAAATATAATAAAAACTTTGTGCACATTGTGAGCTACTGAACCATCTTTGTTTACTGAATTCTAGGTTTGTACAGTATGTCACATGCTGCATGTAGCTTATATATCACTTCTGTTTTTTTAAGTTGAACCCTTCAGAAGCACAAAGTTCTTATAGCAGAGCTTCACTGAAAGCTGTTTGGCCAGGGGCATTCTTTCACTGCCACATATTACATCCTTCAATAGAAATATAGCCCTGTCATTGCAATTTGTCTTATGTATATTTGTGTGTCTCTTGTATCAGTGTAGGCTTGCCTTTTTAATCTGTTGCCACTAAGTGCTAGTCTGGACCAAAACCCAGTTCCACACATGTGCTGTGCAGGAAGAGATTAGGTAATAAGTAGTTTAGGAAGTGACACAAGATCTCCAGGTTAGTTTTCACTAAACTAGCTTCCTCCCAATCTTCATGGCCCCCCCCAGTTTTTATGCAGTTATCGAAGACCTCCATTTGTTCTCCCTTCCCCATTCTCTTTCCTTTGTTCTTTATGCTTTTCTCATCCTCTTGTTTCACTATTCTCTTCTTTTGACATTCCCTGTCACTTTGAAGTGCCTACAGATTCCTGATACCACTTTGCCTCACTATGCTTTGAAACGAGCAATTATTTCCTCCTAAGACTATAGGGAAAAAAAACCCACATTTGGCTTTAAGACCAACTTGTGAGGATGTGGGTTGAGAAGCCAAATATATGACAGATTTGGACAAGACTGGAAAACTACTGAGTGCTTTCCTTACACATTTGATCGATTAAGTATGTATTACTGGTTTAGAGACACATTACACTTCTAATCTACCTCTCCCTGCTCTATAAAATGCCACATTTTAAAGTGTTTGATAAAAAGCAAACTACAAAGTTAGAAACTGGAGGATTCATGTCATTATGCTTAAGTTGCCTTAAAGTTAGGTATTTAGACTGCTGGCTGTCTTCAGCCACCTGGTTTTCTGTGAATATCCCATTCTTAGATTGATTCGCAGAGAAATGAAATGAGTTGCCCCTGCAACCTGGTTTTGACGTGAACAAAGTAAGAGTCAAACACACTTGCTAGGAGTATTTCCCATACTCTGAAATATAAGTTAGTGTTTTCCTCCCTAGCTTACTGACTCAGGTCCAGTTTGAGATCTGTTTCTGTGCATCACATTGTTTACACTATTTGCTGGCAGGTAATGGGATTATTTAGATAAAACAAGCAAATGGTTTTTATGCAAGTTTCCTGCCAGTATGGCTGTGTACATATGACAGGTACTAGACATATGATTTGCTTTGGTTGAGATGAAAGGAGAAGATGTACAAATAGTTTCTCTCACCAAGCAAACATGCAAAGCAAAACCGTTGTATTACAATATTTTATAAAAAAACATGTAGAAAAAGTACTTTCAGAATGTTGTGGGTTTGTCAATTTTTGCCAAAGATAACTTGCTTTGCTTTTGCTGAAACACCTGAGGACCCAGAGAGATGAAAATCCAAGTTAACTTCCATTTGCTCCTGCATGTTTTCATAGACCAAACGTTAGCTGGAAGGTCAAGCCTGGGAGGGAACAAGTAGGTACCCAGGATTTTAAAACGAGAGAGAGATTCAGTGGGCAATTTAAGAGCCATTGTTTGAGGAATCAATGACAAGGCTATCAGAGGCTCGGAAGATATTGTTGCCTTTATTTGGTAGTAACTTTGTTTCATCCATTGTTTATAAGATGGAAAAATGGAGGAAAAAAAATAGATAGACAGTATTACAGGGGATATACTAAAAGCTCTCTGAGAAGGAAGAGGAAGGCAAACATACAGTGATGGTTTGGTTTATATAAGCACTTGCTACTTAAAAGAACGTGGCTCTGGACAATCTGCTATTGGTGAAATGAGGGAAGGTTGGAAGATTCATTCTGCAGGTTTTTTCATGTTCATTTTTTAATACTGAAAAAGTCACTTCAGGAAAAGGAAACAAGAATGATTCCATTAAAAAATGACAAAGTAGGGGAAAAAGAAATGTGATGCCAAAGCAACAGGCTTTTGTAATATCTTCTGTAGCTGAATTGCTGTAAGGGAAATCTCAGGCAGTGCATCAGCAAGACCTGAAGACACTGTGACAGCACTAGTGGCAATGATACATGAGAGAAGCAGGCATGACTGTTCAGAGAGGTTTTGTCTAATTCAGATATCATTCACATGAGCGTATGATAGAAACTGCTCCACAGGAGTCAGAGGAATTGCACAGCTTAAAACTGGTGTGGGATTTAGGACTTTTGTTTCCTGGTTGAAAAGAAATGTCCTGACTCAAATCTACATCCCTGGAAGTGAATTTAAACAGGAACGATGGCTCACACTTAGAAATAGTACTGTGGATGCTGCAGGGGTATTGACAAGTAGCTATACAATATCCTTTTTCCTATTATTTTCATGATGACCAAAAAGCTGCCACAAAACCATTATGCATGATATTGATAATTAATCAGGTTATGCTTTAGGAGTTATGCAAGTTTTACTGATATTAGTATATGATATGCGGTGAGACTGCAGCTGGAGCAAGGAGGCTATGTAATCACTGGAGCTGCTATTCTTCAGAATGTCATCTCTGACATTCTTGGGGCTGCGTGGGTAGCTGCTAGGGCACTTGGATAAAAATGCCAGTGAAAGAGGACGTTATCCCAGACAGATCTGTAGGTTACAGGACCACAGCCCATCTGGGAATTAGAGACATTCATATTCTCTAATCCCATCATTATTACAGTGCTAACCTAGCTAATTTTTGCTGGAGGAACTAGTAGCAATCCTTATATGTAGGCTGACTGCCACTTCTTATTATAGAGGGTTCTCGTAACCTTTATCTGAATGTTTTCAACACCTCAACTGCTTGCAAAAGACCTTTGAAATTCAGTAGGGTGGAAGCCCTCAGGGTAATAAATGTTCACAACTAGAATCAGCTGGGAACCTTCTGTAAAAGATTTAGATGTTTTCTGATCGAAAAATGCTGGTTCCCCTAAATGGAATCTTTCCTGATCCCAAACTTTGAACAGATGCAGAATGGAAGGTCTGGTCAAAATAAGAGATAAAGACAGACATACACAAAATGGCCAATATCCACAATGAAAATGAGACAGAAAACCACCTACCTGAGAACAGCCAGGCACCAGGCACTTAAAATACTTAGAATTCATTATATGGGAGGCTCAGATTTAAATTACTGCTCTAAATTAATAGCTTGAACCTGTACTTTTAATATGCTAGGTAAGTGCCATAATGTCTGAGCTCTGGGGTTTGTAGTTATTCTTTCTCTCCTTCATTAGAAATGAGAATTCTATCTTTGACATGCATTAAGTTGCTAGCAGCAAGGAAACTCCTAGGCAGCTGCAGTTCACTTTGCAGGTACAAAAACATTAGCAGGTGTGAAAGAGGAAGTCAGGCCTCACTGAGACCTGCAGAAAAGTTTGGCCTTGCTAATAAATATACTGAATTACGTAGATGTGAATCATGTCATCTCAGCAGAACCAATTTAAAACCAGTGTGACTCTAAAGCTGGAGTTATTGCAGGACTAGAAGGGCCACGATTTGTAATACTTGTGGCATACTGATCCCCAGACTGGGTGGTCTATTTTCAGCATAGATAGCACAGTTCTTCTGTGACAAGATGTTTTCAAAAAATCTTCATCTGAAAGATGAAGATATTCTGTAACTCAATCACCAGCAGGGGAAAGTCTGTCAGTTCATAAAAGGTGTTACTTCTAAATTCCAGATTATATGGCTTTTAAGGTGACTGAGTCTATGCATTATTGATTACAAAGTGTCCTCCTCTACAAGTACTTGCATAGTTACCTTTTAGTAGTGTTTCTCAGATAATAAATGAAATGGACATTTCTCCAATTGCTCATTTGCAGCAGGTAAAATCATTAATCACCTGCAGTACTCTCACACTGCAGCACGCCTGGGGATAATAAACACCCATTAGAAAACAGCAGTAACAGTCATTGTTTTCTCACTGTATGGTGCTATGTAATGAAAATGTTAGTCAATAGAGCCTGTTTTACCCCATTGAATTTCTTTTCTATTTGAGAAGTGTATTCAATGGTCATGGAAAGTGTTCAGATGATGCCTCTATGAACTCACATGCTATATTATTCCACTGTAGTGATATAGCAAGGATTTTTATTACTTCTGGCCAGGTGGACTAGCTTCATAAGTAAATTTTTGGTGCAGCTGCCACATCTCGTCTGCCCTGAATAAAAGACAAAGGGCTATTACTAAGAGGAGAGGGGACTCGTGTCTATTGGGAACAGAGTGCAATCTTTCAAATTACTCAACAAGCAGAAGAGAAGCTGAAAGGAAATTAGCTGTGATTTTTATTTCTATTATTTACTTTATCTTGGGAGTCATGGGTTCAAGTCAGTACTCCAGAGTGATATTGATGCTTCCAAGTAATTTTTCCACGTAGTGCTTCAATTCTTCCTCTATAAAATGGACGAAATGGCATTTCTTTACTTTACGAAGACTGAAAGAGTAACTATATCAGTGAAACACTACAGCAATTTGAGGCTGAAAAGCAGCATATTTCTTCCATTATGAAAACTATTTTCCCCAAATTTATTCCATTTAATCCCACTCTTTGTTCCTTAGCTTTTATTATTTTCAATACAGTTTACACAAAATAACATGTAAGACTCCCTAAAATTCTTTCCCCATCCGATCCTGCTTCCTCTGAACAGTACTCAGTGAAACAAGGGTCTGAAAGCAAAATACATGAGGAAAACATTTCTTTCTACCACATGTATGTATATATGCTCTGTCACAAAAGAACTGCCTTGTGGTAGAATGACCAGAGTGTTGCTAGACCTAGACTTCTAGGCTAAGATTTGCATTCAGTTTGGAGGAATGAATAAACTCCCCCAGATTTGGACCAGTAGCAAGCAGAGGCTAGTTGTCTCAAGAACGTCTAGGCAAAATGTGACTAGAAACATTTGCAAACCAACCGGTATTTACAGTATAAAGCTGATGGTTTCAAGATAAGTGGAACTAACAGATGATCACAACAATTAACAAATTGTTGATTATCAGTTGAGTATATGTATGTTACCAGTATATATGTCTGTATTTTTCTCATCTCATATGAGAAGAAAAATTCTTAAAACAAAATTCTTTTTGCAGTTGGAGTAAGTGTAGCTAAAAGAATTTCAGCTGAAAAAAAAAAAAAAAAAAGAAACCATAGAGACAAAATATTAAAATATAGAAATTAAGTTATAAAATTTTCATGTTGTAATTATGGGGTAATAATAGTTAATTCCCTAAGTAAGCTTAGCTAACAAAAATTGGATCTGGATGCCAGTTAGGAGCTAGCAGAACTTAGCTGCTTGCAATTCTAGCATTTGCCACTTAAACTTGGAGGCGTTGGAAATTCCCAGGCACCTATGTTTAGTGTAGGTCTATGGCTCCAGTCTGGGACATGCCCCGTACCAGCGCTGTGACTGCAATGCCAGTCAGTGGTCCCAAAGCAGATGTGGCTGCCATAATACTGGACACTGTGGTAGTCAGCTGTAGGTGTCTCTGGTGCAGAGAGAGAACTGAAGACCTACACACTTTATACAACACATGGAAAGATTTATGTAACTTAGGCAGGAGTCCCTAACAGTCAATAACTTTTCCAGGCATGCACCTTAGTTAACTGATAGGATACACTAAGGAAAGGGGACAATGAAACCCCCTTGTGAATCAAGCAGGTTGAACATCTCTGGTACATAGGCACTGTGAAATGAAAGTAGAAGCCTGACTGCAGATTTTTTTAGATCAGGGAAAGGTCTCAGAAACCTGCTAAGTAGTTATTTTTTTCTCAAATATTTAAGAATGTGAATTTGCTCATGAAACCAGTTGTGTCTATAATTTTGTACCTATGAATTCTGAAGCCTTAAAACTGTAGGTTAAAAGTTTGTTTATAGAAATTTCTTTTCTCTTTGCAAATTGTCCATCTTTTTGTAGATTCACTGGCATCAATCAATTGAACTATGTATTTATAATGGCAAGCAGATTTTAAAAAAATCATATTAATGACACTTTTGCTAGGAAATTGTAAAGGCCTAGACTGAATTACAGTTTTCAATGCTCTTTGAAAATTGATTAGAAAAATACTTTACAGTGTTCTATGATTTGCTTTCTCTTTCATCTAACAACTTTTAACATGCTTGCTCAGAAAGTAGAAAACATGAATCATACAGTATCAAGATTGTATTGCAGGCAGAACTAATAACTTTTAAAAACTTACATTTTACTATAAATATATTTCCGATGAAAATTCTTATACTTATCCACCAAAATTATGTGTTTCAGTTTCCCTACTTCTGCTATTTTCTTTTGGCCTTTCTTTTTCACCCAGGAACAAAATGAAATGAAGATTAAACATATAGTGGAAAGTAATCTTTTGCTCCCATCTCCTAGTTCACTTAGCTACAGTGCAGAATATTAGGAAATTTCTTTCTGTGCCTAGATTTATCAAGCCAGATTGTATTGGTTAGAACCTTTATTTTTGGCAGTTTTTATTTTCTTTTAAAGAAGTTCTGTCTCTAGATGAAAAACCTCCAGCACAGCACTGCATTTGAATTGTTCTAGGAGCTAAAATGTAGACTACAGGCAAATTTCAGCTGATACAAATCTTTTTTAGCTCCACAGAAGTGATTTCAATCAGCTACTAGGCAAAGAATGTTTTGGATGGGGAAAAGAAAGACGAATTGTTGCCAACATATAATTTTGTATGTATAAGCTATTTGTCTAGGAATACTGTCCTTCTTAACCCATTAGTTTAAAAGAAAGTTACTCTGTTAAAGAATCAATAAATTTTGCTTAAAATGCAAAAGTGTATAGGGAATATGCAGTCAAGATCAACAGTGTCACTTTTTAAACCCCTGCCTGATACTAAACATCTTTAAGAAAGTGCTGGCAGCTCCTAGCTCTGGCTGGCTTCAGAAGCAGCACTTGTTTCTCATGGGTATAAGGACACGTGAGGAGTCCCTGATGTGATTGCCATGGGACCAAGGTGTGTGTGCATGAAACAGGCACATTCTCCAAGGCAAAACCCATCCTCTTCCCATCCTCTTGGTGCCTGCCAGGATGGAGCTGACACCATTTGCTAGTGAAGGAGACTGCTCTCTGCAGGAGAGCATTTTTCCAGGGTCCTGAGCACACCAACAAGCCTTGATTGCCTGGACCAGCCTCACCTGTGACCACCATCCCCTCTGCTTTTCTCCCTCTTCAGGAGCTACATTTAAGCTGTGGCCATGGCTGCTACTCCTTTCCTGAGCTGTGTAGTAGCTAGCCCTGTCTCCTGCTGTCCTGACTTGCCAAATGGGATTCCAGAATTTACCTTGGACTTGGTTTGTTACTTGGTCTTGTCTGATGATCACTGGATGGCCACCAGAGCATGTTGTTATCAGCAGCCTAGCCCTGCTTGGATACCGTGGCACTGCACCCTAGGTAAGATTGCTGTTCCTGTCATGCTGTGGTCAACATCAGCTCTTGGTCTGTCTATCCTTGTGGAGCAACCCCGGTTCTGCTGCTCACTGACATGTCCATCAGCTGTTTCCAAGTTGCATTTACAGTGGGAAAAAGATAACATCTAGCATCCCTTGCTGAGCATAAAGTCTTATCTTCTCTGTACTGGAAAGTGCATATCAGGTGCAAGTGGGTCTGTCTCACTTCTAAGAGTGTACTGGTTGAGTCTATCTACTGATTTCCCATTTAGGGAATGAGTTTTGCATTTGTTAGACAATTCAGAGAATGCTTTGCTACTAAATTTTAGGTTATTGGATAGTTAGATTACCTTTAGAAAGTACAGGTTGCTCTGTTGACCCTCTGTTTGTGATTGATTGATTGGTATAAAACTACATAGATAGGTTTCATCTACCCCATCCGAGTGGGGAGAATGGATCTTTTAGGGGATCCGGCAGAGGTAGTTCCAAACTCTAATTGCTAGGATAGAGGGGAAAAGAACAGTTTATGTGTAAATATAATGAAATCAGGAGGGACTAAATAAGGGAGAGAGATGCGGAGTAAAACCTACAACTGTGGTTTAGAACTAGCTATAAAGAGAAGGCTGGGCAGCAATAGAAAAGGGTTGTTGAAGTGGAAGCATTTATGTGAAAAGCAACAGTATGTTATCATAAAGAGGCATTGGACAATTGGTTATTGAAATACGTGATAATTCCTGAAGTCAGAAACAGAGACCCAAGACATGCCCTCTTAGAGAGTAGTACCTCTCCTAGTAGCTGTCTTACAAACATGCCATTTTTCCTTATTTTTACTAACTCAGAATCTTACACTGAATTCATATTAGCCCTGCTTCAAAAGAAAGGGTGGAGAACAATTTCATCCAATTTAGTCCATTGACTGTAGGATATCTAGGAGAGTGGGAAATGTGGGCTTGAAGAAGTACAAGAAAGTGTTGTATGTGGGTCTTCTGATTATAGATAGGCCTAAACATAAGCAGCATCGTCACAAAATGGTCTTTAAAAGGAACCACATGCTTGCTAAGCTTTTGACTTGTGCCTACGGGTTATGAGCCCAGAGTTCTCATAGAACTCTCAAGGAACTTTAGCATTGTGTGGGTTCTGGCACATAGATCTTAAACCTGCCATGTCACTTTTGGAAACTGGACTGATGATCGCTGACCTTTGTTGTTACTCTGGAAAGCTTCTGGCCTTTAGATACCTCAAAGACTTTTAACATATGTTTAAATATTAAAATGTCTTAATTTACATATTTCATTTTCATGTCTTGATTGTGAAACAGTTACATTTAATGAGCTATTGACAACTAGAGGAAAATTCAAATGTATCAAAATCTGGCATAAATTACAAGTAAACCCATGGTTGTTTCTTTCTTTCTTTCTTGGAGAATGATAGGAACAGTAGAGGAAATTATTATTGATAACAGACATTTGCAAGGCTGCATGACAGGAAGTGTTTGCCTTGTTAGGTCTTGGCTTAGAAAATGTTGCTATCGATAAAATAGCAATTTTTGACTTTTAATAGGAGCTAGAATTGTTAGTGATTGATCTTCAGATTGCTTTCATTATGGGACTTCCACCTACAAAGAACACTGTGTTTGCTTCAATTTTTTGCCTTTTTGCCAGGGAGGGTCATTTATAATGATAGCTCATAAATGATGGCCAAAATAGCTTGTGAAGCTAAGAAAGCTTGATCCTCAGAGGGGTTTGAGCTTAGGGGACACCAAAGGCTGACATTATGTAAACTTTCCTATGCAATTCTTTTAGTCTTTTTAAATGTCTCACTTAATCTTTCTTCTGCAGCATCAAATCTGTCTGTCAGGAACTCTCACATACTATAGGGAGGTGTACCACTGAAGATGAGTTAGCTCTAGAGGAAAAGATATTGATTATCTGGATAAATATTTAGCATGCGTATTTGAAGAGAGTGATAATCTTTGCTGTGTGTGCTAGATTCTGAACTGGCTGAAATTACCGTATTAACATGGCAGTAAATAGATCTTTTTCATTTACCCTTGTTGATGTTCAGACCATTAGTATGTATAACAAAGAATTAAATTAACAATATTTTCAGTTTTCTTTTCCCAATGTCTGCTATGAGATAAGTGTATTTCTATTCTGTTATATAAAATAACAGTTGGTCTGTCTAAAGAGTTTCATGGCGTTAATTTGTATTCATTGCCACTGGAACCATAAATTAGAGAAGTGATTCATTTATATACCCTATTTTATGAAGTGTTTGTGGTATTGAAAGACAAGCTTTACAGCTTCATCTAGGTTCCATTTGTAAGACGTAATTGTTTGTTATCAACAGCCTGAAATGTTGCCTTTATTAGACAGGAATCCGTATCCAAACAATGCTCTTGATATTCTGTGGAAACTTAATTAAAAACTGTCTCAGCCTAAGTTTGCTAGTGTTTTGTTTAGTGATTATAAAATTACTGTTGTTTTTAAGATGGCAGCTTTAATTACATAGTTTTCATGATTGTGATGTTACCTCCTGTAAATGTTCAAAATCCACTGTATTTTAGTCTTTTAAATTTAATTTGTCAATATTTTTTTCGTCTTCTGATACTACAGTTTTATTTGGAAATGCAAGAGACAAAATGAGTATTGCAGGATAGAGTCAACTGACATCAATAATATTATTCCACTGCAGTTACAGAACAGCATATTGCCCTTGACAAGAGAGAATTTTGACAGATACGTTCAATCCATCAAAAGAAACAACAATATGGATATTTAAAGATGATAATTTTCACAAGTATGTGATGATCTGAGGATGCAGTAGGAATTTTACATGTAACTGTCTTCCCAGAGAAGTCCCTCAATGGTGTAGAAAAAATTTTGCATTCTGAAAATCATTAATATGTATAGAAAGTCAGCACTGATCTAGTTACACTGGTAGGCATTGTCCTGAATATAGGACCAGCTGATAATACATTTTTCTGATCTTTTATTAATTTATTGTTACACTGTAGGAAAATTTCTCAAAAATATTCCATTTTGCTGACTTACTCCCTTTTACAATGACACAATGCTGCCCGTTCTAAAGAGAAAAGAACAAAGTTGTTGGTTTTTTTTTTTTTCCTGTTGTCTTGCATGTCTACTTTTGTACTCAGGGTGCTAGGAAAGCCACCATTCCTGTCTGTCTGATCTCTTATAACTACAATTGCTAAATTCTCTCACAATTGCTTAAGTATTAATAATTAATAAGTTCTTTCAGCAGATTTCATAGTATTTCATTGAATTTTGAAATTTAGTTGAAATTCAACTTTGTGAAATCTTCCAAGTCCATATATTTTATCAAAGTAAACTTCTCTGTAGAAGATTAGAAAGAGTTTAATATAAATAATTGTCTTAGTATACATCTGAGTTAATTTCCCAGAGGATTTATAAAGAAGAGTAGATCACACCAAAATTAATCACAAAGTCTTCTATAGCTTATTTAGCAAAGCCTCTGCTTACTTGCAAATAACAATTGGAGTACTATCAATAATAGGACAACCTGAAGTCATTGAAAAAACTAATTAAAAAATTGTTTACATTTAGTGAAACAGCAGTTCAGATCAAAATTGCCTTCCCAAGTGATAATTCATTGTCAAGCTTTTTTTTTTTCATATGCTAGCTAATGCACGCAATGAATGATTCAAGATAATTCTAGCTTCTTTTGAAATTCATCAGTAGCTGTAACCAGGGTAACCTGTAATTCCAATCTTAGTTCTTATGCGGTTTTTATCAGATATTATGGTGAACCCTTCATTTATACATCAGACATTCATTAAATCAATGAATCCTCTGTCCAAGGAACTGTCAGTTTTCTGCAACACACAGTGGTGTTGTCTCTAGATTGTAATTGTTGGGACTTTTGAGGTGTGTGTGTTGTTTCTAGTTAGTTTTTCATTACATGCAAGCAATGTTTTCCCATATATTAATTTGGTAATAACTGACTGAAAAAATATCTTTTTCTGTTGTCTCAGTATGTGAAAGTGAATGCCACAAGTTGTTATATTTAGACTGGAAACTGAGGCACAATAATTGATAAATTTAGACTGCAAATAATGTTCCCCCTGCTCTTTTTGCCTGGTGTTACTGTGTGTGGTCGTGCATTCACACACACACCCCTCATCCTGCCCCCCCTTTCTCCTGGGCCACTTGTTGATCTGGGCCGCTTGTTGATCTCAGAAATTTCCATGAGACCTTGACCTTGGTGTACTGTGTCTGATGGTTGAGCGGTTCTTGACCATATCAGAAACTCTGTAATGCTGAAGCTGGGAATGTACTCCCACTGCCTGGCCCAGGTGTTAAATAGAACAACACTGAAACCGAAACATTGAGAATTTTTTAGTAATTACCACCTGGGACTGTGGCCAGAATGGATATTTATGGATGAGTAAAGCCAATCATCTTGCGAACCTATAAATGGTGGTCTTAAGTGAAACCCTTTGAGCTCTCTGGGACTGCAGAGGGCTGTGCCCACCATGTCCCTCTGAGTGGGATGCCTCTCAGAGCTCACAAACTCCTGGGTCTACAATATTTGGAGGCTCATTGTCTGACAGGACCTGGGCTGAAACTCTTCAATTCTTGAGGCTCCACCCTCACCCATTGAGAAATGCTGAGACATTGTACGTGAATATTTCTTCACTGAACTCAAGGAGAATTTTTAACAGGTACTTTTTGTACATTTATATATATATATATATATTTCTGTCTGTGTGTGTGAACTAATAGTAAGCATAATCTGTAATTAAGTTGTGATTGTAGTAGACTCTACTAACACTTCATAAATATTAAATTAGTTAATGATTAAGTGCTGCTACAAGTGTGAATGAACCCTAGACTACTGCTAAACACATATAGTCCCTAAGATATAAACCCTTAGACATAACATGATTTTTCTTTATATGTTTCATCCGTGTAGTAAGTAATAGAGTGAACCTTGCCATTGAACTCTGTTAAGTCACATCTTTATAAATCTCTGTTAAAATCACTTTCTGCTAATACCTTTGACGGTGATTCTTTGGGCGGCCTCTAGACCACTTATTTGTGACACTGTGTCGAGTCATGTAGGTAATTCCTTGTGTCAGTTCAATTAAGGGATAGATGTTGCATATCAGGGGTATACATGTCTTTGCATGGTCAACATTGAGTGCACAGGGCCCTATGGGATTGATAGGAGTAAATGTCTCTCATGGACATATAAGCAATTATACAGTGGGGAAGCAGAAGTGCTAGTGTGCATAGATAGGGTTAGTGTCTTAGAAGAATGCTATAGCTAGTAGAATGATTATGTGTTAAGATTGTATCAGAAAGAAATTATTTGTTTATCTCCTAGCAAGCAAGGCTTGTATAGACATAGAAAAACTATCAAAAAGTATCCTTCCTATAATGACCTGGTCTTTTGGGGAAGTAGCAGTCTTCTGTCTTTCATCCTTTAGTGGGGAGACTTGCTCATGAGCATCTTGATAATTAGATGGATGTCAGTATGGTTTAAGATGGAAAGAATATATTTTTTTTCACAGTATGGATGATTACCTTATGTTTTCAGTATTTATTTTTAGCTAATTGAAAAAAGCAGTTGTGATTATCCAAAGTTGTTATACTGCTCGCGCATGATGGATATGCTATATAGAACACAGTTAATTTTCTTTCTAACTGCATATTGCACTTCCTGCAGTGTCAGTTATGTTGAATGATAAAGTTAGATTCACTTTGAGATTTCATCTTTTTATTAAAATTGTCAGCCTCACGAAAGGGAATAATCAAAATTCCATCAACAGGTTCCAACAGAACCTGTACTGGTCCTAACTGCATGTTATTTGTGTCCTCCTCTGGTATATCATGCATATTGCTGAGCAGACACTACATAGTCATGCTTGAAATCCCCTAAATATCAAGAGAAACTCTTTCTGCCAAGACTATTAATTGAATTCTATGTAATAGTCAACTAAATAGAACAGGCAGAGAGAAACAGTTACTCTAACATTTACACAAAATATATACTGCATTATTAGCTTTCTTTCCATATTCCTAATCAGCTGTTCTGGTTTCTTTTAATTCCTACTAAATGACTTTTTTTTTCCTTCTTTTTTTTTTTTTTTTCTTTTCAGAGAACGACTCAACTAATTTCTCCTCAGCTGTAGCCTGAATTATGTGCTATTTAGTATAGGTAAGACTTGCAAAACTAGTTTTAATTCTATACATTTAAAAGCTTTCATTATTGATGGTGCTATAAAAGTGAAGAATGCAGCGTACTGTGAACTAATGTGTAAGACTGGGATAACTGAGGTTTTCACTTTCATAAGTTCAAGGTCTAGAACTTCCAGTTGTGACTTCTCTAGGAGGGCTGAGGTGATGATTCAAAGTCAGCCTTATTACACTGGAACACAATGAAAACTGCAAAGACCCACGCTCAGCCAACAGTCACTCCTCTGCAGGGACAATTGAATATATGCATGTGGCCAAAAAAATGATCTCGCTTCTTAGGTGGTGATTGCTTAATTTCTCTCTCATGATGAACTTTCATGCTGTTCAGAAATATCTGAATAGATATTTGTGCAGTAGAATCCTGCAGTAGAATCCATTTACTATTGTGCAAATATTCTGTATTTATTCTAGACCACACACAGATCTGAGCAACATCAGAGTAAGACTGCAGTACCCCAATTAATTTCAGAAGGCTTATTCCAGATTTATCCTACTCAGAGATAAAAATGTGTGTATTTATCTTTGAATTGCATAGCACAGAGTATAATGATGAGATGCATTGAGCTCCATTCTCAGTTAGCATAAGTTAGTTTGGGGTAGTCAGTGGAAAAATATTGGTGTACACCAGATTGACAAGCTAGATGGTCCATTATCACATTAGTTAAGCAAAATATGAATGCTAATGAATCTATTTTGTTCCATCATGACTTCTGAAAATAAAAGAAACTCCTAACACCTGTGGGTTTTTCTTTTTTCTTCTTTTTAATTTTTTTCTCTTTTAATTGATTATTGAGCACTGAGGATACTGGTTTTGTAGGAAAAGAAAATTAAATTCTACCTGGTTGGGCAGCTTCTGGTTGATAGGAGTTGGGTTCTTTTAACAGAAGGTTTCTACATTCCTTAAAAATGGAGTGCCCTCAAATATGCATTTTATTGGTCTTAATCTATAAATTTTTGGCAGAAAAGATTAGTGGAGAAATCTGGTTCACCATTCTGCACTCAAATTTATGGGGCAGATTCTTTACCGATGTTCCATGGTACTTTAACACTACAGCCCCGGCTGATGCAAAGGCAACATGGTCCAGCTACAGCAGAAGCACATGCTTATCCTTGAAGCACTGTTGTGATACACAATGATACTTATTCTGAAATAAAAATAAATTTTCTGGAGAAAATTGTCAGAGTTGAGATGAAAAGACATATTTTTCCTTTTTCCTGTACATCTGTGCACTCACATGGCAATTAAAGGGAACCTGCATGACTTCTCCTTTCTCCATGGTCTTCTCCATACCCCTCTCGTGTCATGGGAATAGCTTTGCAATCTGATTTGAGTGACAGATCTTTCCTCATTGCATGGAAAGGATTCATTGTACACACCATAGACAGTATAATCAAGATACTCTGTAGTACACAGTTCCTTCTACTGGATCTTTCCTGCATGGTCCCATCTTCTCTCTTGTATTAGGTCAGGAAAAATGTGTTTTAAAATCAAACAAACAACGAAAAAACTATTTGCAGTTTATGAAGGCAAATATACTGGGCCTCACTTACTGTGCTAGGAGGTTTTTAGGTGAATGTTGAGGAGATTGTGATTTCACTCATTCCTTTTATTTGTTTTTTTTTAATCTAAATTTTTATTTTCACCTATCTTTTATTTTGAATTTCTTCATGTTTCATTACTTGCATTTAGATTGTGGCATAGGTGTCTGTTCTGTTTTAGGCTTGGCAAAGTACCGCACAAAGTTATTGAGCTATAGAACCATGTATTGTCTCATTTTAATAATATATTGCCTTTGGTTCAGATCATATTTATTGAAATAATAAAATTCATTATATGGAATTGCTGTCTTTTTTTCTGTGGATGCTATTTTATGACCATTGAATAATCAGCAATTTTAGAAAAGGAAAATAAAACTTCAATGCAATACAGTAGCCCTCTTCACCTCTCTGTTTTATTCTATCAATTTGCTTATTGAATGGTTGGAAATCCAACTGATGGTCAGGTATTTCTTCCAAAACCTTCTTTGGTGTTCAGGAAAATTTAGGAAAGAATAGCATTTGACATTTTAATAAAGAAGTGTGGTTTTATGCTGCAGTCAGCATGCTTGACTAGAAAACAGCCAGCTATGCAGAGAAGATAATAAAGATTTTTTTATGTTCTTTAACTTGAATCCAGTAATCAGAAAAATGATGTAGTTCTAAGACCTAAATTGAAGGCAAAATTGTGTTATTGAAAGCTTTTGTAGTTTCCTAATTTAATCCATAGGGTTCAGTCTGTTCTCAAAATGATGTTGTCATTCCTCTATTATGCCTGAATATTCCAAGTGCTGGAACAAATATTGACTTATGACCATTGAAGGGAGGAAAAAACAAAACCCAAAACAACACCACCTTGTTGCATTTGTTGTAGTCAAACCATGCCCATTATTCCAGATATCTTTATCTTTCAGTTACAGAAGGATATAGGTTTTAAGAACTGGGACATGTTCAAAAAATAGGTTCTGCTCTTGGAATATACTCCGGAGCACAAAAAGAAAACTCAGTTTTAAGACAAACTCAGTGTTGTTTAGTAAAGTAAACATATTATAAAATAAAGTTCTTGACATCTGTTCTACCAAAGGCAACCTCATATATCAGAATTTCAGTTAGCTCTTTCAGTTACGCTGGTGATCTGCATAAGCTCAAAAATCATCATGAGAGCATTGAAAGTTTGTAATAAAACAATCCTTTTAATAGGTTTTCAAGCTGGAAATATTTTTTTTTAAAAGAGTAGCTGTATACAATTTTTATTCTACATCTATGTAGATCACAGGGGTAATATTTTTAGGTGTTGAAGTTCAGCACATGTAGGCCCTAAAATTTAAAGGATGCAAGTCTCATGGGAGGTCAGAAGGAGTCTGCTTTGTTTAAAGTGTTTGTTTAAAAAGTTTTTACAACATGTGTAGATGTTTTGTAAATCATAACTTTAAAATGTGAGATGATGTTCGGCAATCTTGAGATCTCATAGGTTCTGCCTGGTGCTGCAGGAAGATAGGAAAAGGGAAGAGATGGTGGCTACTCAGTGTCTAAACAAATTGGTCTGATTTTAATAATGGTCTAAATATGGGTCTTATCTTTTGGCCTCAACGAGCTAGTTCAATATTTTCTGAAGTTGAATGGACTTGCTGCTGGGGTTTTGGATTTTGCTTGTTTGTTACAACGAAACCTGAAATTTTCTTCCCTACAGATTGTTTTTAATGCATTTTCGTTGTGGAGAGGGGGAATTATTGTCACTTTCACTGCCAGTCCTTAAATGCTTTACGGATGCTTCGTGTGCAACGACAATCAGTTTTAACTCTGTGCTAGGAAGAGCCTTTACCTAGATTAGAGATCAGGGAGCTGGACAACAAATTTTCTGAAACTTCTGCTTAAAAATAAAACAAAGACTAAACATTCCATGAATGTCAGACTAATCCACTTCATCAGGCAGAGATTTTTTTTAAATGCTTGGCATCTACTGCCATAGTGTAATAACCCTGAGGTTATTTTGCACTTTGCATGTTTGTGAATGGTGTCAAAGTGATTGTATGCTTGCATTAGACTTGTGAGAAAGCCAACAAATTAAAGTTGGCAAGCAATTCTTATGTTTGAATGCTCCTGAATTTGCAAGTTTAATGCATTCCTGTTGATTTGATGAAGTATTACAAAACTGGTGCTCTTGAGGTTTTTTCTTTCTGTCTACATTAGTATATCTGTGAGTTTAATATGATACTTTTTTTTTGAAACGGGAGTTTTGCCACACAGTTTTATTTGGAAGATCAGAAGATGATGCTTGAGTTAAAGCTCTTTCAATCATATTTCAAATTAATGAGAAAATGTTTCCAGTTAAAATCAGTGTTTGATTAATTAGTGGTTGACTTACTAGGAAGGTGACAAGAAAGTCAGGAATGTTGTTAGGATACATTCAATGCAAATCATGGGAGGAGAGTGTCACAGGAAAGAAACCATCAGTACCTCAAAGGATACTGGTTATTTTGCTGTAAGACATCCTCCAGAGCCTGTTCAAGTTGGTTTGAATGAACTAATAAAGAAAACAGCTATAATTTGTAAATAGTTTGAGGCTAATAAGAGCATCCATCCTTGAGAATGAGCATGAGCATGATGTGCAGTTGCACATCATATCTTGCAAATGGCAGACTACCACACTAAAATAAATGTCAAGAACATGTGCACATCCTCAGACAATCAGTCTAAGTAACAAATAAATTAGTTTAGTTTTATCATCTTATGTCAAGAGATATGTGGTCCGCGCTGGACCAAAGGAGAGAATGAAAATATATCATCTATCATCTTTGAAATTGACACAAAGAGGTATCGTTTAGACTTAGTTTTAGAACTTCTGTGTCCTGGAGACACTCTTATGAATGGGTAGAATGCTGATTTTTTCTTCATGTGAAAGTTGTATCTTTCAAAAGCAAGTACAGTATTCAGCAAAGTGAAATTCAGCTTTCATAAAACTTGGGTGAATTTGGCCCCACAATACATTAATTCTTTTCAGACTCTCCTAGTCCAAATCAGAGTTCTAACACAAAGGCAGCATTGCTTATGTTTTTACAGTAGTATTTTAGCAAAACCTACACACGATCTTCTGCCAGTCTTCTTCCCTCTCTTTCACATGCATATATATTGCTTCCCACATTTTGCTGCTTCATGAAAAGATGAATTGCATTTATCTCTACTCAATTTCTTGATCTGTCAGACAGCAGCAGAACCATTAAAAAACCTTCCATGTAGTGTATCACTTGCTCATTTACGTGTGCTATAATATCACTGTCTTAATGTTACTAATAGCGTGAATAACACAAAGCAGCTTTACGGTTTCTATTCCATCTGAAATATCAATGCAAAATGTCCTCAGCTCTAAGGGAAGCAAATGATTTACTGCTTGGTTCTGGTTATTTAAATTAAAATTTTCCAGTGGAAGTAGTGAAGGTTGTTGATATATTATCCAGAATTCAGAGTAAATCAATACAAGCCTTAATGACCTCCCCCCATTGCTCTTTAGCTTATATTAGTCACATCTTGGGAGAGAACTCTGTCCATCAATCAAGCAAACAAATTACTTTATTTTCATATCATGAACTTAATGGCAGCTCTTGCATAATCTTTCCAAGCTAGTTCTGAAATTCTGCATGAAAAATACAAGAGGAAAAAGCTTCTGAAAGATGATAAACTTTAAAGAATATACAACCAGTAATTCAGACACAAGATAAACTTTAGAAAGCCAATTTTTGTTCTTTCCAAGAATAGAATGATCTAGGTATGTGACTATGCATGTTATTGTGTTGAACCAGGACACCAGATTTATATCTGGTGAGAAGAGCTATGCAATAGCAGCCATACAAGAGTCAACTAAGTAGACCTGCTGTCTAATCTTTGAGATCCCTGTGAGTTACAATATAAATAAAATACTTGTTCAGAATAGTAAACAGTTTTTTTAAAAATCCAAACCTCTGAGTCATGGTTTACTAGTGACCCTTCATAAACTCTTCTATACAGGAAAAAAAAGACTCATTTCAGATTAGTTCTTATTACATTAATGTATCCATCCTAACAAAGTTTTGTTCACTTATTTGCCCAGGTTCCTACAATGTGTTTGTAGAGCAGCTGAGGACTGAGCTTATAGCCCCCAGAAGAAGCAGGACAACACTCTTTCACCACTGTATAAATGCTTAACTCATACATTGAATTCAGAGTAACTCGCTAGCAATGAAATTATTAGCAGCAGGTTTAAAACAAAAGAAATGCAGAGCTGTTTTACACAGTGTAAATTAAATTAGAGGCTACAATTATAAGTAGTTAGAAGAAGATTAGACAAACTTATGGATACCAGGTCCATCAGTGATCATTAAACACTATAGTTTAGATACTGCCTCTACTTCACGATGACCTTAAGGCACTGCTTTCTCAGGATGGAGGCTACACTTGAAGAAGTATCACCTTATATTTATCCTTATTTCTTATGCTCTTTACTTAAGCATGCGTTAGCTATTGTCAGAGAGAAAATAAAAGTAGAAAGCTGTTTGGTTTATCTACGAAACTTACAGCCTTTGGTTCTTTTTCTTCTCCATCTGTGATAAATCTTTAGCTATGATGAAAGATATGTTGAGAGTAAAACCTTTGGATTTGAGAGACCAAGATTTGATTTCCAGGTTTAAAGGAGATTAAGTTTATTTTCTGTGGCTGGCTTCTATGTAGACATTCAGAAACTAAAGTTGTGCTAAGTAAGATAGCAAGATTCTGATGTGTGTTGCTATTTCCACTCCTCCCTCCTCTCCCCCCCAACCCCCCAAGTCTTTTATTCAAGAAGCTCAGTATCATAAGGCAGCTGAGTGGCATCTGCTCTTAACAGAGCTATGCAGGAGAATAATTTGTTATATTATCTACAAAATCAATGGCTAATAAATGACTTCATGTGTATTCAGGTTACTAAGAGAATCTCAAAGTCATTGTTGTACCTAGCAGCCTCTGCCCAGATCCCTGCAATGATTTTGCTTGGATCTTCTGCCTGTGTCTGTAATCACAGGCTGTAATGCTTCCTGATATTTAAACATCTCGTAGCTTTATGGTGTCTCACATAGGAACACTCATCTTCTCTTTACAAAGACTGGATTAGAAGTATCTACCTTGTTTCATTGCTGAAAAGGAGAGGAACCTATGCCCGGGAACCAGGTAGGAGAGGAGATTACTGGAGCACCAGTATCTGGCATGTGAGCTCCTGAATCTGCGCTTGGAGTTAGATAAAATTTTGCCTAAATTAGCAGAGATGGAAAAACAAGTAAGGTGTAACCCAATAAGGGGATCTGACCCTCACTTCAGTTTCTTTCCAAAACATTTTTTGGGGCAGAATGAGTCTGTATTATAAGAATCTGAGCTGTCCAGGAAAACTTGGCAACAAATATTCTGAAGATTTATAAGAAAACAAGTCTTAAAATAAAAGCCTTTCTGATCTGTACCTGTTCATGGGAGCTGATCATAGGCTTACATTTTCATAGAGCAAAGCAAGTGAAATAACGTTATCTCATGTATTTGCTAGGAATAAAGTTTTTCAGAAGTCTAAATGAGGGATTAGGCTTAAATAGTAGATACTTAGTGATTTAATATATCTTGAAACCAATTCAATGGAATCAAGCTGTTGTGATGCACAAAACTATTTTGGTCTCATGTCCATCAAACAAAAGAGGAAATGACCTGGCCTAAGTAACTTTTTCAAATGTGGAACAGAGAGGAAAGTGCTGTTGCTTTTAAATGCACTCTTAGCAATCCTACTATGTCCCAGACAGAGCTAGGAAAGATGACAATTTCTTCAAGAGGTACTTAACTGATTAATGTGGGTCTTGCTGATTGTTCTTCATGGCTGCGAGGTGGTAGTGGCACTGCAAAGGTTAAGATCCAAACTGAAATTAGACAGTAAGTTCCACTTTGAGGATGGATTTCTTTCTGTGCAGCTTCTGTGTAATCCTTAGTATAGTGGCTTTCTAAATCTTGATATTTATCTTTGATACTAATGTAAGACAAATAAGCTTGAATAATAAAAGCCAAAGTTGTGTCTCCCATTATACTTCTCAGTCCTGAACAGTGGGGAAAATGATTGTAAATTGCTTACATTATCTAGGAAATGAGAATGACCCTCAGAATTTGAGCTACGTCCTAAACATAACATGAAGAGAAATGACAAGATGAAAGTTGAAGAAATTCCTTCTAAACACCTGAAATATAAATAATAATCAGGAGTTAATTTGTTAATAATCTGTCCTGCAATTTAACACAGTCCTGTTTATATTAAAACCCAAACGTGCAGAAAATAAACCTGTTAATAAATTAAGGTCAACATAATTTAATAGTATTGCATCTGCTATATGCTTGGTTTCCTTGCTAAAAGAAAACAAACAAATAAACAAAAACAACAACCAAAAAAACCCCAAAACCCAACAAAGCAGTGGTTTTTTTGCAGGACTAAGTATACTCTCAGCATTGCATTATGGCAGCGTGATACTAATATAACCTGGAATCAGAGAGGAATGACCTTAATCAAATTCCTTCTTTAAATACAACATTTGATTTGACCATAAGTAGTAAGCTAAGGTTAGTGTCATAATAACTGTCCAACCAGAAAGCTGCAAATAAACACTGCATATTTAGGATCCTATCCCCCTTTCACTAAAGTAAACAAATTAGTCTTTTTCCTCTCTGAAGGAATGGTGACATACCAGCATGTTACTCTGGGAACAAATTAGAGATCTTGTCTTTCATGCTGGGGGACAGATTACCTGAATTTGACTGCACAAAATGTTCAGTTTCTAAAAAGAGTTATGCATTACAGTCACATTCCAAACTCCTGATTTGACTGGGTAAGTGTTTCTTCCTATTTACCAGTGCAAGTCTATTCTGCAACTGCAATGATATTTTTCATGGCTGTTTTAATGAAGGAAGAAGAAAACTATGGTAGAGTAGTATTTTTCCCTGTGCGATTTCTTCTGCTTTCTGGTCTGTCTTGGTATTTAATTTAGTCATCCTGTTTTGCTGTCAAAGCTGTTATAAGTCTGCTGGGTAAAGTCTTTCTGTCATTTATGCTCAAAAAATATAAAGGTGACAGGAAAAAACCTCTCTCTCTGGTAATCAGTTTCCCAGATCACATAATAACCTATGTAAAGTATCCCCAACCTTCCCTGCACATTTATTGTACTGGTACTACATGCTTTAGCTTGTCAACTTTATTCCAGTACAGGCTTTTAATATGGTGTAAGAAAGGAAGGTATACCCATCTTATCCAGAAAGACAGGTGAAATTCTCAGATTCCAAAGAAATTTTGATCTACCTACAATGATTAATGACTACACATTTGCAGTTCCTATATGTTCCAGTAACCTTCAGCCATGCCTGAACCTGTTCTTAGGGTTTTCTTGTTTGTATGTGAAATGGTTTGGGTCTTCAAGACAGTTTTAGAGATGTTTTTAACTTTCAGTGTAAAATACCATCATCTTACTTCTCCATTTATAAAACATGTTAAAAATGCTTCTATTTTTCATATGTGCATTTAAATTTAACAGATGAAAAAAATTAAGCACAATATAAAGACTGTGCCATTGCTATTATAACAAAGAGGATGGGTGCTACAGCCACACTCTACATCCTGTTTTACAATTTTGGTTTATCTTCCCTGTAGGCTTTAGTAGAACACTTTGTATTTAGGGATTGTATCTCTAATTATGAGAGAGCTGCAACTCAGCTATTTAGAAGCTTTTTTCTTTTTTTGACAGTCTTTATCCTCTTGTTTCACCTGCAAGAAAGTGGATTTGGAAAGACAGTTATTTCTGTCATGATTTCTTAAACTCATGATTTAGGGTAGCAAGTAACACGCTGAGACAAAGTTAATGAATTATCTACTGCAAACTGTATGCCTGAATTGACTTAAAAAGCATAAAGCAGTTCAATTATAATCACTTACCCATGTTTTTATGACTGAGAGTTGTATCCCATGTACATGCTTTGTAGGTTTTTTCCTCTTTAGGTCATTTTAAATAGTTGACAAAAAAAGCCATTGACTTGACCTACCACATATGTTGGTTTTGAGTATCTGAGTAGCTGTGGAATTTGAGTATTTCTTTCACTTAGTGGTAAAAGGTATGCAGTAACTTATCACAAATAGTCTGAAGAATCCAATGTTATGTCGTCATATCTTCGGCTTCAGAAATAATGCCACTTCTCTGGATTTCTTTTGCCACTTGTTGTAGTTACACTCTGTATTCTTGAGTGTTGCAAACTAAAAGGCAAGTTTATTCCTTAGTACCAGTCAAATATGTGTATATACAATAAAAACAACCACATTTCATTCCCCTCCACTTCTACCCCCCACATGCAGGTGAAAGTTTATTTTTTCAATGTTGAGAGATAAATAGAATCACAGTGAAAACCTCTAAGTGAGTCAAAGGATCTAATAAATGAGCAGTCAGTATAACTGTGAAAAACTGGGGGAGGAAGGGAGAATATACACTGCCTAATTTAGTTTCTTAAATGGTGAGGCAAATCTCCCTAGGATTATGATAGACTCAAAAGAGGGGGTGAAAGAGAGAGATTCCCTCATAAGACAGCTCAGAGCACAGTCTAACTGAAAGATGATAGCAGCAATGATGACAAAAATCTTTGTGGATTTTTGTTTCGGTGATTTGGCCTGTATGATTTCCTCTTTACGTACTCTTCTGGTTTACTAGGAGGCTGACAGCTTGTACGCTTAGAAATGTCTGTCGTTCTGATGAGCTGGAACCCTTAAACGCATTACTATGGAGGTAGCTTTCATTTATCTTGGAGAAGTCATGATCAAGTTGATACTTTTTTTTTCTCCATGTCTATTACAAGTATGATCACTATGTTTTCTCATCCTTGGGAGGACATTTCAAGGAGATAGGTATTTCACAAGAATCTGAGAAAAATGTTAGTAATTTTTCTCATTTGCATGGTGGTGATAATAAAAAATTATCCACTTTGATAATTTGAAAGTGGAAGCTTTCCAGACTAAATGCTTGCATAAGGTTCCATGAATTAGGTAGATTTTTCCCAACCAAATTTAAATCTATTAATTAAAAAGCATCTGGAAGTGAGCTCATGAAAATTCTGTTGACAGAAAGCTGAGGGAGTCTTTTCCATGTTTGACTTTGTAAAGCAGAGATGATGGAGGATCCATTTGTGCCCAGCCTGCACTCCACGTCTCAGAATTAAGCAAATAATAATGGGAAGCCAAACTAAATTAATTATCATATAGTGTCCTTAGTCTGATATGATATTTGCATGTTTACTTCACTACCACTTGATTCACAAATCAAATTTTAGTGTTCTTCCAGAAGCAGTTGCACTCCTTAGTATCAGCCAGAATGATGACTCCAAGCAGCTGGGGGGAAGGTGAGATTCTTGGGGCCAGTGGAATATAGCTGTGCACTGCAGCGTGTTTGGTGCTAATTGCCTCCTCAGGGTTGCTAGTCTTAATGTCATAGAATCATAGAATCATTAAGGTTGGAAAAGACCTCTAAGATCATCGAGTCCAACCGTCAACCCAACACCACCATGCCCACTAAACCATGTCCCTAAGAGCCTCATCTACACGTCTTTTAAATACCTCCAGGGATGGTGACTCCACCACTTCTCTGGGCAGCCTGTTCCAAGGCCTGACCACTCTTTCAGGAAAGAAATTTTTCCTAATGTCCAATCTAAACCTCCCTTGGCACAACTTGAGGCCATTTGCTCTCGTCCTATCACTAGTTACTTGGGAGAAGAGACCAACACCCACCTCACTAAATCCTCCTTTCAGGTAGTTGTAAAGCGCGATGAGGTCTCCCCTCAGCCTCCTCTTCTCCAGCCTAAACAGTCCCAGTTCCCTCAGCTGCTCCTCATAAGACTTGTGCTCCAGGCCCTTCACCAGCTTCGTTGGCCTTCTCTGGACATGCTCCAGCACCTCCATGTCCTTCTTGTAGTGAGGGGCCTAAAACTGAACACAGGATTCGAGGTGCGGCCTCACCAGTGCCGAGTACAGGGGCACGATCACCTCCCTGCTCCTGCTGGCCACACTATTTCTGATACAGGCCAGGATGCCATTAGCCTTCTTGGCCACCTGGGCACACTGCCAGCTCCTGTTCAGCCGGCTGTCAACCAGCACCCCCAGGTCCTTTTCCTCTGGGCAGCTTTCCAGCCACTCTTCCCCAAGCCTGTAGCGTTGCATGGGTTTGTTGCGGCTGAAGTGCAGGACCCGGCACTTGGCCTTGTTAAACCTCCTACAATTGGCCTTGGCCCATTGATCCAGCCTGTCCAGGTCCCTCTGCAGAGCCTTCCTACCCTCCAGCAGATCAACATTCCTGCTCAACTTGGTGTCGTCTGCAAACTTACTGAGAGAGCACTCCATCCCCTCATCCAGATCATTGATAAAGATATTGAACCGGACCAGCCCCAAAACTGAGCCCTGGGGAACACTGCTTATGACTGGCCGCCAACTGGATTTAACCCCATTCACCACAACTGGCTGGACAGCCGAGCCCAGAGAGTTTTTTACCCAGTAAAGAATATACCTGTCTAAGCTGTGAGCCGCCAGCTTCTCTAGGAGAAGACTTTACTGAAGTCCAGGTAGATCACATCCACAGCCTTTCCCTCATCCACTAGGCGGGTCACCTGGTCATAGAAGATCAGGTTGGTCAAGCAGGACCTGCCTTCCATGAACCCATACTGGCTGGGCCTGATGCCCTGGTTGTCCTGCATGTGCCTTGTGAGTGCAAGATGAACAGCTCCATAATCTTCCCCAGTACCGAGGTCAGGCTGCCAGCTCCCTGGATCCTCCTTCTGGCCCTTCTTGTAGATGGACATCGCATTGGCAAGCCTCCAGTTGTCCAGGACCTCCCCTCTTAACCAGGACTGCTGATAAATGATGGAGAGTGGCTTGGCAAGCTCCTCCACGAGCTCCCTCAGTACCCTCAGGTGGATCCCATCTGGTCCCATAGACTTGTGAGTGTCCAGGTGGCATAGCAGGTTGTTAACTGCTTCCTCTTGATTATGGGGATTCTGCTCTCTGTCTTCCAGCTCAGGGGCCTGAATACCCTGAGGATAACTGGTCTGACTATTAAAGACTGAGGCAAAGAAGGCATTAAATACCTCAGCCTTTTCCTCATCCTCGTTGGCAATGTTCCCCCCTGCATTCAATGAAGGATGGAGATTCTCCTTGGCTCTCTCTATAAAAACATTTTTTGTTATCTCTTATGACAGTGGCCAGAGTGAGTTCTAGCTGAGCTTTTGCCTTTCTAGGTTTCTCTCTGCATGACCTAACGAAATCCCCGTACTCTTCTTGAGTTGCCTGCCTGTGGTGGTTTAACCTCAGCCAGCAAAAATAAACGCCACGCAGCCGCTCGATCACCCCCCCCCGGTGGGATGGGGGAGAGAATTGGGAGGGCACAAGTAGGAAAGCTCCCGGGTTGAGATAAAAACAGTTTAATAATTGAAATAAAACTAAGTAGAACAGTAATAATAACAGTGAGAACAACAACAATAACAGAATACACAAAGCAGGTAATGCACAACAGAACCGCTCACCGACCGCCGACCGCGTGTCACGAACGGGGGGCGAGCCCCCCCCACACCTGGTTTTTATACTGAGCATGATGTCACATGGTATAGAATACCCCATTGGCCAGCTGGGTCCACCACCCCGGCTGTGCTCCCCCCTCCCGGTGCAAGCATCACCCAGCAACAGCCAAAGTATCAATGGGCCATCAACGCTCCTTTCACACCGAACCCAAAACACAGCACACCCCCCAGGCTACTGGGAAGAAAGTTAACCCTGTCCCAGCTGGAACCAGGACAATATCCACCCCTTATTCTATACCATCTACATCATGCCCAGGTCTCACATTTTCCCATACATTCCAATTAGTCACCGCTACTTTTCCCTGCCTTTTGATATATATACGCACACAGAGATATCATTCCCTTAGTCCATGGGCCATCCCTCTAAAACGTCCGTTGAGTTCATGTAGTCCATGACTTCGGGTTCCACCTGTCGTAACAGTCTTGCAGGGCAGGAGAGATGGTGTGTGGTGTCGGGCTCTTGCATGCGGAGGCCAGTTCTGGGCGCACGTCTGGTTCTATCATTGTTGCACCTTGCTCAGTTTCATCGGCGTTCATCCTAAATTAATCTGGGTGATTCTTACTGTAATACTGTTAATATGGCATATGGTAACCATAAAAGTGATGACATACAGTACTATGTAATAACTAACATCGTACAATTCAGTTCATTGGCTATTTTCACCCAAAATTAAATCCCCCTGAGGTACACACCGGACTTCCCCATCCTTTCTCATCACCCACCAAGTGCACCCAGGTCCCTGAGCAAAAGCAATCCCACGGATGGGTTTTCCCTTGCCAGAGGCAGGAGCAACCCAGACCGTCTTCCCCAGCATATTTCTCATATGCACGACAGGGACTTTATCCCCCTCTACAGCACGTAAGGGTTTGGATTGGGCAGGGCCAGCTCGAGTGACAGATCCCCTAGTGTTCACTAACCAGGTGGCCTTTGCTAAATGTGTGTCCCAATGCTTGAATGTCCCACCACCCATTGCCCTCAGTGTTGTCTTTAACAGCGCGTTGTATTGTTCAATTTTTCCAGAGGCTGGTGCATGGTAGGGGATGTGATAGACCCACTCAATGCCGTGCTCTTTGGCCCAGGTGTCTATGAGGGCGTTTCGGAAGTGAGTCCCGTTGTCTGACTCAATTCTTTCTGGGGTGCCATGTCGCCACAGGATTTGCTTTTCAAGGCCCAGGATGGTGTTCCGGGCGGTGGCATGGGGCACAGGATATGTTTCCAGCCATCCTGTGGTTACTTCCACCATGGTGAGCACATAGCGCTTGCCCTGTCGGGTTTGTGGGAGCGTGATATAATCAATCTGCCAAGCCTCTCCATATTTATACTTCAACCATCGTCCTCCATACCAAAGAGGCTTTACTCGTTTGGCTTGCTTGATTGCAGCGCATGTTTCACATTCGTGGATAACCTGTGCAATAGTGTCCATGGTTAAGTCCACCCCTCGATCACGAGCCCATCTATATGTTGCATCTCTCCCTTGGTGGCCTGAAGTGTCATGGGCCCACCGAGCTATAAATAATTCACCCTTATGTTGCCAGTCCAGATCTACCTGAGCTACTTCGATCCTGGCAGCCTGATCCACCTGCTGGTTGTTTTGGTGCTCTTCACTGGCCCGACTCTTGGGTACGTGAGCATCTACGTGACGTACTTTTACAGTCAGGTTCTCTACTCGGGCAGCAATATCTTGCCACAATGCGGCAGCCCAGATGGGTTTACCTCTGCGCTGCCAGTTGTTCTGCTTCCACTGCTGCAACCACCCCCACAGGGCATTTGCCACCATCCATGAGTCAGTATAGAGATAAAGCACTGGCCATTTTTCTCGTTCGGCAATGCCCATGGCCAGCTGGATGGCTTTCACCTCTGCAAACTGACTCGATTCACCTTCTCCTTCAGCAGTTTCTGCAACTTGGCGTATGGGACTCCATATCGCAGCCTTCCATCTCCGATGTTTTCCCACAAGGCGACAGGACCCATCCGTGAACAGGGCATATTGCTTCTCGTTTTCTGGTAGTTTGTTATATGGTGGGGCCTCTTCAGCACGCATCACCTCCTCCTCTGGGGATATTCCAAAATCTTTGCCTTCTGGCCAGTTCGTGATCACCTCCAAGATTCCTGGGCGACTGGGGTTTCCTATTCGGGCCCGTTGTGTGATCAGCGCGACCCACTTACTCCACGTAGCATCAGTTGCATGATGTGTAGAGGGGACGCTCCCTTTGAACATCCAGCCCAGCATCGACAGTCGGGGTGCCAGGAGGAGCTGTGCTTCAGTGCCAACCACTTCCGAAGCAGCTTGAACCCCTTCATATGCTGCCAATATCTCCTTCTCAGTTGGAGTGTAGCGGGCCTCGGATCCTCTGTATCCCCGACTCCAGAACCCTAAGGGTCGACCTCGAGTCTCCCCTGGTGCTTTCTGCCAGAGGCTCCAGGTAGGACCATTCTCCCCGGCTGCGGTGTAGAGCACATTCTTCACATCTTGTCCTGCCCGGACTGGCCCAAGGGCTACTGCCTGAACTATCTCCTGTTTAATATGCTCAAATGCTTGTCGTTGCTCAGGGCCCCATCTGAAGTCGTTCTTCTTCCTGGTCACGTGATAGAGAGGGCTTACGATCTGACTGTAATTTGGAATATGCATTCTCCAAAAGCCCACAACGCCTAAGAAAGCTTGCGTTTCCTTTTTGTTAGTTGGTGGAGACATGGCTGTTATTTTATTGATCACATCTGTTGGGATCTGACGACGTCCATCTTGCCATTTTATTCCTAAAAACTGGATCTCCTGTGCAGGTCCCTTGACCTTACTTCGTTTTATTGCAAAGCCGGCCTTCAGAAGGATTTGGACTATTCTCTCCCCTTTCTTGAAAACTTCTTCTGCTGTGTTGCCCCACACGATGATGTCATCAATGTATTGCAGGTGTTCTGGAGCCTCACCCTGTTCCAGTGCGGTGTGGATCAGTCCATGGCAAATGGTAGGGCTGTGTTTCCACCCCTGGGGCAGTCGGTTCCAGGTGTACTGGACGCCCCTCCAAGTGAAAGCAAACTGTGGCCTGCACTCTGCCGCCAAAGGGATGGAGAAGAAGGCATTAGCAAAGTCAATGGTGGCGTACCACTTGGCTGCCTTCGACTCCAGTTTGTATTGAAGTTCCAGCATGTCCGGCACAGCAGCACTCAGTGGTGGCGTCACTTCGTTCAGGCCACGGTAGTCTACTGTTAGCCTCCACTCTCCATTGGACTTTCGCACTGGCCATATGGGACTGTTAAAGGGTGAGCGAGTCTTACTGATCACTCCTTGGCTCTCCAGTCGACGAATCAGCTCATGGATGGGGATCAAGGAGTCTCGGTTGGTGCGGTATTGCCGCCGGTGCACTGTTGTGGTAGCGGTCGGCACCTGTTGTTCTTGGACCTTTAACAACCCCACAACAGAAGGGTCCTCTGAGAGACCGGGCAAGGTGGACAGCTGTTTAATTTCCTCCATCTCCAGGGCAGCTATACCAAAAGCCCACCGGTACCCTTTTGGGTCCTTGAAATACCCTCTCCTGAGGTAGTCTATGCCAAGGATGCACGGAGCTTCTGGGCCAGTCACAATGGGGTGCTTCTGCCACTCATTCCCGGTTAGACTTACTTCTGCCTCCAACACAGTTAACTCTTGGGATCCCCCTGTCACTCCAGAAATACAAATGGGTTCTGCCCCTTTATAGCCTGATGGCATCAGGGTACACTGTGCACCAGTGCTACGAGAGCCTTATACTCCTGTGGGTCTGATGTGCCAGGCCATCAAATCCACACAGTCCAGTAAACCCGGTTGTCCCTTTCCTCCACCTGGCTGGAGGCAGGGCCCCTCTAGTCCTGGTCATCATATTCACTATCTACTTCTTGTAAGTATGAGTCAGAAGTCCCTTTGTTAAGGTCGGAAGTGGAATCAGCCCTTCTACTCTGTCTGGGGAACTCACTGGAGACTGGAGCAGCGGTTTTCCTGGAAGAACCCCCTTTTGTGGTTGTTTTCCCTTGCAACTCATGTACCTGTGCCTGTAGGACTGAGGTAGGTTTTCCATCCCACTTCCTCATGTCCTCTCCATGGTCACGCAGGTAAAACCACAGGGTGCCCCGGGGTGTGTACCCACGATGTCTCCTCTCTTGAGCAGAGGGACGTTTGCTCCTAATGGCTGAGACGCTGGCCCGTGCAGGGGGGGAGCAGGACATATCCTCTTTGAGTTGCTGGACCTCCTGAGACAGTTTCTCCACAGCAGAGACACAGGCTCGTAGGGAGGAAGAGAGACTTTCTTCATATTGCCGGAGCTGGCCAGCCAGTTCATCCACTGTTTGTTCCTCTCCATCTCTCCAGGTCATTACTGCCAATGAGTTTGCATGTGACGCTGGTGCGCTCCGTACAAAGTTCCGCCACATGGGTCGGGTGCATTTGACCTCATCTGGGTCTTTGGATAACTGCTCGTTGTTCAGGTCATCATAAATCACTTCCAGCACGGCTAATTCTCTCAGGTACTGGATACCTCTCTCCATGGTGGTCCACTTGCCTGGGTGGCATATAACATCTTCCTTGAAGGGATACCTTTCCTTCACACCTGACAGGAGTCGCCTCCAGAGGCTGAGGACTTGTGCCCCTTGTCCAATTGCTTTGTCAATGCCCCCTTCCCTAGAAAGGGATCCCAGCTGCTTGGCTTCCCTACCCTCTAATTCCAGGCTACTGGCCCCGTTATCCCAGCATCGGAGCAGCCAGGTGACAACGTGCTCCCCTGGGCGACGGCTGAAGTCTTTTCGCATATCTCGCAGCTCACCCAGAGATAGGGATCGGGTGGTCACCATCTCATTTACGGGTTCTGCCTCCTCCTCCTCCTGTTCTCGTGATGGCCCTGGTTCATCTTCATCCCTTACTAGACGAGCTGATTTTCTTGTGCATTTTCTTTTTTGTATAGGGGCGACTGATACCAGCATGGATTGGTTCTCTATCGCAGGGGGCGGAGTAGCTGCCGTGCCTGCCCTGGGGGGTGAGGGAGCCGCTGTGCTTGCCGTGGGGGGTGGGGTAGCCGCAGGGCCTGTTGCTTTGTCATCAGCTGCAGAGAGGTTTCCTTCCCCTTGGGGGTTCTGAGTGGTGTTAAATAGGGCTCGGTAGGCATGGGCCAGGCCCCAGCACATTGTAGTGATTTGCGTCTCCCTAGAATGGCCAGGGTGACAGCATACTTCTTCCAAATATTCTACTAATTTTTCAGGGTTCTTCACTTGTTCAGGGGTAAAGTTCCAGAACACTGGGGGTGCCCATCGCCCTAAGCATTTGCCCATGCTATCCCACTCGCCCTGCCACTCATAACTATCCAACCTTGGGGCAGATCTCTGGATGACATTCTTAAATTGCTTACTAACCTTGGATAAAACCGCAACAATATTCCCAAGGAGTACCAAGAGATGTATCTTAACTACCCAGGGATGTTCAAGGTACTGGCAAGTTATTTTAACAAAGGAGATGAAGGTAGTGAGGGTGCCATCCTCTATTTCCTCCATAAAAAATCTCTTGGAGGAAAAGGTATAATTGCTAATGGTCTCCATGAGGTGGTACCCGAAATGCAGAAACGGCTTCATTACGAATCCCAAATACCAAATAACCCCCAATGCCAGCGTTTTAGTAACAAACCTCCCAGGCAAAACATCATTAATCACGGCAGAGCACAACAGACTACAAAACCCAATTCCAATTTTTAACAGGTACAGTAAAAACAAGAGCACGGTGCAGAACAAACGAATATGTTACCAGATATAAATTCCTTAATATGTTCTAAATAATCTGTCATTATCTCAACCCTTCGTGCCCCACGTTGGGCGCCAAAAAGGACTGTCGTGGTTTAACCCCAGCCAGCAAAAATAAACGCCACGCAGCCGCTCGATCACCCCCCCCCCGGTGGGATGGGGGAGAGAATTGGGAGGGCACAAGTAGGAAAGCTCCCGGGTTGAGATAAAAACAGTTTAATAATTGAAATAAAACTAAGTAGAACAGTAATAATAACAGTGAGAACAACAACAATAACAGAATACACAAAGCAGGTAATGCACAACAGAACCGCTCACCGACCGCCGACCGCGTGTCACGAACGGGGGGCGAGCCCCCCCCACACCTGGTTTTTATACTGAGCATGATGTCACATGGTATAGAATACCCCATTGGCCAGCTGGGTCCACCACCCCGGCTGTGCTCCCCCCTCCCGGTGCAAGCATCACCCAGCAACAGCCAAAGTATCAATGGGCCATCAACGCTCCTTTCACACCGAACCCAAAACACAGCACACCCCCCAGGCTACTGGGAAGAAAGTTAACCCTGTCCCAGCTGGAACCAGGACACTGCCCCTTCTTCCAAAAGTGGTAAACTCTCCTTTTTTTCCTGAGTCCCAGCAAAAGCTCCCTGTTCAGCCAGGCTGGTCATCTTCCCCACCCGTTCTTCTTAAGGCACAGGGGGACAGCCTGCTCCTGCGCCTTTAAGACTTCCTTCTTGAATATCCAGCCTTCCTGGACCCCTTTGCCCTTCAGGACTGTCTCCCAAGAGACTCTCTCAACCAGTGTCCTGAGCAGGCCAAAGTTTGCCCTCCGGAAGTCCATGGTAGTGGCTTTGCTGGCCCCCCTCCTTACTTCACCAAGAATTGAGAATTCTATCATTTCATGGTTGCTAAGCCCAAGACAGCCTCCAACCACCACATCTCCTACCAGTCCTTCTCTGTAAACAGCAGGTCAAGCGAGGCACCTCCCCTGGTAGGCTCACTTACCAGCTGTGTCAGGAAGTTCTCTTCCACACACTCCAGGAGCCTCCTAGACTGTTTCCTCTCTGCCGTGTTGTATTTCCAGCAGACATCCGGAAAGTTGAAGTCCCCCATGAGAACAAGGGCTAGCGATTGTGAGACTTCTGCCAGCCTCTTGTAGAATGCTTCGTCTGCCTCTTCATCCTGGTTAGGTGGTCTATAACAGACTCCCAGCAGGATATCTGCCTTGTTGGCCTTCCCCCTCATCCTTACCCACAGGCACGTAACCTTATCATCACAGTTGTTGAGCTCTAAGTAATCGAAACACTCCCTAACGTACAGAGCCACCCCACCGCCTCTCCTTCCTCGCCTGTCCCTTCTGAAGAGCTCATAGCCATCCATTGCAGCACTCTAGTCATGAGTCATCCCACCATGTTTCCGTGATGGTGACTAAGTCATAGCTATCCCGCTGCACAATGGCTTCCAGCTCCTCCTGTTTGCTGCCCATGCTGTGTGCATTGGTGTAGATGCACTTGAGCGGGGCTATCGATTTCGCCCCCAACATTGGTGTGCCACCCCTAGGCTCTTCTCTAGTGAGCCTGGTTTTATGCCCTTCCCCCTTTGAACCTAGTTTAAAGCCCTCTCAATGAGCCCCGCCAACTCATGAGCGAGAATCCTTTTCCCCCTGTGAGACAGCTGAACTCATCTGTTGCCAGCAGGCCTGCTGCCGCGTAAACCTCCCCATGATTAAAAAAGCCAAAATTCCGCCGATGGCACCAGCCCCTGCGCCACATGTTGATCAGGTGTGTTTTCCTGTTCCTTTCAGTATTCTTCCCTGCCACTGAAGGGATTGAGGAAAACACTACCTGTGCTCCTGATCCTTCAACCAACCACCCCGGTGCCCTGAAGTCCCTTTTGATCGCTTCTGGACTTCTCTCCACAACCTCATCACTGCCAGCCTGTACAACCAATAGTGGGTAGTAATCAGAGGGCTGTACAGACCAGGGAGTTTCTTGGTAATGACTCTAACCCGGGCCCCAGGGAGGCAGCAGACTTCCCTGTGGAATGGGTCTTGTCAGCATATTGGGCCCTCTGTCCCCTCAGAAGGGAATCGCCTATGACAATTACCCTCCTTTTTTTCTTAACAGAGGCAGTCATAATGCGTGGGGCTGACTGACTCACCCTAGCAACCCCCTGAATGGACCTTCATCTACATCCTCATTTGTCTGGCCCTCAGGTTCCAGAGCCCCATATCTGTTGTGTAAGGGCAACTGGGAAGGTGAGGGAGGCCCTTCAGTGTCATACCATTGAAGTGAAGAACTTCTAGTAGAGAGCTTTTAGCGAACCCCAGTTTGTATTTCTGGCCGTCTCTGCTGGCAGCTGTGGATAATACTTCTTATTCCTTTGCATGCTATTAAAAAAGTGGTCTCTTCATGACTCACACTAGGGGAAAAAAACCAAAACAATTCATAAACAGATTCAGTCAATTTCTTAAAATCTCTGCATCCTGGAAGCTGAAAGAACAGTCCTCCTTGTTCACTGCACCTATTTGGCCTGAGTTTAGTGCTTTGTCCTGATAGATAGCAATATATAAATATATTACAGATGAAAAATTATACACTCTCCTTTTAAGCATCACTGGGTATACCAGTATTTGAAATACCTAGGGGCTCAGATAATTAAACTCAGTTTCCTGTCTCCAGAAGTAGAGTTAACCAAGTGGGGGCCAAAGCAGCATGTGAGCTTCTCAAATGACCTTAATTTGAACTCTAAATGCATGGCAAGTTCAGAACATTTCAAGATAAGCTAGTCGACCAAGACTGTTCCTCCCCAGTGCAAGTGAATAGTCTGCAGATATTAAAAGCATATCAAGCAGTCCACTACAAATTCAGAAAGTCAGGTCAAATTGGAAAAAATTCTACTTTTGAATGTGGTTCAGACTGAAGTATTTTACACACCTCTAACTGAAATACCAAACTTTAAGAAGTCAGTCGTCAAGAAAGCTAATAACATGAATCAAGAACAGGTCAGGATTCTTTCATGGACTTAAATCCTCTTTGAGCTTTTACCATAAGTGAATTTTGTGAGTTCAGCTTCACATCAGGTGTTACACTCTTGCTCAGAAGAATACCCATCCCTGTAAGTTACAGAACCAATTCAGGGGCCAAAACAAAGTCTCATTCTGAGTCCCTCAGCTCCAAAGGAAGTGTGAGTTTGACCATGGATTTCTGTGTGAGCTGGCTCAGGCTCTGTGCAATGTGCTGATACGACCATTTAGTTGTCAGATTCTGACAGGTGTTCTACTTAATGCATGCATATCCCCCATGAACCTATAATGTAAAAAATATAAATAGTTGCACTGTGATTGCTTCCAGATTTACAGCTTTCTCCAAATGCTAGCAAATCCAGTAAGACTTTTTCCATTGACCTCAACTGACTTTGAATTAAATGCAGAAAGTTATGCCCCATAAAAAGGCCTGCACTGGTCTGCCTATTGAGTCCAGGTACCCTGATAGTGATTCTGTTCCATTCAGTATTTATATCCTTTCCTTCCCACCTAACTCAGTCATTCCAGAAGAAAAGAATTTTCTCCTGGATTCTGTAACCTTCTTTCTCCTTTCTCATAGAGCTTTTCTGGGGTGACAAGTAGTTAAAACGCGAGTCACCTTTACTATCAAAGAACTAAGTGTCTTTTCGTAGTTACCTGGGCCGTGTATTACCATAGAAGTGTGAGTCCAGGTATTTGATATTCACACAAAAGAAAGCACGTTGACTTACCTAGGGTTGGATCAAGTGTTATCTCATTAGCATTAAACAGCTATAATGGGAGAAAGATGAAAATAACTACAGAAACATGAGGAACAACAAAGATGAAAAGGAAGATGTGAGAACAGGACAAAAACATGGTTCCTTATTTGTAGGGTGAACTTAAAAGCTACCCTTCTCAACCTGCCTGGCTTATAATGTATTCAGAAATGGAAATTAATCAGCAGTTGTTTATATCTGTGCAAATCTGGCATGGGGATCTGATATGATAATTAGCAACCGGCAGACTTTGAGACTAAGCTGCAGCTCTTCTATAGAGATGCCTTTTCCTAGTAATTCTACTCCATAGCCTCAGTATCTGAGCTGTTTCCCTTGTTCTTTTTTCCCCTTGACTTTGATGTGTGAACATGTTCTTCACCCTTGCTGCTCGAAGTCTAAAGATATTATTCCTTTATATTTGGATCTGTTCAAAATTTTTTGCACTTGATGTGCTTTTCTCTGCTAAAAAATGTGCCTCATATTGATCATTTCAGATGTTTTCATCTTCTAAGATTAAACAAAATGAAAGATTCAAAGGCAAAATGGTCCAATCAAAGCTCAGTTCAGTCAGGTAGATGTGTTTTATTGCAGTGGTTTGTTAGCCAGTTTGTCTGTCTTTAACTTGATTCCACTTGGTCCTGTTATGAACAAGAAACTTGCTTAATGTTGATACAGTCAATGTGATGCTGTTATCTCAAACACCCTTACAGCTATTCTAAAATACACAAGTTCTTTATCACTTCCAGGGTTTTTTAGATGGAAAGGAGTTATGATGTTTCTCCCAGACTGGATAAAATCTAAATAGTGTGAAAACTGAAGGATTGATTATTGTTTTCACATTCATTTACATCAATACAGTCTCAGAGTTGTTTCAGGAAAAGCATTTGTCTCTTCAGGTTGGATTAGTTTTTTAAGTCCTTAATTTTGAAGAGTCAGTGCAAACAAATCTCCTGCTGATTTCTCATGGATGTTAATTTGCAGAACGGTGGCAGAGATATTAATCCAGTGGGGTCACTTAGAAATTTCATCTGGAGTTGCTGCCATTTTGTTTTGACTTCTTCCTGATCTCAGCCATATTCTGATATATAAGGGGAAAGTCAAGGTATATAAATGAAGGGGCCACTGGTCAGCTGCTGTACAATTGGAATGTAACCAAACAAAAGACGTGGTCTCTCTCTAAAACAAGCCATCTATGGCAGGGTATTTTCTTTATTAGTCTCTGCCAGTATGATCCAACTGTCATTAAGAACACTAGTAATCCCTCCAGTGACATTAAGAAGATTTGGGTCAGAACTCAAAAGAATAATCTTTGTAATTTCTCTGGATTTGAGCACATTATTTGTACGACAACTGAATAATTTAAATTGCTAGTTTACGCTGGTACGAATGTTATTTTAGGTCAAGCTTGTTGTGTATTTCACTATAATTAAAAATAACTCAGTTCCTTCATTTTAGTTAATTGGAGGGGTCTACTTAAGGAGGTAGAAAATGAGTAGAAAATGTTTTTCTCATTGCTATATTGAATGTTTTAGTAAATGACATTCTTGGCAGAAGTTCTTAAACCCTCTACACTTTCATAACTATTGATCTGTTTTTAAAGCATGGAAATTCTGCTGTGATGATGTTATGCACACAAGAACTTGTGTCATGATCTCTAAGCTATTACTTCTTTTTACCTAATTTGTATAAAAGTAATTTGGAATATCTAACTTTTCAGATGTTCATGATGTTTGCCTCAGATAACACTGAGAGATTTAAACACATATTTCAATTGTAAAGAAACAATGACTAAGAAAAATATTTAACAGAGAAACGTATTTCTACAGTATTACATCTGACTTGTCATGCACATTTTCTTGAACGCATTTACTGTGATTCTCGTGGGTTTTTTTTCTCAGCCATGTTTCACATATTGAGATTTTCCTCTTAAAAGAGTATTACCAATTCACGTGCATGTTTAATAGGTATAGCTGACTCAGTTAAAAGGACATTATAAATACTTGCAAATCACCCTGAGTTATTCTGAAGTGATGAGAAAGAGGGTAGGAAATCTGTGTCATAACGTGAAGGGAGAAATGGATTTGTGGGGATTGACTGCTCCCTTCCAGGTACCGTACAGTGTTATATCACCTCTCCAAGCTATACATGACAGTTCAGACTTGCTACTGTTCACGAAGTTGTATCTAGACTTACTGTTTGCCAGCATGCAGTATTTGTTACTATTTTTTCTTGTGGTAGCTGTTATGCAGTACATGTTGTTGAGTAACTCACTGACCCAGAAATCATCCAGATGATGCTTGGTGTAATTTGATGACACAGACTGAGAAAAGTGTCTTATGGGAGAACTCAGGGAGCAAAAGATCAAACTGCTATAGGTTGAGTGTTGTTGATATCTTACAAGTGATTGGATGCAGTCAGGAAACCCTGGGTGTGACTTTCACAGATACCTTTTGGTTTTGGGGTCTTTAGTCTGGAGTTGAGATTTCCAAGATGCTAAAAGGCTTTAGACATCTTTTATTCATTTTCAAGGAACAGATATAAATCCTGTTAACTGCTTGGTATATTTAAATTTAGATGTCTAGTTCATATCTGTTCTTTGAGTAGTATATTCTGGATGTTTAATATAGCTAGATGATACTAGATGTTAGAGTAAAGGTAAAACATCCTTGAGTTTGTAAAGAAGGTGATTAGAGACCAGGTTATAAATCTGATCTTAGAGACGTGGAAGGTTTCTAGGAACAGGGTTAAGGCAAACACAAATTCTTCCACTTATTCAATTTGATTTTTTTTTTAAATATAAAAAAGGTTTTCCCCTACCTTTTTCTAAAATCCAAGTGAGGGATTAAGATGACAGAGAGCTGGCAGGAAAATGTTGATGTCTCCTTAAACAGTAGACATTCTGCTACCTCTGTGGCTGTAAGGATTGTGTGAAGGAAATACTAGAATTTTTCTTCAAGACAATATGATTCATGGATCCTTGACAACGTCTCATGTTCTGCAGCCACTGAATATTCTCCCTTTATAAATAGGGAAGCTAGGCTGAAAAGAATTGTCATGTTGCATCTTTGTCACTTTCATTCAGAGGAATAATGTGGTTACATTGAGAATACTTACTGGGCTTCCAGATGTATGAAAAGCGATGCATTCCTTCTTGGCTAAGAGATCATTACTTTGAATTTCAGAGGATATCTGGAATATTAATGAGACCAGGATTTAGTGCTCAGTATGTCAGGTTTGGATCACTGCTCAAGCAGTTATAGTAAACAGCATGTTTGTTTAGCTGGAGGAAACATACCAGTCATAGTTTTCTTGACCAGTGTCCTGTTCTATCCCAAGGACACAAGCTTTGGATCCACAAAATTGGCCTTAGTGAAGGATTTATTTTCCTCTTTGACAGTTCTATCTTATTTCTCTTTCCTTCATTCAACAACATTTACCTCCCTAAATGTCTCGTCTTGGAGATCATGAACCTGCATCAGTCAAGTCAGACAGTGGTCTTCTGAAGTCTATACCAGATGATAAAGTCCATTAAAAGAAGAGTATTGGTCATTTCTGAGTACATTCTTTCATGCCAAATAACAGTTGTTTAAACAGGGAAGATGGATTGGTTTTGATATTTGACCACCTCATGTTTTTTAACTGTCAGGTCATTTCTCTCTCTTGGATCACTGAATTTTATAACATCTAAATATAAAGCAAAAAAAAAAAAATGCTTCCAACATATACATATGTGTGTGTCTGTGTGTATATAGTAGCTTATGCTGTTTTCACATAAACAGACTATTCAGCTATAATATGCAGTTGAATGCTAACTGCAATGATAATTGCAATGCCAAGAATTAGGGGTTATTTAAAAGGTGAATGAGTAATGGTGAAATGGCTTAGAAGAGCATCTTAAATTCATAATGGTCATTCACATAAATAACACTTTACCATTTCCCATCTGTCATCCTTTGTGAAGATTTGTGGTACCCTTTGATCAGATGACTTGTCCTTGAAGTACAGTTAGCATTCTAGTGTGAAACATCAACTGTTCTGCTGACAGAATGAGTTCAGTCAGCAAGCATTAAATGCTCTGTATGGCACTCATCATGGAAACCAAGAATAAAATAGTTTCAGCCTTCGGGCAGAGCAACCTGCACTAATAAGTGTTGTATTAGGATTATGAAAGCCTTAATATTTAAAAAAGATTAATTCTGGTGGCACCAATATTATTAGTTAATTTGTTTTATCAAGCAAAGCAATGAACTGTGGTTACCTCATAATCTTGCCAAAGTAGTCACCTCATTGTTTAGGAAGTTCCTTTATTCCTCCCCCCTCCCCCTTATTTTTTATTCAAGTAATTTTTGCAAGTAATTCCTGACGTTAGTTCTAAATGTATTGTTCTCCCCAACTTTACATTTTTATATAGTTAGGTTTGTATTATAAAGGGAAGAGCTGACTAATAATGCTGATTGGTAGTGTGGCAAAAAATTTTAAATGAAAGAATATTAACATAACAGTTATATCTCTCCTAATAGAATATATAAATAAGTTAGGTAATATCTGTTCAGGTTTTAGAGTCCTGATTTTTGATGACCTGATAGTTGAAGGAAATGAGTATCTATTCCCCAATTATCAGCCAGAGAATATCTCTACAGAAGCTATCCAGTCTTAGCATGTGGGTATAAATTTGGTTGAATTTATTGACTTCAGGCTGAACAGTTGTCATCTTGATGCGTGTAGGCCCCAACTATGCTGTGAGGCAGCTGAACTCTGCAAATTACCTCATAGCTTTCATGCTTTCATCATCCACAAGTTCCTTCTGGCTCAAATACCTGAGCTGCCTTTGTGTGAAAATAAAGGCACGAGTACAGTGTACTCCTGATTTTTGCTTCCCATGTGGAAACAAAAGTAGCTCCAGCAGTCATTTGGAGCTAGGAAACGCTTCCACTACCTACAGTGTAGCCTTATCCTTGAAGTTTGTTCAGTCCCTTTACTTTTTCTAAAATAGATTTTAGATTGATGACAATTAAAGCTGATTAAGGAGCTGACCTTGAAGAAGCCTACCCTGTTGCTTGTATGGAACAGGGAATACTTAGAACGCAAAGATTTTGAGTATTTGAATACAAAGTAAGGATGATTGCATTTTAAGTAGAGAATTGGTTACTCCCATAATGGAATTGGAAGACTTTCATATATACCCCTCCTACAAGCACTTAAAAGCATTTTAAAATGGAGATGTCTTGACTACATAGAATACTTTGTGTGAATGCAGATTGCATGTCAAAGCATAAACACTTCAATAGGAGCTATGCTGCATTTGAGACTGAATGGAGGCTACTGTGGATTACTGAAGATTTTATTCTTTTATCACTGTTCAATCAAACACAAAATGAGAAAAAATTCTTTTGATATAATAGTGCTGAAATCATTATTCTGTTACATGCAATGAACTTTTATTCTGATATTAGCTCCAGTTTTTCTTTTGCATGATGAAGAAATAAAAATTGAGTAACTTTATGAATAAGCTCTTGCAAATTAAAAACATAACAAATGTATGTATATCAAAATATACCTTTCAATTTATTCATTCAATAGACCTTTACTTGTTATGCTGACACAGCTACATGCACTGAAACATCTAAATATTTGATGATCCACTTCTTCTCTATCAAGTATGAAGTGGACTTAGATATTATAAATATGTTAAATCCTCCAACTTCAAGTTCAGCTAATGAATAGATTTTGGATGAATTTTATGAATTTTGCCACTAGCAAACAGATCCCTTTCTTTAGATGTCTGATGATCCTGAGGAGAAAGTTTTTTAAATAAAGTAGTCAATTTTTACAATAGGTTCATAAACTTATGTTAAGAAAATAAAATAAATAATCTATCAATTTTATGCATTTTAAGTATAGTCATCTTAGTTCTTTGCTCGTTTTTCAGAAAATGAAAAAACAGTTTATGAGCTTACTCAGTAGGGAACGGGTACACTGTTTCCACTGAGACTTAAGATGATTTTAAAGAATGACAGGTATATCTGTAACCTGATATGCTCAGATATGGGGAACCCATCCAATTGTCCTCATAATTCCTAGATGGCATGAGACATTCTGCTGACATTGATTTTCAATCTTTTCCTCCTCCCTCCACAGTCACAACTGAAGTGAGGAACAAGACAAAGATCTGACAGTTTCCCACAAAAATTCATTGCCTGCTTTCCTAGTGGGTTGTCCCCCCAAAAGTCTCTACAGAGGAAAAAGGATGCACTAACTAGCATGACTATGCTTAGCCCCCTGTGATGCTAATCACAATTATCATCATGTCTTTGAAAGGATGGTTACAGAGCTGAAAGGATGTGTCAATCCTCACTCAGGTACAATAGCTGCAAAATAAACAATGGATAGAAATTATTTTCTTAAATCATAATGTATTCATTATTCATGTTATTCATCACGGTGAGACGGACTTAAGTTACAATTTATTGTTGGAATAATTTTCTGGGGAGGCAAGATATAATTTTGACCATTCTTTCACATGACAATCTCTTTCTTTAGTGATCACTGATAGTCAAATTGCTGAAACTTCACTTCCTCATAGTCTGAAACAGTCCACATCTGGAGAAATTTTGAGGAATGAAGCAAGACTTCTGTTTCATAGGTAACTTTCCACATGATTAAGGGACAACAGAAGGTTGTTTTTCCTCTTGTAAGAGGCTAATTCCTTTGCAGTAATGCTGATTATTTTAATATTGTTAATATTTGATAAGTGTTAAGTGTTAATATTTGATAAGTGTTAAGTGTTTTAGGAATTTAGAGCCTGGAGTATGCACCCTTTTAGCTAGATTTCATATACATAAGCCAGTCTTCTTACTACAAAAATTATAATAATATATGGGTCTGATTCTGCACTCATTCAGGCAAAGCTCATATTGGCTTAGTGGTATGGGTTCGGACTCTCTGATGGTATGTATGTAAGATGAATACTCGTATAGTTTTTCAAAACAAAACAAAAGCTACATTAAATTTTCCTGGTGTGACTTAAGCTCACAAAAAGATCAAAATTTTCAGTGTTAAGCTTCTAAGACTTTGCTGCAAAAGGGTGACTTGAAGTTAAGTTAAAGTGGTTCCCGGTTGTGCCTTGATCCTGCATGTGAATGTCTGTGTTTTTATTGGTGCACACAAAAATTAAAGTGAAGTCCTTTTAAAAGTTGGGAGGCAGAAAAGAATCCCTAAGCTTTTCTAAGGATATGAAAGTAGAAAGGTCCATGCTGGCTGAGGTTTTCAGAATCAGACAATTTCGTTTGTATGTTAATCTCAAAGTGGTATTTGGACTGAACAATGGCAGTTCTGTCTTGAGGATACAAGTTTATTAAGAAATATACTGTTGTCATACCCCAAAGAACCACATAACTGTCTGTGGTGCCTACTATAACACCTCAACGAGCCTCCATAGTAAAATGGTTATCATTTGGTCATTCTTATTACTTCACTAGGCCTAATAATTTTCAAGAGCCAGCCTATGTTGCCTATGACTCTACAGATGATTTACCATTAGCTTAAAACTGTGCCTTTTCTTTTCAAACACATTTGTCTTTGGCAGGAGGGGAAAAGACAAATATTCATCCTATAAGGTAATGAGCCAAAGCTCTGTGACAGATTCTGCTATGCAAATGGGAAGACTGACAGATCAAGTCAAGTGAAAATATAAGAATTTGTGTTGCATGGCCTTAGTAGCTACAATTTTAGTGTGATGGAAGGAGCAAGTTTCTCCTTGGTATTTGGTAACTTTGCATAAAACAAACCTGTTCTTATGTGTGTGTGTGCACTTTGCAATGGTTTACTTGAAGGCCTCAGTGTAATTCTGGATAGCAGATCAAGCAGGTGATGCGGATAAATTGCAGGACTCTTCCCCTCAGGGCTCGAATAACAGTTCAGCAGTTGGTAAGTACTGAGGTAACAGTAGCTTGTTCCTGGGGTCATCTTATAAATATTTATGCTTTCATAATTAGTTCAGAGGAAGTTGCTGTGGAGCCAATCAGTAGAAGTTGATAAAGGGAAGAATTTTTAATGCAACCCATTTAAGTGAAGCTCCTCCACCCCTACCATGGTTAGGGAAGAGAATTTCTTTCTAAATCAGACATAATTATATTGTATTAGTTTGAAATGACTGTGCCACTAAGACTGCATTAGGAGTTCAGTGTTGCACCTAACCTAAAAAGTGATTCTATACATCTAGACTATATTAGATACTCGAATACAGTAGAAAATAATGTAATGTTTAAGATCTCACAGCTACTGATTCAAACTCATCCTCACATTCAAACAAAGTTAGAATTTAATTTTTTTTTTTTTGAAAACACATACTGTGAGCTTACAATTGAGTAAATGAAATGCGCTTTGACAACCCATGAGTCAAACTAAAGGGATGCTTATTATATTGCACATGAAAACCCATTCTTAATAGATTTTTCATCAAGAATACCAAAGTGACAACTGTGACTCAACCTTAAGAGCAGAAGTAGAGAGAATTCAGGGAAAAAACAACTAATGATAAGTGCAAAATGCTCTTTCATGCTGCTGGAAATAACTTTTCCACTTGCTCCTTTTTAAAATAACTCATCTCTTGGAAAGAATAATTTGAGTATTCAACCTCCAAGCTGACGTTTCTTTTCACATAGAAACAATCCATTGATTAGATTAATTTAATTTAGAGCCATTAATTGTTTAAGGGTCAGTCTATTTTATGATCTAGAATATTATTTTCACATTCTAAACCAGATTGTCATTAGCCTCTTTATCAAGAGGAGTTTATTTTAGTGTCAATTCATCCAGTTGACTTAAATTGCCTATGGTGGATTGACATATGACCTCCTAAAATTATTTTACTTATCTGATGACATTATCTCCTAATTTGTAGTTGGAAAAAATTGGAGAATAGATTCTGATATCTTAGAAATGATAGTCTCAGTATGCTCCAGCTGTTGCATGGAAATTACAGACAGTTGCAAGTGAGCTTGACTGTGTCTTGCAAACCGCAAAGTGTGACTAATCAGGCACCTTTTATTTTGTTTGCTTCTTCAACAAAACCTGAGAAATAAAAAAAGAACTTCGTTGTTCAGCAGCTTAGTGAATATGACATTAAAATAATTGTTTATGTGCAAAGATAGGCATAGTGAAGTTTCTGTTCTTTCCAGAAAAGCAATGAAGAGCCTGGATTTAGCTCCATTGCATCAGTAACCTGAACTACCATTAGATTTGTTTCTTCATGCATAATAACAGTACAGGTATCTTTCTAACTAAGCTAGAGAATAGCTGCTATGATGTTCGTTATTACTGAGTATTCAAATCTGAATGAGTTTTCCAAATGCTACAAATGGTAACTGGCTTCATAAACCATGTGTATTACTGGAGCTAGTGACTCCATCATTTTTCTGTAGTTACATTTCAAGTCTTGATCTACAGCCAAAGTATATGTTGAGTTAATATATAGTAATAAGTAATGCTGCTTATACTTTAAACTATATAAATACAGCTAAAACAAACTAAAGAAGATCATACCATGTCTCAGTTTATCACTTACTATCATTGATTGTTGTAAAATAAAGAAGTAATAAGTGTGATTTCTGGAGGTGAAAATATCATAACTTAAAAGATTTCATTGGCCAATATTTACCAAATATCAGGATAATGCATTGGGTTTGATGATATTTTTTTTTTATTATTCCTTTTATGAAAACTAAATTTCCTTGAAATATATAATGAATTTACTTTAATGTGTTTGAGTAGAAATAGAATTTTCTGAGGCTCTGCCCCCAAAACTTTCATGCTCTAAAAGTTTCACCTTAAAAATCCTGAGGTTTTAGACATATTAATTGAAGTTCTTCAGAATGAAACAGCCTGCTTGAAAGCTTTAATAAAGAGATCACTAAGTTATAAGATAATACTGTCAGTATGTCCTTTTTATAAAAGTACTTTTTAAAGTGAGACAAAGACCACTTGATGGCAAAGTCTGGAAGTTCTATACAGAATCAGAAAAGAAGAAATAAATGTGGCTTGACTATTCATTTTACTACCTTCTTATCGCAGGTTCCTGTGTAAAGCTTAAGGGACAGATCCTGCACATCCTTACACAAGTAGTTTTCATTCATGGAAGAATTCCTTTTCAAGCCACTGGAGCTACTAATTTGAATGAAGGCTATTTTGTCTTTAATGTGAAAGGTTTTCCATGGCTGAAATAAGTTTGGAAGCAGGACAGGTTGAGAAATATTTTTACCTCATTGCTATCTTGGGAGAGATGAAATTAAAGGTTCTGATATGGTGACTTTACAGGAATAATGGCATTAAGAGTGCCAGGCATTAAAGTATCATATTTGGACGCACTCCTGAGAATGACAAAACTGAAAGTCAGAGCCTGCACAGATAAAGCACATGGCCTGTGATTTGGCTGCAGTAAACTAGATAAATGAAGTTTGTGAAATGGTTTAGTTAATTTATTCATAGATAAATAAAAGAATTAAAAAAAAATTTGATTACTTTTTTACCCTTCTGTTTGCATTAAGATGAACTTAATTGTATTGGTATCAGGAGTGAAAAGAAGATTGGCATATCTAAATATTACATGGCTAATGAGACCCTCACAAATCTGTCATTGTCTGATAACCAGCCCAGCAAGATATTTAAGTAGGGGTCACAGCAGAAGTCGTGGCCAGACCTCTGATCTGCTGATTGACAATCCTGTGGTAGAAAATACATTATGTAAGCATAAATTACATTATGTAAGCATAGAATAAAGTACAAACATTGTTCAGTGTATTTATAATTACATCTTTATCCTTAACATAAGAGTAGGAACAGAAATTGTGTCCTGTCTCACAAAGCTTCTGATAAATAACTGCAAAACCTGAAATTAAGAGTTTTAAAGAAATGTATGTGGTAGAGGAAGATGAACAGAAGAGAAGACAGAAAGGAAAAAAGAAATTTGTTTGTACAGACGCAAACTTTGTTGTAATAAGACTCTACACCATTATATATTGGATTATCTTTGGTTTGTATCTATGTGGACAGCTGCAGAAACTAAGTTCCACTGCCCCCATTTTAAACAGCCTGGATGAAAGACATCTACATTCTCAAAGACACCTACGTTGCTGTGCTTGAAGTAATAGCTTCGTAATAAGAAGTATTCCACAATATAGGGCTCGTGTCTGAGCTCTATAGAGCTATTCCCAATCTATGTGAATAGTATATCTTGGACCGTAAACAGTATCCCCTTAAATAGTATTAGAGGCTGTGAATTTCGTAATATAAGTAGGTCTATGTAAATCCCTCATTACTATTTATTTTGTGCATGTATCTTCTCATTTTCCTTTTTTAATTCCTCAGAGCTTGCGTAAGATAGTGCATTATTGAGTTACCATGTAGATAAATCTAACACATAAAATGCTTTGTACCCCAAAACAGTGTTCATTTTCTTCAAAATGTTGTCAGATACACATGCTCAAGGAATGGTCTTTCATTTTTAATCAAGAAGTAATTTTAAAAAAACATTCCGATTCTAATAAGTTGTACAAATGAATTGTTATCTTTTGCCCATTCTATGGTAAAATTCATGTGTTTAGATTCTTCTTTGTCAATGATCTCCCACCATTGTAGCTGTCAATTTTGCTTCTTTAGCCAAGCATCTGGCTCTGAGTGTTAGTGAATCATGGGCCATGATTTTTACCTGTGGTTACCAAATCCAAAATCCTACGACTTCCATCGTAGAAAACACTACATGACCAAATATGGATCTATGGCAATTTAATTTGTAACAGTGAAAGAATAATGTAAGGATGCCAAAAGCAAGGGTGTCTGTTGTAGATATGCAGTTTTGCAGTAAAGGACGAATAAGTATGTTCCAGTGATATAATATGCACTTCAAACTGAATAGAGTATTTTTAAAATCAAATTTTACTTGTGGTTTTTATTTTATCAATTAATTTTATTTTTATTTATTACTTTCAGATATTTCTAGTTAAAGTTTAATTCTATTTAACTGCAATTCAAGAATTGGTTCTAAGTACTTAATATGTTAATTACCAAATCTGGTCAACCTTAATATGAGGGTGTGATATATTTATACTATGAGTTCTTTGGGTAGCATACGTGTTTTGCGCTAGATTGTGCTTCATACAGTCCTGATATAAGTACTGTAGCAACAGGGAAATATACAACCAAAGTAAAATAAACTGAGACACACTGAGGATAAATGACTTAATTATCTGTGGTGGCCATGACAAATACAGTTCTTTCTTGTTTCTTGACCACATATAAGGTCTCAGTAAAAGTTCAGTTCCCCTCCAAACATTTTTAAATAAAACACATAGTGAAATCTATTTTCTGCATTTATCTTTTTCTCCTTCTCTCTCACCATATGAAATGCCCTATAGTTTGGTCTGTTTGGCTTCTGCAGCTTCCTGGGTGTAAACAATACGCAGGAAAGGAGGACTGGGACCCCTGGACAGGCTTTCTGCCAGAACTGGTGGAGTAGATAGACCTGCTGGCTTCACTCGCATTCCTAAAGGAGGTTTGTATTCAAGCTGCATGCTGTAGCCTGGAAGCCAGAGAGCTCTGTTCCTTGCCAAACTGAGACAATATTTTGAGATCCAGTTACGATGAAACTAAATAATCTCCCCTGATCTAGCTGAAGTGTGTCATCCTAAATCAGAAAAGATAAATTTGGCCATTTCCTATAATTGCAGTTTTTAGCTCTGATTCTTCTCTTGGCCTCAGATAAAACAGAGGGAACATTTTCATTTAAAAAAAAAAAAAGTTTGAAAGTGGTCTGCCAATGTCCTTCTCTGTCTGACAAAATGAAATGTCCTTGGAAGTATTTTCATTAATGCTCTTCCTTCTTTCCCCTTCATGCATTTAAACAAGCTGACACCTTACCAAGTTCTGCTCTCAATAGGGATTAGAATGGCTCCCAGACCCCACATCTTCACTGTAATCCTCCTGCAGCTGAAATGTTTGCCACACTTTTTACCAGACATCAGGAGAAAAGCTACAGCCCATAATCATCTTTCAATGACAGAGGAAAGTGAAGACTGAGCTTGATTCAGAGATCATTAAGTCTTTTTACTGCACTCAGCTTCCACCGGATCGTTTTGGAGGTTTTGTGATAGAGGGCGTCAGATGCCAGGGCTCCTCTTCCCAACTCCCTTAGTCTTTCTGAGTAGCTATGGGCGAGTGATCACCATTTGCAGAGAAATGACATCTTGAAATTTTGTCTCTGGCTTGATTCATTACAAAACCATTCTCCTTGTGTCTCCCATTGACTTGACACGTCCAATATTGTTATTTCGTAAGCTGCACAGTTTAGCATATAAATAGAAAATAGTTTTTCAATGTACCATTGCTCATTAATGAGCCAATTAATCATTAAACAGCTTTCCTCCCCTTAGTAAAATACAGGAGCATTGAGATATCTACCTCTGGTTTTGTTGGGAGCTGCCCCAGATATGTTCATAACATTTTATTTACAACATTACAGCTGATAGTGCAATCAGACATTGCTACATTTTGCTTTATTAGTCCACTAATCTGGCAGTTCTCAAGCATGATTCACACCATTTCTTGGCAGTTGGATAGTAGATAGGTATATCAACAAGGCTTCATTTGCTTTTCTCAAATTTGCCACAGTGCATATATTATGTACTATGGAGTATTACAGATAGTAGAACTCTCCAACTAGCTCAGGTTTCATGCCTCACGTAGCTGTGCATCCCTCTGAATTTTTATTAAACTTTGGAGTTTTGCTGTAGGCTTCCCTGGGTTTAATTATGTGTTTCACGATCTGTGTCATAAACAAGATGCCCAGAATGTCCTTAGGGTAATGAAATGGCTCACATGGGAGGGATCCTATTGAAGGTGGGTTGATTCTGGTAGTCTGCCTCTGGGCCAACAGCACACAAAACCATGATATTTTTCCAACTCTTTTAACAAAGGTCCTGACCTCTCCAGCTATTTACTGCTCTTGGGAGGTATTATGATCTGTTTCTAACCTAGTTAATTAAAGACAAAGAGGAATTGGGATGAAAACTTCAGGTGGCCAAAACACATGCATTAGAGAAAATTGGGGTTTACTCCAAAGAAATGCAAACCTGGTGATAACTTTTAATCTTTCTCCTCCTTACTGCCACCTCCTGAAGTGCAGCAGGACCAAGACGGCAGCAGAAGTTGCCATCATGTCCTTGGTTTTGTTGATGCTTCACAGTGGGGGAGCGATGGAGAGGGAGGGGGCAGCGAGCCGGACCCCAGGTGCTGTGGGGCCTGTAGGCAGCCTAGCTCCCTCGGCGGGAGCTGCCCAGCCGCAGTTAGGAAGGCCGGGCCCTCAGGCAGGAGGGCAGCAGCCCAAGCAGGTGGGCTGTTGGCAGGTGTGTGGGGATGCTTGTGCAGGGTGATGGGAGAGTGGGGTTTTGGTGGGAGCCCAGAAGAGCCTGTGCGGTTCCAGAAGCCTCCCCACGCCTGGGCTCGGGGCTGGCCTGACTGGTGGGCGGGGGGTGTGAGTTCCTCTCTTGAAATCTTTTATCTGGGCTCACATGTTGTATCTGATGTATCTTATTCTAATCTGCTGGTTTATGTTCTGTGAAAACATAGTTTTAGTGGTATAGAGCCCACAGGTGTTTTTGGCTTGTGGTTAGAAGTTGGTTTTCCTTAGGGAAGCAGGCGGGGGTACTGGATGATCCTGTCATGAAAAGAGTCCCAAAATAAATATTCTTTCTTCCTTCTCTGTGATAATCATGATAATAGAGCTGCTGTCTTCTATGATTTTAGGTCTCTTATCTAAGAAATCTATCTGTGAAGTAGTCAGTGCGTTACCAGATAGAAATCTCTTTTGATCAATTTATTTTTTTATCAGAAGATAGTTATTCTGGGGCAGGCTGTCTGTCTTTTAATTAGCAGAAAAAACATCAAAGGTTTTGGACTCCATCCAATGTAGAATAAGGGCATTCTGAAATCTCAGAGATTTTAGCAAGAAAACTGCCTCAGTCCGAAGGGAAATTCATGGCCAAATGAACGTGCTGACTGAGGAACAGCACGAACTCCTCAGGAGGGGTCCAGGGGGAGAGGAAGACTTCTGAGGAGGAAGGATGATGTGAATTAGAGCATATATCCTTCCCATGGCAGAAGTCTTGCCTGAGGAGCTGAACTTCAAAGACATTTCCTGCAGATAGCCTTCCACGTCAGGCAGTGGCTGAGGGAAGATTCTGAGAGGAAGTTGAAAGAAAATAATCTTTTTCAGAGGTAGAAGAGTCAATGGCAGCTCTGACTCAACTGAGTCTGTGTTTTTATTTGTTTGTAAAGAATAGCTCCCATAATGATGAAATTGATTTTGTGTCACTTTTTTTGTCTTCTGGCACTGCGGGCAGTAGATCTTCAGACTGTAACAAAATCACATATACTTTTCCAGGAATTAGTTAATTAGAGCTGCCCAAATGATGGTGAAGATGGAAGTTGTTTTGCAACACTTAATTATTCTGAGAAAAATGGCAAGCTCATCTTTGAAATTATTTGTAAATAAAAAAATAAATAAATCCTGTTAATGGCCCAGGGAATATTGACTTAGTAGCTCAGTTTAATAATGGATAGGGAGTGATTTAGGCAAAAGTTTAAAAGTCGATCAGCAACAGCTAATGGAATCAGCAAGCTGAGAGAATGAAACAAGGAGTTTGTGGGAAATGTGTACAATTTTCATTTCATTTGTTTAAAGATAGTGACTGGCCTGGAAATGTGATACATACCGATTCAGCAGTAATGATGATCAGAGACTGATAGAAGCAACAAAAATGAGCTATTACACAAATCTCAGGAAACATTTATGAAGTTATTTAGAAATGAAAGTGCATCTATAAGTATTACTGAATGACAACAGTTTTTCTAAGATTCATCAGTAGAGTCAGAATTCATGAGTTCAGATAGGGGCTTGAGGACATGCCTGTCTGGACGACATTTACAACTCTCAACGGACAAGGTTGCATTTTTTGTTTGTTTTAATAATTTTGTCACACAAAGGGAACAAGGAAAAAGTTAGTTTAGTTATAAGAGAAAGGGCTGGTTTTTTTTAGGGAATAAAAAGACTGAAAAAGGCAGAAAAAGGAAATGAAAAGAGCTAACTCCTCAAACAAGGGGGTTACTTCCTTATAGGAAGCAACTATGACAGTAAAAGTGTATCAGTTACATACAGGAAGAGTGACAGCCTGTGGAGATATAAAGATTCTTAAAGTTTGCATACTCCATGGAACTTTATCATAAGGATATATACAAACTTGATAATAAAAACTGCTACAGTTTTCTCTGTGTAGATCACTAAGTCCCTCAGTTGCAATCTGGTTTGATGTCCATATCCTGGCTGATGTAAGGATTGAGTAGAAATCCAGTCTGATCTGCACTGGTTCATGCTTAGAATCAGTTTGTGGAATATGGGGCTTTAAAGTCTGATCCAAACCTCTCCAGAATAAGCAGGAGTTAATGAGGTGTTTCAGTACATACCCACCCTCCTGCACTAGCAGACACTGTAGAACAAAGTACATGTTTACTAAGAGTGATTTCAATGTTTAACATCTACTACTCTAAACAGAGTCATGAAGGAATGTCAATATCAGTATCCTAAGGAGGAGAATTCAGAAGCCTTTTATTTATCTGTCATTTAATGACTTGGAACATTCTTATTTGAAGCACAGCATATTTTATAACACCCCACCACCACCCCAAGCACTGCACCCCAAGCACCAACCCAAGAGTTATGGTAAGTACGGATGCACAGGAGCTTATAGGGACCTGCAACTGCAGCGGGTATTGTGCTACTTCCAGTTGCTTATTAAAAGTTTAAGAAAAGCAGTTTTGTTTTAGCTTCTGTTGCATCAAAAAATATAATCAGCCATGGCATTGCACAAAGTAGGCTGATAAGAAATGACAAAACAGTCTGTCATGTTACAAATTTAAAAGGGAACCACTTTCTATCCTCCCTTATTCCACCCCTGTTAAATATATATATTTAATTTTAAAGACATCTTTGATCACTCATGTTTTTTTAAAATGTACAGGAGTGTGCAATGTCATGTCAGGATTGCCTTTCTATACAAATTACAATCACAATCAAAGATGTACATGGGATATTTGTTGCAAAGGAAACGACTTTACTATGCCTCTATCCCTTACTATATCTGTTTTTTATTTGTCTTCCTTTATACCCACTTTCTGTCTTGATGAAGAAATGACAGTTTGCTTTGAGAAGCTAAAATGAGATAAAAATTTGACTGAGTGGGTTGCTTTCTATTAATTTAGCACAATTCCTAACCAGGAGGATAGGAAGAAGGTATAAAGCAGACCTGGATATTTGGAAACTCAGGTATCACTAACTGTGTTTGTATGAAGAAAATCGGTTAGCAGAAAGTAAGACTAAATTTTTATATCTTATAAGTAGCTCTCTCTGCTGTATCAGGAGTTATAAGAACTTATATTTTGTTTCAGCTTTTTAGCAGACTACTCTGCATTTTCTGGTACTTTTTTTTGCTACAAGCTTGGTAGGTTTTTGCTCTTGTATCACCATTCTCTTCAAGTACCACTTAAATGCAGGCCTAGGCCTAGTAGCTTTATAAAGGCATGACTCATGAACTTTGAGATTGGCCTTTACCATTTAGAAGCACTGGGTTGGTGGCACAAGGAAACAATGAGATTTGCTGAGTCCATAGCCACCAGTCTCTGAGGGGAATTTCTCTTAAGCCGAGCAATCCAAAACAATTTTTGAAATTAATTTGTCAAGCCAGTATTTATTAGTTAAATAAAATTTCCTGTGTAGAGCTATCAGTGAGCTTTGTGAAACTAAATGCAAGGCTGCTTGTGGTGGGATTTGTTTTGTGTAAGTGAAGATGGCTAAAATGTGCGTTAAAAGCTAGCTGTCGGGACTCGATTCATAACCAGCAGAGAAATAGGGATTTCTCTCATGCAAGTCACCTCAGTTGGAGGTGCACATTGAAAAAGGCCAGCTGACTCAGGCTATAGTATTGCCTGTTCCCCCGTGTTGATTGTGAAGTCTAGATTCTTAAGTCAGATGTAGATATTTGCACTATAGGTGTCCGAAGCTAGGTGAGATGAAATTCATGTCCATGTCTGCAGGAATAATGGGATCAGTAGATCTGGGTTGCTCAGATACCATTTTCATTCTGTACTTATGGAAATGTTTTTGCTGGTATTTAGAGTTGACCTTGTTCACCTCGGAACACTATGAACAAAAGAGCTGTTCAGGTACATTGTTGTGCTTATTTGCCCAGCACAGCCCTGTTGAGAATCAGTCTATGGTTTAACTTTTTTTAGTGCCAATAAGTATAGAAAGGGAGAACTGACAACTGAAGAACAGGAGTGGGATTGCAGCCAGCAGAGTTCTTATTCTGGAGACACTTGGGTAGGAAAGCATTGATTTTACACTCAGAACTCTGCTAGAAGAGAAGGCTAAGGAATTTACATTGTAGTTGGTTAAGGATGTAAGGACAGTCTGAACATCAGTTCCAATTATCAACATAATTCTAGCTTCTGTTTCACTTGTGACCTCCCTGCTCTAAGTTGTAAAGCAGTATCTTGTAGAACATACCCTTGCCTTTTTATTTATGGACTTTTGATACAAAAAGTTTACATGTCTTATTTAGTTGTTCGGATTTGGTTGTCTTCAATCTACTGTTGTTTTCTTAGGAGAATGTTTCTTCTAGCTAATTATATTCTCATTTTATGATAGAATACATGGGTAAGACCAGATCAGGACTACCGCATGCAAGCTAAGACCTCTCTACCCGGTAGTGACATATTTTGTTGAAAGTAGTCAAGCAAAACCTGAGGAGAACTGAGGCCTTTATTAATGTTATAGGGACTCTGGCCATGCTCCAAGAAACAAAACACCATTAAAGAAAGGCCCTGGCGACTTTCCAGGGTTTTCAAATTTCTATGTGGCTGTCATGCACCTATGGACATTTGATGAATGAGAAAAAGTGGGCAAATTCCCGAAAACAGACATTGGATGGGAAAAAAAAAAAGCCATTAATAAGGCTTTAGTATTAAAATTTTGTACCTCTGCAGAGCAAATAGAGAAATGGTGTGTTATCCTGCAAGGGTGCAGAGATGCAGTGTTAATGCAGAGACAGAATGGAGCTGTCACAGATACAGAAAAGTCATAAGCTCTGGTAAAAGGCAGACTATTATGCTTTTTGGACTAGAATGATTCCATTCATTTACCTTTTTGTGTAATGGGGACATGCCACCTGATCACAAGTTACTAAAAAGCATCACAAAGAAGCCACTACAAAATTCCAGTAACCAGCTAAATAACTTGCTGGTGGTGCTGCAGGTTCACCGTGGGAGGATAAAGTATTGCCTTAGATGATCACTTTTAATGACGAACAAACTGAGTTAGATATGCTTTCCGGAGTATATAACAGGTAGGACTCAAAGATGGTACACATCAGCTTGTTGCTGCATTTATGTCTTTAAATGAGGTCTTTTACTCAATCACTGCAATGAACAGCATAGGGTGTTACAAGGAGTAAAATAATTCAAATTTGAAAGCTGGCCACAGAAAATGACAGGATGTTTTCTGTCTTGATATCAAGAGATGAATAATCTGTGGCTGCAGAATACAATGTAGTGTAAACTGGATAATACTAGTAGGTTTAAGAGCTCACATTGTGGAGAAATGTGTTTCACAGCTGGTCAGGACTAAGGCAAGTCAGGGAGTATATCTTATGGCTAGCTGTGAATCCCTAAAGCAGTATGAGTCATGTAAAAATTACAGACTGAGGAAAGAGATCGTCTGATCCCATAAAATTCTTTCCTAAGTCTGAGTCCAATCTTTTTCCTCTTTGTTCTCTTTTAATGATGGAATCTATGTTTTGGAACGTTACTTCTCCCATTTCTGGAAGATGAATTGTCACTCAGACAAGTGCTATGATTAGAAATCTAAAAGTGTGTATTGCAGTATGAAAGGTAGCTGACACTGACTGTTTAGACAATGAGCTACAGTTCGCTGAAGCAGAATTCAAATGATTCAGCACCAACAGGGAGGCAAGATGACTTTCTGTACCCGCAAAGCAATGGGAAGAAGAGAGATTGTCAGCAAAAGCCATCAGACAGCTGATGGAAATGGCAAAACGGAAAGCAAGCCCTACTGCCTTGTTGGACCACCCCTTCTGTCCCCCGGTCTCAGAGTTTTAACAGTCTGGAGAACACTGAAAACACAGATGCATGAGTAAGGCCTGCTCAGACAAGCAGCCTGATTTAGTCTGGCCATCACAGATGGGAGACAATAAGTTTAAATATTCAAGTTGGGACAGAAAACAGTAACAAATGTTACGTACAGGAAGATGTAGATCAGATCATAAGAGGTGCCTGTCAACTCATGACTTTAATGGAGATGAAAATGAGGACAGCTGTGAAGTACTGTTGGACAGCTGATACACCCGACAGATAAGACTAATGCCAGGACCAGAATAAGTCTTAGCCTTCAGCTGATTTGAAGAAAAACTGGTTGATTTGAAGCAAGACTTGCATAAGCAGCAGTGATGGAAACTAGAGACCGATTCTAAAACACTGTGTTCTAGAGGCTGTGATGCCTATCAAGCCATCCTAAGGATCATATAATTCAAATATGCATTGTAATAATAATCTCTGACAATCCCTAAACAAGCAAATCAGCTTTTTAAGTAGCTGCCATTTACATTGTTGAAAGACAAAGGGACCTACAATTTTTTTTTTAAATATTAATTGTATTTTTGCCTCTGGCCTGTATGTGTGAATTTTTGAGGTGAAAGACTTAGCCATCCTCCATGTGTTTGTTGCGGAGAAATATCTTTGACTGATAGTACTCTGAAGTATTCATTTGTACTTCATACAGAATACAGAGTATACTTAAATGTACACATAATGTAATTTGCAAATTCTAATCAAGAATGTAAATTCTAGGTAAGCATTCAAGTCAGATGTCATCTGAATGTTTAATGGAATTCCTATTTATGACATTATAATATTGAACTTAAAATAATAAAGTTGAAGAGCACAATTTTTGTTTTAGTAAACAGAAGAAAATTGTCAACAGTTACGCAAACATATTGCGTCAGAATTAGAAAGTAAAGGTATGGTGTTATGATGCCAATACAGATCAGACAACACCACTAACAGATTGTGATATTGAAAATCTAGTAGTGGATAAGAGTATAATGATTTTTTCCTTCTGAATTTATTCCCTCTCTGTTCTTTTGTTTTCAGGGCATTAGAGGAGCAATTGTAGCAGAAAACCAGGGGAGCAGAGGACTGGTAAGATGATGGTCACTCTATCTTCTTTCAGTGTTTCAAAATACACGTGTACACACATGTATGTATATATGAAAAGTTGTGTACACATATATAAAAAAAATAAGTTTGTAAGTGGTGTTAGAATTGATTTCTGATCTCATGCCAGTAAAAAGTTAACCTATGACAATCTTTGACTAGTGTAAATGAGAATACGATCTTACACAGCTCAGTTTTAGTTCATTCTACTTTTGACTGTCACTCTGAACCTGTAGTTTTGAAAAAACTTGACAGATTCATACACAACCTTATTTTAATAAAGGGTATTCTTTTTGCTTCATTTGGTAATACACTTTACATAGTGGAAATGTAACCATTTTGCCACTGTCTATTCTTCCAGTGTTCATTCTAGAATAAAGATGATCGCTGCAATAAATAGGGCCAAAGTGATTGTTCAGTTCTCCCTTTCCAGGCCTGGTGTTAAATACTGTTTTCAAATTTGAAACAAAGACACGTTTATGTTCTACAGTACTGTTAGATTCAATTCATTAATAGATAGTTTTCAAAATGATTTACATGTGTCATAAGGCTGATCAATGCCACAAACGTTTTAGTCTGGAGAGAGGAGGGAAAGATATTTTAAAAAAAATAGTAGTAAAAGAATGTCTATCTTGCTATGTCTATTTGTATGAACATGCATATTTTCCAAACCATTTGGAAAAGCTGAAAACTGTTTCTAACTAATCATGCTGAGGAAAGCTTTAAAAACCAAAATGCATTTGTACATTTTGAAGATATCCTTAAAGGGGAGCTGTGAATTATGTTTTGTTTGTTTTCTTTGAATTTCATCTTTTTATAACTGTAATGTGAGTTAACAGGTCATATTGTGCAACAGCTTTCAGCCATTTCTGTGTAAAAGAATGGATTTGTGTTCATGTAAAAAGTGTAAGATATTTTAACAAATTGAAACTGAACAGGATCTTGTTCTTTAAATAGTCTGATTACATCATCAGAGCTATTTTTAGAAGAGTCCCCCAGTTTGACTCGTTCAGTGCCTCTTAAGCACAATATGGGATTTAATTTTTAACTGTGTTCAATTAGGAGACAAAAATAATGAGATCCTAACATTTTTCAGTAAGTATCAAAGCAGAATCTGGACATCTTACAAGCCCTTAGCATAGATAGGCTGAACACCTCCTGCGCAAGGACCCAGGCAAGCACAGTAAAAGAAGTACTCGGAGGCAAAGCACTAGGTCTTGCACTGAGTCAAGGGCTTTCAATTCTCTTGGCAGTCATGGCTGTACCCTGTAACAGCCCTGCTAAGTTTACTGTAGCATGATTTGCTGTTGCAAAAAGAATCTGTGGCTGATGATTCATTTTTAAGCTCCAGTTAAACAAGTCAATGAAATGTAAAATTCTTAAGACATATTCAGTCCCATGGAGAGAGGGAAATGATGCTTCTGTCCTGACTGCATGACTGTATTATCTTCTGATAATTGGCTTTTTGGCTAGGTAATAAAATACATATTTTCTTTTTTTTTTACTGCTCTGTGCACAGTCAGACTTTCTGAAAGGAAGAAGTGTAACAGCAGTGCAGAACATAAAATGCAGTGAAATAAAAGCTGTGAAAGGCAGTGCAGTAACAAATATCATGGTGTGCTAGCAAAAATAGTTTAGAACAAGTAACATGAGAAACAATGTAAAATCAAGAAACTGCATGCTTTGGATCTAATGCTTGTAATATTGCTCGAGTGGGGAGCTTTACTTGGAAAACTCATTTGGTTTCAAAACTGGTTACCTCCAGGTTTGGGAGTCATCAGAGAAAGGTTTGGTGCCGTCTTCATATCACTGCATACTCTCTGAGATTTTTGCATTCAAGTTCTTTAGGACTAATTTAATGAAAATGAAAGTGTGTTCTTATTTCCGTAAGTGCATAATAGTATTGCAGTGTCTTTGCAACAGGTAGCTGTTGATACTTATTTATCCAATTAAAAGCTACATTTTGCATACCACCCTATCTCTGTGAGATAGAGGCTGAGAAAGATACCTTTTCTTGCATTTTAATCACGTATATTATAAAACACTCCTCTGTTGTGTGGGGGTTTTTTTAAACACTGATGAAAACATCTGTGCTTTTCTTGACTTTGACTCTGAGAGAAAAATGAAGGGGAAAAAAAGTGATAGTATTCAGTTCTTTATTTTTGAGTATTGGTATTTGAAAATAAAATGCTCACATAAAACTCTGAGAATCCAAACAACTGTGGTAACTGATTTTTTTCTTTGCGTTTGGAAATGGGTGAATCACTACAGCTGTCTTCCTACCTTAACTCCTTACACCATTCCCTGTAAAAGGTTGTATGTGTTTTGTTATGCATTTACTAAGTCTTTGTGATGGATTTTTTTCAGATATGTTAAATGTCTTCTAGCATCACGCAGAGTTCATAAATATTGTGCTTTGTAATCTGTCCTACAAGGAAATAACAGATTATTGCTCAGTTGAAAAATTAGCTGCATTCTGTATTAATACAAGACCTTCCTTAGATTCAAAAGGTAACCAGCAACTGTTGGACTCAAATTCTGGCAATTTTACAAAAATTTCATAATTTTTATCTCTCTCTCATCCCATCTCCAATGCAGTGAACATATAGAGTGCAGTACAATATGGTGATATTTTCAATATCACGTTATAAACATTGGCATATATATAGAGAAACACAAATTTCAAGTATCAGTACAGTCACCAACTAATGTATATTTTATTTCACTCTTAAATAATTGCTGAAAATGGTTTGTATATTACTGAAACATGCAACTTTTGTTGTTAGTGACCCCCTGCCCCGATATACATAAGTGGAAAATCTGGTGTATTATTTGGCAGTCAGATGCTGAGCATAAGATTTTGGATCTTTTTGCTATGCATCGCTACCGCCCTTAGCAAGCGGATGTATATTAGCACAGATGAATGAAAACCACGTATTTAGATGCTTTGAGAACATACTGTAAACATATTCTAGTATTTAGGCTGCAAGTCTTGAGACTTGGAAGAGGTATTTTCTAAGTATGCAGATACAATTTGCTCTTTTTTTCTAGTACAAGAAAATAATTTGACAAAAAACACTCTAGAAGCAATATGGAATGTGTCTGGTGTGTGTGCTTTTATGTCATATTACTTTTAAAATTCTTTAATGTAAAGAGGACCTGAAATTAAGAGACTTATTTTCCAACTGTTAGTCAGGTCATTCTTGAAATCACCTGTTTGGGAGACAAGTCAGTGCTGATTCTGTAAGTGCTTGCCTCTGTCTTGTGTGATTTACAGTAGAAGGGCATAATGGATCTGAAGTTAAGTGAAATCACTGGCAGTCTCTTCCATCTGTCATGAAGGGTAAAGTCTAAATCAGCATGGTTTGATTTTTTCGAAAGCATAAGTGATTCCAGAATATGTGTTTGTTCCTGCATCCTATCGTTCCATATGAATGTATTTATCTCAGTGCCACTTACTAAAATCAAGACACTCTAGTTTTTCCACTTCTAAAATAAAGTAACAGTGCTTAAAATTGTTGCTGGAATGGGCAGTTAAGGAATGTTTTCAGCTTAACCAGATAATGTCCTACATAGTGAAATCTCGTTTAATTTTATCATAACGGCTTTGTAACTTTTCCATCCATGTCTTAAGCATTGATAGGTGACCTTGTTTTACTGAAAGGAATAATTGATCTCTTTAGAGTAAAAGAAGTTAACCTGGCCTCAAGTATAAGGTTAAAATCCATCAGGAACACTCAGGTGAATACACACACAAAAGAGAAGTGTTTCCAGGAAACAGGTATTTGCTGTTTACCGCTAAAGTGTATCAGAAATTAGAAGAAAAATACAGAGCTGAAAAACTGTCAGGTTTTGTAATGGCTCTGTGATACTTCTCTTCACACTTTGTTTTCTGTGGTCAACAGAGTTCATGAGAATCTCAGTTTTCATTTTCAAATTGTTTCTGACCACTGTTTGGAGAAAGCCTTGAAAACATGAAGCAAGGACTCCTAATAGCCTCAGAAAAGTAGGAGGCAGGGAAGAAACTTTACAGTTTTTCTTCAAACGAAGTCTCATGGCTTTTAACGCAATATTAGGATTTTTGCAGGGCACTGAATTAGATTTTTTTTTTTTTTAATGTTTATTCTTGGCAGTGTTAAAAAATATGTTGGAGATGTATTTAAGCACATTCTGGGAATAAACCATGAAGGGATTTTGAAGCTGCAGCAATCAGTGTGCAGCTCTGTTCTGGTTTTTTTGGTCTGCCTGTGAGAGTATCACCTTTTAAAAAGCAACAGTGATTTTGTATATCATGCAAAAATACACCCATGATTTTAAAACTAATTGTGTGTGCATGCGGAATTCTTCTGCTATTCATTATCAGTGTACCTATCATATAGATCTAGTGGATATCAATGTTAATCTTTTCCTATATGAAAAGTGTGACCTTGATAAAATGACCTGCATTTTGAGATTTAAGTGCCCTGAAGGTAATCAAGTTTCAGTAGCCAAACTTTGGCCTTAGGTTGATTGGGTTTTTTGGTTTATAGTTTTTTAGGACTAGAAGAAACTCCTATGATCCTTGTCATGTGTTTGTTTTGGCAATTGTTACGGAGAGTTGTTCTTTCTCTTATTGAGGCTGTCAGGATTTATCTCACTAGAAACCAGTAGACTTGTACTAGCTGTAATACAAACAAATGGAAACCCCTGATGTGTTGTTTTTGTAATTCATTATACTTTAGCTTTGTGTGAACTTTTAGTAAATCCACATTGGAACCACTTTATATCATTAATAAATCACTTCTTCCCAGCTGTATGTTTGCCAACTAGTTATTGCAAGATAAACATGCAGGACAAAGAACATCTGAATAGCTTGAGATGTCCTTTCAACTGAGGCATGTGTTAACTGTAAACATGCAATTTTCTGTAGATTTCAAGCATTCCATTCATGGAAGTTAAGAGTTATTTGGTGTCAAATAATATTTTCAAGTATGAGAATGCAGGGAAAGAAAGGGGAGAGGGGAAGAGACTGTATGCTCTTGCTGTTTTACAGTTATGTGCTTGGATCTCCTGCACAGCACCTCTTTACAATTGGGATCAAGTGGATCTTAACTATACTTCTAAATGATTCTTCAGTAACAGAGAAAATAGGCTTGAAATTTTCACAATCAGCATGGAGTTATTGAAGAGTTGTTATAATGCTTGACTAGTGAAAGCTTTAACCCAAAGCATAAAATAGAATCTTTTCCAGTGTTTGCAAGCTGAATAATCACATTGAAACAGCTTAGAAAAAGTATTTTTAACAACTGAGGAAAGTTATTCATTGTGGGTGAGAGCTGGAAAGCTGTACAATATAATTCTAAAAGAAGTCAAATTTGTAGCAGGACAGAGATACTTGATTTCGATTACAGTCCTGGCTATGTTTTTTCCAAGTAGACTGGATGGCTCTTTCTAAATGGAAAGTCATCTATTGGCAGGAGGTATCAGAATAAAATGGAATAATGTTTGTGTAGGTTCAATGCACTCCATTAATCATTTGAGGTAAATTATTTTACAGAAAATAAACTGACTTCTCTTACAAACTTCAGTGTCTGTTGTAAGCCTGGAAAGTTCCTCCGCCACCATATCCCATATGCCTTCCTTTCCATTTTCCCCCAGTTTAAACTCCTTTCTCATATGATTTGTTTATGAATATGTGATATTTATTTTTCCCTAAGACTCTGTATGAATTTGCAAAGCTTTTTGTGACAGCTGCTGATAAAGTGGAGGCCCTTGATGTAAAACTTTTTAAATGCAAAAATTCCAGCTCTAATATCTCTGTTCTGTCTCACAGTTCATTTTGGATGTCTTGCTCATAATCTGCATTCTGATTTCTGCGCAGATTATTTTACTATAATATAGGGAGATTACTAGCACAAATGCATTTAATAGGATTTTCTTTGTTTCACAGAATGAATCTTCCAAAGCCCTGAGGCTCTTTAGTGTATTGCATTAAGTACTATTCACTGTATTAAATATCAGTAGAACACATGCAGCACTGGTGTGCAGGGTATTAATGAAATACATTGTTTTTCTTTCCCTGTCTTGGATCATCTAATCCATTATATGGATGCCTTTCATCACATTTCCTTAGAAGTTAAGAACTTCTAAGTAAGTGGCATTTTGAATGAAGCAGTCACTTAACACGTTCCAGAAAGAACTCGAAGCTGTTGGGGGAACACAGCGTAAAGTTCAACATAGCGTAAAGCTCTGTCAGTCACAGTTCATATGAGTTGCATTATACATTGTAAGTATTGAGCAGAGTGTGGATGTATGAAAATCAAGTAGGCCTATATCAAGAAGAGATTTCTATACCTGATTGTAATACTCATGTTTAAATCAACATTGACACTCATGCTTATATATACCTAGTACTGAATGTGTAAGTGCTTTTATCTATAAAATCCCTGGTTTGCTAGATAATTCTGGAAGTGCCACGGTCTTAATGCTGCTGAGCTGCTCAATGCTCTGTTGTATACAAAACATGCCAAGATTAACAATGTAGGGGGGTTCTTGCAGCAAGAACTGATCTGGTGTTTTGGGGATACCGTTGCTGTCTGGAGTTCAAGTGGTTTAGGGTGCAGGAGTTTTCTGTTACAAATTTACCTTGTGACTCCACTTGTGCTTGCTTGTGTGTATACCACATGACTCCAGCACTGGTACTTTCCTCACAGTCTCACTTGTAGTGAAATCAAGACCAAACCTACATGCAGGGATGCCATCCAGTGCACCCTGTTTGCAATGTGGATGCAAGGTCCTCCAGCATTTAGTGCTCTAGCCACACGCAGTGCGTGCTTAGGGCAGGCAACTGGCACAAACTTTATTGCTGGTAAAAGCTTTCTTTTTCTTTCTTAGGTCTATCTATGTATCTTCTTCTGCACCTTATAGACAGCACAGAAGGTCTAAAAAATAAGGCTTTGCAGCTTCCCAGTCATTTTATGAGCTTAGTTCCAAGAACTTTGCTCATTCAATTCAATTCCGCTCCAACTCACATGCCCTCACACATACAGTAGTAATTACGGTGCTTTAAGGATGTGTTGCAATGACATTATGGTTTGTCAGCAGGGCACTACTACTGACTGTTGTCATGGAAAATTCATATTAGCAACTTGTTAAGTAGGATGTTTACTAATTTCTTAGTGAACTGCAACGAACAATGCCACTGTACCTTGTATGCTGTTTAATAGAGAACATAATGTTAGTGGGGAGTTACATCATGTCAAAATGCAGTATCACCATGAAAAAGAACTCCACCCATGCTTATACATCTTACAACTTCCAGTCATTTTCTTTGACATTATAGGTGCATGCGTTTACATCAGCTAAGGATCTGTCAAAATAAAATTTCCTAGCTGTTCTAATCATAACTGTACTATGTATATTGGTATTAACTTTATCTCAATCTTTCTAAAGTCACCAGAAAAAACTGTGTTTGGAAGATGTGACAGATGCTCCATTTCACTGTTGAGGAGTGTAAAGCTGTGGCTCAGACCTACATGCTCAGACCTGCTAACAAGTAAGTGCATCATGCTGAATTAGGTGGCTTATGGAAGCTGCGGAGTCCTTTGCTTAAAGAAAATAGACTTTCCAAAGCCAAGGGCCAGCTCTTATTAAAATCAGTGAGTCTCCATCCAGCTTTAATGGACTGGGTCAAATCATGGAGGGAGCTGATGGTGTATGTTGTAAACATAACTTTTAAAGGGAAAAAACCCACCTTTTCACATTTAAAATTTGCAGATATTGCTAGGGAAAAGATTTTGAGTGCTTGTACTGTTGGCATAAGGAGATGAGAAAAGACTTGGAAGGAAATTAAGAACCAAAATGGAAGCAAAACTGTATACACAAGAATTGTGAAGACAATCTAAGAAGAAATCAAAAGCAGCCCATACACAGGGACCCACCCAACACTGGAGAATGCAGTAGTGTTTATATATTGGCTGATATACAGAAAAGGAGAGGAGCGAGGGGTGGAAATGGTTTTTCCTGAGTAGAGGTGTTTTCAGTTGCTGATAATAAACATGATTATTAAATTTACTGTCAATGGCAAAGGCTATAGGAGCAGACCATCTAAATATATTTGTGTATTATTGTGTTTCTAGCTTTTTTCCTAAAAACTGTTCTGGTCTTAGGAACCTCAGGCAGTCAAAACTCACTATTTACCTCTTCTCCAACTCATAAGGTTGGCTTAAAACATAATGAGATTTTAAAAAACAATGAATGTTTATTGCTTTTTATTTGCCTTCTAGTTTTTGAGCCTTTAGGTCCAACTAGATGTTGAGAAACATATTCATTAAATAAAAGCTGGGAAAAAAAATCTTAGGCTTATAAATTTAGGAACCAGAGAAGCAGCTGCATGGCTTGGAATGTGTCATCATTTAACATAATGATTTGCTGAAGTTGATCACTTGCATATACTTCCAGGACCCCAATAGATTTGGAAGAGCTGAGTTTCTTAGTTTTGCTTTGCAGTCTAAGTATCTATTTTTCATATAGAAAGTTTAACACTTTCTCAAAATTGTGCTGCTCTAAGAGGCCTCAGTGGCCATTCACAGCTAACTAGAACCATTAGTCTCTTAAAAAAATAGGCCATTTTAGTTCAAGAAATTAGACATTTTTAAAAACTGCTCTTTATCTGAAACTCTAGTTGTGATGTTAAGTGCTATGATGAGGTGTCATATTATCCTTTTTTTGTTGCAAGGAGTCTGCGCTGTTATAACTTTAGTGAGAGATTCTATTTCTAGTTCTTATTCCACTAAAATCAAGAAGTAGAGAGTACCTTTCAAAGTTTGAACTCTTTTGAATATGATTCTATGTGTTGCCTCAGATCGGGACTAGTTGACCAGTTGGCTCACTCCTTTACTCTTCTTGTCCTATATTATACTTATTTTAACTCCAATGTGTGACATATCTTTGCTGAAAGGCTGGATGGTCATTCTAAAGTATGCCACCAACTCCTTCTCATACAGGAAAGAGTCAAGCAAGAATGAAGAATGACAAATATCTTTTTGCAGTAGCTCTGACAAAATCTTCATTGCTGAACTCTTCTTCAGTCTCTACAACCTAATATTAGGCACCAGTTGCATCACAACTGGCTTTTGAGTTGAGAGGAGAAGCAAAAAGCTCTGCGTTACTTCCTCTATTTTAATTCTTTTTGGAGAAATCTAGAGTGTGGTTGTGAGGTAGTGTTTGGGTGCATTAGTCAGCTAAAACATTGGCTGGAAGAGACCCAGTGTTGTTGGAGTACAGAAGAAAATATTTATGAAGCTTTAAGACAAAGCTGTTAAATATGTCAGTTTATGAAAATAACATGATTCTTGGATGTTATGTCTTAGTGTCTGATACCTGCTTGGTACTGCTGAGGCTGTGCTATCACTAATTATGAGGCAAGAAAGTAGTGGCAGATAGTTGGAGAAATGTTTGAAGACTTGCTGCTTATCACAGGTTAAATTCTGTCTCAAGGTATGCAAGATCAACTTAAGGCTCATTTATTCATTTGACAATCTAATCCTCTATAAGTGTTCTGCCTCTTCAGGGAGGATGCTTCTGGGTTAGTAAATATTTATCAATGCTAATGTCCCTTTAAAACTGCATCCTTATCTTTATTGTTTAAAGATAACATTTACTGGCCTGGGGGAGAGGGACATGAGGGAACTAATTGTGTTCTTTTATTTCTCCCAAGACTAAGGTAGAAATTGTTTATAATGTAGCTGTTACAGAGAGAACTTTTGGCCTCTTAAAAATGATACTTGGATGTGTAATTAAATTTGGTGTAGCTACAATATTCTCCCAAAGTTTGCAAAATAGTCCTTCCAGTACCTTGATGCAGATTATATAATATAGCTATTAAACATGGATTATCTTTTGAAGGAAAGGCAAAGATTAATGACTCAAACTAAAATGACGAATTAGATGTGTGTGATAAGATGCAGTTCTGCAGTGATGTAAGAAATGGAATCAGAAAAGGCAAAAACATTAAAATGAGATTAATAGAGCCACATGCTTAAGTAAAAAAATTTAGCTACCCCTTCTGTATCGGGGGAAAAAAAATAAATGCTTGTCTTGCACATGTTAAATAGGCATATAATGACTTTTTTGAACAGCCTGGCTGGCAATTGCAGTCTTACTTATTTTGTAGTAAGCCTGGCTGCAACTTTGACAAAACAAAGTCTTCCTGGGAAGAGAAGAGACTCCGCAAAGTCTGTTCTGAAGAGCATTCCTGAGAATTTTTAGAAGTGAGTGTAGATAAAAATAAATTTTATTGATAAAGCTTATCTATACAGAGCTAAATCAGTTGGCAGATGTGATGTGTGGAAGGAATTTCTCCCTAGTCAGTTTGGTAATGACTTGTTGATTTTTATTTTGCTTTCCTATATAAAATAAGTTTAGTCCACTTCCTGGCATCACCTGGGCATTTTGTTCAACAGATTTCTGTCCTTATGGATAATGCAGGTAGGATGATCCCACCTCTGTGGCTGTGAGAGCTGGAGCTCTTTTGGGGGGTCTGCCTTGCAGCCTGTGGTGTTATAGGAACAATAGCAGCTGCTCCCCACTGCTTGTATCAGGAAGCAGTTCAGGAGACAGGGCCCCAGCTTCATTTTGTATGAACAGAACCATGTCCTGGGTTTCAAATATCAGATGACAGGTGCTGGGAGAGGCTTCTGCTTTTGCGTTAGCTACACTATCTGAGCAGCTGTTTCCAGTCTCCTTGTGTGACGAGGCAGCAGACCAGCCCTGGACCACCCATTGGCCTGCTGACTGAAATGCTGGCAGTGCATGATGCAAAGTGACATCTTTTTCAGAAGTGGTTAGTATCTGATGTACCTGCAGACATATAGAAATCTGAACTAGTGTTGGTGTTCTTATGGAAGTTAACCTGCTCTAAAGGTCTGTGCTGTTTTCTCTGTCTCTGAGCAATGTGTTAGTACTAATCCTTGTATAACCCACCACTACAGAAGGTACTCTGTCTTAAATGTGATGTGTACGGTTATCTGGTTGCATGCTCTGCTCAGATGAAAGGGTGGTATGGTTTTTTTGTTTTGTTTGTGTACGGAAGAGTTAAAGGAAGATAAGCAATTCTTTTATCTTTGTTCTTATGTATAACTGAACTTTTTGGCAGGACTATTTTGAATGTAAAAATCTGCATTCATTTCTAAGTTGGTTGAAAATGACACCAATTAATGTAGTGTAAATTCATACTGTAAATACAAATTAAAATGCTTTAATCCTTTGATAAATCAGGTTGTAGACAAGGATTCTGTGTTTGTTTATGTCACGGGAAGAGGTTACCATGATCAGCTGTCACTACCCTTCTGTGGATGGTTGCTAAAAAAGCTGCTCACGTGAATACTCTCTAAAACTCCCTTTAAATGTGTAGGTTTAAGCAGTTGAAATTGGTAGGCTGATTTAGCTCATTAGTTTCTTGACGCAAGGTGAATCTGGGAGCACTTGCACAAGCAGTGCCTGACAGCAGATTAGTTGAGTGTCCTGTCTACTGGAAAATATTGCCAAGTAGATTAGAGTATTACAACTTCTTCCACTGAATTAGCTAGATCTGGAAGAGGGTATCTGTCTTTTTTTTTTCTTCCCACTTCTGTTGGTAATTTTGACCTTTTAGATATATGTTGTTTCTTTTTCTTCAAAATGGGAGTCATGTGAGTGAACACTTCCTTAAGTTGTCTTGAACTTGGTTGCCTATGGTGGACCTAATTCACAAATAGTATGTAATGTGGTGTGTTATAATTGGTGTGACTAAGGAAGCACAGAAAGGTAGGTTTAAATATATGTTAGGTCTGTTTAAGTCTGTGGTTGGGAAATCTAGCAGGTGTAAATAAAAATAATTTAACTTTCTCTTGTTTTACCTCTGAGGCAAGATTCTCAAGCCGATAAAAGATATGAAGGCTACCGAGTTCACCCATCTCCATAGTTTGCTGATTGCACATTGAATATGTCTGATTGGAGAATACTCTATATGCTATAAGTGATTCAGTGACTAATTACTACTCATTCTTTTCTTGCTAATTGTTTCATATTCATTTTCTGAATGTATTCCTAAAATCAAAGTAATTGATTTCCAATATATGTCATTCAGTTTAGTTCCTTTTTCACTGGTATATACTAGCAGATATATCATAGGAAAAGTTCGATTAGATGGCTGACTGCCTAGCATCTCTCTGGGTTACTGTAGATTTAAAATGGCATTAAAGTGCATTCCAAGTTGTTCATGTTTTAATGACCACTCATTTGACTTTCTGCTGAAGGTGCAGAACAATTTTCTTCCCTACTACTTCCTGGCTGTCTAAGGCAGAGAGGCTGAATGAATTCAGAAATATTGTACCTATCTGTTGTGTTTGGTATCTCTGCCTCCCCACTTTTTTCAGTGGCTTGTCCTTCGGTCAGCACAAAGTAATTTGCTTACTCTGTTCCAGAGAAGGAGCTTTTCCCTGCTTTTCTGCTCTATGTTCCACCCACTTACACATACGCACAGACCATACTCAAATATATATTGAAGTCTGGAGTAAAACAGAACTTAATATTGCCTGAACACATCTAAAGGGGAAATTCTAAACAGTATCTGGAACTAATCATGTTTTGCTAGCGTACATACATTTTCTGCATGGCTCTAACAGCAAAATCAAGCTTTGAGTATTTCAGGAACTGAGATAACTGGGCCAATTTAGGCAATGTAGACACAGGCTTTGTGATAGTATTTTGTCAAAAATACTGTTTTTTTTTTTTTTTAAGCAGCCTAATAGTATTCGAACCTTAGTGGTGGGCCTACTCTTCAAATAGAGTGTAGGCTCTTCCTACTCAAATGCATCCTCCTTGCACTACCTGCATGTCCTATGTATAGTGGTTACAGTACCATATATTTCAGTTGTGCCTATATAAAAGCTGAAATGGTAGTAAAGGTAAGCATTTGAATATTTTTGTTTAACTTTTTGGCACAGAGGTAAGTGGTGTGGGATAGTACTGGGCTGTTTGGAGACTGCATTGTTTAGTAAATCAGTATTTTTTTCAGCTGAGGATTAAGACCTATTTTAGGGTTGTGGAAAGATCAGCAGTTTGGTTCCATTAAGATGTAGGAGTAAGTAAATACTTGCAGACAGTAATTATAGCCTGGTTTTGTTCCCCTGATGAGGAGAAATGGAGGTTCTGATTCCTGGGGAGGAGGAGGGCTGGAGGGAATGGAAGGGTGGCAGGAAGACAGATGAGGCAAAAGGGGTTGCATTTTAAAAATGTTTGAAAAACACTGTCATAAGTGGTTAGACAAAGTTTAATGTTAGCTTGTGATAGAGGAAAACCAGCATGGAGTAGCTCAGTGATTGATGAGTCACTCAAGATTCAGTTAGAAAAAAAAATCATCTTTAAATAAACTGTATAGCACTTGAGATGCTCTGATACTGAGCTACTTCAGGTACAGAGAAAATACTGTGCAGGGTTCCAGTTTGGGATGATACTGCTCTGAAAACTTGGTCATTGCTGGCAGTTTGTTTCTGGCCAAAGCTGACTGATCCAAATCATCATGTTGTTCATATATACTCATTACAGAACTTTGTATGTAGCCAGAAGGGTGCTTAGCTTTTTTGTTTGAGAGTAATGCATTGGCCATCTGCACTCTCTGTGTCTGCAAACGGAATACAGCTTTTGCCTTAATGGTGTCCACCCAAGAAGAACTTAATAAAATCTGCAATAGATGAAATTGTGACTCACAGTTGCACAGTTTAGCACATACTGTGCTTATCTCACAGACAATAGGATGCCTTGGTCTGGTTTAGAATTTGGCTCAATATGACTATCATCTGTTATTTTAATACAGAGCTCCTGTTGCCTACAGTGGGATTTCTCCTTACGGGATGATGGCAGAACATGTATAATACTCTGAAATATCCTTAAAAATACCTACATGCCAAGTGCTTTGTTTCATATTAACTGCTCATTTTTGAAGAGGACACTGGACCTACTCCAGCAAAGCACTCAAACATGGACTTAATTGTAGGCACACAAATAGCTTCTGTTCATGCAGTATGGCTTGGCACAAATCCAAAAATTAAGTACCTGCCCACAGAAGGACTAGGTTGGAACTACTGAGGGCTATTGAAGTCAATAGGAATGTGTTAGTATGCTTAATGGTAAACAAATGAGTAAGTGCTGGCTTAGCCCACAGTGTTTGCCATCTTCAGAATAGATTTTTCTGTTGCCCAGTGAACCCCCTCTCCTTTCACCCAAGACAATGTTTCTCTGGTTTTCCATCACCTGTGTCGACGTTCAGCATGATATCTTCACATGGTCATTGCTTTGAGAGCTGTAAAGACAGCCTCAATTATAGCACCAATACCAGGTTTATAACTGCTGGGTTTTTTTCAGTTTTAGCACTCATCTTCAACATCCTTAGTGGGGAGATGCCTTATAATAAAAATATTTGTATGAACGTGCATATTCTGATGCCTAGTGAATAAAGATGGGGTTTAAAAATCTCAGTTCTGTTGTTGGCTTTCCTTCTGACCTTGTATCTATGAACTTAAGACAAGACAGCTCAGCTCCTTTGTAGATCAGTGCTTCTTGTGGTACAATGAGGAACATGAAACATACCTTCTGATTAGTATAGTCCTGTTTGCCCAGCTGTCTCTACTAGTAAGCTGTAATACCTTTGCTGGACAATGATTTCAAGCCCAGCTGTCTTGTGGATGGGACTGAACGGGGTGATTTTACGCGGCTGTCTATTTGAAGTGGAGTGTTATAAAATATTCACCGAAAAACAAAGTCTTCATGTCTTTTAGCAGGAAGGACAGGAGAAAAGGGATTTTTACCAGGCATATATGAACTCTGAAGATTCTGAATGGCTTATTATAGATTCTGTTTAAAAACAAAACAAATGACCCACGAACTCCTAAAAGCGTATCTGGATGCACTCATGTAATTTCACAAGTCTACCTGGGTTTCAGGGATAGTTTTGTGAAGAAAATCTCTTGCAGCAACAGGTAGAGCTGGGAAATTGGTATGGAGAGTGCTTTGAATACAAATCTCTACTCATAGTTAATGATTCAAAATAAATTTGGCATCTTGGTATATTGCATTTTTTGTTGGCTTTGTTGCTCATCTGTGCCTTATAGACAAGTTCTGAGCTATATTGTATTGTAGATAAAGAACAAGAGAAAATTCCCATTAAAGAGGATTACAAACGAAGTAGAAAAGATGGGTAAAATGACGGGAAAATGAAAATACCTCCATTTTATAGATGAAGTTATGAAGCTTGGAAAGCTTGTTTAGAAATACACAGAATGTCAGTGGTCCTACTGAGAACTGAATCAAGCTTGAGATCCAGCTTTCTTTATCCTACATGTCGTGGAACCAGGTCATAATATATTTCTAGATCCCTTCAGAAAGCCAAACTAAAGCTTTTTGCTACAGGCTATAATATGTTTCTCATCTGATGTAGTGGTGGTATTAAAGCTCATTAGAATTAATCATCAGTTTAAATTGCTTCACCACAATCCCAGAGAGTATCACCTCTGGGATGCATGCTTTTGAATCTCATGTTTTCTTGCTGTGCCTTTCAGAGTGTTCCCCTCAAGGTTTCTCATCAGAAAGGCTGAATGATTCCTGTGGTGCGTCACGAAATCAAATGTGCAACATTGCTAAACTTTGTGTGAATGTTCTTTTCAGAACCTCTCCACAAAATCTCATTGAGGGTATTCCAGCTTCAGGAACATATAACAGAGAAGGGGCAAGTGGCAGTTTGCCATCATAGTTTTGTGACATGCCTGGTTCTGAAGGATGGGGGACTCTATTGAGGAGGAGGCTGAATCATCATTGTTGGTGTAACCGAAAAACATGAAACCCTGCTGCATGGTTCTGGTGTTTCAGATGTTCCTGGCTCTGCTGAATTCTCTCATAAGTTGCTGCTGACTCAGGCCTTGTAGTGGAGCTGGCTTTTACCTGCTGTGCTGGTTTTGGCTGGGATAGAGTTAATTTCCTTCATAGTAGCTAGGATGGGGCTACGCTTTGTATTTGTGCTGGAAACAGTGTTGGTAATACAGTCAAGGTCTTTTCTGCTTCTCATACCACCCTGCCAATGACTAGGCACAAGAAGTTGGGAGGGGACACAGCCGGGACAGCTGACTCAACTGACCAAAGGGATATTCCATACCATATGACATCATGCTCAGCATATAAAGCTGGGGGAAGAAGAAGAAAGGGGGGGGACATTCAGAGTTATGGCGTTTTGTCTTCCCAAGTAACCATTACTCGTGATGGAGCCCCTGCTTTCCTGGAGATGGAGAAAACTGGTGCTTACTTTTCCTGCATAAATTAATTATGATTTTTTAATTGGAGGTTTTCCTGTTTGCTTAGTCTAAATAGTTGCTGTGACATGCAAACAATGACCCATATCTCATTAATGTTTGTGTCAATTTCTGCAATTGCAGTTCTCGCAGTAGCAGAATTAGGATTTCTGGTCTATGACTACTAATGCAAATAATATATGAATTCATTTATTGGAGAAATGTAATGATGGCAAAAATGCAGCATATGTCTCAACAGGAATCGATTTTCCATGGACACTGCTTATTAGTCCCACAGTTCATTATGTTCCATATACTCTGGTTCCCTTCATTTACAGCAGAAACAGATCACAGAAGTGATCAATGGATGAGAGTGATTCCCACAGCAGTTACAATTTTTTATGAAGAGTTTATTAGTATATACCTCTTTTGAGGCATGTTGTGCCATTTTATGACCAGAATGCAACTGTAAGTCTGCTGACATCACTGGAACTTGCTTCTAATCCACCTATTTTGTGTTTGTGCTAATCTCAAGGTAGAGCTGAGATTAGTTGGCTGTCCACAGAAACATTTTATTTTGAAGTTGATTTTTTTTAAAGAAAAATATATTTAAACTATTATTTCAAAATAAAAGTCAGACTTCTAGAGTATCACAAGGAGAATACTTTGGTTGAGAGTCAGTGTTAAAGTTCAGTAGAAGGTACATTTTAGTTCACACTGGCTAAATTTCCCAAGAACATCAACAGACATTATGATCAAACATATTTCTTAAACTGAACAATTGTTCTCGTTTGTTTTTCAGGAGGGTTTCTGTTATGTACATGCACCCTGCACTAAAATCCTGAAGTTGTGGCAGTCATGAGAGATGTTCTAAGTGTTCTGATCCCTCAACACACTATTAATTCAGATAAAGCAGTTGTAGATGCTGTAAGGTCACACTGAGTTTAATGAAAGCTTAAGTTTTGGCCCATTATGTATTTGTGCTTCAGATTCACAATACTTTACTGTATAAAGTAGTTATGGGAGATTCCTTAAATCCTGCTAGCTTCTCACTGGCTGAATAATTTGCCATATCTTCATGTGTGCACCAGTCCAGAAAAGCACTTAAACTGGTTTATAACTTCAAGCAATCAGGTAGTCTGGTGAGCTTTGTCATGCTGTTAATGTGTAATTAAGATGAAATGAGCCCTAGGTTGGGTTCTTTTGAAAATGTCCTTTAAAGAGAATAATAACCTGAGTTAACAGCAAAATAATCAATGTTGTTATGACAATAATTCAGCAGTGTACCTGCAAAAAAATAGCCGTGAAACATTGTGGAGTATCTTGCGTGTGATGTTTTAAAAGTAAGAGACACATACTCAAAATGTCTCACTGTGGATAGGATGGAAGTGAAAGAAAAACCTTCAGATTTTTGCCAATTATTTTCCAATGTTTGGTAAAGGAGAAACTGGGGGACAAGGTGGAGGGGGAGTGTTATTTGAAGGCATTCAGCTTTGGTTTGCCTTTTTCTGCACAGTGACTGGAATGACACACCTTAGAGCTTCTGTGTGCCACCTGAAATCTCAAATGCCCGAAAGGCTTTCTTTCCCTACCTTTAAATACAAACTTTGACTTGATGTCTTTCACAAAGACAGATGAAAACAACTAAAGGGCAGTGAGTTTGCTTTGGGTGATATCAGTGGAACCTGCTGTCAATAATTATTACTGCAAATAGTAATAATAAAAAAAAAATTAAAAAGTAAAACAGTTAACTTTGGACAAGAACAAGTACTGAGTATTTACATTTGCTGTCTAAATCTAATTGGAACAGTGGGTCTTTCCCTGTGAATAGGGACAATGCGTGCTGGGAACAAAGTTATTAGCAAATCTCTCATTGACTTCAATTGTGTAGGATGCAAGTATAAAATGACAAGTAACTATGACTGTATGTAGGTATTGAAGAGAGATATAAATTAAAAATGTGGTTAAATGGAAATAAAGCAATTGAGGAGATCTTCTAGTTGTCCTTCCTGAATGCTTTTAGATATCTTTGTGCAAAATCCACAAAAATAATACTGCATATGTGAAGATTGTATCTTTGAGTGTTTCTCAGTTCTCTCCTCTGGTTTGTAATGAGTAGGGGGAAAAAAAGTGCTTGCCTATAAAGTGTTTAGTGAGCTGGTTCTGATTCATCTGGTAACAGTGGTGGGTTTTTTCCTTCTTCTTTGAAGTGCTGGTGCTCTTTGCGCTTGACAAAGAGCAATTGAATTATCCTGCTCTGTGTTTTTAAAATGTTTTAGTAGCTATAAAGAAGAATGTTGCTTTGGTTTTCCAGAATGTTGTATCTGCATAAATATGCAATTGTATTATCTTGGAGACAAATGGAAAGGTTGTGTCAAAGAACTGAGGGATGGTCTTGCCATCTTGGATTTGGTCAATATATTGTTGTGTTACAAAACCTGAAAGGGACTTCCTGCCCCTTCAAACATGAGTTTTATTTTAAATTTATAAATACAATTCTTTTTTTCAGAGCTAATGGCTTCTATCCAACAAATTTTGGATGGTCTTTTAAATAAAAATAAAACGTTCTTTTAAATAGTCTTGTTAAGGCACAGATTTTTTGCTTACATTAAGCAGATGGATTGGAGTAAGAAATAATTTCAACCTAAGGGTCAACCTCAGTTTCAGGTTTTCAAAAATGATGACAAACTAGTCAATGGAAGAAAAGTAAATTAGTGGATATTGCAAGGAAACAGCAGTTTTTCTGGGTCTGAATGTAGACCAATTAATGTGATATTATGCATGTAGACTCTATTTTGGTTAATGATCAAGTCCCATCACTGAAATAGTCTGGAATGTTATGACTTATTAGTGCTTCTCCACCTATATTTTTGATGTATCAAAATCATATAGGCTAACCAGAGAAAAAGCTGTAAATTTAAAAAAAAAATGTGCAGTGGGGAGGGGGGGAGGAGGAAAAATATTCTTTGCCTTTATAATTTTCCTAGAGTTTCTTTTCTTTCCCCCTACTGTTAATTTCCAGCACCGTCCAATAGTAACAGCCTTTCTCATAAGAAAAAATATTAATTAAAATCAATGATCTCCTAAATTAAATTGCCAGATTATTTGGAACAAGTATCTCAGAGTAAAAGAGAAGATGCTAATTAATACAATAAATGGTTTTAATTTCTATCTCTTAAACAGATCACCACATTGTTACCATTGTGACTAAGATGTGAATTATTGGAAAACCATTGTTTGAAACCTATAGAGCATGCTAAATGAGCTCACTAAGAGACTTTATACTGAACCCTTAACCGAAGATTCATATTGTACGTTATAGGGATGAATGGTTTTCCGTGGGAGTGCAAGAAGCCCAGCCTCTTACACAGTGCCTCTTATTGGAAATTTTTAATGGTTTTAACCTGACATCCATTTTGCATGAAGAAGCTACATTTACACGCAGTTGTGCATACAAATAACCAAGAAAATGTGCCTGCAGTCCTAAGTATTGTTTACACTGGCAGGAGTTGATGTGTGCAAACATTTTTAGCCATGCTGAACTAGAAACCACTCTTTATTTTTCTATTTTTGATTTCTTGCCTGGCTTGACAAACTTCCCTCAGCTAGCCAAAATTTCTGTAATAGGTGAGAACATCCTGGATACTGCATATAACAGATTTTTACCTTTGGGGCATGTAACATTAACCTTCCTCTGCCTTTCAGATGAGTTAGGACTCTGTCCTGTTTTAATTGGGCCAGGTGTTTCAAAGTAGCAATAGAGATTCTGCCTAAACAGCATGATTTAGATGACAAAGCAGTCCTAGCTTCTGTACTTCTGTACTGCCAAGTCAATTAAGAAGATGCTACTCTTCCATCATGGCATGCTGTAGTCTGTCAGCCAAGTAAAAGAATGGCTACAACTAGAAAGAGAAAAGTTTGTGAGTTTTCAGCTTGGGGGTTTTCTTTGAGGGGAAGAGGGGTTGGGAGGTTGTTTGTATTAAGCCAGAAGCATGTCCAGACTGTGGGGGAAGAGCCTCATTTTGGACAGTTGCCAAATATGCAGTTCAACATGCTTCCTCCCTCCCCCCCCCCCTTAAGAAAAGAGAAGCTAAAGAAGCAAATTGCTCCTACCACACATCCAACATCAAAATCTCTTAACAATACAGTGTCAAGGTATTTTGGTCCAAATATTAATTGAAATGATTTATTTATTTTAGACCTTGTAAATCAAGAAAAGGACATTTATATTAGCCATGTACAATTAAAGAACATTCTTAATTTATGTGCAACTTCTGTTGATTTTAGTAGGATAATATTATTTCTTGAAATAAGTTCATAATAAATATTTTTTTTTTCCTGAGTAAGCCCTCTGCTCTGTCCAGATAATACCTATGCTTTTTGGGCTGCATTTCATTCAGGTTCTAGTAATCCATGTTTATCCCAGATGTTGGAAGAGCTTCATCATCCAGGCTTGATGAAAGAAACACATAAGTAAATATTCTCTAGAAACTGAGGACAACATGATGATGAATTTCTCCCAATCTCTTGATGAAGGTTTGGTGTTCTGCCTGGGTTTTTTTCTTTGTAATATAAATTTACCCAGAAGTTTGAAAAAGTGTGGATGTTTTTTGCACTTTATTTTTGAAGTTCTCTAAAGAAAGGGTAAACATATTTATATGTTTATGTAGTCCTTGCATAGCTATAGGTAGTATTAATATGACTAGAATCCCCCAAACACCTGGGGCTTAAAAAAAGATCTGGGAAAAAACACTAAGCCCAGATACAGATGTAGATTTTCTGTATGCAAGATAATTTCCCTCTGGGGTAGGGAAGGTGCAGCGCATAGCTGCCCCATCAATACTGTATTAGTCTCTGCTCTGAGACTTTTTCACTTCCCTTCCCTTATGTTTTTGTGGTATGATAATATAAATTAAAAATGGAATCTGCTAATGCCATCCAAAATGCCTTCTTTGCTTCAGCTGGCCAGGAGGAAGGAGAATGGAATATATCCCTATTTTATCTTCTGATGCATTAGTTTCTCCATTTCTATAGTGATTACCAAGCTGGAGCTAGACAAATTGGTGGGGTTTTTTTGACATCTAAAGCAACCAGTAAGTGGTGAAATGATGCAGCAACTGCATTACCCATTGTATGTGAAAGTGCTTCCCCTGAGGTAGGACTACACTGACCTATGGCCACTGTGTTCTGTATGTTCTCTAGTGGTGGAGAAAAAAAATGCACCTTCAAAAGCTGGGAATGCCAGTGTGAGAGGTGTGTACAGTCCACTCCTTATATAAAATCGAAAAGTCATGCTTGTAAAATACTAGGTTTTTTAAATTCCATATTACTATATCCTGCCTTTCAAAGTAAGTAGCTGAATATGTGTTAATTACTGGGGTGAACTTGGGAATCAAATCAGATGCTCCATCATGCTACAGCTCTGTGTCAGTGGTAATGCCAACTCATCATTTATGGCATTTTGGTTTTGCCTTACTGATGGAGTTGTGGACATGATTCAAAGGCAGCTATTATGGATAATTTTGTCATTTGCTTATTTGAGCAGCTTCTCTTTCAAAATTTGCAGCACAACACTAAACTTTCAGTCGTGTTGACTTCATTGCATAAAAAATGACAATTACATTATTAACTGACAGGTATGTGCTTGATGATTCATACCACTAATCTAGGCTGTATCATACACATTTTGTATCACTGAAGTGCTTACAGGGTGGTTATTCTGATTCCACCAAACCACTCAAGTGGGTTTCAGCTTAGGTTTCTAATTTTCCTAGGTAGCACACCTGGCTGGTAAAATGGACAAAGGCCATGGCTGCATGACTAAAGGAAGAGGCAGAATTATTCTTTGGCATTTCTGGTCAGGTAATTGAGAAAGAAGGCCAGCAAATGGAGTTTTGTGCAACTGCCACAAGTTAGAACCTCTGTTAGAAATGCTTTTGAACTGCTATGATATAGCAGCAATACCTTCATTAATGATTTAGAATTAGAGACTCCACCTGTAACTACTGGTTGCATAAAATGGAATATTAGAAACTAAAGTAAATGCTTAGAAAGCCAAATCCCGAAAACAGCCTGCCTGGCTTTTGAAATTAAAAGGAATTCAGGGTGTGTAACATGTATTTACTGCCTTAGCTTTCTGAATGATGTCATCATGACAGTGAGGTAACTCAGAGGAAAGCAAAATCTTAGCTGGCCAAATTCACTGTCACTTTATATCACTTTTTTTTTGACAGTTTCTGTAAACTTTAACTAGTAATTTAACTTTTAGTAGTATTTCATGTTAAATTTGCCCTGAGATAAAAAATTGTAAAGTGGAAGATTAGAAAATCAGTCTCCGTTTGCTTTAAGTTGGTGTTTTCATGCTACCTCTCAGTCCAACACACAGCACTTTCTCTCCTGTGTACAAAACATAATACTTTCTTAACATAGGTTTCAATAAGAAAAATTGCAGCATTTGTTAATACAGATTGATTTTTTAATTTTTTTTTAAGATTCAAGTAAAAAAACAAAGGCAATGAAATTAATGCTTTGATCTTTTAAACTGTGCAAATGCTGCTCAGCATCTAACTTAAGATGCAAAGGTAATCCAAAACATATATTTGGGGCTTATTTGGTCTTTCCATTTTGTTCTGCATTTTGTGGATGATAAGCCACGTAAGTCTTACATGCACAGACAACCTTCATCTCATAAAATTGCATTATTTTGGACAGTCCTTTTTTGATACCACCAACATTCTTCCTGATGGACTGTGGTATTGTCAGAAAAATAACATTTTCAGTTCTGTTTTGTGTGCTAAGTACAGATTTATGCATTTAGATCAGTAATTCAGTACAGAATCAAAATATCCAGATATTACTTCAGCAATATCAATGCTCAGATTCTAAGACATTTCCCTTCAAATACCCTATTTTTACTGACTGTTGATTTACTGAACTTTCATCTGCTTGGTCTAAACTCAACTTTACTTCGGAAAGGTCCATAAGAAACATTCAGCTAGACCCATGACTTACACTATAAGAATGTGAGGAAAAATTTATTTTCTGCTATCTAGAAAATGTTGGCACTTTTTTGTGTTGCATAAATCTAAAAGCTTCTCTTTTAAAGCATCAAGCTCAGCAGGAGGCTGAGTATGAGTATGAGTAATCTGCGCTTTGCCTTGTTTGAAGCAATTGGTTTTGAAATAACAAAGCTATGCAAACTTGAAAATACCCATTTGTGGGAGCCTAGCAATATGTTCATTTCCTTGACATCAGAGAGAGAAACAAGCACAGAAATGCTGTTAACTTTTCTTAAGTGCTGAAGTGGTGGTGAGGAATTGAAGTATTTTTCTTTATGGGATTACTGACCATTTTAAGTTATACAAACTCCTCTTCCATACTGTGTGCTTACAATAATGTGATCATTGATGGAAAATTTAATATTTAATTGATTTATTATGATATGTTCCTAGGCACTGATTGATGCACAGGTTCTGTATCACTTGTTCTGGAACATTCTTTAAGATTCCTTATGGACATTGCTTTAAGTACTTTAATAAAGAGTAAATCAACTTCTATTACAAAAATTGGCATGTATGTTTAGAAGTTAGACCAAGCCATTTGATTTGTCTGTTCATAATTTTGCTAAAATGCAAAACCTGATTGTCTTGATTGGACAAGAAAGTTTCCCGACCTGTTCATCAGGGCGTTTTCCCTACATACTGTAAATTTATGCATGAGAGAAACTGCTCCAGAGCTATGGAATGATGTGGTGATGTAACAAGTAGCACAGGCAGTGCATTTCTCAGCATGAGTTTGGGATGGCTTCACAAGTGGGTGTGCTGAAAGCATGTTAATGTGGTTAGAAGTTATGTATCTGTTTAGCACCTGGATTAATGTAATAATTCTTTCACTGAAAACTGCTGTGAATTCAGTCAAGCAAGACCTTGTAAGGAGAGGTAATATCTTTCCTGTTCAGTAAGAGGTGAAAGATGTCCCTCTAAGTATTACTGAATGTTGTTAGGAAAGAAGAAAATAAAAGTAGGTCACTGGGTAGTCTATAGCATCTTGTCACATAGAATTGCCTTTTATTCATTTTGTTGGGAATCTTTGAAAAATCAGCTAAGCCATCATATGAACTGCAGGATAAGCCCAAGAGATTGGCATACCATTGTGGACATGCAGATATTTCCTCTTCACTGAGTTGCATTCAGAAATGGAAAAACTCTAGAAAATTTTGCTGGACATTGACCAGTCATCATTATGGAAGGTATTTCCTTTTCATTGCTAAATCTTTGAATGATAAAGTAATCATTAATCAATACCTACCAATACTATCCTATACAAGTAGATTTTTTTTTCCTCTTTACTTTCATTTAAAAGTTGCCACCTGGATCTCTCAGGTATGGTGAACTCATGCATTTTGAAGTTGTGATGAAGCACTTGCTGAGGATCTTTATATCATTGTCAATATATCTTAATGCACAGAACAAGACATATGTTTATATTAGCTAAAATAGAATCTATCAGACCACAGGACAAGAGGCAGAAACATTAATGCTGAGAGATAAACAATTACATAATACTGTTTGGCCAATCTCAGGCCCATTGTGTATCTTCAACAGGATATAGAATCATGGATCTCTTCAGTTTTTGTTGCTGTCATTCCTAAAAGTGATCGTTCTGCTACTAATTTTTCTTCCTTAGCAGATTCTCTGCTACTGTTAACAGTGCCATATTGATTGACCACTACCTGGATATTGTTCTTTCAAGTGCCTTCTAGGGTTTATATTTCTAGAAGTTCAAACCTATGGAGCTGGATCAGTGAGAACAAGCGGGGAATATGCAAAATTTGAACTTCAATATCATAAAATACAAATAGAAAATAATGAAGACTCACTGCAAATTATTCTGTTTCTGCAGTGAAACCAGAGAAGAAGCTCCTTCTAATTTTTATGAGATTTGGTTTCTAAATTTTTTTCTGACTTCCATATCTCTGAATACAGAGAAATCTGTGTTCTTACTATAGAGACATAAAAATATCTCAGTGGTTAAATGTAATGCCACATGCAGTCTAGTATTCTTTTTCAAGCAATGTGCGGAACCAAATCTGTTGAAGGTGAGTAGAGGTAGTCTTGTAGACAAACTTCCCTAACATGTTACTTTTTTTAGGATGTAATCTCTTTTGAGGTTGACTTCTGCTTTGTAACAAGATTTTGAATAACATGAACTAATTTTTTATGGAAACAGGAAGAAAGGCATAAAAAGTGCTACTGAGAAAGACTGGAATTTGCAACACAGTTTAGAAGATTCAGCCAACATTACTACAATAACAGTGTTAAGCAACTTCATATCATTACTGCTTGCTGAACTATGCTTCCACCATGACCCACAGAAATTGAATTGGGACACAAGCACTTAAGTAACAGCATGTCTGCACTGTGAACTACTGCCTATCTAGGCAAATCTGACTGCAAAAGAAGATGAATGATGCCCAGTAAAATGGGAAACTCAGTAATTCACAGTCAGAATAACTAAAAAGCAGAAAACCCTAACGCAAAGCAGAAACATAAAAGATGAACAACAAAGATGTTTAGCGTAGAAACCATGAAAAGTATGGCTGTAATTTTGATGATTCATCACCAGACTTTAGTACCAGATATGATTTATTAATGCATGTTGTACTAGGTGCAGATTAAAGCCAATAGGGAAGAAAATACCACATCAGAATATGTCTCAATCATGTTTTCAAGAAAATATGAAGCCTCACAGCAAAACCAGCAAGTCCTCCAGGTGTAGCAGGTAGTGTAACTAGATCAAAAGATAAAACTTATTTGAGTGCCAAGCAAAAGATATACACTGTAACTACTGTTGAACATAGAACATTTCCTAGATGGTACTTACTTCAAAGACCTCTGAGGATTGTGGTGGTGTGTGTGTTGTCTCCTCTGTTCACAAAAAATGGAATTATCTTTTCCTACTCGTGATTATCTAATTGGCATTTTGCAGTTGTTTGTGTAGTGCTGTGCTAGAATGATGAAATGTTCATCGGTTATTTACATAGGAATAAAATCATGGTATCCACACACCACTGTTTTTTCACTGTTTGCAAATCACAGGGAAGTGCTATAAAGAAAGTAATTTTACAGCTTTAGGTACTATCCTATAGGTGGCAATATACTGTAATACTTATGAATTAAAAATCTTACTGCAAGAGATTCAGTTAAAAAGAAGAAATGCTTTTTCCTTTTCACATGATGTCCTTACGTATTCCATTTGGAAATAGTTGATTATGTGAAACAGGGTAGTCTTGGTGCATTATAATGAAGTTCCAGAGATTTATGAAATATAACAATAATTTTTTAAAAAAATTTGACTATTAAATATATTTATTTCAGTGATATCCTAAAAGCGAAAAATGGCTTTTTCTCCCTTAGCCTCATGTTCCCTCTAAAAATACACATTCAGTACAAAAATTACACCAAAGTAGGACATATCTGGTTCTAGCTTGGTCTGCTAAACCTACAGGCCATGAAGACTTCTAAAGTAGGTTCCTAATAGAAATTAGCATTGAAGTGATATTTATTGGGAGTAAAGACAAGCCATTTCTGAACCCTCTGAAAGTTGAATCTTAGGTGTTGAAAAAAGATCAGTGTTACTCCATTTAAACTCCAGGAAAAAAATGACACTCCAACACTAATTTGTGCCCAAGTTGAGGGCTCTGCCTATGTGGGTTCTCATACAAAACTGTATTTCATTATAATCTTGTTAATACTAAATGAGTGTTGAGGGGGTAGGATAGAGGCCCTGGGAACACATGTTAGTATGCAACAAGCTTTGTATACTCTTCTAGTAGTCTGAATGGCTAAAGAACTGGAGTCAAGCTGGAAAATTGAATGTTTTTAAGGGATTTCATGCTACCGGTTGCTTGCAAGAAGCTGAAAGACAGATTGGATAAAAGCTTTCTGTAAAATAAACAAATCTACCTGAAACTTGAATATTTGAGGTTTTTGATTCTGAATCCTCACATTCCTACACTATCCGCTCTTTAAGGCACAAAATGGTTGGAACGAATGTGCATGCAGTCCCATGGTATTTGTTCTACTTGTGTTTCCTTTCCTAATTACTGTTGAAATTTTTGTCTAACCTTTGCACACTACTTTAAGCTGTTTGGTGAAATAGTAACCATTCAGATTTCATTCTTAACGCATTTTGGATAGAATTTAAGTACCTTTATATAAAAATTCTCCATGAAAAAACACCAAAGTGTTTGTCTCGGTATTTTTCAATCCCAGGTAAAAAAAAAAAAAAAAACCCAACAACAAAACCAAACAAAATATTTGGTCTTTTCCTTATACATTTTTTTGGAAGGCATATCACTTCTCATGATAGAAAATATAATTTAAGAAATAATGAAACCAAATCTCTAAATGTTTCTCCAATGTTATATGATGTGGTTTACATACTTTGAAATCATTTTATCAACTGTTGAAATAATTAATGATTCACTAATATGCTTAGTGTAACTCAAATCTAGTGAGCAGTTATCATATTCTGTCCTGTCACTCAGACCTTTTACAGACAGGAAATAAAAAAAAGGGCCGTATTTGAACAGATGATCTTGAAGAACAAATGGTTTAAGAGTTAAATGTATTAATTTCCTGTTGTCAGATCACCCAAGGTATAATTGAATTTCAAGTATAAGTTGAGACTTGATTAGGAAAGCTTCCTGAAAGGTTATTTATATAGGCAATGTAAAATTAATGCCTTTTATGATACAGTCTTCTTTTTCCCCCATGTTTCTGTTGTATATTTAGGTGTTCCTTGACTGTGAACATAGACAGTATACATTAAAAATTAACTCATTTTTCTGGCACAAGATCCTAAATGTCAGTTATCTAACAACTGTTATTTTGTCATAGTGAGCCAATAGAACTGAACTGGCCAGGCCATCCCCTGGTGTGTTTAAAAGGAGTTTTCCTTTCTACTCTCAGAAGTATCTGAACTTAATGTATTCTTTTATGGAGAAATAAAATTTCTGTATGAAAGAGACAATCACAAAGAATGTGAATCTTTTGCACAGACTTGAATGAACAGAAGTTAACAATGCAGGCTGGACTTTTTGGAAAAAAAAAATGGTAAAATGAGTGACTTGTCTGCTCCTACTGAGATATTTGAGAGAGGAAACGGATATGTTAGGGTGTAGGATTTCCCTCCCCATTGAGCTAGGTGAACAACAGAAGGACCTCTGATTCCTCCTTCTCCCCCGCCCTCCATTCCCAGTGATAGGGGTGACATCTGAACATCAAAGCTGCTGATTTTACATATGGTGGAGGTCAGCATATATCACCAGTCTATTTAGTTAAGTGTTCCTTTTGCTTTTCTGGATATCTGTATGTTTGGTTTCTTTCTCCTTTTCTCATAGATGTCATTCTCTATTAGACAAAAATACTGAGTATCTCCCTTTCTCATCTCTTATTTTGATTAGCCATAACTATCTTCTGTGGAGAAATACTGCGGAAACATCCATCTCTAGAAATATTAAAAAAAAAAAAATGTCTGCAAAGGTGCAATAACACTGCCTTACATCTGCCTTACAACTTTTACCTTGATAAATAAATGAAAAATATTGAGAAAAGGAAGACCTGATAGGAACTGTTCCATTTATTTAAATTGACTTTCAGTCAGGAACTGTTTACCCATATAGTTGGCATTAAGATATGTCGAGTATTTCACTTAAATATAAGCCAATTACGCAGATGACAATCATAGTACCAAAAGAGCTTATGGATGCACACTGAGATGAAAATACCAGAATTCACCAAATGCATGTTAAAATTGACTGAAACAATTGTTTTCTCCCGGAGTGCAGCAGTGCTGGAGGGTTTTTCTTATGCTATTACAGAGAATATTAATGACAGTAGAATCAAGACTAAGTATGTTCCTTGACATCTTAAGTAACAACAATTCTAGGAATAGACACAAAAGGCCCAGTTTTAACACTAAACTTTATCCATCTTATTTGATCTTCTTTGCTTTTTTATTTTTCCCCTGATACTTTTCCATGACTCTTCCTTTATCCTCTGATCCTCTTCATGCTTTCACTCTGGCCCCGGCCTTTCTATCGATTTGTTACACTTTTGTGTCTTTGGGTTCTGTTTTGCTTCTTGCTTAAAGGATCTTCATTTTTATCTAGAAGGGAGGGAAGAGAATGAGGAGAAATTTCCTTTCAATTTTAAAAACTTACCGATAGGAGATCTGAGAACTTCAAAAAAGCCTCTTTTACCATACTTTGCAGTTAGTTTTCTTCTGATCTCATAGTACTGATCTCTCTTTCCCTCCCTCTTTTTTCCTCTGTGTATGTTTATCAAATGGATGAAGAATCTGTCTTACTCCTTATCTGCTGTTACTCCATTTTCCTAAAAACTCTTCATTTTTTGTTTTGAGGAGAGCATCTTCTTGATGCTGTGTGTGGTTAAACTACAAACAACCAAGAACAAGTACTTTGTGTATGACAGCCCTTTACTCTGAGTTACACAAAGTTTCCCAAAGGACTGGAAGAAGTAATGAGAATAATCTCTGTACCCTTTTCACTGTGAAATCCTAGTTATTCTTCCCTCCATCCTGATGACATGTTTGATACTGCTGTTTCTGAAGCAACTCTTTTCATTCCACAGAGAACCTTGCAACCTGAGGGAGAGAATCTCACACAATACCTGGAAAATTAACAAAAAGGCATGAGATAATGGCAGTGGAACAAATGTTGCATTACCTTTCTTTTTCCTTTTTTTTTCCCCTCTCATTTTCCTCCCTTACTCCACAGTCATGTTTGGATTTAGTTCAAGAGAAAGGGGAAGAACACTGTTTGAGAGGACATGTGTGTATATAAATATATATATGTATATATATGTTTCTGTGTGCACAGAAAGATATGGAGAATAAGTTTAGGGGGCAAAGCAGCAATCGGTAAGCTTAAAAAATTTAAATGTAGCCAGATTATAGTTTCTGAATTTCAGGAATTCAGATGTCACAAGTGATAGGGATGTTCAGTATTTTAAGTCTCAAATTGATAACAGACCACCTGTGATTTAATAAATAAGCCAGTAACTTTTGGGGCTAATGCAGTATATCTTTAAGACACAAATACTGTGGAGGGAAAAAAAAAAAACACTTCTTTTCTTTTTCCTCACTTGCTGCTTCTTTTTCCCTTTAGAAGTCATTACAGCTAATTACCAACAAGGATTAGCTTTTTCAGTAGGTTATTCTTACAATGTGTCATTTTGAGCTGAACTCTGACTTTGAACAAATGCAATCATCTAGAAGAGAAAGCAGAGATTAATCAGCTAATAGTGAAACAAACTTGATTACACAAAAGTGGCAAAGCATAAAAACCCTTGCATTTGCAACCCATACAATATTAATTAAAATAATTAAGATTAGGGAGTAGTGACTGCAAAGAGCTTTGTTTCCCACTCCACTTTTATTTTAGAAGTGTCTTGATTTGCTTTGCTTGAAGAGACTCTTGAACTATGTCACTGAGTTTGAGATAATCTGTTTTCTGTTGTTCTTGGCTCCTATAAGTAATGTCTTGGAAGATATCATCTGGGACTTGGTTGTTTTCTCTGTTTTTCAATTGTACAGGAATTGTAGTGTTAATACTGTGAGGAGATGAGAACTGTGCCAGGTGAGAAAACAGATTTCCTGTGGATCAGGACCGTGAGACAATTATGTGCAATCATTTTTTTAAAAAACACACAAACAAAAAACAACCCCACCCCACCCCCCCAAAAAAAACCCAAAACGAAAAAAAAAAACCCACAAAAAACCCTTCACAAAACCTTTTTCACACCTACATTGTTGTTCTCCCCACTTCATGGAAGAAACAGAAGGTAGGTTTCCTATAGAACAGAAAAGGGACCCGATCTTATGCTCTTGGCGTGAAGAAATACTTCTTAAAGTGATGCCCGAGAAGTAGAAGGCAGAGAGAAGAGAGAACTGTGGGTAAAAGAGAGGGAACTAAATCAAGGCAGTTGATCAGAGACCAGACTTTCCAAATGTTTTCTAGACTGCAGTCTGAATTCTGCAGTTCTCTCTGCTGATGTCCTGGTGCCTGGGAGTGGAAAGCAAGCCCCATCTTAGGCAGCACCCATCAGCTCAGGAGGTCTGGGTAGCTGAGCAGCACAAATCAGTGCAGAATGTAAACATGGCAAGGTCAAAGAGGTAGAAAGGAGAGATTTGAATTCCTGCTTTACATGGATATTTTCTGAATGAACGTTTTTTCCTTAGGAAGACTTGTCCTCAGGAGATTTAAGGATCATTATGGAGAGATTAATACAGATTTCAGCTAAGTTCACAGCAACAGGAAATAAAATGCTGAACTCTGCCTAAGAAAGAAACAGATTGTTTTATGCATTATCCTCTAATACCTTAGTGTAAACTGATATTTTCTTTCCTGGTCATTATATAATTCAGATTTTGTTATTTCAGAGGGAGAAAACAAACTGTACAATACCCTGGAAGTTCTGGAAGAGCAAAAGCTGAAGGAAAGGACAGTAGAAATGTTACAGATGTAGAATAGAACGGAAGGAAGTGGCAAAATCAGCATATAAAGGAACAGAGGAAAAGGATGCTGTGCGTTGTGTGATAGTTGTGCAGAAGTGATGACACAGAAGCTCATAACAGCTTAAAATATATTCACAATTTTTAAGAAGAGATTTACTCCAAAGTCCATTTTTTTTCTTGCAAGGAAGATTCATCATACCACTTTAAAATGATCTCTAAATACGTTTTAACGTTGGATCTCTTAGGAAAGTGAGAGAGAGAGAAATTTCCTTCATAGGTATGTTTTCTGTCCATTTCTTTTTTCAAAACCACTTCTGCCTTCAACAGAGATTTTTGTGTAATATTTTATGTCTACAAATTATGATTAGCTCTCTAGAGTAAAAAATAATTAACCAAGTCCCTCTTCTTCCATACTCATTACCAAGTAAATCCTAAAATATGGGAGGGTCTCTCCATTCAACTCCACTAGCATTAATTGAGACCCTCCAGGCCAATTTTTATCACTTAACTACTGTTCATGTCAAACAGGGCCAAATGGATTAATTTCACAGTTAATGATATGTCATTTAATCTTTGGCTTTATAGAGAACAATATTGTACTGTTTCAGTATCACGATATTTATTTGTAGAAACATTGATGTGTTTATGCTCTTACCAGTGAATTTGTTATCAAAACCCAAGCTAACCATTACACTTAAAGGTTGATTAAGAGCTGATATTTTGTTAAATACCAGCAGGTTTTCACAGACAGAAAATTAACTGTTAGGGGAGCAGAGCTCTGCTGCATATTTAAGTAACACTTAGATATGTTGTGTAATTCATTACACAACAACAACAACAAGATACTAAATGTTTAATTTTCCTGGAAAACAAATACAGAGATAATTGGAACTTGATAGATTGTTGGTGTAAGCAGAGGAGTTATTATCTAAAGACATAAAACTTGTATTTTTCACACTGCAAAATAGATTTTTTTTTTTTACTTGCATTATAGCTTTATACTTCACTGACAGAACATGATATCCAGCAGATGTGCCTAACTAGAAACACAATAGAGCTGGTAGAACTAGCTTCTACCCCTGCCCTCGCTTTTAAAATCTTCTTTATTTAAATGGGATAGTCTGCATTGGATAAATTACTCCAAAATAAAGTTATGTAATACATATCTATTTTTTTGAAACATCCAGTAGCAAAACGTCTAAACAACTTTAGGTCAGGCAGTCCCTGAGCTGCAAACAGAGATTTGAGAATACTTAGAGAAAGTATTATGTATGCCTGTATTAGTCTTACATTCCTGTTCCTTATCTGCTTTGGTACTGTCACAGGTAGTGGACTGGACCGAATTAGATGAATCTTTCAGCTGTTCTGGTTTGGTCAGTCCTATGTTCAAAATATTTTATTTTAGTCCTACTGGAACTTTTGAAGTGAAACTTTTCAGAAATTTTATGCTATAATTTTGAAAACACACTATACTGTTAAAATTCCCTGATAGTAAGGAGCTGTAGTGTCTGGTCATGAGACTACAATGCTGTCATTCACATATAAAACCTCTAAAAGTATTAAAGTAAGGCTTGCCTGCCTCACATTATGTCCTTGCATACTAGGAAATAGAAAACAAGAATTATTATGTCTTTTTGCTTGCCTTTCCATAGCATGCTGACTATTACTAAGGCCAAAGTTTATAAAAAAAGAAAAAGGTACAAAATGCGGTGCTGTTGACACTCTTGTAACTCAGTGTCTACTTGTGACCTAGATACTAGTGTTTGAATTCGTGCATTTATTTCTTGATTTGAAAAAAATCCCACTAATTTGGGAATATATATCTAGAGTATAAAACTGTGCCATAGTCATAGTATTACTTCTGAAAATAAACATCACAGTGTAAGGAAATTTAAACCTAATGTTTAAATTAAAAGAATTTAGGCTTGTTATATATAGAAGGGTAAATAGGAAACTGAATTTTGAAGAACTTAAATCTTCACATTATTTTCCTGTAAAATGACAGACATCCAGTCAGTCCCATTATATTCCTTTTGTATTAGAAACAGCTATTCTGTAAAAATATTGTTTCTGTAAACCCTGTTTCACATTACTCCTGCCTTTTTTATCTTTCTCAACAATGTGCACTAAATATCCTTTTCCTAATCAGAACTCTACTTGTATAACAGTGTTAGTCTATTTGTACTAACAGTACTAGACAGTGCTAGTTTAATTTGGGAATTACATCCACAGAAATTCTCATGAGTTTATCCCCACTTAGAAAATTCATCTTACTAGTTTCTATAGACTCTTATGGTACAATGGCATTCCTATGACCTATTTGAGCCACTGATTTTGATCATTCAGCAGTGCCTTTTTTGTCAAAGGCTTCTCTTATTTCTAGTTTTGCTTTTTAGGCATCACACAAAACTATGGTCACTTTTTTTTTCTTCTCCCCTCCCCCGCCCTGTGCCTCTTTCTGCTCAAGACTCCTCATCTTGATACTTTGTTTCAAGAATTTATCTCAGTGATAATCTTGGCCATTTCTTGCACTGGTTCAGCTATATTTTCTGCCTTTTCTTTTACTGAATGCAGGAATACTGCTTTTGTTTCAGCATTTTCAACAGATATCTTTGTTCACCCTGAGAGTTTCTCAGCATTAATTAGCTTTTAATTCCTACTATAGCCACAAAAATCCATTACTTTACCTGATTTTTGAGGGGAAATGAATTTCAGACAGTCTCCTCTTCTTTGCCCGCATATGATTTCTAACAAATAACAAGAGCAACCACTTTGCACCACATCTTCCTTTATGATTTCTGCTGATTATGGGTACACAAATAGATGCATTTAATAAAATCTGCCTTGGCTCTGCATTCTTTTTAATAGATAAAAGTCTTAAGTTTAGCTTACCATGCCCAGAATTTTGGTCCCCCTCTCTTTCCTAATTTTATTGTCAATGTGTAGTGGAAACTAGTGGTCTCCCAAATGCATTTGGTCTAGCTACCTTATGAAAAAAATCACTGCAGGACATAAGCAGCTTTGTTTGTGATTCTCCTAGTACCTCTTTCCTTGGGTATTAATATTTTTTCTTATTTCTGTATTTATTATTGAATGTGTATTGAATGTGTATTATTGCTTAAGAGGTTATTTTTATACTGGAGATGAATAGTCTGATTCTGATGTCACCTGAACAGAGTTATTGTAAAACGGCTTGGAATTAGACTGCAATGGAAAGATCCCTTGATTTTGCAGACTTAACTGCCTATTCTTTAGACAATTGGTGTGCACCCCTAAATGGGCTTAGGAATAAATTACTAGCTGTCCTAGATATGAACATCTAGGTGCTATGTGCTATTGGTTTTGCATGGTATCACCTGCACCCCTTTATTATAGAAACCTATTCTCTTCTATTTAGATAAACAGTGCATTGGAATTTAGTAAAAAAAATAGGAGAAAATCCATGTGTTTGAGCTGAAAAGTGGTTCTTTTTACCTTATGATTTTTAAATTGAAATTTTTGAGCAAAGTTAGAGAGAGAGTAAGTTTTCCCACCCGTTTTCTGCCTTTTCTCCTGGACACAGAAGAGTGACTCTGGCATGAATCGGTGGTCCTTTTCTTGCTGCAGTGACTCAGCCAATGACTCTCTGCATGTCAGTAGGAACGTATTAACTCATCCTATTAACTCCGTGACCGCTGGGAGTGCCTTCCCAGACAGACCTGTGTTCAGGGAAATGAAAGCTGACTTTTTTTTTGATGTAGGAAAGGATTATGGTTTTCTTCATGGAGGCTTTACTTTCTGAAGTTTGTTTGGTTGTTTAGCCCAGGAACTAGCTAGAAATTAAATGGTGGGCTCTGAATAAAGTTAAAGTCATGATAACCGTGCTTTAAATAAAAGATTTCAGGTTAACAGAAGTGAGTGAAAGTACTTTCAGTGACTAACCAGGTAGCTAGAAGAAAGCCCATTTTTTTCTCATCTTGGAGGACGTTGTAGATAGAATAGGTTGGGATTTGAGTATATAGCTTATGCTATGGGGACAAAAAGGAGATAATTTACAACTGTAGATTGTACTAACCTTAGCATTTCTTATACAGATTTCCTTCTCCAGGGAGAGCAATGAGCAAAGGATAAATCTGTTTCTACTTACATGTTTAAACAGCTAAAGATTGCTCAAATCATAGTTCTGCTCAACACCTCCTAGTGGGATGAATGGGTGGAAAGGACAAAGCTAGTCAGCAGAGGAAGGAAAAGCAGGAATGCAGAAGCCCTAGACATAAGTCCTAACAGACTTTCCATGGATGTTCAAACCCCAAATCTGTGTTTAAATGCTCATTATCTTGGCCTCCTGAAGTCTTTTGGAGCTCTAGCCTGGGGTGAATATACAGTGTGCATGTATATGAGTAAGCTAACTGATGGTTGATCTATTCTTGGGTCACCCACAGGCCCTTTTTAGCTGATTTTTTTTCTAAATCTCTACTGCTGTCACTCATGCGTGCCTTTGGAGAACAGGATTTTTCAACCTTATCAATACTGATTCTCCCCACAGAAGCTGTCAAATTGATGATTCAAGCAGTGAAAAATCTACAAAGTCTCTACAGAAATTCTAACTGTTTATTATTAACGAATACCTTAAAATTAGCTTACTTAAGGTAGTAAAAAAACCAACAAGCACTAGCATTTTATTGATCGCAAAAAGAAAAAAAAACACCTTTGGCAATACTAAACAGGAAGTTGTCACTAATGGTTAAAAAAACAATTTTGTGTAGTGCAATATAATCTCCAAATCCCTATCCTCCTCTGATGTTTGACCATTCTTCATCCTATGGCTGGCTGAACAATTACTGATCTTTTTAACTGGGTCAGCAGGATGCTTCCTTGCTGTATCTGGGGCCATAAGACTTTGTAGCAGAACACATTAGCATGCTTTTGTAAATCAAAAAATGTGTTACCTATCTCCCTGAATACAGGAGGCCTAGATTTTTAAGTGTCATTACAGAAAAAAATAATCTGTGGCAACAAATGTGGGGACTGCATATGTGGTATACATGTTCACCCTCCAATGTGCTTCAGTAGCAGCATTTTGGCATACCATTTTTAATGTAATGAGATTTTGAAGTTGCATCCAAATCTGTAGCATTTTTCACTTTCAGAAATATTCAATGTTTAATTTGCCTTTATTTTCCTCCCTCTCTTTCTATTCATCTTTGACAGTGAAAAGTAAAGAATGCCCCAGGTAGATGACCTGCTGGACATTATAAAGAATTATGTTAGCAGCAGAAATATTGTGTTTTGCTTTACCCTTGCATTGTGGTGCATGGGTTTTTGCTTTCATCTTTTACACTCTGTGCCCCCGTCAGACCCTCTGCAGCAGTTCTAGAGGAATCTTTGCAGTTCTGCAGATTCCAAGTTTTTATCAAATTTCTTGCTACTCATAGCTTAAGATTGTGAGTTTAGGGATTCCCTGTTTAAATGAATGACTGAGATCACTCTGAACATTTATTAAAGGTTTTGATCTGTTTCCAGCCAAGCTGTCTTTGGCTTGGAGGTGTGGTTGTCTTGCTGACGGGGTCATGCCTATTTTTCCCCTCTGTTCTGATAAGCTGTCAGTTCTGTGTTGATATTTCCATTTAGTTCCTTTTTGTAAAACTTAATTCAGCTTCTCCTTTCACTGTTCCATCTCACTTTAAACCATCTAGTTTTTTTACTGCAAGGCATAACAATTTGATATGATAGAATATATGCAATGGTATTTTTTCTGTATCTTACCCAGCTTGGGTTATGCTAATAACAATATTTAGCACATTTATATGGCTTGAAATAATTGCACAGAGATTAACTAATTATTCAGCACAGGGAGGTAAATGGAGGAAGAATTATCATTTGTCTTTTAAATAGAATGAAAGCTGAAGCAACTCACTCAAGCTCTATAATGAGTTGGGGTAAAAGCAGGTGGAGGACTTGCAACTCTTTTTTTTTTTTTTTGAGAGATAAGCTTATAGTGCCTTTCAGGACGCAATGTATTTTAGTAACTTAATATATCAAGATAGTCTTGATAAATATATTTCTCGTTACAATACCAGTGCCATTTTATCTGAGCACCTATGAAGCACGAATGTTTTCTATATTCAAATCTGTGAGCACCTAATGCAAAAATTACTGGATAGACCAGATTCACTTTGATGTGAAAGAAGTTTAGGTTATGCCAGTACAGGTTGATTGTATAAATAATAAATTATGTAAATTATTGATTGGTTCTATTTTCTGCTTTTGCTGTATTGGAAAATTTCAGCCTTATGCTTCAGTATGGCACAGCCACTACTTCAGAATTCAAAAAAAATACACTTCAGAAAAATATAAATACATTTCAACCTAGGATATTGCTGAAAGAAGTCACGGAGTGAAGGAAAGGTTATATGAAGGGTTCTGAAATAAAACAAGCTGTCCTCCAAGTCCATTTCCTGTGGCTACTACTTCAGGACAACAGAAACATTTAATAAACATTGAACAAAATTGGTTAATTTAATATGAACATGTAAGAAAAAGTACAAAGTTTTATGCAGACTTTTGCCTGAAGGCATAAAGCAGGACTTGATGGTCCTCATACTCAGACCAGTCTTGCATTCTTAAAGATTATGGAAAATTATTCTACACTGCTGTTTTGCTGCAAAATAATGTTTTGGACATCTTCTTAACCATAGTGGTTTGTGAAATTACTACAACTGTTCTTTTTTAATTCATTTGGGATTCTATCCGGTTATTCAGTTATATGTAATCTCTTGGTTTGTATGAGTGAACATTTTAAGTCTTTACTCTATCCCATCATTCAAGTCATGATTGAAAATATGTGTAGAACTGGGCCCAGGATAGACTCCTCTAGAACTCTGCTTAAAATGCATTTCTGGTTGGCAAACTGTTGATTACTGCACTTATATGAATTTTTGTGCCCATCTTCTGTTGTCTTCATCAAAACCAAATTTCCTAGATAACTCATGAGAGTGTCCCAAGGGACAGCAGCAAGTGCATTATTAAAGTCAAGACAGATCGTCTCTAATGCCTCCCCCTTATCTGCTAGGCCCATTATCCTGTCACGGAAGGAAATTGGATCATTTTGATGTGATTTGTTCTTGACAGATCAGTGTTGGCTGCTTTTTATCACATTTATTATCCTGTAGATGCTTTTAAATTGACTCTTAAGTGATTTGTTCTAGTATCTTTCTGAACATTGAAGTTAGACTAGCTGATACATAATTTTCCAGGCCCTTTTCCTCATTTTGGAAATACCCATGAAGTTTGCCCTTCACCAGTCCTTTAGAAACTTCTCTTTATATCTTCAACAAATTCTCGAAAATAAGCATTAATGACTCACAGATTGCATTGGCCAGTTTCCTGTGTACCCTAGGGTGAACTGCGTCAGGTCTTGTCAGCTTGGATGCATTTAATTTATCCAAATATTTTTTCATTGCTTCCTTTTTTTTTTCTTTTCTTTTTTTTTCAACACTGTGGCCTAATCATCATCTATTCTGCTCTAATGCACAAATTTTTTTAAACCAATGACCGATATACACCTTTAGAGTATACATGCATGTATTATAAACATTCCATTTTACATATACATCCCATTTGATGCATGTTATTAATATACATCCCATTTAAACCCTCAAAATGAGCTTTACAAGGGACTTGAATGGTTTTCAAATCTTACAGTTACACTCAGGAACAAAGAAATTGCATTACTGGGGAAATTTCAGTTACTGAAATTCATCTATGATCTAATAGTAGCTGACAATACATTTTAAAAACAGGAGCGCAAGTGGAGAGGTGATATACCCTCCATCCCCAAAGCTTTTTCATGAATAACTGAGAAGTAAGTTTAATTCTGAGCATGATACTTTATTTTTTTAATCAAAACCCAAACCATTCTCTTTTAAATATCTGAATTTTTCTCTGTCAATTGTAAAGATGGATTCTTTTTGAACCTTAGTAATATGTTAACCATTTGGATTTAAGCTTTAACTGTATCTTTGTGGTGAGTATTTTTTTTTTTTTAAATCCAACCAATATTTACAGTGATTTTAAAATTTTGGTACAGCTCTAACTTTTGAAGAGCAAATAGCGGTGAGTACTTTGTAATGTGTTATTTTGTGGCATTTTTTTTCTTTGTTTTCTATATGCAGGAGGGATTTTTCTCTCTGTGTGGGTCTTTAGTTCAGAGGCATTCTGTATTGTTCAATTTAGACAAACCATTTGTTGCTATGGATTTTCAAAATTGCTCAATTTTCCAGACTTGTACAAGAATCTCCCCCTTCAACCCAAGCCAATTTTTCAGCATTTCTCATCCAGTATGCAATGCATCATTTAATTTAATGGTAGCAAGGAGAGTGTGCAGTGTTCTTAACAGTCCCAGAGATACTTTATGGTACAATCAAAATCCTCAAGGACAATTTGTGTGCAGCCAATACTGACTCAGCAGAGTTCAGGGCATCTTTTAAAAGTATATGTAATCACTGTCTATTTTGAGCGCATTTGCTTGCATAATGGCTTGCAAAGGCAACATAATTTGGGGAGAATATCTTTGGTTTTGTGGTGTTATCTAAAGTTTTCAAGACAGATACGTAGTCTGGGATGCAGAATTCATGTATGAAGCCCTGTTACTTTGAGAACCTATTTAAAAGTAATGCTTATATGAATGTTTATAGATGAAAGATTCTTGCTCTGAATTGACTCTGGAGTACCTGTACAGTGTAATTATTTGAAAAATAAGAGTTTATTACAACTCAGAAAGGCCCATGAGAAGAGAAACCATCTCTCCCTTCACTGCATTTTGTCTTTCAGTGGTAGAAAACCCAACAGCACAATGTTGCCTAAGCTGTGAATGGACTAACGATAGCATTGATAGTTTCAGAGGTAACATTTTAGAAGGGAAATTCTCTCAGGCCTTTTGAAGGCCTCTTTTGTGATTAGCAACTATTTAGATGCAAATAGCGATATGAACCATCACACTTCAGTACCTTTAATGCCCATTCTGTATTTTTTCTGGACTACATACCCCTGTCTGTGAATAGACATCTTGCAATTTTTATCATATCCTTAGTATGCTGTAGACTGATTCAGCAAAGGCTGTTGGTTAGCCTGAACCCTCTGCACCATTGAATCAAAGCTGTTCATCTGGTGTATCTATTCAACTTTTAGATTTCTAGGTGGTTATGTCAGGATGGGGTCTTCCTGAGACAGCAGAGTTATTCTGCTTTGCAGCATGTTCTGGGGCTTTGCAGTTTTGTTTTCATTAGCACTAAACTAGAAAAAAACTTCTGAACATTTTGCTGTGAAAATGGTGGCTGGCTGAAGAAAGCTGTGGGTACTGACTGGCTGTGGATGTGAGAGATACAGATTTAAGTCTTGACTCAGAAAGATCTGGAATAGGATACTCTGGCTGAGATACAGCAGGGTATTAATCCATACCATTCTAAATCATTCTAAATAAAGAACTTGAACCTGGCTTTCACCCAATCTAGGCTATGTTTTATCTTTTATAGTGTCTTTCTTCCATTTTTGCCAGCAATCCATATGTGCTATTGAAATAGAAATATTTTAGCTCCAGTGAAATTTCACTGTGGCAGAAATGGTTCTGTCAGTATTTCCTCTTTATTTGTCAGCAGTCCTGCATTCTGTGGGGAATCCTGCAGTCTTTGTTAGGCTGTTACTGCAGTCTGTTTTACAACTTTACTGAAAAGTCTTGCAGTCAGTTTTGTATGCTTAAGTCATGAGTTGGAGACTTCTAAAATATTGAGAATCACAAATGTTTAGGGATGTGTTTGCAAAGAGAGAGAGAGTATGAATATCTGAATTCCTGTTGAAATAATAAGATGGTAGGCTAAAAGATTTTTCACTTAAATACTGATATTTTTAAAAATTATTATTTTGTATACTACTTAAAAGGTAAGCAGTATTTATAAGCTTATAAGTGGTGCAGTTGTTTTAAGTGACATATCACTAAGGAAATTTTTTATTTCATATGCAGAGGTTTCCTTCCCTTTTCTAGATGGGAAAGAGGTTGTCCATGGAAAGGAACTCTGGCATACCTTTTGCTATCTGCATACTTCTAAAGATCAATTTACTTATGTTCTGCATAGTGGGAGTGCAGATCCAACCTATAGCGTGGCAGGTCTAAATATAGTGGGTCTTTCACCTTGCTCTACATTCAGCCAAGAACCACACCACATTGTATTACAGTCAGTAATAAAAATACTGTCCTGATCACTTATCACATTGATTATGAAGGTAGTAAGGTTAGTACAAGTTTAAATGTGTGAATCCAGGGAACTCACAGCATGACATCTTCGCTTAATTCTTTAACTCAGAACATAAAAGTGACATACATAATTCTGTAATAAGTCTCTGGTCCAATATGCTTCTGAAAATTGTACCCTTAGCTCTCAATATGTCATTATTTAGTTGCAACTTGTTGAGCTTATTCTTACTGGACGTAGACCCCTCCACGTTCACCCACTTACTCTCTGAAAAGTGAGTGGAAAGTTGTGTTTGAATAACTAGTTATCCTTCTGTAGTCCATCAAAGAATTCAATTTTCCTCACTATTGCCATGCTGTTCATTTCCAGTTGTACTAGTAGTCAAAATTACAGGTTTACCTTGTCTCCTATGTGCAAAATATAAATTGTGTAACAAATCCATTTGAATCAGTCATGGGTATGGAGTAGCAGGGGAATGAAGCGGTAAGAGGAGTATTCAGGAGCCAGAAAATGCAAGGGGATTTGGTAATCAGGATGTAAAGGATACAAGCCTAAGAGTGAGGATAGAAATAGAATTACCTAAAACTTATATGTTTTGATTGGATCTCCTCTGTTTTTATTACTTCTTTTTTTTAATCATTGAACCTTGAAAAAGTAAATTTGTGTTATTATTGGTTCATGTGCAATATTGAGATATTTGTCTAATATTGCATACTCAGAAACTCCAATTAGATTAAATTCGTGTTGGCATGGTCTCCATGCCAGGTCTGCTTTCACCTTTATCTGCTGTAAATAAGCCGGAGTTGAAATAAATATTAACACAGTGAGATCAATGACATGTACCAGGTGTTTATACGTACACCAAGGCTGTCCATCACGTTTAGGAATGCTTTCCTTGAAAAACGTGGGTGGCTGCTATAAATGTACAGGTTTAGGAGCATGCAAGGAGAGAAAACAGAATGCTACTGGTAAATCCAACCGTCAAGATTGACCCTTTCCCAAGTATTTTTTTAATGATATTTTCTTTTCTAAAACTGGACACCAGCCTTTACGGCAATATGAGGATTTGTGATATTAGATCAAATAATATTATTTCTTTGTCTTTTCCTTATTGTTGTATTTCTGTGCCACAGTTTTTTCCTTCTGCTGGCATTCAGCTACAGGTCAAAAGAAACGGAGAACCAATTCTTATTTTAGTCTAACTTGTCTCAAGTGTTAACTCAAATTAGTGTGTTCAAAAAACTGATCTCTTTTTTTTTCCCTGGAAGAGAAGAATAAAACTTAATTTATGAAAACTTTTTTTTATGTCAAGACAAAAGGAATGTTCACCTTTCTCAACTAATTAGAATTTCATTCTTGGATATGTAACATGAGTGACCGTTGAGCGCTGGACTCATTCTGCCACACTGATTATGTAGAGGATTGTTGGATAAGATGTCAGGAGACAGGTCTGCAGTGCCTTTTTGTAAGGGTTAACGGAGAGTAAAAAATTGTATAATAAGCTAGCTATTATACAGAACATAATTCCAAATTGAGATACTGTGACTTTACAATACATTTTACAAATATAAATCTTTTGTATTGAAATACCTATATTTAACACTTAACAGCCAATATTTTATTAAATATAATTTTTAACATATGCCACATAGTGAATATTACAGTAAGAAAACAATAGCTGAAAACTTCACTCACAGAGCAAAATTTCAAGGACATGCATCTCTGGAAAACTCCCATTCCCTCCTGAAAATTAGAAAATTCTTTTCATCTGGGTGGAAAGCAAAGGGGAGCAGCTTCTGAGAATCCATAGCTTTTCTAGCCCATGTCTCCTGCATAAGCATCTTGGGAGACTTATATATGTGAAGAACAAGAAGTAAGGATTACTGCCCAAACCACACAATAAAAGTGCTAGCGTAATCAAAGTGATTCGATAGTGTATTTCTGAGTGAAGAAAGAGGCTCATATGCATGAAACATTCCTCTCTGTTGTTCCCATCACCTCCATGCACTTACTTGTGTGTTCTTAGCAAGCTCCTTAGGCAAGAATTTATTTGTCGGTCAAGCAACAAACTCATAGACACAGATTAAATGTCATTAACCTCTTTGACTTTAATTGCAACTCTATATCCACTAACAACTTCAAGCTCTTTAATAAGCAATTTGTATTCTTTTCAATACTGTCACATTTTCAAAAGCGACTTAGGAGTCCTAGGGCAAGATTTTTCCAATATTGATTTCAAAGAGAGACAAGTCTCTAAGGTTTTTGAAAGTCTTGCTATATCTTTAGGTGAAAAAGAACTCGGAAAACATTAATTTAAGTCTATTTTTAGAAGTTAATACAGAGATCCTAAATCACTTGGTACTTTTCTAAAGTACTGTTTTCTTTTTAATATTTGAACTGTATTTTTTCTTTTGAAATGAAGCACAAATATCTGCTAATTAGCTTATTTTGCTGTTTAAATATTTTCTTTTTTTATATAGCAAAGATTTCAACAGAATGGTACTTGAAACTGTCCTGGTTCCGGCTGGGACAGAGTTAATTTTCTTCCCAGTAGCTTGGGGGGTGTGCTGTGTTTTGGGTTTGGTATGAAAGGAGCGTTGATGGCCCATTGATGCTTTGGTTGTTGCTGGGTGGTGCTTGCACCGGGAGGAGCACAGCCGGGGTGGTGGACCCAGCTGGTCAATGGGGTATTCTATACCATGTGACATCATGCTCAGTATAAAAACCAGGTGTGTGTGTGGGCTCGCCCCCCCCCCGTTCATGACACGCGGTCGATGGTCGGTAAGTGGTTGCATTGTGCATTGCCTGCTTTGTATATTCTGTTATTGTTGTTGTTCTCATTGTTATTCTTACTGTTCTACTTCGTTTTATTTCAATTATTAAACTGTTTTTATCTCAACCGGGAGTTTTCCTACTTGTGCCCTCCCGATTCTCTCCTCCATCCCACCGGAGGGGGGAGGAGGGGTGAGGCGAGCAGCTGTGTGGGGTTTATTTGCTGGCTGAGGTTAAACCACGACAAAACTTAAAAAAAAAATAGAATTTAAATTATGAATAAAACTATTAGGGAAGTCAGCTATTGAAAATAGGAGACAGTTACCGAAATATTTTTGAAAAAACACTATAAACTGTGAAGGACTTCACAGGAAGAATAATAGGACAAGTTTGTGTAAGGTAACAGGATCTCAAAGGCAGAAGCTAATATATTATAAAAGACTATTTATGGCTCATTAGATAAAGTCACAATTTAAACCCAGTGTTCAAACACATGACGCTGATGGGGAAAAAGGTATGTAATTGATCAGGTTATACAGGAGAAGACAGACAATTAAAAGAAAACTTAGATCTAAAGTTGACTGTGTAAAGTTTGGCAATGGAAGCACTGGCTCCTTCCTATTCTGTTTGGAGAGGAGTGTGGTATGTGAAAACCACAGGATGCATAAGTCATTTCAGAACAGTTCAACACAGTAATGGTAAAGAAACAGTCTCACAGAAGGGTTGACGTTTCTCTTGTTTTTATAGATATTTCTACCTCTGGTCCCATAGGCCCTGTTGGGATAGGTACATTTTATTATGGTGTATTTGTTAAATACTTACTCAAAGAACTGCCCATCTAAACAGACAAGATGTTGAAGGGGTACAAGGGGCCAAGGGGATGCAGCAGCACAGTGGCAAAATGAGTTGTAAACTTCAGGCTGTAGATAGATCCTCATATCAGTTATCTCGGCATCTCTGCTTTGTTTATTTTGTTCCCATATTGATAGACACAGGCTGCCCGATACAGGCCTTGCTCTGAGTGCACTGGCTGGGAATTCAAAGTTGGTGGGTCCTTTGAGAGCTTTGAACCTTTACCTAGGACCTTTAATGTCTGTTCAGGAGAAGTGAGGGAAAATGCATTGTTTGATATAGGAAATCCTGGGGAAAAAACTACTTTCTGGCTGTTGCACTTGATATCAAGTATTTATTAACACTGCAGCCTTATTCTTTTTCATGACTGTCATGTTTGTGCTTGTTGCTGAGGTTATTTTTGAACATTAATTGGCAGTTAAAGTAACCTTGTCCAATGCTCTTTTGCTGCTTCTTTTCCCTTGGTTGCTTTTCTCTTCTCTTTCTCTACACTTCTAATAAATATTTCAAATTCAGTTGTTGCCTTTTATTGCACTTTGGTCACAGAAGACAGAGAGCTTGGCTTAATCTGCACTCTGGAAGGTAGATAAGCGGAAAAAATGGGAGCAGAGAATTCCTGGGTCAATGGCCTTGGGAATAATGGCACAAATACAATGCTGCAAAAACTCTTCTATAACGCTAACTTCAGTGAAGCTGCAATGGTGAATTTTGATTTCTTTGGCAGTGTATACATTTATATAAAAAAAGAAAACAAATATCAGAGAAATGATGGAGGAGGGAATTGTGATGTTTTGCAAAAGAGAATACGATGAGGATTACTTCTCTTTTCAACACATTTTTTAAATCTGTTTAATATTTTTAAGTCACTTTTGGCCTTCTAGTGATTGGTACATTGTTAGGTAATTAAGAAATGAGGCTCACAGATGTATTTGGTATTTTAGAAAAGGACAAAAATGTATGCATGGAGGGGTGGGATTTGGGAGATGGGTAAAATTGGTGTTTATTGCTCCAGCGTAGGATTCAGAAGCAGGTGGTGTGCAGGGATGCAATGCTAGGTGCAGAGTGCTCCTATTGCAACAGAGCTGCCGTGCTGCCACCAATGCAGAGCAACACCAAAATAGCCTTATTCCATATCTTCCTGAACTTCCTTTTAACATTCCTAAATAAGTATGTCTACATTCTCCAACACAATCACTCTTTTTAGTAATATAAACACATTTACTTGACTAGCCTTATTAAATGCAGTGGCTTTTTCCTTCACCCCTCAGCTAACATTCCTGTTTCCTCAGATGCATTTTTACCTGAACAACATCAAACATTGCACCCTCACACTCTCTAGACCAATGGTCAATCCTTATCTTTATTTCTTATTGACTTTATTTCCGAGATTTGTATTTTTTGCATGTTTTTAGATTAGGGAATGTATTTGCACTTTAATATCTGCATAAATGAAGTGATTTTAAATTACAATTTTATTTTATAAGTTCATGCATGTCCCATAAAAAAGCAATCCTTATGCTTGATAACTTTTAGAAATTCATAAAAATACTTGGATGCAATTCCTGTAACTCTCAAAAAATAATTACGAGTTATTTGGAAAGCACAATACACTGAAAAGAAGAATGTTATAATAAATCATTAAACAATAGCTCTGGATATATTTAATAAGGTGATATTGCTCTGATTATCATTTCATTTGTTACATCTCTAATGCAAAACATACATCAAACATTTGTGTCCCAGGCAGAAACTGTGATTGTGTTTGGTTCCTGTGTAAAGGAAGGACAGTCATTTTCCTTTCTAACATTTTCCTGTTAGAAAAATTCTGGAATACGTTACTGAGCTAATTCATGTAATAGTCAAGAAATGGTAAGGAAATATATATATATATATATATGCAAATTGATAAAAAACAGAAGAAAAAGATAATTGCTGGTTCAGTGTTCGGGAGGTACGTGGAGATTCAATGAGCTTACAGTGGCACAAAGAAAGCTTTTTCTGACTTCATTCGTGTCTTGTACACTCCACTGAAGGCATTATATAGCTTCAAAGGACCAAGTCATTTTAAAATGGCATTGAGACTCAGATACTATTGATGCTATTGTCATGTGCTGCTCTCTTCCATGGATAATTATAATGAATTTACTTTAATCAGATTGGTTTGGTGAGGCTGGTTGGGGTGAGGTTAGTGGTAATGAAACATCATTCAAGCTCCCTTAAAATTACAAAATTTTAAAAAGACCAATTATTTTGTCAGGAGTTCCATTTTGTCAGGAAATTTTATAGGCTGAAAGCCTGCAGGTTAAAACCATGTGTCAACTGAGATGTACAACCATGAGCACAATGTTTGTCTCCATTTTTATGTAGGTTTCTTTTGGTAGGCTTCTGTTCAGAGACAGAAGGTATGAAATCAGCCTTGTGCTCAGCGACTATGCCAAAGGAACCCTACCCTGTGCAAGAAGTCAGAAGGGTCGTCCTAGAGCAGACAGTTGAACTGACTCCTGGATGGAAGTGATTCTTGGTGCAATCTTCCTAATAGGTAGAAAACAGCTTTCTTTGAATGGATTTTATTATGTAGACTACATCCCAAAAGATGATGGGAGAGGGGTATGTGGATAAGCTGTGTGTACCCACACAAAGTTAATTTGTTCTTGATGTCTTTCAAGTACCTTACTTTGCCTTGAATCTAGACCCGTGCATTCTAGCTTGCAAAATACATGAACCCTGCAGATGAATCTGTGGCCCTTCTGGAAGACTGAAACTCTGAAAGCTTTTACCTTGCTTCTTCATTGATTCTCAAGATAGAAGAGTTGTAGCTTGCTGTTGGGTCATGTATTTCTGCTTTAGTCACCTTAGCCTACTAAAGCTTATGTTTTTCTTTCCTGTTCTCCAACTGTTTACTCTTAGACGAAATATATTATCTAACTTGCTCTGTGTCCCTGAGTCCAGACAGGTCACAGGGTAGTGTGTGTGGTGGGGGAGATCACCCCGGAGCAGATCTGTAGTCCAATTTTTTACATGTTTTCTATTATCCTACTAGGTGCTGCGCCACAATTACCTTGTTCTGCAAACTCAGGAGCTGGGATTCTCCTATTGCCTATTCAAATTCGAAACCCTTGCTGTCTGTATTTTTCTACACTACTAGCACAAATTTCTACAGTCAGAGTAGCACTTAATCTCTTCTGATGTGGAAGTGCTGTTCAATTCAGGCTTCCAATTTTCCAGAAGTAGTTTTATGAGTCAGTTCTCATCATACTGTTATGTGAATTGAACAAATAGAGCAAAAAGAGAAAAGAGACCCTTAGCGAAGTCAGTGGTCTAGCTGTGGATGTAGGACTCTAAGATCTCTTTGTGTTATAATGCAAGTAATTTCCTGGGGATCATCTGATATTTGTCATTTTCAAGCAAAGTAAATTTCTGTATTTCCAGCGTGATCTCTTGTAGTTGCTAGCACCTCATGGTGATAGGTTGCATAGACAGAATTTTCTTTCATGCTTTGATGAGAAGAGGAATCAAGACACTACTTGTGTGTAAGGCAGAAATCTTGATATTGCCTTGAATGGTTCCAGTACGCTGCAAAAAGGGATTTTGTGCTATGAAATAGGAGAGAAACCCTCTAGATAGCATCATTATCAACTGCGTGTGATTCAATTGAGATCACTGGTGTAGTATAATGGAAAGCTTGGTAAGGTACAATTATGTGTAAATAAACTCAATACGCTGTGACACGAATGATCACTCAGTGTCAGAGCTGTAACTGGGAAATGATTAGGCTGCTTTGCAATTGTGAACAAAGGCTGGCAAAAGCTGTGAGAATGAAGGCAAAGGCTCCGAGTATGAAAATAGAAAATAGTTTAAGCGTAAGAGAAGAAAATACCGAGATACAGTAAAACCAATTTTACTGCACGGGAAACATTTCAAAAATAATTGCTGCACTTCAGCATGGTTAATGAAACCACAACATTCTACAGAATAACAAATGATGCTGGAATAACAGGAACTTATTTGACATATTATCATCTGAGACATAAAATATTACCATGAGTCTAGTTACATTATTTCCTCTATATAGATATCTTCTACCTAAATTCTTTAACCTAGTGTCCTGATTTCGTCTGGGATAGAGTTAATTTTCTTCCCAGTAGCTGGTATAGTGCTGGCTGGGCTGGCTCTCAATATTGGGTATCCACCCCTTATTCCATACCATCTACGTCATGCCCAGATCTCACATTTTACCAATACATTCCAATTAATCACCACCACTTTTCCTGTCTTTTGATATGTACACACAGATATCATTCCCTTAGTCTATGGGTCATCCCTCCAAAATGTCCACTGAGTTCATTTAGTCCATGACTTTGGGCTCCATCTGTCGTAACAGTCTTTTGAGCAGGACAGATGGTGTGTGGTGTTGGATTATTGTATGCTGAGGCCAATTCTGGTTCCATTATCGTTGCATTTTGCTCAGCTTCATCAAAGTTGATTCTTCATTAATCTGGGTGATTCTTACTGCAATACTGTTGATATGACATATAGTATTATATAGCAATTAACATCATACAATTCAGTTCATTGGCTATTTTCACCCAAAATCAAATCCCCTTGAGGTACACATTGGACTTCCCCATCCTTTCGCATTACCCACCAAGTGCACCGAGGTCCTTGAGCAAAAGCAATCCCATGAATGGGTTTTCCTTTGCCCAAGGCGGGAGTAACCCAGACTGTCTTCCCTAGCGTATTTTTTATGTGCACTACAAGGAGTTTATCCCCTTCTACTGTATGTAAAGGTTTTGATTGGGCAGGGCCAGCTTGAGTGACAGATCCCCTAGTGTTGACTAACCAGGTGGCTTTTGCTAAATGTGTATCCCACCGTTTGAGCATTCCACCACCCATTGCTCTCAGTGTAGTCTTTAACAGTCCATTTTATCATTTGATTTTCCCAGAGGCTGGTGCATGGTGGGGGATGTGATATACCCACTCAATGCCATGCTCTTTGACCCAGGTGTCTATGAGGGTGTTTCGGAAATGAGTCCCATTGTCTGACTCAATTCTTTCTGGGGTGCCATGTCACCATAAGACTTGCTTTTCAAGGCCCAGGATGGTGTTCCGGGCAGTGGCATGAGGCACAGGGTATGTTTCTAGCCATCTGGTGGTTGCTTCCACCATGGTGAGCACATAGCCCTTGTGTTGGCTGGTTTGTGGGAGTGTGATATAATCAATCTGCCAGGCCTCCCCATATTTATATTTCAGCCATTGTCCTCTGTACCAGAGAGGCTTTAACCGCTTGGCTTGCTTGATGGCAGCGCATGTTTCACATTCATGGATAACCTGTGCAATAGTGTCCGTGGTCAAGTCCACCCCTCAATCACGAGCCCATCTATATGTTGCATCTCTTCCTTGATGGCCTGAGGTGTCATGGGCCCACCAAGCTATAAAAAATTCACCCTTATGTTGCCAGTCCAGATCCACCTGAACCACTTCAATCATAGCAGCCTGGTCCACCTGCTGGTTGTTTTGATGTTCTTCAGTGGCCCGACTCGGCTACGTGAGCATCTACGTGACATACTTTTCAACCAGTTTCTCTACCCGGGCAGCAATAACTTGCCACAATGCGGCAGCCCAGATGGGTTTACCTCTGCGCTGCCAGGTGTTCTGCTTCCATTGCTGCAACCACCCCCACAGGGCATTTGCCACCATCCATGAGTCAGTATAGAGATAAAATACTGGCCATTTTTCACGTTCAGCAATGTATAAAGCCAGCTGGATGGCTTTCACCTCTGCAAATTGACTAGATGCACGGACTCCATGCAGCAGCCTTCCATCTTTGATGCTTTCCCATAAGACAAGACCCATCAGTGAACAGGGCATATTGCTTCTCATTTTCTGGTAGTTTATTATACAGTGGGGCCTCTTCAGCACACATCACCTCCTCCTCTGGCGATATTCTGAGATCTTTGCCTTCTAGCCAGTTCGTGATCACTTCCAAGATTCCTGGATAACTGGGGTTTCCTATTCGGGCCCGTTGTGTGATCAGCGCGACCCACTTACTCCACGTAGCATCAGTTGCATGATGTGTAGAGGGGACGCTCCCTTTGAACATCCAGCCCAGCATCGACAGTCGGGGTGCCAGGAGGAGCTGTGCTTCAGTACCAACCACTTCCAAAGCAGCTCGAACCCCTTCATATGCTGCCAATATCTCCTTCTCAGTTGGAGTACAGCAGGCTTCGCATCCTCTGTATCCCCGACTCCAAAATCCCAAAGGTCGGCCTTGAGTCTCCCCTGGTGCTTTCTGCCAGAGGCTCCAGGTAGAGCCATTCTCCCTGGCTGCTGTGCAGAGCACATTCCTTACATCTTGTCCTGCCCGGACTGGCCCAAGGGCTACTGCCTGAACTATCTCCTGTTTAATTTGCTCAAAGGCTTATTGCTCCTCAGGGCCCCATTTGAAGTCGTTCTTCTTCCTGGTCATGTGATAGAGAGAGGGCTTACGATCTGACTATAGTTTGGAATATGCATTCTCCAAAAACCCACAATGTCTAAGAAGCCTTGTGTTTTCTTTTTGCTAGTTGGCGGAGACATGGCTGTTAATTTGTTGATCACATCCATTGGGATCTTGCCATTTTATTCCTAAAAACTGGATCTCCTGTGCAGGTCCCTTGTCTTTGTTTTATGGCAAAACCGGCCTTCAGAAGGATTTGAATTATTTTCTTCCCTTTCTCAAAAACTTCTTCTGCTGTGTTGCCCCACATGATGAGGTCATCAATGTGTTGCAGGTGTTCTGGAGCCTCACCCTGTTGCAGTGCGGTGTGGATCAGTCCATGGCAAGGTAGGGCTGTGTTTCCACCCCTGGGGCAGTCTGTTCCAGGTGTACTGCGCCCCTCCAAGTGAAAGCAAACTGTGGCCTGCACTCTGCCACCAAAGGGATTGAGAAGAACGCATTAGCGATATCAGTTGTGGCGTACCACTTGGACGCCTTTGACTCCAGTTCGTATTGGAGTTCTAGCATGTCCGGCACAGCAGCACTCAGTGGCAGCGTGACTTCATTCAAGCCATGATAGTCTGCTGTTAATCTCCACTCTCCATTAGACTTTCGCACTGGCCATACGGGACTGTTAAAGGGTGAGGCTCCTTTAGGAGATCCTCCTTATATGTTTACAGTAGTCAAGGACTTTTCAGCTTCCCGTGCCCTGCCAGGTGTGTGGGGGGCTGGGAGGGAGTGTGACAAGGACGGCTGGCCCAGCTGGTCAATAGGGTATTCCATACCATATGACGTCATGCTCAGCATATAAGGCTGGGCAAAGAAGAAGGAAGGGGTGGGACGTTCGGAGTTTGTCTTCCCAAGTTTGTCTTCCAAGTAATCGTTAGGCGTGATGGAGCCCTGCTTTCCTGGGGATGGCTGAACACCTGCCTGCCGGTGGGAAGTAGTGAATGAATTCATTGGTTTGCTTTGCTTGTGCGCACGGCTTTTGCTTTCCCTATTAAACTGTCTTTATCTCAACCCATGAGTTTTCTCACTTTTACCCTTCCGATTCTCTCCCTCATCCCACCAGGGGGGAGTGAGTGAGCGGCTGTGTGGTGCTCCGTTGCCAGCTGGGGTTAAACCATGACAGTCCTTTTTGGCGCCCAACGTGGGGCTGAAGGGTTCAAGATAACGACAGGTTTGATTGGAATATGCTAGATGGAATTTATAGCTGTTATTGCTGTTTAGCTATTAATTGGCAGGCTCCTGTGCTTGCCATGGGGCTTGCTTGTCTCAATGTCTAGTGCTTGTCAGTGGCTGTTTTTTCTTTCGCTGCTCGCTGTACTGTTGGACTGCTGATCATCTTACTCTGCTGTGCCTGGGAACATTCTGATAACAGCAATGGGGATGCGCCTGGGCTGGCAGATGGCCAGGGCATCACTGCTGTTTCTGTGCTGCTGTACCGAACAGGCTGGAACTCCAGTGTGAACTCGAGTCAAAGGGACTGTGACCTGTGGATGAGTCCATGTGGGAGCAGGACACCCCGAGGCATCTGTGGCTGTGGATAAGCCCATGCCCAAGCAGGTACATCTTGAAGCATCTGTGGCCATGATTATGTCCGTGCCACAGCAGATATACTTCTGAAGGGATTGTGGCCTAAGTATAAGTCTACACTGGAGAATGTACACCTCGAAGCATCTGTGGCCGTGGATAAGTCCGTGCTGCAGCAGGTACACCTTGAAGCGTCAGTGGCTGTGCATGAGGCCATGCTGGAGCACCTCAAAGCGTGTGGCCATGGATAAGCCCATGACAGGGGAGGTACACCCCTGGAGGGATTGCAGCCATGGGTAAGGCCATGTTGGAGCAGGTTTACTTCTGAAGGGACTGGCTGTGGGTAACGCCATGGTGGAACCGGTGCACCTCGAAGCGACTGTGGCTGTGGATAAGTCTATGCCGCAGCAGGTATACACCTGGAGAGACTGTGGCTCATCGGTAAGGCTCCACTTGGGGCAGGTACACCCCTAAGGGACTGCAGAGCCCTTCTACTCTGTCTAGGGAACTGTTTACTGGAAACTGGACTGTCGTGAGACAGGTTTTTTCTGGAAACTGAAGCAGCAATTTTCCTGGGAGAACCCCCATGTGTGATTGTTTTTCCTTGCAACTCACGTACCCATGCCTCTAGGATCAAGGTAGGTTTTCCATGCCACTTCCTCATGTCCTCTCGGTGGTTTTACCTGCTCCGTGGTATGTACCTTGTGTATCCTCTCTTTTGAGCAGAAGAATGCTGGCTCCTAATAGCTGAGATACTGGTCCATGCAGGTGGGGAGCAGGACCTATCCTCTTTGAATCGCTGGACTTCCCAGGACAGTTTCTCCGCAGCTGAGACAAGGGAGGAAGACACGCTTTCTTCGTATTCCAGGAGTTTGTCAACTGCTTCATCCACCTTTGGTGCTTCTTCTTCTTTCCAGGACAGTATTGCCAATGAACTGGCATGCGATGCTGGTGTGCTCCGTACTAACTTCCGCCACATGGGTCATGTGCACTGGACTTCATCTGGATCTTTGAATAATTGCTCATTGTCCAGGTCACTATAAATCACCTCCAGCCCAGCTAATTCCCTCAGGTACTGGATACCTCTCTCCATAGTGGTCCATTTGCCTAGGCGATATATAACATCTTCCTTGAAGAGATACCTTTCCTTCACACCTGACAGGAATCACCTCCAGAGGCTGAGAGCCTGTGTCCCTTTTCCAATCGCTTTGTCAATGCCCCCTTCCCTAGAAAGGGATCCTAGCTGTTTGGCTCCCCCATCCTCCAATTCCAGGTTACTGGCCCCATTATCTCAGCAGCCAAGCAGCCAGGTGACAATGTGCTCCCCTGGATGACAGCTGAAATCTTTCCGCATGTCTCGCAGCTCACTCAGGGATAGGGATCGGGTGGTCTCCATCTTGTTTATGAGCTTGTGTATAGGGATGATTGATACCAGCACGGGTTGGTTATATTGTCCTGGTTTCAGCTGGGATAGAGTTAATTTTCTCGGTATAGTGCTATGTTTTGGATTTAGTACGAGAGTAACGTTGATAACACACTGATGTTTTAATTGTTGCTAAGTAATATTTACACTAGTCACGGACTTTTCAGCTTCCCATGCTCTGCCAGGGAGAGGCAGAAGAAGCTGGGAGGGAGCATAGTCAGGACAGCTAACCCAACTGACCAACGGGGTATTCCATACCATACGACGTCATGCTCAGTACAGAAACTTGGGGTTGGTCAAATCCATGATTTTTTTTTTTTTTTCCGATTCTCTCCCCCATCCCACTGAGGGGAGTGGGGGGAATGAGTGAGCGACTGTGTGGTGTTTGGCTGTCTGCTGAGTTAGACCACAACACCTAGCTTGAAATAAATTTTTACCTAAAGAACATTGCTCAATTTTTCTAAGAAAAAAAATACTTGATTGCTTTAAGAGAAGAAATTTGGCCTTTTATTATTCTCCAACGTGAAAGTGTGTGTGAGTTTTTTTGTTTTGGGTTTTTTTGGGGGTTTTTCTGTTGGTTTTTTTTTGCTTAAATGCAAATTGAAAAATTTTTAAAAAATGTGTTGATAGTGTTCCATGCTTTCTGTTTCATAATACATAAACACTGTAAGGAATAAAGATGAACATCTGTAAGGGTGTAACCAATCCTGTAAGAGGTTTGGAATGAAATATAATGTCCTTGTGAATTTGTTAAGATGAGTTTGTGATCAGTCCCAAACACAGAGGCAGGGTTCTTCTTCTCTCTGTACTATGTTTATCTGATCTTTGTTTAATCATTGATGTTAAATTCTGATTTTGGAAAATGAATTATTAGTTCAGACTTGGAGTTCTTCTTCACCACCTAAACAATACAATCTACTTTGATACAGAATCACTTAATTTTGCTCAGGTTCTATTCCAGTTTAGATTTGGAGAAAGAAGTTCATTAATCCAGAACTTCTGAATCTAAAAGACGGTGCCTTGTTCTACAGAATCTACCCCTAAGTGTTTAGCTGCATTGCTAAATTGTGTTAATACGGCTACATATCAAGAAGACTTTAGTCAGACACTGGACAAATGATTTCTGCTTTGCTTGCAATTGCAATTCTGCCTTTTTTCCTTCTTCATTTTCATTTTGATCTTTGCAAATTATCAGGTTTAATATTACCACTGTCACTTGCAGACTGTTGCAATGGATTTCCTAGGCAGATGTACAAAAGATAATAGAGTTACTGTTGTGAACTGTGTTTTGAGAACATTGTTTGTCTTTTGCATTTTTAATTTTCAATGTATATATGCAGGACAACAGAGTTATTTTTATTTCACAGTTTCTTATATCTTCTGGTAGCTGCAATAATTTGATAATATAATTAAGTAAGAAAGATTCTACAGGCAGATTGAAATGATGCTAAACATTTTTAACTCCTGCTGAAAGAGAAAAGAACGGTGGCATGCTATGAAAAGCAAAAATTCCATGAACAGGATTATGTCTTCCAAGAGGAAAAATTCACTGAACTATACAAGTTTGAAGGCAGTCTCCTAGCCTCTTGTGCTTAATTCCCAAAGTAAGAGGCCAAGAAGTGCAGACTGATCTAGTCATCAGTGTTTGGAAAAGATCCGCTGTATTCTGTGCCTCTTAACTGAAGAGGACAGTGTTTTATAATAATGAACAGTTACTTGGAGAAAGGTGGTTTCAAGTCACCCTCACACCCAAATAGGAGCTTCAGAGCATTAATTTCTTAGGCATATCCATATAAATTGAGGACAGGGATCATTTCTTATTCCTAGTGTATCTGTACAGATTGTAGGCTCTTTCTGCTTGTAATTTGTCATCATTTGATGATGGCTTTTTACTTTTCTTTCTTTTCCCATGACTTAAGAGAAGGTTTTCCACACTCTGTTTGTGTGCATTGCAGCAGAAATGGAGATGATAGCAGGGGACAGCCAGTGCCATATTTTGCATCTTCTTCTCTTGTTTAAAACCTAGGCATAGCAGCTTGATACTTTGCTAGTATTCCAGTCCAAACAAGGTCTAATATAGGCAAATGGTAAATGTGTGCATCGCTGGCAATAAAAAAAAAACAAACCTGTTTGTTTTTAAAACATAATGTTATCTTTAAAGGCTCTACATACAGTATTCAGGTATCATACGGCAAATAAGTTGGTTGTAGTTGCTCACTTGTAACTCCATGGGAAGATATGGGAAAAGTGTGTTTTCTGTTATTGACAGTGTCCTTCCATATTAAAAGCAGTGAATTACAGTTTAGATGTTGTTTATGATTTCTCATCTCTCTAGAATCTTCAAGAGAAAAAAAGACATCTGCAAACAGACGTAATTAAATGTATAATTATGGTATACAGCCAACAATAACACCTCTTGAAATTCTCATTTTTCACTTTTTCACACAAAATCTCTAGTTTCCAGTAGGAGAATATTGCTAGTTTATTACTCTAATTGCCAGTCTCTAGTCTTCTCTTTTATTTTGTGCCCTGTGCTCTTAGAATTTTTGTCTAAAATTAACCACTGAGAGATAGTAAGCATACATAACTCTATGAACACTTATCAGACCTTTAAGGGACAAATCAGTTATCCTTTTTAGATTACACCAGCAACGATTTCAGCTAGCTTCAAAAAAGGCCATATAGCATACCATATTTACCTGTGGAACATTGTTTCTAGTGTAGAAATTTTCCAAATGGCAAATACGGGCCATAGACTTCTGAATGAAGAACTTCAGACAGTAGGCAGTCAGCATGTCTTACAGGCATAAAATCACTGCTGATAATGATTTGGAATTGTTTACTTCAGCTAAGAAATGCAAGTTAGTTTACAAGGTTGCTCTAATGTAAATGTTTTCATAGAAAGTGAGTTCTTTGTTTTCTTACTTGATATGGTCAGACATATTGTGAAGTTAACAGTTTTCTGACAGTCTTCATTTCCCAAGCACTAGAAAAAACTTTCTATAACAAGTCACAACAGACCGTTAGTAGATGTTTATTCATGTGCTCAGAAATATCTATTCTAGATAGTGGTGATTTTTTTGGTGTAGCACTCCCATAAATCCTGTCTCATTCTATTTCTCTCTATTCTACAGTTCTCTGATCTCTAAGAAGGCAATGGTTATCCAAAATTCTCAAGTACGTATTATCACCTTTCTTCATTTTTTAATCCAAGCATTAATCTAAAGGATGCTGAAAATACTTAACTGCTTGAATAAAAGCCTTGCAGCTATTATGCTCTAATCATCTCTTTCTTAAGCAACAAGGCGTGAATTATAAAATAATAATTTAAAGCTAACATGGTTTAAGCACAAGGCCAAAAGCCAAGTGTCATCGACGGTGCCATGGCTGAATTATTACATCGCATTCAAACTCTGAAGCCACTTGTGTGCTCATAATATGATTATTAAAAAGAATGAAAAGCATATTCATCAATGTAATTTGTTTCTTTTTTAAAACCTAATGGACATGGAAATATGCATTCTACTACATCCTCTTGCACTATGAAAATAAAGTTTATTTCTATTTCTGAAGATTAAATTACACAGTGCTTGAGAAATTTCTGCGATTCTGGAAATCATCAGCTCACATGGTTATTTTCCATTTAGACAAGGCTTGTTCAGCTATTTCTAATAAGAAAGAATGAGATAGAAAAAGATTCAGAATTTGAACAAAGAATGAAAATTTGTGAAAGTATCATCACTTTTAAATTTTAGTAATGTCTCATTAGTAGTAATAAATAGATAGGCAAGGACAATAAAACAACAAGGTGCATGGTTATTTCAGACAAATACCTAAGAAAATCTGTATATGAATAGGCGTGCACCTCTGTGTTGCAAATGTTTTTGCAAACTGCTGATTAAAAGTACTTCAGTGGTTCTAAGCAGATCTGTTCAAGAAGTGACCAAATTCCTTTGTAGGGCTGAGAGAATAGAAAATTCTCATTCACGTCAGTCTAAACTTTATCCCTTTTGTCATTAACTTAGGCAGGACCTATAGATTTTGCTTTGAAATGACATCCGTTTGCTCCTTCCGTGTGAGCAAATGCCTTTTTTTATGAAGACGCTGCAGACATTTCAAAAAGTTCCTTAAAACACATTGTGTATTTCTTTCGTCCCAATATGTTTTCTTCTGTTTCTTTCTCGATTAGGTTAGGAAACACTCTCTTCTACTGGTGTGATCTCTTTTTATGGCTCTGAAGTGTTCCTTTTGATTCACGGGTCCAGCTGCTAATAGCAAGCAACTTTGAGATGTTGCATCTTCTTCTTTATGCATCCTGAAGCTAGATTCTGTTCCCCGAAGTGTGAATGAAAATTCAGTCATCCTCCCTTTGATTTAAGGAGTAGTGAATCTCCTGTGCATTTGCTTCTGTTGAAGGGTTCAAAACATTTTTCAAACCATTCCAAGGAAGCTAAGATTCCTCCTCCTGTTTGAAATAAGTATTAACTCAGTCCTACTTCAGGAAGATCCTCAAAAATAGATGTAGGAAATATCAATGAATTTTCTTTTGTACTTGGTACAATAACTGTCAGGTGTCAACTTCAAGCTGACCTGTGTTAAAATGAAGGTGTGTCTGGTGGAGATTTTTAAAACAACTAACAGGAAGATTAATTACAGTTAACTCTAGACTAGAGTCTAGAAAATGCCAAGGAAAAGAGGTCTCCAGCAAATTTATGACCTTACAACATTTGATGATGGCCATTGGTGCATGGGATCTTGCACATCTTTTAAATTAAGAGATGATGGAAGATCTTAACTGAAAAGTTTTCTTCTTGCAATTGTATTTGAGTAATAACTACAGTGATGACAGAGCAAGCACATGGGTATAAATGAAAAGTAACTTTTCTGCAGTCAGTGAAATTACATAGCCATGTATTTGGTTTGTAATTAGAAGTGGACTCCTTGACATGTGCATGTGTCTACAAAAATTAAATAAGATTATTCAGCTGCACTTACATATATTAACTCTAGGGGAACCTTTAGCCTAAGTGATATGGGTATTTAGACTTCAGATGCTATGGTTAATACACAGTATTTGTAGTCAGACTTTGAGTAATCAGAAGAAAGAAAATCCTTGCCACATTGGTTTCACTGAAACCAAGATTTTAGTTGCCGATAATGGTGAAACAAGTAGAAAGCGTTGTATTTTCAGTGTACAAGGAGAAGGGAGAGAAGGAGGGTATTAAGGAATTCTTATTAATCCTTAGAAATTACATATTTAATAAAGTGGTAAGGATCTTTATTCTATTAAGAAACCCCAGACAAAAAAGAAAAAGAGATGATGAAAGACAGTGTAGATGAAAGAGGATAGAACAGGAGTTCTTGAAGTAGATCATCTCTATTTTGGTCAAGACTACTCATGAAACTAATTCATGGTGTATGACTTTGATCAAAAGTTTTCCTTTTGTGATATGTTTGCTTCTAATATAAATTTCTCTCCCTTTATAAAAGTGCTGAGAGAGAAATATTACCAATCTAGGTTATTAATTTTAAGTAAAAGTAAGAATAGAATAGGAACAAATGAAAAAAAAAATCTATTTGACTTAACTGAAACTGCTTGGAAGAAACACACATAAACTGACTGAATGCACTGAGGCTCTAAATTTGAAATGTGGTAATTGTATAATCACAATGCAAGTCTTCTAAATGGAAAATAATCTCCATCTTTTATTTAAACAATGTACTGTATAATACACTTTTCTCTATTCTGGCGGCCTTTTCACAATGAAGTGATGAAACAGAACCTCCATATAAGAAATAGAAACGTGTTAAGAGTTGAAGATATGTGCATTTCACATCTTTCCAAAGGCTCCATTTACGCTCATATTTCTTTCTATCTCACTAGCACTACCATTCTTTTTTATTAATAGATCTTTCCTAAAATAGTCATGGTACATAATCCTTGTTGAATTGTATATCCTAGGCTTGCTCTCAAGATTTCAGGGTTTGTGAGGAACTGACATCAGATTGATCCTCTATGGAACAGCTGCTCGCTGAGAAGTTCCTAGAGCACAGAGGTTTATAACTGTGCACCCAAAATGTAATTGACACTGGAAGAAACTTGTGAAATGTGATAATTAACAGAATGTGGTTTAGCCAGATGCAACAGTAACTTTTCACTATGGATGTGCTCACAGAGAAGGTATAAGAAGGCAGGACATAAAGGTTCACAGGAGGCAGGACAGATATCCTCTGGACAGAGGCTTCCCATTATGTAAATTAATAAAAGTACCTGGTTTTAAGAGCAAAATTCAGTGTCAGAGTGAGGTGGACCTAAGATGAAGCTGCTAGCTGATGTGAAAAAAATTAATATTGCTTTATGGATTTTTCCTTTGTATCCTCTCTGGATTTGGCTTTTGAAGATTCATATCTTAACCACCCAGGTCTTTAGATATGTACCTGCTTTAAAAAAGCACAAAATCTAAGTAAAATGGCATTATATTTTTCTTGAGGGAAACAACAGCTATTAAGTTTGAGAGGGTTAGAACTGTAGGGTTTAATTTGGGCTCCATCACTTAGGTGTTTAAGGTCCCCTTCCCCCCCCAGCATTTGCACTTTCCAAATTCTAGTCCACAGGGAGTTCAAAGGACCTGTGTTAGTGCAAAGTTGTTCAAAGTGCATTGGAAGTAATGATAACTTGAGATAAAAAGTAAAAAAAAAAAAAAAGAACAACAACAAATTGGAATGAAAAGATGTGATGTAAAGCAAAATAAAACCCACAAAGAGCAGCACTTCAGATATTGCTATCTAATTAGCCTATCTTTTTATTCTTTCCTTTATTTTTGACGCTGTGGGTGTCAGTAGCTTAATAAACAGCTAAGTATCCAACGCTTTATTTTCTGCTTTGCTTTATACATGGCAATTGGACAGATGGTCCCAAAGGATTCCTTTTTATTATGGATTATTCCCAGTGAACACCCTGGCTGTAAGCACTCTATGACAGCAAGGTTATTGTAAAATGGCTTTTTTTTGCCCTTTGAAGTAGAGCTGTAACACCGAAAATAACTTTTATGAGGTCTTGTGGGAATCTTGTTCTTTATGAAACTCAGTGATTATGTTCAGAGGCTGGAATAAATGTTCCTGTGAACTTTTTTAAAATAAAAGAAGGGAGGAAAAGGAATGAGAGCATTTGCAGCTCTAGGGGTCAGGTACTGTATTACATGTAGTTTTCTGGATTCCCTGCCCTACCTCTCACCATAAACTAAGGTTAGACACCCTTAGGGACTGATCTATAGAGCAGGATTTAACTGATACTCTGTACTAGCAAGGAATTATCTAGTAGTATACTGTATTTCAGCCATTTTCTATGTCCTGTTGTGAGTGATGAAGGCAAAGCACCAAGAATCTAAAAAGAGGATCTTTTGCAAGGTTTTAAAAAGAGAATGTTCAGGCTTTTTAAAATTTATTTATTTTAAATATATAAAAAGAGTGGAATGAGTGCATGAGTGCCATAATCCTGCCCTAATTGATTTCAGTTTGTAAGATAAAACTGAATAGCTGAACGACAAACAAAGGCTAGGTAATTAGCCTCTTACAATTTCAAACTATAACTTTCTTTAGAGTTCTGAGTATAACTTTCCTCTTGCCCAGGCCTTTATGCTTATAAAGGCACAGAAGCCAAGATCCTAAACCACTGTGCTGTTTCTGGATCTGGTATGAAGTAGTTTTAGGGAGGCCTGTGGTACCAAATACGTGGAATGCATGAGGATATCCAAGTCCTCAGTCAGGCCCCTGGCAGCAGTCATGAACATGGTCCCTCCATATATTATCCAACCTTTCCCTCAAATCCATCTAGTTCCTCCCAGTACTGAATACTCTTTCTTGGTGGCATGCACTGAAATTCTGTTTCCCTCTTTTCTTACACACCTGAGCTCCTAACAAAGCCTCTTCATAGGAATGGAGTTTGCATTTTCAAGGGAGATCTTAAAAAGGAAAGAAGGCAGAGAGAGGAGAGAATGTTAACACTATGTACCAGAAAATTTAAAGAGGTTTATTTTTAGTTTACTTTCTAAAAGAAGGATTTTTTTGTTTGTTTTTAAATATAACACAAACAGCAGGTATTATCTGTCTATGAAAGGCACTGACAGTAGTTAGGGCTGGGACAGATCACCAGTCACTCATTTAGGTGCTGAGTCAGTCATGATGTCTTTCAACCCCGTTCTTCTCCACGCAGAAATTCTGGCTTACAAATTTTGTCCTGAGAACAGACACTTCTCCCTCATCTTATTTTTACAAGCCGGTTAACAAGCGAGTTAACAGCTAGAGAGTACAGTTAGGAATGCAGTTTGTGTTGTGTTATGCTGGTGAACATTGTTGCACTTATCACTTCCAGGACTGATTCCCTCTCAGATTCCCTCCCCCACTCAGAGATGTATAGCAGCAAGGCAGTTTTCCTGGCTACAGCCCCGTTATGTCCCATTGAAGTTGATGTATTTTAATGCCACATTGAAAGTTAAGCATGTGCTTAAAAGTCTGAGGATCAATGTGTTTCAAGCCATCAATTCTGAGAGAGTGAGGCCCTTAAATCAAACATAATTTCTTTGTCAGCTTGTTCACTGGATGTAAGACTAAGAATACAGATTTCACTAGTTAGTCGAAGCATGTACTGCTGGGCAGCTGGTGTTTGTGCCATGCATTAGCTATATAAGAGCAACCCTCTATCTGGAAGTTGCTGTAACACGAGCTTTTGGAAAGGAAAACATGCTTTACATTGTGTTCATTGACACATACATATGAGAGAAGTTTGGCTATGAAGCTTTGCACAGGAGACGCACAGAAGTCTAATCCTGTAGATTTCATTACTGCTGTGGTAAGGCAAAATTATTCTCCACATCATGGCTAATAAATGCTGCTGCAGGCCTTTAGGTGATGCATCATTGGTCACCCTCTGTATCTTCATGTTTGTGAGTTGATGAGGCCCTAATTCGTTGAGTCTTCATGAGAGGGAGCCACTGGTGCAGAAAGTGACTAAATTCTGCTGCTTGCTTGACATACCAATCTTGCTAGTCTCCTCTGTTGTTGGAGGAGGAGAAAAGAAACAGAGAAACAGTGAAAGAATATCATAAACATAAGATATTCTTATGCTAGAAACAAAGTTTTGGGTGTTCTAAAATATTTGGCATATTTTTGCACTTTTTCTAACAAAAGTGGGAGTTTGCAATGATGTATTTGCTTTCTTAATAGGACTTGCACTTTGCAAGAATGAATCAGTCATGTGCATGTATTTCCTCAGTGTCTAAGTTGGTGTATGAGACAGATTTTAGGTTCATTCTGTTTTAAGGGTAGCCTGAGATGGATATGTTTCTATGCTTTTCTACAAAGTCTCCGAAGAGAATCTTCCAATATTTTTGTTTATTGCTCATAATTTTATTCTCTATTATGACTGTTTCTATATATATTTTATACAGGTTAGGTTTTTTTTAAATGTAAATGTTATTTACTTTATAGAGAAGTACCCGTATAGAGTTCTACACTGTTAATCACTGTTGCCATATTAGTCTCACAGTATGTGATTTGGGGAATGCAAGTGAGCGTGGTATTCAAGGTGTGACCATGAGTTTGTTATTGCTCTCAATAATAACAACAACAACATTGCCCTATTCTACAATGTATAAACGTTTCCTGAACACTGCCTGTTAATATTCTTTTTGCTTCTTTCAACCTCTTTGGGGCAACAAACATTTACAAAACAACCATTGCAATCTATGTTAATATATAGTGAAATTACACCGTCTGCTCATATTGGATATGAAATGTACAGCTCTAGGTTATATAGAAATCATATCAAGAGAAGTTTTTGCTATCAATGGGAATGTGGTTGGCCTTTGACCTCGATTTGAGATTTGGAAATCACTTCCCTATGAAGCATTGTAATTATTACCATACTTTGGGTTTTCATTGAAACACTTTTAACAACAATAATGTTATCAGAAGGGTATAATGTGTGCTTCATTAGAAATTCCATCCAGAGATTGTGGCAGTTTGCGTTAAAAATATGTCTTAATAATCTCTTCATCACAACAAGGAGTCTCTTTCATATGCTGTTACTTGTTTAAAATGGTCTTTTTCCACTCAGCTTTTAGATACTCTGTGATATAAAATTGTTCCTCGTTTTCATTAAGTGCAAACATAATATTCTCTTTTGGTAAACTATTATTACCATTACTATTATTAATTAAACAATTTTTTTTAATCAGTTGGTGCATTTGATTTATCAAAGGTTGTGTGCTTAAAATTACTTTACATTTTAATTAGAGCTGCAACAATCTGTTAGCTAGCACCGAACCCTGATGAACACGAGTCTCTAGGCATGTTTGGAAAAGCTCATGAATTCTCTGCCATTCGCCTAATGAGCTGTCAGAAAGGTTCCATCAATAGTGTCAAAAAAATTGTTTAAGGACCTTCCAGACGTGTTCAAGAAGTTTGACTGAGCAAGGGCTAATACAAAACGAGTGCCATTGGGTTAAATATTTCTGGAAAGGTCCTTTGAAGCTGATATAAGGAGAATTAAAGGTCATGCTTGAACGTTTGCTTTTGAGGAGGTGTTTTTGAAATATAGATTGTAAAATGTAGCTATTAATAGCTTCAACGTTATCTCTGGAAAGGACAATATGAAGGTATATCTGATTATCTTCTTCTCTGCCACAATACAAGGGTGGATAGGGCCTTTTCTATTCTCCACTAACCATAGCACAGGGGTTTGAGGAGTATGTAAAAAACCAAACTTCTCTGTGGGTTTCTTTGAACCCCACAACCGTTACATGAAATAGAATTGTGATAGATGATAGTCTTTTAATGGATCGGCAAGTCAATGGAAATCAGCATTTCCACAGTGTCACACATAAGATTCTGAAAGAAGAATACTCTTCTTGACAGTTTCTGCTCTAAAGGAACTGAAAGGCACAAGGTGATGATCTCTTCAGGTGTCACTGGCCTACTAGTCATCTGGGAATTCACAAAGAGACAATAAATCCTTTGTATTATTCACAGCACGAGGGTTATGGCATAGCTCCTTTTGGAGCTTATAGGGTATGTGAATGTCACTGTATGGGATATATTCTCAGGAAGATGTGGTAGAGTAATCTGCTGTTAGTAATAGCCCTGTAAATCATCTATAACTAAAACTTGTTGACTAGCTAATACCTTGAGTTTAAAAAAACATAGGCATCTGTTCGCTAACCATATGTCAGTAGTCTCACTGCTGCCACTGATAGAAATATTCCAAGTTTGGAAGAAGAAATGTATGTATAAATATTTAAAAGTGGAAAAGCATGCACAGGAATATTTACTTCTGATGAGGCAGTGAATAAAATATCAGTTCCTTACAAGCCAAGATACAGTGCCCAAAGAGATTCCAGGAAACCCCAAATCACACTAAAGCTACCGGGTTCTAAGATAATTCTAATTTTTTTTTTCTTCTTTATTATTAGGAGTTGAATCTTGGCCTGCAACACAATGAACAGTCAATTAGATATTTTTGATTCGAGAAATAAAAAATGGTTTGTTAAACTACCTCATTTAAGTCTTGCTTTACTAGCTAGCAATACAGACAATGTTTCAGAGATAGAGGACAGTAACTTAGGTTTGTTTCTTATCTGCAACATACAACACTCTTAAAATTCTTTTAAAATAACCTACCAATGTTATAGGCAGTTCGGAAACCAATACGTTACACTTAAGGCTGAAAGGTGATGTTGCAGAATCTTTTTTATTATGTGCATTGCGATCATCATTTCCTTAAATCACACACATATGTTTTCCTTCTAGCTAATCTGCTATTTGCAATAATTAAAAAAAAAAGGCAGGGGAGGATTGGTTGACTCAAGTTTTCTAGTCAAATCACAAATGAAGTAAAATTTCTCGTTGACAACTATGGTGCTATGTTCCCCTTTCCTTACAGAAGTAATGCAGAGACTGCAGTAACAAGGTTCATCTTCAATTTTTTTGCAAATCCTAGGTAATTTGCATTAAAATTCTAACAGGTGATGGAGAAATATTAAATGTGCTTTGGATGGGAAGTAAGTATGACTGGAACAGCTTAGTAGGTACTGAGGCTTTATCCGGGAGAGAAATCCAGAGATTACTGTTTAGATGTTGAATACTTGCAATGTTACCATACACCTGGATTCAAATTAGGTATGTGATTAAATCTATTAAAATTAAATTTATGAAAGTCAAGATGTTAAAAAGCCAAGCTTTTTTGTGTATGCTGCACTGTAAACATGTCATAAAAGATGTTTTATAGAAGGCTTACAGAGAAGAGAAGATTTTCGTACCTGAAAGGAGGTTGTAGCAAGGCGGGTGTCGGTCTCTGCTCCCAAGTAGCAAGCGATAGGACAAGAGGAAATGGCCTCAAGTTGCACCAGAAGGGGTTTAGTTTGAACATTAGGAAAAAATTCTTTATCAAAAGGGTTATCAAGAACTGGAACAGCTAACGCAGCTTTCTTGTGTGTTGAGAGCATTGTTTCAATTAGTCAGAAGAAATGAATGTTTCATTAAATATGTCATCTACATATAAAACTACCTTCACAAAATCTGTAATGACAATTACCTTCCTTTTAATTAAAAATGGGGGAATTTCAGTGGACATTATTTACACTACAGAATTTAATGAAAGTCTATTGTCAGCTAGTGATTATGGCTATCTATCTATGTCATAACTACATCCATACAGCGTTAACATACCTCACTCCTGTCATACTAATCAATTAACTATCTATTCTGTGGACTAACAGTACTATGGATGCACAGATATTCAATCTGGCCAAGGTACTGTCTGTGCATATTTTGTATGCATGTGTGCACAGAAAAGATGGCTTTTGTTACCCAATTTTTATCATTAAGAAGAATAAAATTCACTACAAAGAAATGCATTGGGCATTGATAGAACTCGTATGTCTTAGATCAAAATTTTTCGTGTCACTCTCTCTGTTTGCTGTCTGAGGAGGAGAGTGAGAAGGCAAGTTTCTGAAGTGTCAAGAATATCATCTGAATCTGAAAGATAAACAATATTTATTGGCTGTTACCAGAAGGATAGGCTGGTCCATGACCTGCCTGACCTTTTTGAAGAGGTGATTAGCACCCCGCCCCAGGAGTATATTGTTAAAATGGTTCTTAAAGTAGTTGTCACCATGTATTTAGTGGGTTTAACAAAACAATTAAGGATGTAGATCCTCATGTCACTCAAGCTGGGTGATAGCTTTTCTGCTCTTACCAAGTCATGGTTTGCCACTGGCTAGCATATTTGAAATTGAACTTCATTTAACTATGGAATGGGTTGTAATATGTGTGGTTTTTTGGAAATAAGCTTAAATATAAACACATTTTTTTCACTCTAAAAGGTACTTGAATGCTAACATTCTTTGCTCTAAAAAGTATGATGACAGCCTCTTGCCTATAATTACAGTTTGTATACATGCAAGCCACAAAAATTTCCGCTTTAATATGGAAATCTGGACTAGGAAGTCAGGTATATTAGCCTCCCACAAATTATATTGATCAGTTCTTTATATTTAGGAGTAGTTTCTGTTTTGCTCTGTTGCTTTTTCCAGAAAGATGTAAAGATTTCTTTTTTCTTTGATGTATCACTGTTACTTAGAAAAATGTGATGAATTACTTTAATTTCAATAAGTGCATGTATTTGGACCTGTTGCGGTGCACCAGAATATGTAACTGTATTATTTTTGAAAAGATTATCTGTACCATTGGATAATTTCACTGCCTTACTCTACCCATTAGGAAAACCAGTGTAGGAGTTCTCTTTGATACTCTGTCTACAATACCCACACATGTATGCATACAAAATGGTAGAATGGGAATATTGAACTCCAATAAAGAGTTGGTGATTTAGACTGTAGTCCTTTACTAGTAAGTGTGAAATATTGCATGCAGGACAATTGAGAGACAGTCCCGTAGCCTCTTGGTATCCTTTGGATAGTCTGCTGTGCTCCGTTTAGACTATATAATGTTTCTAAAGCGTTTGCTGATTTTACTAATGAATGTTAATCAGCACTCATGTCATGGCACTGATTAATCTTTGTCTACTTTTATATTTTACACAGGAAAACAGTATCACTCGCTGACTTTAAAGGCATGACCATCCCCTCATATATGAAAAACAAATTGAACTACCACACATGGATTACCTGGTACAGTTTCACTGCCCATAACACGTGTAGAAACCCTATTCACAGAGCACTGGGAGGTCCAAAAGAGGGATTTAAAGACAAAGGAGTAAGAAAGAGGGAACATAATGTTAACAGTAAAAAAATTACAGGGATATTCTGGAATATTTCAGCTACAATGTGGTTTTAAGGAAAATAAAACCTGTATTCCTCCCTCCCCAATTTCTTTCTCCTAAGTAGTGCTGGTTATCCTTGCAAAGTAATTTCATTAATAATGTGAGGGTGGAGTGGGGTGGTGATGTTTGTTTGCTTGTTAATGTAAAGACTAAACTACAAATGTATAACTACAAAGGGACAATCTGTAGAGGAGAAAAGGAGAAATTATAAACTTGATTAGATGATCTGTTCAAAGTGAATAATTACAGCAATGTGGTAGCTTCTTAAAGCCAAGGTACAAGTCATTGTTAAGAAAGATATTGTAATCTCAGTGGTTTCTGACCAGAAAAGTGGCAGTTGAGGAGAGTTAAGGGTGTATGGATATGTCTGCATATCAAGGCAAGGTCAACTTGGAGCCATCATGAAAAAAGCAGACCACCCTAAAAATAAAAATTTAGACATGGATAAAGCATGTCATCTGGAGCACAGAGACATACTGTATTATGTCATCAGGAATATCCTGACTGCTAATGAAGAAGCTATTTGGATACATGGCAAGCAAGAAATGAAGCACTCTGTGCTGTCACCTGCTCCAGAGATTTGATTTCTTCGACAGTGAATGAGCCAGCCAAAAAAAAATGAGGCTGCTAGAACTTACAGACCAGAGGGGTTTTTTGGTGGATAAAGTAAAAACCTTTAGTTTTAGATGCAAAGCTGCTGCTGTTTTCAGTCCAAGACGAATAATACAGGGGAACATACATAATATGCAACACATCTGTTTCTGCTTAGGTCAGAAACTTCCTATAACAAAGATGTCTAGCCTTTATCTTATTTCAATGCTAATTATCGACAGATGAAGTGTTTTTTAACAAACAACAAAAAGATTTGTTTTCCTCCTAACAGAATCTTTCAGACATAGAATGGCTTTTCTTAATGAAGTCTTGAAGTAAATCAAAGATTAAGATGGGAGAACAACCCATTTTACCTAGTTCCCATTCCTTTTTTTTTTTTTTTTTTTGAGATCTGTGCTGCTATTTACGTGACAGAATAGTGGTCATGCTGCCCATCTTCCTTTCTGAACACCCCCAAAACCACTGTGGCATCTAACCCACAAAGTCTATCAGAAAGAAAAAAAAAGGTGTTTGTTAAGCAACTAAAAGTAGCCTTTGGGGTTAAATAACATGTCTTTATATCACAACTAAGCCGGGTTATCACAGGGGAACTTAGTATGTTCAAATAATTTCAGGTTTATAGTCTACTGTAATATTCCAGTAGTCATAGAATCATACAGGTTGGAAAAGACCTCTAAGATCATCGAGTCCAACCGTCAACCCAACACCACCATGCCCACTACACCATGTCCCTAAGGGCCCCATCTACACGTCTTTTAAATACCTCCAGGGATGGTGACTCCACCACTTCCCTGGGCAGCCTGTTCCAAGGCCTGACCACTCTTTCAGTAAAGAAATTTTTCCTAATGTTCAATCTAAACCTCCCTTGGCGCAACTTGAGGCCATTTCCTCTTGTCCTATCGCTAGTTACTTGGGAGAAGAGACCAACACCCACCTCGCTACACCCTCCTTTCAGGTAGTTGTAGAGCGCGATGAGGTCTCCCCTCAGCCTCCTCTTCTCCAGGCTAAACAACCCCAGTTCCCTCAGCCGCTCCTCATAAGACTTGTGCTCCAGGCCCTTCACCAGCTTCGTTGCCCTCCTCTGGACGCGCTCCAGCACCTCCATGTCCTTCTTGTAGTGAGGGGTCCAAAACTGAACACAGTATTCGAGGTGCGGCCTCACCAGTGCTGAGTACAGGGGCACGATCACCTCCCTGCTCCTGCTGGCCACACTATTTCTGATACAGGCCAGGATGCCGTTGGCCTTCTTGGCCACCTGAGCACACTGCCGGCTCATGTTCAGCCGGCTGTCAACCAGTACCCCCAGGTCCTTTTCCTCTGGGCAGCTTTCCAGCCACTCTTCCCCAAGCCTGTAGCGTTGCCTGGGGTTGTTGTGGCCGAAGTGCAGGACCCGGCACTTGGCCTTGTTGAATCTCATACAGTTGGCCTCGGCCCATCGATCCAGCCTGTCCAGGTCCCTCTGCAGAGCCTTCCTACCCTCCAGCAGATCAACACTCCCGCCCAACTTGGTATCGTCTGCAAACTTACTGAGGGAGCACTCGATCCCCTCGTCCAGATCATTGATGAAGATATTGAACAGGACCGGCCCCAAAACTGAGCCCTGGGGAACACCGCTCGTGACCGGCCGCCAACTGGATTTAACTCCGTTGACCACAACTCTCTGGGCTTGGCCGTCCAGCCAGTTTTTTACCCAGCGAAGAGTGTACCTGTCTAGGCCGTGAGCCGCCAGCTTCTCTAGGAGAATGCTGTGGGAGACAGTGTCAAAGGCCTTACTGAAGTCCAAGTAGACCACATCCACTGCCTTTCCCTCATCCACTAGGCGGGTCACCTGGTCATAGAAGGAGATCAGGTTGGTCAAGCAGGACCTGCCTTCCATGAACCCGTGCTGGCTGGGCCTGATCCCCTGGTTGTCCCGGACATGGCTCGTGAGCACCCTCAAAACCAACCGCTCCATGATCTTCCCCGGCACCGAGGTCAGGCTGACCGGCCTGTAGTTCCCCGGATCCTCCTTCTGGCCCTTCTTGTAGATGGGAGTCACATTGGCGAGCCTCCAGTCGTCCGGGACCTCCCCAGTTAACCAGGACTGCTGGTAAATGATGGAGAGCGGCTCGGCAAGCTCCTCCGCCAGCTCCCTCAGAACCCTCGGGTGGATCCCATCCGGCCCCATAGACTTGTGAACGTCCAGGTGGCATAGCAGGTCATGAACTTCATCCTCTTGAATTATGGGGGGTTTATCCTGCTCGTCGTCCCTGTCTTCCAGCTCAGGGGGCTGAGTACCTTGAGGATAACCATTCTGACTACTAAAGACTGAGGCAAAGAAGGCGTTGAGTACCTCAGCCTTTTCCTCATCCTTGGTGGCAACGTTCCCCCCCGCATCCAATAGAGGATGGAGATTCTCCTTGGCTCTCCTTTTGTCATTAATATACTTGTAAAAGCATTTTTTGTTGTCTCTCACGACAGTGGCCAGGTTGAGTTCTAGCTGGGCTTTTGCCTTTCTAATATCCTCTCTGCACGACCTAACGCGATCCCTGTACTCTTCCTGAGTTGCCTGACCCTTCCTCCACAAGTGATAAACTCTCCTTTTTTCCCTGGGTCCCAGCCAGAGCTCCCCGTTCAGCCAGGCCGGTCGCCTTCCCCGCCCGTTCTTCTTGCGGCACATGGGGACAGCCCGCTCCTGCGCCTTTGAGACTTCCTTCTTGAAGAACGTCCAGCCTTCCTGGACCCCTTTGCCCTTCAGGACCGTCTCCCAAGGGACCCTCTCGACCAGTGTCCTGAGCAGGCCAAAGTCCGCCCGCCGGAAGTCCATGGTAACGGTTTTGCTGGCCCCCCTCTTTACTTCACCAAGTATCGAAAATTCTACCATTTCATGGTCGCTAAGCCCAAGCCGGCCTCCGACCACCACATCTCCCACCAGCCCTTCTCTGTTCGTGAACAGCAGGTCAAGCGAGGCATCTCCCCTGGTGGGCTCGCTTACCAGCTGCGTCAGGAAGTTATCCTCCACACACTCCAGGAACCTCCTCGACTGTTTCCTCTCTGCCGTGTGGTATTTCCAGCAGACATCCGGAAAGTTGAAGTCCCCCACAAGAACAAGGGCTAGCGACTGGGAGACTTCTGCCAGCCTCTGGTAGAATATTTCATCTGCCTCCTCGTCCTGGCTAGGTGGTCTATAACAGACTCCCAGCAGGATATCTGCCTTGTTGGCCTTCCCCCTCATCCTTACCCACAAGCACTCGACCTCGTCATCACTACCATCGAGCTCTAGACAGTCGAAGCATTCCCTAACATACAGGGCTACTCCACCGCCTCTCCTTCCTCGCCTGTTCCTTCTGAAAAGCTTATAGCCGTCCATTGCAGCACTCCAGTCGTGTGACTCATCCCACCATGTTTCCGTGATGGCGACCAAGTCATAGCTACCCCGCTGCACAATGGCTTCCAGCTCCTCCTGTTTGCCGCCCATGCTGCGTGCATTGGTGTAGATGCACTTGAGCTGGGCTGCCGATTTCTCCCCCGACAATGGCGTGCGGACCCTAGGCTCTTCTCTAGAGAGCCTGGTTTTATCCCCGTCCCCCTTCGAATCTAGTTTAAAGCCCTCTCGATGAGCCCGGCCAACTCACACGCGAGAATCCTTTTCCCCCTGCGAGACAGCTGAACTCCGTCCGTCGCCAGCAGGCCCGGTGCCATGTAAACCTCCCCGTGGTCAAAGAAGCCAAAATTCTGTTGATGGCACCAGCCCCTGAGCCATGTGTTGATCCGATGAGTTTTCCTGTTCCTTTCGGTGTTCCGCCCCGCCACTAAAGGGATCGAGGAAAAAACTACCTGTGCTCCCGATCCTCCTACCAGTCGCCCCAGCGCCCTGAAGTCCCTTTTGATCCCTTCGGGACTTCTCCCTGCAACCTCCTCACTGCCAGCCTGTATAACCAGTAGTGGGTAGTAATCGGAGGCCTGCACGAGACTAGGGAGTTTCCTAGTAATGTCCTTCACCCGGGCCCCAGGGAGGCAGCAGACTTCCCTGTGGGATGGGTCCGGCCGACAAATTGGGCCCTCGGTCCCCCTCAGAAGGGAATCACCAATGACAATTACCCTCCTTTTTTTCTTAGCGGAGGCAGTCGTAATTTGTGGGGCTGGCTGCCTCTCCTCGGGCAACCCCCTGGATGGGCCTTCATCTTCGTCCTCGTTCGTCTGGCCCTCAAGTTCCAGAGCCCCGTATCTGTTGTGTAGGGGCAGCTGGGAAGGTTGAGGCGAGGAAGGCCGGCCGGGGGTTCGCCTGGCGCCCCGAGCAGGGACCTGTGTCCATTCCCCTCCGTCGCCTGGGTCTCCTCCTTCCGCCTGGTGGCAAGAGGGCAGGGGTTCCTCCGCTTCTTGCGGAGCCTCCGTGTGCTGCCCTTGCCTCAGGGATGGCAGGGTGCGGCTCCACCAAAGTATCTGGTTCTAGAAGAGTACATAATATAGTTGGTAAATACTGACAAGACAGTTATGTTCATCATAATACTCATGGGTTGTCAGCCATTGCCTTATGATAAACATAAAGGAGAAAGTTTTTTTTTTCTTTTTTCTCTCTTTTATATTAAAAAAGATGAGGGGGATTGTAGCTGGCAGATGGCAGTTTAGCACTTAGATGTTTCAGACATTTGTGTTATCCGTTGTACAGAGCAAGTGTGGTATGCTTAAAAAAGAGAAAACACCAGCCCAAGGTTATTTAGGTACCAAGCCTCCATGCCTTGAATTCTGGTGAGAGTGCCTATTGCCTTTAACAGGATAAGGCTTTAAGGAAGTGATGTTTGGTTTTCATTGACTATTGTAAAGTGTTCATCTGAGAGAGTGTTCTGATAACCTTCATGGACTGACGAACACAACTGATAGCTATTCCTAAGGAGTCTAATGACTTAAATTAGTAGGAACTGATAAAATGATCTGTTCTTCAAACAGCTTTCTCTTAAATTCCTGACATTCAGCTGTAACTATTGTTTATTCATTTTAGGAAATTAAAGAGTATAATCTATGCTTCATTACATTGTTGCTGCTGTTATAATGTTGAAAGCACAGCAAATAAAGGTAGTGAATATCTTATCTCACTAACTAAATATTACTGAAAGCTTTCTTCAGGGAAAAAAAAAATCAACTGTCTTGACGGAGTTGATCATCTTGAAAATAGATACAGAGTCTGAATATGCCTCTCTGTTACAATGTCTTTAATATATTTTCATATGATTTGTAGACATTGGTTATGTCAAAATGTCTTCTGGTGTTACAGTGTCTTTTTTTTTTCCTTAAATTTCTTAGGACTGTATTGCCATTAAGATTATAGTTCTTATATTATTTTTCATAGCTTTTTTACTTTCTTTCCAAGGTATCATTATCTACTCTAGTTTTCCGCAGGCTAATGGGAGTCTGATGGAAACTTTGTTAAATAAAGTTTCTCAACCAGATGTGTCATGTTTGAGTTTAATAAACCCAAGGGGAAGTTTTTCTTCTGTGAGTTTGTCTAATCACTTTTTGAACCTAGATAAACTGTTGATATCTGCACCACTCTTGAGGCAATTAATTGCAACATTTAACTACAGTAAGTGTGATTAAGTTCCACCATTTCCTTAATTTGAACCTGCCATCTGAGATTTTCATTTAGCTATTTCATATTGTTACTTATGAAGACATCTATCATATACCTCTGCAGTAATTTCTTTTTCACGCTAGAAAGTCCTAGTCTGTTCTTCCTTTCTATAGCTTTGATTGCAGGCATACTGCAGGTCCGTACAGAACCATCATAAGGATTCTGTTTCTTTTTCTGTTCCTTTCCTGAAGTATTGGATTCTTTGGGTTTTTGAGAACTACTGGGTATTTTTGGGGTTACAACTATTTCATCTTTCCTGAGTTTATCACTGCCTATATGCAGTTAGGGCTTTTTTGCCCTTCAGTGCATTATTTTTAATATTTATCACCATTCAGGTTCATCTGCTATTTTGTCACCTCATTGCTCAGTACTTTGAGGTCCTTTTGCAGTTCTTTTCAGTCAGCTCTCATTTTTAGTACTCTGAATATTTTAGTATCATCAGTGAATGCTATCATACCTTTATTTACCTCTTTTTCTACATCTCTCAAGTTTGATGCTTTCTCCATTTTAAGTACCGCTTTGTTTAAACAGTTATAATTTTTAAATCTTAGGAAACAAACATCAGCACTCATGGAGGTGCTGGGATAAAACCAGTCTGCTCAGGGCAAAACCCTTCTCTTGTTCAGGTACAGCACGGTTATATAATGTTGGACTACCTTTTCTGAGGGTCGTATCAAGTATTTAGGCTCGTATTCTCAAGTCTTCCAGCTCTCACTCAGTTCATTAACTGTATAATGAAGAAATGTGAAGCATTTATAAATACAGTACTAGTTGTTGCCAATTCTTAACTGGGCTCCTGGGCATGGAGAATAGTTACTGATTGGTGCAAATGGGAACACTGCAGCCTGAAAGCTGGAAAATGCTTAGCTATTTACCTCCCATAAGGCTTTGCTGATTAGGCCTTCTAGTTTTTTTTCTTTGTGTATGCTACCGTGAAGCTAACGAATAACTTCGAAGTTGCTTGATTTCTGCCTGATATCACAAGCAAATGTGGCTAAATACCTCCCAAATAAGTAGTGCTTAGTACCTAAATAGAATATTTGAGCTGCCATCACTGAGGAATTTTATTTAATTCTTCAGTGACAAGTCTAGCAAATTTTATTTGGCACTTTTGACAGTACGTAATGTGTAGGCAACGTGTGCTGTGTTTATAAGAGCGGCACCACATCATACGAAATATTACCTGTCATTAGAGCCTCCATCAGTCACATCTGACTGGCATAAATCAAATAGAACAAATTCCCATTTTTAGAATAGGAATTGTTTTGGCAAGTGCGCCATCACATAAACATATTTTGTTGGAAAAAAATAGAAATACACCAAGCATTTGAAATGACACACATAAAACTGCAAATACAACTGACAATAAATGTCAACATAACAAAATGTATAGCCTGTGTTCTTGCAGAAACCCTTAATATAAGCTGATGTGACTTACAGTGAAAAAAATGTTACTGCTAATAAATATGAATAGTGGAACACAAACAAAAACAACCAAAAACTTAGAGCCAATTTGGCAGCTGATGTTAAGTTAATATTTCTTATGTAATAGTTCGTGGTGCACAAGTATGAATCTTCTCTTCTTGGTAGTGTGGTGATTCTCAGGGGTAAGCTAAAGAGCTTTCTGTTTTCCAGGTGTTTCAGATGACACACTGTAGGTTTTAGCTGCACTTCACATATCAGATTGTGATATTTTGGGGAAATACTATTTCAGTAGCAGCTCCAGCTAAGAAAGGATAACTCTTGTTTATGTGATTCAGAATAAAATGTTGTGTTCTTATAGAACTATGAATGTTGAATCTTGTATGCCATGTTATTTGACCAAAAAGCCTGGCAGCATCTATGAGATTTGAATGTCCGTATAACTACAAAATTCACCTATGGGAGATCTTGCCTTGTGGACAACAAGTAATGTTTTTTTTCAAAACAGAGGAAATCTTTACTTTTTTTTTGCCAGCACAAGTAGACATTTATCTATAGATAGCAACAAGTCAAAATATTTCAGAATGAATTTGTAAATTTTACTCATCTGTGTTTTGTATGGAGCTAGCCAATAGTTTACATCCTCATAAATCTTCCTCTGTCATGACCATTTTGATATTGTGAATGTAATTCCATGTGAGCTACTGGTATTTCTGTATTTTTGCAAAAGCAGTATCTCACTGTAATATTTGATCAAAGAATGGATGACAGTATTATTGAACTATTTTCAGCTGTGGCAAAATAATTTGTTTCTCACAAAGACTGAAGTTCACTGTCAATTATTTATGCAGAATGCAAAACATCATGAACCACCTTAGTATAGGTGCAAGTGGTTTTGTATAAAACTGCTTGGGGGGAACGATTCTCTACAGTAAATGGGTACAGCCATAACTCTAATCAGCCTACATGAAGAGTTCTCCTATATAGATGAATAAATTTTGAGTATAAGGCTAGACTTTAAATAGGATTGGTATGTTTAGTGTAAATGTAAATAATATGGCAGGCATTTACATGTTTATTGAGCTATTCATTAAAAAGTTGAAATGAAAATGTGGAAGCACTGAGAGCTGACTTTTATTATTGCAATACATTTACGCATATGAAGTCAAAATCAACAGAAAAATATTGTAATGGAAATGACATTTAATTCCATAGAAAAACATTTGTAAGAATAATTTTATAAAAGGAAAATATGAACTGTAATTGTGCCTTGCTGATAACTTTAAAAGAAATGAGAAACATTTAAAAATCAATATTATTTTATACACTAAAGTGTTTATATTACCAATGATAAAGACCAACTTTTTCCTATCAATATAGTGGTGATAACTAGTGCATACTCATTCATGAAAGAATGTTTTAAAAAACTTGTGAAATTCCAATACATCAAACAACAACGGAAGCCTAATTAAAAAACAAAACAAAACAAACAGTGCCTGGCATATCATGTAATTGATTAATTCCATTAATTTCAAGATTACAATAAAAGATTAAATGCATGGTAGTATGTATGAGAATTATGTTATTAACTGCATTGTTTTATAGTCTCTACTATGTAGAAAATAAAATATTAGTGTATATATAAGCACCTTAATATGTTGGTTTAGGACATGGATCCAGAGTGAAACTAGATCTTTGGAAAGACCTATATTAATGTAAAAATTGAGTCTGGATTTTGAAAAGGTTACTCACTAACTGAAAACATGGAGATTTTTAGAAAAGAAAAAAAAAGCAATTTCCTTTTTGGGTTGGGTTCTTTTGTTGTTTGTTTTTTTTTTTTTTTCCTAAAATCTTGTATTTGTCATTACGAATAGGCAGTGAAATAAACATGCAGCACACTCCTACATGAATTGACTGTCCAAAAAAGGCAAAAAAGAAACATGTAGTACCCTGGTTCTGTTACAAAATCAATTTAGTAATCAGATAATTGAGCCAAAAGATACAGGGAAATAATAAGCTTTTAAAAAACTTGGCTTTCTTGTCAAAGTAGTGAAAGGACTTGGGGGTATGCCCTTTCTGGGAGACAAATTTAGTTTGGCTATAGGTAGATCTGTGGCTTCATAAAAATATATAGATCTCTTCTGATAACTTGCATCAGAGCTCTATTTTTGGTTGTAGAGAAAAGCAGGACTGACTAGTTACAACCAAACAGACGAATGTTTTAAAATGTTCTCTAATGCCTTTCTCTACATAAAGAGAGACACAGGTGCACAGAAGAGCACAATATTCAAAGAGAAGTTGGGCAATTTAACGTAGCTGCATCACTAAAATGTCAGTATTTTTTTATGCTGTAAAAGAGTAAATTTGAAAGTGATCAAAGCTAGCAGGATAAATTGCTGGTTCCACAGTTCTCTCATGCAATTACTAGAAGGACAAGATGTGAAAGTGGAAGAAGATGTGAAGGAATAAAAACACATGACATTGCAGAAAGTGATAGCACCTGTAACTGGGGGCAGAAGCAGAGAGTAATGATCTGGAATCTTTTAAAGAAACTGTTGGTTGCTACAGGTATTTCTTTAAGTGATTTAACTAAGCAACTTGTTTAGGCAGCTTTATGACAAATTGACCTACAACAATGTTCACAATTCTTTGTATATGCAGTGAGATGTTTTTGGATAGTGGTCTAAAACTATTAAATTACCAGTGTGTTATCCTTCTAAAAAGCAGCACAAGAAGCAACTCTAAGATAGTTCTTGCGATCCTTAGGTGGACTGCTGACAATGTAGTGAAAGTCTGTTTATTCTTTGTGCTGTGAGTCCGCATGCCTGCAGATAGCCTAAGCCTAGGTAGTACAGGTCAGCACCAGGAAAGGAGATTGCTATCACTTGCAAAGTCTGCAGAAGACAAACCCTTGAATTTAGAAAGCTGCAACAAAGTGGGACCTGGATATACCTGTTCTTTTCTTTCATATATCCTCATGTCTCCCTTATCTTGTCACAGCTCTGTATACCTCAGAGGTTTGAGCATCTAGGTCTAATAAGAAAAATTGTTTGGCCCACAAAGTTTTTTTCTTAGATCTCCGTACGGCATGCTGTTGACAAAACAGATAATTAAGTGGTAAAGTCATTGAGTTTCCCCTGCAAACTTGGGCTCTTGCACTAAGCCAAATGGATACAGGGATAGGAAGTGCACTACTGTTTCAGCTTCTGGCCGTAGAATGAAGACCATCCATATGAGTTCCCAGAATGAGCTATACACCACCACAGTGGGATTCACTCGTGTTTATAAAGAAATAGTTATCTAAGTTCTCTTTTTATAATCCCCATTGAAAGCTCATGTAATGTAATAAACAGAAGAAAAAGAATTTCCTAGGTCTAAAGGCAAAGTTGAAAAGATCTAATCTGATAAATACTCCATGAAACTCCATGAAACTACACCTAGATATATGTATCGGAGAGATAAAGAACAAACATCAATAGTATGTCGAGCACATCCGTGCCCTGTTTGAACCACACATACATTGTCTGAAGCTAAAGCTCCATGGGAACTTTTACAGAAGGGTAGCATTTGGCTGAAAGCCTGAATCTAGATGATGCCACAAGTTCCATTCAATTTAATGAGCATTCTAATTTATTGAGTTCACCTGCACAATAAAGTAACAGCATTGTGTAATAAATTGAGTCTGAGTTACCTTTCACAGGGTTTAAATTCAACATGGCAATACATTTTCCAGTGTTTCCTTTATGGTCAAAAGAGGAAAAAACAAAGATTCAGCTATTTAAAATAGTCAACATAAGAAAAAACCCCTACTTTTTTATTTGTAGATTTTTTGTTGTTGTTTTTTTTTTAATCTGTAAATTAATTTAACTGAATGAATAATTCATGTGCAGCAGGTAGATAATTAACTGACTCCATAATATAATCCTTACTAAAATATTCTATGCCTATGTAATATCAGCTTTAAAAAAAAGACTAATTTTAATCAATTTCAATATATTAGCATAAAATATTAAGAAGCTTGCAATTTTTTCCCAACTGTTGATCTTAGTTTTGTTTCATTATGTACCATCAGTTGATGAATATGTTGGGAATTTAGCGGGATTTGGCTTCATAGCAGAGTTAAGGTTATGTTACAATTTTGGATTTTCTGCCCTACATGACTAACAAAATTGCTTAATGGATTTTTGTGTTTTCAAGCAGCATACAGAGTAAGAACTCACTTTTTTAATAATGACAGTATAAAAGATTGCTAAAGTGGCTGCTTTTGATCTCAAACATAATCAGTAACAGATATTATACTATTACTATCATTTGCAGATTTTGCCAAGCTAAAGCATTTGCCATAAATCCAGTATGCTTTGACCCTATAAAATTCATATACAGAGCAGTCCTTCATATCTGAATCATGCATCTGGCCACATCTGATGGTGTGGTTTTTTAAAAAACCAAACTTATCTATACCTGGTAGCATTGCCTTTCATTCCAGTGTGGAACTGAGAAGCATCGAGAAATGGTATGATGGATTTGGCTGCTGAATGACAAGACAACAAGAAAGTGGATAGCCCATAGGGTTCAGTCATTTTATGGCAAGTTAAAGCAGCAAAATAGTTCAGAGGAAACTAAAGGTACCTCTATACTTTGGAGTTCAGGAGAGCTTTTGACCATGAGATAGAGATGAAACAGTTAATAGAGAATACACAGCAGATCCATATCATTCAGCACTGGGAGCCAGAGTATAGATGTGAGCTGATAGTGGTGTGATAAGCATGAGCACCTAGAGCTGCACATCAGTCAAATGGAGTACTCCAACTGGAATACGGTACTCTGTTGCCATGTAGCAGGAAGCAAAGACTGATGCCCAAACAGTTTTAGATCTCAGGTAGCTCTTGTACACTTGCCAGGTGGATTGCTAGAGGTCTTGATGTTGGTAAACAGCTTTAGCAAATGTTTATGCTAAGCTAAAAATAAATAATGCTGATTTTGGTAAAATGGCACATTTTGTTGTTTGGTTGCAGAGACAGCAAAATGGAAAATGTCCAAAAACCATTTTGGATTGTTTCACAGAAAGGGATGATTACAATACTGGTAGGAGGTTAACAGCAAAGGCCCTTCAGGGTCAAGAAAGACTTGAGATCAAATAACTGAAGTAGCCTTATATTTGTCCATTTAGGAGATCCTTATGGAGTAGAGTTTCAGCCAGGTCACTAATTAAAAAAACTAGTTCTTATATTGAGCACTAGTGTAAATAATTGATTTGGAGTTTCCAGAAACAAGATGTGTTTTCCATATGAACTCTGAAACAGTGCTTGTGTAAGAGAAGTTTTGCAATATGAACAAAACTGATGGGGAGTGTTTTAGATATATCTTATAAGCTGGTGTGTCTCACAATTTCATAGCAGAAAATTAGAGGTGACACTAGTCATGACTAAATGTGAGTGCCATTTTTACCATAGTTTTTTTTCAAGAATTACATCACAGATACCAAGTCTGCAATGGCAGTTGCCTGCCATGAAATTTTACCTGGTTTTCTATAAAATAACCATTCACAGTGTCAACAAATTAATGAGTCTTTGCATATAGTAAAGATAACAGTTTTATTACATCCTGGCTCAGATGGAAATTTTAAAGCTACAGTTCTCTTCCTTAGTCTAGAATATATATACATGTTTTCCAAATATGATAGAAACAATCAATTTAAGATTATATGTTTTGAATATTTGCTATTGAAAGCTTACAAAAGATTAATATATTATTAGCCCTTCACTGCTTATTGTCTGCAGATAAAAATTTGTTGGAAGAATAGTGAGACAAATAATATTTTCACTTATAAAAATAAAAGCTCATTAAAACTTGCATTTTATTTTATGGCTTGTGTTGCATAGTACTAAAAGGAGCAACTAGAGCGTACGTAAATCAAATGAGATTTCATTTGGTATATTAGTCTTTCATATGTCTGGACACATTTGTTTATTTAACTAAGAAATAATAGTATCCTATCCCTCAGGTCTTTGGTCTGTATTAACTAAAAATAATTACAAATTACATACATTTCAAAAAGTTACCATCTTGCTTCTAAAATAGTTTAAAGATCAATGAATGTGCATATACTTTAAATGGAAATAAACAGACTCCTCAATTAATGTTTTCTTCTAGGAAGTCTATGCATTTGTTGTCATTTATGGCAGATGAGGGTAAAGGGAATTCTATGTCAGGCTCTTGTGCCCTCGTTTCAGCTGGGATAGAGTTAATTTTCTTCCTGTAGCTGGTATAGTGCTGTGTTTTGGATTTAGGATGAGAATGATGTTGATAACACACTGATGTTTTAGCTGTTGCTGAGCTGTGCTTACACCAAGTCAAGGACTTTTCAGCTTCTCATACTGCCCTACTAGCGAGGAGGCTGGGGGTGCACAAGAAGTTGGGAGGGGACACAGCCAGGACAGCTGACCCAAACTGGCCAAAGGGATATTCCATACCATATGACGTCATGCTGAAAAAAACAAAACTAGGGGGAGTTGGCCAAGGGGGGCACGGCCGCTGCTCAGGAACTGCCTGGGCATTGGTCAGTGGGTGGTGAGCAATTGCATTTTGCATCACGTTTTGTATATTCTTTTATCATTATTATTATTTTCCTTTCCTTTTCTGTCCTATTAAATTGTCTTTATCTCAACCCACCAGTTTTACCTTTTTTCCAATTCCTTCCCCCATCCCACTGAGGGGCAGTGAGCGAATGGCTGCGTGGTGTTTAGCTGCCTGCCGGGTTAAAACACAACATCTTGTTGAAAGTGCTGGCAGTTCATGGGTTGTTGTCATTAAAGAATCAGGGCGTGCCTCTATCTGCTGACATCCTATAACTTATGAGTGTCAGGCTTCTAAGAAAGGATGTGCTACTTCATCTGATTTTATAACCTAACTTAAAATCCACACACATTAAAATCAGCAGAAGAATTTCTTTTAATGAGATAACATTAGTGGCATTGTTACAAAGCTTAGGATCTATTTCCTATGCATTCCTATGAATATTAATAACTTTCATTCCAAGTAAGGTACTCTGACAAAAATAAAAATTAGGTGCTTCCTTCCAGAGATTTAGGTAAAAAGACACCAGATTTTTCTATTTTTGACGCTTTTTCTTGCAAATGTCTGAAGTAGATGTAGTTGTGTTTCCACGTCCATTACAACCCCATGATCTTCTCTACAATCCTGTTTTCTTCTTGTTAATGGTGCAGTTGGTTTGGCAGGCTGTCTACACTATGCTGTTTTGATATTAAAGAGATGTGACAGTAACTCTCATTTTTTGCCTAAAACTGTTGTTGTTCTTGCTGAGGATTGTGCCCACTAATTAGCTCTCAAATGGAGTTTTCTGGGCAGATTTTGAATTTTCTATGTTGATTTGGCTGATGCTGGCTGGCTGTCATTTGCCACACTGCTGCTTTTGCTATTTCTTGATGTTTTAACTTGTCTCTTTAAGACATTCTCATCTCCCTAATAAATCCTCATTCTCAGCTGAGATATCTTCACACTTCTTTACTTGGTTTTGAGTTTTGTTTCCATGTTCTGTTCCTTTCCTTTCCTAGGTGGTGAGTCTCTGTTCTGTAGTTGGGAAGTTCAATGTGAGCAAACTTATGGTTTCCATAGACACTTTAATTTTATTGATTTGTTAGAAGAGGTTAGGGTAAACATCTGGTTCTTCCACTGGTGCTTAACTTTAGGCACATGAATAATCCTGTTTATCAATATAGGTAAAATATATATTAAATGTTGTCTGTATAACATTTACTTTAAAAGGTTGTGAACACAGCAAATTTGCGAAAAGTGTGGATAAATAAGTCAAGTAAACACAAATGCAATAAAGCAGATCACATAAAGCATATCTGTGGGGAAGGACAGAATTAGTTCTTCCCATAATTACTAGGGAAGTCCTCAACATCCGCTCCATATTAAGATCCCAAAAGCCTTTAGGCAGCAATAAAGTTACTTATTATGGCAGATTGAGTCTGACTTGCTTATTGTACTCCAGATATTAAAATTATGTTTGAGCATTGCATTTGCCTGTCTATTGACTGCTATTAAAAATAAGGGTCATGTTTAATTGCCTGAAATACTTAAGTGTTCTTTAATTCTAGATTCCTATAGTAGAGAAAAAAAAAAGAAAAAAAAAAAAGAAGAAATGATCTAAACATGACTTAGATTGCAACTAGATAAAGCTCTGGCCTTCAGAGATCTGGCTTTTATTTCTTACTCTGCTGGTGGGCTGTTGTCTGACTGGGGACAGCCACTTCTTCCTACTCAATCAGGTAGGTTATATTAGGGTAATGACCTCCTTTCTCTCATGACCTTGATGAGTCAGGAACTCTCTCTCACTGTACCCCTCACAAAGGCAGAGATCTAGGCACAGCTGTGGAACAGATGATGTTCATGAAGGGATAAGGATGGGAAGACTGCAAATAGAAAAGGGTATGTGATGATATGGTACCACAGGTGCCAAGGGTAGGCAATCAGGAGAAGGGAATAGAAATAGCAAAGCAGTTGTGAATTTGGAAAAAGAAGTAAAAAGAGGTTAAAGGCTTTAATCTTTTATTTTCTGTTCTCTTTTCCTCTTTTTGTCCTCTGATTGCACCTGCAGTAAGTGTAATGTAGAAGAACCTCAGGGCAAGTTTGAAGAAAAGTTAATTCAGCTGCATGTTCACAGGAAATGGCTAGCATCATTTCAGGTCAGTTTACATAGTTTCCCATCTACCAGGAATGCTTGTAATGATACTTAAGTAACAGTCAGAATGTATGGCAGCTCGATAAATGCTACATATGGTTGGTGAACCTGTGGATAAGGTGCAGTTACAAAGAAACATATTCTCAGTTGCTGCTTACATATATTAACTCCATAATTGATGTCAGACTCTCATTTGCTTTCCTCTGGTGATATGAGTAGGCTTTCTGTCCCCCGTAAAATCAGCAGGTGAATGGAACAAACTCCGTTACTATGTAATTTTTGCTTTAAGCTGCACATTATGCAATACTTTGATCTGACATGTATCTCCTTTGGCAGAGGTGCAAGGCGGCAGTAGAGGAGGGTTTCACTGCGGATGGATTATAAATTGGCACATCTCATTAAGATCTACACTCAGCCTTTGAATTCCCACAATTGCTGATATCTACAATTTACTCCATACCATCATCTGTGTGTGGAAATAACAGATAACAAAATTACAGCCACCTGAAAGTAGACACAAATGTTCTTCAGACCTGAAGGTGTTTGTCAATTAGGGAATAGACAAATTTGCTAAAGACAGTTGCAAAATCAACTACAAGAGTAGCACTGGTGTCAGATTGTGATATCAATACTGCAGTAACTCATCAGGAATGTCTTATTGTGTTTACACACTACATTTTAATTAAATATATTTAATGCCTTAAAAGAATTGTTGTCTGCAATTGTTGCTTTATTCAACATCAAAAGGAATAAGAAAACCTTATATTTGGCTCAAAGGGATATAGTCACATTAAATAACATTTTACAAAATGTTATCTAATTAATCCACTTTTAATTAACAGGATTTGGTTTTTAACTTCTCAAAAATTATTTTATGACTCAGTTTCCTCCCTTTGCTGTTGTTTGTGTGCATCCCTCTCTGTTGCTGTGTCTGATTGTTATAGCTATTCCAGACAGTTTTCCTTCTGTAGGTTTGGAGAATATTATTAAGGTGATTTTTCTGAACAGTTTCCTGGAAAGCTTGTGCTGAGAATGGTACTCATGCTGGCTGTACACAAAGCAAATGTTAAATGTACCAGATACATATTAAAGAATAAATAAATATAAAATCACCTGTAGTACTTCTTTTGAAAAGTAACTTGGTGGATTACTTGTAACTGTACAGAACACATTTTAGGTGTGCCCATCAGTGCATTGAAAGATATCTTATAGATTTCTGTTACCTTGAAATGGCTAGGATAAATGATGAACATTGTTTACTTTGCATTTGTCTGATATAGTTCAGCTTTTCATCCTTTAAATGTAAAGCTCTTGGATGGAGCTGTTTGCCAGCTAGTTAGCCTGATTATTTCAATCCTGGGAAGCCAGGATATTTTTAGGGTTTTTCTAATAAATGCATTAGAGTCATCAGCATTGACTGAACAGAATGTTCAAAATGTTTTTACTTTAGGTACAGTCACCTTTATGAGCTCACAGAAATTGATACAGTTTAGTAACAACAAAGCAGATCTTCCTGTCCTACCTGTGTGAATTGTTTCCCAACACATACCTTTTCAAAGCCTTATTTTATTTTTATTTTTTATTTTTTATGATTTCATGTTTATTATGAGTTTGACCCAAAATGTAATGTGATAGTACTCTTTAATATAATTTAAATGCTTTTGTTTTTAGAGACTAAATAAAAATTGCTTCCTTGAACCAAACATTATTTCTAATGAATTTGGAGGATGCTTCCTGGCCTCTACTTACTACTTACCCACAAAATAAAAGGTAATTTTCTTGATTTCAATATCTTAATAGGATGCACTGGGAGATGAAAGTGGAAGTATATTTTTTTTAATACTGGAAACGATTATATTTGTATAATTTATCTATATAGCTTTTGAATAATCTTTGCTATTATGAAAATTGCTGTCTGTGTATGTTCATAGAAGACTGTCAGATTAGCTCTTGTCTTGTTAGACTCAAGATAATTTGAACCGTTAGAGTGCATTCATGCTCTACTCTCATTTAATCTTAGGACAGTTGATTACTTGCCTGAACTGAGAGAAGGGGAGAGGAAAAAAAAAAAAAAAAAAAAAAAGAGCAATCTTTTTTCTTTTTCCCTAAAGAGAGGAAAAAATGGAGTAGGCAGGACTAACAAGACATGTTTTCTAGAATCACACAGGGAGACCATGAAACAAGTACACAGAAAATATTAAACAGATGACATGAAGTTACATCCTTCTGTAATAGGAGATATTCTTATGGATTTTATCTTGTAAGAAAGAATTAATGATTTACTCATAAGCCCTGTGCAATGATTTTGACTGTACCTTCATTTCATGTACAAACTGCCATATGAGGACAAATCAAATATAGCACAGTATCCCTCATGGTGAACCATATTTATAATCCTTCTCACAGAGTCAAAGCAGAAAGCTCAAACCTTTGGGAGGATTATGGTGAAAGATAGGCTGAAACAGAAAGACCCCAAAGAAAGGTGCAAGGACTGCTGGAAGCAGAGTTACCGGAAGGTGTTGCTAAGCAAAAAGTTCATGTTCCAGCATTACCAGCACAGTACCAAGCTTAAAATAGCCATGCATAAAGGAACTGAATCTCCTGACAACGGTGTCTGACAGAGGGCGTTTGTTTGGATTCTGTCCCATAAGCATTGACTTCTGTTCTCTTACAAAGAGGAAGTCAGTGTTTTCTTTGAGTCCAAGATCTTCATGTTGGTGTAATACCAAGCTATTTTGCTTCTATCTACTTGTTTGCTATTATCAGGACATACAAGATAGAATTCTTCTGGTACTTTTTTTTCTCCTTCCATGACATGTAATAATTAGAAAGAAAAAATTCTTCAGTCTTAGCAACAGAAAGAATATCTTTTTACTTGGAATATGCATGGCCAGCTGGGAAACTCTCCCAAGCCCCATTGAAGTATCCCACGTAAATATGGCACATATGATCATGCTGCCTTTTTGTATGCATGTATGTTGGGGTGTGTAAACAAAAGAAAAAAGTATTGGCTTTCGACTGACCAAAAGAAAGTGCCTTAGTATCAGTGACTTGGAGGTGGGGGTGCTAATGTTGCAGGAGCCTGGAAGATGGAAATTCATAATTGGAAACTGAGGTGGATAATAATGGCATTTTAAAGCCATTCAGTGGACTACTTAGGAAACTTTCTATTAGTAATGATTTCTTTACAAATGGTTTTACCCTTTGAGTTCTATAAATATTGTCTGTATCATAAATCAATATCACCTGGGCAGCAAAAAGGAGATTTTGTTATAACTAGTAAGCACCTAGTTTTGTAGGAATGGTGACTCTTGGGCTTTAGTGTTTTGTTTTGTTTTGTTTTCTGCTTGTCCTCTTAGTATCCCTGTCTATCACTGCTTCACACAGCATTCACCAAGAGGAGTGTGTCCAAGAGTTGTGGTAAGTTGGGGGAGATTGTTTCCTCTGATCTCTGTTCTTGCAATAAAGATAAGAGCTGCAAGAAATTGTACCAGTCAGATCTGTCAGTGGCTATGAGTAAATAGATGATCATTCTGTCAGTTTTTAGCAGCATCTTTGTTGATCTCCCATATTACTAGTCTTTTGTGCTCTTGCAAAAGAGAGGGTTGAATTGTGCATTGGTTGGTTCACATTTATGCCAGATTTTTTTTTCTCCTCTGGAATATGCTTATTAATTTCAATCAAGGGCACAGAACTTCCTGTAGAGCACAGAAGAGCTCTGAATAGTGAAACAAAGGGAAAATGGTGGCTGTGGAGAATTTGTACATTGTAGAATATATGATGTAAATTAAGGCAAGACTTTGATTTCCTTTCTCAGTGCTGTTACTTTTCTTGCAAAATGTGTTATGTGATATAGAATAGAATAGACTGTTTCAGAGGAAGGGACCTACAACGATCATCTAGTCCAACTGCCTGACCAGTTCAGGGCTGACCAAGATAAAACATGTTATTAAGGGCATTGTCCAAATATCTCTTGAACACTGACAGGCTTGGGGCATCGACCATCTCTCTAGGAAGCCTGTTCCAGTGTTTGACCATCCTCTCAGTAAAGAAATGAAATTACATTCATATAATGTCTGAATTATTTGAAGAAAAAGAAAAGAAAAAAGTCAAAAAGCTGTGATACCGTGACTAATATGTGCCCAGTGGGTAGAGCAGTAGATAGAGATTCAAGTGGCCCAAGTCACATTTTGAGATTTTTGCCATTAGCTTGCCTTGTAACCTCAAGAAAGTTCTCTCCTTTGTCTGTCTCTGTTTCTTTCCCAGCAGTTTATCTTCTCTAGTTAAAAAGGTCTTTGGCAAAGACTGGCTTTTATATTGTGCAGTAATGGGGAGTAATTATATTAATGTCTCTAGCCATTATTATAAATTAAATAATATCTGGTGGAATTTTTTGAGCCTCGAAAACCAGTTGGAAGGGTCCTTCAAATAGTAATGGAAGTCTTGTGAATCTGTATCCTGCTGAGATTTTAGGCAACACTTAAACAGTAACATAATTTTTAATTGCAACATAATTATAACATAGTTCTGTCCAGGAATCTCAGTCTAAACCCCTTGTTGCATAGTGAGTTCAGGACATGCTGAGCGATCCGTCCATCAAGTTTCTGTGTATATCTCGTGAGGCATTCTAAGAAAAGAGTGCTAGCATGAAGTTACTTTTTCAGTTCTAAACCAGATTTGTTCATGTGCCACACTAATGCTTACCCAGTTTTCATTAGCAATTCTGTTTTGCTTGTCTCTTCATTTCGTTTCAAGTTTGCATTGTATTTCTATACTGCGCTATTTAAAAATAAAGTAGCTTGTCGAAAAAGAAAAAGAAACCAACTGCTTTGAAATATGGAATGAAAATTATTTTATCCCTTTTGCTTACAGTCCCCTGCTAGTTGCCATACTGCAGAGATTCCACTGAAAAGTACCACTGGGATATGATATTTTACACAGCACAGCAGGGTGCAATCTGCTTGCCGTGCCAAATACATCTTGCAGCAGACAAGAGTTTTAAAGGATATACCCATGAGGGACTATTAAATGAATGCGAATGGAGAGTCAAGTACAGGAAAGAGCCTTATTCTAAAGATGCAATGTTGAACAGTAGCTGACATTAAGACAAGCAAGGTATAGGCTGGTTTTGTATAGACACAATATGATGAAAAGGTATAAGTGATGGTGTTCATCATCAACAGTGCTCAACAAATAAACTACTTCTTTAACTACAAATATTCACTGACTTTGAAAAGGTTTCTGGAAGACTGGGCATAAAAAATGATTAAAGAATCTGGAAAAAGTTCTGCTGGTTCTTTTAAAGGATTTTTAAAGAGATCTTTCAATTTAATGTTGGAAGGAGAGGACCACAAAATGCATCTAAATGTTGTGATTAGCTGCATAGAAAATCACAGATGCTTGATCTGTGCAACACATTATCTGTTTTTTAAGACTTAACACACCATTGAATTTGGTAAATACGTGTTCATTGTTGCTATTCTGCTTTTTCTCTGTAGATATTATGAGGATCTTTAGAGTCAGGTTAAAAAATGTCTTATGACAAGTAAATTTATGTAAGCATTCTTGTGCCTGGCTTTACCACTATATGAAAGGAGGCAAATTTGTGTGTGTTTATATAAAATGGAATAAAGGAGCTAATAGCTAATAGGAATGTCAGAGGGGAAAAAGCTTATGAAATTGTGGTGAAGAACTTTTAGAAGTTTGGAGTTTCTGAAACAAAACCTACAATATGCCTATCTACAATCAAGAAAACCACTCTTCATTGAGACTCAAAGTAGACAGTGAATTAGTGCTCAATTAAGGTATCCTGGTTTCAGCTGGGATAGAGTTGATTTTCTTCCTATTAACTGGTGTAGTGCTGTGTTTTGGATGTAGTATGAGAATAATGTTGATAACACCCTGATGTTTTAGTTGTTGCTAAGTAATGTTTGCGCTAGTCAAAGATTTTTCATCTTCCTATGCCCTGCCAGGTGCAGGGGGGCTGGGAGCGAGTGTGGCCGGGACGGCTGGTCCAGCTGGCCAATGGGCTATTCCATACCATATGACGTCATGCTCAGCATATAAGGCTGGGCGAAGAAGAAGGAGCGGGAAACATTTGGAGTCATGGCGTTTGTCTTCCCAAGTAACCGTTAAAGGGCAAGGGGAGGAGTTCATTGCAATGTCAAACCTGATGGTCTGGTCCAAAGGGAGCAGGGGTGGAGATTGTAATGGATATACTTTTAAATTGTTGTAACCCGTGATTTGAGTTGCATGTTATAGGAATTACTATAGCAGGAATCACCTGAACCAATGGAGGACAAGCTTTACAAGAAGCCGTGCAAGTGCAGCAATGACCCAACTTGAGCCGGCTTTGGTGCCCAGTAACTCCATGCAGCACATGACCTCTCCTGTCCTGAGTGACCACCATAACAGATGGAGCCCAAAGTCATGGACTAAATGAACGCAGTGGACATTTTGTGGACATTTATGGATATTTTACAGACATTTTACAGGGGTGGTCCATAGACTAAGGGAATGATATGTGTGTATTGTATGAAAGGATGGGAAGGGGGGGGGGTGGGTAATAAGAATGTGTTAGGGACCTGAGCATGATGTAAATGGTATGGAATAAGGGGTGGACACTGTCCTGGTTTCAGCTGGGATGGAGTTGATTTTCTTCCTATTAACTGGTGTAGTGTTGTGTTTTGCATGTAGCATGAGAATAATGTTGATAACACACTGATGTTTTAGTTGTTGCTAAGTAATGTTTACACTAGTCAAAGATTTTTCAGCTTCCCGTGCCCTGCCAGGCGTGCCGGGGGCCGGGAGGGAGTATGGCCAGGACGGCTGGCCCAGCTGGCCAGTGGGCTATTCCATACCATATGACATCATGCTCAGCATATAAGGCTGGGAGAAGAGGAAGGAGGGGGAGACGTTCGGAGTGATGGCATTTGTCTTCCCAAGTAACCGTTACGCGTGATGGAGCCCTGCTTTCCTGGAGATGGCTGAACACCTGCCTGCCGATGGGAAGTAGTGAATGAATTCCTTGTTTTGCTTTGCTTGCGTGCGCGGCTTTTGTTTTACTATTAAACTGTCTTTATCCCAACCCACGAGTTTTCTCACTTTTACCCTTCTGATTTTCTCCCCCGTCCCACCCGGGGGGAGTGAGCGAGCGGCTGCGTGGTGCTCAGTGGCTGGCGGGATTAAACCACGACATAAGGCAATATAAAAGCAGAAGCTATACATGCAGTAATTAAGAGGGAGGAGGTTCTTAGACTTTTCCAGTATAGCAAGTGTAGCATTTTTCTTTTTATAATGCAGTGTTCTCCTCTCACATTAGGGATAACCATATTCTAAATTTGAAAAGAATCTAGTTACATTTTGATTAAAAAATCACCATAGTAACTTAAGGGCAATTATTTCTAACTTGTCATACATTTGTCTAAATTATGAGAAGACTAAATTATGTTATCTCTGTTTATTTTTTTCAAATGAAATGTTGCTCTTTGTCAAATTTATCACATTTTTTATCTTACTACAGCATCGACCTTAATTGTTATCACATGTCCACAAAGGATTTTGAGTAAATGAAGAAATATATATGGCTTGTTTTCTGGATTTAAAGTAAAGAGATTGCCTTCTTGTATCTTAACAGCAATGTTTCTTACACCATGGAATAAAAAATCCTATAAATTTCTATTAAATATATAATTTCTTTTTTTTTTTTTTTTTTTTGAGATGGGAAAATGAGTTATGTGTCCAGTCATTGGATCAAAATAGAGATTACCATTCTCTAACTCATTCATTAATGGACTTGTGAGTTTCCTAGACTAAAATAATGAGGTATCCACTCCAAAGTAATATTAACTGCTAACCGATCAGATGCTTGTATGCCTATACTAATTATTTAAATCAATATTTGATACAACATAGTCACAAAATGCGTAACACTACTGTAAAATTTCCAGAGCATTGAAATAATGCTTTTTGGTAACTTCTTGAATATAAAGAAAGAATATTGCTGTAGAATGGAATTCTTAAGTGAATTTCATGGCAAAATAAAATAATATTTTGCTTCAAGAAAACCAACTACTGCTAATTTTCTATGACTCGGTTCCTTAGGGTACTTGGATATAGAAGTAGCCTTCTGCTGATTTGAGTCCAACTTTGCTTAGAATTGTTATCTTCTTCTTCATTTGGTGTGCAAAGTTAACCAAATGAGGCAGCGAAACTGTTGACTAGTACATAGCAAGCATATACAAAATCTATATCAATCACAATAATTTAATAGGCAATTAAAAATAGGCCTTATTAGAGAGAGATAAAACAAACCATTATGTAAAAGGGGTAAAACAGTGTCATGGTAGAATTGGTTGTTAGTAATTGTATTTTTATGTTCTTTTAAGTTTGTAACCGATGCTTTTGAGGGAAAGAAAATAAATGTTCATAAGATAATTAAGTAAACATGGTTCATAGCAGAAGAGGAGCAAGAAGCCATCTTAATTTGCAGCAAACATTTTTTTTTTTAAATTTTCTGTCCATATGAGTGGAGAACCATTGGAAGAGACCATTAGGGACTTTGTGGAAAACTTAAAGGCAAGTTAGACACTGAGAATGGTTTAGTTATACTTGATTTCTCCTCGGTGAAATAAGTAAATGTAGCTGAATCTCAGGAAGTTTCTGTCAGCCTTGTATCTTTATGATTTTGTGATCAAAGTCATTTTGAGTAAATGTGCAGAATAGTTTACAAATTTCTGTGTCTAGCATATATTCACAGTTATTTTACGAAGGATTAAACAATTTCAGAAAGAGTAGGAAGTCAAACCCCTCATACTCCAAGGCATAAGCCAACCTCTGAAGCTAAAAAGAAGCTTTTCTTATTCATGTTTCTTTTCTGTACTAATGCTTTCACTTTCTAAGTCCTTCTGAAGCTTATGGCATTGCTTCTGTTGGAAATAAGATACTGGACTAGCAAATACTCTTTCCTCGTTAGTACTTCCTTATTACTTCTACATGTGTTTTATTCAGTTAAATACAATTTAATAGGAAAAGTCTTGTGTTTGCCCTTACTATGGCTTGTTATAATCATGCTGCTATATAATAAAAATTAGGATTGGGAACCAAATTATCATTCTCTTTTTTCCATTTAATACATCCCTTTTCCTCCTTTCTTTCAATTCTCCTATCTACTGACATGACACTAGTAGTACAACAGCATTTCAGCGGTGAGATGAGCTAGATACTGGGTTTTGGTGTACATTTAAATCTGATGTCCTGAAAAAAATCTCATGTACAAACCCAAGAGCTCTGAATCCTTAAATGACAAAATTGATGGGAGATTTCACTGGGGCTTCTTATAATCATTTTATTGCATCCATCTCTACAAATGTCTTATATTCATCTGGTATAAATTCCCATTTCTGAGGGGATGATTTCCATGTGTAAGCTGCTTCTCCATTTTTCATACTTGGCATTTACTTTTTTATTCTGGGTTCTTGGCTGATGTTTCATTCTGGATAACAGAGAATTTCCTTGCATTATAATATGAATAACACAGATGCTGTTATTAGTTTCTCTAAGACCTGCAGTTACCTCTCCAGTTCTGTTCTGTTGTTTTACTGCTTTGTACCCTATTTTGGCTGATAAACAGAGGATGTTATTTCTGTATGCTAATCTTTCTGACTAGATGTTGAAGACACACAAGGGCAGCAAACCTCCCTATTCTGTTCCTGAAGTAATTACAGAATTATTGTCCTCTCATTCCCGTGTTCCTGGCTGCCAAGTTAAGGAATTTCCTCTTCTGTGAAATATGGAAGAGCAAAACATGCAAAATTGCAAGCCAAGGAGAACCTGCCAATTCCTGAAGTGATATTTTTGCATACTAGAGTCTCCAGTAGACAGAGGACTACCTAATTTGCACATCTATCTCATCTAAGTCTAAGTGGAGTTGTAATGGGACAGGACCATTGGAGTCACTCCATCTCCATTGTAGATGGTATGATTCCTCTAAAATGTTGGTAGGGTTAATAGTAGCTTAGTTTATGAAAGAATCCTGTTGCACTGGTAAAGAAGCTGCACACAACATACTCGCCCCTGCTGAAGTTTTTGGCCTCTGTAAGCAGAATGCTATAAAAACAGTGGCAAACCTATTGCCACTTACTTTCCAAGCCAGATTGCCTATACAGAGAAAACATTCATTTGACATACTGTTCTTGCATATGAAGTATTGGTGATTAAGATGCTGGAGATGATAAGTATTTAAACTTTTCTTCTGATTTTCCTTAAAGCCTAGAAAAAGAGTTTGAGTCAATTCACAAGATTACCCAAACCTCATCAAGAAATATCTTTGGCAGGCTCTCCAGCAATACAGTAGTCACTGTCAGTTGAGTTTTTTTAGAGTTAGCATTACTCCAGCAGAGTATTCTCTGTTTCAAAACTTGCTAAAGCAAATGGAAACATTCACAGTGATTTCCGTGGGAGCTGGATCATGTCCTTGCGGATCATCATGTGCAGGCATGATGGTTTCTGACTGCTACTGAAAACTCTCTCTTGTAAATGAACCCCCTTATGCGTGTGATGGCACTTCAGCTTATGAATCATATGTGTTAGCCATTATCACTCTCTTCAGCGTAGTGAAAGCTGGTAATTGTGTAGCTGAGAGCATAGCTAAAGATTTTTAAAGCAATATTTAAGTCTTGTCCCTTAGCCCCTTAAGGTAAATAAGTAACGCAATGAGATGGGACTGTATGGCTTAAACAGAGGAAAAGGTCTTTGCATTTCCTTCCAAAGAAATTCAGTTACTGCTCCTGGCATATCTGCAGTAACTCTGAGCTTTCTAAATGTTTAAGTTCACCTTTGACAATATAATTTAAAAGGGGAGAGAGTTTCTAATGATTATCTAAAATTTATTAAGTATGTTACAAATGACTGTCAGCCATTTCCATCTCTGTGAGACCAAGGTGTGTGTTTATACAAAGTGCTTATAATGTCAGGCAAAAGTACTGACCCATCCTTTAGGAAAGAAACAGAAAAAACACTCCAGAAAGTGACTGAATCAAAAAAATCTTAATTGCTTTTCAGAGATGATTGTTTCTCTCTCCTGGTTAAATGAGGACTGAAGGAGAACTGCTCTATTTTAAGCATCGTAGTAAGTGCCAAAAATTAAGTAGAATCAAACTAGATGTCATTCTTCTGGAAGGAAACAGTAGAGCAGCTCATCGTGACCTTGTGCCTCAGGCATCACAGAACACCCTCATAGGAGACGTGCCTGAAAGCCTTAATTGAAATTCAAGCTACTTAAAAACCATCAACCATCCTTCTCACCCAAAGTTTATTAGGATTAATTGTTTGTTGCTGTTATTTTGCATGCATGCCGCTGGGAACTGCAATAGATGGGAAAGTTTTTAACTGTATTAGCCTTTTCTCTCACTGAGTATTTATTTCAAGTACTGAACTTTGGAAAGTATTGATTATCTTTCTATCAAATCACTCCATGCCTTAAAAATTCTCAACTAGTAAAAAAGAAAAAAAAAAAAAGTATGCAACTTGAATTATAGTTCATTTGTAAGAATAGTGAAATCTATATCCTATTTTGTTATGTGAAATGTATTGGGTTTGCCTTTGTGAGTTTTGATATTTCAGTCATTCATGATTCCTATGGTTTACTACTTTTGTGAATTCTTTTAAACATGAGAATTCAAGGGATTAGTCAAAAGAAACCAGCATTCTCTTGAGTACTTTCTTCTGTGTTTCAATTTTCTGCTTTTTCTGAAATCTGCACTTCAAGAAGTTTGCTGGGGAGGGGTATATTTGAGTTGGAAGTGCTATTACGTTTAATTTTATTTCTTGAAAGTTTCATGTATTTTAGAGGATTAAGTTCATTGCTGGGACTGTAAGTGTGGTTCATGAGATCACCTAGCCAACCATTAAACTAGACATTATGAAGTTAGTGTTTTCAATCTTCATTTAGATAAGTTAAAATCAATAAGAATGATGTGTTTACTCTAGTGGAATGGAAATGTTCACATAAATCTCTAAGGCACTGATGTATATCTGTGAAAATGTCAAAGGTTCAGCACATCTCTCATTGCACAGGGGAGGTTTTCACAGAGCCTGGATAGATGGCCTAAATAAAGATGTCTGGAGTTAGATTTGCTGTTGGTCAAGGCTTTGGGAAACATTGTACTGTGTTACAAGTTACAAGGTGAGGAAACTTCTGCCTCTTTTGAAGAGCTTTGGCTGTAATGTTAACATTGCTTTGTATCGGAAGAGGGAAGAATAAAGGACAACGCTCCCTTCTTTGTATTTTCCCATAGCACACCATAATGTGCATTTAAGGAGAGCTTTTACTTAAAGCAAACCTCTATTTAAAAATTTCTACATAAAAACTTGTCAGTTCTGTGCTACATCAGTAACATATTTACCACAAAGGCATTCTTTCTGTCTTTGATAAACACTCTGTCTCCTAAAATTGTAGAGCAGTTTCATAAACCTTTTGGAAATACAGAAAGACACCTAGAAAGAGAAATTGAAAACAAACAGAATACCAAAAACAAACAAAAAAAAGCTTAGTCATTTGTGAGTGACAGAAAAGATTACACTTATTTTTTCTTGACCTTTTTCCACTTTTCTCGTACAGTGTAACTTCTTATCAGTGCTCTTCCTGAACTTGAAGAGTACATAATACATGTATCCTGTTTTGATTCTCTGGTGTACAATGTAGATCAAAGTATGCTGCACCATTTTCTGTAAGGGGGCACTAAGTTGGAGCTCATTGTTATACTCAGTTTTTTTAGGGATTTTCTGGGAGTGTGAGGGGGGAACTTTCTGTAGTATAACACCTCTGAGATCTTTACCGTCTCTCAATTGGATCTAAATTTTTGGACAGATTTGAAAGTCATTATGGAAGTTGGAAGGCAGGGAGAAGATGGTAAGCAGAGGCAATCAGATGCACTGAGTATGGTTCTATAGATCTTTCCTTCTTTGAGGAAGACTGTCTAAAAACTAAGATTTGGAGTTACAGGCAAAATTCAGAAGCAGCAGGACTTATCTCAAATACATGTAATAGAGTCAGTGGAGGAAGTTCGTAAAAATTAGGAACTGAAACAGATGTGTGGTGTTCATTTTTGATTAATACCCTTTTCCTAAAATTAGTGCTAAGTCTTGTTACAGGGCATCTCACTCATGTCAGTTGATTTCTCTGCGCAATACTTAAGATGTTCTCAACTTTTAATTTGAGAAGATTCCCAAAATTCTTGAGGGGAATTCTATTTCTTTTTTTCAATTTTCAATTCATGTGCATTAAATAGACATACAATAAGCCATTGCATTTTACATTGAAAAAGCTATACTGGTGTAAGCATATAGCTCACCAAAAGCAAAAATGAAAGCAAATACGTTTTTGTTCCACAAACTCTACCAAAAGTTCAGTCTTTCCTTCTAACGTGAAAGTTCAAAATCAGTTGTATAACCTGTAGATTTTGCAATTGTTGATCCAAAAAAAGCAGCACTGGATCCCAGCCTTCACTCATTCACTTACTCAACAGTAACTCAGGACCTGTTCAAATGTTTTTCTTACATTAGGGTTACAGAAAAAACACTGAGTTGTGTTGGTTCTCAAAACAGGTGAACTGTGTTGTAGATGCTGGAGGGCAAGACAGAGCTCTGCCTTGCTTTAATTAGTAGGAACTTTGCAGTTAGTATGAAATTCCAGCAAAATCAATTTAATACATGGTAATCTGCATTATATTTCAGAGCAATACCTCATTAGTTATATTGCCCTCTAAAGGACTTCTATAAAAGCAAAGCAGTGCACCTTTGCTGGCAGTTTTTAACTTCTGTGTGTTCTCCATAATTTCTCTGTATTATGAAAAATGAAAGTATAGGAATAATGAGAGCTCTATTAATTTAAATAGTATCTATCTACATTTAAAGCTCAGATGACAAAGCAATTGCAGAATAATATAGAAAATCAGGAGGGGAGAGTAATAAAAGCATCTTCTAACTAAGACAAGACCTGACTAATTATTGGTTTTTAATTTAGGTGATGAATATTGCCATTTTATTTGGAATGGTTTGGATTCTATAGCTCACAGCTTGGTAAAACACATTTGTAGTTCTTAATCTTTTTAAATAAATGTGGCATTAAATGATTACTTAAAACATATTAGCCTTTCCAACACTGAATTCCAAAAATATGCTTTTTGGATACTCTTAATTAAAAAAAACTATTGCTTTTTTTTTATTTCAAAGACTGAATTCCGAATTTCTGATTAAGATTATTGACCTGATCTTGGCAGAAAAACCCCACCATATTAAATATGATTTTTTTTCTTGTGTGCAGAGTGCAAATTCTTCAGAACTAACAGACCACCCTTTTTTTTTGAATTTTCTTTTTTCAGGCTGAAAAAGCTGATCTCGTTTACTCTAATGTTGCAACAAACTTTTCTTGTCTTGGAGATGGTACAAATTATATTCAGATCACCTTACTACCATCAGAGCAGTAGAAGGTGACATCAGCCTTTGTCTACACTAAATTGTTAGTAGTGCAGTGTAGCAAATATGTAAGAACATAATAAATTTGCTGCAAATACCCCAATGTAGACAGAAGTAGACCGGTAATAATATAGTAAGTCCTTGTGCTATATAAATTATTTATTGCAGAGAACTGATTTCAGCTATATTTTTAAAAATCTTTTTTACTTACTTAAAATAAAATTTCTACTAACCAACATCTCTTTATCAACAATTTCTTAAAACTTAAACAAATTCTCCATGCAAAGGAGAATCATACCGTATATGAACACTGTATTATTAAGACCAAACACTTCTGTCATACCATATAATTATCTGGCCACTGTCATTTTATTAAATGAACTAATCTTGTTTCTCAGTTGATTTATCAAATGTTCAGGCCTCTGTAATTCCATGCATTCTGGCAAGCATTGGAGAGCATTCTGGTCTTTGGGGAAAAATGCAGACAACTAAGAAAGTCTGCAAGGAAAGATCTTGAATAGCTGTTATGACATGGTGGTTCTGGACTGGCTCCTCATGCAGGTGCTCTTTTTTCATGCTAATTCCCGGCTTTGGAAAAGCTATGCTGAAGTTTCTGACGTCACTTTCATGGCACATTGAGTCATCAGTGGAAGTCTGGACTTGCAGAGACAGTGAGTAATTATAAAATACCTCTTCCTGATTAATTTCTCATGTCAATCCTCTAGTTTTGGAATCACCGTCACTGATTACACTAAATAAGAGAGGTGATTTTTGCCAGAGTAAACATTCTTGCATCACCAGCTAACCCAAGGTTAATTGTTATGCTCCAAATTCATGTCATGCTCAGTTTCCTTGTGAAAACAAGCCTTAAGACTGGTCCTGCACGTCCCAGGTTTATAAGAAATCAAAGGAGTTTGGGAAGAAAAGTACAAATGTGCAGACTCCTAGGGGCTACTGTATCCCAATATCCAGTTCTCTTCCAGTAAATCCAACCCTGAAACTTGCACCCAGTTTGCTTAATAGGAACTTGTAGTAATTTTGAATCAAAATTAGATAATCGAACCAAGAATATTTTCTACCCACTCTATTTAAGAACCTGACTTGCACTGACAAAAGTAAGGTGAAGTGTTTCTTTTTTGTAATAAATCTAAACAATTTTTGTCATATTTATTGCTGTGAACTGCATGTATCCAGGGGAAATCCAGTTACTTTGGTTTCACACAAAGGATATTTTCCAGTGTTTGTGGTAATGGGCATTCTGAAGGTGGGACAGGGGATTGTTCAAATGTAGATTTTGGTGAACTCGTATGTATGGCACTATTGGATAACAGCCAAGATGCTGGAATCACAGGTTTGAATTGTAGACTTTATGTAGGGATTAAGAGTTCTTAATCTGTATCAGTTTTTCCTGAAAAAGGATAATAAAACCCACATCGTATATAATATAGGCGATACAATATAGGCTGCCTCCCTGGGGCCCGAGTTAAGGACATCACTAGGAAACTTCCTAGCCTGGTACAGCCCTTGGACTGTTACCCATTAGTGCTCTTCATGTGGGTGGCGATGAAGCCGCAATGCATAGTCCAAGGGCAATCAAAAGACACTTCAGGGCCTTGGGACGCTTGGTAAGGGAATCTGGAGAACAGATTATTTTTTCCCCTACCCTTCCAGTTGCGGTTAGTGACACTGGAAGAAACAGATGAACACAGTCTATTAATACGTCGCTCCATGGCTGGTGTCACTGCCACAATTTTGGGATTTTTGATAATGGGATGGCCTACACAGTACCAAGCCTGTTGGTGTCAGATGGGATTCACCTTTCTCAAAGGGGGAAGAGGGTCTTTGCTCATGAGCTAGCAGGGCTCATTGACAGAGCTTTAAACTAGACTTGAAAGGGGAAGGGGATAATATGAGGCTTGCCTGTGACAAGCTTTGGGATGACACGCCACGGTTAGAGGGACAGGGTGCCAGTGAGGGCCCTCAGCCTGTTGCTCTGAGACATGCTGGGTACACTGGGGCACACTTGAAGTCTTATGGAGATGAACCAGGGGCTCCTGAGGTAATAGGAGCCAAGAGGGAAACACCAGTGAAATACCTCAAAGGAATTAAGGTGTATTCCTCTAAGAAGGTGACATGGCTAACAGCTCAGCTGAAGTGCCTCTACACCAATGCACACAGCATGGGCAACAAACAGGAGGAGTTGGAAGCCACCGTGCTGCTAGAAAGCTACAACCTAGCTGCCATTACTGAAACTTGGTGGGACAAATCCCATGGCTGGAGTGTGGCTACCAATGGCTACAGGCTGTTCAGAAGGGAGGGGCGAGGAAGGAGGGGCGTAGGGGTTGCCCTCTATGTTAAGAAATGGATAGATTGTGAAGAGGTGTCTCTGAGGAATAGCCACGAGCAGGTTGAAAGCTTGTGGGTAAGAATTAGAGACTGAGGCAACAAAGGGAACCTTGCGGCTGGTGTTTACTTCAGGCCGCCTGATCAAGGGGAACCTATTGACGAAGCCTTCTTACTCCAGTTACAGGAGGCATCGCACTCGCAGGCTCTCATGCTGCTGGGGGACTTGAACCACCCCGACATCCTTTTGCGGCCTTTCAGTCCTTAAAGGGGGCTTATAAGAAAGATGGCAGCAAATGTTTTAGTAGGGCCTGTTGTGACAGGACAAGGGGGAATGGTTTTAAACTAAAAGAGATATAAGGAACTAGATATAAGGAAGAAATTTTTTACAGTGAGGCTGAAACACTGGAACATGTTGCCCAGAGAGGCGGTAGATGCCCCATCCCTAGAAACATTCAAAGTTAAGTTGGATGGGGCTTTGAGCAACCTGGTCTAATTGAAGATGTCCCTGCCTGTGGCAGGGGATTTGGACTAGATGACCTTTAAAGGTCCCTTCCAACCCAAACTATTCTATGATTCTATGATAATATGTTTCAGAAATTTGCAAAATTAGCAAAATTATGTAAATACTGCACATTATAAGAATTGCTTTTGTTGTTGATGAATGAAGCCTTGTTTATGTAGTGAATAACTGTTACTACTGTCTCTAATCATGTTTCATAGGTGGAATGAGTCTGCTGCATGTGATTTTTTTCTTGGTTCGCAGTGAAGCTATATATTCACTGGTAATCATCATGTGGCATTATGGGATCAGAGTGAAACACAGGTGTATTTTCAGTACCCATGGGGTTGGCAGAAAGCCTACAAATTAAGTAAGATCAGAGGTTGAAATTCTTCAAGAAGGAATTGGTGGAGTGTGCCAATATACCACTTCTTTTTCTTGTAACTTTTCCGTAAGATTGACACCAAACCACAAAGTGTTTGCACTTCCTTGCTATGCCAGTTTTTTGGCGAGGTGATACTTGATGCTGCACTCTCTGAGAAGGAGTTTGGGAATGACATGTTTGTGCTGGTCACATGAGAAGTAATTGCATATGCCTTTGCCTAGCATAACTGTGTCTGTTGGTAAAAGAATCACAGAGACAGACTCAGTGCTTTATTATTTAATAAGGAACATCAGCTGGTTTAGGATCACTTAGGTCCACAAGTGTTAATTCAAGTTCTGCTTAAGACTTATGCTATTTTCCATTCCATCTGTATTCATGTGAGTATTGACCACTGAGATTGGGGAGTTAAATATAGCATGTCTTGTCACCACTCATATGCAACACTTGCATATAGCTGGCTTTAGAAACCAGGGAAGTTTTATCCTACTATCCTGGTGAGCCCCCAGGGTCCATTGAGCTTTTTGTAATTTCCTTATTGATTCCCAACTGTCAATTTTCCTTAGCCATTAAAAATAACCTTTCTCTCCTCTCCCTTCTAGCTTCTGAAACAAGATAAATCATTAGTCATTTCCTCACTTAGAACAGGAAAAATAGGTTAATTCCTTAAGGATCCAGAAATTTTTATTTAATAAAACTCACATATCAGAGAAACACAGCAAGATTCACAGATTCCCTTTAATTGCCATTTTTTCCTGTTAAACCTGTAGATGCTTGCAAATACCATACCATACTGATGCTGAGTTTCCATGGTAAATCATAGCAAACCTAAGTAATAGGAGAAAAAAGAGATTTAAAAAAGGGATTGTTTTTTACTAGCTGGTGAAAAACAGATTTTACTATCTAAATAGACAATCTTTACTTAAAATAAATTATATAAAATAATAATGCTTAAGACTTGTAAACAGGTCTGGGTAAGACGTGCATTGTTACTCAGTATTGCTAATGTCCTGGAAAATTTTGGGACCAACTTAGGGAACACCTTTCCTGTCAAGCTATCAAAACATGTTTCAAAGGAGTGAGAGAGAGGGAGTGGAGGTAAACTGTATATGAATAGTGGCCATGATTGATGAAATGGCAAGCAACGAACTTATGGTCAGATTCAGCTCTCAAGACACCACTTTAACCTACTGTTGAAATTCTTGCTATATCTAGGTTTTTGTCACAGTCCCACTCTGTGATTATGTGAAAATGTCAGCTTTTTCTTTAAAGGTCCTAGCCCATGTGCTTCTTGGAAGAAAATTGAAAGAATTCATCTGTAGAGGGTCAAACAAAAAAATGAAAGCAGCCTGCTTGATACTGTTTGTTAAAAATATGGCATCTCATCATAAGGAGTGGTTTGACTCATGATATTTTTTAACAGAGTTGTAATGTTGGGGTTTACAACACCATAAAGTAACTTTATAAGTTACTTTTCCCACAGAAGTGACAACACAATTGAAAAGAAATTACATTTCTTTTTTTTTCTTTTTTCTTCTTTTCTTTTTTTTTCACTAGAGCGGGAAGGCAATGGGCAGAGAAAAGACAAAAGCATTTCAATTTCATTTGTGAATATTTAAGTTGTTACAGAAGTAGACCTAGTTGTATTAGTTTCCAAGGAACAGTAATTTACCTATTAATTTAGAAATGATCTGTTTCTAGAAAGGAACATTCATCTTTATATATAAATGCATGGCTATTCACAAGAAAGTGGTGATCAATTTTGCAGCAACATGCTAGAGCATATTTAATTACTTTATTTCAAGTTAGATGGAATTGCCATACAGAATAATATACCAGAGTGTCCCTGAAATGATTGTAGTCATCTATACTGTGCTTTACAGAGGAAAACTGTTAAATCAGTGTATGTGGAACAGAGAACCAAATTTTTCTTAGTGACATCTGTGTGAATTTGAACAGCTCTGTAGATAAGTTACTCTGGATTTAAATTGTTATAACTGGAAACAAGCTTTGCCCAATAATCTTCTGGAAAGTGTACAGACTCCTAACTTTCACTGAAAATAATAGGCAGTATTGTCTGCCTATGTCTTTAAGAGACTGCTTTACTGGATCTGAGAGGAATGGAGAATGAATCGTCAGGTAATTTTCTTGCAGTATTCAGATATTCTTTACTGGTGTGTTTTATATACGTACTCTGTATATACTTTTAAATATATCTTGATGAGAATTGGAAACATTCCGTTTCTTTATTATTTTATGCTTTGAAGACCATATATTGTTGAGCTTGCTAGGGTAATGTGTGGGTTTTTTTTCTACACCCTTGAAGTTAGAAAACTTTCCTGGAAGAACATATACTTGCATAAATTTTCTTTGTGGTGCTATTTTTCTTCAAATGGATTTAGCTGCCAGAGGGTGTAGCGCAGTATAGGAAGAGATGTTAGCCAGGTGTCAAGTCAGCATCTGAACCTGGAATAACACATGACCTTGGCTACCATTTGCCTCTTTTCCTCTCTTTAGCATTTGGACAATTTTGATAGTAACATAATGGAGTTGTGCATCTTTTGCTATGTATAAATATAACACCTGTTACAATGAGGGCTGATTTCGGATGGGCTTTCCAGGTACTAATATAATTCAGACTGATAACATGAACAAACCTGAATTTCCAAAAAAAGTTACCTGTCCTGCAGTAAAAAATTTGCTTCAGGTTTTGACAAAAGGTTCATTGATCCCCAAAGTACCACAAATGTCAGTCATGAAAATTTTCATATTTGGACCCGAATGTAATATTTTTCTTTTCATAAGGCTATGTTGTAAAGAATCTGATCAACCTTGACTGATATGCTGCTGCTCACTTAGAATAATTTATATATCACTTGCAAGAATATTTATTTGTACTTCACTTACTGTGAGAATTATGTTCTCCAGAAGTCCTTAATAAAACAACGTACTTCCTTTACAGTGCGATTGATAATATCTGGAATTAAAGTATACAATCACATACCTATAAATAAAAAGAACATCATCTTGTGTTGCTGATGCACTGAACTTTGAGATATTCCTTGGTAATGGTGTAGAATATATAAAAAACTTTTGTTGAAATATGATATCTGAAAAGCAAATGCTCTGTCATTGAATGCTCTTGTAGACAAACAGTTTTCTTGCAGGAGGCAGCAGATATAACCTATATTTGAATTTCTGTAAAGATAGTTGCATACTAATCATTCTTCAGTAACGCACCTTGAGAATCTGTGGCCATCTGAGCTCTGAATTTTTTATTTTAAATCATGACAAGAAATTTTATTGGTGGAGTGCAGGAGAAATGATAAAAGGACATGTATACTAGAAGTCAAATGTTACTTGTTGTGTTTCGCTATGCTTGCTTCCCTAAAATATCACACATCAACAACAGTTCATGCATGAAACTAAACATACTGTTGGAGTCCTGAAGAGAAAGTTGATGGAGATATACTTGTCAGTTCCAGTGAACCAGGATCATAACTGAAGTCGTTTTCACCTACAACAACTTTTTTGCAATTAGCTCGTTTTCATTCTCATTTGTCTTCAGGTTCAGGATCTTGATGAATCCAGTATGTTTGGGCTACATCAGCATAGGTAGCAGTAGCAGCTAATAACCTGAAAGTATGAGAGGAGGAACAAGAATTGTCAGAAAGTTCAGGAGAAAGAAGTTCATTTTTACTTTTTCAAGGTTTGGAAACATATTTCATATTGTTGTGAAAACATTTTTACAGTCCTGCATACAGGTACTAAAACCGAAGTGTTTCCACAAAATCAAACAAGAAAGTTATGTGCTGCTGCTCTCTGATGGAAGTGCTCCTTTTTTTGGCACAGGACAGTATGCATCATACAATAACTGCATGCTGTGGAGTATCAATCATCAAGTCATATGTTCTGTACACCGGTGGCACAGTATATATTTTATTTTTCAAAAAAATATAAATGGAGAGGCAGACAAACGTAGAATGTGCAGCGAGTTACAATTAAATGTTAGCCCAAGGCTAATATTGCTTTGGTTAACCTGGCTTTGTTACCCAGAAACTTGAAAGAGAATTACCTAGATGAATTCTTTAAGGAGAAACTTGCTACATCTCCATTTTAAGACGGGAAGCGGATTTTGCCTGTTACAGGAGCAGCAAAAGAATTGCCTCAAAGCAAATACCAGTGTTTAAATGTGCAGTGACGTTTTTCCTTTTAAAAGAGAGGGGGAGGTTTCACATCATATCCCATCAAGAATCTTTACAATCCAATCATTTCTGCTTCTGTTTTTCAGCCAAGAAAACATCCTGACCATAATTTGAAGGCAAACGTTAGGCCTTTGCTTAAGGCAGAACAATCATGATGAGTTTGCACTGCTAAAGCATATTTCTGCTACTCTTCACCTCGAGTAATGCATAACAGGGAAGTTTCCTTTGTTAGTAAATAAATGATGAAATGTTTAGTTTATGCTCAACTGTGCATTATTGATTCAAAATTGTTTAACGGGAGAGAACTATTCTGTAGTTGTCTTCCTGAATTTTGAACACTAGCAAAACATTTAGAGTGTTCTGGCAAAATGGAATTCCTTAATAAAAATGCCAGCACTGCAACAACCTAGAAGTGGTCATAACATTGTGCTCTATATTTTTGGGAGGGATATCTGGTCAATCTTGTGTGAGTATTTCAGAATTTGTGCGGTATTGGTGAAATATTCTTCATGCTTTAAACATGTTCTTACGGAGACAATTTATAAGCCATGCTATATGCAGTCTCCCGTGGAAATCAACAGCCAACATTATTTTCTTCCTATTGATGTCTGTATTAATTATTAGATACCGTTAATGAATAACCTCCCATTCTGGAGGAAAACTTGCTACCACTGGGATTAAATGTTGATAGAGCCTGTAGTTAACTGTAATATATTACTGAGAGAAAGCAGTGAGAAAGCTAAATCTTGACCCATTTTTGTCTTCAGAATAGCTGATCATTTGAAAATGTGATTTTTACAGTGCGTAATACAGAACAGGAGAGCCTGAGCAGAATGAGTAAGACTTAGCTTTGTAATCTGCAAGTGTGTCCCACTGGTACCAGGGTTTGAGTAGGAACCTCACAACATACACACACACATACCCAGGCACTGTATCATTCATGCTATAGATGAAACTATCATTAAAACTAAATACAAAAGTTCCAAGTTCCTGGAAACTGTAAAGCCATATGTTTTTCCTATTTAGGGAACCAACATCCAATTTACTACTTGCTAACATAGTCCTGACCTACAGTAATTACGTATGTGAAATCACAAACAAACAGGCCACAGTATTGCTATTCATAAAAAGTTTCCTTCACTTCTTTAGAAATGCATCTTGTTATAAGGAAACATGCAGGCGTCTAACATGATAATATGATGGAGTCCAGAAACCACTATAGCCACTTTTTCAGTCTTTATTTTACAGTTAATACAAGTCAAAAATGTTTGCAAGGCATATGCAATAAAATGGAAAGATGAAGTTACAGCTGAGCAGGGTGGTGTGACAACTGCCATAGGAGTGAATGATGGAAAAGCAGAGAGAAATGAACAGTCTTTCATAAGGGCTGATATTCTTAGAAAAGCTCTTCATTTGCCTAATGGTTGTTATTGTTGTCTGACAGTGTTGTAGACATTTTATACCACCTGAGAACCTGCCCCAGAGGGAGAAAATTAAGCCAGAGGTGTCACTGCTGAAAATCTAACCATATTTTTGATTGAATCTTTTTATTTTTTTGATTTATACAGAGGTTTTGTTGCTGTTGTTTGGTTGGTTGAATTTGCTATTGATTTTTTAAAAAAGATCAAAATATCCTTTAGATAGCTTAGATAAGGTGTTTTTTGATGAAAACTACTTCTTCCTTTGACCAAACCTAATGAGAATTTAGCACATCAGTTTTTCCACAGTGGTTTGGGGTTTTGTTTTTGAGGTAATGAATTGTAGCATTTATCATGATTAGCTCTCTTGTTGTGATTTAAACAGGCCTGCAACTATGGATTTCTTTATATAGGATGGCTTTTGACCAATGTACAAGTCTAACGATAAGGCTGCATACTAGGGAAGAAACACTTACGCAAGTGAAAGGCAATGATGATGAGAATTGTGTTGTTTTCTGGCAAAATGTGAGATATTAATTTGCAGGCTACATGCCAGCTTATGAAGAATTAGAATAATAATTTAAAAAAAAAGGTAAAAGCAACTACAATTGACATCTTTCTGCAAGATAGCTTTAATCCTTAGGTATTGTCACATGAAAATGCAAAAGAGGAAACATCATCAATGAACTGATAAAAGATATCCAATTCAGATAGCTTTTTAATTCCCCAAAATGTTCACTGTTATCATAGAATCATAGAATCATTAAGGTTGGAAAAGACCTCTAAGATCATCGTGTCCAACCGTCAACCCAACACACCATGCCCACTAAACCATGTCCATAAGGGCCTCATCCACACGTCTTTTAAATACTTCCAGGGATGGTGACTCCACCACTTCCCTGGGCAGCCTCTTCCAATGTTTAACCACACTTTCAGTAAAGAAATTTTTCCTAATGTCCAACCTAAACCTCCCTTGGCACAATTTGAGGCCATTTCCTCTCATCCTATTGCTACTTACTTGCGAGAAGAGACCAACACCCACCTCGCTACAACCTCCTTTCGGGTAGTTGTAAAGCGCAATGAGGTCTCCCCTCAGCCTCCTCTTCTCCAGGCTAAAAAACCCCAGTTCCCTCAGCCGCTCCTCATAAGGCTTGTGCTCCAGGCCCTTCACCAGCTTCATTGCCCTCCTCTGGACACACTCCAGCACCTCAATGTTCTTCTTGTAGTGAGGGGCCCAAAACCGAACACAGTATTCGAGGTGTGGCCTCACTAGTGCCGAGTACAGGGGCACGATCACTTCCCTAGTCCTGCTGGCCACACTATTCCTAATACAGGCCAGGATGCCGTTGGCCTTCTTGGCCTCCTGGGCACACTGCCGGCTCATGTTCAGCCGGCTGTCAATCAGCACCCCCAGGTCCTTTTCCTCCAGGCAGCTTTCCAGCCACTCTTCCCCAAGCCTGTAGCGTTGCATGGGGTTGCTGTGGTCCAAGTGCAGGACCCGGCACTTGGCCTTGTTGAACCTCATACAGTTGGCCTCGGCCCATCGATCCAGCCTGTCCAGGTCCCTCTGTAGAGCCTTCCTACCCTCCAGCAGATCAACACTCCCGCCCAGCTTGGTGTCGTCTGCAAACTTACTGAGGGAGCACTCGATCCCCTCATCCAGTTCGTTGATAAAGATATTGAACAGGAGCAGCCCCAGTACTGAGCCCTGGGGAACACTGCTCGTGACCGGCCGCCAACTGGATTTAACTCCGTTGACCACAACTCTCTGGGCTCGGCCGTCCAGCCAGTTTTTTACCCAGCGAAGAGTGTACCTGTCTAAGCCGTGAGCCGCCAGCTTCTCTAGAAGAATGCTGTGGGAGACAGTGTCAAAGGCTTTACTGAAGTCCAGGTAGACCACATCCGGCCTGTAGTTCCCCGGATCCTCCTTCTGGCCCTTCTTATAGATGTTCATCACATTGGCAAGCCTCCAGTTGTCCGGGACTTCCCCAGTTAACCAGGATTGCTGGTAAATGATGGAGAGCGGCTCGGCAAGCTCCTCCGCCAGCTCCCTCACTACCCTCGGGTGGATCCCATCCGGCCCCATAGACTTGTGAACGTCCAGGTGGCGTAGCAGGTCATTAACTTCTTCCTCTTTAATTATGGGGGGTTTATCCTGCTCTCCGTCTCTGTCTTCCAGCTCAGGGGGCTGAGTACCTTGAGGATAACCGCTCTGACTACTAAAGACTGAGGCAAAGAAGGCATTGAGTACCTCAGCCTTATCCTCATCCTTGGTGGCAACGTACCCCCCCGCATCCAATAGAGGATGGAGATTCTCCTTGGCTCTCCTTTTGTCATTAATATACTTGTAAAAGCATTTTTTGTTGTCTCTCACGACAGTGGCCAGGTTGAGTTCTAGCCGGGCTTTTGCCTTTCTAATTTCTTCTCTGCACGACCTAACGAGATCCCTGTACTCTTCTTGAGTTGCCTGCCCCTTTTTCCACAAGTGATAAACTCTCCTTTTTTTCATGAGTCCCAGCCAGAGCTCCCCGTTCAGCCAGGCCGGTCGCCTTCCCCACCCGTTCTTCTTGCAGCACATGGGGACAGCCCTCTCCTGCGTCTTTAAGACTTCCTTCTTGAAGAACGTCCAGCCTTCCTGGACCCCTTTGCCCTTCAGGACTGTCTCCCAAGGGACCTTCTCGACCAGTGTCCTGAGCAGGCCAAAGTCCGCTCTCCGGAAGTCCATGGTAGCGGTTTTGCTGGCCCCCCTCCTTACTTCACCAAGTATTGAGAATTCTACCATTTCATGGTCGCTAAGCCCAAGACGGCCTCCGACCACCACATCTCCCACCAGTCCTTCTCTGTTTGTGAACAGCAGGTCAAGCGAGGCACCTCTCCTAGTGGGCTCGCTTACCAGCTGCGTCAGGAAGTTATCCTCCACACACTCCAGGAACCTCCTCGACTGTTTCCTCTCTGCCGTGTGGTATTTCCAGCAGACGTCCGGAAAGTTGAAGTCCCCCACGAGAACAAGGGCTAGCGACTGGGAGACTGCCAGCCTCTTGCAGAATATTTCGTCTGCCTCCTCATCCTGGCTAGGTGGTCTATAACAGACTCCCAGCAGGATATCTGCCTTGTTGGCCTTCCCCCTCATCCTTACCCACAAGCACTCGACCTCGTCATCACTACCATTGAGCTCTAGACAGTCAAAGCACTCCCTAACATACAGTGCCACCCCACCGCCTCTCCTTCCTCGCCTGTCCCTTCTGAAGAGCTTATAGCCATCCATTGCAGCACTCCAGTCGTGAGACTCATCCCACCATGTTTCCGTGATGGCAACCAAGTCATAGCTACCCCGCTGCACAATGGCTTCCAGCTCCTCCTGTTTGCCGCCCATGCTGCGTGCATTGGTACAGAGGCACTTGAGCTGGGCTGCCGATTTCTCCCCGGACATTGGCGTGCGGTCCCTAGGCTTTTCTCTAGTTTAAAGCCCTCTCGATGAGCCCCGCCAACTCATACACGAGAATCCTTTTCCCCCTGTGAGACAGCTGAACTCTGTCCGTCGCCAGCAGGCCCGGTGCCGTGTAAACCTCCCCATGGTCAAAGAAGCCAAAATTCTGCCGATGGCACCAGCCCCTAAGCCACGTGTTGATCCGATGAGTTTTCCTGTTCCCTTCAGTATTCCTCCCCGCCACTAAAGGGATCAAGGAAATTGTGCTCCCGATCCTCCTACCAGTCACCCCAGTGCCCTGAAGTCCCCTTTGATCGCTTCGGGACTTCTCTCTGCAACCTCCTCACTGCCAGCCTGTATAACCAGTAGCGGGTAGTAATCGGAGGCCTGCATGAGACCAGGGAGCTTCCTAGTAATGTCCTTCACCCGGGCCCCAGGGAGGCAGCAGACTTCCCTGTGGGATGGGTCTGGCCGACAAATTGGGCCCTCCGTCTCCCTCAGAAGGGAATCACCTATGACAATTACCCTCCTTTTTTTCTTAGCGGAGGCAGTCGTAATTTGTGGGACTGGCTGCCTCACCTTGGGCAACCCCCTGGATGGGCCTCAAGTTCCAGAGCCCCATATCTGTGGTGTAGGGGCAACTGGAAAGGTTGAGGTGAGGGAGGCCGGGCGGGGGTTCGCCTGGTGCCCCGAGCAGGGACCTGTGTCCATTCCCCTCCGTCGCCTGGGTCTCCTCCTTCTGCCTGGTGGCAAGAGGGCAGGGGTTCCTCCGCTTCTTGCGGAGCCTCCGTGTGCTGCCCTTGCCTCAGGGACGGTAGGGTGTGGCTCCACCAATCTATCTCCCTCTCACACCCCCTGATACTCCTTAGCTTCTCCACTTCCTCCTTCAGCTCTGCCACCAGGCTGAGCAGATCATCCACCTGGTCGCAGCCCACACAGGCGTCATCTCTGCTGCCCTCCTGCACAAAGGACAGCCTCAGGCACTCCCTGCAGCCGGAGACCTGGACAGATGTGTGTTTGCGTAGGGGCTCCGCCTGGGTGGCCACGTTTCTCCTGGCGACGGCTTTCGGCCGAGTGGATACCATGGCCAGGTCCTCTTCTGGGAGGGCGACGACCACGGCTTGAGCTAGCCTCTGGAGCCTGGGGGGGGGGCTGCGCCCTGCTCGCACGCCCTGCCCTGTGCCAATTGCCGCGCCACGCCCTGTTTGCCTGCGCTCCGGGTCGCTCGCGCTCCCTGGGGGCTCCTCTTGTATCTGAGGGGGTTCGGCCGCCGTCCCGCCTGTCCCCGCCCACGCTGAGTCAGAGCTGCCGCTCATCAGGAGCTCGCTCCTCCGGCTCGGGGGAGGGGGGTTGGGGCACCCTCTCGCTCCCTGCGCTTTTGCCTTCGCGGTTTTTGCTGCGGTTTTGCCGCTTCAGGAAGGGTCCCCCGGCACGATCCTCCGCTCCGGAGCCCTTCGCCTCGGTGGCTTATATACGTCTCACTGCCCTCTAGGAATTCTCTTTTTTGAAGTGCAAGATTCTCATTTAGTTTGTTTTTGTCTTTCAGGAAGAGTGGTAAGGTTCCTTGATGTTACAGCACCTCAACATGTTATTCTCCAAGACTCACCTGTGAGACTTAGTTATCTGTTTGTAAACTCGCATACTGGCAGAGAGGAACAGATTGATGCCGATCAGTGACTCAGCAGTAATGGGCATGGGATTACGCTGTGATACTGTGAGCCACTCTTTCGTTCCCGAGTTGGCTATGCCAGCAATACAGGATTTGTAATGAGTCTGTACAGAGAACAGACAAATTTCACTGCTGCTGGGCATAAATATACCGTTTACCTAACATAATCTGCCCAATTTCTGCTGGTAGGTGTAGAAGGGCATGTGGTGTCTGTGGCTGCTGCTTTCCTTTTCCATCACCTACAGATGATTTTTTGTATCATGAGAGCCCCTAGGAGTTTCTTCACATACAGAGATCCCTTTGCTAAGCTCTTTATTAACCCAGAGTTGATCCCTGCTCATCTGAATTTACAGTCAATGTTTGTACTCCTCTGCACCATTGTATTGGGCACAATGTGCTTTGTAATTCTGATTCTCTCACTATATTAATTATCTCCCTTCAAAACTAAAATTCACTTTTTTCTTTTTCTTTCTTTCTGGTAGTTAACGTGAATGAACATCAACATCCATCACCATTAGCAGTTCTTTCTTCAATTAAACTTAGACGTGATCTACAACAGGCCTCAGCTCTTGGGATAGAAGCAGATAATATTGTTCCCAAAGTATAATTTTTCACATCTGTCTTCTTCATTTTTGTGACAGTGTTGGTGCAAGTACTTACACAATGCTTAACAACAGATATAAATATAGAAAAAAGGATACATTTCTTTTTCCATTTTCCCAAAAAGGTGGCTTTACCAATGGCCTGATGCAAAGCATATTGACATCTGTGGTAATCTTTCCATTTATCTTAAGTAACCTTTTTTCTGGGTCCCAAAACAAGAGAACATTGCATCTTGAGAGGAAGAACTACAATGTTGTAATTAGGAAAAGCCACTCAGGGCCAGGTATATTACATTTCCATAAACTAGTATAAATAGATCCTGCTATTTTGGTAAGGAAGTGAAAGAATGGGTTATCATGACGAATAAGGTTAGATCATAAAACCCTGTTGCTGTATTTTCTCTCTTTTTACAAAGAGTTTGCTCCATTTACACATTTTGTCCTACTGTTATCTAAGTATTTAGAGTACTCACTGAATCTGACTGAGAAGAATTACTTTCAGCAAGGATTAATTCTGTCCAGTAGCAGGAAGTTAGGCAGGCCAGCTAAGTTTGCTTTATATGATTTTGCTTTGCCAGATTACCTATGGCAGAGCCAGTAACCTGTAATGGAGATATCAGTCCTTTGTGTCATGGTAATTACATACTGGAACTCTTCAAAAGAACTTTAGGAATATGTACAATACAATATGCATCAGAAACTTTACCACAAAGGATAAAACCAGCAAAATAATTACATTAACTTTTTATTGGGTTATCTTGAATACTCTGTTAAATAATAAAATCCAGGTATGCTTTGGAGGAACAAAGGAAAGACAGTGTGAAAAAGCATATCTCTGTTTGCAGCTTTACTTTGGGGAAATCTAATTCATGTTTGCTTAGATTTACTATAAGAAAAGACCTTGAAAATGAGACAATCTTTGTTCTAGCAGTCCTATTTAATCCATACATGACTGGATTGAGAAAAGTCCTGTACCTCATTGATTTATAGACTGCCTCCTCTATCCTTGTCACTTCTAAAGAGGACAGACTTATCCTCTGTACAGAGAATATGTAGCTAGATAATAAGTGCAAACTTGAAAAGTCACACCAAACTGTAGGGCCTCTCACAGGTCACTGTCAGGAAGATTTTCAGTTTCATTTCATAAACTGCATCCTATTTTCATGTGGTTTGGGTAGGTGATGTTCACTGGAAAGTGGCACAATCACAATCCTTATGCAAGATGAGGATGTGATAAATGTTGCCCACTATCTTGTAAATATTATGTGATATAAATAAATTGTAACATTTTTACACCTCATTGCTTTGTATACAGGTTTTGGGTACTGGATTTGTGTGAGAAAAATATAGTAAGGTAGCTGCAGAGATCTCATTTTAATGAGATCCTTTGGCCACCACTAGGATTGCAATAGACTGCAATAGATTGCAGAGAAGAGGATAGGGATGGCTGTATTCCTATTATTTTCCATTCCCAGCAGAAGAACTGCTTTTATACTGGGGGGATAAGTGAGAAAGATCCCCAGAGCCCTAAAGGGCAGGGTGCATGCCAAATGTGTCCTCATTGCTGCTGAGCACACCAGGGGACTGTACCTACCAGGAAGCCACACTGTATAATGTGAAACACCCTCTACCAACTGTTCAATGGTGAATCAGGAGCAGAGAGAGCGAGGTTAGTACAGTAGTCAAGAATTTTTCCCTTCCTCTCTGTATCCTGGGCTTTCTCATCTGGCACTTACTTGAAAACTGTACTTTATAAGACCTTCAATCTACCATCAAACCACCCTGTTGGGAAGCAAATTTTGTGAGGAAAAATGTCTTCCAAAGATGGAAATTAGGAAAGCTTTGCTGGGCCAGTTTTCACTTGATCTGGTTCAGGAGATCTAACAGCTCTTTTTAAGAGAAGAATTAACAAATGTGGGCTTCCTTCTAATTTTACAAAAGGACAGAAGGACTACTATCACCTACTTTATTTTAGTCATTAACGTAAGGACAACCAAAAGTAAATGTCTCAGAAGCAAGCATGTATTTTTGTACGCTGGTACTTACCTATTCACATGACATGAGGCAGGAGGAGAGCTGTATTTCTTTATTTTCATGTGTCTATTATTATAACTTAGTCAAATTAAGGTGAAATCAGTAAATCAGGGTAGAAATTCTGACTCAACTTGTTTAGCAATATCAGTTCTGAAATAGAAAAAAGGAATACTATGTCTTTCTAATTCTAAGCACGCGTATAGTCTTACACTAATTCAATTCTATCCAGTGTTCTTGTGTATTATAAGCTCATAATGGACTTTGAAAATAATTTAGGGTACTTTGTTTTTTAACAACAGTTACATTTATGGAGTGAAATGTTGTTGCTGTGTTCCAGTTTACCTTTGCATTTGCTCTACCACTGCCTCTTTTTTGTCTAGGCTTTCCTGCTCCCCTCAGAATAAGCCTTTCTACTTCAGAAGTGGATGCATTTAGAGATTGTTCTTTATTAGCTATGTTCAGTGCCTGTGTGTTACATCTACTTAGATTAGTAGTAGTCATATTAACTCCAATATATAGTTGTCATTCTAGAAATTCTTAATAATGAAACCTTGTTTTAATACAACAATTTTTATTATTCGATAGCCTAAGGTTTTGTCAAGGAAGTCAGTGTCTTGGAAGTAGCTTTGAAAGTGGAGAGAATTATATGCAGGAAATTAGAGAAACACATGAAAAGTCAGCCTTCTCTTACCACTTTTCAAGCAGTAACAGAGTAAGAATTACGATATGGATATCCTTATTCTCAGCTCCTCTTGGACTAGCCTCTAAATTTTTCTGTCTCAAACTTGAAGTAAGCTCACCTTATCTTATTTTTAAACACTGATCTATTTTCCCGTAATGATTTTGAGTTAAGCAAAAAGTGTGGGGTTGCTTTGATCTCTGTGGATACATCAAAGAACGTTCCATCTAAGTAAATTTTCTACCTGCTAGTGTTGGTAAAGAAAAAGAAATCTCATATTGTTCAGTGGGAAGGATAAACTGATGTGTTTTATAATGCTGCATTTGTTTTAGTTTTCCAAGGTTATAGTCTGCAGCATTAGGTTATAAATGTAGACAGCAGTGAATACATTTTCTTGATTTTGAGCTTCAGTCTTAGGAGAAGGAAACTGAGATTGTTTTCTTGTCCGACAAGAGCAACACAAATGAAATTCTGCCATAGTGTATGGTCCAGTAAATGAGAGAGGCATCAGAAAGATAGATTGTAAAAAGAAAAGGTATGATTATCCCAAATGTAAATAGGGATAAATAGGTCAAATATGAGGTTTTCCTATTCATAGAAGACTGTGACTTCAGAAGCTACTGTGTATAGTATACTGTTATATTACATCTAAGTGCATAGTGAATTCTACAAGTGGGGAAGCGACCTTCATGGTGTCCTACAAAGACATTTCATGCTTGTTAAGCATACTATGCATAGCAAAGTTACAGTCATGATGTTTAAGCAAGGGAGGAAGCATAATTAATGGAAACAAGTGCATTTATGACATGAACAGCAAATACTGACCAGCTCTCTTCTAAAAGGATTAACTTGACTCTCCGCCTACACTGCATTTTGACTTAGAACTGGAAGTGGCAGTTCTGCAGTCATTTGTCATGCAGAATTTTTGACTGAACTTTAGCAAGAAGAGAAAATTTATGAGGTGTTTGTATTCTCTACATCACAGGTAATGCTAGGAACACATGTATTTTAAAGTTGGTTATCTTGATATTCATAAAAAAGAAATGTTTAAAAACAATTGCAACATTATTTTTAAGCAAATAATATTTTGTAAACATTTAGATTAGGGATGATTTTCCTCAGATTTAGAACTATGATCCTTCAGGGAGAGGAAGGAAAAAGTAGACAGAAAGATAAAAGTTTTGGTTACAAACTATTTTTAGTGGACTAATTTCAGGTAGTTAAGGAAAGTAATTTAATCTCAAACTCAAAACTCATCAATCAGAAAGACTGAGACTCCCATTATTCATGAAGATTTTTCTAGCAGCAGAGCCATTTTTTAACTCCCTAAATAGATACAGGACTGTATAAGCACAGTGTGTTGCATTCTAAACTTTGCTAGAATGTGTCAAAGAAAATACTATTCCTGTCTCACTGAAAAACCAGACACTCAGCACACTCAGGAGTGACCAATGCTACTAATAGTGACAGTAGTGTTGTGAACACTTGGAAAGTGAAAACTGGGGGAAGGTTAACTGAATTTGATGCTCTTATATTTTGTAATACATCTGAATCTTATCTGGAGAATATTATCATCATCTTCTGTTAGGGAAGAATATTGACATTCTTCTCATTTCCCCCCTTTTTCCTGTAGTTCACAGTCTGAAAAACTACAGATCTTGTCTGCTTTATATCAGTCTGGATGTTCTGATAATATACTGAACTTGATGGCAAATTCCATATATTAGGTGGCATGTTGAGTTTGAGGTTTTCTAACTAAAAATAAACCAACCAATAAATAGTTTTCAGAGTTTAGCCTTATTTTCTTCTTATTTCCTGTGGAATGTAGCATATCTTGTTGTTGACTTCACTATAGACTTGTTCGGATATTTAAAACAAAAAAAACTTTCCCCTTTTGCTACACACTAAATCTTGATACGTGTTTCACTGAAATCAGCTGAGTGTAGGTACTGGTAGGAAACACGGTAATACCAATTGCCATGGTGAATGCGTGAACCTAGATGAAATGTGAATGGAGGGAAGTAAACATCAGTGGCTTTTTCTACATATGGTCAGATAACACTTCTATTAAGAAATATGCTAGACATGTAAGTGTGTTAGTTGTATGAATGACATTTGGGGTTTTTTGGGGAGATTGTGCCACTTTGATCTTGTTTCCCAACCAGCATCTCATTTAGGAAGATTGGGGAATAGTAGGCAGAACTATTTCCTAGAATTTGTCCTCGCAATCTGAGAATAGGCTTATAGAACAATTTAAGAACCAGATTGCAATGCACAGAATCAGATTATAACTTCCTAAATTAGCTAGTACTTATAGCAGTGCAGCCATGGCAACAAGGAGTTTAGCGGACACTAGATACCTGAACTTAGACAGGTTTTGTGGCCTACATTGGCTCTAACGCTACCATAGCAACACTCTCATCTGCAGCAAAGATAACTTATTTAAGGCCAGCACCAGTATGTTTACATAAATTGTCATTATGCCTTTGAATTTCATAATAGACACACTCTTAAAGATAGTGGATGTCCAACAGCTGTGAGAAGTGAGTCTGGAGCCGGATCTTTCTGGTTTACTACAGCATTTGGTAGTTGATTGTAAACATAAAGAAAGGGAACTTAGCTGGCGTCGGTGTGCACGGAGATAATTTTGGTCAGACTAAATATACATTCTATTTTTGTTGACAAATACTAGTTTTTACTCAGTGAAAAACACTGCTTGGATTGGTTGTTCTCCTTGAATAGATTGTATTGAATCTACTGACTCACTTAGCAGCATTATCTTCTGATGAGGTAAATATACCAGAAATCCTCAATCTACAGTTCTGCACTTGTAAACTCAGATGTTCATATATAGTTTTTAGAATATCTAAGTTAAAAGACAATTTAAGAAAAGTAAAAAAAAATTGGCTCTGTAAGTAAAAATGCCAAGGAGTAGCATTGGCTTATGTGTCCTGGAGCTCATAAAACAACACAGTTTTATTTGAAACATACCTGGATTTCCTAGTGACCAGTGTGCTGCTCAAAATCTTATAACCATTGCAAGAACAAATAATAGCTGTAAATGAAAAGATTTAATCACATCTTTTGAGTTCACAGGTTATAGAAATTGAAACCCATGGTTTTCTTAGCCTCAGCTGGGATATTGAATTCATTCATAGTAGGTGGAGATGTAACAACAGCAGCCACCTCATTCCTCTTCTGAAGCCTATACTGTTGCACTGTGGTCTAGCTAGAAGTGATTCTCATGGCTTCCCAGCAGTTACAGCTTGTTGAAGCTCAGAGTGTGTAATGATTTCCTTTTCCAGAGCCACTCGTACATCACAGTAATGTTCTTTATCTTACATTCTCTGCTAATGCATTCCTGGGGTCATTCCAAAGTATTTAACACTCTAAATACAACAGAACCTGAGTACCTTATGCTAAATTTATATTCTACCACATCAGCTGAATTCCAAGTGCTTGAAGGTTGGCCTTCATCATGAGGATTCTAGGACAGAAAAGTTTTTATGATTACCATGTTTTGAGTCTTGAGATTTGGAGAAGGAATGTTGGCTATTTTTTGTCCTCAGACATGGTGATATCTACTGAATTTGAAATCTGAGTGGCTTATCAGCCTATGGCAAAGTGTACCCATGAAGAGAAAAAAACTTCCATGCAAGGATCCAAAAACATACCTGGCACCAAGCAGTTGGGGTCTTGTCCTCCGTTATGTAATTTTGTAATGTAATACATTACAAATTGATTACATGACATTGAATCTAGCTGATCTAGCTGACAACTGGCCTTCAGTGCTCTGAAAAAACTTGGTTCATAAATGCCACAGAAACTTGCATTTTCTATATAAGTGAGGTCACTATATTCTTCTAGGTTAGGGGACAAAAGGAAATGAGTAAAGACATGACGCCTGAGATAGCCTATACAGAGATTTTTGGAGAGGCAGAACACAATCTGTATGTGCAATTATTTTTCTCTTCAAAGAGCTTTCTTTCTCTTTATATTTGCAGGTAGTCACAGAAAGTATCTTCAGCATGAAACAAAATTTACATCAATATTTTCTGCAAGTGGAATTAAAATACAGCAATTGTAATTTTGAAAGACATTTTAATTATTGAAGAAAAGATTAAAATAATAAAAGTTAGCTAAAATGTATCATACCTGACAGTTGTTCATTATTAAAGTATGAATGACCAGCTAGGAAAGTAAGTAGCATTTTAAAAAATGTTATGTTCTGAGAAGTGAATTAAAATGCTGTTGAATTTAATCGAAAGAAAAAAAGTAATATAAGACTCTGTGTTAAAAACTATTATGAAGTCTAGAGTAACGTGATCCTGGAGGCCTGCGGGGCAAATTGACAATTAAAAACTAAAAAAGACTAATTAGGGTTTTATTATAGCAAACTTATTTTATATGACAGAGTTTCAAATTATCATCTGCTCCTTCATGCCAAGGATAGACGTTTGAACATGATCAAAACCTGGTGAGAGCTGGTTAAGAAAAGTAGCTAGGGATATTAAAGGATTTTTCTGGCAGCTTTCCTTTCTGCCATATGTAAACAATTTGTCTATGTGATGGTTCTACTGCACATCTTATTATGCTTATAGCTCCAGCAATGTCCTTGTGTTAACTTTTAACCCTGCTTCACTACACAGTGAAGTCTTTTCATTTGTACAGAACAGAAGACGTGGAATCTTTTCATTTGTGCTCTTTTAGAAATGTTTTTGAAAGCATTAAGTCTACACATTGTGTATTTGGTTTTAAGTGATGGCACTATGCCAAGAATACACTGTTGTGTAGAATCTAAGGGAGAAAAATTAAGCCTATATGTTGTAGGCTCTCTCTGCTATTTTGTAGAAGTCTAGTTTCAAAAGTTTCCACTTTTATTCATTATTCAGATATGACACATTGCCATGTAAAAATATCTGAATTTCCTCAATATATGAGGAATGAAGGTGTTATAATATATATCTTTATGCATTTTGTATTTTTATTGCATTTATTTATTTCCACAATATTGCTGCTCTGTCATTGTCATGTCAATTTGCAACATCAAAACACTTGAAAATGGTTCCCAGTAACGTAACACCGTTCCTTACTGCATAGATCTAGAATCAGGAACTCTGCTGTTTGACAGAGAAACTCTGAGAAGTGGATTACTTTAAATTTTAAAAAGTGACTCAAATATAGAAAATTTTTAAAAAAAGTTAATAATGTATAAAATTTCTTTTCATCTCAAGTGTAGGATGTAAGTATCATTGGGCGATGTTCCTAGGACATCACAAGATCTTCAGTGCAGGACAGACAGTTTACTTTCAGTATGCTTTCCTTAAAATAAGTTGCTGTCAATTGAAGAGTCACCTGTTTGCTAGTGATTCAGCAGCAATATTTTCACACCTATTTTTCAGCATAATTAGATAGCTTTATGGATCTATGAATCTCTTATACCTGGAGATAGCACAAGTTAGCCAAACTAGTTAATCTAAGCAGTAGGATTTAATATGATTATTTAAAATAGAAATTGTGACCATACCAATGACATGTAGTACTTACAAGATGTATGTTGAAATCTATATAAAAGTCAGTAGTGGAGATGTTTAAACTGTACACAGAATTTGCCTTAGGGAGTGCCCAAGGAACTTTGTAAAACAGCTAGTTTGAAACAAGTAATTTCTCTATTGAATTTCATATATTGTTTTCTCTTGTTAATCAAATCTATTATTTGGTGAAATTCTCAAATGGTTTGTGCTTTTGAATGGCTCTGTGCTCCAACAGAAACTTTGACAAAAAAGGACACGGGAACTTGCATTTTCAAAATGAATGAGATCATTGAATTCTGCCACGATAGGGAACAAGAGGAAATGAGTTGAGGTACGATTGTTGGGATAGTTTTTTCCAAAGACTTTACTGCTATTACTAAACATTGTTACCTTTTTCTATGAAGCAGCACCAGAAGTAACAGAAATGAAACCCAAATATTATGCAAACTTACAAGTCATGGATTTTTTCCAGATTATGATGTTTTGTTTCCAGTGAGATGAAATATGTAATTAGCACTTGAGGTTCAAATTGTAGAACTTCCACTTTAATACAAGATCAAATATGTATTTTTATAACTGTTCGTAATCCATCTGTGCTTAGTGCCTTCCCAGTATTTAATCACCTAAACCATGAGACAGGTGTACAAAATCCATGTTACTTTGTCATGCCTTTGCTGCAAACAAGTGCAAAATAATTGTTACAAATAAAAATAAGATTATATTTTTGCTAATGAGCTTGCTACTCAGTCTTGTGAGTTACATCAAAGATTAATAATAGGGTCGATATATATCTGTGGTAATTATCACATCATTTTTTTTCTTTTCCTGTATTCTTCTTATTACATTTTAATGTGTTTGTGCTCAAGTCAGTTCAATTTCTCAGTAGACAAAATGCATGAAACACCACCGATTTGCTTTGTATCTACTTAAAAATAAACTGGAAAACTCAATTTTTCAAGTCAGGTTTTTCAATCAGAAACACATGAGAAGAATAATAAATGATTTTTAAAATCCCTTTATTTACAGAGATATGATAAAATGTACATCAAAAGGGAAAACTTTAAAGTGCCAATAATACATTTAGCTTCTTTTTTTTTTTACCCAGCACACACAAGCAGGGTAGGTTTTATCTGTGGCCATAACAGATGGATTGAAATGCACATTGAGAAAATGAAAAATCTAAAGAGCAAATACAGGGAAGCCACATGGAGCTCTCTTTGCCTTCTTTTGTAAATGAGAATATGTTCTTCATGCTTGTCTGTGAATGCATCCTTTGAATGATATGCTCCTTTTGTACAGTGTTGCCTGAAAAAATTACTTTTACCCTGACTGTAAAACTATGAGAAGATTTGAGATGATAAGTTGATTGTAGGGATAAGAACAGTGAAAGTCTCTTCCTGCAGGCACTTTAACTTATAGCGCATCACACTTGCAAACTATTTTGCCTTTCTAGAATGTGCCTTTTTTTCACTCGCTGAGAAACGTAGCCTGGCTGGAAAACAGTAGCAGCCTCTAAAAAGGGCCTTGCCCTGCCAGTGAGTGGTACAGGTTACTTTCCAACCCAGGTCCTTTACGTATTTCACTGGGCAATATTTGTCAGTCTGTAAGTAGTAGGAGGTGCAATTTAGACATTTGCTTCTTTTTATTGTCTATACGCTGTTCATCTGGGAATGCTCTTCCTGAGACACAAGAAGACTGTTACACTGCTAAATATTGAACATTAATAGCTGGAGCTGATCAAGACTTTTTCATAGTGGGGTTCTCCTGAAGACCATGCTGAATTGGGAGGATTGTTATGGGACATATTGTTTGAACTGAAACCTTGTTTCTTACAGATTTGACAAACAGACTTGTCAGCTCTGGTTCCTGGCAGCCTGTTCTCCCTTGGAGACTGTTACTATATTGCCTTTGGTAACTGTGCTCAACTGCTGGTTCGTATTCACAGAGCCAAGATGCTCAAGCCAGGTGCCCCTATCTACACTTAGCAGTGGAAATTGAATGTAAGCGAGTCTCATTGAGCCGTAGCTTTCTGACTGGAGAGCTTGTGGCCTTGTATGTGATTATACCCAATATATATTCACTATGAACTGTCCAGGAAGTGGAGGAGCAAGCTGGAGCCCTGAGCTAATATAAAAGCCAGAGTCACTAATTGTCTACTTTCAATAAATTTCCAACTCCCCAGGCTGTGTGAACAGCCGGATAAAACAAAACAGCAGCTACCTGAAGCATGGTTTGCAAGGAACAAGTTGTAAAATTTCTCCCTAAAGTTGATTTTTTTTTCTTTCTGAAATTTCTGGGTAGTCACCTCATCTTCCTGGACTGAAAGAAAGTATTTCCTTTTTGCTTTATCCCTTTCTGTGGGGGAGTGTGTTTTTCTCACTAGTAATTCTTGTGACTCATCCAGGTACTCTGTAATGAAAAAAAGAATATCTGCACAGTGCAAGGCATATAAACACCCCCTGCTGAATTGAATCTGGGCACCTGCTCAACCTTTGCTAGCCTGAGCAGCAGCCTCTAGACTTCTCCACATGCTGCTTACTCAAGTCTTAAATTATACTACGGAGAAACCCAAGGAACACAAAAAGCACAGAAAAAAGCTTAAGCTTGAGATTTATGCTTCATTGGTGCTTAATAAAGAAAAACTCCAGGGAGTGTGCTGTGCTGGGAGTTTGGGGTTGGGATTTTGCCTATTCATTCATTAATTTCACATCAAATGTTCATAGCAGCGCATTGTGGATCTTAACTACAGCATAAATTATGAGCTTTGGAGACAAATAAGAAAATATCAAACAAACTTCAGCTGCTGTTTATGTAATTTGAATGATTGGATCGCATTCTTTTTGCTTTTAAGGCCACAACCAAAGCATAGCAAATATTGTCCTGTGCCACTCAGCTCTGCCAGCAAGCTAACTTTAATTTCTATGGTGGTCTTATTGCTGAGGTCAAGCAGTCTTTAAGAAATCATTTCTGCTCCTCCCTTTTACCAGAAAGAGTGGCTGCTCAACCTTGCAAATTGAAAAAGGGTTGTTTCTGAAAGAATGTGTAGAGTTCAGATTTAAATATTTGGAAAATTTCTGCAAAAGAGCACAAGAGGAGAAAAAAGAAGGGGCAAAAAATTTGGAATCACTTCAATAGCAATTAATTGAGTGGAAAAAGCTACATGAGCTAACTTCTTGATCATGCTTGGGTCTCTGTGATTAAAAGTATTCAACCACCAAGGAGCAATGTAAAAAACGTAAGGATCAAGTTAAAGGAGAAAGCATATTCTTAGCAGAAGCCCAGACGAGTTGCTGTATGTGATTTGTCCCTGTGAGTATCTCACAAATATTCTTGAAAGATTGGAAGAATTGATGCTATTATTGACAGAAGTAAAAAAAGAAGAGAGATTTCTCTCACTGCATTCATTGTTCTCCTACACAGCTAGCAAGATATATTCTACAGGAATAAGATGAGATGGCTGACTTTCCTGGCACTTCAGCTTTTAGGCTGCTAGAGCTGGATCTCAAATGATAAGTATGGGCTTATTAATTTTTTTCTATTTTTCCCAGGAGTCCAGCAAAGCTTTTTAAACAAATGTTATAAAGGAAGATGTTTTAAATCAGTCTGAAATATTTTCTGTCATCAGTTTGAGCTCTGTAGAACTAGTTTGACATTTCTGGTGTTTCAGATTCTTAGCTAATATTCATAACCAACTTGATCAAATATCTAACAATATGTGTCACCAGTAGTATGATTCTAATTTGAATTCTAGATTGAATTTTTTAACAAAATCTGTTCTAACCAAGAAAAATGTGAATCAGGTTCACATAAACAGTCTCAATGGTCACAGTAAAACCACTCTTCTGCTTGCAATTCAACACCTGTACAACTGCTTTCATCACTGAAAATGTTCATCCTTTCTTAATTTTTGCAGGTTTTGCACAACTTGTAAAGTTGTGCGAGTTTTCTTGTAAAGTTCTCAAGTTTTGAACTCCCATAGTAAAACATGCACCTTTGTAATGAAGATATAATCAGAAATTGCTGCTTGGGTATGGGATGACTGAAAAGGAGAGCAGACTTGGTTGGTCCATAGGAAGTGTTTCTAAAGGAGGCTCTAAAAGCACCTCTAGAAGACTCTGGGCAGAACGGGGAGTGGATGAGGAGAACAGACTCCTATCTGGTGGAAAAAGAGCAGCCTGATAATGATGGTTTTGCTTTGTCCCTGGATGCATTGGCAGAGGACATAGGTTCCTAAAGCTGACATCCTTTCAAAAGACTTTGGCAATGATTCTGCTGAGGAAATAGAGGCGGAGTTACTGTACCACTTCAAGGATGTCTGTGTTGGTCTGCTTGGTCCACATAAATTGCCACCTAAATAGATTTTTTTTTATTTTATCAGAGATTTCATATGAGAACTTCATGGGAAGTCAAAAGCTAAAAATGGCAGCAAAGATGCCATACCAAGGCTTGTTAGTTTCCCCTTCATATTTCTCTAAGAAAAATGTTTCTGACAACCTCGGAAAGTACATTGCAAAGAAATGCGTTTAAGAGACTGTGGCCAGTCACAAAGGTTAATGTCCAAGTTAAATAGTTGCAGAAAAGAGAAAAGTAGAGCAGTTTAATGGATTGGAAATTGGTTGAAGGGTAAAAAAACCTGAGTAATCTTAAATGCAACCTTGGAGAGAACTTGGTATTATGCGTTCAGTGAAAGCCCTGTTTCAGTAAAGTACGTATGTCATTAGAAAATTTAGTTTACAATGGGTAAAGGTGTACATAAGACATTGGAAAGCATTTATGTGTTTGGGTGTATATTTTTATTCAGAGGATGTTGCAAAACACCAGATAAGTATATTCAGAAGGGAGCTTTCAGAGAAACCACTTCGCGATTATTAGTCTGTGTACTGTCGTGATTCACGCAGTTCTTGTGGGAGGTGTATAGACACAGGCAGTTTCATAACATTTAAGCTTGGAATTGATAAGGAAAAATGCTATTAATTTTCAAAGTCAGAGTAATCCTATTAATTATATAAGCACTAATCCAATTAGTTTAGAAGTCCTGAAGACATTCCACCAACATTTTCACCAACCTCCATAGCATTGCCATTAGAGATCATTAATGTTCCATTTTAGCTTCCCAAGAGTGAGACAATTAGTACAGTTGTGATAGTGTTCTAAATGTAATACTCTCTGAAACTTAAAATCCTTATTTTATTTTGCTGTCCATTACCATTAGTTTACTATCTATCCTGACCTGTTCCATCTTATTAATCTACATGCTACAGTGACAATAGGTCAGCAGATACCATGACAATCCACAGGTTCTTTTGATTCACCAACTTCTCTCCAATCTTAACCTGTCTTAGACTTAACAAGAATTAGGCAGAGCAATAATTAGTAGAACTGCATGGCGCGACTTCTAACTGAGATTGCCAATCAAAGGCACAGTACTGGAGAAGGAGGGCAAAATAGGATTGAGCTTCTGAGTTGACTTTTACTGTCAGACCTTCCAGCCACTTAGTCAGGTAGCTAGGAGAAACAAACCTCACACACATAGCTTTTTGATATCAAGACTTTTGGAGCTTTAGAGTTCAACACAGTGTTGCAATGCATGTGGCTATGATGCTTCTGGGGTGCATTAATGATTCTTTACAGTGTCATGTAGGTATTCAGCTGCCTCTGAGCTAGCATGAGGACCTCTGACGCAGTGTTGCATTGTGCAGTCTAGAACTGTTAGAGAACCCTGTACGTCTCTGTCCTACAGCTGCTCACCTAACAGAAGAGTGGTACCTCCATGGGAGCTGTAGGGTTACATTGATCATGTAAGTCAGCTAGTGTGTATGCATATGTCAGCATCTGTCAGTAATTTAATTTTCAACTTGTTGCTTTCACAGACTACACTGTGTAGTGGAAACCCTTCTTGCTTTCCAGCATACCAGGTAGTTGTGGATGGCTCTTGTGTTTGATGTGACTAATTGTATTCTTATCATCCCTCTACGGCTAGTCCAGGTGAATATTTTTCTAGTTTCTAAAGTTCTGTTTAATTTTTAGATGGCTTGGCTGAAATCAAGTATTGAAATTACATTCAGACGTAGGTGATAATTGCTTTGGTGTATGGTAGAATACAGCACATTTTCTCTGACGATTCCTAACTTCTCTCGAATAAGACTTACTTAAAAAATGCTTCACAGTCCAAGATTGCTGTTGCTTGTTTGGCCATCTCTGTCTCTGCTTATATGTGCTGTAACAGCTGAAACTATTATTTATGTGCCTTTCTCAGATGCTGCTTCCTGAGGGTGACTCTTCTCTGAGTGACCTGTGATTGTGTCTGAGAATTATGTCGTTTTTTGACAAGTTGAACATGTCCAGTGTGTGTAACCATTTCTGCCTGTACAGGTGGCTTCACTCTCCTGTTTCCACATCCTGTGATACCTCCCCATTGCACTCTTTGAGGTTATTATTTATGCTTTTAATAGTAACTGGTTATCCTGAGCCATGCAAGAAATGTTTTAACTGTTGTATCTTTAATCTCAATTGCTTTGATACAGATATCTTTTATAGTGTCAATGATTTAGAGAAGTTTGTAGCTGCCCAGTGTCAATTTAACAGGTTCCTTTCCCCTATCTCTTTCTCCTTGGAGGGGTGCATAGTGTAAAAGCAACTCATAAGGTGACAATTTTAGTTCTTGTCCTGATATATCAGTATACAAATGAAGTTGAGCAGATGTTTACATTAACATTTAATTGAATTTATAACAGATTACTACATGTTACATACATTAGTAATAAGCATTACACAAAATAAAAGAAAACATTATGCATGTGCTCTAAGTAACAACATGATGTGAGGAAGAGAAAAGATCCCTCAGCAGTTGGAATTGTTACTATCAATGGGATGAAAAGTGCAAACCATCTGTGGCTGTTCGTGCTTTTTTTCCTACCCTTCCAAATGGGAAGGGGATTTGGCCTGTTAAAGTTGACTTCAAAGCCTGCTTGGGTCCATTATAAGAAATCTGAAGCCTTGGCAAAATGAAGAATAATCACAATGAGTCTTGGTGTATTTTGGAACTCTCAGTTCAGAATAAACCTTTCTACAGATAGTGCTTCATCTGAAGTCTGTTGAAGTTAACTGAAAATTTTCTACTGGCATCATTAAGTTATAGATGGGGCCTCATTAGAGAAATATTTTCTGTCATTCAAGAGACACACAGACTACTATGGATGAGGAAAAGATCAGAGAGGATCCCATGCTGCTAGTAGCAATAGGGAGAACTGATTTTAGTGTCCTCTTTTAGTGTACGGGGGATGATTTTCAGGCCATAATTTTCCTCTTAGCTGTGTTTCCAATGTACTCCATCTAAAATTCCTGCCTGTATGAAGCAATTCCTCCACTACTGATTCTTTTTTATTTAGCACTATACTCATAAATTGGCAACAGGTCTCTAAAAGATGGTGTTAAGCTTTTCTTGTTTCCTCTGCCTATGTTGGAATGCTGTCTGTATACCCACTCTATTTTTTTGGCTTAAATCAACTTTAGCCTTAGCATTTAATAGGCCAAGGCAATTGATATATCTGACATGCCAAGGTTTGTTCAAGATCAATTCAAATCCCACATCCCACATTTTCCACTTCTGTCTTGTAGATTATCTTGCTCTTTCTTGAAAACAGGGCTGTTTTCAAATAAGATTCTGAGTGAGTGTAACCAAATCCTAATGTCAGCCCATGAAATACTATTATAAATGAAAATGTCAGAACCCTGCAACTTCCTGACTATACTTATTAATGTTCTGGATGCTCAAAGTGCTCTCAGAATGGTATCTGTCTTGTTATTTCAAGTAACAAAATATATCACATCAGTAACAGCAGTGCTCTTTTTTTAGCTAATATATTAATTTACCTTTATTATCACGTTCATTTCTTCAGTTGTCAATATAGTCTTTCCTCTTCTTTGTCACTTCTGAAGACTGAAAATGAATGTTAGTCATGCAGCTAATCTGAAGGCAAGGAGCAGCTGGTAATAAGAAAATTATTAGAATTATTGGGCTGTCTACAACACCCATAAGACCCATTTACCAGAATTATAGCTGTTTATGAGGAAACTCTCAGTAATACTTTACCCTTTTGTCAGCTGAGTATTATCTATCTACAGGAAGGCATAAATACCTATCATGTTGGTAGCAAACCTTAAGAAGAGATTATGATCAGAAATAAGCAGGGTGGTGGTGTTTTATAATGGAGGTATTTCTAGAAACTGTGAATTGCCCTTTTATCTCAGTGAATTGTTAAATTTCATATTTCAATATCACATGCTGAGCACCAAAGCTGTAACTCAAGCATGCTGGAAACTGATGAAAATTCTTCCCCCACCCTATTTATTTATGTGTTCTAGTTGCTTGGTTTTCTTTCTGTATTTTGTTTGAGTTACCTTTATGTCAGAACAGCCAAATTCATGAATTTACTAAAGAAATCTTTGCCCAAATTATGAATTAACAAGATATGTTATTTACAATAAATGTAATTAATTCAATACCAGCAAATTTAAAACACATAATCTTTAACGTTAGATATGCTCAACAGTATCTCATGGATACTATGATTATTGATGTGTGCATGACTGTTTCACAAGATTTTTTTGGCTTTGAGAAACTTAAGTACTCAATATTTTACAGTCTGTCATATATTTTTGTTATTATAAAGAATCCCATAAAGTATAACCTCAAAATCAAACACTTTGTTCCATGTCTAATGTTTGATGATGTTAATTTTAAAAATATCCTTTCCTGTTTATTAATTACCATGTTATTCCCTGTGCAATTCCCCAATACAAAGAGTGTGATGTCCATAGGAGACCCCTCTTTTGAGCAAAACACTCATAAAGCATTAGCCAATGATTAAGGGGAATGTCAGATGATTAATAATAGTTGAGACTACTATTCATAATATTGGGAAATTGATATGCCTACATAAGAGCTACATACATTTATTTGCCATTCAGTCTCCTGTTTGGAAATGGGTCATCTTGTACTGTGGTCTTATTCATAGAATCATAGAATAGTTTGGGTTGGAAAGAACCTTTAAAAGTCATCTAGTCCAACCCACCTGCAAGGAGCAGGGACATCTTCAACTAGATCAGGTTGCTCAGAGCCCCGTCCAACCTGACCTTGAATGTTGCAAGGGATGGGGCATCTACCACCTCCCAGGGCAACCTGTTCCAGTGTTTCACTGCCTTCATTGTAAAAAAATTCTTCCTTAGATCTAGTCTAAATCTATCCTCTTTTAGTTTAAGCAATTCCCTCTTGTCCTTTCGCAACAGGCCCTGCTAAAAAGTTTGTCCCCATCTTTCTTATAAGCCCCCTTTAAGTACTGAAAGGCTGCAACAAGGTGTCCCTGAAGCCTTCTCTTCTCCAGGCTGAATAACCCCAGCTCTCTCAGCCTTTCCTCATAGGAGAGGCGTTCCACCCCCCTGATCATTTTTGTGACCCTCGTCTGGACCTGCTCCAACAGGTCCATGTCTGTCTTGTGCTGAGGGCTCCAGAGCTGGACGCAGTACTGCAGGTGGGGTCTCACCAGAGCAGAGTAGAGGGGCAGAATCACCTCCCTCGACCTGCTGGCCACACTGCTTTTGATGCAGCCCAGGACACAGTTGTGACAGAGATTATATCTTTATAGTTTTTAGTGTTTTTACTTAGTGGAATAAATGTGATTTACTGAAACCAGGGATCTACTATTTGTTCCGAAAATGTATGCATTGCTCTGGTTTGAAGTAATTCTATGACATTAGCTGAAAGAGACAGAAATATTGCCTAACTTTGGCATGAGGCTCTTATACAAGTTATTAAGCTTAATGGAACTACTTGTGCTCCAACCTGAATATATTGAAGTGTATGGTTTGGGGCTGGAGGTCATGAGTTAGACACCAGAGTGAAGCTCTGTTAATGTTATTTTTGGTTATCTTCCATCCTGGAAAAAACTTTCCATGAAGAAATTGCTAAAAATAATGTGACATAATTAGTGCTGCCTTGGGAAAAGCAAGTTATTGGCTTGAAATTTCTTTGTAGAAGTGTTAACACTTTTTTTTTTTGTTAAAAAAATGAAGAATACAGCAGAAATTCATGTCTTCATTTTAATTTGTCTTTTATATTTTCAATTTTTTTCAATAGACTCTCTACTTGCTATAAAGCAATTGCTTTTTTTAAAATTGAATATTGTTGATTTTGTGTGGATTTAATAAATATAAAATTCCCTGTACCTGGAGGGTTTTGTGAAATGCAACAAGATATTTACTTCTCTGTCATTGTTTCCATTGTAAGTATGTAGAATATATTTTAATTTGTTTCTTTGCAAGCTATGTAATGATTTTCCTCTATTTCCTGTTACTTATTTTAACCATATATAATTTTTTTGTGGAGTTCTTGCATAGAACTATGTCAGTCAGATGTTTTAGAAGTCTTACTTCATTATGTTCTATTGAAGGGATTTTATTTCTGTGTGTTTTCCAAATTTTAAAGAAGCACTAGAACTACTGATTTACTTGCAATCCTCTGATGTATTGCAAAGAAAAAAGATGAAATGAAAATCTGCAAAGTGAGTCTTCATTCAACAAAGCACAAGTTTTAAAAATAGAAGTGAAGGGAGTATATAATTAAGTATGTATATAAAATTGAAAAGACAGTGAAGATGCAACAGAGCTAAACTTGTTTATTCAATTAATATATGAAATGTATGAAATATATTCTAAGACCTACAAAATGGACAACATTTTATGGACTTTGTATCGGGCATCTGGATAAATTATACTGTGTAATGAGATACCTTGGGTAATTTTCTGGTTCTTGGTCTTGCACCATACAACTGTTTGCTTAATAGTCATACATATATACAATGTAATCACATTACTTATCTTTTCCTAGAGATGAAGTAATTCAGCTGCATTTCTGTGACTTCTAATTATACCACTGGAATTAGAATTGAAATATGAGAGCCGATGGCTGGAAAGAATACTTATGCAGCAGCAGTAGAACAAACAGTAGGAAAAATTAAATTACTTACATTTTTCAATACTGCACTACTATGGCTAGGCACTGTTTCCCAAGCTTCTTATTTTTAATTAAAAGAGATAAATCAGCATCATTATATTCCATGATTTGTCTTTTCAAGCAAAACGAATAAAATAGTTGTTGCTTCTACTTATATGATTAATTGAAGGCTGAAAATGATAAGCAGTTTCAGAGAATTAAACAAGTTAAGAGCATCAGAGAATGATAGGAGACAGGAAAAAGGTCTGATGTTTGTATTAGAAAGAAGAGCTCCTGGATGTAGAAAGGGAGCCAAAAGGAAAGGTAGTCCCCATATGTAGCAAACTTCAGTGAATTGAGGAGAGTTTAGAAAATAGAACTGTTGAATCAGTAAAAGCAATTTGTTACTGTTCATTGTATTGATTCATTCTGAAGCTTTTTCTTTTTGCTGATATTTTGGTTTGAGGTAATTCCTCCTTATGGTCTGTAAGAAAACGCAGTTTGAGGTTCTAGGAACTTTTTTGTGATGATGTAGATGCCTTGACTGACCACCAAATACACAGCAGCTGCCAGCTTTTTCTTGTCATCTTGCCAAATGTAGATTCCTGAGTGAGGAGAAAAAGGGAACATTGTTCCTAGAATCCTCAGTTTTTTCCTTCTATGCAATGAAAGAAGGTAGGAAATTTTGATGGATCTGAAAGAACAGGTCTGAGTTTCATTCCTATGTGAAAAAAGGGCTGAGGGACTGCATACTGTTTAGGATCTGGCTAAGTAGCAGGGCAAATTTACCTGGACTGGACTGCTTCAGATACCACTGAAAGCTAATGTACTGTCTAAGATGTATAAGGTAGATGGCTATGTTATGCTGCATGTTATATTACATAGGTGAATAAGAAAGTAAAACTTCCTTTAGAAATGTAATAATAGAATGATTCTAGGACATATTGCGGAAAGAAACTTAGGATTGCACCCAGTGAAAAGAAAAGGAGAAGCATATCATTGCAATGATTGATTTCATTTTCTGGTGAACAGAAATGTCAAAAAAACCCAAAACCAAAACAAAAACAACGACCAGACTACAAGGGAGCAAACCATAGGGTCCCTCAAGACCTAGAAATTGGCATGTCTGTCACTGATGTGAAAAGGACAGGTTTGTTTGTAGGATTGATGCCATGTTCCGATTTCATCTGAGTTCCTATTGCAAAAAGCAGCTGTGTTCCTTTGCTCAGGAGACGTCCCTGAATTGGTCTTTCCCATGAAAAAAGCTGCCAAAGTTGATCATGGCAAGGAAATTACATACTTCTTTTTAACATAATTTAGAAGCAAGTTTGCCCTACCTAATAGACACATAATGATTCCTTCAAACACTTAGCAAGGTTAGTTTAACTACTAGATGAAATAAAAGACTGTCTGACCAATTTGAATTTTTCAAGTCTGAATGTTGGAGTTGTGTTTGTCCAGATCAATTGCTTGGGTTAAAATTACTGTGAAGTACTCATTTTCTGTCCCACATACTTCTGTCTGTTGCTTGCAATGCAAATTTAAATGCTTTCTGTTTAATATAAAATGCTGATCTCCTATTTCTTTACAGATTCATCAACTCACCGTGTTTAATGATTTAGCAATAGAGAGGTAATCTATTGCTTTCAGTGCTGAGCCAGTGATTTTTGAGAAGTCTTGAAGCTTTTGCTAAATGGTCATTGAGTATATATGTTGTCCACATCTGCATATGCTGTGTAATTCCACAGTACACTAGCTACATTCCTCAGGTATGTCAGCTATCCATCTCATACAGTACAAATTCAATCTGCATTGGCACTGAAGGCTCAACTCGAGACTTGTGGAACTTATCACCATATATTGAACCAATACATTTAAGTAAAAGGGTTTAAAATTTCATTCTTGATCATAGGGTTCAATACAAAAAGGAAAAGCAGATACCAAGGAAGCTCATGTAACTCTATGTTGTCTGTTATCTGAGGAGAGTGGATAGGCAGAAGGGTCAATGTATCCCTTGATTTAAATGGGATATGTTCAGGGCTCTGATGCCTATTTACAGTGGCATCTAAAGCATTGGATAGCAATAACAGAGAATTCCCATAATATTATGGGCAATTGAGGGATTTTACAGATTTTTCTTGGCAATGCACTGTTCAGTTCATTCTGTTGTACCCTAGATTAGGTATGCCGTGACAATAGAAAATAGCTCTTGTGTTGTTGAAATGCCACACATTTTAATTATCAGGGAAAGTCCGATAACAGTTTTTCCTGCATTGGTGAAATGTGTCTAGGTGGAGCTTTCCGGTGTGATTAACTTCAGTAATTGAGAGAAGTTTTGAGTTATCGGTGCATTTGTGTCTCAGAAATGATTAATGTTCCAACACTGCTTTATTACACTCACATATTTAAAACACCTATGGTTTAGTTTCTATTTGTGTTATATATGTGTGGTTCTCAGAATGATGTGACTTTTTTCTGGAGTCTGGAAGTACAGCTTGTGGACAAGATAGATATTTTATTATCTGTTATTATAAAATGCCTAATGAAGACACCCTATTATTCAATATAAAATTAATTTCATATGTCTCTTTAAAATTACATAGTAATGTTTAATTATGCACAGCACGGGAATTTCTTGATTCTTATCCATTTCTTATAGCTGGTTGATCCACAATACTTATCATTTCTTATAATAAATTAAATAATCATATATTTAGAAATTTACTTCCTGTAGTTGGAGGGAAGAATTGTCAGACTTTACTGTGGAGTAGTCCAAGAATCTTTTTTAATTAAATTATTATCTAGGTGTGCCCATTACTTTCTGACTTGACAATTATTAACGTCTGTGCAGATATACAGATTGTCCAGAATAATAATTTTTTGCTTTAAAAAATAAATCTGTTCAGCTGAACAGTAGTTTTGATGGGTTTCTTTCCCATGTGTAAAAACAAAGCCAAAGAAAGCCTGGGATGATGGATTAGGTTATAGCCTCCTTATCTGCAAAGGAAGGATTCTATAAATCCCTCACAGAGTACTATTTTATGAGATCTGTTGTCCCAAGTCCACTATTGGACTTTGGGGATCCAATAACAGTAATAAAATGGCATTCTGTGTCTGCAGATTACTAAACGTAAAGTCCTATAGAGTCAGTGAAACCAAGCTATACAGAGCTCAAAGAGCTGCACCCACTGCTGTGCACAGTAGTGGGTCTGATTGCACAGGGTCTGATCCTTATTGCTGTTCTTCCCTGCTTTTGCAGCAGTGTGACTTAGTGCTTCTTTGAAAACTTGCATTACTGACTGTGGAAGAAGAATGCAACTTCTAGTGTTATGTTACCTGAAAAGAATAATCTCAAGTGTCACTAACACTGCTGCTAGGACATTCCCACTAAACATCCTAGGGATGTTGAGAAGCGGTGTTGGGATATTTCAGACAAGGCCATGTGCAGAAAGTGAGGGAACCACGTGTGCCCTCAGTGGGACATTGGGGAAATATGGAAAAAGGAGTCCAACAGCAATGACATACTTTTTTCATTGTCCCCCATTGTCCCCCTGCTGTGGACAGAAGGGTAGGCAAGGTTGTGACTAAGGCAGCTACACTGCATTTGCCTGAAGAAGTGTAACGCATGGAGGTGAGTCTTGTTATACCGCCTCAGCTGTATGATTCATCTTCCCTCTGAGGTCAACTAGCTTCCAGAAACCCTACACACTTTTGGACTGAGAACTTTCTGGAGTTCATGACCATATCAAGTACGATGTACACTTTAAATTTGCCAGCTTCCATTTCCTTCTGCTCTTCCCTCCTTGTGACCAAAGCAACAAGCTGTCCTGTCATTGTGATCTCCCAAAAAATACTGAGGGTTTTACTCCACTGTTTCCACTTGGTAATTGGTCTGATTTTGGCTGAACATCATAGTTGAGTTCATTGCATTTAATCAGTAGTCTGATAACTATTTTGCAAGGGTTTGTTTTCCTTCCAAAAAGAAAAGCTGTTCTTATTTATCATGACACTCAAGCTGGTGAAAATTACTGGGTTCACTACTGTTTGTACCAGCTGAAGCTATGACTCAGTACTTGCACTTTTAAATGCTATTGAAAAATACAGTTCATTTATAACATGACACAGAATGTCCATAAAGGATAATTATCAAAATGTAGTATTCTTTTATCCTTCAGCTATATTATTGATATGAAATGTGTGGAAAATATCATTTTAAATCATATTTTACAGAGAGTTATCTGATTACCACCAAAAGTCTTTGCAACAGTTTTTAATTTAGCCTTATGCATTTTTAACATGACAGCTGGAGCACAGCATGCATATGGCATACTAATAGAGAAGGAGGCTAATAGTCAGTTCTATCTATCTGTTCTTGCAAAGACAAGAAACAGGAAATAAGCAAAAATGTTTAAATTGCATGCTGCTGGATAAAAGCAACAGACACGGCAAGGCAAGCTGAAGCAGTGTTCAGAGATTACTTCATTATTCAATCTCCGGTTTGTTTTTCAGAGACTAGCTAGCTTTTTAATTTGTTTTCAATTAAACTACTGTAGTGTTCATTGAGAGATCTATTATTTATCTATCAAATAGAAAGTTGTGCTGGAAATGCAGCTTCACTGTAAACTCTATTTTCAGTTGCTCCTCACTTTGCAAGCAAGAAGTCCTCTTGAGTTGAAATTTCCTCTATTTGATCATGACATTTTGGTGTTTGTTTCTGCAAAACTGGGTCTTATTCAGCCTTTTTGAAGCTAGTGTTTAAAAACAAACATGCACTAAGTGATTAAGAACATGAAAACAAATGTTTCATTTTGTTATTCATTCATACTGGAAAAAAGAAGAGAAACAATATAGAGAGCTCACTATTTTTAGAGAAAATTAGCTCACAAGCTTTAAAATAATATGTATTCAGCTCCCTCACTCTCTCATGATATTCTCAATGGGATTTTTCTGGTAGGTTTCTTTTTTCAAACTAAATTTTGAAATGTATGAAGTTTATAGGTGATCTGCTACATGGTATAATTTTTTTGCAGCTATTCTGATGAATAGAGTGAATTCAAAATGAGCTCTCAAAACTCAATTCCATCAAAGTTTATTGAACTTCAAAGAAATGTTAAAGACAACACCAGTCTAAAACTATGAGAAAAATAGCATTGTTTCTTATTGTTCTTCTCTTTTTAAAGGAAAAGTGAGACCTAATGTATAATGCAAAAAAAAAAATCTTAAGAAATCTCAGTCAACAAAAAATATTAATTTGGGGAATGCAGAGTTAAGTTTAATAAAAATTAAGTTTCAATTCTAGTCTAAATTTAATATTTATTTTCCTCAATTTTTATTATCTCAAATAAGGAAAAGAGTGATTTGCAGAAACTAATTTTTTATTCAAATTTTATATGGTTATAGCTCTGAGACTCATGAATACTTCTGTCTTGTGATTTCCTCACAAATTCACTAGTTTTCTACCATGATTCATTCATCATTTGTTTAGCCTATATTAATCTGCTCTTGGGCAACTGAGTCTGTTTGACCCCATGCACTGGACCTGCATTATGTTCCTGGCTTCAAACTAGCAAACTGGCCAGCTTTTGACAAGTTTCTTTTTTCTTACTAGAAATAATGATCCCGAACTATATTTGTAAAGTGTCTTTGAAATACACAGATGAAAAATGTTATATACCATTAGATATTATTTATTTTGACTTGTAATAGAGTTCCTTTGCCCCACTGTGGAAAACTGGGGGAAAGTTAGATTAAATAGATTTGTAGTGCAACATGCTCATTTGTTAAACAAGCCAGCCTCCTGAAACATAAATAGGTTAAATATCAGTGTCATTAAATACACATCATGGAACTGTTAAGGGGGATTAAAGAAGAGCAACAGTCTTCATCTTACTCTGAATAGCTGCTAATGGTCAATGTGACCTGGACTCAAGTTTTCATTGAAGAAAGTAAGTAAAGAGAAAATTTTCCCTTTATGGGCTCAAGTTGCCTACTTTAAAGTTAATGACCTCTAATTCAACACTTGATGGTTTAATACATGAGAAATTCAGGCCGAGGTGGAATACTTTAGTACCTATTGACATTCTGGAGCAGTTTGCTTTCTGACCTTTCATGACAGAATGAGTTCAGCCAGCAAACAAGAGAATGTCAGAATCTGCTGCAGAAACTGACTGCAATTATGAGACTAGAAAAGGAAACAAATGCCTTAGGCAATATTTTTAGATTGCAGAATGGTGGGCAGATTATGGATACAGTTCTTAATAGTGAGGTGACATGCAGGTACCCTTTTAAAAGGTCATGCCTTCCTGAGTTGGGTGTGGTTTGGTTTGTAATGATGGCAGAGTCTCATATCTGAAGTGGTTTCCATATGGGATGGGAGGTGTTGCCTGTGTCATATTCCTAGAATACAGAGATCCAAAAAATAGTATTTCTGGAAACTGGATTGCTGTTTGGCATACTTGAGAAGGTGTTAAATATGGTTCATAAAATGATGGTAATTTCCGATTTGATGTCTTGATTGACTCTACGTCACGTTTTTTGAACTTGGTCCTCAGCTGGTGCCAGTTGTTTGTTAACGTAAACCCATTCAATCTGAATCACCTTGTTTATAACTTGCAACATGTCATTTTAAATAGATATTGCCCTATCTTCTGATGTACTTGTTCTCCTGGTAATTGAAAGAGTTTCATCAAAAAATGCAATGAGGATTTGCTGAAAAGAATTGCACAAATATCCAGAATCTCCATTTGCTTTCTCTTCTCCATACTCTTTGGGCCTTCTTTAAGCCCTGGAGAAAATCAGTGAATTTGGATCAGGCCTTTCATTGTCCTGTTTCAAAGAGGGTGATGCAGCCACTTTTCTTGTCAGTTGCTGTTCTTGGGAAATCAGAAAAACAAGTGAATGTTCTTTTCTAAATTCAGTGCCCCTTTTATTTGATTTGTGTTCTGAGAAAAAAAAGAAAAAAGCCTTGTAAGAACTGTAAGAAATTTATCTTATGAATGTTGTATCCTTCACAATTTTTCAAGTGCTTTTTATCTTGGTGGTGGTTTAGCAATGTAATAGAAAATGATGGCGCTCTGACAGCAATTCTGTAGGAATTTTTGTATCAGACAATGAGAAATGTGTCCTCTTTGATTTAACTGATACTTGCACAGTAGATTTGGGTCTGCCTACCATGTGATTAGAAGCTAAATTGTTTCTCTTCCAAGTCTTGGTATTGTAGGACAGCTGGGGTTATTCCTGACTGGGAGCTGCCCTGAAGGACAGTTCCATCATGTGCATCAGCTGCAGTGCCACAGAAGTTCAGTTAAGCAGAATTTTTTACTAAAATAACTTGGACTTGCAGAAGGGATCTTGCAAGAACAAGATTCACATATACAAAACGATCCCTCATCTCCTTAATTTGCATCAAGTATGCTTTACGCAGTATTCCTCAAGGATGTGAAAGGCAGACCACAGCACAGCATCTTCAGTTTCCAGACGTAACTGTCAACTTCAGCAGTCATTCCACTGTAGCAACCTCAAACTTATTCACACAGGCAGCAGACACGTGCAAGCTTTTACAGTCTATTGAATTTTTAAACAAAATTGGTTTAATGTAATCAACTAAAACAAATCCAGAGTACTACCCTAGTGATATGAATAATATCTGAAATCCAGAAATAGAATATGTTCAGAAGAGCTGAAATTTCTGATTGTCTTTGAGTGATGTTATATTTATAGAATTAATCTCTGAAAAAGTTAGGGCTTTAGATTTTTGTCCCTTTTTTTTTTTTCCTTAATAGTTTCTGTTTCAGAATAAGAAGTCATCTCTGCAGGCAAGGTATTTCTGGAGGATTATTTCACTGATCAGGTCGTTGTATGTACTTGACCTTCAGTCCCATGTGACAACATACCTGAAGAATAGACTTAATCCTCTAAAAATGCACTATTTGTTGTGACTAATGCTTTGAATATCACCTGCCTCCCTGCTTTTCACATCATAAGAAATTCATATGCTTGCTAGGATGAATACATTTAACTCTTATTTTGCAGAATGACAATATAGTCATTATACCTACTGCAGTTATTTTTGATTCAGCACAATAGTGAGGATTGTCATTTTATGGCAGACAGAATGAAGATAGGATAAGGTGAGGAACAAAGTTCTTGAGGTCAGAGGGAGAATCTCCTCGTCTCCTGCTTTATGGTGCCAAAGGAACCGCTAGCACCTAAAGGGAGTTCTCTTACCTGCTCCACATGGGTAAGTCCAACTAACTTTGTGCAGATCAATCTGCCTCCTGGGCAAGAGCTTTGAGTACAGGTTCAGCTGCAATGGGAAATCATGGAGTAATATTTGGGTTGGAAGGCAAATGGCAGCGGAGTTTTTCTAGCTAGAAAGTTTGCATCGTAGATTCTTATTCACAAGGTCATTTTGTCTGTCTCTGTGTGAGTTAAGTGCTGTATCAAGCCAGCTCAGGGGAGAGTAGATGTCAGAGTTAAAGCTGAATTTCAGAGCCTGGAACACTAAGGCAGTGTATAATATTTGCTGAGGGACACTGGTGCTTTGATTATACGTCACAGGAGGGTTATGCATACTGGCAGCCTTGAGGGTTGTGCCACACATCTTCCCCAAACGGGATCTGTGTGCAAAGATTCTGTAAAGGGAAGGATGGCTCCCCAGCTGCCTATGGACATTAGTCAATAGTTTTAAAGCATTCCTCCCTATCCAGAGTGCAGCGGTGCAGAACAATGTATCAAATCCTCTCGCGCAGAAGAATCTCTCTTTGGAGGGAAGCGAGTACAGAAATGTGAAAGCAAGTGAGCAGTATGAACCGCTGAACATTCCCTGCTACTTCTTAATACCAAAGTATGCAGGTTCTTTTCCCCTGTGTGTTTCTCCTAAAAGAGTGTCTGATGCAGAACTAGAATATTTTTTTAAAAAATCAAATACCAAAATGCTGCAGTGAACAGCTAACTTGCACAACTTGCTAATGTCTAGAACAAGCACCAAAGAACTTTTAGGGATATTCATGCTTGTATTGCTGTCATCAATATGTTGGTATTGTAATCAACAGGCTCACTATGTCCCATTAGCCTCTATAAGGCTAAGCCAATTTCACTGAAGTACGACATATGCCAAATGATAATAGGCTAACAAAGGTATGTTTTTAAGTTTGAAAGGACAGAAGGTTTTCTCATGTGCTGAATGGCTGCAATGCACAGCTTAGAAGCAAAATGAAAGGTTTTTCTGTCAGTTTGTCTTTGGGATGAGGGAGGAAGAAGAACAGAAGGTTATGTTTTATAGGTTGGTTCACTTATTCCTCACTGATCTGGGGAGTCTACAGCTGCTCCCTCTATTGCTGACCAGCTAAGGGATCTTGGTGGAGACAGCTGCAGCCCCCAGTGAAAGGCCCAGGTTCACAAATGTGTTTAGAAGCACAACTCCCTTTGAAACCAATTTAGCTAAAAGGAGTTAAAAATCAAAATGCTGCTGAAGATGTTGGCTGTACATCTTCACACTTAAATTATTGAACCACATTTGTCTCACTGTGGTCCAGGGTTCTTTTGTCGGCAGTCTGTTCTCACCTTAGCCCACTGGTTAAATATCCTTGCTCACATGTCAAACAGCAGCATACTAATTAAGAGTAGAAACAAAAGTCTGTGGAGTATTGGAAAGGGGAACATTAAACTAGAATTCTAACTTTATAAAAGATTGTCTGCACATACAGAACTTCACAGATCATTGAGTTCAGATTACTGCCCCCTGGTGCAGGGTAATCCTGCAAGATGATGAGTTTTCTGCTAGTTGCTCTAAATTTTCCCTAGATTTTACCTAGCATTATTCGCTTTCTTTTCAACATGTGCTAAAAAATATTTTATCATAGAATAGTTTGGATTGGAAGGGACCTTTGAAGGTTATCCAGACCAACCCCCTTGCCATAGGCAGGGACATTTTCAACTAGATCAGGTTGCTCAGAGCGCCATCCAACCTGACCTTGAATGTTTCCAGGGATGGGGCATCTACCACCTCTCTGGGCAACCTGTGCCAGTGTTTCACCACCTTCATTGTAAAAAATTTCTTCCTTATATCTAGTCTAAATACAATACAACACATGATTTTGCAAAAAAATCTAAAATAATAATAGTACAGAGGTGGAGTGTTGCAGCATTCTTACACCTATTACTGCTACTTTATTAATGCATTTATAAGGACAAAGATTAAATATTTACAAGATTTACTCTGACTTGATGTGCTGATATTAATCACTTTGTCATGTGTTAAGGTTGGAGCACATATCTATATACACATCTATATCTCTAAAATTCTAATTTACTCTACCCAATTACCTAGTAAATGTAATACATTACATATGAAAAGTTGAAGTAGGAAAATATGGTGATTGGAAAATCAAAAAGCAGCACTTTCTCCACCAAAGTTGTGCCAGGATCTTCTGCAGATAAGCAGCAGCATTGATCAGTTGTGGTGTCCTTAACCCTGGGGAACGATGTTGAAATACATCACTTCTGTTCTTATTTATACCTTCTTGTTATCACCTTTGTATTTTTACCATATAAGTCATTTTACATATGTTGGATAGCGCTTCTTTTTTCTCTTTGTTATGCCCTAAACCCAGTTCTAGTTAACTCTCAAAGTTACATTCCTTTAGTAATTGACCATTTGTATTTAGATGCTGGAGGCCTTTGGCTTCATCCTGTGCCTTTTATTTTCAAGGTCCCTAGTATCATCTTGTGCTTATACTCTCTGGATCCCTACTTTGAGGTGTGGAAAACGTCATCAGTCTTACTGAAATGCTAATGGCTCTCTGCAAAGATTCAATGCGCTATTTTAGATGATACGCTAGACTGATGCTCAGCTGGTACAAATCAGTGCAGCCGCACTGACTCTGTCAGAGCTTTACTAACTTGAACCAACTGAATATGTGGTCCTCTTTTTAGATATTATTCTCTCCCATCGGATGTGCAATTTGGTTAAGTTTTTGTCTAAGAAGTGGTATAATTTTGCACACTTGTACTCACTGAATTTAGCACACTTGTTAGAATGAACAACCTCAATTCATTCATAATCCAATCTCAATATAGATTTGTTACTGATTATCTCCTATTTCTTCTGGTTTCCTTACTGCACTGCAAGTGTGAGATTCACAGTGCTGTATCTTGCCAGTGCCTTTGCATATTGCTATAGTGATTTTTCATTTTCTGGCAATTATTTCATATTCTGTTTTGGTGGGTGTGCATAGTCAAAACAGTGATATGACATCTGTAAATACATGGTTTGAAGAGCACTTCCTTGTTTGGATGAATAGTTGATGTCAGATTGTTTTATGTAAGAGGCCACAGAGTACCTAGACAAAACTGTTCTCATCCAACCTAGAAAAGTATGGTGCACATTACTGATAACCTTTTATCACTCCGACTTTGAAGATGGTGTTTTATGTTTTTCTTTGATCAGGGACATTTAATTATAGTAGAGATCCTGTTCTGCTATAGTTAGTTGAAAAACCCTTATGTTGAAATGTTGACTTTTCTAAACACTTTAAAATCTGCACATTAATTCTCAAATTGCCCTGTAAGTTACTATGCCAGATGGAGGAATACAGTTAAGGTTTGAATTTATTGGAACAAGGGGCTCCTTAAACACATTCCCTTTAAATCAGTATATTTTAACTTTCTTTCAAATTTATTTGTACATCTCTAGGGATCAAATTATCTTGTCATCCTATCTTCCACCCAATTAATTTCTCTTGCTTGATTTTAGTGCCAACTTTCTTAGGATACTGGGCACTTACTGGAGTAGCTGTTGTCATGATATCCCCTGGCTGAAGCCAGGCAAGACAGAGATTTTGCATATTGAGTTAGAAGAAGAAGTTAACCTCAATTAGCTTAATTGGCACAAATGTTTGTGCTCGAGAATCAGCTCAGGTACAGCTGTCCCTATTGCCAGTTGGTGACTGCTAAATCAGAGCTGTCCCCAACTCTAGACAGTGCCTAAGGGCTCCTACAAGTGAAACGCGTACAGTGGCAGGCCGGTGTACCCAATAAAGTAAGCCCTTCCCATGTGCATTTGAACAGTAAATTATACCCATCATTCATTTGGAAAGCAAGGCAAGTTTTAAAGTGTGTTTTTCATCTCAGTTGCTATGTGGTTTTAAAACTAATCTGCCTCAAACTAATGCTGTTCCATAAGTAGAGTCTTTTGAGATTTTCTCCTTGGTTTATAACCTTCCCCCTTTAGTGCGCTTGTCAGAGATTCAGTATAGTTTATTGCACTCTTACACAGTCCCTGCTGCAGGCTTTGTCTCAAGTCTGCTGGATAGCCATCAGCAGGTCACTTGTACTCCAGCAACTTGGCTTTTCCTTCTGTTAATAAGAGTACCAAAGCTGCTGTAAGATGTCCTGGAGAAAAATGAACTTTTATTTAACAATGGAATGTTCCCTAATCTGGTGTGCTACACATCTCTGCAAATCTCTGTATTATATCTTTCCTTCTACACTCTGATTTTGTTCTGCTGTACACATGACACTAAATCTGAGAGGATTGCAAGAAGCTTCAAGTAGCTCCTGACAGGCAGCCATCAGTGCTGATCTGGACACCTGGCATGACATGAAGTTCTGGTTCTTGTATTCCCCAGAAGTCATTCATAGAATCATTAAGGTTGGAAAAGACCTCTAAGATCATCGAGTCCAACCATCAACCCAACACCACCATGCCCACTAAACCATGTCCCTAAGTGTCTCATGTACACCTCTTTTAAATACTTCCAGGGATGGTGACTCAACCACTTGCCTGGGCAGCCTCTTCCAATGCTTCACCACTCTTTCAGTAAAGAAATTTTTCCTAATGTCCAATCTAAATCTCCCTTGGCACAACTTGAGGCCATTTCCTCTCATCCTATTGCTACCTACTTGGGAGAAGAGACCAACACCCACCTCGCTACAACCTCCTTTCAGGTAGACGAGCAATAAGGTCTCCCCTCAGCCTCCTCTTCTCCAGACTAAACAGTCCCAGTTCCCTCAGCTGCTCCTCATAAGACTTGTGCTCCAGACCCTTCACCAGCTTCGTTGCCCTTCTCTGGACACACCCCAGCACCTCAATGTCCTTCTTGTAGTGAGGGGCCCAAAACTGAACACAGTATTCGAGGTGGGACCTCACTAGTGCCGAGTACAGGGGCACGATCACTTCCCTAGTCCTGCTGGCCACACTATTTCTGATACAGGCCAGGATGCCGTTGGCCTTCTTGGCCTCCTGGGCACACTGCCAGCTCATGTTCAGCCGACTGTCAACCAGCACCCCCAGGTCCTTTTCCTCTGGGCAGCTTTCCAGCCACTCTTCCCCAAGCCTGTAGCATTGCCTGAGGTTGTTGTGGCCAAACTGCAGGACCTGGCACTTGGCCTTGTTAAATGTTATACAGTTAGCCTCAGCCCATCAATCCAGCCTGTCCAGGTCCCTCTGCAGAGCCTTCCTACCCTCCAGCAGATCAACACTCCCACCCAACTTGGTGTCGTCTGCAAACTTACTGAGAGAGCACTCCATCCCCTCATCCAGATCATTGATAAAGATATTGAACAAGACTGGCCCCAAAACTGAGCCCTGGGGAACACCGCTCGTGACCAGCCGCCAACTGGATTTAACTCCGTTGACCACAACTCTCTGGGCTCGGCCATCCAGCCAGTTTTTTAACCCATCGAAGATCACACCTGTCTAAGCTGTGAGCCGCCATCTTCTCTAGAAGAATGCTGTGGGAGACAGTGTCAAAGGCTTTACTGAAGTCCAGGTAGACCACATCCACAGCCTTTCCCTCATCCACTAGGTGGGTCACTTGGTCATAGAAGGAGATCAGGTTGGTCAAGCAGGACCTGCCTTTCATGAACCTGTGCTGGCTGGGCCTGATCCCGTGGTTGTCCTGCACATGCCTTGTGAGGGTCCTCAAGGTGAACCGCTCCATAATCTTCCCCGGCACTGAGGACAGGCTGAGAGGCCTGTAGTTCCCCAGATCCCCCTTCCGGCCCTTCTTGTAGATGGGGCAAGCCTCCAGTCGTCCGGGACCTCCCTGTTAACCAGGACTGCTGAGAAATGATGGAGAGTGGCTTGGCAAGCTCCTCCGCCAGCTGCCTCAGTACTCTTGCATGGATCCCATCCGGCCCTATAGACTTGTGAGCGTCCAGGTGGCGTAGCAGGTTGTTAACAGCTTCCTCTTGGATTATGGGGGGTTTATTCTGCTTGCCGTCCCTGAATACCCGAGGATAACTGGTCTGACTATTAAAGACTGAGACAAAGAAGGCATTAAATACCTCAGCCTTTTTCTCATCCTTCATGGCAATATTGCCTCCTGCATCCAATAAAGGATGGAGATTTTCCTTGGCTCTCTTTTTGTCATTAATATATTTGTGAAAACATTTTTGATGTCTCTTACAACAGTGGCCAGATAAGTCAATGGACTTACCTAGCCCCCTCCAAAAGAGAGGATCAGATACCAAAGGTGTATTTATTACTGCCCTGAAAGCTTCTTAAATAAATGGTTTATCAAACTGACACCTTAATATCACTTATCTCCGAAGGAAAATCTCCAGCTTGTATAATGCTTGGCTTTGCCAAAACTCTTAAGCATGATGACGCCGAGACAACTCATAAACTCAGGGCTAAGGATGTGTCAAATGTTGTCTTGGTTCACTTCCCAAGTCCTCTTGTTAGTCTTGGAATCAAGTAAAGGCCACTACAGAGGGTTAGCATTTGTTACACAATCTTTTGTTTATCTATATGTTCTTGTATTTCATTACAGTAAATATTCCTAGTACCTCTGCCTTCTGATTAAATAATATTTGTTTTATGATTGTCTGAGAATACACAAACGTGTTATGTATAATCACATTTGGGAGAACATATTTGAGTTTAAGGGAGTTATTTTTTCCCACAGCAGATGTATAATTTAATTAACATTAATGTTAAATCTAGATATCACTTTACCTCTGCTGCACCGCACAGGTAATTACTTTCTGGTTAACTTAAATTCCTTTGCAGTTGCAATAGTGAAGTTATTCTTAATGTGTCTAGAGTGCTAAGTCTTGTTTGTAGGATTAGTGAATCCTGTGTCTGATTCTGTACGTTCTAGCATTGGCCTGTTTATGAAAATTGTGTGACTGCCTTTACTGTAAGTACTCTGTTTAAAAACATGAATTCTGTTTAAAATGAATTAAAACATTCAGAGTTAAGGACTTCTGGCTCAAGGTTGGACTCTATGAACGTTTTTACCTGTCCCTAAACAGGATGTCTACAACTCTAAACACAAGGAATCTCACAGCAGTTTTGGGGAGTTACACTGGAGCTAAGAACAGGTGTAAGTGTCTCCACGACCAGGTTGGTGTGCATGATAATCCCCATACATCAATTAAAATCAAATATTTTATCTTTATGGTATTAGAGACTTTTAACAGGAATATGGCTGTGTATGCCTTTATGTTATGGTACTGTGTGTTGGAGGGAAAGAAAAGGTTTTTGTGCATCAGTGAGCTTGGTAGGATACTGTGAAGTGTCTTCCACCTGCTCTGACAGAGGGGAAAGAGGGCTTGTATCTTTGTTGTTAAAGCCCAAACTTTACATGAACTCTCATTTCCTTGTGCACTTGTTTAAACAAGATCTTCTTGGGCCCCTTCTTTGCCAAGACAACTTGTTAGTTGTGTCTAATTCTGCTTGTTAGTTGAATCTAGCTCTTCTCAAAAGTTAATCTTTCAACTGACAAGCTTTGCTGGAATGATGTATTGACAAAAAGCCAGGGACTCTTGCCTGAGAGTGTGTTTTTTTTTTTTTTTCTTTTTTTCTGGTATTCTCAGAAGTGCTTTTGAAATGCAGGGCTTCTTTTAAAATACCAGTTGATATGTCAAACCCACAAAATATAAACTTCAAGGTCCAAACTCAGTTTATTCTCTGATAAATTGTCCTTTGGGGAAAATCAATTATAATGCCAGGAGATAGAGTTTAATCATGTCTTTTGAAAGGTCAAATGAAAATGAAAGGTCGTACTCAAATTTATCCCCTCTTAGAGAATAAATGTTTTGTGTCTAGAACTATCTTGGCCCCATACCTCTTTATATATGTATATACCTATACCTATATATATATATTTATGTATATGTATACAAATACACACACATGTACAACAAAAATGCCCTGTTCAATGTATTCTCTCATGGCAACCTCATCTTCAGCTACTCAGATTTATGATTAGTGACATATTGAAAGATATACAGATGCGTTCCTGTGAGGGCATAACAGGATGGCAGATTTGGTGGGAGCCCCTATTTTTTGCCTTAAAAACACCTGAAATTCTCTTTGAGGAAGAGAAAAAAGAACAAGGAGGGAAAGCAACCTTAGGGCAGCTTTTTCACAGCAATTACAAATAATGCAAAATAAGTTCTTAACTAAGCCTAAAAGACCTAGATTTATCTAAAATTGCTTCTGAGAATCCTTATTTGCTGTAACCCTGCATTGTATTTTGCTGTGGAAATAAATTCTGATATCTCTGTCCTTTACCATGTAATAGAACATAAGGTTGTTCTTAATTGTTGCTGTAGGGGTAGATTTGCAGATTTTCCTCTCAAATTTAAATTTTATCTATTCCCACATGAAAAAAAGAAACCATGCTAAAAAATGTGGGACCTTCACATTTCTTGGTATAAAAATCTCAATATGAGAGCCTTGGTCCTAGTTTTTAATGTCTCCAGTTGCAACTTTATATTGCAGAGAATTTTCTTCAGTGCAGGGGTGGCTAGGTGAAATTAAATGGTCTGTTAAGTAGGAAGTCAAATACTAACCATAGTAGTCCCCTGTGGCCTTGAATTTGTGAGTTCCTTAAAATCTATAGCCTACTATAAACTACTGTGTAGTCTTTGATGAATGTTTACGATGCTTACTGCCCCTGGAAGTTAATCCATTGACAAATTTGTGCAGAATGGAGGGGAAAGTTGTGCAACTGATGGTATTCAGGCTCTTGTAGATCTTCAGTCAAAACCCACTTTTTTTTTCTAGACTGCCAATTTCTTAATTTTAGGAAGCTTCTGAGAGTTTAAATGTTTCATGCCTAAAATTCTGTGTACTTTATTAATGTGACCTGCCACTTGTTCACTTGCTTATTTTTAGTAGTGGATATCTTGTCCTTTATGGGTCTGTGCTAATTAAATTTATGCAAACTTTGCCCTCAGTGCCAATGGGACTGACACTGGAATGAATTCTAATGTGTATTTGTATGTGGGTTTTACTACAGTTACTGCTTGTACTTGGGAAGAGCATAGGCATCATTTTGAAGACAGTGTGTTGTCCATAGGCAAGGCATGCCACTTATGAATATTGGTTTTATGAGCTTATTTCTTATTGTGTGCATTCTTGTAATTATTCATCTACACTGATTCTTAGACAGGAATGCAGAGTGATTTAGATCCTGTTTTCTCGTGGTTTTCTTCCCCTCATGTATCATTGTGCACCAAGATGGACTGGTCTAGGAAAGACCTCATGGAGGTGCCTGTCAAATGGCAACATCCTGAGAAGAGGGTATGATGCTGTGATACATTCAGGGAGGTGTAAGAGATTCGGTTCAGTGAAACCTCAGCAAAATACCAAATTGCAGTTCAAATGTTTAAAAACTCTTTTGCTTTGTAATAGCTTCAGTAGTAATTCCATGAGCCCTCTTCTCAAACTTTGGAACAGGAAAGCTCTTGAGCTTTCAGAAGAATCAGCAGACACTTTCCTTCTCCCCTGACTCTGAAGATGGGTAGAACTTCACAGGAGCAAAGCTAGTATGGTAGGAAGTAGAAAGTTTGAGGGGAATAGAAGGCTGATTTCTTTTATTGCTAGATTATTTTATTTAACATAAATATTCCCTGACTAATCACGAGATGATTAAAGCATCCCAGATCACTGAAAAGTTTTGTCACCATTATCATTTGTAAAACCTAACTGGATATAATTTTACAGAGGAATCTTTTTTTCCTTCACATAAAAAAGAAGCAATAAAGAACTCATCAACTAATCCAGCTAACACTTCATATTTCACTCCTATACTGCTCTAGTAATCAGTTATCATTCCATGCTTCATCCTCATGTAACCTAGCCCCTGGGCAAAGAGAAATAATTCATTTCAATTGTAATCCTCCTGAAAGTAAGTGAACTTGATCCAAAGACTAGTGAAATAATCAAAAAAGCTTCCTTTAGCCTTGATGTGGGTTTTGGATTAGACCCTTTTTTGAGAAATAAAGTATTTAATCTGATGAATAGACTATCCCTTTTTTACAGCATAGAATGTAAGACAGAACTGAAATAACTTAATAACAATTCCTAAAGAACATCAAAGGTCAAGGTTTTCAGAGGTTTTGCTGGGCCAGGTTTTCCCTGGACAATTTTCAAAGCTCTATTATTTTTAACACCTTTGCAAATATCCGTAAGTGGGCTATGCAGTGTTGCTTTTCTTAATTCTCCCAGGTGGAGTTTCTTCCTACCTTTGCTCTCTTGCAGTAACAATCAGAAATGCTAAGTGAAAGCTAAAGGTGGATATTAAAAAGCTGGCCTGTAGCCAAGTTGAAGTAACATTGCACTTTGGGGAAATAGTGCATGTTGGACACTTTAGATGTGCATTAACCACACGAAAGGAAACAGCTACAGATGTTAAGAGGTTAATTACTGTGAGTGAAACAAACCAGCAAAAATGTTGTTAAATTAGCCTACCTGATTATGTCTCTTAAGCAACTGAAACACTGATATGGATTGTGGAAAATAATTAAGTTTATTATCAGTCATGGTGAATAATATGCTAATTATTTTAATTATTACATTTAACCCAATGGTATTAATTAGATACTTCTTAAAATTCAGTTTTATCACACATTATCATATCAAGAGTCACAGTTTTGTGAATAAAAATGTTAGTCTGTTAAAATGTAAGTTTCACTTCAGTACTCTGGCCAAGCCAGAAGTATGGCAACATGTATCCTATTTCATGAAATTGGGACTCAGAAGCTAAGCCAGATCCACAAAGAAACTTTGGCAGAATCAATATATTTAATTTCAAAGACATGATCCTCTACAGAATGGCATAACTGACTCTGCAGATGCCTAAAGCACCTTCCCATTAAGTTCTTAATATGTCTGCAGTCATGCCAAGAACTACTTCACATTTAGAATCATAGAATCATAGAATAATTAAGGTTGGAAAAGACCTCGAAGATCATCGAGTCCAACTGTCAACCCAACATCACCATGCCCACTAAACCATGTCCCTAAGCGCCTCATCTACATGTCTATTAAATACTTCCAGGGATGGTGACTCAACCACTTGCCTGGGCAGCCTCTTCCAATGCTTCACCACTCTTTCAGTAAAGAAATTTTTCCTAATGTCCAACCTAAACCTCCCTTGGCACAACTTGAGGCCATTTCCTCTCATCCTATTGCTACCTACTTGGGAGAAGAGACCAACACCCACCTCGCTACAACCTCCTTTCAGGTAGACGAGCAGCTTCGTTGCCCTTCTCTGGACACACCCCAGCTCCTCAATGTCCTTCTTGTAGTGAGGGGCCCAAAACTGAACACAGTATTCGAGGTGTGGCCTCACCAGTGCCGAGTACAGGGGCACGATCACTTCCCTAGTCCTGCTGGCCACACTATTTCTGATATAGGCCAGGATGCCGTTGGCCTTCTTGGCCTCCTGGGCACACTGCCAGCTCATGTTCAGCCGACTGTCAATCAGCACCCCCAGGTCCTTTTCCTCTGGGCAGCTTTCCAGCCACTCTTCCCCAAGCCTGTAGCATTGCCTGAGGTTGTTGTGGCCAAACTGCAGGACTGGCACTTGGCTTTGTTAAATGTCATACAATTGACGTTGGCCCACCGATCCAGCCTGTCCAGGTCCCTCTGCAGAGCCTTCCTACCCTCCAGCAGATCAACACTCCCACCCAACTTGGTGTCATCTGCAAACTTACTGAGAGAGCACTCCATCCCCTCATCCAGATCACTGATAAAGATATTGAACAAGACTGGCCCCAAAACTGAGCCCTGGGGAACACCGCTCGTGACCAGCCACTGGATTTAACTCCGTTGACCACAACTCTCTGGGCTCGGCCATCCAGCCAATTTTTTAACCCATCGAAGATCACACCTGTCTAAGCTGTGAGCCGCCATCTTCTCTAGGAGAATGCTGTGGGAGACAGTGTCAAAGGCTTTACTGAAGTCCAGGTAGACCACATCCACAGCCTTTCCCTCATCCACTAGGCGGCTCACCTGGTCATAGAAGGAGATCAGGTTGGTCAAGCAGGACTTGCCTTTCATGAACCTGTGCTGGCTGGGCCTGATCCCCTGGTTGTCCTGCACATGTCCCTCATCCAGGAAATTTGCTGGGGATGATTAGCCGGAATCTCAGCCAGTGCCCTGCTTAAATTCCCATGGAGGTTTCCTTGTGGAGCTTCTCAGAGTGCATCTAGTAAAGGATTACAGACTTGAGCTCCAGCTTCTCATTCTTTAATTTGCACCTGAAGGAAGAACTGCTACCCTCCCTCCATATTATGGTGTAGTGGATAGAGGATTTGTCCAGGAAATGGGAAATTTGAATTTGTTTTCCTTGTCTGCCAGGACAATTTAAAACCATGGCTTTTCAGGATAGAACTATATTTAGTAAGGTTTGCTTGATGTTTTGAAAGAAAAATGTATGCTCCTGCCCATAGGGCAGGATAGGCAGAGCTTCCAAGGAGAAGGTATGATTTCTTGTAGCACTGAGTAAAGGTTTTCTTCTCATGTCTCTTACCCTCTGTGCAATCACTTCTGTCAAGAGCCTTTCTTTATTTGCTAGATTCCAGCAGTTTCCAGCTGTTAGATTTTGGACGTTGTTTGAGGAGTTTAACTCTCCACATAAAGGATACCTCAGTGCCTAACAGAACTTACTGCACCTTAGTCTAAGCACCTACAACTGATATAAAGCTGTCACTAGCTCAGGTAACTTGAATCCATTACTAGATATGGCCTGCAGCAATTAATAAAGGTGGAATTTTCTTAGCAAACATGTCAGATTGCTACGTACATAATGAAGATCCTCATGATTACAAGGAGCTAAGATGACCTGTGCATGCTAGCCCCCTGTTGATTCTAGCCCCAGCTTCCTCCAGTTGATTTCACAACATGTGTGCTGGAAATTACAGAAAAAAGCTCTGTTCTTACTCTGTATCTATCCCTTCTATAAGCCATAAGATTTAGCTGACCTTTTCCATTCATGGGTGAGAGGCATCCAGCTGTCCATCTCAGATGCATAATTTGTTTTATGTGACATGGGTAAATGCATGATAAAAGAATCTTAATCTCAGAGGATGAGTCTTTACTAACTGTTTTCTCAACAAAAACTTAGCAAGGACTAGAGATTTATAAGAAGAAGATTTATAGAGGATCAGGTTCAAGACCGTCTAAGGAACCTGAAGGTGCACAAGTCCATGGGACCTGATGAGATACTGTTGTGGTTTAACCCCAGCCAAGTAAATAAACCCCACGCAGCTGCTCGCTCACCCCCCCCCCCCCGGTGGAATGGGGGAGAGAATCGGGAGGGCACAAGTAGGAAATCTCCTGGGTTGAGATAAAAACAGTTTAATAATTGAAATAAAACGAAGTGGAACAGTAAGAATAACAATGAGAACAACAACAATAACAGAATATACAAAGCAGACGATGCGCAATGCAACTGCTCACCGACCGCCGACCGCATGTCACGAACGGGGGGCGAGCCCCCCCACACACCTGGTTTTTATACTGAGCATGATGTCACATGGTATAGAATACGCCATTGGCCAGCTGGGTCCACCACCCCGGCTGTGCTCCCCCTCCCTGGTGCAAGCATCACCCAGCAACAGCCAAAGCATCAATGGGCCATCAACGCTCCTTTCACACCGAACCCAAAACACAGCACATCCCCCAAGCTACTGGGAAGAAAGTTAACCCTGTCCCAGCCGGAACAAGGACAGATACATCCGTGGGTCCTGAAGCAACTGGCGGATAAAGTTGCTAAGCCACTATCCATCATATTTCAGAAGTCGTGAAGTTCCCATTGACTGGAAAAGGGGAAACGTAACCCCCATTTTTAAAAAGGAAAAAAAAGAACACCCAGGGAACTACAGGCCAGTCAGTCTCACCTCTGTGCCTGGGAATATTATGGAGCAGATCCTCCTAGAAGCTATGCTACGGCATTTAGAGGACAGGGAGGTGATTTGAGACAGCCAGCATGACTTCACCAAAGGCAAGTCCTACCTGATCAACCTAGTGGCCTTCTATGACAGAGTGACTACATCAGTGGACATGGGAAGAGCTACAGATGTCATCTATCTGGACCTCGGTAAGGCCTTTGACACGGTCCCCCACAACATCCTTCTCTCTAAACTGGAGAGATATGGATTTGATGGGTGGACTGTCCGGTGGATGAGAAATTGGTTGGATGGACACATCCAGAGGGAGTGGTGAACAGCTCAATGTCCAGATGAAGATCAGTGACGAGTGGTGTCCCGCAGGGGTCCATATTGGGATCGGTACTGTTTAATATCTTCATCAATGACATAGACAGTGGGACTGAGTGCACCCTCAGCAAGTTTGCAGATGATACCAAGCTGAGTGGTGCGGTCGACAGGCCTGAGGGACGGGATGCCATCCAGAGGGACCTGGACAAGCTCGAGAAGTGGGCCCATGTGAACCTCATGAGGTTGAACAAGGCCAAGTGCAAGGTCCTGCACCTGGGTTGGGGCAACCCCCGGTATCAATACAGGCTGGGGGATGAAGAGATTAGAGCAGCCTTGCCGAGATGGACTTGGGGGTACTGGTGGATGAAAAGCTGGACATGAGCCCCTCTACTCTGCTCTAGTGAGACCCCATCTGGAGTACTGTGTCCAGGTCTGGAACCCTCAGCACAAGAAAAACATGGACCTGTTGGAGTGGGTCCAGACGAGGGCCACGAAAATGATCAGGGGGATGGAACACCTCTCCCATGAAGAAAGGCTGAGAGAGTTGGGGTTATTCAGCCTGGAGAAGAGAAGACTTCGGGGAGACCTTATTGCAGCCTTTCAGTACTTAAAGGGGGCTTATAAGAAAGATGGGGACAAACTTTTTAGCAGGGTCTGTTGCAACAGGACAAGGGGGATTTGTTTAAACTAAAAGAGGGTAGATTTAGACTAGATCTAAGGAAGAAATTTTTTTACAATGAAGGCAGTGAAGCACTGGAACAGGTTGCCCAGAGAGGTGGTAGATGCCCCATCCCTTGCAACATTCAAGGTCAGGTTGGACAGGGCTCTGAGCAACCTGATCTAGTTGAAGATGTCACTGCCTATGGCAGGGGGGTTGGACTAGATGACCTTTAAAGGTCCCTTCTAACCCAACTATTCTATGATTCTATGAACTGGACTGCATTGCTGACTTCATTAGAAATGATGCATGAACTTCTTACAAGCTTGTAATCTATGTGCAGTAAAACCAAGGCACTAGGAATTACTTTCCTATGTGGCAAAGCTTCAGAATATCATGATTGTGGAAGTCTATTTGATTAAAATGTTTAGAGTACCTTTGATGTTTATGAAAAATAAGGCAAATCAGGAAACTCCTTTTGAGAATCCAATAGCAAAATGGATGTCTAACAAAAAGTCAGATGTTGCTTTGCCTAAATTGTAATTCCTCTGATATATGCTTGGACTTCTACATGCAGGTCCTTAATACCTTGCTTGCAGTATATGTTCCCGTTTGTGCTGTTTATCATTATTCGGAACTGGGCCAAGATTATCATTTTGTTGCTGTTTTATGAGGTGATAAAATCGTTGGTCGTAAGTCTAATCTGGTATCTGTATTCGGCACTGCCGTCATTTCTGTACCTCGGGAACCACCTCTTAGAAATTATTGGTAATTGCACTTGCTTCTCCTCGGAGAATGAATTTAAGGGGGAGACGGGATGGGACACTCTCTCCCACTTGTTCATCTTCCCTTCCATATCGTCAGAAACTCCTTTTTCTTCTATCCTCTTCACAAAGATGTCCACAATATTCCCTGAGAATTTTGAATATCCTTGGGATGTTCAAACAAGCATGATCATATTGCTATGTCTCCTGAATGTGGTTCAGGCCTTGTTTAGGATATAACAACTATTCAGGGATACTGTCCAGAGATCAACCCTCAGGAACAAGAAAAGAGGGAGGGCAAGCAACGGTGCCTCATCGGGGCGGGCGGAGCGGCGAGTCTCGGGGGCGGCTACAGACACGGTGGCTACTCAAAACCCCACGACAGGCACTGCGGCTACTCCAACCCCCATGACAACCCCTGTGGCTACTCAAACCCCGGCAACAGTCACCGTAGCTTCTCCAACCCCTGCGACAAGCACTGCAGCCACTCAAGCTCCGGCAACAGGCACTACAATTACTCCAACCCCCATGACAAGCACTGCAGCTACCCAAACCCCAGCAACAGGCACTACAGCTGAACCAGAGGACCAACCCTTGCTGGTATCCGTTGCCCCTGTACAGAAGAGGAAATCTTGGAAGCGGAGATCAGGTCGTTTAGAAAGGGATGATGAAAGAGCAGGGGCATCACGAGGAGAGGAGGAGGAAGAGGAAGAACTCATAAACGAGACGGAAACCACCCGATCCTTATCCCTGAGTGAGCTGCGAGATATGCGGAAAGATTTCAGCCGTCGTCCAGGCGAGCATATTGTTACCTGGCTGCTCCGATGCTGGGATAATGGGGCCAGTAGCCTGGAATTAGAGGGGAAGGAGGCCAAACAGCTGGGATCCCTTGCTAGGGAAGCGGGTATTGACAAAGCAATCGGAAAAGGGACACAGGTCCTCAGCCTCTGGAGGTGACTGCTGTCAGGCGTGAAGGAAAGGTATCCCTTCAAGGAAGACGTTATATATCGCCTAGGCAAATGGACCACTATGGAGAGAGGTATCCAGTACCTGAGAGAACTAGGCGTGCTGGAGGTGGTTTATAGTGACCTGGACGACGGCCGAACACCCAAAGATCCAGATGATGTCCAGTGCACCCGACCCATGTGGCGGAAGTTGGTACGGAGCGCACCAGCATCGTATGCCAGTTTGTTGGCAGTACTGTGCTGGAAAGAGGAAGAAGCACCAACGGTGGATGAGGTGGTTAACAGACTTCGGGATTTCGAAGAAACTATCTCCTCCTCCCTTGTCTCGGCTGTAGAGAAACTATCCCGAGAGGTCCAGCAACTCAAAGACGATAGGTCCTATTCTCCACCTGTACGGACCAGTATCTCAGCCATTAGGAGTCAGCGTTTTTCTCCTCAAGAGAGAGGATATCGAAAATACACACCACGGGGCACCCTGTGGTTTTACCTGCGTGACCACGGAGAGGACATGAGGCAGTGGGATGGAAAACCTACCTTGACCCTAGAGGCACGTGTACGTGAGTTGCAAGGAAAAACAATCACACAAGGGGGTTCTCTCAGGAAAAATGCTGCTCCAGTTTTCAGGAAAACCCTGTCCCACGATGGTCCAGTTTCCAGTGAACAGTTCCCCAGACAGAGTAGAAGGGCTGATCTTACTTTGGACTGTAATGAAGGAATTCTTGACTCACGTTTGCAAGAAGTGAGAAGCGGATACTATGACCAGAACTGGAGGGGCCCTGCCTCCGGCCAGGTGGAGGAAAGGGACAACCGGGTTTACTGGACTGTGTGGATTCGATGGCCTGGCACATCAGAGCCACAGGAGTATAAGGCTCTCGTAGACACTGGTGCACAGTGCACCCTAATGCCGTCAAGCTATAAAGGGGCAGAACCCATTTGTATTTCTGGAGTGACAGGGGGATCCCAAGAGTTAACTGTATTGGAGGCCGAAGTGAGCCTAACCGGGAACGAGTGGCAGAAGCACCCCATTGTGACTGGCCCAGAGGCTCCGTGCATCCTTGGCATAGACTACCTCAGGAGAGGGTATTTTAAGGACCCAAAAGGGTACCGGTGGGCTTTTGGTATAGCTGCCCTGGAGACGGAGGAAATTAAACAGCTGTCCACCTTGCCCGGTCTCTCAGAGGACCCTTCTGTTGTGGGGTTGTTGAGGGTTGAAGAACAACAAGTACCAATCGCTACCACAACAGTGCATCGGCGACAATACCGCACCAACCGAGATTCCCTGATCCCTATCCATGAGCTGATTCGTCAATTGGAGTGCCAAGGAGTGATCAGCAAGACTCGCTCACCCTTCAACAGTCCCATATGGCCAGTGCGAAAGTCTAATGGAGAGTGGAGACTAACGGTAGACTACCGTGGCCTGAACGAAGTCACGCCGCCACTGAGTGCTGCCGTGCCGGACATGCTAGAACTTCAATACGAACTGGAGTCAAAGGCAGCCAAGTGGTACGCCACCATTGACATTGCTAATGCCTTCTTCTCCATCCCTTTGGCAGCAGAGTGCAGGCCACAGTTTGCTTTCACTTGGAGGGGCGTCCAGTACACCTGGAACCGACTGCCCCAGGGGTGGAAACACAGCCCTACCATTTGCCATGGACTAATTCACACCGCACTGGAACAGGGTGAGGCTCCAGAACACCTGCAATACATTGATGACATCATCGTATGGGGCAACACAGCAGAAGAAGTTTTTGAGAAAGGGGAGAGAATAATTCAAATCCTTCTGAAAGCCGGTTTTGCCATAAAACAAAGTAAGGTCAAGGGACCTGCACAGGAGATCCAGTTTTTAGGAATAAAATGGCAAGACGGACGTCGTCAGATCCCAATGGATGTGATCAACAAAATAACAGCCATGTCCCCACCAACTAGCAAAAGGGAAACACAAGCTTTCTTAGGCGTGGTGGGTTTTTGGAGAATGCATATTCCAGATTACAGCCTGATTGTAAGCCCTCTCTATCACGTGACCAGGAAGAAGAACGACCTCAGATGGGGCCCTGAGCAACAGCAAGCCTTTGAACAAATTAAACAGGAGATAGTCCATGCAGTAGCCCTTGGGCCAGTCCGGGCAGGACAAGATGTGAAGAATGTGCTCTACACCGCAGCCGGGGAGAATGGCCCTACCTGGAGCCTCTGGCAGAAAGCACCAGGGGAGACTCGAGGTCGACCCTTAGGGTTCTGGAGTCGGGGATACAGAGGATCCGAGGCCCGCTACACTCCAACTGAGAAGGAGATATTGGCAGCATATGAAGGGGTTCGAGCTGCTTTGGAAGTGCTTGGTACTGAAGCACAGCTCCTCCTGGCACCCCGACTGCCGGTGCTGGGCTGGATGTTCAAAGGGAGCGTCCCCTCTACACATCATGCAACCGATGCTACGTGGAGTAAGCGGGTCGCACTGATCACACAACGGGCCCGAATAGGAAACCCCAGTCGCCCAGGAATCTTGGAGGTGATCACGAACTGGCCAGAAGGCAAAGATTTTGGAATATCCCCAGAGGAGGAGGTGACACGTGCTGAAGAAGCCCCACTGTATAATAAACTACCAGAAAGCGAGAAGCAATATGCCCTGTTCACTGATGGGTCCTGTCGCCTTGTGGGAAAGCATCGGAGGTGGAAAGCTGCTGTATGGAGTCCTATACGCCAAGTTGCAGAAACTGCTGAAGGAGAAGGTGAATCGAGCCAGTTTGCAGAGGTAAAAGCCATCCAGCTGGCCTTGGACATTGCTGAACGAGAAAAATGGCCAGTACTCTGTCTCTATACTGACTCATGGATGGTGGCAAATGCCCTGTGGGGGTGGTTGCAGCAGTGGAAGCAGAACAACTGGCAGCGCAGAGGTAAACCCATCTGGGCTGCCGCATTGTGGCAAGATATTGCTGCCCGAGTAGAGAACCTGGTTGTAAAAGTACGTCACGTAGATGCTCACGTACCCAAGAGTCGGGCCACTGAAGAACATCAAAACAACCAGCAGGTGGATCAGGCTGCTAAGATTGAAGTGGCCCAGGTGGATCTGGACTGGCAACATAAGGGTGAATTATTTATAGCTCGGTGGGCCCATGATGCCTCAGGCCATGAAGGAAGAGATGCAACATACAGATGGGCTCGTGATCGAGGGGTGGACTTAACCATGGACACTATTGCACAGGTTATCCATGAATGTGAAACGTGCGCTGCAATCAAACAAGCCAAGCGAGTAAAGCCTCTTTGGTATGGGGGACGATGGTTGAAATACAAATATGGGGAGGCCTGGCAGATTGATTATATCACACTCCCACAAACCCGGCACGGCAAGCGCTATGTGCTCACCATGGTGGAAGCAACCACCGGCTGGCTAGAAACATACCCTGTGCCCCATGCCACTGCCCGGAACACCATCCTGGGCCTTGAAAAGCAAGTCCTATGGCGACATGGCACCCCAGAAAGAATTGAGTCAGACAACGGGACTCATTTCCGAAACACCCTCATAGACACCTGGGCCAAAGAGCACGGCATTGAGTGGGTCTATCACATCCCCCACCATGCACCAGCCTCCGGGAAAATCGAACGATACAACGGGCTGCTAAAGACAACACTGAGGGCAATGGGTGGTGGGACATTCAAGCATTGGGACACACATTTAGCAAAAGCCACCTGGTTAGTCAACACTAGGGGGTCTGTTAATCGAGCTGGCCCTGCCCAATCAAGACTTTTACGTACTGTAGATGGAGATAAAGTTCCTGTCGTGCACATAAGAAATATGCTGGGGAAGACAGTCTGGGTTACTCCTGCCTCTGGCAAGGGAAAACCTATCCATGGGATTGCTTTTGCTCAAGGACCTGGGTGCACTTGGTGGGTGATGCGAAAGGATGGGCAAGTCCGGTGTGTACCTCAAGGGGATTTGATTTTGGGTGAAAATAGCTAATGAACTGAATTTTATGATGTCAATTGTTATATGATATTGTATATCATTATTTCTATGGTTGCTATCAATGGTATAGCAGTGAAATCACACAGATTAACGAAGAATGAACTAACTCCGATGAAACCGAGCAAAGTGCAACGATGATAGAACTGGACGAGCGCAGCAGTACCAAAATGAGAACTGGCTTCAGGATGCAACAGCCCAACACCACACACCATCCTTCTGGCCCTGAAAGACTGTTATGACAGATGGAGCCCAAAGTTGTGGACTAAAAGAACTCAATGGACATTTATATATATTTATGTATATATATATGTATGTATATGTATTATATGTATATATGTATGTATATGTATTATATATGTATATATATAAAAAAGATAGTGGTGATTAATTGAAAGGTATCGAAAAATGTGAGACCTAAGCATAACGTAAATGGTATGGAATAAGGGGTGGATACTGTCCTAGTTTCGGCTGGGATAGGGTTAAATTTCTTCCTAGTGCTGTGTTTTGGATTTAGTACGAGGAGAATGTTGATAACACATTGATGTTTTCAGTTGTTGCTAAGTGCCCTCCTAGTCCAAGGACAGCTCCCGTGCCTACTGACTGAGCTAGGTACACAAGATGGGAGGGAACATAATCAGGACAGCCAGCCCAGCTGGCCAATGGGGTATTCCATACCATGTGACGTCATGCTCAGTATATGAACGGTAGGCGTGATCCAGGAAGTGCCGATCGCTACTTGGTTATCGGTCAGCGCGGGTGGTGAGCAATTGCATTGTGCATCACTCATTTTGTATATTCTATCATTATTTATTATCATTATTCTCCCTTTTCTGTTCTATTAAACTGTCTTTATCTCAACCCACGAGTTTTTCTCACTCCTACCCTTCCGATTCTCTCCCCGTCCCACTGGGGGGGCAGGGGGAGTGAGTGAGCGGCTGCGTGGTATTTGGCTGCCTGCCAGGTTAAACCACGACAGAAAAATAAGGCAAATCAGGAAACTCCTTTTGAGAATCCAATAGCAAAATGGATGTCTAACAAAAAGTCAGATGTTGCTTTGCCTAAATTGTAATTCCTCTGATATATGCTTGGACTTCTACATGCAGGTCCTTAACTTCAGGCCATTCCATTCCTGCTGAGATGCAGCACGTACTATCTCAGTTTTGGGTTAATGGAACTGCGGGCTTTTTGAAACCTCAATAGTGTTTATTGCTATCTGCCTGAAGTATACTGTGCAGACAGACTTTCCTTGAGGTTAGCCATCCTCCATTAAATAAAAAGCATTTTGACATGTCTATACTCTACGGTATTTTATATTTATAACTATTTTGTCACTTTTTTGACAATAACTCTGGAATATATTCCTCAAAGTTCTGTTTCCTGTCAGCCACTGAAATCAGCTAACTGTCTGATAATTTGAGATATTTTACCATATATATTTACCCTTCATCAAGATTTAATTCTATTAGGCTCCACTTACACATTTCTGACTAATTGTACAGGATGTCCCAATAGTCAAACTTCTGCAGAATTCAAGGTATAATTTAGGTCTGGAAAAAGGCTGCTTTATCTCAATTTATGATTCGTTAAAACACAGGAATTTTAAAGTCTTGCTTAATATCTCCTTTCAATCTTTGCATCAGATGATACCACAAAATTAATCAAAGAGGATGTTTTTTCATATTGTTCTTCTGTATAAGTCTATACAGAAAGATTCAGAGAGGCACTGGTGCAACTGTGCAACTGTGCAACTGGTGCAACATTCTAGACTCCCACAACAGAAGAGCTGATGAGAGAGAATAAATACACATAATAAATAAATACACATAATAAATAAATACATAGAATAAATAATTCATGTGAATGTTTCAGTTTTGTGGAGTGAGGCTTTATAGTCACTGGAGCTTCAGCAGTAGCTGAGTAAAGGAGATTCTCTGTATTACCTCTTCTGTGTCTTCAAGTCTTGCATTTTGTACATCCATTTGTGCTGCCAAGATTCTGACATAGATGTACCTTGGGCTTTTTACATTGAAGTTGAAGGCAATGGAGAACTGCTGGAAATCTGTGAAAGAAAATGCAACACAACTGGAAAACATTGCTAGGTCATGTTGCAGTAGTGTGATCCGACATGTGGTGGAGGCAAGAGAAAGAAGCTGTTAAACTTACTATTGTACTTCTGGCTGAACAAATAAAACTAACCTGTCTACTCAAAGCAAGGTAGTCAACACTGCAAAACTTGATGAAACATTTGCCTCAAATGAGGCATTCCAGAATGAGATCACCATTGTTTGCGGAGGAACTTGTGAAAAGGTTAGAAGTCATATACCCCAGACTTTCAAAGGTATATAGATAGCTACTCTTTCTAACTTAAGCAGAAGTTGAGCTCTGTGCCCTTTGTGTTCTGTCAATCACATATTGCCAAAAGGACTATTGGGATACCAAGTTCTACAAGCTAGTCTAATAAGCCGTATATATACAAGTTAACTCATACGTTTGTAACAATGTGAAAATGGGAGCTGGCAGAACAAAAGGACCAAATAGGAAACGTATTTCATTTGAGGAGCAGATAAGAATATAGCATTGCTGTGTTTCACTGCTCAGCACGTAAAACATCTGTTTAATTCCTTTGTCTTGGGTGTCCTTGTGGCTAAAGATTTGACATTCACAAAATTTTATTAGACAAGTCCATGCTAGTAAAATGTTCCTTCTTAGTACTGTATACTGTAATTCAGTGTTTTCATTTGTTTTAGCATCTGGCATAATAGAATAATTTCTACTGTGATGTCCTCCAGTTGTCCTCTGCTGAAATCTAAGCTATCATGCTGAGGGGCAGAAACAAAAGGTAATTTTCACATGGATTCATCTCAGGAAACCTTAGACAAAACTACTTTGGGTATAGAATGTATGCTTGCCAGACTTGTAACCTCAAAACTTAGTTGTATTTCACAATGAATAAATCCGTTATTTCTATTTGTGATGTATTGCTGTATGTAAATATATGAAAAGTAATTTTTATAATATTGATCTCTTTCTAGGTAAAATGGAGACATCACTTTAACCTTCAGTATGCTGTGTAGTATATCTGCCTTTTTCTGTGTGTTTGTATATACACATGCACTCTCTCTCACCCCTCCCTCCCCACATACTCACACAATGTGATTGTTCAGCCTGTAAAGAAAGAAATGCAAATCTGCCATTTTGATGCATGCATTGGTTTAATGTAGTTGTAACTGTCATTTGGTCTATGGGGTGATTTTTGAAATTAAAATGAAAAATTCATAATATTTTATAAAAGAATAAGGGATTTTTTAATTATAGTTTTAGGAACAGGACAACATTGCTGCTAGTATTACAGAATGAAGGCCAAGCTGTGAAAAGGTGTTGAATAGATAGCTTTGGAGATAGGAAGCCTTTGCTTTTCTAGAGATGAGATTATACTTCCCCCAGAACAGCTGTTTCATATTGCTGAAATCTGTCCCATCACCACAAATCACATCAGAGTCCTTCCTCACCTTCTTTTGTAAAACTATGCTTATGGTTCAGAGTTCAGAGATCCAAGGAAAGCCACTGAGATGTTCTTGCCTTTTTAATATGGGGAGCACTCAAGCACCATGTTGATGCACTATTAATAAACCCTAGAGTAGACAGAATTCCCCTTCATGCTTATGTCTTTTTGGTTTTTATCATCACACTCATTATTCAGGGTAGCATTTTTATCAGTATATTGGAATACATAGATATTCCAGGTCAAACAAAGTAGGGACAAACATACAGATTATTTCTGGCAACCATGCTAAAATGATATTTTTAATATTTAATATTTTAAAGGTTGTTCTTTCTTTCTGGGCTTCACACAACAAAGATTTTGTAACACTTCTTGGCTTCAAAAGACATGGTGGATTTACACAAATATCAAGGACTTTGAATAGGACTCCAAGACCCCCTGTGAACAATTATGAGTCTCCTCTTTCCTCTGGATTTGATGTCAGGTTATTTGCAAGTATCTGAGTCCTCTGCAGGCAAACAGATGTTGCTTATACCACATACACTATTACTATTGTAACTTGCCCACATAAAGATGACCATTTGTTTTTCAACTCCATCACTTCTTAATTTTACTCCTTTTTTTTAGTCGGTTTTTTTTTAATGAGATTTTTATCAAAGTGCCTTCCCAAAAAGATGCAAGGTGGACATCTGTCATGTCTGAAATATGGTGTTTGCAGGTTCACATCCTGCAAATCAGTCCAGGCAAAAGAGCAGTGAAGCCTAGAAATTGCTCGTAGAACCATTAGAGCAAAAGGATATTCTTCAAGTGATCAGATTAGCTCATATACTTTGGGAATTAGCTAACAGAGTTCCAGTGCACTTCTTGTCACGTGGTAATGTAGAGAAAATGTATTTGTATCGTACTGTGCATACTGCAGTTAGTGTTGCTGTCAAATTGCATTGCAGATTACCAGTCTTTTTTGCTAAACATTGTTTAACACACATTATGCTTCTTCAGTACACTACACTCACTCACAAAAAGCATGCTGATTTTATTCCTAGAATATACTGGGTTTTTTCCAAATTTCTTTTAATGAAGGTATGCAGGAGAAAAGAACAATTTCAACTAAGTACAAAGTATCAAAGATGAGGCTCAATTTAGCATATAAATAAAAAATTCATCAATAAAACAAGTCCGTTTAACAGGATTCCTTGAAGCAAGAAAATGTGAATTATTCGACAAAGCTACATTTCTGTTTTCTAATTAATTACACAGAGCGTTTGTGTTTGGGTTTTTTTTTACTTTTTTGAAAGATCCATGTTGAAAGAGCCATTGTTTTTTCAATGAGCAGAATCTGAGCAGAGTAGATATCTTCAAATCCCTTCTTTTAGAAAATGAAATAGCTTTGAAATCTCAGAACTTAAGTGGTACAGTGGCACTGAGAGATCGCATGTAGCTTCTGAAGATACCAAAATAAAAGACAGAGCCAGGACACTCCCTATGGTGCACAAGAAGGGAACTACTCCTCTATCTGATATGCAGAAGGTATCTCAAGTACCCAACCTCAGAGGCTGGCCTCTCTTCACCAAAGTCTCAGGCAAAAGTGTAGTTTATATCCTACTTTGAACATTCTCACAGCTTTCATGTCTATACATGAGTGCAAAAGAGGTGAGGAAAGAGTGCAAAAAACTTTCCTTTATTTGTTCATGGTATAGTAACTACCTGCTTTGACTTTTCACTAGGATTAATACAACTAAACAGGATCATTTTACCACCTGGTTCTCCATGTGATTTTGTGTATGAACCGTCAAAGCTTTTTTTCTGATTTTTAGAAGTGTGCAGAATTTTTTCTTTCTATTTATTCCTTAACTTTGAGCTTTTACGATCAAAAATCGAAAAGATAGATAAGTGCATAGAAGATGCATTACATGCAGATTCAGAAGTATATGAAATTTGGAATAAACCTTTAACCAAGAATTATTTCAGAGAACTTGCACGTAGCAGGTATAGCTGAGTAAAAAGACGTTGCTTGTAAAAGGGAATGCATGTGACCCCATTTTAGGTCCAAACCTTCACAAAGGCATGCTGGAAAAAATGCTGCCAGCCAGCCAAGGAAATTGATACTCACATATTGTACAGAAGGACAAATGCGAGATATTTGGAGGAAAAATGTTTCCTAGGCACAAATGGAAGCAGAAAATGTAAACTGAAAAAGGTCTATTGAATGAAGTATTCATTGTGGAGTAATTGCCCAATTTTACTGTGACTGCTGGTTGTCGTTGTTACTTCAGGCTATTTCTGCTAAGCCTGCAGATAGATATAGACAGTGTCTATAAAGTTAGTAAACTTGCTATCACATAAAGTTTTCTCTGATGTATTCTAAATGGCAACAAGATAAGCACATTGAGTTTATTTTCAGTTTTGAAGTTTGATAAAGACAACCAAATCAGGAAAGCAACCAACAGAGAAGCAGACGTAGTCAACAGTTTTTGTCTTAGCCCAAAAAAGTATGAAGTGCAAAATTCAAAGGGAGAAAGATTTGTGAACATTTATGAAGTGGTGAGGTCATGCTTATACTTCCTTGTTTTCACAACATGCACTTTGAATGTCTCCATAAATTTGAGTCTGTCCTTACAGAACAGATGGCTAAAAAAGATTTGCACCAAAAGCTCTAGATTTATGCTTACCAATTGCTGAACCCAGAAGCACTGAAAGATTTGCTGTTGTAGTTTGACTTGAATGGTTATGTCCATTCCCATCAATACAACTAATGTTTGTGCAGTGTGAGCTTTGGCATGAACAAGAATAAAGAACATTGTTTATTGGGGCTATCTGAAAGCCATTATTGTGGAGCAGGCGAGAAAGAACAGCTGTTACCTGTCGTAGAGAACTTCTGTAACTGTGCATCCATGTCATGGGACAAGGAAATCACCTGAATTTGTTTTCTTGAGCATAATCAGTGGCACAGAGGCATAGGGGAATAGTGCAAGAATAGGGGAAAGAATGGGCAGGAACCTTGGCTCTGTCTCTGCCAGGCCATTGACAATCACAGATGAGTGAAATCACCACTTTCTGTGCTGCTCTTCCCTTTCCTTATGGGGCACTTGGTGGGTTTGCATGAAGACAGGAAAAGGCAAAGGCATTGATCAGGGTGTATGTCAACTCCATGCTATGGAAAGAGACACCCGAAAATGTTAGATGCTTATGGTATCTGCTGATGTGTACATCTGGATGTGATCCTTGTTTCAGTTCCATTGCACACAAGTCAGATTAAAGTTGAAATGTAACCAGTATGGAATGAGTACTAAATAACAAACTTTTCACTCTGCTAATCCGAGCTTAGTCAACTGGTATGTTGTGTTCCCCCAGCCTCTGGTAATTAAGATGGTTTATTTTAGGTTTTGGATATTCAGTATCCTTAAAAGCCATGCAGTCATGTTCTCTAGTCATCTGTTATGAACCGTACAACAGTGATGACAACAGTGACTCTAGCAAGCTGCCTTTGGACAGCAGCTGAAATGAGGCTGATGTACATCTGTACTTCAGATCATCGGGGCCTAGACCCCGTAAAAGGTTCAGCAATTGCAGTGGGGACTGAGAGTATTTCAGAGGATGAAGACCTCTGTGAATGCAAATTAAGATAGCATTTATCACACTACTATTCATTACTGAGTAAAATGAAAATTCTAGCAAGAAATGTAACTGATTTTAAAAAGGCACAGGTACAGTTTTCATCTGAATTACTTTTACTGACTCTACCAGAGTAGGCTTATTGATTCTTCACTGACATTCACCCAATTAGTATGCAGAAATTATCACTAATTAGAGAGATACAAGAGACTGACTTTGCTGTTATTCACCGAGCAATCTCTACTCCATTTAAGCAATGTGTTACAAGAGGTGCATGTGGAGCTGAACCAGTGTATCCTGGTTGCAGTAATGTGGAAGTTAAAGGTCGCTACTCTGAGCTGCGTACAATACCTAGCCTTTGTGAAACATGCTTTTTGGTGGACAAGCACATTGATGATTTTCCAGGAACTGATGCAATATTTTCCGTTAAAAATGTAATGGAAAATGGACAACTTTGTGGAAAGAGCACTGAATTGGATGATGGGGCAAACTTGGATTCAGTTCACAGATCTGTCTCCAATGTACATGGTGAACTTAGGTAAGAGATCATGTCCCCCACATGTCTTAGTTTGCACATGCTAACTTTTCCTTTTGAAGAGCTTAGAAAAGCACTTCACTACATAAGAGGTAGGTATGTTGTATATTGGGAATATGGCAAACACATGACGCTTTATACAATTGGAGTTACAGACAGTTTTTCTTAATTTCCAGGGTTTGGGTTTTTTTATTCTGATGGATAACATGTAAAAACACAATTTCTTTTTTTATTTTTTAACTTCAACTTAGTATCAACTTAATACTGTTTGGTTTGTTTTTTTTTTTTTCACTATGTATGCGTCACAGCTTAAAGATTTTTTTAAGCTGGAATGATCTAATTTAATTAGAAATGATGCTTAGAGAGAGTGCCTTTCTCAGAGCTGAGTGATTAAATGTTTTGAATTTCTCAGACGTGTGCTGCCCTTTAGAAGAAGCTCATACTGTCTTAATGAAGACCAGGATGCCAGAACATACTATGAAGACTTTTTCCTCCCATCACAGATGAAGTCCTGCATGCAAAAGTCTGAAGCCAATATACAGCCAGGAAGTATGTTTTAGGTGTAATTATTTCAAGCTTCATCTCTTTGTCAGAAAAAATATAGCATTTGTCTTTAGTACATTTAGTACCTGAATGCATTTACAACTGCTTAAGAACAGTGTTCCACAGTGACACTAGTTTGTATCAACTGCTGTATCCCACCTGAGCAATAATAAATCAGTCATTTGAAATGTCACTAGTGGGTGGATTAGTAGGTGTTAAAGAAGAGTTCATGTCCTTGCAGGTGTGAGAGTTTACAAAGGAAATGTTATATATGCTTGCCCCATTCTTCTCCTCTTTCCTTGCAATCTCAGTTAGCCACTGTTGGAGGCAAGGTACTCAGCTAAATTAAACTGTGCTGTGACCTAGTGCTGCTACTCTCAGTTACATTGCTATGTTCCAGGTGTCACTACAGAGATGGTTATAGACAGCCAAGTATTCTGCTGCTTGTTAATGTTGATTTGGGAGCCCACCAATTGCTCTGCACAGCACAGTACAGTGCTGAATTAATAAACCATGCTAAATTCAGTGGGCAGAGAGCCACACTGATGTGGCTGCACAGTTTCCAGACTGAAGCTGGGTCATGATCCACCAGAGTGAGCACTGGCAGAGCTAATGTGTGATTGTCTGCATCCATTCGTCTGCATTGTTTGTCTCTTGGCAAACTGAGGAAGACCGTACTGCATCAGCAATGCTTGGTTTACATTTGGAAGGTTCTTTTACTAAACATCATGCATTGCAAATGCTTATTTCCTCTGTCTCCTCCCCTTCCAAAAGAAAAAAAGAAATGAATGAGGTTCTGCATAATCCTGAAAACCCATGTAAATATATCTAGTAGTCTGCTGTTTATCCATAAAGATGTCTGAGATACCAGATCTATAGAAAGATGAATTATTATAACAGGAGAGTTGTTTATGATGATCTAAGGGTATAAATGGGGTACAAATAAAGGTACAAATTAACATGTAATATGGTTGAAAAAGGCTGGCCATCTTTTGGCACATAAACCCTTCATAAGTTGGGATAGCTGTTCCTGTTTCAGACCTGGCAATAATTCATGTACCCAAAAATGTGTCTGTGTTTCTGTAAAAATATCTGCTAGTCCAAGATGAAATCATAATATCTTTTATTATTTTCAAAGTGTACCTGGGTCAGGATGACTTTAAGAACAACCTCTTTTTTCTGTCTAACTATACATATGCCAACATGCAACCCCTTTAAATGTGCTTCTGTCAGTATTCTAACTTCTGCTGAAATAATCCATTATAAAGACAAGAGGAATTTTACACTTTTGCTATTTTTACTGTAATTTACAAATTATAAAATTTGTAATTACGAATTACAGTAGAAATTAATAGAACTTTCACTGTTTCATAAAACTTCTCAAAGTCACTGTATTTAATTTTTAAGGAGAGAGCAATGCTTGTATTTTAAGAATATTCAAAACCTTTTGTGCAGAATAAGCCTGTCTTCACATAACATAATATCAGCTGTTTTCACCTAAAATACAGCTGTCTGGGATACTAGTTTTCTAGGGCAATTTACATAAACCAAACAAATATATTTTGAATACTGGGAATGGAATTTGCTTGTTCGTGCTGCAGAATAAGTTATGCATAACCCACAGGAATTTTGCCTCTTTCCACCACTGCCTAGTGAAAGATATAAGAGTTTCATTCTGATCTGTAGATAATGACCAGTTGTATAGATTTAGGTGTGTACTTCTGTCTTGAATCTGCTGGTATTCCAATTAATTTGCATCAGCTGGGTTCAGCGGTGTTCTTATAATCACTTTATGTTCAACACTTCTATTAAATGGATTCAGTCACAGAAATATTGATATTTTATAAAAGTTTTCAAGAAATGAATGAAACACAAGTACCTGCATTAGCATCCATCCTTGATAGAGACATGGTACATCATTTATGTGAACCGAGTCTGCACACTTTCTTTATTCTGCACCCACTTCTGACATGATCTGACAGCATGAGTGAAGCCTGCTAATGACAACGGATGATCATGCATCACTTCACTATATTACTTTATGTGGGTGGACAGATAGGTGTAATGAAACAGAACTGATAGGGCAATGTTCTTTATAGTACTAGTTACCCATGGATTGGCGTGAACTAAACCTGCTATCAAAAAGCAATGCCCTGTAGACTTAGTTGATCTAGGAGATGTCACTGGGGTTAAGTTCAACCCTGTTTAACACCACTGATTTCTATGATATTTTCAACAAATATGAACATTGGAAGGTCTGAGCCACACTTTCTTCCTTCAGATCACTGAATGCTCTAGTCATGATATTTTTTTTCTTAATTCATGTCTGTTAGAAAAGGTGCATGCTTTTCTCAAGTCATCCTTATTAAACAGAGAATATATGTGGGTCAAATAGTTCATGAACACAGATCACCATTAAATGAAAAGATAGAAAAAGAGACTGCTTGTTTATCTGTAAGAAATCACTGTGGAGATTTTTTCTCAAGGAAAATTCCCCTTTTCACAGAAGAATGAATTATTGTGGTCGCACTGCCAGGAGGCTGACTGTTACAGAGTTTTCATGTGGAACGTGAAACTGTCAAGTACAGGAGCAAAATGCCTATAATTCCAGTTACATGGAATAACTGATGACTTCCGTGGTGAAGCAGAATGATTGGCTTCATAGTATGGTTATAACGTAAAGAGGCCTTTATTGAATCAAGGACACAGTGACATTCACAAATCTACCAGTAGGGGCTACCACGCGACTCATGAAATAAACACATTAAGAAAAAATTAATAAACTGTCTCACAGAAAAGAGCATGTGGTGGAATTACCCCAAGGGACCTAAATATAGCATTCTACCAGATGGACTGCAGGAGAAACACCATCTGATTAGAACAATGTAGGCTTTTCTATACGACTGTTGCTGTGCATGAACTTGTCTATGCTGGATTTTTTTTGCATATTTCCCACTAGCTTGTTTAGGAAAATCCTTCCTTATGCATTGCTGTTTCCCCTCTTTGTTTCTTCAAAGCTCACTGCTTTGAAAAGCTTACAGAGAACTTCATTAAATTTAATAGAGCAGTTGCAACAGAGGGGAAAAGAAAAATTAACCACTGAAGTATGCTGGCTTTTTTTGGTTTGTTCTTTCTTTGTGATTAGTGTCACTGTCAAATAAAATTGAATTTCTCAGATATAAATATTGGCATCCTTCAGGCTTTACTTTCTTTTCCAAAGCCCACTGGACAAACAGTAGAGATTGATTATAGCCTTCTTCAAGTTAGTCTGAGAGCTTTCTTCATAAGAGTTCGAATCTCTGTCCAAAAGCATATTGTGTAGACTACCCATAATTATTTTTGTGGTGGCGTTATAACAAATATGTTTTAATTGAAGTGTTTAAATTTGCAACCTGCTAATCTTTAAATATATTCAACAAAACAAGTGCAGAAAATTACATACCTATTCTTATCATTAAATTTGACTCTGCCTAAGTTATTGGACTAAATGAGTTGGATTTAATCTAATCTTTTCAAGTTCCCGGAACTTCTGCTCAAAACATGAGAGTGTTTATCATGCATAATTGTTTCTCCTTTGTAGTGCTCTTCATTACCTCTGTTTGCATTCTGCTTTTTACATGGTCTAAATTCCCTTTTAAGTATCAAAATTCATTTCAACAGGCAGGAAAGCAGCAGTAAGAAATATGTGTTTGTTTTGTGATACCTGCTTATACAAGTCTTAATTCTTTATAAAAATCTATCAGTGAAATCAACGGAAGCCCTTGGTGTGCAGAAAATTAGACACCCCAAACCCTTGTGTTTTTTTGAAACCTTTTGTGTTTGAAGGACTAATATTTTGTTGCTTCTGCTTGGGTGTTCGTGGACATTGAGAGCTCTTCTGTATTGTCTGGTCCAGCAATCATCCACCTCTGAACCTCCAGTTAACTGCATTTGGCTTCAGTCAGAGCAGTCCCCTGAAGTGCTCCCCATGAAGTGTGAGATTCTGGTACTTGCACTCGGACAGCCCAGCCTGGGTACTGCAAAGTTCACGGGGTTGTCGCAGGCACCATGGGTTACAGCCCCTGCCAACATGTTAGCGGTGATGATTGCTCTGGTTTAATGCTTTGGGTTTAGTTTGTTTTTAAATGCTTGAATGTTACATGGCTTGTTTTAATTAAAGTACTTGCACAGTGAGGAAAATTCACCCATTGGCACTTGATTACTCTCAGAGATACTACAAAAGTAAATATGCATTAATCTTCTCTAGTGAGGGGAGTTGTACAATTAACATCCTAAGAGCCGAGTTGCAGACCAGGAATCAATGACAAGGAGTTCTGCACTGGTGAAGTTCAATACGTATAACTGTTTTGCAGGAGGCTTTTATTTAACTGTAACAACTGGAGAAGGTTTTGCTCAGCAACAGGTTGTGGTGTCAGTGTTGGTCCTGGGGAGCAGAGGACACTGCTAACACATTCTGTTGCAGAGGAAAATGAAAACAGTCCTAAGCATACATACCTGCCTCCAAGTTTGTGGCTGGGCCACTCTTGCTGTGGTTGTCATTGCCACACTGTAGTACTTTTTGGTTTTGGAAGAAAACATTTTTGAGTTTGATTTGGACTTTCATTTAACTATAGAATATAGACATGTGCAGTCTGGATTCATATAGAGTCATAATACACAATTTGTATTAAATCCTTCTTGAATAGACAAGAAGCTGCAGAATGAATCCTACTAATGCACATTACTGCAACCATTACATATTCGCTCAAAAGAAGGAAATGGGAAAAGGGTGATTGTCAAGTTGAATTCAAGCTTCTGATCATTGATGTGATATTCAGGACTTCAACACACAGGTGAACTGAGACACCTGGGACTTCTAACATGGGTACTCAATTCCTGCTGGAGTTAGTGGGATCTGAACATGTTCATGTGCAGGAGAAGATCTTTTAGTAGACCTGATTATGCAAATGATAATGAGCTCTGGCTATGAAAGCTGAAATTTATGACAGGCTTTGCTAGATTTGAAGTTGAGAAATAGAACATGTGTGTTTTGCATATGGAAGTGCAAGACTTTAAGTCTCTATTTCTTTTTAATCCTATATGTACTAACTCCTAAATTGAAAGGAGTGGTAAGCGTTTGTCATCTGTGAAAAGTGTGGGAGACAGCTGTTGTAAGGTCTTTGGGGTACACTGGTACAATTCCACTGAAGGGAAATATTCAAGTCTAAAAACCATAGAAAATACATGGTATTCCAAAGATACCTTACTGTGCCTTAATGTAAAGTTAGAATAATTTCTTTCTGTCTTTTAAATACATAACATCTTTAGAGAGCTAAAAATGACATTTCTTTTTGCTGCCGATAAATATAAATACTTTGCTGCTGTTTTCTTTTTGTTTATTTATTTTTTTTTCTCAGTCTTCTGAGTCCTTCTCCTTTCTCAAAAGCAATATCATAACAAACTTTCTGGAGAGTGTTTTGGTGGTGCCCGGTCATAAGACACAAAATCACAAAGCGACTGCTTTCAATATATAATTCATCCAGGTTTTCTGATCTAGAGACTTAATAGCTTGCTACAAAAAGTAAAATGAAATTTATAGCTGTGTGGCATTGTATGTGAGAATTAATTTTCTTGACATAGAAGATGAAATATAAAATCTATCCTAGAAATATGTATGTCGTGGTTTAACCCAAGCCAGCAACTAAACACCACACAACTGCTCATTCACTCCGCCCCTCTGGTGGGATGGGGGAGAGAATCGGGAGAGTAAAAATGAGAAAACTCCTGGGTTGAGATAAAGTCAGTTTAATAATTGAAATAAAATGAATAGTAATAATAATAATAATGATGATGATGATGATGATGATGATGATGATGATGATGATGATGACGACGATGATGATAGAATATACAAAGCAAGTGATGCATGATGCAATTGCTCACCATGTGCCGACCAATGCCCAGCCAGTCCCTGACCAGCAATCACTGCCCCCCGGCCAAATCCCCCAGTTTGTATACTGAGCGTGATGTCATATGGCATGGAATACCCCTTCGGCCAGTTTGGGTCAGCTGTCCTGGCTATGCTCCCTCCCAGCTTCTTGTGCACCTTGCCAGAACATGGGAAGCTGAAAAGTCTTTGACTATGTAAGCACTACTTAGCAACAACTAAACCATCCATGTGTTGTCAACATTATTCTCATACTAAATCCAAAACAAAGCACTATACCAAGCTACTAGAAAGAAAATTAACTCTATCCCAGCTGAAACCAGGACAATGTACTTAGAAAACTTTAAAATTAGCTGTAATTTAATAAATCTCACTTGTGTCTCTTTTATAGAATCAAGTATTTTTAAAACTAATTTCACATTGAAAGTGTGATTATTTTCCTGACGTTGTTTGTTATGTTATATGTGGTGTGACTCAAGAAACTTCTTGGGTTTGTGACCATCTATGGTGCACTATTGTAACAAGGCTGCTTTTGAGAATGCTCTGGGAGCTTGTCTTTTTTTTTTTTCCTTTTTTTTTTTCTGTTTTTTCTTTCTTTCTTTCTTTTTTAAAACAAGTGACTTCTGTGAACTTGGATTCTGTGAAAAACTCAGTTCTAGTGCCTAGCTAAAGTAGCCTATGCTTTAGAGCTAGATCTAGAGCTAGATAGAGATCCTGTAGAAAGGTATCTGCTCACCTTCTATGAAATGAGAATCAATTTCTGGAATAATTCTGCTTATATTTCCCATTTGGTATATTGCTTCACAAAAACTATAAATGCTTTAAAAACTTTTTTCACTGGAAAAAATATTACCTGAATTTCAGCGAAAGTTTTACTTAGAAATATCCTAACTAGCCATGTGTATACCAATGTATCTAGAACAAGAGGAGGCCCTGAACTTCATTTAACCAGGCACTGTTCAGCTGTCCAACAGTGATTTACTTCTTCTAGCTCATGAGATTATTGATCCAAATTAGAAATGGTTTTGTTGATTTTCAATTCCTCTTAATCTATGTAAAATCCCTATCAGTCACCTAGAGGTGAAAGCTTCCTTACCTAGTTAGAACAGCACATTGACATTAATTAATCAGTATGAGGACCTTTAGCCAGGTCACTGTGAAGGTTAATATAATGAATATTCATGAGTACCAACGTAAATCTAACCCTGCAAAACATGAGTGGGAAGACCCTTAAAAAAGTTGCAATCAGCTGTATCATCCATCATTTTTTAGATCAACATTACATGGATCATGGTTTAATTAATTCCTATTTTCTGTCCTATCTCTCAAATCTCCAGTTGCAGATACCTACAGATAGATTGGACTCCTCCTGCAATAATTAGTTTTTCTTTTAAGGACCATGTATTACCCTTCAGGTTTAAATTGTGTGAGCAGGGCTGCAATCCCTCTAATGGTTGATATTAAGCTCCTCACAGTTGCAGTGGATTAATAAAGAGTAACATGAGCAAATATAAACTATGGTTATAGCCAGTGAGTGTATTACAAGCTTTCATGTAATCAACAGGGTACTAAAGAAAAAATATTTGCTAGACTATGCCCTAAGCTCATCTAGGCAGCCTTCCCTTAATTTTTCAGTTGTAATTTATTTTGCAAATTATGTCCGTTGACTAACAAGAAGCAGTATGAGAGAGGAGAGGAAGTGTCTGCCTCAATTCCCTTGTGAAGTTCTTCTTGGATCAGTTTGTCAGAATGACAAAGTTCAGACAGAGTATAGGCTCTTCTGCAAATGGGGAGATAAACCAAGCATCTGTAGGATTTCCACTGAAATAGATGTCACAAGTTGCCTGATGGAATTTAATCTGCTTGATAATTGATAATTGTAACTGTGAGGCAATTTATAAGCTCCTGTCATTGCAGATAAGAAAGAGTTAATGGAATTACTACTTTTTCCCTCTACCTTCATTGCTTCCCCCACTGTGATTACAAAGCTAATTAGTGGCAGCTCTCCTAAAAGACTGCAGCCCAGCCACAAAGGGATAGCCTGGCACTTGGCCAGAGAAATATCTCAGGCAGGAGAAGATTAGAGACACATATTGTCATATTTTTCTGTGAGAGATGATGGGAGACAGAGAAATTAAGAGCACCATTTGGCTGCCTATCCCAGACCCCTTAACTTGCCCCTGCGGAAAAGCCCAGGTTTGGATTTTCTCTTTCTCCCCCAGGGGTAGAGGTAACAATCCCAACACAAACGAAGTAAGCATCACAAGGAAGAAAACCTGAAAACTGTGCATGGATTTAGAGGCTTTTGTGATTTCTTTCTTTCTTTCTTTTTTTTTTTTTTTTTAACCCAGAAGCAGGAAAATCACAGAAAGCTGCAGAGATGATCAATTTTTTAGATTTTAGATGCTGCTATGGGAGATGTGGACACCAGGGGGTGCAATGATCACTGGCTGAAGAGCTGAGGACTCCAAGATGCAATTACGTCCTCTCTCCATGTAGGTTAAACAGAGGAGAGATTATTCTGTGAGATGTGTTGTAACAAAACACTCTCTGTAACAATTGTGTTGCTAACAATACACTTAGAAAACTTAATTTTTTATTATACAACTTCAAGCATACTCTTCTGAGTATCTGTCAACATAAGTGGGACTGAAAGCTAGGAGAACTGAGAGACGTTCTGAAATATCATAGTCGATTCCTACACCTAAATTGTTTGCAGCATTGCCTATACAATCGTTCACAGCAGAACTAAGCTATGCAGTGGAAGTGCTGAAAACATGCATGATGATAGAACAAAATTAATTGTAAAAGGTTCTTAAATATATGTTAATATTAAATTATTCTCCAGCCTTGTGCTAATTTTGCTGAAGTGAGAAATCCTTTCACATTATTGTCAGGATGCAGCTTTCCATGCAAAATCAATTTTGATGGTAACACTAGCACTTAGCTGATCTCAGAAGGCTGTCCCATTGTGTTTGTGAAGTCAATCCCTTATTACTTGTCTATAGAAATTCATATACAATGTGTTGAAAAGCTTGGAGATAAATAGCTCAGTGTACATCATTGCATCTCTTATTATGGAAATTGCTGTGATCATTTAGATGTAATAGATTTGGGGCTTTTTAGTTAGCAACAGAGTTTCTACAGAATAAATGAAAGAAAAATATTGATAGGTAAACTTGGTTCAGCAAAATGAGAAGAATAGTGTAAAATATTTATAATAAAGCAAGGCTGTTCAATTAAAAAGCTAATAGTAAAGGACATATCTGTTTGTGGAAAAACCCACAAAACAAACTGAAGAGAATTTCAGCAGTAAATGCTGACAGACAAATTAAGTAATAAATGGGTTGAAAGGATTTGTGTTACTTATCTTGATCTAAAGAAGCAAGTACATAATTGTAATTGACCACAGTTTAACCCATTTGCAGTTCACTGTTCAGTGAACGTTTTTAAGATATGTAATTTCAGTTGTAAAAGCAAAATGAGATAAATGTGATACGGCTTGCCTTAGTGATATCTGAAGCATAAAATGTCTGTCTTCAACCTATAACCTCTTAAAAATAGAACTAATGTAAGTGAACATGGTGCCATTCATTAGCATGTCAATGGTGATTCTCTAACATGGTGCCATTAAATTACTATGGTGATAATTGAGACATTAAAAAAAGACAGATGCTAGGTCTGTTTATAGGCTCTTATAACCCTTTAGCAATTAAATTTCAATGAGCTAACATAACACAGCTATAGCAAAAATTAACAATTGGGAATATTTTTCTGTAAGATTGCCTTTCTCTAACTGAATTAATATTTTTAAAGGGCCAAATTTTCAGTGCAGACTCTGCTTGGTTGATGTGATTTCAGTATTGTTAAATGGGCCAAAGGCTGGCCTAAAGAGGCTGATCAGGGTTCTCAAAATGGGGATGAATGGGACATGGGTGGGAGCGGTTGTTAGATGCTGCAGATTCAATGTGTTCTCTGCCTGAAAAGCATGGGAAGTGGGAGAAAGTGCCAGGGCTAAACCTTCAGTTAAACAGAAGGTTCAACTGAAAGCAAGCAGGAACAGAGAGAGGTAGACACAGAGGTGTGGGAGAGAGAACAGAGGTTTTCAGTTTATGTCACCATAGAGTAAAAGTGATGGAGAGGCGGTGTGGACCCTGCCCCTGTCAGTCCCGCTCTCTGGCCACCTTGGTAATACGCCGATGGCTGCCAAACCAGAGCTGGTTGACGGGGTCCTTGCTTGGGAGAAGCTGCTCCATCACGTTCTGCACATGTGGGAGGAGGACAGGACTGATGAACAAAAATCCCACAACAAAAGCAAAACAAGCAGATGTGAATCCCATTGACCCTCTGGAATCTGAATGTTTTGTTTGAGTAATTTCATAAATTCTTATTTTCATTATGTATTTAGAGGATTATTTTTCTTTTCCACTTCTGGCCTTCCACCCATGACATAATAGTCAAAATTTCCCATATTTGGTAACATCAAGGACAGGGGCTACTAAGTACCAACTGAAACACCTTGTTTTCTCAGCTAGATCAGCATCTCCCCTTTGCCTTGTAATAAACCAGTCTGATGTATTGACACAGAGCCATTGAATGCTGTAGTGTAAATATGGCATAGTTAGAAGCACTGGCTGCTAGCTAAAACCACCTGCTGTCGATGCTGCTGGCCCCAGGCGTCTCTATTGGCTTCCAAATTCTTTCCCAAATGGTGCTGGGAATCTAAATATTGGGTGTGATGTTCAGGGAACTGAAAACCATGCAACACAGTGTGCAGTGCAACACATCATTGTGTTCCTAAGACAGCTTCTCATGTAAATCTCATGCAACTGTCAAACCTTGTGGCATATACTTCAGTTTATAGGCAAACTTGCCTGGGTCTGAATGACAAAGAAAATTATAGAGAATGTCTTATTTCTTTCTCAGTCATGTTTGATTGTGGAGCACCAGCTGTACTTGCTAAGGTCTAAACCCAACAGGGATAAACTCTTTTGCCTCCCTATGACCTTGCAGAATCTTGGGGCTGGTAAATTCCAGGAAATTTCCAGGGAAATGGACAGGGCAGGACTGCAGGAAAAGGCAGCAGGATCTCTTCCCCAATCCCCTTTCCTCCCAGGTAATCTGCTAAATGCTGGAACTCACTTATTAGAGGCTTCTAATGACATTGTATGTGAGGGCTAGTTGCAATCCACACATTGGGAAAAGCTAGGATTTCTTTCCCTTCACTGGGATGTTTACTTTATCATACAAGGCACACTGAATACAGCTGATATTTCCAAGGTCACTCAGAAGTGGCAGTGGTCTATCAGATGACTGTCCAATGTGTTGTGATGCCTTCCAGTGTATCCAGTATTAGAAATTGCTCATAGCAGATTTTATAAAGGGTTGTCTAATAGCTGGGGGTTCACTCTTGTAATCAATGAAACTTCAGGAGATAAGAGCAGCTGCTTCCACAGGTTAATAATTTTCTATTCATCAGGAATAAATTGAAGTGTAAAAGATCTACTTGCAGACTATGGGTCATATTAATGCAAATCATCTTATTCTATTGGTTCCCTTTGAGGTATGCCTATTTACACCAATCTGAATAGTTGGCCTTATCTATATAACAGTGATAGCATATGGCTTTTAAAAACTTCATGCTGCTGTATTTTAAATGAGTGATCATTAGCATCTCAAAAAGCATCATAGCATAGATTGAATTATCTGTAATAGTTTCAATATGGCAACACCTGGCTCAACAGGTGCCTGAAGTCACAGCAAGCCATCTGTTAGTGGTCCAGTTGGATGCTTTCTAAATGCATCTAGCAAGAAAGCAAGGACACTGGGGAATAGAGTTGGAGAGAGGGAATCCAGCAACCTTCATTCAGAATGCCAGGTACAGAAGCCAAGGAGGAATGTGTATTGTAAGTAAGGCTTTTCATTCTGTGTTGCAGTCTGCTGGGAAGATTGGAGGCACTGTGAAATTTTTAAATAAAAGCTAGATATAAACTTGGAGACAATCACCAGCTGTTCATTTCTCTTCTGCAGCATGTGGAGGAACAAAGGCACATTACAGACCAACAAAAGGATTGAAACAGCATAGAGCAGCATCTGTGTGGCATGATTCCCACTACCACAGGGGCCTCTGTCTTTACAGATGAATTTCACAGCAGTGATAAGAGACAACTGGGTAATGCTATTGCCCAGTGTTAAAGATCTGTCTGGTATATAAGTCCTTGTGTATGTCTATACTAAGTCATGCACTGCTCTGATCATATGTGGCTATATCCTGTAGGATGGCTTGTGCTGTGCTGCAATAGGACTGTGCCGCAGGTCTATGAGAAATGAGTCTTCACTCAGGCAACACTGGCTGTAAATCGTCTAATGCATAAAAGCTGCTGCTTGTAGTGTTAAATCTTAACTCTGTTGTCTTTGTCGCGTTCTTGTGGATTGTGGATGCCATGGCCCCTGGCATTCAATAGTGTGCCAATTAAACTTACTGTGCTGGCAAGAGAAGAGCCCAGACAGAATAGAGAGCACCAAAAATCTCAAGGTCCTGAATGGCCATTAGTATTGGTATAAGCAGATCTGGCAGACACCATCTATTCTGTTTGTTTCTAGTACTAGGGTTTTTTGTGTTTGTTCATTTGCTTGTTTGGTTGGGTTTTAAGGCAGAAGACACCAGAGGGAGGATTGTCTGTGTGCCTCACCTGGGCTTATCCAGCACTCTGGTTCAGGCCCTATCTTCAAGATGATGTCTTCCCCAAACATGCATCCCACATAGGAAATATTATGGTGCATAAGCACAGCTTGTGTGGGACTGATTAACTCAGCATGGACCTTGTAGCAGAAGGGCAAACTAGGATACTGTTGAGGAGAGTCAGAAGCAGACATGCTGCCAGGCCCCTGAGGGTAGGAAGGAAAGAGACTTTTTATAGAGATCCTGTGATATCACACAAAGCTATTGTCTCCAGAGGTGGCACTGAAAGTTGCTTGATCTAAGAGCAGGTCTGGAGAAGGTTTGCCCAGTGAGGACATGAGCAGAGGGACTGGTTTTATCTTTTTCCCTCTGAGCTGTCAGAGCTTTTGCTATATTGGAAGTTTGTTTAGTTTATGTTCTAATGAAATATTAGAGCAGAGATTCAGAGTTTTCTTCGTACGAGTTCCTGCATCACCTGGCATCAGCAAGTGATTCAGCTCCTGTATGTCATTTAGTGAGTAGTCTTCTCTTTTCTAGCAAATTCAGCTCTGGAGAGCAGTAATTTGCTTTCACAGAGAGCAGAACAAAAGTCATATCCGTCTCCCTGCCTGTAGGAGACCTGGGCTTGGAGGGATGAGGCTGCTACCCTTTCTGTCCTTGTAGCGTTCCTGCTAGTTTCAGTTCCTCAAACAATGACACTATGGCATGTTGGCTGGAAAGTGTTACTTTTTGCTCCGCAGTGGTTTAAGTGAATCATTCACAGTCAGTAAGTTTTAAGAACCTGTTTCTCTGTCATGTAATGCCATAGGGAGTGAACATTGTTAATTTAGAAAACAGTTTCTTATTCATGCTTTCAAATGCCCTTACTAATATAGGCACAGGAAAGCCATCTTGAACATGCTGATTTCATATATGTTCTTTTCATATAAAAGGAATGCAGTAACATCAGTTTTATTATCATTAGAAAAAGCTAAATTGTAAGACTCTCTACCCATTAATGTCTGTGATCTGTATGTAAAAAGTCCCCCCTACTAGTGTTTGGAAGGAGTTTCAGTCCTGCCTCTCCATGTGTGAACACTCATGCCCAGTTTTGCCATATGTACATTGTCCAGGGTAACACAGTGAAACTGGAACATAAATGTTCTTAGTGCATAAGTCCAGTTGATTTTGCCCAGCTATAATTTGGATGAAAAACAATAGCAGTACTACCTATGTATTAAATAATGGAAACTACACTCTTATATATGAACTTTCCAATTGCTTTGTTGAGGAGCGCGTAGCATGATCTACTCAGGCTTTTATGCCAAATGTGCAACTAGCCTGAATAGGTGGAACTGAGAGCCTTTACAAACCAAACTTCCTCAGTGTGTAAGTGTTGTATAATGATGGTTAACTTCGTGTTTAGTTGAGACAATAAGAGCGTGAAAGGTGAAAGCTGAACATGTACCTTATAATCAAACGAGAAAAGAAATGGGCTTTTTTGCTAACATTTTTATTGGCATCCATGCTAGTGTGATCCAAGCTTCTGAGCTTTACATTTGCATTTAGTAAAAGCTTTCAGGCCACGTCCTCTAGCCTGAAATATATCAATGAGAAGATCTGTCCTGATGACATCCCCTCCTCTGGAACATAGGAAGAACTGAATGACAGCTGTCTCTGCAGATAGAGCTCATCCTTGCACTGTAGAAGGTGCCAAACACTGATTACAGAGGTTCTGGATTTGGCAGACCCCCTTCCTGCATTAAGTATCCCTGAATATAGGATGTGTTCATAGGTAGAGACCTGTCATTCATTTCAATATTTTCCCTTCTTTCCTGCAGAGATCCTAACATTCACATATGTTTACCAAATGTATAAAAATATACTGTTATGATATTGCATTGGAAACCATTCCCTTCTGTGAGGAAGGAAATGGGAACCACACATGAAAGAATGGCAGGACAGCTTAGCATTTATCTATCCTATATTAACAGGGGTTGATCAGGATTTTCATTTTTGTTCTAAGATATTTCAGATGCTAGTCTTGTGTCAGTCTTGTGTTTTCAATGCTGATCTTGCTACTAGAAGATTATACATACTGTTATGTTGCCTTGGTGTGGGGTATAACAGGCACATGCCTATATTATTTTTAATGAATATGAAAAATGCCAGGGCATCAAAGCTTTAGCCTTCATAACCTTTGTTATCTGCTCTCTATGTAACACGCAGATCTTTTTTGTGGTCTTTTGGTGTCTTATATGAGAATTTCCTGACTTTCAGAATCTAATCAAAATATTTAGGTAATAGTTGATGGATTAATGGATTCTTTTGTTAACAAAAAGGTAATATTCAGTATGAGGAATTTTAAATGTAAGTGAAACCTGTGGATTCAGTTTTGATCAAGAGTTTGCAAGAAATATTTCCGTGCAGGCTAGGGTTGATCTGCATGTCTCCACAAAACCCACGGAAGCCAGTTTTGATTTGCATGTGCTTGGGGTTTCACATCAAGTGTGTTTCAGGCCTGAAAGTTGTGTAAGAAAGCACAGAATTTGATGATAGGTTAAAGCTGTCCATCTACTGGAGACCTATGTAGTTTATCTTACCCAGCAATGTTAGCCTCTCTACTCAAAGCAGTCACCTTCCCATGAAAAATTGTAAATGTTTGGTGGACTGTGAACAAATGGCACACAAGCCTCTCCAGTCTGACAAATGTGAGAACAGTTTCATGGGGTCTCCTGGGCTGGTACAGTCCAACATGTCTTTACTCAATTTTCATTTTTATGGAAAGCTCTCATGGTACCATGATAACCAAGTCATCTTTTGTGAAAACACTGCTACTTTGGCTGCTATTTGTCAAAGATTTGTTACAGGAGAAAATGACAAACAATCGTAAGATGTCAAGCATGTGTATAGTCATCCTGTCAGCTTCTGTGTGTGAAAATCATAAGAAAGCAAAACTGTTGTTCACATGTGTCTTACTCTATTTGACCTGCCTCTGGATGGTCTGAGGAAAAAAAAAATCCTCTACATTTAAGACTTTAGCTTGTTTTGATGAAGAAAATATGGGTTTTCCCTTCTTGGTATTTATATTTTGAAAATAAAATACAGATTTTAGATTATGTTTAAGGCTGATTATCATTTAAACCTGTGTTTTGTATTGTCCTGCACTTCATATTTTCATTTATGCTCTACTGAACATGTGCATGCTGTTATCATTCCAGTCTAAGAGCAGTTCCAGTTCCTTAATGATGCATTAATGCAGGAGGCAGTAAAAGATGCCTCCGATACTGGCTTAATTAGCTTTTTCTCTACTACCACTTCCCTGTTACTTAAGGCAGCTATAACTTAGAAAATAGATTTATTGACATTTTCGTTACAATATTGCTGATAACTTGAGAAGAGCATCCCAATTTACTACCCAAATGCACCCATACTCCAAAGTGGGAGTGATTGTTACTGCACTCTCAGCAGAGACAGTGACTGTGATAACTTCATTTCATTCCCCAGGAGTGCCAAGGTCATTGACTTGGAAGCCGAGCTTATTGCAATGAATGCCTAAGTGGGAATGAAGTTGGATATCCAAGCTTGTCCCCTTCAACTTCAGTAATTCAGGTAAAAATGAACCCAGAACCAAACCACCTTGCTTTCTGGGGGAGGGAGGGTAAAATCTAGCAGCCGACTGACACGGTTTTACAGTGAATACAGATTTATTTTATAGTGGAGACGAGAAGTCAGATGCAGCCAGAGGCAGAAAGGAGCATGAGTAGCAGGTTAATCTGTTGTGTTGAGAAACGCTGCTGCTGGCTTTACAAGGGTCAAGAGAGCAGCATCGAGGATGTTCTGCTTCCCAGATTGCTTGAATGACAGGAGTCGTGAGTTTTAGAGTGCAACCATTTGATTGACAGGTGGAGATAGGGGATTTGAACTTTGGCTGAGAGGATGAGTCTGTTTTCCTAATAAAGAAAGCATAACATGGCTTTGGTTATAGCGAGAGAAATTTGGAAACACTGAATACAAGGAGTTCTGTGGTTTGGAATCAGATTAATCATTCATTTTTATAAAAGCCAGAGCAATAAAGAGGAAAGGAACATTTGAATTTTTGGTGAGTGATTCATATTGGGCTAGCTTGTGGATGGTTCAAATGATTAGGAAAATGCTAGTGGAAAAAGCTGAACCACAAAAAAAAAAAAAAACCCAAAACAAAAAACCAAACCAAAATGAACTCTGTCACAAAATTGAGTTTTTGAGTTCCTCCTGGAAAGATATTTTTTCTCCTATTCTGGCTTGAGTTAAAATATACATGCCAAATCTCAAATGGGAAAGGGGCAGACTGGAATGAAAACTAAGGAGTGGAGTATAAAAAAAGACATTTCAAAGTCCTCTAATTTTTGTAGGTATTGTAATAGAACAGCTTCCTTGTACTTCTGTGTTGGTAAGACTGAAGGAGTCCATCGTGAACCTGCTGGGATATATGCACTCCACTGTTTTTTTTCCTGGAGAACATTCTTTCAAATAGAAGCACAGGAGGAGGAGAATGGTAAGTAAATTACATTTTCTTGCTGTATCTTTTCCTCTAGTCTATGAAAAACTATTGTGTTCTGTGCAAAGACAAATGCACTGAATTATATTCCAAATGGGAAGAACACTGTCGTAAATATGTGCTGTAATTAATAGCTGTTCATTCAGTATCTGCTGGGCAGAGCAAACACCAGGGCCTCAAACCCACCATTTTTGGCTCTGAACAGGCAGCTGGTTTTGTGTCAACCTTGGCATAAATTATACATAGTTGGGGGCTTCTTAATCAGTGTTAGTAGCTTACAATATCCTGAGAGACAAATGCCATCTGAAGATTGCTAGAATATTGTGCTGCCTTTCAATGACAGGCAAGAGACCTGCTTCCCACATGGGAAGTATTATTTTCTGCTCCATCTGCTCTGGGTAAGGTTGAAATTGGAAAGTAACTTTAATGTTTGTTTGTTTGATGGGGTTTTGGCTTATGATCTCTGTAGCATTGGTAAGATATAAGGAAAGGTTCTTCTGTAGGGTGCTCAGTCTAAAATAACAACGGAGGTATAGGTTTTCAATAAGAAGTAGGGGATTTATGTATATCCATGTGTGTGTACTCACCTTGAAGGTTTAGTATTAAATATTTTATGTTTTCTATTCTTGTCTCTAGTGTATTCAAGTGTATACTAGAGGCATGGTAATTATAGAAAACAGAACAGAGAACATATGCCAACAAGGAAGAGAAATCCAGTAGGCTTTTGTAGTTGGTCTGCACCAACATAAAGGATAATTCTTAAATTATCTGCAGAACAAAGCCAAGGACATTACCAATATTTCATTATATAGGACCACTAATGGCTACAGTGATAATTAAAGAATATTCTTTATTACAGAATTTCAGCAAGGCTGTCTATGCACTGGGCACTGTTCAGTTAAAACAAGTACCTTCTTAAAGTTTTAAGTAAGTCTGCATGTTTTAATCCAGCCTCAACATTTTTAGTGAGATATTCCATCAAAATAACACAGTATCCCTCATGCTGAAAGACAGTTATTTGATATTGTGTACTAATTAGGGGTATATTCAAATAACTACAAGTTACTGGCTGTAAATTAAAATATAATTTGATAAATACATGTTGTGACTGTCTTTATGCATAAAATGCTGTCAAGGAATCGGGATTTTTCCCTTCTCCCTCTACTAATTAAAAGCAAATGAGGATACTGTGTCTAAAACATGCTGCAGCTCTATGCTACTGTGTATGTAAAGTGTTACCATAATTCTTTCACTTGCATCTTTTAAGTATGAAATTTGTGGAATGTGTATGTTTTCATTGTTAGTGAAAGGAGACTGTTTTTAAGATTCTTAAAATGTAAGGACTACTAATCCCCACCCTGAGTGGGTGATGGCAGTGTTCTCATCCGCATGTTTCTATGTTTGTAAATCTAATACTGAAACAAGGTGAAATCTTCAGGAATCCTAAACTACTGGATAATCCACTACTCCACTCTCAACAGGAAATCAGGCTGGAGGTAATGCTATCCTTTACCAAAGCCTATTGAAGCCAGTAGGAGACTTTCTACTTGTTTCAGTGGGTTTTGGATTAGACCTAAGTAGCATTTGAAGCCAATATATACTGTATGCTTTCTAAGAAATCAAACCAATATCCAGACAGTCTCCTTACTTACACTGTTTTACATTCACAAACATATTAAAAGCCTATATCTTATTGACAGGGATGTTGTCACCTAAATGCCTTGTGATTCTGGGTCATACATACCAAGGACTTTATCTTGCCTTTCTCTCCTTAATAAAATAGTACAGCAGAACACATAAAACCATGATTACCAACATGCGTTGGGACTGCACGATTCATTCTACATATGCATTTTTGCCGTAACGCAAAAATACTTGGCTTCAGGGCCTGAATGCTCACATCACCTAATTTGGTGCTATTACAGTTTGACACCAGTAGGCTGCTCTTACAAACAGCATGTGAAACACAACTTGAAAAAACCACTTTGTTAACAATTGCAACATATAAATGAATGAATAGCCTAGGTGAAATTTAGGTTCCACTCTTTTGCCTTGACTTCACAGAATCATAGAATCATAAAACCATTAAGGTTGGAAAAGACTTCTAAGATCATCGAGTCCAATCGTCAACCCGACACCACCATGCCAGCTAAACCATGTCCCTAAGCGCCTCATCTACATGTCTTTTAAATACTTCCAGGGATGGTGACTCAACCACTTGCCTGGGCAGCCTCTTCCAATGTTTAACCACACTTTCAGTAAAGAAATTTTTCCTAATGTCCAACCTAAACCTCCCTTGGCACAACTTGAGGCCATTTCCTCTCATCCTATTGCTACTTACTTGGGAGAAGAGACCAACACCCACCTCGCTACAACCTCCTTTCAGGTAGTTGTAGAGCGCAATGAGGTCTCCCCTCAGCCTCCTCTTCTCCAGACTAAACAGTCCCAGTTCCCTCAGCCGCTCCTCATAAGACTTGTGCTCCAGACCCTTCACCAGTTTCGTTGCCGTTCTCTGGACACGCTCCAACACCTCCATGTCCTTCTTGTAGTGAGGGGCCCAAAACTGAACACAGTATTCGAGGTGGGGCCTCACCAGTGGTGAGTACAGGGGCACGATCACTTCCCTAGTCCTGCTGGCCACACTATTCCTGATACAGGCCAGGATGCCGTTGGCCTTCTTGGCCATCTGGGCACACTGCCGGCTCATGTTCAGCTGGCTGTCAACCAGCACCCTCAGGTCCTTTTCTGACAGGCAGCTTTCCAGACGCTCTTCCTCAAGCCTGTAGCGTTGCCTGGGGTTGTTGTGGCCGAAGTGCAGGACCCAGCACTTGGCCTTGTTGAACCTCATACAGTTGGCCTTGGCCCATTGATCCAGCCTGTCCAGGACGCTCTGCAGAGCCTTCCTACCCTCGAGCAGATCAACACTCCTGCCCAACTTGGTATCGTCTGCAAACTTACTGAGGGAGCACTTAATCCCCTCATCCAGATCATTGATAAAGATATTGAACAAGATCGGCCGCAAAACTGAGCCCTGGGGAACACCGCTTGTGACCGGCTGCCAACTGGATTTAACCCCATTCACCACAACTCTCTGGACTTGGCCATCCAGCCAGTTTTTTACCCAGCAGAGAGTGTACCTGTCTAAGCTGTGAGCTGCCAACTTCTCTAGGAGAATGCTGTGGGAGACAGTGTCAAAGACTTCACTGAAGTCTAGGTAGACCACATCCACAGCCTTTCCCTCATCCACTAGGCGGGTCACTTGGTCATAGAAGGAGATCAGGTTGGTCAAGCAGGACCTGCCTTTCATGAACCTGTGCTGGCTGGGCCTGATCCCCTGGTTGTCCTGCACATGCCTTGTGAGCGCCCTCAAGGTGAACCGCTCCATAATCTTTCCCGGCACTGAGGACAGGCTGACGGGCCTGTAGTTCCCCGGATGCTCCTTCCGGCCCTTCTTGTAGATGGGCATCACATTGGCAAGCCTCCAGCTGTCTGGGACCTCCCCTCTTAACCAGAACTGCTGATAAATGACAGAGAGTGGCTTGGCAAGCTCCTCCGCCAGCTCCCTCAGTACCCTCGGGTGGATCCCATCCGGCCCTATAGACTTGTGAGCGTCCAGGTGGTGTAGCAGGTTGTTAACTGCTTCCTCTTGGATTATGGAGGGTTTATCCTGCTCTCCTTCCCTGTCTTCCAGCTCAGGGGGCTGAATACCCTGAGGATAACTGGTCTGACTATTAAAGACTGAGGCAAAGAAGTCATTAAGCACCTCAGCCTTTTCCTCATCCTTGGTGGCAACATTCCTCCCCGCATCCAATAAAGGATGGAGATTCTCCTTGGCCCTCTTTTTGTTGTTAATATATTTGTAAAAACATTTTTTGTTATCTCTTATGACAGTGGCCAGATTGAGTTCTAGCTGGGCTTTTGCCTTTCTAGTTTTCTCTCTGCATGATCTAACGAGATCCCTGTACTCTTCTTGAGTTGCCTGCCCCTTCTTCCAAAAGTGGTAAACTCTCCGTTTTTTTCCTGAGTCCCAGCAAAAGCTCCCTGTTCAGCCAGTCTGGTCATCTTCCCCACCCGTTCTTCTTAAGGCACAGGGGGACAGCCTGCTCCTGTGCCTTTAAGACTTCCTTCTTGAAGAACGTCCAACCTTCCTGGACCCCTTTGCCCTTCAGGACTGTCTCCCAAGGAACTCTCTCAACCAGTGTCCTGAACGGGCCAAAGTTTGCCCTCCAGAAGTCCATGGTAGCGGTTTTGCTGGCCCCCCTCCTTACTTCACCAACTATCGAGAATTCTATCATTTCATGGTCGCTAAGCCCAAGACAGCTTCCGACCACCACATCTCCCACCAGTCCTTCTCTGTTTGTAAACAGCAGGTCAAGCGAGGCACCTCCCCTGGTAGGCTCACTTACCAGCTGTGTCAGGAAGTTCTCTTCCACACACTCCAGGAGCCTCCTAGACTGTTTCCTCTCTGCTGTGTTGTATTTCCAGCAGTAGTCCAGAAAGTTGAAGTCCCCCTCGAGAACAAGGGCTAGCGATTGTGAGACTTCTGCCAGCCTCTTGTAGAATGCTTCATCTGCCTCTTCATCCTGGTTAAGTGGTCTATAACAGACTCCCAGCAGGATATCTGCCTTGTTGGCCTTCCCCCTCATCCTTACCCACAAGCACTTAACCTTATCATCACAATCGTTGGACTCCAGACAATCGAAGCACTCCCTAACATACAGTGCCACCCCACCACCTCTCCTTCCTTGCCTGTCCCTTCTGAAGAGCTCATAGCCATCCATTGCAGCACTCCAGTCATGAGAGTCATCCCACCATGTTTCTGTGATGGCGACTAAGTCATAGCTATCCCGCTGCACAATGGCTTCCAGCTCCTCTTGTTTGCTGCCCATGCTGTGTGCATTGGTGTAGATGCACTTGAGCTGGGCTATTGATTTCGCCCCCAACATTGGCGTGCCACCCTCTTCTCTAGTGAGCCTGGTTTTATCCCCTTCCCCCCTTCGGACCTAGTTTAAAGCCCTCTCGATGAGCCCCGCCAACTCATACGCGAGAATCCTTTTCCCCCTGTGAGACAGCTGAACTCCATCTGTCGCCAGGAGGCCCGGCGCTGTGTAAACATCCCCATGATCAAAAAAGCCAAAAATTCCGCCGATGGCACCAGCCCCTGAGCCACGTGTTAATCAGGTGTGTTTTCCTGTTTCAATGACTTCAAGAAAACCATTATTCCACCTGCCTTTTTCTCGTAGTTTCCCATCAAATTTATGAAAAGCAGGAAATTAGCAAACTGAATAAAGTACTCTTCCCATTACCCACATTTCGTAAAAAGATCTGAGATCAAGAAAACACTAAGAAACTTTAAGGGCAAAACCCATATTTCTCATTTTACCATGCAGGTTTGTCAGGCTTTGATGGTAGAGGAGAAAGTGTCTGTTCTTTTGTTGTTGTTTGTTTTATTCTTTCCCCTGACGAAAAATAAGGAAAATCTGGAAATCTGGGGAGCTGCTGAGGGGGGAAAAATGATTTTTTCTGAAATACTTTGAATGAGTACTGAAAGAATCCTCAACGTTGAAAATTGTATTACTGCTACACTTCAATTCTTCCATATGCACCCTAAAATTAATTAGGATTTCAAATTATGTGATTTTATTTCAAATTTATACCAGTATACAGGTCCAATGCCTATATTCTGTGTGTGTCTATATCCCCTACTTTTCAATGAATATGTAGGAATGCCACATTAATTTTCCAGTTTTTACCTGCACAAAACATATTTTTCTTTACATCTGCATTAAAACACTATGTTTTTAATATGGTGTAGGGCTCAGAAGCAGTATGTAAATACCTTTCTGCTAAAAAGTTAATAATATTGATGTATTGCATTTCCACTGTTTTATTTTTTCTTAGTTTACAAATGTCTATAGACAAACAGTAAATGTAAATATCTTAATATGCAAGCAGCTCCGTCTCAAATATTGCATATATTTGTCATTATTCTAAAATAAAGAACATATAGGTATTTATTGCATAAACCTGCCGAGCAGTACTTTGTTTCATAAATAAATTATGCATAATACATTTTTCACTCTTAAAAAAGTAATTAAATCTTTCTTTCAAAGAGGAAAAACAATTAATGTAGATGTATTTATAATTCAGTTTCCTTCCTCTTTCTCTTAATCTGATAAAAATGGACCTGTTGCATTTTTATTTGTGTTTCTTCCCAGACTTCCAAACTTTCCATAAACTTTATGTCTCTCCAGATAAATACCTTATCGCATCTATGTAAGGGATACCAAACCTACACGTAATGAGCAGTAGTACTACAATTTCCTAAATCCAGTTCTTCCTTTGATTTATTTGAATAACCTGCTTTTGGTTTGTGGTAACATCTTTCTGTGATGCTGAGAACTCTGCTGTAGACTTCAGGACCAGCTTTTCCGTCTTTTCATCCTTACTTTTCTCAATAGCTCATTCTTGGCAAAGCAGCTATTATAGAACTTATTTTTTCATTGATCCATATTCTTTCTTTTCTCTCCACTTTGTCTGGCCTACTGTGAAATATCTGTTCACTTAATTCCCTCCCTCTCTCCCACCTTTGTTGCCTTATTGTGCCTCTCTTATTCATGACTTTTATATTTCCATCGAAGTATCGTCTCCAAACTTATGAATAAGCCTCCAGAATGTGACTTTTTCAGCCTTCTCCAACCACGAGTAACATAAACAGGAAGAGTCCAAATATTATGAATGGCCTTACCCAATGCTTTTACTTACCAGGGGACTTGAATTGGTGACAGAACCAGGAGCTCCCCCAATCCCCATCTCAAACCTTCAGACTGAAAATTAGCATTTCTTTGCTTGCTTTTTAATAACCTCACTTGTCTGAACACAAATCTTCTGCGTTTGTATGTGTCCCCCTATCTTTGTGTCAAATAACTTATTGCCACTAGAATAAATTATTGTCTGAGCTAGACACCAGCAAAGAATACCCTTTTGTGGCAGCATTTTACTGCAAGAGATTTCTAGGCCTGAATGTGCTTCTGTCTTGTACAATGGTGAGCTAAAGTTGACACAGTTAATTTTGCGTTGAAGCTGACCTAATCCACAACGAGGTTAGTGAAAGGAAAAGTGATCAAAAGGCAGGCAGTGAAAATAATGGTACCAAACCATGAGAGAAGACCTCAGGTTTTATTGATTTCATCCCTTCTTTGCTAAAACCAGCTAGATTCTGGTGCACCAATTGTAGGACCTTGCTTAACATTAGCCTCCTAAATGTTATCTGTCCAGTCAAAGCCGGCCACCCAAGCTGTCTCTTGTGGAGGGGGCTGGAGATGAAGAAGGGCCACTGATTTGCAGGAGCTGTCCGTACTCCAGGTGGCTTAGGATAAATGAGATGAATCTCCCCTTGCTAAGTGGTGGTGAGTAATGTCCTGGAGCTCTGGTGGGTAAGTTCAGATTTTGCCAATGTTTGCAGAGTTACCACCTATTGGGGATTACCAGCCTTGGAATGCAAATTGTAGGATGCATGCTGTTTCTCTTTTCAGCTGCCACAGTTCACACTCCAGTATGTTATGTAAACAACTTCAAGCCCTAGTTTAATTAAATATTTTGGTAATACACCATTGACAATCATGGCATTGTTTCCAGGGTAGAAACTTTCCTCCATGAATTAGAGTAGACACGTGGGATAGCATCACTCAGACTTTGCCTAATCTTAGTGCGTAGTTATCTGCAAAAGTCCTTGTACTTTCTGTAACCTCATTGAAAATACTGGGACTAATACCAGATTAAAGCACTGCTCAGTGGGAAATTATGTGAGAGAACTGGGACACTTTGAGAATTCATCCATATTAAAAAAATCTTATTGAAAAGAAAAATAATTCAACTGAGACCAATGATGGGCATTTTCCTTTCCTCACTAACCCATGTACAATAAAAAATTAGCATTCTTCACTCAGCTGGAGATTAGTTCTTATTGCAACTGTGTTTCATCACTGCTGCTTGTGTAGTGGATGTGTGCTGAATGAACCTTAGCTCCACGACAGCAATGTGAGAAATCGTAATGATGGATTTTTTTTAAGGCTAAGTAAACAGTACTTAAACCAGTATGGGTCTGCATTCATTTTTGGCCCTATGTTTGTTTTGGAAGAAGGGGAAAGGAGAGGAGAGGGATATTTGTGTATGAGAGGTCATATCTGATCATCTTGCTCAATTAAACCAATGTTGGGAGGTCAGTGCTTTGTACCGATTTGTTCCTGATATCTTTCACTGTCAGGTATGGCACTGGTGTGGTGCAATGAGATATGAGGAAAGGTGGATGGCACAGGCTTTACATCAGCTGGGAGTTGCATGCAGAAAGGATATTGTCTTGTAGAGCAGGAGAGCAGACTGTGTTTCATAATCTGACCTTCTGGGCTTTACTCAAAGTCTGCAACAATCATTGGAAATATTCCCATAGCCTTCCATGAGCTGCAGGCTGGATCAGGTCTCAGCTAGCAAGGAGGTGCTTAGAGCAGCAGACTAGTCTTGCTCTCCATAGCTCTCAGTCACGTATCTGTGTTTGTGTGTACAGCAAAGAAAAGGAAGAAAAAGACCAACAGAGTCACAGGAGGCTGCCTGAGAAGCCAGTGCCTGGCTAGTTTCATGCAAGCATTTGCTTTTTAAGGGCTTGCACTACAGGTGTTGGGGAAAGGGACTGGGAATAGAGAGGGGATTGATTTGTTTGACAAGCATTTCCAGTGTGTCCATCTTTATAATTCAACCTGATGTCTCAATCTGAACACGTTTTATTGTTGGTGTTTGGGAGTAAACTGCCACTCAAAATGCCTGCTAGGAATTTCCTGATTAACATGATAATCAAGATTCGCCTCAAGGTGTTGTTTAGATTCATTAGTAATACGAAGAAGTAGCTAACAGGCATGTGTGGCAAGACTTGAGGAAACAAATGTATGCAGAGAATACTGTCTGCTTGTACCAAAACCATCAAGGACATGAAAATAACAAATTAATTAAAGTGGGTTATAGTGAGTCACAAGGCCATATTAAGTGTCTGGTCTTAATGAGTTAGTATTGGATTGTGCTTTCAGGAGAGAAAGGAGTAAGGTGCTACCCTGGGAGAGTACCTCAGATAGGGCAGAAGTTTTGGAAACTTCATCTTGTGACAAAGGAAAGCAGCCTTGAATAGCAGGACTCTTCAAGTTACTGATTTGCACTGCCTTCAGAGAGAGCAGGCTCCCAGAGTGCTTCAGTTGTGCAGTTCTCTGCTGGCACTCAAAGTTGTATCATTCAAGGTCAATACACTCATCAGTCTCCCTGTAGCATAATGCCACCAGCTATCAGCTCCCTCCAGGCAGGGCTGCGTACTACGGCCTTTCACACTGGGTGCAAGTTTTGCGTTTAAATATAGCATGGGCAAGTTATCGTGGAGAAAAGAGAATTTCCTCTGGAGGAGGCCATGAGACCTGTAGCTGAACTACAGTTTTGCAAAATTCAGGATCCTCTACTGTGTCATAAGATATTACCTAAACAACAGGGCTCTGAAGTGAGCCAGCTCAACCTGGCTGGCTGTGAGTACACAGATGGGAACAAGCAGACAACCAGAAGCACTGGCACTTCCCTCCGTGGAGATACAAAATGTTTGTAATGTCTTCCACGTGTTAGCATAAGAGGCACCTTAGAAACATGAGTGATAAATGACAGCAGCACAAATTATTTCCATTATAGGGAAAAGCCTTTGTAGGCAATAATTCTGGCACCTGTATCTATTAGCAACAGATTAGTGGGAAGCTTGAAAATAAGACAGGGTGGCATAATAAGGTTAATGATCTCACCATGCACCTAAATACATTCACCTGGGTGGAATTTATATTGTTAATTGACTTGATAAGAAATCCTTCAGTTGGCCGCTGTGGGCTCAAGGGAGTATAGCTTTCTGTTTTGTTACCTGGAAAAGAATCAAGGATTAATCTTGAGTTTAGCCTGTATTTGAGTTATGAAAACAAAAGTCTGAAGGCCATAGGGAGACTCTTAGGGAAGGCAGTCATCTGCCATTTAAGATTTAATGCTAAACTTACTATCTATTGTGTATATTGCAATCAAGTAATCTGACCCATTGTAAAATATTGAAGTCTTCCTTGTGGTTATAGACTAGATTACAAGGGTTTGTTTTAAGTGTCAGTCTGTGATTCAAAAATGGTTTGGAATGAAAACTTTTTTTTTAAAATACAAAAAATTTCTTAAAATCAAGCTGTTTGACCTGTACTATTTAAGTTAGAAAATCTGACTTGATAGTCAACCATCATGAATGCATAGTTTCCTGAGATTTTGAAGCACATTAATTTACCAATAAGATGTGTGGATATTAACAAATGTGCATGTGTTCTCATTGTCATGGTCCATTCCAGTTTAAATAGAATAGCATAATGTAATAGATAAAAACCTGTGTATTGTAGCTGGTTTGCATGTTTTTCTTTGCCATGCAGTGTCTCTTTCTCATATCAACAGGAGATGACAGGCTGCAGCAATCAGTGCGCACAAGCGGACTGTGCACAGCCTTGAAAGCACAATTGCTTTGTTCTTGGCCTATACTTAACTGTTCTTCAATGTACCAGCAGGGTTTTATATTTTGCTGGTTTGCCTAAGAAATGTTAAAATGAAGTTACAGACTCAATGCTTGTGTAACTGTGTGGCTGTTAAAGGTGTTTGGCAAATTATAACTATTTGTTTGGAAAGAAATAGTATTGGTGTGAACTCATCTTACTAGCCTGTGTTTGAGTAACAGTGAGTCACCAAGGTCATGGACGTTTTGCCTTATCAGATCATTTTTGAGGGAAATAAACAATAATGGCTGAAAATTACATATGTGTAGATGGGGGGAGGAGGAGGTGGGCAGCTATGGAAGAAATTATATTTGTATCCTGTGGCCTGCCTTTGCTTCTGTAAATAGGCACATGATCCCTCTCTTCCCATTCTTTATTTCAAGTGCTGCTTGGGTTGTTAAACTATTTCTTAAATGACTGGGTTAGAATAGTCACCTTCCCAGTCAGATGTTGCAGGTAATATAATACAGTCTATGAAGGCCATTTTCTACAAGATAGGTTGAAAAACCTAAATTTTATTCAAGTATTCTAACAATCAACTGCTAGTATTGGCAAGTCTTTAATCAAAGTTTCATCATTCATAGAAGACCAATAGCTTTAGTACTTCTGATTCACTTGTTCGTACCACATCTAGGAATACATCTGAAACCAAATCTAGTAGAAACAAGGATCAACTACAGTGCTATAGCTGCACAAAACAGTGAAAGGAGTTTGATGTGATTGAAATGGGATCACAGAATATGGAAATCTCTTTTGATTAAGAGCATGAATAAATAATTTGGAATTGTTTTCACCTTTAATAAACACAAACACAGAAAAATGACTTGCAGCAAACTGTTGTAAAGTAAATGATTTAAGTTCTCAATTGACAGACTGCTGTCCTTATAAACTTACTGTTTCAGGCTCATCATTGGGTGTTTCACTGTGTGTTATGCTATAAATGTCATCATACATGCCAAAAAGTGCCATCTACATGTTACTGAATTTAAAATTACTTTCAGAATTATCTGGATATTTGAAAGTTCTTTTGTTTCTACTTATGATATTGGGGATACTTTACAAATCCCAAATACTTTGGATAAATGAATACTTTCCCTTTTCGTCTTTCTTTCTGTGTATGACCTTCATAAATCATTAGATAACTTTACTAGAGAATGCAATATTTTAATTCATTCCATGATTGGAAAGTTATAATTATTTCAATTTTAATGTAAGATATTTGAATATAGTTTAACTCTCATTTAAATGTTGCCATTTGAGTGACCTATCTGTAAAACATTTTTATTCAAGACTTTCAAAATTTGCCAGAAATGATTCAACCAAATATATTTTGTCATGTTCTTCCAGTGTTCACCAAGTTTTATTACTTTACAAAGCAGTTATTGCAAAATAGCTTTTCTTTCCAGCAGAAGCAATCTGTAAATTGTTTCATTGTCCTTATTAAATGGGAAAGAACTTTCTCAAAACTACTCCAGTACTTAAGATGACGTCTCTTGCTGTTCACATAGAAGGAAATATGGCTCCATAAAATCAGGACTATTGCAGGAATCTTCCTAGTAAGCAGTGAAAGAAAAATATGGACTATTTTTGAGAAATGTATTATTTAAACTCTAGTGCATCTAACAGAACAGTAATCGTCCCTAAATTACAGCCAAACAGCTTTATTCAGTATCATTGGGTGAAGTTATTGATGTCAACTAAGGTCATCACCTTTTTCTTTTTATTTTGCATAGCATTGTGAACTATGATGTGTTAGTTGGTTTCCTTATTTATTGAGTTTTCACTTTGTAAAAAAAGGTAATGTCAGCATGCTTGGCCTGACTGGATACATTTATATAATATGGATATATTTATTTTTATGCTCCAGGTGACTACAACTGCTAAAACATTATTTCTCCAGTAAATCTTGAAAACGCTGACTGAAGAGACTGTACTACTACCATTCAATCTGCTATTGTTGTTAGGCTTACCTTGTTGACTAAAACTGCTCAGACTTGCATTATTTTGTATCTCTATTCTAACATCACTTGTATTAACAGAGGGTTGGCAGATGAATAGCAGTGTTTTCATATTATCTACTTGCCAAAAGATTGCTGGATTAACTGTTTTGCACTTAGCAAAACTTGCAGTTGACAATAGCAAGTTAACTGCAAAAACTGCATAATATGTTCAGTGCATAAACTAAAACACCAGCACATGATAGACACAAACCTTATCTGCAATGGTTCAAAAAGTACATCAGTGTTGTATTGTGCGAGCTGTGAAATTTTAAGCTCAGTTGCTGCGGGTTCATCATTATCATGAGTTATGACTCATGGGATATTATATGTTCTGCATTTAAATGGAAGGTCCAGAATCACATGGAAGGTATGGGGAAAAAAAAGACTAATATTTCTGTGTTTTACAATCTTGGTTGACACCAAAGATTCATTGTACTTTGTAAAAGTTTTTAAAAATTCATCTTATTTTAGGTATTTGGATCACTCATTGTCTTGGATCTTTCTGAATTTGCAGTTTTAGCAAGTGCCAAGTAAGGATATAGCATCTGCAGTTAATATGATTAATTACTGAACTGCCAAGAGTGGTCTTGGAATCTCTTTGAATGAGCTACAACAGTTGATAACCCTGTTCTGTTTTAACTAATTTCAGGAAAATAATCTGCTAGTCTCTTCAAATTGTTTTTAAAGTCAAAAAACAACAGGGTCTAATTTCAGTTAAATCTTAAAATGTCAAAAAAACCCTGAAAAGAACTCTTAATACAAGTATTTGCAGTCTTTAACATTTGCCTACAAACTCAAAGTTTAATTTAAATAAACTATGTGGCCTTAAAACAGTTTGCAGCTTAATCACATAGTGACTGACTTCCTTTGGGAAATCTATTGTGTTTTAGGGTGACTGTCGAGAGACTTGTGTTGCACAGTGCCCCTCCCTCCCCTCACAGGGCCATCGGCTGATAGAGCTCTTTCTGTTGTTGTTTTCTGTTCATCTTGAAAGTAGTCTGTTGAAGCTGCTGCATTGTTAATGAAAACATGCTGTGTAGTGCCCAAGATACTCTCCTTTGAAAAAGGAAATTAAATTTTAAAAGCTTAATTAAGATAATGCTGAAGATCCAGTTTACCTACAAACAAATGGTATCAGAGTTAGGGGAGTGAATGTTGCTATGCCAAAGAGATTCCAAGACAGACATCTTTAAGCTGATCTTGTGCTGCTTTATTTGTAAGCAATTGTGTAGTTTTCTTATTTATTGCTCATCACTAGTGAGGTAGCAGATAATTTAATTTGTGATATCACTGTCAGAGAGACTTCCTCATTACTATCAAGTTAATTTGTGTTAATGTGTCTGTTACCTTCCTACTCATATTATGAGCCATTTTAGGATGTGTCTTATTGCAGAGCAGCATGTTCATAGAGAACTGCAGCACAGCCTGTGATTAAGGCATTTACATTTCAGAGTGTTCTGAGGACCTGGTATGAATTAAGAAAATGCTGAGTGAACTTCCTTTATGGGAATTTTGATTAGTATCCAGAGTTCCACTGAGGACTCCTGTTGGGATTTGGTCTGGTATGTACATACTGATATGATATTAGTGGTTTGTTTATGAAGTGAATGATGCCTAGTGTCATATAAGTAGACATTTCATTTTAGACTCATGAAAAGAATTTCAGGCCTTGCTCCAGGCTTCCATCTTTAACTTCCCTACAGATGAGTGTCTTAGTCCAAGAAGTCAATTAAGCTTCATGACAGTTACACTGCTTCTTCACCTGTTGATTACAGAATTAGGGTTTTCTGACAGCTACCTGATAAAACTTTTATATTCTGAAGGACCTAAGAACCCAAACCTCTTTTACTCATTAAAATAACATGGAAAGTATATAGATTATTTCTTTTTGAGATCATGTTCAAATACAAACTATTCTTTTTATCTTTAAAGTATTTTGGTTTGTAATAAAAGTATTGTTTACTCTGTTCTTACAGGACATCTGAGTGCTTGTAAGTAGTGTTAAAAGGTGGGACAGAAGAAATTTTGGGCATTTGATACCGCTTACCAGGATGCAAAAACAAAAGTAGGATGCACATCATTATATTGAAGGATGTAGAGTTTCTGTGAATGGATGTTCAAGGTATGTAAATTGCCAAGATGGAACAGGATTCATAATTATCACCCCTTTTTCTATCTGGAAGAAAAACTTCACTAGGATGAAGATTGTCAAGTGTGATTTTATAGAACAGAAACAAACGCAAGTGGATTGGGGTAGAAAGAGGACAGCAAGGAGAACGGGGAATGATGGGCACTTTCTGCTTTTCATCCCTGCACTCTATATTGAATTCAAGCACAGAAATATTTAGGGCTTCATTCTCTGCTTGCCAAGGCTTGTGGTCCTTGTGTTTAAGTCTCTTGCCATCCGATCTCTATTACAACATACTCTTTAAGGAGTTAGTCATAAAAGAGCTCCCTGAAATAGAAGTAGTAGTGGGTAGGGATAGTTGAGCCTGCCACAGCAAGCGAGGAAAAGCTTACATTAAAAATATGAAAGATGCAAGCCATTTTATGTGACAAGTTTGAGGTCTATCAAAAGACTTGTCTCTGTGGAAGCAGATGCAGAACTGGAAAGCTGAGTGGGAAAACCTTCTTAAGACTCCTGAACAGATTATTACGAATCTCACCTGTGCTTGTGTCAGCTAGATAGTGAGGCTTCTTCAGGGAATATGTCAGAGTGACATCAGTGACAACACCTGGAAATATACCACATTATTAATGGTAAGCAATTCTCACAGGCTGCCTTCTTTCCCTGCCTGCTCTCAGCCAAATGATACAGGAATCCTCTCTGACAGTGGTCACAAATAGGAGTCTAAGTCTTCTTATATTGAAAAATGTTCCATGTCAATGTGCCTTAGCCAGATAAACAGTATCAAACAGAATTAACTTTAACATGAGGGAATGCTGTAGTCTCTTGCTGTAGGAAATCAATGCAGGCTCTTAGGTTTCTACTCAGAGGCCCCATGTTCACTAAGCACAACTCTGTTCTGTTGGACATATTCCTTTCTGTGGGGCAAGCCAAGCTTTCAGACCCTATTAAGCCTCAAGTCTCTAGTGAAATGAGATTTCCCCCAAAAAGAAACATTTTCCCCTGCTTGCTTTTTTTATTCAGACTAAATTTAAAGTCACAATTCATTTCTCTGTCTTTAAATCGCTCTTCTGGGGTCAAAACAGTCTCTCAGTTGTAAATTCCTGGCTCTAATAGATTATAGCAGATGTGTTTCCTGATTAAAATATTTCAAAATTTGGCCTTTTACAAGCACACACAGCAACATGAAAAATCCAACGCTAGTGCTCAAGGGAAAAAAAACCAAAAAAGTTCGATATGAGTCACAGTTCATGACTGTCTGAGACTGTATGTTGATAGCACTCAGTAGATAGATGAAGAAAGCAATTTGCATGTACCAGCAATGAATCAAACAGGAAACTTTATCTACATATGCATGTGTGCACACATAGACACACACGCACACACACAAACAATTTCCTGCAGGTTCACTATAGCAACTTGGCTTCCAGATGTTGTTCATTTCCAACACAGCCTATAATTCAAGGGTGCCTAAGATCAGAACTCTATTTTGGGCCCTCTGAGCCCTCTTCTTCTACTCTACCTCCTCTGGACTCCTTCCAGTAGCTGCTCTACAGATGTGCACCCTGTTCCTGGACAGCTGCACAAGACAGCTGAGCATGGCGGTTCCCACACAGACACTCTTTCAGAAACCACTCTTGCTCTTCCCTTGCTGTAGCTTTGGCCTGGAGATGCTTTCAGGGATAGTCACCTTCCTTCTTGTACTTGAGCATGGGATTTAAGCATAAAGAAGTCAGATTTTTGCTTGCCTAAGCTTTGTGAGTGATGGGTCTTGATGGCTCTCCACATACCCTCTGTAGGCAAATCTCTTATGGTAAACAGTAATCATTTTTTTTTATAGTCATGAAACAGCATACTCTCTTGAACTTGTGCTTATGAAATACTATTGTTACTTTGCTTTGTTTGCAAGTTTTGGAGGTTAGGGAAGAATTTCTCACGCAAGTTAGACTGGCAAGAGGCTCTATGGACTCTTTCACTTTGGGTTAATTAATAGGGGACTATGGGCAGGGTTAAAGCACAGTATGCCTGGCTGTGATTTATTTCTAGCTTTTGGCTGGTATGCAATCAATCTGAGGGTCAGAAAATGACCACTTCCCACAAGTAAGTGTAAGTCCTTTTTCCTATTTAGTATCCTGGAGGAGAAGGAAACCTGAGGTTCTCGCACACACAGCCTTCAGGACACACATTATGCCCTTTTGCAAGAAAGTGAAAGAAAGGTTTCAACAGTATAGGGCTGAGGGTGGCCAACCCAGACTGTTCATTGGTAGTTGTTAAACACCATGCAAAATAAAGTAAGCAGGGTTTTAGCCATCTCACTCAAAAACATAGTTATGCTTTCCATTTTGAAGTTTATCCACTTGTCTAATGCTCTTCAATCCACTGTTCTCCAGTCTATACATTACTCAATTATTTGTAGGCATTCCAATTTATCTTTTAGAGTCAGTAATTCTCAGTCATCCACAAATGCTCAATTATGAATATTCGTTTAAAGATGGGATGTGGCAACTTTTCTGCCCTCTCTTCAAATGACTTATAACTAAAAACAATGTGAACCACATATTTCAGTGTACCATTCCTCATTTGCAATTTGAGCATACCATATCAAATCTTTGCAAACCTTGTGCTAGGAAAGCTTTTTCATTAGAGTATTTGGGAAATGCAAACAAAAAGGAATATGAACAAAGCAAATGGATATTCACATAATATTTTTAATGTGTTCTGCAGACTGTCTGCAGAGATTAATTTTTTTCTGTTTTGTAAATCTTATATATATAATAAGCAACTAAAGAAATGCCTGACACCAGATCAGATTTTTTATGCCTAGCCACTCTTGCAGGTCTTGTGGGTGGATTTTCCACTTTTGCTAGTTCCAACTAAGGATTCTCTTAAAGTGGAGAAATCCCAGGTGACCAGGAGCAGAAGAGGTTGTTCTTTATATCTTTTCTTCTGCAGCTCCTGGCACAAGTAATGCCAAAGGAAGTGGCAGCTGATACAATTTAGAATACCCTAATGCACTTCCAGCGTGGCCTGGAATTGAAGGCAAGGATACAGGGACTTTTCATTCGGCTTTCTGACAGGCTGGTTCAGCTGTGTACATTGTAATAATGTGGAGACTTCATTTGTTTTTTAGTGTACTTCAAAACATATTCAAAATTACATCCTCCAAACAACATAGCACTATTCAGAAATCTAGGTACATTCTGGGAAGAATACCAAAAGGAAACAAGGCGAAAATCCTCAGTATTTGTTTTCTTCAAGCAGAAAATATATATTTTCTAAACAATTTATGCAGAGATTAATAAACCAATGGTAGAATGTTAAATCACAAGAACATGGATCAGATTTGCCTTCTTTAACCATGAAAAAAACTTTGATTTGTGTGGAAAAGTTAACCAAATCCTATAGATAAGAACATTTAATTCATATGTCAGGTAATAAAATTAAATGGTAGAAAATTTGAATGTAAACTTTCCATTAATTTCTCAAGGAAGACTATAGGAGTCTGTGTATGACCAGTCATGGAGAACTAGGAACCTGCTTCAGAAAGTCAAATGGTAAGGTGCAGTGGGAATTATGCTTGCAGCCACATGAGTTGCTAACTGGATATGAGAAACTTTGTCACAATGAGGACAGTGAATGGATTGCTGAAATAGGTTGTACAAATCTCCATTCTTTGAGATTTTCATGACCAGACTGGATAAAGCTCTGGATAGCCTGATCTCCCCTTGTAGCTCTCCTTGCTTGAGAAGGAGGTTGGATCAGAAACCAGATGAGGGCCCATATAATCTGAATTATCCTGCAGTCGTATCCTGTAATGCAATACATTGATGAAGCCAGAGGGAGGGAGCAACAGGGAGGGAGTCAAAGGTAAAAGACATACCAACAAACAGAGTAGTTCACCTAAGATGGAAAAGATAGACCGTGCCTAGCTCTCTGTGGAAATTTGAACCACTTTGTAGCAATTCTTAATGTGGACCTCACTGAAGTATGAGCATAGAGACTGTAGTTTTTGGGAACCATTGGGCAGAAGGGAAACCAATAATATTAAGTACTTTTCTCTGCCTCTTGTTGAGCTGTAGGAGATCCAGGTTTAAAATAAATTTGACTCATTTACATCTTGATCCTGCCTTGTACTCAAGAACTTTAAGATGAATGTTGAGGGAAACAGGAAGGAGACATGGCTCAGCAGATGATTGATGTATATATAGACACAGTAGTGGACCATTATGACAGAACCGAACTTTTTAGTACCACTTTTCTGTTTCATAATGTCTGCAGCCCTGACATCTGATGACAGAAGTCTCACAGGTGGAAAATAACTCCCTTGAATCAGAAGGATGTAGGAACATTTTTGATCTGGGAGATTATCAGTTATACAATTACAATTATCACTGTGTTTTATATGAACAAATGTGTTGTACAAGAAGATGTTGCCCATGTATGCTTACAATTGGCCAATGGAAAAAACATGTAGTGTTACTCATCATTTGATGAATGTCAGCTACAATGTCTGGAAATGGATTTATTTTCCTCAGCCTTTATCCCTTTCCTAAGTTTAAAATCAAATATGAAATATCTGTTGATGTTTGCTGAAAGTATGAGCAATGCCCATTTGCTCTCTGAGCTTGACTTTCTCTGTCTATAGCTCTGCAAATGTCCCCTTCGATCAGGCAGAAAATCACTGTGGGGGAATCCAAGATACTGCTGATGACAGCAACGTTGATGTATTTTTAGTTCCTGCTGCCAAGTGAAAACAAATTACCTTGATTTTTTTTTTTTAATGGCAATTCCACTTACGCAGAGGTGGGTGAGAGGAGAAATGACATGTTATTTTCACTTGCATGTTGTTTGTCATTTTAAAATCCACAGTCAGATGATAGCTGAGACCCCGTGAGCTAAGAGCTTGCACCACTTTTGTAGTGTTTTTCCACTGCTTTCTTCTTGTGGCTTTTTAATAAAAGATAAATTTAGGGCAAAAAGAAAAAACACATTCAGACCTTTAATGCCCTTACCTGAAAAGAAAATGTTTCTGTAGAGCATTAGTAAATCCAGGCTTAACAGCAAACTCCGAAAGAAGCTATCTAGCTCTGCCTAGATGAAAAGTAAGTAAAACAAGCCTATAAATACATTGATGGTGATCATGATGATTATTATACTTATTATTGTTCTAATAAATCATGTAGTAAGCTTTAGCTGGGTAGCTTGAGATGTCTTGGCAGAACTATCCGACTGACACCACTCAAGAAAAGAGTGGTGAGATTTAATTTGAGATCTGTTGCCAAGAGGTTCACTGATAGCTTATAAAGCACAAGCAAAATAATGTTTGTGTCATTTTATGATCATCACAGTTATGATCATCACACATATGATCATCATCATATGTGGAGTACATAATCTAAGCCCTGCTGGGAGTGTGCAAAGTAGATTCATAAAGTAATTTTCACTTTTCAACAGTCAATTTTTAGGACCCTATTGGAGTTAATGACAGAGTTCAGAGCCTATAGATCTCTGTGCAAGGAGAGTTAAGGGCTATGAACAGAAGTAGGTAAGGCACCATGGAAAGCCTACTTAGCCAGTAGGATGTGGAAAGAAGATGAAGAAAGGGCAGGATCATTCAAGGGACTTTAGGAATACCTTGTGAATTCCCTTTCCTGGAGCCAAGCCATTCTTGTCAAGACAAAAGTGTTAGCAAGCAGGAGGACCTGATAAGACTTTAGGAGATCCTCTGTTTTGTCTAAGAGCTTCATTCTAGATAATCTTAAACTGGACCAACTCTACCCTGTACCCCCAGAATGTTCAGAGAAAAGACAGTATGAATGTTTGGCATTCCCACTCATCTGTGTTGAGTCCAAATCACAGAGGTTTAAAACAAGTAGGGATTTAGCTGCAGGATTTTCTAGTTGCAATGTGGTCTGTGCCAGCTAGCAGTGACATGAGAATCCAGATTCTTTTGCAGAGGTTCTTAAAGGAAGCTCTGCTGCAAAGTAGGGAGAGACAGAACAGCTTCAGGAGCTATATTATTCTCATATTGCTCCTCATACAATGTTAGAATAAAATTACACTTTCCCTGCTTCATTGTATGACAATTAAGAAAAGCTATTCTGCTCTGTTACACTCAACTATTGCCTGGAAAACTCAGCTAGCTATAGGAGTGGAGCATTATTTATGTAGAAGTGGACCGCCAGTGTTGAGGGATTTAGAAGACCCTAATGCTAGGAATTAAAATGACAGCTGATGACCTACAAGTGAAAAGAATGTGGCATTATCCCCCAAGATATAAGCTACATTTATGCATTGGTTTATTATTTATGATGAATCTGTCATGTGCATTTGAGAAATTATACATCAAGATCTATAATAATTTTACAGAATATTTTGTAACCTGTGACTGCTAAATTGATAACCTTGGGTTCTTTACGGACTCAGCTTTGCTTGCACACCCCAACCCATCCTGTTACTCGCCAATTCTTGTTTGGAAATAAGGAGATGTTTGTCTCTTAAAATTACCTCTTTTGAAAGACAGTGTACTCTCTGATTCATCTAATCAAAGCAAGGCACTTTTTTTTTTTCCCCTCCTTTGCCTCATTTAGGCCTTCCTTGTCAAATACCAAATCCAAGCCTAAGTGACTGCTGGCCTGGGAGCTGTGTTTCTTTTATGCGCTCTGCCAAACTCTGGCATACAGCCCGGAAGGAGCTTAAAGCAAACTTATCTCATTTCCACCGAGGTCTAATAGGTGTGGGAATTCCCCTGAGGTAGTACAGAAGTAATTTTCTCATCAGCTGTCAATAGTCCCAATCCACATGGCGCAGATAATTTAAGCATCTCAAAAGGGTAGCTTTAATTTAACAGCAGCTCAGACTGGGTCCATGACCTTGAACAAGAACATGTCTTTTCTCCCTAGTTTGTGGAACTCTGCTGTATTTTATTGACCTCCTGTTTATCTTATATTGTCTAATGAAAGTGGTCACTTTCATAGGAGATTTATATCTGAGGTGTTCTGTGAATTCCTGTAATGTTATTGTTGGAGGCCAGTTTTACGTGTGTAGAACAACTCTGTCATTGCATGGAGTTTGGCTGATGGGAGAACATCCTACAGAAACTTGCATCATCACCTAATAGAAAAAAAATCATTTTTCTATTTTAGTCTTATCTTCAGCTTTGCCTGTCAAATGACAAATCCAGCCATTAGAGACTGCTGAGTGAAGAGCTTTTATAGAAAATGATGTGTGTCATATGTTTGTAGGTGACATCCCTGAGATAATATGTAGAATCATGTGATAAATATGCACTGTACTTTGCCTCTGGCCAGGGTTAGTTGCAATATTCAATTTAGTAACTGAACAAAGGAACAGGGAAAGGAAAACCAAAAGTACCCACGTTGTCTGGACCTGAATTGTTCTTCATTTGTTGGTTTTTGATTTTCTTGGGGAAGTGCTTTCTTGGGAAGGGGGAGGGGAAGAATATGGTCTTAAAACGACATTTTGTTTTGAGACATTTTAAACTATTTTGTAAGTGAAGCATAGGAAGCAAAAGAATTTGAACAGGGATTTTAAGCATTGTTCACAAAACAGTGAAAGCATGAATATGATATGATAATTTGGCATTGGAAGAATAATGCTGAGCTTCAGTGAAGATTACAACAAAAAAGTAATGGGGGTGTGTGGAGGGAATATCTTATAGTTGGATCAAGTCCTCTCTTACTTTAAGCAAAGGAATTGTTGGGTAAGTAACACTTACACAGATAAACACAGAGAGCAGCACAACGTTTTTATTCAATGTCTTCTCTTTCTATGTCCTAAATATATCCCTTATCATATGCTTTTTCTTCTGTCCTTTTTCCTTCTGTTTGTCTCATTATAGCTGGAGTTTTTTGCTTTGCAAGAGAAAGGCAAAAAATAATAGATCTTTTAAAAACACTCCAAAATGTTATTTTCTGCAAGAGAAAGTATATACAGAACACACAGCAATGTGGAAAGGTGTAAAGGATTTTATTGGAATTTAGTTCTCCTTCCTTGAGTAATGGAGCAATCCCAAAGTCGTAAAAGCCTTCCTGCCTCACAGCACTGCCATGTATCTTCCCTCTGTGGGGTCGTAAATGTTGACTTTCATACGTTTATATTCTGGCAAATGTGTATTACTAAACTCAAGTGTTTTGTTGGTTCTGCTCTAATTTTTGTGTTTCAGGATTCACAGGCAAATATTTTCAAGTAGGAGTACTTGACTGTCTTGGGGCGCTGAGGAGGAAAAGAAGAAATCAAACTGGTTTTAAGACAAAGCTTGTTTAGTGTCTAGGAGGTGTCACCAGCAGGAGACCAAACACGCAAAGTCTGTTCTGGTCAGGTGGTTGTAGCACCTAAACTTGATTTGTAGCAACATGGACTCACTCCAGAAAAGCCTGTTTTTTCTGGAAAATGTAAGCATCCTTGCTTCAGTTCAAGCTAGGGGTTCAGGTCCAATAAATCTCAAATGTTTCTGATGTTTCAGGATGTTAACTTTTTGATTGGCAAATTCAGATTTTCAAACAATATATATATTTTTATTAAAAGATTCAAGAAATCAAATTTGCTTTTCATTACCTAATTCCTACCAAAATGCTGTGCATTGAAATAATTAAAACAAATTTGTTATTTTTAGGTTTTGGAGTCAGTGTCATCAAAGTAGGATTTAACACTTTAAGGCCTTTTTTCACTTTCTAGACTTAGTCTGATTGCTAACTTTTCTTCATAAAGAAACCAATCTCTGCAGAAGTGAACAACTTGCTTTCTATACAGGATCTTCCAAGAAAGAAAACCAACCACCTAGAAACAGTTTTACATTCATTTCAGGGCTTTCATTTGTGTTTTCTCAAAATTTTAAATTGTGCTGCTTTTGATTTGGAAACATTCTGTGTGAGCTTTCAGTTTCCAAAAAGTCTCTCATCTGCCTCAATAATTTTTCTCCTCCTAATTTCAGAGTGGAGTATTGTTTTTCTAAACAATGTCATATGTCATATAATTGAAAGGTAGTCATACTGATTTCTTCTTGTTTAAATTTCAAGGTTTTTTTTTTTAAAAAAAAGCTGAATTTGAAAACAATTGCTTGTTTCGCTTTCCTGAAAATAGATTAGAAGTAACTAAGTTTCCAGTTCTTGGAACTCATGAGGTGACTCTGAATGACTATGGATAACAGGGTGGAAGGTGTGCATGGTGTTGATGGTTAACAGCTCTCAATAAGTAGTCCATATTTAATTTGTTCCCTAAAATTGTGATGATAAATCCCTCTCTTGTGGTAGCTCACAGACAAGCCTGACAGTTGCTGGGATGTGCAATCCTGCTCATCAGGACCAGGGAGCCACGACAGAACCCGTCTGAGTTGTTGACGTTGAGCTACAGTTAAATCTGGACAGACAGCACCTTGCACAGTGCTCTTGCACTTGTTCCTCTCTTGTCAAGTGAATCTTAGTCCTACTATTGTACAAATAACGATATTGAGAGGTTTTATTTATTGCCAGAGGTAGGAAACTGGTACGTTGTCTCAAATCTGATTTTTATGTCCCAGATCCAAATTTGACTCCCTGCTGCCTTGATGCAGCTGAACTCAAATATCAGTAAGAGAGGGGATAGGGACACAAACTGAACATTTAAAGGGACATTTCTAATACTGACTGCTGTGGTTTGGATTGATTAAGGGCTAGTACAAGGAAGGCAGCCCACAACTTTCCTTAGAGTGATTATATGACAGAATAATTCACTTAGATGTGTTAAGGTAATTTATTTATAAAATATTTGCATATTAAAGGCAATTGTTCTCTTTTAAACTAAGTTTGCATTAAGCTTTTAACTAAGTTTCAGGAATGATGTATTGAGTGAGCTAAGCTTCCGTAAGTTCCAGTATTCTGCTTCATGAATAAAACTGTCAGAGTAAAGCAACCAATAACTCTCTGTCTTGACATTATGTTCAGTATAACAAATAAATCTTTAGAATCTCAACAGACCTGGCAACTTCATTAACAATTACGCCTGCAGCAGAGAATGAAAGAAAATCAATTCATGGAGTCTGATATTTTAGGGTTTACAGCAGAGAGGGGTTAGTGGATTGCTGATGAACCTCCTGTGTTTTAGTTCAATCTTCCTCTTACAAAGGGGAACAAAAATTGTAAGAAGAGAATACTTCCATCCAAGAAAAGAACAGAGTATGAAACAAGGGGAAGGGTGTAAATTATATGGAAATAGAAGTCAAAACAGTATATCTGGGCTCTCAGGCCTGTGAATCCTAATTCCCTCTTATAAGAAATATCTATTTCCTATAAAGTTTCTCGAGTGCAGCTATGGGACTTAGGAATTCACTGCTGCAGAAGACAATAATTAGGAGATTAATTTAATTTCAGATTAAAATCCATTAAGAAGTAGCGAATATGCTGTATCTCCCTTGGTTCTCACTGCAGTCCGTAGCTCTTAAATACTTGATGTTTAGTGATGGTTCCATCCTTCTTCCAATGAAGGCAATGAAGTAGTAAGGATTCAAAGTAGTAAGGATTATCTCTTTCAAAAGAGAGTAACCATTGAAAATCTTGAGCGTACAATGCCATGCTGAAATAGTTGAGTTGTTCCCCCCGCCCCCAACATAATTCTTCCTTATAATACAGACATATCAAACTGGCTCCTGAGAATGATGAACTCTTAAAGCTCTAGCTTTACAGAAGCAGTAAATTATATATGGATAATTTGTGTCGCAGTTTCATCACTTTGAAAGAATTAAGTCCTGAACCCTTGGATATAGACATGTAAGGTTCTGGTGTCTGCTATTATGCCATAGTTTTAGTTGCACATAGCCCATTTTTTTTCATTAGTCAATATAAATGCTGTCTTTATAGTACAGAATAATGTTTTTGTTTACCATGTTGTTAAACTGTGGATTAGTATAACTGTGCTTCACAGCTAACTATCTATAGAGTTTGGGATTTACCCTTTCTTGAGAACCTATAGTGTGAAAGAAAATAAAAGGGTAAAGATTATTGGACAAGCTGTACTAGAAAGTAATGAATTGACTTATTCTTTTTCAAACTTATCATACAGTTAAGAAATCATATTTCATAAATATCTGTAAAATGGATCAGGTTTTGCCTTGTCAGCTTCAATAGCAGTGAAGGTCTTTAGAAGCACATGCTGTAAAGAAAAGGAAAATAAAGAAATAAGAGAAATACACTTTTAAATACAAATACAATTTTTTTTTCCTAGCCTTCCAGCAGAGTAGGAATATTTTGGGCCTTAGATTTATAAGAAGCAACTCAGTATAATTTTTGATCTGTTGTTTCTTTCCAGAGCAGAATAAAATAATCACATAATCTGAAAATTTTGCCTAGTTACATAAACTGTAATCTAGAAGAGGTTTATAACAGCAAAGAACTAAAGTACATTAGGTGTCTCATTGAAATTACAGTACTATTGGTTTCAGGTTTATCTGATGCGTAGTTCTTGTGATTTGACTAGGAATATTTACCTGTTTATTCTTAAGCACATGTTTGAATGCTTTACTAGATTGGGATGATTATAATTTGTCAAAAATATCTCTGTTGAAAAGTTCGTTTTCTTCTAGTGTTGTGGATTTTTCCTTCTTGGTGTTGAAACTTCATGGAATTGGACACGAATCCGGCTGACCCTGATAAAACTATATCAAGGCTAAACACTGTTTATCCTTTATTGTCTAGTAATCAGCAAGGTATTGAAGCAGTCTCCTGTTAACAGAAATAGAAGAAAGACCATTTTTTTGTGATGCAAATGATTCTTTCTCCCTCCTGCTCTTCTAATTCAACAGGCTTTCTCAAAACAAAATCTTTTGGAAAAATCCTGGAGGTTTGATGTAGTTGTCTTATATTGCATGTGTTTAATTTTTAATATGGAATATATTAGCATTGACCCTAGATTTTCAAAACATTCTGCATGGTCCTGGAGGTTCACACAGGACACAGATTCAGAGACTGAATATATAAAAATAATCTTTGATGAAATATATATGATACCCAAGGAACTCTGAGCATAGCAGCTGCCTTCTTTGTTGACTTGAAACAATCTGTTTGTGTAATTGGCACATACATAAATCCATCTTTCCAGTTGCTGGAATGAAATGACTCTGTTTTGGAATTTGGATTTATGGCCACATATGGCTTCATAGCTCTTTGATTTCTTGAAACCCATTGCTATTATTCTTGCAACTCCATGAAACATTCTATATGCTGAATTTTCATTTGTTGCAGAATGGCAGGGGTGGCATGTGATGACTTATGGAAAAAGATCTGAAAAAAAAATAGACAGTGGAAAATCCTTAGAAAACACCATTAACAAAATACCTGGAAAATTAATAGCTCCGAACCTGTGGCAACATGGTATAATAAGGTAATGTATCACTGTCAGGGCTTATGTTTAGTTTCTGGTTCATTGCTATTGTCTTAAGGATATTATCATACAATCATAGAATCATTGAGGTTGGAAAAGACCTTTAAGATCACTGAGTGCAACAATAAACCTAACACTGCCAAGTCCGCCGCTAAACCATGTCCCATCTACATGTCTTTTAAATATGTCCAGGGATGGTGACTCAACCACTTGCCTGGGCAGCCTCTTCCAAGACTTGATAACCCTTTCAGTAAAGAATTTTTTCCTAATATCTAATCTAAACCTCCGCGGGCACAACTTGAGGCTGTTTCCTCTCATCCTATCACTTGTTACTTGGGAGAAGAGACCAACACCCACCTCATTACAACCTCCTTCCAGGTAGTTATAGAGAGTAATAAGGTCTCTTCTCAGCCTCCTTTTCTCCAGACTAAACAACCCCAGTTCCCTCAGCTGCTCCTCATAAGACTTGTTCTCTAGACCCTTCACCAGCTTTGTTGCCCTTCTTTGGACATGCTCCAGCACCTCAATGTCTTATGGAACACAGTATTTGAGGTGGGGCCTCACCAGTGCCGAGTACAGGGGCATGATCACTTCCCTACTCCTGCTGGCCACAATATTCCTGATACAAGCCAGGACGTTATTGGCCTTCTGGGCCACCTGGGCACACTGCCGGCTCATATTCAGCCTGGCTGTCGACCAAGAACCCCAGGTCCTTTTCTTCCGGGCAGCTTTCCAGCCACTCTTCCCCAAGCGTGTAGCATGGCATGGAGTTGTTGTGACCCAAGTGCAGGACCTGGCACTTGGCCTTGCTGAACCTCATACAATTGGCCTTGGCCCATCGATCCAGCCTGTCCAGATCCCTTTGTAGAGCCTTTCTACCCTTGAGCAGATCAACACTCCTGTCCAAACAGCCCCAATACTAAACCCTGGTGAACACCCCTTGTGACTGGCCACCAATTGGATTTGACTCCATTCACCACAACTCTTTGGGCCCAGCCATCCAGCCAGTTTTTTACCCAGCAAAGAGTACGCCCATCCAAGCCATGAGCAGCCAGTTTCTCCAGGAGAATGCTGTGGGAAATGGTGTCAAAGGCTCTACTAAAGTCCAGGTAGACAACATCCACAGCCTTTCCCTCATTCACTAAGTGGGTCACCTGGTCATAGAAGGAGATCAGGTTAGTCGAGCAGGACCTGCCTTTTATAAACCCATGCTGACTGGGCCTGATCACCTGGTTGTCCTGTACATGCCGCATGATGGCACTCAAGATGATCTGCTCCATAGCCTTTTCCAGCACCGAGGTCAGACTGACAGGCCTGTAGTTCCCCAGATCCTCCTTCTGGCCCTTCTTGTAGATTGGCATCACATTTGCTAACCTCCAGTCACCCAGGACCTCCCCGGTTAGCCAGGACCATTGATAAATGATGGAAAGTGGTTTGATGAGCACTTCTGGCAGCTCCCTCAGTATTCTCAGGTGGATACCACCCAGCCCCATAGACTTGTATATAGCTAAGTGATGTAGCAGGTCACTAACCATTTCCCCTTGAATTATGGGGGCTTCATTCTGCTCCCTGTCCCTGTCTTCCAGCTCAGGGGGCCAAGAGCCCTGAGAACAACTGGTCTGACTATTAAAGACTGAGGCAAAGAAGGCATTAAGTACCTCAGCCTTTTCCTCAGCCTTTGTCACTATGTTTCCCTCCCACATCCAATAAAGGATGGAGATTCTCCTTAGCCCTCTTTTTGTTGTTAATGGATTTATAGAAACATTTTTTATTGTCTTTTACGGCAATAGCCAGATTAAGTTCTAATTGTTCTACTTCCCCACAAGAACAAGGGCTAGCGATTGTGAGATTTCTCCCAGGTGCTTATAGAATATTTAATCTGTCTCTTCTTCCTGGTTGGGTGGTCTATAACAGACTCCCACCATGATTTCTGCCTTGTTGGCCTTCCCCCTGATTCTTACCCATAAACACTTGATCCTTTCATCACCATCTAGACAGTCAAAACACTCCCTAACATACAGGGCTACCCCACCGCGTCTCCTTCCTTGCTTATCCCTTCTGAAGAGTTTATAGCCATCCATTGCAGCAGTCCAGTTGTGTGAGTCATCCCGCCATGTTTCGATGATGGCAACTATATCATAGTTCTCCAGCTTGGCTTCCTGCTCCTCCTTTTTGTTGCCCATGCTGCGTGCATTAATGTAGATGCACTTCAGTTGGGCTATTGATCCCGCCACCTTTTTTGGGGGAGAAGCCCTAATTCCTATGTGACTGTTCTCAGATGCTTCCATGGTTTCTAAGACATCAATAACCCTTGCGTCTTTGGTGCCGCATGGATTTCCGTTTCCATTTCCCCCTGCCTCCACTTAGATGACAGATCAAAGGATCTCACCAGCATACTGTCCCTTAAACATTGGCATGCCATCCCCAGGCTTATCTCTAGCGAGTGTGCTTTTATCCCTTTCCCCCTTCAAACCTAGTTTAAAGCTCTTTCAATGATCCCTGCTAACTCCTGTGCAAAGATCCTTTTCCTGTTTTGAGACAGGTGTACCCCATCTGTCGCTAGCAGGCCTGATGTTGTATAGACTGACCCATGATCAAAAACCCCAAAATTCTACTGGTGACACCAGGCTTGGAGCCAGTTATTAATCATCTGGGTCTGCCTGTTTCTTCCCTAATCATTCCCTGCAACTGGAAGGATAGAGGAGAATACTTGTGCTCCTGATCCCTTAACCTGTTGTCCCAAGGCCCTGAAGTCTCTCTTGGCCTTCTGATTGCAACTTCATCGCTGCCTACATGAAAAATCAATAATGGATAATAATCTGAGGGGCCGTACAAGGGTAGGAAGCTTTCTCTTCACATCTGTAACCCTCGCCCCAAGGAGGCAGCAGACTTTTTTAAGAAGTGGGTCCAGTCTGCATATTGGGCCTTCTGTTCCCTTCAGGATAAAGTCTCCTATGACAATGAACTGTATTATAATGTATACCCTGAAATTTAAAAATCTGATGCCAGGAGTTTTTTCTACTGAGTAGAAAACAATAAAGATTTCTATTAAGTAAAAAGAAAATGAACACTAGCAAGAGAGCTTCATGTGTAGTTTTGGTATTTTTCTCATTATAAATATGATCATTCAATAATCGAAAATGTTTTCCATTTCGTAGTTTCTTGGGAGCAACGTGCTCTTTTAATGAAAATGCATTTTCACTTAGTTCTCATTTGGGCTGAACTTACTTGTGTGATGACAGATAATTTTTACTTATCTAATGAAATAATCCTATTTTTTTTCTTTTTTTTTTTTTTCTTCTTCTTTTTCTGTTTTATGTGTGTTGAATTAAGTCCATGGGTGGAATCATTGAAAAAGACCTGTGAGTTATAGTGTACTTTCTGATATTGCCCTGAAAATCCCTAATTTTTACAGCGTTTTGAAAATTGAGTTGTTTACTATATCAATCAGTCTGTCTGGTCACCAACAGTATGAATCAATAGAGAAAAGGTGATCATTCCTAGAGGTTTGATTCAAAGTGTTTTCCGTTTAAGCATAGTCCTGAAAGCAACATTCACATCCTAGATTCCCACACATCTCATGGAGGTTGGCCCCAAACTGCAAAAAACCTCTTCACCAGTTCAGGATCTGATTTTTGTAGCTGAACAGACCAATTACACAGAATTTTTTCAGAATTTTTTTTTTCTAAAGTGTGTCTTAATTCTGCTTCCACTGAACATGTTACAATTGACTTCAGATGAAACATAGGCCAGTATTAGGCATATAAGATTCTGATTAGATTCATTGAAAAGTCAATGAATCTGTCTGACATAACAGAAAATATCTTCAGCAAAACAGTCACTATGAAAGAATTTTGTCAATTCTAGATTTAGTTCCACTTAGAGAGTACAACATGTATGCCTGGGGCTATAAAATCAGAAATAATCTTTGGGGATTGGGGCTAATCTGAAGCATAACAATTATGTAAAAGACGAATCTATTGGCTATCTACTTAACTGAAAATTATGCATGTAAATGAATAATTCCATTATTTTAATTCCTCTAAATCATAAAGGATGGTTAATTATGTCATCAGCATTATCAAAATAGTAAACTGGATATAAATTAACTGACTTAAATGTTTGGTTTCCTGTTATGTAGTATGCAGTTTACATAGTAAAGGAGATCTTTTTAGCCTTCTGAATATCCAAGCAGATTATAATGAGGGAATACTTCAAATTCTGCATCAGTTCTAAGCACTTTCTCTCTTACCAGTGTTTACATACTGGCTTTGTTTTGGTTTTATTATTAAAATTTATTTTGGGGAAGTTCTTGCAGGCCTACGAGATCATGCTATATTTCTATGCAGCGACATTATATATATTTGTACTTAATGATATTTCCCAATTCAAAAAGCTTATAGAAAAAAGGTCAGGGTATAGGAGATGAGCAAATTAATAAGTAGACCAGGATGGCAGGGAGGGAAATATAATGAAAGCAAGTGTTCGATTCATATGCAGTCAGTAGTAGTGATCATTTTTCTCCATCTGCCTGGCATTGTTTTATCACAAACTCACCTTTTTTTTTTTTTTTTTTTTTTAACATAGTGCAGCATGGCTTTGCACTAAAGACAGATGCACCTAGTTAGGCAATTTTCTGAAGAGATCATACTATAATGCTAAAGACTGATGCAGTTAGGCAATTTTCTGCAGTAAGAGATCATACTATAATACTAATCTCTCTATACATACAGCTTTTGAAGGATCACTTTAAGCAAAGGGTCTTTGTCATGTCAGTTGGAGTGAACATTCAAGACAGATTTCACTGTGAACTGAAGTGCACCTAAAGGATGATGTGTGGGCAGAAGACATGAGAGAAGCACTTTTTCTTTCTCTGTTTTAGGTCCAGTGATAACAGTCTGAGTCCAGGTTTCCCATGTGCTCTCGGGATGTAAAAAGAGTCAAAGCTGTTTCTCCAGAAAAAGACCTTAAGGATTAATCATACTCTTGGAGGACTCTCTTGCTCTCATAAAAGCTAGAGAAACAGTGTGAAAAACTAAGACAATTTGTCAAGTAATCAGTTCTATATTGATATGTGTAATCAGGCTTAAACTCTTGTAGGACACATCTTAGAATCATAGAATCATAGAATAGTTTGGGTTAGAAGGAACCTTTAAAAGTCATCCAGTCCAAACCCCCTGCCATAGGCGGGGACATCTTCAACTAGATCAGGTTGCTCAGAGCCCTGTCCAACCTGACCTTGAATGTTGCAAGGGATGGGGCATCTACCACCTCTCTGGGCAACCTGTGCCAATGTTTCACCACCCTCATTGTAAAAAATTTCTTCCTTATAGCTAGTCAAAATCTACTCTCTTTTAGTTTAAAACCATTCCCCCTTGCCCTGTCGCAACAGGCCCTACTAAAAAGATTGCCACCATCTTTCTTATAAGCCTCTTTTAAGTATTGAAAGGCTGCGATGAGGTGTCCCCAAAGCCTTCTCTTCTCCAGGCTGAATAACCCAAACTCTCTCAGCCTTTCTTCATGGGAGAGGTGTTCCATCCCCCTGATCACTTTTGTGGTCCTCCTCTGGACCCGCTCCAACAGGTCCATGTTTTTCCTGTGCTGAGGGCTCCAGAGCTGAATGCAGTACTGCAGGTGGGATCTCACCAGAGCAGAGTAGAGGGGCAGAATCACCTCCCTCGACCTGCTGGCCACGCTTCTTTTGATGTAGCCCAGGATACGGTTGGCCTTCTGGGCTGCAAACGCACATTGCTTGCTCCTGTCCAGCTTTTTGTCCACCGGTACCCCCAAGTCCTTCTCAGCAGGGCTGCTCTCAATCCCTTCATCCCCCATGTACTGATACTGGGGGTTGCCCCAGCCCAGGTGCAGGATCCTGCACTTGGCTTTGTTCAACCTCATGAGGTTTACACGGGCTCGCTTCTCGAGCTTGTCCAGGTCCCTCTGGATGGCATCTCATCCCTCAGGCGTGTCAACCGCACCACTCAGCTTGGGGTCATCTGCAAACTTGCTGAGGGTGCACTCGATCCCACTGTCTATGTCATTGATGAAGATATTAAACAGTACCGGTCCCAATATGGACTCCTGCGGGACACCACTCGTCACCGATCTCCATCTGGACCACTACCCTCTGGATGTGACCGTCCAACCAATTCCTTATCCATTGAACAGCCCACCCATTAAATCCATATCTCTCCAGTCTTCTGAAGCTGCTTTCCATACTTCTGACAGGACGAAGAGGAACTTAAGGTCTCTTCAGTTTTCCAGTATGACTAGTTTATAACAGATAATTGGCCCCAACCATTCCTTACTAGTGTTGAGCACTCTGAGCTGCTTGCTTGTTAATTATCCACTTCAAGAATCTGATGTGGAACATTTTTCTTCTGTAGGATAGTTTCAGCTACCTGAGTCCATAGAGACACAAGTTAATGGCTGCTAACGAACTGTGAATTATTAATGTGAAGTTGCTGCTGATAATGATTATTTGTTTAATCACTGCTTCATGGTACAAGTAACAGATAAATATTGATTCTGGAAGATTTGGTACTTTAAGCAATGAAACTTTTGAAGTCCAATTTTTTTCTTGACATGTATACCTCTTGGTTGGATTCTCTAGCATCTAATGATGCAATGTCTGCTCTGGCCCTTTTCTTCTATGGCATCTGTCCTGTACCTGGTCACTGATATTCATGAAACTTGAGTTAAATTCTCTGAAATTAACTACCTTTAATCAAATTCGGTTAAAATCAACCAGTAGACTTATAAGTTATTGAGGGAAAATGGAGAGACTGAGGAGGAAAAATTCTTCCATATTTGTGTCTCCCAAAATACCTGGAAAAAGCCCTCTGATAGCAATTTCAGAGTATATACACTGAAGAACTTCAAATATAAATAATTTCTCAACACAGAGAGGCTTGTGATAAATCATCAAAAGCACTCCAGATACCTGCCCCTATTCTTGTTTATGATCTCATTTTCTTTAATGGAAAATGAGATTAATGAGATGTCTGCTCATCTAGGCTAAAGGTTCAGCATTGCAGATGGCCATATAAAAAAAGCGATACTATCTGCTTGCGTAGTTGAGTTAAAACCTTAGAATGACATGGCAGAAACAGGGATAGTAAACATTCTGGCCAGCAATAGCTGTGGGCTCTTTTGCTCTATGGTTTTATAGTGCCCATTCAGCTCTGATTTTCACTGGAGAGAGAGAAGAACAGCACTGTCAGGTCATTAGTGATCCCACTGCCTTGTCATTATTTCTGCTGCCCATGTGGCTCCACTCCACTGAATGCACTGCCTGTGATTTCATTTGAATACATGGTGATAAAAGATTTGTCCAACCTCAGCTGAATGATAAAACATCCACTCAGTGTCATGGGAGTAAGTATGTCCTTCCTTATTCTCCATCATGTAATCCTGCACCATTAAGGCACCAGAAATGTTAACATTGACTTCAGCGGTGGTAGGACAGTGCTGGACAGTTTTAAGCTTGTTGAAAGTCAGTTAAGTGCAACCAGATGCAGCAAGGCAAGCTTTAAGCACAAGCTAAATGGTCAGCCACTCAGGACAAGCCACCAGGAGCTGTGTCCAAGTTGAACAAGCTGGCAGCATGGGTGCCAGCTGCTGAGGTCCCAGTGGACTGTAAGGTGAGATGGCTACTTCTGTGAAGGTGGCTGCCTGTAGTGGTGGTACTACCTGTAGTGGTGGTACTACCCCCTCCACCGTCCCGCACTCCGCCCCCACAGGAGAACAGGGACAGCAAGCTGCGGTCTTCAGAGCTAGGTCCAGTTACTGCACCTCCCCATCTTTTTTCCTTTCCATTCCCCTCCCGTGACTGGAATGACTGGCCCTTCATACTTGGAGCATCTAACTTCAGGATTTTTTCTATCTTACTGAGGAGACTTGAGCCAGCTTTGATGCACAGAGAAAATGCAATGCGATATTTTCCTATGAAGACTTACTCACTGCTGTTCAAACACTTCTACTCTCTCCCTAGCTTAACTGCTGCAATCCTTTTAGTTTAACACATCCTCCCCTGTATACATGGCACTTAGGAAATGATTCCTTTCTTCCTCACCTATAAACCGTGCTGAGATTTCTTCAGTTTGTTGCCACATAAATGAGAACAAGTGGTGTGTATGCCAGGAAATAGCAAATACCAATCTATTGTCACTTACTTTTTTTATGGCTACTTTCATCTGAGGATATTAAATCACCTTAGAACTATCAGTTAGCTGAGAACAGGTTTTGCTGTGTCTCTGAAGTTAAAAAGTAGTGAAATAAAAGACATTTCAAATTTTTATCCATTTTTTTGTTACCTTTTTTGTTTGTTTGTTTGTTTTTCTTTTGCATTGGTATTGCAGAGCTCAGTGAACTCTCCCAGATTTTGCGTTTTAGAGCTATGTGTAATCTGATCGTCACAGATACAGAGGGGCATTTCAAGTCCATCTTCCTATGCAACTGGTGGTCTGCAGCTCTGAAGTGGAATCACCAAGCTGGACCACACTGACATATGCCTTTCTACTTGCAATAAGTGCATGTTCCTGTGAACAAGATATTTGCATGAAACTGCAGTATAATTCCTTTTTTGTATTCTAGAGAGCTTAAAAGGGTTTCATGTTTCTTAAACAGGTATTCAACTCTTCACAATTCCAGGAATGCAGCCTTTCCCAAGATTTGTGGTGGGAGGGGGGAGGGGATTAAGATCACTTATTTTAAATCCTAAACTAGAGCAACCAATATTTTGAGCTTGAATGGAAAGTTCTTAGACATGGCTGTGATACTTTGGTTATGCCCTTATATGTTCCAGGCACTTTGCTGTCAGGCAGAAAAGTTATGTAGAAATGATATTAATATTTGAAGTTCATCTTTAGTAGAATCTGCACAGGCATGATTGTCCATTGTCTAGCAAATCAGTGATTTCCTAGACAGTGGAACTTCTCATCTTTAAAAATGTGCTTAAAATCATTGTTCCATGTATTTTCTGTGCTTTGTTGGATTAAGACAAAGTACTAAGTGCTGTTAAGTGCTCAGTGCTGCTCTAGGGAATTTCTTCATGAAGGATGTCAAATACTTGTATGTCATGAACTTGCTGAAAAATCATCATCACGATGTTGTGGGTGCCTTCCTTATGGGTAGGTTTATCTCAATGAATGTCTCTGTACTGTCATTTTGATACCTTTCTTATTACCATCACTCACTTGTTCAATGCAAAAAACCCTGATCTTTTTTCTGCTGTCTGAGTGATAGGGTTATCTAAATTGTTCTCCTCCTTCGTTTAGCACTGCAATTCATAATGCTATGAGGAAAACAATTTGTTTCCCATTTCATCATAAATTAAGGCTCTATATTTGTTTCTAGTGGATCTATTTGAAACAGTCAAAAACTTTTAATAGGACTTGGGCACTTACTTCTCCTTCTGTGTTGTTGAAAATATTTCCCTTATGTCATTTACCTTTGCTATGCCCTCAGAAGAATACGGATAAGATTTTCAGCAGCCGTGGGATGACTTTCAACTTCCATTAATTTTTTTCCTTCTTAATTGCTTTGATGTTTTAAAAACCATATCTTATGTTCATGATTATTTTTAGAGCAGTATTGACCAACCACCCCACAGTGTTAGGGGTTTCCCTGCCTTCCCCAGCTTTCTTCTGCTGTAGCATTTTTTACCTTGAGGTAATTGAGCTCTCTGGAAATTTAATTTACTGATGGAAATAATAGCATTCAGGAATGCAAGCTCTTTATCACAGGAATCTCTTTGCAACATCTTGAACTAAAATGAGTTTCATAGTTATCACCAGTATAGAAAGACACAAATATTCAGCAATAATTCTTCTATTTTTAAAATGGTACTTAATTTCTTAATTTGTATTTGATTAGCTGTGAATTGCTAGCTATGTTAAATTTGTATCTTGAATTCTTATGATATTTTTGGTCAGTTGCAGCAAAGAAATCACGCATACTGTCATAAACTTACATTTACATGTTTTGCTTTAACATTAAATCATTCTGCATAGACAGCTTGTAGGAAGATGAAAAAAAAAGAACTATTCTGGGGTCAAAGTCAATATAAAATTCACATCAGCATTAACATAGAAGATATATTTGAGTATGTTATTTAGTAACTTGAACATTTTCAGTGTTCAGTAATTCCATGCTATAGTAAAAGGGATGATTTATCAAAATCTACTGCACAGTCAGTTTATAACAACAAAATAGATGACTTTATTTGCCTGGCTTCAGTGCTATTGAATTATCTACTTGAAAGGTGTAACTATGTAAAATGAACTACTTCATAGGAGGCATCTTCTAAAAAATATTAGTATTACTAGCCATTTCCCCAGTGTCAGTTCAAGAACGTATATAAATTTTAATGGGAAATTATAAATTATTTGGGGACTAATTGAAGGCCCTGAGGTCACTGTAGTTTTATTCCTGAGATATTTTTCAAAACTTCAGTCACAAGAGGTGAGATTTCCAAAAGTGTTTAAGTGATAAAGGACTAAAGTATATAAAGTGCTGATTCTCCAACTCACAGTCTGCAAGTCTGGAAACGTACAACCACCAGTTGCAGGAGGTGGAGGGGATGTCCCAGGGAAAGATTCCCTGCACTTCTGCCATGTTTTGTGGCCTCTGAAGCATGTCCCACTGTCCCTGCCAGAGACCAGAAAGGTGGCTTTCTTCTGCTCTCTTCTAACAAGTTTTATGTTCCTCTTAAAATGGAAAAGTAGAAATCTCATAAAATACTTAAGTAAGTAAATGGCAAAAAGAAATGTTACAAAAATATTTTATTCTTGACAAGTTATAAATGGTATGCTATAATCTGTACTACAGGAAGCTAAAACAGCGCATGAATGATGCATTTTGACTTTACTAATCTGTTGTGACAGAAATTTACTCTCTCTGCTAGGTTAGAGGATGTAGATACAAAACTACTCTGTCAAAACATTTTCTATCAGATTGACTTAGGATCACATGCAATTGAATGAGATACACATTTCTAGGTAATGTACAGCTGGATTTACAGAGTTATCTGAGAAGATGGGTGAAAGTCATGGAAGCTGGATGTCTAACCAGGGGCTGGGTTTGTAGATCCTAATAAATGCTTAGCTGTGTGGTTAGTACTTAGACTTATACGTCACAGGAGAAAAGATGCTCAAACAGACTTAGAATTAGCTCTGGCTGAAACCAGAAATTATATTGCCATACTAGGTGGGTTGTGAAGAAAAACCAGCTTCAAGTTCTGATTTGGTACTAGCTCAGCTTGTCTGCATGGTGCTCTATCATCTAGATGTGCCTGACTTTGGAGAAGTAATTTTGATAATACCAGTGGATTTTTAACTTTTTTTTTTTCTTCCTGTTACCAAAATAAATGCATGAAATAATCATTAGAATGACAGGGAAAGGAGAGGAGCATAAAATCAGAAACTGAGTATTTTTTCTGGCAATGTTTCTTGACTTTGGCTTGGAGCTCTAGTAGAGTATCTGTAAGATACTTGTTATTGATTAAAGTTCAGTTACAACTGAAGAAAATAGATAGAGAAGCACACTCTTATGGATCTGTGTTCTGAGAATGGTTTTACAGCGTATGCTGATGAAATTCTGTCTACTCCCTGCCCCAAAGGTGGGAAGTTATTGTAATTCTTTGATTTACAGATCATGCAGGGAGTGATTAAGCATGTGTATTTTGTGATAGGTGTAAATTAAAAAGGAATGTCAAATACCCTCAAATACCAAAGCACCTCGCTGAGTGTTTTTGCAGATATGTGATTGCCTTTTATAACTGAAGAAAAGATTTAGATATCCAGGAAAAACAGTGTTGCACTTCATGTATATCTATAGCTTCTCATACAAGACTCTCCAAGCACCTGAAGACAGATAAATATTAATAAACAATGTTAACAACACTGGTGTGAATCCTCTGAAATTTGTTGTGTTCAACCCTCAAGAAATACCTTGCTTGCCAAGCATGAATGCTCACATAATTTTTGGAGAATATCTGAGTGCCATATGAATACCTGAATTTGAATTTGAACAAAGGCGGTCATGCTCTAACACTCATACCTGTTGTTCACTGTTTGTTATTTACTCTATTTTCCTGCTTAGGATGTTTCAGGCATCTGTTTGGACAGCAGAAAAAAAGATAAGTCAGTTGGCTTAGATCACAAATCACATGCAATGAATAATGGCTAGCAGGCCGTTGAAGGGAACAGTTTGGAACTCCTCAGGAGGGCTGAAATGTGTTCACCAAAACTTTACCTTTATTACTGAATATAACAGGAATATCTGTTTGCCAGTGTGGCACAAATAAAAAGGCTTATGTTCCCTTATTGACCCATTATCAACTCCCCCCCAAATACAATGATTTTATCAACTCCCTAGTCCAATGGTTTGAGATTAGTGTCAAGAAAGACTCCCAAACTTTTTGAAATTGAAGTTATATATCTATATTTTTTCAGGCAGATCTATAAATTGAAGTGATTTGTCTATCTTAAAAGAGCAAATCAGGGACAAAACCAGAAACAGAATCTAAGACTTTTGATTCTGGCTCTCCAGATCTAAGTAGTAAGTCTTGGTGTCTATTCTATAATCTGTAAAAGAAAATGAAATTACATTAGAAGGAATATTAAGCTGAAAGTATTGCAAGATTGTCATGATATTATAGTCTGTTTTAGTACAGAAATATAATTTTTAAAATAAAGCTTTCAAAAAGCACTAGTATGCAAATGTTTTTCATATGTTGACTTACCATTTTCCTTTGTAGCCCTTTGTACCTCTTGAAAGTCTAATGCATAGTTTTTGGTAAGAGATACCAGCCCTGTACTGCCTGGAACATCTTTCATGACCTAATTTGATTGCATAGAAGACAGAGAACGCAGTAACTGAACAGGCTTCCTTAGGTGTTGAAAAAGCACAGAGTTTAGTTTTTCCATTTATGAATAGACTAATAAGTAAAATATGGTATTTCCTGAGTATCTAGCTCTTGGTAGGGATTAACATTCTGTTTCCCAGGTAATAAAATTAGAGGCCCTCAGAGTTAAATATTCATGTCTGCATTTGCTGAAAAAAGCACACAATCAAAAAAAGATGTATAAATCCTCAGCTACTAGGGTAAAGCATCAGGTTACATTGGTAGTAAAAATGTCCCACCATACAGCTTTTCATGCAAAGCCTGGATCCTTTAAAAAATATCCTAATCTAATTAAAGCCTTCCTTTAGCTGTTACTTATGTGTACAATGATATAAAAGGTTATAAAGACTCCCCAAATTCTTTTTGATAACTGGTTGTTTCCTTCCCACCTTCCCCTTCATCTACTGTGAAATCAGATATCCTGATATCTTTTCCATCTACAACTGCTTATGAAAAATGTGTGAGCAGGGCTTTGTTAAATGATTAACTCCAAAAGAAAAGGAGCTGGATCTGATGACCCAAGAAATCTCATCTAGTCTCCTTGACCTATGAAATGTTTTGGCTCAACTACAAGGAATACGTCAGAATAATTACAGAAGGAGAGAAAAAGCCAAATTACTTTCAATCATTGAATTGCTATGAATCCTTTTTAAAATAAGGTCTAATTGACTAAAGCATTATTTATTTTCAAGTCTTGTAATTGTCCCATTGTCATGGAAGCTTATCAGAAGTACCAAAGCATTGGTATAAAATGAACCTGGCTTATGTTAAATCCCCAATGAGTCAGTCTGTTCGTGACAGATATCACTATCAGCTATATGGCCATCCAAAAACCCTAAGTCTTGTAAAATAGAAACAAAACAACAAAAAAGGCTTGTTTAGTTTTCAGTCAGAGACCTCAGTTTATATATGGGAGAGAGATTCTTCCTGTTTAAATGATAAGTGAGCTGGGATTTTCCAGAACTCCTATTTTAACTTAACTTCATTTCATCAAAGTCAACAAGACTGACTGGAATAGCAAGCTGAGCAAGGCTGAACCTCTTAGAAAAATCTATCATCTCATTCTCCAGGGTGCGGAAAAGAGATTGCTTTTTTTCTTATATGAGTTCTGTGGAACATGTGTCCAATGTAGGAACCTATAACTCCTCCTTTCTTCAGGTAAAAATTTTCTAGATTATAAGAAACTTCTAGAACTGAGTCAGTGCCTTTGGATTTGTTTTTGGTATGCCCAGTTGGATTTTTAAATGTACTTAAAAATCTAGTCCATAAAATGTTCCTAGGAAGTGTGCTAGTGATGAACTAAAATAAGAAGGCTTGAAAAACACCAGAAAAATAGAATTAGGCCAAAAATATTAAATGAAAAGAAAAAGGGGAAGTACTTGTTTCATAGTTAACTTTGCATACATTTTGGCTAAAGTTTCGGAAAGGCTACAGACAAGACTGACACATATTCGCTGTACAGCTGTTGTTTTTCAAACAGACCACCCCCTGCACTTCCCCTGCCAGCCCCTTTCATAGAAGATTTTGTACTTGGACGTTTTTAATGCCACTATAATGTAATGCTTTGTCCTCTTTTTTTAGCTACAGTTGCCAATTGTGGCAAGCTGTTTGATGCTTTCAACATGTGAAATAAACAGGCCTTAGAGATAAGGCTGATGGTATCAAATTCTTTTAGACAGTATCTTGTGCCAAATTTGAACTGCAGTCTTCAAAGCTGAAACGCTGTATGAGGACTATGCAGTTGTAGCAGTATATGAATGCTGGTTGCTTTTCTTGTAGATGGGAGATGATTTTTATTGCTGTTTGTAAATTTGGTGGTGAGAGCAAAAGTTGTCTAATGCAAAAATATTGTAATACTAGTGTCTTGCCCCCCGTGTTTTTTCTCCTGTTGATCCTGTAAAATGGCTCTGCAAGAAGAAACAGAGCTGTTTCTCTGCCTTTTGATCTCTGCACAGATATCTGTGTTCACCTCTTGCTCCATGGGAGACATTTGGACAAGATGGAAATTTGAGGTGACACAATACAGCAGGTAGCCTGAAGACAGTGACAGTCCATGAAAATATCCTTGATCACTGTAGTCTATAATTATGGGTGGTGGTGGTGTGTTAACAAATTTTACCAAAAAATGCTCTGAATTTAATTTTTACCTTTAGTTTCATTTTACCATTTCACAAATGAAAACATGGCAAACCATGTCCAAACACTTGTGTGTGTAAGACAGACCCAACTGTGCTCAGTTTTTCCAGGAGCCTGACTGAGAGCCCACAGCTATGAGAGAAGGGCAGTGCACGTACTCAGTAGCACAGAAGCCGGAGAGAAACACGCTGACATGTGTTCACTCAAAGAGGTAGGAATCAGGCATAACCTCACCAATAGTCCCTTCCTCTAGACACTGCTTGAGGAACCTCAGAGGTTACAAAACCGCCTGGGTTTAACACTGCTGCAAAATCCTCTGCAATTTAGCTTGAAAGACCATCACTCTGCCTGGGTCATCACATTCTCACTGAGAGTTGTAGAGGTGCAGCCATCTCAGAGATGTGCAGAAGAGCACCAAGGTCCTTCACAAGCAAATCTTTCTTACCATCAGCTTTACTGAAAGCCCAAATTTGTTAACTGTCCTTCTGGAGGAGCTTCCAAGGATGATAACATTGCTGGAGGCCAGCTGATTATGGAAGGTGTGACCATTTCTGCCCTGCTCGGCATAGCTTTCTAGCCACTGACCTGTTCTCCTTCCTTTCCTCTAAGATTCAACATGGAATTGTATAAATTCACCCATGAAAAGAAAGTTGCTGGGGTTTGTTGTTATTTAAAACAGGAGTGTTTTGTAGTGACAGGCAATTAAAGAGGTGGTGCTTTCTGAACATGACATATCGCCTAGTAATGGAGGCAGCGCTCTGTGAGACATGCGATGGCTTGTGATACGTCATGAGGGAATTTAGTTAGAAATTAACTTGTGTCTAATCTGACCAGTAGGTTGTTTCAGGTGATTCAGTCAATGCAAAAGTGTGGATGGAGGGATGCTTTTTTGCAGGCAGGTGAGGGAAGGGGACTAATTTGCATTTTTAAAGCTAGAGATAGCAAATTTGTTGTCCTTCTCTTGAAACTGCCTTCAAGTAAGACTGTTAATTGTTGAACTTTTCCTTGAAGGGAAGAAAAATAAACAGAAATAAATACTTGAACAGTTGCATACACCCAATTATCACATAGGGGACATTAAGGCCATACCTTGAATAACATAAATCAGCACAGCTCTACTATTTTTAGTGCAGTTTCATAGTTTCATTGCCCTGAGTGTTTAAATTCCAGGTTCTCATATATATTTCATAATCAGTTTGAATGACTATAATGTTTCAGCCTTCAAATTTATTCACTAGACAATTTTGATCAGGTGAAACGGGTAAAAACAGACAGGGATTTAATTTCTACTGGTTATTTGGAAAATGTATGTATGACATATCAATAGAGATGTTTCTGTGTATTCATTCTGGCCTTGTCCCAGGTTGCATGACACATTTCTGTCTTCTAGGTGTTCTTTTTTTCTGTTACCCTTTCAAATTTGTTATTTAAAATCTAGGCAAATGGACCTAGAAATGTTTTTCAATTTAAAAGGTGGAAACAATAATTTTGTTTTAGTCTGTAGATACAGATTTTGTAAAAATAATGTTTTAATGAACCATAAATAAATTCAGCTGGTTTTGTGGCCTTTTACAATTCTAAAGAAAGAAGTTGATGCTTTGGAATTTAACATGCTATATTGTTCTTTGTAACCTGGACATTGCAACATTTCATGGTGGCTGATACCCAGAGATCCAAATACATAAGCAGTTACATATATGTTGAAAGCAACTGAGGTTTTTTCCCATTGCCAAATGCGAAGTGGAGGACAAAAATAACCTAAATGGGGAAATATCTAAAAAACAGAAAAAGGCAATAGAATTAGATTTTTAAAGTGCAGCAACTTCAAGTTTTAATACATAAAATAACCATGCATAAAAGAATTTGCTTTTTAAGTGTGTATCAGTTTTACTTTGGCAGTATTCCTAGCATTGACTTGACAGCATTTAACAGAAAAATATTATGGTCTTGATACTTAGATCAGGTGCATGTTCTGTAGGACTGCTGATGAAATAATTTAGTTTGGTGTCTAAGACTCCAAACTAATATTTGTATTGAATATTATCTTGCTCCACAAGTGGCCTTATAAAATTCAATGGGACCTTTACTCGAGCAAGACGTTCCCACAGCTGAAGGATAATCACACAATTATCAGTTCCTTCCTCTAAAATTAAGATCTAATTATGTGTTTCCTTTACTTGAACAGTCTTGTTTACAGAATTCAGTTCTTGATTTTTAACATGTGAAAGGGAAAGGGGTTGGAATTTTATATTGGACTTAAGACATTTCTTTTAGTAACAAAACTATATTTTTCAGAACCTATATTAATGCACATTGAGAAACTTCCCTGCTTTTGCACCTGTAAATTATCATTGAGTGTGTATGGCACTATCAATTACTGTTGATTCCTGCAGTGGAAAAGTGATCATTTTCCTTGTTATGCCAAGGAGAAGAGAGAGGCCACCCTGCTTCTGTTTAACACTGTTTAACACTGAAGGTTATTACTGGCTGATGGCTTTCAATACCCACTGTGGTCATTAACTGTGTCAAATAACTGTCAGCTGCAGGAGACAAAGAAGCTCCAAAAAAATGATTCTAACTGTTTTGGATAAATGAATGCAGAGGGTTGGATGAGTCTCAGAGCCACTGAGGTTTTGCTGATATCTCAAACCATACTGAGTTTGCAAACCTTTTTGAAGCCTAATATTTTCTTATTGTGCCCTACCGAAAGAAATGTTCCCTCTATTAATTGCAGTCCACACTAAATCTAAACAGACACTCATAAATAGAGAAGGTTTGGACTTTTCTCCATACCATCTTGTTTCCAGGTGTCCTGTAAGATTCTGAATTTTAGAAGCAGACACGTCTATTTCCTGCTAGTAATCAGTTAAGATTTTCTCCTCTGAAAGGAAGCATCATGGACAGTGCTTGTTGATACATCCGTAAAATGCCATGAACTTTACAGAATTATAAAAATACATTTTTTTAATTGATTAAACCTGTTTGGCAAAGAGACAAAAATGCTAGAGATACAAAGAGAGAAGGAAGTGGGAGAAATGGGAACCAATTTATGAATTAAATAACTATTTAATTGAGCTCACATAAATAAAAGTCTTCAGTCCTTTCCAGAGCTTCTTTACACAATTATATCTTCCATCAAATCATTCTTAGTTGAGATTTTTCTTTTGTGCCCTGCCAGTGCTTTACATCTGGTTTATGCAGAGGTCTTGAACATCTTACAGATACCATCATGTCATGATTCTTGTTCATTTGATTCAGCACAAACCTGATTTTTGAAGCAAGATGCTAGGTTGTATGCATGAGATTAACAACTACCTTGTTAAAAGGTCAACAAACCATTCTTTTTATCCCATGTAAGCACACTTTACAGCAGGTGATAAACTCCTATTCTACTCTACTGTCCCTCTGTAACAATCAGTGAAAGGAAAAGATTGTTTAGCTCTTCCTCTGGTATATTTGTCGCTATCTTCTCCACAGATCTATTCACAAAGTTTTCCTTTCTTCACACTTCTTTCCTTTCCTCTCTATTCAGTTAATAATTCCATCCATTTTGCATTATTTTGTTAGAAATTTTGTTTCTAGCCCAATCAGTTCTTTTTTCCCACTTTCCTGAGTAGAATGCCAACCCCAAAAGCCTTTTAGTTAGGACTTGAGTAGACTTGGCAAAGAATTGTTGTTTAAAAATGTATTAGCTCGTGCATTTCAATGGACTTGTTTTTAAGCATCATTATAGGATTATTGAACACCTTTTAAAATGTAGGATCTGGCTGTACGGAAACTGTTTAAAGGTATGAAGTCCTATATAGATCCAGTGCCTAAAATCATGTTAAAATCTCTGTGCTGATTTGGTTTTAAATACAATGTAGTGCAGTTTCACCAGTCTTTTGCAGGTACTTTAAGATGCTGCGCGACCTCTGAACCAACCAGACGCCATACTGTCAGGGTTAATGAGGCACTCAGTCCAAGCTAATAAGCTCCGCTGGGAAGCAGGAGACATTAACTGAGGTTCAGAGTCTTGCTACAAGCCTCTGGTCAGCTGAAAGGAGGGGCAGAGCACATCTGCTTAGTGTACCTAGAGAATACATTCAGGGTTATGTGAAAAGATCATGTACTTTGACCTTTTTGGGGAAACTTGTAGACATGGTAGTAAAGACTCAAATTCTTGGTTTTCTAAATAGTTTGAAATATGCAAAACACGTTCATTTGTCTATTAACATAGCAGTGAAGTCTGTAACGGTTTTCACAGAGGAAGAACTATTTGTTATCTCAGCATTCTTCTCATTTTGCAAAGGATTTTGATTGCATGCCATTCCAAGATCATGTGTTGTAATCGTTAGGAGTGATATATCCCTATCAGTCACAGATGCTGAGTGAGTAGTGAACCATGTTCTATTTGGTTTCTCCACCCTAAAGGCAGAGTAACTCTATCAGTGTTAGGCGAGTTGCTTTTGATGCATATGTGGGTGAATACAGGCAAAGCTGAGGATAATCAAGTTGTTCCATTTAAGTGAATTCCCGAATCACATCTCTACTTTCAACACTTGTTTCTGCTTTTTTTTATCCATACATTTTGAAAAAAGCCACAAAAAATACCACAGTGACACCAGAATTAAATTTGTAAGCTTAACCATTGTGTTTCTTGCAATACTGTAAAGTAGTAACTATAATCTTTACTGTGACTGACAACTGTAATAAATCTCTCTGATCAGTAAGTGCAAGTGCTATGCTATGTGAACTGCTTTGAGAACAAAGAGGGAGGACAACACTATTAAAAACTGATTGAAAGGTCACAGTTCTTTTCATCAGGCTACTTAGTCCACAGAGTGTGGAAGTGAAAACCCCGCTGGGACATGCAACTGTGAAGAAAAAGCTGTTTAAGAACAAGTACGAGATAAAAAAAACAAAATTCAAATAGTCATCAGTGACTATTCTTATCAATGACTATTCTTTTAGATGAGTTCTGGTAAAGGGGATAACCCTAAAATAGATCCTTCTATTGTGGACATCCCAGATTAGAATCATAGAATCATTTAGGTTGGAAAAGACCTTTAAGAACACTGAGTCCAACTGTAAACCTAACACTGCCAAGTCCGCCACTAAACCATGTCCCATCTACATGTCTTTTAAATATCTCCAGGGATGGTGACTCAACCACTTCCCTGGGCAGCCTCTTCCAAGACTTGATAACCCTTTCAGTAAATAATTTTTTCCTAATATCCAATCTAAACCTCCTCTTGTCCTATCACTTGTTACTTGGGAGAAGAGATCGACACCCACCTCACTACAACCTCCTTCCAGGTGGTTATAGAGAGTGATAAGGTCTCTTCTCAGCCTCCTTTTCTCCAGGCTAAACAACCCTAGTTCCCTCAGCTGCTCCTCATAAGACTTGTTCTCCAGACCCTTCACCAGCTTTGTTGCTCTTCTTTGGACATGCTCGAGCACCTCAATGTCTTTCTTGTAGTGAGGGGTCCAAACCGAACACAGTATCCAAGGTGCGACCTCACCAGTACGATCACTTCCCTCGTCCTGCTGGCCACATTATTCCTGATACAAGCCAGGATGTTATTGGCCTTCTGGGCCACCTGGGCACACTGCCGGCTCATATTCAGCCTGGCTGTCGACCAAGAACCCCAGGTCCTTTTTTTCCGGGCAGCTTTCCAGCCACTCTTCCCCAAGCCTGTAGCGTTGCATGGAGTTGTTGTGACCCAAGTGCAGGACCTGGCACTTAGCTTTGTTGAACCACATATAATTGGCCTTGGCCCATTGATCCAGCCTGTCCACATCCCTCTGTAGAGCCTTTCTACCCTCAAACAGATCAACGTTCCCACCCAACTTGGTGTCGTCTGCAAACTTAGTGAGGGTGTACTTGATAGTCTTGTCCAGATCATTGATAAAGATATTCAAGAGAACTGGCCCCAATACTAAGCCTTGGGGAACATCACTTGTGACCAGCCGCCAACTGGATTTAACTCCATTCACTACAACTGTTTGGGCTTGGACATCCAGAAACAGAATAACTGTGCTGTCAAACATCAAATACCTGTGAGAGCTCAGTGTGGCCTCTTTGCTGCTTCACAAGAGCTCAGGCAATTATTAAACTTTTACCATCTTGCTGGACTTGTAGCTGAACTGTATAAGACATGCTGTTCCTAGATGGTAAACACAAGGCCCTCTGTCAGTCATTTCTCTTTGATAATTTGCCTGCTTTCTTCTGTTCACAGCTCTCAGCACCCATGCTGTTCAGAGTTTACTTACTCTATTTTGTCTCTCCCAGGGGTAACTCATGTGGTGCTGATTGGTCTTCATCATCCACTTTGTTTCTATCCACATTTCTCCAGATGATGAGGTTTGTCTGGGGAGGTTTTTCTCCCCTGTTGTTTTTTTAGTTCACTCCCAAGATGAATGTCAATTAAATTTTACATCTGTTTCTGTTTCTTTCTCTGTTGCAACATAAAGCTGTAACTGTCCCTTCTGTAAATTCTGTAGCAATAGCTCTGCTGAGTTCCGTTTGATTGGTGAGACAAAATCATTTATATATCTGCATTTCTTACAAATTTTTTGTGTCAGTTTCAAACCAGTAAGAATTGGTACTTGGTAGTCATATGAGCCAAGAATCTGGCCAATAAAGTCATAGTCTGTTTTGCAAATCAGTAAATTCCTGTTCCTTAAGATGTATTTTGGCTTGCAAATCCACTGCAAATCCACCTACATTTTATCATTTGATTATATCTGGACTAAGTAGCACTTTCCTCCTGCTGCTTGTCAAGGTGTATATATTCCAGGTCGTATTTAATAATGCAGCTTCCTAAAGTGATCTCTTTTCTGCATGAATGTTGGCTCTGACCTTCACTTTGTTGAGCTCAGTTCATTACATATTCTCTCTTGGTTGCTTCTGCACTCTCTAGGGAATACTCTCATCTCAGCACACAAGAGGTTTCACTGCTAATGAAAATCCCTAAGCATGACAATTAAAATTTACTCTGCTGAGCTCAATCTACGAAAAACAACACTGTATATTGCTGTTAATAATCTAGATCTTATTAAAACCAACTTGAGTTATTTATTTCCATGTCAAGTCAAAGTAATTTACATGCATATAATAAACTTACATCTAAAGGGTTAAACAAAATGAGCCAGATTCTGGCCTTAGTCTCGCTGGAACCACAGACATCTGTTCCAATATAACTTAGTAAAGATACTGCTCCAAAATAAGCGACTCCAGTGTTTCTTTCTTCAGATAGTCAGAACAAGCTAGTGTCTAGTGTCACCATTACAGAAAAGGAAGACTTATTCCATTGTTGTGTATCTCAATTTCCCTATGCTGTTTGACCACTTCCCATGCTGAGAATACTGTCTGAAATGAACAATCTAAAAATGTTTTAGAGTAAAAATCTTTCCTCAGAAAATCTATTATGGCTATTTCTTGCATTGCTCTGACAAGAATTGAATGAGTTTCTAAAACAAGTTTAATTAGAATGAGTAAATAAATGCTCCGCGTAGGATGGAGAGAAATGGTACGGAGGGATTATCTGTGTCCATTTGGGTAAATCTGAATAATCATTTATGATAGAATTGTCTCTGATGTAAATACTTCTGTATTTCATACCTCTGTGCATATCTCTCTGTCATTCTTCCTCTCTGTTGAAAAGAGTTTTCTGAATTAATGACAGTTTAGTAATGGTAGAGGTCCAACTCATCTCGATTTATATCTCATCAACCTGGCATACAGTCCACAAAAGCTGTAAAGAAAGTAGCTGTCCCTGCCTTTTGAGTCACTTAACCTCTAAGTCATGCAAAGCACCTATACAAGGCCTCTCTGACGCTGGAAGGGAAGTCAAAATATGCCTTTAAGTTAATACTTCCCCATTTCTTTCCTGTCCCAAGAAAGAAGCCTGAGCTTCTTCCCACTCACAGAACCTCAGGCAAGGATCTACCCCATTGACACTTCCTGAGGCAACCCACTGGGTGTTGCTACAGCAGGGACAGCTGTGGAGTTCAATTTAGTATTTATTCTTCCCTAGGAATGTATCCATGAGTCAAATCTCCATCTCTGCCAAACGCTAATTCTTGGTATAGGTGCTGATGCCTCGTCCATTTGGCTTCAAGCCTCTGTATGGGCAGGAGTCACAATACCAATAGCATTTATCAGCTGTGTTTCACCACCATCTCTGTTATAACTACACTGTAATTTTAAACAACTGGAAAATTAACCAAATTCCATATATTTAAAGGGAAGACCCTTACCTGATCACAATGCATGAGGGTATTCAACATATTTTTTGTTTAACATAAGTAAGAAATAAAAAGTTTAGAATTAGAATTAGAATGGGAATTGAGTTAATCAAGTTGAGTCTTAAATAAAATTAATAACCATGGTAAACTATAATGAAAGTGAGATGTGTGTCTCATGAGTCTTTATTCAGCACAGTATTAACTCATTTTGGAATCATAGAACCATAGAATCATAGAATAGTTTGGGATGGAAGGGACCTTTAAAGGCCATCTAGTCCAAACCCCCTGCCATAGGCAGGGACATCTTCAACTAGATCAGGTTGCTCAGAGCCCCGTCCAACTTGACCTTGAACGTTGCCAGGGATGGGGCATCTACCACCTCTCTGGGCAACCTGTGCCAGTGTTTTACCACCCACATTGTAAAAAATTTCTTCCTTATAGCTAGTCAAAATCTACTCTCTTTTAATTTAAAACCATTCCCCCTTGCCCTGTCGCAACAGGCCCTACTAAAAAGATTGCCGCCATCTTTCTTATAAGCCCCCTTTAAGTACTGAAAGGCTGCAGTAAGGTCTCCCCGCAGCCTTCTCTTCTCCAGGCTGAATAACCCCAACTCTCTCAGCCTTTCTTCATAGGAGAGGCATTCCATCCCCCTGATCACTTTTGTGGTCCTCCTCTGGACCCGCTCCAACAGGTCCATGTTTTTCCTGTGCTGAGGGCTCCAGAGCTGGATGCAGTACTGCAGGTGGGATCTCACCAGAGCAGAGTAGAGGGGCAGAATCACCTCCCTCAACCTGCTGGACATGCTTCTTTTGATGCAGCCCAGGATACGGTTGGCCTTCTGGGCTGCAAACGCACATTGCTTGCTCCTGTCCAGCTTTTTGTCCACCGGTACCCCCAAGTCCTTCTCAGCAGGGCTGCTCTCAATCCCTTCATCCCCCAGCCTGTATGGATACCGGGGGTTGCCCCAACCCAGGTGCGGGACCTTGCACTTGGCTTTGTTCAACCTCATGAGGTTTACATGGGCCTGCTTCTCGAGCTTGTCCAGGTCCCTCTGGATGGCATCTCGTCTCTCAGGCGTGTCAACCGCACCACTCAGCTTGGGGTCATCTGCAAACTTGCTGAGGGTGCACTTGATCCCACTGTCTAGGTCATTGATGAAGATATTAAACAGTACTGATTCCAATATGGACCCCTGCGGGACACCACTCGTCAGTGATCTCCATCTGGACATTAAGCTGTTAACCACTACCCTCTGGATGCGTCTTTCCAACCAATTCCTCACCCACCGGACAGTCCACTCATCAAATCCATACCTCTCCAGTTTAGAGAGAAGGATGTTGTGGGGGACCATATCAAAGGCCTTACCAAGGTCCAGATAGATGACATCTGTAGCTCTTCCCATTACAACAGATGTAGTCAGTCCATCATAGAAGGCCACTAGGCTGGTCAGGCAGGACTGGCCCTTTGGTGAAGCCACGCTGGCTGTCTCAAATCACCTCCCTCTCCTCCATGTGCCTTAGCATAGCCTCCAGGAGGATCTGTTCCATGATCTTCCCAGGCACAGAGGTGACACTGACTGGCTTGTACTTCCTCGGGTCTTCTTTTTTTCCCTTTTTAAAAATGGCGGTAATGTTTCCCCTTTTCCAGTCAGTGGGAACTTCACCGGACTGCCACGACTTCTTAAAGATGATGGATAGTGGCTTAGCAACCTCATCCGCCCGTTCCTTCAGGACTCATCAGGTGGATGGATCTCATCAGATCCCATGGACTTGTGCACCTTCCAGTTCCTTAGACGCTCTTGAACCTGATCTTTTCCTACAATGGGTGGCTCTTCATTCTCCAAGTCACCGCCTTTGCCTTCTGAGGCTTGGGCAGTGAGGCTCGAGCACTTGCCGGTGAAGACTGCGACAAAAAAGTCATTGAGTACCTCAGCGTTCTCCATATCCTGGGTAACCAGGTCTCCCATTTTGTTCCAGAGAGGGCCCACATTTTCCCTAGTCTTCCTTTTATCCCTGACGTACCTATAGAAGCTTTTCTTGTTGCCCTTGATGTCCCTGGCCAGATTTAATTCTCTCAGCACTTTAGCTTTCCTAACCTGATCCCTGGTTGCTTGGACAATTTCTCTGTATTCCTCCTAGGCTATCTGTCCTTGCTTCCACCCTCTGTAAATTTTGGTTTTTCTTTATAACTTTCATTCTTCATTATAACTTTACATTTAAATGGTATTTTCTCTTACAAAAGTCCAAAAGAAGTCACATTATGTTTGTGAGATGTACACGAAAAGTGCTTAATTTCTTAACATTTGATACCCTTTGAATTAATCAATAAATATCCTTCCTTAGAAAACCTTTCAGAGGTCTTCGAGTCAGACTTTAAGCCAGGACTCTGAAACTGTTAGAATATACAAAGTTAGTGAGGCTCAATGTTGGTAGAAATACTAGGAAGAACAACATTGTACTTCCCAAGTTCCAGTTAGAGTTTTCCTTAAGGCACAATGAAAGTACTAGAAGTCTTCAAGGTAAATATATCCAGTCAAGAAATTTCAATCTGTGACTTTTACAAGAAAACATTTTTTGAAGTCTTAACAAAACATTGTGAAATCTGAAAGTCGAATTCTTAAATTCATATGAGAATTACAATGGGGGTTGTCGCTGGAATATTTCATATGCAGGTAATTTATTTGCTAATTTATTAATAGAATTTGAAGTTTAGAAATCTTTTCATTTAAGATTAATCATTAGCAACTCATATTTTTTTGATCTGAGAGCTTTTCCTTCAATGTTAAAAATATACTAGGATGTAAATCACGGTGTTGTAAATTTTTAAAACTACAGAAAGACTAACGCTTGAAATTTTTAAGAGGCAGAGTTTATTACTGTTATTGTAGTAAGGAATTTTGTATTACTGTTGAAGTTTTCCTATTTCTAGGTTCCAACTAGGAAAATCTGAAACTGGTACAGTACCATTGAGTTATCTCCAGTGGTTTTCTGCAAAAGAGTCATTGTGTGACTAAAAGAAGACATTTTTGGCATATGATGCATATGTATGGCAGTATCTCACAAGGCAGAGAAGTTCTGCCGATATAGGAACAAAAGATGAAACCTCATTTGTGAAATAAGTGGTGTGCTGCAGCTCACTCATATATGGAGAAACCAGGCAAATAAATGGAGATTAAATAGGGCATTTTGCATACATTTAGGAAGGAAAAGTATTCTGCATGTACAAGCCAAAACAAGCAATTTGTTGGTTAAATAATGACCATAGACTTGGGTGTGTGAATGCAACAGAATGCAGCATTCATATCTGAATGATTAATAAAAGAATTCTCTGAAAGATTTGCTTTGGTTTTAGGCACACATTTTTAGGCCCATTTCTGAGAATGTACATCTGCCTTTAAAAACTGATCAGTGTTTGTCCTGGTTCTGGCTGGGACAGAGTTAACTTTCTTCCCAGTAGCTTGGGGGATGTGCTGTGTTTCAGGTTTGGTATGAGAGGAGTGTTGATGACCCACTGATGCTTTGGTTGTTGCTGGGTGGTGCTTGCACCAGGGACTTTTTGTTTCTCTTTTCGGCCTCCCATGCCCTGCCAAGTGCAGGGGAAGCTGTAGGGGGGGAGCATAGCCAGGGTGGTTGACCCAGCTGGCCAATGGGGTATTCTATACCATGTGACATCATGCTCAGTATAAAAAGGGGTGGTGGGGGGTTCACCCCCTGTTTGTGACACACGGTCAGCGGTTGGTGAGCACTTGCATTGTGCATTGCCTGCTTTGTATATTCTGCTATTGTTGTTATCATTGTTGTTTTTATTGTTCTACTTCATTTTATTTCAATTATTAAACTGTTTTTATCTCAACCCGGGAGTTTTCCTACTCAGGCCCTCCCGATTCTCTCCCCCATCCCACTGGAGGAGGGGTGGTCAGTGAGTGGCTGCGTGGGGTTTAGCTGCTGGCTGGGGTTAAACCACGACAGTGTTTTACATCAAATGGTAAAGTGATGGCCTCAAAGACATTAACATCATGGTGCATGTTCCTAGTATAGGTAGTAGCTTTGTCATGGAAATCAGCAAACAATTCAGATTGAAATTAAAAAGTAGGATGTTTATGGTAATTTTTTAGAAATAAGGGAGAGAGGAATTTTTTACATTTACATGCAAAAGGCAGATCTTCTGACATGAATTCACAACTGCATCTCTTCTGGCCAGCTTTTCTCATTGTGCTCTCCAGTGAAAAGGATCCAAGGCGTGCTGAGTTTAGGCAGAATCTTTTATGTGTGCATTTGTGATTTATAATAAACTTGGGCCTCTGGGGAGGTGTTAGAGCAAAGGAAAATTTTAAAGAAGATAAAATCTAAAAGCTTTTAAATTTTATTTTTCAAATCTCACTGTGAGGATAAGTGACTAAAAGGACTATGATGCTCAATAACTAATTTCCTATTCCTGTGCAGTGTAAGATCTTCTAGATAAAATGCATCACATTAGTGAAAAACCCAAACACCTATTTAATTAAGATATTGCATCATGAAAGGCAGGAAAGAGCCTCCTGAAAGTGCTCTGTAATGCACACAAAGCACTTTTACTTATTTCAATTCAATTTGAAAGTCAAGCATTGTAAAATCACCAAGCATTTTCCTTATCGGCATAATTTATGAAGTAGAATTTCTGGAACTGCAGTTGTTTGCTTAGTTTCCATTTTCTCTCCTATTCTCAGTAAAATAATCATGTTCATAACTCACTAGCAGCAGAAAAAAAAGAACTCTTCTTCCACAACAGCTTACAAAAGTGTATTCAACTCAGATTTCCTATACATTAATACCCCTTAGTTACTCCAAACACTTTCTGTTTGTGTATAAAAGTGTTCATACTGAAATTTTCTCACTTTTGAGTAATTGAGTGCAATATCTTCTAATGTTATTAGAACCACAATGCAATAAAATATAAAAAGATGCTGTCACTAGCTGATTCAGTTACATTTTTCATATCAATTTTTAACCCCAGAGACTGTGAAATGTGTCATACTATTGTCTCCAATTCTTATAAATTGGCCAGCATGATTCAGAGCTAGCAGGAGCCTCATAGCCTTCTGGCTGTGGCTTGGGATCTCTCTCCAGAGAGCAAATCAAGTGTCAGAGTGCATCTTTACGTTAGAGTGAAGGAACTATAACTTACTATTTCAAAACTTGTGGTTTTGAAATAACCATAGTGAACTCGCAGATAACTACATGATTTGAAACTCAGAATTACACTCCCTGTAATCACACTGTCATTGATGGGGTCCATGGGCAGAACTAAGCCCTTAACTCTGGTATGTGTAACCATCACCAGCTGCATTTTTGCATCATTTGAGTGCATTGTGAAGATGTGTGGAGTGGTAGAACCATCACAGAACTGAAGAGTCACTGTGACAGTCAGTAGCAACAAATTAAAGTTTGTGGTAACCTTTACTCATGGAAATCCTCTTTGCAATGACTCAAGATCTTTTGTCAGTGGATACCCAACCAGATAGTGAACCTTTCTTGGCTGCAGAGATAATGAAATACCTTTGAGGTTACAGACCTACAAGATGCAGAGCTGCAGAAGAGCATCATTAATAGAGCAGATTTCATTCTTTGCGGCATAAAGATTGTGATCTTAGAAGATGATATTACAGACCTTGCTTGCTCTGTATTCTCAAAATAGCTTGAGGTATGATAAAATTTTCTATGGTAAAATTCCTGCTGTGGATAAGGCAACATGACCTTAGATTTGGGCTTTACTATTTCTATGAAAGCACAATACCTAACCACTAAGGCAACAGCCAGACTAGTATGAAACAGAAGAATGTCACCGATGTATAACAGCAGAGGATTGGTATACAAACCCTATATAATCTTCACAATCCAGCCCTCAGTTTAAGAAATGATTAATAATAACAATAGTTAATAAAGAGATAGAAGCATCTCTTTAAAGAGAAGGTTGCTGAAGCCTTTTGCAGCTGAACAGTGGGGGTGGTTTCTAAGCCAGATAGATTGGTCAGAGTCTGGCAGAAGGGTCTTTCCCCACTGTGTTGGCTTTGGGTTGGTCTACAGGCTGGCAGCGCCTTTTAAATTACTTTTAGAAATGTTAGCAAAGCAATTAAGTGTGAACGATTGTGTTTGTCTCTCCATTCTTGCCAGCTATAGTTTTTAAAAAGGATGTGCTGGAAACAGTGTTGATAATACAGGGATGTTTTAGTTACTGCTGAGCAGATTGGTCAAACACTGGAACAGGCTGCCCAGGGAGGTGGTTGAGTCACCATCCCTAGAGGTATTTAAAAGACGTGTAGATGAGATGTGTAGGGACATGGTCTAGTGGGCATGGTGGTGTTGGGTTGACGGTCGGACTCGATGATCTTAGAGGTCTTTTCCAACCTTAATGATTCTATGATTCTGATTCTATGTCTCAGAGGACTCCCAATAAACCATGTTAGGAATTCCTTCCCGTTGTCATGTACAGCCCAGTGCTGCATTGCTATGCCAGTGGATAATGCTTCACTTACTGGGACTCCCTGAGTGGCTTAAGGCAATTTCTCTGAAGAAAGGGTGAAATACTGAGCACACAGGTTGCACAAGAGAGGTGAATCCTTCTGTCATTTCTTTTAGCCTTCAAAGTAAATTAAAATGCACAAACAGCTGGTGCACACCTGCTCCTGGATTCAGGTCCTACTTGCCTCATATCTTCAGCTCAGGAGACTTTCACTTTTCTATATTTGTTAAATGTTACTTTTCACTATTTTTCTAGATCAACTTTGCTTTCATGCTTTTGGTGTCATACTTGGGATACATAAGCTTTTTAAAAATTGTTTACCAGAAAAAATAAGATGCTGAAGAGGAAAAAGGTAAGAAATTTAAAATATTCTGTAAGCCTTATTTATACAAATTGGAAGCGTATGGACATTAGATGTATGAAATTTAGAGCTTCTGAGAAAGTGAAATTTCTGTCCCAGGAGGAATGTCAATATTTTGATGTTGGTTTTATCTTTGAGTAAAATGTTAATCAAAATATTGTTATGGTTTTCAGAACAAAACCTTTAAAAAAACCCTAAATTAAGAAACATTTATATGGAAATTTTTGATAAAAAATATATGGAGTATCAGCACACTGTTTTTATACAAAATATTTTAAAATTGCACGTGAGAAATTAACTGGAGTGGATATCACTCTAAGATTCTTTTTATTATTTCCTTTTAGGTCAAACTTTGTATTTCATTACTTTTCTTTAAATAAACCATAAATAAATTATAAACAGCTGGGCGTTTTGTGTTCTCCTAGAATAAAATTGAGAGTTAATATATAAAATAATTTACTGTATAAGTTGTGGTGAATTCCTCATATAGATTGTATAAAATGACTTAATCACTTGAAAGAGCATAAAACCTTCCCGTCTCTAAATACAAGCTCCCCACTATCTCTGTTTTTCATGGACTTGGACTCTTCTGTTTTCCGCTTGTAGTCCTAGAAACTGTGTCCCAGGTTTTCCCATGGATTTATATCCTGTCCAAGAGCAAAAAAACTACCTAAAGCATTATGATCACAATCCAGCTTTGACTGCAGTCATATTGCAGAAAACCTTATTGCAATAAACTGCTTAAAAATGTATGCTTTCATTTGCTCACTGTGTTCTAAGCAGCAAGCTGGACATTTCTTTAGCTTGAGATTCAGCAGTCATTCAGGCATTTCAAATGAACTTTAGCCTTGTAAGACCATTACTGTGAAACGACTGATAAGTTGATTGTTCTGTGACACATGGACGGTAAAAATGGTTCATATATTCTTTGTTATTTACAGTAAAATACAAGTGAACAATCTAAAAGGGGAAGGCACAAGAAGAAAAGCTTATCAGTGTATATGATGAGATCGGAATAAAGTGATACATTGCACAAGGTCTTCATTACATTCCAAATGTGAACAAAAAGATCAATTGCTAGCTGAAAAATTAAATGTTGGCATTTAGTACAACATCCAGAGAAAGTATGCCACAAGCAACCAGTAACTAGTTCTAAAACACCCCTGTGAACAGGTTTTCTTTTTAGAGATGAGAAATAAGACACATGGCTCAATAGACCCAAGGTACTGCTATAGACATATTTAACTTCTTTGCACATTATGAGGTCTTATGACAAATAAATAAAATAATAGAGAATACTTGCAACAGAGAGAAGTTGAAGCACAAATGCCAAAATTTGTGTACTTGTCTGAGACTCATTCATCTACAGTCTAGCATATTCCATGGTTGATTTTCAGATGTTAAGAGCTGTCGTTCTCTTTGAGCAGAGGCAAAGATCCACATTCTTCTTCTGGAGATCAGGTTAGATGCTCAGACCTGGAAACTATTAAAGCCCATACTTTAAATTATATCTGTCCAATAGGATATGTAAATATATACTTATTATTGACTGATTAAAATATTTACCCATAACCTGAGATATTCTTGCTTAGATGTGGTCTTTGTGTTTTAGCTTCAGGCATTAAATTTATTCTTAATTAACTTAATTAAGTAGTCTTAAGCAACTTAAACATAAACCAGTGGGTTTAGCTATTACGTGTGAAGACAGCAAGATGATGAAAAAAGCCAAGAATATGATAAACTAGGAGTATACAACTGCCTTTCACATGAGAAGGAAACTTTTCATGGACTTTTCTTATTTTTTCTCTGAGTTGTCTCCAGCTGCACCATTAATTTCATGCTGTTTTAATTCCAAAGAACTACCATGAATTAGTACCAAGCACCTGAGAATTTATGGGGAGGTATGTTCACAAGTGTCTTCTTTGTTTTTATAGAAAACCTCAACACTAAGTTTGGGTCATTTTTTTTAAGTTTGTCAACTTCTCTGAATTAGAATTAGGAACTTATTTTACGTCTGCAAAACTAACAATAAAATACTATTAGTGCAGGTGTCAAGAGACATTTTCAATCTTTTTTGGAGCTGTGTTTGCCCTGCATGTTCTGCGACTAAGTTCAGAATCTCTGTATATGTGTAAATTTAGTAAGTAACAGTTAAGAGTTTAGTCAGTTTCTGTGTCATTGCTTTCTCCCTCACTGGGAAGCCAACCTCTAAGGCTCTGAACATCTGCTGTCATGTACTAGGATGGCAATGCTGGTGTCAGAGTGTAACACTGGTGCTGGAATTAGGGACAACTATATTCTCGTTTAGCATATGGCAACATGTGTTCTCATCAGCCATTTATCTCCTAATATGTGCCTACATCTGAATCCTAATGAGGGGGAGAGAGTGATGAGTGAAAGCCTGCCCTTGGATACATACAGTTCTCTAGAATCATCACATACAAGGTTAAATGAAGATCAGTTGAAATGAGTTAATCCCAAAAGTCCACATTACATACTTTGTACTAATTTCTACAAGTAATTGGAAATCTTCTAACATTTCTAACTGTCAGTTTCCATGGACAATTCCTGCACGTTCTGCCATCACAAGGGGCATGTTCAAGTTACTGGTAGCAATCAGGATTATGTCCATAAAACATTGACTAGAAGCTGTCTCAATTGAATGAACTGTGTATTGGAAAAACCCACTAGATTTTACTTTCATAATGGAAACAGAATAGTGTTCTTTCTCTGGTAACTACTTAAATCTGTATAGAAGTTGGTGAAAGGATTCACTTTACTGATAATTGTTCCACATTTATGAGAAATAAGATGATGGAAAAAAAACAGAACATCAGCTTCAAATAGTTTGGCTGAGATGTTACAAGTGAAAAATGAATATGAGATAGTCATAAAGTCAAATTGATTCAAGGTTATATGACAACACTAAAGGCTCTTCACGCTGTTTTGTTTTTTCCTTTCAAGACTGAACAGCATGTACAGTTTTGTGTATTTCTATAAATCTATGTGGTTGAAGTTGTTACATAAAGATTTGCAATAGTTTAATTTGCATCTCAGTGGAGTTCATGTTTGGTTATTCTGCATGCTAGGTGTTAAATTGCAAGAAGTGTGGAAATTATCCAAAACTTGAAAAGTGCTGTAATCTTTACTTGATTACAATGATTTTTTTTTATAATCAGGATACAGGGTTGGATAAATGTCAACAGACCTGATACAAGATCTACCACAGGTGTGGCAAGATCTAGTCCTAACAGAACAATCCAGCTCCTGTTAGAATGCATAGCAAGCTTTCCATCATCATTAATTATTTCTGGATTGGATCCTAAACTGTCTCCAAGTGTGTGTATGTTAAGTTCTACAGAGAACCTTTTTCTTAGAAAAAGCTGTACTTGCACAGGTGATGTCTGGCAGTTTGGAAAATGCAGTTCAACTTTTGTGTGAAAGATAAGCCCAATGGGAATTTAAAAAAAAAATTAAAAAATTATATATATATATATATATACACACAAAATTTGTTGCAAGATTGTTTTTCAGCTACTACTTGACTGAGGAATACACCAAGTTACCTGCTTTCCTTTTGATCATGGACACTATTCCCACATTAAATCAATTACTGTTCCTTTGTACATAGCCCATGACATTGGAGTTTGCTACTCAAACTATTCTGATGTTTAATGCTTAAATTAGTCTGCTCTGTTTAAATGACATTTTTGGCTTTTGTACTCAAGAAATGATTTTGCAGTAAAAATGAAGGACAGCAGAATAACAAAGGTCTCTCAACTCCAGGAGATTGCTGAGACTAATCTGATATCTTAATTAATATCATTTTGCATTAGAAAATTATTTCTATTTCCCTGAAACAAACTTTTTTTATTCAATTATATCAGGAATGTTTGACATTTCTAAGGGGAATTCTGGTATTTCAGAAGATGATTTCCCAAAGAAGAGTATGTCTTTGAGTATTGAGCAAAATCCAAGTAATCAGTCTGAATAGACTTAGGGCAGCAAAGTTCTGTACAGAAAAGTTCATAGAAAGGCGATACCTTCGGGCGTGAAGTCCCCACACATGTTTTCTTGGTGGGAGCTCTAGTTAAGAACCTTGTCTGGCTTCAGCGTCTTTCCAGTGACCCCTCAGTAGTGCCAGTACAACGTATGGAGCCTGATGCTGAATCATCAGGAAGCTGACCTCAGGTAGTAATGACCCACCATTTTGTTTTTAATTTCCCTCGCCCTCAGACTCTTCTATCTAAGATAAATGAGAGGTGGAATAGAAGTAAGAATTGGTAGTTAGGGATGTAGGGTGTAGGGAAGGGGAACTGCATGTGTTGAAATAAAAGTCCTTAGTATAAATGAGCAGGTTGACTTTTGCATTTTTTTCTGTTTGTTTATTACCTTGCTATGCACCTTCCATTCAAAAGCATTTGTAAGCAAATCAGGCTTTCTTGTATCAGCTCCACAGGACAAAGAGTGGTTGCAACTACTAGCTGGAGAAAACATGTTACAAGTAAAGGTAGCTGCTGGAGTCCAGAGTGCCTTTGTCTTATTCTGCACTGCTGTGCTCTGTTGGCAAAGGGTAAGTTGAAGCTGCATAGGAAGCAGGTTCTGAAAACTGTCTTTAACATAGGAGAGCATTTTGAGTTAGCCAAGTCTTTCAGTGCTGCCAGAGGAGGAAATCCTATCCCCATTTGTTCATTCCAGCCCCTACCTTTTGTTTACACAAGTGCCATCCATGTAGTAATGCAAAAAAAACCCAAGTCTGGGAACGGATCTTTATTTATTTTGCCAGGTGAGGTTGTAACTGGGATCAGTTCCCTGAGCAGCCACATCAACATTTCTTCTGGCTGAAGTGAAAGGATGGTTTTGCTGGTATATGGAGGGCTTTCAGCAGCAACATTGGCTTACAACAGCTTTCAGTACTCAAGGAACCATGACTGCAATTCTCAAGGAAAGACTGGCAGCTTGCTTTAAAACTAGGGGGCAAATGGAGAAATAACTACCTTAACCTTGACGTTGGTCTCACTCTCTCTCTTGCATTTTTAAATCAATACTACATAGCATAGTGCATGCATTGCTAACCCCACAAAGAAGATATAGGAGTGCATCCTCTCTGCAAAGCACTGAGTTTTGTGCAACTTCCATTAACACTGAGTTAAAAATATAGCCCAAAGCATGAAACCAGGATAAATACCAGATGCAGAGAATAAAAGATATGCTTTAGTCTATCCTTTATCTGGACACCTGCAGTTCCATTACTCTTTCCCAGCTTATTTGTGTTAACCTGACTTTATATCACACTCAGCTTCTTTTCTTGCTTATCCATTGATGTTCCCTCTGGGGCAGATTGTTCCTGGCTGTGTTGTGAGAGCACACAGTCTGTGCAACATCAGGATATGGCTGCAGTTCCTGCATTTCCCTGCAACTGTTTTCTGTGTTCACTCCTTGAGATTAAGGATACATTAAAGGAATGGGAACTATATGAGGCCATGTTTTCAGTTCATATCCTTGTATCAGGTACAATGAAGACAATGAAAGCAAAACAGATTACCTATTTTCCTGGTCCTCACATTTATTACTTAGTCATCTGCAATTAAAGAATGCTAATCTGATGGGGCAAATGGTCAGTTCCAGTGGTACATTTCCAGCTTCTCACCTCATTATATTCCTGCATGGGGAAAACAATCAAATTTTTTTTTTACTATTATTTATTTCAAAGAATAACATTCTCGCCTGGGTTGAGACATTGTATAACAAGTTTTAGTGCCATATGAGTTCTTTATGCTTGAGCTATAAACCAAGGCAGGGAAGAAAGGATTTTCGTAATAGAAATGCTCACACACCACATTAATTGTATCAGCATGAACTGTGGCACTACAATAAAGGTTGTTTTAATTTGACTAAAAATTAATAGATTGCTGTGAATGAATTGCAATCTAATAAGGGTCTTATTGTAAAACCTACTGATAAGATGGAGTGGCATTGTTCTGAACTGTGCTTCCTGGGAATGAGATTTCAAAAGAACTTAATGTTGACTTGTATAAATCTTTGATCAGTGATACTAATGGAAATATAGAAACACCTATCTCCTAATGTTTCCACTTTTCAATAAGCTGTTGCCAGATTATTATTAAAAGAGAATTCTGTTCCTTAAAGCTTTAGTCTGAGAGGGACTGAGCTGCTCCTGGATAGAGTTGTGTGCTCTTAACTCCTGTTGTCTCTATGGAAAGCTGAGGGTACTTAGCAGTTCATAGAATGTGGCTCATGAGCACAGAAAAAGATGCAAGCAGATTGTCTAAGGTTTCTAAGATAGATGTCTAAGATAGGTGTCTACGACAGGAGTGATTCATCCCAGCCTTAAACAGTGGTTTTCAGGTGGACTCTAAAATCAGCCCATGTCTCTGCATTGTCCCAAACTGTAGCCTAAATAACTGTGTTTTAACTAAATGCCTAATTTTTTACATGGCTAAAATTAGGAGGGAATAAGAATCACAGTACATCTTAGCAGAAATACTTTTACTCAGATTATTGGCAATCTGAGCCCAAGATTGCTTCACTATTTCCATGGTAAAAGACCACATGCTGAAGGATAAGCAACAGGTAATCAAACCTTGTCTGTGTGTTAATTCTTCTCCCAGAAACATCCACAAATTCTATAAACTCAAACCTGCTCATAAGAAATGTAAAACATTTTTGTGTTTCCTTAAAAAAGGAAAAGAAAACCAAAACAGAGAAAATACCTCCTCAGTTTCTGAGGGATTCTTCTATTATCCCAGAGGCTTTTTTAATAACATTGTTGCTGTTAGTTAAGAGTCCAAAATTTCTGTTTCATGACTAGAAATACCAAGTCTATTTTCGTAGTACTTTTAGACACACATGTAGTCATTTTGACCGCTTTTCTATGTTGCTGAATGTATTGATCCTGAAAGTTTTGTAAATGGATGTTTGACTAAGCATTTGTGCCAAAAAAGCTGTATTTGTCATTTGCTATTTTGAAACAAAAAAAATCAAATTGAAAACAAATTGACATGTATAAAATTATCAGGAATATCCACAGATGGAATTAAAAATGATGACAGCATTAGAAAGCATTTTGACTTCTGCTGGAAGATATTAACCAATCTCTAACTGGCAGAGTTCAGGCAAAGAACTATGTGAGTTTTCTGATTATTTTCCCTCTGCTGTTACAGATTTCTTCTGCCTTCTTTTGAAGGATCCAGTCCTGACAACTGTCAGATGCAAAGTATTGGACTATATGCAAGATAGTTTATTCCAGGATGGCAGATTCTATGATCCTAAAGGCTTTTCCTCATTTGCAATTCTCATATATTTCTTTTATCTTTTTTTTTCCCCCCAAGCCTCAGTCACACTGTCAAGGAGAATAAATAACTCTGTGTGATTTAGCTGACCAAATATGTCAGAAATCATAAACAATGACTAGTCCTATAGTAAATGGCCAAAGAAAAGGAAAGAATAGAAGGAAAATTATATACCCAGACTATCTGGCAAACATTTATTGATAGCAAATGCATTTGTGGAACTTAGGAATGGCTTATGAATGATTCATAAACAGAATGGTAATAGATTTTGCAGCAAATAGAATCAACAGCAAATAATTTGAAAAACCTTGAAAATACAATGTGTGATATTCTCAGATTAATCACTTGACTGAGGCTCTATGGTTTAAATTAGCAATCACTAAATTCAGACAATCATATTTATCTGAATCACGTTGACATAATTGTAGATATATTATCTGCACAGCGAGGCAGGATGCTAAGGAACAGGAGTTTCTTCTCTTCCCTTCGGCTTTAGAAATATTCAGTTATGTTTTGCTCACATATTTTGTCTTTTCTGATTCTGATCTTAATCAGATCCAGAAGAATAAAAGATGTATGTAAATGCAGTAAAATTTAAATTCAGTTTCAACTTAACTGACTAAAGATAGGATTATGTTTAATTTTAAATTAACATGTTTGCTTACAGCCTGTTTATAACCTCATAGAATCATAGAATCATTAAGGTTGGAAAAGACCTCTAAGATCATCAAGTCCAACCATCAACCCAACACCACCATGCCCACTAAACCATGTCCCTAAGCCCTCATCTACACGCCTTTTAAATACTTCCAGGGATGGTGACTCCACCACTTCCCTGGGCAGCCTGTTCCAAGGCCTGACCACTCTTTCAGGAAAGAAATTTCTCCTAATCTCCAACCTAAACCTCCCTTGGTGCAACTTGAGGCCATTTCCTCTTGTCCTATCACTAGTTACTTGGGAGAAGAGACCAACACCCACCTCACTACAACCTCCTTTCAGGTAGTTGTAGAGAGTGATGAAGTCTCCCTTCAGCCTCCTCTTCTCCAGACTAAACAGTCCCAGTTCCCTCAGCCGCTCCTCATAAGACTTGCTCTCCACACCCTTCACCAGCTTCATTGTCCTTCTCTGGACACACTCCAGCACCTCCATGTGCTTCTTGTAGTGAGAGGCCCAGAACTGAACACAGTATTCGAGGTGCGGCTTCACCAGTGCTGAGTACAGGGGCACGATCACTTCCCTCTTGCTGCTGGCCACACTATTCCTGATACAGGCCAGGATGCCGTTGGCCTTCTTGGCCATCTGGGCACACTGCCGGCTCATGTTCAGCCGGCTGTCAACCAGTACCCCCAGGTCCTTTTCCGACAGGCAGCTTTCCAGCCACTCTTCCCCAAGCCTGTAGCATTGCATGGGGTTGTTGTGGCTGAAGTGCAGGACCCGGCACTTGGCCTTGTTGAATCTCCTACAGTTGGCCTCAGCCCATCGATCCAGCCTGTCCAGGTCTCTCTGCAGAGCCTTCCTACCCTCGAGCAGATCAACACTCCTGTCCAACTTGGCATCATCTGGAAACTTACTGAGGGAGCACTTGGTCCCCTCATTCAGATCGTTGATAAAGATGCTGAACTAGACTGGCCCCAAAACTGAGCCCTGGGGAACACCGCTCGTGACCGGCCGCCAACTGGATTTAACTCCGTTGACCACAACCCTCTGGGCTCGGCCGTCCAGCCAGTTTTTTACCCATCAAAGAGTGTACCTGTCTAAGCTGTGAGACACCAGCTTCTCTAGGAGAATGCTGTGGGAGACATCCTTCAATGACAGATTAAAAGACTGACAGTCTATGACACCATTATCTTAAAACTTTATATAGACAAACCACTAAAACACACATACAGGTTTTAGCCTTCTCAAAGAGAAATATCCATTCATACTACCACATGCAGCTTCACACACTGAAGTATCTTAAAAATTTCTTCGTCTTATATTTCTTCATTAGTGAACACTGAAGCAGAAGGACATTAGGTTAGATAGACATCACTAGTTGCCTTCGGTATATGTACTAGGAGAGATTTATTCTGTCTTTCCTTTTAAAGTAAATTTCGCGGGCAACTTAAAGAACATTGAGAAGGTTGGCAGATGTGATCCTCTACTCATCTAGGGAAGGCACACAACACAGCTGTGTTCATAGAGAACCCTTCTAGTCATTATGGGATTTTAAGGGATGGAGTTACTTCAGTCTTTGCTGTAAAAGCTGCTGTTCTGCTTTGAATACAATACATAAATATTCATTGCATAAGAATGAGTAAGAATAATTCTTTGGCCTGCTGGTTTAGTAGGTTAAAATTCTAATTCCTAATGTAAAAAACATACTATTTTAGACTGAAAGACCAACTTCAACAGGAGAGAGATCGAGAAATATCCATTCCAGGAAATTTGGTGGCTCAAAATTCAGGGTATTATCTTGATAGCTTGAAGAAAGGAAAAAGATACAGCATTGCTCTCACCCAAAACAGGCACAGAGGTATTCAAACTACTGGACCAATTGACTTATGGGGAAAACACGTCTCTCCTATTTGTTTGCATCTGTAGTTAAGAGTCATGAAACATGCCCAGAGGCTCAGGCCCTGCAGAGAACACTGGAGGAAAAAGTAGCTTTTTTATGAGTCTCATTGGTACTTACAAGTAAGGTAGAATGAGAGCTTTTCAGTGTCATTACGGCTTAAGAAATTCCAGGCTTTCTCAAATGCTGAAATGTAGGCCCTATGGGATTTTACAAACTGAGCCACAGGTACCAAGAGATTTACTGCACCAAGCAATAGCTGAACAGGGATAATATATATTCCAATTGAGAGGGTTTCAGGTGCCCAAAGGATAGTTGGATTGTTTACTTATTCCATGAATCTAATGTTAAGTCTTGAGAACATTCTAAAAATCAGAATATTACTGCCCAGTTCTACTCCAGGAATATATAGTGTAGACCAATTTAATATTACAGGATTAATTCACACCATATTTTATGTAACACTGCTGTCTTTCCATAGCATCTTTCTTTTGCATAAAATTTATATATATTTTTTTAAATCTGTCATTGTTCATCTTTATCATACTTTTAAGAAATTTAAAACAGAAGATTATAGAGTAGGAGGACCAAAGATCTTACAAACAAAGCAAAGAGAGTTGTATTTTAGACTAATTGTTGCTTTGGACATCTCTCTTCCTCAGCAACTTTTTATGAATTATAGGAAACCCCTGATATCATATCGGTCTCTCTACACTGGAAAAGAGGACTGGAGAGAAAAATTCATTCCATATTATGTATATTGTTCAATATCTGCCACTTTGGGGATGTCACTGAGATGGTTGTATCGTTGCATATTTGGTATTATCACGTAGAGGGTTTTGGGTTTTTTTGATACATACCGTGTTTGTTTACTGTGGCACCTGTTATACCTTCAGGAAGAATGAAGAGCCTTGCTTCGAATTTAAGAACAATCAAGTAAACACTGGGAGTTAAAAACTGTTTCTATTTAAGTCAATGTGATTTTCTGCAAATAGCAGAGGTGGGTCTTTAAGAAGGACTCATATGGGGATTAAAGACGATAAGCAGATCTTGCAAGTAAGTGGAGAAGACTTGTTTTGTGCATGGTGAGGGCTATCTAGAAGAAAGTACGGAGGTGAGGTTAGGAGATATGGACAAAAGAGCAGGCGTGGCTGGAAATAACAGCAAAGCAAAAAGGTGATGGCAGAGTAATGGGATGTTTAACCAAAAAGGATGAAGATAAGGTGATTAATGATCAGTCTGCTTTCAGTCCGCATATGATGCCAAGACTGTATTAAATCTTTATCAGTGGTATTCAAGAGTTAATGTTGTATACGACTGTTAAGGAATTTTCCAAATGGCCACCCAAGTCTAGTAAATGCATGAGTCTCTCCTCTCTTCTACAAGCCAGAAATCAGTTGAATCTTTGTGTTTCTATTTATGTTCCCTGACCCTGGTTCTGTGCCAATAGGCCCTAAGTCAGTAGGGCATTTGAACACATGCTTATTTCTGACCAAATTCATGCCTTTCTTTTTTTCAACAACTCTTCCAAAAACAATCATTGCCCTTTTCATAATAGCCAGTAAAAAAAAAAAAAAAGAAAGAAAAGGAATGCATTAAAGTCTGTACCCACTGCCTAGTGCTAAAAGAAAAAAAAAAGATTGCTAGGATTTCAATTTGATATCATTTGCTACAAGGTTCCTATTTTAGTTCTGAGACTTAACCCTACTTCCAGCTAAGCATATGTATTAGTGGGCATAGAGCTGGAATCATTCCTCCCAGCAGCTCTGGAGATATTTCACGTTTCCTAGCTACCCTGGAAGTACTGCATATAATGCCTCCAGGCTCCCTTGCTCTGGGAACATACTTGTCATTCCAGATCTCCGCTGACTATTGCAGAGTACCGAGTTGTTTAAGAAGATAGTCATGAAGTGATAGCTCTTTCTTCATAACTAACTTACATATTCTTTACTTATAATAGCATCTCATTTCAAACACTTCTCATTCATTGAGAAAGCTACATCACTCATGGATGCTGTATAGATTTTTAATTTTTTCCTGTAAATGTTATATGACGCTTGTCAATTAGCACTTTGGACTAAGGCTTTAGGAATTAGATCAGCCACATTAAAGTAGGACAAAGTAATTTCAAAGTAAACTGTGAATATTATGTGCTGAGTAACTAAAAAAAGATACAATAATCTAAAATTGCTATTTTCATACTGATAGAATCAGTCAGGCTTTCTTTCCTTGAAAGCTACATAATGTGTTTCCATTCAAATTTGGTATGGACAGAGCCACTGTGCTTGAGATTAAAAGCCAGCACTTTGCAACTGTTAATGGATAACAGAGTGTTTCATGTCAGAGCCTGACCTTGACACTTACATCTAGCCTTGCATTCCAGCTCCCAAGTAATCCTACATTTGAGGGTATGTAAATGTTGGTTTCTTTTAGGGTCCTTTTTCATATTCATGGTAAGAATTTAAACAAATGCATTACTGAGCATATGTGAAAGCCCATGGGAGCAAAAAAGATTTTGTTTTAAATGTGAATACTATTAAAGTTAAGCACATATTAACATTTTGCTGAATAAAGCTGGATTTAAATGTTGTTTAAATATTTCCCTGAGTCAGTGATTTGGTTTGGTCCATTACAGTGTAAGGCCATCTGTGAGTTTTAGATGTAAATCTGAAGTCTGGGAATCTTTGGAACAGAAGAAATATGTGTTGTGGTTTTTAAGATTCAATGTAAAAACTTTAGAATAATGTTGTTAACATTGTTTGCAAAATAACTGCAGTAGCTATATATTCTAGCTAGTCCAGATGGATAAAATCTCCAAGGGACATTTTTTTTTATGGCCTCTAGCTTATTATTTCAACGTCTAACTTTTATGAGGCAAACTCATTATTTTTAGCAGTCTTTTACTGTCTCTTAAATGCAGTGAAAGGCAAAAGAGGACCACAAATCTGTTATATTTAAAGCTACTAAACTAAATTTCAACAATTGCCACAGACCTTGTACATTTCTTAAATAAGAATAAGGGTAACTGTCTCTTGACCAAAGTTTTTTCCCTCTCTGAATAAAACCCAGACATTATATTAAGGGATTTGTCTGTATCATTGACTCAGTGGTGTTTGGTGATAACATTCCATCAGGCTGCGTTAAAAGAAGTGTAATTTGGCTCAGAGTTCAGCTCAATACATGCAATGTATAATAAGTAGTCTGTGTTTTAGAGTTGTTAAAAAAATCTGAAGAAAGACACAAAAACCATAAGAATAGGAATGATGTGACCTCAGGAGTTCACGAATTTCCTTTACTAATCCCAGACACATTCAGCTTTATCTAAATAATATTTGACAGCCATTTGTCTAACCTGTTTTTAAAATAGCCCAGTGATGCAGAATCTCCAACTTCTCTCGACAGTTGTGTTTTAGCACTTATCCGGGGAACTACAGACCGGTCAGCCTGACCTCGGTGCCGGGGAAGATCATGGAGCGGTTGGTTTTGAGGGTGCTCACGAGCCATGTCTGGGACAACCAGGGGATCAGGCCCAGCCAGCACGGGTTCATGGAAGGCAGGTCCTGCTTGACCAACCTGATCTCCTTCTATGACCAGGTGACCCGCCTAGTGGATGAGGGAAAGGCAGTGGATGTGGTCTACTTGGACTTCAGTAAGGCCTTTGACACTGTCTCCCACAGCATTCTCCTAGAGAAGCTGGCGGCTCACGGCCTAGACAGGTACACTCTTTGCTGGGTAAAAAACTGGCTGGACGGCCGAGCCCAGAGAGTTGTGGTGAACGGAGTTAAATCCAGTTGGCGGCCGGTCACGAGCGGTGTTCCCCAGGGCTCAGTTTTGGGGCCGGTCCTGTTCAATATCTTCATCAATGATCTGGATGAGGGGATCGAGTGCTCCCTCAGTAAGTTTGCAGACGACACCAAGTTGGGCGGGAGTGTTGATCTGCTGGAGGGTAGGAAGGCTCTGCAGAGGGACCTGGACAGGCTGGATCGATGGGCCGAGGCCAACTGTATGAGGTTCAACAAGGCCAAGTGCCGGGTCCTGCACTTCGGCCACAACAACCCCAGGCAACGCTACAGGCTTGGGGAAGAGTGGCTGGAAAGCTGCCTGTCGGAAAAGGACCTGGGGGTACTGGTTGACAGCCGGCTGAACATGAGCCGGCAGTGTGCTCAGGTGGCCAAGAAGGCCAACGGCATCCTGGCCTGTATCAGAAATAGTGTGGCCAGCAGGAATAAGGAGGTGATCGTGCCCCTGTACTCGGCACTGGTGAGGCCGCACCTCGAATACTGTGCTCAGTTTTGGGCCCCTCACTACAAGAAGGACGTGGAGGTGCTGGAGCGCGTCCAGAGGAGGGAACGAAGCTGGTGAAGGGCCTGGAGCACAAGTCTTATGAGGAGCGGCTGAGGGAACTGGGGTTGTTTAGCCTGGAGAAGAGGAGGCTGAGGGGAGACCTCATCGCGCTCTACAACTACCTGAAAGGAGGGTGTAGCGAGGTGGGTGTTGGTCTCTTCTCCCAAGTAACTAGCGATAGGACAAGAGGAAATGGCCTCAAGTTGCGCCAAGGGAGGTTTAGATTGAACATTAGGAAAAATTTCTTTACTGAAAGAGTGGTCAGGCCTTGGAACAGGCTGCCCAGGCAAGTGGTGGAGTCACCATCCCTGGAGGTATTTAAAAGACGCGTAGATGAGGCCCTTAGGGACATGGTGTAGTGGGCATGGTGGTGTTGGGTTGACGGTTGGACACGATGATCTTAGAGGTCTTTTCCAACCTGTATGATTCTATGATTCTATGATTCTATGATTAACTCTCTTGCCATTCGGCATGTTCTTAATATGTAGGTTAAATCTCCCTTGTGGCAACTTAAATCCATTACTTATTGTCCTGGAGAATACATTAGTGCTTTCCTCTCTTTGCCAACCTTTTGATGACATCAGCTGTCATCTGAAGTCCATACTCATTTCTCCCCTTGGTCTTCTCTCGGTTAAATAAAACCAGTACTTTCTAGCTCTCTTGACAGGTTTTGTTGGAAAACTCTTAGTGTTTCTTGCTCTTTTCTGGACTTTCTTCAGTTGATCCAGCTATGATGTTGTGCCCAAATCTGATGTAGTACTCCAGCTGAGCAACACCAATATTACAGAGACTTCAGGTATCTTACATGCAGCATGCCTACACATACGTCCTGGTACATTATGGCCCTGTGGACATGTGTTCTGTTTTTGGTCCATTAATTCTCAGATCGTCTTCTGTAGAACCATTTCTATTATTCTGGCTTTCTCTGTCTTGTAGCTGTGTGTCACTTTGTATTTAATGCCACTGAATTACTTATTATTTTGTTGATTTCATCACATCACTTCGAATTTCATTCCTGTCCTCTAAAGTGTTTGCCATCCCTCCCAGCTTGTTATCACCTTCAAATTAAAAGTGCTTTCTATTCCGTCATCTAAATCATCAATAATGAATCTAACAGCTAGAGTACAGGATGGACTTAGGATGGCAGAGTTCTGTTAATGGCAAACTTGAACAAGTTCTTCACAGGATCCAGTTTGCTTCTAAAATGATTCACCCATTCCACTTTTACCTTTATTATTTATTTGTGGAGTAGCAGTGTTCAGTGTTCTGAGAACTGACATGTCCTGAGAAGTCCCGTGTCACACTGCAGGCAAGAAGAAGGAAACGTTTTGAGCTGATCAGACCATAAAGGTTGCTATTGCTAATGAATGTGGAACAGACCTCAGAGGTTTGGCAGGGGTCAGTATTAAGTGAAGAAACTGGTGGTACTGAACATGAGCGATTGGCTTTCTCTGATCTGTTAATATTAGAAAGACATATGAATCATTTATGAACCAATTCTGTTGTGGTTTACCCATTTCACAGTTCATCTGCCTACTTACATGTGCTACTTAGACATTATTATGTTTTCTCAATACCTTTTAAATGTCTTTGTAATTCTTTCACATTTTCTCTTTCACATCTTGATATTGCAATCATAAGCACAGATGTAACCCTACAGGATTTCTTGGGTAACTGAAAGGATTTTTTTGTTTTAATAAATAATGTAAATAATTTCACTAAAATACAGTTTAAAACAAGTTCATAACACTTTGTGCTGAATAATATGAAGGAGAGGGATTTTTTCTTATGTGTGTGCATAGAATTTTAAACATGTTGACCAAAACTTTGTTCCAAAAGAATTTAATTTTCAGTTTGTAAAAAATTAAAAATACATGTTTTGGGAGATTTGAATCTTTCTGGCCAAATAAAATTTCTCATGTTTGCCTCCTATAAAAATGTTCCTGTAAGTGTATAACAAAAACAAAAAACAACAAAGTTTAATCAGATTTTATTTGCTATAGGGAAAGAGAATATTCACACATTTTTTTTCTATTTTATTAGTCTTTGTACCAAAATATTGAAAAACTACAAATATTTTCTATTCTTATGGAAATTATGCAAACCAGGACATTTACATCCTTCTAAACAATCTAGACAATCATAATATCAATGAATAAGACTGAAAATATTTATGAGTATATATTTCTGGAAAGTTATACAACAGTAATGTTTCAGATAAAGTTTTATTCGAACTGAAAAAAACCATTTAATCATTTCCTCACAAATGTTCAGTACTGAGTACCACCTAAGCTATATCAGCAATTTGTTGTGAAACAGCATTAAATGTGAAAGCAAACCAATATAAACCTAAGAAATCCTCTTAGGGAAATTTCTGGTTTAGGTGGCAAAAAAGTTTTTGATAAATTTACTTTATCATTCCAAACAAATTACCTACTCTTACGTCATTTGCAGTCCAATATAATTAGATTTTGAGTAATGTGTAACTGATTCTATTTGAAGAGCAAACAAAACCCAACTGTGACTCTGTAGATCAGAATATTGATGATTTCAAGTGGAAAAACACTTGAGACACAGATGGCTTAACAGACCATGCTGACACTACACCTTTCTGAAACTCTGCAGCATGCTAGGAGTATAACCCTGCACTTTTGTAACTAGCGAAAGGTGACCAATATGTGACACTGGGTTTCTGTTAATTATGGGAAGGTACAAAGGCATCCATAAACCAGACAGCCTGCAGCTTATGTAGATACCAGAAAAAGTCAGAGCAAAAGGGTCAGCTTTTCTGTTCCTTGACGTCAGCACTGTGCTCAGCTTTGCTGAGGACAGCACTGTGCAAAATGCTACTATTTATTCTATAGCAGCTCTGAACTGTTTAATTCTTAATCTCTGGGTTGATGATTTTTGTCATAAACTCTCAAAACCCAGAATAAATGTCAGAATATTTTTATATTTGCATTCTTGTGAAAATGTTTTCTCTGCATACTCATGTTAGATATTGACGTTAAATATGCCTTGAGCATTCAGAGACACATCCAGACTGAATTCACTTGACAGCTGGATCATAAACGAAAGAGAATCTTGATGTTTTGCTACATAAACATGCTGATGGACTTCTGCTGATCACTATCAACTTAATTCAGTGTACCAACCCATTTGTGTACTGTGCTGTGCAAGTCCTTTATAAAAAAATGTAACAGGGAAAAAGAAAAATTCTTTTAGACAACATTTACAGGTTCATGTTCAAATATTACTGAATGAAGTGCAACCAATCAATAGCATGAATATATTAAAGAACATATGTGATTATATTTGCTTAAGTACCTATCACTCACTGGTATGATGTGTTATGAATTTGTAAGGCTGTTAAGGAAGAGGTTAAAGATGCAATGGATTTTTATTTCAGGAAGAGATAAAGGAAACAAATACAGTGGAAATTTAATTAAGTGAGCAGGATGATGCATTTTAAAAATGGTTTTGGCAAAGTGCAGAGGAATGGGAAATGAACCGATTTATGTAAGCACAAAATTGATGGACCTACTCTGAGATTATATTAAGAAAGTGTCCTTTGGAGGCATGTTTAGTTCTTTAGGGAATGTAAAAGACAATTAGAAAATATTTGAAGAGGTAGAGCGGGGTAGCCCTTGTGATCATTTAGACTCATTGAGAAATCTCAAGAATGAGCTTTGTGTAAAGTATAAAAGATTAGTCATCATCAATAGTAATTTAACTGTAAGATTGGAAGGCTTTAGAAGAGATGAAATGCTTCAAAGAACTAAGTGAAATATGAGTTGGTTTGGTATAGGCAGCTTTTTAGTAAATGTTTAATGAATTCGTCATATTAAATGATTAATATTTTCACAAACAGATGATTCTTTAATCTATGTGAAAGCATGGAGGAATCTAATGTCTGGGACTTGAAACTAGCAAAATTGAAATAAAGAAATTCAAATAAAGAGAACATATGTAGGTGGATATAATTAATTATTGGAATTATTTGCATTTACATTATTAGCTGACTCTATCACATACTTCCTTCCATCAGCTCTACCTGCCATTCTAGAGGAAGGCTACCATTAATAAACTAATCTGAGGGTCCAAAGCTTCTTTATACAACAGGAAAAAATGAAGGTATCCTGGTATTTATTCTTGGTCCTCCGGTCTTAGAAAGCTAGGACCTATGCCATATATTCTGAAAGATCATCTGTGCTTGCACAATAAATCTGACACAATAAACACCTCGAATTGCACACATTTCTCTTGGCTATCTGAATATCTGGTATTGGATGTTCAGAGCTGCCAGATTCTGGCAATTCTGAACACAAATAAAAAAATCTTCCCAGTCAAAATAACTATTTTTAGTTTTAAGGTAAGCTTCTATAAAGCAGTTTCTAGAAAAATCATCTATTTTAATTCCATTATTTTTTAATGTAAAACAGACTCATTGATCTCAAGAACTACGGAGTTCAAAGGATGTTGCTAGCATGGCAACAAGGCTCAGTTCACTCAACTGATGCTTGCTGTTTCATATGTTGAGCTGACCAAGAACTTACTAAGTGATGCTGGTTTTATTGTTGTTCAGACTTCAACTTGTTTTGATAACTCTATGGAAATATTTTAAATTCTGGAAATGTGAAATCCAACTATCCCAGTGTTGTATTTCAGCAGAGGACTCTCCCAGCTTCTGTAATAATGGACACTGCTTAAAGAGGTCATTTCAAACAGAGCCAAATCAGTCTTGTATGCTGCTCAACTCATCCTTTACAGTCCAGACCAAGTCCTTAGTTCCTTGTAATTTTCTGTCAGCCTGGTGATACCTGCCCTCTGGGTTAGAATGCAGGAAATCAATGTTTTCAGGTCAGTTTAAGGTTACCTGTATTGCTGCAGCATCACAAGAGGCTTGAGGATCTGTCACAACAGCATCATAGCACCATTGCTCTTCCATTAGAGCAGACTATTGAAAAGGACCTAGTGATTATATGTTTTCTTCACTGCTCTTTTCCCTTTCCTCTTTCTGACAGATTACTTGCCCTAGCACTTAATATGATACTCAGTCTTACTTAATACTGTCCAGCTGAAACTTTCAAAACTCCCAGGTTTCACAGACTTAAGTATTAAAGTATTTCATACATTTTTGCTGAATGAACGAACTGCAAATATGTCCTCTCATAAAGAAGTTTCTGCCAACAAGACATTCCCAAGGTATGGCACTAGACTTTAGTTTTACTTTTAAGTAAAGGATTTTGTTGAAAACATTTAAGTAACCACAATGAACTTTCTCATCTTTTAACTGTTTTTGAATTCAAGCTTTATACGTGTATACTTGTTTTGTCTGGCATAGAGTTTATTTTCTTCACAGTGGCTTGTATGGTGCTATGTTTCAGTGTTGTGACTAAAAGAGACTTGACAACAGAGTTTTAACTGTTGCTGTGCAGTGCTTACACAGAGTCAAGGCCTTTTCTGCTCCTCACACTACCCCACTAGCCAGTAGGCTGGGGGTGCACAAGAAGTTGGGAGGGGGGACAGCTGGGACAGCTCACCCCAACCGACCAAAGGGATATCCCATACCATATCACATCGTGCTCAGCAATAAAAGCTGGGGGAAGAAGGAGGAAGGGGGCATGTTTGGAGCTACAGTGTTTGTCTTCCCAAGTAACCATTATGCGTGATGAAGCCCTGCTTTCCTGGAGATGGCTGAACATCTACTTGCCGATGGGAAGCAGTGAATTATTTCCTTATTTTGCCTTGCTGGCACATGCAGCTTTTGCTTTACCTATTAAACTGTCTTTATCTCAACCCACGAGTTTTCTCACTTTTACACTTCCGATTCCCTTCCCCATCCCACTGTGGGCGAATGAGTGAGCAGCTGTGTGGAGCTTAGCTACCTACCAGGGTTAACCGACAATAACATGTTTTTAGGGGCTCTCTAAAAACCAGTTATTTTCTTTATCTGCTTCTGTTAAAAAGGCTGAAGAGAGCCAGTAATCTAACCATTTATCTTTCTGTTGTCTGTAGAGTTAGAACACTATAGATGGCATAATTCAGTGTCAAAAAAATCTATAAGTATTTGACCTTACATTATACCATATTAAAAAAAAAAAAGAAACATACTTAATTGAATAGTATTTCATTCTCTTGCCTTTCCAAATGATGCTCTTTAAAAAGCTGGCTCATGCATACAGGTTCTTAAAGGTGCATTTCTAGTCTTCAGGGTATTTTAGAACAACACTGTATGTCCTGCTGGACCAAAATTCTTCTCTGGTGGAGCTTCAGAGACGAAGATTTCTCCTTTGCCAGGAACAGTAAAATCATATCCAACATGAAAGTTGAATTTATTTTTCATTTATGTTTCATTTTAAAGTTGACCAAAGTGTCAGACCAACATTCAGAGAAAGAAATCTTGATATAGGCATAGTACAAAAATTCTTACTCACAAACCTTCTCTTTGAAGACATGATTTAGAGTTTAGATACGAAGGCTTATCTGCAGGTCGAGTCCAAAGAGCACACAATTTCAATTGAAAATGTGGATTCAAAAATGCTGCTCAGCCTCACTATAAGTAGTTGCATGCTATGTATTTTACAGCAGTCTGTGAGATGATCAAATCACTTTCAGCTGCTGTTTTTCCTGTGAAAGGGAGTGAAGAGAAGCATTCCCTTTTCATAGTGGTGGGTGATACAGGGGACAATATGCAAATACACCTCATCTAAGACTTGTTTAAAGAGGTTTTGGGATGTCTTCATACCATGTGTACACTAATACTTGCTGTGAAGGGGTGTGGGGCAAGGGCAAAACATGTGACAATTCTTGGGAGTAAAACAAGACGCAATATGAATGCAAATGAAGGAAATTATAAAACTTCATCTAATTTGCCTGATGGCCTTTCATTTTTTTAATATGCTATGAGACTATAGAATATGCCCGGCTATTGATCTGTTCATTAGCTGGCCTTAAGCAAGTTGTACATACATTATTTATTAATTTCCACTTTCTTTTATGTTTCTAGGAATATGGATCTTTGGAAGAAAAACTTGCTCTCCATCTTCATAGCAAAGTCGTAAGTAATCAATAGTATTTGGGGGAATAGAATTATTTTGGGGCAACTTAATTTAAGCAAATTGCTCTTCAAAGAGTTTCGCTTTAAAATACATCTTACTTACAAAAGCCTTTTATTCTTTAGGCTAGTCCATTTCCAAAATGAGTAAGATAAAACAAACCAAAGTCAATCCTAAACTGCAGGAAGACTATTAGCATGGAGAGGTATTTCCCAGTGCAGGAAATCTCTGTGATCCATAATTTTGGTAATGTTCTTACACAAATTATTTTTCACCTGCTCTTGGTCAGTGTTGCAATTCCTTGGAGCTTTTTCAACTGTGGATGTTGCACAGAACTTCTAAAATTAAGACATCCTGACAGTAAATTGTTGGAAGTCTGTGTTCAAAGAGTAGCATGTAGGGTGACATTCCCTGTGTTACATCTCATTTAATGAATGCCTGCAAATGTAGTCAGAAAGACCTTTTAAATTAAATTTCATAATTGGGCTTAGAACCTGAAATCAACTTACCTCCACAGAAATCAACAATTCTGTAACCACAGTAGTACAGAGCCTGGGAGTGGGTGAAAACGTGTAGGCGGAAACAGAACATAATTTTATTCTACTTTCTTGGTGCTGGTAATGTCATAAACATCCTGCCATTCTGATATTATTGTGTTAATGTTAAAATATTTGGTTGATGCAAATAGGAGTCAAGATGTAATATTCTTTATATGGCATTGCCCAGAGCAAAGTAAGAACACCATGACAACAAGTAGCCTGCAAGCTGTCATGTTATTTGTGTTCAGCTTGCAGAACAGCTTATAAAAAGCTATCAGCTGACAGGCATCCTGAACATCAATAGTAATTGAGAGAGAAAGAATAGAAGTATAGCAAATGGTGAACATGAAAAAAAAAAAAAGTACAATAATGCACTCTAGGAACAATATTTGTCCATACACTTTGAGTTTTCTTAAATGACAGTCATTTAGTAAAAAATACAACTTCTCAAATAAAACCCTTGAATGCAACCACTTTAGTCTTCAGACATCACCATCCCCCTATAGAGAACTTTACTAATCAAAGGTGATAGCACACAAGAAACCCTTCTAACATTCTACTGAACAAAACTATCAAGCAATTATAAAATTGACAAAGATGGCTACAGAAATATGAAGAAATTTCTTTTAAAAGTACATATATTACATAGAAAAATATATCCAAAGAACAACAAACTATGTGAACAGTAACACAGTATTTAAGAATATTGCCCATGGTGCTGTCAGTATCTTTATAGATATACCTCTTAAGATCAAACATCACAGCAGTTATTCATCTATATTTTCTATTCTAAAATCATCTTTCATTGTTTAGGATTTTGGACTAGCTTATTGTTTTGCTACATACAGAAGTACTAAATGACTATGAAGCAATGTACCTTTTGGTACTAGTGAACTTGATCACACAGGTCACTGCCCTGGGGAAATTCAGTTCTAGGAAACAAACAATAAGCAAAAGAACACATATTACACAGCTGGCTTAGTTTCAATGGGACTGTTTGTGAGAGTAAAGTGAATGGGATTTGATCTTTTAACTATTATTGTTTCATTTGGATTTTAAAGTATGTGAAATTGTAGCCCAGGTGTTTTAAAATCTGAATTTTTACACACAACACTCCACCAACTCACTATAATTTTATGTTGTCCCCCAATGAATAGACTTTTCTAGATGTAGCAAAAATAAAAAAGGTGATACAAAGCTAAAAAGACCTATTGATTGGCATTTCTAGCTGTCCCAGGTTTTTCTGTATCCCTTGACACCTAACATAGGCATATGTCAGGAAATACAGAGATACATTACTACTACTGGAGTTGCAAAGCAGTATTTTAGCACTTATTCACCCGTGGAAAAATAAAATTTTTCAGAAAGAATGCAGGGCACCATTAACATACGTTGCTGGAGATTTTTTTTCATGTCACAGATGCAGCATAACTGGTTTTCTTGAATGACACATGGGATCTAATAAGCTACTTTTACAGTACACTGCACCACTTTTTTAATACCAGGGAGCTGAAACGTAAGCTTGTATTTGGCTTCATTAATGATGTACCCTACTAAAAGTATGAACAATTCTGCTGACAGGCCATCTGTTTGCTGTCAAGTAGGAATCAATAACGTGGCCCTCAACTGCATCAGCTGCATAGGAACTTCTTGAAGAATTTAGTGAACAATCCCTAGAAAGTAAACTGCTTAATTGTGCTTGTCTTAGCTGTCACTGCAAGAAATTAACATCTCCGTTTTCCTCTAGGTGTTAAGAGAACAAAAAAAAAACCCCAACCAAAAAAACCCAACAAAAAAACATTGATACATTATTCATGCCAAGGAAAGAAAGAGGCGTTGATGGAGAAAGTAAATAAACAAACCATCAAGGTAAGTTTCCTGCTTTTGGACCTAATAAATATACTTCTGAAGTTCACTGCTGTTTCTCAGTAGTTTTCCAAAATACAAATTGTAGATCACCTTGGGAAACACTGCTTTGAATGCACAGGGCCATTGATGTAATTATAATTCACTGAGGAAAAGAAAAATTTTATTACTTCAGTACATAGTTTTTGTCATGTGTGGGTTTAGATGAGGCTTAACAGAAGTTAATGACCCAATTTGCTTTGATATCAAGCAATTTAAAAAAATGAAGGTTGAGTATGTTCAAACATTGCATCGTATGAACCCACATCACATCATTTTGGATAAGTGCTCTAAACTTAGCCATGTAAGTTACCATGTAAGAGGATGGTCCTCCTGAGTTTTGTGCCTTTAGAAAGAAGACAAGGCCTCTCCTTCCAGGAGGATGTTTCAGCTGTGGAACCCTGCATGATTTCCTGAGACTCTGATTAACTTCTCACACTAGAGAAGAGTAGCAGCATTTCCTTGTTATCTAGGTAAACCTGTCTACTGCCTTTAAATGGCTTTGAGGAGACCACGTCTTCATTGTACAGGTACTCACTGCACCTAACACATGGGAATTCAATTCCACTCCAAGACCCAGATAGCTCAAGCCAGATGTGAGAGCATCCATGTCCCTGTCTGGATTCAGCACTGATGAGCTGCGCAGTGCCTATAACAGAACAGGGGCCAGAAATGGGGATTTCATCATCCTGGGTGAGAATGCTAAGCACTGAGTCATTACACTGCAGTGCTGATCTTCTTGTCCATGTCACAGCCATGAGCTGAAACTGCCACTGCCTGTCCGGCTAACTCACAACACAACAGAGGAGAAGTAATTTAGGCCAGCAGCACTGGGATCTCTAACATCTGCAAAGGATGGTCTTTCTTTCTCCCACCTCCCAAAAATCTCCCCTGAAATAAAATCAGTTTCACAGAATTAAATTTATCTGCTACAGAACTATAAACAGCTGAGTCAAACCTGCTGGCATTTGCAATATGAATGTTGATCCAATTATTGAAATTGTGAGTTGCTAACACCTTGCTGTAATAATAAAATAATGATTTACGCAGGGCTTTTTGAAAGCATCTTTCATTCCAGGCCATCCTCAAGTGTGCTACGAACCCGTGCACAAGGTATTTATAGGAAGCGCTTCACCCACCCATGACAGGCAGCCACCTACGGGATGAATCACTGAGCCTCCTCACAGCTCCCATCATTGGGACCCAGCAGATCGAACATGGAGCAAACAAGGATGGTACAGTGCTGATCCTCAGCTCCCTCATGCTTCTTTTTCTGCACACTTACTCAGGCTCTACACCAAAGGAAAGCAGTTTGTAATATTTTTTTTCATTATGTAACTCCCACGCTAATATTTATTCATGTATTATTAACACTCGTGTTCTTGCAAAAAAAACCCCACAGAATGTCTCCTGATCACATTTGACCAGGTTATAAAGCTTCATCCACACAGCTGTAAGATTACGTATATGACCTCATCATCAATATATCTCATAGCTATTAATGATTTTTTATATTAATTTGAGAAGAAATGTTTTCTATCAAAAAAAAGAAAAGCCACCCCTCTGTCACTAGTACTATCTCCAGAACTGTTCCTTTGACTTCTCCACTTAGCCTGCGAGATGTTAGCACTGTCGCACTGTGGGATTTGTCAGCCCAGAGAAGGTACTTTTCCATTGCAATTACATTTGTGTCTCAAAGAAATAATGTAAACATCCAAGCCATCATCAGCTGTAAGAGTGAAGAAAGGCCCTGCTTGCGCTGTGCTGACACTAGCTGGATACTGGAGTGATATTATTGAGTCTGCTGAGCCCCAGCACAACCCCAATACCTCCTGAGTGTCTTCACTCAGCAGGGGCCAGAGACACATAACTTGCTATTGTGCAATAACCATGAAGGAGTCTTACTGAAAGCCGGAGGCATCACTGTCAAGAGATTTATATTTTTTTAAACCTGGAACAAGATTATATTCCATGTGGGAGCTGCAAAAAACCTTGTGGAAGCAGCATAGCCTTAACTTTCAAAATCAAATGCTTTTCTAAAGAGATCTTTCAAACCTTGCAGAATAAGATTTTTACAAGCTACTGCATTTTTTTCAGCTTTTTAGCACAGAGAAAGAGTCTCTTATATTTTTAATAGAAAAGGAAACCAAGAACAGGTTGGAAGTATATGCTGAACTCTGGAAACAGCTGCAATTCAACCCTTCTTTTGGCATATGCTAACTCAAAAAAAGCTCATAGTTTTCAAAGTGTTTTCTCAGAGGAAACAGTGTTGCTCTTTGATTCAAAAGGCAGTGTTATTCAAAACTTACTTGTTTGGGGATCTTTCCCTCGTTCTGAAATTCAACCTAATTTTCTGTCACTGAAGATGCTACATTTGGAAAAAGAAAGAGAGATCCAGTTCAGCTGTTGAATACTTTCTACTCCTTTCATCTAGCACTGTCTCTTCTTGCAAACTACTCTTATGTCATTATTCGCATTCAATTAGTAGTTGGAGTGAGTCAAGGAAGCACACTAGTGCAGTGTCTGCTGGATTAGCAATATGTTTAGACCTCGTTTAGAGTTTTAGACTCAGGTTTTATTTGGACACCTCTCCCAGTTCACAGTACTGAATTTTTTATGTCAAAACTCTGTCACATTGCTGAACCTCCAGTAAGAGATTTCATGAATGTACACATAGAGAATCTGATAGATCTTTTGGTCACAAGATGTAGGATGTAGATGTTTCCTGCCCATCACCTAAAATTTAGGAACACAAAATTTGCATACATCCATCCATGCCTCCATAACACACTTTAGTCATGAATCTACTTTAACTGGTGATTTTCCTATATGGATTGTTATATTGAGGAAATGGCACAAATTGTTTCTAACTGAGACTCATGAACTTGGGGACATGTGTACTGGTAGACTATTTCCCTGTGTAATGAGTCTCATGCCAAACCTTGCTCACAGCAACGTCGATGAGATAGCTGAGGCACTCAAAAAAAATGACAGCTGATGTTGTGTAGGATGCCTCAGTTGGAAATTGCAGATTTAACATGATAAGGTCTAAAATCACAGGCCATAGCTTTATGTCTTGCTCTTCTCTTTTTGTTCTAATTTAATTTCTTCCATGGCTTGCAGTAAAATATTGTAGTTTATTTTAGGTATAATCATTCCTAAGTTGGCAATCACTGCTGCGATCACATAAGACAGCATACATTCTTGTAACAATAGCCATAATGATTTGGAATAAGGTAGAGGTTTTTCACATTTTCATGATTACTTAAACAATTTTATGATGCTGTACAGTAATTTCATACCTTTTTATTTCTATTCTGTTTTGGCAAAATTAAAGTATATGCATTTTCAAAGTGCTATTAATATACAATGGAACAGGAGATTAAATTTGAGTTTAATATTCTATTGATAGCCATATTAGGGTTTAGTCAAGGTTTGTGACTTAATGCTTGTTCACCACCTATATTTTAATAGCTCCTTCGGCGTCCTGCTAGAGAAATAGAGAAACCAATGTGTATTCCATATTATAGATCTTTAATAGAGTCTAAATTGTTCATAGAGTTATATAATGTTAGATGATTTCCTTAGAAAAATATACTTCACACTAAAACACAGCTTTAAATTTTACGGACCTCAACTATACATTTGTTATTATTGTCATAACAATTATTATTTAATTACAGAGTTCTAAACCAAGGAAAACTAGTAGAGAGGATGCCTTTTGACAATACACAGTGACTATTCAGCATTGACAGCACAAGAATTTTTTCTGAGACAGTTAAGCTGCTGGCTCAACTACAGCTTTCCTTTTGAGCCTTTGGACAGATAAATACATGGTCTTGGACCCACAAATGACCTTAGAGAGGCTAAAACTAAAACATTGACCTTCAAACTTGCCACTCGTCATCTTACTCTGGAGCAATATAATTTCTCCAGACACGAGAGACTCCCAAAGGTGCATCTAACCCACTCAGTTGCAAAGTCATTCTCTCTCTCAGGCCCTATGATCAAATAATTATTTTGGTATAGAGAGTGGAACAGTTTTGGAAGTGAGTAAGGAGAAGCTCATTGAAAATACCTTGTGCCCTGATGTACTGGCACACTCAGTCAGGACTACTCTCCTGAATTTTCTATTAGAAGATAAGAAGCTAACTGAGTTTCCTGACCTGACAAGAAAAACGTTACTGTGATTCCTGACTGGATGGATGATTCATCCTCCAGTCCAAATTACAGACCCATCAACATATTTCTTCTCAACTAGTTTGGTTTTACTTCCTGTTGCTCTCAGTCCCTGACTTTCCAAGGTTAAGTTATGCAAAGATAAGTCTACATTTTGGCAATGTCTTCCGTCTCTCTTTGTCCCCATTTTCAAAATGAGAAGACTATTTCTTCGTTTTATAGGGCATATTGAATGCCAAATAAACATGGTACTGGGAGGACATGCTCAGATGTAGGCTCAGGGTACTCAGAACGTCCAGGCTCCTCCTCAGGAAGCAATGCTCCATGAAAGCTCTGGCAAACCTGGCTATGACTGAGTCTTCCACACCTCAACTCACTATTCCTAATTCATGGGAATGTCTTTGATTGTTCTGACCCCCAGAAGTTCTGGAAGACTGGTACTTACACAGTATTGATTCATTTCCATTTTAGAAAGATCAAATCAAATTCTGTATTGTTTCTCAAGAATTATTAGTATCAAAATTATAATTTTTAATTTTTTTTTTCCATAGGAAATTTAGAAAACTCTACTTTCATCTCCATACTGAAATAAAAACTTGTTCAAAATATCCTAAATTCCCATGAAACAAAATTGAATTTCAGCCAGTTTTGATCTAAATAGTAAAGCCTTTTCCAGCATCAGAGTCTAATTTCATCTTTTAAGGAGCTATTAAAATACTCAAGCCTTGTTGTAATAAATCTCAGCCTGTAGAGGGAATTTTAGTGGCAAAATTTTAATCTATCTCATGAAAATACTGTCAAGGTCATAATAATACTACTATAAATAGAAACATGCACAATTTACCTCAGTTTTTACTTAACCTCAAGGTCCTTATGGGTTCTTGTGCCAAGCCTCATAGCAACTAACACTTGATTTTGTGAAATTGCTTTAAAATCAAGACACAATAAAGTAACCTCAAACAGCCATGAACTCATGTAAAGTCCACTATATCTCCACATTCTGCAGTTATCTTCTTCCTAATTACAGTGCCTCGTTTCATTTTTATTCTTAATAAAGAATACTGAAGGTGAATTAATAAAAATACATATTTCTGTTTACAGCCTTGATCATTGAGGTTGACTTGGCCATTTGAAATAATTCCCTTTTCCTCTCTACTTAGCTATTTGATCCCATTAGAGTTACTCTGATTATCTATTAATTTAGGATAAAATCCAGAATAGTACTTAGGCACCTAGATTGTGATGTATGCTGGGAGCATGAGTTAAATGAGTCAAAAACTTCTGCTTAGACTGAAAAGGTGAAAACTTCCCTAGATTCTCAGTGTTATGCTGCTGTGCATGTCCAGAAGTGCTGCCTCAGTATTCATCTTCCACACAAAGCTCCTCAATATTTCTAGGTTGGGGCATGGATAAGAAAAAAAAAAAATCATTGTGTTTCTGTTTTCAAAATAACTGCCTTAAACCCAGCAGGGAATTATTTTCCTTTTTTTTTTTGGGGGGGTGGGGGGGAGGTGGTAGGGGGAGGTGAGATTCAGGACACCATTTTTGCTATCAAAGATACCTGTTGGGAGAATGTAGACCATGGGCTGAAATCGCCCACAGATTGTGAAACACTTTAACTGTGCAACAGCTTTCAGAGACCCCTTAGAGAAATAATTATCAACATGTACATGTTCCAGAAGAAAATGACATAATCTTAGTGGACTTTTGTGTTCCTGTCTCTCATATATCCTTATGTTGCACTCTATTCCTCTCTCCTAATGCTAGGAACTGAGTCAAAAATCAAACCCAAATTGTATCAGGCTGATGTAATAATGCAAAGTGCTTGGCAAGTATCTCAGCCAAAGGAAGTCCAACACCTTCCTCTTGGTACATATAAAGTGCTCCATGCAAAAATGTCACTTTCATTTGCAGTATTTCCTTTGTGCAGGATATATATGTAGTTGTTCAATACAGAATGAAAGAATCAGTGTGAAGAGACATGGATGAGCAATTGCAACCCAATAAGGAAATGTCACAAGTATTTTTTAATACAGTGTGCATGGGGACAGGGTTCCATTTATTTGTTTCTCATGGAGAAGGACATTATCTTTAGTAGATTTTTTACTTTAAAAAATATAGAGGTGGGCATAGACCCTCCATGGGGCAGATATGGTAGGAATCATTGTGATATTGGAACCTATAAACTTAAAAGGTCGTTACATAAACTTGTCTGGTAGTTCTAAGCTATTGCTAATATTTAAAATAATGCCTTGAAGAATGAGCAGAAAAGGATTTTTGTTGTGTGTGCACAACTGTATATTTGTATTGTATGCACATTGTTTCTAGTACTAGGATGTATTGCAGACTTCATCCAGTCTTTGATATTCTGTATGTCATAATTGCCCTGTCGACTTCTGTGCCAATTGACACTTTTCCCTGGTGGAATAATGCGTATATTCAAGTATATTTAACTTCTGAAATGTATTCCATTAATTTCTTTATTTTTATTTATTTGCAGTGGATCTGAATTTGTATATAAATAATTATTCTTTTAATTATGGCAGATTTGTAAGGCACCACATATTAAATAGCCCTCAAAAGGCAAGGGAGAGAGTCTGGATTTACATTGTATGTAGAGCCTTCTGGGCCCAAGTACTAAATTCCAGCATAATGAGGACCTTGTGCTAGTTGTATACTAGACAGGGATACAGCTTATACTGCCAAAGACCTGGCAGCGATGAAAGACTGAGCAGCAACTGCCAAAAATTACTTGATATTGTGTAAGCCCTTGTGCTATACAGTCTGATAGTTGAAAGGGTTCATGTGCAAGAGCAGAATCTGCAAATGAAATGTATACAGTAAAGCGACATTTGTAATAACCATCCTCTATGTATCCCCTCCTTTCCCTTTATGCATGCACACATATTCACACAAATTGCATAGCTATAAAACACTATGAGTCCATATTAGTGCTTTGGGATTAACGATATGGTGAAAAACATTTTATATTCACTATATGATAAAACTGGAGATTTCCAGTGGACTTCCTTAATTTTTTTTTTTTTTTTAATACAAAATGGTTCTTAAAGTGTTGAGAGAGAAAATAGGTTTGGGGAAGTTGGGGGGAAGGAGTGGTTTAAATTTTAAAACAGATTTCAGTTTCATTTCCAAAATAACAGTAATGAACTTTGCAAAATTACACCAAAGATAATCCAAATATTTTTGAACTGGAGAAAATATTCCATTTATTTTTAAGCCTTTTCCTATGTAACTCCTGCTATCTTTGAATAGAAGTGGTTCTAATTAGCTGCTGTTAGAGAAGTACTTGACAAAATGAATGCTTGTGTACCCTGCTCATTTATCCAACCTTTCTCCAGAAACCAAGGCATAGTCATTTTAACAGAGTTTTTATAATACTATGGTTTTAACCTCTTTTCAGTGTATGCTATGAGTTCCTGGAATTTTGTGAACATGAGAGCACAAACTTGATATTAATTCTGTATTTACTCTTCAAGATGGTTAGCCTGATTACAAGACAGTGTAAGAAACCAAGATGGTGTTTTAAAATAAAATTTAAATAATTCTTGTGCCCTGACAATTCTTTTCCTCTTGGAGCATCTCAAAGAGGATAAGATGGAGGGTGACAGTACTGAAGGAAATTAAACAGATGAAGACTATTTGTAGACCAATTGCAGACATACTAATCTCGTTAATTTACATTAAAACCTAACACTTATCCAGACCTCTGCCATTTCAAAAAGCAACAAAAGAGAGGCATTTCTAATTTCTCAAGTGCACTTCAGATTAAATTATGTTCTGCTACATCCACTGAGGAATTCTATTAAGGTATATTTGCAATTGCAATCCTTGGGTCAAATTTGGCTCTGTTTTTTCTGGTGATATTAGATCATTGTTTTAGTTTATTTGCTTGTACTTCTTCCCATCCTCTGTCAATTGCTTGCTTTCTCTCAAGTGTTATCAGTACCATAATCATCATCATTATACAAATTATGCAGAAGGTCCCTGTGCTTGTATAGTCTTATTCTTACTGTATTCTGCTGCATTAGAATGAAATAACGTGGTCAAAACAACTTTGACTCATTGTTTTCTGACAAGTACACACAATCTAAACTAGTCCTTGTAAGCCATGCTGAAAACACGAGTTTGTATGTAATTTGCATAGAATATATCTCACCTAAATTTGGCCATCCAGAATTAAATATCTTGTTGCAGTTAATTACCTGGACTCCCTTTAAAGTCAACAGACAGTCTAGCACCTCCAGAGTGTGAATCTTCTCAGTGATTTTAGACATCTGTCTTAGACTGAGATATACCAGCCACACCATTTCAAAGTTAGGCATCTAGTCAAAGACAGCAAAGATGAAATCTCACCCTTAGGATTACAGGCTGGTGAAGGTGGTGCAAAGACAAGTCTCTGTGCCTGATATCCCTCCTACCTGGAGCCACCATGGTGCATAGTTCTGTGCCATTTTAAAGGTTTAATGTAAGCTCTTGCTGCCACATACATATGAATAAATGAATCAGCATTTCTCAAATGTCACAGAAAACTGTTTGGGGTCTGCCAGCCTACTGACACCAACAGGGGTTCATTCTGTTAGGATCCAAACACAGCAGCTGGGTAAGCTTTTGGAGATCCAGGACTCCCCAGGGAAACATTCACCACGACTGTGACATATGCTGTTTTATTTTAAAATTATCAGTGTATGAACCGTGCAGCACAGGTTTGTACAAAGAAAATTTACACGTCCTGACTGAGTGACTACATGTGTTTCATGGGATTCTGTTTTCTAAGGACAACAGATGGACATTTTAAGCCTTTAGTAAAAGCAGAAAAATGATATACTGACTGATCCATTAACAGAGTTTCTCCAATACAAAAGTCAAACTAAGATAAATGTTTCCCACTTGTTTAAGTAGGTAGTACACAGCTGCAGTAAAGTCTTTTGGCATTGGTAATTCCCAGACACTTATCATCATATACTGTCTGAGGAAAAAATATTTGTCATTTTCTTTTAATGAGCACTCAGAATTTTTGCTAGCTGCTGATAGAATTACTTTAACAGGCTGTTGGAACAGAGGGGAAAAATGGACTGCACATGTGTAGGAGGTCATTAATTGTTCAGACCACATCTTTCTGTGGATTTCCATATGTAACGTGAAACTAGTTTTGAGCAGTGACTTAGAACAATTACGTCTGTGAAGAAACAAACTATTTTGCACAATTTCCTACTTCATCTGAAGCACAGATTTAGTATTGTAGAAGAATGACAAATGAATAAACATGTATTTGAGTGGTGAAGTGGATTAGCATTAAATAAATTTGAAATCAAGACTAACAAATATAAACCTCCTTAGAGCCAGAATAGAAATATAATGTAGCCATTCTCAAATAAGGCTGAGGATTAAATGATGAAATATTTGACAGAAGCTAATAAGCCATCAACATAAGCAATAGGGTGTTAAAATGGAAAAAGGGAATTGCTATGAAACATTTTTCTGATTAATTTTTAGATTTTTCTGAGTACATTTTTTCCCACATGCATATGAATTCTGAACTGCTACTTTCTTGCCAATTTGGAGCCAAAATTAATGGCTTGTGACCATATAATGAGTTGTAATATTTAACTTGGATTCTGTGATCCCAAATGTACTTGAAAGTTTTGTTCTACATGTGGCAGTGCAGGGAAAATGTCCTCCTAGTCATATGGAGTTACAAAAATATTCATTATACAAAACTTTTACCTTCACCCTTTCTCTTGTCCTACTCTATATAGAGGAAAACAGAGATTGCATTCACAGACTTCTCACAAGCACTGCGCATTCAGTTCTCAGCAGGGGAATGAAGCATCTTAAAACTTTCCTTCAAAGGCAGTGCAGTGTGGTGGTTGGAAGAGGTGACCCAAGTGACCTGCCTGTTTCTGCTAACATCTTTCTATGCAAAGTTGGCAGAAGCCACTTAGGAAAAGCTTTTTCAAAAGCCATCATCGTTGATTTCTTTCTGCTGCTGCTGAGGTCAATGAGAGAGTTAGTGTTATCGTGATTCTTACCCATAAGTATCGATGTGAAAACTCTCATCGACTTCAGTGTAAGCGAGGACAGGGCAATAATAGACACTCTTGGAAATCCCATCTGCTGCATTGCAGTTTACTGCTCCATAAAAATGGGCAATAACTATACTGCATGATGTATGATGAAGGTTGAACTGCTAGTACTTGAAAGTGCATTTAATTAGTTCAGATAGGTCATAGGTGCTAAGTAAGCAATTGTTATTAAGATTTTATCCCCTAGAAATACCAATGCCAATTTTTCCCCAACTGACAGCTGGGAAGCATGCTTGCAGTGGCCTTGTCTGGATATTTTTTTTTTTTCATTTGAAATGAAGTCAGAATACAGTGAGTAATGAATTTCTTCAATAATTTGAACCACATACTTCTTTCTAAGTAATCTATGTCATCCCATTATTTTGAAATAAATTCCTATTAACAAGCCATACCATCCAAAAATAATTATAATCAGAAAATCAGCTTTCAGATTGCTACAGTGCAGAAGTTTAAACTTTCTAACATATGGGTTTTTTTCCTATAGTTGGAAACTTGTTTCCAGTAGTGTGTCCTTGATTCAGGGCACAACTAAGAGGAATCATTATTATTATTCCAATGTGAAAAGGCAGACTATTTCTTTTTCTGTTATGTTCTTAGTTCAAGACAGTTTTTCTTGACTGTTAGTTCTTAAAGCCTGGCAGTCTCACCCTTATAACTCTGCATTCTCTAAAGAAGTAATTCTCCTTTCAGGCTAAGCAATCTTGCACCCCTTACTTCCACCATCATGGTTCCACCAAACCTCTCTGAACCTGTAGTGCTTAAAAATCTGGGATCTGCTTTTCCACACTTGGTAGAAGTTCATTCTCTCTAGGCCTCTAGGACTGGTTAGGCCTCTAGGACTTATTTAGTTTTAATGTTTTGCACTGCTAAAACATTAGTTTGCATGTAGCCTAAAAACTGAAAATACTCAGATGCTGGGATATGAGTTTATGGCCTCAGTGTAAAATTGCTGCTCATGGAATAGTTGGTTGTGTTTACAGTACCAACAAACACATCAGTGCTTGGATGACTATAAAGTCTAAAATGTTCCCTTTAAGGTGTAGTCAAAAACCAGTGTGATATAATCTGGGAAAGTTTCAACTACCGCTGTTTTTCTTGTACCACATGTGGTTGAACAGAAAAAATCTACCCATGCCTGTCGATCCAGCAAACTGAGAACTACATTCATTTTTAAAAGATGGAACAATCAATGACAAATTAAAGAACACTATAGCTATAAATTATTCATGACAGTAAATCCCAATAATTGAAGTATGCCACATGATGCAGAACATTAAAAAATTTGCATTGCTTGTCATATCCAGATCAATATTAGAGAGATTGTTAAATTGAGATCAGGGGAAAACAGCAAACAGAAAAAAAAATCAAAAGTGAACCACAAGCCAAAATCCATAAATCACTCAGTCATAAATAATTAAGGTGAACAACCCTTCCTTTTGTAGAATATGCAATATATTTAGGGATCAGCACTTGTTTTGATAACATTTCAAAACTTACACTATGCAACTCTGTCGGTTTGAAGTTTTATTTATTAGCAGCATTAGTTGTTCAGTTCATTGCAATTTAGATGAAAACTCAGAACCACACTTTTAGCTGTTGCAAACCTATTTAGCTCCACTGAAGCTGTTGGACTTCTTACCCAGCAGCTGATATAGTATCTTACATCACTCTAAAATTTAGCTAGTACATTTGAGCAGAATTTAAAAAGTAAGCAAACACTTGAACAATACTCTGGCCTACCCCACAGTCTGCTGGAGTTGATGAAAAGGCTCTCACCGGCTTTGGACCAGGCCTGCTGTTGTGATTTCATTCTCAGATCTAGAAATTTAGTGATCATAACTCTACAACTAAGTACAGAAACTTGCCTCTACCTACCCTGAAAACATTTAATGCAATAGGCCAGATGAATTATCATTGGACTTCTTTCACTGGTGGGGAGTTTAGGGGGTTCTACATCCCAAAAGAATGGCACCCAATTGCTCCTGAATGTTAACTTCATATCTTCAAGCATTGATATTCTGGACATACAGTGTCAATAACAGATTCAGATTCTTCCAGAAAGGCATGGCAAATGCAACCATAGTTGTGGCACATGCAGATCTCTAATGTCATAGCCTCTCACATCGCATCCTGATGATGCAAGTGATGTGTTGAGTCACATCACCAGACAGAGGCTATGGCGACATGCTGTGGCTGACGAATGCACCAGGTAGTACCAAGGGTCTGCTGCTCCTCTCTAGATGATCTCAAATGGGCAAAGAGCCAATACACTGCACAATATCCCCCTGGGAGAAATCTGTTGAAGTGTCAGTACACCAAATGTGTTAACATCATTAGCAAGATTCCTAATTACCTATTTTAATTAAGTATCGGCACATGCTATTTACTGCTACAGAAGAAAAAAGTGATAATTTATTTGCAGACAAAGAATTCTGCCTATGAAATTACTCCAGCATTGGAGCCAATATATTTGTAAATATGTTGTACATGGAATTCAAATTATATAATCGACAACACTTCCTAACATGGTAAGTAATGAGAATTCACATTGAATTTTCCACAACAACCATTTGAACTGAAGGAAAGAGACACCCAATTCCTTCTGAAATTAATGGGAATGCGGTCTGCAATGCCCAGAGGCAGATTTTGAGAATCTTATCCTTGATCTTTTTTGATTCAGTGGGTTCTGTTCTAGTCAAGGGCACTAAAAGCTGAATGAAAAGTTGTGTTTCCCTTGCTTTCTGACAACCATGCTTAAACTGCTCCTGTCAATGCAGAGTGACCAAATGCACCTGTTTCTTCCAGTACATACAGTTTTCTCTTTCCACTTTTGTCCGACCAGGTCTATTTTCCGCTTAAATACACAGCTTAATAACAGACTGTATTATATATTAAAAAAGCATTCATGCGTGTAACATGCCAGCACTGTTTCTTAGTGTGGTGCAAACCTCAGATGTATCATAACAACCATCTCCGTCCTACTGAATATAAAAAACTATTTCTGCATTTCAACTTTGGGACAGAAAAAGTAAATTTTTCAGCAGTGTATTGTAAAGATACAGTAGTTTGAAAGGAAAGCATTTTTGGTCCCTGTTATAAATAACAAATATTTTGGATGCACATGAGACTATTTGCATTTTTTATTTATTTTTTATTTGGGGTTTCTGTTCAGAGGGGGTCTTTCCTGTTTGTTTTATTTCATATGTTCTGAATATGATAATTGGAGAGACCACAAAAATTAAAAGCAGACTGTGACCAAGCTGATGTCTTATGCCTTAAGTAGATTCTCCAAGTGGACAATTTCCAGCTTCGTTCTCATAAACATCAAATGTATTGCCTTAAACAACTATGCAATCATATAGGTGTGTTTTTACACTAGCACCCGATGCGATCACTGTAACATCCAGTGTCATCAGCAGAGGCTTGTCTATTTATGCAAAGTACAAATCAGAGATACTTCTCAAATTCTTCTCCTTTCTATTCAAATCCTCACAGTGTGTCAATTTCTATTGGAATGGAATAAGTATTCTCACAGCAATGGCATAAAGATATCAACTTGGGACCAAATGTCCTCCCATCCATAAAGAACTACTGCAGTATTTCAGAGGGAATGTGGCTTAAGCTGGAAAGTTATGACCTAAACATGAAACAAAGAGAGAGGACTAGCTCTCGTGTAAATCTGTTGCTGAACATGGCAAGTAGAAAAATATAAAAATAAAGAACAATGGATAGCAGAATATGTGCTGTTACCGTGAGATTTAAAGAATGTGGGGGAAAGGGCTACATTACTGACAAATCTCAGAAGCTATTTCTATTGTATGTGTTTAGTTGAGTGAGGTTTCAAAGCACTCAAGAAGTGCTCAGAACCAGAATGTGTCCTTTATTATCAAGGATCTGCAGAAAACAGACTGCAGGCTGGAGCTGCAAGAAAGATTAATAAATCAAGGTCTGCAGAAAATATAGTGTTCAAGGGAGTTTACAAATGTTAAAGTTTGAGTATGAAATACTAGGGCAGGTTGTACTATGCTGTGCTTAGGAAACTCCCCTTGAGAAAGGGGAAAATATCAAACAGGGTTGGGGCACTTCCATAAGCATCATCATCATCACCACTGTCATGGTTTAACCCCAGCCAGCAAATAAACCCCACGCAGCCACACGCTCACCCCCCGCTCTGGTGGGATGGGGGAGGGAATCAGGAGGGCACAAGTAGGAGAACTCCCGGGTTGAGATAAAAACAGTTTAATAATTGAAATAAAACAAAGTAGAAGAGTAAGAATAACAATGAGAGCAACAACAATAACAGAATATACAAAGCAGGCAATGCACAATGCAACTGCTCACCGACCACCGATCGTGTGTCACGAATCGGGGCAAGCCTCCCCCCCCCCACCTGGTTTTTATACTGAGCATGATGTCACATGGTATAGAATACCCCATTGGCCAGCTGGGTCCACCACCCCGGCTGTGCTCCCCGCCCCTCCCCGGTGCAAGCACCACCCAGCAACAGCCAAAGCATCAATGGGCCATCAATGCTCCAGGACAACCACAACTGCAAAACAGAGGGTTTTTTTGCCAGCAGCACCTCCGTTTATTCTTTCAGTTGGCAGGGCCATAACTTTCAAATCATTGTATAATCTTAGCCAGATGACTTCGGATAGGGGATTTCAGACAGTGATGATGACACACAGCTCCTCGTGAGGTCAGGATTCATCAGGAAATGGAAATGTATCTCTTGAAGGTGGATGGCTGACAGCAAGCAGCAGTAACAGAAGTATGGAGAAAAAAAAATAATTTCTCAGACTTTCTGATGAATATGAAAGACATTCTATTTGTGAAGAACATAGGGGGAGCAATGTGTTCCCCCTGCCAAGCAATGTTTTGCCAGAAGGTGCTGGATTGCCAAATACATGAGCCACTTCAGCTGGCAGAATGCCCTGATGAAATCATCTTATTTGGCAGCTCTGGATTTCTAATGAACTGTTTTCCTAATTCCATAGCAAGAATGATCAGTGTGCCATGGAAACTTTGCAGGAAGGATGGTGTCAAAAACACACCTAGAGCATGAGATAGCATCACTGCTGTGCTTTACAGGAGCCTGGATATCATTGTCCTAAGAACTGGCCTTAAGAAGGATAAGTTAGGAGAAGCTGATTAAGTTAATCACCCCCTCTGTTATTTTGGACTCTGGCAGACTTCTCAGCATTGCCATTCAGCAACGGGACAGGGATGCTTTGGATTTTGACCCTTATGTTTGCTTTCTCCCTCATATACAAAGTAAAATGGCAAGTCGTGATGGGGACGGCGTAAGCATTATAGCAGAGTGTGTGGCTTGAGCTAGCCTAGATGAATCAAAGGCAAAGACAGTTGGGTCTGGTAGCTACAACTATAGAAGCAGTCAGGTTTGAGCATTAGTATTCACTTATATGGGGATAGGGGCCACCTGCCTGTGGCAGTTTCTCTCTGTTGTGCTGTGATTTATTATGACAGAAGCCAGGGTTAGTGTTATCTCACCCTGCTGCTGAGACAATGATTATGTGCTTTACCTTGACATTACTTGATGCAGTGCTCTCTCTCTCTAACAGAGTTGGTGTTTGCAGGGTTTATGTGTTTCTGTAGGAATTTCGCCAACATCTGGCAGGTAAGCCCTGCAATATGCACCTCTGCATCACGAATAAAGCCAACACAGAACCACCTCGGGGCAACAGAAAGATCAGAAGTAAGACCGGTCCTCCTTTTCCTGGTAAAAATACCATGTCCACTCCTAGAAATAGCAATACAGAAGGAAAAAAAAAAAAAAAAAAAAAACCCACAACAACAACAAACAAACAAAAACCAACAAAAAAAAAAAAAAAAGAAAAAACGCAACTAAAAAAACCCTGCACTGTTTCAGAACTAACCCGGGAGGAGGCAAAACCAGTATTTGAACTACCCTTTCCCTTCCTTCTGCCTTGCTGATGCAGGGTAATAGTAAAGTTCTGGCAAATCATAATTCTGTCCCCTCCTGCCCAGGTAGGACAGGGTGATGCCAGCCCTGGGAGAAAGGCACAGACTGAAGGCACAGAGAATGCTAGCAAGTAGCCTGCACTCCTGGACCTCATGTAGCTCATCTCATGGCGTGGATATGTTTTTCCTGGCTGTTATTCACTCATGCAGGCTTGGCAATCACAGCCTCACTATCAGTGAACAATCATGGTGTGATCTTAGTTAGATATATAAAACCTGGATGGAAGGGGGTGTTGGGGTTTTTTGTTTGGTTGGTTGCTTCTTTTTGGTTTTGTTTTTACACGTAGGTATTTATTATACTAAAATTGATCTTACCAAGAGTCACCACAGTCCTCTTGCAACTTCTGTGCAAACAGAATTAATTATGCTACTATCATTATTTCACTGTTTCTGGGGATTAACTGACAAATTGAAACACAAAGCAGGAATGGACCACTGTCCCGATGACATGACAGTAACAATAAGGAAACTGAGCAAATAAACCCAAAGAACTCAAGATTTTAGTTAAATCAAGAGACACAGTGCAGGGAATTTTAACAGCGAATACCTTCTAAGACTGCTTTTTATTACTGTTAATTAAATCACCTGATAGGATTTCCTAAAAATTCTAATTTAAGATGTTGTTCTGCTTTGTTTACAAATATTTAAAGGCATAACGGTATGAAAGTTCACTTTTTAAAAGAAATTAAGATGTATAAGGGTTACATAATAGAGGAAAGCAATGAACATCTGTGGCATCATGTTGCTTTTTACACATAAAAACATTGTTTGGGGGATTTGCTGCTTACAAACACCTGCTTAGCAGTGATGCCAAAACCAACCTGCTTCATTAGTTTTGACAGATGACCAATACCACCTAATAGCCTTAATTCTGACAGACAGCTCATTTCTTTAGCCATATAAAATCTGTCTAATTAATTGATAAAAACAGTTGAGATTATATATTAAAAAAAAAATGAAACAGGTTTTTGAATACAGAAACTTTAATCCATCTAGTTGTTGAATTTGGCATGGAACAATGATCAAAATTTGGATTTGTAGAAAATACGTCCTTTGAGTTACTTTCATGTTCTTTGGGCATCATCAGACAATCTGAGTGAAGTAATTACCATCTAGGTATTTGTTATTACCTCAGTGCTGAAAAAAAGTTCTGTTTATTTAAGAGAGTCCTGTTATCTCTGACTACCCTGGGAGTGATTTTTGTCTAATTCAGCTGACTTAGTAGAGAAAGCAATGAGCACCACAGACACAATCCTGTCAGGTGTTTCAAGTGTGGGACCATAATTGCTGCCTGAAGTAAGAACAGGTGGAGGTGATTTCCTATGCTTTTATAGCTAGGTCCAGAGGAGAATGTCTAACTATGCCTTTAGTCACATAATGATGGTATACAAAAGGAATCTTTGTGCATCACCTGTTTGGAGTTGCCTAATTTTGTCTGTCAATAATTTTTTAGTTTCCATCTTGTAAATATGAAGCAGATATCTCAAGCAATAGCTATGTTTAATTTGATTTTTTTTCACTTTAAAAGGTCATACTTAAAATATATTATTGAAAAACATTTATAAATGTTTCTGCTACCTGTGAATAATATGCAATTCCCCAACAATAAAAATATAATGGAACTATGAATTACAATTAATTGTGGTTGGACTGCTTTTTTATTTCTCAGAAATATCTTTCGAAAATACTTCTGCAGTAACCTCCATGTTTTATTCAGTTGTGAATTCTGTTTTGCTGATGCATTTCCATATTTTCCTTCATGTTTAATGATTTAGTATTGGTTTTTTCCACTTTAAGTGAATAACTGAAGCTTGTTCAATGTTTACATTTCATTGCTGTACATCTCAAATAGTTTTACTGGTATTCATTTTAAAGTTGTAATTTTATGATTCCTCAGTTTCATGAATATTAATAGAAATGGAAAATGCATCACGTGATTTAAAAAATAAAATATTTTGGGGAAAAAACCCCTCCTAGTGAAGATTGCACTTGTCTTGGAATGCTCACTTTTGGGAAGTAATTGATATTACAAAAGTAGATGTCAAGTTTGAAACTACAATTTAAATTACACCCACCAACTAAAGTCCACATCAAATTCTAAAAGCTAATTTTTAATATCACTTCTTTAACTTTATATTCAATTTGCAATGTCTGTTTTAACTCTGCCAAAGAGTAACCATGCAAGCCACAACCTCAGCTGGGGTAAATCAGCACAGGTTCACTGAAATCTGTAAATCTAACAGTGTTCACCAGCTAATAACCAACACCAGTTTCACAGAGGATGTTGTAATGTATCAACATCTACTTTATCTGCACAGCCCTGGGCATTATCTTCTTACAAAAACCCAAGAAATCTACGACTTTTATGTACTACTTAAAATTTCTGATCAACCTGTTGTAGTTATAGGCACCAAATGTTCCTGCCAAGCTGATGAACTCCACCAGCATTGCCGAAGAAGAGTGAGAAGATTGGCAGAAGTAGACTTTCCCACCTCCCAGGTTTTGCTTTGAAGCTGGTCTAAACTGGCCCAAAAGTTGTGGTCACCTGAAAGTCGTTTCATCCAAAAAGAGGTGCTAGCTGCAAATCAAACATTATTGTAGCTTCTTACCATCTCCCATGCTTTTTATGTAGCCACCTTCCTAATCATTATCTAAAAAACCCCACCACATTCTGCAGCTGTGTTCACAGTTTTGAGCTGAGTACTGAAAGTTTAGAGGATGGACAGGTCTAGAGGACAAGCGGTCTTCCCATTCCCAAAACAATCTTTCTACAAACCAAGGGTACAGCAAACCTCTTTAGATACATGGTAAGCAAAGAATCAGTCCCCTTAATTTCAGTGGATCCAGTCCCATGTGTAAAGGCAGGCAGACACTCCAGGTTTTGCCACAGTAGGGACCCAACAGGGATAGAGAGTGCTCCCAACACAGCGCTACCAGCACTGCTGCTAATAGAGCACTTTTCCAATGAATAAATTGAAGATTCTCCTGTTAGGGAAGGTTAATCTAGCACCTTTTATGGGCACGGTACTCATTAATATGTATCTTGCATTTCTAAAACTCTGGCTTCAGCTAAAAAAAAACCTCTTATGCATAGTTATTCATATTGCCTTCTTGTAACTTCCTGGGGTCTTAACTATGAAGAAAATTACTTCATTGCATTCGTACATCCATAAATGGCAATAAGCCTTTTTAAATGTAAACATCACTGTGGATTTGCATGTACTTTGAGAGCAAATATGATGGCAGAACTTTGGAACCCAGCATATTTTTCATTAGTTTTTATAAACATATAATTTAGTTTTAATACTCTGTTCTTGTCATTATGGTAATTCGGATCCTAGTCCGACAAGGTGCTGAAGCTCAGACCTGACTTTAAACCTGCATCTAATCCTGCTGCCTTCACTGCGACTTAGCAGGAACCCAGGCAGTGAGCAGAATGGGACTCTATGGGATGAGGGAGGTTTAGGAAGCGCATATAAAGAGCTCGCAGTGGTACCTGTCTTAAGCACCCTTCCTGGAGGTCAGCATAAATCAGCTTACTACAGAAACTGAGTACAGTGGATATTTTAAAGTAGTCTCTTAGGATGGAAGTTTGCCTGTTGGGGGTTGCTGTTATTGTAGATTTTAAACTGAAACGTACTTTCAGCATGTAAAGGTTTTGGCACCAGTATGACCATTCTTGATCCCAGGTAGAGGAGCAAGAAAGGGAGGGAAACATCCCGCTGTCTTGTTGTTATCACTCCTGACAAGTGCGCTAAAGACATTGGAAAAGCACCATTCTGCTAATGCTGCCATCTGAGCAATAAGACATGCCAAATTCTAAAAAACACTTTCCTCAGGCGAGCAACTGAGAGCTGTTTATAATAGACCAGAAACTCCTGTCTGAGATTTATCGGCGACTGTCACAGGTAAGAAGTGTTTACTAACAAAGCCAGAACAAGTGACAGAGAAGGTGATGACTCCTTCAGGATGCTCAGCCTTTGGAATAATTCAACTTTTCGCAAGCAGCCCCAGCAAGTCCCAAATCAGAGCTTTCAGCAGGCCAGCTTGTGCACAGCGAAAGCACTCCCTTCCCTGGGCAGATCTAATCTGACCCAATTGTATCTGCAGCTACCCTGAGTAGGGCAAATGGAAAATGGATCAAAGTGGATCTGATTCTGGCTTCCCCGAGAGCACTGCAGAGTTTCATTTCCCTGTATCTGATTTGTTTGAAATCTTGGCTGATGGTCAGGCCTTCAGATAGATAATCATTTTAGCAACTGAGTATTATACATTCATCCTTTTTTCTCCCACATAGTCTTATATTTTCTTTAGCAATATGAATTACGTGTATCTGGAAAGAAAAAGGCTGGACTCAGTGGTTTCAAAAGTAGGGATTACTGATTAAGCTATTGCTCTAACACACACAGATCGCTCAAGGTTGCTTGCATTCTTGGACAATGCAGCAAGGACTCGCTCACAAGGTGGGTATGCTTCATCAGCATGGTGATTGGCCAGCAAAGATTCCCCCTTGACAGAGTAAGGTTAGGTGGGGACAGGGAAAAGAGATAGAAGCAGGCATCCAGTAATTTACCCCATCAATGAGAAGTAGCTCTTAGGCTAGCAGAGCATTAGGAAACTCTTAGAAATCACTTTCTTAACTTGTGGGGGGAAACCGGAAGTTTTGCCTACCTGAGGACTGACCTTGCAGTCTGTCAGTTGTATTATAGAACCAACAGAAATATTATTGTACTATTCTGCTCTCAGAGTTCATAAATTGAACTCTAGAAACTAAGTGGAAGTTGCACTTGGCAACTAAAGAAGGACACTGAGAAGTTCCTGGAAGAAGTCAGGAATTTTTTGTTAGATATCTAATTATGTTATAATTTGACTGCTCAACCAGTTGCGCTTTTTAAAAATAAAGCCTTCATTCCAGGTTTGCTACAGTACATCACAATTTTTTGTGATTCCAGTCAGTGTTTCTTTCAACTTTTGAAAGCGTCTTTCAGGCCCTAACAAGTGTCTTCCAGGAAAATTGACTCCAAGTGCACTTGTCTTCTTAAATAAAACACCCACTGCCATTTACAAGCAGATTTCTTTAGAGACAACCAAAAGCATCAAACAAGTATGAATTGCCATGAAGACCTCAGCCCCTCCTTTCTTTAGGACTCCAGCAGCCAGTAACATGTTGCATTCTTATAAACCCTATCACATATTTGGATCAATCTCAATAAAATACAATCTCGTTTCCTCACCACACCAACACATACTGCTCATTACAACTATTAACAGGTCTATGAACAGGAGGGGAAGATCATTATCAGGTTTGATGGATGTGTAATATTTCTGTTCTGCATCTCTCTTGTTAGCTGATTACTTTGTGCCAGGAACTGTACATCATGAAGATGTACATCTTTTCTGTTCTGTGGTCCCATATTAAGTTTTCCTACTGAAAGTCTGTTATAACATAAATATTCATCAAAAATAGGCTAACGGAAGATAGTATAAGGAAGATAGTATGTGACTAATACAAAAGGTGTTTCCAAAGAAACTGTGTTTTTTCATGTATCTCTTTCAATTCTTGAGATCATCATTAAACTTCTGCTTCTAGTGGGGCTTTTGTTGTGGCCTAGATCAGAGGGCCTTAGCAAAGGCAGATACTAACCTTTCCTTTTTCAGATACTGACTCCCCTGTTTTGACTGCAAGCTCTTTGGGAAATAGATGACCTTTACTGCATAGCTTTACAAAGAACCAAAATTGCGCTCTAAACTCAGTTGCTGTTTATGTGTTCTAGCTTAAGTAGTGATAGATAAAAAAATTACCTGTGTTTTTACATTTATATCTTTACAGTAGAGTCATTAAGAAGTTTCCCAGCAACATGAACATTTAAAAGCTTAAAGCAAAGTTCCATTGAAACTCCTCTAGGTACCTTGAGGTTACAATACACTGTGATAACCAGCAGTTTGCAAATGGTAGCCTGCAGCCATAACAAAAAGCTTGCTTGATTTCTCTATTCAAGAGGTGGAAGAGTAAAGCAATAAGTATGCATTGTGCTTTCCTCTGTGAAAAAAAAAAACCAAACCAAACCAAACAAACAGGAACAGACAACAACATTTGGAGAAAACGCTACTAAAATAGAGGCAGGTTGCAGCCTGAGGGCACTAATCTGCCTTCCCTTAAACTTCTACTGTGTAGAATCATTGCCTACAGGACCCTCATTTTGCTGAACTATTTAGCATCCATATTTAGATGGACCACATCAAACCAAATGATAACCAAATGAACTTTTATCCTTTCTTCCATCTTCTCTCCCCGCACCATAAATGAAAACAACTTCCATCATCCCTCCTCGATAAACTTATCACTTTCCCCTCCATGTTGTTTATGTCGATCTATTGCTTCTAGGATTTTATCTTCTTTTTTTAAAGTTTTGGAGAGCTTTACAAGAGGAAGAGGCAAAGGAATAAAGACAGGCATCTGAGATAACAATAATAAAACTGGGTGGCAGCTGGAAAAAAAAATCAGTCATATGAATTAGGCAAGATTCATGGCTACTGAAAGTGAACATGACTCCATTGACACCAACAACCTAAGAAATGTATACAGATATGCGTGTTTCTCTTATATTGCCATACATAACACCAGCACTGCAAAAGGAATCCCCTGACTTTCCACTAACACAGTGCAATCCTGTTTTTCTCATACTACCAAATACATTTATATCTAAATCACAGAATTTATTACTTTGTATTTCAGTTTCTGACACATATTCATGGCTGATTCCCAGAGTTACTTCTTCTCTCAGCAAAAACCATATTAATACCCCTGCAAGTGAATATCTAGAGAATTTATTATAAGAGGAAATGGTTGGACAAATACAAAACTTGAAGCAATTTAATCTATGTATCAAAATACTTGCCATTCTGAATAAATTGAAAATGGAAGGTATGATACAGATCTGGATTTGGAGTAGAACCAAAGAAAGTCACTCAAGTAGTTTTGCTCTCCAAAATTGAAGTACTTAAGATTTCTTAATTCAAAGCTATAAAAAATTCCTTCCTGTGGGCACTGCAGAGAAGTAAATTTTCTTAATTACAATGAACAGCCTGGACTTCTATCAAATCAGATTCGGTTTCGGTCTTTTTGTTGTTAGTCCTTTTTTTCCCAATCAAATTGGAAATGCTATGCATTACAGGGAAGACAATATTTTGTAGCTTCAGTGAAGCAGCAGACAGACTCAAAAATCTTACTTCAGAAGTGGAATGGACTATTGATATCAGCAACCCTGAAGCAATATATCATTTACTCCTTTTAGAAATGCTTACAATTTCCAGTCTACTACAGAATCTAAAGTGTAATCTGCTAGGATTGAGTTTGATACATAAATGAGGAAAAATACATTAATACAAGGTTTAAAACCTTAAACATTTGCAGTTGAAATAGTTTTACCTTTACCAAAAAGCCCCCAAGCATAATGCAGCTGAATGACTGTACATTGTGATTTTCTGAGAGACTTCCTCTGCTCCAGTAAGAGTAGCTTAAATTCTCTTTTTCTTTTTTTTTCCAATGAGTCAGAAATTGTCCTTTCTATAGCCTGAGGCAGCCTTTACTGATCTTTTGGGTGGTGCAGCATTGTTATCAGTCTAGGTATTACAGTGCCCAAATGCTAGTAGGGGAGATCTAGTAGGGGAGATGTCAGGACTGTAAAGCTTGGGTTTATTTTTACTGTAACAAATTAGTTTGTTTCACATGTATGCAAATCCCAAAGCAGGGAGTCTTACAGCGCACAGGTAATTCAGTCTCACAGAAATCCCAGGTCAACCCAGAAGCCTGGTATCAGTGGAGCCAGTCCCGCCTCATCCCTATGTTTTAATCAGTGACTAAGAGAGAAGGCAACTTTTCCTGCTGTTTGCACAGCTTCATCTCCACTGCTGCGTCTCAGAACCTGAACCATTAAAATAACTCAATTGCTAAAGTGGCATGCAGCTCCTAGGTACGGAGCTCCTGTGCAGGGCGGCCCAGCTGCCCGGTGACCACTGTGAATGCCAGGCAGGCTGCGTGGGTGGGTGACGTCATATGGGCGCTACAGATCTACAAGAGTTTACGATGCAGACCTGCTCCTTTAAGAGAAAACATGTGTTTTCTAAACATTATAAAACAGTAGATTAATATTAACTATAATAATTAGATAATATAACTCTATTTTCAAAAGTGTGTTGACCACCTTTAAAGATAGGTGCTTGATATTTGCACGTACTTACTTAAAGCACTTTGAGGATTTGAGACTTGGTGCAGATCCACACAGCTCTTTTGAAAAGTGGTCAAACTGATGCTGAGCTCTCTGAATCCCCAATGAGACCCAAGTTCTTTTAAAAATTTGATCCCAGATGAAAAACTGGTTTTGCCTGTAAGAAAACTCTATTGGTAAGCAAATGAAAAAAAAAAAAAGTACAAAGTACATGCATAGTACAAGCACATCCTCCTGTCTGTCTCTCCAGTTACTTTAAGAAAGCCTGAACAATTTGGGACAACCTGATTTCTCTGTGCTCTGAGGTTGCACAGCCTCACCTTAATCCAGGAGTGTAAATACAACAGTATAAATAATGGGTGTACATCCAGATATACGTTCTGGACCTATACCAGATCAGTTCTTTGTGTTTTTTAGCTAGTGAAGAAACTATTCAACCATAAACTCAAAGCAGCAGTTGATTTTGTGTTTTCTTTTTTTTTTTTTCACAATACAACATATTTGTATAACATCTTGAATTCTTCAGCAATTTGGTATAAAATTTGTCCCCTTCCACTAAAATACCTTATTTTTTTATTCTGGTTGTTGCTTTTTATTTTTTTTTTAATGTCAAAGGCACAAAAATTCTTGATGGCTATGATCTGTATTCTGTTACGCTTACATTGATTCTTCAGTTTTTACATCCTTACATAGCTGATATACACCATACAGGTAAAAGTAGATTTACTGATGACAACAGTATACCATATTCAAGTTATAATGAAGCATTTTTATGATGAAGAGTTTCCCATTCAAGTAACACCACAGATTTCACAGTGCTGCTGAACCTGTGTAAAGTTGGCAGAATCCAATTGTGGCATTGCTCAGGACACTAGGTTGAGTTGGGAAGGGTGGTTGCTGAGGCTGTAGCAGCTTATGCTAAGGGCTAAATACTGGATAATTTATGCTGCTACTTAAATGCAAGACACTAGTGAGCTCTCATTCCCATGAAATCATATGGTAGCCTGAGCATTCGAACCAGTCTCAGGCACAGCTTCCAGCCTCCAGCTGTTTTATTCTCTAGTATTTTTAATGTTTCCACATCTGCATATGCTTATGTGTCAAGCACATACATTATTCTTATTAAAAAGATGCTCTATAAACCAGTTCCCCTGTTGCTACTGTTAAAGTATGAGTTGTAATTTCTTTCCTGAGGGGAATTTAATGCACGAGAAAAGTACCATTTCCCTGTATGTGGCTTGAAAATTTATAAGGACTGACAAGCTTTTGTCTGTATATCCTTACATTTACAACAATGTGATCCATTGCTCAGTACGATTAGCACGTACCAGATCTACAGCCCTGACAGGGCTGCTTTGTTCATTTCTTAGAGGACATAAACCATCACTAACACGTGACTTATCATTCTTTATCTGAGTCCATTTCTGTGAAGTCAAGCTAATAGCCACCCTGTACAAAATGCACATAGCTACACAGATATAGGGGCTTTTAGAGTCCCCTCTGGTGCTGCATCTGACAGTCTAGAGGATGAGGAAAAAGAAATAACAAAATACAAAATATGGATCTATTTCTGTTCTTACATTTATACAACTCAGGGTGTGTGTGGGGGGGTGTGTGTATGTATATACATTCTTGGTGTATATGGATATTTAAACCAGAATAATTACCTTTGTGTGCAGAGGTACTCTGAATTTAAATGAGAAAGCAAAATCCACTTCCATTTCATTTACTAGGTGATGAAATGGTATTGAATTATGTCAATTCCTCTTCTCCCTCTTCATTGCTAACAACACGTTCTATTTTAACAGGGTCTAAAATGGTCAAACCACCACAATTGGTACCCACTGCTAGGCAAATGGAGAGTAACAATGTAAGTGAGCTTGAGAGGCTCGTTAACTCTCTGGTGTTGAGCGGGGCAGAGGTTTCAGTATTTGTTCTACTCCTTAGCAATCATGTAAACAGGGTTTTGACCACACTTGTACTGGAAAATGGCTGTTCTTTATTGAAATATAAACTTGCCAAAGAAAATATAAATATGGAAATAGGAACATGCAAATTTCCCAGTTATGCATGGAACAAAAAGTCTTTTTTTGCACACCCAAAAAAGTGTGCATTCCTAGCAATTGTCTCATAAAAAATGGTCTTACTTATCTAGTTTAGGTGCAGAAACGGTACCATCTAATTACCAAGCACAGAGGATTAACACTTATTGTCAATCAGCTGGAAGGATAGAATTCATTCTCACACTTTCTTAGTTAACAATAGTGAATAAGAAATACATCTACAGCAAATGAAAGCCTGTATTGATGGGGTTCAGAAAAAGAGCTAATTTTGTTAGAACAAATAGTTATAAGTAACTATGTTATTTTCAGCACGCTACAAATGAAGCATTACATTTTTAAACTATATTATTCAGCATCTCTCCTAACCCTTTCAGTAAAAATCTCACCTCAATTTGTAAGAATCTTTTGCTCACTGGCTGCACCTTTAAATGACCAACAGTCAAGAAGGTTGAGCTACATTACAAATCTAGCCTTCTGGTTGTGGATTTTTAATTACTCTCAATTACTTTATCCTCTTTTTTGATTCCTTATTACTTGTTTTTACCAAACAGGATCCCAATCCAACAGCCATTCAACTCGGCAGGAGTCATTCCGTTAATGAAGTTTTGATCTGTAACAGCTTCTCTCATTTTCCCTACAGACTATCAGGATCAAATCATAGCCAAATGATGTGGTAAAACAAATTTCTCATGAACAGCAGAAACAATAAAGTCTGGCTTCCAGATAATTCCTGTCCTATTACCACCCCCATCCCATCTTCCCCGATAACTGCCGTTTCCTCACAGCTCTATCACAGTGGCTCTGCCCTGCATGTTCCCGGTCCCCCTGGTATTATTCTCCTCTCTGACAGCAGCTCCCTCTTGTCCTCAGGCCCTGCCCCTGCTATATTCTATGTCAAACCAGCTATCTTGCCATGTGATAGCTCTGCTTCGTGCTATGCAAGCGAGGAGTTGCCTGAAGGGTTACTGGTTATATGGCTGCTATAAACTCAACTGAGAGCAACAGAGTACTCTCTGTTTTTCTCTCACTAAAGGCTCTTTCCCATTTACTCAGCTTCCAATTTTAACAGAATGTGTAGGAACTTAATGTCTTCCAGATCTCTGTGCTATCAAATTAGTTGATATTTGCAAATTTGGTTGGCGTTTACAAAAAAAATCAAAAGCTGCTAGGAAGTATCTGACTCACAGAGAGATAGACAACGTCATCACGAGTTGTGTTTCCTTAAAAAGCTAGACTAAATGTTCCCAGAAGAAGGTTACAGTCTTATAAAATCACAGACCAGGTATGAATTATAGCGCACTGGCAGCCAAATCATTCATTTTCAAGAATGGGGTCATAAAAGAAGAGTTCATTGGCTCACGAGAAGTAATTCTAACGTACATTTGTAGGAGAGTATGTACAGCTCTCAAGGTTACTGAATGTGCGGTGGGGAAAGACTTGTTTCCAGCTCACAGAATGCAGGTCATTGCAATCTCAAGCAAGCGATCACAGCTAGGTAGCTAATCCTGTTTATTCTAGAGTTTAGCTTGAAATAGAATAGAAAATCTCAACTCCCTTGAATTTTGTACCTGGAAACTGAGCGTAACATTACCATGTAGGCTTATGTCTTTGTGAAACTGAGTTGCATTCTGAAATCTGAAATGCTCAGTTTTAGGGGGAGTCATTTTCATTTTATTTTATCTCCAGAGTTTACTTCCCTCTTCTGTTTTTGTAGCAGGAAAAGAAAGTGAGCTTTGCTCACCAAGAGAGCTCATGCAGAATGTCAAACCGTTGTCCTCTAACACTTTCAACAGATGTTTACATCTGCAAGTTCCATTGAAGAAATAAACACACTGAGCACAATGTTGTCATCAGTTAAAATACCATGCTGCCTTTTCACAAGACAGACTGTGCATAGCTAAGCATCAAAATATGTTCCCGGTACTCTTATTGTTACGATATGACCAAATAGTCTTCACATTTTAATGATATTATCTTCTAGAGCGAAGATAATAATTTAATCTGCTTCAGTGGAGACAATAAAAATTCTTGTACTTTTACATGTGTCCCTGCTGTCAATACTGGAATTTTTCCACATTTTTCTTTATGTAGAATGAGATACCATTTACCAAACACAAATAGCAACTAGCAAGCTGAGATAACCCCAACTAAAAATGATTATTTTAAGATCCTTGCCTTTTTCCTCCCTGTCCTTCAAACAAAAACTCTTAAAAGTTAAGAAACTGAATTCTCTTTCCAACAGAAACACCAAACAATGCTTGAAATACTGCCCACATCTGTGAAACTATACCTAATCAAATTCACCCTGCGTTGGTTGCCTGGGTAACAATCAGACAGTTGCTCATACAAACAAACTGCAAACAGCAGAAAGAAATGTGCTTTAAGTGGAAGCATCTACTTCTCAGACCTTGAACCTTGTTAATTTAAGAAATAATCATATAATATGACCTTATTCACAAGGTAGTGGGTGAATGGAGGGGCAATATTATATACTGATTGGCTCGCTCATGAGGATAAGGAAGACATGTGAAAGGTTGTGAGCAATTGAATTTAAAAGCACAGTTCCATTTTTATCATTGTTTCCTTTTCTTCTCCCTAAGAAGCACAGCATGGCATTTGGATGTAACTATATGTCACTGCATAAAAGGGTGATTCATTACTTCTTTTTCAGCACACAGTTTAAGTTATTGTCTATGTTTTCCTCTCATAGCACAGGCCCTTAATTGATTGGCTTCGTTTTAGACTCCTCTTAATGATATACAGAAGAGATGGCTCTTCTGAACATATATAAATGCAATAGGCACTGCAAAGACCGTTGTTTCCACAGCAACGGGGATCATGTGGGAGCTCTGAGCCAAACTTCATCTTCACTCCATCCCTCCCCCCTTACGTCTGACCACACAGGTTTCCTTCTTTACGCTTATCACAGATGCTTCCGGGAGAATCCAACTACATTTGGACGGGTGAATGTCCCTCATACAGTTAAATGCAGGAGTTGTATAGACAAGTATTGGCTTCAGGACTTACATGATTTTCAACAATTCTAGCTTGTTAACCTCAAGCATACAAAAATTATGTTTTAAAAAGTAAGATTTACTTCAATAAATCCGGAGACTTGAATCATTAATATTTTTGCATGCGGTTTAATTTGACTTCTGAGTTATGAGACTTAAGTCTCTTTTCATACTGAGGTTGGCTTGAAAGTTAGAGGGGTATTTATTGGTATTGTTGCTTTAAATTAATAAAATGTAAGCTTCCTACATAATAACTCAGACCCAGGACAATGAGGATCTAATATAAACAATCATTATTATAATATTCATAGTAGCATGCTAAAAATTAGGCATATTGCAGTTCTGCTGTAACATGAGTTTAAAAAAAAAAAAAGGAAAGAAAATATCATGTTCAAAGTGATGCTCCTTATCGAAACGTGAATCACTTGCCTGCTAAAAGTAAGTACTGCAGAGGAACATATTTTCACTGCGGATTCCCCACACTGCTATGTACAGCATAAAGCCTCTAAATAGTGCCTTACGTCATGGGTTTCAAGTTGGTGGGTGTAACTGTAAAACTGAAATCATCAGTAAAAATCAAATATAAAAATGCTCTTTGGAAGCTAAGCTGACATCCTGGTCACAGTAGCAGAGCTAACAGAAACAAAACTAATGTGGGAAAGGTACATCAGCAGGATGGTTCCTTGCTTAGCCAGTGAATAAGCCTGTTGCAGCAAGGATCAAATGCTGGTTTTTCTTCATGGTCAATTTTCCCACCAAGTTCATAGCTCTGTTTATTTTGGAGAGTTCGCTTTGCTCTTAAGCAAGCAGTAGCCATGCACTACATAATCCTGCACTGTTTGTATGGCACAGATATTAACAAAAACCAGCTGTGAAGTAAATGCTTCTTTCACAAATCTTTACACTTGTCACATTTGTATGGTAGAGAGTAGATTTGTAAAAAAAGGCTTCACCTCTGTGCATGGGTTTGCAGGCATGTGTGCACATGTGCGTTCTCACCTCCTACTCAGTACAATCAGCTGGCAGGGAGTTCCCAAATTGCCTTAGACCTGGTGTAATCCCAAATCAAAGAGAGTTGCTGATCATATGATGTTTAAATTTAACCAAACAGAGGGACTTTCTAAAAGGTTGATAGAGCTAAGGGAAAGCCTCCTTCTCAGACCACAGTCTACTTATGTGTACATTAAGTAGATTGTAAAATAGCGTGCCCAGGATTGGCACAGAAGCAAGAACCATCTCCTGTTACTACTGCACGCACTGGCCTCCAGCTACTGCAGTTCCAACTTTGATCAAAAGTCTTGAAGCCGTTGACTTCTGTGGCTGCTAGCTCATATGCTTTTCTATATTGAATTAAATACGGAGGAAAGCATACGATATAAAGTTGTGAACATGAACAAGCAAATAAGGAATATGCCACCAATGCAAGAATAACCCTTAAGTCCCCAATGTTAGAGCGTCCACCATATATGCCTCTGCTGACCTTACATAGAGGATTTTGCTAGGTAATATGAGGAAACTGTCATCTGTGCTTATTGAAATCAGTAACATACTGAAGTGTTGTTAGAATTTTTCAGGACTGCTTTTTGTTGTTTGTTTTTTCTTCAAACTCTGGAAAAATGTGGAAAATCTTCAATTTCATAAAAATTTTCCCTATAGGCTTTTGCACATATATCAACCTGAAACAGATTACTCGGTTTTCAGCAATGAAAATGAGATTTTTCCCAGTGGTTAGCAATAAACACTTAAAAATTATTTAAAGCTTATAGCAAAGCAAAACATTTTAATGTTTAATGTAGTTTGTGGAACATTTTTTTCCTGAGATATATATTTTTTATCCCTTCCCTGCCCCCATACATGGTTTGTCCAGCTGTAGAAAAAAAACAACAGGTCATGATGATACTGATGACTCTCTGGGAAAACATCGGGAGAATGAAAGGGTGTGACTTTGTGTGACTTTTTCCTGAAAGGTGTAGAGTTGTTTTGTTTGTACATCTTTACTTATTGCTGAGGCATTTTATAGTCTTAGCCGGGCATCCTTTCTAAACCTAGCTTGAAACGGAATGGTTAAAATGAATGAATGAATGAGTGAGTGAATGAATGAAGAAGACATTAACCTGGGAAGTAGAAACTGAGGCAACAGTGTGTTGTACTCTGAAGTAGTGCAGAAAGAAACAGATGGCAATTGTTGATCCTAGAACCAGTTGTTTTGTCTGAGGAGAAGAAAAAAAAATCTCAACAAACTAGTGCTAAATGAAAGATATCCTTAGCAAACTGCCTTATGTAAGGAATTGTGTTAAAATATAACAGGCATAAGGAGAAAAAATACAATACAAATAAAAGATGAAAGGCATGCTATGTACACATTTATTTTTGCTTTAAATATCATATTTTTGTGAGAGAGTTTATGACTTGCACTTACAATAAAGAACCTGGGGCATTTAGTGTCTATATTGCAGAGACAATTTTTTTTAACCAATGAACTCATTATATGATGCAACAGCCTCTATGAAGACAAGCTTCTATGTAAGCAATTTGTTGCCCCCCCACCTGACATTAAATATGAAATTCAGCCATCAAAGTCTACCATAGCCATCAAAGCCACGAACCCACAGCCATCAATGCCTAAGATAGTCACAACAGCTGAAAGTAGAACATACTACAGAACACTATTTCATAAAAGTAGAGAGCATTATTTTTACTTTTCAACTCCTGCACATATGTCCCAGGGAGAACTCACAATCTGTGCTTCCCATTTCTGGAAACAATGCACTAAACTTTGTAAACACTGGTCTTATGCATCATTTAGGTATCCTTGGTTACATAGATGTAAAGAGGTCTTGAATTACATCCTGCTTCTTTGCTAGTTTCTGTGCCAGTGAGAGTTGTTGCAGCAGCAAATACTGTGGGTCTGAATCACAGTCTACCATAGCCAACAAGGAGATGTCATTAAATTACAAATCTGAATATCTGAATAAATTAGGCAGCTGGCACACAGAATTATAGAATCACAGAATAGTTTGAGTTGGAAGGGACCTTTAAAGGTCATCTAGTCCAACCCCCCTGCCATGGGCAGGGACATCTTCAACTAGATCAGGTTGCTCAGAGCCCCGTCCAACTTGACCTTGAATGTTGCCAGGGATGGGGCATCTACCACCTCTCTGGGCAACCTGTTCCAGTGTTTCACCACCCTCATTGTAAAAAATTTCTTCCTTAGATCTAGTCCAAATCTACCCTCTTTTAGTTTAAAACCATTACCCCTTGTCCTGTCGCAACAGGCCCTGCTAAAAAGTTTGTCCCCACCTTTCTTATAAGCCCCCTTTAAGTACTGAAAGGCCGCAATAAAGTCTCCCAGAAGCCTTCTCTTCTCCAGGCTGAATAACCCCAACTCTCTCAGCCTTTTCTCATAGGAGAGGCGTTCCATCCCCCTGATCATTTTTGTGGCCCTCTTCTGGACCTGCTCCAACAGGTCCATGTCTTTCTTGTGCTGAGGGCACCGGAGCTGGACGCAGTACTGCAGGTGGGATCTCACCAGAGCAGAGTAGAGGGGCAGAATCACCTCCCTCAACCTGCTGGCCACGCTGCTTTTGATGCTGCCCAGGATACGGTTGGCCTTCTGGGCTGCGAACACACATTGCTGGCTTATGTCCAGCTTTTCATCCAGCAGTACCCCCAAGTCCTTCTCGGCAGGGCTGCTCTCAATCCCTTCATCCCCCAGCCTGTATTGATACTGGGGGTTGCCCCGACCCAGGTGCAGGACCTTGCACTTGGCCTTGTTCAACCTCATGAGGTTTACATGGGCCCGCTTCTCGAACTTGTCCAGGTCCCTCTGGATGGCATCTCATCCCTCAGGCATGTCAACCGCACCACTCAGCTTGGGGTCACCTGCAAGCTTGCTGAGGGTGCACTCGATCCCACTGTCTATGTCATTGATGAAGATATTAAACAGTACTGGTCCCAATATGGACCCCTGCGGGACACCACTCCTCACCAATCTCCATCTGGACATTGAGCCGTTCACCACTACCCTCTGGATGCATCTATCCAACCTATTCCTCATCCACCGGACAGTCCACCCATCAAATCCATACCTCTCCAGTTTAGAGAGAAGGATGTTGTGGGGGACCATATCAAAGGCCTTACCAAGGTCCAGATAGATGACATCTGTAGCTCTTCCCATGTCCACTGATGTAGTCAGTCCATCATAGAAGGCCACTAGGTTGGTCAGGCAGGACTGGCCCTTTGGTGAAGCCACGCTGGCTGTCTCGAATCACCTCCCTCTCCTCCATGTGCCTTAGCATAGCCTCCAGGAGGATCTGTTCCGTGATCTTCCCAGGCACAGAGGTGACACTGACTGGCTTGTACTTCCTCGGGTCTTCTTTTTTTCCCTTTTTAAAAATGGGGGTTATGTTTCCCCTTTTCCAGTCAGCGGGAACTTCATCTGACTGCCATGACTTCTCAAAGATGATGGATAGTGGCTTAGCAACCTCATCCGCCTGTTCCTTCAGGACCTGTGGATGGATCTCATCAGGTCCCATGGACTTGTGCACCTTCAGGTTCCTTAGATGGTCTTGAACCTGATCTTTTCCTACAATGGGCAGCTCTTCATTCTCCGAGTCGCCGCCTTTGCCCTTCTGAGGCTTGGGCAGTGAGGCTCGAGCACTTGCCGGTGAAGACCGAGGCAAAAAAGTCTTTGAGTACCTCAGCCTTCTCCATATTCTGGGTAACCAGGTCTCCCATTTTGTTCCAGAGAGGGCCCACATTTTCCCTAGTCTTCCTTTTATCCCTGACATAACTGTAGAAGCTTTTCTTGTTGCCCTTGATGTCCCTGGCCAGATTTAACTCTATCAGGGCTTTAGCTTTCCTAACCTGATCCCTGGTTGCTTGGACAATTTCTCTGTATTCCTCCAGGATACCTGTCCTTGCTTCCACCCTCTGTAGGCTTCCTTTTTGTGTTTGAGTGTGTCCAGGAGCTCCTTGTTCATCCATGCAGGTCTCCTGGCATTTTTGCCTGACTTCCTCTTTGTTGGGATGCATCGCTCCTGAGCTTGGAGGAGGTGATCCTTGAACATCAACCAGCCCTTTTCCCTCCAGGGCTTGGTCCCATGGCACTCTACCAAGCAGATCCCTGAAGAGGCCAAAGTCTGCTCTGCTGAAGTCTAGGGTAACGAGCTTGCTGTGAGCCTTCCTCGGTGCCCTAAGGATCTTGAACTCCACCATTTCATGGTCACTGCAGCCAAGGCTGCCCTTGAGCTTCACATTGTCCACCAGCCCCTCCTTGTTGGTGAGAACAAGGTCCAGCATAACACCTCTCCCCATTGGCTCCTCTACTACTTCGAGAAGGAAGTTGTCATCGAAGCATTCTCCCAGATTGCTTACGCCCTGCCGTGTCGTCCCTCCAACAGATATCGGAGTGGTTGAAGTCCCCCATGAGGACCAGGGCTTGTGAACGTGAGGCTGCTCCTATCTGTCTACAGAGAGCCCCATTCGCTCAGCCTTCCTGGTCAGATGGCTTGTAACAGACTCCCACCAACAACCCCCCCTCCACCATCTGGTCTGTGTTTATATGCAGAGTACGCAAGAAAAGGCGAGAGGAACAGGCTTTAGCTAGTATAAAGGTTTTCTAAGTTCACATCATCTTTCCGTGGTATCCACTGGAAAAAATGATACTTGTTCTTCCACCACATTGTACTTCCATGAACACCACTGACACCGTGGAGCCTAGCTCTGTTGGTAAAAGTCATCCTAGGACTAGTCAGACCAGTGGAGCTCTGCTGACTCCAGCAGATGCAGGAGATGCTACCAGAGGGCCTCCATGCTCACTGCTAGTGAGGGTTGAGCCTACCTTCTCCACCCCCATAGTGAAGGCAAGGCTAGGAACATCCTCAGCTCTTTGTCAGGGAGCAGTAGGCTCCTGGGTGACTCGGCTGCCCAGAAGCTGAGTGTCCTGCAAGCCATAAGATACAAGTGGATTTATTACTGAAGTCAGCAAGGAGTAGGCATATTTGCCTTGATGATTTTTATTTGGCAATGCTTGGTTTACGTACCCTTAAAACAAATGTTCTCTGTGTTCCTGCCCTTCAGTTGTACCCTCTGCAGAATGGCAGTTTCCTCACACTACTTCCAGCAAATAGTGCAGGATCTGCTTGAAAGTTAGTGCTAATGCTGGCATTGGCATCTGCAAAGGACATAGAAAGAAACAGGACAGAGCCGCCGGTTCTGCAAGATAAGATGTTGCTTTTCTTCCCTTCCATTCAAATGTCTGCACGAACCCAGTGCAACAAGCTCTTTCCTGGACATCTTCTGTGCCTTCTGCTAGACATTTGAGATCAGGCTTTCCTAAGAAGTCAAACTCAACATTGCCTAAACTCAGAAAACTGACAAAAAGTGGGGTTTTTTTTCCCTGTTGCACCCCTTCTCTTTCCCAATACACATCCATGGACATTTAGAAAGATGTCTGCTGCTGTCCTCTAAGTGGTTACAAAAAATGAAGGAGGGTGAGACTGGCATTCCATATACACCCTTTTGGTGCTCACTGTATTAAACCAAGGGACTTCACCATTTGCATACCAGAGTTAATTACCTAAAGAGAATAAAGTGCTGTGAAGGAGACTGAAATTCATTGTTTTTACAGAGGCTAACACATCCAGTGGCTCATCCCAAGCTATGGTGTGTTAAAAATGAAGGTGATCTGTGTTCTGCCACCCCATTTTGCAAATTGCTGTTTAGTCTTGGATCAGAGAAGAGCTTGACAACACCTTGCTGTAAAAATAAAATGATAGATTTGGATCTGCATTTTACAGTCCCACAACACTGATCTTTGATATTTCTTAGGCAAACTTTCTGTTTGAGGTTTCGAGATGGTTTTATTGTTTTTCCTCTCCTAGCAAAGATTCGTTGCTCATATCCAACCTCTGAAATCTCTTGCACACTCCCTGTCATACTTTTTTTAAAAACAGCATTTGATCTTGTAGAATAAATAGTATAAATAATTCATGAGAAAGACATTTTAAAGTCCAAATTCCACTCTTTCTTTCTTCCACATATTTTTTCTTTTGGCATTAAAACTATTATAAACAGGCACATTTTGGTAACAAGCTAGACTCCCTGCGGATAGCAAGAGTATCATCAGTTACAGAAACCAAATCACGCACACAAAAAAATCCTTACATAAAACATTGGAACAATAAATATTGCCAATGCAGTATTGATTCAGGCTACTCTTGAATTATATTAAAGCTTTTAATTTTGTGCTTACTTGCTGCTTTTCCTTAGGACTATATTACATTTAGTCATATACCTTTCTGAGACCTTATACTACAGTCAGGGCATTTGAACATGAATGTCAGCATTAGCAGCATTTTCAAGTTTGTGAATAACATTCCACAAATCTGTGTTCTTAGGCTAATAATTTGTTTCATTAATATGCTGTATAAGCCATTATTTAACACTTTCTTAAAGTATGTGACATATTGCAAAGTCTTAAATTTATCACATTGTTTCTTGAGTGATGGACAATGGCCAACATTTTATACCAAATTCTAACGTGTTAACATCAGTCTCCAAAATCTTTCAATCCCACAGCATGGCAAATTATACTGGCTGCTCTTTAGTAAAAGGGAACAACTTTAAGGCTCCAGCAACAGTTTGTGTCCCCTCTGGCTCATCAGAAATGCCATCAGAAGAGGAGCACACTTCTGTTTCAAACATCCTACAGCAGAGACTGGATGATACAGCAGGAGGAAGAGCCCTGCTCACTGCGTATAACCCAGCTACCGCTGTTTCTTGGTGACAAATGGGGGAAGACTGCTGTTCCTTGGCTCTGTTCCTTGTAGATACTTGGGATGACACTAGGCATGGCTAGGCGGGGTGACACTCCTTGCAGAGAGGGTGGTGCTCTTCCCTGGAAGAGGAGGAATAAGGAGAGCAAGCACGATCCCCAAAGTTTCCCAGGGAACTCAGAGCCGTCTTGTGGCCTGGAATTGATTAGCTCTGCCCCTCGCTTGCTTTGGAGTACACCTTTTGTCAAGATTGCTGCTCTTACAGCTCTCCTGAAGGCTCACGGAAGAACATCAGGTAAATTAGCCCATCTGTTTTCATTTGGCAGGGATTCAGCAAACACACAGTTTAGCAAAGTGCTTAAACAAATGTTTAACCTTAAGCTTTCTACTAAGGACCTAAGAAAGTGTTTTGCTGGATTAAGAGCAAAAACTACTGGAAGAGGAAGAGGGTGTTCATGGTCTGTTGCACAGTGGGAGGCTTGAGAACTGAGAGGGAGACTGCTTTCAAGATATGCCAGGGTTTATGCATGTGGTATGGGACACAGGGGGTGAAGATGGTGGCCATGTGTGACCACAAAACAGAAGAGAGACTGTGGCATGGAGATTTCACATCATTTTCATGAAAAAAAAAAAAAAGGAAAGATTGTACGACACTGCTTTTTGACAGCATTTCAGCTCTACTGGCTTATGTCTTGAGCTGCTTTACCCTTTAGATATTAGAGTGGCACAAGTCCCATGGAGGTACAGAGGCGAAGACCTTAATTCCCAAGGGTGCAGAGACTTAACTGCACTGACCATTGGTGGGGGGAGCACAAGCACAAGGATGTTGTGTAGCTTCTATGTCTTCCTTGTACTAGGGCCTGTGCTAATCTCAACTCCTCACATAATCACTGCTCCGTCAGCCATGGGAGGTAGAAGCAAACAGCTCAGCTTTTGTGTGATGATGGGGGTAGTGAAGATCCAAGTGGCAGTTTCACTACAGGTTCATAACAACTCTCCCTTTGCAATACAAATACTGCCTGCTGGTGTTTACGCCTGCCTTTTTCTAAACTGAGACAACACATTTGCACATGACTAATCTCTTCATAATGCATTTTACCTCCTGCAAACTGGATATAAATATAATTATTTTTCAAAAGACGGAGAGATCTACCAGATCTTTATATACAGGTTCTTACAGACAACACAATCCATCACCTTTCCATTAAAGAACTATACAAAATGAAATATTTAATAAGTGATAAATTAAATATTAATGGCCAATGCATCACAGAGATCTCTAAAAGTTTACATGAGTATAGAAGTTAGAGTGCTTATTTTTGCAGCAGCTCAGCCTGTTCCCACCTAACTTATTAATTTGCTTGCTAAGTGCTTCACAGGCCTCCAAGCAATCCCATGGCTCCAAAGTCACCTCTAAGCAAAAATTCCAGCTCTAGACCCCCAAACCCAAGTTGTTTCAGTTCCTTTTTTAGCATCTGTCAAATATCCCCTTACCTTACCATAAACTTCTCGGCTTATTTGTGTCTGTCTCCACCACCCACATTCAATTTTACTGTAGTTGGAAGTTGTGGTGGCACAAATAGAAATTATTAACCCCTGGTTTCATCCACACCAAAACAAAACCAGCATCCTCCTCTGCAGAGGGAACTTGAAAGTTTTTGTAGGAAGTTTTGAGCTGGCAGAAGAGGGGAGGCTGAGGAGGATGCAGAGCTCAGGCAGCTGGGAAATGCTGTGTGCAGAGAGGAGCACCCTGCTGGGGTAATTGAGGAGCCAGAATACCAGATGTATTCCAAGATCAAGGCCCTAAACACATTTACTTATTTAACTCCCGTTATCTTTGAAGAGCTGCACACAAAGGACTTCTGAATGCCTGTTCTGGGGTGGGAGGGGGGAAGACCCCAAGCCCTACCCCAAAAGTACTTGCTACCAAGTCCCAGCAGCTCCTAGACCCTGCACCTACGATGATGTTACCGAGCTGGGGTTTAGCAGCTCATCTTTCGGCCAGAGCCTGGTTTCCAGTCTCTAGTGCCAATGTGCAATGCAGCCAGATCCAGTTTCCCAAACAAGCATTTCTGTGTCTATTTCTTTGTGTCTCTCCTACAAGCCTCTCATGTAACACCTCTCCCCATGCCCTGCGTGGCTGTCATCCTTCCCACCGAGGAACACAAGCGAAGACAGCCTGAGGAGGTTAACACCGCTCATTAATCGATCAGCAGAGCCAGTGCTAAGCGAAGCAAAGTGCTGTTTTCCCTCCCGCCCACCACGCCAGGGCTGAGGCTGCTTCTGAAAAAAATCCCTGCTGGGAGAAGGAACAGGCACGCCGGCTGGATTGAACAGCCCACAGAAAGGGATGCTCAGTGACTATGGGGTCAGGCCCTTTAACTGGAAGCGACATCTGGGCCTTTTGCAGAGGTTTTTCTAAAGCCATGCAATACCCGGCTGGCTTTGCATCACCCCTGACAGAAAGAAAAGCCGAGCCCCTCTCAAACAGCCTAAGCACTTCTCTTTCTGCAGCCTGGCATGTAAGTACATATTCTGGGAATTTTGAAAAAGACAGCCCCACTCCCCCCAAATTTGGCTTGCTGACTGAGAGAATTGGGTCCTTTGGGACAGCTGCTGTCTCTCATGGAAATCAGTGGGGTTTTAAATCCTGCATTTTTTTCTCAACACCTGAAAAAAAGCCCCATGGTGGCAGTTCACACAAATAGTTCCACTGACTTCTCAAGAGCAGGGCAAATCCTATAAAGAATGTAAGGTTTCCATTTTTAATCCCCTCCAAAATAGCTTAGGCATGTATGATGGAAGTAGCTGTGAGAAATAATTGCTGCACAGGGGCCCAATTACTCACATACTTCAAAACAAATCAAAACTCCCACCTGGTATGAGTGAAGGGCTTAAAAGGAGTGGGTTAAGAAATGGATAAAAGCATCATTTCAGACCTATATAACTGTCAGTTTAAATTTTTTTTTCTTTATTCCTACTCAAAATTATCATTAACCTAATTGTGTGCCTATCACTGGCATTCTTTGTGTGTGTTTGTTGGGTTGGTTTTTTTTTAACTGTTTTTTTTTAACTGTTTCACATGAATAAAAGCCTCTAAACTCTACAGGAAACTGAATTTTGAAAGGTTTGTATAATGCAACTAATACCATAAAGCCCTGCCCTAGGGTCCATTAGGTGTTTAGAGACCTTCTGCAGTGTTAATGTGCCTTAATATGGCCTGTAAAGGCTACAGACATGGAGAAGTTATATCCTTAACAGAAAGGATTTTGTTACCTTCCTTGGTTTTTTTTAAGAAAAACTTTCTACAAAGATCAACTATAAATTATTCCATGTAGTTTGGGTTGAGTTGGAATCTCCTTGTAGATAAGTCTATGTGACAGAAACACTTCTCCAGCCTTAATTACAGTAGCAGTGTTGAGTGGTGCTGCATTAAACTGACCTTCAGCTTTATGTCAGCTGAGCTAAATAAATAAAAAAATCATAAATTCCCAGCAACAAACACAAGCATATCTTATCATTCACAGTGTGAAGTTGTTACTACAGTGCCATCTTCAGTGCGTTACATAAAGTGGAGTTTTCCTGTAGAGGATTTTTCATTGTTCTTTATAGGTTGGAAATGGATTAAAGGAATTTCTACTGCACAGAAGAATGAGGGAAAAAAGGTGAATTCCTTGTCTCTTTGTTAATGAGAAACAGTGTTGTGATTCAGAAAATAAATAAATTATTGTATATCAGAAGCATATGTAACTATCAGGCAAAACAATCCGAGTCTGGCCACCACAATAGGCTTTGAGATAAAAAATGGTCGTCCTCTTCTGCTGCCAGTGACACTTAGCAACACTGCATGGAGATGACAATTTTGCATGTGAACATGCATTATGGGTAGTACATTAGAAAATCATTAAAAATTGTTAATGCAAGTTTGACTGCACACTATTTACAGACAGGGAAAAAACATACTTCTCCACAAATTTGACAGACGATCTGGTCTAGTTGTACTGTGGCGGACAACACATTTGGTCAAACAAGCTCTTCCAGCCTGGTCACAAACTTTAGTTTGGTTTGGACCCAGAAGTGAAGATTGCTTTTCCTGTTGCAAATTGGACTAGCCCATATATTGTAGTAGCAGACAGCCAAAGAGAGAGAGTCTTACATTCTTGATTACAGAGCTGCTGTGCTGTTCTGCTCCTGTTACTTTGCTTCCCTACAATGTCAAAACAAGGATGTTACTGAGCCCTGCTACAACCTTGTTCCTTGGCCCAAGCCATGGAAGTTCTGGGCCACGCCAAAGAGGTCTGCTCCAGAGGGTATAGGAGAAGACACTTTAGCAAAGATCATTGCCATGCTTCTGTTGTCTCTGGGGACGTCTTGTTTGTGAGGCCCACGGCAAATACCTGCATAAGCAGGCATGAATACATGTTGTTGCTTCAATCCTATATTGCACTAAGAGACACTAGGCAAACTGACCTCATGTGTCATGTCAAAGGGAATATTTGTGTGGAGAAAGGAAATAGGAACCGACTCCAATTCTACATCTTGGTTCCATAACTTGCCAGCATAAGCAAAAACTGCCAGAGGTCCCAATGTTATTGAAAAATATGAGTGATTTTACTATTATAATGCAGATGTTCTCTTTGGAGGGAACATATTTCCTTGTCTCTTTTAGGCTTATATATTTTCTTGCATATGGCTCAGAGCTGTATTGCTCTGTATAGAGAAAACAGGTCTATTTAATGATCGAAGGAGAAAAGTATACAGAAAGAAAAATCTGAACAATAGAGTACTATGTACAGTACAATAGTATTCCCCTTTTGAAATGGATTGTATGCTGATAGTACTCATCATTTGCATACCGCTTTCATTTTGAAAGCATGTTACAAATGTAAAAGAATCCTTACCAACACTCTTTACAATGTGTAATCCTTACTATCTTTACTGTCATATGCTGAAGTGGTATAAATTACTTGACAAAGCTACACAGAGAGAATGCGTCACACTTGTTCTTGTTGACCATTACTTCTGCTAGTTGCTAACTGAGTATGTGACTATTGCAACAAAATCATAAAATCACGTTCATGGCATCGCTCCAACAGCTAAAGTGAAACTCCAAATTCTAGGGGAAGCTACTTAAAAGATAAAACCTCTTAGTGCTTCCATAGCTTATACTCTTGAGAAAGGATTACGGAATAGGGACCTTATTTGTTGGCAGTATCCTAATTCTCTCAAAGTACTTTCTGAATATTTCACCCATTTAAGGCAAAAGTAATTTTCATTGAACAAAAAGAAATCTTAAATATAGGTTATTCATGATGTTGCTGTTCTTTATTTACATCTTAGAAAACCATGGGAATTAAAAGCAAAGTTTTTGCTGGGCATTTGGACACAATCTCCTGATCACATTTGTAAAACTACCAATTTATTGAACGGATCCCAAAAGTAAAGATCTTCACAAGGATAAAACAGTGCAACCACATGGCAATATTTAAGAAAGAAACTATAAGAACTCCAATTATTTCAAAGTGATAACCCCATTCAAAGACATCACCCCTTGTATGACATTTGTACTCATGTTGCTAAATTCATGAAATTGCAGACACACCTCAATAGGAGCTTAAAGACTGGTCCTGAAGAATGCTACCTGATCTAACTTCCATTAAAGCAAACAAGAAGGGAACATTCAAAATCTTGCATTTAATTTCCACCACACAAAAGGCAGCAAGACAGTTAGGATGTATCTTTGCAGCTAAATTGTGCCCTGAGCTGCACATGTTAGTTCCTTGGCTCCCAGGGCATATTCTAACCCAAAAATGGAACAAGTTGAAAAGCTGCATGCTAAAAATACAAAACCAACTGCTTTCTTTCTCTCTCTCTTAGCAAAATACTTGCAAAATACAGATATTACCCAACAATGTGACCATTCTTTAAAATATCTGTATTTTTCTTTTTTAATCCTGAAAAATTCAAATTCAGCCTATTTTGCTTTTCAGAAAAAAATGAAAGTTCTTCTCCCACCCTTCTCCACAAAATTATTTTTGGGTATAAGCAGGTACAGACTGCACATGTACCAGACTGGTGACCTGCAGTTTTATTTGCAGTGTGTAGACAAGAAGAATACCCTGCTGAGAAGAACTCACAGAGTCCATGAAATCCTGCCAGAGAGCAAGGAAATCTGCTGTATGGTACATTGTTTCCTGTAGTTTCTTGCAGTGAAGAGCTCAAAATCTGTCAAAACACTCTGCCCTTTGTGACTCTGCTCATTGAGATGTACTTGCTGTGCAGCGACTCATATTCAGATGTGAGCACTAATATATCTCACGAAGAGAGACTCTACCAAAGAAAGTGCTCAACAAACATTAGATATGGACTAACCTCCATACCCAAACAGCATCCAATGTACACACAAATGTATCCACATCTCAGTTAAAAGCCTCATTAAGAAATATGTATCACATCTGGTTTAACCTAAATAATTTGTCCAAGACTCTTCAGTGAATAGTGACATCAAAACCTAGCTTGCGTAAGTGGGTGCAGATGTCTGCAGGATTTAGTCTGCAGTCTGACTGTCAGGATTCAGTTGACTGAATCACATTTACTTTACACTGTACACTTTACAGTCATGAAAAGCCATGATTGTCCAGCTTCAAAAGCCCGGCATGAATCCTCCTAATGGAAGCTTAAACCATTTCCTACTCCTCTCTGTTTTGGATCGTACATCTGACATGACTCAGAAACCATTCAGGAAAGTCTCCTACAATTTGCCTTTTTTAGCTCGTTTTTGCAAATTGACAAATGGTACTCCTTTGCCTCTTTGGAAACTGCTATTAACCAATGTCTAGACAAACATTCAGCTGTAAGAGATCGGGCACACTGAAGGTGAAGTGAGAGCATGAAGGGGAAGGATGCCCTGGAAGGTCATAGTGCACGCATTTCTAGGAAATTACATGAAATTAAATCAAGAAATGAAATGTTTGTGGTTGAGGGAAAGAGGGAAACTGAGGAAGACTTCTTTGTTATTGTACATATGCAAAATGACTACTAAACCATATAGAGATCACCGTTTTCTGGTTAAACAAAGACCAAAGGGACAATGATGTAACACTTGTGTACCCACCAGAGTTGATTTACAGTATTTTAAGCCTTCACGTACACATGCATAGTTGTATATATATACATTCATATACACACATACAAAAAATTCAGATTTAGTACCAGTCAGGTCTCTTTTTCTTATCTGATTGCAATTTGTGCTTTTAAGAAATTATTTAGTGTTAAATGACTACAAAAAATCACAGCAAGAGAATGAAAAATCAATGTAATACAGCATCAGTCTGTTACTAATGACTGGTATTTTAAACATAACAGACTGCTCAAAATGAACTGTTTTCAGACAATAAATAAATTATCTCAAGTATTACTAATGAACATGAATAAAATTAATGGTAAAATAAAGATACTTACAATAAAGTCCCTACTTAATGAGAAAGAAGAGCAGGGTAAGTTTGTTCCATTATAGGGAGAAAATAAATTGTATTGTTAAGATAACATTTTTATTTTATGTGATATATATCCCAAGTCTATGTATTAAACCTGCAAATTTAAATAGTTTTGTATCCATAGTACATCTACAGGAAGCCCACAGGTCTTGAATAATTGTAGAGTTCGACTGACATCAAACGGACACAGGACTGCACCTACTCTATATTCTGCCCTATGGTTATTTGAAACCAATAACAGCTTTACCACACAAATCAATAGAGCAAAAAGCGAGATTATATTTTATTTCAAGTAAAAAATGACTTAGCTTATTTTTTATTTCAATGACAGATAGATCAGTTCCTCACCTAATATGGTAAATTTCTGCTTTTGTGTTCACTAGAGTAAGGCTGATTTGATTCCATTGAAGTCTATTGAGTTAGTCTGGATTTACACTGGTAAATTTCTGAGATGAGTTTGTCCCTGAGCATTAACATTACTATTTTTATTTTTCAACACAGCATCAGTCAGAATACTTAAGGATGAATGAATTGCAATTAGAAATAAAGACTAAAAAATGGAAAAATGTATTAACAGAAAACTGCCAAGTTCCTCTACATTCAGGAAATCAGTGCACGCATATTATTTTCAAAACATGAATACCTATTCTTGATTATCAAGGTTTTCTTTAGAAAGAAATTCTATGGAATATATACATAGGCTTTTTTCAACTAGTGCTGTGGGTTTGCTTCTAATGTTACACTGCAACTGGCAGTGAAAAAAATCCCTATCAAGTCCCGATTTTCTAGTCCATATCACATTCTGATTCTCATTCACCATCATTATGATGCATGTTAAATCCTACACAACAGGGAATGTTTCATCTCAACATAATTCTGTTCCTGCTCTTCTCCCCTCCCATGAAGATTTTTATTAGGCTTTGTAAAACATTTTTACTACAAAATCTAAATTTGGAAGTTAAACTACCTAAAGACATCTTTTCACCTTTCATTTGTAAAACTAACCTAACCAATTGAAATTGTATATGGATTGATATTTTTCTTTTTGCTAAGAATAAACTAACTTCTTTCCTCTGAAAAATTGTCTTATTCGAAATGATTAATGAGAAGGGAGCAGAATCAAAACAAATACCCCTAGCGTTACGTGATTGTTCCTCTAAGCACTTTTGTGTTGAAGATCTCAGAATCCAACTAAAAACTAAATTCTACTTGTGTTACTAATGCAAAAAAATTTCACTGACTTTGGAGGGAGTATTTGTATAACAGAGGCATGGAGGATTTTGTTCCTGACAACAGAAGATGGAAAAAACTTTCATAAAAAATAATAATAAATTGTCAAGGTGATTAGAAAACATTACTGTTTAACTACTTTATAGATTCTCTTTCATCCATATACAAATGATCGGAAAGAGAATATTGCAGGCACTTAACAAAGTCTAGTTTCAGAATACAACAGTACCAAACAATTTTATTAGTATTTCATACAAATTTTTAAGTCAACGCTGGCTAATATTTTGATGTTGCTGAAGGCAAACAAAATTCATAAACAATAGCTTTCTGTGTTTTACATTGTAAGTAACTATCTTAATTATAAACTAACCTAGAATAGTAATGATCAAAGCAGGGTAAAACAAATACATTTTGTTTTCTTTACTTTATTTCAAAATAGAGTGATTATAAATACATTCTTGTTATATTTCCTTCCCAACTCTTTGGATGCAACCAAAAAAAAAAAAACTCACTGTGCTCATTTCATACAATATCAATGTACAAATCATGCAAAAGGTATTATAGATATTATACCACCATCAAGTTCTGGATGTGTTTTGTTGATTCTGAAACATTTGTTAACATTATTCACAAGGCCATGCCTTTTATACTTTATATCATTATTATGGCTTTTTTCAAAAAAAATCATTTAAAAAAGATTTTTATACTAGATTTCTATATTATTGTCAATCTTGAACACTAAATGCAAAATGTAAATTGTCTAATGGTCTTGCATTCTTGTGCCATGGTGGTTGCTTTCTGATAAAATTGCACAAATTTTTTCTTTTTCAAGGAAACGATTACACTTTATTGATTTTATTTTAAAATAGAAACTTCTTTATAATACAATGAAGACAACAGATTATGTTAACACCTTCACTGATTTAGTTTATGTCTATGGGTCTTAACAGCCATTTTACAAGCATGGCCACTCAAACCAATATAATGAACAGATAGATCTGGTTAGCCACATCCGAAGAGTCACCTTTCCAGACAGACTGACTATCGATTTGAATGGACATTACACTAAAACTGCTGTGCAGACACATACGCTGTTTCAAAACATGGAGGAAATAAACTGACATTAAGGTTGTCATTCAAAGTAACAGTTTCACAGAAATATAGTGTTTTGCCAACTTCTGCATTCTTCACTCACACTATTATGCCTACATATTGCACCATATATGTAAAACATTTAGGAACAATTTCTACAGGAAGGTCCAGATTGTGCAACCTTCATTGATGCTGGTGAACCTACACTCAACTGCATAATCCCAAAAGAGTTACTGGGCTCTATGTATTATACACAATGTTTCTGAGCTGGCTCTTTTTGAAGTCAATGACAAAACTCTATCTAAGCCCCACTCTTGGGCAGGTGTTTAATTATTAGCTCATGAGTAGTATCTCTGCTCATGATTTAGGTTGAGCTTAAACGCTTTACTGGTTTGGGACCTCAATGAGCAAGAAAATCTGACCCAGTCTCATTGGTACAGCATAACGGTTCAGTTCTTCCTCTGTTGATCAGTGAACAGAAAACCTCACCACACCCCACCCCCCCCCAAAACAGAACAAAAAAAAACCCTCAATTTTTTAGCTGAAGAAGGTATCATCATTTATCATTGTTCTTTTAACTCAGGGCAACATGAGCAATAAGCACATCAGTTTTAACATCACTTAAAAGTATTACCTTATTTGCTATTTTTAATGATTTTACCACATGCCTCTCAGCAGCAGGGTATGGGACATGACAGTCTCTGACAATGCATTGAAGTGTGTCAGAAGCCTTATGCCTTGGCAAATCCCAGTGAATCCTGACACAGCCTTCAAAGCCATGCAGGACTGTGCAGAGCAGGCACGGAGACCCATTATTCTCAGCCTACTGATGGAGCCATTATAGTCTATCATGTCAATGCATCTCTAACACTCCTTAATCCACAATCTTGACACAATAAGCTCAGATGTTCTTATTCAGGCCTTGGCCATGTATTGCATCATTGGGCAACCAAGAACTTTTTACGCTAGAAATGCATATGTATATAGCATCTATGTCCTGAAATTCCCTATGACATCCTGAATGAAGTCAATTATTGTGCATGGATAGCAGCAGCTGTCTGAAAGAAACTCAGCCATTAATTTATCTGTTATAATTTTATTACCTGAAGTTATATATATACTTTGTTGTATGGAGAAAAATAATAAAACAACCCTCTTTCTAAGTTGCAAGAGAATAAACAAATGTCTGAAAGTAGAAAAATATTGTCTTGTTTTGCTTTCTCTTAAATAAAGAAGCCAGTGCTTTTTTTTTTTTTGTTTGGTTTTGTAAACTTTGTTAAAAATATACTGCAGGCTGTTTGCCAAGTATCATTCCAGAATAAAAATTTCACAGCAGTGTCATAAAGCCCTGAAATTAGAGGTTTATAATGGAAAGAGCTGACACAGCCTTCTCCACAGTATTATTATTGGGTCTTGCTCTAATATTTGCTAGTTTCAAATTCATGAAAAATGTTCATGTTTATATCCTACTAATCGTAATTGATTTATGGATTGATTATAAAAGGTGTGGAGGGGAAGGTTCTGGAAACAAAGGAGATAGAGGGTTTTATCCAAAGCTCATTGAAATGAATGAAAAAATTCCTCTTCAAATCAAAGAACTTTTGTTAATCTCATATATTTGCTGTATAATGCTTTACCAATATATCTCCAGTCTCATCTCAAGGTACCATCTATCAGTGAGATACAGTGGGGATTTTCCATTCTCCTGACTACTTTTTTTTGCTAGCTATTCAGATTCAGCTTTCACAAAGGCAAGTTTTTACTCTCTAGATACGAGCTACACAATACTCTGAACTGAGACCACTATATTCATTTTACACTGTGGTTTTTAACAGACATGATTTGCCATATTGTTCACTGTTCTGATCAGTTTTTTTCTGACTGACAGCAGCCAAACATAATAAGAACAGAAAACTTAGGCATATACAATTAAAATATTACCCTTACCATGAATTCCTGTAAATACTTGTAGTGAAAACTATTTAGATTAAGCTGTAGAGCCCTGAAAAGCAAGACAACTGATGGCAAATAATTGCCTGAGACATCATACTAAAAAACTAATGAATCTATTTTAAAATGCACCATTGGTAACAAATCTGAAATAAGATAATATGCTAATTTCACAAGAATAGTACAGAACAATTTTATTATTATTATATCTGATCACTTAATTCTGGATGATTCTATACATTACATCCCCAGTTTCTGTTTGGTATATTGTTCTGTTTTTATTTATACTGAATGATTAATGCATTGTGATCAGGAAAACAAGTCAGGCATATTAAATACATATTAAGGAGTACATATTTTTCCTATTTAGTATACAAAGTATTTCATAAATATGAATTATATTACAAAAATAATTTCTGCTACGCTCACACAGTAAGCACTTTGACAATTTTGGACAACCTGTTGGGGTTGCAAGTGTTTCACGTAAGTGAGAAGGAGCTCTAGTTTTAATTGGAGATGAGTCTTACAACAGATTCTGCATAAACATCAAATATTTTCTTCAGATGCCACAAATACTGCAGAAGTCAGTTTGAACTATTTTCTTTCTTTTTTTTTTTTTTTAATTTTATGTATAGACATGTATGCTTCAAGTGGTCAAATTTATTTCATAGGTATGTAATGCATGGTATATTTTAAACAAATATTTGCACAATTTAACATGATAATTCCAGTGGTTTCAAGATGCAGGCCATAAATGTAACCAATTTATACATACTATCGAATGTTCTCTCTTTGCATGCTTGTTACTTTTCAGATAATCTTTAAACAGTGCCATTACAACACCACAAATCAAAGGATTACTCCAGTTCCACCAACTTAAATCCACGTGCAGGATGAAGGACCCAGCTGAAGTACAAATACCAGTACCAGGTTTCTTGTGTTTGTTCTAACAAATCACAAGGAGACGATGGTTTTGCATTTAAGGTACAAAACATATATGCCTCTTGAGGTTAAATTCAGTGTAACGTGTATAAAGCATCCCTTTGGCAATAGAGTTTGCAGTATCCCTACAGGATTCCACAGGGCATGAGCTTTATGTAGTAAAATCTATTACGGAAATTCTCCTCTACTTGACAAATCATATGCAGCTACAGTTAATCAGACACCCTTGGATACACCTGCCTCTATGCCTACCAATATAATATAGTATTTGGAAGTTAAAAGTCAACAAAAGGCACTTTCATCATTAAATAAATGTCCTCTGTAGGCAATAAGATTGCATGACCTATATTTTATTCAAAGCTGTTTGTTCTTCAAGGACTTGTAGGTAGTCAGGTGAACCTTGAAGTTTAGCTTTTAGTTCAAAATATTCACTTTTTCTTTGTTCTACCACAATTTTACTATGATTACCACCTATTAAAGATTTCTTAGTTTTTTTGTCTTGTTGTTTCTCTGGATAACGTATTTCAAAGCCACTGACCCCTATGCTGTTGTATTCTTTTTTACTTTCAAGAAAATTTTGAATAAATACATTGGAATCCCTCCCAGGGAATAACTCATCCAGTTCATCGATTGTGCTAAGTCTTTTTCTGGTATCCACATGCAATAAATCTTTCTCCTTGTCATTAATGTTTCTCAGAATGACTTTTTGCCCTGGTGGGTCAGCAAACGTGAAGCCTGTTTCAGACTCTTTTAAGCCACAAGTATGACTTTTGCTCATCTGCTCAATGGTTTGAGGAATGAAGGCCTCTGCACCTAGTCCGTCTTTTTTGTTTGACTTGTGATCGTGCTTTCTTAGCTGCAGTTGCATAGAACTGCATTCTTGGTTTCCAATTCCTTCGTGCTTTACAGTTGGTTTTTTGTTGCGCCGAAGCACAAAAACAAGAAGACAAAAAGCAACAAACACTGTTAAAATAAGCACAACTAATATGCTTAAGATTAGGATGGACAATGGAACTGGGCCACCAGGAGGACTCCGAACTGGTCCCAGTGGTGTTGTAAAAGTAACAGCAGGCATAGGACTAGTGAACAGAGCAGATGGCTTGTTTAAAAGTTTAGGACAGAGGATCTCATTTTTCAGAGACTTAAGTTCAATGTTAGCAAACTGTACAGGTGTTTCACATTTCAATTCCTTCACCACAATACCTTCATTTAGCTTTTCAAGCCACAGTTTTAAAGCAACTAAATCACAAGTGCAGTCCCATGGATTACCTTCCAAATCAATTTGTGTAAGAGATTTTAGCTGATCAAGAACGCCACTTACAGGTAAATACATGAAATGATTGTTCCTCAGATTCAGTCTAGCAAGTGGTGCACCAGCAAAAATGTACGCTGGCAAGCTCCGTAGAAGATTGTTGTTCAGGTAGAGCAACTGCAAATTTGGCATTAAGTCAAAGGTGCCTGCTAGGATTTCTTTGATAACATTGTATTCCAAATACAGATATTGCAAGTTGTGGAGGCCAGTAAACATTTCTGGGCTCAGACGCTCTATCTGATTGCCATTGAGGTACAATCTCCGTAAATTTGTAAGGTTGCGGAAAACTTCTCCTTTGATCACTGAAATCCGATTGCTGCCTAAATGTAGCAAATCCAGCCCCTCAAACTCAATGAAATCTGTAGTGTCCACATCCTTAATATAATTGCCATTTACATGCAGTTTCTTGGCATTTAAAGGTTTTGGTACGAGTTCGGCCATTGACTCTATATTTCTTTCTTGGCAATTTACACTTAATCCCAAGTCTGAAGGATGCGTTTTGCAAACACAGGGGACTGGACAAGGAGTTAAAGGAGGCACCCTGGTCTGGTAAGATACGATTTGACTGAGGTTGCGATTAGATAGTGCTTTGCCTGCTACTATGCCCGAGATCTTCGAAGGATTTGTAGTCTTTGGCGGCTTTGTGACTAATCTGTGCACTGATGTTTGAGTGGTGTGGCCGTTCGGTGTGCTGTAACCAGGTTCCAGCTGTGAGGGAGGCAGAATGCGCACATCAAAATCACTCCCTGTCCCCATGGAGCACAGCTCTTGCTTGTTGGTTTCTTTCAACAGCCTTCCATACAAGTCACTGGGTGTTTCACAGATAGCTTCTCCAATGTAGATGTTATAGGGCATGTTCTCCAGCCACGCTTTCAAAGGCAACAAATCACAAGTACAATTCCAGGGGTTGTCTTCCAGCTGCAATTCGACAATTCGCCCAATGTGTTCCAGAACTCCAATGTATGGAAGCTTCTGTATTCGATTCCCTCGTATATCCAGATGGGTTAGAGAAGCAAATCGAAAAATGTTATCGGGAAGGAATGAAATCAGATTGTCATTAAGGATCAGGACTTTCAGCTTGTGAAGCTTATTGAAGGCTCCCCGTTCAATAAACTTGATTAAATTGTAGTCAGCTTGGAGATACTCCAAGTTCTCTATGCCAAGGAAAGTGTCAGCTCGGAGAATCTTTAATTCATTGTTGTTCAAGTGCAACTGTTTTAATGCACTAAGACCCATAAAGGCCCCTCCCTCAATGTTCTGTAACTTATTATTACCCAGTTGCAAGGACACTGCATGTGTAAAATTAAGAAAGGTATTTGGATATAGAATAATTAGCAGGTTGTTTTGAAAGTTGAGGTGGTAAAAATTAGACCATGGTGGTTTAAGCTGATTTGGTCTGTAGACTGCAACCTTCTCACAGTTGACGTAGAGTACATTCTCAACTGACACACAGGAGCAAACATTGCAAATTTCCACAGATATATCAGCATCTGCAGTTGTAGAAGAAACTGGAGATAACAGAACCAGAAAGAGCCACAGAAACATCTTCTTGTGATCAGCAAGCAACCTTAGGCTCCTGAACAAAGATAAAGAATCTAAAGAAGAAAGAAGGAAAGAAAAAAAAAAGGGTTTTCAGTTGTCATTGTTCCAAAACATCATTTGGGTTAAAAATTGTATTCTACTGAGCTACTGTACCTGCCAAGGATTACAGATAAACTACAAGCACTGAATTTAAAATAACACGAAAGATTTTAACAACCAAACAAATATATGAGAGCTAAAAAGATTTCAAATACAGAATGTAAATCTCTGTAGACAAACACAAATAACTCTGAGGTCTGTCAAATATATTTCTCTCTCTTGTACATGCCAAACATGCATAACTAACAAAGTAAAATAACCAAAGGAGATTCCAATTTTATGCATATTTACTCTCCTCAATCCTGCACTGCTCATATGTTGCTGTGCATTTCAGGGATATTAAACACAAATGCTCATGTTATGCGTGCCCAAACATCTGGGTTGGGATAGCACAATACAGAAAGCATGAAGATGCAGACACAAAAAGCAATGTCAATACTCAATGTATGTATCTATAGCATCAACACATACAGATTATCATTACAATAATAGTGAGATTCACTCAAGGGATACATAGGCATGCACACACATTGTTTCTGTCACTTATTATACCCAGTTTAAATAAATAGGTGGAAAACTGATCGCAGAAATAAAATGAACTATCCACAAAACAAGAAGATCAGCTCTGAGTGACCCATGGAAGCACACAGACATGGAAGAAGCATGCATAGGCATGCAGCCCCGTCCCCAGGAATAACAACAATACCCTGACTTGCAGGGCAAAACAAATTCACAGTTCACCAGCCTGACACTACTGAATCCTGAGAAGAACTTTTTTTTTTTGTAAAACATTATGAAATTTGCTCTTATCCCTGCACTGATACAGAGGTGGCTTTCAAGAACCTTTCACATATAGTCAGGCCGGCTGAGCTGCCATTTTTTACACAGAACTGGAGCCACAGCATTTCCTCTGAGTTAGAAGGTAGGTTTTTTTTAAAAAACAAATCAGTCAATAATCAATACGTTGTTCCCCCACCTTCCCCATTCCCCTCATTTCCCAACTTGTCCCTTTCATTTCCTGCTGTGGGAAGCCACCGAGTTGGCAGGAGGGAGCCGGGATGGAAGTGGAAAAAGCAGGAGCCAGCTGGAGGGAGCAGAATCGGGCTGGAGGGAGCCGCAAGGAGGGGAGGATGCGCCGGGGGACCTGGAAGGGAGGGCAGCGGAGGGACGAGGGAGGAAGGAAGGAAGGGAGGACAGAAGGACAAGAGGGAGAGGGAAAGCTGAGAGGAGACAAGGAAGGAAGAGGGGAAGGGATGGCTGAAGGGGTCAAGGAGGCCGCGGTGAGGGACAACGGGGAGAAGAGAGAGCGGAGCAGCCGCTGCTGATCCCCGCAGGCTCCCGACCATGGCCGCGGCGAGCGAGCCCACAGGGGCAGCCCGGTGCCCCCGCGCCCCCACTGCTCCATCTCCCTCCCCCTCCCAGGCGCCGTCCCCCGTATCCCTGCCTCGCGCACGCTCGAGTCCCCTCTTCCTCCTCAGCCCCGGGGCCCCGGCCGATGCCGACCGGGCACATTGCGGGCGCTGCGCGGGGCTGGCGGCGGGTCGGCGAGCCCGGCCAGGAGTGCAGGCACTACCGCAATTTTTTGCCGCAACCGGCTCGGCTGGTGCCGGCTCCCCTCTGTCGTGGGCGCCCCGTCGCCCTCTGCCTCCCGGCGGGGAAAGGCAGGAGGGACACGGGCGCACACACACAGCACGCACATGCCGGCGGGGAACGGGCACAGCGCGGCGATGCAGCCCAGCATCCCTTCACCCTCCCTTTGCAACAAGCCACAACCGTAGTCCCCGCCGCCAAATGCTCCCCACCCTCCTTCGGCACCTTTGCAAAGTCCAGCCCGCAGCACATTCACACACCCCCTTCCCCCGGCCCTACTGCACAGATCCTGCCCCCCCGTCCCTCCCACACCTCCACCGGCTTATCCGGGCCGCCCGGCCCCAGTCCCTCCGCTTCCCCGGAAAGGATGGGAGCGGGCAGCGCTGCGCCGGGTGCCCCTGGCCCGGGGCTCCGGGAGGCGGCCGGCTGGCGGGGAGAGGCGAGCGCGATGGCAGAGAGGCTACGGCAGGAAGCCGCTGTCGCCTCGTCTCCCCCCGCCCCCTCTCCCCCCCGCTTTAAAAATAACAGCAGTAATTATTATAGCGATGAAAATAAAACCTTCAGAATAATTAAAAGAAATTAAAACGCCAACGTAAACGCAGCACCGCCCGCACTCACACGCCCGGCGGGGCGGCCGGCCGCCCCCGGCGATGCCCCCGGCGATGCTCCCGGCGGCGCTCCGCGGCGAGCCCGGCACCTTCCCTACCTCGGCGGCCGGGGTCGCCGCGGCCCTGCTCCGCTGCGCTCCACCGCTCTCCCCGCGAGGTCTCCCCTCCGGCAGCTCCGCGCACGCACCGAGCAGCGGGGGCAGCCGGGCGCCCGCCCGGGCGAGCACCCCTGGCCGCGCTGGGTGCCGAGGCGCGGAGCAAGGCGAAGCCCGGCGCTGCAGTACCCCGGCGGGCTCCGCCGCATGCAGCAACCCCCTCGCTGAGCCCTGCCCCGACACCGCGGTCTCCCGCACACATGCGGGGAGAGGATCCCTCTGCACACGGGCACCCGCTCCCATCGCACTGCTCTCGCCCACCCCTTGCACGCAGAAAGAGCCCCCTCCCCTTCGCCACACGCACACTCGCACACACATATGCACGCACGCACCAAGCGCTCGGGGGCTGCTTTGGAGGGGAAGGAGACGCCGCTCCGGGGGAGCAATCCCAGCGCATCGCAACCGCGAAAACCTCTCCCGCACGCCTGGAGGCGCGCCGCGCCGCCGTTACCTTTCCCGGGGAGATGCTGGGCTGCGCCCCCGCGGAGCTCAAGCGGGCGCGGCGCGGCGGGAGGCGCCCCCAGGGGCGGCGAGAGCGGCGGGGCCCCGGTGCCGCACCGGGCGCCTTGGAGCTGCCATGGGCGGCGCGCAGCAGCTACAAGTGCAGCCCGGGGCACAGCCGGGACGGGGCCATCCCGCCCCCGCTCGCCCGCCCAGCGCCTGGGTGCGCGCCGCTTAGCACCGCGGCTGGGAAAAGCGGAGCGGGGAAGGAAAGGGAAGAAAAGAAAGGACTCTTCCCCCCATCTTTTCTGACGATCTTCCCCCCCGGCTTGAAACAAAAGTAGAGGTGGAAACTGAGTGGGCAGGATGGTAACGTTTGCTGCATTTAATGTGAATTGCAATTATGAACAAAATTGCTGTGAGAAGACATACCCGACCCGTTCTTGAGACAACACAGCTATTTGTGTATCTCATTCTTTGTGGTTAGGTGAAATTCTTCCTCTGCTTAGGTAACAGCTGCAGTCTGATGAAAAAAAAATCCTCTAATGTTATGCACTTGTGCAAAACAGATTCTGCTAATTAAGAACTCCTATTTACTCTACCTTTCATAATATACTTTAAAATGGTAATGCATACCCCCAAACAAGGTGTCATCTCTTTCCAAGGCAGAAGAGTCAGTTAACCAAATTAAATCTTGCAAGGGGAGTTCAACTGCTTGTCCTTTACTGTGAATGCTAATATAATTCAGTTAGAAAACTGTTTATGTATTGCACACATACCAGTTGTGAGTCCTAGTTCTGGGCAGTAAACATCAGGGAATGGAAAACAGCAACTGCTTTCTTCATTTACAGAAATGAAATAAATAGCTTGCTCCAAAGGCTGACTGCATCTAATTGAAATAATTGCAGAATGTTATTTTGCATTATGCGGATAGACTGATACCTGAAAACAAATGCAGCTGAGACATCAATAATTTGCATATCACAACAGAACTGAAAGTGATCTGTGATTAATATTCAGCCAATTAAAAACTGAAGTCTTTAAAATGTAAACTCGCTTAATTATTGAACTATTAACAGAGTACTGTTCACATAAAAGGGAATGCATATATATAAAGGGCCCAGTTGAGAAGGATTTTCATATAGCTTAAGCGGAATTTTTCAAACTCTATTTAAATAAACTTATGGAAGAGAGAGTAAAGGTCTAGAATAAAATTCATTTAGGAAGATATCTGGTTTATAAGTCTGTTTTAACAACAGGCACAGAAATGCAGGTGTAAAGATCAAGGTGCCAGTTTTGTTTAACCATCTACATTAAGCTGGATGTTAAACTAATTCCTTGCTTGTTTAGTAGGTATATAGACAGTATCAAAGACAGATCACTACTCCCACCACCATTCAAACAACTGCTTAGAGACCGAATCAAAAATCAAACAAGGAGCATAATAAAAGATCATACTTTAACCAAGTAAACTGTGAAATGAATAAGTATTTAAGAGAACTGAAATTGCACTAAAATCCTTGATGTTTCTGTTATAAGTGGCTATTAACAACAACATGTGTTTATGATGTTGTAGAACTTATCTGAGAAGGAAACTTAGTTATGCAACACAATTTCATTATTAGGATTTTAGTGTGTCGTATTTTTATATTTATTTTTAATTTACAGTCACGAAAAATAACTCCTCCTCCAAATCTTATTTAAGTGGTTTCTAAGCTACTTGTCCTAACCTATAACATGTCAAACTCACTAAGATTTAGGTTTATGTGTTAGCAACAAACCAAACCAAACTGAGGATAATTTTAAAGTATAACATAAAGCACAAGCTTAAGGTCAAGACTGTGATCCAAGATGATGACGTGCTTAAGGAATAAATCACTTTAAGGGGTTACATCCTAGAATCACTTTCTTTGAGGTCTGGCTAGAAGTTCTGTCACCATCAGTAGAAATTTTCTGTGTAACCTGATGGTAGATAATAATTGGAAGACAGCAGAGACAGAAAGGGCAAGTTGGATTATCTGGTCTGGTTCCCTGAAGTTTACAAGATTACTTCAGGCTACACACCATGCCCATTATTGTCATCTCTAACCTTTTCTTAAATTTCTTGCTGTGATGGAACCTCATTCATCTCCTTTGATTTTTTCCTCTCTCTGTCTGTTGTTTGCTACAGGAGTATGTATTTTTTCTTTCTTCAGTTTAGCAAAAGGAGAGCAAAAGCTAACAAGCAGATAGATTAGTAACATGATTTTCTGCAGAAAAAGTAGAAATATGAGATGTACTACTTCCCACCCAAGGAGACACACACAGAGTGGCATTCAGTAATGGTACGATTAGCTTATCAATAATGTCATTACCATGTCTAAGTAGAAGTTCTTGGGAGAGAAAGGTAATTTTTACCCTTGGCTACAGAAATTCATCATGCAATCTGCTCAGAAATTACAGAAGCCTATTTATATTTTGTTTCCTTTCACATTTGTGTGAGAGCTTCTAAACAACACTTTTCTTCTAAACACACAGACATGCTTGGTCACCTACCTCTTCCAATTTACTTCTGGGCTGATGCAGGAACTTGACACTGAAACTGTGCTTTATGTGTGTTCAAAGTCTGACAGGAGAAAAACCTTCCTGTAACAGAATCATCAAAATGCAGAGGCCAGTCGAGATGTTGAATCTACTGCTCACAGCATGAAACCTTGGAGAGCATTTTCCTCAAGCTGTTCGGCACACATGCAAATAGGACTTCAGCTGAAGTTGAAGGGAGTTCTGTACAGTAGTTGCTTTGTTTTTTCATCCGCAGTAATTTTCTGAGTGAGAAATGAACTGATAGGAAACAGGAGCTAAACATCCTGCTCATTGCTGGGCGTTTCCATGTACAATTTAAGATACAGTATCTGAACTCAGGCTGCGTGGGTACACATAAGTGGCGGGGAGGAGATGTCCTTCATACAGTTGCGAACATCCTACCTTTATGCTACCTATGGTTTCATGGGCATCCTGAACGCTTTTCCGCAGGCACTGAGTTGCGCTTTTCTGCTCTCTCTCCAGTTTATCTGTTGTTATTCTGAAAATGAAGTAAGGTTTAGTCCCAGGTAGTTTGAACTAACCAGAGATACTGATGACCCACACAGCTGTGGCTCTTGAAGTCAGAAGACCAAGACAAGAAATTGCAATTGCCATGACCAGCATGGGAGCATGCTTTCCTTGTTCATGTGCCGACATCTGTACTGGCCAGTTGTGAGCAAGCCTTGTGTACCCAGCTGCCAAAAACACACCTGGGAGAGAAGCAGTGTGCACACAAATGTATTTGGATTGTTCTGTTTGAAAAGGTTCACTCCAGGAGTAGAAACTCATATAAAAGGTCTCCAGAAATTAATGGGAATCCCTTTGGATCAGGTTCTATTTTATAATTATTATGTAAGCACTACATGTTACTCCTTTCTTTTCCCAAAGAATGATAAAAATAACCTGAAAGTTAATGTTTGGCCCTTCACACAGGGCCCAGGTAGAGAAGAAACTGTTTTGTTTGAACACATGGAAAGCTGGTTAACAATTCTTTGAATAGGAAAGCAAAGGTTTGTGTGGGCTTTGTCTGTTTCTGGAGTTTCCATGGTTAAACAATTTCTGTTAACAAGTCTACAACATGTTTCTGCTCCCAGATAAATCAGTAACAACTGCCATACTCAGCAAACAACATCCAACAGAGCAGAATACAACAACGACTGTGCAGCACTGTCTTACAATAGGGCTTCAACTGATAGGACATAGCCTTTTGAGGAGAAAAAAAAAAAAGGCAATAACTCCACCCATTGTCCCCGTCTTCTATGTATTTTGCCAGACTGTCAGTCAGAAGAGGGGGAGGGAGACTATCCTTGAAAACTCTGTATGTAGTAGAGTGAGTTCCTGCACGTGCATCCTTTTAAAGGTACAGTGTGATCGGAAACAGTGCAAGTCTGCAATACACTGAAGACAGAACCACTGTGAAAGAGTACGGTGCTAAACAAAGTAGAAGAAATGCTGTCAGGTATATGTCTCTGCTTGGCTCCATATTATTTCCACCTAGCTTACTCCATTTTATCCAGGAGCCCTCTTCAATGTGCAACAAGTAACCCATCACCTGCTCCAGGAAAGCATCACCTGAGAAAACACTGAAATTCATGCATCCCTTCAACAGGGATTGGCAGGGATTTTTCATTCCATCTTTTCCTACTCATTTGCAATGAGTCGTTGTCTTGAATGTTTGATAAAGTGGGTATGCTGCTGGTAGTGGGTCTTCTGACTAATGTCTTTGTAAACTCAGCCTGTGGGGATGTCCAGCTTCATAACATTACTCTTGCCAGATTTTACTGTCAGGGCACAGTGGGTAGGCATTTCATTTCACTAAATTGCAAGATGTCCAGTGCTTTACTTATTTTCTTTCTTTGTGCTCATTTACCCAGGGGTTGTTAACCCTCCAGCTCACTGTCAGAGGCTAAAGCCAAGCTTGGCTTATCCTCCTGCCCCCTGAGACAATGAAAAGTGTGAAATCAGAAGACAAAAAAACTAATGAAAAAATAATGGATGAAGAACTTACCTGGGATATTTTTCCATAAGGTTAAATGCAAAACCTAGAAGCAATTGCTGTTGTCCTCCCCAAATCTCTTGTGGAAACTGCTCGCTAAAGTGATTTCTCAAGAAGAGAAATATATTTAGAATAAGGATTCTGTGCTAGAAAACTCTGACATTATTGAATACACCAAATCATGAAATAACACTTCATCCTCCCTGAGTGAATGGCCTATTAACTGAATAAAAGAATTATGCCCATGTACTGCAGAAAAAATTTAAAGAAATTTGACTGCGGTTGGAAATGAAGGAAAGAGGTATTCTAAGATGGGGGAAAAACGTATTGTGTTAGAAGGCTTGTTTCTTTGTTTGCTCCTAATAAATTTGTCTTTAACAGTGAAGCAGGGGAAATCTTTTATGCTATGAATACCATACCTGTTAGGCTTCCAGTCAGGATTGGATGGGTTGAGGTCAATTGACATTAACAAAATGTGAATTTAGAATATTCTAATTTAAGTTCTCACTCCTCCACGTTTTCCTGACTATTGTGAGACTATCTCTTATTGCCTTCTGGAATTATACAGACATAAGTGGGGCTTCTCACATGTGTAAAAGTCGATGGTATAACCCCCTCATTAAGCTACCTGCAAGGAGAAAAGTCTCTTACTTTATTTCTTAGAAAGTTCAAAAATAAAGCTAACAATAAAAGTATGATAAAAGATAATAAAATAATTATCATTCAATCTTTAGAATGAAAAACAAATACTCTATTTTTGCTGAAGTTTAAGCTGGTGCTGTCTCTTGGACAAAGAGCTTCAGGCTGTGACAATGTGGAACAGGGAATGAGTGCAGAGTAACTTGCCAGCTACTCTTGCCTCTTGGCACACTGGGAGAGTCACTCCCCAACTACTGCAGTTCCTTTGCTCATCAGCTGAAAGGCCACTATGGTAGAATGAATAGGCATCTACGAAGAATCCTCGTGCTTTAGACTTGTTGCTTGATTTAGGGAACAAGTTACACTAAGGGGGAAATATCTGAAGCAAAATTAAGATATTGCATGGGTTTGCTCATTGCTCTACTTTAATCTGCTTTTGCTTCTGGGGTTTCTTTTGCAGCTGCCCTAATTTCCTCTACTTTTACATTTTCTGCTAATTTCAGTTAAGGCCTCCATAGGCTCATGAGCTAACAGATTTTTTTATTATTGTTTTTAAAATGCGGGCCTAAACCATCTTTCCTGTTGCCTCTAGACTATTGCAAAGGAATGTAGGAACATGGTCTTTCAAGAAAGAAGAGAAACTGCAGCTATTTTAGTAACTGTGTGTGAGGTTTTTTTAACCTAATGATTAAACACCAGTGCTGATCTGATATAAACTGGCTTCAGGGAAGGGATGCTGAACCAGTAACCAAAAAAGAGATGTTTGCTTTTAAAAACAAACATTTTGACACTGTATCAAAATGATCAGGAAAGAGATTGTGGTTGAGATGGATGTCTCACCCTCTTTAAGAATTTCAGCCCTGCCTGGCTGTAAGGGGGAATGTCCTCTCATTAACTGGCTGCCTCACATAATTGTCTCCAAGGTCTGAGCAGCCAATCCAGACTGTTCCAAAAGCAGGTAAAATTAAATCTTCCTCATCTTAGCAAAGGCTTAAGCACAGCAATATGTAAAGGCAGTGTCGTGGTTTAACCCCAGCCAGCAACTAACACCACGCAGCTGCTCGCTCACCCCCGCCCGCCGGTAGGATGGGGGAGAGAATCGGGAGGGCACAAGTAGGAAAACTCGCGGGTTGAGATAAAGACAGTTTAATAATGGAAATAAAACAAAGTAGAACAGTAACAATAACAATGATAATAACAAGGATAACAACAACAATAACAGAATATACAAAGCAGGCGACGCACAATGCAACTGCTCACCACTCACCGACCACGTGTCACGAATGGGGAGACACCGCCCCCCGCGCCCCAGTTTTTATACTGAGCATGACATCACATGGTATAGAATACCCCATTGGCTAGTTGGGTCAACCACCCTGGCTATGGTCCCCACCCCCCCAGCTTCCCCTGCACTTGAAAGAGCATGGGAGGCTGAAAAGTCCCCGGTGCAAGCACCACCCAGCAACAACCAAAGCATCAATGGGCCATCAACTCTCCTCTCATACCAAACCCAAAACACAGCACACACACACATCCCCCCCAGCTACTGGGAAGAAAGCTAACTCTGTCCCAGCCGGAACCAGGACAGGCAGCTCTGCTGCCTTCTCCACTGGAAGGATGCACCAGGGAAAAGGACCTGAACCATCAAAAGGAAGATGGAAAAAAACAGAAATATCTTTAGAAATTTAAAGTTAGGTTTTAAGGTGGGTAAAATAATTATTCAGGGCAGTGAAGTCTTTCAAATGATTTTTTTTTTAAACTTCCTACAGTTTACAAGGTATATCAAAAGAAAGAGAACTCTGACAATGTGGCACAATAATCATGGCGCTCCTGAGTGTATCCCAGCTTCTAGCTACATGACGTGCCTGGCATCTATAGATAAAACTGAGATGGGTGCTTAGAAAACAATAACAGAGATGTAGGTTCATTAGTAAAAAGGGCCAAATTCTGCTCATTTTTACATTTATGGGGTGGTTTCATGAAAGAGGGAAGGACTAACTGTCTGTCCTCCCTGTTTCCCCTTATTGTGTCCCTGCTACCAGCCAAAGGGTCTGTCATAATCTTCCCTTGTGCCATCTCTGGCACTTATTGCACCCTCCTTGAACCAATTCACTAACCTCAAAAATTTTCTTCTCTTGGTTAGGTTAGTTTTCAGCCAAATTACTGAACTGAATTGGCTTATAAAGAGCTCCAACATGTGTCAAAGTTGGTGTATGATCAGTGGTGGGAGCACCCAGCCACATACAGGGTGAGAGAGAGATGGGGGGCGGTATGAGGAGAGGATGAACTGGACTAAACACACAGCAACAGCATATGTTAAATGTTTTACAATGTCTTTTGTAGCTTCACAGTCACGTAAATTCAATTTTAATCAAAGTTTATATAGAAAATAAAGGAGAAAAGTAAACTTCTGTAGAGTTCCTTCGCTCCACTAGAACAAGGTCTGGATTTTTCTCACATTTGGGCCTTTTAACATTTAAAAAGGAAAGATATCTTTTCTTCCCACATGCCTATGAAATCTCATTTTCAGAAGAAACATTTATGCATATTTAAGCATTTATGCATTTAAATATTTATGCATATTTACTAAATAGAGAAAGAATCAAAGGCAGACTTACGTGAAAAGTCTAAATCAATGCCTGAATGATGGAAATATTCTAGTCTAAAGGAGAATTCTAACCTTATTGGAATCCTCTTATGCCAAGAGGAGGATATGCTTGTAGACACATTCAGTAGAACCAAAGAAATAAAAAACATTGTCTCTACTTAATCTCAAGATCTATGACCTGAATACTCTTCTGACATCCCACATTTCAGGTCTTCTCCAAGATGTGAAGTTATAACCTTCCAGACAAATGTGAAGCCAGCATGCTCTGAACATCAGGGGAAATTTATTTTATTAATTGAGTGATTCATATATCAATAAAGATATCCAGATATTTACATATCAATAAAGTAAGTAAGAAGCATTGCAGAAGGATGAAGAAGAAAAAACTGACATATCGTAACAAGGGGACCCTGGCAGGGATCAGGTTAAATAACTGAAGAACAGACTTGAGTGACTGGAAAGAGCATCAGAGAGGATAGTTTTAGGAAGCTTGTACAGGGTTTGGGAGGCTGGCTAGGAGTGCATGAGTAATATTCATAGAGACCTTTATCCACTAATGGAACTGACAGAAGCTGACAATTATGACAACGGTAATGAACGTGTCTTATCTATTTTAAGACACTTCGTATGAAGAATTCAGAGAGGAAGAAAAAAAAAGATTATTCTTTGGTTGGTTAAAATACCATCACTTCAAGGGATTCCCTTTCTGTTCACTCTGCATGGAAAATATACAAAAGCACCATAATTGCAGAACATTTAAATAGGTCATTTAAAATAGATCCTACAAAGTGAAGGGGAAAAAAAATCCACCCTACTTTAAAGTCATTTTTTTAACAAAAAAAGAAAGAGGATTACTTTCTATTATCTTCCATGCTTTAGAAGACCAAGAAAGCCTGTAGATTTACTTTATATGGCTGCTTTGCCTCGAGATTAGCCCAAATGTGATGTCTTCTTACAGATGCCAAGGGATCTAAGACATCACATTTTTACCCTTTTCAGTTTCTTCTGAAAACACGCTGTATTGACTTGATGCCTTTTTCTTACGCTATTTTGTGCTCTTTCCTCTATCTCCAAGATCATTGCCATTATTGTATTTATTAAAGGAAACTTTCATTGGGGTTGCAGTGGATGTAACTATGTTGCCTTGATAGCGTTCCTGTTAGTAACCCTGTGGTTTTTATTGAGGTCATTGAAGTAGTTTTTGGACAAAGTCAAGGTGTAATGCATCTTTCACTGAAGCCAATGAAGTCAGACTCAGTTTTGTTTAAAATAAGAGTTTCTGATGCTTTCTTATTTTAGTAAAAAATTCCATGGTAATGACTGTTTTGAAGATAAACTTTACTTCTCTGTGCAAATTGACATTAGCTCATACTGTAGGTACGAAAATCAGTTAACATCACGAAATGCTATTCAAGTATTGTTTCCCTCCTCGGGTCATAGTTTGTTAGTTTTGACAGGTGCACAATGAAATATAATAGAAGCTGAAAAGGTCTTTATCTGTATCCCTTTGGCCCTTTGAAACTGATGTATAGCTGGCAGGTCAATATGGATACATACATACAATGGTCCAAGTTTCAGCTGAGGTCAGTGGTCAGTAGTCAGTGAGAGTGAAGCTGTCCTCCAGGTTTTAACTTAGCATCTAATTTTTTCAGAGTGCTTACCAGCATTTAATGGCATTTCTCTACCTGCACCCAAATATGGTTGCACATTAAAAAGTGCAATTTAGGAGCCAGCCTACAAAAAAATGAAGTCAAACTCATAATGCTCAGTCAGACTATTTATTATATAGTTTTTGGAAGTACTTACTCACTTGCATTATTGGCCCGCTTAATACAGGCCTTGAGGCCATATCTCACTAACATCTTATCTTCTATTTATGTTTTTGTTCATGTGTTTGTTTTCTAAACCACAGAAGACAACTATTTCAGTTCTAGAGATTTACTAAATAGGTATTAGAATGTGGACATTTTTGAACCTAGCAAAACCAGTACTATTACTGTAGTCAGAGCTGAGTATCAATATTTCTCAAATGCATCATAGAGGCTAACAGCTGAATTTTGTGGCCTTTGTTCTGTCAACTTCTGTCAGCTTTGGATTTCTTTCATGAAGTGACATCTCTATCATATGAAAAATCCCTACCCAACATTTAATCATTTTGTTGTATTTCCCTGATGATTTATTTTTTAATTAAAATAGGTATATTTAAAAGAAACGTTATTTTTGAAAAACTAATTTTCAGCAATACTTAATGCTAAGCAGAGGTGATAATCCTAAAGTAGAAATGTCAGATATGAAGTACAGGAGAACAGAGTAACAAAACCTACCCCAAAACATTTATCCTGGGATTATTACATTGTGGTGGCATCACTATGCAGTTCTTTGATAAAGAACATGAAAGATGAGGTTCTCAGATCCTTTCTCCAGACCGAAGCAAATCAGAGCTACCTCGTATAAATGGAAAATTGAACCTTTTGCTGGCTTTACACATTCTAAAAACTTTCTGCATCTGAAAAGAATTAAGAAAGCAAATGGACAAACATAAACTGGAACAAGCAAGCAAACCAAATTCAGAAAACATATTGACAGTTTTGCATGGAATCCCCCCAAAAATCATTAACATTTGAAAATTTGTTGAAGTTCATAGCTGAAATTTAAAATTTAGAAAATGTTTCCACTTGCTCTGACAATAAATATTACACATGATGTAACATTCATCTCAGCTGATACGTTCTTTATAACACATTTTATGAATCATCACAGTTCTTGGTTTTTAAGTCCCTATCACTGCTTGTCAGATGGAAAAACGAGCTTAAGCCTATTTTTTTAAAATCAGGAGTAAGGACCCTCTTAATGCAGTGATCTTTGGAACCAGCTCTGATCTGCCAGTGTCTCTAGCTGCTTAACTCTTATTCAGGTGTGTAATTTCATTAAAATTAATGAGAATTAGGTATGTGTTTTCTTGCCTTAATTGCCTTATTTGTATAAATAAACACTGGATATGGTGGTATAACCTGATCAAGGATTTCAGTTCTCAAATTCCTGACTATCAATGCTTTGTTCAAGCCAGAGTTCCCACTACTGCACATGTCTGCCTTTATGCTGGTCTGCCTGACTAGAAAATCACATCACTGTTTTTTGTGAACTACTTTGAAGGTTTCAAGTGACAAATAACAGGGACTTTAATCCTCTCTTTTTCCAAACAATTTGTAAATCAGAACCATCAAAACACATGTGCAGTGAGAGAGTACAGCCTGTGGTTTGAAGAACATTATGGTTCACTGCATCTCTCAAGTACTTTGAGCTTACATTTCTTAGATTTTATTTCAACACCTCTCTTGTATACTCCCTAGCCTGTTTTTCTAAAGAGTGAAGCAGTAAATACAGATATACAGACTAGCACCTGATAAGACCAATTGTTAAGTAAAATTCTCATCTCCATTACAATCTTGCAGCTTCCTATCATTATGTCTAGGTTAATCAAAGACAATTACAGAGCCCCTGTGAAGCTGCCAGAGATCTATTTGGATGCACAGAGGAAGCCCATATTAATGTACACAAAGACTAGTTTTGCATCCTTTGAAATAATTATTTTCACTGCAATGAATGGTAGCAAAATCAGGTTTTGAGAAAGGGCAAGCAGTGATTTCTTTGATGAGTTACTGTTCGCTTAATGGCTCCTTAAAAATGATAAATTTTTCACACTGCAGAAATTAACCTGCCCTTGTACCTGTGAAATAGTATTACATCAGTCTGGAAAATGCCCTGAAGTGTTGCACTTGTGTACAAAACACAGTGGGTATCTGCATATCACCACACAGGGGTGGCCTGAGACTCTCCCCGTGACCTGAATTAGGCAATGGGCAGAGAGCAAGTGGATGTGCATTGCCAGTGTATGGACCTGGCACGTACATGATATATAGTCCATGTGCAAGGCATCCAGGTGGGTAGGAGGTGATGGGGAGAGGAAGCACGTTTTGCTCCTGGTACAAGGCAGAGCTGTTCCAGTTTTGCATCTGCTACTGAATCCCTTAACCTGACACTTGAACACCACAGGAGAAGAACCCAACCTGCACTCTTAGATCTAAGAAAACAAAAGCTTTGTCTCTGCTTCCCAAAGAGCTGGGTTTGCTCCCCATTGGTGTGCAGGATCAATCAACACAGACTCATGGCCCGGGATTGTATCTTACTATGCCTTAAGCTCCTTCTGATGGCAGGAGGTACTTAACATTAGCAACCCATTTCCCATCCCCCTTTTAGCTCCACTTTAAATCATTATTAAGTCTTCCTGGTGTTTTGGTTTTGTTGTGTTTTTTGTTTGGGGAGTTGTTTGTTTTTAGGGAGGAAAAGAGGAAACCATATTTACAAGAACAGTTTGAAATAACAAAAACTTTTAGTGAAAATTGGAGTCTACAATGCTATTGCAGACCACAGATTCAACTAATGTAAACTGTGCTACCTTCTCACTGCCTGTTAAATGGAACAGAACATGCCGGGAACCGCCAAGGGCCCAGGGGAAGAGCATTATCTGCAAGTACTTTATCCTGTCACCTCTGAGAAATGGAGGAATTGTGCTGGCAGTCAGGTGAATATCTATCCTTTCCAGCTGAAAAGCCCTCAGAGCTGTTCCAGATTTGATTGTCATTAGCCCAGTGCCATTATTCCCAGCCTTCTAGAGAAACTGAGATGGAGGTCTGGGAAATCTCTGGAAGTGAAGTTGTGCATTTGGGTCACTGAAAAGATTGAACTCAGTAAATGAACATGCTGATGTCACATTTTATGTGACTAAATCTGCTTTTTGTAGCCACCCCTATTTGGGAACCTAGGCCTTTTCACAAGAGCACATGCTCCACACTTCCTGGAGGGCCATTCCTCCGGCCTCAAGCAACACTCATCTGCAACTGGGCTCAAACTCTGAGTCAGAGATCATCACAGATCTATCTTAAAGCCTTGTTTAGAGTTTAGGAACAGTCTAAGCTGCTTGTATAGATATAGGAAAAGTATTTAAGGGCATTAACCTCTGCCCCAAAATGCTTCAGTAAGATTTTGACTCTTAAAAGTGCCTCTTTTGAAAATGCACCTTCAGTGATTTGGAAAACATTACTGTCTATTTAACTCATGCACTAATTCCCATGAAGGAATATGCACTGTCTATTGTTGCAGTCTCTGCTTTTGCTCTCTCTGATGTAGTAGCAGCTGGATCAAACCCATACTTTGTTTCATCAAGGAAGGGGAATTGTTTCATTGGTGAAAAGTGTCGTCTTCTGTAATTTCACTAAGGAAGAACATTTCTTGGCTATTTTCATTGTTTCTTCTACCAGACCTGACAAACTGAGGAATGCTTAAAACATCATTGTTTTCTAAAAAGCTTTTTTATACATTGTGCATTATGTTTCAACAATTCTGAATCTGGAATAAGGTAGTTGCATTTCAATGTACTTATCACCTGAGTTATCAAAACAAACGACTGATCTGCTAAAGCAGCTAGCATTACTTCTAAGCTGCTCCATGGGGTAAAAAATCGGGAGCTTTTCAAATAGCACAATCATTGTTAATTAGATAGGAACTTGTAAGAAGGCAGCAATGAAATTAAAATAATAACTTGGTCTAATATACTTTAAAGTCCAGACATTAATATCTGATTGGGAGGAGCTCTGAATTACACTGAAGCAATTTCCAGAATTGGCTTCTTATTATTCAGCAGGCAATCTATATGCAATATTTAACAAATCAGGCATTTGATGAATAATTGTTGACAGATCTTGCCTGCTTCATTGCTTTTCATTTTGCTTTTTCTTCATTGCTTCGATGAGACTAGACACAGCATATGTCTAGGAGGTCTCACAAACTTTCTTACGGTTTTGTACACTTAATTTCTGAAATCCACCAAGGAACTATTAATATTGTCCCTTATACAGAATCACTTGTTAACAGGTCTGGAGGAACCAGAAATCTGCTAAACAGCTCCCTGGTGCTGCTGTATGGAACTGTTAGAAGAGCTCTATGTTTGATTTAAGAGTATATGTTGATCCAAATTTGGATCTCAGCAAAAACAAATTAATGATCATCTGAAAGAATGGAACACGCATGATGTAAATGGAAGTAGAAACTCCCGCTATTAATAAGGGGGAAAAGCTACTATTTGCAACTTACTCTATCTGTAATGTTTCATTCATTAACACAATTACCCACAGCCTATTTTTCCAAGTGTAGAGCTCAGATATTATTCAGTGTTTGGTAACTTTTTGTGGATCCATCTGATAAAAATCTACTTATCTTCAACTTGCTCAGATCTTGCAGAGTGTCCTCAGTCAAGATTTGGGCTCTGGGACAGAGAACAACACAGTTTTGTCTCTGATTGATGGCTCTACAGCTAATCGACTTTCCAGCAAATAAACAGCCCACCCCAGGGAGAGAACTGGAAACTGTGGAGCTAAGACAGCATGGCCTGGAGTCCAGAGCTGGAAGGTGAGTAGGCATGGGGAGGAGGATGAAGGGCTACCTATCACACCAGTTACAAACAGAGCAGCTCCTCAGGGCTGGCCGTAAAGAACAGGGGAAAGCAGGCTTTGCTGAAGTCAGTTTTTAAGCAGGAACTGGCTGGTTCTACATACTTAAGCCAAACAGCCCCCAGTCCCACAGTGCTTGTTGTGAGCTAGGCATTCGCCCTTGAAAGAGCTTTGAGACCTGGCACAGGGATTTTAGTTTTTGTAGGTTCACTTGGATCCAAGCCCTTGTCTTTACTGTGGAATAGGAGAACATAAAAATCATTCCATCCTTCCTGTAAGAGTAAAGATAGCACTCCCCATGAGCAGGCTGGCAAGGCTACCCTTGCCACTAGCCAAGAGAAGAGCTGCCTGACTCTGGATGAGTGCAATGTTTCATTCCTCAGTGAATCAGTTGAATGTTTTGCAGCATAAAGTCATGGAAAAGGAGTAAAACATAAAGCTGCACAGTACTTTTTCAGTTTTCACTAGACATCCTTCTAAATTAGGAGCAAAGCACCTGGATCAGTTTAGTAAGTTAGGCTCCTCTGCTTTGTTTACACTACAATTTCTTTTGTAGTGAGATTAATTTGTTAAAAGTTTCATTAGGAACCTGAGAATTTCAGTGGGCTAAACTGCAGTGCCGTTATTTCTCAAAAGCCAGTCTGTTTGTCCTTCACTCAACAACAGTTTAAGCCAAAAAAAAGCCCAGATTAATTGATTGGGTCTGTTTGGCATCTCAGAGTGCAGTTAGATGACATAGCTGGGTCAGTAGACCTCAAAAGGAACAATTTCCTCATCCTCCCTACTCCAGGCTGGGGCACGTGCATGCATGCACATACACACATATACACACACGCACAGGCACACACAGAGCAATCAGGATTTTTAGCCTGGATCACTCCCTCAGTCTGCTTTAGTACACAAGGCCAAACAGTTGTGTTAGCATAACTGACGCAAAGGAACAGAAGTGAGTGACAGGAAAATATGATGCTTAAATCAGTTCCCAGAGGACGTGCATGTGAAATGGCAAATTAAGATACTCCTTTGGCCATGGTTTGATGTACAGCCTCAGAGCTTCAAGTGCCAGACCAGAAACACTGCAGCCACAGGATGGCTGTTCCCACTTTGCAAAATGTTTAGCTCCCTTTTCTCGTTCAAGTTAGGACATTTCCATTAGACTAAACCTCACGCTGACCGTTCAGGCACTAACCATCCATGCCACTTTAGCTTTATGCCTGATCAGGTGTTGCCCGTCTTCCCACAGCCAGCAGGAACGCAAAATAAAATCTCGGAGCCAACATAAACTCCATGTCATGTGCTGTAATTTAAGAGAAATGCATACAACTCTATTGTACACCTGATCTGGATTGGTTTTGTACGTTTGGTGATCTTTGTTTTGTACCTTCGGGAAGGAGTGAATGGAGGCTAGTCCACCCTTGGGGTGGAAGGCAAACCCCTTTCTTGCCTGCCTCACCTTCCCAGGTGCCTCTGTACTACAGGTATGTGTCTCTGGATATGGAAGGCCAGTCAATGGATGACGTGGATGACGGTCTGTCTACACCAGAAGTGTTGCCAAGGTCAGAAAGGCCTACCCCCTGTATCACGACCACCTCCACAAGGAAGAAAAGACGGGTTATAGTTGTAGATGACTCCCTTCTGAGGGAAACAGAGGGTCCAATATGCTGGACAGACCCTCCTCTTAGGGAAATCTGCTGCCTCCCTGTGGCCTGAGTTAAGGATATCACTAGGAAACTTCCTAGCCTGGTGCAGCCCTTGGACTGTTACCCATTAGTGCTCCTCCATGTGGGTGGCAATGAAGCTGCAACGTGTAGTCCAAGGGCAATAAAAAGACACTTCAGGGCCTTGAGATGCTTGGTATGGGAATCTGAAGCACAGATTATTTTTTCCTCTATCCTTCCAGTTGTGGGCAGCAACACTGGAAGAAACAGACAGACCCAGTCTATTAATACATGGCTCCATGGCTGGTGTCACTGCCACAATTTTGGGATTTTTGATAATGGGATGGTCTACACAGCACCAGGCCTGCTGTTGTGAGATGGGATTCACCTCTCTCAAAGGTGGAAGAGGGTCTTTGCTCATGAGCTAGCAAGGCTCATTGTCAGAGCTTTAAACTAGGCTTGAAGAGGGAGGAGGATAATATCAGGCTTGCCCGTGACAAGCTTGGGATGACAGGGGGATGGGGTGCCAGTAAAAGCCCTCAGCCTGTTGCTCTGAGACATGCTGGGTACACTGGAGCACACTTGAAGTCTTATGGAGATGAGCCAGGGCCAGGGTCTCCTAAGGTAATAGGAGCCAAGAGGCAAACACCAGTGAAATACCTCAAAGGAATTAAGATGTATTCCTCTAAGAAGGTGACATGGCCAACAGCTGAAGTGCCTCTACACCAATGCACACAGCATGGGCAACAAACAAAAGAAGTTGGAAGCCACCGTGCTGCTAGAAAGCTACAACCTAGCTGCCATTACTGAAACTTGGTGGGACAAATCCCATGGCTGGAGTGTGGCTACCAATGGCTACAGGCTGTTCAAAGGGAGTGGTGAGGCAGGAGGGGCGTAGGGGTTGCCCTCTATGTTAAGAAATGGATAGATTGTGAAGAGCTGTCTCTGGGGAATAGCCACGAGCAGGTTGAAAGCTTATGGTAAGAATTAGAGACTGAGGCAACAAAGGGAACCTTGTGGTTGGTGTTTACTTCAGGCCGCCCGATTAAAGGGAGCCTATTGACGAAGCCTTCTTACTCCAGTTACAGGAGGCATCGCGCTCTCAGGCTCTCATGCTGCTGGGGAACTTGAACCACCCCGACATCTGCTGGAAAAGTAGCACGGCAAGCTGTAGGCAACCCAGGAGACTCCTGAAGGGCATTGAGGATAACTCCTTAAGCCAGGTAATAGACAGCCCTACCAGAGGGAATGCGATACTGAACCTAATGGTCACCAACCTAATTAGTGACATCAAGATTGGAGGCAGCCTGGCCTGCAGTGATCATGCACTGGTGGAGTTTGCAGTCCTGAGGGATATGGGTCAGGCAAAGAGTAAAGTCAGGACCCTGAATTTTAGGAAAACTTCCAGTTGTTCAAAGAGTTAGTCAATAGGACGCCCTGGGAAACTGCCCTCGGGGACAAGGGAGCAGAACAGAGCTGGCAGATCTTTAAGGTTGCTTTCATAGAGAGCAAGAGCTCTTGATCCCCAGGTGAAAGAAATCAGGAAAGGAAGGCAAAAGACTGACAAGTCGAGACCTGCTGGTCAAATTAAAGGGCGAGAAGAAAATGCACAGGCAGTGGAAGCAGGGACAGGTATCCTGGGGGACACTGCCCAGTTGTATAAGGATGAGGTCAAGAAGGCCAAGGCGCAAATGGAGCTGAACTTGGAAAGGGTTGCAAAGAATAATAATAAGGGCTTCTATGTCAGCCAGAAAAGGAAGGTCAAAGGAAATGACTGCTCCTGATGAAGACAATTGGCAAACTGGTAACAATGGACAAGGAGAAGGCTGAGGTACTCAACAACATTTTTGCCTCAGTCTTCACTGGCAACCTCTCTTCCCACACCTCTCGAGTGGATGGACAAGACAGGGACTGGGGGAGCAAAGTCCCTCTCACTGTAAGAGAAGATCAGGTTCGTGATCACCTGAGGAACCTGAACATACATAAGTCTATGGGACCTGATGAGATGCATCCCAGAATCCTGAGGGAATTGGGTGATATAGTTGCCAAGCCACTCCCCATGATATTTGAAAAGTCATGGCAGTCCGGTGAAGTCCCTGGTGACTAGAAAAAGGGAAACATTGCCCACGTTTTTAAAAAGGATAGAAAGGAGGACCCTGGGAACTACCAACCTGTCAGCCTCACCTCTGTGCCTGGGAAGATCATGGAACAGATCCTCCTGGAAGCTGTGCTAAGGCACATGGAGGACAGGGAGATGATTCGAGATAGCCAACATGGCTTCACCAAGGGCAAGTCCTGCCTGCCCAACCTAGTGGCCTTCTATGATGGAGTGACTACATCAGTTGTAATGGGAAAAGCTACAGATGTCATCTATCTGGGATTCTGTAAGGCTTTTGACACAGTCCTCCACAACATCTTATTCTCTAAATTGGAAAAATATGGATTTGATGGGTGGACTGTTCAGTGGATGAGGAATTGGTTAGATGAATGCATCCAGAGGGTGGTGGTGAATGGCTCAATGTCCAGATGGAGATTGGTGAGGAGTGGTGTCCCACAGGGGTCCGTATTGGGACCAGTACTGTTTAATATCTTCATCAATGACATAGACAGTGGGATCGAGTGCACCCTCAGCAAGTTTGCAGACAACCCCAAGCTGAGTGGTGCGGTTGACACACCTGAGGGACGAAATGTCATCCAGAGGGACCTGGACAAGTTCGAGAAGTGGGCCTGTGTGAACCTCATGAGGTTGAACAAGGCCAAGTGCAAGGTCCTGCACCTGGGTCGGGGCAACCCTCGGTATCAATACAGGCTGGGGGCTGAAGGGATTTAGAGCAGCCCTGCCAAGAAGGACTTGGGGGTACTGGTGGACGAAAAGCTGGACAGGAGCCGACAATGTGCGTTCGCAGCCCAGAAGGCCAACCATATCCTGGGCTACATCAAAAGAAGCGTGGCCAGCAGGTTGAGGGAGGTGATTCTACCCCTCTACTCTGCTCTGGTGAGACCCCACCTGCAGTACTGCGTCCAGCTCTGGAACCCTCAGCACAGGAAAGACATGGACCTGTTGGAGCGGGTCCAGAAGAGGGCCACGAAAAATTATCAGAGGGGTGGGACACCTCTCCTATGAAGAAAGGCTGAGAGAGTTGTGGTTATTCAGCCTGGAGAAGAGAAGGCTTTGGGGAGACCTTATTTTAACCTTTTAGTACTTAAAGGGGGCTTATAAGAAAGGTGGGGACAAACTTTTTAGCAGGGCCTGTTGCGACAGGACAAGGGGAAATGGTTTTAAACTAAAAGAGGGTAGACTTGGACTAGATCTAAGGAAGAAATTTTTTACAATGAGGGTGGTGAAACATTGGCACAGGTTGCCCTGGGAGGTGATAGATGCCCCATCCCTGGCAACATTCAAGGTCAGGTTGGACGGGGCTCTGAGCAACTTGATCTAGCTGAAGATGTCCCTGCCCATGGCAGGGGGGTTGGACTCGATGACCTTTAAAGGTCCCTTCCAACCCAAACTATTCTGTGATTCTATGATTCTGTGATCTGACATGGAACCAATATAGTACTGATGATGGTGCAACCACAGACAAAATCTGAGCAGAGGATCAGATTTCAGTTTATAGTTAAGCCATTTACTGGAGCTGGCCAACATTCAGAGGGAACAGAGAAACCTATGTGTGTGTTTGTGATTCTACAGATAGAGTGTATTGAATGTTATTGTATGACAATTCATCTATTTTTTTTAAACTAATTTATGGAGAGATTGTATAGAAACATGCCTTAAGTTTGTTATCAGCTATTAATAGGCAGGCATTACTGATTTTGTCTCTGTTCCAAAACTGGATTAAAACATAAGCTATGGGAATGTTCTTAATCATTCAGACTCTCTCTAAATATAAGTTGTGACGGATCTTTACTGGTATCCAAAATATTATAATTAACATACCATGATAAAAATGGTACATTTTCCACTATGGGAAATTGTCCTCTATTAAGAAACCAACCAAATGAATATCTACTACATATTACCACCAGCATAATTCAAAATAATATCCATCAGGGAAATATATGTTTGGGTTCTACCTGCACTCTGTGACACTACCAGTAGGGTTGTTGCTGGGTATCAGAAGGGAAGGAGTGTCAAAAACCACCAAATGCTTGTGCATGCAGCTTCCTATACTGAGTCATATTTGTACACTGGAGTGGAGAAAAGCCGAGTCCATGTTTTATTATGAGTACAGATCTTCTTTATCCACGAGATGGCACTCTGTTTGCCACTTCTGTGCTAGACAGGACTGAGTACAGATGAAGTGTAAGAGGAGAAAAGGAATCCAACTGTAGAATACAGAAAAATAATGTTTATCTTCATTCTTAATTTATTCAAAGAAAAAGTAATTTCTCACCATTTTTATAGCTATATATTTCGGCTGTATCAAACTTACCTTATAAGGGACTAAAATGGAGATTTTTCTTCTATGTCAATGCAGATACATTTACATACCCACATTTCGCCCAAAGCTGTGCATTCACATTCATTGTTGATTGGGCACAATTTCCACATAAACCCACAAATGTTACAAGCTGAGTCGGAAGTTGCTGAAACTTCACAAACCGTTCAGCAGAGCTGGCAACTTGCAGTTTAATAACAATCAGAGATAGCTGGATGTCACATTAGTCTGGGATGTAATAATAATATTTTAGCTTTTTTTTTTTAATATAAGATATTACGGAAGCCTCCAAAAGAAGCCCAGCAAAGGAAATGTCATAAAATGACTCAAAGACCCTGGTGGCATCATGCACCCATTGAACCAAATACTACACAAGACAAACTTACAACCATCTCTACAGTATTCTTCTTTAAAGCAATAACACATTCTCTGATGGACCATACTAATTGATAATCTCCATGTAAACCTAATTTTTGCAACAAGGAGAAAAAAGATCTTGTTAAAAAGTAGCTAATACTGGCTGCTTTATTATGTAATAGATATATATAATATATGTATGCATATATGTATAAAATATAATAAAGTATTGTCTGCTACACTTGGAACAATTGACACAGAACAGCAGCCACTATAGAGCAGATATCTCACTCATAACACAACATAAAAAATGATGAGTCCTAGGCAAGCGGTTTTGTTCTCGCCAGAGTACAGTGACCCACAGTGATTCCTGAGCAGGTGTTCCACATAGGTCAGCAGCGCAGCAGCGGTGCTGGGCACGGCAGGGGCAGTTCTGCATCCAACATGCAGGGGAGAGTGTTTATGCAACAGACAAGTGTTGATATATCAGGAATGATAATTGCTGCCAGCAATTGCTGCCAGGGTTAAGTGTCACATAATGACTTTTCTTGAGGAAGACACCTCATGCAGTCACTTGTGGTATAACCTGTGCCCTTCAGGGTGGGAAGGAAGCCTAGAGCCCTGGCAGCATGCCCATAGCAGAGCAGCTCAGCAGGACAGGCCAAGCTGAACATGGTGGGCCTGGTGATGAGGGCTTGACAGCTGCTGCCACAGGTTGGGATTGATGGGCTGAGTGGGTTCCTGAAATGGGAGTTCCAGGATTGCAGAAGTACTGGGAGGGATGGGGACAAGGACTGGGATGGGGGAAGTCACCAAGAACAGCCACTCTCCTGCACACCCTGATCCTTCCACTGCCAACAGGAGCAGCCACCAGGGCATCTTTCCAGGCTTTGACATAGACAAGATGTCTAAGCAAAGTGCCAGCTCATTTGCCCCCTCTGTGGGTGCCCAAGCCCTGTCGCCCTCCGTACTGCAGCTAACCATTTTTAGAGCCCCAACACAGTAGTGACGGGTCCATCTTTTCCTGTACTTGTGGTGAAAGCAGAGAACAGGTTTCTCGATGGGAAGGAAAATGTCAAGAACTGTGAGAAGTTGTTGTTCAGGCAGCAGATAGGAAACCGCTGAGCCGCTGCTGCTGTGCATGGAGCTGGGAGCAGGTACAGGCTGTGCGATACATGGGTACGCCCTAAATATCACACAGTTAAAAAAGGGGCTTATTTCTTTGAGCAAAGAAATAAGTGGTAAAGCTATATCAGTATCTTACAGACACAGGGGAGACAGCCATTCACTGTAGTGCTAAATATCCATGAGAGGTTCCCCAAATTTCTTATTTAAATCTTTAATGTATTTTTTTGGGGTGTCTGTGTGTATAGAGATCACACACACAATGCTTGAATGCAAAGAGGGAGCAGGGAGACATTAGGAGCAGGTGTAAAGACAATAAAGACACAAGTATTTTTATTTTCCAGGAACCAAGCTATAATTTCTTAACAACTGTCCCTGTATCTATTTACCTGACTACTGATACACATGAATCTCTTCTGGAGATGGAAAGAAGATGGTTACAGCTGAGGAAGAGGCTGTGAGAGTAAGATGAGAATAATGTGGAGGATGAGTTACAGGTGTGGGACACTGAAACAAGGGCTGCCAAGCCTCAAATCAAAACACTGCACAGAGACATGAAACACGGACATAAGTGTGATAGTTTTGGGGGTAAGAGTTGTTCTTTTTTGTTTTTTTTTCTCAATCCAGTGCCAGCAGGTGATGGAACGTTGTGTAAACCCTTGCCAAATAACAGCTAACTTATTGTAATAAACATGAAGCAGGAGGGTTTCTCACACCAGGATTAAACAGTGGGAACTGGGGAGAAAATCACCACCATGAGCTGCTGATGTCATCTGAGTTACATCTGAATCTAAAGCCAAAACATGCTCTGACAAAGAAGAACCAATGTTTTTCTCCCCACAGTGGCAGGGAGATCCTTCCTGCTCTCACAGTGTACCTCCGTGGCAGGAGCAGCTGGGCTCATATAAAGCTCTGTGCAACCAATTAATCCAGTCAATGAGAACAGCAGCATAAATATAAACTAGGTTATGCAGCTTGCATATATTTGGTATAAAGTGACTTTCAGAACTATGCTGGCGAAATTCCTTTTTCACAATTGCTGTGTAAGCAGGAAACCCACACATTTAACATCTTCAGTTGTACCCTAACTTTCCTCTGCATTGCTACCTTATATTCTGAGGAAAAGTGCTGAACTGTCTAACTTTATTAAGTAACAACTATTCTCATCTGCAGACTAAGGTTTGTGCTCTGAAAGCTTTTCAGCATACATTTCAGTTCAAAATTTTTTGGAGTCAAAAGCCGAATTTTCTTTCAAAGAATTGTAGCCAAATTTTCTTTCAAAGAATTGTTCTGACGTATGGTTTAAACAAATCCTGCTAACCAAGCATTGTGCCCTAATGACTTGGATTAGGCACAAATAGCAGTTTTCTTCTATGGAGATTCCAATCCCTCAAGAGTTTGTAGCTTGCTTCCCTCTACCCCTTTCCGACTTTGACTTCTGGAGTCTAATCTCATACTGAGATCCATCTTTACTTGTTGCAAGGGCTATTTTTCTAATTTTAGCCTGCTACATTTGTGTCTTCTAAAAGAAATCCAATACATAGATGGTTAGAAGAAAGAGTATGAGAAGTCCATAGACTTCAGCTGTCTGTGGAAGCTGGAAATCACTCAACATTCTTGTTAGATTATTTTCCACCTTTCTTCTCCCATGCTAGTCTGCATAGGAACCAATAAAGTATCCTATAAGAGCTCCTGTAATCCCAAATCTACCTCCTCTTCCACAGCAATAATAAAAAAGGAAAAATATTGCTTTTTATATCTCATAACTTACATTCTGTTCCTTCCCTGGAGGTACTGTTGAAGTTTGCACGGGAGTACAATATTTTGCATCTTTGCTTTTCTCAACATTTTTCTCTTCTGCTTACAGAAAATTAGTAAGAGAAAATTTCTCCAAGAGGGTTGAACTCAAATGTTCTGTGCCTTGAACTCTGACTTTGCTCTGTGCTGAAAATTTTGGATATTCTAGAGTTGTGGCTTCAGAACACTTGTTTTTGTTTTCTCCTTGCCTTACAGAATTATTGCTGCAATTCTGGTGGACTAGCTGTCAGAGGAATATACTTTGTTTGATATTTTAATTCTAATGAGGGTCTCAAAATTAGAACAAGCCCTTTACAGTGACAGTGAATGATGACTCACCGTATAAAAGAGTCTCCTAGACAGATAATTATTTAGGCATGTATTTCAGGGGATCATCCATTAGGTGTCTCAGAGGAAGAGATTATTTTTTTATCAACAGGGAAGACAAGACAGTGAGTTAAATTACCTTGAAGGCAATACTGACTCATGAGGGGTAATAGGAAGTGATGTGAGAGATACATATATGTCCTGGTTAAATCTGGCTTTTCTTATTTAGTATGTGGCATTTGAAGCTTTCTAATGGTCAAGATTTTCTTGAGTATATAGCTATCTGAGACTATCCACTAGGCCTAACTTAAGATTTTATTGCTTAAGGGATGAATGGTCTCAGCAGTGATTGTGGTCTGACATTGTCACCCGATCCCACCTTGGGAAGAATTATGGTTGCAAGCTCAAAGGGACTACATAGGGTAATGTGGTCCAGGCTGGCATCAGTCGTGACTACAAACTCTGCTAGCAAAGCAGCCAAAGTAGCCCCAGGTTGTATTTATATTCCATTTCATTCATCCTGAAAGAAAACATCACAGGCTGGAGGAAATTCATGACACTTTTAAGGTGCTTGAAGATGGACTTCAAATTGTTGGCTTAAAATTGTAGCCTGAGCAATTTGACCATCACAGTGTCCTTATTACATTTAGCTGAGCTCTTTATAATACTACCTGGGGGCTTGGCTCTTCATATGGAGTGAAACTTTATCTTCTGTAGTATCTCTGGTCACCACCCACTGCAGTGGGACTCAGGGGTGTTTACCTGGAGGAATTGTGGAGGCTGCTTGGGACAATTTATGATATCTTGAGCTGGCAAGGTATACTGAAAAGTGTGAGGAGGTATAAATGGGTACAACACATGGATTTCTGATACAAGACAAACATTATGCATTTTTCAAATCCCTGATGAAAATTTCCTCTTTCCTCATGATGCATATAAAGTATTTTTCCCTTGAATCTTGTATGCATATAATCCTACCTTTGCAGCTTTTTCCAGCATTAATCTTGCTACAAAAGTGTTGTAGGTCAGCTATCATAGCTGAACTTAAGTTATCATTCAAATGCTTATAATTACTGCTGCATCAAGTTGCCAGCAAATTATTCCTCTTGCCCCTGAATCTGTGCTCTTTCAGGTTCTCCATAGAGCATAGAACATTTCCCTAGTGACCAGTCTCATAAAATGACCCTTTGAGAACAACCATAGATTGCAACAGGTGGGGAAAAAAAAAAAAAAAGGTAGTTTAATGTGAAAAAACATGAACAACTTTGTTACTGGTTAGTTGCCATGAACAAATGCTGCTGTTCTGACATGAAGTTAGTGGGTAGCTTTCAGGCGATGATTGCAGCATCCAGGGCAAATTATGGCTTTAGAGCTGAAAGATCATATAACCCCTAACCACCTCATCCCTGGAGCTTCTGAGAACTACTACCCTGTTTTAATTTTTACATTAACAAAGGCATAAACACTCTTCATAGGGAACTAAACCCATTAGATAGGGCTTTTCATATTTGGATAAATGACTGTATCCTTTTAAAAAAAGGAAAATAATGGAGAACTTCTTACAAATGTGAAAATTAATGACATTCCCTTATGCAGTCTTTGATACAGACTCGCTCTGTCTGGGTTAATTTGACTTAATTTTAAATGCTTCCATGATTCCATATTTTCAATTTCTTTATCTAGTCTTCACATATTTTCCCGACTTTTTTTTTAAAGCAAAATCTTGCTTATGCTAAAATAGCCCCATAAAATACCTCACATTTGAAAATAAAAACACATTTCTTTTCAAAGACAATGCTAATAATTGGAGCAATTATGTAACAGACAATGCTGGTATGTGCAGAGAGCTATCACAGATCAAATCCAGGAGCTTCTCTGCAGAATAATCACTTTGCACCATGATACAGCAGCAAACCATATTGATATTAAGAATGGATGAGAAAGGGAGGAATGAAGAAATGTATATGTACCAGTGCAGTCCCTAAATACAGTGGTTAAATTAGTACAAATCTAATCTGCGATATTTTTTGGTGTACATACAAATGCAGTGCATATGGTAGTTCCAAGCTACAGTTGCAATTAAGCAGGTAAAACCTTGTATTAAAATCTGAAACTACTAGTTCTATTAGAGATCTAACAGAGCTCTCTAAGATAGGCTGAACAGATCTTACATTGCTACCTTGACACATTTATATGGTCACTGTTGGGATTACCTACACTAGGGTGCTGCTGAAATCGTTGTGAATACCAAACACAGCCATTGCCAGTCACTGAGCAAATAACTATTTTCCTGTCTGCCACCCCTTTCCAAGCCATAATGTCCTATTTCTCTCACAAAATTGAAAGTTACCTAGCTATCCACATTCTTGATAAAAACAAAACAAAACAAAAAAAACCCCAGAACAGTGTGTTTTCATCAAACCAGCCTCTTCATGTATTTTAAAAGAACAGGATATTACTACTTTTCTGTTATTATTTTTATTGTGAAATTTCAATACATATTTCTATCAACCCTTGGTCTTGGATATATTCTGGCTCTGGATTTAATTTCTGTGGAAAGTAATTTCCATTTTCCTTTATTTATGTAATTTTAGTCTAGTAGTTTTAGTCAACATGTACAGCCATGAAACTTTAGTAGCTATGATTAAAACCAGCAAAGCACATTACCATTTGTCCATCTTCATGTTGAGGAAAGAAATGTAAACAGACTTTTCCTCTAGGGAGTTAAACAATCAAAAAAGTTGCACAGAATTGCTATTAAACCATACGTCCAGAGTGAAAGTACCAGCAATAAGTACCACTTTCCCAATGTAATGGTTTCCATATCCCCTTCAAAAGTGCTTGAAAACCCACAGGATTTGTCTGAATATAGATGGGTTGACTATTACATGATTTTAGTGCTTGATCCAGACTGCTGACTCTTTGTCACTCATGCTTCAAAAGGAAAGGGATAATGATCTGCTTGCCTAAATCAGATGCATCATTTGGATGCTCCAAATTTCTTCTTAAGGAGAACCCTTGAAAGGACTCTGCAGTGTTAATAACAAAACAATAAAATAAGATTATAAAGAGTAAAAATATTAAATCACACAAACCCAAACTATTTTTAGCAAGAGCAAAAACCTAAATAAACAAAGGCTGCTCTACATTTTCCAGATTCTGAAATTTTGATCAAAATGTGGAAACATAGAATTTTCATGAGTGAATGAAAAATGTCATTAGAATAAGAATAGACTAGACTATTTCAGTTGGAAGGGACCTCCAATGATCATCTAGTCCAACTGCCTGACCAATTCAGGGCTGACCAAAAGTTAAAGCATATTTTTAAGGGCATTGTCCAAATGCCTCTTAAACACTGACAGGCATGGGCATCGACCACCTCTATAAGAAGCCTCTTCCAGTGCTTGACCACTCTCTCTGTAAACAAATGCTTCCTAATGTCCAATCTAAACCTTCCCTGATGCAGCTTTGAACAATTCCCACACATCCTATCACTGGATACCAGGGAGAAGAGCTCAGCATCTCCCTCTCCACTTCCCCTCCTCAGGAAGCTGTGGAGAGCAATGAGGTCACCCCTCAGTCTCTGTTTCTCCAAACTAGACAAGCCCAAAGTCCTTAGCCGCTCCTCATAGGACATGCCTTCCAGCCCTTCCACCAGCTTTGTTGCCCTCCTCTGGATGCATTCAAGGACCTTCACATCCTTCTTCAAGTGTGGGGCCCAGAACTGCACACAGTACTCAAGGTGAGGCCGCACCAACACTGAATACAGCGGGATAATCACCTCATTTGGCCAGCTGGTGTTGCTGTATTTAATGCACCCCACGATGCAGTTTGCCCTCTTGGTTGACCAGGGCACACTGCTGACTCCTATTGAGCCTGCTGCCGACCAGCACCCCCTTTCTGCAGGACTCCTCTCCAGCCACTCCTCTCCCAACTTATAGCTGGCCTGGCATTACTCCGTCCCAGGAGCAGGGTCTGGAGTTGGACTCGTTAAATTTCATATCACTAAAGACTGGCCAATGTGCCAGTCTATCTAGATCCCTCTGCAAGGCCTCTTGTCCCTCAAGAGAGTCAACTGCACCTCCCAGTTTGGTATCATCAACAAACTTGCTAATGGTGCATTCAACTCCTGCATCCAGATCGTTGATAAATATATTGAACAGAACTGGCCCCAGAATTGAAGCCTGAGGAACACTGTTGGTGACCGGTTGCCAACCAGATGTAGCCCCATTCACTACAACCCTTTGAGCTCTGCCCTTCAGCCAGTTCTTCGCCCAGCACACCATGAACCTGCTCATCCTATGGACAACTTGTCCAGTGAGAGACAGTATCAAAAGCCTTACTAAAACCCAGAAGAACTACATCCACCACCTTCCCTTCATCCACTAGGAGGGTGACCTTATCATAGAAGCATATCAAATTAGTTAAACAGGACTTTCCCTTTGTGAACCCATGTTGACTGTGCCTGATGATTGCATTATTCTTTAAATACCTTTCAATAGTACCCAGTATAATCTTCTCCATATTTTTTCCAGGAACTGTGGTTAGGCTAACAGGTCTGTAGTTCCCTAGGTCTTCCCTCACACCCTTTTTGTAGATTGGAATAACATTGGATAGCTTCCAGTCAGCAGGGACCTCCCCAGACTCCCAAGACCTTTGGCAGATGATAGAGAGGGGTCCTGCCATAACATTCGCCAGCTCCTTCAGTACTCTAGGGTGAATCCCATCAGGCCTCACGGACTTGTGAACATTCAGCTGATACAGCTGGTCCCTGACAATTTCAGTGTCCACAAATGGAAAGACACTGTTCCACACTCGTGGTCCTCTGATTCAGGGGACCAGGCAGCTCAAGGTCTATCAGTATTATTAAAGACTGAGGCAAAAAATGCATTGAATGCCTCCACTTTTTCTTCATCCCTATTAGTCAGATGACCATCTTCAACAAGGATTGGTCAAATGTTTTCTTTACACCTCCTCTTGCTATTAACATACTTATAAAAGCCCTTCTTGTTATCTGAAACAACACTAGCCAGTTTCAACTCTAACTGAGCTTTGGCCTTTCATGTCTTTTCCCTGCACAAACAAACCACAGCTTTGTACTCTTCCTGTGAAGCCTGACCTTGCTTCCAGAGATCACACAGTTTCTTTTTCCTCTTGAGCTCCACGAGGAATTGTCTGTTCAGACAAGCTGATCTTCTGCCCCACTTGCTTGACTTAGGACACAGTGGAATTGCCTGCTCCTGTGCTTCTAAAAGGTGATTCTTAAAGACCGACCAGCACTTGTGGACTTCTAAGACCTCAAAAGCAGATTCCCAGGGTACTCTGCTAAATAGCTCCCTGAATAGCTTAAAGTTTGCTCTCCTGAAGTCCAGGGTAGCAATTCTGTTGTCCTTTTTTCTTATCACACTGAAAATTTTAAACTCAACCATTTCACAATCACTGTGGCCAAGACAGCCACCTACTGTCACATCTCCCACGAGTTCTCGTCTATTCACAAATAGCAAGTCTAGAAGGGCATCTTTCCTAGTTGCTGCTCTTTATGTCATCTTTTCCAACTAAATCTTGAGTTAGCAGATAATTTTCAATCAGTCAAAAAAAGTAATCAGAAAAGTAAAAAAAACTGTCATGAATTTTGTTTTGCAACCCTGATGAAATGAATAATACTGCAGAACATCAGGGTTGAAAATGAGCAGCAATTTGAAATGTGTCTAATGACCATTTTGGACTGAGCGCAGATCAGGAAAGAGAAACTATGAGTGTGAAACTATGTTTATCTCACTGAGATTGTGTTTAGAAACAGAGATCATATACTCTATGGATGAAAACCGTATCAGCACCTTGAAAAAAATATATATATGGGTATCTTTGTATCAGAGGAAAACTGAAATAAATGTTTGAAATATGTTTGTGGTTGTGTATATATGTATGTATATACACAACAACAAACAAATGAAATTAATAGCTAAAGACAAGACAAAGACTAAACGTGAAAACTTTCTGGTCTACAAACACCATGGGTTGGCATGATTTGTTTGGGTTTGTACAAGATAAATTACTATAAAAGCTGCAAACAAATTACAGACAGACACCAGGCAATCAAGAAAACCTTGACAATTGTTAGATTGTGGACTTATGGAACATACTATTGGCTGTGAAAATTCAGATTTAATTCAACCAAAGAAAGATCACAGGTAATCGTTATGACTTGGCAATAGAATTTATTTCAACAGATCATTCTAAGTTGGCAAGAGAATTTAATGTAATAGATTCTTCCAACTCATTTCTATACCTTCTTTGTGACTTGTATTTATGATATAGGTTACCATATAGGAGATGTAGAACTGCTGCAAAATTAGAAACAGAAGTCAAAAATAACTCAGTGCTGTACCTGACAAACCACTAGAGTTACTTGCATCATTTTGGTTCAGCTGTTCTGTAATATTCCAGACAACATTGGCATCTTAGTGCTTAACTGGATGACCACAAAGCCAAAGCTGAACAATTCATTAACTTGTGTTTCTTTTCATTTAACTTCATGGAAACTTCACTTATTCTTGCAAAAACACACACTGAAACCCTGCCAGAAATAGAATAGGAAAATGCCAAAGTAATCAGCCACCAGAAAGACATTTGAACACAGTGAGAAAAAGTCCTTGAGCCTGAACAGAAGACAAGCACATCAATAAGTGTGCAGATAACAAGAGATATAAAACTTGGTGAACACTATACTATTTCCCTGCAGTACGCAAAAGATCTTTTTAAGATGCACAGTGAGTGAGAGGGAAAAAAAAAAAGGATCATCAAGAAAGAAATACTACATCTTTCAAGAAATGTTGAGCATTATTTGTGGTCTTTATTGTGTTACGAGGTATTGTGAAGACATCTTTGCTGAAATACTCACAAGGAAACAGAATTCTGTGGGAGGAACACGTTCCCTTTCAGAATTGCAAAAGATTTCACTGAAATTCAAAGTGGGAACAAAGGAGGTTTAAATCTCACAGTGGTCCTCAAGCATATGAAGCAATGGTCTGTGAAATTCAACCATCTACCCTAACACACTAAAGCCGCACTCCTGCTACCTGGGAAGTCAATGGCAAATGCAAATAGAGTCCAGTGAAAGCAAGATTCAGAGTCCTCATAACTACAAAGAAGAAAATACTAAATTTGGTGAACAGCTCCTTGATGGAACCTTCACATATACAATTCTCATGTATTCACCCAAACTTTGGCTTGACATCACAGCTGCAAATTGTTTTGTAACAAACTGATGATAATTCCAATTGACTAAAATATGTCATTTTTTAAATGAGAAAAAAGTTTTCAACAATCCCATAGACGTAATAAAAATTCCTCTCTAATTTGTTTTGCTGAAAGGCTAGTATATTAACACTTGTTAAAAGGAAATGTACTAACAGGAGTCCTAAAAAGAAAAAAATAAAAATAAAAACCATTTTAAACTGCCACAACAATTCTCCTATTTTATCAATGTTCTTTGTACCCAATGATGTAGTTCCACATAAGGCAAATTTTAAGAGAGAATATATTTCCAACAGGCTGTATTCTGTTAATGCGGTGTAAATTTTCCATAAAATTCCCTGATGTGCTCTTATATACATCTGGTAAAACTTGCTTAATAAAATAAAAAACTTTGCTATCTGGGAAGAATGGATTCTTAACAATTGATTTCAAAGTAGCTGAGGGATAATTAGGTGATAAGAACAGCTGAGATATATGAAGAACTAATCATGTAAAACCAATTTCTTGCTTCTTGACACTGTAACCAATATACAATATACTAAATGAGAAGGAAGAAGTAGAATAGAATCATAGAATCATAGAATCATTAAGGTTGGAAAAGACCTCTAAGATCATCGAGTCCAACCATCAACTCAACACACCATGCCCACTAAATCATGTCCCTCAGCGCCTCATCTACACGTCTTTTAAATACTTCCAGGGATGGTGACTCAACCACTTGCCTGGGCAGCCTCTTCCAAGGCCTGACCACTCTTTCAGTAAAGAAATTTCTTCTAATGTCCAATCTAAACCTTCCTTGGTGCAAATTGAGGCCATTTCCTCTCGTCCTATCACTAGTTACTTGGGAGAAGAGACCAACACCCACCTCACTACAACCTCCTTTCAGGTAGTTGTAGAGCGCGATAAGGTCTCCCCTCAGCCTCCTCTTCTCCAGCCTAAACAGTCCCAGTTCCCTCAGCCGCTCCGCATAAGACTTATGCTCCAGGCCCTTTACCAGCTTCGTTGCCCTCCTCTGGACATGCTCCAGCACCTCCATGTCCTTCTTGTAGTGAGGGGCCCAGAACTGAACACAATATTCGAGGTGGGGCCTCACCAGTGCCGAGTACAGGGGCACGATCACCTTCCTAGTCCTGCTGGCCACACTATTCCTAATACAGGCCAGGATGCCGTTGGCCTTCTTGGCCACCTGAGCACACTGCCGGCTCATGTTCAGCCGGCTGTCAACCAGCACCCCCAGGTCCTTTTCCTCTGGGCAGTGTTCCAGCCACTCTACCCCAAGCCTGTAGCATTGCATGGGGTTGTTGTGGCCGAAGTGCAGGACCCGGCACTTGGCCTTGTTGAACCTCATACAGTTGGCCTCGGCCCATCAATCCAGCCTGTCCAGGTCCCTCTGCAGAGCCTTCCTACCCTCGAGCAGATCAACACTCCTGCCCAACTTGGTGTCATTTGCAAACTTACTGAGGGAGCACTCGATCCCCTCGTCCAAATCATTGATAAAGATATTGAACAAGACCGGCCCCAGTACTGAGCCCTGGGGAACACCGCTCGTGACCGGTCGCCTATTGGATTTAACTCCGTTCACCACAACTCTCTGGGCTCAGCCGTCCAGCCAGTTTTTTACCCAGTGAAGAGTGTACCTGTCTAGGCCGTGAGCTGCCAGCTTCTCTAGGAGAATGCTGTGGGAGACAGTGTCAAAGGCTTTACTGAAGTCCAGGTAGACCACATCCACAGCCTTTCCCTCATCCACTAAGTGGGTCACCTGGTCATAGAAGAAGATCAGGTTGGTCAAGCAGGACCTTCCTTCCATTAACTCATGCTGGCTGGGCCTGATCCCCTGGTCGTCCTGGACATGGCTCGTGAGCACCCTCAAAACCAACCGCTCCATGATCTTCCCTGACACCGAGGTCAGGCTGACCGGCCTGTAGTTCCCCGAATCCTCCTTCCGGCCCTTCTTATAGATCGGCGTCACATTAGCGAGCCTCCAGTCGTCCAGGACTTCCACAGTTAACCAGGACTGCTGGTAAATGATGGAGAGCAGCTCAGCGAGCTCCTCCGCCAGCTCCCTCAGTACCCTTGGGTGGATCCCATCCGGCCCCATAGACTTGTGAGCATCCAGGTGGCGTAGCAGGTCATTAACTTCTTCCTCTTGGATTATGGGGGGTTTATCCTGCTCGCCGTCCCTGTCTTCCAGCTCAGGGGGCTGAGTACCCTGAGGATAACCACTCTGACTACTAAAGACTGAGGCAAAGAAGGTGTTGAGTACCTCAGCCTTTTCCTCATCCTTGGTGGCAACGTACCCCCCCGCATCCAATAGAGGATGGAGATTCTCCTTGGCTCTCCTTTTGTCATTAACATACTTATAAAAGCATTTTTTGTTGTCTCTCACGACAGTAGCCAGGTTGAGTTCTAGCCGGGTTTTTGCCTTTCTGATTTCTCTCTGCATGACCTAACGAGATCCCTGTACTCTTCCTGAGTTGCCTGCCCCTTCTTCTACAAGTGATAAACTCTCCTTTTTTTCCTGAGTCCCAGCCAGAGCTCCCCCTTCAGCCAGGCCGGTCGTCTTCCCCGCCCGTTCTTCTTACGGCACATGGGGACAGCCCTCTCCTGCGCCTTTAAGACTTCCTTCTTGAAGAACGTCCAGCCTTCCTGGACCCCTTTGCCCTTCAGGACTGTCTCCCAAGGGATCCTCTCGACCAGTGTCCTGAGCAGGCCAAAGTCCACCCTCCTGAAGTCCATGGTAGCAGTTTTGCTGACCCCCCTCCTTACTTTGCCAAGTATCGAGAATTCTACCATTTCATGGTCGCTAAGTGATAAAAACTGCCTTTTTTTCCATTAGTAATATTTTTAAACAACTAATGGGAAATGTATTTGTATGAAATTACCATTCTGTAAGTGTACAACTAAAAGAAAAAAATAATAATAAGCTTAGAGTGGATATGACTGGTTCATTGGTAAAGTAGGATTTCAAGTGGAGGTCCCAAAAGAGGCCTGTCCTTTCCTTTATTCTAGTTAACATTTCATTAATGACTTTGATGATAGAATAAGGAGACACTATCTTTAAGGATTGTGTCAAGCACTTATTAATTTCTTTTATTTTTTCATTTTCATTTTACAATTTATATTTGATATCCAGAAAAAGCTTTCTCACCAGAAGATTAGTGAACCAGTGAAAGAGGTTACCAAGGTGCTTTATCAAATCTCTTAGACTACAAGCTTTAAAATGCAGCTCGGACAAATATGTAAGTGTAGTTATGGCACCTCAGCCCAGGGAGATGGACAAGGTGACATCTGACAAGATGGTGTCTCTCACCATTTTACTCCTGTGGTCCTGAGAGTTCTTCATGTCAAAAGTATACAGAACGTGGTGTCTTTCTAAAGTACAACTAAATGTGTTTTGGATATTAGGTAGTGCTAAATACTAGATGCAAGAAAGTGGGGAAAATCAAAAGGGTAATTTTAAAGGCCAGTGTATTGGCAAAACTATGTGAAATCTATATCTAAAAATCTACTATCAAGCACAATTCACCTGGTTTGCAGGCTGTCAATTTTTAAAATGGTTCTTAGTGTTGAGATTTGAGTGAAATTTATGATAAAAAGAACCACTTACATTCACTTTTCTGTGTTACTTTACTGTCCAGAACTATTACATAAGAGAGACTTGTTTCTTAAGTCAGTTGTCTAAAGCAATGGAAATAAAACAGCTCTCATAATGATTGGCATTCTTCTGCAATCCTAAGGAAGACACAATTTATGATGTGATAATGGACCAGTCACTATCATCTCGAACGGCAGATACTTGTTTTCTTGCACTTGGAATGAACTATAAACCATAGAATTATAGAATCATTAAGGCTGGAAAAGACCTCTAAGATCATCGAGTCCAACCATCAACTCAACACCACCATGCCCACTAAACCATGTCCCTCAGCACCTCATCTACACGTCTTGTAAATACTTCCAGGGATGGTGACTCAACCACTTGCCTGGGCAGCCTCTTCCAAGGCCTGACCACTCTTTCAGTAAAGAAATTTCTCCTAATGTCCAGTGTAAACCTCCCCTGGCGCAACTTGAGGCCATTTCCTCTTGTCCTATCGCTAGTTACTTGGGAGAAGAGACCAACACCCACCTCACTACAACCTCCTTTCAGGTAGTTATAGAGAGCAATAAGGTCTCCCCTCAGCCTCCTCTTCTCCAGACTAAACAGTTCCAGTTCCCTCAGCCGCTCCTCATAAGACTTGCTCTCCAGACCTTTCACCAGCTTCGTTGCCCTTCTCTGGACACGCTCCAGCACCTCAATGTCCTTCTTGTAGTGAGGGGCCCAAAACTGAACACAGTATTCGAGGTAGGGCCTCACCAGTGCCGAGTACAGGGGCACGATCACTTCCCTAGTTCTGCTGGCCACACTATTTCTGACACAGGCCAGGATGCCATTGGTCTTCTTGGCCACCTGGGCACACTGCCAGCTCCTGTTCAGCCGGCTGTCAACCAGCACCCACAGGTTCTTTTCCTCTGGGCAGTGTTCCAGCCACTCTTCCCCAAGCCTGTAGCATTGCATGGGGTTGTTGTGGCCGAAGTGCCTGGCCTTGTTGAATCTCCTACAGTTGGCCTCAGCCCATCAATCCAGCCTGTCCAAGTCCCTCTGCAGAGCCTTCCTACCCTTGAGCAGATCAACACTCCCGCCCAACTTGGTGTCATCTGGAAACTCACCGAGGGAGCACTCGATCCCCTCATCCAGATCATTGATAAAGATATTGAACAAGACCGGTCCCAAAACTGAACCCTGGGGAACACCGCTCGTGACCGGTCACCAACTGGATTTAACTCCGTTCACCACAACTCTCTGGGCTCAGCCATCCAGCCAGTTTTTTACCCATCAGAGAGTGTAGCTGTCTAAGCTGTGAGCTACCAGCTTCTCTAGGAGAATGTTGTGGGAGACAGTGTCAAAGGCTTTACTGAAGTCCAGTTAGAATCTGGCAGCCTTGCTGAAACGGGGAGGTAAAAAAGGTACCAAAAGAGTCATGGGTTTTAGTCTGCACAGGGCAGAAATTCAACAGAAATATGTAGCTACTTACTGATGTGCATTCGTGAAAAATGTAGAGGTATTCGCAACATGTGAATAGGTAACATTGTTTCTCATTCAAGCTCTTTGGGGAGGTATGTTCTCTAGAATGAAAAGGATAGTAAATATACATATTTACATATTGTAATACAATATTTACATATTGTAAAACAGAATTCTTCTATGCCACCTTCATTAAAGATAGAAAATATTTCAAAGATGGGCAACCTTTAAATTCACTGAAGTTCTAGTGATCACCTGGGGTTATCCAAACAACCTGGGGTTATCTAAACAAAACTTCTTGAGTTTGGAGAACAGCTTTGGAAACCTCATAGAATACATACTTTTCCTATGACTTTCCTATTTCATGCTCAAGACTAAACCAGGTTTTCATGGGGAGAATCAGAGGCTTGTTTTTAAAGACAGTCAAAATCTGAGGACATTTTAAGAACTATTTCCTAAGAAGGTAAGGTTTACACAGGCTAGATGTCCATCTGCGCATTAGTCTGTTGATCCCTACCAAACAACTTTTACATCCATCAACCTCATCTAGATTTGACAGAGATACAGAGTTCTTATAGCTTAAACTTCTACGTGAAAATCTGCAGCTAACAGGAACAGTAGGGCCCACATTCACCCTCCAGTCAGGGTAAGACCATAGTTATTTTTTTGCCTTGCTCTCCTCCTCCCCAGGCAGCATGCAGTTAGCAGGGAACCTCTCAGCACCAGCCTGACTTGTGATCAGCAGGTCCCCTGCATAGGAGATGGTGGGCAGGGAGGTATAGTTTAGAGGGTATGCTTGTCAAGGGAAATAGTTGAAAATAATATGGTTATAGGGAGCTTGGGAAAGAGCTGCTTTATTATGATAAGAGAAAGTAGAAGGATGTAGTAAGTGAATCAGTAAGAAATCAGATTTCATTAATTCACTGAGAAGCTTGCCTGTTTCTACAAACTGATTTACTCTATGAAGCTAACTGTGAGCTTCAACAGTAAGCGACATACATGTATATCACAGGAAAATGCAAGTATAGCATTGTTTGAAATTTTCACACCACTCTCAAACTTGAGTAAATGTATCAGTGGAAATGCATGAATCAGTCAAACCTCATCTCTCACAGCTCTCAGGATTTGCTCTGGCACTGGCCTTTTTTTATCCCTTATGTGAGTGTATGGCCACTAGCTTCACACACTTTGCAGACCACAGTCATGACATCTCTTCTTTGCATGCAGAGTGTGATGCCACAGACCATGAGAGTCTTTGGAGTCTGTCTGTCTCTCTTTCTCACTCTCTCCAACCTTGTGTAATGAAACTGGCAGTTCAGCAGTATTTGGGGCCTCTGAAACCTCTGAAGCTGGAAAGATTTTTCCTTAAATAAATGGACTTAGAGCATTTAGTTACTACACCTATTAGATATCGAAATTACCTATGGGAAACTAAGGTATTTCAACACCTCATCTGCTACACCATGGATTCAGACAGCATTGAACTGGTGTTATGCTTAATTCTTTCAGCATTGCGCTGAGGAATTTGCTTGCATTGATAATCATTAACTTATGGGGATTTCTGTATTTCTTGTTGGTTTTTTTTTAATACTCATCCACAGTGAAAAGTGCTTGATATTATTGTACAAACATAAAATAAGACTTCAAATTTGCATTTCACTCCTGTGATCTCTTATCTTTAGAGAAGGATTAAAAGCTAAGCCTCTTTACCAAAATCTCCGAACATATTAATTATACACCATATAAATAATTTAATTGCACACAGAGAATAGACTTTCTGAAAGTTTCATACATACTCCTCTTTATATCCTGGAAATTATTGTCAAACTAAAGCGATTTTTCCCTTAATACTTTTAATGGTGAAAATCTGTAGTGAAAATGGTGAATCCTTACAGGTAAATCCTGTAATTTATAATATGACAATATACAACAAAAATTGCTAATGCTCCCAATATATAGTAATGGGAAAGTCTGTAAAAGGTCCAAAATAGTGAAGAGGTTATGATACTTACGTGCCTCTGACAGATAAGGTCAGACCATCAGCTACTTAACTCTGACTCCACTAAAATCCATGTAGCCTCATCCATATACCAGAACTGAGGCTTGCTCACCGTTAGCTGAGTCACCATAAAAACCTTCACAAGAAAAACTTGGCATAGTGACTGCCCCCTGCAAGTCTTGCAGTGTACCCATTAAAAACTTAAAAAGAGAGTAACCGCCAGCATATCCCTGATATCTGGAGAAATGTATTAAAGATATCAGAGTTGGGGGAGTAGAAGGAAATGGAGAAAACATTATGATCTTAATGCTGTAAACGATTAACATTTCTAATGAATGTGACCAGTAACCTTCAGTTGCCCTTAAATGACATGGAGATGCTCATACTCATCAGCCATTTTGTAGACATATGACATTAGCCAAAGTAAGCTGCCCAGAATTACTTTTCTTAAAGCATCCTTTTTACATAAGTGATTATAAGGTGGTTTTATTTGCTCTTGTCTTACTTCTGATTTTAATATCTTAAAAAGTTATTTTCTGGAGCCAATATACTTGTAAAGTTTGTCAGAACATGATTTGTATATCTTGAGATTTGTGTATTCCTATTTTCTGGATTTTTGTTCTTTATTTTTGCAGACTAGAATTACTGTAATTTAAAGGAAAAGTTGCTCAGAGAGGTATCCTGGTCTAAGAAGAGTGAAAGCACCTACACATATTTATAAAACCACAATTGGAAATTCCATCATACAATCTCTTCAGCAGTTAACTAATATACACTGTATACTTAGCCTCAAAAAAGTTTCATTATTGACTTATGATCGCCTCTCTGATAGATCATCTTCTTATTTACTTACCTCAGTAGAGATTTATAAGCCTACTGTAACGTTTGTCCTTCCAGCTTTCCTTTGTCCCCATCTGTGCTGGATGGCTTTTCCTGGGAGTCTAAGTCTCACATAGTCATTGTCAATTGAAGGAGGTAGAAGAAAAGAGACAGCTGGCAGTTAAAGATACTGAGACAGATTCTTCTCGTGATTATGCCAATTTTACAGTAGCATAATGCTATTGACCTCAGTGCAATTCATTGTAGCTATTGACTTCAGTGCTATTGACTTCAATAGTCCTAGTTTAGAGTGTGGTGAGGTTAAAATGAGGGCAAGTGTATTAGTCTATGACAAAGAACAGAACCCCTGGATCCTACTGTTTTGTTAACTCATCTACGAAGTGGCTACTACAGTTATTTATATATGAGCTTTAACTACTGTATGCAAATTCTTTTCATGTTTTCAAACAGAGATGTCAAGTTCTTACCCAACCTCAAAGTTAGCATTTCCACTCTGAAACTCACCCACAATTACTTAATTAGGTAGGCAAATTACATTTAGACATGTAAATATTTTTTTTTTCCTGAATATTCCTTGAAAATGATAAGAACAGAGAATACTATACCTAAGTGCTTTTATGCATATGCTGGTTTTGTGACTGGAAAAGCACTAGAGACACCAAAAGGCATGTTCTCCTATGGAGTTCCCATTGACAATAAGGGGCAACCTGCACGCAGATAGAGGAGAAACGTATTGGTGTATATTCATATAAGTAAATTAATACAAAGATGACTCTTTTCCTTTTTTTCTCTGGAAGTCTTCTGCTCTTTTCAGCTGCAGACATTCAATTTTCTTCTCTGAATGTCTCATAAGCTGGAAACGGCCATGGCAGGCCAAACAGTAAAGTGGAAACTGGCCATGAACCAGTCCCATAGCTGTGTGTCATCTCGACTGAGACATAAGGACACAGTTCTACCCTCTTGAAGCTGTGAAAGAATTTTCTGATTTTTTAGCACAAACAGAAGTTACAATCCTGTCTGTATTAAATCTCAGATATGCATATTTTGATTAACTAAAGGCATGTGGCAGATCCAGTCAAAACATTTATTTCCTGCCCTTGACTAAAGCACAATAGCTGTGTAATGCTGAACAGCTGTTGAGCTTTATAAAAAATGGATGATAGCTGTGTATGTAAACATGTCTCTCTCTTTCATTGGTTACGGAAAGAATAAAGGAAGTGGGATGTAAATATGAGATATGTTATCAATAAATAGCAATTTCTGAATTTTTACTATCCCATTCTTTCCTGTGTCCCTGTCAAAAATGTGAAAATCATCTACCATTTCTTTCAAGCTCAAAAAAAATTATAATAAAAAAGAACTTTCCCTAGGAGTAGAGTTGCTAAAAATCACTCGAACATTTTCAAATGATCACCAGAAAAACGAGGTACTCAAAATACAACAAAGTTAATAAACCTTTCCTTTTACAAGACATTTGTAAAGGATGTATTCTTATTGTAATTTTTACAAGTGTAACTCTCAGTCTCTTCAAGGTTCTCTAGTGATCATACAATTATTTTCCTTCATGTCATTTTGAATGATTTCCTATCTAGTTTATTGTTAATGCCTTCCCAGTTGTGTGAAATATGGACTCATGATTTCTCTCTATAAAAATGTAATGGATCTTCTCCCTAGTAACAATCCTCTCCAGTAAATAGCTTAGTGTAGCTGCTGCTTTACTAGAAGACTATATTCTTAAAGCTAAGCGTACCTGATTTTGGATTCTGATGCTTTCTTTGCATAGTATATGAATGAATAAACACAACTCTGATTATCATGCAATATACACAGGATCTAATCCAAATCAATACAACAAGAGACTTCAGAAGGAGTGAGATAAAGTTTTCATCTTATTCTTTCAGACACTTCATGCAGTTTTCCTACTAGATGCCTATGAATTAAAAAAGCTATTTTCTTCATAGTAAGCACAGTATTTATTATGTCAAACCACCCCCTATAATTCTACACAGCTATGTGTATAGCATTTATTTTTCTCACTCATCCCTTTCAACAATGATATAGTTCTATTTTTTGTATTGCTGTGATTTTTAAGAATGATGCTGATTTGAAAATTATGTTGCCTGTTTACTTATAAGCCATTTCATTAATATTAGTGTCATATGTACGAATAACACTTTATAGAGTAAATAAAAAGACAGGATTTTATGATCTGGCTTTTCCGATATTTTGTGCAACAGAGCAAAGAAAGATAAAAATTGTTACACTGGATAAGACCTGTTATTCATCTGATACCGGTATCCTGCCTCTGCGATCATTTTTCCAGGAAACAATGGCTTCAATTTAAACATTTTTCATCTATACCTTCCGGAACTGGTAAGATATGACTATCTGAGAACTCCTATCAGAACAAACTTCATAGCACTTCTGTGAGAGAACTAGACATGAGTCACCAGTTATAAGACAGAGCAAAAAACATATGAAAAATGGTTTCCATTCATGGCCTGCATAACTTGTTTGCCCAGATCAGCAAGAGCAGGTAGGAAAATAAAATATTATAAGGATAAATAATGCTGAGCATACAATAAAATCTTATTTTGTAGTTATGATTTTATAAGCACTTAAAGGGAGTATTTGAGATCCATTTCATCTTTACAGAAGGAGAAAGAAGAACCAGAAAAATGAAATTATTTTTGTCTTAGGCTAAATAATAGTATTCTATTCTAGAAAATAGAATGAAGAGTGGTGTGACTTTACAGCATGTTTTAAAGTCATTTATACCAGTGTAGATGGAAGCAATGTTACTGCAACTTCTTGGGAGTTTTCCATAACTAGTTTAGTCTCATGTGCGTGATATCTCAAGGCAAGATGAAAAATACACATATTAGCCATGAGACAATCCTTTTTCATACCACCTGTGCCTGAAATGAAGAACCCCTCTGTTTGCAATCATGCAATGGTTAAGTGCAGCATTGATAAGATCAAAGGATGTCTTTTGAAATCTTCTTTAGAGTTGAGTGATATACTTGGATATCTTGAGATACAGGTTTTGAAAGTTTCGGTGCAATGAAAAACCAAAGCCTATAGCGACCTACATAATATTGCTTTTCTACCAAAAATATTGCCCAAATTCCTCCTTATTTTTTTCTCCTAAACTATTATCTTTTTCCTCACCAAGATGCTTCACACTCAGTCTAATAAGCAAAAGCTCATCTGAGAAGAAGCTGCTGATTTATATGTTCTTGTAAAATACCGTACCTGGGTAACTACACTCAACTTGTAAATAGCATTGCTACTTCTGCAAACAACTCCATGGGTGAATTTAATGAACAGCTGGTAAGAAAATAATTTTGATGGTAAGCTCAAAGCTGGGATTCAAACAAAAATTTTACTCATTTGAATAGTTTTTTTTTACTTCAGTGACCAAGTAATATTTACAGAATTGCTCCCTTGAAGAACTGATGATCTTAACGTATTAAGTATTCATCTCACTGCACTGCACTAGCTGATTATCTGGTTTTTTAAGAGGGCATTTTTTTCCTCATTATTTATTGGAGTCTCCCTACCATAGGCAAGCAAAATCAATGAGCCTTTTGATTGGAATTGAAAAAATGGAAAGGGGAGATGTGATAAAAGGCCAAACTCTAACAATATGCCTGCAGCTATGTAAGACACTGCTTTTAGATTAGACGCAATCCCTGTGTCACAGCTCTGTATTCACTTTTAATGCTAGGATAGAAATCACACATTTGGTCATCCATGACAAAGCACACTTGTTAGTTCTCTTGTTGTTTTTTTTTTTTTCTCCTCTGTATAAGAGATAAGACACTGTCAAATAAACTAGGGATGCAATTATTTTACTAAACGGAATCCAATGATGATCTCAATGCATTTTTGAAATCCAGAAAGTTCAGAATTTTTATTATTGCTTGTGTTTCATAAATCTCATTCCTACTCATGCTTAGTTGTGGGCATAAGATACTGTTAGCTACAATTCACTGAAATTTTCTAGGATACAATAACACTGAACTGTCTCATTCAATAACTGCATCCAGTTTATTCTTGGATAATGAAAATGTCTTTTATGATTCATTACAACTTTCCTTTGTTCTTTATATGATAGCAAACCATTAGATGGAAATTATCTGAAACTATTGCCTGCCAGCAACTTGGCGATCACTGAGAAAAGGCAAGAAGATGTAATGCACAACCTGTATGGTAAGTCTCTGAAGCTATTCCTACGTAACTCTGGCAGCATAAGATTATTAAAATACAAAATAATTAATGTTTATAATATGACTTAAATTTAGCAACGTGAGATGTGAACTTTAAGATTAGTTGAAATCTCACTGATTAGAGTAGGCTTCGTCAGGATCCTCACAAATAGAGAAGCAAATGAGTGACTGCATTGAATTAAAAAAAAAACGAGGAGCTGAACATATCCATATAGATCTGTTAAGTCATGCAGTGTCAGATGTCAGTAAAACTGATTGAGGATTTTCCACCTAAGTATTATTTAGTGGAAAGTGTACCTCCTAAAAATAATTTTTTTGACAAGATGATAAAATATTCCAAATACCAAATCAATTCAAAATTGATTGAAAAGCAAAACTGGTGGGGTTTTGGAATAACTTAAATTAAAATATTTAAATTTATTGAACTAAACCAAAAATTCTGAATCTGTTCAGTCTTAAACTGTGCCTGCTCATGGTGCCACAGTGTCTCATATAGGTTGTAATCTGGGTTAATGCCCCTACTTCTCTTGAGGGCCAGGACTCTCACTGCAAATAGACAACATGCTTTTCTGTTCGCTACTTCATAGGAATCACACGTGCAGAGCTGTACCTGTGATCTTTGTTGAGACCAGCATCCCTGGGGATTGTACCAGTTCTTTGGGGACAGCTCTGTAATATGTCAGTGATTTTTAGGTGCAATGCAACTTAACATGCTATGCAGTGAAGTCAAAAACATCATCATTGACAACTGCTTGAGCTAAAGGGTAAATGTGATTAGTCACAAAGAATTTGCAGATAAATAGTCTTACGAAGGCAGCATAAGTCAAATTCTCTTTGAAGCGAGTATCAAATTCCTGTTTGATAGCTTGAAAAGTGCAGTATTTAAAGTATTTCAAAAGCTCTTAAACACAAATAAGATTTTTATGCTGCACTTTACATTGCTTTTAAAACCTGATTTTTTTAATGAACCTGAACTTCTAGACCTCAAAAGTGAATTAGACTTTGAATTAGTTGACTGCACATGAGGCAGTTCTCATTCTAGCAAGAACCAAAGAAAAGCGTGCTGTAGAGACACAGGCTTTGCTGAAGCCAGTAGCTTAACCCCAGCCAGCAACTGGCCCCACACAGCCGCTTGCTCATTCCCCCCTGGTGGAATGGGGGAGAGAATCCAAAAAGTAAAAATGAGAAAACTCGTGGGTTGAGATAAAGACAGTTTAATAGTAAAGCAAAAGCCACGCACGCAGGCAAAGCAAAACAATTCACTACTTCCCATCTGCAGGCAGGTGTTCAGCCATCTCCAGGAAAGCAGGACTCCATCACACGTAACGGTTACTTGGGAGACAAACCCCATCACTCCGAACGTCCCGCTCTTCCTTCTTCTTCCCCCAGCTTTATATGCTGAGCATGACGTCATATGGTATGGAATATCCCTTTGGTCAGTTGGGGTCAGCTGTCCCGGCTGTGTCCCCTCCCAACTTCTTGTGCCCCCCCAGCCTACTCGCTGGTGGGGTGGGGTGAGGGGCAGAAAAGGCCTTGACTCTGTGTAAGCACTACTCAGCAATAACGAAAACATCCCTGTGTTATCAACACTGTTTTCAGCACAAATCCAAAACATAGTTCCATACGAGCTACTATGGGAAAAATTAATTCTATCCCAGCCAAAACCAGCACAGTAGCAGAGTTCCTTTCTATTTCAATAGAGTCAGGATTTCACCCTGGGGTTTTATTACCTCTTTTCTAACCACAGTCTGGAAGACTGTGGTAAATAATTGTCATAACCGCCAGGAAGAGAAACTAGAGCGAGCACTGAACATAAGAGCACATATATTCTCCAAAATGGTTCTTGTGCATAAAAATGTCTAATAAAATCTCTTGGAAGTGCTCAACAGTGCAATTGAATTCTGATGCATTTTTCATAAATAATGAGCATCAAGGAAGAAGAGAATTCAGACATTAGGTTGAAACCAAGACAAATGGCTGTACAAAAGGAGTAAAGTCTCACAGTGGCTCTGTCCAAACATTTTTTTGGAACCTGATCTTGCATTCTTTATGCACAAGAAATTCTCAGTGATCTCAGCAGAAGCTTGGCGGTTGGGTGTGCAAGGAGTGCAGGACTGTGCTCTGGAGTGATAAACCTAAAATAATCATGGCTTCATTCTTTAAGCTTAGTCAAAACTCCTCAGATGTTCAAAAGTCAAATGCCAACATAAAGACCAAATAAATCTTCATTTTGCCATTTAGAAATCCAGAAGTTTTCCTAGTATCTCGCCAAGTGCCCATGGCTACTTCTAAAGTGAAGTATAAGACTTCACACTTACATTTCTGTAACAATGAAAACGCCAAACTCATTCTTCAGCCCTGGCTGTGGTATTCCATTTGGAGCACACGCATCTTCTTCTTGGTACTGCTTTGATTTGGGACCAATTATACCCTGGGCCAATCCCTTACATAATCTGGACCCACCAGAAGGCTGAGATAATAAATGTACAGTATGACTCCTTGAGTGTAATCTCACATAGTAATGGTGAAGGGTTTTTAGTTATGCCAAATATTAATAACACCCAAGAAATCATTACAGAAGCTGAACTCCCATCTGAATCTACTGCAGAAAGTCCAGGTCTTGCAGAAAGGAGATCCTGTGCCACATCCATCATACTAGAGAAGGTCCATATCCATGACCAGGGAAGATCTTTTTAAGATGTTCTTGTGATGATGAGAGGTCCAAATTCTGCATTCCAAATGGTAGGACTGAATTTGTATCTTGAAATAATTCACAATTTTGAAAAAACAGTTGCAGTATTTCTCCCTTTTAGTTTTGGCATGTGCATATTGATAACATACACTCTGGATACCACAGCTTCTACTGCTGGAGCTAACAATTCCTCAAGGTATTCTGGAAGCACCAGTACCTTTATTTTGTGATTTTTTTTTTCCCAAATAATTTATGGAGGCGTACACAATCTGCTAAAGACAGGATGAGGAAATACTCAGGAAAACAACAATTTCTCCCTATCCACAGGCAAAATAAAGTATAAACACAGCAATACAAATGCAGTCTTATATCAAATGAACCATGTAATGGCTTTGAATAGAATGTGTATGTGAACGAGGTGTCTGGTAATTGGTTATAGGAATGAGTACATCTAACCTGTTTCAACCTTGTATGACTGATGTAACACAGTGCTAAACCAGGCAGGTTAACACTTAATTGCCAAGTTACAAAGCTGAGATATTAAAATGCCAGGGAGAATTTAATTTTAGTTTGTTTGACAACTGTGTTCTTTTGTGGCTAGAAAACAAGCCATAGAAAAAAACCACATTTTATGTCATATATCAGACATAAGACTGTGTGATATATCTTACACATGAATGTAAAAGTAAATTGTACTTGTGTTTATAGGTGACCTTAATTCAATTCTGCTGGCACATTCAATTTACATGCAGCATTTTAAAAAATATGCTAAATTCTGATACAATACCTAGTGAATATTGATCCTTCATGATCACAGAGAAGCAGTGTGTCACTGTTCTAGTTATAGAGAGGGGTAAAAAAAAACCACTTCTAAGCCAACATAAGACTCATAAAATAAATGTAATTGATTTTCTAGTAATAAAGCATTTCCTTCCAAGGAACATCGAAGTCTATATCCTCTATCCAGCTTCTGGGTAATGGTTGCATCCTTATACCATCTCACTGCTTCTCCTGAGAGTTTGATTAATCAATGTGTTTTATTATAGAATGATTTCTGTACTACATCTGAAATATGTCAGTACTGCATGAAGTCATATTGGGGAAGCCTCTTTCAAAAGCCTCTGCAGCTGTTCCTTAAACTGGGTAATGTCTTATCTCTCAAATTCTTCTCCTGAAATCCATATGGCTTCTTTTGGGGTAAGATGTTACTCACCGTAAGTAGACCTTCATGAACATGAAGAGAGCAGACAGAATTCAAAGAGTAGTAGTATATTGTAATGAACATATATTTGATTTTATTTATATGGCATATCTGGGTGTTGCTCCCCAATGACTATACTTATATTTTCTGTGATGTAAGTTATTCTCAAGATGAAACTATGTTTTGAACATTTTTATCAAGGTTGTATTTTTGGCAATATTGTTAATGAACAGTTATTTTGTAGCTGGTGGCAATGGTGCAGCCACACATAAAAAATAATAAACTGGTCAGCTAGGCTACCAAACAGGTTTTACAAGAAGACTTTTTTGTGCATTAGGCTTTCACTAGACATACTAATATTAGGTATAGTAACAGGAAACAATGCCAAAATATCAAAAAACACAAATGATGATACTGAAATACCTACATTGAAAACAGTGTCCATTTTCCTCTACTCCCAGAAAAAAAGAGCCAAAACCTGTTAAGGCATGAGCAACGTCAGATAAATAAGCAAATGCTGTTCACTTAGTAATGCTGATGCATTCAAAAGAGGGGCTTTGATAACTTCTCTGATGGAAGACTCCTTCTGCCAAGTGGCATAAACAAGACTACTCTGAAACATTGCCATGAAACAACAATCTAAAACACACAGTAGGGTTGTTTCTATGGCACTGTACTCCATACAAAGAAATAAGTACAGATGGGGAAGTAAGAGGTATCAAATAAGCCTTCTCCAAAACTGCACAACCTTATGCCATATTCTGTGCAGCACTGCATTACAGTTGGAAATACAATGAGTAGGGTAAGGAGGTTTTTATCACAAGGTCACCATTTCAAATCAAGTCTAATTTGGCATACCATGACCCAAAACCACTATGATCTAAAAGTATTTGATATGAAATAATTTAGCAATTTCAATCTATGACCTAATGGATATTCACATATAAAACTTCTGTTCAACTAACACTAACTAAATCCTTGCTATACTAATGCAGCAATGCAGATTGAAACATGTGAAAAATTGTTCCTGGTCATGATCCCACTGGAAAAGTATAAGGCATTACACCTACAGGTTTTTTTGATGACCTGAAAGGCTGAAGCAATACACATTATCAGGCAGTGTTCAAAAGGAAGAACTCTCACAAATTTGAGAGAAAAAGAAAAATGAGAAAAAAAAAATAGTCTTTGAGATATTTTTAAAAATCAAACTTCTACAAATCTTTACAGCAAAAACACTATAAGAAACGATGAGCCTCAGGCTTTTCTGCAATGATCTGTCTTACAGAGTCTTTTATATTCATTGCATTCTGCTTTCACATCAACGGTACAAGAACAAGCAATGTACCATATTTTATTGTGTCTTATTGTGCCAGCATTATGAAATATAAGAAAGCTGAATGAAAGGCATTATTGAACATATTTTTGTGTTACAAATTCAAGAGTTTGACAAAATAGTGCAATCTACAAAACTTAAATAGCTACATTTAGCAAATGGAATTTTAATTAAAAGAAAGCCAGAGGCTGAAAATGATGCCTGTAGATAATGGTTGTAAGGGAGGCACTTATTAATATCTTAACTCAAATCTTGATAAGGGACATGTTTCTTCACCTTGAGGATCCATTCACCTACTGAGAGTATATCGTCTGTGAGGTTGCCTGCAAGGCAGAAGGTCAGCATCATTTCCTTGATATGTTGTTCTTGCTTTCCCAAAAGAGCATGCTGAAGGATTTAGCGCCACAGGAATTACCAGACTTTTTACACTGTGGGGCACTCAAGCACATCAAGTCCTTTAGGAAACCCTCTAATTGGACTTCCTACCTGCAAGGCTCTAACTCTAGAGCATAACTTGCTACCAAAATCATGGAGCATGGACTGCTAGCTACAGAGAATCAAGCTTAACAAGTCTCATGAGGTTCTAAATAATTATTTTGGAACTAAATCAAAAGATTGGGACTCATTTTAAACACAACCAACCAAAAAGAGGAGGAAAGCTGCATTAAGATATAACCTGTATGAGGAAATAAGAACATCCTGATTATTCGTCCAAGGGGTTCAGTTTTTTTTTCAGTCAGATGCTCAACCTATGTATATGTATAGTACTGCTTACAGCCCTTATAAATATTCATTAATGTCCTCTGATTAATTCCTACTCTTCCCCAGTCAATTGGGTTTCACAGCTCTGGGTTGGGAAGGTGTTCTATGGAGCTATTCAGCAACATTTATTAGAGAGAAGTATATCGTTAATTGGTCCTCTGAATCTTTTTGGTGGAGAAAAGATGATGTCATTTGTAAATCTTTTTCCAATTATGCCACTTCTTATTTTTTTCACATGATATAAGTAAAAAAAAAAGTTTGAAGGCAGTAGAAGAAAATGAGTTACTTAATTAGCACTGAAAAATACTTCCTCATGGGCCAGAAAAAGCCTAAGAAATAAAGGCCTTGTGAGATAAAGAAATCATCAAGTAATCACAGATGGGATTGATCACCCAGTTGCACAGATAGTTATACAGGCAGTAGAGTCTATCTGCAAGAAGAACCACAGAGGTGATTCTTTAGATTGAAGCATTGCAATTGATTGGATACTGTGGCAATGTTTCTTATGAGAATACATGCACAGGAAATAAAACCGTATTTCTTAACACATGTTAATGGTAAACTGTATTTACCAGTTTCTGCTGATATTTCTCCCTCCTTCTCTTTGACCTTTTGTTTCATACTCACTGTATATTTGGTTTTTATTTAGCCAGTTCACTGCTCCATTTTTTACCCTTTAGAACACTCAGTGAAAAAAACCTAGAAGTGAACCTGTAAACATTGTTCTTCTTTCCCTTTCCAAATTAAAATACTCAAATCCATGCTAATCAAGTGGGTTGTCAAGAAGTCTGTTTATCCCATTCATGACACTGGACGGTTGCCTAGATATCCCGCTGAGCCAGGGACATCCAGGCTCAGAGCCAGAGCAAGCCATGGGGCAAGATGAAAGGGAGATTATCAAATCCTGCAATCTATAGAAGACCTGGAGTACAAGATAAATAGAGGAGGAGTTCAGCTGTAAGGCACATGGTAGTACTGAAATACTGGTCAGAAAAAAAAAAAAAACCCACAACAAAACTATGCTTATCAGGCAGGAGCTTTCAGGAGACCTGATAAACATGTAGGTAGTGTTACTATTGCATGCAGCTTGGGACAAAGGTGGATAAGAGGTGGGACTTGCAAGGATAGGAAACATTTTGATTGGACTGTACCATAAGCAGTTAGCTTTTTCTTCGTTAACTGAAAAAAGCAAACTGATTTTGCATATATCTGAAATATGGAAAACAGTGTAGTTAGGAGATACCTGAGTTAATGTAAAGTAAATGAGCTTGTCTGGGTAATGAGAGCTGGATAGCCATGACAAAACAGACATCAGGAAGATTAATTTACCTTGATCTTGGCAAGGACTCCCAGTACCCAAGACAACTCATTTAAAACTCAGGTATGCCTACAGTATACTTCAGTCTGCAGTGTAGACACTTTTCAGATGTTACTTTAATGAAGGACAGAAAATGGGATTGCTATTGAACTTACATGATGTAGTTAATTGTGCAGTGGCGGATTCTCCATCTTGCAGAAGTTGCAGTTCAGAATTAGATAAGTCTGCATTAGTTTACACATCTATCCATGTTTCTTTTTTTTTTTTTTTTTAAATTCCATGTGTAAGCAAACTTGTTCTTTCCAACAGTTGCCAGATACCACAATCCCCTGTTGCTCATGACATTTTTCCTTCCCCATCTTAGATGGCATTTTGGTGTGCGCATCAGAAAGCACTCAGATTCACTCTCTCAGACTAGGAACGCGTTACTAGAGGGGAAAAAAAAAAAAGAAGAATCACTTTTCCCCTGACGGTACCTGTTCTGAAAATCAGAGCAATTGTAAAGATGAGAGTTCAAATACATGAAAGGACCTGAGTACGTAACTTCAATAACACCCCTCAAAAATCCTGCTGAATTTACAATGGTCTGTGCACCTAAGGTTTTCTTCCATTTAGTTTCCCTATGGGGTCCAATCCAGCAGGCAGACTCAGAGCCCACCTGATGGGCACTTATGAAAGTGAGCTTCACAAAAGGCACAGTAATCATTCAAAAACCAGGAAAACATGTTATGTATGTACATATATATATACACATATGTATGTGTGCATATATGTATATATACATACATGCATACATACACATCAGTCAAATGACTAGTTATTTCTCCAGAAAAGGGGAGAAAATGTTTCTATATCTTACTTTACATTGTCATTAGGATAGAGGGAAAAAAAAAAATCCACAAAACCGCAAAGCACGTTTTAGTGTAGAATGCATGTCTCGTCTCTTCGTCAGCTCTAGAATATCATCTTCTCCTCTTTTAACTTTTTTAGCCAATAAGTCTTAGTTGTTTTGGCATACAGGAGAGCTTCAAGGCTGAACAGGTCATAAAACCTAGGTCCTATCTCTTTGTGGGCACCTGTGCTAATCGCAAAGACTTTTTACAAAGGTAACCACAGTGTCATGGTGCCAGCTGTGTTATTAAAAAAGTGGTGAGTTTAGCTAAGCCTTTAAAAGAACTGATGTGTGTGTTCAAATGCAGAAAAGGGCCTTAGATGCTAAATGTACCTTCAAACATATGCAGACTTACTCAGAGCTGTGGATCTCATTCCAGAAACCACACAAATACAGTGACGCTTGATTCCCGTAGTGGACCAAACTGTCTCTTTGTGCCGGAGAGGTAAGGAAGGAGGGGAGGGGATTATTACTTTCAGGTTTTTTTGAGCAATATACTTTTTGGCTTAAGGTATCACTAAACAGAGAATACAATAATAGAAAACCCAACAACATAAATATTCACTCAGACTAATTAATTAGGCATCACAATTGCATGGTGTTGGTATCAAATATTTTCTGTCATCAAATTTCAAAAGAACTTTTATCTTGTTTCTGTACAAGAATAAGGAAATACAAAGAGCATAAATATTTCAAACTGCTTATAATTAAAACTTCATGTGTTTGGCATGAAACTACTCTAGCAAAGAAAGCCAACTGGGTATTGGTTATATTGCCAATGGTTCCCCCTTTTATGTTAACAGCTGGGCAGTAAACATTGTGTGGCACTGCTTTGCCACAAAAAATATTCTCAGCATGCTTGTGTTCGTAATAAAATCTTGTAATTCGTACTGCAGCATTAATATTAAAAGCAAAATGTGAAATGTTCATCGAGGTCTCCCCTACCCCTCCTTTTTTGTGCGTGTTTTTTTCTTTTGGGAATAACCAAATTCTGTGAAGGAAGCAGTAAAATGCCCTACCTGACTGATGGTATCAGAGTGATCCTCTGCATGAGGAAAGGAATAAAGGGCTGAAATCACAGAGGGAATTAAATGATGTTGTAACGAAGATGCACTGTAATGTGAAAGAATCAGCCTGATGGAGCTCTCATTTAATTTAGCAGCACAGGACAAATTCTGCTCTCAATTACATCAATCCAATACTAATTAAATTAATAAGACAAAGCAGTACTTGACTCTTTATCCTTTCTGGAAGAAAGAATAGCAATTGGAGGGGGAAAAAACCAACAACCATGCAACATATTATTTTTGTTTAAAATCAAATCTCAAGTGGCCTCGGGAGACTTTCTGCCACTTAAATGTCAATCCCTGCAGCAGGCTTTCTGGGTCTTGGAGCTGCTGGTTTATCAGTTCTGGAACAAGAAAGACTGCATATCCTTCCACCTAAGTGACCACATGCACATACCCACGACCTGTTCCACTGTCCAGCAACATCAATTGCAAATATGCTATTTACCCAAAATGAAGACTGGAATATTTTCATTGGCCTCAGGGAAGGCATCTTTCCAGTCTTTTTTTTTCACAGTGCCTGAGCCAAATTTCCACCAAAGTCACATAGGCAGCGAGTCTCAATAGCTCCATTTTCTTAATTGTAATAATAGTTAGGTATTCCTTAGTTACTGGTCTCATTTGGATTACGAAACCACCTCATTCTAGGTCTCTAGCGATAATTTCCATCTCCACCCTGCCATGCATTTCTTCTGTTCCAGCCTTTAAAACCAATCTCAATATTTATAACAACTAGCTGCTAATACAATTGCATCCATCCACTCTTGCTTAAAGGCAGCCAGTGGACTAGTATTTTTTCTCCTGTCCCTGTTCACTGTTAATTACAAAATTCCATTTCTATAGGCTAAATCGTTCCCAATAGCACTGAGCCAGGGTCCATTCAATTTGCAGAACTGTGCGCAGCCATTTTATTATTTTTATTAGTGCAATTATTTTCTTTCATCTACACAGTGAGCCGAGGTTAAGGTCAATGGTATACAATTTGCTTCTACTCCAGTTTAATAAGGTCAAATGCATAATGATTCTGTGGTATATTATCATAAATTCATTTTGCACAATAAAGTTAAACTGATTAGGATAATGCAGCATACCAGTTTTGCATACTTTGCTCATATCTAAAATCAGTTTGTGCAGTGAAGTTATAAGTTGGATTGTATTGTTATTGTGCTCATATCCACCACATATTCTCAGAGAGTGAATCTAGGCTTCAGTTATATGTTGCAAAGTATTTTCAGCACAATCACAGCTCAACTCAAAAAGGAAGGTGTTATCATTTTGTCACACCAAATCAGTAAAATTAAGCAAACCATGGTACAACCACTACCTTAATCCAATGTAATTGCATCCCATAATATCTTTGTAATTAATAGAATCATGATGTTGCTTTGTGGACTCTAGTTCTAAAGAATATATAGTTTTCCTTTAACATTTATTATGGAGTGAAAGATACAAATTTTATAGCATTAGCTTTTTTCCTGGGAAACTGAAACTTAGATGTTTCAGTAATTAAAATAAAATCAGCAACAATACTCTACAGTTTGAAAAGCAATACTTTAAAAATATGTTCTTTTACTGTAAAGACAATATCCTGGACATGTGATTGGAAAATATGTGGTCTCATTAACTTGTATACACACAATACATTATGCTCTCACAGAAGTTGTCATGGTGAATGCAATGAATGCATGTGAACAAATATTAGACACCTAAGGCCATTCATTGTCATTATCCATGAGGAAGTACCCACTGATGTTAAACTAATCAAATCACTACATTTGCTGAATATTCTCAACCCTTTCATTTTGCAAACAAGATTGCCTTTTGTTTTCATACTGAGTGCTCTGTGATTGTTCTAGTTTGTCTCTTGGAGTATTTCCTTGTCCAATTCCTCTAAAAGGAGTTAAATTATTTTAAAAATATTTTATTAGTTGTTTTATTTCATATTCATTGTTTTATGATAAATGTATACAAGGTTGCTAATTAACTCCTTTTATATTTCACAATGTATCATTTATCTGGGGTTACATGTTTGAGAATTGCTGTAAATCTGTTCTGTGAGCTAGAGTTTTTCCTGAAATGGCATATAACAAAGAATTTTCACACAGTTGTAAGGCACTTCACTATGTTTGAATACACATAAAAATGAATTCCACTGGGTTTTGAACTACTGACATTTTACAAAGGATGATTCAGACTGACTCCATTTATATTTTAATTCTGTTGTATATAATACTTTTTTTAAATGCATTGGAAAAGCATTGATGTTATTGGTCCAGATTTACTAATGGGGACTTGAACTTTTTCTTCTTTCTAAAATGAACTCTGTTTTGTAAACATCTACAAATCTCTCTTCTTCCTCCTGCTCAGTGCCCCAGCTTATAACCAATGCAGCAAACAGCCTTTCTGCAATATTAAATCCACAGATGGTAAAACACCCATAGTGCAAGACAGGTTTGTGTAGACCATTTTCCTGGTGGCAGCAAAGTTAGTGGGATTTGACTCCTCTCAGCCCATATTCCCCATAGTCACCACAGCTGATCCATAGTGACCTGAAACCACTGTGGTATTAGAGGCCTGGATCTCATGGAAATATCATAGACTCAAAATACAAGTGCCATAAACTCCTCAATAATGAAAAAAAAGATGAAGTACATAATTACACATGGTACTGTGTTACCTAATTGAAAAAACCTCTTCATCTTGTCTCTTAAATCAAACTGTGAGCTTCTTCAGTATACTGTTTAGAAATAAGCTCTGGCCCATGACAGACCTTCATTAGCATCAGTGCTGAATCCATATATAACCATAATATTTAGACAACATTAATACAAGAAAATTTTGTCTAATTCTGCTTTTTTGATCAGGAAACAAATTCTTAATAATACTGATAACATTGCCTTTGTATCTGTTTCCTATAGTCTGTGGACAAACCTCTTGGATTTTTCGAAAGATGTGTATCTATCTGAGCTGGATAAATACAATTTTCAGAAAAAAAAAAATCAGACAATATATTCTTTAAAAAATATAACAGTTGCTTGGGAGACAACTATGTTCATTAGATTTTCAACATTTTAGTATTAATACGTAGGACACTAAAATACTAAAAGCCATGGGCTTCATATGAAAAGTCAAACTGCTTCATTACGAAAATAGAACAACCTGATTTTTCAGAACTTTTGGGAGAATTTAGATTCAGAGTAACAATCACACAAAATAAACCAGAATGAATAAACATTTTCTATCTTACTATATTGGAGGGATATTTTTCCAACAAATGTTCATCCAGCTTTAATGCAGCATTCTTTGATTTTTTACTATTGGAGGCCTGCAATGCATTTTTTTTTCCTTTCAAATTCTACTTATAAAATATCAAATCATGTAAAAGAATGTTCCCCAAAAAGTTTATATTCTTTCAGAGTAGATTTTCAGCCTTTTCTTTGGTTAGTCTCTGCAAGAAATTCTAATATACCTGTAAGAAACAAAGAGCTGGAGTTGCTGGTACAGCTAAAAGATCATAGAATCATAGAATCATAGAATCATTAAGGTTGGAAAAGACCTCTAAGATCATCGAGTCCAACCGTCAAACCAACACTACCATGCCCACTAAACTATGTCCCTAAGTGCCACATCTGCACATCTTTTAAATACTTCCAGGGATGGGGACTCAACCACTTGCCTGGGCAGCCTCTTCCAAAGCCTGACCACACTTTCAGTAAAGAAATTTTTCCTAATATCCAATCTAAACCTCCCTTGGCGCAACTTGAGGCTATTTCCTCTCGTCCTATTGCTAGTTACTTGGGAGAAGAGACCAACACCCACCTCGCTGCAACCTCCTTTCAGGAAGTTGTAGAGCGCGATGAGGTCTCCTCTCAGCCTCCTCTTCTCCAGCCTAGACAGTCCCAGTTCCCTCAGCCGCTCCTCATAAGACTTGTGCTCCAGGCCCTTCACCAGCTTCGTTGCCCTTCTCTGGACACGCTCCAGCACCTCCATGTCCTTCTTGTAGTGAGGGGCCCAAAACTGAACACAGTATTCGAGGTGGGGCCTCACCAGTGCCGAGTACAGGGGCACGATCACTTCCCTAGTTCTGCTGGCCACACTATTTCTGATACAGGCCAGAATGCCGTTGGCCTTCTTGGCCTCCTGGGCACACTGCCAGCTCCTGTTCAGCTGGCTGTCAACCAGCACCCCCAGGTCCTTTTCCTCTGGGCAGTTTTCCAGCCACTCTTCCCCAAGCCTGTAGCGTTGTATGGGGTTGTTGTGACCCAAGTGCAGGACCCGGCACTTGGCCGTATTGAATCTCCTACAGTTGGCCTCAGCCCATCGACCCAGCCTGTCCAGGTCCCTCTGCAGAGTCTTCCTACCCTCGAGCAGATCAACACTCCTGCCCAATTTGGTGTCATCTTTCATAGATATTCCATATATTTAGATTCTGTCTAACTTGTTCCACTAGGCTTTCTTAGCCAGAATGTTAATGCCATTAAGAAGAAGATAATGAATGTTTCTGTACTTGCTCTAAACAATAAAGCAGAGGAACTGAAAAGACTTAAAACAGAGAATCCTTATGAAATCTGGAAAACAAGTACACACTAAACTGGTTAACCTTTCCCACCCCACCCATTTGAAGAGAAATACCTGGACTTGGAAGGGCCTAAATGCCTAGAAAGGGCCTCTTCTTTTTAAACTAAGCTATAATTTGCCAAACTCCTTGCACATTGATTCATCAGCATATGGCATCACTGCACTGCTTGTCTTTACTCTCGATAGTTTAAACAAGAAATGTGTGTGTTTCCAGGATGAGAAAAGATGAAATTATCATCACAAGAGTCTGAATCAGCAGAAGGTATCTGAGGTTATCTGGGCTACAGAAGCCCAGAAGGAGCTTTATGCCAACCCTGATGATCTTTCCTTTGGATAGATCCTGGATCTTTTAACACGCAGCAATGACAAGCAATGACAAGCTGGATTGTAATATACAAAAGAACAGAGAGAATATAGTGCAATGATTCTTTTTAAAAGTCTTATCAAATAACTATTGTCCAAATTCCCTTGCCAAAAAGAGAAAAAAAACCACAACTGATGTCAAGGTTTGGTAATAACGTACAAGTAGATCCAACAGGACCAACTCCACCTTTAGCCAGTGGTTAGCTTTCTGCCACACATTCAGCAGATTCTTATGTTCTGCTTACTGATACTTAACTAGCCATAATTCAGAAGATCTCTAGTTGCATGATAAATTATAACACTCTTCAAATGGAAATGCATGAGCAGACAGCACCATAATAGATAAAAATATGACAGGGACATAGTGTAATTTTCTCAAGACATCATACTGTCTTAAATCAGATCTTCTATTCTCCTTTCCCAGAAGACTCTTAAACAATTTGATAATTATTTTCTTCCAAGAAGCACATGGTAATACTGGTTGTTAATATAGCTTTGGTCATATTTGTGGGAAATTAATATATTAATTACAAGAATTGTCTTAGAGAAAAAATACATGCTGTTAATTATCACAGTTGTGTTTCTTCTGCTTTTATTGAAATGGTAAACAAATGGTAAATAAATGGCACAGAAAATATGTTACTGAATGCAAAATATTTTTAAGGTAAGCCTGGAGAAATTAGAGACAGTCAAGAACAGAAGTGAATAAAGAGATGTTCTCAACACACATAATGTTGTAAAGTTTGATGCTGACGCTCAAAGATACAAGGCTGAGAGCAGATCCTTTTGTTGACTTTTATAGTAAGGCAAAAAAGGAAGGAGGCTCTAAAATCTATCTGCAAAGCATTTTAAGCCAGGTGGCATTCCACACAAGGCTGGGTGGCAAACAGCCAGCTGAAAGGTAGCTGTAGACCATGCACGGAAGCTGCTTGTAGGAGCAACTTACACTGGGAAGCGCTGGAAGCTGCAGGTGTGCGGTAGAGCAGAGCAAACTGCAGATCACAAACTTCAGGAGCCCTCTTGACGTATCCATCTAAACATGTTAATATTCCTCAGGTAAAGGTATAGGTTTCTACAAGCAGGTCTTCTTTGCCAGGGGTATACTGTGGCCAGCAAAAGAGCTCTTTCAACAGAGCTACTCCAAAGTTGTGTCAGAATAACAGAGCAATATCATGTTTTTCTTCCCTTTCCTCCCTTTCTCTGATTTTTTCCCAGCAGGGGCCATGGGGCAGTTTAGTTTTTTCTTGGCAGTGACCACATTCAAAAAAGCACACCATGCCCCCAACAAATAGACTTGTAGGATTTCAAAGGGACATGTTCTTGTGACAAATCACTGTAGCATGATGCAGAGAAGAGGTTTCCCCCTGAGCTGAGGATGCCTTCACTGGATGCGTGCATGCTGGAGGAATGTTAATACAGGAGTGCCTTCTAAATGGTATACAAAATGAGGACAGGAGGCTACAATTCAGTGTATTTCAGCATTCCCAAAGCATACAGATATAAAAGGGTCTTTGAACATGACTCCTTCACAGGAAAAACAATGCTTTTCTTTAAAGGGAAGTTCAGAGATTTTTCTTGGATTATACTACAATTTTCATTAAAGGCAGTTTTATTTATGTTTATTCCCTCTGAACAAACACCACTCAGGGCAAATCCTGCTGGCCTTGTACAAAAGTCACTGATGTCACTAGCATTAAAGCTATGAGTAAAACATGTAGGATTGAGCCTACTGTCAACTGGAGTTAAGTGTTATCCACTAAAGAGATTTTTTTTTTTGTACCAATTTTTAATGCAAGATGATAAGTACTCTAATTATAAGATTATTTTACAGTTGGTTTTATGTACACTGTCATAAAACTTGGCAGGCACAAATGGAGGAAATCATTGCCAATAATATATTTTACAAAAGATCACTCTGTTCTTTACCATTGTAATACAGGATTGACCTTTTTTTGGAAAAAAATGCCTCCCCCATTCAATTTTTTACCTTTTCTGGAGCAGAATATATCAATGCTGAATTTCATATGAACTGAATGCCCTAATATTGTTGTCCTATGTGTTGCCAACTTCCAATTATCTTTCTGTATATTATGGCAAAATTAATTGATACCTATATATTTCAACTGTCTGAATTTTATTATAGATAACTTACTTATCTTTAAGCTAATTACTTATTGCTAGCATATGATATATCTAGGCTACAAGAAAGAAAGAAAAAAAAAAAGAAATATAGAGGCAGGCAGGCTGGTTATGAATTGGTTATTCCAATTAGTAGTAGTGGCCTGGAGTTCAACAGCAGTTAATTCCTTTTTGACTAGGCTATTCTGCACAGTTTACTACATGGCTAGGCATCTACACTCAGCTTGCAGGCCAATTATTTTCAGCTTACATATCAGTACAAAACCTGTATGCTCTTCTCATACTTTCTATACTTCATGATTCAATGCAACAGAGTTTGGTGGTTCTTAGCTGTTGCTTATAATTATACTGTGAGCTGGATGCTCTCCAGCAGGAATTAAGTGCCTACATATGATTGAAGGATGGGACCTATCCTGCCTGTAGGAAAGATGTATGCTTAATTTCAAGTAAGATATTGTATTCAAAGTGGTTATGGAAATAACCTAGAATACATTTAAATTGCAATGAAACTGCATTTTCTAAGAGAAAGATTTCCGATTTAAAAAAAAAAAAAGACAAACTTTAAAAAAAATTAAGATCATATGTAGATTCCAACAAGCACGATCACTTTAAGTAGCTCCTCCATGAATGACATTGCTTGCAGGTTCAGTTAAAAGAGTAAATGGAGGCAGAAGATAACAAAAAATAAAATCTGGGCCTCATATCATTCTCTAAAAGTCATCCACAGTTTATTTTAAGGATCAGTAGTAAGAAAACTTTCCATTCAAAACTCTTCTCTAGAAGAAATAAAATTAAAAAATAGATAAAACTTTTATAGGTCTGCTATTTGCCATAGAAGTTCTGATCAAAGCTAAGTAAATCCACAGGGTGAAGGAGCCTCCTTTTCTAAATAGCATCAACTAAACTTACAGGCCTACAGAGAACCTGGTCAACCTTAAGTAAAGCAACAAGCACGCGGTGCTTATGGAGAGGGAGCAGCAGCTGCACATGTACAGCTGTTCCTCACTGCCAAACAGGTGTTTCCACTTCTATTTGCTGGTTGACATTTGCTTCCCTCTGGTTTTACTCTTTTTCTCACTTACAAAACATTACCCTTGCAGTACGTTTGGTAGGCCACAGGGGGACTATCTGACAAAGAGCAGGTTTATGTTTGGTGGAGAGGGGAATGCTGGCCAGCGTGTGGCAGGTACTTTCCTGTGCTGCACTCATCCTCTGGATACTTCTTTCTAGCCAGACATGTGCTGCAGTGTCAAACATCGCACCATCATTTATCTTACTCAATATCTTTGTTTTACTTTCTGCCCCACAACTCCATGAATATAGGCAGCCAAATCTATGTTTTTACCTCCTAATCAATTTATTTTCCTGTTCATACAGCTTGAGGTTTTGGCAACACTTCATATCACTCTCATTATTCAGGGCCTAATCCAAAGAAGCCAGCTGATGTGGAGCTTTGTCGCTTTACTTGTTCTTAATCTACATGTAAGAATACAATGTGCAAGTCTTGCATGGCCATCTTCTCCGCAGATCGTCTCAAAAGATTACTGAAGCGTGACTTCCCTTTTCTGAGACCTTGTGGGCTGTCTTTAATTAGTCTCTGCTTTTCAAAATACTGTTCTGTTATTTTTACAGTGTTTATACAATCCTGAGCAACACTGTGCATGAGTTTTCAGCTAGGTTTCAAAATTAGTGAGTATAATTTTTTATCCTTAGGAACATCAATAACAAATAATTGCTTTACTCCATGTCTGCAGTCTACAGTCGAAACAGCAATCTGGTGCTAACAAATTTTGTGAATATTGAGGACTCTATTTTATGTTTCAGGGACTCAGGAATAATGTGCAATGAGGAATATTGGTATGCAGTTCCAAACTGGTCCCCTTTACTCTTAGGATTTCTTTGATATCAGGAAGAATCTGCATCTCTTAGCAATAACATTTGTAAAAATATTTAATTACTCTGTTATCACCACATATTTTCTACGTAGGAAGTGACGTGCCCCAGTCTGAATATCCTCAGTGGGAGGATTGGTAGAAGCATTAAAGAAAGCAGAACCGTGCCCAGCATCTACACCAGAGACAAAATGTGTGTTCAGAGACATAGCAGCTGAAAGATATTTTCTATTCTGAAGTAAGGTGAGGACAGCTTCACAAAGGTATGCCAGTCCACAGTGCATGCCCATGTTCTCTTTCATTTTCATAAGCTTTTCTATTTTAAGTGGGATAGAAATTAATTTGATAAGTTCTGGACTTTCCCCTACTCCTTACATTACAAAAGGTGTTTTCATTCTAACATTAGAGGAAATTTTACATTAGAGGTATCTGTGGAAAAATAACTGTGGAAAAAAATAGCCTCTGTAGACTTTGATCCATTTCCAAGTAGGGAGCATGACATCCCATTGTATCCTATAAGCTAGGCTTCTTGGTGAGAATGTAGCTTTTATGATATACCCAAAGCAATCCCTCTTTTCTGCCTAAAACCCCAGTTGTGAGGTCCTGAGTTACAACCCTCATAATGCATAAGCTAAGAAAATGCAGCATACATTTGTTTTGAATCTCTTAAAAAGTGACTTGTGACATTTTGATGTAATGAATCATTTCAATTTAGTTTGAATCACTGCAGAACACTTTGCTAACACCGACATTTTCCAGGAAAAAGCTTTTTTTCTTTTAACTAAACACAGTTACTTAACAAGCTCAACCCAATAACATATTCTTGTGCAGGTAAAGAACAGAGCCATTTGGATTCACACACATAATAAAATCAATACCACAGCTTTTAAATAGAAGTAAATTTACACTTTGACCTTTCTATTCACAGGTTGTGGTTTTCTGGCATTTTTTTTTAAATATGGAATGGAACAAAATGGAAAATGAAAAGGAAAAAAATACTAGTTTGATGTTGATCACATAAATGTCCTTTTAACCAATAATTATAAGCATATCAAAGATAGGCTTGACATACTCTTCTGTGACATACAACACAACACAAATTCAAAGAATTCATTTGTATAGTGATGATGGATATATAAAAAAATAAATATATTTATTAAATTCTATTCTCCTCATAAAGAAAGACAAAAGTTCTTAATCAGATCACTACTGAAAGGGGAAGACTACACAAAATGAAATTTCTTAACTTCTTATGGTCTAGCTATGAAAAATAAAGTCCTTCTGCAGAAAGTGGGCAAGTAGAATGATTTTTTATTATACTTTGATTGAAATATTCAAAGTCAGGTGGTTAAAATTAGTTTTATGCACTTCACTGGGGACCTAAATAAAGGCCTTTTTAAAAACAAAATGCTGGGAACCTATAATTTTCACACACTCCAATCAAATCTGAGAAACCTTAGCATTTTGGGGTGCTAATCATCTTATTTAGGTTCCTTAAACACATAGATTGCCTTCATTGTTCATCTGGGCACCTAACTTTGGATACTTACCTTTCATCTTGATTTTTTTGGTAGGTTCTGGCAGTTCTACTAAGCCCCTTATTCAGTTCAATAGTACAAGAGATTTTTGCCTGATAGCTTAAAGGTCATAACCCATCTAATGTGAATAATAAACAGATGCACTCACTTTCTACTGACATAAAACTTGTAAATATGCCATGTCAGGTTCTGTTATTGCATAGAGTTAAATGACACTTTTGACTTCAGCGCATGAATGACTATGACCTATCAGATGAGTACAATAGATATAGCAGACAATGAATTGGCTGCAACATAGCTGTAATAAGTAGTAGTTCAGAAATGGCAGTTCTGAACCTGTGACAAGGAATAATCAAGCAGTATCATTACCAGCGTGAAGTTTAAATTTCTCATTCAGTAACACATCTCATGAGGGAATTAACATTATTAATATAAAGATTAATGTTTGGGGCAACCATTAGGCAAACAAAAGCCTATTAGTGCCTATGAGTTTTTTCCAGCAATAGAGATATCTACAAAGTGTATCTGAAAGAGGCCTTGAAATGTCCTCTAAGTCAGGCCTCTGCTCCTCAGGCAGCATCAGCTGTGAATGTCCTTGCTAGGAGATATTGTTTAAAATGTTTTTTTTTTAAAGACAGATGGTGGAGATTCTAGTCTCTTATTCCAGCCCTAATAATCAGAAATCTTTTCTTACTAACACAAAATCCCTTCTTGCAGCTGAAATTCAGCTCTCTTTGTCCTGTCCTAGTGGACATGAAAAGCAGTGTTATCATATAGCTCCTGTAGCCTCCTGCAGAAAAATCTCCCATCTTCCATAAGCTTTTTCTTTATTAACACAAGCCAATGTTTCGTCAACAGTCTGTATCATCAACTAACTAACTAGCTTCTAGATTCTGGACCGTCTCGCTATGTCTTTCTTGAAATGGATAGTGTTTGACAGTCCAGAAACATTGCCTTAGCCAAGATGGAAAATATAAATGGATTTTTTGCATATCCCAAAATATATCTTGTGATGTTAGCCTTTTTTCCCAACAATGTAACTTTATTAAACTTAAGGAGTATCTTTAGAATATCACTTGGTAGTTAAATACCAATCATTACCACAAGAATAATTTGCACGACTTGCCTTCTAAAGCTCTTGGGATACTTATGCCTATCATGTCATTTACACCTTTGACATTCTGGCCTCCGATCATTGACATATTTCAAGATGACACCCAGGTAATAGTGTCAAGAAAATACAATTTCCTGTGTAATTTTCAGCACGTTCTCATTTTACTTTGAGAAGACAAAGGTGCAGAAGAAAGCCAAATAAGGATTGCAAATACAGGGTTGAAAGGCAACATGAAGAATTAAAGGGTCAATTACAACTAGGGAGAGGATACCCAAAAACTAGAGAAGGAAAAGGAAGCATTGAATGAACACAACCATAAACAAATAGAGCCATGAAGGTTATAAACCTCTGCATTCCTGATAAATAAAACAAACTAAGTCAGAATTTGATTCAGTTTATGCTCAGGTAATATGAAGACTTGATCTCCATCTAGTTCTGCTCTACACTATAGTTTGCTTGTGTTGGTTCTACCGCCAATCTGCTACAGAGAAAAGAATTCAAAAAATGGCTCCAAGTACTAAATTTATCTTAAAACTCATGATATTGGAGCTCAAATGCATGATTTTCTGGGCTTAAAACCAACATAAACATAAACATAGATGAATTTGCCTTTTGGGTCACCAATTTTGCAAATCAACAGCTTCTTGGAAGATTCTCTGGGGCTGTCAACAGTCATCTTAAGACTGTTTGAATTAACACCGGGCACTAAATTAGCATAGGAAGGCAGCAAAGTCCAGAGACTATACCCACCCTGCTTAAAACTGTTAGCATTGGGCCCTTAGTATCCTGCACCCAGTTCTGAGCAGCCAGCTAACAAACCAGGAGCAAGCACTCTCCAGCTACAGCTGTAAGCCTCATTCCTATCTCTAAAATCCTTCCTCAGCATTTGCAATATAATTATCATGGCAACCAGAAGTATTTTTACTCTATAACTCCGGTGGTGTAAACAAGCCCTTCACATTTTGTGCTCATTTTAACAATGTCACTAGTAACCTTCAGTAAAGAAATGACCTTATATTGTATGGTACATGTTATTCCCTGTTTGTTTAGTCATAAACCTTTTGGTTTTGGCTTGGCCTTGGAAAGCAAACAAAGAAAGTAGAATCTTAGCACCCAAGTGTTTTGTTGGAACTAGAGTAACTTGATTTAAAAAGTTTACCTACTAAGATGAGTCATAAAGAAGGGAATAATAAGGGTTTTGATGACTCATTAAATGAATCCTTTGATCTAAGTTAATAACATGTATATAGTCCAGTATTTACACAGGGTGACACTGGATGTAATCGGAGCTCTGTAGGTTATAATGGAGTCATTTTTACTTTAAAATTATATTACATGTAAATTGCTTATACAGAGATCAAAACAGAATGAGTCAAATTATAGGATTATTGTGAATGCTGTCATAGCGAAAGTTGCAACAAGTATGTACCAACCAAAATGCAGAATCAAACATTTTAATAGTTTGGCCAATGGGAGGTGCATTAGCTTGGCTCTAAAATAGATGGATAGTAACTTTTTGCATTGGCTTCCTTTAATATCGTTAATTTAGTGCTACCACACCAACTTTATGATAGTTCATGAACATTGGGGTACAATTGTTAGTAGGAAATGCTACAAGAAATATTAAACAAGACAGACTTTCTTTGCAAAGATATAACCGAAAAAATTAGTGCATTTCTACATACATACACTAAACACTGCTGAAAATTATTTGTTTTGTTTTTTTTTTCCCAGCTGGTTTTCGTTCTCCAACATATATCAGCAAATATATTGTTTTTTATGAAAATAAAATAAAATAAAACCAAAATCCATTATCGTTTTGAATGAATACTTTGGATATTGGCTGGGTGGAAAATTCTGCACGTGTAACAGAGACCTGTCTATGATCTGCCCCAGGTTTGTGCCATTTCTGTTCCTTGGTTCTGAAGACCTATGTAGCAAGCCGCTGTGCTGTTTTTCAAGCACTCAACAGCCTGCCTGGCCAAAGGTGCAAGAATAATTGTGCTGCATTAAACCAAAGGCCTGCCTAACTTAGTAGCTGATACACAGTCAAAATCTACAGGAAAAGAGACATTCAGCTGAATGATTCTGATTGAATTCAATCGGATTATATCTGCGTTTTTCACCTTGTACCCCACAGGATGCTTCTTTCAGCATTAAGTAATGTGCTTTCAGCACTAAATAATCTACTACAGGATGATTGCAATACTTATGAGAAAGTCTGCGTTTTTTGGTACTTTCTATTCTCTTCCATATTTCCTACCACTAGATATACCCATGTTCAAAGTGTAATGGAAGTTCTTGCTATCCGTTGCCAGCCTAACTGCAATTACCACGAACAAAATAACCCTGCTCATTCTGCATCCAGAGAGTTTTGGATGAAACCATATATTATGAACACAAATTTGCATAAAGCCAGCAAGAGGACTTCTTCTTTAACCACTTTGAACAGGCACAGTTGCTGATTTGCCACTGAGTGCAGCTAACTGGAATAGGAGCAGGACAGTGCCAGAACTGCAGAATAATCCTCAGAACATTCAAGAACAGATTCCAATGTATAAATATTCTGAGAACCTGAATAAACTTTCACCTTTTTCCACTGAGTATTGAAAAAGTGCCTTGCTCCAAATTTTAGTAATTTAGGTGTAATAATGCTTAATTTATGTGTCACAGTCTGAATAAAGGCCTGCTGTCCAACTCTGAGAGCCCTGCCTTCTGGTTTCATAGACTTTGAGGAGAATTTTGAGGTTACAAGGTATGAAAATGAGTCCGTTAGCTGGAGAACTAACAAAGAAAACCCTTACAGATCAGGATGCTGAGATTTGCACATTGTAATAACAAATATGAAGATACCAAATAACCACTGTGTATTTCCCATTTGAGTCTCAGAAAACCTGAATAGCATACACTGTGTGATTTAGCTCAGAAGTGATGATGCTAGAAAAAGATACGTCTCTTGAGTATTGGCATCCTGCATGTAACTGCAGACAGCAACTTTGTGATGTTGGGCAAACCGGGTGTCAGATAAAATAATCAAATATAGAACATCAAAATGCATATGATCTGAACAATACTGTAATGCTTTCTCTAGGGTTCTTACATCCAACAGTGGCATGTAAATTCTATTTTGTTAAATTTAAAGTGGATTTTTGACGGGATAGATTGCAGCAAATGCTTTTTTTATTTTTTTTTAATTTTTTTAACAGCAAAGATTAACAATAAACCTCAATAACTCTAGCAAAAGTTGTTGCTGCTTTCACACTGTTTGATTTCTGCATATGCACGTTAACAGATACAGGGGGACTTAAGCATGTAACTCCTGTTACAGTTCTGGGAGTTAAGTATGACAGACTCTGCTTTGTGATGTGACTATAACAGGAGGGTTTATGTGCTTGAAATAGTTATATTTTGGTAGGAAGAAAAATATTGTGCTACTTGAACAGAAGACCATCTCAAAGTGAAATTGCTCAGACTAGTTCCACTTCACATTGCTAGTTAATATGAAAGACTAAAAACTTCTTATTTTTTCTTTTTTTAATGATCTGGTTTTTTTGATGGGAATCCTTCCTAACACACTGCTGCAGGTCTGAATTAATAAATGAACAGAACAAAATTAATTTTAATATCTGGATTGAATTAGTCTGTTAATACTTTTTTATTTAATGCTGAACTGCATATTGTTTAGTACTGCAACTTAAAGTTTCTCCAAAAAGGCAGTGGACAGAAATGCAGAGGGAGCTGTATGCACATTAAAAACGATCTGGAAAAATAAAGGATCCAAAAAACAGTAAAAAATACTCAGGAAAGAATTTTGCATGAGAAGTAGAGACACAGGTTCTTCCTAGTACGTCTTTATTCTTCCCAAGCCTGAAGAAAACCTTTTTCCATAATCACAGTACAAAAAGGGCCCTTTACTTATAGATGAAATTGGGAAAGAATGCAGGTACTGGAGAGGGGGCAGTTCCATGTCAGTTATTTTGCATGGCACTGAAATGCAGCAAAATGCATCAATGGGAGTTTTTTAACTGATATTTGCTATATTGATATACTACTTTATCTTTCTATACTGGCAGAAAATCAACATGGTTGAGGTAACAGAGAAAACTGTGGGTACTGAGGCAATTTTCAGGTAGTGACCCTGAATCAATGCCCATATGAGTTCTTTCTCATTTGCTGTTGGAACAGGCCTAGAATAACTGAGAGATGAAACAATACCACTTTAAAAACTGATCCAGGACTACTTTTGAGTTTAAGTAAATTTTAACTATAGGTATTTAACAACTCTACTATGAATTTGTTGAACTAGGAAGAGGTAAAATGCAACAAACAAGATGCAATAGTTCACAGCAAACAGTACAGCTAAATAATTTTCTTTTCATTACAAAGGATTAGCACCATGTCTGTCATCAGATACTGTATCTGAGATAAAGGATAGGATATTATTAAAATGTTCTAGCATAAAAGACTGTCTGATCATATTCCAAATTTAATCTGCATCCATCTGTATGTTCTTTACATCTCTTTCATCCTACAGCCCTCTGTAGAGTGTATGGATGAAGGAATAATGTTACTGCTAATTAAGCTGATTCAATCTCCACTGCTTTATATAGATCTTTCTTGTGAGAGCAAAGAGTATTATGTACGTTCCCAAACTATACAGCATGATAAAGCTTTAGCTTGGATTTTTCACATCCTGTAGTATTAACCTAGCAGGAGGAAGACAATAAAAACACTACCTGTGTGACTGAGTTTTATACAGTTATTCATTAAATCAATTTAATTTTAACAGTTATTTTCTTGAAATAGCTAATAAAAGCCTGTAGCAGAAAAACAGAATTCCATGGGGTGAAAAAAAACTTAAAGGAAATCTTTTTATTTTCCTAAGGAATGCTTAGGAGCAATTTTTTTTTATGATAATTTTATGGGGAATTTTTATGAGAAAGAACATTTAAGGATTACAGCTTGCTGAAAAATTATAAGTGTCAATCAAACCCCTTTTTCTGACCACGTATAAAATGAAGTCTTAGCTATGTTCTCTGGAGTAAAAACTATGCAAAATCTACATCATCAAGACCATGTTCTTCCGCAATCTTTCTAAAATAGTGAAGTTTCCTTTAAAATAGAGTGAAAAGCCACAAAACATCACAACTTTGTTTCAAACTTCTAGCCCTTGTCTTTTTTTCCCTCTTTTGTACTGGTGAATAAGATTTATTCTACTGCCCATGTAGAAATAGTAGAGAGAAAATACACAGATTGAATGTCCCAAAACCTGTAAAGTAGTCACAAGGTGCATTAGCATTTACTGTCTTATCTTGAAAGATGCTAAATTTGTGTAAGCGCCATACTGTGAAAAGCTATTTTCCAATGTTAGAGATTCAAATGTCCTCCTACGGTAAACAACATCCTTTCCCACCAAGGTGAAATACTCCCATTTTTTTCTACTGAACCTCATGTATCCTCCCCCTAATTATTACCTCTCCAACAAGAATAATTCTTTGTTTCCCAAGAACTCTGTTGCAGCCCATGATAGATGAGGAAGTTATTAATCTTTTCCTGTACATAAAGGTACAATTTGTTATTTACCCATTCTTAATTTACTTTTGTGGACTATTTGTTCATCTGGATGTCATGATTTCAGTTCACCAGTATAAATGCAAAGGACAGTATCTTACATAAATTTAATACTCAGCACATAGTCCTTTCATATTTAGCAGGTACCAGTTCTCTTTGCCCTTCAGCTGTCTTTCCTCGGTGAAATAAGATCAATTCTTTATTTACAATACAAATTTTTCACCTAGGTATTTGTTTCAAATACAGATTCCCCTCCTTAAGGCTATCCAAATTTTCCAGCTACTAAGGAGTTGGAAAATAGTCTAATTTTTTCATGATTTTTATTGGAAAATTTAGCTGAAAACCTCAAATACTGAGGAGAAAGAAAGAGAGGGGAACATGAAGTGAATCTCGTGTGTGCTTTTCTTGGTGGTTCCCACAACTGATCTCTACAAAGAGCTCCCCGGCTTTTCCCAAAGCTGAAGTTAAACTAATGGATCTCTAACTTTGTTGTGTTTGCTGCTTCTCTTTCTCGCATATTAGAACTGCTGTGGCCTCTTTCTAGACTTTAGGACATTTCTGTCCTATATTAACAGATCTCATAAAACTGTCCATTGCCATTTTTATTTCACCTGTTCCTGCCCTTAGTACTTTTACAACAGAACGGTACATTTCCTTTGTTCCCACTGCTTAGATTTTTTTCCTAGCACTTTTTTGAGCTTTATATCAATTTGAGAACCATTTCAAATGTTATTTTTATGATCCTTAATTCCTGCCTCTCTGTCAGTATATATCTCACTTCTGATTTAATCCTATTAATGCCAACAGAAAACCCATTTCAGATTATTAGAATTAAATCACTTCTAAGTGCATTAAGTGCAACCCAAGTAGATACTATATGGAAAAAAAAACCATTCTTTTTTTATAAAGAAATAAACAAAAACAGAGGAATAGCTTTAGATCAGGCTATAAAGCAGGAGGTAGTATATATTGACAGTTCAGAAATATATAGCAGAGATGAATGCATGAACTAGGTTCTTCCATACTGTTCTAAAAGGCTAATTTTCTTTTTTATAGTAACAGCATGCTTATTATTTTCATGACTATTTCCCCCGTCCCTCCTTGTGCGAAGAGACTTTCAGTAAATTCTGATATTGGGGGGTGGGGAGAGGAACGAACCAATTGCCAACAAAGAAAGCATTTTATCCAATTAACAAACTGACTATATTTTCAGGCTACACAGGGTCGTTTCCTTCCACAATGTAAATAGCGCCATCCTCAGCACACAATGCTCATCAATGCAGAACACGCTGTAGGAAGCAATCAATGGCCCCATAGTTGCTTTAACACTGAAATGCAGCTGAGTAATTTGATAAAATCAACAGTAACTTACTGCAAGTGTGTGTCAGTGCTATGAACATTATTCTTTTTGCATAAGCGAGAAAAGTTAGAACAAATCCTAAGGAAAAAAATAAAATCAGCATTTGATTCCCTGAAGAGATTTTACAAGAGCACGTGAGATTTTTATTGCAATGCTCATGACTTTGTCACTATTGATGTATTATCAAGAAAAGCTTTCCAGCATATTTATTGTGAGAAGGGGCTGTCCATATGGGCCCACTGATCCTAGTGTGCCACATGCATTCATCAAGTGTAGTTGGAATCATGTGGCTCTTTCCCTGATCAGCTCCAGCTTTAAGACTGGACACGGACTCCAGCTGCATGTCTTGCTTACTGATATGTGAATGCAGTTTTGCTGTGTAACACAGTTTGAATCTCCTGCATCCATACATTCAAAGCAGCTGCACTTCAATGCCTGAGTTTGCCAGGCGATTCAGTTAGCTACTCCAGATTCAAGCTAAGCATGAACAAGCAAGGTGTCAATCAAGAAATTTGAATACCATGACTGTATTGCCTACGTACTGTTGGCTCCCCAAACCCCAACATCTGGAGTACAGCTTGAGTGATTCTGAGGAAGTTCATACTAATCCTGAATATCTCCTGATAATGAGACCAAAATCCCAGAAAAGGCATATAAGCCAGCTTCCCCTCCCATGCCCAGTGTTCTTGGAGAGATGCTGATTTCTCTGCCTTTCTTACATGGCCCTTACATGTTGTTGTGCAACACTGCTTAATGCTTTCTTGTAGGAAATATTACGGGAGATAGAGCCCCCTAAAAAGTAGGTGTGAATCTCAGAGAGACTTTTTACTGTCTATACTTCTGCTAGCTACCCCCATTTCTAAATGAGGCTGTCTCATGAACAGCATGACATTCCAGTATCTCCCCAAGGCTTACTTAGCATTCTGAAATCAGCAGCCTGGCAGCTAAAGAACTACTTTACTTGTTCACCTCTGTGTTTGCAAATTCACACTTCTTGGTAGATTGCCATTTTACTGTAGGGAGGACAGAAAAAAATGCAGCTCTTTTTTTTTTTTTTTTTTTTGCTTCCTGGATATCTAGGATACAGGAGTGGCTAAGGAAAAAAAGTAATTCTCAAATCTGTATTTAAATTACAAATAACAAGGTCTAAATTCATTTTTTTTCCTTCTTTATTTAGGTAAATTTGTCCTAATTTTGCAAAACAATAAATTATATATTTTTAATATATAAGTCACATTGGTTTTTTTAGGCATGATAAATACCATGAGTCATCTCAGATAATACAGAGCATAAATCCCACTAGTCTTCTAGAAGCAAACAGTTCAGAGAGACTATTATTTGCAGGTGAGACAAATTTGAAGGAACAGAGTTTGTCTTCCACTGGACTGTAGTAGGTCAGATGAAGGTTGGTATCATTCAGTAGCAAGAAACAGGAAGAGCTTTTCTCCTATTGAAGGGCCAGAGAGCACACTGAAACCCCACAACAGTAGGTATCCACTTTATCAGAACTGTTTTGCTGGAAGGAGGCAGCAACATATCAAAGTAAAAATCTTGTGATGAAATTCAACCTTCCTGAAAAGGTTTTCAAAACATGTATGCACTTCACATCAAGTATGGCTGATAGCTGTTGAACAGCAAGACAAAACAGCTTTTATTCCTATCCCCAAAAAGACGACCATACCAGTTCTGTACATCACGTGATATACAGATTAAGGAAAAAGAGCTGTCGATATCAGCTGCATAAATGTTACCTGGTATGCTGAGGGAGGAAGATTTCACTCCTTCAGCTCTTCCATTTATACATCTCAAGTCATCAGGGTTTATGGCTAGTGACTTTAATACTAGGTCTGTGAACTCCTAATCTTTTAGCACATACTATAGAAGCATTGACAATGTTATTGTTCACACACGTGCAACAAGCACACAGCAACTCCCAACTCAGCCTAAGTAAGTACAATCTTTAGGCAATCTTTCAAATGATTAAAAAAAAAAAGAAATTATAACAAAAGCAGTAAAAAACTTTGGCCAGAGGCCAAAACATGTTCCCAGACCAGGTACATGTTGCTATAAACACCTAGAAGAATAGATGAGAATATTTTCAGTTGGAAGGAACCTACAATGTCTAGTCCAACTGCCTGACCAATTCAGGGCTGACCAAGAGTTAAAGCATATTGTTAAGGGCATTGTCCAAATGCCTCTTAAACACTGACAGGCACGGGGCATCGACCACCTCTATAGGAAGCCTCTTCCAGTGCTTGACCACTCTCTCCATAAACAAATGCTTCCTAATGTCCAATCTAAAACTTCCCTGATGCAGCTTTGAACCATTCCCACGCATCTTATCACTGGATACCAGGGAGAAGAGCTCAGCATCTCCCTCTCCACTTCCCCTCCTCAGGAAGCTGTGGAGAGCAATGAGGTCACCCCTCAGTCTCTGTTTCTCCAAACTAGACAAGCCCGAAGTCCTTAGCCGCTCCTCATAGGACATGCCTTCCAGCCCTTCCACCAGCTTTGTTGCCCTCCTCTGGATGCATTCAAGGACCTTCACATCCTTCTTCAATTGTGGGGCCCAGAACTGCACACAGTACTCAAGGTGAGGCCGCACCAACACTGAATACAGCGGGATAATCACCTCATTTGGCCAGCTGGTGTTGCTGTATTTAATGCACCCCACGATGCAGTTTGCCCTCTTGGTTGACCAGGGCACACTGCTGACTCCTATTGAGCCTGCTGCCGACCAGCACCCCCTTTCTGCAGGACTCCTCTCCAGCCACTCCTCTCCCAACTTATAGCTGCGCCTGGCATTACTCCGTCCCAGGAGCAGGATCTGGCAGTTGGACTCGTTAAATTTCATATCACTAAAGACTGGCCAATGTGCCAGTCTATCTAGATCCCTCTGCAAGGCCTCTTGTCCCTCAAGAGAGTCAACTGCACCTCCCAGTTTGGTATCATCAACAAACTTGCTAATGATGAATTCAACTCCTCCATCTCATCCCAATCTTTCTGTGACCTTATTTTGGCACTGTCTGGTCAAAATGCATGTCCCACTTGCATCACATGTAAGCAATCTACAGTTTCCTCTAATTAAAACAAAGTTGGCTGATAAACATCTTTTATAATTAAAAAAAAAAAAAGTTGCAAATTAGATCTTTTTTCTGTTCTGAATATTTTTGAGGAAGGAAGCAAAACTGTTTTGAGGTGACATTACAATTTCATTTCAATTTAACTTCCCATTGAACTTCCAAATGGCATATCCAAATTTCCTAACTGCTCCATTCTGATTTAATTTTGTAAAATCATATTTCAACCAAAAAGATATTGCCACAAAAGGTTTTGGTTTTTTTCAAGACTGTTTTTCAAAAGAACTCTTTCACTAGGGACTCTCTGACTAACCTTCGGAATACATTTACATCCCAGCTGTGAGTTAACGTATCTGACATAGACTCAATTTCACTTCTTACTATAACTTTCATGAATTTGCACAGGTTTTATCTGTCTCATGTCTATTTTGAAAACAAACACTGATAGCTAGTGAGTTTGTTTTTATTGACAAGTATTTCTAAAATCACCTGGATTTATCTAAGGGATGCTGAAAAGTTATTGCAGATTCCATTCCACCCCAATCTAAAAGGCTCCACCTTCTCAGCAGCATGTTGCTCCCTTCAGCTGAGTCAGGAGAATGGCTCAGACTAACACTCCTCAGCTGTTGCAGTGTAAAACCAACAGGGTTAATTTAAGCAGCTTTCTTTGATAGTTGAAGGTAAGCTTTAACTTACTTTACACTGCAGCAAGGAGTGCTCATACTGCTTACTGTGCAGGATTCAATGAAGGGCAGCAGCAAATCACTGAGAAGACACTTACTTCTTAAACTGCCACAGCCATTTCCTCAACTATTGGCAGAGCAGAACCTCCACTGAATTTCACCTGTCAACTGAGCAGTCACCCATTTGCACCTCTTCACTTATCTCCTGGCAAAAGAGATTTTTCTTATCTTCCCAGCTGAAGAAACAAGGCAAGGACTGAATCTCTAGCATTTTACTTCCACAGCTAATAGGTTTATCCTACTTCCCTCAAAGAGTTCAAGCTATTTGTGCATCACCAAAAGAGAAAAAATGAAATGAACGTGTGTTTGAGAAAACAGCATTTTTACTCTGATACCTCTTTTTTTGAATGGGAGCTTGCTAGCAATACCATCTGGGGCAAAACTGAAATATACATCGCTTGAGATTATTTTGTAGAGGCAAACAACAAACAATTCAAAACCTGCCAACATGTTTCCAAACTATCAACTGAGCAGTTATTCAAACCCATCTGACTCACTTGCCTGTCTTCTCACTGTGGTACCCAAGCAGGATAAAAGCAATTTATTTCAAACTTTATAGTAGGAACAAAGAGTTAATAAATGCAGTATGGAAGGTACTGTAGGTCTATAAGTACATAACTGCCCTGTCTGCCATGGGTAAATGATATCTAATTATGCCTTTTCATCATGCTGTTTCCAGAACACTCCTGTTGCATTTATCATTTTTTGAGCTGCCAAATGCAAGAATCAAGCTGTGAACCTCTTGTCTTTCTGCTTGGGCTGCCAGAAAGGGACGCTAGGTGCCTCTTAGCAGTTGCCTCAGTCCCTGTTGCTATGGGATGAGAAACAACATCAATACTGCTTCTCAACTACACAGTAAACCTCTTCCACTGCTTATTTGCTTCCTTCTTAACTATCATTGCTAATGCCACAGCTGACACCACCCCCCCCCCCAGGTTTTGCATAGAATACTAAATTAAATGTGCTTGATGTTTGGTTATGCAACTAAAGGCTAATCAAATTAAACATAAAGACCCTGCACAGATCATAAAAGTGATGACAGGTGGAGGAATCCAAGTAACCTAATCAGTGAGGAATGGAGTACACCTATGTGGGCTCCACCTACAACTCTCAGAGCAGAATGGTTGTTCCTATTGTGAAACCCACCAAGGTGATTAAACTAATGAAACTCTCTCCAGAACACTAGGCAAATGAAGAGGGATTATTGCCTAAAGGGATATAGGACTTATTATGGGATGCTGGGAGGAAGACAATTTTCAATGGAGCAGAGAGAAATCAGGAATTATACAAAAATTCTTATGGGATGTTTTGTGGAAGGAACACAGAAGGGAAAGGAAGAGATCAAAACAGACTGGATTAATTTATAATCACAAATTAAATCTCCTTAACTAAAAGTTATACACACAAATAAGAGTTAGAAATGTGGCTATATATTCCATCAGTGTATTCATATTTCATAAAAGATGAATTCCCCGGCAGCAGCACAGAAAACGTACACTGGAGCTCTACAGCAGGGTTACTGTCTAGAACTTCATGTGGTCGCAATAACCAGAGTCCCATCACCTAAATTAATTACACTCTTTAATGGCATATTTATTGGGATACTTGATCCATGGGAAAGTGAGAAATTCAAGAAGAGAAGGTTAAGAAGTGCACTACAGTACAGAAACCTGAGGCAGGAATTCAGGTAGGACTTAAATGAAATGACTTTAAGATGCTTTCACACTGAGATCCAAGGGTTTAAGAATGAGTGGGAGGAAAGAAATTGAATATTACCTGTTTTTCTAGAAAGGCTGAAATCCGAGAAACCCCTACATGAAGACTGAGAGAGTTCCTAAGTGGATTTTGGACATTATTAATTCTGCAGGAGTCAGGGAGTCCCTTGTTTTTGAATTAAGATTGCATTTGAAGAGAAATCTGCAGTGGCAGCGAATCTAGCAATTACCTTCCTGATTACCTGTAAGAATATCTAAATGATGCGTCTATCTCCTATGATTGCACAAAAGGGTAGAACAAGCTTGTTTCAAGGTGAGAGAATTTGATCCTTTCCTGATAAGAGAGGTAAAGAGAGAGAGAAAGATTTCACGGAGTATGAAATTGGTTAGGGAAATATGCCTTAAGCACCTGAAGATAGCCATGAGGGAACTAGAATGAGCTCCTTTGAATAAATTACCAGCAATAATAGGCCTGCTTCCTTTAGCAAAATGACTTTTAGCAGTAGTAAAAGGAAAAGGTAAAAAGTAGTAGTAAAAGGAAAAGAATGATATTGGGGTGTAACTTACCCTAACTCTCATTTAGCTAAAGTCAATATCTTGAATATCACCTTATACAAGTATTGCTAGAAGTTTTTAATCACTTCCTTGCTTGATGGAAAAAAGCAGAATGGTGATCTCTGTACAGAGAGTTACTCTCAGAAATAGTAGCTAGAAGGCTGCATTAACAGAAACCACGGTTCCTTGATGACCATCTATTCTTCCCTCCCCTCAGGATTTTCGAAAAGGTATTTTAGATTCATAGATGTGGCAGCTAAAAGGAGCAATTACCATCATCTACTGCAAATTCATGCCTCCCACAGGCCAGAGAACACCACCCAGGAGTTCTTACTTTGTGCTCATAATTGTCGAGCTATAATGTCTTTTAGAATGTTATCTACTTTTGATTTAAAGACTTCAAATTATCATGAGCCATCCAACGAAACTAAATTAAAAGTTAGACTTTATAATAGCCATTAATATATTTTTCATTCCGTCCATTTGTGGGCAAGAGTACTACTAGCTTGAGGTACAACTGTAGCCAGTTATATTACTGAGAGAGGATTTATTTTTAAAGAAGTTACTCAAAACATTTGACAATTTCACAGGCAGTCAGTGTAAAGAATGCCCTGTGGTATTGCATGAGCACATCTATTTAAATCAGAAAACAATTTTTTACTGAACTCTTAAAGGCATTTTTGGGGAAATTGAGGAGTTCTACATATCTTGTTTACATGTTTCAACTATGGAGATGAACTATAATGATATTGTTCTATTCTTGTTAGAATATATAGGTTTCCCGGAAAGATTTCTGATAGCTGTTGAGAGCTCTGCCTCTAATCTCCTCTGAATACATCACAAATATGTGCATCAGTTTTCCTGTCTGTTGAAGAGATATCATGAAATTTACCATGCAGAGATAAGAATATACTTCTTTGCCAGTGATTGTTAAATAATCAGCTATTTTAATTAGAGATAATGACAATGTAATAATACTATGTACCACTTAAAGTGTGGAAGTTTCATATTCACTTGTCTTCATTAATATATACTCTATTAAAAGACCGGATTAACTAAATAAATCTAAATGTTCATTATAAAGTTGAACTGTCATTAGATAACAGCCAATAACCACAACTGTTGTTTCATTATATATTCAGCATTAAAATGTGTCTAGACTTGAAAAACTCCATGCATGACTTCCTACTGAAACCTTGTAAAACATTTATCTTCTGTCAGAAAGTTTTGTTCATCTAGAAAAACAATGACACAAATGCCATTAATGTCAATTCTTCCTTGACAAAAAGCTTTTATTAAGCATACCTTTTTTAAAAAGCAACTTCATTGATCACAGTAATCAGGAAAAAAAAAGGCTGAAATACTGATGCAAAACATCAGAACGTAATTTCCTTATGTTTCAATTATTAAGAATAAGCTCTACTGTAAAGAATACACATTATAACTTTACTTCTTATTTGAAATGAAACCTGTTTTTACTTCTTTTCAATGACAATATACACCACTATGGGCATTTATATTTAAATCTCTTAAAATTATTTTTGAACTTTATCTTATCTCCTTTTTCTGCCAATAATCTCAAGTGTCAACACTTTAATATGCTGGTACTGAGAAAATTCAAAGGAAGTTCAAAAAGTACTGCTTCATCTTTAAGTCTATTAGTATATAGACAAATGCATGCTTATACACACAGAGAGCTACATCAAACCTTTTCTTTCAAATACAACTCTAGTAGTTCACTAAATCATTGAACAGAAATGAATGAACATTATAGTAAGTACAATGAGTTCAAGCTGCAGCGTTTAAAGACTCTTATATATACTTAAAATTAAGCCAAAGTGTTTTACTTGAAAAGGCTCTTTAATAAAAAGTAAGTAGGTGTGGAGAAGAATTAAGAGGTGGCCTAATGAGTACCAGCTGATTCAAGAACAGAAACAGGTGAAGGGAATTGTGAGCATGTGGTCGTTGCCGGAAGGAAGATATAAGAGAGGCAACGGAGAGAGACAGAGGAGAGAGATGCAACGAATGGAGAGAGACATGGGAGGGCTGCCCTGTTATGATAAAGGCTGTGCATGTATGCCGCAACAAATAGGAATAATATTTCTAGGTCCTGATCTGAAGACCATTGATGTTAATGGAAAGACTTGTGCTGATTTAGCAGGCTTTGCAATAGGCCCATGCTTTTTATTTTTAAATTTCCAAGTAACATGTTTAAATATATCTGTAAGACTGCCAAAGTTCAGAATGACAATCAGAAGAATAAAACCAGTGATGTTTCAGAAGTGACAGACAGGTAAACTGAAATGATCCAGATGTTCCTGAGAGAGTTTTCAGATTTCTATGTGCCATAGTACAGACCTGGGATCACATGTAGCATCAAGCTTCTAGTTTTCATAAAGGAAAATTCATGGTCTGAAGGCTAGATGAGGTCTTCAGCTCAGAAGCCATGTGGCATTATAGAACAGAAGCCCGTATCTTTTCTCCTGCATGAATTTCTCAAACACTGCCACTCTAGGGTGCAATGTGTTTTCCCTGGCAAAAGTTCAGCAATATCTAGGTTACGTGTTGTGGGTGGCCCTGGTGCATAATGCTAACCTCCACGCTCTCATGAGAGTTCAGGTAATAAAAAACACCCCAGGCTGCTAGACATTAACCATGTGGTTCACCTGCTGTGGGTCACCCACTGTAATCTTGAATGTGAAAGATGTACTTCAAATGTTAGACTATTGATTCTCTCCCCTCCTCCCGAGAGATAGTCTCAACTCACTGATATTCATAAATAATAAAGGAACTTCAGATACACCACAGTCAAAAGTGGATACCTTACAGGTGAAAGTGAAAAGATAAAACACATGGAAAAAAAATTCCAAACTGTTTATTTAAATATTTGCAATGTGCTTTATTTTGTCAGGTTATCAGGAAAAAAGATGACTTGCATTTATAGCTATGCTTAGGTCCCCTCTTGGATAGACAATTAAATGTCCATCTCTAGAGTACATTACAATAGACACAACTATTCCTTAGATCAGAGGTTGTGAGAGAAAAAATTGACATTTCAGAGGTCTAAGTTACCAGACACTGACACAATAACTTTGATTGTTTTGCATCTTTTAAACTAAGGAATCATTTAACACACAAACCTTATGAACTTAATCAAACAGTTCGGTACACATCTGATTGTGCAAATTTATGGTGTAATCCTGTTTATATTGAAGTAAACATTTGTTCAGTGACAACACTACTAGGCCTTTATAGGCTATGCAACTTTTACAGTCTTTTCTTGATTGAGACAATGTAAAAGTACACGCAACCATGTCAGAACTGTATGCTTATCAAAAACATTCATGATTGTACTAACATGGAAGCTTAGGCACCAAAGCACCTCAGTAATTTGGATACACTCGCTTCCATTTTCAGTCTTCTCTAAATTGAGTTAGACTTTACATATGACTGAAATCAAAATAGCTCAAAGTATTTACTGATCGATTAGTACTATGCTTTTCTGCCACATCAAGGTACAAAAAAAAAATCATGTAAGGCAAGTATTAATTACATGCCCAGTGATAAACACGGTCATTTAGGCTTGTAGAAATCTGACAGAATGAAGCAAATTATCTCTTTAAGGAAGGAGCCTGTCTCACATTAAATCTTTCCAGAAATGTAAACAGAAGTTTTACACTGAGAAATAATCAGTTCTGAGCGAAAGATGAATAGACTAAAAAGAGTATCTTCTGAACTATGCTAAAACAGCACCTGAAAGTCCAGTATGGGCCAAATTCTGCTCTCATGCATGGGTGCCTGATTTCTGGTGGTAATTTTATGCAATTACTGAAGGAAAGTAAACTGACTGGTACTGAAGAGGCTAGTTTTCCCTCTCACTTGTGTTAAGTGCCAGCATCAGCTGAGAGAAGAATGGACCAATTTATTCAGAGTATATTCCAATTTATGAGCTCCCACTGGTGAGGCTATTATTCATCCTTCAGAAATTTTTCTCCTCTATATTCTATGAACCCTGTATGAGTTACAAGTGTATTTATTTGTATGTAGTATTTCCTTTTCAGCAAACATTTGAGAAATGCAGTGCACTAATTATAATGCAAAATTTGTTTCTGCTCCCTTTTTAGAATAAATTTAATTTCAGAGAAACTAGCTATACAGGAACACACATAATTTAGACATTGACTTAGATGTTCTTAATTCATGTAAAACAGATTGAAAGGCCTAACTACAGTATCAGCATTTGTTCCTTGCAGTCAAGAATCATATTTTAACCAGTAAATTAATGGTGTAAATCTCAAAAGCCAATTTGAGATTGCCAACCTGAATTTTAACATATTTTTCTTCCAGATACAGAGAAACAGACAAGACAAACTTTGAGCAAAATTCAGAAGCTTTTGAGCTTCAAAAATGGAACCAGCTCAGTTCCATTCTGTTTAACAGTGGTAATCCTAATTTACCCCATCGTGAATGCTAGAATGAGGCCATTTGTTTAAAAGCTTTGCTTTGTAATTACATAGTCACACACATATAGCTAAAAACAAGATCATAATACTCTGTGCTGAAACATATAATTGAAGCCAGGACTGGGTCATGTATTCAAAAGCCACCTTTTGTCTTTTATACAAGTATTTTTAGACTTTTTTAGTATGCAAATATACAGATGTGCCTACATTGTTGCACTTTGCTGAAGGAGTTATGTCAGATTAAACAAGTACTGCATCTTTGTTAATTACAATACTTAAAATTGTAAAGCATGTTACCACACGGTTAATATGTGGGTTTAAAGGTCATATTTGTACTGATAGGAGGAACTGAGTAGGTTATCAAGATCCGTATTTTTCTATGAGGCAAGAAAACTGTTGCAAACCCTGAACTGACATGATATGTTGCTGTCAAGTATGTGAAAGTGACAGAACAACCACCACGTCGCTCGTCAGCTGACTTCTTCCAGACACCTGCGCTCCATCCTCCCACCTAAGGGTGCAAACCCAGGGTACCTGAAAGACAAATTTGGGAAGAGCTCGCTTTTATCCTGGCCCTTGATCATTTGCTTATTGATACAGACATTGGGATTTCTACTTGACATTATTTGCATATAGAAATGCTTACAAAAATAATCTGAACTGACAGAATATGGAGGCTGCAGGAATGAACGTAATTCAATGAAAGGCTTACTTAAGAGATCTTGCTTTACTTTTGGCTTTTGTACTTGTTTCCTTTAGAGTATTAATAAAGTTTTTAGATGTTTTGTTTCCATTTTCTTGAGAAACAAATGAACAGATTATTGCAGTCTTAATTTTATTAGTATAAATTCAAAATATTTCTAGTGGCTTCATACAGACTTCAGATCAATTTTTGATATTTTGTAAGTATAGAATTCCATGAGTTTCAGTGGAAATTACACATGAGAAGAAGTGAAAATTAAATCAGAATGTGGCCTTGGTCTATTTAAAGGAGGTGCTTCTTAAGAGTAGTTCTTTTAAGAAAAAGCTTCAGAGAAATACTGATCCCCACTCAATTTTACCCTTTTTTTTTCCAAAATCCTCTAAGGTGCTTCTCTTGCTTGTCCCAGGGCCTACCTCCATCTATATCCTCCCATTTATTCTGTGTTTTGTGCACCATTTTGTCTGCATTGCCACACAAGATCTCTTGCTGCTGATAGTCCATTCCTTCTCGACATGTACTAGCTGAAAGTAGCCTCCCTCTTTCTTTCCACCTCATTGACTCTCTAACCCATTTCTAAACATATCCTTGACTTCTCCCTTGTCTACAACTCTTAATTCTCTTTGTCCCTCTAATATTCATTTTTTAACTCTATCAAGGACACCATGACACAGCTACACAAAAATAAATAATACAATAAATATAGGCATGACTTTCACTGCCTAGAGGTGAAACAGTTTGAAGTCAGCTGTAGCTGTCCCTGAATGATGGTTTCAGGTCCACACACAAAAATACTCCTGCTTTTACTCTGTGGGAAATGGTTATTTTTCCATTGTACTTAAGGTTCCCTTTCTGTGAGCACTTTGCCACTTGTAGAATCAGCCGCTGAACACGAATGCATACAGGGTATTAGCTAATTTTAGTAAATTACTTTTCTTATTGACTATCATTTCATGCTGAGGTTTCTTTAACATGAATTTTTGAATCCAGCTCTTTTATTTTTAATTTAAATTAGTTATTTGGACATAATATTGTTTCTGGGAAATGTGCCTCTGTATTAAATTTTGATAACTTTAGGCTAGGAAAGAGTGTGTTGACAAGAGTTCCAATGAGCACTTAATTGGGAATGTAAGTGCCAGCAAGCAACTTCCAGGGCATTTACTAGATCTGGTCATAAAGAATGCCACTTCCCCTCTGCTTGAGATAACATGAAAATGTGTAAGTTATCAAAATGTATTTGTAGCCAGAATTGTTCTGGAGTAACAGGAATCAGAGGGAAAAGATTATGAAACCATATGCACCCTATTTTCTTTTATAACATGATTCCTTTAAGTCAAAGATGTTAAGAGTTTATGTAGGCGTATGGGTTTCAAAAGATCTCTTTATGTCACTGGAAAGGTTGCCAACTGTTGTGTTATGCTGGGAAAGGAAAGACACTGTGGCACCTCTTCCAAATAGAACATGTGCTTAATTGATCTGGGCCACTGAATGTGTTCTGATCTTCCCAGGGTGCGAGACTTAGGTCAAAACATGCACACATCAGAAGAGCTGCTAGTTTATGGAAGTTGTTATCTGTTCAGTAGTCAGCCACAAAAATTAAATATTTTTGTTTTAGACTACCTACAGTCAAATCATGTAGCAGTTTGGCTGACTAGCAAATGTTTTTCCACATTCCTTACACACTTACAGCAAGAAAAATAGAAAAAGTGGCAAGGCAAGTAGTGGAGATCTGTTTTCAGTGACACAGAAGTTATACATTCACAGTTATTATCAGCTCCTTTTCCTAGGGGAGAAGGCCAAGTCTTTCACTTAGGGATTAAACAAGACCTTATTTAAAACCAGTGAAAAGTAAATATCTAACCCCTGCTTTACTATTTCCAGGGGATTTGAGCTGCAGACTGTAAATAACACTAAATGACATCTTAAGGGGGTAGAACAGTTATTAAATATATGCTGTGCAAGGAAGGTTTCTTCTGTTTAGTTGAAAAATTTTAAAGATTCTTTTTGCTAAATCAAATGGTATTATTAGTAACACAGCCAAGGGAAATTAAATAAGAGTCCTTTTTAAAAATTACTTTTCATAGGAACTTACATTAAACACAGCCTTACTTTGTTTTCAGTGAAAAAGGTTGTTTTGTCAGTTAAGAAACATTTGTTTATAGTAGCAAGAAACTCTGCCATCCCAAACTGCTTACCAAAAGACAGTCAAAAATCAACTCCACAAAGGACAATAAGAAGAGCTAATTTACACTCTTCCCCAAGCTAAGAGGACCAAGGAAGGAGATATGGCTGAGTCACAATTTCTTTTCTGTACTGCTGCGGAGGTAGTTCAGCTGTTAGCATATTGTAATGCTATGTTGTAATGTCTGTCTTCAGTCAGGGAACATCCTGCCTGCTCCCCATGAGGTACTGCCTTGCAATACAGTTTAAATAAAAAGAAATATTGTCAAAACAATATAATAAGCAAGTTTGTTAGTTTAATCAGGATAATTTGAAAGTTTCCTTTAATGCTTTTTCAGAGTTGGTCATTTAAATTAAAGCTGTAAGTTAGGATTTTATTTAAGAAAGGGCATGCAAACAATGATGTCTGGATTGAGTGTACTGCAGAGTCCACATAAGGACACATGATGCTCTCTTTCTGCTCTCACAATACATACAAAATGTAGTAATTTATAAGAAAAACCTTATTATAGTTTGAAAGCCCAGGAAAGAAATTAGTTATCAAGACATTAAACAATTTTGTTCTCTGAAGCCTGTAATTTGGGGGTGACCAGAAGTTTCTTTTTAGAAAAACTAAAAGTGTAACAAGAAAAGATGTCGCAAAGCATCTTCTAGATCTTTCTCTCCGTGGAAGCTTTAACTGTCAATGATAGTCTTGGCTTTGAAGCAAATTACAGTCATATTAATCAAGTCAAACTTCAAAGTACCACAACAATTTTAGTGGCTGTGGTTCATATATTAATTTTAATAGAGGGATTGAGCATTTTTTAAATGGAATAAAATATGAAAGATGCTGCAGGAAGAGTCTTTCATATTAGATACATTCCTGCTATTTCCTCCTAGTCATCCTCCTCACCGCTCTCCTGCTATAGTCACATCATCAAAGGTCATATTAACAAAATGCACACATGTTTCATGAGCTAAGGTGGAGAAAAACAAGAGTCAATCCAAATACTGTATAAATGTTTTTCAGGAAGAAAGATCATCCTTTGTTTGGCACACAACAGCTATTCTGCTAGAAGGTGGGTGCCTTCATTTTTTAGTTCTTGGTTATGTGAACAAGAACACAGTAAGGAGACAAGATAAAAGGGAACACTAAGATATGCGAGAAGGGGAGCATAAGGATTGAAAACACATATTGGGATAAGTCTAAGCTTATTTTTTAGTTGCAACTGTTAATTGAATATATTCGAAAGATATAAGGAGAAGCATGTCTACTTTGTCAGGAAATTTTACTCAGCCTCCTTCCTAAGGAATTCATGTGGGTTTTTTGTTGTTGTTATTCTGACTCTCAGTTCAAATGGAGAGACAATGTAAGTTTTTATTTAATCCTAGAACTTCCTTATCTGTAGAAAAAAAGTGAGAAAGACAGTTTTAAATGTAGCTGTTCAAATTCACTGCTGTTGTCCCGGTATCTCGGGAGGTACCTAATGCTTATGCAATGTCCGTAGTGCTTACACCAGTTTTAATAATTTTTTCTTATATTTTTCATATCCACAGCACTCACTAAAGTGTTTTGCTGCAGCCTTCCAGGTATCACTATTAAAAGCTGAATTATCATTGTTAATTTTTTAGGACTGACCTAATAGAGGAGGATGTGGATATTTTCTCTGACAGAGACACATCTGTCAATTACTTTACCTATCTTCCCCAGTCCATTAAGCTCTTAAAACAACAGGGGAAGGGGAATTTTAAATGGTTTCCTCCTCCCAAATATCCCATCTGGTCAGGTTTAGAATTTAGTTTGTGCCACATATCTCCATTTTAAATCTGTGTTGCAATTTTTTGCTGGGTATTAACCACTTCAAATACAGGAGTGTCAAAGTAGTAAAGCAACTTACTGTTTTTAATACTTTGCACTGAGCAATAAATTCCTGTAGTACCTGGATAACATACTTGTGCGAAAAGGGGTTTCCACAGAGAGCAACAGAATTTACAGAGCCTTTGCAAAAGCCTTTAATAGCTAGCATTTGTGGCAAAACATTGGCAGTGGGGCTGAAGAGGTATCAAGCAACAGAAATGATGGAAATGTAATTTTCCTAGTACTTTTCTTTAATGTCAGCAAATAGCATTTGGCAGAAAAACAAATAAAGATCCTATGACCTTAAATATGAACACTAATAACTCAATTAGAAATACTAAAACAATCCGTAATTCTTTGCCTGAAAAAAACATGAGCTTTTTCTACCATTAACACAACACTTATGACATATTTAGTTGATTAGCCCTCCTATTGTTTTCAGACACTTTGTAGACAGACTATGAAGTCAGGGTTGGGGTAGGAAAAAAGGGAGAAAATAACTGGAAAAAGACAAGACCACAGTATGAAACCTTTTTTTCCTTCAGTATTTCAATGATTAAAAGGCCCACAATTTTGGCTTACTGACAGTTTAATTGTGAACAAAAGCTTTGTACGCAGGTAGATCATGAAAAAGTCTGGGTTGAAGGGATCTTTGGAGGTCATCTAGTCTAACCATTCCACTCAAAACAAAGGAAACTTTAAAGTTTGATTCAAATTAAAATGAAGTAAGGCTGCTAACGGTCTTGAACCATTGAGATGTGAAATTCCCCTGGGATGGGGATTGCACAGCCTCTCTAGGAGACCTAATTCACTGTTGCATAAGAATTTCCCTTGTTGCAACTTGTGACTGCTGTTTCCTGTCCTTTCACTGTGTATCTCTAAGAACACTCTGGCTCCAACTTCTCTGTAATCACCCATTAGGTAGCTAAAGTCAGATGACTTCTTCATACTGAACAAGCCCAGCCTTTTCAGACTTTCCTTAGACGTTATATACTCCATTTCCCTAGCCATTTAGTGACCCTCACTGGACTCGTTCCATTTGGTCAATGTATTTTTTGGGCTGGGAAGCCCCAAACTGGACATTGTATGAGATGTGGGCTCCTAAGTGCTGAATAGAAGGGAATAAGCACTTGCTTCACCCACCTAGCTGCATTCTTATAAATGGAGCCAGTATGCAGTTAATCTTCATTGCCAGAAAGGCATGCTGTTGATAATGTCAGGAGAATATTGGATGTCGTGGTTTAACCCCCAGCCAGCAACTAAGCACCACACAGCCGCTCACTCACTCCCCCGCCCTGGGATGGGGGAGAGAATCGGAAGAGTAAAAGTGAGAAAACTTGTGTGTTGAGATAAAGACAGTTTAATAGGTAAAGCAAAAGCCGCGCGTGCAAGCAAAGCAAAACAAGGAATTCATTCACTCTTTCCTATCAGCAGGCAGGTGTTCAGCCATCCCCAGGAAAGCAGGGCTCCATCACGCATAACGGTTACTTGGGAAGACAAACACCATCACTCCAAATGTCCCCCCCTCCTTCTTCTTCCCCCAGCTTTATATGCTGAGCATGACGTCATGTGGTATGGAATACCCCATTGGTCAGTTGGGTTAGCTGTCCTGACTATGTTCCCTCCCAACTTCTTGTGCATCTGGCAGAGCATGGGAAGCTGAAAAGTCCTTGACTATGTAAGCACTACTTAGCAACAACTAAAACATGAGTGTGTTATCAACATTATTCTCATACTAAATCCAAAATACAGCACTATACCAATTACTGGGAAGAAAATTAACTCTATCCCAGCCAAAACCAGGAAATTTTACTTTACCATTATCCAATGTATGGGTGGCAAGAAAGAAAATTCAAATTTCATAATTCTAGATCATTTTCCTTCAATAAAAAGAAATACAATCACTCATCTAGACCCAGAGGGCTAATCCTGACAGTTTTGGGACATCATGTGAGATGCTGAGCTCCCTCAACTCCCATAAACTGAAAATCTTAGAGAAGAAACACATTGGAAGGCCTGCCTTTGATTAACAAAATTGAGTGTTAAGTCCCAGATGGAATCATTTCCCTTCCTCATTCCGTCGTCTTTGAGCTTCTTACAGGGCTTTTTCCTATTTTTCCTTCAAAGTCCTTGTTTGGGAAGACATGATACTCAGATATACTTCTGATTGCTTCTAGAATTCGTGATAAAAGATCTTCTGGTTTGGAGGGGGGCTTTTTTGCAAGCAAGAGAAGTAATTCAAACTAATTTTAATAGCTGCTTTCTTTCTATCTGCTTACAATATGTTCATCTACTACACAGACTTTAATCACAAATGTGCCAAGCGTATAGTGGAATAGTGAGATGAAGCACACACTGGGGGAATAGCGGAATCAGTGTGCTTAGTCTGTTCTTAATCCTCTCTTTCGTGCGTAAGAGACCTGCATGTGCTGCTTTTCCATACACAGACACAGGGGCTGATGTAGTGGTTTATGCAGGGCTAGTTATGCAGCTAAGCCTTCATTCAAAGGAACTCAGAAGTCATCAGAATGGAAAGGGGAGAGGCAAAAGAGAAATTCTGGTAATTATTTTTACTGTCTGAAATTCAAGAGCGGCATCTATTAACAACATAATATATGGAACAGTCAAGAAAGAAAAAAAGATGTCAGCAGTTTTATGTTTCTGTTAAAAATGTGCCTGAGACTTTTCCATCTGCAACAGTTATAGACTTAAATCAATGCCAGTAATGTTTAGGATCCATATGGAGTGGAAGTCACCTGCAGGTGACCAAACGTACCTGACCTTAAACTGTTTGCAGGTGCTACACCACCTCTCTCAAACAGCCCCCCCCTCTTCTGCCAGGCACACAGAAGAGTGTCATGCTGCTTTCAAGTGTCCCTTATTCAGATGACCTCTCTGTGAGCCTTTCCCCTGCAGTCAGAGTCCAGGTGCACAGACATGATGGACAGTGCACATCCAAGTTCAGCATGGGACTGAGAACTCAAGGACTCCTTTTGAACAAGGCAGGTATTCTAATTCACAGTTTCTCTGTGACTGCTTTCTTATTTCAGTGCCAACTCAAAAAAGCATTTAAGCAAGTCTTAAGCCATAAATGCTCAAGATCCTTGTAAAAATGCCCCATATATTCAGAAAAATGTGTGCCAAATGTTGAACACATTCGTACCTACCTCTCAGAACTGGGTGACCCAGACACATCCTCAAGTGCTTAGTTGAATTAACAGCACGAATTTCTGTTCTAAATACAGACTCTCCTTAACGGGTACTTCTTTGCCTGGTATATCTATCTCTTTTGCAACACTTCATACTATGCAGCAGAGCAGTTTATGTCAGGATTAAGCAGTGCAGTGAGATCACCCAGAGACGTGAATTTCCTCCACTCAAATGCAGGCAGGACTAGAGAATGGTACAGTTCCCCTTCCTTTTCCTCCTCTTTCCCCACCTTTTCCTCACAATACTCACTGTTTTCCCCTCTGTTACCTTCACAGGCAATAGTTTGGTCATAGTTGTGATCACTTGTGATCCACTGTGGCCCAGACATCTTAGGAAAACTTCTGATTTGACGCTGAAGGATAGTAAAGCAACCGAATGGGTTTACAAAGAGGTGTAAAACTGAACTGGGCCTCTCAACCTCTCTGAAGAATAGGAATACCCTTATCTTGGATCCAATTCAATTCCCATAAGAAAAGGGATGACTTGGAGCTGTGGTATAAAACAATGACACCATTTATAGTGTTACTGAGATATGGGAGGATAAACACGGTAACAGAAAAGAGCTAGTAAAATCAGAAGCATTTTAAAATGTCATGGTCTACAAAAGAATGGACATTTTATAGCTTTGTCATGATCATAAGAGACAGTAGATTGTGTCCTTTGCATAATAGTTTCAAATTTCATTGCCAAAGAAGAATGTAAAAAAAAGACCTAGAAGGACCAATTGAAATTCTATGAAATGATAGGGAGCAATATCATAAGTCTCAAATTGATGTAGTGGATATAGTTTGTTAAGATTTGTTGTTTAAAGTTAGGTAACTAATAGGTGTTGTGTTTATATGTTTGTATGTAGATAAATTGTGTATCTTGAAAGCATTGTTAGGCTCCAGTAAGCAGTAATCACGGAAACAGAACAACCTTATAAGGAAGGAAAGGAACAGTGAAGAGACATGAGATTCCTTGGTTCAAATGATGTAGATGGGTTAGGAATGCTTCATGAATAGATAGGCCGGACATTCAATAGATAAAAGAACCTTGAAACTTTGTACTTTACGTTAATTAGATGGAGAAGCTAACCTTGTAGGGTTGATAGGGGAGGTATACTGGAATAAGCTAGCTCGTTACAAGTGAAAAACATGTAAACTAAGCCAAGGGACTAACGGAGCATGCGTGAAGACTGAGTTCAACCAGAGGGCACTGTGATGAAGACTGTCGACGACCACCAGAAGACCCCAAAAGACCACCAAAGAGCACAAGGGCGCGTGCGTCAGGGACATTTGCATATGCTAATGAATTCTGGGAAATAACATGAATATTTAGATTATTTCTCAGAAATGTAATGAATATGTATACTCTAATTGTATTTAACCCCTATGGTTATGTGATTTGGCACGCACACTAGGTGGAGTGATCCCCTGTGCGTCCAGCGCTGCAATAAAGAATACCTGCTTTCTAAAACTCTAAATTGAATCTTAGAGAGTTTTTCGGAGACTTCTTCGTTTCACAAATCATTACAAGGCTTCACAATATGCCATTACAAAACCAGTAGTTGTGCAAGAAACAATCATAAAATAGTCAGACTGCATCTTCATAACATTTCTAGCAGTTTGTGTCAGTATTCATTTAGGAAGTCTTTAATGTGTGTATCTATATGTGTAGAATAAGTATGAAATACTAGTATTTTGCATTAAAATTCTCTGCTACACCTGTCCTGCTATATATTTTCCCTCAGACATTTTGTTTGCTTTTAAATACCAGATGACAAGAAGCCAATGATGGTAAATTCTACTTGGAAAGAGAAGGCTCCTTTGTATCAGAACACTGCATTGAGCATCTTAGACCAAATTCTGTATTTCTAGTGACTCCTTTGTTTCAAAAAAGGAACAAACTTTCACTGTTCATCAGACAAGAGTAACAATTTTGAAATGGGTGCCCAACGAAGCTTGTTTTGCAGAAAAGACAGATTCTTCTGCCCACAATCAGAGATTCATAACCCTTCTACCAGATTAAAGGAGAAGGGTGCAATTGATTAATCACTTCTGAAAAACTTAGCTTTTATTTTTAGTCAGTGCAAGAAGAAACCATGATTGAGACAAGATCCCATACTGCAGCTTTCCTTTCAGAGTAAATTATGGGCAAAGTTATAAACCAGCAAAAAATAGAGGTTCATAATGGAGATGATGACAGACCTTTAATTATGCAGGATATGAAGAACAATGCTGTAATAAAATTAGCAGAAAAAAATAACGTGACATTTAGTCTACTACATGCTTGAAGACTTCTCCACTATAGATGAACCAATATGTTTGCTTATAGTTGCTCAGAAGTTGGTTGTCTTAGGACCTTTAAAGCTGGAAGTGCTTTGTATCTTAAATTCATACATGAATTTTGATTAATCATGATTTGGAATGCCTCTGTGAGAGAGATGAAGATAATGAATATTGCTGATTCACAGTTATGCAAGCTGTTTTTGTAAGTCTGATGCAGCCAAAGCTTAAAAGTGAATCGACACTCCAATGTAAGCATGTGACTTAAGCAGGCTAATCTTTGATGCAAGCACCAAACTGCTGTATGGTCAGTAGGAAGATATAAGATACTGCCTTTGAACACCAGCATTCAAGTGCTCTGGTTTTGTCTATACAAGCATGTAATCTGGCCCAAAAGGCACTACTATTAAATCAAAGCTGTTGCTAAAGCCTCTACATTTGCATTACGGGGTTTTTCTTTGTACTACATTTAAGCTGGTTTTCTGGACTGGACATCATTATCACACATGAATTTAACCTGTCCAGAGGACCATTTGTTCAGGCCCAGAAGAGGTTGGAGCATAGTTGGTATGCATCTGGAGAAGAGCATCAGGTTCATTTTCCCCAAAAAGAGCCTAGTTCAGAAATTCCCAAAGCACCATGTGAAACAAAGCAACATGTGGGAAAAGGGCATGGTTGGGAAATGTACCTCAAAACTGCACTACTGCTTCTAACCAAAACAGAACTGTAAACTAACCTGCGTCCTGACAGAAAGGCATTTATCATGGTCAGAAAGGTTATCCAGAAAGGTTATCATGGTCACTGTTACCTACTAACTGAAACGACCTTTTGGTTATACTTTGATTTCCATGACATGCCAGATCACCACACATAGGAGAGAGAAATAAGCCACACTATTTCAGAAGAGTAATTCAGAACACCCTTTGCAGCCTAGCTCAAGAGTTTAAAACAGTAATATGTAGTTGCTCTTTCACCAAACCGAGTTTGGACATATTGCGGAGGGACAAAATAATGTCCATGACTTCTAAAGGAAAACTTTAGCTCTACAGAATAAAAACAAAGCAGGAAGTTTGTCCATTTTCTCCCACTGCAACTTGAACACTCAAACACAGTTTTCAGCATCAGAAGAAAGGGTTGTGTAAAACACATAAAAGTAGCATTCTTACCTCCATAAGGAGTCATTCCAACCTCAAACTATTTCATATTATACCTGTACCCACTGCAGAACAAGCTGAATAATATCAATATCTTAAGACTTGTGTGTCTGTAGGTTGTTGATGGGCTTGTTCACCATGACATCTCTAGACTTATTTTATAGGCAGAGAAATACTCTCATCTACATCAATGTTAAATTTGTTTCCACTACCCACCACACAGACTGGTTATGTTTAGCAGAAGGTCCACTGTAGAGTAGTAATGTTTTATTAGAAGTCTTGAGGAATTTGCTTGTTTTCTCAAAGAACTGGGTTCCACAGCCAAGCATTTACCAGAACTTAAGAACATTTAAGAGAATTCAGGAAAATATTAATTCAATATTACTGGACAATTTTAAAAGATTTAAGGGATTTTATAACAATCTTACCATGTTCTGTTTGATATGATTCTCCAAACACTTGCTTTGGCAACATAACCTACATTAAATACAAACTCCCTATTGGCAGTATGTTATGTAAATATGAGTTACAGGGTTTGCTTCTTTTTGAAAGAATGCTAACACATCCAAGTCTATAACTAGTACATCTTCAGCATAAAACTCACAGTTTTAGAAGAAATTTGTATATTACAGATCCTTAAATAAGATAGCATGAAAAACAAACACCAGTAGAAAAGGTTTTAAATTCCAGATCAATTATTTCTTGCAAACTGCCATTGCCATTGACAATACTCCAAGCTGAAACAGGTAAAAATGACAGACTTGGAAATGCAACTTTTAAAAAGTGTACATGGAAGATACCCTGTATCTAATCTAATAAATGTTTTCTGATGTCTTTACTCTTAAAATACACTATTATAAACACTAGATATTGGTTCTTGTGCTGAATGTTAAATGTATTTCCAATTGTGCATTTTAATGCCATTTTTTCAGGTCATCTAGAGATTTAATACAAACCTATAGTACAAGTAAGCAGGTACATAATAGAAATTATAATAGATATTCACATACCAGCATTGGAAGCATTTGTCTCCTTTGATAAATGACTCTGGACCCAATCCCAACCTGCTTCACTGAGTAGTGTCATGCTGCCCAATTGAAATCAATGTGATCATGTGTGATAGAGAAATTTAATGGGATAAAAGCATCAGGAAGCAACATTTGGACACTGCAGTTAAATTAACTATATCTCTGTAATCTATACACTTAATTCACAAGATACCTTGTTCAAAGCAATATGAGTAAGACATTCAGTTGGGACGCAGATGTTTCATTTAGAAAGACCTGAGTCAGTACTAGAAGTGGAGTTCTTTCTAGATAGGTGAGGTCTTACCTTCTTTCCTCAGTGTAGAGAAAGAGAGGGGCACAACTGAAATTACTAGGATTATGCACAAAAAATTATTTCACTGGAATAAATATTTCTGAATCTGTGATCAACTGATGGTTGAAATAACTTGAGTTACAGATCTCACCTGGGAGAGGATCTCTGATAACTGGGCATATCTGGGCATTTTTAAGTCTCTAATGTTAGCTTGAAAGATGCTAGATAAGTGTCAGCTGATCTACATTGGTCATTTTGACTCTGATATTTCACAGGCTGTGAGGTGGTAAATTCCCTCCATTATGAAATTGAAAAATTCTGTAAATAAAATTTGCCATTAAGCTCTACTGAACGTTAGTCAGAGGTGTGTAATTTTCATTTACACATGCATTTCCTCTGTATGTGTACATATGATTGCAGAATAATGGAGAACCATATTTGAGCACTTAATCACAGACAATGATAAAACTTCCCCCAAGATTAATCACTTCCATTTCAACATAGTCTAAGTACAGAATAAAATATTACTCACTGTGAATTTAGTGGGGTGAAAGGGGTACCAGAACCTCAGCTGTATGGTTTCATTCTGCTTTCTTAAGAAGTGGTTTTCTTGACAGTAGAGAATGACACTTACAATGTGGTACCACTTATTCATTGATTCTAGTATGCCAGAGACTAAGCATGTATTCAAACCAGCCGGAGGCCACATAGTCAGAGCCTCAGGCTCCCGAAGTGAAAAAATCAACAAATTCTGTAATAGGCATTTACAGGGAGAATAGAGAGATTAAGTGACCTGCTGTTATGGAAGGTTCTAACTCTAACAGTAATTTTATTGCTTGGTAAGATTGTAAGAATCTTTCTTAGGGTGTCTGCAAGAGAAAGTTTAGTAAAGTATCTTTGCAGTCATTTGAGGAGGAGTCAATTTCTGGATATATTGTTTACTAATAGCTCCTTCTTCAGATACTTATGACCCTTTTTTATTTCCTTTGGCCTCAAATAATTTGTTTTTGCTTGCAAGTTAAGAACCATTCTACTAAAAGCAAAAAATTTTTGTGTGTCTTTCCAAATGATCTTCAAAACATCAAGCACTGTCATGGATGCCTGAAAACAGAATGATATCTTCATAAAAATGCAAATTATTCAAATTATAATAGCAATCAGAGTCACAAAGAGCAAGAGATTTCTCAATTATAGCTCTTGTGTGGCACTCAACATTCCCACAGAGGCACAGCAGAGGAAAACACAACAATTTAAATAATACTGATGTCCATTCCCTTTATAATTCCTAATGGCATGAATATTATTTAAAGACTTTGAAATTAATATACCTCTTACAAAAATAGTGTAAATTGTAAGTGAAGCTTTTGATTAGAGCTCGTATAAATACACTGCCATATATTTTTCACCAAAATATTACAAGTCAGACACAGATGTTGAAAATTATCACAACCACTATGTGACAGCTAGGTCCCATGCTTGATTACTCATGCAATAGTAGGTAAAAATCACATTTTTTCAAGACATACAAAATAACAGGCTAAATATCACTCAGTTTCTACTCTTTGGACAAGCAATTCAGAGCTGTTAATTAAAGCTAATAATAATTAGTTACCTCAATCTAAATCCCCTGTATCATCTCTGGATCTCAAAGAACTCCACAAGAGAAATATCAGTTTTACAAATAAGGAAATAGCGACACAGTGAAGGAACAGATTTATTTACAGACATTTAGCATGCTAGAACAAGGACCTAGACCCACATTTCTCGTGTGCTAGTTTGATGCACAACTCCTCTTCATCTGAGTTTCCTTCGAGTTTAGATCCAATCCAGATTGTAGACTATACTGAAGCAGCATCAAGATGACTTTTTATGTCATCATTTACATGTCTGTCTTAATTTAGACAGGGTATACAGCCTCTAAGAAGCCTAATCCAGGGTCTAAGAATCATTCAGATGAAAAAGAGCTGGCCTTATCTTGTGCATACCCTAGTTCTTTATATCCTCAGTAACTCTGAGGTCTCTTAACCAACTTCCATGTGACTTTTCCATTACTTCTTTGTTCTACGGAACATTGTTGTTGATGTATATGAATTACTGGATGCTTAGAGATGTGAGAGCTAACATTGGGAGTATTTGTCTTTTTTTTCCCCATTGGACTAGAATTTCAACCATGAAATACTGTCTAATATATGGAAAATACGGAGGAACCAAAGGGAGGAAAACAGTGGACCGGAAATGGTAAGGTAAGGGCAATTCCTTTTTGAAACTGAAACAACCTATGGGAAAACAAGCTCATAATATTAAACTGGATTTTTTTTTAAACCATTTTCTTATAAATAGAATTGCATAGGGTTTTTTTGTAATTATCATTTCCCTAGTTTCAAAACAAGTTTCCCTCTAAAAGAGGTATTGTGGAGTGGTGACTGAGGAGGTTCATGAAGAGTCTGTGTATGACAAAAATGGAAAGGAATAAGTTGCACCTATGACTAGAGATAGCATTCACAGATATCTTGTACTTGGATGTGAATTACACTGATCACAATATTTTTATGATTTATAGGCATTTATATGAATATATATGAAGATATATTTTTAAAATATAACTAAGGAAAAACATTTTTTTCCTTTTCTTCCAGGAGAAATTTCAGTAAATTGCATCTTTTTATAACCGGGTGAGTTTTATGTTTCCTTTCATTTGCTGTGCACAACTTTAAAAATGAGTAAAGATTCAGCAAATATTTGGCAGAATTTGTCATACAGAATTCTCAGACCAGTTCTACAGTTGGAAACATAAGCCGGTTTCCAGAAGCCTGAATGATCCTGGGCAACATGGCCATGAGCCTAATCTCTGTTCATCAGTCTTTCTTTAGCCTGAAATCTTCCTTAAAAAAAAAAAAAAAGCAAAACTGAAAGAAAAAGACATAGTCTTTGAAAAGCTATAGCAAAGTAAGTTCAGGAAATGTTGCAAGATACCCAATCCTCTGTCTGCACTTTGAGATTTATGCGCATTTTCCCCTCCCATAGGTATGAGCATCTTACGCCCTGGGGGCTGCATGCATGGAATGAAATTCACAATCTGCTTCCAACAAGAAATACAGTCTGTTCACCACCGTACAGAAGGCAGTAAAATCCTGTACAGAAGTTTTCCTCACGTTGTTAATGCTTACACTCCCCATTTTACGACAGTATACCTTTTTCTTCCTGACATCCATTTTATTTGATTATCTATGAAATGATTTGTTTTACGCAGGCTGAACACAGCATCTGTGCAGTACTTCACACAGTGTGTACAAGATGCATACATAGACAGATCGTGAGACCTAGGCAGACCGTGAGACCCAGGCACTTCTTTCATTACATACATGTTAGTATATATACTAAGCATATGCATAGACTAAGTATGTTCAGTCAGTAATGAAAGAAAAATTCTTAGGGATAATGATAGAATAAATATCAGGTATTAAATGAAATTGAGAAAAAGAAAGAGGAAAGAATATAAGGGAGAAGATCTTTGCAGTGATCTTCTGGGATTTTAAAAAGGTACCTTAGGATATAAGAAAGGGTATGTAACTGATGGATATTTATTATACAGAAGTATTTAAAACCTAACTTGGCAAAAATAATCAAAAAATGTGTTACTGTCAGGTGTTCTATAATAAGAACACTGCAAACTTATACTTTTCTGAATCATACATATGATCAGATCAATTTCTTGTATATGTAATAGGGAAAAATGGAGAAAGACCTCTTAAATAAACACATCTAATCCATTTGAGCTATTTTAAAACAGTATTCCTCATTGTATAAAAACAATATTTTAGCATTGAGAGATTCTAATGAGAGGGTTTATGACCTTTCTTCCCTCAAAATTTTGACGATATTATTTTTAGCTGAATATTGCAGCAACAAAGACCCTTTTTAAGGATTGCACCATTAAAGTCTCACTAAAGAACATTTTTCCTGATGATGAACACGTCCACGCATGTATCACAGACAAGTCAGCTAAAGAATAAATGTACCAAGGTCATGATAATGTGCCCTGATAACTCAACACCTATCAAGCTATTGGCAACTGGTAAGACAGAGTGAACCTTCACTGCAGGAATAAGCGCTGCTGTCATGGGCGCTGCAATTCCACTGGCTCCGTAAGTTCAGACCACCTGGCACCATCAAAGTAATCCATTTAGAAGTTTGATTTAATTGCAGTTTACGGATCCAATTGCCTAGTTCAAAGCTGCAGAAATGATCATCAGCAAGGAGTGAATAGCCAAAACTCCCAGATAGAATTCAGGAAAAAACACTGCAAAGACCCCCTCTTAACTTAAGACTTCTTATGTGGGAATGTCATTACTCAGTTACAAAGACAGCAGTGCCACAGGTATAAAATCCTAAACATTCCCTCCACATGTTATTGAGTTTTAAACTCTACTAACATTCAGAGAGAGAGAGACTTATTTTTACTAGGAAGAATTAACCCTAAGAAACATAGCAGCAGTCTCAAGGACCAGGTACATTTTATAGCATTAAGTAACTTGCAAATTTTCAGACACATTGTTGTGGTTTTCTCCTCAGGGGTATTATCCTGGAATAATGGAATAGCCTCTTGCCTTAAAACTTGGAAAGTCCTACATGACAAAAGGTTTACATTTCAATTACCAGCTTCATTTACCCAAAGGAAGCAAACATTTGAATATCAAATTCCTGCAGTGTACTTCCAAGTGCTTGTTGAAACTTTTTTAAAACCACTGTGTTAGAAATATTTGCTGTCTAAAATAAGTGTGTCAAGATTGCAATGACAATTCTTTTTCTGTTTTTTTTTTTTTAGATTTTGAGGAAAACCACATGATGCCTCTATGCCTTTGTACCATGTTTCAGAGATGTTAATTTATCAGATGTTTTCACTGCTTGATTATCTGCCTATCAATGCAGTATGTCGTCATGGTAGCTTGCTGCCATACTGGTCTAAAGAATGCCAAAGCATTTTCTTTCATGGTAAATTGGAATAATTTTGCTCTTTGAATGATCAGACCAGTTAGAATCTTCATATTATCCTTTTTACTTAAAAATAAGAAAATAGACTATATATGTAAATAAAGCATCAGCGTTTCCAATGGTTCATGGTTATTTTCAAGAGTGCATTTTAGGACATGGTTTGGGTGTGGGGAAGGAGGGAATTCAAAAAGAAATAGCCAAATTTTATTTTGTACTGGAAACGTTAACATTGTATAGTCAGAAATTAGAGCAGACAAAATTGCTGAATTTCCAGCTGCTAAGACTTCTGCAGGATTGTTCTAGCTCCCTGGAAAGAAGAAAACATGGGATCTTTAAGGCTTAAGGTAGTTATCCAAGTAATTTTGGAGGGGCAGAGTCAAGAAGCTCAAAGACTCCAGTAACTCCTCAGAAGTCTGTTGTGTTTGATAATGCTGAGTTCCATCTCTCTTTCCAACAGAGACCTTTACTAGCAAGTCGTATTTCTTTCTTAAGAAAAACCTGATGAAATATATGGTAGCATCCTATAGTCATCATGGAGGAAACAATTGTTATGGCACAAGGAATGACATATGTCACTGTGACAAGCTGTGAAGGAGCTGATCTTGGGGAAAACAAAAAAAAAGGTTCCATTTATGGAAAATTTCAGGCTGTTAAGGATGAGGGTTGCACTCATGATGGGTGAAAAATCACTTGACTCAAAGTGTTTAAGAATAATCTGTGATACGTTAGCTACATTCTTCATTGCACTCCTCTATTCTTAAAAACTCCATTTCATTTAGTGCTGTTTTTATGCAGGTATCTTTTATAATAATGTTTAAAAACTAGGATGACATAGTAGATCATCCAGCTCACCTCCTCTCATCCAAGTGTTCTGATTCAGTGGATTTTAATTAATTCATTGTACTAATCCATATTATTATGACCTTAAAATGTATTTGATACTATATATGTCATAGACACTCAGAGATACTTTTGACATAACACATTTAACACTTCTAGATACCGGAATTTCTTTAGTCACAGGAAATAATGGCTACCTTATAAAATTCTCTAAAGTAGATAGGAGCCATACCCTTCAATGGAGAGAAAGGCATATATTTAAAGCATCTTACCTATGGCTAAATGAAGGCATTAATTGAAATGTAAACCTTTTGTTTTGTAGAACCTCTGTCTATACCCATCAACTGTGGTGCAGATCTGTCCAATCTATGTTGTGCCAACTGGCCAAACAGCATGTGCACACTGATTGGCCGGCACAGTCTAGAAGGGCGGAGCTCATCCTATCCATGGAAGACTCTCTCCTTTATTCACACCACTAAATAATGTTCTTCAAGACTTGTGGAAAGAATTGTCCTTGAGATTTTACCCCATCACAAGTTTTGTTGAACCCAATCAACAAATATAAGAGTAACTGAAAGAAAAGAAGAGGGAAGAAATGGGAAGAGGAGTCTACGATTTCTACCTGCCTCACCACTCTGCATCTCACAGTCTTGAATGATAAAGGGATTAAATAGGTAAACAAATTCCTAACAGAATACAGAGCTGTATATAAAACCTTAATTTCAATAGGCTTTGAATCAGACTCTTACAGGTGGGTTAATATGCATTATTCCCCAGCCATTTGTCCTCAGAAATGCCTAGTTTTACAGAACAAAGGTCTCATTCTTTCAAAAGGGGCACTTCACCTGTATTTTACCAACATTTGAGAGAAATGCAAATTGGGAAACTGAAAACCAGACAACTCAACATCTATTAATAATGCTACAGGACTATTTATATCTAACCTGAATGCTGCACTTCTGTAACAATTTGTTTGAATTCAACTTACTGCACTTAACATGTTTCTGTGAATTTTTAATGCACACATATAGATATAGATAAAAATAGCTATTTTGGAATATTAAATTATACTGGCCATATAAAATGAAAATTGTTCTTTAAACTTAGTAGGAATTAGTAAGAGTTGTAGCCCTGAAAAAGACTACACAGGAGTTAGATTTTTACAGTCATTATTCCCAGAAGAAGATATTATTATTAAATTTTGCTGATCAGAGCTAGCAGTTTGCTACAGATCAGATTATGATCTTTTTTGTGTTTATGGACTGACAAAATGTAGAAGTTAAACACTTCATTAAGTTACAGGGCAAGATTCTCACAGGATGAAATAATGCAGGTACATTAGTTTGCATCCATTTAGGTCAATTAGGTATCTGAGTCCCTGGCATCTAACTTCAGATCAGAGAGTTAAAATGCCACTATTCAAACACCCTCAGACACTAAGCTGATTTCAAGCACTCCAGCAAACCTTGCAGACTTGAATGTAACTATTAGCTGTCTCTAAAATTAGCAATGAACCAAAAGTCATAAAAATAAATTTCATAGTTTTTAAATTTTTCAGCTAAAATCTGCCTCATAGTTTCTTTTTTCTAAGATATCATTTTCTACCTGGCACTCAGATCCTGCTAGACTCTAAATTTGCTTTTAGAAGTCTCTAATTAAGTCATGACCATCAACTCTTCTTTCCATTTAACCTGATTTTGGAAAGGGTATTTCAGTAGTGAAATGGAGATTTTTTTTCCCAGACAGCTTAGAAACTAGATTTTGGGACTACAGATGTTAAGAACCTGTGAGATGATTTCTTAGCACGAGCTTTCTAAAGCCCCTCTATGATATGAACCACTGAAAGAGTAAGTCAAACTCTCACAGTCAAACATTCATTCAGGACTCTTGTGAGGCCTGTGAAACCATAAAAGGACAACTACTCCAAGAATATTGTGAAATCGTTTGCATCATTAAAATAATAAGAGTTTTGCTTTTGTGAGCCAGAACAATGACTGAAATATTTCAACTTGGTTTAACAGATCTTTGCACTTGCCTTTTAGGAGACTGTAGCCAAAACTACCATAAAAGTATGTTCAAGGTTTGCCACTGGGGGCTAGGAAATGTAATTTGTACCCATTTGTGCCAACTATACTATATAATATTAAATATGGCTGAAACTAGACCTAAACGAGAAATAATTCTTCTCCGGAACTGACATTTCAACAAGCCATTCCACTCTGACTCAGGATAAAAGCAGAACCCTGTAAAAAGTCAAGAGGTGGAGACACATTCCCATTTAGCCCACAGGTTGGAGCAATAAAGACTGAAGCAGGAGAATGACACAGCAATGGCATGAAGCTGGGTTTCCACATCCTAGATGTTTTTTGTTAGGTTGCTGGCCTCTCTAAGAACGTGGCCCTGTCAAAATCTTTCACAAGGTGAGTAAGGCATTTGCAAAGACTTTTGAGGCCATCATATTTAACAGAAAGGTCATGGAGAGAAGTCCAACTTAAAAAGCAATTCAAAGCAACTCAACATTATTTGTAAAGGGAATCTGTCAAGATTAGCTTTTGTGAGTACCCTTTGCCACACCTAGCATGCTTTTACCTAAGGCCTGATGGAAAAATGGATATTTGTTAAAAGAAAAATAGCTGTCAAAAATTACTACCAGCTCCAGCTGAGAGAGCTGTCTGGGATACATAGACATTTGTTTTGAGTGAGAAAATAATCTAAAACTTATAATAAGAGCTGCATACCTTGTGATATTGTGTGATAAAACTCTTTACAACCTATTTTGCAAGTTGAAGAAATCTCTTTTTATTATTAAATAATGTAAAAGTTTGTGATGCCAACTGAACTGTGTCTGTGTCTCAGAAAGGAGCAAAACAATTTCTACACAGCTCATAGCCAGCACTGACACTCTGAGCATGCATATGAATGGCCAAGACAGAGCTTCACATGTTCAGAAACATGATTTCTTAATGAAGATTTTGACCCTCCAGGACATGGGCCTTCCAGGTGTTTCTCTAATGACGAAGCAGACAAAAAAGGACTTTCTGAAAGATTCTGTATTTTATCCCTCCTGTGTTCCAAGACAGCCAATCCCAACTCTGACCTCAGATATGGCTGCAAAGCTGTCCACAGCAGGTACTGTACTGAAGGCTACTGAACTGGTGCCACAGTTGCAGCTGGCACTTGGTGGGTAATAAATGACAGATGGCCATGATCTCAACCAGCTATACAGAGCACTTTGAAAGAGAGACATATGTCAGTTTACTGTGCTTTGAATCTTGTTAAACAAAAAGTCTCTGGGATTCAGATACCTTCCCTAGAACATGCATTTAAATCAAACCTTTAACAAACAAGAATTGTGAAAACACAAAAGGCTCAGCAGGTCAAAAAATTAAATTCCCAGATCAAAACAATGCAGCAAGCCAAACATCTATGGTTATAAAATGAAAGGGATTAGACCAGACTTTTTAGAGCAGAAGACTTTGAAAGAAAAGGTAATGTAAGAAGGTGATAAACAAATAAGCTTTACTTAATTTCTAACATGCCTCCAAAGCACATTTAACCATTTCATTTCTTGACCAACTATATTCCCTAGTGTTACTTTTCCCAGAAAATCCTTACATACCCTCTTCACATTTAAATAAAATATTGGGAGAAAAGCTCTCTATTTCTAAACATAGAATCCTCTATCTACATACTGAAAAATCTTCACCAAAAAGCACTCTTTGGCAGAAGACCTGGGGTATTCTGAAGCCATGGGGTTTGGAGAATTGGTTCTACGGAGACCCCAACAACAGAAAAAATACCAAAGGCCTTTTCTTGCTTGCTTTCTGAGTTTAAAAATCATGTTACAATCTGTCTATATTCTGTAAGCTTATGTAGTTAATGATTGGAAGGTTCTTTTTTCAGACTGATGTTTGCATGTTCTAACATGACTTCCAGAGAGATGTTCTGGGCTTTAACATAAAAGATCATGGAATAGATTCAGGGGTGGCCATCAATGCTCTGTACAACTTAAAAATGGTTATCGTCACATAGAAGGATGAGTGTAGGTGTGGTAGACTATATGTTTTTTCTTGATGCTTATTTGCAGTGACCTATAAAACTGCTGATGTATGGGAATCCTTACTGAAGCACATCAGTAACATATTTATACCTTAAAAGGAATATTCTGCTATATCTTAAATATGCTAGAGGGGATTATTGTGCATTAATAGCAAACATCAAGTCTTCATTAGCACACAAGCATAATGCAAACAGCTCATACCCTACATAATATCACAAGTCTAGAAAAGTGTTCAAATACAGGAAGAAGAAGGTGAAATAATCAGGTTAATCATTCATTATAATGAGAAATTAGACCCCCAAGCTGTAAGCTTGCCATCAATTGCATAAGTAACTTCACGCCTAAGAATATTCCCAAGGAAATCAATGAAACCACTATACATATTTCTACCCATGAAATACGCAAGCATTTCCAGGCCCAAAGCTATATTAATTACAGTGTTGAAGTGAAATACCTGTCACAAGAAGTGGAAACATTTCTGCCAGCGTTGGCGTCATGGGGACTCCTCCATGCACTGAATGATTATATTACTTCTGGGATCCACTCCCTTGCCCCAACAAGAGGCCAGACTTAACTCCACTGAAGATACAGAATCTAGAAAAATTTTGAGTAGCTCAAAGAAGATCATTTTCCATTCTGCTTCATTGCTCAAGCTGAAGGAGCACTAAAACCCTTCACTACCTGCCCCAATCCTGCCACACATGATTGCAAGAACCCATGAGACAGACAGATAAGTGACAACACTTCTTATCTGATCACAACCACCTAAAGTCTATTTATTTGCCTACAGTATTTTTTCTCTATTTCTGTTAGTTATAGACAGGTTGTTGGTTTGCCAAAAAATTACTACAATACATGTTCATTTCTACCTGCATGGTCTCTAACCCTATGACTGATGCTGAAAAGGAAGCGTGTAGTGTGCTTTTGTCAGCAGCTTTCATGTGGTGTGATACTGCTAGTTACCAGTGTTCCCTATACTCTTCAGCAATTATTTATGCTGTGCTTTAAATGTGCTGTTACAGCCCAGAGTGACCAATTTCAAAGAGGAAAAACTCCTAACTCAGCAAGCAGAGATACCCTTTGACAACTTACCTTCAACAATCCTCTTTCTTTAGCTTATTTGCATTTGGCAAAAATGTTTGCTCTACAATGACTTTGTTTTCCACTTTTTACACTTTCTCCTTTTCCCCCTATGGTCACTTCCTGGAGCATGTCTTCAGGTACTCCTAATCAGCCTGCTGCAAATTGTAGCCTTGCAAGTTGCCCTGTATCAGTACTCTCAACTCTTTGCCAAATGGATTTTGTCTCAGCCTGAACAAGAGTGGCTGTGGCCCTCTGTTTCTGCATGCAGCTGTGAAAATCTAGCCTACTATAACTTTTGTGGTTCGTGGTCTTCTTGGAAGCAATGCATTCCTTGTTCTACTATGTCAGCTTGCCTTAAAGATTGTCACAGAACAAAATTTTGGATACACAGTACAGCTCCTTTCCTTTTCAGTGGTCAGATTACATTACAGATCCTTATAGTGTCAACAGCTTCACTTTTTGCTGTAGATACTCATTCCTTCAAATACAGAGGTCCCAGCCTTCTCTTTGAAGGTTTTCAGCATTACTTCGGTCCAAAGCCTCACTAAAGATGCCCCTGTTGGACCAATTCTTCCACAAAGCTTCTTTGCAGCTTCTCCCACCAGCATCAGATTCTAGAGACTCCCTCTGAGGTGTACAAACACTAGCAAAAGGCTTCATGGATGTTATAGGATGAAATTACTCTGTTCACAGATGCCACTGGTATCTGTCTACTGCTGTTTTCACTGTGATCGCTGTACCCAGAAGGTGCAGCTAGTACCTCTGTGGTCAGCAGACCTTCCTTTGATGATGCCTGTGATACTTGCATGTGTGGAGTAATGCCCCTCCAGGAAAACATATAACATTTAATCTAACCTTCTTTCTTGAGCATGAAATAATGATTTTCTTTTCAGGACACTGAGCAGTATGGCATCTGTCAAAAATCTTTTATGCATGGTACTTCACAACATAATGTATTGTACTTTTAAGTTATTTGGTGTGCCAATTTCATTGCAGCCTTTGCTACAAATTAACATGATCAAGGTCACACTGGGAAAGACTACATGGTAACTGTGGAAGAATTGCAGGGTTTTTCTCCACTAACTTTCAGTTGAATTTACCTTTATGCTCTCAGACTGAGTTAATAAATGAAAACAAAAGGTTTGTGAATCACCTTTGTTAGAATTATTTATGTAGAAAATCTTATGAACTTTCAGTTAGAAAGAAAAATAAAGAGGCAGAGTTGCATCATGCAGTGAGCATATGTTGCCAAAGCAACAAAATCGGGTGAGCAAAAGAAATTAAACATATTTAGTGAGTTTGGCAAATGGCAAATTATTCATTCATTTTAGTATTTTTTGTTGACATGGGCTGTTGGTTGACATGCTTTAATGTGTATATTTCATTTTCTGTACATTAATTCATAAATTTATAAGCAAATATATGCTGAAGAATCTATTTCTTTTTATTTGAATTCAAGGTCTCATCTGAAACTCCTTAAAGATGTGTACTAAAACAATTACAACTGAAAACATAAATGTCAGCGTGAAATGCCATAGGTAAACGTGCTCAAACACTGACCATGTCGAAGAACATGCAGGTAAAATAATGCAGGTTGGTTAAGCCACAAACAATGATGGATTGCTGAGTTTACGAATACTATGCTGTTTTGTGCAAAGAACCCTGAAGGCTGTTTTTAGAATACAAAGGGAAGTATTGTTCAGTTGAGAAAAGGGTAAACATCTGAGAGCTGTATTAAATGTTTTGAAGAAAATATTGTTCTTCATGCCTCAAGGAGTTTTGCTATGAAAGAAGGTCCCCAAGTGTGATCAAAATGCTAGGAAACTATCACAGTGCTTTCTGTCAGCTCATACTAAGCCACCAAATTAAATATGAAGTTTAAATGAAAAGGTCATAACTCTCAGCTTAATTTCATATAAGAAATGAAAACAAGCTGTCCAATGACTGAAACTGCTAACACAACACTAAGCAAAAGGAGGCAAGTCAAATAGAGAGATACTTAATTTTAGGATATAATAGGGACTTGTAATCAGTGACAGCCTTCAAAAGATTAGAGAAACAGTTATTCATGTATTAATTTTAGCCCTAGCTAGTTTTTTTTACCTGGGCTACTTTGCCACTTTCGTTCAATAGACCTCCTTATGCCCTTGCCTTCTTGTATGATCCTTTCTTATTTTGGATGCCCTCTTCCAACAGAAAATAGGAGACGGCTTCAAGATAAGCACAATATCTGACAAGAAATATGAGATAAATTTCTATATGTAGGTATGGACACAAAATGCCCATCCAACATAGGATTCCCCCTCTTCCTCCATCCCCTTCATGTCTATTATCTTTTAGGTCTGCAATGCTTCTCTGCTGGATTTACTTCTATATACACACCAGTGCTTGACAAGAAAGATCCACTGAAGTCAAGAACTGTTCCATGTCCAGTAGAAAATATGCCAGGTTTCTATTTAATAAAAATATGAGAACAAAACCTACCTATTTTGGCCCTTCCCCTTTTTACCATATGTTCTTGAAGTACCTAAAGTACTGCTTATTTATGCTTGAAATTGGTGATCCTGAACTACAAAGGCAAACCTTTACTGAGGGGTGATTAACCTCATCTCCCATTTTGCACTCCAGACAGAAAAAGAACAAATTGGGATTACTTACAAACAGGTATTTGGGGGCTCTGTGGACAAAACCTTCCACCAGTGCTGTGGAAAGTATAGTATTTATTTCAAACTATGCTGCTTCGAATAACTATCATACTTTTTTCACACTTTTCCTTTGAAATTGGAGGCATAAGCCACAGATCGCTGACAAAGGAAGAAGCTGTGTGCATAGCAGCTGAGTAACAAATATTGCGGCTGGAGGAAGAGGAATAAAAAGAATGCAATGGACGTTCAGAATTTTTCTTTCCTATTCTATCTGTTCTACTGGACAGGGTGCTTCACAGTTATGACTGTTGGAGACCTAAAATAATTACAAATTCATATTTTACTTTCTGCCTCAGACATCTGTGTCTACTATTAACAGAAATTAAGATAAATGGGGTGTCTGTGATTTGCCAGGCTGGAATAAGCAAGCTCAAGTACAGATATGTACAGAACACACAGAGAAAGTTGGTAAAGAAACAGGTGGCTTATAATATTTCACCTTTTTATTTCTTGCTCTATCAGCACAAACAAGATACAAGATATTGTCCCGAAGCCTATAGGTTTGTAAATTTGAGTGCTATCATTTGTAACTTTCTAATAGGACTTTTCAAGAGGGGAACACTAAGTTGTCTGATGGCATTTCAGTGCAACCACTGATCACTGAAGAAAAGGATATTAAGGGAAAGAGAAGGAGATTCCTTTTCTAAGGTGCGATTTACAAATCTACTAGCTGTGACTTTTAGTCATCAACTTGTATTGCACAGGTGGAGCAGGTACAGCAAGAACAGCCATCCCTCCATTCTCACATTAGAACAGAGGGTTCTGTGAACAGCATACCTCATTAGCCCACTACTGTGAGCAATTTCCTTTCTATTGTATTTTACTAACATGCAGCTGACTTCTGAAACTTGCAGGACTTTTAGCCTTGCATAAGGCTTTCTGTACTAGGAGATTGAAGGCTTCTTTGCTTCCACCCATGAAATTATGGAGAAAAAGCATATATGCCCAACGAGGCATACATTCAACAAACAGTGAATCCACTCGCCAAGACCTGCTGCGTGTGCACTGCACAGTCAGTCTGTGCGTAAGTTCATCATAAGCCCATTGCCTAGAGACCACTGTCTAGCACAAAAGTAAAAGTACATTTCAAATATTCCATACTGGAAAGAAGTGAACGGGTTTATATTTAGTATGACATTGATTTTGGGTTGCCTTTACCCTGCACCTCAATATCAACTTCATGCATCCCTGAAGTTCCACCAACAGCTTAAAACATCCATCTTTGGTCTTCCTTCCCACTCTTCCAGAAGAAAATGAATGTGAAGGATCACTATTCACTGTGTCCTGGTGGAGATGTGTAATTGAGATGATTGTGTATAATATGTATCTCAGCTGAAGAATTGTTTTACATGAATTAGTGTCTCCTTTTTACCTTCATATATTTTTCTGACCTCAAACAGGTTTAGTGAAAGAGCTCCCCATTCAATACAACATGCAATGTTATAAGTCACTGTGAAAACTTACATTGCTACACACTCCATATAAATCTAGTATAATACCTTGGTCTTTACAGTGCTGCACTGGGTCACAGTAGCTAGTTGACAGCATACCAAATACATTCTTGATGGTATTTGTAACGAATAAATGGCAAAATTTCAAACAAATCAAAGAAGTATTGCTGTTGGGAAGTGACATACAGATATATCACTGCGAGCTACTGGGCTTTCTAGTAGCATATAGTATTTTGTATGCTTCTGTGGAGGAAATAATTTTATTCATAATAAATAAGTAATAAATTCTTATTTACTTGTTGCAAGTTAAAAAAAAAGAACACCAAATGTACTTAAATGACCAAATTTCTAACAAACTTGTAAGTTGTTTTACCTCTCTTTCAGAGAATCTTTGTTCTTATTCTCTCTTCCACTTTTGGGGAGAAACATGTAGGTGGAGGAAGAGTCTTCTGTAAGGCTCTATTTTAATTGTTTCTTTCTTTCTTTCCTTATTCTGCCTAGCAGTCAAGCACACTCTATACAACTGAGTTCAACAATCAATGAGTCACAGAACTTCAGCTTATCCAAAATGAAATCTTTACTCAGCTCTGTGTGGTCTCATCATCATGATATGCTAAATGTGAGCAAAGGAATGTGCTCAATTTCTGCCTGTTTTCTGTGTTATTCTCAGAAATAATGTCAGCACTGAGTTTTGTACCCAGAAAGTCTCCCCGAGTTTCAACTCTTTCAGATCCTCCCGAAAAGGCTATGCTTGCCTACTTTGTGCACATTCTTCCTGTGTAACATTGAGCATACAATGATGTATGTGCTATTATCATTGCACATTAAATTTCATCACTTAGAGTCTCATTAATTATAAAGACCTTCCCTTTGGCCTTGAAAAAAATTCATGTGGGTGTCCCTTCACTTATCATCATTCAATGTGTTGCTGCAGATGTGGTTTTCCCAGCCCTTCACTAATAGCCCACCTTTCCTCATTTACACCCAACTACAGATTCCTCTTAACTGCAAAATGTTCACAGATGTATCACCTCCCTAAATGCCTTTCTAACTGGCACTCCCCACCCCCTGTGTCAGTTTAAGACCTGTCACCAATGATGCTTGTCTTGATTTTTCAGGTTTCCAGTTTTGGTCGGTGTAGCAGACAAGCTGTCTGTTCTTACAGTTAGAGCTCACGCTTGGTGGGGAATCTCTCTTGTCATTAGAATTCCATCCTTGTGTTAAGAAACTTTCCCAATGGAAATTCCTACAAGCAGTTTTTGGGTTTGAGAAGTTGGACTCTGCTGAAAAAAGTTCTAGGAAGCTTTAACATTGTCTATTCATTTTCTCACCCTTTTTTGCACTCTGCCCAAATCATCAAGAGGGCAGTCTGGGGACTATCAAGAAGGCTTACAGAGCCCTGCGAGCAGTGGTAAGGGACTCTGGAGCGCAGGTAGTTTTTTCATCAATCCTGCTGGTCAAAAGGAAAGGGTTTGAAAGGGCCAGTTGAATCTGGCAAGTCAACGAAAGGTTATGGGACTGGTGCCACTGCCAGGGGTTTGGCTACTTAGAACATGGGACTCGCTTTGAGAAACCTGGTCTACTGGGGGCTGATGGGATTCACCTGTCAGAGAAGGGGAAGACCATCTTTGGTCATAGGCTTGCCAAGCTGGTGAAGAGGGCTTTAAACTAAAGCTGCTGGGGGAGGGGAACCTCAATCCATCCCACTCCTACCAGTTTGATGCCAGGGCCAGCAATAGATGCCCAGATCCTGGAGAAGGATCACAGGTCAGCAGGAGAGCACCTGAAGAGCAGCACAAAGGAACTCCAGCCAGTGAGACAGCTTCATCGGGGGCCCAACTTAAATGCCTCTACGCAAACGCATGTAGCATGGGGAATAAACAAGAGGAGTTAGAGACGTGCGCACGCCTGCAGGCCTACGATCTTAATGGCATGTCAGAGATGTGGTGGGATGGCTCCTATGACTGGAGAGTTGGGATGGAGGAGTACACACTCTTTAGGAGGGACAGGCAGGGGAGACAAGGAGGGGGTGTCGCCCTCTATGTTAATGACCAGCTGGACTGCATGGAGCTCTGCCTGGGGTTGGATGAGGAGCCAGCCAAGAGCTTATGGGTCAGGATTAAAGGGAGGGCAGGGAGACGTGACATTACAGTGGGAGTCTGCTATAGGTCACCCGACCAGGAAGACCGAGCGGATGAAGCCCTCTACAGACAGATAGGAGCAGCCTCATGTTCACAAGCCCTGGTCCTCATAGGTGACTTCAACCACCCTGATATCCGTTGGAAGGTCAACATGGCAGGGCACAAGCAATCCTGGAATGCATTGATGATAACTTCCTTCTCCAAGTGGTAGAGGAGCCAATGACGAGAGGTGCTATGCTGGACCTTGTACTCACCAACAAGGTGGGGAATGTGAAGCCCAAGGGCAGCCTTGGCTGCAGTGGCCATGAAATGGTGGAGTTCAAGATCCTTAGGGCACCAAGGAAGGCTCACAGCAAGCTCACTACCCTGGACTTCAGGAGAGCAGACTTTGGCCTCTTCAGGGATCTGCTTGGTAGAGTGCCATGGGACAAAGTCTTGGAGGGAAGAGGGGCCCAAGAAAGTTGGTTAATATTCAAGGATCACCTCCTCCAAGCTCAGGAGCGATGCATCCCAACAAAGACGAAGTCGGGCAAAAATGCCAGGAGGATTGCATGGATGGATGAACAAGGAGCTCCTGGACACACTCAAACACAAAAAGGAAGCCTACAGAGGGTGGAAGCAAGGACAGGTATCCTGGGGGGAATACAGAGAAATTGTCCGAGCAGCCAGGGATCAGGTTAGGAAAGCTAAAGCCCTGATAGACTTTAATCTGGCCAGGGACATCAAGGGCAACAAGAAAAGCTTCTATAGGTACGTCAGGGATAAAAGGAAGACTAGGGAAAATGTGGGCCCTCTCTGGAATGAAACAGGAGACCTGGTTACCTGGGATATGGAGAAGGCTGAGGTACTCAGTGAGGTACTCAACTTTTTTGCCTCGGTCTTCACCAGCAAGAGCTCGAGCCTCAACGCCCAAGCTGCAGAAGGCAAATGCATGGACTCGGAGAATGAAAAGCTGCCTGCTGTAGGAGAAGATCAGGTTCGAGGCCATCTAAGGAACCTGAAGGTGCACAAGTCCATGGGATCTGATGAGATCCATCTGGGGTCCTGAAGGAACTGGCGAATGACGTTGCTAAGCCACTATCCATCATCTTTGAGAAGTCATGGCAGTCAGGTGATGTTCCCGCTGACTGGAAAAGAGGAAACATAACCCCCATTTTTAAAAAGGGAAAAAAGGAAGACCCGGGGAACTGCAGGCCAGTCAGTCTCACCTCTGTGCCTGGGAAGATCATGGAACAGATCCTCCTGGAAGCTGTGCTAGGACACATGGAGGAGAGGGAGGTGATTTGAGACAGCCAGCGTGGTTTCACCGAGGGCAAGTCCTGCTTGACCAACCTAGAGGCCTTCTATGATGGACTGACTACATCAGTGGACATGGGAAGAGCTACCGATGTCGTCTATCTGGACCTCTGTAAGGCCTTTGACACAGTCCCCCACAACATCCTTCTCTCTAAACTGGACAGGTATGGATTTGATGGGTGGACTGTCCAGTGGGTGAGGAATTGGTTGGATGGTCGCATCCAGAGGGTAGTGGTCAATAGCTCAATGTCCAGATGGAGATCAGTGACGAGTGGTGTCCCTCAGAGGTCCATATTGGGACCGGTACTGTTTAATATTTTCATCAGTGACATAGACAGTGGGGTTGAGTGCACCCTCAGCAAGTTTGCAGATGACACCAAACTGAGTGGTGGGGTTGACACACCTGAGGGATGGGATACCATCCAGAGGGACCTGGACAAGTTCAGGAAGTGGGCCCATGTGAACCTCATGAGGTTGAACAAGGCCAAGTGCAAGGTCCTGCACCTGGGTTGGGGCAACCCCCAGTATCAATACAGGCTGGGGGATGAAGGGATTGAGAGAAGCCCTGCTGAGAAGGACTTGGGGGTATTGGTGGACGAACACCTGGACATGAGCCAGCAATGTGTGCTCGCAGCCCAGAAGGCCAACCGTATCCTGGACTGCATCAAAAGAAGTGTGGCCAGCAGGTCGAGGGAGGTGATTCTGCCCCTCTACTCTGCCCTAGTGAGACCCCACCTGCAGTATTTTGTCCAGCTCTGGTGCCTTCAGCACAGGAAAGACATGGACGTGTTGGAGCAGATCCAGAGGAGGGCCACAAAAATGATCAGGGGCATGGAATGTCTCTCCTATGAAGAGAGGCTGAGAGAGTTGGGGTTGTTCGGCCTGGAGAAGAGAAGGCTTTGGGGAGACCTTATTGCAGCCTTTCAGTACTTAAAGGGGGCTTATAAGAAAGGTGGGGACAAACTTTTTAGTAGGGCCTGTTGCAACAGGACAAGGGGGAATGGTTTTAAACTAAAAGAGAGTAGACTTGGACGAGATCTAAGGAAGAAATTTTTCACAATGTGGGTGGTGAAACATTGGCATAGGTTGCCCAGAGAGGTGGTAGGCCCCATCCCTGGCAACATTCAAGGTCAGCTTGGACGGGGCTCTGAGCAACCTGATCTAGTTGAAGATGTCCCTGCTTCTTGCAGGAGGGTTGAACTTTAAAGGTCCCTTCCAACCCAAAGTATTCTATGAGTCTATGATTCTATGATCAAGTCTCTTGCTTAAGGAGAGGTTATTTTTATTCCATGTTGATAAAATACTGTCAAGTGGGATTTGAGTCTTTGGTTTAAGTTCCTACTCAAAAGCAATACAGGTCCTCAGATAGAATAATACCCCTATACCTGCATACTGCAATTTAATTGATAGCCTGTTTGCTAATATTTTCATGCATGGATATGATCTATACTTAACAAGGCATATGAGGATCTTTTTTTTCTGTTGAAATACAAAGTCCCTTGAATACAAGACAAAAAAAAGTAAAATTAGAAGAGGAAAAAAATATACAGAAAAGGAGCAAAGATGAGATATGCTTCGGGATGCAACGAGTGTGCTGTTTTTTTCCTGACCTTTGATTTCCAAGAAGAGGAATTCAGGAAGTGAGGTGACTTTCTATGAATCGATCAAATACCCTGGAGATATAGAGGCCAAGAGAAAAAGGTTATAGTCTCCTTCCTTATAAATAATTGATTCAGCAGATGACCAAGTAATGGACAAGAATTTTAGCAGAGAGAGAGAGGGAGGGGGTTTATTATGCAGTAGATAAAAGAGGGCACTATTTAATTTGCTTGTATAGTGCATATGTTGATAGGGACAAACACAGTTTGTCTTTTAATAGAGTTTAGTTTGTGAACTATGGAAGTGTGTGTATTCAGAAATTGCTGCATCCTGTGGCAAGTGGATATGCTTATTGCACAGCAGAATTTGTGTTTATGAATAGCTCCTGAATTTCTGAAAACATTAACAGCAAGAATAAGCTACTGTTGACAACATGGAGATCAGGCTGGCCATAGGCAAAACCAAATGCGTGTACTGGCCACATCATAACACAACAAACCTGATCCTACTCGTTCCTTAACCAAATGCATGATGATAAACACACTCTCCACTTTCCCTTCCAGTCATCCTGGGCCAGTAAACAGTTTACTGTATATGTAGCAGCTGTCCTTTTTTGCCACTACTTCCTTTCTTTTTCAATTTTTTTTTTTTATTAGAGGAAAACTTGCCATAATGATTAATTGCAGAGGAAGTAACATGCATTAAATTGGTCAATATCAAAGTTATTTGTCTCAGACACAATACAGCACTGTATTAATAACAAAGATTGGGGTAAACTTTCTTTATGGAGTCAATATGGACATGAATTAAAAACATCTTTAGTCTCCACTAAAGCTCTGCAAAGCTTTAAATGTTTCTGGAATTCAAATTATTGGCGCAAATGGTCTCACAGGAAAGTCTCAGAACATTTTTTTTTACTGCTGCGAGAGATATGCAAGAATTGTTCTTCACCTTATTTGTGTATAAAATGTAAATGTCACTGCATTTAAGTTAGTAAGATTACATGAATGTTTCCAATATGGAGTAAATGGATCTAAATGATTCATAGAAACAGTACCTATTTCTAGACTGTAATAAATTACATTATTCCTTGAGCCTGGAATTCTCATCCAGTTTTCTTAACAAATCAGCTACATATTAAATATCCCAAATTTCAAAGCTGCTGGGTACTGGTATTTCCTATTCAATTACTGCTGCTGGATAAATCAACCTCACTAAAAATCCACGAAGCAACTAAATTCAAGTGTGAATCCCCAGAAGAGCAAGGCAGCATTTACTTGTAACTCATTTATCATTTCTCAAAAACTAGAGTATGCGTGCTGCAAATTAGACAACGACAGATATGCACGTGCCCTTTTCTTATTTTAAGTGATTGTTTTAATAGGAAGGCTGATATAAAGTAAAATTAGTCTGATCATACAGCAGATGGGAACATTTTCTTGATGCTTTTCTGAGTGTTTATGAGATAAAGGTATTGTTCCTCTTAGTTTTGTAGCACCTGGCTGGTAATTACACCTCTAATATTTTAAATGAGCATGACCTCATATAAATATGTTTGTAGCATCTTACATAGATCAACGTTAATCGAATGTTGTGATTTCTTATTAAATAGCATTTGTACTAAGATTAGGAAAGAGAAAGAGGCCCCCTATTTACTTATCTGAATTTCTTTTCACAACTGAATCTTAATTTTTCTCTCCTCCCCCATCTTTATTTCTCTTTCAAGAGGAATGCAAGATTTTGCTTCACAGTCAAGATCTAAAAGGCAGCAAGCTGAAGAAGGATGCTTGAAGGATGATTTAATTGTAAAGTGTTTCATTTAGAGTCTACTCAAGTTTCCAGCTGTGAAATTGTAAGATCCTTATCATACTAGTATTCACAGCAGTATCTTATGTTTATATAGGATTTCTAACTTCTGAAAAATTGCTAACTCTTCAAAAATTTGTTAGGTCAGCACTCACGAAATCATATTTGCTTTAATTGGACTTTCCATTAGTCTTTTATTTTCAAACATTTTGAAGTACATTGTGTACGCTTCTGGCTTCTTTCTGCCATCAAGAAGGTTGTAGGGTTTTGTTTTTGTTTTAATGAAAATTGAGATTCTCTCATAATAACAAGAGCCTGGGAGCAAAGCTTTGAGAAAAGCCATCAAAAATGACGAACAGTCATAAGAGATGAGGAAGTTATTTCAATATAGCAGCAACAGAGCAGACATGATTTTCCTGCACTATGTAGTAACGAAGACATGCAGAAGATCCTAGTGACAATTTAAACAAACACAGATTACTTTATATTTCTTTTTTTTTTTTTTCTATGGATATAAGCAATTCCAACAGCTTTCCTAACTGACACAGCTTAACATGACTGTATATTTGGATAAAATATCCACATTTAGCAGAATGATAACAGTACCATTAGGCTGCCAGGTCTGTAATTTAATGCATATATGTTGAACAATTTTACATCTAGAACTAGCGTGTTTCATTCTTGAAGGCAAGTAACTGTCATCCCAATACACATTGCCATTTTTTAGAATGAATGTAATTCAATTTTATTTCATGATTGTAAATGTGTTGTGTTTATCCACTACAGCCTTTCTGATGTAACTGCACCTACGCAATGACAAACCCTTTGGCCTGCAAAGAGATGACTGAAGGGGATATGACAGAGGTCTCTCAAATCCATGATGAGCAGGGAGAAGGGGAAGTGGGACTGATCATTCACTCCTTCCCGCAGAACTGTGGGTTATAAGCAAAGCCAGCAAATATTGAAGTTCAAAACAAACAGCAGCTGTTCCTCTTCTTTGTAGGTGGCTGACTGGTGGATAATGAATAAACAGAAACCACACCAGGCTCAGGAAGTTCTTTAACATAGTTGGAAATGAGAAAGCATTAAGAGAGGACATATCTAGCCCTATTCTGACACTCTTCCCAAGGCATCTCCTGAAAGCTTCTAGCAAAGACAGGACACTGAGCCACAAGGTTCTTTATTGTGACACCTTCTGGGATCAACACAAGCTCTCAGAGAAGAATGAACTGCATGTTTTCTCATTTAGATCCAAACCTCCAAACTGTTCCATAAAACAAGAAGCCCTGCATAGACAGAGGTCCATAACCACTTCACTGAAAAGGGTTAGGCCTCTTGCCACTTCCTGCTGCATCTTTGGCTGCAAAACTCAAGTTCAGCTTTGTCTCCAAATGTGGAGAATGGGAACATTTGTCCCATGTAGCTCTAAGCACTGGTAATACAGACCGATGCACTGGCGCCAGGCTAGGACAGAAGTGCTGGTACTTTGCCAGGCTAGGACAGAAGTGCTGGTACTTTGGATGCAGAACCAGCTCTCCCTGGAGGCCAGCTTTGCCCTGCACTGTCTGAGCAGAGCTGAGCTTGGTCCTGACTCCACACCACAGTTTAAGATGATGGTAAAAGTCAACCAGGATAACGCTTAAGTAAGCAGATTTAAGTGTTCCTGCTAGAACAGCAAAGCAACACGGGATGGCAGCCAGGGACACAGGAGGCTCATCTCAAATAGAAAAATTTGCCAAAACACAGCGCACCTATCTGAACGAACAGCAAACACACTGCAGTTGCATACACCATGTTCTTCTTAAGGTTATCTGTCCAGTTACTTTGATCTAGTGCCAAATCAAGGGGTCACAGGTGACTTCTCTGTGCACCAGTTGGAAGGGAATGTGCTCCTTTTTATAGAAAAGCTTTCAACCACTGATTTTGAAAACCCCTGTAGAAAAAGAATTGAAAATGATTCCAGGTAAATAAAAATAGTTGGAGTTTTCTTTAAATTGACATATTTAATGTGATATTTCTAAATGTAAAGCAATTTGGTTTTCAAATGAAAACAGAAAAATTGCTTTGTTCTGAAATGTTGAACTAGAACACGGGATGCTTTTTTTTGCTTCTTGCTGTTGTTGAAGTGAGGTTGTCAAACGTTAGGGTAGAAAAGTCCAATTTGTCTGCTTGGATAAAATGTTTCATCAGAAGGTTTTTGACAAGTTTTATGTGTTTCATTCTTCTAGTTTTCACATTATTCCAAGTGGAATATGGTGGTTGAAATTGTATCAAAACCTAAACTACAATTCATGGACCTATTCATGGAGAAAGCTGCAGAGCTCAGTTCACTATGATTTATAGCCATCTAACTGATGGCTAGAATGTACAATTGCCGAACAACTTGATTTCAGTTTCTACTCTAGAAGACAGTAATTTAAAATCTCGTTTTAAAAAAGCCAGGTAATGAAAATGCATGTGTGTGTCAGTATACAGTAATCTATTAAAAAAAAAAAAATCCATACTGGTTAATAAGATTTTTTCACTATCTGGAAAAGGGAATATATTTTCAACTAGTAATCATGCTATGTGAATTTTAGTCCTTTATAGGTAAAATTTATATCCACTTCTGAATATTATTAACCTGTCGCAAAGGCAAGCTATCAGTATCTAGAGAGCACCAGAATTAAAGTTACCTGCACAGCAGCTTCATTATCTACGCAATGTAATTCTGCTTTTCATTCAAACACATATTTTCTCCCTCTGTCTTAGTCAAGGTACTGGCTGGAACACACTCAGAAGAAATTACATCTGTGTAGGGGAACATAACTGTTGGTCTCCCTCTTGATGTGGACATTGAAAGTTGCAAGACAAAGCAATCAGAACACCATCGTTTCTAAAATAGGCAGACGTTTCTGTATGAAAACAGCAAGTTAGTGAAACTGCCTTCTTGTACATATGCAGTGGGATCCTATTCTAGCAAATACCTTTTTTCTCCAGGAACCTGCAGAGATAGAGATGAGCAGAGATTTAATTATGTGGCTTCAATGTCAAAGAACAAAAGGTTTCAGTAGTGTGACCTGGCAGATCTAGACAAGTAGTAAGGTGTCCTTCTTTTCTTATCCTTGTTTTTGATGACCCCAGACACCTACAACAGGTAGTTCAAGCTACTTCCTCTTAGGGTACCATCATAATAGGATATTCCATGCAATGTGTTTTCATAGTCTTACTTTACCTTAAAGTTATTATTCTGGCAAAAATTAAGCCAATTCAAAATTTATCTTCAAGAGAATCAACAACATCAAGTGGGAGCAAAACAAGATTATTTTCTTATTGAACGACAGCATGTAGAATTGCAAATGCGCACTCCAATAATTCCCTCACCTCTCTGCTGCCCTAAAATTTCCATCATATAGAAAATGATACTCAATACTAGGGGACTAACATTAGAAGAATCAACACAAATTAACCTTGTTGATGTGGATTTACTTTGCCATGTTCAGTAAATAATATCGAGGACACAACAGACATGAATTGCCCATCATTACTTTGAGTCACATGTCAGTGACATTTTTGGTGATGTAAACTTTGAGTAATCTCATTCTTAAATGAGCTACTTTGGTTTACTAGAAGTAACTCACTTTTGAAATAGGAGTTCTCCAGTTGTCTCACGTTAGGAAAGCATCCCAAATCTAGCTTATGATTTTCACAAACATGTAATACTTTTGCAGTTGTCTTTGTATCTCCTTTTATGTCTAATTCAAGTAAGCTAAACAGGAAATCATTTCTTGTCCACACAACCAGTAGGAGGGCAATAAATTAGGACTGGTAGCTATATAATTACTGCTTAAGACAAGGTATTTGCTTGGACAAATGCTATGGTATTATACACTTTTCCTTGGATTAGCTTCTATATTTTTACCTATGTATACTTATTGTAATTGACTGCATAAGTGGGTTTAGTGCAAATTGATATTTTGTTTAAAAAAAAGGGGGTGGTATATAATTTATTTCATTTTCTGTTAATGAGCTTTACACAACAAACATTTGCAGCTGCAAATAGCATATTTGCAGTCCCTTTTCGTGAGCACAGAGCTAAAAACCAAACCCATCCACAGTTTTCCCTGATAGTAAATTTTCTCTTCAGCAAAGACTATTACCAGTCATACGTATTCAGAACAAGATGCTATGTACAAAGAGAATAAGGCTGTAGATTAAATGTAAATTACTTCCTTCTAGAAGTCACAGAACACATTCCAGCAAACCCAAGGCAAGAAATCTATGATAAAAAGCATTGTCGGGGTCCCAATCCAGCACAACACTAAAGTATATAATCATCTTTTCCCTACTTTGTCTCCTCCCCAAATGGGAACAATCACATGCTTACAAGTAAAGCATAGGTGCAACTGCCATACTGAATCACGGGCTTATAGGAGCAACTCACAGTAAAGAAAACCAGGTGGGAGAACAGAAGCTTTCATAATACAGAATGAAAAATATGGAATATCCAATATTTTTATTACCAAAAAAAACCCTATTATTGCTATTATGAAATAATTAAAGAATTCCTTTTGTATATTGTGTTCCTATATTCACCAGCTCGGCCTCCTGTCAAACTGTCTCCTCACATTTTTAACATTTGTCCCTATATAATTAAAAACATAGGACAACAGCAAGTGCTATTTAATCCATCGTGGTCTCTCAAATGAATGGAGCTATCAATGCAAGTTAGTATCTCTATAATTAAACCTGCCTGCTCACCATTCCTGAATAAATCTCACACAGGATGGTTAGCATGGTTGCATGGACGAACCTTCACCTCTCCAAAATGATCAAGGAGAGATGTGACTGGCATTCTGGGAATGGGACTAGGAATATTGAACAGCATAAACGTTGGAGTTTTGGCAAAGAAAATAAGTTTGGCAACAAGTAATTTACATAAATTAGAACACTCATCATGACCTTCTTTGACACCACTAGGAAATAGTCAATGGCTTTGAGATAATATATTGCCTAAATGGGAAAGAATTAATGAAAAGGACGACCAACTAATCATAGATGCATTTGGCATAACCTAAAATAATGTTTCTCTAGCTCTTAGCTGCATCCAGGCTCAATTGTGGATACAATCTACCGTGGCAGCAGTTACAAGGGAAAGTGATGAGGGCACCTTGCCCACTAAAATTCAAAAGGTAATTTGGGATAATGCAACTAAATTTGAAAGGGAATTACAATCTCTGTGGCATCTAGTCAATTTTACTTATGACCCCAGTGACAGCAAAGTCACAGCTTTCGTTTTGACAATCTCCAATGCTTCGGTATACACTATATACCCAATCATTGCACTGGGATTAAATCACAACAGAACTGTCCTCTATTCATTAGAACCTAGAATACCATTAAGGCCCAAGACATTTGTCTTGACACTGGACAAAATGTTTGTCATTTTGAAATACGTCCTGATGAAACTCCTGAAACTGTACTTATATATGTTGGAAATGGATGTGTTTGTACGAGAACTCTTTGTGATTCTATATTTACAGACAACACCATTGTGGAAGACATATAATCAGTCTAATATCTGTATCTGTAATTTTACCAAGATCATGGGATGCGACTTTAACTATTGCTAAACTGGATTCGAAACAACAGACAAAGAACTCTGATTACTGTCCATTATGATGCAGAGAAGATACATCATGTCCTAGAAAAGGTGAAGAAGGATGGAGAACATCACTGGTGGGATGCCTTATTTGGATGGCCACCAACAGCAACAGGAATTTTGAATCGGATATTACATCCCATCGCAATTTTACTAATTTCTATTGTACCATGTTTTTGAACATTGTTCTATATGTTAAAGTGTGGAAGATAACTAAACAAATGGCACTATTACCAAAACCTCCTCACATATATAATATTGCTTAATTGCATCTAACAAATATAATTAAGTATACCAACCAAAAATTTCCCTCAAATTACAATTGGAATATGGCATTGATCTGTTTATAGGCACAGAAGCAAGAGGTGACCACACTGCCACTCTGTGATCAGGATGGATTGACTTTAGTCATGGGGTGGATTGTGATGGTGCATTTTCTGCCCCCTCCTAGGCTGCTTGTTGATCTCAGAAATTTCCATGATAACTTGGCCTTGGTGTACTGAGTCTGGCGGTTGAGTGCTCCTTGACCACATCACTCTGCATAGCTGAGGCTGAGAACGTACTCCTACTGCCTGGCCTAGGTGTCAAGTAGAACAACACTGAAACCTTGAGAATTTTTAGTAATTACCACCTGGGACTGTGACCAGGATGGAAATTTATAGATAACTAAAGCCAATCATCTTGCGAACCTATAAACAGTGGTCCTAAGTGAGACCCTTTGAGCTCTCCAGGACTGCAGCGGGCTGCACCCTGTATCTCCCTCTAAGTGGGACACCTCTCAGAGCTTGCAACATCTTGAGCTAACAATATTCGGAGGCCCGTTGTCCGACAGGACCTGGGCTGAAACTCTTCATTTCTCGAAGCTCAACCCTTGCCCGTTGAGAAATGCCGAGACATTTTACTTGAATATTTCTTCACTGAACTCGAGGGGAATTTTTAACAGGTACCTTTTGTACATTTTTATATATATATATATTTCTGTCCATGTGTGTGTGAACTAACATAAGCATAATCTGTAATTAAGTCATGATTGTAGTAGACTCTACTAACACTTACTTCATAAATATTAAATTAGTTAATTAAATTAGTGCTGTTAAAAGTTTGTTAGTAATTACTTAATGATTAAGTGCTGCTAAAACTGTGAATGAACCCTAGACTGCTGCTAAACACATATAATCCCTTATATATAAACTCTTAGACATAACATGACTTTTCTTTATATGTTTCATCCATGTAGTAAGTAATAGAGTGAACCTTGCCATGGAATTCTGTTAAGTCGCACCTTTATAAATCTCTATTAAAATCACTTTCTGCTAATACCTTTGACGGTGATTCTTTGGGCGGCCTCTAGACCACTCATTTGCGACAATTAATTACAAGTGTTTCTAAATATATCTGAATTTTGAAGCACTTTCAGAGCAGACTTGTACTCAGGACACCTCTTTAGGGGTTGAAGAATAGACTGTGTATCAACTATAGGAATATACATCAGAAAATTTCGAGCCTATCAGCCACAGCCATAGCATTCTAGTGTGATCAGACCTTCAGGGATTTCAGATAATAGAAACTGTAGATGCAGGCACTTACATTCCTGCAATATAAACCATCTGAAAGAAAATTCCAGTCCTTTCCTTTGTCCTTCTTACAGACATTCTCAACTGTATTTTGTCTGTCACCAAATTCAAAATTCCCAAATATCTGTAGCATTTTCATTGCATCCCAGATACCATTCTTCTAGTTTGCTCACTCTCTACTCATTATTTCATTTCGCTTCTTTTTCTATCATCTCCCCTCTTGAACTTCAGATCCTCAGCACATTACATAACCCCACTCAGTTTCTGAAAAACCTCTTTAAAACTCTCCTAATAATGAGCCCTTCAGAGCTCTATACCCAGCTACCTTTGCTAGCCATAAAACAGGACAAACACAGTACTAGAGGCTGGAGAAGGTATCTTTATTTATGTATCAATTGTCTGAGGGTTTTTTTTGGTTTTGTTTTTATAATAAAAGTACTCCAGAACCATGGCTGAGTCCCATTCTGCTTTAATAATGGAGGCTGATCCTCAGCCCACTAGAAACAGAAAAACTTCACCTGATTAAATATTATGTTAAAAAATAAAAATATAATTTCAGTGGGCTTTGCATTGATTTCAACATTTTTGAAGTGCAGTGGAAGTTAACAGTATTGTGTGAATATTTAACATTTCATACTGAAAACTGGGGTCATCAGCAAGCTGGCAGATTTTAAAGTAATATTTAATTTAGATAAACATGAACAAGTTGCTATGGCAGTTTTTTATTATTATTTCTTTGGAGCATTTCCTTTTACTCATTTCATGCTCAAAAATCTTCAGAATCTTTTCCCAGAGCATGATTTGATCTCATCCATGTACGTAAATTGTATTTCAAAGGTTGAGGTTAATTTAAGATGAGTTTTTTCAACATGTTCTGCATTTATGCCCATTCCACTTGATGAAACTGCAAAGCCCCCATTTTCACATTAGTGCTACACAGGAAATTGATTACTGACTGGGGAACATGTACTAACTCATTTATGCAGTGAGTTTGTGCCTCTTCTGAAGAGCAGCAGTGAAATAACCCTAACAGAGTCTGTCTGTTTTACACATAACAGTATCCTGCAGGAATACCTTTTTGCTTAGTTACTAATCACCAGTGCCATCAGAGTTATACATGACATGCAAATTCATGTTAAATACATATTGCCTACTAGTGTTAACAACTCTCTGAACACATTTATTCTTGCATCATCTACCCTAACTCTTACAGGGCTTTTTAAGGGAACCTAACTGGAGATGAATTCTCTCCCAAATATGCATCAGCCCTCTGTTAAGCATTAGCACGCTTTCAGGGTTTCCCAGAGCTGCTTACTAGAGGAGAATCAATATTCATGAGTTCTGGTACCCCTTGATTATAATTTTTTTACAAACTTTCCCAAAAATTAGTCAGGGATGGGATATGTACCTTCAATCCCAGGAAGTAAATCCACTGAAAGCAAATTCAAATCAAAGTCTCCCTTCATGTATCTCTACTTACACATTTAACAAAAAGAAAAATACTGAAACATTTGTCCAGATTTCTGAATATTAACAGGGAGATGGAGGCCAAGATACACCACCACAGACTGAATTGAAAGCTTTTGCACAGCCCTTAAACCCAAACTTATAAGGTCTAAATATTAAAAAAAACAAGTGAAGAAAATATTCTGAAGAACATATCTCCCTCTATTACTCAGGCCTAGAGCTTATCTGGAGGAGCACCTACATAGGGCTCTGGAAGAGCATCAGGCAAAGAGGAGATGCAGAACATGTGGTGGAGTTTGTATTCAGAGTGAAGATAAAAAAGCACTGCTAGAAGTCTGCACATCAAAACAATTTACTATTTTGACCTAGAATTCAAGTACTACAGGTGTTCTGAGTAAAGGAAAAAAAAAAAAGACATTTCATAGGTTATTGCATAACTGAACAGGTATCAATGACAGACTGTGTTTTTTTTAGCAGGAACAGGTAGACAAGAACTCATTAACTTCAAGAACAGATATTCTACTTGCTGAACTAGTTGGGATGTCCATGGATTCTGTTGTAAAAATAATCTAACGGACAAAGCATACAGCGTACAGAGCCCCATTACATTGCTAGCCATATTAAGATGCCAGCTGAAGTACACAACCATTGAGCATAATATAGATGAAACTAATGGATCGAATTTTGCTCCCAGTAATAGCAGAGCAAATCCAGTGACACTCAGTTTCGAACAATTTATTGAAAATGGAGTATCAACTCATTGGTCTGTTTGAGCAGTATTTAAGAAAAAGCTTTTTCAAAGCAACAATATTGTTTTTGAAGTTGAATCCCAAACAGCAACTAGAAGAAGAGTTATGCCAAGAAAGTGTAGATCTGGTAATAAAAGAAGTTTGCATATAACCTGCAGACTGGACATCCAGAATTGTTTAAAAAATAATACAGTACAAGAAGGACATCCTTTGCACATTCCAGATGCCTGGTTCCACCCATTCTCTCTGCATCTTGAGGCACAAGTTGCATTGCTCAAAGTTTTCAAAGACTTCAGAGAGACTTAGTGCTTTCAAAATATATGTCCTGTGATAATTACAAGCATAGAGAGAACAATACTGTGCTAGTCTCTTAAGGCTAAATCTTAAGCTTCTTTATTTTTGTAAAGATAGAACTAAAAAGGGAGCCCTGAATCAAATATTAAATCACAGAGAAAGGATCAAAATATAATATTAGCATATAAATTTTAAACCAAGTGTATATACCTTCATTTTATTGGTATACATTTTTATGAAGTAGAAATAAGCAAACATTTGTGCATCTATATTTTAAAAGCTCTGATCACAGAGCTCTGATCCAAATTTCACAGACTTTTTACTAAGGGTTGTCATCTTCATGGAAAGAGGAAAATAAGTCCCTGAGAAGACTTGGGGTAAGATTTGGCTGTAATTCCTATAACCTCCTGCCTCAGTTTCCTTTCTTCTCATCCAGAGTTCCACCTTCTGTTCCCAGAGGCAATGAATCCAGCAAGAAAATTTTTTGACACCATATCATCTGCATCCTCCTTCAGTCATCCTTATATCCCTGGTGAAAGACATTTCTGACTCTTCCCAGAGGCACAAGGCCCCTCCCTGCAACTGTTTCCTGGGCAAACGGAGAGAGTTACCCCAGATCACCATCTGCTGCCCACCAGCCCCGAGCAATAAATTCTTCCTATTGGTCTTAGACATTTCTGCTGTGCTTTCTATAGGAAGCATTCAAGCTTCCGTGGCATGCAGCTGAGTCACCCCAGACAGTGCTAGCATGAAGACAAAGGCAGGGGCAAAGTTCATCTCCCAAATCTCTTCTAACAGTATCACTTACACAGTAGAATATGAAGTTTAAGAAAAAAACACTGAATAGTTTTATCAGCTGTTTCCTGCTACACGGGCAGAGCAGCCCCAGAGTTCAGTACAGTACTATTCTAGTTTGTTTAAAAATCAGGATGGTATAGTAAAAATCACAGACAGGTTACCCCTTCCTGATTAATTTTCCTAGCAAGGACCACTTGTTGTCCGAAAAGCGGATTCGTGCCCGGCGTGCAAGTAACCAATTCCACACACTCAGGAGAGATATTGTTTTATTCAGGCCTGGGTGCTCGGTGGACTTGCCACAAATCAAGCACACCTGGTCTAGTCACCTTTCTGTTTATATCCATGCTTCTCATACATATTTTAAATTTCTCTTTTACATATTCATTACATTTCCGAGAACTAATTATAATATTACATCATCTTAAACACATGCACACTAAAGCCTTTAGGGTCTCCTTGAGGGTCTCGGGTGGTCTCTGGTGGTCGGCAGGGTAGTGAACTCTTCATGAACTTATTTCCTCTTCACCTTATAGGGTCGCAATTTGTCCCTGAGCCATGCTTGGACCACGTTTGTTTATAGTTTCCAAGGTTATTCTTCACTAGAGCTTAACAATGCTTCCAGGATACACAATTTAGACTAGTTACAATTCTACACACCTGCAAACATGACACCTGCTAGTTACCTAACTTCTAAGCAACACGTCTTCATTGTTTAGAATTACAGAAGCGAACAGTAAAATTACAGAAGCAAGCAGTATGAAATAGTAGATACTGTACCTACTACATCACACTGGTGTGAGCAAAGATCAGAAAAAGGAAACCACATAAGAAAGCGTCTGAACTCTTACACACATTTTACATATTCATGCTGGAAACCAGAGTTTTCATGAAAGTGTGTATAAATCACAGTAGTATCAAGCCAGCAATAACTTACACGCTATAATGATTTGTGTGGTTTATGTCGTTTAAATATTTTAAAATAGTTGCCATAGCTACTACTTATATTAAAGGCTATTTTGGTTACTTCTGAGGGAAGTATGGGTACACGTCTCAGAAATCACAAGAACCTGTTTACAAACAACATATTGGGGTTCATGTCGGGCATGATTGCCAGCAATTAGCCCCATGAATCTCTTTAAGGTTAATAAGAAAGTTAGATTTCAACATGTTACATGGGAAATTATCCACATGGCCCCTGTTCAGGCTAATGAGAGTTACAATGATAAATCTTCAGGCATGCACGTGAACACACATATTATTAGCTAAAATCTGCAAGATTAAAGGACTGGAGAGTTAAATTTCAAACACTACAGTTAATCTGCTTAATTGAGAGTAAAGTTGTTTACTAACTTAGCATGATTAAGAGAATAAGGAAAAAGACCAAAAAATATTTCAGAGCTGTCATGACTTTCATTTCCTGCTGGGATTTATGAGCTAATTCCAAAGGTGGAATAAATCAGGATAGTCATAACTTTTCTTCTGTCCAAAACACTATCTTGGCCTGTCTCTCTAGTGCCTGGTGTCCTGGCAAAACATAAAGCTGTTCATGTATTCCCTTCCTGTATAAGTGGCTGGAATTCAAACCCAAATGATCCCATTGTGAAATTGTAGTTTTCTGAAAGGGAAAATTTCATGGTAAAGTGTTGATCAAACACATTAAAAAAACCAAAAACATATCAACAGAATCTGATGAAATCTTATGCGGCTTTTGGAGTCAGCTCATCTGCTGGACTTTCCTCCCAACCAAGCTATAGAACCCTAGCTGTAGGTCTTGTTCAACAGCTGGGGAAGGCATGGCTGAGTGAGAAGCAGCTTGTTTCTCATCTCTCTATCTAGAAAGCAAAGGCTTTCTCACAATCTTCCTGCATCTTTCTGCATAGTATGGCCTTTCCTATCCAGAGTCTCATCCAGTTTCTTGCTGTCTCTGTATCAATTTCAGCAATTTGCTGTGGAGACTTAAGCAAATACAATTGCGTTCTACTCACTGTGAAGGCTGTTTTCATAATTGGTCACTGTGGTGCCACACTTTGAATACTTCTACAAGGTCCCCTTTATTTCATTAAATATACACAGCTTGTCTTGCTTGTCTTCACTTTCAATGTCTTTGACAAGCAATCCACTCACATTTACTACTGAAATGCTCACTCTCCCTTCTAATCAACCTCTTGATTTATTATTTCTAACACTTATATACTTTCTTTCACATTTGGGGACATCTACCTAGCAGTCACAAGTTGCCCCCCTTCCCCCTGCTTTCCCCTTTACAGCTGTTCCAAATTCCATGTACTGCCTGTTTATTTCTATTCCTCTATTGCCTGCTGTCATAAACATCAAGTTCAAACTTCTCTGTCCGAGTCTCTGCACTGTTTATACAGTGATAGAGCCTCGAGCCCAGTGATAGTCATTGGCTAGGAAGAGAATTCACTGGCACTACGGCAAGACAGGAAATAAAAGGACCTGTCTCCACATTCTGCTTGTTTACTATGTTATTTACTCTGTTTTTTCCAAATGAACAAGATTTCACAGTCCACACTATGAACTCACAAGCCAAAGTGTGAGTGAGAAGATCTGACATGTCAGTTTCAAACCACATATCTTAACTGCTGTCTATTTCAAAGTCTCCAAATTACATTTATTTTCCTGAGAAACTGAGGAAAAAAAAATTATGGCAACCTAAGAGTTGCTGAGTAGTCATGCTGTACTTTTAAGCTGAATCCAGAATATTCAATGCTGAATAGAAATCCTTTGGAAGGATGAAATATCAGCAGGCGAGGCAGAAATATTTAGAACAGCCAATATTCTTCCACACTTGCAAAGAGAACTCTTCAATGCAAGCTTCCAAAATGGCTTTTAAATGAACTGTTTGTAATTCAAAGAAAATACAGTAAAAGATATAGTGAAGTTCTGCTTCAGCTGGTTCAGAAAGAGATGTAGAGAACAGGACTTTCTGAGGACAAATTTATGTTTTTAGGGACATCTAGGCATACAGTGCTATTCTGAGTGGGAACCGACTGGTTACTTCCAGTTGAGATGCTCTATGCATGATGCCAGGCCAACCTCTGGGTGGGTAACCACCTCATCTTAACTAATAACACCCCACAGAATACTTCACTACTATGGCTACACTGGTGCCCTCTAACAGAGCTTGCTTCAGTGCCTCTTCACGGGATCAGTCCCCAGGTGTTTGCACCAAAACTAAGAATTTCTTTGGGTAGCCTTCCTCTTTGCAATTATTGATCTGTGTGCTAGTAGTAAGCCTTCAGAGGAAGGGATACAGCTGTCTTAGAAATTTAGAGTTAATTTGTCACCATCTAACACTGATTATCTTTCTTACAGCTGGAATTAGTGTATAAAAACATGGGCATAAACATTTAGAAGTTGAATACTGGCACTCTAAGCTATAGTGTCAATAGCTATTCTCAAAGTACTGAAATAAAAGGTGCATTCTGGTAAGTGTTCCATTTTCTGACCTTTAAGATGAGCTTTGCAGAGACTGTTTTTATTACAAAATAATTCTTTTTACTTCTGTCTCTTCTTAGAGGCATATATCTCTGAAAGAGAAAAGCAATATGCCCGTCCATGCATCAACAAGCTCAGAAAGCTTTTTTTTAGCAGTTTTAAGACAGTGTAAACATGCCTTTGTGGAATGAGTTCGTTAGGTTTTGCACGTCTTTCATTCCAAAATCTGTTAAAGATTCCTTATAATATTTTAAAGACTCTGTAAACTTAGCCCATGACCTTCATTTTTTGCTCTGATCTGTGCATTTCAAAAGTAGTCCTTTCTTTTATTCAACATCTTTTTGCATTCTCTGCTTGCTCTTAAGACTGTCCCTCTTGAAATTAGTTGTCAGTTGCCCGCACCTTTTTCTTCATTCCCTTTCCATGGTGTGTTCTTGCAAATAATTTTGGGTCAGCGACTGCATGAAACTCAGTAGGCCCAGTAAGGCCAGTAACCCATTTTAGATGCAGCTCCAGACAAATAGGAATGCTCTACAACTGGTTATGCATTCCCATATCATATACTAGGACTGCAGATACCATACTGCACAGTGTTAAAGGAACAAACTGCAGATCCCACTGCCCTTCATTGTAAAAGCCACCTAGAATCACTCAGGACACACATTGGTAATGAAAATCTGTAGAATTAGAGGGTCTGTCGTAGTCATAATTAGTTGTGTAGGCCCAATGTTCCTAAAGTGGTTGCTTTTATTCAGAAAGTTAAGGTCCATGAATTGTCGACAATTATACCAGTATAAATCTTGTAATTTATTTTCTTTTTCTCGCACAAGATATTCATCTTCTATTGCAAGGCAACAACCCCATCAGCAGGGAAGTTGTCATTGGATTTAGCATTTAAAATCACCTGAATGCTTAAATATTTAACAGCATTGAAATAAATACATTGTGGGGGAGAAGAATGGTCACTAACTCTTACTTGTAATCAATTTTTAGTCCTGGCCATGCAAAACATACATTGCTATCTGTGACTCAGTTTCCATAGCTCTAAAAAGGAGATAATTTTACAACTGTTGTGATAAACTGTGAATAGTATACATAAAACAGTATATAAATTTATTTTCATAAATAAAGAAGTATATAACTGTCTAAGACAAGGAGACAATAGGGCCAATTTCTGTAATAAATAGCTCTTTGGGAAAGTCATAGTTTTAGCTGAGATGAACTAAGATCCTATCTTTCCTCTGTTCTCTATTCTCTTCAGAGCCAAAGCTGACATCTGTCTGGCTCTCACTGAAATAAATAACACAATTTCTAAGTGGATTCAAAGGGAGAAGACAACAGGAGGCCTATGAAGCACTAGACCCCTTCAGTAGATTGGAACAGTGGGCAAAGACATAAAATGGGGTCCTTCTGCAGCATACCAGAGACACAGCAAAAAATATTTAACATTCTTCTTCAAAGGCATCTTTTTTTTTACTTTTCAAATACTAGTATCAGAGTTAACAAATAAATATAATATAAATAGCAGTAACTTCAATCTGCATTACTGTAGTGGAAACTAATGGTTCAAACTGCAACAGTACAGTGCAGGAACTTTTCAGTTCTGTTTGCTATCATTCAATCAAGATCCAATTTTCAAATGCTAAAACACTCACTAACATAATGTATTTGAGAACGATCACTCTTATTTTTTAAAAAGCAAAAAATGAAAGGGGTAACATACTCCTGCCATTTCAACATATTAAATGAAACAATGTTATTAGTTACAAAAGTAAAAAAAAAAATTTTATTCTTCAAAATGCCTCATCACATTGCTTCTCAATCAACAGTAAGAAAGGCTTGCAACATTATAATGGCTGCAGACATTAATACATTCATGAAGCATATTTTTGTTGCTTGCAGAAAAATTCAGCATTCTGTTCTAAATTAATATTAGCAACTGCAAACTGTTACTATATTGAGGGTTTTCTTTGAAATGTTACAACACCGTGAACATATCCATCTATTTCCTAAACACCTCAAAGGAAATTTGCAGTATAATTTTTTTTTTATCCAGTGAGGTGGCTCCCTGCAGATTTTTGATTCCTATTTCCTTTCATAAAAGAGTATCTTCAGAGATGCTTGCAATATTTTCTTCCCCAGAACTCACAGCAACCTTTACTGGAGAATCAAGTTCTGCTTAAATTAAACATGAGTCAGAAACCAATTTTCTCCCATCTTTACATAAACCTAGAAACTAATCCCCTATTTCAGAAGGTGCAAAGGCAGTACTTAAAAGGCAAATTGGGTATTAAATTAGGTCAATTCAGATCTTCTATTGTAAATATTGCCTGCAGCGTAATGCAAAATTCTAACTTTTTTTCAGAATTTCACACATCTCCATTTTTTTCAAGGACAATAAAGAAATTAAAACATTCTGACATTGTATTTTGCTAATGTTCTTGAGCTTGAGTTTTTTTCCCCTACTATAACTCCCATTTCAAATAACTGCAGAACCAGACTACCACAAGGCTGAATTCTTTTGTAAATGCTGTGTGACTTAGTCACTGGAGGATATTTTCCTGTGTCACGCAACATTCTTCTTACACAGTGGAACTCTGCTTGGTTTACTTTTTTTCCTCTCAAAACGACAAGAATTTTGTGGTTTTCAGTGAGTATACTTCCTGGTTTTCCTGTTTTCTCTACCCTCGTGATAATTTTTCACAGAATAAATCTCAGTTTGACACTATACATTAGAATTTTTTTTTTAACCTCTCCTTGTAAGCACTCCCAGGACCCCATTCCCTTCTTATCATTTTCTATAGCAAAACTTCTATTGGTTTCAATGAAGCCTAATGTTGGTATTTAAGACATACAAAGTCTAATCGTGATTGAATGGCAGGGTCTAAACATTCAATTATACTCTCAGTTCTTCTCTGGGAAGTGTCTTTGGTATCCAGCAAAAGACTTGTTTATATAGAACATTATGGAACTTGGAGGTTGGCCAGAGATTCCAGGCTAAGGACCAGACCTATTATAGGATTCAGTTCCTTAAATAATAAGGAAATTTTTCAGTACATAATCCTGGTGTGCAGCCCAGACTCCCTCGATGAGGGGCCTGCATGGGTTTTATGATCCATAGGCTGTTTATCACCGCCATAAAAAAGGGCCAGTATTTATATGGCTCCCATTCTCACAGTATCTATGTATCTTACAATCTTTAACATATTCACCCTGCACATCACAGGGAGGTAGGTACAAGTACTGTTATGTCCTGAAGCTGAAGCACTCACAGCAAACAAAGGATGAGATGCCTAAAATCCACAAGAGTAATCTTCAGGATATTTGCTTGTACTTAGGAGTGCTCAGATTTTCCACCAGGAAAAAAAACCTCAAATTTTCAAAGTTCTGCCTTGATGTGTGCTCAGAACTCAGGGGACCTCCAGCTTGAGTGGAGTCACAGCAGTGCAGTCACCATCCTGAGTCAGGCTGGGGTCCAGGAGAACACCAGGATCATGGGGTTTTAGCTTATGCTGCATGGGTGCACTTTCCATCTTCCTATAGCAATTTTCCTATTGTCGGGTGGCGGTGGGGGGAATTCAGTTTTAAGTAACGTGGAATGAGAGAATATGATTTAATAGCTCTGTATTTAGGGTCTCATCTGAAAGAAAGAGAAGTGGGCCTGTACCTGTTTTATATGTTACCCAAAGACTCTTTGAATGTAAAACACATAACCTGTGTCCTTACATTCTACTTAACTAATATCTAAAATTTCTCAGAATCGCTATTATAGCACTGAAGTCCAAAACTTAAGGGTGTCCAATGCCTCTCAGTAACTCTCCAGCAATGGAGTGCCTGGATCTCACGTCTGTCAGACACAAGTCCAGTGCACTAACTTCCTCAGCACCTCCATAATTATGAATCTGTCATGAGGACACCAACCCCTCACATCTCAAGAGATGCCTTAACCAACAGCAGTTAATACATTATTGTTTGTACATTAAAAAAGAAAATTTCTCCATAATGAAGTTTACCAGCTGCTAAGCCTAAATTGACAGGCTCAATAATGGAAGGGACTCCTAAAGGTCATGCTGTGGTTTTCTTAGGCATTGATTTTACTTTCCAAATCAAAAGGACGTTCATCTCTAGATCTTTGAGCAAACATTGAATATAGCTTTAATCTGTACTTCATCTTTGTAGTGAATAAGACAGATCAAAGACTCTCAGCTGGTTTTGCACATTTCCTAGATGCCAGTTAACAAATCATGAGAGCCTTAAAAATATCTGGAATAACTTTTATGCCTCAAAATGCCCAATTTCTAGATCGAGTCATAAGGGCTGGTTGGGAGGGGTGAGTGTGTGTTTGTTTTCTTGAAGTATCTTACAAATTGCCACTGAATGATCTAGAAAGCCCACAATACAGGTCTCCTCTTGAGCCTCCTGTTAAGCAGAACTCAAATTAGGACTTTTAGCCTTTTAGTACTTTTGCACCACTTCAGTCAAATAGGAACCTCACTGGTTGAGACTCACAGAGATTTCGGTAGAACCAGGATATTATCTTAGTTACTTGTGGGGAAGGGAAAAGAGAAATAGATAGCTTGGAATAGCAGCCAGCTAAGAGAGTGAATTTTGGAAGCATGTAACAAATATCTTAATGATGTGGTATTCCTGCTGATCAGAGATTTTTTTTTTTCTTTGATGTGTTTATTAACGTGAAGAGGTTCTTCACACTTTATATAGCACGAAAGGGATATAAGGTTAACTTCCTTATAAGGTTATGATCACAAGTAGACTTTGTAGACATGCAGACACTGACATTGTGTCAATTTTTAGATTCCTTTGCTTAATGCAGAGTATATAACTTGGTTTTATTTTTAAAAGCTTGTTTTCTAGTTAACTGCTTAAATTAATAGGCATAAAAATACTTCTCATTTTTTCATGGCTGCTGCTAAGTTGGGCAAGAGCTAGGCTGAGAAATCAAAGCTGTTGGTAATCCCAGCAAAAAGTAAAAGCGATATAGATATCTGTGGCCCAACCCCCTTCAAAGTGTTCTTTATAAATGTGTGCTGCACTTCTTAGAATTAGATCTAAAATTTACAGACACCAAGTTTTAGTGTGGGATTCATATCACCTAACTTTAGACTTTTGTGATGCAACCATGTATGTCTGATCTAATCATAGACTCCCTTTATAGATAATAGAAAGAAAAGGCACTTCTAAAACACATTTTTGCTGAACTATTTTAGTAATCTATCTTTAGATGAGATAAAACATCCCTGGAAGTGCCCAATTCTACTCTACCCTCTATGACAAGAGCTGTGATGACTGCCTTAGATGTAGACATATGAACACGGACATCTAAAATCCAGCACAAACTCTTTCATCCAGGAAATGCCTGTACAAGTTTTGGCTACAGCACAACAGTAACTGTTCACTGAAATTAGACCAGCATAACAGATGCTGGAAAGGTTTGCACAATCGCAGGAATAATTCCAAAGACACCAACCTTTTTCATTCCAAAGAATCCACAAACCTGTAAACTAGCAATAGGACATATACATGCATATATATAAGCCTATACATATATGCCTATCTATATGTATATATAGTGAGAGAGATGGGGAGGGAGGGAGCATGGTAAAAATTATCGCACTACTGGCAACAATTTAATGCAAGTTACAGAAGTCATAAACCCCTGTATCTGCAGTTCTCACAGAAATATATATCACATGATCCTTTTTAAAGTGGAAGAAACTAGATGCTTCAGAAAAGCATTTGGAACAACAATGAAGGAGCATTTTTAATTTCAGTATAATAGTAGTATAATATAATTACACTTAAAACAGTTGTGATGTGAAGGAAGAAAGCCTTGAAAAGAGAATCATTAGGAACAGTTCATAAGGGAAGACAGCGAGTGCTTTTTAGCTTAATTTGGCTGGGGACTGAATTTAAAAATACATTTAAATATCAGGTTAGGTGCTGAGCACTACAGCACTCAAGATTTTTCATAGACTGAGCCTACACAAATGATTTAGAAATTTTTCAGTTAATTAATTTCCAGCAGTGCTTCTCAGTACACTGTGTTCTGCAATGGAAACACATACTGTCTCACTTGAAAAGGACTCAAAAAGAAGAGAAAGGGTATTTAGAGCTAAGGAAGCCTACCACACAAGTAAAGTGTCTTCTTTTCAAATTATTAGTGAACAAGAAACACAAAATTAAACCTATTTAAATCAAACACTACTATTTCAGGGCATTTCATTCAGTTGGATTTCACAGAGAACCATCAACAATTCAGTACAATTATGCGGTAAACACAAATAAGCCAGAACTGACATTTTTCTTCCTCCGTTTTGCAGTCTCTACAAATAAGAATTAAAAGAATGGGATGATGGTTTAAAAAGGGCTTCTTTTTAATCTTTGAATATATGCAAAGAGAATATTCATCTCCCTTATTCTAAAAAGACAGATGAAAATGTGAGGAATAAGCAAGTTTTTAAGGAACAGTACTGAATATTCAAAATGTAATTTGTTTAGAAAACTCAGACTTGTATCCCATAGAAAATCTGTTCTGTCCCGGGTTTGGTATTACTTGAATTCTTATTCTGAAAAATCACTGAGATGCAGCTGGTTTTGACTAGAAAGTTTCTCTCATCTCCGAATAGGAGATGGAATGGGATTTATAGACTGCCTAGTTCCTATTTCTGCTTTTTGCAATGGAAGGAGCCATTTGCACCTACTAACTGCTGACTAAAGGGTCAGCAAGGGAGAAACAGGAGGAAGGGACAAGGTTTCCCTGGTTCACCCCTGCCTTTCTGAGAGACAAACACATAAACCCAGCATTTGAATAATTGGAGAGATGAGTCAAGAGAAGAGGCTCTGGATACTAGGATCACTATAGACAATGTGGGCAGGTGCTGCAAGGTTCAGAAGAGTACAAGGGTGCATTGACTCCCTCAGTTATACCTGCACACTATTGATCTATTTAAACCTGATTGCCAGGCTTAAAAATAATGTATTTGTCACACAGAGATAAATTTCTTCAGCAAATCATTGTCTTTCTGTTTTATGCAGGTCATACACCATATCAACTGCACAAACTGTTTTTTTAAACTATCATCAGGCACTTATTTAGTTTTTAGTATATCAATATATGTATCACTAATATACAATTGTTGTTGGTTGAAGACTTTATCATATAAGCTTTAGAGGGTACAACGTATCTAAACTGTGTCTTTTAATTAAAAGAATCTTACATGATAATCACTTAATCTATTCTGAGCTCTCTGAGATGGTAGTCAGGTTTACCTAATCTATATAACTGTCATGAGTTTAATTGACTAATGGTTAATAGGGATTTCTAAAACAGATTAAATCAATAGCATTAAGCAAAAAGACAGATTTCTAATGAGACTCATTGATTTGGTGGCTGATTTTTAACGATTCCAGAATGAGCAAGCAATGTCTTATAGAAGAGAATTACAACATCCCAACAGAGCTTCATTACCTTGTTTGAGGAGTGCTGTAAGTTACTTTCAGTAAGGAATAATTCATTTGCAGAAGTACCTTACTGTTTTAATTCCACGTGTGACAGTGGAATGGTAAAAAGCTCCAGAAAAATACCAGTAAGGTTGTTCTTTTGGTTAAGGCATCAAGCAGGAGGTAATTGATTGTGTCCTGCAATCCTGAGCCCATGAATATCCAAGACCAGGGTACCTGCTGAAGTGCACCGTGAACTCCTTATTGACCATATTTCCTTGTAAAAGAATGTCTGCACAGGGAACAGCAAAACCAGGTGCCTACCACTGTAAAGGCCATGGGCCAGACCAGCCATGAAGTAAACCTGCTCCACTGTACACAAAACAGCAGTTTCCACATTTTTCTACCAACTTGCAAATTGACTTTGAACAAGCAGCTTCACCTCTTTGTAACTCAATTCTCCACCAATTCATTCTTATAGTCAAATACCTAAGATATGTCAAGTTCAATTCCCCACTTAATATTAATTCTCAATTTTATGTTCTTTTTCCCATCCAAAACAAATTTTCATTCCATGTTGTCTTCACCCTTCGCTGTACAGTTCAAAAGCAATGACTTTTGAAATTTTTTTGAACTTTCTCATCTCTGCTGTATTTAGTCTTCTTTTTTTTAAGAAACCAAAGACTTACTCATAGTGTTTTAAATCAGAAAAAGCCATTGGAAATCTTGCAATTTACTGATTTCTTCTCCTAACTTTTGCCATAATCCTCCTTACCAGATCACATTATTTAGTTTCAAAACAATTCCTAAAATTCTTTCTCAGGATGCCTTCTCTCAACCCAACTTTTTTCCAGCTACATCTGTCAGAATTCCTTTGTTTTGCAATGATCCAGGACTTGACCTAATGTATCCTTTATAAATATAAAAAAGTTGAAATCAGTAGAAGAATTTTTTTAATTTAGTTGAATTTAATTGTCCTGTTAACAATACTAAAATATACGTCTATAATCTATTAATCTATGATCCAATATCTCTCCAATATTTTCCAAGCAAATTCTTCAAGCAGGACTCAAGATATTTTTCCCAGATTAGGAAGGATTAGACAGCCAAGATTTTTTTTTTTTTTTTTTGAAACCTGTGTCTAAGATTTACAACCATTGATACAAAGCAACAAGTAGCTCAAAAATTAAATACAACTTGGTGTCCCTGGTCCAGCTTCTCATATGACCTTGTGAGTAGATCTGCCATTATTCCTCTTATTATGTAGGGAAGTAAGACAGGAAAAATAATTTCAAAATGCTGACATTTGAAAAGTGTTGACCAAATTCAACTTGAAAATTCTTAACCTTAAGGCTGTAACAGCTACCAGCATAAAAAGCAGGAAAGTGCTGCATTTGATAAGTTGCTCTTATATCTGGGATGTAACATAAAAGATCTAGAGCAGCTGAGGTTACTAGATATGCAGTAAAAAGACAAGGTTAAACTTCCTGTCAAATTCCAGCACAAACAGTTGCACTCTGAGTTTTTAAATGTCCCACTGCTATTTCAAGTAGCTACTGCATTTTTCAGTCCCCTTTCTGGAGTACTGCTGTACACCACTAAAGAATTACCAGTAACACTTAGTAACAGTGCATAAGGTGTGAGTTGAAATGATCCCTACATCTCGCAGTGAAAACCACTACCATGGAGTTCTGTGAGTAGTTTCTAAATACCAGTACAACTTGACCTGGGGCAAGTCTAAACATTGGCTAATCTAGAATATCATTTTAGGAACTCGATAAAATACTTTAAAAGCCCTTTCAGGTCACACCATGAGTTGTTACTGCAAAAACATTTGTCATCTACAAAGAACTCCTGAATCAAAAAGGAACAAAAGTAATGACAAAAATAGAAGCAGCAAAAATTGGGAAACATAAATACATCCATTGGCAAATGGATCAGCTTCAGCTGCCTAATCAAACCACTGTCATCTTCAGCATGAGTGTGATCAATGACAAGCCTATTTGTCCAGGACACTCAAAACATCTCAAAAGACAGTCCTGTTCTATTCCATTTACACTCACCCGCCTGCCCTTCAACAAACCTTCTATTTCCCTGTTTTAAGTATTTCATATAATGCAGTTCTTTTCCTGGAAAGTGTAGATGGGATGTGGTTAGATTTATTTTTTTAATCGTAGGGTCTAATGTTAACCAGTCATGAATTCAAACAGTTGTTGAGATAATATACGTTCTTTTCTACCCTTAATTCTCTCATTTCTCTACTATGTCTTGTTATACCAAACAACAATTACCATGTTTTACTTTTATCTGATTTTATGATAAAAGAAGATATATTGTACCATTTTTCATGGTGTATATCTTCAGTAGGAAAAGATCTTACTTTGGGATGTTCATTTTTATTGAGATTAATTCCCACAATTAATCTCAGTGAATTATATGTTTAATTAGATGCCTATTAATTTTTTATGCCTACAATGAATCATGGAGCTAATCTTGAGGAAACCAGAAATGCATTGAATTAAAATATATGGTCGTTTAAGTTGATATTGTGCATAAATATCAGTAATGTACCAGATGCATGTTTTAATACAGGCAATAATATTCCCTGAAGTTACGCATTAGGAAATGTCCTTCTAAAGGTATTTGTCATTCCAAAAACCTGTAAAATAGGTACTTACTGCTGTGTTTTCATTTTTGGTCCTCCACAAGATTGTATGATTGAAGGAGCATTTTTCATTTTTGTGTAATTCTGTTCCATTGTCTCAGAAACAGAGATTAACAGAAACATATAAACAGTGAGAGAATCTTTTAAAAAGCAGTTGTATGAGATGCCTGCAGCAGAATTTGAAGGGTAGAGGATGAAATACAAACATAAAAACACCGAACATGTACTGAAACGCTTTGCTCAGAAAGCTTGAAGTTGGTATATTCTACCGATTTTTGACAGGGGGGAAAGGAGAGGGAAGGAGGCATGAGGAAATACTTGGGAGATTAAACTATAACCTTGCTCATTTCCAAAAAGTAGTTGTGAGTGCAGAGCCCACAACTGTCGAGGACATAAAAATATGTTGGTTCACCCCAAAGAATCCCTTTCCCTTAGATGTCTCACCATTTGGGCCTGCGTCCAAGCTCACAGCCTCACCTTCCCACTACAAATGTGTGTAGTCTACAGGCCTCTCATGAAGCTGTCAGGATATACTCTTCTTTAAATATTTGAAGTTTCCAGGCTCTTTTGTCACTCCCAGACAGCCTTTCTCAGTCCCCCTAATTGTTTAGTCCTCCATTAAGGACCTGCACTGATTACCCGGTGTGCATTTTTGGACAGAGTATAAAGTCCAGTTTCTAAATAGAAATTATTCATATTACCTGAAAGTACAAAAATTCTGCACATAGGAATAAATCCCAAAGCTTCAAGAGGTAGAGGTAAATTTCCTCTATCATGTAACCTCATTTTCCTTGTTGATTTTCAAGAGCCAATGAACTGTAATTTGGAAGCATATTAGACACATTCTACCCTTTCACTGACTCTCTAAGAGTCCAAAGCTAGTGTGCACCTCAGTTGCTCCACTCAGAAAATAGTGAATACTATACAAATTTCAGAAAATGCTATGATTTTGAACTCTAACCATGGTTTCTTTTTTCCCCACTAATACATACTTAATCATATATACAACTGATGTTTAGTGAGTGGATAGCAAAATCAGTATCTCCCTAGGAACATTTGCAATCACTCTTTATAACTATTAAGTTTTTAAATGAGCTTACAGTTTCATTAATTTTCAAAAGGTGGCTCAGCCATCATAGGAAATAAATCAGTACTTCCCAACAAACTTGCAAATATTTTTTGGAATGTGTTTTTATTTGTGGCAGTGTTCTATAGCAATGAAGGTCTTTTTGACAATGTAATCTGCAGTGGAAAATAGATATTGATTTGTATTAGTATCTTGTTTTCTTAATTTTTTTCCTGGCCTTTGTAATTATGCAGAAGTGAGAAGTAACCAAGTTTTTTGCTGCTTAAACTAGCCTCGATGCTGTATTGAAAATACAGGAAATACTGCTATTGCTCCATGCAAGTTTGAAGTAGAAGCTTTCGCAAAGTGATTTCAACATCAGAACTGCAAAGGAGGAGAGCATTTTCCTTCTGCAGGCTTCAAGAGGTTTGTTAAAAGCAAACATGCTCCAACAGCTCCAGTTTGAATATCTCTTAGTTTTGGTTTGGTTATTTCATTTTACCTGTTTTATTTATTTATTATTACTTTTACTTAGACAAGAATGGCAAAATCCCCAACAAGACTTTCTTGGAAGATTGTGCCAGTAGCTAAGTAAATGAATGCTTCAAATAAAATCCATTTCAAAAGTCTGGTCAATAACAGCTGCATGTTTCACTGTGAGCCAAATCAAATAGTACATAGTAACTATTTTGGTGAGAAAGTTTTCATTGAAATTGAGTTTAATGGAAAATCTGGGTTTCAACTACATTTATTTTTTCATGACTGGTGAATGTTTTTCATCAAATAAGTGTGCATTATACAAAAGGTAATTTTTACAGCAGATGAACTGTTTTAAGCTCCCAATATTTCTCCCCTTTGAATTCCCCACTCCTGCCAAACAAGCAATTTAAACATCTCTAGATGTGCTATATGGGAATTTAGTTCAGATGCCTTCATCTTCTCTAATGTCCTATGTTCCACATCTGATCTACATCTTCATTGATGATCAGAACCAGGGCAAAAACACAAGACAGGTCAGCAAGAGAGGCCAGGGCACTTCTTGGAGACACTGATTAGCCCACCATTGACTAAGCAGTAGGCACCAGTCTGACAAATCTTGGAGACACCTGAATCATTACTTTACAACTTTGGCTCATGACTTTCAGGTGACAGTTTTCCTTTTTCAATGTTATTATCCTTAAATTTGGAATTTTCTACAAAACTATCCTATTTGTCAGACTGTCTTTAATAGTAAAACACTCATATTTCAGGCCAGGAAAGCAAAACTCTTGATACTATACATTAAAAAATAATGCCGTACATCTGACTAGTTTGGCAATGGTCTTAACATACCAGCTGCTTGCCTCTCCCACTGCAGATAAAGCTAAACACATTTTTTCTACTAAAGGGAAGAGAACTAAGTTTAGCTCTACTAATTGCATTTTAGTCACATGAATATAGTCATTCACCCCACTTGGAAGGTTTCAAAATCTTTTCCTTTATCATTGCACACCTCTTTTCCTTGGAGAAAGGGGAAAAAATGTAAAATACTGCCTCTTATTTCTACTCACTCTAAGAAGAAAGACTTATGGACTTGCACTATCATTTTGAATTTATGATTTAGATTTAATTACTCTTGTAGAAAACGGAGCCTACACACCATGATTTAAGCAAAGGAAGCTCTTCCTTTAGTTTCTTCATTATAACCCTAACAGTTTAATTAATTGTAAGAAGGCAGATTTCTGGTATCGTTCCTATTACTTTTCATCAGATTGGGACACAACACTAAGGCTATTTTTTCATTTTTATAAGTTATTACAACTCTTTCTTTGATTTTCATTCGTCTTGTGTATTAGAAATATGAACTGATAGCATCTTCAGTTAAATCCCATTAAACTAGGTTTACACTGAATATTATTTTCTGTCCTGCCAATGTCTAGGTGATGAGTTTATAATACATTTATAAATGCTCTTAATGCTTACATTGTATATTCTTCTTTGCTAAATTTGATGCCAAAATAGCCATGGTAAATAATTCAATATTGGAATTTAAATGGAGAAGAGACAAAATTATTTCTTCTTCACTTCATGTTTTTTTGAAAGGGTCTGTAGATGCAGAGAGATCCTGTAAACATTCCATGAAATTCTACCCCTACCACTACATTACTGGACCAGAAAGAATACTAGGCCAGTTCTGATTAATAAAGGTACTTCTGAAGAGTATTTTCTTGTTCTATCATTTGGGTGATATATTTTGGAAACATGCACAGTAAAATTCTGGGGCAAAATCAATCTCCTTTGCCTCCTTCCTAAAATTGGAAGTAACAGAAGAGAGAAAATCCAATGAAAAAAAGAAAAAAAAAATTAAGTCTGACCAGAATGTAAGCTTTGCTCTAATATTTTTTACAGGATCTATGAAGTGTACTGATTAGGACAATATTTTTCCTCCTACATGGAAGAAAGAATGCCAGAAGTACAATAAGCATAAGAAACAGCTTGGCAGAATGGTTGGCATTTCAGGAGTACTTGTGGGGGAGAAGAATTTGATAGCCAGATTACAGAAAATAAAGTGACTTTCCAGCTAATTAATGTACGGTCAACTGGTAATAAAATCCAACCAATTTATATAATTTTTTTTATGTTATGTTAAAAGTACATAATGGGTTCATACAGTTGAAGTCACTGAAACTCCTAGTCTTTTAATAAGAGCTTATCATTTGGAAGGCAAAATTTATTTTTAAAATCAACAGAAATGCTTATTTTGAAAATTCATGGGGACAGGGAATAAGTCAGAACTCAGTCTTAACCTTCAGCCAATTAAAATAACTTCATTTTTCAGACCTCTTCTATACAGTATACAGAAACAATATGAATTTCAGAATTTTCTCAAAGTGCTCATATCAAGAACTTCCTCTTGTCCTCCTACTCTGCGTGCCTCTACTCACTGTTAGAAGCAAAGCTCTTATTAACCTCTTCAAAAACTAAGTAGCAATCTTTTTTTCCTTCTGTCTATTAGCTAACTCTACTTCTCTTCCTTTCCTCCCAGTCAGTGCCAGCTGCTCTCTTTTCATCTCAGTCATCAAATCCAAGTTCAGCTCCAATCAACAGTAGCTTTGCCGTTGACTCCATCATAGCCAAGATTTCAGTCTCAAGGAATATTAAGAATGTGGATGCTAAGTGCTGTCACTTAGGCCATTTTCAAGAAGATATTCCAGTACTGTAGTAGACTGACTTTAATTCTATGCAGAAGAATGCAAAAATCTATAGTATGACTAACACTATAGTATAGTCACACTATAGTATGACTAACCCACACTTAACTGCTGCATTAATAGTTATTTTCATCTGAAGAGGATTGCAAAGGAAGGAAATTACCTACAAACTTATCACCTGTATAGGAATGTATTGAATTAAATTTTCATAAGATAACTCCATTAGATCTTAGATCTGGCATACTGTATAGCAAAGAAATAGGATTCTGCAATACATACATTATAATAACAAAGGTTGAGCTAAAGAATAGAAACTTTAAAGCAACAGAGACTAAAAAGACACGTTAAATTTAAATTAAGATTAAGTAGAGGACTGGGATCAGCCAGTATTTGATTTAGCTGGAAGGGAGCAAGGTATTTTAAGAGCATTTAACAAAATCCAAAAAAATCAGGCCTCTGAGGTGTGGAGAGAAGAATGGATTACAGTGACATGGAGACAGAGGGTTGGTTTACTAGTAAATTACGTAAGAAATAAGCCTATTCATTTAAAAAGTCACAAAATTTTACTTATGCTGCCCTGAAGGACAATATTCTTACGTTCCTGCTTTGGATATATTTCAAGGGAAGAACAAAACTTCCTCATTTCATAGGTATGATTCCACTGAATGCAGTTGAATGCATGAAGAATGCTAATAAAATCCATCCCCATAAATTCTCAGTCACCAATTGCAGCTGCATATGCCAGGGGCTAGAGGACTTGCATTCTAAAGGAGGCCAGGCAGGATGCCCATCATATTCCCTTGAAACCTAGAACAAATAACTTACTAACTTTGTAGATGATTGCCCCAAATATCCTCCTATTTAATTCCAAATAAAAAGACCAGACATTTGAGTTTATACAGTTTCTTAAAGAGAAAAAATTAAAGTATTTTTCTGGTGGAGGTCAGTTTCACTCAGAAAGATGCATGCCAAGACATAGTCAGATTGTCTTTTAGTCTAATTGAGTAATATTCCTGAACCCTAGGATTCTCAGCATTTACTGCATCTGCAATAACCACAGGCTACTTCCTGAACAGAGTTTAGATGACAACATATTGAGTATAAAAGATTTCTTTGTGACAGAAGATGACAAAGTAGTACATAAAATCCAGGTCTTGCTCCAAACCTGTTGCTTCCTCCCTTTCCATTTATGAATAAGATACACCTCAAACTTCTGGTTATGAAGAGTTATATTTACAACCATTTGCAGATCATAGATGAACAAAGACAGAACTGTGCTTCATGAAACTAATTATCAATATAAATAGCCCTTAAACATACAAAAATAATTATCATCATCTTCCCTGTGTAGTGGGGCTCTCCAACAATATAGTTAGGGGAAGAAAAAAAAAAATAAAAAAAAGACTGCTACATTATCAGATGTCTACCTGTAAGTGTGTCCTTTCCTATGGAAACCAGTTAATTATCAGTTCTGGGAGCTTTTGTTGGCAAATGGTGAGTTTAGTAACAATTCTGGATTTCTCCCTATTAAAGTGACAGGAAGTGGATAAGTACTGATTCCTAGAGTCCTCTTTCTCCCCTGCACAAAATTTCAAATATTAAAAAGCCAGTGATATTGAAAATTCTTAATTAAGTAGAGTTTTGAGTACAGCTGGCAACATTTTATTAAGTGAAGGGTATTCTAATCAATGATGTGAAATGGAAGTAAAATAGAAACAAAGTATTTTTTGTTTTACTATGAAATAAGCTGAGACAAAGATCTTAAGAAAACCTCTCTAGTGATTTTTTCATAAAAGTTAAGAAGACACATATAATCAGTTTTATCTCTGGTCTAATATTGGCTGAGGGTCTTAACCTGTAAGATTCAGAGGGAAGAACAGAATCTCACTGAATCTGTTGCTCAAATACATCTCCAACTGGATGCAAAACTTTAAAAATTTCTTAAAGAACTCAAATTAACTGAAAACTTTCCTGTAACAAGCCTTCTAATAATAAATGTCAGTGGAGTTCAAACTAACAGAAATTAAAATGGTATTTATAGCCTGGATTTAAAGTATTACATTAATGACAAGGGGTGTTTAGAATTCTTATTAGTATAATTAAAGTGTTTAATTGCTGTAAATGGACAGGAGCTCATATGTATAGACTGCACTTTCCTGCAGGCCTGCATTAGTAAAAGCACTATCATCACTGTAAGCAAGTGCCATGATATGAAAGGAAGTCAGAACACCCCTATTACAACATTTTCTTGTATTTTACTTCCAGACTAAGATCCATCTGTACAAAATGAACTCTATGTTTGACAGCCATCAAGAACTTTAGACATCCTGCCATAAAGCTCCCAACAATGTCTCTAGGAAGTCAAACAGAAAATATGGGAAAGGAGATGGAAGCTGGCATTTGAGCAAAAACTGTTGTCTGGAGTGGGGGGATATCCACTTGCTCCCTAACCAAACTGCCTAACTAAAGAGAATTCCTGAATAATTCAGAATATTTCCTATCTTTTATTGGGCTAACTCTTGAAGGTTTAGAACATTTTGTAAAACGAATGCAAAAAATAGTTATCTGTGAGTAGGCAAAATCTTTCATTTAAACACTTTGAAATGGCTTTATTTTCATTGTGGCCTCTTTCCTTTAAAACACAAAAAAAAAACCTCAAAACCCCACTATTTTTATGTTTCAACACACAGAATCTTCACAAAATGGGATAATTTGTTAAAATATCAGTAAATTCCACACTCTTTTCCTAAGGTAAATTTTGTTAAAAATGACCCTTTTGCAATAACAGTTTGGTTTTATTGATGAACTATTTAAAACAAAACAAAACAAAACAAAACCAACCAAACAAACAAAAAAACCAAAATACCCACAAGTTATTGAAACACTGTGAAATAAGTTCTAAAATACGCAGTTCCCGTGGGAAGGGATCGTGTCCAGCTGCTCTTTCCAGCCACTTCTGAGGGAATCAGTCACCTATGGGACTGTTCTGTTGATGGGAGTCCCAATTGAGCTTCAGAGTTTTAATGGTATTTTTCTATAACACATTCAACATGGGCCTGGATATTTCCTTAAATAAAAGGAGGAACTGTGTCGCTCAGATGTCTTGAAAAAATTGGCGGCCTTTCCCACAAGTGAAGGTCATTTAAAACCATATCACAAAGTGAGCTACAAATGACTACATTCTCCAGAACTGGACCAGTGACTGCCTGCTTTGGGATACATAAAGCAACTTGCAGAGCACAGCTGCTACGTATGTTTTTAATTTCTTCCTGCTTGCCTAATTAGAGGATTCCTTTTAAACACAGGTAAAAATGAGAGAAAGGTGGCTTATTGCAGAGTGTTACAGAGACAACCAACATCATCTTGGAGACAGTAGCCTGCCAGCAGATTTTTATATCTTCTTTGCTCTAACCTTAGAGGAATCATAATTCCTTTGTATTCTAGACAATAACCTTAACTGTAAGATAAGTAAAAGTCAAAGTAATTGTAAAAGAATTATGGTGGCTGATTTAAAAATTTGGTATCTAGAAATAAAACAATACATTTTTTACCTTGTTTTAAGCTGAGTATGCTGGATAATCAGTACCCAAGACTCCTTCATGAGCTTGTATTTTCTATAGTCCAGATATTACTTCATTATAACCTATTGTCATCCTTGTTAGTGGGATATTTTTAAAATTTTTTTCCAAATCATACAGATTTCACCCTGGTATGTAAAAAAAAATTGTTTGGAAAACATACAAAATTCTCAGTCATATCAATGTTTCTCTTTAAGAGATGCGTATGTCTGGAATCTGATTTAATTAATATAGCATATATCTGATTATATTAAATCACAAATGATTAAAACTCAAACATCAGACATAATTTTTTATTAACTTTATCTATTTACATTACATCAGAAGTACTCCTTTGCTGTAGTCTCAGTAGACTCTCAAAAGCAGCAGCTGGATGGCTGAGCATCTCCCCACTTAGATCTGGGCCATGCTAGGCCCTTGTAGCAAAAAAAGATTTTCATCAAAAGGAAGGGCTTGGTTCTGTCCAAGGAATAACAGAATGACTCCATTTGGAACAAAGTTTCATTGCAAAGCCCCTATCCTGAATAGATTAAAATTGATACTTATACATACATGAACACTTGCTCATATACCTTTTTCCCAGAAGTCAATGTGCTTAAAATGATGAAGACTGGGTTGAGGTCCAATATCAATTCCTGCCTGAAAGTCCAAAGTTATAATCAGTAAAAAAAATCAGTCCTTCCCAGTACCCAAAAGGTGGTTTACACTACAACCACACCAAACCTTGCTGCTTAGGTGAGTTGCCACTCATACATAACGTTTTGCCTCCACTCACTGCTAGCTCTCAATATAGCTTGACACAGAAGCCTTACACCACAAATAATTTCAACCTTCCTGAATATAAATAAGATTTGTTTTAAAACACAACACAGATATATGGGGAAATTGCATTTTAGGATACATTTAAGTAGTTCAGAAGCATAAAACATGCAACAGGAAATATGAAAGCAATTTTCTCTTTTTATACATGGATGTATCCTGGTAGGTGGCAAAGGAAAGCAAAACATGTTGCTGGGCAGAACAATGTTATAGGATTCTTACACGAATATTAAAAGACAAAAGAGATTCAGACTAGGAGATAACAAATTTTGTGAGAACCAATTAATTAAAATGAAAAAGCATGTACGCTAGCTAACCATCTGCCATCAAGGGAATAAATTTACCTGGTATTAATTTTGGAGATAAACACAGAGCTGAAATACCAGATTGCACATGGTAAACTTTGAGAACAAAATTATTCACGTGCAAAAGGAAGGAGTATGGCATATAGCATTTAATTTAACATCTTTCACATAGCTCCACTGTCTGGAAATGAAAAACAGGCCACAGTTTGTTAAGAATAGATGTTTCATACACAGTGTACAGCTACCTAACATTTTAAGACTGTCAGATCCTTATGACATATCTTTTTGACCTGACTTTGACCAACATCTAGCACAACCTACTAGATTAGATTGCCCCATGAAACTATACAAATAATGAGAGTGGGAAATCTTGAATATTCTGGATTGGAGGGAGTGGTAGTTCATATTGTAACTACAAAACATATTTGACTAATTTTAACATATCTGTTTTATGAATTAAGAATTGCCAGGGAAAAAGTACTTTAACGTAATGAAGTACAGATGACAAAGCTCATAGGTGTGAAAGACTCCACAAGCTGTATTAAAGACTACAAAAAATCTGCCCAAAACAGTAATATCCAATATCCAATACTGTTGGATACTGGTTACAACATATCAAATGGAGCTGTAGAAATATAGGATGACCAACAGATAAATATCCTGATCTCTATTTATACTGATTTCTGTTCCAAATCTGTAAAAAAAATTAACTCAAATTATTCCAGACTAAGTGGAAACCAGGATACACCATACATATCAAGTAAGTTTATCTGATGTATTTGCAATCAAACTCAACAATACCTGAAATCATGCTGACTGTATGTCAACAATATCTTAAAATCATAACATCAGATCTACTGAGAAAAGGCATACTGCCATTTTATAGCTTTGAAAAAGTACTAGCTTTCATGCTTCTGCTGATTCATACTGTCTTTGAAGTGCCTCTTTAAAACAAAGAAACAAAAATCATAATAGACCTATCCATACAGTTCTCCATTTGCATTTAGGATAATATTTAAAGCAAAGACAGGGTGGGAGGAGAAAATAAAAAGGCATCAGGAAATTAGCTGAGAAGAGAGAAGGTAAAGTTACTTCTGCCAGTAGCTAGCATATAATTTACTACCCATGAACACATAGAGAAGCTGTATAGAACAATGTACATGAAAAGCTGTAATTCTGATTGCATTCTTGTACTATAGATTTTAAGATCCCTTGTCCACGTACTTGAAATAAGAAAGTGGCCTGATTCTCAGTAACATTTAAATTCAAAGGAGCACTCAGTAAAGGTACAATGTCTTAGATGAGACTAGTGAGTTTAACCTATGAATTCAGAGTCGTTTGTATTTATTTTACTTCAAGTTCTGTTTTTTTTTTTTTCACAATCACTTGGATTAGATTATGAAAAGTGACATTTTAATATTGACCTAAGACAGTAGAGTGCACTGTGAGTAATCTCAGAGTCCATTTTATATTCTCTCAATGTTTATATTATATAAGTTTATATTCCTGGAGACTGTTAATCTATTCCTTTAGTCAGAGATATTCAGCTGTTGTGTATCTGCTTGGTTCCAGATGGATATGAAGTAAGTGCATCACTAGATATTGATTTCTAAGCATTTGGCGTATTAAAATGAATAAAACTTTTTTCTTTACCTAAGTCAGTATTACACAACCAGAAGCAAAGATACCTTTTCTCAGTCTGCATAATGTTCTATTAATCACAATGATTTTTTCAGCAGCAATAGAAACATTATAAGGCTAGTTTTAGTTCAAATGAAGTATATTTTGGCTTACATGTTGCAAGCTCTTTGATTTCACGTTTCCTTTTTTCCACCACCACTCCCTTCACCACCATGTTTATTTTTCTTTAACTACTACTATAGCAAACACCTGAAAATTGCACAATAAGATGATAGGCTAGATACTATACTGTGACAGAGGAAACGTCACTTTCAGCCCTATCAAACACTGCCACAAAACTTGTTTCTTTAGTTCTCCAACATTTATCTAAGTAGTTTACAGCACTGTTGGTCCAGAAATAGAAAACAGGAGGATACCCAGTAAAATTACTTGCACAGCTAAGATCAAAACTCAGCTTATTCTCATGAAAATTCTGTTAACGAGGGTAGGAAATGCGACAACAGAAATCTATGCAAGGAAAAAAGTGAGAACACATGAAAAAGATAATTTCTATAAAAGAGGTGGAGATCGTAATGCTGTGCTGCTTCTGATTACCAGAGTGAACTAGCTGAAAGTGAAGGTTATAAAGTTGCACATAACTGAAGAGCAGTGAAATATATATACACACACATGTCAACAATATGAACAGTATCCTTTTTGGAGATAAATGTATTATACCCACACACACACAAGAAAGTCAAGAAAATTTTAAAGAGGCTTTTTCAGTTCAACAAATAGCAAAGAATTACTGACTTTATTGCTCAGAAAACAGTACAGTTTTGAGTTCTAATATTTTATGCATAATGCTTTGCATAGGGATAGCACACTATTTTACAAAGGTCCTGAATCAGCAAAAATATCCTGCCGATTTCTCAGCACTTCAATGACACAGATTCACTGTGTCAAATTCTGTTCTCATTTATGAGAATATAAGTATAGACTAACTCTGCTTTGGAGGAGGTGGTGACAATTTATAAGCTTTATTTAGGAAGGCTCCTTGCAAATTACTCTAAATCCATTGTATAAATAATGTGTTTCTCATTTGTCTATTTAGTATATGAATAGAAGATGATTTTTTGAACGGTAAACAAAGTGCCGTCCGTAGGACTCACACAACTACACCAAACTCTCATGCTCAACAGTAGAACTGCTACTGTGAGACATTTTGATGCATTACAATTTTGGTTCATTTCTGACATTAGAAGATAACACTGTGTTGGCCCTGGACAACGGAAACAACAGGTTTTTTCAGCTCCTACATGCTGACCCATGTTTCAGTCATAAAGAACAAATTTAGACTCCTAAATGCATATAATTTGCTCTTTATTTTTTAATAAACATAGACTTATAAAAAGTGTTTTGGTTTTTAGACACAAATATGGCACAACCTAACACAACAGGATGTTTGTTTTGCTCTCACTGACAAATCCTTCACTGACTTCTGGTATCACAGAGCTCAAACACCTCTCTTGCTGGGAGTTTCACTTCTCTTACACCAGGATAAAAACAAGCAAGTCTCTACTTCGGAGAGCCCAGTAGAGTCTCTAACTATGGGTTAATTCAAATAAAATCTTTAGATTTGTTCCTGGTTCTTCATGTGACTTCTTCACCCTTTTGCTACCCTTACTGGCAGTGAAGGTAAGAACGTTCATACTCTTGACATTTCAGACAACTGAATAAAAGACAACACTAATTTATCTTTATATTTCTCAATTATACAGGCCAAATTTAAACTATATAATAGCTCCCATTGTAACAAATCCAACAGAGCTATTCTCATTTGTGCTATTACTACCTCCCTCATCCTTTTATTCTTCTGGAGAAACTGAGCTTTTTCAAATCAGTATGCACCAATACCTTTGGAGCCCAGTAACTCAGATCATGGTTCTTCAACTTTTAACTGAAAGTCCACTTAATTAAAAACAAATGAATAAATAAATGAAACCTGCAAAATACCTTCTGTTGATTTTTTTTTAGCAGTTTGCACTTCTATTGTTAATATGAAAAATATTTTAACTAAAAATATTCATAATTAAAACATTAGCACAATTATTGGACTTATAACTTACAAATGAGCTGGTAAGTCAGCAGTTAGCAGACTCTAACTAGTGTTGTTTTATGGTCCAGCAGTGGTCCCCAGGCCATGGGCTGAATAACACTTCTGTAGAAAATATATGAACTTCAAGCATCCGAGTGATCGATCTCTCACACATGCAAACACCCACACACTATCTGTCTCTATTTTTTTCCTTGAAAACTAAATGTCAATAAGATATTATTTTTAGCTATTACTTTTTTATGTTAATAGCAGAGTGGTACTAACAGATGATCTCAACATTTCCGGCGAGATAAGCATGGTTTCGATAAACATGCACCATTGGGTAGCAGCCAGAATCTGACAACCTTTTTTATTCCTTGAAAACTGTTTCATTGCACAACAACCCCATTTATTTCAGTGGAGATACTCATGGAGTTTTTCAGTTTGAAGTACTGGAATCTAGCCCTTTTGAGACAGGTAAGACTTGATTTTGCATTAGAAAGTTTGTAGTTTTCAGTCTTGCTTTTGAAAAAGAGAAACTGGTATTGGTTTCAGTGAATTAAGGACTGCAGAACTGGGTCACAGATTTGTTTGGATGACTTGTGAGAAGCTACCAATATGAATTCAAACTTTACATTGCTTATGTAAGGGTCATCCATTCATAAAGAACACCCCCTACTACCTATATCTCATTAGTCCAAACCCGCTCTGAAAACATGAAGAAGAAACACAGTTCTTTGAAAAGTTCTTTTGCTGGGAGCTCATATTTTTAAGCAAACAACCTGATGCTATCATATGCTTTTTAAAAAATAATCTAGGTCTTGAAATATGGAGTTCTTTTAAAATGTCATCAGCTTTCCTGATCCAACAGAACCCAGAGGCTATTCTTCCCCATAAGAACTCAAAAAAGGTCAACTGTTTTTAAAGATTCTGGAGGCAAGATCAAACGCATCTGGAATTAAGTCAGTTCTCAAGTGCAGCACTACTTAACATAATCAAGTGTATTGCTTATTCTCAATACTTGCCTCTGCACAGCTGCTGGACTCTGATCATTGCTTTTGAATCCATTGGAACTTTGCAATTATTCTTATGGGGCTTGACCTCGAGAAGTCCCAAACATCTTCAATTCATCACAGCTCCCAAGGTTACAAAACTGTAATTCCATCATGCAAGAATCAGGACTTCAGTGCCCAAATATCACAGGAAAGGCAGGTTATTTCTATTTTTCTTCTGATTTTCAAGACAGAAGAGAGAACAGTCCTCAACCTGATCCCATATGAGAATTCCAGCCCTCCAAAGACATACCCTGCTCCTCAGGCTTAGCTTTACACCTTTAATCCTTTTTCATTCAAATCAACGAGAGTGTATTTACTACAGAGAAAGCACCAAGGAAGTCCTGTTCCTGTGTGCAATAGGGCTGACTATTGATAGAAAACCTCAATGTGTGCATATATCCCTGTATCAGCCACGTGTAGATCTGGCCACAGCATTCTAGACAAAATTAGAACAGACTGTACAGCACTGGATTAGCTTTTTGTGGCTTGTAGAATAAGTGATGCAGCCACAGAGAGATATCCTTGTGTTTCTTTTACCTGTTTTGAGTTAAACTTTGATGGCTAAGATGGGATTCATTGCATCAGCCATATGCAGACTGTTTGAAGTAAGGACAACTCCCAAAAGGCTTCTAAGCAATGTATACCTCATGTCTAATATACACTGGCATGTACAGCTCTGTAAATTTTGTCTCCTGTAAGTGAGCTACCCAGGAGAATATTTTCTCAGGCAAAATAATAGACTTCAAAGCACATATTAGACAAAAGCAAGTAATTCTGTAATACTTCCATTTTGAAAGTATGACATATGAACAAAGTATCTCAGGCTGCCTAATTACATTTTCCTCCTCCTTTCATGATATTTTCCAGATTACAGCTAATTGAAAAAAGTTGTCTAATCATTTCTAAACCATGCTGCTCAAAGTCATATTGATTATCAGTAATATTAACGTTCATTTATTATAATATTATTTATAGCAAAGGTGCCAAAATTGGAAGGCACTGTTACTCTCCTGTGTACATCTTAGCTGTTTAAAATTAGATGTTTGTTACTTATATGAATGAAAATAAAGTTTTCCATTTCTATTCTGCTTTTCAGCATTTCTTTCTTTTACCTTACCTACTTAAATATTTATTTCCATTTCACAATGACCATCTCTCAGCCCAATATATATTAATTTCATAAAACCGTGCAATAAAACAGTTCAATGTTATGCTAAGCCACCCAAGGTAGCTTAATAGAATGGCCCTGTTAATGTGGCTATTTTAAAATGCTAGACTGTTCATTTCAAGCACAAAGGGTAACTTTCCACGGTGCTGTGCTGTGCACATTGGACTGTAAAGAAGTTTGATGATACAGACAGCTAATCTTAGATTGTCTGGCCTTACAAGTAACTCACACATTTCAGGTGACATTATTTGGTGCATCTGTTTTTTGATATCTGCTTTTCTTACAGTAAATGTTTTGCCCTTGTAATAATAGATATCTTGCATTGGATGCAGCCTATGAGGAGTCACCAGAACTATTACATTTAATTGTTTGTTATTTCCTAAGCAAAAGAGCACTAAGGAACGAGAAAGATTCATTTAATGTCTGAATGTTGTCTATTAACTTTAAAAGAGAAAAGGCTGTGAATATGCATCAGTGTGGTCATGTGCAGTACTAGGGAAATGCACAGCCACTGAAAAAGGATGTGGATAGCACTGAGAGCCAGATAAATCTGTTCACACGGCATTTCTTCTGGTCTGTCATTTTCCAAAAATCATAGCTTTCCTTCTCATAATGACTACCCTCCCAAGGTAATTATGCCCTTATCTTTGACATGCTTAATTTTCTTTACATCTCTAGCATGTTCAAACTGAAGAGCTACTCACTGCCTCTTGTTCACAAGTCCCTAAATATGGGTCACGGACTGTGACTCTTATCAATTACAATTTTCCTTTCACTGACTGAACAGACAAGGCAAGGCAGCATGGCAGAGCCTTTATCCCAGATACCTACCATCACCAGTCACTTTGTGATTTTTAGAAAAGACCACAAACTTAAAGTTGCTTTATTCTGGGCAACCTGTGATATCTACTCTAAAATTATACAAAAAATCATATCTACAGATGAACTGAAATACAGTCTCCCAGATTGATATTTCTCAAATGTTGATTTTTTAGGAACAGCAAATTTAGAAATAGAATGTGAATAACTTTGATATTTATTTAACATTTGACTAATAAATAAGAATCTTTATTCACAAAGATTAAAAATATTTTAAAAATACCTCATTGTATTCTTCACACAGAATTAAACTCAAAGTGTCAGACCCCAACCTTTATAATCTTTCTTAAGTGTGAATTAAGGTTATTCACTTAATTCTGCTGTACATAACTAACATTAAAGGAAAAACCTCAATGGCTTTCAACAACTTTTTATTTTACCTGGTTAGCTGAAACACACGTTCTTGATTTATGTACATCTTTGCCTCAAACAACAAAGTGAGGCCATCATTCAAGAAATGACTTTGATAGTTACTTGATTTTAAGCTTTCATATTTAATTGAAACTTTCAGCACAGTAGCCCATGTAAAATTGGATAGGCATGTATTCTGAATAAGAACTCATGTTAACAATAGGTAGAAAATAGGTATTTATAGGAATTACAGCAGTTGTCCAGCCTCTCTCAAAGGAGTAGCTCAGCAGAGAGATTTCTTTTCTCCTTCACATGTGCGTCTTATGTACCTTGCTTATCCCTTAATTGAGCCCTGCTCTGACACAACGTCAGAATAGTTTGTGACAGTAACATAATTTAATTTTTCACATGTAAACAGTTCAGCTGAAATCACTGGAGGAAAATTGCATACTTACATAGTTGTAAAACTAGAACTGGTTTTGTCTGGCCATTCTTAGGGTATCCCAAGAAACTCCCTATTGAGTTAGGGAGATATTGTTTAGTGTCTTTGATAACCCTATGACTAACAATCATGGTAAAAAATGGGACACCAACATATATAAGCATAGGTCAAAAATGTATTGTAATACTAGTAATGGCTAAGGGAAGGGAAGCAGTGGCGAAAATGGATTATATTTCCATGAATTGAATTGTTCCAAGAAGATGAAAAAGAGAACATGGTGACAGCAAGTGAAATAAAAATGGTCATAAAAAGATGAATCATGCAGGAATAAGAGGGAAATTTCAGAACTAACAAATGTTTTTTTTTCCCCCTGATTTCTTATTATTTTTTCCAAGGGAACATATAGAACAAATACCTTAGTATGATTAAAAAGTTGATCAAACATTTATAGCAAAGATCTACATATTATAAAATAAAATACACAGTTTTGTGGAAGAGGAATAAAGTTTCAAAACCAAAATAATATGTGTTAACTACAAGAGAACAGGATGAAACAAAAGATATGAGAAGGAGAAAGGCTGACATTCATAGGAACAATGAACTACTCCTGAATTCCCAGTCTTTGGTGATGGGAGCCATGATTTTGGACTAGCTGAATTTTATGCAACCAGTAATTTTGTGAGCTAACCCAAAGGCAGGTTTAACAGATTTACTTCACCTGCATTTCAGATTGGTAGAAGCTTCATATGGCTGGTGAAGAGTTTCCTATGTTTAGGGGTTAAATATATTTCAGTGTCTCTTTTCTGTACTTTCCCAATTTTCTGTCACATCAATGCATCTCCTAACTAATCTCAGTCAGCATCAATTTCTATATGATAAAAGTCTACTCATCAGTGTAAGTAAGTTTTATATTTTTCCTTGTCAGATTTGCTAAAGTCTGAGATAAAGGTAATTCAGTTTCTTCGGTGCTAAAATGGTAATCCCAATGTTTATCTCAGAGTGATTTTTAAAACATGGTTATGGATGTTATTGATGATAATGATTTGTGCTACAGTGGTGCCTAGTGTGGTGCCCAAAAATTAGGGCTCAGTTATGCTACATCATGCAGAAACACAGTGAGAGAGAATCCCTATTGAAAGAGACGACAATTTTAAGGCTGTCTTGAGACTTTATTAATGCAGGTAAAATGCCCTGAGATTCAGTGATAGGACATATCTTACAAATGAAAAGCACAATTTAAATAATAATATAACTAAATGAAACCTTTTAATAAACTAATTTAGACTACTAGTAATAGCCATGCAGGACTTCTCTCTTTTTGCAGCACAAAAAAGCTTTTCTCTCTGTGCCATTTCCATAATTCTTACTGTAGCATATGCACATTTGAAGAGTATTTTTCATCTTGGCTTGAATTCGAGGTGTTTTATCAAAGTATATTCCTCTAGAAGGAATTTTTTACATTTTATGCCTTTTATTCTTCCAGAAGAGCTAATCAATGTTTATTATGAACCTTTGGAGTATGTAAATAAACATAGCATTAGGCTTCCGTTTCATTGCCTCTCCTCTAGAATACACATTACTAAAATATCTAAAGACAGTTAGACTTTGAAGGACTTTTTTTTTAAAATACACAATGAGGCTTGTCAGGATTTTCTTTTGATCGGTTAGCTGTGTAATACTGTTAAGTCATGCTCCGTTATCAACAGCTGAACTATAAAGTTGTTGCCTACACTTTCATAGCAGTGGCAGTCAGTATGGTCTTCTTAAAATATAACGTATGCACCTGTGAGGGGAATGTGGAATTTATAAGTCCAGCAAACTTCCAGATGAGTATGGCCAGAGGGAATCTACTTATCACTGTACAAGGAGGAGAGCAATGCAGCATTGACTGTGATGCAAATAGCTGGATGTACCTAGCTGGAAGGAAGAAAAGGTGAGAACGGCGCTCGTGTGCCACATTCACTGTGAGCTGACTAGGCAGGTGTTTGCCTACACTGATGCTATTTCACGACTGAATCCAATGTCAGTTTTATTTACATAGCTGCCATGCTCACCCCCCCTTTTTTTTTTTAGTAGAGAAGAAATCTTGTTACTGAATTGCAGGAGCATATCTGCTTGGGAACATGTCTGCTCCCAAGTTCTTTATCTTTTCTCTTCTACAGAATCAGTCTTATGGGGCAGGAATTAAGTTTCTGGGGCAACTACTGTTCTAAACTTCATCAAATTTTAATTAGTAATACACCACTGCTTTGTAGACAGCCATATTTTTGAGCTAAAGCTTGCAGAGGGCTGCTAGTTTCTAAATAGTTGATTCGTTTCTTAGAACCATGCTTGCCTCCAGAGTAGCACAATTTCAACAGATCTACACCGAGTTCTTTAGCCAGAAAAATAAATAAATAAAAATAATTAATAAAATAAAACTTTAGAATAGCAAATCTAAGTGTGTGCCTGTGATTTCTAAGCATGCTACAGGGACAAAATTAAAATATATTATGGTTATGACATGCCAATCCTTGGCTCATTTCCATTTACAGTAACACAATTTGAGAATTAGGTAGATGCCTTTTTAACCATAATATCCTGCTTGTGGATAAAATATAGAGAGTTCATTTTTAAAATATTTGTACTAAGGGAACTATAAGTATTCATCACTCTGCAGTAAGTTTCCAGCCATATTAATTATGTACCCAAGATAATCATATACTACGTGCAACTTTTTGTTCAGACAACAGTGTCTTCATGTAAGTAGCATATGTACTATAAAAACAGGCCACAGGAGAACTTCTATAAACTCAGTTCCCTGTTTTTATGGAGATTTATCAATGTGAACCGGCTACAGCTCTAGGCACATAACACAGAAAAAACCTCTGTGTTGCAAGAGCATTAGGGTTATAAAGTCAAGCACATACAAGTTAGGAAATGTTGTCTTTAAAGTAGCCTGCATAACCCCATTTTGACTTTCTTTTGCTTGAGCAATCAGACACGATAATGCTGAGGGCCAGAGAAAAGCCCATGAGGACATAAAGGATCCTGGATTCACTCTAAGGTTTGAGCAAGGCACAGTAAATAAAGTCTAAAGAGTCTAGGGTGGCCTGAGACATCGAATCCAGCCTGCTGGAGGCTTCCATCAAGACCACAGCCTTTTCCCAAGAGCAGATGAGGCTGCTCGGCAGCTAGCATTGCTCAATTAGGCAAAAAGGCTTCTCCCGTCTCCTGCCCTGTAACACCCAGAGCTGGGATGTGGCAGCGGCTGCCAATGCCTCTGGAGGCTGAGCAGCACAGATGGGAAGATGCTGCAGCTGCTGGGGCCAGTGCCCTCCCCACTCTCTGCAGGAAGGGCAGCAGCATGGGAGACAAGGGGAGCCTGGCTTTCCGGAATGGCAGGGATTCAACTGTGACAGCTCAGCTCCCTGTCAGAGCATGGATGTCGCAAGAGACTGCATCTGGCAGAAGCTGCTGCCAGAGGAAGGTGGCCAAGGAGTAACCGAGCATGGAAACTGCTACAGTGAGGATATGAAGTGTGACGCAAGACAGAGCTGAGGGCCAGGATCTTGATCCAGCCCCAAAATAACTCAGTGTGGATTATCCTGAAGTTTGTGATCAAATGCCTCATAATTCACACCTTAACCCTGTGTTTTCTACTTCTTAATCTCTATTCTCAGCCTCCTACCATATTCCCATCCCTCCACCCTACCCCCCACTCGCCACCCACCCTGATTTCCATCCTGGTTTTTCTATCCAGCTAATGCTAACAACTTCTCTCCCTCACCAGCTTTCAATTTTACTCTCTTCCCGTTTACCAAGTCTCTTTCCAGTATCTTCTTCCACTGACACATCTTCTCACGTTACAAAAGGCAGGGGAACCATGTCCTCTGCTCCTGGTACCTTGGGCTGGAAGTCTGTGTGAAGGTTAGTATGTACTGATTTTCTTTCCCCCCCTAGATTCATAACTTAACAAAACTAAACAATTTTTTTTCTAATGAAGACAAAAGAAAGTACTTCTCTGCCATCAGAGCAACACTTTAGCTAAGGTTCTAGTGCCTACTATAAAGCAAGTAGGTCCTAGACTGTCTTAACCTATATATTCATGGAAGAGAAAACATATTTTCTATTAAATTCGTTCTCTGAAACAGCTGAATCATTCTGGTTGACACTGGAAAAATACAGCCTCAGGCAGTTACCTGACAATGCAATTTTCAGACTGAGTGACTACAGTTTTAAAAAGCTAAGAAACCCTGATAGCAAGTTCTTGCCATGGGATGCATTGGACAGCAACATGTATGAGCTTTACTAACAACATTACCACACTATACCAACAGAATTATTTATTGCAGAGAAAAAGCCTTTTCGGATATCGGCAACTTACAAGGACCAGCCTCTACATAAACTACCATCAGCTCTAAGAGTACAGAGTCAACACAACCTGAGCCCTAGGTCTGTACAGGTGATTCTTTCCATGAAACCAGTATGAAAACCAAAAACTAATTCTATTTCCAAAATAACTTACCTTATGATATTTTGCTTATAACCTCCTTTATCATTACCAACTAGTCATTTCAAAATGCTACGTAAAGGCAACTAAAACTGGAAAAACAAAGAAGAAACATTTGCTGACTTTGATGTTCTTGTCCCTCTGGTGCCTGTTAGTATTTTGGAGAAAAACATCTTTGAAAACTAAGCAGAGAGAAAGAGACAGTGAGAGAGGCACACATAGAGAAAAGCTCATATTCTGCAGAAGCCAGAAGGCACCAGATAAAAGCTGATAAAAAGTAGGTCAGCTAATGATTCACAGCATCCAATGCTCGCAGAACCCTGCTAACAACAGCAGGGAAGATGCAAATGCAGAAGCTAATGTCAAGTTCTTTAATATAGGGGAAACGGATATAATAGAAGCAATTGGCTATACACACATCTGGATATGGAAACTCTGTAGATGTTGAGAACAGAGCTCCACTGATGATAATCTTTATTTAGGGTCCACTGGAAATTCAAAACTCTAGACTTGAGCACCCAACTTCTTCCAGTCTGGATGCTGAGACTGGTGATGTGAGGTCCATGAATACTCATGCTTTCTCTTAAAGTTTTTTTCTTTCCTTCCTAGCCCACCCCACCCCACCCCACCCACCCCCCCTTGCTTTTTTTTTTTCCCCTGATATCACTCAGGGCAGTGAAAGTGGGTAACGCTCTCAGTAGTAGCAAAAGTGGTAACATCATCTTTGGCAATAACATATCGCAGCTTTCTGTTGGATGGTTTATCAACCTGATATGACTTAGGTTCACCCAGTGGTGGAAACAACTTCTTTATAGTGTAGATAGCCAACACAGAAAATAAAGGAAAAGGAGGATAAGAAGGAAGGTAACTCATTAGATAAAGATCCCTTTGCGTTTACAGACACCCTTAAAACTGCCGACAACAAGGATCCATGAAGTCTTCCACAGGGGAAAAACATGCTCATTTAAAAATGAAGCCTCTTGCAGCCTGATTCTGCAATGAACTTATTAAGGAGCTTGAGTGAGCTAATAGGAATACACAGCAATTTCAGTTTGGGATTTCAGCGTTAGAAAGGGAAACCTCATCAGCATAAACAAAGGTGACCTGAAAGTACAGAAGTCTTCACACGTTTCCAGTCAACAATGCTGACACACAAGCTCGCGGATATTTTTCCCCTTTACTGTTTGTGACGGCATAATAAGCCCGTGGCAACTGCAGCAACTGCTTAGAAGCGAAAGGAGAGTAATTTATTTTAGTTATGTTTTAATGTCTTTTGTCAGCTTGAAACCAGGAGAGTCAGCTCCCTTTGACCAGCTGGTTCTCTCCAGACCACAGGCAAGGGCTCCATGGACTGAGAACTTCTGCAGCAGACATTATTGATTGCATGGTTCCTTTTACACGGAGAATGAAGTCTGTGACATTTATTACTGTAACAGCACTCCTGTGCCAAATAATTCATTTTATTTTTTTGACAGAGTGTTTATTTATATGAATTACAACCAACTCTTGAGCAATAAAGAGGCTTCATCAGAAAATCCACTAACATTTAGTTGAAATTCCAGAATCTGAAACCCTAATCAACTTTGGGTCAGACTTTGCCTTTTGTGAAGTGACATCAGTTGACATCAACTGAAAACTTGGCCCATTATCTCAGAGGTGAAGGTTCCTAAAATAATTGTTCTATTTCCAAAAGTGTGAATTTATGGTCAATTTTTCTTTGACAGATTCTATAAACAGAACTAAAGCCTCTAAAATAGAGCTCAGACCTGATTGGTTTATATAATCAAATCCAGGCACTAAATCTCCAAAAGCTTAAAACAAAAATTGATCAGAAATGTTGCTATTTTAAAAAAAAAATATTAAAAAAATTAATGTTAATCCTGTTGAAACTCTAAGAAAAAGGAGCACTTTAAAACAGACATTTTCATTTTTATTTTTGAATTATTTACACAAAAACATGCAACTTAAATATTTTGAAAGAACAAAAGTCTTGAAAAGTCAAAACTTAATTAAATATTTTATTCTTATCATGCAAAAATGTTTCAGTTGATCTCCCCAACAGTTTAAATTTGTTTGATAAAAAATACATTTGTTTTATTATTCATTCCAATTCAGGACCAAAAAAATTATAAAATTTATTGGGAAATTAAAAATCAATTTTGCACCCAGATCTACTTAAATTAAGGTTATTGGGATATTCTTTTTGAATACTTATTCCCTCAGGATTCACTGGGCCAAATTAATTCCTATTAATTAATCTCCACTGTTTTCACTGTGCTTCTTCCAAAAAAAGGATTTGATTTTTATTTCTTTAAAATGTTGGCATATGCCATTAATATTTCTCAGCATTTAGATTAATCCTATTTGCTTAAAAATTGCTATCCAAAAAGAGGAGGGAAAAAACCCAAATGTTTGGCAAAACATACATTTATTCCAACATACTAAAAAGATAAATTAGTTCAGAGTCCTGTATTCAAAGCAGATCACAATCTAATCTTTGCTTAGTATGTGATAAAAATAAACATTAAAATGAAATATATTGATGCATTTTTCGATTAGTAGAAAATTTCTATTTTGATTAATAGAAATTTTAACAGGAAGAATGTGTTTTTTTATCAGCCCTCAATCAGAGATACTCTTTTCTCAAAATCCTTTTCATCCAGCTGAGTGCAAGATCACTGTGACATGAATAATAATGCTTTCCTACGTAAGAATACAACATTAGGGCATCATATTTTACTCAGAAAATTATAAGACATATGCCATGGTCTCCTCCAATCTCAGCAAGTGAGGCCACGAGTCATTCCCTGAAGCCCTTCATCACCCTGGATTTGCTCCAGCTACTATCACGTCTAGGCTCTATTGGCAGCTGGAGACAAATGGCTCCCCTTTATACTCTTGTATAAAATACAGCTGTGAACTGGCATGCTTTACAACATTAAGAATGATGCTGTGATGTTTAAACTCTAACCTGAGGACATTGCTTTCACAAGGGTAGAAAAGTTACTGACAGACCCATTACAGTTACTAGTGTCTGGCCAGGAAATGGCTCCTCATAGTCATGTCCAAGGGACATGCCAAAAGTCAGAATCTTTTAGAAATTACCCTGCTGGAAAAGTCTTAGCAATGGCTATGACCATTAAATATCAAGTCTGTGGTACTTTGACAGTTCATTAGCAGCGTTAATTGTACTGTGTCAGCTGAGGTAGGTGGCCAAGTCAACTTTCCTTCTTTACCTAAAAGAGGACAGCCTCTACTTTGAGAGGGATGGATGCTGCAGATGGGGAGGAAGCAAAGGCTCAGCAAAGCACCACAGCTCCCTCCCAGGGTAGCAGGACCCCTGCTCACAATGCTGCATCATACTTTTGTGTACACTTATATAGCTTATTCCCTTACAGTGAACGGGAGATGTATCTTTTACACTTGTGAAGGTATTTTCTAATAATGGTGTTTTCTGCATGCTCAAGAAACACTAAAGGCTATGTAATGATCCTTCTTGTCATAAAGCTAAATAAATAAAAATCACATTCCTAATAGTCCAAGTACACCGATAAGAAATCTGAATTTAGGTATATTTAACAAGTTTAACAGACAAGGTAGATGTTCTCCATTATTCTTAAGATTTTTCATCTAGACTATAGTGAATTATTTTGAACTGGATATTTCTGACGTGAACTATTAATTGTATATAATGATATTTAAGACCTGGTTATAGATATACAGAAATCTCATGAAAAATTTCACTTTGTTTGATAGTTTTATTTTTCAGGGATACAATCTCAGAAAATCAGACTGATTGATAGTCAGCTATGTCCACCTGCTGTTTTTGCTATATGTTTGCTGCTCCAGCACTATCAAATAGAAATATAATGCTATGAAGCCCCTTTGAGTCACACCTACTTTACAGTTACTTTACAAAGATATATGTGCTTTCATACCCGTGTAGGGCAGATGATACTCTAATCCAATGCAAACACTTGACAAACTGTTGATTGCCCAGACTAAAACTCTGATAATGATGTAATATCAGCCTCATTTGTTCTTCATACTTTAAAAGAAAACCAACAAAAATATGCATTTTTACAGGGTTTTTTTTTTGGGGGGTGTTGTTTTGTTTTGTTTTAATTTTCTGATACCATGTGTTCTTTACATGTTTTCACTTTGTAAAAGAGGAGGACATCAGCAGAACTGAAAAGAAGGACAGACGGTCTAAGTCACACCTGTTCAACACTATCTCTCAATGTCTCTGTTTCCACAACCTGAAAATCCACTCAGGGCAAGAAACAACAGAGGAACAGAGAAGATAGGACTCCTGAGTAGTACTGAGTCTTAGGATCAGAGGTTGAGGTTGAATGCAGAACATGTGCCAGTCTGCATCTACTGTATAAGCAAAGAGAAAAAATAACACATAACAACATTACTTAAGAAAAAATATTGATACTTACAGTCCTGCTAGTTTCATCTTCAAAATGAAGCAGTAGTTGTTGTATCAGACAGTAAAAAGCAATAAGATGAGAAAGCCCTACGGAAAGAGATACAGAACAGAATTAAAATACTTGAAAATGGATTCCTTTGCAATTTAAGACACGGCATACCCACAAGATTGCAACTGCTAAATACTGTTTGTGATTTAAGAAAAACAAATATGTGCAGTTTTCACTAAACTTTTACAACATGTAGCAGGAAAAAAGTTCTGGTCTTCTACAGAGGTACCTTGGAGCTACTGCAAAATGATTAATAGATAATATTAGCACAGTTATTGGCCTAGATCTACAAAATATTATGCACCTCCTAATATGTGATAAGCATAACCAATTTATGTTACTTACAAATACATTCAGAGAATCAGGGAGTTCTGAGCATCTTACTGGAAAAATCATGCGAGTATTATAGAAGCAAGTACAGAAGACTGGACAGTAAAACAGGTGATCTTGCTTGAACTATATCAAAAATTGTCTGTAAAATAAAACCCAGAAATCAAGCACACAGGTGACCTTTAGCTATGAAAGACTTATATCTACTATACATTTAATTCAGCATCATTAATTAGAACTTAGAAACTTCAGGTAACATAAATATAAATACTGGGAACTATGCACTTTGCATAATTATGCACTATTGCATTATGTTTGTTTGCTTGGTTTTTAACAATGCCAACAGAAAGAAGTGTGGCACTATTACATTAACTATCAGTAAAGATGCATGTTTCCTTTCTCCTAATTCAAGGTCAGTATTCTAAACTTTAATTGTCTATATACTTCTAACCTTTGATCTTTTCCACGAAAAACGGCAAGCAAGTTGAAAATACAATGTCCTTAATAGAAGAAGTAGGTCAACATCACATTTCCTTCATCAAAAGTGCCAAAAACATCAGGTCACTTTCCTCGTCCCCAGATCACTGATCGGCAGAAACTGGAAGCAGGGAAGAATCATTCTATACATAGTTTATGCCATTCTTTTTTTTAGTGTCTCTGGTTGCAACTGCAAATAGGATATTGGACAAGATGGATCTCAGTACTGGACTAATCATAGAATCATAGAATCATTAAGGTTGGAAAAGACTTCTAAGATCATCGAGTCCAACCATCAACCGAATACCACCATGCCCACTACACCATGTCCCTAAGCGCCTCATCTACACGTCTTTTAAATACTTCCAGGGATGGGGACTCAACCACTTCCCTGGGCAGCCTCTTCCAATGCTTGACCACTCTTTCAGTAAAGAAATTTTTCCTAATGTCCAATCTAAACCTCCCTTGGCGCAACTTGAGGACATTTCCTCTCGTCTTATCGCTGGTTACTTGGGAGAAGAGACCAACACCCACCTCACTACAACCTCCTTTCAGGTAGTTGTAGAGCGCGATGACGTCTCCCCTGAGTCTCCTCTTCTCCAGACTAAACAACCCCAGTTCCTTCAGCCGCTCCTCATAAGACTTGTTCTCTAGACCCTTCACCAGCTATGTTGCCCTTCTCTGGACAGCAGTTCTTGTAAAAGTTTTCTTAGGAGTCACATGTTTGCATTTATGGCATCTGATGAAATTCACTGTTTTGTCTGCCTTTCTTAGCTACACACTCAAAAAGGGGGGTTATTAAGTCAAATGAACAAATATCCCTTTGTTTAATTCTATAATCCCAATATTCAGGCACTTCCAGCAAAAACAGCTCAAGAATTGTTGCTGTCTATTTACTGCATGCTACTATTATTGGAGTGTTTATCCAGAATTCAGCAGACAGATGGATATTTGCCTGTGATTTGAATCAGCTGGAACCTGTATACGTATTTGGCATGACACTGAGGCCAAGCTCTGCTGAGAGGGCGATGCACTGAGCTGGGCTTGCTGCCACATTAGTGGAAGTCACAAGAACTCTTGTCACTTCAGAGGGTTTGTATGTCTACCTCCAAAAATACTATGTAGAGACACCAAACAATATGTACAATCTGTGATTCTCCTGTATGCCTTTTCACATACCTACTTGGGAGTTGTTAGATCATGAAATAGCCACTTATGCGATGTGAAGAGGTTAAAATGGGTCTTCAATTTTCTTCAGCAGGAACCTTCCTGACTTGCAGAGCCAAGTATTGATCTGTACATTTCCCCATGCATCAAACCATCAAACTATCATCACATGTATTGCCTTCTCAGATGTAACCAGAAATAACAAAGTATCCCAACAAATGAATAAATGAATCGTCTTATGGAACTTGTGGAACTCTCTTCCATCATGGACAAAACAAAATCCCATCGTCCTCTATGGTGCAAGATCAAGCTGCTGATGGACAGTACAACTGCAGAACAAAAACAACTAAATCAGCCTTGGAGCTTCTCCCAACCATTCCCAGAAAGAAATTTTCCCCAGCTCTTTTATTCTGCCATGCAGCACTTTGAATACTGTGTATTCTGTGACAGATGAAAGATAGACATGGAAGGTAGTATGAGCAGGACTGACTTACTAGGCTTTCTGGCATCCAGCAGTGGACAACAGACAAATTATAACAGCATGTACATTCATGTTATCATCAAAGCTACTCTGGCCAGCAGTATGGACTGAAGTGGTCTGTGCAGTCCTTTGAGAAAGCAGAAGTTGCCTCAGTTTGCCCAGGCACAATATTTGCATCTCAATACAGATGGACTTGGCATTTAGATGTAATTTTGTACATTGAAATCTGAAGCATTAAGCCATTTTTATTCTTGTTCTTTACTCCTTTTATTCTCATTTATTATTGTGAAACCACCAAGCATTCACAAACTGTTTTTGTAATAACACCTAGAGCCTGTTTTTCAAGGTGACACTGGTTTTGACTGGCTCTGTTGGTGGTGCTGCACCAAAGAACCACTCACTTCCTTTGAATCCATTTGGACTCCTGAGTGCTGGAGGAAAGCACAATGCTTGAAATCAGGCATGTATTGTTTCCAGCTGAGCACTTTGGTATGAGGCTACCCCCAAAATCGGCACAATGCTGATCTAAAATTGCCTGATTTGCTCTTCCTGGCCCCTCAGGCAGTCTGTCCTTTTCATTCTTCTTTACAGCATGGGTTCCTTTAACTATTTAGAGACATATGTTTTCAGCTTCTATTCATACTTTGACATTCACTCACTTTTCATTCTGGTAACCTTGCCAAAAGCAGATTTTGGCAGGTGAATTTCCATCACATTAGAGAGATTAGCTTAGCTGATATAAGTTGTACACAAGGGGTTCAAACAAGCACTAGTAGACTTGCCTGACAAATGCAGGCTTAAATTCTTCTTTACTTCAGCTGGGTACAGGAGCGACTGCCAACTACTCACGGAACGATGCAATGAGGCAATCAATTAAAACAAACACATCTTGAGGCAGAATAAAGAAACTGAAAGGTTAGTATTTTTTCTGCTATCTGGTGCATAAATCAAACTCTTAGTTAAATTTCAGAGAGGGAATTTTTTCTTTAAGGGCTTATAAAAACTCCTTGTATAACTGACATGCTTTCAGTGGCAATGATGCAAAAGCTCGTGTCGCAGCAAACAGCCTCTTGCGCCTGACAATACAAATATTCTCTTGAACAGCACCTCAGAAGTCGTCATTGAGCAGCAAGAAAACAATGAGGCTAAAAAACTCACCACTGCCTCCATTTATTTTCTTCTAGCCTGCTCCCAGACTTCAAAATCAAAAGAATAGAAGTATACGATATTTGACTTTAGTGTCACTATATTTTTCAGATAACACCAGGCGAATCAGGACATTTATTTTGAAAGCACCATTCCTAGACTGGGCCAGTATGTTCTGTCTGTTGATCTCATTCAAAAACATGAAATGTCCTAAACTATTCTGACACCAGTAATAAAAATCCACCATGTGGACAATCATACATGAAACCACATAAAGACACCTCCCCGTCACCCTTTTGATTTTACAGGAATTTCAACCTAATATCCAGTTACAAATAAAGCTGGTTCATTTCACAGCCCTGGCTGCAAAACCATGCTAAATTTGCCATTTCACAAGGTTCTGAAATTAATCCAGGTGAGACTCAGTAGTCAAATTTGTTTTGCATTGTAATTTTACGTTCATGCAACCTCCAAACTCAAGTCAAAACACAGGGTCCTTGAAACCCATTGTACTGAAATCAAAAGCGGGGATGGGGGGAAGTCAGCATCACCTTAGAGTTTTGTTCATCTCTCTCCTTTGCAGATATTTTTTTTCATAGTCCCAAGGAAGCTACAAGTTTCAATGATATGTTGTATCCAGAATTCCTTTATCCAATATTAGAAAAATTGAAAGAAATGGACAATCTTTTCCTTCTTTTTGCTCATGTTTATCTGTGATTCTTTCAGCTTGGACAATTGATATACAAGGAAGTCAGTCAAACTCTTCCCATTTTCTAGGCTTATGGATTTAACCTTTAGGAACTAAATTTAACAAAATATGGAAGATGACAATCATCTGTGGGCAGCTGACTACTATTAGCTTCTTCTATCAATTCCAGTTGATACCACCACTACCATGTGGTGACCAGGTGCAAAAATTGGCTGGCCCCACAGGGAGAGAGCCAAAGGCTGAACTTTGGCAGGTGACTGTATCACTTTTTGGGAAATGGCCATTACTGGCACTGTCCAGCTGGCACAGAAGACTCGATCAGCTGGGCATTCACCTGGGATCAGTATTTGCCTCTGGATAGGAATCTGATGTTTCTTCCATTCCTATCATCACAACCAGAGCTCCCTACTGAAGCACTATATGAAGTTTATGCCTGGAAATTAAACTGTTCATTCTAATTGTTTCAGTATCTAAACCATCCCTTTGCCCTATTCTAGAGAGTCATCTTCATGTCATCAGCCACATTCCTGAGGAAAAAGCTGTCTGACAGGGTACACAGAGTGATAATGGAAGAGGATACTTCTACTTACTTACCTTTCATTTCTAAGGCAGGAGTGACAAGTAGGGCACTTCGCTTTTGGATTTTTGGCAACTGGATGTCTCTGTAAACAAAAAAATTGAAAACCATATTTGGAATACATGGAATCACCTTGCTGTGGCCCACTGAAGAATTTATTCAGAAAAGTCTTTTATGAAAGTCCTTCTTTGGCACAAAAAGGATGTCACTTCATTTCTTTACATTTCAATTTTTTTTCTTTATCACTTTCTTATCCTGACTTAGGTACTACTAAGTAGTTTCAATTTATTTTAGAATTGTCCACTACAGCTATATCCACCATCACCCCAAGGGGGCATTTATGCCACAATCAAGTCACCAACAATATATTATGAAAAAATGTTTTTGTATTTTCATTACACTTCAGTTTTTATCTTCTATCTCATTTTCAGCCTTCCTTTTTATCTTCTGAATTCAGAGCAGCTGGTGCAACTACTTAATTCTTTCCTATCCATCTATTCCATAGGGATTGGTAGGGCAGATAAGCAATTAGACACGCTACTCATGAGTGGTTATTTCTTATTTGGAAGTGGTTTCTACCCACAATTTATTCTAAGCCATTTGTCAAACACTTGTGCTCATGATTATGTAATTGCACTATGATAATGCATTCTTTTTCTATAGAATAACAACATTTCCCAGCATTTGCTCCTAAATTATGTTTACAACTGTTCCTACAAGGTAATGGTCTTTAAATGAGACAACCTACTATTCTTAAAGGATACCTTTAATTGCTGCAATTATGATAATTACATGAAACGTATAAATGAAAAAATATGTGGGAGGTAAATATGCTGGCATATTTACAGCACTTATATGTCAGGAATGGGTTAAAGCTCTGATTCATATCTTGCACATATTGGAATCCAGCTCTTTGGCCGGATTTCCATTTTTGTAAAATACATCCAAACACAAACAGGATGAAGCATGCTTCAAATGGAAAGAGAAGCCATTTTAAGTAGCTCTGAATCCCTTTATTTTTCCTCCCCTACTGGCATGGCACCTTCTGAATCTTAATCTCTGAATACCGCACAGTTGTTTCCTCTGGCAGCGGTTTCATCTGTTGGGAATTAAGGCCCTGATCCTTCAAAGAATTGCATGCATTTAAATGTCCAGTCTGTGCCAATAACAGGATAAGGCATTCTGCAAAGTTAAACCTTTGCAAGTCTTTTCAGGCTTGGGGTGTGAACCCTGATAGTAAATACCCAACATGTCCAGCAGTGCTGGCTTCAGTGATTTGTTCTATTACTCTCTCAGCACAGAACATCCTGCCAGGTTCTACCAACCTTCCACCTTTATGAAAGCTGCCTTCCACTCCACAGTGCCACAATCACCACTGCCACTCCGAGAGCATCAGAGTCTTGTTGAGGCTGATATAGAAAGGAGGAGACAGACTGTGCAAATCAGCCCTCACTTTCCAAAAGTCAAGGGAGAGGGCTCAAGAACAGTCAGATTTCTATTCATCACACAAGCTCATATTTCACGTCTGCTCCACTGCAGAGAACCAGGAGAGTACTGGTGTGTACAGTGCTCACGGGGAGGAGAGAGGTCTTCATTCCCAATATCCTAGTTCCCCCTCCATAATATAGTGCACAGCTGAGATAGAATGACTGATCATTTTAAATTGAAAAATTGAACTGAAAATTGAACCGTTCTGTAGAAGTGTCTCTGCTAAAAAATGAGAAGAAACTGCCCACAACCTGAAGTGACATCCCTGCCCAGGTACCGATAACTTAGGAACTCCTTTTATTCCTACAAGCAGAGCCTGAATCAGGTCAGAGACTTGTGTTGCTTTGGAAATCCAGCGATTGTCACTGAAGTTGAAACACAGTCAGGTAGTTTTACTGTTCTTGCGCCACAGAGAGGCATCTCTCATGCATGTTGCTCAGGACATCCTTTCCACAATGCTAACCTAACTGTTGGCCCCGTACATTAATGTTGTTGTTATACGCTCAATTTTCTTTTTGATAGTGGAACACAAAGGTCTCTATAGTCCACAAAGATTGCCCTTATCATTGGGAATATATGCCTTAATACACACTGAGGGGCACTTGTGCTGTACGATATGAATACTACCATACGCTGGGCATTGATTACTGTATCAAAACAGCACATAAGGACAGGAATTGATGAGAACAGCAGCCACTTTTGAAAGGAAGCTTCCTGCAGATATTTTTGTTACTAAAAATATACTAAAAATATTCTCTCCCCCGCTAATCTACCTAGCCAAGTCTTAGTGATTACAATAGATTCTCCCATTCTACTCCAAAGAACCTTCTCTAGTTCAACCTTAGCTAGAAGTATTCCTCCTTCCCCCAACTTTTATTCTTAATTTCCTTTTCACACTTGAGTGATCTTCCTGTGCATTTGTACATTACCAAAAATTTCTCAATTATTTTCATATCAACTGTTTTTCTTACATTTTTGCAGCTTTTCTTTTTTTTTAAAGCAGATACTGCTGCAGCATAGGAAAGGCTCTATCAAGTCTGTGAACTGTAATTTAAATTTAGAATGAAAAGTTTTCAGTTCTTTCAGCTGCATACTGCTGTTGTTTGCCATATAACGAGTCCATCAATTAACTTTTTCATTTAGATGCTGCTCCCTGCTCTTGGGCGCTTCCCACATGAACAGCTCAGAGACGATACAGTCTAGTGATGCACACCAGACTATATAACAAATCTTGACTCATGACTGAGGTTCACCAACAGCAGTTTTCTTCCTACACTTGTTCTTCCTGTACTTTTAGTGAGAATTTTTTTTCGTTATTTTGGGACTTTATTGTGCTTCACTTTCTCTCTCTTCCTCCTAAACCTGAAGACCCATTTAAGACCTGCTTTGAATTTCTATATGACATGGTAGGAAAAGATGCAGAAGTACAAGCTGTGCATCCAGTGCTCCCCTTGGACCCTGAGTTCTCTCCTGCCCTCCGCTCGTTCATGGAGAAAACAAGCGGTACTGACATATGCTCCCTTCTCTTAGTTATAAAGGGCATATACTGCATTTCTAAGGATCCATCCCTTTCTTGTTCTTTTCCTCAATAAAACTGCAAAAAGTCAGGCTGTACCTTATTTAAATCTTATCTTGCACAACAGCCTGAGTGATTATTTAATTGTTTGCACCTGTTATTTAAGAGTTCCTGTCTCATTCAATTAATTAGACATATTTAGAGACTGATATAAAGCTCCATGAAGTTAGTGGGGCCTTTCTAAGAGATTTGTATCAGTTGTCTAATAAACAATTTCATACCATTTTTGTCCCCATTTCCAAATGTGTTGAAAAATGTTTTATTTTACATTCTGCTCAGGCTTAAGTATTCTTAACATTTTGTGGTGGGCATGAAAATCCTTAATTTTACTCGGGGGTTGTTGGAATCATATTATTTTTCTCTGTTTACACAATTTTTTTAAAGGTTAATAATTAAATATATTGTGTTGCCTTTCAGATTTATATCAGACCCTGACTTCACAAAAGATTAAACAGCAGTTGTTGACCTTTAGTTTGATGTACTAATTTGATGATTTGAGAAATCCTGGTACAACTTATTTTTGTTTGAGATCAGAGACTCTCTGTTTCAGTATGCAAACTCCATTTTGAGCTTACATCTTGACTGCCTTCTCTTCTGCCTTTCTACTGGTATCTTGTGCTAAAGAATAGAACATCTCTCCACTTTTATGATCATTTATTTAAGGGGTAACACTCTCAAGAAAGAGCCCAGGGTAAAGCATTTTTAAATTCTGATCTTTTAGAAGAGGGAATTATACACTACTGACTTGAGGGGAAATGTAACTACAGTGAGGCTGGTCTCAGAATCTCTCCCTAAAGTCCGGTTTATAATAGGCAGGTTTCTTAGCCATTTTATGGCAGAAGAACAGCACAGAAGAGAGCAGAAGTTTGACTGTAAAAGAAACCATGCAAGAGAGAAGGGAAGGGATCCTAGGACTCTTAGAGAAAACGTCAGATCTAATTGAAAGATGCTAAAGGAGAAAAAGAGATATATGCAAAAGTACTTTGTTTTGTCTAACTTTTGCTAGCTAAAGCAAAGAGTAAATCAACTTTTGAAACCTTTACAAAGCCTACAGCCCATCATTTCCCATCTTGCGTTCTGAATGGAAAGTAGTACATAAGCACAAATTGCTCACAGAATTGGAGCTTTAGCAAAACGCTTACGATTCCTAATTTCGTCACTGTTCAGGAAAATATTTAAGCACATACATAAGCCCCATAGCACCTTTTCATTGGGCTCTAATTCAACTCCCTGATTAAGTGCTTTTCTGAAAGAAGGATTCTATGAGAGAAACTAAGGTAAACCAATAGTCTGGAAATTAGTATTCTGCCCATTAAACACCTTGAGCAAACCTTTGTTCTAGCAGTGAGCAGCATTTTTTGTATTGGGTAGGAAATATATCATATATTAAATCTTTTTAATATTCAGTCTAAATAGAGATACTGTCATGACAGGCTACCACTGCCCTCCTAATCCTCATAGAGTCCTCTCTGAAGCCTACATATATGTAAATAATTCACAGAAAATGTGTCAACAGACAGTAGAAGACAGATGACATTTTTATGGCATACCACAAATAGCATCTTATGGCAACATGTAAACACAGAAATGTTCAAAACCTTTGCTCTCTTCGTGAGTGAAAGACATCTCTGAAATTTGTATGTCTTTTTCTGCTCTTCAGTCCTAAACCTGTGGTTGTGTGAGTGGAATCTAGGATGGGATTATTAAGTAATGCATTGTTTAGTGCAATGGTTGAGTAGACCTCAGCAACTGTGACATTTAATCTCTTTCTAGAAAATAATTAACAAATGCAGCAGATCAGTTTCCTGTGAATGGAAAACAAAGATTTATTTCTTCTATGGAACTGCTAGGTAACACCTTTCAAAGCTGAAGAGCTTTGCAAGCCTTTGTGTGAAATGGACCTACGTAACTCCTTTAAGCACTATACGTGTATAGACACTGCACATACTTTGAGATAAAATCAGAACAATTCCTTTCATATTTAATAAGCTTATCTAATCACAGATGGTAAAAGCATTTTTAACAGTTTCCAAAATCCCCTTTAAAAAACTACACATTTTTTAAGTTGTTGTTCTTCTACCTTCTATTAATGTGTGCAGTTTCCTTGCTGGCTCTTCAATGATGCACTAAAGCAGCTTTAAACCCTTTAAGAGTTGTTCTATGTTCACAACACAGAAAAGTGGAAACTGAGATACAAGTCTGGTGTCCAAAACTCACGACTCTCCTCTTTTTCAGGACAGGTGGAAACACTAACCAGTAATGAAAAGAAGGAAAATACAAAGACTAAAGAAAAAGGAAATATGACCCATTCTAAATAACAAATGGTACACCTCTCAAATTTTAAAGCACTCTTAAACAGTTTCCATGGGAACAGAAATTTGGCACAGTTATGAAAAACTGTTAGGCGGCAGCTTCTACCAAGCCAGATGGTTAATATGTAACAGGGGAATATAACAAGAAGGAAAGTAGGTTGTATAACCTCTTAAACCTTGATAATGGGTCCAAATGGACCTAATCACAGGGCATATCTCCAAGAAGATGTCATCATCACTACCAAGGGTGACAATATTATCAAAAGCAAGTGGAAACGTTCCTGGTTTAGATAGAGTATGAAAGGCTGCATACATCTTTCAGCAGTGCTGTTTTGACTATAGGAAAAAACGGGAGTGGATGTGGCCACCAAATGTGACAATTATTCCCAGGTTGTTTCAGCTAAGTGGGAGAAAATATTTGAAATGTTTGGCTCCAAAATACTTGCAGCTAGTAACTCCAAAGAGGCTCCTGAACGCCTCCAGCCTGAAAAACTGAATTTTCTATCAAGCTTTTGTTAGGGTGGTACATGGGCAGGGAAAGTTTCCAAGTGAGCACAAGCTCCACAAAGTACTACAGTGATCCCACAGTCCAAATCAAAAGCCCGTTCCCAGTTGTACTGAATAGCTGAAACCAAGATATCACTTGTCATTAATCAGCTTATTCATTTTATCTCTACCTTGAATACCTGTACAGCCTTGGAGCACCTTATGATAGCTAACACATTTATTCTCCCCCATCTCCCACAGGGAGGGAGTGGCTGTCTCCCTCTTCTCCTGCTAGGAGAACCAAGCCCCAAGGTGGCAAGTTCCAGATTCCCACAGATATCATAGCTTAAGCACCTAACTCCCACTGAATTAAACACAAATGCTTAGATATCTTGGTATATCTGAATCTATGAATTTACCAAAGAACAATAAGGAACTGTATTAATGATACAAATTTGAACTAAAGTGCTTTATTATGTCATATCTCTCTAGCAACCATTGTTTATTAGGCCATCTTTCCACTGGCTTTGATGAAAATGTATTCATAAGCATAATCACCTTGGTGATAGATGCCTCCCAGATTATGTTCTGAGGAGGCAAATACTCTCATCACAAAGGCATTGGTCTGGAATTACTTCCAGCCCATACCAAAGAGCTCACCATTAGTGCCTCAAACCTACTGCATATTAAAACTGGAATCCTTTTTCTGATGACAGCTGCAAAGTAATTTAAATCTAGCAATTTAATGCTACAACAGAAAACATTATGACTATGATGCTGGAGAAAGATTTCTTCCTGATTACAATAATAATTGTCTATGGAAGTTGTATGAAGATTTATTACATGCCTAGTTTGTAGATAATAATTGTAAGACACAGAACCACACATGGTACCATGTGGTTCTCAAGTCTGCTGGGAAAATAAGATGGGTCTTGATTATCTGTTGCTCAGTCACACAGACACTTATGAATGGGAGCTAAGACGCAAGCAATCACAATATTTGTTTCAGATCTGTTCTGCTTTTACATAAAGAACACAAAGTGACCCAATGATATGCAGTCAGAAAATAATAAAAAGGTACTGAAAACTTTTGAAAAATTCTGTAGATACACGATGCTATATTTAACACTGAAAGATTGCTGTGATCATGGTAACAGTGCAATTTGTTTTAGGCTGCTAGAACTTGCAAGAACTTCACTAGGTCAAATATCTCTATTAGAAGAGCCAACACAAAAATCCTTCTCAACATTAAACTCATCCCTGCTCTGCAGGGGCTCATTCAAACAAGGTTCCAACTCAGCACATACCTATATAACATCACATCTAGAATACTATCTTTAACCTAAACAGAACGTGAAAATTTCATTAAGCCCTTGTGCTTCCTTCATCTTGATAATATCTGAGGGAGCACCTTCATCACTTGCAAGAGGATTTTGCCTACCTATCCAAGTGCTAGGATTGTAAAGGTTCCCTTTTGTGTCCTGAAAGTTTTGTATCAATCATCAATAGTTCGTAATGAAAATTCAGTTCAAACCTTACTCATAGTGAGGATACTACCACTTCATAACATTGTCTTTTATTTTGACTGACATTTCATTTTGGATTCAAACTAGCTGCTGCTTGTCATGTCAGATAATTACATTTTTCTTCAGCCACCTGACACAAGTATTTAAGGAAAAAAACCCAAAACAATAAAAGTCGAAAACCTTCAACATCCCAGGTGGCCCAGGAAAATAGCACAGGGCATGGGAACACAGGCTGTATTATGTCACAAATGCCTTCATTTATTATGCATAAAGCAGTTTGGACTCTTGTCAGATTAGGTAGAGTAAGACCTTGGTGAATCAAATCTATGTGGGACATGTCCCAGCATTTTATATGCTGGTTTTATGATTATGATCCAGTACAAAAAAAAAAAAAGGAAAAAAAAAAAAGGTGTGGATCTTAATGATGGCCCTTCATAATCTAGTTGATGGTCTAATGAAGAGTACTCCCCTGCTGTTTTAACTTTTGAGGACTGGACTCTTGGCTAATGACATTTTTACCATGCTTAGAAAATGAGCAGCTATCCGTAGCCCTAAATCAAAAGGTCATTTCAGCCAACTGGAAAAACTTTCCTTTTCTTTAGGTTGCATGGCAGTTTAGCCTGGCTGCTTTGCCTTATTAGTTTGATAAATAACTACTGAAAATTTTGGCATTTTTTTCATCTCAAGGAAACAGTAAAGGCCAGACACATGAAGAATTACCAGTGTGTCTGAGGTCAGGTGGTGCAACACCGCACATTTTAGGAATCTTCCTGCTAGAGCAAAACCAAAATCCATAGTCTGGCACCGGGAACTGTGAAGCCTTCAACCAGACAACAGATATAGACACATCCTCTCTCCAAAACTTAAGGGCCTCACCTGGGGCTGCACGCCGGCATTGCTCTCTGCTTAGGATCCTGACTCCAAAATCCTCTCTTCAGAATAAGCATCTACCTAAAACTGTATGGTCTTTGTTTGTTTTGTTTAAGAAGCAGAAGGATCAGTCCTTTCTTTTCAAGCAAAGATAGTAGCAGTAGCAATGCCTGTGCTTATCTTCTACATAACAGCTTTCTGGCTGAAGCACAGAGTCAGGAAGTGGGAAACAAGGCCTGTTTTCCTCCTCAGCTTGAAGGAAACTCTACCTCCTTCTCTTAAGTGCCAGAAGAATGCCCTAATCATCACATTTGCACATGGATGCAGCAAGACAGCTTTGTCTGTTTTTAACAGTACATGGCTGCCATCTGTTTAAAAGAAATGCAGTCCCATGTGCAGTTCATTCCTACAGTGATGACCTTTTCTTGTCTGGGTTCAATGCCAGAACTCACACAAACTGTAAAAAGCAGGAGAGGAAGAGAAATGGACCACCAGATTCTCCACTCTTTCTTTAGGAAAAAAAAGAATGATGAGAGAGACAAAGTATGTGGAAAAAGTGTAGGTTGGGATTTCCCATGAACTAGAAGTTAGTGAGTCATAATACCCTTCCAAATTTGGGTTTCACCAAGGATATATGGTGCTTTAGCTGTTTTACAGAACTGCTACTAAAGTCTTAAATGGAAGTCCTAATGTGAGTGCAGAGCAAGTTTTCAAAATAACATTGTATCATTATTTCAGCTGAAACTAAATGTCTCAGTGCTAGCATCAATTTTGAAGCGGAAATCAGGTTCCTAAGTCTCATAGGCACTTTTTAAAGCTTTTCCTAACATGGCTTATAGTACCAGCTCACAAGCCCTAACTGGTGATATAATTAGTTTTAAGTGACACATGCTCCATTACAATCACTTTCAGAAAAATAAAATGTGGTGCAGCCCTTCAAGCTTACACAAAGACGTTTCACTGTCACTTTTTAAAGAATACTGTAAGAGCCATAATCTCAGCTGGTTTAAATTGGCACAACCAAAATCAAAGGAGTTGTTCTGATTGACACCACCTGAGTACCTTGTATTAGATATTTAAATTTAGTGATAGTGGTTAGATAGATAAAAAGAAAAATAATATATAATAAAAAAGATGTATTTTCAAAACACAACAAACTAATATTGGAATATAATTTAATTTTGTGCATGTCCTGCACATTATGGATATACTCCAGGTCAGATGCATTCATTATACAGAGCTAGGTGTGTGGAAAAACCTAAAGGCATGATTAGGAATGATTTTTTTTTTTCTAAACCATCGTTAGATTTTGAAGAACTGACATTTTATTTTCTTGCACTCTTTCTCAGTAGAGTCATTTATAAATGTCATCAAGTTAACAGACCATATTACCTTAGCTTTTTGATAACAAAACTACAGCATACTGGGAAATACCCAATAGCAGACTAGTTGTTAGGGTTGGTGATTATACCTCTGCTAATTAAAAAAAAAAAAATAGCTTTTCTACATATTAATTGAGAAAGATTTTCAAAGACTCTCTACTTATTGAAATGTGTTATTGAATGGAACATCCTATGCTGTTTGCAACCTTCAAACATGTCCACCCAGACAAGAATAAATTGCTTTCAGATAATAACTAGAGAAACTTTTAAAGAGCCCCTGATGCTTTTTGGGAAAGATTATACTGGCAGCTACAAACCTGTGAAAAAACCACTCCTAGCTGAATACTCAGTTCTTATATTAACCTCCCTACCTCCCTGTTTCAGTGAGGAGTATTCACAAAACTCACCCCTTTATGTCAAATCCCAGTACAGATGCCTGGGACTGCAGGTAGCTTTTTGTCTGTGCATCCATTCAAAAGGCTGAGAGCTTCTCAGATACTGCATAATGTGGAGGATAAAGAGAGAAAGCGCTAGGTAAAAGCTCTGTGTTTTGTAAGATTGAAGCAATTTAAATTGATTACACATCAGGTAGTGATGTCTGCAAAATTCACAATTCCAAACAAACATGGCTAAAGCAGTTTGTAGTAAATCCATTTGGGAAATAAGTAATTAACTACTTGCCAGTCTATAAAGTCACCATAATGCAGACTACAAGAAGTAAATACTCTGGAAAACTAAATCTAGATATTAAAGGGCTCATCTTCAGGCCTTTATATTTATATTTCATAATGACTTTCAGCAATACACTTTCTTTAGTTAAAACCTCCAGTGGCTTGCAAGCTTTCTGTAATATATTGCTGCCCCAACAACTTGGGATTTAATTTGCATTTATTAATAATTTATTTTTCCCAAGCTGTATCTGTAAAATTTTAGACTGGAGAAAGGAACGAAGGCACAGAACAGTTGGCTAATGAAAGAAAAACCCTGCTCCCTTCTAAGAGTGTGACGGGGCACAAAAAGGCTGCCCTGCTTCTTCTGCCTCCAAGGCAAGGCCGCCTGCACAACCCAGCGTGACAGCCATGCAGTGAGCTCAACCACAGCGCAGAGTGGTACCCAGCTGAGAGGGTGAGACAGCAGCCTGCCATTCCTTAGAGAATAACAAATACTGTACTGACAAATGTATCCAGGCATATGCTGCTTTCTAAAAAACAGGGAAGATGAATGCTATAAGAAGGGGTTTGTTACCGTCGGTTTTATTATTTTTAATACCACAGTCTTCCAACCAGCCTGCATTATCTCAGCAGGATCACTAAGAGACCTGATATCACTGGTCATTCTCATATTCTAGCTAAAAAGAATCAGATTCAAATCTGCACACACACAAAAACAAAACCAGAAAGCCAGTCAGAAAGGAAACTCCAGCATGTGATGTTACAGTTCTTGCAACACCACCCGGCAAGGGAAAATGGAGAGCAAGGACTATACCACTTCATCAAATACTCATTGCATATTCAGGTAAAAGAAAGTGTCTCTAAAATAGGTAGATCTTATTCTGTTTAAACAGATCTTCAGTGTTACCAAACTATATGGTATCTATCAGGCATGCTCCAGTGTTGGAAAGTATTTGCTTCACCCCTCTGCATAATTGTTCTTATTTTTTATAAGGCTGTATTGCTCTCAGTTTTAAACTCTGGAGTACTACTAAAGATGAACACATCTAAAACAAGTTAAAGAGAGAATATACTGTCAGAGCTTTGAAGGATCTTGATCATATCTTTGCACACATGTGAGACTTGACTGGTCTGTAACCTTCTTTTCTAGAGAACCTCATCCAAAGTGGGGGGGGAAGCAAGGGCTAGGTACACAAATACAGTCTCTCATTGTTTCTCTTTCAGAAGCAATGGTGATAGCTCTGATGTTAATAATACTGGTAAATAATGGTATGATTCAGCCTGTTACAGGGGCCTCTTTTAAATCTTATACCTGCTGGGTTGCTGCAATATTTTCCCTACTTTACAGAAATAAAAATGAGGTCCAGAGATATGACAAGCCATATTTTAAAACTCAATTCAGAGGGAAGAAAAAACAAAAAACCAAACCCAAACAAAAAAACCACAACAACAACACATTTGGCACAAGCTGATTTCTCAAATATGCACCAACATGAAAGCCAGTTTCTAAGTCAAGTTCACCACACCAAAGATATGGATGGCTCTGAAAATCTGGATCCAGAGTCTTTACAGTAGTCCCAACTTCTCTGACCTAAGCACTCTGTAAGATTATCCCTAAGAGTGAATCTGCTCTGCACTGGACAAGGGTCACTGTGCAAGCCAGCTCCATACTAACAGCAAGTATAAACAGTCATGAACCTGCAGCAGTGTCGCTCTCACTGTGGTAATGACTGGGGTAAGACCGGTGACTGGGGTAACCCCCTGCAGAGTAGAGCGCAGCATCTTGACAGTTACTGTTCCCTTTATGGGGAGTCCATCCAACTCCTCGTTCTATGGACATGGTTTTTTTCACCTGGGCTAAGGTGGGAATCAAATTCAGATACTGGTTCTCAGCCCAAAGTCTACAAACTGTCTTCCCACTATGCGCTATAAAAGGTTAACATCGTAACAAATTTAATGCAAAATGTCTTGGAATGATACTTTAAAAAAACTTAGAACTTGAAGGCACTTTCTTAGTTACTAAATTAAAATCTAATCCTTTCAGAAATAAGGCGAGATCAATCTTTCTTAGCTTCTCTGCTCTTTGTAACTTGGCTTCAGGCCATCCCATTTCTCCAGTCTAATCTGTCTGTTCTCACTAGAAAGAGGATTGATTTGCACAACTTTGGTTTGATATCAATACTTTAGCTTTAGTAAAGCTAAAGTATTGTTAGCTTTACTTTCTAACAATAACAATAAGCAATTTTTTCCTTGTAGCTTTGTACATTTTCTTGTAGCTAAAGCACATTAGCATACATTTCCTCTTTGTCAAGACAGTTATAACTACAAAAGCCTTTTGAGTGAGGTGCACTGATAGACACTGATGTACACTGAACTCTGGAAGAATCTGAGCCCAGCGACCAAAAGCTTAAAATATGGCATTTCTGCAGAGTGCAAAGGGAAGCTGATTTTTTTCACTTTGGTAAAAATTTCAGGTATCTATTATAAGGTATCTATAGTTATAAAGTTGACTGGGGAACAACTTGTTAAAACCAGGGAATAATATTCTTCAACTGTTTTTTAATCTGGAGGCAGTTCAGTGGAAGTGAAAGATCCATCAAACCCAGCTGCTGCCTGAAGCAATTCTGAAGTGACTCTTCCTAACAAAGAAACTACCAACTTGCCTGAGAGATCCTCTGCTTCAGCTGAAGGAGTTGGGAATTCCTCTCCTGAATACAAAAACCAAAATCAAAGAGGGAGGAACTTCCCATTCCAAGCTTATTCTCAATCAGAAAACTCAGAGCAGAAAAATCCCAATCTGATGTCCTTTCCTGGCTTTCCTTGGAATGACATATTGTTCTGCTGCATATTATGACACAAAATATAGATATCTTTCAGCAGATTGTTCTGATAGTAATAAATTCACTTTGCTGAAGCTTTTGCTTGGGAAAAAATATTAAAAAGGACTTTCTGCCAGTTTCCTATCTAGTCACAGATATCCACTGGAGGAGGAGAATGGAATGGTATGGGAGTAACAAATTTATAGTATTTTCTACTTGATTACTGTGTATTTGTAATACAAACATATGTATGTTAAACAGGACTAATACTGGAACATTTTTCATAATGAACATTTTTCATAATAATAATAATAATAAATATATATATATATTCATAATGACATTTGTTATTACTGTCCATATCAGACTGCCCCTATCTACCTAATATTCAGCAGCTTGGTAGATATGCTGGTCCCAGTACAATAGAAAACTTTGGCATAAGACTTTAACTTTTGAGAACTACTTTGTTGAATGAAGTGGGATTGAAATGCAGGAAAGTCAAGTTCATCAAGAAATTTCTGCAGTTTTGGGGTATTTTATTTCCCTTACAGAATATGGCATCTGGAGTAAGTGTATGACTTTGTGTATGAAGTCACAATAGACTTTGTAGTCAGCAGTATCATCCTTACACCACTGATTAACAAACTGGCTTTGTAAGAGAGCCAGGGTATGTATGTGATACTGTCCTTTTGGACTGGGATGCTGGTAGCTGTCAATAGCAAAACACCACTAAATACTAGTCATCTAGAATTGTCGGTTCATTGAGACATGCCATTCTTTGCATGCGACATTAAATCCAAATCTCATTTTCCTCCATCTCAATATACCTTTCACCTCTTAAACAAAAAAATAATAACCACAGCTGCATGACCAATTTTTCCTCTGTCAAACAAAACCACTGAAGATTAAACTGATAGTTTCATACCTGCATACAAAAAGCAGTAGGAAAGAGATGCCTATCTACAAACTCTTCTCATAATATTGTGAATAGATTCTTTTGTTCTTGGAAACATTCTTGGAATAACATTTAATATGAGCCAATGAATCTCATTAAATACTAAAGTGATAGTATAAAAACACCAGTAGATGAATTATTTCTTTTAATTAATTAACATGTGGTACTACAATAAAATGCGGAGAAACTAAGGAACTGAGATTTAAATAAGAGTCAAGAGTCAACTGTGGATCAAAGATATATTAAGTTTACCCTATATTTGGCCCATACACTCTACAACTTCTGCACCTTCATAGCTACAATCTGCAGAGATGCTTAACATGCATATAAACCAATTCTCTTTCAGTTTCCTTCTGCAGTTTTCATGCAGGCCTTTGGAAAAATGATGGAGTAACTGAAAAACTCTTTTCTCCTTATACAGTACATTTGATATGTATCCATAGGAAACTTCCATTACAATGGTCTGACAAATGACGTAGCACCCGTAGCAAGCAGACTGGAGTGTTCTGCACATTTCAGAGGCAAACCGTTGCCTCTAATGGACACAGCTTTGGTATCTAGCAAAATCCTTTCTTACACTTTGCTGTCCTAGACCCACTGCTAGCACATGTTACATACTTTTCAATGTCAACCAATTATTTTGTTTCCAAATTATGTTTCAAATAAGAATAAAAAAAAATCTTAAGAATTTAATTTTTTATAATTGAATAGACATGGAAGAAATATGTGTCAATCCAATGTCCCATGTCCCCCATTCCCCTCTGCTTCTCCCTCCCCCTCCATGAATAAACCCAAATGAATATTTTTATCATGTCACATGAGACCCCCAACAGGGAGAGGAAGAAAAAGATATTACTTCCTTCCCTTCATTTTCCACATAGTGCAGATAGATAGTCGTCGTGGTTTAAATGCTGCATCTACTAAGGAGGGATTTTATATCAAGGGAACAGGGGAAAAAAAGACCGTACAGTTTCAAGGACTAAAACAATGAGATATTGATGTAAATATTTCTGCCATATATTATACTGGAGCATAACCAAAAATAAAGGGGACATGCACAAAAAGCAGTAAGGTAGAACATATATCTACCAGAGATATATCTGATATAATATCTGATATTAGAAGAATACAGCTCTAGATCAGCAGTGAAATTGATTGAACGATGTTATCTGAAACTAGGATTAGCAAAAGGGGAAAGAAAATCAGGAAATATGGGGGAATGACCCATAATATCTATCTTGTGAATCCCCAATCCCATCAATCATCTCTGCTAAGATTACACATTGCTGGAGAGAAATTGGGCTGAAGTGTTAATGATCTCATGATTTACATTCTGCCAGAATCATTTCACTTTCCTCTGCAGCCTCAGAAATAGCATACAAGCTCCAGAGTTCAGAAAAAGCAGGAGGAAGGAAAATCACAACCTTTTAAAACCTATCATATTTTACAATCCTGGTTTTTATTGTTTATTCCTGTAGCAGTAGTAAAACAGGCCCCTTCCATTGAGTACACCATAATAGCTGTTAAAATGTTTCAAGGACTTCAAATGTATTGGGGTGATCATTTTAAGTCCTTCCAGAATATAAAACCTGTGATAGTGGTAGTCAAGTTTAAAAAAAAAAGAAAAAACAAAAAACCCTTGTCTGCAAGGAAAATTTTAAGGTTAGCCAATTAAATTAATTTTAGGTTGCAAAATAAGACTATGTTATTTTTAATTCTAGTAAAACAAGATACTCTGTTATTTCTAATTACCAATTAACTCTGACTCCAAGAACGGTTGAACTACCACCAGAACTGTTCGAATCTTCCAAAAAAACTTTGCTAGGACAGCTTCCAATCTGGGAACACATGCTTATTCATACTGAAATCTTTTGCAAGCTGTGTCAACTGTCAAAATTTAATTTTGAAGAAAAACATTTTAAAATATCTTTTTTTTTTTTTTTCCCTGCTGAAAGGAAGAAAACTATTTATTAACATATCTGGGAAAGAAAAAAAAAGTTAAAGTTAAAGTGTTTGGTTTTTTTTAAAATTATGTATTGTCTGCTAATAAAATTAATGAGTGTAAACTTATGATAGAAAAATGAAAAAAATCATAACATTTCTAAAATAATTAGGAATAGCTTCTTCTTTGCATAATTCAAATGTCTTAGGGTATATTCCATGTCACAATATCCCCCATTCGTGATATAATGAAAATAGTTCTGCAGTTGAACAACAAGGGAAGCTTATTCAGTGTGTGTACTGATTAGAAGAGCAGTTGTTTTGTGTAGTATATTTTGTACCTGGAATAATTTTTCATGAATACTTGAAAAAGGAACCCCTCTAATTAACTTACAAGAATATTTTTGCTTCTGAAAGTATCAACATGTAATACAGAGAAGCAATTGACTTAGAAAGGTGAGCATAATAATGACCCAGAAGTGAGAAAGATGAATTTGAGAAAGGCATTGGAGAGACAGAACAAAGGAAAAGAGGCATGAGGAAGCAGCACAGGGAATATCACAAGAGGAAAAGGAAGGTGGGGGAAAAATGCAGCATAACGTGTATGGAAGGAGAAGGAAGGAACAAACAGCAGAACATACTGAGAAGCATAAGATTGGATTAAAATATAGAATAATGAGAAAATAAGAGAATGGAAGAGGGACAAAAAAATAAACTAGTGTATTAAACCAGAAAAACTAAAAGTAGGAAGGAATAGTGAAACACATTTTGAAAGTTCTCCTTTCTACCCTTCCCTGCTTGGGATGGGAACATAATTCTCTTAGAAGCCCCGAAAACCCAACAAAATCAGTAACCCTCACCATCACTGAAGAATGCCTTATTAAATGTGTATTCTAATAAATCTTAATATCTTCTAAAATATAGGAAATGGCTTCTTGTATGACTTGTAATAACTTTCTCAGAAGGGCAGCTGGTCAAGACTAATTTCCCACAGATGCTGAAAGTATTTCCCTACCTAACTTCCTTCTCCTACACTTTTGCTTCTTCACTAAAACAAATTAAGCCACTGAACCCAAAAATAATGTTCTACATTTGGAAAGCAGTCCCTCAGAGACTCTTCTTTTCATCATTAGGCAAAATTTAATGAACAAAATTTTCATGTGCAGCAGGAATGAAGCCAAATAGAAAGCACGTGTCTTTGCCACTTCTTAGAAAGAAAGGCAGGTAATATACTTGAAGCTTTTTAGCTGGCACTAATACACCACATAAAAAAATATTTTAAAAAACTTAGCTGGCACTTTTTATCAGACACGCTGATCCTCGACCTGGTTCATGTTAATGAGGAAAGTCCACAAAATGCCAGAATGCATCTGATATATTTTAATAAGTATCTAAACATAGAAATTGGTAAAAAGTATTTTGGAAGTCAAATTTCTGTTGAAGCAAGCAAAAACTTAATTGGGAGGAAAAAACAAACAAACAAAAAACCTAAAAGCAAATACAAGAATGAATCAGCTACTTTTGTTAAAATACAACAAACCTACCCCACTAAAAATACTGAGTCTCCAGCTTTTGTGTTAATTAATCAACATTTTCCAACAGAACCGCACATTAGAAAATAAGTGTGAATGATGGTATGGCATTTATGTATCTCCAGTATGTACCCACTTAGTTTATACATGTTTGTAATTACATGAGTGTTCATTATTTTCCTTCTTATAATTCTATTTCTCATGAATCATACATTACTCCAAATCTGTCTTTGATGTCTTCATTTAGCTTAAACTTCCACTTGTAATTCAGTGGATTAGTAAATGCATCTAACTATGTATACAAAGAAGAGACACCACTTTCAATGTACATGCAAAATGCTTGCAAGTGTGTGCAATTGTGTACAAGAAATGGCAAAAATGAGAGTTACTATGTATTTCTCTTTACATAAAAGTAGCTATATTAATTAAAAATAATTAGATATTTTAAAATAACTGGTATTGTTCAACATAGCTAGCTTCAGCATTTGGAGCACACAAGAAGTGGGTGTAAATTGCTATTAGAGCACTTCATAGTTGTTTTACATACCGAAAATGACAGCATGGAGCAAGGTTGAATTAATCACTCCTTTTAAATTAGGATTTGTTATCCTTTTATATTCACCTGAGGAAGACCACATATTAAGTGTAATGGACTTGTTATTAGACAAATCCACAGTCTTTTATTTCTCCCTCATTTTCCTTTTAACTTGAATACACAAGCACCTGTCAAGTACTAAAATACCATAGAGAAACAAGCCGTGACGGAGACAAGTAAAAATGTTGTAGAAGACCTTAAGAAAACTGGCCAACAATATATTGGTACTGGAAGAAGTGCATTTGGCCAGACTTTTAAGCAGCTATTTATTTATATTGTAATTGCAGTAGATGGATTGCTCTAGTTCACATCGTGAGACTAGGAGTGTCGATTCTGCAGGACTGAGTTGCTTTGTGGAGTAGTAGCAGAGAATCAACCTGCTTTTCATGTCATTTGCTTACATCCACCTACTGCAAACCTTTCAGCTCTTGCTAATTAATATGCTGATCAATGACCGCGGGGTGGAAGAAATTCTCTCTCAGATTGCCACAAAACTGAGCTGCAAACAAAATTATACTTCTTGGTATAAAATGAGGTGTCAATCATACCAGCACACAGCTTCTGAAAGGAAATGAGTCACCAAGCAGGAAAATCTACTGAAATGGATAATTAATGGAAGGCTCTTGAAGGGTTTGTTCATTGCTGGTTGCAGCCTGTGCCTTATTGTGTTTGCAGTTTCTCCCCAGGAATGTGGAGTACAAAAGGAAGAAGGGGAGCAAGAGGAAGCATGCAGTCAGGAGACCTGATATAAACTGCGTCTTCCAGAAAGACACAGAGCTGACCCATTTCTGGGTGTCAACACAACATAATGCTACTGATCCATTTTCTCAACAGAAAACAGGCCTGATCACTGTGTGTGGAACTGCAGCAAGAGAGGAAACCTCCACAAACCTTTGCAGCAAGGACCCATGAGCAGACATGTTGAGCCAGGCGCTGTACATAGAAATGTGTGATGGAGAGATTTCCACAACCTAAGCATCAGTGTATGATGCTCCCATGACTCTTCAGGAAAAATATTGGTTTAACAGTACTTTATTAAAGAAATAGATGTACTGCTTATGGTGTAACTATGCTTGTTAAATAGCCCAAGCTGAAAGGAAAAAAAAAACCCACGCTGATTTCTGTATACCTAGTGTAGACTTCCAGGATTTTATGCAATGGTGCCCATTGTGCCTAAGGTCATATTTGAACTGAAACTTAGTAACATATAATTTGCTAAAACGCATGATAAGAAGCAAATGCTCATTGGACTGGAATACATTAGACTTCACACAGTATCTGTTTTAGTTTAGCTGTATCAAAGATTAAAAAAAAAATCTGATTGACTCTGATATTATTTAAAGGTATTCCGGTGCCTTATGTTCATCAGATGAACTTGTTAACTTACTATAAACTTGTCACAACATCAATCGAAGTAGAACTTTGCAGCAAAAGGTAGCTTCTTATGTAAATATTTGCAATTAATAAAATATAAAAATTTACATTTATGTCAGTACAACCTATGAATTCACAGCTTCCAAGTCATCAGCAAGCCAATGCAAAGACTGTTAGAGCAAAGGTAAGAAGAATCATTTAACTAAAAACCTTCCTTTCTTTTGCGAGTACTTAAAATATGTTTTCTGGATGATCTGGCAAGTTTCTGAAGGTGGTGGTCGTCCCTTTCCTTGCCTACAAGTAGTAGAAGTCAGCAGGCAGAAATGACTAAGCTTACCTCACAATAGGCAAGCTAGCAGATATTATGAAAAAAGATCCTGTGAGCAATGAGAAACTGCTAAGCACTTGACTTTTCTGTACTTTGATTTGAATTATGCAACTTAGGTTGAATTAAAGTACTCTGTAAACACTGTATTCAATCCTTGCAAGGAATCTACATTTAGGAATGGATTCAAAGCTCACAGAAATGACGTGACTTCTGTGTCTCTTAGTATCTACTTTAGCTACACTGCAGTAGTGCTTAAGGGCGCTAACAAAGATGTGGTCTCATCTTTCTGTAAGAAGGAAGAACTCCTTCTTTTTAAAAACTTATGCTGCTAATAAACAGCATGTGGTATCATCCTTGTTTAATTGTTGTCAGAATGCTGTAAGGGCTGCTAAATGGCTTCATAAAAGTTAACCAATACATAAGTTTTCAAAAACATTTTAAGAACTGCTGAATAATTTTCTGCAAAGTTTTGAATGAATGAACTATCAACCATTGAAGAAATTTCTGGTAAGCAAATTCACAGACCAGCATAAATTGGACTGGCTACAATTTTCTGGGGAATTAGATGACTGCTAACCATGATTCTTTTTCAGGGCATCATATTCGGTGAAATTACTTGTAGAATAATTAGTATTACCTTTCTCTTTCTTTCTGCTTCTGTGACAAGTTCTTAACTATGTTTCCAGATATTACCCTTCAAACAGCTTTTATTTGATTATGCTGACATAAAAGTAAACTCTTAGTAGTTCCTCCCCTGCCAGGACTTAAATCAGGATGAGCAGCCAGTGGAGCAAATCAGTTGGACTTCATCCTATGGCAGCAGACCCCATCTACCCCTTAATCTCCGTAAGGTTGAGTGTATTGGCAGTGGGAGACCTCCAGCCCACAGAGACAATGGCAATATTGGGAGCTTTGGGATTTACTACTTCTCACTAGGGTCAGGGGAGTCTCATGTGTGCATGGAAGTGCTTGGTGCATGAATGAGGCTCAGAAAAAGCCACCTCTCCCACTCAGCAGTTTAAAGAAAAACATAGGCCCTTCTTTGATCTTTTCATACAATAACCCCAGATGACAAAACTTTGTTTTAGCCTCATGGGTGAGTAAAGTAGTTTTGTGTCAATGTAGTGTTTGAAACTAATACTCATTGGTAATACTGGCTTGTCACTGGGCAGCATTTTATTGTTTTATCTGCTAAATGATGACTTCTTTTCAGTTCATCCAGTTCAAGACTGTTAATCTATAAATATGACAACTTAGGAAATTCTGGGTAGGCACAGATGTTAATTTGAGACAAACTTGATTAGTGTCTCTGAGGTAAAGAAGCATACAGAGAGTTTAAAAAAAACCCAAACAAACATGAAGGTTCTTGATCCTAGAAAATACAGCTCAGTAACAGTCCATAAGGACAGATGCAAGACGCTTCTGTGGTTCAACAAAATCACCAAGGAAGCAGGGTGTCCACATTTTTGTTTCAAAGTCTTGAAAAATGTGGCAGATAGCTTTCCCATTTGTCAGCCCCCCAGATATGTATCCGAGTCTGATTATTAATTTAAATGTGTTGAGAATAGTAGTGATCTTTAAGTATGCTGATTTCTACAAAACTAAGACTGAACCGTGTTTCTGCCAGTCATCTACTCATTCTGTTAGATAGCTTTTGCATCCCATAAAACTGATAACAGTTTTATTAGATTTATTGTAGGTAGGCTATAACTGATGGATTGAAACTGAAGTTTTGTCCCAACACTCAGATCACAACACAATGTTATAAAGAAAAATTGATAAAAAAAGAGATTAAAAAATAGCAGATGAGAGAAAAACAAGGTCAATGGTTTTAATTTTAACTGCAAATACTTAGTTAGGCCTTCTTGCTGTCTTTCATATCTCCCTCCTGCAACTCTTTCCTATCATCATCTTAGTGCATGTCTTATGTTGCTAAAAGGAAATTTTGATACTAACAATAAGAAGTTGGAAAATAACACTTTATTTTTGGTAAACTAAATGATCCCTTCGCATTTCAACCAGTTGCTGGGGTGCAACTGTAATGCTGTCAAACTTTGTGATAGAAATTACTGTTATTTTTAAAAAAATAGAAAAGGGAGAATGGTTAGGTGATGGATTGCACAGAAATCATTTGACAAGAACCTTATAGCTACTCTAATTTTACTCCTTGTTCTAAAACAACAGTGCTAGTAGTATTTCTTGTATTATTTAGCTTTTACATAACCAGGAGACTAAAACAATGACCCAGAAAATATTATGAGTATGATCTTTTTCTTTCTTCTATACTGTATTCAAAAGTACTGCCTTATGCTACAGAATATTTTTAATTATGTTATGTTTTTTGAGTTAATTGCTAAATCACTTATGTGTACTTCTAAAGAAGTAATCTAGTGAGGCAGCCTATAAACAGCAGTTAAAACAGCTCTGTATGTGAAGTCCAAGTAGTACAGGGACGATATGTAATAGTAGATATTTCAGGGCACAGCAGGATTAGATAGTGACAGAAATCCAGAATCAACATGAAAGATCTAACTGACATAAGATTACTGCACCAATCTGAGTTGGCTTGTTTACTGGTTTAACTGCTGGATGTATAATTTCTATAATTAGAGTCTGACCGGCTAAGCGACATTGCAATGCAGCTGCAATACCCTAAAGAAATTTTAGACAGGCTATTAAAGAATGATTTATGAAGCAGGCTTTTGTTCAACCAAGTGATTAGAATTTAATAGCATTGCCTACTTAGTGTTGAACTGGACATAACCAAGCTAAGAAACAATAAACAAGCAGAAAAAAAAAAGGAAAGAGAAAAGAAAAGCATTACAGTATCTTCTGCACCAGAGCTATGAAGAGTAACATCACGGTAAAGTAGCCAAGACATTTCAGCCTTCCATTTTTAGGCAATGTCTCATCCAAAATGTTGTGCTGAACTGCTAAACCAGATTATTTTTCCATTTGAAAAAAAAAAAAAGAACTGCAATATGATGCCTAGAAAAAGCTTATGTTTGTTTCTGGTAGCTGAGGAAAGGGAGAAAAAATACCTAAAAAAAGTGCTTTGGGAAGGAGGAATTCTTCAAATGTTATACATTAGAAGGCCTTTTTTAATGGAAAAACAAAAGATAGGTGAAACAGAAAGAGGAAAAAAAATTATTTAAAGCATCTTAAAGTTGATGGTAACTTCTTTTCTCCCTAAACAAACTTTCTTATTAAGTAGTGTCCTGTCAGTTGTCAGACAAGTCTGAAACCTGATTCCCATTAACTTTAATGAGAGTTGGATTGTGTTTGCAGGTCGTTTGACTATTAATACACATTTCTGTTGGGAAGAAAACTGTCTCATTCATACAGGCCCTTATAACAATGAATGATAGCAAGTCCATTTAGTACATTTCTGATGGTGTTGTTCCAAAATGATTTTACCCTCATCAAAAGAGAAATGATGGATGTCAGAAAGAATACAAATTCAACACAAATAAGCTCTGCTCATTAGCAGATGGATTTGAAGTACGGATTTTAGTTGAAAAAGAATGTACAGAATTACAGATCAACACCTACTACACATACCTGCAGCATTATGGGATGTTGTCTGAGAGAGCTGTGTGTGCTGGGCGAGTATTTAGTAATATGCTCAGAAACAAAGCAAGGGCTGAGGTTTATGCAGAAGCTATGGGAACAGTCCCACTGAATCCCACCAAACAGCTATTTGCAGTTATGAGCAGGTACCTGGATCACTCCAACACTCTGTAGTACAATATAGAAAGTCCCTGGAGTGCCAGTAATGGAACAAAAGATATACATAATAAGCAGGCAATATTGGGAAATCCAGAGGATAATTTGGGAAAAGTTGTCTCTAAAATTTTTTGTAACTACTTGTGGTTCACCCTAGCAATTGTCTTCTTGATTTCCTGCTCTCATAATTCTCTCATTTTTGTGCAAGACACAGGTTTTTAGGAAAGATTGAATGTGATTAGCCAAGCTGGGTTAAGAAAATTATTCTGCACTTCATAAAATTGCTTGAAAATGGGGGTGAGGGAAGGAAAGAGAAGCTGGTAATATTTGTGCTGACAGAGATCAAAGAAGTATGATATTTGTGATGAGAAGATGCATGAAAACTGTACAGGAAAATAAAGGCTTGATAAGATGACCTTGATGAACATGTTGAACAGAACTAGAGAGAACTGTAAAGGGCAATCTGACTGGTGAATTTCATTTGGGAGAAACAGAGAGAAGAGATGATGTTTTTAGAAAAGTCAAAGTTGAGAAAAAAATGTCAGTATCCAAATTGAAGATGAAAGTCAGAGCATCTGAACAAAAAAATGTCTAAAATAAACAGAAGTGATTTTAGGACACACTGAGGACTTAAAGAAAAGAAAGAAGGGACACTGGTTTGAAACTTTTACAGCAGTTAAGATAGATTGATTGAAAGAAAACAATAGTGTACTGTGGTCCAGTTTCAAGAACGTTTGCGGGAAATACAGTTGACTCATGTGGAGAGAAAACTGGAAAAGTGAAGGTAATAAAACAGAAACTGGGGAGGAGAGAAACATATAAGCCAGATAAAATGCAATTTATAATTTCTATAATATATCAATAAGCAAATATCAGATCCATGTTTCTCCCTGCCTATGGCACCAGTGTACGTTGCTGTCCCAGAAGACTGAGCCTGGGGTGTCAGGTCCTGTAGGAATCATACTGGAACATAACCAAAGGCTAATTCACAGACTATTGTTTGATTCCCAGAAGTGGTACTTTATATCCGGAACACTTCTAGGAAGAAGTTTACAACATACTGCTTAGAGTATGTCAGGTTCTCTGCAGGGAAGAAGGGATTCTATATTCAGGTAACTAAACATGTCAATAGTGCAGAGGGAAAGTAATAAAGTCTTTTATTTAAGGGTGGTAATGAAATAACCTGCTATTGTGATTCTAAGTGTGCAGATGAAAGAACATGTTGGTAACAACATGTTGGTAACAACATTTAGGGAACTTAAAGGGTGAATAAACTCATCATAGAACCTTTCGATTAACTGCCTTTTGGAATTGTAGATCTATTTGTCAAAATACCTTTGAGACACACATTATTTTATCTCCTGCTTTGTAGATAGCTATGTAATTTTTTCCCCAGCACTATTACACTTTAAATATAACTACGTAATATATTTTTTGTTGTCTTTTTGATTTCCTCAACATCAAATGAAACACAATTACTCCTCTTCTGAGAGCCTTTGAGTAGCTCTTAACATAAATTAAAGTCTTCAGTTATACAAAACTCAACAGTATTAGCAAAAATATGGATTTACACTATATGAAGGAAGAAAATCCAGATGTGCTGATATTGACAGACACCCATATGTTTGACCACAAGTTCACATAGCACAAAAAAACTTGGAAAACAGCCTAGCAAACAAGTAGTTGCATTACTAGCAGAGAAATTTAACTGAAAGAGAAATTTAGAAGGAAGAAATTCTTCATTTGGGATACCTTGCTGCTTAATCATTAGAATTTTAACCTCTGAAGTATCTGACAGCATCTTGGGTTATAGCAATTTGTAGTTAAGTCTACACTAAAGATGACTGAAAGAATTCAAATTCCTCTGCTTATCAAGGGATAATGGAATCTGAAGATATTTTGCAAGCTTTCTGAATGTAAATGTGAAATTTTAAGGCCAGAGATGGAACTCAGATAATGTTGTCACCAGAAGAGGGTGCAATACTGTAACCCATGCTTGTCATCATTCTTATGATTTACATTAACATGAAACAGGGCAGGATGCAAAGGTAGTTTAGTTAACAAAGTCCTCTTTCTCAGTCTGGGAATCAGGGGTCCCATAGATGCCACTAAAAGGAGGAGGGGTCATGAAATATTAGGAAAAAAGTGCCTATAATTTTTAGAAAGCCATTGCAAATTTACCGGCCATGCATTATATATATAAACACTTCATGGCAGAACTAGGTCTTCTGAAGAGCAACCTATTGCCCTATGAAAAATATCATGCAATTTCTTATTCTTATTCACAAGCCTGTATATGCCCAAGACTTGCCTCTAACCCCTCACTGAGCATTCATTTACTCAGAAGATATGCCTGACACCTGAGAAATGTCTGAAATTATTTCGTTAACATCACAACCACAACTCAGCTGCTGTTCCACCAATGTGAAAGATGCAACAATTTCTGCAACAATCATGGCTTGATGCTTATTTATTTTCATAACAGATATGTAAAATGCTTTGGGCTCTGTCTAAATAAGGTAAAAAACGAAGAAACATGCTGTGCTATTTGACACTATGTAATAGTCGAAGGTTCTTTCATTATGACCCAAATTTTATATCAAGTTTTGGACTCTCAGATTTTTTTTTTTTTTAAATGTCAATAGGGAGTAATAAACTACTGGAATAGGATACCTAACATAACAGCTACTCACCAGGGAGAAGTAGCCTTTTATTAAGCTGCTGTGGGAAGCAAATCTGATCATACAGAAAGGACTGCAGTATTGAGGCCAGTTCTCTTGAATATCTTTATGAAGATTTATCGTTTGCGGACGAGACGAAGTTGGGCAGGAGTGTTGATCTGCTTGAGGGTAGGAAGGCTCTGCAGAGGGACCTGGACAGGCTGGATCGATGGGCCAAGGTCAATTGTATGAGGTTCAACAAGGCCAAGTGCCGGGTCCTGCACTTCGGCCACAACAACCCCATGCAACACTACAGGCTTGGGGAAGAGTGGCTGGAAAGTTGCCCAGAGGAAAAGGACCTGGGGGTGTTGGTCAACAGTCGGCTGAATATGAGCCGGCAGTGTGCCCAGGTGGCCAAGAAGGCTAATAACATCCTGGCCTGTATAGAAATAGTGTGGTCAGGAAGAGCAGGGAGGTGATCGTCCCCCTGTAGTTGGCATTGGTGAGGCTGCACCTTGAATACTGCGTTTGGTTTTGGGCCCCTCACTACAAGAAGGACATGGAGGTGCTGGAGCGTGTCCAGAGGAGGGCAACGAAGCTGGTGAAGGGCCTGGAGCACAAGTCTTGTGAGGAGCTGCTGAGGGAACTGGGGTTGTTTAGTCTGGAGAAGAGGAGGCTGAGGGGAGACCTCATCGCGCTCTACAACTACCTGAAAGGAGGTTGTAGTGAGGTGGTGTTGGTCTCTTCTGCCAAGTAACAAGCGATAGGACGAGAGGAAATGGCCTCAAGTTGCGCCAAGGGAGGTTTAGATTGGACATTAGGAAAAATTTCTTTACTGAAAGAGTGGTCAGGCCTTGGATCCTTTTACTTTGTAAAGCTCCTTTGAAAACATTAACACAAGTTTCCATCATCTGCTCTGTGGTTTCACAGGTCTAAGCAGGGAACAGAACTTCAATCTCAGACTGGCTTTCATCTATATTTTTCTTAGGGACTACTTCTAGCAAAAGGAGAGAGACTTCACATAGTGCCTCAAGTCTATGAGCAAACAACAAAAGGAAATAAAGAACTCACTTTACATCAGGTAAAAATTAGATAAAACCACTTTGAGGTGTATTTATAGAAATAAGGACTTTAGGTACCTATTATACATAAGGTTTCTCTATAAAGCATATGAAACATACAGGTGCCAGACTACATTAAAGCCACTTATAGTATTTCATTGCTTTGTCTACATTATGCTTTAAACCAATCAGGCCATAAAATATAATTTCCATTTCCAAATTTTTTAATCATCTGGAACAAAAAAATGGAATAGAATGAAATTTAAATAATGAAAAATGATATTATCTACAATAATAAACACAGTAGATTCAATATTTTTTATCTTCTCAAAAAGGAGGATAAAATTTGAATAGACCAGCACTACCGTGTAACCCTCTAACAGTGGCTGAGACAGGCAGCATTAAGATTGTTTTCTGGTGTCACTGTAGCAGCCCTTGAACATTCCCAGCAGTGCCATGAAAGGGCCAGAGAGATCATTTTTAATGACTGTACAACCAGAAATGTTTTGCATGATCTACATCTTAATTGCTCTTGTTCCCAAAGAACAGAACATCAAGTTTTACAATACACAGCAGGGGACTGAAGACTCTCTTTAGAAAACTTATGATGTAAATATAGGACAACAAGGACTTTGAAACTCATTCATACAATTGCCTTTCAGAGTAACACTTCTGCTTTGGTTGCAGAAATACTCTTTTACTGCTATGATTCTTTAAATGAATTTTTAATTTTTTTTTTTAAGCTATGATATCCCTTCATCTAGAAAAATGTTCCCTATGGGCAGTCCCATGAATTAAATCATAAAAGACTGCATACAAAAAACATATTCTTTTACTCATTAGGGCAACTGAAAAACTATTAAGGAATTGTCACTGTCCTCTGAAATTTTTTTGATTATTCTTGTTTTGAAAGCATGAAAGTAGAGGTGAAGTTTGTCAACAGCTTGCACATGTACGAGGGAATCACAACAAGGATACTTAGATTTTTCCACGTCAAGTTCAGTCTTTTAGGCTGCCTTTTAGGCTATGATGGGTGAAAGATCCTGCTCAGTCTAGTTGGCCTATAGCACTACTATAATAAAGGCACAGACATTTCTTCAAAGAATGGTTCCAAAGACAGTAATACAGAGCTGGTTCCTTCACAGATTGCTGGCATCCAGTTTGCAATAACACTCTGAAACCTGTGTTTAATCATTTTAGATAGAGATTAATCTATCTGTCTCCCTTTTCCTCTAGTCCAAACAAAACCCCACACCCAGAAAAACAATATCAAAGAAATGATGAGCAATGGACTTACCTGGACCAAGGACCTGTTAAAAAAAAAAAAAATCTGATTTTCCAAGAGTATGGTAATGGTATTTGTTATTGATTCAAGTCAGGATATATTTCAATCTCAGTGATTTTGCTTGTTTTTCTTTGCTCTGCAAATGAGTCGAACTGTTGAAAACTTACTTCAAAATAGCTTATGCTATTTTTCCTCTTCCTTATCATGAGGTATTCCAGTCATCATTAACAGGGCATCAAATCTCCTTCCTCATATTTGTTTAGTCAGGACTCATCCTGACCAAGTGCTACCCCTTCCCAAAGGATATTGGAACAGAATGGTTAAAGCATAGGTATGTTTCAGTAACTGAGAAAAGAAAGTCCTCCAAAGAGAGAAATGAAGGTCATTTGTCCTAAAAAGATGATGTTATTGTTTATGCAGTATATAGAATGTAATCTGATTTGTGAAACTATCAGCATTTCTTTGTTCTAACTAAAAAGCTTGGCGAGTACTGAATTAGTATGTTTCCCTTCAGGATATCTTTCTCTTAGTTAAAAACTTTGTGTCAAAAATCTTGGAGTTTTATACAGATTCCTGTTGTATGTGATAATCCTCCACAGAGCAAAGTCTCTCTTGTGGATTTCATTGAGTTTAACATTGAATCCGTAAACATTAATCCAGTTTTTCCTGTTCCGGGTTGGAATGTTATTATTTTTAGACTAGTTTGTCAAATTGTTTTAAATATATAATATAAATATATTCCTTCATTAAATCTTCATTCAGTCTCATTTGAGTTACATTAATTCCCTCAAAGTCAAATCTTGCTTCATTTATGAGATTAGTGGCATTGACTTCAGAGGCTTAAGCCAGAAAAATACCTGCATTTAATGGAACAATTGTAGCAGCCCCACTCTGTCCATAAAGTATATATCAATTGTAAAGACATCTTCCCCCACCCTCATCCCCCACCTTTCCCCCCTCCCCGCTTTGGTAAATGAATTAGCTATGTTGTTCTTCAGATAAGTGCATGCTTTTCAAATAAATGCTTAGTCTCTGACCCTTCTGTAAGGCTGATTTTATCTTTCTTTTTTTCTTAATTTGTTTCAAACTGAACTTTACTTGACCCCACATCTACAGTGACTGAAGCCTTTCTAAACTGAGTTTGATGTTTAATTTTGTCTTATTTTAAAGAGTTTATTCCCTTTAATGATACTTAAGCGAAAGTTACAGGCATGACATGTTATCTTCCAGACCACTAGCTTGCTGTATGTGATTCTGAATGCTTGCTGGATGCAAGAAGCAGCAGCAATTCAGATGCAATATTATCAGGTACAAATAAATCCCTGTATTTCATTCATAATCCTAGTGGACTGGAAGTGAGTACCATGTAGTCCTCTATAACTTTATGCAACTGCTACAGTTCAGAAGGTTTGCAAAACATTTGCCTTACCACCAGGGCCTGAAAACACCTCTATTACATTTTCAGAAGTTTCAAAGCCAATGGAACAACAGGAGCCAGAACTAACATGCCACAGAAAGGAAACAGGAGGGATCAAGAATATTGATATCCCGGGTCATACCAAGAATCTAGAAATTGCCAGGTAGCCTTTCTAGCTGATGTTTGAAAGTGATTCACACAAACATCACACCCACCCCCCTGCCCAAATTCATGAGAGAAAACATGCCAATGAGGCAACAGAGATTTTTAATCCTAGAATACCAGGTTAGAAGGGACCTCAAGGATCATCTGGTCCAACCTTTCTTGGCAAAAGCACAGTCTAGACAAGATGACCCAGCACCCTATCCAGCTAAATCTTAAAAGTATCCAATGTAGGGGAATCCACCACTTCCCTGGGGAGATTATTCCAATGGCTGATTGTTCTTATTGTGAAAAATTTTCCTCTTGTGCCCAATTGGAATCTCCCCAGGAGTAACTTGTACCCATTACCCCTCATCTTTTCCATATGACTCCTTGTAAAAAGGGAGTTTCCATCTTCTTTGTAGCCACCCTTTAAATACTGGAACATTGGTGATAAGGTCTCCCCTGAGCCTTTCTCAAGGCTGAAGAAACCCAGTTCTTTCAGCCCTTTCCTCATATGGCAGGCTTCCCAGTCCTTTGATCATCTTTGTGGTCCTTCTTTGGACCCTCTCAGCCTGTCCACATCTTTTTTGTATAGCGGGGACCAAAACTGAACACAGTATTCCAGGTGTGGCCTGACAAGCGCTGCGTAGAGTGGGATAATGACTTCTTTATCTTTGTTGGTGATGCCCTTGTTGATGCAACCCAGCATCCTGTTGGCTTTCTTTGCCGCCAAGATTTTTAATATTAGTCCTCCCTTTTCCTTATTTACAGTCCATATTATAAACTGCCAATGAAGGTAAAAAAAAGGAAAACTGGGAAGGCAAGTTATGTATCACAGTGAAAAATAATTCCTTGCTGGCCTGAAAGCATTTGATTAATATTCTGTAACAGTGATGCAAACAAATGGTGATCCGGTTTCTCCTCAGCTCAGCTCCTGGGAGACAACAGCAATACTTGAACATAAGTTTAATTTTCTACCTCCAGGAATTCCTTTTAATTGCTTATATAGAACAGAGTAAAAATTTGAATAAATCATTCTTATGATGCAAGAAAAAAATCTGAAAGAGATCATAATGTGTTTTTTATGTGTTATAACGATACATGAGACCACTGTTCATTGTGCTTCGTTCTAGCCATGACTGTAGTTATGATAAGTGAATTCCTGTGCAAGTTAAGAACATGCATAGTTATTTGCAGAATTATAATCCAGGTAGCCAGGTATAATCCAGGCTAATAGCCCTGGATTAACGCATCATCTTGGTGCATTATTCTCCATATGTGGAGTGGACTATACAATGTTATTTGATTTATTTAAAAAGTAAGTAAAATTCTGATAGAGTTTTAAAAGTTTGCTAGTGTAAACACAACCTTTTAGTACTAGCTTAAGCAAAACAGTTGTTGCTGACTATAGGAATTCTTGCATGAAAATAACTCATTATGTTGGAAAGAAATAAAAACTAAATGAGATCAATTCTGATTATAAATCCATAAACAAACTGATTTAAGGTTTATTTTTAAAGCAACAAAAATGTTACCAATTTAAACAGAAATCAAATGTTCTCAACATTTTTCAAGATTATAAAAAAGTATGAATTAATATAAAGTATGAAAAACATATATAGACAAAACCAGTAGTAATAGAAGTAATTATGCACAGTTGTAAACAGCCTAATAAAAAGATGAAATATTTGTGAAGAATGAATGCATACACCGAAGCCATTAGAATTTCACTACTTTTTTAATCCCTACTAACAACTGAATGGCACTAAAAGCAAGCCTGAACCATGTTGGAAACTTTTAACTAGCCCTCTGCACAAGATTTCTCATTATACACAGAGATAGGTGACTTTGACAGAGTAAGGTACGGAAGTAGGGTATCAGTTATATAATTGAAACATGTTATGTTAAAGAAACATTACAAAGTGTAATATTATACAAAGTATCTTTCAACAGAACTCATTTGGCAAGAGAGGTAATTATCGGTGCTGTTGACAAAGAACCCGTTTTGTAATTATTTTTATTAATCTGTTACTTTTTGAAGTTATCATTCATTGGAAAGACTGTGCAAGGAATTAAGACGATGGTACTGTGAGACAGGAAATTAATCTTTTGCTTCTTATAAGTCTTAAAAAGCTTGCTTTTGTGCATCAGCTAATTGAAGGTATGAATTTTTATGGAATTGACATACCAATATTTCTATCTTCTAATAATTATGTGTGCTTGGGTATGGAAGGTAAGTGACAACTTCCAGGCAATAAATCTGCTTAAAATTATTAATGAGAGAAAAGAGAGAAAAGAGAGAAAAGAAAAATATTGGTGTTTGGCTATTTGATTGATAACTGCCAAATTAACATGAACATTAAATTAAAATCTAGTAGCTTATTCAAACTATATGCCTATTTCAGAGATACTTTTAAAATATCCAATAAAGCTCACTTACAGTTTTTAGGAGTGATAATTTAATTAACAATATTCTAGTTTGATAATGCTGATGAAATTGGCTTTGTCATCCATCATTAGCACCTTTGTTGCATACTTTAGGATGGATTCTGCAATCAGCAGCTACCAGCTGACATTGCCGACAATGTTAAGGAAAGCATGGGCTTGGATAAATGTATCTTCTTGCTACTGTACCTTCTGGATAGCTATTCTGCCAGGGCAAATCTGAGAGTATTCCTCTATATGAAAATGTACCAAAAAACCCCAAAGGTCCCTTGTAACACTGATTTGCATGGAGTTGATTGTTTGGTATCAGCCAGCTAAATCAGACTGCTTGATGGGAAATCTGGTACCAGATATTTGCCATTTTAAAATTCAAGCAACGTAAAATTTAAAAAGTTAAAAGTTATGTATAGTTGAATAGATATGATTCAGTGAAAAGGATGCCTGATGAGAAAGACTCCATAAGGCATCATTTCACTAACTTTTGTAAGCTTTGGGTCAGGTCCAGAAAGGAGAAGGTTGGGCGTAGGAGGGGAAATCAGTAATCTTATACTGGCCCCTTTTCAATAGTATGTGAAAAGGGGCTTATGGAATCTATGCAAAACTTATCTTTGACTGTATATATACTTCATCTCAGCTGAAAGTTATGACTTATTCACATTTTTTTTTTTATATCGGTATGAGGCATGACAAAAAAAGTGTTCATTAAAAAAATTTATCTTATGAACTAATTACACATGAGCTAGATCTACTGATTTGTCATTGAGTATAGAATAGCATCACTATTTACAAATTAACTTCACAAATTTAACCTCACTATAAGAAATATTTGGCTGTGGCATCCCCTCAGCTGTTCAAGTATCACAGAGATACCATTTAGGCTTGACAAAAACAGAACTTGAAAAGTTACAGCAAATCAGAACCCCCAGGGAAGGGAGTATATGTAACAGTACAAAACCATTTTCAATGAATACTTAAAATATTCTGCCATACTTGTTTACTCCTAAAAGGCCAGAGAATGAATCCTTCAGCTTTATAGAGCACCCACACAAGGACTTTCCCAGCTTCAGTGATTTTGCAACATCACAGCTTCCTGCAACAAATAAAGTTTGCAGCTACCAGTGCTGGTGGAAGAGATGTTTCCATGAGCATTTGTATATGGTCATTATATCCTCACCACAAAAATCTAGACAGATAGAAGCTGCTTAGCAAAATTATTGTAATCTACTCTGTGCTGTAGGGTTTAACCTTAAGGTAATCCTCTTCAAGGCTCAATTATTCTACCATTGTTTTCTATAGTTCATCTCCATTAAGCAAATCTGCTATGCTGCTCAAATTCTGGTTAGACGAATTTACAGTCTACTGTAAGTAGACTTCTACTTATTAATAAAATAAACAAGATTCTCACTGGATCACCTGCAGATGCAGTGTGATGAAAAGAAAGCTCTGCCTCTCCCCACACTCACACCACCTTTGTGTACCTTGGTGTGCTTTATGAAAAACTTTGCTAGCATCACTATTTCTTCTGACAACTGATGGCAAGTTGTGATTGTGATTACTATGACAATGATATGTTGGTCATCACAAAGGGGACTCATTCACAGGCCTCCAGAGCTGAAGGACTAGGTCTCTACAGATTAAACTGCAAAGTCACTATCTGTAGTAGAGCTGTAAGAAACTCGTGGTCCGCATGGACCAGCTGGAGAGAAGGATGTATGACATGCTGGGATTGAGGTGTTCCATTACTGACTGGCTTGAAACAGTTCACTTCAAACCATCCTAAAACATAACATTCAACTATTCCAGACTCTTTCTTTCCTTGTTTATTCACCTACTTTTTAATGTGTTTATCTTTCAAGACATGGCGCTGTGATGGACCAATGACTGTGCTGATCCAATGCTCTAACTCCTGGTTTTGGCATTGACAAATGTTACAGGAACTTCACCTCTCTGAACTTCAGTTTCTCCATAAGAAAAAACACACGCCCTATAAGTTTTTCTTTCTAAGATGCATTCATGAAACTGCTAGATGAGTCCTCAAATAGATACTAAATACTGAACCAATATCTTTATAATCCAAAATTTCTATAGCACTTCTCACAAGTTGTCCATAAACTATAGAGTCTTGATGCTACTGCAGTATGAACAAGAATTTCTCACAATAATCTTTTTGAAGAGTTACTTCTAGCACAATAGCTGCTCCTTCCAAAATGAAAGGCTTATTTAGTATTAAAAGTAATTATTTTAAAATAAAAACCCACAATTATTCCCACAACACTTTTGAGAGTCAATTAAGATGTAGGCTTCTTAGATGTTTTGGATTTTGTCATGTAAAAGCAAAACACCTACTTTATTTCCAACCTGTCTCTACACAGGCCTTCTGTGCCTGTTACTAGGCTGACATAGGGTTTGGGTATTTTTTAATCTAATGTATAAATTTGGAATTTATATAGGGAACACTGAAGAGACTCTTGCTTTCAGTGCTATAAATAGCAATGAAGTGAAGCTAATGTATAGAGCTAGGTCACTGTTAAAGAGAAACAGACACAGGTTATATGAATAAATGCATCTCACTTGTTGAGGAGGAGTATGACTGACAGAATAATGGCAAAACTGCCACTGCCCCCGCTCCTCCCCACCGCTAAAAATGAGCAAAGACCAGTTATATGTTTTAATTGAAGCATTTCTTAAAAAGTTAAATGAACTAACAGTTATGCTTGAAAAGAAGGAAAATACTTCCCCATCTTACTCCCCTCCAAAGGGAATAGGAATGGCAAACTCTGGCAGTCAGAATGGGTGCAGAAGACTGTCTTGACCTATTTTTCTCTGTGTGTATCCATTTGTGACAACATCCTTCTCTTATTCAAATACTGGGAGACACACAAGTCAGCCGTTATAGTTGTCAACGTGATAGATAAAAGCAAATTTCTTAGTCATTCAGGAAAGATCAGAGCCACTGGACAGAAAGAACAACCTCCCACATTGCAAGAGCTCAGGGAAAAACAATTAATATGTATAAGGAAGAGAACTGTCATATTTCTATTTGTTTTTTCGATTTTGCTGCAATGTTATTTCAGTGCATCTTAGGAAAAAAATAGTCTTTCAAAAACACTGCGTTTAAGAAAACATGACCCAATGGATGAGAAAAGAGGAGAGATACCAATTCCAACCTAAGAAGAAATTGTAAAGAATAATCCTCAAGTTTTCAAAAGGAAGTGTCACTCCTTTATTGCTACTGGCAGGGCTTATACATAGCTGTGGATCTTGGACAATTCATAACCTAATAGTGTTCAAATATGTATAGGAGGGTGTTTGGGGTTTTTTGTTTGTCTGTTTGTTTTTAATAATGTATGTGTATATATAATCATCCCAAGCAATCTGCACAGAAACCAAGGGTGATATTTAGCATCATTTCCCATGCTCAGGTAGCAGTGCTGTCACAGTGGTCTGAAACCTCCTGTTGGCAGTATGGGAAAAGGGCCTGTTACAAGCTCCACCACATTTCTGTGTCTATAGCTACAGCCAGTCCCAGTTTTCCTAGGTTGAATCTCTGCCTTACACTTCTGTTGGTACCATGCAGACATACTGTAAAAAAAGGCAGTTTTCTAATAAATCAGTTCTTTATTAAGTACAGTTTTTCCTCCTCTCTGTTGTACTTCAATTGTGGATTTTCCTGAGTGATCACATATATTTATAAGATCCATTGGCTCACTTTGTATCTGGATGGGTCCAGCACTCCCCCATCTAATATTAATTCTCTGTCTTAATGATAACATAATAAATGTGAACTAAGAGACAATTATACTCTTCCCAACATCTTCAATCTCCTCGATCCCCTTTGCTACCATTTCCTATTATTATGAACTGGAAGTCCCTGAAATACAGATAGACTCAGTGCTATGATTTTGTCTATTCAAATGTCAGAAACGGTATGGTTGAAATGATACTTCCCTTCCTCAATCTTCTTTTGCTATGTGACTTTCCAGCCATGTATTTGCATTCCTTGTTTCTATGCCCTCTCAAGCTTTCTTTTCCCTCCAACTTCTCTGGCTTTTTGTTTGCCATCCCCACAACCAATTTCCAGATACAATAAATGATGCAGTGGGACTGGCAGGCTTCATGCATCATCTCAAATTGCTTTTGAGTTCAAATTTTCCACCTAAGTCCCGTACATGCCAGAATGCAGTGTGTATTAAAATATATCATATCTGAATAGAGTAACAGCTTCTTCTTTACAGGTAAAACCTATAAAGATCCATAGGAGGACTGCAGGAAAATTACTTTGAGTTGAGAAAATAAAAGACATTTTTTTCTTACTCGTAAATACTATGTCCCTAGCAGATATAAAACGGGTTTTCAGCTCACAGTGGTTTGGTTTTTTGTTTGAGGTTTTTGGTTTTTTTTGTTTAGAGGCAATCAATCAGTACAGTTCGAAAAATCAATCAGTGATTTACTAAGGTTTGTTTTACCTTCCTCAGCTCTCAGTGCCACACATTTTATCCTGGACAGAGTGAAAATAATTGGAAGGGGGAGGGAGCACAAATATGGACCTGACAAGTTGGCTCCATGTGAACAAATTTATGCAAAATGCTCTCCTAAGTATAATACAAAAAAGTGAGCGGTTTAATGTGCTACATTTTTTGAAAGAGACTATAATACAAAATGTCAACTACCAAAATAGCAGAGATTAAATTTTCCTAGTATTAGCTTTTGCAAGAATTTCATAAACTTTGACTCCTAATAAGTTGAAAAAGAAAAAAGTCTTAAAAATTTTCAGATGTAAAAAAGCCAACACCTTCGTTCACATACAATTACTTTTTTTTAATTTTGACTTTTTTTCTTTGTCATGGTTTAACCCCAGCCAGCAACTAAGCCCCACACAGCCACTCACTCACTCCCCGCCCCGGTGGGAAGGGGGAGAGAATGGGAAGAGTAAAAGTGAGAAAACTCATGGCCTGAGATAAAGACAGTTTAACAGGTAAAGCAAAAGCCACGCACGCAAGCAAAGCAAAACAAGGAATTCATTCACTCCTTCCCATCGGCAGGCAGGTGTTCCGCCATCTCCAGGAAAGCAGGGTTCCATCACGTGTCACGGTTACTCGGGAAGACAAACACCATCACTCTGAACATCCCCCCCTTTCATTCTTCTTCCCCCAGCTTTATATCTGAGCATGACGTCATATGGTATGGAATACCCCGTTGGCCAGTTGGGTTAGCTGTCCTGGCTATGTTCCCTCCCAACTTTTTGTGCACCTGGCAGAGCATGGGAAGCTGAAAAGTCCTCGACTATGTAAGCACTACTTAGCAACAACTAAAACATCAGTGTGTTATCAACATTCTTCTCCTACCAAATCCAAAACACAGCACTATACCAACTACTAGGAAGAAAATTAGCTCTATCCCCGCCAAAACCAGAACATTCTTATAACTATATTTGGTTTTCATTTTAAAGCATCACTTTGAACCTAAAATGTATAATCATTGATTAAAAAAAAAATTATTTTAATTCAACATATTTTATTTCCTGTTCAATAGAAAAAGAAAAAAAGCTCTAAAAAAAAAGGAAAAATAAAATTAAAAAATGGTTTTGATACAGTAGTGTTATCTGTTATCTGAAAATAAAGTTTTTTGTTCAGTAATTCTTGATTATCCCTAGAATAAAGGATGCTACTTGTTTAAAGTTTTGGATTTTTTTTTTTTTTTTTAAGATTTTATGTTAGATGTCTTTGAAAGATGTCTGAAATCTTTGAAAAAATTGCAAAAAATATCAAATGCATGAGCTGACAAGCAAAATGTGTTCATGATACCACAGGACAAATGAAAGACTATATCATTTATCGCACTTTCATTAACAGGGGTATGTAATCATCTACAAGTCTATTTCTATTGTAGAAGGAATGAAAAGTCCATTAAAGGTAACACAAAGCTTAACTTTTCTGAAGTGTAAAAAATTCTTTGATTCAGAATAAAGAACAAACAGCAGTCTGCCACTCTAAAAGATAATTGCAGTCATACAATAAATAGTACCAAATTCCACAAATATGTCTAAAGAAAATAACAAAGGAACTGAAAAAGCAGGAAGATTTCCTGGGAATGAGATGCTGAACAGGGAGATATTAAAAAACAAATATATTGAGGAGACTGAGGCCACTGAGAGGAACTGGCCAACATTTCAAAATGCACAAAGCTGTGTAAAACCACTTGCATATAATAGTAGTAGCAGAGTGTAAACACACACACACACTCACAAATGTATCTGCATTTGCATTCTATGTGGAAACGTAATAGTTTCAGAAATGCTTCTCTCAATTCTACATCATTTCAGAGAGTAAATCTGTGTAGACAAACTATAGACAAACACACTTTTTTTTTTAAATGGTAAAGCTTACATTTCTCTAAAGAGAAATCTAGTAAAATATGGTCAATTTCTGTAATTTCTAAATTTTTTTAATGGGGAAAAATGCAATTTCTACTTTCTACTGGAATCTCTTTCAACGGATGAAAAGGAGTAACTGTGCGTATTACTTGGGTAGGTGCTAATTGAGTTACATAAACTAATTACACTTGCCAGCAATATACTCTCTGAAATACTGAAACAAGGTTTTAAGCAACCATATTTCACAAGGATCTGGATTTAATATATATCAGCTGAGCCAAATTAATTTACTCATAAGTCTAAAATAACAAACTCCAGTGTAAAATAATTAACACTGTAACTATCTTAAATACGGACACAATTTATTCTGGATTTAACAGTACAGTAATTCTATACTAATAAAATAAAATATACAGTAACTTGCTTGGTTTAACTATCATGTTAAATACCAATTAAAATCAGAACATACCTCACAAAATTAAATGTATTTATAAAATGAACCATTAAAAAAAAAAAAAGGGGAAAATAAAAAGGAACCACCATGTTGCCTGTGAAGACTCCAACCAACAACATACTCCTGAAAGTCTTGCATTTCTGTTCTGTTTAGGAATATTTTTAGCTAAAGCCATGACTATTCAGAATAAGATAGCACCAAAACCAGTTAGTTTGAGACTTAGTAAAATTCTTTCTAAGAATAGCGTATTTGTTTCAAAAGTACTGTCATGGAGTTTAAATTACCTTAGATCATAAGCCTTTTGCCGAATCAAAATTTTTAATTATTTCCACGCAATAGTCCTACATATCAATTCCAGTTTCTGAGTCTGCTATCTTGAAGGTTCTAGGATGTTCTAGGTTAACAGGACATTTATCTCAAATAAGAATTCAATTTAAAAAACAATTTTCTATTCATAGAATCATATAATCATTGAATAGTTTGGATTGGAAGGGACCTTTAAAGGTCATCTAGTCCAAACCCCCAGCCATGGACAGGGACATCTTCAACTAGATCAAGTTGCTCAGAGCCCCTTCCAGCCTGACCTTGAATGTTGCCAGGGATGGGGCATCTACCACCTCTCTGGGCAACCTGTGCTAATGTTTCACCGCCCACATTGTAAAAAATTTCTTCCTTAGATCTAGTCTAAATCTAACCTCTTTTAGTTTAAAACCACTCCCCCTTGTCCTGTTGCAACAGGCCCTGCTAAAAAGTCTGTTGCCATCTTTCTTATAAGCCCCCTTTAAGTACTGAAAAGCTGCAATAAGGTCTCCCCAAAGCCTTCTCTTCTCCAGGCTGAATAACCCCAACTCTCTCAGCCTTTCTTCATAGGAGAGGCGTTCCACCCCTCTGATAATTTTTGCAGCCCTCCTCTGGACCTGCTCCAACAGGCCCATGTCTCTCTTGTGCTGAGGGCTCCAGAGCTGGACACAGCACTGCAGGTGGGGTCTCACCAGAGCAGAGTAGAGGGGCAGAATCACCTCCCTCGACCTGCTGGCCACGCTTCTTTTGATGCAGCCCAGGATTTGGTTGGCCTTCTGGGCTGCAAGTGCACATTGTCAGCTCATGTCCAGCTTTTAATCCACCAGTACCCCAAGTCCTTCTTGGCAGGGCTGCTCTCAATCCCTTCATCCCCCAGCCTGTTGATACCCCATTGATACTGGGGGTTGCCCTGACCCAGGTGCAGGACCTTGCACTTGGCCTTGGTCAACCTCATGAGGTTCACGTGGGCCCGCTTCCTGAACTTGTCCAGGTCCCTCTAGACGGTATCCCATCCCTCAGGTGTGTCAACTGCACCACTCAGCTTGGGGTCATCTGTAAACTTGCTGAAGGTGCATTCGATCCCACAATGTCATTGATGAAGATATTAAACAGTAGGGGTCCCAATATGGACCTCTGAGGGACACCACTCGTCACTGATCTCCATCTGGACATTGAGCTATTGACCACTACCCTCTGGATGCAACCATCCAACCAATTCCTCACCCACCGGACAGTCTATCAAATCCATACCTCTCCAGTTTAGAGAGGAGGATGTTGTGGAGGACCGTATCAAAGGTCTTACCAAGGTCCAGATAGACGACATCTGTAGCTCTTCCCATGTCCACTGATGTAGTCACTCCATCATAGAAGGCCACTAGGTTGGTCAGGCAGGACTTGCCTTTGGTGAAGCCACGCTGGCTGCCTCGAATCACCTCCTTGTCCTCTATGGGCCTTAGCATAGCTTCCAGGAGGATCTGTTCCATGATCTTCCCAGGCACAGAGGTGACACTGACTGGCTTGTACTTCCCTAGGTCTTCTTTTTTTCCCTTTTTAAAAATGGGGGTAATGTTTCCCCTTTTCCAGTCAGCGGGAACTTCATCTGACTGCCATGACTTCTCAAAGATGATGGATAGTGGCTTAGCAACTTCATCCGCCAGTTCCATCAGGTCCCATGGACTTGTGCACCTTCAGGTTCCTTAGATGGTCTTGAACCTGATCTTCTCCTACAGTGGATGGGTCTTCATTCTCCCAGTCCCTGCCTTTGCCTTCTGAGGCTTGGGTGGTGAGGCTCGAGCTCTTGCCGGTGAAGACCGAGGCAAAAAAGTTGAGTACCTCATTGAGTACCTCAGCCTTCCCCATATCCCGCGTAACCAGGTCTCCTGTTTCATTCCATAGAGAGCCCACATTTTCCCTAGTCTTCCTTTTATCCCTGACGTACCTATAGAAGCTTTTCTTGTTGCCCTTGATGTCCCTGGCCAGACTTAATTCTATCAGGGCTTTAGCTTTCCTAACCTGATCCCTGGCTGCTGGGACAGTTTCTCTGTATTCCTCCCAGGCTACTTGTCGTCGCTTCCACCCTCTGTAGGCTTCCTTTTTGTGTTTGAGTGTGTCCAGGAGCTCCTTGTTCATCCATGCAGACCTCCCGGTGTTTTTGCCTGACTTCCTCTTTGTTGGGATGCATCGCTCCTGAGCTTGCAGGAGGTGATCCTTGAACATTAATCAGCTTTCTTGGGCCCCCTTGCTTCCAGGCTTTGTCCCATGGCACTCTACCAAGCAGATCCCTGAAGAGGCCAAAGTCTGCTCTCCTGAAGTCCAGGGTAGTGAGCTTGCTGTGAGCCTTCCTCGGTGCCCTAAGGATCTTGAACTCCACCATTTCATGGTCACTGCAGCCAAGGCTGCCCTTGAGCTTCACATTCTCCACCAGTCCCTCCTTGTTGGTGAGAACAAAGACCAGCATAGCACCTCTTGTCATTGGCTCCTCTACCACTTGGAGAAGGAAGTTATCATCGGCGCATTCCAGGAATCTCTCAGATTGCTTGTGCCCTGCCATGTTGTTCCTCCAACAGATATCGGGATAGTTGAAGTCCCCTATGAGGATCAGGGCTTGTGAATGTGAGGCTGCTCCCATCTGTCTGTAGAGGGCTTCATCTGCTTGGTCTTCATCTGTCTTGGTAGCAGACACCCACCGTAATGTCATGTGCCCCTGCCCTCCCTTTAATCCTGACCCATAAGCTCTTGGCTGGCTCCCTATCCATCCCCAGGAAGAGCTCCATGCAGTCCAGCTGGTCATTGACATAGAGGGCGACACTCCCTCCTACTCCCCTGCCTGTCCTTCCTAAAGAGCCTGTATCCTTCCAAAGTCCAATCACAGGAGCCATCCCACCACATTTCCGTGATACCAATAAGATCGTAGGCCTGCAGGCGTACGCGTATCTCTAACTCCTCTTGTTTATTCCCAACGCTATGTGCATTTGCATAGAGGCATTTAAGTTGAGCCCCCGATGAAGTTGTCTCACTGGCTGGAGTTCCTTTATGTTGCTCTTCAGGTGCTCCCCTGCTGACCTGCAATCCTTCTCCAGGCTCTGGGCATCTATTGCTGACCCTGGCATCAAACTGGTAGGAGTGGGGTGGATTGTTCTCCTCCCCTGGCAGCTTTAGTTTAAAGCCCTCTTCACCAGCTTGGCAAGCCTATGACCAAAGATGCTCTTCCCCTTCTCTGACAGATGGACCCCATCAGCCCCCAGTAGACCAGGTTTCTCAAAGCAAGTTACATGGTTTAAGTAGCTGAATCCCTGTCTGGGGGCATTCCATTTTTAAGGGTTTCACTCATGCATCAGTAATCCAAAATATAAATCATCTCCTAGAACACTGTTTCTTCAAGCCCATAAAAAGAGACATGTTAGTCGCCAAGGTAGTTTGGCACAAAAAATATATAAATATTAAATAAGATATTTTTGTAGGAATTTTTTGTCTTCTTATGTGGTTTAGACATACAATGAAAAACTGGCAAGCATTGGGATTTTTTTCTTTCAGTTAAAAAAAAAATAAAATCAAATTTCCTCAACCCCTGGCTCAGCATTCCCGAATCTGAGGATGACCATGTTTCTCAAGGCTGTGGGCATCTTATAACAAAATGAAGATGCCAGACACTCCAGCTGGCCAGTGTAGCTTAGTGTCAAACACCCCCAACCAAAAAAGCAGATTTTGAACAGCAATGGCCCTATCAAGCACCGATTATGTTGCAGACTATTCTGCATGATACATTTTTAATGGAATTGGCAATATAAAATATAAAAATATTTTTGATTTATACTAATAATCATTTATTATTGTAAATCCTTTTCTAGACTTTATTTTCTCAGCCTTTATGCTCCTTGGGACAGAGATTTATGATCTCCACTCATACAGTAGCTAAAACAACATGGCCCCGAATCTCACCAATTCTGGCTGTTCCTGTTTTGCCATATATCAGAGTAATTGTGGAATGTCCTTGCCTCTGCTTTCCCGCTTTCCTAAGATTTCACTTGATCTCCAAAACCAGCCTTAGCTTTATTCTTCTCTATAATAAAGTTAAGGCAAACCAAAGCAAAACAGTCAAACTGCCCTGTGAAGACAGGCATTAAAGATTTCTTTTGCATATAGATTCTGAAACATGTTGAGAGAGGAATAAATGTGAAGTTCTATCACTACCAATGATAATCCTGAATATTTTCATGAATTAGAGGCACTTCAAATTGAAACTGATAATATACTGATGGCAAAGATGGATATTAGTGAACCCAAAGATAAAAATCTTCTGCCAACATCCATGAGAACTACAGTCCATCTGGATCTTCAAGAGACAAAAAGGAAACCAACCTTTGGTCAACAAGCAGATAAAGCTCATCCAAATGTCCAGAACACATTTTTCTTGTTTCTATTTTCTGCTTCTATTTTTTTTTTTTTTTTGCTTCATTCCAAAATTCAGTATAAAGTTAGAGTTTATTGAATTCAAAGTTGTTTTAAAAGGAATAATTATATCTTTTTTTCCCAGAGAATGTAAATTAAAACATCTCAATGTTATTTATATATTTTACAGTATCAGAAACCATCCAGACATGGTCCTGGACAACCTGTTCTAGGTGGCCCTGCTTGAGCAGGGGCGTTGGACAAGATGACCTCCAGAAGCCCCTTCCAGCCTCAACCATTCTGTAATTCTGTTGTTCACAATGTATGACAAGGTCAGAAAGAATATCATGAGAGTCAAGAAATCTCCTAAAGGAACATGGACTAAGAATAAAAATATACTGTAAACTTAATACGATTACATTTTAGGAAATTTCCATAAATGTCTGCTTTCAATTACTGTCATATACATTACCCCTCCTCTTGTAAGGGGCATTCCCTTACACCTTTTCCCATCCCCCCTCTTTTTTATTGCCATGCATCATTGCACCATCTAGGTGTTTTCAACTACTAGCCTATAGCATTTTATTAAATTTAACAAAACTTTTGTTAAGCGTAACATAAACTTAACTTTATTAAACCTTACTGATAATGTAATAGGTAATCAATAAGATTTCCAAGTGGACTTGGAAAAAAATAATGAAGTTTTATTGTCAACACTTTCCAAATGCACTGGCAAGGATTTTAACCTAGCTCCAGAATGTGCTTAAGTGTAACATGAGCTTCAAGTACCAAAGATTATCATGGTTCAGTCTGGTCAGCAGCACAGCAGCTATCTGATTCCAGCAAGTCTTACTTTAAAAAAATAATAGTTTAGTATTAAAACATCTTTGTGGTCTAGGTTTTTGCCATTAGGAGAGAGAGAAAAGCAAGTGAAAGCTCAAAAGTGAACAAAGCACAAGAGAGAGAAAAAGATAGTGAGTAAGAAAGAGGGCATTCACTGAGGTCTCAATACGGATATAGAGAAGTAGAAAAAACTAGACTGAGACAAACCAGAAATGATAAGCTGCAGCTTCGTGGCAGTGGGCCAAACCTAAGATACTCTACAACAGTAAGGAAAAGATGCCTGCTGCAAATCCTCTGGGAGACTGGGATGGAGAAAAAGGTTGTGAAGCTGGCAAAAATGTCTGATTATAATAAAAAACCCACTTAAAGTACCTGTTAATGCTACATGCCTTAAGTCCTTCAGGTAGCAACCCTTATTCATACCTGCAAAACGTGAATTTACTCCAGAGACATCTGGGATGCCAGTCACTGCAAAGAGCTAAGTCACAGCCTCCTTCAACATCTTCTATTTTCCCTTTTGTAAAAGTAATTTTATTTGGTCTCTCAAAGAAAGATCACTGACAACAGCAGCAATAGGAAAAAAAAAACCATTGCATTGTACTGCTTGTCCACTTATACTGGTGGGATGAACCCACAGGATCTCACTAAAGATGAACAAGATATATATTTAACAGTCCCATACAAACCCATGTTCTTTCCTCATGTCTAAGAGGAAAAGGGCTGAAATTCTATAGTACTTACAAGGGTAACCCGTCTAAGCAAATATTTGAGCTCTAGGAATACTTTGTTTAGGATGTTATGTACTCACTGAAGACAGACACACAACATGCTTCTTCTCTTTCAGTATTTGTTAATTTGTTTGTTGTTACATTAAAGGCTCGTTGGAGTTATCAGGTCTGATCCAGGGTTGTACATAACTGCTATTTAAGAACATGGCAGTAACTGTTCATCTGCAATTCCCGTTCCTATTGAAAGATTTCTGTACATGGCAGAAAATCAGCATGTTACTCAACTAGTCAGCAGAGCTGCTGTAATACTGACTCTCCAGCAGGGACCAAAGATAGTTGCATGGCTATCATGTCAACCAGCTATAATTAAAATCCTGACCCCAACCACATTGAACTGTGATTAGTTACACTGCTGTTGAGTGGATTTTTTCATATCTGTCCTGATGATGTGTCAGTATCATGACAACTATCCCAACTTCTTATTTAAATGTGACAAAACAAGCTACTGACTTCCACTTCTACTATGAAAATTGACTTTAGTATCTGTCCAGCACAAACTCAAAGAGTGTTTCAAATCTTAGTGATGAAAAAATATTTGCTAACAATGTATTTAACTGTTGAATGGGTGACACACTGATATCTAAGCATTAAGTCCTGCAATGCACTTTATGTCATCACAGTGAAACAGTACAAGTGTTATAAGAAGTCTTCTATCCACATTTTATTTTGATACATTATAGTACACTGGGATAATTTCACAGACCTCGTTAACATAATCTACACATATTGTGTTTGGTAATAGTGGATACTGGTGCCAGAATTTTCAGAGTTGGCATGGTTTAGTTTCTCACTTACTATTTTATTTCTGAACTCTTTGGATCTTTTGTTTTTCCTTCAGTCTAGACATCGGCTTTGAATGTTAGAGACCGCAATTTGGGAAACTAATCTAATTATTGTCAAATCTCAGTACACAAGGTCATTAACCCACATGAAGTAACCAGACTAAGAAAATAACTTAGCAGTTTTGTTTATATATGGCAAATTTAGACACACCTGCAATAAGATGCTTCTTTTCATTATTTTACTTTGTTATTATTTGTACTTACAGGTACATAACTATATACATACTCTGTCTAGAAAAGAATTAGACATTATTCCTAAAGAAAACAAGTAGTGTCAGCATTATCGTCAGAAGGGATGTATTTGTACTTTCCATCTCACCAGGGCAAGCTAAGCTAAAGATTTAATGCAAACTGATTCTATGTGGATTCTCACATAGGTTTACAGTGTTGACAGTATTTTAATAAAGATTTCCAGTTTACATTCACATTGGCCTTATACATTCCCACTTGCTATCAGAGTCCACTTTATTGTTCTACAGTAATTTTCTTAAATAGAATAAGAAAATTTAAAAAGTAGACATCAATTATCAACTGCTGAGAATCCACAATCACTTTATTCCTTAAAATCTGTTAATCATATTGTCCCTATTTGCTCTGTATTTCAGCTTACCCTGAAATCTATTCTTTTCATACACCTGTGTGTAAATGTTTTAACCCAAGAACAGAGGTAGGTGTGCTGTTAGTCATTATGCAAATTTTTCCATTACTGATTATGATGCACATGAAGAAATTTTTTTATTATTATTTCTAAGAAAGGGGATTAATAATGGACCTCTAAACCACATCAGATTTCTATACTATCATTTTGGCCAAGTATTTTACAGAGTAAGATGCACTGTACATTTGTTCTTACAAAGACTTCATTGAAGCGCTATAAATAATCAAAAAATAAAGCTATCAAAATCACGATGTGCCTCAACATAAAAGGCTTAAATTTGGCCAATGAGTTATGCACAATGAATAATTCAAGCAGCTCTATTCATATGCACAGTACTGTATAAAATTTAATTTAAGAATTTAAGTATTTGCCTCTTGTGTGATTTTTATGCCTCTAATTTAATAAAATTTCCTTTCTCAGAGAAATTACTGCAGCACATTTTGACATCTGTTCTTCAAAGAATTACAGGGAGGGTTCTTAAAAAATATACTTTACAGTGTTTTATGTAAACCATTTCTATCAGACTCTACAATAATTATTTAAAGCTATGAGGGATTGCTTTTCATTTCATTCATATTCATTATGATATCAGAAGTATGTGGGTGACTGAAGGAAGCTCCAAAATTGAGAATTAACGTCTACCATAAAGTGCTGCAGGGAACAGAAATGGAAAAAGTAGAAGCACTCCATATACCAAATAACTTTTAGGAGAGGAAAGATAGCTTCTAGATATCTTGGAGCTGACTGTCCATTTTAGAAAACATCATAATATAACCTTCAGTACTAAACATGGAAACAAAATAAAATGTTCTCTTTGCTAACAGAAATAAAGAAAAATATATCAATAATAGTGTTAAAAAATATTAATTCTAATTACTAATACTGGTCATCAGTATTTAATAAAGCACTTTGCAAGAAAGATAATTAATTTGTCTCCATTTGGTCAAAAGATAAACTGAGGTACAGATACTAAGATAGACAAACAGAAATTAAAACCTATTTTCTCTTCATATCCACTAATGAACAGTAAACCAGAGCAGTGAGCCACCCATAAGAAGTGTGTATATACCTCATTAATGTTAGTACTTTAAAAGTTGAAAATCAAAACTCTAAGAGCAAACATAAAACATTATCTAAAAGAAAAGCAACACATCCATGAATTGCTTCTAAAAAAAAAAAGAAAAGGAAAAAAAAAAGTGTCTGGCAAATCAAACAGAAAGAAAAAAAAAAATCACATTTTATTACGTTGTTCAGTACCCATAATATAATGCAGCAGGTGTGAAATGTCAATGTATTATAAAATTTTTTTTAGGAGCTGCAATGTAATATCAGCTCAGATCAATACATCTGACAAAAATGTCTTCTGCAAGTAACAAGCATTTAGATATGAGCTTTAATTATCAGATATTTATGCAGTCAAAAGTATTAATTGGCATTGCTTATTATGTGTACATTGTATTTATTAACCGCAGTAATCACTGTTTGTACTTACACAATTACCAACACTGCCAACTCTTTTGAAAGTGAACTCCAAAAAGAATGCCACCTGCAGTAGAAGCCTCTTTGGTTTACTATCCATCCTTCTCAGAAAGGTTATTTCATTGGACAATAGCTGTAACTGAGGGTTACATGTCCAGAAGAATAACCTTTTTCTAATTGAAATACAGAAACGTATTTATGAAATTAACTCCGTTCTTCAGTGGAGAAAACAGGCATCTTTTCCAAAAGAACAGCTATATTTTTAAGCGTGCCATTGTACTTCACCTGCAAACAGATCATTTTGCAATGACCAAGGGAAAAATTCTCAGCACTGTGAGAAAATTATGCTGTACCACTAAACTTTTCTGTCAAGTCCAAAACTGTCATGATCTCAGGGAATGCTTTTATTCTACATGAAGTCTGATATCACCACCGTATTTTCTGAATATCCTTGACTGTTAAACTCCATACACAGATTCAGTGACCCCTTCAGTAAATTCCTGAAATAGACTCATTAATATCATTACCAGATACCAAAGCTGCTCTTATTCTAGAAAGCAACTCAATCCCATTCATACACAAAAATGGGAGCATCTTCTGTAGACAATAAAATAAACAACTTATGACATAGTAATAATAATTAATGGTATGGTAACAGATACTTCAAATCTCATGAAAGCATTACAAAAGTAGAGTAACCAGATTATACACTAAGCAATCTCTGAACAAGGATATTTTTGCTTAAGGAAAAATGGGTAATGATCCAGAAATTACAGAGATAGTTTGCAATAATTGACTTTTTAACAAACAAGAAACCAGAAAGGCACAAAGATCTTCTACAAAACCAGACGCCTGCAATATTTTAAAGCAGCTGTATTTATAGATGACATTTTTGAGAGGAGTATTCAAAATATGCTTCAGTAAGTATACAGTCCAGTTCAACATATTTATCAAACTCACACTCTACATTATTTCAGTAAGACACCAAAGGGCCACCTTCTGCATTCAAGGCCAAGTCCTGCAAAATGCTGAGAATCACAAAAGATTTTCTTCCAGCTCCAGAAGGAATGGATGGGAAAGTATGTAGTGTATTAATTTTATGTATTTTTGCTGTTTAAAGAGATGCAGAGTCCTGCAAGATTCAAGCAGAACTTGCCAGATGAAGAGTAGTAGATGCAAAGTTTTGTCATTATATATACTATCACTTAGCTGAACAAGGCTTAACCTATCTCAAGAACAACATGGCAGCTCAGCACCTTTCAATCAACAGCTATGACTTCCACTAGCTCCTGAGGTATTCTTTTGATTTGAGCTAAATCATTGAGGTGCAAAACTCCAACATCATCTTGTTTTTCCAGTAGAGCTAAAATAGGGAATATTACATTTTGGTTGTTTGTCTTTTGTATTCATAGTACAATCTCACTCATAGTGTTAAAAGTAATTGTACATTTTAGTTAGAACTTGCATACTAATAAAAGATTTTTCAACATACCCCTGAACAAAAGGAATTAAAGAAGCTGGATCATCTCAAAATTCAGAAGATAATCTTTTCTTTTTTCCCACCCAGATTATCATTTTACTATATTCTTGTTACATTATTTTTGCAGCGTAGTAAGTATTCATTAAGTATTTATTCATGAAAACAAAAAGAAAAGGCCATTGGTGAGGGGACATTCTTGTAAAACATGTCAGATCATGGTCCAAGTATCCTCTTTATCACAGATTCTTTCACAACAAAGACCTAGTTTATAGATATTTCTATCTGTCTCAATCCATCTCCACACTCACAGTTAGAGCATTTCTGTGAGGAGAAGGACAACAAGGTATTCACTGAGACTGAACATGTGTCTTCTACATCCTGGGCAATGCCTCAGCCATTACGTTGTGGAAGGGAAAAAGGCAGTACAGCAATTACATTGCCTTCTCCTGCAGCAGTGTTTGTGGGACTCTACTCCCTTATTTCCTCAACCTTTATTAATTTCACTCCAGCATTTCAAGAATGCATAGTCATTTTTTTTCTCAGCAAAAAGATATTCCACAATTGGACCAAAGTTCAAAACATTTTCAGCTGCCTTCCTACAGCTGCATTCGTACATGAAGTGATTTTAAAAATATATTGCCCAGGTACATTTTAAAACATTTTTCTTATGTAATAATAGGAAATTCTGTAGAGTAATTTAACCGTAACTTTATTTCCCTGTATTGCATACTGAATGATCTTTAAACGTCAGATTTTGTTGAAACTAAAGGAAAATATTTCCATATCTTGCCATAAAATCAGGAAAGAAAACATTTTCCAAACAAGCACTACACTTAAATGGAAGAAAATTCCACCTGATCCACATATAGATGAGAAATACTTCATAAATGTATGCAGCCATACCAGACTGCCCTTGGGGAGCAGGTAAAATGGTTTGAGTTTTGCTTCAATTTTGTTAATCAAAATCACCAAGAAGTATTTTAATTGAATGGAAGCAGAACTGCATAATGGAATTCCCTTTTTTCTCTGAAGAACACAAGAGATGCATATATATTTTTCAATGATAGATTTTTTTTTTTCTGCATTGCAAACTATCTTAAAGAATAGTCTTCCTGTGCCTATGTATGTCCTTCTGTGAAATTAAATATTGATCTTATATTTTTTTTTTTTTAATCTTCCTTCAGGCTTTGCAGGAAGACTTTTATCCTATTAAGTGAAAATATTTTTCAAAATAAGTCTAAGAGGGGTCTGATTTTCCCTTTCATTATTTACTGCTTTGTATAGTTTTATCACATGGGAATTTGGGGGTTTTGATTTTTTAAGGCTTCCCCTCCTTCTGATCTGTTCCTTTTTGTGTTGTAGTTTTCCTTCTGAGTATATATCTTCATGCTGCAGAGGATTGCTCTGGAGATGTGGTACCAGGAAACTACCTGACACAGAAGATTAATGTAGAAGACTCTTTGAACTGTTATTGCATACCAAAGAGAGTTTCTTGCCCTCCTTTCATCACTAATTCCAAGGCACAAAACTCTTTTACTCATGGGCAATTTTAATCTTTATATAAAAGTCTCCTTTTGCTTTCCTTCAAGAGATCTGCCTCAGTAGGTTTTGCTTGGATTCTATGGTAGCTCTGAATGCTTTTCTTTTAATCTATCTTTTCACCATTCATTCTCTTTTAATACATTTTCCTCCAGCCATCTATTTTAATTCCACTTAATATTTCTTTTCCTGACCTAATTTGCATGTAACAAAGGACTCCCAGTTAGACAAGAGAGAAATAATAAATTACAAAAATCTGGGAGGGAAGGCACTTAGACATGTATCGCATTTTGCCATGGTATTTTATTTATCAACAACAAGAAGTAAAATCCTGACCATACTGGAATAGAAAATTGTTGATATAAGTTCATTATTAAAATCATGTCAATATCAGAACATCAGCCTGGTGATAACACCTACATTGCTTCATTACAAAGTGATGGGTCATAAAACTTACCTTTTAATCAACCAGTTTCACTCAGCCCTCTTGCATGTCTCTGAAACATATTCTTTCAATTCCCATTAAGTTTCTTCTCATTTAGACATATTTATTATTCTAATTGTTTTATTTCTATTGGTTAGTACTTGACATCAGAGAGCTCCAGACAAAATGAAAATAATTTTAGTGAATGCAGAATACAATAGGCTTTTCCTAGTTATTTTATTCTGATCTAGATACATCTATCCCTACAGAGAAAATTTATCACCCTTAGTTTGCTCATATATTTTAGTTTCTCAAGGTCATACTAAAATAAGTAATATCCATTCCAAAAAATAGAAAACATATTTAAATGAATTATATGAAAGATGTTACCTTCAACCAAAGATTTTTCCAATGAAATTTTGGAGACTATTATACGTAATACACTGCAAAAATTACTTTTGATATGGTTAATGATGCTATTCATTATCCGCATCGAGTGGAGATCTGCAATGCTTTATGTGTCCCAAGACAATCTCCTACAAATTTTTTTTACCAAATAAGTTTGGAATCAGAACTGTCTCAGGTGAGAGATTAGCCCCTATACTATTAGGATACCTATCCCCCACTCTTTACAGCTGTTCTGTGCTTCAAATCTTGTCCATAGCCTAAATGTCCCAATGTGAATATTTGGCCTAGTTACAAACTCTACTCCTTATTAGTCTCTTTGTATGATCACCCCTTAATCTCTAATCTAATTAATTTATTTTATGGCCCAAGTTTACTAGTCTCAGATCTTTTCAAAACCCATTTCAGATTGTTCAAAATGCAAATTTTGTGGCTTCCCCAAAAGTATGCCACTTATCCATCACATACATAGTTTTTCCCTATTTTTATACTCTAAATTATATTCCCCAATATTTCAGTGATTTTATTTCGTTATCTTGTTCTCTTTTGTATTAATTTAAATTAATCACAGCATTAATCCGTTATTGTCCTTATATAACTGTAGCTTACACTTTTGGCCCTCTAATGTTTCAGTGAAGAAAAACCTCTTAAATTTTAGCTATAGAAAGCCACGTCTACTTCTAAATTATTAAAAATGTAGTGACTGAGGGTTTTTTTTTCCCTTTAGAGAAGGGCAAGCTCTTACATTCCTAGGAAATCAATGCAGTTGACAATTATAAATATTTTTGTTGGTTTCTTTAAAAATAACTATTGCATGAGTTTACTAAGATTTATGACTCAGAAAAACTGAAATGTAGCAAGAAATAATTTTAACATTGATAAAAATCTATTAATGTTAGAAAAATAAGGATTGCAAAGCAGCAAAATCCTTCTAACAAAGAATCACAAGTATCAGGACAATTACATTCAACAAAAGAGACTTATAAGTGCTGAAATATTAGCATCAATACCACATCACGAGAAAGAAAAAAGCTAAGCAGTCAAAGAATCAGGATACAGCTAGAAACCTTTGTAACATATCAGGCTTATTGATATTTTCTCTAACACACCTGCATTTTATCTGTTCAGGATTAGCGAATCTTGACTTAAACCACGAAGAATACTTATTTAGTCAGATCAGTGGCTGAAAGTACCAGTAGCTGGTACACACTGTGGGCATTTTTTGCTGATTTTTGAATTGCATGATATATACATATTTCTCCCAAGTCATTTTTTATCTCACGTAAGAAGTATGATCTATACAGCAGGGAAGTAACACCACAGGATTCTTATCAAACAGGATTTCCCTGCTTGATTCTTGGGAGAAAGCAAAGTAAGGGAAAGAGAAGAGAAACCCGGTACATGAAGAATCAAACACTGATAAAAATGCACTTGAATACAACTATGCAAACAATTGCAGCAAAAGGGTGATATCTGAACATGGGAAAAAAATCCACACAGGAAGACTTGGAAACTTGATAGGCTCACAAAGATCATTTGAAAGAGCAGGTTTGTTTCCTTTGTTTTAATTTTCTCTTCCCACCAGCGACATCCTCCAGCCTGGTGGCAGAGGAATTAAGATATCCTGTTATAGATTTGGACAAATGACTTTAAGTCATGCTCTTTACTCGTGCAGAAGCCTACTCAGTACGTCCAGTTGAAAGTGTCCATTTGCATTAGGGGACCAAATTAGACCTAGTACAGTTGTAGACATATAATTTTGTTTAGTAATACTAAGAAATGTGGTTTACTTAAGCTAACCAGATGAAGCACCTTTAATCTTTATAATCCATCAATCTGATGTTCTCTCAGAAGAAAATTTGATGAGAAATTTGCATATTAATCTTCATTGCATTCCTGTCCAGCACATGCATGCTTTTGGTTGGAGGCTGGGGGAATATACAGAAGGACTGTATCGGGACAAGTACTGTTTAATATCTTCATCAATGACAGAGACAGTGAAATTGAGTGCACCCTCAGCAAGTTTGCAGATGAGTGGTGTGGTTGACACACCTGAGGGACGGGATGCCATCCAGAGGGACCTGGACAAGCTCGAGAAGCGGGCCCATGTGAATATCATGAGGTTCAACAAGGCTAAGTGCAAGGTCCTGCACCTGGGACGGGGCAACCCCCTCTATCAATACAGGCTGGGGGCTGAAGGGATTGAGAGCAGCCCTGCCAAGAAGGACTTGGGGTACTGGTGGATGAAAAACTAGACATGAGCTGGCAACAGGCGCTTGCAGCCCAGAAAGCCAACCGTATCCTGGGTTGCATCAAAAGGCTGGAACGCCTCTTCTATGAGGACAGGCTGAGAGAGCTGGGGTTGTTCAGCCTGGAGAAGAGAAGGCTCTGAGGAGACCTTATAGCAACCTTTCAATACTTAAAGGGGACTTATAAGAAAGATGGGGACAGAATTTTCAGTGGGGCCTGTAAGCGATAGACAAGGGGTAATTGTTTTAAACTAAAAGAGGGTAGATTCAGACTAGATATAAGGAAAAAAAAAAATTACACTGAGGGTGGTGAAAGACTGGAACAGGTTGCCCAGAGAGGTTGTAGATTCCCCATCCATTTTTACACAGGGCCCCATGTTTATCTTGCTTTTTTAGATATTGTTTAATTTACATTGCGGAGTGCTTCAAATTAATCTCAACATCTTAAATCTTTAAGATGAGCTGAAAATAGAACTTAAACTTTGCTTTTCAGATAAATTACATCTTGCTGATTATTGTGAAATTAACTAGTACATATTGCTTAACAGTAATCTTAAAGATTTTTTTTTTTTTTCTTTTTAATTTTAAAATCTTGGGAGAATTTCTGTTGCGGTGTACAAAACCCAAGGCTCAAGAATATTGCATTCCCCAGAAATTTACCTAAGTTAAAAAATTCCACATATTCAGATTCATTCCATTAAGAATTTTTTGTGTGACACTTAGATTTCAAACCACCTAAAAGTTGTGTGCGCTCTACTTTGAGTCCAACTCAGCTACATCTAGTTCTAAAATAAACAGTGTTCACAGTTGTTCATGTTTGAACAAGTGAAGAGATGGTACTACACCATCTTTACTAGGAAGATAGCATTTCTATGCCAAACTTAGACACTTGTTCAAACACCCTTGTAATTCACCTCCGAGGATACCCTCTCCATTAAAACTTGATTTTTCTGCAAGTGAGGAAAAGGAATGCAAGTATGATCAAGGCAAAGCTACTTAGAAATTCAAACGAATTTTGACAGAGACTTTCTTTCCAAAATATTTTCCCGGCGTTAAGATTTACTCACAAGGAAGGCTATTGTTATTTGCTGTACTTCCTTTTCTCAGTACTCAAACAACAAACTATATGGAGAATCAGAAGTTAGTGCAAAGAAAAACACAGCAATGTCACTAATATATTAACATTGCAGTTCTGTTATGTATATCTCATCTTGCCCATTACTCTGGGGAATGGGTGTTTATTTTGATTTCTGTAACTACAACACCTGTGGTTTTTTCCCTATTAGTCATGTTGGCAAAGAACAGCTGGGCATATTTTGTAATTTGGGTGGTAAAATTTTGTGGCAGTTTTGGAGTACCTACCTAATGTCTGAAGAAACTCCACATGTGTGATGTTTATCATCTTTTTCAGGATACCACCTCCAGTTATCCAATAAAATGACTGAAATGAATAATTTCAGCCTGCAACACTTCAATCTATTCATGACTGATAAATATCTGTACAGTATGTCTGCTTCCCTCCTGCTACCCCCAAGTCATTCATTACTTAAACATTCCCATCTGGCCACTACATCTCCTTGTTCATTGAATCATCTGGCACATGCTTCTTTTCCCTCCTTTGTCTGATAAGATAGATTGTGATTATCTTCACTGTTTTCCTCCAATTTATGGAGACAAATTAGAATGAGGGAAAAAAAAAAAAAAAGAGAGAGAGATTTAAAACTTTGAAAAACATAACTTCTCCTATGGATGAGCTTCCAAAACATCAATATACCTCACGATGCTATTTTCCAAGCTGTTCTCAAACACTTCACCAATATGATAACAAATGTTGCCACTATGGTCAGATTTCAGTGAACAATTACCTCTTACCCACACTGCAAACCAATATTGGTAAGTTGGAGTAAGCACAACTACAAGCAAATCAAATCTAGCTGAATAGCTCCTCTTTTCCAGATGGAGGTGTCCATTTAGGCACACTTCAAACCTGACAGAACCCTATCAGCCTTTCAATTGTTGCCTCTGATGTTATTATGTTGTGGGGGTAAAGAAAACCTTCACAAGGGGGGGTGAGTGGGGGTGGGGCAGGGAAGAGGAGGGGAAGTATTTTATTTCATAATTTTTTTAAAGTCTCTAAAGTAATAAATTAATTAATTAATTGCACTACTAAAAGTGCAAACCCTTTAAAGAATCATTAAAAAATATATAAATACTTTTGATCCCCTAGGGTATTTGTTTAAGGTCTCATGGTTCAGAATGAGGACGCAAATATCAAAGATTATAGAATAGACTATTTCGGTTGGAAGGGACCCTCAATGATCATCTAGTCCAACTGCCGTCAGGGCTGACCAAGGTAAAGCATGTTATTAAGGGCATTGTCCAAATGCCTCTTAAACGCTGACAGGCATGGGGCATCGACCACCTCTATAGGAAGCCTCTTCCAGTGTTTGACCACTCTATCTGTAAATAAATGCTTCCTAATATCAAGTCTGAACCTCCCCTGATGCAGCTTTGAACCATTCCCACATGTCCTATCACTGGATACCAGGGAGAAGAGCTCGGCATCTCCCTCTCCACGTCCCCTCCTCAGGAAGCTGTGGAGAGCAGTGAGGTCACCCCTCAGCCTTTGTTTCTCCAAATTAGACAAGCCCCAAGTCCTTAGCTGCTCCTCGTAGGACATGCCTTCCAGCCCTTCCATCAGCTTTGTTGCCCTCCTCTGGATGCATTCAAGGACCTTCTTATCCTTCTTCAATTGTGGGGCCCAGAACTGCACACAGCATTCAAGGTAAGGCTGCATCTAGGTCCAACTTCTGATCCTATGAGGTCAACAAGAACTAAATGTATCAAAATCAACAGAATTTCCAGCAGGTTAAAAAACAGCAAGTAAGATCAGTGTTATAATTTCCATGCAAGGGGGAACATGGTAATTCACCAAACTGGTCGCTATTTTAATTAAGCACAGAACAGCAACAGCCTCACAACTGCTATTGCATGCAATCGTAGCATTCACACAGAAGTTTTCCAGAATCAGAAACTAGAGTTTAAGCTCTAAAGGAGATAGATAGTTTAAAATTCCATTTTAATAGCAGAGCTGCTGGCTTTCAACATGTACCGCTCTCCCCTGGTCCACAGTTAGCAGAGCTGTTCTTTCCATTGAGACCTGCTCTCTCTGGGCACACAATATGTGGGTGGTCTGCTACTGTTGTTAGCCAAAGGAGAAACTGCAGTATGCTTAAGAAATGTAGGCCAGCCAGGAAAAGCATGGGAAAGGAGGGCATGACACACCTACACAACTCCCATGAGGTACTTTGTTGCCTTCTCATTAGGCAGGCACTAATTAGGTTCAGACAGATCCATAATGAAATACTTCTTGATTTGGTTTAATGAATTGTTTCATTTGATATGATTTGACCCAAAATACAATGTATTGTTTACATCTCATCAAAAGGAAAAGCTAAGAATTTCAATTTTACCCCCATGAGGCCACACTTTCCACTGGGGAAAGGGGAAACCAGGAAAATTCTAGTGATATTTTTTTAAATTTCATTATATTATAATGCATAACAATTTAAGGTTAAAAGCACATTCAAGAATATCAGTGCCTTGTGATGAGTTATGAAGATAAAGCTTCACATGAAATACTATTCACGGTTCACCAGACCATGTTGACATTTTTCATGGTATCAAATTTGAATAGACAAATCCAGATTGTGCTGGAGAATAGAGTAAGAATCCAATTCAGTTTTCAACTCTGAATTTTATCAGTTTTATATTGGTTGATAGGCTTTTAAATCCCAGATCTTGAAATCATATAATTATGACAGAATGCCATATTTTACTTTTATTAAAAAAGTCCAATCATGAGGAAAAATCCTGAGAATGTGAACCATTATGTTTAAAATAAAATAATTTCTACACTTTGATCTTTATTTTTAGAGCACTTATCAGCTTTCTTTTAAGCAGTTACCACTGACAGTATTACTGCACAACGAGGAAAAACTTTTTAAAAAAAGAAGTTATATTAAGCATAGCATCATTTAGCTTAAATTGAGGAAGAGATTGAAAAGAACTTCAGTCAAAAGAAGCCTTATGAAGTACTGACAATAGACAAAATCCTTTTTTTTAATATATACATATATAATACATAATTAAACAAAATTCTCCAGTCTCCTTTATACTATTACAGTTATTGATTTGCTTTCTTCCTTTCTTTGAAATGTCTGAAATAAAGCATGCTTTTCCTGGCTTCACTACCAATTATTTCCAATCCTAAAAAAACTGTTGATCTATTGGGCTATTTCACGAACCATCTATATTAAAATAAATAATTTTTATTGCTACCTTGGAAAAGATTACTAAAGAGAAAAAAAAAATGTACTTTTTCTTTTAGCTGCATTAGAATATATCTTACATTTACCTGTCTTAATATAGCAAAAAGAAGTCACCTACTGTTCTATGCAAAACACATCTGTGCAGTAACATAAAAATTATTCCATTAGACACCCGAATACACCTGAGAACTCCGTTCTCAAGACCTCTGGGCTAGTAAATCTATACAGTGTGCCTAGATGTCTTACACCATTATTATAAGCCACTGTAGTTGTATATCTTCCTGTTGAACTAAACACTTTGTGCTGTACTTAAAAGTTGGAGGTATATTTTTATGTTTATCAGATTTAAATTCAAAGTGCTTGCAAAGAACTTGACAGGTTGAGAACTCATAAGATTTACAGAATTTGCAAATACAATGTCTTGGCAGACAGAATTAATCTTAATAAAAATAATACTCTTTGCAGATACTGCTTTTGATCACAATAAAGAAAAAAAAATAAAAAAAGAACTAGAACTAGATACAAAATAACACAAACTTGTTAAACATATGACGCCCAGCACACACATTAACAAAATAAACAGTATGAGAGGCATAACTGTACAAAAGATATTCCAAAGAGTGCTATAAACCAAACGATCATTTACTTATCACAAAGAGTATTTTGCACTTTTACCAGGCATACCACTCTTGTCAAATTCACACAGGTAACATTTCTTCAGCACTAAGGAGTTATGAATCTAAGGAAAATATTAAAAAGTGTTTCACCCAAACACAATTCTACTTCCTCTGGTAATGAGATCTCTGAAGGAAACCACCACCAATAAGGTACACAAAAACTCTGCTCAGGGCCCTGAGATAGGAGATGAGAAACTCAGCTAAGAGTGAAAAGGATCAATAAGGGAAACATGTCCCACACAGGAAAATTGATTACTGAGTGGGGATTGCACACCTTGCAGAGCATTTACCCCTGCAAATTATGCTTCCTTTGGAGATTGTACTGGCTCTTTGTGCTCTGTCCATGTAAAAAACAGAAGCAAAAGTTTTTGATATCGAAATGGCTTTAGAAGTGTTGTAGAATCATATATTAATCTTAATGTTGTTGAATATTTGGGAAGAAGCAACACTGGCCCTTCTAAATGATGATTGTCTTGCAAATTAAGACCAACAGAGCCAGTAATTTATTCTGGGAAGATTAGATCCAAATAGCTGACCGTTTAATGAAGTTTAGGCAGGCAACAAAGAAAACATTAAAAGGAGTTGTATCTTTCCTTTTTGACAAAGCATGGAATTATGACACCAGAAGTCATACTCCTTTTAAAAGTCAAAATACCCTAGATCTTGAAGGTATGCAATTCCCTAATTTCTGTTTTCAAACATAAGCTGCCCAAAGGGAATTGATGTTTTCTCAGTTCTGTTCCCTTTCAGCAAAATTCTATCATGTGTACCATGTGGTGATGTTAATGAAGCTGCATTTTTTTTTCCAAAGGTCTGCTCCTGTTTAATCAACTAATGTTATTAAGACCAACACAAAAAAACCTGCTCCTTTTATATACTTGACTACAGCTTAAGTCTTAGACATTTATTTTTACAAAGTACATCATATAATCCTGTCATACCTGATGAGACAGAATTTCTACAAGCTTTAAAGGAAAAAACCTAAATAATGACAATACTTTAGGGTCCAGTAAAGTGACTGGCTGGCATTATATCTCCTATTAGTATTGAGTAGCAGTACTGTCTGCAGTATGGTTACTCATCTTCATATTTTCCCATTAACATCTACCATATGCTTAGAATATCTATTTAACACAAAACTGTAATTATTTTACCTAATTAACTGATACATTAAATCAAAGGCTGACTCTGCAAAGTAAGTTAAACCATACTAATTATGGATTGTGATGCGTATTTTCATTCTTACAATTGTCAATGGAGTTTCTCTTTGACTATGATTAATGCAAACTGATTAACTTCCTTTTTATAGTTTTAATCTTCCTAAAATGTGTAAATATATTCTAGTATTAGCAGAAGGTCTTGAAATTACAGCTGAGGGAATTAATTTTTCCTTTATTTACTGAATGCAATCACCATTAGCTCAACCCCATCAATGCTTTATAAACCCCCAAACTCTGTGTATGTGATGATAAAAAAATACCTCAGTCTCTACTGCTCTTCTATTTTTCAGGCTTACCGTACTGAAAAATACTTAAACACATCGTCTTTTCATGATCTACAGTTTGAATGTTTGCCCAGCAGTCTAAACAAATTGGTTGTAATGCCTAGGAACCCAGTCTGGATTTGTAGTCTTATTGCAAATGGTTAATGTCCCTTTGCCCTCCCTAAATGCACATTGTGTCAGCTAGCTACTCATTAATGAGCTATTTTAATGCAAAATACACACAGATATGTACAGTGATTAATAGCAGGGGGTATGGAGCAAACATCATAACTTTATCATTTACTTCCTTGCTTATTTACGTTTGACCATACCTCACTGAGTCAGTCCTTTTTATTTCCTCTGACACTATTTCTTCAAATCTCAGAGTTTTAAACAAAGGGACTATTTTAAAGAAGCAAAGTCCCAGTTCTGTTACAATTTCATTCATCTCCAGCAACATCACCAATATGTTTTCCTTTTGCCTGCTTGCCTGTCATCTTTGGTAGTCTCTTTTTCTTCATCATCCTATCAGCTCATCGATCAGGTAGAGAATAGTAGAGAATTTAAGCATTCATCTAGGAAAAACTGTGATCCAAGAGATAAAAGCTGTCTTCAGGCTCCTGCAAACTCAGAACCAAGTTTCAGCTTTCCTTCCGTTAATGAGTTGGCAAAATCTTGGACGTCGTTTAATAGAGACACTAGTGGTGGTCTTCCATGTATTCAGCCTCCATATATCTGTACCAATTACTTTGCACTCAATACCAAAGATGCAGAGTTTTATTGTAAAAATTAGGATGTAAACACAGATGAGGATTTAGTTTTACTGCTATGCCTCTATGTATATGCTGTAGAAGTACAATGTGTAAATAGCAAGTGCTTTCCCCGGACCACTTCTACAAGTAGAGCTAATCCACAAACCAAAAGCTACTCTGTCCAGGCCTAAACTGCATCAATGCTGTAACTACTATATCATTTCTATAACCTTCCCCAGTCCAAGATGAAACTAAAATTAAAGATGGCTACAAAAAAGAAAATATTACTCCATGGCATTTGCTGACTTATTTAAATTGAAATGTCACATGAAACAGTTTAATTTTGGCAGTGTTCGACAGATCCAAAGCAACTTTTCCAGATTCACATGCCAAACCATGTTTCTATGGGAAACCTTTTTCCGTTCCTCTTGCTAGCTTGGTTGTTTAGCTCCTGGCAGCTCACCTGGTGGGCTGAAAGCCTGGATGACCTGGAAGACTAAGCATAAGCCCCTGACATTGACAGCTCCTAGGCAGGCTGCCAGGTGAACACCTTCAAACAAGAACACCATTTTCCTTCCCAGAGAGTTTCAAAATACTTAGGTCTCTCAAATAAAATATATTTGGAAATAAAGTCTTCCAAAAACAGAACTACTGTTCTCCAGTCAATTCTGCCTAATATCCATTTTTTTTCTTTAATAAAGATTGGTTAAACATTTCAAAATTTGTGTGTGCTCTCTCCCATTCAATGCACTTTAAGTTCAAGGAAGTATTACAAAAACCTCATATTTGAAGTGCTGTCCTTGTAGAGGACATCGTATTTGTCTTATTATGAATTAGTACTTATGTCTCTTCATTGTGGCATGAGTTTTAGTAAAGATGAATAAAATATTGACTAAATTGGGGATTTCTCCAGAGGCATTGCGAGGCATACTAAATATATGCCAATTCAGAAGGTAGTGTCACTGGTTTTATAGGTGTAGCTGAGACTACTACAACAATTACTAGGCTAGATTTGCCTCTCAGAACAATGCAAATTAGAAGCAACTTTGCTGAAATGAAGAGATCTAAGCAACAGAAACATGTATTTTAAAAAAGAGTATCTGGTTGACAAGATTCAAAATGAAGTATATTTCCTTTTATCTTTATCTATATCTTTCTTTTTAAAGAAAACAGTATATGTGCAGATATTTGACAGCTAAAAGCCTTGGGCCACCTCTCACTTAAAATAGGTTTCACTAATAAATTTCGTATAATTCCTTTTCATTTTTTGTCAGGTTAAGTTAAAACATAATTACTCTAAGAGATATGCAGGTGTGATCAATAAGATGACTGACATTCAGCAGCATTGAACAATTTGAACAACTGTGTCAAGGTAAACCAGCAAATAATTCATATCTTCCAGTACTAAGTATTCTGCCCAAAAATGAGCAAAAGTATATTATCTGTTCTTGTAGCACAGTACTGAGTCTACAAGTGGGAAGGGAAGTCCAGCAAGAAACTCTAAATTGTATAGATACTATATAAGCACTAGAGTGTTTAGCAAATTTTCCTCCCTTTAAAACTAAGCTAAGCGCATCACTCAACAGGGCTCACGGTTTCTACCACTTCCCTTCAAAGGAATCTGCAACACTCTATTCTTAGACTTTTAAGCCTTTTTAAATACAAAAGTAGCTTTCTCAGTGCTGGTATTAGGGCCAGATTTTCAAAGGAGTTTAGCACTTATTTTAGCACCTAAATAAATCAGCAGATTATCAAATAAGCTCAGCTTGTCATTAAGCATCTTAACAGAAGGAGGGAGACAGAATATGGTTGTCTCGAGCACTTTTTCAAAGTTTGACCCTTTAATTTTCTCTCTCTAAAGAATGCTGGAAATTCTGATTCCAGTTTCAGGTGCCATGTAATTAAATCATTAGGCATTAGGATCTTAAAAATCTCACCCTTAAGAAACAGAATATCAACAATCCCACACTTATAGTAAATGTCACAGAGATCATGCTAAGTTAACTTTATCCTTATCTGATTACATTACAGTAGCTACCTTAGGTCTGTATGTTATGATCTTGCCTACAACGTACCTTTCCCACTCCAAGGTGAGCTGAAAGGTCACCTTCCAGGCTTTGGCTTTGACAGGAATCCCTCTATTTGGGCCATCCAGTGCAGCCATCTACTACATTGCATGTGTCAGGCCAAGGTCTTCTGCCTGCTCAAAAGGGGCTTTTATGCTTTCCCACCATTTTCACACAGCACAAGGGATCTGGTTTGAGAGGACCCTCCATCCATAAGCAGAGAAAAAACAGCAGAGAATGTTAAAAATGCCAATGGAAACTCACCTTGAGTGGAAATTTTGACCAACAGCAACTGCAAACAATTTATGATATGGCATGTGCTTCAGCAGAAACGTTGTTGTTAATAAAAAAAACCAACAAAAAGGTATAGCAATGTGACAAAAAGACATAACCCTGACTGCTCACTGAAAACCTTTGGCCTTGCACAGTAAGCTGTTAAAAATGGAGGGGGGCTGAGAAAGGAGGAATAGGGAATCATGTGATACAGATTGCTGAAGAATGGGACATTAAAATAAGAAACTAAAATGCCATAATTTGGTCAAACTTCTACTTTCATTTACCATCTCCCTATGCTGTATACTCCTGTGCTTTATAAAGCCTACGTGGTTTTTTATCGCCAATTTTGATTCTTTAAGTTTGGGATTTCTCCACAAACTTGGCTTTTTTCCAGCTGTTGACATGCTCTGCAGCGAAAGGTTGCATAGAGAGGGCATTTCTTTGTCCCTGATTCAATTCATAAGATATGTGCTAGAGGCCTTTTTTCAGGTCATGATACGTCTTGCTGATTTATGATAACTGACAGCTTCCACAAGTAGAAGTGTAGGAATTGTTTTTTAGCTTTCTAAAGTAAACTGTTCCTGATCAGTGCTTTTCATTAGATATTTGGTCAACAGATGGCTACCATTTATTTAATGGGACTCGGGGGCAGGGAGGGTAAGGTTAAGTTGAAAGGCATTACTGATGAGGAACCATCATACTTTTTTTTTCCTTTTCACCAATTTTATTCAAACTATTCTAAATCTTTTTTTCTATAGGAAAGGTTGTAACTTATAATGAAATACACTTTGATCATACTTAAGGCAAAACATGCATTGTCAAGTAGCCTGGAGGTTACACTTGCTCATATTTGAAAATTGTATTCAACTATTGATCAACTCATTACAGAAATAATCACGTAAAGGTACCTATATAGCCAACAGAACTATGTTGGCATAACAACACAATAATATTTTATGAAATGCAAATTGCATAGATATAAACATAGCAACCCTTATTTCATTACCATTGTTCTGAAGTTTTAGTACTAAATATATTCCAAGTAATGTTGCTCAAATGAAGCCCATTTACAAAATGTTGGCCATTTTGTCAGTTTGCTACTGCTTTTAATTTCTTAACTACTCCTTACTGGAACAATTAAAAATGGGCCTTAATTAAAGCTTTCAAAATTGATAACAACATGAGTTTGCTTAGTTCTATTTTTTTTAATAAGAAAATTGCTCATTTGATGCATAACAGGAATCTGTTTAATCAGGTAAGTATATCAGTTTACAAGGATTATCTGAAGAATCTCTCTGGTACTTACAGACTTTGGTTGGACTAGACAGAAAAATATTGCAAGAGCTCTGTTCTGGAAAGACTAGAGAGGAACCGTATAGTATTCAGAGACCTAAACCAACAGGACCAATAATCATCAATGCCCATGCACCTAGATGCTGGAAAAGCAGAATATTGAGAACTAATGACTAAAATAAGTTGCCTGAATCCTGAGTTTCTCCTTGCAATGTTAAACACAAGGTCCACTGCCTGAGATAAACATCTTAGGGAGGTAACGTAGAACACTTGTCTCTAAACCATACCACAAAGCACTGACCTCTTCTGAAATCTGGGATACAAGTATAAAGACACATGGAAAGACACAAACACCAACACTAGAGAAGCAATATCTTCAAGATTTTCTGAAATTATTAGTGACAAATAATTCGTTGGGAGCCAAATTGCTCCAACTCACTCATTCAGTTGAATTTAGAGATTGTCAAGAGGTTAGCCTCTCGACTGTTGTTTACTTGTCCCTCTGCTAAAGGTTTTGTTAGAAACTGCAGAGCAGGTAACATGTCTTCTCCAAGCCATGATGGTCATGCCACCACATACTAATGCCACTAAAATTTAATTAATGATTAATATCACTTAATACATTAGCCTATGAACATAGAAGTCCAAAACATCCCCTTTAAGATTATATTCTCACAGCTTGATTTTCAAAGGTCCTAGATTTTTTGAAAATCTATATACCTTGCAAAGTAGCATAATTTTAGTATCCCGACAGAGGCACCCAGAATAGTAAACTTTAGAAGTCAGACACAATTCGACTCTTAGCTCATGAGTCAGCAAATCAGATATTGAAAATCATGCGCTTTCTAAAGCAGAGCTCTGAAGCAGGTAGTATGTAATCCTGCACAGGGTTCGAGCATGTGTACCCTTCACTATCTTAAAGAAGAAAAACCTTTAGTAAAGAAGATTTAAACTAATATACTCTAATGAACACAATGAAAAAGAACTGAGTCCCTCAACAATCAAAAAATGAATATTGTAACCCTTGAAGGATTTAAACCTCATTTGCATGGTGAAAGTGAGGTAGTAGGCCCTGAAGCACTAATCAAATGTATTAAAAATGAAAGAAAATATCAGACATGGGAAATGATTGTAATTAAAATTTGAACACATACAAACACAAGAGCTCCAACGTTACTAAATGGAAATCAAACAATGGTATTTGGTGTTAGGGGACTGAATAATAAGCCACCATTTAATCACCCCCATCTGTTCTTGTAAGTCCATACTTTGCAAAAAGTGTTATATTAATTTCAGATATTAGAGAGTTAATTGTCTCACAAAGGAAGCAAGACTTGCGAGCCTTACACCAGAAGTCAAAGATTTTATGTTTTCAGAAACCATTTAAGGTTTTTTGAAATTTACTTTCATTCTATATCAGAAATCAACAGAGTGGGGGAGGGTGTATAAAGGAATTTGGTTTTCCTTTAAAATAATGTTTTAGAATTCTGTTTCCAAAAGCTTTTTTAAAAATCTATATTTTTTATTAGTTTGACCTGATTTCATGAGCTATCAGCAATAGCAATCATTATTATTACCAAAATCAATAAGTTAAAGTAGCACTTGAAGCACCTGTATTTAACTTTTTATTTAATTTTATTTATTTTAACTTTTGTATTTAACTTTTAAGTGCATAACAGCTGCTACTTACAACTTCTTTTCTAGATCAAAATGTTTCCCAGTTCTACTGTAATACACTGACAACTTCTTTAGGGTCAAGTTGTTTCTCCTTCTTTCTTCTTATTTTCATATTTCTATCATAGTCTTTAAAGTTCTCCCACAAAACAGCCTTAAAATGTTCTTTCTTGGCATCCATTTGAAGGTACAGCTATAGATGCAGAAGGTATCAACCAGTTGCAATGTAGTTGCACTATGTAGTTGGATTATAGAAAGCTCAAGGTCCAACTGGGTAGTGCAGAATGCAATTTTTTTTCCTATCCTTATTTCTCCCATCCTACTGCTACATACATCACCCCACTTAGCTCATGGCAATAGAATATTCCATTTTCCAGTGAAGTAGTCCTAATGATTCTATTTTCCCACTATACACAAGATACTCTCTCATATGAACTGCAAAGAGCATTTTTTTAATTAAATTGCAAAAGTTACATGTGGCATTATAACAGCTGAGAAAAACAGAATTTAGTAAAATGTAGAGAATGTGCTATGCAAAGGTATTTGTCATAGAAATTACCTTAGTCCTTTCCAACTTTCAGTCTTGCATTCTCCTGAGAGGCCCATTTCTTTGTCCTGTCACCACATCAGCTGTCTATCGACTTTCTACAGATCTAACAGATCTCCATCCTTTTCTGTATCATTCCTTTAAGAAACCTTACTAGGAAGCAAATGTTTTCTTCTGAGTCAGGTTTAGTCTAGCAGCCTTCTAGTGCTTTCCTCTTTACATTTGATGCAAAGAGTAGTCAACAAAAACTGCTAGCATTACTTGACTTTAATCACTATTTACTACTGAAGAGTGGAAATAAAAACACACTCTCTTCCTGTTGCTATAGCCTCAAATACTACACAAGCTGGTTTATGTTATCTGCTAACAACCATAGGGTTATGTGATAATTTTTTTATCTTACAACTTCATGCATTTCTTTTATCAAATAACTTCTCTGATAATGTCTGTCAGGCTAACTACTTGATTTCCACATGCTTTCACTTGACAGCTTGCCACATACTTACTACTTTACATCAAGAAAGAAAAATTACTTCTGAATGCCGGCATCCGGTCTCTTTTTCTGGCTGAGAACAGAATGAGCACTTTTAGCTGTAGTTAATATCCCTGACCAAGTCTCATCAATCCACTGAAACGTAGTTCCTTTCAAATCTTCTGGGTGTTTTAAGAAAGAGCAGGATAGCTTCCCATTATCTTCTTCTTTCCCCTCCCTGCCTCCCTTCCCCCCCAACCCCAACCTCAATTTAGAGGCACCAAACAACACTGAAAAATATCTTTGCACCAAGGAGGGGGTACTTTTTTTTTTTTTTTAAAATCACAGCCATAATTCTTATCAACTCCATGATTAAATAACAGAAAGTGTTTTTATTTTACAGTTTGAATCTGTCCATCGTCTTGTTCAAATTTCAAGTTACAAATAAGTGTTTGCATACTCCTAAAATTTTACATATGCTATTTTTCTTTTTTGACAAAACCCACAGTGGAAAAAAAGTCCTTTAAGTTTAGTTTACACTCTATCTAGACTCAAAATCCACCTTTTTTTTCCCCCCTCCCCCTAAACAAATGACAACAACGTTTCAGGAACATCTTTGTATTTTCTGGAAGCACTGCTTGCAGAAATAGCTAAGATCCTGACACTTGGATTTGAGTTTTGTAGATCTCAACAGTTTGGGTACATAGTGCAACTCGTTTATTTTTCCACTATGTTTTACAGAAAGTCAGTCTGTACAATCTTCAAAATAAGCCACAAATTATCTGTACTGCAATCATACATCCCAGTGTTTCCAACAGAAAAAGTACTAGCTCCCATGAAGTTTGCAAGCTTTGCCAAACCTGCACATGTATTTGGAGTCTTCCATGGACCCAAAGAAAATACAGGGAGTGAATCTGGATTCATAATTCAGACGCATATTTTTCCCCTCAGCTGCAGAATCCTGAAATTTGAATTGTGATCAAGACTCTCGTGAATACTGGGACAGAATAGTAAGTTCTAGTAGCAGTTTAATGGCATATTTATTTAAGGACATATACACCACTGTTGGCTTAGCTATCTACTTTGATCAACACTGCTCCCAGTCCCCAGTAGAGTTCTACCATGCTTATGTTATCCTGCAGTACGTGTCCTTATCCTTGTGATTCACCTATTTCCTCCAGACTATTTCATTATTATGTAAATCTTGTGCTCTGAAATGTCATCTTCATGCAAATTTCAAGCAAACATCTAATGTTTGTTTTACTTCTTTAAGAAAACTGCGGTAGGTAGTCAAAGAGCTTAGGAGAATCACCAGAAGATAATGAGGGATAAAAATGGCTCTCTGGAAAAAGATATGGATACTTGGATAAAGTAACCTAAGAAACCAAAGATGACATAAGGCAGCTAGAAAAGGAAGGCCTCTTGTGTTGTGAGAAACACAGTGATGAATACAAGTTCTGAATTCAGTATTGATACTAACTCTAGTTTCTAATCTGAACGTATAATCATGAAGCATCAGGGAGCACTTTACAGACACTCATCAACGTACTCCAAGTGAAATTGGTTTGGACTCCCTTAAGTTCCATACATGAACCCCAAAGCCAAATCTGCCAAATTCCAGGAAAGCCAAGAGTTGAAGAGAACAGTAAAATTACTTAAATTATTCTTGAATAATAGTACCTTTTCTCCTCTAATAGATCTGTTACTCAAACCATTTGATTGCAACCGTGCTGTCCTGATCCTCTCTTCAAGAGGAGAGGTCACTAGAAATTGGTTTGCCTGGCCACCAGTACTATTAACACATTACCTGTGACCAATAAAACCAGCAAAACACATGCTAATTTTTTATTTGGAAGGAGGGAATAAAAACCATCATTTTTATACATGGTAAGCATCCAAGTATAGAAGGAAAGAAATATTTTTTAGTACTAGTCTGTTGTCAACCTACAGCAAACTTGAACTAATGACAAATTTCAACCTAATAAGAATCTACACACACTTTTTGAAGCTGGAGACAATTGTTTCAAATGAAATGGGCATAAGCTATGTATAGTCACTGTTTCTACACCTAGCATCTTCTTCAAAACCTTTATTTCTTTGTATTTATACAAGAAGAAAATACAATATTTACTGTCTCAATAAACAACATCTACTACAAGTTTGTTAGTATGCACAGCAATTGTGGAAACTTTCAGCAATTCGTTCAGATGGGGTGGTTGAATGGACAGTAAGAATGGGCTGTTCTACTCCAAGCTAAATATTTCAGCGATATGATCTTCCACAAATCAGAGATGACAGCCTTCATGCTATCTGTGGGAACTAAGGCCGTCATATTGATTCTAATAAATATTTCCTTTATTTTCAAAATGTATGACATGGAAAGTCCATTATGAAACTAGAGTTGCATATATCACGTTATACAGCTGTCGTAGCACATGTTATCATTCAGTATCTCTTCACTATTCAATACCATGGTGTAATTGTATGCTTCTGAAAATAGTCCTAAATAGATGACAAAACTCCACTACAGAGAGAGTTATATATAACACCATATAACACTATAACACCAACATACATGAATCAAATTGTACTTGGAGATTTGCTAAAGACTCATAAGGTGGAGTTGATTCATGGCAACTTGATCACTAAAAATCTACACACAACTTAATGCGACTCTTGTGTTTCTAACTGTCAAGATAAAAAATATTCTTCCAATCTGTGAAATACTTTGGATATGAAGTAAAGTTTGGACATTTGACATAACCCAAAACATATCAGTTTTATGGTTTCTACATGTCCTTTTCTAAAAATCCCGATTTGTATCCCACATGGATCACTGATATTTCCCCCTCGTCTTGATTTTGATCTGGCTAAAGTGATGTAACTAGAAGAGATTGCATTAGCTGTGCTGGTATCTCTGAGCAGGGACCAAACATTTCCATAGCAACTTGATATTGCAACACCTCCTTGGTAACCAATTTAACATAATTATTTATGATATTTACCTGTATTAATGCTCTAGGGCTGAATATTTTAGGAGTTTATAATTCTTAAATATATTTGCTAGTGTCATGAAAAAATCACCTTATGAAGACACATTTTTATTGTTTTGTGTAATACCTAATAAAACCCTTTCCCAGACATACAATTAAGCTTCTTCAATCAGTAAATCCTCAAACTGCCTAAAAACCCTAAAAAAAAAAACCCAAGCAGTCAAACAGAACAGGTTTGTAAGGATGAGGGGGGAAAAAAAAGAAAACAACAACAAACCATTTTCATTCATGACCAAGATTTAAGGGAATTTTAAAATAATTTTATTTTCGCACAATGCTTCAGTTTGAGATTACTTTCCTGGCTCAAAAACCTGACTCAAAATCTCTAGACTCTAGGTCAAGTTCATCTTAACAGCATATAAAGTATATCTGACTTTTAATGAGAGGTAATAATAAAGTAAATGGTGTAATCAACACACCAGATCCAACCCTTTTGAACTTCAGACCTGCTTTTCTAGTAGTTGCAACCAAGACAAGTTCAACTTGTGTGCTAGCACCCACTACAGTACTACAGATAAAACTGTGAAGAACTACTCACAGAAGTTACAGGCTCCTCCTCTTCATCTTCCATGACATCATTTTTTTTTTTTTAATTTCCTTTTAATAAATTACAGTTAAACAGAAAATTATTAGGCCTTATTCAACTTTAATTATTCCACTTCTTTGGGTTCAAGGGGTAAGTGCACTATGAAAAAGAGAATAGCAAAAAGAAAACAATGCACAATCAAATGTGTAAGAGATGCATAAGACGTTTTAATACATTCTGTGACTGCAAGAGCAGGAACTGCAGTGATATACACTTCTGAGATTGCGTGAGATAGTTAAAAGAAGAACTTTTCTGATAAGGTAAAAAGTGTCTTAAGGAATTAGTTTTAGATTTACAATAAGTCAGTATGAAATTGACCTGCTATAAAATAATGATTGTACAGTTCTGACTTTTTCTTAAGGATACTTTACACACTCCAAACAGTGTTATCTCTCTCTCTGCACTAAAGTACTTGAGAGACAGTGAGCACATATATACCTATGTTCATAACTGCACACATCAGTATCTTGAAAAGCACCAGAAAAGCATCACTATGCCAAGATAACAATAATTTAATGACATTGATTTCTTGTAAAACATTCTACTCTAGGGAAATGGCAATTATTTTTTCACTGTCTGTTGAAAGCAGAACAGAGGCCTCAGAAATTGTAGTGAAAGCAAGAGAGTTTGACATCTGAAGTTCCACTCTAAAGATACATTGTAGACACTGTATTTGTATGGTCCTTGTTGTATGATCAAAGCCTAAGTCATCAGTACAAGGATATCTAGCAATAAGCAGCATGCCAGCTCTTATACTTCTGAAAGATCAGGTTCAAAGTTTGTTGGCAAGCTATCTGAAAGTTAGGTATCTAGCAGATTTATCTCAAATAAGGTAGAGGAATGGAAATGGAAAAAAGGAGTCTTCTACTTCTTTAAGCTTGTCCCTGGAAGCACCTGCAGAGGCAAGAGGCTGGCAGAAGAAAAAGACAGACAGAAAAACATGAGGAAAAGGCAGACACAGAGCAAAAGATAAAGAAGCAGGAACATAACAGTGCAAATTCTAGAAGGCAGAAATAGGGAATATGATTTAAGGATGAATGAAGAATGCCTGATAAATGGTTTAATCCAAAACTCATTGAAGACAATGGGAAGACTTTCAAAATTTGATATGAGGCTTGTAATCTTAAATGACTGCATTTAGAATCACTGCTTGACCAGCATATCAAAAAACAGTGAGCACTGCTTAAAAAATGACTTCATAAAACCTCTTCCAAGGTGAAGATGCCACTACTTCTTTGAAGATACAGTCATTAAAGGATGAAGCACATGAACAGTCAGTATGAGTCCTCTGAAGTTTAACTATAATCTCCTTATTATTTCTTACTGAGTTTCTGAAATCTTCTCTGGTGAAAACAGGAAGCAAAACTGAGGCAAACAGTTTTGTCTGGAAGTTACCTGTAGACTAACCTTATTCTCAGCTTTTTTTGTGTGTGTGTGAATGTTCACGTGTGTATACCTGATTCTAACAGCATTTAAGCTTACTGTTGCTTTTATCCGAACAAACACTGAAATGCAGTGTAATTTCCTACCATACATTAGCTGTTTGTTACAGCTTCTTGTTACCCACTGATAGATATACATTTTGAAATTTCACTGTTCAATTAAGGACAGTTAGGAGATGCTCCTGAAAGGAAAGAATTCCTCTACCACAAAGGTAAAAAACCAACACTTTATTGAAGCAAAGTGATGCTTTTGTGACTCAGAAAAGAAGTCAAGGACACTAACATAAAACAAGTTCAATCTTAGTAAATTCTGAAACAAACACAACTATGTACATAAGTACCTCCAATATATTCAAATTCACATTCAAATTCAAATATATTCATATATACAGTGCCTTGAAATAGATATTAGACACTGAATGAGATATTCTTGTCCCAGTGCAGAATGAAGAAGGGCTGAACAGAAGCAGGGCTGAAAAAGGATGCATTTGTATTTACAACTGGCATTCAACTGTAGAAAGCTCTATTCTCTTTACATAGAAGGCTAAATAAGTGTGGTCTTAAGTATAACCAATGATTTGTAGGTTTTTGTTTAATTTTGAATAATTGTGTAAAATAAGACATTGCTATGTTAGAGTATGAAGCACCAGTAGAGAAAAGATATTTGTAGAACAGTTATTCAACTTGTATATATGGAAGACAAGCAAATATGGTACAGGTTTCAGAGGTGTTTTGCCTGACTATAGGCCGGTCAGTCAAGACCAAATTCATTTCCAAAGGGACATGTTTTATACTGTCTTATAGTGCTTTACTCTGCAAATGAGTACAATCAAATCACTGAGCAGTTCCAGGAATGGTGCCAACCTTTTATGAAGAAGTGCCAACCTTTTATGAAGAGTCAATCATTCAGTCTCACAGAACAGGCATTCAGTTTACATATTTCACAGCCTAAGAGGAGCCAGATTGTTCACGTAATTACCAGTCTGAAAAGAAGTCAATGTATGGGAGTAAAAGAAAAAAAATGCCCCAAACAGATTTCAGTGAAAAATAAGGAGGGCAGGAAATTCCAGGCAGGACCCAGTTAAAACTAAGTTTTAAGTTTTCAAATATTTGTAAAAATAACTGCGGTGGGGTTTGTTTTGTTGGTTTGGTTTTGGGGTCTTTTTGTTTGTGTTCATTGTTTTTTTTTTTTTTTTCTTTTTTTGTAGGGTTGCCCTTTTTTTTTTTAAATGCAGGTGCTGTATTCATGGAATATTGTTTGCACATGTATTCATGTAAACAGTGTTCATGGAATACTGTTTGTTTATATATTTCAAGCTGCAAAAATCTACATTCCTTCTCTTGATGCCTCAAAGATTTCTCTTCTTTAATATCACTTCCAACATTATGCCTTGGTAGTCAAAGAAAAATTGTGAAAGTACTAAACACACTCCTAAAACCAGTTAAATGCTTTGGTAACAGCCTTGATGGAATAACAGCCCTGATCATGTGGATCATAACTTATGAGCCTTAAAAGCAGCAAAACTCCATATGTATTTGTGATACATCAAGACATAAACAGAGTTATCAGCACAAAAACTAATGGGAAGAAGTAGAATTGACACTACTCAAATTCAAGTTTTGGAAGAGATGTAGGAAAATACCTACAAGCCTTGCTCACAGTCTCAGATGGGAAAATGTTCAGCACATTAAAACAATGAGGCCAAAACAAGTCATGCGTCAGCACAGATTCAGCTGAAATCGACAGGTATCAAATCAGTACTTCATTATTCTCTATTTAAGACACTTGAGATTCTCCCCTGATGGCCAAATGCTACAACAGTCATCTATAGCATAGGCTGTTTTTCAACTTTCTGCCAGAAATCATTACTGAAATGAAGAAAGGGGGACACCTAGGGTCGTGTTTAATGAAGGACAACAAACAGAAAGGGTTGTTCTGGCTGAATACTGAAATTGATGGGAAGCAAAACCATAAAACTAATGAAAGGATTGCCTATAGCCGATTCATGTGTACTGGCTGAATGTTAATTACTACCTCTTTCATCTAATAATAGCAGTAAAATGATTAATACTTATTGCAACGTGTGGTCATCGAGCAGTCAAAGTAAACTGAGAACACAAGAGGTTTTTGTGCAAAAACGACAATCCTCCTCCTACAAATGAAACAAAAATATTCCAGATCTGAGAACAAACTTTAAAACCTTGTACTCTTATGTGTCAGGTAGCTGCATCTCTTGGTTCAGTAAACCCATTGTGCAAAGAAACAAAGCACTACTAAGGTAACAGAATCAAAGAATACAATCTTCCAAGAATGAAAACTCCACAAGGGCAAAGGATATATTGGTAGCATCACTCCTGTTCCGAGAGAAACATTGCAATATACAATGATGTGCAACAATAACGTACTACGCGTACAATGTCTCAGTATATAAACAGTTACTTTTCCAGATGATGGATACAGTGCTTTCATCTGAATCACTGATTTCAGGCACATAGAAGCAGAAAATAGAATAATGATGTTTGCCCAATTCTTTATGGCAAGGGTGAAAAATACATTGACACTTTTTCACTCACATTTGACTAGTCCAAACCATATTTGGTCCATGAAGCAATGCAAAGTCCTGAAACAAACAAGCAAAGAAAAAAAAAAAAAAAACCACACTGAACATGTAAATAGGTTAAAAATCCATCTGCTGTGGCATTTATTCTGCATATGAACTGCAACATCAGAATTAAGGTGTAGGAACACAGGCAGAAAACTGAAAAGAAATAAAAGCCAGCGTTAGAAGCTGATTTTACATTCCTCACCTGTACCAGGAAAAAAGACACTTAATATTTATCATCTTCTAAACCACTAACGAGAATATGAGAATTACCACATTTCCATATTTTCCTTAAATTACCATCTCATTAGCAGAGAACTGTCATTATTTACATTACAGGAGCAATAGCTTCCAAAAGTCCTTATTTGGGTCTGTGCAAGAATATAATCCATCACCAGAGAATTCATATCCTGAAGAGAAATAAGAGGGGGACAGACCCACATTTCTGAAGTTCCCAATCTTGTAAAAAACATCTATGCTGAACTTTACTTATTGCAACAGCCCTATTGAAAAAGAATAGGTCTACATTTGCGCATAAAATTAATCATTTCCCTAAATCTTTTCAGGACTGAGGAAAGTCACATTCTTCTGCGTTCACAATTTAATGGCTTGCATTAAGGCATAAGGAGCAAGGAACACAACTCGAAAGTGGAATAACAGACAGACCCAATCTTAGAGCAAACACAAACAAAAATAATTTAAATATTTAATAATCTTATTAAGACAAGGTAATATTGGCATCATTTACTGTAAGTAATCCCAGGAGACAAATGTTCCCTAGAGTCTCTATCAAAGCAAACTTCTAATGTCAGTTAATTATATGATTTATGATACTGCAGAAGTGCTATATTTTCCTTTGCTAAAACACGATCACTTTCAAGGTTATGGCTGCTAAAACCAGAAGGGCCTGAAATTCTCCTTCTTTCAGCTAAAGTTTAAGGTAAAATAAGTTGTTATTTGGAAAAGAAAACTTGATGTAATTTGAGATTTCTTAATAGTTTTCCTATGCACTTTTTCTTTTAAATTCTGCTGGCAGTTTGTTAACTTTCAAATCTGGGGGCTTTAATACCTTCTGAAAATATAGAAGAATCGCCAGCAAATACAATATGGTTATTTATGGCAGTGACTTTCACAGGGATTTGATTGTTGAAGCAATGATATTAATATTTTGAAAGCACAGTACAGAACAAAATGGTTTTTTCTAAAAGATTTTCTTGGAAACTGAAATTTCTCTTGAATTCACTTAGCACAAAGGACAATATGACCTGGCGAAAAAGGCAACTTATGAAAACATGAGAAAGTACAGGTAAAAATAATGACTGAACCCTGTATTCTCATCTTCTAATGAGAAAATATACAAAACTTCTATAGAACACAGTCTTATTTATCATTTGTTAAGTTAAACAAAGTAAGAGTCTTAATACATTGTAATGATTTTGAACATTTATGTTCCACAAAAAGGCAATTGTGAGCCATAAAAAAGTTCCATGGTGAAAAGTTTGATAGCTATTGAACACAAAATGGTTAATAAAGTCTTTTCATTCAACTTTCAAAACATACATCTGGGACTTTTTAAAAAACAAACATAATAAATTACAGTTATTAATCTCTTATTTCGCCCATAAATCCTTTCTAGATTGTCTAGGTTGCAAGAGATCAGACTGCAAATCCCTTCATCCCATCAATATTCATATGAATAACTTCAACTTCATAGTTTCATTGCACAAACTACCAATTACTACATATGGTCAAGTTCATACTCTAGTCCAGTTACCAATTCTCACCAAAATAAGTTCACCAAAGGTGCTTTTAACATCACAAAAAATTTTCCACGAGACACCTGATATTTCACACTAACTTTTTGCATCATAATGACAACCAATGGATTATGAAATACTGGCAAGAACAACGGTTGTAATCCATTAACTTTTTAATGGTTAACTACTATTTTGTTAATCAATGGAAACAGAAAATACAATTTTTATAATATTGCCATTGAAGAATTAATTCTAGCAATCACACCTATTCAAATTCTAGATTCTTCATGCAGTTGCTCCATTTGTGTGGATAAACACTTAAAAACAATACCAGGAACAATAAATTACAAAAGTAAATTGTAATTATTCCCCACCTTCACCAAAAAGCACCTGTTATGCCTCCAAATGAAATAGGCACAGAGCTCTGTCTTTCTGAAAGCATAAGTAAAAAATAGTTAAACTAGCTATGAAAAGTATGTCTATCAACACATGTCCCTATAAGGGTGTTTAAGGTGCAGTAACAATATATTTTCCATTCTGAAAGCTGGACAGAACTCAGCTCTTCAGTGAAAATCATATAAATTAAAATAACACTGTATAGTGCCATCTACTGCTAAAGCTACTAATTATTCTAATTTATATGCAATCAGCAATGTTTTAGTACAAAAAGCCTTGGGAAATATAATTCAAAAGTGAAGAAAGAGATGGTATAGCATAGCTAATTATGTGATGTAACACAAATTATTGCCAAATCAATAGCTACATAGATTAGACAAAATTAATCCAAGAAGGTAATTATCAAACTTGGACAAAATATGAACAGTTTAATCTTCTCCCCACCCCCACCCTTATTTTCTCTTCTTGGAATTTAATTCTGAGGAATCACGCTTATGTCTCATTGCATGTATGTGCATACTAATCAAAGGCAATCCTCGGAGATTAGCTTCTTTGTAATAACAGTGCTTAGGGTGAAAATGTTGTTGTAGACCTGACAGCATATTTCACCATTCTAAAAAGAGATACTTATGCTCTAGGTTAAACAACATTTTTCCCCTCCTGGGACTCTGGTCTTATAAACAGTTTTGCAAATAAATATCTAAACTTTCATAATGCACCACAAGTCTTGGGGCATTTATTAGGTTTGTACTATGAAGTCCAGCATCTAGGGAACAGGAAGAATGACTGTGTGTAACCCCTCACCAGAACCATGTCAGTCCCAAATGTAACCACACAATTAATTATTTATTTTATTAATCTCAAAACACAGAACCAAGACCAGTGTGTCTTGGTTGAGAAAATCAGACCTTGAGAAATAATGCACCTCCCAAGGGTGGAACTGGACATTCTGTAGATGACACCACTCCTAAATCAACACAGAACCAGAAGAGGAGATGAGAGTGGCAAGGGACATTGAAACAACAAAGAAGCCATTTTCCAAAGCTGCTATAAAATTACCATCTTTTGATACTTGTGTTCTGTTAAGACTATCATCCACTAATTCTAATGCCTTGTTTAACACAAGTTATAACACAAGTGGAAGCACTGTTACTAGACTTAGTGCATTTTCTGCTGTCATGCCAACAGAAAACCTCCACATCAAAATTTTGGTCATGTCTGTATAACATTCAGGTACATGTTTTTAATTTGATCATTTAGAAACAAACACAACTGAGAGATCCAGTTCTGGATTCTCCTGATAACAATGTTGCATATAATGTCTTTGAGTATCTTTATCCATATTGCTGTAAAAAATTCTAAAATAAACAACAAAGAGCTTGTCTATAACAATACAGTAGGAAATCTGCAAATTCTTAGTGTTCTAGGTATTCGTCAAGAAAACGTATGCAACAACAAAAAAATAAAATGTCATATACATAATTCAAGTAAAGTGGAAAGCTGAATTGAAGAGGAACCTCAACATTTTGAGTGTTTTCAACATCAAAATATACTTCCCAAATTGAGGAACCTTAAAATTTGTGTCATATGCATGTATCCTACATTCACTGGAATTTAGGGTTTGCAAAAATTCAGCTACAAAAACTGAACTAATCTGTATTTGAAGTACATTAATTTTCATATGCATTCAGTTGCAAGGTATTTGATCTGAGACTCATCATTTTCCCCATAAGTACATTTTATTACTTTATTTAAAAGGTTACAAAGATCATTTCCAAAATATATTGATTTGCTATTCACCTGGTCTTCCTCAGCTACAAGAACTGTTTCTCTCCTGGAGCTGACAATCAGAACTTTAAATACCTGATAACATCAACATCATTTTTTCTGCCGTGTTTTAGCGCTGCTATTCCTGATTATTTAAGAATTTCATCATTGCCAAAGTGCAAATTGTTAAATGAATGATTACCATGTCAGACTGCAACTCTTGGTAGATTTATATATTTAATTCACATGGTTTTTTTTATGGTTTTATAATTTTATTTATTAATATCTCCAAAACTGTAGCAGAAAAAAAAAATTAAAAGAAAGAGGGGTTATGATTGCTACTTCGATAAAAAGGGACATAATTTCACAGCTTTATTATGGTTATAGAATCACAGTTAATCTGTCACTGGGCAATCTTAGTAGGTTTGGTTTTGGTGGAGTTTTAAATGTTTAATGCTCTGATGATTCATGCACCAGATTGACAGTATTGTCAGCACTAACGATTGTTTTGGGTGCAATAATCACTTATGCTAAATATAATCTTCTCTCTCATTGAAAGGAAACGTTCATACCACTTATCTTCAGAAAACGGATATTTGCAGAGCTGGATTGTGACTTTGCAGTTTTTCAACTGACCCCTTAAGGTGGAATAACACTGAGTTTCACATTTTGTGACACAGTTCTCAAGTTTATCATCCTTAACAGAACAATTCCAGTGAAGATTTTGCGCATCTCCCTGAATAAATCCAATAAGCACTCACATCTTCCCAGGTTCAAATATTCATTACACATCAGCTTGGTGTCTGCCCAGGAAATCTTGTAAAACTTCACTGCTTTCAAGTGAAAAAAAAAAAGTTTGGATTTTTTTTTTTTGTTTAATGAAATGTTACTAATGGAAAGCACTAATTTGCCAAAAGTGATTTTTTTCTTATGAAAAAAAATAGCTTTGTTAACAACTCCACTGAGAAACATTTCTGTTTTTTACAGACGGTCATCAAAACTGGAGAGGCAGAGCCCTGCAACAACCACTAAACTGTTAATCAAAGGGCTCACCTAAACAGTAGGACAGCCACACTTAGATCCCAGCCCTGCTTAGCCTTGCATTCACCAGGCAGGTTTCACTCCATGACCCATTGACTGCTTTGGGAATAGTCTCTCTCAACCTCTTCTACTAGACTGATTTGACTTTATATGAACAAATATTAATTGCAGCAGAGACAAACAGATTTTCCATAGCCCACATGAATACTATAACCACTGAGCTATAAAATCAGTGCTTCTCTGCTGCTCTGTAGCACAATAGATATTTAACTATTTAAACAGTGAATGAAAAAAATTAAGACACAAAAAAGGAACCATCTCAGTAACCTAATAATTAGGTCTCTGAAAGCTGGAAGCCACTAGTTTCTCTCTGCCAATGAAAGATGTCTGTTCTGATACAGAGCAGTACAGTATTTAAGTCCCAGACATGCTGTTAAAGATCCTTATTACCCAAGTGAATAAACAGCACCTTCTATGTTCATCACAATTTAAAAGACAAGGAATATGGAACATAGGTTGCTGCATACAGAATAATATTGCTTATTTCCACATTGGTCCCAAGCTACATTAATCCTCTACCTGGTAGTAATCTATGGTTGTTTATTTTACTATGGCCTCTAGAAAAGTGCTCTGGTATCATCATCATGTTTCACAGGATATAACTGAAAGCAATTAGCACCTAATGATGATGGAGATCTGCAGTTTGCTTTCTTAGAGCAGCAGAACAAGTCTTCCAAAATAACAGCTAAACTCTGATCACGCACAACATACCATTGAGTATCCAAATTGCAGGATACTCAATACCAAAGAAGGTGCCATTCCTCCTCTCCCTGCTAACCTGTATTCAAACTGGGCCTTCAGCTCTTGCAACAAATACACTAAAAAGGAACTACAACAACCATCTACTCACAAAAACAGCTTCTACAGTTTAATTTCCCTGCAATAAATTTGATACATGCAATTGGAAAATAGCTTTCAGAAACAACTATTGCCTTTCTCATCCTTGCACTGATGTGCAAAACATTTATATCTGTGGTGCTGGAATTTCTTTTTCTTTCAATCTGATAAAAAATTCATGACAAAATTTAAAAGGACCAAGCTTTAAGCTTAGAATTACATAGTATTTAGTTGCAAAGGAATGTGTACAGAACGACACACTCATTTATGCTTGCTTTCTTATGGCAGAGGATTCTTCATTTAGATATGCTGCATGAAAAATAGATCTTCTGCTCCTGGTAAAATTAAATGTTACTGATGCATGCATTTTTCCTGAAGTCTATTTTTGATAGACATCTATTACATTGAATCACTCTGTTTTTTAATCAAGCTTTGCACAACTAAATGTTGACAACAGAAGGAACATTTTAGATAAATATTTTTAGCCAAGACTAGACTGTGGGGGCAGAAATCACTCAGTTGTTAAAATAATCCAGTTAACCTTGTACAGCTGCTCTAGTTCTTTAAAAATACAGTCTGCCTGATCTATTATACTAAGCATAAGTGAATAAACCTGTGTAGCAAGCCTGATTTGTTACTTCATGGTGACTGTCACATGACAATATACACTGACTGCACAGAATTCATATGAAAATAAAATCCACATTTAACCTTGGAGAAGTCCATAAAGTTCATTGACCTATTCCTGCAGACAGCCACTGAGTTGGGGTAGGCTGTTTTTCCCACTTGTAACAGCTGGTCAAGCTTGATCTAAATTAAAGAGGAATTTGCAAGGCAGAAGAATTCTTTATTTACAGTAAGGAATGTGAATGCTATACCAATGCTTTCATCTAAATAGTAACATCAATCCAGAAGAACCAACTACATATTTAAATAAGTGTATTTAATGGAAACAATGTTATTCCTCTTCCACACATGAACCAAAATCTGGAACTAATTTTATAGTAACACATACTTACTAATGCAATGGAAGAAGGTACGAGTCAAGTAAGAGTGAAATAACTGTCCACTGCAGCTGCCTCATGTCCACTCCAGTTGACTCATGTTGTTTACGCAATTTAGCTTCTGTACAAAGAACTGAACAAGAAAACAATATGTCTAGTAGCTACCCCTTATTTCCCAGCCTGAATGTACAAGCTTTCAATTATAAGGAGGCTCAACCTTCAGCAGAAATCTTGAATGGCACAAAACGCCATTCTGTGGTCACTAAAAGGCTTTAAAAGCATTTCTTCCCAAATCTGATACTAAAATATGTATTCACTATATAAATACCACATATGCAAAAATGGCAGACTATTTAATAAAAAAGGAAGCAGCCAAATTAATTTAAAAAGATGAGGATGGGGAAACAGACGTCTTTACAGAAGGGTTACAAAGCAAACCATTTCCAGAGAGCTCATGTATTTGCTGCAACAAATAAAGAGAATTCCCATGACTGCCAGGTAATGTATTTTCAGACATATGTCAAAATCAGACCCCACCTAACTTGCATATTTTACATAGTCTTCTGAAATAAGATCTTTGGAACTGAGACCAAAACCCATAAGATTCGCAAGTGTACTCATTGTTTGTTCTGCCCCCTGAGCCATAAAATTCCTCAGTCTTGTACATTGTTCTACTCCAATGACATGCTAAGTGGAACCCAGACCATCACTACCAAAAAAAATGATGGCCACAAAACCATTCCAATATTTAGAAATTCATTTGTCTCATTACTATTCATGCATGCAACAAAGCAGTTAAAAAAACGAAATTAAAATGTAAAGTGCAGAGAACAATAGTCCAAACAGCTTTAGCTTTCTGTGACTGGCAATTATAATGGAGACAATCCATGCAAGCACTGCCTTTGGCAGGGTTACAGAGAAACTCTTTAAAAGCATTAAATGTCTTAAGAGACAGGAGACAGCAAAGAGGCAGGAGGCACTAGAAAGTAAGAGTGTGTTCCTCATACCAATAGTGTCAGTTCCATCTGAAAAACAACACTGCATGAGCTCACCCACATGACAATTTGCACCTCAGCAAAAGGCAGCTTGCATAAATAGGAATAACTATAGCTTATTGGGCACAGAGGAAATGCATATTTAGCTACCAACATTTAAAAGTAACTCAATTTTTATTTTGCTCAGATCAACAGTTAGCATGTTAAGAACTTTGTTCAAAGCAGTATTTGCAGGATGAAAAAATATTCTTTGCTGCCTTTCACCTGAGAAGAGCTGTGCCCCACTCATGCCTCTACCCTTCACTAGGTATAGAGTACAGGGGCACAATATATGTCACAAGGTAAATCCAGAACAAGGGCTCACATAAAAGTAGTGTTGTAGAAAAACTGCTTGAAACTAGTCTCTCTGTTCCTATACAAGATTTTTTTGGCGTGCAGATGATGGGGTTTAAAAGGTGTAAGATTCCCTCCACCCCAGGAAACCACTTTTTTTTTTTTTTTCAGTTTCATTGCTGAACAAACATGTTATTTTCTCTTTATTTATTATTGTTGTGGTTTTTTTTTTTTTTCCATTGGGAATATGATATGAATTCTTCATAAAGAATATTTATTTTCAGAGGAAAATAGGAAAACTTACAAATTCTCTAATTTTTTAGTTAATTTTTTTTTTTTACCACCTTTATTTTCCCCCTGCAAAGTTACTAAATGAGAAAGAAGTGATTACACATTTTGTTTTGAAAAAAAAGACATGGAAGAAATTTTTTTAAAAGTCCAAAAATTACTAAGTTACTATTTTAACGATAAACCTTGAATTTAACTGAATGAGTTTGTAGCTGCTGCAGCCTTAATCACCTACCACACCACAATAATTGGTGGGCAAGAGGAAAAGGGACAGTGTGGAAAGACAGCAGGCAACTTGCCCTTTGAGGTGACAAGTTGATGTGCTGTGGAGGACAATCAAAACCATTGATAGGAAGAAAGTGTAGAACTAAAAGTAAATTAGTCAGGACTGGTAGTCTGCTGTTAAAGTTTTAGGAATATGGAAACAGCCTAAGCTGACACAATTGTCCTCTTTGCTGCACAAACATGTATCTCCTAAAAAATACATTCACTTCCCAGTGGGGTCATTATCACTGATGGATGGAAGCAAGCTTTGGTTATAGAAGGCAAATTGTATAGATACATGAAGCAGCAGTAACCATTCAGAGCAAGGGAAGGCTAGGGATGTGATTTATTCCATTGTAATAAGAAATCCTAGGAAACCTCTCGTGGAATTGATTGCAGGGCAAAGTTGCTTGCCAAGCATTGTCTCTGACCCTGCATGAAGCATATGGTCATTCTTTATTTTATCGATTAGATAAACCACTCCCTGCTGTTATTTCATATTATTGTTTTGTAATTTTTCAGTGTGGACATCAGCTTGTGCTGTAAACATGTTTATTGGGAAAGGTTATAAAAATACTGAGAAGGAGAAAAGAGTTTGAACATTTGAGAGAGATAAGTCTTATCAATACGAGGCCCTGATAAAAGTAAACTCTAAGATAACTGCAGTCTCTTAACAGACTGTCATTAACTCCATGGCATCTAACAGCCTACATGTATTTTTTTAAAATCATAAAAAATATCTATTTTTTTGTTTGTATGTAGAAGTAAGTGGCTTGCTTTAATTGCGCGGGATGTGGGACCAGTGAGAATATTTATTCATCTGTCTGATAGTTGATATAAAATTGTTTAAGAGTTATTAAGGGAGATCTAACTATTAAGTATTTCCTTTTGACAGTGGCAGACATATACATGTGAAAATACACTAGTAAAATGAAATACTAAAAGTACCAGGAGTCAGAAATAAGTGTTCCAGTAATACATACCCTCAGACAATCAGAGATACTGGAAGCCATTGAAATAGGTGAAAGAGGCCGAGAGTGTAAGGTTTGAACAGAAGCAGTGGAAGTTCTGTAATTTTTTTTTTTTTTTGGTTGCCTTGATAATTTATTTGTTGTTTTTCATTTTTAACATAACCCTCAGATTATACATCTTTGTTGTCAGCCAGTCTACTCTATAAGGAAATTCTGTACTGTGACTTTTTTTCCCCCCCTCAGCAAGTCAGGTAATCTCCATGTCTCAAGGAATGAGCTGCTCAGCTAGTTAGCATGAATGCCACTGCTTGGCACTGTATACAGCTAGTTCAAAACTGTCAGTTGAAATTGCTTCTCAGGGGAAAATTAGATTCTTCAAAAAGCAAATTTTGCATGAAGTTGTTTTCAGAGTTTTTCCCAATCAGCTCTAACTTGAACACCACATATTGAGCTGCCCGCTATCCTCAATAAACAACCAGAGCAAAGATTACAACTTGCAGCTTTATAATTCTACTGACCTATGCTGTATCAGGATATCTAACTTTGTAACCACTATGCTTTTCCCCACAGGTTATGATTTTTTTTCCTGGATATAATGAATTGCAGTAACCAAGTGTGAAGTTTGTTAGTATATGGATTACAATAGACAGGTATGACTCTGAAAGAGAGAAAGTAACACTTTGGTCAAATGCTATTAGAAGAGTATTTTGTATGGCCATGGCTGTTTAGACAAACAGAGACTGTAAAGGGTCAAAGCATCCTAGCCCAGAAACGTGCTTGGTTCTATTAATACCTTTATTCATCTCCTTGATAGCCTTCTACTCATAAAAATGGAAAGGGCTCTAATAGCCTCTGAGGACTGACACACTCTTGAGTTTTTGCCTAGTCTGTAAAGAGGATGCAAGAAAGGGGAGTTCTCTGCACTTCAGCTTGTACTTCACCAGCACCCCAGCAGTCTTGCAGAGCTTTTGAACAACAAAAACTTCTTCCTCTTCATCATTTGAAACCCACGCTGTGTGACTGAGTCAAAACACGTACTGTTTTTACCTCCCCAGCAGATTTACTTAGAGATAGAATTCACTCTCTCTAAATAATTTTGGGTATTGGATTTGTATAGGTATAAGCTCACACTGGCACATACTGCTGACTGGAAAATTGTGAACAGGTTGCAAGAGATCAAAACACATCCTATACTGGCTCACAAGAGATGGACATATCATTACACTTTTTTTGCCAAGGATAGCAACATGTTAAGTAACAACAAATAGAGACAAACAGGCATCTTGATTCCTCTAGATCCTCAGTATTTCAAGTCAGAATAGAAATGGACATCTTGCATCATTCCCCATGGTGGTGAAAAGCATTAAACTGGAATTTAACACCTGGTAAAAAGCATGGTCTCCATTGGTTGTTTCATGTGTGTTTAAGCACCAGATCACTTTTTTCACCCCCCAACTACCTTAAACCTATTATTTGGAGTGAAACCAAAAGCTTAAATAATCCAAAAAGCCTCCAAAGAGATTGTACTAAGGAAGGAAAGAACCATAAATCAAACACAGACATACTTTGTACAAAAAAGTACAGAGGGGCTGAGATCAAACCTATTATCTAAAGCCTGTTGTTCCTGACCAATCCTTCCTCTTGACAACTCAAGAATACTATTTCTGAAGTATCACTATATCAGGAAGTTTTAAGAAATACTGTGTTAATAATAATTCCGGTATCTTTCTTTTCCTTTGGTTCAAAAATATGAAGAATCAACATGTTTAGATATATATTTCAAAAGACAAGTTCAACTGGTATTATTTGAAAACATGAGGAAGGTTAATACTTGAAAAATTAAGTGAAATGGCTATCACCTTCTCAGAAAAAACATGATTCAGGTTTTGGTACAGCTAAGTATAAATGCTTTATGTCTGAAAAAAGAAACAACAACTATGTACTGCTTATTTTTCAGTCTCAGAGCTATCTTTTTTAAAAAAGGAAAATGGATCTTGAAGTTAAATTCTGCTGCACACTTTTATAAGCATACCAAATCCCAGGCAGAATTAATGTCTTGAGATTCACCAAGATGAAGCTTGTGTAATCTTCCTCTAAAATGCCAGGAATCAAGAGACATCATTTATCCTCTCCATATGAAAACTTAATTGATTTCTTTTAGCTTGATATCATTATTCATAAAATTTCATAATGCCATCCCAGTCTATGCTAAAGGCAGAATTAAGAAGCCCCTCAAACATTCTTGTAGGCCGTTGAGTTAAAAACAACCAGGAAAAAGAATTCATTTTAAATGTGAACTTAATGTCTGAAGCAGTTACTTATCTTTCCCTGGATAATTGTTTAGTTACATGGATATAAACAGACCCAAATAAATCAAGCTACAGAATTTAATAAACACAGGAGATGTTACTTATCTCAGATTCTTCCAAACCCATATAGAACTGAGTTGTTTTGTCACATTTCTGTTGCACTCAATGCAACCATCAGGGAGGCAGGGGCATGGGAGGGGGGGGCCTGACAGAATAGCCTTGGATCTTTTAGTATTCTTGTCTCAAACTGGTTTTGTCTAATATGAGCTTGATTAATGTCCACTCCCCAAAAGGCTGTCATCTCATATGTCTATATAAACAGATATATTTATAGTTCTGACAGATACATATATAAATCTGACTTTTAGAAGAAACTACCTAATTGTACCATCTCATTTCCACAAAAGAAAATGTTTCCTCTGTTTTTACATGGTTCAATATGTTTCTTGGGGGTAAGGAGGGGTGGGGAAAAGATTCAGCAGGATGCTTGTTAACTAAGTAAAATACACCAGTAAATGAAATTGAAGCAATGAATGTTTAATAGCTTACCGCTGTCTACAACTACCTGAAAGAAGGTGGGTGTCTGTCTCTTCTCCCAAGTAACAAGCAATAGGACAAGAGGAAATGGCCTCAAGTTGCGCCAGGGGAGGTTTAGATTGGATATTAGGAAAAATTTTTTCACCAAAAGGGTTATCAAGCATTGGAACAGGCTGTTCAGGGAAGTGGTTGAGTCACCATCCCTGGAGGTATTTAAAAGATGTGTAAACGTGGCACGTAGGGACATGGTTTAGTGGTGGACTTGGCAGTGCTAGGTTAATGGTTAGACTTGATGGTCTTAAACGTCTTTTCCAATCTTAATAAATCTATGATTCTACAATTATGAAATCTGTGATTAACCAGAGTGTGTGTATGAAACAATTTGAGCTATTTCAGTCTTCAGATATTTTGATATCACAAAACTGTCACTAAGGGAATGACAGATCCAACCTATAAGATATTGAAGACGACAGTCAACACTATAGGTGATGATGCAAGACAACTAGACCTTTACAGGTAATTTTTGTCCATTTAATGCTGTGTGGTATCAGGGCTTAACTGAGAAACTAGTCAATGAAAGGAAATCAGAGCCCATACTGAATCTAAAATAACCAAAACTGGAGCCAGAACCCCTCCCCCTGGGTTATTGCATCCTGGGAAGGTACCATGAAGAGGTTTGCATGTTAGCATCATGTTATGCTTGTTCTGTGGATAAGCCTTGTTTCCAAAGATATGACCCAAATCCTTAATTCATGCTGAGAATTCATAGAGGAAAGAATATAGAAAGAAAAAGAAAGGCTAATAGATTTCTTTCAAATCTTTGAACTAATCATCATCAGGGACACAATTTTCCCATTATTGTAAGATAAGAACACAATTAATCCTGCATCTACAAGAAATTAGGAAGGTGCTAATACTCAGAAACAACTGAATCTCAAATAACTTTGATCATCTGTGGCAGTTTCAGAAAATGTTTGCAGATGGGGAAAACAGGAAAAATGCTAGAGCAAAAAAACAAAGAAGGAATAATGTATGAGTGACTGGAGATGTGCATTACAAAAAAAATGCAAAAAGGTTGCCCCCTTTTCTAAAATACTTCAGAAGGGCACCGGATCAGCAAAGGTTTTTTTTTTTAAATATTCATGCTGGCCGCTCACTCCACACTGCATACAGAGAATCCTCCCTGGCAAAGTATGTTGCAAACTATTCAGAAAGTGGATAATAAAAGCCCCAAAATAAGAAATTAGGCCTCTCTAAAATGGATTATCACCCAGTCACTGTTGTGGTTGGTATTTCAGACACATCTGTTTCATTCAGCTACAATCCCATGTTGAGGGACATGCAGGCCATCAAAAGCTGTGGGCAGCTGGCTGTTCAGTGACACCGGTACCCCATACCTCCAGATATCCACAGTACTGATTACACACCTATAGAAATCTATACTTTATTTTGGTATTGGTTTCTTTTGACTTCAGTAAATGATGTGACAATATATAGGACATGAATTTGAATTTGCATGCTGACTGCAATGTTAATTGAGGGCATAAGCAACTATTGTGAGCCTGTGCAAAATATGAAACCATTGTTTACCCAAGTTTCAAAGCACTGTTCTTGGTATTGACTGATGACAATCACAGAAGTAGCAAACTGCTATCTAAGCAGGAAGCAGACACTAGAGAAGCACATGACAGACTTCTACACCACAGAATTAAAATAATTTACACATTCAATGCAGACACATACTATATGGTATGGCTTTACTCTTCTAGCATAAAAGGAGAAATACTGTCACAGTAAGTTTTTTGTGTGAGGCCTACAGAGATTCTCCGAGTCAATATGCATCTTAAATATGGTTCCTAGTTTAAAATAATACATACATAATATTTATCTTTTATTGGCAGAATAGAAATAGATAAAATTTGTATCATAAACTACATGGGGACTACATGTTCAGTCTATCAGAAGATACCCTTATTAAACTGTCATTTTAAACTAAATGATATACTGCATTATATTCAGTATACTTGAGAAGAATATACCTGTAACCTTAATCACAGTTAAACTCAGTTCTGTTTAGGAATAAAATTACACTTACTGTAGCATATTAGGATCAAAGCTAAGTTAAAGTAGTCAGACTTCAGATGAAATATCATCTCTCGATATTCCATTTGTAAAATAATGCTCTATTCTTTCTCTTGTAAATTCTTCTCAAAAGGTAAGTTACTAAACAAAGGAATTGGTGTTGCAAACAAGAAAACCCTGTAAGATGTATTGATTCACAAAAAAAAATTGTGTTTAGAAATATAGATATTTCCCCAAAAACTAAAAAAAACCTGCAAGCAAAACCTTATTCCATGAAAGAAAAAGGATGTTTTTGGAAAAACCTTAAAAAAATAATTAGAATTAGTTCTCAGCTAAAATATAATTAACCCCCTTCAGCACAGTTTTATGGAAGGTAACTCTTGCTGAACATACACATTTTCTTTCCTGGACATGTTTACAGGTATAATTAATATTATATCACATTTAGATTAAATAAATTGCATCAAGTGCAATAATTCCAAGTAAAAAACTGGCTGAGTAGCACACATCAGACTTGTTACTGAAGAATTGTGAATGAGAAGGTTTATTTCTATTTGAAGCTATCACTCCGAATAATTTAACAATATCTGACTGCAAAAAACAAATCTAAATTCTACCTACAACCTTTAGCAAATCCTATTTTCTAACAAGAGTTTTCTATAAACATTTTAAATTAATTTAAACAGTAATTGTTAGAGAAAGACTCTTCCAAATTAGAAAGAATATTTTGCGATTCCAAAAGTAAAACCAGAATTAAGTTTAAATTATACACCCAGGTCTTAATGGATTTAAGATTGGATCAGCCTTTCTTAGGCAAATGATGGTTCATAAGATAGATATTTGCCAGACTGGCATCCTGTCAGAGCACATTACCAAAGAGCAAGCAGATCTAACCAAAGCCACAATTTTGAAGAGCTGGAATATTTGGATACAATGGAAGGTTTTTCCTAGCTTGTGCATTTGTAATCTGTAAGCTTCAACTATGTCTAAGACATTTTTTATATAATGAAAATTTTATTGTAGAAGGTTTTTCTTCAGAAATACCTAGCACAAAATTATGAAACTGTAATATACCCCAGCTGTTAGTAACCTCTACAAGAGACAAAGAGAAACAGCAGGACTTTTAGCAACACCCAATTAAGCTACTTATGTTTCTTACAGTGCCAGCTATCCCCTCTCTGCTTCTTCCTTTGTGAGCATTAGCAGATATGAGTAATAAAATGGAGAAGTCTCCAGCACATAAAATCCTATGGGCCTGATTACAAAGAAATAAAATGAGAGAGCTTTAACTTAAATGGGAATAAAGCAGAACTCACAGTCTATACCCAGACTATAAACCAGTTTTTTCAAGTGAGCCTAAAGTCAGTTTCTTTCGTATTCAGACGCCAGGATGCCTTTAAGAATTTGGCACTCCGCATCCCTGTGCTTCTGTACTGATGTATCATACAATATAAAACGAGTATCACAGATTACTACTATTAGAGTGGACATGAGAAAGCAGAAAGACCAAATAATTCTGTTGAAAAGAGATGAAAAATTAGCAATTGCACACTACAACATCAACTTTATATTGCATAACTCTGACACTAGAAAGAGGTGTTTAAAATCTTTATAATAAAACAGCATATGAATTCACATGAATAAAGTGTCAATGATGTATAACAGGTTTGAAATGAGCAGTTACTTATAAATAATGCATTAACTGTTCTGGATATAGTAGTAACAAAAGTCAAAATCCAAACTTGAGAAAGGTTTAATACTGTAACATTTGGTCCACTCCATTTCATTTTAGAGAGAGTTGGAAAAGATAGCCCAGAGCTACCTATCACCCTTACTCGTTTTGGCACATAACAGCAGGTACAAGTCAGATTTCAGAGTGCTAAAGAGCCAGATTTTACTTATACATTAGTCAAATGAGATTGGTTTCCTTCACTTTTTTTGCCCTTTTAAATGAGAGAAGGATTACATGTAGAGAATAAATAGCATTATAATAACAACTCAAACATTGAAATGCCACAAAGACTTATATAATTTCAGATGGTAATTGTAGAGACTTGTTTAGTTCAAGGACGTTTCACGAGAAATAATAATAATAGACCAAATTCTGCCATCTATTATACCTCTCAATACTACTGGCCACGGAAAGCATGATTTAACAGAAAGCTAGAGGTGAGCAAAGTCTATCACTTGAAGCTGCCTTTTTAAAATTAAATTTGAAGTGGGAAATATCTTTAAGGTTTTGATTTACATTGAATAATTACACGTAGTATGATTATTAATTTTAACATTTTATGCTCAAAATGCACATTTTATTCACTGTTGCATCCATTTTCACTGCTTAATGTTTACTCTTCTGAAACATGGTAAATGCAGTAGAACCTCAATAAATTATTTACGTTTTTAAAGATCAAAAGCTTGTTAACATTTGCCTGGAAGAGTACATTTGTGTTTTGCTCTGAAGTTGAAAATGTAAACTAACATCTTTTGGCCTGATTCTTTTCTCACTCTGTCAGTGTTATTCTCAATTAGAATGGTGCAAATGAGATAAATCAAGCCCAGGGCATATAAAGACCTCCAAGAATAATCCCCTAATGTCTTCAGAGCTCTCCACTGAACTTTAATTTTCAGTTGCTGCAAAACAAAAACACTGCAGATACTCACAACAACATCAACATTGAGAAAAAAGTTTCAATAATAGAAATTCCTACTTCAAGACTTCAAAGTGTAGAGCTAGCATGTACACAGATGACCTCTTCAGCTTTATTGGTAACAGAGGGGGGCACGTGAGGCAGACAGAAGATAAAGGTGTACCTGTTGATCCTAATACTCCTACTAACCTGAAGAAAGCAAAGAACATGCTGCTGAGGTTAATGAAGCTTTATCAGTAGTAAATTAATGTGAGCAGTAAGTGATCTAATGTCCAAAATACGAGCAGAGAGATCCAGTGGCAAAGGGTTATTTATTATTTATCAGTTTTTTGTTGTTTTGTGGAGAAAGGGAGAATTAAAACATGTTTATTTCCTATAAGAATATTTACTTTGCATATAATTTTCACACAACAAGACTTAAGAACAACTTGAGATGGCATGAAATTTTAGGCTTTACTAAAGTAACATGAAACCTATCAAGTATTTCCCTTCTAAGAGGTCATCGGTGTCCTAGCTCTTCAAAGAAGCTTAAATTTGATCACAGTCCATTCCTCTGCAAACACACGTATTTAATAACAGGTAAGGCAGTGGTATTACTTTCATACTCATGGCAAGTTAAAGAAGTTCTGACTTAAAAAGAGAACCAACACACCTTATGCATACTTCAATGAACAGGTGAAGTTGCTGTAAACAAGCATGGCCACCAAACAATACCTGCCTCTGCTACATCCAATCCCTGTCAGCACAAGCATTTGCATGGTGATAGGACAAACTGATCCAGGTTAGAAGTAACATATTTTTTCGAGGGTAGTTTTAAGCTGCATTAGGTCTCTGGTCCAGTTAATTAAGCAACTTCACGAACACTTGTGCTGACATAACAGAAGTTCACACAAAGTACTGAATGGCTGCGTGAGAAAAGAGAATGTCAACTTTTGTAAGTTTAATTATGACACCCCCAAGCACACACACCACCCAGCACTAACAGTCAATGGAAGATTCCTTCCCATTCCATAGCTGACAACATTTAAGTGAGATGGAAGTTCCAGAGCTTTCAAGTGGCTAAGGGATTCAAAATCCAATACATGGCAACAACCCCAAATCTTCTCTTTTTGCCACAGGAAATAGGAACTTTACATTAACTACTTTGAGAAATATTACAGAAATAATGAAATACCCTTATAGAAAAAAGATGACACCTGTTGCAAAATTCCCTCATTTTAGTCTGTGTTGGGAAATAGCTTTTCTAACAGTGTTCTAATTCAGTAGTATGCCTCCACTTAACATCCCAGCCATGAAAAAGAAAAATAACTTAGAAAAAGAAGAAGAAAATCCTACTATAAAGAAAGGGGGGGGGGGGGAAATCTCAGATCACATAGCCAGATTTTCAATCACAAGATATAATGATATCACTTTCTGATGTTAAAGTATTCCTAATCTCAATTATGGTCTCTCCATTGAAAATTTTGAATCAGGTTGCAAGGTAACATTAGAGGTGGGGCATCATAATTCACATTAATTGCAGGCATTCTTTAAGTGTCACTTGTTTCTCAGTCCTGCCTACTGAGTTGATTCAGTTAAGTCCCATTAGTGCCATTTTGGTGTCCCTACACATATACTGTAAAATCTGAGGCACAGGAATGATTGTTGCAACATTAATCTTTTCATTAAAAGTATTCTTTTGTTAAATTAACCCCAAGAAGTAGTACAGATATCTTCCACGAAGGAGATCTACTGTGCTCTGATTTTATTTTCAAATGCCTCTAATCTAGAAACCTCAGTGTACAATGGTTTGCTTTTGGTTTTAACTCTAACACCCAAGAATAAGTTCTTGCCACCTGGAGAAAAACAGAGAGGGAGAGAGAGAGAAACAAGAAAAAAAAGACAGATAACCAAGTACTCCTGTATAAATACCCAAGCAATTTTGGAGAGAAAAAAGATGAATCAGAAGATCTTTAATGTTTACACTGGTAGCAGAGATTTGTGGGGAGGGAAGAGGAGGGGAACAAAAAAAAAAAAAAAAAAAGGAGCAGGATGCTAGTGAGCGAATTGAGGCTAAAAGATGTGAAGAAAGGCTTACCTACATGGAAACAGCCTTTAGATTTAACACACAAGTAGTAAAATTGTGGAAAACCAAAAAAATGTAACACAGAAGAAACAACTGAAATGAACGTACAGATTGAGAAAAAGGCAATAAAAGGTAAGAATAAAATCTGTAAAAAAGCAAATCGGAACTGACCTGACTGACCTGGCTTCTTGGTTAGGATTCTGATAAGACACAAATACATCTTTAAACAGTGAGAGCTATACTGAGGTCAGATATCAGGATGAGCACGTTAAAACCATGTTCTTTCTTTTTCCCCCCCTTAGAACATTTCTGTGTAGACAACTGCAGTCTAGAATCAGTATAACTGATGTGGTCTAGTGCAATGCACATCAATGTGCTAGAAGGACACAGCAGTTCAAAGTAGAACTGCCTTTAAATGTTTTGGACTGAGGGAAGAGAAAGTTCCAATTCTGTATTTCCCTTCAAATATGTACTAGACTGTAGCTGCTGCCCCATTCAGACTGCTGAAATCATAGACAAAATTTTTAACACACAAGTATTCCTACCACTGTTAATAACTGCCCAGATAAGTAAAATTTGAGCATCAGTAGGTCTGACCAACACGAAATGTAAGGTGATAATAAGGGACTGGAGCATCTGACAGGGGACTGGAGCAGAGACTGAGAGAACTGGGACTGTTCAGCCTGAAGAGAAGACTCAGGGGAATCCTAACTGTGTGTATAAATATCTGATTTGGGGAAGTAAAGACGGTGGAGACAAACTCTTCTCAGTGACAGGACAAAAGACAATTGGCACAAACTGAAATACAGGAAGTTGTATTCATATGCAAGAAGGAAAAAAAATCTGAGGTTAGTTGAACATTGGAAGAAGTCACCCAGTGAGGTTGTGGAGTCTCCACCTTTTGAGATATTCAAAATCAGACTGGACACAGTCCTGGCCAACCTGGTCTGTTTGATGTTGTTTGAACTGAGGGATTGAATGAGACAATCACCAGCCACGACTTCCAATCTCAACCAACCTCTGACTCTTTCCTTACACCAGGGTCTAATTGTAAGCAATGGTAAATGCCACCATTAGTGAAGAGGCTTTGCAATGGCAAAGCTACATTCTCAGGGTCAAAATGCCAGTAAGGGTAGGGAGGCTCAGGGAGAAAGGGGAAGATGCAGTCTATCCATATTAAGGAAAAACACCTTATTTTTTTAATACACAGCCTTTATATCCTGCATGTATGTAACACCAATCATGTTGTCATGGTGAGGTCACTGTTTTTGAGCACTGCGATACAAAGACCAACCCACACCCCCCCAAAAAAACCCACAAAAACAAAAAAAAACAAAACAAAAAAAAACCCCAAACCCACACACCAACAGAGGATAAATTTTCTGCTTGAGAGACCAGGTAAGCAGAATTTAGCTTGAGGACTGTTCAGTTATTAGTAGCATAAAATTGCCTTTTATCTGTTTAAATTACTCATAATTAAAGCTAAATGAAGAACGATTTGTTACACAAGATTCAATAAGACAACAGCATTCATGAGGCAGCTTTTCCAAAGGAAGAGCTTGTCATTCTTAGGCAAATCCAGTTCACAATAATTCATTACAATGGCACAAATGTACTGGGCACTTGATGTCCAGCTCTTCAAATTTGTGAAGTTATACAGCAAAGAAAAAATCCCTATGTTTTTAGGAAGACATTAGAAATTCAGTTCTAAAGGGAATGGAGAAAAGAACAAAGTATCTAGACTATCTAGGAAACAACATTGTGCCTACAGGGAAAAACTCATTGCAAGAGTTCATCAGGTCCACTTCAGTCACATTACTTATTCATGATGATTCTTCATGTTAGTAATATCTCACTGAAAATCTAGATCAGAAGTTGAGTATTTCTAGTTCCGTTCCCATGGGTACCACAAGCTACAATTTTAGTAAAGGTATTTAACTAATGGGAAAAACTTCTACTTCCTTCTGTCAGCTTAGAATTTGATATCTGTTTTCTTCTCAGTTAATCCACCCATTAGCTGGGTAGAGAAAGCAATAAATTGTCTAATTAACATGTATTATTATTGTACTCTGATGTCTTTGCATAAGAAATTATGTATAAGAATATGACTTCCAAATTATCCAGACAGGATACCTAGCACCACCCAAGCAGAACATGTCTAACCTTCCTCTTATACACCACATGCCTCAAGATATTCAAGTCAAACTCCTTTAACGTGTGTAAAGATATTGATAACAAATAAGCTCAACATGAGAGAAAGTAAAAGATATGAAGATAATCAACAAGACGCTGAAGGTGGAAGCTGACATCTCAATACTTACATATGATACAGGGAGCTACTGATTGTCATGGTTTAACCTGGCAGGCAGCTAAAAACCACACAGCTGCTTGCTCACTTCCCCCCACAGTGGGATGGGGGAGAGAATCGGATGAGTGAAAATGAGAACACTTATGGGTTGAGATAAGAACAGTTTAATAATTGAAATAAAGTAATATAGTAATAATAATAATATGCAATGAAAAGAAAGATAACAAAAAGAGAGAGAAATAAAACCCAAGAAAGACAAGCGATGCAAACCAACCAACCGATGTCCAGCCAGTCCCCGAGCAGCAGCACCCCAGTCAGCTTTCCCTTAGTCCCCATACTGAGCATAACATCATATGGCATGGAATGTCTCGTTGGCCAGTTTGAATCAGCTGTCCTGGCTGTGCCCCCTCCCAGCTTCTTGTGTATCTGCAGCCTTCTCAGTTGGTAGATCATGAGAAGCTGAAAAGGTCTTGACTCTGTGTAAGCACTTCTCAGCCATAACGAAAACAACTTTATATTATCAACACTGTTTTCAGTACAAATCCAAAACATAGCCCCGTACTAGCTAGTATGAACAAAATTAACTCTATCCCAGCCAAAACCAGCACACTGATATAATTCCTGAGGCTTGAAAGTAAAGGCAAGTCCCGTATGCTTAGTACAACAACAAAGGACAGATTTTGGAACAGCAGAGTAAATGGCAATACAGTGAAAATCACAGTCACAGAATACACTGTGTCACATGTATACAAGAAGAATGTCAAGCCTAGAAACAAGAATGTTGCATGAAATTAAAAAGCAAGAGCCTGCTAAGAATTTTAGCTGGACAGAACTATGATTTGTGAGCAGCTTACAAGTTTTCAGTTTAATTTGGGTCGGCAGAGGAGAGTAGCTGTAGAGGATGAGCAAAGGACTGAAGACAAAGCTCATGGACTAAATCCAAATGCTGGAAAGAAAACTCCTTTTTAGCTCCATCCTATAAAGTGATAAGTGCCAGAAAAGCATAGTGAAGGAAAAGTTTCAAGATGCAGGGAATGTTTACTGCAGCTTCCTGCCAGGTCACAGTTGGTGAAAACAGGATGTGTGGCAGCTTCAACTAAAACACAACTGAAAATGGTTTAAAAACAACACTTGGGGCCATCTAAGACAGAACTTAAAAAAATAAAATTAAATAATGTATGTACACACAAACTTTTTTTGTTTTGTTTCAAGAGTAAAAAGAAGTAAAGCAGATTTGCAGTTGTGAATGAAGACAGTCAAAGAAAAGGACGTTGAGGGAAAGGTAAAGGAAGAGATCAGAGAGGAAAAAAGGGCAAATAGAGGAAAAAGGAGAAAATTGTAGAAGCTATTGTAAGCAGTGAGTCATGCTGAATTCTGCCAGTTTTCTCATAAAATACAAGCAAGATTATGTGTGGACAGTATGTGTGAGGCAGTGATTTTATGCAGGTGAAGACTCCTGATAGAGCAAAGAAAGAGGAAGTGAAGTTTGCAATGAGGAGTAGGGTAGGAAAGACCAAAAAAAGGAAGAAGTACAAGAATACAAATAACAGTGTGGAAAAACAGAATAGTTTACAACCCAGTTCCTGTCCAGTGTCTACATTTCATTACCCCATAGTTGAAAAGCTGTTACTGGAAGGATATGGAGTAGGAGGAAGCTAGGATTACTGCTGCAGAACTTGTAATGAGGACCTGAAAAAAAACAAAAAAAAAGCAACAACCACAAAAAAAAATAATCACACAGCAATACCTTATATGATGCAGGAAATTCCCCTCTCCATTCTTATCACTGTCTTAGACTAACAGTTTGAAGCTGATTTGTTTTCTTTGTATCAAATATTATTGTGCTACACAAAGTTCAATGAGCTATAGAATGTCCCAGATGAACACAGTATTACATGAATACGACAAAGTAATCTCATCTTCTCTCTATACAAAAGAAGGAATATTTTCCTGTTGACAGGAAAATATTTTACTAAATTGGAGGCAGCAGACAGTGGCCTTTCATGCAGAATGGGACTGGGGAAAACAGTTTAATAATCAGCAGTTTATATGTCCTGACGTGTGCTGTGTATAGTGAGCATTGAAGGTGATTTACAGTCGAGAGTTACAAAGAGAATGAAGGCTGGAAATGACAGTGAAAACTAGTAGAGCTGCTGGTCATTGTCATCATGGCAAAGTGGGTGGGTTTTTTTGTTTGTTTTGGGTTTTTTTTTTGTATGTGTGGGGTTTTTTTTTATTATTGTTGCTTTTTTTTGTGGTTGGGTTTTGTTTTGTTTTTAATTACAACAGAGAGATGGTGATTTTAATGTAAAAGCACTCACTACCCTGTCATACTGTTCAGCCTGACCAAGCTTCCTCAAGAGAATGCATTCAGTGCAGATCAGATCAGCTCAATAAAGAAAAATTGTTAGTTTGTATGACCTTTCTGGAAGAGGGAGCTGAAGTCATTCATTTTACTGCAGCACTGTTAGCAAAAGGCTGACAGAGTAAAACATAGTTTTCTATTCCAAAGTACCATTACCTACATATCTGCATAAACAGTGGTGAGCCAACCTAGGATAAGTCAGTTTGTTAATATTTAAAAGGTGCAAAAAATGCAGTTCAGCATTGGTAGACAGAAATAGAGATATGTTCTCCAATGTGTTTTCTGGGGAGGGAATCTCTGAGAAGATCCAACTGCATGAATGAGATCTGTTCTCTCCTCTTTAAGGAGTGACCCATCAGTGTGTCACCTGTTCATTCAGCAATCTTCAAAGGCTCAGGGTTAGCAGCATCCTTACTTTCCAGTGATGGATATGAGCACAAAGTGGCAGAGTGACTTTTTTTATGAACAGCTCAAGAAAACAGCCAACCTAGTAAATGAACCTGAATCTTTCCTAGCTGAGCTTCACTACTAGTAGGTTCCCCTGCTCTCTAGAGATTAGGGCAACATACACTTGGATGGCCTGTACTCCCCTCCCCCCCCGCCCAATCTTTCAGCTAAGAAATACAAAAAGCCTTTAAATTACTCATCACTCATTGGCTAAATGTCTGAACACAAGCACATTGATATTATATCTTAGCTCTTTGCCCTAGGGCCACACTTCAGCTCACTGTTTATGCAGGGTCTGTTGGGAACATACTTCAAATACCGCTGTTCAGAAATGAATATCTCATAGTAGGATATACACAAATCCAGTGAAGCGCATACATTATGCTCTAAAAAATACAGGATATTGAAATATGCATCATGCACATGGTACATTATATACTAATGAGATTTTTTGGTGGCACTATACCAGCAAAGGAATTTCCCAAATGTTCAGAACAGTACTCCTAGACTTAATACATTACATTTAAGGTAATCTATAAGCAGTTGTGCTGGTTTTGGCTGGGATAGAGTTAATTTTCTTTATAGTAGCTAGTATGGGGCTATGTTTTGGTTTTGTGCTGGAAACAGTGTTGATAATAGAGATGTTTTAGTTACTGCTGAGCAGTGCTTACACAGAGTCAAGGCCTTTTCTGCTTCTCACCCTACCCCACTGGCAAGTAGGCTGGGGGTGCACAAGAAGTTGGGAGGGGGGACAGCTGACTCCAACTGACCAAAGGGATATTCCATACCATATGACATCATGCTCAACATATAAAGCTGGGGGAAGAAGAAGGAAGGGGGGACGTTCAGAGTGATAAAGTTTGTCTTCCCAAGTCACCATTACGCGTGATGGAGCTCTGCTTTCCTGGAGATGGCTGAACACCTGTCTTGTTGAGGAAAAGCAGTGAATGAATTCCTTGTTTTGCTTTGCTTGCGTTCATGGCTTTTGCTTTACTTATCAAATTGTCTTTATCTCAACCCATGAGTTTTCTCACTTTTACCTTTCCAATTCTCTCCCCACCGGGGAGCAGCTGTGTGGTGCTTAGTTGCCAGCTGGGGTTAAACCATGATAGCAGTACCTTTAAAACCAGAGTAGGGCCTCAGCTCAGAGTCCTTAAGCAGAAAACTACTTTCTTCAGTTCAGTCTTGAAATAATTGAGCACTGAAACAAGTGCTTTAATCTCAAGTGCTAAAAGTAAGTGGGACTTCAGCTTGCTGAATCGGAAGCATCTCTACAGCATGCCACATAGTGATCTCTGAACTAACACTACAGAAGCAGACTCCAGGGCAGAAACAGTATTTGCATCATTAACTCTGTTCTGCACTGTGCTGTGTACAACTCTGCATCATCTTGAACATGGCTAAAAGTATTGTACCATCTCTCAAAAATACAGTATCCTGGTTCACATGAATTTATGGACATTAGCAGATTTTGGGATTAGGATCTAAATGTAGAACAGTGCTCAGCAATGGTAAAGATATGGAATTTTTTGACCATTTGAATGAAAACCAGTCCCAGAACAGGGTAAGGCAGTATTACAAATGACAACAAAATGGTTTCTTTTTTGTGTGTATATTCTGTTTTATGATTACTAAGATTTAATATTTTATCATCTAAAATATTAATAACAACAATTTAACTTCAGAGATTTAAAGGAACAAAATTAACACTGAACCTCCTCAAAGAACTGTGACTGTTGGTTTGCATTACCCAGTGCCTTACGTTATGCTTTCAGTTTCAGGAAAGGAGAAGGATTAGAACAGTCTCTTCACATTTTAGTTCATTACTAGTACTAGTTTATTTACCTCATTACTATACTTCAGCTACAATATGGCAGGCCATTCTTCTACACAGCAGTTTCAGACCAGGTCTTAACATGTACAAAAGTAGCTTCTCCCTTTAGCACAGTCCTAAAGCCAGTCATTTCCACAGTCCCAGTTCACAGTTTAGTTTGGAGAAGCCTTGTGACTGAGCAGTCCTAAGGATTTGACAGCCAGTACTAGGATGTAATAGAGTGGCTGGACTCCCCCATATAAACAAGTTCAAGGCTGTGTTTACCAATAAACTTGTCAACTTTGCATATTATTTTCCTGCTAGAAAAAACTTTGAGACCACTATTGTAATAGCACAGCACCTCCTTCCTGGTGAGTGCACACTCACCTGCTATATATGCCATCTGTCCTTACAGCATTGCCACACAACTAATGATAGTTAGCCAAATCATCCTGAGATCCTTCCTGCAAGGGGTCCCATCCACAAGTACGGATGGAATTTGCAGCGTCCCAAATTCAAACTCAATTTAAGGTTGCCTCAAGAATAATACAGATGGCTTAAACTAAATCTAAAGGTCCCTCACCTTTTAGGCCCATACCAGGATGTCTTCACCAAATTCTGATTTTAAGTCTCCCCAAAATCAATGCAGCTGATAGTCAGCCCAACCGTATCACTATCACAAATACAGGTGTACTTCCTAGCCTCTGCCAAATCTTACTGCGTTACGTGAACCCACATAACACTAAGACATCTCCACACAATCACACTTCACACACACCCCCCCACCCGCTGAGTTCTGTCACCAGATAATGGTCTTTTCCACCTTAAAAAACAATCACATTGCTATGCAGTACAGAAGTCAGATGCGGTCAGTGTCTGTTTATTATCTCTGCCATAACTCCTTGGCTTTACAGTGATATTTATTCCCAAGAGCTTAGCTTGAAGAGATAGACTGTGCACATTTGTCTGTCTTTTCCCAGAAGCACAAGTATTTCCCTGAAAGGCAGCATCCCAGCAATTTCCACGCTGAATCTGACTCTCTCTGCCTCTCCCTTGCCATTCTCTCTAACTGTAAGCCTCCCCTTTCCCACTAATATCCACTATGAATGACTGTCAACAGTCTCAAAAAGCAACATTCTTTTGAAAAAAAAAAACAAACCAAATTATTCCCCATTAAATAGTGTAGAAGTCACTGGACTTGCACCACACATAGGATCCCAAAATGTATTGCTAGGTTAGTCTACACAATCCTACAATATCACAGAGGAGATAACAACTGTACAATTCCAGGGAATCATCGTGTTTACATACTTGATATATATCACAAACAAATCTTACTCTTACTTTAAGCTAGCTAATGTTTTGGTTTTGTTTTTTCTTCTCAGATTACAACAGTAGTTTTTTTTTTTTCCCCCCCCTTTATTTCTTGAAGGTTCACCTAGTGCCTCGATATCAATAAAAGGAAAAAGATGTCTTTGGCAGGTAGATTAAATAAAGTTTATAGACAGCAATTCAGGGAAGAAGAATAGAGGAGAACCAGGTGATCTGATGACTGCAAGGTAAACAACTTTAGCTAAGGAAATGTGCTTCTGGTAAGGTAACTGGAAAGCATTTTAACAAATGGATGGATAAGATTCAGTAAGAGGTTGGCAGCTATATGAAGAAAACTATGGATATCAACAGTCCTCCAAAGAACAAATGATTAAATTACGCCTTGTAAGTTTCCTTTGGAATGGGCCTTTGTCACCAGTGTATCTATTAAGAACATTTGGAACAGGATTCAAAGCAGTAATGCTTTTATTTTTACAGTGATAACTTATTCAGGAAAACCAACTGTTATATTTTACCTAAGTTGAAGTATCTGACCTTTGCTCCAAATGGAGTGTTTGCACAGTGTCTGGTCTCAATCAAGAGCCAAAGCTAAGCAACACAAGATCAATTTGTTTAAATGTCTGTATCATGCCTTTTTTTAATGAACAAACTACTACAAAGCATGACATTCAGTGAAATATGATACCCTCACAAATTCATCTCAGCTGGCAAAATACAGTTTAAGTACAAGACAGGATGTCTTTGTAATACAGTAGTATTTACTTATGTAACCTTACTGTAAGTAGTTAAGATAGGTAGGATTTATTATTTTTATTTTTTTTTTTTTAGTTATAAAAACATGTATGCAGTCTGCTTTGAATATTAACAATAAAAGCTTGTATTTTATCTCTATTTTAAATCAAAATATTTTCCCTGAGTAAAAAAAAAAACCAACTTCCTCAAAGGCGTTTCAATTCTAGAAATATATTCCATAACCAATAAAAATTAGTTGAGTTACTAAAAAGATCAATGAAAATAACAGCAAAACACTCTCCAAAGAATGATCTAAGTCATTATATTCCCAAGTTTGCAACAGACCCACAAGGTTGAGTCAAATCATTCAACACTTCTCTACAACCATTCAGCAAATGGTATGTTACAGAAAATAAGAAATGGTAATGGTATAAAGAACAAATTATTGAAGGATGATTTATCAGGACTCCTTTGGATTAAGGGTTCATTTATAAATGGTTAGTAGATGATTAACAGATGTTTTAAGTCTTCTTGTTATTATCATAAATAATATGCTGCATATAGATTTAAAAGAACAGCTGTAAGAGTTAGTGATTTATGAGAATAAGCTATAGCCATGACTTATGTAACTAATGACCTGTGCACCCTATTGGGAAATATTATTTATTATTATTATCTCCTAATCACAAATTAACCACTTAAAATAGCACCTTATTATAAAGTATGACAGACATATATGCCTGTTTAAGTGTCTAATGGTGGAACTGTAACATCATTGAACTCTCATGATTATTTATTGAGATTTGTCAACCCACAGTTCAGCAACAGAGCAGCTATAAACAATACACTGAAATATACTTAGTGCTTCACACGATCATGTGTGTGCAGCCACCTGCCATGGAATAACAGGACAAATCAATACCTTCAAACAGGCTTGCACTGCATGGCAGTATGCGGTGGACATACCATCAGTTGGTTTGAGATAGAAGCCTATACTATGGCATATAAAGTTTTGCAGGAGGGCATAAATGTCAAAAATAGACAACTGAGCTAGGATTAGGTGACATTGTCTAGGATTATGTACTAGCAATAAAACCATATTAGATAAGTGCTTACTTTCTTCAAAACAAGTGCTAATTTAGCAAATGAATCAAAGACATCTTCAAATAGACAAAAGTCTGAATACTTCTAAGGGCAGTGCTACGATAGCTGTGATAGTCTAAGCAGATAAGACAGAAAAGGTTAGAGATGAGAAGTAATATTTTATTAGATTAACTGGTTTATTTGGAAAAATATAACTGAGTCTCACCTGGCTCCTCCTTCAGATATAATATAAAAATATATACTTGAAAGTTAAATTAAAGCTCAGAATGTGTGTGCTGAGTTTAATCATATTTTAATCCATTAAACCATCTCTTTGTCACAGCAACTTTTTCATGTTCCACAAGCAATAAATTACCTTTCCTTCTATTTCACATTAGAGAAGGAAACCACTTTGAAATACCTTTCCACACCAAGGTGGTCCTTCTGCTCCATGGGTAGCAATAGCTTCTTCTCTCAGGTGGTTTAACTAGATATATTATCCAGTCAGACCAAAAAGTTTTCTCATTTTTCATTTAGCTTTGAAGTTTACAGCTTTTATTTCAAACCTGAAGAGAGCATGTGGAACCACCACACTTGACTCTTTCTTGTCAACCATTTTGGTTGGTCTAACAAATGGTATTACTGTTACTGTACATATACGTGCTTAATAAATGGTCTTGACACTGTGAAGGCCTAAGACAAAAACTTGGTTATAAGTCTGAATTGATCAACTTTCACATGCCATTACCATAACATTGTATCTGAATTCTGCATGAATCCAGTTAGCACAGAGTGGCTCTGAAGAATTCAGTCCAAGTCTCCCTAATCAACAAGTCTTTTGCTATTGCAATCTGTAAATAATGTGCATTAAGTACATAAAAGATGGCTTTAAAGAGAAAAGAAATAATCTTTATTTCTTACCCATTATAGAAAAGAAGAGAAGGACCAGACTTTAGATTTCAGCAAGAAAGATTTATGGTTTTAAGTAGGAAAAACTTTCTAACAGCAAGAATAGCAAAGCAATGGAATAGATTTCCTTTCAAGCGGTGCGAAATCTCCATTGCTAGCATATTTAGGAACAAGTTAGGCAATCATTTGACATGAATAGGCATAGCTTGTCCTGTATTGCACAGGTGAGTGGACTAATCAACCCTTCAGATCCCTCAGAATTGCTGTTTGTTTCTATAATAGCACTTATTACAACTCCAGATCTACTTGCTCTGTGACTCTCTCTGGCCTGGTGTGTTTCATTTGGGGCAGAAGCTAGATACAGCCCGAAAAATTATTGAGACTGTCCACAAGCTAAACAAAAAAATCCAAACAGAACTGCACTCAGCAATGTGGGAAAAAAACCACAAGATCACAAGCATTACTATTTTTAAAGAGGAATGAAAATAAATACGAATAACTGTATTAAAACCATAAAAATTCTGAAGAATAAAAATGGTGGACAGAAATAATCTGCCAATCACTTAATAGAGAAAAAGGGTGTTTTGAAAAAAAAAAAAAAAAAAAAAAAATTCTGCCCCCAAACTGGTTTTACATCATGCAGAATATGCCATCTGTCACACCCAAGCAATCCTTCACACGACTGAATTTTATGTTAAGTAAACATTTGGAATGTAAAAATTCCAGCCAAAAGTTGGCTACTTTTCCACATGAGGAGGAGGGCCTGGAAACACTAGTATGTGGCAGTAATAACAAGCTTCACCACAGCTGTTTAACTACATTTTATATGAATATAATTAAACTGATCTCCAGGAGATATTTTAGACAATATACAGTAGATCCAAGGCCTTACCCTTATTAATGAAAGCCACTATGACAGTATAGAAGATAGAGTTAAATCATAGCAGGGTTGTCATAAAAATGCTTAATGTGGGGACCAAATGGAGAGAAAAATATCATTAACTCAGGAAACAATTCACCCTTCCAAAACGGGGATCAGCAGCAAATCAGGGTGCTGTGTCAGATCATATTCTTTTTTCAGTTTAGAGATTACTACAGCGGTAGAAATTCAGCAGGGCTTGGGAGAAGCAAGATACTGTCAGTTATCACTGCCGTGCCTCTAAGACAGAGGGGCTCCTGACTTCCACCAAGTCTAGAGCATGGCAGGAACCAGCACGTGGTTGCTGCTGCTTCTCACAGCTCATAGAATGAGAGTGCACAGAGGCATGACACTATTTGCATTCATAGTACAGATAAGAGAGAAATGTGTCGGGTGAGCTATATTCCTCTTAAAATACAAATCCATCTATTTTTGGCATCTGTGCCAGATGTTGATGATCCTGACCTTGTACTATCTTCCTACACATCACAAGTGAAACTAAAAATTTAAAAAAGACATGTAACTCAAGGGGGAGCCGACACCTTCAAATTGAGAGCATCTTCCAAATGCATCCCCCAAACCCAGCTTTTCCCAAGTTAACAGAATGAGATTTGAAAAAGAAATTCCACAATATAGAGCTCCCCCCAAAAAGAAATATGTCAGCTGGCAGACATGCATCCTACTTTTTTAAACAAAATTTACTACGTGGCTTATAATGGGTCATATCTACCACAGCTTCCAAATGTTCAGTGTGACATCTGGCACACAAATAACCATTTTCAATGAATTTCATTTAACTGCAATTTGAATTTGGTTTCTGCTTGTATCATTTAACATTAATTTGGACACAAACACAGTCCTGTCTATCTTGCACTACTCTTTACATGTCCTCCAAGTTGATAATCCCAAATGTATCATTCCCGCAAAGCGTTCATTAAAAACTGAGTGGCTGCCCTATCTTAATAAGTCTGGAAGGTCAGGCACAACATTAAAATTATAACATTATCTAATATTTTCAACTACTTAGTTTAACTTAAAGATGAATTTTGTGGAGGAAAAAAGAATGTTACACTATCATTTGGTGAATATCCTGCAACAGGTAGATTGATTTGTTTCTGTCCAAGAGCATCATGTTACACATGTTTGTAAACTTAATCTCTGAATCCTTTCTCTTTCTAGTAAAGCAAGGGCTCTACTATAATCAGTTTGAAGAGGTATGCACTAAACCGTTTGATTATATGCACTATAATTCCTGGATCTTCACACAACATGAACACAAAAGTGTTTACTAACTACCCAAAAAGAATATTTTAAGGAAATGAATTTTAATCTGTTCCACTAGAACATGAATATAGAATGACTACAAGATTCTAGGCCATAAGGATTTTAATGGCAGCATTTTATCAAAGTGCTGCTATTAAGGCCTCTGATAAGGCTGCCCAGGCCTTTCTTTTAAATAGGTACATTGAATACTCCAGCTTTTGCTTATGTTCTAGTGTCCTGGTTTGGGCTGGGATAGAGCTAATTTTCTTCCTAGTAGTTGGTATAGTGCTATGTTTTGGATTTAGTATGAGAAGAATGTTGATAACACACTGATGTTTTAGTTGTTGCTAAGTTGTGCTTAATAGTCAAGGACTTTTCGGCTTCCCATGCTCTGCCAGGTGCACAAGAAGGTGGGAGGGAACATAGCCAGGACAGCTAACCCAACTGGCCAACGGGGTATTCCATACTATATGATGTCACACTCAGCATGTAAAGCTGGGGGAAGAAGAAGGAAAGGGGGGGACGTTCAGAGTGATGGCGTTTGTCTTCCCAAGTAACCGTTATGTGTGATGGAGCCCTGCTTTCCTGGAGATGGCTGAACACCTGCCTGCCGGTGGGAAGGAGTGAATGAATTCCTTGTTTTGCTTTGCTTGCATTCACGGCTTTTGCTTCACCTATTAAACTGACTTTATCTCAACCCACGAGTTTTCTCACGGTCACCCTTCCAATTCTCTCCCCCACCCCACCACGGGGGAGTGAGTGAGCGGCTGTGTGGTGCTTAATTGCCAGCTGGGGTTAAATCACGACATCTAGCTCCTCTGTCTCTTAAGGTGTTGGACTTTATTCAGACATTCTTATGCACAGGCTTTATTCAGTGGAAGTATGATATGTTATTTAATGCTTTAAATTAAGGCTTCAGAAATTAAACAAATTCTGTTATCAAGACCAGGACTCAAGTCTCATGCAGATATTAGTGATATGTCATTACTCAACTTAATAAAAAAATTTTTTCAGGATTCAATATACTGAAAAATGGAACAATAATCCAAAGCAAACCTTTCCACACAGCACTTAAATCTGAAGAACAGTTTGAAGTTACTCCCTTAAACAAAATCTGCTTGAAAAATTCATGGGTGCTTGAAGAAAATTACATATTAGCTAGCCAATATATGCAATTTCCCTGTGTTGTTACAGGGTCAGTTTATAAACACAGTAAGAGTAATAGCACAACACTAACAATTAGCAGGTCAAAATAGAAAGGTGTGTTTGGGGCTGTGAAAGACTGAATTATAGAACTTTTGTCTCAAAGACTGCTTATCTGGGCGAGGGTTCCTTTGGCTGCTGAATATGATAAGATCAGCTGCAAGGTGTGAAAGATCTGGGCGAGGGTTCCTTTGGCTGCTGAATATAAGATCAGCTGCAAGGCGTGAAAGATCTGGGCGAGGATTCCTTTGGCTGCTGAATATGATAAGAATGGCTGCAAGGCCACAGAGATCTCCGGCTGGCAAGGTGTGAAAGATCTCCGGCTGGCACGTGCTTGGACAGTCAAGACTCAGGAATGCGGAGACATGTCGTTGGCATGGAAACTGCAGCCCTCGAACGAGAATAAAAGGGACTGCCAAGAGGACCCCAGGGCGATTGCCGACCCCGCCGAAACACCGCGGACCCCGGAGCGACTGCCCACCGCCGGAACACCGAGAGACTTGGACCCCCGGGATGCCACGGATCCATGGTGGGGACTATTCTTGCAAATCTATCCTGAATACCTGCTTGACTTCTGTCTTTTTACTCTATTCTATCCTATCGCTACTAATTTTCTACTTTTGATATTAAAAGTTGCTGTTTTGGGTATACGGCATTTGATCTCGTTTTGTGTCTTAATCTCGCTCTTGGGATCATATCGAAACCTCCCCCGACTTCGGATCGGGACATTCCCGACATCGGATCGGGACAGGGGCATTATTATTATTATGGATCAGTAGATATATCTAAATAAATTAAGACTATCATAACTATTAATTATGTCAGAGATTAAGTAATGATGAATGAGAGTCCATCTTATGAAAAAATAGAGACACATTACTGTTTCAAATTTAAAATTTATAACAGTCTTGTCTCCTTCCAAATTCAATAGTATTAAGCAGATGAGATCCACAGGGCAGAAGGGTCACTATTACTGATTTGTTTAATGTTCCAGAGCATTTGTAGGAGAACAAGATAGTGCAGACACATTACAGGCTGTATAAAATGGCATTTTTTAAGTCAAAATGGGCTAAAAATCTTTGCTGAGGTCAGCCACTTATTAATAAAGAAGAACATGCCACAATCTAATGTCTGGATCAATGTAATTGCAGTGAGAGAGATGAAAGGAAACTGCATGCATTAAGAATCTCACTATAAATTACACAGGTCCCCTTATCTTACGCTCACTGAAGTCAACAGCAAATATTCATCAGCTTCAATGGGATTGCTGATGGGCCCTAAATTATCCTTGGGTGTACATCACAGGGCCTGTAATTTCCATCTTTTACTCTGTTTGATGAGAGGAAACCTCACAGACATGTCATTGGAGCTAGCATACCCTTATTTGAATAAGTAACCTAGAATGAAGACATTTCCTTTTACTGCCAACCTTTTCTGAAGAAAATTAAAACCACCTCAGACTTGTTATTAGTGAAGCTTTGCTGAAACTTGATATATGATGAGATAGATATTGAGTGAATTTTGACAGTTGATGGAGAAATTTAATGGAGAAATTTAATAGCACACACTTAAGCAAATCAAGTAATTTTGAGAGGGGTGGGGACAGCATGGAAGTAGACAGCTGCTCCTGGAGAATACATTTTAATAGCAGAATAAGCATGGAGTCCCATTAACAGAAAAACCTATATCTTCCCTATAGTCTTTTCCATTTTCTTTTACTAGATGTAACTAACCATGGACTTTGTCAAATATATCTGTTACATGAAGCAGGTGGCGTCATCGCGTACTTTATGTACATTCAATGCAGGCACAGCATCTATTGAACATGAAAGACAGGCTTCAAGTTAGTGAGACTTAAGGTCAGCCCATGAGATGGGGCAAATCTTGCTCTTCCTTTAAAATACTTCTTCCCCTGCGCAGAGACCATATATATTAAGCAAAACGTATTAGAGAAACTTTGCTCTGATACACGTATACATGCATACATTCCCTATGGACTGCAGTGGGAAACACAATTCAGCATCACTATTACATTGTAAGTGGCTTGTTTGGTATATTATATACATACATAATTTACATATACAAAGTAGATACACATATCAGCTAGGAGAATATTTGCTTTTCTGAACTCCAGTGTGGCAAAATCACAGTGATTGAGAAATATACTGTATCTTTTCTCTTTCTCTGGCTTTTCCAGCTAATTGCCTCCAGGATCATCAGCTTTTTAACTGCTTTTGCGATTTATGCTACTTCACCATTAGCAAGAAAAATTCTGAACAGTGTCTGTCAGGTTATACTGAATTAAGCATCCCCACACTCAATAAGCACAAAAAGGTGCATATAGGGATTAAGGAAGTATAAGACAATAAGACTGCCCAGGAGGATGGGATTCAGCATTCACAATAATGCTTGAACCACATCACTCAAATAGCACCTCCTCATGAACCCCAACAGGCAACAAGAAAAGCCACCATTACTCATGTAATAGTTCAAAATCCCCTAAGAAATATCTTTCCTGACTAATTATCACAGCCATTTGTAATCTATACCACATTTGTGCTACAAAGGGACTATAGGATATTTTGTAGAGCAAGGAAAGAATCTGTGATAAAAAAAATACATTTTACACCTTGACACAATTGGTACTAAATGTCAGCTTTCTACTTGTGCAGGGAGTTACCTCGCTGACAGCTACAGAAATCATCCACATGAATGAAGTATTTTAAAATATAAGGCTAAGCAAACAGAAAAGTCTTGCTGATCTAGTTCAGACAACCCCTTTTACTAATGTCTAAATGCTGGTACTTTTCTACCTTTTTTTTTTTTTTTGGGGGGGGGGGGGTGTGGCGGGTGGGCTGGTTACACCTCTGCCCTGGTAATAATACCACAAACCTCTTTGCTTCAGTAACCTGGAATGAAAATATGGATGCATGGTTTGGAAGGGTAATATGGTTAGATCCCCAAGCCGAAAAGCAAAGAGTTGTTGACTATAGAGCTCATAATGAAACATAGCAGACCATTAGAGAATAGTTGTAGCTACTTCTACTAGCCATTATAAAGCACTTCATCATACAAGATGGGAGCATTAGATTTTTTTGTCACCAAGAGCTTGTTTGCTAAAACTCCTGAAAAGTGCTAGGAAAGACATCACATCTTTCCCTGAGAGGAAGGAGACCAAACAAAGCCAGAAATCAGCCTCAGGATGCACTGATGCATCCCACTTTCATTCTCTGTTTGTGCTTAAGCTCTAATACATCAGAAAGAAAAAAGAAAAAAAAAGAAAAAAGCAAGCAAACAAATGATAATTCTAATATAAACCCCCAAAACCAAGTTATGTATTAAAAGGAGAGAGAGGAATCTTTTCTGGTTGCCAGCAGATAACCAGCAGAAGCCCTTAAGTGTGAGTTAACTGAGTACAAATACAGTACAAACAACAACCTAATCACTCTTCACACTCTCCACCTGCCACCCTGTTTTACCAACACATCCAGCACCCAAGGGTTCACATCACAAACTTAATTTTCTTTCTTCATTCAGAATTCCCTATTCTGTCATTTAGCTGCTTCCAAAAGCTTTATCAAGCTCCATCATTAGAAATGAGGTCACTTTTTTTTTTAATAATAAAATTTGTAGAAATGTTAAAAGAAGCCTCCTAATTCCTAGTCTTCCTACAAAAAGTAGTTGTGAACATCCATGTGAACTTGTTCTCAAATAACTCTTCAAGTTAAGTAGTTTTTCTTGTCATTAAGGTTTATGCCCCCTTCCCCCCTCTGGATATTCATGGGCAGTTACCAATACTTCTGTTTCCTTTAAAGTGTCTTGCTTGCATATCCCAAATCCATGCTAACCTTTCCATCATTGCACTATATTGGTGGCTCAGCTATCCCACCAGCCATATCTGTTACACTGTGTCATCCGAGAATTGCATTAGGCACTTCAACAAGTGAAGGCCAGTTCCCTTGATTTTCATTTCTTGATTTTTGGTTTTAAAGCAAATCCTTTCTGATAAGACACCTAGGAAGGATCAGAACGTATTTCTAATAAAGATCAACTCAGCTAGTGAAACATTAATCTATGCACAGCTTGCAATCCATCATTTTGGCACATCAGCATAAAAGGGAAAAAAACCAGTTATAAGCAACCCATTCCCTTATCTCATTTCCACTCTTTTTTTTGTACACACACACACTAAATAATCCATTATACCCATTATCCAGCCATCAACAATAGGATAGTACAACAGCAACTTAGATTTACAGTACGGTTTAAATCTAAACTGCTTGGAGCAGAATCTAACAGGGTGATGTAGCAAGAGCAAGCAGAAATTTCACATTAAAAAAAAAAAGTAATGGAAATGATTGCTTTAAAAGAAAACACCCAGCATGTTCCTATACAAAGTTTTCCACCCAAGTCCAGATACCCTGAAGGAGAGACTAACAATAAACAGGGGAGAGAAAAAGAAAAAAAAAAAAAAGGAAAAAAAAAGATTTATTTCAATGATTTCAGTCTTCTACAGGGGCAGGGGAGATTGGGGGAAGAGAGAAAAAAAGGAAAGAAAAAGCATCTTTAGAAGTCTTCCAGCAGCAATCATTTAAGCTGTTATTGAAAGAGATAGTAAACATGCAATGTACGTATTCTTTAATTTCTCAGTTCCTTTTCAAGAAAGTATTTAGTGGGGACATGAGTATGAAAACAACCTGTAACACTGAATACCTGTTTATGCAATAACCTTTAAATGCCTAGACATTACATAAGCTTTATCGCTCTTTGCCAGTATTCTGCATTCCAAAGACATCAGTGCAACAAGTTCAGAGTGGAGCTTACATAAAACCTGTAACTATTTCAATGAGGACTCAAGGAGGGAGGATGGGGAGAAAAAGGTTAATTTATACCTGTTTTTTTGCAAGCATACAAAAGGTCCCAATAAGGCAGAGCTATGATCTGCTGAAAACAGAACGGCGGATTAAATAAGATTTGGGAAATGCTACATTCAGGGGAAAAAAAAAGAATATATTACAACTACCATGAAGTATGCCTTTTGCACATTAGAAGCTCGAGCATACCCTTAAGATCCTAAATTAAGAGTCAGATTGACTATAGACTTTCTGTGTGCCGAGAACAAACTTCCACAGGTCTTGCTGCATTCCTGTTTGCACTGCTCCTGTATTGTAAAACCCACAGGCTCCAACAGGCTATGTCCCACTGCTTTTCTACTTAAACCAATACTGTGAGTGACTGAGGGTTACAAATAGCTGGGAACCCTCAGTACCTCTCCAAAAGTATCACCTCCAGAGATCAGTTACAGAATGTATGTCATCTTTACCTATCTATATTTATCTATAGTTCTGAATCCATACTGCCACCCAGAGAATGCAAACAGCTGAAATGTCTTTTCCCAGAACACACGGGCAGCATGAGATGAGCTATTTGGTTGGGGTGGTGGGCCAGTGAGGTAAACTGCACAGTGAAAGTTTAGCTTGTGCAGATTACTAAGAAACTTCTTTTCGGGTATGGTGGTAAAAACAACACCCATAAAACTGTTTTGGAACTATTGAAAATATTTTTTTTTTCTTCGAGTAAGAATTAAGAAAAAATATTTTTTACTTCAAGATACAGAAAGGCAAAATTAGGGTTGGTTTTGGTTTGGTTTTTTTGGCCAATGCATTTGTCCCTAGTTTTGGAGGAAACCATACTAAAATACCATATATAACAAATACCTCTAAGACTATGTCCCCAATGGATTTTTATATGATATTAACACTTCTATGACATAAGTATACAAAACCTGCTCAAAATAGATTTTCCCTTTACCTACTTGCATATTTGGATAGCTGATTGATTGAGTACAAAGGAGAAATGTTGTAATTTAATTGGCTGCTTTTTGCAAGCAGATGGTTCTTCAGATTTTTCTGATTTACCTTTGAAATGAATATAAATTCAACCTGCAAACAGCATCATTTAAAATTATAATTACAATGCAAAAGCCCATTTTCAAAATATACATGCATGGAACAATAGTTTTTATCTACAGAAACGTTGAGTCTGGCTGTCTGAATAACTAATATAAAGCAGAAGGAAAACACAAGGGAACATTAGATTCATAGCACAGTCATGAACACAGCGTTGTTACAGTATTCCCTTTTAATAAAGCTGGCATCTGTGTGGGGTAAACTGCCTTTTCTCTTTCCTTCAGCTATGCCTTGTAAAGGCTAGGAAGTCTAATTAACAGTAGATAGTTTGCAGCTAATTCACAGCAAGCTAGAGATAGAGGACTAATCCAATACAGCCTGGAAATGATATGTGTTCGTTCAGTGGAGAACAAGGCCACTTTTTGTTAAAGAGCTCTATAGCACTTCCAGCACCATTATACACAAACAGATGCACATCCTTTGAAAGCAATCCTTTGCAAGTGAGCTATTTTTAGAAAATACTGATCTAAGGTTTTTAAAGGACTCTAATTTACTATACCCCATGTAAATAAGATAAAGAACTGACTGGGAAAGTCAGGTTTGGTAACTCAAACCATTGAAAAGCTACTTCTACATATTTCTTAAACACAACTACACCTTGGAAAGCCTGATGGTCCACAGTTAAGAGTCATAAAATTTAAACAAATTTACACCATCTGAAATTAGTCCTATCCTTCACACAATTCCAGCATCATGGTCGGCACATCCACAACAATCATCCTGCTGAAGTTCAGCAACTAGATTCTGAACCAATCCTGGGTCATAATTCCAAATCAATCCACTAATTCCGCCCCAATGGTGCTACTCCCTCCCTCCCTCCAGTCTGTATCTTTACATGTATATGCCAGCTCCCATTACCTTACCCAGAGGAATGCAACTGGCATTGTATCCTAACTTTTGTCCAGTATGTTCAACTAATTCCAAGCCCAATTATCCTAAATCTCTTCAAAAACTAGCAGACAGGGACTACAAATTAGAGTAACTTGCAGAAAACAAACTGAAGCAACATTTCCCATTTTTAAAGGTTACCTAAAAGTATTTTTAAACAGTTCAGAAGTAATTCAAAAGGTGCATAATTATTGGTGTCAAGGCTACATATAGGAAAAAAAAAATAAAGCTGCAAACACATTTAGTTTCTCATTCATCCCTTTCTCTTCTATTGGAAATTTACTACATATCCGCAATACCACTTTAAATTCTATAAAACAGGAGAAAAAGTGCAGCTTTTTTACTGGAAACGACCACTGAGTCATTGAAAAATAGCATTCCTTTACCTAGGAAGAAGGTGTATTTACTCTAGCTTTCTGATGGGGAATAGGATCACTTTTTGTTCAGAAACAAATCTTGTAGAAATTTACTGATTCTGGCAAAACTTTCATCCATACAAATTCCTCTGGCCCGGGTAAAGATTTAAAGCAGGGAGAATAAAAACAAAATCATTTCAATAAGCACTCTCTCCAGAACAATCCATTCATTCCCACAATCCATATTTATATGAGTTCAGTACAGCTATTTGCTTCTATAAACTTCGATTACAGAAATAACCTGATGAAATTTTTTGGCCTAAATTATATTTTTTAGCCTTTCAGTCTCTAAAACATTTATTTCACTACTACTATCCACAATTTGCCCAGCCTCTACTTCCCCTCATTATTTTAACAAGTCTCTCATAATGTAAATTTTTATCTGTTCCTGGGAATCTTACTATATTAACTTACAAATGAATTAATATCTGATTTAAATAGCCCAAGCACATGTTCTACAGGAATTCTTTCCTGGAGTAATGTACAATAAATATAGCAATAACTTTATGCCACTAATTTATTTAAAGATTAGAGGAAGCTATTTGATCAAGACTTATAAGATTCCATGGTTATAAAGTAGGAATGATGCCTCTTTTACAAAGATCTTTCAGTTACAATACACGTAAGATGTAAATCTCATTCGTTTTTATTGAAAAAGTTTTAAGCAGTAAAGTAGTATTTATTCATCACAATTTTGCTTCTTAAAAAATAAAGCAAACCTATAACACAGTAATCAAATTAATTTCTTTGAAATTACTACTTAATTACTCCAAATCAAAATTCCATGGAAAACCACTGAGTTTAAAGGTCAGACTGTATTAAAGCCATTTATTAGAAATAGTAGTCAGGTATAAGAGTAGTTATGTCTTCAAACATAAAGGAAGCAAGACTCAAGTACTAAAGTTTAAAAAACACAACACATTAATTTACAGCAGCAATGGTATTGGAACGTGTTGTGAAATCATCAACAAGTACATTTCCAACACACTCAATAACTGCACAATGAACATTCACCACAGAAGTTTTTTTTGTTTTCACAGCTATATTAATAAACCCGCTTAAGCTATCTAAGTTTGCCTCTGAAGTATTAATGCTAAGTATTCAGCTTCAGAGGAAATTATACAGAAAAACTGTATGCACCAGTCATCAACAATTGCGTACCCATCTTTGTGTACATGTCTGGGTGCATGTATCAACACACTCTAATCCTTGTTTCCTTCTGGACATTTAGTTACTTCTTAAAACAACATTCTAGCATATTTAGAAAAATTGTAACATGGGAAAACATCACTAATAAGAATCTCAATCCCAACTGTAGCTAAGGCCTAATAACAATTAAAATACCTTAATTTAAAAAAAAAAAAAAAAAAAAAAAAGCAAACAACAGTAAAAGACTTCCTCCATGCAGCTCACACATGTAGAGTACAAAACCAGATGATTTCAATAAAGTAATACTTTTACCTTATAGAACAATCAGGATTGTTGTCTTGCACAACACATCTACTTGAATAGCAATGAACTGGAATACATATCAGATTAAATCTTCTCTTAAAATAAATCTGGCAAAAATATTTTGATTCAGGGTTGTTTGGTGCTTTTTTTTTTTGTTTTCTGGTTGTGGTTTTTTTGTTTGTTTGTTTGGTTTTTTTAAATAATCATTCAAAAGGAGGCACCAGCAGTCAAATACATATACTCAGGCCCCTTCTGTTTGTGGTGCAATATCAGGGAACAACTTCAGTATATAAACAAGCCTTAGAGATTAGGTACTAACCTTAACTGCTCAGTAAGCCTCAGGAAGGACAAAAAAAAAAAAAATCTCATTGCACTTAGCTCTGAGACTGATAAAACTACCTTGCATACCTGGGGAACACACTTCAGCTCGGCCAAATTGGAGCCCAGTGGGGACCAAAGGAGGAAAAAAGGGTTATCAGGTGAGGCAAATGATGTAATCAAGGATGTTCAGGAGTTCCTATTGATCAGCCCTGTGCTTGATTGCCACAGTTTGCAGCAGTACAAACCCCACTGTTTCTGTTATACTGTGTCTGTCTTGCTTCCATGGTCAGGAGGAACTTGGTGTCTTGTCCCTGGGGTTGGTGAGGGACCATGGGCATGTTCTTCCTCATGCTGGGGAGTGCTGCCTAACACTTGCATCACTCCGTAACTTCCTTTAACAAAGGAACATGATAGTGCACATGAAAGGATATAGGTTAAATCGATAGAATCTGGTAACCTTTCCCAGGTGAAGTTTTCACCGCAAAACTTATAACCTCCAACTCCTCAGAGGAAATAGTCCATCATATCAGACATACTGACTGTAGTACAGAACCTTATTGTGCAGAAGTGGATGTCTCTCCTTTTTAAATGTATGCAGTCATGCCAAGCATCTGAAAAGCAAACTCCATTTAGTATTTCAATTTACATGTTTTAAGTAAAATGAGGTATTCATAAAACACCTCCGCAGTTTTGTATCTGTACTATTGAGAAACAAAATCATTTTGCCTTACAAGATTTAATGTCTTGAATATTTTATTATTATTATTATTAAGTTGTCTCCCACCACAACCATATTAATAGTGATTTTGCAATTAAGCAAACCAAAATTCAAGCTGTGAGCTTGAGAAACTGAGTGTTCCACACATTTTGCAGTGTACTATAAACAAGGAGGACAAAGAAAAGCAAGAAAGGCTTTATTTTAGCTGAACATTTCACAAAGATGATAAGGGGCAACTCCTCATGTCCTGTATGGACTTCTGCCAAGTTGTCACAGTCCAAACACAGAAATCCTTCATGCTCCATGCTCCTGTCCAATAGTCTTCATCTTCATACAAAGTTTATCATGTCAAAGATTAAGTTATTGTCATGCTTTTATTTTATTTTAAGGAAAAATATATCATGCACATCTCAGTGACTACCATGAACACTGTATTCAAAATGTGTATTAAAAAGGACAGAGATCAGGTGTGGAAAATGTCAGCTCAAAATGAAAGTTACGAGCATGTGGAAGAGAGGAGATATAACAGAAAGTTTTATAACCTTGACTGTAATGGTTATTGCCACGGACAGCTATAACAAAAAAGAGGCTAACAAGTGACATCACAGCTCTGTATGATAGGGCTGCTTTCTTCTAGGCAGATGACCTGATTTGTGAAAAAAACTGGAAGTTCTATCTGAAAAAAAACAGTACACATGTATTCTTAAAACACCTTTGCAGTCTTCATTCCTTCATTTTCATTTACCTTGCCTGCAGCTGCAAATTCTGAAGCCTGTTTATGTCATTGAAAACTGTCTGTCAGTGACAGCTTCCAGGACAGCTGAGATTCACAGATGTATGGCACCTGTGAAGTCAGTTAACCTTTATGGAACTTCAGATTATTTGTTGAAAAAATTGCTAGGAAAAATTCTGTCTCAGATGTATACCCTTGCACCAGGGATAAAGTTGCTGATCATGCTAAACTGATTAGATTAGTGGTCAAATTGTACACGCTAATTAAGCACAAGCTGACACTAAGAAAAAACCAATTCTATTTAGGTATCAGAGATAAGATCCAGACCACTAAGACTTGTTATGGAAACAATTTTCACATACATTACTATTGACTATTCCAGTCAATACTACAAAATACTTGTATAATAATTCTTCTGTGTTGCGTTAGCCATGTCACCTGCTCTTCTCACAGAATCACAGAGTACTTCACTGTAACTATCATTAAGCTGTATACTTTAAGCATACCATCTAAACACAGTGAATAAAAACTGCAAATATACAGGTGCACGGATTTAATTTGTTCTGATTAGTGCCTACATTTTTTTCCTGACAATCCAATCCTACATCATTAAGCCTTTACCTATATTTCTGACTAGTTTTACTTCCTGTACACCTGCCCTTCACAAGCCCTAGATGTCAGCTTTGATACAGCTCCTTCTGTCACATATCACTTTTGCAAAAGTACTAATCAAGCTTTCACGTTCATTACTCCTCCTGATGACTCACATCTACCACAAAGCCATAGGGACGTAGAGAGGAAAATTAAAATAGAAGAACATCCTCAACACATGCTTATTCATTCCCATACTTTACTAAAGAAATGTTTTATAAGTCTTTCTTTTATAAGCTTTGATATTCAGTTATAATATCAGCCAGAAGTTAAATTTTCCATGGGATAAAGACCATGCCTTCATTCATTAAGGAAATGCAGAGCTTGAGTTCATTCAAACATTAAGAGAGTCAATGAAGTAATTTACTAATAAATTAGCTGTCAGAGAGCTCTGGACTAATGTTAGTCTGTACTAAACTAGCAGTACAGATGTACCTCAAATTTAGTTATTAAACAATTAGTTGAGAAATTCCTCCTCCTCCTGTATGGACATTAGGGTAAATGACTGACAAAGTATTAATTATGGCTTCTCAGCCATTATTTTATCGTTCACAAAAAAAATCACAATAAACCTAAAAAATCAGAAGAGTGAGCATCAGAAAGAGTAGAAAGGATAGACAGGACATGAAGAGAATAACACAGCTAAACAAATGCACAATGAAAAGCACTTTCATTCTACATAAATTTTCCATTTTAATGTTATACAGATTCACCTTAATCTGATATAAAATCATGCAATTTCTGGGATATAGAATCATAGAATCATTAAGGTTAGAAAAGACCTCTAAGATCATTGAGTCCAACCGTCAACCCAACACACCATGCCCACTACACCATGTCCCTAAGCGCCTCATCTACATGTCTTTTAAATACTTCCAGGGATGGTGACTCAACCACTTCCCTGGGCAGCCTGTTTCAAGGCCTGACCACTCTTTCAGTAAAGAAATTTCTCCTAATGTCCAATCTAAACCTCCCTTGGAGCAACTTGAGGCCATTTCCTCTCGTCCTATCCCTGGTTACTTGGGAGAAGAGACCAACCCCCACCTCGCTACAACCTCCTTTCAGGTAGTTGTAGAGCACGATGAGGTCTCCCCTGAGTCTCCTCTTTTCCAGACTAAACAGTCCCAGTTCCCTCAGCCGCTCCTCATAAGACTTATGCTCCAGGCCCTTCACCAGCTTCGTTGCCCTCCTCTGGACACGCTCCAGCACCTCCATGTCCTTCTTGTAGTGAGGGACCCAGAACTGAATACAGTATTCGAGGTGTGGCCTCACCAGTGCCGAGTACAGGGGCACGATCACCTCCCTGCTCCTGCTGGCCACACTATTTCTGATACAGGCCAGGATGCCGTTGGCCTTCTTGGCCACCTGGGCACACTGCCAGCTCATGTTCAGCCGGCTGTCAACCAGCACCCACAGGTCCTTTTCCTCCAGGCAGCTTTCCAGCCACTCTTCCCCAAGCCTGTAGCGTTGCCTGGGGTTGTTGTGACCCAAGTGCAGGACCCGGCACTTGGCCTTGTTGAACCTCATACAGCTGGCCTCAGCCCGTCGATCCAACCTGTCCAGGTCCCTCTGCAGAGCCTTCCTACCCTCCAGCAGATCAACACTCCCGCCCAACTTGGTGTCGCCTGCAAACTCACTGAGGGAGCACTCGATCCCCTCATCCAGATCATTGATAAAGATATTGAACAGGACCGGCCCCAGTACTGAGACCTGGGGAACACCGCTCGTGACCGGCCGCCAACTGGATTTAACTCCATTCACCACAACTCTCTGGGCTTGGCCGTCCAGCCAGTTTTTTACCCAGCAAAGAGTGTACCTGTCTAGGCCGTGAGCTGCCACCTTCTCTAGGAGAATGCTGTGGGAGACAGTGTCAAAGGCTTTACTGAAGTCCAGGTAGACCACATCCACAGCCTTTCCCTCATCCACTAAGCAGGTCACCTGGTCATAGAAGGAGATCAGGTTGGTCAAGCAGGACCTGCCTTCCATGAACCCGTGCTGGCTGGGCCTGATCCCCTGGTTGTCCCGCACATGGCTCGTGAGCGCCCTCAAAACAAACCGCTCCATGATCTTCCCTGACACCGAGGTCAGGCTGACCGGCCTGTAGTTCCCCAGATCCTCCTTCCGGCCCTTCTTATAGATTGGCGTCACATTGGCGAGCCTCCAGTCATCCAGGACCTCCCCAGTTAACCAGGACTGCTGGTAAATGATGGAGAGCGGCTCGGCAAGCTCCTCCGCCAGCTCCCTCAGTACCCTCGGGTGGATCCCATCCGGCCCCATAGACTTGTGAACATCCATATGTTAACAAGTACCCAAAAAACTAGCTGAAATACTGTAATGATGACAAGAAAATACATGTATCACTATAATACAAATACATTTGAGCTTCTAAGTAAGAGGAGATGGAAAAAAATAAATGATCTTTGTAAATGGGAATAAGTGATTTTAAACAGAAGCAAAAGACAAGAAATCAAGACTAAAGTTTGAAATGTAACTACCAAGGTAAGTAAACCCAAGGCAATCTTACCCATGCTTTATCAGTGTATGAAAGGGGATGGGGAGGAGGCCAAGTAGATGTTATTTTTATAAATGCCAGACATAAAAGGTAGCAGTCTAAGAGATAATGAGCAGATGGGGCATGATAATTTTCTACTAGAAAATGGCATTCAACTGATGGTTGTATAGTTAATTAAATGCTGTTCATTAAATTTGAGCTCCTCTTATCTGGTAATGGTTGTGTTTTGCTATATGCGGTATATATTTTGTATAAATGTGCATTTATTCATTTTGGAATGAAAAGGAACACAATAAATTTTTGATGCATTAGAAAAATTTCCATATTTTTAAATTTTAACATAACAAGTAATAAAAAAACTAAATTGATCAATATTATTGTTGTTTCCAGGCAATTCTGATTTAGAAAAGATGTCAAAAAGATTTAGAATTAAGAGTTCATTGAACAAGGTTGCTGAAGGTTTTTTCTTTTTCTTGATTTAAAAAAAAAGTTTCTAAATTTAATTTTTAAGACTTTAAAATAAAATATTTGTCAAAACAAAAAAGATAAGTCTCCTTTCAAATTCAAACATTTTTCTAATAGTTTTTCTGCTTCCACCATTTTGAGGGGGTTGTTTATTTCATACAAACGCTTTAAAGTAGTCAAGAGTAAAATCCATTGTCTGTGAGAAATAATTAACATGTACAACTAGTTTAAAAATACTGCAAATTAGACACAATTATGAACAAAAGGGTAATTCTGTATTGCCAAGCAACACAGTACAGTTAGCCTTACAACTGCTCAGATTTAGTAGTACAATTACATATCTCAGCAATCCAAATCAATGTGATTAATGTCCTGTAAGCAGGAAGTGAACAAACATCGCTATTTACTGAATGTTGTGAAATTACCCCGTCTTCCCTAACTTTAATACCTAGGACCAAACCTGAAGTCAACAATACATGCAGATAACTTCCATCTCCAAAACAGGGACTGTGCAGTACAGACCATCTTTTTGACAGTGACAATCACTTTCTCTAGATTACATAAATCATTTATGCTTTCTGCTGCATTTATCCCCTCTATTTCTAATGATTATTACTTCGGTTACTTTTTCTGTGGAGAGAGGGAAATCAATAACAGAGAAAAAACCCCAAACAAACCACAACAGAAAAACAGCACTCTGAGAAGTTTCATCTACACTTCTTAGAAAATAGAGGTATATCTGTATGGACATTCCCTTTTACCTATCATCCTGAGGCCAAGAACTCAAAACACCTCTGCCCAGCACAGGTAATGCATTTGTCATCTGAAACAGCACAGCTGGCACGTGGCCCCTGGATTCTGTTCAACATGCAGTAAAGCACTGCCTGGCACTTTTACAGGTATGGACTTTTCCCATTTGATGCTATTGCTCCAAGTTTTTCTTAAAAGTTCAAAGTTCAGGGATGCAGCAGTGGTTGGTAATAGCAGAATACTTTTGTCTGTGACGAAAATAAAGGATGATAACTGGTAAGGCATCCTACAGTGCATTTTATTTCATGCATAGTTCTGACAATCAGAAAATATCATTTAGAATCCCAAATATTCTCAAGAAAGACATATAAAAATGTTTCTACAGGGTTCAGTGGGAAATAATTGTGTTAAAGCCAAGAAACAAAGCAAATTTTTCAATCATGCAAGAAAATGCTGCATGTGAAGGAACAACATTATGTTCCAAATCAGCTTATATCTTCATGGAAGGGAATGTATGAAGAAAAACAGATAATACTGCTACTAGTGTTTAAGTACTACCTCTCCTGGCTAAGTAATACATTTCAGGTTGAACAAATGCTTGTTGCAGTAAAGCTTGATAGAGAGGTCTCACATATTTTATCAATGGTGACTATACTTCACACTGTCAGCCTTGAATAAAAGGAATTCTCCACATAAAGTACAATTGAGGAGATGGTAAGGATAGCATGTTTTCTTGCTTTCCTCTCAAAAACCTGTTGGGCAAGTCACATATTTTTAAACATAGATTTGAAAAGAGTGTATGTGTGTTTAATTTTTCAGGTATTTCTCTCTCCAATGTATGACAATCAGTGTTTGGGCCTTGACAGAAAAGATAGCCAGAATCATCCCAAACTGTGTATGTCACACCTCTGACGAACTGACTGGACCTTTTCTCGAATGCATGGAACATATAGCAAAGTCCTAAAAACATGTCAATTTGTTTAAATATTCTGAATTACATCTTGACGTAAGTGGTTCCTACTTTCTCTACAGCATCTTTCAACAGATCACACACACTTCAGCAGTTTCTTTTGACATTAAAATTAAACATTTCAAAACTGAACGGAATTAAAAATTGAACTGAATTGTTTTGTGTCTGTCTATCCAGTCCACTGAGCAATTCTTAACAGCTGTAAAACAGCAGCACAAAAAGTGTTTTGGAATGATGAAAGGAGTAGCCTTCCACTCTGTATTAGCTAAGGATTTGGGAGATCATACGCTTATTGGGGCCTCTGTGGTTGCAGTAAGAGAAATTATGCATGAACAGAGTTATTTTGCATAAGTATGTCTTTTTGCGTGGTACATCTGATGCATCCCAACATCCTATATGATTTATTGCATGTGACTACTAGACATTTTTATAGACACCTGACAGTCTAGGCTTCCACGTACCAGGAAAAGCCACCAAAAGCTATAAGAATACAGCATAAATGACATCTTGCATGCTTTTTTTATGGGAGACAGGATTTAATGGTAAAATATGTGAAATCTCAATTATAGCAGAGTGTCTGGATGCATTAACAATCACTGCTGGATCAAACTGAACTTGGACCCGCTACCCTCATGATTTAGGAGGGCATTGTTTCCACCCACTGGCTAGGAGGCTTCCATCTCTTCCAGTAGTTCACAATAAAGGCATGTTGTGAAGCAGCTTAAAAATGTTTTTATTGCTGTGTGACTTGTTCCTCAGAGACAGAGAGGATTTCAGCCAAGGTGGCATCTTTTAGAAAATGTACTGTACTGATTCCCTCTATAACCTGGCCTTGAAAAGTAACTGCAGTTTGCTGGAAACACTTCCTAGAATCAGTTAAAAGGCTAGCATTCATCTTCTTTAAATTAAAGTGAAATTAAATCAAGCCAAATTCCAACCAACTCTGCCTGCCAAGAAATTTCAGAGGACTGGCATCTCTAGAAGAATCCAAACAGGCTACAATGATGGCACAGCTCTGACTGGAACCCAAATAAGTTTTATAGCAATGAGGATGTGTAGATAAGAAAGCCAGAACTGAATAACTACAGAATGTCACTCTTCAGGTCACAGGCAGCAGTCTCATATTATGACACAAACTAAAATTACATACTTTCCACAGAGAATCCTCACAGATGTCAGGAAAGAGATTGCACAAAGTTCAAGGGAGAAATGCAGTCTTTCCTTATTGCCAACCTTCAGATAGAAAATTGACTTAAGTCCTGTTTATTCCTCCTTTGTTGCATCTTTTAACTTTAATTTTTCCTTCCAATTCCATTTTTTATTTTGTTTTGTTTTTCCACTGACATTCACTCCCTGAATTCTCAGCCCAATTGGTTCATCTCATTAAAAATATCAACATGTAAATAGTTAACATGTAGACAGGTGCACCGTTACTGGGATTTCACTATTCTCTCATTATGAATGTAGGACATGATAATTCCCATTGAGGTTATTCCTTTATCTGATTGCATACTAAAGAAGACGTAATAGCTTCATTTTGTAGGATTTTCTATCCATACCTTTCTTTTTTTTTTTTGTTAAAGGAAAGTTTAAATTATGCCTGATTAACTAAATATGCAAAACATATGTACTTTGTAATGGTTCTGCATTTGACACTCTTAAAATATTACAAGTATTAAAATACAAGTGTAGATTATTATGACTATGGATTTCAAAACTGGCTAGTACAATTATTTCTCTAATGTCACCCTAAGGTACTACTGAAAGTAGTTTTATAGCATTTAATTTCTCCAGTAAGTATAGCATCAGCTATATAACTTATAAAAACAGTACTCATAGAAATATGATGAAGCAGAGATTCTTCCAGCTCCAGTAGCTTCAAATATCCCCGTAGTATGATATATAGCGATTGCATGCAACAAGCAGAAAGCATGATTAACTTTTCAGCTTGCATAATGTAAGCCATAGCAAGTAGCAGAAAACCATGCTGGCTATTGAGCACATCCAATTCCTTTTACAATTGGAACTGGTGATGGATGTTGGTGTCTTGAAAAATAACAAGGCCAGAAAACTGGGTTCACAGCTCTGCAGCTGAGGTAGTTTATTATCTGGCTCCGCCATAAAGAAAATAAATTGAAGACTAAACAAAATGTATTTTAAAACCTGTAGTAGAATATATGCATTTACTCCAGCCCCACGTTAGTCTGGAATAGGGTCAGGATGTTCATTAGATTTCTTCCTGCTTCCCACTGGCCAATAACTCGTACATTAACTATGTTCCATCAAGGATACTCCTCCTATGGATTCAGTCATGTACTGGCAAATAAAGAAGAATGGGTAAACTCATGTGTCTGATGCACATGAAAAGTGGGCAAACATTAAGTTGCCTAATGTACTAATTCACATTTACCTAAGATTTGGTACAGCATGGTTTATATCAACTGGAGTTTTATTTTAAGGTGTTAAAGTCAATGCAGTGCTCTCTCTGGAAGTGTCTTTATGCCTCAGTTCTGCCACCTTATCTTTCCCAGGCAAGCTTAAAAAAAAAAAAAAAAAAAACCACAACCAAACCTCAGGTCGTCTTGTATTATGACCAATACAACAGACTTCTTTTTTCTCCACTGAACTACTCTGAACCCACAAGCAAAGCTCAATTCACTGGAAACAAAGCAAAGTTCTTTATGGTACATGCTTCTGTTCACTCTCTTCTCCCTCCCTAAATTAACCTTTTTCACAAAAGTATATGTGCATATATTATGGTATTTGGAAATTGCACAAAGGAATACTTTCTCTGCTTGCTTTGGCTGGATGTACCAGAGGAGGCATCCTGTGTGTCTGTCACTTGATGGAATTCCATAAACAATTCAGGGAGAAGGAAAGGTTACTAATACAAAAGAAAATGATATTGTTATTTCTTTTACATACCACAGGTTGCCAATGATAAATATAAAGTTTCTCTTGTCTTTTCAAAATCTTAATTTTCTAAAATCTAAATCACTGAAAAAACTTTTTTTTTCCTCAAATAGGTATAAATTTGTATAGAAAAGCTTTAAATATTAATTAATATATATGCTCTACAATATTAATTAGCACATTAGATACATTAACACACATTTTAAGTCACCAAAAGAAAGTTTTGAAAAGTACCACTTTGCTAGAAAAATTTGAGGTCTCAATTAATTAAAACTGACAGTAAGCATTTTGCCAAAGTTTGTGGCATATATAGAAAAAACCATTTGAATAAAACTTGTAACAAAAGAACCCACGAATACATGTCTATGTCTATGGGTAAAGTGAAAACATTTCACGTTTATCATTCAAGGAAGACACTTGAGTACAGTGCCACTTCTTAGAAGGAGAGTTTGAATGTCCCTGATTCTAATGTTTCCTATTCTAGCTCACCAAAAAGCTACTGGAATGACTTTGATGTGAAAGCATTATTTGTCACTTACCAGATATATCTTATTCACTGTTGCGACAAACTGTAAATTTCCAGTTTATTCCTGTAACATGCTCTGATGTAATGCACTCACAGCTTTCATAGAGGCTTCTCTGCATGCAAAGGAAGCTCTTCTAAACACATCCAATTCAAATCCTTAGTCATGGAGGAACTAAGCAAAATGGTCTCCGAAGCCCCCGTTTCGCACTGTGTGGTAGGAATGCCACTGTCAGTCCTTTGTCGTTCTGCCCAGCATCTTCCGCAGATTTTGTCCTGGGCTGGTCAAAAGTAAAACTACAACAAAACTCTGTGAAACACATGGGTCTCTGGCTGCTGCAAATCAACTGTTCCACTGATTCTTCAAAATTCTTTGTCCCAATTTATCATATCATTTTATCTGACACACAGTTTTGTGGGTTTTTCCTATTTAACTGCTGAGTCACTAGAAATCTGGGAAAATTGACATTTTGTATGAATTTTACTTTACAAAAATTAGATTTGCCTACTACTACACATATTGGAAATACTTCAGAATGCCACACACTACGCTGATTAAAAACACAAAATCTGTTGCTTCCACTATGCAGCGCTTTTATGTAATTGCATCGTTTTGCATTCTAGAGGGGACAAGGAAATTCTTATGTATCATTTTGATTCTGACAGTGGTCAGATTAAACTTTGAAACATGAGTCTGAAATTCTGCATTTTAGAATGCAAGCATCACAAATCTAACATTTCAACTACTGTGACTCAAAGTCTATTTGAAGCTATGCAACTGAGTGTTATGTGTGTTTTTTTCTTACTTTCTTCCTAAAGAATAAAATATTCCTTCTAAAATTACTTGTGGCTGAATACTTTTGTTTAAAAATAAAATATCTGTAGCCCGGAAACTGGCTTTATAAAGCTGTTCTGCTGAGAGGGTTTGTTGTGAGTCTTTGTATAAAGTTGTGCCCTTTTGCTAATTTTCTTTATTAATGCAATGCTGCATGTCTACTACAATCAGTTAGAACTGATTAGAAATCATTGTTTGAGCTGAGGTCTTTAAAATGGCTCCTTCAAGTTTTTATTCTGTGTTATATGGTCTCGCATTCTATTTTATTTACTTTACATTGCAACAGTTTCCTTATTTTTTCTCTCAAATTCTAATGCGTCAGGTAAAAATAGAACATTTTTTAATATTCAAAAATCCTAACAGTAACTAAAAGGTTCATCATCCTCCTAAATTACTATGCATTCATACAGCTACTTAGTCTTACACTTTTAGAAGCAGCTCCAGTTTATTTGCTTTATTTCCATATGGCTCTATACCACGTGGCCTACAGAGCAGTAGATTATGGTTTTGTGCTTCCCTGAAAGGAACTATATCTTATAATAAAGACAAAGGCCTTGTATGAAAACTGTGCTCCAATGTTCAAGGGATTCAAAGAGGTAAATCTTGCTGATTCACACAAATGGCTGCAGTGCCCTATTTATGACATTTTATGATTAAGGCCTTGAACTAGAAAAGTTCTTAAGTATGTGCTTAAGTTTTAATTCAATCAAAGCATTCACCTGTTTGAAATGGTTAAATGCTTTGTTGAATTGTGACCCAAATAAAGTGAACAAGCAATGAAAAAAAAAGAAGTAACAAAATTTACTTATGCAGTAAATACTCTGAAGCCAATTTCAAGATGCTGCCCCATCCACCAGCTATGCAGCTGCAACCACCACAGGCTGCAAGTGTACTCAAATTTGCTCATGCTAATAGTGAAACTGAAGCACTCAAATCTGTTTTCTCTTCTCTCTCTTCCCTTCCCCAAGGACATGCATATCTGTCTTTCACTCTGCATAGCCATCTATCTTGAGACAACTACGCTCACTTCACCTGTTCTTCTATGAAACTCTTGAGAGAAGACATGGTGAAGAATCAAAGATGAAGTTCTGGCTCCTTTACAATGCTTCAGTGAAGATAATCATAATACAGGAAAAAGTTACTGTAACACTTTAACTAGGACATCTGTCCAGTTAAAGAAGAGTTCCCAGGTAACTTTTTTAAACAAATAGCTATATGCAAAAGTACTCTGTAGACTCCCTGGGCATTGTACCCTTTCCCCATGAATAAACTCAAATTGCAATTAACTCCGCCTTTATCTGTGGTCTTCTCTCTTTTCTTTAGTTTTCTACAGCCATTTGAAACTCTTGCACGTATCAAAACATTTTACTAGTGTTCAATATAAATAGGCTTGGTCTTACCTCTTTAATCTTGATTTCGGCTTTCATTTTGAATTACCTACTTTATTCTCATGTGTCACTTTAGATTAATTTGTTATGCTAAGTACTTGGCAAATAAATAATGAGCTTTCAGATGAGTCCATATGTAATAAGGCAAGGATTCAATTATTCCTAACACTATTAACATTTTACTACTGTATCAGGGTCATCGCTGAAAATATGACAAGACACCTTTAGGATTTCCAAGACCGTCAGTCTCTTACTTGTGAACCACTGTTACTGCTAAGATATTGGCATCTAATACCTGTAATAACAACAAAGAAGGGTCAATTCTTTGTAGTGATCCAGTGCAACCAGACACTCCTGATGTCACTTATTTCAGTACCAAACTTAAACTATTATAAAGTTCCTGCCTACTGCTCAAAACTATTATTTTGGAGAGGAGAAAGAGAATTAAGAGTCTAAGATTACGTAAAGAGAGATTTTTCTTTCTTTCTTTTTTTAAGCAATATATGTCTTTGAGTTAATTTTGTTTCCTACCACATTGTCCTTAAAACCAATACTTGCGTGACAGCCACAGGTAAAGTTATTAGCTGCATTTGGGGCCCCACTGTGTGGAAGACTCTATGTAATTAAAGGTAGTCTCCTGTACAGTCTGCAGAGATCACAGACCATGAGGAAAAGAGGAACAGAAGTACAAGCAGATGAGGTGACAACATACCACCTGCCAGAGGTATGTGGGAAAGGGATCCATGCATCCTATTCCCAACCCCTGAAGCTGCCTTTGCCACATTGTGAATACCATCATCTGGGCTAAGGCAGTTTGAGGTATATTCTTATTCACTTTTCAAAATGTAGCCTGTCTCCTGGGATTGAGTCAGATCCTAAAATATTTTAAGATCACTCACAAATTCCTTTGAGAATTCTTTCAACACTACTGTAAAGGGGTGGAATATTATTTTCTTGAACAAAAAACATGCAGTTCCAAGTGTTTAGCTGTTTTGCTGGCAAAAATGAAATGGGGTTTTTGAAAGTACAAGATCAAAGAGAAAAACCTGTCATTTACATGTTTTCGGAATTTACATCCATAATACACATTCAGCTCTCCTTCCTATTCTACTTACGTCATTAGGAATGGACAAAAGGAAGTAGCCACTTGGATTGCAAAGTCCAGTCCTTTGCAATCCCTGAAAGCAAACAATAATCTAGCAGGATCAACATCTACATGTGCTTGCATACTGCCAGGCAGAAAGCATTTTCAACACCTTGGAAGAAACTAAAAACTGAATGTCCAAAACACACAGCTATAAGGTGCCACAGCAGAACAGGAAGGCTTGAGGGAATCACCAACATCCCAGGTCCTACCAGCAGGAAAGAATTTATGGAAGATTTTGAGGCCACATTGCCATGATTAACCACTGTCAAGTACCCATCTGGTTCCAGAGATTTAGAATCTGAAAACTCAAAAAACATGTCCTGTACAGTGGCACAGCTGCAGTCCTACTATGTGAATGAATCCCTGCACCTACAGAGACCCTAGAGCCTAACAGAGGTGACAAGTCTCTCAGAGAGGCCTGTGTATGAATGCTGGCACTGAACACCGGTATCTGGCCAAGGCAGCAGCGAGGCAGAGCCCTGCTCCAAGGCATGCGCTCTATTCTCAGCTTGCATAAAGGGATGGAAGAGTATGGCCCAGTAGACCAGTATCACTGTTCACTCATCATGTAAAATGGTGATAATGATTCTAGTAAATAGAAGACAGCTCCTTAAAGATCTCTGTGCATTTCAGGTCTTTTATATACTGTTTTTAAATGTGCCAAATAAACAAACAAAAAGCCGTATAAAGGTACAGGATTATCACTATTGATCTTGGTATAGTGGAAATATGTTGTAAATCATACCATTGACAAAATCTAGTGAAGAGTGAGGATTTGCAACATGACCTCAAGTTCAGTTCTTTCTTGTTTTTGTATTAAAAGAATTTTCTGCCAAAACGTGACCTAAAAAGAAGCCATATGTGATTCATTAAATTTAGACCCTAGATTCGAATGCTGTTCAGCTGACACGTGTACATATTAGATGTTTTTCACCTCTTCTCTTTTCCCCAAAAGTTCTTCTATTTGCTTAGCCGGATTGTTTTCAGTGGTTTGAGTGGTGACAAAACAGAATTATACTTGCAAATTTCCCCTTACCAGTAGCTGCGTGCATGCAGCCCTAGCCAGGCGCTAACAGCCTGACAGCAAGGGAATGATATTTCCATTTGCAGTAAAAGAGTTAATGGGAAAAATCCATGTTCAGGGCAGTCATCTGAGGTCAAAGACCATGAAATTATTTGGGGACCAAATTGCACTTCTGTGTAGGAAACAAACACCATTTTTCACATAATTTCAGAAGATAGTACTTGATATTTTCCAGAAAACCCTAAGAAGATGTAATATAAGTGAATTTCAATGTATTCATTAATGAGCAAACTAAAACTTCAAGTTAGTTTGTTAAGTATAATTATGCTTCATTCAGTCATTTCTTTTTATTAGCCATTTTATGTTGCTGTAGTAATTATAGCCAAGTACATTTGCATGTGGGTTGGCAATGGAAGATGTGTTCTTTGCAGAAGGTTTGTCACAGAAAAAGTGGACTTTAGAGAAACTGATATTACGTGATTGTTACTGACTGCACTTGGAAAGGTTACAAGGAATAAACTAATTACTTTAACATTCATAGGTTTGTCCAAGAAAAAAATAGTTACACTCTGAAATGCATGAGCAAATAAAATGTAAAACATAGGAGAAGCCCTGGTAAATACGAGTAGGAGATTTTGATTACTCAGAACTAGACTGAAATACATTAAGGAAGATATAAGATTCATGTGATTTGGTATGAGATTGCTTTGAAACTCCATATGTTATGTGTGAGTGCCTAGCAGTAAGATGAGAATATTATTGTTATGTCTGGGAAGAAGTACAACGAAAACTATGACCTATATAAAGGTAGTGAAAAAGCTAAAGAACAGTTATTTCAATCTCAGTAAGGGTCCACTTCTCAAGCTCTTGCTCAATTCTAGTCATGCAAATCTCCCACTAACTACAAGAAGTTTTACCTGAACTGAAGCAAAACCAGTAACAATTGCTGGACGAAGATTTTTTAGCCCATCTGGCAAAAAATGTGATACATTGCTGGGTGGGAATAATCCATAGAAGTGAAGGGCTTATACTAAAACATCAAAACACATTTCACAGTGCACAAAACACTTTTCAGTCAAGTCAGCTTGACTGAAATAGGGTTTCAGAGATAGGGTCTGAAATGGTGGGGCGAGGCAGAAAAAAAAGAGGCAGGAGCTTTCCTTCTGCAATGAATTCTCAAACAGAAATTACCAGCAGAAATGTAAAAGGCCTAGAAAGCTCACACTTTATTTATTGCCATTAGCAATGCACCTATAATGGCAAAATGATCGACCTAAACGGAATTGTTCTCAGAAGGGAAGCTGTGAATATCATGTCATCAGAGACACCTAGCATGAGATGGAAAAGTTACGTTAAGCAACACAGGAGAATGAACTTAACAGGTAGGAGTGAGAAAAAAAGAAAAAGAAACTGCACTTCATAATCTTGCTTTCATAGGTCTCAGACACTGGGGTAAAGTCAGCTCATAAACCAACACTCGCAGCCCCCTTGGCTGGCAGCAGACTGGGGGCAGCGGCTCCATGCAGGCTCAGCACCTGAGGAGCCAGAGCCAGGCCTGCGCTGCAGCCCACCATGGCTGGCCCATGGGGAAAGGCTTGTAGTCTCAGGGTCTAAGGCCTTACCTAAGCACTCTCAAGTTCTCCAGCAATATCCAGCCCCTGGCCGGACAGGCATTACTAGTGCTCTCCTCCTCCTCCTCCTCCTGGACACGGGGATCCATGCACTCCCTCACCTCAGCAGGACAGTCCCCATCTCCTCACAAAATCTAAGCAACACCTGCCTTGGTCCCCAGAAGACATCTTGGAGACACAGGAATAGTTTTGAAAGCCTAGAGGCCATTATAGCTTCAGAAAACTCCTCACAGAGGCAGGAAGGCAGTGCTGCAGCTGCTTATGGTGGCTGTGAAGCAGCCGTTGATCCTCTCGCCCGGCTTTCACTGAGGCCTGTGAAGGCAGGACCAACAGCAGAGGTAAAGTGAAGCGTGCACATGACAGCTTCTGGGGCCAGAGTTTTCAGTTTTGTGGTTAAAAAAAAGAAAAAAAGCTTGTTTGCAAAAGTAAGTTTTGGGGAGAAAATGGAAATGAATGGTTCCAGTGAGAGACAAAAGCCAAAGAAAAGCCCCATGTGGTAATTTCTACCACACCAGAGCTTTCTAAAAAGAAAGCAAGAAAAAGAAAAGAAATTTAACAAGAAAGATGTGCTTTATTTTGAAGGAATTATTTCTAGAGCAACACTATCCAAGCATACATCAACTGACCAATTATGTTTTAAATGAAGGTTCCTTCTCTCACACACCTTATGCACAGTTACATATCAGGCACATTATGAGTGACTGAAGTATAATGCATTTTCAAGTTGTCTTGATGACTAGAAACCCTAGTCAAAAAAAAAAATACTGCAGAGTTTTGTGCTGTGGTTCCAGGTAGTCTACAACCTATAGTTTCAATTATTCGGTTACAATGAAAAAGATTACTTGAAACAAATGTAGAAATATGGAATTTTAATATGTATATAATAAACTAGGAAGCAAGTGATTCTGATCAGTGCTTCTGACAAGACACAGTCCAGTAAACCTGGGCAGGATTTCTCTTATCTAACTGCAACTTTAGACTTCTAAAATTTAGATATTCAGCCAAAACTATCTGTCCCCTTTCTCACAGCCAAACGAGACAGGTAAATGATGCCTCCAGCTTATTACTTATCCCATGTATCTCAAAAGCCACATTTTGCATTATGCCTATGCTAATTTAATAATGAGTTACCACTCCAGGGAATATCACTTTTCACTCTCCACTTCTATCAGGCTTGTACTTCCACTGCGTCCTCTCTCCTGTCTCTCGCACTTGTCTGACAATGTGACAAGCCGATTGTATTGGGTTTGTGTGGCAAGGTTTCGGTAGTGGGGGGGTTACAGGGGTAGCTTTTGTGAGAAGCTGCTAGAAGCTTCCCCTATGTCCAATAGAGCCAGTGCCAGCTGGTTCCAAGACAGGTTCACCACTGGCTGAGCCCATCAGTGACGGTGGTAACACCTCTGGGATAACATATTTAAGAAGGGGAAAAACCTGCTGCACAACAGCAGCCAGAAGAGAGGAATGAGAATATGTGAGGGAAACTCTGCAGGCACCAAGGTCTGTGAAGAAGGAAGGGGAGGAGGTGCTCCAGGCACCAGAGCAAAGGTTTGCCTGTAGTCCATGGTGAAGACTGTGGTGAAGCAGTCTGTCCCCTTGCAGCCCATGGAGGTCCACGGTGGAGCAGGTGGATGTGCCAGAAGGAGGCTGCGATGCCGTGGAGACCACATGCTGGAGCAGGTTCCTGGCAGGACCTGTGACCCCAAGGACAGAGGAGCCCATGCTAGAGCAGATTTGCTGGCAGGACTTGTGACCCTGTGGGGGACCTGCAGTTCCTGAAGGACTGCACCCTGTGGAAAGGACACGTGGAAAGAACCCGCACTGGAGCAGTTCATGAAGAACTGCAGCCTGTGGGAAGGACGCACATTGGAGAAGTTCATGGAGGACTGTCTCCCATGGGAGGGACTCCACACTGGAGGAGAAAGGAGTGGCAGAGACAACGGCAGATGAACTGACTGCAACCCCCATTCCCTGTCCCCCTGCGCCGCTCGGGGGGAGGAGGTAGAGAAATTGGGAGTGAAGTTGAGCCAGGGAAGAAGGGAGGGTGTGTTTTAAGGGAGGAAGGTGTTTTAAGATTTGGGTTTTATTTCTCATTATCCTACTCTGATTTGACTGGTAATAAATTAAATTAATCTCCCCAAGTTAAGTCTGTTTTTTGCCCTTGATGATAATTGCTGAGTGATCTCCCTGTCCTTATCTTGACCCATGAGCCTTTCATCATATTTTTCTCCTCTTGTCCAGTTCAGGAAGGGGAGTGAGAGAGTGTCTTGGTGGCACCTGGCATCCAGCTAAGGTCAACCCACCACACTGATTCAGGGAGCTATGACAGCACAAAACTAATCCACAACAAAAAGTAAAAATAATTTTCTCCTTGTTTTCAGATGAAATAATACTTACAGCGATCCCTCTCTATTTTGACTTAAGCAGGAATTTACAATGCCTCTCCTGGTGTCTTGATTGCTAGAAGGCAAAAGTTTGGATAGCTTATCTATCCTAAGATGAACTATTTCTTTTTAATATTAGAACAATTAAATCACACGTAGTGTATTTCAAAGTTAGAAGGTATTGGTCCAAGAGAACTAACAGAAGGTTAAGGGAGAAGCAGAAGTGGGAGCTTTCTGTACACATAAGATATTTTTCTGTTGGGAAGTCAGAATTTTAAAATTTTGTTACCAGTTTGATAGTAAACAAATTGGATAATAGTTGAGGTCAAATTTTATAGAAGTTGGGATGTTACTTTTAATTAATATAACCTGATTTATTTGCCCAAATAAATTCTCCGCATGATATAATGAATTAGTTATTTATTTCTTAATGTCTGGGAATCAAAACAAATCTTGGAGGTCACTTACATTTAGAGGTTTTGTTCTGTCATTATACACTCATAAAGTTAATAGTCCTTGATGCTTGCCTGAGTCCAACATTAAATTCTAAGACGAGTTAAGAGAATGTGTTAATTACTGTTCATTACCCTAAGAGTTCATGTGAAGCTACTTGGAAATTACAGTCAACAGAGTTGGTGGAGAATATGCTGGTGTTTTTTTTTTTTGGGGGGGGGAGGGGGTGCGGGACATTAATAGAGGAGGTCAGAGGGTCAGTAAAAGCTGATCTGTCAAAACTAAAACTTTTTGACAATATCTGTCTTGTTTGATGAAAGTTTAATGGGAAAAGATTTCTTAGTCTCAAATAGGGATTGATTTCTGCTCACATTGCAGAGAAAATCAAGTCACTTCTTGAGGTAAAGTGACTCACTGCAGTATGAGAGATTTTTGGTTGAACATCTCTGCTTGATTTGTGTTAGGTGTGGAATCTCTACCAATTTTCCTCTGTGCTGGGAGTGCATGTAATCAGCAGCAGGTTTTGGGCTATTTTGTAAAGTCTATTTTCTTTCTGAAATTTTCATTAAAATACTTCAGAAGGATCTGGGTTCCTCCCAATAAAGATAGATCTTGAAGAGATGACAAGGATTTTAACAGTCTTTTTAAGGGCTGGTTGTAAACATGAATGGGAGATGGATTTTCTAGCTCACAAATTTTCTTGCATTTTTTTTTGAAAAAGAAAGAAACATATACGTCTTTCAGCAATATTAAGATTTCATTGTAGCACATTCCTAGTCACCATCTGTCTATCCATCTCTCTATATACGCATAAGATGTGAATTGGAGGTCAGGAACGTTTTGTGATTAGATGCACTAAGAAAATGGAATGTGACACTGATACTTCTTTTCTTTCATGGATTGGTTTAGCATGTTTAGCCAAGATATAGGAAATATCTCACCCAAGATATAAATCAATACCTGGCTCTACTTGTGGAGACTCAAAACACCTATCTCCAAATTTCCTGGCCAGGGCTACAACACTATGAAATTATTTGGGGTGGAGTAAAGGACTTCTTGTATTCACCATTGAAGCTATTTAAGAAATCTATCAAGATCTCTTTAGAGATGTGTGTATGGTGAGAGAAAGTATGGAACTGGAGCCTGCATATTTTAAATGAAACACACTCCTGCAGATTATTTCCACATTTTACATCAAATAGTTGCTGGCTGCCTTATGCAATCATTTTCTCTACATGAAGACTTCTATTGGTTTTCAGCTTCACAGGTCGGCTGAAAATGAAGCTCTCTCAAAATGGGAATCAAATCTGGTGGAGGTACCTAGGTCCCTCATTCAGGGTTATGAATTTTCATGATGTTTAGGTCTTTTTTAGGATCTGGCTTTAAATTATTTTTACATAATTTAAGACACAGGAAGAGAAGTAGGGTGTCAGGATGTTCCTATCAACTCCAACTGTGAACAGAAAAATGCCTGTTCTGCCCTTACACTGAGCAGCATCCCTGAAACTATCACTGTGTTCGTCAACCTTGTAACACATACTGAACTGAAGCTGTCTTTTTTTCTCTTTATTCCAGATCCTTTTACCAGCCCAGTTCAAGGCACAAAAATACTTCTGAGTAAGCAGTGGTTCTGACTTAACTTTCAAACTAATTTACCAGCAAAGTAATTTACCAGCAGCTTCATGGGTTAAAGAGGTCAGGTCTGCTGAGCTGATTAGTGTTCTGGTAAAGACACTTTAATAATCCCATCTGAAGCTTGTCCAGTTCTCTACATTCAATACTTTTTCAGTTTTGATAATGTCTGTACCAAAGGTAACCTGGGATATTATATATATATTTATAATATTGCTCTTCCTGAGCATAGGAATAGTGGTTGATACTTCAGAGAAAGATGTAACATTGGAAGAAAGCAAAATTAAAGCAGCAGCCTGCTTGAATACAGGGTCATGACTGTATAGGATGTGGAACATGGACTTAATTACAGGCCATTGCGAGTGGGTATGGGAACATCCCAAACTCTTGAAAACTTCGGCCTGTTGAAATCCTGGTATCACCAGTGCTGGGGACAAAACTTCCATTGACTTCATGGTCTTTGAGACAGGCCTGCCAATAGAGGAACCTGATCTCAGCTGCATTTTACTAGCTTTTAGAAATCAGGCAGTACAAGCCAGGTGTTATCAAGCTACTGTAATATCTTTTATTTTTACTTTTTTCAAGACAGTGAAAATTAGAGATAAATGAGATATTATAAAATCAGCTAGATAATACACATTGAAAGAGACTTTAATGGAGATGAGAGCGTTTAGAAGGAGAAAGACACACACTAGAAATATGTAATTTCCTTTCTTTTTTTCCTAAATCAATTTTCACACATGAAAGTCTTTATAGATTACCTGGGGAATTAGAAGATCTGAAATAATGTTAACTCTTAACTAAGAATAAAAGGAAAACAAAGAAGAAGCATAATTATGAGATAACCATTAGAAAGTTCTTAGTGTTAATGTGCGGCAGAGGTCAGAATACTCATGATTTATAATCAACATCAAGAGAATAAAAGACTGCTAAGAAGGGCTCCTCTTCAGAGAAGAGTTAGAATGCTGTACAGCTAATAGCATTTTCTTCATGCGGATGACTTTGTCAGTGAATACAATAAGCTGATCCATTAGACAGACCTATTCAATGTAAATCCACTTAATATTAATACCTAAAAGGTTTAAAACATTTTAGTGATCATCTTGCACAGAGCTATTATTAAAAGGCAGAACTATGTTTGCCCTGTCTCACATTCAGACAAAGCTCAAGAACCAGCAGAAAAGATGGACAGATGGCCTTTAACGCATAAAAGAGTACGATGGAACAATAGACGTGTCTGAGTATTGTTTATTGTCAAAAAACAATAAGCCTAATTCTGCAGAATGTTCAGCAGCCTGAAAAGCCATTCAACCAACAGGATTTGAAGATCATTAACAGCTGGTATCATGAGAAAGTAGTAAAGGTTCATACTTACATTTGAGACAGCCTTTTAGATCTATGATGTTGGGAACTATAAATTTCCCTGTGTGAGAGAGTCCCAGGTTATCAGAGCTATCTTGGACTCAAAAAAAAGGCAAGGTTAATTTTCATCCCTTTAAAACCATGTGCCACTCCTCTACCAGTTAGCTGCTGAAATACGTCTCCAAAGAACTCCTGTTTATACACGTGCTCTTCCACAAACTGATCCAAATAAATTTGGGAGTGATCCACTGAAACAATTTACAGTGTTTCCCTGAGCCCATATTTTCAAGTCAGTACACAAGTCAGCATATAGTGAACAATACTCAGTAGCACAAACTCAGCTCAACAGTATAGCTCACCACTTATTAAAAGCATCCTGCCTATGGAGCAAGTAGAAAAAAACTGGAACCATGAAACTGTTTATAATATACACAATAAATTTCATTGGTTCGGCAAAAATAGGATGTGTCTACATAAATTTCAGCACGATGTAATAGTATTTTGTCTGTTGATTCTGCGTATGTACACCTATACAAATATACATCTGACACTCCTTGTAGATCAGCAAGGCTGTCAAAACCAAAGCAAACCCTACTCTGAAGACTTGATGGACAGGATAGAGTCAGCTGTCTCAATGTTATCTTGTATTTGTTGTTGTTGTTTTTGGATATATGAGTGTCTCCACCATAATAATGGGGGGTACAGACATCCTTGTGTATACAGAGATTTTAAAGAAGTAAAAATATATGATATTTCAATACATTGTAGTGCAACAGGTTGGAGCACACATAATAGATAGTGTCTCTGAATTAAATTATCTGTTAATGCTAAAAGGCAGTGTATGTTAGAACTTCAACAGAAAACAGCATAATTTTGAATTTTTACATTTTCTGAGTTGTTTATTTTCTTTGCTAATGGGCAGGTTTCTGATTACCTACATACAAGACCTTCAGTGATGACAACTGCAAGAGACTGTAAGTAATTATCTGTGAAATTGCTGGCTGTTGATTATTTTTGTCTCTGAAATATTGAAATATTGTAGGCAACAACAGGACACTTTCAATGAAATAACACTAGGATGGGGAAAAATGTAAGCAAAGACTCCATTTGAATAACATCTTGATTGCTACTAAAATCCACAATGAATGAGAAAATTGAGTTAAGCAAATGTCCAGTGTGTTATAGTTAAAACACTATATTAATCTTGCACACAACAGATTATGAGTGATGGATTGGTTATTAACAAATAGAATGGGCTTTGGGAAATGGAGGAGAAATATAAATGTTATGACCAGAAGCTAGCCATAGCTGCAGTATAAGAACAGTTTTGTATCCAGTCTGTTTCATTCCTGGAAGTCCAGGTATCTTGGGTTTCAAAAGCCTGATGTGAAGACGACTAAGATATTTACTAAATGCCTCTGTGACAATGCAAAACACAGCAACACTCTCCAAGTGACTAAAGGTGAAAGTGAGAAAATATCTGATAGCATGCTTAAAAATCTTGGTGTCTTTCAACTTAGTGTCACAGAGCCAGATTTGTCTCAGTGTTGCCCAGTGACAGGAAAAGAGACAAATTGAAATACAGGAAATTCCACTTAAACAGAAGAAAAAAACTTTTTCACTGTGAGGGTGATCAAACACCATTGGAAGAGGAACAGAAAGAAACACACTTGGAACGGATTACCAAGAGAGGTTTTGGATTCTCCATCTTTGGAGGTACTCAAAATCTGACAGGACAAGGATCTGAGCAATGTAGTCTAGCTGACCCTCCTTTGAGCAGTGTGTTGGACTAGACCATCTCCAGAGGTAACTTCCAATCTCAGCCATTCAGTGATTTTGTCTACCAGTAGAAGTACCCAAAGATAAGAACAAGTCTTGGGATGGTAAAATAGAAGTATGACTTTGAAACTTGGAATTGTACTTTGCCATTTTTCACAGAATCTCAGAATCATTGAGGTTTTTAGCAATCTCAAGAATGACCTTTGATTACGTTAAACTGTTCGAGCAAGAAATATTTGCAAGTTCTAAGAGACAAATGGTGCCATTGGGAAGAGGCAGGAGAAAGGACAGTATGTGGCTCTTGCAGTGGAAAAGAAAGGCTTTTCCCTAGGCTGGCAAGAAGACACACTTATTTGATGAACTTTCAAATTAATATTATTAAATGTGTGACCAGAAAAGCAACTGATGCATGACTGTAACTAGTCCTGGTTCAGTAAAAGTTCTCTTTAGTACCAAGTGTATATGTTTTCGGAATTTTGGACCCTGGTTGTCGCGGTTTAACCCCAGCCAGCAACTAAGCCCCACATGGCTGCTCACTCACTCCCCCTCAGCGGGATGGGGGAGAGAATCGGAAGGGTAAAAGTAAGAAACCTCATGGGTTGAGATAAAGACAGTTTAATAAATAAAGCAAAAGCCACAAATGCAAGCAAAGCAAAATAAAGAATTCGTTCACTCCTTCCCATTGGCAGGCAGGTCTTCAGCCATCTCCAGGAAAACAGGGCTCCATCACGCGTAATGGTTACTTGGGAAGACAAACACCATCACTCTGAACATCTCCCACTCCCTTCTTCTTCCCCCAACTTTATATGCTGAGCATGACATCATATGGTATGGAATATTCCTTTGGTCAGTTGGGGTCAGCTGTCCCGGCTGTCCCCCCTCCCAACTTCTTGTGCAACCCCAGCCTACTCACTGGTGAGGTGGTGTGAGAAGCAGAAAAGGCCTTGACTCTGTGTAAGCACTGCTCAGCAATAACAAAAACTTCTCTGTATATTATCAACACTGTTTCCAGCACAAATCCAAAACATAGACCCATGCCAGTTACTGTGAAGAAAATTAACTCTATCCCAGCCAAAACCAGCACAGTGGTACATCCTCAACAATCTTTGGCAGGTGCATAGGAGAATATACTGTGATTCCCTTTGCCATCTCTCCCCATTAATCTTAATGTGAGCTGAAAAATAGACTGCACTTTTATATACAGATAGGTGAGATTGGCAAACTCCTATATGAACCCCTGAGAGAAGAATAAATTTATTCTGATTCTACTACTGCTTGGCTGAATTTCTTAGGACAACCTCAATTTGTCTGCTCCATAAAAGTGTATATACATCAAATTTCAGATAGTGGTAACAAAAACGAAAGACCTTCTTCCAACTGAGGTTTCATCAGTGCTGAGAGAGGAAGAATCACTTTCTCCTTCCTGCATGTTATGGGCTATTTTTCTTCTCAGTATAAGTAAGCTTTGCATTCAACAGCATTGAATGACTGACTTGCATTCGGTTTTCAGTCTGTTGTAACTCCAGTTCTTCTTGGTAGTGCTGCTGCCTGGTAAAAAAAGTGGTTATTTAGATAATTTGTTTTGATGCCTTTGATTCCAACTTTCTTTTTCTTCCACCCTCTTAAGTATAATAGCCTGCACGTGCTTCTAGATTTTATCTTGTTCGTTTCAGATCTTTTTCTAACATATGACCATACTGAAATCTAACCCTTGATGCAGTCCTACTTTCCTATTCCTTCTAACAAAAAAATTGTACAAACTTTCCGAACAAGATTGTCATATTTTCCTCCCTGTTACATATTTTTGTTTCATTGATTTGTAATGAATGATTTTACATGAAGTATCATACTTCCTTTTTGTATTGTATTTAACATATTTGAAAGACTAATTCCTTTCTTAAATGTATCATGAAACCTTAAATCAATGCAAAATTTCATAGAAATGAAGTGTATGTAGGAATTAAATATGTGGAGAAAAGAACTCACAAAGCCACAGTCACTCTTATTGTGTTTGTGTAGAGTAGAGGTGTTTAGTAGATATGATAGCCTGGCAAAGTCTTTTTAGGAGCAGAATTGTTGATCTTCTTAATCCTGCTGACATTTAAAAAAAAATGTATATTTCTGTGAATAATATTTAAAAATACTTTCTATAGCATAATATTCTTCTTCAGTTCATAGAAATCTTTTCACTGACTTCAGTGGATTTTTGTTTGGATCCCTGGGCCAAACAAAAATGGGGAATACACTGCTTAAGAACCAAGGAGGAACACCTGTATATTAGAAATGGTTCCAAAATGGCCAATACTTTTTTTTATTTTTATGGATATCGTTAGCTTAAATGTATAGCTTTTCTTTAGGAATACTTTTAAAGAAATATTTATAGTATTCCCTATGTTAGAACTAGAAAGCTTTTGAGAATCATACACTGATTCCTCAATAATACCTTAGTAGTACTTTGCTGGCATAGCATACTATTCACACCTTCAGAAACACTGATATAAAGCCCAATTCATAAAGAATAAAAACTCATTTTTTCCCCGAAGACTTCACAGTAAGTACTGCAATGCAGTGGTCCCTTGACTTTGTGGTATAAATTATGCTTAACTACTGTATTTTTTTTTCCTCAGTTTGAAATTGGGCACCTCTCAATTCTACTTAAGAATTATTATACGGGAAAAAGAAGAGACATACTTATAAAGATGTGATTTTGAGATTCATACACTGTTTATCACCTTCTGATTCCTTCTCTTCCATGTATAAATATGTTAAGGTCATTAGCTAATTGAAGGGCACAGAAATATCAAACTATTAGCACAAACATCAAACACTTATGAATGTTGAAACCCTTCTGTGTTTCCCAATAGGGTCTTTTTTTTCTCTAATTTGAAAAAGAGGTGTCAGACCTCTAGTGGAAATAAATAAGTAAATAGGTGGTAAGATGATAGGATGCAGATTCTTTGCTAGAAAATATTCTGCATACTTGCAAAATTGCTCTAAATGCTTGCAGAATAGGGAAATGCCAAGCAGAAGTACAAGGCAGAAAATCATAGATTGTTCCATTAAAGAAATCATAACATAGGCCAAGAACAAAAACATCCATTCAAATCAAATACTTTATAGAGGGCTTTATGAAGAAAAGTAATTATCCATACTCAGATGAAGAGTTTTACTAGTCATTGGCTTAAAGCCAATTACTTACTTTTAGATTTGTTTGTATCTAAGTCCTTAAGTCTTGTTTCTTATCTTCAATATCATTCTTGAAATGATTAATCTACTCATAGATATTATAGTCAGGTATTTCGCTAAAAGGAACAGCTACTAATCAATCCACCACCAATCAATCGCCAGCACCGGGTTCTTCACAATTTCCGTAGCCTATGTGGAAGACATGAATGATGGGCTTGAAATAAAGAGCTTGATAATTGGTGATTCTGAAGACTTCTCTGTTTTCTTCCCAAAGGAGATCTTACATCTATCAACTCACAATTGCAAGGAACCCTCCTGAACTGGGGATTCACTACTAGCTCTTTGTTTGATCCTTCTCCTAAAATGTTTTTTTTATTACAGTCATAAAGATTCCTACTGTTTGCTCTCATGAGAAAGAAATGTAATTATCCTGTTGCAAGTCTTGGTACTGTCTAGAAGACAGTAGAGGTCAGATGCTGTCTCCCAGTTTTCCAGTGCATTAAAAGTAGACTACATACTTCATTTTTAAGGCTATTCAAAAACCTACCCTATTCTTCCTCTCGAAGCTTCCTGTTGCACGATTGTTCTGACAGTGGTACCAACTTTCATTTCCTGCTATTTCAGTTTTCTTTGCAGTATTTATATTTTTCCTCCCATGCATAGGGACTCTCCATCAAAATACAGAAGTCACCTAAAGATGCATGTCGTAATGTCTACAAAACCCTTGATACATTACCCTTGATAGTGTGCTTGGTTTGTTGTACTTATCACATTGTTTTCTGTTACTGCACTGGTGATGTATATATAGGTGATCTATCTATATTTTGACTTTGATCAAATATTGAAACCAACTTTGTTGCTTCTGAATATCCTTACCTTCACAATGAGACTCTGTTCTCTATTAAAGCGGGTAGGAGCAACTGCAGCACAGGTCAGTGGTAAGCCATGACGGTAAATCCATCCAGACTCTTAAATTTTGCCTCTGAATTTCCCAGACTTGTTTATAGTCCTGAAATTTTCTAGAGATAAGGTAATAAGCATAGCTTTATTTTCAAAAGGGTGTTGGGCTAGAAAATAATAATGTTTTTAACAGTATTAGAGCAATATTCTAATATTGTTTAGGAGTCATGGATAGGTTCGCTCTATGACATTGTCGTGGTTTAACCTGGCAGGCAGCCAAACACCACGCAGCCGCTCACTCACTCCCCACACCCCGCAATGGGACGGGGAGAGATTCGGAAGGGTAAGAGTGAGAAAAACTCGTGGATTGAGATAAAGATAGTTTAATAGAACAGAAAAGGGAAAATAATGATAATAAATAATGATAGAATATACAAAATGAGTGATGCACAATGCAATTGCTCACCACCCGCCCTGACCAATAACCAAGTAGCAATCGGTACTTCTTGGATCACGCCTACTGTTCATATACTGAGCATGACGTCACATGGTATGGAATACCCCATTAGCCAGCTGGTCTGGCTGTCCTGATTATGTTCCCTCCCATCTTGTGTACCTAGCTCAGTCAGTAGGCACGGGAGCTGTCCTTGGACTAGGAGGGCACTTAGCAACAACTGAAAACATCAGTGTGTTATCAACATTCTCCTCATACTAAATCCAAAACACAGCACTAGGAAGAAATTTAACCCTATCCCAGCCGAAACCGGGACAGACATCTTATTCTTACAGGAAACTAAACACATTGTACATAACCAAGTATACACACTATGCTGTACAAGATCTTTGCTCAATCAGTCATGTACTTTAATACCTTGCACAAAGTTTGGGAAAGATAAGGGGGTGAATTCCTCTCCCTTGTTTATGCAGAAGACAGAACTACTAAAATACCCCCCTACTGTTCATTCAAGTGAATTGAGCACTGAAACATACTGAAGATTAAATTTATTAGGTCAACTTTTACTTCAAACGAACTTAAAAAAAGGTAAAATGCTGTTAGGACCCTGTGCCTAGCACATTTTTGTATGGATCTTTGTGCATTTTTCATATCACCTCGGTGAAACTTTTCCCATCTTTGGACTTCAAGATCAACATATTTACCGTCTACAGGCTTGGTAAACCTTCCTGCATTGGCTTCTATATGCAGCATACCTTCAAGGTTTCTATCAAGACCATCATGACTATTCATTTTTAGAATGGCAACTCACATTCTGGAGTATTATTTGAAAGCATCGGGTTTTTATATAGGTCATATCACAAGGGATTTTAGGTTGACAGTTTCTAAATTGATTTAATCAGAAGCAGGATATTTTTTCGCTCAAAATGGCAGGTGCACAACTGGTATTTGCAAACTAACACGTGACATCAAAGTTTCAAGTTTGGATTTTTTTTTCCATTTACAGAGTCATTTGATAAAAATTTACTAATGGATGGGCTGGGATAAATTGTTGAAAAAGTAGAAACTGAAAGATTTATTAAAGAATAAAAAAGCCTCCAGGGCTTGAATGCAAGAGTAAAATATTATTATTTCAAATGTTATTACTTCAAACCTTAACTCTACTCCTGTTTAAGTCTGTTGATGAAAGAAAATTAAATCATCCTGCACTGAGAATTGTTAATACTTGATACCAGTTCAAACAAAAAAGTGGCTTGCATTGTGAGGAGACAAAAGAGGAATGTGAATGCCATACAACTGGAAATTATAATTCAAAGAGGTGTAGATGTCTTTACCAGTACCGACCCCATTAACCAATTAAGACTACATTTTGCTATGTTTTGCACACATGAAAGGCAAAAAAAGATTGCTCCTTCCTCAAAGGACAAGTAGAAAATGTATACAGTAAGGAGAAAATGTATACAGTCAGAGCTGGTATGATGATAATAGACTTGTAGCCTTTACTGGGGGGCACTTTAAATTTTTTGCTTGTAAGTCAAGGCTTTTGGCCTTAGTTAGGCCAAAAGGAGATATCAAAAAAAGGAAAAATGAAAGAAAATGGTCATAGTGATTTAATAACTGGTAACCCCTGACAGTCAGACTGACAGGACATAAGATCCAATTGAAGTTTTGTCTCTCAGAAACAAGGTGATAAAATTATCTTCACGGGCTTGCCAAATGTATTGTAATGCAGGTAAATATGAGGGATTAGATGATGAAAGGTGTTCCTTTGGTACTGAGCTGAGTTCACATTGATGTTACTTCCTGCATATGCAGTGATACCCTTCTCAGTTTAAACATCTGAACCTTAGAAAAGATTTTCTCTGATTAACAGATCATCTCCAAGTGGGTTTTAATCTCTTAAACATAAGCATTTTATGAAGATTTTTCTGAGTCTAATGATTTTATAACTATACTATATTTTTACTCACTTGGTGTATTTTCTGGCTAACATTTTTCTGTGGAGATCTTTAAAAAATAATGCTTCAAAGTACCTAGTTACTTCAGAGCAGAATTCTTCAGTTTCTCTTGATTTACAACTCATGTTTGGGTCAGCAAATGCCGAGCGTATGCTTGGTGCTAGATCCAAAAACACTTGAGGCATGAAAAAGTTTAGCTAAATATATTCAGAAATTCGTTAGAAATGGTGTTTCAAGACCAAGTTACTTGTTATCTGGGCGTGCAATCTTGCAGAAATATCGTGTCGTTACTGCTACCAAATTGGTTTTAACATCTTTCAGTTGACTTAAAGCATATGCCCACAGCTGAAGGCCTGCCTTTTTTTTCCCCAGATGAAGTGCTAACTACTTTAACAGAATTCTTGAGCCCATATTAATAACGGAAAGTGGATGAAAATTGCTGCATTACAATATGGTGGATTTCTGTCAGGTTTTCCAAGAAAGACTATTATAAGCTTTAGAGCAGGGAGGGACAAGAGAGAAAAGCTAATTTGATCCAAATGTGGTAGATCAGGGTTTTAAAAGTTCATCCCAAAGGTACTGTTATTGGAATATTCTAGCACATTCAAATGCTTAACAGCCTTTTTTTATTATTATTTTATAGTAAAAGTGTTTGGATATTTTATTTGCTGCTGCACTAAGATGGCCCTTCAGGTCGCTAGGAAAAATTATTAAGTTGCCCTTACAACCTCATTTACTATATATATGTATGTGTGTGTGTAAAAAAAGTATTTGTTTATGTATTGAAAACTGTGTTTCTTTGAAATATTTCTGTGTTGCTCTGTTTTATGTTTTTAATAACTATAGTTAGTAGCAGAGTCATAAGAATCATTATAAAATACTAGAATCAATTCTGAAATCTCGTAATATATAATGCAGTTTACAGCTTCAGCTTTGGGACTCTATATATTAGTTATTACTCATAAAGAATAAGAAAATCTATTAGTAAGGAGGGAGAAGAAAGCATTAGGGTATTGGTATGGTATATTGATTATCCACCTAGTACCAGTTATTAATGTAGTTAGACGGCTTAGTTTTTATAAAAATATCACTTGTAATTTCCCAGTGGGTAAGTTTCTACTGTGAAGAACCTTTACCCTAAAAAGGTTGCTCCACAAAAAGTGCTCCATAAATAATTGGATTTGTAAATTCTCTGAACTATCAGCTGAACAAAATATGCATGAACTTGCTGGTTTCCTTCTGACCACTTAAAACGCTGTCAGAAAACATGAATTTCCCAATGAGTCTCAGAGTTTCCTATGTAGGGCCAAAAGAATGACAAGAAATCACATCATCATCAAAATGGATTGGCTTCTTATAACTGTAGGTGAAAAGGTCATTCTTACAAGCAATATTTTCAGACACCAATTTGTTCAATGAAGATCATCTTCTGAGTTCTACTTCAGCTGAACGTAAAGTTGATCTGACTTTAAAGTTAGCCCTTCTCTGAGTACCTCCAGAAATGAGTGTTCTTCTGTGATTTTATGATATGTGTGTGTTATATTCAACTTCTCTTGTTCTTTTTTTTGGGTTTGTTTTTTTTTTTTTTAATTGTAAGTTTACTGTACAATTTGGTAATTGTACACCTGTTTCCTGTGTCAGATTTTCTTACACATGGCACATCTTTCTTTTGAAGACCCTTTTTGCATCACCAATGCAAAGGTTATGCTAATCAAAACTGCACCTATACATGCTCTTTAATATCTCCCCAAGTGCAGAAACAGGATTCAACCTGCTTATGAAGGATAAAGTTGAATGTTACCCTGATGTCATTAAGAGGATAAAGGGAAAAGGCTTAAATATTTCTGCCTTCATTCTTGTTTCTCAGAATGAGTTTCTGGCAATGAGAAAAGCATGCAGGAGTCTTGTCTGTCCATCCTAGATGGTCAATAGATATTTGCTGCCATATTGGCTGACTAGCTTTTTAATCAACATCCAACAAAGAAGAAGTTGGGCAAAAACCCCAGGAGGCCTGCAGGGATGAACAAGGAGCTTCTGGACACACTCAAACACAAAAAGGAAGCCTACAGAGGGTGGAAGCAAGGACAGATAGCCTGGGAGGAATACAGAGAAATTGTCCGAACAGACAGGGATCAGGTTAGGAAAGATAAAGCCCTGATAGAGTTAAGTCTTGTCAGGAACGTCAAGAGCAAAAAGAAAAGCTTCTATAGGTACGTCAGGGATAAAAGGAAGACTAGGGAAAATGTGAGCCCTCTCTGCAATGAAATGGGAGACCTGGTTACCTGGGATACAGAGAAGGTGAGGTACTCAATGACTTTTTTGCCTCGGTCTTCACAGGCAAGTGCTCGAGCCTCACCACCCAAACCACTAGTCTTGATGGTATGATTCTTTGCAATGTGCTCTTGCAGTAAAGTGCCCTGGAAAAGAGACAATTTTGAAAGTAAGAAAATTCTTTTGCTGAAAATTAATATAAACTATATTATTATTATTATTTCACTATATGATTTTCTCAGAGTTAATCATTGCACTGAGATTGTCTTTTGCTGTTATCAAGGTTTGTCTCCTGAAGTGTTTGCTATTAACATCCTACTTCTGCCTAGTTATTTAAGAGAATATGTAATTTTTTTTTCAGTCTGAATAGAGACTGTTGCTGGGCAAACTCTGCTATCTCACTATGGCAAAATTAGTTTTGTTTACTTGCATGCATTTGTTGCTTTAGCAAAGTGTTATAAATCTTGAAATGTTTTTAAAATGTCCAGATTTGTAGTGGCCTTGGAAGTGGGGTGTTAGAGACAAGAGTTGGTGTTACAGATGAATAATACCAGCCATCACCACCACCTCCGAACTGACAAACCATTTGTTGTAGAGAATTCATTTGCCATTGTAGGCATGGGAAGTCGCCACAGAAAATAAACAGCACACTCAAATTCTGGCTTCCACAGCAGTCTGCATGCAGCAGCAAGCAGACTACCAGGGATTTAAGAAGTCAGTGTCTGGCTTGCCCTCCTGACTGAAGTTCTTTTAAGTGGTCAATGAAGAGTGGCCAAATACAACTATAAGCTTTGCATGCAACAGAATGATGACACTTTTTAAAAATGTCCTGAAACAGTAGGACATATTATTGATTAAAAACACAGAACCTTTATCAATTCCAGTTTCCTAGAGAAAGATAGTTCCCATATTGGGGTGGTGGTGTCTTGTTTTGTTTTCCTTGCAGTTTCCAATCAATATGCAAATTAAAAAATGTGAAGTGTTACTACCAGTAACACTGATAAGTGAATCTGTTAATAAGAATGGAAACTGCCCCCTCTCGATTTCTCGAAATCCACAGAACTAAGTTCCTAAGATACAAGGGACAGTAAAAACAAAGAGAGATAGTCAGAAATACATACTTTTAATGGAGAAGCTGTTTGTTTAACAAATATAGATTTTAGACAACTATGTTTATTAAAATGAACCTTAGTGGGGCAACTATGTTTCTCTCCTTTCATTAATGTCAGCAGTGATAGGAGAATTAGTATTTTTTATTTTCCTCCCCACTAGTAAAACTGTGTTCAGACAACTTTTAGCAGGACACCTTTTGAAAACAATCTCTTAGCCTCTATCATCAGTCACAGTCACCATCAGTAATCCTGTAATGTCCCAGCACACTAAAATATCAAAAGCCTTTTTTTCCATGGTGCTACTAATTTACACTGCCTTGACAGATAGTATAATTTGGGCTGAAGAATAAATGGAGGAAAAGAAAATTGTTTCTTTTCTGTGATGGGAGTTACAAGTCCCGAAGAGTAAAACACAGGTAAAATCAGGGAAGGCCAAGGAGCAGATAAGAAGGGACAAAATGTCAAAAAGAAAGAGAAAAAGGCTGCTTGGATAAAATATTTTGTGTAGAGACCAAAAGAAGCATAATGAGCTTTGGAGGCAGATCAGATAGATTGCTCCCTCATTTGGAATATATGTCTTGGATGGGGGTATATATAGATAAAATGACCAAGTCATGGCTCCCTGTTGTGATGTATTCTCATGGCAGAAAATACTTGAAGGGAAAATAACAGATGAAGGGGTTTTTTTTTGTTTTGGGTTTTGAGGTTTTGGTTCTTGTGTTTGTTGGTGTTTTGTCAGTGGTGGGGGTTTTTTTTTTTGTTTCCGATTATTGACATATGAATTCCTGCCAGCACTGTATGGGCAGGACTTTTCATGGTTATTTTTATGCCATTTTATAATTTTTAAAATTCATATTTAATTCAAGTTATTTTATATTAAACTAGTATTTAACTAAAATATAATTTGTTATATGCTTGCTCACAGACTAGTCAAAGCTTCAATGTGTTTTCCTTTGCAAAAAAAATTTGTACAGTATATATTGAATTTAAGCTGAATGAACTATTCCTTTTTAAATAATATATACTGTTCCTAAATATTAACATTTATTAAATTGAGAGTTTATTTCTTCCTTATTAGATAGATTTTTTCCAATACCTTCTTATTTGATTTGTCATTCATATCTTCCATTCTTGTAAGCCTGATCCAAAACCCATGAAATCTACTAGAGTTTTAGTTGTGAGAAATATGTGAAAGAAACTATTTTTCTACTCTGTTCCAGTTGTGTATTTCTCATGCTAATTTTCTCTGCAGGTTTGAGTATTTAATAGGATTTCTCTCTATTTGCTATGCTGCTTTTTCTGGCATTTCTTATTTCCTTTCTTGGCTTCTGTTCAGACTCCAAACCCCAACCATTCAAAACCTTCTCCCCAAATAATTACATTTAAAAGGGTCCAGAACTCCTGCATGCTAAGTTACATTTTATTCAGGTTGTCCTTCTGGAAGAAGGAGAGGAGGAAGAAAAAAAGCTTTCGTGTCTATTTTGAAAACCAATTTGAAAAATAAAACGTGCTACCAATAGCTGTTTTGCACCTTCAGAACTGTATGCATACTCAGGCAGCTATTTGATATAAACATCAGAGTCATTCTCCCCTGCATATATTCTCATTCTACTGTTCCTAAAAATATTCTTACATTTGCATTATTTCTTCTGGTGCTGTTAAGGGGGCTGGATCAGGAACATTAATCAGCTTCCCAGATACTTGAAGCCATTACTTTTAGTCCTATGATTCTGTAGTTATTCTGCTTCCCTAACAGTAATTTTACTCTAGCTATTCCTGATCAGTGAGTGAAGCCAAAATCTGCTCCTCTTTGTTGTGCTTCCATTCCCTGTTGCCCAAGGTAGCTCACTGAGTCGGCATGTTTTGGGCAATGTTGGTGGTTACATTGCTCTGTTGGATTTCACAGCTTCCAAAAAAATTGTTCTCCATAAGCTGTGGGGTCAATTCACTTTCGTGGTTAAACGTCATCTATTGGTCATATATTATTGTCCTCTTTTTTTGATCTCACACACATAAGGGGGAATGGAGATAAGAGGTGGTCCAAAGAAATAAATAGTAGCAGAGAGAAATTAAAGAAAAATTTCATCATCATTTGTCCTTACAGTACTTTCAGCTTTCTATGTTTAGATTTAGTGATATTTCTGACAGACTAGAATGAACAATGGCTGATGTGGTTCTTCGGTAGTGCTCTTGTGTAAAATTGTGTCTTTTGATGCCAGAATATAAGACTGGTATCCTTTTTCTTGTCAACACATGGTACTTCCAGCATGGGTTTGGGCAGTGGTAAAGGAGAATGTGTTCCTGCACGCCTTCCCTCCATCTTCTCCAATTTGATTTGCAGGTTGAAGAGACTGCAGAATTGGGGAGTTTACTTCCAGTAGAACTGCTTTGAGTGATGAACCCCACCTGTAGGCAAACACTTCCTAGATGCTGCACAAAATACTGCTGCACCTCCTCTGTCCTGGAATCCAGTGTTCATGGTTCCTGGCTTCCAAGGGCTGGATAAATTAATCAGAAGAATCCTAATGGGAATGTCCATCTAGTTTTGGGATTTGTTTGTCCCCACATTATAAAAACTATTTCTTGCTTCCTTAAGAACAGTTGTCAAACTGCATGAGTCCTTTAACTGACTTGCTTTTTCCAGCAAAAGGAAAGCCTTTATTAGTTGCCTGTAGTTCTGTCATCCATGTATTACAAAAGTAACCATTAGAATTAAGTGCTCAATAGGGTTTTTTGTTCTTCTGTATTTGTTCTGTTTTGTTCTTTCTGTGTGTGAGAACACATCTCACATTTGTTCTGTTTTGCAAGTCTGGAAGACTATGGTAGCTTTAAAAGAGCAGAAGGTGAAAACTGCAAAACATTGAGCTCAAAATAATACAATTAAACAGAAGTGACTGCTGGCTGCTGTTAATGAAAAATTGATGTTTTTATTAGAACTACTTTTAATTAATAACACAACCACATTTCAGTAACTGTCTTTTAATGGGAAACAGTCAATCTTCAGTCATCAGTAGTTCTTAGCATTTAATTGTTGGATAAGATTTCTGTAATGGATTACTATCTCCTAAAGTTGGTGGTTTGGGTTTTTTTCTGATATACTTACAATTCTGTAAAATGACACTTGGCTACATCAGGGCCAAAAGGAAAACCATTACGACACAATTTAATGGAAGCACATATCTTCCAAGAGAGATGAAGGATATTAGCCCTACCTGAATGATGTTATGCCAAAATCCTTGAGTTAAAAGCTCAGAAGCTTCTTGTCCAAAGATCATAGAATCATAGAATTGTTTAGATTGGAAGGGACCTTAAAGATCTAGTTCAAACCCCCCTGCCATGGGCAGGGACACCTTCCACTAGACCAGGTTGCTCAAAGCCCCATCCGGCCTGGCCTTGAACACTTCCAGGGATGGGGCATCCAGGGATGGCAGATGCCAATAGCAGCATGAAGAATGAAGTCTGAAGGCAAATACTTAACTTCTAATCTACCTTTTCCTTAGAGATCAGTTGATGTACCAACAACTGAATCCATATCCACAAATGATAACTGGGAACGTCATCAGTGAATACTGCTTGTTCTGCAGAATGTTTGCTTATAATGTCTGTGGAATATGATGCTTACTAGGGAACATGCTATCTTTTTTGGCATATTTTTTGTAAAAACTAAACAAACGCATCCTCAGTAAGATCAGTCTAACAGGGGAAGAGTAATGTTAAATTTTGCAGTGCTTTATTGACCATACAAAAAGTGACTGTGATTTTGTCCTTTGCATAGGTTCACAGGAGAGAAAAAGCATTGCTCTGAGCCTCTTGAATCTCTCAGTAATACAGTACTGTCAGATCAAAAAGTTAATCCTTAGCCCTGCAACATTTTTGCTACTAACATTGTGCAATAAAAGGGTGTATCTGAGGAAATACGGCTAAAATGTCTAGATAACTTTGTATGTACTTGCAGTGTTACAGTACCTTCCCCCTCTTATCATACACCTCTTTATACAGTTAATTAAAGTACTTTGTCCATGTTTTGACATAAATGGCAGCTTATGATATAGCCTTTGCCTTCCAATACATAACATCTCATTTTTCAATCAGTAATAACTAAAGGTATCCTCTACAAATTTCATAGCAGAAAATACAATGAACTGCATATCACCCCTATCTTCAGATTACCCTTTCAATCAAATGCTTTCCAAAAATAAAGTCATAAGGACAGGTCTTCTCTTCCAAATCCTTAATTCTGATAAAGGTTTTACATCTGAGTTCAAAGGAGGGGGGGGCGAACACAAAACGGACAAAAACTACCCAGAAGACCTCTAACAAATAAATATGGAGCAAAGTCTTGGTTAGCAAAATTTAAAACCAGATGATCTAGCTTATGATGGTTAATGACAATGGTTTATCACACTGGAGGGAAGGTACCTTCTTGCAGATATGTTTTAGTGCTTCATTCTGACTCTAATTCTTTCCTTCAGAGTAAATAAAATCCCTGGATGTAACAGGCTGAGCACAAGCAGGAGCTTTCTGTAATATGAAATCTGTTTACCAGGGAACCCTTGGTAGACTTTTGAAACCTGCACATTTTTAATGTTTACACAAGGGTCTTTTTTGATTGGAAAGTAAAGACTGGATTATTTAGATCTCATTTATGCCTGCCTATACATTCTAGAATCAAAAAAAAAGTATGACAACTGAAGCAACACTAAACTCTGTCAATATTTGGTGCAAATAAATACGTAAAAGAAAAAAAAAAAAACATATTTGGAATAGAGAGAGCATTTATTCAGCAGGATCTAAGGATGTGTTTAAGTTATGACCCCTCAGTTAGACTTCTTGCATGTTGTATTTAAGCATTGAACCAGGACCTGAAAATATAAAACTGTTTTTATTCTATGTAGTACTGGTAATTACATGGAAACTGTGATGCATCTGTTACTAACCACTCCTAGAACAGTAGTGCAGCTGTTCCTCTTTGCATGAACCTTTTGGGAGGCTACATGATAGAAATGTTTGGCAAGACTAAAGATTATCCACTCACAAAGTTATGCCACTGAAGCGACTACGTTATGGAGTAAACTTTTAGGGGAAAAACAAATGCTGAAAATGTGTTGATATGTTGCATTTTATCATGTGGCCAAAAAGATATTTAAAAAAATTTAAAGTTCCTGTCTTAAATTCTAGAACTACAGTGAATTTTTTTATTTGCATAGGTAATGTACTTCGGATTAACTGATGTCAGGTTGCTTCTACCAAATGCCAAAGCTGAAACTCTTTAAATATATTTTATAGAGTTTAACAAGCCCTGCAGGCCTCCCAGCTCAGTCAATAAGGATGGGATCTGTGATGATAGATAGTGAGTTACAGAGCCTAGGTTAGGAGAATTACATTTTGAAATCAGATCTTGCCAGAAGTTTTCTACAATTGATTATTAAACTTTGTTATCTTCCTATGTATAAAAAAGGTATCTTACTGGAGGCACTCAGGAGTTAATATTACCTTCAAAAGTATACTTTTAAAGGCAGTTTGAGTGTTTTCTGGAAGATGAAGGGTTTTTCCTGTCAAAATATTCCTGAAACATTCAGCATTGAAGAGATTAAAAAATTTCTTCTGGTGGAATTCAGGGAACGCTATTTAATGTCTTTGTGTATTACTGTAATATACATGGTGTTGGTAAAAGTGATAGAGTGGGAAAAGGAGAAATACCAGCTGTGTATTGGCCAATTTGCGAATGGAAACAGAACTAGGAGTGGAATGGAGCATCAGTGCTCATCTACTTGCTGCAGGATTTGATGCAACAGTCACAGAGAGCCCAGGTTGCTATTGTATCTCTCTGTATGGCAGGCTCACATCTGGCAAGAAAATTTCAAGTTGTCAGTGGTTTTGTGCTTCACTTATACAGCCCAAAACAACCCCTCTCTACTCAGCTACTGTAGGTTTTGTACTGTGCAACATGAAGATCTTTTCATTGAATATAACAGAAATACTAGATACTTCAAGTAGCTATGGAACTTATCTTCAGTCTTTTGAATAGTAAAACCCGTTTTGGTTTGGTTTGGTTTGTTTGTTTTGATTCATACAGATTGAGCAACTTCCTACTGAGAACACACATTATGAAGCACATTCCTTAAAATCAGGTTTTTAAAAGAAAATAAAATGTTCTTTTAAAAATATTCATTCTTATTGACATTGTTCTTCATGCAAAATGAATTATTTCTCACAATCTCTCTCCTAATCTGATATTGGGTGTCGCCTTCGTGAGGCGTGGCGACCTGGTTCAGGAACGGCACGGCGACCCCCCTCCCCGGGGCGCTCGGGCCATCGACTCGCAGACACCAATGTGGTGGACGGCAAATGGCGTTTATTGGTAGATAACACGGTGTTATATACCTTGGGTTTACGACATCACTTCCGTCTGCTTACTTCACACCTAAATGCTACTGGCTATTAGGGGAGGGGGTCCTATCTTTCCATACAGCGCGATATCTTCCGGCCGCCTGATCCTAACTACCCACATTTCCCCCCTCCCTATGCATAATGAAACTAGCTAAATGTAAAAAGCTTAAAAAGATATATATCATAATCTTGGGTAAAAAACGTTGAAATATATACGATAAACTTGAATAGAAAATATAAGGCACGCTAATGCAAGGGATAACTAGGGTGTAACAGGGAATAACAGGGTAACTAGAGGTAGAACTAGAGGTAGGTAAAAAATTCTAAGCAAGAATATTCTTAGAGCAATTGCCGGCGTTCTATCATCATGATGTTAACTTGTTCTAGCCGGCTCTTGGCAAACGACACGAGCTTATTCAATATACAGGGTCCGAAGATCAATGCTATTATGATTGTTACTACTGGCCCTATCAGGGTAGATATCAGGGTGGCAAGCCACGGTGAATGGTAAAACCATGATGCAAACCAATTTTGCTGCGCCTCTCGTTCCCTTTTTCGTTTTTCCAGTCCTTCTTGCAATTTGGCCATGGTGTCTCTCACTATTCCAGTGTGGTCGGCATATACACAGCATTCTTCTCTCAGCGCAGCACATACTCCTCCTTGTTGTAAGAACACTAGGTCTAACCCTCTCTGATTTTGTAGCACTACTTCAGATAGTGATCTAATTGACCTTTCTAACGCACTTATTGATTGTTCGATTCTAGCTAAGTCCTCATCTACTGCTATTCTCAAGGCACTAAATTCTTTATTTTGTTGCACTAAGGATGCTACTCCTGTACCCACTCCCGTCCCTGCTATGATCATTAGAGTGGCTACTGTTAGTGCTGTAAAGAGTTCTCGTTTTGACAGATGGTGTTCTGGGGTAATCTGTGAGTCATAGACAAAGTCTTCGGAATGATAAAAGATTTTAGGGATTATAGCTACCTGGACACAATATTCCGAGGATTCATCAAATTTGTCCAACGACAAACAGGGTGTAACTCCCATAATAGAACAAACCCACTTGGTATTGTCGGCCGGTATTAACCACTTTGCAGGAGTTTTATCCTGTGTCTCATTAACACATAGTTGTTTTTTATGGTTTGGGACTTTACCCACGCACACGTCGCTTCCTACTACTTCTGCTAATGTAATACCTTGTTTTTCTATGTCCCATGTGCACTGGGCTGGATTTGAACCATTTACTCGCATGGGCTTGTTATTTACTCTTACAGCCTCGTAAAAGGGTGGCCGTACTCCGTAACACAACCAACAGTGCTCCGTAAGATTGGGGTTAGTTTTGTTCAGCAGCTGATAGCTAGCTTGCATCATTTTCCAGAGAGAATGTCGGTCAGAAATTATGGCGGTGTGTGCAGTAAGTCTGGTGGTGTGTACAATAAGTTCGGTACTACTTACAGTACTATGTGGCGATGGTGCAGGTGTTGTTGGGTCAGGTATTTTTGGGTGAGGAACCGGGTTAGGCCTAATTATTCGATTGGGGCCTGCTGGCAGTGGATCTTTCGGAACAATCTCCTTTTTTATGAGGATAAAACCACCTCTGTCTGACCCTGATTCTAGATACCTTACTCCCCCCATTTTCCCAAGAAGCCAAGCGTCTTCTCGGGGGTTGGTAACATTTAGAAAGAGGAATGAGCAAGCTCCCTTTTTTTGTGATGTCGCTCGTCCTGGTCCTTGTGCTGGGGCACGCCCCCATTTTGCACGTCCTGATGCTGCTTGCGGTGGAGAACACTTATGCGGACCCCACTGGACTTTTAGGTATTTATCCTTACCGTCACCCGGTATCCAAGTAGGGGCTATGGACTCACATCCCCAATGACCGCAAAAATATTGATCAGGGTAGTTACAATAACCTTTCCCAGGATTAGAGCTGGGGCACATATAAAATTCTGAGTATTCCCAGCATGGGTTTATCGGGACAAGCTGACACAGAATGGTAGTGAAGCTCGGTGCACTTGATGTAATCTGAGTAGCGATAACGTGCTGATCTTCAACTCGAATGAGGGACCATTTAAATGGACGATGAGGATGGTGTTCTGATACTGCTTGTCCTATAGTGACGAGCCCTACAATGAAGATTATACATTGTGGGTGTAAACATTGTAGCCTCTGCTTATAGGGGTTGTGTCGCCGTTGTCCGGATTCTGCTGGTGCGGGACTCTCAGGTGTGGGCAGGACGTTTGCTGACTTGTCATCTTCTCCTGCTACCGGAGCATACGGATTACGAGGGTGTCCGATAATCCGGTTCTGTGGAGAAAAACTCACAATTTTTATTAGTTTTATTCTGGAGGTCTGGTTTGATGGACTTAAGCGGACACCACTTAACTGTTCCATCTCTTCTGATTGCGGCATACCCTCGCCCTGTAAGGACTACCCTCCACCCTTGTTCCCATTCTCCTAGCTCATTTCTGATTATGACCAACGGGCCTTCTTCTAGCACCCGAGTGGCCCAATGTTTTTGGGTGGGGCTATTTCTCTCTTCCCCCCTAGGAAATTGATTTAGTGCTAAAAGAGCGGTTGCTAACAGGCGTGCTTGGTCTCCCGGGGGAATGGCGCTGGTGAAACCTTCTGGTTTTGCCAGCACCTCTAATTTAGACTTTAGAGTGTGATTCGCTCGTTCGACTATGGCTTGTCCTGTGCTATTATATGGAATGCCGTGTGTCAGGGTAATACCCCATTTCAAAGCAAATGCCTTAACTGATTTGGAGACAAAATTCAGACCGTTGTCTCTTTTGATCTGATTAGGAATGCCAAGCCACGCCATAACCGTTAACCAATGTTGGATGGTTGCTTTGGAGTTGGTTCTAAGGTGGTGTGTGGCTACGATCATTCCGCTATATGTATCTACAGTTACGGCTAGCCACGCTTGGGGTTTTAGCAACTGACAGAGCGTAAAGTCTGTTTGCCACAATTCGGAGGCTTTGAGACCTCTGGGGTTGACTCCACTGGACCACAGTGGTGTTTTCTGACAGTGGGGACATGTGGCTACTACGTGTTTTGCGTCAGTGACCGAGATTCCGCATCTCTTCGCTAGCGCTTTAGCTCCGATGTGGAGGGACTCGTGTAGCTGACGGGCATCCCTTAGCGTCCACAACCCTTTCGCTGCGGCGTCTGCTTTGTCGTTACCGGTTTGGAAAAACCCTTTGATTGGGTCGTGGCTGTTAACGTGGATGACCCATATGGTGCCCTTTCGAGAAAAAAGTGCTTCTTCCAGCATCAGGGCTGTTGTGGATGTTGACACGCCAGGCCCCGCCATGGCCAAGCAAAGTTTGGCCACGAACATCGAATCGGTCACGATATTGAGATGTTCCTCTGGGAATAGTCCACACGCCAGTACTACGGCCATCGCTTCTAGCTGCTGGGCTGAAAGCGCACAGTCGGTCATTTTAATGCAGTGCCATTTTTCTCCAGATTGCCATACTGCCGCCGCGGTTGAGGTCATTGGGGATGCGTCTGTAAAGACCGTTGGTCCCTGTTGGGGTCGGTCCATGATCTTCTGTGGGAGGTCGATGTCGACAATGGTCAGCATGTGAGTCCAGGGGGGCTTTGTAGCATACCGGACTTCTCCGCCAAACCCAACAAGAGCTATAGCTAGATACTCTGACATCGTCGTTGATTGCTTTGGGAGCTGCTTGCGGAAGGGTAAGTATATCCTGGCGGGTTCCATGCCTAGGTGTCTTAGGGCGAGTTTTCTGCCTTTCATGAGATTACCAAGGCACTCGACTCCTGGAGAGAATGCACGTGATGGTTTTCCCAGGACTATCCATTGTATTGGTCGAGCCTTTTCAGGGGGCCCCTGGGCTAGTGCCCCTACTCCCCCGCCCTCCGTGAAATGTACATACAGATCAAGCGGTACACCAGGGTTCCACCTGGCGAGTGTGCTCGACGATACCTGTTGGTCGATAAAGTCGAGAGAGTTCATTGCTTCCGTCATCAGAGTTTTTTGTTCCCAGGGGTTTTTTCCTTTCAGAAGATCGTATAGGGGGGCCATGATTTCGGGAGGGATCAGGACAATGTTACAGAGCCATTGCAAGGATCCCACCAATTGCTGCATATCATGGAGTGTTTTGATGTTCCGACGGATTTTTATTTGGGGGGGAGTTACGTAAGAACTGGTGATCCCCACCCCCAGGAAAGTTACACATGGTCCCCTTTTGACTTTCGCGCCCGCGATTTCGAATCTGTTCGTTTTTAAAGTTTCTGAAACCGCTGTTACTAGCTGGTTCACCTGATTTTCTGTCGGCGTGGCGATTAGAATATCGTCCATGTATTGAATGATAGTCGCAGTCGGATCATTGAGCTGAACCGGTGCTACTGCGCGATCCACTATAATTTGGCAGATAGTAGGCGAGTTAATCATTCCTTGAGGCAGCACTTTCCACTGGAAACAAAGGTTGGGGCGTGAGCTGTTTGGGAACACTACAGAAAAAGCAAACCGCTCTTTGTCCTCCTCATGCAGTGGTATTGAAAAGAAACAGTCTTTAATATCAAGAACAGCACACGGTTGTCCTTCTGGTATCATAGAGTTCATGGGCAGCAGCGTTTGGACGGGACCCATTGGTTGAATTTTCTTGTTTACTTTGCGCAGGTCATGGAGGAGACGAAACCCCTCGCCAGTTCATTTGGGTATTACAAAAACTGGGGTGTTCCATGGGCTAGTAGAAGGCTCTATATGACCTCGTTGTAACTCGCGGTCGACTAGCTTAAGAAGAGCGTCCATTCGAGGCTTTGACAGGGGCCACTGCTCGACCCACACTGGGTCGGACGATTTCCACGTCAGTCTAATAGGTGGAAGTGGGTGTGCGGCAGTGGCCCTCACAATAAATTTGTCACCCTGGCTTTCAAAAGGGCTAGAGCGTCCCTTCCCAGCAGGGGTGGGACTCCTGACATGACATATGGGAAGAGGGTAATGGTTTTCTCCGGCCCTTTTTCAGTGTGAAGCGTGATTGCTATTAGTTGAGCACTTTTCCGAGCCCGGGTTAATCCCCCGACTCCACCCACCATGGGGGCGTTTTCTAATTTCCAATGCGGGGGCCAGTTTGTCTCAGGAATAACTGTAACATCTGCTCCAGTGTCAATCAAAAAGGGGACACTAATGGTGGTGTCATCTAGGGTATTATAAAGGCAACAGATGCCCCACACCACTGGCGGGCTATCGCATTTTACTGCCAGGGCCACCCTGGGGTCTCGCCCCCAGGAGATGGTTGTTGCTGCCCTTGAGGTAGGGACTGGTTCGGATGGATCGTCGGTTGAGCCATAAAGTTGGTCGTTTCTCGAGGGGGCAGCGGGTTCGGAGGTGTTGTGCCCCATCCGGGGTTGGCATAACTGGGCCGCATTATGTCCCAAGTGGGAGAGGGCTGTGCGCGGCTCAAGTGCCCTCTCCCCTTCCCGTTTCCCTGGTGTTTAGATCTTCAGTCTTTGGCGAAATGCCCTTTCTTTCCACAGGCCCAACACGGCCCTCTCGGTCGATTTTGGCGCGGGGGGAGCGCTGTGGGCGGGTTCCCCAACCGAGGGCAGTTTGCCGCCACGTGGCCCACCTGACCACAATTAAAACATGTCATCACATTAGCTATCGCAGTGCGAACAGCTACCTGAATTGGGGCTAAGTGCTCTTCCTTTGCGACATGCTTGATCATGTCTGCGATACTTGACCCCACTGGCAGTGATCGTAGGATCTCTTTGGTTGCCGAATTACACTGCTGACGTAAGCAATCTGCAACAACCGGGCCTTTCGCTTCCGCGGGCAGGGTTGAGGAGTTGACCGCTGCCTGAAGGCGATCCACAAACTGCGTAAAGCTCTCGCTTTCATTTTGCTTAATTGTGGACCACGGCGACGGCTTGGCAATAACTCTAGAAGCGGTGCGAATAGCTTCTCTAGCCGCGCGAGTAGTTGTCATAACTTCATGGGCCCGCAGGCCCTGGGCCTGCGCCTGGGGGGTAATCATGGTGGGGTCTGTACCCATCAGCCGCTGCAGGCTGGAACCATGCAGCGGGTGATCCGCCCCGGCCACTTGGGCTAATTGTCTCGCACAGTTGTCCTCCCATTCTTGTTTAAAAACGATCATCCCTGCCCCATCAAAAATCAGTCTACAAGTTTGTTTTATATCGAACGGGAGCATATTGTCTCCCCCAAAGACACCATCTATGAGGGTGGAGACCATGGCAGAATTAAGGCCTTTATCTGCAATCGACTTAACGATCGCTTGTATATCTTTAGGGTTTACTGGCGAGTAAACCCTCTGTCCCCCGTCCGTCACTTGGACCGGGAACGCTAGCCTGGCTGATGGAACCCACTCGGCACACACAGTCTTTATTTTTCTCCAGTCGGTGAGGGGGAGGTTTTTGTTTTTATTTTGGTTGAAAGTGTTTTGGCTTTTTACTGTGTGTACTCCCATTTCCTCCTCCTCTGAGCTTGGATCAGTCACGAGCCACTCGTCCCAGCTAGTGTCTGATCCGGAGCCGGAACTCACTGACCGGCTGCTTCCGGTTTCTGATACCTTTTTGTCGGGCTCCAGCCCCGCCCACTTCTCCTGCAGGCGAGCCATTCCCTCCCTCTTGGCCCGCCCCTCCTTTCTGGTTCGCCCCACCCTTTGCTCGGGGGGGTGTCTGCCCTCTGAGGGCATTTTTTCAGATGGTCGCTCTGATTGGCTTTCCGCCCTTCGCTCATGCTCCCCTCCTCCTCCTGGCCACTCCCGCCGCCTTTCTTCTTCTCATTCTCCTCCCCTTTTTGTTCATGTGCGCTTGTTAATGCTAGCGCCTCCTCCCTGTTCCCGCCGCGGGCATCTTCGGCCCACCCATCCCCTTTGTGCTCGGCACCATCTTGGGGCGTATAGGGCGGTGGTTTAGCCCGGGCTTCCTCAGATTCTATCCTTTTTGTAACGCCCCTGGCTTCCTCAGCCAACCCTCCCCAGAAGGATTTAGCTCTCTCTTGCACCTCCGTAAGCGGGTCAGGGTTCGGGGATTGAGGGGACATGGCGCCCTCTTTCAGATCTTTAGGCTCGGCAGAATCATCACCATCTAAGGGGTGCAAAGTCTGTGTGACTGCCCCAACTCCCAATTTCGGGATGGCCAACAAACAGTCCTTTGCCGCCCTCCAAGTCTCCTGTTCTTGTATTGCCTTCTGCAGAGCCTGTACGACTTTCCCCCACGACTTAAGGGTTTTCCCACAACCCGAGGACATCGTCTCCTTGGCTAACACTTTAGTACATTTATCCCACACTTCAGGGTGAAGGATATCGACCGGCTGGTCAATGGTCCCAATGTGTAAAAGCCTCGCAACGGCGAGGGTAAAATCTTTGGGCTTACAATCGATACCCCGCTGCTTATGTAATTGCGATACGACCTTCACAAGAGCTTCCATCCTCCTTGTTGGTCCGGGAGCGTCCTCCCTGCCGGGCTGGTCCTGCCGCTCCGGCCACCGTTCACCCGATTCCAGGTGGGCTTTCCCGGGTTTCGGCACCACTTGTCGCCTTCGCGAGGCGTGGCGACCTGGTTCAGGAATGGCACGGCGACCCCCCCTCCCCGGGGCGCTCGGGCCATCGACTCGCAGACACCAATGTGGTGGATGGCAAATGGCGTTTATTGGTAGATAACACGGTGTTATATACCTTGGGTTTACGACGTCACTTCCGTCTGCTTACTTCACACCTAAATGCTACTGGCTATTAGGGGAGGGGGTCCTATCTTTCCATACAGCGCAATATCTTCCGGCCGCCTGATCCTAACTACCCACAATTGGGAAGATCTGAAGATTCAAATCTTTGTACAAGCAATACTGCAACTCCAGATGTATTCTTAACCTGAAAACTGTTGAGAGAAAATGGATAACTTTAGCCTTGCTACAAAGCCCAATCAAGTCAGTAGAAATTTTTCTGCTTTTTCAGATTCAAAGTTTTTTGTGCCGCATTGAATCCAAATTAAACATCACATTAGTATTTTCAGAAAATTTGAGTGACAGAGGTTGACAATGCACCTGTATTATAGATATGCGGTATGCTAGGCCCATGTGAAAATAGTGCTGATGTAATATATTCTATAATGAAGTATAAAGAGTGGAAACATGATCTGGGCAATGATCTGGTCTTTTCATCTTCTACAATACTTTATCTGAGCTTGTACCAAGATTTCCTCTTGATACATATTCGCCATGAAGTAGCTTTGTACTAGAGAACAGTATGGACTTGGTGAAGTGAATAAACACTGGGGAGAAAGGAAATGTAGAGATACATTGTAGGAAAAAAGAAAACAAACAAACAAACAGTTAGAGACCTTGTGCATTGTTAAACAATTATTTGTGCAGCTAAAATTAAAAAAGAAAAAGAAGGAAGAGTTTCAACCTATAAATATTTTTATACACAAATCTTATAAGCTAGTTTGGACTCACTTGTCATAAAAGGAACTACATTTTCTCTTGGTACACCAAAAAGGATATCTTTTTTTGCTGAATAACTGTGCAGTTCTAAATGCAATTTGTTGTTTGAAGGAAGTGAGTGGGAGAGAGGTATTAGAAAATGCTGAAGCACAATGAACACACAAAAGGAAGATTAATTATTTCCTCTCTGAAACTATTTTTGTGTGTATAATTAGGTAAACAAAATGGACATCTGCACTTAAGCTTGCTATCTTCAGGTGCTCTATACTTGCATTTTACTTGGGCAGCTGACAAGCATTCACTGGAAATAATGTTACTTCTTTCAAGAAGCTTTTTTTTTTTTTAAAATACTGTACCAGGTAATACAAGTCTTTTCTTTTCTTTGTTGAGAAAATTCTGTCCTAATATGTTCATGTCCACAATCCTTTTCTCCTAAAGAGCTTTCTATTCCTCTAGAAAAGACAACAGACACTCCTCAACATCACTTGCAATGCGGTTTAAAGGCATACGTTGTGATAACTATTTGATTAAAAAACATAATTGTACATCCAATGCTATTAACCCAAGACTGATGTTTCTCCAGTTTCTATAGACAGATAAATATCTCCTATTTGTTTTATACAGACCATGGATCAAGTATGGTTTCGCTATATATAGAAAAAAAAAATGATGTTACCATTCAAAGTGTTTTTTCTCTCAGATACATTTCACACAAACGGTTCTTAGGGAGTTAACAGTTCCTCAGAGAACCAGATCCTCGATAGGATTATGGCAATTACTGATTCATATGGTGATGGGAATGTACAAAATTGTTATTGTCTAAATAAATTCTGAAGGCAGATATCTGACAGTAGGGTGTCTCAAACCACTGTTTTAGATTTAACTATATCCATCATCTTTCTTTTTTTTTTCTTTTTTTTTTTTTTAAACTAATTATAAGATACTGTTATTTGAAAACTCTATAGGTTATAGTCTGCTATTATTTACTCTGGTTAAAATGTTGGTTTTGCTACTTTACTGAGAAAACAGAAAAACAAACAAACAAACAAACAAACAAACAAAACCACCACCACCAAAAAAAAACAAACAAAAAACTACCAGAACGTAAAACTCGGAACATTAACAATGGCAAAGAATTTAATATATGGTCACAGATTTATTTTAATACAAGGTAAATATATGAGAAGACAAAATACCTTGGAAGGCCCTTCCTAGTCCTAGCAAAGATGAAGCTATTAGTAAAGGATGGATTAAATTACTGCTGCATTTAAATATCTTTTCTCTCAGTCTTTTGGTGTGCAAAGAGGAGAGAGCTGCTGCTGTTTAGTTTGATGCTATTTTGTAGTCCTCTGCTGATAAGCACAGTTTGACTGCGTGAAAACATAGAAGAGGTTGTGCTTAATGAAACTGCTGAAATTCTTCAGAGATATTACTGACATTATAGAAGAGGTAAATACAGTGGATGTGATGTACTTAAATTTCCAAGAAACATTTTATGAAGTATTTAATCTGATACTTCTGGCTTAGTTGGAATGCTATTGAATATTAGATAAACAAGATGCTGGATGTAATCAAAACAAGAAAAACTACCATAGCCGAGAGCTCACTGACCTAATTGAGCATCTAATACTCATACACGAGGGTTATCTTGACCCCATTCAAGATACGACTATTCCACCCTACTGCCTTTCAGTCTAAAGGTTCTTAATTAAGAATGTATCTCTTAAATTAGATTATATTCTTGTCTTTGGTGTTCAGATGTGTTTTTCTCTAATAAGTTATAGTCAATTTATGGCCATAAAACTACAAATCATATATCACAGCAGACCAGAAAAAGGAATATTGTCATCACAACATTCATGTTAATTCATACTTTGTAATTTATACCACAAGTACTTTCTTATAAATGAATTGTGAAATTGGGAAGCAATTCCCAATTCCAATGTCTCAAATTGATGATATACCGCAAACCTCTGTTTGTTTGAGGGAATTAGTTCATTCTGTATTATTGTCATTGAAAAATCAGCTTTCAAAACAAGGTTTTTTTCTGTTTTTAATAAATGTTGATCTCTACTCAAAGTCTTTATAACTGATAGAATGGCAAATTTGTTCTTCTGTGAAATGACTGAATTTAATATAGGTTACACTGCTATCACTGGAGACAGAACAGATATCTGCATATTGATTATGGCCATACCTTTTGCTAAGGGTTCCAACACTTTTTTAATTAACCTTTCTTAGTCATATATGACTATCAATATGTAACTGTCTGAGGTTGTGACTGCCTCAAGCTAATTTCTTAATGTTGTGTAGCCAGTCAGATCGGGCAAAACACATGGTTTTGCCTTTTTCAAATAAAATAAAAACTGTGGTGATTTATCTTCAGCAGCTAATTTCAATTGCCACTGTGTTTCAGAGCAGCACCTTAAAAACTGTTGTTACCTATATTTGCCCAAGATATTCTTTTTAAAAATGCACAGGTTTAGGTGATCAGAGGCTTCTTGCAGGTCGTCACCCAACAGTGGAGGTGCATAAAGTTATGAGATGGGGATCCTGTGGAGCACACTGGAGCCAAGCTCGTGGAATGAAAGGAGGGCATTTTTGCCTGTGGTCTTGGTGACCTTGTCTGCCCTGTTTTTGACAGTCATTGTGAAAAAGGGGACAAGAACTGCACTAGAAAGAGTGCTGAGAAGAAAGTATGACTTAACCAAGGATATAGATGTAAAATATGTTTGGGAATGGCTGATGTAAGAGTCTCGGGCTGAGGAACTGCAGCTAACTGGATCAAGACATGTTAAAGTTGGGAAACATCATTAGGAATGGAGTCTTGGAAGGGTTCAGGGAAGAGGAATGAAGGAAACTGTTATGCTGAATATGACAAGATGAGGGGGATCATGCTTGAGGATCAGGGTTTGAGGAGGGAAATAAGAAAAGTAATCTATGCCTGAGAGTCCAGTTTTTTAGGAAGCTAGAGACAGAACTCACATTTCCTCAGACAATTCTGTTGCTGTCCACAAAGTTACAAAACCAGGGACAGTATGGAGCTCTTGATATTCACACAGAGAACTACAGCCTACAGCGGCCATCATTTTTTCCATTAGTTCAAACGGAAAATCTTTAAAAGTTGAAACGGATTTGTGAATCACATGGTTGTTAACATTGACCCAGGGAGTTGAATGGCTTTTTTTCCTAGGGTTTTGGGGTGGTTGTTTTTAAATCGCTCATTAGAATATGCAGGCTTAAACACAGTGAAACACTCATGAAAACTTGGGTTGCCAGCAACTACATACACTTTTATTCAGCACAAAATTACATGTTGATGCATTATGTTCTAATTAATTTGACCTTTATTTCCCATTTTAACTGAAACTCATGGTCTAATTCATGGTCCGTTACCCATAAGAAACTTCAGATTTCTTCTGCAATCTCAAACCCCTGTTCACTTCAGCCTTCTGTTTTATTTAGTTTCTGAATGGGAGATTACAACATGAAAGTAGAACTATAATTCAACATATATGATACCAAATGGCAGAGACTCATGCCCAGACCTTCAAGAACTGAGAAAATCTTTCATTTCTGTGAAGAATGTAATACAGCTTCTTTACAACACTTTGTACACGAACCTTTTCTCTGTTGTGGGTTACCATGATTGCTAAATGATTGTTTCCTCATGATAATATTGAGTTCCCTCATTTCAGAGTTCACCTGTAAGACAGTTGACAATGACCTGCACAACGAAGTGAATTTTTTACTGTGGATTTAACACACCCTTCTGGGATATATCATCTTTGACGTAATATCTCTAATTCTACAGATGATGTAAAATGCGGGCCAATTAATGCTGGTAATGGTAAAGCATTTATTGCTACAAACAGTAGATGTACAGGAATATGAGTAGATGATTTCTCATTATCCTTGCCAAACCCTTTATTAGGAATCTGAGGTTGGGGGTATCTACCACTCAGCCAAAGAAGATGACAGCAGTCTAGTAGCTGAGGGTCTGCTCACCCCTATCATAGCTTGCTTAAAACAACCATAATCCTATATGAAAACTTATCAGAACGTATTGGCAATGGCAGTGGAAGACTGAAAAAGAATCTTCAGGAGTCTGCTGTTTACTTTGTCCTCCCTTCTGAGTGGGCTGTTAAAATAAATATGTGGTTTTGTTAATGCATTGCAGTAATTCCTCTGCAGAGAGTAGCGCTCTCATCAGTGCTACTAAACTAATTTTCAAACCTCTGCACTATTGCTAAGCACATAATAACTATTGCCCTTGCCCACATCTTTCCACTACCACTTTGGGATACTTGGAATATAAATGCACTGAATGAAAACTGATACTTAAAATTTAAGATCCTTCAAAGAAAGGAACTACATGAATGTAAAGCACCATTATTAAGCAATAACAACTGAGTTGCAGGCCGTTAACACAGTCAGTCATTAATCCCAGAGAAATCCTCTATGCTGGACTTTTTATTATTATTATTATTATCATAAGCATAATACAAAGCAAAGAATCAATCCCACAGGTATATTGACTCTTTAGTGGGTGATACTGCTGTTGTTATATCGCGTGCTATAATTACTGTGCACATTAGCTAGTCTGTTCTCACTGTAACACTAGTAATAGCCAGTAAAGGAGGGAGAGAAATGCTTCCGAAGTGTTAAATCCAAATATGAGAAATATTTGTAGTCCTCATGCTCTAAGCAAAGCTACATGAAATGAGTGTCTTTCCCCAAAGAGGTACTTTATCTGAATAGCTGTTCCATGTTAGGAACCCTCTCCTGCCTCACAGTCCTCTCTCTCCCTGCAAGCACCAGGAATACACTTCCTACCTTGGTTTAGAGACAGAGGAGGCAAGAGTCCTTAACAAGATGCTCTGGGCCACAACCTTTGCAGCAGCAGATCTTCACAGCTTGAGAAAAGGTGGGCCAAACTGTCACATGCAATATGCCAGACATCTTGAAAGAGAACCACAGCTCTATTTCAGAGTTAGGATTATAAAGCAGTAGCAAATGAGGTATAGTAGGCAAGCCCTCATTTTTGATGAGGTTGCAGGCAGAGTTTTTATTGCTAAAGCTTAGGCCTACGTAGCAGAAAGAAAGGAAAGAGGAGGCAGCTGCAGCACAATGACCTGCCAAGAGTCTTCAGTGAACATCTAGAGATCAGAGCACCATGTCTTCGCTGCTATTGTTTCCTGTGCTAGCTGCAGCTGAGCTTGTGCATGCTGCAGTCTCACTTGCTATGTAGGCATTTCCCTGACTATGCATTTCTTTAAATCACCCCTCCTTTGCTTTGGGATATTTTCTTTTTTTTTTCCTCCCCCCCTCCCACCCCCCCGTTAAGTTTCAGTTACAGTCTATTTATATCACCTCCGGTTCTTTGGGAAGAAATGCTCTCAAAGGAGATCTTGAAACAAGTTAGTGCAATCTTCTAACTTTTTTGTCAATATTTAAAAATGAGGCAGGCAGAATTCTCTTGTTATTTCTCATTTTCATGAAAAGAAGATCAGTTTGCAGCCATTCTGTGTGTAACAATGACAGCAAGATCTTTTGTAGTTCTTCAGTCTTTTAATAAAGAGTTTGACAGGACCTGTTTTAGAGTGTCTCTCATCGACAGTAGGATGGGGTTTTTTCCTGGCAATTTGCTTGACCCAAATATAGTTCAACTGAGAAAAGGAATGGGTTTCTTGATGTCGGTCCCCTTATTTGCACATTTTTAAACTTCAGCACTGACAGAGGCCCAGGAAGGTTTAGTGAAAAGTTCACATACTAGGTCGATCACTGGCCAGGGGTCACCGATGCTATCACAAGTCATTGTACTTGCTGCACACATGTACAGGGTAACTTCCCATAAAGGACAGAAATTGGAAACTATAGGACAGAAACTGGAAACTATTCAAAAGGCAATACCATCCACAAACAATTCAGCTGCATGTATTCAAGTATCTAATTCTTATGATGAAATGCTTGTCTTCTGCCAAAGAAGCTGAGGCTGGTGTAGCAATTTGTACCATAATGTAAGAATATTTCAGTAGAAATAGTTTTACATCCAGGAGAAATCTGTGCACTGTTTTGAACAATTTCAATGATTCTGTTTAGCATAATTGTAACTGTAGTTGTATAATGTCCTTTTTTCTTTAAACCCACTTGTAAACAGCAATTTGGTTATGAAATGATCTCTTTTGTGAAAACTTAAGGAATAAGAGTATTAGCTAACTGTCATGTATTTTTATTTCCTTGATCACCGAAGTATCTTTATAGTTTTTAAGTGTATAACTTGTGTTAGATATCAAAGAATAGTCACATTAATCCCAGTAAACTTTATTACTTTTTAAGTTTGACTGACAAATGAAGCATTAATTGTTTAAAGTCTACTCAAAATTCAATGGCATAGATTATAGAATATGATGATTTATTATGAGCTTGTTGACTGTAATAATTGGTGCATTTTTTGCTGAGATTATTGATTTTTCAAGATTGTTCTCAGGAGTCTCATTGAAAATCTTTCAAGGCCAGTGGTGTCAACAGTGATGGGCTACAATGAGTTTCAATTTAATGTATTCCTTTGCTTAACTCCCTTGGTACTTTACACTTGAACAGATATGACAGATCTTCTGGCAACATTTATGTGAATATAAGATATATTAAATAATATGTAACATTTCAAACCTCCTTGGAGCAGTTTCCATGGAGACCAAAGGTATCCATTGGAAATTAAAATACCGAGGATCTCAAGTTATGGGATGGAAATATTTGATACAAGGTTTTGAAATCTTGTTTCAGTAGGTAGGAGTTCATATGCCTGATAAATTAGGGCAATATTAATTCTGTATGCATGATCTTGTGAAAAATTTAGGAAGCAAATTAAATACTTTTTAAAAGGAATAAAATATTTTTTAAAGCTATGTGCTAGAAAATTTAAATTCACCCCTTAACTGAACAATGAGCAAATAATCAGGCTTAATGCAGAGACTTCTGTAAAAAAACAGAGGGAATGAGATCCAGTTTTACAGGCAGCTCAGGTAATATGGAACAGAAGCACCATCCTGCAGCTGCACAACCCCAGCTGAGGCGTGAGTAATGGCAGCTCCCTGTTAGTGAGCCCTGTCTGCTGAGTGTGTGTGGATGTATAAGCTGCTTCTTTTGGTCCTTCCTCCATTCTGGTCACTTGATACCTATTACAGAGGATTGCTTTATATTATGGCAGACAACTCTGCTCCAGTTATATACTGCCCCAACTTAAAATATGCCTAAGTGATGCCCTGGAAGTCCAGGCATGGATGATTTTGCTCTGAAATGAACCTGCTTTAACAGAAAAAAACAAACAAAAAAACTCCATTGCCTGACTGTCCTAGTTTCAGCTGGGATAGAGTTAAATTTCTTCCTAGTGCTGTGTTTTGGATTTAGTATGAGAAGAATGTTGATAACACACTGATGTTTTCAGTTGTTGCTAAGTACCCTGCTAGTCAAGGACAGCTTCCATGCCCTACCAAACGCACGAGAGGCTGGAGGGAGCATAGCCGGGACAGCTGGCCCAGCTGGATGAGGGGGTATTCCATAGCATGTGACATCATGCTCAGTGTATGAATGGTAGGCGTGTTCTAGGAAGTAGTGATGGCTACTCAGTTATCAGTCAGCCCGGGTGGTGAGCAATTGCATTGTGCATTACTCATTTTGTATATTCTACCATAATTATATATTATTATTATTATTATTATTATTATTATCCCTTCCTTTTCTGTTCCATTAAACTGTCTTTATCTCAACCCACAAGTTTTTCTTACTCTTACCCTTCCGATTATCTCCCTGTCCCACTGGGGTTGGGGGGGGGAGTGAACGAGCAGTTGTGTGGTGTTTGGCTGCCTGCCGGGTTAAACCACAACACTGACATACATGAAATAATGGTATTAACTATTGAGATGAATATACTTTAGGCCCAGGATTCTTTGTTTAGAATTAATATATTATGCTTAGACTGCTATGCAGAGAATCGCCGTAAAGTGGGACATAGCTCCCAGGAGCAGATTTCCCTTTTGTTGGTCAGCTTCTGAAGATTGAAATGCCCAGTCTAATCTCTGATATTCAGTCTGTGTTTGTATTACTTAAATCTTATTTAGCTGTCAGAAATTCTGTGTCACCAGCACAGTGGAGCTGCTTATATCAATATCTAAATGCTTCCAAATTGTTCTGATTATATAAGATTGCCCAAAAGATGTGAGGATAAAATGCTCTGGTTCTTCTGCTGTGGATTAAAAGTTTACTTGGGGGGGTGGGAATCTGTCTTCTATTTTCTTATCAAGATTAATAGTTACAAGTATGATGTCTAATGACTGGTCCACAGTGGAAATAATGTGTAATCACCAGCATGTGATACTATGGTCAGGAGATCAAATAAGGGCAAACTGATAGTGATAATTATAGACATTTATTTCATGCTGCAAGAAGGAAAAAAATGCTAATTAAATATAAAAACAGATGGCAAAGAGACCTTTGCAAAGGTCAACATTAGAAAAATCTTAGCTCTGAATTATCTAAGTGGATCAGACACATGTAATTTATCTGAGAGAATTAAAAAATAAAAATAAAAATAAAAATCACTTGATATTCAGAAGAAGATAATGAACAATGTTGCAAAAAGGAAGCAAACAGTACTAATAGCAGGACATGAAAGATCACTCGGTTTGGCCTCTAATTACTCACTTATTACATTCTAGGCTGATTCAGAAAGTGGATGTGCATACAGAAACTGTTTTATGGCTATATAATATTGACAGAATCTATATTTGATTAACTAGGAGAGAAAATATATTTGATTCTTTCACTTTCTGCAAGTTACTTTTTAGATTATAAAAGCCTGAGCTCAGTTAAAGTGTTCTAGATCAAAACGGCTAGCCTACTTTTGGTGTCCTTCAGCCAAAGTCCAGTTTGTTTGTCTTCTTCAGTCTACATAGATCATCATTCTTCTTAGCACATCTTTTTGAAAGATATGTGCTTCCTTCTGAATGGAATTATAAAAAAAAAAAATCAGGAATTTAAGTGGGCCTTTGCAATATCTTCCATCCCTAATGCATTAAATGATTGTAGTTCACTGCTGAGAAAACACCTCCTATTCAATGGCACTAATATTGCAAACTCCATTAAAAACTTTTTTAACTGCATAGCAGTTGTGGTGGTGCATTTCTCCCCTGCTTCTCCTGGGCCGCTCGTTGATCTCAGAAATACCCATGAAACCTCGGCCTTGGCGTACTGAGTCTGATGGTTGAGCGCTCCTTGACCATATCAGAAACTCTGCATGGCTAAGGCTGGGAATGTATTCCCACTGCCTGGCCCAGGCGCCATCTTATCTGAGTTGTAGCTCAGTTGTACCAACACTGAAACCTTCAGAATTTTAGTCACTACTGCCTTGGACCGTGGCCAGGATGGAAATTTACAGATGACTAACGTCAATCATCTTGTGCACCTATAAATGGTGGTCCTAAGTGAGACCCTTTGAGCTCTCCTGGACTTCAGCGGGTTGCGCCCAGCATCTCCCTCTGAGCGAAACGCTCCTCAGAGTTTGCAAACTCTCAAGTTTGCGATATTCGGAGGACCGTCGCCGGCAGGCACGGGACCTGGGCTGCAATACTCCTCGAGGCTCAACCCGTCGCCTGTTGAGAAATGCCAATACATTTTATGTATTTCACTGAACTCGAGAGAGATTTTTAACAGGTATATCTTTGCATATTTATCCATCTTTGCATCTGTGTGCGTGCGTGTGTGTATTGATGGAAGTACCTGCTAGCAAATATAGTCTGCTAAAACCTTATGATATATCTTAAGGTTGTGAATGAACTTTAGACTGCTGCTAAACACATAATCTTTAGACATATACCGTTGACCAAGTCTGGGACTAGGGGTAGGTCCAGCTGGGTCTACTCTGAACCTCGTGACTCAACGGGAGGGTCTCCTTACCCTTTTTGTATCAGACATAAACCATTGCCCAAGTCTGAGACTAAGATTAGATCCAGCAGGGTCTTCTCTGAACCTCGTGACTCAACAGGAGGGTCTCCCTTAACCTTTTCATTCTCAGCCTCTGCATAAATCATCCCAATTCTGTTCTAACACGATACCCTGGCTTCAGCTGAGATAGAGGTAATTTTCTTGCTAATAGCTGGTATAATGCTGTGTTTTGGATTTAGTATGAAAATAATGTTGATAACACACTGATGTTTTAGTTGTTGCTAAGTAGTGTTTACATTAGCCAAGGACTTCTCAGTTTCCCGTGCTCTTTTCCTTTGTATGCTTCACCCGTGTAGTAAGTGATAGAGTGAACCTTTCCATCGAACTCTGCTAAGTCGCGCTTTTATAAATTTCTGTTAAAATCACTTTCTGCTAATACCGTCAACAGTGATTCTTTGAGCGGCCTCTAAACCACTCATTCGCGACAGCAGTAAAGAGAAATTTTTAGAGTTAAAAAAGAAAAATCTTCTGAGGGATATCCAGAAGAAGAAAAAGAAATCTTGATTTGTCAGTGTAATTCTGAGATTTTAAGAAATTCACAGAGCCTTCATGCTACATTTGTGTAATATTTTCAAGCTTTTTCCCATTATTATGAAGACTGAAAACTTGTACCTCTTCAACTTGCCTTTATTTTAAAGAAATGACAGCTGAGTTATCTAATAATTTGCCTGCAAATGCCACTAGAGGCCATGAGGAAAAACGAGATGAACATTGTAAAAGTTTTGATAAAGGTATTGGTGTTAGCAACACTACCTTGCTATTTTTTATGAAACCAAAATGCATTAGTAGGAGCTTCAGCAGGCTGCGTACAAGTGTGGCTGGCTGCCATTTTTCTCTCTTAAGGCTGTTTTCTTTCCTTTTTGATAGAGTATAAAAACATAGTTGCATATCGAATATCTGCAGTTATGTTTCATTGCAAACAGAAGATCAAGGAGCATCTTGTTGCTTCGTAATTGTGAGGAGTTCTTGTTTGTAGTGGTTATACATCTTCATGAAGAAATGGGCTTTCTCCTCTAAGAAACTTCTCTTGTCCATGAAGCGATCCCTGAATTTTAAAGAAATAGCAAACCATGAAAGTGTTGGCCAGATATTGTAAAGAAACAAATATTCCAGATACGTCTGATTTTCTCTGATATTCCAGATGTCATTCATCAATTACAGAGGAGGGCAGCACAACGAGAATCTCTGATGCTTTTTATAGTTTGCATGGACTTTCCATTTAAAATATTATGTTAATTAACAATTAATACTGGAAAAGGAATTTTCATTTGTCTTATTCAAATCTACCCCTGCAAAGAATTGATTTTAATATTTTTCACACGGTGCTAGTAGTCTGGCAGCAGCATCTGACATTGGTTATGCTGTTAAGTTGGTGGTTTTGAAAGTCAAATAACATCAAGCAGCAGCTTCTTTTATCTCAACATTGGCTCTGGAAAAACAACTGTCTCAGTATCAAAATTCTGTGACTGAATTTGGTCATCCCTTCATCAGCAGTTGATCTAACTTTGTTTGTTGAAAGTACAATTTTTTTTAATATGTATGAAAAAAAAACAAATTATGATATCTGGAAATAAGAGAAAAGAACAATACATTTTTTCTGATGTATGTTTGTTAAGTAACATGCAATTTGAGGTAAGGTGAAGGGTATATTATTGTTCTCTTTGTCACAGCTAAACTATTAGAGGAAAAAGCAGTGGAAGAGGAAGCAATATGGTGGAGGTTTGTTGGTTTTGTTTTTGTTTTTAAGTAAGAGGCAATTATAGACCTTGGATTTTTTCAGAAAAAGAAAAAAAAAAAAGAAAAGAGAAAGAAAAGGAGATCTACACCTTATTTCATTTATTTGGGAATAATAAGTCCAATCCTGCTGTAACCTAATGTATATGGGCAGTCCCACAGAGCACTATGCAGACATTTGAACTCTTCTATATGGTATAATTTGTAGTATCAGGGTCTTAAACTTCTGCGTTTCTCTTCATATTGAATACAAGGGTTCAAGTTGAACTTGAAGATTTACATGACTGAATAATATTTTTTGCATTCCTTTGTTGTAATACATAGTATAACTTTCTAGTCTCTAGTGTGGTAGCTGGTTTTTAACATAGACCTATATTTCTAAAATATGCCTGAAAAAGACTATGGCTTACCTCTATTTAGCAAATGTATGGGCAGCAACGAAAGGATTATTCAAATATCAAAAGGAGCACTTGTTCTAGTCTAGCAAAACATTTGGTAAGTTCAACAGAGGCCTTGTCAGCCTTATTCAGAACTGTTCTTACACTGAAAAATGAATGGTTACGCATGACAACATTTGAGATAGTTTACATTTTTAATGGAATATTTTTCTGTCAAGAAATGCTGCTCTGTTGCATTTGAAGGATGTTGTACAAGCATGTTTGTTTCAACATGATACAGTAATAAATTGTATTAATTTGAAATGTATTGAGCTTGAAATACCTTACAGTATTCAAACCATTGTTTCCTAGTGATGAGGTTGGGAAATTGCTATTACACAAAACAAATCCTTTCTCTCTCTCTGGGGACAAAACTTATGTTAAAATGTTAGTATTTTCTGCAGATATTAATTTGATAGTCAACCAGGTCTACTCAATGTAAAATCCAGACCGGTTCCATTTCCACTGGCAAAGTCTCCCAGGAAATCGTTCTCACTTTCGAGACTTGGAGCTCTGTGCCTTTCTTTCTGAATTAATAGTGAAGAAGCTGTGCTTATCCTTACCTCTCCCCATCACTTGTGCCCGGTATTGTTGGGATATTAATCCATCACATATGCTTTCCAGAAAGGGAACTGATAGAAGATTCTGATCCTAGCCAGCAGACCTCCTTATGCCATCAAAGGGGAGTGAAGAGCTGATTCAGGCTGTTGAAATTCTTCCTTTCTTTAAATATGTGTGTTATTCTTGAAAGAATAGCATATTTTCTTTGTGTTTTAAGAGAGACGGGGAGATTCTCCTAGATGAGGGATGTAAACTGATACAATGAACTTTGTGGCAAATACTGTTCTTCCCCCAAACCTGTACAAATGTCTTGTTTTGAACTCTATTATGATAAGCATTGATGGTATGATGATCATATAATTAATGCATCTTCCTGCCATGAAAAAAGAAAGACGTGAGTGAAATAAACTTCATATGTGTGAGGGTGCAACACAATAGTAGGTGAAGGTGGCTACAGCTAAGCACTCTGATAACAAAAGCAGGAACTTATTTTACGGAGTTGACATGTGTATAAGGTTACTCAACAACCCATGATGCTATTCAGCCTGGTCACTTGAGTTTCATTTCTATGTTGGTTGTATGTCTGTATTGGGAAGATAGGAGTCATTAGAGAAGACTTTGACAAATACTAATGATTTTCTAGATTTCTGTTTCATCATGTGCTAAAGGATTCTCATGGGAGAACATAAAGTGGAGTCCTTCAAATGAAGGACTTCAAAAATTAGGACAGAATTTTGTGTTTGATGGTGTCAAACAGAAGGCAGTAATGGCAAGCCTGAAGGAGGAGATTATATTATACCAGAGACAAGCTAAGCAGTTTATCTTGTCAGAACCCTTTTAAGTGCTTCTGAAAAAGTTTTGAAAGGCACCAATATCAAAGAGGAAGACAGGATCAAGGCATGGACAGAAAAGGTGGATACCTTTTTTAAATTGTGTAAGGGACTTAAATTTTCTGAAATTTATATGAGGGATGATGTGTTTATATGTCTTAAGGAGGGAGTGGAAGTTGGAGAACTAAATCATACCAATTCGTAGCAATAGACAATCTAATGTTCAGTTTTCCTAACAACTAACAACCCAGCACATACACAGACACATATTTTCCTATTGCATATATCTGTCCTATGTTTAGCATTTGTCTCTTTCAGTCTCATTTCATGTTCTTCCCCTTTGAAATACACCGTTTCCACAGTAACCAACGTCATCAGTTCAGGCAACAATAGGTTACCCTGCTACAAGTGTACTAAGTCAGCTTGTTGAATGGGTTTTAAATATACAAAGTGTTTTGTGAACTTAGCATGAAGCTAAAGTGAGAAGCATTTTAATGATAATTCTCACATTAATGAAGCATTTTAATCTTGAAAAAAGACCTTAATGTAAAAATGAAATATAATTCTATGTATTGTACGAAAAGGTTCTGAGAAACTATGACCATCATGTTGGTGCCTTCCAAGGCTTTTTAATAAACTGAGAATCAAATCAAGGCTGTCAGAGTAGTTCTTAGTGAAAACAGACTCTGAAGAAAAATTGGTAACTTTTGTTGATTTATGGATGTTTGTCCTTCCTCTTAGCAAAATGTTGGAAAACTCCTAGATTTGTCGGTTTTGACAAAGAATGCATGACACACCTAGGAATAATCCTACTACTAATGTTAAGGCTGTGAATATTATGAAATTGCGTTCCGGGTTATTGCTGAAATATCACATGATTGCAAAAACAATAGAAAATTTCTCACTAGCAAATGACATCTAATGAAAAATCTTTACAATTAGAGGAAGGAGACTTAGAAAATAGAAATTATTATTTAATTAATTCCTATGATTGTATAAATGACCTAATAGAAAATTTTAGGGTTTCCATCTGAAAGTATTGTTAGTTAAACGTATGCTTGTGCTCTTTTAAGCTTTGAAGGTCAGGAATTTTAAGTTTTTTTACTTAAGCTTATTTTATGGTTGAAATGCACCTCTAGGAAGATGGTTATAGTTAAAAAAAATATAACACATATCTCACAATAGCCTAATTTCCTGTTGTAAAATGTGAGGAGACTCAGCTTCTGAGATGACAACAAAAAATTTTAGTTTTAATAGGGTATTAATATCTATAAGAAGATTTGTGTATCTGATACACTATTAGAGTCAACTTTCTAGAAAAACTGGTAATCAGATAAATTTCAATCAATATACTAACTTAGCTTAGATTCTAATTTTACATAATCAATGGGAATGTCTTACTTTTGTATAAGTTTTTCCAGTTACAAGTTGTCTTTTTTTTTTTTTTATTTTAGTGCAGATATTTGTTTCTGATCAGTACTTTTTCAGATTGTACTGTTCTTTGCAGTAACTTCTCAGAAGTATGAAAAAAAAAGTGTGTTTTCATACAAATTTCATACTTTTTATACTTGGGAAAACACTGATTTTTCCACTCTGTTTCAGGAACTGAAATGAATGGGGCTTTTATTTTAGCTTCTTTTCCTAAGAAAATGAAGCTCATATGATTATTTCCCTGGCTTCACAAGCCAGACAGAGAGAGAGATCTTAAAAGTAATTAAGTTCCTAAAGAATTTGTGGAAAATAGTGATACAGAATTCATTTTCTTGAAGGAAAAAGGAAGAGATTTCAGTGCAGGTGTTGATCAGGACATAGATACTTGAAGGTACCACAGGTAGCTGATACTATAGTGGATATGAGAAAGGGCGTTTAGCATATTGTGGTGGAACTTTATGGGACAGAAATTCACACAAAATTTGGCTTAATTACTTTCACGGTTTTCTGAAACTCTCCCTTGTTTCTAAAGCAATGAACCAAGAGATATCCCCAGATAAATGAGAAAGGACTAGAATTCAAGTCAATGGTTAGCTGGCTGACTTGCTATGAGGTTGTTAGAAGAAAGGATAAAAGCACAAAATGCTCTGGATTCAGCTAAGACGGTTGGTTTTTTCAATGTTTTGGGGGGTTTTGCAGTCGTAATGCAGTAAAAAATTAATATTCAAAGGACCTCATTCTTTCCCCTTTGATTAAAAAAGCTACACTTCTGTACTGCTGCTTAAAGTAATTGGCTCCTTTCTCTTATTCCCTTTCATCTAGGAAGAGCAGCAACTTCCTTTGGCCTCACCAAAGTGACTTAAGATACAGCCTCTAGCCCTAGGCTCTTGGGAGTCCCTAGCTGAAGCTAAAACACAACTAATCTCTCCTCCATTTGCTCATGATCTGAGTCGTTTAGCTTCCTTACTTTTTCCTCATGTCCTAAGGGTAGGTAATTTCTTGGTTATTGCTCTAAAACTGTCTTTTCATCTTCCTTCCCTACTCTTCTCCCCAGAAAACTTCTAAAGAACTTTGCTGCATTCTGATTTTAGGCTGTGGTTTGCTGTCCTGTGAACTAACATACCTTCTACAGATTTACATATTTATGTCTAAATCATAGACAGACTTTCAGATACTTTCTACTTTCTTATTTTCAAGTATAGCACAATTTGTCTTCCTTTCTTCCTGCCTTTCTATTCCTGACTCTCTGTTTCTTCTTCCCTTCTGCAAAAAATATAATTTATGTGCTACGTGAAAGACTTTATTTTGAGTTTGGCCTTAGAGACCTTAAAAGTCTCTGAGTTTAGGAGCCCTGAGTTTACTGGGGCCAGAAATTTACCTCCAGGATCCAGAACTACCCCAAAGTCTTTCCCAATTTTTTTCACTGTACCTTAAGCTTACTCTCTGCCAGTCAAATCCCAGACTGATGCATTAAGTGAGGATTTTAAGGCACAAGCGGTTGCTGGGTAAAAAGTGAATAATGGATATGAGATATTATTTTGAAAGATGACCTAAAATTAAATAAAACCAAGTACAACAGTTTCTGGCAGAAAAGACCGGCGAGTGAGGGGGAAGGAGTATATTATCAGGTGTCTTTGAGAAGTTCCTGCATGTTAACATTCACAGTTACTGCAGCTAATTAGTTCCCCACTGAAAATACATTTTCTTCTTATAAGAACCTAGATAGTAACCATGAAAGATTGGTTTTAGTAAATATAATTCTGCGTTGGAAGAAAGCCATTCCTCAAGGGCACAACTCAGGTCGGTGTTCGCAAACTGATCTGAGTTACACGAAAATATTTTAAAAATCAGCATACATTTGCTAGCGCTGGTGATCATTAGCTTTTTATAAACAGTGCCAGAAATCAAGTGCCTTCATTGTACCCTATTCCTAGTTTCAAATATTTTTTAGAAAAGTTACCAAAACAGCAGACAGCATAGAAAGAAAACAAAAACGTACAGGCATGAAACTAAACGTGTTCAAATGTGATTTTGTTCTGAAGAGAAAAAGGAATTGAGAGGCAAAAAGAAATTTTTCATATTTTTGCTATTGGGTTATTTCACATCTCATTTGCTTTGCTCTGAATTTTTTGTTTCCTTTTGTTTGGATTATTTGTAGTGTGACAACATCAGGTGTTCTGACCGGTCAGAAGACTTTAAAATTGCAGTGCCATTTGGAAAAGTGAGTATTGGTAATAGACACCTGAAAGCAACTTAAACTAATATGGATAATGTATATATTAGCATTATATTTGGAAAACCCCAGACAATGCTTACTGTGATGTTGTGAACAATATAGGATTTTAGATTCCTAGCAGATTTTAATAAAATTTGATTTGAATCCTGATGAAAATAAACATTGGAATATCTTCCATTCCAAAATTATTTTCTACAATCAAATCTCAGGCAAGACAGTACACACAATGTTTTAAATATATATATATATCTATATCTATTTATATATAGATATAGATATTTAGATATAGATATATAAATGGTTTATAAATTAAAAGAAACTTGTTTATTCCCTGAGGCCAATTATTTTTATTAGCCATTTTTGTTGCCAAGTGTGTTATCCAACTCAAGAAAACGTCTTTCAGCTAAGAGAAACTGGAGGGGTTCTTATATAAGTATGGTTACCCAGGCTTTGTCAGATATGTTTATCAAGTATAGAAATGTTATGAATGAAAAAATGTGTTTTAACAAAAAAACTGAGTGCCAAAGCAAGATCTTTGCAATGCTCAACTGACAGCTGCAGGGCTGGTTATACAAAACTTTACCATAAGTAGACCCTTTATGGACTATTCTCGGTCCCCTGCCTGAAGTAATATTACTATATTTCTATTGAAATGAGTACTTGTCCTTTAAAATTACCATGCTACTTAGGTACCTGGACACAAGGGGAATGAGATCTTCCACTTGCTATTCCCTTTATAGTCCTTTCTAAACTGCAGTTCTCACCATGAACTTTCGGCTCTGGGTTGTACACAGTCACAGTGCCTCTATGCATTTTTTTTAAAGCTCTTCTTCAACAAGTAAATTTACAGCACCTGCTCAGTTAGTTAATATTAGATATTAGTTAATGCTCCATTTATCTCTTTGTGAGGTCTCAGAAGATGTCTCTACTGGGATGTTGAAATGAGACAGGCTCAGGAAAATGGTAGTTACTAACAGTCGTTTTCTGAAGGACATGCGACAGCTGTCATTCTTGTTGAGCAGCTGGACTTTATTTTTCCTTCTCTGTCCAAGTACTTTCCAAAGTGTTTTGAATTTATGTATCTTGGCATGCTTCCTTGGACACAGCTAGCTATGTTGAATCATAATGTTAATGTGGAAACAGAACTTGCAGTTATGAAAGATCCTGATCAAGGATAAGTAACAGCATAAGGAATAAGCATTACAGAGGTGCATGATGCAAAATATCCATGAAATGGGCTGCTTGAGTAGTCAAGAAAGCAAAGTCTGATGAACATCAGTTCTGGAAGTGAAGGACATAGATATAATTTAGCCAGCTGTCGTAAGTACTACAAAAATTCACTGGGGAAAACTGCAATTACCTGAGAGAATATCTTTAACTCTGTTCCTGGGGCACCCATATTGTCATCAATTAGAAACAAATTCATATGCACAAATATAATTGCCAGTGTGAACTGTGAAAACATGATGACAGTGGCAGATTTTCTATTGTAATTCTGGCACATTTCCCATTCTCTAATCAAAGAAGTTTACTGACCCAGAATTATGTTAAAAACAACCAGTTTTCTATATTACTTTCCCACAGTGTGCTAGATAAGTAAATGTTTAAACAATTTCATCCCTAGTGTAAAAGCTTGTTTTATATTTTTCCCTCATCAGATAATAAAATGACAAAACAAAATAGAACCCAAATCTGCAGGGGAACAGTATAACTTCTGTTAGAATGAATGCAGTGTTCTTGGTGCATGCACTAATGCTATCACATTGTCATGTTAACACTATTCCTTTTGTCTCATTTATATCAGATGTTATGAGTAGTCTTTGTTTCACTGGTTTTCAACTACAAGATCTTTATGGCAGGGACTCTTACTCGCTGGAGTGCCTACGAAGGTGTTTAATATAGCTTGACTCTTGAGTACTATCACAATTAGCATGGATTAATAGCACAGTTAGGTTATGTGTCGAGTGCAATTGTTCCTAACCTTATCATAGACAAGATTAATCACTAACATTCACTCTTTAATCGCCTTTATCACCTCTAAATACCTATTTATTTCTCCTTGTACTGCTTTTTCTCACTGTTGTCTTAATCTGATTTTTAGTACTCTGTAAACCACCAGATGTCATTGTGGGTGGATCTGACTCCATTCTGCTACTTGATTTTAACTTTGAAACCTCACTAGGGGCTTTGTTGACAGAGGACACAACTGGGCTCAAGAAGCTTGTTTGCAGCTTAGTGAATGTCATTGCTTAATGCCTCAATCTGCTTAATTGCAAAGTGAGAGCAATGAATTTGCCATTTGTATGATGAGTCTTGATACCTCTTAATGAACTGTGTTAAATGAGAGTTAAATATTATAAATTTATTACTAGAAACTGCAAGGAACATTTGGTTGGATGATGTAATATATTTAGTATTACTCTGCATCTATTCAAAGACTCTTTCAAGTAACAGACAGATCTTTCTATATGTGTATAAGAATAACAAATGTTCGAAATAACAAATGTTAACATATGTTGAATTACAGTGTAGCTACAGTACACACAATTCATCCCTGCCATTCAGTTTTCATTCCCTCCATGAAATTAAAAACATGAATTCATCTGAAGGGCTGAAGGAGCTTCAGTATCTAACATCATATCAGTATGCTCTGCACCACATGGTGAGAGAGAACATTTCAGCATTGTGTTTCTCTATTGAACAACCAACCAGTGAGAGGTTCCTTTTATGTACATGATTTTATATTGCTTCCATCCCAAGTGTTCTCTCTTTTCCACCCACTCCCATCTGCATCTGAATTAAAAATATTTCACTTTTGTCTATTTTAGTGGCTTATATTTGGAGATCATCAGCTAAATCCAAAGGTAAAAGCATCCTCATGTAATATGTCACCACTACTACTGGTACTATTGTCTGAGAATAGTTTCTGGAGAGACCAAGGACTAATAGGGATGCTAAAGAAACTCCCAGTACCTATTTTCTTACACATGCATTTGTGTACACTTGCAAAGTTTTCATAGGTCTGAGAATAATTCTGGGACATAGGGAATAATATTCCAGTCCAGATTTATGTCTGAAGAAACCAAAGTGCAATCATAGCTAATGATGCTCAAGATCATTCTGCAGCTAAGGAACAGAACTGGAAATAGTTCCCATGAAAGCAGACTGTTTGCTATAAATGTACTACCATAGACTTGACTGTTGCAATAACAAACTTCTTGTAGCAAATCATGTGATAAGATCTTTGAAGGCTGAAGCCCTGTTTTTTAAAAGTGACTCATCAGTCTATGCTACGATTCATGATAATTGAGTGTTTCAAAATCACTGATTCATGTACTGATAGTAATGTAGTGACAAAAACAGAGAGCGGAGTGTGATTTCACATTGGTATACTGCTGTATGCTGTGCTTGGTGGTTATAATTACATGGGAATATGCATCTGAGTCATATAGGTTTAAACCTTCACTGGTATGTCTCTCAAAATTAAATCCCTCTTTTAGGAGTACAGGCTTCCCTTTAGGAACTCTGGACATGAAAGATTTTATTAACTCAATCAATGAACTTAGATTCTTAAATGCCGTCATATTTGCCCTTTGACTTTACATCTAATGAGCTTTCCAATTATCAAAATAGGTGGCTGTGTCTCTTGCACCACCTAAACTGAAAACATCAGTCTACCAAAATCTAGTCAGTTCCCAGCTAAAGTGCCTAGAGTTCATGGCATGTATATTTTTTTTCCAGCCTTCTAAAGTTCTGATCTGGGTAGCCTGGATATTTCATCATACTAAAGACCAACTTGGAGTCTCTTGCTAGTCTTGACAGGATGAATGATCTAGGTCTTTCATACCTATGCCATGCAAAGAGTTTAAATCAGAGACGTGCCCTGAGTGGGAGTTATGGACAAGCCTGTGCAAAATGCAGGGAAAGAGAAAGTATTATATTACTTAATACCTTGAGTATTCACAAATTGACTGGAAGAGCTGTATTCCAGTTTCCCCTCAAATGACTCTTTCGGTAAAACTTGTATAAATATCTAAATTTGAGAAATCGAACTGTAACATAAATCTAAGAAATTGTAGTCAATAAAATAGAAATGGTTATGTGGTACTTACAAAGCTTAAACAAATGTATTTACCAGAACTGATCAATTTAATTTTCTCATGGACAATCCTGGATAAGTCTGATTTGTTCCCTTGGAAGGGTGATATTTCTCTCTTTAGAGCAAAATCTTGGCCCTACATAGTCAATAGGGTTCTTTGGCTTCTTTCTGTTGTTGACCTTAGTGCAGCCTAGCTAATTCTATTCAAATAGGATATTAAAAGTGTTTTGGAAGAGCACATCCAAATCCAATTATCTTGTGGAATGATTACATTTCCTACAAACTCACTGTGTCTTCTCTTTTGTTTCTTTCTTGATTTTATATCGAGCCACAAGTAAACCAAGATAATGTTGTTATCATATCTGAATTAAATAGAGAAGTTATTTATGTCTGGGCATTATTAATATATTTAGATGAATAAATCAAAGCTGCATTTGCCAGACCAACTCTAGCTTTTGTTTTAGGGAGGATTTCTGGTCTAATTGTATTAACACCCTGTGTTCACTAATAAAACATAACACTACAAACATAGAAATTATCTGGGGAGCAGTGGACTGCTCTTGTAACGAAGTTATCTGCATGTAATAATGAAGAAATTGTTTTACTATACAGTCATTTCAGTGCTTCAGAAAAGCAAACCTACAAATTGGTACATTTTGTATCCTCCTGCAGAATTTTCATACAAATTCCAGTGCTCTAACTTTGAAAGATATTTTTGGGGACCAGTGCAGAATGGGAATATTTCATGGCTGGGTCCACAGTTGTTTTCTGGTTTTCAAATGTAATTCACACCACAAATTAAAGTAAGCTAATGTTATGTAACACTGGTTTTATAGTTCATTTATGATGGATATTAATTATATTACTTAATACACAAGTAAGAAGTGCTTAGATCATCTGGCAATGAAGGCATGATACAAAACAATTCAGTACAGTATGATATTTATCATTCAGCATGATGTCTTCATTATTATTATTAGGTTTTGATGCCTAATTCATGATCAGACTTGCTTTCCATTCTTTTGACGATCAGTATTGGAAGGTCAGAACAGCTGTCATTTTGGAAGACATATTGTATTTCTGCAGCACCTCTTTGATTAGGGTTCTGACCTACCAGTCATGCTCCAAGATACTGTTGTAGTATAAATAATCAACAGTTTGTTCAGTCTGGAGAAAGACCTCTCCACATGCTCATCTGTAGCTGGCTGTTGAATTTAAGCAGCACTGCAGTGCTCTGAGCTGGCAATCCAAACATCTTCGTTTAGAAACAAAACACCATATTGTAGGATCAACTTACCACAGTAATTTTTTCCACTGCAGTATCATTAAAGAAGTGCTGTAGCATAAAAAGGAAACTAAAATATGCTTGGCCAATGAGAAGGCCAACAGCCTTCTACAGTTGAAGTTATTTTTACTTATTTTGTTACTGTAATGTCTGAATTCTTCACAGTCTTAATACATTCTCCTAACACATCCCTGTCTTCCTTTACATTTTGAGCAGGATCTGAGTTACAGATATTCATGTTTGGATAATCAACCATTGCAGACTCTTATCACTATATCAGAGGGCTGCCTAACTCTCTAGCATCACATGAATCTCTGGAGGAGACAGAAACTGAACCTGGAAATTGCAGTGGAGTCCATATAGCCAGAGGTTTGCAATCTCTGCTGTGGAGTGTCTTCTTCCTCCATGGCACCATTTCACTTCTGCGAAATTTCTGTTGTGCTAAGATTTAGACAGGAGCCAATGATTAGGATGGTACAAGGTATAGTAGATACTTTTCATTTGGGCTTAAACCTTGAATAAATATAATTTGGTAACTAATTCCATATTAATGCTTTCAATATCTCCTCTGTGCTTGGGACTTCTTCCCTTACAGAACAATCTGAAGGATGGAAGCAGCTGAAACATTTTTTTTGTGACTTGTTGCTATTTAATATGTTAAGCAATTTGAGGGTAGGGGAATCCTTAAAGCTTATGCTTAGGATTCAGAATATGGATTTGTTTTTCTTTTTCTCTTTTATAAAATGTTACCAAATCATCCCAGAAGAGCCTAGGAAAGGACTTTCTTTATAAATTAGTTGATATAGACCAGGACAACTAACACTGAAATTACTTGGCAAAAGAAACAGCTTTATATAAATAGCTGAGTCCAAAGGTGTTAAGAGTTCTTTGCTTTATCAGCAATACAGTAAATCAGCTGTAGTCATGAGTGATTCTCCCTTCATAACACTGTAAGCCAATGTGTGAAAAAATGCACAAAACTGATGTAGAGTATTAACATGCTTTTTTAAGCTGTCTCCTACTGATGCAAGAAGACAGTAGCATTAGGAGCAAAGAAAACAGAATGGTATTTCTACTTTGGGAAGCTCAGCTGAGATTCTGCTGAACAGAAGGTACAGAAAATAGTTTTTGTGAGAATTGCATGCTTTTAAATAGTCTGAAAGCTAAATTATTAGGTCAATTCTATCAACCTTCCCATTAAAACTGCCATTTATATTTCCTGCCAGACACTGTATAGAAAAAGAAAAAATGATCAAAGTCATTCTCACTAGTGTTAGACTCTGCTGTCCTTGTCATTGTTTCTCAAGACTAGGCATGGCACTGCTGCAGTTAGGGTCAAACTGATAGAAACAAGCACAATGTCAGGATGGAAAACCCTTTTTTATTTGTTGTTGTTCATTTAGTTTTGGCATCTGTAGCGGGACAAAAGCTGTTTAAAAGCAAAACATGCTTAAATGACAGACTGTGAATGACTGCTGCAAGACAAATTGAAAATAGCTTTGATGTAATAATGTGCTTATTACTCAAGCACTGCAACATTTTATTGTTTAAAAGTACTTGCTATATATAAATTAGCTCTCAGCCCTACAAGAGAGAAGGAAACACTGCATACTTTTTATACATGAACCAGGAAAACAAAGAGATAAAGGTGTTAATCCTCAAAATAGTGAAGCTGAATACATCTAAAAATCAAACTAAACACCACTGAAATCTGTTTGCAATTAAAAATCCAAGTCCATTATATAAATAGGCATTGGGGAAGAGAGAAAAAAAAAAAAGAAGTGGGGTGGGGTTTGATGTTGGGTTTTGTTGTTTTGGTTTTTTTCTAGGGAATGAAAAGTGGGCAGAGATTGTTCTGAATAGTTTAGTCACTGAATTTGAATTTGAAATTTGAATGACGTCTGTAAATGAACAATGTTGGAAGTCACTGGTTCCCAGTTCAGTATTTAGTCCCACAGTATGAACATGTGTCAAATCAGTCTGAAAACATTGATTGGCAAAGAAAATATAAGTCAAACATGTCCTGTGTGTGATATGTATGATGCAGTGAAGTCTTTGAAAGGACAGAACAATATGCTTCAGCAAATAGAAAGAGAAGTTGCTTTTGGATTCCAGATGCTGATGAAAGAAAAAGATATAGTGATATATTAGGAAAAAATGTAGTTCTTATCTTGTATTTTCAAGCCTATAATGAGGCTGTAGTTGTGAGACTTCACAGGCTTCTCATAATAGCCATGAAGTTAATTTTCATGGGGAGAAAAGATTGTGTGATGTTGAACCACTGTTACTTTTGTACTTGAATCTAGACTGAAGATTTTTGTTTCTTTGGCTAGTCCCTGAGAATACACTAGCAGCATGGGAGAGCCAAAGACACCAAAAATTTAAAGAATTGCAGTCATGTCAAAAAGTTGAAGGTGCGTTATGGTTTTTTTTATACAAATCTTACACAAGTATGACTTGGATTTTGCAGTAATGTGTACCCATTCTAAAACCAGCAGAAGGCCTTTGAAGCCCATTCAAGCAAAACAAATTTTGTAGCACATCATGGGACAAGGAAAGATAAGAAAACAAGTGGGGATAATTTTTCTGCTCTTCCTGACAGTTTGGTGAATCTATTCCACTTTTCCAGCTTGCAAAAAATATTACCCCTAAGTGGCTATGTTTTTTCCATCTCAAGAACATAAAGCCTATGTTTGCTTTATTGATCTATCTAAGATTTGAGGTATGGATATACAATGAATTCATTGCATCAAACTGATCCCAAGTAAATCTCACTGATGTGTTTCTGAGAATATTTTCCATGAGATATTTTCTTCTGACAAAATAACATCCCTTTCATTTCATGTGAAAAGCTGAACAATAGATCTGTAGTGGCATTAATGTTTGTGAAAAATGAATTTCTAAATTACAAGCTTCAAGTATCGCAAAGCACATCCATATAATCCACCAGTGAGAAAGCTGGCACAACCATGTTGCTTACCTGGCAAACCAAAGAAAGGAGGAATGTATAAGTGTTAAATATCAACTTAGACATCCACTTAGAAGTTATTCGTTGTTTGATTCATATAAAAAATTGTAGAACAAATTCAAGTAATCATGAATATGTTTGAGAAAATATGACTGCTTACAGGAAAAGCTTTTTAATTATGTAAATGATTCTTTGCAGTTATTTACAAAATATGCTCATAATGTTAGCATCCAAACTTGATTCACAAAGCTATGCTTATGGTTCATCTTTCCACTGAAATGAGAAACGGATCAAAGATATCAGAAAAATCTGATAAAAATATAGTTAATTTTACCTTCTTGTACAATTATTCATCTGCCTTTAGTAAAGATATGGAAAGTCTGGGAGTCTGTTCTTAATGATAGAAAAATCTCCCAGTAGGTTAAGGGAGACTTGAAATTAGATCTAAAATTTATTTATGAAGCAACACAGTGCAAGTTACTAAATGCAGGTCTCATTTATGGAAATCAGGAAAATTGAACTGAATGAAAATTTTGGGGCAAATATTTAAAACTACTGAAAATAGTTTCAAGACAGTATCTGTTTAGCTTTGTGTCAAAGATGACAGACTTAATTTAAATAGTGGTTGAAAGGGCGTGTTATTTTACATGCAGATTTGTTGAAATGACCGTGAGCCACGTTCCAGCGGGGTGTGACTTGGTACAAATGCAGTCCTACAGTCATTCACATTTAAATTTAAAATCTGGCTCATGATATTCAACTTTTGAATTTGGAACTGTACTTTGATTCCTTTATACTGAAGAAAAAAGGGTTACAGATTTCCCTTACTCACCTGTAAATCCGAAAAGGTTTTATAGGCCTATGCCTTCCAAAGGTAGGAATAAAAATTGCAGTTAGAGTGAATAATCCTGCATAATTTCTGAGTAAAACAGCTGGGGTTCATTTTTCTCTTCTCACTCCCTTTTAGAAGAAAGGTAGGCAGAAGAGAGGTTCCACAGAGACTGAAATGATCCATGGATTAAGAGTGATAATAGACTCCATAGTGGCTCTTCTAAACAAAAGCAGTTAAAAAGTTGATAGCATCTGGGAAAGCATACCAACAAGAAGAAATATCTTCTTCCTTCCTTCTAGACAATAACTGCCTACAAAATTCATATGAATCTTAAGCATGAAAGGAAGCGTGGCTATCATGTATGAGTAAAAACATTCATGGTTGCATAAAGCTCAGCAACTTACTAAAGATTATGAACCAGGCAGCCCTAGAATGAAAGGAAACAAAAGCGGTGTGGAAGATATTTAGGCTATGCTAGAGAGAAGACGTGTAATATGCTGATCAGTACAAGATCTTCCTATGCAGCTATGTTTCTTTCACAAACAAAGCAGATTGATGAAATAGCTGCTCTCAGACACAAAAAGTAAGATCTCTCCTCTTTCAAATAAAAGGCTGCACTGAAAAATGGCTAGATTATTAATTTAAAATTTCCCCCTTTTATTTCGGTATTCTGGAAACATTTTGTTCATTCAAGACCACAGAAGAGTATGATACTCTCTCACATTGCAGATGTTACATATGCTAGAGGTCTGTGGGGTTATTCCATTTATGAAAAATATGTTTCACTTCTGCTTGGACAGATGTTAATGATGTGAAGACGCTGTATTACACAGATCTGAGATAAGAGCTTCAGATGTATGCTCAAATGTCTAGATTTTCAGGACATTTTGTACTGGGGACTTTACTTTATCCCGTTAAAGATGCATGCCCTAATCCTACAAGCCTTCAGGCAGAAGTATTTGCTTACTCAAGCAGACTATATTAAATTCCAGTAAATGAAAATACCTGTTAACCTAAATTTAGTCATTTACCTCACTGTTTTCTAGTGTTCAAACTCTAGATTGTACTTATTTGGCTATATATTTGCATAGGTTTATTGCCTCACAGAACTGGGAAGCAATGAAATTAAGCTGCCAGGTGTTTTGCTTTGGTTTTTTTTTGTTAATTTATTTACAAGCAAGGTAGCAATAAAGAGTGAATCCATGTAGTAAGGAAAATATTGCAGGACAGGGTACTTGCCAACCCATTACTTCTGAAAAGAAAAGAAATTACATGTTTCTTCAGGCTAGAAAATGTTTCTTTTTACAAAATACTTAGAACTGAATTCTCTTTTCAAAATAGGGAGAAATTATCTTCCCTGTGGTACAGTTGATGGCAAAACTCCTATTCCAGTTTCTAAAACACTAGATGATAAAATACTTGTAGAATGAGGGTGCAGCACTGCTTAGGAGCACCAAAATCCATAATATCTTGAATACTTGTTTCTCACCAGAAGATGTGTTTCATTTTTTTCACTTTACAAAGCTCTCCCTTTCATGAAAGTACCGAAATCGGTGATGTGGCAGAGAAAAAACCCAAATAAACAAATAAACAAAACTGTGTTTAATGAACAGCCATTCTTAAAGGGCTTCAGATACCTCCTGATTTAGTTCACTGCTTGGAGAAGCTGAAACATTTGTCTTATTTATCCAGACTTAGGCAATGGTACTGGAACATACTGTGTGTTGAAAGATAGTGTGATGTATTGAATGTCAGTGGTAAAAGTTTTGTTATTTCTTATTTAGTTATTGCCTGAGTGGTTAAGTAATAGATGATTAAGAGTTATGTGTAACAATTGAATGGATATTCACTTCCTGATAATTTTAAAATACAAATTTGCAGGACAATTAGAAGTAGGTGGGATGGCCAATAATGGCCAATATGGTCTTTGTTTTTCCATAACTACATCTCCAAACTGTTTCTGGATATAGCCTTCAAAATGGTATAGATAAGGGAATGTAAATAATTCCTAGCAAATATAATGGATACATTTTCATCCTTAATTGTGTAATTAAAATGAATGGATGATAATTCATCCATATATGGTAGTTTGAAACTAAAATATTTCCTGGCCCATTTTCTGCTTGTTAGGCATTCACTACAAGTGGATTATATAGAAAACGATTGCAGTTCAACCAGATTAAACACTGATATTCTGTTGCGTGAATTGATACATGTAACTGTTAGAATAATTTAGCTTTCTGGCACAAATACTATCTGTTACTCATTTTAATAACCTCTTTCTGTCAATATTTTCTATGATCTGCTTAAAATTCCTTCTTTTGATAACCTTGACTATGCACTGTAACAGTGCTGCAGGCTTTTGACAGTAGGTGGAGTATGGTTGTATAAAAGAAGAATTGGCTGAGAGTGGGAAAAGCTAAGTGGATCACTTCTCTAACTGATGCTTTGCCATTGCAGAAGTGCTAGGCAGTGCATTTTTTTCCAGATGATCCCATCCTTCCTATCCCTCATGAGCTAAATCTGTTTCTCAGAATTGTAGAACCTCTCTAAATTCTGGCATCCCACTGGTAGGAGCTAGAGTGAGGAGGAGGAGTTAGCAGAAGGATTCCCTCACACCTCAAAAAAGCAGAGGAAAAATTTGCCTCTTGTTTCACCTGTATCTTTCTGCCCACAACTCGGCTGAAGTTGGAATGCTTCCCTTGCTGGCTCTGTCTTCACTAGTACAATTGTGTATGTATGTTTCTTTTCTTTCTTATTTTGCCATTGCATATCTTCTTGCAATGTTATCCTTCTTCCCCTGCTTCCTCTTTAAGTTGATGTTTATCTCTTTTATGAGTATATACTGGCTTTCCACAATTGTCTGCTATCCTCCTTTGCTGATAGAATTAGGCGTTTTCAGGTCTGGAATTAGAAATAGGAAACTGAATCTGATAAACTGTTCAGATACACAGCTGTCCAGAATTTCTGACAGAATTTTTGCACAGGATAATGCTGTTATAATGAAAGCGGTTAGAGCTACAGTTCTAGAATATCAAAACTCCAGCTCCCTCTGAAATACCTTTTAAAAATTAAATACACATACTGACTAGAAAAAATACAGCCTATACTTTAAAGAGAGAGTGCGCTCTGTGGAGAGCATTGCATACAACAAGAAGCAAACCCAAGGCAACTCCATGTGCAGTTTCTGATAGTGCAGATGTTTCCCAATAGCTCATAATTGCTTGGTTCTTTGATAACAAATAAATGAGATACTTAAACATGATTGAAATATTTTGCTGTTTCACTAATGCAAATGTTGAAAAATTATGATTAGCACGTTTCACATCAAAAATGTACAGAATTCAACACTACCTTTCAAGTGGAAGGTTTTTCTGTCCATCTGATACAGCAGTTTGCCATCCAAAATGAAATTATGGACTTTGTCTTAAATGCAGCAACTTAGGAAATGACTCACTGTTCTATTTCATGTTTAAACAGAAACTTAGTGTGTCTGTTATCATTTGACAATCCCTATAAGCATCAGTAACTGCCATAAAGAACAAAATACACTTCTGTCCTTACCTGAAAAGTGACAAACTTTCAGTAGTGCATGTCTCAGTGAAGTTGAAGTTGCATTAAAGGGCAGTAAACCTCAAGAGGCAAAGTTTTTAGCTTTGGCCACGTTCCATGGAGGAAATTTGAATCCATTGTTATCATCGTATATATAAACCACACACATCTTCCTCTGTGGTTTTTGACACATTTATTGTTTTCTGTGTCATAAAAGTTTTGGAGAATTCCCACTAAGCAGCTGGTGTTGTTGCAGGCCATCTCCCACCTTACTATAGTTTTTAAAATAAGTGGTGTCTGCCAGAACTTTTTCTTGTCTCTCTAATAAACAAAATTGACTATTGGTAATAAATAAGTGCGGACTCCAGCAGATACTGTCTCTTTTGTGATAGAGACAAATGTCTGTGGATGCACATTTCCTTAGAGAACACTTCCTAACTTCTTCTACACCAGAAATATTTCAGATTTACATTTTCAATATAGACCTGATTTGAGAGAAACCAGATTGCTTCATTAAGGTCTACTTCATCAAGGTATTTATGAATGAGTCTTTACATGCAACAGCATAGGGATCATACCAATGAGCTATCCAAATCACAAGATCAACTGCTTGCATTTCATGTTGTTTTGCAGAAATGCATGATTTAAACAGAATTTTATCTCTTACATTATAATGATGACCAAGCAGAAGTCAGGGTCCCATTCTCAAACATCTAAAACAAATAAAGGTCTTAAATTCTACTGTGCGTGTTGCTAAGGTCATAATCCATTTCCTACTGAAATCAGCAGAAATCAGCTCAGATTTCCAGTGGAATTGAGGGGGAGTCTTTCCATATAATTCAGTGGGAGTTAGATTAATGACAACAGATGTGGCTGCAAAGCATTATGTTGTCTTATAGCCATATGATTCTAGCAGTTCAGTGAATCACTCTATTAAATTACATAAATGGCCACATTGTGATTATGTCTTCATTATTTCTATAAAGAAACCAATTTAGACTGTATTTAGGGTGTTTTAAAGGCTATTTTTTGGCCTCATTAATAAGCAATTTGTGTCATTTAGGAGTAATGACCATATTATTTATACCAAAAAAACATGAAATACTCTTTATATAAAGAATTTATGTTCCTCAGGCACAGCAGCACAACTTCCAGTTATGCAAATGAATGAGCAACTTCAAAACAAAAATGAGTCATATAAGTCTAAAAAAGGGATAATGTATATGTATAATGCATATAGACACAAAGTATGATGAAAATGTGACTTTGATCTTTAAACAGTGTAGGTAACTGATCTACTGTGTTTTGTATGGAGGAAACACGAACGCTTAGCCATGTACTAATATAAAATTATGGTATATTTTCATATATATGTACATTTTGTATGTGTATGCATTCGTACACACACATTATATACATGGTGTGAATGTGCATCTGTATATCATATGCATGTATGTATAACTTTTTTCTAACTGAAGGAAATCTAGTATGAAGAAAATTTATTGTGAACTGAAAGTGTCAGTCCCAGTTTTTTAAAGTCAGAAAAAATACAGATATTAATTTTTGTCTAAATTAGGTGCCTAACGTTCATTGAAAATGATAGAGATTTAAGCATCTAATATCTTTTGAAGCATTGTCTGGAATCTTTTGTTCTTCATCTGATCTAAATTAATGACCACTCAAAATGTCCTCTTGTGGTTTAGGGTATACGAATGTTATATATGCACTTTCCCTTGCAAGTTGGGTTATTACTCAAAGAAATGTTATTTAATGCTTGTGTTCTACCAGATATTGCCACTGCTGTTGAGATGATTGACTGTTTGGCTTGAGGGTTCAGGAGTGATCTCTGTTGCCTCATTCCATGCCAGGATGTCCACCTGCTTAATACTGTTCATTGGAGGAGACATGTCTTCCTCTCATGAATCCTGTGGTACCAGATGGTTGGACTCGACGATCTTAGAGGTCTTTTCCAACCTTAATGATTCTATGATTCTATGACTCTATCTCAAACTTGACTCAAGTACCTTCTCGGATGAAGTCTGTTATCTTATGCTCAGGAACAGGATAGCTGATAAATTCCCTGTTTTGTAAGGGAGTGATCTTACAAATCATACTGAATTTTACCTTAACGTGGTAAAAACCAAAGTAATCTTTCATTTAGCGTAGCTAACATAAAAAACATAGCTTAAAATGCAGAGTTATTAAAGTTGTGGTGAGGTCATGAAGGAAACCTATGCTTATCTGATGTTACCTGAAGGTCGGTCTGTCTGTCTCGATCTGAAGCTGACTTGTGTGGCACTGCTGGTAAGGTGTCCTGTCTTCCTCAGGCTCTTTCCCCATTCTGATGGCTCAGTGTGCACATTTCAGTATGATATGTTTTGTCTCAGTATTGTTTGTGCTTTCAAAGTCTTTGCTGATGCAGACTCCTCTAAGGTATAAATGCATCTAGCTTATTAGTGCTTCTTGAGTGAAACCAGACATGGTGATAATCAAATGGTTTTGGATAACTGCAGATACAAAGTAGTTTATCTCCAAAATCTGGCAAGAGATGCTGTAATACTTGTATCCAACAATACTTTGGTACTAACTAAATTTGTGAGTCAGCTACTAATACAAGAAACTACCAAGTAATAGTCTGACAAAGTGCAACATATTAATCAGATTAACAACTAAGCAAAAATGATTGCAATGAAACAGTTTAGAGAACATGATTTGCTCAGCAACTCCAAAATGCTTTGGGCAGCTGGAAGCCTGGAAATTGCAACATCCAGGCTACCACATGATACAGAGTGTGGGGAAGGGCTATGCTTGCATTGAACATCTGTATGATGCCTAGCCAAAAGACTTGGGTTTTTTTGGTGGTTTTTTTTTGTTGTTGTTGTTTTTGTTTGTTTGTTGTTTTGTTTTAAAAGGACTTAAAGTGCAAGAACTGGACAGGAGGAAAAAGTCCTAAAGAAACTGCTATTCTTCTAGCCTTCTGACAAGCTTATTATCTTGGAATAACCAGTCACTGAAGTCTCTGGAGACTGTCTTAAATAAAAAGATGCAATGTCTAGTCATTAATTACCTGCCTTGTTTCAAACCAAACTGAGCAGTGTTCTAATGCACATTATAGGCTTCTGGTTTTAATTGAAAACAAACACGGGTAAACAATGAAACCACATGCTTATCAAATGCTATTTCCTGGCAATCAAGAGATATGGTAATTGCAGTAGTACAAGGGCTGTTTATCAAGATGCTTCATTGTCGACTGTTTAACTACACCTCCCCCCAGTCCTTGTTCCCATAAAACACAAGCAGTGCTGGAAACAGTGGGAAAATGTCCCTTCTGAGGCCAGGAAGTCAGGGCAACAATGATAAAAATGTTCTTCTTGAGGCCAGCAAGTCAGTCTGTCTCACAAGGCTTTATTGAATGAGAGGTGGAAAAATGATTGGAAAAATGATTGGAAAAATGCTGCAGACTGGTCTCAGGGAAGTGGTTTCAGAGACTGAAAAAGAAAAACAGTAGTGGGAGAAAGTTAGCATTTGATATATGTTAATAAACACAGATCAAATACCTCTTAATAAGCAAAAACCTATTTAAAGCCCCCCAAAGACTTATGGCCGTATTTTGATACACACATTCAGGTGTAAGCAACAGTACTGAGAAGGCCCCTATGGTGGAGGTTTCAGGAGAATATTTCTAGTCAAATATGCTAAAACTTGGCAAGATACACTGGGTAGTGCTTTTACAGTAGATAGCTATCGTTTAGGGGAAAATGCTCTTTTATAAAGCTTGGATATTTCAATACAGGAGTTGGAACTCTTTCCAAAATCTTTTCCTGAATATGTCACTGAGAGACATTTGCTGAAAGAAGCCAAATACATTATTAAGTAACAGGAAAACAAGCTTGATTACAGAGTAATGCACTTTGATAACTTTAGTGAGTGAATCAGAAGAAATCACTGTACATTAAGCTATGGCAGTACTGTGTTGGGTCTTCACTAAGATCCTGTTACTTTAAGAATTAGACCCTGTGTTAATTAGAAGATTGTATCATTTAGCATCTCTTACATAGATAGCTATGCTGCTATAAATGTACCCTATGTTGGTATGCTTATCTCTGTGCATGAAAAAGGAAATAATTATGCTGGCATGAAATGTCCTTTCAGTGGTTTAATGACATTCAGGAATGATCATTGATCTGACATTGCTTTAAAAATAAAAAAAAAGTCTTTGACCCAATAAATATAATTCCACCAATAAACATTTCTACTCTAGACTAGACACCACTTAGTCATCCCCCTGTCCCCTTCCCCTACCTATACACTTAAAAATATCTAAAATCTCTGTTTCCTGAAATTTTCCAATTAATTTCTTTACATTCTAGATGTGGAACAACATCTGTTCCTTTTATTTCTTCTCCCATCTCAAGAAATGCATTTGGTTTGCCACCAGAAAATAAAATCTGCTTTTACAAGTATCACTCATGAGATCTTTTGATGTCAAACCCGTGGCTTTCATACATGACTGACTGGAAAGCTACAAAATTGATTCAATTTTTAATTTTTTTAAGCAATCCTGCCTTAATTTTTTTCATTTTGTCAAATAATTATACAGATCATGTGTTCAACTGATGTAAACCCGTAGCATTCCATTCTTCTTCCATGTGTCTTCATTGTTTTATGTCTAATGAATATTTAGACCTTCTGTTCTGGAAGAACAAAAGCTAATATGATTCTGTTTGTTAACCTGCTTGAGTATGCAGCAGCAGTACTGATGATATTAGCAGAAATGAGCACACCTTGGGAATAGCAGTTTTTACTTAATTACTGCTATATGACCATCTGGGGAAACTCAGTTTGTTTTCAATATACTTGTAAAAGTTCTGTGCATGTAAGGAATACGCAGTACAAATAGTAGGTTATATAATGTGGAGGAATAAATATACAAACACCAAAGCACACAAAAAAAAAGGTGAAAACCAATCTACCAGAACAAATATTATGACACTAAAGCAACGGGGTATCCCATACTTTGTACCCAACTAAGAACAGTTAAATGAATCAGCGACAACTTCACAGAATAAAGTGAGATAATCCTCTAATATAAGTAACAGCCAGGTATCAATTGGCCATTGTCTCTGCTTGAGAGTTGTTTTTGTTAGGATTGCTACAATTTTTGTAGACTGTCTTACAAAATAGTCTTCCTTAGACAATATTTTTTTGCAAAGATCCACATTTATCTGAATCATGTTTACTTACCGGGTGTCCTGGGCAGATCAACTCTACATGGGTCTTGCTGAGTTCATCCCGACATCTTGGGAATACTATGTGCAGAGGCAATTTTTCAGGAATCTTGCCAAAAGTAGCCTCCTCATCTAGCAGTAGATCTACAAAGCTGGGGATGCATATCTGGATGCCTGTATGATCTATAGGCCCCACAAAAATAGAAGTCACTTTTAAATAGAAGCAATCCTTTTCTTGTTACTGTGGCCAACTCACATGATCTTTAATGTGCTATTCAGGCAGGGGAGTACTACTTTTCCATGGACAAACGGATGAACAGTTTCTGTTTCAGAGTAATATGAGCTGAGTTGCAACATCTTTAATATGCAATGTTTACTATTTAATGCCTTCTAAGTCCAGCATGACATATATGGTAACAGAGAAAAAGTCTGTATTTACAGGTATCTACATTAATTCCTAAAGCTTCACAGTATGTACATTTTATATAAATATCTATTACTATTACTACCATCATTATTACCTTTATCCTTTTCATTGGTTTTCTGAAACTTGGGTGGGAAATAAATTTCTCAGATTGAAGCACAATCAGTAGCAGTTCATTTTGGTGACAAACCTATTTTTCTATTCTTTAAAACCCCACTGTCTTTCTCCTACCATCTTCATCAAAACATTTATTTGCATTTTATTTTCATTCAAGTCCCAGTCTTCAAAAAGTTGAATTGGCAACTTGCTACAACTGTATTAAGAAAAACAAAGTTATTATTCCCTTTCTTACATTCTCTACAAAATTTTGTGAAATATTTTCATGACCAGGATTGATGAAATTCAAAAGCAATCTTCCCTGTGGTCTTTCATGTGAAGAACCATGATCGGTCTCTGCTGATAAAAAAGATAAATAAATTAAATATAAAGTAGGCTCAGCTCTGACCATGACTTATTGTAATTGTTTTCAAACATCCTGATTTAAGATTTCTTGCCTGAGAGCAATGCAATATAAATGGCATTACTTTATTTTTGCATAGTAAGTTCACTTTATCTTATGATTATCTGAATGAGCTAGATATGGTTTTATATGATCAGCTGAAGTATAAGTGCTTAGGTGAAAGGCCATAAAATGAGGAAATATCTAGTGTTAGGAGCAGAGCTATACTGAGGTCAGGAAGTTTCCATTACCCTGCCAGAGGTCTCACTTTGGATGGCTTTTGCTGTGTGCGAAAAGATTGTGATATTGTTTGTTTCTTTGTCTTGCATAATGTAGCCAGGATTTCAAAAAACAAGACATAAATTGATCAGATTCATTTCTGGGGCAGAAGGTGACTAAGTCATCACTTTTAAAGAGACTTAAAAGTGACTTAAAAATTATGTTCTGCAGAGTCCGTTAGAAAAGGTTCTAGTGGAGACAGCTAGATTATCTCTAGTTTGTTATCTGACATTCTGACGACAAAACAGACTTGGATTTTGTGTATCTTGGAAAACTGTAAATTCATGAGGCCTATTTACTGTATCAGACTTATTTGGAATTAATTTGTTCTTTGTCAGTAATGCCAGCTTCTCCAAGGATCCAAGTGCACAGGGGCGATGAAAATCTGTCCCATTGTCCACTGTTCCTTCAGAGTCCTTGTAGATGCATCCTGGGACATGCTGCAGCTCCCACAGGTAGTTGTTCCGTAACTCAGAGGTTCTGCCATATACTCAGCAGAGTTGGAGTGAATAGGTTCACTGGCCCAATGGAATAAGTGAATTGGAGTACAGATCTAAATCCTTCACTTTCTATTCTTCTTGAATGATCTAAGGTAAAGCATAGGATTCCATTCATGGACAGTCTTTGTTAGACTCTGGCTCATACAAAAGAGAATACAAACAGGGAGAAAACTTGGAACCTTTGAATTAAAATTGTGTTGGTTTTGCCTGCAAAATAAGTGAACAAATTAATCAGGAATTTGTTAAAACATAACAGTACGCGTAACAATAAAATTATCATCTTTTAAAAGAACTGTGGTCCACCTTGTACAATGGAATACTAACATGGTACTTTATTGTGTCAGTGGCTAATGGATATATTGTTTCATTGTCAATAAGTACAATTATTTTCAGTACAAAAATGCATTGAACCTACTGGAAAAAAATGTGTCTAAGTTCCCATAAAACTCTTTTGGCTGTATTCTGTTGTCTTTTCAATATTTCAATAAGCACAAACAACATTAGCAAGGTGAAATTAGTAATGTCCCTCCCATCAGCCTACTCTAATCAGTAAAGAGAACTGATCACTTAATGCGTTAACAAGGAAAGTTGTATTTTGTAATGATGATAGTTACCAAGTTTTGCTACAGCCTGGTAATAGTTAATTGTTAGATATGAGAGTTTCTTTCATGATATTGGGAAGCTAAGAAATTCTTGGGTGCCTGTTCTTCAGTCTTCTCTGTGTAGGTAACTGTATGTGCAGAATCTCTTTTATTTGAAGCCTTTTGAAAGAAGAAATTGCAGGATTGGCACTAATGTTGTATGCAGACTTTGTGCTCTTACAGCACAAGCCCTATGGTACTTTTAGATATAAGTGTTCAGCGGTATTCAGAACTCTTTATCTTTTGTTGGCAGTTTCATTGTTGGCATTTTAAAATGCATTTTAAGAATGTTACTACTTTGACAAATCAGACATTTCAAGTGATGTTTTAAAGCAGAGTTAGAAGGATTCTTCATTAATAGAAAGAGCAACAGAATTTCTTGCTTACTTTTACGTTCTGAAGTTTGTGATCAATTATGATATCTGAAAAGTTAAATTTGTCTTTAAACCAAGACTGTTTTGGGGGTTCACTGATGTGAGTAGTAATGTGTTCCACATTCATTATTGCCATAAAGAAAATGTTCTCTTGCAATATTTTGCAATACAAAATGAACTCAGGGAGAGCTATGTCAAAATTATTAATAGAGTTAAACACACCTCCATGCATATGGTTCAGGTAAAACAGTGGCAGAATGAATAATTGAAGTTTTGTCTATCATAAAAGTTCAAGATGTTTAAACTGCTGACTCTTCATTTTCCTGCATACATCACATTTCATCTTAGGTGATGTAATTTGTCATAAAAGAAAAAAAAAAAGAAACATGAAGAACAAAAAAGACACGATATATTTCTGCTATTCTAGGTCTGGCTCATTCACAGCACTGAAAAAATTAGTATTTTTGTTTTAAGTGGAATGCCACCCTTGACTTTTTATACAAATGATAACGATTAACAGAATCAATGCCTCATAAAAATACATTTGTAATATTTTGAACCACTTTTTTGCATTACTTTTTCCTTAGTTACAGTACTAATTTTGGCTATTCTTATTGACTGAAATTTATTTATGACTTATATGCTTGGGTGCTGTTTATTTCCATCTGTCTGTAAGCAGTTTGTACATCTTAAGCACTTTGTACCTCTTAAAATTTGCATCCCTGCCTCCTCAAAGTATAAATCAAAAGAAGAGACTGTTCTTTGTGAATTTAACTAAGCTGCAAGTTCACAATGAATTACTTCTTCTTGAGCTGGTATTCATGGTTTTTTTACATATATTCAACAGGGAACATTCTGAGAATGAATTTGTTGGAGACTATGTGTTTATTTCCTTATTGCAATATGCCCTACTGACTCTGAAAGTCTTCTAAAACTTTACATATCTTTATTTTTGTTATTGCAGAAATCCTAATAATTACTTTCATAGATTCTTAGAAGTTACAAGAACAGGATCTATTTAAGAGTCTCGATCACTGTGCTCTTTTAAACTGGGCACTTCAAAACTCTCTTGGTTTTGTTAAGCTTCAGGCTGGTCATTTTTGTCTTATTATTTCCATTACTCCTTTTTTTTAAATAACCATTTCTACTACTTGCTAACGTTACTGTCATAGATGGTTAAGTCATCGAAGTATGATTTTTCTCCTGGAAGAGCTTTCTGACATTTGCAGGTTGGAATGTTGAACTGTTTTTGATGCTGAGCATGTTCTGAAAAGCAATCACAAGAAAACTATTTGCCAAATGGTGTGTTGGAACTACAAATCTTAAAGCACCTTGTGTCCATAAAAACTTGCCAAAACCTTTCTGATTAATCTGATTTGCTGAAGCATTTTGTTCTTGTTATCTCAGCAAATATTTACCTTCTTGCAGAACTTCTCTGGTATTCTTGCATGGTTGTTGGGGGTCGCGATGAAGCTTGATTTTGTTTCCCTTTTTTTCTCTTTGCAAATGCTGCAGAGCGAACAGGGACTTAGATATATCCTAAGGCTATGTGTTTTTGAAAAGTTTTCTCTCTTTCCGCAAGTTTTGTAAGGCTTGTTGTTCAGGTCATGCAGAAACTGATCTCAGGCTCAGTTTTGCACTAGCAGAGGAGCTGAATTCCTGATTCAGCATGGTTCCATACTCACTGAATGGTGGTACCCTGAAAATTGATGATAAAGAATGGCCATTTACAATAGTGGTACCTAGTAACATGTTATTAATTGTTGGTTTACTCTTACTTCTGAGAAAGCTTGCTTATCTCTTGTTCTCACCTTAAAAAAGAATAGCCTAGGTGGTGAAATGAAATTAACTAACAACAACTAGCTCTTCATGGAATAAACTAATTAAGCATTGTAATTGATTGCTTGAATTCTCTTAAACAGTTTAGTATACTGAGGGACACATACGGTACACAGTTTGACACAGGTATGCGATTAGCATTTTTACTACTGCGTGAACTGTGTTCAATTCTCTAGGCATTGTATTACCACTGTATACTGTGCCCCCACTACCCTGAGGGCTTGATTTCATAGTGATACTCCTCTGAAATACTTGTAACAACTCATAAGCCATTGTTTATTAATATCATAGTATAATGGGAATAATTGAATGAGTAGCATGGCAGAGTCTTTCCTACTCTCTTTTCACACTACACATTCACAAGGAACATTGGGAAGTTGATTGTTATGAACCAGGAATGATATAACAGCTGGCCAAATTCCTTCTAAGATTTCACTTTAGATTTCGGAAAACAAATAAATATAATTAATATATAAATATAATTAATATAATCTAGAGGAACTATCACAAATTCTCCTTCAAAACACAAAAAAACCAAAAGTGTTTTTTCTTAAATACTTTCAAAAGTAGTTTTTTCAAGGGGCAATAATTTTTAAAATCTGGACTTCCTACTTTGGCCAGACTATCTCATAAGACCTCAGCATTGCAGTGCTCTTCTTTTATCAACAAAATCTGAATACTTACGAAAATCCTACTCCGAAAGGGGCAAAGAACTGCTTCAGAATGTGACTCCACATGTACCTCTGACATAAGAATCTACAGAACAATGCTATCTTTGAAGGTATTTTATTAAAGTATACATATAACTATAATTATATATGCAACTCTTCAAATCTTCAATTAGCATTCATTAATATTATTGCCTATTTTTGTATTGTCTTTTCTTGATAGCAAGAGAGGTTTTTTATGCTGTTTTTATCATCTTTATGTGGTGTAGCCTTTCTGCTGAGTTAAAGGGCAGCTGTGTATTTGATCCATGTGGCGGACAGGATGTATAAAATAATCATAGAATCATAGAATCATGGAATAGTTTGAGTTGGAAGGGACCTTTAAAGGTCATCTAGTCCAACCCCCCTGCCATGGGCAGGGACATCTTCAGCTAGATCAGGTTGCTCAGAGCCCCATCCAAGCCTCTGACCTTGATGTTTCCAGGGATGGGGCATCTACCACCTTTCTGGACAACCTGTTCCAGTGTTTCACCACCCTCATTGTAAAAAATTTCTTCCTTAGATCTAGTCTAAATCTACCCTCTTTTAGTTTAAAACCATTCCCCCTTGTCCTGTCGCAACAGGCCCTGCTAGAAAGTTTGTCCCCATCTTTCTTACAAGCCCCCTTTAAGTACTGAAAGGCCGCAATAAGATCTCCCCAAAGCCTTCTCTTCTCCAGGCTGAATAACACCAACTCTCTCAGCCTTTCTTCATAGGAGAGGTGTCCCACCCCTCTGATAATTTTTGCAGCCCTCCTCTGGACCCGTTCCAACAGGCCCATGTCTTTCTTGTGCTGAGGGCTCCAGAGCTGGACACAGCACTGCAGGTGGGGTCTCACCAGAGCAGAGTAGAGGGGCAGAATCACCTCCCTCAACCTGCTGGCCACACTGCTTTTGATGCAGCCCAGGATACGGTTGGCCTTCTGGGCTGCGAGCCCACATTGCTGGCTCCTGTCCAGTTTTTCGTTCACCAGTACCCCCAAGTCCTTCTTGGCAGGGCTGCTCTCAATCCCTTCACCCCCCAGCCTGTATTGATACCGGGGGTTGCCCCAACCCAGGTGCAGGACCCTGCACTTGGCCTTGTTGAACCTCATGATATTCACACAGGCCCACTTCTCGAGCTTGTCCAAGTCCCTCTGGATGGCATACCGTCCCTCAGGCGTATTGACCACACCACTCAGCTTGGGGTCATCTGCAAACTTGCTGAGGGTGCACTCGATCCCACTGTCTATGTCATTGATGAAGATATTAAACAGTACTGGTCCCAATATGGACCGCTGCTGGACACCACTTGTCACCATCTGGACATTGAGCCGTTGACCACTACCCTCTGGATGCAACCATCCAACCAATTCCTCATCCACCAGACAGTCCACCCATCAGATCCATACCTCTCCAGTTTAGAGAGAAGGATGTTGTGGGGGACTGTGTCAAAGGCCTTACAGAGGTCCAGATAGATGACATCGGTAGCTCTTCCTGTGTCCACTGATGTAGTGACTTCATCATAGAAGGCCACTAGGTTGGTCAGGCAGGACTGGCCCTTGGTGAAGCCATGCTGGCTGTCTCGAATTGCCTCCCTTTCCTCCATATGCCTTAGCATAGCTTCCAGGAGGATCTGTTCCATGATCTTCCCAGGCACAGAGGTGAGACTGACTGGCCTGCAGTCCCGTGGTCTTCCTTTTTTCTCTTTTTAAAAATGGGGGTTATGTTTCCCCTTTTCCAGTCAGCGGGAACTTCACCTGACTGCCATGACTTCTCAAAGATGATGGATAGTGGCTTAGCAACTTCATCCGCCACTTCCCCCAGGACCTGTGGATGGATCTCATCAGGTCCCATGGACTTGTGCACCTTCAGGTTCCTTAGATGGTCTTGAACCTGATCTTCTCCTACAGTGGGCAGCTCTTCATTCTCCCAGTCCCTGCCTTTGCCTTCTGCGGCTTGGGCGGTGAGATTCGAGCACTTGCCGGTGAAGACTGAGGCAAAAAAGTCATTGAGTACTTCAGCCTTCTCCATATCCCGGGTAACCAGGTCTCCCATTTTATTCCGGAGAGGGTCCACATTTTCCCTAGTCTTCCTTTTATCCCTGACATACCTATAGAAGCTTTTCTTGTTGCTCTTGATGTCCCTGGCCATATTTAATTCTATCAGGGCTTTCCTGTCCGCTCGGGCAATTTTTCTGTATTCCTTATCCCTCTGTAATGAATATAGTGTTACCAGAATGAAGCTAGAGTTAAAGCTATGTGGATGCTGTTCGTTTACTCATTGAAAAAGATTTTTTTAGAACTAACTTTGTGTCTGTGTCTGTGTCTGTTTGTGCATACCTACAAATTCGCATAGCCTAGTTACAATCCAGTTAAAAAGAATGGAATTTTGAGGGATTAAGCTCCTTGGGACAGTAGCCAGCATGTGAGATGTTAAGCATTCTGACTACACTAATGATAAAACCGAGCTCTGAAATGAGATCACAGTCAAAAGCATCTTAGTGCTTTGATATTTTTACTAGGTTGTTCAATAGTTTGCAGGTTTCATCCCGAAAGTCATAAAATTGTTTTCTGGGTTTCTTCTTGTCTAGACATAGTTTTGTTCTAATCACAGGCTGGGATCTCTACCGACTTTCTTTAACAGCTGCGATTGGGACATAACTTTGAGATTAATTTTATGTGGAGACTTTTAATCTTTTTCAATGTGGTCAAACCCCAAGTAAAAATTCCCATCGCTGTTAACTAGCAAAACACTGCAATGAGAGTACAGTTTCAGTATTTTTGGGTCTTTCAAACTATGCTTAATACATATTGTGGAAAGACACTTCGCAGCACTTTCTCTGACTTTAGCAAATTATTACCATTCCATTTTTGAAAGGATTGGAGAGAGTTGCAGTACTGTGATATTACATGATTTCTCGAAGTCAAACAAAATGGCAGAACTCAGTTTTGATATTCCTACAGTTTTGCAGAGATAAGACTTTTCTTTTCTGTGTGCTGGATGCCTAAGTGATCCATGATGTAGATTCATGCTTTTTCTTAATTCACACAAAAAGGAAACACACAGTTCCGTGTGCTAAGTTCTAGAGGGGAAAGCCTTCCCAGACATTTCCCCAAGAAAATTATAATTGCCTGCAAACTGTAACAGCTCAGATGGGGTGTCCATGAGGTTTGAAATGGCTCGTTTGGTAGATTTCTCTAAGTCTTTATGTCCCAAGGAATTTGAAGGGTTGACAGACTTATAAACTGCTGGGATGCAACTGATGCTACAATTTTGTTCAATTCATAGCAAGCCTGTGCCTGGATATAGCAGCAAATCAAAGGGATAGAAGAATCTGGTAATGTTTATTATTTGTATTACAGGAGTGTCTAAAGGCTCTGATTGGGAATGGCATCCTTTATGCCAGTGGCTGTGCATATCTACATGAAGTTAATCTCTGCTTGAAAAAGCATACAGTATGAGGCAATAAATAAAATGAGTAGAAAGAAAGATAAATAGAGATTTAAAGGGTTAGGAACTGGGAAACAGTAAGTACATGAGCCTGTATAGGACCTCTATGCAGTTACTGTTTTTTTTCCTAAAACTGTAATTTTAACAAAGCTGTTATAACAAAGCTGCTGTGAAAAAAAGATTGTTGCTGTACCAACATGCTTGGAAAAAATAATGTAATTCCTCATTCTGCTACAGTCTCCCTGTTAGACTTTGGAAGACAGAGAGTTTGAATTGGAGTGGGAAGAAAATATAGGTAAATATCCCATGAGAAGTAAAAATTACTTTCAGAATGTCATATTCTTCCAGAGTCAGATAGTAAAGAATTATAGAAACTTTGATATAGTTGCTTATGAGTAATAAGTCTATTTAATTTTAAATCAGTCTTCAATGGGTGAATCAAAAAGTATGGTGCATGATGAGATTAGCAAAACTGGATTTGAAAATTAAATTACACACACTGTGAGAGAGAAGTTACAGGCAAAGAAAGAAGTGAAAAATAGCAATGACCAGAAGACCAATAATATAACATTAATTAAAAGTGTGGTGAGTGAAAATTAAATGTATTCAATATGAATTTTCTGAGTTTATGCAATTCCCATTTAAAAAGAAGAGTTCTGTACTTTTGTAATAATGATTTCTACAGATTAGAAGATACTAGAGTTCTTCTCAAAATAAAATATATAGTGAGAGCAGATGACAGAGTGAAGGGATACAGAAATTGTCTCATGAGACTAAAGGAGAAAGAAACTAGTCATTTACAGAGAAGGGGTGATGTAATATATAATGAAAGTCTGGTAGAATCAATAGGAATCTTTCATTTCAAAGCACATATTTATAATTGCTTTCCACGAGGAGGTGAGTGTGTACATATGTATAAATGTATCTATCTATCTTTCTATACAGTATAGGTAAAATTCAAAAATATCACCCTAGTTGATAAAAATAACTGTTGGAAATACCTGCAAAGCAGAAAAATATTTCTGCTGAAAAGGCTAAAAATATTTCCCCACAACACTGTCTGCTGGGAGGAATAATGAGGTAGTAAAACATGGGATAAAATAGAAAATCACGACACTGTCTTCATAGAAACTTTATTCTCATTTCAGGGATGCCCAAGGAGTTCCAAAGAGAAATATAACTTTGGAAACCCGTTGAAGAATGTTAGAAAAAAATTAAATAACTTCTTTGCATTCTGTATAATAGGATTAAACACATGATTCTTGACATAGTTATGCCAGGAGATGTGGGAAGCTGTCACTTCTACCATTGACATTATAACGTCGACCTTTGTGGAAAAATGTACGTGGTTTGTCCTGTATCTGAGAGAGAGACTGAGGCTCTAGATGCCTAAAGTTTACACTTCCTTAATAGTCAGAATACATATCTAATTGCATTTATGGCCAATTGCCTGATTATGAAAAATGAGACCTTTTCAAAAGGCAATTACATTCCTAAATCACCTAGGTGATATTACTGGAATGAAGGGATGAATCAAAGTGGAAGTGTGTGATTTTTAAGTCAAGTGTGGTGATTTGCAGTTCACATTTCACAATAGACTGGCACAGGGATTTTATCTTTACCTGCTATCCCAAGTCTGAATTTAAGTTATTATTTATTTACTACTTAGTTTAGATAATGTGAAGTAAGAACTATTGTGAAACAATAATCATGCCTTGAATATGTTTGGATTTTTCCGCCTTTTAATAGTGAAGCAATACTCTTATGTATTTATATGTACTTTCCCAATAATCAAGGGATGTTACAGATATTTCACAAAGCAAATAGCAGTACTAAGAGGTTATCTCATAGACAGTCCCTTCCTTGTCTCTTCTTCACTCCCTAAGAGTCATGTGGTAGTACTGAATGTCAGAGGGAGTTTGTTACATATCCCCTCTCTGTGTCCTTCAAAGAGTATCTTCAGTTCCCAAGCTACTCCAAAATGAGTACAATTTATAAACTCATTGCTGCAACCTTAGACATTCGGTGTAGTTTTGAGTAGTAAAAATTCAATGAGTTCACCTAAAATCTTCTGTTGTCATAGCAATGCATTGGGAAATGTGTCTTGCTGTGAAGGATTACCCGCCTGCACTTGTTTTACATTGTGGAGATGTATCATTGGTGAAGCACTTGCTTACTTGAGGGATCAGGAAACACCTATTAAACTCTGTTGGATGGAGCTTGGGGGTTTGTGTATTGATGGAAATTAATGCATAGTAAGATAATACACTGCAAATTCATACAATACTTTAGTGTGTACTACCTTCCCAAACCGCAGAGTCTTTGCATGCTATCTTGGTCCTAACTCATGAGGTTCAGAGATTAATTTCTCCACCAATGCCACATGTGATCAATTGGATCTCTCTTTACTGAAGACAGCCGATACACTCCTTTGGTTTTTGGCATGCAGATGTCATAGATGATGGTATAGATGAGTTAATAGCGCTAGCAAGGTGCTTGCACTTCAGATCAATTTAGTGCTTAGTCTAATCCAAGAAGGAGTTTCTATCTGTGAATGCCCTCTGTGAGCTGAAACACTCTCTGCTCATTTCCCCAAATTTCTTTATTACTGTGACAGAGAGTGACATTCTCATCCTCCTATGACTTGGCTCTTCAGTATGGAGATGGGTCATTTTTCCTCCTCTGGCTAGATTATGTTAATAAATTTTCTAAACATGGCCCTCACTGTGACCATCTGCACCCTGGAAGCACTTTGAGTTGTTGCAGTGGCCTATTCTGAAGAGGCTGCAGAAAATCACATTAAAGTGCTTTGGCTAAAGCTGAAAACTCATGCTGGTTTCCTGGTTTATTTATCCTCTTTCATTTCAGGGTGAGGATTAGTTTGCGTTTGCATTTGCCATTTACTTCAGCTGTACATGCAGATAGTTTTCATTGCATATCCAGTGCAAAAAATTGGTGTGTTTCTTACCCACATCTTCACAGCAGTAGTAGCTCTTTTTATGGGTTCCCATCATTATTCTTTCTCCATAAATATGTCAGCCACAACCATCATAGTCTGATCTGTGTTTCCTAAATTTCAAAGCAGAAAACAGCAAAAAAGTAGTGGTTCTTTCCATATGGGAATGTTGCAAATGGAAAGGAGGAGATGTCTGTCAATGTCTCTTGTATTAGCATACTGCCATACACAGAACAGAGTAGAAACATTTTTTTGAACTTCCTTTGCCCCTGGCATTTGATCAACAAGTGCCTGGTCCTCTCACATTACAAAGGGCAAGGCATCATACTCTGTGATGGTCCTCTGGGTAACAAAAAGTGAAATGATTCATCAGAACTGTACACAGAAATGCACTATGCCAGAGCCCAGAGAAATAAAACCATCATGAGATACTTTAGATACACACACACTACATAACAGACCCTTGTCTAAACTACATAATAAAGGGTGAGGAAATTACGACCTTCAGCTCCAAGCACAGTCTTCTACATCTCCAGTTAAATGAATAACCACCTGATTTGAAAGCCATTGAATTAGCCATTCAGATTATCCATTGCACTGAATGAAAACTACTGGCATTTAGACATATCTAGTAACAGGTAGTAGTACTAGTTTAAGTTCTACCAAATAAATTGCAGACATTATATATAATTGATAACATTTATATCTATAACATTTCCCTTTTAGAAGGATATTACATTGATTTACTGACTCTATAACACAGTTCTGGATATCAGAAATAGGAATGACCCATTAGGTCATCTAAGTCCACTATTCTGCTGGTGCAGGTTTTATATCAGGATCACTTCACACATCACTGAACTGCAGCCACTTTGGTTGTCGTTAGGCAATTAATCTGCCATACACCTGCCCATCATATCACTATTTTATAAAAGGGGAAATTAAAGTATGGGAAAATCAGTATGTCCTTGGAAATTACCTCTAACTTTGACAGTTTGATAGTCAGACAACCTGCTGAGGGAAGCCACTTTATAATTGCTTTCATACACTCTACATGAGATGAGAATCTGGCCAAGAGAATTTAGGGGGTTATAGGATAATCAGAGGTCATTTATACTAGAAGAAAACAAAAACTCATGTTCTACAACATGAGTGTATTTTGGCTTGTTCCTTTTCAGAGTAATACATTCACTTTTGAGTCCAAAAAGGAATTGCTAAGCTTGATGCATGCTGTTTAATGAATGAATGTTGAAGTTATTAATTTCTGAATTATCTGTGTGCATTCACGAAAGGCAACAGCAAAATGCATTTGATCGTATTTATATTTATTGCAAAATACTATAGGAAACAATGGGATATTCTACAAATACTCATTATTATGAAATATGATTATAGGTAATATGGGAATTTTTCATTGAGATGGATTGAAAACTGGCTGAACAGCCAGGCCCAGAGCATGGCGATCGGTGGAACAAAGTCTAGTTGGAGGCCAGTAACCAGCAGTGTAACCTGGCTCAATACTGGATCCAGTCCTGTTTAAAATTTCATTAATGTTCTGGATGATGAGGCAAAGTGGACCCTCAGAAAGTTTGTAGATGACATAAAGCTGGGAGAACTGGCTGATATGCCAAAAGGTCATGCTGCCATCCAGAGGGACCTCAATTGGCTGGAGAAATGAGCTGGCAGAAACCTCACGTAGTTCAAGAAAGGGGAAGTCCTGCACTTGGGGATGAACAACCTCATGTATCAGTACATGCTGGGGGCCACTCAGATGAAAAGCAGCTTTGCAGAAAAGGACCTGGGGGTCCTGGTGGACACCAAGTTGAACATGAGCCACAAAGTGCCCTTGCTGCAAAGAAGGCCAATGTTATAATGGGCTGCATTAAGAAAAGCATTGCCAGCAGATCAAGGGAGGTGATCCTTTTCTTTTATTCAGCACTGGTGAGGCCACCCCTGGAATACTCTGTCTAGTTTTGGGCTCCTTAGTACAAGAGAGACATGGACATAGTCTAACAAAGATTATTAAGGGACTGGAGCATCTGTCCTTTGAGAAAAACTCTAAGAAAGCTGGGACTGTTTATCCTAGAGAAAAGATGGCTCAGCAGAATCTTATCAATGTCTATAAATACCTAGAAGGAGGGTGCAAAGAGGATGGAGCCAGGTTCTTTTCAATGGTGACAAGACAACAGGCAATGGGGACAAACTGAAACACAGGAGGTTCCCTCTGCACATCAGGAAACACTTTCTTACTGTGGGGGTGACTAAGCCCTGGAACAGGTTGCCCAGAGAGGTTGTGTAGTCTCACACATTGAAGATATTCGAAAACTGTCTGGACATAGTCTTGTATGTGGGCATGATGAGGCCAGACAAACCGAGCCAGAGATGGCAAACATTTGACTGAATGAGGACTAGAACCTTCTCCTGTGATTCTCCTTCTTGGACATAGAAGTTGCTCCTTTTTAAAACTAATTAGGAAGAGATAACCAGAAGCCATATCACTGCAGTAAATATAAGAAATAATGGTTCTTGGAATACAAAATATACTATTGTATTTTTTAAATCTGTTTTACTGCCAAGCTCTTAAAAAAATAGTTCTTGAGATGTATATTTTTTTTTCTATTTCACAGGCTGTATTTGATTTTTTTTTTATTTTAACAAGAAAATATTTAAAGACCGTGTATGGTGTAATATTGTATAGAACTCTTATGGGAATGTTTTTAATTCATGCATCATGCTTTTGATCTGCTCATGATCATTGGCCATTTGTCTGGGATTTCTAGACATCTGCAGTCCTCTCAGAACTAGCTACTGCTCTGAGTATACTACTGATAATTCAGGAATCCTGGGCAAATGACCAAAGGTTTCTAATTCCATCTGGCAACATTTCTGGACAGAAAAGTAGAGCATGTTAGAAGCCCATCTATATGGTAGCCCTAATATTCCTAAATGAGGTGGAGCAGAAGTTAAAGAAAAAGTGATTTTCAGGATTATTAGTCACTGTTCCTTAAAAAACTGGGTAACCTGTCAGGCCTTAAAATCCACATTTTTGAAAACTTGTCTAGTGTAGATAACAGATGAAAACAGAACACAGGTTATTGTCTATCTAATATGAATTTGCACTTTACTAATACAATGTGAATGATGGGGAATTAAGAATGCATTTCATTAAAACATTATCATTTCAGAATTCTGAGTTAAGGTACTCTGTAATATTCAGTAATAAGAAACATAATCTCCATGTCATAATTTATGGATATATTTTCTTCACTATAGAACCAAAAATAAATCTTTTGTAATTTTGATGTTATTTACTGATAAATGCCAAGGACTTTAAAAAAATGATTCATGATCAAAGAATGCTTTCATAGGGAAGAAATTGTGTGGAAAACCAGTATATTTTCTCTCCTGTATGTTAAGGGTGACATAACTTCATTTTTATTTTTTCTTTTTATGTTTAACAATGGTGTTGATTTTGTTAAATCGTATACAAATACTGTCTAAAGTGTTGCTCTAAAGTGACCGCATTAGCCTTTTCATCTAACTTGGTCTAACTTGATATAATGGAATTTGTTATGAAACAATGGTCTTTGGTGGACATGTGGAAGAACTGTAAAGGATATTGCTGAACACAGGAGGGCTTTTTAAGTGCTGTGTAAGCAGTGGATAGTGACATCTCAGTATTCTCCAATAGGGATCCAATTACAGCATTGCTATACTTGCTGTGTTGCTAGGGGTGGCAGTGAAGGTCCATCAGTTAAGTTACAAATAACATTCATCTTCAATCAAAAAGAATGAATGCTTCATGTCTGCTGAACATGAAAAAAAAACCACCAAGAGGAAAGCATTCTCATTTTAATGGAATAAAAGGCAGCTGAATAGGCAGATTTGGGCAGGCTGTGAACTGCTTTGCCAATACTGCTTTATAGATTAGGAATGGAAACAAGTGGTTAAAGCAGGCAACCACTGGAGTTCTGGTAGGAAAGATGAACAATAGAGGATCAGGGACTGGGGCCTCCTGAGTGATTTTCAGGGTAACATTTCTGTGGCATGTTCCTGAAGCAGGAACTAAAATTCAGTTCTTGAAGTGAGAGGAGTGGAAGAGAGGATGTGAGTCCGTGTGTCTTAAAGGTAGTTGTACAAAAGAAAAGGAAGTCAATGGTAGCATTTCATTTCTATGAATGATAAGGTCTCTATTCCCTACTTTTCACTGAGTTAACTACTTAGCAGGACCTGAGAACCAGAGTGTGTAATCTCTCGTAAAGACAAGGTAACCCTGATTGATCTGATCTGTGGTAATTTGGATATGGAAGTCTTAGTTGTGGCTTTTACATGCCTCCCTCCTCACAGTGCTTGCAGAAAGCAGTTACTGACCTATTGCAGCTCTCTGTGCAAGTTTCTCAGTTCCTAAAGGTTTTGCAGAGGCACCCATTTCCCACCAAATTTTACTCTATGCTAATATTCAGAATTTTAAAAATGGAGGTGTGGAGCAGCTCTGCATATTGTCTTCCTCAAGTGCCAATCCCCGTTTTGACAATGTAGTGTGGTGACTTTCCAATGATTTTGGCTCATTACCCATTGTAGAAAACAACAAATAATTATGAATCCTTCTCCCCTCCCTTCTTACATTTACCTCTAGCAATGGATTCCTAAATGTTTCCCTGATGACAGTCCTATCTAGTTAATGTATGTATGTATGTAGAGATCAAGATCTTAATCTCAAATACTGTGAAAGGAGTTTTGACAGGAGATTTTCTTTTCCTTGGATTGTAATAACATTCTCACACAACTGCTTTTTGAGGCCACAGTGAGACTCATGAACCATCAGTGAATAAATATGAGTTAGATTAATGAATTCATATTGTCAGGAACAGTTTCAAGAAGCATGGGCAATAAGATCAGAAAAACTTCTGGAAACCATGAGAAAATGTGTTTTGAAATCAGACATAGATGTAAACCTGTTTTATGACTCTCCACACTCCAGACTTTGTAGAAAAAGCCTAATTCAGTATCTTGTGCTGTTGATGAAAACATTTGCTCTGCTATCATGTTAAATAGAATTGCTAGTAGTAAGAGTGGATATATTTCATGAAGGATCATCAGAAGGCAAGAGCTAGTCACCACAGGACACATTGCAACTGTAGAAAATCTCAGTTACTTTAATGTTTTCTGGGTGCATTGCTCAGCTTAGACTCCTAGTTTTAAGGTATGTTGATGCTTTATGCCTCTTCATTTTCTATTACAATCACATTTCAGGGTGATCTTATGTTGGTTCTCCTCCAGCTACGCATTGCTTTTAAAGATCACATCACCTCTAGGTTAAATGGATTGTATTTCTCTATGCTTGTGACAACATATTCTTTTTGCACCGAGAAGTTATCTTAGCACAATGTAATCCTTTGATTTCATAAAACTTGAACATTATTAGAAGACAGTACCAACATGATACCTCACGGAATTACGGTCAAGAGGGGAAATTGCAAAAAAAAATTCTGTGTAGCTTGGGCCTTTGACCAATCATGGCAGACCATTGTATAGTGTGCTGTTTGCCTTGACCTCATAGCCCTCCTGCTCTTCCATCAAGGCTCCAAATTTGCCTGTTCCCAGGTATACCATAATGCTACATGGAGCGAGTTGGCTCTGAACCGAAATGGGAGATATGAGTAGTTATGCATGAAATGGGAGGCTTCATGATATGAGAACTTGTGTTAGGCTAATGGAATGGTGATGGAACAACAGCACTAAAACTCGCACAGACTATGTAGCAAGAAAAAGGAATTGGTTAATATCTAAAAAATACTGTATGTCCAAAATAGCAGTTTTATAAGTATGGCTGGAGAAACTCTTCAAACACAGTAGTATTAAAACAGCTAAAATACAACCAGTCAGAGAAGTCTGAATAGAAAATGAGAGTTTGGGCTTCTCCATCTGTTGATTTTTGTGTTTCTAGTCTCTAACCTGTACTCTGTGCCCCGTAGCTGAATAGCCTTTCTGATGAGTTAAATACAAAAATAAGATCAATGACCATAACATCTGTCCCTTAGAATATATTTTTTGCCGTGCTTTTAGATAGAAATGTAGTTTAGGTGTTATTTTTGCACCTAAACCAAGCACTGGATTTCATCACAACTGAAATACAATGCTGTTTGACTCTTGGTTTGAATTCTGCTGCTAGCACTTCCCATGGAAGTAATTGAACTGTGATCACTAGATCTAACCATTTATGAACTTTGGGATTAAAAATTCAAGACTGTTTTGGGGCTCTCAATCTTTCTCCAGGTTATTGTATTTAATATGTCCTTTCATTCATCTTTTTTTTTTGTTTCCTTTCCTGATTTCATTAGTGTGGTGGTAGTCACAGTGCTTTTTGTTAATATTGTGTAGGGTTAGCCTTTGTAGTTTCTGAAAGGGAAGGAAATTCTCCATAATTGAGTCCTGCGCCTCTTAGCAAGATGCACTTAGGGCACCTTTTCTGCAGACACAGAAAGGTGCTTGGGTTTTATAGATTCATCTGAGGAGACATAGAGAATCAATAAGATTCTTCAAGGCCGGTCTGAAAGAGCACACAGAGGAAAAAGCTTGTCAACCACCACGAGAAGGTGGACAGGGAAAACTAGAGTATAAAAATGGCTTCTGATGGGCCTAAGAAAGATTGGGGGCTAATTAATTTTAAGGATTCTGGGTGAAGTTTCGCTATTTCCTGGAGATCAAAAGGAAACAGATGAATATGTGAAAGGTTATCTCAAGCTTTTCCGGAGGATGCCATGAAACAGCACCAGTTTTCTTCTGCCAAAAACATCAAAAGAAATGTGATTGGTACTTGTCACTAAAATAACCCCAGAATCACTGATGTGATGGGCCCACAGCAGTATAAGCAAATTTTCCTAGTTTGTGAATAGCATAAGTATGACCAGTTAATAATGAAAATATTTGTTAATGTAAAGAACAAAAAAAATCACTCTGAATTATGTATTATTGTTTTCCTTATTCACTTGTCTTATTCAATAAGGCCTTAGTGGCTATTTCCATATTATAGTGACTGGAACAGTATCATAAACATATTCATGGAATGGCAAGATATGGAAAATAAGACATTGGGAGCATGGTTACAGATTATTGACAGCTTAAAGTGATCTGGACAAGTAGTATTTTTTTATAATTGTCTTCAATATTCTGATCTCCAACTCTGTGCTTAAGTACAAACTTATGTCAAGCCTACACAATGTCCTACCGAACTCAGTTTATTAAGGTCAGGCTCATGAATTGTAGGTGTTACTGAATTTTTATACCGTTGTTGTTGTTGTGACTTCTGCAGCAAGATAACTGTACTAGCATGATTCCTGGGAGCTGGAATCTGCAAGAGAACAAATAGTAGTGTTATTTTTCCCCAAAAGTATTGATTACAGATGTCTTCAGTCACATCTGCCTGAATTTTCACAGGAAGAACTGATCTGTCCTAATATAAGTGCCCTTCATGATGTGCTGTGATCTCTTCCCTGGGAAGCAAATTTGGTGATTTCACTACATGCCTCTTTCCCTCTTTATCTGTAATGAATCAATAATCCAACAGGATGCTAGTGGCCATTCTACTGGTCTAAGCGTCGTCTCTCAGGTGAGATACAAATTCTGGATTACTTAAAGAATTTGTGTCCCCTTTTGTAAAAGAGGGAGAGCTGAATGTATGGTTCTAGTAAATCATATTCTGTCTTCCAAATTTTCATGCTCTTCCCTTCTTATTTAAACTTCACAGGGTATTGGTTGAGATTTTTTGCTAAACTCTTCTGATTTTTGTTACAGACATGGCAAAACAGCTGCAGTGCTGCTTTCTGGAGGCAAGTGCATTTCGTTGGTGATAGAATGACCCAAATAGATCCATTAGCTGTCACACAGGATACTAAACAAGTTTATTTCGCTAGTGATTAAGAAGCTCTGCCAGCACCTTCATCGAAGACTTATAGTCTTTTTAATTTAAAGAGTTTAAAAATAATATATTCCACAAAACATGTGTTCTTCAATAACAGTTTTATAACAACGTGAAGAAAATCTGAGATCTTAGAGCAATCACTGAATCCTTTTACAACTTACATGAATTATTTTACAAATTAAAAATTTAGAACCTTCTTCTTCCAATTTTGCTGTTTTGATAGTGCTGAAAATCAATTGCTCTCGATAGCTTCTAATTTACACTTAAAAACAATTAAACCTCCCTTGCGATGCAAAATATTTTTTTCAAAATAAAGTTACCTTGCAGGGTGTCATAAATGTGTTGTCTCTTTATACAGCCAGCCTGTTGTTCAACTATACATCTACTAGATGCTTGTGTGGGCCTTACTGCTGAAGTATCCAAGTACAGCTATCAATGAGTTATTTTCTCCAAACACCTATACAGGTTATAGATTTATCATACAGTGGAAAGGCAAGGTCAACAAAGCTAAACAGGAGGTCTGCAGCAAATCAAGAAATGAATCAAAATGTCCCAGCGTCCAGTTTTATCCTTTAAATACTAGATAATCTTGCTTTAAATAATTATGTGTTTTCTTTGTTGCGAGGTACAATTATATTGTCTAAAGACTTATAAGATTCTTCAAAGAGCACCCACGTGGTGATTGGAGAGTAGTAACACAAAACATATTAGAGTAATAGGATATTTGTAATTCAAAACCTGTTTGAGTAGTAACTCAAAACATAACAGAACTGGCTTTTAAGGAAGTTAAGCATTTACTGAATGTTTTTCTTTTATTTCAAGGAATTACCAACACGTTGAATGTATTTGCCTTCTGGTGGCTTGAAGTGATATTGTTTGTGAATGAGTGATCACATCTCATTCAAACTAGAATATGATTTTAAAAAGACATGGAGTCAACTTTTATGCAGAGATGTGGATGGTGACAAAGAATCTTTGGTAGAACAGCTACTAAATACTAAATTTATTGAAGGCCAACAAATTATGTTAATAAACTGCTGAGGAGCATCCTGGCATCAGAAACCCTATAGAGAAATACTGTTTCATATCTAACACGCTGGAATCTGATACAGTATGACACAAAAGGTAGCCTTTAAAGAATACTGCATTCTAAATATATTCTTGACACCAGTGCACAACTACTTCAATTTGTAAATTTAATTACTTCTTTTTTTTCTATGCTAGAGGACATCATTGTGCTTGAATGGGAATTGAAGTCACTTGTGATGTTTCAATTCATTTATGCAGTTTATATCTTTTTCGCTACTATGATCTAGTAATAGACGTTTATCTTTTATTGGTTGTTGTTTACAGTAGCTTCATATTTGCATTTTGTATTTCCACTTGGAACAATCAAAACCAATAAGAAAAATATTGCATCTGAATTTCATTTCCTCTTCTTACCTATTAATATTCATGTTTCATGCCATGCACAAGCATCGAAGAGAAAATCCTCTTGGCTATGTGCAGTGAGACTTAGAGAAAGATCGAGGAAGATTCACTGCATGGTGTTCTGCTTGGGTCATACAGAAGAGCAAAGTTAAGACTGCGGTAGCATAGCTTTTTGGCAGGAAGTCTGTTTTAAATTGTGTCAAATACTATTCCAATACAAAATGCCTCGATATTGCTGTTGCTAATTAAAGAAAGGTTGGTTGCTGGCAACCTTGCTGATCAAAGGGAAAACCAGACAGAACTGCAAGGAGCAAAGGAGCTATTTAGGGAGTTCCATGCTCAGGAAAAGAATGCTGGCACTTAGGTAATGCAGGACTCAGCGCCTCAGCAAAAGCTGGAGGGAGGAGGAGGGAGCAGGCCGGGAGGGAGTGGAAGGAATGGCCAAAGGGACCAGCTGGTTTGCTGCAGCTCAGAGCTGCAGTCACTGAGTTGTCTGAAGCATCTGCATTGCACAGATGTGTGGGCAGGAGAAGGATTTTATATAATTCTTTTTTATTTCTAGTCTGTCTTCCCCAGTAATCATCTGTTGTCCGTTTAAAAAATTAATTATTCAGTTTTATATATAAAAAATGTGGTTTATTTTTAATGCAAAAGCCTTTTGGCTTCTGGGGAGTTCCTCTGCCTAGACATACAGAAGGTGGTCTAGGCAGATCCACTGCAAAGCTCTGCCTGCTTCAAAGCCTTATCAAAGAGATTTTACAGATCTGATGAGTGAGGCAGTAGCAATGAACTCTCTCAGGTATATTACCATGGAGGCTTCATCTTTGTTTCTCGTCTAAATATGTTAATGATTAAGATGATAGTTATCTGTCAGAACACCTGTATTAAGAACACAGGTATTAAGTTTCTTAAGGTCTCTGATGTTACATTTGAATAGCAGAATCTTGAACAAAATCTTTTTAGGGAGATTGAAGCTTTCCCTGCTCTGTTCTTCCTGAATGTTTCCATTCTGTTCTTATTCAAGATTATGCCTGCTACTATTATTTCATTTAAACTCTCTTCACCAAATTCTGTTAGTTTCACCAGCCCTGACAAAGCCAAGGTGAAGTGCAAGCATTTTTCTGACATCCTATTTCAAGCAATTTCCTCTTCATCATCCTTTTTGTCTTCTTCACACGGTTTCTTTTTCTGAGAGATGCACACTCTTGTGAGCCAGTCCTTATATAATACTTAGTCTGACCAACAGTTATACATGAGCTGCTTAATCTTAGGGCCTGTTTCTTTTGAAAGAAGTGTTCTCATTTCATGTAGAATTTTCTGACAGTGAAATGAAGTGACAACTTTTTTTTCCCCCCTTATTATCTGCTCCCTCTAGTGTGCCCATAGCCTTCATTTATTTTGTGCATTGTGAGTTTGTGTGTGTGCATGCCACGCGTCATTGTGTTAGGCAATGCAGAAAATAGTGCAGTTCCCTAAAAGTACAAAAGGAGAACATTCATATAGGGAAATCTGAATAGCTTGAAAAATCAGGACAATCATTTAGTCAGTTTTTTAGATTAATAACAGATAAGCTCTCAGCTTACATACATAAAGATCCACAATAAAGGGCTATAATTCACATACTGGACTTCTAGTTGACTTGGTAAAATCAATCTTTTTCTTGCAGCTTTTCTGACGGTATTTGAAGAAAATGAGACATTAGGCATTTCTTATTACGTATTGCCCCCTACAGGTAAACTTGAAGATGACAGTAAACTGAGTATGGAAGGAGAGAATATGTGACTGTACTGCAGACCATCACAAGTCCAATTTTTACTGATTTAAAAGTTAGCTTCTGAGGCTGAGAAATGATGTTGCCTATGTTAATGAGGTTTTAGCTTAATTGTTTATTTTTAAATTCAGCTGTGGTCATACAAAAAGCAAAATTCAAAACCAAAGGAAAGCAAGCAAAACAACACATCAGACTGCACTGATTTTCAGTCTAGCAGTGTCAAGACATCTTGAATGCTGTCATTTTTCTTCAAGCCTTTTCCTCCACTGCAAATAGAAAATATTAAATCATCTTTTCAACTTCTCATGAAATCTATGCAAACCAATATCCATCAACATTTTATTCTAACATAAAGGGGAGTTAAAAATAAATAAATATGACTTGCTTGACAGAAAAAAATGTTATGCAGAGAGAAATTTATCAATGAGACACCTTTTTAAAACTGATGTTCTATATTCATATTGTATGAATACAGAAGAGTAAATTAAACATGAGAATGTGGGCACTCACAGATGTTCATACACACAGAAAAGCACTTTTTTTTTAACCTTCAATTGTGAAGGAAACTAGCACAATAACTGCAGAAAGTAATGATCTCATAATGAAATAAGCATATATCATATCAATAATTTTATGTTGATTGTTCAATATGAAATACCGTACTTAGGAGAAAACTTTGGCAAGCAAAGATTAATTGTAACTTGCTTTTCTAAATGCATAATGTGGTAAACATGGTTCCACGGGATGATCACAATGTTTATTAAAATACGAGTGATCATTCTATTTCAATTTGCATTAATCGTTCTGCAGTTAGGTAGCTGGTCCTCCAAAAACCTTCCATGGGGCTGTACTTTCTGGGTCACTCACAGGACGTTAGGAGACATCTTAGGAGACTAGAAATTTTGTCTGCCCTTCAGGGAATTGTGCCATGGTTGTGGTCTTGAGCTGCACTCCAGGGTGTGACAGAAATTCCTCAAATGGGAAGATATTTTAATTCCATGGAAGTGTGGTAAAATGTGATGACATTACCCATGTTGGTCTGCCTTTATGCAGTAGCCAGCTGCAGCCAGGCAGATATGTCCTTGTGAACCAAGAATCCAGGATGGCAAAATTGTCTAATAAGCAAGAAGAGATTTCCTGTGTTGTTATTTGACAAGTCCAATCCAGAATATCTCATAACAGTCTCACAGGCAGCCAGCTGCCAGGAAAGCTCAGGAAGCCACCTCTCTGTTACTGACTACAGATGGCTTAGTCATTACGTGATGCTCCTTACCTTATGGCTTTAGTACAACAGCAAAGACGTCCTGTTATTGAGGGCTTACTAGTGATATTTTGCAGAACTGACACATTTTTTCCTGTATTTCCAGGATATATTTATTATAATAACAAATTATTATCACAACAAATACATTAGTATAACTGCTTAGATTTCTTCACTGTTACTTTGATTTTTGTAACAAACATCATTTTGTCAAAGCAGTAGGTTTTTGCAGAAATGTACATTTTTAAACAAAATTTTCACTGAGGATGCTTCTTAGATCTAAAGTGTAATGCATTTATCAAAGAGGAAGAGCTTACACTGCCGAGGAGTTTTGCTATCCAGGCACCTGCATAGGACTTGAGAGACCCAAATTCAGATCCCTGCCCTCATTTGAGCACCTTTGGTCAACCACCTCTGAACTGATCCAACCACTTGTCTGAGGAAAAAAAAGATAAAGGCAGTAGAAAATGGGTTTCTCGGGTCTTTCTGTATCCAAGATAAATTTACTCATTAAAGCTTCACCACAGAAATGACACTTTCTAGACTGAGAGAACCTGGAAACCAGACATACCCACAGGAATACACCAGAGAGTTCTATTTAAATCTTCAAAACGCTTTTATAAAGGCATTTGAGGAAGGACACCCGCGGTGCACAAAAAACCTATTCTGGTCTGGGCAATATTAATATCCACACAACATTTCAGAACCATTGGTCCAGCTTCTTAAAATGCTTCAGATTCAGTTAAAAAACTCCTCATCGGAGGTATTCTTTCAGTGTTTCAATTTCTTGGTTGGACATCTGGTTAGGAAAATGTGCAATTAAATCTGTTGCCTTCAAAGAGGGCTTTTTCCCAAGCGACATCATTTCTTTCTCTGATTGTAATATGAGGTTTTTATCACGATAATAAAAATGTGTTTAAGTATATATATACATGTACATGATATATACATGTACATAGTACACATGTACATGCACACACACATATATATAATGTATGTATATAGTATTTATATACATTATATACCTTTGTTAGTATATATTATATATGCATATATAGACCTATATGAAATCTCACTGCTTGACTTGCTAAAAGGCCAAGCTTGTGGAATTTTTAGTGCATTTCTTATCATATGTCATTATTTCATTTCACTTCTGTATATAAGAATGGGGTTTATTTGATATTCAGATTATTGCAATTTAAGAATGTGATGTTGAATATTGCTCAGTATTTATCTAATATCCTTAGCTAATATCCTGAAATAGATGGAGGGTGGTAGTGAGAGTTCCACTGGACCCAAACTCTTTTCATGTGATTTTCTGGTAATCAGAAGAATAATAGTGAGTTCAAACACAGTTATAATTTAAAGAAATACTGAGCTGCTGGGAATAGGAGATAATAAGCTATTCCTAAGAAGCCATCGATTTTAAGTGAGTTGTTCAGAGTGATTTTTTTCTTTTTTGTTCAATCTTCATTTAAGCATAATTTTAAAATTACCTGACATTCATGACAAGATTATCATGAGATAATATTATAGCGTATTTATGACAATTGATTATAATTACCCATCTGCAGTATTTTGAATCAGTACTAAGAAGAATAATGTTTTCATATTATTTCCTCTTTTTGCTTTCATTCTCAAAAAAATACCATGGTACCTAACAAACATAGCATATCTTTTAAATCAGAACTTGTGAATAAACAATAAAATGCAATGACAAATTCTGTCTCTCTCACCCCGTTTCTTAACCTTGACTTTAATATTTTTAGTGAGAAAAACAAGATTTTTAACAACTTTTCTTAATCATTTTAACATTGTTAAAATTTCCAATATTTAAAAAAAAATTTAGATAGCAGAGATTATTTGTATTATCTTTTTTTTTTTAGAGATGATAGTGTATTTTTCTTCACAAAGAATCATAGAATATAGAATCATTAAGTTGGAAAAGACCTCTAAGATCATCGAGTCCAACTGTCAACTCAACACCACCATGCCCACTAAACCATGTCCCTAAGTGCCACATCTACACGTCTTTTAAATGCTTCCAGGGATGGTGACTCAACCACTTCCCCGGGCAGCCTCTTCCAAGACTTGATAACCCTTTCAGTAAAGAAATTTTTCGTAATGTCCAATCTAAACCTCCCTTAGCGCAACTTGAGGCCATTTCCTCTCGTCTTATCGCTGGTTACTTGGGAGAAGAGACCAACACCCACCTCGCTACAACCTCCTTTCAGATAGTTGTAGAGCGTGATGAGGTCTCCCCTGTGCCTCCTCTTCTCCAGACTAAACAGTCCCAGTTCCCTCAGCTGCTCCTCATAAGACTTTTTCTCCAGACCCTTCACCAGCTTCGTTGCCCTTCTCTGGACACGCTCCAGCAGCTCAATGTCCTTCTTGTAGTGAGGGGCCCAAAATTGAACACAATATTTGAGGTGCGGAAGAACATTGGTATGGTTTTATATGCTAGCTTCACAAGTTATGCTAGTGTAAATAATCATCATAATCAAAAATATGTCACTGTGCAGCTAGAGAGGCCTCTTAATTTTGGCCCTAACATCAACTGGATATGGCAGGAAGAGCTGGTGATAGTGTATGAGTGCCTAGTTAAACACTCAGCTGAAGTTAGAAAACAATACCATCTGCTTTAGTTTAAGAGAACACATATAGTAAGTTATGTGGTTGTGGAGACAGAATGGATAATATAGCCCACATAAGCATACCTGGCTCCATTGAATGTGTTTTGATTTTCCAAGGCTCAACTGCAACTATTTGAGCTGTTCATATGATTTCATGAGTTCTTCAGAGAAAATCATAGATAGAAGTAGAGAGGAGCACTAGAACAGCTCACAATTAGATTATTCTCTTAAATTATCCCAAATAATTTAATATTAACTCATCCTAACACTGGCTGTGACAGTGCTACAGGTTTTGGCATAATATATGTTCCTGTATAACTAATAGAAATGTTACTCCAGGAACACATTATGCTACTTTAGGCTTTATTTATTGAGCATTCCAATTTTAAACAGTCACTATTTTTATGCAGTGTTCTGTGAAGACGCAAAGAAAATATCTTGTTTTCTATGAGCTAAAAGTTTGATGAAATAACATCAAAGAATTGCTTGCTTCTTTCTTGTTTCTATATTAATAATTATACCGTCTATTTATGAGACTTTCGGTTCACAGTGAAATGAGTTTTGCATGCTTATGCCAGCGCCACTTTCAAACAGATAATATTGCATCACAGAAACTGCTCTACAATAGTTAAGGGGAATGATCAGCTTCCCTTAAGAGCCCTTGGCAGTTTGGAGATGAGGACCCAGAAAACCATGTGAAATACCTGCAAATATTAAGTGTATCTGCTGTAGTATAAGGGCTGTTCAAATAGGGAAAATCCAGAGTGTCGAGTCCCAGGTGAGACCATAGAGGGAGGAGAGTTAATAGCTGTTTTTGAAAATCCAACCCTTGAAACAATCTACAGTCATAAGAACTATATTTGTCTGCATTAGAAACTCTCCTGGAAATTGCTATATGCACATGATTTCCTTCCTAGAACGTGTTGAAGGGAGCCTGACAAATACAGATTGCTGAAATGGAATAACGGGGAGTTAACAAAAAATTGAGAAAATATAGCAAGTTAACTAATTCGTCTATTTTATGTTCCTGACAATCTGTTACCAGATTAGAAATGATCAATAAATACAAATCTGGTCCCTGATTATTAAAAGACAATTTAAAAGACACATATCTCATTTGAAATTCATGGGAGGAATTTCATATCACATTAGAAATAGAAAAATTAGCTTTAATATATTCATCATATACCCATCAATAAAATATATAATCACAGGAAAGATTACTCAGTATTTTACTTAGTCTGTGCTCTGTTAAGGAGGTAAGAGGATTATGCTTAATTCCATTGGGATCTGTTTCTCTCTGAAAGAATGCACTTCAATACTTTTATTAACATGAATAATGCTCTTTCCTATTACACAAAAGATAAAGGGTACGGGTGGAAACCTTGCAAGTGAGGAGGCAAGAAACACTGCCCCTACTTCCCTTTAATGGAGGCACCAATCTTCTGAGGCCCTGCCTTCCTGGATTATCTGCAGTGACTGCTAAATAGAATCACTCTTCTCCTATTTACCTTTTTCTGTAACTTCCAGGAGACTTCACAGGCTGCAAATAGCATAAACGATCAGGCAGCATGACATATTCTAAATATGACAGACACAACATTATGCTAGCAAAGATTAAAATATTTTTATTTTTTTAATCTGGTGATTTTTGGTGCCTGTGAAAAGAATTAGACTCTTAGACAATAAGATGGCATGCTTATCTTTAGAGTGAGTATTCTGTATGGCTGATGTTAATGGTTTCATTTAGTGATTCAGAAAGGAAAATTTTATCTGGCATAATTAAAATAAAATTGTGTCATAAAAGTGATCATGCTTTTTATTTCCCAGTTGAAAATGCTTGCAAGAACAAGAGTGAGGGAGCATATAACTCTGCCAGAGGCAAAAATCTGCACCTACTCCATGATGCAGTTGGGGTAGGAAATAGTTGCACAAACTTTTTTCATGTGACATGGCATGACATGAGACATGCAAAAAGGGCTGGAGATCAAAACTATTTTAGATCCAAAATCATCTTTGCACCAATTTGAGTGGCTATTTATTTTGTACTGGAGAAATGTCATGACTGAGGAAACTTGGCTTCTATTCTCTTTGAGATCAGCTTTTTTTCCTAAAGGAACTCCATCCTCCCTACCTTGGGGTTCCATTTTCTTTCCTCTCATGCTCTGTCCGTCTTATCTATGCAAATGGTAAAAAGCTCCAAAAGTTTTGCTTCCCACTTCTCACATGAACAGCACAGAGGACAAGAGAGCCTCTAGGTGGTACTGTGCTATAAAAAATAATTAGAAACAGCAAGAAAAATCATGCTAACTACTTACCCACAGTTCAAGATTTCACTTAGATTGTAAAGATAATATTTACAAAAGAAAGCCCTTATTCTTTCAGGTGAAATTCACTCCAAGAAGCTAACATTCAAAACATCTTCAGTGCTTCAGCTTGTCAAACTTCATTGCTTTGCATTTTCCGTGTTTCTAACTGATCTCTGCAGGATCCTATTTTGTAATCATTTTCACTGAATTTATATATTTAACACTACTAGCTCATAATTTCATTGCAGATTGATTCTTGTTTAGATATAGCAGAAAGTCCCTCTGACAAATTTGATAAATTGCTTTCACATTAGCTAGGATATAACCAAACATCTTACAAGAGAAACAGAACACTAGCTTTCATGTAAGACTCTTTCCAGAGTGTATATATCAGAGTCAAAATGCGTGTAAGTGGAGGCACAAATATGTAGTATAGAATAAGACAAATGTTTGAGGTGACATGCAATTTGTGGTTAACACTGAAGGAAAGAACAAGTACTTTTACAAGAACGGAGTTCTCTTTCAGGAAAGAATTAGAAACTAAAATAGATAAAACTAACATTACTTTCTTTTTTCAGAGGAAAAGAGCCCAACATTTTGAGACAAGAAACTGTATCCCCTAACTGTCTTGTGGGTGTACACAGGCTCAGATTCTACCCTAGGACAATGAAAAAATTGTGTAAAGTCCCTTCAAATATAAATTCTGCTTGTGAGTGTAATTTCAAATAACTTCAATCAGTGTAACACAGAGATAATTTGAGCTTGGTTAAAATATTAAAATTTCACTATATTTTCTGCTGCCACACTGAGGAAGAAATATGTATACAGGTGCATGGGAACGAATACTGAATGATAATTCTATTTTTTATGCCTAGTATTAGCATTTAAAATATCAGAGGTTGTTAATTTAGCCTTAAGCTGCAGGTGGCCCAGGGGAAAGACAGAGGAAAGCTGGGCTCTCTAACTCAGTAACATGGTTTTACTCTCACAAATGCCAGACTTCCAGTCTGTGCTAAAACAAATCATGTCACGACTTGGTATCTCAACTGCTGTGGAATGCTGATGGGCTACAGAAGGGAGAAGAAAGTCCATGTCACGGAGCTGTAGGACAAGCTGCATGTCTGTACCACACATACAGCAGCGAGCAACTCTCAGCAGAGAGCCTGAGAGCTCCTAAGATGAGGAATACGTCTCTGCAGCAACAGTGGATGGAGCAGCCCTAAACCTTCACCCTGGGAAATAGGGCAGGACTAGTATCTGTTAGGCTGTGCTTAACTGTTTCAAGGAAAGCTTATTCACTTCTCCTTGGGCTCCTTTCACCTTTGTCAATCTTAAAATTTGTCCAAGAACAGAAATTACTCAAAAAACTACCCATGGCAGTTATCCCTGCAAGTGCAGGTCTTTCAGATTATATGGGTCTAGGCCAGTTCGGGGCAGCACAGCAATGGCGAGCATCTGCTGCTTCTGACACACCTTTGTCTTTTTTCAACTCCTTCCATTTCTTTTATTCCTTTTTCTTCCTTTGCAGTGTATTATCTCTTCTCCTCTCCTTCTTTCCACCCCTTTAAAACATTCTGCCTCTCTTGACCCTAATCCCACTCTGTCTTTCGTGCCAGAGCCTGCAATGATTGAGCTGATGATGGATTGATTACAGATTCTGTCTTCTCCATTCAGTGGTTCTTGTCAGAAAATCTGTCAGAAACAGTGGCAGAATTGTCAGGGTGGATTAAGATAATGGGATATACAAAGCAGGTAGAGATGTACCACAGAAACTTTTTCTCATTTGGCTTGTGTCTGCTGTGGGATTAAATTTGAAACAGCTACCAGCCTTGTACTCTCCTTCCCAGAGAGCCATTAACTGCTCACTTCATGCACACAAAGTATAAAGAGCAGATGGGGAGCATGACCAGTGGGAATTTCTAGCCTGTTCACAAAGAGCCCCCAGCAGATATATTGTAGTAAAGCCTTCTTTTACTTTCTGAACTTTGGTTTTACCAGTAAAATTCAACCGAAGTAAAAAGCACTTCCTACTGCAGCCTTCTTGTCAGTATGATTATTTTCAATACAAAACTTTGCAGTCCTAGATTCTATATCCCTCTGCATAGAATATTGGTTCTGTTAAATAATCTGATCAGTTCTATTATTATAATTATACTTATTAATATATCCTCTGCCTAGGCACTTCAGGCTAGATTGATTAGCATGTGATTCTGTTATAGAGTCTGTTTCACAGCAGTAGTGTATTATGGGACTTATTTTTTTTAATCACAATTTTAGTGATCCCATCTATCAGCTAAAATATAGCTTTGGAAGTTTTGAAATGGAATGCAAAAAACACCATTTAAAATATATAATTCATTCTGGCAAGGCCAAAGAATCTGTATACAAATGTCATTTCAAAGCAAGTAATTAGCTTAATCCAATCATCCTATTTCATTACTTAATAACTTATCCTCAGAACAACAGGTCATCACATTAACTAAGTGCCAAATGAACAATTCATGAAGTGTACTTATGCTGTGCCTTGATGAATTGCTGATGAGTTTTGGTCTTAGTTCTTAGCCTCTACTTTATAAAAAGTGTAGATCAAAATTCACAGAGACCTACCTCACCTGGAGAGTGTATAGTTTGTTATAGAGATCTTGTCAATGAAAATAGCATGTTGCCTCTTAAATGTTTTATTTTTGTAACTTTTATTCTTGTATGCCTGTAATTGAAGTAGATGTACACATTTTGTCTGATGGATGTTGGTGCTGTAAAGTGACAGTTACTCAGTCAAGCATTATTAACAGAATGCTTTTTAACTTGTACAAAGAACAGATCTAAAGACTGACTAGCCCATCAGAAAGCAGTTATCACAAAAAGAGTGTTTTCATTTTAAAAAATAAATTGTACTTATGTGAACTTCTGATCTTGTTTTTCAGTTAGTTAAAAGTTTTCACAAATGCTGGTAAACTGACAATTTCAAATTGGGTATCTTATTTGCTTTTTAGGCTTTCAAACAACTCTTAATTGGTTTGGGGTTATTTTTCCCCAAAATGACATGGAAGCATTCAGCAGCTTTGGAAACAGTAGATTATTTTAGGTTCCTAAAATGTATTTTAGACTTTGTTTTTAAGCGTTCTATTTTAAAATGTTAACTTTTAGTTTCCTTGAACTGTTACATGTAATGATGGCCAGCAATCACTGATTAATCTGAAATTACCTAGAAATGCCTCTTTCCATTGAAAAGTAAGTAAAAAGAAGGATATATGTCAGTCAAAACCAACTCATAAATCAACATACAGTTTTGGATTTTTAAAAAAAAATTATGCCTACAAATCCACATAAATATATATCTAATAGTTTCCTTTTATTTTTTTGAAGTTCAAAATTTGAAAGAAAATACTCAGGTAATATAACAGAAAAAATAAGGAAGTGTTACACCGTGGATTTTTTTTTTCTTTTTTTAGAAAAATGTTGGACTTTTCTTCTAAATGCATTAATTAGAATGAGAGAGTAAAGAGCAGACATGTACTTGAATTGCCTTCCTTTTTAGATTGTTTGTTCTCCTACCTGATATTGAAGAAAATGCAGTGATTCACAGCAGGTTTTTCAGTCATGTGTGCAAAGTAGTATGTTTCTACTGTACTGTTTGCTTTGTCCATGTGGACTGGCTAAGCAGTCTGCTGGCTGTCCCAGGAGAGGGCAGAGCAGTAATATGGAAAAATGCAGTGTGCAACCATCACAACCTATTCCTACACATACAGCCCTGCCACCTTTTGTTAAGACTGTTTTGTAAAGAACAGAAACATCAGACTATTTTAGAGTTTTTGAGTCAGTTCTAAGTCACTGGGGTGCAGACAGCTTCCCTGTACTTTAACACTGAACCCCTGGACAAGTTTGGATTCCTAGTGGTTTTCTGTGTAGGGAAGTTGCAAGAAGTAACACTGGTTTGATGTGGCTCATGAGAAACTTGTTGGTGAGTAACTCATGTTTTGGGGGCACTTGTTAAGTTTCAGTACTTCTGTGAAATAGTGACTGCAGTGAAAAAAAGAAGAAAAGAAATTGCTGAAACTTAAAACCTATGGTTTAAAGGTTTGATCTTCCTGTTATGTCTAGAACTGTAGCACATTAGTGACTTCACATGCGGTTCTATCTATATAATATGTATGATCTGGATGGCTCTACAGGCTTGTCTGGGAATAATGAAGTCTCTCCGTTGCAAGATTTTCTGTTTTCCAGGTTAAAACCTCACCTCTTTCCTGTAGAACAGCGGTGTCTAATGTGGTTAGTATGGACACAAATGTTATGAAGGAAATTGGGCCCCACATCCAAGCCGGTGTTCATTCTGCTTTGTGGGTAGCAGACAATGACAGCAAGAAAATAAATAAGCAGACTTGACAGAGCTGAAAGTCTACTGGAGAGTGTCCAGAACTTGTATATCTGGGATCGCCCTACTTATATACAGCAGTGGGTGTATAATCCATGCAGATCTAGAAAGGTTGGATGTCTCCTTAAGTAGTATGTTTAGTTTCTCTCTCAAAAAAAGAGGTGAGACTTTGCTCTTGCAAGCTGTAGAAATGTTTATGGTATGATACTAAGGCTCTGACACCTGAATGTATCATTTGGCTAGGCCTTCAGCACTGGGACCTGAACGTACTGTCCATCAATTTGTCTCATGCATGTTCTTTTCTACCCCAAGCACTCCAACATCCATTCAGCCAATATACCTTGGATTAAATTCCTATTTTCCTTCATTTTTTCAATGAATAAAGTCCTATGAACTCAATGTATTTATTCCATGTTTACACCTAGTAGCAAAACTAGTTGACTGTATTCTTTGAATTTACTCTTTGTAAAGCAATCAATATTCATAGATGAATAATTGGAGAGCTAGACGAAATTATTGTTACAGTAGAATCTACTGCAAACCATGGATTTTGTTCACATTCATTCATCTAGGTCAATGTGCTGAATTGGAAAAATGCCCTTTAAAAGAAATACAGTCTTTACTGATGAAACCCATATAGCTGATAATGGGTCTTTGGTCATTTGTTTTGATTACTCTCACCCTTGCTGACTGTCTAGTTTAAGCTTCACCAAGTCCAAGTTCCTTTGTTTAAATCTGAGATATAGCTACACTACCTAGTAAAGTACATCATAAAGTTGCCAGAGAGAGCACCGAATGAGCTGTTCAGGTAAGATAGCGCATGTGCTAGTAGTACAGGTTGAGCATTTCTGTGATACTTGATTGAATCATACTGACATTTTGTCTGACATTTATCTCCTATATGTTTATGAGTTAAGGGGTCCCGTTACTGCACTTATGGACACTTCAGAATAAAATTTTAAGTCCACTGTGCATTTCCTAACATGCTTTTTATAAAGTCTATCTGCTAGACGTTGAGTATTATTCTCTAATATCCTAAAGAATTTGTGCATGGATTAAACATCACAACAGTGAATAGCCCATTACTTGTTTAGCTGGCCTGAGGCCAGTATGCTCAGTCATTTCCAGGATAAAGCATTACTAACAAATGTCACCTTGCTATATATCTTGCTGTAATTTACAGATATTTGCAGGCCATTTATCTTACCAAGAAAGATATTTTTCTATTGGATACCAAAAAAATAAGTTTTAAAGGCAATATTACTGCACCAAACTCTTGGGATTTCTGTAATGAAACTTGCAAAGGATAAATAATATTTAAATATGATCTTATAAATTGAACCATCAGAAATAATAGTTGGGAATTTTGCCTTCAGAAAATGTTGGCTCATAAAAAGCTTGGAAATACGTGATTTTCAGTGTATTTAAATGGAAAATATTTGAAGTTGTAAAAATATTTTATTTTGATATTTTTGGAAAGGAAAGGCCCATGTTTTTGGATTTGAAATTTATTTTGAACTGAGAAACAAGTAAAGGTAAGACAAAATTGTTCATATTGTAATGAAACATTTTAAACATTTTAAATGAAACAGAATTAAAATATGTGGCTATTTCTCGTGTAACAGATGAGGTTTCAGGGGGAGTTGTTTTTCCACCTATGAATGCTTTGGAGTTTAAAATTGTATTGTAATTTTACATGACCTTTTCCCCAAAAAAATCTCAAAAAGGCTAATGTCATAAGAAAACAATTTCTTGATAAGATCCACCTAAGTTCTTTTTTTCAACTGTTGCAAGAAAAGCACTGTAGAACATAGAATATAGCATTGTACACAATGGTGATAATTTAAAAGAATCTTGAACATTATAAAGATGGGAATAATTAAAGGATAAATTAAAAATAAATAGAAATATGTTTTTTTAAATTAAAGTTCATATTTTTTATAAAAAACTATTCCATCCATTTCAGTATAATTTGCACTTATTTCCACTAGATTTTTCTTTGAAGGTGTTGAATATGAAAACTATTTCAAACATATTTATCAACTCATTTAACCCACAGAAGTATCATAGTAACGCTTAGTCTTGCTTTGTAACTAAAAAAATTATCAAAGCCAAGGTTAACATTTAAAATTGACCTTCTATAACACAATCACACCATAAAGTCATCCATTATATAATAAAAAGCACAATTAATAAACATAGAACAAGAAAGGTCAACCTTATTTTTCAATATTTCTAAGTTTTATGGGACATTCAATGAAGAAAGTCAACTTGGTATGTCAATGTCCCTATATTACATAGCATGGGGTTAGATAATGCAATACATAAGGTATGCTTACAACATATCTCCACACAAGGGCCTGAGGAACCCAATGCTGTTCAAGTACTGTGAGACCTGTACTGTAGAGTCTGCTTTAATGTGTGATGGGACCTATTTATTTTGAAAAGTTCCAGGCTTAGTACTATCTGCTGAAGACTTTCCCTGCTTGCTGTAAATGCAATGCAGAGCAGTAGTTCTCAATATCAGCGGAAGATCCAAATATTAACTAGTCATTCATTGGTACTGGGCATAAATTGCATGTAATTTGCAAAATAGTGATTGTTTTGCTAAACCAAATGTCTTTAGTATAACTGAACTGCAAAAGTTCGAAGTCAGTAAATCTTCTTGTAGATCTTTGGCTTTGCAGAATAACAGATAAAGTGCTCAGATCCAGAGTTTACAGTTTACATTTATCTTTATCTTTATAGCCTGATTTTTTTTGGTTTTTTTTTTTTTGCATTTAATACAAGAAGGGTGAAGAATCTTTATAATATACACACAGTAATCATGCATACTGTATCTTTTGCTCAGCTGATGTAGCTGGACAGCATCTTCTTCACAGTATTATACTTTATATTATCAATTCATTCTAGATTTTTATAGCTTTAGGCAGATGTTTTCAATCCTTGCTAATATTAATGGGAAAGAAGATGAGTGAGTATTATAAGCTGATGAGTACTGTGTGTGGAAGTGCTAATAATCGGTGTCTGTATTTTTAAATCATAACTAAGGATGAAATACTGGATTCAGGAGCATAATTCACTGCTGAGTTCAACATAATCTGGCTTTCATCCTACTTAGCTGTATTAGACAGCTGCAGTTTACATGGCAAGGATGAAATACTGCTAACTTGACTCCTATGAAAACCTTCAATACAATCAGTACTCATGAAAGTCAAATAAGTGGAATTCATCAATGTACTGAGGTTGTTGATTTTCTTTTTACGTGTTTTTGATGAAAAAAGGTGTGTGGGAAGGACTACAAGTTGTAACTTGACTTTTAGAATCCTTTTATACCTCTCCAGTCTCAACTATTGACCCCTGCCCTGATATTTACCCCTCATTCTTATGTAGGTGCAGATTGAACAACATGGGCATACCAGTACACAGGTACTTAAGAGGCCCTTGCTCAAAATAAGGTGTAAATGGGTGATACAGTCCATGCAATAGATGAACATGTCCCAGGAGCATTACTGCTAAGATTGTGCAATGAAAAGAAAATCAGAATGTCTGCTTAACTTCCCTGTTTATTCATGCTGGACATTTACTTAGTAAAACGCAAATCCCACAGCTGTAAGTGGCAGGAATAAGAAGGCACTCTGGTAGTCACTGCATCATACAACCAGAACAACCATCTAAAAATAAGATAATAACTCTTATAAAAATTCTTAAGGTGTGAAAGCGCAGAGCAGTATAGAGCATCACAGTCAGTGAACTGTGCAAAGCCACTGGTTCTGTCTATAGGAAAACTACCATAAGTATTAGCCTAAAATAAATTTCTAGAAGATAGGGAAGTTAAAGCCAGTTTCTGACTGATTTCTTGCTACTTATCTGCACACTTACTCTGGCTCTGTCAAGCACATCTTCAGATTTGTACGCGGGTTTGGATGTTCCTGTTTTCTTTTCCAGAATCTTGTTCCCAATTTCTGTTTCTTGTTCAGTTTTTCTTCTTCCTAAAACCCTCAACCAGCTTTATTTTTTTTTATGCTAAAGGTGTAAGTTTGATCTTTATCCCTTAAAGACTTGTATATCAAAGGAACTTCTATTCAGTTTGATATATAAGAAAAAGACCAAGATGCCTGCCAGGCAAGTGGTCATATCAGAAAGCTGTCAGAGCCCAGCTCTTGATAGCGGGCAGTATGTTTGAAAGAAAATCTTCCCCCATGGATTTCACTAGCTCAGCTTCTGTAAACTAAGGTAGTATGAGCACAAAAAGAGAACAAGCCATGGGCTCAAAATGTAATGTTTGCAAGTTTCAATTGCAGTAATGCTATTTGCATCCTTTAACAAACTGGGCAATAAACATATTGTTTATTGAATAATCATATCTTCTTTGCTAGATTTCCTAGGCTTCGGTCCTTGGTGTTTATTGCAATTTATTTTAGACACACTGTGCTTTACATAAAGGTCAGTGGAAAAATCAGAAACGTATTAAGTCCCTAACAATCAAGCTTCAAACACTTGTTCTTAGCCTATATCTCATGTTCATCTGTGGATTTGAATTACTCATCTTTTGTATTTTTAGTTATAATCAGGTCAGGAAGGAACTGGAGTGATGAAATCAATGGAATTGCACAATCTAACTTATATTGTTTGGGATAAAATGACAAGTGGCTCTTTTTCTTACATTATTTCAGGAGTCCAAGCCTTGCTCTGCATTTGCAGTGCTATTCATTTCAATAAGAAAAAATACGTATGAACTTATTTTGCTTATATGAAAGATGACCAGACATATTGGCACTTGTGAGATACTGTCTGTGGAACTGTCTATGGTCTGTTGCCACTGGGTCGCTTATGCACCAACAGGTTTGGACTATTTTTTTTGCACTATCAACTTATTAATTTCTTGTTTATACTAAGACTTGCAGTTTTCTGAATAGATAGGAACCCCTTCCGCTTTTACTGTCTACTTCAAAAGTCGCTTCTTACTTTGAAAACATTATGAGTTTTACCCTCCTCGGAAGCACCACACAATAGCTCGGGGTGGACTGTTGAATGCATTTTCAACAAAAATCACACAGAGAATCTTATTACTGTCTTTGATCACCAGGCTGGCCGTTGAACCCAACACTTGCATCCTAGTGAAAAGAGAACACTTTTTTAGTAAATGTTCAAAATACGTTAGTTTTATATAACAGCCAAACACAGAGTAACAACATTGCTGACTCTGACAGTTAATAAAAAAGTCACAAATACATCACTTGTGGACATGAGTTTTCTCATCCTGATACCCACAAAAAAAAAAAAGCCATCTCTTTTTAAACTTTTTTAGCATAATAAAATATTGGCATTCTGTTTCTTGTCATTTTATTGCTAAAAGCCTAATAGAGGGTCTTAGTGACCATTCCAAGTTAAAATGATTGAAAAATTTGCAGTTTGTGTGATGAACTTGGTTTGGGTAGGGAGTATTATGCTTATCCCACTGTTGTCATTGAATTTATACTAGTGTCACTGTGATCAGAACTGGATCCCAATTAATATTGTCAGAGATATTTTACCATAGGGATGGAGTGGGAGGAGTCAGCTGAGTCCTGTTGACTATGGTCTATTAAAATGGACATAGATTATTGATGAATGAATCTGTTTCACACCCTATACTGCACATCATTAATGGTTTTGAATGTGCTGAGACTAAGAATAACCTCTCTGCACTGGATATTCAGAAGACACAAATTGTTTTCATGTACATGAAGTAGGATTCAAACCATAGGCCAAGAGAACAATAATTCCTTCACTACTCCAGAACTAGGGTTTTTCCTGACACCAGCTTTAAATATCTATTATGCATGTTCCATATAAACCTTTCCTCACCTATGGCCTCTTATGTTTCCCTACAAAACACATTTATTTTCTCAAGTGCAGACTGCTGTCCCTATACTAACCTGCAGTTATGTTCTTCAAAGATTGCTGTTTCCCCAGCCACTTCTTGTGCTACATGAAACAAGTTCCAATTGGTTTTATTATAGTAAATTCAGCAGTAACAGCAGCCTATTTAAAATAATTTTAGCTAAACATATAACTGTTTCAACAAGCAGAGCCTGAAATTTTCAGAAGTGCTTTCCTCTCTTTTCAGTGCCAGAGGGAATGGAAGGTAAAACATAGTGCTTTAAAAGTAAGCCTCTTCCATCTGGTCAGCTACCCTTAAACCTACTTGAGTCTGCCGGGAATAGCCTAAAATTGTTTCTATTTTTCATCTGTAGTTAAAACACTAAAAGGCATAATGAGAACAGGAGCTTTTATAAAATTACTGACTGCCAGAATGATGAATTTACTCTCTTCTATTAAAACACTGCTGTGTTTTGGGTTTGATGTAATTTTATGCTGTTTGGTTATTACTCTGCTTTTAAAGTAGCTGTATGAATTTTTTCTTAATATTATAGGAGCACTATTACTGCTACTACACTTCAGGTCTCACAGACTTTTCATTATAATACTTTATAATGAAAAAATCACATGGATGTAGCCACCCAGTACCTAAGCTCCTTTCTTTTGAACTCTGCATCAGTCCTATGATTATTATGCCAGAACTGTTTCATCTAAATAGGCAGAGAAACTGCTTGATTGACTCTGTCCCATTTATTCATTGGGTTCTCTGAAGTTCTGAGTCTTTGTACCTTAATACAGCCAACATGGTCAACATGTAAAGATTTGAATATAATTTTATGGCTGCAATTAAAATTTTAGAAATGTATTTTTACTTCATACAGAATAAGCATTAATTTTAGAAAGGAGCTTTTTACTTTTTCAAATATAATATGCAAACTTTGTAATCCTTATTTTGCATATTTAACTGATAAGAAAAGATTAGATTTTAAATATGTCTAACAACCTTAGAAGCGTGGTTGAAGATAATACAGTCGGAGGCAAAATGAATGGAAATGGCCCAAGATTCAATTAAATTCAGTTAGTTTTCACTAGAAAAATTCCACTTATGTTGGAAAGGGGCAGTCAGAGAGTTAACTTGGATCATTTTCGAAACAGTAGCATTGCAAAATTCATGTTAGGAGAGAGTGATGAGCAAAGTGATATAATAAATAAAGATATCCTCTGTTGGCCAAGAGAAGCTTTGCATGGACTGACGGAGGACTCAGGGACTCCAAGCATGATCGGAGTAAATTAAATAAGAAATAATGTGGATACGTTTCATGCAGTTGCAGCAGCAAATTCAATTAAATTTTAAATTTAAAATCTAAGTTTCAGTGTTTTCAGTGCCTAGATCTAATTGAAATGTAGGCTTCCTGAGATATAGTCTTCCTTTGCTGGTGAAGGGCATTGTGATATAAGTATATTAGCTTTAAATAATTTTTTTTCATTATTATTATTATTCCAACACTTACAAGAGACCTAATTGTTACAGTACCTGGCGTTATTTTTCCTATGTTGATAAAAAATTGAGATACATAATTTTTATCCATATTGACAATATCTTAAGGAAATGCAATTCTAACAGTGTTGACATTGCCAAAGACTAGGAGGCAGATGTGAGAGGAAGAGGAAGAAGGGCATTTGAAATGTAACTGAGAACATAACTGTGGAGTATAAACCTAGAAGGTGTTATTATCATTATTATTTTCTTATTGTGCTTGATTTTTTCATGGTCTACTGTCTAAAATATTTAGGACTCCTCAATTTCAAAGTACTTGATACTCCTCAGTATTTGCCTGAAGTTTTAAAAATTTTAAGTGTACCCATGGAAAATTTCTGACATATATTTTGTGTTTGATTCAGCACAAAATTAGGATTTTGAATTTTCCATGAAATGGGAAAAAATCAGTCTGAAGGAACTGAGTCATTTAATATTATTTCCTATTTGCTATTTTTGAATATTGTTATTTGAATAGTATTCAAACATTGCATGATGAAATGCATTATTATGAAATACAGTTTTACAAAATTAATCTAAAATTGTAAGATCCCTTATACAATGTCTGTTGTTTCTTGGTCCTAGGAGAACTGTACCTGGAAGAACTGTGTTATAAAACTATAACTCATAAAGCCTCATATCACTTTGGCTTTAACTTGTCATAGGTATTTAAATATGTGTTTCATTACTGTAAAAAGCCAGTTGATTTTAAGTAGCTAGTAGATAGATTTCAGAGGTACAGTGGAGGAAAAACTCATTTGATAACCTTACTTTAAAAAGACTGATAAATATTTGACAGTAATCTTACTGAAATAATACATTGACTTGTGAACTTTTAGGTTTAATATCTGCATGTCTGCTAAATGAGTCTTAAAGGAACATCTGACAGATGAATATGCAAGATCAGATACTACTAATTAGCCTTCAGCAAAGTTTTGTGAGAGAAGCAATTCACCTCAGTTTGTGGGAGAGACCTCCAATCAGAGACTGTAAGTGGCTCCTAATGGAAGAGGCCATTGCTTGCTAAATATCAAATGGCAGTGAAATTCAGGTGCAGCAGGTTATCTACCTTTTTTTTTTCAATGACCCCGTATCATATGAATCTAGACCTTACAGTTTTTCCTTGAATCCACGAGCCGAAAAGATATATGTTGCATATGTAGTGAGAGTCTTGGTACCTATGTATGGTGCCTCTGTTGGATGTAGTTCCCTTAGAATGAGTTCCCTTCACTGTTTTAGACTCTAAAGCTGCCTTCTAGAGATAGGATATGTAGAAGAGATAAACCAGCTCAGATGTATTTTCTTGCAGGTTAAAGATAATAATGTGCGTGTATCCTCATGGTCCTCAATCTTCAGAGTTCTCTTTGAGAGTGAGTAAAATATAAATTAGTTAGAAGATACATGTTTTGACACTGCCTGTTTAAGACATCATATGATGACTGATAACTTAGGTAGCAGAAGTCAACATTTTTAAAGTAAACTTCTAGCCTTACATTTTAAATTTCTGTTATACTAGAGATGTTTTCCAACTTACCTTTAGTAATCTTTTGGCACAATGCACAAGAACTATTTCTTCGGTTAAGTTTAACATGTGTACAAGAGGAAATACATGTTTAAAAAAAAGTAACTTCTTGTGGATGCATGGTTTGTAAAGTCTTACATGTTTGACATGAAAAATTTCCAAAAAGGTCATTTTACTTGAACTTAGGTGTTATTTCTCACTTTGAAGTGACTGCTCTGAGATGAATTAGCTGCAAAAGAGGCTGAGATGTAATCAGTCTTTTGCCTGGCTCATCTACACTAAAAAATTACCTTAGTTATGTAATTTAGAGTTATTTAAACTTCTCCTTAGTGTCCTACTTTTGATTCAGATTTTACAATTATGATCCAAATCCAATTTGGACAAAAAGAACAATAAAATTTAAGAATGCAGCTTTTGAGATACAGCAAACCCATCGTGCTTTATGTAAATAAACATTCAGCATTCACGTGTTCATTATGACCCTTAAAGATATTTGTTGAATGATGGAATTTTATGAAGCTTTGGCAAGTGCTGAAATGTCATTGTTGCGATAGGTGGCCAGTTCTGCCTTTCACCTCTTCGTCTGTTGCCAGTTTGTGATTGTACATAGTTCTTCCAGTTCTTTGCACCAAACTTAGTCTTCAGTTTCACTGAAGCAAACACTACCAAAGGCAAGTGGAAGACAAAAGAAATATACAAAAATATTTGAGTAGTACTATGATCTTCTGTGAAACTACTATAAAAAACCTGTCCTGGAGATTTTTTTTATAGGAAAAAAAAAAAGAAAAGAAGTGGAAATCTCTTAGGTTAAGTATACCCCTTAGCCATGTAATTGATATGCGTTTTAAATTAAGACAGGGTCTATAGGCTTATCTTCAGAAAAGAAGAGGAATGAGGATCTTTGAAGGGTAGGATTTTGTAGCTTAGTACAAAGAGTTGGAGAATGCTATGAAGCAGACTGAATTACTGAAGCATATAATAGGCAAAAATTTTCCGATAGGAGACAATTACTTAAAATCTGGGAAGCAGCTAGTACCACAAAAGAGTTATTTTTCCTAATATTTTTTCAATCAAAGCTATTGTAATTGCTGCTGCATAAAGAATGGTTCCCATTAAACAGTGTTCCTAATGTTTCTTGGTTATTAATCACACAACATCATTGCTAGATAGTCTAAAGATCATTTTCGGAATGTATACTCCTTAAGAATCTGCTTTGGCATTTTCAATCCATTAATACTATTTAGCTGCTTGAGGCCTATCTGGCCCCCTATTGAGGTAGATTCTCTGTCAGTAGTAGAATCTTTTCTGATTTGTTCTCTTACTGGTGTTTGTGACTTAAATGTGCCTTTGTCTCTGAAACTACTATATTATGTGTTTAGATAATTTGCATGATACCAAAGAGAAAGCAAGTACTGAAGATAATAGCTCCTATCTTTCTCTTAAAAGGACCCTTTCTCTTGATTGTAAATTGGCGTATTTTTGCACACTGTGATTATGTTTTGTGATTATCTGTTCTTCACTTTCAGTCCATGACTAGACAGCTTTTAATCTATGAAGTTACTGTTAAGAAACAATATTGATAAGAAAAAGAACTGAGGATTTTTCTTGATTTCTTTTGGTAAGACCCTGGAACAAGTACTGAAAAAAGCATTGTCCTCTTCCACAGAGAAGTGGAAGAACAGTTGATCTTACTAATTGCAACTGAATAAGGACTAAGGCACCTAAGGTGGAACTGTGTAGGAAAAACTTCAGAAAAGGCTGGTAAGGAATATATTCCTTTAGCTTTGAAATGAAGGGGGAGGAAAGAAGGGAAAAGGCCATAACTACCGCAGCATATTGGAAAATCTAAAGTATTTGTACTGGGAAGGGAAAGAAGCATAGAGACACACAAGTCAGTGTAGAACAGCCTTAGTTGTTTTTTGTTTTCACTAAGCACTTTCTGTTGATGAAATTTCAATATCTAAGTCAAATCTATTTCTGTCAAAAGCAGATAATATAATTGACTCAGAAAAGAGCCAGAAGGCAAGTGTTATGTCAATGTAAAACCTTAATTGTAGGAAATTGATCATTTGGAATTGAATAAAAATGTTTTTTCTGTTCATCTTATTCTCCTTCAAATGATCACTACAAATGTTCCTGGCTAAAATTATAAATGAATTGTTCTCAGGAACATTTAATGTTCTAATTCTTCTAACTTGTTTTGTGAGTAAAAGTATGCTTGCGACTTGCTGGGAACCAAAAGCCTCATTTCCATTATTAAATGAAATGAACTAAATCTATTTGAATTGTAAAGGATTTACCGTGTATATTTTGAAATGGCCACATTTTAGCATATTAAAATGTTAACAACTCACATGAAGAAAAATAATCAAATTAACCTTTACTTGACAAATGTCAAAGGGTTTTCCAAGGTTTCAGCTTGCAAGAATGATTTGGACATGATTTCAAAATGCTGCTTATCCAAATTATGAAAAGAAGTCCTTGAACAGAAACTTTAGTCAATTTTTGATGTCACATATTGAAATTTAATATCAATATATCAAATTTTTTAAAAAGTTTACACATAAAAGAAAGGGAAAATACATTGGTTGTTCAGATAGTGTAATCTTTGTAGCTTGATTAAGGTGAATGGAACAATGGTGATTTATGTCAGGTTTGGATGTGACAGTATTCTATCTAACTGCCCTTAGAATAAGCTCTCCCCGACCTTCTCTTACAACCAACCTCAAGGACAAATGGATTTATCTAGCTTATGTCCTTGCAGAAAATTATATAGTCAAAACATAATATTTATGTAAGGATTTTTGTGGTAATGAGACTCCTCTTTAGGTGGTAGCACTAGCTTTCAGGCCAAGTTAAGTACTCATACCTCCTAAAGGGAAATTTAGCTCTCTGGAGCTTAAACTATTTTTCCTTTTTGCTTTTTATTCTCTAGCTGAGCTTCCTTTTCTTGAGGTGCTCTTTCTTAGAAGGAATGAGTGCAGAGACTGGTTTCAGAAACTGTGGATCATCTCAGTGTCATGAAAAGTTTCAGACAAGTTTGATGGAAGACTCTTACCTGATTGGCTGTCTTCTGGTCCCCAAACCCTGAAAGCTTTCTAAGATCATACTTCCTAGATGGAAGTCAATAGAAGTGAATGTGGTGCTATATTAACTTCTTTTCCTTCCTCTAAGGTTTAGAATAATAGAATTGAGACCTTTGTTCATCAGGTGTACCATGAAAGGCATTCCAGTTTTCAAGTCAATATATCAAGCAAGAAACCCTCTACTCCATATAACTGGTACTGAAATACCCCACATAGTTTGTCTCTGCAAAAAATCTAGGCAGGTACTATTAGGCTTTGAAACTAGCGAATAAGGGCAAACTTATTTTGCTAGCTCTTCAGAAAGTTTTTATGACATCTTTTAGATGATTCAAATGTGAGCTTAACATGTTCTTCAAACAGTGGAGAACTCATTCCGTTGAAAAATGGTGATGTAAACTTATCCTGAAAAACTGACGAGGAGGATTAGGGTCAATATGTGTGTTCTATTAATCTACTAAAGATACTCTTAAAAAGGAAGGTGTGAACTTTGCTAAAATTTATATATCAGTAAACTAAAAAAGTAATATCACACATACCATACAAAATTTTGGGAATAAAACAGTAGCAGTAAAAGTAATATCAACAGCAAATAAAGATGTTCACCAGTTTTGAACTGTTCATTACAGTAGGGAACATTTATCTAATTCACCTGCTATCTAAATACAGAACAGTCAACTGAAGAAGAATTCCAATTGAAAAAGTAGGGAAGTTCTAGGAGCAATACTAGCTGCATGTAGTGTGTTACATACACAGTTGCAATTGGAGGAAGTCAGATCTCAATGTTCTGAGGTATTTTTAAGGATGTTTTTTGGAAAAAAAAATGTAGGCGTATTATTTCTTGCAGTACTATTTAACTAACAGCCACAGCTACTGTAAAGGCTAGCCTGAATAAGTTAATCTGTCTTTTCAGGAGGTACTGGTGTGAAAAATTTTTTTTTTTACTAGAACTTAAAATAGGAAATTATCCGCCTGATGTGACAATAAAATGAGACATTGTGATAATAAACCCTAAGCTTGATTTTACTTGAATGTCTTGGGTGAAAAGTAGAAGCTCATGACTTATTCTGAAGAAATAAAATCATTTTTCCATACTGACTTTTTCAACCTGCTGCAAAATCATTAAGTTAATAACTTGTTCCTTATACTTGAGAGGATGTGTTGCTGGATGGCGTTTGCATGTACTTAGTAGGAGTTGCAGTGTATGATTACAGTCTCGTTCTCTGTTGGGAGCAACAAGAAGCTATCCTGCCCTCTAATGTTAGCAACTGCAATCTGCAGCAGGGGATTTTCATTTACAGGGACAGAACAAATCTTGCCAAACAGATTCCAGCAGCAAATGGAAGCCTGTCTGCTGGAGTCTCTCTGAGGGAGGAATAGGATGCATTCTAGGGTGGGAGTAGTTGTGCCATTATTAGTCTCTTGCCCCGTGACTCCTTGGTCTTACAGGCTCACTAATGTAGATGAGGAAAACTCCTGTACTGCCTTTATGGATGCCATGGGTGCCTGTCTATCTGCTCCTCCCTTGAACAGTTTGTTACTCTGTATTCTCTCCTACACATTTTGCTGAGTACCTTGAAAAGAGTACTGCTTTGGGGAGGTAATGATCATAACCAATACTTCCTATTCCTATTATGTACTTATCATATTAGTCAAAGATGTTTATAAAAGGAGCTCTGACCATTTGTTATTACCTACTAGATAAGATTACAAAGCATTTAGTTTGAGGAGCTCAAATTCATACTTTTAAATGCCAAAAAAATGTAAAAAGAGTGGTCATGGGATCCCAAATGCCAACACATTCATGATGTGGTTCTGCATGTTTACTACAGAGAATACTGTTATGTACCTTACCTACTTTGTGTGAGAAGTTAGATAAAATGTTGGATAGTTTTACCTGCTCAAGGTGGAACACTTAGATATCTGTGTGGCCAGAAATGCCTGTTTAGTTCTTCTTAATCAAGAAAAAAATATACAGGAATGATTAAGAGCCTTTGTCTTTTATTTCACTTTCCATTTTAGTTGTTACTAGTTGTCGCGAATGAGTGGTTTAGAGGCCACTTAAAGAATCACCGTCAAAGAAATTAGCAGAAAGTGATTTTAATAGAGATTTATAAAGGTGCGACCTAATAGAATTCGATGGCAAGGTTCACTCTATTACTTATTACACGGGTGAAATATATATATAAGGAAAATCGTCTAAGGGTTTATATTTCGGGGACAGTCTAGGTTTCATTCACAATTTAGCAACACTTGAGTATTAACTAATCATTAACAAACTTTAGTAACGCTTAATCATTAACTATTCACTATTTGCAAAGTAGGTTAGTAAGTCTACTACAATCACAACTTAATTACAGATTATGCTTACTATTAGTACACACACACACAGAGAAATGTATATATATATTATGTACAGAAGGTATACCTGTTAAAAATTCCCCTCGATTTCAGTGAAGAAATACTCACGTCGAATGTCTAGGCATTCCCTCTCAACGGGCGAACGGTTGAGCTTCGAAAGGGACTCACCCAGGACCCAGCGGTCCTCCGAATATCGTAGGCCTGAAGGATCGTAAGCTCTGAGAGGCGTCCCACTCAGAGGGAGATGTTGGGTGCAGCCCGCTGCGGTCCAGGAGAGCTCAAAGGACCTCACTTAGGACCACCGTTTATAGGCTCACAAGATGGTTGGCTTTTAGTCATCTGTAAATTTCCACTCTGGCCACAGTCCCAGGTGGTAATTACTAAAGAATTCTCAAGGTTTCGGTGTTGTTCTGCTGGACACCTGGGCCGGACAGTAGGCGTATGTTCCCAGCCTCAGCTATGCAGAGCCTCTGATACAGTCAAGGAGCGCTCAACTGCCAGACTCAATACACCAAGGCCGAGGTTTCATGGAAATTTCTGAGATCAACAAGCGGCCCAGATCAACAAGTGGCCCAGGGAAGAAAAGGGGGGGCATGAATGCACCACCACACTAGTGTTTAATGTCCAAAAAGGACATAAATTTTAAATCTAATGAATTTAAATCATTATTATGATTTCAATTTTCTGCCACTTTTGTACTGCCATGTTTCATAACCCTCATAGATGAGAAGGGGGGGAAAAAAGCATTTCAGATTCAATAGTGGAAGAAAATACATTCTAGTTATCCCACACTCAAGACTGCGAGGGAGAGTAAGAGAATACCCCACATGGAATTTAGCAACATCATCAATTCTAACCCCTTATATCTTTTGTAAAGCTTTAGGCTAGTAGCTGAGGAAACCTGGTATCTTAAATTCAGGTCAAGTGTTTGGTATCCAAAGATGTTAGGTTTTGGGGTTGTTTGTTTTTTAAACTGCCTGAGGATTAATTAGAATATTTTCTCATTAGTGTTCAGCACAGTGGCATGAAAGCACTGTATCTTCAGCCACTGACACATATTTGCCCACCAATGGCTACAATAAACTCAAAACCAAGGGGAGTACAAAGAATCAATGAAATAAAACAAAACACTGCTTAGCTGTGCTGGGGATTATCATTCTTGGATTCCTTCCCAACTGGATTTCAGTGTACAAGTAACTTCAGCAGGCAGTTTGCATTTGCATAAGTTACAAATCTCGGATAACTGGAATGTACCACAGGCAGCCTGACAGCACTTTGCTTAATTATCTAATCTCTAACCGGTTGGGATTCAGTGTTAAGTCATTGCCTTCTGCAGTGCATGGTCAGTGTAAAGGATGATTCTGGGTCAAAAAGACAGCAGAAGAGTGAAAGACAATACTGACTACATCCAGATTTACTTTCATATGCCTAATTCTAGTTTAACATAGTTTATGTTTACACTAGCAATACAAAGTACATAAGGAAAACATCCCAGGGCGAAACAAGAAACTTATGCCTATAGGCTTGCTGGTTGGCCAGAACTGTGCAGTACTGCATATAATATCTCTGCTCATAGGAACTTATTCATACTCCTTTTTACAATGAGATTAGCTTTAATTAGGTTTAACTTGAAACTAAAGCAAAACTGCCTTGCAGCTATTTAAGTCCTCAAAAAGCATTTTCCTGGTGTGTGTATTTTCCTGGAGTATTCTCAGCTCCATTTATGCATCTGTTGTGTGGTTGGATCATAAATAAGGCATGCTGTGGCTGCAAATATTCTACAATAAAATATTATGGAACACGTGCTTAACATGGTATGGATTTTTCCAGGCCTCTCTTCTATAAAAGATGTGGCTGTACATATAGAGAGATTCATGGCAGGAGGCCCTGAAAAACAGTAATTTCTCCACTTCTTATTTACATCTTCAAAGTTTCTTGTATGATTCATTTTGCATTGAATCATTGTGCATATGCTACATACATTTGTTACTGGTTTTAATTATAACTGCAGGCAATTAAAAAAAACATTCTGAAGCTTTGCTTGAGAAGGCAAAATGCATCACTCTCTCCATGAAATGAGTATTCTCTTCTTTCTCATACAGAAGCTAAAGCAGTGACAGATGTACACACTTTACTTTTTTCCCCACAAAGACAGCATTATAAAGGAACCATTCCAATTCAGCTGTTCCAATTTATAGAAGCAGCACATTTGACCCCAATATATAGAATATGGCTGTGACCATTCAGCTGGTCAACAGAAGCTAGTGAGTAACATGTGAGATATGCTCAGTTCTTGTCAGAATTTAGCCCTCCTAAAGCTATATATAAAAGGTGTGTAATATTTCTATATATAATAAATGATATAATTGTGTTTATAATATTTATATTTTAAATATGTAAATGTTACATATTTTTATATATTAAATCTATATTATTATTTTAAAACCTAATTACGCTTGAAATAAGCTCACTGTTTTTTGGTTTGGTAATGTTAAAGCAAACAGTTCCATTGACTACAGTAAGACCATTGGCATGAACAGGGTTAGCAGGATTTGGTCTTAAAAGAAATTTAAGTAGGTAAGGCATTAGCATTACCGTATGTTGTGAATATCGCTTTCACATATTCATTTAATCAAATAATTATTTAGAATGGTCTTATGAGATTTTGATTTTGCCTTCCAATGGACATTTCTGAAAGGATCCTGGAATGTATTCAGTATTTTGATTCCTGAAGGAGATGTGGAATTTAACAACCTGTGAACAGTACAAATGTCTATGTAATAATCATGAAGAAAAGCAATTCTGATCTCTGCAGCACTCTCTTAATAGAGGAAATGACACCTGAAATATCATCAGCTGCAAAAAGCTGACTTAAGAATATTGGTCTAAAAATAATTTTTAACAATAGATTCTTTTCAAAAGTCAAAGCATTTCATTGCATTCCTCATGCTAAATCACCCATTTTACTTACAGTAACATTTCATGTATGAAAGAGCTTGTCATAGTTTTCCTTGTTCAAAGTAATGTATTATCAGTAATTCCGTTCCAACCAACTTTTGAAGCAAAGCACATTGCTAGTTAGGAAGGGTTAATGCTGTCTACTTTGGCCCACAGTATGCTGAAATCTGAGGCAGGGCAAGTTGATTAATCATAATAGATCATTCTCTAGGGAACACTACTAGCACGTGCACTCTCTCTTCTTCAAATATTGCCTCTGTGTTGGTAAAATCAGTCGTTTCGTGAGGACCTGTGTTGAAAAGAAGTGTAGAGATTTAAGTGAAAAATTGTTAGCTTCCTAACAAATAGATCCAGCTTAGCAGTTATTTATGGAAGGGAGGTCTCCTTTGTGCCCCTTTTCTCCAGCAGAAACTGGAAAACAACTGAATTTTTCTGTGATGATTTGTAATAGGACAACTTTAAGTGATGTCATAAAATCTGCCTGCAGGCACACTGTAAATAGATTTCCATAGATTTCTGTGAATCCCAATAACAGTGATGTGAGCCATAGAAGTACCATTTCTCCTCTAGTTTTCTTTCAATGGTATTCCCTCTAATTTTTTTAATATCTATTGGAAAAAATGTAATAAAACACTGAGAGAGGCCTTAAATTTTGAAGATGTTCTAAATCTCTTTCTGCTACTTCACTCTGATTCCTTGAATTTCACATAGGGACTATAGACCTCAGTATTTATCACTTGGCCTTTCCAAACTTGAATTGGGAGTGCGCTGGTTTTTTTAATCCTTTATTCATTTCTCCTAATCTCCTACCAGAACTTGAATCTATATTACCAAAATCAAAGGTGACATAGAAAATAACTAAGTATACCAAGCTGCAAGATGCTCAGCATCTTCTGAGAAGTGCTTGTTATACTCTGTTCCCTTAAATCATTCAGCATCAGGCAGGATCAAAACAGATGGAAAAAATTATTTAAACTCATGAGCATACAAAAGACTTTTAAATTTAGTAGATATATTCTTACATTATTTTTTTCGTCTTGATAAAATTACCACTTTTCCACACAGAATAAAAACAAAGTAGTGGAAGCTAGTGTATTTAATTTACCTTTCAGAAGGCTCTTCCTCTCAGGCCTTTCACTGACTATATTTTTCTTGAAGGGTACAAATTGTTCGGACTTGCACAGTTTATAGGTGTTTTCCTTAAGCAGTTCCCCATGCTAGGTCTGCCTTGCATCCAGATATACATTCCATTGGGCTCTAAGAAGAGAATTTGGTCTACAAGGAAATTTGTAATTGTCTATAACAGCTGAGCAGTACAATTGCATGGGGTGTAGCAGCAACTGCATTTAGTTGCTTTGGAAGTCTTGCCTTAGACGAATGATGAAGTGTCAGATGTTGGACAATAGTTGTCCCAAAGGTTTCACATGGTATGCAATAAAATCATTAATAGTGCTTAAAAACAAACAAATGCAGACACACAAAACAGTAGGGGATTTGTTCAAAAGATGATGCCAGGTCACAGAATTATCTGTGTTTTCCAGACATTCAAGACAGCTGCAGTATATACATCTTGATCATTTTTTCTTTATTTAACAAACTGCAGCTTACTACAGGTGTAAATTAAGACAATTAGGTGATCTGTATACTTGGAGGACGTACAAATTTATAAAATCATAGACAGAAGATGAATGAAAGGGGAAAGCAGATGGAGTGGGCCAAGAACATGTAGTGTGGGAGAGTTCCCTGTAAGAATTTAATATATCAAATGAGTGCTGTGATTGGTGAAGAAGTTGATGGCACTTTAAGAACTGAACAGCAAACTAGTAATACATAAAATCCACTTAGCCCTAGTTTTGAATGATAGTCTGACAAGATGATTTCAGCGCATATGTTTGCATAAATGCATTATTCTCTTAAGGGTCAAATTATGTCATATTTGCCCAATATGGAATTACACAAAAAATGGCTGGATAGAACTTCTGCCACACTTGCTTATGTGGCACCAAATTTTGATGTATTGTTCATCATAATATCATGCCTGATAAATAGTTCCATAGAAACCAATAGGGCTTTTTCTCTATAGTGTCATGATACTCTCTGGCCAGTTTTGGCAGAACACATTATACAAATTGATGTGGGTAGCTCATATTCTTTCTCGTGAATAGAGCAGGGGTTTACAGTGAAATTCTTTTTAATCAGAAAATGCTATTTTATCTATTAATTTAAAAAGTTAAAATATGTGTCAGGAAAGCTTGTGCTGATTGACAAACTGGAAGGACATGAAAAGCAGGGAAGTAAGAAAGGAAATGTATCCATTAAGGGAGGAGGACGAGGAAGTGGGCACCAAAAAGGACTTGTAGTGGGTTGACCTTGGCTGGATGCCAGGTGCCCACCAAGCTGCTCTATCACTCCACCTCCTCAACTGGACAGGGGAGAGAAAATACACCAAAAGTTTGTGACTTGAGATAAGGACAGGGACATCACTCAGCAATTACTGTCACAAGCAAAAGAAACTTGACTCGGGGAAATTAATTTAATGTATTGCCAATTTAAATCAAAGCAGGAAATAAGAAATAAGAACAATCTTAAAACACCTTCCCCCCACCCCTCCCTTCTTCCCAGGCTCAACTTCACTCATGATTTCTCTGTCTCCTCTCCCCAAGTGGTGCAGGAAGATGGGGAGTGGGGATTGCAGTCAGTTCATTACATGTTGTCTCTGCCATTCCTTCCTCCTCACGCTCTTCCCCTGTTCCAGCATGGGGTCCCTTGGCCAGTGTTGGGTCCGTCCTGAACTGGCTGGCATTGGCCCTGTTGGACATGGGGGAAGCTTCTGACATCTTCTTACAGAAGCAACCCATGTAACCCCCCACCGCTACCAAAACCTTGCCACATAAACCCAATACAAGGACAAAACCTAGTACTAATGAGACACATTAACTATCCAAAAATACTTTAGGTGAGATTTCTTTCATCTAACTTGAGATGCCTACACTGTAGACATCCGAGCTAATTGTCTACATTTTCTGTATGGTCAAAGCAGAGAAATAGACATTTAATGGTAGTGAAGATTACACTCACTGAAAGTATCCGGTAAGTTTTTAGTATGTGCTGGAGCCCCTATTTATTTGCAGATGGTTAAAAAAGTAACTGGGAGTAGTTGTGTAGAAACGCTGTTGGATACTGTGGTGAATTTCATACTGAAAACAACTCAACAATGTTACCTGTCTCACAACAGCCTAACAATGTGACTGGAATGCTTCAACGGAATTGTAATCCTTCTACTCAACTTGGCTAAAATGCCAATAGTAGGCTTTGGTTTTGGCAGTACTTCAAGAAAAATATAGATAAACTAGAGAAATCCAGAGGAAAAAATGAAAATGATCAAAAAGGCTGGAAAACATGACCTATGAGGAAAGAGTGGAAAAAAAATGGCAAGTTTTAGTTGAAAAAACAAGGCATGGAAGGGTGGCATGTCTGTAGATTTCAAAGACAGGAATAAGCTTTTCTTTTTGTTGACAGTGGATAGAATAAAAATACCTTGAGCTTAAACTTTAACAGGAGAATTTTAATTTAGACTTCGGGAAAACTTTTACAACACTAATGTAATTAAGCATTTGGAGATGTTTGCCTAAAGAGAATCTGGTTTAGTTTTGTTAACAGACTGTAATTTCAGATGATAGAAGTTTGTTAGGAATGACATAGGGATGCTTTAGGGGAATCTCCTTTCCTAAAGCATCTTCTACTGTATCAGCATCTCCTCACAAAACACTTCTATTCAATGTGTAAAATACAGATCTTGTATTGTGTATTAAGATTCTCTCTGTACCTCTTTCTCTCACCAACGATCCATTGGGCAGACAGTCAAGTATGTGTGCATATGTTTTGCATGTATCAAATGTGCTTCTGTCAATTGCACATGTACAAGAGTCTGGTCTTACACTGCTCGCATACTCCACATTCTTGCTAGAATAATTATAATGATGGCAACAGAAAGTTTAAAAAAAAAATCTAATTAGGAAGGGAACGACAGGAGAGTATTTTGTTTAAATTAACAACAGTCATTTTAACTTTATGGTGATTACAGTGGATGTGAGAAGTTGAAAGTCATCAGCTCACCACATTTCTAAAAGAAACAGAACAAAGCAAGCAAGAAATATCATTGGTGTGACTTACTCTGGAAAGGGTTAGAATAATGTTAAAAATAAGATATTAGCATGGGGTGTTGAAGCAGCTGTTGCAATCAAATTTGTGGACAAAATCTCCAGGTAGATTTGTATTTTCATCTTTCTGAATGCCATCTTGCAAACGCTTCTGAGCTGGACTGTAATCTGCAGTTGGGGAAAGAGAGAGCACACAGTCATTCCAGGCAGTCACCAGAGAACAAATCATCATCTTGCCTGCATCCTACTTGTTCCTGGAGTTTTAGCTTTCATCATAGCAGCTGTTTCCTCCTAAAGCACCGCTGATCACAATGAGTCAGGTAGCTATCCAAAAATAATATTTTTCATTTAAAATAAAAGTAGGCTTATAACCTATTTATTGTTACGATCTTTAGAAGTTTAAAAAAGAAATTGGAAGAAAATAACCCCAGAACAGCAGTGTTTTGCTAAAGGGTGAACCAAGACACAGAAATAGCAAACCTAAGTCTCATGAAAATTGTGTTTAGGGAGAAAAAGCAAAGAATTAGAAACAAAAAATAAAAATCAAATTATTTTAAGTAGTAATAGCAGCTATACAACTCATTGCTTTAAATAGCTGGGGTGATCTGTCCTTATCTTTGTTAGAAATTATCAGAACGGTAATGATTTTTCAGGATTACTACTTTTATATCAATGATCTCAATTGACATCCCTTTGGGAACTGCTGGAATGAAAAGATACAAAATTGTAGGTTTTATGTACAACCAGAGGAAAGAAAGTATGTTTCTACATACGTGTGTATGATAGTTGTAGATATATACACACACATGTGAAAAAAAAACAAAAGTACAGGTGGGGGAGGGGGCAGTATTAGCCTTGCTGAATTTATGGTGCTATCAATGATACAGCTTAAATGTCATCGTACTGAATCAAACGGGATTATAACATGACTCAAATGCTGACACATTACTACTGTAGAATAGAAGCACCATGTTACTGAGCATTGTACAAATCAAGGCTATGAGCTGATAGACTGAAATATGCATGTAGCTTTCAGCACTGGAATGGTTCTGGTCCTTGCTTGCTCCTGAGCAAAGATTAGAACATAGTTGTTCAAGCCTATCTAGGTGGATTTTACTACCCTGAATTCCCTAACATCAAATGGAAATTACTAGTTGACTCAAATCTTGACTCTGTTTTTTGTTTGTGTTTCAGTGTTAACAAAGAAAGGAAAGGAGGAAGAAGAGCTATCTCTTTCTAGTTAGAAGCTCCTCCTGCAGAGGTTACGCAATGTGTGTTCTTAGTCTCAGCATGGTCTCTGATTTCTCCTTGCCATGGCTGGAATATAAGCTACATTATTCACTTATCTATAACTTGGTGTCTTGCTTTTCCACCAGCTGTATTATGTGCTTTAAGCACCCACAATGACTGCTTATTCACCTTTCTTCATATGTAGCATCAGGTGAACACCAGAAATCTCTATTTTACACTGTAGGTATCTGGCTAAGCCAGCAAAGCAGTCAAGTAACACACAGAAGTTTCCAGTTTTCCTGTGGGTACTAGAATCATAGAATCATATAATCATTAAGGTTGGAAAAGATCTCTAAGATCATCGAGTCCAGTGTCAACCGAACACCACCATGCCCATTAACCATGTCCCTAAGTGCCTCATCTACACGTCTTTTAAATACTTCCAGGGATGGTGACTCAACCACTTCCCTGGGCAGCCTCTTCCAAGGCTTGATAACCCTTTCAATAAAGAAATTTTTCCTAATGTCCAGTCTAAACCTCCCTTGGCGCAACTTGAGGCCATTTCCTCTCATCCTGTCGCTATTTACTTGGGAGAAGAGACCAACACTCACCTCACTACAACCTCCTTTCAGGTAGTTGTAGAGCGCGATGAGGTCTCCCCTGTGCCTCCTCTTCTCCAGACTAAACAGTCCCAGTTCCCTCAGCCGCTCCGCATAAGACTTGTGCTCCAGACCCTTCACCAGCTTCGTTGCCCTTCTCTGGACACGCTCCAGCACCTCCATGTCCTTGTAGTGAGGGGCCCAAAACTGAACACAGTATTCGAGGTGCCGAGTTCACCAGTGCCGAGTACAGGGGCACAATCACTTCCTTACTCCTGCTGGCCACACTATTCCTGATACAGGCCAGGATGCCATTGGCCTTCTTGGCCACCTGGGCACACTGGCAGCTCATGTTCAGCCGGCTGTCAACCAGCACCCCCAGGTCCTTTTCCTCTGGGCAGCTTTCCAGCCACTCTTCCCCAAGCCTGTAGCGTTGCATGGGATTGTTGTGGTCAAAGTGAAGGACCCGGCACTTGGCCTTGTTGAACCTCACACAATTGGCCTCGGGCCATCAATCCAGCCTGTCCAGATCCCTCTGCAGAACCTTCCTATCCTTCAGCAGATCAACACTCCTACCCAACTTGGTGTCGTCTGCAAACTTACTGAGAGAGCACTCCATCCCCTCATCCAGATCATTGATATTGAACAAGACCGGCCCCAAAACTGAGCTCTGGGGAACACCACTCGTGACCGGCCACCAACTGGATTTAACCCCATTCACCACAACTCTCTGGGCTCAGCTGTCCAGTCAGTTTTTTACCCAGCGAAGAGTGTACCTGTCTAAGCCGTGAGCCGCCAACTTCTCTAGGAGAATGCCGTGGGAGACAGTGTCAAAGGCTTTACTGAAGTCCAGGTAGACCACATCCACTGCCTTTCCCTCAGCCACTAAGCGGGTCACCTGGTCCTAGAAGGAGATCAGGTTGGTCAAGCAGGACCTGCCTTCCATGAACCCGTGCTGGCTGGGCCTGATCCCCTGGTTGTCCCGCACATGCCTTGTGAGCGCCCTCAAGATAAACCGCTCTATAATCTTCCCCAGTGCCAAGGTCAGGCTGACAGGCCTATAGTAACCCGAATCCTCCTTCCAGCCCTTCTTGTAGATGGGCATCACATTGGCAAGCCTCCAGCCATCCGGGACCTCCCCAGTTAACCAGGACTGCTGGTAAATGATGGAGAGTGGCTTGGCAAGCTCCTCTGCCAGCTCCCTCAGTACCCTGGGGTGGATCCCATCCGGCCCCATAGACTTGTGAACGTCCAGGTGGCGTAGCAGGTTGTTAACTGCTTCCTCTTGGATTATGGGAGGTTTATCCTACTTGCCGTCCCTGTCTTCCAGCTCAGGGTGCTGAGTACCCTGAGGATAACTGGTCTGACTATTAAAGACTGAGGCAAAGAAGGCATTAAGTACCTCAGCCTTTTCCTCATCCTCGGTGGCAATGTTCAGAAACAACATGCCAAAGATATTCATGGGATGATGGGCTGATAAATGAAGATGTAAAACCTGCAGGTGGAAATCAGAACAATTATATATATACTGTACATCTCCAAATTCCTCTGTGTTTTTTTGGTTTTTTGTTGTTTTTTTTTTTTTTTTCATTCCTTTAGCAGTTTACAAAGGCTTATAAAGGTACAGGTTGCACTGTAATATTGGTATCTGGCCACCAAATGTGAAGCGCATTTTGAGTCTTGAATGCTATGGACCCAACTTTTCCAGCCACTTTCCCAGCACTGTTAAAGTAGTTAAAAATCAAGCAGCAGAGTTTCAGTCTCTCATTGTATAGCTGCAAGTGACTAAACAGGAGTCAAAGTGCAAGCTAGTTTGGCCCAAGCTCTAAACTCCAGGTAGTTCCATTTTATGATATGTGTTCATGTGGTTCATTTTCAACTATGTAGTTTATTTTCTTTGTATATAATGCAATCATAGACATGCAGTGTATTTCTCAGATCTGAATAAATTATTTCAAATGAGACACTAAAATGCATGAATAATTACATTATAATGCTCAGATCAGATTCTGCTTTGTGGCTGGTCAAAAATACAGTTTCATTACAAGATTAGAAACCTTTTAAAATTAAGTAGTAATGGTCATCCATAGATGCACAAGCTAACACTAATGCAGTTAAGGATGTATGATTACTAAACGATATCTTCAGAGGGTTATACGTCGGCCACAAAGCTTTATCTTGTTTTATATTGCATGGAATTGAATCTTAGTCACAAGTTGAACTTAGTTTTTATTTTCTTTTTGTAAAATTGCAAAGATATTTTCCAGAATTTTATCCTTCAGTCTGAAAGGCTGAATTTGCAAACATTTGGCCAATGATTTTCTGTTGAAATATTTTAAGCCACTTTTTTTTTTTTTCTCTCCTTAGTTTTAGTGATTTGTATAGGCAGATCCAAGATGAGCAGCTAGGATATAAGAAAATCCTGTGCTGGCTGTTTAACTTTGAATCTGTCTATTAATGTTTTGCATGAAGACTTTGGTATCATTCTTTTTTAAGAGCATTGCAGAAAGACTTCCTGTTTTCAGTGGGCAAATCAATGACTTTCACGTAGAAATGTCTCCTAATTTTCCTTTTGGCTTCCCATTCATATTTTAATATTAAAGTAATTAAATAATACTAGCCCAAATCTTGGTAATACTGTTTTGCTCTATTAAATCATATGATACATGGACTAAATAAAAAGCTTGTATTCTCTACCGGCAATGATTTTTAAAATACATTTACTATAAATCTCCCAAGATGATGCAATGGAATCCAAATTTAGTAACAGTCATTACTATCCTAATTTATTTTTAAATCCTTGAAAATATTACATTGTACTCCTTTTTAAGTTGTACATGGCAAGGAAGGGGTTAATGCAGGTAACAGTCAAAGAACAATTGAAAATGGGCACAATGTCAGAGGTAAAGGCTAGGAATATTAAAAAAAAAAATCTTTCCTGGGTGGAGTGGAGTTGGTGGGACTTGGTCTTCAACTAGTAGTGAGACAAGGCTCCAGAATTTGCTGTGCTGAAGGTAGACTTAGAAGGACTTGTATTAAAATGTGACACATGGGAAAACAGCTGTGTTATAGTGACATCTTAGCTGGAGGAGATGCTTGTTTAACAGGAATGGTCTTCACAGGTATCCTCATAATATCAATCTACAAGAACTATTGGTAGTCCATCAAGAACTATTGGTAGTCAATAGGCTTAAGTTTCAGCTCCTTCTTGACAGATGAAAACATGCTACATGCTATGGAGATGCATTGAATTTATGATATATCAAACACAAGGGTTTTTTTTTCTGGCATAATTGAAGCTATGCAGTTTAACCTACCTTTTTATCCATTGAGACAGTGTTCAGCTGAAACAGGGGTATCTTCCTGCACAAAAACAAATGAAGAATCAACTTTTTCTCTAGCTGTGATGAAGAAAATCTAGAATATAAGTGGAAGCCAGAATTTACTACAGCATATGTGCCACAGAAAGAAAACAGTCATGTTGCTTAAACAGAGAAACTTGTCCGATTTGCTAAAATGTTTCAACTTCTGCGATGGGGACTATAACAGCTACTTAGAAAGTGGTCATCTGTGGGCACTGCCTGTACTGTATTATAATTGTGTGTTTTATAATTACCACAGAAACAATAAAGAATCCCATCTTTTTGTTTTATGGAGTGGGGTGACTGGTACCTGAAACATGTTGAAGCCTTGTCCAAAGACTTGTGTCATGCATAGACTCCTGGCAGTCTTCGGCGTGTGGCTCAAGCCAGATATTTCCAGGTTAGCTACAGCCGTTTTGATGTATAAAATTCTCTAGGCCAAATCTCTTTTCCTGAAAACATGTATCTGAGCTAGCGCTCATCTCCATAGGTAAAGGAATGTTATGTTTATTAAGGGAGCTTTGACACAGTTTTAACCCAACCCAGGACTTTTCCATTCTTCTGAACAAAGTGGAGTATTTTGCAGAAGTAATTTTTTACCACTTATCTAATCAGTAGATCAGGTCTTCAGCTGATGTGAATCAGTCTTGGCTCATATCAGTTTAATTGTCAACACTGCTTTACACCAACTGAGATTTTTCTCCTCTCTATTTAATTTGTCTCCTGTCCTGTTTCTTTCTTGTTCTCATCTGATGGTCATATCCTATCCATGTATTTTCCTGGTTACAGTCTAGTATCTATGCAAAACAAAATAAAATTCTAAGAGATGTTATACTCATCAACAGTCTTCTTTATGGGACCTGGCCAACTGGCATGCAATATGTGATCAAATTTGGGGGCAAGACATAAAATGGCTGTTATCAACTTCACATATCTCTGATTCTACATCTGGCTAAGTGCTGAGTGGACCCTCCAGCTCGAATTAAATCAGCCTGCTGCATCAGAAAGAACCAATTCCAGAAAGTGTCTAGAATGTGTGACTTCTTATTTTCTTCTTTTTCCAGGTAAGTACTTTTTATTCCACAGAGAGTACTGTGGCAGTTATTCCATCTTGTTCTACTAGGCAAAGCCTGAGAGAACTAGCACAATCAGCTTTTCAGCTGGAAAGACACAAAATGCCAGAAAGAGATAATTTTTTGCTAGATCTTTATTGATGCCTAATAGAAATAAGACTCTATTTCATGTTCTTTAGAAACTAGGTCTTATTTTGCTCCTTTTTACTTAGCTCCTCAATAATAAGACAATTGTTATACCTTAAAACTCAAAATAATATCCTGGCCCTCATTCAGCTGACAAAACTAGGTTTTTTGCAGTAGCTTCCCCTTGGAATCAAATACACTATTCATGTAGCATGGAGGCATAGGCACATAGAAATGTATATGTATTTTTTGTTGATGGTCATCATGAGTGTCTATCTGGCAGTATATTGATGAAAAGAGCTAGTGATGTTACACCAGTTTCCAGTTGAAACAAGATCTGTTTATTGGTCTAAATGTAGGTAGGGAAGAGTGGATCAAGTAGTCACAACATGACTGGCCTGAAACTAGAGCTAGGTTCAAATGTAAAGCTGACACGGGGAAGACATTCCCAGGCCTAAAAGATTATCTCAGACAAGTTGTCTCCTTTCTGTTTCACTTTCCCTTTCTGTAAAAAGATAATAAATTACTTTCACATAGCCTTTTTCATCTGTAGCACTTTTATAAGTACTGTTACATTTTTTGGAAATAAGTCAACTAAAACCCAAGGAAGTGTGTTGAGGAGGGTAGAGTTTCATTTTCCTGATGATATCAGACATCTTCATGCTTGGTCAGTGGTGAGTAAGCTTGCCACCATTATGATTCTTTTTTCTTCCTTTGTTCTTTCTTTCTTCCTTCATTTGACCCCGTGAATCTTTAGGGTTTTTTATTTGCCTATGTGTGTTCTGAAATTCAGGAACCACCAAGATACTTTCAAGAATCTCTACAACTTGCAGCTAATAAATCCCCTCTGAAGAAAACCTCCCATGGAAATCAGTGGAAAGATTTCTCCATTTAACCTGAAAGTCTCTGAGATGTAACTATAAAGTAAGACAATAGGTTTGAGATACCTACTCAGATAAGTAACTTCAAATTTTACTGCAGGAGGTATCTCTAACTCAAGGACTCATTGGATCAAAGATATCTTGAATTTTTACAGTGTTTGATTTGTTTGATCTAAATTAACACTTAGAAAACTCCTTTAAAAGTTTCCTTTGAATTAAATATCTACTCGATTTTCACAATATATTGTCTTGATTACTTAGGACACAACTGAATAATTTACTGTTGTCTTGTATTGCCTATCTTTTTTCCTAAAATCTGTCTTCTGATGGCACTAATTCAAAACAATCTGTTCTTAAAACAACGAACTCACCAACTTCATGTTCCTTTAATTTCAGTGACTAGTTATTTTGAGCTATGAAACAGTTCTGATGTAAAAATAAAACTACCTCATTATGGTGTGGGAAGAAAAAGTAACACTTTCTGTGGCTTTCATAAATAGGTTTTCATAATTCAGTTCTGCAATCTGAGATGGTCATATCAACAAGTTTTTCAGTATGCTGTGCGCTGTAATTATCTCTTTTTTGGGGGGCTTCTGTTGAAAGTATCTTACAAACTACATGATTTTAAATTTTTTTTTCCCTTTTTACTTCTAAGCTAGAAGTTATTTGTAGGAAGAAGTGTTGTGAACTACAATCAATTTATACTACTTGTGTGCTTGGTTCTGCCTGTTATCTATTTACCAGTAACAGATGATCTCTCCAAAAACTGGAAAGGAATCACAAGCTCCTCCTTTCCTAGAATATCATAAAAATGTAGTCGTACCACTTCCCCTCCATTAGCGAGGTCAGAATATACTGAGGTTTGGGGGGTTTTTTGCTCCCCAGTCTCTCCCTTCTGTGTGATCACAAACACAAAAAGTGAGACCAAGACATTGTGAACTTTTGGTTGCAGAGGGGAGAAGAGTTGGAGTGGTACTATGGAGATACTATCAGTAGGCCTTACAGACACACAGAAAGGATCAATGTTTGCTTTTCAGCAAACTGCCATTTTTCATTCAACTGCATCCCCCAGCTAGGGTGAAATAAAACACCTTCTGGAACTGCCTGCTTGCTTCTGACTTCTGTAAAAGGAGGTTATCTGAACACAAATGTCCTGCTTTCACACATTGTCAGCATAATGAAAGACAGTATCTTTACTCCTGTACCATTACATAGTGAACCTACAAATATATCAATGCAATGGTGTTCTGCAAGACCTACTTTTAAAAGAATTTAGAAATTAACCTTTCTGTAGGTTTAATAGTTTTATATGGTTTCTTATTTTTAGCTGTGATTTGATAAAGTTGCTTTTTGTGTATATGTGTTTTTAAAAAAAAACAAAACTGATCATTCTCCACTAGTTTTATAAGTAGTTTTGAATGAAATTAGGCGATAAATTAAAACTAATAGGTGGTATATTTTATCGCTACAGCAAACACTGATGGAATTATAGTTACCAGAAGACTTTATTATGATAGCACTGACTAAAGAAAATAGCAATCTGTGAGACTTATACTGTGCTGAGTGAACACAAATCCTTCTCAGAATATAATTTTTGGTGATTTTGCAAATTAGGCAAGAGATGGTATAGAATTACTATTTCTGGTTCTGCAGGGACACCTGTTAATGTCTCTGTCATTATATGTTGGATTAGTGTAACTGAAAGTGGATTATTTTGCTTTGTGGTGCAACACAATACCTTCTGCTTTGCTTATAATTCTCAAGCCTCAGTGTCCTTTACCTTGATGCCTAGGAGTATTGGAGCAGAGAATAAGGCAATGGGAGGCAGCAACATGTGATGTTTGCCTTGTCAGAATGTACCCTTGGTAGCTAAGCCCAGTCCTTTTGTTCCTGATTAACTCTGGCCAGAAATGTTCTTTCCAGTTCCACAAAATGGACAGAAAATGCTAATTCAGAAGGTCTGCTACCTTGGCTTTTATTTATCTTGAGCGGCTGACTGACATAGGCATAGCAACAGAGGGACCAAGAACAAAATTAAATGAGGGGTAGTTGATATTGCTGCCCAGTCAGTAACACCTGTGTCACTTGAAGTGGTGGCTGAAGACAGACATCACTTCAGGATTTTTTAAAAAATTATTTAAACTATTTATTTAGATTTTCCTTGGAGGTTTAGGAACTAAGGGTATCCATAGTGTGTTATGCACCTCCAAGGGTTTCTACCTTTGCAGGGAGATATGACTTTGAAAAGACATCCAGACTTTTGCTACCCTCAATATAAGCGCAGTCTTCCTTGTACGGTGATCTAAGGCTTCTTTCTCTTTATCATCCTGTACCACACTGAGACTGCTGGTGTTGCTCTTACTAGTAACTGCTACGTATGCTCTACAGGCCGATAGTCCTAAGTGTTGTAACTGTAACTCAGTTTAATACAGCACAGAGCCACAGCCTAAATGCTCGTATTGTTTTGGTTTAAACTCATTCACAATGAGCACAGCTCCCTAAAATGAAACAAAATGTCATCTGGTGCATCTGTGTTCCCTACATGCTGCCAGTGGATTAGTCTACTTTATCCAAAGAGGATGTCCACTACTTTGCATACTTTAGAACCTGTTTGTTTCACCTCAGCCAGAAGGTAGTCTTAGGTCCTTTATGGATACTTAAATTTCTGTGACAATAAACACTGGAGGATTACTTTGTTATATAGTGCAAATGTGCTTCCTTCTCCACATTGTTTCTTTAAGTAAAATCTCAGCTTTAAAATTTCACTAATTGGCTATACTTTATTTGCTTAGTGTAAGATTAAATCAATGAAATAGAAAATTTTCTGAGCTACCTGAAGAAATACTCTCTTAGAAGTATAGTTCTGACCAAAGTAGAATATTTCTTCTTGATATCATCATTCCATTTATTTCTCTCCCCCCAACTGGAAAAAGCGACTTATCAGAAAGACACGACATATTCTAGAAGCAAGAGGAAAAAATAAATATACAGTCTTAATTGATATCAATCTATAAGAACCCAGCTAGAACAGTCTGTTGTTCATATCCTGGGAAGCTTGAAATTTAATCTACCACATCATGATGATTTACAGGAATTGTCTTGCCTTCAATTTACTGAACATGTCACCCATCCTAATGTATTTTTGATTGTTTTGAGATCCCTCCTTCTGATAGAGAAATCATATCTTGAACCTATTTGTTTTTTCTGAATTTCTCAACATTGAAAGAGCTAGTGTAACCTTATTATCAGTGGTTATGTTATTGTGTTTTTCAAAAAAAAAATGCTGTGATAAAGAGGGAGTGCAGAGAAGTAAAGTTTCTGTTTGTCTGACTATACATATTTTTATACATGCACTAAAATTCAGACCTTTAAATTAAGTTGATTGCCTTAAAAAAAAAAAATCTCCTGCCACCTGAATCTATTTATTCTTCATGGTATTTTAGGCATTTTTTAAATCAGTGAGATCATTTGAAGACAGTTTTCACTGAGCATGAGTAAGAGAATGTGGCCGTATGAACTGACTGAAAGACAGTTCCCTTGAATTTTGTTTTTTAGACTTGAGAAAAAGTGTTGTTTTTTCTAAGCTAAAGATTTGGGGTGACTAATTTTTTTTTTTTTCCCTTTTAATTTAAAGACTCTGGGTGGATTTAAAGGATATACAACTGTTAAGAGAATACAGCAAATTTTTGAAACATAAGGAAAGAAAGTAAAGGAGTAAGGGAAGATAAGAGGATGAAACTGAAAGACGTCCCATATGAACTACCTGAGTTTGGGAAGACACCTGATTTTGGGAACTTCTGTAGGTACTTCTTGAAATCTTCCCTAGGCTTTATAGATCCTGAGTGCCTTTGAAAAGTCCAGCCTTCATTGACTAGGTTATATTGAATATAGCAATCAAATGGGGAAAAAGTTGCTAGGAGCAATATGGGCAAAAGGTGCAAATATAATATATACTGCCTCGGGATATATTATTGTCTAGATGGAGAACTTACAGGGCTATGGCTTGCATGAGTTTTAATAATCAAAGTATCCTCAAGATACTGAAGTACTTGCTCTGATGATTAGTATGAGATCAGCTCCCATGCTGCTCCATCTTTGTGGCTGTACTTACGCCTGTTGGCAAGATAAAACCAAAATGAACATAGTACCATATGCCGTAGGCATATGCTTGAGTTAACTTTTTCCAGTGCTCTGTGGGTTTTTTGGTCAATTTTCTGTGCCATTACAAAAGATCTCTCTCATGCACTCAAACTTCATTGTTTTGGGGGCTGGGGGTGGGGTGTTTGTGGGATTTTGGGGGTATGTTTTTTGCCTCTGGCTTATCAAAGCAATATGTTGAAATCAGGATCTCTGAGGAAATTCTCATGCACTGGAGACTAAGGTATAAATCAGTACAAGTGTACATAAGGTAGTGAAGTAATACTAAGTGTGTATATTTTATTAGTCTGGGCAGAGCATCTCATGATTACAGCTGTACTATTTTGAATCCAAGCTTAGGTTCAAAGCTGGCTGGGGTAGTTCTCTGTGATCTTGTACTTCATCAGATAGTAAGTTTCAGAGAGTCATTCACACATTGAGAGAAAGACCATTGTGTCTAATTTGGCATATAATCTTCTGTCCTTTCTGTTGTATACCTACTGAATGCACTGAATAAACCTAAAAGCAATTTGATAGCTATTCATGATGTGATGTCAAGCAGACCTCAGGGAAAGATGCTTGTATTTTTCAGGCTAACCAACGTGCCATATTGTTACTTCCCAGTTTATGTACAGTGTGTCATGTCAGATTTCTAAGCTCTTGGTGGCAGATCTAGCTATGCTCCTCCTACAGTCTAGTCAGCTCTCCTTGTCTTAATCCACATTGCATTAGGTATGGTAGCTGAGATGAGCAATTTTACAGAAAGTAATTTTCTTCCAACTAAGATAACAAATTCACAGGTCTGTGATAACCATCCACAGCACTTGAGATAACAATACCCCCCACTTGAACAAATTATCATCCTGCAAACCTTTATCTGTAACAAAATATTTAGGTTGTGGCTTTTCTAGACCTGCTGTGTTGAAGTGTCAGGAGATTCTACACAGTCAAACTCCCATGAAAGTGTCCCAGAAAACAGCACTGTGGCAGATGGTTTCCAATAAAGTAAGAACATTCCATTAAAAATGGAAGCATACATACCTATATGTCTCTTCTGAGGAAGCATGTGCTACAAAATGAATGATCTGGCAGGTGTCAGGAACAACTGATGAGCCTGGTGCACCTGAATGAAAAGCTGTAGAACTGAACTGGGTGGTTCTTACTGATCAGTCACCTGTTCCAATATATACTCATTCCATTATTGCTGTCAACCCAGAAACTGAAAAAAGTTTTGTAACAGATTTGTGACAGATTTTAAAAAAAATTGAATTTTCATTGTATTTTTCTAGGTTATACAAAAAATGTGGCTAACGAACCTGTGACTGAATTGCATTTATTGGAAGGTCACAGCAAAATTGAGTCTCCTGAACTGACAAGGTGATAACCCATTATGTGAGACAAATTATTTTTCATTCCTTGAGTATGCATTATAATATCATTAATCATGATGAAATCTTTAGGTATTAACGCAGCTGTGCTGTATAATTTCAGAAGATTTTCAATTTATTCTAGCACCGTTCAACATTCACCATAAAGTATCCATCCCAATGTTAGTGGCTTATGTGTACAGAAGATGCAGTAATATTTCTGCTTTGATTATAAAATGAGTTCTCCTTTTACAAAGAAAAAACAAAGTACTGCTTATTATTTTAGAGTAAAACTGTAGACAATAGCATGAGTATTGTTATACCACTAAAAAAGTGGAATAACTCACTACAGCCAAACAAACTTTACATGGACAGTCATCTTTTCCATTTCCTTCTAACTAACAATCTTTTTCATTGTCAATACCCCAGACTTTTTTTTTTTTTTGAGAACTTTGAAATGCTTCATAGATAACTCCAAATGTTATAGATTAAATGCCCTTCCTTAATTAAAAGAAAATAACTTACCCAGCTTTCTGAAAGAGGAAAAATCTACAGTTTTAGATTTGTTGCTGTGAAAAGGTCAACATTTATCCACATATCTTGCAGTAGATTATCAGGAGTGTTTCTGTTCTTCCGAGTGTTAATTTCTTTTCAATATACAGTCAAATATTGTGTTATTATAGGATGCCACAGTGTGGTAGCTGCTGGTAAATGCTGGGGGTTTTCAGTTTGGTTTTTTTCTTTTTCTTTTTTTTTTTAAGAATTACTTTTTAAAATGTGCTTTCACGTGTTTGCTTGTTATTTTATTGAGTTTTTAAATATTACCTCCCTTTCCCCAAAATGGACCTTTTTTCTGAGAGTGAATTTTGAGAGTTTTCGGTACATTATACTTGCTTTTGTTTTGTGATGTTTTTTGGGCTGCCTTTCCAACGGCCCTCATAATGTGTTCTTTACAGACACACAAGTTGAGTATAAAACATTGTTACTAGATGGGAGTGGAGAGTTCGGCTATATACTAAACCAGATTCTCTTCTACACCAGGAGTCCTTCAGCAGCAGATTGTGGATTACAGTTCCTTGATTTTGCAATCTGAATGATGTTTATATGACCAACAGGGAGCTTGTCATAGTCACACTAGATCTTACAGTGTTGGAGGAATAGTAGAGGCACAGATGGAAGTGGCAGTACCAGGTACATAAGCAGTGACGGATCAGATGCTGCACATCTGTTTTATAGAGAGTAGTATACAAATATAAATGCAATATCCACATATTCATCACTGTGCTTGTGGGAATTCAAAATTGCAACAATTAAAGTGCTGGTAACTAGCAAGAAGCTTGCAGGAAGTCTAGGATCTCCTTATCTCTGTTTCCAATAAAAGATTTGCTGTGTAGTTATGTTGATACCAATATTTATTTCTGTTGCAGAGACAAAGATTTTTAAAATTTCCTATCTTTGGATAGTAAGGCAAGGAAAAGCAAAATAAGAGGGTTTTTATATCCCTCTGGTTGAGAGAGGCTTAGGATATAGAGTTACTTTATTTATTAGCCTGTCAATCTGTTTTCTGTGTTTAGAACTAATTATTTTGTGGTTATGGTCCATTATGCTGACTGATCGCTTTCATCTCAGGACATGGGTAATGGAGAGAAATGAAACTGTGCTTTGTCAAGAGGGTCATCTCCTGCTTCTTCAGGAGAAGGAAAGCATGTTGTAGGTTGTGGTTCAAGTGCTGCGGACAAGAATGGCACTATCCCCATCATAACTGATGATGATAAGTCAGATTTATCCTTTCTTTTATTGTTCCTCTGAAGTAATACACTTGGAAAGAACCTTTTTCATTCCCTAAGGGTCTGGTAGGATAATAGAAACCAAACTCTGTCTGTCCATTACATATGAGTTTCAGGCAAAGATGACCCCCTGACCATTGCAGAGCCACAGTACCCGAGATGATACCTTAACATGTGAACTAGAGGTCGTCTTAGGCTGCTCTTTGTAAGCAGAAATATTTCTCTTTCAGTGAAGCAATCGAAAGGACTCGGCTTGAATTAAATTGTGGGATCACACTGTACTTAACTGCTTTGTTTATTTGACTAAGATCTCACTGAGGGAATTTCACAAAGGCAGACCTCTTCCATTGCTCCCAAGATTTTAAGTAAGTCTAGGCCAAAACACTGTCTACCTCGTGGGTTTTTTCTGGGTTTGGTTTTTATTGGTTTTTCCTTTCCTTTTCTTGCTGCTGCTTCCCACACAGCTTGTCAGTGTTCTGCAAGGAGTGAGACAAAAGAATGGAAAAATAATCTGAATGTGTTCTCAATAGAATAAAAGCAAGAAAGTGACAGCCGCTGACTGAGAATTAGAACTAAAAATACTCCTCTCTATTCTGAAGGTGAATCTTTGAGATAAGACTCATTTTGCTAATAAAAAGCAGCACAAACAGCTACTTTAACAAATACAAAAACCTGATGTCCCATTTCAATAGAGACCTAATGCAGCATATTCTGCCAGGAGTTCCCACTCCCACGTGGGTTTTGGTTTTGTTTAGAAAAACATTGAGAACGGTTGAGCATTTGTGAGCAAAACAGTTCTGGCAGTTCAGTTGTCTTTCAGCTTTGTTACCAATGCTTTAGGTAAATTGATGATAGAGGAGAATAACATTTTTAACAGCCCCGAAATGTGTTGTTTGGCTCTCTTCACACTGAATATCTTGTTCTACTGACTTACAGGTAGGACAATTGACCCAACAGTAGCCACATGCAAAAATGAACATCAATGCTTCCTCTGAAATATGTCACAGTTCTGAGGACACAAAAAAAGACTGTTTTTAAGATTTTGGCATAATCTTTTGTTATAGTACATGAGAACAGACTGATAGAAGAGGCCTCTGAGCTCTTTGGTTCTGAGTAATTTTTGAACAACACATAATGCCGAGAGTAAAACAAACTCAGAAAAATGGCACAGTGAAAAGTGCTGTCAGGTGAATCACTCCTGAACTGTAGCAGATGATTGCAAAGCAGAATTTCTCCTTTTTGTCTGAGATCAATGGGTGACAGCAAAATAAATAAGAAAAAATTGTTTTATTTCTTAATTTTTATATTGCTTGAACAATGAAGCCAAGACAACTAAAACCATTAACTCAGAGAAAGTGAGCAAAAAGACTGCAGTACAGGAAAGGAAAATTAGGGGACTTTTGTGGGCTTGTGAACTCTCTTATGTTCTATATAAGAATGTACAAGGAGGCACTGGAATATAAGAAAAACGTGCAAGTTTGTGACTCATCAGCCACTTACCAAGTTTCAAGGTAGAAATTCCGGAGAAGAGCATAATATGATTGTGGTCTGGAACAAAACACCTGAAAATACCGGAAAATCCAGAATGTGCTGAAGCAGTTCATCTGCTGTGCAAACCAATATGGTGTATGGTGAGAACATAGTACTCTTACACCATCTATTTTGGATTTTTCTAATCATAATTCAAGAAAATATAAAAAAGCCCAAAAGATGTTGCATCACCTAAAGTTATAGCTGCAGCAGGGCAAAATGCTAAGTGTTATAGCAACCATGAAAAAACACTCAGGATAAGAGGGACGGGGGGGTTATAATCCTTCCAAGCCAGCACACTTTGCTGCAAGGGCTAGGAGAGTGATCGACTCTGAATAGAATCTGCCCGCAGCAATATAAACCTAGAGGGTTTATTCTGGTACTCAGGACCGGAAAAGGGGAAATAGTTCTTGAAAGGGTTTCTTAAGAGACAGTTTACACTGATTGGTATCATAGGACAAACGGATGCTCATTTTCCAATAGTGTCTCAATTCCAGCTGATCAATTTATGAAGCAGGGATGCACTGAATTCCCATGTTATGAGTGATTACTCAACAGCAGATACCTACATAGTCTTTAAAAGATGGTTGTTCAGTCCAGTGTGTATCAGCGCTTATTGAGAAATACATTCATTATTTGTGTACATGGTAACATCATATCAGAGAATCACAGAACAATTTAATTCAGGAGGGACCTCTGGAGGTATCACAATCATTCTCTGTTCAAAGCAGATCAAATTTCAAAGTCAGAGTAGGTTGCAGTTTTGAATACCTCCAAGGATGGAGATTCCTGAGCCCCTCTTGGCTTTTGTTCCAGTGCTTTACCACTGCCATAGTGAAGAATTCTTTTTTTCCTCATTTCCACCCAAAATTTTCTGTTCTGTAACTTGTAACTGTTGCCTCTTTTCCTTTCAAAGTATATCTGTAAGTTAGAGGTTTGTACCTGGATGATGATAAGATACTAGAACCTCAAACAGTTTAAGTATGAAGTCAGTTTCTGGAAGCACTGGGTTTCTGAGAAAACAGACATATTTGAATATTACAAGTATAAAGTTTGAGGCATGCAACATAATATATTTTGTAATAATCTCTTTCAGTCATAACAACACAATTGATCTCTTCTGCCCTTTGGATCTGACTGTTGAATCATTTTTATAGTTCAGAAATGCTTGCAACTAAAACAAGTATATTGAAACGTGTTCCTTACATGTATTCTTTATGATCAGAATTGTGAGAAAAATGGACATCTTTGCTATTTCTCCTTTTGTACGTGCCCACAAAGATGCTCAGACAGGGAGGCAATATGAAGCACTGAACACCACCAACCTCAGCCTGAGGCTTTATGGGGGAAAAAAGGGAAAACTGCTATTTTAGCTTGTGAAATGTGCATATGGCTTCTTTCACCCTGAGCAGCAAATCAGGAAAGATGATGCTTCAAGTGTGCAGATGGAGCTATACAACAAGTGAAAGAGATGCATAGTGCTAGGGTCTAACTGTTAATTTTAATAAACTTACCTGTGAGCTGGAAGAAAGTGACTTGTTGCTCTGTTATTCTTTTGTTATTGGTACCCAAGAAAGTCCTTCATGAGGCACTATGGTAATTTTTTTTTTTTTTTTTTTGTCCTGAGAAACTTTAATTTGATGCAAGAGGTAGGAAAGATGAGAAGGCATAACTTTGGAGAATAAAAAGGGAATAGATTGGCTCAGTCATGAAGGGCAGATTTCCAAAAATATTTAAGCAACTAAAGATGCAGTTACACTTATGAAAGAAACCATAAAAGATACTTGTGCTGGGACATGCATAGCTAGCTGATACAAGTGGTGTGATTGCTTTCAGAGGGATTTTTGTGCTATTCAGTGCATAAATACTTTCTGTGGGGAAAAAGAAATGTTGAGGGATGGAGGGATTTCAGAACCTGATTCTCTTTAAAGAAACTGTCCTTCACCTTTGATACAGCAAGTCTTGGATTAGACCCAGTGCAGTCAAAAAGTCCCAGAAGCCTGATATAGAGCAAAAGTTAAAATTCTTTGAAATTCCAGCATGTTGACTGCCATTTCTCAAGCCAGGCAGAGCTCTGAATGCTTTAGAAGAAAGAAGCAGGTCTGACTCAGGAGAAGGTGAATTATATCATGACTGTTCTTTTGCATTCACTGAGCCCCATCCAATCCTATTCTGAAAAGAAAACAAAATGTGCTTCCATAACTTTCTTTGATGAGAACCTGAACACCCTTAGACTTTTGATTAGCAAACCACAGATGAATATCAAGGAAAGAAAAGAAAAATCTTGAATTGCTGCATAAATGTAATGTGTTCATCAAAGGCATGCTATCAGCCACACTTTCACTGTTGAAGCTGTGTATTGTTAGTAATTCTAATACTTGTTTTATTACATATTCGAGTTTTATTATATTATTTCATTTATGGTGAATGTGCAAATGGTAAAACAAAGAAAGGTACCAGTTGGAAAGATAATAAATTTCCCAGTGAACTGAAAGAATTTTATTTTTAAAAATGTAGATAAAAACCCAATTTCCTTTATTATTTGTTCCTTATTATTTAGGGACATAGATGTTAGTGTATAGTTCAAGAGAAATAGTAGAAATACTTTTGCTGTAGGACACTTTCTATCAAGCAAAAGAACAAAAAGCTGTGACAGTCTTCAAAACTAATTATATTTCCATTTACCCTTTGGACTCTTAAAGACCCATATCTCTTGGTTTTGCTTGCACCAGGTCTTAAAAGACTTTGTCTCACATGATCTTCTAAATTGTTTCATGTTTATTGTAGCAATAGAATGTTTCCAGTGATAAATGAGGCAAACATTTTCCTGTCATTTATTCTAATTGTCTTATGCTCAAAACACACATTTTATAACTTGTCTTTGATTGCATGTTTTGGATATTTTCATCTAGGTAACCTGCCTGCTGAAAAATGTCATACCATTATTATAGTCATATAGTCATAGTTATAATTTTTAAAAGGTCTTGATGCTAGATAGATTTTGAGTGACTGATGTTGAGTAACTTGCTTTTGAAATGTTACTACCAAAATAGGCTGTGCATTTGATAAGTCTTCAACAGTTTTGTTCAATGGAGTGGAACAACATTGTCCAACAGTTTTGGACAATGGAATACTTTAAAGAAAACCAAAAACTACCCTAATGTAATCTACTCAACAACATTGTGATTATATTCATTGGTTTTAGTGTTTTACCTACACAGTAGGTCAAATCAACTTCATAGTGCAGCAGCTTAATAAGGTCCAGTTTTCGTCAAGATTGTATGCAGTTCAGTAATTTTCACTCTTTCAAAAGAAAGATGGTCTACTTATGTAATCCCAGGTACTGTGCTTAGCAAACGCAAGTATCACAACACAGAGCTACTTCAGACACTAGCATCTATGATAAATTTAGACAATTTTTGACCAGTTTCACTCATCACTACTGAAAAGGAGTTTTGAGTACTGAATTATGAGTGAAAATGTTCTGCAAAACATGCTGAGTTTTAAATAATTATTATAGGACTCAAATTTGCTTTAAAACTTTACTGCTCCTTAACAAAGAATCACACTTTTAAAGTGTTCTCACTTTGCATTTGAGGAGCCCTGCTCACAGAAATAATGTCAGGAGGAGGATATATGTAACTGAGAGTAGACCTTATGATACGGTTTTAAAAATTACTTCTACTAAAGCATCTGTTCTGAAGGAACTATAATAGATTTCACTGTGGCTGAAGTTCTCTTTCTATTGAAGCTGACAGTGTTCTGTGGCTGATTTTAATGGGGATCAAAATCATAGAACCATAGAATCATAGAATCATAGAATCATTAAGGTTGGAAAAAACCTCTAAGATCATCGAGTCCAACCATCAACTCAAATATTATCTCAAGTACATTTATAGGTAATTTTACAAAAACATTTTTTCCTTGGAAGTTAAAAAAGATTTTACTTCCTGTGTAAACTCCAGTAACCTACCTCTGTCTTGTTTGTACATCTCTGTTCAGAAAAGCCTGAGAACAGGTGGAGCATCCACTGTGAAATGGATAGAGCTGCTGCCTGCTGTCAGCCATCGTATGGCATGGCAGTTGTTACAGATCCTTCCTTCTGGAGGTTGTGTAAACTGGCAACCTCAAGCCTCTGAGCTGAAGTCCAGAATAGTTTGCAGTCACAACAAATGTATTTATTCTGTGATCATAGATTTTTTTGTGTGTGAAATGAAGTTTTGTGCACTTCCAAATTCAGTCCAAAAACATTATTCTGACAATTGCCCTCCTTTCTGGAGTTGTCAGTAGAATGTTGAAGAATGTTTTGAGCAAGAAAACCAAGAGTAGATTTTCCTTCAGGTTTTAATTAATTCTTTCTAATGAAATGACAATTCTTGTTGGCAAGGGAAGTGGGGAATCATTCATATTTCTTTCATGGACAAGGTGTCAGAAAGCAGCAAGAGAGGGGCTCTGCAAAGAGAGGTGAGCCAGGAATGAAGTGCAGCAGCAAGGCAGGCAGGACAGTGCCCTCAGCGAAAAGGGGTGCAGCTGGCAGTCCAGAAAATGCTAGAGAAGGCTAATGATAAAGCACACCTGAATTCAGATCAAGAAGCCAAAGAGAAAAGCAGGTAGCTGCCTACACCTACATCATACCTACAGCATAACTGAGGCAAAGGCTGAGGACAAGGGCAGCTCCTGAGACGTTGGATGGAGAGTGGTGGCGTGGGGGCCCCACATGAGGCCTTTTATTGCTCTTTCTCACAATCTCACTCTGCTGATCTGATCTGATGTTACATGACTGCCATACTGGAGCAGACTTTGAGCACCAGCTGCTGAGCTTCTGGGACTGGGATGGACGAGGTTGCAGAGGATTACACAGAAGGTATAATAGGTGCTTTAGGGCAGTCAGTCTGTTGGTGCACTCCTGATGTCAGAAACATGTGTCAGACCTTTGCCTTATTGGCTGTAGCTCCATTAGTCCTTATTCAAATTAGCTGAGCTGTTAGCGTGTGTTCATCTGTTGCCATGATTCTTACACCTTGCTGCAATTCTAATGCTTCTTCAGAGCACTAGGACCCAATTAAAAATAGAAAGGCACCTGTTACAAATAATGGCAGCTATTCAGCTGAATTTGGGGGATAAGGGAAAAAATTTTTACGCTCTAGTTGTTTGAATTTGAAAATCCCAATGGTTTTCTGATGAGGGAGTTACTAAAAATGGGTTGTGAAGGTTGAAGTATAGGAATGACAGTCTTAAATTCACCTTGATACTTTTACTTTTTTTAAGATGTACCAATACTATAGCATATAGTACGAGTCAGTACAATGAGATGGGTTAAATACAGTTTCACTAAGAAGTCCCCCAATCATTTAATGGTGTCAGATCCCCAGTGTACACCAGTTTTTATTGGAATCTCAATTTTCTTGCAGTAGAACACTCTCTTTAATAACATACCAAAAATGGAAGTACTTTTCAATCTTGACCAGAATTGAAAAAAAAATATTTGACCTTTCTCAGATTAGCTTTTTGGGATTTACTGCTGTGCCCAAGCTACTGTTTTAATTTTTTTTTTTTTTTTAACAAAATCTGTAGACTGAACAAAGTGGGGAAGAAAGTGTTTACAGTATGTACAGTCACTGGATAATAACTGTGCTCAGTCTCCATTTTCATGGAGTATTAAAGTATTAAATAGTAGAGTATTAAGAGTATTAAATACAATAACTCTATCTAAAGTTTCAAGCGGATGACAATAGAAATGATTCATAGGTGTCCTGCCAGAATATTTCTCTTTTGGCATACAAATCAAGGTCGTGTCAGATTTGCAGGAGACATATGTGAGTAGTTAATTATTAGCAGCTTGCTTTTAATCAGTCTGAGTAGTTCCTTGACCACGTGTCAGGCTTCTGTAAGCACTGAAGGAAAACAATTTCTTGCAAGAGATGCAACATCCACCCTCTTAAAGTTCCAGTTCAGTTGAAATAAAAAGCTTATTTTTTCTTAACATGTTAAAGACTGCATGTAAAAATAAGGCTAACTTTAACACCTCTTAAAATCGAGTTTAACACTGGATGTGGTGAGCCATAGTACCTTCTTTTATCAGCAGAATATAAAAGATTCAGAAATTAAGTAGTCCTAATGGGAAAGTAATGATTTTTGGGTTTTGTTTTGTGGTGTAGGTATTGCTATTTATTATTCAACTCTTTTAATTTTAGAGTTAAAACTGAGAAATAAGTCAAAGAAGAGCATTTTGCTTTATCTGTGTAAGTCATGCATGGGTTTTTAAAAATTATGACAGGAGAGGGAAAAAAATCTTTGGCAGAAAAACAAAACAACGGCTTACAAATACTTGCATGGTAGAAGCTGTAAGAAGTAAAGGATTCTTCTGTAAATAGGTTGAAGATTGATCTGTTTGCTACAAAATTAATCATTGGGCACCGACAATGACAGTGCATCTGCTGAGAGTCCCGACTGTATATTGTATACATTTCCTCTGATATCTTGGGTCCTGCAGGATAACTATTCCAAAATCAGAATAATGGAGTACAAAAGTCATTAGATATATTCAGTTTTGTTATGGCCATAGGATGTCATTGATGATTTCTTCTGAGCTACAATTTTCATCTGATACATAATCAGATGATCAGAAAATAACATTCTGGGAACTTTGACTATTACTGAGAAATGTTGTATGTTTTTTCTGCTTTGTTCCTTCCAAGAGAAAGATGAGATTTTCAAACCTCCAACCCTTACTTAATTTGATGGATCTTCCATTGAATTTGATGTGCCTTTTTCAGAGGTTAGAAGTATAGAAACATGCTTTCCTTGAACTCCATGACGTTTATTCTTGAATTCAAATTGTTCTCACCTATGTGTGGCAACATGACTGTATATCTGCTGTCCTCATCAGTCATTTGTCTGTTATATCCACAAAGCAGGCATAGACTGTCAGCTATGCAAATTGTACAATTGCCTAGGAATAAGGTGGCAGCACTTTATTCGTCTGTATTCAATCATTTTTGACTGAGTGCCACAGTGATGTCTTACATTTCTTTTGCGGGGGGCTGGCAAAACACATTTAGCTTGTTGCCTGAACCACTCTAGGGAACTATGATTGTCTTTAATCACACAAGTACAAGTACACATGAACAGCACTTACACAAAGTCTGTGTTTAAAAACAAGACCAGCAAGATGGCACATCTCCAGTTTGGTGTCCTATGGACACTAGCCTGGCCTCGGAAGCAGGACAACAAAGCTTGCTAACTAGCTTGAGTTGAGTGCTGCGTAAGGGAGGCTCACCCACTTTTTTCAGAGCACTAACTTACCTGGGGTAATACCAGGCAACAGAGATGTACCCAAGAAGTTCCATTGCAACCAGTTGGACTTTTTCCTTTTTTAAAATATCCAAAGACATTTGCAAGATTATAGCCCAAATTTAGACTGTAAACTCTCTGGACGAAGACACTTTTATCTCACTTTATGAGGGTACAGGGCGTAGCATTATATGATCTTGGTTCAGCTCCGACTGTGGCTGTCACATAAATAATGAAGTTCTGTGCTGGAGTTATTCAGATTACTCCTAAATGTTCAGTACAGGTTAACTCAAACGAAATAGGTCTCCCACTGACATTTTCTTCCCATCATTCTACTTTAAAAAAAGAACAGGAAGCTAGAAAGGGTATAAACTTTATTACTAATGTTTCAAGCTCTCTCTAACAGCGCCTAATAAAATCCCCTCAATGTAAGTAATGTTCAGTCTTTCCAAACCCAAATGTACAGTGGAAAGCAAAGAGAGTAACATATACCTTTCTTTCTCTATTTCCTCTGAAATAAAATCTTGTTAACTCTCAGGAGAAGCTGTAAAAGGAAGTGATTGTGTTATCTCATTAACCTCTGGTTATAGTTAATTTTGCCTTAATGGGAATATATGAACTTTTCCTCAATTTAGATGTCATTCTCCCAGCATATGGAATATTGTTCATAGGAGTCTTTCTGGGTCGGTAGATATTTATTCTGTCAATGGTATTTGCAAAAGCAAAATCTTACTGCCAAAAAAAAGGGTGTTGTAACATCTTCAATATGCAAATGTATGTTCATCTTAATACTGCCCTTGTTGCTAATAGCCGCAAGCTGACATCTGCTTGTTAGCGAGCCTTGTCTAGGTCTCCAATAGCTACTTGAACAGAAAAGCCTGTGCTTGGATGCAGAATTAAAACTATGAGGAAATTTTAGCTACTTGATCTAGAAATCCTTGAGAAAATGTTTATTCAAAATACAAAATTTTCCTGGAAATAATTGGAGTAGCTTGGACCAGTCTAGCAATTTGATACAGAACATAGAGCTGCATTTCTAGAAACTCGTGTTGAGGCACAGGTTTCAGTGTAGTATTTTCCAAACTCATTGTGGGAATGTTTCAGTTGAACACGATTAGTGAGTTTAATGACTGGATTGCCCAATTAGTTTGCTTCCCTAGCATGTCAGAGGTGCATACAGCTGTATCTCCTATGCTCCACTCAAATCAATATTAATTAACTGCTAAGGGCAGCCAGAGTGAGGCCATCATTTCACAGATATCCTTGCTGGCAACTATGTTAATATAGCTCCAGTGCCCATTGGCTCCAATCCCTTTTCCACGCTGCTTTCTCAGGTGTACGTTGCCCCAAATGCCTGGATTAAAGTACAGCATAGCACAATAGACCAGACAAAAGCTTTCTGTTCTGCTTTTAAGGAATGCCATTTTACTCTTGGACCTACACAGTTGAGGAGGAGGCAGGATACAGAAAGGAGGAGAAGGAAGGAAGTAGGGATGCTATAGAAGGTTTCTGTCTGCCAATAGGCAACAGTACTTCTCACTTCCTTTAACATCTGTTTCTATAGAAGTTTAGGCTAGAAATGCTTGCTACAGTCTAATGAGACAAATCTATCCTCTATTATACTGATCCACAGGCGATATTGCGTTAATGTTAGGTTTGCAATTACTGTAGGTTCAGACAGCCCCATTCTTTTTCTCCTCTCAGGCACCACAGGGATGTTGTGTTTGTTACGGTTAGCACTGAACAGCTTCGCAAAGACTTGCAATTGCTAAAGTTTTGCCTCTGTCTCCAGATGTACTGCAATAGTAGTGGGTGAAGGTTGTAAAGTTCAGTAAGCATTCCCTTTCTAAGTACAAGCATTACCTTCATGTGCCTGGAGGTACGGCACTCATCTAGACTGACTATTGTCTTGATGAGGACTTCAGTTAATTTTTATCTTGCACTGGTATTAATAGTGTTTTTCATGAAGCCTGAATTTTATGTCTTGCTAGCCTGGATGAATCCTGTCTCAGCCCTTCTCAAATAATGTGTAACTCCCATAGTCACTACACTTACACTATTTAATATTTCATCATAATATTACTTGTGCTGGTTTTGGCTGGGATACAGTTAATTTTCTTCATAGTAGCTTGTAGCTTGATAATACAGGGATGTTTTTGTTACTGCTGAGCACAAAATCAAGGCCTTTTTCTGCTCCTCACCCCACCCCACCAGCGAGTAGGCTCGGGGCGCACAAGAAGTTGGGAGGGAACAGCCAGGACAACTGACCAAAAGGGCTATTCCATACCATATGATGTCATGCTCAGCATATAAAGCTGGGGGAAGAAGAAGGAAGGGGGGGGATCTTTGGAGTGATGGGATTTGTCTTCCCAAGTAACTGCCTGGGAAGTCCTGCTTTCCTGGAGATGGCTGAACACCTGCCTGCCGATGGGAAGGAGTGAATGAATTCCTTGTTTTGCTTTGCTTGCATGCGCGGCTTTTGTTTTCCCTATTAAACTGTCTTTATCACAACCCATGAGTTTTCTCACTTTTACCTTTCGAATTCTCTCCCCATCCCGCTGAGGGGAGTGAGCGAGCGGCTGTGTGGGGCTTAGCTGCCTACCGGGGTTAACTCACGGCATTATCTTAGGCAGTGAGGATTTCCTTTATATATTTTTCAGAGGTTTTTTTCAGTATCAGCATTTCAAGTAGCTTTTGATAATCCTGCCGTGACATCAGAGAAGAAGATCCTGTCAACAGTTCAACTTAAAATTTTATTTTTTACATTTGTAAAGGAATACTGATAATAATTCACCTCTCTTCTATATTGAACTATTTAAAAGATGTCTCTCTGGACTCCATGCTGTCATCTGCAAACTGATGAATCTGAAATTTATAGCAGCATTGCCAGAAAGAGGCTGGCTGTTCCTTTACGCTAAGCTGCATATTTTCTGTCGGCAGATCCCAAATTTCTGCAGTTTCTGCAATATTTGTTCTTAAAGAACAACAACTACTGACATTGAGACCAAATCTGGGTGGGCTGCATCTCCTAAAGAGTAGCATGAGTGAGGGGCAGTGTTTGCCATCTTGTGCTAGAACACAGTCTTTTTAAGGACATTGATTATTTGAGGGAAGAGCAGACAAGATGACAAATGGACTAAGTATTAATTAGCCATGAGTAACTCCAGAGAGAGGACAGACAGCTTGAAAAGAATTTGTAGGCTTAGTCTGGGAAACTGTTTCCCCTCACAAGTGCTTCAAAGGAGAGCCTTGGAGAAGGAGGAGGTGAGCAAGCTGCTTGACTGGGCATGACACCATCTGAAACAGAACTGCAGCTAATGAAATGTTCTCCCTGCACTTGACTCTATTTATTATGCCAGGTTAATGAATGCTAAGCCAAATATAATCAACATTTTCAGGACTAGTAGCAAATTCTTAGAATTTACAGGAATCTGTTATTTATTCTTAATAGCATTAACTGTCCTAGTTCAAAGTACACATTAATATAAGTGAAGTTTGCAGTCCGTAAAAGGATTTAACTGTAGACTGAGTGAAGATAGCTATATATTTTCACACTATTTTTGTTTGGAGAAATAATGAGCTTGTAGCACGTTCCTGATGTTTTGTATTTTTGCCACCCTAGCGTGTGGTTAGAGGCAAAGGATGTTATACATCTTTCATAACCGGGGGTCATAAGAGAGTCTAAATACCACACGTAATGGTGTATTTTGCAGTAAAGTTCTGTTACTACTATATTTATCTTCATCTTGCTCCTGTGGGTATTTTATTAAAAAAAAAAAAAATTCATAAGCTGAAAAAGCCACAGTATTCCAGTTGCTAAATAAAATTAGAAGGACAATTCTGACCGCACAGTGATTGGCAATGTCTTCACAAGATAGTACAAAGTGCTCACTGTTAGATATGGTGACCTGCTTCAATGCAATTCTGTTAGAAACAGGAAAGATACAATGTTTATCATGCTCACTTGATCAGTACAGTGGAATATTATGTATATTTAATATTTATTCCAATTTATTTCTTGTTTGAATCCTTTTTTCTGTTCTAGTTCCTCTTTAAAACACCATATGGATGTTTGTTTTAGTTCCTCCCACCCTTGCACAGAGCCCAGATCTCTGTGCTCAGATCTTTGGGCTATTGTGGTGAGTTTGGGAATAAGGACAGTAATTTCAGTAGATTGTGGCCCCCATTGGGGGCTCCAAGTTGCGCTGATACTTTAAGGAAGAATTTTGTCATAAGACTAGGAGTACCTTCAAATGATGGTATTTGGTAAACAAGGAAGATGAGATTTTCCTAGTAATCTTGCTTCCTATGTAAAACTAAAAATAGACCTGTTGGCACTCCAAATCTCGTTTGTGAAGTGCCCCATTCTAGTATTTAGGAATTGTGCAAATAAGTTTTAAAATAATATTTCTTTGTTCTTTTGCAACTTCGGTTACTGATTAGACTGATTATTCCATTAAGAATTTGGAGGGAAAAGCCAATGTATAATGGGTCCCTGACTGGAAGGAGGAACACACTAATTTGTGGAAGATACAAGAAAACTGGAACCGTAATAATACCCAGTCAGCAGTTCCAAAGCACCCCCAGAGTTTTTAAAAATCTCTTTCTATAAAAGAAACTGTTTGAAAACCCAGTATTTTATCAATAATTTTGATGAAAAAAAAATTGGACAACTTTGTGAATATGTCTAGTGACAGAGATCAAGGAAAAATGAAAAAAAACTTCTTCTAGTTCAAGAAGTGGCACAAAGTCTGCCTGATTGCTTTCAGCAACAGCTTCTGAAATGTACTGTCACAAAGGGAAATTGCTGTTGATTGTATTCTTTTATTGTTGAACATGACTATGCAGGGACGCAAAAAAATAATTCTCAAAGAGGTAATTAAAATTTGTAATGTCTATGATGGATGGAGGAAAGGAGAAATAGTATAACAACTTGCGGTTAAGTAAATCATAATCTTGGGAAGAAACTGAGATTGTGTATGACCTATAATTGTTTGGAGCATAGTGGGGGAGAGGGTCGTACTCTTCTGAAAAGATAGAAGCTTACCTGGTGGCTGATAAGCAGCTTAAACTCTCTGCTCTGGAATCTAAATTAGGTAGAAATATTCTGCTCTCAAGGTCTCCTGCCTTAGTTATTCCCTTGAGTACTGAAACTACTATATATTCATCCACTGTACTGTAGTGACCCAATATGTTGCCTGGCTTCTCCTAGTTATGTTTTGAAGGACAAAATCTTTTTTACCCCTGTGTTGTTAGCTCAGGAAGTTTCTCTTTTGTCTTAAATTAATAAGACTCCCAGAAAGTCTTTGTAGTAACTAGCATAAAGCAAGCCTTCGAAGTCTGTGAGGCATCATTTAACATTTGCCAGAGTTTTAGTACGTAAATTTATTGTTTTACTTTAATTCAGTATGTTTTAATTTTATGTATGTATTTAATTGAATTTATTTTATACATAATATCTCTATGACATTATTTTAGTGTGAAAATTAGCTTCCCTGAAGAAATTAGCTTTTAGTTACCTATACCGTTGAGGCCTTAAGTAGTACTCAGGTTCCCTAGTCCAGATTTCAAGGGGAGCCCTGCTTACGCAGTTTTGTGTTTTGCCTGGTAGTGTTCTATCAGTAGGGTATCCTTCTTGTTTGATGTATGAGAAACTGAAAGATCAAGATGTCCTTTAACATTTTACATGCTTTTTCTTTGCCCCCTTCAAGGCTAATTTCTAATATTCCCACTCACAGTATTGACTGATCCCTTAGTTACTTGCAGTGCAGTGGGCAAAGCTCTTTTCATTTACTAGAATTAGCAAGGTGAGCTGATTTATGAAACCTGAATCAGGCAACTTAGAGGACATGACATTGAAATAAAGAAGCCTGAGTATGCTTTGGGATTTTATAGTTAATCTGAACTTCATAATTACTATATGGACCTATAGTAATCTGAATTTAATCTCTCCAAATACAATGTCAATCTCTCTCTCAACAAAATGCCATTTGAGGGCTCCCTTTTACTTTATTTTAATTTAAACCTTCTTATGAAGCTGATTTATCAAAGTCCCTTTTAAATTAAAAATAATACCTTACTCTCTTAGCCAGAAATTGATGGTTTTGTGGTCTCCTTCCAATTCTATGAGAAATGGAAAAGTGCAAAGTTCTTTCCTTTTTATGTTAGCTTCCTAGATGGTATAATTTTTCTAAGAAGAAAATACCTCCAAACAACCTGTTGTTCCATAGAGGACATATACATGCTGGGCTTCAGTTAAAAAAGAGGTGCTACGAATGTCAAAACAAAACAATTAGGGAAAGGTTAATTGCATTTTTCAGGTAGCTAATCTATGTTTAAAAAAAAAAAAAGACTGCAAGATTTTTCCTCTCTTGATTTAAGTACTGTTGGGGGCTGTCTCGTTTTTAGGGTGGGTTTTTTCATATTAACTTCTGCCATTTCACTTGCAGAAAGTGGAAAATAGGTAGTATATGGAGCAGAAGATTGTAGAAAGACAAAAAGACAGTCCTATGATTAATATAATACAATTATGTAGAGATATTTTTTCTCTTCCTCTGCAGGTTTCCTTGCAATGCTAGGGTGGCATTATGTGGGCCTGCAGGCTCTCTAGAAGTCCCATTTTCAGAACATTCAGGCTCTGTGGAGGTCCTCAGAGTATCACCTGGAGGCAAAGATGAGCTTAGACCCAGCCAGACACGTACCATCTCTGGTCCAAATACAGATGGTCATATTAACACTGTGTTATGCCTGCTACAGTATCTTGCTTGCACAAGATGCCCATTAGCGTAGGCACATTGCTTCTGCACCAGGGTTGCTTACATACACCAAAGCCTTTGTTCACCAGATGAGCCCAGCTCTATCAGCATTTGCCCAAAAGGTAGTATAAAAAGCTACTTTTTCTCACAATGATAGCTTAAGCAGCTCAAGCTACTGATTATTTCAAAGCCAATAAACACTTAACACTCCTTGCCTCAGTCTTGCATCCTTCAGATATGTGAGTAACATCACCCTTTATCTTCCCAACGTGTGAAATTAAAAATGGGAAGGGAGATTTTCACCCTAGAGAAAAGCCAAAAGCTCTTTTTGTAGCATATAGTGAAACAAGTTCTGTGGCCACACCATGAGCAAAGAGGAGCTCTTAAAAGAAAAAAAAAGAAAAATTACTGATAAGTATTTCTACTAGCTGGGCCTTGTCCTGTTTCTGCTGATGACCAGCAATAGGACACGAGGAAATGGAATGAAGCTGCGTCAGGTGAAGTTCAGACTGGACATTGGGAAAGGTTCGTCACTGAGAGATTGGTCAGTCACTGGAACAGGCTCCCCAGAGAAGTGGTCACGGCACCAAGCCTGTCAGAGTTCAAGGTGCATCTGGATGATGCTCCTCATTATATGGTTTAGTTTTAGTTATTCCTGTGAGGAGCAAGGAGTTGGACTCGATGATCCTTATGGGTCCTTTCCAACTTGAGATATTCTATGATTCTATGAGTCTATGCTGCAATTTAAATGATAGATTTTAATTTCTGCAGTGAACACAGATTGTCTTGTGGTCATGGAGTCCATGCATACAGCAGGGTATAATGCTGTCTAAGTTCACTGCGGGAAGGAACAGACACTTTCCTGGGCTTTCAATGGTGATAACATTCAAAGTGTATGTTATACAGAGGGCAGAAAAAGTATAAAGGGCTGGTTGTGGTTTTGTTTCATTTTTCTTCCAGCAAATGACAATTTAATTTAGAAAGGTAAAAAAGAGCATGCAGAAAGTGAAGAAATTCTTCCTATTGAAAAGCACAAAATTAGGATGCTGTCTTTGTTTTTCCTTATCATTAACAGTTTCCTGACTTTTTCTTTATGGCAGAAATTTAAAGAAAGTCTGTTTACTTGATTTAAACTGAATATAAAACTTTGCAAATTATAGGGATTCAAGTATGTCTTGTTCATCAATTCTTCTGGTGGAGACAGACCTTCCACACTAGTCTGGTACCCCATGGCAGTCAACTGAAACTCTGTTTCAAAGTAATGGGATTCTCCAGAGACACAGGCCTCCAATATCATGCATCTAATTGCAGAATCGAGGCCTTGAGGATTTCTGTCCATCTAATGAATTTCCTTGTGACCTTGTTTTCTAAAACAGCAGCGGTTTATTTCTACTTACTTCTTGCTAATAAGAACTGGGCTGCAGGAAAGTTACTTGTATGACTTTGAAGTATTGAATCGTTCATTTATTCACAGAAAAAATTAACAGATGTGTTTTCACATTAATTGTTTTGCTGTTGCACTAGATAGCGATTTTTTCCCAGATTTTAAATCATCTGCAAACGTTAAAAAAAAGTCAACCAACAAAAAATAAAGCAGGCTTTCTTCTTAACACTGAAAGCTAATTTCTCTTTTGTTTTAGATTACTAAGTACCTACCACCAGAAATAAAATCTTTGAGTACGAAACAGCTAAGCATTATATCTGTTAAATATGGAAATGACAAAAAAAAAAACACCAAAAAACAACCAAACAAAAAAAATTGCACACTGCTGGAATTGCAATTGAGACATTAGCCCAGGTTTTAGGAAACTTCTGCAGCATTGGCTTGGTGCAGAAGTATCTGAAAGAATCCATAAACCTCTGTAATGTTCCTTTTAGCTTTGCCTTGACAAGGAAAAGCAACATACAGAAAGCTAAATTAGCCTTCTGCTGAGGTAAGAAAGATGTTTTCCCCCAAGGTCGTCTTACAGTGGGTCTGCCCTGCTAGATTCCTTACCTCCCTCTCTAGGATGGCCTGGGTGAAGCTGGTGAGAGCTGCTCTGGGAAGTGCTGCCCTCTCTCCAGGGCAGCAGCAGGGTGCAGCACTTTAAAACAAATAGTCTGGAGCCTGGAGTAAGGAGGCTCTCAAAGAACATTATGAAAACCAAGTTTTAATTTCACTGGTTCATCTCTTAAGTTATATGATGCTTAGGTTTTAAAAAGCTTTGGTATATGTGTTACGTGTTACATAAATTGTATAATAATTAAGAGCTTACTTTAATTTTTTGAGGGTGTACTGAAAGGTAGGCACATTAATGGAGAATTCCATCCTTACATCTTGTAATTAGTCTGGGTATTACCAACAGCTTGTATTTTCTATGTTAAGCTACCCTCATGTTGGTGGCTTGTGTTGAATGTAGTGGGGCTTGATAGATACCAAAATGCCATTTTAAAAAAAATGTTTTCTGTAGCAGGTGTGCAGAATTGCTCATGCAGAGTTTAATGCCTAGGTCTCACTAAATTTCAGCTGGACTGCACATGAACTAGCTTTTACACTGGCATTAGAAAAAAGTCCCACACTGGATTATAAAAATATTTCCACTTCAGTAATAAGTGCAGGAGAAACTAATTGTCATTACAGCCAATGATGCTTTGAAACTCAACTCTAAGTTTATCATATAACATTTGGTATCAGCTGTAAAATTGTCCAATGTTTGATTAAATGGCAAATTTTATTATCCTCCCAAAAGGTTTTAATTAAGATGTTCGGAGGCCAAACAGCTGTGCATGGAAATGATTACTTCAGCTGAAAAATCAAACTTTAGAATCTTTAGTTTCAAATATTTAATTGATGTGCCATATCTTCTGCTTGTTATAGAAATCCAAATTAATTGAACTAGTAGAATTTGCAGACACACTTCTGCTGGTAAAAACTTGGGAGCTGGAAATGAAAATGAGCATGGGAGTCATCTCTTTATATTTGTAGAACATCAGACTGCTACACCTTGGTATGAATGAATCTCTACAAGAGAGGATCAAGTCTGGGACACTGGGGGCTAAGACTGGAAAAACAGGAAGACTTGAAGTAGTGCATGACTGAGTGTTTGGTTGAAATTAAAGCTTGCTTGTGTCATTTTTTTCCTATGATTTTCTAGGAATGTTCTTTCACATATCCATAATATCCATGTGTAATGCATATTGTAATCTCTCATTATGATCTTTTGGAATGTGAGCTGTTTTTTTGTTAAGGTTCTCTTTTACTCAGTTTTTATTTATGACTGAAGCTGACAGGGTTCCGAATACCAATCTTTAGGAACTTATTTGTTTGGTGTGGGTTGGGGGGGGAGCAGGAAGGGACGTTGTTTTTGTGGGGTTTTTTGGTTTTTTTTTTCTTCCCAAATCCCAGTCAGCAAATTCTACTGCCACCCTCAGAAAATGCACTCCGTGTGTGTACAGGTGTGCAAGTTAGGGGGCTGGTTTTTGTTCAAGGTTTTTTTGGTGAAAATCCCATAATATGTAATTCTGGCAGCATGTATGAAAATTTCCAAAGGAAAATATTCCTTTTCTGCCTGTACTGTGAACTGCAGCAGGCTGGGGGGGTCCTAGGAGCCCTGGCAACTCTTGGATTAAATTGCTTTAATTTTTTTGACTTTACTGACTGTATAGGTTTGAAAATTGGAAGTAGCCTTGAAGATTGAGTGGAGAAATGAAGTATTCTGAGCCCACCAAAGGAGGTAGAGGTGTCCAAGACCTGGGGATTGAACAGCCTTTTAGTACCTGTCTTGTTGCAAGGACTAGGTTCCACTAGGGTATGATGGTGAATGTAGATAGTGAAATAGTTATGGCGACTCTTTTCCCTGTGCTTTTCATCCTCTCTGTGCCTATCTCACCTCTTTCTCTTTCTTTCCTGAAACAAATTCCTAAAATATATCTAAAGAGCTGTGTATGTTACCTCTGTAAATTAAAAAATAATAGATGGCCCATTTTAAAAACCTCTTTCCTGGCAGACACATCTCATCTGTCATAGGAATCTAACTCAGAGGCACAGTAGGTTTCTAGCCATTAGCAGATGTTGTAGGTTACGTTCCATTCACTAACTTTGGAAAAAATACCCTGCACATATTTTGACAAAGGAGAACTGTGCCTCTTGGGAAAAGGCTCGCCGTGCAACAGCACTCTTGCTTTAAAATGTTTTCCAAAAAGGAAGAGATGTGGGAGACCTTCATATAGAAGAAGGGCAAGAAAGCAAATGTTCATACCATGTTCACTTTCCAATATGCAAGAGTAGCTTCCCAAAGTAAAACAAAAATGAAATCGGAAGAGAACTCCAGTGGCAATAAAGTATAATCATTTTTGTGCCAGTGTCTGTCAATTGAATTTCAGGTTGTGCTTGCTTTCTTGCCCCCTGCACTCCCCAGCAACTGATACAGGACTGATTGATATCTTGGAAATAGAATAGAAATCAAATTTATGGGGGTGTCCTCTCATCTTCCTCTCCTGTGTCTCATGCAGCTCTGATGTGGTCCCTAGAAGATAGAGGGGAGGATTCCCTTTCAGTCCCCTTGAATTCAGGAGATAATGATGGGATTTACCATGATGTTCAAGAAACAGCTAAACGGTAATATTCAGGAGTCTGAAGGTAAACTGTCAGTCAAGAATGGTGTCAGTCTTGCTCTTCTGCACTGTGTAGCTAAGGGCAGCAGAGATCAGGGAGGGAACTGCATCATGGCAAGAGTACAGCTCTGTTTGACAGCTCTCTTCAAGCTTGTGGAAGGAACCACCATGCCACAGTGTAAAGGTGTCCTCACTTGCAGCATAGTTACCTATACTTGGAACGGCCAGATTTCCCTGTACCAATGCACTAATTTTAGGCCGCACAGTGGTGATATAAGAATAAAATGCTGCAAACTGTAGCATCTGTAGCTCTGCTAAGCTGTTGGGAATTGCTAGAGGGCATGCTATGTTGTTGGGAGTCCCAGAGGAGCCTCACTAATGTATCAGAATTCATTATATGCAAGCAATATTTCTAAACACTTGAAGCAGAAGTCTCAACTCAACAATAACTGAGAATTATGACCCTCAGGGCGGAAAGCAAAATGTTCTGTTGTTATAGTAGGAAGTAATGGATGTCGTCTCAACTAATTATTAGGCTCCATGATCCAGCTCTTCTGTGCCTGGATCACCTCAGCACAGAAGGAAGGAAACCCTCTGTGGCTGATCGATGTTCTCACAGAAAGTGTTCTGGCCCTTGCTTCCCTTGGTAACCCAAGTATGTCGTTTGTGGAGCACCTGCCAGACATCTGGGGGCATTACGGTCCCCTTTCTTTGTCTCTCTGCCCTGACGTAGCACATACTCTTGTTCTAGCTTTGCAGATTGAATAGTCTGGGTTTGATCTTAAGACTTCGCAGTGATGTGAAGAATGACTAGAAAATGATGTTTGTGTAAAATTACATGTTTTGCTGCTCTGTCAGGATTATACTTATTGTACAATATTCACGTAAGGATTATGCAATTCAGAACAGACTGAATGTTCAGATATCCAGGTTTCTAAAAGTTTATTGATCAGCCAAGATAATGCGGCCAAAGTATCCTAATTTAAATAAAAAATTAGCCTCATATTTTCCTATATTTGCAGAATTTAAGGTATAAATCAAAAATACGCTTCTAAAAAATAGGATTTTCAAACCCAGGGAAAGCCATGTAAGTGGCTTTCATTTTGATTTTGTCTGACAGGCTGAACAGCAACCGAAAACTATACATTTCTGAAACAGGTGGGACAAAAATATTGGAACAGACTTGTCATTATCCTCAAGTTTGTATGTGTGAGTGCACTGAACTACTCTTCCTGCAGAAGACAAAAGGTTTTTGATTTGTTCAAGATGTTCATTTGAACATTAAAAAAAAAAAAAGAGAGAAAAAAAATGAAAGTGGAAAAACAGCCAAAATACCATATTTTACAACGAAGGTGGTTGGGTGAGATCCAGTGAGCAGACCACAAGAGAACAATTTAAGAGCCACAAATAGCTTGGTAACTCCTAACAGCAGTAAAAGGTAACAAACTGCTCCTGTGGTATTCAATTTTCTGTCCAACTTCTCAAATTTGAAACTGAGGTAGACCAGGGATTAATGTAGAAGAAAATCATATATGAGGCCAAAATGTCTTTTTTTCTCTCTTTTTTAATTTGCAGTATCCAAAATCAGCTGTACATATTAGATATGGATGGTTTCAGGTTTCCTACAGAATTAATACATTGAGTATTTTTTTTTATGAATATTTATTTTCTGAGGTCATTCAGAAGCAAAGACCTATTTTTGAGTGAGTAAAAACTTCTGCTAAGCAAAGGAAATATCAGCTTTTCATTTCTCCATTTCATCTACAGGAAAACTTACCATGACAGTGGCCCAATTCAAGTAATAAGAAATTTTGAGGTGGTCTATATTTGACATTATATAAAGTTTAAAATTAGAGCTTAGACAGTTTCCAAAGATCTGGAATTTTTTAAAATAATTTTTTAAGAAGAAATCTGTGCCCAAGCCTTTAAACCTATAGAATATCTTAAAAGTTACTTTTGGTACAAGGATAGTCTTTGTTATCTAGGTAAGCTTCTGTCCCCACTAATAGGAAGTAGGCAAATATCCTGTATGTTACAGGATTAGACCTTTCAAATTATAGGTAGTTTCAGTCTCACCTGTGAGGCTATGAGTTACAAGTTGCTTCCTTTAAGGCTTATCCATTGATAGTCCTACCCTTTATAGCTTTTTCTGCAGTACCCTTAGAAAGAAATAAAAAATCTTCATAATGTGAAAGAAATGAATTGTCCAGCAGCCTTGGCTCTGCTGGATGACAGCAGTTAATGAAATCAGATGGCTGTCTGCTTCCTGAGAGTGCTGGAGTCCCTGTGCTGTCTGCAAAACCCGCATCCGCAGCCTGCGAGGTAGCGAGTGATCGCTTCAGCTGGGTAGAGTCAATAGGTTTCTTCTGAATGATCTCATCTCATTTGTGCTTTTGTGAAAGGGCTAAAACATGTGCACTTACGATGTCTTCATGCTTCAGTACCTGCATCTGGATATATTTGGATATAACAACAGTGATGAGACCTGCTGATTCCATGGTATTGCTCCTCTTAGGGCTCTTACAATAACAGTTTTAAAGTAAATTGGCATGAAGCAGTGAGATGTAAGATTTAGCTTAGCCTGCCCAACCTTCATCATATGTCTGTTAAAAAATGTTAAGCACAATTCTATTTAAAAAACAATAATGTCTACTCCTGATAATGTCCACTTTTATTGGAAACTATGAAGACTGACATATAACATGTTTGTTTTGTTGAATAGCATTTTCTCCAAGTTTATTACAGTTTAAGATAGACTATATTTACATGTCGGAGGATGTGCCTTTATTATTAGTTACAATAAGAAGTACATTCTGGATGCAGTTAATATAAGGATTACAATTTCTCACTGCTGTGTGTACTTACCCACAGTTCGTAATTGCCATTATTCCTCCTTAATGTGGTATTTCTTTGATGGACAGAATGCTGCTGTGGATACCAAAGTAGTTCATAGCCAGGCAAGATCCTCCAAGATTAATGATGAAAACATACTCGGAAAGCAGAAGCACTGGGGCAAGTGCTGTCATCAATATAGGGACAGGTATGAGTGCTTCCATGCTCATGTATTCTGAAGGCTGAACAAATCTATATCCTGTGCTTCAGCCACCTGATCATCTCGGTTATGCTGCACTCGCTTCATTGTGTCAATGTCTGTCTTGTACTGAGAAGCCAACTCTGGATAAAATATTCCAGATGTAGTCTCACAAGTGCCAGACAGAAGGTAATAACCCTCAATATATCAGCCACTATCCCCATTTTGGTATCATCTGCAAACTTGCAGAGGGTGTTTTCTTGCTCACCGTCCAGGTTGTTAATAAAAACCTTGAGAAATATTGGGCCCAATGATGAAATATCAATCCCTGAGAGGTGCCACTAGCAACTGGCCACCAGCTGGACTTTGGCTTTTCCCTGACACTTTTCTTGTTTCTTCTCTTGCTAGAAGTGGCTTTCAGGAGGACTTGCTCCATAATTTTCCCACAGACTGAGGTTCCCCAGAACCTTCTTCTTGCTTTTCTTGAAGATGGGTTATGTGCTTTTCTCCAGTCATCAGGAAAGTCCCTGAGCACCATACCTTATCAAAGTCAGCTTCCTCAGGACCTTCAGCTGCATCGCGTCTAGTTGCATGGACTTGTATATTGTTCAGTCCTGACAATGGCCTTCATAATTATAGAAAAGCAAGATTTATAGCAAGACAGAAATGCACTGTTCCAAAACGTTGTTGGAGATTCTGCTGCTGCAAATTGGAATTTTAGGTTTTTTTTCCTTAAATCAGTTGTGCTACATCAGCTTATACCAGCTGATGCTTTGGCAGATAGTTGAGCACCCCTTAAGACTAAAAAAGAATATTGGGGATATGTCTTTATTGATACCAATCTCAATATATTTAATATCTATAAAACAACTTTCTGTTGCCAGTATCCTCTGGTAAAGATCGGGGTTGGTTTATTCAAATCCTGTAATGCTGTTGCTGATAGAAACATGTGAATGACTACTCTTTGTAATGTATAAGATAAATAAAAATTACTGTGTGGCTAACTGACAGACATGAGAAATCTAGCTCTTCTGAATTCTTGATCAATGTTTTTTCATAGGAAATATTTTCTGCTTGTTTTGAATGGAAGCCTGACTGGCCCAGAGAGCTGGTAATGATATTCCAAAACTTTTTCCTTAAATCATTACTGACAGACCAGCCCGACAAAGCAGTAACCGTAAGGTTTTGCTCTCTAAAGACTGATTGATGGCCTATGTGAAATAAGTTTTTGCTCTCAGTATAGTTACTAGTGGAAGAGATTCATGTCATAAAAACCAGCACCATAGTGTATTGTTTCTATGGAAATTTTGGCAAGAAACTGAGGACTGATAGAGCTTGGAAATTAATTACCTTTCTGCACCTAGACGATCTTCTTCAAAACATAAAATGGTGGAAAGGCATCAGTGACATCTTACTGACCATTGCTGTATTTAAAACAGGATAACCAGCAGAATATTTTTTACTGTTTCTTCTGTTCTTAAAAAACATGTTAGTAATGATAAATTCATCCAAATTACAATATCAAAGGGAGAAGATTGCACTGGATGAAAAGGAAGTTAATGACCAAATGCCTGTATTCATTACATGTATTATTTTTAGAGCTCAGTAGGAGGGTGTTTGGGAGGGGAGGGGTGTCAGGGTTTTTTTTTTAATTCCTGTTATCATCAGTAGACAGAAAATCAGATAGAAAAGATAAGAGGTGTATTATCCCTGTAACACTGCCCAATGTCCATCCTATATCCCGAAAGGCTGCATCACTGCACACAAACTTCCAAACCTTCCATGACTGTTGCAGCTGACTTCAGACAAAAATGTTTATATTCAAGTCCATTGTGTGCATTGATGACAGGTCCATGTTACACTGCTGTTGCAGTAGAATATGATTCATTGCTGTGCCTTCAGGATATTACAAATGTACTGCTGTAAAAAAGGGAAATAGTCCTGAACACTCTCTCTCTGCTGCAAGCCCTAATGTACCATATGTTAAATGATACTGCATTTTATGTTAATAATGAGATACAGCATAATAAGGTTAAAGCAGTGATGATCAAACTGAACATATGTTGTGGCTGTCCACTCCTACTAGATGCAGACCTCCAACTATTGATGTTGTTATTACCAAGGCAGAAATTTTTTTTTTTGAGGATATATTCCTGACATGCTGCAAAAAATCTTCCATACAGGGCCAGGAAAGTAGGTATCAAATGATCCAGAAACGCCTTCAGTGTTAATTAATATTTTCATGAATAAACTGGAAAAGGGGTGAAACAGCAGGCTCATGAAGTTCAATAATTTGTTGAGGGGAGTCTCCCCTGTACTCGGCACTACTGAGGCCGCACCTCAAATACAGTGTTCAGTTCTGGGCCCCTCACTACAAGGACATTGAGGTGGTGGAGCGTGTCCAGAGGAGGGCAACGAAGCTCGTGAAGGGTCTGGAGCACAAGTCTTATGAGGAGCGGCTGAGGGAACTGGGGTTGTTTAGTCTGGAGAAGAGGAGGCTGAGGGGAGACCTCATTGCGCTCTACAACTACCTGAAAGGAGGTTGTAGCGAGGTGGGTGTTGGTCTCTTTTCCCAAGTAACTAGCGATAGGACAAGAGGAAATGGCCTCAAGTTGCACCAAGGGAGGTTTAGATTGGATATTAGGAGAAATTTCTTTATTGAAAGAGTGGTCAGGCCTTGGAACAGGCTGCCCAGGGAAGTGGTGGAGTCACCATCCCTGGAAGTATTTAAAAAACGTGTGGATGAGGCCCTTAGGGACATGGTGTAGTGGGAATGGTGTGTTGGGTTGACGGTTGGACACGATGATCTTAGAGGTCTTTTCCAACCTTAATGATTCTATGATTCTATGATTCTATAAACCTTTCTGGGAAACAATGCATCTTAATGGGGGAATGGATAAAAATGTAAAAAGAATTCCAGGAAAAAACTAAAACTTAGAGAAAGAGAAGTATGCCAAGAACCTAGTGGTGGAATGATCTGATTTTTCCCCCCTTTTTTATAATCATAACCTCTTCACTAAATGCTGTTTACTCGAACAGCATTATGTCAGTTATATTTGATTGTTTGACAGTTGGTCACCTTATTAGAACAATTTTAATTCAGCAAAACCCTAATGCTATTAAATAGTTACCATTAATATTTTAAAGCAGTTTAGCTCCATAAGCTATCTGATAAGGAATACAGTATGGAAAGCACCCTTCTTCACAGAGCAATTTCCCCAGGAAGACTTCACTGCTTGCTGCACATGTTCAGTCACGTGTCTTTTCACCAGATGTTTTTAATTTTATTCATGCTAGTGCATTAGACCCAAAGCTTTCCGTGAAACCTCTTCAGCCAGAGAGCACAGAGTACTGTAGAGGACTACATGAAAGCAAGCAAAGAGGAAAACCCATACAAATTCCATGGTGACTTATAGCTAAATTCATTATATTTCTTATGTAAGTAAGAATTACCCCTCAGTTAGGATTATCTAATTAAAGAGTTGAAGGACAGGACAGTTACGGTGATTTGAGTTAAAAATAAACAGGAATTGCTTCTAAATTACTAGAATGTTTAGGAAGTTGGCCAAATTCAAAATGGTTGTGGGATAATGTTTGACTAAGCTAAGCAATGAAAAAAATTTCTACAACTTTCTTAGCTATATATAACATTAACATTCATTTTTAAAATGTATTTTATTTGCAATAGAAGTGATATGTATCTATATCAGTAGGCAATAATTTTAATATTGACTTTAAGTCAAAGTCAACATTCACAACCAGATTCTCTAGTTATCTAAAGTTTCTGTCTGTAAATACATTACTTTAAATCTGAGGTAGGTAGAGGTGGTAGGTAGGTACTAAAGATAAATTTAACTGCAAATTTTTTTAAGTCCAGCACACGGTCTGGAACTGGTTCTTCTCACATGTGCCTGTATACATATGCATTCTCCTAAAATGCCAAGAGACGTTTCATTGTTTGAAATTCAGAGTCCTTCAGATTAGAAGTGCCTTTCAGATGGAGATACTTTTTCATGTTGTTCTTTGCTAAAATACAGTGTTGTGAATTGTCATATTTGGTTGTGCTACATTATTGTGTGTCAGGAAAGCAGGCAGTTGGAGCATGTGCAGGTTTTGGCTGGGATAGAGTTTTCTCACTTTTACTCTTCCGATTCTCTCCCCTATCCTGCTGCAGGGGGAGTGAGCGAGTGGCTCATTCTAAATTGCCAGCTGGGATTAAACCACGACAGAGCAGTAGAGTTGATGAATGATGAACAGCCCTGATACCCTTGAAATTACATCAGTATCTGCATGTGTGGTGGATAATTAGCAAGTTAAGCACCTGCATGATAGTAGTTCCTTAGAGGTTTTTTCTTTGAATTCCTTGCTCTGTTTCTGTCCTGTATCTCATAGTTTGGGATTTAAAAGATACTTCCCATCCTGTCTTCATATACTGGTCATTGCCTTATTCAAATATAGCTTATAATAGTGCATAAAGCAAAGTAACAAAAAGCATGGATGTATATTCACAAGTGATTGTGTTGAAAAATTAAAATTCATTAGCTTGAGCCACAGCTGTTTCATTGTTGTTGTCATCCCTCGCCAATTCCAAAATAAAACATCAAGAGGGAGAATATATGTTTCTGTCAGTTCCAAAGGCCCAGATGCTTAAAAAAATGCATTAAGACATCAGTACTCAATGGCTTTGAGTCATCTCTGTACCACACTCAACATATATCCACTGTTTTTCTCACATTTACCCAGAGTAGGGTGTTTTAGAGGAATTCATGCATGTGCCTGTTTATGTTGTAGAAATAAGATGTTTCCAGGAAATTTCCTAATTTTTGTTATGCTTCTTTGTCCCGATGACAGGGGGACAGGTAATTTCTACCTTCTACTTGGGTCTGTCTAGTCTTGTTGCATCATGAATTTGGACATTTTATATAATATGTCCTAAAAGCATTAGCTGGTGATGTTTCATTTTTAAATTCTGGCATACATGTTTAGGATGCAGTGCATGGTTAAAACTGTGGGACATACTATGAAACAAGAACCTAACTGCATGTCTGTTTTAATTTTAATGCATTGATTGCTATCATTTCATCAGGTTAACAGGGCAGTATAGTACCCTTTTCTCTGCTTACTGTAAATAGTAACATTATATGAAGTTTTCCTAACTTTTCTGAATCTATAGGTAGAGCAAGAGCTAAAGTGAGGGTATCTTTCACTTTTTCTTATCTTTGAACTATCTAATGGTTTTGTCTGCTAATATAGAGGAGTTTACTGCTAACTCCTTTCTAGGAGAACCATCTCCAAAACCAGCAGTTGATGCTCGCTGTTGATGCACTTTACATCCGACTAGGACAGCAGCAGTAGGGCTTGCTGATTCAGCTTCCGTAGTTTATCTCAAGGCACCTATCAGAGATCATTTCCCTTGAGACAGCTCACTCTCCCATTTATGTTGATCAATTGACTCCATGAAGATAGACTGAATTTGTAATTTTTTTTCAGATATGCTTGCCTTTCAAAAGAAAACAAAACAAAAAAAAAGGATTAGTGAGTAAATCAAAGAAAAGATGTAGGACTCAAGGCAATGTACAAAATAGAAAGAAAAAGGGCTACAAAAACCTGTAAATTTAATTCTAAACCATGTTTAACTATTGCTAGATATTCTAACAGAGAATAACAGTGAGTTCAACCTGTCATGATGAGAATTAAATGTTACTGATGCACTTGAAGATGGAGTGTACCCATCTTGCCAATGTTACCTTGTGGATCTGAAACCAGTTGTGGGAGCTAGTGACTAAGCTAATCCTACTGAGGGCAGCCCTCTGTGAGTTTATTTGTATTCCTTTCCAAACATGTCTGAGCTGCTACACCTTGCAGCATAGAACAGGAGGGTATCTGAAATACGTTCTGATTTAACTTTAGCTATAAATTCTGCAGTTCAGTAGCTGCTCTACAGAGAGCTGAGCTCCAACAGAGAGGATGGGAAGGGAACTTCCAAGAAAAGGACAGTGGGAGAAGCACTTCAAGGCAGCCACTGCTACAGATATCCGAAGGTATTTCCATTAAACAGAACCTTTAGTGTAGCAGTGCTCAAACTCTGCATTCAACATCGCTAGGAATCTTGTCTTCCCAATTTCCTCCACCATCCAACAGATTGCTTTTTCCGACCTGTGTCAACTACTGCTTGCTTTAGTTGCTTTGCAAACATGTCACTTGACAACACCTCTGTCACATTTTCAGAATACATTGTGATATTGCACTGTATCCAAGAACGCACTGTATCCAAGAATCCATTAAATGAAAGGTAAAGAGGTGCTTTAGTATGATGTACTTTAATTGAGACAAATTATGACTAGTTGTGGAAATTTACAAAATATTGTTACCTGTTATCTTCGTCTGAAACCAAAATTAAAGCCATTGCCTTTTTTATAAAAGTCAATTATATTTGAGACTTGCTTCAGTGGTTTGTGGGGGTTTTTTGTTTGTTTTGTTCCCCCCCCCTTTACATTAATGTAATATTTTAAAGAATAGCTTTTGTAACCTAACACCTTGTACATTATATCACAAAGCAACAGCCTTGAATGATTTTTTTTTTTTTTATGGTCAAGAAATAAAACTTTGAAGCAAAAGTTAACAATGTAGAAGTAAATCCTTCCAATATAGCATCAGCAGCAATTTGAGCCGTAAGTGACCTTCAATCTACTTCTACTGGTATCAGAGAAGTCTTCTAGAGAGCAAGGACAGTATATGGCCTTGTAAACATTAGTCTCAAATAAATTCACCTTTGCTGCAAGTATTTATATACTAACACCCAGAGTAAGCGTTATTGCTTTGAGAATTATAAGATTTTAGAAAGATGTATTTGACAAAGCGTGCAGTGAAGAAATGATAAGTTTCTTGGATTTCTTTTTTCTTTTTGCTTTCTCTGTTGTTTTCTTGGTGACAAATTATGAAAGAAGCATTTCAGTTCAATAATTGTATGTGATCTTAATATATATTTACTGTATTCCATACAATTTACTAAATTGGTGCCTCTCCTTGCATTATGTACACATCTAAAATAATTCCATGTGAACTGTTGCCTGCTTATATGTTTAGATATAATTGTTTTCTCTTTGCATCCTCAGCTGAACTAATAAAAGTCTTGCTTCACTTTTTTAATGTAAGAATGTAAAGTTGTTGCCATTAGATATTGGAGAGTTTTTGAGATGGGAAGCTGTGTTATTACTAAGCACTGTTTTTGATAATTCTGTGAGCATGGAGTTCTGACAAACTCTTGAAGTTCTAAAGCCACATATTTCTAAAGATGCAGAGTGATAGCAGAGTCAGAGATGGGAGGGATGCAGTAGTCGACCCATTGTAGAAAAATGCACATAGTGATCTCAATGCTCAAATGTTTTCAGTCCAGGAGCAAGTTGGGTTTTCAGAATAATAAATTCATTCTTCTTGTACCAGGTCTTTTTTTAAGAAAAAAAAATCAAACTGGAAGGACATGAGACTGGGTCAGACCTCCTGTCTAAACCACCTAGTCGCTCCTTTACTAGGCTTAGTACTTTGTATGGGACTAAAATAGAGCCTGTGTTGATTTTAAGGTGCCCAAGGAAGAATTTATGACTTTCCCTGGAAGATTATTTCAAATTTGAAGACACAACCCATTTAAACATTTATCTTAATCGTAACTTAAATTTATCGAAGTTCAACTTCCAAGACTCACTTCTGGGTTTACTGTTTTCCAAATTCAGCCCTCTCTATGTGGCTGGCTTTCCCTTTTTCCAACAGTGTACCATTTCCTCTAGCCAAATTAAAATGGTCACAGCCTAACCACTAATCCAAGCTAATCTCTGCAGCAGAGATTATTGTTCCTCATTACTGTGCTACCTTCGAAGATATTAAATAGCATAAGAGAGATGTGGGTCACCCCAGAACCCTGATATATAAATCCTCAATCACTGCTGATTTCTTTTTAGGTGACTGTTATTCTGGTCTTTCAGTTCATTCAGCATTAAGTGAATTTTAAAGAGGACTTGAATCAAGAAAATGTTTAGAGGTTAATTTGGTACTATCTTGTTCTACACCTACATTAGAAACCCCTAATGTGGTCATCATGGAACAAGGCTGCGTAAACAGCTGAATCTTTTTTTTCATTATAAATAGTTAATATGATGTAGCTCTCAGGGTGCTTTCAAATATCCATTTTGTATGGGAAAAGATAATTTCTGGGTAACTAAAGAGTATTGCTAAGAAGTTACCAACATTAGGTAGCTCTTCCTAATGGAATAATGGAATTTCTTGGCTGTCAGCAATTCTGTTCAACAAATGAATAATGCAAAAGCACCCAATGTAGGAAGAAAATTAAAAGGTAGTAACATCTGCTGTTAAAACATGTTTCATTGTACAGATCCTACTAGCTGGAGTAAGAACAGAGGATGAGGATAGAAAGGCCAGAGTTTCCACAGAGGGTTGGATCAAAATTCTGTGTCTAGTGATAACTAAGGAGATCAAACAAAGTTTTCTGGTTGACTACAGACTCAATTGCTTGCCTATAGGAGTTTGATATTTTGTCTAGCTGTATAATTTTTATGCACTCTTTAAAAGATAAATGAATTGCATGTAAGTTGTTATTTATTTCCTGAAAAATTAAGAACTTTTCAGAGAAAAAAAGTTAAAACAGTAAATTATACTTCTTTCAGGTTTGTTTCTTCTTCAGTATATTCTAGCAAAAACTCAAAGGAAAGCAGAGATTAGTTTTTGTTTTGGGAGCTGTGTTGAAGGTAGGAGAACAGAGAGGTCCTTTTAGATCAGCTAAAACTGGACTTGACTCTAAGACAAGAGACAAGCTTTGTTTGTTTTTCCAAGCTAACTGCAAAAAGTTGATGAGGGCAAGCAGAATTGTTTGTTTGGAGTAATAAGATATTCCTAGGGTCTGCATGGATAATTCATAACTGAGGAAGAGATAGTATTAATGTTCATTGAGAAGCTGTAAGAGACATTCAAAAGACATTATTCACTGACACAAAAATAAATCAATTGTGTAAATATTTAATCTATTGGAATAATAAACAGGATAAAGCACCTGGAATAAAATTTACCATGCTTTTTACTCAGAGGCAGCGGATATAACACTTTTCTTGCTGAGCATCAATTGCTTTAGAGCCAAGAGGTTAAAACATTCTTGAATAAGTATCCAGGCTTGCTTTTTGGGAAGTTGTTAAGCAGACACCCACGTTTGAACGATATGGATGGTTCCATACAGTATTTGGATTCTTCTGTGTCTAATACTTCCAGTTCTTTACCTAGCTGAAACCAAAAACTCAATCATCTTGCAAGTCTTATATTTGATAACAGAACCACTGTCGCAACCTGATTCTTAAACTCTGGGTTAGGACACGGGCTACAACTAGGTTTCGCGATCCTCCACAGACGAATAAAGGTGGTATCCACACCAGGCGACTGATAAATCCAATAAAACTTTTTATTGATTTCAAATAACAAATGACTAAGCAGTCAAGGGTGTAGTTTTAGCAGCCTTATCTCCTATGTTATTAGAGAATTAGAGAAAATTAAAAAGGGGGAAAGAAGAAGAGGAAAGGAGATTAAGATGATGAAAAAGAGAAATATCACCACCCTGGGTTCCAGCGATGTCTGGTAGTCTCTAGTTTGTGGTTCCTGGATGGTGGGCCAGCAGCTGGCCTGGCTAATCTTGCGCCTTTTATGTCCGCCATTCACTACAAACTGACCCTCTGCTACGGCGGCAGTTTCGTAGCTCAGAAAGTTTCGCTTCTATTGGTTCTTGTATGCCTCGTCTTCATTTAAAGTCATAGTGTCCTTTCTTTTTACTGTGCATATTCAGTGGGGACGGGCTTTATTGGGTACGGGGCTTTCCCTGCTGGTGGGTGGGGTTTTTTACTATGCGGATTAGGATAGTTCACCCATAGTTCAAGTAGTTGTTTCTGGCAGTTTTTGTTTTCTTACTGCTTATTGGCCGACTTACCATGTTTCTTCCCTCAAGGCCATGCCCAGTTAACTCTCTACAGAGGTTGCCTTTGCCTCACCAGAGCCTTCCTGGGATTCACCATCCCCCAGTCTTGCAAGTGTTCGAGACATTCCTTCGACAAGCTTAGGGGATCTCCACCCCCTGCTCCCTTATCGAGTTTTGTCTTCTGTTGTTGTCCGCCCCCTTCTGAGAAAACAGTTCTTTCTTCCAGGGGGTTACAAGTTAGCCTTGGTGTTAGCTTCCAGTTGGTCTCCTACAACCACTCACTATGAAATGCTTCTGTCAATGTCACATCTTATGACGTTGTTTTTTTTCTTTTTATGTCAAATTTCACTTTGAAAATATCCAATGAGGAGTATGTGATATGGTATCAAGATTAAACTAAAACGAAAATATGGAGGTTGATCATGCAGGCTATAAACTCTTCAGAAGCGATAGAATCATAGAATCATTTAGGTTGAAAAAGAACCTTTCCCCTGATTCTTACCCATAAACACTCGACCCTTTCATCGCCATCATCACCACCATCTAGACAGTCAAAACACTCTCTAACATAAAGGGCTACCCCATTGCCTCTCCTTCCTTGTCTATCCTTTCTTCCTAGCTTTGGCTGGAACTCAGGAAAAAGAGAGATTATGACCTTTGGAAGAAGGGGCAGGCAACTCAGGAGGACTACAAAGATGTTGTGAGGTTATACAGGGAGAAAGCTAGAACTTAATCTGGTTACTAACGTAAAAGACAATTTAAAATGTTTCTATAAATACATTAACGACAAAAGGAGGGCTAAGGAGAATCTCCATCCTTAGAGATGGAGATTGGATGGGGGGTGAAACATAGTGAAAAAGGATGAGGAAAGGGCTGAGGTACGTATTGCCTTCTTTGCCTCAGTCTTTAATAGCAAGACCAGTTGTTCTCGGGATACCCAGCCTCCTGAGCTGGAAGACAGGGATGGGGAGCAAAATGAAGACCCTGTAATCCAAGGGGAATTGGTTAGTGACCTGCTACACTACTTAGACACACACAAGTCTCTGGGGCAGGATGGGATCCACCCGAGGGTACTGAGAGAACTGGCAGAACTGCTCACTGAGCCACTTTCCATCATTTATCTGTAGTCCTGGCTAACCGAGGAGGTCCCAGTTGACCGGAGATTAGCAAAGGTGAGGCCCATCTACAAGAAGGAGGCTGGAAGGAGGATCCGGGAAACTACAGGCCTGTCAGCTTGACGTCTGTACCAGGGAAGGTTATGGAGCAGATCATCTTGAGTGCCATCACGTGGCACATACAGGACAACCAGGTGATCAGACCCAGTCAGCATGGGTTCATGAAAGGCAGGTCCTGCTCGACTAACCTGATCTCCTTCTATGACAAAGTGACCTGCTTAGTGGATGAGGGAAAGGCTGTGGTTGTTGTCTACCTGGACTTTAGCAAAGCCTTTGACACCTTTTCCTACTGCATTCTCCTGGAGAAACTGGTTGCTTATGGCTTGGATGGGCGTACTCTTTGCTGGGTAAAAAACTGGCTGCACAGCCGGGCCCAAAGAGTTGTGATGAATGGAGTCAAATCCAATTGGCAGCTGGTCACAAGTGGTGCTCCCCAGAGCTCAGTTTTGGGGCCAGTCTTGTTCAATATCTTTATCAATGATCTGGATGAGGGGATGGAGTGCTCCCTCAGTAAGTTTGCAGACGACACCAAGTTGGGCGGGAGTGTTGATCTGCTCGAGGGTAGGAAGGCTCTGCAGAGGGACCTGGACAGGCTGGATCGATGGGCTAAGGCCAATTGTATGAGGTTCAACAAGGCCAAGTGCCAGGTCCTTCACTTTGGCCACAACAAACCCATGCAACGCTACAGGCTTGGGGAAGAGTAGCTGGAAAACTGCCCAATGGAAAAGGACCTGGGGGTGCTGGTTGACAGCCGGCTGAACATGAGCTGCCAGTGTGCCCAGGTGACCAAGAAGGCCAACGGCACCCTGACCTGTATCAGGAATAGTGTGGCCAGCAGGAGTAAGGAAGTGATCGTGCCCCTGTACTCGGCACTGGTGAGGCCGCACCTCGAATACTGTGTTCGGTTTTGGGCCCCTCACTACAGGAAAAAAATTGAGGTTGTCCAAAAAAGAGCAATGAAGCTGGTGAAGGGTCTAGAGCACAAGTCTTATGAGGAGCAGCTGAGGGAACTGGGATTGTTTAGTCTGGAGCAAAGGAGGCTGAGGGGAGACCTTATTGCTCCCTACAACTACCTGAGAGGAGGTTGTAGTGAGGTGGGTGTCAGTCTCTTTTCCCAGGTAACAGGTGATAGGATGAGAGTGTCACGAATGGGAGATTTAGATTGCTTAAAGAACCGATGTCAAAGGTATTAGCAAAAGTTATTTCGATATGATGTTGTAAAGGTGCGATTTAACAAAGTTTGATGGCAAGGTTCATTCTATTACTGTGCTGCACAATCATTTGAACAATGATTCAAAACTACCAAGACAAAAATCAAAATTACCAAGACAAAAATCAAAATTACCAAGACAAAATCAAAGTTACCAAAATACAAACCAAATTTACCATAATATAAGGTTATGCGTGATATCAGTTGCTTACCAAAGATCTGCCACTGGTGAAAGGTCTCTCTGCCTTGAGGAGCAACCTTGAGAGGTGTCCCAGCTCAAGGGGAGACCACCGCCATGCAGCCAGGCCTCTTAGCAGGGAGAGCTCAAAGGCAGCTCACTTAGGCTGACATATTTATGGAATAAAGTGGTTGGCTTGTAGTCAAATTGCATGCAGGAGATGTATGCATGAGACTCCTTGTACCCACAACTTCCTTTGATCCTTGATAAATGAATTTTGGAAAAGCCACCTGCTATTCATGTGTTAATCGCATGATTGGTGTTCCAAGCTCATATGCATCGATGCTTACTGTGTCGCTCTGCTCCTTCGTGGGTTTTTCAGAGAACAGAACTAGAAAAGCTTTTGGCCCAGTTACAGCTTAGACCTTTACCTCTTTTGAGGCCTGTACCAAACTACTGCTAGTTTGGTTAAGGAGTCAAGTGGATCCATCACAGAGAGGAAAAAGCTTCAAGTTGTGCCAGGGGAGGTTTAGATTGGATATTAGGAAAAAATTCTTCACTGAAAGGGTTATCAAGCATTGGAACAGGCTGCCCAGGGAGGTGGTTGAGTCACCATCCCTGGAGGTATTTTAAAAGACTTGTACACATGGCGCTTAGGGACATGGTTTAGTGGTGGACTTGGCAGTGCTAGGTTTACAGTTGGACTCTATGATCTTAAGGGTCTTTTCCAACCTAAATGATTCTATGATTCTATGACAAAAGAAACCACCTAGTCTGGGAAAGTATTTGATTTGGATATGCAGAGGGAGACATGCTTTTTTGGGGTATCAGCAGAGATTTGTGTGATTCTTAATTAACTTCAGCATTCAGGTAGTAGGATTTTTATTTAACTGAAATGTTGTAATACTTCCAAAACTTATTTTTATCATGAACGTTGCCATTGAATGTAATTCGTAGAAACTTAGTAAAATCTTCACGAGGGACTGAAGCTATTTCAGGGTTCACAGACAGGACAACATTTAGCAGAGTTCCTTGCTTCAGCAGTTGCTATCAGAATGCCAATGAGAAAAAGTCAACATTTTGTATTCTCCTTGCACTCTTACTACCATCTAGATGTGGATGATTTTGATATCAGGATCTTCCTTCTTTTTAATATATACATATATATATGGGGGGGGGTATGAAAATAAAAAAAATTTGCTATGTTGTCCTGACCCATGATCACATCCCCTGGCATTTCATGATTCAGTAGTCGTGGAATAATTTATCTGCAATGAACTGACTTACTTGCTGAAGAATGTGACTTACTTACAGAAGAATGTGTAGAGGGGGGAGAAATTAGCATATATTGTCACTATACAGTGCTAAGCCTGAATTTCAAACAGACGATAGTGGATTCATTCTTTTTTTTAATTGATATTCCTTCTAGACAGCAATGTCATTGTTTGTAAATTATGTCACCCAACAAATCACGCAGGTGCTTCATTCAGTAAAAAAGCAGTCTAGGAGCCGTGAACATATTATTAAGAAGGGCTTAAATGCTTAGCGTACAGATATTGCCAGAACCACGTATAGGTCTGGTCATCTGAACATGGCACTGATGAGATGATTAGTCATGTTGTGACCAGATATTTTTATAGCTGAATCACTGAGTGCTCAAAGGGGTTGATTTTTTTTTTTCTTTTTAATATGGGAAGCAGCGACAGTAAATGGTGATGTTTAGAAGCAGTGTTGTTCTTCCCACTGAAATTCATTTATCTGTCCTTCTTTATTTCTTTCCTCAGCAACTGCTTTACAGTCTAATTTGTCTTGTTCTGTTATTTGCACCCCAATGAGGCAGGGATGCAATGAAAACATGATTTATTACTGAAGATAAACATGAGCTAAGAAAAGCTTTTAGGCCATCATGAAAGGGAAAACTTAGCGATAAAAAGGTTGAGGTACCATCGCCATTATTCATGTTAGGGCAGTAGCTCAAACAAGATGGTGTCCCTCTTGCAAATTCTTTTTTTTTTAAGCACAAAGTAATAGACAATGCCCTTTCTGAAGAGCTTTTGCTCTAATTGAAATAAGAATGGGTGAGAAAATGGGATAGCCCCATTTTATGGATAAGGAACTGAGAACAAAGAGAAATCAGTGTTTTATTCAGTGTCTATATGAGCACGTGTTTGCTTTTAGAGCAAGTAGCTCAATTTCAATTCACCAGTGTATTCAGTGACTTAAACCAGCTGAAGATCCAGTCCAAGGAGTTCTCCTTGTATCGGTTTGTCTAGTCCTTGAAGAATAACATCCTCCTTCAGCTGCTTTTTGCTATGCAAATGAAATACTGTAGATTTTAAACATAGAAGTGGTTTTTTATCAGTCTGCCATATGTTTTCCATAGATAACTACATGGTCTAATTGGTTTGATTCAAACTACTGACACCAATATGCAAATCTGGTTGAATGGAATGTGTTTATACTGCAGCTTCCTTCTGAACCATTGATTGAAATATGAGTGCTTAAAATAGATCTGTGTGGAATATTTAAGTAGTTTGCAATTACGCACATTCTGTCTTGTCTATGCTGAGTCCTATGAAGCTAATGAGGAAAAAGTACTGGTCAACTGCTTTTCCCTAACCTACCGCAATATATTTTAAAGGATCTTAGTGCTTGCAAGATTTTAAAAATTGAGTTACAGCAAAAGCAGCATATTTTAAATAGCTGTTTATCTAGCACAGTTGTTAGAAATGCATATATATGCTTATGTGAGGTTAATATTATTCTAGCTCTGAAGAGATTTTACTGGAGCATAGGCCTTTCTGACGCTTTTTAAGGTATTAGTTTCTTTTTCTTTTTCTTTTTTTTTTTTAAACAGTGCATGTTATGGTCTTGTAATGAATGTCTCCGGCTAGTTTCTTCTCTGTACTCTTTGACCCATTCCTTTCTTTCAATGTCCTTCCACAATCTGTTCAGGCTAGCTATCAGGTGGGCCAGGCTGTCATGTCAATTATTTCCATTGGAAGGACTGCCAGTACAATCTTCTACTGTTCATTTTTCATTACCATGAAACATCCCATTTCTGTGCAAGAGTCAAAAACTGTTTATGCTTGCATCTCTGGATTGCTGCAAAAATATGCAGACTCAGTATGTAATCATAAGTGACTACAAAATTTCTAGTCTTACTGGAAGGTGCCTGAATTTAAAACAATTATTTTATAGAGAAGCAAAAATTTGCATATGCTAGGCAAAATTTGAAATATATTAACTCCATTTTTAGAAGTTTCGCTGGCAAGTTTTTATGATTTGATAACATAACAGCTAACATAACAGCTGCACACTCGTTTCTGGCTGTTCTTTATTCAAGTTACAGTAAATATAAACAAGCAAAAGAGTTTCTTGTAAACAAGCAAATATAGATTATATTTATCACCTTTAGTATTTCACATCATATAACCACGTTATGCTCTGATAGCAATTCAGTGTCATTATATTAAATAGATTTTTATTAGTATGAATCATGTATTGATTTCTTGTCTTGGTTCTTTCTATTACGCAGAGAAGCTCATACTTCCAAGAGCCACACTGTTGCAAAAATCAGCATCTTCCATGTCTCCACCAAATTACAAATTGACAATACACAAAGTAGTGACTAACTTGTGGTTGTTGCAAGCCCCTTAAAAGCTGCTGGTATTTTGAAGTACCAGTTTTAAAGAGTAAGCTATTGGATAAGAATCTCAGCTGCTCTTTCAAGAAAAATAAAGGAACATGCACAGCGAAAAAGATTTTAAAAACACAATTCCTAAGGGCCAGGTAATCAAGTGGTAGATGAAACCAGCCAAATGAATGGTCAGCAGTTTAGGATTGTAGAACCCTACCTAAATATGCTTTATACAGGTGTCTTCTGTTAGGTGCCTGTTTAAGCACTTCTTTGCATATCTAGAGACAGAGGGATAGAGGGTCTTCCTAAAGTGTGCAAAATAGTGTGATATGGAGTTATGTCTTTTATTGCACGTTTACAATGTTGGTTATGTTCTGCTAATCACAAAAAAAGAAGAAAAAAAAAAGTATCCCTGGCCCCATGGAAGTTGCTGAGAATGCAACCAGTCATTTCCAAGGGGACAGGATTTTATCCCTGCTACTTTCACTCTCCTCTCTTCATGTTCCTGTCATTCAGATTGAGTCACTAGTGAGGAGTAGGTTATATGAGTAGGGGCACAGAGGCTGCTGGGACTGTTAGTCTGAATAAGCTTAGCAGCATGGGTATTCTGGAGAGCAGAAGTCTCTCTGACACAAACAGCAAACTGTCTTCCAGCTGGCTTTCACTGCCAGACTCAAGGTTTATTCCAGGAGCTGTGTTGCTTTCTCAGTGGGAGTGCTCAGCTACCCTCATGCAGCAAGATCCTTCTACATGCTCTTAACTTTTAGAGTGCAACTAGTACTGTTCAGCTAGATTACTCCTGCACTTCCAGTTGAGGACCTATAAGTACTCTGATGGAAAAAGAAAATTAGATTGAAAATTCCATGCAACTACACCAGAAGTAATTTTCAGAAGTGGTGAAAAGGAACAATGAATGGCAAATACCATATTAGAAACTGCTGTGCTTCAGATAAGACAAAGATATTTATTGTATTCATTACCAAGTTTGGAACTATTTGCTTATGCAGCTGCTTCTCTATGTGTGGATCCACTCGGTTACAGGGTCAGTAAATTAGGGACAGCATCTAAGATCAATGTTCAGAGAGCGCTCTATGAAAACTGAGGAGGAGAAATGAAGATGATTCTACAGGAAACAGTGTAACAGCATACTGAATTTAAGAAAATTTGTATAGGCCTAGTACAAAATGCTTTTTGGTTGAAAGAGTTTATAATAAGATTAACATATACAATTTTCCTTAGGACTTTTCCTTAATGACAATGTGCAGCTGTGGTTCAAGATGTTTACAGAAGTAAACACCATTTCCAGGGATATAAATGTGTAGTAAAACTATTCACGCAGAGAAAAAATTAGATTTAAACATACACTTATACAGAAACTTGTATCAATACCAAATTTCTAATGGATTTTTGGCCCTCTAGGGTAAAAATGATTAGGACTTAATCTTGCGAGCATGTATTCACCTGCTTAATTTTGTTCCTTTGAGTCACTGTATTGAAGTTGCATGTATTGTCTTAAACTACAGCTTTCTGTGATGAAAATGTCCTGGCTTTAAAGGGACAAGAACCCTATCAGTCATTTATACCATCAAGTGGGAAAGACAATGATATTATGAGACTTTGGATAAAAGACTGATTTCATCACAAAAGGTACCTGTTTGTAAATTTTTAAAAATTGAAATTGTGGAAGGAATAAATTGATCTGTGTGATAGTGGGTAAAAGGACAAAAATATTCAAGAATTCTGCTAGTTCTTTGGAGGAGCATACAGCTTCATGACTGTGCTTTCAGCTTCCTAATTTCAGGACACTATAAGCTGCTGATTACCACCCTACTTCTGCAATTAGATCTATTTACATTGGCAAATGGCTAATGTGAAGGCTTGTTGGAGGATCTCAACCTGGGTATAAGATAAAAGAAACAAACACCCATAAGAAAAATTGGCACCCTCAGGTTACTTTACAAACTCTTGGCATTTTTCCGTGATGCAACTTCCTATTCCAGGGACAAAGCACAGTTCTGTAGCAGAACACCCAACAAACTCCTTTAAAGTTAGCTTTGCTTTTATGAAGCTCCGAATCTCACTCTCAGCAATAATTTTGCATTAATTAGTAGCCTTACTGAGGAAATCTGCTCCAACTCATGCAATTAGAAGCTTCTTTAAAGTGAAAAGCACAGCATATTTGCAGATGGATTATAAATCTGAGAATGCTTTTGAGATTCAGGATTAACATTTTAAGGTTATGCACAAAGTAATCCTTTAGATAATAACTACAATTACTACATAACTAGCCTATCAAAGCTAATATGTTTCTTCATTACTTTATATCACTTTCTATAAATTTCTATGTATTAGGAATAGGATAAATTCCATCCTGAAGAGAAAAATTTGTTTGCTTTAATTTACACTTGTAAAAATATATCTATATACATATGTATGTATGGAGGCCCAAGAAAGCTGGTTAATATTCAAGGATCACCTCCTCCAAGGTCAGGAGTGATGCATCCCAACAAAGAGGAAGTCAGGCAAAAATGCCAGGAGGCCTGCATGGATGAACAAGGAGCTCCCGGACACACTCAAACACAAAAAGGAAGCCTACAGAGGGTGGAAGCGAGGACAAGTAACCTGGGAGGAATACAGAGAAATTGTCCGAGCAGCCAGGGATCAGGTTAGGAAAGCTAAAGCCCTGGTAGACTTTAATCTGGCCAGGGACATCAAGGGCAACAAGAAAAGCTTCTAGAGATACGTCGGGGATAAAAGGAAGACTAGGGAAAATGTGGGCCCTCTCTGGAACAAAACGGGAGACCTGGTTACCCAGGATATGGAGAAGGCAGATGTACTCAATCACTTTTTTGCCTCAGTCTTCACCAGCAAGTGCTCGAGCTTCACCGCCCAAGCTGCAGAAGGCAAAGGCAGGGACTGGAAAAATGAAGAGCTGCCCACTGTAGGAGAAGATCAGGTTCAAGACCATCTAAGGAACCTGAAGGTGCACAAGTCCATGGGACCTGTTGAGATCCATCCGCAGGTCCTGAAGGAACTGGTGGATGAAGTTGCTAAGCCACTATCCATCATCTTTGAGAAGTTGTGGCAGTCCAGTGAAGTTCCCGCTGACTGGAAAAAGGGAAAAATAACCCCCATTTTTAAAAAGGGAAAAAAGGAAGACCCGGGGGAACTACAGGCCAGTCAGTCTCACCTCTGTGCCTGGGAAGATCATGGAACAGATCCTCCTGGAAGCTATGCTAAGGCACATGGAGGACAGGGAGGCAATTCGAGACAGCCAGCATGGCTTCACCAAGGGCCAGTCCTGCCTGACCAACCTGACGCTATGATGCAGTGACTACATCAGTGGACATGGGAAGAGCTACAGATGTCATCTATCTGGACCTCTGTAAGTCCTTTGACACAGTCCCCCACAACATCCTTCTCTCTAAACTGGAGAGGTATGGCTTTGATGAGTGGACTGTCCGGTGGATGAGGAATTGGTTGGATGGACGCATCCAGAGGGTAGTGGTGAACAGCTCAATGTCCAGGTGGAGATCAGTGACAAGTGGTGTCCCGCAGGGGTCTGTATTGGGACCGGTACTGTTTAATATCTTCATCAATGCCACAGACAGTGGGACTGACTGCACCCTCAGCAAGTTTGCAGATGACCCCAAGCTGAGTGGTGTGGTTGACACACCTGAGGGACGGGATGCCATCCAGACGGACCTGGACAAGCTTGAGAAGCGGGCCTGTGTGAACCTCATAAGGTTCAACAAGGTCAAGTGCAGGGTCCTGCACCTGGATCGGGGAAACCCCGACCTGACAATGTGTGCTTGCAGCCCAGGAGGCCAACTGTATCCTGGGCTGCATCAAAAGCAGTGTGGCCAGCAGGTCGAGGGAGGTGATTCTGCCCCTCTACTCTGCTCTGGTGAGACCCCACCTGCAGTACTGCATTCAGCTCTGGAGCCCGCAGCACAGGAAAGACATGGACCTGTTGGAGTGGGTCCAGAGGAGGGCCACAAAAATGATCAGGGGCATGGAACACCTCTGCTATGAGGAAAGGCTGAGAGAGTTGGGGTTATTCAGCCTGGAGAAGAGAAGGCTTTGGGGAGACCTTATTGCAGCCTTTCAGTAATTAAAGGGGGCTTATAAGAAAGATGGGGACAAACTTTCTAGCAGGGCCTGTTGCGACAGGACAAGGGGGAATGGTTTTAAACTAAAAGAGGGTAGATTTAGACTAGATCTAAGGAAGAAATTTTTTACAATGAGGGTGGTGAAACACTGGCACAGGTTGCCCAGAGAGGTGGTAGATGCCCCATCCCTGGAAACATTCCAGGTCAGGTTGGACGGGGCTTTGAGCAACCTGATCTAGCTGAAGATGTTCCTGCTCCTTGCAGGGGGGTTGGACTAGGTGACCTTTAAAGGTCCCTTCCAACCCAAACTATTCTATGATTCTATGATTCTATATACAATCACCTTTCTCTATTGCCACTTTGTCAGTATGAATTTTGTACTTCTAGATGTTGAGACTAGTGCTATAAATTGGGTCACAAGGGATTCAGGCCATCTGAGTAACCAGCAAATGCAGCTCACTTTGCAAAACTGTATTTACAAATCTTGAGTTGCAGGCTGAGTTGCTATGTTTTAGCTAATTGCAACATGTCCTTATAAATATTTGTAAAAAATGTTGAAAGTGTATATTTTCTGGATAAAAATAATTGCATATTTTCTTTAATTTAGCTGAAAGTGTCCATGCTTAATTAGTACTCTGTCTCTGATTTCTCTTTCCCATTTCAGACTTCATATGCACAACAGCAGACTCTATATATGCTGCTTTTCCTCCCAAATTTGTCTTTGATGAAACTACTTGCTGGGAGACAGGACTGGGCAGTTGTGATGTAAGACATTAAGGAATGCAAGCAGTTTATAGAGAATTACTGGTTAAGGTATTAACTTTAAGGACTTCAGGGAAATACTCTTGATGAGCAAAGGAGCAAAAATACAGCTTTTCTCTGGATTTACTTTTTTACACCTTGCAAAATTATTGCAAAGAGCAGCTAGCTATTTTCTAGTATGTCCTAAGGAGATATAAATCAAGGACATTCATAAGTGATAGAACTTGAGTGAGAGAAGAGCATGTCAAGGTTGGAGTTGGTTTCATTTTGTTGTTACTCAGTTGCTGATCTCAATGCTCTCTGGGACAAGATCTGGTCCTTTTGATCCAGGAATTCATCCTAGTCCAAAGAGAACACTTGAAACCACTCATGGTGACAGATAGATGCTCTGCAGCTTTCAGGATCTTACGTAGAGTGTAAATTGGTTGCAATGCTATGGGGCAAAGATCCATACATGAATCTTACCATATGTAAATATTTTACTTTATTTTTTTTTTAGCATAGTTCTCTGAGGGTCAACAGTAAGATATAAAGTTGAATAAAAGATAATGTGAGGGACTGAAAATGCAAATTGGAATAATGTTGTGGTTGGTAGGGAGACCCTACTCCAGGAGGACCATACAGATTTCTGGGGTAGATTTTAAAGGCCTGCTTTAGAGGAACACTTGCAGACACGGGTTTGCTTCTGAGCGGCTGTGGCTCTCATGAACTGCACTTTGAATTACATGATTGAGAACAAGCAACTGGGTGAAATCTCGTTATTCATCTACCCCAGCATTTCTGAACACAACATTTATTAAGAAAGGCAAAACAAAATGTATAAATTCGGGCCTTGAGAGACAGTGTAAATAGAGATACAAAGAGACTTTTGAACACACTCAAATTCCTGGCATGACTCTGATAAGAGGCAAACCATTAGGGACCAGAATTGTAATTGAATGAGTTTTTGTAGCATCGCCAAGGAATACACTACATAAGCACCCTTATAGATTCTTAAACAAAGCCCAGTTCAATGAGTTAATGAATTTCTAATACTTAAAAGAAAGTAAATTAATGGATGCACTTTGCCTATCTTGTACAGACAGACACATAGCAACTGTGTAATGATATTAACTCAGTCCAAAGATGGGAGGTTTTGTTAGGAGTTCTTGGTATGTATTGACCAGACTGACCACTGGAAGAAGCACTGAACCAGTAAACTAAGTCTCACATGGGAAGCCAAATAAAGAAATAATTATTTCTATTATCAGGACATTTTCCAGCTGAGAATCAAACTTTATTTGGTGTGGAAAAAAATTAAGATTATGGGAGAACTTATACAGTGTGGCATTCCATGTCACAATGTTTTGGTTTTGTCATACACCAAAGGTGCTGGCATAGTATCAAATTTTTTCATACCACAGGATTGTGCAGGGGGTTAAAATAGAGCTGCCAGCTTCAAAACTTGGAAGGATTTTCACCTTTAAGTAATCAGCTTTATTCTGTTGTTCTGTGCCACGGCAACAAACACATCCATGGCAAGGCAGCAGTTGGTTTTGGGTTTTTTGGTAGTTTGGGTGTTTTGTTTTTTTTTTTTATGAGCTAGTTTGACCTTTTTTAGAAACACAATGATTTCGAGTATGAAAACAAGGATATGTGCATACTGGGAGAGCACATGCTGAGGAACAGGAATGTTGGTTGCCTACACATTGGTGATTCGAAAGTGGAGGTTTTATGCAAGTGTTTCAGATACGGTCTGGAGAGTTTTCGGGATATAGGCATGGGAAGCTGGCAGATCTGTTTCGATGATTGGTTGAGTTACAAAGCTGTCTCTTCTGCTTGCAAAAATACTTGCTCTGCACAGATGAGTAGAGGTGGGAAGACCAGAGAAGCAAATTTGGGTTTTTTAATCATTAAGTGGAAAAAACTATCAATTGGATTGAATTACTGTATGCATTTGAGAGGATTTTAACCCACTGATGACTCGAAACATTGCTGGAACTGATCTACATACTTTTTTAGATGTAAAATATTAGCTATCGAGATTATTTCTGATTTTGAATGACTAAGGAGAAACTGTTGATTGTTGGACAGGACAAGCTGCATGGGATGTGCTGTCATGGTTCCAGCCAGATGCTTCCAGGAGTTACTGATCAAACAGGCTGCTCTTGTCCATCCCAGTACGGAACTCCCGTGTGTGTCCCTCTGAGTACCTAGCTGGAAAATTGCCAGGAGATGGCGCTCAATATTGTGGTATGGTGCCAGGGGGTTACAAATCTAACACCATTTGTGAACAGCAAATGGCTTCCTCGCTACATCAGGGAATGAGAAAAAGGTAGAAGGAGCTTAGCAGGTCATCCGATCCATCCCTGCTGCAGGGTAAACGGTATTTAGAGGGCTTTGGGTTTTTCAGTGGGAGCTTCTCAAACTTTAGCAGTTCAGCTCATTTAAACTTTCATATTTTTTCCAAAAAGTAGCTTGTTTGTATTCTTCCATTCTTCTAGAATACTGTTAAATACATGGGAAGAAGAACTGAAATTTAACATGCAGTTCTTATTAGAGGCTTTGTTAGAGAAAACACTTGTCTGATGGATAAGGATAGAAGTGCAGTTTATAATTTTGCTATTTTGTACAATAATATTTGTAAAAGCAAACAGGAGGCAGAACTGCCTACTTCAGTGGAAGGAAGAGGTGGAAACAGGGAGTCAACCTTTCTACCACCTGAAGCTTTGGCTCCTTGCTTAGCTGGGGTGCATTCACCTCACACTACTGTGTACACTACACCTCACACTACAACTACAGTTGTAGCTGTTATAGCTGACGAATGCTTAATGTGCTTTAACTTTCCTGCTGCTGCTTTTGAGTTTGACTATCTACATTATTAACAAACACTATTTGTGATGCCCAGTATACCTGTGCCTAGGAATGGAGTACCATTTTAAAGTCAAATTTGATCTCAACATGTAAATGTAACATTTAATTAATCCAGTTGTAAATGCAACTGGCCTCCAAACATTTAATTAAAAAGATCAGAAGTTCATTACCAGACCTCTGATAACTAAAAGTGAAACCATTGTCACCAGTTAGTCATGCTGACAGAAAAAAATCCCTCTCAGAGCAATGCTTTATGTGCCGTTGGGTCACTGGCAAACACATCTTTATCAGCCTAATCACATTCACAAGTAAATTAATTGATTCACAGGTAAAATCTCTCTATTTGCCTTTGTATCTTCAGTTTTTCAATATTTTTGCTAGTAGATATGGGAATTAACTTCTCAAGCAACTTTTCATGATTATCATAATGCCTGACCTGAGAAGTACGCTGAAAAATATTAACATCAGTGAGTCAGTAAACAGAAAGTGTTTTCACTTTATGATCATCTTCTTAGTTTATATGAATCTAAGAAGAAAGGAAAAAATAACTTCTTAGCATGAGGTTTCCTTCAGAGTTACCAATATACCACCTCTTTATATAACACTATAAGATCAAAAAAGTGTTTTAAAGTAAATTAGTTTCATGCCTTTTGTGAAAGCAGAAAAGAGTAAAAAAGAAAAAAAAAAGCCAATAGACCTGGTAAGCCATGATATCTTTTCTCCCACACTTCCACAACACTGTGGATTTCATAGGCAAAATTACTGATAAAATGTATGTTTTCTGATATAATTATGCTGAATAATTCTTTTTCCCCTCTAATCCTGCACTGATTTATCTAATGAGTGACTTTTCCTGTCATTTCCTTAATTTGCTTGAAAAGTCTAATGTTGTGGTTTCCTTCCTGCCAACAAATTTTAATTTTCATTTGGGAATGCAATTTTTGGTTCCCGTTGGTGATACTGTCTACAGAGAAGCTTTCTGGGAACTAGACATGAATTCACAAGATCATGTTATGCTTTCCTGATCCTTCTCCCAAAAAGAGCTGAATCTCCTACCCAGTCTGACGCCAAAGTTAGTGTTCTTAAACTAGATAAATTTCACATGGCTCTATAAAACTAAAGGTGTAGATTAAATGAGAAGGGAACTAAAAACCCATTTCTTCCACTGATGGAAAAGCAATGATTTTTTTGTTGGTTTGTTCATTCTCATGACTGTTGCATAAATATAGACTCATGAATCAAAAACTTTCAGGGTTGTTTCATTTTTTTCTTTGTGTTAGAAAATGGAAGTTTCATAAAATTATTGTCTACAAAAATGTTCTAGGGGTTTGGTTGGAAGGAAAAGAATGGGATGGGTGAGAGAAGTACATCTTGGTTGCATGCACAGGAAGGAAACATTGACCACCAAAGCTCATATCTGGCTAATAGTCCAGTAGTAACACAAAAAAAAGCCCACTTTTTATGATAATAGTAACTTTCCAATGAACTGCAAAACCTTTCATATTAATGCATGGCATTATGCAAATCAGCTCCCTCTTCTTTGAGCAACTAATGTAGTCTGCTTTGCCGGGAAAGACTGAAAAGACTCCCAAGGCAATGGTAAACATTACTGGAATTATATTACGAATGATCTAGGACTTAAAATTGTGTCTTCTGTGCTCCTATGAAGTGTTATCTCTGACTATGCTTCAAGCCAGAGCTGCATTAAAGATGCAACAGGGAGATGCAGCAGACTTCAATGAATTCTGCAGGGAAAGTGAATAGGGAACAGAGTTGTCACATACAGTAATTTAATTGGATGTCTCCAAAATTATCAGACAGGAGATACTTCTTCACATAACACTTAACTTGCATATGGAAAGCATTGCCATGGGAAGTCTTAGAAGGCAAAATTATAAATAAATTCAAAGCAAGAGATTAGACAAATTAGTGGAGGATAGATCATTCAGAAACTATAAAATAAGATAGTCCACATACAATCTCCAGCTGCAGATGTCCCTAAAGTTTAAGCTTGTCAGCTGAGACATCATCCGAAATGAAGGACCACTTTGCTTATACATCTTTTGATTTCCCCCTAACAACCATTGTGTTAGAGACAAAACTGAACTAAAATTTTTCTCTTACAGCACAATTCTTGTGCTCTTAAGTGAATATATTACCATGCTGTTCCTACACTATTCATGTTTGTGACATTGAGAAAGCAAAATCATGTTGTGATGTTGTTACAAAATGAATCCTAAACTATAGTTAATCTAAGGCAAGTAATTGAACATTTGTGTTCAATACCAATGTGAAGCAGTACTTTAGAAGTTTAATTAAACCAGAAATGAAAATATAAATCAATTTTAGTGTTATTTCAATACTTATTTCTTGTTCCAAGTGTTGACATATGTATTTAAGACGTCAGTTTACAAGACTGACACTACCTGTTATGTACGTTAGCTGTGTAATGAAGTTCACTTTACTGTGTTTTAAAGCTAAGCAATTCTGTATTGGCTGTAGTTACTATTAAGAATTTAATGGCCTTTTTCAGTCATCTCACTGCTTTGACTCAGATCCTCAGAGATACAGCGGTTTCCTGTCTCCCCAGCAGCTTTGGAGACTAGTTAATGTTTGCAGAGCTGTTTAAAGGCAAGAAGTGCTGTTTCCATGGTAGTAAATATGGCCAATTAATGCTTGTATTGCATTTATTTTCCTACAAGGTAATATATTTGAATTAGAGATAAGGCATCAAGACATGTTCTTGATCCAATGAGCTGTGGCTTTCAGTTTTGAGAACCTGACCTGACTTTTTGCATTTTACAATTTAAGCATAAAAGCTTCTTAATTTCTTCATAATTTTAATGTATAACAGTTTTATATAAAGTTTAATTTTCACCAACAATAAAATTGCAATTAACTTCGAAAGGAAGTATTAACTGAGGCAAAGCTGAGATCGCTATTTTTCTTTAGAGTCACTAACCCTCTGAACCTATGTTTAGTGAAACAAGAAATCAGTGAATATACTGACTGCAATTATACATTCTAATCACCATAGGAGAAGCTAACTGAGATTCTGCCTGCTTATGTAAATGCAGATTGTGATTTTCTTTTATAAAGTACAAATCTCGAGTTTGAAACTGTGGGGTGGAAAAGTGCAGAAGGAGGAGGAGGAAGAAGAAAAGGAAGATTTTTCCTGATTTTACACATGTCCAAACTGTGAAAGCATGGTCTAGGTGCAATGAAGACAAATAAGCATGTTTTAATTTTAACACTTAGCTACAATACTTCAACTGTAATAACATCAGTAGTATGAAAAGAACATAAATTGGCATGAACATTTACAAAATAATTTAAACTACAAAGAATCTGGTCTGTCACTTGCCAGTCACAGTGTGAATCTAGTTCATAATGATAGACCATATTCATCCCCACTCCCTATGTCATTTTTTTTAATCGCTGTCTTTGTTCTGTCTCAGCATTTGGCTGTCACATCTTTAAGAAAAATGGTCCAACTGTTTTGCCACTTGTTCTAAGAAATAAGTTGTTCTCAGCATATGGAGGTTTTCACAAACAATATGCTTTCAGTTTTCTCTGCTTTGGATTTCTCCATAGAAGATTGGTAAATCTAGTGTGAGATTAACTAAAAATGCCGCTGTCCATATAAACAGAGCCTGCAAAGATTCCTGCTGTACAGGAGCTTGTTAAGGAGATGGATTTATTGCACATCCTGCTTTAACTGAACTTTCTATAGTCAAGCAGCAAAGAAATAAGAACAACTGTTCTGGAAGGAAGCAGCACTTGATAATGAAGAGATGCATTAGTAAAGCTGGATTTCATATTTGTGCGGTATAACACACTGTTTAATTATCTGTTCATCATTTCTTGATCAGTTCATGGACTAATCATTAAATGAGGAGCATATCCATGGATTGCCAAAGGATTTCCAGTAGTAAAGATTGTTAAGACTTGGGCCCTGCTCAAATATTTCTTTGTTACCCTGGCAATCTTAAACATGACTTTATTGGCTCTTCCTTTGCTTTCTCTTATTCTTCTTATCCATACACAATCAAGGCAATGTCTTTCTATTTCTGGAAAGGCCACGTGGTAGAGAGAGTCTCCATGTTCCTGTGTTTGCTGGCCGGAGGCTCTCTGGTGTGTCAGGTTGTCGTGGTTTAACCTGGCAGGCAGCCAAATACCATGCAGCCACTCACTCACTCCCCCTGCCCCCCCAGTGGGACGGGGAGAGAATCGGAAGGGTAAGAGTGAGAAAAACTCGTGGGTTGAGATAAAGACAGTTTAATGGAACAGAAAAGGGAAAATAATAATAATAAATAATGATAGAATATACAAAATGAGTGATGCACAATGCAATTGCTCACCACCCGCGCTGACCAATAACCAAGTAGCGATCGGTACTTCCTGGATCACGCCTACCCTTCATATACTGAGCATGATGTCACATGGTATGGAATACCCCATTAGCCAGCTGGGCTGGCTGTCCTGATTATGTTCCCTCCCATCTTGTGTACCTAGCTCAGTCAGTAGGCACGGGAGCTGTCCTTGGACTAGGAGGGCACTTAGCAACAACTGAAAACATCAGTATGTTATCAACATTCTCCTCATACTAAATCCAAAACACAGCACTAGGAAGAAATTTAACCCTATCCCAGCCAAAACCAGGACAAAGGCGGAAAGCAGAGGGAATTCCGATTACTTGCCACTGCTCTGCGGCACAGCATGGCCATGAGTTGGTATTGGTGGTAGGCATTGCCTCTAGAAGTTCAGACATGTAGTGCATTTTCTTTCTCATAAAAACATAACATCAACAGCTACCAAAGATATGGCTATCCCAGCGTCTTATCTCCAACAGTTACTAAAAGCAAATGCCAAGGGAACAGTGTAAGCACAGGACAAACATCTAGTGGTGTTCTTCCAGCATACTCTACCAGAGTATCTCCAGTGATTTGCTGCCTAGGCACTTCCCAAGTCAGAGGTAATGGTTCTGTACTAATAACTCTGGACAGATATTTCTATAAACAGGTTCAACTGCTTCTTGAACTCACAAAAATATTTTGCATCCAAAATATCCTGAAAAGTTTCAGTATAACATTCTGTAAAGAAATGCCTCCTTCTTATTAAAAGCCTGTTGCACACTGACTTCATCCAATACACTTTAGTACTTCTGTTAGAAGTGACAGTAAAGTTTTGCTTTCTGTTACTCTGTAGATGCAATGTACTTGACTGTTTTTCATTTCTGTTCCTGCCTATGTGAAAAAAAGATTTAAAAGGGGAAAACAAGAATAATTCCTGGTTTAAGCTGTTCCCCTGTTTAGGCTCATTTTGCAATCTAATCACTAATCTATTTCCATCAAAGTAATTAAAAATATTATTTAGTATGAATTGCTTTGATTTTTAACTGCTTCTGATATTTCTTGACAGTGTGACAAGCTCTTTGCTTGAAAAACATCAGTAACAGTACAGGTCTCATTCTCCAAGCTGATAGATTTTCTTCATAGGTGTCAGCTCTGCTGTTTTCATTTTATTTAATATATCGGCTTTTAATTTGCTTTGTTTTGGTAGAAATTTCTTTAACATTATTTTGTTGTAAATTTCTACCCATAATTTTATTTATTTTCAAATACTATTGTCTGGCAATAGTGCTTATAGAGCATAAGTCTGTGTAAGCTTCATACAGTCCACATTTCCGATAACTTAAATATGCCATTTTGCAATTATAAACAAATATGAACTTTTTATATTGCAGGTTTTAGATGTTTATTTTAAGTAGTCACATGAAATTTCATCTTCATTTTTAACAAGGCAGAAAAAGAATAGTCTGGAAAACAGATGTAGTTCTTAAAACTCTCTGCAAGAGAAATGTTCCATCTTGAATAATAAGTCTGACATTTCAAAGTATAGTGTGACATTTTTCATACAAGTATATGAGTAAAGGGCCATGATTTGCTACCCTTCCGTTGCTTTTTCATTCAATCTTATTAATTTCAAAGGGGGCATTTCTTGACTAAGTTCTAACCAAAAAATGGCTAACGGGAAAAGCTCAAAATGGTGATAAAATGGAGATAAGGGCAGATATATTATTTGGACAAGGTACATTTCTTGTCAACTCAGTGTTCAGTGAATATCTTCACCTTCCTCTAGAAATTCCCAGACAGAAGCCTGACATAAGCTCAACTTGGTTACTGAAACAGAGACAAACTGGATTTCCCCGTATCTCATATGAGAGGAATTCTCTGATGCTTAAAGTTAAATAGATAAAAATAGTAACCAGAGTTCACATTAAAACCTCATGTTTCTGTGTTTAAATCAGTCCATACATGGCAGCAAACAGAAAGCTTTCTGAGAATGGACTAATTTCCCATGTTTTCCTGTGCTGTGGTTCTGATACCTTTTTCTGACATTTTTGATTCCAATCCATATCAAAGATAATATCTGATTAAAGGTGTTATGTGAAGGTGAAAATAAGAAAGCGAGAGTTCTTTGATTAAAGAAAAGAGTGTTTAGACATTAATTTCTTCAGTTGTGGAACTGAATTTAACAAGAATGACTTGAGGAAAACTCATTGTGGCATGAAGTGGAAACCAGTTATGGCAGAAGTGAAAGGAGGTTTTCTAATAGCAGGGTGTGACAGGATGACTGACGGTGTTATGAAGTGCCTTGCAACCTTCAGGGTATCACTAGGTGGACAGTCTTTTCCATCAAAAGCTGTAAAGAACATAATCAATCGGGAAGAGGGGAAGTATTTTTGTGTTGGAACTGAATCACTATATAAAATGGCTGTAAGGAACAAAGACTGTAATGGCATGTCTGTGTTATAGAAGAGCATCTAGTAAAGCAAGAGTGTAACAACCCTCACCCAAAAGCTTTTAGATCACAAAACTAATCAAGTTAAAAGAATAATATTTCAGCCTTAGTAGCCTGGGTCTGCTCTCATTCTTGTTCCAGACAAGATTTATGACTGATCTCAGCCTCCTTGCTTAGTCATTCCCATGAAATATATTGTAAGCCTCATCTGCCCCAGTATAAGTCAGAAGAAATTCTTTTAGTCAGCAGGGCTACTCAAACAGTAAGCTTAGGTGAGAGAGAAGTTGACTATCACTGAATTTTCTAATTGAAACTTGATGTTGCTCTTCTTCCTCCACCTTTGACTGAATTATGTTTGCTCACTGGCTCTGAAGTAGATTCAAAAGGAGGGCACTGATAACACTGGGCTCACTCTAGCTTCAGAATTGTGACACAAAGCAAAAGTGGGCAGGCATCAACCAAGTTTAGGGAGGAAGAGTTCTGCAAAGTCACATGCAGTGGTAAGTAGACATCCTCAGCATGCTTCAGAAGATGCAAAATCCAGTTGGAGTGAAGGAAGAAAGATAAGTGAGCCACTCAAGTGAGAATGAAAAAAAAAAACCCTCTTAGGATGCATGCTCCATGTTAGTTTTAATAGCAAGTTGGAGAGTCAGTTGTTATTTCAGCAACCAGCTCAGGTGAATGACCACCTTCATAGCTCTGACCAAGAGCAGAGTGGAACTCCTACTGTGCTGTGCTTTTACTCTCAGATGCACTCTATCCTTAATTTCTTTGAATTTCCTTGTAGAATTGCTATCAGATGGAAAAGACACATGATGCAAAGAACACAGATATTGAGCCTTTGTTCAGCCCATAGCCTGACTTTTTCAAGCATAGAGAATGCATGGGAGGATGTGTGGGGTGGTTTTGGGGGGTTTTAATTATGGAAGGAACTCTTGGCAGCCAGAGAAGAACTATACAATGGAGAAAGCCTGTTCTTGAGTGTTAAGTTCTGTTTTGGCCATGTTGGCTCCAATATACACATTATTTGAGTTTGTAACGCCACGTATGTATTTTTACATAGCAAAAGGCCTACTGTGAAGACCTATTTCAGTTCTTGCCAGGAACTCAGGATGGTCTGACTGGACTTAACCTTACAGATATTTTGATCTAAATTCATCTGTATCCAACTTTGATCTCACGCCTCATTTCTTTATCTTTGCTGATCAAAGCAGTATATTTGGTCTATGAGTTTAATGTTGCTGATTGTTGTGCTGTAAAGTGGTTTTTTTTTTTTCTTTTAAGGAGAATGCCTTTGTTATAGAAGCTGTTAGAAAAAACTATATGAAAACAGCAAAACATTTTAATATAAAAAGGCAGGACAATATATTTTCCTTTTGAAAGAGAACTTTGAAATTATTGGCAACACAGAAGCCAGTAAGGTCATATACAGTCAAACATTTATTTGATTCTGGAGACTACTAAAATGATAGTGAATTAAAGCTATGCTACCACAGCTGCTCAGTGTTTCTGTGATAGGTTAAATGCCAGGATTTCAAAGTTGCGTGTCATCCTCTGTGAATCTGTCAACACTAATAGTGTTATGTGTTTATTTTTCCAAATATGCACATATGTATTATAACCCACAAAAGTACATAATCAAACCAGATAATTTTATACTCTCATCTGGTCTTAAAAATCTAAGAGTAGCTCACTACCTAAATCTGGTACTTCATCTAGTTCCAAAGTACCTTTTAAGTGGGAAAATTTTATAGAACTCTGACAAATGCTTTAGTTTAGATAGACTGTACTGTGGTATCTCTTAAAATATAATGCTATTATATACCATTTATATGTTTTGTATCACAAGTTACTAGTGTTCCTCCTGGACTCATGAAATTATCTCTGTCTTCTAAATCTGTCAATAACAGAACTGTAAATGGTAAATCATATTTGGAAATATAATTAGTAAGTTTTTAAGGGTTTGACATTTTCCATCTTCTGCTATTTAAATTGATTTTTATATAAAGCAATTAAGGACATCCTTTTTCCATTAAGGAAATTATATTTAACTTCTGTTGTAATAATGTATGTTATATATAGAAGAGAGAAGGTACTTGAGCTTCACTTTTTTCCCCACAAGGTCATTGTCATTGCAGGTGGTGGTGTAATTTTCCAGAATAAATATATTAATAGGTGGTCCTCTTAGAACGAAATCAATCAAGACTTCAAATATGAATATTTCTTTTGACATAATTACTGTCATGAATGAGAAATTCTTTTACTTTATTAAACAATTTTATGCTTTTGACAGGTTAATAAGCAGTGAGGAAAATGTCACTTGAAAACCATAACATAAGCACTCCGCTTTCTTTGCTCAGATTATTATTTATTGCTGGTATTTTCCATGACACTTCATTAGGATGGTGGCAGACATAAATAAATATATAGATATATGATTAAGCGCTTTTGAAAGTGTGTGTGTTAGCCCTTTCATCAGACATTCAGCTGTTTAGAACAGAGCAGTGTGAGAGTAGCAACGAGAAACTCTGGTCAAAGAGAAGATGAAAATAGGCCTGCTCATGATGACTGGGTTTACTGCAAAAATGCTTGAGGAACTACTTTTTTTTTTCTTATTTCCTCTCCACTTATATCTGTATCTTTTTTAAAAACAGGGTATTTACTTTTTGCCCATCATTCCAAGGCAAAGCACTAACATCAATTCCATAATGATTACAATTAATTGCAAAAGTTACTGATAGTATAGCCTCCAACTAGGTTTTGCACAACAGTCCAAGCTGGATATTTTTGTTCTGCAGCTTAGTCACAAATGTAAGTGAGAACACAATTTCTTAAGATTCCTGCTCTGTGATTTACTTCAGGAGAGAAATGGTAAGGAACTTATATAATGGCTATTGCTAACAAATGGTATATAAATATCAACATTTATATATGCCTTTTCAAGTTCAGAAAATTTTATAAGTACTAACTGATGATTATTAGTCAACTTCAATGATGTTACAAAAAATTTAGCTATAAAATATAAATATAGAAGGCACATGACTATTTTCCACAAATATATCAGGGGTAAATACCAGATGAAGTTATATAACTAAAGATCAAGGTTATCACAAGAGCAAATAGGTATTAATTGGGCACAGATAAATTCAGACTGTAAATTAGAAGTTTTCTAATTGTCAGAGGAAGAAAGTAGGCTTTGCTAGGTTGTTATTTTAATTGTATTCTATGTCTAATAAGTTGTAATCTGAAAGTTTTTAGTATTGAAACTAGACTGGTCCTGTGGCCTGAACAACAATTAGTGATAAGCATGTTACTTAGGTTTCTGGAATATATATGTTTTTTCAGCTTCATCCATGGACTCAAAGATTTCTTTTCTATGTGAATCAAAACATAGTCGGTTTGGTAAATTTGATCTAAAAGTTCAGTCAAAAGCTAAAACATACAGTAGCTGGTCGGGTGGTCCATCATTGGCTAGGGAATTGATTTTTATTAATCAAAGGTTTTTCCATAGTTTTTGTATCCATCCTCTTACCTAACTTCTATATTGTCTTACTGTACAATCAAGTAGTACATTCTCTTTCATTAAAGAAAAAGAATTGTTATCAGGATGATGCTCTTCTACATTTCTCCTATATCCAGAATACTATTTATGTAACTAAAGAAGAGACATCTAAGAGCCATGGCTGCATAAACAAAACTTTAATTAAAATTATAATTTTTTGAGTTTGCTAAGTTTTAGATAACTCCATAGACACACTAACAGTGTCTGTACCTGACTCTGTCTGAACCATACACAGGAATATTTTTCCCTGTCTCAATCTGGATTAAAATATTCCAAAGTATTCCTTAACACACAACTGGACAAAGTCCTAAACTACTTCATCTGAATTAAGCATTAAACAGGAGGGGTTTGACTAGGTGATCTCCTGAGGTACCTTCTAATCTGAATTATTCTAGGATTCTGTGATGACATATGATTGTTATGAGAAAAATGTCTATATTCCTAATAGAAATTGCCCAATTGTTTTCTCAACATGTTCTTTTGGAGTAGTAAACGAAGATATACATATTTTTAGTAGCTTTTAAACATTGTGACATATTTTGTCTTGGCTGTAAAATTTGACTGAGCAGCAGTGAAATTAATTTGTGAAGATCTGAGGTCAGCATGAACATCTTACTCCCTCACTTGATCTGAAGAGGATCTCTGTACGTTACACTAGCGAGCACCTAAGAGCATTAGAAACTATGTTGACGGGGGCTTGGGGTTTTTTCATTTTCTTAGAGGTTTTTTACTATCTGTTCTTGTTATCTCAGAATTCACAGAATAACAGTTTCTGTCACACAGGGGTAATTTTTGGAGACATACTTTCAATGAAATTGTGTCTTATTTACAGTAAAAATAATTTGCAGGGGGTCTCATCAGAGATTCTTCTCAATGTTACAATACTATAATAAATTCTGATATCTGGGGGAAGTTTCATATCCTTGGAAGTAACTTACAAAACTCCTGACATGTCATGTCCTGCCACGCCAACTGCTATGATATATATTTAAGGTAAATTTCCATAAGAATACATGTTCATCAGTAGATGAACTTGCATGTAGCGTGTTGTAGCTCTTTTTAAAGACAAGGTTACTGTTGGTAGGGAAAAAATGTTTGAGTACTGTTCAGTTCATCAGACTTCTATACTAGGTATGCAAATTTCCACTCCATTAAGGTACATTTCACAACCTTCCTGAGGAAAAAAATATTATGAGCATAATTTAAAATACCCTGTGACTGCTCCAGAATCCTAGAGTAGCTTATTCTAATCCCAAATGGCTTAGTCAGCATTCTCCTTTGAACGGTTTTGTGGTTTGATAGTGCACTTAGTTATTTTAAAATACCTGCGGACAAGAACATCTTCTTTGAAGACAGTCAGAAGATAATATTGGATTATCTTCTCGATAATAGTGCCAGTGCCTCAATTATGTTGGTAGATGTTTTTCTTTATTCTTCTTAATTTATCCAGTTTTTTCGGCCTCCTACTCAGCCACAGAGACAGATGGAAGGCTGTTTTCTTTTTATGTGATTATACCACCCTTGAGTCTCAATTTTTTGGAGGGGGCTGGAATACCATTAACAATCTTTAATTTTAGCAATGTTAGAAAGAGTGCATCTACATCTATGCTACTGGGATTTTATTTGAAGTAAAAGGAATATTTTGTTGAGGTCCCAGACCTCATCTCTTCTAACATTAGGATGGTGACATCAACTATTTCCAGAAGGTAGGCATTAACTTGTTACCACTCTTACTGTTTTTAATAACAGGAATCAATTTAATGTATGGAATTATTTTTTCATTTAAAGAAAGGTTTAGATGCTGCTGATTTATATTTAACTTTTATCATATTAGACTTCAATCTTCAAAACATTTCATAGAAGTTGAAAAGTTCAGTGAATTCAGTGAAGTGGGACTGGGCTTTTCAGCATACCATGTCTGTGAATACATATATTGATAATTAATTATCAAAATATCTCTGCGAATTAGACAAGTGATTCTGATTCAGTATCATAAGTTCTATTTATTATAGGTCTGTGCTGCTGTTTTCAAACTTGTTTGCCTTGGGTGATCAAGACGACAAAAAACTATGAAAGTTCACATAGGAAAAAAAGTTTAGCTTAAAACTGGAAGGAGAAAATACATTTATTTTTAACCACACAATGTACAATTAGTGTTGAACTCTGGTATTGGAAGCTGTTGAGGGCAAAAAAATAGCAAGATGCAAAAATGTAGCAAAAAAATAAGAGTATAAATAATGCTAAGAAAAATGTAGAAGCGATATTAAACCTCCAGCTTCAACCTTCAGAGGTTTTTGTAGATGAATAAATGGAGGAGGATTATTGTTTCAAGTCTGGTTGCTTCCCTTTTTTTCTCTAGTGTTGGGTGCTGGTGGAGATGATGAAGTAGGTAGGCCTTGCCTCAGTCTAGTATGACAGTATTTCTGTTCCTAACCAAAATCTTAGGCAAATAAATAGGCGGCCTAGTTTCAGAGGAATGAAATAGCTACAGCAAAGATTGAGCATTAAGCGTAGACAGGGTTGTAACGATCTTACTCAGCACAGAACCTAAGCTCGCATCTGCCCTGAAACATCTAAATAGGCCATTTGGCTTTTTACATCTTTTCAGGCTGGCAAATGATCAAGTACTTTGAAGAACTGGTCTGCAAATACCTCAGCAGAAATGTGGTTGTCTAACTTTGGACATGTAAAATTAGGTAGATAATTTAGTCAGTGGTTTTCTTACTGCTACAGTTATAGCAGAGATATAACCTGTCTTCTTTCTATTATACACACTAAAGCACTAGAGTACATCCTTGTCTTATGCAAAAGCCATCATTGTGTTTTCCCTGCACATCGTTTGATAACTGTGCATTCATGGAAGAACGTACTGTAGCAGCAAAATGTATTGGTACAAAATAACAACGAGAGCTTGCATCTTGAAAAATGCAAAAAACTATTTCGATTTAGTGTCTCATCATTCTTCATGGAGGTTGTTCTCTATTTTGAATTAATAGCACTCCTGACTAGACAGATGAAGAATGAGAGTTATAGATGGATTTAATTTCATTGAGAGAGAGAGAGGTGCTGACTTTCCGCATTTTACTAGCATGTGGAACACAGGGGAAAACGTGTTTGTTAATTCATTTCAGCAGGGGGAAACTTGAAAAAGGTCATGTAGTTTGGATTATCCCTGATACTGTTGTCACTTCTTCCAAGAAGCTACCACAGATTTTTCTACAACTGTGTGTAAATAATACTGAAAAAAGCAATTTACCTTCAATCCAATGGAACTTCAAAATATTTAAACCAAACACTTTCACAGTTGTGTCATTTGGCCTTAATATTTGCAGTTCTCCAGAAATGTTTCCCTATTTTTTTCCCCTATTCTTTAATTCCTGTCAATTAAATTAAGTTTTATTATTAGTTTCTGTCTCTAAAATAACCAGATGAAGTCTCATTTCCTTGGATCATTAGGTAGGTGAGGATGAATGTCATTGTCTTTCCATTTATTTTCCTTTAAAAATTTTAATAATTCATTGATCTTTTCTACAAGTTTGGTTTAATGCCATAAGCTTCCAATATAATAAGATAAAATAAACAATTTGTGACTATTGGTGTACCCAAACAAACATTTTAAAAGTCTGTTCAAGATATAGAATAAAGATTTTCACCCTATTGTAAAATCAAAGGACTAATTACGATTGTGTAACTGGAAGAGGGTTTTTTAGCAGTTTGAAGTTGCAGTGTTTTCTGTTAATCTTAGTTCAGTGTCATGAAAATATGAAACCAATTATCTTGGGATTCTGTTTATTGAACAAGACAAGTGAAGGAATGTATCTGCTGTATGGCGATTAGCTGAAATATTTGTATTTCAATAGGAAGAGAATAAAACAGGACATTTGGTAAAGGAGTAAAATATTTCCCTATTTTCCTTATTCTTTAATTTACAAAGCTCCTCTTTTCAGTGGAACTGGACTTCCATATGGTATTGTCAATAACATGAAGAGCCTCAAGTATTCCGGGTAAAGAACAAAAAAAAAAGCCCCCAAATCCCAAGGTCAGATTTAGCCTTTAATTTTGGAGACTAGACGTAAGTATGAGCCCTTTGTTTTCTGAGTTCTCATTTTAAATGTGATATAAATCAACTCTTTAGTGACCCAGCTGGCCTGCAGCTAATCACCATTGTCATTAGAGCAGATTAGAAAATTACCAGGTTGATTAGTCCTGCTGGTGTCAGCTGCTATAAGGAGAGACTGGGTTTTTTTCATTTTAAATTGGAGGATGAAATTAACTTTTCTGAAGCCCGTAAAGTTGTCCTATAACATTTATACAAAATGTCATACCTTACTGAAATGAGCTCAAGTTCTAAATACTGTTGGGAATTGCACAGCCTGCAGTATCTGTGGGTATGGGAGATTACTGAACTGAAATTGAAGTCTGCATAATGTCTGTTCCTGACTGTAAATTCCTCGGTTGGGCAGATTGCTGGGGACCATGGTTCTTTTTTGCTAAGATTTAACTGTACTGAACTAATTAAACTAACATTTCTCATCACTTCTATTTCTGACAAACATGTAGAAATGATCCCAGTTAAGACGGGGATCCTCCTCTTGACAAGAACTAGGCATAAGCTCTACATTTGCAAAACACTTCATCAGTTTGCTCCCCTCATTTGCAAAACACTTCCCTTGCTCCCCTCTCACAGTTTCAAAAGAAATGACTTAGTGGAGACTGAAAGAGTAGCCTAATATGCTACTGATAAGAGAAGAAAGGAGATAACAATTTGCAAGATGTATTATCAGAAATTTAGGTAGCTATTAAACATATTGAGCAAAGATAAGCAGATAAATAATTTGTGGCAAGTTTGCAGACTGAAGGAATGAACTTCAAATATTGATTTTGATGAAAGTTTCATCAATCCCTGCAAAAAGAATCTTAAATTGTCTCCTCCCTGTAGTACAGGAAGTAAAATCTTGGCCTTGTTACGATCAATACCATGCCTCCTGTTGACTTCTCTGGACCAGAATGTCATACCAAATTTTCATGAAACGTGTAGTCTGAGCAGTTGAAAAATCCAAGCTTGCAGGAGAGGTTGATAGTAAATAAAGTTTTTGCCACTAACATCCATGGCTAGTTTTTTATGGTAGTCATACTTAAACCAGGAAATGTTTTCATAGTATATTAAATAATACCAAAGTTTAAGTACAAAAATTAGAAAATTATTTTAATTCACCTGCACATATTCTTACCGAATTTATTCATATATTGCTGGATAACATGTTTGACGCTATGATTTAATATTTCTCCCACATTAGGGAAAACACTGCAGTAATTATTACCTTGCCTCATTTGTCAAGATCTAACTCACTTGCATAAGATATCTCTCATCTGAAATGTAATTTGAGAAATTCAAATGTACTTCCTCCTTTTAAAAGGATAAAGGTGTCGAGCATAATGAGACATTCTGCTAATATTCTGCACATTAAAAACAATTATTGTATAGGAATGGTTATTGCAGAATTTATTATTAAATATAGGCTAAAAATAATCTCTCATTTTTCCTTACCACTAATGAGTAGTTTATACACATGTTCCTCTGCATCAACATCTTGATCATGAGCACGCTTGTGTGTTTGATCCTGATGGACAAGGTTTATGAATTTATGGTTATCATCATTATTAATTACCAGTGGCAAGATTGATTTGCATGTTTTTTCTAGAGATTTTCCTGGTAAAGAAAGGGTACAAGAGTATGCGAGAGAAAACAAATGGACTTTTCAAATTTATTCTCATCTGAGTCCCAATAACAAACTTGCAAAGCTCCCAGTGGCTTCAGACTGAATCTGATTGCCAGTGTAATTTGCTATTGAATGTGTGTTTAATTAAGCATTCATTGGACCACAGATGAGAATGAAAGATTAAGAATTAAAAACTGAGTTTATAGTCTGGTAGTTATGGCACTCAGCTGGGACATGGGAGAGACAAATCCAAGAAATTATTTATTTGCAACACCATAATAACTTAAGCAGGAGACAGTGAGAGAAACCCAGTCCAGACTATCTCAGCTTCATGGTCAGGTGATAACTGTGGTTTGCATGAAAGCTAGTTGTAAGTCTACACTTCCAGCCAGGCAGGATGGTAATTCAGAACATATATTCACCTTCAGAGTAAATGGGGGACAGATGTACAGTACATTTCTTCTGGGAGACAGTCCTGAAGGGCAAAGGGGTCCAGGAAGGCTGGACATTCTTCAAGAAGGAAGTCTTAAAGGCACAGGAGCAGGCTGTCCCCATGTGCCATAAGAAGAACGGGCGGGGAAGACGACCGGCCTGGCTGAACAGGGAGCTCTGGCTGGGACTCAGGAAAAAAAGGAGAGTTTACCACCTTTGGAAGAAGGGGCAGGCAACTCAAGAAGAGTACAGGGATCTTGTTAGGTCGTGCAGAGTGGAAATTAGAAAGGCAAAAGCCCAGCTAGAACTCAACCTGGCCACTGTCATGAGAGACAACAAAAAATATTTTTACAAGTATATTAATGACAAAAGGAGAGCCAAGGAGAATCTCCATCCTCTATTGGATGCGGGGAGGAATGTTGCCACCAAGGATGAGGATAAGGCTGAGGTACTTAACGCCTTCTTTGCCTCAGTCTTTAATAATCAGACCAGTTATCCTCAGGGCATTCAGACCCCTGAGATGGAAGACAGGGATGGGGAGCAGAATAAACCCCCCATAATCCAAGAGGAAGCAGTTAACAACCTGCTACGCCACCTGGATGCTCACAAGTCTATGGGGCTGGATGGGATCCACCCGAGGGTACTGAGGGAGCTGGCAGAGGAGCTTGCCAAGCCACTCTCCATCATTTACCAGCAGTCCTGGTTAACAAGGGAGGTCCCGGATGACTGGAGGCTTGCCAATGTGACGCCCTAGAAGAAGGGCCGGAAGGAGGATCCGGAGAACTACAGGCCAGTCAGTCTGACCTCAGTGCTGGGGAAGATTATGGAGCAGTTCATTTTGAGGGCGCTCATGAGCCATGTCTGGGACAACCAGGGGATCAGGCCCAGCAAGCACGGGTTCATGGAAGGCAGGTCCTGCTTGACCAATCTGATCTCCTTCTAGGACCAGGTGACCCGCCTAGTGGATGAGGGAAAGACTGTGGATGTGGTCTACCTGGACTTCAGTAAAGCCTTTGACACTGTATCCCACGGCATTCTCCTAGAGAAGTTGGCAGCTCACGGCTTAGACAGGTACACTCTTCGCTGGGTAAAAAACTGGCTGGACGGTCGAGCCCAGAGAGTTGTGGTGAATGGGGTTAAATCCAGTTGGCCGCCAGGCATGAGTGGTGTTCCCCAGGGCTCACTACTGGGGCCGGTCTTGTTCAATATCTTTATCAATGATCTGGATGAGGGGATGGAGTGCTCCCTCAGTAAGTTTGCAGACGACACCAAGTTGGGCGGGAGTGTTGATCTGCTGGAGGGTAGGAAGGCTCTGCAGAGGGACCTGGACAGGCTGGATCGATGGGCTGAGGCCAATTGTGTGAGGTTTAACAAGGCCAAGTGCCGGGTCCTGCACTTCGGCCACAACAACCCCATGCAACGCTACAGGCTTGGGGAAGAGTGGCTGGAAAGCTGCCTGGAGGAAAAGGACCTGGGGGTGCTGGCTGACAGCCGGCTGAACATGAGCCGGCAGTGTGCTCAGGTGGCCAAGAAGGCCAATGGCATCCTGGCCTGTATCAGAAATAGTGTGGCCAGCAGGAGTAGGGAGGTGATCGTGCCCCTGTACTCGGCACTGGTGAGGCCGCACCTCGAACACTGTGTTCAGTTTTGGGCCCCTCACTACAAGAAGGACATGGAGGTGCTGGAGCGTGTCCAGAGAAGGGCAACGAAGCTGGAGAAGGGCCTGGAGCACAAGTCTTATGAGGAACGGCTGAGGGAACTGGGGTTGTTTAGTCTGGAGAAGAGGAGGCTGAGGGGAGACCTCATTGCGCTCTACAACTACCTGAAAGGAGGTTGTAGTGAGGTGGGTGTTGGTCTCTTCTGCCAAGTAACAAGCGATAGGACGAGAGGAAATGGCCTCAAGTTGCGCTAAGGGAGGTTTAGATTGGACATTAGGAAAAATTTCTCTACTGAAAGAGTGATCAGGCCTTGGAACAGGCTGCCCAGGGAAGTGGTTGAGTCACCATCCCTGGAAGTATTTAAAAGACGTGTAGATGAGGCACTTAGGGACATGGTTTAGTGGGCATGGTGGTGTTGGGTTGACGGTTGGACTCGGTGATCTTAGAGACCTTTTCCAACCTTAATAATTCTATGATTTTATGATTCTATGATTGTCCTGGTTGTCTGGAATGAGGCCCGATCCAATAGTTACCTATGAGACCACATGATTTAGGAAGGAGATGCTGATTTGGGAATAGCCCAGTGACTGCAAGTACGAGATGGGTGTTAAACGGTTCTATGATATGAAGATTTAGGTGGGTTTTTGTTGGCTGGTTAGTGAAAACCTAAGCAGACAGATGAACGCAAGCAGAGGTATGTAATCTCTGGATACAAACAACTACAATGGCGTAATGTGTTTGTTAGAAACATGTAGCTCTTTTTGAGCTTGGAGCTCATGGGTGTTGGGCTGAAAAAAGGTGGTGAATGGAGCTCCTTTAGGCAATAGATATTCCATATAATGAGAATACAAGTCAAGAAAACTAAGCTGGGTCAATCTTGCAGCAAAAAAAATAGAAAGGAGGAGCTTTAGCTCATTGTTGAAAAGTCATGTTTTACAAAACATGACAATATATAATTCTTAAGAGCAACATTTCTGTTTCTTGTTTAAAATGTGTAACTAATATCATCATGAAGGAAATTAATATTTAAATTCTGTCCCTAATTATACCAAAGTATTCCCAATTGTTTTCTCTGTGTAGAAGCAGCAGTTATCTAGCAACAGAAGGTCCCAAATTAATTTGAGAATTTATTTATACATGTATGTGTGTATACACATACATGCATGAAGCTTTTACCGTTTTGCTTAGCCAGGACAATCTGATTTTCCTTTCTTTTGCTTTGTGTTTTTGTTTTATTTTCATGAATAATAATGTGCAGTTTTAGTTTTTGTCAAATTTTATTATTGACATTTTCCCTAATGTCTTTTTTTCCTCCCTTACTGGAAGAACAATGACAGACAATGGTAGTTTAGGTTATTCACAACTGTCTTTTGTTTGTTCATAGTTTATTAATTTCCCTCACATCAGAATATAGACAAATCTAGCTGTCAGTGAGCTGTAATAGGAAAAGAGTTGTCAAATAAAGCTTTGGAAAGCTTCCTAGTCCCATACTCCAGCTAACGTTTAAGGTTAAAGTGAAAGTTCAGCGTTAAAATCCTTATTTTTTAAAGGATTCTTTAGAGATACTGGTATCCAAGGTAGAGACGTGTTAGAAAAAACAAAGTTTCCCATCATGAAGTTTTAACTTTTTGACAGTACCTTCAGAGCAAAGCTTCTCTTCCTTACTGAAATAAATTTATTCACAAAAATTAGACATCTTCAATTTGCAAATTACAGAAATAATATGATCTATTGTGTAAATGAACAAAATATCTGTATAAGACAGTTATCTCTTTCCCAATGAGATTTGCCTATTGAATATTTGAATTCTGCATTGTTAGGTACTGTGATGGACTAAAAACTATGCAAAGCATTTTATAGGAACCAATAAACCCTCATTTTCTAAGCAGTTACTCATGATAGTAGTCTCAAGGAATTCAGATACGACCATTTTTGCAAAATTGGAGTCATGGACTGGGAGAGAAGCCTTTGTATCAGCAAACTTGTAAGTAGTTAACCTTTGTATCTGAAGGCAGTAAGTTTCTATAAATCTTTATGAAAAGGGACTTGAGTGGTGGGACAGACAGTGTGTAAAATATTTCCAGTTTATTAAAGATACAAATTTACAAATCTGGAGGCTCAATATAGTTCAAATAATAATGAGTGCATGCGATATCCTCCACATTCTTGACTGTCATGCAAAGAACTGAAACATGATATGACTTTTTACTGTAGAATTTCTCAAAGTTTTCTGCTGGAAACCTTGCCTCTGGGATTTCAGGAGTCAAGAGCCAGGTCTGGGGTCGCAGTCGCCAACCTGACTTCTCTGACTGAATTTCTAACTGACTTGTGATCTGATTCACAGTGCGGCAGCTCACTCAGGGCTGCAGCCTCTTGCAAGGAACAGGAGGTCTTTGGTTCGATCTAATGCAAAGGAATTTGTGTGTTTTGATTATAACAGAGCAACAGCTTCTGTGAATCATGCATACATGGGGACATGCCATCTTCATGAAAAGAGTAGGTAGTGCTAGTGTGTGAGACTCAAGTCTCATCAGTTTGTAAATCTCCAAATGCATCCTAGGCAAAGCAAGTAACTCCCTCTGAAGGAAACAGTTCAAAAGAAAGTGAAGTCCATGGGTCGCTTCTGTTAAACTGTAGATAGTTTCTTAATATTGATATTTCTCTCCCTCCTTCTGACTCTGTGTGTATGTGCACGCACACGCACATTTGTAGAAAGGCTTGGGGTGGGAGCCAGTGCTATAATTACCGTTCTGTTCAGTTTTGTACTGCTTGTTTTCCCAATGTACAACAGCGGATGTAGGCCTGCTGATGTAATAAATGGGTACAAAAGGTTAAATCTTGTTCAGCATATGGGGAGAAATTTTAGATAGGAGGAGGGTGCAGTCACTTTGCCAAAAATCTGATTCATGCAAGAAAAGGAGGGAGGAGGGATGGAGAGAAAGGCTGCTGTTATTCTTTAACAAAAGACACTAGAAGCACAATCAGTAGATTCTGTCTTGACTGGAATTACATTGTTTTGAGCATGTAATTGTTGGAAAAAAATTGTCTGGAAGCAGCTAATGCTTACATTTGCTTTCCCAGAGCATCTGTAGCTAGTTGCATTTCATGCTAGGAATCTTAACCTTTTAAAAACCTGACAAATTCATTCTATGGTTTTAAAATGAAACAATTAAAAAGGAGTCTGAAAATATGGGAATTTGCCTTTTTCCATCAATTAACTTTTGTTGTAATTATTTTGGTCTGTTCTTAAATGACTGATGTTTTGACAGGTTGTTTTATGCAGCTTCTCCTGGGGTTTTAGCGAGTTCAGTGATATTTGGATTTAACTCATACCTAAACCACAGAACATTTTATAGTCTTGACTGACTGATTTATTTCCTTCTGTGCCAGGGATGGAAAGGCATGAGATCCCTAATATACAGCATCTCAGACGTATCGCTTAAATTCATAGAATGAAAGACAGAGCATAAGACAAACATCAGGAAAATTTCCTTTACAGCTCTCAAATGGTTCCTTTGTCTTACTGGACTCTTCTTTTCACATGAAAATATGATCTGTTTCACAGAAAATTGATGTATTTACCCCTGATTACACTGGTAGGAATTAGGATGCTAACCCAGAAAGGAGAGTCAGGCTGCCTTCCCAGTAAAGAAACAAGAGCAGTGCTGAACTGAGAGGCAGAAGAGAAAGCTGCTGTTGCACAGTATGGATCAGCAAAGACCATCTTATAAAAAAAGAAGCTGAGGACTGAAATTCAACAATAAAAAATAAATCTTGCAAATAACACAAAGGTCAGAGATAAGTATGACCATCAGGGGAGAGAGAAGGAAAGTGGGGAAGAAACAACAGAAAACCTTAGCAGAAGCGCAGCTGCAAATTGAAGTGACTAAGGAACATGAAAGAAGAGGCGGGGTAGTTGGATCCCTCAGTGGTAGGTGACTTAGCAATTGCATGAGTGGATACAGCCAGCTCTACAGGACACAGCATTTGGTTTTTATTCAAGAGGAACTGCTATTTAATTCAAAGTGAGAAGAACAACAGAAAGAGACAGTTCAGGAAAGTTACCCTGGGAAGATTAAAAAGGAAATTTCAGTTCAAATGACTGTGGTGCTATGTTAACTACCTAACACAGCACTTTGCGTTTTCATCTGTTTTTTAGGTTTGACAGGAAGACAATGATTTTCTCAGAAGATATAAAGGGCAATATGTTCAAAAGTGCCTGTGTCCTATTTCAGAAGTTGCTTAGACTTAGTTTAGAATCATAGAATGGTTTGGGTTGGAAAGGACCTTAAAGATCATCTAGTTCCAACCCCCCTACCATGGGCAGGGACACCTTCCACTAGGTCAGGTTGCTCAAAGCCTCATGCGACATGGCCTTGAATACTTCCAGTGAGGGGGCATCCACAACTTCTCTGCGCAACCTGTTCCAGTGTCTCACCACCCTCACAGTAAAGAATTTCTTCCTAATATCTAATATAAACCTACCCTCTTTCAGTTTAAAATCATTACCCCTCATCCTACCACTGCACTTCCTGATAAAGAGTCCCTCCCCATCTTTCCTATAGGCCCCCTTCAAGTACTGGAAGGCTTTTATAAGGTCCCCCTGGAACCTCCTCTTCTCTAGGCTAAACAACCCCAACTCTCTCAGCCTGTCCTCATACAGGAGGTGCTCCACCCCCCTGATCATCTTCATGCCCTCTTCTGGACCCGCTTGAGCAGGTCCATGTGTTTCTTATGCTGGGAGCCCCAGAGCTGAGCATAGTACTCCAGGTGGGGTCTCACGAGATCACGAATCACGTCCCTCGACCTGCTGGCCATCCTTTTTTTGATGCAGCCCAGGATGTGACCAAAAAATCAGGTATTTTGTAGAGTGGTCACAGAGGTGCTCTCTTATTGTGGGAAGGGAGAGAGGGAAAAAAGAGAAGAATCACCCAGAAGGATGAGCCTCCCACTATCTCCTTTCATTAACCATAGAGGGAATCTAGACAGTTCCCATAGGTCAGATACTTTTATGCTGGTAAATTCAGGTGAAATCAACTGCTATCATTGGACACTTCAGATCCAACATTTTTTTGCCATATGTTAGTGTAGTGTTGTAAGGTATTTCCTGATAGCTCTATCCAAGATCAGTAAGGAGCAGTGCTGGAAGCTATCAGACTTGGTATTACTTGGACTGTCTGTTCTGCAGACTAGATTAACATTTCAGCAACTGGGGGGGAAGAGGGGGGAAATCAATTTCTAAAAGAAAAGAAAATTATTTTGGAAATAGTGAAGTATAATGTTCTGTTATTCATAAAATCTAAATGGTTAGTGATGCTGATTGACCCAAGATGTTTCATTTAAATTAATTTTAGCAATAAGCTGCCTTCCTATGTAGTTTGATGTACCTTTATCATATTACAATTAATACTTGATGAAAATGTAGATCTAGTCACTGTTTTTCTTCCTGACCTAATGGGATCCTATTTCTTTTAATGCATCTGAGACACATGTTTCCATGAAGCATAGCAGAGCTTGGCTGCAAGAAAAATCATGCAGTGCTTCCTGAAAAATGTCTTCTGAGGACTTTGACAAGCTAAAAAAGGGAGGTAGAATTACTGTACATATTAGGAGATATAACATAACAAAATGGTGTTTTGTGTTCACTCTGACTGAAGTGAGGTATTTTGAGGCAGTTAAGTAGTCAAAATATCCTAGTCAATTAGACTCCCAATAAAATACTACATTTTGATTCATCTCCAGTGGGCAATCAACATCTTCCCAGAGAATTTTTGTTCATTCAGAAACTGAATTTTATGTCAGAAAACTATTATGATAGAAGATTCTGAACTCATGTTACTTAGATGTTGATATGATCTGCCAACTGTTCCTAGAACTGCTTCATAACTCTCTTAAAATTTATGACCTCTGTTCTTCCTTTGGAAACAGAATATGTTAAATGCTTCTCCTATTCTGGTAAGGACAACATGGCCAACAAATAAGTGTATTATCCATTCTCTTACCAGTCAAAGGTTTAATTAACCTCATGTTTATTTTCACCTTTTGATCCTCTGTCAGTTGTTCTGTGGTAATAACTCATTTTGGTTGGCTTAACACAAGTTAAATTTACACAAAGTGAATTTGGCTGAAGCTCAGCTGTATATGCCAGATGACATTTTAATGTGTTTGTCTTTATCATGGGGCAAATTCCATGGAATCTGTCTGCTGTACATTCAGGCATCCTTAATACTGACCAAGATAGTATTGACTGGATTGGTGGGCATTATAGAAAACAAATCTTCAGGAAATGTATAAATCAGAAACTGGAAGTAAATATGGTGAATGCCTCAGAAGAATGGCACATAAATTGTTTCAGAAGAGGAATAACAGGCTTTAGAACCCCAAAGGACATTTCTTTAGGAAGTTGTTAAGTGCTATCATAATTTACCTGTTTTTTTCGCTATATTTTTGACACTAATTGCTGTCCAAATATCTAAGTTTTATGAGTCAGTTGTTATGGAGTGTACCTATTACATTGAGTATACAAACCAGGTAGTGACAAGAAGGAATGTCCTGGTTTCAGTTGGGATAGATTCTCTCCCCCATCCCACTGCGGGGGGAGTGAGCGAGTGGCTGTGTGGTGTTTGACCGCCTGCTGGGTTAAACAACAACAGTCCTTTTTGGCACCAAATGTGGGGCACGAACCCACGACTCTGAGATAAAGAGTCTCATGCTCTACTGCCTGAGCCAGCCTACGGCCGTACCACCCTGGGAACGCCCAGTCTCGTCTGATCTCGGAAGTTAAGCAGGGTCCGGCCTGGTTAGTACTTGGATGGGAGACCTTCTGGCAATACCGGGTGCTGTAGCCTTTAAAGAATAGGAGGAAAAAAAAAGTAAACTTCGTGGATTGAGATAAAGACAGTTTAACAGAACAGAAAAGGAAGGGAAAATAATAATAACAATGATGATAGAATATACAAAGCAAGTGATGCACAATGCAATTGCTCACCACCCACTGACCCTGACCGATGCCCAGCCAGGCCGCGAGCAGTGATCCCTGCTCCCCGGCCCCACCCTCAGTTTATATGCTGAGCACAATGTCATACGGTATGGAATACCCTGTTGGCCAGTTGGGTTAGCTGTCCTGGCTATGCTCCCTCCCAGCTTCTTGTGCACCTGGCAGAGCATGGGAAGCTGAAAAGTCCTTGACTATCAAGCACTACTTAGCAATAACTAAAACATCAGTGTGTTATCAACATTCTTCACATACGAAATCCAAAATACAGCACTATACCAGCTACTAGGAAGAAAATTAACTCTATCCCAGCTGAAACCAGGACAAGGAATTACCATGTGAAGCTGTGAACCATGAAGCTCTGGCTGTTTGGAGAGTGATGATTTCTTTTTCCTGCCATTCCTTATTTTGGTGTGTATGGGGTGTGAGATTAGGACGAGACAGGGGAGTTAAAAATTTCATGTTGGTTTCATGTGATCTGAGAATTACTTTGAGGGATTAGAACTTGAGAACTTCCTAGAAAATGTCTGTTATTTTCCTCTATGGTCTGTCATACTACATGTTGGTGTCTATGACAGCCGTTAGAAGCTCTGCACCCAGGACTGTGGCACTTTGTGGAAGTTATCATTCTGCTGAAGTTCCTCACCACAGAAGAGAATAGGATGCAAAGAGCAAATTACAGCTTCTGCGAGGAACTAGAAATCCTTTTTGCTTTTCCCCCTTCTGGTAAACTTTCCTCTTTTGGGCCGATACATTTCCCCAAAAGCAATATATTGGGATTTTTTCTTTTTTTTTGGCAGAAAATATATTTTATTTTCAAAACCATTTGGTTAAAAAACAAAAGTCTTTGTTCTAGCCCCAGATACACACACACATACTTGTGTGTTTCTTCAAGCATGCTGTGCTTCATGTACACTTAGATTTCTCTATTTTTCAAAACTGAAGATCACACATGAAAGGTCTTTTCTGTATACACAATAAAAACAAAGCATTACTGTATCATATATTACTGAGGTTATGAAGAGGCATTTAATTTTTATTTATATCTTTCATTAAGTACTGTAACAAATCCACCTAAAGTTGTTCTCTTAGTTCTGAGTTTACTCTGAAGAATTTAGAAATAGTTTTCAGTGCTGCTTTGTCCACTTAAGTGCCATCTAGATTTTCAAGTATAAGCGAATAAACCTAGAAATAAGCCTTTTCACAACAGACAATCTTTTTGATGTTCAGTAAGTCTATCTTCCCTTTCTTTCTCCTTGCTAGCCTAGCCAATCTTCACATTAACTGAGATATATTTGCTTTGTAATTGAATTTCAGTTTAATGTATTACTGGAAATTACTTTCAAAAAAAAAATCATAAGGGAAGAGGCCTCAGTACCACTTTCCCAATCTGAAAAATAACTTCCTCTGCATATACACCATCCGGATTTATTAGCTCTGTCTTTCTAACACTGAACACAGGCTGCTGGCAAAAAAGTATAACTGATAGTTAATCTCTTGGGCTAGAGAAAAGATTCAGCTTTCACTCTCTCTTGTTTTCTTTTCTGCTTGTGGCAAAACAGTTGAAAATGAGAAAATGTAAGGAATGTGCTTTCTTCACATATAGGTGCACAACAGTTGATGCTAGCAAGACATTTGGCAGTAATAAACGGTATCTGGAACATAACTATGTTCAATAGTCTCTGTTCCTTCTATTCTTGGTACAGGTGGATGCAGAGTCTTATTGTTCCTAAATGCCATCGCTTTCTAGCTAGCTCTGAAATATAGACTTATTTTCATCCTGGAGCCATTACAATATCATTTGTGAAACCAGATTTTAAATCTGCAGGCGTAATATTGATAGCAATGCCAGTTAGGCACTGTCTTGTTTTTGCTTCTCATTTAATGACACATCTATGCACTTAATATTCACGTTAGTCTGAAAAGCTTTTTCTATGTGAGCATATTTACTCCTTTTTTTTTCTTTGGAGCAGGTCACATTCCTCTGATATCTGTTTCCATGCTAAGTTATTTCCAATTAGGAAAAAACCACAAAAATCCCCAGGCAACTCTGTTACTCTTATTCGTAATTAAACCATCACACCTGAAACATACAGCAGATTACTTGTGAAATTTCTGGAGTATGGGGAGAAGCCACATTAATATCTCTGTGCTATGTGCCAGCATACAGAGATGTGCGAGCTATGAAGTTAGCAAATACTTTATAGGAAGGAGAAATGCATTCCCTGATTAAGAAACAATTGAACATGCAGCTCAGGGAAAAAGTGAATAGTAGGACAAAAAGTTGCCTTTGTCCCCCATATAAAATAAATCTGTGGTTTAGATGTGAGTTCTGTTTTGTGAAAAATATAGATTTTTTTTAATGCAGCTTCTGCATGATTCATTACTGTATTGCATTTCAATGAAAATGTCTGTAGGGGAGCCATTGCCGCTTTCATATTCTTGATGTTTGCGTTAGGGACAGTTCTCCTAAGACATACCTAATACAATCGAAGGCACAGATGAATAAATTCCAACCTGTGGCTCTTGAGGCAAGAAAGTCTTATTTTATTTTGGCCAGAGTTAGTAATGGTTCAAATATGAGAATGAGATTTCATTTGTAGGGAATGAATTTACTGTACAAAGTTTTCACTTTGATACTTATTAAAGTAAAACATGAACATATGCAAATTTGCAAATTAATTTAGGTATGACAACCATAAACTTTTCAATATTTAAACAGGAACTTAAGGCACCCAATAATATATCTCATCAGATGAAGCAGAACAAGGGAAATTTAGGGGTAATGGACCATTAACGAATAGATTATAAATATATTTCCTTTTTCTTGCAACTTAAGACAAAAAGGTGAAAAAAGGCCTCATCATGCTGGAAGCTGAACATAACTTTGCCTGTTCACACAATGAATAAAGACCAAGATGCTGTGGAGAAGAGAATAGTAAAAAACCCCACATAACTGGCTAGTGGAGGTTTATATCCTTATTTTAAAAGAGGTCCTGAGAAGTTATTTTGCTTGCCCTGGGCTTCCTTAAACTCTGTGAATACATTACCGTTTATGTATCCTTGAGGAGTGTATTCCATGAAGGAAAACTTCATTGCAAGATAGCTAAACACTGAAGTAGGCAATCTAGGATAGTTGAGACATCTTCAAAACAGTTTAAAAAGCAAGTTAAACACGCACTTGGAAAGAATTGATGTGTATATAGTTGATCTGATTGGGAACAGTGTGCTGGAGGAGATGCAGTTTGAGTTTCATCTGGTACTACTGAGCTAAGAGGGACTAAGAAACATCCATCCTGGGTGCTGGAGCTTATTCACCTGAGCTGCTACCCTGTTCAAAGGGCTCCAAGAAGACTTTTGTCCATGCCGAATAATACAATCCAAATAATTTCGGGGCATGACACGGATATTAGCATAGCTTTGCAGGGACTGTTTCTAGAAGCCAGTTTGTATACAAATACTCTGCTTTGAGATCTATGAGTTTTCCGAGTTTTCTAGTGCTGTTCTTTGCATGAGGCATCTGTGCTTGAGAATATTAACCCTGAGAAAAAAAAAAAATAAGTAAGCCTTATTTTTACATTCAAAAGTAATGTCTTCAAGGCAATGCCTTCAGATAAGTCCTTGTTTTTTCCAAAAAGCTGATATTAAAGAAAAAATGTGCTGAAAACCTTCCTCTTCATACTTTTCCTGGAAAACCAGTAATAATCATGTCCAATTCCTGAAAATTCAATGGAATTGCTTATTCAGGTCTCTCCTAAGACGTATAACCTGCTTGTTGTAACATAACACCTCCAGTGTTACCTATAACTGTTGTATAAATCTGTGTCTTGTTGCAGTAGCTGAGTCACCAGTTATTTTTGCCCCACCTTCTTTTAATGAGAACAGAAGTTGTGTTTATTCACTCAGATCTGTCAGCTTTGAATGTATATACATTTGAAATCTTCCTTCAGATTATGAATTTCAGTTTGTCTTTAATTTGGATAGGAATGGATAAAACAGTCTCTTGGGAGTTGTTTATTTATAGATATTTATTACTAACTGAAAGCAAAATACATGAGAAGAAAAACATCTGCTGATGTTAAGTAACATTTAGTGTGATGGTTTAGGTAGAAAGTGAATTTTTTTATTTGTGATCAGCTAGAAAGTATGTTGTTCCTCAGGGTTGAATCCTGGTAGATAATATAGATGCTACAGGGGTCAGGGTAGGTACTACAGTATGTAAAGTATTTATTCCTGTGCATATGAAATATATTAATGTTACTTATATCAGTAATAGACACTCGGGAGACATTTGTTGAAGGTAAGTTATTCTCTTGTCTGTCTAACCCCAAATGCTCTTACCAAGAAGAGGACGGTTGTCTTTTCAAGCAATTGTCAGACAGGATGACCTTCATTGCATTTCAGATCTTGAATTTGGTAAGAAGTTTAAAAAAATTAAAAATGAAGAGCCAGTAATCAGAATTTGTTTTCTTCTTATATAGGCTGATGTTGGAGATATAAGGAAGTGTTAATGCGAAATTGTGTCCTTTTTTCAGCTATCGCTGATAAGCTTTTAAAGGCAGTACATGGAGTGTTTGTGACATAGAAAAAAAATTAAAAGCATTTTCCTTTTCCACAAATGAAAGAAACTGAAATTTTTGTTCTTATTGCATGGATAGTATCTTGTGCTGTAATGGTGAACGGATGAAAACCTTCAAATGGTTTCCTTGTGATCAACTTCCTGAATTCATATTCCATTCAACTATATATATCATGATGTATGGATGCTATGTATGACGTAATTTGATTTACAGGGAAAGGAAGCCTGCTTTACTATAAAGTTGTTGCCATATACTATCTGGTAGAGTGTAAGGAACACAGAGATATTTGCATCATCTAATCTGGATTCTGGTATATTGTAGATTATTTAAATTCATCCAGTTAAAACAATAATTAATACCTGAGTGATGATTTCAGATTCAAGCAAGTTGCAAGAATCCACTGCTTCCTTTATCCCTCACTGTTCCAAATCAAAACAAAACGACTTTGTGCTTGAATTCAAACTGAAATTTGTCTGGCTTCAGCTTCTAGTCATTGGTTTTAATTATGCTTTTTCCCTGAGATTAAGGAGCCTGTAAAGCCTGTATTTACTTCCAATTTAATCAAGGCACAGCTCTTTTTGTTAAAATAAAAGGTTGGGTATCTTGCTATATGAGGTGTTTCTCCATCCTTCATTAAAGAATGTTGCTGGATTTTCTTGTATTTTTCTTTCCTTTTTTTCTCCCTCAAATGCAAGAGAGAGGATTTAGATAGACATTTGTTAATTATTTTGCTTGGGGAGCCTGATGTTTGATGATTTGTTTAGATAATGTTCTGAGTCCCACATAGCTTTCTTAGAATAGAAATGTGAAAGCTGCACATTGTAAAGATCAGAGCTGTGTGGAAGCTGAATTTCCAGTGGAAAATTTGGGAGTTGTTTTTTTTTTTTTAACTTGTAAGTTCTTAATCAGAATGAAAGGCCAGGAACAAACAATTTTTAGGTGGCCAAATTTTTCTATCCTTTTTTTTCCCTCACTTGTCAAACGCAAAAGAAAAAAAAGAAAAACTAAACATATTATCAGAAGCCAAGTGGGGATGACAAATAAGGAAAATTTGCCTGTTTGGCACCTAGGTGAATCCTCTATTCAATCTATTTTTAATAAGTCCTCAGTGAGACCTTGTAGTGGAACATCCTCCTGCTTAAGACCTGAACTTCATGGCGAAAGCTCCTCTTTCATTTCCTTGGGCATAGGACCATTACCTACTCTAGAGACAGTTATTGAGCATGTAGGTCAGTGGATGGAAGTCTGAATTGTACTTCCCAGTCAGCTAATCAGCTACCCTATGTCCTGCACAAGTCACTTCTACTCTCTCTTTAACAGTTTTCTAATCAGAATATGAAAATGGGCACATATAGGGGGTGATGAATAATTCCCAAGGTTGAGCTCAACTCCATTCATTACTAAAAGAAGTAAAAGACAACTAGAATTAAGTCTGCTGACCAGACAAAGATCCTGTTTCTCTGATGACAGATTAAAAAAAAACAAATAAAAGAAATGGCAAATAAAAACAGAATATAGATTTATAACAGCAAGTTTTGAAAGGAATGATGAGATGATGAATAATCTTCATATATTCAGCACAGCACAATTAATCATATATAATTACCTAATAAAATTTGCCTGATATTTCTTCTGTCTGCAAAACTTCTTATGGAGCCAGAAACTGTGTGAGTGCTATTTAGATATATGCTATATTGTCAACTGTGCTTATACTGTCATTACTAAAATCACTGGCTTACAGGGATCTTTAAAACACCATCAATCTTATATTCTGTATTATTGCAGCACTTTTGGACTCCTTAAGTTGATAGCAAGTCTCCTAATAATATCAGTGAGGCCAAGATTTTATTGCTCAGATATTTTATATTAGGGTACTATTCTATAGGTACAGTGCTATGTAAAAGGAACTCAAGTATGTATTGCATTTTATCCTTTCAGCCCATTAATAGAATGGAAATAGTAATTCACTTAGAAAATTTAAAGCAAGTTCAGGCCCCAGGTCAACTTGAGATCTGGTCAGTTAAAAAGGTAAAAAGTAGTTTCAAAACGTACATCTGCTTTTGATTCTCCTGCCACTTTGTAGCTTCATAAATCTGTTTCTCCAAAAAGTTGCTTCTCTTTTCTAGAGCTGTTACAGAGAGCTGCAGAAGCTGGAGAGTTGATCAACTGCCCTGGGGAACCATTGAAGTTGCCTCAACAATAGTAGACAGGACGAGAATAGATCGAAGTGTGGGTTTTTAAATTTTCTTTTTCTTACAGTATTCCTTCAAAGAAAATCTATTTCCAAGTAGAACATCTCACTGGAGAAGAATATGATTAAAACTCTTTTCTTCTTCCATGTGTTGCTAAGAATTCAGCGGTTTTACATTTACCTGGTAGGTGAAAAATCAATGGGTCAGTGGATTTACCTGGCCTCTAGTAGATGGAAAATATATGTGATTTCCTCAGTACCAGTGTCCTTTTAGAAAAGAAGAGAACATGTTGATTTAAAAAAAAATGTATTTTCTTAGAACAGGTTTTGAAACAGGAATAGCCAAGTAATTAAAAACAAGAAAACGGAGAGGTGAAAGAGGAAAAAAAAACAACCATCCTACTAATGCTTGAAGCTGGGGAAAACATTTGAAAGATATTTTTAGTTGTTTTGCTAAAGTGCCCATTGAAATATTTTTATTTCCTCCATCTCTGGCTTCAGAAGAGGGTTTTGTAATAGTAAAGTCATCCTCCTCCTAGCAACCAATGATATGCATGCCTATTAGAGCAGCTGCATGTATGTTTTTGTTCTTTTTATTTTTCTGGTGTCTTGTATTATCAGCGACAATTTTTGTATTTCCCCTCACCCGTTTCCTAAATATAATTATAAAAGATGGAAATCTTTGTGCAACCCTGACTTATTACTATTAAATAGGTTATAATTGTAGCCTGAAGTAATTGGCTTTTGCAGGAAAACACAGTTAACCTGGCATACCAGCATCTCTAACAGCCCATGCTTAGGGTCATTAAATTGTATTCTTGGTAACAGTGAAAATTCTAACCTTTGTTACACGTATCCTAGCATAATATTGTTAAGGAAATTGTCCTCAAAACACATTTTACATAACATTAAGAAATAGAGTAAAAGTATCCTTGTTTATGTTTATGAATGCACCATGGATCTGTGTAAATGTTTGTACTTTAAGGGATGCACATGTGGCATGGGTAAAACTGGGGCAAAAACCATCTTTACATTGGAGTTTTCAATGCATGGATTGTTACACAGAAATCTGTGTGTGGTTGTAATACGTTGTTAGTGCAAGAACCTACATTTGCACAGCAAAACAAGTAGCAGTACTATCACGAATGAAGCACGAGTTTTGGAGATTACAAAATTGGATTGGATCCCAATTACATTGGGATACCTGCCATAAATTTTGGATTTAACGCCTGAGTTCTTCCTACTTAACTGTAGTTTCCAACTGAAGCACCTGAAGTGCTCGCCTTAAGCTGTGTGTGCAGAGAGGAGGCAGCTGCAGAGGGCGATTCATACCAGGCAGGGGCTGCAACGCAATCTGGAGAATCACTCCCTCCCAAAAAGCTGTAGAGAGAGCTGAGAGTGATGAGGCCTCTGATTTAGGCAGGTCAGCTATATGCCCAAAGCTGGAGGAAGTGCAAGTAGGCTGAAGTCCCATATTGGATTTTATTGTTAATAACTTTTGTCAGAACAATTCAGAAAACTGCTTGATCTCTTCCTTATGATTAATGTTCTTTATGATTAATGATACCTACCCCAGCCTAGTACTATGCAAATGGATGTTTGTTACTGTCTGCAAACCGTGGATGTGTGCACGGTTTAAATTTCCATAACCACTGCAACTAAGTGAACGTTGCTGTCCTATTTTATATGTGGGGAAACTGCAGTACAGGAAAAAATTAACTAACTGGCCTAAAAGGTACCCTATGCCTCAACAGATTAACCATTCATGTAGGATTTCATTGAGTATAATTCTGCTCTGGGATTTCTGTTTGTTCGTTTGTTTTGTTTGGCAGAGGTTTGACGTTTTGATGCTCTTTTCCTCAGTTTTACTAAAAGCAGTTTTTATGTTACCTCTGACTCAGAATGCTTGAGGGTGGCCTTAAAATTCTGGTTGAGTTGGAATAGGAAAATCTTCTGTATATTGGATCAGGTAATTTCAAAGCCAGAAAAGCTGCTTTAGTCAGTGAATGAGTGCTTATAGCACCTCTTCCATCATCTCTGCCAGCCTGCCTGATTTAATTCAGTCAGTGTCCTGAAGTTATTGGGAAAGCCAAGAGAAAAAAGCATTTCACTTGATGTGTCACTACTCCATTGCCTCTGACTTGCTGGCCACAAGCCTTGAAATATCATATTATTCTTAATCTAAGCTATAATTTTAAACCATCAAAATGTAGTGGGGCAGTTGACACATTTTTCATTCAAATATTTAACTATACCTACCTTATGGCAACATAATCAAACTGAATAGTACACTAATTTTGCCAATTTCACAAACTTATATATTTTTGCAAGAAATTGTTACAGATCACCATTTTGATTGGTACAGTAGGATTAAACCACTGTCTTCCCGAGGTGAAATTATGAACTAGATTGTTCAATATAAAACTTTCTAGGTGAGTTTATAACAGAAAAATCTTTAGTTTGAAGATTTATTCAGTCATATATGCATGCATACTCTTATTTTTGGGTACATTTACCTGAGTAGTTGCATATTGTTTGCATTAAAGTAATTTACTTCTTAATTTCTGCGGAATGGAGAATTATAGAATTGAGCCATTGTTTTTTACAGGTTTTTAATTCTTTAATATTCTGCAACTTTGCCAAGTTGTAATGAAATTTTTTACCTTTGCTCAGTTGTTTTGCATAATTTATTCTGAATTGAGACAGAGCATAACATCAAATTGTACTAGTTCTGTCCAGTAATGAATAGGTCTTGAGACAGAGATGAGGATTTACTGAAGCTCTCATTATTGACTTACCTCTGCTTCCATCAAAATCAATGGAGATTTTACAGATATTTAAAGAAAACAAACCCCAGTAAAAGTTTCATAATATTTGAATTAACAATGAACAGAAGAACAACATACTGAAATAAAAATAGCCAAATAATGAAAAAATAATTAATCTGAAATGGGAAACTATAGTAATTTTTATATAAGTAGAGACAGGGAACCTCAATCTATTTACTTTTTCTGATTTATATTGCCTATGTATCTACAGAAAAACAGGCTGTTCTTTACCTGCCCTCTGGGCAAAAACAGTGAGCTAGATAAGTTATTCTCTCCACCTCTTTCTAAACTACTTTAATTGGGTAGTTAGATAAAAATCTCTGTTTAGATAAAGAAACAGAATATGTTGCATCTGTATGAGTGAATAGGCACAATGGGAAATATCCTAAGGACATTGCAGCTGTTTATGGGGATATAAAATATATAGATTTTTCTCACAGAATTGTGGATTTTTCCTAACATCATCTTATTGCCTTGTAATTTTCCTTCTTTCTATTGTCTGTTTTCATAAGAGTCTATTTGACTTGTTATGTTTATTTCAGTATTATGTCTAAGGAAATAAGTAGAATAACCAGATTAGAAAATGCCAACTGAAGTCTGAGACCTGACTGGTCCTCCTCTGCCTGAAAATCTCACCTGGAGGTTTATCTGAGGGAAGCATGGAGACTTAATTTTTTCTTAGGTGTAGTGATAGGTTATTATTTTAAAAGCTTTGTCTTCTTTTGTACCTACAGTAAAATCTGATTATAAAAACATGCCTGATTAAAGTTAGAATATTTTTGTCTAGTATTTGTATTCATCATCTCTTTCAGTAAGACAAATTGATTTATTTTGTTCTTCGATGAAATAGTGTGTTTAGGTAGTTACATGGATTCCCCTCCCCTCCATTATACACAGTTCATGGGGCAACTAAAATTTTGCTGAAATATAGAAGGTATCAAGAATTGTACTAAACTCTTATGATCTTGTTAGATTGAAAGAACCAGTGTTGAAGGAATAACAATCCAAGTTTCAAGTAGATGATGAGACCATAGTCCATTTATGTAATCCACGCTTGTCTTAAAAATGTGATTAGTCCTATACAGGACTAACGCTCTTCGAATCCAACTTATTTGAGGTCTGCATGCAATGTTCTCTCATCACTTGAGAAAGGAACTGTGATTAATCATCTTTTATTGCTCACCTGCTTCAGAAAGGCACTAGACTTCATGATGTAAACAGTTCCAAGAAACATAGAAATGCTTAAAAAAAGAAAGGTTTTTTTCGTACTGTAAGATTTCAGACCTAATGTTGCAAAAAGAACATTGTTTTATTTATTTTCCCACAGGGAATATTTATATATCATTAGGAGTTCACACTATTTCTTCCCTCTAGTATGTTTTTCCAAAAAAACTGTATGTCTGATTTCCAAAACAAGCTGAGTACATTAGATTTTTTTTTGTTTCTTGGTTGTTTATTTTTAACTGTCACTCTAAATATGGTGTGGTGTTTCCATGAATAGGAACTCTTGATCTTTAACAACTCAGAAAATTGTCAAATGTTCCATTTTTTACTTTGATCCCTCTACTCAGAGATAACAGCTTTCATAGAATGGATACAGCAGAGGATGATGCCTCATGGTAACATCATCAAAGGACTGCTGAGCTCTCCTCAGTGGATGGGTGCTGCTTGCTAGGGAAGAGTGCTAAATACTGGTAACAGTGTGGAGTACGCTGGGACTGAGCAGGGAGCCCAGCAGTGAGTTCAGCTGGACATGCCAGCCCAAGGCGAGGTGTGGGAGGCAGATGTGAGGAGCTGAAGCAGAGCCAAACTCGTTGAGGGGGAAGAGGAGGAAGGAAATACAATGTGGAGGTGGAGAAGAAGGGAACAGTAGGAGATATATCATGGAAGATATATCTGAGCATGGAGGTAAAAGCAGAGGTCTGGAAGTAAGAAATGGGGGCACAAATCTGAGGAAGAGAATGAGTGAGTTGGCTTGGGAGTGAGAGGGGGGAAGCAGCAGCAAGTATCCCAGGGCTGGAAAGCCCAGGAGGCAGCCTGGAGGGGCTGGAGGAGGTGTCAAATCAAGCAGGAGGGAAGAAACCCAGGCAATAGAAAGTTTGGAAAACACTAACCTCGATGATGCTAGGTATGAATGATATGGTTACACCCCAAAAGGGTAGACTTGTCGAAGTCCAAAGGAAAAAAAATGTTTTTTAATTTTTGAAAACTGAAATGTGAATGTCATTGTTTATATCAAATCCTTTAATTTCTATTTGTGCTGTTTGAAAAATATGGCAAAATTATTTCCTCATCTGTTCCTCTGAGTTAGTACTGTTTTGAGGTGAACAAATATTTTAATGAACTCATTTCTCTTTTAAATCATTAAATATATTCATGCTTGATAATATGCATCAGTTCTTTCGGGGGGGGGGGGAGATTATTACTAGAAATAATGCAGTGCATTAGAATTGCATTAGTATGTAGATCTAGGCCATATTTAATTTCCTCCTGAGCTCCGTGTTGTGCAAGAAGTGTACAAAATAGATGTAGTCTAAAGTAAAAATTGACAGAATCAGCTTGTGCCTGCAGGGGTCAGCAAAGAAGTGGCACAAATTCTGCCCCTCTCAATCTGCTCCAATTTCATTTGCTCTGTAGAGCACAGTATGCTCTGTTAGAACCAGCACACACATTTTGAATTAATCAGTCAGCTCAGCGTTAATAATTCAGTGCAAATTATAATAAGCTGATCTGCAAATGTACCTTTGAAAGTCAATGGTAGAGCTCTCTCTCACATTCAAGCTGCAAAATCTAAATCTTGCTGGAAAAGAACTGGAAATCCCTGAAACCTATGTTATACTCAGAGTCAAACTCAAAGCGTGACCTTTTCTGTTTTAATGAGTCAGCAGGCCAATGAAGAGAGGATACAGAATAGGATCTTTGTCCAAAAAAGGATGTCTAGCGGTGTTGACTTGTCTGAGCTATGTGGGATACTCTGCATGCATGAGGGTTTAAAGATAGAACTCTAGCTCTGGGAGATGATAAGTAACATTAGTCATGATGGAAGATTTTTTTTTTTTCCTCAAAGAGAAAAATCTGAGGATCTTTGGTTTCATTTCAAATGCTTTCTCACTACTAAATGGGTTTTCCTTTAATTCCAGAGTTTCTGCAAAAGAAAAATCTATGTCGGTTCAATTCTCTGTCAGGAAACCATTTGTTTCTGACCAACCTTAGCTTTTATTTGTTTAAGCCAACAATAAGTAACGGGAACTGAAATCTGGCCAAAGAGGGACACGGTTTTGTGGTTCCCACTGGGCAGCAAAGTGGCTGAGATAGGCCAGCTCAGCTAATGGCTGGCTGAAATTAAACATTTCATTTCAGGTCAGCAAAGTAGAATGAAATATTTCAGTATTTCCACATGCATTTTTAATGTTATTTTATGCATAGAATGGATACAGCAATAACAGTTATTTCATGTTTTATTAAAAACATGTCAAATTCCAGGCTGATGTGACAGATTTCTTTTTTGGTCACCTCTTATTGAATGTGAAACAATAAATCAGAAGGTAAATTATTTCTAATATTCCCAAATACAGTTAGCAATGGTATTTTGTAGAAAAATGTACACATTATGGACATTTTTAAAATAAAGAGAATATCTATACTGAGGAATAAGAAAATCACACTGGGCACCATTATCCTTATTTTTCCTGAAGTGCAGTTCTCAATATGAACCACAGCTGATGCTGTGGTCCCAGCCTGTGAAAGGGAGGCTTTGTCCCATATTCAGGAGAGAATATGCCCACTTATGCATCCTCCTTTGGTCTTTTTTTTTTTTTTTCAATAGATTGGAGGTTGTGAGCTATTACAGTTCCTAGCTTCCTTTCAGCATTAGCGTTGCCTAGTGAATTGTTCCCTATCCAGTATTTTTGCAGTTTATTCTTCCTGCCCAAGTATTAAACTTTACAGCTGTCTTTATCGAACGGCATCTTATTTTTTTTCTGGAGTATTTTCTCAGTTTGTCAAAATCAAAATTTTGAATTGTAAACCTGTCCTCCAACATGCTTGTGACCCTTCTCTGCTTAGAGTCACTTGTGATCTTAAGTGTATTTTCTATGCCATCATGCAGTTTGTTTTTTATAATCAAGGTGGATGTCAAAGTAATTTATTGTAGTCCTTTAAAAAAAACCCAACAATAACAAAAACAAACCACAAAAAACAGAGAGGGGAAGTTATTATTAGTTTGGCAATAACACATTCAGATGGTCAGCAACACCTATTTTAAACTGAGAGATAATTTTTCATTCAGGACCCTCAACTCTCTCTTAAGACTTTCAGTTGCCATCTAGCCTAGGGCAACGGATAATAGAGAACTCCCAGGTTAATTTCCTGTGTTGAGCAGCATGTGCCACATAGACAAAGGCCCAGTCTTGGTTGTCCCACAGGAATATTCGATAATCAACAGAATTTGTGATGCTAATAGCAACTAAACTGTCTATAATAAAATGAAATTTGCTTGCCTTCAATTCCAGGAATACAGAAAGATTTGTTTACCTGAGCCACACAATTTCTGGTCCCTAAGAATGAATCTGATAATTTAAAGCCTTTGGGCCTGGACTCTAATTACTAAATTTTACCAAAGGCTCTGTGCCTAGTGTGACTTCATTCAGCACGCTTAGCCAATGGGAATTAGAGGGACTTAATGGATCCAAAACCAATATACAATCAATGCCAGAGGGCATTTCCTCCTCTCCTAGGAGAAACTCACTCATTGCCTAAAGAGGGAGCCAGGATAGTTGCTATAAAAAAGTGGGTGGTCATAGCTAGCTGAAATAAATTTCACCACACCATGTCTCTTTGCATATTCTCCTGTCATAATGTATTTCTAAATCCATGGGTACTTAGATCTACCACTGGATAGCATACAGCGGTGATTTTCAAGCCTCAGTTCTTTTGGTAATAATGGAAAAGTGGATTGAGAATATAGCAAATAAATTAAATTAATTATGTAGGAGGCAGTGAAATATGACTAAATGCATTGGGATCTTCTTGTTCCTGATGATGCATCTGAATCATTCACATCTTCTGAACTGTTCAGTTTCCTGGTGGATGCACTCGTATGAGAGAGTTCAGTTCAAAACTACCTACAAAGAAGTATATGACTGTGTAAATCTAATTTAGAAAACATTAGCAATTATGGAAGCCTTGGTTTATATTTAGATTGTTGATATCATTCACTCAACTTATAATGCCTTTGGACAGGGACTGGATTTGTTTTATGAGAATTCTGGGACTATAAGAACTGTAATCAGACTTGCTGGCCTTTGTTTTTGTACCACAGGTAGACAATAGCTATTAAAGGACAATCTTTAGTGGGAAAATAGTAAAAGCAGGTTTCACATACTCAAAGCAAGTATCTAAAACAAAAAAACACCGAAAAGTACAGGTGAAAAAGACGTATGAATTTTAAGAATTTACTATTAAATATTGGAATTAAAATCTCTCACAAAAGTAAAAATAGCTGCCACTGGTGACCTCAGACAAAAAGTCTGTGTAGTAGTTGCACCTAATCTCATCATTTTCTGTGACACCTGAAGGATTTGTCACACTGTATTTGGCTTGTGTGAGCAGTAATGTCTCAAAGTTAACAGGTAACTGTTCTCCCACATGCATAGCTGCACTGAGGAGGCCAATAAACATATAATCCCAGTGTAAACTCTAAATTTCTGTGAGCAGAATAATGGTTCCATGTTCCTTTCTACAAATGACACCTGTGTTCTCAGAGCTATCCAAAGCCAGGTGATGACCTAATGTAAACCAAGGTCATTCTGCTTCAGTGAACTACCAATAGCTCAGACCAGAAACACTTGGTCTTAGTGCTGTCATCCTTGGACTTGACTTAACTGGGTTACCATCTCTAATTTTGCAACGAAACATTGAGTGTAAGCTGAACGCTTAGTAATGTGCAGTTCAGGCCCCAGCCCACTAGACCTCTTTGATTTTTCCCTGTGTGAGACTCTTCCATCCCTCATGGCTCCTCCTGCACACTTTTGGCATAGACTTCTGACCAGGTACAGGCTCCTCGGGTGACTTTTGGTCCCACAGACTGCATACTTCCTTGGGTGATAACAGTTTGTAACTTACAGGCCATCTAGTAATTGAAATAACGCAGATGTCAGAAAAAATTAAAAAAAAAAAAAAAATAGACTGTTCTTTGCATTAATTGGCTTAAGAGAAATAGGAAGATTGATGAAACACTGTAAACAGACTTGCATACAGTTTTCAGACCCTGTTCTCTCATCAGTCAAATGTTCTTTGGACATAATCTTCCTGTCCTGGGTGTGACTATTTTGGATTAGGGACTTCCACCCATGCTTGTAGCCATGGTTGCTCTTTTCTGAAACCACTGTCATCTTCTGAGGTCTTTTCTCTGAGATTGTATCAGTCTTTCACCCTCCCTCTGCTTTAAAAGACTGGTTTCTGCAGATTTTTTTTGTCCTTTTTTTTTTTGTGCGTGTGTGATTTCAGACAATCTGACATCTTTAAATTTCATCCATCTTGTCATCCTAATGTGTTTTCAGTCAAATGGACACTTACGGGGTTTTTTTATCCTCTATTGTTCCTGCACTGGTAAAAATCCAACTTCACCCTGTTGGCAATGTTTTTTTACAGGTGCACACTGATGTATTCAAAACAGAGCCAGTAATTCTTAAATTTTACACAGATATTTTTTGCAAACAGTCACTTGCTGCAAAGGCGCAAGAAGCAGATGAAGGCACTGTGACCCTCTGAGAGACTGGCAAAGAAATAATTTAATAATCTGTTTCTGCAAAACTGCTTTCAGGTAGGTTTTTCCTGAAAGAATTTTCTCAGCTGATTACAGGTAGCATAAAGCTTGCAAACATTTCTCTGGTTTCTAAAAGTCATTGTAGTTATTTATAATGTGCCAACTTATTATATTCTTTAATATTTAAACGAATGCTATTTTAAGCAGTAACTGAACAACAAAGTAATTTAAATTCTGTTATGTTATTTCTTGCCCATCTGTGTGCACCATGCTTGTTTTAAATCTGAAGAAATTTATAGATCTAGAATCATTTTTCTGTAGTGCTTTCAATTCATTGTTCAATTTTTGAACCTATAACATATTTCCTGCTAGCTACACAGATTCACAGTTCTTTCTTTGCTGATATTCGTCTAACTCTGAAGTGCAATTCAGTCAATTGTATTTCCTTGCTGTTTGCAAGTGTAGAAAGTCTTTATTGACCTTAGTGTGATAGAAACTTATCTTTGGTACAGTAACCAATAAATCTTGCAGTTGAAATATGTCTGCTTTAATCTTCACTGTAATCAATTAAGCTTTGAGGTTAGAACTGCTAAGATTTAACTCAGCCGGCTGTATGCAGAAGTCTCCAAGCTATCTTTTTTGAGGAATTGGTTGTGATATTAGGATGCATTAGTAGAAGAGTAAATCTATACACAAGATCTAAATTTGGGCACCAGCTATAGAATGATGGTTAAAGTATACAGTGGGGTAATGTATTATGTCTCCTTTTTGGTAAAAACTCAATAATTTATAAGGCTTAAGAATATAAGTGATTTCTAGGTTGTACAGAAAACTTGAATACATGTATTACTAAAATTCCACAGAACTTGTTTTTGGGTTTTTTTTAAGCAATTATTTTTAATACGAATAATGACTCATGCATTAGTCAGACTGTTGATTTGAAGGGTCATTTCCAAATGCCATATAGTAACGCAGTTTCTGCTACTACTTCCATTTTTGTTATTCTTTTTTTTTTTTTCCCTCTAGCTAATCTTCAGATATTGAACTGTCTGGCACTCCTTCAGAAATAACAGTCAGAATGCAGATACTGTTTAGCTATCAAGATACTTAACCTCAGAGCCTCAGGAAAACACGAAACACTTCCTCAGAATGGTAAATGTGATGATATTGTTGATTTAGCTATTCAAAAAAAGCACCCATGAGCTAGATTGCACCATGGACTTACAAGAACCCCAGAGCATACCGAGGATATCCTTTCCCAGGGCCTTATGAAACACTGCTGGAGGAAGCATTAGCCAAAATGGTTACCAACATCATGGCAAAGTTCAACAGTAGCAAGATTCAAATCCTCTGAAGCCTTATTGCAATAGTGTCAGTCCTCCCTGTCCAAGCTTACTGCCTGTGACTCCTGCTAGGGGTAGGTGGAGTGGCTGTGATAGAACCTCTGTCAGCAGAGAGCAGCCTTGAGTGTCATCCACCTTTCCCACCTTTTGCAGGTCCTCTTCAATCCCTCCCTCTCTTTTCCAGCACAAGCCCCGGCTGTGTTATTTTCCGCCACACAGGCTATGCTATGAGCTCACTGAGCTGACCTGTGTGGAGCAGTGTGGGTGGAAATCTTTCTTCCTGATGAGCTGGTCCATCACAAGTTTCCTGTATCTGTTTCAAAACCAGAATAAGAAGAGTTCTTTTCTTGTCTGTCTTCTCCATTTGCTTTTTTTGTTTTTCCCTTGGCTCCAGGCAAAATGGAGCAGAGGATGCTGCTGCTGTGGGGAATAAACTTCTCTTTCCCTGTGAATTATGAAAACACTCCGGGTGTTCATTTTTTCCACGCTCCATACAAGCCAGGCTTTGTCAAGCCTGAGCAATAAACAGCATCTCCTGTTTTTCAGAACAAGGTGGTATTTCTTTTTTTCTTGACTGAGTGGCTTTTCATCAGAAAGCAAAGATCCGTCTAAACTGAAAAGCTTTTGTAGCAATATATTAGTTTCATCAGAAGTTCCCTAGTGGGGAACACTGAAAAAAAACTGCAGGGCCCACCCTTTCCCCCGGCAGCCGGGAGCATAGGGTTATGGCACTTACCTGACTTGCGGGAAGTGCAGGTCCAGCTTCATGCTTTGCCTAATTTAGAAGAGAGACTGGAACCGAAGTCTTCCAGCATGCTGGAGGCATGACCTTAATGTCAGACTGCTCAGAACATTTTTCGGTGCCTCGCAGGATTTTTCTAAGACCTTTACATGGTCTTAGTTCTAGCTTGAACATTTTCGCAAGATACAAAAATAGTTTATTTTGCTGCATGCTCTAGCATTGTATCTCATCAAAAAGGGATTCAAAAGAATGAAAAGCTCTGAGAACAGTGAGTTGCTGAGAAATACAAGCTTACAAGTTGATTTTTTCTGTACACATTTTCTTAGCTGTAATTTCTAGACAGAAACACTCTGGAGGAGGGACCTATTGGATCATGAAGTCAAGGGAGGAGTAAAATGTAGAAGAAACAGTTTGAGGTAGGAAATAACACTAAAGTCTTAAAACCTGCTGATGTAGTGCCACTTATTTCCCACTCCAGACTAAGCCCTTCCCTCTACTGCAGAAGCAGACACCTTCCTCAATGAAACTCCCCTGCTCTCCTGGGTCATTTCTCAGCTGGTGCATTTCCTCAGCCTGGTTTATCATTCAGCTGCATGCATGCTTGAACCAGTTCTCTAAGGGCAGCAATGTACAGATAATATAGGAGTTGCAGAACCCCCCTTTCAGCAATGATGTTGTGCATGCGAGCTTAAACTGAGCATGAAATGACAGCAGAAAACTCTGGAGGAGATCTGTTACTGTTTGAATCATTTGTCTATTAAGTATAGTGCTTTCGAGACTCATGGTGGCTGGTTGAAGTCCTAGCTCTAGTGAGAAGCTCAGAGGACTCAATAAGAATTTCAGTAGAGCCAAGGATTCAAAGGCATTGCCTTGAAGAGGATTCAACCTTACCTGAAAAAACTGTCTGCCTAAAGCTGTTTCTGTCTCCAGTCTCAAAGGCAGTTCCAGGTGGTAAGTCTATACCAACATACAATCAGGAATCAACAAAGATAGAATTTAAGAGCGATAAAAATCACACAGGAACAAAGTAGAGAGTAGCATGAGTAGGAACAGCCTGCTCAGGTTGCGTTGCTGCCTCCTGTTGTTTTTCAAATGTATACCTCTTTGGCTTGGTTTCTAGAATATGCCATAGAGTCATCTTGCTGACTTTTGCCCTGGATAAGCATTCTTTGTGTATGGGGAACAGAGCTCTGCATTGAAGAGGAGTATATCTATCTTAAAAGGCACAGAAAAACAAAAGGATATGTGCTATCAGGGAAACATATAGGGGGATTTGACTTGTTACTTTTCAGAAACAATTGCAAAGGCAAAAAAAAAAAGCTTCTTTTCTCTGTTGAGACTCCACTGCTCATAAAGTTTCTATTGTTGTGTGGTAAATCGCTTTTTTTTGTGACAGGTGTTAATGCATGCATTACCCGGGAAAAGATAGTGTTAAAATTATTAGTGTATACTCACAGTAAATTTCATGTTTGATTTTAAAAAGGCGTTAGTAATAATAATAATGTTAAGTGCCTGTTTATTCTTACAAGCAAAATTAAAATCAGGTGGAATTTAAAGCACTTATCTGTATGTGAAGATTTCATTGTGGCTACTTCCAGGTTTGGTGAATTTACCCTGCACGTCCTGTTACTCTGTCGATGGCTGAAGTGACTGAGGTGCCTCAAGCTGCAGTTAGGAAGCAGGTGACACAGGTAGCACAGACTTCTTCCTCTCTGTGTTAACAGAAACACTGGGCACAGAAATCTTTGCTTCTTGTTGACAGACATCTTCAGTTAGTCTGAAGATTAGATGGAGAAGATGTAATTTTCAAGTTGTTTTTATTTCTGAGATAGCTAAAATATCTGATTTGAGAGCAAAACCTAAAATCTTGTTAAACAGTATTTTTAAAGGGTGCATTCTAGTTGAGATTTTGAGAATTTTCTGGCAGCATATTTTTCTCCTGGGAAATACTGATTTGGAAATGTGATAATCTGGACAACCGTTTTTTTAGGAGAAAAAAATAAACAGATCCCATTTCATTGTGAAATGGCTTTTTAAAGTTACATCTTAAAACATTTAATATGTTAAAAAGCCTCATTAAGAATTCCACCAGAATTGCAATATTTTGGGATGGAGGTATAAGAACAGTGGTTTGTTTTCTTGGGAAATCTCTAAAAGCTTTGTTATTTTTTTTTCTTAGTACATAGGGAGAAGAACTACTTTAAAACACAAATAAACTTTCAGTGTGTTCAAGCCTGTTTATATGCCACCCTGTGTGTGAGGTGAGTTCTAGGAGACAACAATTCAAAGTCAACCCTACCTTGTAATTTGACTGGCTTGTCATAAAAATAGTCCAAAACCTGCTTTTTCCCTGTTGTTATTATTTTTTTTTTCCAAAACAGAAGAACCAGTTTGAACCTTTTTTTTAGAGTCTCGCTCATTCTACTGATTTTAAGAGGCATTGAATCAGACCACTTGTTAACATAGTTAACACCCTGATATTCAAGGGTGTGTGTGTTTACCCCATTTTCCAATAGCTACCGGTAGTTGGCTGATCTCATTTCAGTGCATGATTATAAAACCACAAAAGTAGAACATTTCTTAGCTGGATAGACATGTTGCTATTTTTGGCTTTTTAGTCATGTATATTTATGAGCTTCTAAAATTGTATGTCCAATTTCAGGACTTCTTTAGTGTCTAAATCTCATGAATTATAAAGTAAATATTTTATTATACATGATTATTAACTATACATAAGAAAAATTAAAAGTAATATTATGACTAATTTCCTGTGGGAACTGATAAATTGCCTGTATATTTATTTCTTGTTGAAAACGATGACTTCATGATTTCATGATTCCCGGGCAGAATATTTGTACCTTTGACAAATAACGCAAAACATATTTTACACTTCTAAAACCCATTTACGTGCCATTTTGAGAGCTTGGTCTGCATTAACAGAAAAATACAAACATTTTTTGCAGCAAACAAGGTAATTGACCTGTCACTTAAAAAAGATAAAAATCTCCTTGCTATTATTTCCACACCTTTCTTGTTTTCATTTATAGACTGATTATTATGCCTCACTTTCATGCATCTTCACCCAAACTCATCTTTAGCTCAAGCCTGCAACAGTGTCATTTAATTAGGAGAAATAGATAAATACTTTCCAACACCCCATTGTTCTCTCTGTTGAAATTTTCTGGACTTATTTATCATACACTTAAAAATATTGGCTATATATAAGCATTTTAATTGTTTTATATGAATTAAGGAATTTCTGTATGTGCTGGCTTCTGTTTTTTTATTCCTAAAAGAACAAAGCTATGTCCTTACTAGTTATCTAAATACCCACTCAGGTGGTATTTCTCTGTGGGAAAAGTCTCTAGAGTCTACTAAGGGATAGACTCATGCTGCAGCCTTAGTATAATTCAGTTTAAAATCAACTCAGCCATGAGATACAAACCCCTTGGGAATCACATGTTGTTAGTTTCAGAACTATTTGTTTGAAAAATACACTGGTTATTAAAGCAAAGGATGAAAGGCGAGGGCAAGCAGTGGGGCGGACTGAGAGTGGACCCGCAGCATGGGAGAGAAGGATGCGACAGCCATGGGAAGGGAGGCAGGGGCAGGAGGGAGAGCCTCCGTGGGGAAAAGGGGACTGGGAGAGCATGATGTGGAGCTGTGCTAAGGGGTCCAGCTGGGGATGAGAGAATGTGAAATGGATGGAAACTTTCAAGGTCTGAAGAAAATAAAATACGATTAGGATGAGAATCGTTACATAGAGCATTACAGTAGTAAGAGCCTCAGATGAGTGGCAGGTGAAGAAGGTTTTCTTTTTTCTTCTAAAAAGACAGTTTAAAAAGAAGCTTAAAGAGTCACTGCTGCTTATTTTGCCAAATGGGAGTTAAAAGTGATATTTTAAGCAAGGCGTTCTCCAGTATATGTGGCAGATATAATGGCACAGAGACCACTCCCTGTGAGCCTCCAGCCCCACAATCTCTAGATTATCAGCCAAAATATCCTGAAGAACATTAATAATTCTAATATTCTTAAGCTTTTTAGGTAAGGAGAGAGGAGTTCTGCTAAACACAGATTTGGATAAACTGCTAAGACCAAGTCTTGCTCCAGTTTCACTAGGAAAGATCTACCTTTTTCTCTGCTTAAACTGAACTGTCAAGGCATTTTTACACATGTTATAGAATATACAAAAGTTTCAGGTAATTTGATTTAAAAGACTTTCAGGTAAGAGCAATCTGCAAAGCACTTCCTTGTCAAAACTTTGACTGGTTGTGGTATGGAAGGGAATATGGATAGGTAAACACAATTTACCTACCATTAAACTGGGCAACAAAGAGCAGTTGAGTTTGTCTTTGTGTTTACCATTGCACTGCTACATTGACATATAAACTATGGTCCCCTAATTAGTAGTAGTGTAATGGTTAGGGATCCACATAGTAATAAAACTGCTTGTAGAAAGGCTGCTATAAAAGAGACTTCAGTGAGCTCTAAAGTTATTTAATTGTCTCCAAATTAGATGTGGGGAAAATAGCATTTAAACCAGGCATTTTTTGTAATATTGTGGATTGCGTGTCTGAGAAAGGTTTTAGCAGCCTAGGCTTGCAAGTGAAGAAATGATTGTGAAAGCAGTGACAGCTGCAAACATGAATACTTAGCTTGCCAGGATCCTATCTTTACTGAAGAGCTATTTTTTAAAGGTGTCTGCAGTTGACTGGAAATGTGAGTTGCAACAAGCAATTGCTCTTACTGAAGCACTCTACAATAAAACATATGTTGAATAAATTGTAGACTTGGGTTAGGCTGAATGCAGACTAGAAATGTTAAGGTTTAAAATTCTATTAAAATCCTTACAAAAATTTGTATCATTTTATATTTTATGATCTGTTATCTTTGGTAATCATTAATCAAAGTAAATGTAATTTTTAAATAGATTTGAATCTCAATGTATACTTAAATATTGGAGGTTTGAAAATTTTTTTTTTAAAAACAAAGCAATAATGATATCCAAACATTTTCACAAGCTCACTTAGAAACTTGTGAGTTTGCTGAGTCTGGCGAGCCTTGTGCTCACATGAAATACTCATCCTGGTTCAGTAATTTTAAGGGTAGCACATGCGATTTTAAACATGTTTCACAGTACTGTTCTGTGCCATAAGAGAAATAGTCCTTAGAAGATCCACACGGTAGGAAGAAAGCATTCTAGTGAAATAAATGGAAACATTTATTTCGTAGTTTTCCAAGGTGGAAAACTTAACTACACAATCAAGTAAAGTTTTTTATTTATTTACATGACAGATCATTTCTTGTGCAATCTAGCAGTTTCTACTAATAACTAGGCAGTTTATACATACAGAATCAAGAAAAGAACCTAAAATATTAACTCAGATCAACCCTATTTCTTTGGTTCTAGTGGCATATTCCTACTGCATTTGCTGAGTACAAGCCCTGTTATATCACCTGGTTGAATGGTATAACTCCTCTGTCATCCTTTGAGATGTTTCTCTGGGTAGATTGTAGATCTCCAAGCTGTTTTAGTCTTTTTTCTTCTATAAGTACAATCACTTCTTTAATGTCAGCTGGAAGAAAATGGTTATTAAGGCATTAATGATTGGGTCTGACATGGGGGAAAAAGTGCATGTGAAAGTCTTTAATTAGGCGCATCCCTTGTTTTTGTGTGACTGACTCGCTGCGGGTTTACGATATAATTGGGTTGATTTCCAATCTTGTTTTGGGAACAGCTGTGATGTGTAAAAATCTCTTTCCCAAATCTAGTGCACAAGTTAAAATGCACAGAATTGCTCTCCCCACTATTAGCTAAATTTCCTGTCACAGACACATGTTAAATACTGTATATGTCAGGGACATTTTTTGGCTTGGGAAGTGTTAATGAGAGAGTGTTGAGAGAGAACTGGCAGAAGTAGGAAGAGACCTTGCTCTGATTCAGCTACTGCATTGCTCTCTTCATTGTGCAAAACTTCACATAGACCTTAGTTCTGCCCTAGCTTTGACTGAGAGCAAAATGAGCTTCTGGGAGCCCCGCAGACAGAGAGTTATCCCACAGCCTGCTCAGAGATGGCTTTAGCTGTTCTGTCTGAATCCAAAATTGAGGGTCTGACAGCATGATTTTAATCGTTGTCAGGTTTGAGCAGGAAGAAGATTTGAATTCAGGCACTGTATTTAAATTTTGAGGGAAATGATATTTCCAAACTTTGTATCTGGCTCTGAAGAACTGTAGGACTATCATCCTAGAGACTTACTAAATGGGAGTAATGCATGCTTTAGGTTTATCAGAAACGTGTTTCACTGTCTGAGTGACATAGGTAGAATCTGGACCTAAAATTATTCTAGAAGCTCACACTGCCAGTCAGCTAACTGCACAGCAGCTGAGCCTCTCTTACTCTCTGTGCATACACACTTTACCTTCAGGAAATCCAAGTAATTCAACTTAGGTTTGCAGTGAAAAATGGTTTAAGAGGACTACACTGTATTTTATTCCTTGAGGGTACCATGGTTTGCTGTAGACCGAGAATAATTACAGTTACTATGGATGAGATGAAAACAGGTTTGTTCTTAGGTGTGGTAGCTTGACAGTCAGTGTGAGCTGTAATAATGAGTTTGGAAAGGGATTTGGGACCATCTAGTTTGTCTTTCCTTTCTCAAAGAAAGCAGCTGTGGTGATGAACCCAGTGAACCAGCACGAAACTTGAAGAGAAGCTCATGCTTAAAAGAAAAATGTGTCAACCAAACACCATCCTGTTCCTTCCCTTTGAATCATGTGTAAGATGTGAAGGTCAATCTTCCCAATGGTGTCACTTTAGTGACCAACCATCCATTAGTCTCCAGCCACAAGCATGCAAATTGTGCCACTGTTGAAGGATGTTGTCTTTTTGTCATCCCACCTGTAGCTGCACAGCTGGTGACATCTCACCTAAAGTCACATATGTCAAGGCACTATCACAGTATGTCAGGAAGGTGCAAATGTTTTAGAGGAAGTGAGAGTGGGTAATGAGGCATGTGTGCTAAAAATTGCATCTCATACAGTGGGGGAAAAGATATGGATAAGACCAAAGGAGAGACAAACCAACAAAACCGGAGCTGGTCTCAAAAACCTTCATCCCACACATGCATATATAAAATTAATTATTTTATGAATTAAGGCTACCATAACAGAATAGCAGTAGGTATGTGATATCGAAATTACTGGAGAGTGAATGTGAAAGGCTTCTGTTGTCAATGGTGCCCATAAAAAATAACAAACCACCATGTAATGGCACAATTTACTTAGTCCAGGGGAAAGCAGTATTCAAAAAGCTTGAAACAAGCTGGTTCACATCCTTCAGCAGATAGATGTCTCGGCAGAAAACACAAAACCTGCTGTGGTAGGTGTTGAGGCATTTTGGGAGAAAGCAGAGGTGCTTGCCTTCCTTGCAGTGCAAGGAAAGGTCAGAGCTGCATACCTTAAGTGCAGAGACTGTCAGTCTGTGGGCTGGGTGAGCAGTCGTGAACCCAGTCACTTCAGCCGTTGCTTCATCCCATCTATAAGAGTCAGGTACTTGGGGTGAGGGCTAGGTTGACTGGCCTGAAAAATCAAACTTTTCTACTGGAAGAGGATGATACAATTACCAGGGGAATAAAACTTTTCCTGTTCTGTTTCTTCTGGCCAAGCTCAAATCTGTGATACCTGACTCCTTTTAAAATCTTTGTATGTGACCTTTTGCTTGTTTGTCTTCAGAGGATAAAATCTGAAAACTATATTGCAAGATTATTTTCAGTACCAATTGAGCTGAATTTTGGAAGCCTAGTGGCAAAGCCACATTCTGAGAAAAACCTTTCTCCCAGGTCGCAGTCTGCAGCTACAGGGCGTCTTCGTTGTCACACCTAGAGAAGCTCGCTGGTCCTGTGAATGTAGCTGGTGATCTTTGCTGTTTAGAACTCACCAGATCTGCCCCAGAGAAAATGAATTGAACTATTGTTGCTATGTTCACTGGAAGCTGTGGGAGGATCAGGTGGAGTGACTCTTCAAGGGAGAGCCGAGAGCACTCTGGATTTCGCAAGTAGATAGCTTATGTTCAAATTTTTATTGATTTTTTTCAAATACACATTTGTCCTACTTCTGGCATCTACAACAACTCTCTTCAAAGTAGAAAACTCTTTTGCCTGATCTGACATGCCTAAAAGAAAATCCAAACTTTTCCTACTTTTTTCTGCTAGTGGATACAAGTTATAATTTGCAACAGTCACATGGCATACTGCCATGTCAATCAAGCTTTTTAAATGAGATTTGATTTAAACACTGCTTGCTTAAATCCTGTGTCTACACAGGCCTACACAGCTATGCTCTCAATGAAATGAATAGTTGTCAAAAGAACAAAACACGTATTATCTGTTCCTTACACTGATTTGAGCAATAATGAATACCGTTACAAAGGAAGACTCTAGCAGATATGACAGACTTGGGATTTTGTTTTTTTAAAATCACATCAGGAACACTGGATATGAATTAAAACATGGTAGTGTGTGTGGAGGGAATCAAATGTCTAGCAGAATTAGAATCACCTATTTTAATTGATCTTTATTGACATAATGTTGGGATAATAGAGGGGCATAGGGGAGGATTTTCTTGTCATGAAATGTAGTTTTTGTATGAAAGTAAAATATATTTGAAAATGTCAGAGAGATTCAACCATGAGAGAAGATTTTAAATATGTGGCTAAAGAATTTTGTATTTTCCAATACAATTTTTCCAAGACCTATTGTAGAAAATAATTTCTCCCAGGAGTACCAAGGCATAAGCACATCCCGCTTCAATGTACCACCACCATCCAACTTTTGCTGACCCTTTTTCCTGATCCACAGGCTCATGAAGGCAGATGGATCTTTTCTATTACCCTTTGTGATGGTCTCACTGATGTTTCCAATTCCTAGCTGGCTTCTGTCTGTACTTATTGCTGAGGAATCCTGTGCTGGGTTATGGTGCTGATTTTCCCTGTACACCAGAATCCCTAAAAAAATTGTATTTAAAAAAGAATTGCCAAGGAAAAACTTATCTTAATGATGGTGATATTTGTCTGGTAATATTTTTCTTCAGTGATTTATATTACATTTTTAGTGGGTATGTATTTTTCTCCCACGCAGTAACAATGATCTGATATGGTGTTGCATTCCACCTGTGGTACCTCTATACCAGGACATTTCCTATTGAAACTCCATGAGGTAGTGCTATGGTTGGAATTTTGTTTTATTTTGCTTGTTTTAAGGGGCTTGGAAAAAACAAATCTGAGACAGTGAGGGGAGCTTCCAGTTTCACCTTCCTCATAGTGTGTTATCTTTTCTGATTATCTGGTAATCTCTGATTATCTAGTGGACAAAACACAACAGAACTTAAACAATTTGGACTGAAGTGTCTTTTCGTCAAATGACAAACAAGCACCATTACATTCTGCGCTGTTTCTGCATGTGGTGTCCCTCATTCCTTCCTAGCCCCAGCTGTAAGTTGCAGGTCTGGGTTACAGTTTAGTGTGTACAATTTATTTAGTAATAAAAAGAATTATGGCAACAGTGTGGAATGGTGCTGCAGACACTAGAGAATCCCCTGCACATAACCCGCTCTGCAGGGCTTGTCAAAACCAAGTGGAAATAAGTATGGCTGCTGTAATATAGGGCTAGAACAGAATCATATCAAATATATAAAAGGGAAAGATGAAGCCTTTTCTTCTCTTCTTAAAAAAAAACAATGCAATGTGACATTTGTAGGCATAGGAAACGTCTTTCTTGCTCCAAGTAACTGTTATTCAAATCCACCTTCTGTTACCTAAAAAAAAGTTTGTACTTTTAAAAGTGTGCTCCAAAGTTGCCCATTTTTTCCAGTTGCATCCTTTGTTCTAAGAAAGTATATTACCTCTTCTCTGAAAACTTTGCCTCACTTCTGGCCTCAAGCAGCATCAACTGCTGGAACAACCCTATTAAATAAACTGTACACAGATAAAGATCTTTTGCAGATATATTTTGAAAACATATGCAAACATCTATGTTTCTGTCTGTATTACTGGTGAAGCAATCTCCTTCTCTGCCAGGAGGACAAGGTAAGGTAGTAAGTGCTTGTCAGGGGGGGTTGCGTTGTATGAGCATCCTGCCTGTGGAAGAGAAATAGTTGATGTGTTTCTGTTTGTCAGTTGTAGGCACGCATTTGTAATGTGATAAATGCCTGCATATGTAGGTCATATTTATATGAGCTACCCCACTTTGGTTACAGCGTCCTTGTATTATTATCAAACATCAGCTTTAAATCCAAACCTCTTTTCTCCCTGCATAGCTGGTCCCTTCTACCTCTTCCGTGTGTTCTTCACCTCTCTTGGTTCCCCATTTACTTTGCAGTATGCACTTTCTGCCAGACCTGCAGGAGAGAGACTTTTTACCAGGGCCTGTAGCGGCAGGACAAGGGGCAACTGTTTTGAACTGAAAGAGGGTAGATTTAGATTGGACATAAGGATATTTTACAATGAGGGTGATAAGACGCTGGAACGGGTTGCCCAGAGATGTTGTGGATGCCCCATCATCAGAAACATTCAAGGTCAGGTTGGACGGGGCTTTGAGCAACGTGATCTAGGGAAAGATGTCCCTGCCCATGGCAGAGGGGTTGGACTAGATGACCTTTAAAGGTCCCTTCCAACCCAAATCATTCTATGATTCTATGACCTGTCCAGTGGGAAGAGGCAATTTTTCACATTTTGGTTTTTGAGATCATATCGGTTCCTGCGTTTACAACTAGGGGCATTGGTTCTTTCCCTGAAAACAACCTATCTAGTTCAGCACACTTAAACTTAGCCTTTATACTAGTTCCAATACACAGCCCCTTCTGTCCTTGGCTTCATGACAACTCTTGATCTTATAGATTCAAAGGCACCCTTTAATTTTTGGTTGTTATTTATTTATTTAATATCCAGTATTACATCTACAATCAGCTTTTGACTACAGTGCTTACCATTTCATAACGTCTGTACTTCCTGGATAAAGTCATCAGAGCTCATGAAGGAATGGAGCTAATGACCCCTGAGAACAAAACTTCTCTTACAAGTGGATGCAATGGGTTCTCCAGGTAAGGTTTCTCTCAAATATTTGATTCCTCAACAAGCTACAAAGAAATTATAAAAAATAACAAAAGATGTAAAAGAGGATTATCTTCAGAGACTTCTTGATTATAGTTGTGACTTCCCAAAGTCAATCTTCTAAAAGCTTGAAATCCATCTTTTGGCAAGGAGGTAGTGTTAGTCCATGCATGTTTTCCTTGATTTGTATGGAAGATACAAAATCAAAGTTGAATATATACTCTGTTTGACCTTCAGTTTTACATATTCTGACTACATAACTTTTCTCCTTTCCTTTCTGCCTCCCACCTCCTGCTTCTTTGCATTGCTCTTGCTGCATAATAAATCTTTCAGAAATATTCAACATGAATTGATCATTATCCTGTCTTGCTTATGTTATGTCAAGCAAGCACAAGAAGACTCTTGTTTCTGAAAGAGTCCATGTTTCTTGGTTCATTTATTTTCTTATTAAGTTCAGATGGAGGATGAAGGATGCTATTTAATAAAAAAAAAAAATCAGTTTAAGGACACAACAGAAAACAGCAATGTTATTACTGCGTCTTATCCAAACAAGGTATTAAAAGTTTTCTAAAAAGCAGACTGTGCTGCAGATTAGATATTTTCTCTCAGCTTTAGGTACAGCTTCAATACTACCATCTTCTTTCTGTTCTAATTTTCTTAACTCCTCAGGGCTTCAATTCAGCTGACACAGGTGTTTTCCTTATTCCCTCTTATCAGATCAGTTTCAAACATAAATGCTGCTGCCATATTTGATGCTATCTCAAACTTCTTTTTTTATTTATTTTTAGTGGTTTATCTTTTTTGCTGAAATCTTTGGAGAGTTAAGAGCTAGTACAAAGCTAAATTATTTGGGGCACGTGGACTTGACTTGCATTGGAGAGATATAAAACTCAGTTCCATTTGGGGGGTGGGGAAAGTTACATTTCATAGAATCATAGAATCATTTAGGTTGGAAAAGACCTTTAAGATCATTGAGTCCAACTGCAAACTAACACTGCCAAGTCCACCACTAAACCATGTCCCTAAGTGTCACATCTACACATGTTTTAAATACCTTCAGGGATGGTGACTCAACCACTTCCCTGGGCAGCCTCTTCCAAGGCTTGATAACCCTTTCCATGATGAATTTTTTCCTAATATCCAGTCTAAATCTCCCCTGCCACAACTTGAGGCCACTTCCTCTTGTCCTATTGCTTGTTACTTGGGAGAAGAAATCGACACCCATCTCCCTACAACCTCCTTCCAGGTAGTTATAGAGAGTGATAAGGTCTCCCCTGAGCCTCCTTTGCTCCAGACTAAACAGTCCCAGTTCCCTCAGCCGCTCCTCATAAGACTTGTTCTCCAGACCATTCACCAGCTTCATTGCCCTTCTCTGGACACGCTCCAGCACCTCAATGTCCTTCTTGTAGTGAGGGGCCCAAAACTGAACACAGGATTCGAGGTGCGGCCTCACCAGTGCTGAGTAGAGGGTCACGATCACTTCCCTAGTCCTGCTGGCCACACTATTTCTGATACAGGTCAGGATGCTATTGGCCTTCTTGGCCACCTGGGCACACTGGCAGCTCATATTCAGCTGACTGTAGACCAGCACCCCCAGGTCCTTTTCCTCCAGGCAGCTTTCCAGCCACTCTTCCCCAAGACAGTAGCGTGGCATGGGGTTGTTGTGACCCAAGTGCAGGACCCAGCACTTGGCCTTGTTGAACCTCATACAATTGGCCTCGGCCCATCCATCCAGCCTGTCCAGATCCCTCTGTACAGCCTTCCTACCCTCAAGCAGATCAACACTCCTGCCCAATTTGGTGTCATCTGCAAACTTAGTGAGGGTGCACTCAATCCCCTTGTCCAGATCGTTGATAAAGATATTAAACAGAACTGTCCCCAGTACTGAGCCCTGGAGAACACCACTTGTGACCGGCCACCAACTAGGTTTAAGTCCATTCACCACAACTCTTTGGGCCCGGCCATGCAGCCAGTTTTTTACCCAGCAAAGAGTACGCCCATCCAGGCCATAAGCAACCAGTTTCTCCAGGAGAATGCAGTGGAGAAAAGTGTCAAAGGCTTTGCTAAAGTCCAGGTAGACAAATTCTACAGCCTTTCCCTCGTCCACTAAGCAGGTCACTTTGTCATAGAAGGAGATCAGGTTAGTCGAGCAGGACCTGCCTTTCATAAACCCGTGCTGACTGGGCCTGATCACCTGGTTGTCCTGTATGTGCCACATGATGGCACTCAAGATGATCTCCATAACCTTCCCTGGTACAGAGGTCAAGCTGACACACCTGTAGTTCCCCGGATCCTCCTTCCAGTCTCCTTCTTGTAGATGGGCCTCACATTTGCTAATCTCCAGTCAACTGGCACCTCCCTGATTAGCCAGAACTACTGATAAATTATGGAAAGTGGCTTGGTGAGCACTTCTGCCAGCTCTCTCAGTACCTTTGCGTGGATCCCATCTTACCCCAGACTTGTGTGTGTCTAAGTGGTGTAGCGGATCGCTAACTATTTCCCCTTGGATTACAGGGGTTTTGGTCTGCTCCCTGTCCCTGTCTTCCAGCTCAGGGGGCTGGGTACCCTGGGAACAACTGGTCTTGCTATTAAAGACTGAGGCAAAGAAGGTATTAAGTACCTCAGACTTTCCCTCTGCCTTTGTCACTATGTTTCTCCCCACATCCAATAAAGGATGGAGATTCTCCTTAGCCCTCCTTTTGTTGTTAATGTATTTATAGAAACATTTTTTATTGTCTTTTACGGCAGTAGCCAGATTAAGTTCTAGTTGGGCTTTGGCCCTTCTAATTTTCTCCCTGCATAACCTCATGACATCTTTATAGTCCTGCTGAGTTGCCTGCCCCTTCTTCCAAAGATCATAAACTCTTTTTTTCCTGAGTTCCAGCCGAAGGTCTCTGTTCAGCTGGGCCAGTCTTCTTCCCTGCCAGCTTGTCTTTCGACGCATGGGGACAGCCTGCTCCTGAGCCTTTAAGATTTCCTTCTTGAAGAATGTCCAGCCTTCCTGGACTCCTTTACCCTTCAGGACTGCCTCCCAAGGGACTCTGTCAACCAGGCTCCTAAACAGGCCAAAGTCTGCCCTCTGGTAGTCCAAGGTAGCAGTTCTGCTGACCCCCCTCCTTACTTCTCTGAGAATTTAAAATTCTATCATTTCATGATCGCTAAGCCCAAGATGGCCTCCAACTATCACATCACCCACAAGTCCTTTTCTGTTCACAAACAACAGGTCCAGCAGGGCACCTTCCCTAGTTGGCTCACTCACCAACTGTGTCAGGAAGTTCTCTTCCACACACTTCAGAAACCTCCTAGGCTGTTTCCTCTCCACTGTCTTGTATTTCCAGCAGACATCTGGTAAGTTGGAGTCCCCCATGAGAACAAGGGCTAGCGCTTGTGAGACTTCTCCCAGCTGCTTACAGAATATTTAATCTGTCTCTTCTTCCTGGTTGGGTGCTCTATAACAGACTCCCACCATGATTTCTGCCTTGTTGGCCTTTCCTCTGATTCTTACCCATAAACACTCAACCTTTTCATCACCATCGTCAAGCTCTAGACAGTCAAAACACTCCCTAACATACAGGGCTACCCCACCACCTCTCCTTCCTTGCCCATCCCTTCTGAAGAGTTTATAGCCATCCATTGCAGCGCTCTAGTTGTGCGAGTCATCCCACCACGTTTCTGTGACTGCAGCTATGTTATAGTTCTCCAGCTGCACAATGGCTTCCAACTCCTGTTTGTTGCCCATGCTGTGTGCATTGGTGTAGATGCACTTCAGCTGGGCTATTGATCCCGCCGCCTTTTTGGGGGGAAAAGCCCTAATTCCTATGTAACTGTTCTCAGCGCTTCTATGGTTTCTAACACATCAATGACCCTTGTGTCTTTGCTGCTGCATGGATCTCCATCCCCTACCTCCACTGAGATGGCAGACCAAAAGACCTCGCTTAGCGCACCAACCCTCAAACATGGACGTGCTGCCCCCAGGCTTTACAGCTAACCAGGATCCTTGTTCATATTTCCGAAACCAGAAAAGAACAAAGTTAAGCCACTTACATCTCGTAATCAGTCTCTCATCACTGTGTGCCATGATTTATTATTAAAGTGGTAATTCAGTTTAACTGAGAGTACCTATGCCTGAATGCCTCAAAACTGAGTACAAAAATAGAATGATAACAATATTTTTATCCAAAAGCCATAGTCTAACACCCTGAACTAAATCAAGAAAATAAGTTCAGTCAGGCCCCTTTTCTTCTTTTTCTTACAATGACTTCTGAACTAAATGTTATGCAGTTTCTGGATGATGTCTTGAGACTGACTACCAAATGACTCCATATATTCATAGTGAAAGTTTTTGAGTCCCTTTTAGTAGTTATGGCCCCTGCCTGGTTTAATCCAACTCAAGCAGATGAAGTTCATATCTTCTTTGAAAAGTTTACACATGTAAACACGCTGACTGCACTGCCAGTTGTGGAGTGAATTCCTACTGAATGATATCATGGTAAACTCCTCTAATTTTCTCACTGCAGAGAGTGAGTTTTAGAAATACGACTCTTTATAACCTCTCCAGTAGTCTCCAGATTAACACAGTTTGTGTCATTTGAAATTACTACTAGATGTCATTGGGCTCAGACTATTCAGTCACAGAGGGACTACCATTGACATTTGTGAGCATAAGATGCCATGTTCTGGCTTTACGTACCTCATCTAAAGCTTATTGGAGCCAATATGTTTTCCATGGACTTCAGAGAGTTATACATAAACCCAAACAAGCACAAACAAAATCTTAACACTGATTTGTCCTGGAAACAATTACAGATGAGTCTATTCATAACTACAGAGTGATGTTCTTCTTTTACCTACATCCGAATATTCAGCACTAGTCCTCTTACTGCTTATAACTTCCTTAAAACTACATTGGAATATGTGAATATTGAATTATGAATGCATGAATATTATGTTAAAAATTAACTTTGGATAACTTGTCTTTGAAGATGTGTCATGAATATGAGCTGATGACAAGCTTAATTAACATCAGTGCAAAATGTGAAAGATGCAAAAAAATAGGTCAGGAAAGAAAGTAAAATTTAAAAATAAATAAACTGCAAAAATCCTGTTGGACCATTTCACAGCAACTAACCTTAGCTGAACCACTGGGTCTGTTAATCTTGAGTAGGTGAAAATTATTGGTACCAGCTGTCAACTAACCAGGGGTCCAGCTGGATTCTTGTCCTGCTTAGACATTCACAATGCAGCCTCTATATGTCTTGAGCACAAAGCATAAGTGATTTCCTCCTCCCTTTTTCTCCTCAAAGACTGAAGTAGATATCCTTTATTCCACTGCACTTGAGATTCAGTTCCGAATTTGGTTGAGGGTGCTTTTGGCTTAGCATGTCAGAAATGGGACTTCTTTGGTCAGGCCATTCAGTTTTGCTCTAACATTTCTCTCTATCATAATCACAAATGAAAAGAGGTCACATAGTACCTGTATGTTTTCCAGGTGCTATGGAAATCCTTTCTAATTCCTTCTATAAGATATAAAGGAAATATTGAAAAGAAATACACTGAAATGTCTACTTTGGAAGCAAAACCACACCAGTTCAGTAGGAGCTGCTGACAACAGAAAATTTGAGAGATGTAAACAATAGGTAGGGAAAGAAGTTAAGATTAAAAATATATCTAAAATAAAAAAACTTGCTAGATCATTTCATAGTATTCCACAAATGACTAGGAGGGAAAGCTCAAAATCATCAAACTATTTTTTAGGAATAACACAAATCCTTCCTTATCCTCCCTATTGCAACTTCTTTTGGGGCAGTTCTGCTATCTATAGGGAAGTGGTAGAGCTTTCTTTCTGAAGGTAGAATCTGAGTTCTCTAATTTTTTTACCTGTCTTCCATTTTCTTTCTTTACAATATTCCTTATCAGCTTTCACAAAATGGCCATTTCTTCTGCATGTTATCCACTAAGACAATTCTAATAGCACACCATTAATTTATCCTTACTCCATTCCTTGTAGTCACCTGTATTTATTAAGAGTCTCAAGTGAATAATTGCAAAGAGAAAGGTCTATGTTTTTGTGATTTTACTATTATTACAGAATTGATAGTATTGTGCATGTAGTTTTACTCCACACATAAAATCTTCAGTGTTCCTTGCCTTATCAGTACAAAATGTAGCATAATAATAAATAAATAAAGTATGCCTACAAATCTGGTTCAACTGTAATTTGCCAAGTTAGAAAAATCTCTGTCTTACTAAAGAGCCCTGCATTAGAGAGTATTGTAATAAATCAAAATCTGTCAAGAAAAAAAAAATCCTACTTATTGCAGAAAGTTGCTTTGATGCTAATTCCTAACTTTCACTTCTCATGAGAGGATTAGCTCAGGGTCTTGAAAGTGCAAAGGAATCCAACCTGTCAACTAAAAAGTCTTTTTCAATGTGCAAAGAAATAGATGAATTTCCTTATAAAGCCAATGTGTCACCACCAGATGATAAATCTCACGTTTCCTCTAGCTCCCCGTGAGTGGTAGATGTCTTTTTTGACATTTCTTTTTACAAACAAAACTCAGCTGTTTTTTTGTTTTAGGAAGATCATTATGAACTCTGTCCCTGGGTAATAAGGACCTGTGCACATTTTTTTTTTTTATATTCTGTAAAGAATTCTAGGAGACTAACTCAGATAGGACCTTTTTGTTTTCTTTTTTTCTTTTTTTTCTTTTTTTTCTTGTTTCCTTCTGTTGGGATCAGTTCTGGTGAATTCCTCTTCAGTATTGGAACAAGGAGTCTGACATTCATTTGAAAAACAGACAAATACTGTAGGCTTACTGCTTTTTTAATATTTTCATGGCCTGATTTCAGAGAAGTGTTTCTAATAAGTTGCAGTCTGATTTATCTGTGAAAAGGTTTTGCAAGAATCCTGCTATCAGATATTTGTTTAAATTTGTGACTGAATAGGTTCCTAAGTGACCATGAAAATATATTTTTGCATACAGAGTATTTTTCTGCTGAGGGAAGATCATATGAATTAAGGTACCTACATGTGGTGGTATGTCCTTATCAGAAGATACAATACGTGTGATACTACACAGCTACTTGACATTTAACATTTCAGTGGCTGATGCAAGTTTGTATATAAATTATATAACTTAAAACAGTTATATTATTTTCATGTTCTGCAAAGCCAAGGATTAAATCCATGTCTGCAGTGCTTAGAAGTTTTGAACCATTCTCAGCATTAGTCTTTGAATTTCCCCAAGAGAATATGTCTAACACACCCATTCAACAAAGACAAAGATAAATTCACATCCGAGCTCTGAGATCTTTGCCTTCAGTTGTATAAGCACATATCTTTCCTTTTTTTTTTTTTTAAAGTAAAAGGCAGAAAGTTTTTCACTTAACTGCCTGGATCCTTCCCTGCTTTTGAGCTGTATACCCAGATACAAGGTTCTGGACACACAGGAGCCATGATGTTTGGTACTGAAAGCAGTAAACACAGGGACTCTGCTCTCTGAAGATTTCTTAACGTTTATATTGAGACGGATCTCTTACTACATTGCTGGGGCAGGGAGGGGTCAGGACTAGTACACATAAAATGTTTCCTTTTAGAAAGAGATTTCTTCGCAGACAATTAGGAAGCTTTTGTAAAGTTATGTCAAATAGAAGTTTAGAGCTTTATTGTATTTGCTTCTAAATCTAAGGATGTAAATACCTGCAGAGCTGAAAACAAGTAAAACAAGTGACAAGATCGTATATTTAAACAGCTGAGAACAATGTAAAGCATATTGCAGTATTGATGGAAATTATGCATGTGAGCTTCTCTGTACTGGTTGCTCCAAGGACTGTTCTCATTTCATCTCCATCCATTAGTAGTGACTTCATTTCCATGGAGTGTTAGAACATTGTATTTTCCTTCCAAGTTTCTTCATGTATCACTATCAAAAAGACTTATTTTTGTCTCTCTATCAATTACTGAGAGATAAGAAAAAGACACAACAAAAACCTGAGGGACAAGAAAATACATTATTTTTTCTGGTTTATCAGAAGCTATCTCTACCATGTGGTGTAATAGGAAATAACCTAATGGGTTTTAGATTTGCCTAGCATGCAGCAAATGTTCTCTGAACTGCCAAACCAATCTTGACATTGTGTCCTAAATGTACTGTCATACTCCACTAAAAGCAGTAGACCATACTGTGTCTGGATCTTCCAACAGTTCCTAAGGGCCTTAACTGCCTCTCAAGCACAGTGAGTGTTAGGTCTTAGCAACATTGGGTTTCCCTTCAAAGCTCTAGAAGGTTATTCCTACAGAAGAACACAGAGAAGATAATTTAATCTAAATGCAGTGGTATTCTTCCCAGCCTATACACTCAATTAAGAAAGAGATATTGTCCTTTAGTTCAAATGATTAAGGTTGTATTTTCAAGAGAAGGAGGCGGCAGAAGATGGAGATGCTTTGAGGAAAAGATTTCTGAGAAGAAGATAGAGGAAGAATTGGTATATAATGCTATAGAGTGTAGAATATGAGGAAAAATGTGTCATATTAAAGACCTAAGGGAGTTTGATCTATTGGATCAAAAGACAAATAGAAACTGAGCAAGACAATCTTATAATTAGAACACCAGTATGAATAGATGTAAACCAAATTAAGCAAAGGCAGAAGATGAACATTTAAAAATGAAGGATTTGGTTGAGAAATTCTTCAGCTAGGATTATGAGGATGGAAAGTAGAGCAGAAAGAGCTGAGGCTATTGCCAAAAAGTATTGATTTAAAGCTGGTGAAAGTCAATAGGTTTGGGAACACTTCAAGTCACTACACACTATGCTTCCGAGTAGGAAGGGTCTAGTGGTTAGAAAAGGAATTCACAGACCTGTATATTAGTTCTGCCTTTTTTACTGGCTGCCAGCATGACCGTAGGCAAATTGCTTCTTAAATCAACAGCCATGTGTCTCAGCTTCTCTCCATGTGTGCTGCCTAAATGGGATTTTCCTTATTTCTTGTAAAGATCCTTGGTGCAAAATGTTATTATGTATTTAGGGCTCTCTCTGGAAAAGAACAGCAAGTCTACTTGTTTGTGTGTCAATTTGCATATCCATTAACTCCTTTGTTTCATTCACTTGTTTACTGCTTTTTCAACATTTTTCCAACACCCAGCTAAGTCATATGTACTACATTATCTTCAGCCATATAAAATGATCGCTCTTAATAATCTTCAGAACAGTTAGCTTTCTTTTTCTTTCCTCCCCTCCCTCCACCAAGACATTCATGCTGCTTCTTTTTAAATTACAATCATTCTTTGTGCAACTGTTCCATCTTTCTTAGAATATCTGGCTTCAGGCTGGTACAATTTTTATTTGTCATTCATTTCTGCATATTAATCATTCCATTCATATTGCAGTTCTTAATGGTGAGTGCAGACATGATGTTAATGTCCCCTGTAACTTTTTTATGATTGGGGAACATTTACAGTGATAAACTATTCCTAGAGGAACATTTGAAAAAAAGTTAAAACAGTATAGTAAATTAAATACATAAAAACTTCCAAACATGTTGAAAACATAATTTGCCTATTAAGCACGGTGACCTTTGGGTTATTCTACTTTAAGATCTTTTTTCTTTAAGACTTTATACCCTTTAATCTACACGGAAGAAAATTGCTCACTATTGAAAATATCCACACGGCAAGCATTTGGTTTAGCCCATATCTGGAATTGTCTCATGTTTCAGTCAAGCTGGTGAGCAGACTACAAATCACCTGTATGCAGAGAGCAGCACAAAAGGGACTCAGGAAGGGCACACCTGCCTTCCACTGAAATTTTTCCTCTGATTTATTCACAGATAGAGGAGAAATACTTCGAATATGTCTAAGTCCTAGAAAAACCTTGTCAGTTCTGTAATCTATCATTGTCCTCAGAACAGTGATGAAGATCATCATGTGCACAACTCCTATATTTACGTGCAAGAAGCCACCTAAAAGATGACAGATATAACTTTATCACAGTAGGTCATTTGCCTTATGTGATGAATTGAATTCCCTTTGGCTTCCAATTCTCATCTTTTGTCCTTTCTAAACTTCAGTAAACAAAACTGTCAGTTGCTTCCCAGAACATATTTCTCAGATTTCTGTTTAAATTTTCTTCTTTTTTTTCCCCTCTTCTCTTTTTGTTTCAGAGACTAACTGACATGACTGGATGCTGTGAACTTGCATTTCTACTGTGATACTTGTTATAATAATAGCATTGGCTAGGATTGGGCAGGTGTGGTAAAACACAAGAGAGATGCACAGAGAGGGGAAGACATGGGTTCATACTCCCTGGGTACCCTGGGACAAACCACTGAAAATCTTTGAATATGGTAATTAGGAACTTCTTTTTTGTCGAACCTCAAATCACTGAATAAATGTCTGTGAGAAAGACATTTGGACATCTGTAGGTCTGCTACTGTTAATATAACCATCTCTTTAAAACAGGATGAGCTCATCTGCCCTATGACATTGGCTTTACTGCTTTAATTTTCTCGGCTTACCATTCTTATTTTTAATGCAAAATTATTTTGTTTTATTTTCCCCTGCTGATAGCTTTGTCTCAAAATTAAGAAAAGATGTGCCATCATTTCTTTGTCATTTTTTCTTTTAACCCCTGTAGTATGTATTTGGAATTCATTGAAGAAAACTAATTTTATTTTCTTTTGTTCCCCTTATTTGGTCTGTAATTTCCTTAGATATGTTGTGGAGTCAGTTCAGTATTCAGCAGCTAATGTAAATGCATGTGACAAGTGTGATTTACAACAATTTGAGCAAAATTTCAGTGTCAGGATTGTATATAATATTTCACATTTCAGTTTAGTACAGCAGGGCTGAAATATTCTCCAGAGTGCCTTGCAGTTGTTTATTCTTTGTTTGTTTTTAGATAGACTTGAACACCACCAGATAAACAAGGAAAAAATGAACTCACCTTAGTTCAGATGTCTGAGTATCTTGAACCGAATCCTGTATGTTTGAGATGTTTTATTTTATTTTTAATAGTACATTCAAGGAAAGGATAACACATATTTTTAGATGCTCTTGGAGCTTCCAAATTCACAAGAGGGTGTATTTCCCCCCTCACTGCTTCTACATATATACTCTGATTAATGCAGGTGTGAGTTATGCATTAGCATCAAGGGGAGAATTTTACGGCAGCTGCTGCTGAGGCGCAGCAAACCTGAGTGGGTGGTGAGGAGAGAATAAACAGTGACTTTCCAGTGTGAGTTTGAAAAGGCTGATGAGGAGTCTGTCTAGAGAAAGACATCTCATCTGTTCTGCTGTATTCAGACTCATAGACTAGACACCTAAAATAATACACATCATCAGAAGACTGTTGAAGGATCCAGTGCTGCCCTTATCTGCTATAAGGTAGATATGCATTGATTTTTGTTTGTAGACAGGAGAATTCTGCAGATTTAAAATGCAAAGCAGTATGCAGTCTGGAAGAGTGAGTAAAGTGACTGCAACAGCCACTGAAGTCGAAGAGAAACAAGAGAAACTACTTGGGTCAGAGAGATCAGAATTTGAGACTTGGAGGGCAAATGGGAGCTGAAAATGTAGTGCAGAAATATTTGGAAACATGTTTTTACTATCAGGAAGAATTATTTGAAATTATTCCTTACTTTTTTCCAGTTGCTTTTTTCCCCACTATTTGGAACTTTCTGAAAGCATGAAATGGTTGTGCACTTTCCAGGAGTGACTATATAACTTCCATATAACTATATAACTTCAATAACTTCTTCCTTCAATATATTTCTCTACATTTTTAATCAGCTTTAATGCATAGCAACTGCTACTGTGAGCAAGTGCATAGCAGTGGGGAACTAAGGAATGTGAGATACAGTAGAAAAAAAGGAAAACAAATTTTTAAAAAGAGAAAAAAGAGAGTAAAGATATGTTAAGAAATCTTACTGGTAAATACAGATGGAAAAGTTTTACATCTGATTAAGAGTGGATGAGAGCTCAATTTTCATAGAAACATGGAAATTACTGGCTCATGAAGTCTGATGCTCTGCTACTGGAAGAAACTGGCCTGCTTATATGTTCCTCAAGCTTCACGGTGTAGTGAATAAGTAATCTTGTAGTTATACCAAGAAAGTATCCTTCTGGGTCATCATGACTGGAATTATTTATCCACCCAGTATCTGGAGGGTGAGACCACTAGTGAGTACAACCTTTTCTGCTGCTTATCTCCTTCCAATGACACAAATAATTGTTCTTTTTAACATTAAACAGTATTCTTCACCAGCATCTCAATTCACTTAAAGAAAAGAGGGCAAAAATCAACATCCTCAATTTCAGACGGGAAAGCCAAGGCACAGAAAAGTGAAATAGCTTGTCCTATTTTGTGCAGAAATCTGAGTGATCCCTAGTGATCATTAAGAAGAATCCAACCTATTCTTGGCTAATGAGGCCAAAATATAAGATGTTCTGAATGTGACTGAGACAAGATCAGACACATTTTTTGAAAGAGAAAAGTTTACACCATGTTGCATTCAGTGGTGTGACAGAACAAAAAGGCAAGAAAAGAAATCCTTGATTTGGGGATATCAGTTAGATTAGGACTGTGCGTTGCATTCAATAATTAATGGTTGGGATTTATTAGAAAAAAGTGCAGTCAATTCACAATCAGCCTAATCTAATAGTTCAAACTTAAGGTTATGCATCAGTCTAGATGTATTTACTGTAAGTTTGTTTAATTAATGTGGAGCTTTTTTTTTTTTAAGTATTTCAGAGTTCTCCATATCTGAACTTGGTGGAATTAGTAGAGGATTCTATTAAGCTGTGACTTTACTAATGTAATTTGATGGCTCAACATCTCAGTGTGCCTAGTTTTCACTATTTGTTCTGCTTTAAGATTTGACATGATCAGTCAGATCTGAGAATTATAATTATGCTGTGTAGAAATAGACTTCAAGATTTCGAGTCCCCACAGAAAAAGCCAGTGGCTATGTAATTAAGAACGAGAAAAAAGGAATACCTACTTTTTCTATTTAGTCTAAACTTCTGATTGATCTATCTTTATTTCTTTCTGTTGATCTATTTATCTGCCTGTCGAGTCTGTCACTAATAATCTTGACCTTATTTTGCATTGATTGATCATTTAAACTAATTTCTAGCCTGAATGCTGGTAATTTAATAATGTGAGCCAATTAGGAGTTAAATAGAATCAATAAACCCTTCTGTGACATCAATGAGAGAAACATTGAAGTACCATTGTCTCATTATCCCTTTCAGAATTTTATATTAATATTTTTAGAGCTGAAGTCAACCAAAGATACTACTGAAACTAGGAAAATAATTCATAACATGTTGTTACATTTTAGCTATCAAATTTTTCCAGCTTCAGATGATAAAAGCCAGAAAAGGCTGTTATTTGTTCAACCTCAGCAGGTAGTCTTCGTCTAATCAACACCTGGTATGGGAAAAGATGTGTTTGACTTCTCACTCCCACTTTCATCATATCTGTAAACCTTGTTTTCCAGCTGTTCTGCCCTTCATGTCTACTTCGGTAATAAAAAAAGAGCCTGATATCTTCTTAGTCAAACATCCCACAGATCAGTGTAATTCAGGGATAGATCACCATTCTGCTGAGGGGTTGAAATGTTTCCCCCAGAGAAAATTTGGAAAAGCAGCATTTCTGATACTGGTAATATCACAGGAGGAGTTGGTTGGAAGGGAATAAAACTGATGATTCATTATAATTGCACATAATCACATGCTTCCTCCACTTGAGGTATGGTTATCATCATGGTTTCATTTCACAGGAACATACAAATATTGGATTCATTAAGAAACCAAATGGAGCTGATCCTGTAGTCATGTGCCTTCAGCTAGCTCACATACCTTCATAAGATTTTGGCTTTTAAAGGGCGATTGTTGGTTACTCCATCTTTTGTGCAACACATTTTGCTAATCTCTGGTTCCTCCAGTGAGACCAAAAGCAAACCAAACACCCAGAAAAGAGTTTCATCTCCTGAAAGAAGCAAGATTGTGAGGTATGTTTGGGGATATTTGTAAGAATCTCCTCCTAAGCCTGGTATGTATCATGGGGAAAGGGATGGTGGCAGTTGTTGTAAAGAGATCCATCCTTCTTCCTTATTGAATATCTTTGTGGAAAAGCTGTTTTCTTATCTGTTCCCTGTGTATCTAAATGAGCAAATAAATATACACAATATATGAAAACCTAGCAGAATCTGAGTTCTCTTAGGTTTTTTCTTACATTTTTAATCTCCCTTTTATTCTTAGATTAGAAGTTTCTTTGGTCTATCCATTGCTTGTGTTAGATGAATTATAACTATGGTTTCCCACAGGCTTGAGTACAATTTGTTGTTCCTGCCTCTGGATGGTGACAGACACATTCTGCTAGGCCAAGAGCTGGACCATAAGTAAGTGTTAATAGCATGCATTAACACTGTTGTAAGCTTCTTGTTTACTTTCCTGTAAGCCCTATCAGATGTTACTCTTTTGTTTTGGAGTTTATTTTGCTTCATTTTATTGCCTTCCTGATAAATCAGTCCTAGCAACAAAACACAGATTATTATGGGTTTAGACATAAGCTTCTGTGAAGGTGCTAGATACAGTCCACGTGCCACTGAGCAGCCAATATAATCCTTCCTCTAAAATCTTTGTAATTCTTTGTAATCCTCTCCCTAAATTCTACTTTTCCAGCTGGATGGACAGTGTAGTGGTACTGGCCTGCCCCTCACCAGGTTCTGATTTAGGGTTGTTAGCTCTATTCTGCCCATGTCCTTTCTCCGTGACAGAACAGATTAGTTCTACTGGCTGCTATGTAAATCCAGATGTTTGCCACATGAATAATTCTTAGTCTGTCTGAAAGCCCATGACACATACGGGGAAGGATACTACATGCCAAATAACAGCCTACTGGAATCCCACTTGCCAATTACTTCATTTGGGGGGAAGAAGGTAATGTGCAGCAGCCAAGCCTACAGATACTTGCACACCACAAAATAACACATCAGTGTCTGCATGACATAACCACCTCCCGACTTCAATTCTCTTACATTGGGTCTTTTTTGAGTTTCAGCTGTCTGAATTGTGAAAGGGATGAATAGAGTAAGCGAGAGGCACAGCAGAGGCATAGTAGTCTGAGCCAAAGTAATACATGCTTTCCCCCCCTCAAAAAACCCAAACCACCAACACCCCCAACAACAAGAAATTAAGGCAACATTTTAACATGCATCTGCAGTCAAAAAGGCAAAGACAGCACTGGACTGCATGAGGGGATGAGAGAGAAGAATATAGGGATATTATATGCTGTTACAGAAGCAAATGACATGTCCTCATTTTAGATTATAGACACACAGTATTTTTTTAAATCTGTTGTAAAAACAAAAAAGTAAGTTGCATCAAGGGGCAATAAACAGTTCATTGATGTTGTTAGTGGAGGAGTGGGAAGAATCTCCACAAAGGTAGTATAGGATGACTGGGAGGATTTGGTCTGGTAATAAAAAACTATATGAGAATGCCATTAAGACCAACAGCACGTCCATCTGTCCTCCTCCTAGTTCAATGACAAGGAAGAGAGCTTTTTAAACAAAACAGGAAAATTCTTCTCCCTTCCTCCCCCATCTGTGCAGTTTATAAATACCCAGTTGCAGAGTATCTGGGAAAATAGCCTAATTTTTTCACGAGTGTTGTCATTCATGTGCCAGAACCACGTGTACAGTTGGTCTTACTATGACCAAACTAAGAACTTCTGGCCCTCAAGTTTCTGGGATACAGGTTGATCTAGAGGAAATTAGACAGTGCACAGCAGTGTTTGACACTCTTTTCTAAAGCTTCTGGACTGATAGGTATACAGTATTCACTCATTGTGAAAATTGGTTTTTATGGTGTCCTAAGGGATTGCCACACAGACTTGGAGGAAATAATAATAATAACAACAACAACAACAATTCTGATTGATGAATAAACTCATTGGTGAGAAATGGTGACATCAAGGAGATCTGATATTGAAGAGACAAATTTTCATGACAAAACCTTTCAAATAAACTATATCTCTAATTTCCTCTATGCACACTTTTGCCTTCTTAAGCTCTCTTGAACCACAGGATGGTCAGTATTCACTGTTTGAGGAAAGAACCCCAGTAAGCTGCAGTTTTCTGAGACTGTTGTATAGTCAGCTGAGTTTACATATAGACACACACAAAATTTGTTTCATATTTGTTATAGTATTCACTAACAACCAACCATCTTGCAAAGCATCCCAGCTTCAGATTCAAAGCAAGAAAAGAGGTTAGAGAGCAAAAAAGGGGGATGGAAATGAAGGTTGTGGAGGGAATACAAATTCTAAAGATGGAAAACTTGGAAAAATACAGCGAAAGAGTAACAGTAAGTAGATGGTTTTTCCCCTTGCATAGGAATGAGAAAAGGGAAAGTGGGATCTTTACCTGTGTTGCAAAGATACATGACTTTTTCCTTTGTTGGTTTTTGGGGGGTTTATTTGGTTTTGGTTTTGTTTGGTTTTTGTTTTTTGTTTGTTTGTTTTTTACCATGGAGCAAAAAAAACCTCAGTAAATTAAAGTAATACATAACTTAATTTTGGGGGGTTGGTTGGTTGGTTTGTTTGTTAATCGCAACCTGTTCCACAAATTGAAAAACAATGAAGCTCAAAATAAACCCTCCATTTGCAGATCTATAATCTATATATTTTTACCTTTTTTTTGGCTCTAAAAGCTAGATCAATGGAATAGATTTCCTTGAAAAACAAATGAGGATTGTCTATTTCCCTTCCTCACAAATAAGTTATAATTTTAATTTATTTTTCATGTAAGCTTCTTTTTGCATTATTTCTAAATCTTGTTGTGAGTAGATTTGCAAAAAGTGAAATAAAGTATCTGGAGACTCCATTAATGGAGTCCATTCATTAATGATAAAAAACATTGGATTAAGACTCTTACATCAGTGGAGTTTCCTAATAATAGTCAAGATTTCTTCCAAACATTCCTTTTTTGATTTTTTTTTGTCCATTTATGTTTATAATAAAAAAAAAATCCTTTGATTTATTTTCATTTTGTTACTGTTCCATAATTCTCTTTTGGCTCTTCATTTTGAATTTTAGTTTTCTCTACGTTAAAGTTAAAAGAAAACCACACTTATTTAACTGCCAGCTCTTCAGAGCTTAGAGACTAAATTGCCTTGGAAACTAGAAGTTTATGTAAGGATAATGGATTTCTGTTATTTGACAACTCAGCAATCTAATTATATAGTGACAGATATAGTTCTGATTACATCTAAATTTATGATTGGTTAAAATTTCATTTTACAAGAATAGATTAATGATTAAATATCAAATTACCTGTAGATTTTTGTATTTTGATTTGTTCATCATTCCATAGATACAGATAATAAAATGAAAATCATTGCAAGAACTTGTTTAAAAATTAAAAGAAAATTACATATTGAAAACCAATCCTGAATTTTTCATGGGACATGTTTAAACTGGGTTATAAAATATTACATCTTTAATGTCTCAGAGAAAATATCCTGGTGATTATACCCAGATTATTCAAACTCAGTATTCAAAGATGATATAAAAGCATTCAGAGTACCTATGTAAACTAAAAGGATAATATAACTCCTCCACACAGCATAGGCACGATCATCAGTATCAGCTTTGTATAGAAATTCAGGTGTGGTTCTCCATCCCTTGAGTCAGTGCTGTGTGGAGGATCTATAAGACTTCCCCAGGCTGTACGTGCTGGGATGCAGGGTGCTGAGGGATATCAGTGGTGCATCTAAGAAATCCATTTTCTCTCCTGCAAAGTCAAAGCACTCCTCTTGACAGGTGCTGTGAGGAAGAAACAAGCTGGGCTGGTTTCATGCTGCAAAGATGCAATTCCTTCATGATAACCAGGGAAAGAAGCAGTAGGACTGATAAGTTAGCAAACTAAGCCGGGAACCTTGGGGGAAAAAAAGAGCAAAAATTATTCTTTCTAATATACAAGAAGACAAAAGGGCAGTTCCTAGACCAGCTTTTAGATTCTTGTATTTTCAGTGTCCTGTTTGATCTTATCTGATTCGACCAAGCCATGAGTTCTTTTTAAAGGAATACCTCTGACTTAAGGTGCAGCTTGTGCCCAGGTTTGATGGTGGGGCTTTACATTTTAAAATTTTCCACCACACTGTCAGAATTTTAAAGTTCATTGGCCCTGCCAGGGCCCACTTCCTCCAGGATGGAGTGATTACCAAAATATTTGTGCAGTGATAATCCTTCTAGATTATGCTCTCAACATGCAGTTCACCACCTGGGCTGAGGATTTGTCCTGGTTTCGGCTGGGATAGGATTAAATTTCTTCCTAGTGCTGTGTTTTGGATTTAGTATGAGGAGAATGTTGATAACACACTGATGTTTTCAGTTGTTGCTAAGTGCCCTCCTAGTCCAAGGACAGCTCCCGTGCCTACTGACTGAGCTAGGTACACAAGATGGGAGGGAACATAATCAGGACAGCCAGTCCAGCTGGCTAATGGGGTATTCCATACCATGTGACGTCATGCTCAGTATATGAATGGTAGGCGTGATCCAGGAAGTACCAATCGCTACTCGGTTATCGGTCAGTGCGGGTGGTGAGCAATTGCATTGTGCATCACTCATTTTGTATATTTTATCATTATCATTATTATTTTCCCTTTTTCTGTTCTATTAAACTGTCTTTATCTCAACCCACGAGTTTTTCTCACTCTTACCCTTCCGATTCTCTCCCCGTCCCGCAGAGCGGGGGGGGGGGAGCGAGTGAGTGGCTGCGTGGTATTTGGCTGCCTGCCAGGTTAAACCACGACAGGATTATACAAGGATTAAAACAAATTTCAGATAAAATTATAAATGTAATGTAATATAAAAACTGCAGTTTCTGATTTGAGTATGCTTTCCTTGCTGCTGTCTATTCCTAGCAACTCTATCTTTCCCGAGTTGCAAATTTAAGCATGTGTGTTATTTTCTTTTGTTTTCTATGTTTCGATATGGTCCTATTAATTTTGTAAGTTTTGATTAAAAGGTGAATAGTTTGTGCAAGGGAAAATGTCTTGGAAAGTATCACTTTAATTCACACAGCTTGCACACTACTGGAGTCCTTTCCAATATCAATTCTATCTAGTTCTTTCTCATAAATATTGACAGAAAGCAGTCTTCCTTGGCTTTAAAAACTGACCCCAGGATCCATCAGCCTTACCGTCTCACTAACGCTATTGGACAGGGATTTTTGTCTTTGTAATCCTGAAGAGCACTGTCATGCTGATGCTGGTTTCTAAATAGTAAAAGACAGTCGTTTACTGAAATGAACACCAGAATATGTATTTTTTACATTCTTTCATAAATCAGAGACCTGATGGTGTTTTGCTCAAACTTTCCCAAAAATGTTACCTTTTAACAGAAATGAGCATTGATAATTTTAAAATAAAGGAGCTGGGGTTTAGAAAATCTTGAGCAGGGACTTCCTAGTTTTGTTTACAAATGGAAGCTTAAACGTGAGAAATCAGGTTGGAGTGCTATACAACAAAATTCATCTTCAATGCAATGCCTAAATTAAATGCAATGACTCAAACAAGGACTTCCTTTGCAAGCCTTCTACAAATTCTTTGCAGGTTGTGTGTGACCTTTGGGACTGTCTGGGAAGCCTGGCTCAGAGTACACGGAAACAAAGGTAACGATATTATTTGGTTTTGCTATACTGGCTATTGTTTTCGATGAAGTTGAAGATGTGGCAATAGCGTAGACAAGATAAAGAAAAGCTCTTAACAAATTCCCTTGTCAAGACACTTTTCGTAGTTAAAATTCACAATGGCAAATGATGTGGAAGAACTTAGCTCAGATGCACTGTCAGATAAACCTGATATGGGCTGTCTGCATGCTGGAATGGAAATTAGACACTTTTCAATCGCTGTCTGCAAAGGAAACCTCTGTTTTTCCATTCCTCAGATTATGTCCTATTTGGGGGTATTTCATGCATTTATCACCTGGAGGTTACATATAGAGCAGCAATGAAGAAATACACCAGCTATCAAAGTAGTATGCCAAAACCAGAAGTCTGAACTCAGCTGCAGCCTTTTGTCTGTCTGCTTGCCTGACCCCTGCACGCATGTTACTCACTGGGAGATGGGGAGTTAATAAAAAACTGGTAACGATAAAATAAACTGGGTACAGCCTCTGCAAATCCTTGCTCGTGATTCATACCTAATACTAGGTAGCTGGAGAATTCTTTGAGGCCAGTATTGAGAAGGCATGACATGCAGTGCCAGCACTGACACACGAATCTTGATTTCCATGTGAAAAAATTATAGCATAATAAATAGAGTATTATTACAGCCCAGTAAGCTTTCTCACTTCCACTCAGGTCAGACTGATTCTAAGGAGAGAGTTCCCTGTTGTTACATCTCTGTTGTAGAAACCACAGCCATTCAAAGGAAGATTAAATTAAAAAACAAACAGTATCATTAAGTAAAATTAAAGGGCTAGTAAAAATCAGGAAAGCAAGCTACACTCGTTTTTTGTTCTTGACTTACCCACTTGATATTAAGCATCATGTTTGTTGATGAAAACTGCAGTAGTAGAGAAGCTTACTTTGGTGAATGCACTGAATGTAAATGTGTCTGGGCTTTTGGGTTTAAATCAGCCATTAGCACTGTCTTTTATTTTATCCGATTAACATTTATACACTCAGGAAGGGAATACTTTCTTAGCCTAGCAATAGGGGTTTGTATTTTCCTCTTTACATCCTCAAGTACAGACAATAACCCCCTAATGAGAGTTGAGGGGTTTTTTTCATTTGATACGTTCTGAGAGAAGAGATTTCAGTGGGAAAAAGTGATTGGTGATGGGTAATTGTTGTTTCTTTCTTGAAATTTTACTGGAAGTCTAAAGAGGAAAATAAGTGTTAAAGGCTGTCACATTCCTCAAGGAGCAATTTATCTCCTGTGCTATGGGAGAGCACTGCTACCACACACAAATGAAGATCACAATGCTATTTTAACTATAAATTCAGGCAAGTTATGTCCTTTAGCTTAAGCTGTATGCTGCAATGAGTCAGCTAATAGAGAATAAGGTTTAAAGGAAGTTAATGCACCACAGAATGAAGCAGGACCTTATTCAGCTTGATGAACATGCTACATTCAATGTGAAATATGGACTATCTTGGGAACACAGCTGGATACTTTGTGGACCAAGGTCTTGAACCAGAGCCAGAGAAATTAAACTAGCCTAACAAAAGTAATGATCCTCCTCTTGTAAAAATAGTCACTGGAATTACTTTATGTTCTCCCAGGTGTCTGCCTGGCTCTGGTGCCCTTGGCTATACCCCCCTTGGGAGTTTTAGAAGGAAGGAGCAAACAGGCCAGCCCCACTCCCTGCCACAGGCTCTCTTTTTAACTCTCAACAGATCAAGCATTCTGGGCAGTTGCTATGAAACACAGGCAATTGTCACTGTGTCTCAGTGCCACGTTTGCCAGATAGGGTTAAAACCATCTCTTTCACAGGAATATACTCAGATACCTTGTGAGGAACATACCGCAGACCAGACAAACAAGGAAGAAATATCAGATATGACAAGATTTTAAAAAAACCTAAATGCTTATACTCATTTGTATCATTGATAAAGAAGCATAAGATTACAGTTTTCATAAACTTTCTAATTCTCTTAGGAAGATTACTGGAAAGTTCTCCTCTAGAGTTGCTTATGTGGCAATACCAATAACAAAACAAAAATAAAGCTTCAGTTCTCCCTGAAGTTCTTGTGAGCTAAAGCTATAGCTCTAGCTCCTCATATCTGATGAATAGAGAACGCAGCAGTATTCTCAAATTTTAGGTTTTCTAGAGACAATGATTCACCCTTAGAGCCACTGGTAGTTGTAGTTGTGTGATAACTGAAGATAAATCTGAGATTCTGTGAAACAATGAAGAAGCAGGTACTCTTGAGCATCTTTTAAAATAGAGATTTCCCCCCCCCCCCCCCCCAGAGTATTTTGTTCTCGGCAAATGGATATTTAGGTATTTGTGTTGGGGATTGCAATCTGTATACTGTTTATTTTAGGGAGAAGTCTTATAACAGCTTCTTCCTTGTAAATACTCAGAAGTGGTAGATCAGACTATGCCTGATTTTTATCAGAGTTTGTATAATCCACATTTTGCAAAGTGAGCCTTCTCATTTTACTACAGGTCATACAACTTTTCCCCTGTTTCTTCATCCCCATAAAGTGGTGACATCTCTAGTAGTGCATCTCATGCTTCACAGCTCTGACAGATGTATCCGCAGTCTAAGTGAAAGGTGGGGAGGCTTGGTTGTTACATGAACATGAAAAAGAATGTGTGTTACATGAATGTGGCTTATGTTGTGATAGTCCTTATCTCATCCCTTCCCACTCCCAACTTTGTCTTCTGGGGTAGTCTTCACAGTGCTAATTATCTTGAGGCAAACCTATACAAGTATTTACATACCTAAAAATGAGAATACTTGTTTTTACAAAAGTATAAGTAATGAGGCAAATCCTCTAAAGGTTTTGACTTAAATTTCCCCATTATTTCTGCTGATATCTCTTTTATAAGGCCTCCTCAGGTACTTTTGTGACTATTAATATCTAACTGTGGCCTTCCTGCATGTTAGGGTGTTGGGTGAACTGCTGTTATGGATGTGCAATGCGAGAATATGGCACATATATCAATAATCAACATGCTATACCATAGATTCTCCATTAATAACCATTAAGTACTCAAGCTTGAGTACATCAATTTTTCTATTTGCCCAGTTACACACCGGAGACTCTAGGCAGGCTTTGTGCAATCTCTATTAGCAGCACAAGCCTGCCACTTGCAGAATAGAACAGCTTGAACTTTTCACAGTTGCAAATCAGATTTCTTTATCAGAGCAGTGATTTTTAAAAGGCAACATTTTTCTTTTTACCTAATTCTGTTGCTCTCTGTGTAATGGATAGAAGCAATTGAAATATCCTGGTTTTACCCTTGGATTTTCAGCTGAGGAGAAAATAAACATCCAGGCACTGTTCTGTGAGAATGGCTCTCTGGGGAAAAAGCATTTTTTTTTCCCATTCTGCAAAAGATCCCCAAGTAATTTGTCCAGGTCATTTTATACAGTCACCATAGCTCCTGTCACATGTGTTCCTTTTCCCCTAGAGCAGGGGACACAATAACTCATTATTACTGTAGGACTCTTCCTCAGTGATTTAGTCAAGTTGCTGTCTGACTCCCTGATTAATTCACACGGCTTCCTCAAAAACTCTTACTTAATAAAGTGACAGAGTTCTGGCTCGGCAGGTTCCCACTCTCTAGCAGAATAACCGTGTGGCCTTCTGCAGCACGCAGGCTGCTGGAAAAGCTTCTGGGTCTGGACAAGCTGTTTGAAAAGTGACTTGGCTGCAAGACAAAGCCATGCTGGCTGAACCTCCATGCTATCTCCCAAGGAGATTGCCATAGTAGTGCAGATAGCCTATTAACAACCTTCTCTGTTTGCTTCTGTCTCACTGAGCAGCAAAAATACTTGTTTAAAGGCAAACACAAAGGCTGTCAAAGAGAGGGAAAATAAACAGCTGAGGTCTGATAGCACATCCCAAGTCATGGATCAGTGGCCAAGTGCATATGTGCAAATCAACACATGTTTAAGAGCTACTTAGACACAAATGCCACCTTCTAGAAGCAGCCACTTGTCCCAGTCTTCATACTCTGCACCTTGGTTTCATCAGCCCAGAGGTCCTCATGCCACTATATCACTTCATGCACAACTGCTAGCCAACGTTGCTCTTTGCTCTTCCCTACCTCCTTCTAGATTTTGTGTTTTCACCTTTTGCCTAGTTGTCAGTTGACATCTCAGCATATATCTTTGAATTTTCTGTTCTTTATGAGCAGCCTTCTCCCTCATGGCCAATTTCTATTTCATGGTAATATGCAGAAAGTGGATATATAGGTAAAAGAGCTAATTAGGAACTTTGAATTGAGTCTCAGAAGACCCAAGTTCTGTGGTTAGATTTAAAAGAATACTTTTTGTCTCCTGAATATAAATCTGACAATATATAAACTTTGATAGCATCTTAGATCAGAGCACAGAAAGAATCTGTTTCCTGGAAATACAACAGTTATTTTTACCTGTTGTAAAAAGGGGATTGGAAAAGATGACCTTCAAAGGTCCTTTCCGACCTCAATCATGCTGTAACATTTATACATCTGAGCAAGAAAAGTCACTTCTAAGGATCTCTTAACTTACTACTATAACAACCCTGTCAAAATAATCTCTACTGTTTCATGCATGTTGTAATTATGTCTGAGAGAAGGCAAATTAGAAAGTTTCTGTGTTCCACAAAAAGAACAAACTAAGCTGTAACTGTGAGGTGGGACTGGGAATGTTGTAACATCAACTGAGTGCAGAGCGGGGCTTGCACCTATTAACTAGTTCAGAAGGAGTCTTTTGACAAGCCCTAACAGACATGAACACACCCTGTGGTGCAAACTCTCAGTATTTGTTCTTACTCCTCTTTTACAGAGAATGTGCAAAAGGGAGTGGTTTGTAGTTTGGAAATGGCCATTCTAGCAGATAAATATCTCCTTCTACAGTTTAACAGTATGTCTCAGAGAATCTTTTCAATAACTGTGAACAGCAATTAGGAACTTGAGACTCCTTTTCTTCCTATTAGATTAATTATTTCTATAATGTAATCATAGAAAGGCACAGGCAGGGATCAGGTCTCCAGTCTTCTGAAAACATATAAGAGAAAAACATTGTCTTAAGTAACTTCTAGTTATATAAAGCATAAGAAATAGACTTAGTAACACACTTGAATGTGAAGTAACAGCGCAATATTTGTAGTTAAAGAACACCATTGTGTTCTTCATGGACTTTTCAGTTCAGTGGCTGATCCAAAAAATTATGGGAACAATCAATCCTTTGGAAGCATCCCCTCTGAAAATATTTTGCTCAAAAACAAATTAAAACTTTTATTTCTTCTGTTTGGGGTGTTTTTAACTCAATTCGTAATTAAAATATTTTCATTTTCTAATTGAAAACATCCTAAAATTGAAGGTTGAAATGTTCTATTTATATCTTGTTAGCATCAAGTGATTGCAATTATCCAATGGCACCCTCTTCATGGCTATTATTGCTTTAACCATAATTGTTATCAAATATTTTGTAGGCAGCATGGTGCAGGATATTTAACACTTTTCTAAACTGTGCCTTCTCTTGCATGTACTTATTGCAGGAAGAATATCAGATGATAGTCAATAATATGAGCCAGCCAAAAGATTTGTCTTTTGTTCCTTCATACATTTACCCCGTCATGTCACTTCCTACATTTTAACAATATCTCTGATGATGAATAAGGAAAGAACATATCTGCAATGTCAAGATAAAAATGGAAGTAAATGTAAAACAATAGAGGCTTTTGTGAAAATTTAATTTGTGTGATTTATACTTTAATTATAATAAGAGTAGATTAGAAAGGGTGGGGATGGCATGGGTATTGCTTTCTCCACAGGCTTCTGCTATCTGGAGCCTACAGAGAGTCAGTTTTGAGATAGAGTGGGAAGGAAAATAAAAATACAGCTAACTATAAAAGATTATTCATGTATTCTTTTTATAGTTATCCTCAGCACTTTTTGGAGCTCTGATTCTGAAAAGATTTTTGTTTGGATTTAGATTTATACCAAGCTTTGCTGCCCTGAGTTGCTGTCCTGATTTTAGTGGTTTGGGTACATCTAAATAACCCCAGATATACGTCTTTCTGGGATAGAAGCTGTGTTTGTCTAGCTGGGTATTTGTCTCCAAAGGCTTTGGATGAAAGCATAGAATACCTTGGGTAGTGTAACAAGCTGTGAAGAACATTCATACTTTATTTATATTGCATTCGAAATTTAATTTTCTAGGGCTGATATTGGAGGTGCTAGTGGCTGCAGGCAGAGGTAATTTTATGTCTTTTATATGAACAACGAAGACCTAAATAGGTAAATATTGTGTTCTCAGGCAGGACAAGTTATATTCTAGAGTCAGCTGGAAGACATAGTTTCTGTTCTATATGAGTCGTTATGCCCCAATCATTACAATAAAATTGGAGTTCCATCTTGAAATGCTTATCATTAATGAAATCTATCATACCCACTCTCCTTGTCATTTTGTGGAGGGGTAGCAGTGATTGAGCACCTACTAATTTATCTGCTATAATGCATTTATTTTAGAGAAGGTCATGTCAATGAAATGCACATAGCAATTCAAGCAAAAGATGGGAAGGTTTGTGAGGAAATGAGTTTCAGGGAGAATTTCACACTACAGATTTACTTCTGCTCCCATACAACTTCTTTTGGCATGGCTGTACTTTCCTTGTTATAACAAGGGGCTGAAAAGAATCCAGTATCTGGGAAGGCGATGGAGCCCACAAAGATTAGGACCAAGTTGAACATCTGTGGGAAGTAAGCATTAACACTCAATTTCTGCCTCCTGTATTTTCAGATGAAAGTGTCATTCTTCAGTGCCTGTAGATTTGTTTCAGTTGCAGGATCTAGCCTTTATCTGCATGCAGCCACACATAGATTCTATTCTTGTATCAAACTTTACCTAGCTTCCCCACCTACTTACAAAGTTTGACATTGGGCAGTATTTCTCTAGAGCTAAAGTAGGTTGGCCAGGTTTATTCCACGACAGTTGGTGCACTGCAATGGCGGGGTGAATGGAGGGTGATGCAAGATGTTGTTCTGTATTTCTGCTCTCAGCTCCTAGTATTATTCTGCTTTCTTGCAGTACAGATGCTGTAACTGGGAGCCTTTCCATTAATGTTTGCACTAATGCAGCAGAAAATAAAGCATTTTCTTTTCTTTGCAACAGTATTTCTTGAACTGCTGTGAGCATGACCCATTTATGGGCTCCAGTCTCTTCTCATAACTCTCCTTTCCTCTCCCTCTTTCCTGCTCTGAAAACTCCTGCAGCACCTGCAGCTTTTATTCCTGGCAGCAACTCTGTTCATCTAGGGCAGAGGGATGAGAACTAGTTAAAATTACTGAGGCCAGTTGTAGGAGGACAGAGCTGTGCCCAGCAAGTCTAAGCTAGTGTGATTTTTGTGATTCATTTATGACCACTAAAGGGCTGTAAGCCACATTTTGAGAAACATTATCTAGGAACTTGGCTCTGGTCATTTACTTCAGAAACTAAAGTAAGTTATATTTGGTTAAATCCAGTATGAATAAGCTCAGACTTGGGCCCAAGTCTGAAAAATCTTTATTCAACACATTTTTAAGCTAAAATGCTAGTAAATGTCACTAAAATGTTAGACTGAAATGTCACCTGTTCTTTCATTACCATCACCATTTTGTATCAGGTTGTGTTGACTTTCATATCTCAGCAACAATGCAGATGCCATTCTCATTTGTCTCCGAGGCAAGAGAAAAAAGCAGATAGAAGCAAGACAGACAAAAACATATTCCCTGCATAGAAGGGTAAAGAGCTAACCAGAAATTGTACATTTTTAAAATGAATATTTACATTTGATTGGAAAAGGCTGACCTTTATTGCATGGGCATGTATTTTTCCTAATCTGCAAGAAAGCAGAACAGTGACTGGCAATAGAAAGAAAATCTAATGTGTGAGAGAATTTGCATATAATTTGCATATAATGTTTTTTCCTATTTATTGTTTATTTTTCTTGCTTCTGTTTTGCAACCTGCAGTTCATTTCATTTCATCTTTCTGTATTCTATATGATGAGCCAGAATTTGAGTTACTTAGTCATTTTCAGGTAATCTACTGCTTCAGCACATCAGAGACATTTCATGGAAGAACGTTGTAAGTAAGACATAAAATAATTGCAGATGGTTTGGGGACATAAAGGAAAACACAAGATATAGTTCTTATTTCTTCAGTAGTTTAACCCTATTTCTTGCAGCAAAGTGAATTGTTTATCATTAAACTGTTTGTATTCATTTCATAGAATCATAGAATCATAGAATCATAGAATCATACAGGTTGGAAAAGACCTCTAAGATCATCGTGTCCAACCGTCAACCCAACACACCATGCCCACTACACCATGTCCCTAAGGGCCTCATCTACACGTCTTTTAAATACCTCCAGGGATGGTGATTCCACCACTTCCCTGGACAGCCTGTTCCAAGGCCTGACCACTCTTTCAGTAAAGAAATTTCTCCTAATGTCCAATCTAAACCTCCCTTGGTGCAACTTCCTCTAAGATTAAATAAGTGTTATTAGGAATTAAAATTAATATATCAAAGTACACATTCTAATGTGTGTATATGCCCATGTGGTGTGCATACATGCACCTATGTTCAAAGGAGTGCAAATGTGTGCTCTTTTATCAAGCAAGTTAAAGCAACATGCACCAGAAATGCTTCCTTGGGGAAACAGAAATCAGAAACTGAAAGATAAAATTTCTTTTACTAAAACAAAATTCAAACACTCAAATCTTTCAACTCTGTGTCTCAGCACTTTGTCCAGCTTACTTTTGAAAGATGAAGAGCTGAACAAATTACTTCAACAGTGTCTTTGAGGTAAGAACTGCAATTCATCATAATAAGTCACACATGACTCCTGTGCTCCCTTCAATCTATATTCATCTGTAGTTTCTTTCTTTGTACTGGTATCGTAAGCTGTACTGGGCCATGAAGTAGGTTTTGTTCTCTGGTTGAAGTATATTCCCCACAGTGGATTTCTAATCTAGTGACTAGAACTGTTGTTGTTGTGATATTATAGTGCACTCAGTAAAATATTTTGCTGTAATACAAGGCAAAGACATGCTTTTCCTCATTTACCCAACACTACCCAGTTACCAGTAGTCTACTCCCCAAATCTATGGAAGCAAAGACATTTCTGGAGTAGCCTTCCCTGCTCAAGTGAAGATCAGAAGACAGTAGTAATACTCCTGAGGGAGAGACCAAAAGGCACACCCAGCTGAATGAACAGCTCTCAAAACTTAAGGTAATGACTTAGAAGGGAAGACATTCTCCCTCAAGCTACCCGTATGCAAAAGTATAAATAAAGCAAGTTCCCAGTGGACTGTGTAATTCGCAGGGTATCAGAACTCCTGCAAACCCAGGAGAAAGCAATTGAATTTCAATGGTAAGATTAAATGTAAAGATATTAAAATAAAGAACAGACATGACCAGCTCATCAAAGTAGTTATTCTGAAAGAAGTCTACAGGCCCGTATGGGCATTAAATCTCAAGAGACTTATTAATTAATTCTTTTCCTTCGATATTTTAGCCTAATTGGTTGCATATTTTTCAGGCTGCGCAGTCCACCATTATGCTCCATGGGATTCATGTTCTGAGACTTTCTGCTTAAAAAAAGTAAAAGACAACCTCTTCATGTGATCAAACACACCATGAGCAATCACTCTAAGATAGCAGCTCCCTCACATTTAATCTCCCCAAAATATTACAAAGGTGCATTCTAAGTTTGATTGCTATTAAAATAAAGGGAGGGAAACGTCCTTCCTCCATTATTTTTTTAGGCACCTGAAACAGTTTTCAGCTTTGTTCATCAGTGACCCTGAAACCAGGGAGTCTGATGCAATCAAAACTGTGCAATTGGGAATGAGTGATTAAAAAGAGGCAAAACAGTAGATGATGGCAATGAGGATAGAAAGTGGCTATAGGGACAGCCTTAGTTCACCCTTGGGAATAATTGAACAATAAAAACATGATAAACATGATAGAGAAAATGGATTGATTTTGAATTTAACAGTGGATGCCACAAAGTAGCAAAGAGCCATTAAGATGATGAGGGGATTGGAGCATTTGTCATAGAAGGAGAGGCTGAGAGAGGTGGGACTGTTCAGCCTGGGGAAGAGGAGGCTTACAGGGATCTTCTCCATGTGTATAAATATCTGATGGAGGGAGAAAAGAAGATGGAGCCAGACTCTTTTCAGTGTTGCCTAGTGAGAGGACAAAAGGCAATGGTCACAAACTGAAATACGGGAAATTCCATTTAAACAAAAGAAAACACTTTCTCACTGTGAGGATACTTACACACTGGAAGAGGATGCCCAGGGAGGCTGTGGAGTCTCCATTCTTTGAGATATTCAAAATTCAACTAGGCATGTCCCTGGGCAGCCTGTTCTAGCTGCTCCTGCTCTGAGCAGGGCTTGGACTGGATGGTCTCCAGAAGTGTATTCTCACATCAGGCCATCCTGTGATTTTCTGAGCTGACTCTTTTGCTTAAAATCAATTAGTTTTGCAGCATTGTTTGGTCAATAATGTAAGTTGGTCAATTTTCCTACAGCTACATTTGCATGAGTTGCCTCATAAACAGGGAAACCACTCATAAAACCTTATAGCTACCACAGAAGTTTTTTCTGATCCATCTTTTAGGAACATCACTGTGGCAAAGCTATCAAAAGATTGAAAAAGTAAGGTAGGTTTTGTTTACTTTCAGTTGATGCTTCCTGGAAGTTGTAGCTAAGCCTGCTTCTGATCCCGTTTTCTTTTAGGCCAATTTCAAAAACCATTGCTTTCTAATAAAAATGTATTCTTTATTTTAAAAAGTAGTTTTTAGAAAACTTAATTTTCTTTTGAGAATATTTCTGGCAGATCATTTTTAGCCTGCGCTTGGTATGTTTTTCTGCTTTCTGCACTGTACTTATCTATTTTCTCTCATCCTACAGAATGAAGTCTGAAACTAACTTTCTTCAGTGTATATTCATCCATGAAGTGTCCAATACCCCCACCTGCTTTCAGAGAGCAAATTAATAGTGGTAGCAGTGATAAAGCTGATGTTTAAAAGGTAAATTTTCCAAAATATCAACATTTATTTGCCAGAGTTTTTGTAAATAAGTAGTTTTACCTGCCTTATCTGCTGTCTTGTTGTATATCCTTGTGTGTTTTATGCAGGTTCTACTGAATATAAACGTAAGTAATTATTTCTAAAGTCTTATTAAGACAAGCTATAAAATTTTATTTGTGGAGGACCTTAGAAATAAGAGCAAGTCTTTTTTCGTTTAATTCATGGGAGGGAGGAAACAGCTCCTATTGTTCCTACAGTTCCCAGTCTGGGAAGAGACACTGGCCTTTTCAGAAGCTTTCCTTTGGTATTTTCTTTGCTAGCCTGCTCTCCATGTGGGAGGCTTACCTGGTTTTCCTGCAAAATTTTCCTTCTTCTTGTGTATTATATGAATATAACCTGCCATCAGGGCAATGGGAGGTCACCTTACCCATACTCAGAAAAATCCATATGAACTGGCTGAAGATAAAAACGTGGTAGAGCCAACCACTTTTCATCATAGTCCTTGCAAGTGTATGTCATTTAGTTGTTGCTTACAGACACACAGACACAACAGGAAAGTGGGAGATTGTGAAGCAGAGACTGTGAGCTTGGATTACTGTAGTATTACAGTATTATCAGCACATGTGCACTACTCCCACATGTAATCTTGAGTAAAAAGTACAGCTCATCTTTATTGCTACCTGAGAGGATGGGTGGGTAGGAAAAAGGAAACAAAAAGGAAGGGGTAAGAAAAGTACAGTTAAAGTATAGTTAATACATGAAGTGGATTGTATAAAAGGGATGGAGACGTAAAAAACATACTTAACAATCACAGTGCTTAATTTTTGCGTAATAAACTGGCCTTATTTTAAAAGTACTTTTTTGCTGGATTCATGCTGCTTCCAGAGATCTGCAATAATCTGTTCAGAAACACCCATAGCACATACTAAAATATATACTAAAAACTAACAACTTGACATTTATATGGCTTATTTGACTTCTACAGATGTCCATAGAATCACAGCAACCTGGAGTGAAATTCAGCATTATTGATCAGCCCTCTTTAAGTCCTTTTTTAACTTGACTGGCTGATAAATTTTTGTTAGGTTCCCTGAAGATGGATGAATTTTGCTCATAATGATTAAAAATCAGCAAGGCTATGAAATTTCCTTGTGTACTTTGCCAATGCAAGGCAAGCATTACAGTGAAATTATCTTTGGGATTTTTGATCCTGTTAGCAGAATGTAATAAGGATACCTGACCAATTGTACTCTACTACATATCTATGAAAGCAGTAACATTCTCATCAATTTGGTAGAGTACTAAATTATACCACCTGCTATCTGAGATGTCCTGGGTACCACAGAAAATTAAATACTGTATTTGTATGTGAATTAAGACTTAAAACATCACTGTCATTGGCATTAAGTGCTAACTAATGTGAATTAGAAAACTGATGGCCAAAGGCACTTGAGGTTAGGACATGTGCTATCTGTTCTATCTCTGAAATGTACCGCACATTTAAATCAGACTTAAAGCTCCCTTAAGGGACAGCAGAGAAGAGCACATTAGCATGAACTGTCCATTTCCAACAGGCTTTCTGCAGCAAGCATCCATGGCTGGGAATAACAATAACATCCAAGCGTGCTTTCAGTTGTATTACCCAGTTAGGTACCAGAGTGAGCTCTGCAGAGTACCATGAATCACTTCTGATGGAATGAGATCTAGGAACATGAAGAGCTATATGTTTGTGAGAAGGGACATGAATGAAGAAGCAGGAGCCTAGATACTTTCTACTACTTTCATAGTTATAGTGGAGTCCATGGGCACTTGTTATTTATATTTGTTTAAATTATTTTCTTTATGCTGAAAAAATATTGTATTTGGAGATTTTAAAATGCCAAGAAGGAAGAAAATTGAGCAACTAGGAGAGCAGAATTAGTATCTGGGCACTACTATTTCATCCTCTGGAATATCTATGCTTGGCTGACATCTACAGGATTTAAATAGTGCAGGTTTCAATCTTTGGTAAAAAATTAAAATGGAAGGATTTGTGTCCTGGCACAAGTGCATATGTTCTCCTTTTGATCCATTGTCCTCCACAAAGAGTATGATAGACGTGAATCCTAATCATCCACAGGAAATAAGATCAATGCTGCTAAGTGATTATAAAGTTTTGTTGGACAGAATGCAATGTTTGCACTTCTAAGTAACAACAGCGTTGATACTAATACTAGGTTAGCCAAAACTATGAGAGGTGCTTGAATACAGGTATGAATGTAAGTATGAGGACCTGATTTTGTTTTTATTTGCAGAATAATGACTAGCTTGTGGCTCTTGGAGCACATATGGCTCACAGATAGATGAATTGTGGCTTTCAAACTCTTCCTATGAATTTTCCAGGAGTTCATTCATCCTTCAGGTATGTGATACATATCCAGAGGCTTTTAGCTATATCAAGCATGCAGTCTGCAGCATCAAGATTATTGAACATCTTTGCATTAACTGAGTACTTTGGCCCTGTAATTTTTGTGATGCAGTGTCCCATATAGTAGCCATGTAGCCTGAGTCCAAAGAAACTGTAAATTATGTCATCCTCCCTAAGAATTATATGCAATACACAATTCTCTGGCTGATAACAGTTCTACATCTGTCTGTGATAGTTTCCAATGGACTGGAATTTGTAGGTGATAGGACCAGCTTACACATAGATTCCATCTGAATGCCCTTGAAATGTGAGGAGAGTTTTGTTCAGTCACGCAGAAGTTTTAAGACGAAAGACCTAAACTACTTGTAAATGATTTATCCAACGAAAATATAATTTAGTTTTGATTGCTAATGTCTTTGTAGAAAATAAAGAGGCTAATCTGCTCTGGAATCAGAGCAGAAGACAGAGGTGAGCTGGACCTTGAACCTGATTGTCACGTTCCTTGCTTTTAATGATTTTTGTTTTCTGGTAAAACAAATCTGTTAGAAAAGGATTGGACAGGCACCCCACTGCTTACCTAGAGTGGCTTATAATAATGTAAGGGTTTGCATGAAGATGATCTTTTTTTCAAGAGCTGCCAGTGGGTCTCAGTGTGATAGATGATAGGTGCGCTGGCAAGAATGGCTTGGTAGCAAGACTTTGACTGTATTACCACATTTATTTCACATGATGAATAATTTTTTATTAGGAACAGGGCCTATAGATCATGCATAGTACTAGTAGTTCATCATGGAGATCTGTTTTGTGCTGCGTTGCAATGCAGGCATAGATATGTCCCTGATGATTTCAGAGACACCAAATACTGCTCCTTATTTTTGTCAAACATAACCTGTTTTTCTTCTGGTTACTTTTTACTGAGAACTCTGGGCTGAAGAAGCTGGATACTTCTGTACTTCCAAACAAGCGGAGTTAGAGACGTGCACACACCTGCAGGGCTACGATCTTATTGGCATCACAGAGACGTGGTGGGATGGCTCCTATGATTGGAGTGTTGGGATGGAGGAATACAGGCTCTTTAGGAAGGACAGGCAGGGGAGATGAGGAGGGGGTGTTGCCCTCTATGTCAATGACCAGCTGGAGTGCATGGAGCTCCACCTGGGGATGAGTGAGGAGCTGACCGAGAGCTTATGGGTCAGGATTAAAAGGAGGGCAGGGACAGGTGACATTATGGTGGAGGTCTGCTACAGACCACCCGACCAGGAAGACTGAGCAGATGAGGACCACTATAGACAGATAGGAGCAGCCTCATGTTCACAAGCCCTGGTCCGCATGGGGGACTTTAACCACCCCGATATCTGTTGGACGGACAACACGGCAGGGCATAAGCAATCCGAGAGGTTCCTGGAATGCGTCGATGATAACTTCTTTCTCCAACTGGTAGAGAAGGCAATAAGGAGAGGTGTTATGCTGGACCTTGTTCTCACCAACAAGGAGGAGCTGGTGGGGAATGTGAAGCTCAAGGGCAGCCTTGGCTGCAGTGACCATGAAATGGTGGCGTTCAACTTCCTCAGGGCACCAAGGAGGGCGCACAGCAAGCTCACTACCCTGGACTTCAGGAGAGCAGATTTTGGCCTCTTCAGGGATCTGCTTGGTAGAGTGCCATGGAATAAAGCCCTGGAGGGAAGAGGGGCCCAAGAAAGCTGGTTAATGTTCAAGAATCACCTCCTCCAAGGTCAGGAGCGATGCATCCCAACAAAGAGGAAATCAGGCAAAAACCCCAGGAGGCCTGCATGGATGAACAAGGAGCTCCTGGACACACTTAAACACAAAAAGGAAGCCTACAGAGGGTGGAAGCAAGGACAGGTAGCCTGGGAGGAATACAGAGAAATTGTCCGAGCAGCCAGGGATCAGGTTAGGAAAGTTAAAGCGCTGATAGACTTTAATCTAGCCAGGGACATCAAGGGCAACAAGAAAAACTTCTATAGGTATGTCAAGGATAAAAGGAAGACTAGGGAAAATGTGGGTCCTCTCCAGAACAAAATGGGAGACCTGGTTACCCGGGATATGGAGAAGGCAGAGGTACTCAATCACTTTTTTGCCTTGGTCTTCACTGGCAAGTGCTCAAACCTCACCACCCAAGCCTCAGAAGGCAAAGGCAGGGACTGGGAGAATGAAGAGCCGCCCACTGTAGAAGAAGATCAAGTTTGAGACCATCTAAGGAACCTAAAGGTGCACAAGTCCATGGGACCTGTTGAGATCCATCCGCAGGTCCTGAAGGAACTGGTGGATGAAGTTGCTAAGCCACTATCCATCATCTTTGAGAAGTTGTGGCAGTCCAGTGAAGTTCCCGCTGACTGGAAAAGGGGAAACATAACCCCCATTTTTAAAAAGGGAAAAAAGGAAGACCCGGGGAAGTACAGGCCAGTCAGTCTCACCTCTGTGCCTGGGAAGATCATGGAACAGATCCTCCTGGAAGCTATGCTAAGGCACATGGAGGAGAGGGAGGTGATTCGAGACAGCCAGCATGGCTTTACCAAGGGCCAATCCTGCCTGACCAACCTCGTGGCCTTCTATGATGAAATGACTACATCAGTGGACATGGGAAGAGCTACAGATGTCATCTATCTGGACCTCTGTAAGTCCTTTGACACAGTCCCCCACAACATCTTTCTCTCTAAACTGGAGAGGTATGGATTTGATGAGTGGACTGTCCGGTGGATGAGGAATTGGTTGGATGGACGCATCCAGAGGGTAGTGGTGAACAGCTCAATATCCAGATGGAGATCAGTGACGAGTGGTGCCCTGCAGGGGTCTGTATTGGGACCAGTACTGTTTAATATCTTCATCAATGACATAGACAGTGGGATCCAGTGCACCCTCAGCAAGTTTGCAGACCACACCGATCTGAGAAGCGTGGTAGACATGCCTGAGGGATGGGATGCCATCCAGAGGGACCTGGACAAGCTCAAGAAGCGGGTCTATGTGAACCTCATGAGGTTCAACAAGGCCAAGTGCAGGGTCCTGCATCTGGGTCGGGTGTCAATACAGGCTGGGGGATGAAGGGATTGAGAGCAGCCCTGCCAAGAAGGACTTGGGGGTACTGGTGAATGAAAGCTGGACATGAGCCCACAATGTGCTCTCACAGCCCACAAGGCCAACCGTATCCTTCACTGCATCAAAAGAAGCATGGCCAGCAGGTCGAGGGAGGTGATTCTGCCCCTCTACTCTGCTCTGGTGAGACCCCACCTGCAGTACTGTGTCCAGCTCTGGAGCCCTCAGCACAAGAAAGACATGGACCTGTTGGAGCGGGTCCAGAGGAGGGCCACAAAAATCATGGGGATGGAATGCCTCTCCTATGAAGAAAGGCTGAGAGAGTTGGGGTTATTCAGCCTGGAGAAGAGAAGGCTTCGGGGAGACCTTATTGCGGCCTTTCAGTACTTAAAGGGGGCTTACAAGAAAGATGGGGACAAACTTTTAGCAGGGTTTGTTGCAACAGGACAAGGGGGAATGGTTTTAAACTAAAAGAGGGTAGACTTGGACTAGATCTAAGGAAGAATTTTTTTACAATGAGGGTGGTGAAACACTGGCACAGGTTGCCCAGAGAGGTGGTAGATGCCCCATCCCTGGCAACGTTCAAGGTCAGGTTGGATGGGGCTCTGAGCAACCTGATCTGGTTGAAGATGTTCCTGCCCATGGCAGGGGGGTTGGACTAGATGACCTTTAAAGGTCCCTTCCAACCCAAACTATTCTATGATCTTACAGAGCTATTATGTGCATTTTACACACAGATATTTATACTAGTTCCTCTTCTACCTTTCTTGTAAAAAGGGGAATTTTTAAAATAACTGATTTGGAGGGTTAGGGACCAGGGAATTTGATTAAAGTTTTGCTTTAATTTATGGTTGCCTCGGCCCTGATTACCCCAAAGTTTAACCTTGTGAAAGAACATCAATTTTACATCTGATCAAATTACTTTTATGCAACTGCCAGTTTAATGATGAGAATAACATTTTACTGATCTGGGCATGATGTTAAAACCTTGTTACATGTGTAACAGTATTTCAGACAGAAAAAGTGGGAGGCCTCTATTTATATTTATGCACTTTACCATGACCTCAGTTCAAGAAAGCACCTCTACAAGACAGGATATAAGGATGTGCTCAACATTAACCATGTTCTTGAAATCACACTAACACCAGAGGCTTCCAACAGAAGAAGCTAATTGCTTCATTTTCAGAAGTTGCAAGGAGTGGAAGTTTCTGCACTTTCATAATTTTTTTTTTGATTCAAGCTAACATTAGCACTGTGAGTTCAAATATTTGGCTTTCATCTTTTAACACCTAAGAATGTCCATTATGCCTAAAAAAACTGAAATGGCTCTTTAACATCTGTGCACCCTACTATGATGGCAGGAGTTTTATATTGCCTATTGTACCAGAACAAGTAATCTCATCAGTGATCTAGGACAATTATGTATTGTTTAATTTTCATCCAAAAAAGCGAAAAGTAAAATGATATTTGATAATGACTGTATTTGGAAGTTATTGTGGAAGGTGGCTTAATTTGATCTATCATTATAACAGCTAAGCTGTAATGAAATGTGGAGGAAATTGAATTTGCCAATTTTTGTTACGTGCAGCTTAATTAGAATTGATTTAGTGCTAATGCTGTATATATGTCATGCAGAAGGCTGACTGGGTAAAGGATTTCTTAAAATTCACTGAAGCTCTTTTTCTCCTCCAGTTTTATATTGCATATAGTATACTTTTAAACGCAGATACTTTGATTATTATAGCTGTACCATGAGTATTGTCCAAGTACCACATGAAATGTTGTCTTATGTCTACAGATCTCCCTTCCTCCCTCTCTTCATCAGATCTGACTGTCAAAACTGGCCAAGTAATTGGGACAATTAAGGTGCCCCTGAGATATAATTATCCTTTATAATTTCTCTATATGTTTAAGAAAAATGATGATTGGCTCACAAAAACAGGTTCCCTACGGTACAATGAGAAAGAGAATACTGGAAACGAACAAATCAGCTTTAATCTCTTGCACTTAAATAGTCCCTAAAATAATTTAAGCCCAGACTCTTCCTTCTGTGCCAGTAACTTACACAACAAAGCAACACTTTAAGTATGTGTAGACAAATAAATGAGGTTCATCTCTGTTCAAAGTATCTTTTGGTGTATTAGGATCCTGGTAATGACTCCCAGTTGCTAGCGTGAAGAAGATAAATGTGACAGCCGTTTTCCCATGCCCCACTGACTCACTATTCATCTAGCTAAGTACATAGACAGTCCTCAGAGTACCCCTCCAGCCTCACAGCTTCTCTATGGCTCAGCAGCCTTATTCCCACTTTCACAGAGGAAGAACTGATTTAGACAGAATGTCTTATCCTCGTTATTTGGGCAGTTTATGGGGCAGAGGCTGGATGCTTACCCACACCATATAACTGCTAGACCAGTAGCACTCACAAGGCCATGGGGGCAGGACCGTGTCTACCATGAAATCACCAATTCACAGAACTGGCCCTTGACCACAAATGTCCAGGGCTCCTCAGACATGTCATTGTCCAGCCCAGAAATTTTATTCTTCCTCCCCCTGCATCTCCAGCTGATTATAAATTATAAAATTGAAATAAAATTTTTTACTTCATTTTGTGAAGAAAATTTAGATTAATAACACGCAGCATTATTATTGCTTTGATTGAATGAGGAGCTGGTTGTAAATTGTTTTTAAACACCAGTGTACTAACACAGCACTCTTTTATCTCCAGACTTCAAAAGACAAATAGAAGACTAAGGAGTTAACATTTCCCTCAGGAAATTGAGGTGCATCATTTACTTCAGTTTCCAAAGAATGCATTTAAAAGGCTAAATATGACACAATGGTACAGGAATAAGTGTGTCTTCATGAGAAAAATGTTTATACCACATCTATTCCCCTAGGTGAGAACATACTCTTTCCCACCTCCACACCTGAGCTGTATGTTTCTACAAATCCACATTTATACAATTACATTCCTGAGGAAAAAGGAACAGTGATTGCTTTAAATTCGTCTCCTTTCAGCCCAGAAACAGTTCTTACACTTTCTTTGCAATGGCTATCAAATCATTAAATTCCCTGACATGAAATAAATAATTTTTTAAAACACATAGCCCTACAGAAAAAGACAGTCTTTAAAGTCAAAATATGGTACTATCCTTTCATAGGGGATAGGTTGGAAAGAATCAGTGAAACAGAAATCAGAATTTGGGGAGATTAATTGTAGTCTCTACCCACATCTAATTTGCCTTCTATATACCCTAAATACTATATCTGTGCAGATTAAAGATTTCAGGATTAATTTACTGTTGCTTAGCACCTTGCATATTCACGTACATTCAGCAAAGTGTATGAATATACAGTTTACACTCTCCCAGCTGAATGAGATGGTATTTTACATTTGTTTTACATTCTCCTTGGCTGACTGACAACACGTATCAGAAGGCAGTTTAAAATCCAGCACCCCAGCACATATGTTATCTTCTAATAAGCAAGCAGAGCAAATAGCAGCTACTTCTTTCATCCCTTTCTCACCTGGAAAATGTGCATGCCTGGGTCTGTTGAGTGAGGTTGAAGATCAATTTACTGTACCAGCAGAAAAGACAAAAGCAGTCTCTTGACAGCAAAAGAAAACCATCTGGTTTAGATACTGAAGAAGGGTTATGTCCAGATTCAGTCAGCCAGAATTATACCTAAGCCTTTGTTCTTCATGCCTCTTGGATACATAGGTCTAGAATCATCTGGTTGAAACCATGAGGGCCAAATTGCCTGATATGAGCCTTTCCCATCTCTACCAGCCCTTAAGCATATGAAGGGCCAAGAGTTCACCCCCATTTTCCGTGGCAACTTTGGCCTTGAAACTCCTTGTCACCACCTACGCACATCTACTCACTTCCAGAAAGCCTCAGGGATTTTTGAAGTTTGTTTCTGGAAGAAAGAAAAGAATATATGTTTCTCCTTTGTATTTTCATTTTCTCTGGTTTGCTTCTCATTCACCTGCTGCCCCTGGAATGAACTGGCTGCAAATATAAAAGGGAAAAGAAATGCAGCTGACTATATTGGCAGGCATGGGCAAGAATGTGAAAGAGGGTTGCTTGTGTAGTCAGCAAGGCTCAGATTCTTTAAACTTAGTTTGTCATTGTCCCTACATTAAATGTGTGTCATACAATTCATAGCCGATTTCACCATTTGCTTACCCAGATTAAACATTAAAATATTAAAGGAGGCTCTGAGATATTTACTTCCTCTGGAGAAGCTATTCCCTTAGTTCCCGTATTTACCTTGCTCTGAGCCTGTCCCAGCCCTCTTATCACTCTGTCACCATCAACGCCCCTTGGGCAAATTTGACCCATTGTACTGGTAATTCAGTGACATTTAAATTGTAAAAAATACATTAAGCTGCATCAGAGGGCTGTGCTCATCTTCATATAAAATATTAACTTTCCGTTTGCCTGTGGGAAAGGAAATACCCCAGAGCAATTTCTTGGGTCTCATAGCAAAATAGCAGGAAAAAAGACAGAATGGTATTTCGCCTGAGAAATGCTCCAAATTGCCAAAAGTGTCCCCCAATGGCCAACTCCACAGGATTTCTATAGCCATATGAAAAAAATTATACTGAGGTATGTGCCCTGTTCACCTGAACTCTGTTTTGGTTTGTTTTGTATCATCTTCTTGAAGTTTTGTGAGGAATACTGTTCAGAAGGGTTTCTAAAGCCTTTCCTACTAACTGGCTTTTATCGGAGGTGATGTTAGTCAGTACAAGATGTGCGAATGTGTTGGCTGAGCAGGGATTTTGAGATGTTTATAGTTTCATTTTTAAAACACATATATATAACGGATTTTACATTAGTATGGACAGGATTTTTTCTATTCCTGTTTTCATTCCCTTGGCAGAGGCTGAAGGTGAGCTGAAGTAGAAATTGAGGTCAGTTCTCCTGGTTTAAAAGAAATAAATGGCAGGTTGCAGAGTCCTCAGAGCTCATGGATATGTAGATAGAGAGCAGGCAAAGGCAAGAACTGGTGCTACACCCAGCAGCAGGACTCATGGAAACCCACAGCACCCCTTCCTCCTTTTATCGTTTCTGAGTTCTTTTGCTCCCCACCTCCAATTACAAAAAAAATGTAGAACCTATTATAAAAAGTTATTCCTTTCTTGCATTTTCATGTTAACTCCTTTTTTTAGCTTTATAAGTGGTTTGCAAAATATACAAGTAATTTTGGTGAAAAGAAAATAGAAATTCATCTTTTTCATTTATTTTCAGTTTTACCACCTTTGCCTTTGTATGTCTGCTCCTCCTCTCTTCTGGTAATTGCCTTCAGTAATTGCAAGGCTTCTAGGTACTTGCTGTATTATTTAAAATCCTGGGTCATCTTTTGTAATTTTGATCAGCATGATTTTCACTCTGACATAGTTTTCACGTTCTAAGTATTACATGGCCAGTGCTGCAAAGCACAAAAAGTAGCACATCGTATTACCTGAGTGCTGTTAAAACATGCATTAGCAAATTATATCTTACAAATACATTTTTAAAACAACACCCTGGGCTTCAATTTTTAGAACAACGAATAATGAATTACAAATTCCCACTCTGCTTTAATTTGATCTGTGCAGGTAAATAGGAAATACATGAGATCATTATAAGATTTTTTAAATTTTGTGAGATGGAATCCATGTAACACATGGGTTTCTGGGTGTAGGTACAATTATTTTGTTTTGTGCTTTACAGCAGGATTTAATTCTGAAATGTCATTTATGTACTGAATCAAATGTACAGTATAGGAAACCAGGAAACATAAAATAGCAAATGCATACCACTGGGGTTTTTTTTCCCCCTACAGATTTCGCCATTGTGGGAAACATGGGCTAGTTTTCAAGATCTTTATATGAATGTTGATCATGGTTATTACTGGGAACCACAATTAATTCCATTGTTTACATTGACTATTATATGTGTCACGAATTTCTACACTGATGATTAGTAAAAGCAGTCTCAAGTATGCATAAAAAAACCTACATCAGTTGTATAATTCTACCCTAGAAAAAGTCTCTGCAGTTGAAAATAGAGTAGTGTCTCGCCTCTGCTATTCAGACCTGAACAGTCTGTGCAATTAGAGATAATCTAAGCTTGTAAAACTTTTAAGCAATTGTTTGGTTGTACATACTTTGAGTCTCATGAACTTCAGTAACTAGCACAGTGCAAAGCAAATATGACCATCTTTGCAGAATTGAGGAGCAAATAAAATGTCCAACAGATGCGTAAAAATAAAAGTAGTACTAGTTCAGCAGAAAGTGCTAGAAACCACCTTAAACATAGGACTATTTGGTCTTAACTTAACCTGTTTGAGTCAAGGATGATTCCAAAGAACTGGCTTAAGTCTAGGCTTTTCATGCTTTTGTATTTGATAGTCCTTGTAACATGGGCTAGGACATTCCAGTCCATTTCTCTGGGATATGTAAAGGGTAGCAAGCTGTATCTTCACTTGGCTGCATAAGTTGATTTGAAAACTAATAATGGAATTCTGTGAGGCAGAAGTATCTTTCAGGAGTTTGGGAGCTCTTTAGCAGATTACTGGGAAGCAATGGATGCCATCATCCTCACTCAAAAGGCCTGCACAGCCTTTAAATGTGCTATATGAATCCTGACTTTCTTAGAAGGTTACTTTATATATTAACAAAGTCTCTCATCTCTTTTCCCCTACTTGTTCAATAAGTGAAAAAAAACTGAAAAGCCTGTAGGTAATAAAAGTATTCCTTGAAATCATCTCAAACAGAATGTAGCCACAAGGTAAAATTCTTCCAGGGGCAAAAATTGGTCATGCACGATTACTTTCTGACACACAAAATAGCTAGCTCAGAGTTTATATCATCATTAAATAAATGGGATCTAACAAAAAGTCCTTTTTTCTTTCTTTGTTCTTATTACTGCAAGAATATGTTTTGACAATGTTTTCTGAGTCAATTTGGACCCAACTCAACCTTGCTCTCATTCTGTATAATGATTTACAGTAATGCAAAGAGGCTACATAATGCTGCATTTTGAATTTCATAGCTTTTTATTCCCACTTTGGTAAGCATGTACAGGGCAAGTGAAGGGGATGGGAGGTAAGTCTTACTGGTGACCAAGAGGAGCTCCTCTGCAATAACATGGAAGGAATGCTGTATTGTAGCATGGCTTACCCTCACTGCTAGATTTGTCATTGACAGACCAGATAAACTTGACACAAACCCTAGACATGTCTTTACTCCTCGTTATTAATAAGAGTAGACTGCCTTCTGATTTACTATGGGCAACATTCTGATAACATTAACCATACTGAATAAAACCTTCCTCTCACATAAAGTCAGTGAAGCTCATTTCAGAGTGTTACCTGATATGACTGAGGATTTCTGAATTGTCTCCTTTTTAGGAAGCCATTTCTAAGGGCAGGCAGCTCGCTCTGTTGCTTACCAGAATATACACAAAGTCTTCAGAAACAATGGCAGCTAATGAGAGCCTGTAGTGCTACTGCTTTTCCTTTCAGTCCTGGCACTGCGATCCATTATAACATTGTGTGAATAAGAGCAAATGGGTGCATGTGAAAAAAGAAAAATGTTGATAGAGGCATTGCTCTTTCTTCATCTTACTCTGGTCATCAGCACAGATTTACTAAGTGGTTTAGCGAGCGTTAATCCCTCCTTCCTGTTATCAGCAGTCAGTTCAGCTTTCTTGCCTACATCACACCACAGCCCCACGGCCCTGCTGCTCTCCCTGTCTCCATACCAGCTACATCCCCCTTTCCCCGGACAGTCAATCACTGCTCTCCACAGTCAATCACTTTGAAGTTAATTACCTCACTCCTGAAAGAAGTTTCTACTGAAAATGAAAAAAAAAAAGGTACAAAATTCAAAAAATATAAGCTATATGACTCAGTGGTAAAAGAGAATGGAGATAAATGCTGACCTGCAAACGTTTAACAACTAGAGCATTAATAAAATGATGTAAGGTCATCATCCTCCTCTAAGATTGACCACAGAGCAATGAATAACAAATGCAACATCTTCCACATGTAAAAATGAAGAAATAAGACTGAAATCCAGATTCTGATTTGACTCTCACCCTTTTGATCAGAGATTAGTAGTCCTACACTTCACTAAAGCCTCTGAAAATGCCAGATGAGCTCTAAAAGGGAAACAGAGCGCTTTAGAGTTGAAACAGTTAACAATCCTGCCCTTCTGTGCATTCAGTACTTGAAAAGAGTATCTTCACCCCCCCAAATAAGAACTGGAAAACATTCAAATAATAATTATTGCAGCCACTTGATATTCATTTTGGATTGTGTTGTTATAACGCATTTGGCAGAACAAAGAGGTGTTTATGGGAGAGAAATTGCCTTTCCTTAGACTGCTGCTCAGTCATGCTGTCACTGAGCCCATCAGACACACACGGGCTCAGATAGGAGGCAGGTCAAAGAAGCAAAGGGTTGGGTAATTCCTTCTTTGCATCCATGACAAGGAGTAAGCTACTTAACAAGCAGGTGTGAAGTTATTTGCTCCTTATGCAAGCAAGGAGCAGGGAAAAACACTGACTGAGTCACAATTTGTACCCTGGTCTGACTGTATTGAGTATTTCACCGCACACTCGGGATCAAAGCAGCCAGGTGCCAGCCAGCAGCCAGCTTAACTGCACAGGCAGGGCAAATGCTGAAATGCATCATATCCACTTTTCCTTCTGACTGTGAGATGAACTGTAATCTTGAGAGTAAGACTAGCTATGAGGCGCTGGTTCAAAGTCAAGTTATAAAACCCAGAAGCATATTCCATTCCCAGCATGACACTAATAGAATATCTCAGTGGTGAGTGGTTGTTTGAGAGCTGGTACATGAAAAAGCATAGATATAAGTGATACTTATGTGCTGCAAACTTCAAGAAAAACGACAAATGCACTGTAGTTCCCGTTATGATGATTAGCTATGAGTGGAATGCGCACGTCAGTTTGGATATTTTTTGCTTGTTGAAAATACTCATGACATTACGGGGGGGCAGGGGGCAAGAGGGTGTCCTATATTTCCTTCTTTGTGTTTGCCTTTAAAGCTGAAGATACCACAAAATGAGAAGTCATCTGAGAAAGTAAGTTGCTTGGGTTAGACCCCATTGCTGGTGTTTGTACAGAACATGGCATGGCTCTTGGGTCTGGGACTGTGTCCTCCCACCCACCACGGAACGAGTAAGTCCTTTCCGGGGGGCTGCGGTTCCAGGCATGTGGTTGCTTTATTCTTGTTCAAACAATTATGAACTGTGTTTAAGGCAACTAGCTCTATTCAAGACAACGTCCGCAGCAGTTCACGGGTTTCTTTAAAACTGAAGTCTCTGACTGTTGTACCAAGCCTTTCATCTGACCCTTGACTTGTTTTCAGTCTCCTATCTCTGGATGCTAACACATGGGTAACAGACCTTCCAGAGGCTGAGTTGCCATTCCTGGACCTCTTTACTATACCTAGACAGACTCATCTGATATATTACAACACAACTGAATTAAAATCAAAAACTTGCATTTATTTACTAGAAAGAAAATTTAGGTAAATATATTTTGCACCCTTGCTATATAGCCGCATGGTTTTCTGTATGGAATGCAGTGTTCCAATGTACGTTTTTCATAAGGCCATTGACAGCCTTTGTAACCAGACTGTGAAAGAAAAATACTAGTAAAGCTTACCAGATTTCAATGTGATCTAAGTTATTACATGTTATAAAATTAAAGTGCCTGTGCATTAATTTTGGTAAGTAAATTGGCTATGGAATAAAGGCAATATTGTTTTCTATAGTGAATTATTGCAAACCTGATTTTTCACTTCTTTCTCAGAAGATCACCATAGCAGATCAAATAACATATGATCCAGTAAAAAACATCTCTTCTCTCCCTCTCTCTTGCCCCCCTGCCTCCTCCCCACTCTTCCCTTCATCACTAGGAGAAAAAGTTTCATGAGAAGAATATATATACAATTGTATTCTGCTGTATTTTTTTTCACCTTTGGGTAAAGATGGATTTTTTCCCCCAAGGAGGAGCCCAGTCACTTCATGGCCATGACTTCTATTGTCTTCTTGCCTGAAGAGCTTAGATCTATTCAACTGTGAAATAGCTTGTCCCTATATTATGCAACCTTGATAATTCTCTGTTTGGCATTACTCACAGATGCTCAGGGTGGAAGCATCACCTCTAGGAAAAGAAGGTAGGAAGTTGAATGTGCCACCAGAACTTTAAAATGGGAAGGAAGAGGGGAAAAAAAAAGAGGTTCATGTATCTTAGGGAAGTGCAAAATAAGAAAACTGAAAAATTATCTTTGAAAACTGATAAAGCGTCTTTGAATAGAGTGTGGGATATTTTTGAAGAGCAAATCCCAGCGGTTTGTGGAATTCTCCATTATGCAAATAAGCATTTCAAGCCAGCAGAGATTTTTTTCCCAATGTATAGACCTAGTAAGAAATCTAGTTTGTATATACGCTTATACACATGCTCACACGTTATGGAGATGTCAGAAGTGACACCACAGCTAAAGATCATTGGTTGAAATGTACAGTTAAAGCAGTACTAAAATCCCTTTTCTTCACACTTCAGTGACTCAATTTGGTATCCAATTTTGACAATCTATCTCTTTAGAAGAAAATTTAATTCTGGCTCTTTTTTTGGTAAATAGCTTTCTGGCTTGCAGAGGAAATCTCCTCCTCCTTCTCTTGCTTGTTCTATGTTTACAGGTTGGATTAAAACTTTCAAAATATTTGGGTTTAATTTTCATTTAAGATGTTTGTACGAGATATGTGGTCCTTTCCACAGCCAAAGGCAACTGTAGGATATCACAAAAATTTCAATATTCTGTGCTTCAGAACTTCTTCTGTGTATTGTACTGTTTTGGGAAGGAGTATGTGTGAATGTGTCTGTGCGGATGACAGGCTGCTTACATGGAAGAGAGAGGCAGCAGATGTTTTTGTACAGCCTGAGCAACACCTGGGTTTGACCTTGACAACAGATTAAAGAAGTAGGCTTTTGAGGTGATGTGGCAGCTGAACAAAGTTTGGAGTTGTAAACATAAAAACCAGCCTCACTTGATTCTCTGAATGCTCAAGAAGGCGGGATTTTGTACATTTTTATAAATAAACAGAAATGCAACAGTTCCACTATTTTTTCTTGCTTAACCAGAATACTCCCAAAAACATTAAATATTGATTCTGCTACTTGGGACAAAAGAGATACTACAGCCCATATCCTTCCAGGCATTCTCTAGCTAAAATAGTATCTTTTCTTCCTGCTTTGCTGTTGATATAATACCCATAGTCCAATAATATCTTGAACATAGTCCAATTCTGACATTTTAATTATGAACAGATTTAGATTCAGTTTTTCAGAACACTTTAAAGTGAACCACACAGAGATTAATCAGTAAGGGTGCTGCAATCTCCAGCTACTTTTATTTTACCTTATTTCAAACCAACTTTTTAGGCCAGGACATAGGATATACAGCAAACAGAATGTATGTTAGTGCTTAGAGTGACTGGAAGGTGAAAAGTGGGCATGGTTTTGTATGGGTTGATGAAATTTTGCAGAAGAAAAGTTAAATAGCAGAGACACTAAGAGGTGTGTGAAGCAAAGGCAGATTGGTATTTGCTTGGAGCCTGCAACTAAGGGAGATTCCTTCCCTACCTCCTCCCTGAATGTCAGCTGGGCATTCCTGAGTGCAAAAATGCCACTGGACGTATCCAGCGCTCCAAGTTCTTTCTGATTTTCATCCTGTTCTTTTTCAAGAGCAATAATATATTCTTTAAAATTGTTTAAATGTTCAGATGATGTTGTCTCAGGTGGTTCTGCAGAAAATGATTTTATTATCTACAATATTTTTTCATTCCCTCAATAATTCAGTTACAGATTGTTTTGACTGTCTTTCTGCTAAAATACTGAGAGCATTATAGCAGGTAAAATATAAATTTGACAGGCAAAAACATTTTAAAAGAATACGATTCGCCTCTGCTGCATCACACAATGTTGTTAGCAATTATAAACACCAACTCCAAACACTCTGAAAGGTTTTCAGGGAATTTGATGGTTTAGAAACGTTCATCCACATAAAAGCAGCATAATTTTTTGAAATGACTGATTCAGACTGATATGGAAATACCTGGTCCTGATTATTTTTGTCAATGAACTTTGGGACTGTGACAGATGCACTCAACTCCTTAACCAAAGTAGCTGTAGTTTGGTACAGGCTCCAAAGGAGGTAAAGTCCTAAGCTGTAACAGGGCCAAGAGCTTCTCTAGTTCCAATCTGTTCTCTGAAAACCCACAAAGGAGCAGAGTGACACAGTGAGCATCGATGCGTATGAGCTTGGAAACACCAATCATGCGATTAACACATGAATAGCAGGTGGCTTTTCCAAGATTCATTTATCAAGGATCAAAGGAAGTTGTGGGTACAAGGAGCCTCATGCATACCTTTTCCACTGAATGCAATTTGACTACAAGCCAACCACTTTATTCCATAAATATGTCAGCCTAAGTGAGCCGCCTTTGAGCTCTCGCTGCCAAGCACCCTGGCTGCATGGCGGTGGTCTCCCCTTGAGCTGGGACACCTCTCAAGGTTGCTCCTCAAGGCAGAGAGACCTTTCATCAATGGCAGATCTTTGGTAAGCAACTGATATCACGCATAACCTTATATTATGGTAACTTTGGTTTTTCTCTTGGTAATTTTGATTTTTGTCTTGGCAACTGACTCTGCCTTGGTAGTTTTGAATCATTGTTCAAATGATTGTGCAGTACAGTAATAGAGTGAACCTTGCCATTGAACTTAAGTCGCACCTTTACAACACCATATTTCAGTAAAAACACTTTTGGTAATACCTTTGACAGTGGTTCTTTAAGCGATCTAAATCCTGGGCTGCATCAAAAGAAGCGTGGCCAGCAGGTTGAGGGAGGTGATTCTGCCCCTCTACTCTGCTCTGGTGATTCTGCCCCTCTAATCTACTCCGGTACTGCGTCCATCTCTGGAGTCCTCAGCACAGGAAAGACATGGACCAGTTGGAGTGGGTCCAGACGAGGGCCACAAAAATGATCAGGGGGATGGAACACCTCTCCTATGAAGAAAGGCTGAGAGAGTTGGGGTTATTCAGCCTGGAGAAGAGAAGGCTTTGGGGAGACCTTATTGCAGCATTTCCCTACTTAAAGGGAGCTTATAAGAAAGATGGGGACAAACTTTTTAGCAGGGCCTGTTGCAACAGGACAAGGGGGAATGGTTTTAAACTAAAAGAGGGTAGATTTAGACTAGATCTAAGGAAGACATTTTTTACAATGAGGGTGGTGAAACCCTGGCACAGGTGGTAGGTGCCCCATACCTGGAAACTTTCAAGGTCAAGTCGGATGGGGCTCTGAGCTACCTGATCTAGTTGAAGATGTCCCTGCCCATGGCAGGGGGGTTGGACTAGATGATCTTTAAAGGTCCCTTCCAACCCAAACTGTTCTATGATTCTATGGTTCTAAATCACCCATTCACGACAGTGACCATTGGAACATTATTTCATCAATTTAGGGCTGTTGAGACCTTAGTTCAACAAACTGCCTGCTTCAGGAAGCCCATCTCCTTAACCATTTACCTTTCTTGAATCACCCGAGCTCTTTTGCTGAGAGCATTTGCTTAAATATCTTGCTGAATCATGGCCCATGGACCATGGGGGTTTTTTTAAACACTATTTATGGTGTTAACTTCCACTACTTAGTCACCAAGGTAAGTAAGTGTTTTATGTGTAGATTAGATTTGCTCTAGAAAACAATAAACCACAAATGCATATGCTAAATAGCAGTAGTGATATCATACTTGTTTAGGTGTTAGTTTGGCGAACACTAAATTGGGAGTGAAATGAACCAGTTGTCCTGGAAGAGGACTTGCACTTCACATGACAAATAAATATTTCTACATCAGTCCTCCCCATCACCAGGGAGAAGGCTGTGACCCATCACTTCAACACAAACATCCTCCTCTTAATTTTATTTTAGAGCTGAAGTCCTGACGGACAAAATGAATGGTGTGGTGGAAATGGCGCAAGTATTGGTAGTGAGGTACTTCAACACGGAGAATGGACTTTGTGCCTTCTGCAAAGTCATCCTCTTACTCTTAATGCTTTGGTAGTCTAACTAATGTAAATACACAAGTCTAAATAATTGCTTAGGGTCATCTTAATTAGAACATCCATCTTTTAACTGGCAGAGAGATTAAGTAAGATATACCCTCAACCATCCACTAAATCCCAACCCTTGTATTTTATGAAGAATTATTCCATCTCTACTCAAGTGCAGGCCAAGAATGCTAATCCTACCTCACTCTTCCACTGTGCCAATGGTGATGCTGCAAAGAAGAAACTTCCTTGCACATATATACTAAACCACATGGAAATCCTGGCATCTGGCTCCCTGCATTTCCCATGTATGGATGAGCTATGGAAGAAATGGCTGTCATCACTATAACTCTTTCCCTGGAAGTCCAGAGGAAAAGAAAGAGCAGAGCAGAGGGAGTACTGCCCCAAGCTGGAAGGACCAAAACAGAGACTAGTCCTCTCAGAGGAGCACTGGATATGTCTAAGCCTTGCCAGCTGCTTGTAGCCTGAGGAAGAGGAGCTGCAGGCCTGTAGCCATGGTTGGATGCCTGGAAATTCCCAGGGTGGGGAAGGATGGGGAAAGACTTTAAAAAATGGTTAGTGTGAGAGTTTTTAATGCACAACTTTCTTTTATCCAGAATGCATGAATTCTCATGAATTTCACAATCTCATCATTATAAACTAGGTTAAGTACATCTGCACTGAGTTTTCAGGGGAATTTAAATGAAAACTGGAAAAAATTTGGAAGGTGGCATTTCCATCCAAGTCCCTCTGCCAGGTGTAAAAAATTCTGCAGCTGTTTACAGCCAACCCTTGGTGCTGCTGTTCAGTTTCTGTTGACATCTCATCAGATGGGGGTCCAATAGACCTCTTAGGACAAACTAAAGCCAGGCTGCTTTTGAGTATGTCCAGCATTGTCCAGCCTGGGAAGAGGCTTGCCTCTGCAAAAATTGAGATTTCCTGATGAAAAACGAAATCTTAACTACCAACCTATGGCAAATCAATTCTTTCTGTACTACCAATCATGCAAAGAGCACTCAGGATAGTCTGGTGTCAGAGTGATTAAATTTAGTTGAAGTGCTTGTGCAGTAAAGAGACTAGTTAGCAGATTTATTGCCAAATCAGATACTTCTTGATTAAACACTTGAACAAGAAGTCAACATTTCCTCCTTCAAATAGGGATTCTTGTCCATTCAATGTTAGATGAAAAATGTGCATGGGGGTGCCAAGTTATACTTTAACAAATGTTGTCTGCTGAAATCACATTTATACAGGAGGTGGACCTGGAGCTGTGATCCCAGCAGAACTCCACTGCCTTAGAGAAAGCCAGGAAAGCAGATGAGTTGAGATTACCACTAGAAGTTATAGTTTCTTTCAGTCTTTTCCTCAGAGAAGAACTTATAAATAGCTGTCCCATGGACTGGTACAATCTGTTGAGGGTCAGGAGTGATATAAATATGTTTCTCTTTCACCAAAACCAACCCATTTCTACCACAGCTGCATATAAAAATTTAGGTAAGTTAGAAAGTAGGATTGAGGGGGTTTTTGTATATATTCAGACTTCTGTATAACAGCTTAGAAACTGCAAGTGTAAATAGTGTTTGTTTCTAACAAAACCGCCCATGCCCTGTCATGAACAGAAATACCTCTTTCTAGTGTTTCCTTCAAACATAGATTTAGAAACAAAAACCATACTGCACCACCAGATAAAACTGTGGAAAATATGCTGCGTCAACCTGTGAAGCTAGGCACGTTGTATTAATAAAATTGTACAGCACAGAAATACTGTACAAACAAAACCCCCTATATTAATAAAAGTATATTTGCCTTCAAAATTATTTCGGTGATCCAGTGAAGCCTCAAGCAGCAATGTACCTTCATTACTGTACCAAAGTCAGATCAGAATGTGCAGAACCTTTACTAGTTTTTCATTAAAACCAAAACAAAACACACATTATCTGACACTCTTCTAATCAAAAGAGATAAGGGGTTTGAATGTGAGGGATATGACCCAGCTGCCTTTTCCAGTTTTTTCATAATGAAATGCTGCTAAATATTTAGATGTTAACAAATAAAAATAACTGTGGAAAGAAACTGAATGTCCTTGAAGAAAATCCTGCCAGCTGAAAGAAATGGTCTGTCTGCAAAACATGCATGCATGTAATGGTCAAAAAGGCTGGACCTCCTCAGTGCCACAGTTGGCGGACTTACTTTCCACAGGTTTGCAACCAGTGGTGCAGGGCAGTTCTTGTAATAACTATTATGACAGCTTTGAGTTAAAACTGGAGAGTATAACTATCATCAGTGATGAAAGGTGCTAGAATAACCTGTTAGCAGATGTCCTGCCCAAAACAAAAACACATGGAAGTCACTCTAGACCATTAATAACAGAGGCAGAGGATATTGTTATTGTGGAAGCAATATGCTTATGTACCTATATGTGCATGAGACAGAGGGAGCCCACACCTCTACTTGTCTGTAGTGCAGACTTCAAGAAAAGCTGGAGAGAGAGAAAAAGCACGTGAGAGGAATTTTCAGCCTGGCATAGAGAGGCAGAAGCTGTGAGCAAAGACATTGCTGCTTCTTGTTTGATTCCTCCAGTATTCAGGGAAACAGGACTGTGTTCTCTGAAAAAAAATCATAGGTCTGCTTCGAAGAGGCACTGGCCTTCATCACATATTTCTTCTAAGCAGAACACCCTGCAAAATCCTGAACGTGTGGCTGAATGCTCAGGTCAAAGGAGCAATTGTTGCTTCCAAGTTGTTTTGTCATCTAAGTGGCATTACTGAGACCAAGGCCTATTAAGGATTCTGGCATCAGGGGACCTCCCACAGGCCCTGTGAAGAAATCAAAGGCGTCATCCAATGAGGAGTATAGTCATATTTCCCCTTCTGAAATGAAGACCTTCCTCCTGATCTCCTGGCTACTCAGAATAATTCCAGCACTGTTACAACACATTAATTTGCCCTCAGGTGAAAGAAGGTGCCTTCACCAGAACATTTCATGTCCATGGGATGTGAAATACAAGCAGATTGGTGTTGTGAGTGAAAGCCATGCATTAGAAACCTTCTCGTCTACAACCTTCACTCTCCTCTGGGCATAAATATCCCTTCTCCGACAAGGTCCTCAAAGCACTAAATCCTGTGGGGCTGCATCAGAATGTCACAGCAATGAGCTACAGCCAAGTGTGTAACACACACCGGGCTGATCTGGTGTGGGGTTGTGGAATTGCTCTGCTGCAACCCAGCTGTCCTGAAATGATATAATGCATAATAAAACCAAGACAGGTACTGAAGAAAAGTTACTCTTAGAAAATATGTACAAGACTATTTGTTTGGAACTTCTTTATTTCCTTACCAAACAGAAAATATGTCGAAACTAAAAGAGAAATAATTAGCAATTTCAAAAATTACTATTTTTCTGATTAAAGACAGTTATTGACAATCTCTACTTTTGTATGGATCTATACTTTTACGTAGGCTTTTGATTATCTTAGAGGATCTGGATAAATAAATGACAGATATGTGACAATGGAATATAAAATGGACATCTTCATATAGATTACTTTCCTTGATATCACATAAATCATAGACTTTATGGTGGATGAGTCATGTCCTGCCCAGTCTTCGTTAAAAATAATCCTGGATATTATTTTACTGTCTTGCCAGAGAAGCAGAGTAAGGCTGGAACTAGTCCGACACTCCCAATCTGAGGCTTGCCTTTAGTACCAGGAGGCAACTGAACTGGCACTTTTGTGGGTCCATCCCTGCCCAGTGATGATTTCTGAGCTATTTGCCAAGGAATTTGGGAAACAGAATCAAAATGTCTCTCTGTCCATGCCAGCCAGGACAAGAGAGGAGGTTGGAATGGCTACTTCCCTGCCCCAAGGGGCCCCAGCAAGGAGGTCCACCTATTCAGTACCATACAGGAGCCACTTAGCGCCTTGTAGGCCTACAGAGCTGAGCTCTAGACACCCTATTTAGATCATCTGGTTAAGAAGTTGCAATGAATCAACCACAAAAGTCTGTTCATGCACAGTTTGAGGAGGTCTCAAGTTCTGAGCCCACCCACCTCTCTTTTTTTCAGTTTTTGCTAACCATATAATGGCTTTTTAAAGTAGAAATTCAGATTCTCCTTCTACCAGGACTGCTTTTCTTTATTTTGGTCAAAACTGAAGCAAACTGAAAGCTAATTATTTCCTGCTTCAAGCACAGTAGAGTGTTTATTGGAATGTTCCCTATAATCCTATCTGAAGTGTTATACCAGCTCAGTAATAAATGAGCTTTCAATTAATTAAATGCAGCTCTCCATATAGACAGATCACTCCAGAAACTAACAGTTTCTTTTTTCCACCCTCCTGCATCAACATCAGTTGTTACAAAGCAGGAAGAAGGTGTTCACTGGAGTTTAATACAAAACATCATGATTGCAGAATGTTTCACTCATGGTGAAATTTCATCCTTAGTGAATTAATGTTAAAAACTAAATAGAAATATTATTAGTTCCACTGTTAAAATGTAATTTATTTGGGTACAGTTTTTGCACTTGGATTTTTTTTTTATTTAAGCATTCTAAAATTGGTAATGTAAAATTGGAACTTCCGTCATTTTTAATAGGATTTTTAATAGCATTTCTCTCTAATTGCATTTAAATTACATTTTAGAGAATTAACATTCATTCTTGATCAAGACAACGTGAAATACAACAACAGTTATTTGTGTGTCAGAAGGGAAAAAAGGATGGTGGTTTTTCTTGCAAATGTTAAAAATGGGATGAAAGGGCTAGTTTCAAACCATCTAGGTATTTCGAGCCAGTTTACTACAGGTGTTTTGATGTCAGGAGAGTTGCTCTGAAAAAAAATCAAAGTGAACACTTTTCTGCTTTACTTGGCTAAATACTCCATGCATTTGCAAGGCACAAAAATTAGGCTGCAGGAAACTCCAGAGAAAACTGGCCTAAGTGCATTCATTCTTCTACAGTGCTAAGGAGTTGCTAAGGAGTAAGCTTAAAGCATATCAGCTGCTCCATGAAGATGCCCCTTCGGTGTGCTCTGTGGTACGCACGCTGTGGGGAAGGCGTGAAAGAGAAGTAGACTCTTTGGGTTTACTCTGGGACACTGGCTGCAGAGTAGCAAGTGTGCTATGTGGCCATATCTCAGCTACCCCTATACCAGGAAAAGCACTTTTTTATAATATTTATGTGTCGGCGCCAATAGGTAAAAAGAGTGGACTAGGGCAGACATTCTTGAATCATCTGCACTTCAGGTCTCCTGGTTTCGAGGAAACTGCTGGCTTATGTATCTATATGCAGTGTAGAATTTTGATAGCATCTACTGAGTTCCTGATGAATAGAGGCTCAAGCACCTTAGGAATGGTGAAAGGAAAGAAAAAAATGTTCCTTTGCTACCAAAGAACATGTTTGGTACAGGCCATACTGAGCCTTAACAATAACTTGGGGCATGATTTTGATTCACAAAGTAGGCAAAAGTCCAAGTGCTTACTGAAAGAGATCATGCTGGAAATAAGGAATAAAATTAATGTGTGAGAAAAGTTTCCAGGGACTTACAAACAAGGTGGAGAAAAAAAAGGCATTCTTACCACTCAGATTAAAAACGTGTCTCCTCAACAGAATGACACTAGTGAAACAGTTGAAGGCCCACCAGCACAGCGCCAGATAGCAAAGGTGCCTTTTAGAATAACACCCGCTCCAAGTGCACCAAGGAAGCAACACTGGATGACCAGGGAAACAAAAATCCATTCCTTTTGCCTTGGTGCTACAGGCTTTCCTGAGCCAGTGAAGTATTCACAGAATTGCAGCCTGTGATCTTCGAGCTAGGAAAAGGGAGGAGGCTGGACAGAAAGGCCGACGATGTGGCAGGAGAAGTAAACACTCTCTCATGCTGCTCTGCTCTCCCCGATGGCCTGCGGAGCCAGAGGGCTGCAAGAGGTCGGAACTTCTCGTCCTCGCCCGAGGGAAGTATGATGCTGAACACATCCCGTCTTCTGGGTAGAACAGCTAAACCCCATGGTCTGATGCACTAGCATCTGCATTTTATCCTCACAGTTATCTGGGTGTGCGTGTGACTTTGAAGCTGAAGTTCCTGCATCGAAAGCCATTGTTAAAACATTTTCATCCTGCACCTGTGTCGGTGCCTGCTTTCACACGGAAAGCTACAAAGGCTGAGTGGGTCTTCTTAAAAACTTCGGTCTGTCTACCATTCATAGCAAACCCACCTTGAGCTCGAGTCTCACCAGCTGGTATATTTTTGTTCTTTCCAAAAAGTGTCAGTTTCTCCACCTGAAACAGTGTGCTTTGAAGCTTATCCCTGCTAAGAAATCACTTTTATTGAAATCTCCCACTAGGGCAGCAACTTGCCTCATCAAATGTTCTTTATGAGTATTCTTTATGATTTTCTTCCCCTATAATTTATACTGGAGAACATAATACAGAACAAAAATTAATAACAGCAGCCCCTGAAGACAGTGTGGTCAAACTGATCCAGATTTTTTTAGTGGCCCTTGCATCTGACTTACCATTGCGCCTGATTGCCTTTCTGTCATTTATATATCTAGTCTCTGCTGCTTGTATGGCTGCGAAATCTCATATTTGTTTAAAACGGCAGAGTTGGAAGCACAAATCTCTTGGTCAGATTCACAGAGGGCAAAACTTAGTAGCTGAAAACTAAGAACTGGATTTAAAATTTAATCCAGGGTTTTAAGTATATATCTGTCTACAGTTTGGTACAAGTGACAGTTGTTGATTGCCTGAACTTTTATTAATGTTGGAGTAACATGGGAAAAATTACCAGATTGCTTTCTGAGATGAAAACTGAGTCGTTTGTGGGCATGTTCATATTCTTACTACATTTGCTTTCCATGATCACGCCAGGTAAAAATAGGAAGGCATAAATATTTATGCAGACTAGAGCTTAGGGAGGCACAGCCGGAGCATTACACAGACATTTGTATCTACACGAGTTTGGGGCATATTCATCCCATAAAAGGCTGATGCTCGTGAGCCACAAGAGGAGACTTAACCTCAGCAGCTCTTCAGGTCCCCATTATCCAGGTGTTTCTTCAGTTCAGAAACCACAGTTAGCAGGAATGATTATTCTGTGGCAACAGAAGTTATTAGTCATAGACAGATATAATACAGAGCCCTTTAATAAAGTTGTTAGTGGGCAACAAAGTTTTGGGGAATTCGTTGGATTTTCTTTTTGTTTTTGTTTTTTTTTTAATAAAGGGGCAATTGAAATGGATGGTGCTTTTAGAGCTTATGGCTCAGTTGCAATGCATTCATATCAGCCAGGCCATAATGTAGAATGACATTTGGGTTAGAGAAGAGCTGGTACTGCAGTAATTGTTCATCCATATAGATTTTCATTGAATAAGTTCCATTTTAGTGTCTATATATATTTGCCACTATTTCGATTTTAAATGTTCTGTCCAGAAGATTGCAAATGCTGATGATATTTAATATGGCATTTTAAACAAAAAAGGCACCCATGGTAGGGAGAAGTGATGGGTTAAGAGAATGACAGCAGGGTGACACCAATTAGTTAAAGGTTATGAAATAAGAGCTACTTTGTAATGGACATGTGCAGAATAACAAGGATACTTGTTACCTTCTGAATAACCGGGTTCATACATTATACAGCTAGATTATAAGGTCTGATCTAAGGCATAAATCAGAGGGTTTTGCTGAATTGATTTTTGTTTGAATTACAGCATGTCTTCTAAGAAAAAAATCCCAACTTTATTCTTACATTGTCCTGAAGCCCTTAAGAAATTCAGGAAAGGCTGCCAATAATATGAAATGTGAAAGATATTATCTCTTTCCCTCTGTCTCTCTCTCTCCCCTCCCCCATCCCCCCCTTAGACGTATGGAAGAGACACCATGCCAGAGAGACTCTGCAATTCTCTCATAGGTATCAAAGTGGAGCTACCCCAGCTGAGAATTTGTACGCCGGTGGTAAGCAAGATGGGAAGGAAACATCCTCTGTAACGTCATCAAATGATAAAAGATGCGGGCTCTGGATTTTACTAACCTTTGAATCTCCTGCTTTTAATCCTTTTGAGGGAAAGGCTTCATATATTTGTGAACCCACAGGCATGTCCTCTTGAACTGTAAAGACCGTAGAAGACCTTCACGCTGCACGAGTTTTGTGTCACTTAAATTCACTACCATGAATGTGTGGGGAGAGCATGCTTGAGACTAGAGATAAAACTGATCGAAAGAGACCAGCTAGATAATAACTGTGTAGGGCTCCAGACCTCCAGAGTGGGCAGGAGTTAGAAGCATCTTACAACGGACCATAATTTTTTTTAATCAATCACTTTCACTAAGTCCCCTGTGCAGCCTTACAATTAAAAAGTAGGTTATTATCCCTTTCAAAAACCTATTAGAAGTAGCAGGAAGAGATACTATTACTTATTAGACTGAATGGATACAGTAGGAAAAAAAGACACACATCTCAAAGCTGCTCTTCAGGTCTTAATGAACATGAATAGAGATTTTGGTGACTTGGCAGAGTTTAGTTCTGAAGGTCAGTATATAAACTCCTAGGTGATCTTTCCGTTTTAATTCATTTGGCTATTTTGTAGATCTGATGTAGTACTGAGGCTAAAAGAAGCTGAAATATTTAAAAACAAACAGCATACAATTTAAAGCCATATAACAAGAACTGGCTCTTTCCTAGGTCCACCCAGTTGTGTCAGCGCTAGCACTGCCTTCCTGGCTTCTAAACGATTTCAATGACACCGTGAAGACCAACAGGAAGGTCTGACTTGTACTGCGATAAAGCTCTACATTAATCAAAGTTGTGTTTCGTTACTAGAAACTAAGCCTGGGAATGACTAGAAATAACTATAACATTGCATTTAATTTTGTGGTGTGAAATTCATTGTATGTATTTGAAAAACTAGTGTGTTGATTACATATATTAAAGCATAGATTACTGAGAAAGCAGATGTAAATGCTACTTCATTACTTTCTTAAGCCTTGGTAATGCAAAGTCAACAGTGAGTGCAAATAAGTGCAAGTAAAAGCACGGCTGTCCTTATCAAAAGAGTGAAACCTCCAAAACGCTGGCATCAAAGCAGTCCCTGCTCGGTGGCTACCCAATGTCAATGATTCAGCCCTTTGAACATAAAATACAGAGTAAATGGGATTGAAAACAACTGGGCACTGAAAGTACACGACAGGTCCATGGCCCAGATGAAGATGTACGTGCATGACAATGTGGCCCATAGTATTCCACACATCTTTGCAGTTGTCACAGTTCTATATGTTTCATTGATTAGAATAAAAGGACAAAAAACCTAAGGTTTGTGATCATGAGCTTTAAAATGTTTCAGACCTGAAACAGTTTTATTTGAAGGGACACACAGCTGCAACACTTTCAGTTTTGTGATACTTCACCCAGTGTTATTTGAACATCATCAAATCATTTTATATTCTCAAAATATTTTTCAGAGATCCAACTTAAAACTGCAAGATGATGTTGTTCAGATATTTTTTTTCCTCTAGCATGTGGCAATTATGATGAATCAGAGTTTATTCTGTGTTCTGTCGATCACCATAGTAACTTGCACTCTGTATTTAATAGGAAACAAAAAGTTATTTATTTGACAGGGATGGAGTTCTGGGAAGCATTGGTTTATGAACGTTGGCAAAATATTTTAATGCGACTATTTGCTTCTCAGGTTGTTACGTGTACCAGTAATTTGATCTTCATCTGTCATGCAGATTTCACAAGAAGAAATTGATTGTAGTCAAAAAGTATTCATTAGGATAACAGATATTTTCTACTCTTATCGGTTGTTATATAAAGCTAGACTGTGCCCTATTCAGTCCAGATTGTTTATGTATATGTAAAGCATAGTAAAGGTACCTTGCTAGCTATTGGGCTTGTTTTGTATTCTCAGGAAGAAAAGGGATTTCTAAACTGCAAACAAGAGATACGAATTGCTTATTGTTATTTAATGAAATCATTGCTGTTTAGTATCAGACCTCTTAAGGTCTATTTTTTCAAGCCCAAACTGTGAGATTGCCCATCAGATTTTAATAGTTCCTTTGGTGGTGCAAATTGATTTATTTTATTTTATGAAATTACTTACTTTCAGCGTGTTATTTGATCTTTCTGACTGATTACTCTTAATAGGGATCAATCCATTGATCTGCCTCATAAAAGTGGCCCCACAAAACGCAGAGGCGGCACAGGGGCAATAACTGGTATCCAGTGGGGGGCAGAGGAAGCTGTGGGAAGCTGAAGAGCTCTATCTGCCCAGTCCCTGCTCTTGGAACTCAGACACTAAATCTGCCTTCGTATGGAACTTTTCCTTAAGTAAATTTTATTCATAGAGGGCAAGCTGTAGGGAAACCAGGGTGATTGCCCAGGTAGTTTTTCTTTATGAAGAGAGTTTCTGCACTTTCAGTACCCTGGTAGAAACATCCCATGATATGACATACTCTCAGAAATGTTTGTAAAGCAATCCATCCAAAAAAGATGTGGTCATTACATTTCTGACCTCCTCTATTTGCAATGAATGCTTCATTACTGAACTTCATTATTATATATCTACAAACCACTTGATTTTTTTCTACCTTTACAACTTACCTAAACTGTAATTATAAGCATACATTATTGTGGTAGCCTCCAGTCCCTCAAGCATTCATGTAGTCTACTTATCTTTTGTTAAACATTTTATCATGCTGCAGTGAACCATATTTTACAATGCATACAAATTTAAAGCTTGAATTTCACCAATTCTATAGGGAATGTCTTACCCGGAAGGGTGAGTTTATTTCTTCTAATTCAGGAAGAATTTTGATGTTAACTCTGAGATGTTAAAATGTACCAAAAAAATAATGGAAAACACATCTATTAATTCAGAACTTTTCTTTTATTGGAAACACAGGGCTAATACTTAATATACTTATTTTATACACTTAAATATACATTATCTCCTGCAGAAGCAGATGTAATCAATACCAAGCATCAAACAGTATGTGTATATTGATTGTACAAAAAACCCCTTTCACATTCATATTATCAAATAGGTTTTCGAATCTCTATTCTTAGAAATGCAATTTGGAGGATGTGCGCATGTATGTGTAAAATGAACTATTATTACCACTTCAGCTGTGTGTGTGTTGGCACTGCAGGCTACAAGTTTTGCTGAAGTAATAATTTGGTCATATCAAGGGATGGAAAATCAGATTGTCAAAGCACAATTCAGAAGGAATTGCTGAGTAAGTGCATTGTATTATTTCTTTCCTGCTAAGAGTTTAAACATCATACCTGGATATTATCTCATAAATATCACACACAGAGTACTTACTAAATAGATAAGGGGAGACTGGTAGCACAAGCAAAAATCAGAGGCATTAGGAGTTAGGAAATGTTACCTGTGATAGATGCATTTTTCCAGCATAATGAGCTTACTGGGAATGCAGTGGGTTTGCTCTACAAAACAGTTAAACAAAATATTAGCAATGCTTTTTCATTCTAAAATGTGCAGAAGACAGGGGTCTGGTACGCTCGATGGTTTAACTTTGGAGACTAGGTTCAGGTTTTTGAGCGGCTTTATAGCAAGCTAATACTGCATCATCACCACTCTAAATGTTCAAAGATACAGAAGTCTCATTTTCAAATTTATTTAAGGCAAGTCTATATAGGCAGGTGCACAAAGAGACAGCCTTTCACTAGGCACACTCTGAAATGGCCAACACAAACTGGTTCTGAACAGGAACCATATAACTATGCCTAAGGTATTAAGCCCCACTGAGCTTTCCTAACAGTCAGGATCAGCCCAAGTGCTTTAGCCAAGTGCAGGATCACAAGATTCACGCCTAACTCAGAGCACAGACAGGTAAAATTTGCATTTGCCCTTGCAGCTTTATCTGCAAAATGGGTATAAAATATTTACCTTTCACAAAGGTGTGGTATCTTTAATTAATGTAATATTGGATATATTGGATACAATAAGATCTTGGATGGGAAACTGCATAAATGCAAAGCATTAGATCATTAATGCCCACAGTTTATCTATCTTTCACATTCTGATTATCAACGTATGCTTGTATCCTTTTTGCAGAAAATAAAAGAATTATTTCTGAGGTAATGGTGAACAACTTGTAGAGTACTTATATATATAAGTTGTACATAATTTATGCATTGAAGAATTTGCATAGATATTTCATTAGTAGAGAACACTGGTGGGAGATATCACATACAATCCACCTTTTGTTAATTTATATAGAGGCACAGTACACAGGTCACACATACCAAATAAAAGACTTCAGCTCAAGAAAAGAAATATAATTGTAGAATGGATTTGCTTGCACAAATGCATGGAAGATTTCAAACAAAGCAAGAAGGTAATATTGATTTAGATATAGCCACCCCTAAAAATACAGGCTTTACAGAGTCAATACTGTCTTGATTTAGGTTCTAACCCAACCAAAAGTCTCAGATTCAGCTCCATCCACTTATTATTGATTTGTCTGGCATGCTGGGTTGTTTTTTTTCCAGAAATGCTTTTCTGCTCTCAAATTTTAGCTAGCTCTCCCAAAAGAATGTCTAATACAGTCACAAAGAGCAATTATATTCCTTACAACTGAGCTATTGACTATCGTAATAAAAAGGAAAGACAGAAGTCATGTCAGCTTAGCTTCTGACAGGACCTTACAGTGCTCCTTCATTCAAAACCACTTATGTAATCAACAAGCAATGAGTAATGAGCTGCAAAATATCAGCAGCCCTTAATTTTCTATCAGGTATGATAAAAACTTTATAAAGCTGTGCTATTTTTAAGGAATAAAAGACCTTATAACTACCGCCAAGACATCAGTTCTTTGCTATTTTACTATAATACCTCTTTTTTTTTTTCTCTCCTGCTACCTGACATCTAAATGCCTATAATTTTAGACATCAGGACCAGCAAAAAAATCCACAGGCAGAGAGCTGAAAGATATTTTTGCCATTTGTAGACAGTAGTTTCACCTGATGTGCATCTTCAGCACCTTCTTCATCTTTTCATGGGGAGGGGGGCAAGATGAAGGAGCACAAAGAGACAGCACAGCTTCTTTAAGAAGCCCTAACAATTTTGCTTTGATTAAATTTGTATAGTGAAATTGAAATCCTTTGGGTAGGGGTAAAAAAGCCCTGTTGATGAATCATAGAGGAAATCAAGAGAGGAAATAAAGCCATGCTTAGGCATGAAGTTTTCAATAAAAGTAGCAGATAGGAAATAGAAAGAGACATAACTGACTGGTTGGGGTGCAAATGTATGTGTGGGCAGGAGGAAAGGAAAGGGTAAATTTGTCTGGGGAGTAAATCCAATTAGGTCATTATAGTTCTATATGGCCATGATCCAGAAAAACACTTGAGCTTATGTTTGGTTTTAACATGTGAGTCGCACTCTCAAAATCTGAGCTCTACTCACTTGCTCAGGCTCAGGTTTAAGTGATTTCATCATAGTCGGGATCCTTTCTTGAATTATATTGCCCCACTCCAAAGCCCATAAGAAAGATCGAATGGCTTTGGATTGGTATCTACTTGAAGAATCCTTTTTCTGGACACAGACAAGTGCACACTCTGCTTTCCAGTATGGCACGTGCTTAGAAATGGAAACGTATTTTTGCACACACAGAGGCCGAAGAAAGAGGAATGACAATGGCAGCCAGAGGGGATGTGACATCGTGACTGCAAGATTTTAGCTTCCGGAAAACTGTTAATATTTTGTGAGAGGTGGCACATGATAATGAGATTTAACTTGGCCAAAATTACTATGCACTTAATACTTATTTGTCTGGTTCAGTTAGCGGTGCCTGTGCTTGCAGGCTGCAGGGCCACAGTGGAGAAGGACCGGCTCAGGGCAGAGAGACCTGCCACAAGCATGCCCAAGGACGAGGCAGAGCAGCTCCTCCTCTCACCCCAGAAGCACAAGCGGGGCTCTCCAAAGTGTCTCTGTGAAGACAGTTTGAGTTGCAGTCATTAACTGCTGATAACAAGAAATGGATTCTTTGATTGTTCTTTCGACCCCAAGTTTTGGTGGGATTTCTGGCCAGGGAGGAGGAATGACTTTGGGAGAAGTCTGACTAAGTCCATGGTTCTGAACCACTAATTTGGGCTGATTAGCTTGTGAAAAGACCACAAGCTTAAATTTTACATATTTTCCCCCATCTTCTCATCCCTAGGAGTCCATTCTGCTTCCTCTCTAATTTCCAATCTTCTATTTTTTATGGCAGAAAGAAACATCATTTTGGCTTTTCAGAAATGAATAAGGTAGAAAAGATAGACAGATATACAGTACATGTCTGTGTCACCAGGTACCATAATATTTATTTTTCTTAACTGTTTCCTCAGAAATGGGAATAAAAGAATCACAGCTTTCACTGAACAGTAAAGTTAATTTCTAGTTCTCGAGGTTTCACAGAAAAGCATTAAAACATGATTCTTGCAATGTCACCACAAATATCACTCGGACTTCTTGAATTTTCCTTGCTTCTGAGCTTGCTCTCTGAGTGTGCAACAATTCACTTATACAAGCAATTTGCAGAATCGAGGGACCTGTTTATCTAATATGCTACAGACTTCTTTTTCTCCTAGGAAGCCATGATGGTGCACAAGAGCAAACATCTATATTTTTATACACTCAAAATGTTCACAAGGTATTTTTTTTAAATGCTGCATTTTATTAATAAGCTACTAGTTAAAAGGTTTCTTTGAAACAATTCAGAAGCTGAAATGAAAAACTGTGTGTCTTTTTCAGCATCTTTATATTTCATTTATTGTCAAACTCTCAGTCAGCAAGATGAGGTGGCTGATAATTATTCAGGGTTGCCAATTAACCTACTTAGCAGGTCACATAGGTAACTGGCATAGATTGTGTCAAATCTCATTATTGGGATAATAATTTAATCAGCCAGTGTATTGACTGAAGGCCAGAGAATCTGGAGAATAACTTAAACGGGAAAATAAAATCAGTACCTAGACAGACATTTAAATACCTAGATATTTAAATACATGAAAACAGTTTGTCACACAAAATTATAAAGCATACTACTCACTAGTAGAAACTTGGTTGTCTGGGGTGGGGATTGGTGGTATCGAGGGTGGGGGTTTTTCAATCATAATACCCAGTATGAGTATAAAAAAATGTTATATGTCGCTTTGCTTTTATGGATGAAAGATAGTTTTATATATGAAGAATTCATGAGCATGTGTGTTATTCTTCAGCATTTAGAGAGATATGCAATGCAATTGTCTTTAATGCAGTGTTACATACCAGAACTTCTCAGACACATCTGGTTTGTGATCTACGTGGAACAATCCTGGCCTCTCCCTTCCTATATATCCCAGCTTTGTTCAGTTCTTCATGCCTGGCTTTAAAGCAAAGACAAAAGAATGTCAAGTAAGAAGGTCACATAATGGATAAAATAATATTGCTGGATCTTTCAAGATGGACAGGAGAGAAGAAAAATTACAATAAGTGCAATTGTCAAAGTCACAGAGTCAGTGAAAAAGCTGTGCTTTCTCTGTACAGTAATGCTCTACATTTACAAGGTGACTGAGTAAACAGGACATAGGAAGAGTAAAGTCTGTCTGGAAGAAGAAAAACATTTTCTGGGCAGATAGAGAAAGAAATATTAGGAGGAAAAATAACATCTTTAAAAATGGGTTTGAGTATGCAATACGCATTTATATTTGCTTTTAAGAGAGGCACAAACGTTACCAGAAATTATCAGAGTTTTAATATTCAAAATACAGACGGGAGAAAAAATACCACTACTAATGACAGGACCTAGCTGGTCCTGAATGTGTGAGGTGTGAGGAGTCCCACAGCACAGAAAAAAGTACATGCAAGACTCAGGAAAAGACCAGAGTATGGTGAACATGCCCTTGTTTTCATAGTCCATATCAATGGTTTACTGTCTACCAAAACAAGAGGGCTACAAAAGAAGCCATCACTCCTCCGAGTAGTGGATCATAGGTCTTATGGCCAAGAATTACAGCATACCGAGCACTGCTCCAGGACTTGTAATTTATTCACTCAGTAGGAAAAAAAGTGACTACCATATCAGTTCATGATAGACCTGCAAAATAAAAACAGCCACCATGTAAAAATAGCCAGCATACCAGGAACGAACGCTGATCTCTTAACTAGCTTTGTCTTTTTTTATAACGATGAGCAAGAACACATGCTTAAGTTACTGGATGTAACCTAGACCACTCACTTATGTTGTCAAATGTATTATTTTGAATCACAAATTGTCTTGCTACTGAAACAGCATAGGTTATAGCAGAAAGGCTGAGCATATCTATTCCAATTCTGGAATTACAGAAACAACATGCAGCTCTTAAGTGTCTATTTTAACTGTGCCCACAGAATATAAATGCTATAGTAGTCAGTAACTTTTTAGATTTTTTTTAAAAAAAGACTAAAGAAGGATAGCGCTATTCAAGGATGCTACCCACTAGTTCAGGAGTGCCAGGTAACAGAAACTGCTTGCAGACGAAAAAACACCTTCACTAATTTGTAGAAAATTTACCATTGATGAGTTAAACTTTATCATTAAAACTTTCCCTGATAAAAAAGCAACAAGCTTAAAGATAATAGTTTGGTTTTTTTTTTTCTTTTTAACATAAAGCAAAAGCTCAGAAGTACTGGATAAATTCAGTGTAAGGGCCTCTCAGAAGGTATCAGCTCATGTAAATGAAGTTACTCTTTGCTAGAAGGTTGGAGGCTAGACTCCAGCTGCCAGCAGTTACTAATTTCTGTGGACAGAAGGCCCACAGCTCCCAGTCTGCTTTTCTGGTTCTCATGAACATTTCCAGTGTTTTCAGCTCACTGGTAATTTTTATATATTATGTACTAAAGTTATAAATGGCTAATCAACTTACATAGGCTACAATCACAGAAAAGAGTGACAGTAGATTAAGAAACTCCATTAGAATACTGAATATTTCACTATCTAGCTATCTAGATAAATCTGATTTTATAAATGCTTTCATAAGGCATTATCAACTCACTTCCGTGATGGTCTAGAGAACCATCATTTCAGAGGTTAGCTTAAGGCATAGGCTAGGCAGCATGATTCCCATATCATGAAGTCAGGACATATTCTAAGCGGGATTTCAAGTCTAGATGGATATAAGCCCAAGAGCGAGCAATAATATGGATCTACAGATATGTACTCTGCTGAGCCTGTGAGGGACTGTTGCAAAGACTGAACATACGCTAGTTGCATCCTCCTCAAAGAAAGGTTGTTCTGCATGTTCGATGGAGTGACTACATCAGTGGACATGGGCAGAGCTACCGATGTCGTCTATCTGGACCTCTGTAAGGCCTTTGACACGGTCCCCCACAAGATCCTTCTCTCTAAACTGGAGAGATATGGATCTGGTGGGTAGACTCTCCAGTGGATGAGGAATTGGTTGGATGGACGCATCCAGAGGGTAGTGGTGAACAGCTCAATGTCCAGATGGAGATCAGTGACGAGTGGTGTCCCGCAGGGACACCCCCGTCTTGGGACCCGTACTATTTAATATCTTCGTCAATGCCATAGACAGTGGGATCGAGTGCACCCTCAGCAAGTTTGCAGATGACCCAAGCTGAGTGGTGCAGTTAACATGCCTGAGGGATGGGATGCCATCCAGAGGGACCTGGACAAGCTCGAGAAGTGGGCCCATGTGAACCTCATGACATTCAACAAGGCCAAGTGCAGGGTCCTGCATCTGGGTCGGGGCTACCCCTGGTATCAATACAGGCTGGGGGTGAAGGGATGGAGAGCAGCCCTGCCAAGAAGGACTTGGGAGTACTGGTGGATGAAAAGCTGGACATGAGCCCACAATGTGCTCTCACAGCCCACAAGGCTAACAGTATCCTGGGCTGCATCAAAAGAAGCGTGGCCAGCAGGTCGAGGGAGGTGATTCTGTCCCCTTACTCTGCTCTGGTGAGACCCCACCTGCAGTACTGCGTCCAGCTCTGGAGCCCTCAGCACAAGGAAGACATGGACCTGTTGGAGCGGGTCCAGAGGAGGGCCACGAAAATGATCAGGGGGATGGAACGCCTCTCCTATGAGGAAAGGCTGAGAGAGTTGGGGTTATTCAGCCTGGAGAAGAGAAGGCTCCGGGGAGACTTTATTGCAGCCTTTCAGTACTTAAAGGGGGCTTATAAGAAAGATGGGGACAGACTTTTTAGCAGACAGGACAACGGGGAATGGTTTTAAACTAAAAGAGGGTAGATTTAGACTAGATCTAAGGAAGACATTTTTTACAATGAGGGTGGTGAAACCCTGGCACAGGTTGCCCAGAATGGTGGTAGGTGCCCCATCCCTGGCAACATTCAAGGTCAGGTTGGATGGGGCTCTGAGCAACCTGATCTAGTTGAAGATGTCCCTGCTTCTTGCAGGGGGGTTGGACTAGATGACCTTTAAAGGTCCTTTCCAACCCAAACTATTCTATGATTCTATGAGAGCTGCCCTCAGTGATCTCTGGAAAAAGGATCAATTAGAAACTTCTTGCTCCCCGTTCATTTATTAGTTTTCCATTTTTTTATAAACATATTTTCCATTGTTCTCTCATTTATAATTCGTGGTCTGTAATTGTCATCAACAGTAACCCCATTATATTGTTGTCATAGCACCATTTTACAACTCTCAATTTTAAAAAGTGCTTTCCAATGACACCATTATTTCTTCAGTTGACAGCAATCATCTGTGTATTTGTTAACTAAAAATTTAATGAGAAGTACTACCTGATACTCAAGTACCATAATACAATGTGATAGTGTTTTGGACAAATCCAGACCAGTTAAAATTTTATTCTCCGCACCCAGTAGTGTCCAGTATATTCCTTTTCAGTGCTAATCATCTTTTTCATTCCTTTCCTTACTCAGACTAACACTGACTTAGCGCCTGTTCCACTATATAGGTGAAGCTAATTGCTAGCATGCTTGCAGCAAATTGAACCATATACCCAGCCTGGGACAGTTGGGGGGGAGGGTGGAACGACTTCTTTTCTCTCTGGTTAAAATTATGACTGCTCATGGCTGCTAATTTCCACTGAAAGGAAAAAGCAGGCAGGTTTTAATCAGAAGGGGAGACGGGGGAAGAAGGCAGGCTCTGAGCCTCCCCAGGGTTATAGCAAGGAAGGCACTGCAATGCTTTCCAGGGTCTGCCCCCACTAACCCCAAAGCAGAGCTAAACACGCTGCAGCGTGGTCCCCTTGCCCTGCTCCTCTTCCCGGCTCTCACCCACACTCCCTCCTCGCAGAGTGCTGTCTTATGGGGGAGGTTAGTTACAACCTGTTAGGAGCCTTATCTGAGCATCCAGCTAAATGCCAGGGCTGGGAGAGCAAAGGGTAGACTGCGTTTTTTTTCCCCCATCACGATTGCCTGTTTGTCTGGACAGCAGAAGTGGTTTTAAATCACTGCAAGCTGGAAGAGCCCGGACCGCTCTATCCCACTCCCTAGGCAAGCATTTTATCACTAAGTTGTATTTTTTACAAATAGATACTATATATTATACTCAACACAGAGCACAGTAATCCCACTTCAAGCCCCGGTGAGAAGAGCAGTGTTGGAAACTTGGTACAAGACACAAACTAGTCCCATATAACTTCCCATGCAGAAGGTTTCACTGGCTGCTGCATCTGTGCTGGGCAATTCTGGCTCAGGAAGCAACAAGTCTTTTGGTTTAGGACTGCAGAATATGGGTGATTTTTGTTTGCCTCTGTGGCTTTCCCACTGCTCACAGAAGAAAGCCTTTATCTTTCAGTACATGCACAGCTGAACTAATAGATTGTCAGGGATTCACTGCAAAAGGACAGTTTACTCTTCAAGATAACTCTAAAGATTCGCAAGTGTAAGAGTCTGCAACAAAATGTAAAACATTTTAAATGTAATGCAGTGATTAACCATGGGCTTTCCATAATAATCATCATTTAGCGAATGTATAAATAGAATAAAAGCAATATTGAAGCAAATAAATGACCTCTGACACAAAAAATGGCTTGCATTTCATATTACTTTACTTAACTGCCTCCTCCTTCCCCCACCAAACAGAAGCTTTATTGACAAAATGTGCCCTGGTAATTTAGTCTGTAGACTTAAAGAATGTGCAGCTCTGGGAAAAACTGAATTATGGGTTCTGTTTGTAAGATGAGGAATGGCATGTAATAACTTAATGAACTGGAAGTTTATTAGTTGTAAAAGAGAGAACTAATGGAATGCGTTTTCTATCAATCTTTTTTTTAACTCGAAAATGTTCAGGTGGGTAAGTGTCGCATCCATTATGCATTTATTATCTTATTAATACAAATATGTGCTAGAATCTCAACAAGCTACAAAAATATATCTCAGCTTCTAATTTAATGTGTATTTTATTAGTTAGTTTTGGAGGCTCTATTCTAAACCTAAGTCATTAGAATTTCTACTCAGACATTTGGCCAGCAAAAAATTCACTTGAACACAGGAGCTACCAACTCACATCATCTAAGGTTACAGCCCTCTGCTCCTTGTACAGACTGTATTCATCAAAATGGTAGAGTGAAATAAATGCACACACAATCATGATGACAGCCTCATTTCAATAGCTATTTATTGCTCTGTAGACATAAATACAAAAGGACAGTAATATAATGATTTTAACAAGACACATGTAGAGAAACCAGTCTAACATAAAATGTAAGAATCAAATCCTTGGCTGTTAAAGAAGTTTTCTCCACTGTGTAAGCTATAGGGATTTATCTCAGCTACAGTTTCACATGGACGTATTTATTTTGCACAATTGAATGATTTGCCTCAAAATATTTTGGATCTTGATATGCATGTGTGACTATGCAGAATAATGGCAATAATAAAGTAGTCTAAAATCTATTAGGATGCTTCTCCCAGTCTTAAGTCTGATATTATGTCTTAAAAACACAATGTAACAAATAGAATTTAGCCCTAAATAAATACATAAAACATATGTGCAAGTAACAAAAAACAACAGAGTAGGAAATTCAAAGTTCAAGTCAATGCATATGAAGGTATAAGTAGAACAAAGCAGTCAGGTATTTCATGTGCTGCATAGATCCTTGGGTAATTTTAATTTTAATCCTGCAATGGATTGATCTGTTTGCTTTGATTTTCTATTCCAGAGATAAAAATAAGCAAGGAAGGAAAATCTGCATTAGTTTATGCCTCTAGTAGGCTCCTGTGGGTGGGCCTTTTGTGTTTTATTGGTTTTTTTCATGTGGCCAGTCTAGCAGCAGATGGCTTACATATATTTAGCTGTTTAGAAGACCAGTCATAGCCATTCCACTTAATCAGGCAGGAGCATACTATTGACATATTAGACCAATTCAATACATTTGTTTTCTTTATCAATTTACGTTTCATCTCAGAGGTCCAACAGAATGGGATTTTGAACCATTTGTGCTGAGCACAATCGAAGGGCCAGTAATCCAATTATTTGATTTTCTTGCTGAAGAGAACAGAAGAGAGGGAAAGCCATCTTTCCCTCGCTCCAGCGAGTGAGCTGCAGGCCTGCATTAGGCTTTAAGCTTCCTGTGTAAAACATACCCCAAGGGCAGCAGAAGGCCACTTAAATACAGCTTGGAGGGCATAAGTGGAACATGGCTGTGGCACATTGGCTTTCTGCCCAGAAATAAATTCCAGCCATTAGCATCAAACGCTCATCCTGAAGCTCTCATACTGAAATTAAATGCAATCTATCAAATGAATAAACAATAATAAATTAAAGCAGCACAAGTAAATTAAAAAAATAAATCGTAGTAATTTATACCGTGGATCATCTGTTCTAGATTGTTTTTCCAGACTGCACACCTCAGATTATCTTTCAGCCTGTTTTTTTCAAGATTGTATTTTTGCACATGCAAAATGGCCCTTGATGCCCAAGTTGAATTTATTCATGGCCTACTCTATATGTTAATAAAAATATAGTTTTAAATAGTGCTTGCTTTCCCTGTGCAAATACTTTTGTTTACTCCTGCTAGTCAGCAGAATATGACCTATTTGGTAAACAGGTTGAGTCTATGTGAATTGTATCTAAACAAGAATTCAGACAACAACAATTAAGCATGCAAAAATGTAGCTTGAGATACCTCAGGTAGAACTGCACATTCTGGTTTAGGCAGGCAAGGGTAATTTCAGCAGGCTTCAGAATTCGGATAGCTGTGAAGTTAAAATGAATCGGTCCTTTTAAAGTGCTCACAGGAAAAGCAGATTGTATTCTGGGACAGATTTTAAAAAGGGAATTTTCAGTAAGTAGAATTTAATTACCTAACTGGAATTTTGCCATGATGCCCTGGCTAAACCTTCACTTTTTGTGAAGAAGCAAAAAAAACTCAGGGAAACTATTATGCTCTATCTGAACCGTAGCTATTATAGCACTAAATTCAGCCTTGTGCTGGGATGGGACAGTATTAAGAAGGAGAGCAAAGGGAAAAATCTCACCTACTGAATATTAGTCTCATTTCCTGAAACAGGTTGACTCTTCCCGGAAACTTCTTTCCCAAAACTACCTTAGGGTATGAAATAATTGGCTATTAACCAGTGTGTTCTTGACCCAAAGAATGGAGCAGAAAACATGGAAGATTTGTCTGGATTACAAGGAGAGATAAAAGAGAAATTAGAGCTGATACGTACTGACTGAGCCTGTGGCTTTCCTGATTTTGCTAGTTGAAACTCGGAAGGTTTTAACTGTGTTTGTACTAGGGCAAAAAGAGCAGACAGAAAATGGGGGAAGGGAAAAAGAATGGCACAACTTTCTCCCTTTTCAGATTTTTTTTCCCTGCCTGTTTGCCCTGCATTTAGTGTGGGGCTGTAAAAAAGAAAGGCTGCCAGCTCCACAGCATCATATTGGCAGCACAGTGAACAGCCTGTCTGACCTCAAGGCAAAAGAGAAGTTATGAAAAAGGTATCTGCACGCTAAGAAAAAGAAATGCAAAATCTTACTTATCAACAATCCTGTACACAGTCTTCTGAACAAGTGATACTTTCCTTTTTTTTTCCGTTGCAAATGCAATCGCCTGTAACCTACCAAAACCGCTGCAGCTCCCTTGAGGGCCGCCCCGGAGCCCTGAGCACTGGCAGCCAGCGTGCCGGGCGAAGCTGCTGCGGTGCAGGCTCCAAATGCCACGCGAGGAATGGCCGAGGACGCTGGTGCACGTGGAGGCAGTTCCCGTGCCCTGGAACGATGAAAACAAGTCATTAGTATGCACCACGCAGCACCGAAGGCTGAGCCCGCTGCTAATGAGTGCTATGCAGAGGTCATGGTTTTGCTAAATTCCGTGCGCTTGGTGCACCTGTGAAACGCAACCCCAAAACGTAGCTCGGCTCACACAGCCATCCGACTGCAGCACGTTGTAACCAAGGTGCCGGGGCAGGTGTCTCTGAGCCATTGGTGAGATATCTGCCCCTCGATGACAAGCGGTTTATTGAGACTGGGAGGTGCTGTGCAAGTAAAAAAGTCTTTATGGGACTGGTAGGCCTCCGTTGCACCTGCTCTGCCGCTGGGGCAGGGTGCAATGTCTTTCTGCTGGTTCATAGTGCTTCATAATGGTTCCCAGCAAGTGCAACGTCTTACTGCTGGTTCATAGTGGTTCATAATGGTTCCCAGCAAGTGCAATGTCTTACTGCTGGTTCATAGTGGTTCATAATGGTTCCCAGCAAGTACACTCTACTTTCCCTGTACACTATGACATGCGGCATGGAGTCAAACAGGAGGCATTAGAGGTCCTGGGCTGGGCTGTGATCTGGCTGGTATCACAGCAATGCGGTGCACTAGCTCTAGGGCGGGGGGACAGTCAGCTGCCATGGAGAGCTCCCATGGATGGATCCAGCTCTTCAGGAAGGACAGGGCAGGACAGCAAGGGGGTAGAGCTGCCCTTGATGTGAGAGAGCAACTGGGGTGCACGGAGTTGTTCCTTGGGACAGATGACAAGCCAGCTGACAGCTTATGGGTTAGGATTAGATGGCAGCCCACAGTGGGTGACATTGTGGTGGGTGTCTGCTACAGGCCACCTGATCAGGAAGAAGTAGATGAGGCAAAAAACTGGAAGAAGCCCCATGCTAACAGGCCATCAAGGCTCAGAGCACTGAAGCTATACCAAGTACTGCTAATGAAGTAGCAGAACAACACCCCCCCCCATGAAATGCTCCTGGTAGGTCCTAGCTTGGCTGTCTCTACCTAAAAGGTGGCTCTCATCTTCTGCATAAGCATTCTGCTGCCTTTCAGAGGATGCTGTGCGCTACCTGTATAGCATAGACCTCCTCAGCAGTCTCCGAGAGGGTTTCTTTGTTGTCTTACATCCTGCCAGAATGTTCTGCAGCAGTTTCTGGCCTCTCTGGCCTTCTCCTGCCCATCACAGTTCGATGCCCTGAATGTGTAACACATGCAAATAGGATGCGCTGGCTGCAAGTTCTGGGAAAGTGTTTCTTTTCATATGGGCAAAAAGGAGGTTGTACGCGTAGGAGGTGTGTGTGCATACACCTGCTTTAGATAAAGGTCCCCCATGCTTCCAGGTTAGATTGCACTCTATTTTAAAAGCCTTCACCTGCCATATATCCCAAAGTGTCTGAATAGAAGGAAAGGGGAATGGAAAAACTTTGCTAACTACAGTAAAAGGAAAAATTACTGTAATATATGTGTTTCACCAGCTTACATGATTCGTAACTTCTCACCCTTATTGAGTGAAGGAGGCCTTCAGGAAAGAGATAAGTGGTACTCAGCTGTAAGACAATAAATTTTCACTGGTGATGAAAGACAAGGCTGAAGCTTAATGGGTAAGAGTAGTATCCCCAACATTGTGCTTTCCCATTCCTACCTCTGTGGCAGGAATTTCTCCGATTTTGTTACAGCCAGAGTCCTCTATATCACAGAAGATGGCAGGCAGAGCCAGTTTTGCCTCAGTATAGGAACAGTCTTTACATGCTCTTATGGTGATGTGCTAATTCCCTCAGGATCTCTGGAAAGATCACACAGCAATCAGAAACTCCTGTGGTATGTTCTAGGGACGTGGGACCATTTCTAGAGAATTTGAGGGAGGAATTTTAATATATTGGGAATAGCTAGCAAGGATGCAATTTAGCTGCAGGAGTCTTCCCTCCTCTGCTCTTTATAGCCTATAACTTCAAACAGAAATTAGGACCCTTAATTTTCTTTAAACTGTACGGCAAACTGTTCAGAGTCAGTCAGTGAGTGCCTCAGGATCTCGCCTCGCTACACTCTTACGAACACCTACATATCAATGCTTTGCTTATTCCGTATTTCAGTAACTTAATTACACGATGAATTCTCTCATGCTGCAAATTTATCTTCACTGAGCTAACTTTTGATCTCGGGCATTAACTCTGATCAGCGCTAAGGCAGAGACAGTCTATGCAATTAGCAGGTGGCAGCCTCAGAAGCTAGGACAGAGTACTTCTGTTCTCTGCCTTCCAGCAGCTTTGACCTCAACAAACACACTTGATGAACCTGGCCATGGTATTTTGGCTGCCTACCTCAGCTCATCTGCTTGGATGGCATTTTGCCTGTTAGCAAGGTAATATACTAATTTCAGGAGATGCCAGAAAAGGATGGGTTTAGATCCATAACTTGCTAAGCTCTGTTAAAATAGCTTTCTTCTGACAGTGAGCAATTGCATAAAGCATCCTGACTTTCGCTGTATAAAAGTGACTCAATATCAGACACTCCTTTGTTTGGAATCCAAACAACTTGTTTTCCAACATCAGCAAAAACAAGTATATATTTCAAAGGAGATTGTTTTTGTGCTCTTTGGAGGCTGTTCTGATATTGATGATGTCAAGGAATCTCTATTTCACTCGATAGTTACACTTGCAGCAACGACCATCTTATTCTGTGTTTTCCCATGTCTAGAGCAAGGGGCATCCGAGCCTGGTTCCTGGACACTGCACTGATACCAACTGTAGTACTGCATTAAATGTCAAATAAGCCCAGCACTTTGTTTTGTTGGCAGTTTCAAAGCCACAGGGGGAATCCATGACCCAGCTTTTAATAGCCACTAGTTAATTGTGAACATCCCTACCTCACTGCTTTGTACCTCCAGCTAATCTGTTTGTATCTGTTGTGTCAGCTGATGCCTGTTTGCTTTGACATGGCAGAATCCCAAAGCTACGCAAACAAGAATGCCAAGATTTGAGAGTGCGCTGTAAGTTGGCTGAAACCAATAACTTTCCAGATGTTCCTGAGGATGTGTCAAATGAGGCTGTGTTGAAGAACTCTTAGATGACATCAGATGTGAAATGCCTAAGTGTGAAGGAAACACCGCAGCAGAACCATGCATTGACTCTGTTTGTAAGCTCTTTGTAGCTACTTGGCATTTGACTCTAAGGATCCAAAGCAAAGCTGATCACAACACAGTATAGGGGACTGAAGTCTCACCTGCTCAGAAGACCCTTTCAGTCTGCCTCTTTGGCATACCAAATCTGTGCTTGTAAAACATAGGCTAGAATGGAAAAGTGAAACTCCCAGCTCTAGTAGTGGTCAAGATAATTTCTGAAGCTAAGCCAGATTGACTGTATGCCTGTATTCATTCAGCATCTCAAGTAGGTCATTAGCTCTGAAACCTACGAGTGATCATGTAAATAGAGCCCCAGAACACCAAGAAAAATGCAGGGACCTGTGTTCTTGCATTAGCTTCCGCTCGCTTGCCTTTGCCCAGTTGGGAATCACCACATTGTGGCTTCAAGGGTCCTTAACAGGAAAGTACATGGGGCTTAGTCATGGCAGAAGACTGGGTCACACTGCCACTAGGGCCAGAGGACTATAAGAAAAGAAGCATTGGTATCTCCTGGTTTTCCACAGCCCAATATATGCAGAAGAGAGAGCAACTCTGTGACTGCCCTTCTGCCATATGCTGCAGAGATCCTCAACCTATTCCAAGAAACAAAGCGAAGTGCAGCATGCACTAGCTCATAAACACCATGGAGATATCAGCCCACCTCAGCATCACACCAGGACAACTAGTTTCAGCACTGTTTTACACTGACATGGCTTCCAGTTCCAGCATTTGCTTTTTTTTGATAACCCCGGGATCTCCAAACTGGGCTCTTAAAATGGACCTCACCCTATTTTTCTTTTGCATTCCCACAGCAGTCCCTCCTCTGTACCACTTCCAGTTTGACTCCTTTTTTTTGTAACATGATTGATCAGAAGTCTATCTTTTCACTCTCTGTTCAGTTCTGCTCTTGCCAGTCATTTTACATTCAGTACAGCAGATCAAAAACCTAGAGCTGAGATGAGAAGAAAAAGATCATAGGAACAGAAAAAAAAGGATCAGGAAGAAAATCCTGCAATCCATCAAGATTGCTCTTTCATGACTGAAGTGTTTTGTATAGCAACAGTAAAGAAGCCACAGAAAACTGATTTAATCTAACGTGGAGCAAGGAACTTCATTAGAATGAGAAGGGCCATATCATAGAATCATAGAATCATAGAATAGTTTGGGTTGGAAGGGACCTTTAAAGGTCATCTAGTCCAACCCCCCTGCAAGGAGCAGGGACATCTTCAACTAGATCAGGTTGCTCAGAGCCCCGTCCAACCTGACCTTGAATGTTGCCAGGGATGGGGCATCTACCACTATCTCTGGGCAACCTGTGCCAGGGTTTCACCACCCTCTTTTCTTCCTTAGATCTAGTCTAAATCTAACCTCTTTTAGTTTAAAACCATTCCCCCTTGTTCTGTCACAACAGGCCCTGTTAAAAAGTTTGTCCCCATCTTTCTTATAAGCCCCCTTTAAGTACTGAAAGGCCGCAATAAGGTCTCCCCGAAGCCTTCTCTTCTCCAGGCTGAATAACCCCAGCTCTCTCAGCTCTCTCTCTTCTTCATAGGAGAGGTGATCCATCCCCATGATCATTTTTGTGGCCCTCCTCTGGACCCGCTCCAACAGGTCCATGTCTTTCCTGTGCTGAGGGCTCCAGAGCTGGACGCAGTACTGCAGGTGGGGTCTCACCAGAGCAGAGTAGAGGGGCAGAATCACCTCCCTCGACCTGCTGGCCACGCTTCTTTTGATGCAGCCCAGGATACGGTTGGCCTCCTGGGCTGCGAGTACACATTGTAGGCTCATGTCCAGCTTTTCATCCACCAGGACCCCCAAGTCCTTCTCGGCAGGGCTGCTCTCAAACCCTCATCCCCCAGCCTGCGTTGATACCAGGGGTTGCCCCGACCCAGGTGCAGGACCCTGCACTTGGCCTTGTTGAATGTCATGAGGTTCACATGGGCCTATTTCTTGAGCTTGTCCAGGTCCCTCTGGATAGCATCCTGTCCCTCAGGATGTTGTGGGGGACCGTGTTAAAGGCCTTACAGAGGTCCAAATAGACGACATCGGTAGCTCTGCCCATGTCCACTGATGTAGTCACTCCATCATAGAAGGCCACTAGGTTGGTCGGGCAGGACTGGCCCTTGGTGAAGCCATGCTGGCTGTCTCGAATCACCTCCCTCTCCTCCATGTGCCTTAGCATAGCTTCCAGAAGGATCTGTTCCATGATCTTCCCAGGCACAGAGGTGACACTGACTGGCCTGCAGTTCCCCCGGGTCTTCCTTTTTTCCCTTTTTAAAAATGGGGGTTATATTTCCCCTTTTCCAGTCAGTGGGAACTTCACTGGACTGCCACGACTTCTCAGATATGATGGATAGTGGCTTAGCAACTTCATCTGCCAGCTCCCTCAGGACCCGCAGGTGGATCTCATCAGGTCCCATGGACTTGTGCACCTTCAGGTTCCTTAGATGGTCCCGAACTTGATCTTCTCCTACAGTGGGTGGCTCTTCATTCTCCCTGTAGAATGTAGCCAACTGATAACCAAATCCTCATTTAGTGCCTAAGGAGTGAATAATGTTAGTGCTCAGTTAAACATAAATAAAGATTAACTGCATGGCTCATATTAATATATAAGAAGATCTGATGCATAAATTTTAACACAATGTACCAGCACTGTGTTCATTTTTGTTTAAAATAAGAATTAGAAGAATCTGTCTATCAAAAAGGTTTTTAATAAACTCAAAAGTACATGGTATTTTTCCTATAAAGGGAAAAGTTTATATAAATACGCCAACAGAGTTGAAGGTAATTATAAAGGCTCTTAAAAATAGGAAAAAAGATAGGGAAAACAACTTCAGTTAATTCTCCTTTTCAGGATCTAATTAACCTTAAAAGCTGTGAGTCTCCAGCCTTTCCCATGCATTTCAATGCAATGAAGAATGTCCCTTGCTACAAACTACAGGTCTGATTTAATGGAGTTTTGATTGAGGATAAAGACAGAAGAGTCAGTCTGTGGTACCCTCTCTTCACACTGAAAAGTGTCCAATTCCAAAGGCAAATGCACTCAGCTCAGTCATCCCAATTGAAGTGTCGGCTGCTATTCAGCACAAGCAAAGTTAGCACAAAGGATGCAAAAGAATCAGCCATTGCGGCATATTTACAATGGCAACACAGAAACTGATGTTGGCCAGGGACAGGAAAGGAAAACACATGTTATTTAAACAAACAGATATGTACATATATGTATATATTTACACATACAGAGCTCACACACACACGTAATATAAGAAGGAGAAAAAAGCCTTTGCTCTCTTTAGGTCATTCTCTTGAATCTTTTGTCTGCATGAAAACAAGTGGAACTACAGCTGAAGCTGCAGTATCTGCTGTTGAAACAGCATCTTCTTGCTGCAAGTAAAAATTCTTAAAAATAAATACATTTTCAAAGACCTTTTTTTTCACGGGTGTCTATAACAACTCATCTAGTATGCACAGCACACAGAAACCCTGATCTTACGCTGATGTCAGCCTGCCGTAACCCCTCATGCCTCTAAAGGAATTTCTATGCCGAGGTCAGGATCCAGTCTGATGCCGACCGGGTCATACGCTGCAGTGGTGCCAGGCACAGATCTCCTACTGACATCTCTGACGGTTTTGCATCAGTGCTACTGGCAGTCCGTTAAATTCAGGTCAAGTCACCTGAAATGCTCCAGCTTCCTTGTTTCCCAAATGCCTTCCAGTTACTATATTTTTATCAGAAAGAATGAGAGAGACAGAGAGAGTTCCCTGCCAAAGGTTATCTCCAAGTTCATACTGTGTGTCCTTACGCTGCCACACTCAATAAATCGTTAGTGCCATCTGTTCCAAGCAGGCTTCCCTGGAACTGGTTTTGTGGGGCCAGCACGAATTTGTGCAGGCTGCTGCAACATGGAGGACAAGCTGGGCTGGCACCACAGCTCTTTGTGGACATGGTCAGCCTTCAAATGTTTGTGAAATGATCTTTCAAAGCCCAGCTTTCAACTGCTACTGTTGTTTTCAAGAACAAAGGAGACCCAGGCAATTGGAGTCTGCTCAGCAAGAACAAAGCTCTCCCAGAGCAGTGGGCACTTCCCCAAAGTCCTCTGTGCTGGATTGAAATGCCCCAGAGAAGGGCGAGGGATGCTCTGTTCCTCTCAGCCGCACTGAAGAGCACCGGTACTGGTGCTGCAGCCCACTGAAGGAACCATCCCAGGGGTTTTGGACTAGGTGGATGTTCATGCTCACACAGAAGGAGCTTCAACCACTTCTGCTTACCCATGCGGATCAAAATTATTGGGGGGGCTGCAGTGTAATGCTGTGGCCTCCAGTAGTGAGGGTGAAGGTCATTTCTGACTTCTCTTATTCGAGAGGAAATTCACTCCCAAAAGCTAACACAAGACATTGATAAAGTCCTTCTTAAACCCTCGAAGATCCACCTCAATTTCCTATGCAACAGCTGGCATGGGTTTACAATACATGGGAATAAACTGGTACATAGTCCATGCTCTTGTACTTGGCACAGTGATGGACTTTGCACCCTTTTAACCCTTTGTAAAGCCAGATGACCCAGGCTAGCAGCAGCAGGATGCCACCCCGAAGCGTAATTATTTTATAGCTTCTATTTATTTTTTGGACTATCAAAATCTATGACAATCACTAAAGCAGATTGATTAAACCCTAAGCGTAAACACACCATGATAGAGAAGTTGTTTTTCTGTCATCTCAAGAAAGCATCTATTTGCAAAGTACATGGCAATATCAAAGAGCTCTCTATTGATTAAACTTTGAAAATAAAATTGCACCACTTATCATATGCTGTTTGCAAAAATGCCAATCATTATAATACTCACATAAGCATATTGTGTCTTCCCCCTGAACTCGTTAAATTTATTACTAAGACTCTATCCTGAGCTGCCTACATGTGGAAAAAATATCTTTCAGATAACACATTAACATTCATAACATGATTTAAAGCTGTGCATGGTGCCATCTCAAAAGATAAGGGTCTTGTCAGCACCTCCAGTATAAGCCTCATTTCAGGGGATGGAGGGAGGGAGTGGCAACACTGTATTTCAGCTATTTTAAATGACACCAGCAAGAAGTCTGACATACAAGTTGTCAATCTTTCACCTCCACATTCAGTTTAAAAAATAGTGAAATTCTCAGTACATCATTGTAAACTACCTGGCAAGTGCTATCATTCTGCTTGTGCATACAGCATCCCACACAATTATAATTCTAGATCTAAACTTTCATATTACAAAAAGCTTTTAAGGTATGGAACAAAAATTATATGCCCACTTTCTCACAGGTATACTTGCACTCTACAGAAGAAAGAAAGAAAGTGATAAGCAAAAAATAGCTAACAATACAACAATGAGGGCTTGGTCCAGGACTCATGTTATCAGATGTTCCCGCAGTATCAAAATACCAATAATACTGAGTATAAAAGTTAATGACAAAAAGAATAAAAAATAACAACTAAAAATGTTTTTTGGGAGAAGAAATTTGTAGGTGCAATGCATCTGCCTTTGAGCCCAATTCCGCTACAGATACAGCGTAAGTTGTGATTTGCAAAATCAGACCTGTTAGCTATTGATGGTAAAGTATTCTGTCAAAAGAAAATATATTTGTATTAGTAAAAAAAAGAAATTATGAAAAGTAAACGAGCAGTTATCGTAAGAAATTATTGCAATGCTTATACTTGAGATGATCAGGACCACCGACCAGTTCACAGCCAAATAGCTATCAAGGAATGATCTCATCTCTATATAATTCCAAGTGCATCAGTATCACCAGCTACAAATAATAAAGCCAAACACTTCTATCTGCAAAAACAACAACAAGATTTCTAGTTAGAAAGCTCAAATGCTAACCATTGTAGTGGTTGCAAAGCAAAAATACTCTGGAGGAAATATGTGCGCAAATAACTGGTTTTGCCTGCGGTTTTCAAGATTCCAAGCCAGAGTTGATTACCAAAGCTGACTGAGCTGTCCTCTTCTCCTACCAGCTTCATTTGCTGCTCAGTCATGAAGTGGACATTAAAATCTCCTGCTGTGCAGAGGATTTTATCGCTTTACAGGAAAAAGACTGATACATGGTAAAAAAAGATGCCATATAAAGGATGGGCAGTTATTCATAAATTATATACTTTGTAATGGACAGCAATGCCACAAGTGTTACGGAACACATAGACACACTTTAGATCGAGGCAAAATGCTCACTTCCTCTTGCCAAAGCTGTTCCACTATGCATGGAATCTAACGGACTAGAAAGACAACACACAAGGAACAAGATTCGCGACGTGCAGCAGTTAGGAGGCATACTTATCCACTGACTATTCAACAGATTCAGGTGTCCACTGGCATCCCCTGGCATTCAGGCTGCAAGGGAGATTAAATATCCTCAGCATCCTGGGCCACAATGGCTACAATATAAAGAAGAAGGAGAAACTGGTGGGGAATTGTGAAGCGAAAGGGCAGCCTTGGCTGCAGTGACCATGAAATGGTGGAGTTCAAGATCCTCAGGGCACCGAGGAGGGCACACAGCAAGCTCACTACCCTGGACTTCAGGAGAGCAGATTTTGGTCTCTTCAGGGATCTGCTTGGTAGAGTGCCATGGGACAAAGCCCTGGAGGGAAGAGGGGCCCAAGAAAGCTGGTTAATATTCAGGGACCACCTCCTCCAAGCTCAGGAGCGATGCATCCCAACAAAGAGGAAATCAGGCAAAAACCCCAGGAGGCCTGCATGGATGAACAAGGAGCTCCTGGACACACTCAAACACAAAAAGGAAGCCTACAGAGGGTGGAAGCAAGGACAGATAGACTGGGAGGAATACAGAGAAATTGTCCGAGCAGCCAGGGATCAGGTTAGGAAAGTTAAAGCGCTGATAGACTTTAATCTAGCCAGGGACATCAAGGGCAACAAGAAAAACTTCTATAGGTACATCAGGGATAAAAGGAATAGTAGGGAAAATGTGGGCCCTCTCTGGAACAAAACGGTTCCTGGTTACCCAGGATATGGAGAAGGCGGAGGTACCCAATGACTTTTTGGCCTTGGTCTTCACCAGCAAGTGCTCGAACCTCACCGCCCAAGCCGCAGAAGTCAAAGGCAGGGACTGGGAGAATGAAGAGCCGCCCACTGTAGAAGAAGATCAAGTTTGAGACCATCTAAGGAACCTGAAGGTGCACCAGTCCATGGGACCTGATGAGACCCACCCGCGGGTCCTGAGAGAACTGGCGGATGAAGTTGCTAAGCCACTATCCATCATATTTGAGAAGTTGTGGCAGTCCAGTGAAGGTCCCACTGACTGGAAAAGGGAAAATATAACCCCCATTTTTAAAAACAGAAAAAAGGAAGACCCGGGGGAACTGCAGGCCAGTCAGCCTCACCTCTGTGCCTGGGAAGATCATGGAACAGATCCTCCTGGAGGACAGGGAGGCAATTCGAGACAGCCAGCATGGCTTCACCAAGGGCAAGTCCTGCCCGACCAACCTAGTGGCCTTCTATGATGGAGTGACTACATCAGTGGACATGGGCAGAGCTACCGATGTCGTCTATTTGGACCTCTGTAAGGCCTTTAACACGGTCCCCCACAACATCCTGAGGGACGGGATGCTATCCAGAGGGACCTGGACAAGCTCAAGAAATAGGCCCATGTGAACCTCATGACACTCAACAAGGCCAAGTGCAGGGTCCTGCACCTGGGTCGGGGCAACCCCTGGTATCAACGCAGGCTGGGGGATGAGGGTTTGAGAGCAGCCCTGCCGAGAAGGACTTGGGGGTACTGGTGGATGAAAAGCTGGACATGAGCCTACAATGTGTACTCGCAGCCCAGGAGGCCAACTGTATCCTGGGCTGCATCAAAAGAAGCATGGCCAGCAGGTCGAGGGAGGTGATTCTGCCCCTCTACTCTGCTCTGGTGAGACCCCACCTGCAGTACTGCGTCCAGCTCTGGAGCCCGCAGCACAGGAAAGACATGGACCTGTTGGAGCGGGTCCAGAGGAGGGCCACAAAAATGATCATGGGGATGGATGACCTCTCCTATGAAGAAGAGAGAGAGCTGAGAGAGCTGGGGTTATTCAGCCTGAACAAGAGAAGGCTTCGGGGAGACCTTATTGCGGCCTTTCAGTACTTAAAGGGGGCTTATAAGAAAGATGGGGACAAACTTTTAGCAGGGCCTGTTGTGACTGGACAAGGGGGAATGGTTTTAAACTAAAAGAGGTTAGATTTAGACTAGATCTAAGGAAGAAAAGAGGGTGGTGAAACCCTGGCACAGGTTGCCCAGAGAGGTGGTAGATGCCCCATCCTTGGGAACATTCAAGGTCAGATTGGATGGGGCTCTGAGCAACCTGATCTAGTTGAAGATGTCCCTGCTTCTTGCAGGGGGGTTGGACTAGATGACCTTTAAAGGTCCCTTCCAACCCAAACTATTCTATGATTGTATGATTCTATGATCCTACGATTATCATAAATTCTTCCCTTCCTGTTGTTCTTTCAGTTAATGCAGCACGTTTGGCCCATCCCTACTTTGCTTTGAAATGTTTCTATCAAGACAGAGATGGCTCTGAGGATGGCCCAGGAAAACAAGTTCAAGCACAGGCAAATTGTAATGTTAAAAATTCAGATATCAAGTGATTTTAAGCACCATCAGAATTTGGTCACTGTCAGTAGGGAAGGAGATTCTGAGTATGCCTATTTTCTACCTGAGCTCCAAAATTTCACCGTAAAATGTCATATTAGATACTTGAGATTTGTCTGTCTTTACGTGTAAACTTCCCGGAGCAGAAGTCAGCTGAAATCCTGGCCCCATGAAGTCAAAGGGAGATTTGTCAGCGGCTGAAGTCTAGGTCAGGGTTTTATGTATGTTTGTATGTTTGTGTTGTGCTTTCTGCAATAACAACTCAGGGAGCTACTTCAGATGCCAAATAAATTTTAAGGTTTCCCTGGAGTTTGGAATTCTTTATTCTAAGTGATTCTCCCCAACATATTAATGCAACCATCATTCTCATAAGTTCTAATTGTCTCATCAATTTCTTTTCATGCCACTTTGACTTATACATCATGCTTGAAAGTCATTAGTTGTAACCGACTGGCCTCCACAAAGAGAAATATTATAGGGTATTTTTCAGCTAAATGATTAGTGCTCACAGACAGCAAAGTTTCTGGCTAAAGTGATGTGGGAAAGACTGCAGGAAAGCAGGGAATATTTTTCTTTAGTGTTTAGTCCTTATTTCTCAGAGACTTAACTTTCCTATCCTTGGAAAACCAAAACAGAAACTATTTCCTCCTAAAAGCTACATCATTGTTCTTTTTTTTTGGTTGTTGTTCTGTCTTATTACACCCCATTTTCAGAGATAAACTGCTTGCCTTTTCAGTGTAATTTCTTCTTTCCTATTGACTCAAGGTGGCTTCTGTGCTGAGTGACTAGCCATAAACTAGCTTCACTTCTGACACCAGAAACCACCAACCTCTTTTGCACTTACGTAACTTTACACCCTGAAGTACTCACATTGAGCCTATGCAGAAGCAAGACCTTGAAACACTCCTGCAAATAATGGTGAGCATCTGATCTGAAATGAAAACACTTTCAAACCATAGGGCTATTCCAATCCATTATTACTTGATATTGCAGGAGCCTGCAAACAACAATGCAAATGCTTAAGAACACGTCTCCCTCCCTGCTCCCAACAAGCCGTTGCATGAGCAGCCAAAACACGAATTTTCAGTTTTGAGCCAAACTCTGATGTGGATTTTTCAGATAGATAACAGCGGATGAGGCCAGGCTGCAACCTTTCGTCCGGTTGGGCAATTCTCATACACTTATTTCTGCTGAAGAAGTGGGAAACTAAAATCTCTGATGGCCACCGCCTTTCATCAGATCTGGTTCAAAATAGTTGTGAAGGGAGAGGACCTTGACTGACAGCCAGTCATATACACATACCATGCACATACATAAAGCACAATTACATTTCTGTTAGAAACCAGGTGAAAAACACAAAAGCCAATGATTGCCCAAATTTTTCTTTGGTCGGCAATTGTCCACAAACATCTCATGGAAAGAACTTAATGGAAGGAATTTTTGGGAACACATGAAGTTGGAAAAAATACTGGTTTTTTTCCATTCATCATGGAGCAAAACCAGAAATATGTGACCTCTGTGCATAATGACAACTCAATGACACAGCTCTCATTCTGAATGTAGAATATGAAATGCTCACCGTGAACTGCTCAAAAATAATCCTCAGGCCATGATTATTCATAGAAATTATTTGGTGAGTAATTTCAATTAAATAAATTCAAGGGATCAAGAAAAAGAGGCTAAACTAATAGAATGCATTATTTATGATGAATAATTCATTTGGAGGAACTTTCCCACACACACCATTGCAGAAAGCTAGCTCAAGGCGGAGGGCACTGGAGTCCCACTTAAGCCCTGTTTTGAGGTCTTAATTGGGGTCTTTCATGATGAATCACTCTGGGCTGGCCCTCCGCCCAGGACTGAATTTCATCCATTGCTCCTGCTCCTCACATATTGCTAGGTATGTCATTAGCTCAGTGGGATTTGGATTCTTTCAACTTTACTGCCATAAAAATAATGATATGGAGTGATTTCATTATGGTTTTTTTACTACTAATAAATAAAGGGAAGAAACCTCTCTCATCAACCCACCAGACTTTCAACAGAGAACATTCATCATACTCATACATCAACTGCATTATGCAAATATGAGCCCCATTACTAAGGCATGTCCGTTCAGTAAAGCAAGAAGACCTAATAATTTCAACAAGATTCTCTGAATGACTGAAAACACTTGTGCGCACTTGTGCTTGCATGATGGGACATCTCCATTTAAAAAACACTCACTGTATGTAATGTGTAGATTATGACTCTTAGGAAATTGAAAAATTGCACTTACAAATGGTAGTGGTAAATGCTGCTGTAGGTATTCACCCATTCGAAATGAAAGGAACAATAAATCCATTGTTGTTTTAAGGATGGAAAAAACCATTTTTTTATGTTCTTGATGCTCAGCAATGTCATCACAGAATATCTATCATCAGGAAGATTCATCTCACTGTTCCTATCAGAGAAAAAGAACCCATTGATGATGAAACAAAGCACTTCCAAAAATATTTAACCCACTCAATAAGACCTAAGTGCATGCTTTTAAGTTAAGCATTTGTTCAAAGATCTGATCCAAATCCCACTGAGATCAGTAGGAGTCCTTCCACTGACACCAAAGGGCTTTGGATCAGACATACTACTTTGCTGAACAGGATGAACACATCCATAAATATCAACTGTCTTACAGTACTTCGCTGGGTCCTATGCTAAAAGGTGTGTATGTACAAGGGGAGAATTGTTTTTCTACGCAAGAAAGAAAAAAATTGGGCTAAAGCTAAAATAAAGTTCAGTCTTAATTACATAGTGGTGAGTCTGCCAGTATCCCCAGTGCACTTACTACCTGGGATGCTTCCTGACAGACACCTTCTATATCACATTTCCTGCTGAAACCAATATTACGGGTATGATAACTCACAAAATTTGCTTCTTACTTTTAAGAAAGTTAGGACTCCACATTAATGATACAAAAAAATCAGATAGTTTCACTGCTGCGTTTTGCACCACCAGTGTAAAATCATGCTGTGCTGTTACAAAACAGATTAACCCAGATATACTGAAACACATCATGGTGAGTTCTCTTTGCAAAAAAATTATCTTGAAATTAGATAATGGGTCTCAACAATGTGTATCCTTGGCCAGGATCTGAGTCCTTGCAGGAAGCAGCAACTGAGGGAAGAATTACAAAGCATGTTGATTTTAAGTTGTAGTTCATCAAGTTCTTTTATTTATACAGTAGGTAGTCATGAAGTGTCAGTAAACAATATTCTGAAGTAGCCCATGGCTCTCCAGATGCTTGAATGGTTGGAGGAAATGGAGCTAAAAAATGCATCTGGAAAACAAGGAAATTCATTACAAGTAATAGCAAAGGCAATTACTGACTGCCAGCAAACAGCAACTCAGTAGACACCACACATTCAGAAGCCACTGTCACTCAGGAGTGGCCCTCTGCCCACAGACTGGTGCATCCACCAGCTCTCCTTCCACGGAGACGTCGTCACAAACATCTCTCTCCTCTGCCTCCCTTGGGCATGCATCACACCAGTTCGCTGTTTGCTGGGCAGCACGGGTGAGAAGGGATGGACGCCAGGGCCATGGAGGGCAGAGCCTGCCAGCTCCTTCCTCCCTGTCTTTCACGCGCACCCTCCTTCACTCATCCCTTGCCCGTTCCTTGCCCAAAGAAAGCAAGTGAAAGGCAGAGCCTCCTCTTTCACACTCTCCTTTACAGCATTCGTTCCAGTGCTGCTGGATGAGATAAAACCTTGGATTACAAGTAACAATTATTTTGCATACTGCTCACTGCTAAATCTGGAAACTGTTTATTTCCTTAATAATTACTTTTAAGAGAGGCACAAAAATATCCCACTTGCAGTACAGGAAAGATTCCAAAAATGTATGTACTCACAGAGAGAGAATGTCTCCAGCTACAAATAGGCACACATACACACACACGGGCATACAGAGAAATATCTCCTTGGAAAGCAAGAATATAGGGTACTTGTTGAATAGCAATGATGATTATCTCAGAACTCTAAAAGCTGACGTGGAGTAGGAATCTCATATTATGCTGTTCAGGATCACAGGATGAGGAACACATGAGATCACTAAATACCTAAATTTACAAATTCCCATTGTTTTACCACATCAGTCATCATGTTTTGTTCACAAAAATCAATATTGGCATCTATTTATACTACATGAATAAATCCCTCCTTACCCACCACCAGTACCCAGGCTACCTTGATAGCTTCTAATGACCAGTAAAACTTAAATCCTGCACTCCATCCAATTCGCAAAGATTTTTGCTTAGTTTCTTGCTGCATTCTTTTTCTTTATTTCATGAGACTTGGTGGGTATCTTTGTTCCTTCTTCATTTATATACAGAGAAACAGAAACAGATAAACAGATAGGTAAAGATGCATAAGTAGTAGCATCCATCTGCAGATACAAAGTGGAGAAAGAAAATGATCTCCACATTTCCAGACTTATTCTGCTCCTTGATATTTGCTTTCACAGGAGGACAACAGCATGATGTGCACAAGGCAGGGAGGGTAATGATCTGTGCCAAATTTTATGTGCTTATGCTTCATGCCATGGTCTGGCTTTTTTTCTTCCTGCCAGCAGATAGACAAAGTGGTGGCTTTAGGACAGTGCAGAAGCCAAGAGCTGCTCTGGTGTACGTACCAGCAAAGGACTAACAGAGACTATTTGAAGTGGGTTAAGGCTGGTATCAGGCAAGTATTTAGTTCATACTTGCTCTGCAGCAGTCTGGAAGTGCCCCCATGGGAAAGAGGTATGGGATAATTAGGGGCTCTTAAGCCAGCAGACAAGGATATTACAAGGATAAAAATTTCAAACTGAAGGTAGCTAGATGAAGAGTTGTAGGGAAAGCACAATTTTTTACCTGTGGGAGATGAAAGCTACTGGAACAGTTTACCAAACATTATGGCAGATTTTCATCACAGGCAATTGCCAAAATATGCCTGGATATGTTACTGGTTTTTCAGTTTTTTGTTTTTCTTTTTCTTTTTCCTAGGAAGTATGATCTAGTTTAAACAGGAATTAATTCCAATTTAGCTGATGGTCTGGGTTATGCAAGATCCAAAAGCCACAATGGTTCCATTAAGCCTTATAATCTATGAATCTGTAAGTTTATGAATCTGTACTCAGCCTTAATGGTGCTCCAAATGGTGCTCCAAAAAGGAGGATGAGGGAACACAGCAAAGTATTTGGGAAAAAAAGAAACCTTCACAATGCTTACAAATCAGGCGTAACGCTGAGTTTTCCCAAACCCTCATAGGCTGCTGTATCAACCTGCCTCCTGGCCTTCCATTCCTGGAGGCTCCCAGATAGTCACAGCCTGAAAATGTTCCCTCATTCAACAAGCAAAATAAAAAGGCACTAAAACAGGTGGGGAAAAAAGCTGTTCTTTTATACTCTGTTTTTAATTGAAGGGATTATAAAACACTTCGGGCATGCTGAGAAATCATGACTTTGTTCCTAAATAAAAAGCTGTAGCTATTTTTTTTTAAATCCTTGTTCCTCCTCCTACAACAGTGGTTATTATATGCATGCATTTGCAGTGTAATAGAATCAGTATCATCTCTGTGTCTTATTACTGTTGCAATCCCCTAACATGCTGTTCCTTCCATCCCACATGAATCTGGTAATTACTGCTGAGGCGTGCCATGCGTACACTTTCCCTTCCCAGGCAGCATCAGCAGCTACCACAAACACATTTCCTACATACTAGTAAACACAGGCAAGTGGGACAGTATATGTCGACTCATGAGACAATTCCAGGACATGAACCTTGCTCACCAGAAAGCTGCACGTCACTGAAACTCATGGACATGAAACAAATGTGCGCTGTGAGATGAGAGAAAAATGCATTGGACTTGCTTCTGCCTTCAGCTATTGCTGTGTGTTGGAGCGAGCCCTGTGAGTGCTGGCAACGCTGTGCAGGGCTGCTCAGGTGAGATGCACTGCAGGTAGGTAACAGGAACATGCGTGTGCCTCTATGTGTGTGTCAGTGTGGGCAGGTGTGTGCATGAATATGCTCCCTTCAGAAAAACAAAACAAAAAATCAACCTGGGTCTACTTTTACCTTCTCTTTTTAGGCTCATGCCCCTAGACTGTGTTAGAAAGATCTGAAAATAAGATTTGCTATGTTCTGTAACTAGTCCAGTTTTGCTCCCCAACCACCATATTCTAATGTTTAAAGCAGAAAACAAGCAAAAAATCTCGCAGAAAAATAATCTGGCTGCTGGCCCTTTAGTGTTGTAAAACCCCAGATCTGGTACACACATCCTTCCTGATCTTAGCAATTTTTGCTCCTGAATTCAGCTGGATAAAGGGAGTTAGAAATAGAGCAGCTCTGAGTGCATTTCAGAATCCCAATCTTGATGAAATTCATGCAGCACCACAACAAAAGCATGCTCCACTGCAGGCTGCTCCTGCTTTTTCCACAACCTGTCCAAATTTTAGGTAGGGAAGTTGCAGCTGCTCTAATCCTGAATGCTAACTCCAGCACTATTCCTGCCCAGCAAAGGAATCGGTGCTGCTGCTGCAAGGATGCTACCTCTTGCGATCTCAAGCCCCCCATAAGAAGAGACAATACCTTTCTGCTGCTCCTAAAATGTGGACTCTGATACTTAATGGCTAAAGAATAACACAAGATGACAGTACCACTTTTGCCAAGTCCAGCACTCTTTTGGCAGCAAACCTCTACATTCTAAAGACTAAGTGAAGTGCGTATAGTTCCCTATAAAAATCTGGTAATAACGCACCCTGCCATATTAGCAGTTTAAAAATTCATGTGGAGTGTCTTTTTTTTTTCCCCCCCAGTGTGAACCCAAAGTTTTACCTTCCAGACAGAGATCAAGAGCAGCCATCCTTTCCCATCAAACAGATCTGTTCCCATCACCAGATCTGGGTGCTTAAGTGAAGTCACAATAACCCACATCTTGTTCTTTTTAAAGGCAGCCAAACACTGTACCAAAACATCGCAATTTGGCAGTGGGACTAGTCTAGCCGGTGTGAATGATCACGTTAGATGTGGTCTTAGCTGCCCAGCGCTCGGGTGAGCTTTCCCGAGCGTGTAGGGATGCAGGCACACGACTGCTGTTACCTGCCAGCCCAGTTTGGTGGAAGCTGTTGAACTTCCCTGAACGTGCAGAAAACGCCAACGTGCTGGACAGAGCTCGGCACGGCAATTTGGGGAAGGGAGTTGCTGCAGCCGGAATGGGGGATAGATGCTGATGCCAGATCCGGGTTTTGCAGCACCCCTGCTCCGAGAGCCAGATTGTGCGTGTGTGGTGCGTGTGTGTGGTGTGTGCGTGTGTGCGGTGCGTGCGCGCTTGCCGGATGGCTCGTGCCGAAGAAGCTGCTTTACTTGCTCTCGATTTTGAGGGACGGATTTAGGGACTCGGGGCCAAAAATCCTCCGGACCCAGGTACATCCGCTTGTTACCTTATTCCACTCCCCGGCTCCGAGTCCCCGCGCTGTCCTGGGCGCGGCGCGGCTGCAGGTGCTGTCAGAGCGCTCCCGCGATGAGCGGCCGAGCCGCCAGCGGAGCCGGCTGCGAGAGCCACCGGGGGTGGGGGGACGGAGGGGGGGGCTGGGAAAAACGTGTCCCCCCCGCCCCCGGCGTGACGTCAGCGCGGCTCCGTGCGGGGCAGCCGGCAAAAGCCCCGCGCCGCGCCGCGCCCCGCGCAGAGCCGCCCGCGCTCCCGCAGCGGCGCCGGCGCCGCTCCTCGCCCCCCGCCCGGCCCAACTTCCCGCCGAGCCGCGGCCGGGACGGGACGGGACGGGACGGGACGGGACGGGACGGCGGCGCCTCGCCGGGCTCCTCCTGAGGCGTGAGGCGGGCGATGCCTCTCGCCGCCGGGCGCCTGGCTCCCGGGGCGCGGCGGCAGCGCTCGGCGGCGGCCCCTGCCCCTGCTGCCCCCTCGGGCGCCCCGAGAGCAGGTACGAGCCGAGGAACGCGGGGGGCGGCACGGGGAGCGCGGTTCGGAGGCGCCCTGCTGCCGGGAGGGGGGCAACGAGGGCTTGCGGTCATTTGTTCTCCCCCCCGCCCCAGTTTTAAATGCTGGCAGCGAAGGGGAGCCGGGCAGCCGGGAGCGGGGGCTGCCCCGGGCCGGGCAGCGCCGGGGCTGGAGGGGACGGAGCCGCTCCGCTGGCGGGCGCCGAAGTGGAGGCGGCTGCTGCGGCGGGCGGGGGGCAGCGCTGGGAGCCCCGGTTTTCGGAGGGCTCCCCGACGGGGCTTCCCCCACAGCAGCTCTGCAGGCGCTTTCCGAGAGGAAAAGGAGGGGTGGGGGAGGGGGGATTTCAGAGGAGTTTTGCAAGTCGCCGCCTTGCCGCTCCCCTCCCCCCCCAACCTTGCAACCTGCTTTGCCCTCCCATTGCAGCCTCTGCTCCTGGCCGTTTTCACTGGGGATTTCTTCTTTCTCTCCTTACCTGTGTCTTAAAAGGTTTGACTGTAGGTACTGAAGCGGGGATCGACGGCGCATAAAGATGCTGAAGGGTGTTTGGTTGCTCAGTTTGTTAACAGTGGCTGGGATCTCGCAGACAGAGAGTCGCAAACCTGCCAAAGACATTTGCAGCAAGAGCCGCTGCCCTTGCGAGGAGAAGGAGAACGTGCTGAACATTAATTGTGAAAACAAAGGATTTACAACCGTCAGCCTCCTCCTGCCGCCACCGTCCAAGATCTACCAGCTGTTTCTCAACGGGAACGCGCTGACCCGCCTGTTCCCCAATGAGTTCGTCAACTACTCCAATGCTGTGACCCTCCACTTGGGCAACAACGACATGCAGGAGATCCGCACAGGGGCCTTCAGTGGCCTCCGCACTCTCAAGAGGCTGCACCTGAATAACAACAAGCTGGAAGTGCTGAAGGAGGACACGTTCCTGGGCTTGGAGAGTCTGGAGTACCTGCAGGCCGATTACAATTACATCAGTGCCATTGAGGCGGGGGCCTTCAGCAAGCTAAACAAGCTCAAGGTGCTGATTCTCAATGACAACCTCCTGCTGTCCCTGCCCAGCAATGTCTTCCGCTTCGTGCTCCTCACTCACCTGGACCTGCGGGGGAACCGGCTGAAGATGATGCCTTTTGCTGGTGTGCTGGAGCACATTGGAGGCATCATGGAAATCCAGCTGGAGGAAAACCCTTGGAACTGCACCTGCGACTTGCTGCCACTGAAGGCCTGGCTAGACACCATCACCGTGTTTGTGGGCGAGATAGTCTGCGAAACCCCCTTCAGGCTTCATGGGAAAGATGTGACCCAGCTCACCAGGCAAGATCTCTGCCCTAGGAAAAGCTCCAGTGATTCAAACCAGAGAGAAAAACACCCTGTCCTCTCAGACCCACACATCTCGAGGCTATCGCCCACAGCCAACTCTGCCATCAATCCCACCAGAGCCCCAAAAGCCAGCCGGCCACCCAAAACCAGGAACCGCCCCACACCCCGTGTCACTGTGTCGAAAGACAGACAAATATTTGGACCTATCATGGTTTACCAGACAAAGTCTCCTGTGCCCATCACCTGCCCAGCTGGCTGCATCTGTACTTCGCAGAGCTCAGACAATGGCTTAAATGTGAACTGCCAAGAGAAAAAGATAAGTAACATCTCCGATCTCCACCCTAGGCCGACCAGTCCAAAGAAACTTTACCTTACCAGTAACTATGTGCAAGTCATTTATAGAACCGATCTCATAGAGTACAGCTCTCTGGATTTGTTACATCTAGGAAATAACAGAATTGCAGTGATACAAGAAGGTGCCTTTACAAACCTCACAAGTTTACGTAGACTTTATCTTAATGGCAACTACCTTGAGATTCTGTACCCATCTATGTTCAATGGGCTGCACAGCCTGCAATATCTCTACCTAGAGTACAATGTCATAAAGGAGATCCTGCCACGCACCTTTGATGCTCTCAGTAATCTTCATCTGTTATTTCTCAATAACAACCTGCTCAGATCTTTGCCTGACAACGTCTTTGGCGGCACTTCCCTCACCAGACTCAACCTTAGAAACAACCATTTCTCACACCTGCCTGTGAGAGGAGTCTTGGACCAGCTCTCGGCTCTAATTCAGATAGACCTCCAGGAGAACCCTTGGGACTGCACGTGTGACATCCTGGGCCTGAGGAACTGGATAGAGCAAGTCACTGACCAGAACAACCAGCAGTCGAATCCCCCCGTAGTTATCAACGAAGTCATATGCGAGTCTCCCACCAAGCACTCTGGAGAGCATCTGAAATTCCTGAGCAAAGAAGCCATCTGCCCAGAGAACCCCAGCTTGTCAGATTCTTCTCTCCTCTCCATGAATCAGAACACAGATACACCCCATCTCCTTGGTGTCTCGCCCAGCTCCTATCCAGAAATACACACTGAAGTTCCACTGTCTGTCTTAATTTTAGGCCTGCTGGTTGTGTTTATTTTGTCAGTCTGTTTTGGGGCAGGCTTGTTTGTCTTCGTCCTTAAGCGCCGGAAGGGGGTGCAAAGCATGCCCAGCAGCGCAAACAACTTAGATATAAGTTCATTTCAGCTCCAGTATGGGTCTTACAACACCGAGACCCACGATAAAACTGAAGGACATGTTTATAACTACATTCCCCCTCCTGTTGGACAGATGTGCCAAAACCCAATCTACATGCAAAAGGAAGGGGATCCAGTTGCCTATTACAGGAATCTCCATGAGTTTAGCTATAGCAATCTTGACCACAAAAAGGAAGACCCCACCAGTCTTGCATTTACAATCAGTGCAGCTGAATTACTGGAAAAGCAATCCTCGCCAAGGGAACCAGAGCTTCTGTATCAAAATATTGCAGAAAGGGTCAAGGAACTCCCCACCGGAGGATTAGTTCATTATAACTTTTGCACCTTACCCAAAAGGCAGTTTGCCCCTTCATATGAATCAAGACGCCAAAACCAGGACAGGATAAATAAAACTGTTTTATATGGAACTCCCAGGAAATATTTTGCAGAACAGTCTAAACCCGAGCATCCTTTACTCCAAGGAAAGCTACAAACAGAACCAGACTACCTCGAAGTTCTGGAAAAACAAACTGCAATCAGTCAGCTGTGAGGGGGGAGGTGGGAGACAAAGGAAGATTTTTAAATGAGCTCAGTATCACGTTTGATTGAGACTGAACTCAATGCTGATGTCATCTGTCGCATTCCCAACATTTCCACTTTTTAAATTAGAGAGGGAGTGAGAGAGAAATGGAACCCTTGCAACCTAGCAGGGATATGGTGTTGCTTTTGCAACGTTCCCTTTAAGTTATTTCTATATCTCTCTCCTTTTGACCCTTCTATAGGAACTGTCACTGCAAATGTATGTTTCTGTAATAGATCTTGCATAACTTTTTGATTTGGAAGGAAATGAGGAAGGGGGTCTTTGGGTTTTGTGTTGTTTTTTTTCTTTTCATTTCAAAGTGGAAACTTAATGTATTATGTAGAAGATCTCCAAAGATCTTTTTTCCTGGACTATGACTTTCTTTTGTAAATAATAATATACAGTACTGCTGTTTCAATTACCAAGTATAGCCACTGGGCGTCACTTTTTTGTGTTAAAGTGCCTTTGCACTTTAAGTACATTATTACTTAATTGTTGCTCTTAGCTTTCATAAATTGAACCTATTTTAATGTGTTGTATTTTTGAAATTAAAAAAAAATTGTAAAATAGATCTATATGTCAGCTGCATTAAATCAGAAGGTTTCATTTATAGGAAAGCTGCCCTTCTTTAAATGAATCTAGTTCTAGGACCTTACAGACTCAAATGTAAATTATCGGGCTATTTTTTCCCTCTGGGTTTGTTTAGAGTGATTCACTGAAATCAACTGAGAGGATTTAGTAATGGACTAGAGGTTATCAAATGCCTCAGCTGGGAGTAACAGCTCATTAATAAAAGATGTTTAACACAGTATCATAGTGAACTGAACAATTAATGTCCTTCTTAATGCATTGCATTGTAGCTCTAACATAGTAATGTTCAGTGGTTTAAGGTTATTTTCATACTTAAGAGAACTTTACTTATAACATTTTATGCATTACATTAGGTATTTTTATACATTTTATGACAGCGTTTATATTTGTAACTGTTTTGGACTGAAATTAAATGTCCTTTTCCTGCCAGATACATATATTTTTTATAAGCAGGGACACCAGCAGGGGTCATCCCACACCTCATTAAATTTATTAACATACAGACAGATGAACCAATGCCAAAGGTAAAATTTGAACCTGGGTCTCTGGAGTCCTCCAAATCAAGGTAGCAGAGATCAGTATGTGCATCACAGTAACTTTCAGTAGTCTGAACTATGTCAAGTTTTCAGTCTCTAAAGCAAAAGTAATATTGCAATAATTCTAATCTACTAGAGAAAACTACTATTAAGTTCATTATCTTAAATTTTATAAAATGTTTTAAGTTAACTGAATTCCATTCTTAACATTGGTTTTCTTAAGCCCATCAGTGAACAGACGCAATGTCTTCTCCTGTCCCATTAACTCAGGCCTGTTTTACTTCAAGCTTTACGTTATCACCTTCAATTTCCATTTCCTTCCTGGAGAATATTGAAACCATTTTTATAAAGAAGTATACAGTCAAACTTTATTAAGCCTTATTAGCTTCTAAATAATTTTTAGATGCAAACATTATTGTGCGATTTAAACAAACAGCCCTTATTTACAACCAAACCAGTTTTGTTTTGTCTATTGTAAATCCTTATGCAACTGGGATGGTGATCTGCATATAAAGTAGGCCAGGCTTTTCAATTCCTTATTAAAGCAATTGATGGAGTCTGAAAGAAGCACACTGTTTCCTTTTCATAAATAGGTTACTGCACATAATAATCCTTTATTATCATGTGGAGATTGAAGTGGCCTCTGCTGACTGATTTTGAGAGCTTTACTATAGTTAATAATACAGTATCTACAACTTTGAGAAATTTTCAGCAATAGCATTTGAGCTATAAATAACTACAATCAATGTTGTTCTAATCAGGACTTTGCCAAAAGGAAGTTGCTTTATATTTGAGAGCTAAAGAGGCTTTGCGTGTATATTGCCAGATATCTGAGTCATTCAGTAAACTGTCTTCTAATGATTTATGTGACATCTGAGTACATTAATATGCTAACATGTCAATTCTTTATGTTTAGTGTCCATAGCATCTATGGCTGTTCATTAGATCAGGTTTAAAGCTGAAGTGCTACAATGAACTACTGAAGAATCAGTCTTCAAAATGGTCTCACTTCAAGAAGGAGGCGAAATGGTATCACATTAGTTGAACTTGGAACATTTGACCGGAATAGCATCCGTCTCTGAGTGAGGTACTTGTTTGAAAGCTTCCAGTAGCAATTGTCTTATTATGGCTCCTTTCCCTGGGTAATTAAATGCATTTATTGCTGAAACCCTAAGAAAAGTATACGTATGATTTTAAAGTAAAGCTATTAACTCTTTCCCAGTATGATTTTAGTATTGCCTGCGAAACAAGTACCATGTTATATCTGGCACTCTAGCAGCTAGGATATTATTACTTATTATTCTGTAGTGAACCAGAACCAACTACAGGTTTTTTGCTCAGAAAAAATGCTAATTTTTCCTACAAAAAGGTTTTCAATTTTCTAGTGTTTGCAAAAAACAGAGATAGGGAATTGATTCTTTTAGTAACTTTATCTTGTTTATTTTTACTGTTTCAGTCTCAGACTGTCTTAACATGTTTGCTGTGCTAGCACAGCCGTATTTTTCAGAGGTTGTTGTTGCTTTACATTTCCTTAGCTTTCCTAGTGGAATTTATTTAGTGACTAGATTTTATTTTGCATCACCAGTACCAACTTAAAAATCATTATTGCTGTAGATCTTTTAGGTTTGTTTTTAGACCCTTCAGGTGACATCTATTAAGCAATTCTTTTCATAGTGTGTCTAGGTGAGAGGGAAGGAGATTTTTTTCAGTTACACTTAAAGAGATTTGTTTAACAGGGAAAGTGTGTCGGCAGCTGCTGTGTGGAAGGTCTCTACATTTCCTTAGCTGTGCAGCCCTGGAAGCTGCTGCTTGTTAGGGAAGAGTTGCTTGCCTGAGTAGTGGCTTGATAATGATTCTGAAAAAATTTTCCTTCGTAGTTTGAAAAGTTGAACTGTGAAAATTATGTAACTAGGTTAGCAAAGTATTTTTTTCCTCAGGAAAATGGGATGCAAATAGTTTTCTTTCTTCATAAGTTTTCTTTTCTGAAAGTGGACATAATGACCTTTACAGAAACAGTAACGGTGCAGACTGAAGCACTGTTAAAACTATGCAGTTATTTCCAGTGAAAATGAGGCGCAGTACACTTCCAATGCATGAATACAGTTTTGAAGAGATCTTTCTGTGTAGCATGAAGTGAAGTTTAGCAATGATCTTAGAAACTGGATTTCAATAAGTAACTTTAATGGCAAAATGGAGAGAGATGCTAACCTTACACTACTGTGCCCAGATTGCCCTGCGGTTCCTAGGCAGACATCTATCTCCTCGGATGCTGCTGTGGCTGTGCTAGCAACAGAACACACCCAGAGGATGACAGGTTAATTGCCTTCCCTTTTTCTCCCCACAAATCAAATGCCGCTCTTTGCAAAAGGGTCCACCCTTTCTATCTGGGTTCTCAAGTCTGCTGCAGAACCACTCCAAAGGCCCCCTGGTAGTCCTCCTTTCTGTAGTCTCCCTCTTCCATCAGATTTCTTCCTTGCAGGTTTCCAGCATTTGCTCAGCTCCTACCTCATCTCCCGTATCTGCTTCCTAAGCCCTCACTGTGTAATGCCCCAACCTTTCACCTCAGATCTGTCCCCCTGGTCTCTTCTTCCCTAGCTAGCTCTGGAGGACCTATTCCAGCCTTGAAGGGAATTGATGTCCCTGCTCCACTGAGAGTTCAGCCCTTACCTCCTCCCAGGACATTGCTGGGTAGCCCCATGTGAAATGAGACACCTGGTGCCAGTGGTACTCCTGGGGGCCACGCTGGAGGAAGGTCTGCATAGCTGTTCCCTCTTCCACTTGTTGAGCAGAGGAGAGAAGCGTAAGATCAAATAGCGTTTCGGCTTCCACGCAGGATTTCCCATGTGCAAGCAGTGTTTCTGAATAGGAACAAATGGATGAGCTATCTGAAACTACTGGCATCACATCACACTTCGCTGTAATTTCAGCGAGTTGTCTTCAGCATGGGTTAATCTTGCCAAAATTAGCTACTAAAATTTAAGACTCAAACTGGTTGTGTAGGGTCTCTAGAATAAATAGCAAAAAACTGGCCATTCAAAGGTGATTTATTCCCTCCCAAAATATATGGCATGAATTGGGCTACAGATATGCCTGCTTTTTTTCTGGTAACTGTAGAGCGAATAGGTGATGAACACCGATTAGATAGCTAATTCCCACATAGCTGCAGTCAGCCCAGCCGGATCATTTTCTAGCACACCCTTGTGCAACATATATATGCTCTGCTGAGTATCTGCTAGTCTCTACCCCAAGACATTTCCATTCTGTCCATGAGAGAAATGTTCCCTGTGGAGTTTATAACCTGCTTCGGTCAAAGGCACTGGCTTTTTATAACACCTTCTTGTGCTGATAGAGAACTGTACAGCAGGGTTTAGTTTGGTTTTCTTTTTCTTCCCATCAACACTTGAGTTTGTAAAATAAAAATCAAACTTTTTAAAGTTAGAAGCTGTACTTAGTAGTGTCAAAATAAGGATACCAAATAAAAGACCTAAAGAATACTGATCTTGTACAAATGCCATAATTTTAAACTGCTCATGAGTGAAATGAGATACTGGAAATGTTAATGAAACTTCTTAGGCTCATACAGGCTAATCACTGATACAGTTTGTGATTTTTCATATTACTGTTTTTGCAGACAGTAAATGCCATTTAACAGAGAGAGAAGGAAAAAAAAACTATTTCCCAAAGTCCCTCCCCCACTGTACAACTCCAAACCAACAGATAAATTAACTTATGCAGATGATGTGACATTTCTTGTATTTTTCCCTTCACTTTTTCAAAGTGTTCTGTAGGAGAAGTACAAAAGTTATTCTTTTGTAAGAGGATCATTAAGTCTGTTTGGATTATTGATCTCATAGCTTTTCTGGGCACAAGGCCAATCATTTTGACTAAGGTTTTTAATCCTAGCTAATGAGGGAGGTGGATTAATGAGTTGTTCTTTGTTGTTTTTTGTTATTGGAGGGTTGGTTGGATTTTTTGAACCGGTAGATTGACATGTTTATGAATACAGATGAATAGATCATTTTGAATGAAAGAAATGTTGGAGTTGCAATCAGAGATGCAGTCATTATAAAGACCAAACAGACTCAGGAGTATGAGTGAAGTTTGAAAAAGAAGACATCATAAAACTGGTTTTCTTCCTGAGATCATAAACACAGAGGGCCCCCCTTTGAGTACAGCAGTGGCTTTTGTTATCTGCTGTTAAACATTTGGAGGGATGAAATTAGAGGCCAGATGCACCTCCATTACCTTTAAGGATGTTCAGGTAACTGAAGTGTTCGGAATTTGGTTCTCATCTCTGATTGTTACCCTATTTGTGCATGCATCTATATTACCACTGCTAATGCACTACACTTGAAAAAGTAATCAAGGTGAAGTTTGGGAGAGTAGAACTAGTTGCAGTATTTCCGAATCTTTTTTATCTCTATTTTTAAAAATACAATGAATTAACCATTTGTGTAATTAACACCATAGTCTTTTAACTTCTAAGGTCCTTTGTAAAAACTAACTTTTCAGCAAACTTTTCAGATCAATATATCTGTCTAGTTACAAAACAAAAGCAACGCAAAACATTGTTGCTGATCTTAAAAAGGAAGGTGGCACTACCATTTAGAAATTGAGATAATGTAAATCCATATTTGCAGTATAACATCTTTATGGTGATAGAACAAATATAGATTTGCGTCTTAGCAACAGAGATTCCTTGTATCTTCTTTTCTCACCCTGCGCGTGCATTGCTCCCCAGAGCCAGAAGTTATCTTCTGAGTAGGAGGCAGTACAGCCATTTTAAGAATGCTGTCTGCATTGGAAAAGGCACAGCTAATGTATATAGACCTATTGTAGATATGTTGTATGTATATATGTTGTAGTTATCTCCTCTTGAGATAAGACATATTTCCATACAAAAGCCTGGAAAAAAAAACCCTTGAGATCACTGATAATATGACAGAGTCTATTTTAAGACATCTTGATTTTTGTTCTGAGAGCCTCTCGTCTGAGAGGCAGAGGAGTTGGAGTTGAGGCAGTTTTTTCACATGCTATAAATCTTTTTCCTTCTCCCCAGGGATTTGTAACTGACTTGGGCCATGTGAGTATCTTAGCTGGACAGCTAAAATGAACAGAAAATTTTGAGAGAACTGTGAAAGTGTAATGACTACATAAATTCTCTTCTAATCACAAAAGAACAACCAACATAATACCGAAGCAAAGCTGTCACAGAGGCTTTTAAAGGTTTCAGGGTACAGTCGAATCTGAGCAATTTGGGCGTAGATGCAGAGTTAGTTTTACACCTGAGTGGCTCCAGTGGAGTCCCCTGGGATTGGCACCAGTGACAAAAATCTCACCAAATACCGGCAGTCACTGAACTCACCAAAGTGAGAGTGGCAGAGGAGAGAGAAAAACGGTTATGTCCTCTTACCATCACGTAAAATGCCATTTGGGAGTTTTCCAGACTGAACGCTCGTTCACATAAATCTGAAGTCAGCATACTCCAAGTTTATACCTGAGTCACTAACTGTCAGCTTTTCAGTAATGTTTGAGTACTCCATGATGTGATCTTTTGGCTTAAAGTGTGGCCAAAATCTTAACCACTATCACCTCTCCTGCTCCTGGGAGGGTGAGGTTTTGCTTGGAATCTCAAGTTTATTATATCTTTGCTAAATTTTAATTCTTGATTATTCCTGACTGTATTCTTGCTATGGAGGGCAAATGGAATATGTTCAGCTAAGTCTTTGTTTTTCCTTTATCTCCTTTCACAAGTAGCCAGGTTCCTCAAGGACTAGGGCAGCTGAGACTTGAACCACTCAGAAGAGTTTCAGAAACTCAGTGATCCACTCAAGTGAGCAAAGCTTTACCAAAGCTCCCATCACAACTGATGAGCTGTTGCTTTTATTCAGATGTAATCCAACTTGAAACACATACACACTAATAAGTATCTGTGGAAAACCTTACAATATTCAGCTTACATGCTGACTTACAATAGAAAAAAGAGAAGGGGTTAGAGGTTGGGGAAAGCCTTTCAAATTTTCTGGACTTTTTTTCTGAAGGTTTCAGAGGGGCTTGTTATGATTATTAGTGAATCAAAAGGAAAGCTAAAAACACTGTTGTGTGGGGGGTTTTGCCTTTTTATGCAAGGTAGTGGAAAAAAAAAAGGGGAAAAAAAGGTAGATTATAATTGTCTTAACTGTCAAGATGTTAAAAGGAGAATACCAGAAAGCTAAGGACTTCAGTGCTCATAATTCAAGAGCTTACACAAATGCCTATTTTTTGTGGAAGTTCTAAAGGGAAATGGTACACAGACTGCTTTCCTAATGGCAAAGGGAACTGGACAGGCAATTCTCTTTGACAGTTGAGAAATCCCAGCCTTAAGGTTATACCAGATTTACTGCAATTCAGATATAAGCATGGCTTATGTGAGAAGACAATGATAGTGAGGAAAATGCTTAATGCTACAGTTCACACTTTAATTAGTGGTGTAGTTTTTAGCTTGTGTTTTCTGAGACCATATTTACCATCCCATCTAACTCATAAGCTACTTACCAGAACTGAGTGGATAATTCTTACTTATTAATGTGGCCTTCTTTTCCATAATGCAATGTTTACAAATTTGTTTGCTGGTGGCTTATGTTTTCCATGGTTTCTCGTTGTTCTCCAAATAATGCGTGGGAATAATTCCTAACTGTAGAGTCCTAATGGATAATTCATAGTGAATGCCTAAAATTGAAATACCGAGGACTTTGTTTATACCATTGTATTTATTTATTTATTTGCTCTAGATAGGGAGGCAGTGGGCCTAGATAAGGGCTCATTTGCTGGGAATTGAGAAATTAGTGTTCTCTTTTTAGTTCTGCCAGTGACCTTGCACAAGGCATACCTGTGTCCCCATGCTTAATTTCTGCATCATTAAATGAGGAGGATACTTTCTGCCTTAGTCTAGTGAGATTTACCGATGAGAAATGTTAAGTATAATTGTTTTTCAAAGCCATTGCTTATGGCTTTATAGCTTCATCCAAATACAGCAATAGTCTACTTCTGCTTTCCCTGGCATATGTTATTCTGACCTAAGAACGTGGTGTGTACATTTCAGATTTAGTTTGGTTTTCTGTTTTTACAGTTAAAAACAGACCATGAAGATTACCTTGTACAGGGAAAAAAAACTATCTCCTTGTAAAAGCAGATGACATAGATGGAATGAAATGGGAAAAAAAAAACCAACCTACAGTTTGTTTTTAAACTGTTAAAAATGCACAGTATCCCATCTCCTAAATTTTCCCTCTCTGGCCGAGTTGAATCACCTTGTCTGTTTCTGTCCTATAGAATCCTCTCAACAATGGTTCTTAGCATACCAGTTATTTTTTATTCACCTTTTTTCTGCATGAAGTCAGTTTGGCTATTGCAAACAGCTTTTATGTTAGTAATCGAGCAAAAGAGGTTCTGAGTGGCAGGCAGCTGCTGAAATAAGAACTTGGCACTCTGAGGAGAGAAAGAAATTCATTCAACTTTTCTATCTCTTCCCCGTACTCTGTAACCTCTCCTTTTTTCTACTCCATAGTTACTGTAATAATTCTTTTGCCCATTGAATGCAGTATGGGCATATTTTTCCATATTACAGCCCAGCTACATACGTAAAATCCAACTATTTGTGTTGGAAAGCCCACCATTTTCCACAGTCTTCCAGAACATATGTGGACAAGTCATGCCTAGCAATCTGAGGATGCTTCCATGCAACAGAGAGCTGATTTCTAAACGTAGGACTACATGCTACAAGAATCTGTGGCAGCATATCCATTCAATGCAGTGGAGCCACAATTTCACCTCCACTTTTAAACTGGCTTTTGATTAACCGACTAAAATACATTCACTGGCTAGGCACGTTATTCTGGTTTAGGTTTAGATTTTGTGCCCATCTAAATTTTGAGACTGCTAAGACTGATGCTCTCACTTTCCTTGCTGATTCATAAAATGGGACACGTGAACAGTTGTTCCTGGTTTCTAGACTGTAAAAGACATGGGGTTTTTTTGGCTGGATGTGGCAAGTGCTCTGATCCCATGCACACTTTTATACTTCTAGATAATTGGCAGTTGTTTAGAGGCTATTTATATAGAACATAAGATAGATGGTACACCACAAAATATTTCTAGCAGTGCAGTGTAAACCATGTGTCCTGGACCAGCAGAAGTACATCAAAAGTGGTAGTTCAAATAGTCCTTCAAAAGATATGTTCTCTAAGTTCTGGGAAGAATCTAGATCAAGGAATATAAACATTCAATGATCCTTTTAATGTGTTCATCTTAGAGATTTTAAGTGTTAACTTTTCTATCCTAAGAATAACAGAGGTTACTATTTAAGTAGGGGTATCCAGATCCTCAGCTGCTCTAAATAGTGTTTAGCTCCATAAACATCCTTGTAATGGCTTATAATAACTCAGGATGCTGCCACTTTGTTTTGTAGACCTCTTAACCTAAGCCATCAACATATACCAATAATGGATCAGCACTAAAAGCAATGCAGTATGTTGTTCACTTTAATTTCACCGCTTTCGAACCAATATAATTTGCTGCTGTTTTGGAATTTTTAGTCACATTTAGAAAAAGGGATCTTTGAAAGTTCACCATCTAGTTCATTTTGGGATGCAAATTAATAATTTGTGCAATAAAATTCTTTGGTTGACACATTTATACATTTGGTGCTTTACAAACCCTTTTATTTCTTAAGTCTTACAGTTAGTAATACAAAGTAGTGCGACAGAAAGGCATATTTTTATGTTCTCCATTTGGGACTCCTTACTTATTCTGAAAGATCAATGCTACTTAACAACTCTTGCATACTTATTCTGCCACCCTTAGAGTTTGGATGTGAGTCTGTATCAATGGCAATTGCACTGAAACAGTAAATGTACTTTCAAAGGAAACTAGCTATAGAGTCTTGGGACATGCACAAAGTCACATTTAGAAAGTCATGTTTTCCCAAGGATGGCCACAGCTGTTTCTTCTTCTTTGTGAGTAATACATTGTCTTAATCTAAAATATATAACCTTATTATCATGCAAATATTTATGCCACATTAGAACCAAGCTTGCTCTTTTCACAATAGATAAGCTTCCTGTATTATTACAGATAACGACAATCCAATTTCTGAAAATGTTCTGTTATTGTTTCTTTTTTCCTCTGCTTTTTATTAGTGAAGAACTTGTAATTATTTGGTCTTATTCAGACTTTCCAGAGGAAGAACTGAAGTCATATTTCCCACACATTTGGATTCTGATCATTGAAATTCACTTCTTTATCTTCTTTCTATTGCCTTTAAATAAAGGAATGTACTAGGGAAAAAGTCTCAGTTCAGTCTGGAATGATACAAGTGCAAGTCAGGAATAATTGAAAATAGTTTTGATCACCCTTTGAAATCCTAGATTAAGCAGTTTTGCTAACACTCAAAGAAATTCACTGGAACCTTTTGATTTATTGCACAATAGGTAGAAAGCTTCTTTTCTTCTTCTTCAAGCTCTTACCCTGCCAATGGATATTTGTTCTGTAAGTAGCACTGACATAAAAAGTCTGAAGTTGTCCACTTTTCTCCCTTTGACCAACATTCCCTTGGTAAACAGAGTGCCATGAGGAGAGCGGTGTTAATCCTCTAAATTTAGCTTTGTGAAGAAGCCACACTGAAAGCTGTGAAAGCTTTGAGCAAAATTAACAAAGCTTTGCAAGCCTTGCCAGCATCTTTCCAGAACACTTGCCATTATGTGAGATTCCAATTTAATAATACCCACAACAGTTTCTTCCAAATTAATAAAAGACGAACATGGAAATAACAGGGGCTATACCCTGAAGTAACTCCATTTAGCAACATGGATGGCAATGTTGATTGCAATGCTGGTTCTCTGACCTGTTGAAGTTTGTTTATTAATTGAATTAATTGAATTGATAAATTGAATTTTGCTGCTTCTGGGCTGAGCAGTCAGGCTGAGTAAGGGCCAGGCTGCTTCTGCAAGGGGGAAGTAAGGGACAGAAGTGGAACTGCAACAGAGACACAAAAGCACAGCCCCGAAGAGAACGTAGAGGCCACCAAGAAGGAGAGCACGGCCCTTGTAGGAGGGACCCCCTCTCTCACACATAGAGACAGGCTCCTCCAGCACATGCCATCCCACATTCCACAGTCAGGCTTTGGTGGGCTTTCGCATAACCAAACCAGACAGTGGGCACCTGGCCTTATTGCTTCCCCAAGAACTGCTTGCAGGGCATACACATTCAGCCATCCAAAGCTGTCTACATTCTCTTAAACTTGGCTAATTTGGTAAGAAATCCAGTGGGCTGGTAGAAATCCCAGGGCTAAGAAATTCAGTCTGGAGTGCTCTGTGTTTCAGCTGACTGGAAAAGTGTGAACAGCACACACAACTCTCCTCGAGAGAGTCCTAGCAGTCTGCCCCGACACTCCTAATCTCATTGCACTGAATAAGCTGTCACTATTATTAAAGAAAAGATAAAATAAGTGAGATGTCTCAGCAAGGACTGAGATAAATATTAAAAGAAGATAAATATTAAAGTGTTTATATAAGAGGAAGTACTTGGTGTTGGAGGTCAAACAGGAATCCAGTGGTGGAGCCGCTAAGACTGGCATCCTGGAGTACAGTCCTTTGAACGGTACGGGTTGCTCCTCTCTCTGTGACAACAGATACTGCTGCCACAAGAAGAGCAGATCAGAGGTCTCTCACAGTTTCCAAAGGGTTTTTTTTTTCATCATTACTCATGCTGAGTTGGAGTTCTCCCGAATTTACCCACTGAAATCAGTCACACTGTGCATAGGGTACATATAAACATGGGAGGCAAAATCTAGCACTGCCTTCTTTTCAAGGGACCTGACTGGCCAAACAAATAAGACTCCCACTTTGCCACTGAATTTGAAGTTACTGGGAGGAGGCGTGGGGGTGAAGTTCTACTGGATGAACAGATGTTATTCTGAATGTAGTCCCCAATCCCTGTTGAGGAAAACGTTGCCAATACCATGTTATTAGCTAAGAACTGTTTCCCATGGGCCGGCAAACATTGGGGACGACAACTTTAAATAATTTAGCTGTGCTCCTCTGTTATTACTCCAACACATGGTACTGTATTCCAATGGGTTTTGTCTCCTCTATGATAAACAACATCACGTTCAGAAATCAACCTGTTTTCAAATGGGGCTGGGGATGGGGGTGTAGAAAAGCTGGGGAATGCCACAGAACCAGCCTTGCCTTTCTAGAGTGAGATAAATTTTCATCTGTCCCAAATATATGAACAGGACCATCCTGAACAGGAGACTTAGGGAGATGGAACTCCCTGATGACTGCAAAAGTGAAAGAACAGAGGAGCCCTGTCTTCTTTATTAACTGACCCTGGCTCCAAGTGCTTTCTGATAGCATGGAATGACAGAAAGAACACTGGACTCTCTCTGCCCTTGGAATGAAGTGGGCCACATAGCACCATCAATTTTTAAGCAAAGCTGCTCCCTTGGAATCAGGGCTTGACTTGTTCTTAAAAATTGTGCACTGATCTACCCTTTTAATGTAGAGGAATGATGATCTCTATACCAAACAGGGCAGTACTGTACTCTAGTCCAGTGCAGCAAGAGATTTAGACACCAGTGATAATAGGAGAGGGTCCTTTGATAGATGAACCGTAAGCATTATTGCCTCCACAGATGGTTCTTTATAATAAATGTTGCTTTTTTTGCTGTTTGATTTTATCATTCATGTGGGATTCATGTCATTTAACGGTAGCTACCTAAGCATGAGGTGTCTTGTCTAGTTTAATCATCAGTGTTCTTTTTATAGTTAACAGAAGAAATCAGCCCCACCACAAGTTGATTCATCTCACCCACCTCAGCAAATTGTCATTGTCTGCACACTATTTATGCCTTTGTGTGTTAGTTAGACTAGTCTTCTCCTCAAGTTAAATTAAGAACTGAAAGTCCTGTTCAACAAGAAACGGATGAAACCTCCAAAGCAGTTTTTATTTTCAAGTCACATCCATATGGATCTTCAAGCTTCTTGTAGAAACAAAGGAATTTTTCACGCTTTAAAAGCAAGGTGAAACTCTTGTCAAGAGAAAAAAAAATCAAGGGAAAGAAGAAAGAAATGTTCTCTTACATAAAATCATTTTTATGAGAAGAGCATACAGTTAGTGGTATGAAGCCCCCTACAACTCTTTCCTTCGTGCCCACAGCCACAAATTCTCAGTGCTCCCTGAGCCTTAAATCTCCTCCACACACCTCCTTTCTTGAAGATAGTTGGCTCAGATAATGCTGTACCAAATTTTCTGTGCCTATGCCCAGATTCCTCCTGTGAAAACCATCTTTTTAGCAACACTTAGCTAATCCTGGAATCCCACATAGATACCTAAGATATGCGTCCTCATCTCCCTCCTTACCTACTTACAGGCAATAGGGCTTTTTCAGACATGTGACTTGAGATTTGTAGTCCTCTTAAAACACATGCCCTAACCACAAATGAGGTTTTGTAGCAGATAAATCTTTCAGTGGCACCACATGTCACAACAGCAGGAAAATTGCATCCTCTCCAGCTATTAAAGGCCACTTTTGGATATATTTACACAAAGAGAAAGATCCAGCAGTCTTAAGAGTAGCAAAGATACTTGTGCCTCTTATGTATTCAACTAGATTTAAGAGAAGGACAGGAGAGAAAGTCATTTAGAAGATGCCTAGGAGTTACTACCATGAGGGAACTGGGAGTGGTTTTGTACTGAATAGCGAGCAAGCAAGAGATTCCACCAAGTGCTGCGAATCTTCATGTTGATCACTCTGAGGCAGTGCCAGCCACTCATAGAGTTGCTGTGAGTATCTAGCAAAGTATTTAAAATTATTCTGCTTAGCCAACCATGGTTTGATGATCTGCTGTCTATCACAACAGTTGCTGCTTATAGAGAGTGACCTCACTTTGCTATTACTCACTGAGACAAATCACTCCATCTTTTTTACATGTCCTTTTGTAAATGAAAATGTTTGGGAGGAAAAGGTAGCATTTTCAAAGGCTTACTGGTGTCTAAGTGTTGAGCTGAACCATAAATTACCTCTTGAACAGCCAGTCATAATAGAAATACAAAGTATTTTTAAGCAGCTAATGCTCATTTGTTTCTCAAGCTCTGAGCAGTTCTAGAAGATGCCTCTGTTACAATAAAGATGCATATTTTACTCTTCTGTTTTGTACTAAGGAGACAGAAAGACAATGCAGCTGTACTCTTGCTGTAGGTAGCCCTTCTTTTCTCCCACTTTATACATATCCACACTTCTCTCCTTTATAAAATAAATCAAACAGCAATAACTACCTCTCTTATTCATTTACGCTGGCTCCACTAAAAGAACATATTCAGATAGCAACTGATCAAATAGGGCAATTCATCCATGCAATAATTGCATAATTGTGATCTTATCTGGAAGAACTGTAAGGAAGATGAGGATTTCCCCATGGAAATTCAAACACAAGGAGAATGTACATTTGGTAAATGCACAAAAATGCATGTCATTCATTTCCTTCTATAGCAAGAATCTCAAACTGAGAAATCAAGTAACTTATAACAGTTCTTTAAAAGTCATAGAGATGAGTCATATTAATTACAGAATTACTCCTTTCTTTGCAAAAAGGGGGTGTGTATTTTTTTCACAAGTCATTAGATTCCATCAGCTAGTATTTAGAGTTCTGAGAGTCCCAGGTAGAAAGGGCTACTGAAGTGTGAAATATGTATTGTTATTGTTGCTCATTGTTATTTGATACCCTTCACTTTCCACTCTAAGGCATGCTAAATATAAAAGAAAATGCAGGCTGGATGGACAACTCTTCTAAAAATATCAGCCCATTCTCTATTTTTTTTCTTTCTTATTGAGAAAAGATGAAATACACCCATCAAAGATATTATAAGCCAGTTGCACCCTTTTGATGCAATCCTGTATCACTGAAGTCCATGTAAATTCAGTAGGAGTGGGATTAAAGACTTTACTGGAACAGCAGTGGTGTATTATAGGAAGCTTTCATATAATTGAAAATCCTCCCAGCAACAAAGTGATTTGTAAGAAGACACTGAGCTGGTGGCTGAAAAGGGAATTTTAAACCATGCAGCATGCTCCAAGCCACTAGTTTCTGGTCCCATGCTCAGCACTGCTGTATTTCTCTGCCTGGGAATAACTCTGCCTTACCTCTCCTTCTTGCTATGAACAGCTTCACAGTGACATCACATCACACATGCAAAAACTAGCAATCTTAATGAGTGTCCTAGATATGACACCTTAAAGCAGCAGACCTTCCTCTGCTGCTCAGCAAGTCTCTGCTGCTGAAAGATTTTGCTGTTCAGTTCAGAAACCTAAAGACAGTTGAGTTTACAACTGCTTTTTAAGAACCTCCTTAAATCTTAGAGCCAGATTAAGTGAATACACAAAATTTCAGGAGATACATGCACATTTCCTACTTTTCCAAAGAAAAAATGTACTTAATAAAAGCCTAATTTGACAGCAATGTTATAAGTGGAAATTTTGCCATTAGACACAGCAGGATGGACATCATCCTGACCACACTACGTCCCAGAGATTTCCACAGGACTTCAATGCACATATTACACAGACTGGAATGACAGCCCTCAGTGCCTCTGTCCTCCTGCTCTCTTTCAAGTAGAGGAATCGCTCTTTCTCTCTTCTGTTAGGAGTTTGGAGTTGAACAAGAGCTTTACCTATATAAAACAAGTGATTCTCTCTTTAATAACCTGTTGCTATCAAATGCTTATATCTATTGATTATCCCATAAGATAATCAACATAAAACCCGCCGTATCTTTTATTGCAAAGGAAATTGCTCAAATGACATATAGCTGCAGAGACTGTACTGCACAATGAAGCTTGAATGATTTCCCTCTGAAATGGAAGCCGCAACATCCTGTTTTATGTCATGGCCAGTCAAGCACCTGCATTTTGGTGGTTATGGCACCAACTTAATATCCTGTGTCTGTACTTGTGGGGAATATACAAAGCCTTTTTGGCACTGACTGACGTTATTGTGGCAAAACAGATATATGAAGTTTGCCATTCAGCAAGTCCATTCAGTTATTTCCCATTTATTTAGTCTTCTTTTAAAGCCTTTACTCTTCTTAGAAGATTTCCATTAGACTAGGAGGTTTAAAAAGTACTGCTGAGCCAATACAACAAAATTTGTATTAAACAAAATGATAAGGAAAACAATATCAACAAGCCTCTAAGATAATTATCTCTGATCTCAACGCAATTATTTTTATTTTTTAATAGTACTCACAGAACGAAGCTGTCTGAACACTGCGAAACAGTTAATTCTGCTTTGTATAATTTTTCTAGTCAGAGTAAAACTACCTAATACAGAAATACACACATTTCAAGCAAATATGACAGAATGAGGGCATTATGGTTATGATACTCTATGTGTATTTGGAACTGTGGGTAAATTTAGTAGGACTGCTGCAGTTGCTTGAAATACATACGGTCAATGCCATCCTCTGAATGAGAGAAGAAAGAGCAGGAATCACTTGTTAGTTAAAGATAAAATTAGGAGTAAGAGACCCTCTGGAAACTGGATGCACAATTCAGAATCCCAATCAACTGCGGTGAAAACCCAGCCTTCACACCGCGTTGCCTTCACACCGTCGGTGCCACGTACCTGCCTGGTGCCTCATACAGAACAGTGGTACAGCTGCACGACTGGACCCACTCTTTGACATACTCTGTGAACTTCTCACATGTGATGTGTTAAGCGAAACTTAATGCCAGTCTCCTGCTTCCTTGAAGCAATATGAAAGTTTCTGCTCATCTATACTCTAAGGGCCTTATCCAGCTTTCCTGAGCACCTGTACACTGATTTGAATGGACTTTGGACCTGGCTACTGTCTCTGAACCTTATTGCTCAAAAGAGAGATTGGAAATGCAGAACCGAGTCGCTGTGCCTGAGAAAAGACTCTCTAACGTCACACCTCATGCCTAGCACAGGACTAAACAGGATGCTGCATGTGTCAGGATCAGGAATGGATGTAAGAGCTGCAATCCTGTGTCCTCAGTTGTAACCTTACAGAGGTTAGCTTATGCTGACCTGACTCTTTTTATATCTGTTTCCCAATAGGGTAAGTTTGAACCTAATTAGTTCTTTTAATTAAGAACATGATTATTATGATGTATTTGATAAGGCCTATTCTATGTCCTTAAAGAAGCAACAGTTATTTAATTAATCTGTCCAGACAAGAGGGTGGCAGGTATATTCAGGGTCATCAGAATGGCAGCAGTGTTGGGTTGTCTTAGTCCAAAGACAGAGAAAGCAAAGTAATCCAGGGAATAGGACTGGGGTGAGCAGACCACCTTGCTTTCCTAGGGCCCTCCAGGTTTTTCTAAGACCAAAAGTTTGTCTGCTTTTCCCATGTATATTAACGATGAAAGAAGATACTATTTTTTCTTACAAAGCTTGAATCTTTGTAGGTACACAGGAGGAGACTATACTTCTCATTAATATACGGAATTATAATGAAGCAAGCTAACTGTAAGTTTCCTATAACTGACTTTGATTATACTTACCACATCAAAAACTGTTCTACAGAGAAGTAAGTTTTGTGAAACAAATGTACAACATTTCCAGCATAAAAGGAGAATCGGGCTTACAGGTTGTTTTTAAAGCATATTTTAAGAAGCAAGCAGACCTGATCAAATGTCAAGAACCAATTTGTTCATGTGAGATTTGCCACCAGTAGGCTCTAAAATTCAGTGAGAGCTTAGTTTGTATTTCACAAGTCCTGATCATATCAGTTAGCTTCATACTGTTAGATTAACTTGCACACTGAACTTTCCAGAGACAAAGGGAAGAAAAAGATAAGGGAGAAAAAAGTGAAGAGAAGCCTAAAAGAAAGGCAAAGGAAATAAAAAGAAGCTGGAGATGGGATATAAGAGCTGTAAAGAATACAGAATTGCTAGGATTAAAAAAAAGGAGGGGGGGGGATCTGCCAAAAAATGGGAGAGGAAAATAAATGCTCCTGATTAACAAGAAAAGGAAATGAGAATTTACTGAGACTGACAGAGGGAAGGCAAAGCACTGAGTATTTCATTGTCTCTAGCTGAGGGGGTAAGACAAACACCAATGCATTATTTTGCCCTTGGAGCGAAGTAGTGATTATTTCCATTCCATCTGTTCTACAATATCCTTTACTCATTCATGGAGGTTGTAATCTTTCTGCTTCTGCATCGCCCTGTGGAAAATACTGTTACAAATGTAGTAGGGTCTACTCGCTGCTCAGTTGTATTTACTTTCCTTATGAAATTAATAAAAAAATTGTCACAAGGTCAAAGGGAAATTCTATGTTCAAGCTAGCTTGGATCAGATAACTGATGCTAAAATTATTAAGATCCCTATGGAGCTACACTAATTTACACCAGTGGAGAATTTGGACTGTGTCCATTCAAGTACAGCCTAAAGCAGATACCTAATAAAACTATTAAAATTAAAAGTGACACCATTTCATTGAAGTAAGCATATTGTACTGTACTAAGGCCAATGGGGTGCAGTTATATTAACCAGGTCCTATATTGCTTTGCACTAATTATTAAATTCAGAATTTTTTTTTTGCACCAAATTTCAAAAATGTTTGTATCTTTCATTTAAGAGCACACAGCAAATTTCCTGTAGTTTAGTAATATTCTTCTTCAGTTTCTTTTTTACTTTCGTAGCATTTTGCTTTGATCTATGAGACACCTTTTAATGCACATTGCCCAGACCCTAGTTCCATCAAAAGAGCTCATGTCTAAATACTGCCCCACGTATAAATGGTTTAATTTTCACCTAGCATAGGCAAAGGGCAAGAATATAGGAACATTACACTAGCTTGATCCTGTGGTTCACTTAGCGTTATAATCCTATATCTTTCTCTAACAGTGGCCAGCACAACATTTTTTACAATTTACAATCCGTCTTCCCCATTAAATATTTCCTTACTGGGGTAAGCATGGAAATGAAACACCCAGTTTATTACCTCTTTCAAAAATATTTTTGAACATTCTTCTTATTGTTATCCTTGTTATTAATTGACTAGACTTCTTATGAATGTCATTAAATTTTTGGTCTGAATGGTTGGGGGGGGTTGCAAATAAAGGTGTGTGTTTTGTTCAGAGTTATCAAAATTACCCATTGCTGAGGGAACATTTCCAAATCAGGTCTAATTATAATATTTTACATGTTATTCCCCATCCTATTCCTTATGTTTCTTAATGTCTTTTTGGACTTCTGGCCATAGCTAAAGTCTTCATTAAGCTGTCTGTAACAACATCCAAATCTCTTTCCTGAACTGAATAATTAATTCCAAATCCTCTCCACTTTCATAGATATTTTAATACTTAGCATGTATTGATGGTGAGTCTCATTTGCTGTCATGACCCTGGTGAAGCTCATCCATCAGCACACAGTACTGAATAAGACCACGGGGCCGCTAAGTCTGGAAGCATATCACCACATAATTGATGTTTAAACTGGAAAAAACAGTATGAACATCTTCTTTCCATTCCCACACACCATAAAACAGTCTTCCTTAGTGATGACTAAGCAGTATGCCTGTACCCTCTGCAAATTTTGCTGCCTTCCTATTCATCATCTTTTTCAGGAATTACTAAATATATTAAGCAGTGTTGCATCTAATACACAAGGTTAAATTATCGGTTTTATATTTTACTTGTCAGGAAGAAACTCTTAATTTCCTGTCTCTTTGCATATGGAGACCCAAGCTCAACGTTTACATAATCTGGAAGCCACCTTATCAAAATATAAATGCTATGAAAGTCAAGGAAAATGTGTTCTAGAATTTCTATATACATTTTTTCTTGATTCTCATAAAATATGAATTAGGATCATGAGGAATTTATGAATTCTTTTTTTTCCCCCAGTAAGAGAATATGTTCCTGTAAAGAATAAATTTAGACTAAGGTATTATAAAATGCACTGAAATGCAGTATGGAACAATTCAAATGCTTTCATAAATAGATAACAGTGGGTTACAGTGCAGTATCAAGGTGGTGAGGATTCGCTGTTTCATTGTGCTCTGAATTTCTTTTAACTCTCCACTGGTTTTACTTTCTTCCACCTTTAGGAAAAAAAAAAAAGATTAAATTGTAGTTACAGGTAATAAAGAGAGAATCTGATCTTCAGATATGAGCTTTAATAATTTAGGCCCCTTTTAGCAATCATAACCTGAAGCTAGACGAACAGAACAGAGAATCTTCCACAGAAAAGTGGCTTTTCTTCAGCACTTCTTCACCATTTCTTTCATTCCTAGAAGCCCATTCACTTGACTTGTGTCTGTAAGAGATTCTGGCACTTTGGCATATACCGAGGAAAAAAGGGAGACTCAACTCATCCACAGTTCACACCATATGCATTTCTAGGCCCTGCCAGCATTGCAGAAGATAATCAAATGGTTGTTCCTGACCCTTAGAGCTTCCGAGATCCCTTGTCCAACATTGCTACAAGGAGATGACAACATACATCATGCAAATTAGGAGAGGAAATCTCAGCCAGGCTGCATCAAACATAAGAACAGTAATAAAATTTTTTTGTAAATTGAGTTTAAAATCTGGTGAGATTTTATTTCAAATATACAATATTTCAAACCTCTAGCATCTCACTAAACATGCATACGGAAATCATGAGACTTCCTACAGCTTGTGTGTGCAACTCCCACAGATGAAATGGCATTTGGAACAGGAAGAACAATGTTATAGTAAAATATTAATCAATAGAAAGATAAGATTTCCCTTACCATATTTGACAATCCAGAAAATCAAATTGATTTAATTTACAGAGTTATCAACAATTTATAGCATTTGAGGAAGATTTATTATCTGGTTTCCATGAAGAAAAGTAAAGAATGCATCTGTAAATATGTGTAAGGAAATGTTTAATCCAGGTGTCTACAGGACACGACAATGCTTCCCTGGGAATGATTCACAGGTTTCCATATTAACTGTTGGTATATACAGGTGTATATTGGTATTATAGGACTAAGTAAAAATGCAGGGAGACCATTCACAAATAATGCATGATTGTCTGCTATTTACAGCTTGTTGAGTTCATGAGATGTGAATATTACCAGAGTTCGGGGAACAGTAAAAAATGTTCATTTTTTAATGTAAAGCCATACTTTCCATTGACCAAATGCCAAGGGCTAGATTGTGCCCCAGTCCTTTCACTAGAAGCCTCCTCACATCCTGCAGTTCAGAGCCACGCTTGAGAAGCAGCCACCTGGGACTCAACAGGCCACTCACAAAGGTACTATGCAGAGTTATTGGTGGGGGCACCACCAGGCCTTGCTAGAATGACAGGTAATTTACAGCTGCACACAAATTTTTTAGAAATTTTTAAAAATGACCCTTCTCAGTGTGCAGTTAAAAATGCCCTTATTCTTCCCTGACCTCCAAGTAGTTGTAACTCTGGTTCATACACAGTCCGAGGAAAATGCACAATGGTGGTGTTTGCAGACAAAAGAATCCATATATAGGCTATAACCTTCCTTAATTTGTACTAAGAGGATAATTCAAATAAGCTTTATATAAGTTGACAAAGCAGACTTATGGCACATTTGTAAAGTAAAATGTCTTTGTTGATGAATTAAAATCTATAAAGACTGCTAGTAACCACACTTGTGTATACCTGGTTTTGTTGAGGTGTAATATTTGCTTCAGTCTGCAAAATTCAGAGTGATGGATAGCAACAGTCCAAACTCAAACCACCTGTAAGTAAATTAAGCCATCCTTTTGAGGCAAGTGACCATTCACAGTGTATTCTTTTTCCTATTTGAACTTAATTGCTTGCCACTATCCATTATCAAGCATCAATTGTTTTTTAAGGCTGAAAATTTTAAAATGCTCTGCCTACCTGCTAAAAACACCCAGCTACAGAACTGCTTTCAAATAAGCGCTACTGACTTTTATATAAAAGATTTGTAAATATAGGGAATGAGTGAGTGAAATAGCAATTTTTGACCTAGATTCTGAACTGCCCAGTGGGTGTTCATTTAAACCCCCAGTGGGGGGGTTTAAAGCCCCAGTGGGCTTACATTTAAAAAGCTTTCCTTCTGCCAGTAACGCTGAGTCCTCACACATGTTCCACAGCCTCTGTTTTGCTATGCATAATGCTAATTGCAACTGTGAAGATTGGTAGGTGGGAAAAAGACATTTGTTTTGGTTTAGTAGCCAGCAAACCATGTTTATTTTGCATATAAACGAAACTGCACTAAATCACTAAAAGAAAAAAGAGTGGTGCAAATGAGATATATGACCAAAGATCAGATTTACTGCTAAGCCACAGAAAATTGAGTTGGTTAACATTCAACTCTAGCTATCACATAAAAAGAAAAACTGAAAGAAAGATGTATCCCACTAAAAGTTGCCATGCTTCTGTGGTGAGATCCTTTGGACAGACAGATGATAGAACTCTTTTATAAAAAGTAAATCACCGTTAACTGTCACCACATGGTAACACATATTTCTATCTATTTACAGCCAATTAATAACTGCATTATTCAGTTATTTTCCATTTATGCTAGCTGGTGTGTTAACAAAAAAAAGAAATGAGTTAAAAAGAAGCGCTTGAGGTTCAGCAAACCTCAGCCACACTCACTGCTAGTTGAAATTAGCTATCCTACCATTTCAAATCTGGGGAACTCAGAAGGGATATTCCTATCCCTTCTGGATGGCACAATTACAGACTGAATCCTCTTATTAAGCAGAATTGATGGGATTCATAGAGGAGAAAGACATGGGTAAGCACGAAGGCTATGGATCTCTACAGTATCTGCTTAAAAGTAATAAGCATCGCAGGTTGGATATATAAAATGTCCTGTTCTATTAGAACAAAGATCACCACTTCCTTGCATCCTTTCTCTCAAATGGCCAAGAACAGATGTCTAAAGAATTATATGAACAAGTCAACAGTGTTGTGATACTTCCTCAGAATATTTTCTCAGCCTCCAAAAATTTGTATCTCAGAGCTTTCCTAAGCCACAAATACAGAAAGTTGGTGACTTCCAGAACTAGGTCTGATAAGAAATGCAGGGCAACCCCCGCCATAATTTAACAGAGGGTCATTAATGTAAATGTAATGGCAGTGGAGTATGTTACTGAGTCAGTTGTAGAAAATAGAAACAAAAATCACTAACTCCAATAGGCTGTGCCAGAATGCTACAGGCAGTAATATCAACTGAAACATTGAGGTCAACAGGGATGAGCAAAGGGAACCACAGACTAACAAGCAATGTTATTTAAGCACAACAGAAAAGTCGATGTTAATACTGAGAAAACGGCATAAGTCAGATTGGAAACAGCGGCTGAATATGTTGGAGGGACTGACATGGGGCAGAAAGCCATGATGTTTACACTAAAGAAATATTAATAACTACTCACCTTATCAACTAATTACGGTGTCCAATGAGTGTAAGCCAACATGCAAAGGGCCAAAGGTGCTGCATTTTCCCATCAGTTTTATAAGGTTTGCTCATGTGAACAAGACCTGTCAATCATCATGCATCCAGCTCTGCCACTGAAGTGATGTGTATGTCTTTAGAAAAAGACCTTATTGCTGATTTTTTCATTTTCACACCTGAAGTTTTTCTCTATTAATTAGACCATGAGAAACAAACAAAAATGTCAGAGAGAAGAATCCACTGAAGACCCTATGTCAGTTTTCAGAGCTTCCAATTTCACACCATCTATAAGGAACATGATTCCTGTTTTCACTATTGTCTCCAGAAACAAGGATCAGCTCCTCTCAATTGCTGTCAGCTGGAATGTTGTCTGAACATTCGCACCAGTGAATTGTAACAGCTTTTCTTTCCTGTGCTTACATAGGGATGCTTTTCCAGGGAATGGCTTTATTTACATTTGCTTTCTAAGTGAAAGGTTTAAATTTCCTCTCTACACTGTTGTAGAATATCTAATCATACGGAGAATTCAAGTCTTAGTATGATTATGCTTACAAACCAAATTTGAAAAAAATATTACAGGGCATTTGGATTGTCAACTCAAACAGACAGATTGTTGTTATTTGCATATAATCCCATTTCAGATTCTAATTTTATACAGAGAAGTAATGTAGCCAGAAGGGGGAGAAAAAGCCAAGGAACCTCCTCCTCCATGCCACTGACCAGAACTAATTTCTTCACTCTTTCTACTCAAGTTTGGACTTTGGCTTACGTATAAGTACAAACATTTCAAGCACTACAGGAAACTTATCAGGTGCTACTGTGCTGAAACCAGCTATAATACCCAGCTCCTCTGGTCTCTACTTCCTTCCTTTTCATAGTCTGTGTGGAGTCATCTGGTTTATGCATAAAGTGTATCAGATTGCTTCTTATTTGGAGAAGTTCCTTTCTATTCCATGTTCCTACAAGCCTACATGTTATCAACATTAGAACATCACAAATTGCTAAAAAAATCCTGTTGCTTGAAAAAAAGAATTTCCACTGCAATGCACAAAGTGTGTTTGCTGCTGTGAACAGATTTGATAGGCAGGGCATAGGGAATGGTTAGAAGTGAAGACTCCAACAGTGGGCAATAGCCATAACTGAGTTATAACTAGTTTGTGCTATTTTCATTTTAGTATTATTAACATAGAAAATACCATCCACAGCGGGACATATAATTTGAATGGGAAGGAAATGGGTTATTAATATAATATCAAAAGCTTGACAATAAAGCATAGTCTTTGTTCTACACTTAGAAAAACAATTTCAGAACAGCATTTCCATGAGGCACATACCAAAAGGAACAGGTCATTTTATTTTTGGCTTAGATTTGCTTTTAAAGCTCAGTATTTTGATCATAATAGATCTTTCTTTGACGCTTTTTGTGCTGAACTTTTTTTTCCCCCTTTTTTCAATAAAATCCCTGAGTTAGCTTTTGTAATGGCTTAGCTCTGTTTTCTTGTTCTGTTTCATTCTTTTAACTTGCTTGGAAATGCAGCCTTTTGTTCTAGACCCTGAATGAGTGGTATCATTGCAGATGTAACTTTAGCTAGATGAGTTTTAGATATGATGTACCTTGTCCAGTATAGTATGATACAGCAACATGTTTGTAGGGTGTTTCCAACCTGTTGCAACAGAGTGTCTGAAGTCTAGGAGTTTGTATTCTAGACTCAGGATTTTTTTTTTGATTTTGGAGCCTGGAGATTTGTGCTCACTACAAAATGAGGCAGAGATTTAGCTTTTCCTCTTGGATCATTCGGGAGTCTATGCATTCAGGAATAAGAACAACATTTGGAAGCTCCTAACTCTTCCCACTGACTTTTTATGGAATCTAGAAGTCAAATGTTTAATATCAATTCTTAAGCTCTTGTCCTCACTCAGCTTTTTAAATAGGTCTAATATAAATCAGGAGAGAACAACTGTCTTCTCTGGAAGCAACAGCAAAGGAACCTCAAAATGCACTATTGGGACAGACTGTGAGGCAAAGGGCAGCTCCTGGATTCTTTTTATATTGTTTCTGGTTACAATCTCTAGATGTTTTGTCTTATTACATCTCTCCTTCAAAGTCTTCTGCTGGTCTTCTCCAAAGGATCACTATACCCTAGCAGAAGTCTTACCAGAAAATAAAAATTTCACCTGACTGTGGATACTCTGCAGAGGATGGAAACAATAGTCAGATAAAGAAGAACAACTGATAAAGAGAGGACATAGATTTGAGGAAAAGGTATTCCTAATTACACCAGAGATCCCATGTGAGCATTCCCAGAAGGTATTAAGGAAGACATTTGTCTCAGACAGTCGCACTGCTGTACCTGGTAAGGTTTCACTCAGATTTTCCTGAACGTAAAATAGATTTCCCTATGAGCATGTATTTGCAGCTGAGTGTAAATCCAGGTCTTCCTGCTTACACCAGTGATGTTCTGCGAATACAGGGGTTTTGCTGCCAGACACTCTACAGATGACATTCCATTTATATTTAGTGTTTCTTAATCCCTCACAATAAGACGCATTATCCGGTAGCAAGTTCATTTTATTCATGACATTTTAACAACAGCTGCTTAATAATCGATCTGAATTTTTAAAGCATGATGATCCATTCCATTTTTCTTCTAACTCCACTAACCATTCAGAGATGGGGAGAGTCAGAAATTTTTTTAATTACTCTATTAAAATAATACACTTTCAGATATAAGTGCTACCTTGAAAGATCTAGAGCTGGCATGTGGGCTAAATGAAGAATCAGAGAGATTGTCCCTTTGCAGAGGGCAACAGATCATGCTCGAGGAGAGAAGCTCACAAGGGCAAATTGGGACATAAAGAGAGGGAGAGGAAGAGGAACAGTTCCAGATAGCAAGGACCCTTCAGCATAAGCAGAGATGAGGAGATGGCTGAGAACAGTAGAAATTAGATACACAGAGAGATAGGTAATGAAGAAAAAGAAGCTTTTCTTGCAGAATCTCATGTATTTTCATAGAATCATAGAATCATTAAGGTTGGAAAAGATCTCTAAGATCATCAAGTCCAACCATCAACTCAACCCCACCATGCCGACTAAACCATATCCCTAAGCACCCCATCTACATGTCTTTTAAATACTTCCAGGGATGGTGACTCAACCACTTCCCTGGGCAGCCTGTTCCAAGGCCTGACCACTCTTTCAGTAAAGAAATTTCTCCTAATATCCAATCTAAACCTCCCCTGGTGCAACTTGAGGCCATTTCCTTTCGTCCTATCTCTAGTTACTTGGGAGAAGAGACCAACACCCACCTCGCTACAACTTCCTTTCAGGTAGTTGTAGAGCACGATGAGGTCTCCCCTCAGCCTCCTCTTCTCCAGACTAAACAGTCCCAGTTCCCTCAGCCATTCCTCATAAGACTTGTTCTCCAGACCCTTCACCAGCTTCGTTGCCCTCCTCTGGACATGCTCCAGCATCTCAATGTCCTTCTTGTAGTGAGGGGCCCAAAACTGAACACAGGATTCGAGGTGTGGCCTCACCAGTGCCAAGTACAGGGGCACGATCACTCCCCTAGTCCTGCTGGCCACGCTAATTCTATACAAGCCAGGATGCCGTTGGCCTTCTTGGCCACCTGGGCACACTGCTGGCTCAGGTTCAGCCGGCTGTCAACCAGCACCCCCAGGTCCTTTTGCTCTGGGCAGCTTTCCAGCCACTCTTCCCCAAGCCTGTAGCGTTGCATGGGGTTGCTGTGGCCGAAGTGCAGGACCTGGCACTTGGCCTTGTTGAACCTCATACAGTTGGCCTCAGCCCTTCGATCCAGCCTGTCCAGGTCCCTCTGCAGAGCCTTCCTACCCTCGAGCAGATCAACACTCCTGCCCAACTTGGTGTCACCTGCAAACTTACTGAGGGAGCACTCGATCCCCTCATACAGATCATTGATAAAGATACTGAACAAGACCGGCCCCAAAACTGAGCCATGATCAAAGAAGCCAAAATTCCGCTGGCACCAGCCCCTGAGCCATGTGTTGATCAGGTGTGTTTTCCTGTTCCTTTCAGTATTCTTCCTTGTCACTGAAGGGATTGAGGAAAACACTACCTGTACTCCTGATCCTTCCACCAAGCGCCCCAGTGCCCTGAAGTCCCTTTTGATCGCTTCTGGATTTTGCTGCCACACTGGAAAAACTCTTGGGTTATTGGAGTGCTAACTCCAAGGACAAGGGGTAGACAGATGCAATTTGAAGCTGTGGATGACTGAGGGCCCTGTAACTGGGAGAAAGGGTGGATTAGCACTACAGGAATTCACTGAAAGCCATTCCTAGAATATTAAAGAAGTAAAATATGTGGATTGTAAAGTCTGAGATATTTTCAAAAAGCTGAGAATATAATCTAGCACAATTTGTAGCTTTCTGGATTTTGCGACTTCACTGTGACCCTAAACAATATGGTGCACACTTTCTAAAAATACTGTCTATTGTGTATATTTAATACTGACATTAAAAATATTTCCCGGCAGCAGGCAGTTTTAGAGGGAAGTTATTCTGATTTCTCTTAAATGAAGTGTGATTTAATAGTATGTAGATAGCATTTTCTTTCCAGCAAGAGACATAGCTTAGTCACACCAGTAAAGCATTTGTTCTGTTTCCTGACTAGCTCAGCTTTGGTGGAAATGAATGTACAGCATTTAGCTAGTCCCTTGGTTAAAGAAAGAATGCAAGATGTCAGAAAGCTGGTGGTGGGAACAGTTCTCACTGAAAAGTGTCAGTCTCCAGCTACAGAGGCAGGAAAACTCAGGCTGAGTTCTTCTACTGCCACCCATGCTATGGTTCTGGCTACCTGAGGCATTCCACTGGGAAGAGAAAACAAAAATAGCAAACAAGATAGACGGATGTTCTATATATCTGATTTTTCTTTTTAAGTAAAGAAAGCAAGCTCATCTTAGCAGAGCCACATTTCTCTTCAGGAAAATGGTTGAGTCATTTCAACAGTACCTTGGCCTGGCTGGAAAAAAAGGAAAAAAAAAATTCTGCAAATCTCTTGCAGCTGATTTGTAGCAGATTGGCCAGCACAGTGTGAGCATAAATAAAAACAGCTAACAATTGCCAATGTGCATAAAAATTAAAATGCAGACAGTTGTGACTTAGAAGAAATAAACAAAAAGGGCTGAAAACCCTCTGGGTTTCAAATCACTGAGACAACATGGGTCATGTGAGAGCAGGCTAAAATGAACTGAGAATTATTCCCAGTCGAAGAAGAAATTTTTGATAAAGAGAATTGTGCTTCTAGTAAAATTCATGCCACCTGCTTCTCCTGACAAGATGTGTGTTATAAAATAAAAGCGAAGGTCCCTGTGGACATTTGCTTACTCTGAAAAAAATATGTTAATGAAAGTTTAAAGCTCTCTTATCCTTTTTTTTTTAATTACATCAGATGGAAATAAGGAATAAAGTATGACTTTCTGCTTGTATTGATTATTGTGTGCTTTTAGTTATCTGTTGTGAACACACTGATAGGTAAATGCTAAATATCCTATTGATACCTAATAAATCATTCATTTTTTTTTATAACCAGTAAGTCAGCATTTACATTTGATCTTCTTCCAGCTAATACTGAATATGATCCATTTGTACTAAACAAAATCTCAAGGACTGCTGGCAAGGTTACGTTGGCTGAATAATATATTTGATTTACACCATAATGAAAAATTAGTCTCTCTCTCTCATCTCAGTGAAGTAGGTGAATAAAATGCAGCTTTAAAACAACTGGTTTGTACTCTCCTGTGCACTCGAGTCCTTAGAGAGAACTTGAATACACATAAGTAGGAAGCAAAATATATACTAACAACTGTGGTGTCATACAATCTGTCAGTTAAATCCTTATCAGCACCCGAGGAATGAAAGGCAGGAAATGCAATCCTAGCCTTTGAGAGGGTCTCCACTGGGTATACAAGAAACTATAGATAAGTAATTGTGACTTCCAGCCAAATAGCTAAAAATCAGAATGAAAACTATAACTGGCAGATACTTGGATAACCTTAAGGGAAGAAGTCATGCAGCTTCTGTAGGTGGAAGGTATGTCCTTCAAACTTCTTACAGTTATTTGAAGGAGCTAACAAGCATATGGATAGGTGTAGTGAGGTCAATATATTGTCCTTGGATTTTTAAAAGAGCTTTTGACACAGTTCTTGAAGAAGGAAAACTTTCACAGAATAGAACAGTTCTCTTGCAGATCAGTAACACATTAAAAACTAAGAAACAAGGATAAAAAGAAATAGCCAGTATTCACAATGGAGGATGGTTGCCACAGAGGTCCAGTGGGATCTGTTTTGTAAACACATGCTGTTTAGCATATTTATGAATGAATTGGAAAAGAGAGTGAAGAGTGAGATGAAACATTTCTAGGTGATACAAATTATTCAGGATAAAATAGCAGATGAAATGCAATATTAATTGTTGCAATCAATAATAATAACCGCAGCATTTACAGTATGGGATTCAAATTTTTTTACCAGGAGGAAAAATATTTGAGTCATTTCAGATGGTTCTCTGAAAATACCTGTTATAGGTCCAGAAAGGCAAGTAATGTTAAATACTGGAGAAAAAAACTGAGAACAAATAAGAAAACATAGCGCATCCCCTCTATTTTGAATATTGAATTAAATTCTGATAACACTAACTTGAAGAGGAACACAGCAGAACACAGCAGAACTAGAAAAGATATAGAAAAAGAATTAGAAAGATGATCAGAAGTATGGAGCAGCCTTTACTTTGAGAGAATAAATAGTCTATGACTTCAGGTTTGAAAAGAGATGATATATGACAGGCCACCATAAAATCTTGAAAGATAGGGATTTGCTAGTTTGCATGATACAAGTAGTAGTGCCTACCCATATAAATGATCAGGCAGCAGATTTAAAATAAATTTAAAATTTCAGAGTGCCACACAGTATTGTGGAGGCCACAAGTACAGCTGTCTCTAAGTAGTATTGAAGAACAAATTAAACTCAGAGGTTTGTAATTGTCTGGTCTGCCTCCTTCTGCTCCTGAACTCTCTAAATTTATGACCGCTGGAAGAAGGAAAGCATCACTCTGCATATGTCCACTGTCAGTCTCATCCCTATATGTCCACTGCTGACCAACAGTCGCTATAAACCACTGAACTATTAGATACTGTAGTTCTAAAAGGTCTTTAAAAAAAGACTCATATTAATATTGTGAAATCAAGCAGTTGAAAGTTATGAAACAGCAGTGTTCAGGATGCCCTCATAACCGTATTTCTGCCCTCTTGTATTCTGTACTACTTTTTCAAATGCCTCTGGCTTCGTTCAGGCTTGGGGTGGCTCACATTCCCAGATGAAGTAACTAGTCAATATTACATTATATCCCCATCATTCAGCAAGCAGCCAATACAGTTCATTTACTATATGCCATCAAACACAAGCCCTGAATGCAGAACTGTTCTTTTCCCAATGGGTATGGGGACCTGATTGCCCCTCAATTTCTCTCCCTGACTCTTCAGTGAAATCAGAAAATATTATTAGGGGAGACAGGAGACAAAGCGATGTCGATTATTGATTCAGATTCCCAGCTATAACAAACATTTTTTCATATCATCATTTTCATTAGTTTCTCAAGCTCTATTTTGAATATGGTTATGTGTTTTTCCCTACAACTTTCCCTGGAAGGTTATTCCAGAATCTGATTGCTCTTATAGTTCAGAACTTTTTTCTAATATATTAATGGCTAGTTTATATCTGCTTTTCCTTGACCCAATGTGTGTTTAATTGGCTATCTCTCTGCCACATGTTTGCTCCCTCAGTAAGTTTGCAGACGACACCAAGTTGGGTGGGAGTGTTGATCTGCTGGAGGGTAGGAAGGCTCTGCAGAGGGACCTGGACAGGCTGGATCAATGGGCCAAGGCCAATTGTATGAGGTTCAACAAGGCCAAGTGCTGGGTCCTGCACTTCAGCCACAACAACCCCATGCAATGCTACAGGCTTGGGGAAGAGTGGCTAGAAAGTTGCCCGGAGGAAAAGGACCCGGGGGTGTTGATTGACAGCCGGCTGAACCTGAGCCAGCAGTGTGCCCAGGTGGCCAAGAAGGCCAATGGCATCCTGGCCTGTATCAGAAATAGTGGGGCCAGCAGGAGCAGGGAGGTGATCATGCCCCTGTACTTGGCACTGGTGAGGCCGTACCTCGAATCCTGTGTTCAGTTTTGGGCCCCTCACTACAAGAAGGACATTGAGGTGCTGGAGCGTGTCCAGAGGAGGGCAACGAAGCTGGTGAAGGGCCTGGAGCACAAGCCTTATGAGGAGCGGCTGAGGGAACTGGGGTTGTTTAGTCTGGAGAAGAGGAGGCTGAGGGGAGACCTCATCGTGCTCTACAACTACCTGAAAGGAGGTTGTAGTGAGGTGGGTGTTGGTCTCTTCTCCCAAGTAACTAGCGATAGGACGAGAGGAAATGGCCTCAAGTTGCGCCAAGGGAGGTTTAGATTGGATATTAGGAGAAATTTCTTTACTGAAAGAGTGATCAGGCCTTGGAACAGGCTGCCCAGGGAAGTGGTGGAGTCACCATCCCTGGAAGTATTTAAAAGACGTGTAGATGAGGCCCTTAGGGACATGGTGTGGTGGGCATGGTGTGTTGGGTTGACAGTTGGACACGATGATCTTAGAGGTCTTTTCCAACCTTAATGATTCTATGATTCTATGATTCTATGATTCTGTGTTTCACAACACCCTTCATGTCTCCTCCCTTTACCATTGTAGATATTCATAGGTTGCAGTTTTTCTCCCTTCTCCTCCCAGCCCTCTTTTTATAAGGCTCAACAAGCCAGGCTTGTCTAGTGTCTTCACTTAAGACAGGTACTTTGTTCCTCTAAGCGTCCTAGTTATCATCCTCTGAACCTGTTCTGTTCCGAGTTCATCTTTCTTGAAGTCAGATGACCAGAGCTGTACACAGTATGGTGTCATTAATGTTTCTTTATTCCTTGGGATGGAATTTGATATTTTTTACTGACACACAACTTCCTCAGCTTAACTAATGATTTTCTGTGGGGGAGCCATGCCAGGTTGCCTTGGGTTCCTTTTCCTTATTATAACAAAATCTAGATATTACTTGTGCTGTAAGTAAAAATAAGAGAATTGAGAGCATCCCAAAATATTTCATAATGCCATTGACAGAAAAGCTGAATAATTTACACCATTTCTCTTCTAAAACCCAAAACCTTTAATGTAAAAAATAAAAAATGAAACAGATTTTTGTACTATCTTCTCAATTTTCATATGCATAAGGAGTTCCTTGACTTATATAGTTCCTAAATGACTTTGACATTTCATTAATGAGAAATATGAATCTCAGAAGAGTGAGGAAAAGAATTTCTCTTAGAGTGCTGGGAGTTATCTTGACCTACAATCACAGCCACAGTATGGTTCAGAAGGACCCTACTAAACTACACTAATTAAGAGAGAACAATTTATGCTCTTTGTGAATATGTTCCAACGTTTTTTTCCTTACTTACCTAGCAATATTTGTGAGTTGGTCTGTTTTATATCAGAAACATATCAACAATGATAATGCAGAAGCTTGAGGTTGGGGTTGGATAGAATATAAGCTGCTGAGGTTTTTTAGGCTTGTAGTGGAATGAAAGTTGGCCTTAAATTACTTAGCTTGAGTATTGCTACTGTAGTTTAATCATATCTGCACATAGCGTTTGGTGCTATTTTGTATGGTCATATGTACAGAAAGCAGTTGTAACGTGACAAATTTGGGATTCTGTCCCAATAAAAACAGAAGTGGGAAAGGGTTATAAAGCAATGAACATCATTGCCAGTTATTTTAAGCTCTCTGATATTTTAAAATCCTTGACCCTAGTTGTGTAGAATTTTAGTAATCTTGATGCCAAATTCCATTCTGGTATTGGATAGAGGGTACTAAAATTAACAGCATAGCCAACATAATGGTGAGATTGTGGATGGTAGCACAACGGATGCCTAAAAAACTGTCTATATTCTAAATCTGGAAGTACATACTTAGTGGGATTGCTAAGCATAGGCATGTTAGTTATTTAATCACTGTTGCAATGGTAGTTAGGCTAACATGGATAATTAGGGCTGCATTTACAAAACTCTGCCAATCTTTAAGAAGCTAGGTATCTTTGTAAATTTATTTTGTTACCATTTTTGCAATGCTGGCTTCCCATGGGAGCTGAGTTGAGCATCTTGAAATGGTTGTAACTTTAGAAACATACAAATCCTACTCACAAAATTCTAAGTAATGTGGGTTTTATACATACAGACATATTGCCTGTTCATGAAAACAAGGAGAAAAAATTATTAGTACACTGACACATGGCTATTCTAGCAGCAAATCTGCTTCTACTATACCTAAAGTCTTAAACTTCCAGGGCTTAGGGTAAAAAAACCTTATCTTCTTGCTTTTGATGGCTTGATATTAGCTAAAATATTCTACAGTGCTTTGATGTTTTATGTACTATCACCAGTTACAGGCCTGAAAATTAAAAGAAAATCAAAGTAATTAGTAAAGTAATTATGTAGTATTTAACACCACGGATTCAGTAACTACAATACAATGTACAGCTCCAGACACTGAAAAGTTATTAAATCCTTTATATAAGTTTTAAAAAGGTAGTAAAAGGAATATACATACTGGAAAAGATGAATTCTGCAATCATGGAAGTGGGCCTTTTTATTTAAAAAAAAAAGTTAAGTTTTGATCTAGGTGTCCTCACATTTGTGCTAGACCAAATCCCAGACCTTAAAACAAAGTGTAGTTGAACTATTTGAGTTTCATTTGCCTTTGTCTCAACATTAGGGTAAGCTTCAGTTTCTCCAGTGACTCTGTAAACTGTGTCCTTGTTGACTAGAAAGGTTTTATTAACCTGTCAGTAAACACTCTGTGATTTTTCAAGTTTGCAGTGAATTGGAAACTAGAAAAGTTTTCTGAACACTACAATGTAGTCAAAGTCGAGACTCATATTTTGGCTTTAGATGCTCATTTACAAATGAGGAATTAATCATGTGAAATAGAAAGGAAATAGCTCCAGGTTTATGTCATACTGCTGTGATGTGAAGTGCTTCTCATTGACATGACTCTGCTGTAGACCGAGTACCAGCAAGACTGACAAAGCTGAGAAAGTAGGAGCTGAATTTTGCTCTGACTTTCCACATTATTCTGGTTAGAATGGAGAGACTGTGAAAAGCATCTAAATGTGTTTAAACCATCCAAAGCAGAAAAGAGAGGCATATCACAGGACAACGAATACCAAGGAGGGAGAAGACTTCTTTATGATGGTACCAAATAATTGCTATTCTCAAAAGACTCAGCAATAAATGAGAAAGAAAGCCTAACCTGAGACTATTGTACTGTGCAGATGGCTCTTGGGAGAAGAAACAAAAGTCTCTTTGATCATTTGAGAGTAGACAAAGAAGTCAAATATACTAATACAGCTGTAATCCCATATTGGCAGGTCAAGGTAACCTAGCATGTCTTCTCCATGTAACATCAATATTCTGTTAGAGTATTGAAGATATTACTCTGCGACACTTTGTATCTGGAACAGATTGTGTTGTTGGTTTTCAGCCGAGACAAACTATTTCTAAATTTGTGAAACCCAATGGAAAAGACAAACCTTCAGGGCCTTGCAAATGTTTCTGGTTAGATTTAGTTTTCTTATACTGAAGTTGTTAATATCTTTAAAAAGGATAAAGAGTTTCTCAAAAGAGACTGCCTGAGAAGTGAAAGAGAATGCCTATTAAAAACATAAAAAGGTCAAAGAAAGAAGCTGTGTGTCTTGTTTCAAAAGTATACAGCATTATTTTAAAAATATGATGAACGAATTATATCTAATTCCTGGCATGTAGCCCTGCAATAGACATGAATTTAATAATATTAATAAATACTCAGCGTTCTTTTTAACAAAATCAAAGTGTTGATTGAATTCAGAGACATTCAAAATATACCTTTGACTTTGGTAGGTGTCAATCCATCATATTCTGCATATGCTGTGTATTCTGTGATAGAAATGGAATGTTCTTTACAATCCTAATATGTCTAGTCTCTTACCACATACACACAAACTAAATTTTATAAGAGTTTTTCTTCTATTGAATACTCAATTACAAAAGATTTCAAACAAACAGTAACACACCCTAAAATCTAGTTCTTTACAACAGAGTTAGTAAATCTAAAGTCTGTTCCCCTCATTTTTTATGAGCTGGGGCACAAACTTGTGCCTTGGTACTGTCTGGATTCTGTCTGCATAAGTCTTGGCAATAAGATATACTATTATATGTGACTAAGGATGCACCTCTTTCCTTTATGCTGCACCATGCAACAACCCTCCAATTGTTAATTTTATTCTATCGTTGCCAGAATAAATTATGTGCCTGATGGCAGTTCAGTAATGCATTCCCATAAAAGCTAATATAAAGTCAATAGAAAAAAAAAGAATGACTCCTGGTAATTTCAGCAGGCCCTGGCTCAGACCAGCTGTAATTTTTTTTATTTTTTAATAGAAAAAAAGAAGTAACTATAAGGTACCACCTAGGTACTTATCTTATAACGGTGTATGTGTATAGAGGATATATTTTTAAAGTTTGGAAGCAAACACCTACCATGTCAATTTTTTCATTAATGCAAGTTATGGATATGGATCACTAGAAGCATTATACTTGGGTAGTGGCAGCCAATAGTTTAATTCATCCAAAATAATGGAATGGCCACTCTCCCCCTCTATTACTCCCACTGCCATTAGGTCTAGACAATGTCACATCAAAGAGCAGCAGTTAACACCAGGGCAATCTGACACAAACCTGGAGCATTTTCCTTCACATGATGAATTGTTCATTTGCAAATGAACACCTTGAGCTAAAATACTAATGTAGAGTTGCCTGCGTCCTACTGTTTGGAAGAATTATTATAATGACAATACTTATTGATATTATGTAGGTGCCTGATGTGATTTGTCATTGAATAATTTAATTTGTTTGTAGTTAATATTCACAGACTACAGTCTTCCAAATTAAATCACATTTCAGGATGCTCAAATTCTATTAACCTTTGTGTTTGTTAATAAGGCTGTTACTCAGAAAAACCATATGTTTCATCAAGTTGGAGAAAATTTCTGGGAAAGGGGAAGAGATTTTGATGAACAGAAGCAAAGCAAAGCCTATGCTTTTACTGTTCAATAACAGTCATTTCACAGAGAGGAAAGTATGTTTTAAGATTGGGAATGTCTCAATGGTTACCATTTTTGTATCTGTATTTTCTGCTGCAATGGGAAAGACTTGCAATGTCAACAGTGTGGCTTCAGATACGAGTGGAGCACATGGGTGGGTGCATAGTTGCAGCTCCATAGAACTTACGTAGCAGAGAAAGGGGATATCTGAAACACTGTGCCCATACTATTGCTCTCCTTTGGTGAGCACCCACCCCTACAGGGTGCTGAAATAATGATTTGCAGCTAATAAAGGCTGCCACCTTGAGAGAGATGGTTAGGAAGGAATGAAATAAGAAAATGCTAATTCCATTTCTGTAGAGCATAGTCCATGGTACAAAGCAAGAAAGATATTAAGCATATCCACAACAAAGCTGGCTGGAGTGAAACGTTGCAAGGCACAAAAATCCTTTCAGCATTCAGAATGTTAATATTTTGGTTTATTATCCTTGAATATTAAGACAGAATTATCTAAATTAGGGAACTGACCTGAAAATCTTTTCCTCATCACTGTAATTACACTAGTATATGTGAGAAGGATGCATTATACCTGCCTGCAAAAAAATGCTAATACTTTTAATGCACCTTCAATATCTCAATTAAATATCACAGCTCTGAATACTTTTCTTTGTTTGTTTTGCCTCTGGTAATCCCCCTCTTGCCAGAGCTAGTACTGATTTTGTCACAGCTAATGAGGCTGTATTTTTGCCTCTTTTACAGGAATGAATGCTTGATTTGGTTTTAACACAGTTTCCAGGCCTAGATGAGCAATAAAAGCGTTTTGAAAAATGACACCCAAACACACAATGCATGAGCTTTAGGTTTGGTTACAGGGCACTGTACACATGATTATAACATATCATAACTCTGAAGGTCATGTTTTCACAGTCTGCTGAGTGGAATCTCTTCAAAGCTATTGCAAAAAATATTATCTAAGAGTGTGCAGGGAAGAACACCTGATGATTATGCTCTGTATCACAGTAAACCGGTTCATTTTTCTCTATGCTATAATGAAAAAACCCTGTAAGCATCACAGTATCTCCACACATATTTTAATAAAAAGGCTAAATAAGTATTTTTAATAACTTTAGACATTCAAAGCAAAAGACCAGGGAATTCTGGGAGCTCTGTTTTATCATGAATTTTGCAAGCAAGAGACAGCATTCTACAAGCTATAAATTGACATTCCCAAAGGAATAAGAAAAAAACTTCTTGCAGTATACATGAAACAGGTCAGGGATGCCAATTACAACATTATACCAGTCTTTCCAGTACTACAAGGTATTTCTAACTGTCTGAAAATAAAAATCTCCTTCAGAAGCTAACACCTGAGTGTTTTATTAGCATTTTATCTCAAATGATAATGCTCACTCCATTTCACTTCTTGCATTTTCATTTGAATTTCGGTGGTTTGGATTTCTTTTTTCCCCCAAGAACATTTCGATTATAAGGATAGATTCCTTGGAGCCTGACAGGAGAAATTAAAAAAAAATACATTCTAATTAAAGATGGCCAGAACAATTTGTATTTGTTAGTTGACCTGGAGCTTAACAAGATGTTTTATTCTATGTAGTCAAGCTATTAAACAATTTCTTTTGATTAAAAAATGTTGAAATCAACCAGAACACATAGATGACAGAAATAAGGATAAAAAGCCTTCTCCTTCAGTGAAAATTTATGCTTTCCTAATAAGTTAACCTATTTAGTTATGCTTCTAGGGGAAGAGATTTCTATGAAACACTTCAGCAAATCACTGCTTGTTCCATTCATTCGAGCCTTTCATGTGTCATTATTGCTTAGTTTTTAAAGATCATATAAATACCATTGTCCTATCTTTTTAATAGCATAAGGAACTTTTCAAACCATAGCTCATTTTCTATTTTTTCATTATATATTTTTCTAGTAAGAAAAGAACTAGTGCTTGTCAGATAAGAAAGAAGTCTACCGATAACTGTAACTTAGAATTTTCTCCTCTTCTCTCCATTTCTGAGTTGCTGATGTATCATTGAAAAAAATTGTCTTTACACTTTCTCTGTCAGTACTTTTTCTGGAAGTGAGAATTTGACATTCAGAGGACATACCAAGGAAACTAATCTTCTTCAAAATACCAAATTCACTCTAAATGTTTTTGTGATTGCTTCACTGACGCATTTCTTTATTAGTATGTTTATAGATTTAGATACCAAGGATGGTTTTCTAAAACACAATATCAAAAGGCAGGCGTGATAAAATTTCAATAGTTAAAAGAAAAAAAAACCTTCTCAGAACTGGGATGAGGACCTGAAGATATGTTCTTCATGACCCAAGAAAGTCAATAATAGCTTTCATTTCACTACCTTAATCTTTAAAGGCCCAGCCACAGACCTGATCCAACAGCCATTAGAAACCATCAAAATTCCATTAACCTCAGTGCCAGTAATGAGCTTCAGCACAGTACACTACAGAAAATTGGGGTTTCCAAGTGCCTACATTCGACAGAATAGGGAAAAAGTAACCACATGACCGTATGAAAACTCCAAGGGTGGGAAAGCAGAGTTTAGAGTCAGCAATCTACATTTCTTAACATACCATGGATTATATAACCTGGTCACAGCCACCAGGAATGGTTAGCCCTCAACACTCCAGAATGGTTTTTTTTTAAACAAGCAGCAGTTTTCTGATGTGCTTTATCTAGTCAGAAGGCACAAAAACTATGAAAGAAAAGTTTTTTTATAAAAGAATCAAGCACCAGTCTCTTCTAAAAACTCAGATCATGAGGCTGATTTTCTAATAAAATGAGGTTTATGCAATTGTATTTTTTTATGTCTGTCCTTCTGTGAGCAGTAACTTCCAACAACATGGCTAATTTCAAGAAAATTGGCATGAAGAGGAAAGGTCTCAAAGATATTAAGTTCCTTCAAATTTGAATGACCAGTGGCTGTGCAGAGGAATCAACAGCTCTGCCATTTACTTACTAATTAGTATTTCCAGCAAGCTTGCCTTTCTTCCTCATCCATCAGGCCACAAAGTTTGAACATATTCAAATACAGATTTGCAGCCAGATAACAAAGGCACAGACCCTTTTTGAAGGCAGGGAGACCTGTTTGGCAGTAGCCTGTAGTTTCACCAGTTCTATGTGCAACCAGAAGGCTACACAATCCTTCACATTAGTTGCAAAAAAGAATGTTAATTACTGATCCTCTTCTCAGATACTACCTTCCTTAATGGGCATATGACAAAACAAACATGTTCTCTACCTCCATTGTTATATTACAGCTTTTTCAATATTAGTACAGTAATCATGAAGAAGAGACATCATGCAAAGCTGCTGGCCAGTGACCACCATTAACCAGAAGGAACGAGCTCACCAGCTAGATAATGGCTTAACACCACCAAATCCAAAAATGAACAACAGTGAGTGCTTCCCACATTTCCTGTTTGTTTTGATGCATTGACTTCCATTTCTGGAGAGAAACAAAAGACTTGTAGCAATGTAAAAATCTGACCTTTAATTTTCTTCTGACCCCAAGGAGAAACACCGTTCCTTGTAAGAATCCTCAGATTCTCTTGCTGTATTTTCAATTACAGTATTTTATGCATCAGCCTTAATAGATTGTCTGGTTAGCAGCAACATGAACAATGACTCAAACCAGCTAGAAACCAACTAGTCTAGAAAACTACATTTAGACTATTTCTTCACAAATAATATTACGTTATATTCAATACTTATGCTTAGAGAAAGCTTCAATGGTCCTCTACCTACAAAAACATTTGATATATGATCCTAGAAATCTTACAGGTGCAGACAACACTTTGAGGAGGTTATGTGCATATCTGCTTTATGTATTCCTTAATTTTTTTTATAACTGAAAGAAGTTTATTATACCTCTGAGAATAAAAATGCAACTCATCAACATATGTGGTGGTCACAAAGTCATTTAGTACTCATTTTAAGTCCAAGTCCCTGACTTCTGATAGAGCTTCTTGCTTGTACAGGAAACATATTCCTAATGTTCATATTCCTAATTCATAATTGTACATATAGAAATTTCTATGAGTACAAATACATATTCTATTTCTATACTATGTACATAAATGCTTTCCCTAATTGTAGATATTCCTAATAGTCCAGCCCAGAGGTACAACATTTGGGTCTCTCCAGATCTTATTAGCCTTAATTCTCTAGTTTTAGGGTTTTGATTCAAAGCTGAAAAGAGGCCACTTCATTTTTCTGCAGCTTCACTGAGCTTCTACTCTGTGGGAGTCTGAGATGATTCTGCTTCCATAAGAGGCTGAGACTGCCTCATGTCAGCAAGCAGAGCTAAACAGTACGTCAAAGAAAGTTCTTACATGAAATGCCCAAAAGATGAGTGTGTGAATGGGGACTTCTCTTTTAAAGCAGCTACACATTTTACATGTGGAAAAAAGATCTTTAATAAACATACGCTGCAGAGAGCACTGTAATCAGTTAATACTAGAAGTCAAAATTCACAGCAGTGCCCTAAGCTAGCCTGACACTCAAGCCAGAGATGACCATGTCCTACTACACTGAGAGACCCACTGCAAGGAGGAAAGGCAAGATCTAAGCATACAACAAAGCTCTAGGAGTCTCCCTTGTAGTCTCACTACCTCTCCTCTTCGGCAACAGAGTCCCAGCAAAACTCTACAACACAGGCATGGTTCACGTGCCCTCTGTTTATAAAGAAATTTGTTCCTAATGAAGACAGCAACTGGGAGAAAACTGAAGCTTCTCAGGAGACTGCGTCACCAGCATAAGAGATGTGGCAAAATACAACCTTGATTCTTCAACACCAGGGAATGGAAATGCTCTTGGATCTAGCACCAGGAGAAAAGCATTACAGCCCCAGATGCAGGCAGAAAGCGTGAGGGAAGGCTGCAGGGAACCATGTAAACAGCCATCCCTTGGAAATTGAAATAATGCATTTACATTACAAGATGTTGACATATTCTTCTCCTTTTCCCCCATAGTCCATGTTTTCACACAACAAGAAAGGATTTTCTCCCAGGACTACCTACACAAGGACCTTTCACAGTCTAAATGCTCAAACACTTGCTCTTTGTGATACTCACATTTGTAAAATAGTGTTTTCCGTTAAGTCCTGATGTAACAGAATAATTGCACTCCAGTTCTATCGAGCATGCTTAGTAATCTCTCTAGATTGCATAGGCATCTCTTTGTATTACCAAAGATGTTTTGCAGTCAGTTTCATAGATGACTTTTCTTTCATTCAGTTTACCAAATTAGTTACAAGATTTGGATTGTATTTTTTGTTCAAATCTCATACATTCTGGATGCAGTATGTGAGGCATCTAGATAAAGGGCTTCCATCTTGGAGTGTCAAGGGTGCAAATTTTCTCATGACTACAAAATCAGCCTTTTAAATGTGAAGGCAACTCTTTTTAATGTGCTTTGAGTTAACTACAGCTGCCATCAGTAAAAGTTAGCACTGCAATGTACTTTGCATGCCAGAAATTACCTCTCCATGGATAATGTCAGTGCAATGTCAGTGCAAGAATACAACACGGGTGATGATAAGCAATGAGGAAAGACAGCTTTGGTATCATAAAACAAAGAAGATTTAATCCCAGTTCCAAAGTATCCCATTTACATGAAAAGAATGTGGAAGAGAATAAGCCCCTTCAGCTGGGAAGGGAAAAGATCAAAAGTATATATATGTTGTGGTTTAACCCAGCAGGCAGCCAAACACCACACAGCCACTCGCTCACTTCCCACCCCCCACCCCCCCCAGTGGGATGGGGGAGAGAATCGAAAGGAAAAAAAAGTAAAATTCATGGATTGAGACAAAGACAGTCTAGCAGAACAGAAAAGGAAGGGAAAATAATAACAGTAATAAAAGAAATAGACAAAGTAAGTGATGCACAATGCAATTGCTCACCATGCACCGACCGATGCCCAGCCAGTTCCCAAGCAGTGATCGGTCTCCTCCGGCCAACTCCCCCCAGTTTATATACTGAGCATGACGTCATATGGTATGGAATACCCCTTTGGCCAGTTTGGGTTAGCTGTCTTGGCTGTGCTCCCTCCCAGCTTCTTGTGCACCTGGCAGGGCACGGGAAGCTGAAAAGTCCTTGAGCAGTGTAAATACTACTTAGCAGCAACTAAAACATCAGTGTGTTATCAACATTATTCTCATACTAAATCCAAAACACAGCACTATACCAACTACTAAGAAGAAAATTAACTCTATCCCAGCCGAAACCAGGACAATATATTAAGAGAATCCTATGATAGACTGATGATTCAGCTGAGGCTGATAATGTGAGAACCACACTGAAGACAAAGGGTAAGTGGATTAATAGATTCTGGTTTGGGAGAGGCTGCAGAGGGAGAACTGGCCCTGTGATGGCAGCAGAACTTGATAGCAACGGAAGCATTTCACACTCACATGCTATAAAACACAAATAGATAGCTCAATTGTAAAGAGATGGAGAAAAAAAAACACAACACACATACCTCCCTAAGGGTAAACCATTTCTAGCACACAATTTTTAATAATGTTAACTTTTACTGATACCCACAATCTTGCCTACACATAAAAATTGTTTTCTTTTTAACTTTTAGAACAATATAACTCCCCCTAGTATAAGCATTTTAGTGATAATAGCATAAAGGAGTTTATACGTGTGTAGATTATACCTTTACTAAAAGGTGAATAAAATAACCTGGCACTTTGATGGCAAAATAACTGCAACCACTCAAGGGATAGTACTAACACAACTACAGCAGTAAAGAAGAAAACAAATCACAACCCTCAGCAAAGAACAAAACTGGTAGACTGGTCCTAAGCCTCTCAAGCACACTAAACATAATTGTTTGCAGAACGCAGAAAGCTCAGAACACAGAAAGCTCATACGGTTGAGTTGTGCAAGAACAGAAGGATTTGTAAACTCCACATGGGATATGTGTGTTTGGAGAGATTTGTTCAGAGGAAGACTGTTGCCACAGAATGAAGCATTCATTCATTTAGGGATGCAGGCTGAAAAGCCATTGATTGAATCCCTGAGTCTAGATAATAACCGTCCTGTGGGTTATGTCAACGGCCAGGTGAATTATATGAACAGTAGGTGTAAGTCTGAATAACTTCAGATAATACGGGCATAGGCATAAAGCAAAGGCAGAGCAAAATCTAGCAGTTCCAAAAACCTTTCAAGTAACCTTTCTTGTAGGCAAAGGATGTTTACCCATGTACTTTAGAGTAACATCACTGTGAACACAAAAACCTCAGTGTATCGTATATATGCATGGGTCAGTGGACTCCTTTAAATCCTTACATTTGCCTATAAGGCTGATAAGCAGCTTTTGAGAAACAAGACACACAAATGGTTTTCACTTCCAGCAGTCTATAGGGTTCTAGGGAGACAGTTGACATCTCTTTGACCTCAGAAATAAGGAGCATTCCCAATAAGGAATGCTCACAGTACTCCTAGTTTGAATATGGCTATGAGACACCATTCTTCACTTAGGCATGTTGGGCTACAAACAGAAGTGCCACCAATGGCAGCAGACATTATGTCCCATTAAACACATATCAGCCAGAGATGCGAATTTAGCTGAAGAACACTCTACAATTGGCTAGTAGACTATAAACTATTACAATTGAGAAAGCTGTGAAATAATATTGTAAAACTCACAATTACAAAAGGGGAAGATTAGAACTAGTGAACTCAAGGGGCATATGAAAATAGATCCTATTGTCTCAATATATTATCTTTTATTATTTCTCATATGTGACTATTTTGTTGTGTAAGATGTACTGTACAGAAGAATTAAGGGAACAGCTAGATTAGGGATGGGACTGGATGATGCAGAAATCCTGCCAGCGGATTTTGCAAGATTTTGCTTCCAAATGGTGAAAATCCTATATGATCCTCACAGAAGGTGGCACAGGATATTAAGCTTTACAAAAAGCTCCTTGGTACTTCTGTTTTGCATAAAAAGATACTGTTTGGAGTTTTTATTTATTTTTATTTTAATTTTTGGTTAAGGAATGCACATGTCAGCAATAAAAAAAATTCTGGCATATGGGTTATTTTTGTTCATTCTCATTAACTGGAAATATCACTGAGAGTTATTTCAGAGTGATTTCTAAAATCATTGAAGTAATTAGCTTGAACTTTGCAGAACTTTACAGCCAGCTCTTCTTTCCTTTAGATTTATTCAAAGGTGGCAACCACAATGCTATATCAGCTTACAGATTTGTGACATTGTTTTGTTCATAAATTATTGGCTGCTTGGATTAATGAAGCAAAACAGCCAGCTCCTAAAGCAGTTTGTGATCAATTTTCTACCTGCATAGAAAGTTCTTTGAACAGTATAAAGGACCTAAATCTGGCTAAAAACATTAATTAGCTGAAGACTTCTCTCAGCTATTTGGAGCTGACCAGTAGTATAAAATTAGAGGATCCTCATCCTTTGCTATTTATCCCTCCCCCTCACTTCAAGATTGGGGCCACATTAAAGTTGGGCAAAGTGTTGTCACATTCTGACAGCTCACAATATATACATGGGTCCTTGCAAACAATAGTCAGACAGTCATAAATTAGACCACTGTATAGGTTGCTCTAAATTGCTGTACGTTTAAAGAAGTTTAATGATGAGAGAGTGACAGACAATTCTTTGGGAGAACCCCCATTCCTGAGCTGAAAAGATCTTGGCACAAGAGAGAATCTCGCTCTTTTTCAGTGCTTCTACACTATTTTTAGGAGTCATCATTCTTCCATGCTGAGAGATCATTTTCTAAGTCCTCTGTGTTGCCATAGCAAAAGCCAGATTTTCCCCCCCCAATGCCTGACAAAAAGAGTCTGTGCAATATTACAGAGGAAAAAGTATAAACAACAGTTTTAAAATGACTCCAAATATTTTCCTGTATTACATGGCTTCACTTTTTGAGCTACGTTGAAGTACAGTTTAGTCTTATCAAGGTTGTAAAAATATGTCTGAATTCTTTCAGTTGTCTTCAGACCTGGGGATTCTGAAAAGGGCTAATCTTGACTCATGACTTTGAAAGTTTTGTGAACTGGAAGAGAATGGCTGGTGCAGAGGAGGACACACTTTCCCAGGCATTTTAAGGGATGGAGTCTATTCACTTATAGCTGTGGTTAACAGAAAATCAGGACAGCTAGCAATCACAAAGAGAGAAAGACTACTACACTAAAGTAATCAAAAAAGAAATCACAACTTTCTCTACTTGTAAGAGCCTAAATATTGGAAAGTCATACTTGGAACTGCCTAACACAAATATAGGATCTTACACTTTAAATTTGCCCCAAAATACTTCGGAGAGTAAAAAAAATTGCATACTTACAATTGTATTAAGATCAGTTTTAGATTAAACTTAGATCACTGAGTCCTGCATGCACCTGGGGCTGAACATTAGAATTTTGCCCCACATTATGAATGTGCAATATAATAAGGCCTCAGTCACTGAGCTCAGTATGTAATTAAATATTCAGCAGCATCGGATGTTAGTAACACAAAAGGGGACAGAATGCTGTAGCAGACACACAAACACTACAGCTTTTAGTATATACCAATTTGCATTCTAAATAGGCACTTGACTTTTCCTCTGTGACAGTCTCACAATTGATTAGATAAATATTTTGCAGTAAGCTAGCAGAATGTAGGGGCATAAATCAAAGTGTCATTTTAGAGACTGAGAAATCCTTTAAACAAATAAAAAAGAAATACTGTTGTTTGAAATAATCCATTATTTCCAAAGTTGCGAAGTCTTGATCAAGCTCTAGCTCTGTGAGCACTACAACTTGGCTGACCATTTTCCATAACCAATCTTTCATTCTTACATTTTTCAGACGTGAGTGTCCATATGGCGTAACTAGAAAGTGGAATTTCTTGATACTCTAAAACCTACTGAAAAGTACTAATTTATGACTATGTATGGAACAAAACAATAGAAATAATATATGCTAAATATGAGTGAAGGTGGAAAAAATGGTTATTTAACTATCCTGCATGTGTCCACAAATGTAGCTCAGATAATAATAAAAAAATTCCCACATGCCAAAATGAAGGCCTATAAAAACAGGAAGAATTTGTTTAATATTAGACTGTGTAACCTCATAAAATAGTAACCCTCATTTCTGTTACCTACTTTTGACAGTCCGCATAAGGGCTAGCCAATATTTCAGACCTTGCACACAACAAATTTTGCTGCCAAAACATTCCATTAGGGGAAGAGCTGGCTTGAGTGAGGAGGCAGTAGTTCTTCCTCCCTAAGCCCTGGGCATGTGGGGACACAAAACATGCAGCATCTGTTAAAGGCGTTTAAGGGAAATTGTTTCTCTCTCTCATGCATTGAGGAGATCAGGAGGTATGGCATCTTGTAACAGTGACTAACTGCTGCCCTTAGCTGTACAACACTACAGTCCCTATTTAGAAAATCTGTCCCTCAACGTTCAGTTTCATTGCACAGTAAATAAGGTCTTTGAATAAATAAGTTAGTCTTGTTTGCATTCCCTCTTGTGCTTTACAGTAGAGTTTGCTACATGTTTTCACAGAACCACAGAATGGTTGAGGTTGGAAGGGACCTTTGGAGGTCACTTTGCCCAACCCCCCTGCTCAAGCAGGGTCACCTAGAGCAGGTTGCCCAGGACTATGTCCAGACGGCTTTTGAATATCGCCAAGGAGGGAGACTCCACAATCTCTCTGGACAACCTGTGCCAGTGCTTGGTCACCCTCACAGTAAAAAGTGTTTCGTTATGTTCACAGGGAACCTCCTGTGTTTCAGTTTGTGCCTACTGCCTCTTGTCCTCTCACTGGTCATCACTGGAAAGAGCCTGGCTCTGTCTTCTTTATACCCTCCCTTCAGATATTTGTCCACATTCATGAGTTCCCTACCTGAGCCTTCTCTTCTCTAGGCTAAACAGTCCCATCTGTCTCAGCCTGTCCTCACAGGAGAGACGCTCCAATTTCTTCATCATCTTGGCGGCCCCTCAGTGGACTCTCTCCAGTAGCTCCCTACCTCTCTTGCACTGGAGAGGCCCCAACTGTACACAGTACTCCAGTACTCAGTAGCAAGAGGTCTTCTAAAATGTAAAACTTGAATTCTGTCTAAAGTTTAACTGCTTAGTAGGTGTGCATTTTTGGAAGCTTGTACTTTGTAAGCTATTAGTTGTATGTCAATTAATTGCAAGAATTTTCTGATGTAATTGATTATTTAATCTGTTTTAAGAGGTACTGCATGATTTAAGCAGACAGTACAAGACATTCTTATCATTTAGAGGGTTGAGGAATTTGAATAGACTACCCAAGGCTGTCATTAGTAGCTGAGTTTGTGGTTGGCAATGACATAGACTCATTGTTGGCAGAAAAAGAAAATGTACATTGTCATTTTTCCAAAACTACTGTGGATTTTCAATTGCTGAGTTGTGGGGTTTTTTGTTTTGTTTTGTTTTTTTTCCTTAAATTTCCCAACATAAATAAAACAATTGAAGGCCAAGTTTTTTGATGATGACAATCCATGCAAATTGCATTTCTTACAAAGTCATTGTTTAGAAAGAACTGGCCTAGTCCGACCCCCCGCCCAGTTCAGACTGAATTGGCATTACTCACCCACACCAGTTATTCACTAAGAAAACTGTATTCCCACAGTGGTTTAAGGGTTGCAGATGGAGTGGAAAAGCAGCTCAAGAAAAAAAATAATGGATGGATCTTTCCCTTCCATTGCATACAAACACAAAAACCAGTAGATGTACTTGTACAGTTTCAATTTATATTATGTGACCTTCACTTATTTGGCATATTTGGGATGTGACTGAGATAGCATCCTAGTAATTTATGAGTTGGTTTAGCATGAAAAATGAATTGTCTGGGAGCTGATCCTTCGAAGCACTAAAAATAAACAGGCCCACTTTTCAAGCTATGCTAAATACTGTCTCTGAATGGAAAACTGTGTTTATCTGAGAGCTGAAATCCAAGACAGAAACGCACTAAAATAGTGTGCTGATTGTTTTCCTTATGCTGCACACAACAAACAATGTCTGCTTATTTGTTTGTGTTTATTTTGCATTTATTAGTAGGTATTGCACAGAAAAATGGCAGGGTGCCTGATTTTGCTTGAGAGGCATCAGTCACCCATAGGCTGAGGTAGCTCTGTCAGGAAGAACCAAATAATGCAGCTCCTCCCCAGGATATGGTTTTTTTAGGCAACAAGGGTGGATTGCACTCACACCAGGGTTGGCTCTGTATACAGAACTGCACTGACCATGCTGCTCCTCCTCCTGCCCTTAGTCATTTCCCCGTGCCTCTCGACAGTTGGTAGCATCATCTGAGTGGCCCTTCTTATTTCCAGCTACTGTGTATCTTTGTCATTTCATCACAACCTCTCTCTAGGGAAGACTGGGAACAGACTCACTAAACTTTTTCCATAATATCTGTGCACAGAGGAACAGAATCCATAGGGTTTCCTTGATGAGAGAGAGGTGTGGAAATAAAATTTGTGGAAACAAAATTCCACTTGTAGAAAAGTTCAGGATATTGGAAAGCACCTTGCAAGATCAAGCCTGTCTTTGCTATTCTATTATACCTGAGACAGAAACCCAAACTTGAACTCCTCCAAATATCACTGAATTCAAGAGGTTGACTTCCCAAATCAGACCTTTTTCATGCCACATTGATGCAAGGTGGGCCAATTTTGTGTCTCTCTGAATCACTTAATCTTCCACTAGTATTCCAAAGCATGAGCAGAGCAATACTCATAATTAACAATTGTGTCACAGCCTATAAAAGGCTCTCTGCTCAGGAAGCTGATAACTGAGCAGAAACGAGCCAAACACATGCTGTTATGGACCCATTGTTCTTATGCTGAACAAAAGCTGGAAAACTTTTGAAAAAAAAAAAAAACCAAAAAACAAAATTGTGAAAGCCTAATGATAGTTGATAGAAGTTTGGTACATTCAGATCTGCTTTCTGATTCATCCGTGCATAAATGCCACATTTAACTTCTAAAGAGACCCAAACTGTAGCTTTATCTGTACGTTAGTGATAGTCATAGGTCTAACACTCAGCTTTATCTATTAATACATGCTTCCAGAAAAGCACCCCCATCCCAGTCTTTGACCCTAATTTAAGGCATGGCTGCTATTTTCAGATATTAGGTACTCAGATTTTAGTCACACAGAACATGACTCAGATATTCACAAACTTAACTGAGAGGAGCAGCACTACTCTCTTACAATTAAAATTAAAACTATTCTGCACTTAAAGGAATGAATTAAAATACTATCTGTCTAACTGTCTGTCTATCTCATGGGGCTAGATGAAAGAAATTTGGACGAGCGACTGTTTCAGTCCTACATTTCATCTCTTTTTATATAATTAACTACTGTTTTCCCCATGGTGACCAGTCATAGAGACATTGCTACCCCTGAATCCCAAGTGCCTGACACTTAGTGTGATTTGTGCTGTATCCAAAACTCCAGCTTTGATTATCAGATCAGGAAGCAAGAATAGCATCTTTTTGTTCAACCATATTAGTGCTTCAGCAGAAAGTAAATAGATATCTTAAATATGGGAAATATGTTTATGAAACCCATGTGTAACTTGACTTCTTATGGCTACATTAACAGCAATTGTGTCATTCATAAGATCAATTGTGCCCTTTACTAAACCACTGTAGAGTAGGTAAGTCCTGTAAAAGATACTAAAGGACCACAACTTTAACTGTGCAGTTGTAAGGTTCTCCCCTGTTTACTAAAGGATTACCTCTATTATTATTTATATCCCTCCAGACCACAGGAAACCACTGAAGTTAACAGTTAAACAAAAGTGAAAGGAAAAATGAACTCGTCAGGCAACCTTGGAGCCCACTAATGAGGTACTTGCTTCTGCTGTGGAAAACATTCAGGCTCAGTCACAACTTGCCTGTCCACAGTCTAACGGAAGGTACCATTAGCAAACAACAACCAGAGAAAACAGGTTGGCCAGTACTGTGAGAAGTTGCACCTTAGACTCTGTGCATCAAAAGAAGGAGAGCCTTCTTCAGAGAGTGATTCAGAGAAGCCCTAGCTTCGCTGCTCTGGATCACTCTCTGGTGAAACCCTTCTCTGTTGACTATACAGAATTAGGTAAGCAAAGTAAGCCATACAGCTACCTTTCTGTATTCCTTTGTTTTTCTGGGAACTGAATTTAAGCTGACTGATGTAAAATTTCCCAGATCTATTACTCTTTTAAAAAAAAGGCTCTGTGATTAGTCTTTTTTAGGTACTGGAACTTCAACCAGCTTTTCCATTACAGAGTATCTGCAATTGCTTCAGATGGTTATCTGAGGAACACAAAGCTGTCTTACATCAAGTCTAGCTCAGCTGAAGACACATAAAATTACTGAGCACCCTAATCTATGCCCTTACCTCTTTGCCCTGAAGATAGTCACATTTGTCCTCTGACACTTTTAATGTTTATGGAAACAGGAGGCTATCAGTGCAGGACATCTCAACACTCTCTGTTAGTAACTTCCACTCTCCAATGCATGTCTTTAAATGAAAACTGAAACACAATTCAGATTGAGCAGCAGTTGCTCAGACCACACTATTCCATTCACAGGAGCTCTTCGTACTCCAGTTACTCAAACAGAAACGTAGGTTGTTCCAATAAGCTGTATCACATGCCAAAGCTATATAGTAATAGGCACAGTAGCATTTTTTTCCTATGCTTTTGGCAAACCCAGATAGTAATGCTTAGTGCTACCGAGAAAGTCAATAAAGAAAACACCAAATTGGTTCACCATTACCTCCTTATTAAAGTGAACTCGCTGTCCCACTGCTTGGGGTCCCTCACTCCAAACTGAGGTACCTTCGACTGCTGGAATGCTTATAATTCAGAGTAGGAGAATTTCTGAGTACACATAGTAATAGACCTTTACAAAATGTTTCTGTACTCAATCAAGACCTCTCTCAATCATTTCACTTTTATGTAAAGCCTAGAAGATCACAGTTACTCAATTTACTTAAAAATTAATCTCAACGAAATTTGGAAAGCATAGTCTAGAGGTTTTCAAAGCAGAATAATTCCTCTATTCACTTAAATACTTTAATGAACAGTAATGTGGATTCATTGCCAGAAGTATGGCAAGTCACAACTCTCAGAACTACTCTTACCAGTTGTCTGCAAACTTAGGTTGATGTTATTTTTGCATGCAAGGCATTTTCGTGTAACTCAGTTCACACCTGCAAATGATAATGACATTTCTTCATTTCTCATAATTTGTATGTCTACCTTGTCTCCTAGAAACGCCAGTTATTTTTTACATACACAGTCTCCTAATATGCACATATTTAACCCACCCACATATGCTATCTAGCCTTAATCTAAAGACAATGACTGTCTCTTTTACCATATTTTAGTTGACTCTGGAAATCGCTGAGGTTAGCTCCAATGTCCTTGGTTCCGTGCTTGCTATTTCATCCAAGCTGGCTTCTGTCACCAGATGGGATTCATTTGTTGTTTGAGCCACTATGGACTGAAAAAGTTTAGGTCGTATGCAGAGAGGCATTCCCAAAATTTCTGGACAATGGTGTATACATGCATCTTCTCCGCACCATCTCCGACCTTCAAGTGTGTGAGTTATAGCACCTAGACAGAAAGCCTAGCTCCCCTATACAAGCTGTAGAAATTTTTAGTCTTTCCACAGCATCAGGCAAAATGAAAGCTACCTCACACATCATGCCTAGTATGGCAGAGTCATGATTTAGTTGGTCCTACTACAGTGAAAGATAATTATACAAGTAGGATTTACTTCAAACTTCAGAAACAGTACATTGCTCAAGTCAGCAATTTATGCTCCCTTCATTTTAAATGAGAACTACAACAATATAGGTCTACGATAGCAAATTGATGATTGTATGCAAACAACTACAGCAGACAATTTACAGAACCATACATATATAAAATAGATGAAAATGAAGTTAAGGCATAAAATGCAATCATGAATATAATGAAACGGTTATCTTTTTTGACACTACTATCATTAACTGACAGCACAGAGTTGCCTGTAATTTAGTTACCATAAGAGATGATATTTTTTGTATTCTGCATGGCTGATTCAACAATACCTGCAAGGTATTTGGCCAGTAAAAGATATTGCAGGCTGTCAATGAACTGACGGAAGGACTACCGTGACTGGGAGATGAGATAGTCTCTATTTCACAGCCTGAAGTCCAAACCACAGACTCCCTTATTTTTATTCCACTCTCTTACCATTGCATTTGCATTAGTTCAGCTCTGGTGATGTCTGTTGTGATGAGAAGGCTAGCCCTGATGGTCCCCTGGGATGCTTGCTGCTTATAGGGCCAAGTCATCATATCTAGGAACAAAGAGATGAAAATTACAGTCACCTGTTCTACCTGACCAGTGCTGCTTTCCCCAACACAAATGTCCTTGCAATCACTGCAGCAGTGAGGAATTTGAGGAAAGCAAAAATGTATATCTCAGAAAATGCAATTGTACAATGAACCTAGAAGTCATTCCTGCAAAACAGCCCAGTAGAAATCTACAATGAGGAGGATTTTGGTGGATATTATGGTTTTGATGTTTTTTTCAAAAGGCAAAAATGGTCTTTAACAAGTTCAGTTTCACAGTTTCTTGCCAAGATATGCAGAAAAATATCTAGACTATATGCACACAAAATAGGAGCAGAGGTGTGTATGCAGCGGACGGGATGGAGCATATTAGGAATGAAGGATTCACTTTCACAGCCCTACCTCCAGACTCAGTTTTAAGTTGGACATACATTCCTCTCATAAATTTTCCTTCACCCAATTTTAAGCTGCATCAAGGAACCGCATGTCAGCATAAACCATTGCTAGGGTTTGACTTCATAAATATCAAAAGTTACTGAGTCTGCAGACCTCAGGGAAGTAGATTACATTCTATTTATACTCATGGCCAGATTCTAACCTCTACTTTAACAGCCTCAAATTACAGTATGTTTGCTGGCATAAGTAATTTTTCTGTTTACACCAGTTTATGTGAGGTCAGACTGCATATGAGAGAGGAAGAATGAATGGATTAGTGTAAATTTATACTGCAGTTTCAAGATATTGAAGCAGAATGTGAAAACTCCCAAATTAAAACTGTTCCAAACAGACGTGATTTATTTATGATACTTGTGACAAGAGAAGGAATCAAAAAATGGCTGCAAGACAAAATTTTCCTGTATAAAATCTAATATTGTCTCAGATCCACATTTATAATTTCATTTTTGCCTTATGATATTTTAACCCATATTTAAATTGCCATCTGAGAGAATCTCTAAGCTTCCAGGAGTAAGTCAGCCATCCTTTAGTTATAATAAACCCCATATAAGTACTGTCCATTTAAACACATATATAAAGCATATAAAGTTTCAAGGGTATGGCATATGAGTAAGTAATTTTAGATTAAGCTAATTAGCTTATCAAGTTTGAATCACTTTCCTAAAAGCTTTTGGTTCCAAAAAAAGAGTGCAAACTCACAACGTACAAGATATAAGTCAACACACCAGCTAGCTGTGTGTCTAACAAATAATTGATGGAACAACATTTTTAACTTATTGTAATTTCACATTCTGTATTTTTAGGATTTTTAAAAATCAATGTACATGGGGGCATCAAAGAAACTGGGAGAGAACATGCGTTTTCCATTGCCCAACAGCAATCTTTAAATAACTGAATTACTCCTTTTCTTTAGCAAATAATCACTTCAATAAAATTCAATGCAGGATCTTGGTGGATTAGTGGATCATTTGAATCCAGATTTCGGTCCTACCTATGGTTTGCTCAGAAGGGACTAAAGGCAGAGCTGTTGCAGGAAACAAAAATACCACCCAGTTCCCAAGAGAAAGATACCAGCTTTTGCATGGTCTGTGTTGGGATGAAGATATCTTGAGACAAGAGGACCAGTTAAATAGGCTTTTCTTTCCCTGATTGTTGCTTCCTGAACATTTAGAAATATAAACCTTCAAAAATAGAAATAAACTGAGGGCTTGCACAGCACCCAGCTGAATTACGAGCACTTCAGTATGTACTTGTTCATCTTTCTTGCCGTGTGGGAGCTAGTCTCAGGAGAGGATTAGTATTCACAGCGAAACTCCTGCAGCCGTTGGCTTTCTACTGTTACAATATAGGAATTATTTCCTTTAACAATAAAAAAGATAGTGACCCCTAAAGAAAAAAGATAGTTGTAACCTGTACTGCCAAAAACTGATGGAAATGAAGTCCCTACTTCTTCCTGATAAACACTGCATGACAGGTGCCAGCTGTGCAGTAACGTTCCTAATACATCCCAGCAGCCAAGTTCACATGTGAAAAATGTCCTAGATGCTGAAAAAGAAATGACCAAACCCTCACTTTTAAGATAATGCCTACTTTGTAACACTTTGTCCTGCAATGACACTCTGTGTGTGTAATGCAGGATATTCACCATTCATAAACTCTTAAGTATGTGCATGATATCTTCACTGTTATTTTGAAAAATGAGGAGCTGATTTCTTAGTTGTGAGCTACGAGAACAAACACCAACCTCCCTCCTCTCTGTACAACAGAAAACTACAATTCCGCTACAATTTCTTCAGAGCTTAGCAAAATGAATAAACTCAACTGTAGTACACATTATTCTTACTGAACATTCAAGTTCTAATTGAAATTAGCAGATAAGCTTAAAAACTAAAACCTAACGTTTTACAGTATGTACATTAACTTCTAACTTTAGGTTGTTTTCTCATAGATATTAATGTAAATTTCTGCTGAGCCAAATGTGAAATGTGAAAAACCAAATGTGAAAAATGTCCTAGATGCTGAAAAAGAAAGATAGTATAACCAAGGTTGTCTTGAAAGAAAGCTTACGCATCTGTTCTGCTTCTCTTTTACACCTCTTGACAAAGCATTACCATTTTCAAGTTGAACACTTGCCCCACTCTGGCTTGTGGTTCTCAGAAGTGGCTGGAATGTGGTTTACCACATCCTCATTTCTCATAGCATCCCAAGGCAAGTCCTTCTGGCTGGATAAGGGTTCCTAAGATGCATCCTTAAGTGCTCAAATCTTTGATATCACATAAAAGAGCAGAACATTTTCACTTTGCATAAACAATTAGTTTAATGGTACCTTCTCCTTCCCCTCTCTACAAGGAGGAATTTTGATGAGGCCTTCAATATTTAAAATAAAGATGTACTAGATCTCTAGCTAATTACAGTTGCCTATTAGTCCAATTAGTTATCTATTAGAATAGATGATACTCTACTTAAATGCAATGCCTCATTTAAAAAAAAAAAAAAGAAATTTTGCAATTGATAATGAAAATCATAAAATAAGAATGGCTGAACTGATAACCTGCATGGAGCTTTTTTTTAGCTATCCTCCTGTTAACTGTTTTCTTTACTGTCCCTGAATTAGACAATGCACTTAACCAGCTATCAAAACAAATGCTCTTTTTATAGGCTTTGAACTCTGTTTACTGTACCATCATTTGCCTAATCAAAGCAGCTTTCTCTATGCCATTTTAAGAGAAGTGCCTTTGAAATAATATCAGACCTAACTCCAGGGAGTAATACATGCAGAATGGATGAAATCCATCTTTTTTTTTTTTTTTTTTTTAGTATAATTTCCTTTAGTATGTGTACAAGACAGATCTCTTTAATTTGGGTGCACTTATTTTCTTCTATTTACTATACAAATTACTTCTTATTTATACTGTATTATGTCAAAAAAAATTTCCTTTCCAGTTAATCGGATCCATCCTAAAACGATGAATGGTACACTAAGTAATTTTAACTGCATTAGTCATTAGAAATAGTTAGAGAAAAATTACATTGCAATTCTCCATTACTTTAAGCTGAAAGTGCTATTTTCTAAACATAATCACATTTCATGACAGGCAAAATATGTTCAAATTCATTTTGAAAACATTACATGCTTTAAAAGAAAAAAAATATCGTAGTATTTCATTTAGTGGCATTCCCAACCTGGTCTTAAATATTCATAATTTACATCAGAAATATGCATGAAGTGTTGGTCAAAGCTCCTGTAAGAGTGGTCTGGTGTGATTTGGTAAAGGAGGACATCCTAAACTGAGTTCTTATTTCCCCACAAAAGAGAGTAAAAAAGGTGACTGCAGTGAAACAACACGGCTCAGCTGCTCACGAGGTTAAGCCATGCTATTACTCTCACTGAAAACTCTGGCCCAGCACAGTCCACATGCTTTAAAGAACTGGAAAAATAAAACTCTTATTTCTAGCCAAAGGTGTTATGCACTGATATCAAATCCACATCCCCGTTTCTGAAAAACAGATTTAGCTTTTTTCTGGATGTTCAGTGTCAGATCAAGGAGACTGGAAAGAGAGTACAGAATGTTTGAATTGAATACTAAGAGTACAAGATGTTTTTCTTTTCTTTTTTTTTTCCCCCAATCTCTTTTGAAAATGTACTAAAAAGAAAAATAGTGTCATCAAAGTTGATTGTATCAGGATAACAACCTTAGTAAATATTGAAAGATGAGAAGCTAACAATGATGCAACTTCTTACTAACTCAAGTCTCAGATTTTACACCTTCTCAATGTAAGGCTGTTACTATATTTATCACTTGTAAGATATCCCATCTAACAGGAATTTAATCTTCAACAAAAGTTCCTGCAAATTACTATTAAGAACAACACATTTTTTCCCTAATGAATCTCCCCAAAACTTGCTCAAAATACATCATGGGCTTGAATATTCAAACATGATGAGATAAGTGTTCCCAAAGCTATTTATAATCACATGAAATATTAACTCTTTATTTTAACAGGAAATTCCTGGATTATTTTTTGAGAAAAACAAGGTTCTTTCAATGTTATTAGCGATTTGTACATCTTGCATGAAAGTAAGATTCTTTCTGCATATTCTTTACTATACTGCAATGAAAGACTCAAGGCAAAATTTTCAGTAAACAAAGACTCGATCAGATTATTAATTCTAAATGCTAATAAAATTTTGTTTCCCTTTGAGTGATGATTAATAGACATAATTACAGTTTAAGGAAACAATGATAGGTAAAAGGATGAAGGTTCAGGCAGAATTCTTTTCCTCCCTTTTCATCCTTTGAATGCACAGTTCAGATGATAATTTTAAAAAGTAAAGCTGTCCAAAGAATTGCAAAATCCCTACACAACACTTTCCACGTTGTCTTTCTTACACCCGTGATAAGATGGAAGACAAAGAGACAGAAAAGCAAAATGCCTTAATTTATTAGTTGATAAAAAAGAGAATCCAGAAGCGCAAAAGCAATTCTTCATTACTCCCTTAATAGCACATTGGACCCAGCACAAGCTGCAATTACTGAAGACCCATTTTCTAAATAAGAACAAGTCTTCAATTCAAAATTGATTTCAGTGTCTTTGGAGGTGTGAAGAAGCCACACACACACACACAAATTAATCACAGTAATTCTCAATTCCAAGGAGACGATTATATGAAAAAGAAGCAGCTTTCTGAAAGCAAACAAAAAGGAGCAGCTAAAAGGGTAAAAACGCTTATCCATGATAGGAAGACTATTACAAGACGCTATTATTTGAAGCTTACAGTAAGTGTATAAAAATTTTTAAGACTATATTAAAGGAAGCGGAAAAAAGATGTTGCTTTTAAACTGCAGAATAAAAGAGACTATTAGAAATAAAAAGCCTCTTGCGCAAAGCTGTAGTTATCACTTAATTAAAAAAAGAGGGGAAATAATGCTAACGAGATATATTTAAAACAATAAAACAGGATTCTGAGACTTTAGCATGCTGTCTATATACAAAAATGAACACACACACACACACACACAAAAACCCAGTTTCTGAAACATATCAAAAAGAACACACCAAAGAAACTTTAGGATCCATAGATCCCTGAGCGGTAAACAGGGTGCTGATGCCACAAAAGAAAAGAGTACGATACGGAAGCCTTCTGTCAAGCAGAAGATTTTCTTGGACAGAGTGTCTACAGGCACCTTCCCTTGATTCTACCCGTTTTCATTTCTTCCTGCCACCTCATTGTTATCACCAAAATGCAATACGTACCTAGCACTATGTATTAAAAAACACTTAAAGATTATCACCTTATAATCTCATTTAGGATGCCTTAAATCTTCCATGCAGAAGGGTAAGACACCATTGGATCCACCAGATACCTTACTTTGTTAAGCATTTTCAAACCTTACTAACAGTTTCAACATAGCTCTTGAGAAACTAATACTTCAGAAAACCAGCTTATAAGTTAGAGGCCACATTCTCCATTAGTTGTGGCTTTAGCATGCTCTTCAGCAATGCTGGACTGTCATACTTTAACCAACTGATGCATCCCAGCGCATCTGGCCCTCCATCAGCTGGCTTGCGTACTTAAAGATGAAAACATGTCAATAAACACGATAGAAGTAGTTTTCAGGTTCCCAGACCATATCAGCTTCATTGCCTCTTCTTGAACATTTCCAGTCCTTATTTATTTATTTACATTTTTGTGTATTAAAAATGTGAAATTTTCAAAAGAAAACCAGAATATTTGTAAAGTCTTTTTTGGTCTTGTTTTATTTCAGCTAAATTGTGAATCTGCCTACTCAAATGGACACATTTAGAAAATATAAATGTAGCAGATGCTTACAAATATGCCCTGCTTTTACAGTCATTTTTTCTTTATGCATTTTTATAAGCTAGTAACAAGCAGAGCTTCCATGCAGCTTTTGAGGTAAAAAAGACTGGGTTTTTTTGAAAAGCAAACACAGCCATCTAATAAGTACGTTTTCAAACAGAGTCAGTGTGTATAGCACGATGGGCTCCATTGAGAAATATTTGAAGAAAGATTTTTATATCCAATTCTCATGGATCTGTGATTACATGGTGATGAAATCTAATTTATTACATTATTCACCAGAGAGAAGTTCTGGTACTTTTGGCAGGTTTCTCAGCATGCAAACAAACAAATGACTGCCTACATTGCACAGCGTGGAATTTGCTGTTCTTTGTTTTTGACATAAATGTCTACACTTTATAGCTGCTCTGGGCCAGTGATTCAAACAAAATAAGAAAGAAAGCGGAAGTCAGTGGAACAAGGAAAGGAAGAGTCGTAACTAGAAGAGCAAAATATTTGTGATTAATGAAGGCTTCTGGTAGCACAGCTTATAGTAGTGATTATACAGCATCAAATATAGTTCCAAAAATAATAGCAATGTACTATCACTCTGTGGAAATACACTCAAAAGATTTACTTTTAATACTATGAAGACTTAGCCAGAACACATGGAAGATAGGGAGATCTCAATATACATTACTGAGATTAGCATCTTTTCTTTAATTCAGTAGATGTGAGAGATGTAGCAAATCTAAGTAGTTTTACCGAAGTATAGGTAAGTTATTGACTAAGTCCAGAAACATTATGCAAGCACTCAGCAAAACACAGCAAGTCAGCTTATCCTTAAACTATATACCGTAACCTTTGTTTGATTAGCGTATATTAGTATAATGACTTCAGCTTTTTTTTTTAAAAAGACCATAATTACAATGGCAGTTTATCTCCTCCAATAAAATAATGATACAAACACTGGAGACAAGATCCTGCCAGCAGGCACTGTCCAGGAAATCTGGTTATGTACCAAGTTGCACAGGTGATCATATTTTATAGAAGAACATAAGAATGTCCATAAGAGAGATCCAGATCAAGTGTGAGGCAGAAGATTTCAAATATGGGGGGATTTAAGGGACAGAAATGGTACTGTGGTAATGAATAAGATCACAGAGGGCACTGAGTGTGAAGCTGGATATAAGAACACAGGAGAAAAATCTACAGGAAACTAAATTTACTTAGATCTGTTGCTTGTGGAACAATATATTACACATTACATTATATTCTTTCATTTTCCTCGCGAACAGGTATTTTTCATGGAGTATCCTTTCACATGAATAAATCTGAGGGTATACCTACAAAGTCCGTCAGCACTTGAAAGGTCAGACCTGCTAGCAATATGCATGTACCCTACTGGCTAGCATCTCAAGGAGTCCTATTAACTTCCTGAGGACTAGGTGGGGGTACCTTTTACTAGCAACATCAGAGAAAGGAAAGAATTAAAGAATATGGGTTTCCTGAAGGAAACTCTTGCCTAAATCCAGCTGGGATCTACTCAGATCACTTAGCTCAGTACAGCTTTTGTAAGACAAGAATGTGAAGTGTGCATCTTTTCTAAACCACACACAAACAGTACAAAATCTACTTATGAGAAACATTTGATTCTAATAGCCTTTGCTGGCTAAGATGAAGATGCCATCTCTTCTATTAATTTTGACAAGTTCAGCTTAATCGTTTTCAGTATTCTGTCACTAGCATTGCTCATTTTAAATAGGTCATCAATTGGAAGTGGTATTAGCACACTAATTGAAGGTTAGTGTGAAAAGAATTTCATTAAAGAAGAAAGACACCTTTGTTCTAAACAATGTATGAATACACCAGGACTTATCTAGCATTTCAGTTGGCAGGATTTTGACGGCTGAAAGTGTAACTTGAAATTCCTCCTGTAAATCTTAATTGCATCTTCTTCATTACAATCTTATTTCTCCCTCATTTTGTCATTAGATTTCTATGTATTTGTATGAACCACTTCCTTGTTTATGCCTTCAGTTTGTGCTTCACTGACTCTTGTGACTTCTTTACTTGTTGTAAAAGGTTGACAGGGAACAGGATATAATTTAATAAACAAAAAATAACAAATTCTCCAGAACAACTGCAGCAAAAATTTGCAATAAATACATCACACATGATTTGAAGTCATTAAAAAACACAAATCAGCACAAAATGTGATAATGCCTTTAGATGTGTTAAATTAGCATTTAATTTTAATTTAACAAGGCTGTTATTGTATAGAACTTAATAGCATTCAACTGTGAGAGAAGCACATCTCTGACCTTGATGAAGATACACTTACTATAATTCAAACCCAGTTCATTTATTGTCATGTCAACATCCTTTACTTTTTTTTTTGACAGTCAAGTCTGGCTGCCCTTAGTATTTCCAATATCAGTTCAGTAAAAACATTTGTGCATTGGGTAATTTTAGGCTTGCACAGTGGCTAGTTATATGTATACAGCACGTACATTCCACTTAAAAGACCACAGAGTGTTGGTGTTCAGAACTGGGCGTATCTGAAAGAAAATAATGCAGCAGCCTCTTAGGAGACTGATCACAAAACTTGTTCCATCTGGCTCGTCAGTAGAAAATATTTTGTAAATTCCAAACACTTTTTCTTTTAAAAAAACATTGAAAATGCTGGATTTTTTTCAAGTCGAAGATATTTTTGAAAGGTTTTGCATTTGATGGTATTGCCTTTGGTCTAAAAAACTATTTCTCAAATACTCAAGGATTAATTTCTCTCTTAAATACTTGAAATTTCATTGAAAATGCTGTGATTTTGCTTTAAAGATTACTTCCTGATTTAGTTATTTTTTTAAATACCTGTCTTCTTTTATATTTATGACATATTTAGGAACTATTGCACAATATACATAAGAGGCAAATTTGTTATGACAAACAGGAAACATCTTTACAAAAGGTTTGATGATGGAGTCAATACCAAGAAGCAACTACTCTTAAACCTTTTTTACTACACTACACTTGATCTTAGCCAAAAGGCCGAGAAGTGATAGAAAGATAACAGCTTTTTTTGTGCTGTTATGCCACATTATAACATTAATGGAGCATATTTTGAGGGAATTTAAAAACTGGAGAATAGAATGAGATAGAAAACATGGAAGAATTTTCAAATAGTAGAATTTCCCATGAAATTCCTATTGCCTTAAAATGCAAAATTCAAGTTTCAACTTACTATGGCATTTACTGCTTTATTTCTCTGTTTATCAAGCTAGCAAGCAATTTAAGGTTGAGACTCTTTCTGTGCAGTGGTCATATGTTCTCTAAAGCTTGTCCTTATGCTGCCTACGCTACAAGCATCAGACAGGAAACCTAGGAGCAGATGGGATCATTTATTGGCCTTTGTTAGATTGAGACCCAAGAATCACAAAGAGAAAATTTGTGCTGCCAATCCTTGAGCTCATATAAATGCAACTGCATTAAATGACGATAAAAGACATCCCTTCTAATTAAGCCTCATTAAGTACCTTTTTAGCAATCAGATAGTATTGAATTAACTGAGAATAGCTGACCTATAAAATCTAATTCAGACCTAGCTAAAATCTATTTTGCTGCAGGCTCTCTTTCTTTTTTGTCATATGTCACAAATGATCTATTGATAAAAACAGAACTTGCCTTAAATAGCACAGCCACCGGGATTTGCAGAGCATGACAGTTAAATATTTCACCCATTTGAGACACATAAATTATTACCCAAACTTCTTATGATCAAATTTTATTGCATTCACATTACATAAATAAACACAACCACTGAGGTACTCCTACAACACTGCATCTTACAGGCAGCTGAAACCCATTGAGCCATACTCTTTCCCAGCCTTGGACTGATGTAGCACAGCTGATCTCATCCACCCCCTCCCAGATTCTGTCATTCCCCTCCAATACATCAACCATGCTGGACAGAAGGGGGAAACTCAAACCTGTCAAATTCTGTCCAGCCATCAGTTTCTCTACGCCACAGGGAATTTGCAGCCAGATTATGACCACTCTATGTCATCTAAGTGATGCAAATCATCGTATGAGAAAATCTGACCGAATATAATGGGACAATTAAGGACTTAGTTAAATCTGATTAAGGGCATGGGAAAATTCTTAAGCATAAGGAGACTGCAAAAAAGACTTGTTTACCTGAAGACAGATCTGAATGGGGAGAAACTTGAATAAAGAATGAAAATGCCAACAGATCTGGAGTGGCAGGATCAGGAACACTTTCCATCACTCACACAGAAGCACAAGGATCATGGGGTGGAACTCAAAAGTGGCACATATAAAACAAAATCATAGGAAGCTATAACTACACAGGAACTAATAACTACACATAGTCCTACAGCAACTTTGCCAGATTTGCCTAGTTCTTTGTTCAGTATCATTTTTTTAAGGAGGAAAAAAGTACCAGTTTTAATTTTAAGAGGCTGTGTATAGCTTTTTTTCTTCAATTTTGCACCTTTCCCTAAACCCTAGAATTATAGCAGGTAAATATATTTATTGTACATCTCCCCCACCTTTCTATTTTGCAATCTAGGAAATCAGCATTCTTTTTCTAAGTACCGTATGGGAGATGCTTCTTTGGGATCTTCATGCCTGAAAAGAAATTTTGACAATATTTACCCACTCTAGCTAGATATTATGATAAGGAGGGTCATATAAATGAGGATAGGCAAAGGTCCGGATACAAAAATATTTAAATCCCACAGGAGATATTCATTTGATATGACACTTCACTCAGTGACAGACATGCTTGTTACTGGATACTAATCCAATCACTAGCTTTGCCTTCTCTTCAGGTGCTTATTATTAGCAGCTAGGAGCAGATTGGTCCAGAACTACTATACAAGCATCTTCTGTAGATGATACTACTTCTTTAAGAGCTTGCCACAGTAAGACAGGTGGATTTCTGGTGACAGGTGAATGTCCATCTTCCCCATGGAAGGAATATACAGAGAGAAATAAAATAACCCCAAGTAACTTCAAATTAAAGAAACACAAACAACCAAATCAGCAGAAATAAACTACAGTCTAGAGTGGTAAGTGGGTAGCTACAGAAATAACAGAAAGTAATAAAATAAGCTACTTGCTTTTCAGAGCACTATCCTTAACAATTAAAACATCTCTATGAAAGAACGCAACCTCAGGAAATGCCTAGCAATTGTTCTCAGCCACTCAGTACAGCCATTCTTAACGTTTATACTTTAATTGGTTTCCATAAACCTCTTTACCAGCTCATAACTCCATAGTTCTGCTACATTCCACCAATTAAATACAATGGCACTAATACAAACTTATGTCAGTTTTTTCATTTGTTACAGTAAATTTTTCTGTTTCTGCACATCCAGTCTAATGATTGAGAATTTGCTGCCTTCTACTGCACTTCAGCTTTGAATTTATCCAACTTCCTCATAAAGTCCCCTTTGTAAATGCTGCCAGCTGGAATTGCCATCTCATGGCCTTTTTACCATTAGTTCCATGCTATTATTTGAGAAGATTTTAATGGCAGCTCTGTCATTGACTTCAGTGGTATCGGAATAAAGCTACTCACAAGGTAAGTGAAAAGAGAATTAGTTTACATTTGGTGTCATGAAAAGCCTCATCTTGATGAGACAAATTGGCATAGCTTTATACATAAATGCCTTCTTTACTTGGATAATAACCTTTCAGAGGATATTAGAATTTTATTGCACTTTTAAAAACAACTTTTAGTGAGATTCATTCCAGCTGAGGCTTACTGTTTGATACTGCTTAGTATTACCATAAAATAGTACCAACATTTTTCCCTTTATTTATTCTCTTGGAATTCTGTAAGTTTTTTTCCTTTAAAAATAGCTTTTGTCATGTGAATAAGGAGGAGGAAGACTGCAAAAATGTCTGTGCCTAATAATCCTGGATCTTCACTGCTAACGCATTTGTACGTCACATGTATTAGAGTATTATTCAAGGCAGTGGGTGCTGAATGCTCTTCAGTTACATAAGACAGGGAAGTTTTCGCCCCAAACTACTTACAGCCTCATGCCTCTTATCTAAATTGCCAATAAAAAAAAAAACCCTAACCAAAATGCAGTGTTTTACCTCCAAAAAAAGAGAACTGCAGAGCAGGAATGCACAGAACCTCCTGTTAGACACCTAACAAAGCGTTCCATCCAGGAGAAGCCACGGCTTCCTTTAATGCCTTTATACTGTTTCAGAGATCTGCTCCGTTTGCTTATTATGTAGCCTGGAAGCACTAACCATAGACCAGAACCTTATTGTGCTGTGCAAATGAGCAAGTCTCCGGTTTCAACAACTTCTACTGAAGAAATAAGAGAAAACGGACAGCTATAAAGAAAATGTATTCTAAGGAAATGGTGTGACTCTATTGGTTGGAATGGAAGAAAGTGGTGTCATCACATCAACAGCTTAACTGATGTCAGATGATACAGGGATGGTATTAAAGTCAAGTTTTTAAATTAATTCTGTTATCTGTGACATGGGGCTTTAGGACAGTGACTTCCTAAGGGCTCATCTCAGTTTTCCTTATTGAAGACACAGAAGTTAATAATTTGTACCCTCAGGAAAGGCATTGTTAAAAGGATGTTGACTATGCAGTCAAATGTCCAAGTGTAAATGGGTTCTTACTATGCAGTTTTCTGAATATTCCAGCAATCATTGTTAGCATATCACTGTCTGCAATCAGAGCTATGCAAACAAAAGAATGCTGTTCTCACTATCTCCCTTCAAAAGCAGAAAAGAAGCTTGATCTACCCAAAAACCATCCTGATTTTAAATTACAAATGTATATCTGGTTGTCTGGTTTTGTTTTCTGAAGAGTTACAATTAATTTAGACTTTGTAACTGGTTTTTCAACCTTTTGTATACAATGAATGTTTAAAGAAAAAATAAAGCTATTAAAGATGTCCTTGATTCCTTAAAATGGACTTATAGCAATTTCTGTGATTAACAGGCCTTGAAGGAAAAGTCTTCTTTAAATGGTTTGTTGAAACCCAAAAATTCTTATAGCAATTTGAAGCTCAGATTCTTTTCACCAGTGATATATTCTACAATATTCACCAGATTTTCAAAGATCTATTTCATGCATTTAGATCCACTAATTCATGCATTTCAAGCACGTAAGACAAGACAATTGCTCCTAATTTTTACATCCTTTGCTATCTTTATATTTAAAGACAGAAAAAAGATGCCTTTTTTTCCCCACAAGTTACATTAGACACCAAGGTAAAAAGAACTGCCTCCTTTTTAGAGTGTGTAAGATCACTAGATTAGGCAGAGTCTTTGCAGCTGTGGTCAGGCAGAAGAAAGCGGTCAGTGTTTGAAATATCTGCTTAGATTTCCAGTTACTATTACAGATTTAACCAGATTTCATGGAATTGACCTTTGTATTACAGTCATTGGAACCACTTATAAAAGAATACTTTCCTAACTGCATTTTCTTTCTATTTATATCCACCCACCCAGTGTGGAAACTGGAAATGGCTCATTTGATTCCACTGCAACTTCTGAATGTCAGGTTGCACAGGGCTTGTCAGGGCACGCGATCTTGTGCACTCAGTCAACAGGAAGAGTTACGTAGCACAAAGCATGTGTGACAACCTAATTGGCAAATTCAGATTGTTCTTTTTTATCTAAAATACAACACAGGATATGCTGTGATGACTCTGTGATTTACCTTCTTTGCCACTCCTGATATTTATGTTACAGTGGGAGCCTACGGCTGCAGAGCTTGACTTTCCTTCTCTAACAACAGCAGATTCTGAGTGTGTTATCACACCATCAATCCTCCAGCTCACACTACTGCAGCAGATGATATACAGAAACCCAGGGTGTATTTTTGTGGTGAAAAAGTAAATAAAATTATATGACACTAAAATGCTGACATCAGTGGAAATGCTAATGAAAAGCTATTAGTTTTAATGGTGCAAAAAATTATGTTACACATCTGTAGAGAAAAAAACCCCACAACTTTTAGTATAGTGCCTATGTACTGACCTCTAAAGAGAAAAATTACTCTACATGCATAGGAGGAATGCATAAAAACACATATGTATGTGGATAGCACATTTTTTCCCCTGATCCTCAGTCCCATATTCCCCAGAGGTACCATGATGATACACAGAAGAAGGGGACAATACTGGTATCTGCATCACTACCCATGATCAGCAGTCTCTTAAAACTTTGCCTCCCAGAGCACGTTCTCACTATTTTCTCCTAAGAAAGTTTTCTCCTTTTTATTGCCAATTTATCCAAAATGGGACAGTTAAATCTATTTTAAATCTCTTTTTCTGGATTCTAGTTACTTTGATGTTCACAGATTGTTTTAAATTCTTTCTCAGGACTGAAGCATTTCCTAAGGTTTGCAAGTCAGAGCAGGGTTGAGGATGAGTAGCTCTCACAGTTCCTGATAGAGACAGCAGCTGTGTAATGCCTCTTTAAAGTCCTGCAGGTCATCTAAGGAAAGAAGAATGAGCAATACACAGGCTGCTTAGTCATTCCACAGCAAACTAGTGATACCAATTAAGCTGTGCTCAAAATTACCCTGGAAAATGGCAAAAATGGAGTATGGCCCTGTCCTCCCATCAGTAAAAAATAAAAATAAAAACTAGGGTTTCTGACAAACTAGGAGATACTGCTGAATTTAATGCATTTTCATATTCATCTTCTGTCAATAGCAACTTGGAGAGACTTTGGACATTCCTCACTGAGCCACTAAACAGAAAGCAAATACACCAGCAACATAAAAAAAACAGAAAACAAAACCATAAAGTTCCAGCTCTGACAGAAGAAAATATAATCTAAAAATACTTCAGGTGCTTTCCAAGGAGAACAATTCAGTTACTTGACATCCTGATAATCAGCTCTTTGCTCATCTACTTGTGTAGGTTTAACAGCAAAGTCAAGCTGTATGTCCTTCACTCTGTTATCCTGTAAAAAGAGACTTCAATCGCTTTATTCCACATTGGGTACACTACATGCATAGGCACAAGGAGATTAGTAAAATCAAATCTCTTTGTCTTTTAATATATACAGCAGTGCAAATAAAAATAGAAAAACGAGAGGAAAACACGAGGAATGTGAACAACTGAGGAGAGAATCTCAGACCAGGCAAAAAAATCCTCAAGGACTTATAAAAAACAAAGCTCTTCAATGAGCCAATCTGTGGAGTCAACTGCATAAAGTGAATTATTTCATCCCTCAGTCCCAAACCCAGCAACAGGTTGTACAGCAACAATAAAAGATTTCCTCATCTGCTTCTTCATTTACTGTCCGCTGAAATCTTCCCTGACAATTTAAAAGAAAGTAAGGAAAACAGAAGGGAAGGACGCAAAGACAACCAGCTTTTTGCTCAGCAGTAATAGCAGAGGCAGAAGCAGATGCTACCTCAGGGATCAAACTGTCAATCTTACCTTTGCCTTTCCTGCTGCGGGGTATGTGTGAGCAACACCTACAGCAGCCATAAAGTTTATTTCAAAGTAGTTTTGATTTTCCTAGAGGGTTTGAGTATATTTTGTATTTTCTTCTGTGACTCTCAGCCACGGTCAGTGTCTCCACTGATTTGTATCACAGTGTGGAGGGCAAGTTCTATGTGACCACACAAGCACTCATGCACCGGAATGATAGAATAATTATTCCAACCACCGATTTTAGCTGTTTTCTTATGATATCTGTGAAATTTCACACTTTCCACAGTCCTTTATTTGAATCATTGCGAAAATGAGCATCATTTCACTCCCAAATCTGTTGAATTCAAATAATTAGATGGATGATAACAGCTGAACTCCAGGCAGACACCAACTGTAAGAATCAACACATCTCTCTCACCACTGTGTCAAAAGCCACACAGCTTTAAGGCTTGACCAAATGCTAACATAGCACTAAAAATAAAAGCCCTGATTCTTACTGGCTTGATTAACACACACAAAAAAAATCTGTTCAAATCAGGATAACAACCCTAAAAAAAAACAGGTGCTCTAAGAACAAATTAGTTCATACTCAGCCACATCACTGAGCAATGCAATTTGCAAAAGTGCTGAGCACAACAGGCCCTTTTGACTTAACTATATCTATCTCAGACCTGCTTCAGCAGAAAGTGAAATAACATATTACACGGAACTTATATAAGGAACTTCTCTCCATAAATTTGTTTGTTTGTTGAACTTTCTTCTTGCACCATCAATCACTCAGATGAGCTTTTTCACTTGTTTGGAACATCTCAAAGTCTAACAAGTTAAAACCTACATGAGTGGGATGTTTTTCATGACACTTTTTGCTTTAGCTCAACTTCGTTGCCTAAACATTTTCTACTGCAGAACAAGACTTGCCATTTTCTCTACACTACCTCTGGCCAACAGGGAATGTCATTAGTCGGAGCAGTCAGTTTTCCTCTTCCCTACAGAAATCAAATGTGTCATCTCTACAGTGCTCTCAGTCTCTGTAAGCCATCAGAGTAACACCCTTCATATCCCTTTCAAACCGAGCAGGTTCTGCTCATAACACTGAATCTATGTTAGGGAACTAGTTTATTAATTACAGTTTCTCAGATTTTTGAGCTGAAGAAATTAATGTGGATGTTAAGCAAAGAGGCTATGAGCTTTCACAGAGAGGAAGCCTGATGTTAAATTGTATGATTCCAGTGTTTGAAGACACCAGGCATTTCAAACTGCCTGTAACAGGAGATAGTACTTTTTAGGCTGAGATTTTTTAAACTCTTGCTGCAAATATCTTGTGCGATTTGGGGGATTTTTTTTCTTTTAAACAAAAGAACTCAGCTTGTTAACACTTAGGAAACTCATCCTACAAATTATTTTATATTTACCAAATATATCATGCTTCTTTTTTTAAACAAACTCTACCCCCCAGATATGCCTATTAACCCAGCTGAGAGCAATAGACATCCATTTGGGTGGAACTACTTATTTTACAGTTTTTCATATTCTATATCTACCTTTTTCTCTTGTAAGCTCTATTCAAATGATCTGCTGGGTTTTTTTGTAGTTGCATTTTTAAAGGGCTTACCTTGTCACTCATTAGAACCTTTCCAGTGCAGCTCTGCCCAAGGGTTCTAACCTACATAGCATTCCTACAGTCGCTCGGGCACAGAAATCCTGCGCTTACCTCATGAAAGACAGATCAAACAGTTTGGGCCAAAGCTCTAGCTGGTGTAAAACTGCAAGGCACCATTATTTGAAAGAAATCTCTAAAGCAGAACTCTTTTCCCAAAATGTGCATTACTCGCAGCTGAGGACACAAACAGCAGTGTGTTTGGAACTTTTCTACTCTCTAAACCAGGTGCTAAAAGCACAGCATATGCACTGTGCGAAGTCACTACCCTATTCCCTGAGGTGACTTATTGATTTTGAGGTTACACCTCAAATCATGAACTTGCACATATTCTAAGCTATCTAGCTGACCTACATGATGTTGATGTTCCATTAATTTCTGTTCTATAATTAAATTCACCTCAGAAGCAAAGTTGCAGAATTTAGTGCAGCACAACGGAACAACGAGGCTTTGAAGTTTAATCTTGCCTAAACCAAGATTATGTTTTTGTCAGTGAAGATTATAACATTTATGCTACTTTTCACTTGTCATAACAGATTTACTGCTTATTTTCTACAGCATTTTGTGGGGACCAGCATATTCTTGCCATTTTAATGTCACAGTTTAGTTTTCAAGGGTAGCTGCTTAATATTTTAAGTTTTGCTCATATGAAGATGGAACAAGTAGCCGAGGTACAGATTTTGACGAACTTCTCATTGGTATCAGTTCTGCAATGAACTTTAGGGAGGAAGCACAGGTTAGTGGGTAGATCAGAAGCCAAGTAGAAGCCAAGTTCTGAAATCTGGCCTGCTAAATGGCCCTAGGAAACACTCAGGCTCTTATTATACAAGCTGCTTTATCTTTTTTAGTTTTTAGATTTAAATGGACATGGTAACGTCTTATGTAACTCTGTATAGAATTTTCAGATCCTAATATTAATTTTTTAGCACCAGGAACTCTTCATATTGTTATCAGAGATTAGAATCATTCACCTCACCAAATCTCAAGGTGTTTAGTGTGTTGTTGTGTAGTGGATGAGAAGACAGCATTAAGAAGGAAAGAGTGTAACATGAGTACTTCAGTGACAAGTATATTAAACGCATGAAAATTAGTTGGATTAGGACTATTGAAAGAGAACTAAACCACCTCTCACAAGTCCTACTTAAAAATACTGAACTAATTATTTATGATGGAGCTTGATAGCAAGCATATCAAGGAAACATGGCAAAAAGCATCACAACATCCAACAACCAGAAGCCTGGATGCGAAATGCCAGCAGCCAGGTTTTGAGCCATGACCCAATATCCCCAGGAGGTCAGAACTGAAAAAACTCCAGCTCGAAGTGAATGAGAGACATTTCTGTGTAAATGTCAGATACATTAAGGCACTTTTTAGAGTTTTAGAGCTGTGAAGTTCTTCACATACACATAGCCAATAAGATTTTTCTCAAAATTCAAGCTCGATCATCAGTGAACAGTTACAACTTTTCTAAAAACATCCTAATTGTTCAGTCAGAGCATCACCCCAAATTAAATTATCTATATTTAAAGCTCAAGACTTTAATGAAATGGCATATGAAACAGCCCTATTCTTCTGCTCTTATCAGCTTTCCAAGTGATTGTCTAATTCTACTGGAAATGTAAGGTATCCTATTAATTGGGAATAAAACAAGGCTGTGCTGAACTGAGGGGTTATGGCTACATATTTCAGTAGACTGATTGCATTGACTCACACATTGATTCATTGTTCAAACACCTAACATTCAGCAAAGGTTGAAAAAGCATATAAAAGGCAAACTCCTTTTGCACAGGCAGAGTCATGGAGCAGAGCAGATTCTGAGCAAGTATTTCATGTGCACAGTTCTTCTGTGCACTTTACCATCACAGTCAGTTTTCCATTGCTGCACTTTGCCTTTCACACAGATGGATATTTTGAGGAATTTGCTAAGGACTTTGCAAGGCCAGAACAGACCATGAGCATGAATTTAATTTGGTTTGTGTGGATGGTACCAAAAGTTTGAGCAAAAACTTTCTTTTTTTCTTTCCAGATTCTGTTTCTTCAAGTCCATTTAGAATAAATAATTTGTATTGCCTACATGTCTCATCTGGTATGCAGCTCAGAACAACTGTCTAACTCTAGATTTTCTACAGTAAAACTTTTCTGGATTGGAAATTCTTCCATTACAAGCTCATGGAAATTTCTACCAGCTCCAGACTTTATTCCACACACAATAGTCAGTCTGGTGCCGGGAATACTTACGCCGCTATTTATATCAAATCAGAAAAAATTAGAAATGGGCACTTCCAGTACAAGAAATCTGATTTTTTTGACCCCCTTAAGCAAAGCTTGGTTTCAGCTCATCTTAAGCTTTAAGTTCACCTAAAACTCAAAACAGTCAGGGTAGCAAATCCTCAAGCACTAAAATAGCAAATAAAAATAACTTTACATTAGGAAAAAGGAAATTGCCTTCTCCTAACACAGTTAAAATATTAATGATTATTCTCCAGAGATCCATGTCTTACACAGGAACTTACACAAAACTCAAACCTGGCTAAGAAGCACTTACTACATGGAATTTATGACAATGAATCCAATTAAGATTTAATGTTCAAATTTCATTGATGGAGAAACACCAAGGGAGTGGCAAATTCCAATTTTTGTTACTGCTTCTCTCTCCCAGGAGATACTTTCCTTTTCTGCTTAGCAGATTGCCCAGTTACATATCTACTTACTCTTTGATGGTTATATTATGACAGCAGAGAAAAGTGGGGGGAAAAAAGGTTGGAAAGAGAGAATTAATGCAGAATGCAAACGCATTGCATACAGGGTCTAAGGCAGTAAGGTCAGGAATTTTTTTCATTTCTTTCTTATATTGAGAATATTTATTTTCTGGATATTAACAAACTTCATCTTGGGAGTTCTCTTAGTAGCACTCTCTTGGTTTATTGCATCCTCTCAGATTAAGAAGTTGGAACATACATTGTCATTGGTGTCCCAGAATGGAAAAGATTTGTTCTGTTCTGTTAAACAATTATGAGATCAGTATAGTTTTTACTGAGGTGGAATCTGATGGAGACATTGCTTAACACAATCAAATCAATCGATTGTGCCATTCTAACACAGTCCAATACCTGAACAGCTCACGTACTACACTAGTGTTATTATCAGTTCATGTAAAAAAGGCTAAGACCCACATTCTAAGTAAGAAAATTTCAAACAAACAAGAATTTCTTTTAAAGTTGTAAAAAACTGTGCTTTCATGCAACTAGAACTACAGTCAGCCTTCCATGCCCCTCAAATGGACTATGATATGTTGTCTTGCTTCCTGTAAGGCAACATTATAAAACCACCCACGTGTATTCAGCTGTATTGTTTGCCCTGTGGCATGTCACAGATCAATCATTCCAAAGCATCTCCTGCTCAAGGAAGCCAGTGGCTCTCCTGGTCAAAGAAATAAAGTAGCCAGCAGAAGTCATAGCAAGACCCATTGCAGACCCTGTTACAGCCAGTTTGTGCTTTTCAATATTGGTGAAAATAACAACTGGAGCAAAATAAAGGGAGATAATACCAGATGGATTTGACACTCCTTTCCATCGGGGTAGCCATGAAAGGCTGCTCTTCTCTCTCTCTAAATGTCATTTTAATGTTGCTACAGTTCACTGCCATGAACTGTGATAAGAACATGCAATTTACTTAAATGCTTATTAACTGACAATGAAATCCAGGACTATTTATGAGAATGAAGGTAAGAAATCAAGCATATAAAATCTGAGGCTATCCAAAAGGGTCACACTGCTCTGACTTGGTCCACGTTTCACATTTCTCATGTATTATTGTTTGATTTAGTGACACAAACTTGACAAATCTTGCAGTTCAAAAGGAATTTTCATTAATAATACTACAAAGATAGATACACCTCTGCTAGTTAATGCCTCAACAGACATACATTTTTTAACGTATTCTGACATTGGAGTGCCAGTTTCATATCTTTGCAAATGTCATCAGTCACGTTCTTTCTACTTTTAAATTACCTCAGTTTGTTTCAGTAGTACCATTGCTTTAAGACAAGGAAACCAAACCATATTATTTTAAAAGCCTAAAGAGTCATTCTTATTATCACAAAGTGTCCTGCCTTAAAAATTACTTAAAATGTTATCAAGCTTGCATTCACAAATCTTGAAACTGTCTCCAAAAAGCAGCGAAGTTTGCAAGAAAAAATGAGATGTCATCATGAGAAGAAGTGAAAAGTAGGATAAGAGTGCTGTGGTATAGCATAGATACAGCAGCAGGTGGAAAAAAAATTGGTCCCTGCAGCTGGGCAGCCCTAGGGCAGCAGCACCTTCTATACCCTTGACATTGTAACTAGCAATTGGTGGACAGGACAGAGCAGCAAAGTTCTGTCTTCCAAAAAAAGGGCCTTGTCATTTGTTTTTTATGCTTTCCCCCACTATATTGTGTATTTTATCTGTGCAGGAGGTGCTACCAGAACAGGTTCCCTGGACCCAACATGATGTGCTGTGAACTCCCGGGACAGCCTCATCGCAGCCCAGTGCCTCCTTGAATGCTTTAGTACGCAACCTCTCTGAACATGGCCTTTTTACTGATAATTGGCAGATTAGCATAACTGCCTTGGTTTTTCTAGATGATCATTCATGGTAGAGAATGCAAATTAAAGACAAAGAAAAATTGTTTTTTGTTTTTTGGTTTTTTTTTAAGAAAAGGTCAGACATTTAGAACAGTTAATAATTTAGAGGAAAAACAAAAAGACAAAATCCTGAGAGACTCCATGTAGACACAAACAGCAAAACACTACAACAGTAAGAATTCAGAAAGGCAGGAATTACTAAACACAGGCTGAAGTCTGGAATATTGTCTTTAAGACAACTCATTATGCCTGGAAATGATAGCTGTCTCCAAAGAGTTAGCCATCTTGTTCCTAACCTCCTTCAGCATACTCCCTCCTCTTTCAGTGTCTTCTGAAATGCTGAACACTTTTACCCATAGCGCTTATAATCTTCATCACCTTGGTCTTCAGCATCCTCATCAAAGACTGACATTGTGAAGTGGAAAAAGCCATTCCACAGCTGGAGCCCCAGTACCTCAAACACGCAATCCAAGTCACAGGATTCCTGTGTAACCTGAGACACATCTGCTGGAGGGAGAGTATAAATTTGCTGCCTGCCTTCAGGTTAGCACGCTGCTGCCCTGGACTACAAGGACACCAGAAAACCTGTTCTTTCTTAAATATTCACAATTCTTCTCAAGACTTGTTCTGTGATAAATTGTGAATTACCCTGTCCTTTTCCAGATGGCATCTAATATCTTAGCTTGTGCTGGCCAATGGTCCGGATGGCTCTCATTGTATAAAGTGGGTATTTCACACTAATTTGCTTGTACAAATACAGTGTGTACATCTTACCCACGGACAAACCACAGGGTTTTTAGCAATGGGGTACCAGGAGTGTAATTCCTTGTACAAATGAGTAACATTGAGGACGAATGACTTCTTAATGCACCAGTGCCTCTATTCCAGCCTTATAAATAAGAATAATCTTATCTAACACTTCCTAACCTTATAGAGGCACTGTGAGAATAAACTAATTTCTGGGCAATACTTAAAACAGTGATTTAATCATGTACTTGTCCTCTCTTTTTATTTTAGAATGGGTCTGACTTACTCATACTTTGGAAGTTCTATCCAATGATGTTTGTGAGATGCTGACTTTACAGTGCTGAAGCCATCAAAGACTAAGTCCCAGACCATCAAGTGTGTTTAGCTACTTATTTCCCAAATAATTAAGATATTTTAAATTAAGTACGGAAACTCAGGATGATTTTAGAGAACACCAGCCCTGAATATCTCTTTACCCAGTGTTAAAGTACCCTATTAACAGGGCAGATGATGAGGAAGTCTTTCTTCTAAGTCAGGAAGATAAAAAGATAAAAAAATTTTGAGTACCCCTAATTCCGTTGTTGGGGTTATTTTTGAGCACGCATACTGGGTCATATTTCCTAAGCGAAGTAGTATGCAGGGAAACACCCAGTCTGTGAATCCTCACCAGGACATGCGTATAAAGTAGATGCTAAGCTGTCAAAGTCTAAGATTCCTATAGTTACACTGTAGCAGAAATGTACGTGCCTAGAAGGTTGTACAGGCCCTATATGCGTACAATTTAGATGGAAAGAAAGGGGCTTGTGCCCATCATGGTACTTAAGTGACATAAATGTGCTTAAAAGTTAGCAAGTTCCCTCCCGCACATGAACTTAAAACACCCCTTGTATATTCCTGTGTCCTCCATTTCACTCTACTGCTGTAGAAGATACTCCCCAATTTCAAAGATAATTTCCATCCAAATTTTCTGACATTGGTTTCTCATCTGTCATCAGTGCTTGAGGTTACTGTGTCCTCTTCCTTTATATTTACAGCATGAAACTTCTTTGGTTCAATTTCCGTTGCATGAAATATAAATGCAGCAGCAAATAAGAAGTAATCCAAGGTCAACAGAGAAGCAGGCAGTGTAACAATATTTTTTAAGATTGTATGAAACAAATGAAATGGAGCATCTCACATAAACAGCATGTTTAGCTTATTTCAGTGGCCCTTCTGAATTAACCCTTTAGAAAATAGACAAATGCATTACATAATCACATACTCAGCAGACGTAAGTCTCAGAAACAGAACTATCTAGAGACCCTCAATGTTGGCAGATGCACTGGGAAAAGTATTGCCAAATTTCGCCATCTTTTTGGCTGTATAAATACTTCCAAAACCACAGGGAAAATATTGCCTTGTGTTAAATATTGATACCTGCTCCTATACAGTGAATCATCCTCCCACGTAGCATTAGGGTAGATGTATATTAAAAACTGCCATTGCAAAAATTCATTCCTTTATATATATGACATAAACAATACTGAATATACTGCAGTGTAACAGTTAGAGCACAGAAGGAAGAACTCTTACTTCTTCAGTGGAATGTGTTCTCAGCACGTAAAAACCCTGTTAATAAGAAGGGCTCAATTTTTTTCCCTCACCTTTTGTTCTCGTTATCTGCTCTTGATTGTTCCTCCTACTTTTTAAGTCTCCTTAGGCATCAGTAGAAAAAATATTACCTATAAAGATCTGAAGCCGCAGCAATTGCACAGCAATGCCAGCTGCAAGATCTAGGCCTGGATGCCAGGCTGCTCCTCACTTTTCAAACCATTTAACTCTAGCAAGCAAGCACACCAAATGTAAGGCCCTGCAATGTGTTAATCTAGCCACTGCCCAGATTTAATTGGCCTAGAAAATTGCTTGAGGTGTTTGGGACTGCAATTAAGGCTATGAGAGTCTGGAAAAACAGTCTTTGGTGGTGGAGGGATTTTTTTTTAATATTTTTAAGAAACCAAACCCTCTCTCAGCTAAAACTCATGGGCCTAATTAGAGATTAATTAAAGTTACTTGCTGCTGCTTGGTTGAATTACACCTCAATAGACATATTTTAAGTGGCAGGTATAAAATTTTGCCTTTTCTATCTCTCCCTTTTGTCTCTGTTTCCAACAACTAGAACTTCCCCAATCAGCAAATTCATTCAATTCAAATTAGAATAATTGTCCATCTTTGCCCTCAGCCTCACAACTTGTAGATTCCCACTGTAATTTGGCTTAAGTAGATGAAATTAATTTTAAGAAAATAACGCCCCTTGCCTGCCATTGTTACCATGTTGTGGCTTGTGATCCTGCTGTTGGATATAACAGTTACTATACACTGGGACCACTATCCAACCACATGTACAGAGCTGAAGATAGGGAGGTGACTGCACCAAAACAACGGGTAAATTAGCTAGTTTGGTCTACAGATCTGAGATAAAATCCTATATGAAAAACGCAGATAACACTAATTCATGTAGCAGCAGATGTCCATTTCCATTTAGGCACCCAAATAGCCAACAGATTTTTCAGAAGTGCTCAGCCTGCAACAGAGCTCTGCACAAGCCATCGTTAAGAAGCACAGGGCTTGTCTCCAGGCATCTAATGTTTGCTTTGCAAGTCACCCATGCGTCATGGAACAGTAGGTCAAACCCATTCCTCAATAAAATTTAATAAAACACATACTGAGTGTTACATTTAATAGTTTATCTAAATTAGCAAATCCTCAGCAACACTGCCTTTAATTTTAGTTATCCATTTCTGGTTTTAAAACTTTTCTAGACAACAGCAGCAGACATACTTTCAATACTTACATGGTTCATTTTCATTAAGTTGGAATGCCATCACATTCTTATTGTCTGGTTATTTGGGTTTAGTAGGACCAGCAGAATGTTCTTTTGTTGGTTTTGGCGGTTATTTTGGGGACAGGCTGTTTTGTTTTAATCAGACTGTTCTCCTGTTGTCACAGCAACAGTGGACATAACTAGTTGACACAATTTTTTCCTCCAAACCTTCAGTGCCATTCAGATTGCAGATTGAATTTAATAAGCCAATTTAACAGCCTACTTAAATCCTAATTGCAAGTTTTCCTACTAATATGACATTATCCTTTTCAGTACATTCTGAAAGATTTCAGTAAATTATTTTCCTATAGACTAGAGTAGTGGTTTTTCTTTGCTTAAATATATGTTAGGTGCTTTTCTCCCCTTCAATTTCAGATAAGTATTCAACCTTGTAAATTTAGATCATTTATTGACATTTTAAAAGATTTTTCAGGCTGCAAACATTTAGAGCTATTCTGTGTTTTACAGTGACAGGGCTGGATTTCCAATATTATACAGTAAGGGCATATGCCTTTGGGGTTTTTTTAAGGAAGAAAAGCCATTCAATCTACCAGATTTCCCACTGACTTTATACATTCACCTTCTAAGCAGCAAATATATTCTAAGTTCGAATATATTCACCTCAAAAAAAAAAACTTAGTGCAGCATACTCCCTTGAAAAGAACAGAGCACTTTCAAGCTGACCAACCCATTCTATTATACTGATATACTCCGAATTAAAACATCTCTCTCAAGAAATTTCCGGCACTAGGTGGTAACAGCTCCACAGCATTCTCAAATATAACCAGAACACTGAGGTACAGCACTGCCATAATTGATACAGATGGATCATTCAACGCCACTATCATAGTGTTCTTCATAACAACACAAGATTAGAAAGCAACGTTCATTACAAGGCCCCTTATTTTACGTTCTTGCAACTTTTACAGAAACAATTTTTCCATAGTGAAAACCAGAATAAATTACGCTGAAGTCTTTTCCCTGTAAAAGAAGTGCATATTGAATAAATTCACTATTTTAACTTGGATGCGCCACTGGTGTCACAGGGAACAATGTTACTTTTTCTGAACCCAATCTAAAAATCCTAGCCTGTAAATTTGGAAGTTAACCATCTCAACTGCAAAAAATAAATAAGGGTCTCAGGCAACTTTAAGAAATAACTTGACAGAAAATTATTTAAAAGTTAAGCGAAAGGTAATAGACCAGGTTTTTATATGGTGTGCAGCAGGCTGGTGGCAGCGATGATAAGTTGGTTTACATCAGCTGCGGATCTGATCACTTCACTTTACAATACTGCAGTGGACGTGCAGTGTAACATTTCAGACAAACATTTCAGACAAACATTTCAGTGCTGTCAAAGAAAGAGATCGTTGTAGAGTACATGCCAGGTAGTCTTTGCTGGAAAAGCACTCTTTTGTACCACCACAAATACAGCCCAGGAGACTGAGAGCTGGAATGCACCAATCACAAATATGCGGTAACTCACAACAATGGGGAGTCCCTCACAGAGCTGGACTGTAGATGAGTTAAGAATTTTAAGAGAGACTATCAGTCACAATCTACCTGGAAAATTGAAATAACTGTTCTCATAAATTCACCCAATTCAGCAGGTTAATGCCTGTTTACTATGTGAACTATTTTTATTTTGCATTGAATTTAATTTGTACATACTTAAATAATGTATGTATTCTATGTTGTGTCCCTTGGTGTAGTTGATATCAGAAAAGAGGAAGTAGCCAGAGATAAGGGAAACAACAGCAAAGAGAAAAAAAATCACCTCCACATTTTCAGTTCTGTGGATTTCATTATATCTCTAGCATTAACTTAATTTAAGTCATGATACTGGTATTTGGTATTAAGCTGTCAATAATCCTTAATCATCATTTTGAAGTCCTTTAACAGTATCGTTGATGAAGAGATCAAGTTTTTGCATTAACCATTAACTTATCATAATGACACCCAGCAAGCATAGTCATGAGCTAGGCTGCTGCCTTAACAGGCACGGTGGAGACAGGGAACAAAACACCCAGTCTCTTCTCCAAGATCCTAACATGTAAGCAAAAGGCAGGGCCGGGGAAGAGATGGTAGAGCACAAGGAGAGAGAGGGGGACGTTATTGGTCAGGACCACACAGTACAACACAACTCAGCAGCAGCCTAATTTGTCAAGAGACAAAGGAGATTTTAAGGAGCTAGTGAAGTGTTTGGACAGATGTTTACAGTGAGGTCTCCCATCTTGTGCTCACTCAAAGATCTAGCAAATAAAGGCTGGGAGCCAGCTTTTGATGCCAAATAGAACATTGCCTAACTCATTGTACCTAACGAGAGAGCATCCCAGGGTACCGAAGGCAACGTTACAGTCTTCCCATGCATAACAAGTAATTATAAAACCTAAGCTCCCACAAATTCTTTGCATTGACCTCACATATGTGAAAACAAGAGCCTGTTTTGTCCACACTTGACTCTTACATCTCACTAATTACTTTGTGTAGAAAACAGTATTTCTGTCCTAACAGAAATACTACTTGGCTACATCATTCCTCTTAATTTTCTGTGAGTACTATGAACATTGAATAATTCTCCTGAAAGTGGCTTGACAACAGGGGCATGTAAGGTCTGGTTTGTCAATGACCCACTGACTATAAAAAGGAACATCTAAGTCCTCTATCGGTACTAAGCAGTAATGCTCCAGTTCTTTGTATAAAAGATTCCACAAAAAGTAGTTCCTATAGTCACTGACTGGATAGTGTGTTCATTTCTGCATACTATAAACCTTAATATTTTGTTTCCTCTTCAAGCAAAACTGGTTGGTAACTCAATCAAATTAATGTATTATTTACCCTCTAGCTTTTTCTGAATGGCTACATGTAAAGTGTGTGTGCGTGTGTGTGTGTATGTGTATATATGGTTATAGAAGGGACTGCAGTTTAGGGCTTAAAAACTACTAAAAACTCAAAAAGCTATTAAAAGCTTTGGTTAAATTTGTCCAACGAAAAAGCAACTTCCACATTTGGTGTGCAGTGTACTACTTGGGAATTTGTAACAATAAGAAAAGCAGCAAACAGCATGGTCTCAAAGCAGTTTATCATTCACAGTCTGGATCAATTTGTGACATTTTCTTGTGAATTTCTTTTTCGTGAAGTTTGTGAAGTTTGTGAATTTTTTTCTACCCATGACTTTTTTCTCAAAACTGCAGCTTATTTGTTGTAATAAATATTTAGTCATGTAGAGCCACTACATTGTGAGCATGTAAATTTTTGTTTTACTAATACTACCGGTATTTAAATTTATTTGAAGATCCTTTTGTAATTTTGTATGAAAATGATGTTATATAGACTTTTCCAATTACAGTAAGAGTGGGTTATGAGTTTGCTAACCTGAGCCTGCAATGATAAAGTGCTATTCTGAAGAAAAGGAATAATGGCCTTGAACAGAAGCAGCCAAAAGTTCTATGAGTCTTCTGCCTTTTCAAGGAAAAATGATAATGCCATGTACCTCTAAGGCATCAGAACTTGACAACAAGTAACATCAGGTCACACTAAGAATAAGATTGGAAGTAGTGCTTTGTGCTAGCATTTTTCAAAAGGAAAAAATGCCTTTTAACACACAATACTCTTTTCAAGTCACAAAGCACATTGTATTCCTGTAGTATTGGACGATTTGATGAGAGAGATGTGTGAAGTCATTCTAAGGGTATCTACTGTGTGGTCAAAACAAATCACAGAGGGCTTTGTAGAGAAATTCAGGTTTCTTTTAAACCAGCCAGTTCAGATACTAAGAGCTCTCAGTTCTGCAGAAAAAAAGTCTAATTTAACCTGCTTTTGGCCAGCTTTTTGCAGCCTGTAGTGAAGTCAGTGCTGCTGCGGTGAGACTCAGAATGCCTGAGCTTGGTGTATCACACCATAGTCACTGGTCTGACTTTGGGTGCTGTTTCTTGGTCTTTCCCTGCTTTTCTGTGTTGAATTACTTGAGAACAGAGCTCTTGAAAAGCTTATTTATTTTACAAAATAGTGTATGGATCTCTACTGTTTCAGAGAATTAATTCAAATCAATATGACAGTGATGAATCTTGATGATGTTTCACAAATTTGCATGTGCACACTTAGGAATTAATTCAAGATAATTGAATGGATTTGTATAATTTCATTTTTAAATGAGACCCAATTCCCCATACTAGTGATTTTCTTATCTGTTGTTCCTGTCAGACCCCACCACTAAGGCTCTTCAGCTTTCTGTGCTATTATCTTCTTAGTTATCCAATTAAATAAACATTGATCAACTTATTTAATAAACCAGATTATAGTGTCTGTACTGGCCTAAGTTTGTGACAGAGATAAACACAGATATTTAAGATGCACAATGTGTTGTGTTAAAGTAAGCAACAGATTAGCTATCATCTGGAGAATAGGCAGGTGCCTGACTAACCAATGCATGCTTCTATGTGTTTTTTGGGAAAAAAAATGCTTTGAGGATCAGTTGATCACATCGTTCATGTTTAAATCTAGGAAATGGAAAAGACAGATTAAAAGGATCATTCAACAGTTCGTCCATATTAAAATTAAATTAAAAACACCCTTTACATACAGCCTGTTTGTGAACATCCTGATTGGTTTTTACAAAATCTGGGATCAGTCTTTGCAGACCCAACTGACAAAAATTCATCAGGAATTGTAGCAGACAGAAGCTGATTTCCAAATATGTATTTTTTTAAATATGCACCTCTGTTCAAGTTTCCTCAACTAATCCGTCTGGTTAGATAAAGAAGATTTGTAAAGGTAGAATTACATGGAATTTATGTTGATGCTATATCTGACATTCTATCAGTAGAATGTGACGTTTTGTTACTTTTGGATTTCCTAGCCAAATTTTTCTGATTTTTCCCCCACTTGTGATGACTGCCATCTTGTCTCATACAACAGCCCCAGCATCAGTACTGCTCAGAGCAGTTTGTGGCAAAGGAGATGACAAGCTGAACACTACAGAAAGAGAGAAGAGGCAGGAAACACTGACTCTAACTGCAAGTTGTACCAACAACAAAAAATTTTCTGTTTTCTATCCTGTTCTCATGAATCCTCCACCTGCCACTAATTTCTTACTAAATGGAGCAAGTGATTTTCAAAAGCAAGTAAGATCTTCCCTTCATTCTAAAGATTACTATCTGGTCTATGCAAACCAGCGGAAAATCAACACCTACCATTTGAAGGAATGGTAGGCTCTGCATTTTTGCAAGTGACAGGATTGTTTTTTTCTTTATTTCAATTACCAAATCAATGGTTAATAACAGAAGATCACGTGATCTTCAATAAGTTTCTTGGCCTTGATATGAATGTTTTAAAGCAATGTAGCCTTTTCCTTCAAAACAGTCATGTTGGCAAAGATGAATGTTTCAAACCCTGTTTTGAAACAAATCTACAGTTAAGCTCCAAGGAAATCACTGAACATAAATTAAGACAGACTTGAATTCACTTAGTGTATTTTGATGAGAACTCCAGAATAAATACACAGTGATGCTGCTAACAGGAGTGACACCTTGTATGGTCATAACTGGAAGCATAGATGCATACTCAAATTTGATAAACTGTTTCTTCTCAAAGGCACAAGAGTCAACAGCAAGGTTATCTACAGTATTTATGATGAGATCCCACAGACCTTTCACATATCCCTACAGAAGTAATGTAGGGCTTTACTGAAGAACGGTTTTAGGATGAAGAGATGATGACATATTTATTCCTAAATAAATTCCTCTTATTTATTTCTAAACTAGGATCATAGCATTTCTGGTAAGCTCTCATCAATCTGTCCTTTGAGGACAAAACTAAGGAACCCAGATGTCCACAGGTAAGCACTTGTTTTAGAATCAAGGAGGTGCTTAAAATCAAATTACGTTGGTTTGGGAAAGAGTTGAAAATTCTTCCACTTTTGAAAATCATTACTTTTATCACTTTCAGTATCATTAAGTGACAAACACACTCCAGGACAATTTGATCAGTTAAGGAGATCATTCTATTGACTTAAATATTGCCTCTGTGATATGAATGTACTTTCAGATTGAGGTTCTGATTAACCATTACTAAACTGAATTTTTTGGGGTGGCAGGGGGCTTGCTTGTTTGTTTGTTTTAGTAGTCAATAGATTCCATAGAGTAAGCCTTTAAGACCTATCTTTTCCATCATTCGCACTGGGGCAAATAAGAAGAAATTTTATGGAGATCAGTTACCAGAATTACAGAACTCATTTGAGTAGGAGAAAATAGACTTATTTTCTATCATTCTGTTGCTTGGTCCCGTAACAGCTCTATGATTTTGCTGGACAAAATCAGTGTATAACTGCTGAAAACTCTTTTTCATATGATTCAGTGATAAATTGAGTCAGAAAAATGACAAAAATACTTAAAACTGTGTCAGGAAAGACCGTGGGGTGGTGAACTCACCCTCTAAGAAAAGCAATAGATAGACAAATTTTGCTATTTTACTTGTAAAACTTTCTGAAGAGGTTTATTAAGTTTACTTATTTCATAGTCTCAGAAAGGAATGCTTCATTACCTTTGCTATCATACTGCTTGCAGTCACTGTAATATAAGCCTGTATTTTCCTATGGCATGATTAAACAAAATATTTAAGATTTAAATGAATCCATTAATATGACAAATGCAAAAATGACAGCTTTCTTTTTTTATAAAAAACATTATCAAATGAAGTCTAGACTATAATAACACATCAGGAATATTTGTTTCATTTTAAAATATTAGAAGCTAACACAGTGGAAACAAAATAATTATTGAAAATTATTCTGAAGTAGAGTATGTCCCTCAAACAACATAAATGGAATACCAAGGCACAAAATCAGTGAAGCTTCATTCCAATATAAATTCTTCCTCAATGTTTTCAAGGTGCTGGAATGACAGTAAATAAAATGCCAGTTACATATTTATGCAGCACACATCTCAAAAGTGACATAGCTTTTTCTCTTCCCTAGAAAAACTTCAGCTACTCTGAGGAGTAAGTGTAATTAAGGATTTCTTTCGCAAACCTACTACATACAGTTTATTCTACATGTGATTTTATAGTGGTATTCCTGGAGGAAAACGTCGGATGGAAAGTATGTAATAACTCGATATAAAGAATGGATTGTCCATTTGACACCTAAACATAATTATGCTAATTTTCCACTGGTTAAACATTCACAGTCTACTTTACAAGTTTAGATGCAATAATGTAGATCCACTGTTAACGCAAATTTGACTCCTCTTGTCCTGAATTACGATTCTTATTATCTTTACTCAGATACTTCCTAATCATAATTTGTAAATCAAAGTCCCCGAATAGTCTGCAGGTTCTGCTTCTGGCCAAGCAGGACTTCTAAGCAACTCAGCAACTCAGCACACGTAGTGCCCTGAAGTACCATAAACTAACGCTACTCCCAGTGCCCCAGGAAAAAACAAATTTGATGATAGCTATGCAGCAAGCTGATTCTAAAGATAGCATATTTTAAATACTATGTCAAGAACTTGATGATGATATACAAACTTTCTGTTATCCAGCACCACTCACTGCGAATCAAGACTCATGCAAAAATTAGGGAAGTTGTGTATTCCAGATCTAACACCATTGCTTAAAAAGCCCTGCACCTGATCACATCATCTTTCTCAACCTCACTCAAATAGAAAATAAAACCCATGCATCTTAACTGATCTTTCTAATGTAAGAGATCATCAATAATCATGTACTGAAGCATGAAAACAATGAGAATACTTTCATATACTCAACATGAACACTGTTTCTAACAACAATAAAACCTGTTAAAAGCTCATATTAGATCTAGCACAAAGTTACTGATTGCTGTCAATACAACTGCAGTCTTTTGTCCAAGGCTATGAATTAATTTGCAGCAGTATGCCTTTCCTTCCTGACACTGTATTATAACAGTCCTTAGGAAAAATCATACTTCCAAAAAACCAAACCAACCCAACAAAAAAAAAAACAGGGAGAAGGAAGAATTCACTTGTAACATGAGGTTCAATCTGGAGGACTTAAACAGAGGTGGGTTGATTCCAAGTTACAGTACTGTGCTTCATAATCAAAGCTCTCATAAATTTAAAATAAAGGTATATACAAAAACTCAGAACAGTGAACTAACCAGAAGCAGTACTTACTTTACAATAATGCACAAGTAAAAAAATGTTAATTTAAACTTTTATACCTTTTTTTTAAACTGAAATCAATTCGATTGGAAAAACAAGCAGACTCAGTATTTTTAAAAAAGAGATACAAGCACAAAAAAAAAAAAAACCACAAGTGTTTTTTGCTGAGTTAAAACATCTCATGTCTGGCCAGAATTTGTTTGTTTGTTTGTTTGTTGTTTCAGAAGAAAATCCCCAAACAAGCAGTTAATATTTTTCATTCCAACGGACCAAAAGTTATTTTGTCTTATTTTTAGTTCAGCTTATGAAAAGAAATTCAGTTTTTCAGACAGCTTTAGCCAACTTATGTGTCATTGTTATGGTGTGTCTAAAAATGGATTTGCATGAAAAACCTTGGAAAAGGACCTTTTTAACAATGAAGCTTTAGGAGATCACAAATCTGTCTCTGAGATTTACTGTAGGGCCTTTGCACAGTACTGGTCAATCACAGAGGTCAATCTCTCCCATATGAGGTATCTAATATTAGATTTTTAAATCTATATTTAGAGACCAAAATCTTTGGCCTGATTTTTAACAAGATGAGCATTTCTTGCCTAACTGCAGAAGCTCAAGTTCAAACAATTTGCCTTACATGCTCTTTTCTCTCAATGTCAGGAAAATGAGAAATAAATGTAAATGTGAAATGGGAAATAGAAGACTTCTGAGCTTCCCAAATGCACTGTGAGGATAAAGTGTCAAGTCTGATGTATCCTACTATGATATACATTGTGAAAAGCTTATCAATAAAATATCAGGAAAGGATTAGAGGCAATGTCACTGTAACAAAGTGGATTAAAATAGTTCTAACTGCTTTGAAAAACACCTTTGCTTCTCCATCTGCAATACCTTCTCATATCCAACCAACCATGCAGGTATCTCTCATGCATGTATCATTACTCTCCCCAAGTAACAGAACTACAGACAAAGTATTACTGCTTTCCATTTCTTTCATTAACTGACTGAAACTCTAAGGGAAATGTCACTGCTAGGTGGAAGAGCTGTGCAGCTATGAGCTAAAACACGCCCACTGGCTTCATTAATCACAATGAGACTAAAGCTACAATTCCTCAGGATCACCATTAAAACCTGTCTGTCTGTCTATCTGTCCATCCCATCCATCCACTTTTGTTGTAAAAGATGTCCTTTTGATATCTAAGATCTTATCTAGGAAACACCAATCAATCCATGTAAACAGACCTAGTTTCTGTACCATCACCACCCACCACTGGAGTTTGGCCTGGGAAATATTCAACAGTACTTGCTGTCTCTGAAGTGACCCAGGTTTGGTTTCCAGTAGCTGAGCTATAACTAATCCAGCAAAAGAGAGCAATTAAGAGTAAAAGTTATCAGGATACTAAAGATGACATGTGAGTGTCAAGGCTACTGATCATTCAATGAAGTCAGGAATTGGCAGGTAGGGTAAAGTAACAGACATAGGCCTACCTTAAATGTTAATAAATTTCCTTCTCTCCTTCCCACCCTTGTTCTAAGCTGCTGCAAATGATGTGAAATAATTGTTTTGACAGACTTATCTTCCCCCTAGACCAGATGTGTTGATGTCCCTTAGGTTCTTTAAGCAGAGTGACGGCAGATTATAATCTTCCTGTGCCCACTGTAGCAGCTGTACAAACACTTCATTAACATAAGAATAGTGGTAAGTATGTGCTATTGAAATGGGGGGGCAGTGTTCTTCTGTATCCTTCTTTATAATTCATTGAATTTATGCTATGAGTAGGTGCTAAATTGGGAATGAATAAATGCATTTCAAACCCGCACTTGGCATCCAATGTATGCTTACTCTTTTACAGATGAACCACATTTTTAGCTTCAGAATTTTTGCATCTCTCCAGTGCCAAGGCAAGGGAGTTGTATGACATGTATTTGAGAAAGATTTAGCAAGAAAAAGGACTTTTTCTGCCAAAAATATCCATATTCTTATAATGCTTTTTATTCCAGTTTTCATTTGCATAGAACTCAGGCTATGGCATGTAGCATCTGTTAACTTTGCTACAATTAAGTCAACATGGTGAATTTTTTTTCTTTCAGAAGGATTATGAGTTACTTTTCTCTTTGAGGTGATGCAGTTCTTAGACAACTTAAAACTCAGCTGCCTTCCTTAGGTTTCTCTTGATACTTCCCTTCACTACAGATGTCATTACTGAGAATTTACTGAGTCACTCTCAGTAAATGATGAGTGCAGGATTATTTTTTTATGAAGGGGAGAACCAGGACAGTTGATCTTTTGCATATTTAAGAATTTATTTGATGTCAAATTAAGAATAAAAGCATACTTTGCCAAGCATAGAAATCATCACAAGATAAGGTCTACTCTGTCTGCTGCTCACTAGGGATACAGACATTGTCTCTACTCTTCTAAAGCACTAGAGACATAAAATTGAATTAGAAAACTGGCATCGCATCAGTTTCCTTGGTTTCTTCCTTTTCATATACAAACACGCACACATAAAACATTTGCTGTATGCATATATGTACGTATATATATCTCCATGTATATATTCATATATATAGTTATATTTCTATATATATGTATGTATAAATAAGTGCTTCTTTCCTGCACCAGCTGTCGCCTCTGAAGCATAGGAAAGAAGACAAATGCTTTTTGAAGCAGATACGTCTACTGTTTCCATAGTGTGTTAGCAGGAGGTGGTAGTAAGGATTAAGAAATTGGTTCTCTTCTTGCTAAGAGCCAACTGTCTGGGAGGATGGTTTGGGGCATTGTGGATGTGATACGTTGGTAGTTCCTGAACTGAAGAGAAAAAATGAATTTGTATGTGGATATCTGAAATCTCTGTCTATTCCATGCTCATCACATAGCTACCTAGGCTTGCCCTTTGCAAGGATGCTACAAATCATGTCTGAAGGCTCCGAGCCAAAATCTGACAGGCCTTTCTTTACACTACCTCTCTGACATATGTACTGCAACATCCAGGCTCTTTGCAGCTTCTTCAAAATTCAGAAGGTCAAATTTTGCTCTCAGATGTCAGCACACAACTGTCATTGCCCTGATTTTAATCTTACTATGGTTTAACTTCTGCATAACCTCTTTGCAAATAGCAATGTGTCACAGAGAAGGAAATTAAAAGTTAGACAGGGCCTTTTAGCCAAGCACCTATAACTTCATTAAATTACATTGCCTGTACTAAGATAGGGAAATAAAGAGGAACAACAAACACTTTGAATTCTTACTAATATCTCTCATCCTTATTTCCATTCTACCTGGAAACTGGGTTCTGGATTTGCTGTAGCTCAGTAAACACAAAGACCCACGTTAAGTGTGCTAATGTTCCACCCTCCACCTCCTGCAGACTAAATGCTGATCTAGCACACTCGTGTTTGTTCAAGACCACGGTTTGGTCTTTAGTCTGAGCCTTCTATTAACTGAAGTATTTCCTGTTCTGTAAAGAAGTGATTACCTACATCACAAGATGGAATCACTTCAGTCCCTAGTATGATTTGGACTTGGTTAAGTCCTGACCTAAGCCCTACATATTCCTGTTCCCACTGCCTTTAAGAGTATGTAAATTCAGTTGCTAATAAGCAGACTAAAGTAGTGGGCTGGACTGTATCTGACGATGACTGCACGTACTGCTAAATCAGCTCTTTGCGAACAGATCCCTCAGTTGTATGCTTCAGCTGCATCCAAGCCTGGAGCTGTCCTGGTGCATGCTTAACCCCCTGCACAAAACACCAGAAACATGGAGCATCTTCTGTGCTATAGATAACATATAGTTGGACATATATCTAATGCTACAAATAACCTAGGGATGGAGGAGTGGAATTTTTGAAAGAAGCGAAGGAAAGACAGAATAGAAAATTATCTACGTCTGTCCCCAGTCTGGAAGCACATCTCTCCAAATCAATCCTACTATTAATTAAAAGTAACGACTGGCCAGTATAAGCACTGAGTGGATCAGCTGTCTGCAGACAGCTCTACCAGCACATGTCAAGAGCTTGCTTCTCCAAAGAGTGGTACAAAAGCCCTGTTCACATTTCGACTATGTCCCAAAGTCCAAGATAATCATAAGAGCCTGTAGCCAATGTCCCTACTCCCACTGTGGATAGCCTGAGATGTACCCGAATTCACCTCTGTGGATGGCTAGGACTTACTTGGAATCATTCTAGGCAATCTGGTTTTGACCTTCATCACATAACTTTGCCCAAAAACATGGGAATGTTCAAGGTAGCACAACATGTCAAGAGCCATCCACTGTAATTGAAAGCAGCATCAAGCACTGTCACAACTGATCCTTGTTGACAGTGATCAGAATTAATGCGTGAACCATTATTGTTTGAACTAAACTAACAGTATCTATACCTGAAACAATTTCAGATGTACGCCAGAGTGGGCAAAATGGGGAGGACAGGCATAATGACTACTACTGAGTGGGTTACACATATGTATTCATTTGTCAGAGCTTTCAAATGTCATTACAAAATAGAAGACATTGAATTTTTCCCAAGAGCATATAGAAAGTTCTTGGTCTCCAATTACTGCAAAGTTAAGCTAAAAATGGGGAGAGCAGTGAACTCTAGCTAACTTTTTTTCCTTTTAAATTAACTTTCAACTGCTCCTGAAAGAGGACAGGATCAGTTTTCAGAATTGGCAGTGTTTTATTTATTTTATTTTTGTTTAATTCACAGAAAATGTACATAGGCAGGAGCTCTGAGAGTTACCGTGGCCTTTTTGCTGCAGGTAGAAAAAATGTCCCTGCATCTATCACCAGTGAAAATTGACACAAAGTGTTCTTTTCCACTGAGAAAAATTGGTAGTAGCTTGAAAACAAATTACAACTTAAAATTTCCTGCACAGTGAGCAGTGCTCTGCAGAAAAAGAACATGTTCAAGAAATCAGAAACATGTAGAGATCAAACAAAATCTCCAGCTGAATCTATCTTTGAGAGAAACTGATAGGATGAAACAGAGCTATGTAGTTCCTCTGGTCTAAACTGACAACAGAGGAATTCCTTCCTCCCTTCCTCCCTCCCTCCTTCTTTCCTTCCTTCCTCCCTCCCTTCTTCCTTTCTTCTTTTCTCCTTCCCTCCCTCCCTCCCTGCTTCCTTCCTTCCTTCCTTCCTTCTTTCCTTCTTTTCCCTTCCCTCTTTCTTTTTTTTTTCTCTTTCAGAGTATAGTGTGCGTGAAAAGTGGAAAAACTTGATCTCATGCTCCAGATCTAATATCTACTCAGATGACGAAAGGAAAATGTGAATCAAAACTTTGCAGCTCAGAAACCATCTCCTATGAAACATTATATAAACTGAAGGCCATAGGTTGAGATTTGCATTAATCTCCATGAAAAGATGACACCCAAGTGGAAAGGTATTCTGCTGTGGACACCCTCTCCTAAGCTGTAATTCTGACATTGCTTCTTCCTTGAAACTAACAGGTAATTATTTACCACATCACAATACCTTCTTATCCCATTCCTGTGGTCATTCAGGTGAATGAAAAGTAGAGCTCATTTTGTAACTGAATCTACAGTAAAGCAAAAAAGGATTGAGGATTTCCATGAAGTTAGGAAGAAGGAGATTCCATAGGATGAGCACATGGGAAGCTGTTTCAAGGGTTTTTTTGTTTTTTTTTTTTTCCTTTTGTGCAATGGGGTGGGGAGTTGTTGGGTTTGGGATTTTGGTTTTTTTTTTTTAATGTTTCTGTTTAACAGCTCCTTAATAACATGATATGTAAAAAAACCCCTAGGAATTAAGGACCAGAATCTAGAAACTTTCTTGTGCTCCACTGAAATGTTAGAGTCACACATACTTCTTGAACCAATGAATTCAGAAGCACCTTCTAAACAGCAGGGACGTCTCCTAAAAAGCAACATTAAAGTTTAATCCAAGGTGGTTGCTATACAACCTACAGCTGGCTATTCCACTTGTCAGAGAATGCTCTAATCACCAGGCTGCAGGGAAGTAACATAACTCTCTGCTCTTCTGCTAGCCATTCTTGAAAGAAAACAGTGGTATCCTCTGCAAGATGACAAATCCTACAAAGGCTCCTCCTAAAAGACTGGGGTCCTCAAGGAACAGAGGTGGTAGAAAACCTTTTTTTTGCACCTAACAGGGCCTATGTATAGTCTCATGCTAACTACTCAATCAAGCCTGAGACAGCTCTAGCTTTCAACAACATATTGACCTAGTGATGCAGAATTGACTGTTTCATGCAAATGAAAGGAGGCTCAGAGGTCCAACAACTCTATATGGAAAGTTATTTCAAATATGCAGTTTACTAGCCATATCTTCCAGATAGCCCTGTGTAATGTAATAGGATCCTGGAAAACCAAGATCTATTATTGCTGGGGATATGATGAGAAGGCAAAAAGGAAAAAGTGACCTGCGAAGGGAAATTTTAGAAGCACAGCTTGTATTCAAATATTCACGTGAAGTTTTAAATAGAGTTTCAGATTGAGGCTGTGTAGATCATTACAATATTTGCTAACTGGTATGCCCCAACCTTTTGGTGACCTTCTGGAATATGCATTCTGCTGAAATGAAAACTATTACAGAAAACATTACATAAACGTTGAAAAACTCTCAAAGGCACTATATACACACCCTGGTCAGGTAAAAAGGAAAACAGGAGTCTGCCGTTTAAATTCCTCTTCACATGAAGCAGCAGAGATACAACCTTGCATTATCTTTAAAGAGTGCAATAAAACACACTTTGAAAGGCAATCCTTCAAAGGGACACTAAAGCAATGAAACGTTGGCAGAAGTAATTATGCAGACATATTTTTGCAAATAATGAGAAATATCTACTTTCGTCTTGCCATTTCTTGGCATGGATATTTATAAGAAATTCCTGTTCATTTCACTGCAATTTCTGTGCATGATCCAGTCATTAGAACAGAACTTGCAGAGGAAATGAAAAATTGCTCATTTAAGTTTCAAATATTTTCTGATCAATGAAAACTTTTTTCAGGACTTTGGTTTTAATCACTCTCCTTCTACTAATGCATCTTTCCTCATCACATCTCTGCTATTATAAATATGCAAAAAAACAGGCATCAATCCCTGGTGTTGGACATTACAGATGAAAAATTCCAAAATGTTTTTCACAAACTGTTCATTTACTTTGCCTTTTAGGAAATTAACAGTTAAAATTTTTGCCGTTACAGCCACCCCTTTTTCTACAGAACACACCTCTCAGAACACCCATGGAAAACAAGTTGACAAGGTCTAGACAATTTATTTTCCTCCACGTATTGTCAACTATGCAGTTTTTGAGTCCTTTCTATCACTAACCAAGTTTCATATTGACTGTGCGGCTGCCAGTTCTATACTCTTTACAAAGGCCTTGTGTGCCTCTTAACATTTCTGCTTTAGGTATCAAGGAAATTTAAAGTCATATATCTTTCTTCTAGAAGATATATATCTTCTAGAAGATTTCTTAATGAAAAGCCTAGCAAAAAGATAGGAGCTGGCTACTGAACTACCACCTAGATAGCAATATCTTTTAGAGTCCTAAGTATGCCAGAGTAAGCAATGTTGTAAACCCTATGACTTTTTGAGACTGTAAATGAGACTGACTAAAGGAAATTGTCCACACTCTGGACAGGCATAAAACAGAATGGGGATTCATATGGAGAGAGGGAGTATATTCCTACAGCTTCCAGATTGAATGACAGATTTTTACCACCTACATGCCGAGAATGGTGGCCCAAATTCCTGATTCCAACAGAAGCGAGGACATTGATGAGTTTATTTTAGTGATCAGAGTTGTTTCTTACATTACTAAAAACATATCACAGAGGTGTTGCAGGTTACTTGAAACATGTATGATTTTAAAATGTATTTTATTCTCCTGAGCTTTAATTCGTCTGCAGCGGTCATTTTTGTTCTTACACTTAAAAAAGTAAAGTCATCAACAACATAAGTTAAACAAATACATGAATCAGGTCTGGGAATGGTCTTGAGAGAGGAAACACTAATGATAGGAGTGTATAAAATATCAAGCGATGATGCTTATGTACTTTACATTGTTTTACTGGGTTACGATTCCTTCAACCTAAATTCACTGCTTAAAATCCAGTTAGGAGTGTGGCAGCTAGCACCTTCTTTAGAGGACTGAAGGGCAGGGTTTTTTTGCAGGGGAGAGGGGGGCCCAAACCCAGCAAAAAAAGATAGATGCTGTGCGTCTGTGTTTTACGGTAGCATTCACCTACGATGTAGATATCTGATATTTAATTACTGCTTCTGACAGAGGATTCACACTCACTTCTCAGTTCCTTAGAAACTGCTCTAACCAACCACTCCTAATGCTGCCACTATATTTTATTTATTTATGTTTGTTTGCATGCATTATGCCCTTCTCTTCCCAGTTTTATCTGAGTTTATCTACCTTGTACACAGGCTAGAAGAGCCTGTCTCTACCACAGACAATGTATTTGTTATTCACTGCAGGCTAGAGAACCCTTTTCATCTGAGAGCTGCCTGGCGTTTGCAGTAGCTGAGGCTCAGTCCTCCGTCGCAGGCAGAACTCCAAATTCAGAAATCACAGTCTCCTGGCATCCCTGCAGTGTGCCACCAGGGACAATCAATGAGTAATAGAAAAGTCAGTATTTGTGGGACTGGGGCTGTAATTTTCTGTCAGAAACTCCAGGTTTGCATGCAAAGGGTATACAAGAAATGAAATACAAAAGCAGAAAAAAAATTCAATTTTAAAATCCTATGTGAACACTTGACTAATCCCATCATTCACAAAAAAGGTCTCCTAGGTATTAGCCCACACAGAGGCAACAGCAAGGAATCAAGCCAGCGCAATTTAAGAGCCTCCTGATCTCTCAGCTGCAATCTTTGCAGTTGATATGGCCATTCAATTTACACCTACATTAACCATTGCAGTATAATGTAAAGTAAGTCAGCATAAGCCCAATTTGGTTGCAATACCTAAAATCAATTTAGCCACAGAGGGTTGCTGGGACAGAGCCTGGGCTGCTGTTCCTTCTGCCCAAACATAGCATGAATTATGCATACACTACCTAATAGTCCAGCAGGTCCCTCTCTTGGCTTGAGGCCTCAGGCATTTTTCCTGATTGCTGTTCCATAAAATTATCTCTGCCTGTACATACATGTAGAAAGAGAAAGCCCATGTCCCACGAGTTTACTATCTAAACAGGAATTAAAGACAAGAGGTGAGAGCTACTTTTAGGAAGAAGGGCCTGAGGGCAACTTTTAAAGCCTCAGGCAATGGAGGGAGCGGAGAGGCTGAGCCAGGTGGCAGTGCAAGTCTGCCAGCACTCAACAGGGAGGAAGGAAGTCTCTGAAATTTGGTCTTGGCCAGAGCCTCCCAAATCGTAATGAGAGCCGTAACTTAGAGCAATGGGGTGCTACTGGTAACTTGTGTGTTCTGGGAATTCCTGTATGAGATGACAAAGAGGTAAGGTAAGGTCTTAAGACGCCTTAAAATTCAGGCACAGAAAAGAGGCTTTAGAAGTAATTCCATTCCATCATTGCTTAGTTATCATCAACATAAAAATCCAGCCCAGTTTTGAAAGGAAGTCTGACATTTGCACCACTTCTTTGCAAAACTATTTTGTATGTAGTCAACATAAAAGATGCTGCTGGTCTTAAGAAATAATACTGATTTGCCCTAGGTAAAAAGCCAAGCTCCTTTACCAGCACCAGTTTTTGAAAATTTAGGTTTATATAATAAACACTTTGGACAGCTTGCCCTGGAAAAGATCAAACACCACTTATTTCTTATTTTTCTTTATATAAATTCTTCTCCTCTGTTGAGCAGTTGCCAGACTCAAACTGCTGAGCGCCACACAGCAACAAACGAAGCCTTAAAAGGACTGAAATTATTTTTCTTTAATACCAGCATCTCAAAAGCCTCAATGCTTCCTCTTAACTAAGTGTACTTTAAAAATGTTCTCTCAATTTAGAAAGGAAACACATATGTGAGAAGTAGTGAGGGAGGAGTCGTAGAGGGAATATTCTCCTCCTGGATTTAACATCTTCTGGAAGATGCCTGAGATGGTGGATGACAAAATCTGATGTTTTTACAGCCTTATATTAGTAAATAGCTCAAATCTCAACTTGATAGCCTCAGAGAAAACAAAATGTGTCAAATTCATCAGACTGTATAATGGACTCTGAAAACTTTTATTTCCTTAATATACTTATTAGCTTCAAGGTAAAATCATGTTTTACCTTGAACTTACTCTGCATTCAACTCATTTTAGACTAAGGGCTCAAACACAGGATTGAGTGTTAGCAAGATCTATGTGCACCCTCTCCAGTGGCTGGCAGAGAGTAATGCAATTCAAGTTGCTTCTGACGACCTAGACCGTGATGCTATCGAAAAGCCTAGTGTTAGTTCCAGCTAACTTAGCTGGCTTCTGATTTCTACAGCAAAAGAGAAGTGTCATAACCTTGTGGCTACAAAATGAAAGGCGCTGAAATTACAGTTTTGTCTTAGCCTACAATGCAGGAGGGTTAAGATAAATCAAACTGCCTTGCAACACGTTACAAAGCAGTGTTTTAGTCTGAAGTTATCAACTGCAGCGTCATCAGGTACAATTAATCATGTAATTCACATATGGCTGTTGATCACATACTACTGCAAAATTATAATTAAATGCTACAGCTTACCAAGTTTACATTATTAAGAGATGACAGTGCTTGAATGGCTGGCGACATCTGTGTGAACTTTGGCCATTATATAGGACCTGGACAGTAACTTACACATTACAGCCACAGCAGGTCCTTTTCCATAGGTACTCATACCATTATCACCCAGGAACTCTGACTCAGCAGTAGAATATATATATATATATATTAACTAGGTGTTACCAAAGACAATGTGACTCTACCTGAACCTTTCTACAATTTCTGCCTCTAAGCGTAGCACAGCTTTCCTTCAACTTTATTCAGGTTCAGCTATTCTTGCACATGTTCATCTCTATAGCATACACCAATTATAGCATAAGAAACGGTCCTGGAACAGGCCTGGGTCAGAGGATGCCCACTGATATCCAGAAGAGGTATATTAATACCACTGTGACTACAACTGAACATATGAGTAGCTTGGCCTTCCGTCATCGTTTAGCAAGGTGAGTATACTACTGAAACCTCACTTATATGTCATGTATAGTCATGCATACAACATAGAAAATGATTGCAGATACAAAATGACATTGCAGAATGGGCACAGTCAGACTTAATAAACCTGGATCAATCTGCATCATGGAACAGATCCTCCTGGAAGCTGAGCTAAGGCATTTGGAGGAGAGGGAGGTGATTTGAGACAGCCAGCATGGCTTCACCAAGGGCAAGTCCTACCTGACCAACCTAGTGGCCTTCTATGATGAAGCGACTACATCAGTGGACATAGGAAGAGCTACAGATGTCGTCTATCTGGACCTCTATAAGGCCTTTGAAACGGTCCCCCACAACATTCTTCTCTCTCAACTGAAGAGGTATGGATTTGATGGGTGGACTGTCTGGTGGGTGAGGAATTGGTTGGATGGTCGCATCCAGAGGGTAGTGGTCAACGGCTCAATGTCCAGATGGTGACAAGTGGTGTCCCGCAGGGGTCCATACTGAGACCGGTACTGTTTAATATCTTCATCAATGACATAGACAGTGGGATCGAGTGCACCCTCAGCAAGTTTGCAGATGACCCCAAGCAGAGTGGTGTGGTTGACACGCCTGAGGGATGGGATGCCATCCAGAGGGACCTGGACAGGCTTGAGAAGTGGGCCTGTGTGAACCTCATGAGGCTGAACAAGGCCAAGCGCAAGGTCCTGCACTTGGGTCGAGGCAACCCCTGGTATCAATACAGACTGGGGGATGAAGGGATTGAGAGCAGCCCTGCCGAGAAGGACTTGGGGATGAAAAGCTGGACATGACCCCACAATGTGCGCTCGCAGCCCAGGAGGCCAACCGTATCCTGGGCTGCATCAAAAGAAGCATGGCCAGCAGGTCGAGGGAGGTGATTCTGCCCCTCTACTCTGCTCTGGTGAGACCCCACCTGCAGTACTGCGTCCAGCTCTGGAGCCCTCAGCACAAGAAAGACATGGACCTGTTGGAGTGGGTCCAGAGGAGGGCCACGAAAATGATCAGGGGGATGGAATGCCTCTCCTATGAAGAAAGGCTGAGAGAGTTGGGGTTATTCAGAGAGAAGAGAAGGCTCCGGGGAGACCTTATTGCAGCCTTTCAGTACTTAAAGGGGGCTTATAAGATGGGGACAAACTTTTTAGCAGGGCGTTGCGAAGGGACAAGGGGGAATGGTTTTAAACTAAAAGAGGGTAGATTTGGGCTAGATCTAAGGAAGACTTTTTTTACAATCCGGGTGGTGAAACACTGGAACAGGTTGCCCAAAGCAGTGGTAGATACCCCATCCCTGGAAACATTCAAGGTCAGGTTGGACAAGACTCTGAGCAACCTGATCTAGTTGAAGATGCCCCTGCCTGCGGCAGGGGGGTTGGACTAGATGACCGTTAAACGTCCCTTGCAACCCAAACTATTCTATGATTCTATGATTCTATCATTAGTAATAGTTATTAAAAATTATTTTATGGTGTTACTGGCAGCTTTTGTGAAATTGAGAGAAAGTGACAATTATTTTTAGGCTGCTTAGAGAAATAACAACAGATGCTTATCTAAAAACATGAAATATTCTAGTCAAGGGTATTTCTAAGAAATCTGCCTTGTCTCATACACTGTCAAGCTTCCAGTGTCAAAAAATAACTACCTTTAGCCATAAAACTTCTAAGTGTTCATAGCAATTTTGCAATTCTGAGATTGCATCTGAAGTCACTCTTCTTTACTGATTGTGTACTGTTTAGTCTTTCTATCTTATTTTTGTTACTTACTGCTATTTAAAACTGATTATTTTGCTCATCTCTGATCCCAGGATCCCATAATACTTAACAAATAATCCTGTTTTCCTAAGAAACACAAATCACACATCTGAATGAACTGAGCCATAGTTATTGAAAATATGGAAATTTGAAACATTTCTTTTAGCACCTATGGAGGCATATACATGACTGTAAATAAAATTTACATTTTAGTCATAAATTGGTATTTTTATTCTTCACAAATGGAATCTTACCATGCACATAGTTCTTTACGTGATGAAAAACAACCCAGTGTGATCAGTGATACCAGAATCCACATATGAGTCTTTTGAGGCATTATCTCAAAGGATCCCCCAGCATCACCATTTGGCAAGCCTTTCTACAACATGTATAATGAGAATGGTTATGCAGTTGTATAACACCGATGCACCTGCAGAACAATGCCTTTCTGAAAGGTTTCAGAACAACACAAAAGTTCTCTTGTGCTGCCCGCTGGTGTGTCCAGCTTAAGTTTCTAATAGCTACAGAAAAGGCATTCTTCAGTGCATTGAAGAATGTTAGACAAAATGGTGGCCATCCTTAATTTAATTCATAATCTAATCAAGCCTGTTAAGATCTTTGATCTACGTAAACGAGCTTTCAAACTTTCCTATAACCATAATTTCTACAAGTTCTTTGTGGTGGTTTCCAAGATTATCTTTTTTTGCTATAAAATCACTCTCTGATGTAATTCTCTTGAAATAGTGAAATGAAAATGAACTTGATTTATCTCACAAAAATCCTTAACTCCAAATATAAATTGTGTTGATTGCAAATATCCCACTGAGGAGAAGAGAGTGGGAAAAAGTAAAATGAAAATGCATTCAATTCTATGCATGAATGAAGCTAGCTAATATATCCTCCCATAACTGCATAAATATCTGTTGTAAGGGCATTTTCTGTTTTAGTTTCATTAGCTTTTTTCTGTCTTCAGACATGTCTGTTTTTCCTATATCAGAGCATCTTCCCATAAGGTTCGTTCTGCAACTTGTTTGTTCATTAACAGCATGCATGTGGAGCCTATGCAACGGTGTGATAAGCCTCTGCTACTATGCTGAACAGTTACAGGTTTAGCGAGGACCAACACAACACTGGAATATAAACAAAAAAAAAAAAAAAACAAAGCAAAAAAATCCAGCTCAGTTCACTCTCCAACTTTTCTGGCAGCTCTGCTGTGTGTTTAATAATTAAATCTAGCACAAATTTTGTTTGTGTTGCTGTGAGACTTTACTAAGCGTAAGCACTGTGATCTCTAATATAAACAAGGGAAGAAATTTTGCTACAAATGTAATCTCCCGTAAATAACAAGACATTTAGCTATATCCCTCTCTTTCTCCAGGTACAATCTTGGCAACTTTGACATTATGTTTTTAACAATAAATTGGCTAATTCTCTGGGATTTTTATGGAAAGACACTGTAAGGCCTGATGAATTTTTAGGGGGACAAAAGGCAAAGAGAAAGCACATTTTAAAAAAACATACAACACATTAAAAATCATGTAATGATGAACCGGAAAAAATATTGGTTTGACTTTGCCATTTGAGACTACCTCTAGTGACTTTTTCTTGTGATCCTATACTGATCCAGAGAGATTCTAGATCTCATGGACTGTAAGATCACAAGCATTTCCCTCCCTTCCTGCAGATCAGCTGAATCCTGTGCAACTCTGAGAAGCTGAAAATTTGGACAAATGCAATATAAGAAGTTTTGCTGCAATATTTTTTTTTCCCCAGTGTGCACTTGAAACAGTGGGAACATGAAACGGGAGCTGTGCGGAAAAAGTTTCAGTATTCTTTAATAAAACCATCTGGAAAAATTGTACCTAGTTCCCAAGCTGGAAAGTAAAACCATCTCCAGGAATCATCTCCTGGGAGGTGGGCTACTGACGCTCCCTCCTCCCTGTCCCTGCTCAGCATCG